>NC_073249.2:40005000-45005000 GCF_029289425.2 Pan paniscus | reverse complement strand
CTCACACTGGAAATTTTACAGATTATGAATCGAGGTTCAGAGAAGTTAAGAAATTTGGCCAAAGTCACAACCAATAAGTGATGAAGACAGGATTCAGACCTAGATCTGTCCCCGACAAAACTCTTTCTGATACCTCACACCCAGCAAGGCAGGCTCCCCAGCAACACAGACCCTCTGGGCTCTAGATTGGATGGCAGATGAAGCCATCATCATTTCTCAATCCCCACCGACCAAGTGACACAGACTTCCAGAGCCAGATGTGATCCAGCAAGAAGCATCTGACTGTCTTGGCTACTTCAGGTATGTGGAGAAAGGGACTCTCAGGTCACGTGGATCACCCAGGCTTTAGGATGGCATCTTGGAGCCCAGGACAAGACTGTACTCAATGTCTTTAAGGTATAATGGATGTAGAATAAACTCCACTAAGAAAGACTCCATTAAACTTTTATTAAAATGAGATATCGAATAAACACCCTAAAAAATTTACAATTTAATAGTTTTGACTTATCTATACACCTGTGAAACTGCCACCGAAATCAAGATAATGAATTCCCAAACTTTCTGTGTGACCCTTTGTAATTCCTCCTTCCCACCCCCAACCCCAAGCTCTTTCTATCCTCACCCCTCTCCCCAGCAACTGATTTGTTTTCTGTTACTATAGATTAGTTGCATTTTCTAGAGTTTTATATAAAAAGAATCATACAATCATACAATACAGTCATGCAATCATACAATCATACATCTTTCCCTGAAAAACTTTTTTTTTTTTTTTGACGGTCTCACTCTGCCATCCAGACTGGAGTGCAGTGGCACAATCATAGCTCATTTGTAGCCTCAAACTTCTGGGCTCAAGCAATCCTCCCACCTCAGCCCCCTGAGTGCTAGGACTACAGGCATGTACCACCATGTCTGGCTATATTTTTTCTTTCTTTTTTTTTTTTTTTTTTTGAGATAGAGTATCACTCTTTCACCCAGGCTGGAGTGTGCAGTGGCACGATCTTGCCTCACTGAAATCTCTGCCTGGGTTCAAGCAATCCTCCCACCTCAGCCACCCAAGTAGCTAGAGTTACAGGCGTGCACCACCACGCCTAGCTAATTTTTCATGTATTTTCAGTAGAGACGGAGTTTCACCATGTTGGCCAGGCTGATCTCAAACTCCTGACCTCAAGTGCCTCAGCCTCCCAAAGTGCTGGGATTACAGGCGTGAGCCACTGCACCTGGTCTCTGGCTATTTTTTTTTTGCAGAGACAAGGTCTTACTATGTTGCCCAGGTTGGTTACAAACTCCTGACCTCAAGTGATCCTCCTGCCTTGGCCTCCCAAAGCACTGGGATTACAGTGTGAACCACAGCACCCAGCTGTCTGACTTTCGTGCTTTTTTCCATATTGTGGTGTGTGGTTGTTTGATTCCATTTAATTGCTGAATAGTATTCCATTGTAGGAAACACCACAGTGTGTTCATTCATTCACCTGTTGCTGAACTTACGGGTTGTTTTCAGTTCTGGGCCATTACCAATAAAGCTACTATGAACATTTGTGTACTAGTGTTGGTGTGAAAATATGCTTTTTTTTCTATTAACTCCACTAATTTTCTCTAAGGTTGGACACCTGCTACAGGAAGAGACCTCCCAGCTAACCTACCCCTCTGATAAGCAGAGAAAAAACAAAGTCACTGTTCTAGTGACTTCTGAGCTCAGGCACCATTGAAGAAGACTCTAACATACTGGGTCTCTGGTCTTGGCTTTGGTCCTGGGAGGCAGTGGAAGAGGAAGCCAATAAAAAGGAAGGGTTTGGAGAGAAAGTCAGCCAGTGCCCTCACCTCCGTTACATCTGTCCTGAGATTTTTCAGCCCCTGACTCTCCCCTCCTTGCACACTGTCCGCCCCCTCAGACTTCCCATCTATCTCTACCCCACTGGATATCACAGACAACCCTATCACACCCTTGACATTCCACCACAGCCCTCAACTTCCTCTTCCCCTTGTCTTTGCACCATCTTGCACCCCTTGTCAGCACCACTGTCTGGGACAACGCAGTCACAGGCTGTCTCCACTCCAGCACCGGGCTGATGGGGGAACTGGGCCTCGGAGAACTGGGGTCACTGCAAATCCAGTCTCCCAGCTTAGCTGAGCCCTGAGTGCCACCTAGAATCTTCTTCAAGGTCCCCAGTCAGTTGCCATCTGCAGAGTGCTCCAAGCCTTTCCGGCTAACCTCAGGTCCCAGGGCTGCCTCTACTACCCAGCCCCTCTCCCTGCATATCCAGTCTCCCAGCTTAGCTGAGCCCTGAGTGCCACCTAGAATCTTCTTCAAGGTCCCCAGTCAGTTGCCATCTGCAGAGTGCTCCAAGCCTTTCCGGCTAACCTCAGGTCCCAGGGCTGCCTCTGCTACCCAGCCCCTCTCCGGCACAGAGGATCTTATGTCTTAATGACGAAAAAATAGAAAAGATTAGGTGGGAGCTTTCCCAGTATGCCCAATCACCTCACCACCAAAACTTACCCAGATTCTCACCCATCCTTTAATACTTGTCTTCCTCTGGAGAAGAGGTAGCCCTCTCTCCCCTTTAAGGCTAATCTCTCTGCCTGGGTTATCGTCCCCCTCCTCTTCCATCTTTTACAGAACCTCCTTCTGTTGAGCATCCCAGCCTTGCATCTTCACCTCCTCTCTCTTTATAGGGTCCATCCCTTTATCCTTCTCCTCTGTCTGTGTATTCTATAGTCTAAACACGCTGCCTCCCACTCAATGCCATGTCCCCTGGCAGCTTCATGTCTCGCACTCCTCATTCCTGTGCAAACATTCAACAGTAGTCTCTCCTAGCTTTCCCCACTTTCTGGCCTTTCATTCACCAATCCACTGCAACCTGGTTTCTGTTCCCAGCTCTCTCCTGAAACCACTTTCCTAGATGTCATTAAAGGCCTCCCCCTCTCCTAAATCCACTAGGCATTTTTTAGCCTTTGGCCCATTTGGCTTTTCTGCTGCATCCAATACTGTTGAATTCCTTCCTTTTTTCTTCTTAACATCCCTCTTCCTTTCCTTCTGGGGTGGCATTCTACCCTGGTCCTGGTGCTGCCAACCTCTGCAACCTCTCGGTCTTACTCTCCAACCTGGCCTCTGTTCCTCTATCCCTTCCTTGACACTGGTGCTGCCTGGGGTATACTCCTGTCTTTTCCCTCGCACTCTTCTGGGTCGTTCTACCCCCACATGATGACCCTTTTCCAGCCCAGGCCTCTCTCTTCAAACTCTATCCTGTATATCCAGTTGTCTGTTAGACAGCAACTCCTGAATGTCCCCCGGGGACCTCAACTGCAGTGTTTCCCCACTAACCCTGTACTCTCCCTAATATGCACTCCCCTTGCCATACTCCTGACCTCTGTCAACTCAAGCTGGAAATTCTAAGCTTCACCTTTGATTCCTCCCTTTGTCTCCCCTCCCCAGAATTCAAGCATTAGATGAATATTCCTGATTTGGTTCCTGAAGATTTCTCCCATCTCTCCCTCCCCTTCACTTCTATTCTCACCATTTTAATTCAGGCCCCATCAGCTGTCTCCTGGACTTTTGCAATTGTTTCCTAACTGCTTTCCATACCTTAAGTTTCTCCTCCTGCCTCTCGCTCAGCCTCAAATCATTGCTCAGGAAGCTGCCAGAGACAAGGCTCTAAACGCAGATTTGATGATGTCAAGTCCCAGTTTGAAATCTCCTTTGGCTTCCCATCAGCTATAGGATGGAGTCCAGACCCCTTAGCTTAGCACATAAGGGCTCTCTCAAGCTGCCTCTTCCTACTTTTTCTCCTGGTCCTCTACAGTATTTCAGCAGCTCCACTCCATCTCCACTGAACCTCTCCGAGTGCTCTAGGTTACCTGTTCCTCAGCCCCCACTGGTACCTTTATTTCCCCAAGCCTCTACTTCCAAGGCTTCTTTCACTCTTGTCTCTCCTCCAGAATCAGCTCAAATGCTTCCTCCTCTGGGAAGCCCTCACTGAACTCCCTGGAGAGCATTAGTTCTTTCCTTCCCATAGCATCATGCAAATGCCTCAAGAATGTACCATATTATTTCCTAAGTATTGATTTATGTATTCTCCCTGTTACCTTAAAGTAAAAACCTATATCTTATTGTTTTTATCTCCAGTGCCTAGCACTGCAGCAAAGAGTGGATGCCCAATAAATGTTTGTAGAATGAAAGAGGAAAAGAATCTGGATGGCAAGTAAGAGATCAGGAAGAAAGAAGAGAATGAACCACTTCATCAGTATACCTGAGGGGCTCACGGAAATTCACATTCTAAGACCCTACCCCAGATCCTCTGAATAGGAATCTCCTGAGGTAGGGCTCAGGAATCCACCTTCTTAATAAGTTCCTTGGGTGATTCTTATAAACTCTAATGTCTCTAGCCACTGCAGTTTTAATATTGCAGAAGTTCTGTTATTTAAGAATCTGACTTAGGGTCAAGAACTTTAATGGAGTTAATTTCTAAGATAATATAATTACAACATCAATTATGATCATGGTGGTGATAATTACAGAACAAAGGCCTAAAGCAAATGTGGAAACTTAGAAACACCAAAGAGAAACTACTGCCTGCCTGAGCCCCTGCAAAGGCAGTTTGGTACCCGGGGAAGCAGTGCACTAAGTCAGCAGATGCTGGGCTGAGTCCCAGCTCTGATTAACAAGTGGTTTTCTCTTAGACCGGTACTTCAATATCTCTGGACCTCAGTTCCCCATTTGACAAATGAAGGGGTTGCTTCTAAGATTCCTTGTAGCTCTGATGTTTTTAAGTGGCTATCTTGAGGAAGGAAAAGCTCGTCAAGTGTGGGTAACAGTCCAAGACGCTGTGCTTCTAGACTTGCTATATTTCTGGAAGATGTCTATCCTGGCAAAAGATGACTATAGTAGAAGCGAGCCAAAAGACAGCCAGCAGGGCCACTTTGTTATAATGAGATTATGCCAGAGCCATTTTGGTTTATGAAATTAATATAACAGTGCTAATATATTACTGACAGTAGCAAAGGTGCGCTCTCTCTCAAGAATGCCAAACATACAGTGGGCATCGTCCCCCTCCCTCTTGACCACAGCCCCATAAAGAAGCAGGACAGAAGAGGAGAACTGCTGTCCTGGGCACGCTGAGTCTGGGGCGAGGGTTGCCAGGAACTGAGTGGTAGAGGCAGGATCTCCTGGTATGTTGTCACTTAGCCCAAGTCTTCCCATGGGAAAGTCTCGGGGAAAATGAAAGACCTACCTCTGGCCCTTTCAGGGAAGGAGCTGAAAAAACTCCAGGCTGGGCATTGGTCTAGTCATCCTCCTGGAGGCCTCGCATGTGACCAGGGAGAGGGAGAAAGGGCAGCACTCCCCTGCCCTGCCCAGCCTTTCCAAGCTGAGGGAATGCCAAGCCTTTGCTGGACTTTGACCCATTGAGGAAAAGGCGGGAGACACATTCAAACAGGCATGGTGATAAACTTATTAGTCATGCCCGCCGTTGTAGCCACCGCTTCACCCACCTTCTCCGGCCTGCCCCCAGCCCCGCCACTTTTCAAGTTGGGCAACTTAATGGAAAAAATTGAAATAAAAAGAAGAGCGAGACCAACATACTTGATGAAGAAGATTCTCCCACCGCCGTCAACTCCGTAGGCCCACCGGCCGGGCAGGTCCAGCCAGTCAATCTCATCGGCCATCTCGGTGTCCCTGCAGCCCCTCTCTCTCTCTGCGCCCCCAGGCGCCGGCTGGGCAGGGGGCTTGGTACCCGGGAACCCCGACTTGCTGCCCCCTTCCAGAGGCCGTGGTGGGGGAGGGGGTCCGGCCGGGCTGGCGGCGTCGCTCCCGGGTCCCTGGCAGTGGCTGGCCTCCCCACTGAAGACGCGCTGGCCTCAAGCCGGGCGGCAGGGAGCAGGCAAGCGCTTAACCCTGGCCGGCCGGGAGCCCCAGACACCACCTGCCTCCTCGTCGACTCGGGAGCTCCTCTTCGGACCGTTTCCTGAACTTTAATGACGGGCAATTAGCGCGGTGAGTAATTACGATGCCTCTCCTGCCGGGACTGTTAACGGGCAGCGCTGGGTCTCCGTTCCTCCTGGCTCTGCTGCCCTCCAGCCTGGCGGAGCCCGGAGAGCAGAAGCTGGAGCGGGGAGGATCCCTCCCCGAAGGGAGCAGGTTGCAGTGCGAGCAGGGGTGTTGCCTCTCCGCTCCCAGCTCCGATCTTGCACTTGAACCACCGGCGGGGCCGGGGGCGGAGCCGCGCCGCCGCCTCGGAAGGTAATTTACAGCCCCGAGAACTCGCCGGCAGCGCCAAGTCCCCCAATCCAGGCGCACCGCGCAGAGAACCAGTTTGACTAAAAGAGCTTTGAATCAGGAACCTGGTGGACATGTCCAGCCACTGAACGGAAAAAGGGAAGTGATTAAACCTGGTTCTACTTGGTGGGAGGTTAGGAGAGGAACAAAGGTCAAAGGCACGGAAGCGTGGCGGGGCTGTGAGCAGCGAGGGGCCCGGGGAGCCTCTCCTAGCTCAGATGCCAGCCTGATTAGTCGAGCTAGTCCTTACCTTTCTTTCCCAGCACCTCCTCCAAGAAGTCTGCCATGACTAAGTAGAATCACAGGGAGACCTTAGAAATACTCAGAAACCAACAGCGTTTATGTCCCTCCATTCCATTCCCCCTAACTTGCACCAGAAATGGAAAAGGAAAAAGGAAGAAAAATGGAGAGAGAAGGGAATGTGTTATGTGTACAGAATGCAGACTGCAAGCATTTCATACTGGCATACCAAAAGCAGTATTGCTGGAGCCCACAGTTCTGCTATCTCAGGGTCTATATCAAAGTTAGCCAGCTTAGGCAACATAGCAAGACCCTGTCACTACAAATAATAACAATAATTAATTAGCTGGATCTGGTGGCACGAGCCTGTAGTCCCAGCAACTCAGAACACTGTCAGGAGGATCACTTTGAGCCTGGGAGGTCGAGGCTGCGGTGAGCTATGATCCTGCCAGTATACTCCAGCTTGGGCAACAGAGCGAGATCCTGTCTCAAAAAAGAAAAAATGCTGAAGTCCATTTGGCTTTCCCAGCTTACTCCGGATCTGCCACTGGGGCTCCAGTTAGGTACATACAGTTCCAATCCATGTGCCAGGCCCAGGAGAATAATTAGACGATGAGAGAGACACCTGTGTTTAAAGGGAGCAATGTGTTCCATGACAGCTGGCAATTATCTGTTGGGCAAACATACGTTTTGTGAGCATTCCAGGAGACTTGATCCCCATTCCACATAGGTAATTCCTACTCATCCTTTCAGTGTCTACCCATGTGCCACCTCCTCCAGGAAGCCATTCCTGACACTACCCCGGAGAGATTTATATGTCCATCCTCCATGTGTCATGGCACCTGATGAATAACCCTATAGTAGCACTTATCACACTGTAATGCAATCCTTGATTTAGTCATCTGTCTCCTCCATTGGACTGTGTGCTCCTTGGGGCAGGAACTCCATCTTATCCATCTTTACAGCCCTGGCAGCTGCCTGCGGCACCAATTAACAATTTTTTTTTTTTTTTGAGATGGAGTCTCGCTCTATCACCCAGGCTGGAGTGCAGTGGCATGATCTCGGCTCACTACAACCTCCACCTCCCAAGTTCAAGTGATCCTCTCACCTCAGCCTCCTGAGTAGCTGGGGCTGCAGGCACTCACTACCATGCCTGGCTAATTTTTTTTGTATTTTCAGTAGAGATGGAGTTTCACCATGTTGGCCAGACTGGTCTCAAATTCCTGACCTAAAGTGATCTGATCCACCCGCCTCAGTTTCCCAAAGTGCTGGGATAACAGGCATGAGCCACCGTGCCCAGACCAATTAACATTTGATGAATGCTTGATATGGTCATAACTGAGAATTACTCTTAACTCTAACCACAATCCTGTACTTTCGGACTTTATTTAGAGGCACTCTCAATATAACCATCAGCAACATCAGGGTGCGTGTGGGGAGATCTTTCTGGGAAAAGAAACAGCCTGTGATCCTTCTCATAGATCCCAAATTCTCAACCTGGAGGGTTTAAAGTGTATACATCTGATAGATGGTAAAGCTAGGAGATGCCTCAGAGAACATTTAGTCCAATCCTCTTGTTTTGAATATGGCAAGTGAGGAACAGAGAAGGGAAAGGGGCTGGTCAAGGTCACTGAGAAAGGTGGTGGCTGAAAAGGATCTGCCCACCAGTGTCTCAGGCCAGAGCTGTTTTCATTACATCCTTCGCACTCCAACACTGGAAATTGACTCTGCCAACATCCTGGCTGCCAGATCTAAGTTAAGTCCATTCTCCAGAAGCAGAAGACACGCAGAAACCCATGATGTCCAAATTCTTTCTCTCTTCTCAGATCCTACAAATTTCTAGTAGAGAAAGCTTCATTTGACAATGAAGCAGAGCTGCACCTGGGAAGCACAGATGAAGGTCTAGGTGCCCCTTCGTTTCTGAATTGGAGAAAGTTGGCAGATCAAGGTAGCAGACTCTGCCAGGCTGCAGTCCCCTGTCACCAGCCATATGAAACACCTGTAGGACTCATGCCACTGACAAAGCACAGAGCCACCTGCCTAGCCCCTGAGATGGCCAAGAATATAAACCGCCAGAGCTGCTGCCAAGATGCCTCAAGGGAAAATACCAGCAATCAGTGCACTCCCAGTCCAACCTGAGCAACCAGTAGGGGCAGCTGCTTGTGCTGAACATGGGCGGAAACAGGGGACAAGATGACATATATTTGAAAACATGTATTACACTACTGTCTTCTTTGAGCACCTCTTGATCTATTTTTCCACGAGATTTTTGTCTTGTTTAATGTCTAATCTAGCCTGGGGTTCCTGGGGACATTTACCTAGATGAGAAAAGGCCAGTGGCTCAGATTTGTAAATGTTTATTACTCATTTGAAATAAGAAATCACGTTCGAAAATATTTTCCTAACTGTGGTCTAGTCTCGCTAGTGACTTTTTGCATGCTAGTTCTTGTTTATCAGTTATGATTAGTATTGATACTGCTAGTAACGACATTTTAGCAAAAGAGCTAAAGACATGTAGAAAAAGAGTAGAAAACCCAAATAAAAGCAGCTATTGGTTCAACAATTACCTAGAAGAGAGAAGGAGGGTTGATAGATTAAAATGAAAATCATACATGGCTGGCAACTAAGTCAGAAATTTAGCTGTCTGATTGCTTTTCCCCCCACAGCAAATTTTTTTATCCCTTTAAAAATGTTTATTTATTTATTTATTTGCTTAGAAACAGGATCTCATTTTGTCACCCAGGCTAAGGTGGTGCAGTGGCACAATCAGAGCTCACTGTGACCTTGAACTCCTGGACTCAAGCGAGCATCCCACCTCAGCCTCCCAAAATGCTGGGATTACAGGAGTGAGCAAGTGCATCTGGCCTCTTTCATCTCTTTAAAAGGCAACCAAGCATTTGGAAAAAATATATCAGTAATATTTATAAATTATTCTGATTCTCCATTACATTCTGATGTCTTAATCACTTCAACATTACTATTTCTGGTTTGATATCTGTGGTAGGCTGAAAAACATCTCCTCAAAAGCTATCTGCATCAAATCCCTGGAATCTATTAATGTTCCCTTATTTGGAAAAAGGTCTTTGCAGATACAATTAAGAATCTTAAGATGAGAAAATCATCCTGGATTACTGGGGTGAGCACTAAATCGAATGACAAATGTCCTCGTAAGAGACACATAAGAAATGTAATAGAAGAGGTGGAAGTCATGTGACCATGAAAACAGAGATTGGAGTGATGTGGCCCCAAGTTAGGGAATGTTGGCAATCACCAAAAGTTAGAAGAGGCAAAGAGTACATTTTCCCCTAGAGCTTCCAGAGAGAGTGCAGCCCTGCCAATACCTGGATTTCATCCTGAACTGTGAGAGTATAAATTTCTATTGTTTTAAACCACCCAATTTGTAGTAATTTGTTATAGCAGCCATGAGAAATTAATACAGTACCTACAAGAAAATCACAACTCAGTGAGGGCCAGGTGTGGTGGCTCACGCCTGTAATCCCAGCACTTTGGGAGGCCGAGGCAGGTGGATAACTTGAGGTTGGGAGTTCAAGACCAGCCTGACCAACATGGTGAAACCCCGTCTCTACTAAAAGTACAAAAATTATTTGGTGGTGCACGCATGTAATCCCAGCTACTCGGGAGGCTGAGGCACGAGAATAACTTGAATCCAGGAAGTGGAGGTTGCAGTGAGCCAAGATTGCGCCACTGCACTCCAGCCTGGGTGACAAAGTGAGACTCTGTCTCAAAAAAAAAAAACAAAAACCCTCAATGAGGACTGAAATGAATGTCCATTATTTTTACCTCTCCAGCATCTACTCTCCCTTCTTCTGTTAATAGCTGCAGGTTTCCTTTTGACATCTATCTACCCTCTGCCACTCTCAGCCTGTGTGGGCTGGTCCCACCTTTACTCTCAAGCTCCATTGAGGGTTGGGCTGTGACACAGATCTGGCCAGAGATCTGACAACTCTCCATTCCCCTGGTGCAGGAAAGGACACAAGACTCAGACAAGACCAATAAGACTCTGTTTTTTAAAGATCCCAAAATTCTCGGGAAGAAGCCCTTTTCCTCTTGCATTTGAAGGTGGCATGAGTTGTGTCGCCGTTGCTGGGGTCGTCATGTGGGAGCTGCCTGAAAGTGAAACCAACACAGGAGGAAGTGAAGCCAGAAGACGGCGAGAGAATGGGTCCTCCATATATCCTGGGAGCCCTGGGATCCGGCTTGCCAGAGAGGCTCTACCCCTATATTTCCAGCTATAGGTGCCAATAGACCCCTTACTTCCTTTCTAGTTGGTTTGAGCTGGGTTTCTGCCCCTAACAAATGAAAAAGTCCTGACCGATATAAAAGTCACACACTAAAAAAGGCTTTTTGTGTGTAATGGGAAAGCCAAAGAGATAATCATGTGTGTTTCTAGTGACTCACAAATAGGAGCTCTTCTGTTCTGAGAAAACCACAATTTTAGATCAAGAAAGGGTCTTAGTGATCATCTACCCCCAAAAAACACATTTTTCCCAAAGAAGATACTAGAGAATTCAGGAAAGTACCCAGAGTTGTGGCAATTCCACAGTAGAGTTAAGACCAAAACTCAAATCTCCTGAAAACCTGATCAGTAGAAAGTTCACATTGAGACATTTGCTACATCATTTAAACATATTTGGCCAAGAGACTCACATAGTTACAAGAAGATTATAACAGATTCCTTTGCTCTATAAAAGAATAGCCACAACAGCAATCTGCGTTGAGGGCTGGTGTTTAATAGTTATGCTCACCTGCAGGCGAGGTCAGTAGCCACTGTTGATTTTCTTCCAAGAACTAGGAAGCAAAGGAAAGGAAGGCAACAGCCATCTCTGCTGGCATTCGAGATATGGCTGTGTAAATATGCAAGGGTCCAGACAGACTAGTTGCTTAATTAAAGTCATACCTCTGTAAGGACTTGAAAGAGAAGGGTTTCATTATAAAAACTGCCATTCTAGTGCTGGCATCCAGAGGATGGCAGAATTCTGAGGTTTCCCCAAAACCAGTTATATTGAATTGCATTGGTTCCACAGATATTTATTGATACCCTCTGTGGGCAAGGACAGAATGTCCCTCCTCTCATGGAGTTCACATTTAATAAACATGTGGTCTCAGAAGATAAGTCTAGAAAGAAATGGAGAGAGTAAAGGGAACAGAAAGAGCACAGAGGGTGCTCCTGTCTTATATTGTGAATATTTTACATAGGGTAGTGAGGAAGGGCCTCAGTGAGAAGAATGACATTTGCACAAAGGCTTGAAGGACAGGAGACAGCAAATCGTGTGGACACCAGGGGAAGCATGTTCTAGGCAGAGGAAATAGTAAGTGCAAAGACCTGGAGGTGGGAGCACCCTTGAAGTGAGAAGCGACAAGGAGGCCAGTAAGGCTGGAGCAGGGTGAATGAAGAAGAGAACAGGAGGAGATGAGGATGGAGGGTAGAGGAAGGCCAGGTCATTCCAAGCCAGTGTAAGGAGTTTTGCTTTTATTCTAAAATGAGACAGAAAATTGTTGGTTGGTTTTGAGTGCAGAAGTGACATGATCTTCAGGGCTTCATGTATTTAGAGGATCGCTCTGGCTGTTGTTTGAAATAGGGTCAAAGCAGATTCTAGTTAGGAGGCTATTGTAATAATCCAAGCAAGACATGAAGATGGCTTGGTTCAGGATGTCAGAGGGGAGAAGCAGTGAGAAAGAGTAAGATTCTGGGTAACTTTTGGAGGTAGAACTGACAGGATTTGCTGATAGACTGTATTTGGGCTTAGAGGAAGGGGAGTCAGGGTGACTCCAAGGGATTTGGCCTGGGTGGCTGGAAGGATAGACTAAGATGAGGGTAGGCTGCAGGTAAAGCAGGTGTGGCAGGGAGTTGGGGGAATCAGAAGTTCAATTTTGAGCATGTTAAGTTGGAGATGCCTATGAGATAGCCAAGCAGAGATGCCAACAAGGTGAGTGGATGTATAAGACTATTAGATTGGTGCAAATGTCATTTCGGTTTTTGCCATTAAAAACAATAGCAAAAACCGCAATTACATTTGCACCAACCTAATAGAAGACTGAGGAGTAGAGATATGCATTAGTATTTTTCGGTGATTAGAAGGTATTACAGCCCTGAGGCTGGTTGTGATCGCAAAGGAAATGAATGTAGGGAGAGAGGAGACAGAGATAAAGGGCTGAGAACTGGGGCATTCCAAATGTCAGAGGTCAAGTTAATAAGAAAGAACCTGCAAAGGAGACTGGAGAACAAGTGCCCATGAAACAGGAGGACAAGCGGCGGCGGCGTCCTGGAAGTGTGCCTTGTGTGTATTCACATCACTCACAAGCAGAAGCAATGTGCGAGTGGTGCCTGTGCTCCAGAAGGGCTGAGGTTAGGGTGGGTTCTGTCTGAGCAGGAAGCAACTTGTACTCCTGGGTGAAAGGGTGGAGAGACAGCCCAGGTGATTTTTAAGTTGGTCTGAGAACAGGCCTGGGAAGATGATCGTTTTAGCTAATGAGCCCTTGCTCTTCCGTAGAAAAGTGTGCTGAAATGTGCTTCCTTCAGCTCCATCTCTCCAAGCCTCTGCTCTGGCTTCTCCTGGGAATGATGCCAGCCCAAGATGGCTGGCTGACTTTTCCTGCCAGGATGTGTCATGGAGCGGAGAGCTGGCACTGACAGTTCCCCAGAGGGAGAGGGGAGGACTGAAATTGTCAGGGCAAGATATGGGCCTGGTGGAGCCCAGAGGAATGGCCCCGTCTGTAGTCCACCTGCTGACATTTCTTCTCTGGGTCTCTTCTTGAGAGCTCTTTCTAGGTAGGCAATGCTCTTTCAGTGCTGACTTTAATGTGTGTCCTGGGGTTTTTCTAGAAAATGGCAGCTGGTGCAGACTTCGGCATTTCCTGGGACTAACATAGCACTTCGGTTCAATTTAGTTCAATAAAATTATAAGGCACAATTATGCCTTCATCTCTGTAAAAACTGTTTCTGCCTTCAGCCAATCAGCTTCTTCCTCTCTTGTCTCTGTCACCCACCAACCTGCTGGTCAGTCCTCTCCACTCACCAAGGACCTTGGCTCCCGGTTCAGCAGCTTCTTCTCTCTTCCCTATCTCCCTCTCATTCTGGGTGATTTCAGCACTAATGTGAATGAACTATCTATCCAGTGTCATAACCCTACAATACCTTGATACCTTCAACTCCAGGGCTATTCACCTCCACTCCAATAACCTACTCATACCCAAGGCCTCACCTTGGACTTTCTCACCACTCAGATTTGCTCCAACCTGGAAAACTTAAACTCTAATGTCCTGCTTCCTGAAAACAGTTTTGGTGCTTCTCATACCCTGATTCCTTTCTTCTCTTTATACCTGCTCCTTGCCTTCTTCCTTCAGTACATTTCCTCCTAATCTATCAACCAAATCCTCATTCCACTTCCTGCATTTTTCAGTCCAAACTTATAGCCTGTCACTTCATCCTTGCTAATATCCTTGTCCACTTGTCCTCAGCTGCATCCACACTGCAAGATGCCACTCTGAATTAATCCATCCACTTTTCTGCTCCTGCCCAGAAAAATATCACATCCAGCCACTGGAGGAATTAAGTTGATACCCCTGTAAATTCACTCTCTAGCCTTCCATATACCTCTTGCTGGGTCTACAGCTGCTCTCAGCAGCAGACCTCATCATTATTCTGAGAGAAAATAAAGGCAATCAGAAAAGAACACCTTCCCTTCAGTCTTCCTAAGCCCACTGTTAACAATCTTATCTATATTTCTACCCATCTATCTCTTTCCTCCTATCCAAAGCTAAGCTTTACATGTTCCCAACCCTACACGTGCCCATCCCTCACCAGCTTCTCAGAATTCTTACTCCATCAATGATCTCCTCTCCTCTATATTTTCAAGCTCTCCCTCACTTCTAGTTCTTTCCCTCAAGCCTATAACTAAGCTCAAGATTTCTACCATAGAGGAAAAAAAAAAAAAAAAACAACTCACAAAACCCAACCCCACTCCCAGATGCCACATTACCACACTCCTTCCTTCCACTTCAAGTTTCTTAAATGAGTGATCTGTGCACTCAGGGTGTCTTACTCCCTGCTTCCCAGTTGCTCCTAATCTGGCTTATGTCCCCCATAACTCCTTGAAATGGCAGAAACTATTCTGGCAAAGATAGACACTTATGTCCAAGCTGCTAAATCCAACACTTTTCAGTTCCCATCCTAGGTGACCTCTCTGTTTCATGTGATAGCCCTGGCTGTCCCCACTCCCTGCACTTCATGCCTCCTTTTGTTTCACTACTCTGTGCCCCGGCCATCCTGAAACCCTACAGTTCCTTGAGTGTGCCTTTGTGCCTGTGGCTTCCTCGACCTGAATAACTCTTCTCCATCCACATCCTGTTTTCCAATTCTCCTTCCAAATGCAGCCCAGGAAGGAGCCCACTGTACTTGCCGGGCAGCCTGTGCTTCTCACTGGTAGAGCACTCATCGTTGTGTAGGAATTGACTTTCCCGTCACCCCACTACACTGAAACTCCCTGGGAGCAGGGACTGTGTTTTAATCTACTTTTCTTTCTCCATTTTATTCAGCAGCATTAGACATAGTTGACCACTCTGTCCTTCATGGAGCTCGTTTTTCTCTAGGCTTCCATGACACCATGTTCTCCTGGGTTACCTCCTACTTCACTGACTGTTCCTTTTTAATACCTTGGATGACTGCGCCTCCTCTGTTTAGCCTCAACATTTTCATATCCAAACTCCACCCTGGGCCCTTTTCTGTACTTTATTTACATACTCTCCCTAGGTAATCTCCCCCATTGTTTTCAATGCCATCTATATATTGCTGGCCCCCAGATTTCTATCTGAATCTAATCTCCTCCTTGGGCTTCAGATATGTATATACATTTGCCTACTGCATCTCTGTGTGAATGTTTAATCAGCATCTCAAACTTAACATGGCCAAAATAGAATTCTGTTCTAGAAATCTGTTCTCCCTGAGTCGTCTCTATCTCTGTATATGGCACCAGCTACTCACCCCACTGTTTGGCCCAAAAACCTAAAAGTAATGTGACCAATTATCCTGGTTTGTCTGGGACTTGTCCTGGTTTTAGCCCTGAAAATCCCATGTCCCAGGAAACCCCTCAGTCTCAGGCAATCTGGGTTGGTTTTTCATTCTACTTAGGAGCCACCCTAGATTTCTTTCCTCACATTCCACATCCAGTCAATTTGACCTCCTTCCAGATATACCCCAAATCTTCCCTCTTTCCACTTCCACTGCCCCCTGGTCCAAGCCTCCATCATGTTCTACGTAGACCATCCAAACAGCCTCTTCATCTGGCCTCCCTTCCTCCTTGCTTGGCCTGCTACATTTTTTATTTTTTACACAATAGCCAGAGGATCAATAGCAAAGAGAAAATATGATTGTAGCACCCCACAATCTCACCAGCTAAAGCCCTCCAATTACACAGAGAATAAATCCAAATTTTTTCCTGTAGTCTCCCCATGATCTGGCCCCTGTTGGCCCAGCCACCGTCATCTCATATTTCTCTCCCCCTTATTTATTACTGCTTACCGAAGCCATCTTTCATCCCAGCCTCCCCCGTGATCACCTCATGACCCACTCCTCCCTACCACTCAGGCCTGAGATCAAGGTCACCTCCTCAGTGATACCTTCCCCAACTACTGTATCCAAAGATACCCTGCAAGTCTCTCCCTATCACATCACTCTCTTCTATTGTCTTTACAGCATATATCACTACCTGAAGGCTTCTTGTTATCTTATTTTTGTTTTCTGACTCCACCACTTAAGGTGTAAGCTCCTTGAGAGCAGAGACCTAGCCAGTCTTATTCAAATCTGTGTTCCCAGCACTTGGCCCAGACCCTGGCACGCAGTAAGTGCTCAATAAATATTTGATGAGTAAATGGATATTCACCACATAGTACAGGACCTCTCACTGTACTCATAAAAGACATTGAATGAACAAATTCATGAGAAAACCAAGCTGTATGCTAGGCACTGGGCCCACCTTTATAACCTAAGATACAGTTCTTTTGGACTTTATGGTCTACTGGGAAACAAATGCATAAATCAACCTTTTAAACAAAATATGCGTAACAGTTTGAATATGATGGGGAGTAAGAAGTGGCATAGTCTTTTATTTTCTTAAATAAAATGTTGCTGGCTATAGGGGCTAACACCTGTAATTCCAGCATTTTTGGAGGCCAAGGGGGTTGGATCACTTGAAGCCAGGAGTTTGAGACCAGCCTGGGCAACAAAGTAGAACCTCATTTTTACAAAAGAATTTTCAAAATTAGCTGGGCATGGTGGTGCACAACTGTAGTCCCAGCTACTTGGGAGGTTGAGGCTGGAATATCACTTGAGCCCAGGATTTGGAGGCTGCAGTGTTATGATCATGCCACTGCACTCCGGCCGGGGTGACAGAGTGAGACCTCGTCTCTAAAAAAATAATTAAATTAAATTAAAACTAAAGAAAATGTGATCTGCTCCGGGTCCTCATTCCACTGAGGTGGCAGCAGATTCAATCTCAGTCATTATTGGGCCTCTCCCCACAACCTCTACAGTTATAAGGAGGTCCGAGGAGTCCAAAAGATCCAGGAAGGGCCCTTTAATCTTCAGCTCCATATGCACCTGGCTTTAGCCTCTATCATTCCTTGAAGGATTGGCTGCTTCTTTTTTTTTTTTTTTTTTTTTTTTTTTTTGAGACAGAGTCTGGCTGTTGCCCAGGCTGGAGCTGGAGTGCAGTGGTGCAATTTCGGCTCACTGCAACCCCTGCCTCCCAGGTTCAAGCGATTCTCCTGCCTCGGCCTCCTGAGTAGCTGGGATTACAGGCACACACCACCACACCCGGCTAGTTTTTGTATTTTTAGCAGAGACGGAGTTTCACCATATTGGTCAGGCTGGTCTTGAACTCCTGATCTCCTGATTCGCCCGCCTCGGCCTCCCAAAATGCTGGGATTACAGGCGTGAGCCACCGCGCCCGGCCAGGATTGGCTGCTTCTTGGCCAACCTAGGACTTGGGGAAAAAGGATAGATAAGAGAGGTCGAGGGGTTTTGTGGGAGCAAACTTTTGATCCAGTCTACTCACAGGACCTCCCAAAAACTCCATGCCATTTTCATCTCTGAAACTGCTTTGAACATGCCTCTGGTCTGTGAATCCCACCTGTCTTTACCTAAGCCCTTCTCTTCTTTTCCTCCTCCCTTAGGACTGTCCTACAAAATTTCCCTTAGGTGGTCTATCTCACTGCTTCCCACAAATGAGAAAGGGGAATAAGGTGTTACAAATGGCCAATTATTCATGTGAAACAGAACTCTTACATCTCCCTCCACCAACCTGCTCCCCTTTCAGAATTTCCTATCTCAATGAAAACATCACCTTCCTCCTTGTCACCAAGCCTAGTAAAGCTGACTCCTTTGTGATTTCTCCTTCTCCTTCATCTAACAAGCCACTGAATCCTGCCAACTATTACACCTCCATGGCTCCCCCTTTCCACTCTAACCATCCCTTTGGTTGAGCTCATTACCTCAGGCCTATATTTGAACAAGAGCATCCTACTTGATCTATTATAATTGCTCCTCAGTTCAATCCATCCACCAAATGATCCAAGAGCTATTCCAAAAGAACCCATCTGACCATGTCACTCCCATAATGGTTTGTCACTTTATGTAGAATAAAACAGACCAACTTTGTTAGCATGGCATTCAAAGTACTCTATCATTTAGACCCTACATAACGAACTTTATCCCCCACTATTCTTCTCTATCCCCCAGGACCTCCACCCAAACTTATCAGCCTATTAGCCATTTCCCCAGCATGTTTCCCATATCCTTCCATTTCTACCTTTTCTCCAAAGCTATTTTTCCTACTTGAAATATCCTTTGCCTTGCTACCCTTTAACTGCCCCATTCCCTCAACATCCACCCAGTCAAGAGTACTCATTTGTTAGAGTCCAACCCTATCTAATCCAAAAAGAAGGAATTAACATTTACCTAGAAAAGGAGTGAAGCACTGTAGTTAGAGGCATGGGATCTGGAGCCAGACTGGGTTTCACTCCTAGTTCTCTGCCATTCCCTAGTTATGTAACTTGGGTGGGTTACTATGCTTCAGGTCCCTCATCTGTAAATCGGGATATATATCATAATATATACTATGTGAGTATTTGATATTATGAGACAAATATGGTGTAAGAACTTGTCATATATTACCTACTTTAATCCTCCCAACTACTTTGAGAGATATTATTATTCAAATTTTACAGATGGCCTCTTAAGACTCAAATAATTTACTTATGGGCACACAGCTGGTGGAAATGGAAAGCTGGAATTCAACCTCAAATCTGTCTGGACCAATGCCCAGGTTCTCTTTACAGCACTGGAAAGAGCACTAGGAAAGAAGCAGAGAGGTCTAATCTCTCAAACTTACTCTCAGGTGGAGACCGTAAAAGAGAATGTGTGTGCTGGTAAGGACCATAGAGAAACACAGGAGCATGAGGAAGTAATATTAGGCTCAGAGTCAAAGGCAGTTGACAGGCCAATATGTAACCCGACAAGGGAAAAAAAATGACAGGAAACATGGGTGTGAGCCCAAGAGCAATATCAGACTTTGTTACTGAGAAAAGGTAACAAAACAGTTAACTTGAGAAGACAGGTGTTACATCTAACATCTTGACTTTAAGGAGCCTAGCACAAAATCAGGGACTTGAAGAGTTTAAAGAAGTCACTTGGCCAGGTGCTCTGGCTCACACCTATAATCCTAGCACTTTGGGAGGGACATGAGGCAGGAGGACTGCTTGAGCCCAGGAGTTCAAGGTTGTAGTAAGCTATGATGGCGCTAATGCCCTCCAGCCTGGGTGACAGAGGGAGACCCTGTCTTAAAAAAAAGTCACTCCGTTATCTCACCCATTTCTTAAAGTACTGAAAGAAAAACCATCAACCTTGAATTCTAAAGCTAATAAAAATATTTTTCTAAAGTGAGGGAAGAAGTAAAGACTTTTTCAGACAAAATCTGAGATAAATCATCAGCAGCAAGGTTACATGACAAGAAATGTTCAAGAAGCTCTTCAGGCAGAAGGAAAATAATATCTAATAGAAAATTGGATCTACACAAAGCAGCAGAAATGGTAAACAAGTGGTAAATAAAGATGTTTTCTAATTCTCAATCTCTTTAAAAGATGATGAACTCTTTAAAGCAAAAACAATAGCAACATATTGTAGGTTTATAACTTTTGTATAAGAAAAAAGGTACCACAACAGTAGCACAAGGGACAGGAGGAAGGAAATGGAAGCATACTGTTGTTAGGTGCACACACACACACACACACACACACAAGTGAGGTAATATACATGAAGTGGTATATTATTTAAAGGTATACTGTGACTATGATGAGTTAAAGCCATATATTTAAACAAGAGTTGCTAAAATCAAATAAAGAGGTGTAGCTAATAAGCCAATAGTGAAGATAAAATGGAGTCACAAAAAATAATCCACAAAAAAGGATAAGAAAAGAAAAATACAGAAAACAAAAAAACAAGATAGATTTAATCTTTATCAATAATTACATTAAATGTGAATGGTCTAAATATTCCCAATTAGAAGGCAGACATTGTCAGATTGCATTTAAAAAAAAATCCAACTGAATGCTATCTACAAAAAACTTACTTTAAATATAAAGACATCAACAGGTTAAATGTTAAAGGATGGACAGACTTCCATTTTGTGGTGTTATGAAGAGATCTGCAAATCCTCCTCTTCAAAAGTAAATATAAAACTGGAAAAAACTGACAAAAATAAACATTTCAGGCATCTGAAAATGAACCAAAGGTAGACCAAAAACTGAGAAGCATTTATTCTTTAAAAATTGCTAGAGCTTTAGGCATTAAGTATTAAAAGAAATTTGGTTTCTCGACCTCAGTCCCTACATTGTGAGCTGAATAACTCTTTGTTTCAGAGCCTGTCCAGGCATTGCAGAATGTTAAGCAGTATCTCTGGCTTCTAGCTACTAGGTGCCGGCAGCATTTCCCCATTTGCGACAACCAAAAATGTCTCCAGACTTTTCCAAATGTCCCCATGGGGGCAAAATCAGGAAGATAAACAAAAATAAATCTAAATGCACCTAGCAAAGAGCCCTAAAACACAGAAAGTAAAAACTGACAGTAGAGAATGTAGAAATAAACAATTCAGTTGAACGATTATAGTTGGTGTTTTGATACTCCTCTCTTGGAGTATCAATTTATAAAACAATTAGAAAATCAGTAAGTATATAGAGGGCTTGAACAACATTATCAATCAACTTGACCTAACCAACATATAGAGAACATGTCACTAGCAAAGGCCGAATACACATTTTTTTGGTCAAACGTATATGGAACACTCTACAAGACAGACATACGCTAGGTCTTAAAACAAATCTCAATGCATTTTAAAGGATTAGAATAAAAGAAAGTAATTTTATCTAGGCACCATAAAATTAAGTTAGAAGTCAACAAGATATTTGGGATATCTCAAATGTTTAAACTTAAAAATTAAGTGACATACTTTTAATTTTTCTTTTTTTGGAGACAGGGTCTCACTCTGTAACCTAGGCTGGAGTGCAGTAGCACGATCACAGCTCCCTACACCCTCAACCTCCCAGGCTCAAGAAATCCTTCTATCTCAGTCTCCTGAATAGCTAGGACCACAAATGTGTGCCACCATGTCCACGTTTTTTGTTGTTATTGTTGTTGTTGTTGTCATTTTGTTTGTTTGCTTTTCTGTAGAGACAGGGTCTCCCTATTTTGCCCAGGCTGGTCTCGAGCTCCTGGGCTCAAGTGATCCTCCCGCCTCGGCCTCCCAAAGTGCTGGGATTACAGGTGTGAGCAACTGTGCCTGGCCTAAATGACACACTTCCAATAACCATAGGTTGAAGAAATCACACAGGAAATTAGAAAATAGCTTGAACTGAATGAAAATGAAAACACAACATATAAACATATGTGAGAAGCAGCTAATGATGCCTATAGGGAACTTTTTAGCATTAGAGATTTATATTAGAAGAAAAGAAAGGTCTTGAATCAGTGGTCTAAGTGTCACCTTAAGAATTAGAAAAAGAACAAATTGAACCCCCAAAAAGTAGAAGAAAGAAAATGCACTACAGATCAGAAATCAATGGACAAAACAAAGCAAAACAAAAAACAATTGGAAAACAATCAATGAAACCAAAAGCTGGTTCTTTAAAAAGATCAATAAAATTAATAAACCTCTAGCCAGACTGATAAGCAAAAAAAGAGAGAGAGAGAAGACGACATAAATTACCAAGATCAGGAATGAAAAAGAAGACATCACTGATCCTAAAGACAAGGCAAGGATTCCTCCTCTGACCACTTCTACTTGCCTTTGTACTTGTTATACTAGCTGGTACAATAAAGCAAGAAAAACATAAATAAAAGGCATACAGATGAGAAAGAAGGAAGCGAAATCATATTTATTCTAAGACATGATCATCTATGTAAAATATTCAAAGGTCACAAGACACAGAGTTAATATAGAAAAATAAATTGTATTTCTATATTACTAGCAAAGAAGTGGAAATTGAAATGAAAAAAGTACAATTTATAATAGTATCTCAAAAAGGAAATATTTAGGGATAATGTAACAAAATATGTACAAGATCAATATATTGAATACTACAAAATACTTGAGAGAAACTTAAAAAGACTCAAATAAATGGAGAAATATTGTGTGTTTATGGATCAAAGGACTCAATATTGTTAAGATGTCAACTCTTCCTAAATCAATCCATACAGTCAGTGTAATTCCATTCAATGCCCCACCAGCACCCCCACCTGCCCCGCATTTTTTTGGTAAGAATTAATAAGCTAGTCCTGAAATTCAAATAGAAATGCAAAGGGTGACACTCCTATTTGGCAGCCATTTCTCTTAAAGCTCAGTGGTTCGGGACTTGCAGTATCTGCTGAGTTAGGAGGGACAGGAGAGTAGCAGCTAGGTCGGTGGCAAATAGCCCGCAACCTTCCCTTTAGTTACAATGAGTTTATCCCTCAATCTCAAATATTTCCTCAGTGGATTAACAGGAGAGCTAGTGATGGTGAAGCTTAAGTGGGAATGGAGTATAAGAGCTACCTGGTATCTGTAGATGGCTATATGAACATGCAGCTTGCAGATACAGAATTCATAAATGAGGCATTGCCTGGACATCTAGGTGAAGTTTTAATAAGATGTAATAATGTCCTTTATATCAGAGGTGTGGAAGAAGAGGAAATGGGGAAATGAGTGAATAGCATCTTTTGAAGGGGATTTTTTAAATATGTATTTCTAGACAATAAAGATTTGTTTTTCAAAAAAAAATAAAAGCAAAGGGCCTGGAGTAACAAAAACCATTTTGAAAAAGAACAAAGTAATTTCAAGACTCACTATAAAGTTACAGTAATCAAGGCAGTGTGGTATTTATGTAAGCACAGAGATACAGATCAATGAAACAGAATACAGAGCCCAGAAATAGATCCACCTACACAGTCAATTGAAATTTGAAAAATATGTCAAAATTACTCAATGGAGAAAGGATAGTCTTTTCAACAATTGAATATCCATGTGCAAAAATATGAAGCTTAACCCTTGCCCTCATAACACATAAAAAGGTTAACTCAGAGTAGTAAATGACAAGACTTAAATGTCAGAGCTAAAACTACAAAACTTCTAGAAGTAAACATAAACAAAAATATTCATGACTTTGTTAGGGAAAAACTTCTAAGACCTTTGGAAAAGCATGGACCATAGAAGAAAAAATTGATAAACTGAACTTCTGCAAAATTAAAAAAATTCTGCTCCCCAAATTACATTTAAAAAATAAAAAGGCAAGCCACAGACTGGGAGAAATATTTGCAAAATATATCTAAAGGACTTATATCTAGAATATGTTTTTAAAGACACACACACATACACAAATCCATATAAATACTAACAATTTGGCTTAAAAAAAAGGACAAAAGATTTGAACAGACACTTGACTGAAGAAGGTATTTATCAATGCAAATAAACATGTGGAAAGATGCTCCATATCATTAAACACCAAGGAAATGCAAATTTACACCAAAATAAGATGCCACTAGAACAGCTAAACTTAAAAAGACTTACAATATCAAGTGTTGGCAAGGATGTGGAGCAACTGGAGCTCATACACTGCTGCCAAGTAGTATAGCCACTTTGGAAAACTGTTTGGGAGTTTCTTATATAATTAGATATATACTTACCATATGATCCAGCAGTCTCACTCCTGGATTTATCAAAAAGCAATGAAATCATATGTCCACTCAAACACTTGTACTCAACAGTTCATTGAAGCTTTATTCATCATAGACACAAATTTATATGTGTTTATATATGTATATGTTTATGTGTTTATATGTTTATATATGTAGTCATGTTTATGACTACACATATTTATCAAAACTCATTGAATTCATACTTAAACAAGCCAACTGTTTATTATCTAGTAAATGAACAAATAGTGGTATAATTATACAATGAAATACTACCCAGCCATGAAAAGGAATGGACTACTGATACACTCAACAGAAGGAATGGACTGCAGAGACACTCAACAGCACAGATGAATCTCAAAAGCATTACAGTAAAGAAGCCCACCACAGAAGGGTCCATGCTGTACATCCGTTACCATTTTTCTGAAATTCTAGAAGAGCTAAAATAGTTGAAAGCAGATCAAAGGCCAGACGTGGTGGCTCACGCCTGCAATCCCAGCACGTTGGGAGGCCAAAACAGGCAGATCTCTTGAGCCCAGAAGTTCAAGACTAGCCTGGGCAACATGCCAAAACCTTATCTCTACTAAAAATACAAAAAAAAAAAAATCAAAAACAAAAACAAAAAAAACCAAAAAACCAGCTGGGTGTGGTCGCACACAGCTGTAGTCCCAGCTACTCAGGAGGCTGAGGTGGGAGGATCACCTGAACCCAGGGAGATAAGGCTGCAGTGAGCCGTGATCACACCACTACACTCCAGCCTGGGTGACAGTAAGACCCTGTCTCTCAAAAAAAAAAAAAGACAAAGAAAAGAAAAGCAATGGCTGCCAAAAGCTGGAGGTTGGGAAGGGGACTGAATACAAAAGAACATGAGGGAACTTTCTGGGTGATGGAAATCATCCATATTTTGATAGTGGTGGTGTTTATATGACTACACGTGTTTATCAAAACTCATTGAATTCATACTTAAAATGAGTGAAACTTATTGTAAATTATACTTTAATAAGTTAATAAAAAACAAGAAGCGGGTTGGGGAGACGTTGCTCAAAGGATACAAACTTTCAGTGAGGAGGAATAAGTTCAAGAGATCTACTGTACAACATGGTGACCATAGTCAATAACAATGTATTATATTCTTGCAAATTGCCCAGGTGAGGTGGCTCACACCTGTAATCTCAACACTTTGGGAGGCAGGAGGAACACTTAAGCCTAGGACTTCAAGACCAGCCTGGGCAATATAGGGAGATCTCGCCCCTGCAGATAACTTAAAAATTAGCCTGTTGTGGTGGTGTGAGCCTGTGGTCTCAGCTACTTGGGAAACTGAGGCAAGAGGATTGCCTGAGCCCAGGAGTTTGAGGCTGAAGAAAGCCATGATCATGCCACTGCACTCCAGCTTGGCAACAGAGCAAGGTTCTGTCTGAAAATAAATAAATACATAAATAAATAATAAAATAAAATAAAATAAATAAATAAAAAGCCCAGGCGTGATGGCTCACGCCTGTAATCCCAGCACTTTGGGAGGCCAAGGCAGGCAGATCACCTGAGCTCAGGAGTACGAGACCACCCTGGGCAACATGGGGTGAAACCTGTCTCTACTAAAATACAAAAAATTAGCCGGGTGTGGTGGCACACGCCTGTAGTCCCAGCTACTTGGGAGGCTGAGACATGAGAATTGCTTGAGCCCAGGACGTGGAGGTTACAGTGAGGCGAAATTGCACCACTGCACTCCAGCTTGTCTCAAATAAATAAATAAATAGAAAAAGGAAATTGCTAAGAGTAGATTTTAAGGGTTCTTACCACAAAAAAATGCTAAGTATGTGAGGTAATACATGTTAATTAGCTTGACTTACCATTCCACAATGTACACATATTTCAAAACATCATGTTGTAGACAGTAAATATATACAATTTTTGTCAATTTAAAAAACAGAAAAGTTTAAAAAACAATGTCCTCAACCATCTTAGAAAACTAGATATGAATGGTATCCTGCATAATGAAGTGCCTTTCATAACGATGACAATGTTTCAGCGAACCTTAGGCTACCACTGGAAAGATTAGTCATGACGACCTTACATCAACTGATTTAAAACCTTGGGTTTCAGGTCATCACTAATAATGCTAGCTTTTCAAAAAAAAAAAAAAATCAAATACTACAAATACAAAATAATGTAAACATTGAAGATAGACCTTTTCACATACAAAATTGCTTCTCTGAAATGAATTCATAAATTACTTGTTATGTCGGGAGGGAGCCTGTGTGTTGGAAAAAAGAGGCTATGGAAATTACCACTTGAGTTAAAGAAAAGTGTATCGTGTGTCTAAAATACTCTGGTCACTGCGCAGACCCTTCCACCACAGAGGAAGAAAGGAAAGAGCAAATCACAATTAAAATTCAATGTGACTTGAACAGTGATAAAAAAGTATACAAGGGCCAAGTGAGGTGGCTCATGCCTGTAATCGCGACACTTTGGGAGGCCCAGGCGGTCGGATCTCTTGAAGCCAGGAGTTTGAGACCAGCCTAGGCAATATAATGAGACCACATCTCTACACACAAAAATAATAAAATTAGCCAGGCAATGTGGTGCATGCCTGTGGTCCTAGCTACTTGGGAGGCTGAGGTGGGAGGATTGTTTAAGCCCAAGAGTTGGAGGCTGCAGTGAGCTACGACCGTGCCACTGTACTCCAGCCTAGGCCTGGGCGACAGCGAGACTCAAAAAAAAATCAGTTCCTTTGTTTGTGTTCAAATACAAATCTTGGTTCTCCCATAAGAAACAGCCCCTACTTCTGGGTAATTACCACAAAAAGGTGGAGTCACACTGGGCCAGGCAGGCCTGGAATGGGCAGGGCAGGGCAGTTTTCCAGCTTGTTTACACATTGAGGGACCGACCTCCAGGGGAGCAATAGCAACCAGATCTGTAATAACAGGCGTCCATCAGGCACTCCCAGATGGAAGATAACGCCATCTGGTGGAGACAACAGAGCATCACTAGAAACCCAAAGCCAATCTTCTGCCAAAAAGAGCTAAAACCCCTGGTGTGGTGGCAAGAATACTCTGGTACTCCAATGCAGCCTATTAATTCTGGGAAAGGAGGGTCTCAGTTGATTTGCTCGCATATTAAATTCATAAATTAACAATGTGTCTTATATTAATAATGACACTAGAATTAATGGATGTGGTATCCCTAGCCAAACTGAAATTTGTAATTACTTTCTACAAATTTAGTTAAAGCTTACTGTAGCTTTTCTCTAAGGACATTTAAATTCTGTGATTCTACATCATCTGATGATTGTGGCACACTTGTTTCTGGTCAGACAAGGCTGTGTGGATGAAACTTCCATAAAGCTGATAAGAGAGGTGACTTTGGGAAAGCTATTAACTTGGCCAGGCCCAGTGGCTCACACATGTAATCCCAGCACTTTGGGAGGCCAAGGCAGGAGGACTGCTTGAGGCCAGGAGTTGCTATATGGGCAACATAGCCAGACCCCATCTCTATTTATATATATTAAAAAAAAGAGTCCAGGCTTGGTGGCTCACGCCTATAATCCCAGCATTTTGGGAGGCCAAGGCAGGCAGCTCATGAGCCCAGGAGTTCGAGACCAGCCTGGGCAACATGGTGAAACCCCATCTCTACAAAAAAATTAAAATTAGCTGGGTGTGATGGCATCTGCCTGTAGTCCCAGCTACTTAGGAGGCTAAGGCAGGAGAATCGCTGGAGCCTGGGAGGCAGAGGTTCAGCACCGAGATTGCACCATTGCACTCCAGTCTGGGTGATGGGAGTGGAACCCTGTCTCAAAAAAAAAAAAAAAAAAGTTGTTATTCAACAAATATTTATCGACTATAGCACACCAGACACAGTTCTAGGCTCGGACTCATAAATGACAAGATCCCTGTTCTCATGGAGTTTACAGACTAGTGAGGGTGGGGGTAGATGAGAAACAAGTAAAAATGTTAACAAGATGAGGGCAGAGTGAACATAATTTTAAAAGGTACTGTGAGAGAAAAAGGAGGGGTTGGGGGATAGAGTGATCAGAGGTCTCTTTGAGGTGATTATTTGAGATCCAAAGAGGAACTAGTCTTTCATGATAAAATGCGGTCTTAAAAACACCCACTTCGGAACATATATCCAGATAAGTCTTTTTCAAAACCCCTGGGACTCCTCTGGTTTTTGCCTTCAGAGCCCATTAAGAAAACGAGGTATGGCTGGACCTGACGACTCATGCCTGTAATCCCAGCACTTTGGGAGGCCAAGGTGGGCTAATTGCTTGAGTTCAGTAGTTTGAGACCAGCCCGGGCAACAGAGTAAGACCCTGTCTCTACAAAAAATAGGTGAGCAAAGTGGTGCACACCTATGGTCCCAGCTACTCGAGAGGCTGAGATGGGAGGATTGCCTAAGCCTGGGAAGTCGAGGCTGCAGTGAGCTGTGATCATGCCACTGTACTTCAGAGCCTGGGTGACAGTGAGACACTGTCTCAAAAAAAAAAAAAAAAGAAAGAAAAGAAGGCTTAACTCAAAGCAGCATTTACTATCACCTCTTTCTTTGACCCTGAATATCCTTGGAATGTTTCTGAAAGTTAATCCATCTTTTTTTTTTTTCAACATTTTTGAGACAGGGTCTCACTTTGTCGTGCAGGCTGCAGTGCAGTGATTCAATCACAGCTCCCAACTCAGCCTCCCGAGTAGGTGGGACTACAGGCATGCACTACCTTGCCCAGCTAATTTCTTTTTCTTTTTTTTTTTGTATTTTTTGTAGAGATGGTTTTACCATGTTGCCCACACTGGGCTTGAACTCCTGGGCTCAAGAGATCCTCCCACCTTGGCTTCCCAAAGGGCTGGGATTACAGGCATGAGCCACCACCCCTGGCCAATCCAATCTTAAGTATAAATATTTACCCAACATTTTAGTGGGAAAATGTGCAGTGAGCTCTGTAGAAAAGTCAAGAACCGTGTGAGGTCCTTTCTTCTTGCATCTCTGGCAATTGTCCTCTTCTTTTGCTATTAAGTTCTTCATCCTTCTTCTTGGTAGGGATCTATAAAACAGTAGTGAAAATAAAATATTCAGCAAATAAAGGCAGGAGGAAACATAAAGGATATTACTGAGATAAAGGGGGAAGTATAAAAGATTAAAAGAACAAAACCTGAAAAATTGTTCCAAAGCTGCTTCCCTTGTTGTACAGCTTTCCAGGCCTTGCGGCTCTCAGGCTCATTAGATCTCTAGGGTATCCTCCCCATGGGTCAAGCAACCTACTTTCCACAAACCTAGTTTCCCCTGTCTCTCTCTGATAAGATTAAGGAGTCTGCCAGTGGTGAAACACTGATGTAACTCAAATTGCTTACATGGTGATACATAACTCCTACTCTCAACTGCCTTCTCCGTTCCATGTGTAGAATGAGTTAGTTCTCTTTAAATTCCCTGATGTCAAACCTGTCACTGAAACATGTTGGTTGAAAGCATCATAGGTCCTGCTTGATGAATCCTCAAAGTCAGCAGGGTTAGAAGAGATTTACGTATCCTCTTTATGATACCGATTATTATAGATCTCAATAGCATGCTGCCAACACAGACTTAAGTCTCGCTGGAGCACATCCAGGAAGGAAAAGATTGGTGTTTTGTGTTGATCACAAAACATTCAACTAAGTTCATAAGGAAAGATTCCAAATAGCTAACATGTGTATCATTAAATGACTCTCAAAACCTCTTTTTACAGATAAAAGGAAATTAAGTCTCTCAGCTCAGAAAGGTACCCTGGGAAGCATTATTTTTTAATGTACCAAAAATGTCTTTGTACATCTCTGTATTAGATGCTTTTATAAACAACGTGCATTATGAGAAAAAAATGAAAATTTCCCATTTTTATTTTAAAAAGGTACAGAGAATAGAGTCCAAATGAAGTCTCCAAATGAGAATATGCCAGAGAACACCAAATTCCCAAATCTGAGTAACTATCTAAATTTCTGAGGTCCCAGCCTGGACAACATGGCAAAACCCCATCTCTACAAAACACAGAAAAATTAGCTGAGTGCGGTGGTGTGCACCTGGAGCCCCAGCTACTCAGAAGGCTGAGGTGGGAGAATCGCTTGAGCCTGGGAGGTTGAGGCTGTTGAAGCTACAGTGAGCCAAGATCGCACCAATGCACTGCAGCCTGGAGGACAGAGCAAGACCATCTCAAAAAAACAAGAAATTCTGAGGTCAGCAATTAAATATTTGCTTTTAACTTTCTACTAAAGTACAAAAGAAAAATAACACAATTTCTATGAAATATCAGGATAAGCATAGCAATAAATCTGGCTTAATATAAATGTAGCCATTTTCACATATATTACTGGGGAATGGCAGACATGCTTCAATTAACCCCAAGATAGAAATAAAATTATAACCCGGGGATGTCAACTCAGTTTGTACTAAATATTGTTTAACTGCAACTAAATGTTAGTTTCTTTCCTTCCAGTTCAGAAATATATCTTAATAACTTTTCATTATCCTTTCATCTTGAAAGTGCCTGAATTAAGAGTGCTATTATTCTTTCATCCATTAATAGGGTTGCCGTAACCCAAATGCTTTCTTTTTCGGAGTAAAAATTTTTTTCTGATAACATTTATTCTTTTGAGACAGTCTCAATGATCCATATATCTAGTATTAAAGCATGATTCCATCTGACTTTATTTTCTGAGACAGAGTCTATCACCCAGGCTGGAGTACAATGGTGGAATCACAGCTCACTGCAGGCTTGAACTTCTGTGCTCAAGCAACCCTCCTGTCTCAGCCTCCCAAGTAACTGGGTCTATAGGCTAGGACCACAGGTGTGCGCCACCATGGGCCAGTGTTGTTTTGTTTGTTTTTTTTTTTTTGTAGAGGAAAGTGTCTCGCTATGTTGCTCAGGCTGGTCTTGAACTCCAGGCCTCAAGCAATCCTCCCACCTCAGCCTCCCGAAGTGCTGGAATTACAGGCATGAGCCACCACACTTGGCCCACTTTTGTAAATGAGAGATCATCATGATTTTACAATACCATGATTATCGTGATTAGTAACACACAAAATAGCCAGGCACGGTGGCTCACGCCTGTAATCCCAGCACTTTGGGAGGCCGAGGCAGGTGGGTCACGAGGTCAGGAGATCGAGACCAACCTGGCCAACATGATGAAACCCCTTATCTACTAAAAATACAAAATTTAGCCGGGCATGGTGGCAGGTGCCTGTGATCCCAGCTACTCAGGAGGCTGAGGCAGGAGAATCGCTTGAAACCGGAAGGTGGAGGTTGCAGTGAGCTGAGATCGTGCCACTTCAATGCAGCCTGGGTGACAGAGGCTCCGTCTCAAAAAAAAAATAATAATAATGCACAAAATAGAGATTTCCCTGCTACTTAAGCACTAGGCTAAGCTCAACATCTGAATGTTATTGCTTCTGTGAATACCCAGTTTAATTTTCTTTGCAGCAGAACTGAAAAGCTAGGGCCAATTTCAGAATCAAATCTTCAGTTTCTTAGAAGGGCCTCTCATAATACTACAAGAACCAAGTTCTTCTATTACTAAAATGTTGTTTGCAATTATACTAATCCTGCTTAGTAATTCCAAAACCATTGTAAAATACTATGATACATATAATATAAAGTTGAACCAAAATATCACTTAACATTTAATAATTGCAAATATATTTATTAATTTACAGATTAGTTATGTTATATACACAAATATAATTTTAACTATAAAATCCCAACTAGTTACATTTATATTGATCTGTAGAAGCCAATTTAGAGTCTTCTAGTCCCCTAACTTTACCTTCCTTAAATTATACAAAAATAAAATCTGATAGTTTTGATTTCAAGTTAAAGATGAAGAAGTGTTACATTTCATCACTCAGAAATGGAACTTTTACCTGTCTGTACAAAGCCTTTTACATGCTACATTGACACTTAAAGCACCATTAACAAGACTTTAAATGTATAAAATGTTTAATTAAAACCTCCAAAGATTTTCTCTTTAAGATTATGGGGGTTTAACTTTGTTCTAACTAGAATTGGGATGAAACAAGAATTTTGCTTTTTTCTCCTTCAGTCCAACTTTAAAATAGTCCTTTCTGTCCTTCTTATCACCTTCTGATCACTTCTTCCAAGGAGGCTAGTATATGGAAGAACTCTTAATCAAGCTTTCACTCATTTGGTAGTGAGGTTAGAATCCCATGGGGAACAATTTTCCAAAATCCAATGAAAGATGTCTCATTATTTTCAAATACACAGAGGTGCTAGGTTTAAGAAACAGGAAACACAACGTTAAGTCTCGGAAATAAAATGTTTCAGCCTGGTTTTAAAAGAATGCCTGTATGTTGTCAAAAGGCTTTTTTTTTTCAAGGCAAATGACGCCTGCTTTCCAACCGACATTGCTGTTGCTTGAAACTAGCCTCTTTTCATGTTATTAGACCATCCTGTAAATGTGCTCCCTATGATTACCTAAAGTGGAGGTGCGCAAAACACACAGAATCCCAGCACTTTGAGAGGCCGAGGCGGGCGGATCACGAGGTCAGCAGTTCAAGACCAGTCTGGCCAACATAGCAAAACCCCGTCTCTACTAAAAAGACACAAAAAATTAGCCGGGCGTGGTGGTGTGTGCCTGTAATCCCAGCTACTCGGGAGGCTGAGGCAGGAGAATCGCGTGAACCCAGGAGGCGGAGGTTGCAGTGAGCCGAGATCGCGCCACTGCACTCCAAGCTGGGCGACCGAACGAGACTCTGTCTCAAAAAAAAAAGAAAAAAACAAAAAACACACAGAATAAGGGCTCTGCAAAAATTTGACCAGCTTTTATAGTGTTGCATTCTCAATGTGTTTAATTATGAATATATAAACAGTGGAGGCAGTTCTTAGAACCGGATAGAAATAAAATAATGACCAGGTAGATTGTAAACTGAGGTAGTAACCCTGTAAGCACTTCTGATGAAAAATTCATCCCCACACTTAAATAAGTTCAAAACTAAGAGGTCACCTATTCTACTTATGTTTTCCATTACCTGTGACAGGAAGCACACGGAATGAAAGCAGACCACCGAAGGGTTAACAACCCCTCAAGCTAACTTATGTGTACCTTGTAAAGCTAAACAAATAAACCAAACACAAACAGTCAATGCAAAGACTTCAATTCAAAGTAACCTTTGGGCTAAATATATTAAAACTTTCCAGTCATTAATCTATACTTCTATCCTTTCCTGAAAGTAAAGGCCTTGCCATTACTTCTCTCATTATTAAATAGTAGGACACAATAAACCTGGATATTGACTGAAGTTTATATTTTACATTTCAAACGTGAAAATTCAGAACTGCCCATTTCCAATTTTACAGTGGGATCCTGACAGGTTTTAAAAGTGACAGTGCTGAGGCATGATATTCATTAACACTGATTTTCTGTTGAGAACATATACACCAAAACCAAATTGCTCTGAGATGTCTCCTATTTTCTTTCTAGGAAATTTCTAGGCTTTTAAGTTTAAAAAATAAATGATTATGATGTAATTATTACTTTCCAGAGTGTTTTGCAATAACTTCAACCTGTTAAGAGATACAAAGAACTATATTAAACTGGGAACTACAATAACATACACAGAACCCTCTTCAAAGAAATTAAATATATTAGATGTTAAAATTTGGTAGAAAGATGCAGCTTTCCCAAAGTAGTAAAGTACTGCACATATGGGTTTTGTGGCAGTCCTTGGAAATATCCTAGGTAGAACTTAATGTAGAAATAAAAAGGCTACCACATATTTTCAATCCAAGTCATTTTTACAAGAAAAAAAAAAGTGACACAAAATAATGTACTTTAAGTTGGTAGCATACACAAGGTTATTTTTTAGCCTAACATAGACAGGCCAAATCATTGAAATAAAAAAAATATAGAAAAACATAAAAGCCCATTAACTTCTGAATTTTGGGAAAGAAACAAGAAAGAGCCCAAAGTTTTCAGATAGGCACACATAAAATTTAGATTAGAAATGAAAATGGGCTTTAAGCCCTATAAATATTGTTTTCCAAGAAAATAAGTTTTGAAAGTGCAAAATGACAACTCAAAAAGGTCCCCTTTCCACCTCATGCAGGCAAAGGACATTTAAAAGCACATCCAACTAAATCAAAAAAGGGAGGATTAGAAATCACACTAGTTCATCCTTCATTATCAGGGCTGGCTTCAAACCTGAATGTTTCTGAGTGGGATATGTTGCAAAAAAAAAATTAAACTAGATCCAAGTTACATTTCCTCTAAAAAAAAAATGTCAAAGGACAGCTGCCAAGATTTGTTTTTAAAAGACACCTCTCAGGTAAGAGGTAGTGTATGCTAGCTAGGACTACAGGCTGCCAACTCAACATTGCTTGAAAACATTAACTCCTTTGAAGCATGTTCCCTGGAGTCTATTAAACATTCTTTCTCTGTGTTCAAATGTCAAGCAATATCCAATAGCATCTTCTGTTTCTTGAATTCGTTTCTGGAACCTGCATCCATCCCTTGCAAATTCTTCCCATGGTCCTTTGCGATCCTCATCACCACTTATATAATACTCAGTAACTTCTTCAAGGAAGGTTACCTACAAAAACAAAGACTAATTTTAATAACTGTCTAGGATCTTGCAATCAGCATTGAGGTCAATAACCCTTTATGCTACCAATTCTTTCAGAATATTCCCAACTAAGAATAACATATTATTATTAGGAATATTTGGTCCCAGCTATATTTGAAGTTAAAAAAAAAGTTCTGTCACGCCTGTAATCCCAGCATTTTGGGAGGCGGAAGCAGGCGGATCACCTGAGGTCAGGAGTTCAAGACCAGCCTGACCAACACGGTGAAACCCTGTCTCTACTAAAAATACGAAAAAATTAGCCAGGCGTGGTGGCACATGCCTGTAATCCCAGCTACGCAGGAGGCTGAGGTAGGAGAACAGTTTGAACCTGGGAGGTGGAGGTTGCAGTGAGCCAATATCGTGCCACTACACTCTAGCCTGGGCAACAAGAGCAAAACTCTGTCTCAAAAAAAAAAAAAAAGTTCAGATTAGATGGCATTTGGATAAAATAGTGAACAATTGTCACCTAAATATTTCATATAGAGATACATATCTTTCATCTATATATACTTCATTTATCTATATCTGCATAATATACACACACAGTCGTCTGCCCCCCCATCCCCCACCAGCCCTTGGCTTTTGGTGTTAATAAAATGAATCCAGGTAGGGAATTGAATTTTTCATGCTGTTATTAACCCCTGCTATTTTTTAATCCTTAGGGAAATACAGTTCTGTGATATTTTTCCCTCAAAATGACAAGCAAAATATTTCTGAAAATAACCACTATATCCCTGGAAGTCACTGTTTTTATCACTGCATAAAGGCTTTAACAATATTTTTGCTTACTTCTATTCTTTTTCCTTTTAAAAATTTTTTTCACTTTCCAACTTTTAAATCAACATGTAGTACTATTTTTGTATCATTACTTTGGCAATAACAATACAGAAGAGAAAAAGTTACTTAGTAAACAAAGTATAGCAAAATTAGTATTTTTAAAGCTGTGTTACTCTAAGAAACTTTGTAGTTAAGATTTTAAAAACCTTTGTATTCAATATGCTATCACTATATATGAAATTGTGATTCTAATATACATAATGACATGTAATGAGTGACAATCCCTACTCATTACTAATCGCTACTTAATTTCTAATGAAGTTTCTTTCTAAGATACCAAACTCCAAAAGTAAATACTTGCTTTCAAGTATGTTTAATAGTTACATCAGCTAACCCCAATGTGGCCTACTACTTTCGTTCCCTTTACATCAGGCCAAGGGATGCCCCTGAGGACAATTAGCAGGTATGTAACACCTTACTAGTTATTGCATTCTAGTCTTGAATACTACTCATTCATTGTGTCATTAAGATAAATAATAAAAACGTACAGTGTTTACCATATACCAGGCTTTTTTCAAAGAGCTTTACATTTTTATCTCATCTAATCCTCACATTAACCCTATGAGGTATGGACTATTATCATCCCCATTATACCGATAAGAAAACAGAGGTAGAAGGGTTTTTTAGACTCACTGTCCATCATGCTATATACTCCATATATTCCATACACCATTCCCCATATATACCAATGGCAGGTAGTCAAAGGCTGTCAAATAATTATATCATATTCAGACATAATCATTTATAAATTCTGCTTCTAGTTCATAGTCAATAGTATCATCTACTCCATTCATTTCATTTTACTCAACGAGCAAGCTAAAACAAGACATGAGACTGGCCTGAGGTCTCTCAATAAGAGCTAGCATTTAAAGGCAAGGCAATAAATTCTGAGTTTTATTTACTTGTCTCATTTAAATCTTGCAATAACTTGTACAATAGATATTATTATTTTTCCCATCAAGTAAGAGTGAATTGAGGCCATGAGAGTCAAGCAACTTCCCAGGTCTGGCTGCCTTCCAAATCTCTGCGCCTTAACCACTGAGGAGTAGAGAACACAGGGCTCCAGCTGCCAAGTGCTCATTCCATTGCCCCACTTTGTTTCTTACCTATTCATTCTAAATAGGTCATTTTGTCAGGGGCCCCTTAAAAGGACAAAGAGAGATGGCATTTACAAAGTGTGAACTAAAATTTAATTTTTAACATGACTTATTCTGCCCTAAAGGTAAGACGTAAGATTATCACCATTTTGAGACATTTTCTACCCAGGAATAATTTCAAAGTAGTAAGCTGGCCATGTGGAGCCAAGAGATTATGGTACTGTCCATTTGAAACGCCCCAGTGAGGCAGAATCTGAGGTCAATAATAACTCACCCACTAACTTCTCTCTCCAAGTAACGGTATAGAAAACTAAAAAAACGTTCCCTCTACAATAATAGACACCTTTGAGTTTGAGGAAGAGTTCAATTAATAACTTTAGTTGAATCAACTATAAAGAAAAACAAACCAACTCTAAAGACTCCCAAAATAAGGTTAACCTGACAATGTAATGAAAGCGTAAAACGCTGCATGAAGTTTTAAGACTAGCCTGGGAACAGGAAGCAACTAGTCAAGATAAACCAAGTAAGTGGCCATCACTGTTTATTATTAATATTAACCTGTAGCTGACCACTGATAACTAGCATTGCATTCCTAAGAAAAGGCAATACCATTTCCTGTACTGGCTTTGACTTTCAATTAAAACCATGTAATGTCAAAACCACTGAAATTACTATTTAATTTCATGGCCAATTGGACCAGATAAATCTGACTTGCTACTTGATATCATCATCCCTTTGGGTTGTAATGGACAGGAATGAAGACACTCTTGTTATATGCAAACAAAATATTAAGTATTTGCAGACAACATACATTTAAAATCATTTTAAAACTCTATGGCTGTAACAGGACCTTTTCAATCTCTAGAAAAATTAAATCGTGTACACACAAAGTTTAATAGTCCGTTAAAAAGTGTGAAAAGTTGCTTGTAAGGAAACAGTCCAGAACTACCAACCCAAATAAAAATGGCACTTTCCTGCTAACGTCTACACACTGGTATGTTCGTTTTGGACAGCAACAATGTGCATTGGGGTGGGGGGTGAGGGACAGGAGGAGAAGGGTCATTTACATATTTCTCAATCCAAGTATATGAATTTAGAGGCCTTCCTCAAAAATACATGCACTCCTAAGCCTCCAAAGTCATGCTGCTATATTTAAGCATATAAAAACAGTCAGAACATATCAGGCATGTTAAAAGACAAGAAACAAACCTTTTTTCTTTTGACATGTGTGTGTCTTCCTCCAGAAAGAACGTCACGCTGTACCGAGTCTGGACATTCACTTTCTTGGCTCCCCAACAGCTGCACCTTACAAGAAAGTAAGGTGTGACACTCAGAAATGGCCACAATGGACTCAGATGGGGTCTTTGAGTCACGACAGCCTTTCCCATTTTCCCCTGATGTTTGAAAAGGAGCCTTAAAATTTAAAGGGTTGTAGGGGTCATCAGAATTACAGAAAGAGTTCCACAGTTTGAGACTCTCTGCTTCATCTGCACTAGATTCCCAGTCATCTTCCTCCCCAGAACTATGCTCAGGGGTCTCAGGAAGGCTTCCAGACTGGGAGGAATTCTCTAGATCAGACTTGCCAGACAAATCCTTCTCTGAATCAGAAGGCTCTTCAGGAACAATTCTGGCAGCAGTCTGAATTGTTGCTGTAAAGTTCTGGGGATTATAAGGATCTACACTGCAGAAAGAGTTCCAAAGGTGAAGCCCTTCAGGGTCTTGTTCAAGGTCTGAGTCTGACAGTGAGCTATCACTATCAAAACCATCATCCTCAGCTTCCTCATCCCAATCCTCACCTTCTGGATCAGAACTTGTTTCCAGGTCACTGGATGCACCTCCCAAAATATAATCTATCAGTTTGTTACTACAAGCTGGTCTGGCAGAAATGGGAAGGTCATCTTCTAGGTATGAGTAATCAACTACACTTATTCGGCCCTCTCCAGGCTCCTTTTCCATAGGTATCTCACTAGATGGACAGCCCTCAGAAGGGCTCTCTTCTTCCAAAGCAAGTGGAACCTCTGTAGTTAATAATTCTATTTTTTCTTCAGTGGATTCCTGGGTGTTTCCAGGAATGCCTCCAGCAGCAGGAACAAACTGTGTTGGGTTATCTCTGCAGTGTTTCGGATCCATCCGGAGAAGGCTGTGTTCCTCCTCCAGGCTGTGGTAGCCATTATCCTGGTCAGGGGTGGGTAACTCTTGCCCCTTGCTAGCCTGTTGAAGGAATTCCAGCCGTTTCATGCGAAGATGGTGAATTTCTGGTAGGCCTTCCGTAGAAAGAGGTGGACATCCCTGCCACGAGGCCGGAGTGAGTTCTGCACTCAGCGGCTGGGGATGACAATGGTCCTCTCTCAGGCAGCTGCTCTCTGGGGTTAGTGTCTGGAAGCCGACTACCTCGCTATTTCCATCACTGTTCTGATAGCTGACTTCTAGCCTAGGAAAGCAGTCCAGGTAGGAAGGGTTCAGCAAATAGGATACCACACTGAAATTGTCTATGCGTTGAATGTTTAGAGGCCCAGAGGGCGAAGAGCCAAGTTCCCGGTTAGAGTACAGACGGGATTGAAGGCTACTGGGCAACAGCTCCACTCCCCACAGCTGCTGCTCTAAGAGAAAAGCCTGTGCTGCAGGGTCCAAAGCACTTCCCTTGGCCTTAAGCTCCAATTTTAGGTCTGGGGGCGAGTATTGCCAGTGGATCCCCTCCTCTAGCCAATCAAGGGGACTGGTGGCCGAGGGGTCTGAGGAGTCGAGCTGCAGCGAACTCAAAGATTTCTGCGCTGTGGGGGCGGCTGGTTTCTCCCGTCCCTTCAGGGCTCTCAGGGCGCTGTAGACTCCAGCAAAATCTAGCCATCTGGTCGGAAACATTCCACCGAAAAGTTGGCTCCAAATTAGCACCTTCTGAAGCAATCCGGGGAGCGGCGCAAGGAGCTGGGAGAGCAGTTTCGTCCAGTAACTGACCCGAGTCTCGGGCTGGGCAGAGGAAAGCAGTGTGGGGTTCCCGGAGTTTTCCGGGCCAAGAGGCGTCGGGAACTTAGAAGAGCCTGCTTGCGATCGCCGAGGGAAAAAGGGTGGCCAGAACCGGAAGCCCGCCCGAGGGCCAAGCCGTTTCCGCGATCCGCCTGTCCCCGGCTCCATCTCCTTTTTCTTGACAGTCTCTCAGATAGGGCCGCGGCGCTCAGCGGCTGGAGGTCGACGGGATTCGGAGGAAGCCTACAGAGTCTCGGCCTTGCCCAGCGGTGGCGTCGCTGCTCCAGGCCGATCTTCGAGCCAGCAGAAAAGCCACAGAGGGCAGCGAATGCGGCAGCGGGCGGCAGAACACAGGGAAGAACAGCCGGCGCAATAGGCGGCGACTGATGCGACTTCCATCCTGGCGGGGAAGGAGGTTCCCTAGTCGGCTCGACGCTTCAACACCATGGATAGGAGTCCCCCCACGGCCTCGGCGATGGTTTTCCGACTGACAGAGGGTTGAAAAGCCCCTGAGCAACGCGATACCGGAAGGACTGAGTAGGCCGGCTGGTGCGGTGGAAGCGAAGCCCAAAATGGCCGCAGGGCCCGCGCGCCGGCAGGACACCCCCCTAGACGCCGGAAGAGACGCAGGACTGTTGGGCGTCTACGCCGCTAGCGCCGCGCCGCCCAACGTCACTCGCAAAATCCCCGGGGGGCGGGCCTTTCCGCCCACTTCCGTGTGGCCGCCGATTGGTTTTGCCAGATTTCCCTGTCGGCTTCCTTACTCGAGGTAGAGCCGCAAGGCAGCGTGAGGTTGCATCAGCCGGGGGGGGGGGGGGGGGGGGGGGGGCGGGGGGAATGCACGCATGCGCAGTCGTTTCTGTGTGGTCTCCTAGGAGACCGCCCCAACAGCCCTCTAGGTTAAAGGTCTTGGGGAGGGAAGGGGTTTTCAAAATAACCCGAGAATTTCCCGGAGGCGTTTTGATGGCCTAATACACACTGACGTGTGTACAGTCATCCCCTCTCATGAAATGGGGATTAGTTCCAGGACCCCGTAGACACCAGAATCCGCAGACGGTCAAGTCCCTTATGTAAAATGGTATAGTGTTTGCATATAACCTGCATACACCTTCCCAGATATTTAAACCATCCCCTAGATTAAGTATAATACCTAATACAATGCAAGTGCTATGGAACTAGTTGTTATACTGTATTTATTTGTATTATGTTTTATTGTCTTTATTTTTCCCGAATATTTTCAATCCATGGAAGGTTGAATGCCCCGCGGGCCAACTGTAGGGTTATCGTAGTCTTAGATTTTTATTATTTATTTATTTGAGACAGGGTCTAGCTCTGTCGCCCAGGCTGGAGTGCAGTAGTGCGATCTCGGCTCACTGCAGCCTCAACCTCCTGGGCTCCAGTGAGCCTCCCACCTCAGCCTCCGGAGGAGCTGGGACTACAGGCTCGCACCACCACGCCCAGCTAATTTTTTTTTTTTTTTTTTGAGACGGATTCCCACTCTGTCGCCAGGCTGGAGTGCAGTGGCGCAATCTCGGCTCACTGCAACCTCCGCCTCCCGGGTTCAAGCGATTCTCCTGCCCCAGCCTCCCTAGTAGCTGGTACTACAGGCCTGTGCCACCACGCCCAGTTAATTTTTTGTATTTTTAGTAGAGACAGGGTTTCACCATGTTGGCTAGGATGGTCTCGATCTCCTGACCTTGTGATCCGCCCGCCTCAGCCTCCCAAAGTGCTGGGATTACAGGCGTGAGCCACCGTGCTCGGCCAATTTTTGCATATTTTTATAGAGACAGGGTTTCGTCGTGTTGCCCAGGTTGGTTTCAAACTCAGCTCAAGTGATCTGCCCGCCTCGGCCTCCTAAAGTGCTGGGGTTACAGGCGTGAGCCACCGCGCCCAGCCTGACAGATATTTCAGGGTTCTCCTATTGTTCAGTACTATGTAGACCATCAACCTGAGATCTTATGTAAAAGTTGGGCAGTGCTGCGTACATACATGTCTGGTGTGGGGCAAACTAAACTCACAGAGAAGCAGCTCAGTCCCCAGAACTATTTACTCTCTTTTATGCTTCCAAGCAGGCAACATATTCAATTCATATTTATTAATACTTCCTTAGCAACCAGAACCACAGAATACAACAGCCAAAAAGGAAACATGGACCACTATCCTTTGAAAAAAAAAAAATGGCTGGTAATTTTAATTGCTGTGTTTGATTATCTCTTGTGAGTTTGGTCTTAGTTCATTTCTTTATTTCTGCTAAAACTCTGTAATAGATACCCCTGAAGTCAAGTACCAATTACAGAAGGAGGGTGGCAGTTATGAACACTAGGGACAGCAGAAAAATCTTTAGGGAGCTGGGAGACCAGCAGCTCCTCCTGCCTTACTGGGCCTGTTCAAGGAACAACCACTTCTTTTTTTCTTTTTTGAGACGAGTTTCGCTCTGTTGCCCAGGATATAGTGCAGTGGTGTGATCTCTGCTCACTGCAACCTCCGCCTTCCTGGGTTCAAACTATTATCCTGCCTCAGCCTCCCTAGTAGCTAGGACTACAGGCACATGCCACCAAGCCCGGCTAATTTTTGTATTTTTAGTAGAGACGGAGTTTCACCATGTTAGCCAGGATGGTCTCAATCTCCTGACCTTGTGATCTGCCCGCCTCAGCCTCCCAAAGTGTTGGGATTACAGGCGTGAGCCACCACGTTCGGCACAACCACTTCTTTCTAGGAAGCCAAGAGGACCTCAGTTTCTGTTGTTTACCCTGTATTATTATCCATACCTCTGGAAAATCTCAATCCTATGAACTTCAGAAAAATGTATTAATAATAGAGGTCAGTTTCATAATACAGATCCAAGTAGGCAAATTTGTTACCAGAAGCCTGTTTCTTGTAAAGTGAGGCTAGTAATTCCTCTTTCAATGGATTGGTAAGAAAACTAAGTTTTCTCAGTGCCTAGCCTAGACAGAGTAGGAGCACAAAGATTAGCTAATATTCTTGTGTGGTTCTGCTTTACAGTCTTCAGTTGTTTCCTCATTGCCTGCAGAATAAAGGCTCTATTCAGCCTGCCCTCCCACTGTACTCTTCCAGCCTCCTCTGTCACTTGTCTTCATGCATGTTATATTCTAGGAACATTGGACTTACCTGTACTCCTTGCTTCCTGCCTTTACTCATGCTGTTTCTCAGCCAAGAAAAGCTTCACCTTTCCTGTTACATACCTACTCATCCTTCAAGATCCAATTCAAATGTCAGCTTCTCCTTGAAGCCTTCATTGACCTTTCCAGCCAGAATTAATGGATCCCTCACGGTACTTATATTATTCCGCTCTATTAGAGCACTTAACACATTGCATTACATATACCTGTAAGTGTTCTCTCTTGCTGGTCCCTGAACTCCTTGAGGGCTGTATCCAACTATCTAGAAAAGTGGTTCCCAAAGTATGGTCTGGGCACCCCTGGGGATCCTCCTTTGAAACCCTTTCAGAGGGTCCTTAAGGCCAAAAATATTTCCATGATAATTCTCAGCTTTTTTAACTCTCATTTTCTCATGTATGTACAGTGAAGTCTTCTGGAAGATACATGGTGTGTGAACTGTCAACAGAATGAATGCAAAAGCAGATAGATACGAGATTCTAGCTGTTTTATATTAAGCCAGATACTAAAGACATTTGGAAAAAATGTAAGACAATGCCACTTTTCTCACTAAGCTTTTTATGTTTTGAAAAATAATTGAACATTACTAGCCTGGGCAACATGGCAAAACCCTGTTTCTACAAAACATACAAAAATTAGCCAGGCATGACAGTGCACGCCTGTGGTCCCAGCTACTCAGGAGGCTGAGATGGAAGGATTGCTCAAGCCTGGGAGGCAGAGGTTGCAGTGAGCCAAGATTGTGCCACTGCACTCCATCCTGGGCAACAGAGTGAGATCCTGCCTCAGAAAAAAAAAATTAACATGTAATTGGTTATTTTTAAATGAATTTTAAAATTTTATTGTATTTTTCATTAAAGACAGAGTTTCATATGTTGCCCAGGCTGGAGTGCAGTGGGTATTCACAGGGGCAATCACAGCACACTATGGCCTTGAACTCCTGGGCTCAAGCAATCCTCCTGCTTCAGCCTCCCAAGTAGCTGGAACTACAGGTGCACACCACCACACCCAGCCTAAATGAACATTTTTCAGTTCCTCGGTCTTGAATTCATAAATAGGAAATATTGATAGCTATAAACCACATAAAGGCATAAAGATAGTTATTTGGGGTCCTTAGTAATTTTTTTTTGAGACAAGATCTTGCTGTATTGCCCAGGCTGGAGTGCAGTGGTGCAGTCACGGCTCACTGCACCCTTGATCTCCCAGGCTTAAGCAATCCTCCCACCTCAGCCTCCCAAGTTGTTGGCATAGCAGGTGTGTACCACCACACCTGTTGTTTTTTTTTTTTTTTTTCATTTTATTATTACATTTTTGAGATGGAGTCTTGCTCTGTTGCCTATGCTGGAGTGCAGTGGTGTAATCTCAGCTCACTGCAACCTCCACCTCCCAGGTTCAAGCGATTCTTCTGCCTCAGCCTCCCAAGTAGCTGGGATTACAGGCACCCACCACCATGCCCGGCCAATTTTTATATTTTTTTAGTGGAGACTGTTTCACCAGGTTGCCCAAGTTGGGATTTTTTTTCTTTTTAGTAGAGATGAGGTTTTGCCATGTGGCCCAGGCTGGTCTCAAACTCCTGAGCTCAAGCAATTTGCCTGCCTCAGCCTCCCAAAGTGCAGGGATTACAGACATGAGCCAGCACACCTGGCTGGGGCCCTCAATAATTTTTAAGAGTATAAACTTTTTCCTGAGGCCAAAAAGTTTAAGAACCACTGAGGTAGTATGTTGACTGGTACATAATAGGCACCCAATAAATGTTTGTTGAATGAATGGAAGAGTAATAATACTTTAAAATAATGTCGTCTTCCTTAAGACCAAGCCTCTTGCATTCCACTCTCAACTTTGTCACTGACTGACACCACACACCCCTGAAAACAATTTCTTAAAACTTTCTTGAATGGAACTCCCCTTCCCCATGTAGTCATTGGATATATAATTTTTATTCTTCCTTATGTTAGAAGTTCTAAAGAGGGAAAATGCAATCATAAAGTATTTGGGCTAGGCATGGTGGCTCACGCCTGTAATCCTAGCACTTGGGAGGTGGGTCAATTGCTTGAGCCCAAGAGTTCAAGACCAGCCTGAGCAACATATGGCAAAACCCCATCTCTACAAAAAATTTGCCAGGTGTGGTGGTGTGCATCTGTGTTCCCAGCCACTCAGGAGGTTGAGGTGGGAGGATCACTTGAGCCCAGGAGGTTGAGGCTGCAGTGAGCTGAGAACATGCCACCACACTCCAGTCTGGGTGACAGACTGAGACCCTGTCTTGAAAGAAAAAGGGATGGAAGGAAAGAAAAGAAGAAAGAGGGAGGGAGGGAAGGAAGGAAGGAAACAAAGAGAAAAAAGGAAAGAAAAGGAAGGAAAGGAAAGGAAAAGAAAAGAAAGGAAGAAAGAATGGGAGGAAGGGAGGGAATGGAAGGAAGGGAGGGAATGGAAGGAAGGAAAGAAGGGAGGGAGGGAGGGAAAGAAAGAAGGAAAGAAAAGGAAGAAGGAAAGGAAACGAAGGGAGGGAGGGAGAGAGGGAAAGAAAGAAAAAAGGGAAGAAGGAAAAAGGAAGGAAGAAGAAAGGGAGGGAGGGAGGGAAAAGGAAGGAAGGAAGAAAGGAAAGAAGAAAAGGAAGAATGGAAGAAGGGGGAGGAGAGGGAAGGGGAGAGGAGGGGGATGGGAGTGTGGGGGGAGGGGAGAGAGAAGGAAGGAAGGGAGGGAAAAGAAAGAAAGAACCTGAGCAACAGTCTACAAAAGTTTATGGAAAAAAAAGTTTAAAAAATTAAAATATTTGAGAGCTGCCTCTGAGAATATGTGACTTTGCCTTGTTCGTCTCAGCTGGAAAAGTGTGACTCAGCCTTCCCAAGCCTGCTAGAGGGCAGAGGGAGGCCAGGTCTGTACACAGAGATAACATGTTGCCAAGGCCGTGTGCAAGCTGGTGAAGACAAAAAGTCCTTCCATTGGCAAGCTGACTGGCACTTTGGCCGGAGAAAATTAAAACCTCAGTTAATTCTGTTTATTTTAAAAGACTTTGCCAGACTGAGGTAAAGGGTATATGGCTCTTGATTTTTTCGGAGTCACCACCAGCTCCAAAATCTGATATCCCAGTATCTCCCACTCTGGCTGCCGCCTCCTACCAATCCACACTGCCCTGATATCCCTATTCAGCTGCTGGTTAACTCCTCAGAGACCACAAACCATTGCTCTTACCACTTTTTGTGATCCATCACACTCTTCATTTCCCTCCTTACTCAGCATGAATTTCCATGATCCAGTATTAAAACTACCCCCTTGCCCTTCTACTCCCTGGCAAAACTCCAACCCTAGTTAAACCCAACTACTCACGCATTCTGCGCCTGCACCCTTGCAGCTAATCATTGCTTAAGAAGATCGCTCAGACATGCTGAGTGACTCACTTCATACTTGTGATCACAATCTCATTGACGCCAGGCACTCCCACCACAGTTCCCTAGAAGCTTTGCTTCTCCTACACTCTGAGACTGTCTCACAATACTTCTTTCTTCAAATTTCCAGCATTTCCCATAAACACACATTCTCAGTTTATGATCACACTCATACTTCAAGAAAAAACAGATACAACTGGACATAAATCACCTCATCTTTCCCTGAACAAATCCACCGGCATCTGGACCCACATAATCTGCCTTCAATCCTGCCACAACCCAAGAAACCTCCTGGATGCCATCCCTCCATTTTCACTTAAGGAATTCTGACCTCTCTTATCCCTTCTCCCTAGTAACATACACGTTTCTCTCACTAATAGATCATTCACATTTACATAACTTAATATCAGCTATATTAAAAATAAAAAGACCACCCAGCATGGTGGCTTACGCCTGTAATCCCTACACTTTGCAGGGCCAAGGCAGGGGGCTTGAGCCAAGGCTTGAGCCCAAGTGTTCAAGACCAGCCTGGACGACATAGCAAGACCTTGTCTCTACAAAAATTTAAAAAATTCGCTGGGCGTGGTGGCTCACACCTGTAGTCCCAGCTACTCAGGAGGTTGAGGTGGGAGGACTGCTGCTTGAGCCAACGAGGTTAGGGCTGCAGTGAGCCAAGAACACACCACCACCCTGCAGCCTGGGTGACAGAGCAAGACTCTGTCTCAAAAAAAAGTAAATAATAAAAAAAAGCCTTCCCTAGATACACACCCCTCCAAGCTTCTGCACCACCAGAGTGAAACCTCTCGAGAGTTGTTAGTGCTTATGGTCTCCACTTTCTCTTCACCTATACTCTCCCCAGCCTACACCAATGTGGCTTTCACCCCCACCACTCATTCAGGCAGCTCTTATCAAGGTCACCAAGAACACTTTGCTATGTTCACTCCTCTTGACTGTTAGGGGTTGAACTGTGTCCCCCAAAAGATAAAGTCCTAAAGATAAAGTACTAAAGTCCCCTTAGTACCTGTGAATGTGATCTTATTTGGAAATAGGTTCTTTGCAGATGATCAAGTTAAGATGAGGTCATTATGGTGGGCTCTAATCCAAGATGACAGCGTCCTTATAAAAAGAGGAGATTTGGACACAGACATGTGCATGCACAGGGAGAGAATGCCACGGCAATGTGAAGGCAGAGACTGGGTTGATGCATATATAAGCCAAGGAATGCCAGATTGCCAGCAATCCTCCAGAAGCCAGGAGAGAAACATGGAACAGACTCTCTCACAGCCCTCACAAGGAATCAACCTTGCAGACACCTTGATTTTGGACTTCCAACCTCCAGAAATACATTGCTGTTTAAGCTGTGTTATGGCAGCCCCAGGACACTGATCATACTTTCCTTTAGGTTGCCAGGACACCACTGATCTGCTCCTCCTCCTCCTCTAAATGTTGGCCTCAATCCACCCACATGCCTCTCTAACCTGGGTGATCTCATCTCATTCCATGGAATTAAACGCCATCTGAATGCTGATGACTTCCATATCTAAACTTCCAGACTGACTTCCCTTGGGCTTCAGATTCCATTCTATTATTTCTCTACTTAGATTTCTATCACACATCTCAAACTTATCACAATCAGTAGTCTTGATTCAGCTCTACTGAACCTACCTCCCCACTCCCAGTAATTCCTCCAGAGGACTCTTTGCCTACATTCTGAGGCTCCACACTGAGGAGTCAACCTCAACTCCCTTTTCCCTCGATTCCATATGCAGTCCATCAGCAAGTCCTGTCAGCTCTACCTTCAAAATATATCCAGAATTTGACCACTTTTACCATCCCCAAGCCACCATCATTTCCCTCCTGGACTACAATAGCCTCCTCTTCTGCTTCCATTCTTGCTTCGAACAGCAGCCAGAAGAATGATCTCTTAAAACATAAATTAGACATTACCGTTTCTTTTTCAGTTTTTTGTTTTTTTTTTTTTTAGATAAGAGTCTCTCTCTGTTGCCCAGGCTAGAGTGCAGTGGTGCCATCTTAACTTACTGCAACCTCCACTTCCTGGGTTCAAGTGATCCTCCTGCCTCAGCTTCCTGAGTAGCTGGGATTACAGGCGTTCACCACCACACCTGGCTAATTTTTGTATTTTTAGTAGAGTTGGGGTTTCACTACGTTGGCCAGGCTGGTCTCGAACTCCTGACCTCAGATGATCCACCCGCCTTGGCCTCCCAAAGTGCTGAGATTACAGCCATGGGCCACCGTGCCCGGCCCCTGCAGTTCCCTTTCTGAAAATCCCGTCACCCTAAGAATAAAACCTGAAGCTCTGATTGATTTTAACACTCAGATCAGATATCCTCTCTGAAGCCCACTCTGCCTGCCCCACCCCTTCTTATGCCACCTTGTCCGTATCACACTGCACTGTATTTATTTCCATGCCTGAAGACTGAGTTCCTTGAAGACAGGATCCACACCTTTGTTATCTGAGTAGCCACAGTACCGGACACCTCACCTCACCCAGAGTAAGCCATTAGTGTTGTTTGTTGACACTTTAGACAAGTCCCAGCCACCAGAAAATTCTCTCCCAATTTAAAATGCTGCCTCAGTTTTTCACCTTTCAAATCCCGTCTAATCTTTGCTCCCCAAATCTCGGCAAGCTGGGCTGCTTCATTTTTGTCACCTCTCTTTGAACTCAGAAGTCTGGGCCCCCGGGCTGCTTTTGTTTCTTTTCTCCTTGGGCAACCTCTCTCTCTCATTCCCCACCTCTCTCATTCCCATTCCCTCAGGAGGGTTCAGATTTCTACCTCATTTGGCCACGAAATTTCCTTCACTAAGACTCTTGGCAGATTCAAGTACTAACCTTTAAAAAGTCCATAGGGACTTGCCCAGAACTGCAGTGACACCTCAAGACCACTTAGAAATAAAGCAGTAACACTTCCTACTGTTTACTACTGAAAAATCCCTGGAAGCCCCCACAGAATTCCCCAGTATGAAACATGACTCCCCACTGGAGAGTTCTGAAGACTTCTGGGTACAATGCTTGAACAAGGGTCACTTCACTTCCATCCTGCACTTGGGGGATTCACTTCTGGGCTATGGTTATGCTGTAGTGGCTTGATAGTTTTGAAGCATCTCAAGTTTCAGTTTTTTCTCCTATAAAATGGAGTTGGTCAAATATTACTAGGTAGTAAACTTCTTTTTTTTTTTTTTTTAAGACAGTTTCGCTCTTTTTGCCCAGGATGGAGTGCAATGGCGCAATCTCAGCTCACTGCAACCTCCGCCTCCCGGGTTCGAGCGATTCTCCTGCCTCAGCCTCCCAAGTAGGTGGGATTACAGGTGCCCGCCACCACACCCAGCTAATTTTTTGTATTTTTAGTAGAGATGGGGTTTCCCTGTGTTAGCCAGGATGGTCTCGATCTCCTGACTTCGTGATCTGCCTGCCTCGGCCTCCCAAAGTGCTGGGATTACAGGCGTGAGCCACTGTGCCCGGCCCTGGTAGTGAACTTCTTAAATGCAGAGAACTGTCTTAATTTACCCTGGTAAGCCCCAATCCAGTACCTAGAGTACAGGGCCCAGGATGCATTCAATACAATGTATTTTTTTATGAATGGAGGCATGCCACTAGGTAGCACTGGTAAGAACTGTAAATGTTTGTTGCAGAATTCATGAATGAGCCATACTTACTGTCCAGGGCAGTGGTAATGGAAGATGATAGATATCATGTATAAAAAGCACCCGAAATACCAATTAGACCAACTTAAGGGATTGTATTAAACATTGCCTAGGAGGGGTTGCACAAGGTTTGGAGTGCAACAAACCTGGGTTCAAACTCCAAGACTTATTGGCTGTGTGCCCTTAGGCAAGTTACTTCATCCCTCTGAGCTTCAGTTTCTTCATCTGTAAAATGGGTAATGGTACACACCTGATCAAGTTGTGAGGATAGATTTAGCTGACAAATGTAAAAATGGTCAGTGCAGTGCACTAGTGCATATAAAAGTTACCATGTGGTGGTATAAAAAACCACTATTATTATTTTCATCTCATACATCAGATGTTTCAATGTAAACATGTGAACATCAACCAATGTTTTTTTGTTGTTGTTGTTGTTTTTTGAGACGGAGTTTCACTCTTGTTGCCCAGGTTGGAGTGCAATGGCACAATCTCGACTCACTGCAACCTCCACCTCCCTGGTTCAAGTGATTCTCCTGCCTCAGCCTCCTGAGTAGCTGAGGTTACAGGCGCATGCCACCATGCCTGGCTAATTTTTGTATTTTTAGTAGAGACGGGGTTTCACTATGTTGGTCAGGTTAGTCTCGAACTCCTGACCTCAGGTGATTCACCCAACTTGGCCTCCCAAAGTGTTGAGATTACAGGGATGAGCCACTCTGCCCAGCCAAACATCAACCAATCTTTAAAATGATAGTTTCAGCTGGGTGCGGTGGTTCACACCTGTAATCCCAACACTTTGGGAGGACAAGGTGAGAGGGTTGCTTGGACTCAGGAATTCAAGACCAGCCTGCGCAATGTAGCAAGACCTTGTCTCTACTAAAAATTACTTTTAAAAATTATGGGAGGCTGAGGCGGGTAGATCACTTGAGCCCAGGAGTTCAAGACCAGCCTGGGAAACATAGCAAAACCCTGTCTCTACAAAGAATAAAAAAAAATTAGCCAGACATGGTGGTGTGCACCTGTGGTCCCAGCTACTGGGAAGGCTGAGGTGGGAGGATGGATGGAGTCCGGGAGGTGGAGGTTGCAGTGAGCCTAGATCTCACCACTGCACTCCAAGCCTGGGCGACTGAGAGAGACCCTGTGTCAAAAAAATAAATAAAATTATAGTTTCATTTTGTTCTCAAATGTCATTTATTAGAAAATACAATTCCCGAGAAAGGAGATACAAGGGATTCTGGGAAGTGGGAAGTAAACAGTACACAGATCTCTTTAAATCAGGAGCATATAGGTCATAATAAAATGAGCTACAGGCACAAAGCCAGTAACACATTTATGGTCCGTTCATCTGGAAAAGTTTCACCGCCCACTCCCCACTCCTCTTCCCCCTCCTGGAAGCAGCCAGCTTTATCCTTGGCATTTTAATTTTAGAGAAAATTTAAACTTCCATGCTGCCCTGTGGCTTCGGTCAATGGAGCTTCTTTCTCCAGTTATGGAATGAGTCAGCAAAACGGGGAGTTTCTGATCCTTGGAATTAGGGAGGGACAGTTTACAGAATGTCCTCATTTCACTCTTTTCCCAATCATGGGAAATATCCAGCCAATTCTGGTTTTAAAGATTCATATCAAATTCAAAGTCCCTCCCTCCTTTTGGCGAGGAAGACAACCCTTTGGAGTGAAACACAAAAGAGCAAATGTAAAATCCATCTGGGGCGGGGCATGGTGGCTCACGCCTGTAATCCCAGCACTTTGGGAGGCCAAGGCAGGCAGATCACGAGGTCAAGAGATCGAGACCATCCTGGCCAACATGGTGAAACCCCGTCTCTACTAAAAATACAAAAATTAGCTTGGCGTGGTGGCACATGCCTGTAATCCCAGCTACTCGGGAGGCTGAGGTAGGAGAATCGCTTGAACCCGGGAGGCAGAGTTTGCAGTGAGTCGAGATCATGCCACTACACTCCAGCCTGGCGACAGGGCGAGACTCCGTCTCCAAAAAAAAAAAAAAAAAAAAAAAAAAAAAAATCCATCTGGTAGGGAATAAAGAATATGAAGAGATAAGGGAGTCAGTCTCAGTCTCTCCCTTCGGGCTCCTGAGCTTAGCTCCAGGGGAATAATCACCACTCCAATCCAGCCTCCTACTGACCAAAGAAAAATCATGAGGCAAAAAACAACACTTTTGATGGAATCCCCCACCCCATGCCCCTTTCCTTCAGATAGGGCATCCCTTTGGCTCCAGACTAAATAGGTTTATGGCCCCACAGAATGAGGAAAAGTCTTATAAAAAGGGTGACAGAAATGGAGTTTGGGAGGGAAGCAGCACAGCAGAAAGAAGTGGGGAGTGATGGATGGGGAATGCTTTCCAGAGGCTACCTAGCAAGCAGTCAGTAGCATCTGCAGCCTAGGGACCTCTTCCCAGGGCCAAGATGCTCTTGGGTGAAACTACATCTAAGGACTGAGTCACTATTTTGTCCCACCAGAGACAAATGAAGGGAGAGACCTATGGGGAAGCACCCCCAGCATATTCATAGAGACCAGCTGACCCCCAGAAGGGCCAGGAGAATGGAGGGGCAAGGGGTAGAAAATGGTATTCAGGGCAAGTCCTAATAAAGTAGGGAAGACAAGAGGAAAAGTCCCCCCAAAAGAGCATGGGTCCCTGAATACGGGTCCTTGGCAGAACCCCAATACGGAAGGCCCTTCCTTACACATGTAGGTATCACAGCGCTCTCCTTTGGAGGCAAAATCAGAAAGGCCCAGTGGTGCAAGCCTCAGTCCAGCACAGGCAGCCCTCCCCAACCCTCCCCAACCTGTCCTTAGAGAGGGCTCTGGCCGAGGACCCACTGGGCCCCTCCCCAAATAGTTCCTATAGCTAGAAAACGAAACAACAACAACAACAACCAAAAAACCCTAGGGAAAAGTCCAATAAGAACCTTAATCATACAAAAAGTCCAAATAGTCTTCCTCTCTTGCCTTCTGGGGCATAGGTACGTCCCTTCTCGCAAGGCTTCCTGTCCCAGTTAGGACAACATCACTATTTCATTTTTTAAAAATAAAAATTAAGATATCCACCCACCCACCCCCAAAATGCTACTTCATACAGCCCACCCCACACACTCCCCAAACCAAGCATTGCTCCCTTGACACAAGGTAAACTTAAAACTTTGCTGCAACCTCACAGCCTCCAAGGGGCTGCTCATCACAACCAACCCAAGTTCAGTCTCCAGAGGAGGAGACAGCAGAGCATGTCTTACTCTCCCTGCCTCCTACCACAGAGGCCAGAATCACCTGGACCGAGCTGGAGGCCTGCCCAGGGCCCTGGCCCTTCACAAGGAGGAGTCTCACAGGGGAGAGTCCTCTCCCCCAGCTCCTGCCACCAGCCTGGGATGCTGGGTGGTGGCTCTGCTGGGCTCACAAGGTGCCATGACTTCGAGATCCCAGGGCGAACCAGCCGGTCTTCTCCTGAGCCAGGTCCAGCTCTCGCAGGCGGATGTTCACCTCACCGAGCAGGACGTTCTCCCAGAATCCCTGCTCACTCAGCACGCTCAGCTGGAGCTCCCGCTGCTGCAGGTCTCCCTTGGGGATCCCATCATATACCAACTGCAAACATAGAGATGGGTGAGGGAAGTGGTGAGAGAAGGAACAAGAAGAATCCAGAGGGAACCCGAGAAGGAGATGGTAAAGTCTGTTGGGGGTTGATCCAGCTGAAGCTAGCACTCACCCTGCAGAGTCCCAGGTAATACAGAAGGCACGCAAGGTACACAGACTCCAAGGGAAGTGTTAATGAACTCTGTTCTTTGCTCAGAGTTCAAGCAGGTGAGGGCTTTGTACTGGGGCCACTGCTCATTTTCAGCATAGGACCAGCAGGCTTCTCCTTCCCACAGGATAGGGCCAGATCCCAGCCATGAAATCCCAGCCCAAAAGGGCTGGCAAACTTTTTATGTAAAGGGACAGACAGTAAATATTTTTAGGCTTGATAAGCCATATGGTCTATGTTACAACTACTCAATCCTGCCATTGCAACACGAAAGCAGCTACAGGTAACACCTAAATCAGCAAGTACAGCCATGTTCTTAATACAACATCTTAATACGTTCTTCAATATGACTTTATCTAGGAGAACAGGCGCAGGTTGCCAACCCCTGCCCTACCCCACCATTTTCCCCACCCACCATCTCATTGTAGGTAGGATTGCAGGTTTTCCGGGCCACTTTGGTTTTCCTCTTAGTGGTTTTCTGAGGGTCAGGAAGGAGGTAAATTTTCACATAGGGGTCAGGGTCATTTCCATCCTGGAGCAGTTGCTACAATAGAATGAGAACCAAAAAATGTTAAGATTTTTAACATCTGTCTCTTCACCACCATTCCTGTGATCACACTCTGATCCAGACTCTCATCTGCCATGTGGCATCTTGCAATGCACAACTAATTTATTTGTCTGCTTCCAAGCTCACTCTATTCTGATAAAAATATCTACCATGATAACATTGTGTCCTATTAAAACATCAATTGGTTTGCCTATGATATCAAGTCTATACTTTTATCCAAATCCTCAGGACATCCCATAATGTGCTCTGTTTTGAGTGAACCATCATGTACCCAGGTATCTTCCTGCCATATCTACTATCCTTATCTGTTTTGTCATTTGGTCCACTTAACCCCTAAGAGGTAGAGACATGAGTCACAGAGATTGAGCTGCTTGCTCAAGGGCAGCCAACTAGTGATTCACCCAGCCTGATCCTTTTAAAACCTAAGTCAGATCATGTCATGCCTCTGCTCAAAACCCATCTCATTCAGGGAAAAAGCCACGGTTCTTACTATCAGGGTGAGGTGCTGGTCCATCATACCCTCTCCAACCTCATCATCCACTCCTCTCGACTTTGCTCCATCGGCTTCAGCCGCTGGCCCCTTGCTGTTTCTGACACACCCCTGGCAGGCTCCTCGCTCTGGGCGGTCAGATCTAACTGCTCCCTTTGCCTGGGAAAGTCTGCCCTCAGATGCATAAACATGGCTCCCTCCCTCACCTTCTCCATCTTGCTAAGACACCTCCTCAACAATGAGGCCTTCCCTGAGCACTCTTTGCAAAGTCCACTCCCTTCATTCCATCCTAGCATTCCTTCTCTGCTTTATTTCTTGCCATAGCTCTTACTACCATCTTCTATGCCATATATTTTACTTATCTGCCTGTGTGCCGTTCCCAACTAGAATGTAAGCCCCCTGAGGGCAGGGATTTTGTTTTGTTTTCCCCCATACCCAGAGCTAATGTAGCAGTATATAGCAGGCACTCAAACATTTATTGAATGAAGAATAAATGGATGAATGTTTATGCTCCTCCTGCCATATCCCACTGCCCCAACCTACATAAAATGCCTAACATAGGATGCAGCACAATGCAAGTATTCAAGTTCCCTTCCTGGCTGGGCGTGGTGGCTCACACCTATAATCCCAGCACTTTGGGAGGCTGAGACAGACGGATCACCTGAAGTCAGGCATTCAAGACCAGTCTAGCCAACATGGTGAAACCCGGTCTCTAATTTTAAAAAATACAAAAATTAGCCAGGTGTGGTGGCATGTGCCTGTAGTCCCAGCTACTCAGGCTGAGGCAGGAAAATCGCTTGAACCCAGGAGGCGGAGGTTGCAGTAAGCCAAGATTGCGCCACTGCACTCCAGCCTGGGTGACAGAGCAAAACTCCATTTCAAAAAAAAAAAAAAGTTCCCTTCCTCTTCTAGTCACAATGTTCTTAGAACTCGTACCAAAAATTTAGTAATTATATACTGCCTTGATCATGTTCAAAGGATGTCACGTGGCTGCTGAATCATTATAGCCAGGTAATGAGCCCCTTGGGCCTCTCCCTTATAATTACTATAAAAATCATTATTCTAATAAAACCAGGTATGGTGTTAAGTATTCCACAAGCATTATCTCATTTAATCCCCATAATGACTCTATGAGGTAGGTGCTAACATTTTCCTCATTCTAATGAGGCTCAGAATGATTAGGTTACTTGTCAAAGACCACAGCTACAAAAAGCTGTATCATGTATTGCCTGGTCATACCATAGGCTTGCTATGGTTATAGGTCCATGGTGGATGCTCAGTAGACTGTGGTGGTTACCCGTATGACACGGGGCGGAGAAGGTCTGCCCAAAAAAGTAGCTCAAGAAAGATTAAAAAAGAAAAAAATCACGGCTGTGCAGGCACTTACCAAGCCCCGAATATGCATCACCATGATGAAGAGTTTATTGTTTTTGTAGGAGATGGACAGCTTCACCTCCCCTCCCACCTTTCCGACGGGCCGGGCCCATGTGCCATCTGTAGGGACAAATGAAACCATGAAGGGTCAAGAGGCCAGGCAGGTGTTTCTGTTTTCTTCCTGAACCCCCTTGCCCCAGCCTCTCCACGTCAGGTTTCTGATACTCATGAGGCATCTACATAAGTGTAGTCTGAATGTGATTAGAGTTAATTGGGTTGGGATGGGTCTGAGGATATAATCGACTGAATATCCACCCTGTGGGGAATCCAGGTAAGGAACTATGGACCCCACAGCCTGAGTGGGAAACTAGATTTCCCAGAGAGTAAGAAAAGGAACAGGAGGCAAGTCAAGGAGACAGAACTGAGAAGAGGTTGGGGCAGAAGCAGTTACCCTTGGGGTAGTTCAGAGGAGTTGGCAGTAACGTCTCAGAGAAGATACTGTACCTGAGGACTTAGGAGCTGGGCTGGTGCCCATAGCCTTCTCATCCCGGGGCAGTGGGTGGAAGAAGGTGTACACCAAATCACACTGGAACAGAATCAGAAACAGGGCCATTCTTCAATAAGACAATGGCCCAATACAAAAAGGAAGGGGACTGTTCCAGATTTAAAAAGACTTAGGAAATATAACAACCAACAACATGCAGTTCTTATGTGGATTATAGCTCTAACAAGCCAACAGTAAAAGGAATCTGGGGGATGACAGGGAAATTTTGAATATGGACTATGGACTGGATAATATAATAATACTGTAGTTACTTTAAAAACAAGACTTTATTGTTTAGAGATGCATAGTGAGTATTTAGGGGGTACAGTATTATGATGTCTGTAATTTACTTTGTTTGTTTGTTTGAGATGGAGTCTCGCTCTGACACCCAGGCTGGAGTGCAGTGGGGCGATCTCAGCTCACTGCAACCTCAGGCTCCCAAGTAGATGAGATTACAGGCCCTGCGCCACCACGCCCAGCTAATTTTTGTATTTTTGGTAGAGACATATTGGCCAGGCTGGTCTCAAATTCCTAACCTCAGGTGATCCACCTGCCTCGGCCTCCCAAAGTGCTAAGATTACAGGCATGAGCCACTGCACCTGGCCTGTTATTTATTTTAAAATACTTCATAAAAAATAGAAGAAACAAATATAGCAAAATGTTAAGTGTTTAGGTGATGGATATATAGGTGCTAATTATATTGTTTCTCTACTTTTCTGCATGCTTGAAAGTTTTAACCCTAAAAAGTTTAAAAAGAAAAAACAGGCCGAGTGCAGTGGTTCATGCCTGTAATTCCAGCACTTTGGGAGGCTGAGGCCAGAGGATCGCTTGAGCTCAGGAGTCTGAGACCAGCCTGGTGACATAGTGAAACCCTGTCTTTACAAAAAAAAAATACAAAAACTAGCTGGGTGTGGTGGCCCATGCCTACAGTCCCAGCTACTCAGGAGACTAAGGTGGGAGGATCGCTTGAGCCTGGGAAGTCGAGGCTGCAGTGAGCTGTGATTGTGCCACTGCACTCCAGACTGAATGACAGGGCAAGATCCTGTCTCAAAAAACAAACAAACAAACAAAAAAACTGTGTGAAAATACTCACTTGAACATTAATGGAAAAAAAAAACACATACTCTAAATATCTTTCAAAAATAAAATGGTTAAGATTATGGTACTGCAAGTTGGTGTCTGAAGGAACAGATATTTAAAGTTATAGCATATGTATACTATAAATGCTAAGGGAAAAAAGCTCAGAATATAGAGTTATACTCAAGCTATAACCACTATAAAACTGCAAAAATCATGCTTGCATATGGACAAATAGGAAGGGAACATGGACAATAGGGGCAGATGATTTGTTAAAGTATTTAATAATAGGATTCCTCATGACTTTGTTAGGGCCATTATACTACTATTTGTTTAAAAAAAAATCTAGGTTGATAATACATACTCAACCTGCTCAAAAAACTTTTTCCTCAAAGAGGAGCCTTCCTTTCTGAGGCTCTGCTCATTCTCATCATTCTCAGCCCATGTGCCTCGATGCATTCACGTTTCTGTTTAATTGCATTTCTGTGTATAACCCTGTGAGGCCGGACCCACCCTCCTCCTGTCTTCTGCAGACTGGAGCATTGGTCATTCAGCCCACAGACCCCGAAGTGCCAAGTCCTGTTCCTGACTCCTAGTGCCTCCGGATGCTTCCACCTCTGCCTCCCCAACCATCCCCACCAGCCTGGACAGCCAGGAGGAGAGGCAAGCCCACCCACCTCGGCCACCTCGGGGGGTGCGTGGATCAAGTGCCAGATGTAACCGTTTAGCTCCTCCCTCCGCCGCTCGGCCACCGCCTCTCCCCGGGAGCGGCCGATCACGAAGCGACTAGGGAAGCTGGCGTGGCAGCGTAGGCAGCGGGGATGCAGGAGGTGAAGATGGGGAAAGAAAATGGACACAATGGGCTTTTTTCACATTTCATTTGCATTTCCAGTCCCCTAGCACCCATTTCCCAGCAGCCTCCATTTCTAGGGACCCTCACAATTCCTCCTGTGCTGCACATCTGTGCCCAGGTCTGACACCTGCTCAGCATCCCATGCCTACATTTCCAAGGGCCCCAGACAAGAAAACCAAACAGCAGGCCAGAGTCCTGTGGCTCCCCAGATATGGCTCGGGAGCCCTCAGTTTCTCCCATAGATGTAAAAATCCTTTTTTTTTTTTTTTTTGAGATGGAGTCTCACTCTGTCACCCAGGCTGGAGTACAGTCGCGCAATCTCGGCTCACTGCAACCTCCACCACCCGGGTTCAAGCGATTCTCCTGCCTCAGCCTCCCCAGTAGCTGGGATTACAGGCACACACCACCGCGCCCAGCTAATTTTTGTATTTTTAGTAGAGGGGGGTTTCACCCTGTTGGCCAGGCTGGTCTCAAACTCCTTAGCTCGTGATCTGCCTGCCTCAGCCTGCCAAAGTGCTGGGATTACAGGCATGAGCCACCGCACCCGGCCAAAAAATTCATTTAAAAAGTTGTTTGTTTTGAGACTGAGTCTCGCTTTGTCGCCCAGGCTGGAGCGCAGTCACGTGATCTCAGCTCACTGCAACCTCTGCCTCCCGGGTTCAAGCGATTCTCCTGCCTCAGCCTCCTGAGTAGCTGGGATTATAAAAGCAGGCCACCACACTAATTTTTGTATTTTTAGTAGAGATGGGGTTTCACCATCTTGGCCAGGCTGCTCTCGAACTCCTGACCTCAGGCAATCTGCCCACCTAGGCCTCCCAAAGTGCTGGGATTACAGGCGTGAGCCACTGCGCCCGGCCTGAAAAGCAGTTTTTAAAAAAATGGCAGTAAAATATGTGTAACATAAAATTTGCCATCTTAACCATTTTTAAGTGTACAGTTCTGTGGAATTAACCATATTCACACTGTCATGCAACCATCGCCACTATCCAACTTCATAGCTCTTTTCATCTTGCAAAACTGAAGCTCTGTACCCATTAAACAACCACACCTACCTCCCCTCAGACCTGGGCAACTAGCTTTCTACTTTCTGCCTCTAGGAATCTGACTACTCCAGGTAACTCAGATAAGTGGAATCATGCCGTTTTTGTTTTTTTGTGACTGGCTTATTTCACTTAGCAGAATGTCCTCAAGGTCCATCCACGTTGTTACCCGTGTCGAAATCTCCCTCCATTTTAAATGCTGAATAATATCCCACTGTATGTACATATGACATTTTGCTTATCCATTTGAAAAATGGTGTACCTCTTTAAAAAATTAGAAATTTTGAAACATCAGATTCAACCATGCCTTCCTTTCTGGCCAGTGGGCCTGGAGTGAGAGCTCTTGCGTGCAAGGAGAGCTTGGCCAGCAGGGGGAGCACTTGTCATCAAACTCCATACCAGGCCAAGCAAAGCAGGCAGGTGTTTAGTCCAAAAGGGTATTTTCTGCCCCTGCAGCCCTGACCACCTCCCATCCCGTATCCTTTCCCCCTCCCCGACATCCCTCTGTGCAGATAGTAAAGGGGGCAGCTACCTGGGCAAGTGGGAAGAAGGGAAGAGCAGCCGCAACTTATTGTGTAATTCCTGGAACTCCTCAAAGGTCCGCTGGATATAGGTGGCCTCGTGAGTGTTCTCTCGCATCACCTTTACCACATATATCTGCAAAGGTCCAGATCTTAGGGTGTACCTGCCGAGCCCTCTGCACCCAGTGAAGGGTGTAGGAAAGGTCCGGAAGTGTATGTATGTGCTGAGGGGAGGGGCACATTCCAGAAGGAAGAGAGCAAGAGTCTCTCCAGTGGAGACAGATGATAGCACATACACAGGAATCTAAAAGCAGACTTCCCACATATGTTGCCAGGATCCTTGACTCAGAGGGAATAACCATCCAATTCAGCTACCCAATTCTAGGCAGATCACGTGAGCAAAGGAGAGGGAAGTGGTCCAGGACTGCTCCCAGCACAGGACGCTCGGTCAACTCCTGTGCCCACTGGGCAAGTGTGGAAAAAGTCAGGATCCCAGTAAGCCACGGTCAGCAGAGAGCAGGAAAGGGGGTCAGATTGGAGAAAACACTTACATAGCCTTTGTTGGGGTGGAAGATCTTCTCATGGCGGCAGAGGAAAACATCACTGATTCGGCCAGAGCTCTTGAGAGTGTGTGTTCGGGAGGCAAAGGAGAGGGTCAGCCGGTCATCTGAGCCCGTGAACTTCATCTGAGCCAGATTATGGATGAAAAAATTGAGCTTTGTGGCTACACTGCCCAGACTGGACTCAATCAACCTGGCAGGAGGATAAGAAAAGAGGATATAACCATGAACCCAAATTCCTGCTGCCTCGACAGGGGTGTTCCAAGGAATATTCCTGACTCCTGAGACTAACAATCAGCTCAGATCAAACCATTTTCCTGTGTCATATCCTCATAAAGCAAATGACTGGCACACAATAATCTCATGCAATTTGCTCATGTGAACCCCAGGGTCTTATCTCCTCCCCTGGCTGCCCACCTGAGCCAAAGACCATCAAACCAAGGTAGAAAGGAACTAGGAACTCACTCTCTCTGTGTAAATGTCTAAATATCAAAAAATTTCAAGGTTCATTACAATAGAACTTCACCAAGCACTGTTGAATCTCAGATTTCAATTCAGGGGAGAGGTCCTGTGTTAGGAGACCTAACAGAGAAAGTTTAATTCTCTGAGTTCCAAAAAGAGTGGAGAACATTATCTACAGGGACCACATTTTGCAGGCATTCATAGATAAACACATCCTTGCTTTCACACACAGTGTACCTAAAAACATTGTCAAATATGAGGAGACTGAATCATGGAACTCTATGTTCTGGCAAGGGGGAAGCGTCTGACCAAGAAAGTTAAAAGTTATTACAAAAGCCACATTATACATTGCCCCATAGACAAAGTATTTGATGGGACCTAGTGAGAATGTAGATAAGAGTGATGGCAATACCCTTGTGTGCAAAGGTTAGCACCAAAACACAGATGGGAAACCAAGGCTGAGAGAAGCAAAATGATTTACCTAAATCACGGGCAAAGTTGGGACAATGTATCCACGTGGTCAGCTCTAGGCTCTAGCAGCTGAGCTAAGCTTTTCACCTTTCCCCAGTCCTCCTCCTGCCAATCCGGCAGGCTGGGAATTACTCAGGGTGGGCAGTGCTGATTCGCTCAGGGAATCATATTACCTAGTGAAGTAGGTAGTGGCATTGGCCTCTGTATCCTGAGGCCTCAGGGCATCGTACACATACTTGAGGTCCTCCAGGTCTGAGAGTTCAGGGATCCCACAGGACAACATCTAGAAGGAGCAGAAATAACAAGAGAGGGTGCCTGTAACAACAGAGAATTCTTGCTGCTTCTCCACCCTTAGGCAAGGTTTTCTACAGCTAGGCTCCCTAACCCTTCTAGAGGGTGGTAGACAGATGCTGTGGGCAGTGGCTGGAGGGCCACAGGAACTGAAGGGCTGGAGCAGGGAGTCAGGCACCTACACAGACATCATTGTCCTCAGGTAGTCTGGGTCCCTGCCTTTATCTAGGGCAGGCAGGTATTCAGTTGGGGCTCAGAGAGGTAAATCTCTAGAAATCCTCTGCGGCAAGACAGGGAAGTCTTAAAGATGATGCCAGATAATAAGAAGAAGGTATTCGGACAGGGATGGAGCTCCTCACCAGGCCCAGAAGGTTGAGGAAGAGGTGGGTGTGCTTGCGAATGAGGTTGTAGGCTTGGCAGCAAAGGTCAACAAAATCATGGAAGCGGCTGGAAGGCTTGTCACCCCCGTTGATGACATACGCCATGTCCGAGGTGAAGACAAAGGGGGCACGGTCCCTGAGCCAAGGGGAACATACAGGTAGAAGGTCAACATGGAGGAGGAAGCCCACCATATGGGCTGCATCAGGGGTCAGTTTCCCTCATCCCTCATCACGTGGACACACTGGATAGAAGGGGCTCGAACTTTTTTCTTTGTTCCTTTCCTACCTTAATCTTAAAAGATCTCTATATCCTTCATTGGTTCCTTATCTGTGAGCTGGCAATATTTTTTTCTGGATATCTGATTGCATTCCTTTTTGCTACAGTTTGGTTCATTTCCCTTTGTTCAGTCCTTGGTAGGGAAGAACAGCTGGTCCCCGCATTCTTCTGCAAGGCCCTGCAAGGACTTGACCTCTTTATCCGTCTTCTCTCCTCCAATGCTGCTCAGCCCTGGGACCATGATCTGAGGCCCAGCTGCTTCCATCATGGGCTTGTGTCCCAGAGCTCTGAACCACTGTTGCTCACCTCCTTGCCCTTCACTCACAACCTGGCTTCAGGAGATCACTTACCGCTTGATGTTGCCAAACATCTGGGCATGGCCCAGGAAGCGGCCAAAATCAATGTGGAACATGTGACCAGTGGTCTTCAGCATGATGTTGTCGTTATGTCGGTCACAGATGCCCAAGACGTACGTGGCCACGCAGCAGCCAGCGCAGGAGTAGATAAAGTTCTCCACAGCCTGGGAGGGGTCAAGGCAGATGGGAGGAGAGGACATAAAGCTGGCTTGGAAGGACTCCAGGGGCCACAGCCAGACAGAACTCAGCCAGCCCTGGCCTCTCTCTCTTCTGTGAACCCCAACAGTGTCTCCCATCTGCCTGTTCATCCTTCATCATGTGCTAACTTACACACTTACACACACAGAAACATCTCCCATGTCTTATGGAAAAGATGGAGGTTTATATGTATATCTTCACCACTTCATCTGAATACCATCTTCTCTTTTCTTTCTCCTAGGGAGATTGGTTGGAAAGACAGTGGACTGATCCAAGAGCCCAGTCTTGATCAGCCCAGACTGAGGGGACCTTAAGAGATGGGAAGACTGACATTTACAACTTCCCCAACTGGCCGTGATGATCTTAAGTACAGCCACTGAGGAAGCCAACTTAAGAATCTCTTCCTGACCCTGCTCAGAATTCTATCATCCTTCTTCCTGCCCCAAATAAAATTCCCATTTCCAGAGTTCTTGGTAACAGCTAAATGCTAATCTAATTAAAGTCACTGCACTCCAAAGAAGAGCTGAGGCAGCTTAACACGTCTAGAGAGTGTTTTACACTTGAAAATGGGACATCTTTAGTTAGTAAAATATGTTAGAGATATTTCTGAGTTTAAAGCAGGAGAGGAGTGGTGAGGGGTTGACTCCATCTTATTTTGTCTGGTCAACATCCATCCCCTTATCTGTCTTTCCAGAAAGAAAAACTACATGGAACGAGGAAATAGACCACTCCTGCCTTCAAAATCCTCTTCGTGAGGTTTATAGAATTCCTAAGAACTCAGGAAAGACATCAGCAGAGAGCAATGATCGTCATAGCCAGGTAGGAATGCATGAAATTAGGAATGAGGGAAAGCTTACTAGATATGGAATGCCCGCCCTCCTTGCCTCCTTCCATAAATTTCCACCCATCATCCTTCAATGACCTTGAGTCCCATAACTTTCCAGACCTTCCAAGCTCATACTGACTTCTCCTCCTCTGAACCCCTACAGATGCACTGTCACCTCCATTCATACAGCACTGACTTCGTCCTTTCAGTCCCATGGGGTTTACAGATCTGTTCTCCTAACAGCTTCTTGCCTATTTCACAAGGCCTATTGCAAAACTAGCTCCACACAGAATGCACCCACCCAGCTACTTGTCGAATTAAAACCTGATGATGGATCCACCAGAAACTAAGAATGGAAAGGTTATAAAGAAATCACAGCATTCATCTTCTGGAAGAAAAAGACTATTTCTTAGAAAGTAAAATAAATGAATAAAAGCACTTAATAAGGAGCATAACGCGTAACTCCCAGTCGTGACCTGGATCTCTATCAAATCCTCTCCTTGTCACAGATGCTCTTTCTACCTTAAATGAATCCTATTTTGGCTGAGAAAATAGCTGTGTGCCTGTGGGTAAATGACTAAACTGTTTTCACCTCCCTAAGTTACGCAGGGTGTTAGCCACTTACTGGCAAGAAGTCTCACTCTATAAAGGGACACTCTGCCTCTGATTTCAGGGGTTTCATGTGTAGGGTGTGGGATACTCTCTTGCTGAGTAGGTGGCCAAGAGAAAATACCTCTAGTTTCTTTCTTCTGGAAGTCATCAAATGAAACTACCAGCATTGCTGGGGGAGGTGGCTCATGCCTGTAATCCCAGCACTTTGGGAGGCTGAGGTGGGTGAATCTCTTGAACCCACGGGTTCAAGACCAGCCTGGGCAACATGGCAAAACCCCATCTCCACGAAAAATAGAAAAATTAGCTGGGCATGGTGGCACATGCCTGTAGTCCCAGCTACTCGGAAGGCTGAGTCAGGAGGATCACATGAACCCAGGAGGTGGAGGTTGCAGTGATTGTGCCACTGTATTCCAGCCTGGGTGACAGAGTGAGACCCTGCCTCAAAAAAAAAGAAACTACCAGCATTATTCTTGGAGAAAGGCTAGAAGGGCAGAGAAGCTATCTTTGAAAGACTGAGATTAAACATGAACACACAGTTAGTTTCTTTCTGTGTGTATTCTCGTACATTCTTCTGTACATTTATTTTTACTATATTCTTATACATTCATCTGTACATTTATTATTATTTAGTATTATTTCCATACATTTACACATATATGACTATTACATTGGCAGGGAGTAATCACAACTCCAGCACCTAGTACAGTGCCTCTGCATATGGGTGTTTAATACCTGAAAAATGCATATTAGCATAAAGAGTAAGTATATGGGAGGTTGGTAGTAGAAAGGAAAAAAATCATTACTCCTCTCCAAGGGTAGAGGGCCTTGAAATGTATAGCATAGAGTGGCAGAGTTTTGAGGAATGAGAAGGGAAGAAATGACTTTCCAGGCAAGGGAAATATTACTGCCTACAGTACTGCAGAAATGAAAGTAGTAGCCCCCCCTGCCCCCACCGCATGATCTAGCTAGTAACCTAGCTGGAGCATAGGTTAGCATAAGACGGTAGGTTGCAGTGGATGGGATTACAGGAGTCGGCAGGGCTGGATTATAAAAGGCTCTGTGTGCAATGCTATCTGTTAGGATACACAGAGGCTTTGAAGAACTTATCTGCACTTAAAAAAAAAAACAACAGCTGGGCACTGTGGCTCATGCCTGTAATCCCAGCACTTTGGGAGGCTGAGGTGGGTGGATCACCTGAGGTCAGGAGTTCGCGACCAGCCTGGCCAACATGGTGAAACCCCTTCTCTACTAAAAATATGAAAATTCGCTGGGCATGGTGGTGCACGCCTATAATCCCAGCTACTTGGGAGGCTGAGGCAGGAGAATCGCTTGAATCCAGGAGGTGGAGGTTGCAGTGAGCCAAGCTCGTGCCATTGCACTCTGGCCTGGGCAACAAGAGCAAAATTCTGTCTCAAAACAACAACAACAACAACAACAAAAAACACCTCTGAAATCAAGCAGAGGCTGGCTCTAGATGGAGGAGAGGCATTCCAGTGGTTCAGGGGACCGACAGCAAAGAGCTGAACAAAATCAATGGTAACAAAATAGGAAGAAGAGGACAGATTTGAGAGATAGCTGGGAAGAAGAATAAACAGAGCATGGTACAGAAGTGAGATAGAGGGAAGCATCAGGAAGACCGTGGCTTTGGCTTGGGTAAATGCACAGAGAGAGTCACACCATTGACTGATAGCAAACACAAAAAGCAGGTTTCAAGAGGCAAAGGAGAGGCAGCGGGCTCAGTTTTGCCTACACCGAGTTTGAGACGTGGGTGAAACGTAGGTGGAAAAGTCCAGCAAGAAGGTGGCTATAGAACCACCTGGAGGAAGGGAAGAGGGCTAGAGGAATGGCTTCGGAGGTCATCAAGATACAGGTGGTAGTTGAAGTAATAAGAGGATGAGCTGGCACAAGAAGAGTGCAAAGAGGGCCCAGCAGGCCAGGAATTAAGCCCCGGGGAACACAAACACTGAAAGCCATTTAAGATCATCTAATTACACATTCACCAAACAATGTTCTGATTATACCTTGGCTGCCCATGCTGGTTTTCCCTCCAGGATAAAGTACATTGATCAATATAAATCAGTATTTGGGTCCCTTGAAGTTAAAATTATACGAATTAGCATTCTGGCCTATAGCCAGCCTCTTGTGAGTTTGGTTATTGTGATTTGTTCCTTCCCAGTGTCCCTACTTCCCTCAACCTAATTAACCCAGAGACTAGAGTTATGATGCTGGGAACAGGCCATGGACCCTAGCAGGCTACCAGGGCCCTACCACCCAGGAAAGCTCCACTTCTAATCTAATCTTCTTTCATCAGGAACCAGCCAGCCCTGTTTTCACTCGTCTCTGTCTCATATCTAACCTCAATCCTAGCTTTGAGTTACAGCCTTGCCACATATCAGCTCCATAACTAGGAATGAATGAGTGAATCTTAATTCACAGCTATGAAAAGAAGGGGCTGGCATAAAATGATCTCTAAAGTCTCTTCCAACCAACTCTTTTTCTAGAAAGTACCACTGAACCCTCTGAGAACATAAGGGAACCTGAAGAGGATCCACAACTGGGAGGGATACAGATGGGCTCTCAAAAGCTGGCGCCTCCTCCAAGACTTAATCTGCCAGGAGAACTCAGTGAAAGTTTCTCAGTCCAGTATCAGGGGATTTTCTCAGCCAGCTTACAAGAGGCATTTGAGTGAGTCACCCCCAGATATTTGGAGGCACCAGTCAACCAAGAAAGGGTAGGTCCTTCTGCCAACAAAGCTGAGCTGTCCTCTCTGAGCAAGTGCAGGTCTTGTGGTTAAAGAGCTGTGTGCCGGCATCAGGCACACACACACACCAGATGCACTCCCCACCCACAACCCTACCTTCTCATACTCGTCCTCCCCAGGGTTGTGTTTCTGCAGCCAGTCTGCCAGGGGCCGGTCCTTGAACGAGCCGGTCACCCCATGCTCCACCTGGATCTTACGCAGGGTCTCGGCATTAGGGATCATCTCCACCATCCCTGTGAGGGGAGAAGTGGGGGTCACGTTCCAGACCAGAATGAAGGGGACTGCAGGGAGAGGACTACAAGGACTGTGCTCATGCTTCCCTATAAATTAAGCTGTAAGGCATTTGGACTAAGTCTGATAATAACAGGAAAAGAATAACCATAGAAAGGAAGGTCATTCCCACATTTCCTATTCCATACTGTGACTTTTTGGTCTCTCCAGTTCATAGCTGCTGCTCCCTTTGTTTTTAGCTTTTACTATGGGAATTTGAAAATATATATAAGAATAAAAAGAATGGTATCATGACTTCACATGTAACTTTCACCCAGCTTCAAAAATTGTCAACATTTTGCTAATCTTGTTTGCTAATCACACAACCCTATTTCTCCACTCCCTGCCACCTTGGTTGGAGTATTTTAAAGCAAATCCCAGATACTTTATTTCACTCATAAATATTTCAAGTGTAATTAACAAAGACACCATGCCATTGTCACATCCAAAAAATTAACAATCACTCTTTAATCTAACTCAATCTATATTCAAATTTCCCCCAACTGTCTCTCTCCTTCTCTCTCTCTCTCTCTATATATATTTTCACACAGGGTCTCACTCTGTCGCCTGGTCTGAAGTACAGTGGCACCATCATGGCTTACTGCAGCCACAAATTCCTGGACTCAAGCGATCCATCTGCCTCAGCCTCCCGAGGAGGTGGGACTGCAGGCACATGCCATTAGGCCTGGCTAATTTTTTATAATTTTTATTAGAGATGAGGTGTCTAGGTTGGTCCCAAACATTCCTGAGCTCAAGCAATTCTCCCATCTCAGCTTCCCAAAGTGCTGGGATTACAGGCATGAGCTACCATGTCTGGCCCAAAAAATATTTCCTTACAATTGGTTTGTTTTAATCAGGATCCAAAGTCTACACAATATGCTTGGCTGTCACGGCACCAAGTCTGTTTTACTTTATAACAGTCTCTCTCCCATGCCTCCCTTTTAAGGCTATCCCACAGCTTCTCATGAAATAATCTTGCCCTTTTCACTTTCCTGGAGGAGGACACAGTTTGTGTTGGCAATGGGCAGAAGGACAATAAGCAAAGGGGTCCCCTCCTCCACCCTCACCCCTACTCCCAACTGACCTCTGCCCCGGCCGGTGGAGAAGCAGCGGAAGATGACCATGCGCATGTCCAGCCCCTCCTGGACCCAGATCTTGCTCATGATGCGAATCATCTGCAGCGTTAGCATGTCCTGGCGAAGGTCGTCCCCACACTGGATGGAGGGAGAAAGTGACCAGATCTAATCTCCACTACCTCCCCAGCTCTCAGGTCTCCCAAGTGCTCAACCTTGGCCCTAAACTAACAGTGACAGGGAGTTCCCCAGCCTCACACCCCTGACCTGCTCACTCAGCTCACACCAGGTCAAAGATGGCCCAGGAAGCTTCCCTGTTTGCCCATGTGTTGTTCCAGCTTGTCCTGCAATCCCATGGCCCCATCTGAATTAAATTCACAGTCCGCTTCTGCATGCAGCCCCTCTGACCATCAGGCCTTTTTTTTTTTTTTTTTTTTGAGACAGTATCTCACTTTGTCACCCAGGCTGGAGTGCAGTGGCACGATCTCGGCTCACCGCAACCTCCGCCTCCCAGGTTCAAGTGATTCTCATGACTCAGCCTCCCAAGTAGCTGGAATTACAGGTGCCTGCCACCACGCCCAGCTAATTTTTTTATATATATATATTTTTAGTAGAGATGGGGTCTCACCATCTTGGCCAGGCTGGTCTCAAACTCCTGACCTCAAATGATCTGCATGCCTCAGCCTCCCAAAGTGCTGGGATTATAGGCATGAGGCACCACACCCAGGCCATCAGGCCTTTTTTAAACTTGAACGTTTAGACTTTGGATTTGGAACTTGCGCATAGCAAATATATAAGTTACTAAGTCACATGCATGTATTTTGTCTCCCCCATTAGATTATATGCTCTGAGACTATCATTTACTTCTCAGAATTGTGGATACATCAGAGTTAGAAGGGACCTTAGGGTTCATCTAGTTGGACCTGCACCTGATATATTAATTTCCTCTTCAGCAGCCCTGCCACATGGCATTCAGCCTCTGCCTGAATACCCGAGGGACAAGCGGATCACCACCTTACCCAACCCATTGTTGAGGGAGCTCTGCCTCCTAGAAAGCACTTCGGGATACTGAGCTGCCAGTTGCCTCCCTATACCTAACACTCTGTTCTTAGGCCTCTGGGGCCATGCAGAATTCGTCTAAATCCTTTTTCACCTGATCATCTTTCCTACATTAAGACAGCACGGAACAGTTGGAAGAGAACCACCCAGGGGCTACTTAATGCCACTCTAGGCTGCCTCCTTCTCTCTCCCACCCTGGTCCACCAGGCTTGAGTAAAGTATTCTCACCTTGAAGATGACACGGATGTTCTCACCCAGGGGATCCACATTTTGGAAGGAGAGTTTGAGGGGGACAGCATTGGAGTTGAAGTAGGAACAGTCCTGCCACAGTGAAAAGATAGTGACGAGGGTCAGAGTGGCCCGTGCCAGGAAAGGAAAACGACCTCTCCACTTCAGACCAAGATGCTGCCTCCCCGCTGCTGCCGGTCCACCCAAGACCTGCTCATTGTTTCTTCCGGATTTCCCAGAAACCCAATTTCCTTCCTTCTCTCGTTAAATAGTCATCATCCCAATTCAGTTTGTTATGACCTCAGCTCCGGCACTTAACCTCCCATCCTGTTAGTTCATTCTGCACACAACTTACTAGTTGTGTGACCTCTGGTAAGTCACATGTCCCATCTACACCTCAGTTTACTCCTCTGTAAAAGGGGACTCCCAATAGTACCAACGTCCTAAGAGTTGTGAAGATGAAATGCCATAACCAACATTAAGCACTCAGAACAGGGCCGGGCACAGAGAGTGCTCAATAAATGACAGATGACAGCTGCTATCACCACCACCAGCTCCGACTTCATCCCCAACATCATCAGAGAAAGACACCTGCCTAGCCGCCCAACCTCCAACCCAATTCCTCTACCCTGCAAGCTGTCAGGCTTCTAAAAGTCCATACACATTAGGAATGGGAAGAGGCCACAGATATGCCTTTCTTCCTAATCTCTCTCTTATTTTATGGCTTATATGGAGATGCTCACCTGTGCCCATACCCCAGTCTGTGCCCTCATTCTGTCTTTAAGCAGAGTTCACAGCCCCTCTGCCTCTTCTTTCTCCTTTCTATTTCTGCCATGTGTGGGTAGAGGAGAGACAGGATAACATAATCCTCACCATGTTGCATGGGGGTGAGCTGAGACCCCTGAGGAAAAGATGCTAGGCCAAGACCACATGGTAAGTTAGCAACATACTGACGCCCAGACAACTCAGCTCCTCGACCTTGCATGCCTGGTTAGTGAAGACCTCACCTCCACTGAGCCCTCCCACTCTGAGAGCCCCAAACCTACCAGTCACTCACCCTGGGCACGATTCCCTTAACCAGCAGACTGGGGCTGAGTGGCAAGCGGCACGAGCCATTGAGGGCAAAGAACTGCTTCACCTCCTCCAGGCCTGTGCGGAGGATTCCCTGGAAAGAAGGGGAGGAGTACAGCAGGGGTGAAATGGAGGGTCCATACTGAGAACCAGACCTCTCCCAGGGGTGGGTTCTCGGTAGTAGTCGGTATGAAAACCACCCCGAGAAGTGTGGACACCCTCCAGAAGATCCTTAAGGAGGAGGACCCCCTACACCCCAGCCTGGGACTGTACGCTAACAGCAAGACCAAATAGCTCTAGAGGGGAGCAGATGGCAGAACAGCATGAAGCAGGCCACAGTGCACAGAGAGGGCAGGCTGTCTCTCAAGGGGGAAGAGCTATTTAGGCTTCTGCCAAAAAAAGCTAACAATCTGGACGTTGATACAAAATCTCTCAATTTTTAAATGTCGTTAACCAGGAACACTGCTGGCTGGTTACAATGCCTTCGTACAAACAGATAAAGGTGTCCTCTCTGGGTGGCATCAGGCCTGAGCCATGGGTCACAGCATGGTGAACAAAATATGGCTGGATTTCAGCCCTCACTTGCCCCTTCTGGCTGAGTGCTCTTGTGCAATGAACAACTTACACAACTGTGCTTAGCCTTTAAAACAAGCAGCTAAATAAATTTCAATATTTTACAGGACAAACAAAACACATCCACAGGCTGTATCCAGCTTGTGGACTGCCTGTTTACGGCCTACAGTTTCCAGAGTCAGCTGCTCCCCGCTCCAAAATCAAAAATCGTCACGTGGAATCTTGTTGTTCAGGATTCCTAAGAAGAAACTGGCTGCCAAAGCCCTGGATGAGAAATGGGTAGGGGCAGCCTCACCCCACTAACCTGCCTTGCAGATGGGGCTGCCTCCCGGACCTGCTGGGCCAGTTTGGCCAGGGCATTGACAAGCCAGCACTGGCGGTTAAACTCTTCTCTCAGCCCCTTGCCACAGCAGCACAGTAAGGCTGCCAGCAGATACTGGTAGCGGATGCTGAACTGAGAGTCCTTGAGGCCGTCCTTCAGTAACCTGCAAGGCAGAGGGAGTCAGGAGTCAGGGCACTCCAGGGATCAAAGGCAAGGGTACAGGGGGAGACAGAGTCAGGCCCAGCTCCAACTCACTGCAAAACCCACCCCGAACTTGGGAGGGAAAATACATTCTGTATGTACGGCTCATATGGAGATGCTCACCTGTGCCCATACCCCAGTCTGTGCCCTCACTCTGTCTTTAAGTAGAGTTCACAGCCCCTCTGCATCTTGTTTCTCCTTTCTATTTCTGCCATGTGTGGGTAGAGGAGAGACAGGATAACATAATCCTCACTATGTTACATGGGGTGAGCTGAGACCCCTGAGGAAAAGATGCTGCTCCAAGGCCACAGGGTAAGTCAGCACATACTGAAGCCCGGACAACTCAGTTCCTTGCCCTTGCGTGCCTAAGAGTGAAATACTCCTACGTGAAAGACACGTGTCTACCTCCCACTTTTCTACATGCAGTTTTACCAGAAGAAGTAGTGAGTCACTCTCAAGTCAGACACAGCTCGTTTCAGGAGGAAGCGCACCAACGGGCTGTCCAGGTAGCATTCATACTTCAGGGCCTGTTTCGGAGAAAGGGAGAAAGAGAATATGAAGCTTCATTAACTGCCTGTAACCTACACTTATTATTATTGCACTGGGATCTCTGGTTTCTAAGGGGCAGAATGCAGACTCACTTGGGATATTGGGGATGGGACCAGCAAAACTGGAGGGAGGACCAATCCACCCACCTGTACCAGCTGGGGCAGGTAGTCTAGCAGCTCAGCATCTGAGAGTGAGCCAATCCACTGCACAGCCATACGACGCACCTCCTGGTCCGGGAAGCTGCAAAACAGAGCCCAGTGCCCTGACAACCTAGCTGCAAGTTGAGGCACAGCTGTGAGCCCAGCACCCTCACACCTGGGCTTCAGAGGCATGGAGAAAGAAAATGCAATGGCCCTAGATTCTGCTAAAGTCACTAGAAGAATCCTTAGCTACTTCCCTGGATAGCAACCCTTGGGAATGAGCCTTCTTCACGGTCAGAGTCTGCCTTGAGCCATGGGGGAACAACTGGGTAGCCACTCTCACTCCTTGGAGGATTTAAAGAAAATGGGACAAAGTCCTCAACCTTACTCCAAAGATTTCTCCCTTGACTCCCACTGTGCCAGAAATTCCTGCCGTTGGAGGGCCCTGATGTGGGTAAAAGCATTATTTTGTCTTGTTAACATCCTTTAATGCAAAATGTACCACGCAAATAACAGAAAATCACAGTATTTTATATAAGCCAATAAACCTTGGCAGAATTAGTTTAGCAGAGATTAACAAAACCATTGGCTCAAAAACTCCTTAAGGCAGGTCACATGGATAGGTACATTTTGATTACTGAGAGTGGCGAGAAATAAGCAGGAAATCCTGGGTACCATCTAGAAAAGGCAGCCCTAACAGATCTAAGACTGGAAGCCTTGGGTCCCAAGAGAACCCTTCAAGAGAAAGAGGGAATGGGCAATGATTAAAATAAAACTAAGTAATAAGGATTTCAGTTACACAGGCGTATGCATTTGTCAAAACTCAGCCAATGTACAGGTAAACTTTGGGTATTTGCTTATGTATAAATGTTGCCCCAAAAGAAAAAAAAAAAAAACAGAACAAACATCGAGCTCTAGTTAATGATGTGCATGCCAAAGCAGGGAGTTTAATGGTGTCTGTAATTTACTTCAAAATGTATAAAAAGTCTGGGCATGGTAGCTCACACCTATAATCCCAGCATTTTTGGGAGGCCAAGGAGGGAGCATTGCTTGAACCCAGGAGTTTGAAACCAGCCTGGGCAACATAGTGAGACTTTATCTCTACAAAAAAATTTTTTAAATTAGTCAGGTGTGGTGGTGTGCACTGTGCACTTGTTGTTCCAGCTACTTGGAGGCTGGGGCAGGAGGAGTGCTTGAGCCCAGGAGGTCGAGGCTGCAGTGAGCCATATGCATGCCACTGCACTCCAGCCTGGGTGACAGAGCAAGACCCTGTCTCAAAAAAAAAAAAAAAAAAGCATAAAAAATAAGATGGATAGATGGATGGATACAGCGATGGATAAATGAAATGTACACAATCCAGCACACAGAGCAAATGCTAACAATAGAATCTAGGTGGTAGGCACATGGGTATTCACTGTACAATTTTCAATTTTGTTGTATGCTTGAAAAATGACAATATAACATTGGAGGGAAAATGAGAAAGAAAAAGCAAAAAGGAGAAATGGAAAATCCCTGAATATCCACACCCACTTTACCATTTTCCCCAGGGCTGGCTCAGATCACTGATGGGCAGTGTCGTGCCCTGGCTTCTACAAGAACACATAGTCAGAAAAGGCAGATGTTACAACTCACGTGGCATGCAGGAGCCCCAGGGCATCCTGGTGGTTCATGTGGGTCCACTGCTTCAGGAGAGCATAGATGTCAGGCAGGCAAGCCCACTCCCAGCTGGGGGCGCTGGCGAGCACCAGGGGGAGCGAGCTCACCTCCGAGTGGCAGTAATATCGCTTCTCCCACAGGCGCTTCTTGTCAGCATCAGTGAGCCTGGCGGGCACACGGAAAGGAGAAGGTGGTGGGAGGGTAGGGGGCAGTGAGAGAGAACAGCATCAGCCAGGGGGTGCAGCCCTTACCCTCAAGGGAGTGCTGCACACACTGCAATTCAGCGGTTCCCAAGCTTTGCTGCATATGACACCCACTTGAGGGGCTGAGTGAACACCCTCGCCATGCCTGGGTCACACCTGATACCAGTTAAGTCCAAATGGCTGGGGAAGCCAGGCATCAGTCTATGCCACAGATCACCAGGTGATTCCAATATGAATCAAAGTTTGGGAACCAGAGCCCAAATCCTATCTTTGATCCCAACTCAGGGACATCTTGGATGGAGAATGCATGGGCCAAGGGCACCGAATCTGCTACCCCTCCTGCGGATGCCCTGAGGGCACCACGCTCAATAGAACCACCAGAGGGCAGTGGTCCCCCACCACCAGGGTCTGTGCTGCTGAGAGGCCTCCTGGGGCCTCCAGGGACCAGCTGTCGGCTTTCAAGGACCTGCAGCTAATTGGGCCTTGCCTGAGATCAGGTGTCTAATGGGAGAAGGGAGCTGAGGGTCTAATGAAGTGTAGTCGGCAGAGTGGGGGAAGGGAGGCCTGCAGTCGCTCAGCTACTCCAGCTACTTGGGGTGGACATCAGGGACAGAGATGAGCCCCATCTCTCTCATGCCCCCACACACACAACACACGCACAGGGCTGCGCAGGAGCCAGAGAGGTAAACAGAGAGCAGACAGCGGAACCAGGTCCCTCCAGCTCCTCCAGTTCTGTTCTCACCCCTCCTTCTCCAATCCTGTGAAAGCAGCAGCCCCAAGGATGAGATCAGCCTGGACTCGCATACCCCTGAGAGCTGCCAGCTTGCCTTGACACCTGATCCTTTTTGGAAAGTGACAGGGCCAGAAAAATTCAAAGGCTGTTGGTGTGGAAGGGGCAGGAGGTGAGAGCAAGAGGTGGGGGCAGGGTGGTGGGGCCAGCTGCCCCAGTGGACAGAAGGTAGTAGATAGCACATCTGGGATGTGGGGCAGAGCTCTGGTCCTCCTGGGTAGCTGAGTCTGGACCAAGTCCCTGGGGTGGGGACTTGGGTATTCTCAGATCTAATTTCCTGACCTTGACCTCTCCACTTTTCCTAGTGTCAGCTGATGGAAAAAGGCCTGGGGGCTGCCTCCACTTCCTGCTGAGGTGGCAATGCCCACCCCTTCCCACCTCCACTCCCAAAGCAGGAGGACGGAGACTCAGTGCTGGGAGGTCAGATGAAACATGACAGATTCAGTGGGGGCCCGGGTCTCACCAGTACAAGGACTCTTTCTGCATGATGTCTTTAAGCTTGCGCTGGTCTTCTTCCCGGAGGCTGCCAAACTCATAGCGAGGGCTGAACTTGTCTCCAGGGGGGCTGGTGAACTTGATGTCAAAGGCCGAGGTGGGGAAGTCAATCTGGGGGATGAGATCAGGGATGTGAGGAGAGAAAACAGGCAGCGTGTGTGGACTCCCAGCTTCTTTCTCTCACCCCAGCATTCCGGCCTTGTCCCTCCCTTTCCCTCAGGTTCTTTGTAAAATAGCCCTGTTAGACTTGGTGATCTCTAAAGTCCTTTCCAGCTATAACTCTCAGCAAAAAATGAGAGGGAAACAAAAAGAGAAAAAGAATGGACATGTGAGGAAGAGGTTCGGTGGAGATGCACCTTGGTGAGGGGTGAGGGGACAAGCCCCAGCCAGAACTCTGAACAGAGGTGTCACCCAGCTGAAACACGGGGTGCATCCAGGCTGAGTCCGGGGTGACTTCCATGGGGTGCCAGAGGACACTGCTGCCAGAGGGGAGGCAAGACCACACACTGGGAGAAGGCCCTGGGACACTCGGTCCCTACTCTATGCCACCAGATGTTCATCCTACTAAAGTATCAGAGCTGAGTGAGCCAAGTCTCCAAAGGAGGTCTACTTTCTTTCATTCAAAAAACTTATTTATTTATTCATTTATTTATTTATTTTGAGACAGAGTCTTGCTCTGTCACCCAGGCTGGAGTGCAGGGGTGTGACCTCGGCTCACTGCAACCTCTGCCTCCCCGGTTCAAGTGGTTCTCATGCCTCAGCTTCCTGAGTACCTGGGATTTACAGGCACCCGCCACCACACCCAGCTAATTTTTGTATTTCTAGTAGAGACAGGGTATCACCATGTTGGCCACTCCTGACCTCAAGTGATCCCCCTGCCTCAGCCTCCCAAAGTGCTGGGATTACAGGCATGAGCCACCACACCCAGCCTCATTCAACAAATATCTATTGAATCCTAACATGTGCCAGGCATTTTCCAGAGTCTGGGCATAAAGCAGCAAATAAGACAGACAAAAATTAGCCGGGCGTGGTGGTGTGCGCCTGTAGTCTCATCTACTCAGGAGGCTGAAGTGGGAGGATGATTTGTGCCTGGGAGGCAGAGGTTGCAGTGAGCCAAGATTGTGCCATTGCATTCCAGCCCGGGTGACAGAGATCCTGTCTCCAAAAAAAAAAAAAAAAAAAAACCTGCCTCAGGGAGCTTTCATTCTATGTCAACATTCATACTCCATACCAAAGTATCTCATAACCACAAGAAGGGGAAGCTGGGAACTGAGAAGTGCACCTTGGGCGTGACCAGCTCCTCCTCTTCTCCCTGGAGAATAGGTCCATCCTGCCAAAGCACTGAGTCACTGGCAGGGGGAAAGGTGTCCCCTCAGGCCCCAAGAGGACACAGGTCAGGTTTGATCAGACTTAGAAGTATGAAGATTCAATACAAGGGACTCAGAAGCTGAGCCCTGAATGCAGAGGGTCTCAGACCCCATCTTCAGGCTCCACGAAATCAATTTAACCTCCAGGAGATGGGAGATGGATACCCCAGAGCTCACCTCACAATCCACATCTAACCATAATCCCTCAGTTGCTTCAGTCACATCATCCTCCCATGCTTGAAGTTCTAGCACTCTCTCCTGCTGTCCCAGCCCAAATCTCCAGGAGAAAAATGTAGAGTTGACTGGAATGGTCTTGCTGGTGACTGGGAGGGAAGGGCTAAAGCCTCACCTGCAGGATGACACTGTCTGGCTGGTGGAAATTAGGTGCACTCCAACGGGCGCTGGGATTTTCCTGTGTTGCTGGCCACAAACCCAGAAGCTTCCGGCCACAGGTCAGGACCCTAAGAAGGAGGGAGAGTGGGAAGAGCTGCTAAAGTGGCTAAGCAGAGAATATTTCTACTGCTCCCCCAATCCAAAAATCTGCCTTTTCTGTTTGAAGCCACCATCCAACTCCCCTCTCATTCTCACCGTGGACCATAGCCTCTTCCTTCTCCCAAGTCCTGTAAAAGCTTATGCCCTCCAAGAGGACTTGTGAGCTAACCACACCCTGGTCTGGATGACTTGGTGGCAGGGATGCCTTCATGAGGTGGGGAGGCTGGGCTAGATGACCTCTAAGGTTCTTCCAGTGACAAGACCAGATGATCTATTACCCAAGCATTGCTTTTCCATGTATCCTCAACACGGTCCTGTGCCACCAGAACCGCTCAGTGGCTCTTGGTTACATCAATAGTCCTGGTCACCAGTTCTGTGCTTGGGGATCCTCTGGACTTCACCAGTGAGCCTCACATGGCCAACTCTCCCAAGGCGCACTGGCCAGTGCAGCAGCCAGGCCCCTTTCTCTGTCCCCCTCCTCCCCTTCCAAGGCCAAGAAGCTGTACCCTGGGGCTCACATACTGCCTGAAGTTGAAGAGTGGGGTAGTGACCCAGCCCAGGGCTTCAGGCACCCGCCGCTGCTTATTGGCCTCTGAGGAGCTCCCCGGTGGGGGGATGGGCAGAGCATAGAGAGTGGCACACAGCAGTGTCTCCCGAGGCAGCCGGTTCACCTGCACTGGGAAGCAGATCCTATGGAGGACAGGAAGTCAAATTAGGAGGGGCCACTCCTGTGGCTTCAAGCAACAGGTGGCCCAGGAAGTCAGGCTGAGGCTGAGGCTGAGGATACAGGGTTCGGACATACTCCCTGAGGAAGCCCTCCCTCCTGCAGAACCAGGAGAGGTCCCAAACTAGGCAAAACCCCGACTGGATGTTCCCAGAAGCACAATGTGGTGTCCTTGGAGCTTTGCAGTAGAGTGAGGCAAACATCCCGATTTTGAAGCTACCCGTGGTGCCTGGACAGAACTTGCTTAGCAGAGCCACCTCGGAGTTCAGGTGATGACACGTCCCATGTTGTCAGCCTTGCTCCTTTCCTTGTTTTAGGATTTCCGCAGAGGGTCCGCAAAGCTACTCCTTTTGTCCTCCTTTTCCATTTGACAGTCCCCATCCCTCCCCCACTTCTTGCTGCTGAGAGCCACCAGGAAGAAGCACCATGTTCTCTGCCCTCGGTTCACCCTCCCCCACAGCCCTCTCACTTGTCCTCATAGGAGTCCCCTTCACCTAGCCCCAGGGACACACAGTGGGTTTTTCTCACCCCCACCCCCAAACAGATTCAAAGCCAAAGGGACAAAGAGGAGGGGTTTCTCCAAGTCCCCCAGTGGTGAGAAAGCCAATGGCAGGGCCAAGAGAACTGAGACACATAAGCCCCACCACTATTCAAGCCCATAAGTTCTCTCCAGGTCCCTCAGTCTGAATCACACCTAGCCACTCCCTCTAAGCTCAGGATAAGGAACTGCTGGGTGGGGTGAAGTACACAGGGGAGGGGAGCTGTGGAAAGGCAGGGAGGACCCACGTTACCTTTCGGGGAAGCTGTCCCTGGGCCAAAGTCCATACTGTCACACCCTCCTGGCCAGCCCAGGGCCCAGCAACTTCTATGCCAGAGGGCGCAGGGGCAGGGCGGCCACCCCCAAGGTTGGCAGTTTCATGATAAAGCAGCCTGCCTCCACCGCTGTCCTCCAGAGGAATCTCCACCTAACTGAGGCACTCCCTCCAGCCCACCACAGACTGGCAGAGCCCTGCTCTGTCCCAGCTGCCTCTACCCTGGGGGCCCACAGCTATAATTAGGGCCCCTCCAGCAGCCAGCAGACATGCCAGGCCAGGGCTTGGCTGGAGGTGACAAAGCATGGCTGCTGAGCCTATTTTGAGAGTTAGCTGATCCCTGGACCGCTACAGTGGGGCAGAGAATCAGCTGACCCCATAGCAAAGGGGAGAGGGAGCTGGTCCTGAGCCTTTCTTTTCACCCAAGGAAGAAGCTTCCAGCTTCGTATCTTAAGGAAAAGGGGAGTGAGAAGACTTTATGAGTGAAACCAGAGCCAGCCAAGGCCCTCTTCCCTTCAGTCCTTGGGTATATCTGGTATTCCACAACCTCTCCCACAGATCTTCACCCAGGGCTGGTCAGGATAACGATTATGTTGGCTGCAGCCCTTACCTTCCTCCCTGAGAAACCCCTCTCCTTCCTGCAGCCCATTCAACAACATCATATCACACAGGCTGCCTCCTCCAGGAAGGATTCCTGGAATGTGCTGGTTGGCTCCAGTCCTGGTTCTGCCACTCACAATCCTGGGCAACTTAATTCCCATCTCTGTGCCTCAGTTTCTCATCAGGGAAAAGGGGAACATAGCTTCACTTGCATGATGTGTGTGCAGACTGTGTACTTTTTGCTATGTGATGCTGTGGTTACTGCACTGGCACTGGCTTATACAGATAGTATTTTCATGCGCACGTATCCCCATGTATCAGCCAGTCTGTCAGTCACTTGGAACAGAGAAACCAAAACCAAGAGGGCTCCCCAGCTGAGAAGCCTGTGCCAAGTACTTTATTTACAGTGTCCTAACTGCTCCTCAAACAATCCTGTAGGGTAGGCCCTATTATCGCTACCATTCTAGGTTGAAAGACCTGCCCCAGGCTGCAACTACGGTAGGAAGGAGAGAATGACTGGCCCAAAGACTGTCCTCTGAACGCTGGCACGCCTTCCCCCAAATGTCCTGGTCTTGACCATGAAGGGCCAAGAAGTCTCATTCGGGGCTTCTGGATGGACAGTGCAAGATAGTGCCCTTCACAAGGCTCTAGGCAGGGGACTGCCCCTTTAAAATTCAAGGTAGGGATCTCAGGGAACAAAATGAAACTCATGGGGCAGGCTGGGCTGCCTCTCTACCTCTGATACTGTATGAGAAAAGGGTTTAAGGCCAATTTTTTAAAGTTCCTCCTGGGCCAGAACACTGTGCAGCACCCCTTTTTTTTTTTTTTTTGAGACAGGGTCTTGCTCTGTTGCCAAGGCTGGATACTCACTGCAGCCTTGACCTCCCAGGCTCAAGTGATTCTCCCACCTCAGCCTCCTAAGTAGCTGGGACCACAGGTGTATGCCACCACACTTAGCTAATTTTTTGTATTTTTTGTAGAGATTGGGTCTCCCTTGTTGCCCAGGCTGGCACCCCTTCTCTTGACAGCAGCAATAATTGTGACCAAAAAATCCCAAGGGAATGGTGGAACTCAAGGGCCATTTAATGCAGCTATCCTCTGCCTGCAAGGAGTTTCTCCTGTCCTGGCAGTTGTTTGCTTAAGGACCTTTAATGCACACCCCATGTCCTTTTTTTTTTTTTTTTTTTAAGATAGGGTCTCACTCTGTTGCCCAGGCTAGAGTGCAGTGGTGTGATCATGGCTCACTGCAGCCTCGACCTCCCAGGCTCAAGTGACTCTCCCACCTCAGCCTCTTAAGTAGCTAGGACTACAGATGCACGCCACCACACTCAGCTCATTTAAAATAATTTTCTAGTAGAGATAAGGCCTCTTTGTGTTGCCCAGGCTGGTCTCAAATTCCTGAGCTCAAGTGATTATCCCGCCTTGTCCTCCCAAAGTACGGTGAGACTACAGGTGTGAGCCATCGTGCCCAGCCATATACACCTTTATTGCTCTAAGAATTACCTAAGTGTGAAGGGCATGAGAAAGGGTCCATTTTCCCAGTTGTCCATCTGTAAAAGGACCCACCTCTTCCAGCATCTCCAGATTCTTCATCTACCTATTTTGCATCCTCGGCCTCCCCAGGACCCTCCTCAGTCTCTTTAATCTGTGCTCCAAATACTTAGCTTGCAGTGCTGCTCTGCAAATGAGGACTCTAATATAGTCAGTGTGGGGAAGCAAAGCTGGGGGCAGCAAACAGGGGATTTTCTGACTGACTGGAAGGAAGGTAGAGCATAGCACAGATGAAGCACAGGGCAGGAAAACCCCTGCGGTGCCCCCATTCAAGCAAGGCACCCTCTCCTCCGTTTCCTTCCTGCTTTGCTTGGCTGACGCCTACCTTCCCGACACCAAATTATTGTTTACATGTGGTGATTAATACTACCTTGTGCTTTTGGTTTCATATTTATATTTATAACCCACCTATCTCATCTCGATGCCATAACTGCCTCTGAGTGAAACAAATGTCCCCATTTCTCAGTTTGAAAAAATGAGGCACAGAAAGAATAGAGAGAAAGTAGTATTCGAGACAGAGCTAGAAATAGAGGCTCACTCCTGGGAATCCAAGCTCAATATTCTTTCTCTAGACAACCCTCCCTTCTCTATATATAAAGGAAAAAGCACAGTCTCCTCTCCATAGTCTACAGGAACTGAGGGAAGAAGGGAGAGGATGAGAAGCCCTCCAACTAGTTAAACTCTTTAAGGGAGACAAGATCAAAAAATAAAGTATTATTAAAATTAACAACTAACATTTAATTTTTTTTTTTTTTGAGACAGAATTTCGCTCTTGTTGCCCAGGCTGGAGTGCAATGGCATGATCTCAGCTCACTACAACCTCCACCTCCCGGGTTCAAGCGATTCTCCTGCCTCAGCCTCCCTAGTAGCTGGGATTACAGGCATGCGCCACCATGCCCGGCTATTTTGTATTTTTTTTAGTAGAGACGAGGTTTCTCCATGTTGGTCAGGCTGGTCTTGAACTCCCTGCCTCAGGTGATCTGCCCACCTCGGCCTCCCAAAGTGCTGGGATTACAGGCGTAAGCTACCGCGCCTGGTCAACAACTAAAATTTATATGTTTTTTATGGTTTATAAAGAGCCTTTATAGATACTTCTCATTGGATCCTCATGACAACTTGAGAAGTGGTAATTATACTTGGCTCCTTTAAGAGTCAGGGAAGTGGAGGCCAGGCGCGGTGGCTCACACCTGTAATCCCAGCACTCTGGGAGGCTGAGGCGGGCAGATCACGAGGTCAGGAGATCGAGACCATCCTAGCTAACACATGGAAACCCCATGTCTGCTAAAAATACAAAAAATTAGCTGGGCGTGGTGGCAGGCGCCTGTAGTCCCAGCTACTCGGGAGGCTGAGACAGGAGAATGGCGTGAACCCAGGAGGCGGAGCTTGCAGTGAGCCGAGATCGCACCACTGCACTCCAGCTTGGGCAACAAAGCGAGGCTGCCTCTCAAAAAAAAAAAAAAATGAGTCAGGGAAGTGGAGACTCAAAAGGTTGAATGACTTGTCCAGTTAGGGTTAACAAGGAGCCTGGTTTTATCATTAGTCCTGGACTAGTTATCTGGCCCCAGGGATATTTCAGAGGCTGAGCAGGTCTACAGTGGCCTGGGCACTGAAGCCTGGGGGAAGGGCTTACTGCTGGTCCCAGACGATGAGGTGGAAGAGGTACTTGGAGAAGTGAGCTCTTCGGGTCTGCAGGGGGCTGCACAGCTCCTTGCCGCCGTGGCTGAGGGAGCAGGAGAGGTAGAAATCTTCATAGCTATAAAAGAAAGGGAGCAGGTCAGGACACCCAGCTCCCAAAACCAATCACCCAAACCTATGCGTCCCTCTAAGGCCAAAATCCATTTCCCCTGGTAAAACTCTCAGTCTCTGAGGGCTGTAACACGGGATCTCCGGATAGGACAGCCAAACTGGATGTAAGGAAATGTGCTCAGGCCAAAGCAACTCAATCTAGATTCCTCTGCTCGGTTTTAGGCTCCATTCTGAGTCTTGTTGTTTTTCTTTCTTTAATGGGAACCGGCCACCCAGCCTCTTTATAGAAAGCTCCAGCCCATGGAGCGTCTGTGTGTGCGTGCGTGTGTGTGCGTGCACGTGCATGCGCAAGTGAGAAGGGTGGGGGAGGAAGACGACATATGCCGACATGAATGCCAACACACGGGGGTCCCTGTGGCTCATGACAGGTGCCTGACAGAAGAGGTCAGAGAAGGCCCCGGTTTCCCAGGCTGCCTCCTTTGTTCTCTGCCAATCGCCCAGAGGAATACATTAAGTGAGGAACAAAGAGAGAAGGGGAAGGGGGTTGGGGAAAGGGGACCGGCAGGGGCGGGGTAGGGCCCAGTGCCTATTCCCTCAGGCCTTGGATGCTGGGGACCCAACAGAGGCGCTGAGGATTTTACCAAAAGAACATCCTCCTCCACCCACCCCTGCAGGCCTAGAGAACCCCAGACAAAGGGTCAATCCCACCTCCCCACCCCCTCCCATTGGCCAGGGAGCGTGCACTCTATCTGGGAATCGGCCATCTGTTGCCATGTCTCCTTCCACTGGTCTTGGATCTGGAGGGGGCAGGGATGCAGAGGCAGCCAGCACCAAGAGGGAATAACAGGATCTTCTTCATCTCCTAAGGGACCTCCTCTCTCCTCTAGGATGTCCCCAGCCCAAGTCCTCCTCAGGCACTTGGCTCACCCCCGCAGCCCCATTGCACCACAATGTCACACAATGCCACACATCCTAAGACTTAGGACAGTGGTATTACATGCAGATAGGAAAAAGCCCTGGTGGAGGTCAAACTCAGCTTGCTCCCTAGCGGCTACTCAGCCCTGGGCTCACCTGGTAGCCCAGATGATGGGGATGCGGTGGGTGGCATAGACAGTGAAGGCCAGGGACCTGGCGAAATGGCAGGCCTCCTGGACCAGGTCATGCTTGCGGCTCCCGGGCACTGCCGTCTGGAAGTCTGCGTTGAATGTGTTGCAGTACAGCTCCACTAGGTCCAAGATGGCAGCGGTCAGGGCTTCCACGACCTTCTCTGGCAAGGGAAGGGGTCAGAAGGGAAAGTCATGAGGCCTCCACAAGCCCTACCTTGTTGCCATGGCATTGGCTAGAATGGGATGGCCTAAGACAGTGGTCCCCAAATGCTAGTCCGTCTCTAATAGCTGTGACAAAGTTCACCCATCTGCGGTGAAATGAGAAAAAAGCAGAAGCATGTCATGAGCTTTTCATAAAATGACAGTTATACAATGTTAAACATAATCCTTATTTTTATGTATTGCTACTTAGCATTAAAATGTCCTTTCTTTTAGGAAACAGTGTTAATAATTATTGTCAGTTGCTTCAAAAAAGCAAAAGTCAAAAAAGTTTGGCCAAGTAAAAGGCTGCCAATTCTCTCTTGGTCCCCCAAATACTTTGGGGGACATTTTACTGGTCTATGAAATCCAAAAGACTGGGAATCACCATAAGAATCCCAGGGATGCCAAAACAAAAAACAAAACCAAAACAAAGGAATCCCAGGGATATAGGTCAGTCTTAGGGCAAAGTTCAGCTTGAAGGGCACAACAGGGGAATCCTAGAAAAATCGTAGGGAAAATTCTTTCTCATCCTCTCCCAAGGCCCACTCTAAATCGGAAAGGTAGCAAGTGTGAGCTGTTGGGAGAATAATCACAATCAACCCAAGTGGGAGGCTTCCCATCTGGATCACAGGGCTAGTGCTGCCCCACCACCCCACTCCCACACTTCTACCCCCTCATCACCATCTCCCAGGGACACCAGGAGGAATGACTAGGAAAAATAATAAGAAAACACTTTGTGGAAAGAAATGTGCTCTCCAGCTGTATCCACACCTCATATAGGAACACACACACACACACACACACACACCCCCCCCAGCCGAACTCCGACACATAAATCAAGGGGGCCAGGCAGAAAAAGGAATCTGGGCAGAGACTGCAGTTTTCGGCAGCCCGACTGGATGAAGATGGAGAGCAGTTCCCTTACCTCGGTTTTCCCTCACAGCCAAGACACTGGGATCCTGTTGGGAAAAAGAAGAGGGAGGGGAGCTTCAGGGCCATAGCCTTTTTCGTCACAGCTGGAAGAAGGGCTTTTCACAGCTGCGCTCATCTGGACCAGAATGGGCTGAAATGTGAGTAGCTGAGAATCCCCAGAGAGGATAGAGTAATGGTTTGTACCAGATCTGTATGATGGACAGAGTGAGCTGATGGAGGATAGCAATCATCGTGTCCACCCTTCTGAGATATCCCAACCCTCAGGCTACTCGGCTGCAGATCACAGTGCCTATGGTGCTGGCCCTGTCTGCAGAGCACACAGCCCCTGCTGGAGTCCTGGAGCCCCTGGATCTAGAGAGATTTTCCTCCTGGTTTGTTTTTGCACCCTGATGGATATGCAGACTGTCAGGCAATGCCTTGGTGACTGTGAATAAAGCCTTTACTGGCCTGGGCTCTCAACAAGCAGTCCCAGGTAGCTCTCCCTCAACCTCAGGAAGAGGAGACACACTTGGCATCCATTTCTGAAGAGCTCTTGCGGTTGAATTCCTTAAACATAAAAGATGGAGGTGGAGAGAAGCCCCTTTTTAGTGAGTGAACACCTACACACCCTAGCAACAGGCAACTCAGTTACCTGACAGTATCCCTCTCTTCCTTTCCCCTGCTAGCACCCTGGGCCCCTTTACCTTCTGAATTTTAGGCTGCATGCGGGAGGGGCAGGGGGGCAGCTGGTTGAGAGCATTGGTGATCTCAGGGGTTTCCACGGCGGCCAGGGCGTTGCAGATGGCCTTGACGGACTGGACCACCCTGTCAGCCTTCAGTGGGAAGTCTCCCTGTGGGAGGTGGCACAGTGAGGCTGGCAGGCTCTGCTCTCATGCTCTTGGTCTCCAACCCCTCCCCACCCCAGTCTTTAAAGGAAAGGGTTGGGAAGAGTAGAGAGATTCATGATCCTCAGGGGTAAATGTGCAATACATTTTATTTTCAAATATTCATCATCAGCAAATAATCTCTCCCACTGAATTCAATGGGCCACGCCCACATGCCCCAATTCTTTCAGCCGTTCCCCTTGAAGCTCCTCCTATCTCTAGCCTCTCTCTATAGTTAGTCTACTTATACTATACACATATATACAGGGTCTCTCCCAGAGACTGTAGAATTTCCAGACAGATCTCATCTCATTTCTACAGACATGCCACCGCCATAACCTCCCCTCTGGAATTATGCTCCTGGAATTCCCTCACCTGTCCAGCTCTGATTACCTATGTACATTTAAATCACAGAGCAGCTAAAATTCTACCTCCTGCATAAAGCCCTCCCTGGCCAATCCCGTTCCTCTAGCATCCTCCAGGAGCCCTTAATTAATTTATTACCATCCTGTTCTGTCTACTAATAGCTTTGTGTTACTATTCAATTTTTCTAACAAGAACACAAGCTCCCCAAAGGCTACGACAATTTTTTTTTTTTTTTGAGACGGAGTCTTGCTCTGTCACCCAGGCTAGAGTGCAATGGCGCGATCTCGGCTCACTGCAACCTCTGCCTCCCGGGTTCAAGCGATTCTCTTGCTTCAGCCTCCTGAATAGCTGGGATTACAGGCGCCTGCAACCACACCCAGTTAATTTTTGTATTTTTAGTAGAGATGGGGCTTCACCATGTTGGCCAGGCTGGTCTCAAACTCCTGACCTCAGGTGACCCACCCACCTCAGCCTCCCAAAGTGCTGGGATTACAGGCGTGAGCCACCGCACCTGGCCAAGGCTATGACGATTCTTACACTTCTCTACCCATCGTAGCCACTAGCAAAGGGCCAGACCAGCACAGCACAGGTGTTCAGAGAGCTTCCCCCGCATCACTGGAAATGTTCAAGCACAGGCTGCTGGAGAAGGGATTCTGGCAGTGACTAGACATAATGCTGAACCCCTCAAAAAGGAAGCGTTTATGACTACTATTAACTGGATCAATGAGACAGGGATTGGTTTTTGTTTTGTTTTTTGAGATAGGGTCTCACTCTGTCACGCAGGCTGGAGTGCAATGGTGTGATCATAGCTCACTACAGCCCCAAACTCCTGGGCTCAAGCGATCCTCCCACCTCAGCCTCCAGAGTAGCTGGGGCTACAGGTGTGTGCCACCATACCTGGCTAACTTTTGTATTTTTTGTAGAGATGGGGTCTTGTTGTGTTGCCCAGGCTGGCCTTGAACTTTGGGGTTCAAGCAATTCTCCCACCTCAGTTTCCCAAAGGGTTAGGATTACAGGCGTGGGCCATCACACTCAGCAAGGGATTGTTTTTGAAGATCACTGTCAGATTTTCTTTGGTGTTGTGACATTTAAGACAAATGTTGACTCTCATGGTTTTGAGGCTTGAGACTCCGCATGAATCCAAGTGGGGAGGGCTCTGGCCCTCCCTACATGTGAAACCTTCTACCTCCTGATGGTTTCCTACCTGCGATAACAGCAAAACAGAACCTCTCAAACTGGAGGTTTCTGACATTGCTCATAGGATGCATGCTCCAGTGTACACCAAGTGCAGCAGCTGGGGGGTGACAGCTCTAGGTTCCTTAGCTCTGGAGACATCCTATTCCAGAGAATGGGACCAGCATGCAGTTTCCGACCTGCTTCTTCTATAGAGGAGCAGAATCCCTGACTACGCACTTGCCGTTGCCCAACATCTAGTAGTCTTAGTTTGCCCACGAGCGAGGGGTTAAAAAGAAGTGCTCTGCCAACAGATTTTCAGGCTCCACCCAGACCCCTCATAGTGCTGGGTGATCCCAGGAGGACTGAGGAAGGGGAGAGGAGGAGCTTTCGGGCAGCAGGGCCAGCCCCTGGATTCGTACTCACATCAGCCAGCAGGAAGGCATCCACCTCATTGTGGTAAGTGTCGAACAGAAGACTCAGGGCCTGCCTGGGAGTTGGGGGCAGGGAAAAACCACAGGAGAGGTCATGAAAGACCCAGTGCCCTGGGAAACCCATTTTCTCCCTCCCTCTCCTCAGCTCACACTCTGATTTAAAGGAGTTCCCACTCTTTCTATATGTCCTGTGAAGACTGAAGGAGGGAGAGTCTTTCTATTCTGCCACTTCTCGCCTGGAGAGAATGATGGCAAAGTTCCAGAGGGAAGAGATGAAACATGCCTGGAGTGGGGATCTTCTCTGATAAGATGTGTGGGCCCCAACCCCTGACACCTGCAAGAATCCCTTAGCCCTGACAGAAAGGCAAGCAGGCACATCTGATGGGATCCCTGCACAGTTCCTGTTTGGAGCACATCCAAGATGGTGCCCACACTCACCTGCTGATGGTCTGCTTGACAGGCCTCTCTTGGAGATGGACGAGGTAGTTCAAGGTGGAGGGGCTCTGGTCATCGTTCACCTGTGTAAGAAGTGACCTATTCAGAGAGGGGCGGTGCCCTTATCTCAGCCCAGCACTCCCACCCCCCTCCCACCTGATGTGTTCTATATTGTATTCCCATTCCACCTCCCCAGCCCTGGGCAACCCTCCACCACCCTCACACGAACCGTCCGGGCCAGGTCACTGCGCACAACCTTCTGCTCCATCAGCTGTAGCCGAATGTCAATGTCAAACTTGCGGCAGTATTGGATGTACTCATGACTGCCCAAGGCATGCTTGCTGGTAGGGTAGAGGGACAAGACCATTAGCATCCTGGGGACTCAGTGGCAAGGGAGATGCATACCTTAGCCTTGGGGAGAGACATACAGAAAGAAGGTTTAGGTAAGGGGGTAGTACCTGTGTTGTACCCTACTTTGGCTCCTAGAAAAATGTCATGGTAGAGCTTAGGAGAAGGAACAGAGGTCTATCTAAACAAAAGCCACCTAATATACTTAATCCTTGGCCGGTATAAATATTGACTCTCTTAGATATTTATTACCCGTGTAGTAATCACTGGTTCACTCCAGGGCTGGGAACTGTTGGAGAGAGCAGGGAAACAGAGGCACATCACAGGGAGCAGTTGTTGAAGCCCTATCTTCTGGGCCTCTGTATAGGGGACAACCAGGAAGAGACATGTGACATGTTGGAGTCCGCCTGTGCTCAGGCTCCAGGGTGGGAGCTCAGCGAGAGACCCCTCTTCCAATGCTACCAACTAGGGTGCTGAGGCCAAAAAAACTTGGGGCAAGCCTACCAAGCCTCCAGATCAGTGTCCCCACCCAACTTCTTTTTCTGCCTTCCATCTGTTGGCCCTGCCTGCTTGTGAATAACCTTACAAATTTCTATGACTTCTTGAAAATTCCCAAATGCATGCCAGTCCCACCTGCTCAAACACCCATGTGTGAGACTCCCCCTTTCAGAGAGAAGGCCTAGGAGCCCTCAGCGATCCAACCTCTTCCTCTCTCCCAAATCACACCTTCAACAGCAAGGAAACCCAAGAGGAGGGGCAGAGGGAGAACTACCTCCAGGCCAGCACTGCAGGCCTGGGCCTGGCCTCAGCAGCTGGGTAACAGAAGCCGGAAAAGGACTTCCTTCCTCAGCAGAGCTGGGAATCTAGGCCAGAAATGGAGAGGAGAGGACAGGAGCATAAGGGGGGCAGTATATGCAAAGGCTGGCGGAGGTGCAGGGCCCAGGGTCGTCTAGGTCCCACGAGGACTCGAGTGAGGGGTTCTCCACATCCTGAGAGGACCAAATCTCCGATCTAGGCCCTCTCAGATCTAAGACTGAAGTGCAGCCAAAACCTGGAGGTGGTGAGGCTGGGCTGCGGGGCTGGGCCTGGTGGGAGAGCCTGGGAGGAAGGAAGAGTGTGGTGGGGCTGGGGGAGGTGGCAGGAAACCCAACCCTCCCACGGGACTGCCTCAAGGTTCTTATCTGAGAGCAGCCTGCATCCTGAACCCACTCACCCCCTCAGTATCAGCCCCTCCTGCCAGGCAGGGGTAGAAAATCTCAGGGCTTCCTTGGGAACTAGCAGATTTCTGGAACCCCCAGAGCATCCTTTCCACCCCCACCCCAGGCAGTTGTCATGTGTTGGGGGGCTGGGGGCTGGGCCAGGAGACAGCATTGTGCTTTTCTGTTGGGTGGGAGTGGGGCTCCTAGGCCAGGAGTCATGCACACAGGTCCCCTGGGGACTTGCTTGATCTTCTCTGTGGAAGGCCTTCCTCTCTATGCATTCAAGTGAGAGTATGAGGGGTGTGATCTGAGGACCACTGACCCTGTCCCACCTCACTAAGAATATTTCACCTGAGTCTTAGCAGGAAGGTAGAACTTGATAGCTCCCATTACCTCCGGACCCAGGGGCTCCAGGATTTGGGGTGCTGCAAGGGAAATGGCAGTATCTGTGCAGCCCAGAGCCCTAGGACTTCTCTCCGTGGGCTGCTCCTTCCCTGCTGGTATTTACTGATTGCTCACAGGTCATTCTCACATTTCACCCTCACTGCAGCTCACAGAGGGCCCTGAGCATCAATCAGCCTTCACAACTAGTAAGTGGCAAGTCAGAATTCAAACCTGTGTAATGGTGTCAGCAGGAGCTCCAACTTACCCACTATGTCCCCTTGTTCCCTTCTAACAGGGGCAGGCCACCTGGCACTCTCTCTGCCAGGCAACCCTGAGTCTAGGACCCCTCCTGTTCCTCTAGGGGAAAGTGTGTACATAAGTGAGTTTAAAGGTGGGGCACATTTGAAGGGTACCCTGGAGTTGTACCATACAGAACCCTGCCCCTTTCCTTTCCCTTAGCTTCCAGATGAGGAGGCAGAGGCCAGAAAGGACCCCACAATATCCTTAAATTTGAAATAAGCCCAGATAGCTGGGCACAGTGGCTCACACCTGTAATCCCAGCACTTTGGGAGGCCAAGGCGGGCAGATCACCTGAGGTCAGGAGTTCGAGACCAGCCTGGCCAACATGGTGAAACCCAGTCTCTATTTAAAAATACAAAAATTAGCTGGGCGTGGTGGTGCTTATGCCTGTAATCCCAGCTACTCAGGAGGCTGAGGCATGAGAATCGCTTGAGCCTGGGAGGCGGAGGTTGCAGTGAGCTGAGTGAGATGGCGCCACAGCACTCCAGCCTGCACGACAGAGTGAGACTCTGTCTCAAAAAAAGAAAGAAGTCCAGAAATGAATCTTCCATCCTGACTGCCAAATCTTATGCTCTAGACATAGATCAACCATCCTTGCATCTAGACCTGAATGTAAGAGAGAGAAAAAGCAAGCAGTGGCACTTATAGGGCACTCCTAAGAAGTGAGACACAGGTCTCTCCTTTCTCTATTCCCAAAATGTGCTTCCTCCAAGTGGACAGAGATTGGGGGCAGGAGCGGCTCTGAAGCCTAAGAGAGGAAAGCAGATCTTATCTGTCTGCTGTCACACAGCTGTACCATCTGAGAAGTGATAACCTTGCCCCTGCCTCTCTTCCACTGCAGCCCTCCAGAGCCCAGGGTAGTGGAAAGGGGGTTGCCTCGGCTGGTCCACATCAGACTTTCCAGGGAGGCTGCTTTCCAGAGAGGGCACTGGATGGAGAGGAGCTGGAGGCACGCCTTTGGGAGGAGGATAACTAGCTGCACGGGCCAGCTGGGGAAAAGACTTGTTGGCAGGAGAATGGGGAGAGACAGTAATTGTAATTTCTCCCCTGGGCTCCACAAGGGAACTTCTGCCCAGTCCTCCTTTTGCCCCAGCCATAAAAACACCACACATAATCTAGAGCAGGAGATACAGCACTACCCATATAGTCTCCCCAAGCCCACCCCTCCCCACAAATACACACATCTCTCCATAAGCAGAATCTGCAAGCAGATATGACCTAGTCTTTGCCTAATCCCAGCTCCAAGCTCTTTCCACAGCAGACTTGGCTCAGGACGTCAGCCAACCCTGCTGGAAGACAGAGCTCCTGGGGAAAGTGCTACGTGGCCGAGAGTGTGCCCAGAAAGCAAGAGTCTTGACTGTGGGATTGGGGCGGAGCTGCCAGGCCGGTCCCAGCACCAATCCCATGAAGCCCCCTCACAATCTTATTACCAGGAAGGCAGGGGCTACCTCCCACCCATTCACTCACTTCTGCAGGAACTCCTCCAGCCCGCAGGGCTTTAGCACAAAGTCACCCACGTCCACATTCCTCAGGTCATCATGGGTGTAGCACAGGGTCTGGTAGATAAGCAAGTCTACAGTGGAGGAACCTGTGAAGGGTAAGGTAGGGGGAGCAATCATGATGGATGTCAAGACAGATGGGTCTCAGTTTCCCCACCCTGATCCCCCTTCCCAGCTAAGTATTCTCCAGCACCATCACCAACCAGATAAAGCAGGCAAGTAGTTCAGAGTTGAGGAAAGTGACTGCACTAGAATGCTGGCCCCAGAGCCAGCCCCTCACCCCCAAAGGAGCATCCTCACTGCCCTTCATCTGGGCCACAAGACGAGGTGGAAATCGAGTCCAAAACACAGTCATCCCCACCCCACTTCAAGGGATGCTCACATCCTCTCCCCACTCACTAACTTACAGTTGCAGGTGAAAGTGAGTGCCTCTTGAAGCCTGTCACACAACACAGTCACCTTCAGGTTGACCTCATCCCCGAGGTGCTCTGGGCTAGGGGTGACAGCACTCCAGACATAGCCAGTGAGGAAGTAGTCTTGGATGTCAGAGCCAGATCGAAGGCTGTACAGGAAGAAAAAAAACCCTCACTGTGCCTTTAGAAGAGAGTAGTCAAGAAGACGTGTGTTGGGAACCTCATGCTCTGAGGCTCAAGAGCCCCTCTGTCCCCACTCAGCCCAGCCCTCCAAATTTGCAGGCCAGGATGGGGGCAGTGGGGTAGCAGCTCTGAGAAACCCCCTTCTTGACACTTCTCTTATAATTGCAAAATGTTTCCCACCATTGAATAGTACAAATAGTTCTAAAATGACAAAGCTTTCCATGCTAAGTTTAATGGAAAATTTTTTATGAATCCATTTCCTTTCTCTTTTAGTTCCAGATAACACTCTTATCGCCAGCTGGGGTGCATTTGCTCTTAAGGGCAACTGAGGGTCATACTCTAGAGTGATCAGGATACTTTGACCATTCAATGGAGGTTTCATGAATTTTGCTAAAAATGTGAGACTTCTAAGATTTCAAAAACCCTGCAGACACTTGTTGTAGGAAGCATTTTCATAGCTATGAACTGAGATTTACTTATTATGGTGCTTCTTCCCTCCTAAAGAAAGTTTGGAAATGGATGGCCCCCCTCCCGATCCCCCACAGCCCTCCCAAATCCCCTGCCCCATTCTTTAACTCTTACATATCCAGCATGTGGCAAAATGCAGCAACCTCCTCATCTCTCTCTTCTGAGACCTCAAACAACTCATGGCCATTGGCAACAGTGTGGGGCCGGGAGCCCACCTTTAAGAGAAGAGCAGACGACTCAGTGCCTTTTTCCTCATGGTGTCCCCTCCCTATGAGGTACTCCAGACCTAAACTCAAACTCTAGATGAAAAGACTTTCTAGTCACTCGACATTCAATGAAAGGGGCACAAGAACATATGGGACATCTGGGAATACATGTATCTGCTGTCCTAGGAGACCAGGAGCCAAGTTGAAGAAGGAGGCGAAGCTCTGGCTGAGATGGACAAGAGTGTGGCCAAAGCCACTTCAGGAGGGGACAGTCTGATAAGCGTGAGGCAGCCAGTAAGGCAATCCAGTGCTGTTGGGCCTCTCCTGCAACACGGGCTTTCCGGGGGATTCTCCCAGAGGCGTGACAGGGAGCAGAGCAGGCAGCTGTTTTTCCCAGCCCCTCTACTGAGGCTAGAGCAGGTGGGTGGCCCAAATGGTGCCCAGGGAAGCTTGGCCCTGGTCTAAAGCCTCAATATCCACAAGCCCCAGGGACCCAAAGCAGAGAGAGACCCAGAACCCTTAGATAGAGGAGATGACTCAGACACATGTGCCTTCTGGGTAAATGCTATTTGAGGAAGAAAGCGTCAAAGCAGTGGTCTGGGCAGGGGAGGACCTGGTAGAAGCTTGGCTCCTCTGGCTTCCGAGTCAGCCGGCTCTGAACGGCCGGAATGTCAGGGAGCCTGCCTTGGCCCCACTTCCTCTCTCAAAATACGTGTGTGGTGGTAGGATTCTCAGACAAGGTCCCAAACGGTCTCCCATCCCAGAGCTGCTTTCAGTCACCCAGGAGGGTTCCTAAAGAAGCCCCTAGCAAGGCCTGTAGCCCAGCCCTAGGGAGAAGGAAGTGAGGGGGAGGGAGAGCTGGTGCATGACAGGTTTCTGCCTGAGGGGTCTGCTCAGGGCAGCCTGGGAGGCCACACCGGGGACAAGGCTTCAGCTCAGATGGAGATTTGGCTGGCATGTGGTTCCAACAGCTGTTTCTGGGGGGAGTCTAGCTCCGGCCTGTGCACATAGCAACGCCTCATATCTCTCACCCAACCTCTTGGCTACTCTCAAGTCCTCTCTGCCTCTTGGGGCAGATGACAGCAACTGAGCTCCTCATTTGAATATCCAGACTGTTTCCTCTGGTTGACCCTCTCTTGTTAGCCTTGCTCCCCTGGGTGTGCATGGGCGGCGGGAGGTGGGGGTGCACAGAGGGGAGGGCAGCAGTGGGGACAGTTGGCATGTGAGGCCCTGGCTCTGCCAAGTTCGTGCCTGTGTCCCAGTCAAAACAATAGCACCACTGTCAGCAATTAACCCACAAGATAAAGGAGAGAGAGAGGAAGAAAAAAAGAAAGAGAGAGAGACAGTGGGGGGAGGGAAGAGAAGGCAAGAGAGGGAGAGAACAGAGTGGTCACTGAAGGCCACTCTCATGCCCTTTCTGTACCACTCACTGGCACCATAAGAAAACAAAAGCCACTTACGTTTGCCCAGCTGGCAGGCCCTGGTGGCATCACCCGATGCTGGCTGGGGGAGTCTGCCGGGCAGAGGCTGGCAACAGGGGTATCAGGCTGGCATTTGGAGCCAGCCATTTCCAGAGCTGGCTCCGCTGGCCTGGGATAAGGAGGTTCCCTCTGGCTGGAAGCCCGACGAAAGCGGGGCGGTGGTATAGGCCGAGGGCCCAAGGGGTCCCCCCTCCCAGCAGGCTGAGCCCCTGCAACAAGCTGAGCCGGGGAGGACCAAGGCCGCATTTCCCCACTCAGAACTGGCAAGAGCTTTTTGCTTTGTGCCCGCTTCTTCAAGGAGACTCTGGGCTGAGCTCTGTCTCAGAACTCTGATGACATGCAGGGGATGGGGAAGGGTGAGGGAGTAGGGGAGGCAGGAGAGAGAAGGAGTGACAGAGGTGACCACCTACCAGGGTGCCCTGACTCAGTGAGCAGGCCCAGCTGGGTGTGAGGAACTCAGAGCTGGGAACAGGAATCTCCCAGTCCCTATAAATAGCGGGAACAGCCCCACCTCTCAGAGCAGGGCCTTTAAAAATCCCTGAGCTCTAGGGATGTGGCTTATCCCAGGAGCTGATTCTGCTTTTGGGGGGACTCTCTTAGCAGAAGCAGAGGAAGGAAGAACTGTTGGGAAGGTTCCCAAAGGCTAGACACAAGGCGGGAAAACCCCAGTGCCCCTTAAACAATGGCTATGGAGGAAACCAGGACAGAATGAAGTAGAATGCTAAGCTGTCACAGAAGGTATCAGCAGCCAGGGGCATTGGCTTACGCCTGTAATCCCAGAACTTTGGGAGGCCAAAGTGGACAGATCACCTGAGGTCAGGAGTTCAAGACCAGCCTGGCCAATGTGGTGAAACCCCGTCTCTTCTAAAAATACAAAAATTAGCTGGGCATGGTGGCAGGTGCCTGTAATCCCAGCTACTTGGGAGGCTGAGGCAGGAGAATCTCTTGAACCCAGGAGGCAGAGGCTGCAGTGAGCCAAGATAGCGCCACTGCACTAAAGCCTGGTGACAGAGCGAGACTCCGTCTCAAAAAAAAAAAAAAAAAAAAAAAGGCATCAGCCATGGGGGTGTCACTTGTCTCTTGACTCCTTGCAGCCAGGGTTTCCAGGGACCAAGGATGAAACACAAATAGGCCTTCTGGTCCTACCCAGGAGATGCTGCTGAAGCTCCCCTAAACCAGAAAAAAGATCAGAGCTGCCCTGGCACCTGCCTGGGGGCTTTGACCTAGATAGTTCGCTATTTTACACTATGTACTGATAAAAATAAAACTATTTGTCATACTGCATATTTTTTCTAAATATTTTCATTGTGAGAAGAGAATGAGTAGAGATGAATAATGCAAGGGTTGCACGACAATGTGAATGTCGTCAGTGCCACTGACTGCACACTTCCAAATGGTTACGGTGGCGAATTTTACGTTACGTATATTTTATCACAATAAAGAACAGAGCAGGGAGAGAGAGAGAGAGAGAGAAAGGGAGAAGGAGAGGAGGAGAGAGAAGGCTTAGGAACGAGAGAGGCCAGGGCTGAATGCTGGCCCTGCTATTACTTGCTGTGTGGCTTTGGACTATCAGGAAGGGTTGTTGTGGAGATCTGGACCAGGGTCTGGCATTCAGTGGGCACTAAACAAGTGGTTACTATTGTGAATGATCTTCATCGCCACGCAGCGTTTTTGGCAGAGCAGGGCCTCAGAGCAAGCGGAAGCAACTTGCTCCGGTCCAGAGGGCCATTCAGCTAGTCAATAATGAATCCCATAACTCCCAATTCAGTCCTTACATCAGGAAGCAGGCACACGCTAGGAACCAGGATTCCCAAATGCCTGCCCCAGAAGGGCCGTTTTGGCCAAGATACATGAAACCTGGCCCTGAGAAGGAGCCCTCCCTCTACTGGTGTCCACCCCTAATCAAGCCTCCCTTGGACCTCCCCCACCAGGGCCAGGGTCCCAAAGAGAGTAGGAGAGGCCTAAAGGGGTAAGGACTTGGCAGAGTTGGATGTAGAACAGCAGAGACTAGTCCCTGTTTCTGAAGGACATGGAGAAAGGAAGGCAGAAGAAACACAAGAAGGTCCTCACCGGGGCTGCAGAAATCCGGCGGTTCTTGCCAGGCGTCGCATTCTTTCGGTTGCCATAGCGGGAGGCATAGGTGCGGGGGGGCACCTGAGGGGGCATAGTCTTGCTCCTGGCCACGGGTTTTCCAGAGGTGTCTTTGCTGAAGTCCAGCGGCCCTCGGCCCTCCTTCCAGCCCCTGGTGGCATCCCGCAACATCTCCGCATCATAGGTCGATTTCAAGTTGAGCCTAGTAATTGCATCATTGATACCCTCATAGTCCACAGACCCCAGTAGGCGCCCCTGACCCCCACCTCCCGGCACCTCTTCCTCTTCTAGGATCCGATGCTCTAGCAGTTTGCCCGGCAATTGTTCGACCAAAGAGAAAGTGTTGATGTCACTGGGCTGGGAGATCTTGGAGGATGAGGGGGACCCCTTTCTGGGAGGCAGGGGAGGGGTATCCCAGATAGAAGCTCGGGGAGGCAGAGGAGGTGGGGATAGTTTCTTGCAAGAGCCCTCTATGTCCCCTGGTCCTGGGGACGAAGAGACTCCCCCATCTGAACCATCAAAAATGTAGAGATAGTCTCCAGACAGGGAGCCTTTGGGCCAGGGATCTGAGCCAGGCTGTGGCCCTTGGGAGGTAGAGTGGTTGGGCGGCCCTTCCTGTGGGGAGAGTGAGTTGTAGTTGAGGGTAGGATCAGAGCCAGAGAGACCGCGTAACAGCTTGAGGTCGGTCCGCCTTCCTGCTGGCTTGCTGTAAAAGTCTACCCCAGGCTCATCCCAACTGATGAGAGAGGGGTCTGCGTTCTGCTTGGCTCTGTTCTCCTCCTTGTCATGCCGGAGCCGGGACAGGGCATCATACTCCATCTGCAGGGCTTCGGCCATCGCTAGCTCTTTGCGGCTGATGCCCACTGACTCCAGGGACTTCCAGTGTTCCCCATTGCCCTGAGTCGAAGACATGGTGAGGATGGGGGACACAGGCGACAAAGTCTCTACTTCCTGCCAACGTCAGTTCTGGAGGGTTGTGACATGGTGTCTGGGCGCCTGCAGGTGAGGGGTAACAATATCAATCAGTCACAAAGAGAGATTTACTAATCATCCATAATAATCCAATTTAGGTGATATTATCTGGGCCAGTGCCTGCTTCTTCGTTGTGTACAACTAATGGAATGTACAGGAAGATGGAGGAAAAAAGGGATACCAAGACAACTTTACCTATTTATTATATCCAACTATCCATCCATTCATCTCTACATGCCTCATCTCTGCGCCCTAATCCCTATACTCACCTCTGTCATTTGTGCCCCAAAAAGAGAGAGAGGCACCTTTTTTTTTTTTTTTTTTTTGAGACGGAGTCTCGCTGTGTCACCCAGGCTGGAATGCAATGGTGCGATCTCGGCTCACTGCAACCTCCACCTCCCAGGTTCAAGTGATTCTCCTGCCTCAGCCTCCCTAGTAGCTGGGATTACAGGCGCCCACTACTGCGCCCGGCTAATTTTTGTATTTTTAGTAGAGACAGGGTTTTGTCATGTTGGCCAGGCTGGTTTCGAACTCTTGACCTCAGGTGATCCACCCGCCTAGGCCTCCCAAAGTGTTGGGATTACAGGCGTGAGCTACCACACCCAGCCAAGAGGCACCTTCCATTAGCCAAGAAGAAGAGATGGAAGCAAAGCTTCTCCAGTCAATTTGAAGAGGACAGCTCTCATACACTACTGGTGGGGAATGTAAAATGGTACAACCACTTTGGAAAACAGGCAGGTTCTTAAAAAGGTAAACATACACCTAACACAGGATTCAACTATCACTCCTACTTATCCAAGAAAAATAAAAGCATATGTCTACACAAAGACTTGATCATGAATATCCACAGCAGCTTTATTTGTAATATCCCAAAATGTCCATCAACAGTGAATGGATTTTTAAAAATGTGATGCCTATACAATTGAATACTACTTGGCAATAAAAAGGAATGAATTATTGACAAATGCAATAACAAGGCTAATCTTAAAATAGCTTTGCTGAGTAAAAGATGCCAGACAAAACAGTATGAGTACATATGATTCCATTTATATAAAATTCTGGAAAATGCAAACTGATCTATAATGACAGAAAGCAGATCAGCGGTATCTGGGGGACAGAGTGGAAAGAGGGGTGGATTACAAAGGGACACAAGGGAACCTTTGCAGGTGATGAATATGTTCATTATCTTGATTGTGGTCATGGCTTCATTGGTATACTCACATGTCAAAACTTATCAAATTACACACTTTCAATCTGTATATTTTATTATATGTCAATTACACCTCAATAAAACTATAAATGAAAAGTACAAGAGAACCCTGTGAAACGGACCTTGTAATTACTCAGCTTGCACTAGGATCCTCCCAAAATACACCAATATATAAAATAAAACAAAGCTTGCCAACAGGTGAGACCCGGCTACCTGATGTCTTACAGGTGTGCCAAAATATTGATTTTTTTCCCCCAGCCCTCAGGAAGCCACACTGGATCTCCAGGCCAGTGCTTCCACTTACTTCAGCGGTGGTATCCTTTTCTCTAGAAGCCATGACGTGAACAGAGTTGAGAAGCACTCAACAAATGGTGGTAATGACAAGGTCAGTCTGGCCCAGTGGTTCTCAACCCCAGCTGCAACATTAGCAACACTGGGGGAACTTTTTTTTTTTTTTGAGACGGAGTCTCACTCTGTCGCCCAGGCTGGAGTGCAGTGGCAGGATCTCGGCTCACTGCAAGCTCCACCTCCCAGGTTCATGCCATTCTCCTGCCTCAGCCTCCCAAGTAGCTGGGACTACAGGCACCCGCCACCACGCCCGGCTAATTTGTTGTATTTTTAGTAGAGATGGGGTTTCACCGTGTTAGCCAGGATGGTCTTGATCTCCTGACCTCGTGATCCACCCAGCTCGGCCTCCCAAAGTTCTGGGATTACAGGCGTGAGCCACCGCACCCGGCCCGACTGGGGGAACTTTTAAAAAGTACCGAAGCCCGGCCGGATACGGTGGCTCACGCCTATAATCCCAGAACTTTGGGAGGCTGAGGTAGACAGATCACCTGAGGTCAGGAGTTCGAGACCAGCCTGGCTAACATGGTGAAACCTCGTTTCTACTAAAAATACAAAAAATTAGCCAGGCGTGGTGGCACACGTCTATAATCCCAGCTACTCAGGAGGCTGAGGCAGGAGAATCACTTGAACCCGGGAGGCGGAAGTTGCAGTGAGCTGAGAGTGCATCATTTCACTCCAGCTTGGGCAACAAGAGCAAAACTCTGTCTAAAAAAAACAAAGTACTGAAGCCTGAATACTCTCAAGAGATTCTGATTTAATTGCTCTGTGGTAGGGTAATGGTATTTTTTAAAAACTCCCCAGGAGATTCTAATGTGTAGCCCAACCTCAGAACTGTGGATCTATGAATGTGTGTTTGTGATTAGGTTGGGGGAGACCAGTGTGAAGTAGTCACTTCTGACTCTTAGCATCAGCAGCCAAGAGGTTGACAGTTTCATAAAAATTATCAGAAAATGTTCATTCTATTGTACTGCTTCACCCAACAGGTAACAAACGTGAAATTATACCTCATGATTAGAATGTTGAAAACATCAATAGGAAAAAGGCTCAGATAGACTCTTGGGTGGCAAGTTGCTTAGATTCAAAATAAGTTAGGACAAAGGTATCCCTTACCCTGGGGTGCCCTCCCAGGACCCTGGTACATCTGTCAGGTATAGGCACAGGACCCTGGTCTGAAGGGTTCTGGCTCAGTGAATCTGACAACTATTGCACTTAGGAATTAGTTCACCAAGGACAGACCGGCCCAAGCCCAGCCTCAGAGTATCTAAAGCAGTTCACTGTTAACTTAATTTCTCTGCCTTTCCACAGCTCCTTACAGATCACTTTTTATCCACAGTGGGTATGAGGGAGTCTTGCTATTTGAAATTCAAAGGAGTAGCATAAGCAGATGGAGATATCCAGAACCTAGCTGCCTGGAGCTGGGAGACTAGTCCCAGGAAAAGGAGGGCCTAGTGCCTTATAGATAGGAGATACCAGATAAATGCTCAAAGTTGGATTGGGCTTAAGTATGTTAATCCAGAGAATGACTGTGTATTTTCAGCGCTGAGCTAGGACAAGCAGAGTATTAAGATTTGCCTTAGCAGGCACTATTGTGAGAAGGAAAATTCAGGCCATTGGAAATAATCTTTTTCAACTTCAAGCCGCTCTTCCAACACCCACTTATGCATACTTGCACTCAGCTTCACTTTCTTCCTTTTGGCCCAGGGGAAGCAGATTCCTGACTCCTGCTGAGGCACAATCCTCTTCTGCTCTTGCCCCATCCACTTCATCTCTAGGATAATGCTCCATGGATTTCCCTTCCCTCTCCTGTATCTTCAATCTCTTCTTAACATGGTTTTTCTCTTCAGCACATAAACATGCTTCACCTAATCTTAACAAGAAAGGAAAAACTCCGAACCCTAAACACCTCCCCTTGACTTTTTTTTTTTTTTTTTTTTTGAGATGGAGTTTCGCTCTTGCTGCCCAAGCTGGAGTGCAATGGCGCGATCTTGGCTCACCGCAAGCTCCGCCTCCCAGGTTCAAGCGATTCTCCTGCCTCAGCCTCCCGAGTAGTTGGGATTGCAGGCATGCGCCACCACGCGCAGCTAATTTTGTATTTTTAGTAGAGACAGAGTTTCATCATGTTGGTCAGGCTAATCGCGAACTCCCGACCTCAGGTGATCCGCCCGCCTCGGCCCCCCAAAGTGCTGGGATTACAGGCGTGAGCCACCATGCCCAGCTCCCCTTGACTTTTTGTCCTCTCTGTTCATCCTTCCGTTCTCAGCCAAGCTTCCAGAGAATGGACTACACCTGATGTTTCCAAATTCTCCCTTCCCATTTACTCTTTAACTCATTGTAATCTGATGTCTGCCCCCCACATCCCACTAAAACTGCTCCAGCAACAATGCCTGGGCTGCCCAGTTCCGTAGCCATTTCCACCTGCCTGGACATTGCTGCTGTATTTGGCTCTCCAAACCATTCCCTTCTTCCTTAAACCCTCTCCCCCTGGCTTTCATGAAGATATTTTTTTCTTGTTCTCCATCTCCTCCTTCTTTGTCTTCCTCTTCCTTTGTCCACCCCTGAAATGTTGGTGTTGGCTCAGGATTCTATTCTCAGCTTACTGTTAACTCTACCCCCTCTGCTTGGGCAATCTCATCTATTCTTGTTTCCTATCCATACTACTCACATGTTGATGATTCCAAATATGTATCTCTCCTTCAAGTTTACATGCCCACTCATATCTCAAAATCCAAATGTCCAAAACTCAACTATCATCTTCTTTCCTCCCCACAATCTGCTCCTTGCTCCTGGTTCCTCATTGTGGTGAATGGCACCACCCAGTCCCCCAAGCTAAAAATCCTGCAGTCATCCTAGAGTCCCCCTTCCTTTCACCCCTCTCTCTAATTGCCAAGGCCTGCCACCTTTTCCTCCTTAATACTTCCCAAAGCTAATCTTTCCTTCTATCCTAACTGTGGTTGCCCTAATTCAAGCCCTTATCTTCTCTCATTTGGGCTATTACAATGGCCTCCTAATAGTCCTTCCCCCTACTAACCTTGGCCTCTTCAAGGCTTTTTCACAGAACATCCTGAGGGCTCTTCCTAAAATGTAAATCTGATCACCTCGCTTCCTGCCTAAGATATTTCAAAGGCTCTCTGATTTCTCTATAAGACTCTCTCCTGCCCTGCTCTCCCTCTCACCTCCAACCATTCATGACCACGTATGTGATACCTCCGTGACTTGGTTCAAATTGTTCCAATTTGCTATTTGCTATTGGCTCCCAATAGCAACCAGTGTATATCTCAAACACAGGCTTAAGATATTTTATTCAAAATTACATGTTTATGGATCCATCACCCCTACTATGTTCCTCAAGTTCCAAATTCCCATCATTTCCACTGAGCTTGAACTGGAATGTCAGGGCAGAACCTTCTGGGAGGTGGGGAATTTTCAGACATGGAGATGGGTGGTCAGGATGTAGGTGGTGTGCTCCTTAGTATCCTTCAGACACAGGACTGGGTTTTGGAACTAACCAGGTTGGATTGGCATCTGTAAGGCAGGTGCAAGGATGGCAAGAAAACCACACGCAGTCCCTTCCAGCTCTGGGATTCCTTGATTCCAACCTACTGATTCCTTAGGTCAAATCTCTCAGAGGACTCCAAAGTCACAGGAAAGAGAAGGAAAGGTCCCAGGGTGATCCAAGCAGGCACTGTTCCTGAAGCTCTTCCCAGACTGGAATTCAGACAGAGGAAAGGCGAGCTACCCCTCTCTAACCACCATCCTCCTGGCTCTGGGCCAGGCCACCACTAGACTGTCTCAGCCACACAGGGAAGGAAGCCCAGCCCTCTGACAGATCTCACGCCCAGGGCCACACTGGCAATCCTCCTCCCAAAGGCTCAGCACTCAGCTCACTATGATGCTGAGAGGTGGCAGTGAGGAAATAGGACAAACAGCATCCCCCACAGGACCAAGAAGGCCACCCCCAAGGTGAAGCGAAGGTTCAGAGAGCAGCAGCCAGACACGAGGAAACTCCAGAGACAGAAAGACAGGAGCAACCAGTCCCAGCGACCTTGAAACACAGCGACCTGGCTTCCTCTAAAAATTCAAGCCCTAGATTTCATTTTCCAGGACTAGAGGACACGCAGAAAGTATTTTAGGAATCAGGGTTTCATGTTTCCTGCCTCCCCACTTCCCCAATTCAGTTCTCTCTCTGTCAGGCTACATTAGAAATTGCTCTAGGGCCAGGCGTAGTGGCTCATGTCAAAGTCTGTAATCCCAAGGACTTTGGGAAGCCGAGGCAGGGGGATTGCTTGAGCCCAGGGTTCAAGACCATCCCTATGGGGGGAAAAAAAATTAGCTGGGTGTGGTGGCATGGACCTATAGTCCCAGCTACTGGGAAGGGTTAAGTGGATGGATTGTTTGGACCTGGGAGTCTGAGGCTACAGTGAGCCGTGATCGTGCCATTGCACTCCAGTCTGAGTGACAGAGACCCTGTCTCAAATTAAATTAAATTAAATTTAAATTTAAATTAAGATTGCTCCATTCCCTTAGTCTTCAAGGGCTACTAGGGATTCTGTATAAAAACAAATAGCCATGTCGGTCCCTTGAAAGAGGAAGGGTAGATCAGGGCCTGCGTCTCTGCTACTCTGCAGCCCATCCAGGGAGAGATGGCTGGGGCCAATGCCACTATGTCACACAACTCTAGGGGGCACCCCACACATTGTATTCTATGTGAATGATACCCCCGACCACAAAAATGAAAACCATGTGAATGGTGCCTCCTGGAGTTATACACCTTGGTGGTTCAGGCTGCGTTCTCTCCTAATGTCCACCTCTTAGAAAACAGATGGAAATCGTCCAGAAGGTCTGTTACAGCCAGTTTTCTTTCACCACCTGCCTGCAATAATTGTTAACATTTCTCCACAGTTGCTCTCTTTCTTGCTCTGCTTTACCATTTAAAAGTAAGATGCCCTTTGCAAAGTGTTTGTAAGAAACACTTTGCCTCTAAAAACTTCAGCCTGAATCTCTAAGAGCAAGGGCATTCTCCTATGTAAAACACAATGCCATGAGCACACCCACAAAACTTAACATTGACAACAATAATATTATCTAATGCACACTCCACATTTGAGTGACCGCAATTGTCATCTGCGAAGCTTTAAAAATATACACATTCCCGACCTCTCCTCTGGAAGTTCTGACTCAGTAGGGTGAGTCCCTGGATGCTGGATGCTTCAATAGCCCCTGAAGTGATTCAAATGTGCAGCCAGGTTTGACCCCACAGAAGAGGGTTTCAGAACTCTCAGGAAGACAAGAAGACCTGGGTAGAGGCACCCCAAAAAGCACCAGTCAGCTGACGAAACAAGAGGACATGCCTATGGCCAAGCAGGTCGGTGCCACGGTCTGAGCTGCACCAGGCACCAAACTCAGTCTCACAGCTGCCCACAGATGGCTGAGGGCTGGCCGGGGAGGAAATGGGGTCAGGACAGAGTGACACAATGGTTCAGAGTCAAAGGGTGGAAAGAAAGGAGAGGGCACTCCCTCCAGTGGAGCTGGCTCTGTTTAGTCCCTGTGCCAGAGAGGGAGGAGCCCAGGGGCCACCACTGGAGCCAGTGGGTGGTGAGGGTTCCTGCTGTCTTGCTGGAAGGCACCCTAACAGAATTGTTCTCCTTGGGACTGGGAGAATCTAGAGGGGTCTGGGTCATCTCTTCCCCATACCCTGAGCCACAGATTGGATCCCAAAGGGTGTTGAGTACCAGCTACATGCCAGGCCAGGCACATACATATCTAAAGACTACAAGTATTCAGATGACTATGGCACAATTCCAGGGAGCTTACAATCTAGCAAAGGTGGCAGACACATACATAAAGAATTCAATCCCCTCTTGGGGTGTAAAGCAGGAAGCAAGAAGGTACTGCATGTCTTGGACCATCTTCAGTGGGCAGGGAAAATGGAAAGCTCTCAAGCAAGGCGGTGAAGAATATGCAGGGTTTCAAGCCCCCAGTCTTGGGCATCCTGATTTTCAGTAGATTTTACTAAGGGAAGAGACTCAGCTCTAGGACTTCCCCAGGAAGGGACCCTCAGCACTTCCCCTAAGGACAGGCAGGGTCAGGGAGTCAGAGGCCATTAGGACTTAAACCCTTTGGTGTCCAGGTTTTTCTCTTCAGAGAGGACCTCCACTTCTGTCCATCCCCCAGCACCCACACTCACCCATACCCCCAATCCCACCTCCTGTGCAGCCAGGGACCCTGCCTCGCATCTCACTCCACACACATGCCGCTGGCTCCAACTGCCGCTCCCACAGCCCAGCTCTAACAGGGAACATCAACACACTGCCAGGAATCCGACTCCTACAGCAGGGAGGTGTATTAAGGTCAAGCAAGCCGGCTCCCCCAGCCTCCAACAGATGTGCATCTGATCCCTGCTTCCTTATGGAAAACCCACACGTTGTATACAGCTCTATAAGCTTTTTTGATGGCAGGTCTATTACAGAATCACATGCATCCATAAGGTCTTTCTCTTCTCTAGTGTGCGTGCCCTCTGGGTGCCTCTCATCTAGTTCCAAATGTGAGAAGACAAAATAACAGCTTGTGTTTTCTTCCCACTTATACATCCCCTCTCTAGTAACCTCTATAGCTAAACTAAAGCAGCCGCACATGGTCTGGCATTTCCTACCAGGACTTACTCTCCATTATTCTACTCTCTGGGCATACCATACCCTGGACTCTCCATTAATTTGAAGCCAAAGTGCACACAAGAGTTTAGTGGAAGTCTTTCTGGGTCCTAGACAATCAGAGGGACAGAAGCTTGGAGCCTGTGGGACACAGCTACATAAAGTCAGGTCTGCATGCACTGCTGACTCCAACTCAGAGACCCCAATTCTAGCTCAGAAACCATTTGGTCTCATGCGCACACATAGAATCCTTGGAGATCACAGCTCCTGCTACATACCCTGTAGACTGTGGGCTCTGCGTATGAGGAGACCAGGATGGAAGAGGTGAGGCAGCTTGTGGCTCCTCTAAAAACTTTCCTTCCTCTAGAGCTGGCAATTTTGATTGCAGGGTCAGGAACCAGAAGCTGGCAATCAACTGAATGGAACATTTGGCAAAGAAGGAAGAAAAGCTTTGGCAGTACGTGTATTTCTAACCCAGGAATCATCCCAGGAGCCAGAGCAGCCACATCTCTGTCTGGTTCCTACTTCCTGCTTCCTCCTCCCCTCTTCCCTCACCCAAGAACCAATCCTTCTCATCCAGTTCACCCCAGGTTCCCTCTAAGGGCATGGTAGTTATGAGGGACTCCTCCAGCTTTCTTGGCCTTCCAGAGAAAGGTAGGGGGACAGGGAAGGTCCCAGGATGACCTCCCCTGACCAACCTTGGCCTCCAGCTGAGGAGACCACTGAGGGAACTTCTTTACACACAACTTTCACACCAGCCCATCCTGTATCAGAAAAACAACCACAGAATTTCCAAAAAGCAACACCTAGGAAACCCTAAACGCTCTGAAAATACTGTAGATGCTGTGAAGTATAAACAAAGGTCCTCTGAAAGAGGACACAGAAAATGGGTGGAGTTAGAGACGAAGACACAGTAGCTCTCTTTAGGCCTGGCCTCCCCCATCTACCACCCTCCTCAGCTTTGCCTCGACACAGCATTTGCTTCCTATAAACTGAGGTCTTCTGCAAGGCCCAGATTGTCACCACTGTCACCTCCAGCCTCAGTTCAGCTTCCTTAGCTCATGCCCTTGGGAATCCAGTTCTGCAGGATTCATTCCTGTGTGGGCGGGGAAAACTCCCTGGAGGATGCCAGCCTGTTCAGCAGAGTCCATAAAGCAAGTCCCAGCTGTTCCCATCCAGCCAGGGCACCAAAGTGAGGAAACAACATAACAACAAGGCTCTGCTCTGCCTGGAGGGCTCATCAGAGAGAGGACAGGAGAGGCCACGGCAGAGGAGCTGCCTCCGCAGGTCTTCTGCACTGGGCTCGGCGGGGCTGGGCTAACCCATCCAGGTCTGCAAGGAGCAAGGAGGCAGTGTGGAGGCGTACTTCAAACGAGGGCCCAGCCCCATTCCAAGGGGATGAGGATGTACGTCGGGGTAACTGCAGAGGCACTGGACTGACCAGAGAGCACTGAATAATGCCAGTGAGACCATCCTCCAGAAGGAAGACATCCTTGCTGGGCTGACACTGGCTTTTTGAGCAAGTGTCTCCAATTTGTTCAATTATAATGATTGTTAGGGTGCTTTCTGGTAGCACCTTTCTCAGATGTCTGAAAGGTTCTCTCTGGTCTTGAAGACAGAGTCCTCCTTTCTGTCCCAGATGAGAGGGAGGACCACTAAGGCTAAGTGACTTTGTACTGTCTCTCCTACTGGAGCTGTTCCAGAGTTGGGAAAAGATTGTAGACCCGATGAAGGGAGGCTGGCATGGTGGGAATACTCAGAAACACTCTTGGCTCCAGCCCTGTGCTCTCCCCTGCAAGTATACACTCAGCACAGATATGCCAGAGCCCCAGTACCCAGAAGGATCACACACATAAGAGTAGAGGAGGCAGGGCCAGCAGCTCCCAGGTGGTGGTGCTGTCTGTGGGGAGGATGGGGGTGACTGCCTGTAAGCCTGGGTGCAGGAGCCAATGGGCAGGGCCAGGCTGTGTGGGTGGTGGGCTGCCGGCAGCTGACAGCCACCTGCTCAGCTCTGAGAAGGGTCAAAGGAAGTCAAGCAGAAAAAGGCAGAGCCAGCCATTCATGGGAACCGGCTAAGGCGCCGACCAGCCCCCGCACCACGCTTCTTTCCTCCCTTGGGATAGGAAGGCTCTCCACCACATGCCCACAGCCCAGCCCACTGTCCCTGTGCCATCATGGTGTTCCTCAACCAGCAAGCTAGACTCAGAGTCTAATGATAAAGCAGGATATCTTCAGTTAATGCTAACTCCTCAAATATCAAGGCAATCCCTAATAGATTACAGTCACTCTTGGGGGCCTGAAGCCATAGGGATCACACAAACCATGTGTAACCCCCAACCCCTCCACATACTTTTCCCCCTGCACCCCACACACACATCTATGTCTCCCCGCTACATACACACCACACACCTCCCATGCTTATCCCATACCCCTCACACCCTCCCCATACACACCCTACTCTCCCCCGACACACACCCTCCTGCTCACTCACTCCCTCACCAGCTCTCCCAGAAGAGAAGACAGGAAGCTGGCCTAGACCCATAAGGTCACATTCTTTTTTTTTTTTTTTTGAGACATAGTCTCGCTCTGTCGCCCAGGCTGAGTGCAGTGGCGTGATCTCCGCTCACTGCAACCTCCGCCTCACAGGTTGAAGCAATTCTCTGCCTCAGCTTCCTGAACCACAGGCACCCGCCACCATGCCCAGCTAATTTTTTGTATTTTTAGTAGACACGGGGTTTCATCATGTTAGCCAGGATGGTCTCGATCTCCTGACCTCATGATCCACCTGCCTGGGCCTCCCAAAGTGCTGGTATTACAGGCATGAGCCACCACGCCGAGGTCACATTCTTACTGTCACTGGCAAAGAAGTCTGAGAAAAAAGCTTAAACCCAGAAGAAAAAGGTAAACAGGCCCTCTCAGCACCAGGGGGCAGCTCCGGCCCTTCCCCAAGCAGGCTGTTCTCTGCGTTCCAGCAGGCTGAGGGCACTCAGGCAAAGAGAATGCCACAGAAGGAGCCTCAGGCAGAAGAGCTTCACAAGAGCCCTCTCCCAAATGCCCCCAGGCCTTCTGGCAGGCCCCCCAGGGTGGCCGGTCATTCCCTAAATCAGGAAGGTGTAAAGAAGCCGTGGGGTCCCCACAGACCAGGGTAGGAAAGGAAAGGGACACCGGTTTTCAAGCAGTTCCAGTCTTTCAATCCAGAGAAAAACAGAAAAATGAAACACCCCTAAACATCTGATACTCATTTACACAGGGGTGTGAGAGGTCAAGGTGTTAGTCCCTCCCAGGGCCATTTGCATTAAAAACCAGAATCTAAGGAGGGGAGCACCCAACCCAACAGGCCCTGGAAATGGTAAGACTTCTATTTTCCCAGGGAGGAATGAGCCATGAAAAGATGGGGTGCTCTCTAATGTTAGGCCCCATAGCTCCATGGCCTCCCCCTGGTCTCTGCTCCTGAGTGTAGGAACCTCTTGCCCCTCTAGAGTACAGTCCCCACAATGCTGCCCACTGGGCAGCCTGCCCCTTTAAGGCACTGACCCCTCCAAACCCTGGCCTTGGCTATTCTTAGCCCAGGTTGATCCAGGTGGCCACGGTCCTCTGCCTACAGCCATGCAGTTCCCAAGCTGGGAGCCTCCATTCTTCCTGGTAGCAGGCCAGAAGGATATCCTGCTCCAGGGTCAGTCAAGGACACTGAACCCAGCGGGAAGACCAAGGATTCTACTTTAGCCAGGTCAAAGGAGAAACCCTACTCAGGATGCAACGCCTTAAGAGAGAACTGAAGGCTGGGTGCAGTGGCTCATGCCTGTAATCCCAGCACTTTGGGAGGCCAAGGTGGGCAGACTGAGGTCAGGAGTTCGAGACCAGCCTGGGCAACATGGTGAAACCCCGTCTCCACCAAAAATACAAAAATTAGCTGGTGTGGTGGTGGGTGCCTGTAACACCAGCTACTTGGGAGGCTGAGGCAGAAGAATCTCTTGAACCCAGGAAGCAGAGGCTGCAGTGAGCCGAGATCGCGCCACTGCACTGCACTCTGTCTCAAAAAAAAAAAAGAACTGAGAAACAAGATATTCTCCAAGATGCCTGTGGTGTCCCAGAATCCTCAAACCACAGGAAGAATATCTCGATGGGGGGAATGGGAAGAAGGCAGTGGTCCTGATGGTGCCAGACCACTGGGGATCCCAGAAGGACTGCCCATGTCAGCCTGGTCACCCCTAGACATGTTGCAGCCGTAGGTTTCAGTTTCCCCTTAGCCCTGCTCACCTGCACGTACAGCGTGGTATGGACTCCCCATCCCTATTTCCATTTGCACCTGACTCTTAGGGTCCCAAAGCCATGGCTACCACTGGGGGTGCCTTTCTCTTCCTCCTGCTTTCTCTCTCTCCTGCTTCCATCTGAATTCAAGATCCTCAGAAAGGCCAGGCACAGTGGCTCACAACTGCAATCCCAGCATTTTGGGAGGCCAAAGCAGGATGATCGCTTGAGCCCAGAAGTTTGAGGCCAGCCTGGGAAACATAGTGAGACTCCATCTTTACAAAAAACACAAAAATTAGCTGGGTGTGGTGGCATGTACCTGTAGTCCCAGCTACTTGGGAGGCTGAAATAGGAGGCTCAACTGAGCCATGATTGAGACACTGCACTCCAGCCTGGGTGACAGAGAACCCTGTCTCAAAAAAAAAAAAAAAACGATCTTCAGAAGCCTTCCCTGGTTAAGCCTTCCAATATCTCCTCACTTTTATTCTCAGTGTCTCCTTAATACCCTGATACTCTGTGTTTCACACTGATAAAAATGGTGGCCCTGTCGCCTGGGGAACAAGAGCAATGCTTTTGCTTTGGATATTAACTGACCATTTTTGCATCTCTGTGCATGGAATGGTTATGGGTCATGAAGATTTTGAAAAAAGAAAGTGACTTTAGCGAGGGGGAGGGGTATAGAGCAAAGAATCATGTCAATTAGTTTTAATGTTGCTTTGTACATGCCTTGATGCCTTTCTCCGATCTCTTATCCCTCCAATTTGCACAGGAAGGTCCCAAGGGAGACAGATGTCCTTAAGACAGAACCTAAGTCTACACTAAGCAAAGGGGACACTCGGCAGCAGGGTGAACCACTGGCACAGTATAGCATGCTCACATTCCACCAGCCCCTTGCCCATGTGACCCTCGCCCAGTGTCTCCCAGGGTAGCAACAGTCAGAGGTCATTCTCAGCAGGGATTCACTGACTGCTTAAGCTGGATGAGCGGCCAGGGTGTGACTGTGTAAGCATCCTGCACAACAGTCCACAGGAACTGTGTCGAAACACCTTTCCTGTGTATGTGCCATTTCAAGGTCTGTGAAACTAGTACAGCCCACTGTAGCAACAGGAGTGAGGGTGTTACACTTTGTGCTGGTGAAAGGGAAAGAGAAGGAAGGCAGAGAAGTGGGGAGACAGGAGGGAAGACTACATGCATATGAGCATCACAGAAATAGAAGGAAGGAAATATACCTTTGTTTCCCCCCTCTGGTATTTTGTGCCAGGTCCTTACTTAGTCCTCACAACAATCCTTAAATGTGGATGTTATCATCCTTCTTTTATGGAAGAGGAAAGTAGAAAACAGGAAAGGGATGCAATAATTGGCCCAAAGGTCACACAACTTGTAAATGATAGAATCAAGAGTTAAACTGAAATGTGTGTGAGCCCAAACTTCATGGTCTTTTTCCCATCCTGTTGTGGAAACCCAGGCACATCACATTTGATTAAGTGTTTAAGCTGATGGCCGGGCGCGGTGGCTCACATAATTCCAGCACTTTGGGAGGCCAAGGTGGGCGGATCACGAGGTCATGAGATCGAGACCATCCTGGCCAACATAGTGAAAGCCCTTCTCTACTAAAAATACTAAAAATTAGCTGGGCATGGTGGCGCATGTCTGTGGTCCCAGCTATTTGGGAGGCTGAGGCAGGAGAATCGCTTGAACCTGGGAGGTGGAGGTTGCAGTGAGCCAAGATCGTGCCACTGCACTCCAGCCTGGGCGACAAAGCGAGACTCCGCCTCAAAAAAAAAAAAAGTGTTTAAGCTGATGTTGGTGATTATTCTAGAACACCTCCATGCTCTCCACACCCCCATCCCAGAACATTTCACTCTCCCAGGCCACTCAAAAAAATAAACATAAAAATAAACAAACAAGCAAAGCAAACAAACACACCCCACAGTTTGGTAGACAAGAGAACCAATGAGCAGGGGGCACTGTGTGAAGTCATACAGCTGGTCAGTGATAGAGGTGAGACCAGAAGTGGGAGTCCACGTCCTTAGACTCCCTCTCCAGTGCTCTTCCCAGGCTGAGCTATAACCAGTCTTCCAGTCTTTTTTTTTTTTTTTAATTTTAAGAGACAAGGTCTCACTCTGCCATCCAGGTTGGAGTGAAGTGGTGTGATCACGGATCACTGCAGCCTTGACCTCCCAGTCTCAAGCAATCCTCCCATCCCAGTTTCACAAGTGGCTGGAATTACAGGGGTAAGCCACTGCACCCAGCTATCTCTCCCATTCTTAGAATCCTTCAGGAAAGGAAATCCCCCAGCCTTCCTGTTCTAATCTCTCTCAAATTGGTCCATTCCTTTCCAAGCCTCTGATGACTTTAAGTGAAATAACCTATATAAAGCCTATATTGGGCACCAAAAAATTTGTTATTCCTTTCTTCTACCTGAATGATTATTCTTTTACCTGAAAAATTATTTTATTGGGCACCCAAAAAATTATTATTCCTTTTTCTCACCTGAATGATGAATGATTGAAACAGACCACTAACTAGTCTGTCTCCTTGCTGACCCCCTAAAGTATCTGCTCTCCACTGCCAGGATAATCGTCTGACAGGGCAGCTCTGATCATGTCATTCTTCCTTTTTTTTTAAGACAGGGTCTTGCTCTGTCGCCCAGACTGCAGTCCAGTGGCAGGATCTTGACTCACTGCAACTTCCACCTCCCAGGCCCAAGCGATCTTCTCCCATCCTAGCCTCCTGAGAAGCTGGGACTACAGACGTGGTCGCCACCACACCTGGCTAATTTTTTGTCTTTTTGGTAGAGATGGGGTTTCACCACGTTGCCTAGGCTGATTTCAAACTCAAGCGATCTGCCCGCCCCAGCCTCCCAAAGTGCTAGGATTACAGCCGTGAGCCACCGCACCCTTTTATTCATGGGGGATGTGCGATGGCTGTAATATAAGAGCAGTGCCTGCACATCCCCCATGAATAAAAGTGACTTTGCTCTTTTGAATATTTTTATAATTTTTAATGTGCTCTACTGCATTTATGTGCATTCTGCTTTGGATTATCCCTACTAGTGACTAGAATAAAAATAATAGCTTTTATTTGTATAGGTATTTATAGCTACAAAGCACTTTTACAGACATTAGCCCACTAATCTTAAGAATAAGGCTGGCCATGGTGGCTCACGCCTGTAATCCCAACACTTTGGGAGGTCGAGGCGGGCGGATCACCAGAGGTCGGGAATTCCAGATCAGCCTGGCTAACACGGTGAAACCCTGTCTCTACTAAATATATAAAGTTAGCTGGGCATGGTGACGCGCGCCAGTAATCCCAGCTACTCAGGAGGCTGAGGCAGGAGAATCACTTGAACCCGGGAGGTGGAGGTTGCAGTGAGCTGGGATAGTGCCACTGCACTCCAGCCTGGGTGACAGAGTGAGACTCAGTCTCAAAAAACAAAACAAAACAAAACAAAAAGAATAAAGATGGCTGGGCACGGTGGCTCATGCCTGTAATTTCAGCATTTTGGGAGGCTGAGGCAGATGGATCACCTGAGGTAGGGAGTTCAAGAGTAGCCTGGCCAACATGGTGAAACCTCATCTCTACAAAAATACAAAAAGTAGCCGGGCATGAAGGCAGATGCCTGTAATCCCAGCTACTTGGGAGGCAGAGGTGGGAGAATTGCCTGATCCTGGAGGATGGAGGTTGCAATGACCCGAGATTGTTACTTAAAAGTTGTGTTGGTAACTGTGTTAATAAATAAATAAGAGGTAATCTTTTTTTGAGATGGAGTCTCACTCTGCTGCCCAGGCTGGAGTTCAGTGGCACAATCTCCGCTCACTGCAATCTCCACCTCCTGGATTCAAGCAATTATCCTGCCTCAGCCTCCAGAGTAGCTGGGATTACAGGCACATGCCACCAGGCCCAGTTAATTTTTGTATTTTCAGTAGAGACAGGGTTTCATTATGTTAGCCAGGCTGGTCTTGAACTCCTGACCTCAGGTGATTCGCCCTTCTCAGCCTCCCAAAGTGCTGGTACAGGCGTGAGCCACTGCGCCCAGCCTCTATGTTTGTTTTCTAAAGAGACAGGGTTTCACTCTGTTGCCCAGGCTGGAGTGCAGTGGTGCAATCATAGCTCACTGTAACCTCAAACTCCCCAGGTCAAGTGATCCTCCCACCTCAGCCTCTCAAGTAGCTAGGACTACAGGTGCGCACCACCATGTCTGGCTAATTTTTAAATTTTTGTATAGATAAATCTCGTTCCATTGCTCAAGATGAACATTCTTACTTTTATCATTTCAACATGTATCTACAAACACCTCATTACATACAAAACATTCCTTTCCACTAAGCCTTTAAACCGCATGGATTACCTCGTATTTATCTTTGTCTCCCCCAGGATACTTAGCACAATGTTTTACACGAAGTACATGCTCCAGTACAGAACTGTTAATACTGTGTTCTCACCGTGGTCTGACCAACCCAGAGGAGAAGAGTTAACAGCTCCTCATCATAGGATCAGAGGTTTGGAGGCTGTTTGAAGGCAAAATTGTAATGTATTTTTCCAAGTAGACACCCCATAGCATTTATCAGATTCTTAAGTTTAGAGATCTCCAAAATAATAAACACCACAGTTCTAGTTTCTATAATCTCTAGGAAATGCTGCCTAAGACTGTATATATTAAGACGCTGGGAAATGCTGCCTAAGACTGTATATATATAACTCTTGGGGCACCTTATCACAATCGATTCATATTGAGCTTATAGAATTACCCCACTCCATGAAGAAACTCATCCATTTACCTGCATTTTGGGTGGGAGGGGGGTGCAATGTGGTTCCCTCAAGGTCAGGGACCACACTCAATTCAAGGTTGTATTCCTAGAATTTAGCACAAACCTGCTATTGAGGAATAATAATTACAAGAACCATGAGCTGTTGAGTCACCATTTACATGCATCGGGCACTGCTCTAAGTAGTCCATTAATTAACTCATTTCATTTTACAACAAATTTTGTCTGGTATTATTATTTACCTCATCTTATGTATGAGGAAAGTGATGCACAGATAAACTAAATAACTTTTCCAAGGTCATACAGCTTGTAAGTGGTGGAGCCAGGCTTTGAACCCAAGTAATCTGGCTCCAAAGCCGTGCTCTTAACCATCTGCCGAACTTGCACTGCCCCTCATTTGATGAATCAGTGAACAAATGTAAGAATGAATGAGCAGAGGCACTGAAGATGTTTTTGCTGAATGAACAATCAACCAATCATTAACCCACCTTTTGTCTCTACCCTGTATAATCTATAGGATTATCATGAGAGTCCTTCTCAAACTTTCCTTGCGTTCAACTAGAGAATCTCTCCAAGTAATTCCCTATCTATCAGTACAGAATTCCTGTCAGTAACATTAAAAAGCTTGGTTTAATTCTTAGTGAACTACTCTTAGTGGACTAAGAACTATGAGTGAACTAAGTTTTCTCAGAACACCAAGCACTAGGCAAGGGTTTTACCTGTCCTCTTCACTGCTGTGCACGTAGAAGAGTGTCAGTGCACATTCAATGTACAATGGTGGAATGAATGCCCAAAAGATAAAATGCAAACTCCTTCAGTGGCTCTGGCGAGATTAAACTGCTTTCAGTTCACCTCGTTCACCACACTCCATTCCCCATCCTGCCCCAATTCCTACTCATTGTTCAAATCTCTGCAAACACTTAATTTCCTCCAAGAAGTCTGACCATCAAAAAGGCCCCACTTATGAGTTCACAAGGCAACCCATATTTCCCCTACTCAATGACTTAAAAGTACCTAAAGTCACTAGTAAACAATCAAGATGTTAGTCAAATTAATGAATAAATGAATGAGTTCCTTTTTAACATGATCTGATAGACTTAAACCCTTGTGATCCTATCGTCTTCCAGAAATGACTTTAAGAACCACTTGTGTCATTACTGGCTCTTGGGGAAGCTCCATCTCATTCAGGACTCGAGCCTCATGAACATTTTTTTTCTCACAGTCCCCTTCAGCATAGCACAGAAGGAACACAGGTTCTAGAGGTTTCCTGACCTAGACTCAAATTTTGGCTCCTCTCAAGTTAATTGTACAAACTCTTTATTATTATTATTATTTTCAGAGACAGGGTCTCTGTCACCCAGGCTAGAGTGAAACCTGGATGCAATCAAGAGTGGTGCAATTACAGCTCACTGCAGCCTCAAACTCCTGGGCTCAAAAGATCCTCCCACTTCAGCCTCCTGAGTAGCTGAGACCACAAGTGTGTGCCATCACACCCTAATTGTTTTTATTTTTATTTTTAGTAGAGACAAGGTCTTGCTATGTTGCCCAGGCTGGTCTCAAACTCCCGGGCTCAAGTGATCATCCCATGTCAGTCTCCCAAGTGCTGAGATTACAGCATAAGCCACTATTCCTGGCCCCTATCTTTTAATTAAAAAAAAAAAAAATCTGCCTCCGTAAAGTCTAGAGTGAAAATCTAATATCTCTGGCTACAAAGTTCTTCTCCCAGGATCCCAAAACAACCCATTTGCAAACCACCTCCCTTTTCTTGGTGAGAATTAAATCCACTCTACTGGTGCTCGCAGTCACATCAATTTCTTTCACTCTCTGGGAGACACACAGCATGGCGAGTCAGGAATGGGACAAACACTCTGCTTTCAGAAAATGAGGGCTCTTAGGGAGACGTCAATAGTTGAAGGGCTCCATCATTACTACTATCTGGGCTTTGGTTAGTTTATTACCTGAGACAAAAAGAACTCATACCTGATTTTTCTACCTGGCAAGGCAAACTGTAGTTTTTACTCAAAATGGAATCCTTTTGGCCCTCTACTCTTCTTCCCTCATCCTTATAACTTACGGTTTGCTGCAAAGGACGCCATCTAGTATGAGAGAAAGAGAGAAAGATGTGGCTGGAGAGAATGCTTCCACTCAAGCTTCTTCCTGGCGGGCTTGGCTTAGCGAGGCTTGAGGAATGAGCCATGTGTGTGAAACAACTCTCTAATACTAGGCACCCACCTCTGTGGTGGAACAGTGGCAGGAGTGACACAGTCATGATGGAAGGATAACAGTTTCCAAAGAGGCAAACAATCTTTGGCTTCTCTGAAATACTGTGAAGCCTCTGCTAGGTGAGACTTCCTACAGAGAGTTCTCAGGAAGAGGAAGGAGTGAATTGCTAAGGCTTCCTTCAGCCACAGGTCTTATTTCTGCTTCAGGACTACAGTGAACCTCTCTCTTCTTCCTTCTCTATACCCTGAGGGCCTCTGCTCCCCAAAGCACAAATGTCTTCTGATTCTTTAGTCTCCTTAACCAGGGTGATGATTTGGGGTGAGTGAATTCCATCCCAATGTCCCAGTGTTTTGGGGAAGTAAATTTCCCAAAGACAAAGCCACTAATTGGGTCGGCACGAAACTCCAAAGTGCTGCAGGATAGGTCCTTTCACAGGTCATGTTGTGATCTGCGGGGTAGGCGTTCAGTTCCAGCATTGCTACTAACTGCATGACCTTGAGAAAGTCACTTTTTCTCAGGGAAGTGATGGCCCAGGTCCTTTCCAGTTTTGATACTCTATGTGATCTTACAAAATGCAAGAACAAGCTGGGAGAGGTGGCTCATGCCCGTAATCCCAACACTTTGGGAGGCCGAGGTGGGAGGATCACTTGAGACCAGAAGTTCGAGATCAGTCTAGGCAACATAGTGAAATCCTGTCTCAACAGAAAAAGAAAAAAAAAAAGGCAAGAATAGTCCCTCAAGTTTCATTTTATAAAACAGATGCAAAATAAAGCAGATATGAAAATACCAAAACAAGAAATCTGCCTTAATTTCCCCAGGATCCTCCAAGTCCCAAACCTTCTATTAGTGTTGCTCAGAAGGCAGCAATATGACTTGATCAGATTATCCCACATCTCTTCCTTCCTTGGAAGGTAGACATAGAAATAAAAATGCATAGAAAAGCAGATGAGGCCCAGAAAAATTTATTATGCCTACATGCCCATGAGATGTCCCAGGCTGGTGATGTCTCATGGGCATTCAAGGAATCCATTAAGAATGAATTCTGAGGCTGGACATGGTGACTCACACCTGTAATCCTGGCCCTTTGGGAGGCTGAGGCAGGTGGATCACCTGAGGTCAGGAGTTCGAGACCAGCCTGGCCAACATGGTGAAACCCTGTCTCTACTAAAAATACAAAAAATTAGCCAGGCATGGTGGCACACGCCTATAATCCCAGCTACTCGGGAGGCTGAGGCACAAGAATCCCTTGAACCTGGGAGATGAAGGTTGCAGGGAGCCGAGATGACACCACTGCACTCCAGTCTGGGTGACAGGGTGAGACTCTGTCTCAAAAAAAAAAATGAATTCTGAGGCTGGACATAGTGGCTCATGCCTATAATCCTAACCCTTTGGGAGGCCAAGGCAGGAGGTTCCTTTGAGGCCAGGAGTTTGAGACCAGCCTGGGCAACATACTGAGACCCCATCTCTACAAAAACTTAAAAAATTAGCCACACGTAGTGGTGCATGCCTATAGTCCAAGCTACTCAGGGTGGGGACTGAGGTTGAAGGATCACTTGAGCCCACTGCACTCCAGCCTAGGCAACAGGGAGAGACCCTGTCTCAAGAACAAACAAAAAGAATGAACTCCACAATTTTGCTGTCCCTTTCTGTTCTCCCAAGACCCAATATCTCTCTGAGTAGCACTGAGGCTATGAACACAGGGTAAGGAGTGAGACTGCTTGCTTCAAATCCCACCTCTATCATTTACTAGCTGGCTGACATCAGTGAGTGTTAGCGATTACATTACTTGCCAGCTCAGCATTATCCTCTCTATAGGCAGTAGCCAGCCTTTGGAAGGTGTTTATCCCTCCTCAATTCCTACAAATATCATGAGGCATCCTTTCCTTCTCTCCCAGTTCCCATCCTGCCAACACTATTTAAAGAAAAATACCCAAGGAATACAGCAGTTACCTTGGTATTGTCACACTACTCTTTCCTTAGCAAGAAAGAAAAGGTCCCAAAACATTCCCTACTCCATGTGGCCCTCAGATCCCACCCTATCCCCATCCCTCACAGATCTCCCTCCCTTATGTGGGAGGCTAAACCCAGTAAGAATAATCATTTGTAAAGTACTCTGTAGTTTTCAGGGTACTTTTGCACACATGATTCTGTTTAGTTCTTGGTAAGCAGCATTTCATTATTAATCCTGTGAGCCATGGCTACTCCCCCACCTCCATTTTACAAATATACAAACTAAATCTTAGGTCCACAAATTGTCTGTGCTCACATAGCTAAAAAGAAAGTCACACGAAGACACTGTTTTCTCTACTACTTCACATTATGATGTCCAAGTTCACATCCTGGGAACATGAGGAGCCTGAACCTTATGGCTAGTTACAAGCCCCTAAAAGGAACAGAGACCTCATTTTTCTACCCACTGGTCCAGGCCAGGGCTATCCCAGCTGAAGCACCACAGACATGATATAGATGCAAAGCACCAGGCACAGGAGGAGTGGGGACACCACCAAGCGGGGACCAAAGGCCCACGAGGGTATAGAGTATCTGCCAGAGCATACTAGGTCATGACAAAGACCAAAGGCATTCCAGACCACCAAGGAAGTCCAAAGGAGCTCCCCCAGAAACAGCCCAAGTCCCCAGATAAACTGACCCTTCCTCACCCAGCACACCCCCTTGGCCCTTTCTCACTCATGCTTCCAGTGGAGAAGGAAATAGACAAGCAGCCAGGCCTGAGAGCTTGATCAGATTCAGCCATACACACTCAGCAGTAAGCTCAGAGCCATGGCAATCAAACCTCAGGCTCACCCAAAGGCCAAAGGAGAAGCAGCCACAGCCTGGGTCTAGGGCTCCAGCTCAGAGCCACCATCTCTTCAGACGCTGGCTGCCAAGCAGAGCTATAAAATGTGCCTCGACTTAATTTTTCCATGGACACAACCTCAAGATGGGCCAGCCAGACTCTGGAGGAGCTGGGATTCCAAAGGCTCACTGCCTCTCTGCTCTGGGATCGGCAGCTGGAGTTGGGGAGAGGGAATTATTTGGGGGTCGGCATTGCCACCCCCTGGGCCATTTCTCTTCCTAATATCTTCCCAAAGCCTGATGCAGCAACAGAGTAAGTTTTCATTCAGCACTGATTCAGGGTTGGAATTTAGTACAAATTGCTTACATCTGCCTGGCCATATCCCAAATAGGTAGTTTAGAGCAAGGAGGAGGGGCAGCATTGGCCCACTTCTTGGAGCCCGGGTAGCCGCCTGCTAAAGAATCTGGTGCCATGCTGGGACCAGCCAGCCCAGGGTACAAAACTCTCCAACAGAGTTGAGAAAAAACAGCCCAAGAGGGCTGCCAGAGACAATACAGCGATTCCATCCCAGGCATGATTGGAAGGGCTGGGGCGGGGAAGCTACGAAGACCCCAGAAGCGGGTGGAGATGGAGAAAAGGCAGGCCTGAAGGAGCAAGAGCAATGGCAGAAAACACACACACACACACACACACTTCAACATCAGCCAACTAGGGTGTGTGCACTAACCTCATACATTTGGTAACCTCTTCCCACAATCCAGAAGCCTGCCAAGCCCCTGGGCTCCCCACCCTACTCCACCCCACACCAGCTTGGCAGCCTTGCTTGTGCTTCCTGCTGCGATTGCTCCTCCAACATCAAAGTCACCGCTGTCGGGAGCTGAAAATGAGGGACAAGTATAGGCCAGGAGAGCAGCGCCTTCTCCCAGCACCGGCGAACTCAGGCCTGAGGGTCCCTCTCCCTCTTTCAAGCTTTCAGTCTCCTTTTGCTGCAGTATCCTTATAAGGGAGAATCCAATTCTACCCTCCGCCCGACTAAGAAACGTACACATTCCCCAGGCTAGATGCTGACTTCTCACCCAGTCCACAGAAGGCACTAACCCCATCACAGGACAGGTTTTGCTTTTTTTATTTCTTATCTTAAATAAACAAACCCCAAAGCCATTGACTGGTTCAGATCGCCCTGCAGCTGGGAGCCAGGAAGTGTGTTTAGCGAGAAGGGGGTGGAGACGCGGGTGCCTGGAGCCCCAGAGGCCCTGAAGCTGCTGGAGTGGAGTGGAGTGGGGTGAGGGGCAACCTGCTCTGCCCGGCGGGCAGGAGCTCAGGCTCCCACGGCGTCCGCCGCTCAGCCCGCCGCCAGGAACCCTCGGCTGCTTCCATTGTTGCACCTCCGCTGTTGCCATGTTGGAGGGAGAGCCCCCTGACCTCGGCTTCCTCCACTCTGGGGGCACTTTACAGACGCTGGGGCCGATGCAACCCGCAGGATGCGTGTCCTACCTGCGCTAGCTGCTGGCTCTGCTGCAACATCCGACGTGTCTTGTGCCTGGCGACGTGGGCTGCTCGCTCCGCGCCTCCCGGGCTCGCTCTGCGGCTCCAGGCGCCTCTTGCACCAGCGCGAGAGGAGCTGGCCGGCCGCACGCCGCCTGCTCCCGGGCCGCTCCCCTCTCCAGGCTCCGCACAGACCCTAGGCTCCAAGGGGCAGAGGGAGAGGCAGCAAAGGGCGCAAGGACCAGCTTGTGGGGGTGGGGAGGGGTGCTCTCCGCCGAGAGCGTGCGCGAGCTCGCAGAGTCAGGCCACCCCGGGTGAGACAATAGCGGGAGCAGCAGGCGAGAGAGGGGAAGCCATCTCCCGGACACCCGGCGCACTGCACGGCGACGCGACGCTCGGCCAGACCCTGCCTGGACAGGCAGGCACCAGGCTGCCGGCTCCAGCCGCAGCGCCGAATCCGCCGCGAGCCGGAGGGCGGGGCGGCTGCTGGAACCCGGGCCGCCCTTCGCCTCTCCCCTCCCCTTCCCCCTCCTCTTCTCTTCTCCTCTCCTCCTCTGCCCTCCGACTCCCGCCCCACTTGCCATTGCGTGGGGGAAGAGAAACGCGCTGGCGTCAAGTTGTGCTCTGCAACCCAAGAGCCGGGATTTCCACTCCCCACTTGGGTGAGGGTTTTTGCGGATGGTCGTTAGTTTCCCCTGCTGGAACCCCTTGGCTTTGGGTCAGAGGAAAGCGCAATCATTCTGCTAGAAATGACGGTGCTGAGGTCCAGTTATCCGTTTCAGGAATTTCTACCATAATTACGGTAGCGATGTTCGGGGGATCCCCTACCTTGAGGGTTAGGTTGGGGTAGAGAGAGGCTGTCTCCGGGCTTTACACGCTCAGTGTCATTCGTCTTTCTGTCTCCTTCCTTCCTCCCTTTCTGGAAGGGGAGTCTCGTTTGTTTTTGTATTCGCCCAGGTGGATCTTCCGAGCTGCGATCGAGGAAACAGCAGTCAACCTAAGTAGGGAGGGGAGATAGAGGATCCTCCAACCCAACTAGGGTAGTGAGAAAAAAAATTTAAAAAAAAAACAAACCTTTCATACAATATGTTATATTTAAATTTTCTACTCTAAATACCTTTCTTCCAGCAGTGGTGTCTGGAAGAATTTTCCTAAAGGCTCCACCCAAAAGAAACCATGAGTTGGCCAGCTCCTCGTTTGCATTTGGTTTGCATAGTACCAACGATCACTAATCTCAAAGTATATTTTCCTAAAAACGTGAATCGTGTTTTCCTCCACTGCCCTCATTTCTTCTTTCTTTCTCGACAGACTATGAAGATTAACACCTGGTCCTCAGCCTCTCAAGTAAAGCCATGATTAAATAAATTTGTTGTGCTTTTCTCTTGTTAACTTGTCTTTTGTTATAGAAGTGTCGGCTGTGACTCTTATGATGGGGAGGAAAGGGATCACTCCCGTTTCTGATCCTACAGTGCCTTCTGTACCCAATGCTTGTGACTTTCAGTAGTCCACTTCACCCTCTGAATATCAAGAATAGCGTCCTCACCTGTCACGCTTTCGTAATGATCAAAGGAGAGAATGTAGGTGAAACATCTTGATAATTAACTGAAGGCAGCTTGGTCTGCACATATGTCATAATGTATATGATGCTACTCCTGATCTCAGGAGCCACAGGGGTTAAAAAACGTGTCCGTGCACTTGTTCACCATACATATATTTATGACAGCTTACTCTGTGTCTGTCATCAGGTCAAGCTCAGGAGCCTGAGAGAACAGAGTGTTACAGGGGCCACTGGTGGTTCTTTTTTTTTTTTTTTTTTTTTTGAGACGGAGTCTCGCTCTGTCGCCCAGGCTGGAGTGCAGTGGCGTGATCTCGGCTCGCTGCAAGCTCTGCCTCCCGGGTTCACGCCATTCTTCTGGCTCAGCCTCTGGAGTAGCTGGGACTACAGGCGCCCGCCACTATGCCCAGCTAATTTTTTCTTTTTTTTTTTTTTTTTTTTGTATTTTTAGTAGAGACGGGGTTTCACCATGTTAGCCAGGATGGTCTCGATCTCCTGACCTTGTGTTCCACCCACCTCGGCCTCCCAAAGTGCTGGGATTACAGGCGTGAGCCACCGTGCCCGGCTACCACTGGTGGTTCTATGCTGCTAGGGTGAAAAGTCTGAAGGAAAGAACTAACAGGAAGTAGGCATGGGTAGCTGAGTGGAGGATCAGATCACAGGCTTTATCATGCATTTTGGTAAGGAAAAAATTGAATAAAGAGAAACCAGGGCATGCCAAAAAGTTTAGGTGCTGTAGGTGACAGAGAACCTGCTGTGCACAAATGGAGCTGGGAAGTAGTGTGACCAGAAAAAGACTTCCTGGCATATTATAGAGAAGGATTTGGAAGATGCACTGCATGTCTTCCATTTGCCCCTCCAGATCTTCCTGGCCCTCTGGCTTCCTAGACTGGGTTGGCCAATGGGAGCCATGGCTGAAGATTGAATAAGGAGGGAGGTCAGGGGAAACTGGATATTTATTCTTCAGGATTCCTCTCTTTGGGGTCACAGTGCACTGGCTGCCACCCTCAACCAAAGATCACAGCTTCCACGGGTGGTTCTCTCTCCCCTCCCTCTCTCTTTTGTTTTTCTTTTTTTCTTTTTCTTGAGACCGAGTCTCACTCTATTGCCCAGGCTGGAGTGCAGTGGCTTACTGCAACCTCTGCCTCCCGGGTTCAAGCGATTCTCCTGCCTCAGCCTCCTGAGTAGCTGGGACTACAGGCGCATGCCACCATGCCCGGCCAAATTTTTTTTGTATTTTTAGTAGAGACAGTGTTTCACTTTGTTAGCCAGGATGGTCTCAATCTCCTGACCTCATGATCCACCCTCCTCAGCCTCCCAAAGTGCTGGTATTACAGGCGTGAGCCACAGTGCCAGCCCCCTTCCTCTCTCTTGATTCAGGTAATCACTCCCCTCCTTTGACTTTTCGGGCCTGGGGGTGGAAACATTGATTTGCTACTGGCCCTAGTAGATTGTACACTATTTCTTGTGATTTTCCTGTACTCCGCCGACCCTTTATAAATTGTCTCCTTATTTTTTAACCTCTCCTCAAATTACCCCTCAAGTGCAGTGTGCCATTTGCTTTCTGCCAGGACCTAGTAACACAAGTCAGGAGTGCAGCCTGGGAGCTCAACAGAGAAACCATGGCTACGTTCCAGGTGGGAAATCAGGGAATCTCAAAACTGTGCCAGAGCTGTGGCAGTGGGGATGAAAAAAACGGAGCAGATACAAAAGATACTTATGAAGAGAAATCAATAGTATTTGATAAATATATAAAATGTAGGAAATTAGGGAAGAGGAGGACTCTGGAATTACTCCCCATTCGAAGCCTTAGAAATTGTTGGCAGGTGGTACCATTCCCTAAGTTAGGGACAATTAGTAAGACAGGGCCCAGGTGTTGGCAGAGAGATCTTGAGCTTAATTTTGAACATGTTGGGTTTGAGGTATCTGTGGAATGTCTAGATGGGGATGTCTAGTAGACAGCAAACTTATGAAACTAAACTCATATTGGGGTGTGGACAAGTGATAGCAGCTTTGGATTCTGTAGGTTATGAGTAGTCAGTGAAGTTATAAGCCTGTATGAGGTCGTCCAGATGGGCATAAGGAGGAAAGAAGAAACAACCAGAGAGGTAAGAGAAAAACTGGAGGCCACAGAGTGTCAGAAACTAGGGTGGGAGAATCTCAGAAGAGAACGACTGGATAACCAGTGCAGCAGGAACCTCCAGGAGGGTAGGCTGGAAAATGCCTCCAGTGGATTCTAGGCCTAATTCATTCCCTGATTCAAAGCTGGTGCTCAACAAATTATTGGTCACTAAGTGAATGAATGAACCTGGATCTAGAATAAAAGAGACATGCTTTTTCTAGAGGCTTGGCGATTTAAGACAAGGAGAAATATAAGGCAGTGGGTAGAGGGGAATGCAGGATCAAAGGGGAGACTTTTGTTTTTTCTTTTTAGGATAAGAAAGGCTTAAGCATGTTCATATGCTGAAGAGTAAGACCAAGGAGAGCGAGATCATGAATAGGAGGGAGTTGGGACCCAGGTATGTGGGGTGGAGCTGCCTCTGATATCTTTGAGAGGAAGGCTGTACAAAAGCAGAGGCATCTGTAGACTGGTAAAGAGACTAGAACTTGAGACTAGATGTTGAGAGGACTAGTTGCTGCCTTGTAGTCTCTAAGCAATCTGCTGAGAGAGAAAGGCTCAAGATGAGGTTAAAGGCTTAAAGAAAGTGGTTAAGGTTGCTGGGCACGGTGGCTCATGCCTATAATCCCAGAACTTTGGGAGGCCGAGGTGGACGCATCACCTAAGGTCGGGAGTTCCAGACTAGCCTGACCAACATGGAGAAACCCCGTCTCTACTAAAGATACAAAAATAGCTGGGCGTGGTGGCGCATGCCTGTAATACCAGCTACTCGGGAGGCTAAGGCAGGAGAATCGCTTGAACCAGGGAGGCAGAGGTTGCGGTGAGCCGAGATCACGCCATTGTACTCCAGGCTGGGCAACAAGAGTGAAACTCCATCTCAAAAAAAAAAAAGTGGTTAAGGTTAAAATAGAAAGGAATAAGGAATGAGAGTGGTAGCTCCAGAGAGAGGAGAGAGAGAGAGAATTGTCAGCAGAGTTGAAGATACAGCTGGCATTGGATACTCTAATATGTTGTGGCTATGAATAAAAACATCCGAATGTTTTCATCATTTTCTTCTGCAGCACTTGGAAGCCCAGGTGTAGAACATGAGGTCAGGTTTCCAAGATAGGTACAGTAGAGGCATAAAAGGAAAAGAGGGCTCCTGACAAAAGAGGAAGTCCTCAAGGACGGAAGTGAAGCTCAGCAAAGGCTGTGAATCTTCAAGAAGCGGGAGGAAAGGGACTGAGCTACCTCTAGTCTTATTCCCCTTCCAATCTTTTCTCAAGTAACCCAGCCAGGGTGATGTTTCCAAAGCAAACATCTGCTTCTCCTGCTTAAAATCAACTAACATGTAGGACATGGCATTTTTTGACTTTGGTTTTTAAACATCTGTATTCTCAGAGCCTAGAACAATGCCTGGCACTTGTGCTCACAAAATTTTTGGCAGATGAATTAATGCATGACTTTCTCTAACTCTTAAAGTCCAATCTCCTAAGGAAACTCTGAATTCTCTCACAGTCATCCCTTGCTTTTCATTCTAGCCTCAGAGAACAAGGACTTTGTCTTGTGCATCCCTGCATCTCCCAAACTGCACCCACCACATAGTATTCAATAAATATGTATTGAATGAATAGCCTCCCACATTCCAATGTAAACTTCATACTTGGGCCTTACGAAACTCCCTACAGTTCCTAGAATGCACAATATTCTCACCTAACGGCCCTTCCACACGGTTTCCTGGAAAGGGCCTCCTACCTTCAATCCCCACCTCTACCCGCTTCCTTTTATGCAGCTGTCTCTCTACATGGTAGGCAGAATAATGGCCTCCCAAAGGAGGAAATGTCCACTTCCTAATCCCTGGAACCAATGGCTGCATTATTTTACAAGGCAAAAGAATTTTACGGATGTGATTAAGTTAAGGCCCTTGGGAGTGGAAGATTAGCCTGGATTATCCAGGTGGGCCCAATCTAATTACGTCAGTCCTTAAAAGCTGCAAACCTTTCCTAGCTGAAGTCAGGGAGAGATGTGATGACGCAAGACTGGTTGGAAAAATGCAACATTGCTGGCTTGAAAGTTGAAGCATGGAGGTCCTGAGCTGGAAGGGGTGAATGGCCTCTAGAAACTGGAAAGGTCAAAAAACAGATCCTGCCCTAGAGCCTCCAGGAAGGAACATGACCCTGCAGATACTTGATTTTAGCCCAGTGAACCCCATGTTGGGCTTTTGATCTGCAGAACTGTAGGATAATAAATTTGTGTTCCTTTAATCCACTAAATTTGTGGTCATTTGTTACAGTAGCAATAACAAACTAATACATCCTACAACAAATTCTCTGCAAAGTTTCCCTAGAGTGCCTCCTAAGAGTGTCTAGACACACCCAATAGCTACTTGGATTATAACACTGATCATGGGTGTTATAATTGCTTGTCCACTTTTTTCTGAATTGGGGAGGGGACAGAAGAGGAGGGCAACGGACTGTAAGCTCCTTAAAGACAAGGAATCTCCATTATTTTTACCTTTGAATTTCTAGGCCTAATTCATTGCCTCATTCAAAGCTGGTGCTCAATAAATTCTTGGTCAATGAGTGAATGGATGAAAACCTGGATCTAGTTTACAGGAAGACAGAGTGACAGAGCCAGAAAATGAAAAGCTTGAGAGTCTAAGATTTCAGTGGTGACCGGGTGTGATGGCTCATGCCTGTAACCCTGGCACTATGGGAGGCCTAGGCTGGTGGATTGCTTGAGCCCAGGGGTTCAAGACCAGCCTGGGCAATATGGCAAAACCTCATCTCTACAAAAAACACAAAAAATTAGCTGGGCATGGTGGTGTGTACCTGTACTCCCAGCTACCCAGGAGGCTGAGGTGGGAGGATCACCTGAGTCCAGGAGGTCGAGGCTGCAGTGAGCCATGATGGTACAACTGCATGCCAACCTGGGCAACAGAGTTGAGGTCCTATCTTAAAAAAAAAAAAAGATTTCAGTGGTAATAATAAATAGATTACTGGTCAGGGAGCAAATGGCTGAAATCAATGGAAGGAGATGATGGTAGAATCTGTTTATCTGTGCTATATTCTCTCATAGGTCTGCTCTAGGCTAGGACTAAGCTGTAATACAACTCAAAACTAATATTTTGAAAGACAGTATTTATAACAATTTTATTTTAAAATCCTTCAGTAGGCTTTCTTCAAAAATATTCAAATATCTTTGAAAGATGATTGGATGTTAGAGATGGGGTGGGGTGCTCTGTAAATATTTTATGGATAGATTGACTTCTTCAATCCTTTGACTCTTACTGGCTTTGAAATCAGTCCTACTTCTTCCCTACACCTTTTCAATGATCCATGACATTTGAGGGCTGCATTGTTTAGGGAGTATTTATTCCAGTATCTGAGCTCTTGATGCTGTGTAAGATTCTTGGGCTCAGCCAGGCATGGTGGCTCATGCCTATAATTCCAACAGTTTGTGAGGCTGAAGCAGGAGGATCCCTTGAGCTAAGGGAGTACAAAAGTAGCCTGGGCAACATACCAAGACCCCATCTCTACGAAAACATTTTTAAAAAAAATTCACCAGGCATGGTGGTGCATGCCTGTAGTCCCAGCTACTCTGGAGGCAGAAGTGAGAGAATCACTTGAGCCAGGAGATTGAGGTCACAGTAAGCTATGATTGCAACACTGTCTCAAAACAAACAAACAAACAAAAACAACCTGTACTATACATCTTCTTAGTACCTTGTGATGGTGTCAGCTCCAAAGACTCTATGCACTATACTGTGACAATAGAAGACTGGGCCCCAGAGTAGGTAGCTAGGACTTGGTGTTGGTTTGGGGAACTCTGGGAAGGAAGGGTCCACAACTTTCCCCCTCTGTGCCTAGCTCACTGCTGTGGAAACAGTGGGTAATCAGATTGATGGTGATTTTTTTCAAAGGCAGTAAGTCTGATGAGAAGGAGGGTAAAAAACATCCCTTTAAAAATTATTATAGTAGGGATCAACAAAATGAAAAGGCAACATACAGAAAGGGAGAAAATATTTGCAAACCATATATCTGATGAGGGATTAACATACAAAATATATAAGGAACTCATAAAACTCAATAGCAAAACAAAACAAAAACAAATAACCAGAATTTTGTTTGAATGTGCAAAGGACTTCAATCAACATTTTCCCAGAGAAGACATACAAATGACCCACAGGTATATGAAAAGGTGCTTGACATCATTAATCATCAGAGAAGTGTAAGGCAAAACCATAACGAGATATCACCTCACACCTGGTAGTGTGGCTACTCTCAAAAAGTCAAAAGATTACAAGTGATGTCGAGGGTGTGGAGAAAAGGGATCTTTGTACACTGTTGGTGGGAATGTAAACTGGTACAGCCATATGGAAAACAGTATGGAGGTTCCTTTAAAATATTAAAAATAGAACTACTGTAAGAACCAGCAATCCCACTTCTGGGAATATATCCAAAGGAAATGAAATCAGTATGTTAAAGAGAGATCTGTGCCTCCATGTTCATCGCAGCATTATTCACAATTGACAAGATGTGGAATCAGCAGAAGTATCTGTCTACAGGTGACTGGATAAAAAAAATGGGGTCCGGGTGCGGTGGCTCATGCCTGTTATCCCAGCACTTTGGGAGGCCGAGGTGGGCAGATCACCTGAGGTCAGGAGTTCAAGACTAGCCTGGCCAAAATGATGATGAAACCCTGTCTCATTAAAAATACAAAAATTAGCTGGGCGTGGTGGCAGGCGCCTGTAGTCCCAGTTGCTTGGGAAGCTGAGGCAGGAAAATCACTTGAAACCAGGAGGCAGAGGATGAAGTTGCAGTGAGCTGAGACCATGCCACTGCACTCCAGCCTGGGCAACAAGGGTGAAACTCCGTCTAAAGAAAAAAAAAAAGAAACAAAGAAAGAAAATGTGATACATAAGGAAATCCTGCCATTTGCGACAACATGGACAAATCTGGAGGACTTTATGCTAAGTGAAATAAGCTAGAAACAGAAAGACAAATACTATATTATTTCACTTATATGTGGAATCCAAAAAAGTTAAACTCATAGATACAGCAGAATGATTACCATGGGGCTGGCAGGTGAGGGAAACGAATAGATCTTGATCAAAGAGTACAAATTTTCAGTTGTAAGATGAATAAATTTTGGGGATCTAACATACAGTACAGTGACTATAGTTATTAATAATTTATGGTGTACTTGAAATTTGCTAAGAGTGTAATCTCAAGTGTTCTCACCACACCACACGCACACACTTTAAAAATAATGGGAGAAATTAAATTTAAGAAGTAGGAGAATCACCAAATATATAGAATCTGTGAGTTTAGTCTGCCCTCTAGTGGGAAAATTAAGTTCAACAGTCTGCATAAAGAAGCTTCAAGAAGCACTCCAGGAAGATTTTATGCTAAAGTACAAGATGGCACTTGTAGTGTTTTTGATGCAACATAAATGAAGCAAACAGATTCATTTCATGCTATTTCGGGTGGACTTTGCAATGTTAACAAGCCGATCTTTCAATAGCTCACCATTGCCTGTAGGATAAAATCGTTTGCCTTAGCCTGATGGAAGTGTAGTCTCCAATGTGACCTTACTCCTCTCTATCTCCTTCTGCTCCAACAAGATTAAGTTATTCCCCATTCTCTAAATACACCTTGCAGTCCCCACATTCCTTCCAGATTTCCTGTTTTCCTCCCTACTGTGCCTAGCTCACTGCTGTGGAAGCAGTGGGTAATGAGTAAGCAAATTTTTGATTGATTAATCCCATTCAGTTTAATTTTAAACAGCAGGTTTTGTTATCCCGGAAGAAAGGGAGTGTGATGTAACAAAGCCTTGGGGAGGAAAAAACTTGAAGACCCCTTTATCTATTCTTGCCCTTTTAAGGAGGCCTGGATAGACACCATTTCCCTTCCTTAAAATTTAAGTGTTATAATTTATTTCCACATCTCATTCATAGAAACAGTTCTAGCAGTTTTTCCTTATCTAACACAGTGGGTGCTGAAAAAAATATGTCTAAATAAATAAATGTCTGTGTTTTGCTCATTACCATTTCTTCAGTACACCTCTAACATTGTTTAAACTGTTTTACTGTTTAACTTGTTTAAACTGTTTAAACTGAAATATGATCATGCAGTTTCCCTGCTGAAAACTCAAGGGCCCAGCCACCCTTATTTTATAAACCCTGCTTTCCTGTCCATCTTCATCTGCCGCCACTCCACTTTATGTTGAAATTGTTTGTTTCTGTGTGTGTCTTCTTTCCTAGACTGTCAGCAGGACCCATGTCCTACTCATCTCAGACTCTAGGGCTAGCGCATAGCCTAACCTGTAATAGACGATCAGTAAATGTTTGTTGAATTAAATCACTCCATTCTGGCAAATTTTGAGTCTGTTCCTTCTAATCTTATTCACAATGGAAAAAAGTAACAGAATGGTAAAACTTTAGAATTACAAGTTATCTCGAGGCCATCTAATCAATTTCCCTTGTTTTATAAATGTGGAAACCCAGGCCTGCTCAGGATCACACAGTTTGTTGGTCTTTGTTCTGTAAGAATCAGACAATTGTAGGAAAGAAAAATTCCTCCAACTGAGGCTGAGCTATTTTGTTGTTCATTGTGTTCAGAAGCCACTAGTTCCCAGAAACTAAAATAAATTCCCTTATCAGTATTTGAAATTTCATAATCTTGTGTTCCACACCCCATGTGTCAGGGTTGATGAAATTTGATTTTAGGTGGCTGGGCGCAGTGGCTCATGCCTGTAATCTCAGCACTTTTGGAGGCCGAGGCGGGTGGATCACCTGAGGTACGGAGTTCGAAACCAGCCTGGCTAACATGGTGAAACCCCATTTCTACTAAAAATACAAAAATTTAGCCAGGCGTGGTGGCTCGTGCCTATAATCCCAGCTACTCGGGAGGCTGAGGCAGGAGAATCGCTTGAACCGAAGTAGTGGAGATTGCAGTGAGCCGAGGTCACTCCATTGTACTCCAGCTTGGACAACAAGAGCGAGACTCCGTCTCAAAGAAAAAGAAAAGAAAAGAAACTGATTTTAGGAAAAACTAGGCTGATCTGGAGATTTGTATTCTTAATACTCTATGTTGCTCCCACTGGTGCACACTGCTTTGGGAGGATTCATCTTATGAGATTGTCTTGAAAACTGCAACTTGAGGCCGGTGCGGTGGTTCACACCTGTAATCCCAGCACTTTGGGAGGCAGAGGCAGGCGGATCACCTGAGGTCAGGAGTTCAAGACCAGCCTGGCCAACATGGTGAAACCCCATCTCTACTAAAAAAATTCAAAAATATTAGCCGGGCGTGGTGGCAGGCGCCTGTAATCCCAGCTACTCGGGAGGCTGAGGCAGGAGAATTGCTTGAACTTGGGAGGCAAAGGTTGCAGTGAGCCGACATCCTGCCACTCCACTCCAGCCTTGGCGACTGAGTAAGACTCCGACTCAAAAAAAAAAAAAAAAAAGAAAAGAAAAGAAAACGGCAACTTGCCTGAAAGGGGAGGAAAGCCAAAATTCAATCTAAATTAAAGGTCTAAACTCCTTTTCCCGCAATCTTAATTCAGACCTTTCCACAATCACGTCTATTTTCTTATAGTATTAGCTCCTCTGTGCATGAATCAAAAGTGTCTTTCCTTCTTTTTTGCTAAGTAATACTTATCTAACAACTACATCATCTGATGAATGGAAATGTATTTTTCATTAATGGGAGAGATGTTGTAATCTAGTTTGGTAGAATAATTAAAATTAAGAGATCTTATCAGAGAAGTGCTAAATAGAAGGCAGAAGTATAATAAAAAGAGGTTGCTCCTTGGCACAGCTGCAAAGATTGAAAGAAAAAAAAAGAAGAAAGGAAGGAAGGAAAGAGAGGTTGTAACCCCATGTCTAAATTTTGAATATTCATCTTGGTTGCCCATTTTTCTGTCATTTACTACCATTAATTTCCTTTTAGAGAGTTTAGTAAATACTGGTAACTTATCAAACATGAAACAGCTGAAGAACACATGTTCTTCATGGAACATGTGTGAATGGAACAAAAAGAAAAGGAAAGGAAAATATTTGTTTTGCTTTATCTTGCTAAAACAAAAAACAAAAAAAAAACCCCTTTAATTCTAATTAAAACCTAAATGTAGCTACTTAAAAGGAAGCAGGCCGGGCGCGGTGGCTCACGCCTATAATCCCAGCACTTTGGAAGGCCAAGGTGGGCGGATCATGAGGTCAAGAAATCGAGACCGTCCTGGCCAACATGATGAAACTCCGTCTTTTCCAAAAATACAAAAATTAGCTGGGAGTGGTAGCGCGCGCCTGTAGTCTCAGCTACTCGGGAGGCTGAGGCAGGAGACTCACTTGAACCCGGGAGGCGGAGGTTGCAATGAGCCGAGATCGCGCTACTGCACTCCAGCCTGGCGACAGAGTAAGACGACACCATCTCAAAACTGAAAAAAAAAAAAAAAAAAAAAAAAAAAAAAAAAAAAAAAAAAAAAATAGCAACCTATATGAAGTGAACAGAAACAGTTTTTATTCGGGAGCGCCCGGATAGCTCAGTCGGTAGAGCATCAGACTTTTAATCTGAGGGTCCAGGGTTCAAGTCCCTGTTCGGGCGTTGTGCTTTTCGTCACTTTAAGCTGCTAAATCCCATCAAGTCCCACGTGTGGACATCGTAAACCCTTACATTTCAAGTTGAATTCAAATCATTTTTCACTGGTTTCAGAATATGCTAGATAGACGTGTTCTCAGGGAGGAAAAAAAATGACTGAAAAGTCATTTAATTTCCTGGCGAGTATCGAGGTCTGGCACAGTGGTTTCCCAGAAAAATATTTGTTTTTTGATGGCTCATAATTGAGAAAGGAAGAAAAAAACTTAAAAGCAAGCACCTTGTGCTCTCACCACAAAAAGAGGTATGCGAGGTAATGCATAACCTTATCAGTTTGATTTAATCATTCGACAATATATACGTATTTCAGAACATGGTGTTATACACCATAATGTATACAATTTGTATTTGTCCATTGAGGAAAAAGGAACAACACGCCCGAACAGGGACTTGAACCCTGGACCCTCAGATTAAAAGTCTGATGCTCTACCGACTGAGCTATCCGGGCTCCCGTAGATAACTGGTTCTTCTGCCATTTCTTACATAAGAATGAGGACCCTTGAGTGATTGCATCATCCACGCTGTGAGACTGCTTTAACGCCATTCAGAAAGTTCGTGATTCGTGCGTAAAAGGAAAAACAGAAGGCCCAAATTCTGCGCCTTTCACCAGCATCACCAGCTAATTTAGAATTGCGAGATATTTATGCGCCTAGTAAGCATGATTAGGTAGGCTTTTTTATTTGTAATTAAATAGGTTCAGGATTAAAAGAATGGCGAGGTGTCACTTTTGAAGTGCTGTAATAACCTTCGATCTATTTTACCATTGATAACAGAATGGGCATCAGTGCTGAAACCTATCCAATAATAGAAAAAAATGAATCTGTCTAAGAGACTATGAATATGCTGTTCTGAAGCTATCGGGTTGCACTGTGCGGTATAAAGTGAGAGAAAGGAAGGATGGTGAGGTTATCCAATAGGTCGCCTGAAAGCATCCAAGTTGTTTTTTTGTTTTTGTTTTTGTTTTTTTTGAGACGGAGCCTCCCTCTGTCGCCCAGGCTGGCGTGCAATGGCACGATCTCTCGGCTCACTGCAACCTCCACCTCCCGGGTTCAAGCAATTCTCCTGCCTCAGCCTCCCGAGTAGCTGGGATTACAGGCGCCTGCCACCATGCCCAGCTAATTTTTGTATTTTTAGTAGAGACTGGGTTTCATCGTGTTGGCCAATCTGGTCTCGAATTCCTGACCTCCGGTGATTCTCCCGGCGCATCCAAGTAATTTTAAGGGGCGCAAACTCTGGAGGAGTTCACCAGCAGCGACCTTGGGGGTAGAAGCCCTACTAAGCTAGAGAGACAGGAAAACTGAACATGGCATTGAAGAGAGATTGTTTTGATCTTGGCATTGGAGGTTCTTCCCTTCCGTAGCCATCAGTAATTTGAGCACTGCCCTTTGCTATGGAGCTGGTGTTGAGAATGACCACGGTAGAGCTTTGAGAGTGGGACAGTAAAGGTCTTTGTTAGCTGATGTTACTTCACCTTAATTCCATCCTTAACCTATTTCGGGGTGATTGCTCTGGTCCAGCAATTCCACTTTTAGGAATTTGTCCTGAAGAAATAATCAGAGGTGACCGGGCGCGGTGGCTCACGCCTGTAATCCCAGCACTTTGGGAGGCCCAGGAGGGTGGATCACGAGGTCAGGAGTTCGAGACCAGCCTGATCGACATGGTGAAACCCCGTCTCTACTAAAAAATACAAAAAAGTTAGCCGGGCGTGGTGGCGCACTCCTGTAATCCCATCTACTCAGGAGGCTGAGTCAGGAGAATCGCTTGAAGCTGGGAGGCGGAGGTTGCAGTGAGCCAAGATAACACCACTGCACTCCAGCCTGGGCGACAGGGAGAGACTCTGTCTCAAAAAAAAAAAAAAAAAAAAAGAAGAATCAGGGGTGTACAAAAAGATCTGACTACAGGAGAGATCGTCACGGCATTTTAATCAGAAACGAGAAAAATAGCTACATAAATTATGGTACGGCCTTAATTATTATGCAGCCATTAATAATCATGTTTCGGAAGAATAGGATTTGGGAAAAAAATAGAAAACATTTTTAAGTTAGGAAACATTTCAAATCAATAGGGTTTTGTTTGTTTTGTATTTTCAAGAAAAGGGTGCATATATGTGCACTGAAAAACAAAGGATAAAAAAAGACAACAAACAAAGGATAAATGCTTATACAAAACCTGGGTTCTGAAGTTAGGTGCTCTGTTTGACTCCTGACTACCATTGTGTAACCTTGAGCAAGCTATTTCTCTGTGTGTCAGGACAATAGGATGACTGTGAGATTTAAATAATATAGTATATAGACATTGTTTGCAATAGTGTCTGACATGTAATAAGCATTCATGGAGGCACGTAAAGATTTAATGGCAAAGATGTAACAAGAACAGATCCTATGGATCCTGCTCTTTCAACCTTCTGTGACACCATTCACCTTTCAACAAAGAATTAACATATTTGATTGAAGTGGAACGAGATGTATAAAGCTGATTTTTAAGGCTGGGCGCGGTATCCTAGCACTTTGGGAGGCCGAGATGGGAGAACTGCTTGAGGCCAGGAGTTCAAGAGCAGCCTAGACAACATAGCGAGACCTGCCCCCTCCTGCCGCCACCTCCCCCCACATAATCAATCAATAAACTGGGCGTGGTGGCACCTGGCTGTGATTCCTGCTACTGGAGAGGCTGAGGTGGGAGGATCGCTGTTGCCCAGGAGTTCAAGATCAGCTTGGGCAATGTGGTGAAACTCCCTCTCTACAAAAAAATACAAAAATTAAAAACTAGCCGGGTGTGGTGGCATGAGCCTATAGTTCCAGCTACTTAGGAGGCTGAGGTGGGAGAATCGCTTGGGCCCAGGAGGTGGAGACTGCAGTGAGCCAGGATGGAGCCACTGTGCTCCAGTCAGGGCACTGTATGTTGGATCTGCATGTTACAACATGCCCTAAGTGTGAAAAGCAAATCTTTCTAGCTGGCCCTAAGTGTGAAAAGCAAATCTTTCTAGCTGGCCCTTTGGACCCTTGAAAAAAGAAAAACAAATCTTTGGAACTTTTAGAAGAAAATATATGAGAGTATCTTTATGACCCAGAGATGGGGAAGAATCTCTTACATAATAAATTTTTAAAAAGCACAAAACATAAGAAAATTAACAAATTTTATTTCATTAAAAATTGTTAATCAAAGACAACATTTAAAAAGTGAAAAGCTACATACATGAAGTCATTATTTATAACATATATAACAAGGAGGATTAATATCCAGATTATATGGAAAACTCCTACAAATCAATAAGTAAAAGACAAGCCTACCGTGGTGGCTCACGCCTATTATCCCAGCACTTTGGGAGGCCGAGGTGGGTGGATCACCTGAGGTCAGGAGATCAAGACCAACCTGGCTAACACAGTGAAACCCCGTCTCTACTAAAAATACAAAAAATTAGCCAGGCATGGTGGCGGGCACCTGTAGTACCAGCTACTTGGGAGGCTGAGGCAGAAGAATTGCTTGAACCCAGGAGGCAGAGGTTGCAGTGAGCCGAGATTGTGCCACTGCACTCTAGCCTGGGCGACAGAGCAAGACTCTGTCTCAAAAAAGAAAAAAAAAGTAAAAGACAATCCCATAGAAAAATGGGCAAAAGGTCTGATTAGGCAATTCATATATAGGAACCTTAAGTCAGCGGGGTGTGGTGGCTCATGCCTGTAATTCTAGCACTTTGGGAGGCCGAGGCAGGCAGATCACAAGGTCAGGAGATTGAGACCATCCTGGCTAACACGGTGAAACCCCATCTCTACTAAAAATACAAAAAATTAGCCAGGCGTCATGGCGGGTGCCTATAGTCCCAGCTGCTCAGGAGGCTGAGGCAGGAGAATGGCGTGAATTCAGGAGGCAGAGTTTGCAGTGAGCCAAGATCTCGCCACTGCACTCCAGCCTGGGTGACAGAGCGAGACTCTGTCTCAAAAAAAAAAAAAAAAAAGGAACCTTAAGTCGATAAATATGAAAAAGTGCTCAACCTTACTAATTATCATGGACCTATAAAACAAACCACCATGAGAAACCATTTTGCATCTATCAGATTGTTTTTTATAATTTGAAAATGCCAAGTACTGGCAAACATATGCAGCAAGATAATTCTTTTTTTTGAGACAGAGTCTCACTCTGTCACCAGGCTGGAGTGCAGTGGCGGGATCTCAGCTCACTGCAACCTCCGCCTCCCGGGTTCAAGCGATTCTCTTGCCTCAGCCTCCCGAGTAGCTGGGACTACAGGCACGCACCACCATGCCCAGCTAATTTTTGTATTTTTAGTATAGACAGGGTTTCACCGTGTTGGCCAGGCTGGTCTCAAACTCCTGACCTCAGGTGATCCGCCCGCCTCGGCCTCCCAAAGTGCTGGGATTATAGGCGTGAACCACTGCACCTGGCCAAGGTAATTCTTATACACATCTGTCAGGAGTGAGTATTTTTCTGTGATCACTTTGGAGAGCACTTTGGCATGGTCTAATAGGGGGGACAACATATATAGTCTGTGACTCAATAATTTCCTCTAGAGTACACACGGAGATAAGCATGAGAATGATAACAGCATTGTTTGCAACGGCAAACAATTGAATAATGCCTAAGTATTTATTAAAGGAGGAGATGAATAAAAATTGTGGTGCATCCGTTACTATTATGGGCTGAATGTGTCCCTCTCAAACATCATGTTGAACACCATCCCCAGTACTTCAGAATGGGAATGTATTTGGAGACAGGGCCTTTAAAGAGGTGATTAAGGTAAAATGAGGTCACATGGATGGGCCCAATATGATTAGTGTCCTCATAAGAAGAGGGGATTAGGATATAGAAAACATACAGACAATGGGCAACCACACAAGGACACAGTGAAAAGACAGGCTGCACTCCAGCCTGGCAACAGAGGGGAACTCCACCTCAAAAACAAAACAAAACAAAGCAAAACAACCACAAACAAAAAATTAGCTGGGCGTCCTGATGGGTGCCACCTGTAGGATTACAAGATTATACCTATAATCCTAACACTTTGGGAGGCCAAGTGGGGAGGATCACTTGAGGCCAGGAGTTCAAGACCAGATTGGGCAACATAGTAAGACCCTGTGTCTATTTTTTTAAAAAAATTAGAAGATGAGCAATTACTCACAAATCAGTGTCAACCATGATAGGAAAAACTCTATTCTTCACCATGGCCTAGTCAACATATTTATCAAGCCAAGGAAAGAGGGCATCAGGAGAAACCTAACTTGCTAACAACTTGATCTTCAACTTCCAGCTTCCAGAACTATGAGAAAATAAATTTCTGTTTAAGCCATTCAGTGGTACTTTGTTATGGTAACTCTAGAAAACTAATACAATTACTATACAATTCATTATACATTTATACAATTCAGTATGTTACTGTAGAACAACGTTGAAACATTAAAAATGAATTAACCAGGGCCAGGTGCGGTGGCTCACACCTGTCATGCCAGCACTTTGGGAGGCTGAGGCGGGCGGATCACGAGGTCAAGAGTTTGAGACCAGCCTGGCCAACGTGGTGAAACCCTGTCTCTACTAAGAATACAAAATTTAGCTGGGCGTGGTGGCGCGTGCCTGTAATCCCATCTACTCCGGAGGCTGAGGCAGGAGAACTGCTTGAACCCTGGAGGTGGAGATTGCAGTGAGCCAAGATTGCACCACTGCACTCCAGCCTGGGTGACGGAGCAAGACTCTGTCTCGAACAACAACAAAATTAAATTACCCATAACTACACGGTTTAACGGCACTGAACTTCACAATGCTGAGCAAAAATGTAAGTTGCAGTAGACCACATATAGTTTGATGCCATTTATAAAAATTTTAAAAGCATAAACAGATTTTAAAGGAATATATACACATATAAACTCTAAAAGTCTAAAGAAATGCATGGCAGGGGTACATACAAAATTCAAGATAGTGGTTCCCAGAGGATGAAGAAAGGAGATACCATAGAGGTGACTACAGGGAACTTCTTTGTATGTGTATTGTTCTTAGGAAGAGGAATGGGAAAAGGGACATCATATTCTTTTTTTTTTTTTTTTTTTTTGAGACAGAGTCTCACTATGTTGCCCAGGGTGGAGTGCAATGGCGCCATCTCAGCTCACTGCAACCTCCGCCTCCAGGGTTGGAGCGATTCTCCTGCCTCAGCCTCCCGAGTAGCTGGGATTACAGGCATGCACCACCACACCCGGCTAATTGTTTTGTATTTTTAGTAGAGATGGGGTTTTGCCATGTTGGGCAGGCTGGTCTTGAACTCCCAACCCCAGGTGATCCGTCCGCCTCAGCATCCCAAAGTGCTGGGATTACAGGCGTGAGCCACTGCGCCCAGCTGGGAGATCATATTCTTTATACCTTTTGATATGTATAAAGTCATTAATTATATTTTTTTTTCAGAAAGGCTATAGACCAATAATACTGACTTTTAATTTTTTTAAAACTAGAAGGGCCATAAGAAATGGCTGAATTCAGCCATTTTATTTTACAGATTAGGGAACTGAAGACCGGAAACCTGTGTAACTTCTTCTGTTTTCTGCAAATAGCTAGACTAGAACCCAGATTTCCTGTCTTTTTATTCGAATCAATGGTTTGTGAGCATAGTTCTTAAAGAAGGAAGTGGTGATCACTCAGTTGAGTTTTTAAGCCAATTTCCAATTTCATTTCTTTCTTTCATTTCTTCTTTTTTTTTTTTTTTTGAGATGGAGTCTTCCTCTGTCGCCCACGCTGGAGCGTAGTGGCACGCGCCTGTAATCCCAGCGATTTGGGAGGGTGAGGCAGGAGAATCGTTTGAATCTGGGAGGCGGAGAATGCAGTGAGCTGAGATCGTGCCACTGCACTCCAGCCTGGCAACAGAAGGGAACTCCGTCTCAAAAACAAAACAAAACAAAACAAAACAAAACAAAACAACCACACACATAGAATTAGCTGGGCGTGCTGGCGGGTGCCACCTGTAGGATTATAAGATTACACCTGTAATCCTAACACTTTGGGAGACCAAGGTGTGGGGGAGGATCACTTGAGGCCAGGAGTTCAAGACCAGACTGGGCGACATAGTAAGACCCTGTGTCTATTTTTTTAAAAAAATTAGAAGATGAGCAATTACTCACAAATCAGTGTCAACCATGATGGGAAAAACTCTATTCTTCACCATGGCCTCGTCAACATATTTATCAACGTTTTGTTTTTTTTGATTGACTGAGATAGAGTCTGGCTCCATCACCCAGGCTAGAGTGCAGTGGAGCAATCTCGGCTCACTGCAGTCTCCTCCTCCGGGTTCAAGTAATTCTCCTCCCTCAGCCTCCCGAGTAGCTGGGATTACAGGCGCCTACCACTGCACCCGGCTAATCTTTTTTGTATCTTTAGACAGTGTTTTACCATGTTGGCCAGGCTGGTCTCGAACTTCTGACCTCACGTGATCCACCTGCCTCGACCTCCCAAAGTGCTGGGATTACAGGCATAAGCCACTGCGCCGGGCCCTCGAGATTTTAAATGAAGACGAATTAAAGATGTTGGTCAATATTTTGCCCAAATTGAAAAGGCTCATCTCTCTTAACCTAGAGGAGGTTAACTGCAGCTCATCAATCATTGCACTTACCACATTCTTTTTACCTGGACAGTCTGATTCCTCCACTAGACAGATTTCAGGTCTTGTTTTGGAATCCTCTAGATTGGTGCTTGGCACACGTAGGATGCTCAGCTAATTAATTTTTTTTTTTTTTGTAGAGATGGTGTTCTCGCTTTCTTGCCCAGGCTGGTCTTGAACTCCTGGGCTTAAACGATCCTCCCACCTTGGCCTCCCAAAGGGTTGGGATTACAGGTGTGAGCCACTGCACCTGGCCTCAACAAATACCTGTTCATCTCACAGAAACTGAATTGCATGAACAGATCATATTCCAAGGCTCCAGGAGACATTAGGAAAGGATCCAAACTAACCAGATGCTATTTAAAAGTTACAAAAAAAAAATTCCTGTTGAAAGTTTTAAAAAATACTAATCGCACAAAAGGACAGGGGAAATAGTTGACAGTGGTTCACCTAAAAAAGCACCCTTGACCTTTTTTTTTTTTTTTTTTTGTGAGTGAGGTGCTTGCAGATTTCTATGAAAAAGAAGTTAATTCTTCAGCTCCTTAATGGAACCCTGGATCTCCCAGCTATGCAGGAGGTTATGCTAGAAGTAGAACAAAGCGGAATGTACAAATTTAAGGAAGGTTACTGCCCTATGTTCTTTTGCATGGGTCTGTATCTAGCATTGGGAGCCACGTTTTGTTGTTGCTTATTGGGAGAGATAAGAATGGTATATCCACAAATAACTAAAAAAAATACATGGTAAATGCTAAAAGACAGGTGCAAAGAACACTGAGATGGCGCTTTCTTGGGTTACACAGCCAGTTTTAATGTTTCCTAATATAGAAGAGCTTTCAACAAACCTCTCAGGCAGGCTGTCTTCAAATGACATTGCTTCCCCCAAATACCTAATTTCATTTATTTCAGAACGACTCTAAATGTTAGAGGATTTTCTGAGCTTAAAAATACTGCCTTGTAATTTCTATTGGTTTTAGTTCTGCACTTTGGAGAAGAGAATAAGGCTCCGTTATTTCCAATATTATACTATTCAGTTATTTGAAGACAGCTTCCAATTTCTATGCTTAACCCTTTCCCTCTTTTTTTTTTGAGATGCAGTTTCGCTCTTGTCGCCCAGGCTGGAGTGCAATGGCGCTATCTCGGCTCACTGCAACCTCCGCCACCCGGGTTCAAGCGATTCTCCTGCCTCGGCCTCCTAAGTAGCTGGGATTACAGGTGACCGCCACCATGCCCAGCTAATTTTTTGTATTTTTAGTAGAAACGGGGGTTTCGCCATGTTGGGCAGGATGGTCTCGAACTGCTGACCTCAGGTGATCCGCCCGCCTCGGCCTCTCAAAGTGCGCTGGGATTACAGGGGAGAGCCACTGCGCCCGGCCTCCCTCGTTTATATGCAGGTTAAAAACTCCCTTGAGCCTTCAACTATTTTTTTCTTTTTTGGGGGGGGGAGTTTCGCTCTTGTTGCCCAGGCTGGAATGGCGCTATCTCGGCTCACTGCAACCTCCGCCTCTCAGGTTCAAACGATTCTCCTGAGTAGCTGGGATTACAGGCATGCGCCACCACACCCGACTAATTTTGTATTTTTAGTAGAAACAGGGTTTCACCATATTGGTCAGACTGGTCTCGAACTCCTGACCTCAGGTGATCCGCCTGCCTTAGGCCTCCCAAAGTGCTGGGATTACAGGCGTAAGCCACAGCGGCTGGTGCTTTCAACTATTTATTTGACATGGCTTCAAGCTTCCTTGCCACCCTAGTGCCGCCATCGCTCCGTTTCCCTTCCCTACCACCCTTGGGGAGTAAGGGTGAGGACTGGGGAATGGCAGAGGAAGCGTAGTTTTTCCGAAGAGCTGAAGGCAGCCTGTGATTATGACCTTAGCTCTTCCCCTTCTCTGTTTTCTGATCTCCTAATACACGTCTGTAAATATCACAAGACCCTGCAAGTCCCTCACTTATTATCTCTTGAAATCTGACGACTTTCAACCGTCCGGGCCCCACGACTCTCTCCCCGGACTAGGATCTACTCTATGGTAGTGAGCTCAGCCTTTCTAGCTCTCTAGTCCTCCCATTGCTCCATCTATGGTTTCCGGAGGCCTCACCGGAAGCCCTCGTGTGAGGCCGTGTGGGAGGCCGGAAGTTGCGGCTTCATTACTCGCCATTTCAAAATGCTGCCGAGGCCCTAGGACCTGTGACTGCCACCCCTCCCCCCACCCGGGCTCGGCGGGGGAGCGACTCATGGAGCTGCCGTAAGGTGTGGCTCTTGGCCTTCGTCGGCGGGGTGCCGGGAGCGGGAGCTGGAGAGTGAGGAGCAGGCGGCCGTACCGCCAGTTGTGCGGGTAGCGGGCGGGAGGAGCTTGAGAGGTGGGTCGGGCGGCGTGGGGAAGGCCGCGCCAGGCGGAAGAAGGGCTCGGGGGGAGGGGAAGAGTTGTGGGATGAGGGCTCGCGGAAGATAAAAGTGGAGGTGGGGTGACGTGATGTAACTTTGGCCAACAGGTGACAAACCTAAAGTCGACGTAGTTGGATTGAGTTTAAGTGGACACAACATTTGAGGACTGTTGAGGCAATTTGGAGAAAGGAGGTGGGAGAGAGGGAAGCGGGGAGAATGACATTGACGTGTCTTAAGTTTTTAAGTTAGTTTTTAGGTCTGCGGACAGTCTACCTTAGAGGCACTTGAGTGCTTGTTTGAAAATGCTTGTTTTGGCTTGGCGCGGTGGCTCACGCCTGTAATCCCAGCACTTCGGGAGGCCGAGGTGGGTGGATCTACCTGAGGACAGGAGTTCGAGACCAACCTGGCCAACCTGGTGAAGCCCCGTCTCTACTAAAAATACAAAAATATTATATGTGTGTGGTGGCGCATGCCTGTAATCCCAGCTACTCGGGAGGCTGAGGCCGGAGAATCACTTGAATCCGTGGGCGGGGGTTGCAGTGAGTCGAGATTGCGCCACTGCACTCCAGCTTGGGCTACAGAGGGAGATTCCGTCTCAAAAAAAAAAAAAGAAAAAAAAGAAAAAATGTTCGTTTTGGGGCCACACTGAAACCTACAGACAGTATCGAGATGGGGCTCAGAGAAATATATTTTAATGAGCACACCTCCCAGTGATTTTTGTATACCTTAAAGCTTGAAAACCACAGGTTTTTTTTGGTTGTGTTTTTGTTTTGTTTTTGTTTTTTTTGAGTGGAGTTTCGCTCTTTTTGCCCAGGCTGGCGTGCAGTGGCGCGATCTTGGCTCACTGCAACTTCTGCCTCACGGGTTCAAGCGATTCTTCTGCCTCAGCCTCCCGGGTCGCTGGGATTACAGGTGTGCGCCACCACGCCTGGCTAATTTTGTGTTTTATTAGAGATGAGGTTTCACCAGGTTGGCCAGGCGGTTCTCGAACTCCAGACCTCAGGTGATCCGCCCACCTCGGCCTCCGAAAGTGTTGGGATTACAGGCGTGAGCCACCGTGCCCGGCCGAAAACCACAGTTTAAAAGCGACACCCGGAGAAAATGCTGCAGCTCTGTGCTGTTGGCACGTGGAACTAGTACCTGTCAAAGATACTTGGAACCTCTTGGTGTTAAGTATTACTGTATCTCAGTTTAGATTTAGTCTTCTCTCTCCTCATACATTTTTTTTTTTTAATAGATGGGATTTCGGCCAGGCCCAGTGGCTCACACCTTTAATCCCAGCACTTTGGGAGGCCAAGGGGGCAGGTTTGCTTGAGTCTCGGAGTTCGACACCAGCCTAGGCAACAAACTGAGCCCCATCTCTGCAAAAAATAAAAAAATCAGTGTCATAGAGCGAGCTTCCAGTCCCAGCTACCCAAGAGACTGAGGTGGGAGGATTGCTTGATCCCAGGAGGTAAAGGCTGCAGCAAGCCGGGATGGAGCTACTGCACTCTAGCTTAGGCGACAGCGCGAGAGCCTGTCTCAAAAAAAGAGATGAGGTCTCACTGTGTGCTCAGGCTGCAGTGCAGTGGCTATTCACAGGTGTGATCATTGCACACTACAGCCTGAAACTCCTGGACTCTAGGGATCCTCCTGCCTCAGCCCTCCGGAATAGCTGGGACTACAGGCACAGGCCACCGGCTGCAGTTGGTTTTTTAAGATTCTATAACAATCGTTAATCTTTAATTAAAGATTTAATCTTCCCAGTTTAATCTTCCCACTTTAATCTTCCCTGGCGTCCCAGGTCCTGTAGAACACCTACGTTCTGGATTTGACTGATTAACTGCTTGCTCTCCATTTTCCCTAGTAACTTGCAGTTAGTAGGTAGGTCTAGATTTGGATTATTTATCTTTTGTTCAGGAATACTTAATAAGTGGTGTGCTAGTTTCTTGTTGCTTCATAATCAAGTAGTATATGGTGTGTGAATGACCCTCTTTTAGTGATAAGGTTGGGGATGGTGGAATGGTCAGCCTACTCCACGTGTTTTCTTTCCACCCCAACCTTTCACTCAGATGGCTTTAGCATCCCCTACCCCTGCCACTGGAGTGAAGTGGTATGATCTTGGCTCACTGCAACCTCTGCCTTCTGGGTTCAAGCTATTCTTCTGCCTCAGCCACGCAAGTAGCTGGATTACAGGCGTTGTGCCACCACGCCCAGCTAATTTTTGTATTTTCAGTAGAGAGAGGTTTTCATTATGTTGGCCAGGCTGGTCTTGAACTCCTGGCCTCAATCTGCCTGCCTTGGCCTCCCAAAGTGCTGGGATTACAGGTGTGAGCCACTGCTCCTGGCCTGGAATCTCTTGATGACTGTTGAAGAGGTGACATTTAACCTGAGACTTGAAGGTTTAGGATGAATCAGTTTTGTACAAAACTCACAGTGCTCCAAATGAAGGGACAATTTGTGCAAAGGCCCTGTTTGAGAAACTAAAAGATCAGGGTGGCTGAGGCTCAAGATACGACTAAACAGTGCAAGATAAGACTGAAAATGTGCTGAGGGGATAGACCACGTGTTTATCTTTACAGCAATAGCAAGCTGTTGAGCAGGGCCTGACACTATAGGATTTTTTTACTTTTTAAAATGCTTTTGGCAGGCTGGGCCAAGGTGGGCGGATCACCTGGTTGGGAGTTCGAGACCAGCCTGACCAACAAAAAGAAACCGCGTCTCTACTAAAAATATAAAGTTAGCTGGGTGTGATGGCGCATGCCTGTAATCCTAGCTACTCGGGAGGCTGAGGCAGGAGAATCGTTTGAACCCAGGAGGTGGAGGTTGCGGTGGACCAGGATCGCGCCATTGCACTCCAACCTGGGCAACAAGAGTGAAACTCCGTCTCAAAAAATATATGTATATAAAAAAAATACAGTGGTTGAATTAAAGAACATTGGCCTGGCATGGTGGCTCATGCCTGTAATCCCAGCACTTTGGGAGGCTGAGAAGGATTGCTTTAGCTCAGAATTTGAGACTAGCCTGGGGAACATTAAAAAAACTAGCTGGATTAGGTGGTACATGCCTGTAGTCCCAGCTACTCCAGAGGCTAAGGTGGGAGGCTTGCTTGAGCTGGGGAGGTTGAGGTTGCAGTAAGCCATGATCACGGCACTGCAGTCCAGCCTGGGCGACAGAGTGAGACCTTGTCTCAAAACATCTGTATCCATTCTGTTATTTATTCCATCTGTAATGTTATGGAATAAATAACAGAATGGATACAACTGAGGAATGAATTAGAATTCTAGAAGGAGAAAATCTAGAACAAAGAAAGAGAAAAATATAAACGAAAAACTAAGAGATAAGAAAGAACTACCATTTTAGGCTGGGCGCGGTGGCTCACGCCTGTAATCCCAGCACTTTGGGAGGCCGAGGCGGGCGGATCACGAGGTCAGGAGATCGAGACCATCCTGGCTAACACGGTGAAACCCCGTCTCTACTAAAAATACAAAAAATTAGCCAGGCGAGGTGGCGGACGCCTGTAGTCCCAGCTATGCAGGAGGCTGAGGCAGAAGAATGGCATGAACCCCGGGGGGCGGAGCCTGCAGTGAGTGGAGATCTCGCCACTGCACTCCAGCCTGTGCGACAGAGCGAGACTCCATCTCAAAAAAAAAAAAAAAAAAGAATTTTGATATGACAGTAGGAATTAATCTATGTTAGTGGAACAAAATTTCCCAAATTACATGCAACATCCCTGCTTTTTTTTTTTTTTTTTTAATAAGAGCAACTAAACTAAAAATACTTTTTAGGAATCCATTTTGATGCAGTAAAATGTATAAAAAGGAAAGCAAGGGAAATGAAAACAATAGGGTTCAGGATGATTATTATTGCAGGAAGGCAGCAAAATGGGATGGGGGATATTATCGTTAAATACAGGTTATGATCAGAGTCTTAGTTTGTGGAAGATTATTGCGTTAAAAATAATCCAGGCCAGGTGTGGTGGCTCATGCCTGTAATCCCAACACTTTCGTTGAGAGAATCACTTGAGGCCAAGAGTTTGAGACTAGCCTGGGCAACATAGCGAAATCCTGTCTCTACAAAAAATAAAAAAATTAGCCAGGAATGGTGGCGCATGCCTGTAGTCCCAGATAATCAGGAGACTGAGGTGGGAGGATTACTTGAGCCCAGGAGGTCGAGGTGGCAGTGAGCTATGTTTGTGCCACTGTACTCCAGCCTGGGTGACAGAACAATACCCTGTCTCAAAAAAATTATGACAATAAAAAGGTAAAAATAAGTAAAATGGGCCATGTGTGGATGAATAATCAGCATATGTCTTGAATAAAAGAATTATGATTAATTCTGTGTACTTGAGGTCTAATGGGAAAAAATGCTGCTAAATGGGGATGTTAGTGCTTGTCTGAGTTTGAAATCTTGACTCCAACAACTTACTCATTGGGTGATCTTGGACAAATAACTTCTGTTTCTCTTTCCTGATATGTAAAATAAGGATAATAGCTACATAATAGGGCTGTTTTGGTATTAAATGGGTTTATATGTATGCCTGGTACATAATAGGCTTGATGAGTCCTTACCATTTGTTTCAATTATCTAATACTATGGAATAAACCACCCCAAAACTTAGTGAGTTGAAACTGTCATTTTATTTATTTTTCATTCAGTGGGATGATAGGCTGAGTTGGATAGTTCTCGTGGTTTTGTGGTTTGTCATGCAGCTGTTAAGTCAGGTGCAGCTGAGGCTGGAACGTGTGTGATGCTTTGTTTTGTTTTCTTTCTTTTTTTTAAGGACACCTCGAGACCGTTGAGTAAGTGCTTTGTTGTAGTCAGGTGGCAACTGGGGCTGGAAGATGTGTGGTGCTTTGGAGGGTATGGCTAAGAGTCTGGGCTCAGCTGGGCAACTGCACCTCCCTCTCCTTGTAGCCTTTTTGTGTAGTCTCCAGTAGAGTAGCCAGATTTCAAGCACCTCCAAAAGTACAAAACATGAGCCTGCCAGGCCTGGAATTGTCACATTATCACCTGCTGCATTCTATTTATTAAGTCATAGGGCCAGTTAGGGAGCGTGGTTCATTGGGAGCCATTTTTGGAAATGGTCTGCGCATTATAATTAATGTTTCTATCTACCATGTTGCTCTACCATGTATGTAGTTGTCAGATTTAGACACTGGAAATGTATAAATAAACAGTTACAAATTCCTGTCCACTTGTAGTTTATATTTTACATAATAAATAATTAAAATATGTAGTGTTTTGGTTGGTAAAAAGGTTGGTAGGGAAAAATAAAGCAGGGAAGGAGATAGGGAATACAAGCGGTTGGGAGTTTTAGTTTTAAAAATGGGTGTTCATATGAGGCCTTGTTGACAAACTGTCATTTGAGCATAGACAAAAAGAAGGATAAGAATTAGAGGGCAGGCTAGGAGTGGTGGCCCATGCCTGTAATCCCAGGGATTATAGCACTTTGGGAGGCTGAAGCAGGAGGATCACTTGAGCCCAGGAGTTTGAGACCAGCCTGGGCAACATAGCAAGACCCCGTCTCTACAAAAAATAAATTAGCTGGGCATGGTGGCATGCACCTGTAGTCCCAACTACTTGGGAGGCTGGGGTGGGAGGACTGCTTGAGCCCAGGAGGTTGAAAGGCTGCAGTGAGCTGTGATTGTGCCACTGCACTCCAGCCTGAGTGACAGAGTGAGACTCCATCACACACACACACAAAAAGCAAATGAGGAAGTAGGTGATGAGATCAATAGCCACCCATTAAAAGCCAGGTTTTAAATTTTTTTTTTTTTTTTTGAAACAGAATCTTGCTCTGTCACCAGGCTGTAGTGCAGTGGCACGATCTTGGCTCACTGCAACTTCCGCCTCCCAAGTTCAGGCGATTCTCCTGTCTCAGCCTCCCGAGTAGTTGGGACTACAGGCGTGTGCCACCACACCTGGCTAATTTTTGTATTTTTAGTAGAGACGGTTTCACCATTTTGGCCAGGATAGTCTTGATCTCTTGACCTCATGATCCGCCTGCCTCATCTGGGGAGTACAGTCCCAAAGTGCTGGGATTATAGGCGTGAGCCACCATGCCTGGCCCACTTCTGAATTTTAAATTGTGCTTGTTTCCTATTTGACTTATTTTATAGCAAAGTAAGGTAGGAATTTATACTTGATTACAGCTATAAGCCTTTTCAGAAGCATGAGGGATCTTGTTATCTTCAGCCAGTGTATTTACTGATTGTCTTTTTTTTTTTTTTGAGATGGAGTTTCACTCTTGTAACCCAGGCTGGAGTGCAATGGCGCGATCTCAGCTCACTGCAACCTCCGCCTCCCAGGTTCAAGTGATTCTCCTGCCTCAGCCTCCTGAGTAGCTGGGATTACAGGCATGTGCCACCACGCCTGGCTAATTTTTGTAGCTTTAATAGAGATGGGGTTTCACCATGTTGGCCAGGCTGGTGTTGAACTCCTGACCTCAGGTGATCCACCTTCCTCAGCCTCCCAAAGTGCTGGGATTACAGGCATGGGCCAGTGTGCCTGGCTGATAGTCTTAAAAAAATTTTTTTTTGTCCAGGCGTGGTGGCTCATGCCTGTAATCCCAGCACTTTGGGAGGCTGAGGTGGGCGGATCACGAGGTCAGGAGATCAAGACCATCCTGGCTAACATGGTGAAACCCCGTCTCTACTAAATACACAAAATTAGCTGGGCGTGGTGGCAGGCGCCTGTAGTCCCAGCTACTCGGGAGGCTGAGGCAGGAGAATGGTGTGAACCCAGGAGGCGGAGCTTGCAGTGAGCCGAGATCATGCCACTGCACTCCAGCCTGGGCGACAGAGCGAGACTCCATCTAAAAAAAATTTTTTTTTTTTTTTTTTTTTTTTTGAGACAGGGTATTGCTTTGTCACCCAGGCTGGAGTGCAGTGGCACAGTCTTGGCTCACTGCAACCTCCACCTTGCTGGTTCAGGTGATTCTCATGCCTCAGCTTCCTTAGTAGTTGGGACTGCAGGCTTGTGCCATGCCCAGCTAGTTGTTGTATTTTTAGTAGAGACAGGGTTTTGCCCTGTTGCCCAGTCTGGCCTCTGTTAGAAATAAATTTTCGAAGCTGCAAATGAATATCACTCAAACATAAATTTAATTTTCTCAGCAAGGCAATTTTACTTCTATGGAAGGGTGCATCTCACGGATGGAGCAATGGTGAGAGCACACCTGAACAAGGGAGGGGAAGGGGTTCTTATCCCTGACACAGGTAGCCCCTACTTCTGTGTTGTTCCCGTATTGGCTAGGGTTGGACCGCACAGTCTAAGCTAATACTGATGGGCTATTTTAAAGAGAGCAGGGGTATGAGCTGGAGTGGCTGGGCGAGTAGTATGGCGGGAAGAACAGTTACAGAACAGGTGACTCAGGATGACTCAGGTCAAGGGAGGTGACCAGGAGTGACTCAGGATGGAGCAGGTGATAGAAGCTAGGAGGGGGTTGTTTACTGAAACTAGGGGCAAGGAGATGAAGAGAATGAGGAAGTTAAACTTTTAAAGTTTTAAATGAAGAACAAAGAACAGGGGAGCTGAACATACAGATACATTGGTTTTTTGGAGAGCATCTCAGAACTCATTGTACTTAACAATTTACAGGCTAAAACCTTTGAAGAGGAATTTATTAAATCCTACATCTCAAACTCCTGACCTCAGGTGATCTGCCCGTCTTAGTCTCCCAAACTGTTAGGATTACAGGCGTGAGCCACTGCACCTGGCCTATTCTAGGCGCCATTTACCCTTTCCCTGATGTGGCTTGTTAGTCATCAGTTTTAATAATTGACTGTTGCCTTTTGTTAGAAAAAGGCATAAATGAAGGTTAACTTAAGTTTATTTAAAAATCTATTTTCCGGCTGGGCATGGTGGCTCACGCCTGTAATCCCAGCACTTTGGGAGGCTGAGGTGGGCGGATCACGAGGTCAGGAGTTTGAGACCAGCCTGACCAACAGGGTGAAACCCCGCCTCTACTAAAAATACAATAATGAGCTGGGCGTGGTGGCGTGTGCCTGTAATCCCAGCTACTCAGGAGGCTGAGGCAGGAGAATCGCTTGAACCCAGGAAGCAGAGGTTGCAGTGAGCCGAGATCGTGCCATTGCGCTTCAGCCTGGGGGACAGCGAGACTGTGTCTCAAAATAAATAAATAATCTATCTTCCTTCTCTGTAGCTTTTGTTTTTTTTTAAGGATAAAAGGTAGGTGAAAGATTTTCATTGAACTTTACTCTGTATTTCACTTCATGCTACATCTTTTCTTTGATGATATATGTCCATCTCGGTTTAACCCGTTTTGTAGGTTTGTAATTGCTATGTTTTTTTCTGGGGTCGGTACATTTACAAGCTGTTTTAACTGGTACTTAAAATGTTGACTCTTAGTTTTCTGTGGTCCTTTGTCAAGACATGTTCCAACATGTTGTAGAGGTTTTCCTAGAAGTCCTTTTGGAATCTTAAAACCTGTGACTTACCTTGGTAAATCCCCAGTCTTGCACCTAGAGAGTGCTCCACCTGATAACCATTGGGGAGATAATGATTTGACTTTCAGCTAAAACGGTTTACTGATTAACATCAGTTGGAGGTTGGAGCGTGCCTGAAACTGTTTCTGTTTCAGCCTTCACCTGAGAGAAGCTTGGACGATTCTTACTCTTAATTAAATCAGAACTAGAAAGTAGTCAGAAGATATGCAGAACCTCAGCAAGGGTATACAGCATTTGTGTACGGTGCTCCATTATATGTGTCATATGTGTCTTTTACTTCTGCTGGTTGCCTTTGTGTGAATGCTAAATAGGGAATTTTCTGCATTAGAATAGATGTTATAAATTTTTTTTTCTATTTAGTTTTACCAACAGACTGCAGTTTCTTCACTACCAAAATGACATCATTTTCCACCTCTGCCCAGTGTTCAACATCTGACAGTGCTTGCAGGATCTCTCCTGGACAAATCAATCAGGTAAATCATTTTGGGTATTTCTAGTTTTTTGTTTTTTTTTTTTAATTTTTAAAAAGTTTAGCTGTCTCATGACTGTAATCCCAGCACTTTGAGAAGTCAAGGCAGGAAGCTTACTTGAAGCCAGGTGTTTGAGACCAGCCTTGGCAACATAGTGAGACCTGTATCTCTACAAAACATTTCTAAAAGAAAAAATTAGCTAGGTGCAGTGGGGTGTGCCTTTAGTTCTAGCTACTTGGGAGCCTGAGGCGGGATGATCCCTTGAGCCCAGGAGTTCAAAGCTGCAGTGAATTATGATCACAACCAGTGCACCCCAGGCTGGGCAAGAGAGTGAGACCTTGTCTCTTTTTTAAAAAAAGTAGGGGAGGTGGGGGTTGTGCTGGACGAGGTGGGTCATGCCTATAATCCCAGCACTTTGGGAGGCGGAGGTAGGCAGGTCTCTTGAGCCCAGGGGTTTGAGAACAGCCAGGGAAACATGGTGAAACCCCCTCTCTACAAAAAAATACAAAAATTACCTGGATATGGTGGTGTGCACCTGTAGTCCCAGCTACTCTGGAGGCTGAAGTGGGAGGATCAGTTGAGTCTGGGAGGTTGAGGCTGCAGTGACCTGTGATCACACCACTGCACTCCAGCCAAGGTGACAGAGCAAGACCTTGCCTCAAAAAACAAAAGCGGGGGGAGCTGTTTAAAGAGGCTCTCTTGTTCCATAGTTTCAGAAACCTACTTGAAATGTAAATAGCACATTTATTTTATGTTTATATCAGGTACGACCAAAACTGCCACTTTTGAAGATTTTGCATGCAGCAGGTGCGCAAGGTGAAATGTTCACTGTTAAAGAGGTAAGCCATCAAATAAAATTCTCTTTTTTTTTTTTTTTTTTTTTGAGATGGAGTCTCCCTCTTTTGCCCAGGCTGGAGTGCAGTGGTGCGATCTCAGATCACTGCAAGCTCCGCCTCCTGGGTTCACGCCATTCTCCTGCCTCAGCCTCCCGAGTAGCTGGGATTACAGGTGCCTGCCGCCACGCCCGGCTAATTTTTTGTATTTTTAGTAGAGATGGGGTTTCACCGTGTTAGCCAGGATGGTCTCGGTCTCCTGACCTCGTGATCCATCCGCCTTGGCCTCCCAAAGTGCTGGGATTACAAGCATGAGCCACCGCGCCCGGCCAAATTCTCAGTTTTAAGAACAGTTGAGAAGTAGAAGCCAGTGAATATGTAGTTTTGAAATCAGGCCTAAGAAAGGAAGTTCTACTCCTGAGGTATCAGAGGGGCAACTTTTACTCTGTTTTAAAGACTGTTAGGTTGAACATCATATTTCCTTTCTTTTGAAGTGTGTTATAAGATAAACATAAGATGAACCATGAATTCATTGATCGTAGAGTTAAAATGCAGAGCAAGTAAAGATTAAAAAGACACTGGGCCTGGCACCATAGCTCACGCCTGCAATCCCAGTATTTTGGGAGGCTGAGGTGGATGGATTGCATGAACCCAGGATTTTGAGACCAGCCTGGGCAACATGATGAAACCCTGTCTCTAAAAAAAAAAAAAAAAAATACAAAAATTGGGCGGGCGTGGTGGTCTGCTCGTTTAGTCCCAGCAGCTACATGGGAGGCTGAGGTGGGAGGATTGCTTGAACCCAGAAGGTGAAGGTTGCAATGAGGTGCACTCCAGCTTGGTTGATAGAATGAGAGACCCTGTCTCAGAAAAAAAAGACACTGTCTGATTTACAGGCTGTATTTCGAGGCAGGAATTAAATGCAGTAGTTTTTATTATAAATGTGTCAGATATGGTGGCTCACGCCTGTAATCCCAGCACTTTGCGAGGCTGAGGTGGGCAGATCACCTGAGGTCAGGAGTTCGAGACCAGCCTGACCAACATGGAGAAACCCCATCTCTACTAAAAATACAAAACTAGCTGGGCGTGGTTGTAATCCCAGCTACTTGGGAGGCTGAGGCAGGAGAATTTCTTGAACCTGGGAGGCGGAGGTTGCGGTGAGCCAAGATTGCGCCATTGAACTCCATCCTGGGCAACAAGAGCAAAACTCCATCTCAAAAAAAAAAAAAAAGTATCAGACATTCTTCTGAGCACTGTGAGTTATTTTAAACACTTATGCATTTAAATAACTTATTTAGCTTCTGAAGTTTTTTAAAAAACAATTTGTATTCTTTAAGTGGAAAAGACTCAGTATTAAAATGTTAATGTTGGGAACTGCTTTCATTTGGTGGGGTGGATATCTAACCCTTCCTAAAGAGAAGAAACAAAATTATCAGGCTTTTTTTTTTTTTTTGAACTTAAAACCTTCACACCTATCAACACTGCCACACTCCAGAACCATTACACTTCTCAAGGAGACAAATCTGGAGGCATTTCTGATTTTTTAGAATACCTATATTACTTTTACAATTTTAAATTAAGCACATCGTTTTGGAGTATAAAATTTGACACGTAAGACCTTTTTTTCCCCAAACTTATTAAAGTCTGGAATTTTTTTTTTTTTTTTTTAGTTTTATCCTTTTATTGAAGCTTACAATTTCACTGAACTTTTGGCCCCAAATGAAAAAAATGCAAATTAAAAAAAGTATTGGCAAGGAGAGGTGACCACTGTCCCCTGGAGATCGAAGCCGAGCAGAGCGTGGCAGGCAAGTGAGGGATCCCAGCTGCGGAGGCAGTAGCCTGGCCAAAGATGCCCAGGGAGCAGATTTGTCTGAGCAGGGCCAGCCCCAGGCAGCTAGAAGTTAATACCCAAGGATTTATGGGTGTGATGGAATCCAAGCCACTGGTCCCAGGGGCAAATCTCTCTCATGCTTGGTCAGATTCCACTTTGGAGAAAATGGGCTCATGTGACAGGATGGCCTGGTGAGGGAACACAGGTGCTAATGGTAACAGGCCAATGAGCACTCACCACTGGCATCAGGGTGGAGCTCAGCTGACTGGACACTAACTCCATTACAAGGACCAGAATCTCCTGCGTCTGGTGTCAGGCTGTGCCACTCAACTGCTCATGGCCTTCGGGACATTCAGCTTTCATCCTCTCCTTCATCAGGCCCCTACCTGTGTGGCCTCAGCCCTGGTCCTCACTATTTGGTGGCTGTGATGCAGGACTCTCAACCCTCTTTTGGAACAGTGTTGCATCAAGCAAGGGAGAATGTTCTTCTAGAGGGACAGGAAAAGAAGAGAGAGGTCCACGTACTTCTCTCACTCTAGGAAGCCAGGAAAGGTCCCTGGTGCACTCCACTCTCCACAGATGGGTTGGGTCATAGCATCCGAGCTGTCATGGTGACGACGTCCTTGAAGCTGAGCCGAATGTTGCCTTGTACAGCTGTGTCCTTCTCCCGGAAGGCCTCTGTCGGCATCTGCAGCTGGGTGCACACCTGGATGAAGCAATCAAGCTGTCTGGCAGGATTGACAGAGCGTGGGCAGTAGCTGGAGACCAGTAGCTGGGTGAACTGGGGGCTCAGGTTGTAGCCCTTTTGGGACAGAGCTTGCTGCAGCTCTGTGTAGCTAATGGAGCCTCAGTTGTCCCAGTCATAACTGCTGGAAGAGCTGCTTCCACTGCTGGATGAATTTCCACAGGGCTGAGAAGCCGTAGACATTGATGTGGCCTGATTAGGTCTTGTCAAACATGTTTATCATCATGAGGCAGGTCTTATCATTGAACAAGGACCAGTTGCAGTTGACCAGAGCCTGCTTCACCTCCTGCATGGAGATAAAGCCACTGTGATCAGAGTCACCGACTGGAACCAGGAGTAGGCCTCATCCATATTGGGAGGGGAGCCACCCTGTCCATGAGGCCTGGGCTGCTGGGCACCGTAGGAATTTGGAGGTGGCTGACCCTAGGGGCCCCCTGGAGCTGTACCATCATTTGGTCCTCCTGGAGTTCCAGAGGGGAACATCCCAGGATTGAGGTGTCCATAGGGCCCTCTACCAGCTGGTGGTCCATAAGGCCCTACAGGGGCAGGACCCCCATAGCCGCCACCAGGGGGTAGCACGCTGCCATACTGCCCTCCACTATTGGGGGGGGTCCAAGGTAGTAGCTACCTGGAGGGGTTCCTGGCGCTTGCCCTACATCTCCAGGGCAGCCCTGCCCATACAGATAGCTGGCTGTGGCAATTCTGATGTCACACGCAGGCAAGGGGTAAAGTCTGGATTTTAATATCATTATAGTGGTTATGATGAATTATGCCATCTCCTTCATTTAGCATGGCAGAGTTTGCCTGAGTTTACACGATGAGCTTTCTGTTATGAACCTTGCCTCTATCTATTGCATAAAGGGAATTTCCTGATTTTTATTATTTATTTATTTAGAGCCAGGGTCTTACTCTGTCACCCATGCTGGAGTGCAGTGGTGGTATCTCAGCTCACTGCAACCTCCGCTTCCCAGGTTCAAGTGATCCTCCCGCCTCAGCCTTCCTAGTAGCTGGGACTACAAGCGTGCCTCACCACACCTGGCTAAGTTTTGTATGTTACGTAGAGACAGGTTTTGCCATGTTGCCCAGGCTGGTATCAAACTCCTGGGTTCAAGCAATTTGCCCGCCTTGGCCTCCCAAAGTGCTGGGATTACAGGTGTGAACCACTTCAGCCGACTAAATTTTTATTTGATAAACACTTGGATTTTATGTTTTGTCCACTTACAATGCTGATGGCTCTTATTAAACATTGTACTTCATTTGCCAAAAAGAATTATTATGTGAACACATATCAAAAGCCTTAAGTCGTTTATGTGCCCTGGACTGGGAAAATATTTTTATAATCCAGGCAAATTACTCTAGTAATAGAATAGACTTCTTTATTTGGACTTCTGAGAAAATTTTTAAGAGGATACTAGGTAAATTCACTGCTTTTTCTCATTGTCAGATCAGTTCATTTCTGTGCTGAAAAGTCTTTGTCTGTTAATTGTCAGAAAGACAATGAGTAGATGGACCTAGTAGTTGGGAGCGGCTTTCCTGTTGTAGGACCCCTTACACAAACTTTGACAGTCTTGTAAATATGTTATTTCTTTCTTTAGCAAACTAACTTACCTTACCTCCTCTAATGAATTTGTGTTTTTGGTAGCAGCTGGACAGATCACAACATGGTATTTTATTCCACACAGGTCATGCACTATTTAGGTCAGTACATAATGGTGAAGCAACTTTATGATCAGCAGGAGCAGCATATGGTATATTGTGGTGGAGATCTTTTGGGAGAACTACTGGGACGTCAGAGCTTCTCCGTGAAAGACCCAAGGTAAAAACAGTGAGGGCTTGCGTATCTTTTTGGGTGCTTATACCTAGCCACTTAATTTCTATGGGTTATTAATATTTATTACTTCACTCAACAAATATGTAAGGGCCTACATATGTTAGGTAGCCTATGAGGCACTGAGAATATGGTAGTGAGCGACACACAGTCTGATTTTATGGAGTATACAGAGTAGTGAGTCAGTAGATGCTCTTGCCCATCTTAGTCAAATAATCACACTAATTCATGGTAAACCTACACTATGGTAAGTGCTACAGAAAAGATACATGAAGCAGGGAGTGGGTGGGATTTAGAGTGTTAGAGGTCAAGAAAATGTTCTTTTGAGGAAGTGAAATTTCAGCCAAAAGCTGAAAGATAGATAATTAAGTAGTCGATCAGAGAGTTTGAGGTTGATTGAACACCATGTGTAAAGGCCTGGGTAGGAGGAAGCTTGATGTGACTAGGTTAGAATTTTGTGAAATAATTGTTGGAGAGGGAGGAAGAGTGAGCAGATGAGAGAAATGTAGAATTGCTGGGCAGTTAGAGGTTGATGATGAGCCTGGTAAGAATCACAGTAGGGCTAACCTGACCTGTTACTTTTCTCCAGCTGCATGGGGTGTAAGTTATTAGCTTATATAGTCAAAAGCTAATTAGTAATTTAGAAGCTCTCTTTCTCTATAGCTTTGATGACTGCTGCTTCTGAGCTCATTCTGTCTTACACTAAGACTTCCCTTAGCTGGGTGTGGTGGCTCAAGCCTGTAATTCCAGCACTTTGGGAGGCTGAGGTGGGTGGATCACCTGATGTCAGGAGTTCAAGACCAGCCTGGCCAACATAAGTGAAACGCCGTCTCTACTAAAAATACAAAAAATTAGCTGGGCGTGGTGGCGGGCGCCTATAATCCTAGCTAGTAGGGAGGCTGAGGCAGGAGAATTGCCTGAGTCCGGGAGGCAGAGATTGCAGTGAGCTGAGATTGTGCCATGGCACTCCAGCCTGGGCAATAAGAGCAAAACTCCGTCTCCAAAAAAAAAAAGACTCTCCTCCACCCCCACTCTCCAATTACAATGTGAAACTTCAGTCCTGGAAGGGAGGAATAGTTTCCAAAAGAGATTTCCCCACTTGGATTACTGTTCGCTAATCAAATAAAATGTAAATTAATCAGTTTTTTAATGGGGGCAGAGTAACACAGGGGCCTGGGCATTAACATCTTAATATTTAAATAATTAAAAACTGTTCTGGGAAAAAGATTCTGCCTCTGTATGCCTTACAGAGAGACTTGGGAGATAACATCAGAAATACATTTAATATTTAACGGCAAACCACTGATATCTTCATAGTGGCATTTGGGGTTGTTAATTTTTTATCTTCTCTCTTTAACAGCCCTCTCTATGATATGCTAAGAAAGAATCTTGTCACTTTAGCCACTGCTACTACAGGTATGTCACATCATATTTCTTCAGTCTGTATCACAGCTTTGAGTTCAAGGGGGCAAATGATGGGAAAACAAAGAAGAAGAAGGTGGAAATGGAATGCTATCTTTGGCATGACTGGGAGAAATACATACTACCTGTCACACAGAATGTTATGTTATTAACTTTTTACTGAAAAATCAAACATAGAGTAGAAGGATTTCCACTTTCTAGACGTACTGTTAACGTTTTGTCATATTGCTTCATCTAGACACACTTTTAAAAATCTCTAGCAGATAAGGACTTTTTTCTCCAAACATTCAATATCATTATTACACATAACAAATTTAACATGTAATTCCATAATCCTATTTCATAGCCAGTTTATGTATCATTTCCCCCAGTTATCTCAAAAATACCTTGTATTTTTGTCTTACTTGAATTAAGATCCAAAGTCCACACATTGCCTTTGGTTGATATGTCTCATAAGTGTCTTTAATCTATAAAACTTAACTTTCCTTTTGTTTTCATGTCATTTACTTGTTGAAGAAATGGGTCATTTGTTCTGTAGAATTTCCCACGCTCTAGAGTTGGCAGGTTGTATCCTTGTGATTTTGTTTAATGTGTTTCTTTACCCTCTCTATTTTTGGTAAACTGGTAGTGCTTGAATAAATTCAAGTTTAAATTTTTTGCCAAGAAAGCTTTATAGGTGGTGCTTTGTACTTCTGTTTAATCACATCAGAGTCATGTAAGGTCTGCCTGTCTCTATTTTAGTCAGTCATGTTAACAATCTGTGGGCTCAGGTGGTATCAGTCTGATCCATCTGTTACACAGGTCACTCAAGAACCTTTTACCTAATGGCTTTAGCCATCTCTTATCTGAATGCCAATTTGTCTAACCCTTTGCTTGATTCTAGACCTTCTAAATACTGCTCTTTGAGTTTAACTATTAGGTATGTATAGGAAACTGGCTGTACTGGAGTCTGGAGTCTCCAAAATGGTGGTCTGTAAGAGATAGGTAAATAAACTGGACAGACTGAACATAGCCATTTCCAAATAATGAAACTTTTTCCCTCTCCACTACTACATAAAGCCCTTTTGTGAGCTTCATATTAACATTGCCCTTTGAAGAAAGCCCAAGTTAGTAATCTTTTTAGATTGACCATCTTTTTTTCTTCTGAAACAGGGTCTCAGGTTGCCCAGGCTGGAGTGCAGTGGCACTATCTCAGCTCACTGCAGCCTGGACCTCTCGGGCTCAGGTGATTCTCCCACCTCAGCCTCCCGAGTAGCTGGGATTATAGGCATATGCCACCATGCCTGGCTAATTTTTTGTATTTTTAGTAGAGACAGGGTTTTGCTGTGTTGCTCAGGCTGATCTTGAGCTCCTGGACTCAAGTAGTCCACCCACTTTGGCCTCCCAGAGTCCTGGGATTATGCGTGTGAACCACTGCACTTGGCCACTGCCACTGTCTTTTGATAGTTTACTGAACTGTCTTTTGCACTGTCTTTTGATAGTTTACTGAAATAAGTAGGTTGAGAAGAATCCATTCCTTTTTATCTTTTTCTTTCTTTCTTTTCTTTTTTAAATGTAGAGCGTCTTGCTCTGTCACTCAGGCTGGAATGCAGTGGTGCAATCATAGTTCACTGCAGCCTTTACCTCCTGGGCTTAAGTCATCTTCCTGTCTCAGCCTCCCAAATAGCTAGGACTATAGGTGCACGGCACTGCACTGCACCTGACTAATTTTGTTTTTTTGTAGAAATGGGGTCTTGCTATGTTGCTCAGGTTGGTCTCGAACTCCTGGCCTCAAGTGATTCTTCCACTTCGGCCTCCCGAGGTCTTGGGATTACAGGCATGAGCCACCGCCCCCAGACCTAAATCAATTCCTAATAAAGATTTATTCTTTAAAGGCAGAGAAAGAGACATTGCTGTCATACCGAAACATGATTTTGAACTTACTGAATTTTGAAGCCTGTTAGTCTCATTGAGTCATATGCCCACTTCACATAGCTGCAAATTTGAGAGTGAAGATCCTGCAAATGATATGGCAGCTTTATTGAAATTCAATCACTTGTAAAATAGCATGGCTTTCCTGCGATAGTCACTAAAGGTTTGAGATACATGGAGGATTTTATAATTGCTGATCTACTTTTTCAGTAAAATTTGTTTTTGGATTGATCTGTTTTCTGAATATCTATAATTCTCCTTTTTTCTCTCATTTTCTTTCTTGTACTTTCTCTGCAGAATTTAACATGCCATATAAAGAATATTTTGTTGGTTTTGTTTTGTTTTGTTTGAGACAGGATCTCTCTGTTGCTCAGGCTAGAGTGCAGTGGCAAGATCTCGGCTCACTGCAACCTCCGCCTCCGTGGCGCAAGCAATCCTCCCACCTCAGCCTCCTCAGTAGCTGGGACTACAGGAGTATGCCACCACACCTGGCTAGTTTTTTGTATATTTTTTTGTAGGTACAGGTTTTCCGCTTGTTGCTTAGGCTGGTCTTGAACTCCAGGACTCAAGCAATCCCCCTTCTTCGGCCTCCCAAAGTGTTGGGATGACAGGCGTGAGCCACCATGCCTGGCCCATTTTTATTTTTTAACTTGTCGTTTTGAAAAAATTTCAGACTTAATAAAGTTGCAAAAGTATTGCATAGAGTTTCTCTATACCCTTTATCCAGAGTCCCCAAATGGTAACATCTTACATAATAATAGTATGATGATCAAAACCAGAAAATTGCCCCAAGTAATTCTGATTGGTTATCTGTTCTGACTTGCAATTGCATTGGTGCTTGTGGATGGCCATCTCTGTTGATTTTTGTGATTTGGGTTGCTTGTGTTTTATTTGAAAGGACAAATGAGAGAAGTGCTTTTCATATAATTTTATACCTTTGCAAATGGGTTAAACTTTTCATTTTGATCAAGAAGATGCCATTGTTTAAAATGGTAGTTCTTTTTTTTTTTTTGAGACGGAGTCTCGCTCTGTCGCCTAGGCTGGAGTGCAGTGGCATGATTTTGGCTCACTGCAGCCTCCACCTCCCGGGTTCACGCAGTTCTCCTGCCTCAGCCTCCTGAATAGCTGGGACTACAGGCGCCCGCCATCATGCCTGGCTAATTTTTTATATTTTTAGTAGAGACGGGGTTTCACCGTGTTAGCCAGGATGGTCTCGATCTCCTGACCTCGTGATCCGCCCGCCTTGGCCTCCTAAAGTACTGGGATTACAGGCGTGAGCCACCGCGCCCAGCCTAAAATGGTAGTTCTTTCTAAATTATCTCTCCAAATTTTCCCATGTATACAAATGAAATAAATATGACTAACTTTGTGTGTGTTTATTAATTTTTGAGACTGAGTCTCGCTTTGTCGACTAGGCTGGAGTGCAGTGGTGCGATCTCGGCTCACTGCAACCTCTGCCTCCTGGGTTCAGGTGATCTCCTGCCTCAGCCTCCCGAGTAGCTGGGATTACAGGTGCGCACCACCAAGCCGGGCTAATTTTTGTGATTTTAGTAGAGATGAGGTTTCACCAGGCTGGTGGGTTGCCCAGGCTGGTCTCAAACTCCTGGACTCAAGTGATCCACACACCTCGACCTCCCAAAGTTCTGGGATTACAGGCGTGAGCCACCACACCCGGCCAATTTTAAAACTTCTTTTTTACATTGTGGTTTCACCAGATAATTTATTTTTGCTTGTAACTGTTTTAACCTAAGTAAGGTAGTAAGGCTTTAGAAATATAAATGACAGTAATAGGATTGCTTTATTAAAGAATTGCTCCTGGCCTGCGCGGTGGCTCATGCCTGTAATCCCAGCACTTTGGGAGGCTGAGGCGGGTGGATCACAAAGTCAGGAGTTTGAGACCAGCCTGGCCGAGATGATAAAACCCTGTCTCTACTAAAAATACAAAAATTAGTCAGGCGCGCGCCTATAATCCTAGCTACTTGGGAGGCTGAGGCAGGAGAATCACTTGAGCCCAGGGAGGTGGAGGTTTTAGTGAGCCGAGATTGCGCCACTGCTCTCCAGCCAGGGTGACAGAGCAAGACTCCGTCTCAAACAAACAAACAAAAAAATTGCTCCATCTGCATTATATGTTAGTCCAACTTCGCTTTGAAGACCACTGTGGTCAGAAAATGCTGTCTCTCAAACTTTTTGTTGTCTCTGTCCACAAAAATGTTTCTGGAAATAATGTTTTTTATAATTAGAATTTTGAAAATGTTTGCTTTTTTCAATAGAACCGCATTGACAGATCAGTTGTAGGATCTGTATCCTTCCTCTAGCAGCCTTTATCAGATGGTGATGATATTTTCCATATTTTATCTCTGAACCTGGTAGTGGTTGGTGAACCTGACCCACAGTAGACTTATTTTGGGTGTATCTCATTTACATAGCCTCAAATAATGAATAGTCCAGATTATTAAATTGTTTGCAGCTTGATCTTTTCGTGTAGCCAAGTTTTTGTCTTTTGTTCTACTTGAAAAATTTCTTTGTAAGTCCTTGGAATGCATTTCTCTTTTAGATTAATGTAATATCTACGAATTTCTCTGTACTGGGTTGTTTTCCTTGGTTCTTTTTATTGGCCTTGAGAAAAACTTTATTTGCTGCTGCTTCTTAGGAAATGTTTATAGTAACTGGGAAAAATAAGACAATGAAAAAAATTAATTTATATACAGGTGATGGTGATGGGAATTTAAACCATAAAATTATCCTTGACACTTAGAATGTCGCTTTAGATGAAGATGCTATTGTTTTATGAAGCAAACGGGGAAAAATCCAGATTTTAAGATCCCATAACCCTGTATGACTTAACACTTGGAAGTCGAAATTAAATGTAAAAAGCCACACACTCTTTTCCTATTGTTTGTGAGTTAGGCGAATTTGGTAATATATAGGAAGAGATGACAAAAATAGACTCCATTATGTCCTGCTTGGAACCAGTTTTCGTATAAAAATTTAAAAGCTTGATATGGAAGAACATTTTTAGCTATTTTTCACTGTTTTTTTTCCCGATTATATTTTGGTAATATATTTTGGATATGGCCTGTCTTGGTCTTTGTCATTTTTATCAATTTTGATTTTTCCCTTGCAAATGAGAGCTTTGTCCAGCCAACATGGAGAAGTACATTTCTAGGGACTAAACCTGGCTCCCGGGTTGTTTGCTGAGGTCCTTTTTGTGTGGAAAGAATGGTTATTACCAGGGAAGGTTTTCCTTTTGTTTTACTTGCTATCCAGATGCTGCTCAGACTCTCGCTCTCGCACAGGATCACAGTATGGATATTCCAAGTCAAGACCAACTGAAGGTAAAATCACCACACGGTGACTTCTTTTGTTGTACAGAGTGGCCCCTTCTCTGTACCTATGGATCTTGGACTCCCAAGACCTTTCCCTGAATGTGGTAAGAATTTAATAAGAAAGGTTCTTGGGAGTTCACAGACCAGGGACAGAGTGAACCTTCTCTGTTCTGCCCATAACAGAGTTCCAGTCTCTGAATCTTTCTTTGGGATGTAGCACTTCTGATCTTCAGTTCTTCCAGTTGCATTTTTCTTTGGGTTTGTGTGTACCTGTGTGTGTGTGTTTGAGGATATTGCTTTATTAGATTTTAATAGGCGTGTTGCAGTTAAGTTCATGTCAGGCCATTTCCTAAAGCTTCCCCAAACCTGGGGAAACTTTATAGTCATCTTGGTACGTGGTGAGGGTTTCATATGTTTTCTGAATTATGCCTAGTTTTGTAGTAGACTGGAGGGTTTATACAGATAGCCTGTTTTTAACAGTAGATTTTGGCCTTTGTGCAGAGGTTTTTTTTTCCCCCCAGGTTTGGGATTCTTCTAGCTTTGCTCACAGTGGGTTGAGGAGAGGTGTTGCCTTTATTTGATGACTGTTGTGAACTTGAGTTCTCTTTCTTGTGTGTAACCCATTGTGTTGCACACTAACTGGTGAGCCAGAATGGAACTGCTACATCCCCTGGTCTCAGTTATTTCTACTGCACTGATGGACACCTTTCCCTTCTTTCAGCAAAGTGCAGAGGAAAGTTCCACTTCCAGAAAAAGAACTACAGAAGACAATATCCCCACACTGCCTACCTCAGAGCATAAATGCCTACATTCTAGAGAAGGTATGTTTTGGATTAAGGCTATATAGACTTTTGTTCTTTTCCTCTTCCAACCTTTTTATTTTTAATCTCTCCATATGTGAAGTAGGAGAGGGATATGTCACAATTTCTCATCCTTTTCTGAAAACCTTTTTATCAACCTAGTTACTACCATTGTTAGCTTTGAAGAGGTAGTGCTATTTTAGCAACCCGTGAGTACTAGGATGGTGCAAGACCCTTCCATGAGCTAGCATGCTACTAGAAAATAGCTACACATTTATTGATTTGCCACCAGGTGAATTTTCTACATACATGAATTCAGCTGCCTTAGACTTTTCAATCTTAGTATTCTTGTATGTATATGATTTGGTTAGAATTTTTATTTTGATTTATCTACTTGAGGCAAAGGCCAATTTTCATACTTTTTTTTTTTTTTTTTTGAGTCAGAGTCTCCCTGGGTCACCCAGGTTGGAGTGCAGCGGTGCGATCTCAGCTCACTGCGACCTCCACCTCCTTGGTTCAAGTGATTCTTGTGCCTCAGCCTCCTGAGTAGCTGAGATTACAGGTGTGTGCCACCACGCCTGGCCTTTTTTTTTTTTTTTTTGAGACGGAGTCTCATTCTTGTTACCTGGGCTGAGTGCAATGGCGTGATCTCAGCTCACTGCAGCCTCCGCCTCCCAGGTTCAAGCCATTCTCCTGCCTTAGCCTCTGGAGTAGCTGGGATTACAGGCGTGTGCCACCACGCCCGGCTAATTTTGTATTTTTAGTAGAGATGGGGTTTCCCCACGTTGGTCAGGCTGGTCTCCAACTCCCGACCTCAGGTGATCTGCCTGCCTTGGCCTCCCAAAGTGCTGGGATTACAGGTGCATGCCACTACGCCTGGCTAATTTTGGGGTTTTGCCATGTTGGCCAGGCTGGTCTCGAACTCCTGGCCTCAAATGGTCTACCCGCCTCAGCCTCCTAAAGTGCTGGGATTACAGGCGTGAGCCACTGCACCTGGCCCAATTTTTACACATTTTGAAGTTTGCAAAGATGACATAATATACTTAATCACAAAGCCAAGAATGAGATATAAGAGGTATAAGTTGAGCACTCTAAATTTGAAATGTTGAGCATTCTCAATTTGAAAGATGGTAATGCTCTTTTAGCAACTCATGAGTACTAGGATGGTGCAAGACCCTTCAAAGGATCTTAGAATAAGTTGAGCATCCAAAATCTGAAAACTTGTTTGTTTTTTTTTTTTTTTCTTTTTGAGACAGGGTCTTGCTCTGTCACCAGGCTGGAGTGCAGTGGCACAGTCTCAGCTCACTGCAACCTCCGCCTCCCGTGTTCAAGCGATTCTCCTGCCTCAGCCTCCTAAGTAGCTGGGATTACAGGCGTGCACCACTACGCCCAGCCAATTTTTGTATTCTTAGTAGAGACGGGGTTTTACCATGTTGACCAGGATGGGTTGATGTCATGACCTCGTGATCCACCCGCCTTGGCCTCCCAAAGTGCTGGGATTATAGGCATGAGCCACCACACCCAGCCTCTGAAAACTTTTTCACATGACACCACAAGTAGAAAATTTAACACCTGACTTCATATGACAGGTTGCAGTGAAAACTTAGTTTCATGCACGGAATTATTTAAAATATTATAAAAAACTGTCTTCAGGCTGTGTGTACAAGGTGTACATGAAAACTTGGGTCCCATTGGCCAGGCGCGGTGGCTCACGCCTGTAATCCCAGCACTTTGAGAGGCTGAGGCGGGCGGATCACGAGGTCAGGAGATTGAGACCATCCTGGCCAACACGGTGAAACCCCGTCTCTACTTAAAAAAAATACAAAAAATTAGCCGGGTGTGGTGGTGGGCGCCCGTAGTCCCAGCTACCCAGGAGGCTGAGGCAGGAGAATTGCGTGAACCCAGGAGGCGGAGCTAGCAGTGAGCCGAGATCGCGCCACTGCACTCCAGCCTGGGCGACAGAGCGAGACTCTGTCTCAAAAAAAAAAAAACAAAAGGGAAACTTGGGTCCCATCCCCAGGATATCTCATTATGTATATGCAAATATTCCAAATCCAGAAAAATTGTTTTTGCCCTTGGGTGGTAGTCACCAGATCTTTGCCATTCCATTAGATATGTTGTGGTCAGGCTAATGATTTCATCCATATTTTCCCCAAAACTCTACTTTAAAAAACACTTTCTAGGCTGGGCATGGTGGCTCATGCTTGTAATCCTAGCACTTTGGGAGGCTGAGGCAGGCGGATCACCTGAGGTCAGGAGTTCGAGACCAGCCTGGCCAACATGGTGAAACACTGTCTATATTAAAAATACAAAAATTAGCCTGACATGGTGGCAGGCGCCTGTAATCCCAGCTACTCGGGAGGCTGAGGCAGGATAATTGCTTGAACCCGGGAGGCAGAGGTTGCAGTGAGCCGAGATCGCGCCATTGCCCTCCAGCCTGGGGGACAAGAGCAAGACTTTGTCTCAAAAAACAAACAAAAAAAACACTTTCTAAAATTAGTTTTTTGTTTCTGTTTTTGTGTTGGCGAAGATGTGTAAAATCATAAATTCCCCAAAGTCATTTTATGGCATGATGGCTTCTAGTCTAGGCATGTGGACCAATGGCAGGTTAAGCCTCTAGTTATGTCTGAGAAACTTTGGCTGCTGAAGTTATTTTAAAAGCTTAAATTTGAATAAGTTTATCATGCTGGATTGTTTTCTTTACATTGCATTTGAGCATAAACTGAATTTTGGTCTACCTAGTTACTTTGTAACTATTCCAGTCTATATGATATTAAGTGTGTAATTTTATTCCTTAATGCAAATCCCTGCTTATTTTGTACTCAAAAGGCAATTTTAAGATATATAAGAACATGGCTGGGCACTGTTAGAAAATCAAGGCTGGGCGTGGTAGCTCTTGCCTGTAATCCCAGCACTTTGGGAGGCTGAGGCAGGGGGATTACTTGAGCTCAAGAGTTCGAGACCAGCTTGGGTAACATAGCGAGACCTCGTCTCTACAAAAAATCAGCCCAGTGAAAAATTAGCTGGGCATGATGGTGCGCATCAGTGGTCCCAGCTACTCAGGAGGCTGAGATGGAAGGATCACTTGAGCCCAAGAGGTGGAGATTGCAGTGAGCGGAGGTTGCAGTGAATCAATATCATGTCACTGCACTCCAGCCTGGGCAACAAAGTGGTGCCCTGTCTCAAAAAAAAGTTGGCAAGGGCAGGTATTTAAGAATAGCCAACTCAAGGGGGGATATGTAGTTTGTGATGAAAATTTGGGAATAAATAATAGTATTTTCAGGAAGACCTATAGGTAGAAGGGACAGAATTTTTATTTGTGGAAAGAATGACCTATTTTCATTTCTTTCATAAGTTGTAGAGCTCGAGTAGGGAAGAATAACTTTAATATGGCACCATTTCAAGAATTTGGCTTCTGATAGTTTCAATAATGAATAAGTGGAAACATAATTGAAGTTTCCCTGGCCACAGATAAGCCTTTTAGTCAGCAATATTGACATAATTTATAAGTAAATAGGGTAACCTTATGTTCTGGCAAGGACCCATGTATTGCAGAAATTCTTTCACCACATGTACTTCAGCACACGTTAACGCCCATGGTTGCTATGGGCAGGCCTAATGTATTGGGAGGAGGTAGAAGAGAATGAGAAAGTAAGAAAGGAGCAGTAGAGCCCAACAAAAGACTGGAGTATGGGAAAGAAAAGAGTATCATGTGATAACAACAGACTTATGTTATTAGCTGCCCTCAGTGTCATTCAGATGTACAATGTGAGATCTTTTACTTGAAATAATGTGGGGTCTTAGTATTTGTGGTATGTCTAGATACTTAACTCTAAGAGCCCATTGATCCAGCGAGGGCATATGTATGTGTTTGGACAACCTGGAGTTTAGTGTTTTATAGTGGTTGTTACCTACTAAAACATACGAATTATTGAGAAATGACCCAGAATATGTGGTACCAGTGAGATTGCCTGGACAACCTTGTGATCACCTATTATGGTTTGTATTGCCTTGCTTTGACCTTAAGGGTTAGACCACTATGTTACCATCATTTGCAATGCTGTTAATCAAACTATTATCAGGCACTATGTACTAGAGCAAGTAATTCTATAGTTTATACATGGTAGGAGTGTTTAAAATGCCAGTAAATGCCCATTTAGAAATTCTTTTAGAACAAGGTCATTGTTCAGATGCTTTTAGAGTCTTTTTTTTTTTTTTCCTGTCTTCTCTTAGAAGACAATGCTTTTAGAGTTTAAACTTGATAAACGATGATCTATTTGTAGTGTCATTACTTGCTAATGAAGTCTAAACAAGGGAGGAGATTTGAGCTCTGCCACTAAGACAGATACTTGATTTCTGGTTCTTTCTTTCTTAGAACAGGAATTTCTTTTTACCTATTTTATAAAGAAGTTTTAAGTATTCTAAGGATAGTCTTGGTTATTACGTATTGTGCATAGTTATCATTCTTTTCATTTGACTTCTATAGATGAAGACTTAATTGAAAATTTAGCCCAAGATGAAACATCTAGGCTGGACCTTGGATTTGAGGAGTGGGATGTAGCTGGCCTGCCTTGGTGGTTTTTAGGAAACTTGAGAAGCAACTATACACCTAGAAGTAATGGCTCAACTGATTTACAGACAAATCAGGTAAATTTCACATTTGAAGGGGAGTGGTTTTTTTTCTTTTGAAAGGGTAACATTCTTGGTTACTCTTGACCACACATTATATTCTCTAAGAATTCTTATTTACTCCTATGGCATTAAATACCATCTGTATGCATGTGATACCCAAATCTGTATCTCTAGTCCTTACCTCTTCCCTAAATGCCCAACTTCAGTTTCCAGATGCCTATTTAACTAACAACTCTACTTAGAGGATTTGACATTGAACAATTTCAAAATGGAGCCTTTGGCTGTGCATAGTGGCTCATGCCTGTAATCTCTGGGAGTCTCAGCCTATAACACTGGGAGGCCGAGACAGGAGGATTGCTTGAGCCCAGGAGTTTGAGACCAGCCTAGGCAACATAGATGCCATTTTTACAAAAAATTAAAAATTAGCCAGGCGTGGTGGCGTGCACCTGTTTTACTATAGTAATAACTGATTCAGCCCCCTCCTTCCTCACTTCCTGTCATTCTTCTTTGTTCACTATATGCATTTTGGATATACTAGGCTCCTTTCTGACACTGTAGCCCAAAATTGCTGCCTTCCTCAGGCACCTTAAGTTTGTTCTTTACTCTTTCTGGAACACTGTTCCCCCACATTCTTTCTTTGCCTTCTCATGATTTAGGACTCACCTCAAATGTAATTTCTTCAAAGAGGTCATCCCTGGCCGCAAAGGCTATTATGTTACACAGTTCCAGTAGGATCCATTCGCTTTTTGTTTTGGAGCTGTGTAGTTATAGGTGGTGGCCCTGCAAAACCCATCCCTAGTTAAAATAGCCTCCTCTCTAGCCACTCTTCTCTTTTATCCTATTTTATTCTCCATAGTACTTCTCACTTTGTAAAAATATTGCTATATTTAATATATGTGTTGTCTGTTTACCACTGAAATGTAAGGCCAGGGCTTTTGTATTATTCACTACTTTTTCCATTACCTGGTACCTAGAACAGTATGTGGCACATAATAGGTATTCAGTGAGTATTTGTTTAATAAATGAATGAGTATTTAACAGTGTGCAAAATAATAAATTGTCTCTCATGAATGTTGTAGAAAAGCATGTCATGAAATATTCATAGATGAATGCAGAAGGTTAATTCTATATGGAGTTCAGAAAGTGTCAGGACAAAAGGTTTGGGTGACCATCAGTATTTCTCATATTTCTTTAATAAGCATCCTTGACCATTTTAAGGGAAAGAATATGTCAGAACTAATGGAATGTTTTCTAGCTTCTTAGAGTGTCACCTGTAGAAGGGAATTTAGGGAATAGATTCTATTTACTTGAGCAACTACAAGTCCTTACCTTTTAAACTCTTCAGTACTGTTTCTTAGGTGTTATACCTGATTTAGTGTTAAAAGAGAAAAGTCCATGCCTGACTCCATTATATCCATCCATTAGTTTATCCACAGTAGGTGTCAAGTAGATATATGTTGAATGAATACATGTCCACTGAATAAAGGCAAGATGTTCTTTGGTGATGTAGTGTGACGACATTGAGTTTTGGGTTCATTTGTGTTGTTTCAACATCTCTGATAAACCTCTGAATACAGAAACTCATGTTTGTTTTTTTTCTGTTAGGATGTGGGTACTGCCATTGTTTCAGATACTACAGATGACTTGTGGTTTTTGAATGAGTCAGTATCAGAGCAGTTAGGTGTTGGAATAAAAGTTGAAGCTGCTGATACTGAACAAACAAGTGAAGAAGTAGGGAAAGTAAGTGACAAAAAGGTATGTTGTGGAAAAATTCCATGTTGATTCTGTTTGTATGCTCATAGTATCATCTGTTCAGATTTCTTTGTATCTGTTTTTACAACAGATTGCTCACATAATCCCCTTTTTAATTAATTTTTCAATCCAATTTTAAGATTCACATTAAGTAATGTTAACCAGGGCTGCCTTAAAAGCCCCTACTTAGTCAAAAGCAGTAAGCTACTCTTTTTTCCCCTGCTTATAGCAACAAGCTACCTTTTGTCTCCCTTTGCTAACAAGGTAAGGTGCTAATCAAGCTTGTCCAACCCACAGCCTGTGGACCACATGCGGCCCAGAACAACTTTGAATCAACACAAATTCATAAACTTTTTAAAAACATTATGAGTTTTCTTGTGATTTTTTTTCTCCTTTTAGCTCATCAGTTATCATTAGTGTTAGTGTATTTTATGTGTGGCCCAAGACAATTCTTCCAGTGTGACCCAGGGAAGCCAAAAGGTTGGACACCCCTGTTCTAAATGAATAGCAGTCTGTAGGAGAAAACTTATTTCTTGGAAATCTTGATAGCTTCCATAACCATGTTATACCTAAATGGAAAGATAAGATTATTTCTTTGTAGCTATTTTAGTGTTAAAATAGTAGAAAAGAGGGGAGATTGAACTCTGAGTACATACATATGGTATGTACTCATGAAGTACTCATGCGTATGGTATGTACTCATGTACAGATGAAGAGTCATAGAGGCAACTTGCTCAAGACTCAGAAGAAATTGGGGAGGAGATCCAGTGGCCAGCATGTAGAAGAGTGTTGGTAAACATCCATCGGATAAATACAGCAAAGAAAAAATTGGGTCATCCTTTTTAGTTATTTAAGGGATTTTCATAAGAATTTTGAGTTCCTGAAGGATACCCTAGTATATTCGTTGTAGTCAAATGGTACCTGGGTTCTCTTAGACTAGTTATATGGGTAGCATTAGAAGGAATGCAGGTGGCTTGAATTAAGACAAAAGTGACATTTGGAAACTTTTATTTATTTATTTTTGAGATGGGATCTCACTGTTTTGCCCAACCTGGTCTTAAACTTCTTAGCTCAAGTGGTCCTTCCACTTCAGCCTCCCAAGTAGCTGGGGTCACAGGCATGTGCAGTCATACCTGGCCTAGGAAACTTCTATAGAGAGAGATGAGACTTAAAATACTTGGCCATTTGTGAGAAGGTTGCTGTACAGAGGTTCATAATTGTTTCATAATTGGTTTTATTCTTTTTATTGGACCACAAAACTAGGGCTTTAAATTTTTAAATTCTAAATTTTAAAATTTAGAACACTCCTTACTTTTGAAATGGACTTTTTTTGTTTGTTTCTGTTTCTATGGGCATGTTTTTATAGGACAGCCAGAGTATCACATAACTAGTTTCACTTTTGAAAGTGAAAAGTAAATTTTTAAGATACTTTGTTTCATTCTTCCTGTCTGCTTAGATAAAAAATTTCACGTTTAACAATTTGGAGCTTTTCTACTCTGAAATTATTTATTTATTTATTTATTTTTAAATTGTTTTAGAGACAAGCTCTTATTCTGTCACCCAGGCTGGAGTGCAGTGGTGAGATCATAGCTTACTGCAAGCCGGAACTCTTGGGCTCAAGCGATTCTCTTGTCTCAGCCCCCAAGTAACTGGGACTACAGGCGTGCACCACCACACCTGGCTAATTTTTTTTATTTTTTGCAGAGACAGGGTCTTGCTCTGTTGCCTAGGCCAGTTTCAAACTCCTGGGCTCAAACTATCCTCCTGCCTTGGCCTCCCAAAGTGCTGAAATTATAGGCACCTGGCTGTAAAATAGCCACCATGCCCAGCTATTTTCTTTAAAGTCATAAATATGGGCATCTTCTCTCTTCTGAATGCAGAATTTATTTGGTAACTCTTCTGGGTGCTTTTCTGTCATTTGTGCTACTACTGAAATGCCAACTAGATGTACAGAATCATGTGTTTGGTCTTGCATTTAAGCTGTCTCCTTAAGTGCTAGAGATGGGAGAAGAATGTGAGTTTTAAATTGAAGCAGTTGTCTTTTTTGCTTTTAGTTAATTAGCCTCATCTAAAACAAGTAAACATTACTAATGAGATGTTTTTGCCTTCACAGGTGATTGAAGTGGGAAAAAATGATGACCTGGAGGACTCTAAGTCCTTAAGTGATGATACCGATGTAGAAGTTACCTCTGAGGTATGAATCTTTAGCAAAAGCTATTTTGCACCAGCCCCATCTTCAGATGATGTAATCCCAGCAGTTCATTTGTGTTGAAGAGTGCTGTTTACCCCTCATTTCTGTCTCCCTTGCCTAGTTGCTAAGTGATGTTGGTTTCTTTACATTTTTTAAGAGATTTTTATTGGAACTTAAGAAGGGAAGGGGATAATTTGATCTTATCCTCTCCCTACCTTGAAAAGGATGAGATAAATGCCTCTGTGTGCCTTTCTCCCTGCCATCAAATCTCTTTGGAGACACAAAGTTATTCAAAATAGTCTTGCACTTCTTTCCCTGACTCAACACCTCTCTGCAATCCCAAAGACAGACCCATAGGCTATCTAAAATTATTTGTTGAATATAAAAATAATATTGTCATTGTTTTCTTAAAAAGAAGCAAATGGAAAACAGCTTAATTTCCACACAGATTAGTATTAATGGAGGACTATTAAAGAAGACTTGATATTCCACTCTTAGGTTAATAGGGATGGATTTGTCACTAGTTGACAACTCAAGTCTAGACCCAAATGTATACCTTGCTTTTTTCTTGCTATTTCCCCATGTTTCTTTTAGTCTTGCCGCAGGTAACACACTATGGGAAAAAGGTTGGTGGAGGAAGGATAAGAAGGGGATTTTACATTTTGCTGCTTGGAAAGAGAAACATTTTTAGGTTGTTTCTGGTGTTGATCCTTCCCCCATTCCCACCACACCACTGTTGAGCATTATGGTAGTTCATTGCCAATGATCTGTGTGTAGCTTAGTAATAAAGTAAAATATATTGGTCCAGTAAGTGTTCTTGACCGTAATACAAATAACAGAGATAAATGTTTCCATCTGTTTTTTTGAGATGGAGTTTCACTCTTGTTGCCAAGGTTGGAATGCAATGGCATAATCTCGACTCACTGCAACTTCTGCCTCCCAGGTTCGAGCGATTCTCCTGCCTCAGCCTCCCAAGTAGCTGAGATTACAGACATGTGCCACCATGCCCAGCTAATTTTGTGTTTTTAATAGAGACGAGGATCTCCATGTTGGTCAGGCTGGTCTTGAACTTCTGACCTCAGGTGATCCGCCCGCCTCAGCCTCCCACAGTGCTGGGATTACAGGCGTGAGCCACCACTCCCGGCCATGTTTACATCTTAATCAGACTTCTGTGGCTACTTGGGTGCAGAAAACCTATTAAGCAAATGGACTGTATTTCATCATATCAAAGATGCCATTGAATTTAATAAGCCCTATTATTTTATGTCCTACTAAGAAAAAGTGATGCCAATTAAACTGTGGCACACCATCAGTCATGAATTCCAAATCTTTATGAAGTTCCTTTGATTATTTGTATAGCCTTTTAAATGAGATTGGAAGATCTTAGACTGGCATGAGTGTTTTGAGGCCATCTGGAATCCCAGTTTAACACATAGTTGTGCCCTTGCCTCAGTCTGGACAATTGAGTTATGACTTCTAGACTTGAAGTGCTTGGCCTTTGACCTAAAAGTAATCAAGTTCAGCTTATGTCAAATCAAATCCTGTCAAAGCCAGTTAACCGCATTAAATATTCTTTCTTGTTCCCTGTAGCTATTTTTGAATTAAGCAAAGCATTTAAAATTCATTGAGATCTAGTGTCTCCTAATTTGAATATGGAGAAGTAGGGAAAAATTACTTGGCATTCAAGGACAATAACATTTATTTTTCAGAGGGCATGATTTAGGCATACAGTTATACCTATAATTCTGGGTGCAATGAGAGTGCATGAGTAAATTTAGTAGTTTTCAAATCTCATTTGTTTTAGCTTTCTTTTTTGCCAAACTTTATAACATTTGCTATTAGTGTAGAAAAGAATGACAGAGTATTCTCTTCATTCTTCAGCCTCTTGCCCGATAAAGGAGTAAGTTGTGCAAAGAAAAGTAACTCCAAAGAAGCCCATAAGGTACAGCAAACAACGTAAATTTCACCGAGATGAGGTAGAAAGCCACCTTTCTTAAAGCCACTTTCTTAAAGATAACTATATCAGATTTTGGCTTGAAAATAGCAGTTGTGGCACTATCAGTGTACACCTTCCAAAGACTTTCCTTCATGTGGCTGTAGAATTTGCTCAAATCCTAGGCTAGATCACTGGTGTGGAATAGCTTAGTGAGAGGATGTGAATGAATTTGACCTCCTTTCCTTTTTCTCAGCATCATATTAACCCCCTGAGTATTAATTGGCTTCACTTGTCTTTGTAGGATGAGTGGCAGTGTACTGAATGCAAGAAATTTAACTCTCCAAGCAAGAGGTACTGTTTTCGTTGTTGGGCCTTGAGGAAGGATTGGTATTCAGATTGTTCAAAGTTAACCCATTCTCTCTCCACGTCTGATATCACTGCCATACCTGAAAAGGAAAATGAAGGAAATGATGTCCCTGATTGTCGAAGAACCATTTCGGCTCCTGTCGTTAGACCTAAAGATGTGTATATAAAGAAAGAAAACTCCAAACTTTTTGATCCCTGCAACTCAGTGGAATTCTTGGATTTGGCTCACAGTTCTGAAAGCCAAGAGACCATCTCAAGCATGGGAGAACAGTTAGATAACCTTTCTGAACAGAGAACAGATACAGAAAACATGGAGGATTGCCAGAATCTCTTGAAGCCATGTAGCTTATGTGAGAAAAGACCGCGAGACGGGAACATTATTCATGGAAGGACGGGCCATCTTGTCACTTGTTTTCACTGTGCCAGAAGACTAAAGAAGGCTGGGGCTTCATGCCCTATTTGCAAGAAAGAGATTCAGCTGGTTATTAAGGTTTTTATAGCATAATGGTAGTACGAACATAAAAATGCATTTATTCAGTTCACTTACCACATTATTTGAAAATCAGTCCTTTATTTAATTTTATTTCCAACCTGTCAGAGAATGTTCTTAGGCATCAAAATCCAAGGTAGCTGTAAGAAAAATACTGGAGCTAACAATGAAGAACAGAAGTAATCTGATTAGTCAAATTATGAAGTGCCATGGATTACTTTATGCAGCAGTCAGGTACATAGTTAGGTGAACCCAAAAGAAAAACTCTTGAAAACAAGAGGTTTCTTCCATGCACATTTACAATATTGAGGTATAATTAACATGATAAAGTGTTTCCTTCTAACGAGTTGTAGAAATCTGAGTAACCACCCAAAAAAAGCAATAGAATGTTTCTGTCACCCCAAAACACTCCCTTCTGCCCCTCTTCAGACAGTCCTTCAGCTATTTCATGGCTCTCACCCTAGTTTTTTTTTTTTTTTGCACTTTTTTTTTCCAGGGGTATAGGGGAGGTGTGGGGCGACAGGGTCTGTCTTGTTCTGTCTCCCAGGCTGAAGTGCAGTGCAGTGGTATGATCATGGCTCACTGCAGCCTTGGTCTCCTGGGCATAAGTGGTCTTCCCACTTCAGCCTCCTGAGTAGCTGAGACTATAGACTAGCATAACCACATTGGCTAATTTTTTGTGGAGATGAAGTCTCACTATGTTGCCCAGGCTGGTCTCGAACTCCTGGGCTCAAACAATCCTCCTGCCTCAGCCTTCCAAATTGCTGGGATTATAGTCATGAGGCACCTAGTCTGGCCCTTTTGCAAGACTTTAATCTGAAATCTAAATTTTTAAAATTTAAATACTTACAAAGGATATACTATCCAACATATTGCATATTATATATGTGCTTTAAAGATTTTTTTTTTTTTTTGAGAGACAGGGTCTCACTTTGTCATCCAAGCTGGAGTGCAGTGGTGCAAACACAGCCCACCTCCTGGGCTCAAGTGATCCTCCAGCCTCAGCTTCCCTCACAGGCATTCACTATCACTCCCAGCTAATTAAAATAATTTGTAGACGGTGTCTCATTATGTTGCCCAGGCTGGTCTCGAACTCCTGGGTTTAAGTGATTCCCCCACCTCAGCCTCCCAAAGTGTTGGGCTTACAGCCGTGAGCCACTATGCTTGGCTCAAAGATATTTTTATGAAAGCCCTGGGACTATAGATTTAGCTGATTAAATTTATAGAAAAAGTCTTGTCATATAAACTGGCAAAGCCTGTTCTTAATTTAATTAGCCAAATCAGACTTAACTTCCGTCAGAACATGTCTTGGTTTTAATTCAGATAAACACACAAACACACTTCTCTGGCACAGCCTTCAGAAGCATCAGGTTTTTTTTTGTTGTTTTTTTTTGTTTTTTTTTTGAGACAGGGTCTTGCTCTGTCGCCCAGGCTGGAGTGCACTGGCACAATCACAGTTCACTGCAGCCTCGACCTCCCAGATCCAAGCAATCCTCCCACCTAAGCCTCCCAAGTAGCTGGGTCTGTAGGCACGTGCCACCACCATGCCCAGCTGAATTTCGTATTTTTTGTACAGACAGCATTTTGCCATGTTGCCCAGGCTGGTCCCAAACTTCTAGCCTCAAGCAACCCTCCTGCCTCAGCCTCTCAAAGTGCTAGGATTGCAGTCCTGAGCTACTGCCCCCTACCCTCTTTGCGTCTTAGAAGTCATTTAGATTTTTTTTGATCCTTTTGTTTAGTGCCTCTGGAGCTGCTTACACCAAGGCAATACGCCTTGATATACTGGATGGTTGAGAGGCAGCCTCTTTTTTTTTTTTTTTTTTTTTTTGAGAGGATACGGAGTATGGCTGTTGTGAAAAGGGAGGTAAAGAGAAATGGTAGATCTGAAGAGGGCTCATCAGAGCACATATTTTAGGACAACACATATGGAAATTGGACATCTTTAAGTTGGTTTCCATAGAGCTATGCATGTATCCTTACCCCCATGGGAAAATGTTGGTGTGTTCTCAAGGGTATGCATGTGTCATTTTGAAGACCAAGGCCCTGGAATTGTCAAACTTAAGGATCATAAAAATCATGAGGGTTGCTTGTTAAAAATGCCCAAACGTGCAGAGACTGATCTTTGAGATCTGGACCAGGAATTTGCATTTGAACAAGTGTTCCTGGAATCTCTATGCAAGTTTTATACAGAACATACTTTTGGAATCCTTGCCCTAGACAGGGGTGTCCAATCTTTTGGCTTCCCTGGTCCACAATGGAAGAAGAATTGTCTTGGACCACACATAAAATACACTAACACTAACAATAGCTGATGAGCTAAAAAAAAAAAAAAAAAAAAAAAAAAATCGTGGACCGGGCGTAGTGGCTCACACCTGTAATCCCAACACTTTGGGAGGCCGAGGCGGGCAGATCACCTGAGGTCGGGAGTTTGAGACCAGCCTGACCAACATGGAGAAACCCCATCTTTACTAAAAATACAAAAAATTAGCTGGGCATGGTGGTGCATGCCTGTAGTCCCAGCTACTCGGGAGGCTGAGGCAGGAGAATCGCTTGAACCTGAGAGGGGGAGATTGCGGTGAGCTGAGATTGCGCCATTGCACCCCAGCCTGGGCAACAATAGCGAAACTGTCTCAGAAAAAAGAAAAAAAAATCGCAAAAAGAAAAATCTCATAATGTTGTTGGTTTTTTTTTTTTTTTTTGAGACAGAGTCTCACTCCGTTGCCCAGGCTGGAGTGCAATGGCATGATCTCTGCTCACTGCAATCTCTGCCTCCCGGGTTCAGGTGATTCTCCTGCCTCAGCCTCCCAAGTAGCTGGGACTACAGGCACATACCACCATGCCCGGCTAATTTTTGTATTTTTAGTAGAGATGGGGGTTTCACTATGTTGGCCAGGCTGGTCTCGAACTCCTGACCTCATGATCCACACACCTCGGCCTCCCAAAGTCCTGGGATTACAGGCGTGAGCTACCGCACCCAGCCAAGTTGTAATTTTTAATAAAACTTAAGTAAACATTTTACTTATGTTTATAGATATTTGATGCTAAATTTGACACATCATTGCCCATGAAAGAATCCTCTTAGGCTGCTCAGCTTCATTCCTCTTCCTGCTTGCCCACCGGGGTTTTTCACTGCTTCTGTTAGCACTAAGTACTTAGACGATCCTAAGATATGTGCTTGAGCCGAATTTCATCTTTACTTGTAGGAAACTTTAAACTATTTCTTTTCTTTTCTTCTTTTTTTTTTTTTTTTATTTGAGATGGAGTTTTGCTCTTGTCGCCCAGGCTGGAGTGCAGTGGAGTGATCTCGGCTCACTGCAACCTCTGCCTCCCGGGTTCAAATGATTCTCCTGCCTCAGCCTCCCAAGTAGCTGGGATTACAGGTGTGCACCACCATGTCTGGCTAATTTTGTATTTTTAGTAGAGATGGTTTCACCATGTTGGTCAGGCTGGTCTCGAACTCCTGACCTCAGGTCATCCACCCACCTCGGCCTCGCAAAGTGCTGAGATTACAGGCATGAGCCACAGCGCCCAGCTTAAACTATTTTCTTGGTCTGTTTTTGATTTTCTTTTTTCCTTGCCACTGCGGTACAGATTTTTTTTACTCACTGCCACTAAACTAAAGCAAGGCATAGTTTATATGTGAAGTGTTCAGAGTTTACTGCTATAAGGAAACTTCCAAATACTGACATTCACCTTTTAGCTGTAGTTATTGGGACCATGTGCTCTGGTTTTCTGGAGACTGCCAAATTGCTCCCATTTTTCTGCATCCCACCTGGTTTCTTTCTGCCTGTCCCCTTTCACTTTCAAACGTCTTCATTTGGATGTTAAATTATATGGTCACCTAGTTATAGGTAAGCCTTGTTCGAGTTGAAATCTTGATTGTTGAGGAAGGATCTGTGTCATTGGAGCTTGTTGTTTCTGCTGCAACGTGCTGTAGACTATGAATAATGAAATCACACCACATTACCATCAGATTTCTTGTTTTGTCATTTAAATTAATATTTATGATTGTTATCTTGGGCAAAAAGTTCAGAGCAGAGATGACAAATCATTAGAACAACGATGAATTTCAGTATTACGGCTAAAAAGTTCTTCTGTCTGAATATTAACTCACTCTCCTTGCAGTGTACTTCACAGTAATTGGTATGCTTTTTTATTTAATGCTTAAATCAAACTTTATAAAAATCTTAGACCAGATCTTTAATATGGTATGCCATTTCCCCAGTCTACCAATGGAATAGTATGGGTTTCTAATCCTAGGCTTGTACAATGGATTGGAGTTGAGCCATGCCAGCCTCCACACTGCCACTAACTTCTGTAATGTAAGATTGAGTCACTGCCAAGCATTTGAAATATGCAGTTGTGTTTTAATTATAATTTATGTATAGTTAGATGTATGTAATGCATTGTGTGATATTATTTGGTTTGTAAGAATTTATTTTTAAGGGTCAAGGTCATTTGTAACATTTTGTGTGTGTCAATTCAATGCAATGTTGGCTGCCTTTTGAAGTCTTTGATATATTGGTGAATATTCTTCTGATCTATAATACAAAGCTATGTAATGTTACCTCTTGACTCGCTTTTGAAAGGAAGACAATTGTTAACTAGATATTTGAGTTTTTTCCCCTCAGAATTATGTGAATTTCTGATATATGGCTTTAGATACTGTGAATCTGTTTTCCATTTAGTCAGTTATCTGCTTAAATTGTTCAGAACTATATCCTAACGAGCAATTAGTTCTGATGGTTCTCCCAGTCATGAGTGTGCATGTGTGCAAGCATGTTTTGATCCTGATGCTACCTTTGTTAAAAATGGCCATAGATTAGGAACTAGCTATGTTTTTAGAATCAAAGATGAACCGGTAAGCTGTCTCATGTACCAAACGTGAAATTTACAGTGTTTACAAATGTCTGGAATTTTGCACTGCCATAGGGAATGTTAAGGTTACTTGGCTGGAATTTATCAGACTTGTGAGTAAACAAGTTGAAGTTTAGCAGATGAGGGGGAATATTGAGGCCCCTAAGGCTAAACAAAATAATCAGTATCTGAGATAGTGGCTAATGTGGCTCCCCAGGCCTAATTTGGGAAGAGTTTTTCCTGATTGCTTTGAGAAGTACTTTCTTTTGACAGAAATTTTCATTTTGCTTGCCATTGCTATATTCTCCCTTTATAGGAGCCATTGGATTTCTTTCCTTTTGTGGGAAATGTCCCATTAGCATTTTCAGATCTTTTGATGTGCACTAATGCCATTATTGGTAATGCCGTTATTGGTGAATACAGCATAGTTAAATAAACTGTTACAGTAAATCTACACTTGGATTTACTGCACCTCTACCAATAGCCTTTTGAATGACTGAAAGTGTTAACAGAGAAAGAGGCATGTCTGCAGAAAGAGATAGCTAATATTTTTTGGTACTTTATCTGAAATCCAAGATGCTGCTTCCCCTGCAGGTTGTTTTCCTTCTTACGATCCTCATTGAATCCCCTCTGGGAGCACAGGACAGTTAGTAGAACTCTCCATTTCTTTTTTTTTTTTTTTTTTTTAGACGGAGTCTCACTCTGTCGCCCAGGCTGGAGTGCAGTGGCGCGATCTCGGCTCACTGCAACCTCCGCCTCCCGGGTTCACCCCATTCTCCTGCCTCAGCCTCCCTAGTAGCTGGGACTATAGGCGCCCGCCACCACGCCTGGCTAATTTTTGTATTTTTAGTGGAGACGGGGTTTCACCGTCTTAGCCAGGATGGTCTTGATCTCCTGACCTCATGATCTGCCCACCTCAGCCTCCCAAAGTACTGGGATTACAGGCGTGAGCCACCGCGCCCGGCCGGAACTCTCCATTTCTTAAGGTAAAGAGGGTCAAGGATACCTAAAAAGGGTCAAATAATGCTAGAAGAACAATTCCTCTTTCAGAGCAGTTGCTGTAATTTGGCAAATGCTTTATCGAAGATTGATATTAGGCTAGGGGCAGTGGCTTACGCCTGTAATCCCAGCACTTTGGGAGGCCGAGGTGGGTGGATTGCCTGAGCTCAGGAGTTCGAGACCAGTCTGACCAGTATGGTGAAACCTTGTCTCTACTAAAAATACAAAAATTAGCCGGTTGTGGTGGCGTGCACCTGTAGTCCCAGCTACTCGGCAGGTTGAGACAGGAGAATCGCTTGAACCTGGGAGGCGGAGGTTGCAGTGAGCCGAGACTGCACCACTGCGCTCCCACCTGGATGACAGAGACTCTGTCTCAAAAAAAAGGACATTTATCATTATAACATCTTATTAGAGCCCCTAATTTCTTATCTGAAGGCACTGTTTTTTTTTAAACAGTTAAGTACTGATGTCAACAAACAAATATTTCTGATCAGATAGTCCCCTGTCAACAGTAGCAAATGTGGTTTCATAAAGTGGGAAGAAAACAGCATTTTAAAATAACTTTTTGGGAGACTGATTTGAGTAATAATAAAACTCTGGTCTCCCTTAAAAAAAAAAAACCCTTCCACCTTTACTGTGTCATTTATATCCCCTTAGTTCCAAAGTTATCTTATTTCTGGGTATTGCTTTTATACCAAAGACCCTTATCAGCCCTTGTAACTACAGCATCTTTAGATAAGATTCCTCTTTCCAGTCAGTCCTGGGAAATGTTTCTGTTGCAGAGTTAGGCGGTAGATGGGAAGCTGTGATGGCAGAGCTACTATCTAATAAAGTAACAACTCGTAGTTGAGGCTTCCTTTCTGTGTGTGATGGGGGATAGGGAGTTAGCTCCCCTGTTGTCTCAGCACTAAGAAATTGAGGTCAGGCCAGGCGCGGTGGTTCACTCCTGTTATTCCAGCACTGGGGTGGCCAAAGTGGGCAGATTGCTTGCGCTCAGGAGCTCGAGACCAGCCTGGGCAACATGGTGAAACCCTGTCTCTACCAAAAATACAAAAAAAAAGCTGGGCATGGTGGGTGCATGCTTGTTGTCCCAGCTACTGAGGAGGCTGAGGTGGGAGGATCGCTTGAGCCTGGGAGGTGGAGGTTGCAGTGAGCTGAGATGGCACCACTGCAATCCAAGGTGGGTGACAGAGACCCTGTCTCAAAGAAATTGAGGTCAGGCTTCCTTCTTACAGAATTATTTTTTTCTCTGTAGTTTGCCTCATTTTTTCACTTTCTTTTCAATGAGAATCGAAGTGTTTCTTTTGGGTTTTTTTTTCCCCCCTTTTAAAATCAACAGGAAATGTTTCAAAGGATGGATGAAATGCTTCTTGGCTTCCTCAGCACTTGGCAAGGTAGACCTCATAGCAACCTTTGAATATGACTTTCTTTAGTCTCTAGCTATGCACTATTAAGTGCCTCTTGGGTAGAGGTAGAGTTAAGTATTGAGTGCCAGTCTTGACGTCCGTATGCCTCAGTTTTTCTCATATATAAAAAGCAGTATACATACCTACCCTTTTCTACCTCATCGTTTGTTGTAGGGATTAAATCCGGGAGAGCAATTCTGAAGCCTATAAATTTCCTTGAAGAGATCTAAGAACCTATTATGCTCTTGGTGTACCAAGCTCTGGGGTATATATTCAGAATACCTCACGTTCTGGAAGCTGAGCACTAGCTCCCCTTTATTGCCTGCCTGGCAGAGCCTGTTTGATTACTGCAAGCCCTTTTACCCATGCTTCTAGTTTAGGTATTCTTTCTTTGATATGAGGCTCTTGACCAGAAAAGAGTTCTTTCTCTAGGTGTTCTGAGATAAGTTTGTAAATTTGGATAGTACATTCTATCCTGATAAAACCACCTTGCTGTGGTCTTGATGTACAAAAAAAAATTTTTTTTTGAGACAGAGTCTTACTCTGTCGCCCAGGCTGGAATGCAGTGGCGCAATCTTGGTTCACTGCAACCCCCGCCTCCTGGGTTCAAGCGATCCTCCTGCCTCAACCTCTCAAGTAGCTGGGACTACAGGCGTGCACCACCACACCTGGCTAATTTTTGTATTTTTAGTAGAGACAGGGTTTCACCATGTTGGCCAGGCTGGTCTTGAACTCCTGACCTCAGGCGATCTGCCCGCCTTGGCCTCCCAAAGTACTGGGATTACAGGCGTGAGCAACTGCTCCTGGCCCAAAACGTCTCTTTCTACATACACTTGAGTAGGTGGCATAAAATGCACTGTCAATATATAGAAAACATGAAATTTTCCAAATATTTCCGATCAGAGAATCACAAGAGCAGCAAATGTGGTTTCATCAAGTGGGAAGAAAGCAGCAATTTAAAATAACTTTTTGGGAGACTGAATTGAGTAATAATAAAACTTCAGTCTTTCGCTAATAATAATAATAATAATAATAATAACAACTTATTGAATGTGGCCAGCTCACTAGATGAGGAAAGAGGAAGGCATTTTCTGCATTCTTGCCTAGTTTTCCTTATAAGCACCACTAAGTTAATAGCTCTGTCTTTTTGGTGTTTGCACTATGTAATGCTTTTAATACTTTTTAATTGTGCTTTTTTTGTGTATTAAATGTTTTTCCTTTTGCCATTGTGTGTTGTCATTATTTTTGAAATAGGTAATTTTGTGTGTATACAGTTAAATCTCATTGCTATTAGATCTTTTGGTCTGATAGACCAAAGATACAACAGAAAATTACTTCTGTTACTTCTTTGGGGAAGTTAATGGACTTAAAATCAGCAGCATTGGATATTTTCCCCCAGTTACTTTTTAGAGCAATTGCTATATTTTATTTTCAGGGTCCCAATCCTGAAGAAATCCATTAAACTTTACAGAGTATTTTCTAACATTGAGCTCGTTGTGGTTTTGAATTGGGGCTAGTACGAGAGGTACTGAGGGTTTGTCACACCATATGCATTAATCAGTTGGCATGCCTAGCATCTGCTAGGGTCTCTAATGGCGGTTCTTAAACTTTGGGGATTATAGTCCTCCTTGAAAAGCTAATGAACCTCATGAAACCTCTTCTTATAAGTAGCACAATATTAAACATCAATTTCAGGGCTTCATTGAAGCCACTGATCCATGACCCTCAGGTTCTGTTCTTTGGCAGGATGCCAAAGAAGAGTGAATGGCCCAACAAAGAGCCTGGTAGCACATATGCTTTTCAAAAGGTCATTCACTTACAGCTAAAGCCATTAAGGTGAGTGAAACATCCGGCTAGTTGTCCTGAGCTTGGGTAGGGGCAGGATTACCATATAGTTGGTGCAGATTGCTGTGAACTGTATAATTCTTGGGGCACTGTTCATAGGCTGCCATATAAATGATATCTTTTAGAGATGTGTAATATATATCTGAGGAGGCCTTGGGGATGGGGTAGGGTGATAATGGACATACCATCGTAACTTTTTTTTTTGATACAGGGTCTTGTTCTGTCACCCAGGCTGAAGTGCAGTGGCGAGAGGTTCACGGCAGCCTTGACCTCCTGGCTGAAGCGATCCAGCCATCTCAGCCCCCCGAGTAGCTGAGACCACAGGCATGTACACCACGTCTGGCTGAATTTTTTGTGTTTTTGAAGAGATGGCGTTTTGCCATGTTGCCCAGGCTGGTCTTGAACTCCTGGGCCCAAGTAATCACCCACCTCAGCCTCCCAAAGTGCTGGGTTTACAGGCAGGAGCCACCATACTGGGCCCCCAGGGTAACACTTTTTAAATGAAAACAAAACAAGGAACATTAGAAACAAAAATGGGGCCAGCTTCTTTGTCTACTTAAGCCTTTTCACATTTTGTATGTGACCTGTATAAGGTACTCTAATGCAATTTCAATGGCATAACGTGTTTCCTGGGGTTTTCCATCCTGCTCACCTTGAGTTCCTGGTGCTGTAGATGTATCATTTTTGTTGAATGTATTCTTGATACTAGAGGAAGAAGGCAAGCTGAAACTGGTAACTAAGCTTACAGAGTATTGCAGTTTTTTTTGGAAATAGGGTCTCGCTTTGTCCCCCAGGCTGGAGTGCAGTGATGCAATCACAACTCACCACGGCCTCAGCCTTTTAGGCTCAAGTGATCGTCCTCCTCAGCCTCCTGAGTAGTTGGGACCACAAGCTCATGCCACTACACCTGGCTAATTTAAAATATTTTTTTTGTGAGGAGGTGTGATCTTACTGTGTTGCTCATGTTTGTCTAGAACTCCTGGGCTCAAGCGATCCTCCTAGCTCAGCCTCCCAAAATGTTGCTTTTGCCTGGCACAATTGTTAGTAGGTAAATTTCACATCAGTGTTTGTTTTGAGGGTTTGGGGGTTTTTTGTTTGTTTTTGCTGGAGTTACACAAGTCCATCATATAAAGGTATGAAAAGAGTTATTGCTATTAGGAAAAATTCAAGTCATTACAGGTTTGGGCATACAGGGTTAACCTTGTGATGTACATCCCCAGCCCTGAATTTATTTGATTAATCCTCTTTAAAATAAAGGATTACATTCAATCAATTTGTTAAAAACTTCAGCCGAATTAAATTTAGAGGAGTTTAATAGAGCAATGAACGATTCACGAATTGGGCAGTCTCCAGAATCACAGCAGATTCAGAGAGACTCCAGGGATGCCTCATGGTCAGAACAAATTTATAGACAAAAAGAGGGAAGTGACGTAAAGAAATAGGCAGTGAAGTACAGAAACAGCTGGCTGGATTGGTTACAGGTGGGCGTTTGCCTTATTTGAACACAGTTTGAACACTCAGCAGTGTATGAGTGGTTGAAGTATGGCTGCTGGGATTGGCCAAGACTCAGCTATTGTTACAGGCACATACTCGTAAGTTAGGTTTTCAATCTTGTCTGCCTATTAAGCTAGGTTACAGTTCATCCACAGGGACTCAAATATGTAAGTCTGGAGTCCTTCTCAGGCCATATTTGGTTTGCTTTAACAAATAAATACTTATTAAATGTTAATATGAGCCAGAGACTGGTTGATACTGAGAATACAACAGTAAGGAAGCTGCTCTCAAGTTGCCTATGGCCAGACAATGGAGTTAGATACTTAAGACGGTTTCCACATGAGCCAAGGAAACAGTAGCTGAAAGAACTAAAGGAGAGAGAATGGCTTTTGGGGGGAACTCTTAAGTGTTTGTTGTGCCTGGAGCAAATGATGTGCTTGGAAAAGTGATGAGAGATGGTGCTGGAGTGGGAAGGGGCCTGGGTGTTGAAAGTGTGATATACTAACCTAGTAGGTTTGAATGTTATCCTGAAGGTAGTGGAGAGCTACAAAGGTCTTAAGCAGGAGAGTGACATCATCTCATTGGCATTTTTGAAAGATCCTTCTGGCTGCATTGGTGAGAGTAGACTGGAGTGCTGTTTAGAGCAGGGATAACAGTGAGGCCATGGCAGTAATCTGGGCTGCATTGATACTCCTAAAGTCATGGCAGTGGGCTGGGCAAGAATAGTAATAGATGCATTATTGTAATAGAACACTTAGTAGGTGCTGACTTGACATCTGTTATTCCATGAGGCATTTAAGGCTCAGAGATGTTAAATAGCCTGTCAAAGGCAATTCAGAATTGCAGATAGTCAGTGGTTAAACCCAGTATGTTTGAGACAAAAGCCCAAAAGAAGTGCAAGGATTTGAGAGAAATCAAGGTAGAAGAGACAGACTTCATGACAATGCGTGCACTTTAAACAATGTATGTTTAAAGTGACCATCGTTTTTAGAAAAAAAAAGATGAATAAATGTGGTTTGAGGGAAGCAGGGAGTCAAGGATGACTGGGTAACTGATGGATGGTGGTGCCATTCATTGAGATAAAGAATATAGGACCGGGTGTGGTGGCTCACACCTGTAATCCCAGCACTTTGGGAGGCTGAGGTGGGCAGATCACCTGAGGTCAGGAGTTTGAGACCAGTCTGGCCAACATGGTGAAACCCCGTCTCTACTAAAAATACAAAAATTAGCCGGGTGTGGTGGTGCGAGCCTGTAGTTCCAGCTACTTGGGAGACTGAGGCAGGAGCCTCGCTTGAACTTGGGGAGGCAGAGGTTGCAGTGAGCCGAGATCATACCACTGCACTCCAGCCTGGGTGACAGACCAAGGGAAAAAAAAAAAAAAAGACAATAGAAGAGTAGGTTTTTGATGATGGTGGTGAGATAGGAAAAAATGATGAGTTTAGTTTTGGTTGTGTTGAGTTTGTGCATATGAGAACATCCAAATGGAAGTGGAGCTTAGGAGACACCTGAGCTGTAAATATTAAGTACATATCATGTATTTCGTATTGTCTAGGCACTGGGGGATACCGTGATGAAGATGAACATGGTTCCTGTTCTCCTGTCTAGGGAAACTGGTTAAGCATGTAAATATTAGCATAGTGAATGTTTTGTTGTGAGACTACATGCTGCTATGAGAAATACAGAAGGGGGACCTAATGTAGCCAAGAGCTTCTGAACAACCTCCAGGAAGAGATGAGCTGAGATTAAAGGAAGGTTAGGAGTTAGGAGAGGAAGGGAAAAGTGCCGTAGTTAGGAGGAAACATGCCAAGGTCTTGAGGTGAGAAAACAGTGGCATCTGGGAAGAACTAGAAAGTTTAGTGTCACTGAAAGCATGGACAGAGAGAGATGAGTGAATTGAATTGCCTGGGCATCCTGGGAACGGGAAGACACCCTGATGGCAGGGAACCGGCGCCTGCGCTTTCGGGGTCAGGTCCAGGTCTGCCCCGCCAGGGCTGAAGCCAGCTCCGGGTGGGGCTGCAGTGAGGCGGAAGAGGTGGGATGCTGCTGCCTGGCGGTGCTGCAGCGGCAGACCTCCACGAGGAGGTCCTGGGCTACCGCGGGGTACACAGGCGGGTGGAAAAGGGGGAGCAGAGTCAGGGGGCAGTTGGGAAGCTCGGAGACAAAAGGAGGGAGGGAGCCAAAAAGCCTACAGCACTGGGTATTCCCAGGCGGTCTCCCATCCAAGTACTAACCAGGCCCGACCCTGCTTAGTTTCCGAGATCTGGCGTGTTCAGGGTGGTATGGCCGTAGACACTAATGGTGGTGCCTGGCTGCCTCTTCAAGAGCCCGGCCCAGCCACGCCCGCCCGACTCCAGGCGTCACTGCCACCCCAGGGTCGTGGGGCTCGGACTGGGGACCCCTGAGCCGCTCGCCTGCGGTCGGACTGCTCTCCCCTTCTACGCCCAAGCACCGCCGGTCTGCCCTGCTGCGCCTGCCACCGGCTTCCCAGAACCTCCAGCCATACAGCAGAGATGGTGGTTGGGATAAGAGTTTGAAGAGAGTGGAGCAGGTCTGGAACAGGTATTCTGGAGAACAGGGGAGAGAACAGAGTAGGAAAATTTCCACAAGGCAATTGCCTGAGACTGTCCAATTTGTAGACCAGGGTTTTTCAGCCTCAGGACTGTTGACATTTTGGATTGAAGAATTCTGCGATGGGGGCTGTCCTGTGTGTTCTAAGATGTTTAGCAGCATTCTTGGCCTCTGCTCCCTAGATGCCAGTAGCACTCCCCTAATTATGACAATAAAAAATGTCCACAGACATTGGTAAATATTACTTAAGTGGGAGAATGGCCTCTGGTTGAAGACCACTGAGGCCAGCCAATGCGTACTACAGGGGAAACATCACACAACCTGCAGATTGGTGTCACACATTTATGGCTCTGACCTGGCCTCTCAATTCTATCTGGTTCTTCTGTTTTCCTCATAGGCGAAGTAATGGTTCTAACCTAGAAGACAGAATGAGGTGAAGACAGGCTAACTTCTCTAAGCTCTCAATGACTCACGAGATAATAGATGTCAAGATAGAACCTACTAAGTGTTCAGTAAATGTTATCTATTGTCATTTCCAGGAGGGGGCTGATTGAAACTGAAGAATAGTACAGTAGGAGGAGGGGACCAGGAGCTGAAAAGACAGATCGCTATGTTGAGAGAGAGAGAGAGGAAGAAAGATCTAATAGGACTTCAAAGGCTGTGGTAGATGTATTACTGTCAAAACCCGCGCAGCTTTTCTCTACCAGGCCTTGGAAAAGATTGCACTTCCTGCACCACTGGCAGCGGGCTGGCCAATGGGATGCAAGTGGAAATGAACTGTGCTATTCTGAGCAGAGGCTTAGGGACCATTGTGTGGGTAAGTCAGTGCTCTTTTTCCTCCACATGAGGCTAGTGTGTCCCAAAATGGGGGCTGCTCCTTTGGCCTGTCTCCAAGACTGAAGAGAACAGGGAGCATAGCTGTACCTATCCTGCGATGGACAAAGGAACAAGCTTTTGTTAATTCAAGCGATTGAGATTTGGGGGTTTGTTACCACAGCGTAATTTGGCATAAGCTGACTGGCATACGGTGGAGCATCCCAGATGAGGGCAAGCCCCCAGGGCCTAACAGAGTGAGTGGCTGGAGTATGTGAAGGTGAAATTCTTTGACGTGAAGTGGTTAAGGTCCCACGAGGCCGTGGTGTTAGATGGGTCATTCATGTGATGTTGTTATCATCCAGGAAGCTGGTAGGAGGTAGGAACCCAAAGTCTGTAATGAACAAGGGAAAGTGTGAGCAAAGTCAGCAGATGACAGCAGTAAAGGAGGAGTAAAGGGGAGTATAGATCTAAATATATATATGTATATGTGTGTGTGTGTGTGTATGTGTGTGTATATATATGCAGAGATTTGGTATATATATGTGTATATATGTGTGTGTGTATATATATGTGTGTGTGTATATATATATATATGTATATATATATATATATATGCAGAGATTTGGAAGTGTGGAAGAATAGGGGTCTGAGTGCAGTACTGGGGAGGCCCCATACCCTATCCTGAAAGCACATGAGGTATGGGAAAGTGACCACCAAGATCCTTTGGAGGGAAAGCCAGGTATCTTTTAAGGCAAAGAAGAGGAGGAAAGAAGAGTTTGCAGATGTAGGCAGGAAGTTGTTTATGAAACAGAGTGATAGGCCGGGTGCGGTGGCTCACACCTGTAATCCCAGCACTTTGGGAGGCCGGAGGTGGGCGGATCACCTGAGGTCAGGAGTTTGAGACCAGCCTGGCCAACATGGTGAAACCCATCTCTGCTAAAAATACAAAAATTAGCTGGGCGTGGTGGTGGGCACCTGTAATCCCAGCTACTCAGGAGGCTGAGACTGGAGAATCGCTTGAACCCAGGAGGCGGAGGTTGCAGTGAGTGGAAATCAAGACATTGCACTCCAGCCTGGGCGACAAGAGCAAAACTGTCTCAAAAAGAAAAAAAAAAAGAAAGAAAGAAACAGAATGATAGTGTAGTTGGAGTCAAGAGTTGACTGCTTTGAGAACTTGTCTCCAGAAAAAGGGCATGTACTTGTGCAAAATGTTATATGCAAAATTCAAAAAACATTTAGACTTCCTAGAACCATCTGTGGTCCCTAGATTAAGAACCCTGATCTGGAACAGTGGCTCTCAAACTTGAGCAAACAGTTTGACAGGTCTGACGGTGTTTGACAGGTTGTTAGGCCTCACCCAGAGGTTTCAGTAACATAGGTCTGCATGCGGTCCAAGCATTTGCATTTCTATCAAGTTCCCAGGTGATGCTGATGTTTCCGGCCTAGAAACCACATTCTGAGAACCACTGCTGAAGTCTAAGGCTAAAGGGGAAAGGTTTGGGGAGAGAAAGAGGAACAGTGGGAAATGGTTAAGGACAAGATTATGAAAGCATCATGGGGATGAGAATGGATTTTTGTTTTGTTTTACTAGGCTTAGGCAGATACTCCGATATTTCTGACACATACATACACGGAAAACCTTGCAAGAGTGGAGAAAAGAAGGGAGAGGTGAGTGAGCACTTATTTTAAGTTTAGGGCAAGGGGTGCAAAAAAATATCTTTTATAACTTTAAGGATCACTTTCTTGAACACCCTTACTTTACAACAACAGAAGTGATATCAAGTATCACATGGCCAATTCACACCTTTGGTCTGGTAACCAGCTCTTGCCCCCTCTCAGTCTAGGGCTTGTTCCCCTTCATCATTAACCTCTAAGAGAATCACTAGTGGGAAATAAGCTATGCTTTTGATTCAAGGTAAAGAGACTCGAACTTTCCAGTGCCCTAAACTGGGAAATCTTAAACTCCAGCAAAGTACAATGCTCAAAACTGGGTAAAGCTGCTACCTTCGTAGGGGATACATTTTGGAGAAAATTGCATCTACTTTCTTCTTTGTCTTTTCTTTTTGTGTGAGTGTGCATGACAGTTTGTCTATGTTTGAAAAACTGACCATCAGCATTCCTGGAATTCTTGGCAATGAATTAGGATTGCCAGTTAGCTGCCTGCTGGGTGACCTTAGGTAGTTCACCTCGTGTCTCTAAGCCTCAGCTTCCTAATCTGTGAAACAGGCTGATGGACCAGTGAGATAACGCCTGTGAGGTGCTTATCACCTGATACTGCCTCTTCTTGCTGGCACATCGAGCTGGAGGATTGCAGCGTCTGAACACGAATGACCAATCAAATCTCGGGCCTATACTCCACAGACGTAACCTTTATCTCCCACCAGAGGGCACCAGTAACCTATAAAAATCTAAAGGGACGGGCGGTCCCTCTTGCCCTTAACATCGTTGAATCTGCTTGAGGATAACTCCCTTAAGTCTATTGAAATATTCTTACCCCTGGTGTTTTAAGAAATCATTTGAAAAATACCTCTCACACCCAGAAGGAAAATACGGAGTAGAAGTGTAGGGTAAATGGTGCTCCAACTCCCCACCAGCCACCAAGAGAGTTCTATTTCCATTTTGTATTTTGTCCATTTTTACCATTCAGTCTCCATCTCCTCGAGACTATCTGTAACCTAGTTACAAATTATTCTCTCAGTAATAACCTATTGCAGTTCCCTTCTTCCTGGTTTATTCAAATGAACTGAACTGCTGGTTTTTTTCCCTTTGATGTACAACCTCCCGCCTCCTACCCTATCGGGCCAGCCTTCCTTCCAGCAGGCAGTAGGGGGAGGGATCTATTTCTGAGCCTGGGTAGAGCCTCAGAAGCTGTTTCCCTGAATCCCTTTGTGATGAGAGCCTAGTGGTCGACAGGTACCTATCACAAAAGGCTGTATTCCAGGAGAAAACTCTTTCCCCATCTAAGGAAGGGAAACGACTAGGAGAAGTTGAGGCTACCCACCACCACCTCCCTGAAAACATTACAGACTTCAGGGACGCAATGATAACCAATGTGTATCTGTGTCCTGTATACACATAGGGTTTGTTCTTTGTCTTTGTTCTTTAATTTGCTGGGGAAGGTAATACAGCCTTGGGCTAGCTTTCACCATTGCACCTGGGAATGCTGGCCCAGACAAGAAAAGCCAACAAGAATATTGACTAGAAAAAGGGTATTGGCCAGGCACGGTGGCTCACGCCTGTAATTCCAGCACTTTGGGAGGCTGAGGCAGGCGGATCACCTGAGGTCAGGAGTCTGAGATCAGACTGGCCAACATGGATTTGTACTAAAAATACAAAAAACTAGCCAAGTGTGGTGGTGTGTGCCTATAGTCCCAGCTACTCGAGAGGCTGAGGCAGGAGAATCACTTGAAACCAGGAGACAGAGGTTGCAGTGAGCCAAGATCACGGCACTGAACTCCAGCCTGGGTGACAAGAGTGAGACCGTGTCTCAAAAAAAAAAAGGTATGCTGTTTGTCTTATTAGGAACACAGAACCATGGAATATTCGGGATGACCAGGACTCTGGAAATCTAGTACAACCCTTCATTGTTCAGAGGGGAGAAACATGACCAGGGTCATGTGGTTTGTGAATGGCAGACTAGCTCTTCCAGCTCGAACTAGAATTCAGGTCTATGGGCAGACACACCAGTTCCTGTCTCACCATTCCATTTCTGAATCAGCCATCGTTGCTAGCATTTGTTGTTTGCTTAGTATGTGTCAAGTATCTGTTCTTTAAATCTCACACAATCCTCACAACAACTCTATGAAAGAAATGAATTGGTATAAGAATGAAATACATTATTCTCATTTTACACAGGCATAGAGAAAAATGATGTAGGACAAAATTAGCTAGCATTCTATTTAAATCAATATTTTCCCATGAGGGTTAGCGGCATTTTGAATGGAATAAGGTTTTGGTTTGTTTTTTAATGGGACTACTCCTAGCATAGCATGATATTTAGCATTTTTGGACCCCAAGCACTAATTGCCCCAGTCATTATAATACAAAAAATTTCCAAAAGTCCCTAAACGTAGACTATAGATGGTCCTGTTGCTGGTTGAGCACTGTTTTTTTTTTTTTTTTTTTTTTTTTTTTTTTACACAGGGTCTCACTCTGTCACCAGGCTGGAGTGCAGTGGCACAATCTAGGCTCACTGCAGCCTCGACCTCCCAGGTTCAAGCAATCCTCCCACCTCAGCCTCCCGATTAGCTGGGACTATAGCTATGCGCCACCATGTCCCTATGTTGCCCAGGTTGGTCTCGAACTCCTGGGCTCAAGCCATCCACCTACCTCAGCCTCCCAGAGTGCTGGGATTACAGGTGTGAGCCACCATGCCCAGCTGAACACTACTGATTTAAATGCATGGGCACAGGGAAAGGAGTAGTTAACAAAGTTGCTTTGTTAGTTTGGTTATTTTTATATCAATAAAGGCCACAAGATGGAAATAGGAGCAGGACAAGAGGAAGGAAATCCCTTGGGGTGAGTGTGGCTCTGGAAGGGAAGAGGTTAAATTATAAAGGAAGGGAATGAACCATAGGCCAAGGAGGATCCTGGCACATGGTCACAGGTAAAACTTGGAGGATGAACAAGGTCTGGTCTCACAAACTCATAAGCTATAGAGACCAGTGCGATCTCAGAGGAGAGCTGCTGGAATGGGGACAGTAGGGAGTGCAGGAGGTGAGAGTAAACTGGAGATCCATGCCCATAACAATGGGATAACCAACACCCAACTCCGGCCAGGTCTTTTCAGATGGTAGTGTGGGTCGTGGTTGCCAGCCTTTCCAATATACCAAGAAAATCCACAAGGCTAGATTTTTCTAGGAAATCTCTCTGTTGTAAATATTGGATCAAAAGAAAAGTTTTAAAACACTAGGTAGACCCAGAGAAAAATGCTTGCAGGTGAATTTGGGTAGTCCGACTCATGGGATCTCTGAGGGGCCATTCTCATCTAAGGTGCTGTGGTACATGCCCACTCTGCTGGTTGATGAAAGGGAGACAGGTTTCAGCTCACACAAGATGGAATTTACCACCAGTCTATGCTGGCAAACAGTGAGCAGGCTGGGCAGAGGAGTAGTAAGCATTCCCTGGGGCACCGGGCTCCGCACAGGCCAGGAGCTGTCACAGGAGCTAAAGCAGGGATTCCTGTGCCATCTCCGGTCCCTTCTGGATCTGAGATTCAGGAATTCTGGGGCTGTGATTCCTTGAAGGCAGAGCCGGGAACATGAAAACCGTAGACCCTAATCAATGCCTGTAGTGCTAACAGCTCAGACCCCTGGGCAATTGTTCTTGAGCTTGGTCCTGTCATTCCCTCTGCTGTGTAGGAATGAGGAAAAGAAGTCGCGTGAGTCCCTGCTCCCTAGAGGTCTTTGCCTTGGTTCATAATACTGACAGTTTACAAAATCAAGCTGCTTTTATTCTCTCTCAGCCAGTGAGTCCCTGACACAAACTGCAGAGCTAAACAAGCGATTTTCCAGCCCAGCTGTTCAGGCACACTCTGAGTTTAAACGCACTCTTCTTTAAAAACCACCAGGAGCTGTATCCTCCCCCATGCTTGTTTCCTCTCCTGTTAACCCAGCAGAAAGTAGGTTCTACAAGGTAGCAGTGCTTAACATGCTGGTGCCTGCAGATCCTCCACTGGACGCGACCCTCCTTCCCCTGTGGAGTGATGACGGGATGCCCCACTTGTTTAGAATGAAAACCCAAACTCCAGTGTGTGTGCGTTCTCTGTTCTTTCCAGGTGGGGCCTACCTGGGCTTCTCGCTGTCTGGTGGAGCCCCACTGTGCCTTTAAAAGCAGGGCCTTTGATCATTTCTGACTTTTAGCAGCAGATAGTCAAATGAGGGGGAGGTGACAGGGCTTTGCCAACCAAACCCCTGATGTGGACGAGTTGAAAACCCAGGCTGCAAATGTTAATATTGTCACATGCTAGGAAATCTCTGCTTCAATTCACCAGATACTAGTTAGTCATTGGCTTGTGAAGTCTGTAATCCCTCTCGTTTCTGGCTTTGCTTACAACCCTGCACCCTGGGTGCTGGAGCAGACTCTCAGGAAGGGAGATGGTGCCAAGCCCTGTTCCTGTCTTTCTTGGTCTGCATGCCAGCTTAGGCCAGGTTTTTATTGAGCTTCAGGATCGGATCTTCTTCATTATAGGCGGGGAGGACAGTGTAGGTAAAGCCTACTGACAAGTGCCTTAGACCCCTTGCACTGCCATAAAAAATATCTTAGACTGGGTAACTCATAAACATCTTTTTTTTTTCTTTTTTTGAGACAGGGTCTCACTCTGTTGCCCATGCTGGAGTACAGTAACACAATATCCACTCATTGCAACATCCACTTGCCGGGCTCAAGCAATTCTCGTGCTTCAGCCTCCCTAGTAACTGGGATTACAGGTGTGCACCACCACACTCAGCTAATTTTTGTATTTTTAGTAGAGATGGGGTTTCACCATGTTGGCCAGGCTGTTCTCAAACTCCTGACCTCAAGTGATCCACCCGCCTTGGCCTCCCAAAGTGCTGGGATTACAGGCATGAGTCACCGTGCCTGGCCTCATAAATATCTTTATGAGTTGTTTATTGCTCACAGTTCTAGAGGCTGGGAAGTCCAAGATCAAGGTGCTGGCAGATTCGGTGTCTGGTGAGAGCCCATTCTTTATGGGTGGTGCTCTCTATGTGTCCTCACATGGCAGAAGGGCAAACAGCCTTCCTCTAGCCTCTTTTATAAAGGCACTAGTCCCATTCATGAGGGCTCTGCCTTCATGATCTCATCATCTCCCAGAGTCCCCACCTCTTAATACTATCACCTTGGGAATTAAGTTTCAACATATGAATTTTGGGGAGACACCAGTATTCAGACCATAGCACAAGCCATGCAGCACAATAGACAGAATGCATGTGGAGGCTAACACCAGAGAAGGTCATTTTCGGCGTTTACTCCATCTGGACCACCCTCTGGCATCCCCAGGGTCAGTCTGTAAGTCGTAATTTTCTTATCTCTTTTCTATTCAGCCTCGGTGTCTGGATGCCCAGCCTAACCAAGTCAGCTTCCCATCTGGCTGAGACAAGGAGAACCCTGCTGGGCTAGGGGACCCAGGTAATGTTGCTCAGGCATTGTCCTTTTTTTTTTTTTTTTTTTTTTTTTTTTTTTGAGAAGATGGAGTCTCACTTTGTCGTCCAGACTGGAATGCAGTGGTGCGATCTCGGCTCACTGCAACCTCTGCCTCTAGGGTTCAAGTGATTCTTGTGCCTCAACCTCCCGAGTAGCTGGGATTACAGGCATGTGCCACCACACCTCGCTAATTTTTGTATTTTTAGTAGAGACAGGGTTTTGCCATGTTAGCCAGGCCGGTCTCAAATTCCTGACCTCAGGTGATCTGCCCACCTCGGCCTCCCAAAGTGCTGGGATTACAGGCGTGAGCCACCACGCCCAGATGGAAAAGACATTTTAATGCCACAAATGTAGGAAGAATATAATCTCCAATAATGGACAGTCTTTTGAAGGAAATCATTTAGCTTTGTCAAAAAACTGACCTCATTCTTATTTTTCTAATTTCATCCCCCATGTGACATCCTTGTTACACACTCCCTGGCCCTCAGATGGGACTAGCACTTGGGTGCCTCTGGACTAGATTTCCACTTTTCATTTCTACTTTCGGTGCCTGTCTCCATGCTTTCTGCTTTGTGATGAAATGAGGATAGTCATAATGTTAGAAAAAGTTGTGCAAGACTTTGAAATGGCAAAAGAAAGTTGTTATTGGGCATTCTGTCTGTTTGCCTATGGGTTACCCCTGCCTTTCTTTCATTGTCTTTGAGCTATTTTATGACTCTGAAAATTGTAGAAAACTGATAACAATGCAAATGATTTTGTCCATAGAAATGCAAATTATATCCATTGGAAATGCAACTGATTATTGCCCTATGGATATTGACCAGTTTTATATCTATTAAGCAAATTAATGTCAGCATTCCCGACGGCTTCTGTATGCATCTGCTCTTTGGATTCTTTTTTGAGCGGTCGTAACATCTTACTAGTTCCCTTATTAATCGACGAGTTAAATCATTGGCATGTCTGAATTTCATGTTTGTAAGAGGTTGTATTTATACAAGGGCCTTGATTTTACCTTTAAACATTTCTTTAACAATAACTCCCCCCGAAGGTTGTTATGAGGTAGAATGAGATCATGGATAAGAGAGTGCCTGGCTCAGGGCCTGAATTCACCTCTCATAGTTGGGACAATCCTTGCTTCCTCCTGGTTTCTGGGCTCTAGGGCACCTTGTATTCTCACAAAAATAAATAAAATCTTTTAATTACACTTTTCACATTACAGCATTAGTAACTTTCATGAGAATTTTCACCTTTCAAAAGGAGACCCTAGGGAGACTATAATGCTTACCCAGAGGAATTCCTGCAATGGTGGAAATCCAGAGGGGTGGAGTACACAGGTGCCACAGATATTGGGGGCCAAGGGCCTTTAAAATAACCTGCCTAGGTGCTATTCAGCTGCAGAGGGCAGTTCAGTTCCCCGACCTTCACCCCTTCCCCCATGTTGGGAGTGCTGGCCTTACCATGCTAAGGAGAATGGTTACAACTTTGTACCAGGATTTAAAAATATATACTTTATTAAATCCGCTCCTCAGCTAAATCTGTGAGGTGAACATGTTTGTCCTTGTTGTTGATGAGAAACTAGGACAGGTTAAATGACTCACCCAAGGTTATACAGCTAGGAAGTTGTTGTGCCAGGATTTAAATCCAATGCCAGGGGCCGGGCCCGGTAGCTCACGCCTGTAATCCTAGCACTTTGGGAGGCTGAGGTGGGTGGATCACCTGAGGTCAGGAGTTCGAGACCAGCCCGGCCAACATGGCCAAACCCCCGTCTCTACGAAAAAAATACAAAAATTAGCCAGGCGTGGTGGGAGATGCCAATAATCCCAGCTACTCGGGAGGCTGAGGCAGGAGAATCACTTGAACCTGGTGAGGGCCGGGGGAGGGGTGGTGGAGGTTGCAGTAAGCCAAGATTGCACCACTTCACTCCAGCCTGGGCGAAAGCATGAAACTCCGTCTCAATCAATCAATCAATCAATCAGTCAATAAATATATAAAATAAATCCAATGCCTAAATCCAAATCTCATGCTCTATCTGTGATCTGAGCCATGGAGTAGCCATTCTAATCAGGACGCTTTTTTTCTACTCCAAACTCATCACCACTGCCGAAATCCACTGCCAAGGGTTACACCTGGGCAAGGACATTGCTCCAGTTCAAATTGAAATGACCTGGGAGACAAAACCCACTTTTGTGAAAATATGTCAGAAAGAAATTGATCTGAACTTGGGAACAGGTTTTGATCCAAGGGCTAGTGTACAGCCTAGGGAGGGCCAGCGGAGGTAAGAAGACAGCTCCATCCATCAGGAGCGTCTGTGTTCAGGGGACAGTGGGCAGGGGGTGGGTTGCCAGGAGAGGGAAGAAACTGGGGAGGATCAAGGGAAAAAGTTAGTGGAAGAGCTCTGAGAGTTCACGCCCACTCTCCTGCTTGGGCCCTGATAACTGGGGAAGATTCAGGGCAGAGAAAGAGGAGTTTACAGGTCTCAGGAACTGAGGTAGGTTACACCCAGTAAATGACTTCCTAAAGGTCAACTAGCCAAAGCCATGCCCTCCTCTGTGGCCTGGGCCAGGTGGGGCAGGCCAGGTGGATGCTGGGATGGCCCAGAGGGTGGATAATGGACAATGAACCAGGCCAGGGCAGCATCTCTGCTGGGCAGGGAAAACAGGAAGCTCAGGCACATGCAAGCCAGGTAAGTGTGTGTCTTGAAGATGGATGAGAGTTCCCAGACAAGGGTGACCTTTCCTTTCACCTCGTCCAGCTAGACAGACGTGGTGGTTCCAAGGCCCCTTGTCATCTGCTGATTACTTTGTGATTAATGTACAAGTCACTTATTCCCACCTCCTGTCCCTGCTCCATTCTCCCCCAGCTCCCGGGCAGACTCTTCTGCCCTTAAGTAATTTACTTAGAAATGATTGTCCCTAGAATCTCTCCATGTGCTTTGTGTACAGATACTGACCAGGTTCTGCATGTGATTTCCCTGTGGAATTCCAACCAAGGACAGACAGGTGAGTCACAGCACTATGGAGAGACTTAAATATCTGCAATGAGCAAAGCAAGGCTCAGCCGGGGGCAGACTCAGTCCTGCAGGAATTGCCCTTCTTCCTGCATGGTTTTGGGGTCAGCTGGAGAGCAATGAGTTTGCACATGCTGGTCATTCACCAGAGCTGCCTGTGGGGTCTCAACAGAGTTCCACCTAGAAGGGACAGCCTGACCCTGGTTTACCTGGGAACCAGAGAAAAGCAGCTGGAAGGCTACTCTCAAGTCACCAATACCAAGCCAGGTAGACCCTATCCCCTACAAATACAGGAAGCCAATGGTCTCCAATGGACATTATCACTTCATTTTCACACATATTTTATTCACTTTGACCTGGAGCTCAAAACACAGACTGCATATAAAATGGGTTTGATGCTGATTTGGCTACATGGACTTCATAATTCATCAGAGCAGGAAAGACAGAATCATAAGCTGTTAACATTCATTCATTCAACAAATATTTACTGAACACCAGACAGGAGAGAGGGATTGCCTGTGTTAATTCATTAGGAAGAGCACATCGTATTAATAATACTTCATGCTGTTCAGCTTTTCGTGCTGCAGCAGAAATTATTTAATTACCCTTTACTTCCATCCCGGCCTCCCTACCTTCCACTACAGAGCAGTTGGAAATGTTTTTGTTCAGTATGGGGAAGCTTTGTAAGGTAAAGGACAGGCAGGAGAGAAAGAATGCTCTATTTGCAAAACAAGGCCAGGGGTGTGAGCTCTTGAAAGACAGAGGAAAGTTATGATAGCCGGAGGAATGTGAATTCCTCCAACAGACCAAATGGGAGCTTCAGAAAAAAATTAATCTGGTGGCAGAATATATCTGGCTTCAGACTTTTAAGTATGAAACTAGCTGCTGTGAGGATAGGAAACCCACACTCAGAGCTCAGCCTGCCCTCTACAGAGCAGGCAGGCGTTCCTTTCCCTGGGGACTATGCAGAAGACAAGGGCTTCCGAAGGTGTCCCACACGCAGACTCCCTCCTTCCCCAATTCCCCCTCCTGCTTCCACACTTATCTCTCCCCCAGTGAGTGATAGCCAAATCCTCTCCACTTGCAGATGTAGCCTTGGGAGGACAGCACAAGGGGGATGCAGCCATGGAGCAGCAGCAGGTGTGGCCCATCTGGACTCACCACTGCTGTGGAAAGGGGCCCCGGCCAGCTGGCCCTGTGGGCTGGAGTTAGAGCAGTCGTAATGGGCTGTGTTACACAGTGTGCTCTTCTAATCAGATACATGTGGACATTAACTAATTAACGGCAGCCCTGTGAGTTAAGTATTGTGATGAGTGAATTTGACAGATGAAGTACAGAGAAGTTAAACGACTTGCTTGGGGTCACACTGCTAGCAAGGGGTGGAACAGGGATTTGAATCTGGGCAGTTTGCCTCCAAAGTCCTCATAATTAGCAGTGATCCATTCTGCCCTCCTATCTGACCATTTCTCTTATGAATGCAAGTGACAGAAACCCAAGCTAAGGACGCTCCAGGCAAGGAGGCAGCATTTGCAAGGCTTGGAGACCCAAAAGAAGGAAAGCGGTCAGGGAGGGTTCTAAGTTACTGGAAAGAGAGACAGAGGGAAGTCACAGGAGGACCTTCAATTGGGTCAGGCACACGGAGGCAGGGGCTCACCGCCATGGCCTGAGCTGAGGACACCAGTTGTCACTGGGGCTGGGTGTGAGGAGAGACACTAGGGGACTAAGCATGGCCTGGAACCTGCTGCCTTCCTTGGCCCGCGCTCCTCACACCCTCCTACTCCCAACTCTCCTCTCTTTCCTCATTTATTATTATTATTTTTATTTTTTTGGTGGTTTTTCCAAATCTTTTTCCTGCTGCCGACTCCCCTGAAGAATGAGGGCTCCACAGAAGCAGCTTTGATCTCTTTCAGTGGCTCCCAGAGGGGCTGTCTCTGGTGCAGATTAAGTGTGTAGTTTGACACCCATCCCATTAGTCCTGTTCTTTTAATTAAACATTCAGTAGGAGGATGGCGCTGTGGCTGGCATTGGGAGCCGGCAGGGGGCCACCGGATACATTGAAGCCTTCTGTCTTTAGTGGGATTGCATGCCTTGATTTATCTTTTTCCCCCTTTGCCACTCTCCACTTCCACCTCTGCCAGTTTTGATGTTTGAGTTCTCCCTGAATCCATACAGGATGCTGGCCATCTCAGGGAGGAGGGCAAGGCCAGCTGGCAGCTTGGCCGAGCTCCTGTTGGACTGAGTGGTTTCCTCCTCGGGCTGCTCTGTGTGAACCTGAGTGAGCCATTCAACCTTCCTGGGTTTCTGTGTCCTAATGCATCAGACAGGGCGACTTGTGACTGCTCCTCCTGACCTCCTGTACAGGGAGAGGCTACAGGACAAATGGAACCAAGAGGAGACCCAGAAGGCAGAGGCCCGAGCAGTGTGTCCCTGAGATGCCCAGGTCAGGGCATGCCCTACCCCTTCCCACCAGCAAAAGTTCCAGCAGCAAAGAGGTTCCAGCTGTTCCCTTGGAATCTGTTAGGCTTCTGTGGTTGGGGGATGGGTGCAGGGAGGAGAGAAGAGACTGGAGATGATGCAGTGGCAGAGCAGGGGTGGTGGGGTGAAGGCTGTGGGCCCACAAACTTGCTTATATGTACAAGGCTGCAATGAATGCAGCCTCTCCTTCCCTCCCCTCCAGCCAGCTGGAGTGCTAACTGGGGTGGACAGACAGGTTGGTTTGGGAGCAGGTGGCAGAGAGGAGATGGGCGGAGCCAGGAGCAGGAGGATGGGCCAGATAACCCTGGGACCTTTGTTCTATGACAGGCAAGTCAGCAGGATGTCAGGCCTGGCTTGATCTTACACCCCTCGACTGAATGCCCGGGAGTCCCTGAGCGTTGGGGCAGGAGGAGCCTTAGAGACTGTAAGGACAGTGTAACCGCCTAGTGGGTTCACCTTGCCTGCTGCCTAGACAGGGGAATTACAGTGAAGAAACAGTAATTCATGCAGACCCAGCAGTGCGGGAGACCGGAGTTTTATTACTACTCAAATTAGTCTCCCCAAGCATTTGAGCATTCAGGGATCAGAGTTTTTAAAGATAATTCAGTGGGTAGGGGCTTGGGAAGTGGTCAGTGCTGACTGGTCAGGTTGGAGATGGAATCACAGGGGGTCGGAGTGAGGTTTTCTTGCTGTTTTCTGTTCCTGGGTGGGATGGCAGAACTGGTGGAGCCAGATTACTGGTCTTGGTGGTGTCAGCTGATCCGTCGAGTGCAGGGTCTGCAAAATATCTCAAGCACTGATCTTAGGTTTTACAATAGTGATGTTATTCCCAGGAACAATTTGGGGAGGTTCAGACTCTTGGAGCCAGAGGCGACATGACCCGTAAACTGTAATTTCTAATCTTGTAGCTAATTTGTTAGTCCTACAAAGGCAGACTGGTCCCTAGGCAAGAAGGGGCCCCTCTGGGCACCCAGCCTATTAGATGGTAACTATGCAGAGAGGAAAGGGCAGACTTAGTCCAGGTTCTGCCCCTTGTGTACTGTGTGCCCTTGGCCAAAACACTTCCCTTCTCTGGGCCTGGTTTCCTCATCTGGGGTAACTATACCTGCCTTCTTGTGCCTCATGGGGTCAGAGGCTAAAATGAGCTCATTCTCTCTTTTCCAGACATTTAAAATTTAATTACAACTAGTTCTTGACCCTGAGAGATTCTTAAATGTGTCTATAAAATTTAGAAGGTCTGAGTTTTACTAACCTGCATCATTTTTCTGGGATCCCAGGAGGATTCCCAGACCAGAGGGTGGGGCAGGGCCCTGTGAGATGTCTAACACACCCATGAGGCCTAGAGTGCACCCACCGCTGGCTGCAAAGCACTGCAGCTTTATAGGTCCTAGAGCGAAAAATGGTTTACATTTATTGAAGGCTTTTAAAAGAATGTTCCAGGTTCTCCGTATCTGTTGTTTCATTGAAGTGTCACCATCTCATTAATGGCTATTGTCCTCATTTTATTTACTTTATGTTTTTGTTTTTTTTGAGGCAGGATCTCACTCTTGTCACCCAGGCTAGGATGCAGTGGCACCATTACAGCTCACTGCAACCTCGACCTCCCGGGCTCCTCAATTCTCCCACCTCAGCCTCCCAAGTAGCTGGGACCACAGGCGTGTGCCACCGCACCTGGCTAAATGTTTGATTTTGTATGTAAACAAGGTCTTGCTATGTTGCCCAGGCTGGTCTTGAACTCCTGGCCTTAAGCGATCCTCCTCCCGCTTCAGCCTCCCAAGGTGCTGGAATTACAGGCATGAGCCACTGCACCTGGCTTGGCCTCATTTTATACACGAGAAATTTGGGGCCTGGATAAAGTGTAATTATGTCTTCACACAACTGGCAAGTGGCAGAGCCAGGACTCAAACCAGGGTTTGGGGGGCTCCAAATCCCTCAGCCTCTGCTGCCTTGAGGCTTTGGCCAGATGGAGTTGTAGCAGGCGTGACCCTGCGGGGGCCTCAGATCAAGGACTCCCCAGGTTTGCCAGGTGGTGGCCTCAGAGAAGCCCAGGGAGCTGCTGGCCCCTCAGGAGCGGCTAGGGGCAGGACACAAGCTCTCTTGAGTCATCCCAAAGCTGAAGGAAGAGATGAAGTGAAGGGCCCAGGGCTGCAGAGAGGCTGGACAAGGCAGAGCTCAAGTCAGCTCCTCCTTTAGGAGCCTCCTGAAGCCCCTGGGGAGCTGTCCCTGACTGTACTTCTGCAACAGGTAGCCTGGCCTCTTTTAGGGCACATACGTATGTTACTACATTTATGTTATTGTCATCTGCAGGTGGTAAAATTCCACTAGGGATTCTCCCTTATTCCCTTGAAAAGTCCTTGAGAGCGGAGACCCTATTATGTGCTGCCCTAGGTACCTGGTAGAGGCCTTTCAAAGATTAGTAGGTGATCAATGAATATTGTTGAGTGAGCTATTAATAATGATTATTTCTAAGACCATAAAAGGTGATTTCATATACGTGATCTTATTTCCTCATTCATTCAAATCCATGTACATTCGCTGGGCTTACGATAATATGCCTGGACTTTGCTAGATTCTGGGCATGCAGTGACAAGTTAGACACCCTTTCTATGCCCAAGAAACTTATGTCAGGGTGGGGAGAGTGCAGGAAAAAGACCGAAAAAGACAAAACAAAACCAAAAATGAAAGCACAGAAAATTTGCAGTATGTGCAGCCAGCAGTCAACGGGTGCTGGTGAAACCCAGAGGAGGAGGCTCCAGCCCAGCCTGGGTCAGGGGAGGCTCCCAGGGGAGAGGAAGCAGGGTTGGGCTTTGTGTGCCAGGAAGGAGGGGGTGAAGGGGAGGAGATGGGGGCGCTGGAGGCAGGGGAGCCTGTGGGAGATGGGACATGTTCAATAGCTCAGTCCAGCAGTGCAGAGGGGAGTTTTGAGAAATGAAACAGGAAGAGGGAAGAATGGAAACCACACCTTTTATTGGAACATAGAGTGCTTTGTATTTCTCAAAACACTTTCACATCTATTATCTCCAATTAGCCTAAAAACAACAGCAGAAGCAGCAGCAACAACGATGCTGAGTGCTGACTGCGAGCCTGGCTTCCTCGGAGGGAGTTTACCGTGCGCTGCCTCCTTGGACCCTCATCACTGCCCTGCGAAGCAGGCACTTTCCTCATCCCCTCTGTCTGGAGGAGGGCACTGAGGCACCGAGAAAACTGGGCAGGGGAGGCCCGAGAAGGAGAGGGTGGCACCGTCATTCTCACTTTCCAGCTGAGGACACGGGTAAGTGGCATGCATCTGCTCCTGTGACTTACAGGAGTCCTGGGACTCGCACTCAGGCCTCTGGACTCCTAGCCTGGTGTTTTCCCCTGGAAGTTTCTGAACCAAAAAAAAAATGTCTGAACCAAAGCACACAACGAGATTGTGAGTGGAAATCAGCTTCGGCTTCCCTGGTGTTTCTCCACGGTGATCCCCTGTGTCTGTCACTGAAGGGGCCAGGATGTCACCACCAACGGTAATGACCTGGGCTTTGAGTGGAGCATTTAACCTGTTCAGCCAGCTGTTGGAAGTGCAGAAACTAGTCCCTCCCAGTCACAAACTACCCCGGTTGCTCCACCATCTGCATCCAGCTTCATTACTTAATTCACTTTGCAAAGTTAATCCAGTGATCCAAGCTCCTAATAGTCCCCAGTTTGACTTCCGCAGCTTCCCTTTCCCTCCACACCCAGCCTATTCCGGGCTTCTGGGTCATCAAGAAGCAGGACCCTTTCTGTTGATTTCTTCTGGGAGGAGGCCATCTCAATAGCCCTTTACAACAACCCATGAGGTCTCCTGATTTCCATGTGTTCTTGGAGTCCCCTGAGCTTTGGTTTGCAGCACAAGCTCATTCCCCTCTGTGCTCCCCTCTCACTGTGTGGAACCTTCTCTAATAGACTCACCTCTGGGGAGAGGACGTGCTCCTTTCTGGCCGCAGCTGCAGCCATTCCAATGTACATCAAAGCGCTCGTCTTTCTATCTCCACTTCTTAAATGGTTTTGCTTTTTCTCTGTTTCTTCCTTCTCGTGGGCAGCTCAGAGCTTATCTGTGACAGTGACCACCCTTCTGCCCCAGCCCTGGCCCCACGACCTTCCCTAACACTGCAAACAACTTCACTCTTGGCCTCCTGCTGGATATCTGGTCAGTGGCCTACATTCCTCCCACTCATGCCTCTCTCTTTTCTTTCTTTCTTTTCTCTCTCTCTCTTTTTTTTTTTTTTTGAGACAGGATCTTGCCCAGGCTGAAGCCCAAGTGGCATGATCAAGGCTCACTGAAGCCTCAACCTCCCAGGTTGAAGCCATCCACCCACCTCAGCCTCCAGAGTAGCTGGGACCACAGGTGTGCACCACGATGCCTGGCTAATTTTGTCTTTTTAAAATTTTTTTGTTGACAGGGTCTCACTATGTTGCCCAGGCTGGTCTTGAACTCCTGGACTCAGGCAATCCTCTCACCTTGGCCTCCCAAAGTGCTGGGATTACAGTTGTGAGCCACCATACCTGGCCTGCATACCCTTTTCTATCTGGCTTTCTAGACTTTAAAATCTTTCTTGGTGGCTCCAGTTTGCCATATCTTATGGTCCTGAAAAGACCCCTGTCACTGAGGCAGGGAGCAGAGGAGACTGGGAATTTGTGCTGATGGTAAATAGATATGGTTTGAATCCTGGCCACTGCCCACCAGCCATGTGACCAAGACTTAACCATATTTTTTCGGGGTGTTATGCAGAGATAATGAGATCAAAATTGTAAGGCATCTAGTACTGACATAATAAGCTCTCAACAAATGGTAGCTATTTAAGTGTTAATAACAAATCCTTTTCAGATGGTTTCTATAACAGTGAATTTGCAAATAGTTGGAACCTCTGAAGTGCTTCCTCTCCTGGACTGGAAACCCCTTGAGGTCAGGGGCCTTGTCTTCCTATTCACAATGTCTGTCTAGCACATGGTAGGCTCTTAATATATATATATATATTTATTTATTTTTTGATGAATGAATAATCTAGACTATCCTCAATTCTGGTATCACGATTCCTTTCTAGTATTAAATTCCAAATTATAATACATGTTAATTGCAGAAAAATTGGAAAATATTTTTTAAAAATAGGAAAACAAAAAAATAGCTGTGATCCTAGTCCCTAGAGATAGCCACAGTTAATATTTTGATATATTTCCCTGCAGCCTTTTTTTCTGTGCTTATGCATATTTCAAAAATTTTATATTCTGGCTTTTCAGTTAACATAATGAGCATTTCCCTGTGTTACTAAATAATCTTCATAAACATAATTTTAAGTGCTACGTATATTATTCTGTGCTATGAATGTATCATAATTTATGTAACCAATACCCAGTGGTTGATATTTAAGTTGTTTCCATTTTTCACCATTATAAATAAAGCTACACTGAACATCCTTTTGCATAAATCTTTGTGTATATCTGAATTAAGATTTTCTACCAAGAATAAATTCTACAAAGTAAATTGCTGATTTAACAGTGAACATGTTAAGGCCCCAGGTAAATGTCTTGTTAAATGATTCTTCATAGAGGTTGCACTCATTGTCTGTCCTCCTGCTATCAAGGTATGAGAATTCTCACCACCAGAATATTGTTTAAAATGAAAGAGTCTTTGCCAAATGGAGAAGTGAGACACAAAGCCTATTTTTTCATGATGATCGCTCCTGTCTTTGACAAGCATGGTGCTTGTCAACTTGACATTTTGGACTAGATGGTTCCTGGTGTGAGGGGCTGCCCTGTGCGTTGTAGGATGTTTATCAGCATCCCTGACCACCTACTAGATGTCAGTAGCACCCCCTTTCCCCCAGTTATGATAACCAAAAATATCTCCAGACATCACCAAATGTCCCCTGGGGAACAAAATCGCCCCTGGTTGAGAATGATGGAGTTATACTGTATTAACTCTATTGGTTACAAGTAACAGAAACCAACTCTAAGCAAAAATGGGGACTTTGTGAGAAAAGTCTTAAGGTATCATGGAACCCAAAGGCATGGATGCAAGTGGGCCTCCCTCCTCTTTTCAGGGCTGCCTCATTCTTTTCTCTTGCTGTAGACTGGCTTTCTCTCTATTCTTGACTCCGAGGAGGAGAACGGCCACCACTAATATTTCTGAAGTTTATGTCCCTGTGTTTATGAGAAAGCCAGGCTACCATGGAGTCTCTTGGTTCCAAATGCTCAGGGAAGGACTCTGAGATGCGCAGCTTAGGTGGGCTATGCACAGCTGGTCCCATCAGTGTGGCTGTCGGGGGACAGGAAGGACACGTGGCTCCTGGAGATCTTGTTGTATCCATGTGGATGTGCCTGTATTTCTAGAAAAAGGCTGCTGGGCAGCTGATCCCTTAGGACTCCCCTAGATGCCCACACAACAGAACACTGGACACTTTGGCTACAAGGCCAGGGACTGTCTATCTCAACGGTGTACCCTTCATAGTTCAGCCTAGATGTCCAAGCTTGGCTTGATGGTGGCAACTGCTCTGCCACCCAGGCTTTGGTTTAGGGGTCTTTTGGGGGTGGAGGGGCCAATTCCTCTGTGACTGACTGGCTGATGCAGCTTACTTGAACAGGTCCAGCCTAGAGAGCCAACTTTAGAGACTGGCGTTTGCAAGTCTGTAATGGTGTTTGACAGGGGAAGTAGATGACTGCTGGTCCTCCTTCATAAACTCGGCCTTGGAGTGTGCAGCCACTGAGGTACAGGGGTCCCGTGCTGTCCCTGCACTAATTGGAGTGCTCAAAATCCAGCCTCTGCCTTCAAGAAGGGAGCAGGTCGGTGTGCAGTCAGCATGGCCCTGAGACCTAGCCCTGAGGACAGAGACTGTCCCCTGTGGGCACCTGGAGCTGTTGGTAAATGGGCAGAAAGGCAGGACTGTTACCCATACTTGTATTAGAGGAAGAGCATCCTCTTTTTCTCTCTCTTCTTTTTTTTTTTTTTTTTTTTGAGACAGAGTCTTGCTTTGTTGTCAAGCTGGAGTGCAGTGGTGCAGTCTCGGCTCACTGAAACCTCCGCCTCCTGGGTTCAAGCGATTCTCCTGCCTCAGCCTCCCAAATAGCTGGGACTACAGGCACGCGCAACCACGCCTGGCTAATTTTTGTATTTTTAGTAGAGATGGGGTTTCACCATGCTGGCCAGGATGGTCTCCATCTCTTGACCTCATGATCCTCCCAAAGTGCTGGAATTACAGGTGTGAGCCACCACGCCGGGCCTAGCATCCTCTTCTGAAAGTCTTTCCAGCACACAGATGCCATTCCTGCCTTCACCTCGCCGTGCGGTCTTGGATGGTCATTTCTCTGAGTCTCAGTTTCTTCATCAGAAATGAAATGATACCTGCCTTGGCTTCCTCATAGCATCTAAAAAGACATTTGATAGAAAAGTGCTTTTAAAAGCAGATTGCAGGCCGAGTGCAGTGGCTCACGCCTATAATCCCAACACTTTGGGAGGCCAAGGCGGGTGGATTACTTGAGCCCAGGAGCTTGAGACGAGCCTGGGCAACATGGCAAAACCCTGTGTCTACAAAAAGTACAAAAATCAGCCGAGGATGGTGGCACACGCCGGCAGTCCCAGCTACTCGGGAGTCTGGGGTGGGAGGATCACTTGAGCCCAGGAGGCAGAGGTTGCGGTGAGCTGAGATTACACCACTGCACTCCAGGCTGGGTGACAGAGAGAGACCCTGTCTCAAAACAAACAAATAACAACAACAACAAAAAAACCAAGAAACAAAAAAAAAAACAAAAGCAGATTGCAAAAGCAGTGCACATCTTGTAATAAAGATGCTTATGATCATTATTTCAGTTCTGGGGAAATTCTAAATCCTTGGCGCCACTTATTGCACAACAGAGGCAGGGCCTGGGGCAGTGCTGCTTCTGCGCCATCTCTCTCAGACCTGGAGCTGGCTCCAGATTTCTGCTGCCTGAGAATATTTCAGGGAAGTTTCCCCTAGAAACTGAGAAGCCTAAACGTGAGTTGGGTTTTTATTCCCTGTGTGACCATGGCCATGTTAATTCACCTCTCTGGGCTTCTATCTCAGCATCTGTGAAGTGGGCATAATAGTGGCATCTATTTATACGTCATTTATGCCTGTCAAGTGCTTGTGCCTGGCACAGGGTAGGTGCTCACTCAGTGGTTGCTCTGCTTGTTTATATCACAATGTGGCAGGCACTGGGCCAGGTGCCAGGCACTGAGAGATGAATAGAATGTAACCAGCCCTTAGGACACTTATGATTTACCAGAGGAGATGGCACAAAAAGCATATTAAAAAGCAATGTGGCAAATTAAATGGTAGTAATCCTACCAAGTGATAGTGCTCCTGGGATTGGGTTCCTCTCAGATGCTCCCCAGGGGCTACTGGAGTGATGTCAGGTAAGTCAGGACACCAGGAAACACCCATTCTCCCGGGCTCTCTGCAGAGCAGGCAGCTTTTGGACCTACCTGCTTCAAGGAGCTGAAGAAATGCCTTCCTCCTCACCTCTCAGGCTCACAGGGAACATTTTTCAAAGGGAAAAACTTTTTTTTTTGTAGTCATCCAATGTTTTCAACCCTAGGGCAATGGTTAGGGAGAGAGGACATCTTGTGGGTGGCCTATAACACGGTCAGTAACCTTATGCCACAAAGACTGCACATGACATAGAAAGGTACTTATGTTGTGCACCGAGGAGGCACTGACCCTGTGCATTCCCAGCACCTCAGAACCGCTAGCTCTGTGCAAACCTTCCAGCCACCTTGGGCCCAGGAAAGTGGGGTGGGGGCCTTGATTCAGAAAAGGCAGAGACACTGCAGTCCTGGGGAGGGGTGATGTCTAGAGCCTGAGAGGAGCAGTGGAGCACTCACGGGAAATGCAAAGCAGACGCAAGACCAGGCCCAGAGCCTGGCGGAAGTGGGGAGGGGTGGGGCAGGTGTGGGGCATTAGTTGGGGAGGGGCTTGCTAGGAGGAGGTGACTTCAGAAGGCATCTGCGGACTGTGGTCTGGGACTCTGCTGGATGTGGCATGGCTTTGCCACCCTCAACTCTGGTGTGTTAAAGAGGTAAAGGTCACACGTACACATCGATGAGGACAGGGAAGACACACAGGAAACGAAAACAGATTTGTTAGGGCTGTCGAAGAGTGGTTTGCTTATTTTGAGGCCTCTCCCCATTTCTCTTTTCCTTATCAGGATGTGTACGGCACCCACATCCCCTCCATCTGCACCCGCAGCCGCAGCCACAGCCACCGCCACAGCCAGTGCTATGTCCCGTTGCCATTCACATTCATACCTGCAGCGTACACTCATACATGTGTCGGATATTTGCGAAGAAGCTCCCTTTCCCACCTAGGTAAATGCTAGCTTCCAGAAATTTGAAAAAAAATGAGTGTAATTCCTACTGGGTTGGTTCCCAGCAGGCCTTTGTCTTTCCTTCTCCCTCCTCCAGGCCCCTCTTCTTTCCTTTCCTTTCCTTTCCTTTCCCTCCTCTACCTCTTTCCCTTCCTATTCTTCTCCTCCTCCTCCCTCCCAGCTGGTTTCCTATTTCCCTTACCCCCTCAAACATCTCCCCTCTCTCCATCCCCACGTCCAATCTGCCAAACCCACCCCCACCTAAAAATGTGGGCCGTGGAGTCTCTGACCGAGATTTCCTTTCCCAACAGGGGGGGCCCGGGCTGGCTGCGATTTGTTGGGGACAGGTAAGAAGGTGCAAACTTGGGGGTTCAGAGGGAGGGCGGAGGGGTGGCTGGGATGCATGGGGTAGGTAGGGGTGGCAGTTTTTCCAAATTATACATTCAGGCCATATGTGGAACCCTTGTAGAGACCTGGCTTGCTGTTTTTCTGTCTCTTCCTGGTGTGCTGGGCAGTCTCTCTGTGCTCATGGTTTAACCAGTCTTTCTTTATTTTTATTTTATTTATTTATTGTTTGAGACAGAGTCTTGCTCTGTTGCCTAGGCTGGAGTGCAGTGGTGTGATCTCGGCTCACTGCAACCTCTGCCTCCAAGTTTCAAGTGATTCTCCTGCCTCAGCCTCCCGAGTAGCTGGGATTATAGGCACCCGCCATCATGCCCAGCTAATTTTTGTATTTTTAGTAGAGACGGGGTTTCACCAGGTTGGCCAGGCTGGTCTCGAACTCCTGACCTCAGGTGATCCACCCGCTTCGGCCTCTCAAAGTGCTAGGATTACGGGAATGAGCCACCATGCCTGGCAGCTCTTTTTTATTTCTTTTTTGGCTCTCTCTTGTCTCTCTTTTTTTTTTTTTTTTTTTTTTTTTTGCGATGGGGTCTTGCCCACTATGTTGCCCAGGCTGATCTTGAACTTCTGGGCTCAAGCCATCCTCCTGCCTCAACCAACCGAGTAGCTGGGATTACAGGCGAATGTCACAGCACCTGGCTGCTCATTTCCTTTTAGCGCTGAATAATATTCCATTGTCTGGATGTACCACAGTTTATTTATCCTTCCACCTACTGAAGGACACCTTGGTTGCTTCCAAGTTTTGGCAACTAGGAACAAAGCTGCTATAAACATCTGTGTGTGGGTTTTTTTGTGGACATAAGTTTTCCACTCATTTGGGTAAATACCAAGGAGTGCGACTGCTAGATTATATGGTGAAAGTATGTTTAGTTTTGTAAGAATCCATGAAACTGTCTTCCAAAGTGGCTGTACCATTTTGCATCCCCACCAGAAATGAATGAGAGTTCCTGTTGCTCCACATCCTCACTAGCATTTGGTATTATCAGTGTTCCAGATTTGGAGCATTCTAATGTATATAGTGGTATCACTTTGTTTTAATTTGCATTTCCCCAATGGCATGTGATGTGATCTTTTCATATGATTATCTATCATTTGTACATCTTCTTTGGTGAAATGTCTGTTAAGGTGTTTGGCTCAGTTTTTTCTTTTTTTCTTTTTCTTTTTATTTATTTATTTATTTTTTGAGACAGAGTCTCGCTCTCACCCAGGTTGGAGTGCAGTGGAGCGATCTACGCTCACTGCAACCTCCGCCTCCAGGGTTCCAGCTATTCTCCTGCCTCAGCCTTCTGAGTGGCTGGGATTACAGGCACACGCCGCCATGCCCACTAATTTTTGTATCTTCATTAGAGACGGGGGTTTGCCATGTTGGCCAGGCTGGTTTTGAACCCCTGACCTCAGGTGATCCTCCCGCCTCGGCCTCCCAAAGTGCTGGGATTACAGGCGTGAGCCACTGTACCTGGCCTCGGCTCAGTTTTTAATTGGGTGTTTGTTTTCTTATGGTTGAGTTTTAAGAATTTTTTTATGTATTTTGGATCAGATATGTCTTTGGCAAATATTTCTCCTAGTCTGTGGCTTGTCTCCTTCCTCTCTTGACAGCATCTTTTGCAAAGCAGTTTTTCATTTGAATGACGTGCATCTTATCAGTCACCTCTGTCATGGATTGTGCCTTTGGTTTTGTGTCTACTTTTATGTGGACTGTACCAGCCACGGCCTCCTGACTCCCGACTCCCGACTCCCCTGCATTGCTTCATCTCCTGCCCTCCCCGCTCTGCACTTTGGGGATCTCTGCAAACTCCACTCACATTAGCCTTTCAGTTCCAGACGGCCGGGCCCCTCCCCACCCCAGACTGCACCTGCTGTGCCCTTCTTCTCCAGTCAACTCCCACCATCCTTTGAAACTCAACTCAGTATCACTACCTTGGGAGAGCCTTCCCTGGTGTCTCAGTCCAGCTCAGGCCCTGATTATATCTCCCCCAGCCACTGTACTTCCATTTCCTTCCATGTATCACAGTCATAAGATGCAGTTTCCCTGCAGCTTCAAGGGTTAAGTTCCATGAGAGCAGGTGGAATTTCTTTGTTGGTCACTGTCTTATCTTCAGAACCTAGCACTGTGCTTTGCATATAGTAATAATTATTATTTTAATAGCAAAAATATCTATTGCACCACGTGCCAGAAACCCTTCTAAACAGGTTACATATTTAGCTCCCCTGCTCTTCTCAATACCTCTGTGAGTATTTGATTATTGCCAGTTTATGGACAAGATATCTGAGGCCCAGTTTGCTTGAGATCACACAGCTAGTAAGTGGAAAAGCTGGGGTTCCAACCCAGACAATCTGGCTCCAGTGTTAATGTTCTTTATAATACTGGGTTGCTTCTCAAATGCAGTATATCTTCGTTGACTGAATGACAGCATGAGAGAGAAAGAGACAGAGGCAATTAGGAAATGGTAAGAGAATACAGCTGGTTAAAGACCAGAGCGAATGAAATTACCATTTGTCTCTGAAGGGCTCCCTGATGGTTGTTGATCGACTGACTGATGTAGTCTGGAACAGGGATATGTAACCTGCTCCAGCCTCTCTTTCCTTCTGGGGATCAATAGCCTGGGTCCTTCTCAAGGGGCATGTTGGAAGGATGCCACAGGGTGCCACAGTACCGAGCTGCCTGGGGTAGAGACAGCCTGGGCTGCAGGTGATGACCACTGAGATGTGCAGGACACCAATTAAAAAGCTTCAGTCCATTGTCTCCAGCAGTTCCGGCTCAGTTCCAGCCCTTTTTAGAGAAAGATACTGGATTGTCCAGGGGGTCCCCAAGGCCCTTGCCCCCATTCCTGCATCTGGTCCAGGCTCTGGCCACATCCGGGGCCTTGTTACAGACTTTTGGGGCATTTCCTTAGCCTCCTCCAGTCACCCTGTGTCAGGAAATGTTGCTATCCAATTGTAATGTCTAAAAGGAATTTTCCCCGACAGTGAGAATATAATTGAGGAGCCTCGGGGAATGTTATTCTCCTCCCTGGGGACACCTGGAGAGCATAACCTTCATCCACAGGGCTGCAGGGCTGGTTCTGCGAGCTCGTTCATTCAGCAAGTCAGGGCATTTCAGTTGTCCCTGCTTTTTTTTTTTTTTTTTTTTTTGAGACAGGGTCTCACTCTGTAGCCCAGGCTGGAGTGCAGTGGTCCTCTCTGCAGCCTCGATCTCCTAGGCTCAAGTAATCCTCCCACCTCAGCCCCCCAAGTAGCTGTGACTACAGGCACATGCCACCATACCCAGCCTCAGTTGTTCCTGCTCTTTAAAAGAGAAGAGAGGCAATTTTCATGCAGGAAGCAGGGACTTGGTGGGCCTCCAGAATGAGAACACAGGCTGTGAAAGGTACAAGAGGCGTGGAGAAGGTGCTGACTCACAGAGAAGCTGATGTGAAGCCAGAAGACCCTGGAAAAGATGGTGTTCCCCTCAGAGCCTGCCAGGCTCCTAGAAAGCCTTGACCAAGATGGTGGCCTAGGACCCTGAGGAAGAAGTCGGGCCTCCCTGAACCAGTCTAGATTCCTGCTTCCTGGAGTTATAAGGAAGGTGTGGCCAAGCAAATATAGGACAGGCAGACATGCAGGGGAGGAATCTTGAGCCCAGAGAGGAATGAGCTTTCCTTACCCAGGAGTCTGGAATGAGATTCCTGAGGCCCAGTGCAGGAGGCCAGCAGATGGCTGGCACACACAAGTACACAAGGGCTCGCACCTTAAGAAGAGTTAAGGGAACAGGCCCCGGGAAGGTCAGATGACTTCAGACCCAGAATGTTGGCAGTCTGACCCCTGAGCTTCTGTGGTTAACACCTACCCCTTAGAGAGGTGGGGCAAAAAAAAGGAACTAGGGTTTTGGGTGGCCTAGCAGTGCCAACCAATCTAACCATTTTTCAGTGCAGTCAGGACTGAACTGGAACTTGGCGATAGGTCAATTCATTACTTTTGGGTATTTCTGAGGAATTGTCCCTAACGTCTTAGAAAAGTCCCCCCCATACCCCCCCCCTTTTTTTTTTTGAGACAGAGTCTCGATCTGTTGCCCAGGCTGGCGTGCAGTGGCACAATCTCGACTCACTGCAACCTTTGCCTACCAGGTTCAAGCAATCCTCCCACCTCAGCCTCCTGAGTAGCTGGGATTACAGGCATGCACTACCATTCCCAGATAATTGTTTTTTGTATTTTTAGTAGAGATGGGGTTTCACTATACTGGTCAGGCTGGTCTCGAACTCCTGACCTCAAGTGATCCACCCGCCTTGGCCTCCCAAAGTGCTGGGATTATAGGCCTGAGACACTGTGCCCAACTTGAAAAGTCTCTTTTTAAAAATCTTGTTGTATTAGGGCATTCTTGCGTTGCTATAAAGAAATGCCTGAGACTGGGTAAGTTACAAAGAAAGGAGGTTTAATTGGCTCATGTTTCTGCAGGCTATACAGGAAGCATGGCAGCATCTGCTTCTGGGGAGGCCTCAGAAAGCTTCCAATCAAGGCAGAAGGCAAAGGAGGAACAGGCACAATGTAGGGCAAAAGCAGGACCAAGAGAGTCGGCGGGGAGGTGCCACACACTTTTATTTTATTAATTTATTTTATTTTATTTTTTTGAAACAGTGTCTTGCTCTAGAGTGCAGTGGCACAATCTCGGCTCACTGCAACCTCCGCCTCCCCAGTTCAAGCAATTATCCTGCCTCAGCCTCCCGAGTAGCTGGGATTACAGGTGCACACCACCATGCCAGCTAATTTTTGTATTTTTAGTAGAGACAGGGTTTCTATATGTTGGCCAGGCTGGTCTCAAATTCCTGACCTCAGGTAATCCACCTGCCTCAGCCTCACAAAGTGCTGGGATTACAGGTGTGAGCCACTGCACCTGGCCCACACACGCCTTTAAATGACTAGATCTCGTGATAACTCACTCACTATCTCGAGGACTCACCAAGCCATGAGGGATCCATCCCCATGACCCAAACACTTCCCACTAGGCCCCACCTCCAGCATTGGGGATTATAATTCATCATGAGATTTGGGTGGGGACAAATATCCAAACTATATTACTCGCCTTATTATGTTAAGGGAAAGAAACCATTCATACATTAAATCCATTTATATGAAATTCAAGAACTGGCAACACAAATCTGGTGGTAGAAATTAAAACAGTGGTGGTCTCTGGTGGAAATTTTCTAGGGTGATGGAAGTATTCCATACCTTGATTTAGATGTTGGTTACATGGGTGTATACATTTGTCTAAACGTGTTGAATGGTACACTTAAAATCTGTGCATCTTACTGAACATAAATTATAATTATATCTCAAACAAACAAACAAAACAACTTTTTCTCTGTCCTTGGGAAGAAGAGATTTTCCCACTCTTCTTCATTGTAAAGAGGTAGATGGCTGGGGCCCCCAGGAAGCAGTTAAATGCGGTAGAAAACACATTGGCTTTGGAGTCAGGCTCTGATTCTGATTCTATTTTGCCATTTGTGGCCTTGGACAAGCTGATCTCCAATTTTCTAATCTTTAAAATGGGCTGGGAGAGTGTTGTGATGACGAAATGAGCTAATACAGTAAAGTGCCTGGCATATAGCTGGTGCCCAAGCAGCTCCTTCTGCAGGAAGCCTTCCCTGACTTCTCCAGACCTGGTCAGGTACCTTCATTTCCACACACCAGCCTTGATGCATGTGTCATTCAAAGCCGTGTGTCAACAACAGTGCAGATCTTTGACAGTCACAGACCTTTGTGGGTATTTACTGAATCGTCAAATGGCAAATATGGAATCTGCAAATGCCAAGAGCCTACTATATTGGAACATTTTTATCTTTCTGGTCCCTACTCTCTCCTAGGCTTTCAGATCTTGAGGGTACAACGTGGATATTTCTCAGCTTTGCTTCTCCCCAGCTGTCAAAAGTGCTCAATAAATATTTGACCACTGAGTAACTTTTAAGTTACTCATGCATGAGCAATTGAATAAATGCATGAAAGAATGCATACACTAGTGAATGTATGAATAATAGAATGAGACAATTAGTGCATAAGTGGGGGAAATAGGTGAATGGTGAATCAAGAAATGAGTAGAGAATTAAAGGAGTGAAGGTGAAGGAACGAATGAAGCAAAGCTGGTTACCTTTCTTCCAAAGGGCTATGTGCTGGTGGCAATACAAATGGGCCCATTCCAGAGCCCTGGAGAGAGTTAGAGCTGGTCCACCTGACAGACAGCCACGGGTGACAGCCCAGCCACTGGGGTCCTCCAAATGTACTCATTCTGGAAACTTCTCCTTTCCTTCCAGCCACTATCTGCCACCCCTCCATGGAGCTAGGGATGCCAAGGGACTGTGAGGCAGGGCATGACTCCAGGGGGCAGAGAGCTAAGTGCATGGCTGTCCTCTCTCTTCCCAAACCCTTGTCACAGGCCGTGAGGGCCTGCTGCCTCCCCTGATGCCATGTTCCTGAGCAGATGTTCCTCCTGTCTTGTCAGCAACAGAGCGGCTGTCAGGAGTCTGCATTATATATCTGCTCGGTAACATTTACTGGGATTTAGTGTTTAACAACTGTCACTCCAATATATCTTTTCTTAATCCCTTCAGATCTGCTGCTGTAGCAACTTTAAATATTTATCAACACTGTTCGTGTGTTCGTTGGTTGGGTTGCAATTTTCTTGTAATTAAAGATTTACAAGACACTGCTCCAGACTTAGGAAGGATTGGTAGAGAGCAAAGAGGGAGGGGAGGAGAGGTCTGGTCTTGGAATCTGTTGCTTGGAATCCAAAGCTAGAATTCACTCTCCTGGGAGAGGTGGAAGCTCATTCACTGGTTCCCATAAGCCCTCTCCTTTCCTTCTCTTTCACACGGCCCCGTGTTCAAAGTGGACCTCACGGTAAGATACAGACCAGGGTGTGGTTCTTCCTTCCTCTGGAGTCCCTGCTATGTGCCAGGCAGGGGCTAGGTGCTGAGGAACAGCAGGGAGCAGACAGAAAAGGTCCCTGCTGACATGGCGCTTCCATTCCAGTGGCAGAGACAGACAATACACAAGGAAACAAAGACATGTTCTAAAATCAGTTTAGATTTTGAAAAATGCAGCTGTTGACTGAGGATGGGACCTTAGTATCAGAGTTCTTTATTGCAAGCAATAGAAATTAGTTCTGGAAAACTTAAGCAAAAAGAAATTTCTGGAAGGATAAGGGGAGTTCACAGGATCAAAGGAAAGAAGAAGAGAGAAAAAGAATAAAAGAAGGCACAGGAACCAGTGCTATTTTGGGCATCTTTATGGCAGGCACTCAAAGACAGTCTCTTCAGGGGGTGGCCACTGGGACAAATATCTCCCAACGGTGTTCTGGGTTTGTGACACTTTGTTTAGGATTCGCAGTCCAGGGACAAAGGCCCTCACTCTTTGGCCAGGGGAGAGCAGGATGAAGACCAGGGACTTGTGATTGACAGTTTCATCAGGACTGTATCCACTGGGGGAGGAGGAGTTATCCAAAGCAAGATCTGGCGATGCCGCAGGAAGGGGCTCCAGGTGATGGACCTGGGCATGCTGAAACATCAGTGTGCACTGTACTGCAGGCCATTCTAAGCTGTAACCAGGACAAAGATAGGAGCCGGGCCCATGAAGAGCTGGGGGAAGAGAGAGCCGCAGGTGCAGAAGCCCCGTGGTGCGAAAGAGCTCAGTGGGTTTTCAATGGCCAAGGTGCTGGGTTCTGCTTTCCCCCACAGATTGAGCTTGAAAAATAAGCCTATCTGCAGTTCTCAGGGTCTCCGTGGGACATGTCTGGGGACCAAAATTTTGTTTATTCCAAATAGAATAGGATAGAAGGCCCAGCTCTAGAGGGCTTCTCCCAGCTGCTGTGACAGGGAAGCCAGTGAGGGTGGAATTCTAGTTAAGTTGCGTTTCTGGAGGCCTGCAGTGGACCAGGTGTTAGGTTCTGTAGAACAAGGATGGATGAGATATATCTACAGCTCTCAGAGCACTTATCTTGTGAGAGAGGTATAAATAGATTACAGCAGGGCAGTGATAGAAGCTGGAGAGTTGATTTGAAACCTTCTTTTGCAAAACAGGTTTAATGCTACCAATTTCTCCATAAGTACTACTTTTGTGGCATCCCAGGGTTTTGTTATTGTTGTTATTATTGTTTTTGGTTTTTTAGAGACAGGGTCTCGAATCTCTGTTGCTCAGGCTGGAGTGCGGTGGTACAATCATGGCTCACTGCAGCCTCGAACGCCTTGGCTCAAGCCATTCTACTGCCTCAGCCTCCCAAGTAGCTACGCCTACAGGTACCTGCCAAGTGCCTGGTTAATGTTTTTTATTTTTACTTTTTGTAGAGATGGGATCTTGTTCTGTTGTTCAGGTGGTGGTTTCAAACACCTGGCCTCAAGTGATCCTCTGCCTTGGCCTCCCAAAGCGCTGGGATTACAGGTGTGAGCCACTGTGCCCAGGCCAATCCCAGAGATTTTGGTATGTTGTGTTTTTGTTTTCACTCAATTCAAAATATTTCCTAATTTCCCTTTTCCTTGGCCTATGGATTGTTTAGAATTTGTTATTTGATTCCCAAATATTTAGGGATTTTCTAGTTACGTTTCTGTTATTGATTTCTAATTTATTTCCACTGTGGTCAGGGAATATATTTAGTGTGACATAAATCCTTTTAAATTTATTGAGTTTTATTTTATGGCCCAGAAGATGATCTCTCGATACAAGTTTCACGAAGACTTGAAAAGAATGTGTCCTCTGTTGTTGGATGGAGTGTCCTTGAAATGTTCATTAGGTAAGTTGGTTGATAGCATTCAAATCTTCTATATCCTTGCTAATTTTCTGACTACTTGTTCTATCAACTATTGAGAGAGGATATTAAAATCTCTGACTATAATTATGAGTTGGATTTGTCCATTTCTCCTTGCAGTTCTATCAGTTTTTGCTTCATGTATTTTGGAGCTCTGTTAAAAAGTATGTAAATGCTTAGAATAGGTATACAATAAAGAACTATTCAGCCTAATTATTAATTGAGAAAGCTGAGAAACCAGGGTCTAGGGCTAATTATTACCCACTACGGAAGCAAGACTCTTGTATGTACTTTATCTAATGCCCCATGAATTATGGGACTTTCTAATCTGGCCTGTAGGAACAGGCACCATTCCTAGCTTGTGTGAGTGTTGAGCACTGTTCCCTTTCATCATTATTATTATTATTATTATTATTATTATTATTATTTTGAGACAGGGTCTGTCTCTGTCGCCCAGGTGGGTGTGCAGTGGTGCAATCATCACTGCAGCCTCGACCTCCTGGGCTTGAGCCTCCTCCCACCTCAGCCTCCCAAGTGGTTGGGACTACAAGCGTGCGCCACTGTGCCTGGCTAAACTTTCATCCTTTTCTTTCTTCTTTCTTTTTTTTGTGATGGAGTCTCACTCTGTCACCCAGGCTGGAGTGCACTGGTGAGATCGTGGCTCACTGCAACCTCTGCCTCCCAAGTTCAAGCGATTCTCCTGCCTCAGGCTCCCAAGTAGCTGGGACTACAGGTATAGTTCAGCTTATTTTTGTAATTTTAGCAGAGACGGGGTTTCACCATGTTGGCCAGGCTGGTCTCAAACTCCTGACCTCAGGTGATCTGCCTGTCTCAGCCTCCCAAAGTGCTGGAATTACAGGTGTGAGCCATCACGCCCGGCAAACTTTCATCCTTCCAGATGATTCTTTCCCCAGCCTCGCATAGATTCCTGACCTACATGTGCTGATTGGTACTCAGCTGAATACATAAGGTGGGGGCTGTCTCTTTAGATCTCCAGGATTCTCTCTCTGTGCAGTGCTTTCCTCTCCAGTTTTCTTTCCTGTGAATTCTAGCTGCCTTGTAGCTAGAATCTCAGCATTGTCTCCTCCACTCGGGGAATCCATCAGGCCTCACTTGGGCCCCTCCTCCCTACCTGGATGGGGGCCTGGAAACTCCCTTAAGACAGTAAGCTGGGGCAATCACAGGAGTGACCTTGTTTCTTTCCCATCTCTCAGGGATTATTGCCTTTCATTATCTGGTACACTGTATCTTATAAATGGTTGTTTCACAGATTTTGTCGCTTTTTGGTTGTTTTAGGTGGGAGGGTAAATCCTGTCTCTGTTACTCCATTTTGGTGGAAGGTCAGTCTCTTTGGATTTGGTAGACCAATTTTCAGATGCTGTGTGGAACTTGGGGCAAACCCAATAGGAGAATCCCAGTGGAGATCCTGAGGCTTTGTTTCTTTTTTTTTTTTTTTTTTTGAGATGGAGTCTCGCTCTGTCGCCCAGGCTGTAGTGCAATGGCGCAATCTCAGCTCACTGAAACCTCTGACTCCTGGGTTCAAGCAATTCTCCAGCCTCGGCCTCCTGAGTAGCTGGGACTACAGGCACGTGCCACCACACCCAGCTAATTTTTTTTTATGTTTTTAGTAGAGACAGGGTTTCACCATATTGGCCAGGCTGGTCTCAAACTCTTGACCTTGTGATTCACCCACCTCGGCCTCCCAAAGTGCTGGGATTACTGGTGTGAGCCGTCATGCCCAGCCTGTTTCTTTCTTTCTTTATTTTTTTATTGCCTATTCTGCTCATGTAGAAATCTCGAGGCTTTGGAAGCAAGGACATACTCTCTTTCTCAGGTGATTATTCTCCTTTTAATAAGTAGTTTAGGCTTTTTATTGGCCCTAATAAACTGAACCCCTGACCGTTGGACACCACATCAGCATGCAACCCAAGCTACTGCTCATCATGAACCATGCCATGAATTCAGACATGTCCAGCCACACTCCATAATCAAGTGCAAGTGATGTGAGTGGGACTGGGCCAAGCAGGTACCAATGGCTGGTGTAAATGGGATGAGCTACTCACTTAAGCTCCAGTGTGCCTACTTCTGCTGCTCTACTCCCTCTCCCTCAATCTGCATCTATGGCTGCATGCAGAGTTGACTGAGGAGGAAAACACCCACGACTGCTTTGCAAAACTCTTCATGATATGTTGGTCCCCACTCAAAGTAAACTGCTCTAGCCTTCTAGCTCCATTCAGAAGAGCCTCCGAAGTAGAGACCAGAAATCCTTCTAGTGGGCCGTGCTTTGAGCAGTACTGCTTGTTGACTGCTTTACTTGGAAGGAGAGATCGACTGAGGTAAGGCTCTTACTAATGCACATGCTTTGCTAATGGTTTGGCCAGATGATCAAAAATGTGGAAGAGGTAAGATTCAAGGATTGGTGACAAGGAAGTTTAGAATAACAGAGATGTAGATGGGCCTCCTAGAATGACCAAAAAATATGAGAATATTTATGTTTCATGTGAACATTAATCAAGCTCCTATTGGTAGTCAGGTAGACAGGTAGACAAGGTGGTCTACTTTGAGGATGCTGATTAATCTCTTCCTCCAGTGACGCAGGGTTTGCTCAGTGGGCTCATGGACAGAGTGGCCCTGATGGCTCAGTGGAGGGCTTGGTATAGGCTTAGCCACATGGACTCACCAAGACTAACCTGGTTACAGCCGTTGTTGAATGCCCAACATTCTACAGCAGAAACCAACCCTGAGCTCCTGACTTGGTGCCATACCGTGGAGGGACCAACCTGCTGCTTCAGGCCAGGTTGGTTATTTCAGATTCCACTCATGGAAGAGTTATGCTTTGTCCTTCTGAAACATACACTCCTTGTGGAATGACGATCTCTGCCAACCAGTCACTTTTGTAATGATGGGGCCAGCCTGCAGACCATTTTTTGTTACCTTTTTTTTTTTCTGCCCAAGGAATAGATATATGGTACACCAGGCTGTGACAGATAGATCTTGCTGCAATGGGCTTATCATCAAAAGGGTCCAGAGACAGCCTGTGAAGTGGTACATGATCCAGAGTCAGCTACAGGAAGAAATGAATAACCAAGTCTTGACACATTCGTGCTTTGCGCGGGGCTGTGTTTGTCATGCTGATGAGGGCATGGCAGTGTGGCAGTGTGTGCGTGCGCACGTGTGTGTTGCATGCCAACATTTCATCTTTCTGATCAGCTGGGTGCGGTTTTTTTTTTTTTTTTTTAGACGGAGTTTCACTCTTGTTGCCCAGGCTGGCATGCAGTGGCACGACCTCTGCTTACTGCAACCTCTGCCTCCCGGGTTCAAGTGATTCTCCTGCCTCAGCCTCCTGAGTAGCTGGGATTACAGGCGCCTACGACCATGCCCAGCTGCTTTTTTGTATTTGTATTTGTAGTAGAGACAGGGTTTCACCATGTTGGCCAGGCTGGTCTCGAACTCCTGATCTCAGGTGATCCACCCGCCTCGACCTCCCAAAGTTCTGGGATTACAGTGTGAGCCACCGCACCCCGGCCTGGGGATGGCTTTAAGGCAAGGAATGAGTGAGGTAGTGAGGCAGTCTCTGACCCCTTGTCTATTCAGGGTCCAGCATACATTCTGTCACAGGGGTAGTTTCATTTGTTGGATGAGGAAAATAAAAAAAAAGAAAGAATGAATGTATATATCCTTTGAGTCAGATGGGACCACAGAGATTATCTAGTTCCTCCTCAACCACTGTGGGAGTCTCTTTGTTGATATCCCCGACTGGTAGCCACCTAACTTCTGCTTTTTATTTGTAATAATAGTTAGTGTGAGGCACTCCAGTTTATATGCTTTAATCTCATATAAGCCTCAAAACCTGAGGAGGTATTACTACATTTATGTGCCAACGAAGAAACTGAATTTCCGGTAACTTCCTCAAAGTCACACAATTAGTAAATGACAGAGCCAGGAATTGAAGCCAGGTATATCTGACTCTATAGCTTAAGCTCTTAAGCACTGTGCTGTACTGTCTTAATAAATACTGTGACAGAGCTCTCACCACCTCACAAGACACCCTGTGTTATCGTTAGCCAGCTTTGGCTGTTAGAAAATTTTCTTCCATTGAGTTGAAACCTCCCTGTAACTCACATACACTGTTCTAAATGTCTCCTTTCAAACCTCTGAGAACGATTCCCCTCCCCAATTCCATGTGATCATCCTACACTGTCTAAGGATGGCTCTCTTCCATCAAGGATGGAAGAATCCTGTCTAGACCTGTATGCTAAGAACCCTTGCTGAAGGAACTCAAGTTTACCAATGTCCTTAGTATTTCGCTCTTAGGCTATGGAAGGTGAAGGTGGACCAGTACAGAACGTTTCAGTACCATTACCTCCTGTGTAGACACTGCACTGTTATTAATACCATTTCACGTCGCATTAGCATTTTTGGCAAGAGGAGTTATTCCACTGCTTGGCTGAATGACTGTGGAGCTTAGCTCAGAGCAGGAAATAATATGAGAGGGCAAGAACAGCAGGCACCCCTGGGTCTGGCCGGAGTCAAGTGTGACTATGGTCTCTGAGTCTAAGTGCTAGGGCAGTGAGGGAGGTAGTGCACGAACTGGGGGCTGCTCCTGGTTTGTGGGGTGATGCTTGACAATCGTTTCTTCTAGAGGGGAGCTGCAGTCTGGGGGGCATGTACACGTGTGTGTGTGCACGTACTGGCATGTCTGTGTGTGTGTGTGTGTGTGTGTGTGTGTGTGTGTGATGGAGCAGGGTCAGTTCCTAGAACAGCTGTGGAGCACCTGTCTTAGCCTCACCTATCTGGGCCTTTCTGTTCTCACTTTGGGTGTGACTGAATTTCATTTCACTGGGAAAACCGTCTTGCAGACCGAACTGAACTCTGCGCATGAGATGGCTCCCGGATCCTCCCCGATTCTTCTGAGCCCCAGTGCAAAGAGATAGATAAGGAGGCTGCACCTACCTGGATGCCCAGCAAGTCCAAAAGGCCAGCTCTGGCAGCCTGCAGCACGCCTGTGAGGACTCACCTGAGCCCCAGGCCTCTGCGCTGCCCGGGCTTGTCCCCCCAAGCCTGTGCGTGTGCGCTGGGGGTTACTGCTCTCCTCCCGTGGAAATGGCCTTGGATTTCCTCTAATTAAGACTTAACATGGCTCCTGACAGACAGGAATAATGAGGGTGAGAGGTCCTGGATACTTTATCTGACTTTCCTAAGTCCCAAAATAGGGAAGGGAAGGGGAGTCAAAGTGTATTCGGGGGACGAGGGGATGGTGGGCGCAGAGGAAGGATGGGTGGGGCTCTGCTCTTCCTCAGCCGCCACCTTGCTCTGTCACGTCCCTCTCTTCTGAGGGACCCAGAGTGGCCATTGCGAGAGGGAGTCTGAAGAGCTACAGTCCTCAGAGACCTTCAGAGACTCCAGCTGGGCCTCCCCGCCTGGAGGAGGGAAGGGAAGTTCTGTGTTCTTTCTCATCACAGGCATTTGCGCTCCCGAAGCATCATAGCTCTGCAGCCTGGTGTTTTGCCTGTAACTGGAGAAATGCTTGCTGCAAAGCAATTTTATGTGTGGTAGTAGAAAGAGGCTGAGATTCCAGTCTCAGCTGTGTGACCGTGGGTAGATTACCTAACCTCTCTGAGCCTCATATTTCCCATCTGCCAACTGCAGAGACAAATACTGCTCTGCTCACCTCATGGGATTGTGGTGTGGATGGGAAAAGCCTCTGTGAATGGCTTTCCAAATGTGGGGGCTGTAGGGACGAGGATGACTACAGTGGTGGTGATGAGCATGTTAGCACTGACATGCCAGTTTGCCAGCGGGTGGTGGGCTGGGAGCTTACCTTTTGTCACCACGGCTTGCATTCAGAGTTGTCAGTTTTAATGGCTATTGTGGGAGACAGGGTCCCTTAGAAAAGGACACAACGATGAGGCTGGCGCCAGGTCAGGAGTAATTAAGAGCATGTATATGTGCATACCTGCATTTTTTTTTTGAGGGGAGTGGGCTGGGAGTACCTTCGATGCTAGACAAATCTGGCCAGACTCCAGCCCTGGCCAGGCCACCTGGCCACCTGGCCACCTCTAGTCTAGGCCCTTTGGCATCAGAGAACCCTGACTTACATGATTACTATGAAATTTGTAACCATCTCGCTCCCTTCTTCTCAATGGCACAGAAAGGACTTGCTATGCTCTGCCATGGTGGGACTGCAGGGCCTGGAAGTCCAGAGGAGGATGGACTTGAATTTCCCAGCTGGCTCCAGCCTAAGAGGACACTGGGCAGCAACGTTTTCTTTCTAAACTGAAAGGTCTCCTTTATGTTCTGGGATCTCTGATCCAGCGATCCCAGTCTATCCCCGGGTCATGGGTAATACCTGAGGTTGGCCACCAGGGCAGGGAGGGACCCAGCAGACATCTGGGACTAGGGCAAGCATCTTGGACTTCCATTCCAACATTGCCCCTGGCTAGCTGGGTAACAAAGGTCCACATTTCACCCACCTGCCATGGGAGAGGTTGGTGCTAGAGGGGAGAAAGGGCTTGGGCTCGGGAATACGATAGACTCTGGTTTGAATCCTGGACCTGGCACTGGGTAAATCACATAAACTTTCTGGACCTCTGTTTCTTTGTCTAAATGTGAGGTTAAAACTCTTGACCACCACACAGAGGATGTTTCGGGCAGTGAAAGTACTCTGTAGGATACTGTAATTAATGGTCGATACATGTCATTATACATTTATCCAAACCCACAGAATGTATAACATCAAGAGCCACCCTAATGTGAACTGTAGACTTTGAGTGACAACAATGTGCCCATGTAGGTCATTGATTGTAACAAATGGATCACTGTGGTGGGGCACGGGGGAGGCTGTGAGCACGAGGGCAGGGCTGTGTGGGAACTCTCTGTACCATCTGTTCCATTTTGCCCTGAGCCTAAAACTGCTCTAAAAAGTAAAGTCCATTAAAAAACAAACAAATAAACAAACACAAAGCAAAATAAAACAAGATCATGAAGTATTTGTGAATCATGAATTCAGAATTATACTTAGTCTTCTTGTAAAACATAATTTTGTATACTGCTTTAGATGACACAAACGACTCCCTACCTCCTGGGATTGTTGGGAGGATTGAGGATAATGTGTCATAAACAATGTAATAATGGGGGCAATAATAATAATAATCCATAATAGTAGCTCTAGTTGTACAGAGACCCCTGCCCACCCCTCCCATCCTCTCCTGGACGGCATGGGAGTGAAAGGGCTAATAGATGTGGAAGTTCTTTGGGCTTCCACATGCTGTTTTTAGTTAAAATGACATGACAATAGTACTTACATAAAATTTTCTAATCCTTTGTGTCCCTAGAATGTGAAGCTCTGGTGCCCTGGGGTGAGCATGAGCACTTCTAGAGGCAGGCTTTCCTCCCCTCCTCTCCTCTGAATCATTGCTCTTCCCATCTGAATGTTCCCAGTTCAGGGACTTGCTGTTTATCAGCCACAGGAAAAGATTCAGGATGCAATAGGGTAGATTTTTGTCTTGCTAAGTCTCCATGCTCCACAGGGAATGGCCAATTAGAGTCCAGCCCAGACTCATACATCACTGTCACACCTGGCTCCTTGGGCCTGGGGGCCGGGCCGGCTCCCAGGGAGGCACCCATAGATCACAGCCATCTCCTAGCAAGACGAAGAGGAGGTGTGGGTGGGGTGGTGGGAGGTGGTGAGGGCTGGAGGGGGCAGAACATGATCTTTGGTCGGAAGCTGGAAAGTCAGGGAGGGGCTTGAAGAAACCGTGAATTCTTCATTACTAAGTGCCTTGTGGCAGGGTAAAGCCAGATAAATTTAAATATGCCCATCACCCAGAGCTTTAGAGCAGTTTTCCAAAGAAACTCAAGGGTTTGTGTTTCATTTGTGTGGTCCCTGCCCCTTTTTTTCCCTACCCTTATTATCCATAATTCTGGGGAGGCACTAAAAGCAAAGAAAGAAATCAAAAGCTCTGGCTGATTTTTAACTTGATATGGTGGCAGGTTAGAGCCCTCTGTGGTTGTGTGGGTGGGAGGGGGGGTAGGAGTCTGATGCCCACCCACCACTCCCAGGTCTCAACATCCTCATGGCTCAGTCCTTCACACATTCACTCATTCATTCACTCTTCAAAAAGCTTTTAATAAACACCTACACTGAACCAGGCCGTGTTCTGGGTGCTAGGGAAAAAAGTGGACAAGACTCTGCTCTCTTCTTGGAACCGAGTATTCTAAGGACACAGCCAAGTCAGCAGACTACACCCCTAGTATAATAAGTCCTGTGGCTGTACTGAGAAGAGGTCCTGACTCAGAACTGGAGGACATCATGGAAGGCTTCCTGGAGGAAGTGCCATCTAGGCTGAAACCTAAAGGATGAGTAGAACTAACCAGATGAAAAGGTAAGGAAAAAGGGTCGGGTGGAGGAGAATGTTCCAAGCTGAGAGAACATTGTGTATGAAGGCCCAAAGGAGACAGCAAGTGTGGTTTGTTCTAGCAACTGAAACACATTTGATGTGGCTGGATCTCAGAGTGACGGGAGAGAGCCAGCATGAGATACCGAGGCCAGGTCATGCAGGGCTGTAATTGTGCAAGGCATCTGGACTTTAGTCTGAGGACAGTAAGGAGCCTCAGAAACATTTAAAGCCAGGACATGGTAGCACCAGATTTGGATTTTAGAATGAGACTATTGGCTGCTGACTCTCCACCACAAAGCAGAGAGGCTGGGTTGGAGGATATCATGGTGGATGGGGGAGAGGTGGCAGTGGCATTGCACCTCCACACCTGTTCCTGCACTTCCACACCTGTTCTCCCAAGTCCAGACTCTCCTTTCATCTCCTTGCCCTTGCTGTGGACCACGCAGCCAACTCAGGAGGAGGTGGTAACCCACTGCTTCCTCATCCCAAATCTGTCTCATTGCTGTGGGAGCTTCTACCTGAGACCACTGCTCTTGGGTATTTGTTTTACTCCTTGCCTTGGAAGCCCTGGTTTTCTTTGTTCCTCTCAGGCCTGCTGGAGGTCATGACTCCTCAGGGGCTGGATAATGGCCATGAGATTTCTCCAGAAATGAAAATAGGGGGTGCTGAAGAGAAGGCAGAGAAGGGCTGAGATCGCGGGCCAAACCCGACTGAGGTCTTGGGTTCTCATTTCAAGTCCAGAGGTGCTGGGGCAGCCCCTAGTTCTCAAAGACTCAAACGCAAAGCAGGGTGGAGAAATGGAACCCTTGTGCACTGCTGGTGGAAATGTAAGATGATGCAGCCACTATGGCAAACAATAAAAAATAGAATTACCATATGATCCAGTAATCCCGCTCCTGGGTATATATCCAAACAAATGGAAAACAGTGTCTTGAAGAGAGATATTTGCATACATCCACGTTGATAGGAACCTTATTCACAGTAACCAAGAGGTGGAAGCAACCCAAATGCCCATTGGCAGATGAATGGATAAACAAAATGCGGTACATACATGCCAGGGAATATTACTCAGCCTTAAAAAGGAAGGAAAGTCTGACATGTTCTACAACATAGGTGAACCTTGAGGACATTGTGCTAAGTGAAATAAAAGACAAATACTGTATGATTCCACTTACATGAAGTATCTAAAGCAGTCAGATTCATAGAGATAGAAAGTAGAATGGCAGTTGTCAGAGGCTGGGGCTTGCGGGGATGGCGAGTGGTTGCTTAATGGATACAGAGTTCAGTTTTGCAAAATGAAGAGTTCAGGCTATTGGTTTACAACAATGTGAACAAACTTAGTACTATTGAACACTTATAAATGGTTAAGATGATAAATTTTGTTATGTGCTTTTTACCACCATTAAAAATAATAAGAAAAGAAAGTAGATGATTTACATTTTTTAAAAAAGCAAAGCAGGGCTGGGCACGGTGGCTCATGTCTGAATCCCAGCACTTTGGGAGGCCAAGCGATCACTTGAGCCTAGGAGTTTGAGAGCAGCCCTGGCAACATGGTGAAAATCTATCTCTACAAAAAATACAAAAATTAGCCAAGCACGGTGGTGCTTGCCTGTAGTCCCAGCTACTCAGGAGGCTAGGGTGGGAGGATTGCTTGAGCTCAGAAGGTCGAGGCTGTAGTAAGCTATGGTCGTGCCACTGCACCCCAGCCCGGGCGACAGTGTGAGACCCTGTCTCAAAAAACAAAAACAAGGCTGGGCGTGGTGGCTCATGCCTATAATCCTAGCACTTTGGGAGCCTGAGGTGGGCAGATTACTTGAGGTCAGGATTTCGAGGCTAGCCTGGCCAACATAGCGAAACCCCATCTCTACTAAAAATATAAAAATTAGCCAGGCATGGTGGTTGTGTGCCTATTGTCCCAGCTACTCGGGAGGCTGAGGCAGGAGAATCGCTTGAACCCAGGAGGCAGAGGTTGCAGTGAGCCTGGGCAAGAGAGTGAGACTCCATCTCAAACAGCAACAACAACAAAAAACAACAACGACAAACCTAAAACACACACACACAAACCATACACATACACAAAAACGAAACATAGAACCTGCCCTTTCTTTTAAAAAAATAAAAATAAAAAACCAAAAAAAAGCAAAGTGAAGGTAAGGGTGGGAAAGGTAAGGTTTTGGATAAAAAACCAAAAAAAAGCAAAGTGAAGGTAAGGGGTATAGGAAGTGAGAGGTCAAACCTGACTCAGACTCCCCCCATTTGAGTAGCATTGGATTCCCAGGCACTCTTTCCCCTGCCTGGGGATGGGTGGGGACCCAGAGAGGCAGCTGGAGGAGAAGGCCCTGGGTGCTTAACTGAAACCAAAACAGCCAAGAATCACAGCTGCCGTTTTCCCTAACTGCACCTCCTCCACACACATACCCCACTTCTTCTCTCTTCTCTGCATGTATTTATAACTTACTTTCCTCTTGGCATTCACCTTAGCCTGTTTCTTCTCTATAAAAATAGTGGGGAGGCTGAGAGGTGGAAACACAGTGTTGCTTTGGGTCCCATACCCAGGAAGGTCTGCCTTCCTATTCCTGCCACCTGTTTTGCCTCTCTGGGGTCCCAGTGGAGGCAGAGGATGTACGGGATGAAAGCTGGGAAGCCTCCCTGCCCATACAGGGGAACGTCAGCATGGAAGGAAAGGCTGCTAATTGCTGCCGATTTCCCTTTCACTGAGTGAAATGTGACTTTGCACTTCTCCATCCTCCTGCTGGCTGAAGCAGCCAGACCTATGGGGGACCCTCAACACCGGCGGGCTGCACACACCCAGATGGGCTGGACATAGGGCACCTGGGGGCTCGAGTGGTTTCTCAGATGTGCCCTCCTGCTCTACCTCCAGGGGTGCCTCTAGCCCTTGGCTTCCTCTGCCACATGGCCTGGTCCATTGCATGTCTATGTTCCTGAGATCTTGACCATATACATCACAATTTAATTCCTCAATATGCCTGGCATGTTAGATGTAGATTTTTGGGCCTCTCTTGACTGGAGTGTGGCGGGTATCCATATAGGAGGCCAACAGGAAGGTGGTGATGGTGGATCTACATCCTCCTCCAAAAACAAGCCCACTCCCTCCTCCTTGGCAAAGCCTTCACCAACCATTCTAGTCTTCTTGGACCTCCCCTTCTGAACTGTTAATCTGCATTCCCCTTAATCTAACTCTTGATCATCGCTGACTTGTACTTGACATAGTACAGAAATTCTTTCACTGGTAATACTGGACTCCTTAACCAAGTGTTAGACTCCTGGAGGGAAACACTCTTCATTGCTTCCTCGATTTTTTTGCAGCAAGATCTTTTTTTTTTTTTTTTTTGAGACAGAGTCTGGCTGTCTCGCCCAGACTGGAGTGCAGTGTTGCAATCTCAGCTCACTGCAACCTCCGCCTCCCAGGTTCAAGTGATTCTCCTGCCTCAGCCTCCCGAGTAGCTGAGACTACAGGTGGCCACCACCACGCCTGGCTAATTTTTGTATTTTTAGTAGAGACAGGGTTTCACCATATTGGCCAGGCTGGTCTTGAACTCCTGACCTTGTGATTTGCCTGCCTTGGCCTCCCAAAGTGCTAGGATTACAGATGTGAGCCACCTCACCCAGCCAATGCAGCAGGATCTTAAAGAGGGTCCTTGTTTTGCAAAAATATTGCTATGCTTCATTCATTTTCCAAAGGCCTCTCAATTTTTGATACCCAGATCGTTGACTTGGAGGTAATTATGTTGTCATGATCCTTGTTGGTTTTCTTTTCTTCAGTTTAGTTGGTCTCCCCTAGCTCCTTATCTTTTCAATGGCTTTGTGGATGATGTAAAAATTTCTCTAACATTGATTTCATCAACCTCATTAAAATCTGCATTTTGGGAGGCAGGATATGCAATTTCACTTTGCAGTTGACTTGTATATTTGTTTGTATGGTGGTAGCCACCCACAACTAGCAGAGACCAACAAAGACCTTTGACACAATAGGTTGGGTCAGGCTAAGGCTGGAGTTAAACCAAAAGAATCTATTAGTGAGGGGTTAAGGGTAAATTGTGGTTGGTTCATTAGTGAATATTTTTGTGTTATCTTGACTTTAGCTTCCCAGCACAAGCTATGAGAGCCAGAAAGTAAATTTTCTTTTTTCTTTTCTTTCTTTCTTTGTTTTTTTTTTTTTTTTTTTTTTTTTGAGACAGAGTTTCACTCTTGTTGCCCAGGCTGGAGTGCAATGGCTCAATCTTGGCTCACTGCAAACTCTGCCTCCTGGGTTCAAGTGATTCTCCTGCCTCAGCCTCCCAAGTAGCTGGGATTACAGGGGCTCACCACCATGCCTGGCTAATTTTTGTATTTTTAGTAGAGACAGGGTTTCACCATGTTGACGAGGCTAGTCTTGAACTTCTGACCTCAGGTGATCCACCCACCTTGGTGTCCCGAAGTGCTGGGATTACAGGCGTGAGCCACCATGCGTGGCAGTCAATTTTCATAGAGAGGACCTCTGTACTTTGATGGGATTAATGTACCCTTGATTTTTCAGCTGTATTTTCTCCTTACCATGGAAGGAATTTGGATAGCTGCAGTCTAGTCGTGTGGGAGGCCAAGCCTGGGATGAGGAGCTTCCAGAGTTTAGAGCTAACAAGTGGGGGTTACAGGGCAGTGGGTTTCAGTTGTCTAAGGAAGAACTTTCTAACAAGTAGCATTGTTAAGCTGGACGGGCTGCCTTGTGAAGTGATGTGCTTTCTGTCACTTAAAGTATTGATGCTGGGAAGAGATGATGGGGAGGTTGTAAAGACAACTTCTGTGGTGGGTGGGAGGTGGGGCTGGAGGACCCTTTGGAATCTGAGAGTCTATTATTCTACATCTTTTGTTCTTTGTTACCAACTCCTGAGGACAGCACTGGATTTGACTCATCCCTGCATCCCCCGAGCACCTCGTGGGTGCCGTAATGGCAGCTGGGTTGATGATGACTGAGTGAAGGAGCGCCTGAGTGGATGAGCCACTGAGTGAATGGAGTTCATCTTCCACGTGGTCCTCAGCATCCACTCTAGAAGCCAAAGCCAAGGTTAGGCTTCACTCAGGTCTTCCCATGGGAGCCAGAGTGAGAGATGGGACCCTGGGGAAGGAGGAGGAGAGGGAGGCTGTTAGGATGGGGGTGGCTGGGTAGCTTATAAAGGGCGTTGTAAATTTATTGAGCACTTAATTCAGTGACTCTCAACCTTGGCTGCATATGTAAGTCACCTGGGAGCTTTTTAAAAGGTGGTAATGTACGTATCTCACCCCTAGAGACCTGGATTTAATTGGTCTGCAGTGCTGAGCATCTGGATTTTTTAAAGCTCCCCAGGTGATTCTAATGCACAGCCAAGGTTGAGACCCACTACCTTACTATGTGCCAGGTGCTTTGCATGTTTTCTCATTTAATCTTCACAACAAGCTCATGAGTTAGGTCACTAGCTCTTGGTGTAGTCCCTGAACCAGCAATCACTTGGGAACTTGTGTTAGAAATGCAAATTTCCAAGCCCCACTCCAGACTTAGGGAATTGGAAACTCTGAGATGAGGCCCAGTAACCTGTGATTTTGCCACCCTCCAGGTGATTCTGATGTGTGCTCAGATTTGAGAACCATTGAGTAAGGTAGTAGCCACCTATGGGTGAGGTGGGGAGGTTTGGTTACTAGCCCAAGGATGTTATAGTAAGGGACAGTAAGTACAAAGCTGAGACACACCATACTGCTTGTGGAGAGGTCACTAGGGTCTCTTGATAGCCCTTGGTTGACTCTTTCTCCTCCTCTTCACTTGGTAGCAAAATTTAGCTCCATCTGGAGCTCAGTTGCTCTTGCCCTGGGGAAGCAAAGGGCAGAACACCCCAGGATTCACTCTAAAACAGTTTTATTAGGTGCTGAAAATAGCTTCTGGCAGATGGTGTGTGTAGAATGGAGGACTGGAGCAGAGCTGCACCTGACATTTACAAAGTTGTGTGTGTTTGTGCGAGCACATGTACATGCATGTGTGAACACAGCCCATGTATTTGCATGTGTGCATGGTAGGGTCAGAGAGGTTGAGGAATTGTGGCAGAGGCATAAAAGAGCAATGGAACAGGATGGGTGATTCTAATCTACCCAAGATTAAAGAAGAGAAGAGCTTTAGATTAGGTTTCTCATGGCACTTGGCTGAATCCACTGCCTTCGCTGGGCACGTGGTGGTGGGACAGGTGTTGTTGACTGGTTGAGTGAGCTCTAATGTGGCTCTCAGGAGCCAGAGACCCATGGATGATACGGGGGATTGCAGTGAAATTCCAGAAAGCTTGGAGGTTTTGATGGGCTGAAAGCTTGAAGGTTAAGAGCTGACATAGGAGCCTTTGCTTTGCAAATGAAAACACTGGGAATTCACTTCATTTTCCCTATTTTAAAGGAAATGTCTATATACATAAATCTGGGTTCCATTTAGGTGTAGAGATGGTGAATGTTCTTTGATCTAAACCTCGCTGGCAGACCCTCAAATTGTTGTGGGTGGCTCTGTTTCCCTTGGCAACTCCCAGCTGTAGTCTCGAATTCTGCAGCTGTATGATTCCCGCACCCTTTAATGCAGTAGTTCTTGACCTTTCTGGGTTTTGGACCTATTTCAGTATCTTATTAAATCTAAAGTGCCCTCTCTCCAGAAATGTTACATCTACATGTACACAGAAAAATTTGTCAGCAATTCATGGAAGTCCATCTTTGACCCACTGACTCTAGTGGAGAGCCCTGAGAAAAATGGCCACCTGTCTTCCAGTGATCCTTAATTCAGCCCTTCCCTGAGTCAGGAGACCTGGATTCTAGTTCCTCCTCCATCACTCACTGTAAAATGAATAGAGATAATGGTATTTGAGCCATTAGAAGGTAGGGGCCTAAATCAGATGTCTCCTTGAGGCTGGCTTCAGCTGAGAGAGCTTGGATTTTACCGATCAATGGTCTTAGAGCTTTGGAATGGTGAAGCACACACTCAGCTGTGGCTCCTCTGCCTAGCTCAGTGCCACCCCCATGCATCCTGGGACCACCCTGTGGGCTCTTGCTCCTGCCTGCCACACACACAGCTCCTATAATCCCCACTGGCATAAGCGATGCCGTCTCTTCTTTATCCTCTGTAGTTAGCCCCTGATTGTTTCTGTTGAGTGTTACACACCCCTGAGAGGAGTACACACCATCCACATGCTTGTTCTTTATGTAGAAGGTAGTGCGGTAACTGAACAGGGCATGGGAATTCGGAGTGAGAGGACCTGAGTTCTAACTCCAGCTCTAACCTTATTAGTCGTGTGACCTTGGTAAGTTATTTAAATATTTCAAGCCTCAGTCTCTTTACCTGTAAAAATGGGGATGATAATATCTGTTGGGCCTAACTTACTGAGCTATTACTAAGAGCAAGTGAGAAGGTTGATATCAATGAGCTTAGCCATCCTCCAAAATAGACCACACATGATCCTTTTCACATAGGTTGAGTCTGGGTCTTTCTTCCTTCCTTGCAGGCTGGCAGCCTGGCCCTTTTGATTCATAAGGGTGGCAACTAAAAGTTGAGGAATAGCTCCTTAGCATTCTCCCAACCTACTAGTGTTCTGTCATGAAGGAAGTTGCCATTTTCAAACAATGGCTCTTTCAGAGCTCTGAGACATCCAGAAGCAACACAAACCAGGTCTCTTTAAGTGTGCAGTGGCACTGAAGGTGGGAGTAGGAAACTATGGTGACTGGAAATTTCTACAACCAGGCGGAGGGTTCTTTGGCTGGGGGCTGTAGATAAAGGAACCGAGGGAAACACAAAGGTTTGGAGTATGTGGTGGAGGTGGAGGGTGGGGGTACTGATTCATGTCTGTAACAGGGCCATGGAAGGTCAATAAAAGGCAGAAGCAGCATTTGGATGAGGATAAAGGAGAATGGTTTGGGAGGACATTGTGTATGAGAATGACACGGCCCACTTGGCTAGAAGGAGACCATGGAGACCATGTTTTCTCATTGATGCTGTAAAATAGGCATGCAGATTAGGAAGCAGTGAGGGGCGACTCCTGCCATCTAGGCACTTGCTTGGTGCAGGGCTGAGCTCAGCGTTAAGCCTCTGATGAGTTCCTGACTTGCCCAGCTGACATCTAAGCTCAAAAGCAAAGAAAGCCCATGGACAAAAGCTGTTCTGGACTTAATTCTGACCAACAAAAGAGAACTGATTGTTGAGGGGAGTGATCAGAGCCTCCAGAGGAAGCCACTACAGAATTTTAGAGTTGATAGGATCCAGGGAATGAAAAGGTGAGAATACAAAGTCAGACTTCTACAAAGCATGCTTCAAAACTTCAGAGAAAGGAATCATCAGCTGTGGTTCTCAAGAGAATATAGTTCAAGAGGTTTTAAAACTGAAGTCCTGACAATAAAGTCACAAATTATCCTGAGTTAAAAAAAAAAAAAAAAAAGAGGGCAGCCTCTAAAAATAAAAGTGGCTGCACAGGGAGCTCTCCAGTGCACACAGATCTTAGAAGTCCTTCTGCTCTCCAAAAACTTTTGACATACTTTGAAAGTATATATATATATATATATTTATTTTATTTTTTTTTATTTTGAGACAGAGTCTTGCTCTATCACCCAGGCTGGAGTGCAGTGGCTCAATCTCAGCTCACTGCAACCTCCACCTCCACAAGTTCAAGTGATTCTCCTACCTCAGTCTCCCATGTAGCTGGGATTACAGGCACCTGCCACCAAGCCCAGCTAATTTTTGTATTTTAGTAGAGATGAGGTTTTGTCTTGTTGGCCAGGCTGGTCTCGAACTCCTGACCTCAGGTGATCTGCCTGCCTCAGCCTCCAAAAATGCTGGGATTATAGGCGTGAGCCACTGCGCCATGCCAAAAGCATATAAATTTGAATACAGTAGGGTAGAGGGGTGAAAACAGGGCCTTTGGAATAAGACAGCATTTGAATTCTGGGTCTGCCTCCTACTAGCTGTGCAACCTTGGATGGATGAATCATTTAACTTTTCTGAGCTCTAATATCTAAATCTGTAAAATGGGGATGATTGTACCCACTTGATAAGGTAACTGTGAATGAAATGAAATGGAACCTGTGAAATTCCTACTACAGTGCCTTGCATGTAGTAAGTGCTTCATCAATATTAGCATTATTGCCATTCTACAAAATATAGGAGATGTTCTTAAACAAAGGGTAACTGCAAAAGAATAGTGCAAATGGGTAAGAATATACTGGATGGGTTAAAGGACAGGTTTCTCTGACACTTGTGAAACCTGTGAAGAACACACAAGAGTTCTTTGGGTAAAATCATCAAGAAGGAAGGCAGACGTCATGCCTGGACCTGTCAAAGTGTTGTTGATGCTGATGGAAGAGCAGGATAGTGACTTGCCTGTGTCACTGTTGTCTCCCTTGGAATGATGTGCTTCAACAACAAACACAATTAAGATGGAGTTGAAGGCCAGTCAAGATCATTCCTCACCACCTTAAGTGAGTGTCATTCTCACTGCAGGGCACTGATAGAGCTTACAAATGTGATGGCGGAGGCTTGATCTACATGAACTACTTTGCATAAGTACTTTGAAGAATCATGGGGAAATGGAGAGGAGTCAGAAGACTGCAAAAGAGCAAATGTGGCTTCAATTTTTAAAAACAGGGTAAAGGATAGATTTAGACAGTACAAAGGTGCATTTAGTGTCCATCCTGGCAAAATTCTAGAGGAAATTATTTAACCGAGGTGACAATCCTGGTAGCCTCTTATCTGGCCTCTTCACTTCTGCACTTGCGCACCCCAGACTCCCATGCTCTGTTCTCAGTCTAGCGACCAGAGGGTTCCCTTTAAGTCAAATCATGCCATATCTGCTCAGAACTCTCCAGGGGCTCCCCCTCTTACTGAAAGGAAAAGCCAGTCCTTCCAGTGGTCTACAGGGCCCAACACCGCCACCTGCTGCTTCTCTGACAGCAGGTCTCACGGGTATTTTTCCTCCACCCCCTCTTGCTCGGGGCACGCTAGCCTCCTTGCTCTTGGCCTTCACCCTTGCCATTCTCTCTGCCTGGATCACTCTTCCTCCAGACAACTGCTTAGTTCACTCCCCCATGTCTTTGCTGAAATGTTATCTTCTCAGTGAGGCCTTTTATGGCCACCCTATCAAGGCCCCACTTATCTTTCTTGACATTTTTTTCTCCTTAGTACTCATCCCCATTCAACATATTACATATTTTGACTTACTTCTCCTGTTCATTAGCTTTCTCCCCTTACTAAAATGCAAGGTCTCCAGCCTCTGGGACTTTTGTTTGTATCCTTAGTTCATAGAACAGCACCTATCGCATGGTCCTCTTTACTAAATATTTGTTGATTGCAAGGGAGGGAGGAAGATGGCTTGGGTAGACTTAGAGTTCACTAGACAAGGTGACCAACCATCCCAGTTTCCCCAGGACAGAGAGAGTTCCTGAAACATGGGACTTTCAATGCTAAGATCAGGAGAGTCCCAACTGGTCCCCTACACTAGACCAGCCGTTCTTCTCTACTTCTGTGATATGGTGATTAGACTGATGGTTCCCAGGAATGCCACACACTCATTACATCCTCATCTCAGCTCAGCCTCTCACAAAGTCTGTCTTGATAACCCTACAGATGAGATGCAGAAATACAGGCTGCAAGATAGTGTATTTGGGTGGTTTGTAGCTAGCTGAGTGGCCACACCAGACATGTTGATTAATGGACCCCTGTCAGGCTGGCGGGAAGGCTGCAGTGGTGAGCCACAGAACTGTCTCTGGGCCCAGTTCTGCTCTGTGACCTATCTGAGCCATGCATGAGGACACAGAAGCCAGGATTGAATTTGCTAGTGCACTAGGGAGGGAAAACTAATACACTCAACAAATTGGGTTAGGTTTTGAAATCATTTCAATAGAAAAAAATGATAAGCCATCAGCTTAAAATTTAAACAGAAGTAAGTATCATTTTCTTTCTTTCTTCTTTCTTTTTTGAGATGCAGTCTTGCTGTGTTGCCCAGGCTGGAGTGCAGTGGCACAATCTCGGCTCACTGTAACCTCCGCCTCCCAGGTTCCAGCGATTCTCCTGGCTCAGCCTCCCGAGTAGCTGGGATTACAGGTGCCTGCCACCACGCCCGGCTAATTTTTTTGTATTTTTAGTAGAGATGGGGTTTCGCCATATTGCCAGGCTGGTCTCGAACTCCTGACCTCAGGTGATCCACCCCCCTCGGCCTCCCAAAGTGCTGGGATTACAGGCATGAGCCACCACTCCTGGCTGTAAGTATTATTTCCTATTTAGGATTAAAAGAAAAAAAAGCAATCTGAAAGGTACAGAAGACACCAGGCTTAATAGCTGTTTTGTTTTAAACCCAGTACATTTAGTTGCCCACATGCCTGGTCTAGTGTTGAAGCTAAGACTTCAGATGTTACCTGTTAGGCTGTGTTAATGGACACATAGAGCCAGAGGAGGGCAGGGGATAGTCCCACTGTCCTTCCTCCTGCTCGAAACACACCAGAGCCACATGTCCAGCTCTGTACCAGGGGAGGGGCTGCTCACGTTCAGCTGCTCCATTTCTGGCTATTCCAGGACACAGCAACCCACAGAGTGCCTTGTCCTCACTCTCTCCAACTGGGGAGTGCCCCTGCGGTGTCATCTCTCTTTACAGAAGAGATGCCATGAGCTACTTTCCTTTCCCCACCTCACCTAACTTCTCTGCTGTAGCCTAACAGTCCAGGACCTGGGGATTCAGGTGAGACACAGATTAAGTCCCCATAACTGACATTTTCTTCTGAGAAGAAAGCATTCACATTCAAGGACTTGAGCAGCTCTGAGCCCCACGGCAGCTGAGACGCCACAGTGCGTCAAGTACAGGCACATGGCATCTGGGAGGCAGAGCTACATCCTCTGGGTTGGATGATTTCTGCCTTTCCCCAGGGGCTCACAGCTTGCAATCATTCTGTAACTGAGGAATCTGGTGGAAATGGGGGTAGCAAAGAGATCAGAGCAGGCAAATGGTCCTCTGGGGCTGGGAACACTCCCTCTTTCTACCTTCCAACTGCAGGCACATGTACGTGTCTTTTCAGCCTGAGGGATCTAAAGCCTTGGGACTTCTGGATCTGCAAGTGGTCCCTGTTTTGGTAGCTATTGACTGACCAGGGGCTCTTCGGTAAGTTCTGGGGTGGCAGTGGAGGTGATGATGGGAGGGTGTTACAGGGCTCCACAGGCTCTTACAGGGCTCGGGAGCTTATTTAAGGGAACACCTTGATTCTCCATGTGTCGTGGGCCAGAGAAGAAAGGCAGCACTGTGGATCTTCTGGGAGGAAAGGAGAGGCGTCGATTTCTGACTCCAGTTTTCTATGATCAGCACAGACTCTGTCCCACCTCCTCCCTACAGAGCTTCTGGATCCTGGAGGATGGAGAATAGGCTAAATTGCACAGGCCAGCTCCAGTCCATTGGCAGGGCTGCCTAGAACATGGCTGTGATGATCCCAAAGCTCAATAGCAGAGAACCCTGTGGGGTGCTAGGAGTGTCTGCCAGGGTGCCGCAGGGGAAGGGGAGCATGTGTGTAGATGTAGAAAGCATCTCTGCCATCCCCTCCCCTAAAGAATGTATAACATGGCCGTGCAGAAAAACACTTGTGAAAGGAGCCGCTGCCCTCAGGACAGCGTGTCATTGAAATGGGGGCTGAGCAACCCGTCAGAAGAGTGGGGAGGAGGGACCATCCTCCAGCCCCTTCCCAACTCTCTTCTGGAGCCATAAGCCACAACACTGTCTATGGAAAAGCTGAGGCCTAGAGCAGAAGGAGTGCAAAATCCCAGCTACTGCAGGCCTACGCCCAGTGGTTCTCAAAGTGTTGTCCTCAGTCTAGCAGCATCAGTGTCACCTGAAAACTGGTTAGACATCCAGGTTCTCAGTTGTTATCCAGCTCTAGTAGATGGGAAACTCTGGGGGCGGGACCAGCCATCTGTGTTTAACAAGCCCCACAGGTGACTGATGTAGCCTTGAGTGAGGACCTCGGCCAAAAAGAAGAAGGCTCCTACCGTGGCTCTTTGCTGATGGTCTTCGCAGAGCCTGCTCTCTTTGAGCTTCCTGAGAGAGGGACACTACCCTCGCTTAGGTGAGTGCTCCAGGTCCATGGGGCCTGATGCTCTGTCCCTGGTCTGGCTTCCGCCCGTGTATACATTTGCAGTCTTGATGGTGGCTTAGGATCTGCTTCCAACAAGTCTGCCAAATGTGCTCTGTAACACAGGGGGACCCTCCAAATGTGCATTGCTTTCTGTCAGTCTCAGGAAACCCATTCCCTTCCCAGCCTATCTCAGAAATGGGGAGTGGTGGCTCAGTGGCCTCTGGCTCTGGCACAGCCCCTTGATGGGTCCACAGTGGCCCCTCTGCCCTTGGCTCTGTTGGCTTCCCAACAGATGTTCCTCTTCACATGTAGTCCTAAGAACTCAATCAGTTTAAAAACAAAAAAACTAAAAAAGCAAACCATGCTCATTGCAAATTATACCGAAATGAAATGGACAGATAGAATGCAGTAATTTCCTTATCCCATAGCCCTCCCCTCCCTAAATCCTCTATCACCCCATGCCCTGCTCCTGCCCTAGTGAGCCAAAGTTCTTGCTGTTTTGATGATTTGCAATTCTCTGCATGACTCTGCCTCTTGGGTTTGTTTAATTAGAAATAGGCTGGGAAGTGCTTCCTATGCTCTGGCATGTTAATTGCTTATCAGAGAAGGAGAAGGGGTGACGGCATTTGGTGATGGAAATTTCCGCTCTCCCCATCTCAGGTTCGTCTCCATGGTTCTCTCCCACCCCTCTCCTTGCCTCCTGCGCTCTGCCTCCCTCCCTTCCTCACTCTGGTCGTTGTCACAGCCACAGAGACTCTTGGGGGTCAGAAGCAGGCCCAGGGGCCAGAATTCAAACCGAAAAGGAAAAACTGTCCCCTCTTTCACTCTATCCCTTTTCTTGTCCCTCTTCTCATATCCCAGCTGGCCCCCATGCCCATCACCCTCCAGGCTCTGAGGAGAGTCCAGAGCAGAGCTCCTTAACCACACTCAATACTCAGAGGATTATTTTCCTTTCGTTCCTTTCCCCCGTATTATTGTTATTATTTATTTTTATTTTTTACAAAACAGGAGAAAAGAGTGAATCGGGTTGGGAGAGGTGACACATTTCTCCACAAAGGTACAAAATTGCCTATAGAAAGTCAGCTTCGGAATGCCGAGCCCAGGCTGCTGAGATGAGGCATTCCTGGGCATCCCTCTCCCAAATGTCCTTCAGATCTGGCTGGGGTCACTCCCACATTGAGGGCAGCCCCCCGAGGTGAGATGGAGTGGCCTCCTTCAGCCCTTGCCCAGGAGGCACAAGAGCAAGCGACTGAGACTGTACAGAGAAAGAGAAGAGGAAGGGGTGCAGCCCAGGGACACAGGTAGGGGACAGCCAAGCCAGGCCCAGGAGCCTCTGGGCAGAGAGAAGATGGGGAGGCGGGAGGCTCTAGCCAGAGTCCCTCCTGTTCCTTGGAGATGTTCCTCAGAATGGCAGCAGAGGTGACCCTAGGAGGTAAGGGCAACTTTTTCGAGGCTGCAGAAGCACCCCCAGGGCCACAAAGCCCCATCTGTCTTGGCCCAGCTGCCAGGCCTCAAGCACGTGGGTCCATGTCCCTTTCCTGGCAGGGCATCTGGCCCAGACTGCTTCTCTTTTGGTAAAAAGTAGTCCTAGTGATTTCTCTACTGCTGAGAACAGGCTGAGCTTCAAGAATTTTGAGACAATGGTGGCAACAGTGTCTCCCCTTCTGAGGATCTGGGCAGCTTCCTCCCTGGATTCCAGGGCAGGACGAGGGGAGCAGACACAACCCGGACAGAAGGGGCACTCCAGCCCCAGAAAGCCCAGGCTGGAGGGAGAGGCCGCCTCCCACCCACACCCTTCCTGGGTTGGCCTGTGCCAAGGTGGGCCGCTAGCCCAGCTGCCAGGAGAAGGACAGCGAGAGCCAGGATGGCAATGAGCCCAGGACGGTCCCCTAAGGCTCTGTGGCAAGAAGTGGCCTCTTTGGTCCTGGCCCATACACAAGCCAACTGGGTGTGGGCATCAGCAAAGGCCACTTGCAGGCAGGCCCAGTACTCCGTGGCCTGAAGGAGGCGGGTAATGTTGTAGCTGTGGGTTCCCCGAGGCAGACGGGCCAGAGCTGTGGCCCCCTGGCCCCGGAGGGAGGAGGCACTGGACCAGGTGAGGTTGGTGGACACTGTGTTGGGTGGGGTGACCCAAGATAGCAGGATGTGATAGGGGTGGGTCTCCTGCACCCGGAGCTCCAGCCCCTGTCCTTCGTCCCTGCCTGGCTGGAGGAGAGCACGGCCCACAACCACACTAACCGTCTTAGTGTCAGCCCCCACCAGGTTCTGGGCCACACAGGTGTATAGCCCTGCCTCTTCTGCTGTCACCCTCCGCAGCTCCAGGGTCCCCTCGGGGTACACCCGGTACCTCCTGCCTGCATGGGCAGGTGTCAGTCGAAGCCCGGCTGGAGTGACCCAGTAGATCTCGGGTTCGGGTTCGGCCAGTGCCCGGCAATGCAGCACCATGCTCTCTCCACTGGCTACCTGGAGGCTTGGGGGGAAGCTTCGTGGGGAGATGAGGGGCAAACAGTGGTCCGTCATCTCCCGGAAGGGCACCTCACGGACCGGGAGGCGCTGGAGGTCCGGAGGCTCCGCACACAGGGTGGATTGTGGCTCGATGAAGCGGACACGGGTGCCCGTGGCATTGGCCCAGCGGATGACACAGTCACAGCGGATGGGGTTGCCGTGGAGACCTACCTCCTGCAGGTTGGGCAGGGACTCCACCGTCTGCTGGTGCAAGGCACTGAGAGCGTTGTTGTTGAGCATGAGGGTCTCCATCTGGGGCAGGTGGTGGAAGGCGCGGGGGTGGATGAAGGACAGCCGTGGGTTATTGGTGATGTCCAGCTTGGTCAGCTCGGGGAGGTTCACCAGGGCAAACTTGTCGATGGAGACCAGCTCCTCCATGTTGTTCAGCCCCAGCTCCTTAAGGTGCAGCATGTTGGCAAAGTCCCCCGGCCCTACCCGCTGGAGCGGGTTCTTGTTGAGGTCTAGGAACTTGAGCCCGGGCACCTGTTCCAGTGCCCGCCTGGGCACCCGGGCCAGCTGGTTGTCATAGAAGGAGAGGCTCTCCAGGCTTTGCAGCCCCTCCAGGGCATAGTCGGAGATCTCCCGCAGGTTCATGCCTGCTAGCACCAGGCTACGCAGGTTGGCCAGGGGCCGGAAGTTCATGTCCAGGATGGCATCTACCTTGTTGCCGCCAATCATGAGTATCTCCAAGTTGGGCAGCATTTCGAACCAGCGGCTGTCAATGGCCCTCAGGAGGTTGGAGTTGAGGTGCAGCCGCAGCAAGTTGCTGAGGCCAGAAAAGGCCCTGGGGGCGATGCGGTAGAGCTGGTTGTGGTTGAGATAGAGTTCCTGTAGGCTGGCCAGCCCTGCAAAGCTGTGGTCCTCCAGCCGGGTCAGCTGGTTCTCCTCTAGGTGCAGGCTCAGCAGCTGGGGCAGGGCATGGAAATCACAGTCTCGGGCATCCGAAAAGCTGTTCTGGGACAGGTCCAGCTCTGTGAGATTGGCCAGGTAGCCCAGTTCACTCTGGTCCACACGGACAATGCTGTTGCTCTGCAGGAGCAGGGTCTGTGTGCCTGCGGGGAGTGCCGGGGGGACTGCCGTCAGGAATAGGTCATTGCAGTCCACAGTGGTAGCCTCGCGGTAGGACGAGCGGGGCGTATACCAGGGCCGGATCTGGCAGGCACACTGAGGGGGGCAGGGAACATGCCAGGGTACCACGGGCACAGCGGCAGTGGCACCAGCCACCCAAGCTAGCAAGAGTGGGGTCACGAGAAGCCTCATGGTGGAGCTGCAGGGCAGGGGACCATTCACAAGAAGAGTCTGGAGTCCTGCTCTTTGTGTTTTGCAGGGTAAGGGTCAGCAACCCTGCCAGGGCCCAAGGAACCACCCTCCCAGGGCAGTCATTCTACACCGGGCGTCACTTCTTGCCCTCCTCAATATGGCTTCTCTTCCTTGTCCTCTGGGGCTGGGCCTGCTCAGTCATTGCCAGGCCCCATCAGGGGCAGCCCTGGAAGAAGAGGATGCAGAGTTAAGGAGGTTGCAGAGAAGCAGTATCTACCCCTCCTCCCGTGTTTGTTTGTTTGAGACAGAGTCTCATTCTGTCACCCAGGCTGGAGTGCAGCGGTGCACTCAGCTGACTGCATCCTCCGCCTCCTGGATTCAAGCGATTCTCCTGGCTCAGCCACCTGAGTAGCTGGGACTACAGGCACCTGCCACCACTCCTGGCTAATTTTTATATTTTTAGTAGAGATGGGGGTTTCTCCATGTTGGCCAAGCTGGTCTCGAACTCCTGACCTCAAGTGATCTGCTCACCTCGGTCTCCCAAAATGCTGGGATTACAGGTGTGAGTCACCGTGCCTGGCCCCTCCCATGTTTTTTGACTCAACAAGCCAAAGGAGCTGCAGAGGTAATGGCCAGGCCTGTCCTTAAGGCTTTAGTGTCCTTTTCTATGACCTGCTCACAGAGTGAGTGACTGTGAGTCTTCAGTGAAGGAGAGGAAGGTGTATGTGTGTGTATGTGTGTGTGTACATGCACATGTGTGTTTGGGAGGGAAGGAGAGTGGATGGGCTGAAATTATTGTTATCTTCAGAGTCCTTCTGAGCCCAGAGAGATGTGAGGTAGGTTCTCTAACCTTTCTTACCTCTTTCCTCCCAGCCTCCTTGGCTCACTGGGTAAATGGAAGATAAAATCATAAGTTTCCAGAAATTCCTCTGGCAGTGTAGGTGGGAGGTGGGTGAGGGTTGGTGGAAATAAGTACAGCTTCTAAAATCTGGGATGGGCTCCCCAGGACCCTAGAGGTGAAAGGCAGCAGACCTGACACATCCAGGCAGGCTGGGGTGTTCTGCTGCCCAGGATCTTCTGGGTGGGGATATTGCTTTGGTGTTTGCCAACTTCCCCACCCTGGAGGCAGGAGTTTTTCTCCTTTCCCAACAGCCTGGCAGAGTTGCCCAGGAGGAGGCAGTGGAGTTAAGAAGCCTGGGTCTGAGCTCCTCAGCTGTGCAGGTAAGACCTTCTGTGACCTGGCCCGGCCCCTTCACCTGGCTTCTCTTGTCACCACCCCACTTACCCGCTGCACACAAACCTTTTGGGTTGAGGTTACCGTGACATGCCACCCCTTCTGATGTCTCCTCCTCATTGTCTTCCAGACAACTCCTACTTGTTCTTCAACGCTCAACTTTAAGTTCAGTCACCACCTGCAGAAATCTTCTCCAAAACCTCCCCACCTGGCTGACTAAGGGGCTGGCTTTATGCTCTTGCAGTACTCATGCTTCCTACTGTCACAGTTCTGACCACACCATGGGAAAACATCTCTAACTAGAGACCTGTCTTGCCTCTTGTGCCTGTAGTACGGGATGGGTGCCCAGTGTGTGTTGATTGTATGAATCAATCTCTGTGACTCCAGAGTTCCTTTCTTCAGGAGATTAGACATCACCCCTGCAATCAACAATGCAAGCCACTGCTGTTTCCTCCATCCTGAGCATGAGGAACCTATCCAGTTTCTCTCTCAGATGCCAGGGCCATGAGGCAAGTCCAGCCTTGGCCTAGAACCAAAGATGGAAACAAAAAGGGGCCAGACTGTGTTGCCTTCTTGAGCCTGGTCTGACTCCTGAGTGGAAGTCTGATTCCAGGTAAGTTTTTAGCTACAAGTGTCAAGGAAATGCACAAACACTTACTGATCACCTACCATTGCTCAGGACTCTTTGAAGACTCTGAATGTCTTTTTTCATATGACTCTCATAACAGGTACATGAGATAAGCACTAATACCTCCAGTTTGCAGATTAAGAGACTGAGGTCCTGAAGAGGTTAAAGAACTTGGCTCAAGTCACATAGCTGGTGAGCAGCAAGATACAAGAATCAACCCAAGTCCAGAGGGCTGTGTGCCGTTTACACTTCACATCTGTGCTGCCAGGTCTGTCTGATCTGACCCTGCCCTGGGCCTCTGGAGGGTCTGGGATGCACTGAATGCTGCAGCTGCAGGCCGTGTGCCTGTTCTCGTCCCCTGGGGTGATGACTCCTTACCAGGCAGCTGCAGAAAGCTTGGAGCTATGTCTCCTGCCACCATCCAGGCAGGTGCCTCTCAGCGGGCCAGAGGGGCTCTTCACCTACCTCATCCTGCTTCCAGGATGCTAGGGCTTGGGAGGGGAGCAGCTGGAGGCAGGGTCCCCTTCCCTGAGCAGGAACACAGCAAGCCTATTTACATTTGACTACTTCCCACTTTCCTCTGCAGCTGTTTCTGAAGGTGGGAAAAACAACCGTGACTTAAAAGGCACAGAGGTTTTGCATAGGGGTGTGTGTGCACTGACACGTAAAACTCAGTGTAAACAAACACATGTGTACACATGCATGCATGCCTGCATACCTGTGCAAGGGGAACCCAGCTACCCAAGCCAGTGTATGGGGGTCAGGAAGCAGGGAGGGAATTTTGTGGTGGTCTATGTGGGTGGAAAGGATGGAGGGAACAAGCTGAGTCTCCGAGAGGTCCCTGTTGTGGAACTGGATCTATGGCCAGTAATCCTGCCACACTTACATACCAGAGACCCCTGACTGCCACCTAGACCTGCTGTGAGAGAGCAGACCTACCGGCAAATAGATCAGGACCCAAATCGCGGCCCTACCACTCACTACCCAAGTACCTGAGGCAAAGCTACTTGACTGCTCTGAGCAACCATTTCCTTCTGTATTACATGAGATTGTCATTGGAATTAAATGAGTGTGTTGCACACAGAAAGAACTGGACAAATGTTAGCTCTCTTCCAGCTCCAGTCATCCCTCAGGGTCAGGAGGTTCTCCAGCTATAGGACTTCTTAGGGGACAATAGAAGTTGGCTCCTAGGGCTCCTAGGGCTCGATAAGTTAGCAAGTGCCATGCTAGTTGGGGAGGCAGGTTCAAAAACACGAAACAACTAGGAGAGCCCAAGACATTTCCCAAGTGGAGAGAAGGGTGAGGGTTGGAGGAGGTGGAGAGGGGTCTTCAGCTGGGCCCCAGCATCTCCCTGACCTTTAGACCCTACCCGAGTCCAGTTTCCCTTCTTCATCAACACTTGGTTCTAAGCGCTGAGTCAGTGCTCAACTGCACTGAGGGGATCAAGGAACCATTTAAAACTTCATTGAAACCCTCCAGGCACTTGCCTTTCCCCTTCACCCCAGACTGCTGCCCCTTCCTTCCCTCCCCTGGTTGGGCTGGGTGGATGAGGCAGAGGTCGTGGCTCCTGGGCCAGGAGCCTGGGGCTGGGCCTCGGGATCCAGAGGCAGTGACTTGATGACTCACGTTCACACTGCACCTCTGACCCCAAGGCTTGGCAAAGGCCCAGACAAGTCCACCCCCTCACTGCTGAGCATGCAGCCCTTTCCAGGATGCAGCTCAGAGCTGCCCACTCACCTGCCATCACCACCTAAGGCTGCCTTGCACATGGCCCGCTCATGCAGGCTGATTAGCAGTTTCTACCGGGGAGCTGCAGAGAAAGCTAATTGTCTTTCATCTGTAATCTCCAGGGGTGATCAGGAGTTCAGACTGTCACGTGTATACTTTCCCCAATTGGATTCCGAGCTTCTTGAGGCAGGGGCCATATCTTACATGCTTTTTGTGTCCCCAGAGCACCAAGTGTAGGATTGAGCATGTAGCAGGTGCTTGAGAGTGGCTATAGTGAAATGTGTAGAGAACACGCATTGCATTTAATCCCCCCAACAACCCTGTGTGTAGGCAAGAAGGGATTATTTAGCCCCATTTTGCCAGGGAGGCAACTGAGAGTCAGAAACGTTAGGTGATTCATCAGAGGTTGCACAGCTTCTATGCAGTGGGGTCAGGATTCAAACCCAGGGTCTTTGACTCTACATCCTGCCTCACCAGCCCAGCCAATGTGGATCAGCACCTGTTTTACAGGAGCAGAGGGCAAGGCTGCCTCAGTTGCAAATCCCTTCAGAGAAAACCTGAGTCCTCAGCTCCTCCACGCACCTGCCCCCTGCTGGGCCCCTCAGCTCCTGTTCCTTGACTCCTGCCTAGAACAACCTCCTTGGGGGACAGTGTGGGGAAGGACACTGTTCCTGTGTGTGTGTGTGGCTGGGCCTGGAACCACAGGGACAAACAGAGCCAGCTGCTGCACACAGACCTCAGCCTGCCTTCTGAATGGGGGCTGGGGGCTGCTTTTTGCGCAGCCAGTGACTGCTGGCCAGCTGTGGGCTTCAGGGACAGGAGACAAAAGCCCTAGAGCCGTATTCCAAGAAGCAGGGTTGGTTGCCCACTCCAAGGGCAAGTTTCTCTCTTGGAAGGGCTGGTGCTGCAAACCCTGTCAGGTCTATGTTCTCGGGGCTGTTTCTGTGGATTTAGCGGAAACTGTGGAATTAATCCACAATGCCCCTGATTAAACTAAGACCTTTGGCAAAGGTCTGAAGGAAGAGTTTTGGAGACGCTGTCGCTACTTTCTCCCTTCCCTGCTTCTCAGGCCCCCGGCCCCAGCACAGCCCTAGTGCTCCTGCCTGGTATTGGTGGATGCAGAGTCTCCTCTCTCCTCTCCTCCTCCCTCCTCTCCCTGGCGGTTCCACCCCCAGCCCCACCGGGAGCTGAGGGTCCAGAGGGAGGGTGGCAGGCGGTGATCGATTGCCTGGCCTTGGCTGCTTCAGTGCCAGGACACCCTTCTCCCCACGAAGCTGCGGAGACAGATGGGCGGCATAATTGAGTGTAGCGTTGATAAACTCCGGCCTCCTCACCAGCAGATAAGCGCTGGGTGGGAGGGATGCTGAGGGTGAGGAAGGCCAGTCCTCCATCTGCATACCTGGCCTCCAGCTCCTCCTGGGAGGTGAACCTGGCCCCTCACTTCCACCTCCCATTTAATCACACACAACCAGAACCTCAGAGCTGGAGGAGACCTCAGCCTCAGCGTTTATCTGCTCTTCCAGAGTCTGAATTCCATAAATAACTTATGTGAAGGAGGAGTGGTGGGGCGTGAGCCTGGCTCTGCTGTTCGCTGTGTGACCTTGGGCAAAGTACTTAACCTTTCGAGCCCCAAATCCCCGAGCTGGGAATGGGGATAATGCCTGCACCCCTTCTGGAATTGCTGGGAGGAGTACGGGATGGAAGGTACATGAAGTGCCTGTTAGTTCCCTCTGTTGCTTCCCAGCATTGCAGCCTCTCCTTTCATCTTACCATACATTGGATTGGAGCAAAAGTAATTGCAGTTTTGGCCATGAATTTTAATACTAATACTAATACCTAATACTTCTCATCTCTCAACTTTTGTAATAAACTTAAAAAATATTGTTGAGGTATAACATATGTATGGGAGAATACATAAATGTCCCTGATCCCAACATGCATAGGTACAAGTACAACCACCACCCAAATCAAGACATAAACATTTCCAGCACTCCAGAAGGTTCCTACGTATGTGCCCCTTCCCAGTCAATATCCAGCCCCCACCTGGAGCTAACCACTGTCCCGACTTCTATCGCCGCCAAGCAGTTTCATCTTGAAAACCCAGCATTCCCCTTCCTTTTCCATGACAAGTTGGGACCAGGGTCTTTGGAATTAGGTTACTCTGGCATTAGGGAACTTTAAATCCACTTCATTCCTCCTCCTACTTCGAAGTGGGCTATAGCGTCTCAGAGTCTCATGTTTAACCAGTGATCTCCAGGAAGAGAGGCTGATTCTTCTCTCTCTTTCTAGAGTTCCCGTATCTAAAAATTGCTCTCAGCCTTGGGGCCCAGCTCTGGCCAGCATCCTCATGGCCTGGGCCTGGGAGTGCCATGCTGCCTTGAGGGAGGATGATGTGGGTGACCTCCTGGCCCCCGTGCCCTCTAGGCCTTCTCATCACAGAGTTCTGGGGCACTAGGCAAGAGGATGGATTGGGGGTGGCCAGGAAGGAGGGGCCCAGACCTGCACTCCTAACCATCCATCCCCTGGGTCACTCTACTCGGCAGTCTCAGAGGCTCCTCCCATTCTGCTTGTCCTAAATGCAACATCTCCTCCCACTGCCTGGCTGTGCTGCATTGGTCCCATTGCCATCAGCACCACCGTCCACCAAAGGCTGGAAATGCCCGCCCTCTTCATCTGCCCTCTCCCACCTCACACCCCCCACCAAAATGCTCACACCTACCTTCTCTTTTCACTTCTGGCCTTGTCCTGTACGGTGGCCTCTTTTGGGCTTTGCTGCTCACCTGAGAGAGGCACACTTCCCCTCACTGCCTCTCATTCCCAGACACACCACACCCTGGCTATTTTTCCTTCCACACCTTGGGCCTCTCACTGTGCCTGCCATGCCCTTCCCCAGCTTCAACTATTCAACTCCTCTTCAGCCATGAAAACCCATCCCAAATGCCACCTCCCCTGTGACGCTTTCCCTTAGAGAAGAGTGGTTCCTCCCACAGCTGCCCCGGAGACTCTCTGAACAAACCACAGTGGCAACTTCCTCACTGTTAGGCCATGAGTCTGTCTTCCCAACCAGACTGAGAGCTCCTCGAGGAAAGGATGGTTTGTTACGGATTTTTGTGTCCCTAGAGCCTAGTACTGTGCACTTTCCCTTACAGGACTGAGGGATGCTCTGCCGTGAACTGTGAATCACAACCCATTAGTAGGTCATGAAAACAATTTAACGTGGGTCACGATCTACATTAAAAAAATGAATAGAAAATATCAGACTGCATTGTATGCAGCCAGACTAAGCATTGTTTTGAGATGCTGCCCCCTATTTTATACACACGCATTTGTGCACTGGGACAGATACAAGGCTTTTTCTTTTTTCTTTCTTTTGGCCTAGGGCTGTAGCTGTAAAAGCTTGAAAACCATTACTCTGAGAATCTCTCTGTTGGGAAAATGAGTCCCTTCAACTCTAGTTGTTGCCACTGGGATGCTAACAGAAAGCAAAGTCTCAGAGGAAAGATGTGGCATTCCTGAGTGTCTTCCATGTACCAGGACTTCTATTTGCTAGCCACTTTATGTTCCTCATCCCATCCTTCTGTGAGGGACATACTTTTCAGATGAGAAACGTAAGCTCCGCGAAGCTAAGGGGCCGGACTGAGGTCCCACAGCAAGAGTGTGGAGGAGCCAGGATCCGAACCCCATCGCCAGCCCTTGCCAGTTCCATGATTCCGGTGCCAGCGCTCGCCTGACCTCCAGGGCTGTCATGGTGGGAAGGGACTGGAGGGCATCTGCTGGGCAAAGGTGAGGCTTCTTTGTTCATACTTGCCCTCCCCTCGTCTCTGGAATGAGAGGGGTCAGGGTTCCAGGAAACCCCCCTTGTTGGGCCTGGGAGGGGAGGGACTGTCCCCAGGCAGGAATCTCTGTCTTCCCAGGTCTCCTGGCTGGCCCAAGCAGAGAGTGTTAGAGCTCTGCTGCCTGGAAGGCAGCCTACCTCATTATTTCTTAATTAGGAGTGGAAGGTGCCAGTAGGTAGCACAGAGTCATTGCTGTCTGCGTGCACTGCACCAAAAAAGGCTGCAGGGGAGCCGAGCCAGCCTGTTGGGGGCACGGAGGCAGCTCCAGGCTGCATCTCACTGCCGCTTGCTGCCAGTCATTTGCTGATCCTCAGGGAAAACTTTTCTGACCCCCTGCACCCATTTCCTGGGCTCCCATGATGCCCTAGTGTGCCTCCATCCTAAACTGGCTGGCTTGCTGTCTCCCCGACCAGACTGTGAGCTCCTCTGAGGCAGGAACTGTACTTCAAGTTGCCAGTTCTTCCAACAGTCTGGACACAGTGGTAGCTCAGAGAATATCCGGAGAAGGAAAGAAAGAGGGAGGGAGGGAAGAAAAGAAAGGCAAGGCAAGTGGGGAGGGAGGGGGCTGGCTGTCTCAGAGCTCAGGTGGCTCCATTGCCTATGGGGTGGGCAGTGTCTGGGCTCAGACCCCCTGCCTCCTTCCTTCCTGACAGGAAAGAGACAAACATCATCCCAGAGCCTGTCTTCCCTGGGCAATACCCGGGCCACTCCAGACATGGCGTCTTTAGCCCTTCCTTGGTCACTGGCCCCCAGGTGAAGAGAGCATTTTTCTCTGACTCAAGTTCTTTCCTCTGGATTTGCCAAGCTCCTATGACAGTCTTCGCCCTTCTGAAGCTCTCTCAGGCTCCCCTTCCAGAAATCCCACAGGTTCCACTGACCTCTCTGAGAGCACAGGTGAGTGGTTGAATGGTGGGCTTTAGAGACAGCGCGGCACCAGAGTCCTGTACTGGCTGTGTGATCCTGAACCTCCTCACTGAGATTCTCATCTGCAAGATGGAGACAGACCTGCCTCATAGCGAGGGGGAATCTGAAAAAGATGTCTAGAGAGTGCCCGGTGCTCATTAGAGTTTCTGCCCTTTTTATCCACTTCGATTTGTTGGAGGCACTTTCCCTGGGGGGGCTTCGAGACCGTCTTTGTACTAGGCCAGCATCAGGCTGGCCTATCAGGGTACTTGGTCTCTAAGGCAGGCAGCCTCTTCCTTGGAACCTTCCCAGTGCAGGTGACACTCCTTCCTAACGGAGCTGCCCTGTCCGATGTCAACTATAAGCACTCCCTGCAGTCTCCAACCGGGGTCCTAGTTCTAGTCTTCCGGACAGCTCTAGGACTCAGTTCATTTAAAGATCATTGGTGTTGGACACAACTCTCACCCAATAAACAACTCAGCACCAGCTCCTCCTGGCTTAGGGGAGCAGCTCCTCTGCTTCCCCACATGCTCTCCAGAAGGGTCGAGAGCGCCCCTCCCAGAAGAGTTCTAAATGTCCCAGCTGATGGCCTCCCATAGACATTCCATGCTGGCCACAGTTGCAGGCCTCAGATGGGCAGCCAAGCCCAGTGCTGACCCATGAGCTTCTCCACCTCTCTGCGTCAGGAGTCAGGTGGGGGTGATGAACAGACCCTGTAGCATGGCTCCTCTAGCAGTCTGGGCCCCAGGACATCCCTTTAGCCCCAGTGGATCCCTGGGACAGAGGCAAGGGCAGGGGGGAAGGGGAGGGAAGACCCAAGAGCAATACAAGCGATAGTCTCTCCTGTCCCACGCCTTCGCACATGCAGGGACCTTGCCACAAGTCCCCTTCCTCACCCGCATATCTGGGGAATTCCTTTCCATCTCTGAAGTCATAGTTTATGCTGTACCCCTATGTGGTCTTCCCTGACGACCAGGCTCTACCACCAACTCAAAATAATCAGTCCCTTGCTCCTTCCTCCACCCTCAAGGATCCACATCCGCAAAGAAAATGTGCTACATATACACTGATATGGTTTGGCTGTGTCCCCACCCAAATCGCCTCTTGAATTGTACTCCCATAATTCCCGCATGTTGTGGGAGGGAGATAATTTGAATCATAGGGGCAGTTTCCCCCATACTATTGTTGTGGTAGTGAATAAGTCTCACAAGATCTGATGGTTTTATCAGGGATTTCTGCTTTTGCATCTTCCTCATTTTCTCTTGCCGCCACCATGTAAGAAGTGCCTTTCACCTCCTGCCATGATTCTGAGGCCTCCCCAGCCATGTGGAACTATAAGTCCAATTAAACCTCTTTTTCTTCCCAGTCTCAGATATGTCTTTATCAGCAGTGTGAAAACAGACTAATACATGCACCATGGAATACTACACAGGCATCAAAAGAACATGGCCTTTGCAGCAGTGTAGGTGGAGCTGGAGGCCATCGTCCTAAGCAAATTCACGCAGGAACAGAAAACCAAATACCACATCTTCTCATTTATAAGTGGGAGTTAAGTATTGAGCACACATGGACATAAATATAGGACCAGCAGACACTGTGGACTACTAGAGGGTGTGTGGGGGGGTTAAAAACCTATATATCAGGTATATGCTCACTACCAGGGTGACAGGAGCCGTACTCCAAACCCCAGCATCATGCAATTTTCCTCAGTAACAAATCTGCACATGGACCCCCTATACATAAAATAAAATTGAAATAAAAATCCACATCAAATACAATGCTCATCTTCTGTCTCTCAGACTGCAAGCTGCTCGAGCACAGGGACAGTGGCTTTATGGCCCTGGATGAATAGAGGGAAGCACCACTGCTTTCCAGGTGAATGGGGCCTTAGTTAAGGAGGTTTGGGTTTCCTGCCTCCAAGTGTCAGTGGTACTGAGGAAAGGACCCTCAGGGAAGGGCCGGGTGGGGGTGGGTGAGGCCTGGTCAGAGGGGCTGGGCTCTGGCGGCTGAGGAGACAGGGAGGCAGAGAATGGGGAGCAGCCCAGTTAAACATGGAGAAAGGCCAAGCCCCTTCTAATGGAAAAGGAAAATAAAATCAGAATGAAAATTGATGAGGCGGAGAGAAAAAGAGACTCATTTCATCAGCAGGTTTGCCAGATGAAGCTCTAGATAAGTCACGCCGCGGAAGGAGTCCTGGTCTCGGGGGCGCTGCCTGCTCCCTGTCAGCTGTCCAGGCAGCCCGGAGATAAATGGCTGCAGCTGAGGCCGGGGTTTGTCTTTCCTCCCCACTAACCGCAAGACAATGGCCTGTCCGTCCTGGCCACCTCCTCCAATGCCCTGGCCATTCCCTTCCCCAGGACCTCTCCTGTGCCCCTCCCCAGTCCCACAGGCCTCTCCCTGGGCAGTCCCTCTGCACTCCCCCTTGCCAGGGCAGGCCGGTGGACAGTGTTTCTCAGAGGCTGCTTCCTGCCTTCCACTCCTTACCCATCTCCAAAGCCAGATGGGGGAAGCAGGGCTGGTAGATGCAGCATGGGACAGGACTGGCTCTACTCCTGGCCTGGGGACAGACTTTGGATGGTGTCTTCTTCCTTCTCTAGGTCTTGGGTTTCTCATCTGCAAAATGAGGGAGTTGGGCTACAGCAGCGGTTCTCATACTGTAGTCCCCGGACCAGTAGTATACGCATCACCTGGAAACTTGCTAGAAGTGCGAGTTCCTTGGCCCACCCAAGACCTCCAGAATCAGAAACTCTGAGGGTGGGCCCTAGTCTAGTCACCTGTGTTTGAACAAGCCCTGCAGGTGGTTCTGATGCATGCTGAAGTTTGAGGATTGCTGGCTAGCTCATCTCTAACCTCCTCTCCAGCTCAGATTAGAAGTCTACAAACCAAGAAGAGTGATACCTAGAGTGTTCAATCTAATATATATATATATGTGTGTGTGTATATATATGTGTATATATATATATGTGTGTATATATGTGTGTGTGTGTGTGTGTATATATATATATATAGAGAGAGAGAGAGAGAGAGAGAGAGAGCTGCTTATACCCTGACAGATTAGGTTGGGTATTCAAGACTCCCTTCACCTCCTCTGTCCTGGCCACAAGGGAACTCTTATCCATTGAGCATGAAATAGATCCCTGACCTTATCCCAGGCACTGTAAGTATGTGAGGGCTGCAAATACAAAGTTATGAGGAGGGCAGGTGGGGATTCACAGGTTAAAAAGAAAACTAAACCAGTGTACTAGAGGATGATAAAAGTTGTCACAGAGCAAGGGCAGCAGGGCACAAGCTAGGGGAGACAGCATGATTCTACCTCGTGTAGGAAGTTAGACAAACATTCAGAGGAATTTACTAAAAAATCACTGTACGCTAAAAATGGCTGAATTTGATGGTATGCAAATTATACTTCAATAAAGCCATTGAAAAATTCACAGGGGTAGTGTTGCTGGGAATCCATAGGCCAGTAATGCACAGATAGGAGACACTAGGAGCAAAGGTCCCAAGATTCAAACATATGAAGTGAGTTCCAAGCAGTGAGTGGCTCCCCGTGGGTCTTGAGAGTGTGGGTGATGTGATGAAGATGTTGGAGCAGCAAGTCAGAGGCAGAATGGTCTGGACACAATACCCAGGCAGAGGCCAGCCAAAGGAGGCATATAAGGCAGTAACCAGCTGGGAGCAGTGGCTCATGCCTGTAATCTCAGTGCTTTGGGAGGCCAAGGGAGGCTCATTTGAGTCCAGGAGTTTGAGACCAGCCTGGCCAACACAGTGAAACCCTGTCTCTACCAAAAAACAAACAAACAAACAAAACACCTATGTGGGTGTGGTGGCTCATACCTGTAGTTCTAGCTACTTGGGAGGCTGGGGTGAGAGAATTGCTTGAGCCCAGGAGTTCAAGCCTGCAGTGAGCTATGACTGCACAACTGAACTACAGCCTTGGCAACAGAGCAAGACCCTGTCTCTAACAATAAAAGCAAACTTAAACCCAAACAAACAAAAGGCAATAGCTACAACAGCCATCAATAATAATAGGCTGTTCAGATCAAATGCACCTTGCAATTAAAATTCTTCCATATTGGCCGGGTGTGGTGGCTCACACCTGTAATCCCAGCACTTTGGGAGGCCAAGGTGGGCAGATCACTTGAGATTAGGAGTTTGAGACCAGCCTGGCAACAAGGTGAAACCCCGACTCAATTAAAAATACAAAAATTAGTGGGCCTGGTGGCATGCACCTGTAATCCCAGCTTCTCAGGAGGCTGAGGCAAGAGAATCACTTGAACCCAGGGGGTGGAGGTTGCAGTGAGCCGAGATCGTGCCGCTGCACCCCAGCCTGGGTGACAGAGTGAGACTCTGTCTCAAAAAAAAAAAAAAAAAAAAATTCGCCACGCGCGGTGGCCCACGCCTGTAATCCCAGCACTTTGGGAGGCCGAGGCGGGCAGATCACAAGGTCAGGAGATGGAGGCCATCCTGACTAACACGGTAAAACCCCGTCTCTACTAAAAATACAAAAAAAGTTAGCCAGGCATGGTGGCGGGTGCCTGAAGTCCCAGCTACATGGGAGGCTGAGGCAGGAGAATGGTGTGAACCCGGGAGGTGGAGCTTGCAGTGAGTCAAGACCACATCACTGCACTCCAGCCTGGGCGACAGAGCGAGACTCTGTCTCAAAAAAAAAAAAAAAATTCTTCTGTATTCACAATCCTATGTTGCTATGGTCTGAATATATCCCACAAAATCCATGTATTGGAAACTTATTCCCCAGTGCAACAGTGTTGGGAGGTGGGGCCTTTTGGGATGTGTTTAGGTCATGAAGAAATAAATTACTGTTTTAAAAGGGCTTGACGGAGAGAATTTTTTTTTTTGGTCTGTCTACCTTCTGCCATGTGAGGAAACAGCATTCGAGGCACCATCTTGAAAGCAGACAGCAGCCTTCACCAGATGCTGGCACCTTGTCTTGGACTTCCCAGCCTCCAGAACTGTAAGAAATAAATTTCTATTCTTTATGAATTACCCATTCTGTGGTATTCTGTTATAGCAGCACAAATGGACTACGATGTATGTGATTCTCACGGTAGCCCTCTGAAGTCAAAGGGGCCATTATCCTCATTTTAGTGGAAAGAAGATAAGTGACTTGTCCAAGTTCACACCTAAACAAGTAATGAGGCTGAGGCCAGAAGATACAGTATGCTTCCAAGTCCAGTCTTTATTTTTCCAGTGAGAGGGCAATGATAATAATGGTAGTCATTGACTGAGCACTGATTAGTAGCCAGGCCTTGGGCTAGGTGCCTCACCAGAGTGATTGTGTTGAATGCTCACAGTAAGAGCGTGATGTGGAAATTACTAGCCCCACTTCTCAGATGTGAGAGGTAAGGTACCAAGCCCAGAATATTCAGTTGGTAAAGCCAGGACCCAAACTTGCTTCTGGCTGGCCCTAACACCTGTGCTCTAAACCCCGATCCCACATCACCCTCTCCAGCCCCCGCTGCCCAGCTCTCCTTCCACTTCCTCAAGCCTGGAATAGAATGAGGAGATTTCCAGTTGACTTATTCAAGCTCCGTTGGGCCTGGGCCAACCCAAGAGAAAGAAACTGGCCCCTGGCCTAAGCTCAGCAGCCCTTCTTCAAGAGAAGGCCCTTTCCAATCTGGCAGAGGCTTCCTCTCCTCCACACCCATCCACGCCTTCCGAGCCCAGTGCAGCCGCTGCAGGACCAGCGGCTCCCAGAGCCCCCAAGCCTGTGGAAGGAAATGCTTCCATCTGTGATCAATAACAGGCATAATTCAATGACTGTGGCAAGTACAAAAGAGTGTAGGTTAAATCAATATTTAGAAGCTTTGAAATTAAACTAATTAAGAGCAAGCCTTAATGATTTTTACTGTCTGGGAATAAAAAAGACAAAAAGCCCACCTATATTTCATGATTTTACTTTAGTAGCTTGTAATAATTTGGGAAGAGCAGAAAATGAAAAGTGCTCTCAGCCAGCCCTACATCCTGAATTGCAGGGGAGGGGAGCACCTAGTCCTTGGGAATAGAAGACGTGGAGGAGAGAATGAATGGGATGGAGCCCGCTGTGCAAACAGCATGTTGTAAAAGGCCCTTGGCTTGGAAGTCAGGGACTGTTATGGGTTGAAGTGTGTTCCTCAAAAAGATATAGTGAAGTCCTAACCCCCAGTACCTGTAAACATGACCTTATTTGGAAATAGGGTCTGAAGATGTAATCATCTGATGATGAGGCTGTTACGGAAGGCCCTAATTCAATATGACTGGTATCCTTATAAGAAAAAAAAAGCCATGTGAAGACAGAGGCACACAGGAAGGTGCCATGTGCCATGGAGACAGATGGAAGTGCTGCAGCTGTGAGCCAAGGAACACCACCAATTGATGGCCACCACCAGAAAGCAGGAAGAGGCAAGAAAGAATCCTCCTCCACAGGTTTCAGAGCAAGGATGGCCCTGCCGACACCTTGATTTTGAACCTCCAGCCTCCAAATCTACAAGACAATACGTTTATGTTGTTTTAAGCCATCCAGTAACATAGGCATCCTGAGTTCTAGTTCCCACTCTGCTACTTACTAACTGTGCAAGCTTGGGCAAGATGCTTTATTTCTATGAGCCTCAGTTTTCTCTACTGAAAAATGGGACTAAGACTAGTACTATCCCTTTTTTACAGAGACGTACAGCTCAAATGAAAATATGAGTGTGAAATATGCATGGTGAGCTGAGAAGTGCTATACAGATATGACCTAGGCTCACTGCATAGTGGAAAAAATCTGGGAAGGGGTTCAGGAGCGATTGGTCAGGTGGGCAGGAAGTTTCCTGCCTACTCACAGGACCATTCTAAAGATCCGATCAGATCACAGGTGTGAGTTCACTCTGCTTTGTTAGAGATATATGCATAAAAGATGTTTTTGTTGTTCTCAACAAGGATCTTATTTGCTGACTACTGAACCCTAGTTTTCTCATCTGTAAAATAAAAGCGTTGGACAATATTATTTTAAGGGTATTTTCCAGCATTATTCTCTGGGCTTATATATATTTACATATAAGTAAATATTAATATATAAATATTTTAAATGTAATGTGTCTTGGCAGCCCCAACCTTGTTCTCATCCTTAAACCTCTCTCCGCAGCCCAGTACAATTGAGAGGGTGTCATCCTAGCTCATGGAGAGAGGTCAGGACTACTCTGGGGCTTTGCTCACCTCTGCTCCCTGCTGCAGGGTTTAAGGGAGAGAGAACCACAGCAGTTGTCCAGTCCTCTCTTGAGTGTACCAGGCACGAAGGGAACAGGAAACCATGCAGGCAGCAAATAAAATCTCTATCGATCACGAGATGGCTGGTATCCCAAGCCTGGCTGGCTCCCAGAACCGTTCATCTTAAATAAATGTTCCTAATGACCCACTCATACTTAACACCAGAGCTCTGTCTTAAAGTGCAGTGGAAAAGGGCAGCTGAGCAAGGAGCTGCTGCTGCTCTGCTGAGCCTCTTTCTTGGCTGCAAAGGTAGAAGGTTCTCAGGTGGTCTCAGAATTTTGGAAGGAGCTGCACCTTGCAGCAGTGACAATCCCAAATGGAAGGACCAACCTTCCTGCCGTGTAACAACCAACATTCTTCCAGGACGAGCATCGCTGCAGGGAATGAGCATCTGTTGGCACATCGCCCTCACAGGGACAGGCAACAGCAGCAGCATCACCAGGAATATCAACTCATTATCACAATGCCATCGTGAGATTTACCTTCACCATCACTACGGTCAGCACACCTGCAGCCGGCCATCTCTGTTAATGTCACCAGCCCCATCTTTGCCATATGAATCCCCTGCTCGCTGCCATGACCACACTCACTTAACACCTTCCACGAGCATCGTCATCTCCTCCAGCCACTGTCACAATCCTGGTCATCATAGCTACCCTGATCACCATCAGAACATGCGTATGGCCTCATTGCTGTGATGCGTACAGAACCTGAAACAGACGCGGCTTCTGTAATTGGGAAATACACATTGGATAATGAGATCCCCCAATAATGCTAACATGAAAATAAGTGGATTCGCATGCACACAGAGGGGCACACTAAAAGAAGGATGACCATGGACATAAAAATGACAATCATTTGCATCCTGTTATCTCTGTTTTTCAACTCTGGCTGCACCATAGAATTACATGGGGATCTTTTAAAATACACTAATGCTGGCCAGGCACAGTGGCTCGTGCCTGTAATCCCAATACTTTGGAAGGCCAAGGCGGAAGGATTGCTTGAGCCCAGGAGTTTGAGACCAGCCTGGGCAACATAGTGATCTGAAAGACTTAGGGGCATCCGCACAGAGCAGAGCTGGCCAACTGGTCTTGCTGTGGGCAGTGAGCTACAAGGTGCATGCCTATAGTCCTAGCTACTCAGGAGGCTGAGACAGGAGGATCCCTTGAGCCCAGGAGGTCAAGGCTGCAGTAAGCCATGATCGCATGACTGCACTCCAGCCTGGGAGACAGAGGGTGACTCTGTCTTTTAGAATAAATAAAATAAAATATATTGATGCCTACCTCCCACTCTAGACCAATTAAATCAATCTCTGAGGCACAGGATCCACACATGGTGTTAAAAAAACTTCCCAGGATTTCTTTGTAAATTTTATGTCAAAAGAAAAACATTGTAAGCAAAAATTGAACCCCATAGCTGTTGATACTGAAATATTTAGGGAAAAGTGTACTGATGTCTGCAATTTACTTTGAAATGCACCAAAATTAAGATGGATTGATAGATAGAGGAATGGATAGTTGGAGAGAGAGGTGATAAGGCAAGTCTAATAATAAGGTTAATGGTAGAGTCTAGTTGGTGGGTAGATGATTGCTCACTGTAAAATTCCCTTTACTTTGCGGTATGTTGGAATTTTTCACAATAAATTATTGGGGGGAAAATCCCCAAATGGTTTGAATGTGAAGCCAGGACTGAGAACTATTACTTCTGAAGGAAAAATCCATAAAGCAAATGAGCTTCTCTTTCCTCTGCCGTCCACATGTGAGAGAACATCCCTACTTTCTCATCAAACCAATCAGATCTAGCCCAATGCTTTCTAGCCCAATGCTTCCCAGCCCAATGCTTCCCAGCCCTTCTCAAGCCAGGGCACATATAGATGAGTGTATTTGTACAGTGCACCAGGGGAGAGGGTGGTGGCTGCTGGCAGCCACAGGGAGCGGCTCAGGGAGACACTTGGTTGCCCCAGGCCCCACAGGGCTGCCCTGAGTGCCAAGGGCTGTGCCTGGAGTCCACTGTCCACAGCCAGACCAGCTGACCAGCTCTGCTCTGTGCAGATGCCCCTGAGTCTCCCAGTTCTAAACCACAGCTCAGCATTCTTAGCAAGGATTAAATCCTTTCCCAGACCAGAGTCTGCCTATTGCAGCACGTGACGTGTGTGTGTGTGTGTGTGTGTGTGTGTGTGTGCGCGCGCGCGCGCGCCTGGGGGCAGTCACTGAGAGGGTGGTAGAGAGGACTCCTCTGCGGGAAGGCCCTGACCCCCGGGCCTCATCTGTATGCTCCTCCACACCCTGCTCACCCTGTGGGGGAGTGCCATGGCAACACCGTGCTCTTTAAACACAGGAGTTTGTGCTGCCATCGCAAAGCAGCATTAGGCAATTTAATTAAGGAGCTGGCAGCAGACAAACTTTGTGAGTTAAAGGCATTTTATTAAATCCCATTGTATTATGCAGCTCAATTCCCCCAGGAGCTGCGGAGCTGGGGGAGGACAGAGGAGAATGTACTAGGGTTTTCTTTTCCTTTCCTTGCTTTTCTTCTGGTCTCCCTCCCGCTTCGTGAAAGCATTCACTGAGCGTAGGGGGACCCCAACAGTGATTGCCTGCTCTCCCCCACCCCCCCACCCCCCGAACATCAGGCCTTGGCATGAGGCCTGCAGGCAGAGGCCTGGGGAATATAATCACCAGCACTGATCTCACGCATTACTGTTCGCAGAGCCAGAGCGCTGTCATGGTGATCTGGGGCCAGGCCTCCGACCTGCTTTAGTGTTCACAACAGGACTCGGCTCTGCGATTTTGTGCACCATTTCATTGAATCCCCCCACACCGTTGGAGTCAGAACTACTGGCACCCCTATTTTACAGGCAAGGAAACTGAGGCCTACAGATGTGAAGTAACTTGCCCAAGGTCTTCTTTTTTTTTTTTTTTTGAGACAGAGTCTCGCTCTGTCGCCCAGGCTGGAGTGCAGTGGTGCGATCTCGGTTCACTGCAACCTCCGCCCTCTAGGTTTAAGCAATTCTCTGCCTCAGCCTCCGGAGTAGCTGAGATTACAGGCATGTGCCACCACACCTGGCTAATTTTTTGTATTTTTAGTAGAGATGGGGTTTCGCCATCTTGGCCAGGCTGGTCTTGAACTCCTGACCTCGTGATCCACCCACCTCAGCCTCCCAAAGTGCTGGGATTACAGGCGTGAGCCACCACGCCTGGCCAGGTATTCTAAGTAGTACATAGCGAGGAAGCAATCCCAGACTTGCCAAGAGGCCATGTGGAGATCTTTAGGGTCCCATGATGCCTAATCTGTGCTAAGTGAAGCAGGGCTCAGGGCTTCAGGGCTTTCAGTGAAATCCCAGACCAAAGAAGCTGTTCATCTGCCTTGCTAGTGGGACGCCACCCCCAGGCTCCTGCTCCCAGGCTGGGGAAGGGTTTTGGGGGCTCCATGAGCCTGCTGAATGACCCTGCCCTGAGATGGCCATCGCCTGGCAGGGCAGCCTCAGTGCCCACCTTTGAAAGTCCTTCCCCTGTGAGCAAGTGGTGGCACGGCCCCCTGGGTAGCTCTGGAGAGGGCAATAGGCCTCTGGGAGGCTCCTGGGCCATAAGGGCCCTCTCAACCTCCCTAGCTGGTCAGCCTGGCTTGATGGAGAGAACCCAGGCTTAGGAGCCCAGAGCTGTGCATTCCAGTGCCAGGTCCCCACTGAGCAAGGGGTGACACGTCTTTTACTCTACAAAGATTCATTGAGCCCAGTCCTGTGTACAGGATCACAGAGATGAATAAGACAAGGTGCTGCCCTCCAGACATGTACAGAGAAACATCCTCCTGGGCTCAGTTTCCTCAATTCTAAAATGGGAGTAATAGCCAGGCATGGTGGCTCATGCCTGTAATCCCAGCACTTTGGGAGGCCCAGTTGGGAGGATCACTTGAGGCCAGGAGTTCAAGACCAGCCTGGGCAACAAGTGAGACCCCGTCTCTATAACAACTCTTTTTTAAAACATTAGCCTGTTGTGGTGGTGCACACCTGTAGTCCTAGCTACTTGAGAGGCTAAGGCAGGAGGATTGCTTGAGCCCAGGAGGTGAGGCTGTAGTGAGCTAAGAATGCACCATCGCACTCCAAGCTTGGGTGACAGAAGGCACTGTCTCTAAAGTAAGTAAATAAATAAATATAATTTAGGTAATGACATATGCCTTGTATAGCTAAAATAGATGCAATACAATTAGCTAATTTCATTAAGGGCTTACTCTCTGCCAGGCACTTGCCATTCACTATCTCTTTTAATCCTCATAAAACTCTATTATATTATTATCCCCATTGTGCAGATGAGAAAACTGAGGTTAAAAGAAGTTAAGCCTCCTGCCCAAGATCATACAGCTGGTAAGAAGCAAGAATCCATGCTCTTAACAAATCATATTATGATGTTACACACATACATACACATGTGTATATATTATATAATTATATATATTAACAACAGCTTTGAAATATAATTCATATACCATAAATTCACAATCACTTCATATTTGAAAAGTAAATTAAATAGCTGGATTTGCCATGGTCTTAGTCCATTTGGGCGGCTATAACAAAATATTATAAACCAGGTAGCTTATAAACAACAGAAATTTATTGTTCATGGTTCTGGAGGCTGGGAAGTCCAAGATCAAGGAGCTGGCAGATTTGGTGTCTGGTGAAGGCCCGCTTCCTGGTTGATGGATGGAGGGCCATCTTCTCACTGTGTCCTCACATGGCAGGAAGGGAGAGGGAGCTCTCTGGGGTCTCTTTTATAAGGACATTAATCCCACTCAGGTGGGCTCCACCCTCATGAGCTCACCTCCCAAAAGCCCTGCCCTGTAACATCATCACACTGAGGGGTTAAGATTCAACATAGAAACTTTGGGGAGACACAAACATTCAGACCATAGAGGCCACCAAACATAAGGATGCGTTATTGTTATCAGATAGAAGAAACAGTTTTCTGAAAGTGGGACTTCTCCCCCTCCTGGAAGGGCATTCAGGGGCTGCAGCAAATGGAGCCTGTAGAACAGGCTGTGCAGCTCCTTCCGAGGAGACGGTGAGGCCTGGCTCCTCTCTCCCTTCCCCACCTCTTTTCTTGACTCTCCTGTCTCTTCTCTACCCCTTCCCCATGCTTGCTTTCCATCCATCACCATCTTTTCTCACCCCATGAGGCCCTGAGGTTTCCATGAGGTTCTGGGATCTCCTCTACTCATCTCTACTCCCTTGTCCCACTGGCAGAGACTAAGCAACAGCTGCGGCCACCAGGTGACACCTTCAGAAGCCCCCAGATGGATGGTCATGTGTGTGGGGCAGGCTAGGGAGGACAGAGTTGGTTGCAGGGGAAGCAAAAAGGCTAACTCAAGACCACACAGTTCCACATCATTACCGCCCAAGTCTCCCAGGAAAACAGCAGCATTTGAGGGTTTGGCATTAAGAGAGTTAATGTGGATCTAAATCCAGGAGTTCTAATAACAGCTCTAGCACTTACCAGGGTTAAAAAAGAAAACAAAACAAAACAAAACAAAACATCCTGACAAATAGAGCCAGGGAAGGCCATGAAGAAAGGGTTCTCATGCCTGGATGCCTGATAACAAAAACTATCAAAAAGATTGCAAAAACCACAATCTTGCACAAAGACCACTGAAACCTTACACAAAAAATATTTCTGCAAGGACATCTGTCCACAGCTGGCTATCCAACCTCAGACTGGTATCACCCTTGTTACTGATCTTTGTAGCCAAGGATAGTTATTTCAAAACAATTATGTAATCCTCCTCATCTTTTCTTTTAAAAATCTTTGTCTTCTTTTACCTTCCTGAATACACACATGTAGTTTACTATGGCATGCGGATTCCCAGTGCAATGCTCTATTGCAAAATAAATATATTTTTCTTTTAGAGAGCCTCTCTGTTCATTGTTTAGGTTGACACCAGCTATAGGACAACCTCACTGACCCCAGTTTCTTTTCATCTATGAAATGGGCATAAAAATATCTGCCTTGAATTTTAATAGGCACCACTTATTGAATGTTAACTATGTGTTGGGCCTTTCACAAAGCTTTAAAAAAATTTTAATCCACACAACAACCCTAAGAGAGTAGTATTATATTTACTGATGGTGAAATGGAGGCTCAGAGAAGTTAAGCAACTGATCCGAGGTCACACAGCTAGTACATGTATTAACAAAAGCCACAATGTAAGTCTAGCTCTGTGTGATGCTGAAGCTGTCACTTTCCACCACCACACCAACTACCTGGCTGTGAGAGAGCCTACGGGATGTTGCATTTGAAAGTGTTTGTAAGTGCGAAACTCCAGAACAACTAAAGCAGGGGTCTTCCCCCACCCCTTCACATGGCTCTACTATAGCTCAGTTGGTTTTCTCCCAGTGAGGTAAGAACAAGGGCCAAACCCACTCTCCAATGCTGCAGGAGCTATGCACCCTCCTCTCTGCAGCCAGGGCTGCAGGTGTGGAAGAGTGTGTGTGTTGTGTATCTGTGCACGTGAGTGCATGTGTGTGTTAGGGGAGGTGGCAGGCAGAGGGTGCAGTGGCGGACCAGGTAAAGCAGCTTGGAGGGGAGCAGATTTGGAGGCTGAATTAGCCAGTGCTCTTGCTCTCCTGGGCACAAGGCCCAGATGGTGCCAGCTCATTTTCACAGCCATTTTCCCAGGGAATTAACAGGGGGAACATTCTCTCCTGTAATAATGATAAAAATAATAATAATTAACATGGCTGTAACTTACATTTCTCTAGCACCTCTCTCCCCAGACCTCAAAACTCTGGGCAAACAGCGAATCTACTGGCTTTATAGTCACACCCCTGGGACTGGGAAGCCTTAGGTATTGCCAGATTTTCTGTCTTCTCCAGCTTGGAGACAGATGCAGGTTTACATGGGACTGACCTGTGCCAGGAGCTACCCTTTGAATGCCACTGGCAGAGGGGTGAAATGACCCCAGGCACCCTGCCTCCCGGCTCTGTGCTCCCATCAGCCCTCACATTTGGGTTCATCCTCTGCCCAGGAGTAGCAGGGTAGGCAAGGGAGGGAAAAAGGTGCCAGCTCTCTTTGCCAAACTTTCATACAGTCCCCAATCCACCCTCTATGCTCCACTACACAGCTGGCTCTGCCTCAGGAAGGACTGCCCCGGCCTCTGCAGCCAGCAGGGACCATGTCCGGCAGGACTCGTCCCTACACGGGATAGCTGATGGCTTTCTCTGGTCCCAGCCAGAAGTCATTACCCACACAATGTCTAGTTTAAACAAGTGATTAGGCAGCTCTATTAAGAGCACACGTGCTTCCTGCCAGGGAGGAACAGGAACCTGCAGAGGTAGCTGAGGGTGAGAGGGAGGAGGACATCAGGGTCTTGCAGCAACGGGCTCTTCTACAAAGCATTTTCCAGCCCATCCCCTGGAAGGTGCAGCACCTAAGTGTTTCAAAGCCAGCATCCTGAGGGGCTCAGAGCCTGATAGACTGTTTTTCGGACATGGAGCCAAATCCTGATTGTCGGGCAGCCCACCCACACCATGACGGACATGAAGAACCCTGAGCGATTTAAACAGACAGATAACCCAAAGCTCTCACTTTGGCCAGTGCTTCAACCTCCCCACACATGGGGTTGCCAACACACTCTTCTAAAACAATTACTTCATCTGAGTTACATTTATTTCCTTTGTCTTCTCCAGGAGCTTACGAACAGGGAAGGGGTCAGAAAAGGAGACATTGTCAGAAACTATGTATTTTATAAATGTGTTCCCCCAGCATCTCCAGAGAGAAAGCCTTCTTAATCTGAAGTCCTCAGTTGGACTGCAGAGAGTCTGGGAATTATCTGAAATTGCATGCAAACATGTTTGTGTGTGAATGTGTGAGCACAGGTGCATTTTTCCGGCAAGAAGGTCCATAGCTTTTATCAACTTTTGAGAGGGGTCTGTGGCCTCCCAAAATGTTAAGTGCTGTTCTAGTCCTTGCTTGGTTCTGAAGATGGTGGGTTGGCCCCTTTCCACGAAGATGACTGCATATTTTGGAATTCAAGGTGGATTTTGAGGCCTGGATTCCACCCATTTGAAGAGGGGGCGAGGATGAGGTTGGGGTGCAGCCGAAACAGAATCATGACAGGGAGTGTGTGCCAGGCAGAGCCGTGGTCGCCTCTGATCCAGAGGCGGTGATGGAGTGCCTTCCTCATCGCCTCATTTTTCCCATTGTGACAGCTCTATATCTACTGTTCCCTGTCACCCTGGTGACAGCCTTCTAATGATGAAGGCAGCAACAATGTCATATAAATTCCTCCAGAAACCCAGGGGCTAGAGGAAGATCAGCCTCAGGAAGCTGGGAACCAAATGCTCTGCACCACAAAGTGGAAAGAACAAAGCCTTTAGAATGTGAAAGACCTGAGTTCAAATCCTGCCCTGGCCTCTTCCCACCAGTGTGACCTTGAACAAATTACTGAACCTCCCTGAGTGTCAACTTCCATATTGTAAAACGAGAATAATATATGACAGAGTTATCATGAGGATTAAATGTGATATGCTGGCAGAGAATCTGACATAGTATCTAGCATGCAACAGGCACTCGATAAATGGGTTCCCTTTCCCAGCAGGCACTGGCAGGGACATGCATGCCTCTACCCATCTGCTGCACCACTGCAATATCAGAGAAAAGGAGGTCCTGGGGGGAACAGCTGCTTAGTAAAATGGGAGTGGTGGTCAGAAGCCACATTTCCCCTACACTGTTGACCACATTCTACCAAATCCTCACACCCGGCCCCTTCTCCTCCATGAAGCTCTCCTTACAGTGCTCTTCCCTGACATTCCACAGTTGCCATCTGGGCTTTCCACCTGTACCATGCAGCCTCCCTCCCTTTCTGTCCTGGTGATGGGGGAGGTCACTTTCTCTCCTTTCTCAAAAGGTAGACCCCTTGGCTGGCCTAGCAGCTCCCCCGACAGCCCCATGCCTGCCCACCTCTTCAGATCCTCTCCTCCTCTTCTTTTTCCCCTGCCCTGGACAGGAGCTGGCTGTTCTCTTTTGTGATTTCAGGTCTTTGAACCTGTTGTTCTGGAATGTCCTTCCATTCTCTGCTTAGGGAGCTCATAATTATCGTCCAAGTGCCAGCTCAATTGTCATCTCCTTTGTGACACCTTCCTTCTCTCTTGCTCCCACAACACCTACCCTAGTTTAGCATGAGCCATGGCAAGTCCATCTGCCTCCCCAGACTGAGCTTCTCAAGAGCAGGGGCTGGCTGGGCCTCCCTCATCCCTAGCATCCCCTCACTTGGCATAGGGTCTGCACATGGTCAGTGCTCAATAAATGCAGCTTGGGGTAAAAGAATAAACAACATGGTTCCCAGGGCTAGCAGTGGGACCCTCTTAATAGAAGCTTCCTGTAAAGGTAGCAGTCCCTCCCCAAGGGTAGCTAGCTTGGGTCCTGCTGGAGCAGGCCTGTGTGTAGACTAGGTATGTGGGAGGTTGATGGTTAGAGGACTGATATGCTCATCCCATCTGGATTCCACACCTATCTACTCCAAGCCACAGGGCAGGGCAGAGGGCTTTCGCCAGCTATCCAGGTACTTTCTCCACCTTACACCTGCACAGAGAGGGAGAGGGTGAGGATGGGGTGGGGATGAAGAAGGGAATTCACAGTCATGAGCATTGACAGTGTCATAGGTCCAACTCTTGTGTGACTGGTATACTTAAATCATTATACAGATGGGGAAACTGAGGCAGCTTATTTGCCCAGAGGCATACAATAAGTTGCACTGAGCTAAAATTGGAGCCAGGTTGGTCTGGCCCTAGAGTAACAGTTCTTTTCTTTATAAGATGCTGCCTTCTGCAGAAATCACAAACAGCACCCCAAGGAAACAGGAACAGGGAAAGGCTCATGCTAAAACTTGTGTGTGTGTTGGCATCTCTCCTTAAAGAATGGGTGGAGAATGGGCTGGGTCAGTTGCTAAGGTGGCACTGGGCAGCCTTTCCTCCATCGTGTCTGGACATGGGTAAAAGAATGATTTCACAGTAGGGTTTAGGTCGACAAGGCACTTTCTCATATGTGTGATTGCATGCGGAATCATCATGGCAACTCTCCGAGGCAGGTATTACCATCTCCATGTACTGATAAGGAAACTTCAGAATGGCTGTGTATTAGTCCATTCTCACACTGCTATGAAGAAATACCCAAGACTGGGTAATTTATAAAGGAAAGAGGTTTAATTGACTCACAGTTCTGCATGGCTGGGGAGGCCTCAGGAAACTTACAATCATGGCAGAAGGAAAAGCAGGAACCTTCTTCACAGGGCGGCAGGACGGAGTGAGTGCAAGCAGGGGAAATGCCAGGTGCTTATAAAAACCATCAGATCTCATGAGATTTATTATCATGAGAAGGTCATGGGGGAAACCACGCCCATGATTCAATTACCACCACTTGGTCCCACCCTTGACATGTGGGGATTATAGGGATTACAATTCAAGGTGAGATTTGGGTGGGGAGAGAGAGCCAAACCATATCACTATGTTAGCACAGTGATTTCTCTCAGTAACAACCCAGAGCCTTTAGAGACCTGTCATCCCACCATGCTTGGCTACTTGCAATACCTGGCCAAAGTCTCAACCCCCCAAAAATGGGAGGGGGACCGGAGGAAAAAGTGGTGGCAGGGGAGGAAGACCTCCATGGAGAGAAAAGATGGGGAGGGGCGACTCCAGACACAGGTGAAATGGGAGAAGGGGCGTGGACCAGGCTGCCTGGACTGAACCAGCCCATCTCATTAGGGACCTGACTGCCTGTATTTTAGATCAGAAATATATGACCTGACAAAACTTGGGATTTATTTCCATGCTTTCTTGGGGTAGGCTGTGTGTGTGTGTGTGTTATTTTTCGTTTAGTTTTTAGTGAACATTCTTTTAAAAAAAACTACTCTTGTTTGAGTTGAAATTATGGGGAAACAGGGATAGTAGGCACCTGGGTTACTACAACCCAGGAGCAGTGCAGCCCCTCAGGGATGGCAGCTACAGTGGCAGACTCTGGGAGAGCTGGGGGAGCTGGCAGGGAGGAGGGAGAAGTTACATCCAGGGAACAACGGCTGCCAAGGCTAGATTTTCTCCCTTCATGAGAACCTGGGAGCCAGGACTCAGGCAAGATTCATGGGCCAGTCCAAACTGAGATGTGCTGGACATGTCAATGTCCACCAGCTTTCAAAGATTCAATATGAAAAAAGAATGTGAAATATCTCATTCATGAATTTGTTATTGATTGCATTTTGAAATAATGTTTTTGATATATTGGGTTAATATGTTATTAATTTCACCTGTTTCTTTTTACCTCTTTAATAGGGCTTGCATTATATTTCTATTGGACATAGATCTCTATATTCTAACATAGACTGTGGGTTAGAAAGACTTAGGTTCAAATCCCACCTCCACCACTTGCTCAAGGACACTTGGCAGGCGAGCCCAGCTACAGCCACCAAAGACAAGATGAGCCCAGCCATGGGGAAAGAGCAACTGGATTCCAAGCCAGGGTTCCGTCTCAACCCAGAAGCTTTTACCCACTTCTAGTAGGGATGGCAGAGCCTCCACGAGTGTGGCTGGCTTGACTTTTGCTGCAATAGGCGAGGGGGTGCCCAAGAACTTGGCCTGCAGTGACTGGGATTGCAAGATTCTGATTCCAGGAAAGGAAGCAAGGAGGTTAAAAAAAAAAAAAAAAAAAGGCTAGAAAGTTAAGGAGAAAAGAAGGCCTTAAAGAGACTGGTCTGGCAGGGTTAATAGTTTCTTTCCTTCAATAGAGATTTCATGCCACGTTGAATAAATAAAATACCACACAATTGCAAAAGATGCATTCCACAGTATATTAGATACCACCACACTGTTACCCACATCTGTCAGCTACCATCAGTGACTGATGACTTATCAAAAGCCACTCTGACATTTCCAAATGAGATGTTTTGATAGAGGTGCCATTCAACAGGGCCAAAAAAGCAGATAGAACTTGAATGTACATGAGGAACATTTGTCACCTTTGTCTCACCTATTTAAAGGTTTCTTGTCTGACAACAAGGAAAGGGAGAGAGGGAGTGAGGGGAGAGGAGGTGGAGGATGGGCAGGTAAGAAGGTAAAAGGGAAGGGGAGAAAGCACCAACTCCAAAAGAGCCCAAAGGAGAAGGGCTGGTCCCTGAGAGCAGTAGGAAGTGAAAGAGAAGCAAAGCCCAGATGGACGGCTCTGATTTTTATGCGGAGTCACTCTATGACTCAGCAGGAAGGAGCAGTATCAAGAACAAAGACCAGAGCTGTCCAAGGTGGCAGCCCCACATGAGGCCACTGGGTATTTGCAATGTGGCCAGTCCAAATGGAGATGTGCTGGACATGTAAATGTACACCAGCTTTCAAAGATTTAATATGAAAAAAGAATGTGAAACATCTCATTCATGAATTTGTTATTGATTGCATTTTGAAATATTTTTGCTATATTGGGTTAATATGTTATTAACTTCACCTGTTTCTTTTTGCCTTTTTAATGCAGCTTGCATTATATTTCTATTGAACATACATTTCTATATTCTGACAGACTGTGGATTAGAAAGACTTAGGTTCAAATCCCACCTCCACCACTTACTCAGGGACACTCGGCAGGTGAGCCCAGCTACAGCCACTGAAGACAAGATGGGCCAAACCATAGGGAAAGAGCACAGGGTTGGAACAGGATGGGCTGGGGTCGGTAGCATGTGTGGAAACAGACAGTGGGGAAAATGTGAAGAGGAAAATGTCAGAGAGGTGCAGCCAACTGCACCTTCCCACAGTGAGAGAGGGCCTGGGCAGGGTGCAGAAGAAGCTGTAACCTCTCCCAAGGCTGCCCTCACTACTGGGTACATCTCAATGCCAAATCCCAGCATGTCAAGAGTTGAAAGAAGCCTGAAAGAGGATCCAATCCAGGGACCCCAAGAAAATAGGCCCAGAGCCGGGAAATTCCTTCCATGTGCTTTCCACTGCTTCCCCCGCAGCACCTCCAGTTTGTATGTCCGCTGAATTGAGGGATGGTATCCAAGATGCGACCGCTGCATACCAAAAATGAGGTCCTCTTGTAGGGCCCTGAGAGTTTTATTCAAGGGAGCCTTCACCTGCATGGACTTGTTACCACACAGTTGGTCTTCTAGCCTTGCGCCCCCAGCCTACTTTTTGGTTAGGTTGGTTTGATTCATTTATCCATTTATACTCTGCAGCTGTGTGCTGAGAACCAGGCCATGAGCTAGGGATACAGAGATAAATAAGACCCATCCCTGCCCTCCAGGACCACACAGTCTAGTGGTTTTGAAATGTGGAGCTGTTCAGACCACAGCCCCCAACCCTCAAGGTGGTGACCTTCCCCACTTTACAGCTAACTGAGATTACTCAGCGGTGGTGGCAGGCCCAGACAGAGATGGCTCCTGACCAGAGCAGAGGCCTTCCCACTAGCCGAGCTGCCTCCACTGGCACATGGAGGGAGAGGCAGCTGCGTGGAGCTAGGATGAGGTCAGGCCAGAGTCACCAGAAGTCAGGTGGATGCACCAAAGCCCAGACCCTGGCTTCAGAAAGTACACCAGGTGAAGGGATTTGTGGAAGGCCACAGAGCAAATCAGCATCAAAGCCAGGACAAGAACTCAGGGTTTCTGATTCCAAACTAAACTCTTCAAGCAGTGGCGGCGACTCAAAGAGGTGGATGAGCACAGGGCCAGTCTGCAGCCAGGAGCTGCAGCTGACTCCCTTACCTGCTGCTGCTCAGGACGTAGGGTTGGTTCTCGCCTAACAGCAACCTGCTGAGGGTCAGGGGCTCTGGGCCGAACAGCCCCACATTCAGAAACCACTAGACTGTGAGGTCCTAGAGGGCAGGGATGGGTCTTATTTATCTCTGTATCCCCAGCTCACGGCCTGGTTCTCAGCACACACATGCAGTGTGTGAACGAATGGATGTGCACATGAATGAATCAAACCAACCCAACTAGAAACGAGGCTAAGTGGGGGTGGGAGGTGGTAGAAGAACATGGACAGGGTTGCTCGGGATGCTTTATTTTCTTCTTTCCTGCATCCCTGAACATGCCAGGCATTGTGCAGGCAAGAGAGGAAAGCAGTATCCAGGAAAGAAGACAGACAATTAAGCAAGCAATAAGAAGAAACATGAAGGGCCGTGAGTTCCTCTTGGGCCTTGACCCCTGTGTGACCTTGACCAGATCCTTCTCCTCTCTAGGCCTTAATTTGTTTAGAGGAACTGGAGTTAGACTAAATGGTCCAAGGTTCACTTCCCACACTGATCCCCATGACTGGCAGACATGGACGTGAGCCCTCTCCCGGCTGCAGAGAATCATGGCCTCTCCCCACCATGGCAGTAGGGGGTATGGGGAGAGCAAGGCCAGGCAGAGGCACCCTGGCGTGAAGAAGGCAAACAGACACTCCTGGAAGCAGGGTCCCCAGAGACTGTGCAGCCAGAGGTAACTGGCTGTGACAAGGAGTGAGCCAGTAGTCAATTCCATTCAATAAAACTTTGATTACCTATGAGCCTTGTAAACAGGCAGCTCCCCTGTGGGCCGAGCCGGAGGTGCTCTCTTCTTCCCTCCCTCTGTCCTGCCAGCACCTGCCCAGCCTGACCCTGGGCCCTGTGCCAGCCCAAAAACTTCCTCAGCCTCTGATGCAAGGTGGGCAGCTGAGGGTTAAGTGCCCACTGGCAGGTGAGTGCTCAGGGCCTAGGGGCAGTGGGAGGGGAGGGAGCAGGAATCACTTAGCCCTCATTAGTCCAAATTAAAATCAGGAGTGAGATGACAATTCCAATTTGCAGTGGGCTAATTGTTTTCCCTCAGAAGCTGATCATTTTGCAGATTGGGGAAATTAATTGTTTGAAGTCCCAGGTGCATTGGCTTTGAACCCAGCACAGGCCAGACAGGCTCTGCCTTTACCTCGTCACCACCCCTCAGGGACACACTCAGCAGTGGCTTCTGCCCTTTGAGATTCTCAGGCAGGGAGAGACTGAGGGTCAGGGGTGAGGGTAGGGGTCCTACTAGTCTTACCCTCAGGTGGAAAGAGGGAAGAACACTGGCAGAGAGATAGGCTGGGGGATGCCAGCAGCTGGGGCCTGGCATCTAGGAGGGGTGCTTTGCCTACCTGATGCCACCTGCTCTGTGGAGGGGTGTATGTAGGAAGCCTCCTTGGACCTGCCAGAAGTTCCCACTTCCACTCTGCATCCAAAAGTCCCTGTAAAGTTCACTCACTCATTCAACAAACATCGACAACCCACTGTGTGCCAAGTGTTGCTTCAGGAGGGCTGGGGACACGGCACTGAACAACTCAAACACAATCCCTCCGCTCATGGATTTTACTTGGGGGGATAGATGGACAATAAATGTGTAAGTAGACATCAGAGAGTGGTAGGGGCTCGGAACGAATGACGGACAGCAGGAGGGATGGGGCTCCAAAGACTCCCACACTCTAATCCCAGAGCCTATGGAATCTGTCACCTTCCAAGGCAGAAGGAATCCTGCAGATGTAATTACAGTTATGAACTTTAAGATTAGAGAATGTCTTGGATTATCTGGGTGGGACAAATCTAGTCACATGAGTCATTAAAGCAGCTTTCTCCAGCAGCAGGCAGAAGAGGGATTCCAAGCGTGCGATGATCTGATATCCTGTTGCTGGTTCTGAGGAAGCTGTGCACAAGGACTGGAAGGCACCGTCTAGGAGCCGAGGACCACCCTCAGCTGCCAGCCAGCATGGAAACAGGGACCTCAGTCCTACAGCCACCTGAATGAGCTCAGGAGCGGATCCTCCTAGAGTCTTCAGATAGAGTCCAGCTGGCTGGCACCTTGATTTTGGCCTTTTGGAAACCTGGAGCAGAGAAATCGGCTGAGCCAACCCAGACAGACTTCTGGCCGACAGAGCTGTGAGATGGCAAATGTGTGTTTTTTTAAGCTGCTATGTTTGTGGTGATTTGTTATGGCAGCAATAAAAAGCTATTTCAGGAACTAAACAGGGTCACAGGAGAGTGACTTGGTGCTATGTTAACTTGGGTGGCCTCTTTGAGGAAGGGACTGACACCTGGATGATGAGGAAGCAGAGTGGGGTGACCAGCTTGTCCCCATTTCCCAGTTTCAGCATTTAAGTCCTGCATCCCCCCAAAACCCCCCAGCCCCAGGCAAACCAGATGGCTTGTCACCATATGGCAGAAGGAATGGCCTGGGCAAAGGCTTGGGGAATGAGAGCTTTCAGGTGAGTTGTCACAAAAAGCATCCCAAGGGAAGTTCTGTCAGACACAGGAGCAGGTGATGGGGGCTGCTGGGGAATCGCTCAGAAAACTCTTTCAAATGGGGACTGAGCAACTCTAGCTGAGGATAGGTGAGAACTCCCAGCCCTCCTTCCAGAACCCCATCCTCCTGCTGTAGGGCCTAAGAATTATCAGCCCCTGCCTGCCCTGCCCCGAGGCTGCTTCCTTTCTCCCCTGGCCCAACTCCCTTCCCCAGCCGGCCCCTGCCAGGGCCCAGGTGTCTCCCAGTGCCCGGGTACCAGGTGCCTGCTGTGGCTTTCCCCAGTGGGATGCTGGCATTCTGCCAAGCAGCACACAGCAGCGGAAATTTTTGAAGCCGTCTTTAATTAGTGAGACAATAGGAGGCTGGGAAGCAGCGAAGACAAAGGTTGCGGATGGCTTCACACCCTGTCAAAACAGCGGCTGTGAGCCTGAAGAATGCCTGAGAGGGAAAGGGAGATGGAAAAACAGAGATGGGCCATGGGACCCTTCCCCCTCCTCTCTCCCCTTCTCCCTCTCCTCTTCACCCCCCCTCCCCCACCACCGCCTTCCTCCTTGCCTCCCTGAACCATAGCTGCAGGCGCCTTGACATTAACCCACCCCTCTCCCAGTTCAGCTGGTCACCTCCCAGCGCTGTTTCGAGTCAGGTAAGAGGCAGCTGTTTAGGAGCTCAGCAAGGAGGCAGAAGAGCAAAGAAGGACCTGAGCTAAAGTTTTTGCTCCTTGTCTCATTATCTGGATGATGCCTGGCAAGTTAATTGCTCTGGGTCTCAGTTTTCTCTTCTGTACAATTAGAGTAATAGTGCCTACTTTGCAGGGTGGTGGTTGTAAAGATTAGAGATGTCAAAAAGTGCCCCACATGGAGTAGGTACTGGATAAATGGCAGCTATTTCTAATATGAGAGCTTGCACCTCCCATCCTGGATCCCAGCCCTCCAATCCAATATTTCTCAAACTCAGAGCGTGCCCAAGAATCACCCAGAGAGCTTGTTAACATGCAAATACCCATCCCACTCCTCAGGGTGGAGCCCAGACACCTGCAGATTGAACAGCTTCCAAGCAGATGATTCCAATGCAGGCAGCTGGGTCTGCCTCCTGGGAAAAGAGCTAGCCGAGGGCAGTCCTGCACCTGGGTCCATTTCAGAAGCCATTCCCCTACAGATGGAGGGCGCTGGCAGGGAGGTGAGGTCTTGCCTCTCCCACCAACTTGCTACCTTCACGTGGGGGGTCTGTCCCGGGTGCAGCCTCCACATCTAAGCAAGGTGAGTTGGTCCTCAGGTCAGAGCTTCTGCGGAAGGGACCTCGGTATCCACCTCATTCTGCTTCCTTTTCAATAGAAGAAGCAGAGTCCCAGAGCGGGGAAGTGACTAGTATTAGATGGTGCAAAAGTAATTGCGATTTTTGCCATTGAAAGTAACAGCAAAAACCACAATTACTTTTGCACCAGTCTAATATTAATATAAGGGCACACACTGAACTCTGGGCTTCTGATTCTCATCTGCAAGATACAAGTACCCAGCTACAAGATGGCTAGTCCCTCTCAATTCAGAAGCTCTAAGTTTCTCTAGGAGTTGCTCCACTGACCCCAGGTTGGGAAACCGTGAAGGAAGCCTGAGGCTGATTGCCTTCTTGATCTCTAATCAATTTCTTCACACCTCTCTGATTTCTGGGCCAGGACGGCTGCTTCTCCCTTGCCAAATAATGATAGGCTGACCCTTACTGAACACTTGGTATGAACTAGGAACTGTTCTAAGCACTTTACTTGTATTAACCCATATCAGCCTACAACGACCCTGTGATGCCTTTATCCTCATTTATAAATGGGAATCTAAAATACAGAGATTGGCCCGGGTGCAGTGGCTCATGCCTGTAATCCTAGTGCTCTGGGAGGCAGAGGCAGGAGGATCACTTGAGACCAAGAGTTCAAGACCAGCCTGGGCAACATAGTGAGACTCTGTCTCCACAAAATATTTTAAAAATTAGCCAGGTGTGGTGGTGTGCAACCTTAGTCCCAGCTACTTGGGAGGCTGAGGCAGGAGGATCACTTGAGCCCTGTAGGTCAAGGCTACAGTGAGTTAGGGTAGTACCACTGCACTCCAGCCTGGGCAACAGAGTGAGACCCCATCTCAAAAAAAAAAAAAAAAAAAAAAAAGAAAAACTATTTAGCTGGGCATGGTAGCATGCACCTGTAGTCTCAGCTACTCAGGAGGCTGATGTGGAAGGATCACTTCAGTCTAGGAGTTCGAGGCTGCAATGAGCCATAATTCTGCCAGTGCACTCCCTCTTTGGTGACAGTGTGAGACCCTGACAAAAAAAAAAAAAAGGATCTAGAGATTAAGTAACGTGCCTGGGGTCAAACAGCTGAAGCTGGGATTTGAATCTCGGCAGTCTGGCCCCAAAGTCTGTGTGCTTAACCACTGAGGAACATTGTCCTTGAAGCCATACTTGTAAGTACATGATATACTGCCAACCCAAAGTCAGTAAGGACTGGTGTAAAGCGGACTGGATTAAGAATTAGAAGACCCAATTACCTGAGAAGGGGTACGAGGAGCCTTCTGGGTACTGAAATGTTCAAAGCTGTTCACTGAAGATTTATGGGTTTGAATACTGTAGACAAGTTTAATCTTAATGAAAAATCAGAAGGCTTGGGTTTGTCCCAACGGTGGCCTATTTATTAGCTGTGTGACCATTAGCTTGCTAGGCCTTAGTTTTTTCATCTGCAAATCAGAACAATTAGAATGAAAGCCTGCTTTCTTAGTTGATAAGGAAGTTGTACAAAGTTCTTTCTTTGTATAGCAGGTCCCATCCAGCTGTCTTGATCCTTTTTGCATCCCCTGATCAAAAACTCTCCACCAAACTCTCCCTGGCGGTACGCATAGCACATGTGGCTACTTCCATCCTTCCCTGGACCAGAAGCTCTTTGATTCCATCCAAACATCCAAGTCATCCAACTTTGTGCTCATGCAGAAGTGGCACTTGGTAGTTACATCCATCATTGGCATTAACCAGTGCGTGCTGGAACCAGCTTGCCCCAGTCCATGAGAGCTGATGGGGCTCACCTCTTCCCAACTCCACCCTCAATAACATTACATAGGAGGTTGAAATTGGCTGTGATGGAAATACTGAAAACTATGAAAATTGGCAAACACTACAAATCAGGACTTCCCTTCTTGCCACCCCCCCCAGCACAACACCCCTGCCATGAACCCAAAATGTTCCTCTCAAGTAGGCCCCAGGAGGTTTATAAGAGCTCTGGGACTACCAGTAGCTGGGGAGCTGTGGTCTGAGTGTAGTTGTTCTGAAACTTTAATGTGTGCAAAAGACATTCTCCATTCTCTAGCCCCTGTGGACATTCCCAGCTCCCCCAGGCCTTGCCTGAAGAAACAGCTGAGTGGCAGTGGGACACAGGTGGCTGGACCCAGCTGAGGTAAGTTCTCTGAGAGTGGAAATGAGGTAAGTTCTCCGACAGCGGAACTGACCACCCCAGCAAGTGGTGCTAAAACCTTGATGGCATCCCTACTTGAGGTCTCACCAAATTTATGCTTTACATTTGGTGGGTTTTGTTTTTGTTTTCTTGAGACAGGGTCTTGCTCTGTCACCCAGGCTGGAGTGCAGTGGCGTGATCTGGGGTCACTGCAGCCCCTGTCTCCCAGGCTCAAGTGATCCTCCCACCTCAGCCTCCCAAGTAGCTGGGACTACTGGCATGTGCCACCATGCCCAGCTAATTTTTTAAAAAATGTTTTTGTTTCTTAGAGAAGGGGTCTTACTTATTTCCCAGGCTGATCTTGAACTCCTGGGCTCAAGTGATCTGCCATCCTAGGCCTCCCAAAGTGCTGGGATTACAGGCATGAGCCACCATGCCCAGCCAGGTGAGGTTTTTTTTTTTTTTTTTCTCCTCCTTCCTTTCTCTTCCTCTCTACATTCATTCAAGCACCAATTCCATGTATTTTCTCTGCCAGGCACTGGGAATAGATACAAGATGAACAAGATCCAGCCTCTGTCCTGAGGGAGATCTGTACCTAGCAGGGCAGACTGACAGACTCACAAATATGACTGTGGCCCTGGGGGCTGCCGACAGGACAAGGGCACCGAAACGCAGGATAATTGTGTTCAGAGCAGCACAGTGGCCCCCAGAGCTCCACGCTCCACATCTTTCCTTCCCTCCCTTTCCTTCTCTTCTTTTTTCTTTTCTTTTTTGAGACGGAGTCTCGCTCTGTCGCCCAGGCTGGAGTGCAGTGGCGCGATCTCGGCTCACTGCAAGCTCCACCTCCCGGGTTCACGCCATTCTCCTGCCTCAGCCTCCCGAGTAGCTGGGACTACAGGCACCCGCCACCACGCCCGGCTAATTTTTCGTATTTTTAGTAGAGACGGGGTTTCACCGTGTTAGCCAGGATGGTCTCGATCTCCTGACCTCATGATCTACCCGCCTCAGCATCCCAAAGTGCTGGGATTACAGGTGTGAGCCACCACGCCTGGCCCCCCTCTATTCTTTCTTTGTCTCTTCTCTATCTCTGGCCTGCCCTTGGCTGTCTGCATCCACGTGTGTCAAAGATATAGTAACTGGTAGGTACAGTATGACATTCTTATCGAAAAATTAGAAGGTATAGAAAAACATGGAGAACATTTAAACAATCCCCTTTTCTACCTCCTGGTGCCATAACCACTGTTAACATTTTGATGCATATCTTTTCAGGCTTTTTCTTATGATAGTAAATATTCTTAACAATTTGTCTCTCCCTGAGGTTCATGTCATCTTTCTTGTTTTCCACCTTGTTTTGGTAGAGTACATCTTTTTTGAGTTGCTTTTGAAAAAGAGCTAAGTTTCTTGAAAGTCTGAGTGTTTGAAAATTTTTGCATGAACATTTTTGCAAATGTTTGCATGTCTTTATTGAGCCTCCATATCTGACAGTTTGACTGGAAATATAATTTCAGATTGTAAATAACATTCCCTCACATGTTGGAAGACACAGTTCCACGACCTATTTGCGTCTAGGGCTGCTGTTGAGAAGTCTGCTCTATCCTAAAGCCTGTCTTTTTCTTCCTGGCTTGTGGAATCTTCACTTTATACCTGACATTCTGAAATCTCAAAATGTTGTGTCTTTGTGAGGGTCTCTTCTTCATTAATTGTGCTAGGCACCTAATGGACCCTCGCCATCTGCAAAGTAATCATCTTCATTGAAGGAAACAACATATTTTAAGTCTCCAAGAACTTGTTCTCTGCATCTTCCTTAAAAAATAAAAATCACCCAAATGTCTACCAACTGATAGATGGATAAAAAAATACGGTATATCTGACGGGCGTGGTGGCTCACGTCTGTAATCCCAGCACTTTGAGAGGCCGAGGCGGGTGGACCATCTGAGGTCAGGAGTTTGAGACCAGCCTGGCCAACACGGCGAAACCCCCGTCTCTACTAAAAACACAAAAATTAGCCGGGTGTGGTGGTGTAGGCCTGTAATTCCAGCTACTTGGGAGGCTGAGGCAGGAGAATCACTTAAACCCGGGAGGCGGAGGTTGCAGTGAGCCGAGATCACCCCATTGCACTCCAGCCTAGGTGACACAGTGAGACCCCATCTCAAAATATATATCTATGTGTCTATATATGTATATATATATACACACACACACACACACACATATATATAGTATATCCATACAATGCAATAATATTCAACTACAAAAAGGAACGAAGTAATGGCACACGCTACAACCTTTGAAAACATGCTAAGTGGAAGATGCCAGACACAAAGGCTACGAATTGTATGATTCCATTTATATGACACGTCCACAATAAGCAAATCTATAGGGACAGAAAGCAGACTAGTGGTTGCCAGGATCTGGGGGAAGGGGAGAATGAGGAGTGTCTGCTGATGGGTATGGGGTTTTTTGGGGGCGATAATGAGAATGTTTTAGAATTAGATAATGGCAATGGATGTACAACCTTGTGAATATATAAAAAACTACCAAATTGTACACTTTAAAGTGGTGAATTTTATCTCAATTTTTTAAAAAGGCCCCATGATCTTCTTTTGTGGGTATAATGTCGTCTCTCAACTCTCTGAGGATATAAATTGAGGTGGTGATGATGGTTTTTATTTTTTCTTTTGCTCCCTGCATAGTATTTCCTTTCTTCAAGTTTTTATTTATTATTTTGGCTTATGCTTTTTAAATATTAGACACCTCCCTCAAAATTCTAGTAAGCCTTAGCCAATGGTTCTTTTTTTTTTTTTTTTTTGAGACTGAGTCTCACTCTGTCGCCCAGGCTGGAGTGCAATGGCGTAATCTCGGCTCACTGTAACCTCCACCTCCCAGTTTCAAGCCATTCTCCTGCCTCAGCCTCCGGAGTATCTGGGACTACAGGCACGTGCCACCATGCCTGGCTAATTTTTATATTTTTAGTGGAGACGGGGTTTCACCATATTGGCCAGGCTGTTCTCAAACTCCTGACCTCAAGTGATTTGCCCACCTTGGCCTCCCAAAGTGTTGGGATTACAGGCATGAGCCACCGTGCCCGGCCAGTGGTTCGTATTTACAGCCGATTGGAACGGGCAGGGCTTAACTGAGAGGAAGGGGGTCTCCCAAATATCATCACTTGTCCAACTACCAGTATTTTTAGACCCAACTGGAAGAAATGACCAAAAGGCTTCCCCATTTGGCTTGGAAACTTTGAGCAAATGCTCACTTTTCCAACATACTGCCTCATCTCTACCCATACTTGTACCCATATCCCCAAGTCAGCACTTTTTGGGTTCAGTCTCTTTGGAGAGCAAAGTTTTCTTCAGGATGCTCTAGGGTAAAGCAGGGACAGACATGGGGTGACATGGGGTGAGGAAGGGATCTGAGGTATCACTCTCCTGTTTCTGGCCCTACTCCATACCCTGTCTTCAGATGCCAACCATTTCTCAGCCTCTCTGTGGTTTTATAGCAGGAATCTGCCCATTTCTCATTGACTCCCCTCTTTGGGAGTCTCTGGGTTTTTCTTTCTCTATCAAGCCAAGTCAGTTACCTTCTCAAGTTCCAAAATTGTACTGACATTTCTTATTCGCTTTGATCTCCTCCCCTGCCCTTGTGGGCCTGCATCTTTTTTACTCCTTTACTTGTAGTGTGGTTTGGGGAGGCAGCACAGAGCACCAGAGATGTTAGTCCATCATGTTTAAACAGAAGTCCCTCCTTGCTACTGTCATTCAAAAGTGGCAGTCACTGGTATTCTCCGTTTATCATAAGGTAGCTTCTGCCATTATGACCAACCTCAGTCTGACATGAAATAGTATGTAATGCTGACTTGCCAGTGCTGTGAGACCAGCAGGGGAACCTCCTGGCAAGCTGAGAGTTGGGTGACTTTGCCCTCAATAGCCATCCTCATTACATTTCTCAGTCATACTTTACTGCATTTTATGGGGGAAATTATGTGGTAGTCTCTAATCCACGGATTCATGAAGGGCTATGATGTATCCCTTGAGAATGTCAAGGGCCTACTGTACCTCTGTCACTATGGAAACTAGTTCCCTGGTAGCAATTAGGCTTAGCAACATCCACAATGGTGCAATGCACATGGATTCTGGCTCTGGTAATGGACAGGGAGCAGTCCCGGGAGACAGGGCCACACTTACCCTAATGACAGTCTCCGGGGTCTTCATCCAGCCTGAGCACCGTGCATGGAGCCTGGCCTGAAGTGCTCCAGCTCAGAGGAGGAGGAGGGAGAGGGTAAGCCTGTTTGGCCCACTGAAATCTGGAATTATTCAAGTGCTCCTGGAACGGCTTTCCAAACCAAGCCTCCCAGGACATCTGTCTTACGGCCACCTAAGAGAATGAGGTTTAAGGTAGTCAACAGTTCATAATCCACTTTCGGGTGTGTGTGTGTGTGTGTGTGTGTGTGTGTGTGTGTGTGTGTGTGACGGATAGTTCAAAAGTCACTTGTGTTTGGCTTTGAAATGCATTGTAGGATTTTTTTCCCCAGCGTATTTACTATGCAAATGAGTTCATATGTGTGAAGTGTTTAAAACAGCCTGGCTCATGGTAAGTGCCTTATAAGTGTTTGCTATTATTATTATTACTAAAACTGTATTTAGCTTGGATCCATACGAAAACAAATTTGCATTCCTGGACTCTTTGAAACTCACTAAATTCAAGAAAAAATAGTAGATAAGACAGAGACCCAGGGACTAAGAACTCCTGGCTCATTGACCCCTCTTTACATAATAGAGAATAAGCCATCATCCAGATATTTTGTTTATTGGTTTGCCCCATTCACTGGATTGGTGAACTCCCTGCCAGGCCCACTCCTTGACACTTTACCAAGAACCAATGAGTTGATGCCTGTAAAGGCATCTGTGAGCTGTCTCTTTCCAGAGGACTCTCAAGGCTGCTTCTTCCTGGTCCAGGGGGTGACAGCAGGCCAAGCTCCATACCCTTGGCTTGTTCACAGGACTCCTGCTCCTCTCCAGGTCTCCCGTCCACCCTCGTTTCTCCTTCCAGCTGTCCTTCCTCCTGTTTATAGATGTGCCTCCATCTCCCCTTGCCTTTTCTGTTGTCATCCCCATCATCTCTCTTTCTTTTCCTCCTCTGGACTGGGAGTTCCTTAAGGGCAGGTCTTGTTCATCTTGTCAGTCTGAACACCTAGAATGGGGCCTAGTAAATAGCAGATGTCCAAAATATTTTTTTCCTTTTTGGAATGATAAATCCTCTTTCTTTATTGCCTTGCTTCTGAGGTATCTGCCTTGTGTCCTCTACTTTCCCTCTTCTCCCCGCCTTACACAGACACACACACACACACACTCTTTCTCTCTCTCTCTCACTTCGTCTTAGAGCCTCTTGGGCTGCTCTTCTGCCTGGCTGTGCGTGTGAAGGAGGTGGTGTTTCCCATCCTTGGGAAAGCCCTTCTGACCTCAGTGGTGGCAGGGAGAGGCCTAAATAAGTTGCACAACTCAGAATGTCAGGACTGATACCTCCTGATGAGAAGCAGGCTTGTTCTGTGCAATTTCCATCTCATTTGTCTTTTCATTTGTAGCTTAAATTGGCCAATTTCATCTGGAATGTGCCTGGACTCTCTGGCAAGCCATATACTACAAATGAGTGTCCCAGTAGCTGTCTACAGAGGGACTGGCAGGGGAGTGGGCCCAGGTCCTCCACAGCAGCATCGGTGACGGCTCCTGGGCTTCTGGAAGCACTAATGCTTGGAGGATGGGGGCCGAATGTGATCTCCCCAAGGCCTGAGGAGGGGAGGATGGAGGAAACTGCAATGAGAGGGAGTTAGGGCTAGGTCCTGAAAAATTTGGTTGATTGATTGATTGATTAATTTTTTTCTCTCTCTCTATCAGAAGAGGGTAAGGTACATGGGATGGAAGAGCAGTTGTTTGTACTTTTAAGAGTGGGCAGAAGTGATACAATGTGGAGCAAAAGAATACAAATACTCCATTCACGTGAATTTCAAAAACAGGCTAAACTAGGTCGACGCTGCTAGAATGCTGAGTGTAAGAGAGCCTTTTAGGGGGCTAGAAATGTTCTACATGTTGTTTTATATCTTGATTTGGGAGTGGTAATATGGGGATGTTGTATACCCCATATTCAAACTCAAGTTGCCCACATGATTTGTTTGCTTCACTATATGAGTTCTACCTCAATAAAAATGGGGGGAAAAGTCACACCAATGGTTTTCGAACTTTCCTGTACATAAGAATCCTGTGGGAGCTTATCTACAATGCAGATTTCTGGCCAGCCTGGAATCTAGTTGGTCTGAAGTGCTGTCGGGAATCTGCATCTGAGTGCCCCACACCCCCAAGGTTGATCTTGAGACAGGTGTTCCACAGACCAGAAAAGACCACACAGGGGCTTGAACATCTGCCCAGTTAGATGGCCTAAGCGCCATCCTCCTGGGAGCCATGAGGGGCAGCTGGGTGGCTGAGGGCTCCCGGATGCCCTTGGCAGGGAGGGTTAGAGGTTGACTATGCTGCAGCATAGAGAAAGTACGGTGAGGACAGCAAAAGCGGTAGCAGGAAACGAGGGGCTGCTCTCTGGGCTAAGAAGGACCAGGACAGGGAGTGGATCTTCTCATCAGGGATGAGAATCTCTCTGAGCAAAGAACGCTTTCCTGCACCCCTGCACCCCTGCACCCTGGGCACCCTGCCCCAGGATGGCTGGGCAAACCTCATGGAGTGGCTTTGGCTCAGGAAAGGTAGCCGCTGCAGAAAGCTGGACCCCAGCAGATGTGGAGTTTCATGGAATAGCCTGATCCCTCTGCAGGGTCTGGAGACTGACGTGATCAGTTCCGTATCTGTATCTTCAGCAGGCACCTTCTGTCCAACAGGAAGAAGGAACCCAAGACTGAAGACCCACAGCTAAAGGTGAGACCTTGGGGAGGGTGTAGACAACGTGGCACTTCCATAGACAAATACCAGGATAGTCTGAGCATTTGAAAATGTGGGCAAATGATGACTTGAGCTGTCCTTGACTTGAGGGCCTGGGAGAGCTAGGATATAGTGAGGGGGAGCTACATACAGGGAGTGGGAAAAGGGGCAGGGGCATCTACCATATGCCAGACCCTTTACAAACACCATCTCATTTAATCCTCCAGTAATTCTCTGGCATAATTTACTTATGTCAACTTTACAGATGATGAAACTAAGACTAAGAGAAGTTCACCAACTTGTCCAAGGCCACAACTCACAGTGGAATCTGAACTCGGCTCCATATGACTCGAGTCCCACGATCTTTTCATGTTCCCTGCTACCTCTCCCTCTCAGCCTGCTACAGTGATGGGACATTTATGAACTTGCAAAATGCTTTCTTACAAATTATCTTATTTGATTTTCACAAACATGTGTGAGGCAGGTATAAGTTCTGTTCTATGGATGAACAATTAGTCTTCAGGTAAAGAACAACTTGTCCAAGGTCAAATAGCTGATAAGTATCTGGGAACTGGGACCTAAATACACATTTGATGAGTAACTTTGCCACAATATCTTATCTGGACACTTGAAAACATACTCCAGCCCTGTCATAAACCCAGGAGAATTTGAAGATGTCCCTCCCTACTTACAGCCTGGTTTCATGATCACTAGAAACTTGTTTAACTAAACTCCTTTCTGTTCTCAGGATGGCTCAGGGGACTGAGCTGGAAAAAAAAAAGGCCTCAGAAGGGAAATGGAGGCCCAGAAAGCTTTGGTGAGCAGCTCGAGATTACATAGGACATGGAGACCAGAACTCATGTTTCCTCAAATAGTTCATTTCCAGGGGGCTTTTAGGCTATTACTTCTATAATCTGCCCTCTGTCTGCCTCAGGGACTCTCCCCTCCAACCCCCATTTGGACCATGAACTGATGCCAATGGCACCAAGGAAGCATCAACTGATACTGGGCAGAAGGGCAGGGCAGTGGCCCCTGGGAGTCTTCATGGCTCCTCTGGCAGAAAGTACCTGGAGGCATCAGCTCATGGACCTGGAGCATATCAGCAAGGAACAGAGATAAACTGTACCGCATCACCACCCTGGCACTACTCATGAGAAACTTTCCCAACCATTATGCTTGGTTGACTTGGCCGGGAAGGAGTTAACACACAACATGTGAGGAGTACACTGAGTAGGGAGCTGTGTTCTTGGGTGACCTGTGGGTATCTGGGCCCATTTAATGCACCAAGTCTTCAAATAGTGGCAGCCATCACAGGCTCTCCTGTCTGCTTGTGCATGCACACGGGGATCCTTCACTTGGTGGCTTCTCCCCAAGCAAACATTTTTAGCCCATCCTGGTTTCTCCTCACTGCCCTCTCTACCCTGGGAAATGCAATCCACATTGTCCAAGTCAGACCTAATTAGACCAGCAAATCGGTGGCACTCAAGTCATCACAGCACACTCCAAGCACAAGAGGAAATGCTGTGTAGGTTATCCTGTGCGCTGCTTGTTGTGTCTGTTTGTGTTTCCTTGGATTATCCATTCTCTGCTCCCTGCCTTCCATTACCTCACTAATGGAGAGGCAGGATGCAGTCCTCCACAGGCCAGCATTCATCTTCCCAGTCTGACCCTCTCGGAGGCTATTACGCTGCTGTCGCAAGATCGACGAGGGGAGAAAAATGAAAACAGTGCACAGGGAACAATGGAGGGCAAATGGGACTCTTTTAGAACCGGATCCACTGATACGTCAGGCCAAGGAGAAATGACCACAAGCTGTGAAAAGTGGAGAGCTCCCCCAGACAGCAAAGCCAGGTGAGTGGGCTTCCCCACTGGGCTGCCCACAGGAAGAGGCCAGGCTGGTGGGGATAGAAGGGTGTCTGTCTGCAGAAGGCTGGGCAGCCTAGGCCCCACAAAATGAGAGGAAGGTTACTGAGGTCATTGCTGCCCCTGCCTCAATTAAAAAATTAGAAATCCTCCCCACCCAGCTCTGTTTGTCTCCCCACAAAGCATTGCAGAAGAAAACACGGAAGCCGCCAGCACTATTATGCATTCATGATTCCAGCTTCAACCAATCCTCTCTGCTGCAATCCCTTTATTCCTCCTCTGCAGCTGCCCCGGCACCTCTGCACAGTCCTTTTCTGAATCTGCCCCTCACCGTGCTCCCCACCTGCACCCCGTCCTCAGAACAGATTGCCTTGCCTGACCTCCTGAGGCCGATGGAGATGGTGATGTGACCTCCTTTGCCCTCCTTCAGTGTGCCTCCCACACCTCTGCGCAGCTCGTTCATTCTCTCTCCCTCCACTCTGACTTAAGGGAAGAGGAATTTTAAAACCAACCTCATCCCTTCCCACCTCCTCAGGAAACTCACTCCTTTGCTTACCCTCTCTCCACTTTTAAAAATAACGATAAAAACACTCCTTTCACCTGTGATTCCTTCTAAGCACAGACCCTTCTTGCTTAAGCCCCTGTGAGTTAATTTTCAATCTCACAGCTCTTCTCAATCCAACAGTATTTTTGCAGCTTTCAGCCTCGGGAAGCTCTTGATGGGCTCGTCTGCCACGCTACCAACTTCCTTCTTGGAAGTCCCTCCCCGTCTTCTGCGTCTGCCTGGTGCCCATTCTCCCTCTGGGGTCAGTCCTCTGCCGTCTGGCAGGCCCATCCTCCACTCCCCATTATGGTCCCTCTTTACAGCCTTATCTGGTCTCTCATTACACTCTGCAGTAGCCTGATGGTCAGCTCTTTAATCAAATCCCATTCAGTTCCCTAAAATACCAAAGTTCCCCATGAGTCCCTAGAACAGTGTCCTAAATCAGACACGTCACCCTCTCTACCCCAATACTGGCCCCACTTCCTCACCAGTCTATCCTCCCCAGCAGTCCATTTCGTCTTCCCAGGTGGGGTTCCATTCTCTTTAGGAAGATAATGCTTCAACTCCTCCTTTGAATTGCCCCTAACTTGGATCACAGATGGACATGAAAGAAAAAAAAAGAAAACAAATTTTAAAAAGAATTGCCCCTAACAACAGAGTGATCATGCATTCCCGGGGGTCTCAGGGCACAATCCCACATGGCCCACCAAAAGGCCAAAACTTCTTTAAAGTCTCATTTTTCCTTTTTATTTTTTTGGAGACAGGTTCTCCTTCTGTCACCCAGGCTGGTCTTGAACTCCTGGGCTCTAAGTGATCCTCCCACCTCCGCCTTCCAAAGTACTGGGGTTACAGGTATGAGCACCCCCACAGCCAGCCCTTAATTGCTTTAGGGGTGAGTCGACATCATTAGTAGTTGCTTGAGGTCAAGACCCACAGTTTTACCCTTTTTATCTGTCCCTCCTTCTTGTGGCCCATGGTAAGGCCTTGATTGGCCAAAACCATGGGTTCCCCTTGACGCCACAGGGCACTCTCTGTGAAAGGCCCACCCTGGAGACCCCACTTATCTCCAATGTGTCCCTGGAGGCTGGGGTTGGCTCTCTTGTCACCTCACTCTTCAAAGGGACAGTGGGAGCTGCTCGAGCAAGCCCATCTCCTGGGCGCTGTGCCCAGGACAGAGACTAGTCCAACGTGTGGTTCCTTTCCAATCACTTAATCACATTTGGCTCTTCACACCTGAGGTTAAGGACTTCCAACAGCTCCACAAATCCTCTGCAATTAAACCTCCTGAGGCCCCCGCAGAGTGAAAATAACTCACTGCTTCCACAAGCAAAAACACCCTAGTAGACTTTTCAGCTTAGCATGGACACTTTCGGAACCCAACCAATTGTTTCTGCAGACCGCGTTGGCACAGCCTGACCCAGCACCTGCTGGGAGGGTGGTGGTACAGGAAGAAGCAGGAGTTGGAAGGGTTGCTTTGCATTTTGATAAAATGAGCAACCTGCAAATTCGATGCAAAATACTATGAAAAGATGGCATATATTAATTTGGAACCAAAAGCTCTGGGCATTTTAGGCAATAAAATGCCAGCCCTGTATGTGGTCATATTTACTGCCCCAATTTTCCTTTCCTGATATTCTAAGTAAAACGGAAAGTGTAAGATATTGAGAGGGACATATTCCTCTCCTGTGAATGTCTAGGCATAGGAATAAGTTGGTCATGATGCTAGTTATATAAATATAAATTGCCATCTCATCCATATCCTCACTGGCAAACATTTATTGAGCACCTACTATGTGTAAAACACCATGCTAGATGCTAAGTGAAGAGCGTAAAGTACCCTCATTCAGTTGAGCTCGTACAATAAACGTTTGTTAGGCGCTTATTGCTAAACATTTATTAAGTGCCACTTGCTAGTCATGTGATCCTGGGCCAGCTAGCTTTCTCACTTGCAAAACGAGGTAATGCCAATGCCCTTCAGTGGGTGGATGGTTAAATAATTGTGGCATATCCCTATCATGTTATACTACATGGTGACAAAAAAGAACAAACTAACTACTGATATAGGCAACTACTTGGATGAACCTCAAGGAAATTATGCTGAATACAAAAAAAGCCACTGGGCGCAGTGGCTCATGTCTGCAATCCCAGCTCTTTGGGATGCCAAGGCAGATGGATCACTTTAGGTCAGGAATTTGAGACCAGCCTGGCCATCATGGTGAAACCCAGTCTCTACTAAAAATACAAAAAATTAGCCAGGCATGGTGGCCCGCACCTGTAATCCCAGCTACTCGGGAGGCTGAGGCCGGAGAATTGCTTGAACCTGGGAGGCAGAGGTTGCAGTGAGCCAAGATCATGCCACTGCACTCCAGCCTGGATGCCAGAGTGAAACTCTGTCTCCAAAAAAAAAAAAAAAAAAAAAGCCAACAGCAAAAAATTACAGACTCAATGTTCCCATTTATATAACAACTGTGAAACAACATAATTATAGAGATGAAGAATAGCTGAGTGGCTGACAGAGTGCGAGATGGGGTAGCGTGGCTATACAGGGGCAGCACAAGGGAGTCCTGTGATGGTGTGGTTAACTAGCTTGATTGTGGTGGATTTACACAAAACCAGGCACACACAAAGGAGTGCATGTATAACTGGTGAAATTCCGATAAACTCTAGGGTTATACCAATGTCAATTTCCTTGTTTTGACATTACACTATAATTAGGCAAGATGTTGGCGCTGGGGGATGCTGGATGAAGGGTACTGTGGACTTCCCTGTACATTTCTTTGCTTGTCCAGTTAATCCATACTTTTTTTTAAAAGGTTAAAAAACAACAATTTAAAAAATAGGGTGCAAAACATACATCATATGGTTATTCTGAGGATTCAACGAGTTAATATAAAGCACTTAAATAGCATCTAGTACATAGTAAACCTTCAATATATGTTGTGATTTTATTACTACTACATGCGGGACACTGGGAGTGCCCATATAAATAGCTCACAGTCTCTGTTTTTGAGGAGTTGCTAATCCAGCAGAAGAGAAAGACCCAGCAAAGAGAGACTTTTAATAGAATGTGCTGACTGTGCTCAGTTCATGGGAGGAGTTCTCAGGGCTTTAGGGAGGGTTTCCTGGAAAAGATGCCACTAGAGCTGAGTATTGAAGTCTGGTAAGAGTCAGCCAGGAGAGGAGACTATGAAGAGCACCCAGGCAGAAGGAACGGTCTGAGAAAAGCTCAGAGGTGTGAAGCCACATGAGATGGCTGAGCAACTGGGGACAACTGCTTTAACTTGGGCATCTGGGAGGCAGTGAGGGCTGGAGGAAGAGGCTGGCAAAGTAGGCAGAAGCCAGGCCAGGGAGGGTGTGCATGTCTCAAGAGCTTGCACGTTATCCTCCTGGAGTCTGCGGTGAGGAGCCACTGTCTTCCCTCAGCTTTGACCATCCTCATTCCTCACTCTGTGGACTCTCTGGGCACTCCTGTTCCAGAGTACTCCATTCCTGGCATGGAATGAATCCTCATAGACCTATGAAGATCTGAGAAAAGCAAGAGGCCAGTGCTGGCCCCACCAAGCTAACTTGGTCTGCTCCAAACCAAACTGCACATGACATTCCAGATCCACCTTCTTCCCAGTCCCTGTGGGTGGTGGTGTTTGTTTGTGGTGCCACTCCCCCTTCCACTACTGTGTATAATTTGAACTTGCAGCAGTCTCTTTTCTATAAAGCGTGGATATGCAGCAGTAGAGACAGCATGGAAAGGCCAGGCACGTGACTCACACCTGTAATCCCAGTACTTTGGGAGGCCGAGGCGGGCAGATCATTTGAGAACAGGAGTTCGAGACCAGCCTGGCCAACATGGTGAAACCCCATCTCTACTAAAAATACAAAGATTAGCCGGGTGTGGTGGTGCGTTCCTGTGGACCCAGCTACTTGGGAGGCTGAGCTAGGAGAATCACTTGAACCCGGGAGGCAGAGGTTGCAGTGAGCCAAGATCACGCCATTGCACTCCAGCCTGGGTGACAGAGCAAGACTCTGTCTCAAAAAAGAGCATGGAAGTGGGGCCTGAGTACCAGGCTCAAGTCTAGCTCTTCACTGATCAGCCATGTGACTGTGGGCAAGCCATCACTCCTCTCTGGGCTGCAGTTTGCTTCACCGTGAAACAGGTGATCATAATCCACACCCCAGCTTCCTCATGGGTGTGGCTCTAAGGACAAAGAAAAAAATCGAACACGATAATATATGTGAAAGAGTTTTGTAGGTTGTAAATAGTTTTTCTTCTTGTTTTTGAGACAGGGTCTCACTCTGTCGCACAGGCTAGAGTGCAGTGGTGCTACCCTAGCTCACTGTAGCCTTGACCTCCAGGGCTCAAGCGAACCTCCTGCCTCAGTCTCCCAAGTAGCTGGAACTACAGGCTCTGGCCACTACACCTGGCTAATTTTTAAATCTTTGGTAGAGATGGGGTCTCACTATGTTGCCCAGGCTGGTCTTGAACGCCTGGCCTCAAGTGATCCTCCACCTCAGCCTCCCCAGAGTTCTGGGATTATAGGCATGAGCCACTGCGCCTGACTGTAAACAGCTTTTCACATGTGAAAGATTAATGCTATTGTTCCTGAAAAATCTATTGGTGAGGAGGAGCCTACACTGGAAATTCAAAGTGAATGACTTTTGAATCTTTGGTTGGGGAAAGACAGGGAAGGGAAGGGAGCAGGAGTATGGTCTTCTGGTCTACCAATGCCACACACAAGGAATAGCTTTCCTTTCGGACTTTTTCATGGATCCTTTTTGTATTTAAAGACCTCTCATGGATGAATTCACTCTCCCAAGATTTTCTGGAAGCCAAATCTGTGCCAGACACCAATGATACAATAATACAACAGATAGGGTCTCTACCCTCATAGAGTCACAGCCTAGTGGCATAGATGGACATTTCTCTAATAAGCACCTAACTGTATAATTAGATATCATCATGTGTGTTATGAAGAAAGCATACAGGACATTGTGAGAGTGTTTAACTGGGGCCTGGTAAAATTCTGAAGGTACAGGGATGCTTTTCTAAGGAAGGGCTACTTGAGCCGAGATCTGCAGGATAGCTAGTATTTAGGGAGGAGAAGTAAGGGATGGGAAGAGTGATTAAGGGCCAGGAAACAGCACATGTGAAGGCCATGAGGCCAAAAGGAGCTCAGCAGTCAAAGAGCTGAAAAAGGCCAGGGTGCAGAGTGCAGAGCGTGAGGGAGGGGAGTGGGGATGCCTCAGTGCAGGCACAGGTCAGATGCCACAAGGAACCATCCCACTGGCCATCCTAAAGAGCATGGGAATCACTTAAGAGTGTTGAGAGTACAACATAATGTGACTAGGTCAGATTTGTGTCCTTAAAAGGTCAGTCCAGCAGCAATTCAGAGACCCACTCACCAAAGCCAGGGAACATTTTTTAGTTCTGAGAAGCATTTCCACTCTTGTTTTTTTTTTGTTTTTTTCTGACACTTTCTTTTCCCTTGGCTTCTCTGACAATTGGAGATGCAAGAGTGAATACAGCCATACCAATGAGAAGGTGATTCCAGCAGCCTGAGGAAAAGGCAAAGTCAGCCTGAACTAGTGTGGAGGCTGTGGAGATGGGGAGGAGTGGAGTGGATGGACCCAGGTGCTGTTTAGGAGGTAGACAGGGCCTGGTGATGGGCTGGATGTAAGGTGGTAGAGAAAAGGGAAGAGCTGACAGTGACTCCCAGTTGATGGCGTGCAGAACTGAGGTTTGAGGTTATGCCATTCACAAAACAGGCAGCACTGGAGGAGGATCAGGCAGCGGGTGAGAAGGCAGTGGGAGATGTAGCAGGAGAATCACGACTCTGGCTTTCAGTATGTCAAGTCTGAGGTTTCTTGAGACATCCAGCTTAGTCAACTAGGCAGGTGAATATAAGGATATGGGGCTCAGAAGAAAAGACACCAACTAGGAAGCTGGGTGTCATCTGCATGTGGATGACAACGGAAGCCGTTCGTGTGGCTGAGATGGCCCAGGGACAGAGTATCCAATCAGAAGAGAATACCTTGAGCCAGACCATAAGGAACACCAACATTTAAAGATCAAGACGGGAAGGATGAGTCAGCAAAGACGACTCAGGAGTACCAGAGAAGCCAAGAATGTGGGGTCAGAGAAGCCAAGGGAAAAGAAAGTGTCAAAAAAAAATGAGTGGAAAACGCTTCTGAGAACTAAAAAATGTTCCCTGGCTTTAGCAATCTGGAGAGCTGCTTCAGCAGAGTGATGGGGGAGGAAGCCAGACTGAAGCAGGGCTGGGGAAGGAGTGGGTGGCACAGAGATGGAGAATGCTGTTGCAGCCAACCCTTTCAGACATTTGGCTTGTACGGAGAGAGAGACAGTGTGGTGGCAGCAAGTGGAGTCGGGCTTCAGGAAGGTTTTTGTTGTTGTTTTGCTTGTTGAAGACATGAGAAACTTGAGCATGGTGAGAAGGCTGTTTCTGAGAAGGCAGAGGAGAGGATCTAGAACATGGGTGGTGGAAGAACTGGCCTGTGATGGCCATGCTGTGGCCTCTGCAGACACAGGAGGGAAGGAGGAGAGGACTGGCCCAGAGGCAGGTAGTTTGGGGGTTTGGTGGGGATAAGTTGGGGAGTTCTGCCTGGTGACTTCTCTCTCTCTGTGAAGTGGGAGGTGAGGTCCTCAGCTGAGCATGAGGGTGGAGGCGGAGGTTTGGGGAGGAAGGTGTGAAATAGTCATTGTGGAGACTGAGGGGAGACAGAACCAGAGGAACGTGGTAGGAACACCAGGCACTTTTGAAGAGCAAGTTGGGTTGGTGATGGTGAGTTTGTAGAAGTAGCAATCTGTTTGTGTGTGTGTGTGTGTGTGTGTGTGTCCCAGCGGGTCCAGATTCCTGAATGCAGGTAGAAAGAAGCGGATAGAGCAATTAATCCAGAACAGGGACTTGGTCAAACTAGGACAATAAAAAGACAGAAGCTCAAGAGAGTTTAGGATATTGGCAGGAGGATTCTTTAAAATGATGGACCATGGCCTCTATCTGGACTCAGAGAAGGGAAGGCAGAGGAAGGTAATTGATGGTTAAAAAAAAAAAAAAAAAAAACAAAGGTGCCAATGGAGCAAAGGTCCCAAAGAGATTAAAGAGTGGGGGTGTCATACAACCCTCCCACTGCTAAATTTGACTGGCTAAAAAATAAGTGGTGGTGTGGGAGTCCTTGGACAAGCAAGCTGGGAGACTAAAAGGTGTAGAAGGTGATGACCAGAAAGCTGGGTACTCTGCTAGGTAATTTTCAGGGGATGGCAGGATACAGAGTGTGAACTTGCAAGTGAGTGGCTGAGATAGGTGAGCCTGTGAAGGGACTGTTGGGTCTGGGGTAGAAGAAGCTGTCCACATCGTCACTAATCTCACCCAGGATGATGGACAGACACACACTTGGAAAGGGAAAAGGTCTATGGGCACACGCCAAAGGCTTCCCTGAATGAAGAGGGTGGCTAGTGAGAATAAAGGTGAGTGGGGAGGATGTCGCCTTATTTTGCGAGATTTGGGGAATAATCGTGTCTTAGAGACATTACATTCTCTTGCACATGAAGTAGCCCCTCCAGGGTGAAAGATCAGGAAAATCAGTGGAAGAAGGAGTCTTGAGAAGAGGTAGTAGGTATAGCACAAAGCCAGAAGTTAGGAGCTTTCTGTCTAGTCCCAAGGGCACTAATACGCTATGTGATCTCAAGTCCTTCCCCCTCCCCATTGCTTAAGTTTCTCATAGATTAAAAATAGATCGGGAGGACCGGCTAAGATAGGGCTTCCCAAGTGGGGCTAGGGAGCAACAAATGGGTACAGGTGTGCTGAGATCATGACCCTTTAGCCCTTGGGTCAGTTGGGGTCCCTGAGCCATTATCACTGTGTTTCTGTGCTATAATGTGAATGAGGACGGTGATAAAGCAGTGGGACAGATGCTCTCCAGGGCCCCAGCTATCTCTGACGTTCTGTTTGCACATCTCTGTCGCGCCGTCTTGGAGGAGGCTGCATGGAGGCTGATAGAAGAACAGACAGACTCCTGCTGCAGGCAGAAGTCCATCTGCTGGCAGAGATAGAAGCCAAGTTTCCTAGCTCCCTCTTGCTCTCCTTCCCTCCCTCCCAGCACTAGTTGAGGGAGCTGTGATCTGCTCAGATGCCCAGGTGAGAGCAGGTGCACCTTGCTCCTCTTCCAGCTGATAGTTGGGTGGTCACCGGCCCCCTCAAGCCTCAGTAGCAGCTTGCGAAAGTGAAGGAGTGACCGACCACCCACTAGTTCTATCAATCATCCGCTTCATCCAGCTCTAAAAACAGACTCACCATTTCTCAGAAGCTAGGCAGCAGCACACTTCTCACTGCACACCATCCAGACAGAGCCTTCACAATGCAGGTCTTTCTCTTAGGGCCAGCCACTTCTCAGAGATCCACGTAAGATCCACATACATGGTTGACCGAGGGCCACCCCCTCTCTGCTACTAGCCTTCCGAAGGGCCCTCCCTCTCCCTCTGTCAGATGATATATGCTTAGAGAATGCACCAGCAACTTAAATTCACCCTAATCATAAAACACCGGGAAAGACCCACTTGGCCCTGTACTTTGCGCACAGTAGATGTTCAATAAACATTTACTGAACTAAATGAAGACTATTCTCAAATATTTAAAAAACAATACCCTACCAAGTCTATCAGAATTCTTTAAATTATCCATCACATTATTCCTGTTTATTTGGGTAGATAATTAAAAGATGACTTTTTAAGTTCTTTAATATTTATTGGTACCTACTGTGTGCCAAGCATTTTACAAGCATGAGCTGGTTTCATTTTCACAACCCTGTGAACTGGGTGTCTTAAATCCATTTTATAGATAAGTGAAATGAGGCTCAACGAGAGACTGAGACACGTCCAGGGTCATAGAGCTGGGAAGCAGAAGCCACAGGATTCTAACCCAGATGGATCCAACTTTCAAGAAAATGCTCTCTTCAGCACATCAGGCTGCTTCCCACAAATGCACAACAGATTGCAGCATCAAGAGTGACCGAAAGAGACAGAAGCAGCAAAGTTGTATGCAGGAAGACTGCAGCCACACAGTAAATCTGAGGCTTCCCACTGCCTTGCCCTGGGGAAATTGTTCTGAGGTTGGCTAAGCTTTGCCGAAGAAAAGTGGAGAGGGGTCTGGCCCCTGCTCCTCTCAGCCCCTGTGATTGCTAGGCGGGTTCTCCCCCTCCCTGCTTTCCCCCACTACCCAAGTGATCTGGCATTTCATTTAGGGCTGCCCTGCTTGGTTCTTTGAGTGTGTGAGAGGCCTAGAAGCAGCAAGGATCTGTCCTTGGATACTCTACTCCCACCCCTCTCCCCACAGGACCAAGTGACTCCTGGGCCCAGGTACCCTTTTGTTCTCAGGGCCCAGGAAACAGATAGGAGAGTGGTGGAAAACATGAGTGGTCTGACCTGCCACATTTGAATGCGGCTGTCAGCCCCCCATGCCTGCCCAAATCTGCCTGACAGGTGAGCAGCTGTGCACATCTGTCTGTCCATCTGTCTCCCTCTCAGGGGCCTGCAGAGAGCCAATACTCCTCAGGGAGGGGAGGCCCTGGACCTGAAGCAGCTCCCTTACTTTGGATGTTACTCAGCAGGGACTAGGAAGGGTGGGGCAGGATAAGTGTGCCTCTGTCCCCATCCAAAATCTGACCCCCTCCTGCCACCAACTGCCAAGTCCGCCTCACTGCCTCCCCTCCCCTCCTCACTACTCTCCCAGCTCTTCCTGCCAAGCTCTGCAAATTACCACACATGCCAATAAGTCATTAGAAACCAGAACGGCAAATGTGAGGTTGCCATGGAGACCAACACCGGGGAGCTGGCAGCCCTGGGGGCCGGCCGGTGGCTCAGGTGTGTTTCAGGGAGAGCTGGGAAGGTCAAAATGCCTGGCAGAGGGTATACGCACTACTGGGGCACTGATTTTAGGCAAGGCTCTGCCTCTCCTGCTTTTCCTCTCCCTTCCCTCCCACAGCCCTGGGTCCTGCCCACCTGCAGCTTGTTATGGGTGATAAATGCTGCATAAGCTTCACGAGGGCAGGTGCAGCCTGGGCCAGTGGGCTGGGTCCTCTCCTTTCCCAGAGCTGTGTCTCCACTCAGAGCAGGTGACTGTGAGAAAGCCCACCTGGTGACCAGTTCCAGGACAAAGAACACAGACAGATCTGAGCAACCTGGGCTGGCTGTGGATGTTTGGAGAAAGCTGAGGCCCAGGAAGGGGCTGAGGTCAGGACTGGAACTCAGAGCTGCTCATCTTCCTGCGCCAGTGCTCACGTCGCCTCTGCCCAGTTCTTAGCACAGTGCTTGGGCCTTTATATGCACACGTTTGTTGAAAATGTAAAAATATACACATACAATTGTTGTAATGGATGAGTTCATGAGAGAATTCATGTAAGCATCTGGGATTTCTGACAAAACAGGAGTGGACCATGGGTTGCACTCCCGGCTCATCCACTAATTCAGCGTGACCTCACACAAAACCACTCCTTCCTGGGCCTCGATTTCATTGTCTGGAGAATTCGCAGGTTGCATTTCAGACACACTGTATTTCAAACCAGGCTTCTCGGAGCCACCGAGTTCTGAAGCAATCCCTCCGGGGTGGCTGGGAGGTCAGAAGGAGGCCAACTGGGTTCTGGTCCACCGCTTGGCTTTTGCCTTGTATTTAGTTTCCTGATGCTGCTGTGAGCAAAGGACCACAAACTTAGTGGCTATAAACAACACAGATGTATTCTCTTACAGTTCTGGAGGCCAGAAGTCCAAAATGGGTCTCCCCGGCTTCAAGCTAGGTGTCGGTAGGGTTGTGTTTCTTTCTGGAGGCTGGAGGAGAGACTCTGTTTCCTGGACTTTCCCAGCTTCTTAGACAGGAATCTAGAGGCTGCCCACAGGCCCTGGCTCATGGCCCCTTCCATCTTCAACACCAGCACTGGCAGGTCCAGCCTTTCACACATGGCATTACCCAGATGCTGACTTCTGCCTCCTTCCTCCATCTTTAAAGGACCCATGTGATTACACTGGGCCCACCCAGATAATCCAGGATAATTTATTCTTAAGCCAGATATCAGCAATCTTCTTTCTCCCTTGTCATGGAACATAACATATTCACAGGTTCTAGGGATTAGTACATGGACATCTTAGGGGGCCCATTATTCTGCCTACTATACATTGAAAAATGGATTAACTTCTATAAATGTTTGAAAGCCACAGAACCAGAGCGCTTCCTGTTGCCATCAGTTCTGATGCACTATGACCTAAGCTCTTCTCCTTTTCTCCATGGGGGATATGCAGAGGAACTCTGGGTCTGCCCATCAGAGGTGAATGTTGGCAGGCTTAGGCTGTTTTGTGGGCTGTGCAGAGAGATGGGTCTCTATGCCCACCAGAAAAGAGGTCTCCGGGGAGGAAAGAATGAGGACTGTTTTAGGGGAATGGCCCTGTCTCAGCTCCTTCACCTCCATTCCCTATATACCCTGAAATTCAGATGACCCTGCAGTTGTCTGCTCATTTTTATTTCCATGCAAGGTTACATGGAGCCGTGTGTGTGTGTGTGTGTGTGTGTGTGTGTGTGTGTGTGTGTGTGTGTACCCACCCATGCACACTTTACCTGTTGCAAAAGGCATGCCAATCTAACTGTCATAAAGGTGAGATAGCGTCTTGTCTTTCCACACTTTGACCTTCAACACTGTCCTCTTCCAAGATTCATGAACAGTCCTAGATTGTTTAGAACAAACTCTAGATACAGTAGCTAAGCTCAGAAAACACAGGATCTTAGACCTTTCTGAGCTTAGGTACTGCTTCTGCTAGCAACTTTCCAGGCCCATAATGATCAACTCTCGCCTCTGCAGGTGAGACAGGCTCTTTCTTGACCCTGGGGGAGATGATGGCCTCTCATTCTTCCATACAGCATAACCTCTGTTCTCATCTCTGCAAGACACCCTCTGCCAACTGCTTGGGACCCAGTGGGGCTCAATAACTTCTATGAGCAAGGTGCCCTGGGCATTAATCACAGCCCCGGTGTTTTATGATTTTATGCAAATTACTCACCTCTCTCAGCCTTATTTTCTTCCCTCGGTATAAACTGGCAGCTCATTCCCATTCCCACTTCTATCATATGTCCCAGGGGATCCCGGAAAAGAAATGTGATGAGGTAGGAGAACCCTATTCTCTAGAGGAGTGGCCCTGGCGAAATTGAGAAAAGGAACTAACATTTATTGAGCTTCTACTTTGTAGCAGGTACTTTACACAGATTAGCTCATTTAATGTGGTAGTTGAGAATCAGGGCTCCGGAGTCAGAAAGATTTGGGGGCTGAATTCTGGCTCTGCCACTTGCTGGCTGTGCATGGCCTCCAGGCTTTAGTTTCCTCAACTGCAAAATGGGGGAAAATAATATCTACTTCACAGCGTTATGTGGACGAAATGAGATAAATGCAGTGAAGCTTCTGGCACCTCATAAGCACTCAATAACGTTAGCTCTTATTATTATTAACAACCCTAGGAAGTGGATGTTATTAACTCAGATTTACAGATGAGGAAACTGAGGCTCGGAAAGGTTAAGATGCCCAAGGGCAGGTGGCTAGGGACTGTGAATTCTGACCCAATGCCAACTGATTCCACTTCCTCTGGATTGTGAGCCATAAGGACAAAAGCCCCAGGGTCAGCCTCTGCGTCTTCCAGGGGGTTGTGCTGGGGTACAGCGGGTGTGCCCCCCTTTCTCATGGGGGCTGGGGGCAGGGAGGAGAGCATCGCCCCCCATGTCTTGGGTGGGTGAGGGCACTACCAATGGATCCTAGTCTACTCCACTCTGGTGATCTCTCTCTATACTTCAGAGGTGAGTTCATATCCCCAAGATCCAGGGAGAGGACACACTCACCCCTCATGGGGGTGGAAGTTTGCTCATTTTGGTGCAATTTTATTTCCAGTTCACAATATCTGAAACGACCAGGAATGTTATAGGAGTAACCTACCAAACAGGAGCCCACCCAGGCAGTGAAAGGAAGGGAGAAGAGAAGCTGCTGCAGCCTGGGTAGATACATGGAGCCTAAGGGAATTCCAGAGAACATGGCTCCAGACACCAGTGAACTAAGAGGCCGAGATTCCCAGCACGCAGACCTGGGACAACGGCCGGAGCTGGAAATGGGACTCCATGAAGCCAGAGGACTTCCAAGATCAGAGATCATCTGGTCTCGGGCAGGAGAGGGCAAGGACACTGGATAATGGATTTCCTTCTGGAAAGGGTGGCTTTCCGTGTCTCTGGAAGGAGTACAGGGGGCATTGGAAACCCAGGTGGGAGGCAGGGACTGCTCAGAGACAGAAGACCCTGCCCTTGCACGTTGCCACGTGGGCTGCCTTACTCCCACTCAGTGACCTCCCCTCCAGCAGTACCACCCTTCTCTCCTCTCACCCTGCCAGCTCCAAGTTCTCCGTGCGAGAATCCTTCCCACTGCAGAGTCGAATCTACTCCATTTTCCAAGCCTAAATCAGCCGCGCCCCCCTGAGGAAGCGTTCCCTATATAACTCCCACACAGAGCTCACAGTTCTGATAACATTTATAGTCTAAATCACACAGTTTAGCACTCGGTTTTAAATACTGTCTGGTATTATTCTCTCATTATTTCTTGTGAGTGTAAGTTCTGCCTCCCCAGCTGATCAGTAGGTTTCCTTACCAGTAAAGACTGTGTCCTGTGCTTTTTTATTGCCTTCCCAACCTCACACCCCACACTGCCTAGGACAGTGCTCAGAGCATCCTTGGTGGGGATGTACTGATTGGCTGAAACAGCTCCAATGGCTGCAGAGGGCAACCAGGCAGCACTTCCTGACTAGCCGCTGAGGGAAAAGCTGGAATGGATGGCCAACGACCAGTGGTGTTAAAAAGTCAAATCATGCCGCCCCAGGCTCCAACCCTGCAAGAGCCCATCTTACTCTGAGGAAAAATCCCCCTCCTCACCAGCTCCAGACCTCTCCTAGAGCTAGCCTCCTCCTGACCCTCTGACTTTATCTCCTGCAACTCTCTGCCCTCACCACACTCTAGCCACGCCAGCCTCCACGCCGCCTCTGACTCTCCAGGCACAGCCCTGCATCCCTGCCCTTGCACCTGCTGTCCCCTCTGCCCAGCTTGCCCCGACTGTGGTGCCACCCCCTCATCTCTCCTCAGATATCACCTTCTCAGTGAGGTCTCTGTAGCCACCCTGCACAAGATAACAAACTCCCCCTCTCCCAACTGACTCTTCCATTTCCCTTCCCTGTTTTTTCTCTTTAGCACTTACCAGCCTCCAATGTGCCATTTCCTTTATGAGTCTATTTTACTGCATCCCCAGACAATAAACTAAAAGCTCCTGAAGGGTAGAGGTCTGTCTGGTCATTCACTGCTGTCTGCCCTCAGTGCCTGGCTACATGCTTCACAAATACTTGCTGAACGAAGAGACTCCAGCCCCACCCCATGTCTGAGATGGCTGAGGCATGGTGGCGCTCGAGATGGGCAGTGGACAGGATGATTCTGCAGGTCCCCTCGCAATGTAGATTCCACCATTCAACCCCTGGGCCCAATTCTGGGCAGACACTTTCTCAGGCTCGAGGCCTGAAGCTGTCTGAGCCCCAGCAAAGGCAGGGGAAGAGGAGTGGTGACAGGCAGGCAGGGTGAAGTGTCAAATTCTCTCTTTCCTCCTACACAGCTTTTAAATGTCTCGCTTCCCACCAGCTGCCCCTCTGTGGTCATTCCCCCTTCTGGGCATCACCACCTCTGCCCTCCCAAGCCAAAGACAGATACTTTCATCGACCAAGTTTGAATGCTTATTTTGAGAAAATTTTAGAGAGCAAAGTAACCTTTGCTGCCTTTCTTTTCTCTTCCTCCTTTTTCCTTCCCCCTGAAAAGATCAGATAGGACAAACTCATTCTTCCTGGGGAACCCAGGCTGGTTGCTAATAATCACTGCCCTGCCCCCTTCTTCCATATGTTTTTCCCTGAAGAAGCTGCCTTGTGAGATGTTTGTAAATAGGAACAATTGTACCTGTTCTTCCTGAAACACACGAGTCTGCCTTGTTAGAGCTATCCCACTGACAGCACAAATCCCAAGCCTTCCCCATCTCTCTCCACCTTATCTGGAGTCTAGGCCCCATTCTCACGTCTCCCAGCAAGCCACCCTCCCATTGGTTCCCACCATGTGTCCATGGGCACTGACTCTTAAGGTCCAGCTTCTCTGAGGATAGTGGCTCCATGTGGCCCCGAGGCACTTAGCTGAGACAGAAGGAAACAATGTTGGATCTTAAATATCACACCCTGCAGGAGCAGGAGGGAAAAAAAGGTCACGGAGACCCTCTCTGAAGATCCCGAAAAGGAGACAGGCAGCCACTGGCTTGGGCAGGGCTGGCTTCGAGGACTTCTTCCTGGAGGGAGGGAAGGAGGAGAATGGGCTGGATGTCCCAGAGCACCCTCCAGGCCCAAGGAACACCAGATTCTGGGGTGGTGAAGAAGCAGGAGGAGTCCTAAAGTCAGAGAGAAGGGCTGACTCCCTCCCTTGGATCTTTCCTAGCTATATGTCCGTGAGCAAGTCTGAGTCTGTTTCTTGGCTTTTTAGGTTAGGGATAATGAGAGCTAACTACCTATCTAATAGGGGTACTTTTGAAAGCTTAATGGGATAATGCAGGTAAAGCAGTTGGCACAGTGCCTGGCACACAGTAAATGCTCAATAAATGCTAGGTATCATAATTAGTGTCGTTACCATGTGAGAGGTAGAAGCTGAGAAACACTTATTGCCCCAGGAACCCTCTGTCTGCACTTTATCTTGGAACTCGCTTCAGGTCCATCAAATGCTGAGTAGCAGGGAAGGTGTGGGTGCAAGAAACACACAGAAAAAAACTGAATTCCAAACCAAACCTGGTTAAACTCACCTCCTAAAAGGCAGCCCCCTCAGGCCAAGGCGTCTCCCAGGTCCCTAGGAAGTGCCAGAAGGCAGAGTGCAAGGCCTAGCAGCTCTGGGTTTGGAGCAGAGTCTGCTTGATGCGGGCTTAGAACGTGCAGCAGCCCAAGGTCATGAGGCTAACCCCCAGCAGGGATGCACCAGGTCCCCTGCACCAAGACATGTGGGAATGTTCTGGGCGACCAGCCAGCCCCACTGGAAGCCCAGCTCCCAGCTCTGGAGACAAAGAGGCTGAGGGGGACGTGTCAGCGGTGATGGTGACATTCACAAAGAGCAATGAACACATACACACCCTGGTATCTTTTCATGCACGATGCCTGTGCCCCAAATACCCTCATCACCTGTGTCCCCAGACCCACCATCTCTGCCTGGTTGACTCCTTTTCAAGCCTTGGCCCAAATATCACATCATTTGGCAACCCTTTCCTAATCTGCAAACAGCAAACAGAGAGTCACTTTTTTTTTTTTTTTAAAGACAGAGTCTTGCTCTGTTGCTCAGGCTGGAGTGCAGTGGTGTAATCTCAGCTCACTACAACCTCCGCCGCCTGGGTTCAAGTGATTCTCCCGCCTCAGCCTCCCAAGTAGCTGGGATTACAGGTGTGTGCCACCATGCCCGGCTAATCTTTGTATTTTTAGCAGAGATGGGGTTTCACCATTTTGGCCAGGCTGGTCTTGAACTCCTGACCTCATGTGATCCACCCGCCTTGGCCTCCCTAGGATTACAGGTGTGAACCACCAAGCCTGGCCGAGAGTCGCCTTTTTATCTGCTTATCCCTATAGTCCAACACTTGTTTCATTATTGTCTATGGGACTGACTCCCCCATCTAATAATAATAACAATAATAATATTACTTACATAGCACTTACTATATATACCAGATACTGTTCTAAGCTCATTACATGTATCACCTCATGTAGTCCTCATGACAGCTTTATGAAGTAGGTACTTTTATTATCCCATTTATAGATGAGGAAACTGAGACGAAGAGAGGTTACGTGACCTGCTCAATGTCACCCAGCTAGAAGTGGTGAAGCCTGGATTTGAACTCCAGCTGTGTGGCTCTAGAATCTCTACTCTGATGGTGAACTCCTTGAAGGCAGGGACATTGATCTGTCTCTTTGTCCCCTGCACCTAGCACAGAGCCAGGCACACAGTAGGTACTTAGAAAAGATGGGTTGACTGAATAAGCAAATGCCTGATTGAGGCTAACTTGGTGAAATTTCAGCCTCTGAGCTGTAGGCCACGGAGACCCAGGCCCCGCACTGGAAAGTAACAGATAAAGGCATCTTTCTGACTCGTCCTTTCAGCAATCTAATCACATGCTGCTGTCTTTTTTGCATATCTCTTGTCTTCGGTTTTGTTTTGTTGTCTTTTTTAGCTACTTCATTTTTGTCCAAAGTGTTTTTTGTTTCTCAGTTTATCTTCTGCCTTTGTCTTCCTTCTCTTCTGTTCCTTGGTCACTCTCCCCATTCCTGCCCCATTCAAGCCTCCAACCATGGTCCTTGTCCTTCCCTGGAGTCCTTGTAGGCTTGAAAGCTTCTAGTCCCCATCCTTTATCTTGGAGCTTTTATAAAGAGTCCAAGCCATATAGATTAAGAACACAAGTGACATTTATTCATTAGATGGGCCATAGATCAAGCTTCTATATCCCGACCCTGAGTCAATTCTACCTGAATGCAGGTGGGGTGTGGGGTGAGGGACTTCCTGCCTACAAGTTGTCACATACCTGTGTAGGATGACACAGGAAAAGTCATTGCCCTCCCTGCCTCCCCATTCAGGGTCCCAGTTCCTTCAGGAAGCCTTCCTTGATCACTTAAGAAAGCTTATTCACACAACCGTTCAGCAAATCCTTATACATATTAATAGTCTAACTGGGAGATAAGGCCCCATGAAAAGTTAGGTTAGAATGTAAGCCTTAGTATAAGTGTACAAGTTACCAGATGTCACAGATATCATAGGACCAAATCAACTGCAGATATAAGTGATTTCAAAATGGAGATCTATATGACCCGGAGCAAGTGGTTTCTCCTCTCCAGGCCTCAATTTCCTTGGCTAGGAAACAGGCAATGGTAATGCAGACATTAGAAGGTTGTCAGCACAACTGAACAGAATAACTTTTGTAATGTTCCTCACATAGACTGGTGCATAATAGGTATTCAATAATAAATTTGATTCCTTCCCCCTTCTCTGTCTGAAGCACCAGACTTCTACTCAGCCCTGGGCTGCCAGATAAATGGTGAGATGTGACCTGGTCCATCCTTTCAGGTCAGAAAAGTATCCTAAGGACAGGATGACTTAAGCGGTACCTGGCATGTTAGAGGTCACTCAGTGTGATAATTCACTAGCATTGTTCATGTTCCTCACCTCTGCCCCCTCAAGCTGTGGGTCTTTGAACGAGCCTGGTGGGAACAGAGCTAATCAGCTGGCAAGTCCAGATACAAGTGTGGTCATCTTGAGACATGGAGGTTTGTTTACCGCTGTATTTTCAGCTTCTAAAATCATGAGAGGCACACAGTAGGCACTCAAGAAACAGTTGTTGAATGAATAAATTTTTTAAAAAGCCATGGAGTTTCCTTTTCCTTTCAAATAAATGACATAAGGGTGTGGGGAGTAGAAGGGGGAGGTGAGTAAATGACAGGGTGCAAGGGACACCAGGGCCAGGCAAATGCAGCTGCCAGGCCCACCAGCCCAGGCTCCTCTGCAAAAGGGACGCAGCAAAGTCAACAGTGCATGTGCTCCCACTGGCAGGATGAGCAGGAGTGCGTGCACGCCTGGCTTACGGTTTAAGCTGCAGTTTACAGGAGAAGCGGGGCAAAGTGGAGACAGAGCCTGGGAAGAAAGGGAGATATGTGGGGAAGAATGAGGAGGGTGAGAGAAGAGGAAGAGCAGTGTGAGGGGGAAAAGGGAAGTGAAGAGTGTTAGAGGAGGAAAGTGAAGAGTGAAGGAAGGAGAGGAGGATGAGGGGGAGGAGGAAGAGGGGAGGCACAGGAAAAATAGGATGGGAAGTGAGGAAGAACTGTGTTGAATTAGAGAGGGAACCTGCTGTACTAGCCTGGATGGAATTAGCAGATCTCTGAGATCTTACTGCCACTCGGTGTTTCCCCGGGAGGAGACTGCGTTAGGGAGAGGGTGTGGATTTGGGGGTGTTCCTAGGTGCCAGACCCTGGGCAGACCTCAATCTCCCAGGCACTGAGGCCTTTAGTTCCATGCTTTGCAAATAATGAGGACCCATCCCAGGTCCAGAGAGAGCCCTCCGCAAGAAGGAGAAGCCTGAGTCAGCACAGGGGAAGGAAGAAGGCCTAGGAGGCTCAGACCCCTAGCTCTGCCCTTCTGTTTCCATCGTTTCGCCACAACAGCACCTGGCCAGGAAAGTGGGTCAGGCCACCCACATGTGGCTTTTTCTGGTAGCCACAGGGCCCAAAGGCAAGGGGGCTCCAGTGCCCAGTGCAGAGCCCACCTCTACCCTCCATGCCCAGTGCTCTTTTTTGAAGGGATCTTTAAGAAGCAGTGGGCGATGGGAGGAGCTCCTGGCGTTCTTATTCAGGGACAAAACGCTGGGCCAGAGCCCATCCTAGACTGGCGGGAAAGGGGGGCACGGAGCCTGCCATTGGCCTGGGTGCATGAGGAGACCTAGATCTTTCCCTATGACAGTGACCAAACTGGCAGGGAGTCCCCTCTACTGCCCTGACCTAGGGAGACTGTTCTCCTCACCACCCTAGGTCCTGGAGTTCTCAAGCAGAGGGCCTGTCAGTCCATCTCTGGCAACTGAGCGCTGTGCCCAGCCCACCCCCTCCAACCCTGCCAGTCGCCCAATTAGAAGCTGCGTTGGTTCCAACAGATGGGAGCTGCGGCAGCCTGAGGAACAGAGCACAAAGCCCAGCTGACATTTTCCTTCCTGTTCGTTTGGGTGGGTGAGGAAGGGTAGGGAGCACAGTGCTACCCCCAGGGCCCCTCCCCAGGTTCCGGGTCTCCTGCACCTCTTTAGCTTCTCCGCTCGGCCCCAGATGGAGCTCAGTTCCCTCACCCCGCGGCTCCTCGCCGGCTGGGCAGCCAGAGCCTGCGCCACCCTTTGCCAGCAGGACAGACGGCCCACCTGTGGCTGGCCAGCCCATCCTGTCTCCTGGGTCCTGCGGTGGGCTCAGAGCCACCCTTCCGTTTCCGCTTCCCCCTGACCGAGTCCCCAGGCTGAGCCCCAGGCCGGCCCATCCCCCACCCCAAAGGTCCCATCCCAGGCTGCGGTCGGACCCCAGCCAGCCAGCCCGGGAGGAGCCTAGCTCCTGGTTCCAGATACTTCAGACAGACCCAAGGCCACCTTGTCCCTCCGCACAGACTCGCGAGCTCCAAGGAGGAGAAAGTCCCCAGGCTCTGGAGCGCTTCCAGCCTGCCAGTCCGCCCGTGTCACGCCCTCCCTAACCTCACTGCCACCTCTCGGCTCCTCCACATCTCCAGGGCCCCACTCTACCCAGCAACAGTTTGGGGGAGGTTCTGGCCTCTCCAGGCGAAGGCCCAGGCGCCCTCTCCCTGGCCGCTTCTGGGCATTCTCCAGCCCTCCGTCCCTCTGCCCCTCGGCCGCCTCCCTTTCCCAAGTCTCCGGCTCCCCCGCAGGCGTCTCGGCGGAAGGCAGCGGCCGGCCCTCCTCTAGCCCCCACCCGGGTCAGGCGGAGCTGCGGTGCCGGGGCAGGAGCCAGGAGCCCTGAGGCGGCTGCTCCAGCCGCTCCCGCCGCGTACCCCTCGGCCACGCCAGCGACCTCGGTGTCCACGATTCCCCGGCGGCGGCGGCGCTGCCCAGGTCAGCCCCGAAGCCGCACACTCACCCGGTGGGCGCCGGGCACCGTCTGCCGTCCGCTGCCCGCGCGGCCGCGCTCCGCTCGCCTTCCGCCCAGGGCCGGGCTGGGGACGCTGGTCCGCGCCCTCCCGCCGCGCGCGCCGTCTGCACAGGCCGGGGAGGCTCGGCGGGCGCCCTCCCCAACGTGGAGTTATCCTGGGAGCGGCTCCAGGGCCCAGCCGGTGAGGGCGATGGCAGAATCCCAATCCGTCCCCACCCCCTCTCCGCGCCCTGGGCGCGTCGTGGCCGGAGGCTGGCGGGCGAGAGCCAGGCGCTGCTTCAGAGCGCCGCGCGTTCGCAGGTGCCCGGAGCAGGCCCTCGCGGCGCCCGGCACCCCCTCCACGCGCGCCCCTCCTCCCGGCTTCGCGCTCGCCCTCCTCACTCGCTTCTCCGCCGCTCTCCCAACCTCCCCAGCCCACTCCGGTCGCCTCCTCCCAGTCTGCATGCCACGCCAACCCCCTCCAGTCCCGCTGCCATTTTAACTCCTGAGTGGCCAGAGGCCCCCTCTACCTAACGCACACACACCCGGGAGGAAGGAGTTGGGTGGGGCCAGACGCTAACGCTTGAGCTGTCCTTGTGCCTAGAGACACAAGGCTTGGCTGAGAGAAGGGGCACAGCCCTTGGGTCCGGGAAGAGAAGGGTTGGCTTCTCTCTTACTGCCTCGGACCCTCTTGCAAAGGCCAGGAGGACAGATGGGGAATTCAGCAGCTTTGTAAAGACGGGTGCAGCTCACAGTCACAGCATGCACCTAAGATCACATTTTTGCTTTGCATGGTGCTACCCTCCCGAAGTTAACAGTGGACTAAGGAATGTAGTGGTGTGGGTGAGTATTTGTCACTGGGCCCAGGCACCTCTCACCCTAAAGAATGGAGTGGAAGACCCCTTTAGTTGTCATACTTTTCCAGCATTGCATCCTGAGCCGTGCAGCTCTAGCATTCTGGAAGATTCCATCCTGGCTCTCAATGAAGGAGGTCAATTTCAGTCAGGAACTGGCGGGCCCAGTCAGGGGTTTGGCTTCAGGGTTCCCCACTCTGCCAGCTGGACATCATGAAGACTGGGGGAGGAAAGTAAGAAGGTGCCGAAGGTGGGTGCTAGGCTGCTGCCTGGTGGCTTAGAAAAGCTGGGTGACGGCCACTAGAGGAGGGCAAAGGCCCAATGCCCAACACCCATGCCTTGGTGGGGACTTCAGCCTGGACCACTCAGAACAGACATCACAAACTCGGCTCCATGGCAGGCCACACCCTACTGATGGGTCTGGACTAGAGCCTGCAGAACCAACAACAGGGGAATGGATGAGGTGGAGGCCAAGGTGTGGAGTCCTGTGAGGAGTGGCTTCCCTGGGCTGCCTGCCATCATCCAGTGCTTGAGCTTCTGGCCCTGTCTTTTCCAAGGGTACAGCCAGTGGTGACTGCCATGCCTGGTGGCTTTTGTGAAGTTGGCTTGAAGGTCTGTGAGTTCTGTATGCACAGAGGGGATTCTCACCTTCATATATTGAATGAGCACATATTAAGTTCCCACTAAACCACCCCCATGTTCCCACTCTCCACCCCTGCTACAGAGCATAATGGCCTCAAGGAGCTCAGAGTGACAGGTTGGAACTATATGAAACCAATTTTAACATTTCAAGGCAATGGAAGTGCCATAGAAATACAAAAAGAAACCACCTTAATGGACTAGCGTTATTCACGAAAGGTTTTTTTTTTTTTTTTTTTTCTTTTTTATTGATCATTCTTGGGTGTTTCTCGCAGAGGGGGATTTGGCAGGGTCACAGGACAATAGTGGAGGGAAGGTCAGCAGATAAACAAGTGAACAAAGTTCTCTGGTTTTCCTAGGCAGAGGACCCTGCGGCCTTCCGCAGTGTTTGTGTCCCTGGGTACTTGAGATTAGGGAGTGGTGATGACTCTTAACGAACATGCTGCCTTCAAGCATCTGTTTAACAAAGCACATCTTGCACCGCCCTTAATCCATTCAACCCTGAGTGGATACAGCACATGTTTCAGAGAGCACAGGGTTGGGGGTAAGGTCACAGATCAACAGGATCCCAAGGCAGAAGAATTTTTCTTAGTACAGAACAAAATGAAAAGTCTCCCATGTCTACCTCTTTCTACACAGACACGGCAACCATCCGATTTCTCAATCTTTTCCCCACCTTTCCCCCCTTTCTATTCCACAAAACCGCCATTGTCTTCATGGTCCGTTCTCAATGAGCTGTTGAGTACACCTCCCAGATGGGGTGGTGGCCGGGCAGAGGAGCTCCTCACTTCCCAGTAGGGGCGGCCGGGCAGAAGCGCCCCTCACCTCCCGGATGGGGCGGCTGGCCGGGCGGGGGGCTGACCCCCCCCCCACCTCCCTCCCGGACGGGGCGGCTGGCCGGGCAGAGGGGCTCCTCACTTCCCAGTAGGGGCGGCCGGGCAGAGGCGCCCCTCACTTCCCCGACGGGGCGGCTGGCCCGGCGGGGGGCTGACCCCCCCACCTCCCTCCCGGACGGGGCGGCTGGCCGGGCAGAGGGGCTCCTCACTTCCCGGTAGGGGCGGCCGGGCAGAGGTGCCCCTCACCTCCCGGACAGGGCGGCTGGCCGGGCGGGGGGCTGACCCCCCCACCTCCCTCCCGGACGGGGCGGCTGGCCGGGTGGGGGGCTGACACCCCCCCACCTCCCTCCCGGACGGGGCGGCTGGCCGGGCGGGGGGCTGACCCCCCCCACCTCCCTCCCGGACGGGGCGGCTGGCCGGGCGGGGGGCTGACCCCCGCACCTCCCTCCCGGACGGGGCGGCTGGCCGGGCGGGGGGCTGACCCCCCCACCTCCCTCCCGGACGGGGCGGCTGGCCGGGCGGGGGGCTGACCCCCCCACCTCCCTCCCGGACGGGGCGGCTGGCCGGGCGGGGGGCTGACCCTCCCACCTCCCTCCCGGACGGGGCGGCTGGCCGGGCGGGGGGCTGACCCCTCCACCTCCCTCCCGGACGGGGCGGCTGGCTGGGCGGGGGGCTGAACCCCCCACCTCCCTCCCGGACGGGGCGGCTGGCCAGGCAGAGGGGCTCCTCACTTCCCAGTAGGGGCGGCCGGGCAGAGGCGCCCCCCCACCTCCTGGACAGGGTGGCTGGCCAGGCGGGGGGCTGACCCCCCCACCTCCCTCCCGGATGGGGCGGCTGGCCGGGCGGGGGGCTGACCCCCCCACCTCCCTCCCGGACGGGGCGGCTGGCCGGGCAGAGGGGCTCCTCACTTCCCAGTAGGGGCGGCCGGGCAGAGGCACCCCTCGCCTCCCGGACGGGGCGGCTGGCCGGGTGGGGGGCTGACCCCCCCCACCTCCCTCCCGGACGAGGCGGCTGGCCGGGCAGAGGGGCTCCTCACTTCCCGGTAGGGGCGGCCGGGCAGAGGCGCCCCTCACATCCCGGACGGGGCGGCTGGCCGGGTGGGGGGCTGAACCCCCAACTCCCTCCCGGACGAGGAGGGAGGACGCTCCTCACTTCTCAGACGGGGCGGCTGCCGGGCGGAGGGACTCCTCACTTCTCAGACGGGGCGGTTGCCAGGCAGAGGGTCTCCTCACTTCTCAGACGGGGCGGCCGGGCAGAGACGCTCCTCACATCCCGGACGGGGCGGCAGGGCAGAGGTGCTCCCCACATCTCAGATGATGGGCGGCCAGGCAGAGACGCTCCTCACTTCCTAGATGGGATGGCGGCCGGGCAGAGACGCTCCTCACTTTCCAGACTGGGCAGCCAGGCAGAGGGGCTCCTCACATCCCAGACGATGGGCAGTCAGACAGAGATGCTCCTCACTTCCCAGACGGGGTGGCTGCCAGGCAGAGGCTGCAATCCCGGCACTCAGGGAGGCCAAGGCAGGCGGCTGGGAGGTGGTTGCAGCGAGCCGAGATCACGCCACTGCACTCCAGCCTGGGCGCCATTGAGCACTGAGTCAACGAGACTCCGTCTGCAATCCCGGCACCTCGGGAGGCCGAGGCTGGCGGATCACTCGCGGTTAGGAGCTGGAGACCAGCCCAGCCAACACATCGAAACCCCGTCTCCACCCTCACGAAAGGTTTAACGGAAGAGCTGAGTCTCCAACTGAGCGTAGTTGGAGGGATAGGATTTGAACTGGAAGAGAATATGGGGACCAGCAAAGGCAGGAAAGTGGAGACAAGCAGAGTAGAATGGGTTGTCTGGAGGGTAGGGGGCAAGGGAGGAAAATTATAGAGCTACTATTAGATGCCAGCCTTTTCTCATCTCTCTCATCTTAGACTCTGAGTTGACTAATATCCCCTTTTAACAGACCGGGGGATGGAGGCCCAGGTCGTTTAAGGCAGTAGCCCAAAATCTGTAGGCAGAATGTGAGACCTCATTTTCACAGTGCGACAATGCCGCATTGAGTATACAGGGTGGGAGCAGCTGATGAAGGGCCTGAATTGCCAGGCTCAGCAGTTTATCTGTGGACCCATCCTCAGGTGATTTGGGATGAAAGAGGCAGGAGGATGGGAGACTATTGAGGTAGCTGTTGCAGGAATCTAGGAGGAGGGGAGCAGTGAGAATAGAGTAAATGCATGGGCCTTTGTAAAGAAGACTTGGCAGAACTGTAAGACTGACTGATTGAAAGGGGTCAAAACTTGACTCCAAGCTTTTAGCCTGAGCATTTGAGTCCCTTGTCAAGTCACTGGAGCCACCTTTCCAGTCTAAGGGCCAATGTCAATGTAGACAGGCTGATGGTGAAAAGGAGGACATTTTAGCAGTCCTTTACCAACTGCACGACCGGAGAAAGCACTCATGTCAGCACCCCAGCTTCCCAATAACTATGCATACTCATGTGTCTTATCTCCTAACCAGAGGGTAAGCTTCTGGAGCCTACGACTGTCTTACACCTTAATAAGATAAGACCAGTCCTTTATAGTAGATGTCCAATAACTGATTATTGAAATAATAAATGGGATAAATGCAAGTAACGTTCACTAAGTGGTTGATCCTGAGTGGCAAAGCCTGTGAGATGTACTAGATGAGGCATAAGGGAATTTCATCAGCTGTGAGAAGAAAATAGGGGAAGGCTTATCTTGAGCTGACTCCAAACGTCTTAGAACCCAATGAGATTGGAGAAAGAGTGTAGCTTTTAGAGCTGGAAAGATTTGGATTTGGAACTCTACTTGTCCATTTACTCTGTCTTGCTTCAGGAAAAGTATTGAACTTCCCTAGCTCTGATTCTTTCCTGAGTAACGATATTAATTCAAGTAATAGCAGTTAACATTTATTGAGCACCTACTACATGCAAGACAAGGTGCTAGCACATTTATGCATCATCTCATCAAAAATTTGACCAATACTAGGACTCTAGTGATAGGAGAAAAACAAGGTTCAGTGTTTACCTAACCAGTATATAACAGAGCTAAGACGGGAATCCAGGGTCCTCAAATGACAGAGTCCAAACACCATGCCAAGTCTCCCTAGCACTTCTTTAGGATGAAGATAGCAATAATGGAATGGATTCATACTTATAGGTTGCTGTGAGATGTTACAGGGACTATATGGCTGGCATGAGCACAGTGGCTGGTGCATGGTATGTGGTTGACATTTTTCTCCCAACCCTGCTCCCATTGCTGCCATTCTGAGTCTCATACTTTCCTGGGAAAAGCTGCCCCAATTCACGGTCCTTTGGAAGCTCTTAGGTAATTACCCAGAGGATTTAATGGCCCTGTTATTGACCTTTCACCCTCCAAATTTAATTTCTGGGCTTGGCCATGCATTATTTCCCACCAGGAAGCCTGGAACTCTGTGACATCAGAGTGTCTTGGGAGAGGGATGCAGGGATTACATGCTGCTAGAAATGATCCTTAGCTCAATTCCAGGTGGCTCTCTCATATAGGGGTCAGGATATGGAACTCGTGGGGATGCTGTTTGTGTGGTGGGGGCTGTGAGGAGGGGATGGCTCCTACTGGTGCCTGGCACATGAGCTGAATCAGAGAAGGGAGGCCTGGGATGTGGCATGGGTCACTGAGGGTCCCTCAGTGGACCCTCCACACACACGACACTGTGTTGTGTGCAGCCTCTGCTCAGCCTCCTTGGGAGATATGGGGTGGGGTCTGGGGATTCAATGAGGACTGTTGTCCCCCACCAGTGATCCAACTAGGCAGAGAGTAAGGCACTAGAGCAGTGGTCCTTGGAATCACCTGGTGAGTGTGGGCCAATGCAGGTGCTGAGGTCCTACCCCAGAGTCAGATTCTGTAGTTCTCAGAGTCTGCATTTCAGATAAACCATCCAGGGGATTCTGATTCAGGTGGTTGGATGACCTCACTGTGAGACAGACTGGCCTGGGGGTGCCCATTGCTCTCTGACCGTCCCCTGCCCGGGCTCCCCATGTGCAGAGCCTTGTTTGTTCTCTGGGCTATTAGAGAACAAGTGAAGGCAGAGGCAGAGGTGAAGGAAATGAAGCTCAAGTTTTAGGGCTTCTCGACTTGCAGGATGGTGGGGAGAGGGTGGGCTATGAGAGCTGGGAACTGTAGAGTGTCCTAGGTGAAGAGGGGAAGCCAGTTTACGAACAGGAAGCATTTTTATGTAAGGATTTCTGGTAAATGGAATGAAGAAATGTCAGGAGAAAGGGACCCTGAATGTCCAAGGCTCATGTAAATTGTTATCTTCTTGCTGGCCATAAGTAAATATCACTGTTGTACCTAATTTTGTATTTGGAATTTTGCTGGTTTTTTCTTAAGACGGCCCCACAGAACTGGGATCTTCCCTGACCCCTGCCCTCAGGGAGCTCCCAGGATCCACAGACACCCTTGGAACACAGAAAACCGCAAAGGCAGAGAGACACACATTGCAGATGGCAGAGCTGTGTGGAACTGCAGGGAGTCTTCAAATTTATCTTGGGTTATATTCCTGGAAAAGGCACTGCAGGTAAAAACGATGTAGGTTGAACCTGTTTTTGCCCAGAAACAATGTGATCATAAAAATTACATTCCTCACCAATGTCCCAGTGCCCAACTTTTTATAGGCATAAGCACAAACACCACAGACACCATATTTAATCAACCATAAATGATACACCTCTACTCTGTTTTTTTTTAAGATGGAGTCTCGCTCTGCCACCCAGGCTGGAGTACAGTGGCAAGATCTTAGTTCACTACAACCTCCACCTCCCAGTTTCAAGCGATTTTCCTGCCTCAGCTTCTTGAATAGCTGGGACTACAGGCACGCGCCACCATGCCCAGCTAATTTTTGCATTTTTAGTAGAAACGGGGTTTCACTATGTTGGCCAGGCTGCTCTCGAACTCCTGACCTCAAGTGATCCACCTGCCTCAGCCTCCCAAAGTGCTGGAATTACAGGTATGAGCCACCACACCCGGCCCTGTATTTCTTTTTCTTTTCTTTTTTTTTCCCTGAGATGGAGTCTTGCTCTGTCACCCAGGCTGGAGTGCGGTGGCACGATCTCGGCTCACTGCAACCTCCGCCTCCCGGGCTCAAGCAGAGTTCTTTTGCCTCAGCCTCCCAAGTAACTGGGATTATAGGCACCTGCCACCACGTCCAACTAATTTTTGTATTTTTAGTAGAGACGGGGTTTCACCATGTTGACCAGCCTGGTCTCGACCTCGTGATCTGCCCACCTCGGCCTCCCAAAGTGTACTCTGTATTTCTTAAATTGGATTTGAGTATCTAAAACAGTTAAACTGGGCAATAACCAAATCCTCTTCTGTTTAACATATTCAGAAGATTCCTGAAGGAAATGCTTTAGGTAGAAGGGACCATGGGAAGGACTGGAGTGACCACCCTTCCCCCATTCAGAACCTGTATGGGCAAAAAGGAGGCCTCAGAGGTCTGAAGCTGGGGGACAAGGGTTTTGTGCCCCATGGCACATCTGAAAACAGACCAGCCAGCCAGCACCACTTGCAAGTATATCTGGCCTACTCTGAAGTGCATGACTTTTCAGTTAAGGGCTGCCACGCATACACCAAGACTGGGGGACACTTGAGAGGGCTCTAAGAGCTGAAGTTGGAATGCCATTTGGAGTGCTGATCTAGAAAGTCTTTCTGGAGGAGGAAAATCTTGAGAAGATGCTTGAAGGCAGGACAAAATAGTTAGGCTTCCTGAGAGGTCAGTCCCAGGGACTCTCAAGCATCTTTTGAGTTGACTTTTGACTCACCTCACTGAGACCCATCATAGGCTGTCAAGAAGACTTTGTCCCCAAGTGCCCATCACCCACACCTCCCTTCTGCTTTATTGGTTTTCAAATTGCAGGTAGAGACCCATCAGTGGGTTGCAGCAAGCACTTTTTTTAAAAAATGAAAAAAGGCCGGGTGTGGTGACTCACACCTGTTATCCCAGAGCTTTGGGAGGCCAAGGCGGGTGGATAATGAGGTCAGGAGTTGGAGACCAGCCTGGCCAACATGGTGAAACCCCGTCTCTACTAAAAATACAAAAATCAGCTGGGTGTGGTGGCGCCCGTCTGTAATCCCAGCTACTCAGGAGGCTGAGGCAGGAGAATCACTTGAACCCAGGAGGCAGAGGTGGCAATAAGTCGAGATCTCGCCGCTGCACTCCAGCCTGGGCAACAGAGTGAGACTCCACCTCAAAAAAAAAAATGAAAAAAAATTTTTGTTGAAATGAAAATGAAACAGGACATATTTCATGAATACTTTTTTTTTCATGTAAACACGTGTGTGTGCTGAGTCATGGTGTTCAACGTATATCTTTCCAGATGTCACTATCAAGCCTTGGTTATTTATTTCCAGAGCCTGCAAATAAAATACACATGGGGTATCCCATATGGTAAGAATAACATATTTGCCCAAATCCAGCCTTTTTATTTCTGTTGATTGTCTTCTTTTGTAATCAGATTCTATTCATTTCTGAACATTTCACTTCAGAAATGGTTCACAGGACAGAGAAACTGCGACTTCATGTATCCTAATCCTGTTCTTTTCTCTTTGTACTGTCTCCGACCTCTATATTTTCCTTCTTATTTTCTGTCAGAGAAGGAAGTCTTTGTGGTCTTATTTCCAATATTTGGATTAATTCCAACATAGATCTCAGAGCTCATGGGGATGTCTAAAGATCTTTCCTAAGGTCTTTCCCAGCAGCTACTCCATGGGTCTATTTTTTTCTGTCTAAACTAGTGTTTCTGAAACTGTGTGTGCAGAAGAACCACTTGGGGAATTGATTAAAATACAGATTCCTGGGTTTTACCCAGTAGGTCTCAAGTGGGGCTCACGAACTGCATTTTTGACCTTCTCCCCAAGGGATTCTGATGCAGGTGGTCTGAAGACCGTACTTGGAGGAACACTGTAAACCGTGGAGAAAATTCAGCTCCTTCCAGAAAGCTTTCCCCCATTCACTCTTGATTCTGGTCACGCCACTCCACTTCCCTTCTGCAGGAATAGTCTTGGTTTATGCCACTTTATGTTTATTTGCAATCATTTGCATTTTGCCTGAAAAGTTACTTTCTCTGGGTATCCTCCCTCTCTATTAAATGATAAATTCTCCCAAAGAACTGTATCATTCATTGCTATTTCCCTAGAGTGCCCACTGGAGGGCCTTGCTCATGGCAGACTTCCCATAGACTGTACCTGCATGGGAAGGAAGTCTCTCATCTACCCACTGCCCCTACCAGCCCCTACCTGCTGAGTGGGGATCCCCATCCAGGAGTGCTCAGGGCAGGGGGAATCAGTGTTATGTCCTGGATCAAACAGCATTGTTGATTGGGTGCTTTGGGTCTGACTTTGTCCGAGAGAGAGAGAGAGAGAGGGAGAGAGAGACAGAGAGAGAGAGAGAGCTGAGGGAGGTGTGGCCTGGAGACAGTCTTGTTGCTAGATGAAGTGGCTCTTCAGGCAGAGGTCAGCTTGGCCCATTCTCCTGTCCATAGGAGCTGGCCTGTATGATAAGCAACTTGGGTAAACCTGACCCTGAGTCCCTGAGTCTGTGCTGGGAGCGGTCCGTGTTGCCTCATCCGGTCCTGATGAGGCTCACAGTGCCTATTCCCCCAGCCAGGAAGAGGCCAGAACAAGCCTCAGGCCCATGTCCTCTGATGCTGAGTCCACTGGTTTTGTTTCTGTTTTTGTTTTTTCCCTTCATTTGCCTTCCACAACTCTCCTGCCTTTCATGGAAAAGAGATCCCATATCCCCAAGAGTCACTTGTCAAAGGGATTAAAATCTTGACTGTCAGAAAGCTCATCCTTATATTTTATTCTTATTGCTTCTCCTGCCACCAACCACATTCCTTCCTATTTTACCCTCAGGGAACATGAAGAAGAGCCCGTCACTGGTCACTGGCCTCAGTATGTCAGCACCTGGGGACCTTTTGATTCGTGGTCTTTTCTATCTTCTTTTTTTCAGTCACATTAATCCGTCTCCTTTGCAGAAGATTGTTCTTTCCCCCCCCCCCACCCCCCGCGAAAAGAAGAAAAATTAAAAGAGAAGAGGAAGAAAAACAGTAGGAGAAAGAAGAGAAAAACTCCCATCTCCCTGAGCTGAGGGAGACTGACTGTCTGAAGGCAGGAGATGAGGGGGTGACCCGCAAAATGCTGGGTAGCCTCCGTGCAGGCCATGACCCTGGGCAGAGTGGGCAGGAGCTCCGCCATTGCTGTGCCTGTCCGCATAAGTGGCTCTCGGACCAAATCCCTTCCCGGACCCCAGACCCAAACCTCTCCCTTGGCATGTCCCAACATGAAGGGAAGATGGTGAAGTGGCCACTGGAGAGAGGTCTCTTCCCACCTGGCTTATCTGGCTCACTCGAATACCTCTGCTATGGAGGAGTGGGATTTTCAGACCCTAGAAGAGAGAACAGAAAGCTGAAGACTGGGGTCAGGAACCCTTCCCCTCTCCTTCCCGCGGCCCTGCCATCAGAGATGGTGTGGCATCCCCATACATTGAGTCGGGTGGCTGGAGTGAATGACTAATGCATGTCATTTTCAAGCTGCTCTCTCTGAACAGGAAAGTACATTCAGATCCAGGTTTTAATTGTGTGTGATTTTAGCTGAGATGGCGTTAATTTATTTCCTTTGCTACTTCAGCGCTTCTTCCTCTTTCATCACGGTGAAATTATCTGGAATGTATCTTTTTTTTCTTAAGGACAAAGAGAAGAAGCTGATCTTGCTCCTTTTCCACTGATTGAGGTTTAGAACATTTTAGGGGCTGCCAGATGCTGTTTAGTGGGTGCTTCAGGATGGAGACCCTGTGGTCTCCTGCTGCCTACTTCCTGCTCTCCTACTACCGCATTTGGCGAAGGGAATGCTTCATGCTGAGGGACCCCTACTGCCCAGGCCGACCCCCTGACAAATCCACCAACACGGGGAAGTTTTCAGCCAGGTCTGGCTCCAGGCAGTTTCCAAAGCAAGGGGAGCTTTCTTCCTAGCATGACCTTCAGAGAATAGCAGAACAACCTGACACTCACAAAAGACTTCTTGGAGGAAGGAGACAGCATTTCAAAGACAGATGAGAAGAGAGGCATCTAAGGCCCCCTGACTGGTGTTCCGAAGGTTGCACTTTCTGACTTTGCATGGGAGAGGGTCTGTCATTTGAGAAAGTGCATAGGGCCAGGTGATTATGATAACCCCCCTAATACAATATTTAAAATCTTTTTTTCTTTTCACTCAAACTTTCTTTGTAATAAACAAAAACACTATACATACTTTTGGGGATTCTACTGCATTTTGCTCCAGAATTTGTCCTCAATTGAGAGTTGGTTCTTTTCTATATCCCTGCACTAGCTAAGACCATTTTATCAAGCCTGACTTACTCTAGTTTTTATTATAAAAATTAAATTAAAATACTTTTTATTTTATTTTAATACTAATTTCAAATATAGAATTATAGCATCATGTTGAATATGCTTTTTCAAACTCTACTTAAATCCCAAATTGGAGATTCAGCTCCCTCACCCCTCCCTACTGGAGAATTGCTGAATGGCTGCCTTAATCTCTAGCACAGGAAATCAAGAAAGCATTGGCCATCTAGGGCTGGGACTATTAAAGCACCCTTTTGTCTCTTGTCCAAGTAGCTCTCCCTATTCTGTGAAATCAGAGTCTTCTTTGGTTATTCTGGCACATAGTAGGAAATTCAACAAACAAATGTTGCATAAATTTTACCCTTTTAAACTATTGTGCTGTGCCTGGCACAGGGCAGGCACCTGGCACCTGACAAGGTGCTCAGTATTAGCCATTGTTCCTAAGGCCTTGACACCCTGCCTCATCCACATGCCCTATAACCTGCTCTGTGTTAAGAAGCTCTAGCTGGTGGGATGGTAATTTTCCTAAGGTATCCTAGGACTTCACAAGACCAAAGTCCTCAACATCCTGATTGGCACAACTTATGATTCACCTCTAAATGTAACCACCTGTTTAGATACTGGCTTCTTTTGTTTTGGTCCGAGGCCTGTGCACATAGTAGGGCCTCAGCAAATGTTTATTGAGGGAATGAGGGAATGAGCTGGTGTCCTCCACTTGGCAGCCCCTCCAGTCACGTGACACAGAGCCTGAGGGAGGCTGGGGCCGGACCACAAAACTCCTTAGTGAACAACTAAGCCTCTTTGATTGCGCTGTTTGTGTACAAGGCTCTGATTTACCAGTACACTATTATGGCTTGAGAATCATTCTGGGCAGCCTATCTTTCTAGCATGGTTAGAGGTTTATTGGAGGCCAGTGTCACTCTGCTGATTAAAATTTGTTCCTGAGTTCTCCGTAGGTTGCTTTGAATAGCTTTGGAGTTCAGATAGCTCTTCCTTCCAATTGCCTTTGGTCATGTCCCAGCTGTGTCAGCTGCAGTCTCAGTCTCTCTAGGGTGATCATTATCTGTTCCCTTCCCAGCCAGGCCCCAGCCGAGACTTAATGGACACCTCTGACCCTGCAATGGAGACCCCCTGCCATGGTTCCCAGATGTTCCTAACTGTCCATTTACCCCCAACTGCCGTTTCTTAAAAACTTAACATATACTTACCCATATGATCCAGCAATCACCTTACTAAACATTTGCCCAAAGAAATGAACACATGTCCACACAAAAACCTGTACATGATGGTTCATAGCAGTTTTATTTGTAATGGCCCCAAGTTGGAAACAACCCAAATGTCATTCAATGGTTGAATGATTAGACAAATTGTGGTACATCTTGCCACTGGATACTATTCAACAACAAAAAGGAATGAACTATTGATACATGCAACAACTTGGATAGATCTCAAGGGCATTGTGTTGAGTGAAGAAAAGGTAATTTCAAAGGTACTGCATGACTCCATTCATAAGACATTCTCAAAATGACAAAATTACACAGATGGAGAACAGATGAGTGGTTTCCAGGGCTTGGGGATGAAGGATATGATGTGACTATAAAAGGAGAGCGTGAGGGATCTTTGTGAATGGAACAGTTCCGTGTCTTGATTATGGCGTGATTACATGAATCTTCACACGTGGTAAAATTGCATGGAACTAAACACACACACGCGCACGCGCGTGCGCACACACACACACATACACAATTGAGTTCTTTAAAACCGGCAAAATCTGAATGAGATCTGTAGATTGTATTGTAACTGTAACAGGTCCATGGCCCGATGTGTGTGGCAAGTCAATATGCTGAGACACCAGGCTGCAGCTGAGAAAGAAATTTAATCTTGGGGACACCGAATGAGGAGATAGGAGAAAACCTCAAATCCATCTCCCCAATGAGTCCAGGGCTAGGGTTTTTAAGGGTTTTGGAGTGAGCCAAAGTGGGGATTGTTGACTGGTCACAGAATACAGAGTGAAGTCATGGGACAGGGAGATAAAGAAATTGTATTCTTGGGATGAGTCTGTTCCTCGGTGGGGGTCTTCAAACTGACTGACACCAGCTGTTTCACTGGAATTTGGTATCTGAAAAACATCTTGAGCAATTCTTAAACAAAAGCTGAGTGAATCTAACATCAGAAATTCCATCTATGGGAACGACGGGGATGCAAGTGGTCAGTATCCCGTGTTGCACGACTTTTGGTTACAATGAAGTGGATCAAAGTGCAGCCTGATTAATGTTTAATTATAACTCTATTTCTGTCCAGAATTCTTGTTAACCCTGTGAGGACAGATTCAGTTCAAATGTCCCTTTGCTGCTTTTGATATTTTAACCAATGAAATGAATAAATTATATTTCTCAATATAATATGGTATATTTTACTGTAGTTATGTAAGATATTACCGGTGGGGAAAATTGGGTGAAGGGTACGTGGGACTGCTCTCTACTATTTTGCAACTTCCTATGAATCTATAATCGTTTCAAAATAAATGTTTTTTAAAAAAGAAACTTCAGCTTTTATATTCCCACTGTTTGTCAGCCCCCAGTCTGCCTTGGTCTTGGCATGACGTTCGGGGTGGTTTCAGAAGAGCCAGATTCTTCTGGCATTCTCAAATATTAAGAATATAGCTAAAATGCTTTACTTCTCCTAACCTACAATGAATCCATTTTCCCCAAGTCATCATAATCTCATTTGGGAGCCCTGTATATTTCTGACTCCTGCCTCCTCTTGGGGTATTGTATTCTAAGTGGATTATCTACCCTGTGAAGTAGAACTATAAACTTATTTTGCTTATTTGTTTATCCTAAGCCTAATCAGCTTCACCTTCAAGTTTAAGGAAGATCCTGAATTCAATTACTATAGGACTTGCCTTCTGCTGCTGCTTTGTTTTTGGGCCAAGTCTGCGTTCCTTGATCCCATGACGCGCTCCTGGTGATGCCAGGCTTGGCCCTGCAGTTGGCAGGGAGTATATAATCCTCCCTGCCCTAGGCGCTGAAAGAGCCGTTCCAAGGCTTGATTCATTCAATCACCCTCATCCCCTCCCTACAACCCAGAACAACCTAGGAGCTCAGAACTCTCACTTTTCTGCCCAAATGTCTGGAAGAGAAAGACATAAGCTTTTTCCTATTCCATCACACTTTGGCCCTGTGCATCACCATCTAGGCCCACCCCCAACTTTTTTTTTTTTTTTTTTTTTTTGAGATGGAGTCTTGCTCTGTCGCCCAGGCTGGAGTGCAGTGGCCCGATCTTGGCTCACTGCAAGCTCCACCTCCTGGGTTCACGCCATTGTCTTGCCTCAGCCTCCAGAGTAGCTGCGACTACAGGCGCCTGCCACCACGCCCGGCTAATTTTTTGTATTTTTAGTAGAGACGGGGTTTCACCGTGTTAGCCAGGACGGTCTCAATCTCCTGACCTCATGATCCACCCTCCTCAGCCTCTCAAAGTGCTGGGATTACAGGCTTGAGCCACCACACCCGGCCCTCACCCCTATCTTTTGAATCCTGATCTTGTGGGGCTCCAGGAAGGTAGACAATCAGCCAGGAGAGCGTCTCACTCTTTTTCCTATCTCCTTTCAAACAGACTAGACTTACCTGGACAGACCCCACAGTGATTTAGGACAGAAAAGGTCTGCAACCAAGCATGCAACTTCATGCTGTCTCTCTTGGAGTACAAGTTCCAGAAGTTTATTTCCAGTGGGCAGTTCTGGTTTGTTAACTGGGAGAGTTTGGTGACAACAGGATGTGGGATTCTACCTGAGCTTCCCTGGCAAAAACTTGGAATCCATGCCCCACTCTCTACTTCCCATGGGCCAATTCTTCAGGAGGGGTTGAAGGGTAGGAGAAGCTCAAGAAAAAGATGTCCTTGGCCTTCTGGGAGCTGCTTTGTCTTTCGATGCTCTGGCATTTTGAAGCACTGAGTTTATACTCTGAAGGATTACCCCTGCCCAGGGGCAGGAAGGCTGAGCTGCTGAGGGTGTGGACAGTTGGTATGACACTGAGGAGTATTGTGGGCACACTGGAAACATCCCCTGATGGGTTAAACACCCAGCACACACACACACACACACACACACACACACACTCACACTCACACTCACCTGATGGGCCTGAGCATGCTTCTCTCTGCCATCTAGCCTGGCAAGCGGCTAAGGACACAAAGGATAAGGCCCATCTGACCTTGTTTGAGCCCTGACCCTGCCACTTCCTGGCCATGTGACTTTGGGCAAGTCTTGTAAACACTCTTTACTTCCATTTCTTTATCTTTAAATAGGCGTAATGAATAGCATGCATCTACCTGATAGGGTTGTCATGAGTATTAGAAGAGAATATATATAAAGTACCTAATCTGGTCCCTGGCATTTAGTGAGGCCTCAATAAATGCAAGTGATTTTGACAATGCTGATCATAATGATAGTTGAGTATGAATGTTTTGAAATCATTCCGTATATGTGTCCCTCATGTTTCAGCTTAGACACCACTTCCTCTAGGAAACCCTGCCAGACTCCACAGGGATAGATCAAGAGCCCTTCCTCTGGGTCCCCTACCACCCTATATTGTCTACCCTAACATTTTCGCATTGCACTGTTTTGCTAACTAGACTGAGTTGAGAGCTGCATCCTTGTTTATCTATTCCCAAGGTTTAGAACAATGCCTGACAAATAGTAGGTGCTCAAGAGATATGTGTTGAATGGGTAAAGAGATGAATGAGTGAATGAAAAGATGATATGTAAATGTACTCAAGAACCCCTCTCCTGGCAGGGCATGGTGGCTCACACCTGTAATCCCAGCACTTTGGGAGGTTAAGGCAGGCGGAGACTAGCCTGGGCAATGTGGTGAAACCCCATCTCTACACAAAATACAAAAATCAGCCAGGCATGGTGGTGCACACTTGTGGTCCCAGCTACTTGGGAGGCTGAGGTTGAGGATCGATTGAGCCCAGGAGGCGAAGGTTGTATTGAGCCAACATCACACCACTGCACTCCAGCCTGGGCAACAAAGTGAAACGTCTCAAAATCAAAAACCAAAAAACCCTCTCATAGTTGCTCATGGCTGCAATCCCAGCACTTTGGGAGGCTGAGGCAGGAGGATCAATTAAGGCCAGGAGTTGAGACCAACCTGGGCAACATAGCGAGACTCCATTTCTACAAAACAACAACAATAAAAAAGAGAAAACAAACCTCTTTATACTGGCACTAATCCTGCCTCTGGTCCTTGGCTCATGCCGTTTCTATCTGTGAGAATGTCTATCTGTATCTCCCCATTTTTCTATAATATTTACATTCTTCAAGGCCCATGTGGAGTCCCTGCTTCCTCTCTGAAGCCTTCCCCTGACTACTTCAACTCCCTGTGAACCTTGAGGGCCAGGATTTTACAGTGTTCTGCTACATATCCCCAGAGTGCTTGTAAACCTCAGGGACTCCATACATGTTTATAGGTTGAGAGTCAGAGCAGGCCAGCAGAGCCACAGACAGGACCGCAGGTGGGACCCACGGTGGTGCCTCTCCCCACCTCTTAGCTGGGTAACCTTAGGCAAGTTCCTTGCATTCTCTGATTCATTTTCTTCAACTGTCCTAAAAATGAAAAGTGCCTGCTTCAGAGGCGTGATGTGAGAAAGTACATGTGGAGCCTCTGACACAGAGTCTTGTTTGCTATTATCATTACCCTTCCTTCTGCCACAACCACTCCTGTAAGCTACCTACTGAATTCATTATGTTGTGCGGCACTTTCCAGCATCTTACCCTGATCCTTCTTCTTCTTTTTTTTTTTCCAAGATGGAGTTTCACTCTGTCACCCAGGCTAGAGTGTAGTGGCACGATCTCAGCTCACTGCAATCTCTGTCTTCTGGGTTCAAGAAATTCTCCTGCCTCAGCCTCCCAAGTAGCTGGGACTACAGGCGTGCACCACCACACCCGGCTAATTTTTGTATTTTTAGTAGAGACTGGGTTTCACCATATTGGCCAGGATGGTTTTGAACTCCTGAACTCAGGTAATCCCCCACCTCGGTCTCCCAAAGTGCTGGGATTACAGGCGTGAGCCACCACGCCCGGCCACCCTGATCCTTATTCTAATCCTGTAAGCAAGGCATTGCTCGCCTTGTTTTATATAGGAAGAAACTAAGACTCAGACATGTTGGGTAACATTCTAAACGTCACACAGCTAGAAAATGGCAGTGCCAGGAGTCAAGGCCAGGTCCATGGATGTTACAATATGCATGGATAACAAATCCATGCATGTTACAATATGATTCTGGGAAGAGTACAATGGTCCAGCTCCTTCGCTGCAGTGTTGTTCTCTGATGTTGCAAGTCATTTAATCTTTCCCAATGTTCTTGTAATGAGATGGTTCAGATAGGTGGTTTTTGATACCACTCTTCACCATCGTGTCATGATTTTCTACTCAACTGTGAACTCCTCAAGGGCAGAGACTAAATATCAGTCAAGGTTACTTCCCTAGCATCTATCATTCTCCTTACACGGAGTGGACCCATATGTGGTTGTTGAATGGATATTTGACTAACAGAGGCTGTGGTGGATGGATAGAAGAGAGGTGGGGGACTTATTGCTTGCAAACAAATTGACATTGAGGTGTAGGACACAAGTCTAGCAAGGACTAGTTTTTTCCAGGCACTTTAGATTTTTAGTTATTCCCTTATCCCGCAGGGCAGTTGCACTCACATCTCACCCTGGTCCAAGCTTAGGAGGTCTTAGAGAGGCAAGTTCCTGGCTGTATTAGACCAATGTTAGACCTGGTGTATATTAGATAAGTGAGCTGCACTCTTGACCATTTCTCTGGTTAAGCATGAAGGGTTGTAACGAAGGGAGATGGGTGACACCAAGTGCAGTTGCCATTGGCAGAGGGATGCCCAGGCTGGGACAAGAGGAAAAAGAAGCGGGGATTCTGTCATCCATCTGTGTCTGGGATAAAGAAGGCAGAGAGGAGAGTTGCTTAGGCTGGCAGTGCTAAGGAGAGGGATTTCTGAATGGCTCTAGGTGAGCTTGTGGTTTGGGTGGCTATGTAGAGAGAGTGGTCTTGACCTTGAGCTGTGGCAGGAGCTGGTTATCTGTGGTGGGCAAATAGGATTCAGCAACTGAGTGGCCATGACCCACCTTGCTTTTCATGATTTGAAATAGCTGTCTCCTGTTCTGTAGCCAGGAAACTCAGTCTTCTATACTCTACTCAAAGTGTTGCCTCCTCCATGATGCATTCCTGGAGGCCCTGGGAGAGGCCACCACTCTGCTCCGTGTTCCTCCAGCATGATTAATGGGAGGCTGTGCTTGACATTTGTCGCTGCAGAGAACTTTTAGAGCTCTCAGCACCTGACCAAACACATCTATGTTCAAGGCCCACCATGGAAGTGGAATATAGAAGAGTGACTGTTGGAAATGGCCAACTTCTCCTCAAGAGTCCATGGCCGTGTCGGTGGGAGTCCCTGGGGTCATTCCTAGCTCTTCCCTGGGTGGTTCCCTCACACTCCACACTCAGCACCCTCATGCCTGCCTGCTACCTTCTTCAGGGGCAATGCTCTTGCCCACCTTTTCTTTCCAGAATCGCTCAGTTCACTCCCTGTGTATTTATTGATCACCGGCTTACTGTGGACTGGCCCACGAGTGATGAGAAAGGGGAGACCAAAGCGCCCTGAGGTATCATGGTGTAGAAGACATGACTCATACACCATTCCCCACAAGGGAACAGCACCATGCCATCAAGTGCTGATCTGGCCATCAGGTGCTGACAGTGTGGTAGGGACCATGGGGGCTGTGGGTGAGCAGGGGGATGGCTGGGCTGTCCCCTGAATGGGATAGAGCCCCAGAGTGACCATCGCTACCTTCCTTCTGCCAGACATCATCATTGGCCCTTCTCCCCTTGGCACCAGGGAGAAGCTGGTGAGGTAGCCGCATGGGCTCAAGAGCAGTTTCCAGGTATGCCTGGCTAGGAGACAGCAAAGTTTGGACCTGTGCCCCTTTCTCTGGAGGGATCCTGGGAGCTTCCCAACTGGCTGTCCCATGCAGTTGGCTTTGGTTTCCCCACTAGCTTCCTTAAATATGTCTCCCACCCTCTCAGGGCCCCAAGGGAATCACTTTGGAAGATCTGTCACCAGAGGACCTCAGCTCTCCAGCCTTGGAGACAGAGGACCTGACACAGCAGACAGGCTGGGAGGGCCAAGGTGGAGGGGAGACATTGTTCCTCTGGCTACTTTATTTCTTTGGTTTGTGGCTGTTTGACAACAGCAGTAAAAACAGCTTATAAATTAGGTGCCTGGCTGTAAACTGCAGCACCAGCCATGGTGCAGGGAGCAGAAGTGCTCCCCGCCCTCCAGCTCCCTGCACGCTCTTCAGACCCATCAGGGCCTCATCCTCTCCAGCACCCCCAGGCCTCAGTCCTGAGGCTCAGACACAGACAGGGGCAGGGGTAGGAGGGCCCGTGTCTCCCCACTCCCAAGTGCTTTCTCTGATCACAGAAGGACCGGAGAGCCGCTGTTGGCTCCTCAGAGGCTCTTCAAACAGAGAGATGTTTATATCTTTTCAGGGCGATCCAAATTACAAGCAGGGAACTGGAGCCTAGGGAAAGTAAACCAAGGGATACCAGATAGAGATTTTTTGTAAAAGCTTGGTTTAAATCAACTTCCAGAAGACCTCAAATGAGGCCAGTGGGGCGGAGGAAGTGCCAGAAGAAGAAGGCCGGCAGGTCTGGCTCTCCAGAGTCCAGCGTGACCCAATGCCCAGTTCCTTTCTGCCCCGGGCTCAGTTTCCCTCTGTGTACCGTGGCCTCTTCTCTCCCAGCTTGTTCAGGAGGCCAGTTAATCTAATGGAGAAGGAGCCCTGCAGAACTGAGGTGGAGTCCTGGTGCAGCTTTGAGGAGCTGCCAGGGCAGTCCAGATCTTCTGGCAGCCATCGACTGCATCGGTGGCCACAGGAGGAGGCTGGCCTGAGGCCTATATGGAGGCACTTGTTCTACCCCTTGGCAGAGACTGTCTGTCTGGTCTCCTGTCACTTTACCTTTCTGCTCCAGGCCCTGCAGGTGCCTCGGACCCTGGGTCAGAGCCCATGGGGTCTAAGGCATCCATTCGATAGTGCTCCATGCCAGACTATGAAAGAGGCCTTGAGGCATAGGTACCAGCTACAGCTTGCCCTTAGAGTTCAGTTCCTGAACACAGAACACAGCTGCTTTGACTCAGCACCCCCGGTTCTGTTTCTCCACTCATCCGTCCGCCCCCTGGCACGGCTGTATAAAGCTTCTACAGCTGGGTTATTACTCTGCGTTTGTTTGTGTGTTTTCTTTGACGGTGTTAAGTCATTTTGCATGTGCATCCTGCCCACATGAGGACAGCTTGGAGAGCAGGAACTGAAACTGCTCCCTCTTATAGATCTGGGATTCTGCTCTGGGAGCAGGCCTGGTCACAAGGATGCCAATAGGCAGGGAGAGGACACCCGGAGTGCACAGGGAGAGGGCACCCAGGCCGTGTGTGTGTGTGCATGCATGCAAATAAATTGACATTGAGGGCTAGGACACAAGACTAGTGGGGGCTGGTTTTTTCCAGGCATTTTAATGTTTTACTTATTCCCTTATCCTGCAGGGCAGCTGCACTCACATCTGACCCTAGTCGAGACTTAGGAGGTCTTAGAGGGGCAAGTTCCAGGCTGTATTAGACCAATGTTAGACCTGTTGCATATTAGATGAATGAGCTGCAAAGCAATATACCATTTCTCTTTGATATAGATGACATTTCTCACCTACTGGAACTATCTGGTAGTATTTTGTCCAATCTAAGGAGCTATGTGACTTTAGGCAAGTCACTTAACCTCTCTGAGTTCAGAACTTTTATCTTGGAAGTTAGGAAAGGGATCCCTGTGAAATTGTTATGAGGATCAAATAGATAAGAAACAGCTCTGAAAAGTCAAAGTGTTCTAGAGTGACTAAGATTCTATAACAACCATTAAGATTAGCAGAGATGGACTATGGCAAACACTAGAAGGAAGCTAAGAACGCTATAAGGCCTTACATAGGCTGTACTTTCTTTCACCACTTGTGCTGGCCTGCCCATTCTTCTCTAGTGCTTTTTCTCTGTGTAGTGTGTGTATGTTTCATTTTACACACACACACACACACACACACACAGAGTTGTCCAGATCCATCTGTACCTACATAGATTCCCCCAAACACAGATATGTAAAATATACGCATAACTACACCTTTTCACACTGATAAAAACACCCACAAACATGCACACATAGATAAACAAAGACTCCCCCAATCACATGCAAGCCAGTGAGGTAAGTACGTACATACAGTACACACACACAGCCCCAACAGCGGATGATTGATGGCTGATCACCACCCACCCCCTGCTGCCTACGGCACCCAGGGACCCGTATTTTTCTACAGTGTGGTGTCCTGGAGCATGAGTGAAGGCTCCTGGGGCTACAGCCCCATTACTTACCACCCTCAGCCTGCACCTGGACCCAGGAGACGTTCAGGTGACTGAATGTCAACCTGCATGCATTTGAAGGAGTTTCTTGGGTCAAGAGTTCCCTTTGGGGCACTAGGCTGACATCCTGGGGCTCCCTTTGGCTATAGCTTATTCCTACTATAGCTGTCCGCAGTAGAGTGGCTCCTTGGTGGGTAACTGCTCCCCCAAGGGAGGGTCCTGAGCTTCAGGAAATGTGTTTATGGACCTCTAGGAATAGGCTCCATCTCACCGGGTGGGTTTACAACATAAGAAGTAGCTCCATATTAGCAGAATAGGAGTTAAAAGATTGTCCTCATTTCTGAGCTTTGGTTTCAGTTCTGAAAATTCTTCTAAACAAACCTGTTCAGCTCCAGATGTTCAGACCCACCTCTGTCCTCCCAGCCCCAGCTCTGGGGCCATCAAGCACACAGGCCTGGGGCAGGTGTTCCAGCCACTCTGCGACTCCCCAGGAGCAGGGACCCAGCCCTCCTCCCACCATGGTGGTCAGTACACAATTCAGTTGTGGAGCAGGGGGGTAATGACTCAACTTTGGCTTTGGACAAATTACAAATGGCAGAATACCTAGAGTTTCCATGAGGCTTCACCCCAAGATGAAGCAAACTTAGGAAAGTTCCACTTTCCTCTTGGGTTTGGAATCAAAATTGGCTGCAGGGTACACAAGAGGGGGCTGGGGTGTGACTGTTGTCTCCTTCCCTGACTTCTTGCCTCCTGCTACCTGACAGAGGCAGTGTTGGCTGGGGTGTTGGCTGTGAGTGCAGGGGGTGCGTGGGTGAGTGGTAATGGCTCTCAGGATCTCTGCTCTGGTTCTACTGTGGCAGGAAGGAAAAGGCCTAACGCCAAAACATTCCTCCCTGCTGTCCCCAGTGCAGTATTTTTCCACCTACTCCTCTAGCTTCAGTATTGATTTAAATAGAGAGAAGGCAGGTGGGGATAGAGGAGAGAGACCAAGGGAATTAGAGACAGACGACAGCGGAGAGGGGAAGAGGAAGAGGAAGGAGGACAGGGTGGGCGGGGAAAGAGGCGAGGCGAGTAGAAAAGAAAACGAGAGCGGAAAGAAGATAAGCAGAGGAAGTGGGGGCAAGAAAATGAAAAGGGAGAGAGATAAGAAGAGGAGGGTGGGGGAAGCTCAGCTTTGCGGGTGCTTGGCAGAGACTCCTCCAGCTAACTGAGGAATCTGCCTTCCTAAAATCCATCTGGAGCCCAGCGCACCCCAACCTGGGGAGAAGGAAGCAAGGCTGTGCCTCCCCTGGTGGCATGGTCCTGGTGGCGAGCTCCTGGGCTTCATGGGGATGTGTGAGCAGGGCTGTGCCACCCTCTGTGCCCACCTGATGGGAGATCTCTCCCCCAACCCCAGGGCCCCAACCATGCCTCATGCACAAACCACGTGTCTACCATTATATTCCTTTCTGTAGCAAAAGACTTGGCATGGGAAGCGTTCCTCTGTCTGCTCCAACGGAGAGGCGACCTCTGAAAGGAATCCCCTACTCCTGCCCCTGGCAGTGCCCAGCCAGGAAAGGTGCAGGGTCTCTGGGGGTGAGCCCCCCACCTGGGGATCTGTTTGTTCCTTTCTGTCCTGGGGCTTTGGCTTAGGAAAAGACTCACACACAGTGGAGTTTATGGGCACAGTTGGATGTGTCTGTGTTGCCATGACAACAGTGAGGGCTGCCCCTGTTTTCTTCTCCATTCCATACTCTGCTCCTTTCACAGGCTAAAACCTCTGTCTCTCTCCCCCATTCAAGCACTAACCAGGCCCAGGCCTGCTTAGCTTCCCAGATCAAAGGAGGTCAGGTGTGTTCGGGGTGGTATGGCTCTAGTGTCTCTCTCTCTCTCCCTCTCCCCCGTTCAATTCTCAAATCCTTCCTGTCCCCGCTGCACTATTGCTAATTTCCATAGGACTTAACCCCCCCTCCCCCATCCCTGTTTCTCTCTCTGGAAGGAGTAAAGCTATGCAGGTTTTTCTTCTAAGACTGCAGGTTCCCAAGAGCTGGTCCCCACCATTGTGGGTGGGCAAGCATCTTATGCTGTAACTGGGAGCAGAGGGGTAAGGGCCTTGGGCTAGGTGTGTGAGACGGGTGGGGCCTGGGGTTTCCAGCATCCTCCGAGAAATTGCACTCTTCTTCCTCAGGGTATTCCTTCAGCAAACCCCATCCTTGTCCCCAGGCATCTGCAAGGGCAAGCCTCTTCTACCCCAAAACTTGTTGCACTCTTTCTTGCAATTCCTGGTCAAGATTCATCTCGCACTGTGAGCTTTGCCTGTTTAACTCCACCTGACCTCAAACACCAGGACTCCTCTCAGCTTTTAAGTGCACTCTGGAATATTGATCTGCGCTTGCTTCTGTGGTACGTGCCCCCATCTACATTCTGCGCTGCGTTTATGTGTCCAGCCTCCTCGGCAGCCCAGGGCAGTAGTTTTGTCAGTCAAGCACAACTTGCTGTGCTCCCCTCCAAATCCCCTCCCCAGTACCAGACCTCTGTCCCATGGCAAACCCATTCTGTGCAGATTGGCAGGGCCAGCCAGCCTGGCCTCCTTTCTTCCACTCAGCCCCACCTGCTCACAGGGATGGGTACCCGGCCCATGCAAAGCCAAACAGTGCCTTCTCTGAGATTTGATGTTAGGATATAAGCTCTTTCTCTGGCCGGGCACGGTGGCTCACGCCTGTAATCCCAGTACTTTGGGAGGCCGATACGGGTGGATCACGGGGTCAGGAGATCGAGACCATCCTGGCTAACGTGGTGAAACCCCGTCTCTACTAAAAAATACAAAAAATTAGCCAGGCGTGGTGGCGGGCGCCTGTAGTCCCAGCTACTCGGGAGGCTGAGGCAGGAGAATGACGTGAACCCGGGAGGCGGAGCTTGCAGTGAGCCGAGATTGTGCCACTGCACTCCAGCCTGGGCGACAGAGCAAGACTTCATCACAAAAAAAAAAAAAAAAAAAAAAAAAAAGCTCTGTCTCCGGCCTGTGAACTGCAGGACAATTTAGGCTTGGAATTTCAGGGGCCACATTTCTCACTGCATGAAAAGAAACTAATACCTGTCAGGAAACAGTGTCATGACTAATACTTCATGTTTACCCATCACTCTGGGAATTTGCTGAGGGCAAGGGCTGTGTCACCTGTCTCAGACTGGAACTCTCTAGGGGCGGGAACGGGGTTTACCCCATTAAATTGGGAGCTCCCCTAGGCAGGAGTGACTCTAAAGCAGATTAGGTGCTAAAGTCCTGGTAGTGTAATTGGTAAAATATCATGCATTTAAAGCTCCTTACTGAAGGCTTAATTCCTTATTCAGATATCTTTATAAAAATTCCACCTGATCATAAGCTCTACCTGGGTAGTATCTATCTCATTTGCCATTCCAGGTACTGAGTCTAAAAAGAAAGACAAGGCCATCTTTGCCTTGGGGAATTTGTAATCCTGGAGCAGAAGGTGTATGTGCTATGATGGAAATACATAGAGGGTCCAGTGGGAGCATGGGGAGAAATGGAAACACTATCTCAGGACAGGTATGGAAAATATTCTGAGAAAAGATCCCAAGCCAAGTCCTGAAAGAGGCACAGGTGTTCGTCATCTGGGCAGAGTGGAGAGTGGCATTCCAGACCAAGGGAACCGCCTCAGCAGAGGTGTGAGGTGCTTGGGAAGGGGAGGTAGGTGCCAGATGTTGGGGGAGGGTGAGGCTGAATCACCTCCAGGTGTTTAGGGGCATCTTCCCATTCACTCCTCTCCCAGACCCTCCCTTGAAGCAGTCTTTAGTGGAACCATCTTCTGCTGTTTGGAATCCACAGTCCTTCAGGGCAGACTAAAGATCCTGGGCCATGCAATATGCTTCAAATGACCTCCTTCCTTAGCCTTCATCTTCGGGCTACCATGAGTCAGAATTCTCCACTGCAAGTCCCACTGACCAACTCTCTCTGTTAGAAGCACAAATAAAATATGAAATTTACAGAAATATAAATGGAGTGATGTATTTCATCAGCTGAGGGTACAAAGAAGGTCACAGATCTTTGAATACTTAAATCAGTCCTTTAAGCAAGCACATTTCCAACTAAGCAGAAAGTCTAGTATCTCTTAGTACCCTCTCTTCCTCCCCAGCGCTTGCCCTTGACAATGGATGGAAAAGCCCTAGGGCTTGTGTAGTGTGATGGGCCAGTAAAAAGATCACTGGAGAGCCGGCCCAGTCCCTGCTTCTATCACTGCCTCCTGAATGATGGCTCTGCATTGGTCTCACACAATCCAGAGGGGCTTCCCCATGGCGGCCTTTATGCCTTTGCCGATCAGACGCCTGCGCAGACCTGCTCATGGCTATGCCACTTCTGGGGTTTCTGATACAGTGCAAATGAGCTTTTACTCACCTGTTTTGCTACTGTCCCCACAGGTCACCAGCTAAGTAGCTGGGTCTGGGAGAGTTTCTAGCCACTGCCACACTAGCCACACTCTGTGCCACACTCTGTGCCAGAACCGGCCACTTTGCCATCAAGGTAATACAGGCTCTAGTATGAAGGCAGCTGATTGGGCTATACTAGCGCTTCCTAAATTTCACTGTGTGTGAGAATCACCCAGAGAGCCTCTTCAAGCACAGATCTGGGGCCCACACTCTCAGACATTCTGATTTGGTAGGTCTTGGATGGGGCCTAATAATCTGCATTTCTAACAACTCCCACAGGATGTTGATGCTGCTGGTCCAGGGGCCACACTTTGCTTAGCCCTGTCTGCAGTTGCCCTCAGGATGAATTCTCCCCTGGGGCCCCTTTTGTCTATTCTCACCGGTGATGTCTGAGGTCATTACCATCTCAGTCCATCAGGACCTGCTGAATTAGAGTAAATAAGAGATCAGCGTCCTGATCCTTTTCCTTTCAAGGGGCTCCCTGGGCGCCCTATGCAAATGTGTCTACACCTTCCCGGCTACCTTTGACTCCTCTATTCCAATAGTTCTCACAGTAGGGTCCCCAGACCAGCAGTATTAGCATCACAAGGGAACTTGTTATTTAATAGAAATCCCAATTCTCAGGCTCCAGCACCGACCTCCTGTCCTGTGCACTTTTGTGTGGAAAAGTGTCAGAGTGGCCTAGAGGCAGGATGGGCAGGAGTGAGGACAGAGCTACTCTTCACTGGGTTTTCCACAAGAAAGGCAAAGCAGGGCGGAGTGAACATTTTAGAATTGGCTAGTTTGGATAATGTCAACAGGCTTTAAACTACAGGGGTGGTCTCCAGTTGCCTGGTACCTGGCCCTGGGATGAGTAGGGCAGAGGAAGATTGCTTCCCGGGGTAGAAGGGCCAGACTGAGATCTGGCTCTGGGTGGGTTCGTTTGCATATAAAAGGCCTGCTCCCACTGAGCCCATCACTGTCTCTAAGAATATGGCTAGGCCAGGGAGGGGTAGTCTGTCTCCAGCCAGAAAGATGTTTAAACATCAACACATCATAATACATATAGAAAGTTAAAAAGATAAACAATACACCCACTGATTCAGAAACTCTGGGGTGCGACTCAACGCTCCGTTTTCATAGCCTTCCAGGTGTTACTGATGCAAACCACAGTGTGAGATCCGTCACTCTATTCGAAGAGCTACTAGAAGGGCAGCCTTTGCTGAGCCATAACATAGATCCTGTTAGCCCCTCTCCTAACTTTACCTACGCTCTGGGGCATTCAGTGACTTCCCTACGGTGACTGGCCGGATCAATCCAGCAGCTGTCAGCCACACACCAAGAGGCGGAGCAGGCCAAGGTGGCTGCAGAGTGCAGTGGAGCCGTGTCCAGCCCTGCACTGCAGGCTGTGTGTCTTTGGCCATGTCACTAACTTCTTTGTGTCTTCTCAGCAGAATGTGGGGACAGAACCTAATGATCTCGAAAGTTTCTTCCAGCGCTGCTGTTTCTTGATTCTCCTTATCACTCCTCAGCGTCCTTATCTGTAAAACAGCGATACTGCCCACCCTGGGATTATAGAGATGATGAAATGAGGTGATGTGTGCGGAAGCACTCAACATCTGCTACAGGCTTGATAAATGTTAGCTGAATTTTAAATTATTCTCTTGTCCTTCCAATTCTGCCCAAACTCTCCTTTTCCTTCTATCCACCCCCACTCTGTGCTTACATCAGGCCTTGGGGACCCTCTCCTCTCCAGGATCGCCTGCTCCCTACAGAATTATCATCCCTATACCCCACAAACATTATAGGGAGGATAGTCCCCCATATACTCCCTCAAGAATCTGGGGATGGAGGGGAGGACTGGAGTCCTGGCTCTGCCACTAGCTTGCTGTGTGACCTTGGACAATTTGCTTAACCTCTCTGTGCTTCCGTTTCCATCTCTGTAAAACGATGGCTCTTCATAGCACCCACATCAGAGGGTTTTTATAGGGATGAAATGAGTTAATGTGATGGGATTACATGTGATGGGATTTGAGCAGTGCCTGGCATGTAGCTGTCTAGGTTAAACAGTGCCTAAGTCTGTGGCACCCGATAGGTGGAAGGCCTCGGACACAGTGCTAGGGCTGGCCCACCGGCCTCCATCCCTCTACTCAGCTGCTTCCTGCTAAATCTCACTCCCTCTCCCGCTCCAGGTCTCAACGTGCTCCTCTGAGGATCAGCTTGGAACGTCTGCTCCGGAAGGAGGACCCTCGAGTTTCTTCACTGCCTGTCAGCAGCCCCTCTGCCTCCTCCGTGCCCCCGCCCCTCTCTGCCAGGGCGCTTCTGCCAACGGCTGGTTATTTATATCCCTGAGCAGCTGCTGACAGACAGCTGGGAGCTGGGAGGCGGCTGACAGGGACAAGCGAGGCAGAGATGACAGGGTTGTGGGCGGTGCTGTCACTCTTAGCAGGACTGCTGGGCAGAGCCCCCTCCCCTTCACCCAGGGAGGTGAGACTTGGACAGGCTGACGGGCCATCTGGGAAGGGGCACCTCAAAGGGCAGGAAGCCAGGGCTGTGAACCCCGGGGACGGGGATGCAGATGGGGTTGGAGGCAAGGACTTTGCCCTTGTTGACTTTTTCCAGAAGGGGTGGAAGCAGCTGCAGCTTAATTATCTGGGCACTTGCCCAGGGCATCTGCTGCTCACAAGCTGTATGACCTTGGGTAAGTCACGAACTCTGGGATTTTGGTTCCTCTGAGGAAGTGAGATGGTTGGATGAGATGCTCGCTGAGTTCTCTTTCAGCCACATTGATGTAGAGGTTACAAACACAAACCCTGGAGTCTTTACGTCCTGGATCTGCCACCAGCTTGCTGTGTGACTTTGAACAATTTACTTAACTTCTTTGCGCTTCCATTTCCATCTCTGTAAAATGGTGGTTTTTCATAGCACCCACATCAAAAGGTTTTTGTAGGGATGAAATCAGTTAACGAATACATGTGATGGGCTTCAAGCAGTGTCTGGCATGTAGTTGTCTAGGTTAAACAGAGCCTGAGTCTATGATTCTTTGCATGTGTCCTCTTGCTCTAAGAAGGTAACTGAGTGTAATAGAAATATTGAGAGTGAAGGGTGGGGACCTTTATATGTATATTGCCACAGAAAGGTGGTTTTATGGGCTTATATACCTTGTGTCATCAAATGAGTGAGTTGCAAATTGGGAAATGTTTAGGCTATGCCTACATTTATTCTGAGCCTGAGTCCTAGTTTTCTGACTTCTGCTTCTACCTGTAATCTCTGGGGACTGTTGTTTGCTCAAAACAGCAAAAAATTAAAAGGTTGTTGTTCTCCTTTTCTGACTCTGTCTCTGTTGTTCTCCCTCTCTTCGCCTCTCCTGTCTCCTTGCTAACTCTTTGCTGTCCGTCTATTTTAAAAATTAATACCTGGTCTTGGAAAGAACAAAATACCAAGCATATAATTAAGTCCCTGGGCACAACTGTGCCTACAGCACCAGCCTTGGCCATCAGGGTGGGGTAGGGGCTGAACAGGAATCTGGGTGGGAGCGAACTTGGAGCAGGGAGCATGTCACCCACCAGCTCTTGAGCCCCACCACACACTGACAGACACACTGGGTTTACAGCCACACCTCAGCTGTGCTGTCTGGGAGCAGTTGAGCTTGGTGTGGATGATGTCCGTTTCTCTCTTTTACTAATCTTGGCCTTTAGGAAAGGAGTATCCCCGTAACAGAGGAGGAGAGAGAGGAAGGCAATGGAAGCTAACAGGTTACCATGGAAACCGGCTGAACACAAACTCAGCTTCAGCTAATACTTGACTTGCAAGAATACGTCCATAGCCACAACTTAAATGAAACACACACACACACACACACACCCCTTTAAAAGAAGGATAAATGTTGACTCATTCCTCTCTAATCACAGCAATTAGGTTCTAACGTTGGAGTCCAGATGAGAGGTGAGGATGACATGAATCTGTTCTGTTTTAAAGAAGCCCCTTGCAATTCACTCTTTTCTTGGAAACCCAGAGCATTGGTTCCAACATCCTGACCTTGCCCAGAAGTCATGTAGGGAGGATTATGAGTCCCCACAAGTCCCTTAATTCTTTGCTGTCATGAAGGCCATATAGACCTAAGTTAAGATGTCTGGTTTGAAAGAGTCTCCTGCCATTGGCCAATCCCACTACACTGGAGAAAAAAGGAAGTGTCAAAAACGGTTGGACATTTATTAAACATTTCCTGATCACCCACTATGTGCCAAGTGCCAGAAATTTAAAATGATAATAAAAATAAAAAATCTTGTCCCTGTCATCCAGAAGCTCATAGCCCAGGCAGTAGGAGGTATGATACAAATTATCTGTTACTAATAATAAGGGATCCACATTTGCAAATGGTTTTTATATATGCATGAATATTGCATTCAAGGTGACCCCTATGATGTCATGCTTTCTTGAGCAGAGAAAGTGAGAACTGGGGCTCGAGAGAAAGAGAGACAGAGAGAGAAAGAGCTGATCTAAGACCACGTTTCCTAACACCCCTAGGCCTCCATATTCACACATGCCCCAGCCACAAGGCTGGCAGCTTCTTTCCCACCCTGGGGTTACTGCCTTCCTAACTCACAGGCTACCTCCTTATAAAGGGGGTCCACCCCGCACTATGGAGCACTACCAGAAGCAACACAGTTGTTGTAAGATGCCCATTGGGAAGGGAGTTGGGGAGGGTGTCTTTCAGATGAGCCCACTGGCCGTGTGCTTGTCCTCCACACCCTCTTCCAGCAGTATCTCATTTAAGCAACAAGCAGCCCTCTAAACCCTATTTGGCATGTGAGTTACCTGGCTTCAGGGAGATTACAGGTGTACAAGGTCACACAGCTGGCCTGGGAAAGAGCCTGAATGCCCCCCACGTAGATCTGTGGGTCTTCAGTGCTTTCCCCCACTAGTCCAGACTGGCAGATCTGAGCTGGAAACGTTGGCTTGCCAGGAGGTGTCGGCCTTGAGCCAATTAGCTCTCAGTCTGTGAGCCCTCTTTCCCACCTCCCAAAAGTGAGCCTCAATTCCGTACATTCTTTTTCCACTTCAAGGTTGGATTTCCATCTCCTCTCCCCACGTTTGGAAAGTGTCCCTAATCACCAGAGAATCTAATTACCACTCCTTCTAAGTGATTCTCGGTCTCTGTTATGCAAATGTGGCTATAATTGTGTCAGGCAGGTTTTGTTGTCAGTTCCTCTTTCCTTTTTCCGCCTCTCTCCCCATCTCCTTTCAAATGGGAGTTGCAGTCTCCCCTCTTTTTATTGTAAAGGCCTCTAAGGTCCCCGGCTCCCTGAACCACAAATCGCCTAGATTACCCACTCTGGATCCCAGGAGCCACAACAGGCCCGCCTCAGGGCAAACAGAAGGAAAAACAAACCGCATTTAGTGGAATTTATTTTATTTCTTTGGAGATGCAAATCAGAAGGTTCCCAATGAGCTCTGGGAAGGGAGCATCTGTGTGGGGTGGGAGGAAGTTGGTTCTGTGAACAGCAGCAGAGTCAGGGAAAACAGGCCCCTGTGCAGCCGGAGGGGCTGAGGGCATTCAAGGTGGGCCTAGGTGTGTGGGACAGGGGTGGGAGGGGTGGGAAGCTCCACCAAGCCCTAAACCACTGCGTTTGTTATTTTGTCTGGTTAAAAGTTTCCAGGCCCCTTCTGAGTGGAGACTGTTAGGATACTCTGGCCTGTTTTCCTCGCAGCCTTGGCAGCAGAGTGGGTGCTTCCAGCATTTCTCAGGGATCCCCCCACTTACTCCCTATCCCTAGGGAAAATTCAGGACTGCCTTCCTTAGCTGCTGTCTCCTCCTGATCCTTAGCAGGCAGAGCAGGAGGCAGGGAGGCTCTGGTTTGAAAAGCAAATCCTTCTGTTTGTTTATTCATTCTCTCACTCAACAAAACCTTAAGTGCCTACTACACTACAGGCAATATTCTAGGTACAGGGAATTAGACCTGAGCTTCCGATCTGGTGGATACAAAGTAAACAGATATAGCAGAGGAGGTGGCAAAGAATGTTAAGAAACCAGGTGCAGTGGCTCATGCCTGTAATCCCAGCATTTTGGGAGGTCAAGGTGGGCGGATCACCTGAGGTCAGGAATTCAAGACCAGCATGGCCAACATAGTGAAACCCCTTTTCTACTAAAAATACAAAAATTAGGGCTGAGCGCTGTGGCTCATGCCTGTAATCCCAGCACTTTGGGAGGCCGAGGCAGGCGGATCACGAGGTCAGGAGACCGAGACCATCCTGGCTGACACGGTGAAACCCCATCTCTACTAAAAATACAAAAAATTAGCCGGGCGTGGTGGCAGACACCTGTAGTCCCAGCTACTTGGGAGGCTGAGGCAGGAAAATGGTGGGAACCCAGAAGGCGGAGCTTGTAGTGAGCCGAGATCGCGCCACTGCACTCCAGCCTGGGCGACAGAGCGAGACTCCATCTAAAAAAAAAAGAGAGAAACCAGGATGAAGGAGATACCAAGTGATGGGGATGGTGCAGTTTGGCAGAGCTCTCTGATAAAGGGACATTGGAGCAGATCTCAGTAAAATGTAAGGCTGGAGGTCTAGGCCTGACTCCACCTGGCAAGCTAAGGTTTCTAACCCAGATGTCCTCCTGCTTGTCTGGGACCATGGGGAAAGTGTTGAAGAGCCACAAACCTGCTCTCCGGGAAAAGAGCTTCCCAGACGGAGGGACCGCAAGAGCACAGGCCCAGCTGAAACTGCCCAGGTGTTCAGGAACAGCCAAGAGTTGTATGGCTGGAGTGAGGTGAATCAGGGTAGGGTGGGAGGAGAGATCAGAGCTCATGAGGGCCTTGGGAGTCATCTGTGGGCCTTGGATTTTGCTCTGAGGTCATTGGAGGGTTTTGAACAGAGGAGTGGTATGACCTGACATTTTATAAGGACAATTCTAATTGCTATTTGGCAGACTGTGTGGGGCAAACCTGGAAACAGGGAACAAAGTTCAGGAGATTTGCAAACATAGTAGTCAGAGGGCCTAGGTGGTAGCAATGAAGGTGGTAAGAAGTCCTCCAAGCCAACAGGATTGGCTGCTGAATTGTATGTATGATATGAGAGAAAGAAAGGATTCAAGAATGATGCTCCAGGTTTAGCCTTAGCAATTCCAGCTGCCATTTACTAAGATGGGAAAGAATGGGGATGGGAGCAGCAGGTTGAGGGAGGGTATCAAAGTTCTGCTTTGGAGATGTTAGGTTTGAGGTGCCTATTGGGTATCCACATGGCAACGCCAAGAAGGCAGTTGGAAATTGGAGTCTGGGACCCAGAAGAAGATGTCTGGGCTGGAGATGTAAATTTGCATACAGATGGTACTTAAAGTCGGGAGGCTGAGGCAGGAGAATGTCTTGAAACCAGAAGGTGGAGGTTGCAGTGAGCCAAGATCGCGCCACTGCACTCCAGCCTGGGCAACAGGAGCAAAACTCTGTCTCAAAAAACAAACAAACAAACAAAAGATGGTACTTAAAGTAATGAGAATGGATAAGATTACCTAGGGAGTGAGTACTGGTAGAAACAGAGGTGGTCTAAGACTGAGCCTTGGCACTCCACTCGCTATCTAGAAGTTCTTTCCAGCAGATCTGTGGTATAGGACAGAGATTCATTTGGGTAAACTGAGGCCTGGATTTCAAATATGTTAACTCCTCCCTACAAAATTCCCAGCCTTCAGGACCTCAGATCCTTAAGAGGTGAACCAAGGCATCCCAGGGCCACTACAGGAAAGGAAGACAGAGGCCTATTTCATGTGTGACCTGGGCAAGTCACGTATCTCTCCCTAGGCCTCAGTGGTCTTTGTAAAAGGAGTGGTGAACGCTAGGTGGCTAAGGGACATTCCAGCTTGCTTGCATGCAATGAGTTTTAACTCCAGAAAGTCGGTGCACTCAGCAATTGTGACTGGCCTTGAGAGACGGTTGAGTTCCTGTCTCATTCCCCTCATCTGGCTCTCGTTGTCTACCATATAAAGTTGATCCTTGCTATTCACGGATTCTGTATTTGCAAATTCTCCTACTACCTGTAATTTATAACTCCAAAACCAGTACCTGTGGTCTTTTGCCAGTCATTCGTTGACATGCCCAGAGCTTCAAAAACTTTAGCCCGATGTGCTTGTTCTTAGCTAAGGTCAAAACCAGGCTCCATTCTGCCTTCTTGCTCCAGCTCTCACATTGTAAACAAGTGTCCTTTTCACAGTCTATTTAGTGTCACGTTTTTCCCGTTTTTATGCTTTTTATTGGTGATTTTGCTGTTTAAAATGGCCCCCAAGCGTCGTGCTGAAGTGCTAATGTTCCTGAGCATAAAAAGGCTGTTAGGAGCCTCACAAAGAAAATACCTGTGTTAGATAAGCTTCATTCAGGCATGAGTTAAAGCACGTTTGGTTGGCCATGAGTTCGATGTTAATGAATGAACAATATATAGTGAATAAAGTGTCTTTAAACAGAAACACACACAAAACAAAGCAATGTATTGATTGATGAAAGTGGTATGACCAGAGGCTCACAGGACCCTAACTCTATATTTCCCCTTGGAATAATGCTTCAGTATTTTCTAATTCAGTATTTACAGTGATTTATAGAATGTAGCCACTGCAGTGTGTGAGAATTGACTGTATTAACTTGTTTTTTCAATCCCAGTATGCACACACATAAAGTAGTTTCAGAACTGCTAACCCATACCTCTGTGAGGAGCAAATTTACTTACTACAGTACAGTACTTGTGTATAGTTCTTTTTGTTTTTGTTGTGTAACAAAAGCCACATTCAATACAGTTCTTATCTTTAGTCTTACAGCATCCATTCAAAACTGTTTTCCAAAGTTACTTCTGTTAGTTATTTTCTTTTCCATCTCTTTCAATATTAACTATATGGTTTATTTGTATTACAGTTTTATTTCTTAGTTTGTATTCCATTTTGTGTTCCCCCAATATTCGGGTCAATTTTTAAACATTTCCAGACAGTAAAATTCACTTTTTATGGTATGTGGTACAATAGGTCTTGAGAAGCATAGTTATGAATTTACTACCACAATCATGATAGAGAACAATTCAATTACTCAAAAAATTCCCTTGTCCTGACTCTTTATTGTCAGCTTCTCTCCCCACCACTAACCCCTGGCAACCACTGATCTATTTTTTGTCCCTATAGTTATGCCTTTTCCAGAATGTCATATAGAAGAAATCATGCAATATTCAACCTTTTGGGCCTGACTTCTGTCACTTAGGAAAACGCATTTAAGATTCCTGCATGTTGTTGTGTCAAGCAGTAGTTGTTCGTTTTTATGGCTGAGTAGTATTCCACTCTAGCACTGTTGGATGCACCACAGTTTGTTTATCTATTTGCCAGTTGAAGAATATTTGGATTATACCAGTTTTGGGTAATTATGAGTAAAGCCGCTATACACATTTATGTAGTGGGTTTTATGTGAACATGAGTTTCCCTTTTTCTTGAGGTGGGATTGTAGTCATATGGTAGGTGTTTATAAGAAATTGCCAATTTGTTTTCCAAAGGGGCTGTACCATTTCATTCCCACCAGTAATAATGAGAATTCCAGTTGCTCCACAACCTCACCAACACTTGGTATTGTCAGCTGTTTTTATTTATTTGCTATTCTAATAGGTTTGTAGTGGTATCTCAATGTAGTTTTAATTTAACATTTCTCTAATGACTATGATGTTAAACACATTTCCACATGCTTATTTTTCATTCCTATATCTCTTTGGAGAGGTGCTTATTCTAATCTTTTGTCCATTTTTTTTTCTAGTGGTGTTTATTTTCTTGCCTTTTTTTTTGAGACAGAGCCTTGGCCTGTCGCCCAGGCTGGAATGCAGTGGTGTGATCTTGGCTCACTGCAACCTCTGCCTCCGGGGTTCAAATGATTGTCCTGCCCCAGCCTCCCAAGCAGCTGGGATTACAGGCATGCACCACTACGCCCAGCTAATTTTTGTATTTTTAGTAGAGACGGGGTTTCACTATTTTGTTCAGGCTGGTCTCAAACTCTTGACCCCGTGATCCACCCACCTTGGCCTCCCAAAGTACTGAGATTACAGGCGTTAGCCACCGCGCCCAGCCTGTTTTCTTATTGTTCTGAGGATTCCTTCCTTCCTTCTTTCCTTCCTTCCTTCCTTCTTTTCTTCCTTCTTCTCTCCCTCTTTCTCTCTTTCTTCAAAAAGAGTCTCACTCTGTTGCCTAGGCTGGAATGCATTGGTGATCATGTCTCGTTGCAGCCTTGAATTCTTGGGCGCAAGGGATCCTTCCACCTTAGCCTCCCAAGTAGCTGAAGCTACAGGTGTGTGCCACCATGCCTGGCTAATTTTTATTTTTATTTTTGTAGAGATGGGTGTCTCACTATGTTGCCCAGGCTGGTCTTGAACTCCTAGAGTCAAGGGATTCTCCTGCCTCAGCCTCCCAAAGTGCTGGGATTACAGGTGTGAGCCACCACACCTGGCTGAGGTTTCTTTAGATATTCTGGATAAAAGATGTGATTTGTAAATATTTTCTCCCCATCTGTGGCATATTATTTTTTATTCTCTTAACAGTGTCATTTGCAGAACAAATTTTAAATTTTGATAATATCTATCTTTTTTTTCTTTTATGAATCATGATTTTGGTATTTTATCTAAAAACTCGACTAACCAAGGTCTCAAAGATTTTCTCTTATGCTTTCTTCTAGAAGTTTTTTAGTTTTACATTTTACATATGATCTGTATGTAAACTGATGCATTTATTTATTTATTTATTTATAGACAAAGTCTCACTCTGTTGCACAGGCTGGAGTGCAGTGGTGTGATCTCAGCTCACTGGAACCTCTGCCTCCTGGGTTCAACCGATTCTCCTGCCTCAGCCTCCCGAGTAGCTGGGATTACAGGTGTGCACCACCACCCCCCGGCTAGTTTTCTTGTATTTTTAGTAAAGATGGGGTTTTGCCATGTTGACCAGGCTAGTCTCAAACTCCTGGACTCAAATGATATGCCCACCTCGGCTTCTCAAAGTGCTGGGATTACAGGTGTGAGCCACCACACCTGTATAAACTAATGCATTGAAAATTAATTTTGAATTAATTTTATAATAACTTTGAGAGGCTTAGATTGAGAGTCATTTTTTTGCCTATATTTGTCCAATTATTCCAGCACCATTGTTGAAAAGACTTACCTTTAAGTGGTCTTTTTTGCATCAGTTAAGAAAACAGATTGAGTTCCACAAGGAATTGAAATGGTAGAAACCTAAAAAAAGCATATGGAAGGTGAGGGGATCAGAGAGATGGTCCATGTACCAAATAATTCAGCAGCTGCTCGAAATGAGAGGTGGTCAAGAGGACCTAAGCCACCTAGGACATTACAGAAATCGAGGGGAGGCTTTGGACTGCTCACAAGTCATTAAATGAAGAGAGGGTTGTTGAGCCAATCTTAGGCAGATCTTCACGGGAAGAATGAGCCTCCCTGATGTCCCCGTACCCGCAGCAGTGAGGTGCGTGACTTCCTGGGGCTCTGGCTCCTTGGAGTGGTGGGGTGAGGTGGATGCTGCAGCCTGGACTGGAAGCCAGAGTGACTCATCAGCCCAGGGTGAGCATCTCGGGGGGATGTTGTTTTGTTTGCTCTCGCAATGAACCCCATTACAATAACAGCACCAAGGTGTCCCAGTGCTTTGACTGTTCTCTCCCTGGGCTCCTAATGGAGATTGACAGAATCTAGAGTCCAGGGTAATTCTATTGTCAGTTTCAGCAGCCTCCTGCACCTCATTAGACAAAAGCAAGAGAAATGAACAAAGAAGGAATGTCAGCCTCAGAACAGAGGGGGCCTGCTAGAGTAAGCAGCTTTCAGGAGATGACAAGGTAGTGAGGAAATTATCTGGGCTTTCCAACTGGCCCCTCTAGGCTCTACGTGGGAAATTGGGACGTCTGTGTCACAGCTCTGCAGAGCAGAGCCAGCATGAATGGTTCAGTTTCAACTGCAGTCCCTTTTCTTTGAGGGACAGCATGAGGGGAGGCTAAGACAGACATCTTTTGTGTTGTCAGCCTTTGTGTTAGAGGCTCCTTCCGGTGGTGGGGCCTAGCAGGGGAGGTGTTTCTGGGTGGCTTGGGTTTGAGTTGCAAGTGGATGGTGTCAGGGGTCAAAGCCTTATTTGATTTATCTAGACCTTTAGGATTTCACTCAGGATGGATGAACTGTATCCAATGTATAGGGAGAGAGAATCCTAGGCCTATAGGAAAGCTGGAATCCATCATTGTCCCACACTATATCTTGTTTCCCAGCCTTGGCCAGAAACACACACAGATTTACGTAGATAAACATGTAACATACTTATCTTAGTGTATTCAGGCTGCTATAACAAAAATACCTTAGACTGGGCAATTTATAAACAACAGAAATGTCTGTCTTATGGTTCCAGAGACTGGAAAGTCCAAGACAAAAGCACAGGCAGGTTTGATATCACGTGAGGACCCACTCTCTGCTTCCAAGATGACAGCTTCTTGCTCACATGTTGGAAGGGACAAGGTTGCTCCTTTCAATCCCTTTTATAAGGGCATCAATCTCATTCAGGAGGGCACAGCCCTCATGACTTAATTACTTCCCCACAGGCCCTACCCCTTAATACATGACCTTGGGTGGTAGGTTCCAATATGAATTTTGGAGGGAAACCAACATTCAGACCGTAGCAACACCCAACACTTATATATACAAGCTCATGTACAAATACACACAACACTAATGCTTCTACTCATACTTTTTTTTTTTTTTTTTTTTTTTTTTTGAGACAAGGTCTCACTCTTTCACTCAGGCTGGAGTGCAGTGGCTTGATCATGGCTCACTGCAGTCTCAAACCTTGGGATCAAGCAATCCTCCCACCTCAGCCTCCCAAGTAGCTGGGGCTATAGGCATATGCCACCACACAGCTAATTTTTAAAAATTTATTTAGAGACAGGGTCTTGCTATGTTGTCCATGGTGGACCCGAACTCTTGGCCTCAAGTGATCCTCCCATCTTGGCCTCCCAAAGTGCTGGGATTATGGGCATGAGCCACTGAGCCTGGTCCTCATAGGCCAGTTACATATACAGGCAACTAGACCAGACGTGTGCCAGTTACACATACAGGCAACACACACAGGTCCATGCTGAAGGCATTTCGCTACAGAGTTTTTGTCTGTGGCTTATGACATCAGCCTCTTTGCTTTCTATTTACATCTTGGATATACACCGCTCACACACACATTCACACCCACCCACCATTCTCACAATGCACAGCATGCACTCAAACACCCAAGCCACAAACATGTTCACATATACACACTCTGCAGTCACATTTGCCCAAACATACATGCCTCTTCTATTTTTACCACGTGTGACCAGTTGTGGTCATTCAGATGCCTGCCCGTCCTGTGTGTCACACCTACGTATGCCTCTCTGGCACACTTGCAACAGGCCAAGCCAGTGTCTGCACAGACTAGCAGAGCAGAGAGTGTTTTCCACCTTCTTCCTGTCATTGACATGCAACACCTGTCCTGTCTTTAGTTTTTTGCACTCTGGCTTCGACTGAATTGAATGCCAGTCTGCCTGGCACAGAGCCCAGTGCAGCAGCCCAGAAGTAATTGTCCTGTGGGCATAAGCCTCCAAGAGCCCAGAATGGGTGCACGCCAACTCTGGAGGCACCATCAAGGAAAGAGGCTTCTGTAGGCGACCCCCACCCCTCATTAGTGCTCTAGAGGGCCATGGATGAGTCAGCACATGGCAACCTCTTTTCCTCTCTGCCTTTCTTCTCCTCAAAATTCTGGTCATTTGGGTGTTCAAGGCCTTTGCCAAACAGAATGAGTGAGGCTTGAAAGAGATACTAGCTTAGAAAATCCACCATCCACCATCAGAGTCTGGGCCATTGAATTTTCCATTAGCCTTTGCTTGTGCATTGCTGTAGCCTCATATCTAGAACAAGTCTGGAACAGTAAAACTTAACTGAATAAATACAAGTGTATGTTAGCCTATGAAATAGGACTAATTCTGCTTTGTCTCTCAGGACTATCTATAAATCATAAGGAGCAATGCAAATACCTTATGAGGAATTTTTGCTGTTATTGTGATCAACACCAGGTAGGTAAATCATTTCCTTCCCCTCTTCCCACGTTTCTGTCCCTACCTACTCCTAGCACCTTGAACTAGCTGTCACTGAGATAATGATACTAGTTACCATTATCGAGCACCTGTTCTGCTCCAGGTACTAGACTAAGCACTTTACAAATATCTTGTTCTATCCTCTCAACATCCTTGTTAAATAAATATTACTGTCTGTATTTCATAGTCTGGAAATTTGAGGTTTTGAGGGGCTGAGCAGCTTGCCCAAAGTCACACAGCTAATAGACAGCAGAGACAGGATTTGAACTCAGGTCTTTGCTTCTCAAACTCATGTCATCCTTACTCCACCAACCTTACATTTATCATCATCAGCCATAGAATGCAAATTCTATCCATATTTCTATTGTTTAAGCCTAAACCCCCTTTTCCGTCTATGTCCATCTCAATTTTAAACTGTAAGCCAGGCTATAAATAGCAGGAACTATGTTTATTGAATTCATTTCATAGTGTTCAGCATACTTCCATAGTGTTCAGCATACTTCCAGGAAAATATATATATATATACACACACACACACACATATATACATAGAGGTTACTTTTTTTTTAAGTAATGGTTCCATGAATTTCACATTGTGTCTGAAGCTAAGAGACTAAATTCTAGCTCTTTTCTTAGCAAAGAACAAACTATAAAGAGATGCAGTCTGAAGGGAAAACAAACTGTCTTTCACTATAGCATACTTCTGTGACCAGATGCATGGGGGCTTTTCCCTACACACCAAGAAATTCTCCAGCAGACACCAACTGGGTGTCCTATAATTCAGTTCCATTCTGGCACCATCTACTTGCAGTGAGAGTCAGATCCCACAGCTGATGGCTCAGTCCCACAAGACTGCCCCCAGTTCAGGTGCCAATCACACGACTAAGGTTGTGACCTGTGCTTTTGACCAAACAACTATAAGTTGGGGTTCCCATGACCCCCTCCTTGGTTTCAATTAATTTGCTAGAGCAGCTCACAGAACACTTACTTTACATTTACCGGTTTCTTTTAAAGGATATGATAAAGGATACAGATGAGCAGCCAGATGGAAGAGATGCATAGGGCAAGTCATGTGGGAAGGGGCGTGGAGCTGCCATGTGCTTTCCGGAAGATCCACCCTCCAGGCGCCTCCACAGGTTCAGCTGTCTGGAGCCTCCTGAACCAAGTTTTCTTTGGTTTTTATGGAAGCTTTATGACATAGGCCTGATTGATTACATCATCGGCCATAAGGGATCAACGCAACCTTCAGCCCCTCTCTCCTCTCAAGAGGTTCTAATCATACCATGGTCTTTCTGGTGACCAGCCCCCATTCTGAAGCCATCTAGGGGCTCCCAGCCACCAGTTTCCTCTTAGCATCCAAAAGACATTCTTTTGTCAGAGATTACAAGGGTTTTAGGAGCTGTATGCCAGGAACCAGGGACAGAGACCAAATCTGTACTTCTTATTGCATCAGGATAAAACACCTGGGTTTGAATCCAACACCATCACCTATTAGCATCACCTATTTGCTCCTGTCATTTTCTCTTTCTGGCCTCAGTTTACATGTTTGTAAAATGAAGTTCTGGATATGATGACCTCTTGGGTTCCCTCCAAACATGACTTTCCAAGAGTCTGCTGTTTTACATGCTACCAAACGGAAGTGGAGATCTAAAATCATTTCATGTGCTCACGGAGTGGGCCACTCCCACAATGCCATCTCCCCTCCCCTTGTGTGACTGTCTCTGGTGGTCTGCTCCTGAAAGAGTACACAAAGTCAGGATGCAAAGTCCTCTCACTGGAGAATGAAGACACCGTTCATTCTGGTGTTTGTTCTGCGGAGCTTCCCAGAGCTGTAGTCAGTCACCTCACCCCGGTGCCAAACACTTGATGTGCTGACTACTCCCGTGCTCTTAATAAGCTTATAGTCCGGAGAGATGATTGAAGGGCTGGGAGAAGAGGGCTTTGGAGGGACGGGACCAGCTGAGGACGTGGGTGGTCAGACTCCTAGATTAACAAAGTCTCCAGATGCCTGTTGACAGAAGGGAGGGAGACAGGTTCTCACTGATAGGAAGACAGCAGCAATGCAGGTACGACTCATGTGTCCATTTCCTGTCATCAGCAGGTACTTGGTGAGACAGTGTCACCGTTCTGGGAAGAGCTAGTCTGGGAGAAGGAGTCAGGATACTAGACCTGGCTGTGAGGCACTGGATGACTCCAGGTGAGTCATTCACCTTCCCCCCGACTCCAACCCTCCCAAACCTTGGTGTTCCCATCTTTATGGACCTAGGTTCTTTGACACCTCATTAATCTGAAGGTGGAACCAAAGAATGCACACCATAGAAATGGCTACATCAAAGCCTTCATCCCCAAATACATCTCTTCTGGTTCAAAAGCTTCTTGGAACACAAGCAGACCTGACCCTCCTGCTCTTCTGCACCCCATGATGTCCACCCCCTGCCCTCTGTCATTCTTCACTCTCTACTCTACTTGCCTTCTCTCTCCCTTGTGAATCTCTTGTAAATGGAAGTCCTGGTCCCAGCAGCGTCCTGGTAAATGTTTAACAAACAGCTTTGAGACCGGGGGGAATGCCTGATTTGTAGGGCTTGCCAACTGCCAATTGTAAATACTCCTGCCATGACTAATTTCAAGATACCAAATATGACATCATTGAATGCAGAGCCAGGAAAAGAGTCACAGTAGCACACTGATGTATAGTATTTTCACCATACACATAGAACAGGAGTAAATGACCTCAAGAGCACAGATAATAAAATACAGTCAAAGAATTAGGAATTGATAACATTAGAGTATTTATTGCCTTTGCTTTTAATGTCACTTATTAAATTATAAGTTTATGTAATTTACTTTTCAATAATGGTGTGTTTAACAACTGGCTCATTAAATTCCTGAAAAATGCCTGGTCCTCCCCTTTGGATCTTTCCAGATGAGACTGTACAACCCCAAATTTGCGGGAGTACATGGTTGAGGCCCTTGCTGTGGGAAGCCTCTCAGGGAAAATAGGAGCATTTATTTCTGCATGCCATTTGTCTCCCTTTATTAACTTTAGTTTCTCTTCCTGTTATATAAGACATTCCGTCTAGATTCTCCTGCCTTTGTAAGGATGGTATTGAGAGAAATGAAATCAGGGCAGTAGTAACACCTTGCATCTTATGGAATCTTCCAGTTTACTAAACCCAAATCTCATTACTTCTCACAGCAATTCTGTGACGTGAAGTATGTGGAGCAGTGAAATTGCAGATGAACTATTTCACACCAGGTTGGCAAACTGTTTCTGTAAAGGGGTAGGGGCTGGCTGCAGTAGCTCACACCTGTAATCCCAGCACTTTGGGAGGCTGAAGCAGGAGGATCACTTGAGCACAGGAGTTCGAGACCAGCCTGGACAACGTGGCGAAACCCCAATGCTACAAAAAATACAAAAATTAGCCAGGCATGGTGGTGCACTCCTGTAGTCCTAGCAACTTGGGAGGCTGAGGTGGGAGGATAGCTTGAACCCAGGAGTTCGAGGCTGCAGTGAGCCAAGATTGCATCACTGCACTTCAGCCTGGGCGACAGAGTGAGATCTTGTCTCAAAAAACAGTTAAAATAAAATAAATAAACAAATAAAGGCATAGAGACTAAATATTTGAGGCTTTGCAGGCCATAAGGTCTCCGTTGCAACTACCTGGTTATTATTGATTGAGAGCTGCCACAGACAATATGTAAACAAATGAGTTTGGCCATTTTCCAATAAACTTTATTTATGGGCTCTGAAATTTGGATTATATATAATTTTACATCTCACAAAATGTTATTCTTCTCTTGATTTTTTCCAACCATTGAAAAATATTTTTAAAAAAACCATTAACTCACAGGCCATATAAAAACAAGCCCTAGGTGCCTTTCTCCTATGGGCTGTGTGGGGGTCCCTGTTCTTCACAGCTAAGGCTGGAGGCCAAGATCAGCCTTTGAGGACTGTCATCAGAACTGCCTTGCTTTCCTGCCTCAGATGTGAAAAATAAAAACAAGCCCTAGGCAGAATTTGGCCTATAGGCAACAAAAGAGGAAATTAAGCTTCAAAGAGAACAGTGACTTGTTCAAGTTCATCTAGATCGGCAGAGTTGGTCCTGGCATGGTTCCAAGTCCCCTGAACTTTCCACTAAACCCACCTGCCACAAAAGGTGCCCCTCCTGCTCCTCAACACACCTTCTGGGACCTGCAGGTGGATTCTCCACTGGGGACCTTCTGTAACCCGCTAAGTGCTTTTGGGCCACTTTCTCTTACTGCCCGTTTCTGTCTCTTTAAGTGTGGTGAGCCTTCCCATGCATCAAAGTAAAAAAGAAAAGGCGTTTGGACATGTATAGTCAGGCAATTTGCTCCCCCTCCATTAAAGCAGAAAATAAAGAGCTCACTGTCTTTACGACTGTTGATTTTATGATTCCGTCCTATTTTCTCACAGGTATCCTAAATTTCCACCAAGCAGGGACTGCCTGTTTGTTATTCTGTGTCTTCAAATGTCTAGTCCAGCACTCTTCCTGCAGGACACTTGGGAAAGAACTCGGTGACTAATGATTAAGCTCCCCTCCAGCCTGGCATTGTATAGCAAGAGATGGGTGTGACCCACCTGTGTGATTTATTTCCCCTCAATATGTTATTACGAAAAATGTAAAAATTCAGAAGAGTTTAAAGAATTGCACAGTGAACAACCATATGCCCACAATCTAGATTCTATAACTAACATTTTGCTATATTTGCTTTACCCCAAATCTGTTCATCTATCCATCCACCAGTCTTTTCTTATATTGTTGACACATTTCAAAGTTACAGACTTTGGTACACTTTAACCTCTAAATACTTCAATATCATATTGTTAATTAGAGTTCAATATTTGTTTATGCTTCTTCTTATTTATTTTTTGACCTGGTGGAAATGTGAAAGACTCTGGAGGCTGCCTCCAGAATATAGATCCCCACCCACTCCACTGACCCCTGAAGAATTTACTTGGGCATTTCTTTCCTTATAGCCTTTCCAAAGCTTTGACAATCCATGCAAATACCTTTGGTAGAGATCACTCATTAAGTCCACTCAGTGGTGGCTGGAATAGTGGCAACAGCCTTCAGTCAGGCCTGGGTTTGAATCCCTCTCCACTCTGTCACTCATAGTTGTGTGCCCTTAGGCAAGTTTTTTTTTTTTTTTTAAATTTCTCCAAGCCTCTTCACATGTAAAGTGTGGCTAATAATAACTGTCTTGTGGTAGGAATAGTGAGGACTGCAAATTCAGAGCTACCTGTAAATGGCAGTGCAGTAGGATAATGAGAAGAGATATTAACTGTGTCCATTTTCCTGACTATGGGTTTGTCACAAAAGAATGAGAGCTACTTCCAACTTCACCCCAACTCCATTCAGGGAAGACTGTCCTAGCTGCATACTCTTCTCACGCGGGTGGAGTTAACAGCTTCTCCATGCTTCCACTGTAATTTAAAAAGACAAAACAAAACAAAGCCCACCTTACCATGCTGAGGAGGATTTGGCTCCACAAGAGAGGGGAGGGAGGCTGCTGCTGACCTGGAACTGGGGAGTGGGTTGAATCCTGTGGCAGAATGTGGGGGAGTGAGTGACGAGGCGGCGTGTGTGGGGGTGAAGACCTGCGCTCCATGCCCACACAGCCACCCAGGACACAACAGAACCCCTTCTGGGGTCTGGGGGATGATGGCCAAGTTAGCATGGAGGAGAATAGATTGTGAACAGCCCTGACCTCCTCGAAGGGACCCTATAGGTTCAGACAATGAGGAGAAGCCTTTCTCCAAGCTCTGCAAATTGAGTGACCACCCCTGTTAAAGAAAAAAATTGGCCGGGTGCAGTGGCTCACGCCAGCACTTTGGAAGGCCGACGTGGGCGGATCACGAGGTCAGGAGATTGAGACCATCCTGGCTAAGATGGTGAAATCCCATCTCTACTAAAAATACAAAAAAGTAGCCGGGAGTGGTGGCACCCGCCTGTATTCCCAGCTACTCAGGAGGCTGAGGCAGGAGAATCGGTTGAACCCGGGAGATGGAGGTTACAGTGAACTGAGATTGAGCCACTGCACTCCAGCCTGGGCAACAGAGCAAGACTCCAACTAAAAAAGAAGAAAGAAAAGAATTATCCAAACGTGTTAAAGATGGCAAGGCAGACTTTATTCAAGGGAGGCCATGGCAGTAGGTATAGGGGCCACTGCAAAGATGTCTTGTGGTGGGGGAGAGAGATCAGGCTCAGTTTCAACTCCAACAAGGGCAAGTGGAGATTTGTAATCAACCAATGGTCAGGGTTGGGGACAGAGGATGGAAAATTACTAGGAAGAAACATCAAGGGTAAGGGGTTTCTGGCTAAACTGACTTGACAGGATCATTGCTGAATGCAGGCAGGGGTGATAAAATATTGAGGATAGTCAACAAGAGTGGGGAAATTTCACTAACCTGACTTAGCAGGATTCTCGCTCAAACTGGATTCTGAAAGGACATGGGGAAGCCCAAGGTCAGGCCTCGTCAAGCAGAAGACTCAGAGGCGCCGGACTAAGATTTCAATGTGAGGAGAGAGTCTTTCTCATTCCAAACACTCAAACCACCTTAGGGAGCATGGTGGAATGTCCTACCAGCTGGGTAGGTGGGATCTCAGAGTCATATCTTATTTGGAAAATTAACAGTCCATCTCTGCAGCATTCACTCTTTCTTTTTTCTTCCAAAAAGTCTGTGTCTTGACAGATGTGCCAATGGGCAATGGTCACACGGTGAGAAGGAGGCAAGGACTCTAGAGGTTCTTCTACCAGCAGGTTTCAGGGACAGACCTGAGATCCCAGAGAGGAGAGGTGTGGCACAGAGTGCCCACCACCCCTCTGTGGGGAGGAAGAGAGCCCCAGGATGAAGCCAAATGGAGAGGGGGGAGCAAGCCAGGAACCGGCATCTGGAATCCCTTCACCTTCCAGCCGAGCCAAAGACAGCTTCTCCTGTTCCCACTCCTCTCCCAATCTGCTATTTCTTGTAGCCTGTCTGCTGGAGAGTAAAAAGACAAATGGAGCGTGAAAAAAAATTCAGCAAAAATAATTACAGGTTACAACAAATCAATTGGAAGTGTGTAAATAGCCTCAGGCAGGTAGCCGAGTCAGGATTCTGCAACTTAACACTGGCCCTCCCATGGCAGCTCCAGAGTGAGTCTCGGTGACCTGAGACTGCAAAGGAGCCCTGGATGTGATGTCGGAGGATCTGGATGTGAGTCCCAACCCTGTTCTAACCAGCTGTGTGAATTTGGGCAAATGCCTCCACTCTTCCTAGCTTCGTTTCATCACCACTAAAGCCAAGATTTTGATTGTACCTACTCAGTATATCTTAAGGGCAGTTGAAAGTCAAAGGAGGTAATAGATGCAAAAGCGCTTTGGAAACTGTATAGTGCCAGACAAATGGAGCATCTTTTTACCTTCTGAGTATCTCTTGAATCCATCCTCCTCTCTCCATCTCTCTCACCAGCTCCAGCCCTGTCTCACCTGGGCGGGCGCAATGGCGCCCCTGCCGGCTGGCCTGTATTCACTCTAATCTCTTCAGTCGGCTTGCAGCCAGCACGATCTTCTAAAATCAAAACAAAGTCTGATCACGTACCTTGGGTTGTCTAATCCCTGAGAACCGGAGGCAAAAGTGGAATTGAGGGCTGAGGGTTATAGGTAATTTGGATTAAGAGAAAGGGATAGAGCTGCAAAGAGGGGTGGGAACAAGGTTATACCAATTCACCAAGTATTCATGGGGGGTGCTGTGCTTGGTGTTGTGAGGTGATGTGAGTCTATTATAGCATCCTGTCCTTGTGTTGCTCAACAATTCTGTGGGAAGACGGTTTGCAAAGAGAAAACTGTCGTCTCAAAGACCACTAGGATGGCTAGATGTAGAAGGGAGAGCTTTATTGGCATTATTGGTTTGCAAGCCGGAAAGAGAAAGTCTCTAATGTGGACTGAAGGTGCTCTCTCTTCAAAGAGGAGAAAGACAAGTTGGGTTTTATGCCTAACAGGGCCAGTATCATACATATTCAGCAGGTTTGGGGGGGAAGCTATACATATTCATGAAGGGAGATGACACATGCGCAATGGGTAAATAGATATGTTACAGACATCCCGTGTTCACTTTGGGGCAGGGTTTTAGCATTAAAATTTGGCTCTTTACATCAAAAGGTGAACTATAGGACACAAAGACAGTTTGTGCACAGCCTGCATAAGCTGCTGAAGCCAGCTTAAGGTCTGTAACTGCTTATCAGAAAAGAAGGCTTGTAAGGCCGGCCTTCTGTCCAACCAGAGTTATAGTGGTCTGGGTTTTAAATCAGCCTGCTAGCTCCTGTTGTTAGGGAATTTAGCAGTGGTGTGGTTTTTCTTATAGTTGTAGGAATTTAGAAATTTGCCATGCCAGCCAGGCCTTGAACCCTCCACCTGTAGGTAACTTTGTTTCCTTACACTTAGGGTCTGTCTTAGCTGATATAGTGGTGTATATTTTGGCCTTTTGGATCACAAAACAAATGGAGTGAAAGTAAATGCAAAACTGTGTGCTTCTAATTGTAAAATACTTTTGTCTGTTGCAGAAGCTCAAGGAAGCTCATGGTGAAGCCCCGATTTGAAATGGGACTTTGAAGAGCAAGGTGACTACAACACAGAGGGAAGGATGGGCTTCTGAACAGGGGACTGGCTTGGGCTAAGACGTAGGGGCAGGGGGCAAGAGTGTGGGGAATATGCAGTGGAGAGAAGGTGCCAGCATGAAAGGGAGCTGGTTGGACTCTGCTGGAGAGCTGGCTGGGTGGTGGAGTCAGGTGAAGCAGGACTTCAAAGTTTAGCCTGAGGCAATGAGATCTAATTTAGACTAAATGTAGATCATCTGATGAATTATTGATTTGCTTCAATGGATAATTTCATAGCTCAGAAGTGGAAGAAGCAAGGAAGAAATGCACCACCCTGGACTTAACTCTGACTGGCCCCAGGGAATGCTTTTTGGCAATAGAGTGACCAGAGAGGGCCCGTAGAGGAAGTCACTGTGTCAGCCTGGAGTGGGTCACAGCAAGTGAGGGCACCTTGAATATGGCAGGCATTAGTGCTAAGCTTGAGGAAAAGGCATTGGGAAAGGCCTGCTTGGGAAAACTGAGAGGTCAGGCCCCTGGCTGGAGACTTAGGAATGGTAGTGGTGGTTGCACAGGGAGATTCCCAGAAAGAAGATGGAGGCTCTGAAAATGGAAATCTGCCATGCAGTCACAAATAATTTCAAAGAGAGAAAGGCACTGCCTCTTCCCTACTTCTCTCTCTCTCTCTCTCACACACACACACACACACACACACACACGACACATACACACACTGTCTGCTCCTCATGTCTGTCATTAGGCATTCAGGCAGTTAATTCTCCCAGACACACCACTGAGAGTGCTAGGAGCCTTGTAGAGTTGAAAATGGGTGTTGCAAGGCTCATTACAGAATCCCAGAGAAAGAGGATAAGGACAGGGATTCCCCCCCCCCCTCAGCCTCTGAAAGAGGCCCTGCACCTCCATTTCTACCCACTCTGAAGGCCCTGTCCATTATCCAGCCCCCAGTCCCCGGCCCCTGGCTCCCTGCCCTCCTCTGACTCTGCTCCAGGTCCATGGTCATGCCCACTCCTTCTGGGTCCCATTTCATATTCCTAATATGAGAAAGATCCTGAACCCCCTAACTTTTGGAGTAAAGAGGGCAGAGGGGCAAGGTGACAGGGAAACAGCCTAGAGAGAATCCCAAACTGACCACACCACCTCTCTTTCCCATCAGCTCTAGGCCAGCATGGCTCACAAGGAAGCTGGGTGGCATTTCTCCTCCTCTCCCACCATTGTGAAGGATCTTCTTGCTGCTAGAGTGCAGCGCCTGGTACAGAGCATACATTTCAGTGTTAAGTGAATGAGTGAATGTTTGAAGTGCTTATTAAGCACCCAGCCTGTGCCAGGCATTATCCTGCACTTGAAACGTATTAGTAAATCAAAGCCATAAGAATTCCTGCACGAGTCACGTCCACATTCTACTGAGGGGTGAAGGCCAATGAGCCAAGCACACGATAAACCAGTGCATTAGATACTATGTTGGGAAGTGTTAAGTGCTTGGGGAAAAAATACAGCAGACTAAGGGGGATGGGGGAAAGAGGGTGTTGCAACTTTAAATAGGGTGGTCAGAGCAGGTGTCATTGAGGAGGTGACATTTAAGCAAAACCTTGAAGAGGTGAAGAAGCGCTGCAGGGAGTGTGAAGAACAGGAGCGAGGACCCTGAGGCGGGAGGAAGTGTGGCAGGTTGGAGACACAGCATGGAAGTGGTGTGACTGGAGCAGGGACAGAGAGGGAGCTGGGATCAGAGAGGAGAAGGAGTGAGTGGGCAGGTCAAGCTGACTTCCCCGGAGGTCTTCCTTGACCACGCTTGATAAGGCAGCCCCTTCACCCAGCACTCTCCATCCCATTACCCGCTTTGTTTTCCTCATTACACCCGCACCACCATCTGGTGTATTCTGTTCTGTTCACACTGCCTGCCTCCCTAAGGAAGGATGTAAGGTTCGTGAAGGCAGGGACTTTACCCATTTGTTACCTGCTCTATCTAATGTCAGAATGGCTGGTGAGGGTGAAGAGGGCAGGATGCCTTCCACACCAGAGGCTGATGAGGAGCTGCAGCTCCTCATTCCTTGACTGGAGGAAACCCTTCCTGACCCAGGCTGATTATTGTCATCATGAAGGGAAATCTGTAGTGGTTGGCCACAGGGCTCTTTCATTGGCCTTGGCTGGTTGAGAGCAGGGATGAGCCGTACAGGCAGTCTTCTGTGAGGGTTGTCCCTGGACCTTCCTCACAGGCAGGCAGATGTTTTGCTTTTATTTGTTCAACAAACATTTGTTGGGCACCTACTATATGCCATGCACTGAGCTTACTGACTTAGGTTAGGTGGAGGAGGGAGGGACAGTTGGGATGATGCCACCCTAGCCCTTTCCAGGCCCTCCCAGGTCCCAAGCTTCATTGGGCACATGAGTAGCATATGCCAGGTGCATGCCAGGCCTTGGGAATGCAAAGATGAACAGCACAGTGCCTGCACTCAATCAAGTTGCTGTCACTGTAGTAGATGTGAGAGACATGTAAACAACTGTCTGCAAATCCACTGTGATAAGTACAATGGCAGTGTATCCAGGTGACAAGGGGAAGGGGCAGAAAAGGTCTCAGAGGAGTGATGCTTGAGTTGAACTCAAAGTGGAGTGATATGTCAACTTGTGATCTGGTTTGAGGTACCCCAAACCCTGTTCTTGTTGAGCCTGGAATGAGAAGTTCAATTGTATGGATTAGGTATCATCCTCTTCCTTGGTGCTGAAAATAATTGGTGTTCCCAAGAAAGTAATTAACGTAGCACACAATTCTGAGATCGCCTTCTTACATGTGAAGAAACCAGGTGCCATGTGAAAGGGGTTGATGGAGAGAAAGGAGTAAATGGGGTTCCCTCATCTCCTAGTTCTCTGTCCCCTCTCCACTTTTAGTGGTCTCTATTTTTAGGTGCCAAGGCTGTCTAGGTTTCTCTCTAATCCTAGAGGGAAGAATTGATAAACACATTAGTAAACACATTTATCCTAATAGGCTAATGATCTGGGCTCTCCTCACCGCTCTGCTTTCTTCTCTCCCTTGATGCATCTCCTGGGGGCAATTAAAAGTTCCATCTCTACAAGCCTGATGAGGCTTCTGAACCCTCTCCTCACTTCCTGCCTCTGAGTCCAGCCCCTACCTACCATGTCCTGGCCTTGTAGATAGGACCTGATGAATACGAGGTTTCTTGATTTTAGCAGGAATTGGACAAAGGCTCCCATGGCTATGTTGTGGACAAAGTAGAAGAATAAGGCAGATGATAGTATATCAGATGGAGAACTGATTGGTTTAATAGACAGAAAGAGCATTGATAATTGTCATACTGAAATATCATCAGTATTTAATCAGTGGCTTGAATAAAGACTAAATGACGCAAAGCTTAGAGGAAAAGATAATACAAAGATCAACAAAATCAGATATCTAAAGACTGGATGAGGAGAGACAAATCAGATTATCGGCTGGATGACTCTGTAGACTCTCCCTAGGTAACCCAGCAATATATTGGCCCTATAGGATGGCTTCAAGAACTCAGATTGGAGCCAATGCCGATATGCGAACTCGTCACTTGATTTTTCTGGGGAGACAAGCTATTTCTCATGCTGGCAAGGTTGTAACCAATTGCAAAGCTAAAGATCTATCCCTTCCCACATCCATCATTAATATGCAAGACAACGGAGCACAGTGACCCCTCTCCTGGATCACACAGCGCACACTTGGCACTCTAAGACACGTTCATCCCAAGCATGCCTCTTCATGGGATGGCAAGGGTCTGAAAGGACCACATCCATGCTGCCAGCCTGTGCCTGAGTACTCACACTTTGAGTCTGCATTTATCCTTGTCCCCTGCTTTACAAATTGGTATAAACAACATTTTAAAAAACCAAAAGATAAAATGTTATTCAGACAAATATACTGCATTTGTGCTCAAAATATCAGTTATGTAACTATAGGAATGGGAAGACTTGGCTCTATACCTTGAAAAGGAACCATGAGTTTAGTGGATTTAGAATGAGTCAGAAAGTGACCTGGTGGCTTATAAGTGGTGTGTGGCTTCATTAACAGATGCAGCATCCAGATCTCAGGAGAGGACATTGTACTCATCTTGCCAGCCCACCCAACTGGAAGCCATGCTTAGTGTAGCCTACTCTAGGCACAGGAAGAGGCAGGGCTCACAGCTGCCACTGATGTATATGCAGAGTACGTACAAGGCAAGTGGAGCAGCCAAGAGAACCAGACTGTAGCAGGTTAATTGGCTGGGGCTGACAGATTCCAAGTCAAACTGGCCCAAGCTCATGTCTGGGATTCTAAAGCAGAAGGAAGAGTCAAGAGAGAGGGAATGGACCTGGATGACTGCAAGAGGACCATGTGCAGAAGCCAAAACATACCATACTGAGGCAGACAGGAGCAGGTGGTTAGGGGACTAAGGCAATTACTGAGGAGAGAGGCTGATGAAGACTGAAGTAAAAGAAAAACAGGTTGGAGTGCTGCAGCTGAGGAGCCCTGCTGGCTGCAGTACCACTATCTACCTTATTTTAAAAACTATTTCTTCTTTTTTATAAAAAAATCAAACTAATGCATGAGTATTATTTTTAGTTTTGTTTTTAAAATTAAATCGTATTGCCACATCCATAATTTAAAAATTGCAATCCTCTGACCCAATTTTTTGAATTCCTGCTTTCTAGAACCAAATGCTTTCAACTCTTTTCTGTTTCTTCTGTTTTTCCCTCTTTATTTGTAAACAGCAGATTATGCTACTATTTCTTTTTTTGTTGTTTTGTTTTGTTTTGTTTTTTAGGTTTAGTTTTTTGGCTCCTGTATGAAAGATGAGGATTGTGTTCCCTCACACCATCCTTTCCCACTCTCTGGCCGCCTAATATATTCACACTATTCCTCCTCCCCATCCTCTCAATATACTATTGTTACCTTATGGGTAAAATCAATGCTTATTAATTTTGAGCATTGATTTTATGATGTTTATGATGTTATGATCATGGAAATGCAATTCACTGCTGATCTAGGGAATACAATAAAACTACTTTATGTTTTACCTGGATTTAATAGTTGCCTTATTGTTTGTTTGTTTCTTAGTTTTCCAGGTACCTATCACAGCAATTCACTGCTGATCTAGAAGATACAATAAAACTACTTTATGTTTTACCTGGATTTAATAGTTGCCTCATTGTTTGTTTGTTTGTTTGTTTCTTAGTTTTCCAGGTACCTATCACAAATTCATTCTCAGAATTTCTGAAAGAACAATAGAAGTCATTGCAATATGTGCAAACATTAGGTAGTCTGTTTGTTTCTTTTTTCTTTTTCTACTCGGGGATTTCCTCCTAGTGCATTTTGTCCTTCTGTTACTTGTAAGTCTCTAAGCTTGCTACACAACTATCATTGGGAACTTTTCTTCACCATTAATCTGGAAATTCCCTTTGCCTCTTTTCTGTGTTAAAACTCCTGTTTTCTGGATTCTGTGTTTCCCCCCTGCTTGGTTTATTCACTTCTTTTGGCAGAATACATCTGCAAGTAGCTTGTTGTGAAAAGATAAGTGGGAGGTTAATTTTTTGAAATCTTGCATATCTGAAAATGTTTTTATGTATTTTAATAGCTTTTTTGAAATATATTTTGCATACCATAAAATTTGCCCATTTAAAGTGTATAATTCAGTGGTTTTTAGTATATTCACACAGTTATGCAACCATCACAATTTAATTTTAGAACATTTTTGACATCCCCAAAAGAAATTCTGTACACATTAGCAGTCCTCCACCATTTCTGCTCACTTATTTTCCCTCAACCTACTGCTCCAACCTCAGGTAGTCACTAATCAACCTTCTGACTCTGTTGGTTTGCTGATTCTGAACTTTTCACATAAGTGGAATCATACAATACATGGTCTTTTGTGATTGACTTATTTCAGTTAGCATATTTTTTTCAAGGTTTATCTAAGTCGGAGCATGTGCCAGTATTCATTCTTTTTTATTGCTGCATAATATTCTAGTGTATGGACATACCACATTTTGTTTGTCCAGTCATTAGTTAATGGATATTTAGTTTGTTTCCACCTTTTGGCTATTTTGAATAATTCTGCTATGAACTTTCATGTACAAGTTTTTGTGTAGACATATATTTTCACTTCTCTTGGGTATACATCCAGGAGTAGAATTGCTAGTTTATATTCTAACTCTATGTTTTGCATTTTGAAGAACTGCCAAACTATTTTCCAAAGTGGTTGCACCATTTTACATTCCCACCAGCAATGTATGAGGGTTCCAATTTCTTTACCTCTTTACCAAAACATTTCATTCTCTATCTGTTCTATTTTAGTGATCCTAGTGAGTATAGAGTGGTATCCCATTATGGTTTTGATTTGCATTTTCCTAATGCCTAATGAAGCTGAACATCTTTTCATGTATTTACTGGCCATTTGTATATTCTCTTTGGAGAAATGTCCATTCAACTTTTTTGCCAATCTTTAAATTTAGTTACTTGTGTTTTATCATTTAATTGTAAGAGTTCCTTATATATTCTGGATACATATGATTTACAATACTTTCTCATTCTATAAATTGTCTTTTCACTTTCTTGATAGTCTCCTTTGACGCACAAAAGTTTTTAAATTGGATAAAGTCCAATTTTTCTATTTTTCTTCTGTTGCTCATGTTGGATGTTATATCTAAGAAGCCATTGCATAACCAAAGATCACAAAGATATATTCCTATTTTTTCTAGAAAATTTATAGTTTTATTTATTTATTTAGAGACAGAGTCTTGCTCTGTCACCCAGGCTGGAGTGCAACGGTGTGATCTTGGCTCACTGCAACCTCTGCCTCCTGGGTTTAAGTGATTCTCATACCTCAGCCTCCAAAGTAGGGATTACAGGTGTGTGCCACCATGCTTGGCTAATTTTTGTATTTTTAGTAGAGATGGGGTTTCACCATGTTGGCCAGGCTGGTCTCGAACTCCTGACCTCATATGATCTGCCCACCTTGGCTTCCCGAAGTGCTGGAATTACAAGCATGAGCCACCATGCCTGGCCTGATTTATAGTTTTAGCTCTTATATTTGGGTATGTGATTCATGTTGAGTTATTTTTGTATATGATATGAGATAGAGGTTTAACTTTATTATTTTGCATATGGATATCTAGTTTTCCCTATTTTGGTGGAAAAAAAACTCTTTCCCCCATTGAATTGTCTTAACACTTTTTTGAAAATCAATTAAACATAAATTTAAAGGTTTATCTCTGAAATCTCAGTTTTATTCATTTGATCTATATGTCGATCCTTATGCCAGTACCACATTGTCTTGATTATTGTAGCTTTATAATAGGTTTTGAATAGGGACGTATGAGTCCTCCAACTTGGTTGTTCTTTTTAAATATTGTTTGAGGTATTCTAGGTCCCTTTTATTTCCATATGAATTTTGGAATCAGCTTGTGAATTTATGAAAAAGGAATCTGGGATTTTGATAGTGATTGCACTGGATCTGTAGATCAGTTTGGGGAGTATTATCATGTTGACAGTGTTAAGTATTCCAGTCTATGAATATGGGATGTCTTTCCATTTATTTAGATATTTAATTTCTTTCAAAAATGGTTTGTTGTTTTCAATGTACACATCTTGCACTTATTTTGTTAAATTTATTTCTAGGCATCTTCTTCTTTTGCTGTGATAATAAAGGTGATTATTTTGTTGACATCTTAAGTTTTAGATTTTTAATTATCAGTATTTCAAAATATAATTGATTTTTTGTATATTGATCTTGCATCCTGATGCATTGCTGAACTCATTTATTAGTTCCAATATTTTTTAGTGTATTTCTTAAGATTTTCTATATACAAGATGATGTCATCTGCAAATATAATTTTATCTCTTTTTTTTCCAAGATAGATTACTTCAATTTCTTTTTCCTAACCTGTTGACCAGGAAGAACCTCCAGTATAATGTTGAAAAGAAGTGATGAGAGCAGATATCCTTGTTTTGTTCCTGATCTTAGGGAGAAAACATCCAGTCTTGTGACATTAAGTATGACATTAGCTGTGGGTTTTCCAGAGATGTCCCTTATCACATTAAAGAACTTCCCTTCTTTTCCTAGGTGGTTGAGTATTCTAATTATAAAAGGCTGTTGGATTTGTCAAATGCTTTTTCTTTGTCTATTGAGATGATCATATGGTTTTTATCTTTGATTCTATTAATATGATGTATTACATTGGTTGATTTTAGTATGCTAAATCAACATACTAAATCTCATTTGGTCACAGTGTATAATCCTTACATATATTGCTAAAAATTGGCTTGCTAGTACTTTGTTAAGTATGTTTGCATTAATAATCATAAGGGATATTGGTTTGTAGTTTTCTTTTTTTTTGTGATGTCTTTGATTTTGGTATCAGGGCAATAATGGCCTCATAGAATGAGTTTGGAAGTATGCTTTACATATTCTTACGCTTGTTTACTGTTTAGTTTGAAAAGGATTTTCCCTTAGAATACAGGCTGGCAAAGTTTTTCTGTTAAAAAAAATGGTAACAAATATTTTAGATTTTGGGGACCACACATGATCTCTGTAACATATTCTTCTTTGGTTTTGTTTATGTTTTTCTTTCTATAACTCTTAAAAATTGAAAAACCATTCTTAGCTCAGGAGCCATAGAAAATCAATCTGCGGTCTGGATTTGGCTCTCAGGCCACAACTGGCCAACCCCTGCTTTAGAATTATGAAGGCATCGCTCCATTGTCTTCTAGTATTTTTCCTCATCCTTTCTATGTAAACTTTGTTGTTGTTGTTTTGTTTTGTTTTCTCTCTGGAACCATTTAGAGTCTTCCATTTATCTCTGGTTTCTGGAAGTTTCTCAAAGATGTTCTCTGTTGTTTGTCTTTTTTATTCATGTACTAGAAAATCTGTCAATATGAAAACTGTCAACGTGGCAATTCATATCCCTTTAGATCTGGAAAAAAATTTAACTATTATTTCTTTGCTAATGTCTTCCCCCATTTTGCTATTCTCTCCTTCCTGAACTCCTATTACTCAAAATTAATCCTCTAATTTTCTTAACTCTTCTCTGTCTCCTGTCCCCAGTCCCCACTCATCCCTGCATCTGTTGTCTTTTTATTCTGAGTCTTGGGAGACTTCCTCAGCTTTATTTTTCAACTCGCTTTTAAATTTTGAAATTTCTGCCATATATATATTTAATTCCAAGAACTCTTTCTTATTCTCTGAATGTTTTCTTTTATAGAATCCTATTTTTGTTTCATGGATGCTGCATATTTTCCTACATTTCTAAAGATATTAAAAATTGTTAAAATTTCCTTTTGCTTTTTTCATTGCATGTTTTTTTCTTTTTCCTTGTTGCTTTTACTATGGGGAGAGGGATGATTTGTCCAAATGTTTTCTTACTATTTGCTGATGAAATGCATGAGGCAAAAGAAAATCTGAGGACCTCACCATCATGTCATTCCTCAGGTCATAAGGTCCCTTGCCAGTTTTGCTGTTACCCTCCACCTTTCAGAGTCTCCTTGGGTTAGTGTCATGTGTAATGTCCAGGGTGTGTAGATGTACCGAGCAGGAGGTATAGGGAAAAGCATGTCTATTTCATTGTTCCAGAAGCAGAAGTCCCCAATCTGTTGTTTTTCCTATTTCACAAATGAAGTAAAAGACTCATCTATGTGTGCCCCAGATCACAGGATTTGGAGAAGGATGTGGAGTGATTACCATGGAGCTTTTCCTCCTGCCAGAAACCAGAGGGCCCAGAACATGTAAGAACCAGCAGTAGGGGCCTCAGTCATTCATAGGATGTTATGTGCCCCAAATCACACAGCAGGTAAATAGCAGAACTAGAATGTCATTTCACAAGGTATGGTTCACATACCACCTGCATAAAAATGTTAAGTATGTCTGTTAGAAATGCAGATACCTTGGACCCTAGCCTAGACCTTCTGCAGAAGGTGATTTTGTTTGTGTGCCCTTTAAAGGCTGTTAAGCACTGCTATGAGAAAAAAGAATTCCATGATCTCTTGGTGCTCCTCAAACTGAGACTCCATGATTCTCTTGAAGCAGTCACCCCAGTTGCCCTGCATGGATGACAGCCCGTGCTGCTTGTTTAATTTCTGGTAAAACTAGCCTGGCGAGCAAGGCCAGCCCTGGCTTACTGGAACACACCATGAGCCGTGGGGGTCAGAGAGCTTTCTCCATGGGGAGGAAGACTGGGAGGGGGTGCAGCGGGAAACCTAGTCAGAAGCAGCAGACAGTGGAAGACTAATGGGATTAATACTTGGGATTCATTAGCCAAGGATTCTGGAACTTTTCCAGTCCTCTCCAGCAAATGGCCCAAACTGCCCCCTTAATAGCATTAAGTGAAATTATAAATCAGAGACGGTGGCTGATCAATCTCCTTGGGGCTTCTCTACAGCTTTTGTGCAGTAGGGGTGGGGACAGTCCTTCAGTGGGGCGACTGCTCCTCTGCCAGCAGCTGCAGCACTTGCTCCACTTGGTCCGTTTCCCTCTTCCCTGGCCTGGAAGAAAGGAGCCAGAACACACAGGTCTGGATCACCATCAAGGCTTCTTCCTCACCCATCTCACTCCCTCCCATTCCACAGCACAAAAGCCACCAGTCAAAGGGGAGCCAGTCAGAAGCAAAACGCTCTGTCCCAGAAATTTCCACGGTCATAAAATTTAGATTGGGGTGGTGTCCTGGGCAGAGGAACCACAGTAGAATGGTGGCAGGAAAGACTTTCTTTTTCAAACATAGCCGAGCCTACATGCCTTGCGAATCTTAGAGGCTCAAAGAGAGAAGAGGAGCCTTCACCCCTGGGTACCACTTCTCCTTCCAAGTCCAGGCTCTGGGGCAGGGAACCACCTCGGATGGAAAGGTTCTGATGGAATCTCCCCACAGAGGTCTTGCTGCCTCATCTGATCACCTGCTCACGTTCTCCACCTCTTTAGCCTAACGGATGGGGTTTCATGATCATCCATCATTCTCTCTCTCCTTCCCAAGACAAGCCTAGATCACTTCGTCACCCACATCCATCCTTTCTTCTAGGAAGAAGGATGGGAAATAAATTAGTCAAAGTTCTCCAGAGAAGTAGAACCAGTAGGATATGTAGATATATCACAGGAGATTTATTCAGGGAATTGGCTCACTCGAGAAGTCTCGAGATATGCTATCTGTAAGCTTGGAGAACCAGGAAAGCAGTGATATAATTCAGTCTGAGTATGAAAGCCTGAGAACTGGAGCTCCAGTGTCTGAGGGAAAAAGAGGATGGATGTTCCAGCTCAAGAAGAAAGTGTAAACTTGCTCTTTCTCTACCTTTTTGTTCCATCTGGGCCTTCAGTGGATTGGACGGTGCCTGCCTACATTGGTGAGGACAATGGTTTTTACTCAGTCCACTGATTCAAATGCTAATCTCTTCTGGAAATGCCCTCAGAGACACACCCAGAAGTAATGTTTTGCCAGCTATCTGGGTATCCCTAAGTCTAGCTGACACGTAAAATTAGCCATCACAGGAAGATAACCAAGCCAGGTCCTGAAGTGAGAGCAGACGGGTAAGCAGTTAGTGTTGTTCTGCAGTGGCTGAGCCCCTGAGGGGACCAGGGCTGCTGTGCCAGATGGGGAGTGCCCAGCTCCAGGGATGCTTCTATGTTGGCAGCAATCATTAAATCTGCCTGCCTGAATCTCATTGGCCAGGCCTCGTCTCCTGCCAGGTACAGCATCATTGCCCCTCACTGAGACCAATCAGCAGCACAGTCAGCAGTAGAGTGGGCCAAGAGCAATTTCTTCATGACATTTACAAAGGGAGGGTGGGATTTAGCACATTGTGCATTTCTCTGGGCTCCCTGACGGTCTGATGGCATCCAAATCCCAAAGGTGGTGACCACACATGTGAGCATATGCAGGGCCTGCTGAAGCTGCCTACAAACAGATGTGCATGTGTGAGGAAGCTCGGGTGTTTCTGGGTACCCAATAAATAATCTTATCTATAATACATCAAAACGGGAAATCAATTCTGGTAATTACCCTATTTTCTTCATTCTAATATACCATTGATTATAAGATGCATCACTGATTTAACAGCTGCCTCAAAAAGAAACTTTACAATAAACATGCAGGTCTATTTTAAGACATATCCCCATTTCAGAAATGTTAAAATGTGTGCGAGGAAGAGGGGAGATGCATATTATAATTAAGAGAAAATGGTAATGGGGAGATAGTCAAACCAATTGACTGATTGAATTAATCAGTAAATGCAGTGAGTGTGATTCATTGGAGGGTTTTCAGTGTGTTGGTGGGCACCCTGACTCAGCCACCCTGAGATAAATTATTGTGCTCCCCTCTTAGCCAGCTCTCAAGGGTCTCTTCCCAGAGTAACTCCTTATATTCATTGTCACGTCAGACATCTGATCCTAACTAGGTGACTCTCAGAAGAATTACAGGCAAGAAGATGCCCTCCTCTCCTTTCATCTGGCATTGACTTTTGAGCTCAGTTCCTCCCCTCTATTCCCCAGGGATCCAGATCTCCTGGGGTATCACCATCATGAGATGCCCATACATCTAAGCTCCACCAAAAAGCACTGGGCATTCTCCTCCTACCCGTTGTCCAGGTGAGGAGCGAGACCATTATCATTTGCCTCCAGCCTGACTCTCTTACATCTGTCCCAGTTCACCCCAGTATGGAGCCTGTAGCCACCCTGTCTGTCCCTATCTCTCCAGTGCTCTGGGATTCCTCTTGCCCCCAGTCTTCTCCAGTGCTGTTCTCCTAACCCTGAGGGCCTTGGTGACCTTGATCACCACCCCAACTATTGCTCTGAAGATGAAATAAGGTGGGCTGTGGACACATATTGGATCCTGTGATGGACCAACAGCTGATAACAGGCCAGCAGGACACCAGGAAGGTCTAAGGCAGAGGTGTCCAATCTTTTGACTTCCCTGGGCCACATTGGAAGAAGAAGAATTGTCTTGGGCTACACATAAAGTACACCAACATTAACAATAGCTGATTAGCTAAAAAAAATTGCAAAAAAAACACAACTCATTATGTTTTAAGAAAGTTTACAAATTTGTCTTGGGCTGCATTCAAAGCCATCTGGGGTCACATGCGGCCTGCGGCCGTGGGTTTAAAAAGCTTAGTCTAAGGCTGGGGGAAAAGCACATTTTTGAGAAAATAAAAATCATAATTTTTTGTTTTTGAGACAGGGTTTCACTCTGTCACCCAGGCTGGTGTGCAGTGACACAATCACGGCTCACTACAGACTCGACCTCGCTGGACTCAGGTGATCCTCCCACCTCAGCCTCCCAAGTAGCAAGGACTACAGGCGTGTGCCATCAGGACTGGCTAATTTTTGTATTTTTTGTAGAGATGAAGTCTCACTATGTTGCCCAGGTTGGTCTCAAACTCCTGAGCTCAAGCCATCTGCCCACCTCAGCCTCCCAAAATGCTGGGATTACAGGCGTGAGCCACTGCACCTGGCTGAAAATCAGAAAATTTTGATCCACACTGGGGACAGGGAGTAACTGGTTGGGAACTGAGTGAACAACAAGGAGGATGGAGTGGTCTAGAGAGAAACTTAAGAGAAAGAGAGAGAGAGGCCATATGCAGTGGCTCATGACTGTAATCCCAGCCCTTTGGGATGCTGAAGTGGGCGAATCACCTGAGCCCAGGAGTTTGAGACTAGCCTGAGAAACATAGGGGGACCCTGTCTCTACAAAAACAAAAACAAACAAACAAACAAAAAATTAAAAACAGCCAGGCATGGTGGGGCACGCCTGTGGTCCTGGCTACTCAGGAGGCTGAGGCAGAAGGATTGCTTGAGCCTAGGAGATTGTGGTTACAGTGAGCTATGATCACGCCACTGCACTCCAGCCTGGGTGACAGAGCAAGACCCTCTTTCAAAACAAAAGACAAAAACAAAACAAAACCCAACCAACAAAACAAAACAAAAACAAAAAGAGGAGACAGTCTTTATGAGGGTGCTACAGAACAGCCCTGCTATGAGGAAGGTAGGGCACATTTCAGGAGTCCCTTATGGTCTTTAGATTTCTAAATTTTCTATTTTTATCTAGTCTTCCCATCTTCCATTCACTGGTTCTCAACCTGGGTTTAAGGTACTGGCCCTGCCTAGGAGTGTTTGGAAATGCCTAGGAGAGTTGTGGCTGTCACAACTGGGCCTCTACTGCCATGTAGGGGGCAGGGCCAGGGATGCTAAGAAGCCTGAAGCTCTTGGTATTGCAGGTGGAAAAATTGCCTGTCCCAAAGACAAGATACAGATTGAGAAACACCAGTCCCTGCACTACCTCACCTAGCCTCTAGGGGTGCTCTTCTCCCCCTGCAGAGCTGGCCTGAGTTTGCCCTGACTCTGCCATCCCCTATCAGACTCAGCCTGATTTGGAGTTTTCAGATGGAAATTTCTAAAGAAACTTAAGAAGACAGATGGGAAATTATCAAAGAAAGCAACAAAGCATAAAAAAAAAGAGGAGCATCAACAGATTTCTGAGTCTAAGGAAGCTCAAGTCTATTTAGTCTAGTCATTTTTTTTTTTTAACTCACAATTTTCCTGATTGAAACAATTTACTAGGTGCAGAGGCCTCATTTCTTTCCTTATGCTAAGGACACTACAGCCAGTCATAGCTCAGGCTGGCCCTGATACTGGCCTGGTAGAATGTTTAAGCTTTCTAGAGGCCAGTCTCTGGATCTTTTTCTTGGTGTGACCCAGAAAGACTACGGGCTCAAATCACTCCAGTCTCAAGCTGCTTTGGCCTTCTGGCCTCTCCTCAGTCTTTGACCCCTTGCACTAGCTCCACACATCAGGTCTTTCTGAGCAAGGTGTGGCCTTCTCTTTTGCCTTTAGAGTAAGTGTCAAGTAATGCTAGCAGCTGTGATGGAGTTCTCATCAACGCTCATGGTTCCAGACAAGAAGAGTTGCTTTTTCACTCACTTACAGCCTAAAACCAATGGTACCAACTGGTGGCAGGTCTCCTCCAAGTGGTAATTCTGAACCCTAGGCTCTTTTCATCTGGTGACTTCTCCATCTTCATTGTGTGGTTTCTCCACATGGAGCCTGCAGAAGAGGAGAGGGGATGGAGGATTACCTGCACGTGGTTTTCATGGGCCAAGCCTAGAATTACCACACATGACTTGTGCTCATATTCTACTGGCAGGAATGGAGACACATGCCCCCAACCTCCAGCTGCAGGAGTTTCTGGGAAATGTAACCTAGCTGTGTGTTCAGGAAGATGAAGAATTGGGTTTTACAACCAGTCAGCAGTACATACCTCCACCTCCCATGAATGGGCTTCTAGAAGTCCTATTTTCCTTTTTCTCTACAATTTTTTGGCAGGTCTAAAGCAATGTCCTGGTTATGAATAAGTGGCTGGTTCCTCAAAAAGTTAAACATAGGATTATCACATAATCCTACAATCCTACTTCTAAGCTTATACACAAAAGAATTTAAAACAGTACTCAAACAAATACATGAACACACATGTTCATAGTAGCACTATTCACCCTAGCCAAATCCTTATCGATGCAATGAATGGATAAACAAACCGTGGTACAGATATACAATGGAATATTATTCAGCCATAGAAAGGAATTAAGTATTGATAAATACTACAATGTGGATGATTATGCTAAGTGAAAGAAGCCAGAAAAAAGTCACATGTTGCATGGTTCCATTTGTATGAAATATCCAGAATAGTGAAACCCATACAGATGGAAAGAAGATTGGTGGTTGCCCAGAACTGTGGAGTAACTGCTTAATGGAGACCCTTTGGGGATGATGAAAATGTTCTGGAACTGGCTGAAGATGGTGGTTGCACAATGTTGTCAATGTATTAAATGACACTGAATTGTTCACTGAAAAATGGTTAATTTTATGTTATATACATTTTACCTCATTTAAAAAAATGTTTAAATGATTCTAAAAGAAAGAACAAATGGATGGATTTTTTGCTTTGGTTTTGTTTTTAATGAAGCCTAGTTTTTACGTATTGTTTGTTGTTAATTTTTCTGGTCCGCATCACATAAGATGGTTCTTAGCACTTGACCTGCTCCAGCAACTTAACTCCATCCTGTACGCCTTCTAAAGACATTGGAGAAGCAACTAATCTTTCCTTAACTCCATGGACTCTCTCCTTGGGTTTGGTTTCTGATCATATGAAATGCATTTCTGATACCTAGAATAATTATCTGTTAGAGTGTTCATTTGCTGAGCAATGACGATTGACATACCTGGGGCTTAATTATTTTTAAATTTAGCTCATAGTCTCACTTCCATCCACTTCTGGAGGCTCCTCAGCTTCTTTCCTCTCCTTCCTGCCCTCATCTGGTAGCTGCTCCCTTCCCCCACCTCTGGGTGCTGCTTAGGAGGTGGGGACCTATAACATTTTCAAGCCTTCCTCTCACCGGGTCCCAGTCTTTCCTGGGCTCATCAGTCTAGTCAAATATCCCCTAGTACTAAAAATAATTTTAAAAATCAATCTTATTCTACTTATGCTTCGAATAAAATAGCACTTAGCATGATGTTTTGTACTTCTTTTGATATAAGACATTTCATTCTTCTAGACTATAAGCTCTTTGATGGTAAGAACTATGCCTGAATTACATCTATATACTTAGCACTTAACACAGTAGCTGATTTATATAGTAGTTGCTCAATAAATATGAATTAAGTGAATAAATAAAATGTAATAGCATACAGATAAGAGAAAGGCTATTTTTTCATGTGAATAAACAACCCAATTGAAGCCATTCTCTTGTAGAGAGAGCAGCTTTTTACCTGAAATCAATGAATTGTTCATTCGTGCAGACCAGCACAAAAGAACTATTATCTAGGGCTGGCATGAATTATAAGCAGGCAGGCTCAAGGAAAAGAACAAGTTTTGTTATAATAAATGGGAGTCTAGAACTCAGTAAACAGTGAAAGGGGGCCAAGGAGGAGAGATCAGAATAGAGAAACCAGTCCCACTTACTGGGGGAGGGTGGGCAGGCACTGCTATGGATGGTGGGAGACATTCCAGCCAGGGCGTGTACTCTGAATGTGTGTGGGGGCATAGGTGGCCTATCAAAGGGAAAAAGAGAGGGTCCCAGCGGTGCTTGACCATTGTGTGTGGGTGAGATGGTGAGGTGCTGTAGCAGGCATCAAGGGAGAGCCAAACAGGCAGGTGGTCAGCATGCAGGGGAACTGACAGCGGGCTGGGCCCTGGGCAAGATTTCTGGGATGAATGATGGGATTAAGAATCCTGGGAAGATGAATGAGAGTAAGGCCGGGCCATAGCCTTGGAGGAACTAGGTTCTTACCAGGTTTCCTAGGCAGATATTCAGGCCCAGGTAGGGGTGTTTGGTGAGAACTTGGACACAAACAAGGCCTTAGAACTGGGTCATGTGGTCAGAGCAGGTCTGGGTGACTGACCTCCTGGACTAGGTAGGGCTCCTTAAACTCGCTATGACTGAGGCCTGGATGTATCTGAGATTGAGATAGGACTGCGCATGCAGATGAGACTCAAGTGCCTCTAGTGGGGAAGGAGGGGCTTCAGGGAGAGTGGAGTCATTATAAGCTAATGGCGAAAATCAGACTTAAGTGGTTGCCAAGCTGGATTCAATGATGAGGCTGTGTACCTATAAATTACTCCACAGGATTTAATGTGTACACATTTTAAAGATTTTCTTTCCCCATAGCAAAGTAGATTTACAGTCTGAATGACTGAGCTTATTAATTCTAATAACCTTTTTTAGAATAAAAGTATATAAGAGGATGGGAAGTAAAAGCCTATGTCCTTAGGTCCAAGAAGGAAGAGGAGCCCTCTCTAATTCCTGCAGTGGTAAGAGTGCCTGGGTGTGAGTGAAGAGGGCCTGCTGCTGACCTCAGCCTGGAATTCCGGTTTCCAGTGCCTCCTCTCCCGACCTGTTCAGCAGGCACCCTCCTTCCCTGGGGTCTCCAGACCAGTAACACTCTCTGTTCTCTTACTCAGTGGTTTGTTTGATTGATCTACTCTTCCTGGGTGTGTTCAACTGGGATCTCAGCAGAACAGCTCCAGGCCAATATCTGAAAGACCCTCAGTACGTTCTGAATGGAGGGCTGCCTTGCCAGAGGTCAGGCTGCCCCCTTTCCCGCCTGTTATTTGAGCATGGTACTCTAGTCACCTCAGCAACTCTGTGAGCTACCCAGTGCTTTGTCAATAAATCCCCTTTTCAGATTACATCAGTCTAAGCCAGTCCTGATGTTTGCAATCAGGAAACTGAACAAATATAAAAATTGGTGTCTTAAGGGGTGGCAGGAAACAGACCCTCAGAGAAGTAAGTTGTGTCAGGGCTTGCTATCTGCCTAGTTGGAGCTGAATGCAGTGAAAACCCAGCGGGGAACTCTAGCAGCCTATGGCCCAAGTGACGAAACAGCCCCTAAAGTTACCCAGTGGTCCCAGACTGAAAAAGCCACTTCAGGCAAGGATACGGAGGTCCCATAGCAGATGGTCTTGGTATCTGCGCCACGTCCCCCTTGTTCTCTCCTGATTTCAGTGCAGCTGCGATGATCTTGTTCAAGCGTGTGCCAGTTTCTCTTTCTGCTTTCTTGCCTCAAGCCTTTCTCCAAAGCCAGGAAAGACCCCTCAGAGGCCATCAGTGCAGCTAGCCCCCAAGTGGGGGGAAACTTACCATCCCTGAGGGCAAACCTCAACCCAAGTGGGATGGGAGCTGGTGGATAAATGTTCCGATTCCTTTCCATCCCAGGACAATTCTGAGGTGCCTTCTGCAACGTGCTTCAGAAGACCCCCAGTGGGAATGAGCCCACACATTGAGGAGCTCAGTCATGCTCCCTTTGTTATAATAATTTTCCATCCTTTCCTGTCTCCCTCCCCCTGCTCCCCCATCTGCTTTTTGACAGACAGCCCAGATAAACGACCTGCAGCCAAATCTGTGTCTCGAGCTTTCTTTCAGGAGAGCCCAAGCTACTACCTGAAAATGTGACAAGAGAAGAGGAGTTAAAGGACTAAGTGGGAGATGGGAGATGGGAGATGGGAGATGGGAGATGGGAGATGGGAGATGGGAGATGGGAGATGATGGGAGATGGGAGATGGGAGATGGGAGATGGGAGATGGGAGATGGGAGATGGGAGATGGGAGATGGGGGATGGGGGATGGGAGATGGGAGATGATGGGAGATGGGAGATGGGAGATGGGAGATGGGAGATGGGAGATGGGAGATGGGAGATGGGAGATGATGGGAGATGGGAGATGGGAGATGGGAGATGGGAGATGGGAGATGGGAGATGGGGGATGGGGGATGGGAGATGGGAGATGATGGGAGATGGGAGATGGGAGATGGGAGATGGGAGATGGGAGATGGGAGATGGGAGATGGGAGATGATGGGAGATGGGAGATGGGAGATGGGAGATGGGAGATGGGAGATGGGAGATGATGGGAGATGGGAGATGGGAGATGGGAGATGGGAGATGGGAGATGGGAGATGGGAGATGGGAGATGGGGGATGGGGGATGGGAGATGGGAGATGATGGGAGATGGGAGATGGGAGATGGGAGATGGGAGATGGGAGATGGGAGATGGGAGATGGGAGATGGGAGATGATGGGAGATGGGAGATGGGAGATGGGAGATGGGAGATGGGAGATGGGAGATGGGAGATGATGGGAGATGGGAGATGGGAGATGGGAGATGGGAGATGGGAGATGGGAGATGATGGGAGATGGGAGATGGGAGATGGGAGATGGGAGATGGGAGATGATGGGAGATGGGAGATGGGAGATGGGAGATGGGAGATGGGAGATGGGGGATGGGGGATGGGAGATGGGAGATGATGGGAGATGGGAGATGGGAGATGGGAGATGGGAGATGGGAGATGGGAGATGATGGGAGATGGGAGATGGGAGATGGGAGATGGGAGATGGGAGATGATGGGAGATGGGAGATGGGAGATGGGAGATGGGAGATGGGAGATGGGAGATGGAGATGATGGGAGATGGGAGATGGGAGATGGGAGATGGGAGATGGGAGATGGGAGATGATGGGAGATGGGAGATGGGAGATGGGAGATGGGAGATGGGAGATGGGAGATGGGAGATGGGAGATGGGGGGTTGGCAGTAGCGTTGCTTCTTCCAGCACTGGGAAGCTTCAGGAGAAAATGAAAAACTCAAACTCATGAATTTCAGCCCAAGGCATAGGCAGAAACCCAGGGACTTTCTAAGACCTACTGAATGGGGTTCATATTTATTTATTTTTAGAAAAGAGGTCTTATTAGGATGGCAGTGGCTGTTGCCATCACGCTGGCTGCAGCAGGGAGGCGCAGCTGGGGCCGCATACTCCATGGAGCCAGTGGGAGCCCTGCCCCTTCTGAGTTGGGACGCGAGCTCCCTGGGTGCTGCTGTAGCCGCCCAACCCGCAGCTACAGACCCACGCCTCCTGCTGTATGGAGCGGGCGGGAACCCCAGCCTCCTGGGCGGGGCTGCAGGCGCCCAAACTGCAGCTGTGAATGGGAGCCTCCCTGTGCCCTTCCGGGAGGGCCGGGAGCAGGCAGGATCTGCCTTCCCTGGTGCGGCTGCCACGCCCTCCCAGGCTCAGGAGCCGGGTGTCTCTGCAGCCTGCACCCTCGGGGCCCCAGGAGGAACCTCTGTCCCTGCAGGTTCCGGGGTGTCTTCTCCTGCTGCCTGGCCCCTCTCCACTCCCGGCACCTGCTCTGATCTTGGAGCCGGGGTTGGGGCCGAGCCTGGGGGCTATGAATGGCAGCAGAAGGCAGATTGATTCCTAGGCGGGGAAGAGCGGGAGTCCCCAGTAAGGCCCCACCTTTGGGTCAGGGAGGGCCTGAAGGCTGGGGGCTGGGCTGCCAGTCCTGCTGACTGGAATGGGGACTCGTGGTGCCTCTTCTGGGCCGCTGTTGGCCACCCCTGGACCTATCAGCATGGATGCACTTCCTCCCCTCTGAGGTCCATAAAAACCCTGGGCTCAGCCAGAGCAGAGCAGAGGATGGCCAGAAGACGAAAAGGGCAGCGAGACTGGGATGGACAGAGAGACGTATATGGGATGGGATGGCATGGGATAGGATGGGATGGGCGACTGGCAGGGAGGAACTACCCTGTCTGCTGAGAGCTTCAGATACCTGCAGAGATATCCGAATGACTTGCCTGCAGAGAGGAGCCACCCTCTCCAGGGCCTCCTCTCTGCTGAGCGTGAACACTCGTCGGGAGGACTTGCCTACAGAGAGGAGCTACCTATTCCTCTGAGCTGTTCTAACACTAAATAAAACTCTTCTCCTTTTTCACCCTTCACTTCTCTGTGTACCTCATTCTTCCTGGATGCAGGACAAGAACTTAGACAAAAGTGCTGTGGCCACAGAGGTTTCCAGCCAAAAAAGTCGACACCCCAGAGATCCCATAACAATTATGTTGCTCAGGCTGGTCTTGAACTCCTGGCCTCAAGCATCCTCCCGCCTCTCAAGTAGCTAGGATTACAGGCATATGCCACCACACTCAGTTCAGAATGATGTCTTATGGCTCATAGTTGCAGGACTGAGATAGTCAAAACCAGTCACAAAGTTTGATCCTACAGGTGGTCAAATTATAAATCTAGTTAAAAATCACAGCTTCTCCACATTTCTAATGTGAAAGATAGAAATGACTGATCAGAAAAGAGGGGGACCACAACAGTTGCAACAAGGATATATGGGAAGATTTGATTGGGCTCGTAGTACCTTGAGCTTCTCACCCAGGCTGAGCCTGTCTTGCCAAAAGCAGTAGCTCCTCCCCTTCCATCCAGTGAGGCTTATCCCTGCCTTGCTTGGAAACTTTATATGAACCCACCTTATGGAGCTACCTTGCAAGGGGAGGAGCCACTATCCTTTTTATCTCCATACTGGAAAAAATAATTAGAGACATTCCAGCATGGGGCAGTGGTGGTGGTGGTGAATTACCTATTTAAACTCTGGAGAAGAAAACATACACACCACAAGTGTTGTATGACATTATTAATTTGAATCATTAAAGATCTGGAAAATTCATGTAGGAATGGATTATTAAAAAAATAAAACCAAGGAGAGAACAATAGAGTATTGAAGTACCTGGATTTGAAGACTTAGGGACATTTGCTAGAAATTCTACATTGAATGTTCTGTTCTAAGTTGTTAGGAGTGGTTTTAATTCTGTTTGGTTAGCTGAAACATAGGCTCCACATTGATTCCCACTAAATGGAGTTGAGAAGCCAGAAATCCCTTGGATGTAGGGAAGAAATGCATAGAACTTAGAAGACAGAAATGGATTTATGTGAAACCCACCTATTCCCTCTGAGAAAACCCAGAAGAGTTTACTTTCCCCGTGTTCATCAGGATGTCTAATAGGACACGTCCTGCTGTCGGAATTATAGTTAAAGTCAATGCTTAGAATAGCAGATGCTAAGTACACACATTCTAATTTTTTTTTTTTTTTTTTTTGAGACAGAGTCTCACTCCATCACCCAGGCTGGAGTGCAGTGGCATCTCTCAGCTCACAGCAACCTCAGCCTCCTGGGTTCAAGCAATTCTCGTGCCTCGGCCTCCCAAGTAGCTGCGATTACAGGAACTCACCAACAGACCAGGCTAATTTTTTTTTTTTTTTAGATGGAGTCTCGCTCTGCCACCCAGGCTGGAGTGCAGTGGTGCAGTCTTGGCTCATTGCAACCTCTGCCTGTCAGGTTCAGGCAATTCTTCTCCCTCAGCCTCCCAAGTAACTGGGACTACAGGCGCACACCACCATGCCCAGCTAATTTTTTTTTTTTTTGTATTTTTTTTTTTTTTTAGTAGAGACGGGGTTTCACCATGTTGGCCAGGCTGGTCTTGAACTCCTGGCATTAAGTGATCCACCTGCCTTGGCTTCCCAAAGTGTTGGGATTACAGGTGTGAGCCACTGTGCCTGGCCACACATTTTGAATTTAGAGTCCACAGCCTCTATAAAGGGCATACTGCAGGGTACCACCCCCCCACCCCCATCCCCACAATGTTAGCCTGTGCGGAGTGTGGTGTACACAAGAAGAAGCCATTCCCTCTCTTCACACCCTTCTGGGAGAGGAAAGGAGGAGGGGTACTTCAAGAGGATCCCTTGTAGAGACAGAAGCAGAGAAGATGGCCGTTTCCTGTCCTGGCTGGATGTCTGCTTAGCTGACCTGAGCAAAGGAAAGGAGACATGGAGAAAGATGATGAGGTGAGGTGTGTGCATTGTGGGGGGAAGGGGCAGTAAAGCAGCCTCCTCCCACCACTTGGCATGGTAGCAATCCAGGCGTTTCCCCATAGCTGGGTGGACAAAGCAGAAGGGTGAGGGAGCTGGTCTTCAGTGGTCAGTGACACCACACAGGAGGACTGCAGCCCACCAAGGGGTCCCGGCAGCTGGAGCCCAGAGTTGATGACATCAAGTGGGGGCTGAGGGGTGGTGGAGAAATGAGGCGAGCCCAAGTCAAATCTCCAGGGTCAGGGAAATGAGCAGTGCAGGGTCTCCATAGGGTCCACCAAGAGCTCACATACAGAGCAGACGCCCAGCATTTGATGCCTGCCCACAGGGGGCTTGAAGACTGGCCAGAGAAGCTGCAACAGTAGACCAAAAGAAGACTTCAACCTCACCCAGTGAACAAGGGAGATGTCTGCCTTTTTCCTTCTTGTTCCTCTTCACCTAATTATTTAATATCCCCAAACTCCAGGACTGGCAAATAGAGACCTGATTTGAGCTATGATGGAGGATCATGGCTCCTCACTTCTTTCCATCCCTGATTCAGTTCACGGACGTGGAGTTTTTAGCAATGGGAAGGCCAGGTACTCTGGAGGGAAGGTGCTGCAATAACAGCACAGTAATGCATTGTGAGTCTTCTTCCAGCTCCCCTAAAGGGGTCTGTGGCCATTTACCAGGGTAACTATGTATTGATCAAGGTAACTGAATGACCCAGACCTTTCAAGGATTATTGACACTGGATCTGGTATAACATCAATCCTGGGGACCCAGAACCCTTTATCTATGGGTTAACATGAGGCTTTTGAAGGCCAGGTGATAAATGGATTTCTACCTGAGTCTGTGTCATGGTAGACCCAGTAGGGCACTTACACCATCCTATAGTTATTTTCTCAGTTCCTGACTAAACTATTGGAATAAATAACCTCAACTGGCAGACTCCCTGCCCTGGCTTCTGACCCGTGAAGTAAGGGCTATTTCCACAGGAAGGACAAAGTAGGAGTCTCTGGAGCCCTTCCACAGCCATGGGGAATAGCCGAGATTAATGCTATTAGCTGAGATTAATGCTTCCACAGCCATGGGGAATAGCCGAGATTAATGCTTCCACGGCCATAGGGAATAGCCGAGATTAATGGCTTCTACTTTGAGAGGAGCCCAGAGCAAGAAAAGGTTCTGTTGCATGTCCAGGTTGCCATGCAAGCTGCTCTGTCCCGTGCCTCTCATGACCCAGCAGATGCAATGATGATCAATGCTGTGGCAGATCAGGCTTCCATACGGAGCCATTGGAAAGTACCAATGGGAGAATCACAGTGGGGACCCCTGGAGTTTTGGGACAGGGACATCATCTCTTTGCTGTAACTATGCATGTAAGAAACAGCTCTTGACTTTCTACTAGGCCTCACAGACTGAACACAGTATACCTGGTGACCATGCAACCCAAGTGGCTCATCCAGAATTGGGTATGATCTCATCAACAAGCCAAGAAGGGCATGCCAAGCACCACCACATCATCAGGTGGGAACAGTTTATTTGGAACTGGGTCAAGCAGGTCCTGACAGCACGAGCGAGTCACATGTGCTTCACTCTCCCAACACCCCTGCTCCTGTTACACTGCCACCCCACGCACATACCTGTAGCTTCACGGGGAGTCCCCTGTGACCTGTTGACTATGGAGGAACAACTGCAGCCTGATTTACAGGTGGCTCTGCACAATGTGCTGGCATCACACAGGACTGCTGTGGCATTAGACCTGCCCTCAGGACCAGCCTCAAAGGACAGCACAGAGGCACATCCTTCCAGCAGTACAGCGTGACCACTATTCTCAAAAGAAGAGATGGCCCGAGGTAAGCGTCTAATGTGATTCATGAGCAATAGCTAGTGATTTAGCAGATGGCCAGGGACTTGGAGAAATCATGATAGGAAAATTAGAGGCAAGGTGGTTTAGAGAAGTGGTCTGTGGATGAACTCATACCCCCAAATTACAATAACTTATAGTCTTTCTTCCACCTCTAATACATCTCCCACTCTGCCCTCCAAGCGATCTTGCTAGCAGGCTAATGTAATCATGTCACTCCCCTGACAAGAATTTTAATGGCTCCTCATTGCTTATGGGATAAAATACAAACCCTTTGCAAAACTTGCCCCTTGTCTCTCTAGCCAACCTCATCTCTTACAACTTCCTTCCCTAATACTTTGTGCTCCAGGCTGATTCCCAAAAGCATGCCTTTTTTTCTTCAGGTTTCTGAACCTTTGTCTTGTTTTTTCCTCTGCCCAGATGGACTCTGCCCTATTCATCCTCCAGGTCTCAACTCAGAGGTCACCTCCTCCCAGAATTCTTCCCAGATTTGCCCAGGCAGATGCAGGATGGTTACTGTAGTAGACTCCAAAGCCAGACTGCTTCAATCCTGGCTTGGTTACTTACTAATCATGTGACCATGGACATATTATGTAACCTTACTGTGCCTCAATTTCCTCACTTGTAGACCAGGCAAGGTTGGTGTGAGGATTAATTAGTATATAAGTATTATTAGTAATAAAATAATAATTAGGTTTTAAAATAATACAACATAAATATTTAAGTAGGACCAGGCAGGGTGGCTCATGCCTGTAATCCCAGCACTTTGGGAGTCTGAGGTGGGTGGATCACCTGAGGTCAGGAGTTTGAGACCAGCCTGAGCAACATGACAAAACCCTGTCTCTACTGAAAATACAAAAATTACCTAGGAATGGTGGCGCTCGCCTGTAATCCCAGGTACTTGGGAGGCTGGGGCAGGAGAATTGCTTAAACCTGGGAGGCAGAGATTGCAGTGGGCCAAGATCACGCCACTGCACTCCAGCCTGGACAAGATTCCATCTCAAAAATTAAAAAAATATATATATACACACACACATATATATACACACATATGTATACACATATATATACACATATATATATTCCATCTCAAAATATATGTATATATAAATATACTCCATCTCAAAAAATGTATATCTCTATATTTATTATTTATTTTTATATATAAAAATATGTATTTTTAAGTAAATAATACATAAGCAGAAATATAAAAGCAGAAGTGGGCCTGGCCTAAAGTGACTGCTCACTATATGTCATTGCTGCCAGTGAGTGCTGTTTTCCCTACACAGCCCCCAAATTTTATGCACATGCCCAGGCAGACAGGGTAAAGGCACTCTTCCCCCTTGGTGTTTTTAGTTCCCAGCAAGTGCCTGGCACATAGCAGGCTCTCAATAAGTTCTTACGGGATGAACAAATGACGTCTGGAATCAGAATCAGGGGTACAGTCCCAGTTCTATCACTTACTAAAAACCTTGGACAAGTTATACACGATTAAAAGCCTCAGTTTCCCCATTGGCAAAAAGACAGCAAAAGCACAAATATTACACTGAACCATATGAAAGTGCCATTTTTGCTGGTCAAAACCAACTGAACATCAGCAATTTCATGTGATTCAATATAATTCTTCCAGCTTAGAGCTGAAGGGAGGCCCAAGTGAGGTAATGGATATGAGAGTGATTTATGAGCTGTAAAGGGCTGTACAATGTCACTATTGATTATTATCAAATATGTGTGGCAAACTAGAGATGATGTATTTGAGTAGAAGAATCATTTCATTTAGTTCAGTTTGTATAATAAATAGCAATCTGGAGAGACAACTTAAAATTTTAGATTCACATGACAGTGTCATCAAAGCGGATTTGAACTCAGGACTCTTGCAGCAGAAGGGCCATGGGTTTGAGTGGGTCCCCACGCCAGGGGAGGAGCACAGGGATGTCCTGTGGAGAGTCATGGATTGCAAAGAGGCAGTGGCCTGCTTGTCTGCCTGCCTGTTTGCATTTAGCATTCTATGGCTCTTGGAACCCCCTCGGGGATTTTTCCAGCACTCTATTTCCTCCAAGAGCACACACTATATTTGTTCACACTCACTCCACCTCTCCCAGACTCCCAAGGTGACAGCCTCCCTGGAATTCTTGATGCAGCAGGAGCTCCACAGGTGAATGTCAATATGCACAGGTCCACAGGAGCCCACAACTTCTAGACAAACCCCTCCATACCTAGGGATTCTGGTGAAAGAGATCTGTTTGCAGACTTGGGCTTCTCCCAGAAAATGCCCTTCTTGCTGTCCTTTTCTTGGCTCAGATGGGTGACTATGTCAGATATGATATGAGGAGAGGGGTTGTGCTTGATGGACTTTTGAGATCCTGGCAGCCAAGCAGAGTCAGTGTCTAGCAGAATCAACACCAAGCTTGCTTCTATATTCAGAGCCCCTTAGTTGCAACCTTTGTTTATCTTTTGACCTCTGGAATTTCCTATATAAAAAAGACTTTCCTATGTAAAAAAGACTTCTGGCCAGGTGTGGTAGCTCATGCCTGTAATCCCCACTTTGGGAGGCCAACACAGGCAGATCACTTGATCACCTGAGGTCAGGAGTTCGAGACCAGCCTGGCAAACATGGTGAAACCCCATCTCTACTAAAAAACAAAACAAAACAAAAAAACAGAAAAAACACCAAGAAAATAAAAACCTAGCTGGGTGTGGTGGCATATGCCTGTAATCCCAGCTACTCTGGAGGCTGAGGCAGGAGAATCACTTGAACCCAGGAGGCGGAGGTTGCAATGAGCCAAGATCACGCCACTGTACTTCAGCCTGGGTGACAGAGTGAGACTGTCTCAAAAAAAAAAAAAAAAGACTCTCAATTACTTAAACTTATTGTGTATTCAAGTCATAGAATCATGCACTGCCAGAGCTGGAAGGGTCCTCAGAGATCATCCCATAATTTACAGCTGAGAAAACTAAGATCAAACCAGAGTTAAGAGGCTTGACTAGAAACTAGGGTTATGGAATCCCAGACTAGTACCCTTGATGCTATACAATATATTTTAAAACAATAGCTATCATAATGTGGGTGTATGCCATAAGATAGTTCTGCGTTCACCTAAATCTGCCCCTTACCAGGTGTGTGATCTTGGGAGAATCACCTGATCTCTCTGAGAGCCTCAGTTTTCTCATCTCTAGAAAACCTCTCAGTGTTGTAGAGAATGAAATAGCATGTGAAATGTCCACGATACACGGAGTGCTCATTAAAAGTAGGTTTCATTTCACTGTGGAACAAAAAGCAAACTTAGTGGAAGGATCGAGAAACAAGTAAGAGGATTTGGGGTAGCCCTGGTTGGGAGAAAGGGGAAGGGGAGTAACACCCCAACATATGTGATGTCAAACCATTTTATCCTGCTTTTGTATAAGACTGGGATTTTCCCCCAATTTAATTAAATTCAGGGAACATTTATAGAGCACTTATTATGTGCCAGACCAGGTTAAATTTTATGGGAACAGACTATAAGACAGTGTCCCTCCATTCTGGATGGTGAACATCTAGCTTGGAAGACAGATGGGTAAAGAAATAGCTGTGATGTTATTCTGCATATGATGTGTGCTAACAGAGGAGTGTACAATGGAAAGGGCATTCCAGGCAGAAGGAAGAGTTTGAACAAGTGCCTGGAGGCATGAAAATCAATTGGAGAATCTATCAGGTAGGCAAAGGCTTGGCAGCCAACAATAGAAAACTCAAAATAGCAGTGACTTAAGTAAGCTAGAGGTTTATTTCTTTCATACACAAGAGAAGTGCAGAGCTAGGCAGCCCGGGGCTGGTGTGGTAGGTAGTTCCTGAGTCATGAGGAACCCAGGCAATGCAAGATGACTGCTTAGAGCACGGACTCCAGAGTCACACTGGCCTGAGTTTTAGTTCTTTCTCAGGCCATGAGATTTTGACGAAGTTACCTTTCCTCTCTGCTTCCTCATCTGTAAAATGAGGATAATAAAAGTATCTATCTTTGAGGACGGCTCTGAGGATTAAATGATTTAATAAAGGAAATGTGTTTTGAACAGAACCTGGTGCAAAATGGTGCCATATATATTTTAATATTCCGCTTTTCTGCTCCACATCCTTAGCACATGGCTTTCATTCTCAAGGTCATCTCACGGTCCAGAATGGCTGCAGGAGCTCCAGCCATCACATCCCAGTTCTGGGCAGCAGAAATAAGAAAGGGAGAGGACAAAGGCCCCTCCCTTCAGCTGAGTCAGTTTCCTTTAAACAGCTTTTCAGAAGTCTCACATTTCACTTCTGTTTAGACATCACTGCCAGAACTTAATTGCATGGCCTCCTGTTGCACAAAGGCTTGGAATCATGGTCTTTTAGCTAGATTCTCTTAGAAAGAAAGAATGGAGATGGATTTTTATTGGCAATTTGCAGTCACTGCCACAGGAAATAATAGATAAGCTCTAATAGTTGGGCTCCACCTTAGGGGTTTAGGGTGAGGTCGCAGGAGATGAGGCTCAGACAAAATTGTGGCTAGCCTTGTCTGCCATATCAGAGATGCGAGGGATCTCAACCTCAGTAGGGAACTGAGCTTGGAGCTATTTTCTGGCAAGTCATCAGAATACAGGTAGTATTTGGAGCAATGGGGGAGTTGAAGATCCCTTAAGTATCACAGGCAGGAGTGAGAAGAGAGATGAGGAAAGAGGTGTATTCCAGTTCTAACATCACAGAGTGCCTGCCTAGGGGCAGGGATTCAATTTCTGATTGGTGAAGGGCAAGTATGTGAAAAAGGTGCCATCCTTTGAAAACCGTCTCCCCACATCTTACAGTACTGCTGCTGCTTTTTTTTCTCTTGCAACAATTGTGAAATCTTTTAACAGATTTTCATCAGTCTTAATATTGACATGCAATATATTACTTTAAAAAATGAAAGGTACTACTTTTCAGGAATGTTCTCTCTTGCACTTCCCTCACTCCCAATGAAGACAGAAGCTTGGAGAACACCAGCATCTAGAGGAGAGGAAAAAGAGGGGTTAATGCATGTGGTTAGGACTCTGAGCACTCAGCTTACTGGTTATGTTTACAGAAAACACCTGTATTCTGCACAAGTTTGCTAAGCATGGGGGTGGAATGGGCCAGGTATGCCCGCGTTCATTCTAGCTGTGGTTGATGGCAGAGTGGTCATCCAGTTGGAGACCCTCTGGAAACCAGGCCTGCATTTGATGCTCTACTTTTATGCTCAGGGTCCTAGGACCCTCCCCATTCTTTGAGAAGTAGCAATCACTTACTGACACCACTGGCAGCTTCTCTGCTGAGCCCTTTGTAGGATAAAAGGTCAGGTCAACTTTTCTCCAGGAGCTGAAATTCTTTGTCCTCAGAGCACTGCTCCTGACCTGGCATCCCCTGCTGCCTTCACCCAGGACAGCAGACAGACTAGCCAGGATGATGCAAGCAGGGTATCCAAGCTACATTTAACTTCAGGGAGATGGAGATACATCAAGGAGATGGAGTGTATTCATTGTCTATTGCCACATATCTATTTACCCCCAAATTGAGTAGCTTAAGATAATAATAAAGAATATACATAATAAAAAAAATAAACACAGTGTGTGGGGGTCAGGAATCTAGGAGAGGCTTGGCAGGGCGGTTCACGCTTGTGGTGTCTCAGGAGATTGCACTCCAGGTGTAGGCTGGGCTGCAGTCATCTGAAGGCTTGATTGGGGCTGGAGGAGCCACTTCCGAGGTGGCTTACTTATATAATGGGCGTGATGGTGCTGGCTGTTGGCAAGGAGACCCAGTTCCTCTCCTCATGGACCTCTTCGGAGGATGCTTAAGTGTCCTCATGACGTGGTCGCTGGCTTCCCCCAGGGTGAGAGACCCAGGAGAAAGAGATTCAGGCAGAGGCTATCCTTTTTATGATCTAGCCTCAGAAGTCACATGGCTTCACTTCCACCACATTCTATTCTTTAGAGAGAAGTCTGGCTCACATTCAAGGGGAGGAGAATAGGCTGCACCTTTTAAAGAAAAATGTATTTTAAAAGTTTGCAGAAAAATGTAAAAACCATAATATAGGGATTGGACCTTGGGAAGCCTGAGATGAAGCAGGCCAGAGGTAGAATCAGAAGGGAGACTTACAAACTTCACCCTCAAGCCTCTAGGACTTTAAAGACAATGGTGGAAAATTATGTTGGGTTGGGTTGTCACTGGAGGATCCTGTGATCTAATACAGAAATTTCCACATGCCAGGTGGCTCTGATGTTGTCTCAGTAAGGCCTCTATTTAGTTAATGCTAATGCTCCGAAGCCCCCAGATTACAAATTGGTATTGCTGTCAAGATCTATTGCTTTCTTACTAGAAGGTGGCTTCTTCTGGTATGGAAAGGGGAACTAAAGCCTGGAGAGGTTGAGCAATTTGACTTCTAGTCCTTTATTGAGGCACAGGCAGTGGTGGGGAGGGTCCTGAGTCAGGCAGTCTAACCACTGACCTCTATACCCCATCTCTCCAAACCACAGTATCTCTCTCCTGATGCTCTGAGAAGCTAGCATTTGTGGGAAACTTCCAATATGCCCACAGTGTGCTGAGTGCTTTTATGTCATTTTATTCTCCTAACCATCCACTACGGTAGGTATGGAATCCCCCATTTTACTGATGAGGAAACTGAGGCAACGTATAACAGGTATAAGTAGCCCAAGGTTATTCAGGCACTAATGTGTAAGGCTGTGATTCTAAGGCAGACTGACTGACTACAAAGCTAATGTTCTTAATCCCTAGATGCTCCCACCTTCCAAATGTCCTGGCTCCTAGAATTACATCTGTTCTACTCCCTCCATGGCTCCATGGAACCTGGACATCTCAATTTCCTCCCCAAAAGCTGGAGTTCTCCAAGATGCAGAAGCCAGAGGGCTGATGTTCCTGTGCAGGAAGAAGCAACGTCCAGGCCCACTGCCCCCACTCTCTCAGCAGATTCTCATTTTCAGAATCCTGGAAACCAGAGCTAGAAATCTGCCTCCCTCTGTTTACCCTGAGTTCCAATGTCACCAACCCCCTTAATTAATGCTAGGGTGCTGGGTCATGCATAGCACGGTCAGCTCGGTCTCCAGTTCTGGCAGCAGCTGCAGCCAAGGTCAAGAACAACGGGGGCTGGGTTAGCTCTTACTCATCCACCTAAATGCCACTGCCCACGCTCTCCGCTCTCGCCCCTCCCGCTGAGCAGTGGCTGCCAGGGCGGCAGGAAGTCCTTCTTCCTGGGCCTGGCGCCCTCCAGCGGTGGGCGCAGAGCCCTAGGCTCCAAAACTAGGAAGCCGGCTCAGCCTGCAGCAGGGCAGCTGGGGCAGCTTTACACCTAAACCGGCCTCTAAACGGGCGCACCTGGACAAAACCCAGTAATTTAGAAAAGCCTGTGTTTCTAGACATCTCGCACTGCCAGCATTCTCCATGAGAAAGGAGCTAATAGGATCAACTTTTCCTATACGCTGGAGACTTAATGAGTCCCTCACCGACCCAAGGCTGACCTGTAATCTGAAAGATGACCACGAAAAAGAGGCAATTTCAAGCCTAAAGAAAGGACCCCATTATGTTGACATTTAGGCATGAGTGTGGGTGGCATTGGGGCAGGAGTCCTATGTGCTGCTCAAATCCCACCGTAGAGTCACCTGGCAGTGTGGCCTCTGTCTGACACAGCTCAGGCTCTCCTGCTCCGAGGGAGTTTAGCAGAAGGTCCCTTACCCCACCCAGTTCTGCAGCCCCTCTGAGAAGTCACATAACTGATGCCCATGGGGGCTGGGGGTGTGCCTTCTCCCACCTCTCACATTGCCTGCGGTTCCAGGAGCCAGCTGCATTTAGTCTGATCTCTGTTTGTGCCAGTTGTACTCTTTTGTAATCACATATTTTTAATTAAATACTATATAACTTGATGAAATACAAGTAAAAAGAATTGTTTCTTTAAAATTTTTTTATTTTAATTTTTGTGGCTACATAGTAGGTGTATATATTTATGGGGTACGTGAGATGTTTCGATACAGGCATGCAATGTGGAATAATCGCATCACATAAAATTGGGTATCCATCCCCTCAAGCATTTATCCTTTATATCACAGGCAATCCAGTTATACTCTTTTAGTTATTTAAAAATATACAATTAAATAATTACTGACAAGAATTGGGTCTATAAAATTAGTCTGAATACTTTGGAAAGAGCCTCTACAGGCAATTTATCTTTTAAAAAAAAGAGTAAAACGTTTTCTATTGAGGTGTGGTTGAATTGTCTGTAAAAGATTAGTGGGAGTAGCAGTGGGGGAGGGGAATTATAAAAATCCCAAGGACTCTGCATTCAGGTTGCTACACAAGTGTTTTCTTTCTTTTATATATATATAATACTTTAAGTTCTAGGGTACATGTGCACAACATGCAGGTTTGTTACATATGTATACATGTGCCATGTTGGTGTGCTGCACCCATTAACTCGTCATTTACATTAGGTGTATCTCCTAATGCTATCCCTCCCTACACAAGCGTTTTCAAGTTGCTGGGTAGAATAAAAATGAATCTCAGCTGATGTATTATGGGTACAGTTTATGAAAGAAAGATGAGGGGAAGGAAAGTGCATCTATACTAACAAAAAGGTCACGGTCTGACATCAAGAAATTAGCAAATGCCCATTTATAATTTTCAAGGCAATGTTTAAGGTAGGCAATATTTTTTGCATATGTAGATGGCAGCCTGTGCTTACAGAGCCTAACGAGGGAAGAGGCCACGGCAACCCCAAAGTCTAATTAGAAAATCAATGCATCCAGCCCTAACTGACAACGCTAATCATCTCTTTGAACTAAAGTGTCCTAGCTGCACTAGAATCATTAGAGCCTGTCAGCAAAAGATAAGAGTTTAAGATTTCCGCAAGGAAACACGGTTTTTTACTCAGCAGACCTGGACTTAATCAATACATCCAATATCATGACCCACGACCTTCGTCCAATTAACAAATGCTTATGCTTGGTAATAGACTTCACACTCTGGACTCCTGATGGCTTTGCCTGCTGTGAGGCTGCATCCCTCTGGACCTGCATGGCCATCTTGGTGCCTACAACTAAGTAGTGCAATGAGGTTGGAAGAAAACTTTACCAGGGAACCTGCTTTTACTGTAAATTCTTGACCGCAGCCCTCAGATTGGCATCCAATACTGCCTGGTAATTGCATTAAGTTTGTTTTCTGGGGAAAAGTTTAGCACTGTAGGAGATGACTATTTGATACCTTTTCTTCTCACTCCAAGCTTCTCACCTCTGTTCCTTCACTGCTTACTCTCCTGGAACAAGAGAAGCCATCTGACATGCACTGTCTCATCCTTCTCAAACTTTGTCCCTTTTCTCCACTCTTCGCTTTCTCTTGCCTTTCTGTTACAATCAAGAAAGTGCCATGAGGGCAGGGACCATGTCTGTGTTATCTTCAATACCTAGCCCAGTGCCTGGCACTTAGAGGGCTCTCAAAATTGATGAATGAACAATATGGCATCCGCTAATAATATGGCATGACTTATCAGGTCACTCAATTGTTTATGATCTTCAGGAGGACAGGAGGGAAGACCATAGCACGTTGACTTCAGTATCCCAGATAATAAATAAAAATGGACTCACTGCTGTCTTCATCATTTATGGATGCTGTACTCAGCTCGCCTTTCCAGGCTCACTCAAGCTTTATTTCATCTGTCACTGTGTTTGTGTGTGCTTCTCCCACAAGGCTGTGCTCTGTATGTCTGGATCCTCAGCATGTAGCAGTACAATGCTTGACACATACATAGGTGGGGGCTCTGTGAAAGAGAGATGAATTGTTGAGTGTCCCCAAACCCTACAAGTCACTCTGGATTCCTTCCTTTCCTGCTCTTCTCACATCCAATCCATGAGCAGACCCATTCACTTTTTATCTCTATGCAGGATCAGCACACTTTTTCTTATAGGCATGTGGAACATGGTCTCCATTGCAACTACTCAGCCCTACCATTATGGTATGAAAGCAGCCACAGACAACGTATCAATGAATGGGCATGGCTGTGTTCCAATAAAGGTCTATTTACAAAAACAGGTATGAGGTCCGGCGCAGTGGCTCATGCCTGTAGTCCCAGCTACTCAGGAGGCTGAGGCAGGTGGATGGCTTGAACTCAGGAGTTTGAAACAAGCCTGAGCAACATGGTGAAATGCTGTCATTACAAAAAAATAAATAAATAAACAAAAATAAACAAAGCAAAACAAAACAAAACAAAAAAGCAAAAATTAGCCGGATGTAGTTGTGTGAACCTGTAGTCCCAGCTACTCAGGAGGCTGAGGTGGGAGAATTACTTGAACCCAGGAGGTCAAGGTTGTAGTGAGCCATGATTGTGCCACTGCACTCCAGCCTGATTGACAGGGTGGGACATTGTCTCAAACAAACAAACAAACAAACACAAAAACAAACAAACAAAACAGGTATGAATGGGATTTGGCCCCGTTTGCAGACCTCTGCTCTATAGTACTGCTTATCTCAAAACTGTTGTTAGCAGAAAAAAATAATTTTGGGAAATGAAGTCATCCTCAGTGTCTTCCATTCTCTCCCAAAAGTAACAGGGGAAGGGTTATTTAGCCTTACATGGTCATGGGTATGTGCTTAAATTTAGAGGGGGATCTTCCCTTCACAGGTCAAATAAGCTCTTTCCCTGGCCCACGAATAGGTCTCCCATACCCTTCTTCCCTGATGGGCTTATGTATTCTAGACACAAAAGTTGGTGCCCAGCATTGCCACTTATTAACTGGGTGACCTTTACTAAGTTGTTCAACCATTAAGATTCTGTCTTGTCTCATTTTCAAAGTTGGAGTAATATTGCTACTTTCCTCATTGAGCTGTCCCAACAGTTAAGAGTGATCATGCACGTACCTAAAATGCTTAGTACCGTGTCTGGCATAGAGCAAGCACTCCATAGCAGTTGTAGTGGTTATTATTATTATCATTACATATTGATATATATTTCTCCATATATAAACACAGCAGAGCTCTGTGGTTAAAAGCATGGGCAATTGAGCCAGTCTGCCAAGGTTTGAAACCCACCACCTATTGATTGTGTGAACTCGGGGAAATTTCTTACTCAGTCTGCACCTCTGTTTATCTAACTTGTAAGGTTGTTATGAAGATTAAATGAGTTATTGTATATAAAGTGCTTTGAAAAGTACCTGGCAAACAGTAAGCACTGTGAAAGTGTTTGCTATCATCACCATCATCATTAACATCAACATCATCACCAGGACCAGGACAGAGTCCCAGAATCCCCTGGCCTTCAGCTGCCTTGGGGTCCAGGCATCATGTTAATTGCTCAACTCAAGGCGTTCTAGCATAAAGAGTAAGTGGACCCTCCTTCTTGCTTTGACAGTGTCTGAGCTCCCATGCCCTCCTATGCAGAGCAGGATTCAAAAGCTTCTTCCATTTTCCTTTCCATCTCCCGCCAAGAAAGCCTCTTCTTCTTTCCTGCCTGCTTTAAGCCAGTGGGTAGGGTACCCTCTCTCTCCATGCTTCTCTCCTCCCCTCACCCCTTCCCCCGAGGATATTTGTGTCCCTGATATTTATTTAGCTCCCATAATCAAACTGCTTGTGCTGTGATGATTGGAGTCATACACACTGAGTAAGAATAGAATTCAGTCATTAGCTTCCTTGAAGACCTTACTCACTACTACTGCTCACAGCCTGGCGTAGGGAGGATGGGGGATAAGGGGGTGGGGTTCACCCCTCTCCTGAGTTCTTCCAGCATCCGCTGAAGTAGTTTACCCCGCTTGGCATTAAGTACTCAGAAAACTGCCTCCTTTGCCCTTTATACCAGATAGACTCCGCTCCTACTGGCCGGTCTTTCTTTCTTTCTTCCTTCCTTCCTTCCTTCCTTCCTTTCTCTTTCTTTTCTTTCTTTCTAACTTCCTTTCCTTTCCTTTCCTTTCCTTTCTTTCTTTTTGAGATGGGCTCTCACTCTGTCTTCCAGGCTGGGTGCAGTGGTGAGATGTCAGTTCACTGCAACCTCTGTTTCCCAGGCTCAAGTTATCCTCCCACTTCAGCCTCCTGAGTAGCTAGGATTACAGGCACATGCCGCCATGCCTGGCTAATTTTTTGTATTTTTGGTACAGACGGGGTTTCACCATGTTGCCCTGGCTGTTCTTGAACTCCTGAGCTCAAGCAATCCCCCCACCTTGGCCTCCCAAAGTGCTGGGATCACAGGCGTGAGCCACTGCGCCTGGCCCCTACTGATTTAGAGTCTCCATTGTGAAATCTGTGATACTCCCACTATTCATGGGGGCTGAGCATCTTTTAAAGGTCAATGGATGCTCTTTAATTCTCACAGGTTTCTGGAGACATCTCCAAGTGATCCATGTGGCCTGATTAAGGTCAGCATGAGAGCAGTAGTTGGACTACTTCAGGCATCGGTGGAAGAAAAAAAAAACATGATATAACACTGGATACATTCTCATTTTCCATTTTAAAACATTTAATTAGCGAGTGGCATGGAAAACTCTTCTTCTTAGAAGGTATGAAATACTCCAGTTAGAGAAGAGTTAAAAGAAATACACCTCCATCGCACAAAATGAATGCTCTGTCATTAACAAAACTGTTATAAATTTCCTTTCTCTGAACAGTTGCTTGTTTATCTCTTCTCCCCACCTCCAGGCAGCCTTGGGCTTTTTCGAAGGTCTAACGCAGCTCGTGTGCAGTTTCTGCTTAGATTACTGATGTTAATTATCTCCTCAGCACCTCTGCCTCTTTGTTCAGAACTCCAAGTCTCAGAGGTTGGCCCCATTTCCAACTTGCCCCAAGTAGCTCTGAACTTCTTTCTAAAAGAGGTACTCCTGCCAGTGTCTTCCCTCGGCTCTTTCTCCCTTGCCCACTCAGGTTCTTTCCTTTCAGTAAGAGAAATCTTCATTTTATCATCTGACTTCTGAGGGAATCAGGCCTTTCTTCCTTCTGAATAGCCATCAAACAAAACAGAACATGAATTAAACGAGCCTCTTTCCACTCGAAGAAGGAGCTGTGTGCTGTAAGAGCAAGAGCTGAGGTTTCTTGGTTAACAGGGTGCATGGAGCAAATAGAAAAGAACTTTACCTCCCCAGCCCCCACCCCTCCCAAACACAAGGGGTCAGGGATAAAACAGAACTAAAGAGAATTTGAAGACACAGCCATACTCAAAATTAAGAGAGAGAAGTCCCCAGTGCTTGAGAAAGAGAATGAAAACTCAAAGTCAGGGTAGTCAGAGGTTGCTGAATCCAAAATGACTCATGGAATGATCAAATCAACTGGGGCTAGAGTTCCAATACCTGACTGGGGAGCGGAGTCTTGGCTGCAGGCCCCATGTGGTGGAGTTGAATGGTCATAAAGGTAAAGATCATGAGAACTGGTGTACCCATGAAACAAGAATAAGAAAAACCCCACAGGCCATCTTGGAAGTTGATGAGGAAAGTTTGATGTTCACTGTGGCCATGGGTATATAATAGGTCTCTATCAGTCCATTCTTGCACAGCTATAAAGAAATACCTGAAACTGGGTAAGTTATAAAGAAAAGAGGTTTAATTGGCTCACAGTTCTGCAGGCTGTGCAGGTAGCATAGCTGGGGAGGCCTCAGGAAACTTTCAATCATGGCAGAAAGGGAAAAGGAAGCAGGCATGTCTTCACATGGACGGAGCAGGAGAAACAGAGAATGGAAAGGTGCTACACACTTCTAAACAACCAGATCTCATGAGAACTCACTCACTATCATGAGAACAACAAACCTGCCCCTATGATCCAATCACCTTCCACCAGGCCTCTCCTCCAACACTAGGGGTTACAATTTGACATGAGATTTGGGTAGGGATGCAAATCCAAACTGTATCAGGTAATGATAGCCATTATGAATAAATTGGCATCATGAACCAAGTGATGGGCTTGAGTTCTAAGTTCCTACTACTTACATGGTCAGGAACCTCAGCTGAGAAATCAAAATTTAAACCAGCCAGAAGCAGTTGAACCTTGTGGGGCCCTACAGATGCCTTGTGAGAAGTGGACACTTCTGGACACTTCCAAAGCCCAGGGCACATGGGAATCCCATAGGAGGTAATCTCCACTGAAGAGCTACTCACCATCAAATATTATAATCACAGAAGAAAACAAACCACCGAAAGGAATTGTCAGCAGATACATCAAATCCAAGAATTTATACCCCAGTATCTGGACATAACAAAACCATCTGAAAGAAATTTTAATAAGTACCTTTAAAATGTTAAACTATTAAGGAAGAAAGAAGCACTAAGATGATATGAATAAGACCATACAACAAAATATGTAATTGTCAAAAAGAACATATAAAAATTCTGGAAGTAAAAATCCAATAGTGAAAACCTAAAAATTCAATGGAAGGATGAATAGCAGCCTTTTCAAGGCCAGAGAGAGAATGAGCTACGTTTTTAAAAGACTAGATCTGAGATAACAACCTAAAGTCAGGTTAGGTTAGTTAGGTCAGGAAGACATGGTATGGGAGAATGTTGGCCCTGTTGGAAGCCTTAGAACCCATTTTCAGGTCCAATAAACCCCCGGGTCTCCTCCTAGTCACTCCTCCTACCTCCTGGTTCACTAGGAATGAACTTCCTCATACACATTGATTTATGCATTCGCTCTTTCAATGTATTTTTGCTGAGTATCTACTATTTGTCAAGCACTCAAAAAGCTCACGTGGTTTTCAACAGCGCTAGACATAACAATCACACTGAATACCTTGCTAAAAAAAATGCAAATTCCCCGAAAGATTCAGATTCAGTGGTAGAGTCCAGGAACACACATTTTTAAATTAGCATGCCAGGTTATTCCGATATGAGCGATTCTTGACTCACACTTTGAGACACATTGGCCTAGTTCTTCCACAGGCTCAGAGTGGCTCACCATTTATTCCCTGTGCCACCAAAGCCTTCATTCTGCTCAGGCTTTCTGTGGAGACTGCAGAGCCGAGAGAGAAGGTGTGGAGTCTGGTGGCCTCATTCTCAGGAATGTGGGCCTCCTTCCTCTCCCACCTTCCTCCACAGAGGAAATCACAGCTCTGGGTGTAGGTGTGTTTGCAATGAATGGGCCCTAAGACTTTCTACAGGGCCAGCAGCCACATGCTTTTTCTTTGAGCCTGTTTGGCTGCTTTACTAATGGACTCTGATATTCTTGTCCCCCCTGCTGTTCCCCCTGCTCAGATGTAATGTCTCCAGCTATGAGTTCTGATGTCCTGCCTTCACTAACCTCAGAGGAGATCAGTGATTCTGCTTGGTTTCACTGGACTAGAGAGAGAGGTTGAAGCTAGGCTTTCTAAGTACAAGGAAGCCCCCTGGACCACATGTACGCATGTGTGACAGATTTAACCTGTTTGCAGAGACACTGATGCCAGGCAGGCAAGCCCCAAAGTGGGGCTTAGTCCATGAGGGTTCTTGGCTTTGTCCAGAAAAGAATTCAAGGGCCAGCTGGTGGTAGAAAAAAATAGCTTTATTGAAGAGGTGTTACAACTCTGTGACTACTCCTGCAGCGTGGAACTACCCCGCAGGCAGTATACAGAGGGTAGCTCAGGGCAGTTTTGCAGTCCATTCTTCTTCTTGGGCTTTGCCAGCTGCTTGGGAACCCAAATTTTTTCTCTCCTTCTCATGTTTTGTTCTTCCTAAATTTCTTGCCCACTCATCTATGCCTACCTGGTCCTTACCTTTTTATAGATATGGCCCACAACAGATTAGTTTCTCTTTAGAAAGACAGAATTTTCAATCCATTGGCTGTTGTATTTTAAGAAGTTTTAGAAATCATCTAACAGAACTAACTACCCTGCCTCAACGTTCTCCTCTCCATTTTACAGATGTGAAAATTGATATGCACAGAAAAAAAGTAACTCCTTGTGTTTATTCAGTTCACAATCAAACATTAGTGTATCCCTCATCCTCAATGTCAGTTAAACCCAAGGCAAAAATGTGTAAGATAATGTAACAGATGCAATTAACAGGCAAACATTTGAAGAGAAGGAGGCCTCAGAAATCTGCAGATAAATTATCCGCAAATCTCTAAGAGTGACTTGGTTGTCGTTAGTCTCCTGTTTCTAAAAAGCACAAAATGTCTTTCTTTTCACATGATCTCATTTATTTCCAGAGTAGTCTTGGAATTCAAGAGGGTCAAAGATAATTCTTCCCTTCTGCATGCGTGAGAAATCAGCTGAGCCCCAGAAAATTCATTTGATCTGCCCATGGTTGTATTGCCAGGACTTTGAACCCAGGTCTCTGACTACCAGGTCCTTGTCCTTTGCATCCCTGGCTATTCCACTGTGAAGAGCCACTTTGACAGCCCAGAAAGACAGTTTCCTTCCCTTTGGGGAAGAAGCAGGCTGCAAAAAATACATCCCATTGGCCAGTGTCCTTCTCCCAAGGTGGAGGTATCTCTGACTTTGTTCTCATGGCTGACTTTGTCTCCTGATTTTGTTCCTTTGATCAGTGACCTGGCCAAGAATGTCAGGGTAATGGCAGGAGATTGCCACTGTAAGAGGAGAATGTTACTGGCACCATGTAGCCCGGGGCTCTGGACCATGGGGCAGGGACATGTCACTTCTAATTCTACACACAGGAGTCTGGGGGAAATCCCTTGGCTTCTGTCCACTCTTTCTGCAGCCCAGCTTTCCCCTTACAATGTGACCACTATACTGAGTTTTTTCTTCCTCTATTTTTTTCTTTCTCAAGTTCCATGAAAACAGTCTGTCTTCTTCCCATTTTCTAGACCTAAGAAAATACCCCAGAACAGAAACCAAATAAATGGAGAGCAGCAATTCAAGGGGTTTGTGTTCTAGTCAGCTGCCACCCAGACGTGGGGAAAGTCACTTAGACCCTGTGCGCCTTAGTTGTTCTGAATGTTCGGGGGAAAAGCAAAATATGCCTTTGCCATTTCAAAGGCTGATGTGAGAGTGAAATGCGAGCATAAGTAGGAAAAAGGCGTGAAAATATGAGCACCATATAAACACAAGCATCAGTGGTTCACAGCCATTGTCATGACAACAATCAATCCTCAGCTCCTAGAAAATTTCTGCTAACCAGAATTCCTTCAGGGCTCCTCTTTCAGCAGGAAAATGATTTTGAATCAAGCTGATATTGGGAATTTATCTTTTGATAAAGTAACTTCTGTCCTGTGCAGTTCCTTCAGCCCCATCACCTTCCCTGTCTTTATCTACATTATCACCTTGAGACTTGGTCTTCTGGAAATAATCACCTTGAGGGCTTTTAAGATCCCTGCTCATCAAAGAAAGCATCAACCATGCTCACTAGGCTGTGCTTATGGTGGGAAGAAAGCAGAGTCAGACGTTTCAGAGAGATATGTAACGAGAGTTTGCAGAATAAAACTTAGTTACTTAGAAAGCTCAATTTACCAGAACAATTCATTTCATGAACATTCCAGTTAGTTGTGCTGCATTGTTACCTCCAAAGGTTTTCCAATAAATGTTTGTTGAATTGAAAGGAACTCCACAAACCTTCTCTTCTCACTCACTGGTGCTGGAGAAGAATGAAGAATGGATCCCTGCCAGGGCCCTCCAGCCTGTGCTTCTCCCATTGGCAAGGTCTCAGTAGACAGTACTCTAGAGCCACCTCCCATGAGGCCCTGAAAGAGCCAGTAATCCCAAGGCATAACAGCATCCCAGTGTCCTATTGGCAACTAGAACCAGTCACCTAGCCAGATATGGGAGGCCCTTATTGGACCCTATCGGTTCGGTGACAAGAGGAGCCCAAATGGCCGGGAGGAGTGTCAACTTCCAATTTAACGAAAACATGGCTGTGTATATGAAATGGTTTGGATTTGTGTCCCTGCTCAAATCTCATGTCGAGCTATAATCCCCAGTGTTGGAGGTGGAGCCTGGTGGGAGGTGATTGAATCATGAGGGTGGATTTCACCCTTTGATGCTGTTCTCCTGATAGAGTTATCAGGAGATCTGATTGTTTTAAAAGTGTGTGTCATTTCCCCCCTGCCGCCCCATTCTCTCATTCTCCTGCTCCGGCCATGTAAGATGTGCCTGCTTCCCCTTCCCCTTCCGCCATGATTGAAAGTTTCCTGAGGCCTCCCTAGAAGCTGTTATGCTTCCTATAAAGCCTGCAGAACCGTGAGCTAATTAAACTTCTTTTCTTTATAAATTACTCAGTCCCATTTATGTCTTTATAGCAGTGCAACAAGGGATTAATACAGTGTGTATCCTTGGGGAAGCATTCCTCCCTTAGGAACTAGGACCTCCAAACCTGCCAAGAGCAGGAGAATGTGCCCATCAAGGAAAAATGCAGTAAGTGTATGATTAGGTGTCATTGTGAGAGGCATCACTCCCACCTCTTCCTCTTGGGTTTCAGACCCTTATATTTTGGCTTTGAGGAAAATGGCACTATCTTTTGGTCACAGGTTTAAAGCATATGTGGTATCCTATAGGATGACAGCCCAATCTCTCAGAGTATTGTCACCCAACTCAGGTCATAAGTGAGCCTCTACTGACCATTTTCCTTGTCTATCAGATCAGCTGCCTCCAGGTGATGGGTACGTGGCAAAATCTGAATTCTATGGGCATGAACCTATTACTGTTCTATTTTTGTATTAAAATGAGTCCCTTTGTCAGAGGCAATGTTGCATAAGATACCATAATGATGAGATTCTGTAGGTCCCCTGATGATAGTGTTGGCAGAAGAGTTTTGAACAAAGAAGGTAAATCTACATACAGAATGTGTATCTATTCCCGCGAAGACAAAGCCCTGCCCCTCCAAGGTGGAAGGAACTCGTAAAGTGAGGTGATAGGCTGGTTCCCACAGGGATTCTGTGTGAGCAGAGCTCAGTGTTTTGCTCTGCTACTGGCAAGCTGGGGACTCAACAGTGGTGATTGACAGGGAAGCCCTGTGAAGGGAAGTGAGTGACCATTTCTGCACAATGGCCACTATACACATGGGCTGTGGAGCAAGCAGCAAAGTGGCTGGGGAAAGAAGTCGACCACAGCTACAAGGACTGTCATTTGATCTAATTTGTTTTTGGAAGCTTCCTCTGCAGTGAGTGCTCTCGGCTTAACGTTTCCCAGGGTCATAAATGTCTTCACCACCTTCACCTACTCCAAGAGTTTTATCCACATACTTTTTCCCAGATCTCTTTGTCATAGCAATCTCCAACTCCTAGTCTTTCCAAGCCCCTGACCAGTCAAGCTAACCTGTTAGCCACTGCTCATGAGACTAGATAGATTCCTACTTCAATCCACCTTTCCTTCCAAGCAAATCAGATATTTTGCCCAAATTTCTGCCCACTGGGAAAGTTTTCTTTATCACTGCCTTTCAGGGCCATCCCTGAGTAAGGTTATACAGCATCAGCCATTCACTTCTGGCTGGTGCCAGGATACAAATAGACTTATCTATGAAGCAGGCCTACAATTTTTCCTTCTTCTGTTAACTGGTCAGAGAGAATTTCCCATGTGACCATTTACGTGGGTTGAGGAAGAGATGGTGAAATAGTGGATGTGGATGCAATGGGAGTCTCAGTCAATGTATCCTGTGCATCCCAGACCTACTAAGGCCTGGTTTCACATAGACAAACTCTACCTAACAATGGAATGCTGCTGCACACAGCTAATTTTATGATTTAGAGAATGAGACAACACTGAATTCATAATGAACAGCTCAGGTCACATAATCACTCGGTATCATTCAGTCAAATGTGCAGGATCACTTGGTATTCTTTAGTCAAAGTATCTGAATACTTTAGGTACCATTGGATCTGCTGGGTCATAAGACCTAAGTGATACAGCAACTTGTACATCGTCCTCTATTGCTCTGGGACCAGCCCTAAAATGGCAACCTCATGGTTACTGAGTAAATGGGCCAGAGTAGAAGACCCACATGTTTCTTTGAAAATTCAGAGAGATCCACCAAGTACTGGCCTTTTTCTTTGTGATGCACAGTACAAAATGGAGGAATTTAACTTTAACTTTGGAAGGGCTACCCCAAGGCCGTCTAGACTGCTGAATCCCCAGGAATTTCATTCATGTGTCAGCATCAGGCTCCTACATGTTGTGGGGTTTCTCTTCCTCCCTCTGTCATGCCTATATCTCACAAAGCCTTCAAAGGTTCTTGGGGCATCCTGGCTCACCCATTGCAATTGACATAATGCCATCAATATATTGGAACAGCATGAAGTACTGTGACGTATAATGGCTACTCTGGATTATATTAGGATAGAAAGCAACAAAGTTGCATAACCGTGAAGATCATGAGTATATACTGCATAGACTGCTTCTGATTGTTCTTGCTAATTAAGATGGAGGGAAAAAATCATTTTCCAAGTCAATAGCTATATACCAGGTGGCATTGCTCTAGTAAAGATACAACCAGAACAGGAGCTGTAGTCAGCAACAGTGACCTAATTGAGCTCAGACAATCCATAGTAATTATCCACAACCCATATGATGTTTCCCCTAACCAAGTAGGTATTAAACAGGGATATGGATATGATTGGAGCCACCATCTTCTCTCTCTGTGTTTTTTTTTTTTTTTTTTTTTGATACAGTCTCGCTCTGTCACTCAGGCTAGAGTGCAGTGGCAGGATCTTGGCTCACCACAACCTCCACCTCCCCAGTTCAAGGAATTCTCATGCCTCAGCCTCCTGAGTAGCTGGGATTACAGGCGTGTGCCACCATGCCGGCTAATTTTTGTATTTTTACCAACATGGTTTCACCATGTTGGCCAGGCTGGTCTCGAACTCCTGACCTCAAGTGACCCGCTTGCTATGGCCTCCCAAAATGCTGAGATTACAAGCGTGAGCCACTGCACCCAGCCCATCCCTTCATCTTTTAAGGTTTTGATGGTGACTCTAACCTCCAAATACCCTCAGGAATGTGGCATCGCTTTTAGTTTATTATTTTTAGCGGGTGGGAAGATAAATAATGTCAGCTTCCCAGAGGCTTCCTCTTGGCCTTTCTCACCTTAATAGTTTTCATTCCATGGCACAGGGAACCAGTGTGGGATTCTCCCAGTTGCCATTTATGTCTATTCCAGTTACACCTTCAGGTACTGGAGAAATAACCACGGACTCAGTCTCCGGGCTTGCTAGAGTCATTGTAAGACAGCTCAAGACAAGATTTCATTTATCACCAGATCCTTGTAAGTCCCCACTCTGGCTGATGGACCATGGTGATTTTTAGGATCTCCAGAGATTAGCATCGCTTCAGAGTTAGTATCCAATAACCTCAGCAAGGTCTGCACATTTCCCTTATCTTGTGCCCAGTCACCCTAGCAAATCGCCTGTCAGGTATCTCTGGGGAAGGCGTGGAGGAAATTTACAGAGTCCCCTGTGGTCATATTTCAGGGCTCTTTCTTAAAGAGACCTGACTTCTCTCTAAGTCAAAGGATTCTAAGCTTGTGAACCACCTTATCTTTGTAAACTAGGCGAAAAGTTTTTGGCTTTATGTCTGCCTGAGTCAGGTTTCTGTCCACCATAACTATAATTTTCCCAATTATATGGATCTATACTATCTAATATGGTAGCTGCTAGTCACGTGTGGTCATTGAGCACTTGAAATGTGGCTAGCCCCAATTGAGATGTGCTTACATGGGAAATACACATTGGATTTCAAAGACCTAGTACAAATAAATAATATAAAACATCTCATTAATAATGTTTTCTATTGGCCAGGCATGGCTTATGCCTGTAATCCCAGCACTTTGGGAGGCCAAGGTGGGAGGATCGCTTGAGCCCAGGAGTTAGAAACCAGTCTGGGCAACACAGGGATACCCTGTCTCAACAAATAATTTAAAATCAGCCAGGGCTGGGTGTGGTGGCTCGTGCCTATGATCCCAGCACTTTGGGAGGCTGAGGCAGGTGAATCACTTGAGGTCAGGAGTTCAAGACTACCTTGGCCAACATGGTGATCTCTACTAAAAATACAAAAATTAGCCAGGCATAGTGGCACATGCCTGTAATTCCAGTACTCAAGAGGCTGAGGCACGGGAATCGCTTGCACCTAGGAGGCAGAGGTTGCAGTGAGCCGACTGTGCCACTGCACTCCAGCCTGGGTGACGGAGTGAGACTCTGTCTCAAAAAAAAAAAAAAAAGGAAAAAAAATTTAGCTGGGTGTGGTAGTGCACACCTGTAGTCCCAGCTACTTGCGAGGCTGAGGTGGGAGGATCACTTGAGACTGGGAGGTTGAGGCTGCAGTGAGCCATGATCGTACCATTGCATTCATGATCTGCCTGGGTGGCAGAGAAAGACCCCATCTATAAATAATAATAATAACAAATGTTTTATATTGATTACATGTTGAAATGATAACTCTTTAGATATGATTTAAAATACATTATTAAAATTACCATCTCCTTTTTTAACTTTGTTAATGTGTCTACTTGAAAATTAAAATTTACAAATGTGGCTCACATTACATTTCTTTTGGGCTATGCTGACAAAGATCAGTTTGCTACTACCTATGATCAATGTGCTGCAACCATAAATCCATGTGGGACAAACAGTCTGATTACTGTTCTATCCTTCTGTCTTATTGGAGTAACTGGGCCCACCTTGTCTCTGATAGTCAATCACTGTTTCTGATTGTCACTGTGAGTTCCTATTACTACAGTTAGTATTACAGACTGTAATGTAATGGCAACATCTCACTGTCATCCCTAGTCTTTAGAAGCTACCACAGAACTTTTCAAAGATGCTGGTGTTCTTACTGATGAATTTTTAAATACTTTGTAAGGGAAGTGTCCTCTGTGCCTTAGGGGATGGATTCAGCAGATTATATAATATATAATAGATACATTTCAATTTCCCACCTCACCAAACTTCCGATTCTTTGATTCTTTCTACAATATGCTAGGGAAGTTCTGGCATACTCAGCCTCATTAGATGTAGGGCATTGTTATATCAAAGATTGAATTACTTAACCAGGCAAACTATTAGAGCCATTCCCAGCTGCTTAAGCTACATCTTGAATCCCAGGTGAATTCACCTATATTGCCAAATTTGATCCAATCCAACTAGATTTCATCCTGCTTGGTCTACTACTCTTGGAATCTATTCCCAAACGTGTTCATCAGGTTTCTGCTAATATAACAAAAAGACATTGTAAGTCTTTTGGAGTATAACTATCTCCTTCTGGAGAAGATCTTTCATTTTTTTCCTCTAGGCCATAAGATTTCTCCTGGCCCTGGAGGCAGTGAGATAAGGTGGGGCTAGGTCTTTAGGACAATAGACTGCCTCTTGCAAGGCAACTACCTTATGTGAAATAGAAAAGTCTATGCAAGGGACTACTTTCTCCAGTAAGGGTAATTCAGGGGCACTTAGGGGGCCAATTATCTCGGTTTGTTTGTTTGTTTGTGACAGAGTCTCACTCTGTCACCCAGGCTGGAGTGCAGTGGTGAGACTCACTGCAACCTCTGCCTCCCAGGTGCAAGCAATTCTCGTGTCTCAGCCTCCTGAGTGGCTGGGATCACAGGTGCGTGCCATCATGCTCGGCTCATTTTTGTATTTTTAGTAGAGATGGAGTTTCACCATGTTGGCCAAGATGGTCTTGAACACCTGGCCTCAAGCCATCCACCCGACTCAGCTTCCGAAAGTGCTGGAGTTACAAGCTTGAGCCACTGCTCCCAGCCAGGAATTTCAGTTTCATTTGTGTCATTCCAAATGTCCTCTTCTCAATCTCAGGGCCCAATTCTAGCACAGACTAATGTTAGATAAGGTTGTACATTTAAGAGGCTTTACAAATCTTCAACCCCCACAATTATATCTTAGGCCTGACCCACAGCTTTGTCTTCCCTGAGGCTTCATGAGATAAGGAATTCCTATAAGGCCTCAGTAGAAACTATCCAGTTCTACACCCATGTCTTGAGTTGCAAGTTCAAGGTTCAAAGCTTCTCTCTCTTTCTCTCTCTCTTTCAAACTCTCCAGCACAGTCAGAACTAGCCAGCCCATCCTGTAATTACTGTAATCACCTCTGACTGTTGCCATAACAGTGGTCACATAAAACTGCACCTTCCACTAGCTCTCCATCATACATCACCATCAGTAATAATGTGAGTCATCTTAATGCTACTTCATGCCACACCATGTCCCATTTCCATCCACCATAAGGTCATTTATGCCTTCATTAGGTAAGTGAGAAACCTAGTTCCCAAATCTCATTTTCAAGGTTGTTCCTAGGACCACTTCAGTTACCAACTATTGCATTAGTCAGGGTCTCAGCAGGAAGCAGCATCTACACCAGATGGTTTAGATAAAGATATCTTAATGAAAAGCTATCACAGAGGCATGAGCAAGGTTAAGGGGGCAAATGTGGGATGTTAAGGAACTAATGGCTTAGCAACTGTGTGAAGCCATCACTACTTCAAGGGCTGAGAGCAGAAGCAAATAATGTCACCAAAGGAAGAAGTCAGATGTAGAGTCATGGAGGAAGGGACACAGGGCAGGAGTTGCAGTCCATGGAGGGTCACAGCCACCGCCAGAGATGTAATACACATGCAGGGAAGAACTACTCCAACCTCACTGCCAAAAACAATCGGAAGCTGGAAGACAAAGGAGCCTAGGCAGTGCGATCCAGAAAAAGGGCGAGTATCCTGGGCCACAAGCAGCATAAAGAAGGGCTGAGAATGCATTTCAGGTAGGAGGGAAAAAGCTCTCCAGCTCTCCAGGTATGGCACTATACATGAACCATCTCTCTTAATCCTTCTAACCTAATATTAATAAGGCATAAACTATTATTATCCCCATTTTACAGATGAGGACATACGCTCAGAGAATAGCTTGCTCAAGATTATACAAATAGTCAATGGTGGGGCTGCAACTTGACCTGGGCAATTTGAACTTTAGTTTTTGTATCATGCTGAATGAGATGAGTTAGGCTAGAGTAGAGGGTTCCACTAGAGGAGAAGTGAAGACATTTGGGGCCAAAGCATGGAAGACTTGAAATCTGCTCTAAGGAATTCTGTAGCTTTCTCTCCAAGTTGTAGGCAGGTACCACAACTGTTCTGCAGCGCTTAATCAAGCCCTGCAGGAATTAGAAAATTTATTCACCTTTGCTGCTGCTTCTTAGTAACCTGGGCCAGAGAGTCAGCCTTGAAGAACCTGCCTTGTGCTCCTGAGTGTGGAAGATGTTGGCTGTTTGTGCTCCCCATTATCCATATCCTTTTATGGAGTAAGTATGCTATCATATTACTCTGGGGGAGCCTCCACCATTCCTCTTGGGTCATGAGTTTTGGGTTGAGGTCCTAAGCAAGTCAGCATATTGCATTTTCCTCAGTGACAATGATTGGCCCAAAGATGGATCCAAGCTCCTCAGGAGGCTGAGGCAGGAGGACTGGTTGAGCCCAGGAATTCAAGACCAGCCTGGAGAAAATAGCAAGACCCTGTCTCAGTAAATAAATAAATAAATAAATAAATACGATGGGCATATGACTCAAGTCAGGCCAAAAGGAGCCAAGAAAAGTCAATTCCTAGAACTTCATCAGAGTAATAATCATCTGAAAAGAATTTGGGGTATGGCTTTTACTGCCAGATTTCTATAGATGAAGCCAAGACTGAAGCCAACACAGAAGAAAGGCGAACTGAGACATGACCCACGTCACATCCCTATAACAGGCTTGAGCCTTCATCCAGCCATAGCCACATCCTGGCAGATCCCTGGACTTTTTGTTACATAAGCCATCAATTCAGTTTTTTTGCTTATGACAGTTTTTTGCCTTTTGTAATCATAAGGCAAATGTGGCACGGTGAGCAGCTGGCCCCACCTTCTCCAGAAAGTGCTCCAATATTTCCCTTTATCCCACAGATTCTAGAAGCCTGAGGAGTGAGTCCCAAGATGGAAGAAACCTATGTGATGGCAGAGGGTGAGACGCCCCGGAGAAGAGGAATATATCCCCTGGGATGAGAGACAAGATAAACACTTGAATCAACACACTCCTCCACAGAGGTATATTTAGTAAACTTTTTTTCTTACAGGGCTTGAAAGATCAAGATTGCTTTTTAAAAAATAATAAAAAGAAGCAGCCACTGTGGTTTCTTTTGACACCAGCCCAATTTCGTGCCTGTCACAATACTTCCAAATAACATGTGTAAGACTTCGCTGGGCTGTCTCTTTTTCCATGAAACCCAAAGCAAAAAACAACAACAAAAGTCTGCAGTTCCAGCTGCATAATAACGTTTGGTCAGAGGCTTCCTGAGACCTCTAACATTCCTGGATGGTTTATAGGACCTGATGTTTTCCCTACAACTGCAAAATAGCTTTGCACAAATAAAATGTGGGCTAACAGTATGAACCCATACTGACAGCCTAAACTCCCAGATTCATAATTTAGTGCCCTTGGAGAGCCTCCAAAATCTACCTGGTCCATATTTACACCAGAAAATATAGAGGCCATCAGAATCTTCCTCATGGAAGACAGAGCCATTGGGCTACTGAACTTAACGTTTCATTGTAGCCCTCAAAGACTTCCTGCTCCACCCCACTTCCCACCCTATTCCCCTCCGTGCAAAAATACTCCCCAAAATAGCTATATTCTCCTGCACTCTCGGTTTCTTTCTTCTAGGCACAAAAGTATATCTTCCAGAAAAAAAGTGTATCTTGTCTTATGCCAAATTTGCCCTTCTATTTGTAGTTTTGATCCCATTTTACACTGAGGACTTGGTCTTCAGTTACCCATTTTCTCTAATTTTTAAAACAAAGTATTTAATCAGCTTTATGGAAGTATAATTTACATACAGCAAAATGCAACCATTTTAACAAATGGGTGAGTTTTGGCAAATGACTACATCTGTCTAACACTTAGCACCACAATCAAGATACAGAACAGTTCCATCACCCCAAAAAGCTGCCTCATGCAATCAATTCTCCTTCAAATCTGCCCCCCACTTCTCAGTAACCACTGCTGGGGTGTTAGAGATCTGTCCTCCATCATTATAGATTAGTTTGTGCTTTAAGAGAATGTCACATAAATGGAATAATACAATTTGTAGTTTTTTATGTTTGACTTCTTTTGCTCAGCATAGTGCTTTTGAAATGCATCATACTGTGTATGTCAGTAGTTCACCCTTTTTATTGCCGAGTGGTATTCCATTGTATAGATATGCTACAATTTATTTATTTTTAACTCTGCATATTTACAGGGTACAGTGTGATTTTTTTTTTTTTTTGAGACAGAGTCTCGCTCTTTTGCCCAGGCCAGAATGCAGTGGCTCTATCTTGGCTCACTACAGGCTCTGCCTCCCAGGTTCACGCCATTCTCCTGCCTCAGCCTCTCGAGTAGCTGGGACTACAGGCGCCCGCCACCACGCCTGGCTGATTTTTTGTATTTTTAGTAGAGACGGGGTTTCACCGTGTTAGCCAGGATGGTCTCGATCTCCTGACCTCATGATCCGCCCATCTTGGTCTCCCAAAGTGCTGGGATTACTCGCATGAGCCACCGCGTCCGGCCTACAGTGTGATATTTTAATACATGTATATGATGTGTAAAGATCGAATCAGGGTAATTAGCATATCCATCACCTTAAACATTTATCATTTCTTTGTGTTAGGAACATTTAAAATCTTCTCTTCTAGCTATCTGAAAATATACAATTAGTTGTGGTTAAATAGTCATTCTACAGTACTCTAGAACACTGTAACATACTCCTCCTAGATAGCTGTCATGCTATAACTGTTAACCAACCTTTGGCTATTCCCCTCACCCACCCCTACTTTTCCCCTACCTCTGGTAACCACTCTACTTCTATGAGATCAACTTTTTTAGCTTCCACATATAAGTGAGAACATGTGCTATTTATCTTTCTGTGCCTGACTTATTTCACTTAACATAATGTACTACAAGCTTATCCATGTTGCTGTGAAATGACAGCATTTCATTCTTTTCTATGGCTAAATAGTATTCCATTGGGTATATATACCCCATTTTATTTTTTATTTTCTTTTATTTTATATTACTTTAAGTTCTGGGATACATGTGCAGAACATGCAGGTTTGTTACATAGGTATACACGTGCCATGGTTCTTTGTTGCACCTATCAACCCATCATCTAGGTTTTAAGCCCCGCATGCATTAGGTATCTGTCCTAATGCTCTCCCTCCCCTTGCCCCCACCGACAGGCCCCAGTGTGTGTTGTTCCCCTCCCTGTGTCCATGGGTTCTCATTGTTCAACTCCCACTTATGAGTGAGAACATGCGACATTTGGTTTTCTGTTCCTGTGTTAATTTGCTGAGGATGATGGCTTCCAGCTTCATCCATGTCCCTGCAAAGGACATGATCTCATTCTTTTTTATGGCTGCATACTATTCCATGGTGTATATGTACCACGTTTTCTTTATCCAGTCTATCTTTGATGGGCATTTGGGTTGGTTCCATGTCTTTGCTATTGTAAATAGTGGTGTAATAAACGTACATGTGCATGTGTCTTTATAGTAGAATGATTTATATTCCTTTGGGTATATACTCAGTAATGGAATTGCTGGGTCAAATAGTATTTCTGGTGTTATATCCCTCAGGAATCACCACACTGTCTTCCACAATGGTTGAACTAATTTGCATTCCCACCAATAGTGTAAAAGTGTTCCTGTTTCTTCACAGCCTCGCCAGCATCTATTGTTTCTTGACTTTTTAATAATCGCCGTTCTGATTGGCATGAGATGGTATCTCATTGTGGTTTTGATTTGCATTTCTCTAATGATCAATGATGATGAGCTTTTTTCCTATGTTTCTTGGCCGTATTAAAGGTCTTCTTTTGAGAAGTGTCTGTTCATATCCTTTGCCCACTTTTTGATGGGGTTTTTTTTTCTTGTAAATTTGTTTAAGTTCCTTGTAGATTCTGGATATTAGACCTTTTTTAGATGACCTTTGTTAGATGGGTAGATTGCAAAAATGTTCTCCCATTCTGTAGGTTGCCTGTTCACTCTGATCCTAGTTTCTTTTGCTGTGCAGAAGCTCTTTCGTTTAATTAGATCCCATTTGTCAATTTTTATATACCACATTTTCTTCATCCATTCATTGCTAATGGACACAAGTTGATTCCATATCTTAGCTATTGTGAATAGTGCTGCAATAACCAGGGGAGTGCAAATATCTTTTAACATACTAGTTTCCTTTCCTTTGTTTTCTTTTTCTTTTTGATTTTTTCTTTTTAAGGGACACAGCCTCAGGAAGTCCTGACAACCTGTGCCCAAGGTATTCCCCTTTCCTTTGAATATATACCCAACTAGTGGGATTGCTGGATCGATATGTAACAATTTACTTATCTATGTATCTGTTGATGGACATTTGGGTTGTTTTCAGCATATACAATCTTTGTGTGACCACGTTTACGTTTCTCTTGTAGAAATACCTAGAAGTGGAATTTTGAATCATATGGTAAGTGTATATTTACTTTGTAAGAACCTGGCTGGGCGTGGTGGTTTGTGCCTATAATCTCAGCACTTTAGGAGGGCCAAGGTGGGAGAATTACTTGAGCCCAGGAGTTTGAGACCAGCTTGGACAAAAAAGTGAGACCCTGTCACTACAAAAAATTTAAAAATTAGCCAGGCATGGTGGCGCATACCTGTAGTCCCTGCGACTCAAGTGGCTTGAGTAGCTTCTGCCAGGAGTTTGAGGTTGCAATGAGCTGTAATCATGCCACTGCACTCCAGCCTGGGAGAAAGAGTGAGATCCTGTCTCAGACAAAAAGAGAGAGAGACCGAGAGAGAGACAGAACCTGACAAATTGTTGTCCAAAGTGGATATACCATTTTACACTATGCCAGCAATATTGAGAGTTCCAGTGCTTCACATCCTAACCAACACTCAGTATTATCAGTCTTTTTAACTTTTGCCATCTTATAGATCTGTAGCAGTATCTCTTGCGGTTTTAATTTTCATTTCCCTAATAACTAAAGATGTTGTGCATCTTTTCATGTGCTCTTGACCATTTGTATCCTCTTTATTCAAATCTTTTGCACATTTTTTTGTTCTCCTATGATTGAGTTGCATTAGTGTTTTGTGATACTTACGTATTTGAGAGTATGTATAAATATGACAATATATTTATATGAAAATATATAAATATTTTCAGTATTTGTATTATATACATATGTCTTCATTTATGTTTGTTTCCATTTTCTTAACAGTATCTTTCAAAGGGCATGATATGGTTTGGATCTGTGTCCCTGCCCAAATCTCATGTCAAATTGTAATCCCAATGTTGGAGGAGGGGCCTGGTGGGAGGTGATTCAATCATGGGGGCAGATTTCCTCCTTGCTGTTCTTGTGATAGTGAGTTTTCCTGAGATGTGGTTGTTTAAAAGTGTGTAGCACCTCCCCCTTTTCTCTCTTCCTCCTTCTCCGGCCATGTGAAGATGTTCCTGCTTCCCCTTCCACCATAATTGTAAGTTTCCTGAGGCTTCCCCGGCCATGCTTCCTATACAGCCTGCAGAACTGTAAGCCAATGAAAGCTCTTTTCTTTGGAAATTACCCAGTTTCAGGTATTTAGGTATTTCTTTTTCTTTTTTTCTTTTTTTTTTTTTTGACAGAGTCTCACTCTGCCACCTAGGCTGGAGTGCAGTGGCATGATCTTAGCTCACTGGAACCTTCACCTTGCAGGTTCAAGCGATTCTCCTGCCTCAGCCTCCCGAGTAGCTGGGATTACAGGCATGGGCCACCACACCCAGCCAGTTTTTGTATTTTTAGTAGAGACAGGGTTTCACCATGTTGGCCAAGCTGGTCTCGAACTCCTGACCTCATGTGATCCACCTGCCTCAGCTTCCCAAAGTGCTGGGATTACAGGTGTGAGCCACCAAGCCCAGCCAGGTATTTCTTTATAGCAGCAATTAGAATAGATTAATACAGAGCACAATCTAATTTTTATGAAGTCTAATTTGTCTCTCTTATATTTTAACTTTTGCTGGTTCCTTCCCTTCAGCATAGAAACACATTCCAGTCTTGTCCAATAACTAACAAAACTAAGCCAAACAAAAACAAGATAACCACCTCCTCCAAAAGCCCTTTATTGAACTCATATCCCTTTCTAGCTACTGGCATGTCCTCTTTCCTCCTTTCACAGCCAAACAGCTCAAAGGAAAAGTCACCTTTTACGGTCTGGACATCTTCTAAAACCTCATTCCATCTTGAACCCACTCTCACCACTCCACTGCAACATTGGCAGAGTCTTTTTAGACTCAGAAGTATAGCCATGTTCTAACATCTAGGGAAGCAAGTGTATACAAATATTACCACCCTTGGTTTGCAAGGGCAGGGCTGAGAGCAAGGCTGGACAGAGGTGGGGCTTGTGCAGTTGGGTGGTGGGGACTGGAGAAGCCCTTTGACTACTTTCTCTTCATGTTTCAGAGTCTTGCTTTCTCTTGGTTTCTTCTCATATCCTTTGTTGCTGTCTATATAATCATCTCATCAACACATTACCTTAAAAATGACTGATGAAGGCTGGGTGTTGTTTGACAGGCCAAGGCAGGAGGATCACCTGACGTGAGAAATTCAAGATCTTCCTGGGAAACATAGCAAGGTCCCAAATCTAAAAAAAAAAAAAAGATGAGGAGTTACCTATGGAGATGCACTTGATGAGGATGATCTTTCCCTGCTTCCACTGCTTCCTCCCAGCCCTTTGGCTTCACAAGCCCACCACTCTATTCCCACCCACTCCATCAAGTAGACTTCAGGTCTCATCTTTCCTGTCTTCCCTACAGTGCTGGTCAGTGTCAACTACTCTCTTATTCTCTGTCACCTCCTCCTTCTTGCCTAGAAACTCATATTGAGTACCTATTGTGCAATAGCTCAATGACAAAAAATATTCACCAGATTATGTATCTGATGATGAGAGACACAGATCCTGCTCTCAGGAAGCTCATGTCCTAGTTGGTGAGCCATCTTTCACCATAGTATGATATACAAGGGTGCAGAGGAGTAGCACCCAAGTCAGTTTAAGGGCATTAAGGCATTACGGGAGCTCCAAGCACTGGGAACAGCACCTTCAAAGGTGTGTGAATGCAAGTGTAAAATAAATCAAGTGTGAGAGAGCAAGGCATCTACAGAAAACAGTTCTGATGGGTGGGGCTTAGGGAACTGGTGGGAAGTGGCACAGGATGTTAAGAATAGCACTGCCTTTGTATTGCAGAAGTGCCTATCTATCCACCAAAATCCAATCTCCTAGAGATGGCTGGACTACTGGACTATTCCCCAGCCTCCCTTGCTATTAGGTGGAGACACAAGGCTATGTTATCATCAATGGGTTGAGAGCAAAAGTGGTATGTGTCACTTCTGAGCTAGGGCTTTTTAAGAGAGTGAGTGTGCCTCCTTCTTGCTCTCTTTCACATTTGAGAACTGGATAGAGACAAAAACAAGGCCCTAAGGAGACGGTGGAGCCATAAAATGAGAACAGTTCAGATTCCCGAATGACTTTGTGGAGCAGAGCTTCATTGCAAACCTGAACAACTGGCCAATATTGTTACATGAACAATGAAACTTCTAATGTGTTAAGCGTGGAAAGTTTTAAGTCATTTTTGTTGTTTCAGTATAACCTACCCTATCTAATACATTCTGATTATGGTGCATTTGTGAAAACTTTATAAAAATAAATATATATATGTATATATTTAAAAATTGAGTGAAATATACCAAAATGTTAGTAATGATGGTTGTCTGTGGGTGGTGAAATTATGGGTGGATTTTATTTTCTTTCCAGTTTTCTGCCTTTTCCAAATTTGCTACAATGAGCAGTATTGTTTACAGTCATGACAAATGTAAGTTCTCTAAATTTACAGAGTTAAGAAAGTTACAGAGTTAAGAAAGAATCTCATTAATGGACGCATATAGATATCTATTCAAGTAGTAGATTTAAGGGTAGAAAAAAAAACAGAGGAAAAGGCAAGAGAGCAATTCAGTTCCACATGTATTGAGGACCTAGTCCTGTAAAGACAAAGAGTAGGGACACAACAATGCAAAGCTCCCAGTCCCTGCCTCTCCTGGATTCTTACTCTCCAGCCCCCAAGCCCAAAACATCACTCCACCCCATGACACGACTTGTTGCTGCTGGTGGGTGGCAGGGAGGAAGGTTTTCTTTTAGCTTCCTTTGTGTTTTCCTTCACATAGTTTAGGGAGGCTGAAAATACACATGAAGTTGACAGAGAGAGATGGGGGGACCAGAAGATGGAGAAATGAGAACCAGGTGTTGGAAAGGGGAACGCCGGTGGGGCTTTACAGATGGAACACACACTTCCTGTCCCTCCCACTTCCTTCCTAAAATTTACTACTCCCTTGGCTTCTGTGAGAACACAAATTCCTAATTATCCTTCTACCCCTCTGGCCACAGGCTGCTTTTTCTCTGTCATATTCTTGGTTCCTCAAGAATCCATCTGAGGTCTCTTCTCTTCTCACACTGCCTTCTGAAGGGGTCTCATCATGCCAACGTCACCCCACGTCTGTCCTCCAGCTTAGCAACAAGTCCAGATGGAAAACTGCCTCAGTGGCAACACAATGGAATTCCACCACCTCCCTCCCTCCTTCCTACCCGTAAGCCTAGCTCACCACCATTTTATCCAACCCCAAAGAAACCCAGGTGTTATCCTCAATCTTCATCCCTCTCCTCCACTGATTACCAAGTCTGTTCCTTATATTTCTTTAAGATCTTTTGAAAGCACCTAGTTCCCTTCATCCCCACTGCCATGGCATCTATTCAAGGCACATCATCTCTTGTGTGAATTTCTATAACAGTCCCTGAATTCATTTTCAGACCCTCAAGTCTCTCCATTTTTCACACATATCCAAGAATGTATGTTCCTATGTTTCTCTGACTTTAAAACTATGAATTCTTTCTTTCTTTTTTTCTTTCCGTTCCTTCCTTCCTTCCTTTTCTCTCTCTCTCTCTTTTTTTTTTTTTTTTTTTAGAGACAAGATATTGCTCTGTCGCCCAGGCTAGAATGCAGTGGCACAATCATGGTTCGCTGCAGCCTCAACCTCCTGGGCTCAAGCACTCCTCATGCCTCTGCCTCCCAAGTAACTGGGACTACAGGAACATGCCACCACACCCTGCTAATTAAAAGTTTCAGTGGCTCACATATACACCATGGAATACTATGCAGCCATAAAAAAATGATGAGTTCATGTCCTTTGTAGGGACATGGATGAAGCTGGAAGCCATCATTCTCAGCAAACTATCACAAGGACAAAAAACCAAACACTGCATGTACTCACTCATAGGTGGGAATTGAACAATGAGAACACGTGGACACAGAAAGGGGAACATCACACACCGGGGCCTGTTGTGGGGTGGGGGGACGGGGGAGGGATAGCATTAGGAGATATACCTAATGTTAAATGACGAATTAATGGGTGCAGCACACCAACATGGCCCATGTATACATATGTAACTAACCTGCATGTTGTGCACGTGTACCCTAAAACTTAAAGTATAATAAAAAAAGTTTCAGTGGCTCTAAATTGCACTCAATATAACTTCTAAGCTCCTTAACCTGTCTTTCCGGACCACCTGTGGAAGTATTTTGGTCAATAGGCATGTGGGCTCTGGAGTGTACCACCTACCAGCTTATGTAACCAATCAGCGACTTAACTTCTCTGAACCTCAGTTTCTTGTCTGCAAAATGGGGATAATATTGTGGGGCTGTTGGAGGATTAACTGAGATGTGCAAATTGCCTAGCAAGGTACTTGGACCAAGGCACAAGAAAAAAGTGGAAAGAGGTGGAGAGAGGAAGCTTTTGAAGGAAGAGGAGAAGAAAACAAGAGAAAAAGATCAATAGAGTTTGAGGAAAGAGTTGGACAAGAGGGAGAAAGAAGACTAGAGGAGGGATGCCTAAATGGAGGTAAAGAAAATGGGAAGAAAAAATGTCGAAGGAGGAGCTACCTTTCCGAGGGAAAACAGCCCTTCTCAGGATGAAAGGGGACTGTGAAGTCTGGGAGCATTTAGTATGATAATTAGGGCTGCCGAGCCTGGGGTGGATGTGGGTGAGGGCTGTGCTGGCGTGGGTCCTATCCCAGGGCTGGACCAGTTCCACTAGGGGGCAGTGTGGAGCTCTTGCTCTTTGGCGGTAAGTAATTCACCTTCTCCTCCCTGAGGGTGCTGGGGAAACAGCCTCCGTTGATGTCAAGTCACTTGGATAGATTCTGCTACTCGTTATTTGAGGGATAGGACAGGCATCGAGCTTTCTGGAGATTAGTTTTTGATTTATTGGTGGTAACAATGATTTATTCTGATACACCCCCAGGGCAAAGAAAGGGCTGTAAATATTTTAAAAGCTGTTAGTCGGTGACAAGAAACATCACCGGTTAGGGAGTAGGGCACGTGAGAATTTCCAATGCCTTCCCTAAATTACTTAAAGGCAAACTGTGAACGCTTGCTAGCTTGTTTAAGACTGAGGCTGGGGGAGGGGGTGAGAAACATATTAAATTATTATCTTATTAACTCAGACAACATCTTATGTTTTCTCCGCAGAGTCCATTTGCTTTCCCGACAAACTGCATTGGATTGGATTTCACAGGCTGCTGAGGCAATGCAAGGAGGCAGCTTTCAGACTCCTGGAGAGAGGAGGCTGCAGGAGCGTGATCAGGACAACAGCCACGTGGCCCATGCTCTCCAGCAACACCCAAGGAGCCCAGGATTCAGAGCAGGGCTGGTGGTGGGGAAAGCCCTGAACGAGAATCCCACACTGGCTGCGTGACCTCAGATGAGGCACCTTGACCCTGAATCTCAGTTTCCCTACCTGTAAAATAGGATGATAATTCTTGCTGGTGTGGCAGAGTGGAAACTAAGTCTGGGAGTGTTTGGTTTGATTATTAGAAGAAACAGGCCAGGCACAGTGGCTCACGCCTGTAATCCCAGCATTTTGAGAGGCTGAGGTGGGTGGATCACTTGAGGTCAGGAGTTCAAGACCAGCCTGGCCAACATGGTGAAATCCTGTCTCTACTAAAACTGCAAAAACTAGCTGGGTGTGGTGGTGTGCACCTGTAATCCCAGAGTAGGCTGAGGCAGGAGAATCGCTTGAACCTGGGAGGCAGAGATTGCAGGGAGCCAAGATGGCTCCACTACATTCCAGCCCAGGCGACGGGGTGAGACCCGGTCTCACAAAAAAGAAAAAGAAGGAGAAGAAGAAGAAGAGGAAACAGCCCCATAGAGTAGGCTTTTTCAGCCTCCTCTCCCTGGGTCCTCATATCAGCCCTGATTGCCAGGAAGAAGAGAGGTGACGATTTCCTCTCACATAGTAAGGAAGTTGTGGCTCAGCGATAAACTCCAGCTCGCCTGGGGAGTGAGAGGAATGCCAGGAGTCAGTCGTGGGTGATGGGCAGCGCCGGGCTCTCTGGGAGCTCCTGTGGTCCTCTGGCTTTTTCCCTCCTCAAAGAGCTGGGAGTAGGGGAGTGAGGCACTTGCCTCAGGCATGCAAAATGTAAGGGGGTGCCAAAAAACTCAGTAATTGAGATAAATAATATCTTAATGTGATATTTTTAAAAATCAAAATTGGTGCAAAAAATCCATAATGAACAAAATATCTAATTTTTAAATAAAGATAAGATCAATCCTTATCTCATAACACAAGCTGTCTCTTCTGCCTGAGCACAGAGGCAGGAATGCCCTGGGAGGGAGGAAATACTGTGTGGGACTCCATATTGGGGTTTTATTCATCTTGGCCTCTCAGTTCAGGGGGTGACTCCTTTTTTTCTCTGACCTCCAGCTTTCCCACCAGAGGCAGGAGAGCCAAGCAATCTGCCCTTAGGCTCTGAAATAAGGTAAGGCTGGATGTTAATCCCTGCTCCATTACTTATTAGCTAGGGGACCTTTGGATAGTAGCTTGGAATAGTGGCTTAACATCCTGTAAACCTCAGTTTTCTTTCTTTCTTTCTTTCTTTTTTTTTTTTTGAGATGGAGCCTGGCTCTGTCACCCACGCTGGAGTGCAATGGCATGACCTCTGCTCACTGCGACCTCTGCCTCCCGGGTTCAAGTGATTCTCCTGCCTCAGCCTCCTCAGTAGCTGGGATTCAGGTGCGTGCCACCACGCCTGGCTAGTTTTTTGTATTTTTAGCAGAGACAGGGTTTCACCATGTTGGCCAGGCTTGTCTCAAACTCCTGACCTCAGGTGATCCACCCGCCTCGGCCTCCCAAAGTGCTGGGATTACAGGCGTGAGCCTCCGCACTCGGCCTTAAACCTCAGTTTTCTAGTCTGTAAACCTCTGTTTTCTAATCTGCACCTGCCTGGCTGGGTTACTGTGAGGATTAAATGAGAAAATGTGCACATGGCTTTTAACACACGACCTCCGCCATCATAAGTGCTCAATAAACATTACTTACTGTTTTCACCTGTAAATTAAGTATCATTGTCCTCAGTCCCAAAGTGAGACAAATTATATGCTAAAGAGATATGATAGCACCTAGAAGGAAGGAGAAAAAAAATCAAGCACAGTGTCCCATTCCACTGCTGGAAGCCACCAGGAAGACAGTACTATCTACATATCTCTCTGTCTCCTAAAGGAATTCTGGGCATAGTCTGGGTGTTTCAGCCAGGCCCCTCCCAAGAGAAGTTCAAGGTTGAACCCAACCTGCTGGACCACAGGGAGTCTCCTAATCCCAGCCACACATTCCCCAGAGCAGGTGCCACAAGCCCAGAGACAAGTCACCATGGGAAGGTGGATGTCAGGGCAGCTGAGCCCTGAGGGTCTTGGTAATGAAAAACTCCCCACCAACACTATCACTGGTCCTGCTTCCCTTTTTGAATTGGATGCTAAGGAGCCTAGAGCTAAATTTACAGCCCATCTTTAGCAAGCACATAATACTTCACTTCGTACATTTGGTGTGGAAACCTCCATCTACAATTCCTGCTGTTATTTTCTGTTTGTCTCATTTCCTCTCACTTGTTTTAATGTACTTTACGCTGCCTTAAATCCATTTTGGAACAAGGTGGGGAATAGATAAATACTTCCTAACTGTATTTAAACAGCTTTCCATTGTATATGTATAAATTCTTGTGTATCTCTTTTCTAAAAATTACTGCCTGCTGATGCCTGCAAATGGCTGTGTTTGTGTGTGCTAATTGTGTAACTGACTGGATTTAAAATTGAGAGCTTTGATGAGTACCCAGGAAGCAAGGAAACAGGGTGTTTTCATTTTCAGTATAAAAGGGAGGGTTGGGCCCAGGTGTCTGCCTTAGGAATAGTCAGTTTAAAGCAATGGTTCTCAACTGGGGCCAGTTTTCACTCCCGGGGGGGGGCTTTTGGCAATCTCTGGAGGCATTTTTGGTTATCACAACTTAGAGGGCAGGCATCCAGCATTGCTACTGGCATCTATGCTGCTAAACATTCTACAATGCACAGGACAGGCCCCACAACCAAGAGGCACCCGGGCTAAAACATCAATAGTGATGAGGCTGAGAAACCCTGACTTCAAGGTAGATGAGTTCTAGAAGGAAGAAGGAGCAGAGGCTTGCAGGTACCAAGGCTGCTCTGGGAACCCTCAGGGCAGCCTTCCTGAACCGGGCCAGGAAGAGGAAACAGCGGAGAGGGCCCCAGCTCCTCAGTTACCAGGAGAACCCAGAATCTCTTACTGGGCCATGAGAGAAACAAGAACAACTCATGAATGAAACAGATTCCTCAGGTGTCCAGGAGGAGTGAGGCTTTTGTTGTCTAGGAAGGGGGAGCCTTTCATCTGACACAAGATAGCTTTTTTTTTTTTTTTTTTAAGACAGGGTCTCACTCTGTCATCCAGGCTGGAGTGCAACAGTGCAATGTAGGCTTACTGCAGCCTCAACCTCTGAGGACCATCTGCTACACTCAGTCCACCAATTCAAATGCTAATCTCTCTGGGGCCCAAGGGATCCTCCTACCTCAGCCTCCTGAGTAGCTGAGAGCACAAGTGTGCACCGCCATGCACGGCTTATTTATTTATCTATTTTTGTAGAGATGAGGTTTTCCTATGTTGCCCAGGCTAGTCTTGGAACTCCTGGGCTGGAACGATTCTCCTGCCTTGGCTCCCCAAAGTGCTGGGATGTAGGTGTGAGCTGCTGCACTTGACCTCAGCAGCAGATGTCTTCTAGTTGCCCCTGCTCCTCCTCCACTGAGATCTCTGCCTCAAGAAGCTTCCAGTTTTGTTCAGCCCCAGCAGAGGATAAGAAGGCAAAGAAAACTGAAGAAGGGGCATTGATTTCCTGGCCCCTCTCCATGGGGCTGCCTCAGGTCAGCTGAGTTCCTCCATTGAAGTCACAGCTCCTCTCAAAGGGTCCCTCTCCATAATAATATTTCCTTACAGACTCTGGTAATGACTTAATGTCATCTTCTTTCATCCTTCTAGGTTAGGGATGGTCACAGCCCCCCATTTGACTAGTGCTGGCATATTATGCCATGTCTCGTGGTTTCCCTATAGCCTGCTGTATTAGGATTCTCCAGAGAAACAGAACCAAGAGGAGATAGATAGATAGATAGATAGATAGATAGATAGATAGATAATAGATAATTAGATAGATATATGATATATTATTAGATAGATGATATAGATAGATATATAATTAGGTAGATAGATGATAGATACACAGATGGACAGATAGATTACACAGATACTAGATAGGTAGATAGATGATAGAAAGAGAAATAGATTACATAGATGATAAATAGATGAGATAGATAGATAGATAGATAGATAGATAGATAGATAGATAATAGATAGTGATATAGTTTGGCTGTGTCCCCACCCAAATCTCATCTTGAATTGTAGCTCCCATAATCCCCACGTGTCATGGGAGGGACCCAGTGGGAGGTAATTGAATCATGGGAGTGGGTTTTTCTCAAGCTGTTCTTGTTATAGTTAATCAGTCTCACAAGATCTGATGGTTTATAAAGGGTAGTTCCCTTGCACACTCTCTTTTGCCTGCCACCATGTAAGATGTGCCTTTGCTCTTCCTTTGCCTTCCACTATGATTTGAGGCCTCCCCAGCCATGTGGAACCATGAGTCCATTAAATCTCTTTTTCTTTATAAATTACCCAGTGTCAGATATTTCTTCATAGCAGTATGAAAATGGACTAATCCAGATAGATAGATAGATAGATAGATAGATAGATAGATAGATAGATAGATGATAGATAGATAGATAATATATAGATAAATATTGGCTCACACAATTATGGGGGCTGAGAAGCTCCACTGTCTGCTGTGTGCAAGCTGGAGACCCAGGAAAGCCTGATGTAGTTTGAAGGCCTGGGAAGTGGAGGGCCTGATGATGTAGATTCCAGTCCAAGTATGAAGACTTGAGAACCAGAAGTGCCAAGGGCAGTAGAAGATCAGTGTCCCAGCTCAAGCTGTAAGGCAAAAAATGATTTCAACCTTCCTCCACGTTAGTATTCCGTTCAGGTCCTCCATGGACTGGATGGGCCCACCCACATGAGGGAGGACCATCTGCTACACTCAGTCCACCAATTCAAATGCTAATCTCTCCTGGAAACAACCTCATAGACACACCCAGAAATCATGCTTAACTAGATAGCTGGGCATCCCATGATCCAGTCAAATTGACACATAAAATTAACCATCACACCTGCCTATACCTCGTAAATAGTCCCTTTATTAAACTTTCCTCAAATTCTCCTAATTTGAGTGTGCCATCTGTTTCCTTCAGGGATCTTAGATGACACACATTCATTCATTTGTTTATCAAATGTTCACTGAATGCCTCCTGTGTGTTTAGACACTGTTTTAGGTTCTTTGGCTACACAGATAAACAAAATAAACCTCCCTGTTCACTGTCCCCTCACCTTCTAGACAGCACAGAGTAGCGCCTGAGTCTGCCTCGCTTCTGGTTGGACAGTGTCACTGTGCCTGCCTCAGCTCCATGCCTGAAGAGTGTAAGGCCTGAGTGAGGGCTGCTCATAGGCCAGCTGGGCAGCATGCAGAGGTGATGGGCCCAGGGCAGCAGGCAGCAGGCCACAGCCCTGACTTTCACAGCTCTGCCACCAGCCAGCTCTGCACCCTTGAGCAAGCCACTTGGCCTCTTTGGTTTTCATTTTCCTTGTTTCCAAGGTGAGTGACTGCACTAGAAAACCGATTTGCAGATTTCTTGTATTTCGAATGAGAATTTCCTGGTCTGAGTTGTGCCCAAATCCTGTGTTGGGGGCAGCAGAAGCAAGCATTGTGTGCCAGTTGTATACATCCTAAACATTCCAGAAGGAGCCCTGGTGAGGGTGAGAGAAGGCTGAGATTTCCAGGTCCTGCTGTTTGCTGTCGGAGCTAAGGCCCCTGCTTACCTTCTGGGGTACAGAGGTAGGGCAAGCTCCTCTGGGTCCTCTGCGTATCCCTGACTCCCTCACCCCTGCCATGCCAACCACTCCTTTCTCTCAGGGCTCTATCTGTTCTTCTAGGTCCAGGTACTGCAGGCCAGGAAGCTGCAAGGGTGCAGGGAAGGCAGTCCCTGGTCCCCTCAGCACGCCCAGTGTGGCCTTGCCGGTGCCAGCTGGCAGGCCCAAGCAACTTAGGCAACCATATACACAAAGCTTTCTGGATGCTACCAGCCAGCAGGGCCTGCCAGAGGCAAATGGTCTCCCCTGCCTTGAGGCAGTGTTGCATCCAGCCATCTCAGACTTGCAGGCATCTCTTCTGCTCTGATAGACCTTCAGGGCTGGACCCCAGCAACCTCATTTTAGAAAGCCAGTAGAGATTGAAGAATGGGTAACTGGGCCACCAGCAGTGAGCAGTGATCCATGCTGGGAATGAGTAAGCAAACATTTGGTGAGGCCCCTGCCAACCACTCCTTTCATTGTGCCAGGCACCTTAATAGACAGCATCTCACTTAACCCCCCAACTCCTTGGTGAGTTGGGTAATCATACAGCCCTTCATGGATAAAGACACTGATCTTACAGAGGAAAGTGACTTTCCCAGGGTCACACAGCCAGCAAATGGAAGAGCAAGGATTTGAACCCAGGACATTGGGCTCTAAACCCAGAGAGCTTCCCATTATACCATATGCATCTCACTGTACAGAGACAACACTCTGCTCCCCAACCCCAGCTCCACCCTGCTGCAGGATCTGGTCCCTAATCTGACTCCTTGGTCCCATGGGAAATGGTGAAGTTAAAGTGGGAGCTGCTGCTTTTCAGCATCTAATCTATCAGGACGCTCTAGGCTCTCAAGTGCCTTCGAGCCAGTCAGTTTAAGAGATGGCGGCCCCTTCAGGAGAGCAACACCCCTGAGGGCCTGCCCTTTGGCACGTAGCCTTCTGGCTAAGGCCCACCCCAACTAATGCTGCGCAGATAGATGGTCAGGTCCTGCGGACGTCTTCTCCTGACATCTTCTAGTGAAGAGAGAGAAGGACAACAGGGGCACTGGCCCAGGGTCTAAGCAATCTCCTATCAGCCTTGCATCAGCCTGGGCTGTGGCTGTAGCAGGTGAATTTTGCTAACCCATCAATCAGGGACAAGGCTACTTTCTCCTTTTGAGTCTGCAAGAGCCCAAAGGTGAGAAAATGCTCTTTTCTTTCCATCTAACTTCTTTTCTAGGCTAGGATGGGAGATTCCCTCCTTCTCCCACCTCTCTATCTCTTCCTTTCTTCATTTTTTCTCTTCCATCCATATCTTAACCCCCCTCTCCAATACAGACTTAGTTATCAACTTCCCTTTTGCTCTCAAGAACCCAGTGCATGCTTTATCATGGCCTTATCATCCGGTGCTATAATTGCAACTTATTGTCTGTCTCCTCCAGCCTCTGAGCTCATAGCTCTGCCCTGGCCCAATGCCTGGCAGAGTAAGGGTCCCATACAAAGAACCCTTGGGAGACCCCAGTGCCTCTGTTTGCTTCTGTCCACTGGTGTTATGTACTGCCTGCTCTGTGCCTGGCTCTGGGCTTGGGACTAGAAGAGACTTCTTGGCACTACAAGAGGGAGGAAACAGAAGACTGGTCTCTGCCTTTGAGGCTTATGGACTACACATCAAGACCCTCCTACTACCATCAGGAAGGGCTTGTACAGTAATCTAAAAAATATTATTTAGCCTTGCAGAAGGAAGAGATCAGTGAGGATAGAAGTTATTAGAGAAGGCATTGAGGAAAAGGTGGAATCCTGAAGAATGTGGGAAGTTGGATCAGTGAAGAGGTGGAAAGGAGAGGGCACAGTCAGGGCAGGGTAAATGGAAGTGACTAGTCTGGCCAGGTCAGGCTCAGCTCTGGAGAGAGGTAGGAGAGGATGTAAGGTAGATTCCTGTTTAGTCCCTGCATGTCAAGCACCTACTATGTGCTGCACACTAATTGAGGCACTTCACATACAGACTCTCGCCTGCTCCTGAGAGCAGACCTATGGGGGAAGGCAGAGCAGGTAGATAGCAGGGGATGTAGAAGCTCTGAGCAGTTCAGCAAACTATTCAAGGTCAAAAGACAAAGGTACAAAGTCAAAATCTAAACCAAGCCCTTCTGGTTTTGTGGTACTGGGCTGCATTACTCCATTCAGGCTACTATAACAAGCTACCATAGATCTGGTGGCTTCTCAACCACAGAAATGTAGTTCTCACTCTTCTGCAGGCTGGGAAGTCCAGGATGAAGGTGGTGGTGGATTTGATGTCTGGCGAGGCCTGCTTCCCTGGTTCACAGATGGCCATCTTCCTACTGTAACCTCACTTGGTGGAAGGGGTGAGGGAGCTTTCCAGGGTCTCTTACATAAGGGCACTAATCCTATCCATAAGGACTCTGCCCTCATGACCCAATCACCTGCCAAAGACCCCACCTCCTAATACCCTTACATTGGGGGTTAGGATTTCTTCATTCACTTTATGAGAGACACGAACATTCACTGTACAGCGTGATGCTCAATGGATGATGGCAGTGGTAGAACAGAAGCTGGACATTCATGCATTCATTCAACAAGTATTTCTTGAACACCTAATAGCTGGGTGCTGGGGCTATGCCAGTGAGCAAGACAGGTACAGTGCTGCCTGCATGGTGCCTGCAGTCTAGCAAGGAGGCGGGCTTCAGATTTCAAGAATTATAAAAATATTTATATGGATGTAATTTAAGTATGTATTTTTTGTAAACATAAACCTCGTTTTAAAAATAAGACATATATATATATATAACTCTGAACCAAAAGCGCAGGGTTCTATGACAGCAAGTAACATGTACCAGTGGGTTCAGAGTTCTCTATAGAAGGTACTTAAGGACGATCCTTGGAGGGGGCTAGGGATCTATTCTTAAAGCTTTATTGCATAGCAAGCACTTTGTTCTCATATACAGTGGTGTGCTGGTAAATGTTGAGCAACCTGCTGGGGGATGGGGAGAATGACTTGTAGTGTGTGCCAATTTCCTTAGTGTGGAGGCTCCCTCCATGGCCAATTTCATGCTACCAATGTGAAATCTGAAAGCAGCATTGAGAACAGATGCACACAATCAGCTCTGGCACACCACTGAATTATGCTTATTGGGGTGGGGGGCTTTGAAGGGATTGATGGAGATTATGGGGCTCTAAAGCACCCCCAAGCTTCTCCTTAGTGCTGCCTCTGGGCTATCCTACTCTGGAGACACAGAGAGGATTGAACCTGGCCTCCTCCCTGGGCCACGTTTGGGGACTGTGCTGTAGGTCACCTGCTGACCCCTGCAGATGAGCACGGAGTCCCAGCCTTGGTACTCTCCAGAACCCATGCTCCCAATCAGGGTGTCAGATCTGGTGAGGTTCCTTCCAGGTCCCCGTACTGTCCACACACGGCACAGTGCCTCTCACGCATCTTCAAAACACTGCAGCAGGTGGCCAGGGTGAGTGAGATATCCCTGCAGACAGTATTTGTGACATTGACAATGTTTGTGGTATGTGGGTTGATTGGACAGGCAGTTGCCTCATAAAGAAAAGAGAGTTGGTCTTGGAGCCAAGAACTTGAATTTGAATCCCAGTTCTGCTGCTTATGGCTCTGGAACTACAGATAAGGCAGGTCACTATTCTAAGCCTCATTCTCCTCCTGTGGGAGTTGAGGAAATGGGTGGTATTAACCCCTGGACATTGTGGAGGGCAGAATGAGATGGCATCTATGAAAGCATCTGCTTGGTGCTGGGTACGTAGAGCTTGAGTTCTGGGTCTTCATGTTTAGTTAACTATAATCCATGGTGACATTTACATCCCACCGAGTCACAGAGTCACAGAATCTGGGCATTGGGGTGGGCTGAAGGGGTTGTAGATTTCTTCTTCCCACCCTATTAAGAACTCCTTTTACAGTATCCCTGATGGTGGCCACCTTGTCTCTGCTTGATTAAGTCTAGAGGTTGAAGTTGGCTACATCTTGGAGACCCAGATAGCACTCAGGGTTAGAAAGTTCTTCCTTTCTCTGTGTCCATCAGCAGGCCTTCCCCTGCATACTCACATACACTCTGACACACGTCAGTAGGAGCATAAATATTTATGACATGTAGCTAATGCATTCGGCTTATAGGATTCCCAGAGCTTCAGATGGGAGCTTTTCGCACGAGAAGCCCTTTATCTGGGGAGGGGTTCTGGATGGGGGAGCGGCAGATGCAGGCTCAGAGATGCTCCTCTTGGCTTCTCTGAGTGTTCTGGAAGCCTGCCCTTCACTGCAGCAGCCCAAGTGTCTGAATTTGCCAGGAAGGTTAGCTGGCAGCTGCCACTGTGGGCTCTGAGCACTGAGAATCAGCCACCTTCGGAAGCTTTCACTCAAGAAGCCCCTCCTGGGCTCTGCAGGACCAGGCCTCAGGAGGATGGATCCCCGGTCAGAGGGACTAAAGTGCTTCTCACCCTGGCCTCCTTGAGGCGGAGCCCTTTGAGAGGGTAGAGCAGAGGGCACTTACACTCACCCTCACTGGCTTCTAGATTTCCTCCAGAGCTGATTGCCAGAAGGAAGTCTTAGATGACTGCCTCTAACCCTCAAAAGGGCCCCTGGTAAAGTCACCCCAGCACATAGCCCACACACCAGGAACTGCAAATATTACAAAGACTTCAAATAGTGTAGCTCAGGGTTCATCCACACATAGGGTCAGCTCCTCCCGTGGCTGGCTGGTCAGTGCCCACCGTGTGGCTGTATCATCCTCTAGACTTGGGGGTGGGGCTGGGGGTGAGGAGTGGTGGGCAAAGGAGTGAGAGAGCTGGACTCCCTGGAGAGCAGTCAGGCTTGGGCATGAGGGTGCACCTGCCCAGTGGGATCTTTTCTGGGGAGCATCAGCAGGGTAGAGCTCGGGCTAGCCTGGCCATTGGAGCCTGTGCCCAGCCTGAACTGGAGAGGGAACTGGAGAGGAGAGTGCTCCCTGGAAGGGAGGAGAATGGCTTCCAGCTGGACTCTTGATGAGGCAGGATTTAGTCACCCCAGAGCCCCACTTCCAATCCTCTCCAAACCTGCACGCTGAACTGCTACCTCTCCCTTCAGGGTCTTACACTCTGCACATCTATTTTACCAGGATCTAAACTCATTCCTTTTGCACCTTTGATGAAACCGGTCTCCTTTCTCCCACCTTGGACAGCTAGGCTGAGAAAAGGGAGAGAGCAGAGTATCCAGGCTGAAAAAGACTAGCTGTGTGAGCTGGACTGGGAGCCCCAGGCTCTCATTCACCATTAAACCTGAGCCAGAGAACCATCTCCTCCAGAAAGTCCCTCATCCCCCCACCCACAAAACCAGTGCAATTCCCCCACCCTCTGTTCTCCTAGCACCCTGGTCAGCTCCCGATCGATCACTGCTAACAACATTGCATTAATTTTGTTCATGTGACTGTTTTCTCCAAAAGACTGTAAGCTCTTTAAGAGCAGCATCTGCACACTGTTTGTCTATCTTTGAACTCAGAGTGCTGCCAGGGTTCAACACATAACTATTCATAAATATATAGTGAAAGTTTCCCTGAACTTGAGAAGTTCACAAAGGAAAATTTAAGCCTCAGTATACACATATTCATGGTTAAGGTAGGGGTGGGATTAAAGTGCGGTGAGAAAGAAGAGACCTGCCTACATTTTTACATTTTCCAGGGGGCTGGTAGGATGAAGCTGAGGAACTGGGGCTGCAATGATGGAAGAAGGTGCGGGGTTCTGAACTCCTGGGCACACGACCAGCTACAGGCCACTCCCTCTGCCTGTGTGTTATTTCCACAGCGGGAGAGGACCATGGTCTTGTGGCATAGAAAGCAACTAGACCTCCAGGACCAAGTGTTAGTATCCACTGGGTGACCAATAAAAGCAGTAGTGATGTTTTTCTGTGTTGAGTGACCTTCCATCCATCACCTGGGAACTCAAGATATCTCTCTGGGGTTCCCACTCTGCTCTCAGCACTGAGCCACCACAGAGACGAGCAAAATCCAGGCCCCTACCTTCTAGGAGCTCCCGGTGTAGCTGGGGTGAGACTCCTAGTGCTCTGATGGGAAATTTGCCAGGGTATAATTACAGAATGCATTGTGTGGTGTGACCATGAGTGTTCTGGGAGGTCAGGGAAGACAGGAATGACTCTTTACCAAAGGCAGATGGCATTCTTGGTGATAGAAAGGAGTACAACACAATTCTCATGGTAGATGTAGAGAAGCAACCAACGCACAGAGCAGCAAAAAAAGAAAAGAAGAAAGGAAGGAAGAAAAAGGAAAAAAGGCAGGAAGCAGGAAGAAAGAAAAGGAAAAAACAGAAAGAAAAAGAAAGGGAAAGAAGGAAGGAAGGGAGGGAAGGAGGGAGGGAGGGAGGGAGGGAGAGAAGGAAAATTCCACAAGTTACATGTTGACAGCAGGGAGAGGCCACCTCTATGGGCTTGAGAGAAGGAGTCAGAAGCTTGAATGAGCCTTGAAGAAAAGAAAGTATTTAATTAGGGAGAGAAATGCAGAAGCAGCAGGGCAGATCCAAAGATATATGGGTCACTGAAGAGATGGGAATGTGGGTGCTTGGTCTGTGCCTAGAGACTTGCCTCCCTGTCAATGAATTTTTTTGAAGAGTTTGAAGTTAATGCATGCACACCATAAAGAATTAAAACAGTGTAAAACTAGTATTGATTGAAAATCTAAGCTCCCTCCCAGCCTGACTCTTGGCCCACAGTTCCCTTCTCATGTTAAGCTGGTACCTGTCTCATGGGTTATCTTTCCAGATATTTCTAGGGATATAAAAGCTTATATTTTAACGCAAATAGCCACATACTACACATAGTGTTCTATATCTTGTTGGTTTTTTTAAAGAGATGGGGTCTTGCTATGTTGCTCAGACTGGAGTGCAGTGGCTATTCACAAGTGCAGTCATAGGACACTGTGGCCTCTAGCACTTGGCCTCAAGCAATCCTCCCATCTTGGCCTCCCCAGTAGCTTGGACTACAAGTATGTGCCACAACACCCAGCTTGTTGATCTTTTCCTTATTGATTGGTAGGAGCTTTTACTCATTAAAGGAACCTTTTGTTCATGATGTTGCAAATATTTTCTCACTCTGTCATTCATGCTTTTACTTTTTTATGGTGGTTTTTGCTACCATAGTAGAAATGTATGATCTGAGCTTATCAGTTTCTTCTTTTATGACTTCAGGGCTTGAACCATACTTAGATTGTGCACACTTCAAGATTATAAAAATATGCTCCCAGATTTTCTTTTGATACTTGCATAGGTTCAATTTTATTTTAAAATATTTGATTAGTGATCTAGTACTAGTTTTTCTTTTTGACTTTTGCTTGTTTAAATTTTTTATTTAATCCTAAATTTATTTTTAATTATTATGGATACATAGTAGTTGCACATATTTAGAAGTAGTTTCAATTTTAGGAATGATTCTGCTTTTTTAAGTTACAATGTATCTTGGATTTCATCCTTACCATTTTATGAAAGTCATCTCATTCTTTTTCACTGTGTTAATAGTTACTCTATCACATGGACTTACTATAATTCATTAAGTGTGGTAACTCATGACTGTAATCTCAGCATTTAGGGAGGATCACTTGAGGCTAGGAGTTTGAGGTCAGCCTAGGCAACATTAAGACCCCCATCTCTAAAAAAAAATAAAAAATAAATTAGCCAGGAGTGGTGGCACATGCCTGTAGTCCCAGCTACTCAGGAGACTGAGGTAGGAGGATCACCTGAGCCCAGGAGTTTTTCAGTGACTTATGATCGTGCCACTGTGCTCCAACCTGAGCAAGAGTGAGACCCCACCTGTTTAAAATAAAAGGGGAATAAGGCTGGAAGCATCACACTATCTGACTATACTACAAACGTAAAATGCACTACAAAGCAATAGCAATCAAAACAGCATGGTACTTACTCGCAGAAAAACAGACACACAAAACAACAGAACAGAATAGAGAGACCAAGAATAAATCTATGCTCTTACAGCCAACTGATTTCCAACAAAGGCATCAAGAACACACATTGGGCAAAGGCCAATCTATCCAATAAAGGGTGCTGAGAAAACTGGATATTCATATGCAGAAAAATGAAACCAGACTCCCTATCTCTCACCATGTCCAAAAATCAAATAGAGACGGATTAAAAACCAATGTAAGGCCCGAAACTGTGAAACTACTGGAAGAAAATTGGGGAACCCCTTCATGACATTGGTCTGGGCAAGGATTTTTTGAATAAGACCAAAAAAGCACACGCAACAAAAGCAAAAACAGGCAAATAGGATTCCATTAAACTAACAAGCTTCTGCACAACAAAGGAAATGATCAGCAGAGTGAAGTGACGACCTACAGAATGGGAGAAAACATTCATATACTTCGCATCTGACAAGGGGTTAATATCCAGGACACACACGGAACTCAAAGAATTGTAAGTCTTAAACGATGGCTTTAAACAAATTTTGTGAAAATTTAACCATCAGGTCTGGTATAAGCCAGCTCCAGGACACCACTGGGAGGGTTCCTGTTTTGGAAGCTGGACTCTGTCCTCCTCTTGGAGCCCTCGGAGAGAGCAAGCGAGGCTGCTCTGTTCTGGAGGCTCCGTGCCCCTGAGGCCTTTGACCCCGTTACCCGCGTTCCTCCCCATGAAGCCCGGTCCCGCTCTCCCAACACCAGTGTTCTGCTGCCCCCTAATGGCAGCTTCTGCCATCTGCGGCTGTCCGGGAGCTAGATCCACCGCAAAGTCCACCAGCTCCGCGCCAGGATCAGAGACCCCTGAGCAGGTTAAACAATCTTCCCCCTCCACTCCAGCCTTTTGGAACCCAAGGACGGCCGGGTCAGAGTACCCAGGACCTCAAGCCCCGCTGCCCCTTGTCCATCCCAGAATCGTGGTTTCCCACTGCCCCCTGCAGTGCCGCGGCGAAGTGATGAGCCCGGCACTGTGGCGCCACCTAGTGCCTCTGCTGGGTCAGTGGCACCTGCACCTGCACTGCCAGCCCCCTGCTGGGCGTCCCTGAGAATTCCGACTCAAGAACTGTAGTTTGTTGTGGGTTGTTTTTGCTTTGGGGCTCACTGGGAAACTCTCACCAGTCACCTGCATTACAGCCTGGGGCTTCCTGTCACTGTAGAGCAGGTAAGAAGAGGAGGGAAAGAAAAGACCTCAGCAGCACAGCACCAGACCTTCCTCCACTTGGTGGGGCCTTCTGACCACGAATGGTGAATAGTCCAACTAACAACTAAAAGCTCCAGCTAGGAGGACCCTGGAGCTCCCCTGAGCCTGTGGCCTTCAAACGGTACTGACCAAGCCCATCAGTAAGCAGTGCATTTTACAACGCAACAGTCCAGGACACCCCTGCGTTGAAAGAACTCAGGAAGCAATACTTACCCTTAGTATGCATAGCGTATTTTGACACTTCCATTACTTTTGATTCTAAAAAAAAACAAAAACTTGCCACAACTTAATAACTGAATTCACAGTTCATTAATGGGTCACCACCTACAGTTTACAAAACAATAATCTAGCCCTCAGTTCACTGAGAAGAAACAGAGGACAAAGAACAAATTTGCCCAATAGCAAATTAGGGGCAGATTCAGATCTAGGATCTAGAATCCAGGTCTCTGATGCCCAGTCTCATCACTTCAAGGCCTCCTCTGGGCTCTGTACCAAGTTCCTTTTGCACTGAAGCACAGAGCTCTGTCTCTCTCTGTGGCCCAGATCTATATAGGGCAGACTGTCAGGATCTGACTGCAGGCCCCTTTGTGCCCTGGAAGTAAGGGGTTGTCAATTGCTGTTTCTCTTATAATGAACTTCTCCTGTTCTAGCACAAGGCGGCAGCAAAGAGAAGCAAATGGCCTTGATAGTTGGAAGGAAAAAGGAGAAAGTAGGCTCTGGGCAGTTCCGGTAACCTAATAAGTAAATGAGTAGCGTTAGCGTTTTGCTCGAGATCAAAAGCCAAAGGGCAGTATTTTGTCAAGACCTTTGGAACTTAGTTTTAAAAGTTAAGGAGGGCCAGGCATGGTGGCTCACACCTGTAATCTCAGCACTTTGGGAGGCTGAGGCAGGGAGATTCCTTGAGTCCAGGAGTTTGAGACCAGCCTGACAACATAGCGAGATCTTGTCTCTACAAATAAAAAACAAAAAATTAGCTGGGTGTGGTGGTGCACATCTGTGGTTCCAGCTTCTTAAGAGGCTGAAGCACGAGGATCCCTTGAGCCCAGGAGGTTGAGGTTGCAGTGAGCTGTAATCATACCACTGCACTCTAGCCTGGGTGACAGAGCAAGACCCTGTCTCAAAATAAATAAAGGCTAAAGGATGTTGGGAATACTTTAGTCTAAACAATACCTGATGCACTGTTTGTTGCAGGAGTGTTGATTAAAAAAAATCCGTAATCTTCCTAGAGAGTATATGAATTTTATTTTAAATTTTTTAAATGTTCAAACCCACTGATCCAGAAATTCCACTAAAAGGAATATATAAAGTGCTAATTTTATACATACAAAGTTGGTCACCACCACATTTGATATTTTTTTGACAGAAAGAGCTAAATAATATCTACATGGAGTTAGTTTTAAATCTTGTGTACACCAAAACCAAAAATGTAATACTATGCAGCCAGTAGGTAGGATGATGTAGAATGTGAAAAGCAGTTTACAAAATACTATGTGTAGTATGCTCCCATCTGTGTAAAGTGCCCAGGGATTCTCTAGGTACTGGGGTGAAGGTGGGGTGCCTCTCTGAAGAATGGAGTCATCATTCAGAATCACCTGGGGAGATTTTATAAACCACAGTCTTCCCCAACCACTCACCCCAGGAAAGTGTGATATGCCCCTTTGGGAGATATGGTTACATTTGAGAATCATTTCAGGAAGGGAAAAGGATAGAGAACTGCTGGAGGTGTACACATAACCATTTGTGTGTACATGCATGTGAGATGGTAGTGGGATGCTTCCCAGAATGACAGCATCAGTCTTCTCTGAGTGGTGAGATTTTCAAGTGTTTTTCGATAATAATAATGACAATAATGATACTTAGAATAATCATGATAAAAATACTTTGTTTAATCATCTACCTGTTGAAGGACATCTGGGCTATTTTGAATTTTCACCTATTACAAATAAAGCTGCCATGAACACTTGGTGTACAGGTTTTGGTGTGAAAGTAAGTTTTTATTTCTTAGACATAAATGCCCAAGAGTGCAATTAAGGCTTGTTTTATGGCCTAGCATATGGCCTATCCCTGATGTTCCATGTGCACTTGAGAAGGATATATATTCTGTTGTTGGATAGAGTGTTTCATAGATGGCTGTTAGGTTCAGTTGGTTTATAGTGTTGTTACAGTTTTCTATTTCCTTGTTGATCTTCTGTCCAGTGGTTCTGTCTATTTTTGAAAGTGGGATGTTGAAGTCTCCAACTATTACTGTTGAATTGTCTATTTAATTTCTGTCAGGTTTTGCTTCATGTATTTTGGTGCTCTGATATTAGGTGCATATATGTTTATAATTGTTACATCTTTCTGATGAATTGAACTTTTTGTCATTATAAAATGCCCTTGTTTGTCTCTAGGAACATTTTTTATTTTGAAGTGTGTTTTGTTTTATATCAATCAGTATAGCTGCCCCAGCTTTCTTGTGGTTGCTGTTTGCATAATATATATTTTTTCCACTTTTCTACTTTCTATTTGTATCTTTAAATAAAAAGCATGTCAGATAATCTCTGTCTCTAGGAACAGGAAAAGATTTCATGATGAAGACACCAAACGCAATTGCAACAAAAGCAAAAATTGACAAATGGCATCTAATTAAACTAAAGTACTTCAGTGCAGCAAAAGAAACTATCAACAAATTAAACAGACAACCTACAGAATGGGAGAAAATTTTTGCAAACTATGCATCAAAGATCTAATATCCAGTGTCTATAAGGAAGTTAAATTTGACCTTTGTCTAATATCCAGCATCTATATACAAGTTCCTTATAGATGCTCTCATTGTGTAAAGGGATTCTCTAGGTCATGAACATGTAGCCCTGAACTTAAAAGTAAAAAAAAAAAAAAGCAAGTCTACTGTAGACAGCATATAGAGTTAGATGATGTGTTTTTTTCCCAGTCAGATAATCTGTCTTTTGATTGAATTGTTTAATCTATTCATATATATTGATATGGTTGGATTTACATCTGCCATTTTACTTTTTGTTTTCTATGTCTCATGTCTTTTTTGTTGCCCCATTACAAAGTGGGCAAAACATGAACAGACACTTTTTCACTTTTCAAAAGAAGACATACATGCGGCCAACAAGCATAAGAAAAAAGCTCAACATACTTGATCATTAGAGAAATGTAAGTCAAAGCCACAATGAGATACCATCTCACACCAGTCAGAATGGATACATCAAAAAGTTGCTGGCAAGGTTGCAGAGAAAAAGGAACGCTTATACCAAGTTTGTCCAACCTGCGACCCCCAGGCCACATACGGCCCAGGACAGTTTTGAATGTGGCCCTACACAAATTCATAAACTTTCTTAAAACATTATGAGATTTTTTTTTTTGCAATTTTTTTTAGCTCATTAGCTATTGTTAGTGTTAGTGGGTTTTTTTTTTTTTTTTTTTTGAGATGGAGTCTCACTTCTGTCACCAGGCTGGAGTGCAGTGGCGCTATTTCAGCTCACTGCAACCTCTGCCTCCTGGGTTCAAGCGATTCTCCTGCCTCAGCCTCCCGAGTAGCTGGGACTACAGGCACCCACCACCACGCCCGGCTAATTTTTTGTATTTTTAGTAGAGACGGGGTCTCACCATATTAGCCAGGATGGTCTCGATCTCCTGACCTCTTGATCTGCCCGCCTCAGCCTCCCAAAGTGCTGGGATTACAGGCATGAGCCACCACGCCTGACCCATGCACATCTTAAGTCATCAGAATTAGCTTTAGGTTTACACTAGCTTAATTCCAGTGATACATAGAAATGTTTCTTATATATAGTTCTATTCCTTCTCCTCCCTCTTCTGTGGTATTATTATTAAATCAGGTGTTTTTTTTTTTTTCTTTTTGAGAGACAGGGTCTCACTCTGTTGCCTAGGCTGGAGTGCAGTGGCATGATCATGGCTCACTGCAGCCTTGAACTCCTGGACTCAAGCAATCACCCTGCCTCAGCCTCCCAAGTTGCTGGGACTACAGGTCCCAACTACTTGGCCATAACATTTATATAACTTTTAAATTTTTGTAGAAGTAGGGGTCTTACTATGTTGCCCAGGCTGGTCTCAAACTCCTGGGTTCAAGTGATCCACCTGCCTTGGCTTCCCAAAGTGCTGGGATTACAGGTGTGAGTCACAGCATCTGGCTGAGGAGCTTTTTAAACATACAGACTTCTGGACTCCACCCTAGACCTACAGAATCAGAATCTATATTTTTGTAAAGCTCCCGGGTGATTCTGATGATTGACAAGTTTGGGGATCTCTTTTCTAGAAGGTGAGGAAACTGAGGCTGAGATGTAGCACCAGCCATACTCCCAGGGGATGACCAGCCTGTGCCCAGAGCCCAGGCCTTCCAGCTCCCAACCCGTACTCTTCCCCGCACGCCCTGCTGCTTCCCCATGTGACTGCCCTATGACCTCTCTGTCAGTTTCCTGCTTTTGGCTCCTGCCAGCTTCTCAGAGAGGTAAAATGGATTAGGAGGGGAATCAAGTGCCTTGTAGATTATTGTGCCTTCATGGATTTGAGGGGAAAGTTGGAGACCTTGTACAACCTTTTCCAAGATGACCAACAAGGACCTGGATGAGTCATTCCAAGAAAGGCTTACTCCCCTTTGTTACCTATGAGGAGCTAATATCATAAACTAAAGAATAATCCACCCACTCATTCATCATTTATGAAGTGTCTAGTATATGCCAGGAGTTAGGGCAGGCATTGTAAATAAAAAGATGAATGAGATGCAACTCCTGTTCTCAAGATGTTTATGAAGAACAATGAAGTAAAGAATACATGGAAAATATTTAACCTACTCAAAAAGTTTTGTAAACAGATTTTTTTTATAATAACTTATGTGGTAGCAACATCTGATTAAACCTGAAAATATTTGGTGCGAAAACCTGAGCTGAACTGACATAAGTTAAGGAAATGAATTATAGCTTTATTCATCTCACTTAGTGTGAATATTCATACCTTTTACTGCATACATATTAATGTGTTTGATTTACAAAGTTATGCCTCAGACCTCACTGGAGTTGTGACATCACGAATAGTATCTGAACCAAATAATCTTTCTAAAATCTGAAAAATTATGAATTCTAAAATACATCTGGCTCAAGGATTTCAGATAAGGGATTGTGTATCTGTATTTTTTAAGTTCCTTTTGGTTCAGGAGGAATTCCAGAGCTTTGAAGTTCATGGCCATGGTATAAGGCAGAACTTCCAGAAAGAGCCTCTGAATGATAACTGAGATACACATGTAAGAGCTTCAGCTCTATGTGGGTCAGCCAGGCTACAGCCCTTTATCTTCTATTGCTACAGAGCACTGGACTAAATTTGGCTGGTGAATCTTCTACAGCATCATGCCATAAGCTTGGAGATGGTCTCACCAACTTTGGCAAAGGGCCAAAGAAACAACTGGAACTGTACTGACCCCACAAAGCCAGGGCAGACCCCTCTGCAGGTGCTGGGCAGTGACTCTGAGCCTCTGTCCAGCAGTCAGTGCACAAGTCAGGTTGGGGTCTGACAGGAGGGAACAATTTCCCCAGCAGCTATGTGCAACTCAGCAATGGGAAATCCAGGCATGAAGACATGGAGAGTCCAGGGTGAGAGGTAGGCAGCAAGGTGCAACCCTAGACAAGGGGCTCAGGACAGGGCTTCAGTCCCAGAGAAGAGGACAGGTAAAGGCAAGCAAGGATTCAGTCTGAGAAGCTGCCAAGGCAAGAGCTCAGTCAGTGGGGACAGTACAGATGACCAGTTACCTTCCTGACATTAAAGCAGGGACTGGGCCTCAGGTACGAGACTGGGCCTGCTCAGTATCAAGGCTGCCTGGATCTGAGTTGCACTCTAGAGAGCTAAGTCTTTCCCTACTAAGGTCTAGTTCGACCCCTGAGACTGAGCATGGACCAGATTCAAGGAAGGTTCCCTCTGCAGGCAGGGCCTGGCACCAGAGACCAAAGGTCCACAGAGAAGAGAGATTAGGAATCCCTCCAGTCCTAGGCACCATAGTGACTTGATTTGGTCCCTGTGCAGTAGAGAATGACCTTCCCCACAGAAAGGTTTGATCCTTGCCCAGATGCTGGGAGGTAACCCCTAAGCCCATAGAATATCCTGCCTGATAAGGGTGTGTTTGTTTACCTGCAGGTCTATGGCCATGCCGGGTAGTTTGAATGCTAACAATGCAGTATATGGAATTGGGGGCAGGAAGAAGGTGTTAAACCACCCACTGTCAGTTTGGTTTCTGGAGGGGCTGGAGACTAAGATGTGTGCGATCAGTCACACCTACATGATTAACTCCCAGTAAAAAGCCCTGGACCCCAAGGCTTGGGTGAGCCCCTCTAGCTGGCAGTACTCTCCGTGTGTTGCCCCATATCACTGCTGAGAGAAGTAGGCACTGTCCACAAGTCTTTCCTGGGAAAGGACAACTGGACACTCACACCTGTTCTCTCCTGGCCCGGCCTTATGTGTGTAATGGTTTTTCTGAGTTCTCCAGGTCCTTCTAGTAAATCACTGAAACTGTAGGCGGTCTTGGGGACCTCCCAAACTCCCAAATGGGGCAGTCCCATTTTCCTCCCTAAAACAGACCCCAGATGGACCCTGAATGCCAGGCCTTTTCGTGTCATTCTTATTCTTCCAGGCGCTCCACCATCTCAAGTGCCTCAATGACCCGCTGAATCCCTCTGCAGATCAGTGCGCCATGGCAGCCAGTCTCTTCATCCCCACGACTGGGGCCAGGGAGAGACAGTGCAGCTATGTGAGTGTTCCATCTGCACCCGGTCACAGAGTTCCGTGTCTATTTCTGGCTTCCAGGCCACTTTCCAACAAGAAGTCCAATTATGGAACTAAAATGTGACTTGGACATTGTATATTAGCAATGATTTTATGAATTCCTATATAAATAACTCACCCTTAACCCCCCCTCCCCACTCAGTGGAGGAGCTGCCTGATCACAGTGAGATCTCCAGCAAGTCCCTTCTCATCTCCAGGCTTCAGCTTCCTCCCTATAAACTAATACCTGCCCTGCCGACTCTATAGCTCATGAAGACTAATTATAACCTAGTGTCTGTAAGTGCTTTGTGATATGCAAACTTCAGGAAAGGACATTTTCAGAGGGAGCACAGAGGGTTCTGCCCTGACTAGCTTTGGGTAAAAGCCAAAACTTTTGTCTATGTCTCCTATGTCTCCATTTTCCTTAGAAAAATATTTTATTACCAGCAAACTAAAATAACAACCTTCAAGAAAATTTAAAAAATAGAATGTAGAGCAGGAGAGTACATTCGCTTATGCTTTGTGAGTTCCCCGCCCCTATTTCTTTATAAGCATAATTTTAATTGCCTATAACATAGAAAAAGGCTCTCCTCCCTTCACATTTTCACCTAAACCCCTTCTTTTCACCAAGGGAAGTCAACCTTAGTCGTGATTTCACTTTCACTGTGATCCTTGCCCCGATCCCCATAATTCTGGGGGCTTTCCTGCCCGCTGGTCCCTTCCCTTGGTTGTCCCAGCTGATCCCTGCATGGCACAGACACAGCATTATCATTGGTGAAGTGTTTTTCCAGAGCAACCACAGCCCAGGTGGTGAGATAGGCGTTATTACCCTGTGGGCTCCCTCAGGTGCCACAGCCTGATCCCTCTCAACTTCTCTAATGAGCTGGAAGACAGGAAAAATAACCTCATGAATATGCAGGTGCCATGTCCTGAGACTGGGATCTGTCCTCATCTCTTCTTCCTAAGACATCCTTGCTCCGTCTTCCATTTTTTCCCCACGTTGCTCCCCACCCAGAAGAATCAATAGAGACCAGCAGGATGAAAAAGGCTTTTCACCACCAACCCCCCAAGGAAAAGAAGCAATTCACAAAAAGCTAAAAATCTGAAGTTTTAGCCCAAACAGTCATGCAAACTTTGCTTTCTACTTTAAAATGTATCTACATTTGCTTAAGACATATGCAGTTGGTCCTTGAGCAATGCAGGGTTAGGGACCCCTGCACAGTCAAACATTTGTGTATCTTTTGACTCTCTAAAAACTCAATTACTGATAGCCTATCGTTGACCGAAAGCCTTACCAATAATGTAAGTAGGCAATTAACACACATTTTATGTGTTAATATATTATATGTACATTTTATATATATTACATGTTATGTATATTATGTACTGTATTGTTACAATAAAGTAAGCTAGAGAAAAGGAAATGTTATTAAGAAAATCTGGCCAGGTGCGGTGGCTCATGCTGATAATCCCAGCACTTTGGGAAGCTGAGGAGGGCAGATTACCTGAGGGCAGGAGTTCAAGACCAGCCTGGCCAACGTGGTGAAACCCCATCTCTACTAAAAATACAAAAATAAGCCAGGTGTGGTGGCGGGCACCTGTAATCCTAGCTACTCCAGAGGCTGAGGTGGGGGAATCACTTGAACCTGGGAGGCGGAGGTTACAGTGAGCGGAGATCACGCCACTGCCCTCCAGCCTGGGTGACAAGAGTGAGACTCCACCTCCCCCCCAAAAAATGAAAATCTTAAAGAAGAGAAAATATACTTATTTACTATTCATTAAGTGGAAGTGGATCATCGTAAAGGCCTTTATTCTCTTGTTTTCTTCATGTCGAGTAGGTTGAGGAGGAGGATAAGGAGGGGTTGGCCTTGCTGTCTCAGGGGTGGCAGAGGTGAGAGAAAATTCACATATAAGTGGACTCACACAGTTCAAACCCATGTTATTCAAGGGTCAGCTGAACAGCCATATCTCATTTTATTCTGCTTCATTTTATTTTACTTCCCAGATACTGGGAAGACGCCATCTAGGACTTTCATAGCTACAGAGGAAAAGTCAATGCTTGGCTTCAAAGCTTCAAAGACTGACTCTCTTGTTATGAGCTAAGGCAGCTGGTGACTTGAAGTTAAACCCAACACTCATTTACCGTTTTGAAAATCCTAGGACCCTTAATAATGATGCGAAATCTACTTTGCCTGTGTTCTATCAATGGAACAGCAAAGCCTGGATGACAGCATATCTGTTTAAAGCATGGTTTACTGAATATATTATATACGTGTGCCTGTGTGTGTGTGCATGTGTGGGGGTGGGAGGGGAGAGAGAGAGAGACAGGGTCTCACTCTGTTACCCAGGCTGGAGTGCAGTGGCACAATCTCAGCTCACTTCAGCCTTGACCTCCTGGGCTCAAGTGATCCTCCTACCTCAGCCTCCTGAGTAGCTAGAACTAGACACACACCACAACACCTGGCAAATTTTGTTTGTTTGTTTGTTTGTAGAGACAAGGTCTTACTGTGTTGCCCAGGCTGTAGTTTACTGATTATTTTAAGCCCGTTGTTGAGACCAACAGCTGAGAAAAAAAATCCTTTCAAAATATTATTGTTTATTGACAATAAAACTGGTCACCCAAGAGCTCTGACGGAGATGTACAAGGAGATGAATGTTGTTTTCATGCCTACTAGCTCAACATCCATTCAATAGCTCATGGAACAAGAAGTAATTTTGACTTCTGAGTCTTACTATTTAAGAAATACGTCTTCTAAGGCTATAGCTGCCAAAGATAATGATTCTTCTAATGGATTTGGGTAAAGAAAATTGAAAACATTCTGGAAAGGATTCACCATTCTAGATGCCATTAAGAACACTCATAATTCATGGGAAGAGGGAAGAAGTTGGTTCCAACCCTCACGATGACTTTGAGGGGTTGAAGACTTCAATGGAGGAAGTAATTGCAGGTGTGGTGGAAACAGTAAGAGAACCAGAGTTAGAAATGGAGCCTGAAGATGTGACTGCGTTGCTGCAATCTCATGATCAAACTTAAACGAATGAGGAGCTGCTTCTTATGAATGAGCAAAGAAAATGTTTTGTTTTGTTTTGTGACAGAGTTTTAGCTCTGTCACCCAGGCTGGAGTGCAGTGGCACAATTTCAGCTCACCGCAACCTCTTGCCTCCCGGGTTCAAGCAAGTCTCATGCCTCAGCCTCCCAAGTGGCAGGGACCACAGGCACCTGCCACCACAGCTGGCTAATTTTTATATTTTTAACAGAGACAGGGTTTCACCATGTTGGCCAGGCTGGTCTCAAACCCTTGACCTCAAGTGATCTGCCCACCTCGACCTCCCAAAGTGCTGGGATTCCAGGTGTGAGCCATCACGCCTGGTGAAAAGTGGTTTCTTGAGATGAAATCCACTCCTGGTGAAGATGCTGTGAACATTGTTGAAATGACAATAAAGGATTTCGGATATTACATAAACTTAGTTGATAAAGCAGTGGCAGCTTTTGAGAGGACTGACTCCAATTTTGAAAGAAGCTCTACCATGGGTAAAATGCTATCAAACAGCATTGCACGCTACTTTAGTAAAAGGAAGAGTCATCCTTGAGGCAAGGGGAAGGGATTTTTGCCCCTTGTAAGTCATCACTGGCAACTGCAACCTCCACGCATCTCAGGGAGAGGCGGGTCCTGAAGTGGGATCAGGGCTTCAGGGAGGGACACAGGTGTGACCCCTTCCCCATTAGCTGCAGCACTCACAGCAGCTGGGGGATGGCAGCACCAGCTCTAAAGTGGATATGGCTGGGTCACTAGCAGTGTCTATGTCTGGTTTCCACTTTTTAAGAACGCATCATGCATCATGAGGTTGCCATGGAAGCTATGACACAGAAATTCTAAGCTGGAAGTGGCAATAACAACAGGGACACAGACATGTGACTGAGTGGCTCCAGGGCAATAATGTGCCGGAACAAGCTTATGCCAGCTCACAGGAGCTGATTGTTAAATTTTCAGGAACTTTGCAAGCCAGCTGTGAGAGACAGCCATCAGGAAACATTAAATTATATAAACTTACAATTAAATAATTACATTAAATGAAAAAGTAGAAATAACTCGAAACCCATCATTTTCTAATGATTTTCCTGTGTTTTACTATTATCTATGATCTTGAGGTTATTTACGTTCATAGTAGCTGTATGGTGGAAATGTAATATAATGGTCTCTCCTTCATCACATTGAGTGACATCGTGTTGTCATCTTGAGATTGACCATGGCAGGGGAATTTATATCACAGAAATCAGAAAATGCTATACCTCAGGGGTTTTTTTCTTTCCAGTGAACCAGTTGTTAACTATTTACTAGTGCACCACTGATTCAGATGGACTCATTCTCCCCCTAATATGCACCAACACACACAATAGCCGAATGCTTATCCATGGAGAGGTTCTTCCTGGGCAAGGATGGATGAGCAGCTTTTGTTTGCTCTTGGAGTTTTTTAAAGCTGAGTCTGAATAAGAAAAGGGGTTTCATTTCTCTCACTCCTACATCTTTGCAGGTAGGATTCACCTGGTCATAGCACTTGGTTCGTATGTAGCAGAGGGAACTTATGGCCCATGAAAATGTCTCAGGTACTTTTAATATTTTCCTTAAATGATGACTGTTCATCAATTTGTTTAAAATGCTCTCTTGTGTCTGAGAGGATGTGGCACCACTTATTTCAGTCCCAGCTTCAATGAGGGGGTGAATGATGAGGACTTATTACAAGTCAGAAAGTCCCTAAGGAAATATAAGGAAAATATCATTTACTGCAGCTCCTAACACCTAAGAACTGAAGGAGTGAGTCCACTTGGGGCCCTGAGAAGGAACAAGATTTAATTATTAAGGCTATCTTATTTATAAAGCTTAATAGAGAAATTCTTTGTTGCTAATGAAGTCGTAGAGGACCCTTAAAAGGAAGCCTGCACAATTACATGTAGAACTGTGACAAATCTTGTATATAGAAGCATACACCATCCCATCTGCCACTGTCAGATCCACTCTCCCAGGTCTACCCAGAGGAGGTGGGAGGCAGGAAGGCCACCCACCTCGGGCCTGGCCTCTCAGGTGTGCAGTTTGCAGACCTGAAATATAAAAGCTTATTTTAAACAGACAACGCCTCCTGCCCACTTCCCAGGGGTTCTGTGCTAATAAATTGGCATTAATAAGATAAACTAATTGGGGGTGGCCAGGCCCACAGGCTGGGTTCTCAGCTGCGACCTCCTGGCTCCATGCCCTACTCCTGCTGATCCTGCCAGCCAGCAGAAATTGTGTTGGGGGTGGAGGCAGGGGCAGGACAGGATAGAAACAGAGGAGTCTGGGGTCTGGGGTCTAGGGTCTAGAGACTGGAGCACAGTACCCCTGACTTGCTACAAAGCGAAGGTGAAGTCTCCTTTCCTTTTCCCCAGCTGGGTGGGTCTGGCCCAGTGCAGGAGACATCCTTAACCATTTGGACTTAACAGTTTCTTTAGCAGAATAAAATAATAACCCACAGGAAGTGAAAAAGACCCTCAAGGTACAGGGACCACATTTTCCTGATAGAAAGCTGAGGTACTTCTGGTAGGTAATAGCTTAAAAAAAGAAAACTGAGACACTTTCTGTGACAAAAGATTTTCAGACATTTGCTATGTGCAAGAAGCAGTGTCAGAAAGACAATTTAGAGGCTGAAATGTTGCAATGGATAGGACATTTCCATGGTTTATTGAAAACAACAGAAAGACCATCATAAATCTTACCTTATCCAGAAAAATCAGTGGTTGCCATGATGGAGACCTTCTGTGTTGCTACGTGAAGACAAATATTTTCTTTGGCTATATTTCAATAGCCAGCATGGTTATTTCTGTCTAATATGTTTATTTCTCCAGGAAATAATTCTAGCCAAGTAATGTCCATTTCAAGAAGGGAAACAGACACTAGTTTTTAGGCTGTGAGGACGTCAAACCTCTTTGTATTTCCCTTCTTTGGTCTGTTCATTCTCTCTATATTTGATGATACCTACGCATAGTCTGTTTACTTCATTTGGCCCATATTTACTCATCGAGAGGCCATTCTTTACAATGTGTTTTCAGATGTTCTCATGCCTGTCTTAGACTATAAATGTCTGTGTAATTCTTTGATCAGCAGCTAGCACAGCAGCGGTCACAGTACTGCACACAGAGAGGTCCTTCATTCATACAGGCCCACTCTGAACAGTTGTGCAGGTCACGCACTGCATAACTTCAGCTGGGCCCATCATAATGTAGTCCGGTGCTGTTCAATAGAACTTTCTGCAATTATAGCAATGTTCTTTAATCTGTGTCATTCAATACAGTGGCCGCTAGGCACATGCAGCTCTTGTACACTTATAATGTGGTTAGTGTGACTGAAGAGCTGAATTTTTAATTTTAGTTAAATTTAAATAGTCACATGCGGCTAGTGGCTACTGTCATTGGATAGCACTGTCTATATTCATAGCAGCTCTGCTTCTATTCATACTTTTATTTATCATGCACTCATCCATAGCTTCAGCTATGAGCAGTGTATAGTGCTGGACCCTGTAGATACAATGAGAGGAAGATGGTCCCTGTTCTAGGAAACTTCCAGTTGGAAACGCAGTGCAGTAAGTGCTATGAGGGAAGCCCTTACTGTGTACACTGCTGCACAGATGAGAGGCTGAGTCTGGCAGAGGAAGAGTTTTTTGTTTTGTTTTGTTTTGTTTTTCACACCAGAGATGTTTAAGCTGAGTCTTCAGAAAGGAGTACATCACAAAGACAAAGTGAGTAAGGGCTTTCTGGAAAAGAGATTGTTTTAATATATTTTGTTTTGGGTTTTTTTTTTTTTTTTTTTTTAGGGACCAGAATGTCTCACTGTGTTGCCCAGGCTGGAGTGCAGTAGCTATTCACAAAAATGGTCATTGCACAATGAAGCCTCCAATACCTGGAGTCAAGCAATCCTCCCACCTCACCCTCTCAAGTAGCTGGGACTGTAGGCATGCGCCACCGCACCAGGCTTTTAATATGTTTTAACCATTTGATTAAGATGAAATGAATGCCTTTGTGGTTAGCCGGGCACAATCACTCTCAAGACTATTAACACAAATATGTTTGCAAGACAACTGCAAAAGGAAAACTCTTTTGATAAAGGTTTTCTAAATTCCAGGGTTCCCATCTGGGGAGGGACCATATTTCCCTGTCTAGGGACAGGATTATGAAGCAACCCACCTAGAAGATCAGTCCTCAAAGTCCTCCAGAAAGACAAGGTTTCATATGTTTACAGAGAGAGTTTGCAGTTGGGCTTTTCTTGCTGGTTGGCTCATTAGAAGTAAGAGAGAGAGAAATAGCTTCTTTTACTACTATTGTTAATAAACAGGTATAGGCCTGATATGGTTTGGATCTGTGTTCCCACCCAAATCTCATGTCAAATTGTAACCCTCAATGTTTTAGGTGGGGCCTGGTGGGAGGGGATTAGATCATGAGAGTGGTTTCTCATGGTTTAACATCATCCTCCTTGGTGCTGTCATTGCGATAGTGAGATCTGGTTATTTAAAAGTATGTGGCACCTCCCCTTCACCTCTCTTCCTCCTGCTCTGGCCATGTGAAGATGCCTGCCCTTCTGCCATGAGTAAAACTCCCTGAGGCCTCCCCAGAAGCTGATACTGCCATGCTTCCTATACCACCTGAAGAACCATGAGCCAACTAAACCTCTTTTCTTTGTAAATTACCCAGTCTCAGGTATTTCTTTATAGCAATGACAGAACAGACTAATACAAGGCCTTTCATCATGGTAGAGAAAGACTCCAAAAATCCTACTCTTTCTAATATATTTATGCAGGTGAAATTCAAAGGTAGTCTTTAGAGGTGGAAACATGCTCTGTATAGAAGCAGGCGGTGGGGCAGTTCCACCCTTTGCCTCCCTCACTCTTGGAGCAGGGACAGGTCTGATACCCAGGCCTAGAGTCAAGGCTGGCTAATGGCTATTCCAAAGCTTCTCTCTCCTCCTCTCTAACTTCCCCATTCACTGCCCCATCTCTCAAATTCCATTCCAGGAATGGAATTTCACCTACGTACAGTGGAAGACTAATTCTATGTAGCTTGGGGAGGTCTCTGCATCTGGAAGGTAAAAGCTCTAACATATGCACATTTCCAAGTGACTTCATAAACTGAGCTCTATGGCTGGCCCTTGGCAGTGGTGGGCAAGAGGCAACTCCCAAGGAGATTTTTATTTTTTAATTTCAAAGCGGGAAGTAAGAGAGCAGATGGAAAGATGCTCTCCAGCTTGGAGTTGGGCTGAGTGCTTCCTTTCCTTTGGCTACTCCCCAGCATGGGGGGAAGAAAATTCTAGGCACTTGAGAATGTGACAGGTGTTGGGGGGTGATGAGGACCTGCAGACAGCATGGGGTCTCCACATCTGCCACTGCTTTGGATCACCAGCATGTGTGCACTGGCCAAATGGGAGAAGGACCAGAGCCCTGCTCCTGGATCCCTCCCTCCTTCCCTTAATGCTGTGTACAAATTGGGATGCAACCTTCCCCCTTGGCCTAGGGAGAGACTAGAAGATGCTGAGGGAGAGATGAGAGAAGAGATCAAAGAGTCTAGTAGCTTCTTGGGGGACCTATGGGAAATTCCTAGTGGTTTTTCCCATTGGCTTTCACTGCACCTGTCTTCCTGCCCTCCTGCATTATGGGGGGGGGCCTATATTCCTGGAACTTTCTAAAATTTGCCCTTCTACATTCCTTCTGAACATGCTACTCTGCTTGCTTTTCTGCATCCTCATCCACCTGCTTTGCTAGAGCTCAGCATGACTATCACTCTGCTCTTGTTCTTCCTCATGATAGTGACACAGGATTGTTCCCTTGACCCCCTTTGTGGGCAGGAACTGGAGTGGCTCATTTCACTCAGCCTGCTGATGGCCACTCCTGGCAGAAGGGAGTGTGTGAGTGAGTGCGGGAACCAGAGTGAACGAATGCTAGAACTAGCCGGTCACTCCTCTCTGGTGGGAGCAAGCTCTGTGTGGGCCCTGCAACAGCATCCAAGTGTGTTGCAATGAATGCTCTTTCAGCTCTGCTGTCCAGAGATGGCCAAGTGTCAGTCAGCTCAGTGGAAGGTCAGGGTGGCAGCCCCTGCCCTCTCAGCACCCGGGTTCTTGTCCAGTGTCCAGGAAGAATCAGGTCACATGAACTGTTTGAAAGGTGATGAGTGTGGAAGACTTTATTGAGTGGTGATTGGCTCTCAGTGGAAAGGGAGCCTGGAAAGGGGATGGGAAGGTAATCTTTCTCTGAAGCCTGGCTGTCTCCATCTGGGCCCCTCTCTGAAGCCACACTGCCTGAAATTAGCCATGTCTATCCATAGTCTCTGATGTTCAGTTGCTTCTCTGCTCACTGCTCAGCCACTTGTCTCCTTGCCACTCAGCCACTTGTGTTTCTCTGCCAGCTAAAGTCTTTTATGGGCAAGGGATAGGGGCAGGGCAGGCCAAAAAGGCAACATTTGGGAGGAAAAGTGGGGTCAGCTATATCCACTTAGGGCCACAGTTCCAGGCTTAAGGGTGGGGTTTAGCCGGGAGCCCAGCCCTTTTGTATCAGTGGCAGAGTTTCTGTCCTTTGGCATTTGTTATACAATAGGTCGGCGTAAGGGAGTGTTGTGCAGTGGGAGAGGGTACACCCTGGAGACTCTAAGATCTTTGTCCAACTCCCAATTCCACCACTTACCATCTACAGAGTTAGGAAGCAGTCCCTGAGACCATTCTTACTTCTGACCAATTGCAAGCTCAAGCATTCCCAAGACCCCTCTTAGGTCAGTAATTTATTAGAAGGACTCATAGAACTGAGAGCTCATAGGCTCATAATGGTGGTTTATTACAATAAAAGGATACAGATTAGAATTAGCCAAAAGAAGAGACAGGTCAAGCAGAGTCCAGGAGAGTTGCATGTGCAGAGATCGCAGTTGTTCTCTCTTGATGAAGCTGGGGACAGTGCTAAAGTCTCCCAGGAACAATGTGTGACACTGCATGCAAAATATTGCTAATCAGGGAAGTTCTTCCAATCCTTAGTGTCCAGGGATTTTATTGGGGCTCAGTCATGTAGTCATGGCTGACCATCCAAGTGGTTGACCTTAGTTTCTAGCCCCTCTGGAGGTTGAGCCGATGCATGCCCAAAGACCCCACCATCCATCATTGTTGGTATAGACTACCTGGTTTTGCCCAAGACCCCCAAGTAGATAAAGACACTCTTATCAGGTGAGATAACCAAGAACTCAGAGATGACCTCCCAGGAGCCAAGGACAAAAGTCAGATCTCTCTAGGGGCAAAGCTAACACTGTACCACACCCCATCTGTGTGATGCTGTACTCTTATTAACCTCACTGGGCATCTATTTCCTCATCAGTAAATTGGGGACAATGATCCCCACCTCATTGGGGTTTCTGAGGAATGAGTAACATAATATATGCAAAAGGCCTAGTATGTGAAAGGCTTCAACAAAAATTAGGTCCTTCCTAGTAAGCTTAAGGGCCTTTGCTCTTATCTTCTAAACTAGCCCAGGGCATTATTCCCTCTTTCCTCTTCTTCCCACCCTGTCTCCCAATTTGCTTTCCCTTTTCCCCCAGAAAAGGATAATACCTTTCTTCCCTGTATGTCATTATTAACTTGCTTTTTAAAAAACAAATGTGTGTGTGTTATCATTGTTATAATTTTTAAAACCGTGCTATTGCATGGATTATTACAATGGATGTAATCATTGTCCTCTTGAGCCACACTGAATATCCTTGTGCATACACATCTTTGTGGATTGGGCCAGTGATTCTGCAGGCTGGATTCTTCGAGGTGGCATTGATGGGTCAAGGGTATCGTTAAAGTCTTGATAGTACTGCTGTATTGCTCTCCCAAAAAGGCCATACCAAGTTAAACCTCCACCAATGATGCACGAATCTGCCAGTTTCCCCACACTTCCTAGGGACCAGTGTGGAAGAGGATGGCTTCAAGTGCCTGAGACTCACACCTGGGGCTTTCTCTTGGTCTGAGCCCAGGATGAGGCAGGGCTTATGGAATTTCGTTGGGAGGAATGAAACACTAGGGAATGTGAAAATCCTGTGACTTGCCATTCACCATGACAGAGGACACAGTGAGTGAGGTTTCAGGTCTGGGTTGAAAGTCCATGCTTGCTGAGGGTTCCAGCCAGAACTAGAGGTGCAAACCCAGGGAAGAAAAAGAAGCAGGAAGGCCAGATAAATGTCAGGAAAGAAAAAAAGCAACCACTTTCTGCCCTCGGTCCTGAGTGAGTCTGTTCTTGACACAGCAGCAGAACAGCCTGCAAGGTGCATAGGCTCTTCTTAGTCCCCAGAGTCCATCACCAGCAGGGGGTGCCTCTCCCTCCACCAGGACTTGCCTGCAGCTCTGGGACACCACCAAGGCCAAGGAAACACCTTCACCCTCAGGGCCTGTGGGGGTCACCATGCTCCCTTCAGGCCCAGACTTAATTTCTTTATACTAAGGCCATGAAACTTGAGTCCCAATTCAGTTTCAACCACCAAACCACTGTGTGGGGTCCATCTCTCTAGACTTTCGTGTATTTGCTGTTTAAAAATAATGAAGAAAGGGGAGGGAAGGCTGAACAATAATTAACATTTGTAAAGAACAGTTTGGTTCAGTACCTTATCTCATTGATGCTCACTCTATGCCCATTTTACAGATGGGGAAAAGAAGACTTAGAGAGGTTAAGTGAACTGCCCAAGTTCACCCTGCTGGTAAGCCAGGACTTTCTTGGCAAATCCTGTGATCCTTCAACTTGACCATATTAGAAGATTCTAGCATTGGTGAAATCTAAAACTTGTAGGGCCCATCTTAAAATAGCAAAGTAGTTTTAACTAGGCACTGTCAGATGCATCTGGGCTTTGAATTATTACTTGGGCAGGTTCCTTGAACTTTGGTGTTCTCATCCAGAATAAAAGGCAGTGGTGCCAGGATAGGAGCTATGAGCACAGAGAAAGTAGCCCTTGAATGGGGCCACAGAGGGGTGCTGCAGGGGACTGTAGTTTTGGATGAGGAGCTGAACTAGAAGCTTCCAAGTGCTCTTCCAATACTAAGATTCTATGATTCCCTAACTGGGATCTTTCCACTGTTTCAGGTGATAATTCTGAGCTCAGGTCCTGTGCACAGGACCTAATGCAGTCTTCACGTCAGAGCTAGAAGAGACCTTGGGCAACCACCCAATCAACTTTTCATGGTTCAGTTGTGGAAATTGATGTCCACAGAGAAATGTCTTGCTATCATGTCAGATAGTTCTCCAGCCACGACTGAGGCCTGAGTCCCCCTAGGGCAGAGGAAATCTCCCATTTCTAAAAGAAAGCCCCGCACTGTTCATAGCAGTCACAACCTCTCTCACATCCCTGAATCAGGATCCAACGACTTGCCAATCAACAAATGTTGCTGGAGAGTTTACCACAAACAAGTCTCTGTGCTAGGCCCTGAGAACACAAGCTGTCCGGCAACTTCCTGCTCCCTAAAGTCACAGTCTATGGTGGAGGTGCAAACACGCGATCCTGTTGGGGCTTCAGCGTACTTCCTCCTGTGTGCTTTGCACGTAGTAGGTGCTCAGCGAACGGAAACGGGGAGACTAGTTATCACTCTCAAGGCGAGCCCGCAAAGAGGCCTCAGGTGAAAAGAGAAAGGAGGATTTTTTTTCCGGCCCTGGCTCTGCGCACCGCTCCCCAGCGCGCCAGGCGGGGCTGCGTCCGGAGCATCCTTCCCTCCGCCTCTGTCCTGGTCCCCGCTCAGCGGCCGCTAGGAGCGCGAAGGGAGGGGCGCGGGGGCGCGCACGCAGGGTGTCGGGGGCGCGCCGGCCGCCCGGGGACGCGCACGGGCTGGTCTCTGCCCTAATGCGGCGGCTGGCGGCGAGAGGCGCTGCAGGGGACGCGGGGGAAGTGGCGGCGCCGGCAGCGGACAGCTCGGACAGCGCCCAGGGCCGGAGCCCGAGCCCTTGGAGGTAGGCGAGCGCGAACACCGGAGAGATGGGGGTAGAGAGTCATGGAAACCCACCTAGCGACACCCCCTTGTTCCCGCTCTCCTCTGTCTCCATCCCCTGACCTGCCCCCCTCCCCCTCCGTCCACATTCCCATCCCTTCCCCTTTCCACACTATCACCTGCCCCGAATCCATCAGATTCTGTTCGTATGCCCACCCCATCCCCGTCCAGCTCCCAGCCCCCTGCCCACCCCAACACCCTTTCTATCTCGTTGGCCGCGTCCCCTCCCCCTTCCCGCATCCTCAACCCTTTCCCTTTCCTCTCTGTCCCCGCCTCATCCGTGAGCCCTGCCTGCCCTTGTACTTCTGTTTACCTCGACACCCCACTTTGGATGACCCCATGCCTCCTGTATTTCCTACCGCACACATCAGCCCCTTCTTGCCTCCCCTATTCTCTTCCCCATCTCATGCCCCTACCAGTTGGTGTCCTGTCTCTCCATTTGCTCCCTCAGTTTCTGTCCTCCCCTGGTTCCCCCTTGCACGCCCTGTCCCAGCCCCTTCCCAGCTGCCTCTTCGTGTCCTCCTGCATCACAGTCCCTCTCAAGAACCCCGCCTTCTCCCCCCTTTGGCTGTTAGCTGGCCTGACACCCGTCACCTTCCCTCGCTGCCCTTCCTGGTGCTGCGTGGAGCCATACAGCCTGTACCCAGCCCTCCCTCAGTGGCCTCTGGACCCCCCTTCCCTGGGTGGGGATCTTGGTTGTGGAATATAACCCCTTTCTGCATGTTCGATCCTATTTGTGGCTTGGGGAAGAATGCTGGGGGTTAGTAGGCCTCTCTCTTACGTTCCTCTCCAGCCATGCAGCCACTCTACTCCTCTAGCTGTTCAGGTTTGTTTCCTAGATGGACTGGGGGAGGGGGTGCTAGGCATTGGGAAACTAGGATGGGGAAGGGGCAGGGTCCAGGGGAATGACTGAGCAGACTCCTCCTGGGGCTTGGCCTGAGCCCTGATGTAAAGGCCTGGATGAGGAGCCCTGCTGGAGGGCTGGAGAATTTTGGATTTTAGAAAAGATTCTGCTTCAGCCTCCAAGTCAGCACTTTGGCATCTGGAGCTGTCATGAGTGTGGCCCATGGGCTGGGCCAAGAGTGGGCAGAGTGCTGAATCACCTAGAATCTGGTCCCCATGGCAGCCCCCATCCTGTCCTGAGCCAGGTTCTGCTCCTGACTCCTTCCTTGGCATTTTGGCATGGGGTGTGTGTGTGTGTGTGTGTTGAGCAGAGATGCCTCATCCCTCAGTGTGGGGGAGAGGACAACAATACCGCTTTTCTGCCTGCCTGTGTCCCTGGCATGAGGGCCTAGTGTGTCTCATCTACCCTTGGAAATGTGCTGGGCCTTGCTGGGCCTCAGTCAAATCTCCAGCAAGGCAAGGGCAAGCCACAGGGCTTTGAGACCTGGTTGGACAGGAGTTTAATTGTTTGTGTGGAGCCAAAGCCAGCCTCAGAGCCCACAGAACTTAAAGCAATAGGAGAATAGCCCAGGGAAAATGTGTGTGAAGAGTGGAAGCCTCTGGGGATAGGGGCCATACCAGCTGTGGGGTGGGGGCAGTGGAGGAAGGCAGGCAGAGATCTATCCTCCTTCTGGTTTGGGGATGATTGGATGTGGTGGAATTGCATTGCAGGAAGAATTGAAGGAGATGAGGGGCCTGCTACACAGCTAATACATTTCACCTTTTGTCTTGACTGAGCTGGCACTTCGGAGGGAGTAATTTCTCCCCTTGTCTTTGGATTCAACTGAAGGGGTGTGTGTGTGTGTTGTGATGTGTGTGTGTGTTGTGATGTGTGTGTGTGTTGTGATGTGTGTGTGTGTGTTGTGATGTGTGTGTGTGTTGTGTGATGTGTGGAGAGAGAGAGAGAGAGAGAGAATTATGCCAATAAGGAAAGAGACTCACTCCCACTTAGCCCCAGAAATTGTGGTTGCCACTGTGGAACAGGGAATGGCAGCCCGATTCCTGTCTTAGGGGCTTAGACGAAACCCAGAGGCTTAAATTGAGGCATTAAGAGCGAATTGCAGACAGACTCTGTCCCTTCTCTGCAAGGCTTCCTCACTTTAGGAATCCAAGTGGCTGGACTCCTTCAGCTCCTGTGCAGTAAACTCTGAATGGGCCTCAGGCAGTGCCTGGCAAGGGGATGTGCTGCTGGGGGCACTGGCTGCACCTTGCTTTGTCACCTTTCTCCGTCGCCTCTCCAGCGTGAGAGGGGGTGGGGCTGGAAGCTTTCCCTGGCATCAGTGCCTAAGGGCTGCCAGCTTTTCCTGGTACAGGGAGAAAGCATTACCTGCAGCCGTTGTTGAGAGCTGATTGGATTAAGGTCCTGATGTTGAAATGCTTGATTGGAGCTCAGGTGAAGTGGGGGATTCTAATAACAGTGTACATATTTCCCAGTTTTGTGCAACGAATTTCACCCCTCACCCCCTTGTTTGGCATCAGAAAGAGTACGGAGAAATAAACCAAGGCACACGGAGGGAGAAGCCAGCTCCCCAGAGAGCTGGAGCAAGACCTTCCAATTGTACCTAGCCAGCTCCCTGTAGGCTGAACTGGCTGCACTCACAAGGGCTGGTTCTTTAAGGCACACATTGAAGAGGTGGCTGAGAGCTGGGGGTGGGGTTCTGGCTTTGCATTTCTGGGGTGGGAGGGCCAGAGGAGGGTCTGATTTCTGTGGTGAGTGAGAGACAAGATGCCAAGGCTCTGATCAGTCTATTGCAACTTGTTTCCTACCTCTGGCTCCACTCTTCTCCCTCAGGCTTTTTTGGAGGCCAGAGGCACCCTGAGATCTTCAAGAGCATGCAGGAGCTGGAGTGTGAGAATCATCCCTTTGTCTTTAGAAAAAGAAATTCTTAGGAAATCAGAGAGGGGGAAGCAGAAAAATTCAGTTCTCAGTCTGTTTGCCTGGGGTGATGTTTGGGGTGGGGAGGGGAGAAGTGAGAGGAACGTAAGGCCGGTTTCATACTTACTCATTTAACAAAGATCCATTAAGCCCTACGGTGTGCTGCTCTGCTAGGTGCTGAGACCATAGAGATGAAAAGTAAGCTAGGGTCCAATCTCTCCGAGCTCCTGGGCAATGGAAGAGGAAGACAGGTGATCAGACAAATAACAGATAAGCTTGAGCAAGAGCATCCGGATAGGGATGTTACACAGCGGGATCTTTAATTCCAGTGGTATCAGCACCCTGCTCTCCACAGCTATGAAGAGGGCTTGGCTGATGCTATCCGGAATGGTAGCTCAGGGCTGACCCTGAAGTTGACTCTCAGGAAAAGGGTAGGGGACAAGATGAGGTTCAAGGTGTTGTCAGATCCCCAGCTTGAAGGGCTAGAGGGGTAATGTTCTGTGTGTAGGTGAACCCGGCTAGATGTGGCTAGAACCTGATAGGGGGATACCCAAAGGGAGCTCTGTGATGAGGTTGAGGCTGCTTAACTCTCCCAATCCCATCTTCTAAGCTCTTGTATTTTAGGGGTAAAGTGTGGCTGGATATGCTTAGAATGTCAGTGAGTCAGAGGAAAGAGGCTCTGGGAGCTACTCGTGTGTAGGCAAGATGCACAGGGATGTGCTGAGAAGCAAGGCGAGGAAAAATATTGTGAGGCCTGCAAGGTTCACACACCTGCAAGGTGTGTGAAAGGATTTGGCATTATGGGGAGGTCAGAGTCAGGTGGGAGTCATTGATGGGGAGGGCAAGTTGTTGGTAAGCAGGAGAGGTCCTTAGAAGCTATACACTTGACCACAGATTCCCGCAAATATCCATAGCCAAAGTGGGAAAATAGCCTAAGGAGAGAGACTGTTAGTTTCATCTGTCTGAGTAGCCCCTCTTTTCCCCCACACACCCATTTTTGTTCATTTCATCAATGTGTCCTGAGCCTTTGAATCTGTCAGGAGCTGTGCAAGCTATTGGGCATGTAAGTCAAATTGGAGACACAGAAATGAAACCAAATTAAGACTCAGCACAAGAACTGCTATAATTGAGGTTAGATGAATTCCTGGTGTTGTAGGAGCATGGCTGAGGGGTCATAGTGAGCAGTAGGATCTGGAGTGATTGCACCAAACTGTCTGGACAGACCCCTGCCTTGGCTTGAGCAAGTTGATGACAAACCTTTGGGCACTTACAATGCCCAGCTAAGGCCCAGGTCTAGCTGCAAGGGCCCAGGCCTAACTGTAAGGGCAGATGTTGGATGCATATGGCCTGGTCCCTGGACTGCAGAAGAGGGCCTGGGAGTTAATGGCTGTGCGGGGTGCTTGAGTAGGCACTTCCACAGCTTTGCTGACCCAGGACATTGGTTAGATTGTGCCAGCTTGAGAACTCTCAGGCCACCCTTTTTTCATTAGGTCTTGAGGCAAGCCAGAAAAAAATAAAAGTGGCGTAATAACAATAGTAACCATTATCGAGTTCTTTCTATGTGCTAGGCACCCTACTCTGTGCTTTATATGCATCATTTCATTTCATCCTCAAAGGGTTAACCCTACAAATGAGATATTGTTAAGTTGCTGGTTTTACAGAAAATGACAGATTCAGAGAAGCTGTTACTTGTTGAAGATTACAGAACAGGTGAGTTGCAGAGCTAGAATCTAAACCTTTATTTGTTTGACTTCAAAGCCTGTGCTCCTCTCCCATATGTCGTACTGAGCCCCACCTCCCACCCGCTCCCCGCCTCCAACCCCAGGTAGAAAAATAAAAAGCTAGGATGTTTTATCCACATGCACAAGGCTTTCTAGGAAAATCTGTTAGAAGGATTCAGTTAGAAGGCATTTTTGAATGCCTTACTTTCTTCTGAAAGATAGAAATGTGGTTCCTGCTTTCAAATAGAAGAAATAAGACTGAGACAGGTAAAACACCTTGAGAACAAGACAATACAGGGTCTAATTAAATCTTCATTGGTGCCTCAGACCTGGGACAGTAAAATTTCAAAGAAAAGCATGATTTGTTAGTTGGATTAGGTTGTTGGAGTCATGGAGGTGACATGGCACAGTAGAAACCATTCAGCCTTTGCAACCAGACAGATCTGCGTTCAGACCCTGCTTCTACTACTTGCTAGCTGCATAGCTGCAGCTCATCTGCAAAATGGGGATATTAATATGAACCTTGCAGGGCTGTTACAGAGATTAAATGTGAGAGGATAGTGAAAGGCCCAATGTAATACCTAGCTGGTAGTAAATATTCATCAGATGCTAACTGCTGTACACAGAGGTGTTGGGAATGGAACTGAGCCTCGAAGAACTGGCAGAATTTGGATATGCAAGAGAAGCAGAGGGTATTCTAGATGAAGGAACCATCAGGTGTATAAGCAAAAACTTGGGTTCAGATTCTCTGGGAAAGAAGTGACCTGCCTCATCCTGCCTGTTCTCCCCCACCCTCCCCCTACCTTCTCCCTGGTCCATGCCGCAAAGTCTTACAGGAAAAGGACATCATCCTAAAAGGCATGAGGGGCCTTCAACTTCTGGCCCCATTGTTAACTTAAATGGATTTCTTTCTCTGTAAAATTACAGGATTGCTGCAAGTTCCTGTCCCACAGCCTGTGTTTCTGGGATTTATGTCATTGATTAATTTCTTGTCCTGGCTTTCCTCTCCCACATGCAGTGCCATGAAAAAGTTGGAGTGCCTGGGGCATGGTAGGGTCATGCCCTCACTCCCCTATCATCCCCTCCCGGCTCCTGCTGCTCTCTTCCTCCAGGAAGCAGCTGTCTTAGCATCTGCCTTCTCCTCCTTCACCTGCTCCTCCTCACTCCTCCCCTCCCAGGCTGGCCCAGCCCCTCCTGAAAGGCCTCCCTGGCAGCCCCTCTCCCCGTTATTGTGATGCTAATCACGTTGTTATTTTTTTTGAGATCCAGAAAGAAGGCCCCAATCTGTTCTAATGAATTTAATTAGAGAGGGGCTTGGAGAGCTTCAGAACCTCTTACCGGGATCACAATAAACAGAGTTAACAAGATAAACAGCCTGAGATCAGCCACTCAGGGGTTGGAAAGAAGGATTTCCCGGTCAGTCCTAGAATAAAAAAGTTCTTGGCACCAAGAATTGGAGGAAGGCTGTGTGAATAGTGGTCCTCCAAGTGGGTTCCCTTCTGGCCTGTTTCTGCCTGCCCCACCCAGCCCCTCGTACTTAGCTTCATACCTAGTTCTGACTCTAGGTGGCAAATGAACCTCCTAAGAAGGTCTAATTATTCTCATCATCATCACCAAGTACCTGCTATTTGGGTCAGGGTTACCACATCATCTTCTGGAGCAATGTGGAGGCTTATGAGACCCTGTCTTCTGCCTTACAGGTGATAAGAGATATGTGTCCAAATATAAGTAATATTTGCTAATTCCAGAATGTAAGTTCTAGAAAGCTGATGGAAGATCACATTGGGCTTGGGTGATCTGGAAAAGCCTCTTGCAAGAGGAAGTACTTGAGGTGGGTCTTTTTTTTTTTTTTTTTTTTTTTTTGAGATGGAGTCTTGCTCTGTCACCCAGGCTGGAGTCCAGTGGCACGATCTTGACTCACTGCAACCTTGCAACCTCCACCTCCCAGGTCAAGCAATTCTCCTGCCTCAGCCTCCCAAGTAGCTGGGACTACAGGCATCCACCACCACACCCCACTAATTTTTGTATTTTTTGTAGAGATGGGGTTTCACCATGTTGGCCAGGCTGGTCTTGAACTCCTGACCTCAAGTGATCCACCCACCTCAGCCTCCCAAAGTGTTGGGATTACAGGCGTGAGCCACTGCGCCCGGCTGGTGGGTCTTGAGATATCAAGACTTGAAGACTTTCTCCAAGACTGCTGGAGAAAAATCATGTGCAAAAGCAGGACTATGCAGAGGATCTTTGATTCATGAAGGTAAATGGCATGGTTTGGGTGGTGGGTGCATGTAATTCAGTAGTGAGGGGTGTGTCTGGAGCAGTATATGGAGACAAAAATCATAGAGAACCCTGAGTGCTAGTTTTTACTCTTCTTACCTGGTTGCACTGCCATCTCCCTGATTTGCTTCTCTGAGCACATATGATGCCCAGCTCTGGGAAAGGCCTTCTAGGATGGGAGACTTCTGGCCTCCATGCTGAGCTAGCTTTCCTGGATCCAGGTTAGGCCAACTGGAGTGGATTGACCAGATGCTAAGTTTTGTTCTCAGATCTTGTGATTTTCTGGGATGAGAGTGAATGGCTGGCAGAGCAATTCCAAGAACTTTTCCCAGTGATGAAAATTCCCTTTTTCTTTACTGATGCTGGCCAATTTGCTTTGGCAGTAGCATTTTAAACAACTATTTGGTGAAAGCTCCAATTTCAGGGTCAGAGAATTTCATCACTCTTTTCTTTATATTACTAAGAATTCTCTGAGTTGTGTATTGGGATATGTGTGTGCATGTATGTCTGTGTGTGCATGTGTGTGTGTGTGTGGTGCCTATGTTAGTAGAATTATTCCAACTAAGTCTGATTCTAGTTTTATCTTTATTTGCAAGGTAAAAGTCATTAAATATTTCTAGGCCTTTTTTGTTGTTCAAAGGTGGAAGAATCTCCCCTATATCTTACTGTGTGTTGACCATAAGCCAAATTATTTGAGAATAACAGGATGTTAATTATGAGGAGGTATTATAGCTATCTATCATTTTGACAGAAGGTGTAATATTGAGGTAAAATTTTAAGTCTGTCTCCCTGCCACCTAATTCTTGGAACATCTTGACTCGTGAGACCAGCCAGAGTTTTATTTGGGGGCACCACCAATGTTTATGCTTCTTGTTACTTTTCCTAGTCTGTCTGGGCTTGTGTGTAATTAGTAAATGAAGTTAGTACATTGCTGTCAGGTGTTGGCGGACCTATATAAGATAAATTTATATGCAAGACATTGTTGTCACTGCCATTGTTATAATACCTATTGTGTGGTATTTTTCCACATGTTGGAGGTGAATGTCTTTATGGAGGAAAATGCCTCCAAGGCCATAGATGATATTTCTGTGCTGACGTAGGTCAGGGCAGAAACTAGATATCTTTCCAATTATCATCACACACTGAGTGGAATTGAAGCCTTGGTCATCCACATTGGGAGCTAAACCAGGATTCTGTGGCTGGCCTCAGCCCTGGGATATGCCCTGGTTTTGTTTTTGTAAGATGTTCATTGCATCTGCAGTTATTATTTGAAGACCCTGCTGTGTGCATTGCACTCTTCTAGGTGGAAACTTGTTCTGAGAGAAACCTAAACTCAAACAATGTTAGAAATGTTTTAGTTCAAGATAGTTATTTTACTAATCAAGAAATGACTCAGAAGTGTGGCATGACTGACTTGTGACTGCATGGCTGGTTGCTGGCAAAAGCTAGTTCTGGCAAAACCCACATATGAACCTGGTAATGATACAAGATGATTGATAGGTAATTAAGTTTCTAAAGCATGATCTAAACTAGAAGTGCTTTGGGATGTCGGAGAACAGAGGAAATCAGTGTAGATTAAAGTCTTTGGGGAAGGTTCTGAAGAGAAGTAGGGGTTGGCTTGGGCCTCTAGAGATGGGTAGGACCCGAATAGTCAAAGATAAGAAAATGGCATTTCTGGTGGGGAAAGGAGTGCCCACTCAAAGGGCTAGAAGAGGGAAACAGCTAGTGTGGTCAGGCATGGTGAATTGGCCAGGCTGCAGCAGTGGAAGAAGCGGTCTGGGGCCAGACTGTAGCGAACCTTGGCTTGCTGAGGAGTGAATCTTTTTGGAGTTGGTGAGGGGTATTTGAAGCTTCATAGCTGAACACTCTCTTGTTCTGAAGACAACAAGATTGTGGTGTTAGAAGAAGTGGGTGGGAAGTCCCTTCCCAGGCACCTGGTGGTTTCTGAGGGGATAGTTCCTTCTGAAGGGTGTTTGGGGCAGAGGGGAGTGCTGAAATATACTGGGAAGGAGCTTGTCGCTGTCCAGAGTGCTGACCTGACCTGAGAGATTTTTCTCTTCAGTGATGCTGCACTGGAAAGTAACGCCGGGGAATGCTTACAACCAGCCAAGGGGATCTCGAGAATGATTCCGCCTAGGACTAGGCAGCATGTGGGCTTTTTGTCAGTAAAAGAGTTACGGTATCTGACTTTATAGTCCTTGTGATGAAAGCAAAAGTGTGGAAAGACTGTGTGTCCACATATGCAGGCTAAGATGGCCCACTTTGTAGCCTTATAAGTTTTGCCTTAGAACTTTTGTGTTTACATGAGAATTCCAGCACATTGCTTCTTTCATTATGAAAATGCACACCCTCTATTCAGCATTCCACAGAACACCTAAAGCCTCCCCAACAAACCAGGGGAGAGCAGCAGAACTTCCCAGAACACCGTACTCATTACTTCAAATGAAACATCTAAATGCTTTATATTAGTGCTGTCCAATAGAACTTTCTTTGATGATGGAAATGTTCTGTATCTGCACAGTCTAACATAATTAAGCCACCAATTACATGAGCACTTGAAATGTGGCTAATATGACTGAAGAATTGAATTTTGAATTACATTAAATTTATTTATGTAATTTATATTAGACTGCACAGCTCTATAGAGTCAGAATCTTTGACCTTTGCCACTTACCTCTCCTTATTGATCCTCATACCTAAGCCTCTCTGACTTAGAGTAAAGTGGACTTTTGAGTGGGGGTGAGTTTGACAAATTGTTGGAGAAAGCCCCATGCTGAATCCAAACTGAAGTCTGTGTCTGGCTGTGAGTTTTGCCTTGACTTTCTTGTTTTCATAATGAGAAAAACCATCCATGATGCCCTGCAAGTTTTCCATTCAAAAGCCGAGGGAAGGCTCCTTGGATTCTGTCTGGGGTCTCAGGGACCTGATCTAAGACTTTTCGGAGCCTGGAACGGGAAAGCGATGTAGTGTTTATGGCCCTGAAAAGCTGGCTGTGGGGTGGGGTGGGGTGGGGTACAAATAATGTGCTGTGGTGTCAGATGTTTGCAGGCATCTCAGGAGAGAAAGGTTCCCGGTCCTGATCCATCTCCCACTGCAACTCTATGTATCTTTACAGTCATCCCGTTTATCTGGTATAGTAGACATGGCCCAGGGTGGGGTACAGGTGAGCCTTTTTCTGTTTCGTTTTTGTTTTTCTGAGCCATTTTTGCCCCAAGGAAGAGTGAGTGTTAGAAGTGTCAAAGGGTGATAAATGCTTACAAATGCCAAGCAAGAGGTAAGTAATAATAATCTGTCAAAAGACTGGAGCAGAAAATTTCCATGGTGTTGGCACATGCCAGCCTCCATAGGCCTGCCTAACCTTACCATGAACATGCTTGATTTCCTGTGTCTCTGGTCTTAGGCTTGCTATGTATAAGTCTGATTTCCTAAACCAGGATGCATGCTTTTTGAAGGTATTTCTTATTGTCTTCTTGTTTTCTCCAATAGAATCTCAATGTGCTCATAGTAATCCCTCATAAAGGCCTGCTTGTGAGTCACTCTTTGTTAGCATGGAGCAGTGGGTTTGACCCCTAGAAAATGTGTGCACATGAATACAAATAATATTTATTGAGCCCCTGCTGGGCATAAGTCTCTGTGCTCAGTACTGCGGGCATTGACAAAGGAGGAGGTGAAGGTGGTTGCTCCCAGTCTAAAGGGAGAGGAAAGGCAGGCACATATGAAACACACACACACACACACACACGATAGGGAAAAACAAAGACAAAGGCGGTAGCGGGGATCCAGAGCTGCGGGTGGGGTGCAGGGTGCTGGAGGGGCCAGATTACATGCGTGTCCCTGTCTGGCCTCTCAGGGATTCCCTCCTTCATGAGGGAATGGCTTAGCTGGTACCAGCCACCTCCATGCCTGCAGTGACAGAGCTGCCTTTATGGTTGGCCAGGCAGCTTGCTCTCTCACTGGGCTGTACCAAGGTAGGGCTGTCCTGAGCTCGTCTCTCCTCTTCCATGGTGAAGAGCACTTAGAAGAGGGTAGGGACATTGGGGAAGAGGGCTGTGGAAAGGGAAGAAACTCTTTTTTCTTTTTGTCACTTAAATGGTGACAGAGCCTTGCTCTTGGACTTCCTTTTAGTCACAGAAGAGATTTGTTGGGTCTCTATCAGCTCTGGCACATGGAGCCCCATGATGCAGGCCCAGGTGCAGCTCTGGAGGAGCAAGAGAAGCAGAGCTTGGTGATGTGGCTCCCCATGATCACCCAGGCCCCTGGCTCTACTGTCTTGGGGTGTGCCCTGCCTGGTGGGGAGTGAGTGGGCTGCATATCCCAGTTGGGGTTGGGGAAGGACTTTTCTGGCTGCCTTGCAGGGAGGAGTCTGCCCTTCACCATCCTCCACATAGTGCTCCTCAGTCCTCCACATGCACACAGATCACCTGGGATCTTGTTAAAATGCAGGTTCAGAATCAGCAGGTCTGGACTGGGTTTGAGATTCTGCTTTTCCAACAAGGTCCCAGGTAATGCCAGTACTGCCCGTCTGCAAACTGCACTTTGATGGACAAGGCCCTACGCATGGATTCTCAACCCTGCCAACGTGGTAACATCACTTGGGGACATCTTACAATATGCTGATACCTGAGACCCAACCTGTACCAAATAAATTGCAATCTCTGAGGGTTGGGTCTAGGTACTGGGATGTTGTAATGGCCTTCCAGGTAATTCTACTATATAGCCCAATCTGAGAACCACTGGACAGTTTTTCTCCTCCTTCTGCTGTGCTTTTCACGTGGCTATATCTTCTTTACAACAAAAGACTATAAGTGGCTTGAGGTCAGAGAATGTCTTACAGCATATTACTAACACCTGCAACACAGTAGTAGTAGTTCTCTGATGTGTGGGTGGTTAGTTCGGTTGATTACAACATGATGCCAAGGGCTCTGTCACTTGGTGCCACAACTACCACTTGCACAACTACCACTGCCCTGGCCACCACTCCCGTAGATCCACCATCACCCATGAGGGATCAAAGAATGCAGCTGGCTTAGAGCAGGCTAGCTCTACTCTTGGAATAGTGACTCTAAGTGGGTGTCCAGTGCCTGGAACTAAGTCAACTTTCAGTAAATATATACCAAATGGATGATTATTCCGGTGGTGGGGAGGGCAGAGACTGAATTAGGGATCAGAAGACTGGGGCTAAAGTGACTAGCACAAACTGTTCAACCTTCCTTTGCTTTCATTTTCTCAGTTGTAAAATGAGGATACTAATGCCCACTTAATAGGGTGATTTAAGTAATCGTAGAGAAGTGGTCCTGTAGATGCTAGTGTTTTACAGATAAATGATTGTATAAGAATTCATTTCCAAAGTGGCAGGGCTAAGCTATAATGTTAACCCTCTGACTCACGTCCTAACGACCCTTTGGGGTCTCACTATGTGTGCCTGCATCTACAGAATAACAAGAAGGCTATGGGACATGCAATTGACTGCACACCTACTCTGTATCAGTGACTGTCCTAGATGCTTGACTTTGTCATCTCATTGACTCATCACAACCCTGATTGGACGTTATTATTCCCATTACACTGAGAAAATGGAAGCTCAGAAGGGGAACCACCTTGCCCCACATAGCACATGGGTGTGTCTGATTCCAAAGTCTCCTAATCCCAGCTCATTACCCATCAGGAAACTCTGGGTTCCAGCATGAGTTGATGATCCCTTTGTTTGAGAAGCCTCCTTGTTTGGCTGTTGCTTGTATTAGTTAGTGAGATAAGAGTCTGAGTATCACAGAGATTCTAATCTTCTGTTAGGGAATGTTAGGATCTGACAGCATGGGAGCTTTGTGAGTCTTGGCCAACACCATACCATAAAGCCACTGTTCAGTGCTCTTGAGGCCCTGAGGCTGAGGCTGTGACATCTTTCCCATAGAAGAATCATCACTTGCCACCACTGTCCCCTCTCTGCTTGACAGAGCCATTGAACCCAGCATTGGTCTGTTTCACTTACAGGTTTACTTTTGATTGTGATATTAAAAGAAAATGGGAACATACAAGGGGGACAACCCCATGAGCCTTCCCTAACCATCTTACTTCCAGGTGTGTTGTCAACAGAATGTTTATATCACCTGGTGCCAGTCCCCCCATCCTGAGGGGTCGGTGACTCCTCTCCTCCAGTAGGTTTAGCACTGAGAGGAGGTCTGATGTCTGCTCTCCTCCTGTCCACCCCTTTGGCTTCTGCTGTGATGCTATTGCAAGGGCACTTCCTGGCAGAAGTCACCCTAGCTAAGCTCTTCAGTAAAAGGAAACAGGAAGGGTTGATTTGCATGGTCTGACCAGTTAGCAGGTGGAGCCCCAGTCCAGGTGCTTATACATCTATACCTGGAGTAGATCTTTATCTCAAGACCTTATTAGGTATTTGCTGAGGCTAACTGAACCCACACTGAAAAGAGAACAATATATAGCTTACCAGACTGGAAACTCAAGCCTGACTACCTAGGAACTGCAGACATGCAATGGGCTTCCAATATACATTTCTAATGCTTCTCCCTGAGGTCTGACTAAGCATATCTGGTCCACATTTGTTCTCTTGATATCTTCTAATTTGGCTGATTCTTCTCTTATGTATTTCATGAAATTCTTCAGGGCCAGTTTTACACCACCCAGAACTTTCTTAAGCTTTGCTTATGAATTGTTCAAAGTTTACGTAAAGTACAGAGTGTTTAAGCACTGTATTGCTTCAATTTGTTCTCTGCTAAGTCCCCGCTTTTACATTGTTGCTTTCTCCTCCTTCTTTCTCTCTGAGTGTCCCTAGAGCTTTCTCTGTCTGAAAACTCTTTGTCCCATTTTTGAGTGTACATGGTCAGTATGTTGCTCTTCTGGTTGGAATAGAAACTTCCAGTTAGGCCTGGGCCAAAAACAAATCCCCTGTCACCCAGAAGCCTGGCCCGTTCTGTGTAACACCATTAAATGCTCCATCTGACCACAGAGGCCTGGGGTTTTAATGCTTAATCTTTTTATTCCCACTGACCTGTGGTTATTCCAGCACAACCTGTCCTTTTATTTTAGGAATCAGCATGAAGCCTGGTGGGCTCCTGGGACATGGATGGGCTTCGTGAACTACTGGGGCTTGGATGGGTTTGACTGGTGGGCCCCCAGATTCCTGCCTCCTTTCCTCCTCCATCTGGCTGCCCTCAGCAGTGGGGCCATCAGTGTGTTGCCTTGCTCAGACACCTGGGATGGGAGTTGTCTGCCATTGGTGTGGAGGGAAGCTGAGGCTTAAAGGAATGAATGCGGTATGCTGGGCCCTCCTGGAAGGCTGATGTGGGAGTGGGTCAGGGCTGGGTCAGGTGCTGGCTCCATTCTGAGTCAGACTAGGAAAATCCTCTCTGAACACATCCCATGATTCCTCTGTGTTCCTGAAACCTTGACAAATAAAGAGAGAGCTTTTATATGGCACCATAAAAAGTTGCAGCTGGGGCTTCTGAGAGCAAGAATCCTTTGTTTCTCAGCAGGCTGGTGACATCATCCAGGGCCTACCCAGATGCTGGTGTGTTGGGGACAGACCAATATAGGCCAAGGACTACTCAGCAGTGGCTAAAGATATTGTGCTTGCTGGGACTATTTCCTTTTTTAATTGAACATGTTATTGGGATGGTTAATCCACTTAAGAAATAATACAGAGAGATCCTATGTACCTTTATGCAGTTTCTCCCAATGGTAACATCTTGCAAAATCATAGTACACTCTCACAACCAGGATATTGATGTTGATACAATCCACCGATCTTATTTTGACTTTTCTAGTTTTACTTATACTAATTTCTCTGTGTGTCACTCAGACTGTTTTTGCTCCAAATTGTTTGTCTGCCTTCTCCCCTTTCTTCCCTCTCCAGGTCTGTCTGTCTCTCTCTCCCTTCTTTCCTTCCTTCTTTCCTTCTTCCTTCCTTCCTTCCTTCCTCTCTCCCTCCCTCCCTCCCTCCCTTCCTTCCTTCCTTCCTCCCTTCCTCCCTTCCTTTCTCCCTTTCTCTCTTTCTCTCTCTTTCTCTCTTTCTTTCATGGAGTTTCACTCTTGTTGTCCAGGCTGAAGTGCAAAGGGATGATCTCGGCTCACCTCACTGCAACCCCTGCCTCCTGGGTTCAAGCGATTCTCCTGCCTTAGCCTCCCGAGTAGCTGGGATTACAGGCATGCACCACTATGCCCAGCTAATTTTGTATTTTTACAAAATTAGTAGAGCCGGGGGTTTTTAGTACAGGCGGGGTTTCTCCACGTTGGTTGGGCTGGTCTTGAACTCCTGATCTCAGGTGATCCGCTTGCTTCGGCCTCCCAAAGTGCTGGGATTACAGGCATGAGCCACTGTGCCCGGCCCCAGGTTTGTTTCTCTAAGGCCACATTGTGCAATGCCAGAGTGCATGCATCTGGTCTTGGAAATAGAATATGGAGCAAGAGCCAGAGCCCAGAACCGCACTGCCTGGGTTTCCATTTGGCTCTCTGTTCACCAGTTGTGTGATTTCGGCAAATGACTTACATCTTCCCTAATTTTCATTTGTAAAGTGGAGAGTTAAGTAGGGCTTACCCTTCATGGGTTGTTAGGATTAAAATAAGTAATGCACATGAACCCCTTTGCCTAGTGCCTGGCAAATTAGAAGTGCCCTGTGAAAGTTAGCTGTTGTATTCTTGCCCCACTTCCCTTCCTGAGGGTAGCTTCATGCTCTGCCTTATTCAAGTACACCTGATGGCTTTGGTGAGCAACCATAAAATGTTTTTGAGCCTCAAATAAGTGTTCAATTGTATGCTAGATACTGTGGGTATTACAGTGGAGACAAAGGCAGTTTTTGCCTAAAAAGCCCTTGTATTCCAGTAGAGAAAGTATGCCAGGCATCCATGCATGGTAAAGATAACTACACAGGTACTAAAGGACAACTGCAGGCCGGGCGCGATGGCTCATGCCTGTAATCCCAGCACTTTGGGAGGATGAGGCAAGCAGATCACCTGGGCTCAATGTAAGAATTAAAGAAAGAGGAGAGAAACACGAATGGTGGCTTCTCAGTCAACAGGGACAGGTTTATTTTAAATAAACTTGAGAGGGGCAGCTGGCTGAGTTAGGTCAGAGCCACACTCTCTTACAGACTGAGTTTTTAAGGATTCTGGGTGGGAGAGTTTATCAGAGGCTTGGACTGCTTCTGTGTCTCTTTGTTGTGCTTATCTGGGAGGGAGAGTTGTGTGTCTGTTCCCATACATCTTTCTGTAGCTGCAGGCATATCCCCCCAAGTCTGCTTTTAGCTTCCCTATCTTAGCGCACCTGAAGAGAAAGGAATGTGCTTATTAAGGCCCACTGTTTTACTGGGGCCCATTGTATGAGGGTGAAGTCTGGTAGTTACCCAAGGGACTTTCCCCCTACTTCCCTCTGTGCCCGAGCTGTCTTATCTGTGTTTTACTGTCCACTCTTTCTGGCTGCTTGCAGTTAAAAGAGAAATGTTTTCCTTGAAATGCATGAGGCTAGAAAGGGAGCTGGAACTTAAAGTGGCGGTGTATGTCTGAGATGATGGTGCTCCTGCTCTGTCAGTCAGGAATTCAAAACCAGCCTGGCCAACATGGTAAAACCCTGTCTCTACTAAAATACAAAAAAAAAAAAAAAACAGCTGGGTGTGATGGTGAGCACTTGTAATCCCAGCTACTTGGGAGGCTGAGGCAGGAGAATTGCTTGAACCTGGGAGGCGGAGGTTGCAGTGAGCTGAAATTGCGCCACTGCACTCCAGCCTGGGCGACAGAGTGAGACTCCATCTCAAAAAAATAATAATAATAATAAAATAAAGGACAACTGCAAATGGCTGGTTGAGACCACAGGAGCTCCTGGAGTGTAGGAAAGGGAGAGGACATTTTAATCTGTGGTACCTAGAAAGACTTAAAGGAGGAGATTTGGGGTGGAACCTTGAAAGATGGAACTCTGGCCAGGCATGGTGGTTCACACCTATAATCCCAGCACTTTGGGAGGCCCAGTCAGGAGGATCCCTTGCGGCCAGGAATTTGAGACCAACCTGGGCAGCGTAGCAAAATGCCATTTCTAAAAAATTTTTTTAAAAATCAGCTAGGCGTGGTGGCACACCTATAGCCCTAGTTACTTGGGAGGCTGAGGCAGGAGGATCGCTTGAGCCCAGAAGTTTCAGGTCACAGTGAGCTATGATTGCACCACTGCACACCGCGTGTGTGGTAGGCTGAGACCTCTGACTCTTGCTCCCAGTAAGCTCATCAGGTTATGTCTCCACGGGGGATGGGGCTGGAATTCAGAAGAAATGGACAGTCCAGTTATCCTCAAGCCCTAATTGCCTTCATGCTGGCCACACCTACAGAGACAAAGGATGGAAGGAGGAAGGGATGACTTCTGATTTAAAAATGAGGCCCATGGCTGGGCGCCGTGGCTCACACCTGTAATACCAGCATTTTGGGAGGCTGAGGTGGGAGGATTGCTTGAGCCCAGGAGTTTGAGGCCAGCCAGAGCAAGACAGTGAGAAGTGAGATCCTGTCTATACAGAAAAAAAAAAAAAAAAAAAAAAAAAAGAGGGCCAGGGAGGGTAAGGAGACTGACACAAGAAGGTTAGTCAACAAAACAGATAGAAGTGAGGTGTTATGTTTCGGAGTAGGGAATTAGAATCCATTTCTCATAGTAAGCCATTTTCCTGTGATCTAATTGTGTCCTTATACCCTTGTTCCACCAGGTTAATACACTAAGCCAATATATTATTTCCTCCATAGAGATGGGGAAACTAATGCACAGAGAGCTTGGTGGCCATTTGAGAGTGCGGTATGAATTAGGGTGGGGCCATGCCATGGTAGCCATCTCCTGACTTTGGCCTGTGGATTTCTAGCCTAGTTCTCTCCTGGGCCTCTGTGACCCAGGTCTCAGCTGGTGTCTAGCCTGAGGTAAGCTCTGGATTCCTAGGTGGGGGATGGAGGGTAATCCACCCAATGTAAGACCTCTTCCAGATCAAGCAGCCCTGGCACAGAGAACCACGTGACCATCACTGCACCCTCCCGGCTGTGGCAGGGTTCCAAGCCCTGGTCTCAACTGCCACGGGACTTGGTGGCCAAGCCTGGGAAGAGCCCATTGTCTTCTTGCATCACCGCTGGCTGTGTGGCTGCTGGCTAGCTTGCTTGTTCATTATTTGTTTTGTGGAGGCTGCCCTGAGTCCTATATTCAGCCACAGCTGGGCAGCTGGCACTTGCTCAACTTTTGCCCCAGTCTACCCTAGAATCTCAGTGGTGCTAATGGAAGACTGCTGCCTGTGTGTGTGTACGCGTGTGTGTGTGTCCGTGTGTGTGTGTGTGTGTGTGTGTGGTGTGTAGGAGAAGAGGGAGAAAAGAAGGTGTTAAGCCTCCTGAAAAGGTAGGAGATTTCTGTCTCCACTGGGGGCCTGGTTTTGGGTTGAGAGAAGTCAGGTGTGTATAAATTGACCATGGTTATTTGCCTTAACCACCAGTGGGAGGACACATGGGTGGTCATGGGGTCATCCTGGCTATTGTCATAGCAGCAGCAACAGTAGTAATAATAATAGTTAAGTTAAAATAATGGCAGCTACCAGATATTCAAAGCTTACTATGTGCTAGACAATGTCCTAAGTGCTTTAAATAGATACTATCTCACTCCACATTCTACTTACGACATTTTTTCAGCTGCCCTGTTTTCCAGGCAAGAAAGTGAAGCACAGGGCTACCTTCCCATCTGGTAGCCCAGGGTTCTCTAGCCCTGATCTATTTGTAGGATACCTTTGCTTCCCCATGCCCCTCCACCTGCCTACCTAGGCTGCCTATGTGAGACAGTGAGGAAGGAAGGGCAGGTCTACTTCTCTTCTTACCTTGGGGCTGCTGACTTGCTCTGACTACGGAGACTCCTCCTGGCTCTTTCCCAAGGCTACCAGCCTCTTTTCCTTTATGTCTGCTCACTCATTGGCTATGCATTTGGGAAGTCAGGGGGTTGCAGAGGACGTGACTCTCTCCTGCCATTCCCCCTCCTCTACCTTTTTTCTCCAGAAAATTCCACAAACCCAGTGGGTTAAAAGTGGCTCCTCCTTGGCCCTGTGTTTGATCCACTGCCATCTCTGTTTGGAGGCAGGCCACTTTATATTTTACTTCGTTTCCCATGAGCGGTGGGCATGGGTGGTGAGGGGAATATTGTTCCGTTCCTCTGTTTGTCCCATTCTGAAGTGAAAGCTCACAGGATCCCTCCGGGTCAGAGGAGTTCAAGGACATTAGTCACAGTTAATGGTGTTGATAAGAAGATGGATACAAAGAGAGGGTGGAGGGCAGTATGGGGTGGCAGTAGGGAACTCACCTCTGGCTCTGCTTTTGTCTTCCCATTACCCCTTTGTACTGGAAACAGTGATAATTCCCCCATTTCCCAGCAGGAAACACTGAGACTTAGAAGGGCCCCAGGAGGGAAGCCTGGAGAACTCGTCCTTTCCCTCTCTTCCATTCTCTGTCCAGGAGCTGACACTGCCTCTTAGCAGGTGCTCAGTTGGTCAGGCCCAGTGAGTTAGATGCAGTCCCCTTTTTCATCACTTTTGGCAATTTTGTATTTTTTGAAACAGGATCTTGCTCTGTCACCCAGGCTGGAGTGCAGTGGCGCAATTACAGCTCACTGAGGCCTCAAGTTCCCCGGTTAAGTGATCCTCTCACCTCAGCCTCCTAAGTAGCTAGGACCACAGGCATGTGCCACCATGTTTAGCTAATTATTTTTTTAAGAGACGGGATCTCCCTATATTGCTCAGGCTGGTCTCAAACTCCTGGGTTCAAGCGAACCTCCTGCCTTGGCTTCCCAAAGTGTTGTGATTACAGGCATGAGCCACCACACCCAGTGCGAATTTTATTAAAGTGAGACATACAGTAAAGTACACAGATTTATACTTTCTACTTTTTAAATGTTATTTGTCTGATTATAAAGGTAAAAATCATAAACTTTGAAAAGTGACAATCAAAAAACCCCAGTTGCTTGGGAATAGCAACCGTTAATATTTTATGTGTACTTTTTCTGTTGGTCTTCTAATTTGAGAGTTGTTGCTAGAATCTGGCTGTTGGGAACAGAGCAAATAAGGACAGGGGTCATGGAGGGCTCATTGCCCTCTTCTCAGGATGTTTCCCGGTTACAACCCAGCTTCTGATCTTCACCTGCAGCTTAGAAGCAAAGCGTTCATTATCACCCCTACCCCAGCTGTTAATAAGTTAAATAATCTGCGATAATACCACAGAGGCCATTATTTATTGAACAGCCTGCTTTGTTCAAAATACAAAAGTCAAGTTTGACATGTGAAATGAGATTCCTAGGGCTTGGAGGCAGGCCTGTCCCTGGGGACACCAGTTGGCCTAAGTGAATTCTGTGTGCTCACACACTTCTGTTAATAGATTGGTGTCTACCTTCAGTCTGCTTCTTAGGCCTCCCTTTGGGGCTTGTGATCAAAGCCAGAGGGTGGGAGCCCTGAATGGGAAGATGTGACCCCATTCGTGGACTTAGCAGCCTCAACCATGTGTGTCCGAGCCTCCCTACCGAAACTGGCTTCTGCTGGGGCCTTGAGTTGTTTTATGTGAAGTGCTCACAAGAGTGCTCGGCACATTTTGAGAACCTTGTGTTAGCGAATACCATCACCATCAAGGTCACCATCATCTCCTTATCCAGGCTGGGATAGAAACTGTCAGAACTTCAAGAGACGTTAAAAACGGTCCCTTCTGTGGTTCTCATGCTTTAGCCTGCATCTGAGGTGCTGGGGGAACTTGTTAGAACATGGATTGCTGGGCCCTGCCCACACAGTTTCTGAGGCAATAGGTATGGGGTGGGGGCCAAGAATGTGTGTTTCTGACAGGTTCACAGGTTCTGCTGATGCTGCTGGTCCAGGGACCACACTTGGAGAGCCATTAATCCAATTCCCTCATTTTGCAAGTGGGGGCCTGAGGGAAAGAACTCAGTAGGGAGCTTAATACTATTTGGTTTCAGAGCTAGAACCAAACCCAGGTCTGCAGCCCAGTGCTTTAACCACATGGTGTTCTGGTCATCCATCCCCCTGGAAGTGCCCGCAGTTGGGTGGTAAGGGACTGCCTTCCCAAGAGTGAAATCGTTTCAACTCTGGAAAGCAAGCAAGAGCAGGCACAGCAGGCCTCTGAGGGCCAGGAGTCCCAATCCTAACCCTGCTGTGGTCTCTCTTTTATGATGTTTGGTCATTCATCCATGTATGTATCCAAGAAGCATTTACTGATTAATTACCTTCTGTGGGAAAAGAGCTGTGTCTGGCACTGTGAGGGTACTTAGACAAACAGGACGTAGGAACATCTCTTCCTGTTCAATCCCATGGCGCTGCCATTTCCTGCAGTGGGCTCTGGAACCTTCTCCCGAGGGGCACACAGTGAGAAGAGAGGACTTGGAGTAAGGAGACTGGATACTAATCCTTGCTCTGCTCTGACTTAATGGGTGGCCCCAGGTGACCTCTCTAGGCCTCAGTTTCTTCATTAGAAAATTCTGTGAGGCAATGAGTGAAGTGATGGTGAACAGAACTCCTTTCCCAGCCTGAGATTTTACAACTCTGGGGGCTTTCAAATAGCTTGTAATGGCAGCTGTCTTGGTTTCAATTTTTAATCATTTATTTAGTACCTTGTCCCATGTTTTCTTCCTTAATATGGAACAGACTGGACTCTCCTGGTGTATAAGGTGTGAGGAGCTAGAGGAGACAAGATGCCTCTCATGCTTCCACCTCTCAGGTGTCTTGTTATCTGCTGAACACTGCCAACTGCAGTGGTGGTTGATACAGCTTGGCTCTGTGTCCCCATCTAAATCTCATCTCAAATTGTGATCCCCACGTGTCAGAGGAGGGGCCTGGTGGGAGGTGATTGAATCATGGGCACAGACGTCCCCCTTGCTATTCTTGTGATAGTGAGTGAGTTCTCACGAGATCTGATGGTTTAAAAGTGTATGGCACTTCCCCTTTGTGCGCTCTGTCTCCTGCTCCGCCATGGTAAGACGCGCTTGCTTCCTCTTCACCTTCCGCCATGACTGTAAGTTTCCTGAGGCCTCCCAGCCATGCTTCTGTACAGCCTGTGGAACTGTGAGTCAATTAAACCTCTTTCTTCATAAATCACCTAGTCTCAGATAGTTCTTTATAGCAGTGTGAGAATGGACTCATACAGTGGTTTTGCCCTCATAGTTTTAATTTGTTTTTCTTCTTAGTCTATTGTTTATTTTATCCATAATGAACCAGGAAACATATGGAACTTCATAGAGTTAATGAGGAGCACAATAATAATAATAATTCTACAAATTTGTCTGAAGATGATGGCTACCAGATTGTATTCATTTCACCAGAATTTTTACATGACACATCAAGATGTTTGAGTACTAAAAAAAAGTGATAATTATATCTGAAGTGGATTTTCATTTACTGGGAATAAACACTATACAACAAAGAAGTGCATGTAAATCAGTCTGAAAGCTTCTCTTTTTTAGAAGCAAAATTTAAAACTGACAAAGCACCAAGTGTATGAATTTCCAACTTCAGCATGTGAGAGCAGCTTTTGACTATTTTTAAACCTTAACATTTGATGAAATTATTGTAATATAATTTGACCCCCAAGACTGATATAACATCTAAAAATGTGTTAACAAATCATGCTTTTCTTTTCTTTTTTTTTTTCTTTTTTTGAGATGGAGTCTCACTTTGTCACCCAGGCTGCAGTGCAGTGGCATGATCCTGACTCACTGTAACCTCCACCTCCCAGGTTCAAGTGATTCTCATGCCTCAGCCTCCGGAGTAGCAGGGACTACAGGTGCATGCCACCATGCCTGGCCAATTTTTGTGTTTTTAGTGGAGATGGAGTTTCACCATATTGGCCAGGCTGTTCTCAAACTCCTGACCTCAAGTGATCGGCCCACCTCGGCCTCCCAAAGCGCTGGAATTAGAGTCATGAGCCACCACACCAGGTCAAATCATGCTTTTATTATCTAGTTAATCTGGAATAAATTGAACAGTATGTGCCATTGCTAAATGGGGAAAAAGTTGAAATTTGCCTTTATGCATATAACAATCAACATTAAATATTGTGTTAAAACTACACTTTGTAAAAATTTTCGTAGTAAGCTGATCTAAAATTACATATTTTAAAACTTAAAATAATCAACATTAACCAAATATTCTAAAATTCCCTTGGGGTGATCACAAGATAAAAAAGATGAAAGGATTAGAAAGAACAATCTCCAGGATTCTGGCTTTGATGCTCTGGAATTCTAAGATGGTACAGGGTCTGAAAATCATGAAGAACAGGTGAGTATAGTAGTTTTCTAGGAGTGAGGGATGTAATGTGCCCCCCATGCCCTAGGATTGTTGTTAGAAACAGGGTTAGACACAGTCTTTAAGAGTCTACATAGCAGAACTAAAACCAGAGAGCAGCTTTCTGTCTAATTTATCCAAGAACTTTCTAATCATGGGAATCACTGGATATTAGAATTGGAAGGAGCATTAGCGATCATCTGATCCCATTAGAGCTGCCCCCAAATAGAAAGTGGAGTAAGGCTTGGCGTGGTAGCTCATGCCTGTAATCTCAGCACTTTGGGAGGCTGAGATGGGTGGATCATCTGAGGTCAGGAGTTCAAGACAAGCCTGGCCAAAATGGCGAAACCCCATCTCTACTAAAAATAGAAAAAATTAGCTGAGCGTGGTGGCATGTGCCTGTAGTCCCAGCTACTTGAGAAGCTGAGGCAGGAGAATCTCTGGAACCTGGGAGACAGAGGTGGCAATGAGCTGAGATCACGCCACTGCACTCCAACCTGGGTGACAGAGTGAAACTCCGTCTGAAAAACAAAACAAAACAAAACAGAAAGTGGAGTGAGAACCCTTGTGAGAAGTAAGTGCTGCATCTTAGGATGTGTTTAAGCAGAGGCTGGTTGACCCATGCCTGGGACAATGGCCTCTGTTTGGGCCTTCATGGCTGGAGCCTTCCTGAGGCTCAGAAATGAGCATGGCCACATGGGCAGTATTCCCTTCCATCCTCTCCTACCAGCTGAGTTTTCTTTGGCAAAGTTCAGTCCATAGATGGGTGAGCTCAGGGCCTGGTCCTGGGACTCTGGGGGTACTGCTGTGGCACCATGGAGCTCTCACCAGCCTCCTGGGCTTGCCTCATCTGGGTGAGCTGGCTTGTGTGTCTTCAGTGACATGAGAATTTTAAGTACATGTTTTGGGGACGGGGGGCAGTGACCTTTGAAAGAGAGGCTGACGGTCTGGTCTGGAGGCAAGTCCCATGGACTTGAATTCAAGACACACCTGGGGCCTTGCCTAGCCCACAGCATCTACTGCCTTGTCAATAGACAGTGTTCCCATGCCACCTCCTCCCAGCCTGGCTTGATACTATTATGACCCCACTAACAGATGGGAAGCAATGCTGTGGAAAGCCTAAACCCCAGATAATCTACAACCCACATTTGGTTTAGGAATGATCTACTGGATGTCATTTCTAAAACATAGATTATCCTTCCTAATTTTTATTTAGTCAAGGCTGAAAAAAATGTTTTAATATACTTGGAGTCCATATTAGAAGTGGCTAGCCTAGAATGTGTTCAGGCTCAGAAATAAGCTGTCCCAGACCTGAACATTTGCTGCAGATAATTGAGGATTGCTTTTAGTTCCCCATAATCACATTAGCTCATATTTTTGTATGTTAATCCTCTTCAACTTTAGTTATTTCCTCTGTGTGTATGTGTGTCCCCCATGTCCCCCATTTAGACTTGACTGGCTTCCCAGAGCTGCAGCCTAGAGCCTTCTTTCTGCATCTCTTTTTACCTAGGGCTTAGTCACTGGCTCCTGTAGTACTTTGAGGTGTAGTTAAGCGGAAGCCAACTGAAGCATAGGGTTTATAACCTGGAGCCAGTGCTTTGTGTTCTATTCCTATCTGGGGAGACCTTTGTTGGGTATATGTGCATGTGTCCTAAACACAGCTGTTCACACAGCTGCTATCTCTTGGTATTGTGCCAAACCCATTTCAGCCCCCTATATCGCACTGAACTGAGAGAAGACTGATGCTCTTAGCTTGTCCCACTTGGAGAGAGAGAAGGGAGTCCCCATGATGAAGGTGTGAATGAGTTTCTCAGCTGGGTTTCCCAAAACACCCCCTTTCTGCCTGCTATTCCTACCCATCGGGGCCAGCTAAGCACACCCCTGGGTCTCTCCTGGCAAGGGGGAACCCATCCGTAGGGGAGAGAGGGGGAGGAAAGAGACAGGCCACAAGAGAGCTGATTGTGGGGCTTCTGCTTGACTTCTTTTCTGCTCTTCCTTGGGAAGGGCTCCAAGAAAGCCTCCTGCCTGTCTCACAAACCTAGACGTAGCCATTAGCATAATCTCACAGCTAAGTTGTTCACTGACTGCCACTAGGCTGCCCATTCTCCACCCCCACCCACCAGCCTTTTTGCCTGACCTATTCATAGACTCTCAGCAAGAGCCAAAACTCTTGGCCAGTTATCAGTGTCTCTTGTTTGCTCTGTTCCTTGGGTAGTGGGCTCATCAAGGGGATGCACGAGTTGGGGGCTGCGTGGGAGTAGCCTCACCTACTTCCATCTCTGTCACGTCAGGCCCCTTCATTTTTGGTTGATGCCTAACCCAATAGGTGAATGCCTGTCTTGCCGGTAAGGGAGCTGGCACCTGGGAACTTGGCATGAGACAGTAGACCCCGGTTGCATTGCCTTCCCCCACCCTCCTGACCTGGGAAATCCTCTAAGCTGACCTAATTACCTGCAGTAGGGAAAGCATATGGATTCCCAGCAGATGCTGCAGTTTGAGGAGGGAGGGGACCCTGGGACAGGTGGGTGTGTGCATGACTCTGGGATTAACCCTTTGGCTGCTGCCTCCTTAGGACAGCATCTCCTTTCACTTTGCCATCCTTGTGGGAATGAACAACTCTGGAGTTCTCTCAAGCTGGTTAGCCCTCTCCAGGACATTCATCTCTGAGACACAAAGCATCAACTTAGTGCCAACTTAGCACTGACTTGGGGGACTTTCTGCTCCTTTCACTTGGCACTGATCATCAGTAGATGGGTCTACTTAGCCAGAAGCCCTAATCTTTGCTTCTTCAAGGTTCCCTGTTCAGTCCCCTGGCAAGTCGTTGGTAAGAAGTAGTTTTCCTCTGAGCCCTCTCCTGGCCTCACTCTGGGCTAATAGCTGCTTCTCCAGACCCAATACCATCAGAGAAGCTGAGATACTTGGGAGTGGTATACAAGGTATCTTCACCCAGCTCATCACGCAGTGATTGAGTGTGTGCTTTGCTAATAGTGTCTTACATTGTCACAGTGCTCTTTTACTTGCATTGGAGAGCCTCCTTTGAGCTTCCTGACAGCACTGCAAGGTACTCTTGGGAGCCCTCACAAGGACTCCTGAGACTCAGGCTCCATCAGTGAGTGAGGGATAGAGCCAGGATCTATCTGCTGTCAGTCCACCTGACTCCAGCAACAGTGCTCTTCGCACTATCAGAGCTGCTGCATTAGTGTAGATAGAGCATATGTATAATGAGACTTAGCCTCTTACCTCAAGGGCATTATCTTAATTTGGAAGCAAGGTTTACCCATGCAGAAAAAGACTCAAGAATAGTATTCCATGCTGAAACACAACTGTATAACTGGGAACCAAGAGACAGCAATGGGATTGAGAAGGAGAAAGGCCACTGTTGACTGGAGTCATTGGGGAAGGCTTTGTGGAAAAGGCAGACTTTAAGCTAGACCTTAAAAGATCAATAATATTTTGATACATGGTGAAAAAATGAAAAAAGACTTTAGAAATTAGGACCTAGGAAAGACTGTGGTGGGAATGGGGTGGGTGAGATATGGGGAGGAGGAATAGTAAAGAGACCTCTGAGCACAGGGCAAGGTGTATTATTGAACAGGAGGGCACTGAGCGAGGGCTGAATTCCAAGGTCAAGTCAAACCCAGTTGGACCCAAGAGACTGGAGGAGAAGAGGCCAGGGCTGCCTCACACAAGGACCCTTAGAACAGGGACACAATTCTAAAGAATTGCCTTGGACCTCACCCTCCAACCCTTGCTGCTATGGTCCCACCTGCCCTCCATGCTCCTAGAAGCAGGAGTTTTAGACCCAGAATCCCTGCTTGTTGACATAGCTAGAGATCCAGCAGATATTTTGAGACCCACTGAATGAGGTCTCTAAAATGGAAACCATGTAACTGGGATTGGGCAGGAAAAGCTTTCAGGGAGGAGAAGCGCAAGAAAAGTATTTATGAAAGACCATCCTGTTGGACCTTTTATATATGTTTCATTAACTCTTAAAATGATCCTGTGAAGCAACTATTATCATTATCCCCAGTTCACACAAGAGGAAGCTGAAGCTCAGAGAGATTAGAGTAACTTGCTCTTGGTGACACCGCCAGTCCACGGCTAGGGCCTTTTGACTCATAATTGCTGTTCCCTCCTGCCTCCCTGCTTGTAAAAAGACTGAAAAGGTATGGTCTTTGCCCTCGAGAGCTTGCAGTCCAATTGGAAGAACAGGCTCAAAAGGCCAAGAAGACCCCTAAGAGTACTGGGCAACAGGGTGGGGAAAGTGAATATACAGACAGATGGCTGTTGCAGACAAAGCTTCCCAAATGAAGCTACACTTCGGGACATCAGTGAGGGCGGTGGACAGGGAGAAGGCCAGTTCTTATGGAGTTGGTCACAAAAGTGCCAAGGAGAGATGCAGAACAGGTGTGTGTGTGTGTGTGTGTGTGATTGTGTGAAGAAACATCTGCCAAACATATGTAAAAAAGAAACTAGAACGATCCGCCATGTACCTAATATCTAAATTTTAAAAATAAGTTATTGAGGTAAAATTTGCATGACATAAAATTAATAATTTTCAAGTGAACGATTCAGTGACATTTAGCAGATTCACAATATTGTGCAACTATCTCCTCTCTCTAGTTTCAAAACTTTTTCATCATCCCAGAAGATCACCCCATACCCATTGAAAAGTCATTCCCCATTCTCCCTCTTCTTATCCCTGGGCCATCACTAATCTGCTTTCTGTCAGTATAAATTTGCCTCTTCTGGATATTTCATATTAAAGAAATCATATAATATGTAGCCTTTTATAGCTGGCTTCTTTCACTTAGTTTTCACTAATGTTTTCAAGGTTCATCCACATTGCAGCATGCGTCAGTACTACATCCCTTTTTATGGCTGAATAATATTCCATCATAGGTATATACCAGAATTTGTTTCTCCATTCACCTGCAAATAGATTTTTGGACTGTTTCCACCTTTCTGCTATTATGCATAGTGCTGCTATGAACACGTAAGTACATGTGCTTGTTTGAGTACCTGCTTTCGATTCTTTGGGGGCATTTATATACCTAGGAATGGAATTGCAGGGTCATGTGGTAATTCTGTGTTTAGCTTATGGAGGAAATGCTAAGCTGTTTTCTAGAGGGTGCACCATGTTATGTTCCCACCAGCAGTGCATGAGGGCTCCAGTTTCCCCTCCTCTTCCTTGCTAGTGCTTGTCTTTTGACTTGAAGATGACCCCTTACAATTTTACACACTGAACTCAGCACAGCAGGTGCCACCTTTTCCTCAAAGTGGGCCCAAAATCCCACCCAGCTTGGGCCAGGAGCCTTGGCCGCTTCTCGATTCTGCTTCCCATACTTGCTCTGGCATCGCCAACCCTGTCTTCTCTTAGGTTGGGAGACTGGACTTGTAGAAGTTGGAATATCCTGCTATGATGGTCATCGGAGCAGAGTAACCCAAAATATATGCAGTTTCCTGCACGGCGTGCCCCTGCCTGCCTAGCAACAGGTCAATTGGCTGGTTTCTGGGCTGGGCTGTCCTGCCTGCCCCTCGAGTGCCCTCTGTCTCCCCTGTCGCAGCCCCCAGAATCCCATTGTGTGACCACGTGGGATCTCAGAGTCTGCTGACCCTGCTGCTGGGATGTTTTCAGTCCTGCTTGGGTGCCCCAAAATGTCAGCTGGCTTGAAGGGATGTACACTGCTAGTAGGGTGGTGTTTTTGTTTGCTAGGGCTGACAAAACAAAGTACCACAACCCTGGTGGCTTCAACAACAGAAACTTATTTCCCCACAATTCTGGAAGCTGGAAGCCTGAGATCAAAGTGTTGACAGGGTTGGTTTCTTTTGCAGGGTCCTCTACTTGGCTGCAGATGGCCACTTCTCCCTGTGTCTCCATGTGGTCCTCCCTCTGCAAATGTCTGTGTCCTAGTCTCCTTCTTCTTTTTTTTTTTCTTTTTTTTTTTTTTGTGAGATGGAGTTTCACTCTTGTCACCCAGGCTGGAGTGCAATGGCGCGATCTCAGCTTACTACGGCCTCCACCTCCGGGGTTCAAGCAATTCTCCTGTCTCAGCCTCCCAAGTAGCTAGGATTACAGGCGCCTGCCGTAACCCCCAGCTAATTTTTGTATTTTTAGTAGAGATGGGGTTTCACCATGCTGGCCAGGCTGGTTTTGAACTCCTGACCTCAGGTGATCCACCTGCCTCAGCCTCCCAAAGTGCTGGGATTATAGGTGTGAGCCACCAAGGCTGGCCTAATCTCCTCTTCTTATAAGGATGCCAGTCATATTGGATTAAGGCCTACCCATGTGAGCTCCTTTTACCTTAATTACCTCTTTAAAGGTCCTGTCTCCAAATACTGCTCAGTCATATTCTGCACCCATACCGGGATAGAACTCCAAATGTGCATAATAATAAGGGAGGGGGAAGGGCATCTGGGAGAGGCCTTGTGGTTCCTCTGGGCTCCTGTTTTGGTCTGAGTGACTCATCCAAGCAAATACAAAACAGGTGGAGGGGAAGAGAGTCATGATGGCAACGAAGAGGGCACTGGGGGCTTCGGGGAGGCAGGAGAAGCAGTGTCCATGATCAATAATTTATTCCGGGATACTAGGCAGGAGGGCGTTGTCATGGCAACAGGCAGCTCCAGCAGGGACTCCTCTGGAGTCCCCTCTCCTCACTCCCTCCGCTCTCCCTCCTGCCTTCCCTGCTTTCTCTTGCCGCTTCCCTTCCTCATCATTTTCCTTGACTGTCTCAGGAGCCTTTTTGCGGAGTGGAGACTGCTTGCACCTGCTCCATGTAGGAGCTCTGGGGCTCCCAACAGCCATGGCAGCTCCTTCCCCACCAGGGTCGTAACCCTGACTCTTCTTTCTGGAAAGACCCCAGTGAGGGGCCATCTCACTGATTCCCCACCGCCAGGCATCTTGCTTTAGTGGAAGCACACGGGGCACTCCTTTATCTCACAGCCGGTTTTACCACCCGTCTCTTGCCCTCCGCTATTCAGTTGAATGCACTGACTTTTTTTTTTTTTTTTTTTTTTTTTGAGACAGAGTCTTGCTCTGTCGCCCAGGCTGGAGTGCAGTGACACAGTCTCGGCTCACTGCAGCCTCTGCCTCCCGGGTGCCAGCGATTCTCCTACCTCAGTCTCTTGGGTAGCTGGGATTACAGGCGCATGCCAACACGCCTGGCTAATTTTTGTAATTTTAGTAGAGACAGGGTTTCACCATGTTGGCCAGGCTGGTCTTAAACTCCTGACCTCAGGTGATCCACCCACCTCGGCGAATGCACTGACTTCTAACCATGCTCTGCTCACTGTGCCAGGTGCTTCTGTCCTCAGAGAGATCCCCCAAGCCAGGCAGCCGGGCAGGGTCTTCCCCCGCCTTAGCCCCTAGATGGGACCATCCTTGGGACTGCTCATCATTGGCCACAGCAGTTGGTCCTTCATCTCTTCCTCCTGGCCTCAGTGGATGGGAAGATGCCAGGAGCATATGGCCAACCAGAAAGTCTGTGTACCTCACTATACTGTAAGCTCCATGGCAGGGATTCTGTCCTTAGTGCCACATAATGGGTGCCCAGTAAATTATCTGTGCTATATTGTGGAAAACATGAGACAGGTCTGAAGGATGTCTGAGACAACAACTGGGTCTTGGGTCTCTAAACCAATATTTCCCAGAGGCTGGGTCTTGGGTCCCGCAGCTGCACTGAAAGAATCCATTGAATATTTAAAGTTGTTTTTTATGCACATTAAAATTCACTGCTCCCCTAATTTACTGGCTGTCACAACTAGTAAGGGATCTGGGCCTAAAATAACCATTTAAGACTTAATGTTATTAGTCTTGTAATTGCTGCTAAGGGTCTTGTCTTTTCTCTGAGTTTGTAAATCCTCATGCACAAAGATTAGGAAAACATACCCCTAAGCTGGAGGGCGCCAAGGGGACTGGGCAGTTGGAGACCAAACTCAGCTGCCTTCCTGATGTGTCGGTTTCCTAATAAAGCCTTGAGCTGGGGGTGCAGATATAGCCGTGGAGCATCTGTGAGCATCCTTGGGGATCAGGGAAGAAAGGGAGGGGTTACCCGGCAGAAGAGTGTGGCGTGGGCTGCCCTCATGACAAGCAGCTGCCAGTGGAGAAAAGAGCCTTATCTTCAGGGAAGGGACAGCTCCTTCCCAGCCTACAGGCTCACACCCTGATGGCCCAGGAGAGATAGCAGTGATGTTGTAATCAGATGGCCATGATACTGCAGGCAGGGATTAGAGTCACCAAGAAAACTAGCTGTATTGGAAATGTCTTCCTCTGGCTTATCTCAGGAACTGTTCCTGCTTCTCCCTGCAGGGGATCATTTTCCAACATGCCTGTCTCTAGTCCTCATCAAAAAGCATTTATGAAAGGCCTGATAAGTTTTGGTGTGGTGAAAGGTCAGGGCACATGGGCTGACTGTCACTGGAGTGTGGGCCAGTGTCCCCTGTGCCACCCTCACTTGTCTGCCACCTGTGAGGGTCTCAACACTGCTGCCTGTGAGAGCTGCCAACCAGAGCCATCAGCTGCTGCTCTCCCATACCAGAGCTCTCCTAGCAGAATTTAGCACAGAAATTCTGCCCACTTCTTTTTTCTTTGGGGAAAAAGGTAAAATACACTTAACATAAAATTGGTTAAAATTTACTGTTTTAAAGTATGCAATTCAGTGGCATTTAGTACATTTACAATGCTGTGCAACCACCACCACTATCTAATTCCTTAAGACTTTTATTACCCCAAAAGGAAACCCTCTACCAATGAAGTGGTCACTTCCCATTCTTCCTTCCCTTTAGTCCCTGGCAACCATTAATCAGTTTTTTCTCTATAGACTTGCCTATTCTGGACACTTCATATCAGTGGAATCATATAATATATGGCCTTTTGTGGACTTAGTATCATGTCTTCAAGGTTTATCCACATTGTAGCATGGATCAGTTCTTCATTCCTTTTTGTGGCTGAATAATACTCAATTATCTGTATATGGCACATTTTTGTTTCTCCATTCATCCATTGACGGACCATTTGGGTTTTTTTTTTCTACCTTTGAGCTATTGTGAATAGTGTTGCTATGAACATTTTTGTGTACAAGTTTTAGTTTGAATACTTGCTTTCCTTTTTTTTTTGGAGACAAGGTCTCATTCTGTCATCCAGGCAGGAGTGCAGTGGTGCAATCATCTGTCACTGCAGCTTTGACCTCCTGGGCACAAGCGATCCTCCCACCTCAACCTCCTGAGTAACTGGGACTACAGGCATGCACCACCACACCCAGCTAATTTTTGTATTTTTTGTAGAGATGAGGTTTCTCCATGTTGCCCAGATTGGCCTGCAACTCCTGAGCTCAACTGATCCACCTGCCTTGGCCTCCCAAAGTGCTGGGATTATAGGTATGAGCCACTCCACCTGACCTGAGCACTTGCTTTCAATTCTTCTGGGTATATACCTAGGAGTGGAATTGCTGGGTCATATGGTAATTCAACATTTGGCTTATTGAGGAACTGCCAGACTCATCTCACTTCTTTTTTTTTGAGATGGAGTCTCGCTCTGTTGCCCAAGCTGGAGTGCAGTGGCGTGATCTCAGCTCACTGCAAGCTCCGCCTTCAGGGTTCACGCCATTCTCCTGCCTCAGCCTCCCGAGTAGCTGGGACTACAGGCTCCTGCCACCACGCCCGGCTAATTTTTTGTGTTTTTAGTAGAGACGGGGTTTCACCATGTTAGCCAGAATGGTCTCGATCTCCTGACCTCGTGATCTGCCCACCTCGGCCTCCCAAAGTGCTGGGATTACAGGCGTGAGCCACCGCACCCGGCCTCTTCTCACTTCTTGACACATGCCAGTCTGTGTCTTCTTTTGAGCGAGTGGACAGCCTCCCTGTACCCACTCCAGACTCATGAACTTTGGCAGCCACTTTTGGTTGGTTTCTGGTTCTTAGCCTCTGGTCAAGACGCAGTGACATGGGTGGACACAACATGGGGATCTAGCATTAACAATGTGGTGATTTCTAATTATTTTTAGTGGTGTTACCAGATCTTATTTACTCATACATGTGCTGTCCTCTGAAACTGTATCATGTTGCGGGCTGCATATTTGTTCCTATAATGAAGCCAGTGCTCAAAACCTTGTTTCATCCTGTGTAGGAATAGCCTTCAGAGTTCTTGCCTTGATAATCATTCTTTGCTTTTGACACTAAACAGTATTCCCAACTGCATCACCCACCATCTTTCCCATTCTTGGCTCTATCTTTCAACTTAAGAAAAAAAATTGCCATCTACCCTCATAGGATAAAGATTTGTCACCATGGGGTCCCATCAAAAGAATATACTGTAGGCTTGAAAGCAGTTCCAAAAGAAAAGCTTCTGAAATGTTCTAAGCACTGGTGGGTGCATTGTTGGAATATGTATATAGCTTCCCAAGGGGACTTCTTTGAAGGAGACAGCACTAATTTAAATGTATAAATTCTGGTGTGTTCATTTAAAAGATCAGCTGGAAGGCTTTATAGGCATATAATAAAAAGTCGATGTGAATGGTTATTGAATTATGTACACCTTCAGGAAATCAAAGAAAGAGTTTTACTTTAGGAGTTTTAGAGAGATCAAGTTTAAAATATAACCTGGGAGTTTGGTGGGATGGTTAACACAAAATAGTATTACCCAGCTGCTAGAGAGGAGAAGGGTCAGTGGGGAGACCAAAGGCTTGGAACAAGCATCTCATCTTCATAAGGGTTAGGAGGTCACTTAGGTAGTCTGGCTAGGAAGGGGAAGTTGCTATTTTTATTATTCTCTATCTTTGGAGGGCAGTGTGAGGAGGGAGGCTGGTGAGAAGTACAGGTGAACTGGAACCTTGGTGAGTTAAGTTTTTAAATTTTTTAAATAGCACATCTCTTGCTATAGCCTAGACTACTCAAGGCTTCCCTGTAAACTTTAAATATTTTAGCCAGCTTTGGAAGCCTGGCAGAGAAGCTTTGGACCAAGCACTTACGCCAATGTGCTGGGTGTGTTTGACCTACTGGATGTGGTACTTTTCCTCCTCGTTCAAAAACTAAAGTCAGCAGAGAATGGGGTAGAAGTAAAGTCATCTGGAGAGTAGACTGGAGGGAAGTGATGGGTCAGAGTTTAGTCTGGTTCTTTCGAGATTTCAGAGGTACACTGGAGACTGGTGACACTGTCCCTATTTGACAACCAGGCCTGGGAAGTGGATGACAAGGTCAGCGGAATTTCAGAGCCAAGAATAGATCCCCAGCTCCATGCCATCACCACAGTAACTCACTCCGGGGTTTGAAGAATATCGCCCTCTGGGGAAATAGCGCTTCTGAAAACTGTTTCATGTCTTTGTCTCATTTATCCCAGCAATCAATTATTTGGGGTCAGATATTGATGGATTTGACAGCAAAGCAGTGAAGGATGTTGCAGTGATTTTTAAAAACATTTTTATTGTGATGAAACACAGTTGTCTATATAATAGAAAACTTGCTATTTCAACCATTTTGTAGACATACAACTCAGTTACATTTAGTATATTCACACTGTTGTGTAACCATCACTACTTTTCTGTTTCCAGAACGTTTTCACCCCAGACAGAAACTCTGTAACCAGCCAGGCGCAGTGGCTCAGGTCTGTAATCCTAGCACTTTGGAAGGCCGAGGGGGGTGGATCAACTGAGGTCAGGAGTTCGAGACCAGTCTAGCCAACATGGTGAACCCCATCTCTACTAAAAATACAAAAATTAGTCAGGCGTGGTGGCGGGCGCCTGTAGTCCCACTACTCGGGAGCCTGAGCCAGAAGAATTGCTTGAACCCAGGGGGCAGAGGTTGCAGTGAGCCAAGATCACGCCACTTCACTCCAGCCTAGGTGAAAAAGCAAGACTCTGTCTCAAAAAAAAAAAAAAAAGAAAGAAGGAAAAGAAAGAAAAGGAAGGAAGGAAGGATGGAAAGAAGAACGGGAAAGGAAAGGAGGAAGAAAGAGAGAGAGAAAGAGAAAAAGAAAGAAAGAGAAAGAAAAGAAAGAAAGAAAGAAAAAGAAAGAAACCCTATAACCATTAAGCATTAACTTCCTATTATCTACTCCTCCCAGCCTTTGATAATCTTGAATCTACTCTCTGTCTCTAGGAATTTGTCCATTACATTACATATATTTCACATAAATGGAATCATACAGTATTTGTTCTTTTGTGTCTGGTTTATTTCACTTAGCATAATATTTTCAAGGTTGAAATGTATCAGAACTTCATTCTTTTTTATTGCTGAATAATATTCCATGGTATGAATGCACACCATTTTGTTTATCCACTCATCTGTTGAGGACACTTGCATTGTCTCCATCTTTTGGCTGTTGTGAACAATGCTGCAATGAATATTGTATATAAGTACCTGTTTGAATTCCTGTTTTCAGTTCTTTTGGGTATACGCCCAGGAGTGAAATTGCAGGGTCGTATATTAACTCTTATGTTTAACTTTTTGAGAAACTACCAGACTGTTTTCCAAAGTGGCTGCACTATTTTACATTCCCATCCAGCAGTGTACAAGTGTTCCAATTTCTCCACATCCTCACCAACACTTGTTATTTTTCATTTTATTGATTATAGCCATCCTCTACACATCCTATAGTAGGTGTGAAGTGGTATCTCATTGTTTTGATTTGCATTTCCCTATAATGATTAATGATATTGAACATCTTTTCATGTGCTTCTTGGCCGTTTATGTGTCTTCTTTGGAGAAATGTCTGTTCAAAGTTCCTTGCTGTTTTTAAATTGGCTTTTCGTCTTTTGTTGTGGTTATTGTTGTTGGGTTTTAGGAGTTCCTGATATAGCCTGGATATTAAACCCTTATTAAGTGGAATAAGCTGTATCTTCACAGCACAAACCCTCAGCCTACCCTAGAGAACCTTGGGATTTGCATCTGTTTTCTCCCGTTCTGTAGGTTGTCTTTTCACTTTATTGATAACATCCTTCAATACATAAAAGATTTACATTTTGATGAAGCCCAATTTATCTCACCTTGTTGCTGGTGCATTGGTGTTACATCTAAAAGTCCATTAACAAACCCAAGGTTATGAAGTTTTACTTCTAGTTTTCTTCTAAGAGTTTTATGGTTTTAGCACTCATATTTGGGTCGTTGACCCATTTTTGACTCAGTTTTTATATATATTAGTGCCCCTTTATCCATGAGGGATACATTTCAAGATCCCCAGTGGTTGCCTGAAACCATGGGTAGTACTGAACCCCATATATACTATGTTTTTTCTTATGCATACATAGCTATGTTAAAGTTTAATTTATAAATTAGGCACGGTAACAGATTGACAGCAATAACTAATAATAAAATAGAAAACTTATACTGTAATAAAAGTCATGTGAATGTAGTCTCTCTCTCTCAAAATATCTTAATGTACTGTATTCACCTATTTTCAGACCACAGTTGACCTTGGGTAACAGAGACCTCAGAAATCAAAACTTTGAATAAGGCAGGGGGCACTACTGTAGTGTGAGGTTTGTAGTTTGGGGTATAACTTCATTCCTTTGATGTGGAAATACAGTTTTCCTAGCACCATTTGTTGAAGAAACTGTTCTTTCCCCATTGAGTGGACTTGGTACTCTTGTCAAAAATCAGTTGACCATAGAAATATGGGTTTATTTGTGGACTCTCAATTCTATTCCATTGGTATGAAAGTTTTTCCTTATCCCACTACAACACTGATTTGATTACCATAGCTTTGTAGTATGTTTTGAAATCAGGAAATGTGAGTCTCTGACTTTATTCTTCTTCTTCAAGATTGTTTTGCCTGGTTGAGGCCTCTTGCAATTTCATATGAATTTGAGTATAATCATTCTTGAGCATAGTGCTGGTTTCTGTTGGCTGAATACCCAGAGATAGAACTGTGGGGCCACAGGATAGAAGTATGTTCAGTCTTAGTACACACTGGCAGTTTTACAAAGTGATTGTGCCAATTTACCCTTCTGCCAGCAGTGTATGGGAGTTCCATTTGTACCACACCCTTATCAATATTTGATATGCCAGTCCTTTTGTAAAATTTAACCTTTCTGGTAGACTGCCCTAAAATTATGAGTCAAACATTGCTATCTCCTTCAAGGGGCAGCCAAAGTGCAGTCATCCACAACTTTGCTCAAGTGGACTTTCTCCTAGCACTGGGTCTTGGAGATTGCTTCTTGCTCCCTTCCCCATCAGCAGCAATCATGGTCTAGCTCAGCTCCGGAGGCTGGAGTTCTGGCTGGCGGAAGAGGCAGAATAAGCTGTATCCTCACACTGCCAAACCTCAGCCCACCTGAGAGAACCTTGGGATTTGGAGTGTGTGCGTAGTGGGGGCAGAGAGGATGATCAAGGGCTGCTAAAGGAAAAATGGTAACTGGATGCTGTCTTGGCTGCAGGAGTTGGATATGATTCCAGTGTGGATGGGGCTTTTGGAGCTATGCTGAGCCCTTGAGAGGTCAGTTCTTAGGTAACCATGCTTCCAAGAATTAAGAAGCTGGCAGACCTGTCTCATTTGACCTTGAAAAGGCTCTTTCAGCTACCGATCCTGAGTCCAGAAAGGGTAAAAGGCTTTTCCCAGCCCTACAGCACCCTGGGGCTGGAAACTCTCAGGCCTGTGCCTTATACTTGCTCAGCTCTAAAGGCCCTGAGGCAGTGAGCACTCTTTCCACTCACAGCTTGCTGCATAGGTGAACTCAAGTTTAGTAAACATTCACTGCAAGCCTGTGTGTGCAATACATCAAACTAGGCACCTTGGAAGCTGCAAAGGACATAATATGAACTCCCTGACTATAAGTTTTTCATCATCTGGTAGAGGAGGAAATATCTGCACATATCATTACAATGAATCTTTGCTTAGTGATGGAGATACATAATGTCCTTTGGAAGCCAGGGCAGGAGAGTTCATGTCTCACCTTGAGAGATCTGGTGCACCATATCCATGGTTAGTGCGTGGACATGAAGGGTTGGATTGGCTTCCTGGAGGAGGTGGCATTGGTACTGGGCCTTAGAGGATGAATAGGATTTGTTAGGCAAATTTTACTCCAGAGATGGAGTAAAGGAATTCTAGGCAAAGAAACAAAAAAAGCAGCAGTGTTGATGTTACTATCCTGGACATTTGGAGAAAAACAGGTGCAGTCGGATTACTGAATGCTGACAAGGGGGGACCCCTAGATGTCAGCCTGGAGGAGCTAGATTTGATTTTGCAGAAACAGGGAGTCCCTGTAGGATTTGCACATGGAAGATTTATTTAGTGTTGCTCCTAATTGGAGAGCATTCTGGTAACAACAGGGAGACCATGGGACTGCTCCACCCACACAGAAACAGAAATATGATACCCATATCCAGATAGACATATGTGCCCACAAACACACATACAGGAACTAGGACAAACAAACACACTGAGACCTAGAGACCCACATATCAAAACACATAGCCATACTATCAGAACTCACCACACACACACACACACACACACACACACACACACTACACAATCCGTAAACCCAAGAAAACACACATTCAATACCACACACATGTCCTGAATACCTATAGACACATGAAGGCTGACAGGTGCCCACATGTACTGAGTCACACTAAGGCACACACATACAAGTCAGATAGATCCCCTGTGCCTGATATACACAAATGCCCACCAAGCCTGGCAGGTATACATGCACATTTAGACTTGTACATACACCAAGATGCTTACACACACACACACGGCCAGAACATGCTCACACTCACTGAAGCCCCTCCCCAGAGACACACATGCTATCTACACACTCATGGTGACACGCTCATGCATAGGCACAGCCACAGGCAGACCCACATAGCAGCCACTCCAAGCAGAGACAGAGACAGGCCCTGGCGAGTACCGACTCAGCCCATGGCTGCCTGGTGGCACCTCACACCCTCCTCCAAGGCTCTCTTCTAAATGACTTGTCTCTTGGCTTCCAGCCCTGGGTCATCCTGGGGTCTCAGCCCTGGACAGGCCCTCGAGGCAGTCACATCCTACCTCCTACTCAGTGCTGAGATTTCTAAGCTCCTCTGACAGGGTTACCCAGCTTCTGCTTAAATATTTCAGACAAAATACTTTGTGGTGGCAAGTTTCCCGTTGTAATAGCGTTCACTTTCCACGCTGGGAAGTGGGGATTATGCACCCAGGGATGAGACTGGACCCTTCACTGCAGTAGTTACAGTCAGTGAGCAAATCCAGCTGGACGGCCTCTGGCCTGCTCAGTCCACCCTGTCCCCAAGTCCCTGTGGGCTGCACTTGGCCACAGGATCAACAGTTCCCCTAAGTCATTGTATTGCTGATCTCTTCTGGTGTGGGAGAGCAGGTGGGCTGGATGTGGCACACCAGACCTCTTTGGAGGGAGCTGTGGCTGGCAGGGGAGTAAGCCTTGGGGAATCGGGGGAGCACGACCTGGCTGCCCTGCCTAGGATGCCTAGGACATGCTGGCGCTCTCCCCCAGGCAGGCCAGCTGTTACTAGAGCCACTCTGCATTGGCACGGGCTGTCCTCTGTGAATGTGACCCACATTCAGGCCTGCCCAGCAGCTGTCTTCCCCCACCACATTCCTCTTTCTGGCTGCCAACCCCTCCTGGCTTCCTGTTCCCTATCGGCATTAGGCTCCCTGGGTTGAGAAAGGGGCTGCTGTCCACAGGTGGCTTTGGGAGATGGGCTGGGTAGGTGTGGCTGCCTCTATGAGGAGAAAAGCCGCAGGAACTGCAAAGCGATGGCTTCCAACACTGAGCTGAGCTCAGAGCAGGCAGAGAACAGGAGGCAGGAGCATGGGGGCAGCTACCCTCTGGGTCTGCCCACCCCTCCAACCCCCAGGCCACCCAGCAGGGGGTCATCTGGATGCCACCTGATTTTCTCAGCATTTTATCCCCTTTTGTTCCGCTTCAATGTGGGATCAATCTGATCTCTCCATTAACCCCTCTGTACCTTGCTGATATGGAAAAGGGCTGCCTCTTCCGGGGCAGAACTTTGCCCCTGACCTGGGCTGCTCACTCTGTTCTGGCTCTGAGTCTTAGGGCCAACGGCTTCCATCCTGGTTGTGCCTTTCCCCTCTATCCTTCCCATTCCCTTACAAACTCCATTAGCCCTGTATTCATTATAGGCAAGAGAAATGGCTCAACAGGAGCCCCTGTGAAAAGGCCAGATGGGGGCTAGATGTGGGGCTGGAGGGAGCCAGGGTGGAAGTGCGGGTTGTTGACTTGAAGCTCAGTATGAGCCAATAGTGGGATGTGGTGGTTGAAGAGGCATCACAACATGAGCCTGTCCCAAAGGGCTGCCCTGTGCACCCTGTGTGGGGAAATTATGCCCTGCCCTGGGCGCCATACCACAACGAGTACTTTATCTTGTTAACAAAAGTGATTTATGTTTACATTGCAGAACACTTAGAAAAGATAAATAAACACAAAGGGAAAAAAAGCAAATTATCCATAATTTCACTGCTCAAAGATAGTCATTCTTCTCCTATATTTATAATCTGTTTTTTACTCAATCTTCCATTTGATTAAAATATTTTACTATATTATTTTATCATTTTGATAAAATATATCATATTTCATTGCTTATGAGAGTATTAAGAGTACAGGCCAGTTTCTTAGCATTTACCATATGTATTAGGTACTGTCATTTAGAGAATCTTTGTACTCAAGTTGACTGTGATCCCAGTTATACAAATAAGGAAACTGAGACACAGTTTCCCGAGGCTCACCTGCACTAAGTAACTTGCCCAAGGCAACATGGCCAATAAATGGCAGAGCCAAATTTTGAACCCAGGTCGCCTGCTCCAGAGATCTTATAATCTCCACACTATACTGACTTTCAAACCATGGGTGTGCCATAGTTTGTTTATCATTTCCTGTAGTGATGGTTGTTTAGGTTGTTTCTAACTTTTTCTTATCATTATAAACAATATTCTGCTGAATATTTGTGTGACTTAAATATTTTAATTATCTTTGATTATTTAAGATCCATTCCCAGAAATGGAATTTATGCAATGAAGGGTATAAACATTTTAAAGATGTTTTCATGTTTTTCCAAACTCCCTTCTGGGAAGGCTGTTATCAGGGGACGCCTCCTCCAGGAGGGTAGGAGAGCTGAGCCTTACACTCTAGGAGAATCTCTGACCCAGTGAAGTTTGTCCATCTCAGAGGAAGCAGGACAATGTGGTGAGTGGAAATAGTTTCATCAGGGGAGGTTGAAGGGACTGGAGATATTTAGCCTGCAGAAGATAGGGACAAGGGCCACACGCATGGCTGTAATCAAATGTGTAATGGGCTGTCAAGTGAAAGAGAGAGGTTTGTCCTGAGGCTCTCGAGCAGAAGTGGACCAGGGGACCAAAGTTGCGGAGAGCCATTGTTCTATGCGGGAGCCATTGTCCTGTGTGGGGCCAGCACACAGCCCTGGATGGAACAGGGTGGGTATTACATAAAGGTTACATGACCAGCTGCCACCTCTGGCTTGGGTTCATGGAGGACGTGTGCATGGGGGAGGGCCAGGACCACCCCCGCCACACTGTGCTCCCCTACAAAACATGACGTCTCTGAATCTTAACAGGGGGGTCTGCTCCCCACCCCACCCCCGCCTTGGGGAGCCTGGCCCGGCCTGGTACGTCTCTCTGTCTATCCCCTCAGGAGCACAGCCTGGCTTGTGTCATGGGCCACACAACTCTTCCATTATGCATGAGGGAGACCCAGCGGTGAGCGAGTGAGCAAGCCGGCCGAGGGAGGGGTGAGTGGTTATTAATAAACAAGTGTATTGTGTGGCGTTCCATTCACGGCACTCTCAGAGGACGTGGTGGGCTTGAGATAATAAAGCCCTGTTTATGCCACGGAGGGCTGGGGAGGTGGCCGATGGGGGTGACAAGGAGCAGGGAAGCCAGGAATTATTTTGATTCCACCCAGGGCAGGGCTGCTGTGTTTTCTCTGAGGCCAACTTTCAGGGAAAAGAAGGATCTTGCTGGGATTTTGCTCAGGCCTAAGTCTGCCAGCTGGGATGGCCTGGGGCCTAAGAAATGCCTAGCTTCCCTCCCCACCTGTCCCCATGGAGGGAGACTGAGAAGACACTGGATGAACCAGACCATGGCTCCTTCAGGAGAGAGGTAGGATGGTCAACTCTGCCCTCCCTCTTGGCCTCTCATCCTCACCCCATTCCTCCTGCTTTGGCCTTCAAAGACTCTGAAGCGGTGTGTGCTAGGATTGTGCATACTTTCCCAACAAAGCTAAGACTGTGGTTGTGCACAAGGGCTGCAAGAATCTTCCCGGCCCAGGGAGTGGATTGGTTGGGGTTAAGATCTGAAATATGAAGTAGGCAGGCTTGAAGGGGAAAGAGGTGGTGGTACTGGTCTCCTGTCCTAAATGAGCTGAAATTTTAGGAGGAAGAGAGGCCAAGGACAAGGCTCCAAAGCCCCTGTGTGGGTGGGCAGGGGAGCTTTGATTTGAGGAATGAGGGTGTCTGGAAAAGTGAGATGCCGGAGAGCATTTTGGAGGAGGGAGACTCAGTGTTGTGCGTCTAATTGTGAAGCCTGTGTTAACTCTGTGGCGTGTCTCTGTCCTACGTTAGTCTTCTCCTGTTCCCTCGTTTGGCCATTTGCTCTGGGCTCCACCATCTCAAACCAGCTGTCTCCCTCCTGAGTCTTGGCATTTCTGGATCTCAGGATCTCAGGCCAGGAATGCAGAAGCTGCTGGTTGGGAGGAAGTGAGAATAGTCCCTTTTGCTCTCAGCTGGCTTCTAGGGATGGAGAGCAGTTTCTGGGTCAGGAGAGCCTTGGTTTCCTGTCACTTCATGCTAAACCAAAACAAGAGTGAAGACAGAGCCCACACAGGCTTATGTCACCTGGCCTGGCTGATGATGTTCACTTTGACCTTTGGAGGTGGCTTTGGTCCAGAGCTACCCTGAGTTAGGAAACTCTTTCATGTCAAGACAGCTCTGTCTACAGAGATGTGTACTGGTTTGTTGTTGGTTGGGAGGGAAAAAGGAGGCTGATGGAAGGGACAGTCTGTCTTGTCCTTTGGGTACAGGGCTCCCTGAAGCAGGGGTTTGGATCCAGTGACTTTAAAGTTTTGTTTGGGTTGAAGATTCAGTGACCGTACTTAACCCAGGAAAGTTCGAGGCTGCATTAGGGCCAGAACAAACTGATGATCCCAGGTTATTGGAGTATTGCCTCCCTGGCTCAGACCAATTCAACCTTCCCAGAGGCAGTCAGACCTCACCCCAGGACAGAGTGTCAGGAGCATTGCGGAGTGCTCCCTCAACCCTATGCACAAAGCAAACGGTACAGTTTTCCCTGAGCATCACGCATCCCAGGCCTGAGTGCCGCAGGATGATGAGGAGGCTCTACAGAGAATTGCAGCTCCTTCCTGGACTCTCCTTGGCTCCCACAGGCACTGTGGACACTTGCTTCCCATCTCCCTCCCACGGTCTGAAGGAGCAGTGACTATTTTTAGAAGCATCTGCATGCTCCTGGGAGCACTGTTTCTGTGGTTTATTGCTGGGCTGAATGCACAGGAGCTGGTGAGACAGCTGGGGCTGGGGAGCGCAGGCTTGTGTGTGGTCAACTCAACTGCAGTCAGCCGGCTGGGCACCTGGCCTGGAGGAATGACCCAGTGTCCTCCACCAAGCTTTTTGGGGGCTCCTACTGGCTCTGTTGTAACATTGTCATTTGCTGTGGGAGGCTTCCTGGAAGATGAGGGCATTCATCATAGAGTTGGGCAGGCTGAGTCATCCTTGGACAACCCTCTCTCTGAGGCTGATGTGCTCAGGGTGCAACAGGAGGAATTGGTGAGATGGCCTCCCCCAGTGATGGCAACACCATCAACAACTATAATCACAATGGCTCTTCACTGAGAGCCTTCTCCATGGTAGGCAGTTCTCTGAGCATTGGATGTTTGTCCTCATATAAACCTTTCAACAACCTATGCTATCTTCATTTTAAAATCAAGGATCCTGAAACCCAGAGAAGTTAAGCATGTTGCCTGGTGTCACACTGTCGGTGACTGAGCCAGGCCCAAGAACCTGTTCTTTTAGAGCCCCTATGCTTGGAGTCTCTTGGAGCTTGCTGCCATGTTGCCTCTCAGTAGAAGGCAATAAAGTGGGTTATTTTGGTGTCCATAAGAAGGACTGAGGTCAGATGCAAGGAAATACTTCCTGACAGTGAGGGGGGCTATGTGAAATGTTCTTCCTTCCAGATCTTTGAAAGGCACCTTGCATTTCAGAGGGGAGCTCTCTTGCAGGCTGGACTCTGGATTAATGACCACTCAAGACATTTTCTCTCTTGGGATTTTGGCAGCTCTGTTTTCTGGACCCTGGGCCAGCAGTGGTCTGCCATGAAAGATGCTGGACCATGTGTCAGTAAGAACAGGGAGCAACCAGCCAGCAGCTCTGGGTACACCAAGTACCTGGCTGGGATTTGGAGTCCTAGGAAAAAGCCAGGGAGGCCAGAGAATCCCCCAGGCTTAGAGAAGAAGCCCGAGAGAGAGAAACCACTCCCGTGGTTTAGTGGACATTTCATTTCTGCCTTTGAGTCAGATGTGCCTGTTCACCCAGAAAGAAGCATTTGGCTTCTGCTGGGGCCTCTGTTCCTGGGCCTCCCACCACAGAGCACACAAGGAGCTGGACAGATCCCGGGGAAGGCTTCGTTCTTTACCTAGGACACAAGCATCTGCGGGTCATGTGTGCTAGGGACAGCTGCTGGGGCCTTCCAATCTGAGGCAATGAAGAAGCCAGAGAAAAGAGCCCCTCAGTGGGCTTGGTGAGCCATCTGGATGGGGATGGGGGACTCTTCTTTGCCAACCAGCTGGGCTGCTGTAGCTTTTACTTCCCCTCTGTCACCCTGATCTGTACCATGGCAGCAGTCTCAGGAGAATGTTCTGGGGGTGGGGTACGGGCTGTGTCTTCTCCCTCCAGGAGCTGCAATGGGGAGCAGGGCAGCTAACACCCTGCAAGTAGCATGGCACAGTGGGTGGACAGGTGGGGTTGGAGCCAGACTGTGGGGGAACAGTCCCAGTTCAGCCCCTAGCTGGGTGACCTCTGGTTTCATCATCTGTCAAGTGTGATATTAATAGCACCTGCCTCTTGGATTTTGAGAAGATAAATGAACTAATCCATAAAATCATTAGCACAGGAGTAGGAAGGAGGAGGCTCTCTCTGTCCAGTCCTATGCAGCCTTTGTTCCCCTTCGTTCCTACCCAGCCGAAATCTTCCTCCGCTGGGGGACAGGCCCATGTTGGAGGTGTCCTCACTGTGTCTCCTGCCGCTGGGCTTGGCTCAGGTTAAATAACCCATGGTCTCCATGTTGCCTCCTGCTGCCACTCCCTTTTGTCGTAGGAGCCAGTGCAAGGCCACATGCTAAATTCCAGTTCTTCTGCCCCCTGGGCTGCCTTTGGCCCCATTTTGGGTCTCTGGAGGTGAGCATCGTCTTCTGGTGTATGCCAGGCTTCTGACTTCCTGTTCTTCCTCACAGCTCAGTAGTATCTGGCTGCTTGGGGGCCTGGGAGTGGAATCACGTGGCTTTATTCTACCCGCTCTGCCCTGTGACAAGCTCTCCAGGGCCCTGCCCCCGGTTCCCATTCCTGCACTTCCAACCCACCATCCTGAATCTACTTCCCTCCACCCTCGGGCCCTGGGTCCTGATGGCATCTGCCCCAGATCCTTCCCGCCTCTGCCGGTGCCCTTCTACCCTCCCCACCTAGGCCTGGGGCCTGGTCTGAATGTCATCTTGGTTTATACTTCTCAGGGATTCAAGCACACTTTGCATGCCTAAAGCAAACTTCTCTTGACATTTAAAGGAGGGCCCAGTGATAGAGTCAGCCCCACATTTATAATCACTTCGGAAAAGGAGCGGTAACTTTCCACTTTGCTGTAGACTGAATAAGGTCAAAATGAGAGGGGTGGGTGGTGGGGGCAGGTGGCATCATACTTTCTGGCTACCCTCAGTCACTGCTCCATTCTTTGATATGTCTTTATTTAGTCCCTCAGTAACCTAATGGAGGCAAATACCACAATCCCCATTTTATAGATGGGGAAACAGGTTAAGTGACTTGCCTAAGGTTACACAGCAATTAGGTAGAAAAGTCAAGATTTGAGTGTGGGTCTGCTTTGTTGTTGTTGTTGTTGTTGTTGTTGTTGTTGTTGTTGTTGTTTTGAATCATTCAGCCTCTAGAAGAAAGTGGGTTGGATAAGGTGCTCATATTGATGTAGACACATCTGCATTTTGATTACCCTTAAGCTGGATTTCTGACTGTGAACAAATCCAAATCTCCTGTTCACATTGCATCTTCCTCACTCCCCATCCCTTGGCTATGGGCCCTTCTCTCATAAAGAGGCCTGGGAGGCACTGAAGGGAAGATGGGAGACCCCAGCCTTCCACTGTTTTCCACTGGTCTAACCTCCAGGTTAGACCAGGAACCTGGCAACACTACTGAGGCTGTCTGTCTCCCAGAAGTCACATGTGCCTAAGAGGTGACTATATTTTGCTGGAGGAAGTGGAAAGAAGAACAGAGTAGGGAATCTGGAGGTGCCTGAGTCATACGGGATTAGAAAGTTAAGGTGCTTCTTTTCCCTAAAAACAGTCTAGGAGGGAACATTCTGCAAAGTGATTGCAGATTGTCGGGAGGCCTCGAGGGCTGGAGAGGTGCAGTCCAATGAGATTGCTTGGATCTCCAGGCCTGGGTTCTCTTCTGAGCGCTCCCCTGCCCTTTCCCCCCACCACGCCCCTCAGGTCCCCTGCTGTGGGTTCTTTGTAGGAGAAGATGTAAGTGACATGGTAATGGCCCTAAGCACACACGAGAAGCCAATGGTAGATACCAGCCACCCTGTTCCTCCCCACTCCCACAAATCTCCAACCAAGACAGGATGTTATTAACTAGTTTTTGAGGGAACGTTTGGAACTCTAACTTCTATCAGCCTGAGGAGAGGTCTGATAGGGTCTTTGTTTGACTGACTCTGAAATTCCAGGGTTGGTGGGGAAAAGTGGAAGGAGGAGGGGTCTGCAACCCTCTTAGACTCAGCCTAGAATTGCCTGGTAATACACAGTCATTTGGGATGTATTGTCTTCCTTCCTGAGCCTTTAAGATAGGCCTCCTAAATTACTAGTGAGGCATGGGGCGCTCTTGCTTTATTTCTTAGAGGTTTTTTATTTGTTCATTTTTGGTTTTTTCTCAACTTTGAAAATCAGCTGTATCAAGGTATAATTTACACTCAATAAAATGTACTCATTTTAGAGTACAGATGCGTTTTGACAAATGTATATGCCCCATGTAACCACCACTCCAATCAAGATGGAGTATATTTCTATTGCCCCCTAAAAATCTCCTCATCCAGTTTACAGTCCACCCCCACCCCACAGCCCCTGCATATTTTAAGGATACTTTCAGCTCTAGGGAAAAAAGAATATAAACTAAAGCCAAAATGTTGCCATTATGATATATCTTTCTTTTCTTTCTTTTGTCATTATTTTCTTATTTCAACATGGTAAAATATGTACAACATACAATTTACTATTTTAACCATTTTTAAATGTGCAGTTTGGTGGCATTAAGTACATTCACTTATTATATAACCATCATCACTACACCCATCTTCAAAACCCTTTCATCCTCCCCAACTAGAACTGACCATTAAACACTACCTCCTCATTCTCCCCTCCTTCCAGCCCCTGGCAACCACCATTCTACTTTCTCTCTCTTTGAACTTAACTACGCTAGGAACCTCAATAAGTGGAATCATACAGTATTTGTGTTTTTGTGTCTGGCTTATCTCACTTAACGTAACGTTGTCAAGGCTCATTATATTGCAGCAAGTATCAGAATTTTATTCCTTTTCCAGGCTGAATAATATTCTATTGTATGTGTTGTCAACTGAAGAATCATGGGACTCATAAATGTGGAGAGGAGAGCTTTGTTTTTTATAAAGAGTTGCAGCAGCTTGTAGGCTCGGAAGCATAGCCTCTGGTGGAAACCAAAAGCAGGCACTTTGATGGAGGGAAGGGTAGAACAGGAATTTATGCCAAATGAGTTGGCTAAATATATATATATATAATATTTTTATTTATATATTTATATATATAATATTTTTATTTATATATTTATATATATATTTATATATATAATATATTATATATATTTATATATATATTTATATATAATATATTATATATATTTATATATAATATATTCATTTATATATTTATATATAATATATTTATATTTTTATATATAATATATTTATTTATATATTTATATATATAATATATTTATTTATATATTTATATATAATATATTTATTTATATATTTATATATAATATATTTATTTATATATAATATATTTATTTATATATTTATATATAATATATTTATTTATATATTTATATATAATATATTTATTTATATATTTATATATATAATATATTTATTTATATATTTATATATAATATATTTATTTATATATTTATATATATAATATATTTATTTATATATTTATGTATATATAATATATTTATTTATATATTTATATATATAATGTATTTATTTATAGATTTATGTATATAATATATTTATAGATTTATGTATATAATATATTTATTTATATATTTATATATAAATAGTAAATGTTAAAATATTAAATAATATATAAATATATATTTAATAGATTATAGGAGGAACTGTGAATATTCACAAAGCAGGGGATGCACACATGCACAGTAAGCAAACATGCATGTTACATACATCTCATGTTCACTTTGGAATGGAGACTTAACATTTAAACGCATTAAAATTAGGCTCTGCACACCCAATGGTGAAATGGAAGGCACAGAGTCATCCTATACACAGCGTCTGTGAAACGGCCAGAACCAGTGCATGGTCAGTGGTCTCCTGTTGGGAAGCCGTGCTGGTCACTTGTATCAAAACTGCAAAATGGAACAGGCAGGCAGTTGGTTGAAATCGGGGGTGGATCAAGTCTTTGGAAAGGGCAAGTTTCTATTTAACCTTTAGGAAGGAAGCTCTGATAGTAGTTACTGAGGTGGGAGGTATAATGAGGCATGTCTGACCTCCCATCCCATCATGGCCTGGAACTCAATGTTTAAGGTTTCTATGGGGGTCCCCTTGGCCAAGAGGGGTTCCATGCAGTCGATCGGGGGACTTAGGCTTTTGTTTTTATTTATCAATATATACTACATTTTGTTTATCCATTTATCCATTGGTGGACATTTGGGTTGTTTCCACCTTTTGGCTATTGTGAGTAACGCTGTCATAAACATTGGTGTGCAAATATCTATTCGGGTCATTATGGTATTTGAGTGCTCAGCAGCTCCTCCTAGCAACTTCTCCTGGTTCAACCTGCCCTCGCACCAGGACCCGGAGTGGAATGCATTTCTACTCCTCATCTGCTGCCCTGTCTCCTCTGACTTAGTACCTGTGGCAAATGATGTTTCAAATACTGCAGCCCTTGATGGGTACTTCCGGACCCAGGCTTCCCAGGCAATAGAGTTTGGAGTTCCTTTCCCCAGAAGCTTTCTTTTCAGTGTGTCTAGGTTTCTCCTGGCCAGCAGCTGACTTCTGGAGTTTGATTCCATTAAGCTTCTTAATGCAAGAATACAACAGAACATCTTTGTTTCCTCAAGGAAAAAAGACTAAATTTTATCAAACATCTACTAGGTACTGGTTCAAGGTGTCAGCACAGCACTAAAAACTTCACCTTCTTTTATATGGCAGCTCTGTGAGATAGGGTCAAAATTTGTTTCAAGGGCAAAGAAACTGAGGAGAGTCTCAGAGAGGTTAAGTCACTTGTCCAAGATCACAAAAGCCAACACTCTTTCTCTACACCAACTAAATATTAGTAAATGCAGTTTTCGCCATTAAAAAAACATAATGGCAAAAACCGCAATTACTTTTGCACTAACTTAATAACTCCCTGGTCTTGTAAATGCAAATGTGCTAGAGAAATTTCCTGGACGTTTTCTTTTACAATGGAAATCAGGCCTGGAGTTCCCCTGATAATTTGGAAAGAAAACCCCTTGGGCTTTCTTGCCCTAGTTCTGGTAAAATATGGAATTATAATTAAAGTTTTGTTGTGTTTTTCAAAATATACAAAAGTAAAGAGTGTAGTATAATGAATCCCCACATACCCATCACTCAGCTTCAGCCATGATCAACACTTGGCCAGTCTTGTTTCATCCAGCGGATTCTTCTCTTTGATCTGCGGGATCCTCCCAATTCATTTGGTAGCAGTTGGTGTGTTTTGGAAGAGGGTAGGAGAGTCGGCAGATCTGGGCACCGTGGAGCTAAATCCTTCCCAGCTGGAAGAGTGTTAATTGCCACTGGTTGAATCCCCTCTGATGTTTCATTATTCATCTGGTTACTGAACACCATCCAGGAGGCAGGGGGACAGATCTTTGGAGAGGCCTGGCCAGAACTGGTGGGGTGGGATGCAGAGAGGCTTCCCTTTTGAAGAGCAATTTCTTCCTACAGTTTGATTTTTATTGGAGATTCTTCTGAGTGGAAAAAAAGAAGGTTATTTGAGGATAACCTTCCCCTTAGGGGAATAGCACTGAGCCAAGCTAATCTGAGGACAGAAGTAGGGACCAACCAGTGCAAAACAAGTCTGTGGCCTCTTCAACTAGATTTAATGAACATTTTTATTTTGTAAATGAAATTTAAAATATCTGCAGCGTGCCAGACACTAGGTGCTTTGAATGCAACTATGACAAGTTGGTTAACCTACTCTCAAAAAGTTTGTGGGACAAAAAAATAATAGTGAATAACTAACATTTGTTATGTGCCAAAGTACTTTATGGAAATGTGTACGTTGTCTCATATTACTACTCGTCTCCCCCGCAAAACAGTCGTCTGTAGGATAGGGTACAGTGATCTCTGTTTTATAGACAAACCAGGGCTTGGGGGCGCTCACTGAACCCACACAGCTAGCAGAGGTGGAACCCATGGACTTTGCTTCTGCTGCTGTCTGTGCAGGGTGAATGTAGGACAGGGAGGACCAAGGGGTGGGAGAGAGGAGAGATAACGGGAACCGTCTCTTAGGCTGCAGAAATGTGGTTATGTAAAAATCTCACCAGATGTGCTTTCTCATAGGATCTGGGGGCAGCCAAATGGTACATTTTTCTCTTGACATTATAGAGGACTGTGGGATTTATTTTTATTTCGAAAACAGGGCAGTTCTTTTGGAAATGGGAAGGAGTGAAGACTGGAACTTGAGAAAGTGTTCTATCCTGAGACTGCAGAAAAGGATGGAGAGAAAGGAATTCAGCTGGGTTTGTTTGTTCTGCTTTTATTTAAAAGAAGATTTAGCATCTTTCAAGGGAGAAGAGCTGTGGGAATAGAAGGGATAGTGTGAGGTATAAAGGGCAATTTCTGATCTGGTTTGACCTTGCTCAGTGATCAGATGGTTTGGGGTTCTCATGCTGTGGGCTCTCGGCTGTGGGCACAGCTGGTGGTGCTGGCCCTCTCATTCTGGGGTGAAGTGGCTTGGCAGGCTTACTCTCTGCACGGAGGCCTACCTTGTGAGTGTGAACACATTTTCTAGAGCCAGAACATTGACTCAGCTAGTTATCTCAGTAGCAGGGGGAGTGCACAATTTATTTTAAAAGAAAACCTGAGAACCTCTTTTCTTCTCATCCCAGGAAGCCCCTCATCCCTGTCGATGTTTAAGCCATCACCTACAGGCTTTAGGTTAGACTTAGACAGCTCTACCTGCGTGAGCTAAGAGGGAGTTGAAACACTGAAGTGAGGCCCAGTATGGCTGAAATCTCTTAGGAATGAAGAAAAAAGAAGTGTAGCAATTGGCATTTTAATGTAATTTTTTTTCTCATTGTAATGTTTAATTTCTTTTTTTTTTTTTTTTGAGACAGAGTCTCGCTCTGTTGCCCAGGCTGGAGTGCAGTGGGGCGATCTCAGCTCACTGCAAGCTCCGCCTCTCAGGTTCATGCCATTCTCCTGCCTCAGCCTCCCAAGTAGCTGGGACTACAGGCACCCGCCACCACGCCTAGCTAATTTTTTGTATTTTTAGTAGAGACAGGGTTTCACCATGTTAACCAGGATGGTCTCGATCTCCTGACGTGCTACACCCGCCTCGGCCTCCCAAAGTGCTGGGATTACAGACATGATCCCACTTGGCCTTGAGTTTTTCACTGTGAGATGGGAAGAGGTTTCATCTGATTCAGAGGTAGGGGAATGAAACCTCTCAAGTTCCTTCCAGCTGTGGGATTTGGGGTTTTTTATTTTTTCCTAGTTGACCCCACCCTGAGTTCCCAGGTGTTTTAAAAGCAAAATTTTATGCAGGATCAGCTTCAGAGAGAACCCAAAAGAAAGTCCTGTCTTTGAATGGATGTATCATGTCCATTTGCACCTTGCTGACTGAGACAGGAGACAGATGAAAGTGGATGAGGACACGTCTTTCAGGAGTTTCAGGCCTCCCAAGCTAACCAGAGAAATGCCTGCCTCTTTTCAGAATAAGCGAAGAGTGTAGCAGCCCTCCTGCCCTCCCTCCTGGGACTGCAACTCACAAATGTCAGTTGCTATGGATACGGGCAACTGAGGCTCCCCTGGGGCAGGGGCAGAGGTGGAGGCTCTTTGTGGCAGTGATGCAGGGTAGTGTCACTGTGTTCCCCACAACGGTCCCTCAGCATGGCAGGCAGGGACCAGCTTTGCTTGAGCCTCCACCTTGGCCCTAGGGACTGGACCCCAGGTTGACCAGCAGATGCATCTGTTGAGCCACCCCTGGGGGTGTGTGCACCTGAAGTAGGTGACACCTGTGCAGAGCCGCTGGGCATTAAGTGGCAGGTAGGGCACAGTTCAGGTTGGGGAGGCCTCTCTATTGGTGACAGATGCATAGCTCCCTACTCTTTTTTCTGATTGTATTAAAAGTAATGGCAAAAATTGCAATTACATTTGCACCAACCAAATAGAGCCTGCTAGGCTAATGCTAGTAGTTCCTCTGCTCCCTGGAGCTCATTTCTGGGTTGGAGTCACTACCCAGTTGAGCTTTACTATGAGTGGGGCCTTGTCCTGAAGACAGAAGGCAGCAGCAGAAGGTAGGGAAGAGCTTCTGGTATGAGAGGGGAGACACACACCCTGCCCTCAATGAGCTTCAGTCTGATGGGGGAACCACGGGTTCCTGAAGAACATGGGATAGTAGACAAAAGACAGAAGGAAAAACCCATCAGTCCCTTGTTTCTGACAAAGATTCTTTGCTTGACCAAACTTTAGCCAGGTTCCTGAACCTTCCGCTAGGCCTACCTCGGCACTTCCTTATAAAATCCAGTTTTAGCAAGAACCCTGCTAAGTCAGTTTGACAAGAACCCCCCACCTTGGATATCTGATCACCCTTGATATCTGACTAGGTTCCTCATCCTCCACCACTCCCCCAGGTGATGTCTGATCACCCTGGCCTGTTTGCAGCAGGAATCCTGTTCGGTCTGTTTAGCCAGAATCCCCCTTACTCCTGATGTTTCCTCTTAGTAATTTTCCATCCACCAACCCCCACCCTGCTTCTTGGCTATAAATTCCCACTCACCCATGCTGTATTCAGAGTTGAGCCCAATCTCTCTCCCCGACTGAAAGACCCTATCGCAATGCTCCCTGCACCTATCTGGATGGTCCTGAATAAAGTCTGCCTTACCATGCTTTAACAAGTGGCATTGGATAATTTTTTTTCTTTAACATTTCAACCCACCCCAACCCCTGGCCATGCCTCCCTTCATGCTTCCCCTAAAGTCAGACTCATCTCCATGGTATACAAGACACTGCATGATCTGGCCCTCCCTACCCTGCCCCACAGTTCCCCCTGCTCTGCCAGGCTGTCTTTGGGCTTTTCCTCAATGTTCCAGCCAGCTCTAGCCTTGGGGCCTTTCCTTTTTCTTCCCTCTGCCTTAAGCTATTCCCCCCATCACCTCCCAGTTCGCTCCTTTATTTTATTTAAGTCTCTCTTTGATATCACTTCCTGACCACCCTATGTAAAATCTGCCCTTTCTTTCCCCACTGTGTATTTCTTCATAGCACTTCCCCACTACCTGCACTTATGTCTCTGTTTATTGTTTCATGGCCCATCTCCCCCACTGGAAGGTAGGCTCTGTGAGTGCTGGGACAATGTCTTGTTTACCCCTGAATCCCATTGCCAAGAGCATTGCCTGGCACCTGTGAGGCCCTCGACAAATATTTGATGAATAAGTGAAAACTGTAGCTCAGTGTTTCTCACTGAATTCTGGGAGAATGTTTACCATGTGCTTTTCTATTATTTTACCAGTTAAAAGACAAAACTTCTCTTTTGCAATTCTAATTTGAAATTGAAAGATGTTTTTCATAAAAGTGGATTTTGGTTTCTTAGGATAGTGTCTCTCACACTGGGGTATATAGACCCCCAGGGTTCTCAGGTATGCTCATGAGAGTCTGGGAGGTATTCTTTCCTTTGGAATATGCCTACATGTGAGTCAAGTTTGGGAAAACCCATGTATAGCTGCTGGAGGCCATGGATAAGGGCTGAAGGTCAAGCATAAGGGCTAGAGGTAGGGTGTGTTGGAGGTGTCTCCAGAGAACTTTCTAGAAAGCCAATCTTAAACAGTAGTTACAAGGAAGGGGTGAGCCTCAACACAGGATAGAATGGTACTGGATGACTTGCACTGGGAGCCCAGCTTATGTGAATGCAGAGAAGCTATATGTGGCAAGCACTATAGGCCATAAGGGGCTTGGCTGAAACACAGCAGCCTGACTGAATAGGAGTTTCAACTTGGATAGAACGAGGTGCAGAGTTGAGGGCACTTCATACCCCAAAAGTCAAAATTTGAGTGACAGCTGTGCAGGGCTGGGACGGCACTGGAGCAGCGACCCATAAACTCTGCTTTCTAGCCCCTTACCCATCACTTACATCCCATTGAAGTCATGTCAGCATGAAGGCCCCACCAGGGAGCATCGACCCCGCTCTGTGGCCTGTGCAGCTGGTGTGTGGAGTGTATGTGCTCAGGAGTCAGCTGGCAGGTGGAAGATGACCCAGCCCTCCGGAGGATGGTCCCCAGCTCACCAGCTTGCAGTCCTTTGTTTAACCAGGAACCTAGCAGGCCAGAGGTCAGCATTTTTCTTGGAAGACTGTCAAAGCATGCCTGTAGCTGAAGAGGAGCGGGGTCAGATTCCCAGGGAGTGGGCCAGCATAAGGTCCTATCACTGCTTAGCTCTGCACTGTCTGCAGTCTGGCTGGTGCCAGCAGCATGGGATTGGCAGGGCAGCTTCCATAGTCTGGCCATAGAACCACAGGCCTGAGCCACTGGAAGGCCCTTTACAAGCCACACAGTGACCTCCATGCTGCAGGGATGAGTGGTGCCTGAGGCCCAGAGAGTTACTGGAAGATCTGAGACCTGAACCCGGATGTCCTGTCACCTAGCGTGGTGCTCCCTCTGCCATCTCCTTATCAGGACAGGGAACCCAGGTGGGTAACCCAGTGGGGAACCCAGCATAACAGTGCCTCGACATCTTGGTTTTTCCCTCCCCTGCGTCTCACACAGAAGTATTAAGGTGACGTTGGGAGGCTGAAATAAATGCATCCCACTCTCTGCTGGAGTGACAGTGATTCTCCTTGGACATGTAGCTATAATGTGGCTCTCTCACCCTGTCAGGGCCTTGGGTGCTTTCAGAGGTGAGGGGTGTGTGTGGAAGGACTGTGATTCAGGGACTTTCAAGCCTCAGGGTAGCATCTATATGTAGGGCAGCTTGTACAGAAAGGCTGCTGGGCCTGGGGAGAAGGAGGTCTATGCCACTCAAGGTGCTACCTTTTCTCTGTCAGCTGCTTTTTCCACCTCCCTCTGGTTCTTCAATGGTCAGCAATCTCATTGGTGGTCCCTGAAGTCAATACCCCTTGGGTATTGAGAGCCTCTTCTTCCCTGGCCCTGGAGTTTAGGAAGGCAGGCGAGGGAATGGAGCTGAGGTAGAGAGAACCACCTGCGGTAGAAGATAGGCTGAGGGTGTGTTCTAACTTCTTAACTTGGCAGGGAGTGATGTCTGGATGTTAAGACCTCTGCTTTTGGAGTCCAGGACACCTAGATTTGTACCTGAGCCCCTCCCCTGACCTTGAATAGGCTACTTACTTAGCCTTTGTGAGCCTCAGCTTGAAAAATTGAGTTAATAGCCCCTCGCACATAGTACTGTTCTGAGGATTAGCTGAGGTCGTGCATATCAGCAGAGTACTGTTTGAGTGCCCAGCACACAGTAGGCATATATGATCATGTGATAACATCACCATCACCATCACCACGTGATGGCTGGGTGCCTGCACTGCACCCACCAGCATGCTGGGTGCTATGGGAAATAAAGAGAGTGCCACACTTCAGCCATAGAGTGCACGGTCTTACTAGAGAGAGAATCACACAGGAAAGAGAGGATGTGCCAAACTAAGATTGAGAGATTTAGATTATGGGATATTGGGAGAGATCCATAAAGAAGTAGCGGGGCACAGTGGCTCACACCTATAATCCCAGTACTTTAAGAGGCTGAGGCAGGAGAATCACGTGAGACCAAGAGTTTGAGACAGGAGGATCACTTGAGGCCAAGAGTTTGGGCAACATAATGAGACCCCCATCTTTTTTTTTAATATGTAAAATAAAATAAACTGAAAAAGATGATTTTAAAGACCTTTTGAGGAGCCCAGGGTGGGAACAACTTGATAAATATTCAAAATAATATTTCACTTTTAGTATCTCCTCCCACCCAACCCTCACCCCTAAAGTGAACATTTTAGAATAACACAGTGTGGAACAAGGAGGAAATTGTTCCAGCCGTGGGCCAGCAGAAGTCCTGAGTGGCCAGGAGCCCGGGGAATAGAACCCTTCACCTTCACCCTCCCCTTTGCCCTGCGAGGGGGGGAAGCATGGTACACTGGGCACCTCCTTGCCAAAGTCCAGAAAGTCTGTGTGGCTAAATGGAGAAAGAATTTTCCACCCTCTTTGCCCTCACTGGACTTTGTGGGATGCTAGAAATATTTTGCAACCCACCGTCAGAGAAAGAATTGACCAGGGCTGGTGCCAAAATATTCAGTACATTCAAAAGAGTCTTCTGTTTCATGAAGAAAGTGACTGGGCTGGGAGCCTCGTCTTCTGATTTGACATCACAGCCTGGTGGGTGGGGCCTTCTACTGATCCTGTCCCCACTCCCTGGTTCAAAGTTCCTTAGCCTAGTGAAGATTCTTTAGGAAAGCTAAGTTCTGGTTCCATTTGTGAGTTCCATAACCTTAGACACATTCTTCACCCCCTTTGGCATTCACTGCTCATCTGTGAAATGGTGAGACTATTCCACTCCTGTCGAAGGGTGAGTTCTTGTTCCCCAAGAATGACCTCTTGTTCCATTTCCAGCTCTCAGGTCTGAGCTTGCATGAAGTGAGTGTTGCCCCTTTCCAGATGGGCACTCTGTGATGTCAAACATGTAATTCTGTCATTATCCGAAACACGTCTGAGCTATGCTTTGGAAATCGCTTTCGAGGCTGCAGCACATTCTTTGAATATCCTCAGGGATGGGCAGTCTTCTTCCTTTTAGAGGGAATTTGATTTCTGCAAGCCGCCTAATCAGGACAATAAGTCTAGGCTCAAGCTAAATGAAGATACTTTTAGTTCCAAACAAATGAAGCTGATTTCGTTCAGCTTCTAAACTGACTCAGCAGTCGGTTCCAAATAAAGTTTCAAAAATGCTTTAAGCAAGAACTGCATCATTAAAACAGCAGGTGGTAGGCTATTATAACTTTTAAGGACAGCACTCATTTGGACTTTTAAAAATTATAATTTTTTAAAAAAATTAATTTGCTACTTTATATTTACATCTCATTTTTGTAAAAAGTAATTATCCTCTTTATTCCTATTCATTTGCTAATGTGTTTTTGTGTCTGGCTGTTTATGCTTTTTATTTCCACAAAAATGTGGCTTACTCAGATCACTATTAGCTATAAAAACATAAAATGTCCTAGCTCAGTGGTTCTCAAACCTATCTCAGCTTGTTCAACCTAGACTGCTGGGCCCACACGCAGAGTTCCTGATTCGGGAAGTCTGGGAGGGGCCCAATAATTCGCATTTTTCATACGTTCCCAGATTCTGCTGCAGGACCACAAGTTGAAAACCCCTGGTCCAGCTGAGGTGCTTTGGTCATCTAGTTCAACCCCCTTGTACAAATCAGTAAACTGAGGCCCAGGGAGACGCAACTCCCTTGCCTAGTGTTATAGAACTAGTTACTGACAAAGTTGGAACTGGAGCCCAGGGATTCTGTATGCCCATTCTAGTGCTCTAAAATGATCATTTCTTGGTTGAAGACTTCTTAACATGACTGTAGGTTCTTACCATTTTGCAGGACCCTATCGAATTCAAATATTCCAGCCTGTTATCCTTTTTAGTACAACTGTGTCATGATTTTTATTTCATCACAGGAAGAGCCTGTGTTTAATTTGCCTCATTAAAAAAAATTGTGATAAAATATACATAATATAAAATGTACCATTTTAATCATTTCAGTTGTATGGTTCTGTGATATTTAGTACATGTATGTTGCTGTGTGCATCTACATTGCCACCATCCATCTCCAGAACTTTCTCATCTTCCCAAAATTAAAACTCTACTCATTAAACAATAACTCCCTATTCCCTCCTCCCCCAAGCACCTGGGAACCATCATTCTGCTTTCTGTCTCTATGAATTTGACCTCTCTAGGTAGGTCATATGAGTAAAATCATACAGTATTCGTACTTTTGTGAGTGGCTTATTTCACTTAGCATGAATGTCTTCAAGGTTCATCCAGGTTGTAGCATGAGTCAAAATTTCCTTCTTCCAAATACTGAATAATAGACCTTTATTTGCATGGATATACCACATTTTGTTTATCCATTGTCAATGGACATTTGGGTTGTTTCCACCTTTTAGCTTTTGCAAATCATGTTGCTATGAACATGGGTGTACAAACAGCTCTTCAAGTGCCTGCTTCCAATTCTTTGGCATATCTGTACCTGGATATGATGTGGAATTGCTGGATTATGTGGTAATTCCATGTTTAATTTTTTTGAGGAGCCTGATTGGCTTTTTTTTTTTTTTTTTTTTTTTTTTTTGAGACAGGGTCTCACTCTGTTGCTGTCACCCAGGCTGGGGTAAGATCATGGCTCACTGTAGCCTCGAACTCCCAGGCTCAAACAGTCCTCCCACCTCAGCCTCCCAAGTAGCTGGGACCACAGGTGTGTACCACAACGCTCAGCTAATTTTTTATATTTTTTGTAGAGCCAGGGTTTTGCCATGTTGGCCAGGCTGGTCTCAAACTCCTGGGCCCAAGCAATCAGCCCGCCTTGGCCTCTGAAAGTGCTGGGATTACAGGCATGAGCCACCATACCTGGCCCCTGATTGGCTGTTAATTCTGGGAGTTTGAGGCTGGAAATACAGCTCTGTTCTTAACAAATTGGTGGGTAAACAGAGCCTGAACAGTCCCTGGCTCTTACCCATCTGGTGCTACTCTTGGTGCTCCCCTGAGGCCTTGTGATAAAAGAGACCCTGTTATTCACAGTTCATGGCCAGAGGCTGCAAATGGTCTCTAGGGTTTTCTCTCTTCTCCCCCTTGGCTCTCTCTGATTTCCGTGTCACCAGTTTCCATTCATATTTGTCTCCCTCTTTGCCTTTGGGCAGTTATCTGCTTGTATTTCTGTCTACCAAATCTAGCCAACCCCAAAGCACTCCCACTGTACTGCAGAACCAAGTCTGGAACCAATGGGTCAGCTTCATTACACTTGCCAAAAGACAAAATTACAACAAATTTAGTTAAAGATCGAATTAGCTTTTATTTGTGATCCTAGAATTGGGCAATACCTCATTCTTTAAAATGGAATGAGTGTTCCCATGACCTGAGCAGAGGAGGTTGGCTTTATAAGCAGAAAAAAAGCTGAAGAAAACAGTCACAAAGAACAAAAAGCAGATTGGTCATTTCAAACTAACTGTCCTTCTAGGGTTAAAACAGAGGGGACTTCCTTATGCTGACTCAGGTTGACTGGAATCTCCTGGATTTTTGAAAACTGGCCCATTTCAAAGTTTGGTTTGATTCCATGGCACTGAGCACAAGTGACCTCGCATAAACTTTGTTTAATACACAACACCTTAAATTCTGTAATGAAATGGGATTGTAATCTAAGGAGGCAGTATGCCAGGTCATGGGGTGGGAAGACCTCCCATATAGTAGAGATTTTAAAATGCTTACAGAATTAAATGAATGAGTATGACAAGATGGCAAGAATGCTGTCAGGCAGAGCTCTAGGGCTGGCCATTTTGTAGGAAACAGCCAATTACATGGGTTGGTTTTCACCACAATCCAGCAGTCTGGGGATCCACCAACTCTAGGGAACCCTGTGCTGCCCTAGAGTTAGAGGAGGCAATGGGGAAGCCTCATGCTTTCTGCTTCTGAATGATCCCAGCTTGAGAGTTGAAGCACGAGTCTTCCTTGGGGTTCACCCTGGTTGGGATGCTTCCCGTGGGTTGTCAGGCAGTGAGTCCAGGAGTCAGCCGTGTTTCAGGAGCTCAAGGGCAAGAACGACCAGGCTTTGGTTTTGTTGATTCGAGGTTTCTGCTTGTCTGCACAACCTCGAATTTCTCTTACCTGATTTCAGGGAATATTGTGAAACTCTAAAACCAAAGCTATTATTTTTTACATTTAAGGAAACTTAAAATGATACAATATTCTTTTCCTAGGTGATTTACAAAATCCTTCTGTCAATGAAGTTAAACTAATAGCAGCCAAGTATAGAGCCCCCATAAGGCTTGTTTCCACAGCACCTTCCCAACTTTCCCAGGATCAGTTAACTGAGTGGATAGGTTACTTTAAAGAAAATGTTTTGAAGCAGCATGATGCCTATTATTGATGTCATCAGAAATTACCCTTTTGGTGATAGTACAAGTGCTTCATTACGCAGGTTAACAGGAAAAGTGAAGCAGGTGTGGTAGTTAATCCACAAAATCCATATTGGCTCAGAATAGCAGGTTATTTTGTGACAGCAGAAGCTACCACCTTTCTGAATAGTCTTACGGTGTTCACTTTTACCCACACACTGGTGAATATCTTCTCAGCCCTGGGGACTTTGTGTTTCCCTTCCTCCAGGCTATGTTCCCTGAAGGAGGTAGTCTAGACGTCCGCCCCCAGTGTGCAATATCCTTGTTGCCTTTCCTCAGTTAGAATGGAGGCTTCTCAGAGATCCCAGATCCCAGAAACAGTCCGGGAAGGCCAATGTACTGGGTGGTAATTGGTGAGATTTATCTGGCGGCTGGGAGCTGTCATCAGGTTTTCAGAGTACAAATTTGTATTAATAGAATCCATTAACATCAGTGCTTGCAGCAAATTGTAACCAGACTCCACCTTATCACAGCACCATGCTACTGCTTCAGAGGGTAATTCCCCTCCGGCAGCCGACTTCTCTTTCCTGCTGTTCTGTGTGTAAAAATGAGAGGATGTTTATTTCCTCGGGGCTGTAACAAAGTCATCAAATGAGACCAAAAAGGTCTTTGTGGGCCTCCCCTATCTCTGAGAGCTGCCCTGGTGCCATCTGCTTAGGGTGAGGCTGAGCACACAGACAAATTGGTTGACTTGCCTGACAGAAGATGTAGGGGAAGAGTTGTTTCTTATTTAAAATCCCCTGAGGTGGAGGCTGTGCGATGACCCCTGGGTAACACCTATCCCTTCCTGCATCCATCCATTCACGCAGGTTGTGTTGGCTGCACATGTGCTCATGCTGAAGCAGCCCAGAGTGCAGAGCTGTGAGACCTGCTGCATGCCTGCCCAGAGCCCCCATGTGATTGAGGGATCCAGACTGCACTATGTGAAAACCTAGGAAGCAATACAGGGCAGGCCTGGGGGCAACCAACCCCATCCTTTTATAAGTAAATAAAGTGGGCACGGGAAACTTAGCTTTTTCTCTTGAACTTGGTATGAAGAAAAATCAGAAGGGGAGAAGGGAAACATTTTCAGTAGCTTAAGTAAAGGTCCTTGAGAAAAAGGATGCCTGGTGTCTTTGGAAAGCAGGGAGGCACTTTTTTTTTTTGAGATGGAGTCTCACTCTGTTGCCCAGGCTAAAGTATAATAGCATGATCTCTGCTCACTGCAACCTCTGCCTCCCAGGTTCCAGCTATTCTCCTGCCTCAGCCTCCCAAGTGGCTGGAATTACAGGCGCCCACTACCACACCTGGCTAATTTTTGTATTTTTAGTAGAGACAGGGTTTTGCCATGTTGGCCAGGCTGGTTTCTAACTTCTGACCTCGGGTGATCCACCCGCCTCAGCTGCCCAAAGTGTTGGGATTACAGGCGTGAGCCACCGCACCTGGCCAGGGAGGCACTTTTCTAAGAAGTGGGTGGTAGAGGGAGTGACAGTGGCATGCATGCCCTGATGCTCACCCAATGGTCTCACCCTGGTAGTGGGCCAGGCCTTCTCCCAAGGATAGTGGGATGAGCCAAGAAGGTATTACTTCAATTCAGGGCCAGAAATTTGGGTCTCCATTGAAGCAGCTAGACATAAGGTGCCTAAAGTCATACTTGAGAGTAGAATGTAAAGGTCTCTTCCCTGATTGGGTCCTAGGTCACTTGGCATCTTGGCATGGAATCCCTAGAAAGCAGAACCTCGGGCAAGGCTTATGTGTTACAACTTTATTAGGGAGTGCAATCCCAGAGAACAGAAGTGAAGGAAAAGGCAAGAAGGGCGAGGAGAGGTTGAGCCAATATGAGGATGCCCCCACTTCCTGGTCTCAAACCCAACCAGTGGCTCAGGCTATTGGAAGTGTAGAGATGGACTGTTGCTAGGGACAGTGCATCAGGAGAAGGGCCACCCTTTCCCACTGGTCAAAGGTTCAAACCATGGGTCATTAATTCCCCTGAATTTCTGGGTTGCACATGCCTGGGCTCTCTGGATAGGTCCTACTTTATCTCACCCCTCATTGTCAATAAGAGGCCCTAGGGCTAGAAGCAAGAGGTGCAGGAAGCTAGGCATACGTCGTGGCACTGTGGGGTGGTGCCTGTATGAAGTGGGTAGCTCTTGCAGAGATAGTCACTACAGCGGTGTTTGGAGCCCTGTAAACATGTGCCTGAGAGCATCTGAAATGGCACTGGACCACACACCTCTATAGCACTGTGGATGGGCATCAGGATAGATTTTCTTTCAGTACTGCCAGGAGTGTGGGGCACAGAGTGGGGCTGGAGTAGGTTGGTCCAGGAAACATTATTGTTTTCCTATGGGGGACTCCTTGCAGGCTTGATGAAATGCCTGGCAAGTCCAGAGGAAGGACACAGAGATGAAGAGGCACGTTGCCCAGGCAGGGAACAAGCATGGCTGCCACTTACCTGCTGCAGCCAAAACTTACGGCCAAACTAACCCAGTCTACGAGGAAACCTAGTACCATAATCTTCTCCAGCCCTAGCCTCCATGGAGCCCTGTACCTAGCCTAGGGAAGAAGATACCATGGGCTCCTCTGTTATTACTGAGCATCAGGAATGTGTCTTGTATGCTGTAGGCATGCATTTTTTTAAGTAAATGAGTAAGCCCCATAGCAAGCAATTTTAATCACAGGAAGGTGGCTCAGAGTTGGTAAAAAGGAAATATATTAAGGGAAAGTGAGTTCTCTGATGCTGACTACACATTTGAGGACTGTTTTTGCTAGGTTAGCTTAACCCTTCTTTATCCACCTTGAATAGTTAACCCCTTCCTTTCCTGAACTCTTAACGACTTTCAGTTCCTTAGCAAATGTAGCAACACTGTCTGCTATTGTATCCACTGTCTATTGTTGCATAACAAGCCACCCCAAAACTTAGTGGCTTAAAACAACCATTTTATGTATTCACAATCTATGAGTCAACAAGTTAAGCTGGGCTCTGTTGGGAGATTCTTCTGATGGCCATGTCAGGTGTCACTCATGTAGCAACAGTCATCTGGTGGCCCCAGTACAGCTGGATGATCTCAGATGGCCTCACATGGCTGACATGCACTGCTGTCAGCTGGTTGGTCTAGGGCTGTGCCGTCCAAAACGGTAGCCACTAGCCCATGTGACTATTGAGAACTTGAAATGTGGCTGACCTGAATTGAGATGAGCTGTAAGTATAAACTTTCCATGTTTAATGTAAACTATCTCGTTAATAGTTCTTGATAGTTCTTATGTATTGATTAGAAGCTGATAATATTTTGAATCTTGGGTTAAATAAAATACATTATTAAAATTGAATTGATTTCACCTGTTTCTTTTTACTTCTTTAATATGACTATTACAGAATTCGGAAAAATCCCATTTGTGGCTTACACTATCATATCTCTATTGGACAGTTACTGGGTTGTGCCAAAGCACGCCCACCTGGCATTTGACCCAAATATTCTAAGGTTCTAAGGAAGTCTGTATCATCCATGGCTACAGCAAAGCAAAATTGTACCATGTGTCTTGCAGAAACTCAAGATGAATGTTGTTAGGAAGCAAAAAAACAATGACTAGGTTTCATAGTAATCCCATGAGACTTGAACTAAAGAATCTGTAGGAAGCAAGCATGTAAGGGATAGAGTAAATAGATACTCTGGAGCCAAAATATAGGAGTTGGGTGTGGGAGACTTGGAGAGGGAGAAGAAGCTGCTTTTCAAGTCTAGCTGGTGAACATGCTAGATGGTGTTATTCACTGATAATGTGACTGTAAGGAGGAAGAGAAGATTTGGTAGAGATGATCATGGGTCTGGTTTTAAATATGTTGTTTTTAAGGTCCCAGTGGAGATCCAAGTGGAGATAGTTACTGAACAGCTGAAAATATAGATTTAATGGTGGGAGAGATGCTTGGACATGAGAAATCAATATGGGAGTCATTATTGAGCAGGAGGTGATTGCAACCATTGGTGAAGATAAGATTTCCCAGGGAGATTGTGGAGACTAAGAGCATCTCTGAGAGTGGCACCTGGGAAATGCCCATGTTTGAAGTACAGAGAAAGGAAACAAACGTCTGCAGAATACCAAGAAGTGATCTAGCAGCAGGGCCTAGTACCAGATCTAAAATTGCTAAAGAAAGAGAGGAAGCAAGATTCCATGGTGAGCCATGTGTTCTTCATCTTTTTGTTCCCCAAAGGGCATTATACAAAGAAGACGCACAACTAATGTTTGTCGAATTAGATGAAGTTGCATTGTATTGCGCTGCACTGTATTGCGCTAACTCAAGCTCTGCTGCCTCCTGGGCTGCTCTGGCAGTTTTAGGCTTTCCCCTACTCTGTCAAGCTTCTCCCCCTTTCCCTCTCTTATTCAGTAAGTCCATTATACAGTAAAGCTTTGTTGCCCAACTAAATATTTTAGGAACTTAGTAAAAGCTGGTGTGAATTATCTCACCAATTCCCATTTGCCTGCCTTTAGATGGCTAACAACGCCCAGATAGCAGAGGCTGAAGGAGAAGGACATTAATGACCTCTCATAACAAGTAGTCTGGATGTAGGTGCTTTCAGGTTTGGGGCAGGACTTCGGTTATAAAGGACCCAGGCTCTTTTTGCCTAGCCACTTTGGAATCTTCAGCTTATCAACTCTTTGTCCCTGGATGTATCACCTCATAGTTATAAGCATCATGTCCTAAAATAGTCAACTTCTTGGTAGGAATAAGATATCAGGCCTCTGCTGTATCTTTGGCAGAGATAAAAAAAATATTTGTCAAAAGTTTCCCCAGCTGACTTCCTCATGCCTCATTGGCCAACTTGGCCATATGCCCATCCTTAAACCAACTACTGGCAAAGGGGAATGTTATTATCATGCTTGGCTTAGCCAAATCATGTCTTATCCCTTGGAGCTGGGGAAGAAGATGGGAATGGCTGTTGGGTAGGAGGAAATGCATTTTGTCTTCCATACTCATTTTTAGGGGGTGGGGTTCCTTGTAATTTAGTTTCAAAAACATTCAATTCAACATTTATTGAGTGCTTACTGTGTATCAAGAACAGTTGTTTTACCATTGAGGCAAATATTAATTACAAAGAGCCTAGATATTAGCATGCTGAGTAGATCCTTCTGCCTACCACCTCTTGTTGGCCCTCTGTTATTCCTTGGAATTCTTTCTAGTTGGGATGCTAAACCAATCCTCTGCACTCCTGGCCTCCCCTTCAGCTCCTCCCTTTAAAACATTTTACCACCTATTCCCCTTTTGATTTTTAATCAGTCTCCCTCAGTCTCACCTTCCATCAGTCAACCTCAGTGTCACCTTCAAGCTTGTTTTCTTACTGTTTTTCTTCCTGCACCATCCACTGTCTTCTGAGTCATGCCTTTCATTATGCCATTCTCAGGAGTCATCTGCTCACCTCTGCTGACTATTCCCGATTTGGACACCGTCCCTGGCTCCAAAAGTTCTAGTGATTCCCCATTGCCTGTTACATGAGGTCTTTAGCCTGGCAGAAGGTTATCTACCTAATTACTAACAGTGTTGCCTCCAAAAGAGACTTGGATGAGAGAAGGGAGCATTGAGGGGTTTATTCACTTAATCTTTATTCTTTGAGTCTTTTTACTGCTGGAATGTCTTCTGTGTTGCTTGCATAGTTTAAAAAAACTGAAAACCTCTAGTCTAACATTCCAAATGTTCTGTTTTTTCCAGTTCCTCTCCTACTACTCTTTTACACAAACTTTCCTCTCCATCCAAACTGGTATCCTTCCTGCCCATAAGAACAGCCTTGAGTTATTATTGCTCACACCACAACCCAATATCATATGACCCCTGCCTGTCCCTCCTGACTTACCTAATTTCTGCCACTACTCAAGCTTTCAAGACCCAGACTGTCTACACTTTACCCAACAGCCCCGTCCCATTTCCTGCCAGCCCCTTCCCACTACCACCAGCTTCTTTTAATTTCTTCCTTCTCTGAACTCCTGCTTCAGTTTTGCTGTAGTACATCAGGGATTGGCTCTGAACATGTCTGCCCCTTTGTGTCATTCAACCCTGCTTTTTTACTACTGCCTAATAGAGGATGTGCATCCATTCTCACAGCTTTTACTTATTCACCCCCTGATTTTTGCTGATGACCATGCATGTGGCTGGACTGACCACAGCAGTGGGCAGTCAGGATTTCAGCTTACGAAGATGGGCTTTAAGATGTGATCTCCAGAAATGCATTGCCTATAAACTGGAACATCTGAACTATTCATTTCACTTTTAGATGTTTACTTCCTGGTAATATCACTGATATTGTAACCTTGAGGCATTATTTGAATACCACGTTGTTACTTTTCAGTGCTGTATTTCTAAACCAGTACTCACAAATATCCTCATTTTTTAAATACTTAAGACCCTATGTTTGAATTTGAGCATCTATGTTCCCAACCCCCTTTATGTAAGTGACTCCTCTAACATCATAATCACCTTCTTGGAGATATAGGGTCCTCAGTCTTGGGTGCCTTCTTCAGGTTTCTACTTTCCTCCCCAACCTGTAAGAGGTTGAGAATGAAGGGAATTTGTTCTGCAAAGGGGATCAGTGTCCAATCTATTGGATTCCTTGAGATTATTTTGTTTAGGAGCTTCTGAGCTGCGAACAGCTTTGCCCACTCTCTGGCCTGGAAGAGATGGCATGGAGAAGGCCAAAAGGAACAATCTGGAGGAGAGGAAGTGGGGTGCGGTAATCAGAAAAGCTGAATGCAGAGAACTGAGGTGCATCGCCTGAAGCTGCCGCAAAATCAGTGGGAGGGGGAACATTGCAGCCCCCGCCTGTGGCTGCTGCTTGTTGGGTTTAGTAATTGTATTCTGAGTAGCATTTAGACTGGCATTTAGACGGGTCTAGAATGTGAATTCTTGCAGGGGAGGCAGCCAGCACAATCCTGCTTTGTTCCAGTTCTTTGAGGACTAAGGAAATAATTTTTAAAACAATAACCCTCCTTCCTGGGCTGTCACTTGTTTGTTTGCTCCGGGGACTGCCCAGTAACTCTTTGGTCTTTGTTATTTGTGTTTAAACTCTGTGTTTCTACCCACAAGTAGGAATTGGTAGAAGGAAGAAGGTAGAAGGAACAAGGTTCATAGGAAAGGCTGGTGATGTATTAATTGTGCCATTCCATGTGTGTTGTACACTCAGGAAGGGACACAAGCCAGGGTCTCTCATTCATTTGTTCGTTTAGTCATCCATTCATCAAACACTTTCCAGGTCTTGGTTTTGTGTCTAGGCCATTGTAGGAACTATTTGTGGCAGCAAAGAAGTAAATATATGGTGTTTGACCCAAGAAACTATAATTGGCATATAAAAAAATTATTATTATTAATGGCAGCCAATGCCATTTATTGAATTCCTTGTACTCTGATCAGAAACAAAGCTAGAGACATTATAGATATTGGTCAGTTTAATCATCAGACATTTCTTGAATGCTTTCATCTAGGCACTGCGCTAGGGGCTGGGATAGGGCAAGAAGCAGCCAGGGGCTCAAGTCTGGCAGGAATTACAAGAGTAATGGTAGGTATGCAAAGGGGCCTTTCCATTCTCAAAGGTGCTCCTTCTAGCAGCATCAGATTACCTGGAGCTTGTTAGAAATACTGACTGTAGGTCCCCCCCCTTCCCCCCCACCCAGACATGCTGATTCAGAACCTGTGCATTTTAACAAGGTCACTGGGTGATTCATTCATGTGTACATTGAAGTTTGGGAAGCACTGGTGAGTAGCCTGGGATGTAGCTTGGTCTAGGCTAGGATATCAAGGAAGGCCTTTCTGAGGAATTGACTTTTAAGCTGAGATGTGACAAATGAGTAGAGACTAGCTAGACAAGACAATGACAGCTGGAGGGTGGGGTGAGTTCCAGGCAATAGAACTGCCTGTGGGCAGGCTGGGGCTATGAGGTCCTGTGTGATAGTGATAGCAGAGCAGAGGAGGAAACCCCGGAGCAAGGCCTTGTAAACCAGGCTAGAGTTTAAACCCAGTGATACGGAGAAAGGATTGGAGAGCAATCTTGTTCCCAATTTATAGACAAGGATGGGCTGAGAAATTTGCCCAAGGTCACACAGCTAATACTCACTGGTAAACTAATAAGAGCTGGAATTTATATCCAGTGCTCTAATTCTAAAGCTTATTTTCTTTTTCCTTTTTTTGTTTTTTTTAAGATAGGGTCTCACTCTGTCACCCAGGCTGGAGTGCAGTGGCACAGTCATGGCTCACTGCAGCCTCAACCTCCTGGGTTCAAGTGATTCTTCCACCTCAGCCTCCCGAGTAGCTGGGACTACAGGTGTGTGCCACCATGCCCAGCTAATTTTTTTTTTTTTTTTTTTTGAGGCAGAGTCTTGCTCTGTCACCCAGGCTGGAGTGCAGTGATACGGTCTCACCTCACTGCAACCTCTGTCTCCCGGGTTCAAGTGATTCTCCTGCCTCAGCCTCCCAAGTAGCTGGGATTACAGGTGCGTGCCACCACGCCCGGCTCATTTGTGTATTTTTTTTCGTAGAGACAGGGTTTCAGCATGTTGGCCAGGCTGGTCTCGAACTCCTCATCTCAAGTGATCCACGCGCCTTGGCCTCCCAAAGTGCTGGGATTACAAGCGTGAGCCACCGCACCAAGCCGCCTGGCTAATTTTTTAAAATTGTTTGTAGAGATGGCGTCTCACCGTGTTGCCCAGACTAGTCTTGAACTCTTGGGTTCAAGCAGTCTTCCCACCTGAGTCACCCAGAGTGCTAGGATTACAAGTGTTGAGCTACTGTGCCCGGCCTAAAGCCCATTTTCTGAACCGCTGCATTAAGGTCATTAAGAAGACAAAATATACAGCTGATAAAATTTTGAATGCAGTTTTGTATTATTTAGGATTTGAAGAACCTTATAATAATCTGGCTTAAATTTAAAAGATGATCAAATTTAGTATAAAATAATAAAACCCATGAGAACCCAGGAGGAAATGTAAGTTCCATTTGAGCACACATTTTTCCCTCGAGTTTCTTAGGAAATATGGTATAAAAGGAAACCCTCTGTATAAATCGCTCTTTTTATCTGAAAGAATGAAGTAGACCTCTCTCTGAGGAAGAACTTTTTATTTTTCTTATCATTAAAGTGTAAGAGGAAGCATGAAGCAATGGATTGTGAGGGCAGAGCACTCTATGGCTGATCTGGGGTCACTTCTTTCTCTAGGGCTGCTGGGCTGAGTGAGCCCTGTATCCTTTCTTTCTGTCTATTCCCAGCGGGCCAAAAGGCAGGCGGGGAGACGGGGGAGCAGAGACCCAGTGCAGCCTCGTGTCCTCCACATCTCAGTCCAGACATGTAAGGCTGAGCATCGGCACCAGCTCAGACACACAGATCTCCTTTCAGGAGACTCACAAGGTCCCGTGTAGTTCATTGATTTCTAAAAGGACTAATTGGCCGACCCAGTCATTTTGGAGGAGCAGTGAAAGCAGACCCCAGTCCTAGGTGTTGGAGGAGGTTAAATGAGGAGACAGGAGCCCTCAGGTTCTAAAGCTATTCTAAAGCTATTTGAGGATATGACCTTTAACCTTGGGGAGCTTCCAGTCTAATGGCAGAGACACAGCCCCTGCCTTCAGACAGCTCCAAGTGTGATGGGGGAGGCACAGCTCCTGCAAAGTCCAGACTAGAGGGGAGAAACAGACCTGCCCCAGGGAGCTCCCAGGCTGATGGGAGGCAGAGAGCATAGATAGAGAGTAAATAAGCACATACGTATCAAAGGTACTGAAGCTATTTAAAAAAGTCACAGCACCGCTGGCTCCATGCAGCCATCAGAGGGCTTTGGAACATGACAATCTGCTTCTTCTTGCCTTTTCCCGAACCACTGCAAAAGCCATAAGTGCTCATTGCATCTGCAAAATTAGAAGCCAGTGGAGACAGCAACGTCCTCTTCATTAAGTTGGTTTTCTCTGCCCAGGGTTTATTTGAGGTTTCTGCTCATAGCCCTGGCAAGAGAGGAGAAGCTCCTGGGGCTGAGGCCGGCAGCTGGGCAACACTCAGGCATCTCTCTCCTTTCCCCCAGTCCAAGCGCCAATTCCACTGCACAGCCAAGGCCGGTGGTACCAGTAGGCGAGACATTTGCCGGTTCCTGCCTCTAGAGAACAGCTGTGCTTTCCAGCAGACGTTCCAGAGCCCTGTCTAGCATACAGTATATTTGTCTGGCCTTGGCAGAAATGGAATCCTTCTGTCTCCCTGCCCTTCCTTCTCAACAGCTCCCCTGGCAGCCGTGACTGCTGATGTTAGGGAAAGAAAGAAAGAAAGAGAACTTGAGGTCTACTGAAAGGGATGTTGGATTCATTAGGAGGCACTTGCTTTTGTCCCACAAATGACTTACACATCACCTTGAGCAAGTTCTCCATTTTCCCATCAGTATTAAACCAAGGAAGCATGGCAGAGAAGAAAGGTCACATGATCTGAAATCCTGAGACCCAAGTTCAACTCTTGGCTCTATTACTCCTAGCCACATGACCTTGAATAAGGTGATCCTATTTGTCTTCAGATAAAGGATTTTTAAAAATCATTTGAGCTTCAATTTTCTTATCTGTAAAGTGGGTGTCATGATAATATGTACTGTACTAGGTGGTTAGGTTGATCCATCATAGTGGATGTGTTGAAATGCTTTGAAAATCTTAAAGCATTTAATAGCCAGTGTTATTGTTGAGGAGGAGATGGCTACCCTTCCCTTTCCTCCACTCATGGTGTGATGTTGATAATATTGAAAAAAGAATCAGACATGAAAATGAAAAGTTTATTAAAATATAAGATTAAGACTAGCCAAAATAAATACTCTGTTTGAGAGCCTGAGCAGTAGGAACAGTTAATTCATGGTCAATACTGTGCTTGGGCTGAGGGGGATAAAGGATAAATGGAAAACCAGATCTCAGGTTCAAAGAATTCACAGCCTACTGAGAGAAATAAGAACTAAGAATGGGAACAGTAATACATAATATTAACTGCTGCATTTCAAATTCCAAGTGCTGGGAGCTTCACAGGTGTCAGGAAAGGCCAAATGAAGCAAACACTTTTTATTCTAGCTGCATATATAAATGTATTCATTTATTCAACAAATATTTTTGGACCACCTTCTATAGACTGAACACTATTCTAAATGCAGGGGATGTAGCAGTAAACAAAACAGATAGAATCGCTGTCTCTCAAGGAACTTATTTTTATGGGAAAAGACAGATAACAGGGAAAATAAGTAAAATATGTGTACATTAGGTGGTGCTAAGTGCTAGTGAGGTATAAATTAAGCAGGCAGGGGAGACAGGGAGTGCTGGGGGAGGTGGTTTGCAATTTCAGGTCAGGCAGCCAGGGAATTCCTCACTGAGAGGGGGACACTGGAACGAAGACCTGAGGGAGAACTATAGGCTAGCAGGCAAGAATGGTAGCTTAGACCAGGAGAGTAGTAGTAGAGGAAGTGAGAAGAAAACAGATCAGTTTTTTTTTTCAAATTGGAAATGGGGTCTTGCTATGTTGTCCAGGCTGGTCTTGAACCTCTGGCCTCTAGCGGTCCTCTCCTCTTGGTCTCCCAAAATGTTGGGATTACAGATGTCAGTCACTGCATCTGGCCCAGATTCCTTTTAAAGATGAAGGCACTAGGATTTGCTGATGGCTTGGGTGTAAGGTGAGAGAGAAAGAGAGGAGGCAAAGAGCACTCTTGAGGTCTGTCATGAACTAAAATGGGAAAGGCTGTGTGTGGTGGGGCAGGGAAGTGCGGGGAGGAGCTGTGTTTTAGTTAGCAGCTCCGAGATGCCTGTTAGAAATACAACTGGACATGTCAAGTAGGCAGTTGGATATGTGAAGCTCAGGGGAGAGGTCTGGGCTGGAGACTTAAAACTGGGAGTTTCCAGTATAGAGACTGTATTTCATACTGTGAGTCCAGATAAGATCACCAAAGCAGAAGAGAAGAGATCCTGGGGCACTCCAACCTTAGAAGATGGGGAGAAGCAGAGGAACGGCAATGAGAAAGGAGGAAACCCGGGAGGTGGCAGTATTCCAGATGCTAAGTGAAGGATGTGTTTCAAGGAGGATGGAGTGCTCGCTTGTATTAAATCAAGAATGATGAGAGCTTAGAGTTTATTTATTTACCATTGGACTCAGCATGTTGAGGTCATGGATGACCTTGACAAAATTTGATTGAGTTGTGGTGGGGGAAATCTTGATTGGAATGGATTTAAAAGAGGTTTGGAGAAGAGAAATTATAAGCCATAAATGTGGGCAACTCTTCTGAGGCCTTTCCTTGTGAAGGAAAGAGAAATAAGGCAGTAGCCCGAGGGGAGAGTGGGGGCAAGGGAGGCTCCTCAGGTTGGGATAAATCACAGCATGTTTGTAAGCTTCTAGGAAAGAGCCAGTGAACAAGGAAAAGTTGAGGAGACAGGAGGTAGAGGAGGATTGCTGGAGCATTGCCCCAGAGCACTGTCCCTGGAGCAGACAGCTCACCCGCGGTAATGGAGAGAAGGTGGCACAGAGGGGCAAAGGCAGGCAGATGGATGCGTGAGGGGGCGGCACCTGTGGAGGTTCTGTTTTGGTGGCTTGTTTTCTCAATCAAAGAATAAACAAGGCACTTGCCCAAGAGTAAATGAAGGGAGAATCCCAGTTTCTTTAAAAAAAAAAAAAAGTGTGTAATCCCAACATTTTAGAAGGCCGAGGCGGGAGGATTGCCTGAGCCCAGGAATTCGAGACCAGCCTGGGTAACATAGTGAGACCCCGTCTCTACAACAAGTTTTAAAAATTAGTTGGGCATGGTGATGCACACCTGTAGTCACAGCTATTCAGGAGGCTGAGGTGGGAGGATTGCTTAAGCCAAGGAGGTCAAGACTGCAGTGAGCTGTGATTGCACCACTGTCAGAGTGAGACCCTGTCTCAAAACAAAAAAGGGTGTAAAGAAAAAAAGAGGGAGGCAGAACTTATATAATAGAATAAAAGAGGCCTATTACACATATCAACTAATACGTTGGCCTTATTTGGATTCTGACTCAAACAGTAAAAATAAAAAGACATTTATGAGACAATTGGAAATTTGCACCATCAGTGGATATTTGATCCTATTAAAATGATTAATATTGGAGGTGAAATAATGTTATCAAGGTTACATTTTGTAACAGAGTCATTGTCTTTTAGACATAGATGCTGAAATATCAGTAGATGAAATTAGGCAATGACATGGATTTACTTCAGAATAATCCAGTGGAGGGGTGGGGAGAAGGAAAGGTGGGGTGTAGACGAAGTGTGATTGCCTTTGGGTCAATAATTGTTGAAGTTGGCCGATGTGCAAGAGTCGTTATGCTTTTTCTACTTCCATGATACAAATTAAAACAAAGGAAAAAAGAAGAGGGAAGGAGATGCTGGGTGCTTAAGAGGAAAAGGGAAAGTTGGAATTGCCATCTGGGACTGCCAGTGAGGGGGAGAGGCATGTGACTGTCAAATGCCATGAAGGGCCCACTTGAGATTCAAGAGCATAAATTAAAAGTGAGGCCAGACGGCAGGGAGGTATGTGTGAATGTATTTCCCCAGCCACGTCCAGCGGCACATGCAGGCACAGAGTAGGTGGAAGGTTAGATTTTACCAGAGTTCTGAGTTTAGCCAACAAAATATGAGCATTGAGAATACCATTCTCCCATCATATTGATGACATCTCTGCGGACCAGAATTATGTCTTTGCTTCAGTGACATTGGGCTAATTTAACTAGATGATTGCCAAGTCTCCCCTACCCCCACAAGTTTTGACCAATTTTGATACTCTGTCCTCAGCACTTACAAATGATGTATTTGGTTGCATGAGCAAGACAAAAGGAGGGTGGTGGGTAGAAGTGGCTCTAATTGCCTTGTCTCTCATTTTTCTACCCTTCTTTCCAAAGTGAAGGGTGCTCATCTTGGTTTGAGTGATCCCTCCCAGTGTGTTTGTGGCTGGGCCAGGAGTGACAGTCATGCCTCTTTTGAACGATGACCTCCCTGCCTTGCATCCTCGTTTTCACTTGTTAGCTTGGTCTGTGGAGGAAATCATTGAGGTCCAGTAGGGAAACGAAGCACTGCCTACAGAGGCCAGGTGTCTCTCATATCCCTGATTATAGCTGGGCCTTTGTGGGGTGTCCTCCTCAGCCCCTCCTGTCCATCGGCTTGTGATCTTTCTCAAGACTATTCCATCTGAGGCAGGAGCTTGGCTCTCATTGGCTCTTTTCTTCCCAGGTCCTACTTGCAGGACTTGGGGCCCAGTTGCTGTGACTTACCTGCTCCAGCTTCCTTGGAGAGAGATGTTTCATAAATCAGAACATGTCTCTGGCCAGGTCATGTTGACCGGTACAAATTTGTCTCTGACTCATGGCATATTTTAAAACAAAGACATATTGAACATGTAAACTAAGTATAGCCAGTATGGTATTTATTCCAATTTTTCTTTTGAGAATTATAGCAGTTTTCTGAGATAATCACAAGGGGAACTTTTTAAAGAAATCCCTGTGTCGTTTGCTTATCTTTTTATCTTTCACAGGGTTGTAGGGTGTTTGTTGAAATTTTGCTATATTGCCATGAACTAGGTTTCAGCATGGCATAAAAGGAGTGTAGACTTGGGAACACCAACCTGGGTTTGATTTTGGCTTTGCCACTCACTAGCTAAGAAACCTTGGACAAGTTATTTAACATCGCTAGGCTTCAGATTTCTTCTTCTTCGAGTTTTTCTTGTGTGTGTTTGTTTGTTTGTTTGTTTTGAGACAGGGTCTTCCTCTGTTTCCCAAGCTGGAGTGCAGTGGTACAATTTTGGCTCACTACAGCCTCCACCTCCCAGCCTCAGGTGATCCTCCTGCCTCAGCCTCCTGGGTAGCTGAGATTACAGGCACATGCAGCCAAGCCCATCTAATTTTTGTATTTTTAGTAGAAATGGGGTTTTGCCGTGTTGCCCAGGCTGGTCTCGAACTCCCGGGCTCAAGTGATCCACCCGTCTTGGTCTCCTAAAGTGATGGGAATACAGGCATGAGCCACTACGCCTGGCCTAGGCTTCAAATTTCTAATGTGTAAAGTCAGCATAATAGTGTTTCCCTTGTTGGAATGTTGGAAGGATTAAAAGGGATGGTTACTCTAGAAATGGATGTCTGTTCTTAACTTTCCCTCACTGTTGTTGCCTTTTTTGACAAGCATGGCTGGGAAGGGATTAGAATGTAGATATCTCTGTGACCTTAAAGAGATCATTCCTCTTTAAGCTTCATTCACATTTCTTATCTATCTCTGCACCACTTTTCACATGACATTGAACAATGGAATCCAATTAGAGATTTCTGAGATCCCTTTCAGTTTAGATAATCTAGGTTTCCTTTGACTTATTGGAACAGCTTTTCTTTTATTTTTAGAGCTCAGGTGCACAGCACTGGGTTAATCATAATTGTTGGTTCATGACTCACTCTCATCATTGGTCCATGCAGGTCCCACTCTTTTTCTTTCTATTTCTGCTCCTTCCTTCCTTTTCTTCCTATTCATCCATCCACCATCTGTTTGCTTACTTATTTATGATAATATAATAAGTATCTACAAACCTACCACCCCCAACAAAAGCTAGGACCTTGATAATTAGCAAATGTCTAATCTTATGATTCCCTCGCCACCACCAGTACCACCAATCTATCCTCATTGCCTCCTCCACTACCAGAAGCAATTGTTATCTTTTGATTTTATTTTTAATTAATTATTATTATTTTGAGATGAGGTCCTGCTATGTTGCCCAGGCTGGAGTGCAGTGGTGCAGTCATAGTGCATCATAGCCTGGAACTCCTGGGCTTGAGTCATCCTCCTGCCTCAGCCTCCTGAGTAGCAGGGACTGCAGGTATGCACTAGCACACCTGGCTTATTTTTAATTGTTTGAGAAACTGACCTGCTGTTTTCCTTAGAAGCTGCACTATTTTACATTCCCACCAGCAGTGCACAAGGCTCCAACTTCACATCCTTTCCAGCTTTTGTTATTTTCAGTTTTTTTTTTTAATAGTAGCCATTCTAATAGATATGAGAAGGTGTCTCGTTGTGGTTTTGATTTGCATTTCCCTAAAGATTAGTGACTTTGAACGTCTTTTTATATGTATGTTAGCCATTTGTGTATCTCCTTGGGAGAAGTATCTATTCAAGTCCTTCGCTTTTTTTGTTGTTGAGTTGTAGTAATTATTCTCTTGAATCCTGTTTTCTTTTTTCTCTTTGCTTACATTATCTTATCGTATAGCATTCTAATTCACATTTTGACTTCTATGTAATATTTCATTGTTTGACTCTACCACAGTTTCATTATCCTTTTCTCTGTTGAACTTTTAGGTTTTTCCTAGGTTTCTGCTGTGGTGAATAGGACTGTGAGGAACATTTTTGTACCTGTGCAAGAGTGTCTCATGGGTATATATCTAGGAGTAAATTTGCTGAATCAGTTCGTGAATGTTCAACATTAGAGGTGATACAAAACTTTTCCCAAAGTGGTTGCAATATATAAGAAATATATAAGCAACAGATAAGAAATCCTTTGCCAACATTTGGTATCATTAGACTTAGTAATGTTTTCCAATTGAATGAGTGTACATTGGTTTCTGATCATGGTCTTCATTTGCATTTCCCAGACCACCAATGTGTTTATTAGCCATATGTATTCCTCTTTGGTTCCTGCCTAGATGTCTGTTGGATTGTTTATCCTCTTATTAATCTGTGAATCTTCTTTATAAAATATTTAAAAATATTTTTATAGTCACCCATCGTGATGTGTATCTTCATTGTTTTCTAGGTTTTAACTTCTCATATATCTTAAGGCTTTTTTCTTCCAAATGAGGTTTACTGAGTTATAAGTTACACAGAACAAAATTCACCCTTGCTAGGTGTATAGTCCTATGAATTTTGCCAAACACATAGAGTTATGTAACCACCACCATAAGCAAGATACAGAACATTTCCATCATCCCAGAAAGTTCTCTTGTACCCTTTTTTTGGGTTAATTCTCTCCCCTTAATCCCAACTCTGGATAACCACTCATCTTTATTCTGTCTCTAGGGTTCGCATTTTCTAGAATGTCATATAAATGAGATCCTACAGTATGTCACCTTTTGAGACTGGCTTCTTTTACTTCATGTATTTGAGATGCCTCTAACTCGCTGCATGTATCAGTAGAACATTGCTGTATAGTATTCCGTTGTATTGCATACCATGGTTTATTTACTCATCTGTTGACAGACATATGGCTTGTTTCCAGCTTTTGACAATTATAAATAAACTGCTATAAATATTCTCATGCAGGTTTTTGTGTGGACATATATGCATTTTTTTTTTTGAGATGGAGTCTCGCTCTGTTGCCCAGGCTGGAGTGCGGTGGCGTGATCTCGGCTCACTGCAAGCTCCGCCTCCCGGGCTCATGCCATTCTCCGGCCTCAGCCTCCCCGAGTAGCTGGGACTACAGGCGCCCGCCACCATGCCCGGCTAATTTTTTGTATTTTTAGTAGAGACAGGGTTTCACCGTGTTAGCCAGGATGGTCTTGATCTCCTGACCTTGTGATCCGCCCGCCTTGGCCTCCCAAAGTGCTGGGATTGTCATTTCTCTGGAGTACATACCAGAAGTAGGAATCCCAGGTCATATGGCAACTGTATGTGTAACTTTTGAAGAAACTGCCAAACTGCTTTCCAAAGTGGATGTACCATTTTTTATTCTCACCAGCAATGTATGTGAGTTCCAGTGGCTGTACATCCTCACTAGAACGTGGGATTATGAGAAGTTTGTTTGTTTGTTGTTTAGCCATTCTAACATGTGTATAATGGTATCTCAATGTGGTTTTAATTTGAATTTCTGTGTTGAGCATCATTTTGTGTTTGTTTGCCATACATATGTCATCTTCAATGAAGTGTCTGTTTAGCAAAATGATCTTTTGCTCATTTTTTATTAGGTTGTTTGTTTTCTTACTATTCCACTGAGAATTTTTAAATATATTATGGAAGCCCTTTATCAGATTATCAAGTATTTTCTTTCAATCTGGGGCTTGTGTTTTCATCCTCTTAGTAATGTCTCTCAAACAGCTGTCTTAGACTCCCCTAGTCTGGACTAGCCCTCCCGGCCACCTCACTGTGAGGCAGGCATACATACCTTCAGATGCATGCACGACCCTGGGTTTCCCAGTGTCACCAACAATCACTCTGGCACCTTGCGAAGATATTGGCTCTCTGCATTGCTTACTGTCCTGTTTGGACTGGTCTAATTGATGAGAGTGCTTACATCTGTTTTGAACTTTCCAGAGAGAATGGCTCAACTCCCTTGCATTTCAAAAACCTTCTCCTCTTGCTAGTGGCTTCAGAATGCAGGTCCAGTTATACTAAAATAAGTTCCCTGTTTTAGCTGAATATGAGATTCATTTAGCAAAAGAAGTTATCAAGGAAGGTTAACACATCTCCTTTCTTGGAAATGTCATTATTGGGCTCATGATGCCTTGGCATTTTATTCTGAGGAGAAATAGCTTTTAAATATACCTGGGAAAGTGTTTTAGTTTTTAGAATCTATAATACATACTAACACATAATGAGAATAAATGTGTGTGTGTGTGTGTGTGTGTGTGTGTGTGTGTGTGTGTGTATGGGTTTTAGTTTTATTGTTTGTTTGTTTTTGAGAGAGGGTCTCGCTCTGTCACTAGAGCCAGAGAGCAGTGGTGCAACCATGGCTCACTGCAGCCTCAACCACCTGGGCTCAAGTGATTCTCCTGCTTCAGCCTCCCAAGCAGCTGAGACTACAGGCACGCACCACTATGCCTGGCTAGTTTTTGTATTTTTTGTAGAGACAGGGTTTCACCATGTCGTCTAGGCTAGTCTCAAGCTACTAGGTTCAGGCAATCTGCCCACGTTGGCCTCCCAAAGTGCTGGAATTACAGGCATGAGCTACCATGCCTGGCCTGAGAATATATTTTACAACATTTTCTTCCAGTTTGTATTACTTTATGTGGTAGTAGATTTTTTTTCCTAATTTGTTTATGCTTTAACTAACATTAAATTGGTTCTGCCAAGAGAAAAATATAAGGTATAAAAATTGGAAAGGAAGATATATTATGATTATTTACAGATTATATAATTATTTACATAGAATACAAAAAGAATCAACTGAAAAACTCTTTTTAATCAAACTTTTTTTTTGAGAGTATTATAGATTCACATGCAGTTGTAGCAGATAACACTACTTTGCCCAGGTTCCCCCAATAGTAACATTTTGCAAAACTATAGTATAATATCACAACCAGGATATTGACATTATACCATCAGGATCACCAGAAGGATCCCTCATGTTGCCCTTTTATGTGTGTGCCCATTTCCTACCACCACCTCCCCCTTCCTTAACCCCTGGCACCCATTAATCACTTCTCCATAATGTTATCATTTCTCCTATATAAATGTATCATTTACATCATATATATCATTTCCACTATAAAAAGTCACAAAGTATGTAACTTTTGGGGACTGGCTTTTTTCATTCAGCATAATTCTCTGGAGATTCATCTAAGTTACTGCATATGTCAATAGTATAAATAGTCCATTCCTTCTTATTGCTGAGTAGTGTTCCATGGTGTGGATCTACCACAGTTTGTTTAACCATTCACTCATTGAAAGACACCTGGATTGTTTTCTAGTTTTTGCCTATTATGAATAAAGCTGTTATAAACATTTATGTACAGGTTTTTGTGTGAACATAAGTCTTCATTTTTCTGGGTTAAATGCCCAGAGGTATATTTGCTGGGTCATAAGACAGTTACATGTTTAGTTATTTAAGAAACTGCCAAACCGTATTCTAGACGCTGTACCATTTTACATTTCTACCAGCAACATATGAGTGATCTCATTTCTCCACATCTGCACCAGCCTTGGTGTTGTCACAATTTTTTTTAATTTAGTCATTCCAATAGGTGTATAGTGATGTCTCACTATTTTTTTCTCATTGTGGTTTTAATTTGCATTCCCCCAGTGGCTGATGATGTTGAACGCCTTTTCATGTGCGTATTTGTTGTCTGTATTTCTACTTTGATGAAATGTCTTTTTATGTCTTGTGCCCATGTTCTAGTTGGGTTATTTGTGCCTCTACTGCTGAATTTTGAAAGTTCTTCACATATTCTAGAACTAGTTCTTCGTCATATGTGTGGTTTCTCCCACTCGTCATCTTCTTTCACAGATAAAAGCTTAATTTTAGTGAAGTTCAGTTTATCCATAAATTTTTCTTTCTATGAATTATACTTTTGGTGTCAAATCTAAGAATTGTTTGCCTAGCTCCAGATTGCAACAATTTTCTCCTATTTTTATTGTACAAGTTTTATAGTTCGACATTTTATGTTTAAGTTGGCCATCCAATTTGAGTTTGTCTTTGTATAAGGACTTAGGTTAAGATTCCTTTTTTCTTTCTTTCTTTCTTTTTGCCTAAGGATATCCAATTATTTCAGCATCATTTGTCGAAAAGACTGTCTTTTCTCCATTGACTTGCTTTTGCATCTTTATCAAAAATCAGTTAAGTATATGTGTGTTTCTATTTTGGGTTTTTTAAAAATTATGTTCCATTGATCTATGTGTCTCTTCCTTCACCAATACCATGTAGGTTTGGTTACTGTAGTTATATAATGAGTCTTTAAATTGGGTAGACTGATCCTCCTATGTTTTTCTTCTTTGTCAAATTTGTTTCAGCTATTCTTGTTCCTTTTTATTTCCATATAAATTTTAAAATAATTTGTCTAGCTGTTAAAAATTTTGTTGGGATTGCATTAAACCAGTATATAAATATGGAGATAATTTGCATCTTTACTGTGTGGAGTATTCCAGTTTATGAACAAAGTAGGCCTCTCCATTTATGTAGATATTTGATTTCTTTAATCAGTTCTGTGTAGTTTTAGCATACATGTCCTATGCATGTTTTGTTCATTCTATGCCTATTTTTATAGATTGTAATTTATTTAAAATTTCTGTTTCCATATGTTTATTATGTGCATATAGAGATAGTTGATTAATTTTCATGTTTGTCTTGTATCCTGCAACTTTGGTGTATTCATTTATTAGGTTTAATTTTTTTTTAATTTGAGAAGCAAGAGTTTTTTCTGTTGTCCAGGCAGGAATGCAGTGGCACCTTCTTTGGCATCTTGTTAGCTCACTGCAGCCTTCAACTCCTGGGCTCAAGGGATCCTTCCACCCCAGACTTCTGAGCAGCTAGAACTTCAGGTGCAAGACACCACATCCAGGCTTGCATCTGGATGTGCTGAGTTGCACCTGCAGTTCTAGCTACTTTAAAATCTTTTTAAATTTTTTTGGTAGAGAGAAGATCTTGCTATGTTATCCAGGCTGGTCTTGAACACCTGACCTCAAGCTATCCTCCTACCTCCAGCCTCCCAAAGTGCTGGGACTATAGGTGTGAGCCACTTTGCCTGGCCTCATATATTAGTTCCAAGAGTTTTTTTAAAAATCAGTTCTTGGGATTTTCTATGTAGACCATCATAGTATCTACATATAGGGACAGTTTTATTTCTTCCTTTCTGACCTATATGCATTTTATTTCCTTTTCTTGCCTTATTCTATTGGCTAGAACTTTCAGCACTGTGTTGAATAAGTGTAGTGAAAGCAGATATCCTTGCCTTGTTGTTAATCTTAGAAAGAAAGCATTTGGTCTTTCCCCCTCAAGTATAATGTTATCTGTCTATTTTCTAAACGTTTTTTAAAAAATCACACTGAAGAAATTTCTCTCAATTCCTCTTTTTCTGGGTTTTAAAAAAATCATGAATGAGTGTCTAATTTTGTCAGATGCTTTCTCTGCATTGATTGACACGATTGTGTAATTTTTCTTAATTAGCCTGTTAGTATGGTAGATTATACTGATGGGTTTTAAAATATAGAACCAGCCTTGCATCCCTGGAATGAACCCCATTTGGTCATGGCGTATAATTCTTTTTATTTATTGCTGAATTCTGTTTGCTTATATTTTGTTAAGGACTTTTTTTTAAATGAATGTTAACATTTTAACTTTTTATTTAAGAAATGGAGGTCTCAAGATATTGCCCAGGCTGGTCTTGAACTCCTGGCCTAAAGCAATCCTCGTGCCTCAGCCCCCTAAGTAGCTGTGACTACAGGCAGACACCACCTCACCTGGTCTGTTAAGGATTTTTGTGTCTATATCTGTAAGAGATTTATTGGTTAATAGTTTTCTTTTTCTTTTGTTTCATCTTCTTTTTAAATGTTGCACTATCTATGTCTGGTTTTGGTATAAGGGTAACACTAACCTCATAAAATTAATTAGAAAGTGTTTCCCCTCTTCTATAAAAGAGATTTTATTGAATTGGTGTTAATTCTTTAATAATTTGGTAGAATTCTCTAGAGAAACCATCTGGCCTGAAGGTTTCCTTTTTTGAATGTTTTTAAATTATTGATTTCATTTTCTTAATTATAAAGCAATTCAGATTATCTGTTACATATTGGGAAATGTGGCAGTTTGTGTTTTTTGAGAACTTGGTTCATTTCACCTAAGCTTTAAAAGTTATGTGTGTAGAGTTTTCGTGGTAGTTTCTTATAGCCCTGCAGGGGCTATTAAGTCTGCAGGGGCTACAGTGGCATCCCTCATTCATTCTTGAGATTGACAATTGAGTCATTCCTATTTTTTTGTGTTTTTCATTTTTGCTAAAGGACTGTCAATTGAAGTGATTTTTTCAAAGAAGCAGCTTGTTGTTTCATTGCTTTTTCCCTATTGTGTTTGTTCTCTGTTTTATTGATTTCTGCTCTTTAATATTTCCTTCCTTCTGCTTGCTTTTAGGTTTTGGGGTGGGAGGCTGGCTCTTCTTTTACTAGTTTCTCGAGGTGGGACCTTAGATGACTGATTTGAGGTGTTTCCTGTTTTCTAATGTGTGGATTTATAAACTTCCCCCTGAGCAGTGCTTTAGCTGTGTCCCTCGGATTTTGATATGTTGTATTTTCATTTTTATTCAGTTCAATATACTTTTTCATTTCAATTGAAACTTTCTCTTTGAATTATGGATTATTTAGAAATCACATTCAAGCCAGGCATTGTGGCTCATGCCTGTAATCCCAGCTACTCAGGGGGGCTGAGGCAGGCGGATTACCTGAAGCCAAGAGTTCAAGACCAGCCTGGGCAACATAGCAAGACGCCCCATCTCTAAAACTATAAATAATAATAAATTAGTTGATGCGGTGGCAAGCATCTGTGGTCCCAGCTGCTCAGGAGGCTGAGGCAGGAGGATTTTTTGAGCCCTGGAATTCGATGCAGCAGTGAGCTATGTTCACACCACTGCACTCCAGCCTGAATGACAGAGCAAGCTTCCATCTCTAAAAATTAAAATTAAAATTTTAAAAAAATTGTGGTCTAGGCACAAAGGCTCATGCCTGTAATCCCAACACTTTGAGAGGCTGAGGCAGGAGGATCACTTGAGCTCAGGAGTTTGAGACCAGCCTGTGAAACATAGTCTAGAGATCCTGTCTCTAAAAAAAAAAAAAAAATTTAAAAATTAGCTAAGCGTGGTGGCACGTGCCTATAATCCCAGCTACTCAGAAAGCTGAGATGGAAGGGTCACTTGAGCCCTGGAGATTGAGGCTGCAGTAAGTTGTGATCATGCTACTGCACTCCAATCTGAATGACAGAGCAAGACCCCATCTCAAAAATATTTTTTTAAATTTAAAAATAGAAAAATAACTTTCAATGTGGTGGGATTCAAAATTAGTATGCAATAATTATTTAAAATAGCTTAATGAACAATCAAATGCATAGTAATAAACATAACAAAAATGTTCATAATTTGTACAACAAAATTTTAAAATGAAATTGAAGAATTCCAAAGAAAATTTGAACAAATTAAAATTCATATCACATTCTTAGAGTCAACATCATAAATGTCAATTCTAAGTTAATTTATAATTTTAATATGACTCCAATAAAAATATCATTTGATTTTCTTTAAGAAAGAAAAAGTCTGATTCTAGAGGAATCTGTAAAAAAATTGACAAGCAAGAGTAAACAGAAAAATTTTTTTAAAGACTATAAACTCGATTATAAAACTACAGTAATTAATATGGTATGATACCAGCGCATGAAGGGATAAACAGATGAGTAGAAAATAAAGTCCAGAAATAGACCTAAACACATAGGAGAATTTAGTAGTGTGTATGATTGAAGATGACATTTCAAACCATAGAATAAAAGGTAAATTTTTAAATAAATGAGGTTAGGATCCTCACCATCTTATATACAGTTAGATCCCTTCTTCACATGATTTCAAAGTAAGTTCTAGATGGATTAAGATTGAAGCACGATTACCAGCCTGGGTAACATGGTGACACCATGTCTCTACAAAAAATTAAAAAATTAGCCAGGTATGCACCTGTGGGCCCAGTGCTTGTGGTCCCAGCTACTTGGGAGGTTGAGGTGGGAGGTGGGAGGATCACTTGAGACTGGCAGGTCAAGGCTGCAGTGAGTCATGATCATGCCACTGCACTCCAGCCTGGGCAACACAGCAAGACCCTGTCTCAAAAAAAAAAAGAAAAGAAAAAAGAAATTAAACCACAGAAATGTTAATGAAAAACATGGAAACATAAAAATAGTCTTGAAAAAAGAAGGCCTAAATATGACACAAAACATAGTGAAATAGAAAAGATCCAATCAACTATGAAAAAAATTTCATGCATAATAAAAACACCACAAATAAAGTCAGGGAAAAAAATAATGATGTGGTCGATTTGCAGCCCCTCTTATAGACAAGGAGTTTCCTAGTAAAAGTTCCTTCAAACTGATAAGAATCAACCAACTGCCCAGTAGAGAAATGGGCAAATAATAGGAATATTGAAATTGATATGGTTTGGCAGTGTCTCCACCCAAATCTCATCTTGAATTGTAGTTCCCATAATCCCCACATGTGGTGGGAGGGACCTGGTGGGAGGTAATTGAAACATGGGGGCAGTTTCCTCCATGCTATGCTCATAATGGTAAGTTCTTACAAGATCTGATGGTTTTATAAGGGGCTTCTCCCTTCACTCAGCTCTCATTCTTGTCTCTCCTGCCGCCATGTGAAGAAGGACATGTTTGCTTGCTTCCTTTCCACCATGATTGTAAGTTTTCAAGGCCTCCCCAGCCATGCTGAACTGTGAGACAGCTAAACCTCTTTCCTTTAGAAATTACCCAGTCTTGGGCAGTTCTTTATGGCAGTGTGAGAATGGACTAATACAGTAAAACGAAAATACTCAATCTTACTTATAGTAAAAGAACCACAAAGGACATGCCAATTTCTGTGTATCAGATTGTCAGAGATCAAAAAGATTAATAACACAACATATTGGAGAAGGAGTGGGAAACAGGAACTCTCATACATTGCTGGTGGTAGTATAAATTGTCACTACATTCATGGAGAGCAACTTGGCTGCATTATCTTTGGATAAATTACTATCCAATAATTTATTTGAAAAATAGTCTTGCAAATATAAGAATCACATTTACCCAAAGATATGTATTGCAGCAATTTTCTATATGAAATGATTACAAGCAACCTAAATGTCTATCAGTAGAGGATTAAGTAAATTATGATATGTTTATACAATGGAATACCATGGAGCTGTTAAAATAACAAGGCACGCTGGGCGTGGTGGCTCTTTTGCCTGTAATCCCAGCACTTTGGGAGGCCGAGGCAGGCGGATCACGAGGTCAGGAGATCGAGACCATCCTTGCTAACATGGTGAAACCCCGTCTCTACTAAAAATACAAAAAAATTAGCCGGGCGTGGTGGTTGGTGCCTGTAGTCCCAGCTACTCGGGAGGCTGAGGCAGGAGAATGGGTGTGAACCCAGGAGACAGAGCTTGCAGTGAGCCAAGATAGCACCACTGCACTCCAGCCTGGACAACAGAGCGAGACTCTGTCTCAAAAAAATAAAAATAATAATAACAAGGCAGTTTTATATGAATGAATATAGAAAGATATCTAAGATATTTGTTAATGGCAAAAAGCAAGGTAGGGGAAAATATGTATAGTATGCTAGAATTTTAAAAAATACATGTATATGTACTTGTGTTTACATAGACTCTCTGGGAGGGTACACAACAAACTAGTAACTGGTTGGCCAGGGACAGGGGATGAGTGGAGCTTGGGAAGCTGTGGGACAGGTTTGAGAGGACGATGTTCTAGGCTCATCTCAAAAGTATACTGTATATAGTTTTGTATCATTTGAGTTTCATATCATGTGAAGGGATTAACTATTCAAAAAGTAAGTAAAATAATTTTTTAAATGTTTAAGTAAGAATCCTGAGAGACAGAGACAGAATGATCTTTGTGCCCTGAGCACAGACTAAATATTCAAGGGGTAGAGGCACATGAACCACGAGTCAGGAGAATTTTGATTGTGTGCTTCTTTAGAAATACGCCCTCATGGAATTAGGGAATTCCAAGATGAGAAAGTGTAAGAGATCCCGGGACCAGCTTATACTTTGTGGCAGAGGGAAGGACAGTCTGAGAATAAACGTTTGCTAAGGAATGATCTGTAAAGAATCCCCAGACAGGCATTAAGATATGAATGCTGAAAGAAAGAAGTGTTGGAGCTGGTTAGCAACCCCAGACACTCCCTGTCATCAGTCCGACATGCTGCATCCTGCCTTTGTTGCTGGGGAGTGTCTTCCACACCTACTCTCCTTGCTTCCAGCCCAGACCTCATTCAGAGGAACGAATGAGGTGTCTGCAGCGTGGCTGCTTCATCTGACCTTCTGGAATCTAGGGACAGCACCCAAGTGCCTAGCAAACTGACCATGGTCTCCTCCTTGCTGTGACCCAGAGCTGCTCTTCTTGCAAATTGCAAGATATCAGGTGCCTTGTTGGTCTCTAGTCCTCCCTGGAGTATCAGGTACCCCTCCTGGAACCTTCCTATGCCTGAGTCAGAGGGACAGTCTATTTCCTGGATTCTAAGTTTCACTTTTAACTAACCCTAAAGTCCTATGACTGATGATAAAAGCACTGGTGGTAATTGTGATTTCATTCATCTTTAAGGATTATCTGTCTGTCTATATATCTGTCCATCTGTCCTCAAATCACAGCCCTCATTTGATCTCTACAGCAATCCTATAGGTAGATCTGATCTCTCATTTTTAAATGGCAGTAAAATATTTGTACGAAGATTTTGTTTTCCAAGTACTTTCCTCTGTGTTATCTCATTGCTGTCCCCTGACACTCTCATATAGGTAAGGAAGGATTTATTAACCCAGATATATCACTGAGGGTATTGGAGAGTCAACTATGTGGAATAGTGGGCCTTTGAGATAAGAACATGTGGGTTTGACTCACATGGATTCTTTTTCGGTTTTTTGTTTTTTGTTTTTTGTTTTTTTATTTTTATTTTTTGTAGAGACAAGGTTTTGCCATGTTGCCCAGGCTGGTCTCGAACCGCTGGGCTCAAGCCATCCACCTGTCTCAGCCTCCCAAGGTGCTGGGATTACAGGCGTGAGTCACTGTGTCCAGCATCACATGGATTCTTTACACCTATTTCCTCAGGTGTAAAATGGGAATAATAATATCTATATCAAGCTGGGCACAGTGGCACATGCCTATAATCCCAGTACTTTGGGAGCCAAGGTGGGAGAATTGCTTGAGTTCAGGAATTCAAGTCCAACCTGGGCAACATAGTGAGACCTTATCTCTACAAAAAATAAACAAAGTTAGCCAAGCGTGGTGACACATACCTATGGGCCCAGCTACTTGGGAAGCTGAAGTGGGAGGATCACTTAAGTCCCGGAGGTCAAGGCTACAGTGAGCTGTGATCGTGCCACTCTACTCCAGCCTGAGTGTCAGAGCAAGGCCTCATCTCTAAAATAATAATAATATCTACATCATGTCATACTGGATTACTGTTAGGATTAAATGTCTATAATGTCTATCATTCAGAAGAATTTCAAGAATTAATATTCCAATGATTTCCTGTTTCTTGACCTGTTCTATCACTTAAAATATTTTCTTACTTTGAAAATGTTTTATGGAAGAGGAGAGAATAATATAATGAAACTTATGTTTCCATCATCCTTGTCAATAATTATCAATATAAGGCCAATCTTGTTTCAGCTATGCCCCTACCCACTTCCCCCTTTCTTTTGTTAAACAGTTTTCAAAATAGTGAGGCATTTCCCTGACATCCTTCAGATGTGACTAATGGCTTATTTAGGATTATTTTAAAATATTATTAGGAATTCATAGATTTAAACACATTTGTTATGTTTCTCCCTGTTGCAGTTATTATCTTTATTGATGCTCAGCTTGACCAGGGAAACCTTATTCTTCTTGGTTTCTGAGTCCTTTTGACATGACTCTACTAGTCTTTGACACGACTCTACTAGTCTTTGACACTCTGTTTGCTTTTTTGGTATGACAGTATGTTCTAGGCTTATCTTGTATGTTTGCTGCATCAAATTTGGAGTCAGTCATTTCTCCAAGGAGGCCCAATTCCTTCTTGGGGAATGGTATTTAGAATTCATAATCTGATTTCTAGAGGTGCTCATTCCTGCTAGGATGGTCATTGTTTCTAGGCCTTACAGTGAACAGAGCTAGGAAATGTGCATGCACACGTGTGTGTGATTAACCTAAAACATATGAAGGACATACTGATACTCCTAGTTCACAGCCAAGACTACAGAATTTTTACCCAATCTCATAATCTTACTTTTGTATCTCCTTTCAACCAGTAAATCTTGTTTCCAAGCAAGATCAACAGTATTACTCATTTGATTTATTCCCAATGAACGTATAAAATCTCACAATAATAATATTATAGTACCATCAATAATATGATTATTGAAAACAGTTTAGGACTTCTTGTGGGGCATAAGGTAGTTCTTTTTATCTTTGTGGTACATCTATCTAAGGCAAGCTTGTCCAGCCCACAGGCCACATGCAGTCCAGGATGGCTTTAAATGCAGCTCAACACAAATTCATAAACTTTCTCAAAACATGGATTTTTTTGCAATTTATTTTACCTCCTTTTAGTGTTAGTGTATTCTATGTGTGGCCCAAGACAATTCTTCTTCTTGCAGTGTGGCACAGGGAAGCCAAAAGATTGGACACCCCTGATAAGGATACACAGTCAAATTACAATTGTTTTAATCTGTGTAGTATGCCAACCAACTGGACTCAAAGGTTCATTTGTTTCATTTTATCTTCATTTTTACATAATTCTTTGAAACTTTTTTTTTTTTTTTGAGATAGGGTCTTGCCCTGTCACCCAGGCTGGAGTGCAGTGGCACGATCTCAGCTCACTGTAACCCCTGCCTCCCAGGTTCAAGCGATTCTCATGCCTCAGCCTCCCAAGCAGCTGGGATTACAGGTGCCCACCATGACGCCCGGCTAATTTTTGTATTTTTAGTAGAGACAGGGTTTCACCATGTTGGTCAGGCTGGTCTCGAACTCCTGACCTCAAGTGATCTGCCAACCTTGGCCTCCCAAAGTGCTGGGATTACAGGCATGAGCCACCATGCCCACCCTCTTTGAAATTTTTTAATTATGTTTTGTAATTATGTCAAATATTTACATAGTCCAAAGCAAATCCATGTAACAAGGGCTGTTCAAAGTCCAACTTCTGTCTGTCCCCTGCACTTCTTGTCTCCCTGTCCTTGTAGGGTTTTTTGTTTGTTTTTGAGACAGAGTCTTGCTCTGTCACCCAGGCTGGAGTGCAATGGCATGATCTTGGTTCACTGCAACCTCTGCCTCCCCAATTCAAGTGATTTTCATGCCTCAGCCTCCCAAGTAGCTGGGATTACAGGTGTGAGCCACCACGCCTGGCTAATTTTTTGCATTTTAGTGGAGATGGGGTTTCACCATGTTGCCCAGGGTTGTCTCAAACTCCTGAGCTCAGGCAATCTGCCTGCCTCAGCCTCCCAAAGTGCTAGGATTACAGGCGTGAGCCACTGCGCCTGGCCCCTGTAGGTCTTTTAAAATGTATTTTATGCTTCATCATTTTATTGTCTTTTTTAAAAATACAAGGAAATGCATATATATTTTTGCATTCCTCCTCTTTCCTAAATAAATGGTAGCATATTAAACATTATTTTCTATCATGTGTTTTTCACTTAACAAGAACCTTGGAGATTGTAGGTATATAGGATATATTTTGAATAGATTCCTGGAATTGGGATTGTTGGGTCAAAGAGTAAATGCATACTTATTTAGATAGCTATTGCCACATTCCCCTCTACAAGAGTGGATTATACCATTTCCTGCAGACACTTTTTTTGGGGGTCAGATGGAGTCTTGCTCTGTTGCCCAGGCTGGAGTGCAGTTGCGTAATCTTGGCTCACTATAACCTCCGCCTCCCGGGTTCAAGCCATTCTCCTGCCTCAGCCTCCCGACTAGCTGGGACTACAGGTGTGCCCGGCTAATTTTTGTATTTTTAGTAGACACAGGGTTTCACCATGTTGGCCATGCTGATCTCAAACTCCTGACCTTAAGTGATCTGCCCTCCTTGGCCTCCCAAAGTGCTGGGATTACAGGTGTGACCCAACATGCCCAGCCTCCTGCAGACACATTCTAATGTTATAACAAATGACTAAATGGAATATGTTATTGCTACCAAGAAAGGTTATATGATTGTTCAGAACTGGACTTGAACCCTGCTAACTAATGATCTGATCCTGTCTATCATGCCTTCTCCCCATGTTACAGATTAAGAAATTGAGTCACAGATAGAGAAGTGTCCTACTCTAAATGACATAACAAGCTAGGATTTAAAATTTGCATCTCCTGACCCTAAAATTGGATCCCCTTTCAATGTGTTATGGATTTATTTATGGTGAGCTTGGTTTGTTTATCTGTAGACAGAGAAGAAAAACATAGTTCTCCTAGGAAGCTAAAAAATTAACGAGATGATTATGGGTAAATTCTCCCCTGGTGGAGGAGAGATTCTTCGAGATACGGCTGAACTTCTTGTGGTGAATAGGGAATCAGCAATTAGACTGTGGTGTCAGGGCACTAAGAAATGATCTTACAGATGAGAGAGACAATCACCCTTGCAGGATCTGTCCTTTTTTTTTTTTTCTTTTTTTTTCCAGAGTGCTTTGAACTTCTTTGAACAAAGATGCTGTTATGCTATGCAAAATTTTACCAATGGATGTGGACAAAGATGTAATTTCCCCAGTGAATGAGCAAGCTGCAAACCACAAAGGCTTTTTTTTTTTTCTTCCTTTCTTAGAGTAACCCTGGGGTTCTCCTTTGTGTTTGCTTGAGACAGGTTGATTGACTTATGTGCAATTTGGGACGCTGGAGTTTACCTTCCCTCCGCAGCCTGCAACAGAGCCTCCTCTGGTGTTGCAAGGAAGAGGCTGAATGAGGCAGAGAAGGTAAGTAGGACTTGGGCCTGGGGTATGTGTCATTGGAGGGGTGAGAGTGAGGGGACATTCTTGCCTCCTGCCCCTTCTCTTCGATAAGGGAAGCCTGTTTGCCTGGCCCCAGGAATCTTCTGAGAGGCATCTCCTTTCTTCTCCCCAGAGATAGAAGCCCTGAGTTGCCACAGAACTGTGTGCCAAGGTTCTCCTTGCAAGGAGGCTGGTGAGGGTAGTGTTTAAGCCTTCCCTGGCAGGGACAGTCAGCCAACATTAGCGCTGGCATTGTCCAATGTCCACCTAATTGAAAAATTGGGAAACAACTTTGTTTGTGACCCACACCCTACTTAGTCTCGGCCTCTACAACCTGGGAGCTCCTGAGTGACAGCCCTGGCATATGGGAGACAGTCCGAGAACCCCTGCCCTGGGCGAGGCATTGGGCCCTGGCAGATGGACAGTTATCCAGGTGCAGTAAGCAGCCGAGGCCCACAGCATTAAGCCATGCCCTGTGCCCAGGGTCTGCCTTGTTCCATTCCGGGTTAGATTTTGCCGCCACTCCCAGCAACTCCTGTTTTACTCTCAGGCCCTGGTAGCCGGGGAGGACATGTGACAACTGAGGGCTGCAATTTTAACAGAGCAGTAACGGGCAGTAGTGACAGACTGGCCTCCTGGAGGCTGCTGGGCTGAGAGGGTCTGGGCTGGAGGCCTGAGCAGGGCAAAATTTCCTTATTCTTTGAGTTTGGGCATCTCTACCTCATCGAAGGTGTCTTTCTCACTCCACCTCCCTCTCTTGTTGTCTTTTGTCCTCCCAGAAAGAGTTGGAGCTGGGGGGAGGGGCGTGGAGAGGGTCGAAAAGTGGAAGCTGAGAGTACCTGATGACATGGACTTGGGATCCAGACAACAATCTGCTGGAATTCCAGATCCACTTGCTTTGTGACCTTGGGAACGCTGAACCCCTCTAAGCCTCAGTTTCCTAGTTTGTACAACAGGGATAATAACCAACATTTTGTGGTAAAGATTAAAAAGTAAATATATAAACAGATGAAGAGCCCTGCAGAGTGCCTGGCTCATTTAATCAATGAGGGTTATTATGATTTCTCATATCAATAGCAATTCAGATATACTTTTTTTTTTATCAAGGTAGTTTCTTGTGTGGGCCCTTTAGGGCCACCACTTATCTCAGAACAGTGTCAGGTTTCAGAGACCACCTGGGAAATGCGTCTGACCTTAGGGCTTTTTCACCCTGTCATTGTTACTAAACGTTGAACTTGAACATACTGACTGATAGTGTGTGTTTTGGCAGGGGTGGTGCAGGCAGGGGGTGCATGCCATTCTTTTACACACGTGGAGGAGTATGATTGCAAAAGCGGTGTACCCGTTTATTTAAACGGGTACGAAGTATATATGAAACTGGATGGGGACAGAATCTGGTAGTTAATGCAGCTCTGTGTCACCATGTCCCCGCTCTTGGCACTTTCCCATGCACCCTCCCCACTCTCTATCCCTGTCCCTCCACAGCTCTCTCTGAACATTCACTCTAGGTAACCTGACCAGATCCCCACCTAAGGAACCCCCGGGGCTGGCTTCTCTGATGACAGCAGCCTCACTGTCCGACAGCAGATATGGCTGCCCTGGAGTCGTGCCCTGCCACCTCCTGCCTGACCAGAATAGATTCGTTCTGGCTCGTACTTCTGGACACCGCCAGTCTAACCAGCAAAATCGAATATCGGTTCTGAGCTTAATCCTTTTAATAGTGTTTCCATTTACATTAATTGTATCATTTGACTGTCAACACAATTCAGTGATATGAGCAAGGCTGCTGTCATCATTCCCATTTGATTGGTGAAGAAACTAAGGCTCTCTGAGAAGTTATTTCCCCCAAGGTTTCGCAAAACTAATTAGCAAAAGAGCCCCTCCTAGGCTTGGATGCCCTGAATTGTAGACTGTTTTTCTCGCTGTGACATCACACTGCCTCCTCCAGTCTGAGGCACCCACAAATCATGAAGGGGGAGTACCTATCAAAGGACTTTCAGACACACAGAGGAACCTTAAAAAAGACATAAGACTGCAGAGACTGCTTGCCAGCAGGACGTACGGCTGTTGAGCGTACAGTAAGTTCTGAGAGAAGGGAAGCTGACCCAGGCTTCTTTAGATGATGATAATCGTCATCATTATAATAATCAGCATCTCAGCACTCCCCGTGCACCAGGCACTGTGCCCTGCGCTCCATCCTCCCACAGTGGCCCCATGAAGTAGGGCCCATTATTACCCATGTTTTACTGATGGCAGAATAAAAGTACACAGAGGTTAAGGAACTTGCCCAAAGCCCCCCATCTAAGAAAGGGCCTGGATTCAAATCCTGTGGTCCAACTCTGGCACCTGTGTGGCAACCATTTGGGTTTGGGACTGGCTGTGTATTTAGGGTGGCTCATTCCAAGATTCACTGGAAACACTGCGTAGCTGTTTCTGAGCAAGTGTTCCCTGGGGCTGCAGGTGTGAGCTCTGAAACCACCTAAGGAGGAAGCCCTCCATTTATCTGCATCTTCTCCCTTTGTTGGAAGCCACTGTCATATGGAGCTGCCCCAAGCGTCTGCTCCTGAGCCGCCCCTCCCTCCTCCTCCCACTCCAGCATGCAGCACCCTCCACGCTCAGGCTTTTTCTCTCCCCTTGCCTCCCGCCATCCCCAGTACGTCCACTCCTTGTCACCTCCCATCACGGGAAGCAGACACTGGCCCTCTGATGCAAGGCAGAGAAACCACTGAGCTTCCCCAGGCCTTCAATTTCCCAAAAGGATCTATTTGATTAATTGCACTCACACTCCTAAGTCCCTCTGCCTGTCAGAGAGAAGCTGGGCCTCCTCTCTCCAGAAACATTGACACAGGCCCCCTTGGACAGCATGGGCCCAGGACACACAACTGTGGATCACTGAGGGTGGGACCATGGAGCTTCATTAGGAACTGTCTTCCCCACCTGCTGCCCCCAAACCGATTTCAGGCACCTGAGGCAGCCCCCATGCTTAGCCCCATTTTCCTGTGGGCACCGAGACCTGTAGGGTAAGTGTGGGGTACATGAGTGTCAACAGTGAAAGCTACTGCCCTAATAGCTTGTGCTGTTTACCTCCTTTCTGCTGCAGTGATGCAATCATGTCTAGACCCCTCTCAGCCTTTCCTGCTGCCTCGCCAAGCCCACCTTTCCACCAGAGGCTGGGCTGTTTGAAACAGCATGTCACCTGTGAGTTTCTAATAAGAGGACCATATGCTCTAGCAAAGGGAGGCCCTTCTAGGGCATAAGACAGCAAGGTTTCCTCCACACCACTGGAGCTAAGAGTCTTTGGTATAAGCACTTGCAGCCGCCAGCGCTTTGCAACCAGACTTCTAGACAAATGGTGCATCTTATAACTCAGGAAAATCCTCATTCTGTCGGCTGCCTCCCCCTTTTTGCTCCCACCTCCCCTCCCCCATGCCTCCTGTATTTTCACATCTCCTCCAGCCTGTAGAAGCCTGCCAGGATAGCAGTTGGATCCAGACTGATGTCTGTATGGGTTGTAAATGCAGAAGGCTGCAGGGAGGGAGAGAAGGAACAGGTGCTGCTCCCTCCTGCTGTCTTAGTTCTTTCCTCTCTATGCTCCCGCTTATCACATCAGACAGGAATTTAAAAAATGCAACCGGGGATGTGCTATCCTTGAAATATCAGCAGCTAAACCAATATTGGCAGCCGAATTGATGTCAATTCAGAAGACCCAGCTCCCTCTCTGGGGCTGACTCCAGCTGTTTGGTGGATGTCAGAGCTGGTGGGACATTGGTGGAAGAAGCTGGGGTGGAGTGCTTTGCTTGTAGAAACCATGGCAAAGGCAGGAGAGAGGGGAGCCCAGAGGGGATTTGGCTGGCCTGGGATTTTATAGGAGCCTCCCTTCCTCTCTGGTCTAAAGTAGACTGCCTGTGCAGATAACCATCTGTTGGCTCTAAGAGTAAACAATAATTCCTTAGGTATAGAGCTAGGGTATGGTGTCTGCACAGGCATCGTCTACACTGTAGATCTACAAAGTAGATGTGAAACCCCGTCTTGTCCAAAGCCTTATCGCAAATCAGTATACCAGCTGTAACTTGGGGGAGAGGAGAAAGGGCCAATCGTTTATTTCGTTTGCTTTGTTTTGTTTTGAGATGGAGTTTTGCTCTGTCACCTAGGCTGGAGTGCAGTGGTGCAATCTGGGCTCACTGCAATCTTCACCTCCCAGGTTCAAGTGATTCTCTGGCCTCAGCCTCTTGTGTAGCTGGGATTACAGGTGCCCGCCACATGGCTGGCTAATTTTTGTATTTTTAATAGAGACAGGGTTTCACTGTGTTGGCCAGGCTGGTCTTGAACTCCTGAACCTCATGATCCACCTGCCTCAGCCTCCCAAAGTGCTGGGATTACAGGCGAAGAAAGGACCAATAGTTTTTGAATGCCAACTATGTGCCAGGCCTTGGATTACATGCTATACATGTACATTAGCTCATTAATTCATTTAGGAATTGTCACAGCAACCTTGTAATAAATAAGTGCATTTATCCCACTTTTAAACATAAGAAAACAGACTGAGAGAGAGAGAATAAACCGCGGAAGACCATGTAGCAGGTAAATGGCTAGGTGGGAGGGAAACTCAGGTGTGTGTGTCTGCAAGTCACATGTGCCAGCTGGATTAAACATGCTTCCCTGTGAGACTAAATCTCTGCATCTTGTCTGGTATGTTTCCCCTGGTCTGCATGGCTTCCTAGCTAGTTTGTCATTCACCAGTTTATTAAGCCCAGCCCTGTTCTGCTTTGAGTTAATACTCACTTCTGTGAAGGGCCAAAGAAAAAGTAAAAGGCTCTTCCTTTGCCCTCAAGAAGCTCATAATCTGGCTAAGGGACTGAAAGTCATCTCTCTTTTCCCCAACCCAAGTTTCTTCTGCTAGTCTTGCCCCTCTTTCTTTCCCTGCTCAAGCTCAGCCTATGGTTTTCAAATGGCTTTAGGACTATGGTCTGTTGAAACTAGGCTTGCAATCCACCCAATAGAGGACAGAATAAGCAGCTTGATTTGAGTGATGTCATGAGCAGATGTGTCCAGATGGTGGGTCCTCAGATGGACAATGGTCTGGATTTCAAATGGACAGCCCACTCAGGGAGCCTGGCAGGGCCCAAGGTGAGGAAGCTGGGGTTGGAAATAAGGATGGCTGGTGGAGTCACACAGATATCTCTTGGGAAAGCTGCTCAGGGAGGGAGAGGTTTCTGGCCATTCTAGAGCCACCTTCCTTTTGTACAGCATTTTATAATTTACTGTGGAGATAGAGACCAGACAGTTTGTGACTTGCTCAAGGTGACATACAAGATCTTAGCCCTAGGTCTTTTTTTTTTTAATTAACCAATCTTCAATGTATTAAAATTACAAATCCCCAAACCTAATTATTCCTTAAACTTTTTACCTCAATCAACAAATTTTACAATTTTCTTCATGAATCTTATAGATTTTAGCAATCACCTATTTGGTTTCATTAATAAACTTAGTTAATTTAATTCCTTTGAACATTTGAAACTGTATGTGTAAATTTATCCATTTTCCTTTTCAAAGTATCACAGTTTTTTTCTAACAAAGGCTTCCAAGTCCTTATGTAATTCTTTTTTCATTTATATATATATATATATATATATTTTTTTTTTTTTTTTTTTTTTTTTTTGAGAGAGGGTCTCACTCTGTTGTTCAGGCTGGAGTGCAGTGGCACAATCTCAGCCCACTGCAGCCTCAACTTCCTGGGCTCAAGTGATCCTCCCATCTCAGCCTCTTGAGTAGCTGGGACCACAGTTGCGCGCCACCATGCCCGGCTAATTTTTGTGTTTTTTATAGAGATGAAGTTTTGCCATGTTGCCCAGTCTGGTCTTGAACTCCTAGACTTGAACAATCCACCCACCTCCACCTCCTAAAGCGCTGGGATTACAGGCGTGAGCCACAGTGCCTTGCCTTATTACTATTTTTAAATGACAGCTTTATTGAGATACAATTCATGTTATAATATTTACTATATAAATTATAGAATTCAGGCTGGGCACAGTGGCTCACACCTGTAATCCCAGCACTTTGGGAGGCTGAGGCGGGTGGATCACTTGAGGTCAGGTGTTCGAGACCAGCCTGGTCAACATGATGAAACCCCCGTCTCTACTAAAAATATAAAAATTAGCTGGGCATGGCAGCAGGTGCCTGTATTCCCAGCTACTCGGGAGACTGAAGCAGGAGAATCGCTTGAACCCTGGAGGCAGAGGTTGCAGTGAGCCGAGATGGCGCCACTGCACTCTGGCCTGGATGACAGAGGGAGACTCCATCTCAAAAATAGATAGATGATAGATAGATAGATAGATAGATAGATAGATAGATAGATAGATAGATAGACAGACAGATAGACAGACAGACAGACAGACAGATAGATAGATGATACAATTCAGTGATTTTTAGTGCCCATAGACTTGGGCAGCCACCATCACAATGGATTTTAGGACATTTTTATCACCACTCCCAGCCCCCGCAAGAATCTATGCCATTGTTAGTCACTCCTCTTCCCCACCTCCACCCCCAGCCCTAGGCAACCACTGATCTATTTTCTAGAGATTTGCCTATTCTGGACATTTCATATAAATGGAATCATACAATATGCGGTCTTTGTGTCTGGCTTCTTTTCCTTAGCAAGATGTTTTGAGAGTTCCCCACATCAGTAATTCATTTCTTTTTATGGCTGAATGATATTCCTCTGTGTAGATATACTGCATTTTGCTTATTCATCTGATGGAATTACTGGGTCATACTGTAGCTCTGTGTTTGACCTTTTGAAGATCCCTAGACCTTTTAATGCTAATTCCAAGGCCCCTTTCTGGACTTCTACCTTCAGCTCCTGAAGTATTTTTATACTCTACAAAAGTATACTCTATAAAAAATACTCTCTACCACCTGGGTCCCTCCTCCTTATCCCTCCCAAATCTTGGGTCCCCACCCTTAGGGACCTGTCACACAAGATTTTCACTCCCCACCTCACCATACCCCTCCCTCTGACCACTCTTCTTTAATGACAGAGCCCCTGGAGACAGCTGCTGCCTGACACCTTGATACCCCACGCCTTCTCCACCCACTTGGAGCCGGGAGGGGGTGGGGTAACTTCACAAGCCTCTCCCTCCAGCTGTGAAGAAGGATGTGTGTCTAATTGCTGTGAAAACTTCCTCCCTGAGGGGAGCAGACAGGGAGCCAAGGCAAGTGAGAAGCTGGGTTCTTGAATTGTAGAGAGGTGGGGGCTCTTCTCCGTGGTGGTGGGATCAGAATTCCTCCCCAGAGGAGGGAGTTCGCTTCTTGCTTTTCAGCAGGTGGAGGCAGGCAATACACCCTAGCGGTAACACCTTAACTTTTGTTTTCTTTACATCCTGTTTTACCTGCTAATCTTTGTATGGTGGGAGACTGGTCAGGCTGTCAGTGACTAGCAGGGCCAGGGAGTAGGGCCTGAATACATCCACTCACAGATAATCCACAAATCTTATTTAAGCCAGCCCTTCACAGGGTGTTGGGTCAGCTAATCGGGAGGGTATACCGACTACATTTGAGCATCTTTTCCATTTCATGCATGTTTCCTAGTCCTGCCCCTAGGAGCATGAATGAGTAAGCAGTAATGAGGAAAAACCCCACAGCCCCAAAGACCCGTAGAAAGCTGGCTGGATTGTAGAGTCGGCGATGTCCTCCCCAGCGTATCCATTGACTGCCAGTCTGTGTGGTGTGGGTGTCAACGACAAAGCTGGGCTGTAGACCAGGGACACCTATGCACTTTGGGCTTCCTTGCTGTGCCAGGCTGCAATGTGCCAAGCTCCAGTTAGTGGGCCTTGGGTCAAAGAGACAGCATGAAGCAGCAACCACATTTTCTCCATATACAAGGATATAAATACAATGACGTGAGTTGTACCATTGTTGTAATAGGGGGGAAAATAAAGAAAAACAATTTAAAGGTCCATAACAAGTGGATGGTTAAAAGATTTGTGGCAGTCCCACACAATGGAGTTACAACAAAGAACACAGACGTCTCTGTGTCCAAGCTATATGGCTTGATAACCCAGCTAGTTGTGGTGTGGCAGTGAGATGCAGGCACCTCCCACCCTAGAAGTGGCTGCACTTTATTGGTGGGTTCAGGCTTTTTGTGGGGCTCTGGTCCTGCTGGTGGCTTATGAATAACATGGCGCCTCATAAAGAGCTTTCGCCCTAGAGAGCCTGGTGTGAATACGAGGTATTCGTTAGATCTTCATGGTGGTCACCTAGAGGGAAAAGTCCCTTTCTTCTTTCCCAGCCCTTCCCTCTTCCCCAGCTTAATAATAGCCAAGAGGTTTAGGTTTCAACCTATAGATTAGTTCCGAGTGTTGAGCAGGAAACAGCTGTTTTTCAGCCAAATCCCTAATCCTAAAACCAGGTGTCCCCCTCCACCCCCTCCCCAGGAGGGAATCAGGACCACCTGATACCATTTCCCTCCCCCATCCCCCTGACCCATGTGAACTTAGCCAAGGCAGGGAAAGACAGGCTAGGCCTGCTGAGTGCTGTCAATGGTTAAACACACAGCCCCTCACTCCTCCCAGATCTCTGCCCCTGACAATGAAGGGGAGCCAAGCGTGAAACACAGCCAGTGAGCAGATGGAGACCACCCCCCTCCAACCCTGAGGAGGGAGGAGGGGGAAGCAGGGAGTCAAATCCCATATACAGGGTTTCCTGGGCTAAGTGAAAATTCTAGAAGACGATGACTGGTTGACCCCACACCGGCCAGGAAGCTGGGTTTCTCTCCCTGAGTGTGGGGGAGGCCGAGGTCCTGAAGCAGGCTGGTGAGTGCTTTCCTCTGCTGCCAAGTCCTGCCCTGGAGAGTTTGGTATAGTTACTGCCTCTTCTAAAAGGGGAGGTGGGAGGATTGTGTGGGCAGACTGACCTTCTTAGAAGTTGCTGAGACATGGGGTCATTTCATCCAGGGTAAAGAAGAGATATGGTGAGATGTAATTTTGTGGCAGGTGCTCCCTGGGGAATGGGAGCTGGGGAGTCCCTCCCTGCCTCTTCCCCTTCTAATCTTATTTTCTTCCAGAGATCTCTCTTTCTCCACTTGCTTGGTGTTCTGTCTCTTTGCGATGGGCTAGGCATCAATAGGGGACAGTTTGAGTTTCCTAGGAGACTCATAGTTCTGGCCTTTAGATGCCTGTGAGCTGGAAGGAATGGAACACGGCTGGGTCACCATCTGTTGCATCGTTCCTTCCTTGGCATGGGAGAGATGGAAGGGAGGTGGCCATGGGGATCAGAGGGCAGGAGGGGAAGTGGGGGACGGTGGCCCTCAGTCATGCCTAGCCGATCCCTGGGCTGAAGGCAGATTTCAGAACCCAGTGCAGCCAAGCCAGAGCCTCAGGATGAAAGAGAAAGGAAGAGACTGAGAATGGAGGTGTTGGCGATTCTGAGGCTGCTGCCTGGGGTGTCCGAATCCCTCAATTCTGAGAGTCTGTAGAGTGGAGCAAATAGGGTGACATTGAGTGTGGCCCTGACAGGTCAGACAGAAAGCTCTGAGAGTCAGCAGGGGGAGATTTGAGAAAGAAAGATGAGCATGTCTGCAGAGCCGGGGCAGGCTCTGCTACAGGGACAGGATGCTGGTTAGATGTTATTGTTAGGTTATTGCTTTTGTTGTTATTACTCAGGCTTATACTGTACAACAGATCTATCCCGTGTTATAGCAACCAAGGATTTATTGTACTGATTCATTGATGAGCTATTAAAATATCTCCCAGTAATAGGAAGTATCTGATAGGATGTCTGTCCACTCATCCCACGTGTGTTTATTGTACTGTCTCAGGAGAGACAAGACATGGACTATTAGCTTAACATCAGAGTCTGATGCAGGAGATGGATTTGGGAATAAACTCATCCCATGAGGCAGGAGGAAATGACCAGTGGAACAGAGCATGGGGCATGCTAGGAAGCACAAGAGAAACTGCCACCCACTTTCAATGGGAAGGCAGCAACCCTGTTGTGGAGGGGTGGCCCACTTAGGGCCTTGGCAAAAAGGGAATTTGCACTGTGGAGAAGGAAGAGAATAGCATTTCTGGCGTCAGCAAAGTGGGAGCAGAGATGGCAGGAGGTGCAGAAAGCACGTGGCCTATACAGGCCTGGAGGCTGGTGTGGGGATATAGGAGGGCAGATGCTGGGAGAGGAGAAGCCACACAGGGGTCAGGAGCTGGGTCATACCAGGGCTTGAGGGCTGCTCTGAGAAGGCAGATTTTATCCCTCAGATTCCTGGATGACTTTTTCTGGACAAATCCTGGAGTTGTCCTGGATGACAAATGTAATAGAGGCTAGGCCCAGGCAGGACACACACTGGCTCCGGCTCCTTATTCTTTAAGAAGAAAAAAAAAAAAAAAGAATATGAATGAGAATGTAGTTATTGTAATGTTAATAACCTGAGCTGCTCTGCAAACATTATTACTTTGTATTAGGAACAAATTTCTTGACAAATACATATGATCATTAGTTCCAACTAAAAGGAGCTGCTGCCTGTCCACATGGAACCCTCCATCCCAATGAGGGATAAATCTGAGCTCTTTTCAGATCTCCCGTGTACCCACATGCATACTCCTTAATTTTGTATACTTCTGTTTCCTCCTATTTCAGCTCCTCTCTCTCAGTCCTGAACAAGTTGTTTCCAGGCAGCTGTAGTAATAAGCCCTGCTACATTTTTTTATCCCAATGCAGAATGGGTGAGTTTTGCATTGGCTCTGTTGGGCTTTTATTATCTCTTTGTTCCCCAACAATTTCCTGTGGCAGTGATGTGTGAATGTATTTTTCAGTTGGTTCTTGTAGTACTATTCTAGTCATTTGATTAGTTTATTCTAAGAACTAATTGCTGGCATGTGGCCTTGGTAGCAGTAATCTGTTGGTGTATCCCTAGGCACTAATTCATGTGCACAGCCTTGGAATACCTGACGAACTGTTTCATTCATGGCTCTTAAACATTTCAAACTGAATATATTCTGTTCCATGCTTGTGATCTCCCTGCATCCCAGTGACTAACAGACTCACTCTCCCTTCTGTGTTCTTGGTGTCAATTATTAGAGTCATCCTAGTCCAGTTTCCCAAGCTAGAAACCTTGATGCCATCCTTCTTCTTGCATCTACTACCGGTCAGTCATCAGATCCTATTCCAACACAAAAACAGTCCTCAACAGGCTTTGGAGAACATTAAACCATCCTTCTATCATGATCTCCCCTTTTCTCTCTCACTCTGACCAGGGCCACCTGTGGAATCTGGAAGAAGGCAAGTGAAGTGAAGCGGGAGAGGAGACATGGGCTGAGCAACCTCACTCTGGGCTTCACTCCCAGAATAAGGGGATACTATAAGGCAGAGTGTGGCCTGCAGCTAAGCCCCAGACCAGCCCCTGAGAGGCAGAATATAGGTCTCCGTTGGGTCAGGTTTACCCTATATTCAGAGAAAACATAAAGGTCTTGCTTTTAGTGACATCACTTGAGTTTGTCAGGAAGGAATGCACTAAGAAAAAGTAAAAACAGCTTTATGTTCCTGTGCAGTATTTTATTTAGTTCTTATAACAACCATCTGAAAAAGTCAGTAATGCAGTAATATTTATTTCCATTTTTGAGATTTTTTAAAGGCTTGGAAAACAAGTAATTTGTAAAAGATAAGAGGCAGGATTGAAACCTTTACCTGGATCTTCCATTCCATAAATATTCCTTGCCAGGGACTATGCTGGCCACCGGGCACACAGGAATGAACAGGACATGGTGTCAGCCTCAAGAATTTCACAAAGATTGACGGTGTTTGCAAAAGGCATTTAAAAAAAAAGAAGAATTTCACAAAGTGGGGAGAAAGATTAAGTCAGAAGTTAGCAAACTACAGCCTCTGGGCCAGGTCCAGACCAATATCTGCCTGTTTTTGTCAATACAGTCTTATTGGAACTGAGACACGCCTGTTCACTCACTGTCTGTGGCTGCTTTCACACTGCGAAGGTAAAGTTCAGTAGTCGTGACAGAAAGTACGTGCCTCACAAAGCCTAAGATAGTCACTATCTGGACCTTTACAGGTGTTTCCCACCCTTAGTTTAAACATAGTTTTACCGCAGTGTGCCACATGCCCCAGAGAGGTAGATTTGTGGTTGAGTGGCATAGCAGGAGTGCAGGATTCTTCACTCGGCAGATGTCTGAGCAGAGTCTTGAAGACTGAGTAGGAATTGATCACATGGAAGGAGGAAAGATCCTTCCAGGCACAGGGGATCACATGTGTAAGGTATGGAGGCACAGATGGTGTGCTACAGCATGCAGTTAAAAAGCATTTGGGGTTGGTGGTGGGAGGGTAGGGGGGGCAGTTGGAGAGACCTGCAGGAGCCTGATCTCCAAAAACCTTGAGTGCTGCACTCAGAAGTATGGGTCTGATCTTATAGATTAATGGGATGATATGAAAGGGTTTTCAGAGGAGCACTGACATGATCAGATCAGGCGTTTAGAAAAGTCACTGGAATAGCAGCATGGAAAATGGATTGGATGGAGGAGACCAACTAGGAGGTTATTGCCGTAGTGTATGAGACATGTATGTGAAAGGTGAGATGGGGAGAATGCGGGGGAGATGGAGAATAAGCAACACTGGGAAGTAGACAGTCTGAGGGCCTTGATGCCTGGGTATGGGCTATGAAAAGGGGTGGGTTGTAAGGGCAATTCCCAGGTGTCTGGCTTGAATGACTTGGGTGGGTACCACCAACAAAAATGGGGACTGGAGATGGGGCACATGACCCCAATGGAGACACTGAATTTTAGGCAGAAGAAGAGAATCCGGCCATGTGATCAGTGTCACCATGGAGGCTATAAATGCCAGACCCAAGATGGGGCCTCAAAGTGATGTCTCAGAGGCCAAGGAAGAAAGAATGTTAGGATAAATGGAGTGGTTAACAATTTTTAATACCTCCAGGAGGTTTGGCAAAATAAAGACTGAGAACACTAGATTCAGCCAGTGGGAGGTCAGGAGAGGAGAGTTAGAGGAGCATGAGGAGTGAATGGGAAAGGAAGAAGCCAAAAAAAAAAAAAAAAGCTTTCAGAAGAGAAGAGATGGAGAAAAAAATTCTAGTATGCATATATAGGGAGGCTGTGGGATACAGAGAAGGATCTTTTTGTTATAAGATAAGAGAGGCTGGGCATGGTGACTCACGCCTGTAATCCCAGCACTTGGGGAGGCCGACGTGGGTGGATCATCTATGGTCAGGAGTTCGAGGCCAGCCTGGCCAACATGGTGAAACCCCGTCTCTACTAAAAATACAAAAATTAGCTGGGCGTGGTGGCAGGTGCCTGTAATCCCAGCTACTCGGGAGGCTGAGGTAGGAAAATCACTTGAACCCAAGAGGCGGAGGTTGCAATGAGCTGAGATCACGCTATTGCACTCCACCCCGGGCGACAGAGTGAGACTCCATTTCAAAAAAAAAAAAAAAACAGATGAGAGAAACTTGAAGATGTTTCTCTGCTGAGGCAGAGAGCCAGTTGAGAAGAGTTTGGAAGTTCTGGGGAGAGCAGCATTTCATGGTCAAGGGCAGATCCATGCAGAAGCTGGGGCTGGTCCAGGTAGAGGTGGGCAGGAGGAAGGACACTTTTTATATACAGAAAGTGGCAGCATAGGTAGGCATCAACCAGCATTCTAAGGGCACTTCTGATTCTGACAGCACTGCCAGTTGCGAGTGATAGAAAATTCAACTCTAATTGGCTTGCAAATTAAAGAGAATTGTTAATGTAAATGTATATGTAATTAAAAACCCACAGTAAGACTTGTTTCAGAAAATGTTCAATCAGTAACTCAAACAAGGACATGAAGGATTGAGTCTTCCTATGTCTTCTCTCTGCCTTCCGGGTTATCCTCAGATTTCACATGGAGACCCCCTTTCCCACCCCCAACAGCTCCAGCCTCTCCTCTTACTGAAGATGACCACAGGGTCTTTTTCAGAAGAGAGGGGAAACTCCTCTTTCCCAGAGGTCTCAGCAGAAGTCTTCATGAATCACATTGCCGCCTGCTGGAATAGATGCCCATTCCTAAACCAGTCGTGGTGGTGACAGGCTAGGAGATGGTAATTGGCTTAAACTAATCAGGGCCGAGCCCTGGAATTGGTGTAGGATTGCTCTGAGAAAGGGGTAGAGATGAATTCTCCAAAGAAAAATATGGGCACTGTGGATGGGAGGAGGATAGTATGGGTGCTGGCTATGCAGCCAGTAAATATGCACTAGAGTTCTCTGTGTGCTGGACGTTGTGCAGGTTGAACAAGACACTGTCTTAGCCTCAAGGAATTCATGGTGCAGTTGGGGAAACAGACAATTAATTGACACTGAAATCTAGCACTCATTATAGTGAATATATTCCAAAATGCTCTAAGAGCACTTAGGATGAGGACCTAATTCAGCCTTGGTGGGAAGGGATGGTGCCAGGAAAGCAAGGGAGACTTCCCAGAGGAGGTAGCACCTGACCTGAGCCTGGAAGATGGCAAAGAATTAGGAGAAAGAAGGAGAGCAGTAAAGGCAGACTAGGAAAGAAGAGTGATTGCCGTAAAGACAGTGTGGAAGTAAACAAAGATCACCCACATGAGAACAAGCGGAAGCTATTTATTCAGAGCTTGCTACAGCAAGGGAGTCAGCCACCATCACCTGCATTTGACAGAGACTCAGAGGCAGGCAGGGGAGTGGGAAAGCTTTGTCATGAGTGAAAGGAAGGCTCCAGATGTGTCTGGGAAACTGGAGATGGGCAAACTAGAAGTGGGCATCTTATGTGATTGGTTTGGGAACATATTCAGCTTTCCTGGTCAGTTCTGAGTAGAAAGTGGCAGCAAGAAATAGGGGAGCTGACAGCACTGAGCAAGCCTGACTGTCCTGGGCTGGGTGCTGCAGAGCTTGTGTGTCAGGACTGTACTGTCATCTAGGGTCTGGCCAGCGTCTGATCTGTTCAGTTTGCATGGGGTATAAGTAGGAGTGATCCGAAATGGGATAGAGGAAGATGAGACTGGGCACCCCGGTCCTCAACACAAATGCAAAGGCTAGCGTGGGAAGGCTGGGGGATTTTCCAAGGCCAGCACTGCAGCCTTAGCCTGGCGTGTTCCTCCTCACACCCATGTCTTGCCATTGCCCCCGTGCATCATGGCCACTGGGCACAGGGTTTTTGAATATGGAACATCAGGCTGCTGCACAGGGTTTCCAGTTCTTTCCTCCCACACTATCTTTATGTCAGTCACTCTCCTTTCCCAATCTGCCTTTACTGTGGTTCTTCCTTCACTCAACAGTCTTTTCTTCAAATAAAACCTTATATGAAACCCCAGTATAAAAACAGTCACTGTTGGCAGCTCTGGGGAGAGTGGGAGGGGGGTCCTGAGTCCCACCTGTTCTCCTCCTGCCCAATCCTCCTTGAAGAAGGCCCCTGAGTCATTTTCGGAAAACCCACCAGCTCCTCTGGACCCAATGTGAAAACCTAGCACTAACAGATTCTCTCTCTCTCTCTTTCTTTTTTTTCTTTTTTTTTTTTTTTTTTTGAGATGGAGTCTTGCTCTGTAACCCATGCTGGAGTGCAGTGGCACAATCTTGGCTCACTGCAACCTCCACCTCCCAGGTTCAAGTGATTCTCCTGCCTCAGCCTCCCGAGTAGCTGGGATTACAGGCGTGCACCCCCACACCTGGCTAATTTTTTATATTTTTGTAGAGATGGAATTCCACCATGTTGGCAAGGCTGGTCTCAAATTCCTGGCCTCAAGTGATCTGTCCACCTCGGCCTCCCAAAGTGCTGGGATTACAGGTGTGAGCCACCATGTCCAGCACTAACAGATTCTTAAGAAATCTTTAGCTCTGTCCTCACCCCTCTGGGTATTTTATGTTTTACCCCAGAGATGGCCATGAGGCTGGCTGCACAGGATGGGGGTCTTGTTGAAAGAGTGTGGGGTGTCTGGTGTGCAGGCTGAGGGCTGGCCTCACTCAGAGGCTGTGGAGCCTCCTACCTGGCCTCCCCACTTCCACCCTGGCCCATTGACATTCCGCCCTCCATGTGGCAGCCAGAGTGGTCTTTACAAGCAAATCTCACCATGTCACTCTGGCTTCAAACCCTGCAGCCGCTTCCTATCATGCTTAGAATGTGCTTCAGGCTCCTTCTTTTGGCCTTCAGAGCTCTCCGTGAGCATGCCCTGGACTCTCTCTCTGACTGTGACTTGTTCCATTCTTGTCCTTGTGCCCTCCAAGCTCCAGCCATGCTGGCTTCTCTCAGTTTCTTGCACGGGGCAAGGTGATTCCTGCCACAGGGCCTTTGCACAAGCAGCTCTTCTTGCCTGGGATGCTTTTCTGACCTGTCTTTGCAAGGTTAGTGCCTTCTTACCATTCAGGTCTTGGTCAGATGTCAACTTCTCACAGAGAGGCCTTCCTTGACCACTCACTTCACTTTATTACATCACATCAATCACTACTGTGGTTTCTTTCTTTAAAAAAAAAAACACTTCTAGAGCAGTTTTAGGTTCAAGGTACAGAGAGTTCCCATGCACCCCATCTTCACACGTACACAGCCCCCTCCATTATCAACATTTCTTACCATATTAACGTGTTCGTTACAGTCGATGAACCTACATGGACACATCATTATGACCCACAGTCCACAGTTGATGTTAGGGTTCACTCTTGGAGTTCTATGGGTTTGGACAAATGTATTATATAATGACAAGTATCTACTATTAGGGCATCATACAGAGAAGTTTCACTGCCCTAAACACCCTCCTCTGTGCTCTGTCTATTCATCCCCCAACCCGCACCCCCAGCAATCACAGATCTTTCTACTGTCTCTATAGTTTTGCCTTTTCCAGAATGTCATGCGGTTGTAACCACACAGTGTGCAGCCTTTTCAGACTGGCTTCCTTCACTTGGTAGTGTGCCTTTCCTCCATGTCTTTCCATGGCTTGGTAGCTCACTTCTTTTGGGCACTGAGTAATATTCCATTGGATGTACCTCCGTTTCTCCATCCGCTGATGGGAGAACGTCCTGGTTGCTTCTGTCTGGGTTTTGGCAAAATTATCAACAAAGCTGTTAAACATCCACGTGCAGGTTGGTTGTGTTTTCTCCGTTGCACTTATTGCTACTGGATTTTTGGTTCAACATATATTTACTGTCCTCCCTGCTGGGATGGAAGCTCCATGAGAGTAGAGGGGCTTTGTCTCTTGTCCATGCATGTGTTCTCTAGAATAATCCCTGCCGTCCAGTCGGCTATGTGAATGAATCCCTGCCGACTGCATGCAGCCCAAAAGTCTGAGATGGCTTTCCCTCCAGGAGACGAAGAGCTGCCAGCTGAGCCATGTCTCAACGCTGCCAGTCTTCTCTCCTTGTCACTTCAGATGTGTTGTGACCACCAGGACAGCCTGCCCAGAACGTGGCTGTGGGAATGTGAGGAGCTCCCGATGGCGACAGCTCGTGGGAGCCACGGGATCTCATCCATCTGCCAGGGACAGCTTGTGGAATCAACACCAGGAGCCCCCAGTGTGGGGAAAGAAACCAGGGCCCAGAAGAAAAGGAAAAACAGAAAAGCAGGCTGTGACCATGGATGCATCATTATTACAGCCACTTACTACTCATATTGGTCATGTCGTGGAGGTGGACAGAATGCTTCCCTCATCCCTTTGAGCTCAAACCCACTCAGGGGCAGCAGCTGACATTTTTTAAGCGTTTACGCTGTGCCCCATGCTTTACCAAGTGTTTTACATAGGAATTGTGTGATAAATCCTCACAGCAGCCTTCTAGAATTGGTGCTATTGTTATCCCCATTTTTCAGATGATAAATACAAAGCTTCCAAGCTTCAGTGCTTGCCCAAGCCCCCCACCCTGCCACCGGCTCCCATACTTTTAAGTGGGAAGTGGCCTCAAACCAGGCACTCTAACCATGCAGCCAATGCTCTCGAACTAGACAAGACACCACCATGTCCAGAGGTCTTCTACCAGGTGGATCATTAGCAAACTCACATGTGACATCTTGGACATTTTGAATCTGAATCACTCACAAGCCTTGCAGATTTAAAGGCCTTGTGTTCAGGCAGGTTGCCCATGTGTGTGGACCATCCCTGTGTGAGATAACAGGTTCTAAGAGCATTAAAAACAATCTACAACCTGATTTGGCCCCTGCCTAGAAGATTGAGGGCCCGGGAATCTGCATGTTTGAAGAGTGTCCAGGTGACTCTGAAAAGCATCCAGCCTTCCTCCTGTGTGGGAATGTTGTCAGTAACACACCTAACCAATGCCATTTGGAATTTTTATGAAACAGTACTTAACATGGCAGAACATGTCACCTTCAGGTAGTTCTATTCTCTTTTCTTCCTGTATGGATGGATGTGTGTGTGTGTGTGTGTGTGTGTGTGTGTGTGTGTGTGTGTGTGTGTGTGTGTAGGGGGATTGGGAGACCTCAGATATACATGAGCTGAATTAATCATGTTCTCCAGTACTTAGTATACCATGCATCCACATAGGATTTATTTCTTTGTTGTATTTATTTTTGTTCTTTTCTGCACTCTCCCCCTGCCCCCTGCAATGAGCCCTCCTCTCATGTATTTTATATCCTTACAGCCTGCCTCTTATGTTATTATATATAAAAGGATCCTTCAAACATATCATATTTAGAGTATGTTTTTTCACTAATGGTATTGTGGCACAGCTGCATTTATCAGACAATTCTTCCTGTGACTCAAGGAAGCACCTGCCTTTCTGAAACATCCTCCTATTTGATCCTAGCTTTGCCCCTGTGGAACTAAACAGAAAAATTCTACACTCTCTCCCAGCATGTGAATACAATCACTGTGGCCCCTCTTCTTCAGGCTCAACCTACCCCCTCTCCTCTACTTTCCCTCCTAGGATGTGGGAGTTTCCTGGTCCTCCCTGGGATGATCCCACTAGAACCAACCACCCCCACATCTGGATGTTGCACTTCTCTGCACCTAAGCAGTCACCTCTGGTGTGGTTGGAAGGGCTGGGAGAGGAACCCGAGAGGTGGCATGACTGGGCCATAGGGCAAGACTGTGCAATGACTAAGGTTGAATGGGAAATGTGGACTTGATTGCTGTAGGCTAGCAAGCCTGTCTCTTTCACCTTTCTTCCTGGTCATCAGGACAGGGGAACTGTAAGCCTTGCTGTTGTAGGGGTACCTTCAGGCAGGGCATCTCTGCTGTCACTCTATGTTGGGTTCTTTGAGCTCAGTACTAGAACTCTCATACTCAGAAAGATGGTGGATTCACTCCTTCCTTTGACTTGGATGGAAATTTCCTCAGAATGGATGGCAAGGGTTGCAAACCATGTGCCTGCCTTCCATGCTGAGTGAGCCCAGCCTGGGGAGCCGAGGGCCCTTATATGCTCACATCGAATAATCTTTCCTCTTCATCCTCTGTCCCATCTTTATGAGCACATAATGGAGGCCAATATTATACTTTTCTTTTTTGTTGAGGTGAAACATAAACCATTTTAAAGTGCACAGCTCAAAGCCGGGCGTGATGGCTCACACCTATAATCCCAACGCTTTGGGAGGCCGAGCTGGGTGGATCACCTGAGGTCAGGAGTTTGAGACCAGCCTGGGCAACATGGTCAAACTCTGTCTCTACTAAAAATACAAAATTTAGCTGGGTGTGGTGGCACATGCCTGTAATCCCAGCTACTTGGAAGGCTAAGGCATGAGAATCACTTGAACCCAGGAGGTGGAGGCTGCAGTGAGCCGAGATCATGCCACTGCACTCCTGCCTGGGCAACAGAGTGAGATTCTGTCTCAAAAATAAATTAATTAAATTAAGTGCACAATTCAGTAGCATTTGGTCCATTCACAATGTGTGCACCCACAACTCTATCCAGTTCCAAAACATTTGCATCTCAAAAGGAAACCTCATACCCATTAACCAGTTACCCTCCTTCTCCCTTCCCCTCTGCCTCTGGTCACCAAAGACAATCTGTGTTTTGTCTCTATGTATGTATCTATTCTACAGATAAGACCTAGACATGTCATATCTATGGGATCATTCCCTGTGATCTTTTGTGCATGGTTCTTTCACCGAGCGTGTTTTCAGGATTCATCCATGTTGGAGCATGTCAGTATTGAATTCCTTCCTATGGCTGAGTCATATTCCAGGGTATATACATACTGGAATTTGTTTATCCATTCATTCCTTAGAGGACATGTGGGCTGTGTCCACCCTTTGGCTGTTGTGCATGATGCTGCTGTGAACATTTTGTGTACATGTACTTGTTTGATGCCTGTTTTTAATCCTTTTGCACATATACCTTAGAATTGCAGAGTCATATGGTAATTTTATGTCTAACTTTTTGAGGAACTGCCAAACTATACATTTCTTTTTTAAATAGCAACCTTACTCTGGTACTTTTCCTGTATATACAAAGAGAAAAATGGGTGGAAAATCCCTGGACTAGGAGTCAAGAAACCTGGGTTCTTTTTCTACCTTTGCCACTAACCAGCTGGGTAAACTCAAACCAGTCACTTCCCTTCTCTTGGCTTTTGTTTCTTCATCTGAAAAGAAAGGGGATTGGATGAAACTAGTGTTCTTTAAATTCTTTTCCTTTTGTAAGATTTTGTTGGAAAAACTGGGTTCCAGAGAGGAAAGAGGGAGAGAATTGCTACACAGCTAAATGTGATTATCTTGAGATTCTTTTTCCACTCTGTTGTTAAATAGTGAATTTAAAATATCCCATACAATTGGGCTTTTTTTTCTTGCCAATGTGTATCTGATTTAATGAATAGCTTCTGGCTTCCTAGTTCTATCAAGAGTCCCAAAATAAAATATCCGTCTCTTTCCCTTCACTTCCTACTGCTTGGCAGCTCCTAAACCAAACATGGTGGTCGTGGAGCCTGGATGGGAGCCATCCCCGCTGCCCCTGCTGCGCCTTGCTCTAGCGCAGGTTCCCTCAGCACTAAGGGTTCAGTTGCCTAATCTGAGTCTGGTCTTTAGAGATGTATAAGCCAAGGAGAGGCATTAGTGGATTCTTTCTGCGACAGTATAAGGACCATCTTAGAGAGTTGGGAAGGTGAACCAAAGACCTCCTGTGATGCCTTCTAGCCAGAGTGTCCCTCCTTGGGAGATTTTCTACTCTCTTAACCCTCTTTCAGCTTGTTGGTTTCCTCTCCAGAGAGCACCGTCTGTGTAGGGGCGGATTTTTTTTGTTCCACTAATGAGTAGCCTTCACAGTATGCCACCCAGGTCCACAGCATGTGCTCTCCTGCGCCGCCTGGTGGTTTTCTGGGGAAACGTGAGGTTTTAAAAAGCACATGATGGTCCAAATGGCTTCTTATTTCATCCATTTAATCATTCGTTCATTTTTTCATCCATCCATATATCGATCCCTCTCACAGTTTCGAGGATCTGCTATGTTTTAGGTACTATGGTCGATTCTAAGAATAGAACAGTAAACAAGATAGGGTACCTTCCCTTATAAAAAAAGCTTTCATTTTCATAGGGGAGATAGACAAGTGGCTTTTGGAATGAATACAAAGTGAAATGTGCCATAATGGGGGAAGTAAAGTGTGTGCAGGAGCACAGATGAAGGACACATATGTCATACCTGGCAAATACTAACGAGAGAGGGCAGACATAGAGTGTTCTAGACCAGAGCTTAATGGTGCAAAAGTCAGTAAGCAAGACCAAGCATGATGTACCGAGGGAGCTGGTAGAAAAGCAGTCTTGGCTGGAACACAGGATGCAAGGGAGGGATGAGCAGTGAGCTAACAGAGGGGATGCATTATGCAGGGCCTCTGAGCCATGTCAAGGACACTACCTTTAACTCCCAAGCAGCAGTGAGCTATTGAGAGTTACACTAGGGGAGTAGCACATTTCTGTTTGCCTTTAGAAATAACAGCTTTGATTACGAGTGGAGACTAAATCAGAGGGGCATATCACACTGCATCCCATAAATGTGTACAATTATTATGTGTCGATTAAAAATAATAAAGTAAAAAACAAACCACAGGGGAGAAAAGTGGACGTGGAGAGACCACTTAGGAAGCTGTTGCAGTAACTCTGGCATGAAATGTTGGTGATCAAAACCACGGTGGTGGCAGTGGGAAAGGAGGCAAGTGGAGGAGTCCAGAAATATACACAAAGTTGAGGGTTGGTACTGGGCCCAGCTTCTAGGAAAGAAACTGCAAAAATGTGAATAAGAATCCTTTAATTTGCCCCATATCCTGGCACAAGGGAAGTCCCTTGTCCTATTGCAATAATCAGTGACCTGCTTTTTGCTCCAGGTCTCCAGAAGGATGGCCTTGTCTCCCAGGATCTCTCGCCCTCTCAGAGAGCAAGCACTGGAGTCCTGTTCTTATCTTCTGCATCCTCAGTCAAGGTGGATGGGAGATGGTGCATGTGCACAATTGAGAGTGGGCTTCAATTTGCTGCTGAATAAAATAGGAGCAGGAGAATGATGTGTCCATCTGATAGGTAGCTATGAATCTAGGAAAACTGGAGGAATTCTGGAGAAGCCACCTCCTGCCTTCCTCTTTGACTTGCCACCACAGTAGAATAACAAACTGGACCAATTTTTTAAAGTGTATGTTTCAGAACCTCAGGCAATCTTAAAGCACTCTATTTGAGTCTCAGCTGTAGGCCATTCTTGCTCTTCTCTTTCTAGAGGAGGAGAAGAAAGGTTTGTCTCTAAGGATCCATTCTAGGTTCCTTGGACAACCATTTTTAACACCATCTCTGTAAGCCCTGGAATGATTTCTTGTGCTTGAGGATGAACACTGAATCATCATACATGTTGTTTACTCTACCAACCACCTGAAGCCCACTTCTTCCTGGTCATCGTCTCACCACTGCCGTTATCTATAAAAGGACAATATCAGGGACCACAGTACCTTAGCTGCACAAAATACTTGCAGAAATCATTCATTTTTCTACAAAAATGACAAAAAGTCCTTTGTGCGCCAAGTCTTCACTTATCTAACCCGTGATCCCCAGTCCTGCCAATGTCACCCTGCCTCCTTCGTCCTGGGATCAAAGGACATCAGTGCGATCTCATCTCTGTGCCTCTACCGCAAATATGCTCAACCCCAGGCACACTCAGCACATGTGGTTCAGAGAGGCTGTGAGATTGGTGCATTTCTTACCAGATCGGTGCATGGCATCTTCTGGTTGCTGGGCCTGCAGGCCAATAGGCCAATGTTTGTTTTCATTACTGTTCTTTGCAGTTGCCCTTCCTTCTCTAACAGTGGTTTTCAGCTGGGAGTTTTGCCCTCCAGGGAACAATTGCCAATGTCTGGAGACATTTCTGGTTGGTAGTGGTGAAGGGGGGTGGGCTGTACTGGCTTCTATTGGGTAGAGGTCAGAGATGCTGCTAAACATCTTACAATACCCAGGACAGTTCCCCAGGCCAAGAATTGTTCAGTCCCACGTGTCAGTAGTGTTGAGGTTAAGAAACTCTGCTCTATCTAGAACATTACTCTGTGACCAAGGGGGCTCTTGGGTCCTCCAAAGCCCTATAGGATTGCTAGAGCAAACCACAAGTTCATGAAAAACCCACTTGCTCTTATGTTTCTTTCCACAGCTAAGCTCTGTCCAGGAGGCCCAGTTAAAGCGGCTCGAGGTGACAAGACCCCGAGTGCTGGGGAGCAGGGAGCGGGGCCAGGTGCCGAGGATGGCCAGGCAGCCACCGCCGCCCTGGGTCCATGCAGCCTTCCTCCTCTGCCTCCTCAGTCTTGGCGGAGCCATCGAAATTCCTATGGATCGTGAGTCCTGCCCCATTCTCTTCTCTTTTTTTTCCTGATTTTGGGCAGAGGGGTGGGAGGGGGGGGAAGGTCAGAGGAAAGTTCAGATCATTCAAAGAAGATTGAGGAGAGGGGATGCAGTGGATTCTGAGATTCAGAGCTGGGTTTCTCTCCAAAGAATTGACACGGGCTCATGTTTGGAAGTTTGAGACTGTATGTTGCAAAGCCAGTTTCTCAGGGCTGTGGCTGAGCTGATGCTTGGGGCGCCTGGAGCCAGCTGAGTGGGACCAGAGGTGGCGGAGTTTGGGATTCTGAGTGCCACTTAGGTTTTTCCCTCTGCTCACCTCTCCAGTCCTCTGTGGTCTTGACTTGCCCATGAAAGCAGTCCAGGGTCAAGTGTGGTGGAGCAGTTCTTACTTGCCTTTCTAATGTCTGATATATTCAAATCCACACCCTTCGGGCCCTCTTGGCTGGAGTAATCAGGAGGACACAGGCCTGGGAAGGGCTGGGAGCAGAATTATCTTTGCAAAAGACATGGCTAAATGACACATTAAAATAGAGCCCCATTATCATGCCGCATAGGAGAACCAGGCATGGATTCCTTCTCATTGTTTTCAACTTTCCCGCAGTAAAGATAAAAAGTAAAATCGCTGTCATTCTGTTTCTCATAGAGGGGGCATTATTTGACCATCAGAATCATAAAGTAAGGGGCTTAAAATGCAAATCTAACAGCCATGTCTCCACCAACCATATCTGTTGCTGCGTTCATCAATGGCCCATGTATTGGCAGCCAAACTCCTCGGCCCTGCCTTTAGGTGTGTGCCACCTTTACCACAACTCTGACACTTCTGGCAAAATGTCTTAGCATCCCCAGGCTAGGATGTGAGCATGCCATCTCTGACCCCTGTTCCTTGTGTCAAGGAACAGAGGGGACCCACATGACACCAACATTGGCTTGGGCTCTCTCCAGTTAACAGATGTCTGGGGAGGGGGGCAGGAGAGTAATACAAACTCTAAAAAGTCGTCCCTGAGCTCTCCAAAGCCAGACCCCTGGTCCTGGAGTTAGCATAGTTTGGAGAAGAGTTGGAGGTATCTCAGCCCTCCTGGCACTCTACTTCACCCATAATAGCTGCCCCAGAGGAGGGGACTTTTTGGATGATAGAACACCAGTAGTAACTGTAAGTCAGACCCAGAGGTAAGATGAGCAAAGCCCCTGCTGCCCTCCCAATACCCCCAGGCATGTGGACTTGAATGTATGTGTGCATATGTATGCATGCCCACACACATGTGCACGTGCACAGGGAGGGAGGGAGGGAGGAGAGGAGAGTTGTGAAAGGACCTGTTCCCATGGTAACTGTCTGCGAGGCTGCCTCGAGGAGAGTTTCTCATTAACAGTCCCAGGAAGACAGTCTAATAAGGAGCCTGGTAAGGCCAAGTCCCCGGAGGGAGGGTGTGCAGAGGAAATTGTGTTATCAGGGAAGTGGTGAAGGCTCATTTCTCTTCTGCCACTTCTCCTCTCTCACTCACCTGCTGCTTTGATCCCCAGGGCCAGTGGGTGAGGGGTCCCTGCAAGGTGAGCCTATAAATAGATGGCTTTGGTGTCTATCTTAAGAATCTGGAATTCTAAAGCTCTACAGGAAACGGAGACACAGCAGACACCCCAAGCAGTCAGGCTCTCCAAAGCCCCACCTGTAGGGTAGAGCTGAGAGTGCCCTGATCTCCCCACCATCTCTCCATTCCAGTGTCCCTGGGACGACCCCCACCCCACGTTGTGTTCGCGGAAACTCAAGCCTTTGCTAGCTTAGAGTCACACAGCAAATGGGTGGTGGAATCAAAAAAGAAACCACTGGAATCGCAGGTGTCATGCATCAGGGAGTGAGCTAAGTGCTGCATGTGCCTCATCGCACATGGTTCTGGCAGCTAACCCTCAACATAGGTGTTATCCTTAGCCTGTGGGTTAGAGACAAGGAAGCAACAGAGCCGGGATAGGACCACAGCACCTCTCTGATGGAGAGGGAAGTCCTTCTGCAACGGCATTCCAGACGCTCTGGCTGTGTCAGGGCAGGAGACCCAGGCTGCCCGGAGCATGCCCCACACACATGGCACCTCCCCGGTTGCTGCAGGTCCAGTGGCCCTGGCAACGTGTCCGAAAAGAGTCTGCAGAAACTGAACACACTTTCCCAGTGGCCACCGAAGATGACAGGGGATGAGGGGGCAGGTCCTGGCACTCTATGGCCGAGGCCATCTCCTGGGCCTCCTGTACTGCTGGGCTGGAAGGTGGTGGTCATGCACTGCGAGGGCATTGGCATTTCTGGCAATTTCTATAGAAACAAGTTAAAGTATCTGGCCTTCCTCTGCAAGTGGATGAACACCAACCCTTCCCGAGGCCCCCACCATTCCCGGGCTGCCAGCCTTCTTTTTTGGCAGACCCTACGGGGCATGCTACCCCACAAAACCAAGCGAGGCCAGCCGCCCTGGACCGCCTCATGGTGTTTGATGGGATCCCACCGCCCCTGACACAAAAAAGCAGATGGTGATCCCTGCTGCCCTCAAGGCTGAGCATCTGAAGCCCACAAGAAAGTTTGCTTGCCTGGGGCACCTGTCTCATAAGGTTGACTGGAAGTACCAGGCAGTGATAGCCACCCTGGAGGAAAAGAGGAGGGAAAAGGCCAAGATCCACTACCAAAAGAAACAGCAGCAGAAACAGGCCCGAAAGAACGGCGAGAAGAAAATCGCAAGTTCACAGGGGTCCTCAAGACCCATGGGCTTCTGGTCTGAGCCCATAAAGACTGTTTATTCCTCAAAAACAAACAAACAGAAAAAAGAAGCTGAATGCAAGACAGAAGGCCAGCCCTTCAGAGAGGCCCGGGCTGCCCTGGGAAGAGGCTGTCCTCAGCAGGTCTCTCCATCTCGCTGGGCCCAGCACCACAGACCTCCCATGTGTGCTGAGCTGAGCCCACCCTCCATCCAGCCCTGGGCTGAAGGAAGATCAGGCATTCTTAACGTTCTCACCCTGCCAGATGTTCTTTCTACTCATTTGCCCCTTCAGTGGACATTACCTGTGTCTCGAGGGCAGGGGCACTGCTTCTATTCTGGAGAGGCTGGGCGCCGCAGGCCTCCTGGAGCAGAGCCCCAGACCGCTGCACAATCCCTCATTGAAGGCCCAGCCTCCAGCTCCCACTGCTGTGCCAGCGAAGTCACATGCACCCCTCCCACCCATCCCCTCCCTCCCTCCCTCCTTCCCTCCCTATCCAGCCCCAAGGAGAACAGTATGACCTTTGAAAAAAGCCAAGGGTCGCCTCATCAACCAGAGTGAGTTTGCCAAAAAGGGGGTCTGCTGGCCCTTTTGTCCCTGGCCCTGCATCAGCGGACAGCATTTTCCTCCCAGAAGTGGCAGAAACAATTCCTTCCCACCTTCATCACAAATAACGCTGCAGGATGGCCTCAACTCATATGCACACTCTCACACATACATGCACATTCACACATACACTCACACTCACACCTGCTTACTCATGCACACTCACACCCACTCACACTCACACCCTCACATATCCTCACATGCTCACACTCATGCACACTCACACATGCCCTCACATACCCATATGTGCTCACACTTATGCACACTCACTCCCACTCACACACCTCAATCACACGCACTCACATGCTCCATCTCCTGAGAGATGGGTGCCAGAGGTCGTAGGTATCAGAGCCAGGGAAAGAAAAGAGGCACACGAGTAAAGAAACCTCGCAGACCGAGCAGGCGTCTGCCTCACTCCCTGCAGAGCTGGGCTGGAAGAGCTGTGGAATTCACTTTCCCCTGCTCCATAGAAGGTGAGTGGTGTGACACTGGGTGGGAGCTTGGTCACCCTCATCCCTACAAGCTGTCCCCACTGTCTTCTCCCTGTGGCAGCTTGTCTTCTGGGTTGGTTCTGTCCCTGTAAGAAATTCCTTAGTAGCACAGTGGTGGCTGCAGATGCCATCCCTATAGTCAAGTAGATTCTCCAGAGGCCCCTGGCCTGATAGTATGGGGGCTGGGGACAGCATCCAACCAACTCTTGCTGCCCTGAGAGTCTCCGGCACCCACAGTCTCCCCTCTCACTCACCCTTCTCCAGAATGTCAAGGAGAGCAGCGTCCTGAGGCCCCAGCTGGCTCGCTCACCTCTCTGGCCAAGGATGGATTTGTTAAAAAACAAAACAAAACAAAACAAAAAACTCTGGACCAGGCACTGGGAGAGCTGGTTCTCCTTCTAGCTCTGCAGCAAACTTCCTGTATGATCTTGGCCGAGAGACTTCTTCCTTGGATCTGGAGATTCCCTGGACAATGTCTAGGGCTCTTTCCATTGAGTCAGCCTTCGATTCTATAAAAGAGAGGCTTGAAGTCTTGAATAGGCAAAGGAGGTCCCTTGTCAGGCTTGCTAACCAGGGTGAGACCCCAAAAATGTCCTGAATGAAGAAGCTAAGGGCCTGGGCTAAGGGCCAAGGGGAGCGGGTCCCAGTGACAGCCCCACCTCTCCTAAGAATGGCCCCTTCTCCCCACCCAAGCCAACTGGCGTTCATCTTTCTAGAGTTACCTTTCTTGGGGCCCTGGCAAGAATATCACATATGGGTGAAGATGCTGTGGAGACGAGCTCCAGGGAGCATGTGTTCAGAAGCCATAGATTTTTGCTTTCCCCCTGGACTTTTCATTCCTTTGTCTCCTGCCCAGGCAGCCCTGGGCAAATGGCAAAGCAAATGTCTCTTCAGTCTTCTAGGGGCCACACGAAATAATTATTTTGGATCTTTTCATGAGTCTTAGTCTCAAGACTTTCCTTCATGCATAGCATGTACGGCAGGGCCCTTGTCCTGCCACACTCTGCCCCTCCTCTGGGATCTCTCTTCCCTCCCCTGCTGTGGCTCTTCCTGCACCTCTTGTTCTGAGCTTAACTCTGGCTTCTCCAGGCTGCCCTCTCTAAGCCCCCAGAATCCTCGCCACATCTCACTCAAGTCAAGTAGGAAGGCTTCAAAGTCACCATGGCTTTGCCCTGATGCTGGCAGCTCACAGCTCCCCACAAGGAGCCCTCACTCTGAAAAAAGTCAGCCTGCAACAACAGTACAGTAGTCTGCACCTGCATGAAATGAGAATGCCATGTTACTTTCTGATATATTCATCAGGAAAAGACATTTGAAAGTCACAGCAACACATGTTCCCTTTTCTGCACATTTTAACCAAGACCTTGTCCCCACAAAAAGCACACCATCTAAAACCTTCCTATCCAGAGTGTGGTTCACACACCACCAGCATGGCATTGCCCCAGCACTTGTCAGAAAGGCAGAGTCCCAGGCCCCACCCCAGCCCAACTGAATCAGAACCTGCCTTTTAACCAGCCCCCAGGTGATGCATGTTAAAATTTGAGAAGCCCAGACCTCAGATACATACATCCACCTGCACAGGAGCACACCTATACGAGCACATGCACACTTCAGGTAGGAGCTGGGGTAGATTTGTGCCACCTGCCTCCTTACCTTCTTTGTGAAAAGCACAGAAAGGAGCTGTAGCCTCTGCTTCATCTCTGGAGCCTCCCATTGAGAAGCATGATTTCTATAAGGCAATGTACCATGAATAGAAGCAATGTACCATGAAAGGGGCATTTGCCTCTAGAGTCTTCCATAGGATGGGAAAGGAGGAGATGCCAAGGAGAGAAGGTGTCGTGGGAGAAATGAGGCCTTGGAGCTTTGCCCTGCAGCAGTGGTTCCAATCCACTCCCTTCCTGGCACCTGTCTTGCCCTCAGCCTCTCCTGTTCACTGTTGGCTGAGGAGCCCACTTCCCTCAGTGGCATCAGATGGAAGGAAATACCTTCAGGGCCTCTTTCAAGCAGCATTGTCACTTGGGGACATGTGGACTTCCTGGTGACACTGTCCTTTGATCAGAGCCAGTCTTTCTGCCCAACTCTGTGGTTTTGGTCACCCAGGGGAGGCGTCAGCTTCTCCATAAGGCACTCACTGGGTCCGTTCCCCAACCCTGCTTGGTTCTTGCACTGGGCTCTGCAGCCAGGAGGAGAGAGCCCTGTGCTCAGCACCCTCCCCAGGCACACCCCGCCCACTCCCTGTGTGCTGGGGCGTGAGGATGCCTGGGCGGTTGTGTGCATAACGATGTTCTTCTTTTCTCCCTCTCCAATGCTAACCCGTCGGAACTAACAGCAAGCATTCAGAATGAGCGTAAGTGCCCTGTGTGCCTCTCTGTGCCTCTGGGAGTTGGGAGGGAGGAATGAGGCATGAGGTGATACCTGGGGATTAGTGGCCTGCTGGGACTTCTGCTGGGGCCTCTTCACACCAGAGCCCTGTAGTGAGGTATCTTACTGCGGGGGAAGGAAGGAGGCTTGCCTGCAGCATTCTCTTGCTGGGAAAGACAGAAGGGCACGTGGTAAGAAGAGGGTCATTGGATCGAAGCTCATGTGCACCACAGCTGTTTCCCCATCCTCCAGTGGCTGGCACAGGACCCCAGGGTAGCACACTGGCACTTGGGACCTAGAAGGGGAGGGTCTGGGAAGTTCTTGGGGACTGAAGGCCCTCTCTGCTCTAGCCTCACCATAGTTTGGCCGTTTGTTGAGCCTCCAGGGCTCAGAACCACCATGACCCCTAAGTTCTGAAAATCTAGCTGCTTTTTCTTCCTTTATTCATTCAACAGACATTTATCAAAAACTATTGTGCACTGTATGTTGTGCTAAGCATTGTAAGGTAAGGATGAGTAAACTAAAAGTCTGGCCTTCAGTTTCTCCTCGGGATGCTATGGGAATTTTTTTTTTTTTTTTTTTTTTATGGAGTCTCGCTCTATCGCCCAGGCTGGAGTACAGCGGCACAATCTGGGTTCACTGCAGCCTCAGCCTCCTGGATTCAAGTGATTCTCCTGCCTCAGCCTCCCGAGTAGCTGGGGTTATAGGTGCTCACCACCATGCCCGGCTAATTTTTTTTTTTTTTTTACTTTTAGTAGAGATGGGGTTTTACCATGTTGGCCAGGCTGGTCTTGAACTCCTGACCTCAGAAAATCCATTCGCCTCAGCCTCTCAAAGTGCTGGGATTACAGGTGTGAGCCACCATGCCTGGCCTATGGGATTTTTTTTTTTTTTTTTTTTTTTTTTTTTTGAAAACAGAATATTGCTCTGTCGCCCAGGCTGGAGTGCGGTGGTGCGATCTCGGCTCACTGCAAGCTCCGCTTCCTGGGTTCTTGTCATTCTCCTGCCTCAGCCTCCCGAGTAGCTGGGACTACAGGCACCCTCCACCACGCCCGGCTAATTTTTTGTATTTTTTAGTAGAGACGGGGTTTCACCGTGTTAGCCAGGATGGTCTCGATCTCCTGACCTCGTGATCCGCCTGCTTCTGCCTCCCAAAGTGCTAGGATTACAAGCGTGAGCCACCACGCCTGGCTGCCTATGGGATCTTTTTAAAGGGATTCTTCTTATGCTTAATCTTTGACACCCACCTTCTTTCCTGCGGCACCATTTAAGGAGCTGGGTCTCTAGAATGGGGCCCTGTTCACCGCCCCCCACACCCCACCCACTTGCCTGCTTGCATGTGTGGCTTCTGAAGCTCTTCATCTCAGCTGTTCCCCAAGCTGGACCCCAGGGAGGTCCCTGCAGCCCTGACCATGCTCCCTGTGCACTGTTGCAGTGACGCAGCCGCCAACCATCACCAAGCAGTCAGTGAAGGATCACATCGTGGACCCCCGTGATAACATCCTGATTGAGTGTGAAGCAAAAGGGAACCCTGCCCCCAGGTGAGTGAAGGGGAAAAAGAGTGCATCGAAACCACCCGCTTGCCTCTGGGCCTGATGATAACTAAGGCAAATGAGGCAGCTGGAAAATTGGACTCATCCATTCCAAAAAATTTCCATTAGGCACCTACTAGGTGGAAGGCATAATTGAGGTACCAGGAAATTTTGCCGATAAGCAAACTGGAGACCAGAAAACAAGTGACTTAAGTTCACACCAAAAGCCAGGACTGGATGTTCAGTTTTCTGACTTTCCGTATAACATTCTTTCCTCCACCCTGTGTTCCCATCATCTGCCCCACGTTTAGCTTATAGGAAGTTCCTTTTCCAAGCCAACTTGAGTCTTTCATTCTGAGCTTGCCTCTACCTGTTTATGTGCTCATTAAGACCAAATAAGATGTCAACAGACATGAATTAAAAGCCTGTTGTGTGTGTGTCCGGGCTCTGTGTTAGGTTCTGTTACTCACGTTTTGTTCGACCACCTAACGGTGCTCTGGGGAAGGACCAATGTCCTTATGAAGAGGAGGGGAAAAGGGGGTACAAAGGTCCAAGGTTACCCAGCTTGAAAGGGGCAGAACCCAGATTTAAAATGCATTTCTACCAAATGATAAGCATCGGAGACATGGCAGATGTTATTATCTGCCCCCATCCCCATCCTCAAAGTAGCATCTACAGACTGAGCCTTTCAGGAGCCTCATGCAAGATTCAGACCCGTATGTGACAGGACCACATCTAGGGTGTGTCTGTCAGCAGGAGAAATGAGGCCAAGCAAAGGCAGCCAGGTATGCAGCAGCTTTATTCTGGCCTCCTGGGTTCACACAAGACAGTCTCGAACCCAGAGCTCTGAGCCTGGGAACCAGCAGGGACTCCCTCGCTGGCCGTGGGAGTCACCCTGAAGGGTTAGTCAGGGTAATGGTAACCTCACTTGCTTCTGAGGTTTGGTCTTTCCCCCATGGTTCCTTTGCAAAGACAATAATCCTGTGGCACTGAGCAGCCCCTGCTGTTCCAGCTGCTCCTGCTTTCCCTGCTTCTTTTACAAGTTAGATTGTGGGCATCTGAGGATGTGAGGCCTTGGCTGCAGCTCCCAGGAGGAGCAGAGGGGGCCATTCTAGTGCTCTTCATCAGTGGCTCAGTTCTACTAGGCTGCCATTTCTTTAAAAGCTGCCACTGTTTTTGTTTTTGTTGTTGTTTTTTTTTTTCTAATTGAGACGGAGTCTCGCTCTATCCCCCAGACTGGAGTGCAGTGGTGCGATCTTGGCTCACTGCAAGCTCCACTTCCCGGGTTCATGCCATTCTCCTACCTCAGCCCTCCCAAGTAGCTGGGACTACAGGCACCCGCCACCACACCCGGCTAATTTTTTGTATTTTTAGTAGGACGGGGTTTCACTGAGTTAGCCAGGATGGTCTCGATCTCCTGACCTCGTGATCCACCCACCTCAGCCTCCCAAAGTACTGAGATTACAGGCGTGAGCCACCGCGCCCAGCCAAAAGCTGCCACTCTTGGGCTACAGGGTGTGGTCACTGCTATATAATCTGTACTCACTGAGCAGGGCACAAGTAACCTAAGCTGTTTCACTTTGGCTTTAAAATGGATTGTAAAATTAAGGCGGCAGGAGGAGCAGAGCCAGCTCCCTGATGTATTTAGGTTGGGTGGAATATGAATTCAAGTTTGCATTCCTAGTAGAAGGTTGGAAATGTCCTGGGGTGGAAGAAGCCACAGATTCTAGATTCTAGAAATGAAAATCTCTCCTCAATAACGTGTTTAACATAACCCCCGAGTAGCTACTTGAGTATCTAACACTTAGAGCCACGAGTCCCCGTCTTAGGTGGGTAGAAATACTAACATCAGGCCCCTGCCCTGGACAGTCACTTGGGTGGGACCTGGGACTTTGCATTTTATTGAGCTCTCCAGATGGTTCTTCTGCTCAGCCAGGCTGAGACCTGTTGGTATAGGGGTGCCACGATGGGACTGAGAGAGGGAATTTTGGTACTGAGCCAGGGACTAGGGATCTGAGATCTGCCTGGAGCCCAGAGCCCACCCCATTCGTCTTGGTTGCCACTGCTCCCCACTCTCCACAGCTTCCACTGGACACGAAACAGCAGATTCTTCAACATCGCCAAGGACCCCCGGGTGTCCATGAGGAGGAGGTCTGGGACCCTGGTGATTGACTTCCGCAGTGGCGGGCGGCCGGAGGAATATGAGGGGGAATATCAGTGCTTCGCCCGCAACAAATTTGGCACGGCCCTGTCCAATAGGATCCGCCTGCAGGTGTCTAGTGAGTAGCATGGGGCAGGGCTGAAATGCCCTGCTCCTGGGTAAATGGAGAGTGGGGGGTGTGGAAGGCCATTCCAGAAGGGCTGCCCCTGCCCTTGGCCTGCAGATGCCTTGGTGTTCTCTATGCATCTTCCCCAACTCAGAATGATTCCCTGGAAAGGAAGCTCCCAAAGCTTCCTTTTGAAGTTGTTGTCTGCAACAATTTCACTGGCCACTGCGGGCACAGGAGAGGGGAAAGGAGGGGAGCCTTGAAGATGCCTCCCTTCTCCTGCCTCTCAAGGGCAGCCCCTTGAGTAGGCTCACGTGCCCCGTCCCTCTCTCTTGCTCCCTCCTTCTCCAGGTGCCCCTTCTGTTTCTCCTCCTTGCATGCCTGCCTCTGACCCTGCTCCTTGCCCCGGGCCCAGCCATCACCCTCACTTTATCCTCTTTGTCCACTTCTCTCCAGAATCTCCTCTGTGGCCCAAGGAAAACCTAGACCCTGTCGTGGTCCAAGAGGGCGCTCCTTTGACGCTCCAGTGCAACCCCCCGCCTGGACTTCCATCCCCGGTCATCTTCTGGATGAGCAGCTGTGAGTCTTGGGGGCCTGGTGTTGTGTTTATATCTTAACCTTAGGGAGTGGGGTGGGTGTGTTAAATGGGGAGGGGCTTGCCCAAGCTAGAAGACCTTGATTTGTGAGAAGCAGATGCAATGTGGCAACCAGGCTGAGAACACAGGCTCTGCAGAGAGAGGCTGCTTGGGCTTATTTTCTAGCCTGGCTGCTGTGTGATCTTGAGCAAGTGTGATCTTGAGCAAATTGCTTACATCTCTGGGCCTCAGTTTCCTCTTCTGGAAAAAAACAGAGCGAATCATAGTACTTATCTAATAGGATTATTATAAGAATAAATGAGTCAATACGTCCAAAGTGCTTAGAACAGGGCCAGACACACAGTAAGCACTTGGAAACATGATAATGAAAATGAAGAGCAAGACAGAAGGGATTAGGGGAGAAGAGGAGAAATGGTTTTTCCAGTTGGCCAATTGCAAGTGGTTGATACCAAACCATCTCTTTCAATTATTGGCTGGTCTGGATTTATTCTGATTCGCTCTTCTGGTAGGAGGAAGGGTGAATGGGGAATTGCAACCTTTCATAAAGGAGTGATGGGGAGATAGGGTATCTGCAGCAGGGACAGAGTAACATCATTCAGCGATTGTTCTGGCTCAATTTTGAACTGAGCCTCATTCATCCTCTCCGGACCTCAGTTTCTTCCCATGTTTTCAATTTAAATAAAAGGAGAAGCATTAATAGAGGTAAATCAAAAACTGCTATCTCTCTGTGTGTCCTTCTGGCTTCCTGTCCTCCCTCCCTTCCCGCCTACCTGTCTGCCTCCTCTCCCCCTCCTTCCATCCCTCCTTTCCCATCTATCCAGCCATCCATCAACCTATATCTCCACCTACCTACCTGCCAGTCATCCATCCTTCTATCCATCCCTGAATTCTTAGCAGCCTACTTTGAAAAGAGGCTGCCCTGTTGATGAGGCAGCTTTGTAAGTTATTTTGCAGGTTGAGGATGGCTTTGTGCTCAATCACTGTCTCTCTCTTCCCCCATCACAGTGCACATTTGTGGGGAAGGCTGCCTGGCCACAGGCTGCTGGCCTCACTTGTTAATTCACAGTTCAACTTCTCCTCTCTCGTCTCTCCCACATCACATTCACCACCAAGTTGTGTTCACTCTGCCTCCCAAGTAGATCTTAGACCCTTGTCTTCTTTCTGTCCTCACTGACATCTCCCCAGCCCCGGCCACCATCAGTTTTTCCCTGGGTTACAAGAATTATCCATAACAGGCCTCCCTGGTCTTTCTAAAAATGTGATACTTAATTGATAGTTTCATTCATCTGCTTAAAGCCCTTCACTGGCTCCTCCATCACCTCAAAATAATGGTCCAGATCCCTTTCCCTGGCACCCAGTCCCATTCCAGATCTGGCCCTCTGCCTCTCCAGCCCTTGTCTCACCTCATCCCCTTACACCACTGAGTGGACTATGTACTCTTAGCCTTTATCACACACTCTTCCAGCTCCTCAGAAACCTCAGCTCCCCTGTCTTTTCTGCTGGTATAAGATATGCAGGCTTCAAGGCTCAGCTTAGGACCCCCTAGAATGCACTGGGTTCTTTTTTGCAGTTAATCCCCTTCTAACTGGTGTGTTCTGCTCGCCACGCTGCATTGCAATTGTTTATTTATCTGCTGCCTCTTCTACTAAACTGGAAGTTATTTGAGGGCAGTAACAGTCTTGCCCACCTTTCACCAGCACCTAGCACAGTGCCTGGCACATAGTAGGCCTACAGTAAATCAGGAATGGTTTGAAGAGCTGACCAGCCCATTATGGGGTAGTTGGCATCATTAACCTTGTGCTTTAAGAAATGGTGACTTAAAAAACAATTGTGGGGATAGGAAGGAGATAGCTGTGAGTAGTCAGCTTTGGGTATATTCTAACTAACCTAACAGCCTGGAAACCTGGTTTTTTGGGTTTACATCAGATATAGCACTTGAAAAAAAAAAAGAAAAGAAAATATAGTCAACATTTTCAGCCACTCCAGTTATATCATTAATCAGACATTTTCATATTTTAACATCTCTAAAATTGAAATCAGATTTAACATCTCTTACAACTGATGATGTACATCATTGATTGGTATATATCTTACAGTTGTAATCAGTAGTGCTTTCTTCTTAGGAATAAAAAACAAAGGTATACATTATAATTGATGATTACATTTTTATTAAATGCAGCAAAGCCAAGTTCAATTTCATTTAATTCAGCAAACTGTTGAGTGCCTCCTATATGCCGAGTCCTAAGACAGGTGCTGGGGCATAAGATGAACAGATCATGGTCCCTGGCCTCTGAGTGCTGTCGCTGCTAGCTTGAGAATTTGAACCTTGGGGAGTACCTGAAGGCTTGTGTTCCTTCTGCTGGTCCCACAGCCGGTGAGATCTTTTGTGGCGTGAACAGGAAAGAGAAAAGCGTGGTCATAGAACATGGACATGGTGGGCAGGCAGGTCTGCATCTAGAATCCTGCTCTCCTCTCTGCCTTTGCAATGCTGGACACATTACATCCTCTGCTTTCTGATCTGTAAAATGGGAATAAGCCATACTTCAGAGTTGAGAGGATTAGACCAAGTAATGTCAAGCTCCTGGTCGCCACCTGACCCTCTGTAAAGTGTTCTATCGCCAGGACTGCGGTGGTGATGATTACTGTTATTACTACTAACCTGCTGCTGTACCTCTGCTTTCTTATAGCCATGGAGCCCATCACCCAAGACAAACGTGTCTCTCAGGGCCATAACGGAGACCTATACTTCTCCAACGTGATGCTGCAGGACATGCAGACCGACTACAGTTGCAACGCCCGCTTCCACTTCACCCACACCATCCAGCAGAAGAACCCTTTCACCCTCAAGGTCCTCACCAGTAAGTGAAGGCCCCTGTCCCGGGGCTGGGGGCCAAAGAAAGAAGCCCACTGATCCCACCCAGCCCTAGGTACCTGAGTCTAGGGGGAGACTTGTCCTTGAGGCTGACCTAGAAATCCTTCCAGCTCATGGTGCCTGAGCCACTTCAGCTGCTCTTAAACGATCTCTCTTGGTTGTGAAACCTTGAGTTAAACTTGGTCCTACTCTAAGTCAATCCTCCTCAGATTCTGGTGGGAATCAGAATCACCTTAGAACCTGGCAGCCTACCCAGCACCAGCCTATCGCACCTCAACAGCCCTGAGCCTCTTTGTTCTTTATGAGCCCTCCAGGTAATTCAAGTGCACCCCAGAGTTTGAGAACCACTGCTTCCAGTGGTTATCTAGAACCCCTCTCCGGACACAGCTTGATTATTTCTTTTATTTCTTCTCATTGCTTGGTTATCTTTAGTTCTATAAGAAACCCATGGCAGAAAATATGAAAATTAGTGGAGACACCAAAATAAATTTTATTTGATTCTGTAATATGTATATGCTGAACCATATGGAATCGCTATGTTTGTAAGTTGCAGGCTTATGTTTGAGTTTTATTTGTTTTCGTTTCTATTCCCTGATTCTGTTTGGCTGGTACAAAAACAAATCAGCATTTCCCGACCCATTATAGTGTTGGTGGCTCTCCCTTGAGGAGAGAGAGAAGCTTAGTCAGAAATGTTCTTCTTGGCAAGGACGATGCAGCCTAGAGCTTTTGCTGCAAAGTCTCAGCCCACTCAGGACGTTGAAAGTTGTCTATGTTGATGTACACCATGGATTTGTAACACGCCTTCCATAAAGGAGCCCCCCAAAAAACAGACCTTAGTCTGACTCATGCTGTGAGTGTTGTTTCTGATGCTCTGGACAGTGAGGATTTTTGGGGAGGCCAGTAGAGAGCACCATGTGGGTGCTGGCAGTTTGCAAAGGTCAGAAAAAATAGGCTGACCCTGGCTTCCTGGAGGCCCTGCAGAGGTGGTGAACAATGGCTCCCCGGGTGGGTGTGGGTCAGGAGAGGTTCAGGTGAGATCACTTCTCATTCAGGACAGGTAGGGGGTGTGACCATTATCGTTCTCTTCCTTCCTCCCTATCCCTGCTGATGGCAGAGGCAGGTGGTCCTGAGAGCCAACACAGCCCCATGCTCCATTTCCACCATGGCACAGAGGTGGATCCAAAAGGAAGCAGCTTCCTTTTCTCTTCCCCTTCTCAAGTTTTTTTTTTTCTTTCACCTTTTCATTTTCTTCCTTTTTCTTTTTCACTTCCTTATTTCTCCTCCCTCTTTCTTTTTCCTTCTTCTTTTCCATCTCTCTGTTCTGTCTTGGAACTCCATTCTGCCCTCCTCTAATCATCGCCTCCTGCCTTGCAGTGTCCCCACACACTGATCTGTGTTGGTGCTGGGCTGCCGAAGGTGATAGCCGGCAGGTTGCCTGACACCTGCAGCAAGCCCCTCGAGTTCCTGGCAGGGTGACCTGGCTTCGCTCCGGTTGCTCCCCCGTCCCTGACTTTCTCATTCCTGACCCAAGCCCAGGGAGACCCCTTGGAGGAGAAAGTTGGTTTGTCTGCAGTGTCTCCTCAGTCCACATCAGGGTGACTGCCTGCCAGCTGGCTGGGCTGGGAAGGACAGTGTAGTCTGCCCAGGACCTCGGAGTGGCCTCAGCAGCCAGAACAGGACTAACAGCATTGGCAGGGGGAGGAGCAGGGATGTCAAGAACAAGATAACATGCTCGCTGAGCTGAGCCTGGACAGCCATCAGCATCACCACCAGGGCCCCTCTCTCCTTGCCCAGACGACGCTAGAAATCGGCCTGCTGCTTTTGGAACTGAGTCAGTTGACCTTCTGCCATCCTGGGCAGAGCCCATCACTGTCACACAGAGTAGAGCAGAGGCCAAGAGACTGAGGTGGTGAAGAGTCTTCCTCTGTAGAATTAACTAACTTCCTCTGCAGTTAGAGATTTAAACAACATGTAGAACTTGGACTTTCCAGAAACACTCTTCTCTACCAGAAGAAGTAAGGGATGTTTGTTAATTCTTCATTTCTAGGTCCTCTATTCCACTGAAAACTCTTTCCTCCGAATGGCGAGAAACCCCCTAGGTGATTGGAACAGAGCCCCATCAGCTTCCTGGAGTTCTCCCAGGGGCAGCTCTGGCTGGGAGCAAGTTCTGGGCATCTGAGCCAGCCCAGAATTGGGCACACTTGCTTAAAATAGCACAGTGGTGCTCTTTCTACTTTCCTGTCTGGAGAGGACACAGGCTTTCTCTTGTACCTTCAGAACCAGGTCTGGGGTGGGAGGCAAAGCAGTCAGGCAGGGGCAGCTTCAAAGGCCCTATTCTCACCAGGCACTCCTGTCACAGTTTGCCCATTTGGGAAGAAATAAATCTCATCATGTCCCATTTTTATTACCTGCATTGAAGGAAGTTGACAATGGTATGTAATGCAAAATACTGGGTAATCTGAAATCATTTTTAAAACCTGGGATGCAGTCAAAGATAAGCAGTGGAGTTGGGCTACAGAGCTGGGCCCGTCCCACTCTGCCTATGCTGTAACAGGTGCTGGGTGCCTCCTGATGCAATAAGAGGCAACTGTGGTAAGCGATGAGGGTCCTCCCTAAGGCAGACACCAGGGCACACCCCTTCTTCCTCCAGTGTCTAAGTGACATTCTTGGAGCAGTCAAAGAAGTTTCCGTGAATTTCTCACATGTGCTCCAGAATTCACAAACCACGAGGTCAGTTCTGGGCGTGGGCTACTTCTCTGGAAAGAGATAGGTTACATTTCACCTGGTGATATGGGAGCATGAAGGAAGGGCCCTGTCATCTGTATGTGCCACCAACCACCCGCAGGAGAGGAACAGAGTTGCCTCCCAAGCCCAGCTGCAGCCCCCACCTGCCCTTGGGCCACCCCATCTCTTCGTTACCTTGTGGATTTATTCCTGCCTTTAGCTCCAGATGGACCCAAGCAGACTTCCCAAACAGGCTGGGTCTTTACAACAAACCCCATCTTAAGAGAGAGTTCTGAATAATGAAAATCTTCCTACCAGGTGGCAAGCAGATTTGGGATGCAATGCAATGCCAGTCCCAGAAAAGGACTCTCATACCTCTTGCAACTAGTTGTAATGGGATTGGATCTGTCGTCAAATATGCAAATGTTTTGGCAGAGCCCCTGTCGTCCCTCAAGCAGTTGGACCATGTTCTTGCCTCCTCAGGGCCATCTGCTTGGCTTCCAGTCAGCTGTATACCCCCACCCCCTTTTAGTACTGTCACAATTTGAACCCAGTTGCTGGAAGGGACCGGAGGTAGAGAGGGAAAAGCTCCTTCAGGACGCTGGCGTGATGATGTGTCCTCTTCTGAAATGTCTTTCTCATTAAGGAGTAAATGCCTGCAAGTTTGAATTACCTAGCATTGGAACTGAAGCCACTGATCTTGTTCCATAAGGAATGTCTTCAATCCTGCATAGTCTAGAGAGCTTCGAACCTCCAGAACGTTCAGCAGGACTTTCCTAGTATGAAATGTAGAACTCACAGCTTGCACTTTCTCCTGTCCCAAGCTCCAATTCTAAATTCTAAAGCCTGAACCTCAGGGATGTTCTCCCCACCTCACTGAACCTCTCCCGGCATCCTCACAAGGAGGGCTTTCTGCCAACAGAGACATCTCCAAGATCATAGTGGTGCCTACCTGGTCAGACTCCAGTGACACATGTTGCTGGGTGTGGCCAGGGCCCCTTGGCCCAACTCTTTTGGTCAATGACCTCCTCCCATTTACCACCAACCCCCTGCAGCTTAGCTTCTGCCCAGGCAGCACTTTGCTCTTCCCCGGAGCTCACTAACACTCCTTTCTCTTTAGCTGCTCCAAGAGCTAGCCTGACCCAGAGTCCTGGGAACGGAGGATTTTGATAAGAGGGAGTTGTTCAAAAGATGGCTACAGGACACCACTAATCTTTCTCTCATTTGTTTGAAAATATAGCAGGACCAAATAATTAAAGTTCAAACCTAATTTCTTTAATTAAAAAAAAAACATTATTTTATTATTGCCTTCTTTTGCAGGATTTAACCTTTTTTTCTCCTTTTGTGGGCTGTTTTGTGTTGCTTGTTCTTCACTGAGCGTATTGCCTTTCCAAATATGCCGTGTCTTTCCTTTGCAAAAGACCACTGCTGCCCTCCTCGGTTGTTTTTCTGGCTTTGCATTTGTTTTCTCTCCCCGTTTATGCCTCTGTGACTTCTCCGTGGCCTCCTGTTTGCTCACCCTCTTTTGTTTATTACAGACCACCCTTATAATGACTCGTCCTTAAGAAACCACCCTGACATGTACAGTGGTGAGTCGCAGCGGTAACCTTGGGAGTAACCTTGCCTGTGCTAACCCCAGTTTGCCTAACTTGACTGATACCACGTCATTAACTCCTGCTGGGTGGCAGCTGGCCCAGCCAGGGTGCCAAGGTGACACCTCCAGAAGGCTGCCTGCCAGGAGGCAGTGTGGGGGTTTGAGGTGGTTCACCTGGTGGTGTGATCTCCTCTAACAGGCACGCCTCAAGTTGCTGAATTCTCAACAAGTTGTTCAAACCAGGGTAGGACTTCAAAAGAACTTCTTGAAAAGCAGGAACTTTTACTGAAAAAGTAGAAGCTTAGGAATCAAGAATGGATGAAGGGAGACTATCTTAAAATAGGTGAGTTCCATAGTGAAGAGAAAACAGGAAGTCTGGTTCCTATTGGTAGTTGAAAGAACACAGAAAGCTTGTTAGTATGTTCAGTTAACTCTAGATAGGAATTGCCTGCTTTGTAATCTCACCTTAGTTACCGGGAGTACCATTTCACAGTGAGGTCCCGTGTCTCTTTAAAATCCATCTGGGCAATAGGAGTAAGAGTCCAGCTCTGAGTTCTCTTTCAAGATGAGTATAAATGAGGTGAAACCATCCACTGTACCCTCTCACCTAGGCCTCTCTCCTCCTTTGGTAGTGTATGCAAATCAAATGCCCACCAGTCCACACTTGCGAGACATGGAACAATTATAATGAGGCATGGTTTTAACTCATGACACTGCTGGTTGCTCAGTCTGATTAATAGGGTAATTGGCTATTTCCACACCTGAGTTACCCCTCACCATGGCTCAAGAATGTCTTATTTTCCCTGAGCAGCCAGAGGCACCATCATTTGCTGGCTCTGGTGAGGCAGCTGGCCCCCATCATTAGTTATGCCTCAGAAGCTGAGGCTGCAGGTCCTCAAGGGACCTCACTGTGGGCTGAAACAGATAGGAAGTGTCTGCATTGTGATGTGCTAATATAAAGGATGATGAGTGACTGGAGAAGGGGATGGGATGAGGGACCGCGAGCCAGGGAGAGAGGCAAAGGCTCTAACTTGGCACCAAGCAGCTAGAACCACACTGAGATCCTGCCAAAGAGATTTACTAGCCAAGGAATCAGGGGACCTTTGTTGGATTCTAAGCATTGTTTGTTTTCAAGATAATGGGGCCAACTACTATTGTGTTAAGAGCCCCAGAGCCCTGGTATGGAATGGGCCTTGTTCTAAATCGGATTCCAGGTAATCTGTTATAGGAAGTATTCTGTAAGCCTGAGTGCATCAGAGCCAGAAGGCCCCTTAGAGACCATCTGGTCTAAGTTCCTCACTTTATGTAAGATAAGCCATGCAGGGGAACATACACATAGAGTTGTTTTATCCATGGAATAAGTTTGAGTGATTCCGGTCACTTAAACCAGTTTGTGACCATTGATCAAACTATTATTGCAAGAGAATGAGTGGGACTTATGAGATCCATCCAGGACTATGAAACAAGCAAAGCTTACAAGAGTTTACCTGGAGATTGACCCCTTGTCCTCAATCCAGGGTAGGACGGAGCTGACCCAAGTATGAAGCTGCTGGAAAGGATATAAAGTCAAAGGGAGACACATTTTGAACAAAAGACAACTAGGCTGATGCTTCTAGCAAGAAATCAAAGGGAAATGGAAGGAAGGAGGATGACTTCTTTCTGGAGTGCAGGCATCTGGACAGAGAGACTTGATGAAAAGTGCCCAGGGCATCTGTCTGTTTGGCTCTGAAATATGGCACGTCTCTTTTGTAGCAGGAGGGTCACCCCATACTTCTATTTTGTTTTAGTGATTTCTAGAGTAGATTGGTATCCTCTGAACACTGCTAGGTGCCCCCTGACCTGCTAAGTGGCAGGAGAATCTGGTCTGAGATTGTAACTTGCCGCTTAGGATTCAGCCAGGTGAGGAGACCAAGTGGTTAAGAGTGTGTGCTCTGAGGTAGACTGCCTTGAATTAAATCCAGGGTCCGGGACATACCATTGAGTGATGCTGAGCAAGTCATTTAGTGTCTCAGAACTTTAATGTTCTCATCTGCCAAATGGATGTATTACCTGTCTCATAGGATTGTTGTGAAGATTAAACAGGAGAATGTGCTTATGGTTCCTAGTATGTGTTGGGCACATTCTCGATACTTAACAAGTGTTACCCATTACTGGTTTTAAAGGGAATGGTTTAGTGTTGACTGTATCCTGGATAGTTCTTCTATGCTTCTGAAATTAAGAAGGACAGAGAGAACTTAAAGAGAAGCCAAGGGGCAAAAAGCAGGTGCAATTATAGGAAGAAAGTACCATAGAGGGAGAAATCGTAGGGCAGACCAGAGAAACAAAAGCTGTTCAAATCCTCAGCTGTGCTGAGAACTGCATAAGAAGAAAAGCTCCAACTACTGCATATGAGATTTGGATTAAACTTACAGGAGAAATTTCCTGGTACTGAAAGGTATCAAATATTACTAGACAAAGAGTTTTTCCTATCTTCTGGGGTTGTTTGGTCAGCCATTCCTAGAGCAAGAGAGGTGAATGAGATGCCAAGAATCTGGCCCCATGAGTCTCTGGTTCTCAGTTCTGAGAATCGAAAGCAGCAAAGTGGTCTGGATGAGGCATACAGATGCCCCTAAAAGCTGTTTTTGGTAGAGGTCCTCAGATACGTCTGATTCATTGAACTTTCTTGTCCTGCTAACACATAGCACTTGACAGAGGGGGGCAACTAAGGTTGTCAGCAGTCTTGGTGTTTCTTCAAAAGAGATGATCAAGAGGCATTTATCGTTGGACCTTTAAGGCCAACATGGTTGAGGCATTGTCATCTCCTGTTGTCTGCTAGCTGACCATATTTCCCCAGAAACCCATGGACCCACTCTGAGCCACAGCTTACGAGAGCAGGAGAGGACTGACTGTCCCTGGGCAAGAAGTCAGATGAGCTGGCGAGGGAAGCTCTTCCTGAATCCACACAGATATGAGCTTTAGCATATGGACTCTGAGTTTGATCAGGCATTAGGTCAGACCCCACTCTGAAGATCAGGGCGAATAACCAATACTCTCCAGGGATCCCTGCCTCCATGATGAAAGAGGGTGTCCCATGATAAGATGAGACAGTCATCTGCCACCATTTAGAGTTTCATCTAGTAATCACTGTTGTCTTAGAGTCTTCCTGTCTCTACTTCTCCAGGGAAGGAAATTAGGCACCCTCTTTGAGAACAGTGGCTCTCAAAGCCACCAGCTCTATTATCCTTCCTAGATTTTCATATGAGTTCCTCCTGCTGCAATTGACTGCATTTCTTCATAACCTTTCCTTTAGGGCCAGCCATCTCATTCCTTAATGATATTATGTCCCCCAAATCTTCTTCAAGTTTTCCATGCCTTTAAGAATCCAACTGAGGTGCCTTTAGAGCTGCTGAATTCCCTCCTCAGCTTCTTTTTCTCCACCTTGGGCCCGAGTTTTTTTTAATAGCCACTGAGGAGAGTTGGGATCTTAGCTGAGACAGTGAGAATAGTAAAACATAGTGGAAGAGTTTCACCAGAGCAGCTCACTAAGACAGAAATATCTTTCTCCTTTACCTCTTTTGCCCTTGCATTTTCTTTGGTTTGAATAAGAAAGATATTCCTGAAGCTGACTGTCAGAAGTAGGAACAAGTGGGATGCCCATCTTTAGACAGAGAGGCAATGTAGAGTGGGTGGAAAGCACAAGTTTTTGGTGCTAAATGGCACAGAATCCAAAACATAACTAGCTTGTAACCTTGGGCAAGTCTGTTGACTTCACTGAGCCTCAGTTGCCTCTGCTGAAAATGGGGATACAACCCTCCAGGTTTGCTGTGAGGATTAAGCATAAATGGTGGTGTGGATGGAGCTGTCAGCACAGTGCATGGTCCCTAGCAAACGTTCACTGAATGGTGGCCCTGATTATGACCTCCAACTTTTAGGATGCTCTTCTCTTTTTTTGAACTTTGGCTTGTTTCCAGTAGCTTCTCCTTCTTTAGGATAATTCTATTGTTGCTAGCCCACATCCTACAAATGCAGTATTGCTGTAACCTCTTTATAGTCACAGCTACAGTGTGTCAAGGCACCCACAGCAGGACTCTGTGCTAAATTTTCCTCCTTCCCATCATTATTGCTTTGCTGGGTTGTGTGTGCTGGTGGTGTCACACGTTATGGTGTAAATTAAATGTCCATAGGGTCACAGATTGGTTTCTGCAGATTTCGTCCCAGTGTGGAAGGAGTATGATGACTTAGCTGGGACCTCTTCCACATAATCCCAGGGTTCCCAGCTCTTGACGGATTCACCAACCTGACAACAGAGCCTTCTGCCCTAGAATCTCCTTTCCTCATAGTGCCCATGTGTCTTGGTTGTTTTGGTGATTCCGTGATGGTGGGTGGGAGGAAGCTGTTGGTGTCAGGCTTCCTTGGTGCTGAGAATTGGATGCTACAAGAGTTATAGATATAGATGATAACCAATTAACCACATAATGGATTAACCCCTTCAGTAGTCACTGTTGTAATGTGTGTGCTGGTGGGACAGATGAGGCATCTACAGAAAGAGAAATAATATGGGTTAAACTGCTGCCTTATTTTTTGTTCTCTTCTTCCCCTCCAATCCATTCACCTTATAAACCTTCATTGAGCATTTGCTGTATGCCGTGTATTGTATCATCAGCCTCGTTACCCTCCGCATATGTTTCATCCTTTCTTCTTTTGACAAAAAGATAAAATAGAAGCAAACTCTATGAATTGCACTCCACCAGTGCCGAGGGAGAGAGTTGAGTGCCCCAGAACAGGAGCCCCGCCGGTGCAGCCAGGCCCCAGCAAACCAGCAAGCTCCCTTAGGAAGCACCAGTTACATCTGGATAAAGTTTCCCCACACTCTCTCCTCACGCTACCAGCACCGATTAAACCCTGGATAAGTGTCTTCATCCTCAGCCCAGGTGTCTCTGAGGCCTCCCAGCTCCTGGCAGCAATGCCTCCCCTCCACCTTTCCCTTGTCCTGCTGAGTCTAAGACCCCATTAAACCCATGGGTGGGCTCAGCTTCTATTTTTGTTTTTAGCCATTCTTGTGTACGATCGTACACCTTGGCCAGGGGGTACTTCCTCCAGTTTCCCTTTTGCCTTGGGGTTTCTGGATGGAAAATTCTTGTTCTTTTCCCTTCCATCTTACCCATTCCCCTAGAGCTATACAAAGAGCTCTGGGGGAAGAGGTGAGGCTCGGGGAAGGTGGAATTCACCCTGTCATGGGTGGGCCCATGCTGGCACAACCCTTCTACAGGGAAACAGCCATCCTGAAAATGCCAATCTCTGTGAGCCACGTGGCCTTCAAGACCTGCATGAATCTCATTGATTTCAGACCCATGACTGTTCCGGCCTAGTTGCATTATAGATCATCCCCTCCTCCAACTTGGCGGCCACTTTTCTCCCACCCCCTCCCCGAGCAGCTCACATGTAATTACTACTCTCCTCCCCAGCTGTCTTCCCGAGTCATTAGTGAGGAGGCAGAATGGTCTTGGCCCTGGAGTGATTTCCTGTCATCTCTGCTCATTAACTCTCTCCATGTCTTTGCTAAGCCATTAATAACTCTCCCTGCATTTCTGATTGTGCGGGCTTTGCGACTCCATCCCAGCACCTTGTTTTCAGGGTCCTAAAGAGCAGGTTGTCTGTCCTGTGGACCCAGTACATGCCTTCTCTGCTTCCAGATCCCTGCCTGGGGAGAAGGACCGCTGCTGAGATGGCCTGCCCTGGGGGCCACACAGTGGCCTCTGGGATCCCAACACAAGCTGCTCTGGAGTAGATCTCGCACTGCTCAGACAGCCCATCCCCATTCCAGGGAAGGGGAGATTCCCTGAACCTGAGGGAAGCTGGGCTCCTCCAGGCAGATCCTTTCAGAACCTAGAGCTCCTCTCTCTCATGTAGGTGGGGCTGAGGAGCCCTGAGCTTCCTAACACACCTCACTTAATGATGCCCAAGTCCTTGGGGTGGTTTCAGCTGGGAGGATCCGGCAGGGGCGGTGATGCCATTTCTCTCTAGCCTGACAGCGTTGGCCTAGTGGGGTCTGTCTTCTGGAAGGAGGCTCATGGGAGTTTGTCCTCTCCTGTTTCAGCCCGAGGAGTTGCAGAAAGAACACCAAGCTTCATGTATCCCCAGGGCACCGCGAGCAGCCAGATGGTGCTTCGTGGCATGGACCTCCTGCTGGAATGCATCGCCTCCGGGGTGTATGTGCGGTTTGCAGCCCCTCTTCTAGCCACCCTCCAGGAGGATGGGGATGGGAGCTTGTTCATGCTCTTGTTAATGCCACATTTAGTGCATACCAGTAGCACAGCAAAAAGAGACGCAAACAGCCTCTAGTGAGCAGGGTGTTGCAAACCATAGTCATCTCCATCCTATCCTGGCCATCTCTGTTTTGGATAGTGAGGAAAGAAGGTGATTAGGCATCCCGTATATGCGTTAGAATCTCGTGGGACCTTAGCTAAGCCTTCAGGCTCTCTGTGGCTGAGCATCCTCCTCTGCACAGGAAAGATCAGCTTTTAGAGGACATGCCTCCTCCTGGGCCCAAGTATACTTTTAGGCCACCTGGGTGTCCCCAGCTGTATAGAAGAGGAGAAAGGCCACGTTTAGTGATAACTTCTTTGTTTCCTGCTTGGCGCCTCTCCTAGCCCAACACCAGACATCGCATGGTACAAGAAAGGTGGGGACCTCCCATCTGATAAGGCCAAGTTTGAGAACTTTAATAAGGCCCTGCGTATCACAAATGTCTCTGAGGAAGACTCCGGGGAGTATTTCTGCCTGGCCTCCAACAAGATGGGCAGCATCCGGCACACGATCTCGGTGAGAGTAAAGGGTACGTTGTGTGTATTTATCATTATGATTATGTTGCCAACCCTGAACACCATGCCCACCCTTCCCTCTGAGGGTGGTTGGGGGCAGAGTGAGTCGGAGAGACTTCCAGCCCACTGCTCAGTGGCAATGGTGATCTGCCATGGATGGTGTCACTCGCTGGACGTGAGAGGGTGTGTGCATGCCCGTGCATGGGGCAGGGGGTGTTAAGGAGATCCACCCTGGCCATCATCCAACTCTCCTTGGTGCCAGCGCTCCCTCAGCAGGTGAATTTCCTCCCACGGCTCATTTGGATCATTCCCCAGAGCCTTTTTTTCCTTTCGTTTTGCATTCCCGTTTGTGATGTGTCACGTGAGCCCGTGCTGTCTGTGTACCTATGCATGATGCTGTGCTGCTTTTTAAAACTGGGGAGTGGTCATGGCCAAAATTATTTTTTAAAATCACTTCCTTCCCCCCAAAGCAAAGAGGGCCCACCCAACTGATTGCAGGCACCAGAGCACATGTCGTCATGGGTCCCAGCCGTGTGTGGCAGGCTGCACTGGTCACTGTTTGGCCTGGGGCTGTATGGATGGTTGAGATAATGATGTTCGAGAGTATAGAAACTTTCTTAGCAGGAGTCAGTTGATCTTGTGACCTTGGCTTCAGCACCATACACAAACTAGGGAGTTCTTAGTCTTTGAGGGGTAGGGGGTGAGTATCAAAATTGTTGATAATCTGATCTGAAAGGCTCACTTCTCAGAAAAATCCACATTTCCACATATTCACAAAATTGTCTAAACAACTGAACAAGGTGGCCAGCTGAGAACTGCTCTAGCTGGGCGTGGTGGCTCATGCCTGTAATCCCAGCACTTTGGGAGGTCAAGGTGGGCAGATCATGAGGTCAGAAGATCGAGACCATCCTGGCCAAAATGATGAAACCCCATCTCTACTAAAAATACAAAAATTAGCTGGGTGTGGTGGGACATGCCTGTAATCTCAGCTACTCAAGAAGCTGAGGCAGGAGAATTGCTTGAACCTGGGAGGCGGAAGTTGCAGTGAGCCAAGATCGCGCCACTGTGCCCCAGCCTGGCGACAGAGCAAGACTCCATCTCAAAAAAAAAAAAAAAAAAAAAAAAAAGAACTACTCTAACCAAAATTCAGTGCCTAAAGAAATGTTCATTAGGCTTTTCCTAAATGGTCTGATCTTGCAAAACAGAGATCCAGAGGGACCAACTCAGTGCCCACTTTACCACCTTCCCTAGCAGTGGAGCCATTGGATGCACACCTCAAACACTGGTGACCTCTAAAAGCATCTGCCACCCAGGCCTCCTGTGAGGATTCTGATTTAGTAGGTCTGAGACAGGCCCTAACATCCTTTTTTTTAAAAAAGCTCTTCAGGGGATTCTAGTGAGCAGCCCCAGTTTAGAACTATTGTTCTGTGAACTCAAAATAGACAGATCAGCATCTGTGCAGCCAAGCCAGCCAGAAACAGGCTGGACCAAGTTATCCCTGTGAGGATGAGCCCTGGGGCAGGTGGTGAGCACGTGGTGCTGGGACTCAGGGGCTCCTGCTATACTAGAGGGAGACTGCTTGGTTTCTTCTGCCTGTCCCATGCCATCTAACTCCCCTGCCTGTGTCTGTCTTGTCTTCCAGCTGCTCCCTACTGGCTGGACGAACCCAAGAACCTTATCCTGGCTCCTGGCGAGGATGGGAGACTGGTGTGTCGAGCCAATGGAAACCCCAAACCCACTGTCCAGTGGATGGTGAATGGGGAACCTTTGCAATGTAAGTAGCGAGCTGTTGTCCCATCTGACTCTCATCTCTCTCCTGTCAAAGGCTTCAGATCCCCATCACTGTAGCCAGTGCTGGTCACACTAGAAGTTCAGGAAGAGAGAAGCTGGTGGCTGTTTCTCAGCTGCCCATCTCTTCAGACATCTCAAGAGGCAGGAAACCTACCCTCTCTTTGTGTGAGAGAACAGGAGGCCTGGAACTCTGTGGTCATATTCCCATGCTTAAGGGATTTCTGCTCCCTTGGGGTATTTTAAATCTCTGCTTTCTCCCTCTGAACAACTTCAGAGCCCAGTTGATGGCCTGGGGACTGTGGCTGCATCTCTGGGTGGTTGGGCTTTGAGTGATGGCTGGGGCTGGGAAGGTAGAGGAGAACTCAGTAACCCATTGTTGGTTACTCAAGTTCCGCTCTCTGCTAAGGGCAAAAGAAGAAGCAGGGTTGTACAACAATGTGAAATATTATGGTTAGATATGAGGAAGAACTGCCCCCAGAAGAGCAGATGCACAGGTGCACTTTATCGAGTATGCTTAGACTTTGGGGACATTTAGTCCTGCCCAGGTGGATGGAGTAGATGACTCCAAGGCCCCTTATAATCAGTGGCCTTGGTCAAGTTTTCACATCATAGACTCTCTGGTTGCATTATTTTCAAAATGTCCTGTCCTTACTTTCTCTAAGTGGTCAGAGGAAATGTAAACAATGGTATCAACCAAATGGGGAAAAAGTAGATGGCGAGAACTCAATCTAACTCAAGAGCAGCAGCTGGTAGAAGCAGGTGGAGAGAGGGGGACACAGGTAGAGGAGAGGGTAAGAATTTACCTATTTAGACATTTATTGTATGCCACATTCTGTGCTAGATGCTGCACTCCATTGTTGCTTTACTTTCAAACATTTAAGGTAAGGAAATAAGGTTCTCCTCAGTGCAATGAGTTGCCCAAAATCGCATGGCTAGGAAGTGGTGAAGTTGTGGGTTGCTGTGAATCTGCAATACGACTGCACCAGCTAGTACTGAACCTAGTTATCCCCAGTAAATGTTACTCCCCAGCTACAAGCAGAGATATGGACACTGCCTGCCCTCTGCAGTTCTCTCCGTCTTAATAGGACTTTGGGGGTAAGCTAGGCAATTGCGCTAAACTTCACAGCACCGCTCAATAAAGCAGCCCAGGACTTGCAGCTGAGCCTCAGCCCTGGAAAGGTCACCTGTCACTCTCCCCAGGGAACGTGTAAGGAGAGTGACTGGGGGGAATACTGGTTGCACGAGAATTTGCCAGGCAAGGAGGTGTACAAGTTTCTGGCATTGCCTTCCTTGGTCCCTTTTCGCTGAGTGGGGACCCGGGCGTGGATGATAAGGGTGCTAACCTTGTCTTCCTTTCCCATCTGCTGATTCCCCGGTTCTGGGCTCAGGCTAGCTATCTGTGGAGTGGCGCCTGCAGGGCGACTCCTGCATCCTCCGCTGACTTCCCCTGTAGGTCTGAGTGATCTTGAATGCGTTCATGTACTCTGTAAGCTAAGTCATCAGCTTCCTAGTCCAGAAATCTTAGGAAGGAAAGTCACTTTCTAGTGGTTAAAGATGAGAAAAGTGGCAATTCTTTACATTTCTAGAAAATTTTTGTTTTTACAGCTCATTATTGTTCTCTTATCTTAGCCTTCCTTAGAGTAGGGGAAAGGTGGAAGTGATTCTTCCCCATCTTACAGAAGAAGGAAATGAGGCCCAGAAAGGTTTGTTGATTTACCCCAGATCCCAGAGTGAAGTGTGGACCCCCAGCCCTCTCCAGCCTCTGCTCTCTGCATCCCAAGCCAGCAGTACTAGAACTGTGGGCAAGAATATCCTCTCTCAGTTTAGGACACATTTTTGGGGAAGAGCTGTGAGCTTTGTCAAATAAAAGGACTCATTCCATTTTCAAGAGGCATTGGCTTATGGGTTTAACTTTGTGAATGTTTGGAGCATGCTCTCTTTGGAGGATGGGAAGGTGGTAGGTTCTGTCTATTGTATACTGTTTTGTCCTTTTCAAAACACACTTAAATATATGCACATTCGATTAAAATGATAATAACAGTATGTGTTAGACCTTCTGTTCATCATTTTGTACACGCATAAAATCTCAGGTTATCTTCACAAAAACCCCATGAGGTGATCTGTTATTCCCATTCTGCAGACAAGTAAACTGAAGCTCACAGAGATTGAATGATGCTGGTAGGAAGTGATGTGGTTAGAACCAAAACTCCTCTCTGTTTCCAAAGCTAATGCTCTCAACCACAACTGCCCAATGGGTAGGTAGGTTGAACAGGAATTCATATTCCATACTGTAGGCTAGATTAGAAATAAACCCCACTGGTTCAGAGAAGGGCTCAAGGTCACACACAGCCCAGCAGTGGCAAGGCCAGAAGCCCTGTCATCTGGCCCCCCATCTGGTGCTCCCCACAGCACCCCGCTTGTTCCTGGGAGCCCTGGCCAGAGCCCCAAGTGCCCTTCACCCTGCCCTCCCCATCTCTCATGAGGAGCGTCTCTTTCTTGTCTGTAGCGGCACCACCTAACCCAAACCGTGAGGTGGCCGGAGACACCATCATCTTCCGGGACACCCAGATCAGCAGCAGGGCTGTGTACCAGTGCAACACCTCCAACGAGCATGGCTACCTGCTGGCCAACGCCTTTGTCAGTGTGCTGGGTGAGTGTGCCCTTCACAGCCTGTTTCCCCCTCCTCTCCACTACTGCACAGTCACCCCGGGGCTTGGTTATGTCGTGGGGCACACTTTCTTCTCTGGGGATTGGCCAAGCTGGGTGAGGTAAGAGGATGTTGGATAGGGGAAACATGGAGATGGGAAAAAATTTGTGAGAGGGATGGAAGGGTCAAAGCTGGGAGGAAGTTAGCAGATCATCTGGATCAACCTCCTCATTGTACAGATGGAAGACTTAAAATTCACAAAGCTGGATGAGCAGACAGTTAATTCCATCAGAGCAATCAATCTTAGTCTTCTCCCTCCCCTGATGAGATAGAGTGGGACTGTCCCATCGCCTTGGTGTATCCATGTTGACTTCTTCTGGGTTTGCAGCTGGATCTCACGGTGGGAAATGGTTCTGAGTATATTTGCTGTACCCGCTGGGCAGGGAGATGGTGGTGGAGGGGTAGCTAGGAAATGCCTTAGGGCTGTGATGGGGCAGCTATGGAACCTGCTGGATAATTTGGGGAGACCCTTTGCAAAAGCTGGATTTGGATGTAGGGTAGGTTGAGGGCAGAGGACGTAGTAAGCTTCTCCTTCCCCACCTAATCCTTAGGGGCTTCCTGAAGGAGGGAAGGTTGATAGGGGAAGGTGTCTCAGTGCCTGGGAAGCTGCTGTAAGCAGAAGGCATGCAGAGGTGAGACCGAGGGGGAAGAGATGGAAGAGTTTAGACTCGGCACTCGAGATTGCTTCTCTGGGAATTTCAGATGTGCCACCTCGGATGCTGTCGCCCCGGAACCAGCTCATTCGAGTGATTCTTTACAACCGGACGCGGCTGGACTGCCCTTTCTTTGGGTCTCCCATCCCCACACTGCGATGGTAAGTTCCAGGAGATCAGGCCTTCCACAGCAGGGGTCACCTGTCTCATCTTCTCCTTCCCATCTGGCCCATAGTAGGTGTTCAGCAAGACCTGGGAATCTTAAAGGGTCAAAGCTGGGAGGAAGTTAGCAGATCATCTGGATCAACCTCCTCATTGTACAGAATGGGAAACCAAGACCTTGAGAGGGATGGAGGCTTGCCAGGGCCACCTGGTGGTTAGAGGCAGACCCTCCGAGGCTCAGGGCTCCAGTCTCCTAGCATGGGGCTCCTTCCACAGCCCCCATGGTCTCTCTTGATTGGCTGCTGCCCCTGCCCTTGGGCTGGTCCTGTCTCAGGATGCTGTGTGTTCTGCTGCTCTGTTGTGAGGTTTAAGAATGGGCAAGGAAGCAACCTGGATGGTGGCAACTACCATGTTTATGAGAACGGCAGTCTGGAAATTAAGATGATCCGCAAAGAAGACCAGGGCATCTACACCTGTGTCGCCACCAACATCCTGGGCAAAGCTGAAAACCAAGTCCGCCTGGAGGTCAAAGGTAAAGGAGAGGGTTCGCCAGTGGGAGTTTGGAGAGGGACAAGGAGTCCATGCTGGCAGTTATCCACATACAATATTCACATTGAAAATGCACCACACCTATCTTTAACCTGGAATGGGCTGCCCAGTTTGCACCTGTGGAGTCCTTTTAGGATCAGTGTGGTCCAAAGAGAATTAGGAAGGGAAACCTTCTGCTCACACCAACTCCCCACTACCAGCCCAGAAATTACATCATATATTCCTGAGCCAGATTGAGTGGATTTGGGGCATTATCTGCTTTGGGGATTACCCACCCAGAACTCTGCTCCATTCATACCATAGCATACTGTTTGTGCCCCACTCCATAGTTGGCCCAAGGCCTCGAGGGCAGACATATGCCATTTTGTGGCCGCATGGGGATGCTGGGCAGAGAACAGGCCAGTGGCGAGTGCTCTGGGCTTCTCCACAGACCCCACCAGGATCTACCGGATGCCTGAGGACCAGGTGGCCAAAAGGGGCACCACGGTGCAGCTGGAGTGTCGGGTGAAGCACGACCCCTCCCTGAAACTCACCGTCTCCTGGCTGAAGGATGACGAGCCGCTCTATATTGGAAACAGGTTTCTTTTCCCCCTTCCCCCTTCCTAGTGCTAGTTTGAGGTGCATTTTCTTTTCCCTTGCTGTTGGTGACACATGGAAGAACACAGGGACAGGGAACCCGTGTCATGCATGTCACCAAGGAGCTTCTGCAGAGGGGGTGATGGCCTCGGCAACTCCCCTGCTTCAGGGGAGACCCCCCCCCACCGACCCTGTACAACCTCCCTCTCTCCCACCAGCTCCCTGCTTCTCTCTCCTACACCTCCTCTCTCTCCCTCTTCTCAATCTCTTCACTTCTCCTCTCCCTGTCTCCCCTCACTTCACCTCTTTTCCCTTTCATTTTTGCCCCTGTCTTCTCTTTTCCTCCTCTGCTGCATCCCAGGCTCCAACCTTTCAGCCCTATTTGCAGTACCCCTAATCTTCAGCAGAGGGCAGGGTTGATCTGAGCCAGCTCTCAGCCCTGACTGAACCTGGCATGCTTTTACCACACCCACGCCTGCCCCGCTCCTCAGATCCTGATTTCATTGGTGTAGGGTAGGACTTAGGACACTGGCAGGGTTTAAAAGTCCCCCTGGGGGTTCCAGTGTGCATCAGGGTTGAGAACCACTGTTCCGAGCCTCCCTCCCCAGGGCTTACTTTGCTTTACCTTCTTCCATCTCGAGGGAGCAAAGTTGTGCAGGGCCCTGCAGTTGGACATGGTACCAGCGGTTTCTAGCCATCATTTGACTTTTTGCAGAGGGTGTTCCCCTCTGCAAACCTTCTGGCACTCAGTGCTGACAGCTCTACAGCCCCATCCTGCTCTGTGGCCTCCCCTCTCTATAGGAGACAGTTCCCAGGAGCCTGGGGTCAGGCTGGCCTGAGCATGGGTACAGAGGAGACAAGTCTGGGCTGAAGACAGACAAAGCTACAAGTATGAGAGGAGAAGGAATACCAACCTACCTTGGGGTCATGGGCCTCATGGTGCCCTAATCTGGGAGGGGTGCACAGCACAGTAAAGGCACAGAGGCAGGCACACGTACAGAATTTGAAGGTGGCAAACGTGCTTCACGGCCACTTGAGCTCCGCCCACTCTCTGTTCCCCTCCATCAAGTATGATGAGTGCTCCAGGTGACTGTGAAGACCTCACCTCTGTCAAAGCATTGAGAGGGAGCCTCATATCCCCCAGAAGGAGTTTCCCTTGCCCTCCTGACTCGAGAGCCCCCTCTAGGGAGAAAGCAATGGGCAGCACTGAGCACTCCCCTACCCCCTCCTCCCAACCCTTCCTCGGTACCTTTGCAGGATGAAGAAGGAAGATGACTCCCTGACCATCTTTGGGGTGGCAGAGCGGGACCAGGGCAGTTACACGTGTGTCGCCAGCACCGAGCTAGACCAAGACCTGGCCAAGGCCTACCTCACCGTGCTAGGTAACTGCCGCTGCTCACCCTGGCACTGACCAGCCCCACCCCCTCCCCAGCAGCCAGAGAAGCAGTGGCCCAGGGCAGTTCTGAGGGCAGTGCCTGCAGTCAAGTGGCCAGGTCAGGCGTGGTGATCTCTTCTTGCCTCGTGATGTCAGGGTTAGGGAGCTGCCAGTTTCAGAACAAGCTGTGCTGGACAGGTTACCTCCTGAGTGGAGTCATTAACTTCCCCACGTCTCAACTGAAAGGGGCCTGAGTGATATAGAGAAAGTGGAGAGGGGTTTCTCGTTGTGATCATTTTACCTTTCTTACAGCTAACTCCACCACTAAGTCAATTAAAACAATCCATCCTTAAAGCAAGACTGAGTTTGTGTTTGTGCTTCCGATGACCTCTGCCAGCCTTCCTTTCCCTCCCGCTCCATTCCTGGGTTTTGGTAGCGTTTCATCACATACTATGCACTAAGCAAGATGACGCTGTGTCTTCCTGTCCTGCACCCAGGCTGGACTGTAAATACTAAGCTAACCCAAACCAAGAGGAAGGAGGCCTCTCCCTTCCAGGGAAGCAGGTCCTCTGTCACCTCTGCCTCCCCGTGGGTGCCCTACTGCCACTAGCGTTGGTGCAGTGGAGAGGCACAGTTGCAGAGAGGGTGGGCCCAGGCACGATAGTCACATTGGGATGGGAAGGAAACAGAGGTGCCGCCCCCAGCTGTGGAGGAAACACAGATGGCCTCTACAAGGGTAGGGGATTCCCCATGGAAGGACGGGGACAGCCCTGCCTAGAACAGCTCAGCCCAGAGGCAGCTGTTTAAGCCTTGGCTGCCTACCCCCATCCTTCTAGAACACCTTTAACGCTGGATAACCTGCTAACCTGGATAACCCGTCTTACCTTTGCAGCTGATCAGGCCACTCCAACTAACCGTTTGGCTGCCCTGCCCAAAGGTAATTCCCACTAATCACAGTCCCCTGCCAGTGCCCTCTCTTGGCGCCCAGGGTGTGGAGTCTGGGAGAAGGAAGCCACTTTGGGAAAGGGCGACAGTGTGTAGGTTTGTGGGCAGCACTCCTGGCTACATGGGACCTCCTTTGAGTTGCCCACGTCCACCTCCCCACGGCCCTTTGCTGGGCTTCCTGCTCCTTGCAGGGTGAGCTCGGAAGTTCTCAGCTGCTGTTTTACCCCATCCCTTGCCTCCATCCACACTCACCGCTTCCTCAGGGTGGCCTGTCCTCCCAGCAGTCTTTCAGGTCCTGTTTGCAGGGAATGCGAAAGCCTGCTCCCTTCACATCACCTGGAAACTCATTGTTCAGCCTCCCTGCATCTATTGCTTTCAATCCATTTACAATCTACACACACATGCCACACATACGTGAACGTGGGCCTGTAGGACTCACCTTCCAAGTCCTTCTAGTGACCATCTGAAAGATGGAAATACCTGGTTCAGGGAGTCAAGATGGAGAGAAAATCTTGCCTACCCGTACCACTCAGTAGCCGATGTCTTTATCCCAGGCCAGGATGGCACTTAGACCCACTAAAGCAGTCCCAGTGAGATTCATGCCCTAAAAAAGGTGCTGCCCTCACCCCTGTTTGCAAGCCTGCTAGGCTTCTGTCCTGCTGTCCATCAATGAAATGCCTAAGCCAAGTCTCCATCTCCTCCCTGGTCTGATCCCCTCTCTTTGTTGCCCCCACTCCCCTAACCCATCTGCCATGTTCAGCAGGCCAAGCCCTCTCCTGGGCTCCCATCTCCTCAGAGCCTTGGCACACAGAGTAGAGGACAATTAATGTGAGAAAATGGGACAGAATCCCACACTCCCTCATCAGACTTCCTAAGTGTCGTGAGCATGGGTCTGATGACGGGTGGCATTCCTGAATGCTTGCACTCTCAGAAGATCCACCAAGACGGGATGGGTTGGTCCCAGTTCTGTCTGCATAAGCCCCTTTATTTCCTTGTTCCACACCCATTGATATTCTTTGTGGCGGGGGGGCTGGGATTTCAGGAGTCTCCTCTTTGTTTTCCCTTGGACCCCTGTGGGAAGGGAGTGGTCCCTGTGCTCACCCCTCGGGGCAGGCTGGGGTTGGATCCAGCTGGTAGCGAAGACAGCCGGTCAGGGAGCTGTCCAGGGCTAGGGCCGTCACAAGGGTGGACCTGCTCTAACTCAGGAGCCCTGCGTGGTGTCTTCTGCCACCAGGACGGCCAGACCGGCCCCGGGACCTGGAGCTGACCGACCTGGCCGAGAGGAGCGTGCGGCTGACCTGGATCCCCGGGGATGCTAACAACAGCCCCATCACAGGTAGCTCAGGGCCTTGCACCCCAAAGCTGGAAAAGAGGGACGGCAACACCCTTAAACCGAAGGCCTTTCCTGGTTTCCAGCCCCACTTCTGCCTCGCTTGATGTGTGTCCTGGGCTAACCTCAGAATGTACAGAGGCCTTGGTGTCTCTTCCTGTGCCTTGGGAAGAATTCTCCCTGTGCCTTTGTGTGAGAGAGATTATAAAGATCAATGGAAGCCAAGAAGGAAGTGCTTTTAAAGAAGACCACTGCTAACTGAGCTCCCGAAACAGCTCTGTTTTCCTTGCCCACTCAGACTACGTCGTCCAGTTTGAAGAAGACCAGTTCCAACCTGGGGTCTGGCATGACCATTCCAAGTACCCCGGCAGCGTTAACTCAGCCGTCCTCCGGCTGTCCCCGTATGTCAACTACCAGTTCCGTGTCATTGCCATCAACGAGGTTGGGAGCAGCCACCCCAGCCTCCCGTCCGAGCGCTACCGAACCAGTGGAGCACGTGAGTACCCAAGGGCTGCCAGAGAAGGCTCCGGAACCCCGCACCCCAAACTCACACTGAGATCCCCCCATTCCCAGCCATGTGAACTTAGGTTACTTAACTTCTCCAAGGCCCGGCCTCATCTGTGAGGCAGAGAGTAATAATAACACCTACATCACAGAGCTGTTGTGAACATTTGAGAATGTGTGTCAGGTACTTACTATGATGCCTGGCATGTAGTAAGCACATGATAAATGCTAACTTCCATTTTTATTATTAGTAATTCTTGATTATCTGCTTTAAAGGGGAGAGCTGTGGCAAAGAGGTACAGCAGAAATACATAATTCAGTGTGAGAAATATATAAATTGGTATTACATCAGATTTCTTTTCCTAACACTCTTGGGTAATATTTGGATTTCTGAAATCACACCAGCTCATAGAGGGTAGAGATGCTGCCCCAAAAAAATGCTAAATGCCAGGGATAAGCCAGTCTGGTATGAAACACATTTAGTGGATAATCCACAAAGGAGCTAATCCACACTGAGTTGGCTTACTGACCACCCACAGTGTGGAAAGCCTTATGATAAATGCTGTCTGGTAAAGGATTAAAATTCAGAAGAAATTAGCCCTGCTCTGGGAGTTTAAATCTCAGCTCAAAAGGCACATCATGCACAGAGTAAGTTCATTTACCCACCAGACCCAGCGTGTACATAGATGCCGAGGAAAGACAGAGCATAGAACAGACCCATCAGGTAGGACAGAGGAAGTTTCCTTACCTTGCCCTGGAAAGGCACAAATTGGACTTGAGCCTGTGTCTGTTTGGGTTCCAGCCCCCGAGTCCAATCCTGGTGACGTGAAGGGAGAGGGGACCAGAAAGAACAACATGGAGATCACGTGGACGGTAAGAGGCCCTCCCAGCCCCAGTGGAGCAGCTCACCTTGCCGCATGCACCGGGAGCCCCTCTCCCTCGATGCCCCGACACTACGAGGCCATGATGTGGTTCAGACTCTCTGGCTGGTCTTGGTGGCCATTCTTCTTTGAGAAACCAAGCTCCTCTCTGAGTTGGGCATCCAGAAACCAAACAGGACAAATGTCTAAGCGTAAGATTTCAGAGAGGAGACAGGAGCAGAGGCGACCAGGGTCCACCGACTGCCAGTCTAGCAAAACGCATAGAGGATGCAGCAAAATCAAGCAGACTTCTCTTGAAGGAGGAGGGACTGGGGTTAGACTTTAGAAAAGATCTAAGCACAACACCAAACCAAGTTCTGGTGTGTTCTAGGGCCCTTTCACTGGAGATTTGTGGGAGCTGGGGAGAGACCAACATCTGAGATGTGTCCAGTACAGGCTTTCTTTTGGTCCGAGAATGGACTAGGTCATTCCAAAGGCTCCCTCTGGTCTTAGAAAATCCCATCTTCATGCTGGCTCACTGACTACATTTTCCAAACCAAAACTGGAGTATGTGGTCTCAAAATGACTTTTTTCCCAAACCACTTCCCAGTCTGAGAATGCAAACGCAGCCACTGAAATATTAACATTTCTGAGCTTCTGCCACGAGTAGTGGAAACTGGGAGATGCAGTGTTTGGGATCATGACCTTTCCTGTCTTTCTGAAGGCTGCTCCCGCAGCAGCCTTGGCCAAACAGGGCAACAGCAGCTGGGCTGAGCCCAGATTCAGGACCCTGGTCTGTGGCTCTGTATAGCAGGCTCCCAGAGGACTGATTCCTGGGCCAGGCCCTTAGAAAATAAAGAGCAGAATCACACCCATGTTTAAAGAACTCTGACCTCTTGGGAAGGACAGGACAGACACACACAAATTCGGTAGAACTAAAGTCCATTCTGGAATTTTGAGTTCATTAGCAGGAGCCATGCTGTGGTTAACCACAACTCATTTCTTCTGACTTTGGAGAAGTTTACCTTTTGTCTATATTTTGCTTTATTGTTGCTCCTGTCACAGGAAGGAGTTTTGTTGAAAATAAAACCTTTGCACCTGCAAATGTGGGTGGCTCTCAGAGTCAGAGTAACTGGGTCTCAGGCGAAGCCTCTGTCACAGAAAATCTGCATGCTGCTGGGTTCACAGGACCTTGGGCTTTTGGGGGACTCACTGGGGTGGGGGATGTGGTCTTCCCTACCCTGCAAGGGGCAGGCCAGTGTTGGGCACATCTGGAAGGGATGCCTGGCACAGCAAGAGAGGGCAAGCTGTGGGTGGATCTGGGCCCCTCTCTGGCAGCCTCCCCAGCCTGTCTGTCCCTCTGCCCAGCCCATGAATGCCACCTCGGCCTTTGGCCCCAACCTGCGCTACATTGTCAAGTGGAGGCGGAGAGAGACTCGAGAGGCCTGGAACAACGTCACAGTGTGGGGCTCTCGCTACGTGGTGGGGCAGACCCCGGTCTACGTGCCCTATGAGATCCGAGTCCAGGCTGAAAATGACTTCGGGAAGGGCCCTGAGCCAGAGTCCGTCATCGGTTACTCCGGAGAAGATTGTGAGTAGTTTCCTCCCCGTCCCCCCATCAGGACCCTTGTGGCTAGGTCGCACGAGGCCACGCTCACAGGCCAGGAACCTTGGGGTGGGTATGGGAGGACAGCCAGTTCCCAGGAAGGAAAAATGTCCTGTAGTGACCTAGAGCAGACAGGCACCCAGTAATGTCAGGAGTGGAAATATCATCCAAACGTAGTTGGAATTACTGAATGTCATCACTCAGTCCAGAATTCTCATTTCACAGATGTGAAAACTGAGGCCCAAAAAGGGAAAACCCTCGGCAGTGTTCCACAGTCATCAATGTCAGTCTTGAGAACAGAGCCCAGGTCTTCCGATCCCCTGGCAGTCTGCCTTACTGCTAAGCCATACTAGTACCAAGAAAAAACATCAGGACTACCCATTCTAAAGAGCTATAATTAGAAACCTCCGTAGGAAGCAGGGCAGCTGGCCAGAGGTTCCCCCGGGGAAGCCTTGAGGGATCAGGAGGCCTCCTCAGCAACCAGACAGGAGCACCCCAGACCAGCCCCTCCTGGTGCTCCCGCTGTGGCTCCCAGCCCTGGGAACTGAGCACAGAAAGAGAAGGTCTTTGGGGGCTGGCCCCTGGTAAAACAACCAGATTCTGGTCATATACATGGACATATATGCCTGGCTTCCCAGACGGTGGTGGCCTCTCTGTCCCCAGCACATCAATACTGTAGGCTGCTAAACAAAGCAGGGGTGTCGGGGAGTCCCCTCCTGGTTGAGGGCCTTTGCGCCCTGTTGGGTCTGGGTCTGATCGAAGAAGCGATCATGTAGGTGGATGGAGTGGGCAGAAGGAAGGGAGCAGGGACAGTCTTGAGTGGGGGGAACTTAGAAGGAGCAGTCAAGAGTAGGGCCAGTGGCGTTCCTAACAGTGAGATGGAGGAAGGGAGGACTGGGCCCTGGGCCCCACTTTCCCAGAGGTGATTATGGATTGGACTCACAAGGGAGATGAGCAGAGAGGGTCAGCAGGTCCTCTGTCCATCCCACTCCTCACCTCCATGGTGGTGGGCACTTCAGACAGGAGCCCGATGGGACTACTGGATGGTAAGTGCAGAAAGGGTGGCATCTGGTCATGGATTTTATGGACCAGCCCACAGTTTCCATTGCATGCTTCTACCCTGCGGCCCACGCTCTGATGGATTAGAAGGGACAAGGCAGAGCTGCTTTTGCGGCAGAGTGGAGAAAACAGGGACAAAAATCAGTTATGGGGGAGGGAGGGGCCTTCCCTTTCCAGGTAGTCACAGGGTCAGAATCACTTCCTGAACTAGATTAGGGCATCTTCAACCTGTGGGTAATGTTTCCTGCCAGGAAACAGATGCACTCTCGAAAGGAACTATTTATAACGTGTGGAGAGAGTTGGAGGGAAAACGGCAAGATATATGATCCACCTTAAAGGCTGGCAGCAGCAGGAAGCCATTATGCCACTCTGAGCCTCCATGGACGGGGATAGATGAGTCCACAGCAAGCAAGGACCGCCGTCAGGAGCCATGGCCTTAGGTAGAAGAGTACAAGGCTGTCAACCTGTAGCCCAGCAAAGAGGAACCCAGGGGAATTGATACCCACCCTTCCTCTCCTCCTGCCCTGGGGCCTCCTGTTGGCACCTGCTATTGGTTAAACCCATCTGGAAGCCTGAGAACAAGGGAACCCCGCTGATAAGGTCCAGCGAGGGCAGCCCCCCAGGACACGGAGCAGGGTGAGGAAGGGTGGAGGACAAAACGAAGGGGCAGATGGAAACTACCCAGCACAGGAGGGGGCAAATGAGTGCCCTCTGAACATGTAGGCAGAGTCTCTTCCACCTAGACTGCCACCCTTTTGTCCTGAGCCTTCCCCACCACTTTTTCAAGTACTGTCTCATGGAGGAGATATGGCCCCTGCCCTCATGGAATGCCCAGTGTTGAGTGGAGTGCAGGTACAGGCCAGCAGAGAACAAGTCAGAAGCAACTGTAGAGTCCTGCCTGCATAACCAGCTCTCTGTCCCGACACATTGCAGATCCCAGGGCTGCGCCCACTGAAGTTAAAGTCCGAGTCATGAACAGCACAGCCATCAGCCTTCAGTGGAACCGCGTCTACTCCGACACGGTCCAGGGCCAGCTCAGAGAGTACCGAGTGAGGAAGCCAGCTCCGGACTCACCTAACTACCCAGCTCACTAACCAGGGCCAGGGGTAGCAAATGCGGGGCATAAGATATTTGAAAGAAACCCTAGGGTTGTTTATTGAATCCAGGGTTGACTCAAGAAGATAATGTCTAGGGTTAGATGTTCAAAAATATACCCAGAAAAAAAAATTATATATATATGTGTGTGTGTGTGTATATATATATATGTGTGTGTGTGTATATATATATACACCCAGATGTGTCCAGCAGATATGCTGAGAGATTCTGCTCAGCAGAAAATCACGTGAAAGGTGGTAGGTTTGGGTTGGTGTTGCATAGCACGTTGCGTTTGGAATACATGCGTGAGTGGGCACACATGTATCTTCAGAGCAGTGTTGAGGCACCGCTGAGCTACTCCCCTCCCCTCTCCCAATGGCCCCTACTGGGCTCCTTATCTCCTAAGCCACAACTAACAGGCAAAGCCACTGAAAGCATGCAAATGCCCTCCCTGTTGTCGCAGCCAACTCCAGATAACCCAGTATATGGACTATCAAGGCTCTTGGCTTCTCTTGGTCCTCCCTGCCTGAGAGCAGTTTCTGCTCTATCATCCATCCTCTTCAAAAGGGTGAGCTCAGATGGGAAGAAGAGAGAGAGAGCACCCAGGGTATACACAGCGCTCCCTTCTGAGTAGTGCTAATTAAAAGTTGGCTGGAAAGTGAGGGAGGCAGTAACTGTGATTAATGCACGTTCTGTGGCCTCAGAGGTCATCAGGAGTTGTCTGATGGACAGTTGGAGGCAGAGCAAGAGAGGCTAGTCTCTTCCCAGGAAATGAATTTGGCCAGTAGGGGAAAGAAGGCAACGTGATGTGTACACTTGAATGAGCTCTTCCCCACAGATGACTTGCACCCTTAACCTACTTGCTTAGAGATTTTTCTGGCTAAAGCTTCCCCATGGGTCCCCCTCTAAGTCTGGACCCCTTCCTACCTTGCCACAGGCAGCCTGGGAGACACTGGCGTGGCCAACTGACCTGTGGCTTCTTACCCACTGCTAATTAGAGACTTCTTGTTGCCCAAACTCATTCCACTGTCCCCTCCAACACCACCATCTTCCATAGCTGTCCCTTCCCATCCAAGCTCTGCTACCATGCAGCCTGGCATCCCACTGACTTGGACATGTGACTGTCTCATCCCTAAAGATCTTCCAACAATATGAAAAGAAATCATTTTACTTCAAAGGATTAAATCAACCCTTTCTCATATTCAGACTTCCGGGGGTAACTTGCTACCTTTCAACTGCTGCCTGCCGTCAATCTAAACCATACTAATCCAATTCAAGGTGATGTGGTCTTTGAGCACAGAGTGGAGCTTTCCATGCCTGGACCCTTGGCTCACTATTTTTGGTTCTGGCACGGACTCCCTGAGCAACCTGGTACCCACCTTGGAAATCAGTCTCATGATGGAGCAGCTCAGATGTAAGTTTGGCCAACTTGCTCATTCCCCAAAGACGTGGCATGGATCAGAAAATAATTGGAACCAAAAGCCTTATTTCTTGTTTAATATAAATTCATGTTCAGGAGTGGCTAATGAGCGGGGATTAAAAGGCTGCTTCCTCAGCCTGGATAGGACTGATGAGGTCATTTGGGACTTGGAGGCTGTAGCAAGCAAAGGAAAGACCGGTCACTATCACCACCACTAACAACTAACCCGGCCCTGCCTGCCTGACCCCTCACCAGCCTGCCTCTGTCCCGAAGGCCTACTACTGGAGGGAGAGCAGCTTGCTGAAGAACCTGTGGGTGTCTCAGAAGAGACAGCAAGCCAGCTTCCCTGGTGACCGCCTCCGTGGCATGGTGTCCCGCCTCTTCCCCTACAGTAACTACAAGCTGGAGATGGTTGTGGTCAATGGGAGAGGTGATGGGCCTCGCAGTGAGACCAAGGAGTTCACCACCCCGGAAGGAGGTAGGTCTGGCCTGCAGCTCTTCAGGGTGGGGCAGGAGAAGGGTGGCACACACCTTGGGCCTGGAGAAACTCCAGCGTGGCTCAGCATGGATGGCACAAGGTGACTTCTGCGAGGCCTCCAGGAGCGGATGACCTGCAAGCCGAGCCACTACAGCCATTCCCAGACCACCATCACCAAGGTGACCTGCCCTGCGAGGAGGTTGTATCTCAAGAGAAGACCTGTGAGGTCTGCTGACATAATTCCAGACGGGTTATGCAGACTGATCCCCGAGGGCACAGCGGGCACCTGGGCCACCCCACCACCTTCCGAGGCAGAAGGCAGCACGTCCATCCTGACTGCCTGGAACCATCTGATTTGCTTGCCAGCACCCAACACCTTCACGGTTCTCCCCCCACGTTCTCAAGAAGCCGTCACTGAAATAGTTGGCCTGTGTGTGCGGTGGCTCTGCAGAGGGATACCCAAGTATAGCCCCACCTTCTGCAGGCCTATGGTTTCACATGGCCCTGGGGTCAAAACCCCTATTTTTTGTTTCACATAAATTCAAGTTCATGAATTAACAGATGACTGCAAAGTTCCTGGTTCATCTCCTTGTTCTTGCCAGTCTTCTTTTATCTGCTTTGCATCTGTTTCATCCTCCTCCGTTTCTCCTCCCTCCCTCTTTAATTGTTATTTTCCCCATTTTTCCTCTTCTCTTCCTCCTGTCCTCTGTTCTTCCCTCTTGTTCTCTTTATCCCTGTCTTTCCCTCCCCTTGGTTTGGTTTTCATCATTGGCCTCTCCCCAACACTCCCACCCTCCCACCTCTTCCAGATGTTCCACCCTGGCTTTCTGTCTCCTTACCCCTGAACCCAACATTCTCAGCTCAGAAGCCTGGGCCTGCTGCCTGGACCCAGTGATGAGAATCCTTATCTGAGGATAGGGAACTGCAGCCTCTGTACAAAACAGCTGTAAGTGGTTCTCTACCTAGGAATGGCTCTGCCCAATTTCGAGGTATCTTTGCAGAATCAGAGCCTAACATGTGCTGAATCCAGAGTAGTTGCTAGAAGAAAACCTGATTTACTTCTTCCTCTCTTAAATAGCAGAGTCTGAGCTATGTTTGTCCTCAGACCTGAAGGAAATAGCATCCTGGATGGGGCAATGGGCTCCGGTCGTCTCACGGTTCTCCCAGGCTTCAGTTTAGCAGTGTTGAGCATGGGGGTTGTCTAGAGGTCAATGCCTTCATACTTGTGCTTTGTTTTTTGTGTTTTCCTCATCCTCCCTGCCCCCTCCCCCTCATCTCCCCTGCTCTCTCCTCCTTCCCCAAGTACCCAGTGCCCCTAGGCGTTTCCGAGTCCGGCAGCCCAACCTGGAGACAATCAACCTGGAATGGGATCATCCTGAGCATCCAAATGGGATCATGATTGGATACACTCTCAAATATGTGGCCTGTACGTTCTGCCCTTCCCTTTCTCTTAGATAATCTGGGAACCAGAAACCCCATTCTCACCACTTTTCCTAAGAACTCAAGGTAGAAAGCCTGTGGGTGCAGATGGCATTGTGGAGGGATGGAGGGGCCAACGCAACAGTTCCCAATAGGATTAGGGGAGGCAGATGGGACTCAATCCCTGCTCTCCTTTCATAGTTCTGCCTGCAGGGAGCTTCTAGTCTCACTGATAAGACAAAGGGACCTCCAGTCTAATGAAGGAGACAGCCATGCCTTTAGGGATCTTTTGTAGTCTCCAACACGTACAGAGTCTAGGAGAGAGAGTTCCTCAAGCTCTGGAGCTTCCACCTGATGGGGTAGATAGTATACTCACAGGAGTCCACAGACAGTCAGGACACCCCTTGACAAGATGTCATTTATGATAAGGCACCTGCATGTAGAGCTGCCCGGTGACTGTGGGGTGACCCGAATCAGGAGCCTGGGTTGGAAAGACCCCACCTCAAGAGCTCAGCATCACCATGCAGGGACAGGAGTGCCATTACATTTGAAACACTTTAGGCCTTCAAAAGTAGGTAACATACCTCGTTAGGAAACTCAAAGAGCCAAATGTTGTGTTGTTAGCAATTTTAATAGCCAACTCTGTGCTTGTATGCTGTTCTGAATTGATCTCTGGACCAGACCCTTTCACCCTTTGAGGTCCATTGAATAGGCATTTTACAAAGGAGGCATTAAGAATCAAAAGGCCTAGTGGCATTGTCCTAGTTCTGTTTGAAAGGAAGAAAGAAAGTGAAGAGTTTTGTCCTTGTTGAAAGGGCTTAAGAATATAAACAGAATCTTTCTGAATCAGCCACATAACTCTGCAGTGAGCTAGAGACAACAGGATCAGTGAAGAAGGATTAACCCTGGGTGTAATCAAAGAGCCCGGAGGGAGTTCTTGCCGAGTGTTCTGCCTTTGAACCAAGCCTTTAAGATCACCAGGCAGGTGCCATCATTTCCCTTTCCAGCAAAGTCAGGAAAGTGTTCTTCCTCCAGCTTGCAGATTATATAACCCATCAATAAATGTTGCTAAAGTTTAATTCCACTTACCTGTCTCTCCCCAGTTAATGGGACCAAAGTAGGAAAGCAGATAGTGGAAAACTTCTCTCCCAATCAGACCAAGTTCACGGTGCAAAGAACGGACCCCGTGTCACGCTACCGCTTTACCCTCAGCGCCAGGACGCAGGTGGGCTCTGGGGAAGCCGTCACAGAGGAGTCACCAGCACCCCCGAATGAAGGTAGGTGCATGGCAGCAGCCCCTGGGGTAAAAGGTCCCAGCTAATTCCGAGGCCTAGAGAAACACTGAGATCTGTAGCTGGCTGCCTGGGATGGAGAGGAAATGAGACTTGCAAGTCCTCAAGCCCTCGGAAGGTGAGAACCCATCTTATGTGTGAGAGGTAGGTGCTGGCATTGTATCTGGAGCTCAGCTCTCCTTGGACCACTGTGGTCACACCTGGGTCCCCACTTGCCCTGACTTGCTCAGTCACTTGACATCTATCATCTTTCCTTCTTGTAGAGGAATAAGGAAGAGAGCATGAGTTGAGAAATGAGAGAAATCATAATGAGCTCCAAAGAACAGTGGGTGTTCACCTCTTGAGGGAGGCAGGAATATGATTGTGAGTGCTCCCATGAGGGCTCTGGGGACAACCTTCTTTCTTCGAAGGCACATGGGTTCAAGGAAGTAGGGGAAACTGTCATGATGACGCTGCTTACTGGCATCATGAGTAGAGCAGAGCATGTGGTCCTTCCTTGCAGCCTGAATTGGATGCATTGTCAGGCTGCAGAGAGGAGGAGGAGTTAGGAAACAGCCATTTGCCAAGCCAGCTTCACAAAGAGCAAATGAGTTCATCTCCTGGGTCCAGGCGTCATCTGGCAGCATTTCAGCCCCACCAGAGCTGCACCTGCCTGAGGACTCCACTAGAGGGGGCTCCAGGCTCACCCGCACACGCACTGGCATCAGGGGAATGTGCAGTCTGGGACCTCTCGAGGAGGCAAGGCTGCAAAAGCCTCAATACTGGCACACCCCCTGGGAAAGGCTGGGGACCCCCGTGTGTCTCCAGAGATACAATGGTCTATTCAACAGCCATTTCTTGAGTACCCACAATGTGAGGTGCCAGACACTGCCACACACAAGGGATATACAAAGGTAACAAGAAGCTCACACCATCTAGAGGGGGAGTCATCTATAAGAATATCTAATTGCATGTCTAAATGAGGGGGCGCAGTGGCTGGGCAGAGAAGGGGATTCAGTCTTCACGGGAAGACTCCAGAGAAGAGGTGATGTGAGTGGGCACTCTGCAAGCTGACAAGTCATCGTGTCTGGTGCTTTCCACAGAAGGGTCAGGTCCCGCGGCCTGGCCCAGGCCCAGACGGGGTCTTCTGAATACCACCCCTACCCGCATTCCAGGAGAGCATCAGTGCTGCCTTCTCTGGGGCTACCAGGCCCGCTGCGTCACCCCGGGATCCCAGGCAGCTTCACAAGCTGCCCACATCCTTCCCCAGCCCACCACTCTAGCCAGCAGACCAGCGCTGAGGCAGGAGAAGAGGGGCCAGGCAGAAGCAGAGAAAGGCTGACAGCCCGCTCTGCATCCCTCTCTGGTCTCAGAAACCAGGAGTGAGTCACACAACCAGCTCTCCCTCCTGCTGTGCTCTTCTGCACTCTCCCAAGCCCCTGGGCACTCGGGAAGTTTATTAGGGCAGGGGGACTTAGGTTAGTGGCTGATGTGTGTCTGTCACCAAAGGCCAGGCCAGGCCAGGCCATGATGCACTTTCTTGATTACTCAATTCTGCAAGTAGATAGATAAAGACAGCCCCTTCTTCCCTCCCTATGTGCACCCCAATACAGAACATCAGATAACAAAGCCCTATTGTCCAGCCCCAGTAACCACCACAGAGAATGTTCTGCAGCCCCAGGGGACAAAAGGACAAATAGAGGCTTTTTTCTTAACTTAGGGCTTTGCAGAAAATTCAAGAATTTCACTTAGGGCTCTCAGTCCAAAAAAAAAAGAAAAAGAAAGAAAGAAAAAAGAAAGGGCTCTCAGTCCAAACTTGGGTTTCTAACTTCATAAAGTCCAACTGGAGGGGAAGAATTGGAGTGACGGAATACCAGGAGAGGGGCTCCAGGCGCCATCCTTCAAAGTTCCCGCCTTCCAAGGTTGCGATGGTGTGGAGCGGGTGCAGCTGAACATGCTCCCTCTCTCCTATCCATCCCACTATTCAGCATCTTCCCCCAAAGACAGGAACCATCCTTTTGACTGGAGTTGGTGTCCTCCCACACCACCTACTCCTTATCCCCTCAATTCCTGGCATCATGGAGCGTCACCCAGCCTGCTCAAAGGTCATGCCAACCTAGCCAGAGCAGGACATGCTATTGAGGACAGAGCTGGGAACATAATGCTCTGAGTGGACTGTCCCTGCAGCCACCTTTTAGATGTCCAGTCCTTGAATCGAGGTAGAAACAGTGTGTTAGAAAGGTCTCCAAGGCCCAGGTGGAAAGGTTTCTGTAGGAACATGCCTGACTCAGGTGGAGTTGACCGTGAACCCTGAGTGCCAGTTGGCATCCTCAGGCCAGCAGCCAGCACCTGGCCACGCCGTCTGCATAAGGTTTGGGCTGGAACCTTCCCTGCTTTGCTTGTCCTGTGGTCTCACTTGTGCTCTGTTTTCTCTTCCCTTTTCCATCCTTTCTCCCTCTGTCTGGCCATCTTGGGCGCTGTGTTCTGAAGCTACTCCAACCGCAGGTACCGTACCAGCCGCGGAGGTAATGGGCATGGCATGGGGCAGCGCAGGCGGAGCCCAGCCCAGCCAGGGCGGACAAGGAGGGAGAGGCTCAGGCTGAAAGCATGCTCCAGACTCACCCTTTCAGTGGTTGGGAAGCCAGACTGTCAAGAGGGATGTGTGTGGAGGATGGGACCAGAGGAAAGCAAGCCCACTTTCCCCCCTTCCCAAACTATTTGCCCCCTGCTGAGTAGGAGAATGGCTCAGCGGGGGTCACACACACACCGTCCCTGACCTGCTCTCTGGAGCTGCAGTTTCATTCTGACACTGAGTAGATTACTTCCCGTTAACCACCTGAGTCCTTGCCTGGGCTTGACAGCTCAGAGCAGTGTCCCCAGCTGTGGCCCTAGAAGGCGCGCTGCAGCAGGAGCAGGGACAGCTGGCTCCTGGTGGGGCTGCCATCTCCTGAAAGGGTGAGCGCACTGTGCATGCCAGCTTTGCATGCTGCATGGGGGCCCGGCACTGGCTCTGCCAGCCACCACGGGCTCTGCTCAGTGAGAACAAGCAAGCATGTCCATGGATAGGGCCAGGTGCTCCAGTTCCTGGAGTCTCAGCAGGCACCGTGGGCTGATTATCTCCTCACCCTTCAGAAACCCAGCTTTTCCAAGTCTTTATCGTTAAGAACAGTCTCCACTCTCGGGGTATGGGAGGCAGATCTACAGTGGACTAAGGTGCTGGGCAGCTCTGGGCTTAGGACCTGCTAATCAAGTTACTCCTCTCCAGTCCTCATGTCATGGGTTTGAGGGTCATCAAAGGGCTCTTCATCACAGTCGGCCTGTCCCCAGGCTGGAGAAACGAGGCAGGGGACCCCAGGGTTCCTTTCCAGGCCCTCCTCTGAGCCTGAATTACATCAGATGGGAAATGAGAACAGGATTCACCCTGGCAGAGCAAAGGCTACAAGCAAGTGCTCAGCAGAGCCTCCTTACATGCCAGGCAGTGGAGGGAGGGCTGAGGACCGGGCCAGGAATCTGAGGGTTGGCTTATGAAGGGGATGCCACCTTGCCCAATTCGATTTCCTCCTCGCCTTTGCTTATTCATCCCCACCCCCATCCTAGGTTGATTCTATTTCTGTTGCATACCCTGCTTCCTTCAGTTTGTGTATGTTTTGCAGCCAGATCTGTGGATGGTGAGCTGCCATCATCCTTCCCTCTCTCCCTCAGTCCTCAACATTCACCCACCACCCCAGTGCCTCCCCACAAGGTCTGAACACCCCTGTGAAGATGTGAGGCAGAGAGGTGATCCCAGGCCTGGGGAACAGGGTGAGAGCCATCCTTGCCACACTGGGGGCCTCCCTGACTTCCTGCTTGAAGTTTACATAAGTCTCTCCCATGACGAAGAGGAAACGCAGGGAGGGCACCAGGCGAATCAGCTGCAAGCTCAATGGGGAAGCAGCTCCCCGTCCACCTCCCCTGTTCTGGCACCCTGGGACCCAAGGCAGGTGGGCCTGGTGGCAGGCAGTCTGTCTTGTTCAGTGGGCATCTGTGCCGGCCTGTGCTGTCCCTCTACTGAGTGGGTGAGAGGTATCTTTGCAATCACCCCACTTCCTACTTCCCATTTAGAAAAGATCTACACTCATCCAGCATGAGCTCACGGTCTCAATCAAATGTTTCCTGGGCTCCAGCTTCCATGTGACATGGCAGTGGAGGCAGATTGCACTTTTTTGGAAATGAGATGTGCTGATAACATCAGCTGTTCTCAGCTTTAAATGCGTAAGAACCTTCTGCACAATGAGCAGGTGCCAAGCAACGAAACTTGGGTTCCATGTTTCTGATGTGGGCCTGGCGTCCGGCCCACTGCTGTCTTCCCTCTCGTCCTCTCCAAACCTGGGCACTATTTCCCCAAACTGCCCTGTTCATCTCTCACCCAGTGAAGATAATCCCTCTCACCCACCTGTATCTACAGTCTCTTAGGATTGCTGCCCGTCTGTCTGACAATCTGTGATTTGGCCGGGGTAGTCAACACGCCATGTGGACATTTTTGGACTAAACCTTCCACCTTGGAATGTAAGGAAGTGCTGTTCTCTTCTTTGACCCAGCTCAGGTCTGCAAATGTTTGGTGGGCTCTTGATAAGTGCCCTGTTCCATGGCAGGTTCTGGGACAGAAAGATGAATGACACATGTCATCTCTCCTCAGTGTTCTCCATCTCATGCATGGTGCTCCCTGAAACCCACCTGGAAAACCCTTGGCCGCAGCCAGGGTGCCTTCCAGTGTGCATTAGGTCACAAAACTGTGAGGTTGACGCTGCCGTCTAGGAAGGGCCTTGTGCTTCCAGCTGAAGCCCACTCAGGATCCCCCCTTAGCTAACAGAGAGTCTCTGCCCGCTGTCCTTGGTCGCCAGGCTGATGGTCTCCACTGAGCACTGGCCAGGATTGCTTCCAAACCTGTAGCTCCTATTGCGGCAGGAAATGACATCCTAGCCCAGTCATGTGTCTGCCCAGCCTGGTGCTGCTCTGTTGGTAAGCCCTACTTCTCAGCTTCGTTGCTCTTCTATCCTCTCCTCCACCTCAGCCCCAGGGGATGAAATAATCTGAATCTCCTTGGACCTGAGCAGTGGAAGGTTTTCCCCATGGAACACTTGTCCTCCTCTCGTTCCCACCTGTACTAGCCCCCTGACAGCTCACTGCCTGACTCTTCTGCACCTTCCCTCGGAGGCTTTTCTTCTTTCCTCCACCCTCCCTAGCTCTCTGGAGGCCCTGTCTTGCCTTGGGACAATAGACACAGCTAATGAGTGGGTCGGAGATGTGCCAGCAGTGACCTTAGCCAGCTGAGGTTGTATCCTCTATGGTAGCTTCAATGGTGGGAGCCCCGGGGAGGCTGCCGGAAAGTGACACCTTTCCTCTCTCTCATCTCTTGCTCCCTCTTACTAAGCCTGAGCCAGACAGGAAGCAGCTAGGTAGCCATCATCAGAGAAAAATGCTTCCTTTCTGCCACACTTGGCAGAAGTGGCCATCAGGGGAGGGGACAATGCAGTGTAGAAACATCTTCAGAGCCATCTCTCATCCTTACCTCTGCCCAGCAGGGCCAGTGAGGAAAATGCTGTCACCTGGGCTCTCTTGACACCTCTGTCCCCCAGCTACTCACTGGAACATCCTGGGAAGTGTGTGCCCCCAGCTATGGCCCTGTTGGGGTATGAGTGTGTGTGTGTCTCTGTGAGTCTGAGGGCCACATGAGAGAGTGTAAAGCTTTGGGGAAGACTGACTTGGATTCTGGGGCCTGGGAAATGTAGCGCCACTGCACCTGTAGGAAGGGAAGCCCAGGCTCCTGCACTACGCAGTGTGATGATTCAGGTTAAAAGGGAGTGTTTGCTTTTTTGTTTTGTTTTGTTTACTTGAGGCAGAGTCTCACTCTGTCGCCCAGGCTAGAGTGCAGTGGCTTGATCTCGGCTCACTGCAACCTCCTCCAAAGGGAGTGTTTTCTAATGATGCCTTTTAGATAGTCATGAGAAGGGCTACCTTGTGAGCATTTGATTTGTCAGAAATTATTAGAAAATATACTATTGATAAGGAACTCCGGCAGGTGCACACTTTGGGAGGCTGAGGCTAGAGAATTGCTTGAGCCTGGGAGTTCAAGACCAGCCTGGGTTGCATGACAAAACCCCATCTCTACAAGAAATACACAAATTAGCCAAGCATGGTGGACCTGTAGCTGGACCTATAGTCCCAGCTACTCAGGAGGCTGAGGTGGGAGGATTGCTTGAGCCTGGGAGGTCGAGGCTACAGTAAGCCATGATCACACCACTACACTCCAGCCTGGGTGACAGAGCAAGATCCCGTCTCAATTAAAATAAAAAAAATCAGAGCAGTCCTGCCCAAGTAGACAAAATAATTTCTCCAGGTCTGTGCCAGCAGCACAGAGCAGCGGAAAGAGCCCATGTGTGTCTATGGCCATGAGAGCTGCAGGGAGCAGGCCTGGGAGAGAACTGACCTTTGCCCCATGGGTCTCTCAGGCTTTCCCATGTATGTGTGCACAGTGTGTGTGTGTGTGTATGTGTGTGTGTGTATGTGTGTGTGTGTCGGTGGGTGGGGATAAGTGAATTCCCTCTTGTTGAGTGTTTTTAGTGCTGAGATTATATTCCAGGCCTGAGGCCATCCTGGACTGAGCACAGCCCTAAATAAAGAATCTGAGAGGGAGAGTTGCCCCACCGCTCACCCCTCCGCACGCCGCCCTGATGTCTGTGGGTTGACCGGGGTTTGGGGAATATAGCATTGTGAGCTTTGAGCCTGCCCAGGAACCTCTGGAACATATGGGGCATAGTCAGCTGCCCAGTGTGACTTTGGTGACCAGCACCCTCGGGGCACAGTAGTACCTCTGATCTTATTAGCAGGGAAGCAGGAGTATTCCCTCCTTCTCCAAAGAGGGACTTGTAATTTTGGAGACCCAAGGGAATGAAAGGGCTTTTGCTGGGCAGGCTCTGGCTGAGAAGGCTTAGGATCACTTCACTCTCCCTTAAAAAAAGCTCTCTGGCAATTCTTTCTCTGGCATCCCTCCCTGCCCTAGCCCCTTTCTCGGGGATATTATTTTCCTGAGAGATTTGAGGCTGGGTGGGATTCCTTGGGAGTGAGAGTTAGCTGCCTGTGTTTTAAAGTCCCTGCCTACTGCCCCATTAGCATCAACACTAGAAAGTGGAGTGCTGTCAGATCACAGGAGATCCAGTGCAAGGAGGAGAGGTGGCTTTGTCTCTCTCTGCTTGGCCTCATTCTCATACTCTCAGCTTTAGCAAATATTAGATCTGCGGGTAAGGATAGGGCAGCCCTTTCCATGACCTTCTATATCAGGAAAGAAGACCTGTGAAAAAGTTGTCACATACATAAGCTTAGCCCTCCCAAGCTGACCAACATCCAAGGATAGCTTTGGGTGGGAGATGGGTGTCATGAGAGGGTTAGCCCAGATCTGAACAATTCTGTGCCCCATGAAGATTTATGCAGAAAAGAAGCCCAGCATGCGCCTCACTCTGCCTGGGACTCCTCTGTCTGCTGGGGGCTGGGAAGGTGGTGCTGCTGAGTGTGGGTCATTCCATTAGCTCCCTCTTCCCATGTTCTCGTGTGAACAGAAAGCACCTGGGGTACCTGGACCCAAAGTTCCTAGAGAGAAAGGCAGTTATAAGAAGTCACTTTGGATTAGTGTGGTTGCAGGAAGGGCCACCACTGAGCAGAGAAGGGAAAGAGAGGGAGGAGAGGCAGGGGAATGACCGAGGAGAGCCAAGACCGGAGGAGGGCGAGGGCGGGCAGAACGCCGTGCAAGGCTCGCCCGCGCAGAGTGGAGATTGTCCCCTCTCTGTCATCGGGTTTGGGTGGCTGTTTGGGCTCACACAGGCATGACAAAGGGTGATTTTGGAGTGATTGGTTGGGAATGGCAGGCCACTCTAGGCCTCTGCTGGACAGGGCCCCACCACCTGCCCACCTCTAGGCTGGGGCTCCAGGGCTGGACCCAACTGGTGCTGCTTGGGCCTGTGTCTGGGTGGCATCTGGCCAGTGTTTGGCCTGGGGCTCCATGCCATCCCTGGGGTCTGAGCGATTCAGCCCGTGCCCCCTTCCCGTCTCATCCTCACGCATCCTTGGCTGGGTGCATGCTGGGTGTTTCGAGCCACGCAGACCATGAGAAGAAAATGAAACACACACAGGGCTTCATTCTCTTCCTCTCCCATGGTTGTGTCTTCTGTTGCTGCGACCCGTCTGACCCAGTCCGTTATGCTTGGGGAGGCTCCTGATGACTAAGCCCCGTCTCCTCACCGGGCTGCCTGCCTTGCACGCGGGGGCCGTGTGTCCAGGCTGGGCACAGCCAAACCAACCAGACTTGGCTGTTTTACATTTCCCTCTCAGCTCCTCCCACATTGCCCCCGACTACCGTGGGTGCGACGGGCGCTGTGAGCAGTACCAATGCTACTGCCATTGCTGCCACCACCGAAGCCACAACAGTCCCCATCATCCCAACTGTCGCACCTACCACCATCGCCACCACCACCGTCGCCACAACTACTACAACCACTGCTGCCACCACCACCACCACGGAGAGTCCTCCCACCACCACCTCCGGGACTAAGATACACGAATCCGGTACTGCGCATCGCCCATGCTCCCCATCCCCTCCTGGCCCGCCTCCCCAGCGGCCTCCATACGAACCCACAGGCTCCCCCAGCGAGGAGGTGGGGTCTGGGGTGGTGTTTGCCACCACCTCCCTTTGTGTTTCCTTTGGAAACTCACCCGTGACTAGATGCTCAGTCCCGTAGCCTGGAGGCCCAGATCTCCCCAGCCTGGCCCTGACACACACACACTCCTTGGGTGGTCCTCCACCACTCAGTACCCCAAATTCTAGCTTCAGATCCCTGTTCCTTAACAGACGGCCAAGCTCCTTGGGCAGGGCCCCCAGGTTCCAGATGTTAGGACCGCCTCCAGCTACATGTCAGGCAGTCAGCTCAGAGCCGAGCACTCCAGAAGGAAGACAGTGTGAGGAGGGGAAAAGGACCAGATACTGTACAACTGGCCTGAGGGAGTTTCCTGCCCTGGCCACGTCTGCATCCGGCCTAGAGGCTGAGCAGCAGGGAGTGGCTGTGCCAGGCAGCTCTGTTCCCAGAACCCCTGTTCCTTCCTTGCCTCTCCTTCCGCGAGGAACACTTACAGACTTTTCTTTTACAAAGTCAGAGCTTCCAGGAAACTGTATTGCCAAGGAGGCCCTTAATGCCAACTCACATTCCCCAAGCCCTCGAATGCAGGCATGGAGGGAAAATTACGGGCATTCTCAGAGCCCCTGGTAAGAATCGATCCCAGGGCTGGTACGCTGAGCCACGAGAATGCACTGTTCCTGTATCATGCAGCCAGGCCAGGCAGCTCTGTTCTTCCAGTTCGGGGAGACCCCAGGGGAATTCAGCGATACTTCCAAGCACTGAGCATCAGTCTTTTATTACCAACAAGGGGAAGGTCTGTAGCTTCCTGAGCTCACAGGCCAGCTATAAAATCAGCGTGAGGCAGCCAGGAAGCACCCAGAACTCTTCTGCCACCGTTGTAGAATTGTAGGACCCAGTGGGCACCACCTTTGTCTCCTGGGCAAGTCCCTTTACCTTCCAAGGCCTCCTTTCTCCCACCCTGCTCCACTTTTCTCGGCCTCCTGAATGAGGATGGAGGCTTAATAGACATGAGAGGATTTTGTTTTCAGTTCAGTGACATAGAGTTAAGTGAGCTGTCAGGGAAGACGAGAGGCATAGCTGCTGTGAGCTCCTGAGACCCTGAAAATGCTGGTTTGCTTCACAGGTGCCATCTAGAACTTAACAGGCACTTTCGGAAAAAGTTGGCTAAGGAGGAACCTGCTGGGGTATTAGAAGCTGCCACCAGCGGGTTGGTGATTGATGTTCTTTGGGGCCACGGTGAGGCATCTTTTTCATTAAAGTGGGGCTTTGTGTCCTACAAGTGCTTTGAGTTCAGAAAAAAGATGAACCAAAAATGAAGAAAGGAAGTGGCTCTTGCTTCCCCAGCAAAGAGTTACTTGCCTTCTGAAACACAAGCCTTGTTGCCACATAGGACCAGCCCCTCCAGAGTCTCACTCCTCAAGTTCTGTGAGACGCTGCAGAGGACCTGGCCATGGCCTTGATCTTATCTAGACCTTGGGAATACCCCTCAACCATCCTCACCTCACTTCAGCAGAATGGCTGTCTAGGACTTTAAAAATGAATGTTCACCTTTATCGTGCCTTACATCTTGGGAAAAGATGTTTCATAAGTTTACTCCTCTTCTCAGGGTGAAATAGGCCTTTTTATTTGTCCTTCGCCTGTCTTTTTCAGATTTCAAGGGAGATTCCTTAATTCTTACATTCCAGGAGTCAGTGAGACAATCTATGCTTCCCCTCCCTGACCCTTTTTATGTTTCTCGGTGTTGATATTTCACATGCTTGGTCCTTCTCTTTGAAATTTTTAGTGCTTCCGGGTCATCATCCTGATCTCTCTGTGGCAATGCCTTCCTCCAGCTCCCACCTCTAAATCATCTTGGCTTCCCACTGCCTGGCCTTTTCTAAAAGAACCCCAATCTTCATTGCCTTTAAAACAGCCAGATTTGAGTCAATTTCATATTGGTGGCCAGACTGTTTAAACACAAATTCTCTAGCTATTTACAGGGCTCAGAGCTGAGGAGGAAGAAACTCAAGTCCCCAAATAATGACTAATCACAATTCATTCTCGCCAGCAAGAGCCATGAAATTCTAAGGAGCTGGAATTTGGGATGGCTTCAAGTGGCCAGTACAATTGAAGCGTCTGGCAGACAGGCAAAGAAGCCTACCTTCTGCCCTCCCCATGGTGCCATCAATGGAATCACTTTCTTGGCCCCTCACTTAATATGAATCATATTCACCTGGGGCAACCAACACCTGACAAAGTTGTAGTGCAGAAGGCACCTCTTTGAAGTGAAGACCAGGAGATCTTTTATCACTTCCCCAGCCCTGCAGGCTCAGTCACATGTCAAATAGATAATGAATAAATGCATCGCCAATGCACTCTATTCATTTATTTTTGACAAGTGAGTTGGTGACAGTGCCCCCTTGCATGCTAATAAAATATACAGCAGCCACACTTGTAAAGTCTTTGAAATACAAGGCTTCATGTGAGTACTCCACTATTAAATCTTTGCTGGAAAATGGGGTAACCAGACTGCTGGGACTCTTGCAAAATGATTACGTTTGAAGATTAGTGCCATTCTCCTCTACACAGGCTATGGTTTCAGACAGCACCATGGCTTTGATAAAGTGGCTCCCGGCTCATAGGAACTTGATAATTAATGTCCTCTGTGTTGCATAGAGATCAGGCATCAAAAACTCGGTGGTGCTGAGAAGCCAACAGAACAGGATTCTTCTGGTATCTGGACCACTGAGGGCTGGTTGTCAAGGAGTTATCTTCTCTTGGTCGCACCTAGTCCACGTGAGGGAGGGGAAGGCTTCACATTGTCTTTACTTGGGCCCCTGAGATTCTAGGCTTTAGACAATCTGAAGCTGTTAGACCTATCAGCCAGGCTTCTCTCTGACCAAGAACAACCCAAGGGGCTCCTTAGACCAGCCTCACCTGTCTGGATCACCATTCTCCTCCAGCTTCAAAAGTCCATCCTTCCTGCAAATCTCATCAAGACTCGCGGCTCTTAAAGATAACCCTCTCCTTCCTGCAGCACTTCTATGCTTGAAGGGGAAGGGGCTGGCACACATCTTCTCTGTGTGGCCTCCTCCTCCTGGCCACACGGCCTTTTTCCTGGCCCCTTTCCTTACACTGTTGACATGACAAGGGATCTGAAAAGGGAATAAGTCCAGGTTAAAGCCTCAAATGGCACAGATCAAAACCCACTCTTTCTACAAAAATTTGCCGGGCATGGTGGCGGGGGCCTGTAATCTCAGCTACTTGGGAGGCTGAGGCAGGAGAATCGCTTGAACCTGGGAAGTGGAGGTTACAGTGAGTCGAGATCGCACCACTGTACTCCAGCTTGGGCAACAGAACAATACTCCATCTCAAAAAAAAAACAAAAAACAAAAAAACTCTTTCATTCCTAACGCTACCTATGTGGACACAGTCAGTTTCCAGCTCTCCCTCAGAAGTCCTCCCGACTGTACCTGCTTGTCCCTGGACAGCGACCTCTGGCCTGGCCACCAAGGCTGCAGCTTGGAGCTCTGTCAGGCCCTGTGCACAGCCATTTCTGACTCTTCCCTTTCCTAGATGACTGTGTGTACATGTGTGCGTGCGCGAGTGTGGGCATGTGCGTGCATGCACACGCTTGTGTGTATGTGTGTGTCTCATGTCTCTGGTGCCACTCCCTCCTCATCACTAACCCCTTTTCTAACCCGTCCACCAGCCCCTGATGAGCAGTCCATATGGAACGTCACGGTGCTCCCCAACAGTAAATGGGCCAACATCACCTGGAAGCACAATTTCGGGCCCGGAACTGACTTTGTGGTTGAGTACATCGACAGTAAGCATTGCTGTGCGGGGTGGTGGTGGCGGCAGCGGCGTCGGCAGCAGCGGCGGGTAGTGGTAGATGCCATTAAAGAGATCCTGTGAACTCCCCCAGGCTCAGAGAGGCCTTTTAGCCTGGCTTAATTATGGCTTAATGAAATCGATATGCACTTAGGCGGCAGTGAGGTGGGAGGAACAGGCTCAAGGAAAAGGAAGGGGGCTTCTCAAGCCATTAGTGGAAGTCTAGGATTGCATGTCTGTGGAGGACCTGTGTAAAGGGGCCCTTCATTCATTTCCTGCCCAGGATGAGGGTTCTGAATAGCCCCCAAATGAGCCAAATCTGTCCTCTGCATTGATCTCCTTAACTCAGGCTCCACTAGACTGGGTGAGCCAGTTCACAGACTTGGACTATAACCCTGCTTTGCTCCCAGAGGAATGCCAGCGGCCCCCAGTCAGAGCCACAGACCAGAGCCATTTGTCCCAGCTGGTGGCTTAAGCTGAGTTGCTCACCCTTTGCTGGAGCTTGGGACCAAGGGTACAGATTCGTTGGACTGCAGAGTGTGGCCCCTGAGTGAAGGACCCTGTTCCTACAGGGTCAAACCCACCATCCTGGCATCTTCAGTATGTGCTCTAAGCAATTAAGCCAACTAACCCAGCCAGCAAATCCACCTGGGATAGCCTACCCAAAGACCCTCTCAGGAGAGAGCAAAGCTGACTTAGTTCTCTCTGGTTGGAGGAGGAGTTCACATCCACAGCACCTGGACTCCATAGTTTGGTCCATACTTTTTCAGGCTCCTACTACCCCTATTCACCCTACAGCCTACATGCACAGGCACACACTTTTTCTGATGTGGGAATTCACCACATGGTGAGAAATGAGAGGTGAAACTAGGAATGAGAGCCAAGAGACAGAGTCCCAGCTCATCTCTGGTTTTCATGAGGGATGCTAACTGGCTTTTGGCCCTCACCAGCCAGATCCATGTGAAAAGTTAATCGCTTCCAGGGCAACAGAGCATCTGCTGACAAGCTGAGAGTTTAAGGAAGTAGGTTATAATATGTCTAGTGTGAAGACTGTGGTGAGGAAAGAGAACTTCAGGAGAGGGAACGGTGTCCCCAGCTGAAGGGTCGTTTAAAAGCGTTAGTATTACACAGACAGGCATAGGGAAGCTGCCTGGAAACCTCCTGGTCTGTATGGTGGACTGGACCCGCGGTTCCCTGGTCCCTTCCCCCACACTTTCTACCTTTGACAGGTGACCAGGACCTAAGCACTGGCTCTTCAGCTCCTGGTGCCTGGCTCTAGGCTGATTGAGGTTTCTGTTCCCCAGGCAACCATACGAAAAAAACTGTCCCAGTTAAGGCCCAGGCTCAGCCTATACAGCTGACAGACCTCTATCCCGGGATGACATACACGTTGCGGGTTTATTCCCGGGACAACGAGGGCATCAGCAGTACCGTCATCACCTTTATGACCAGTACAGGTGAGAGGGGACCTGGCCTGGCCATCCCCTGCAAGCATGGGGCATTTCATTCTCATCCTCAGATTCCTGCTTGCCTCTCTCCTCGGAAAGAAGACTCATCCCCACCCCATTTCCCACCTTGCATGGCGTGTCTCAGCTCTTATTATGTATCAGCTGAAGGCTCCCAGGAAGCCTAGAGGAGCCCAGTGTGCATGTGTAGTGGAGAGGAAACAGTGATTGTGGCCCTGTGGGGGTCAGAAGGAAACAAAGGATGTTTAATGACAACAGAGAACACTTAGCCCCCTGCTCTGCCTGGTGTGTGTGCACATTTGGTCACTGTCTGTGGGTCTGGGGGCTGCAGGAGAGTAGTGCAGCCTGGCCTGTGTGCACAGGGGCTGGCTCCCTTCATGCAGGATCAGGGGATAGGGCCATCGCAGGGCCCTGATCTAGAAATCACTCCGGGAGATCAGTGCATTTGTTACTCCCTTGCCACCATCATCTATTGTTAAAAATTTCAAAGTGACACAACTTGTTTGGGGCTTTGTTTTCGTCCCAAGTTTGTCTTGGCCTAAAAGTAGGTGATTTTTTGTCATGCAGGGAGAGGGGAAGAAGCTCTCCAGAACCGGAAAGGTTCTGGCTCTATAGCGGCTTTAGCTGTGGATGAAGAAACATCTTCCTTGTGCCAAATGAACAGGCCAACTGGGGCTCAGCAAAGGGTACAAGGTTCAGCAATCTCTGTGCTGGTAGGGGTAGCTGGCAGTCTGGATACTTACAGGGCACTCACTGGTCTGAGTGTGTGTAGCTTTAAACTCAGCCGAGCAGGCTGCCAAGTGGCCGGTATGCTAAGCCCTGGGGCTAAGGGTAAGGGTGGGGAAAGAGATTAAGAGAGAAAAGGATCAGTACCTTGCCCCCAGGGGATATCCTAATCAGATGCAGGTCATTAGATACACAGCATAGCGGAGGGGAAAAAACACACAGTGATTTATATGAACTTCTGAATGTTGACTTAAATATTCATTACTCCTCCTGCACCTGGCCTGGCGAGGCTGATCCTGGTAGCTTGCATCTTGGGAGTCCCTGCCCATCTGTGTAAACGTCTCACCCCACCCCTTCTATCCTAGTCCTTCCTGGTCCAGCATCCTGTCTTCCTCCGTGTCTCCGCCTGTCCTGCACATTTGCATGCCATCAAGGCTCAGAGGGTCTGAGAGTCGGGTTCCCTGATTGAGGCTAGCCAGGCCGACTCAGGCAGGATGTCTGAGTGGCAAGCCTGTCCTGTAACAAGGGGAGCAAGGCCAGGCAACTGGACAGTGGACCGAGCAGAGCAAGTGGCTGGACTCTGTCTAGCTCAGATGAGGTCCCAAGCTGTTGCTCACTGGTATGTGCATTTGATTTTGCTTCATTACATATTTGAGTCCAGCACAGCAGCAAAAAGCAAAGATGATATTTGAAAATAGAGTTCCATCCTAGGGAAGACTGCCAAAACCAGGGCAGCCTGCTTTCAGACTTTGACTTCTCCAGGTGCTAAGCCCTAGGGCTGTGGGTGAGGGTTCAGGCCCTGCCCTCAGGGATGTCCTAATCTGATTTGGGATATTAAGCACACGACAGAATAATGATTGATACTGGGTATGCTTCTGAACCTAAATACTCATTTCTCTTTTCTTGCACTTGGTGGAAAGGCTCATCTTGATAGCTTGCTTTCCAGTGATGAAGCACTCAGCCCTGGCAAGTCTTCCCAGACTCCTCCCAGCGAGAGCTGGAGTGGGCAGGTTGATGAGCCCAGCTCTGAGTACATATTGTCCACTTCTCTCACAGGCTGGCTGGAAATTACTGTCTGCAAACCACATAGGGAAAGGAAGTATTTTCACTTTCTGAAGTCTGTGGGTGTGTGTCGATATCCTTCAAAAATACACATTCTCTTTCCTGTGGATGGACTCCAGAGCCAAGTCCATGCAATCCACAGATTTCTGTGTTTCATTAAAGCAAGAACTCGTGAGCATCTGTGGGCCCTGACCACTGGTCATTTAGACAACCACAGGCAGTCACTTTAGTCTGCAGACTTGAATGCGCTATAGCAGTTCAGGAAGGAAATTGAAGGAAACCACTGGGAAGGCTGACAGCCTCTCTGACCCTCACCAGAAAAATCCCAATGGGAAGTTAATCACCTCCTTGAAGTGTCTGAAGCCAAAGAGACCTGAGGGGCTACAAACACATAACCCTGGACTCCAAGAGGCCCATCAGCCCTTCTGTGCTGGGGGGCGGAATGGGGTAAGGCAGGAGGATGGTGGAAGCTTAGAGTGGGCCAGCAGTCAGATAGCAGCCTGCCTTGGACCTCAGGAGAGCAGGGAGCAGGGCCTCAGGGGCCCTGAATGCAGTCAGCTTCTGCTGTGTTTGGGAGAAGCATCTCTTTGGTGGGCCAGGATGGGGCAAGGGGTGGAGAGGTGTCAAATGGTGCTTAAGTGAGAACAGCCAAGCCAAACTGTATTTGGGGAAAATCCATCCCCGTTATATTTGTTAATCTATCCCTATTTCTAGAACATAATTCTTCTGCAGACTTTGAGTGACTGGCCTTTCTTCCCTGGCCAAACCCAATTCCTCCCAGTTAGAATTAGGAGTCATGAGAGCTGTCTGCTTTGCAGGTGTATTGCCCGTTTCTGAGTGGGTGTTGCCGGGAGAGGTGTGGAAGGCACACAAAACACGTCTTCTAGTCCAGTGTAAGAGGCGTGGGGGCCGGACGAGGGGATGCTGTTCTGGCTCCCGTCAGTTACAGCTGAGAGTGGCAAGTGTAAACTCACCCTGGTCTTTGCACACAGATATTACTGGATCCGTTAGGAATCTTGAAACAAGTTTAACAGACCCATTGAGTATGGTGTTGACAGTCAAATGTAATTGCTCTGGGGCCTTGCTAAAATGCCTTCCTCTCAGAGTCCAGGTCATGGAGTCCCATTGTAAGTGTGATCATTATGTCCTAAATTTCTTTTGGTCCTTGAGAAACTAAATCACTTTGATGGGATGTGGTTGAGCCCACCTTATCCCAGATCCCACTTGGTTTTGAACAGCCTTCTGTGTCCAAACTTCACAGGAAATTCTTTCACCTTTTCGGTAAGGACGGAAGGTAACATTTGAACTTCACCTGGTACGTCAGGAATGAAAAGCCACATTTGCTTCCTAATTGCCCATGTGGCCCCTTTCCCCTGGAATGATGACTTTCTTTCCCAAGAGGAAGGAAGTCTTGTGGAGACAGCTGTCAGGGTGCATCAGAACAAGCACCAGGAAGATGGTGGTGCAACTAGGCCATTGACTAGGTCGTTGCAGACGCACAAACCAACCTCCTTGCAAAAGGTGGGTAGAACTATCCAAACACATGTTGAAGTAATTCCTTCATCCCAGTGCCCAGTTCTAGCACATGGGCAAGCCAGTATCCATATGACCCCTAGCTGGTATCAGGGGAAAAACCTAAATCGGTATGCCAGGTTAACTGTATTATAGTAAGATTAAATTCACCCATTACTCAATAAGTAGTCACTGACTACTTGTTATGTGACCAGCATTGTGCCAAGTACTACGAGGCTAAAAGAGATCCCCCGTTCTCAAGACTTTAATAGTATAATTGGAAACCAGGACCCAGGAAATAGAACAATTAAATGTTCCACTGCATGGAGCAGCTGGGGGTGAAATCGGAGTTTGGAGATGGTGTGAGTTGGAGCAAGGGGAGATTCAGGGAGGAGGGGTAGAGTGTGCAAAGGTGGCAGTGAGCTAGGAGGGCAACAGCCTGGGCTTTCTTGGGCAGGAGGGGCAGGATGCACGGAAAGGAGACTGGAGCTCCCAGAAGGCCAGGCTCAGAAGCTGAGCCCACACAGTGGAGAGTAATGAAAGGTGGCACCATTGGAAGCCTCCTAGGAAGGTGGTAACGGGCTGTCTCATTGTATCCACAGGAAGTGGCAGGCACAGGTGAGGGGACCCCTGGAATAGAATGGAACAGTGAGAGGAATATGGGAAGTGTTTTGGAAGAAGTGGCAGCTCTTAGAGATGGGCACAGTGGTGTGGCCTGTGGCAGCAGCAGGAGAGCTGGGAGAATCAAGGCAAGGGGCAGGAAGATGCAGGTTGAATTTTAAGCGCATGCATCCAAGGAGAGCTGTAGGAGGAGGCTCTGGGCTTACGGTTGTGGAGGTGGCTGGAGGGATGATGGGGATGAATAAAGGGTCACTGGTGCTGATGAGAGTTAAGGAGGTGGAGGTCAGCTTGGGAGAGGCCCACTCAGTGGTAACAGCTGAAGCGCTAAGAATAGAGGGGCTTGAAGTCAGCTTGCTGGGGGTACAGAAGAGTTGGCGGGAACTGGAGGGGGCGGAAGAGCATAGAGCGTACCAATAAGAGGGCAGCATGTGAGCTGGAGCTGAAAAGTCTGGCAAGTTCCTCAAGGGTTTTTTTTTTAAGACACAGGAACACTTAGGACTTTGAGACCAGCCTACACAACATAGCAAGACCCTGTCTTTACTAAATATAAAAAAAAAATTAGCTAGGCATGGTGACGTGCACTCGTAGTCCCAGCTACTTGAGAGGCTGAGATAGGAGGATCACTTAAGCCCAGGAGATTGAGGTTGCAGTGAGCTATGATAACACCACTGCACTCCAACCTGGGCAATAGAGAGAGAGACTCTGTCTCAGAAAGAGAAGAGAAGAGGAGGGAAGGGGAAGGGAGAGTAGGGGAGGGGAGTGGGATGGGAGGAGAAGGGGAGAGGATGGGGGGGAAGAGAAAAAAGAAAGGGAGGGAGGGAAGGAAGGAAGGAAGGATTAAATAGATAATGATAGATCTATATATATTAAATGGTTATAAATGCTATGAAATAGAGATAGCAGCTGGGTGGGAGTTGGGGAGAGGGGCTTTGTTTAAGTTGGGAAGGTTCAGGAAGACCTCTCTAGGAGGTGCCAGTTGCCAAGGCAGCCATTAGAAGAAAAAGCAGCAGATGCAAAGGCCCTGCAGTAGGAATGAGAGCGGCCAGCATGGCTGGAGCATAAAGCATGAGGACAGGGTGGTGGGAGGTAGGACTAGAGAGATGGCCAGGGCCTGCTCTGATGGAGCCTGACAGGTCAGGATAAGGAATGAAGAGTTTTCTTCAATAATAATAATAAGCTTTGGAGGGTTAAAGCAAGAAGTGATTCAGTCCTACGTGGGGGGTTGGAAAGATCACTCTGACACTGTGGCGGGGGCCTGCTGGGAGCAGGAGTGGAAGCAGGGATGGGACTTTTCTCTGCAGCCTACCTAGATCATGGTACTCACAAGCCTTGTTCTCACAGGCCTCACCTGCTTTTCAGCCCGGGGCGCCCTGGGCAACCAGAGTGCAGAGGACACTTGTTCATCAGTCTTCACCCCGTACTGAGAACTTTCTTGGTGCAATGCCCTTGACTGGGCACTGGGAAGGCTGTAAAAACAGTTTCTGCCCCCAAGAGGAGCAAAGGGTGGGCTTGCACCCAGATAACTGCCCCACAAATGGCATGTGCTGAAGACCTGGGGGCGCAGGTGCTGTGGCCCTCATGCTTTTCCCCGTGCTCCTGGAAGGAGGCTCAGTGCCTTGGCGCCAGCTCCATGGTTCTTGGGGCTCCTGCTGTTGTGTGCCTCTCCCCAGGTGTCTCTGGGCTGGCTGGTTCCAGGGTTACTCTGGGTGTATTCAGTTCCTTTGATCCTTCCCTTCTGTCACAGTCTCACGTTCTGTGACAGGCTGCATTTCAGGAGGGGTCGCTTTTGTTCTCCAGCCGGTAGAAAGGAGAAGGGTGAGTTGGTACTGACCAAACCCCCCTCCCAAACCCAAACCCAGCCATTGGGCCATCAAGGACACCCTCAGATGACTCCTTAGCACCTGTACTTCGGGCCGTCCTGCAGGCCTTTTAAATCACAAAGGGATCTGCCCACTTTGAAACAGGTCTGCACATATGCTGGGCATGGACAGAGAGGGACTCACTGTCACAGGGGTTGGAGGGGGAACATCGGCTTGTCACAGACCACCGGGGGGTCACCCTGTGTGGAGTAGCCTGGAAGTGGCATGGAGTGAGCAGAAGGCACAGCCCCAGCCCCACATCGCTGCTGGCCTGGCTAGGGGTACCCACACCAGGATTGCCTTTGCTGTCAGGAAGCGCAGGATCCACTAGAGAGATGTGAAAAGATAGGGCATCCTGGGCCTCCACTTGGTCCAGTCCCCACCCTCAGGAAGCCTGGATGGCTTCAGAGCCATGCTGGTGGGCAGGGATGCTGCTGTGTGCCTGTGCAGGCCTGCGAAGGTGTTCTCATAGCAGGTTTTTGCAACGTGGCCATGGCCTGCACTCCCTGATGGGTAGCTTGCCGGCTCCCATTTCTCCACCCTGGACTCATCCATGGGGAATCATACTTCCATGGCCAATCCATGGCCATCCCTCAGTCCCCATTAGGCTGTGACCAGCCCTCTGGTTTCCAAGAATGCCATGCTTCGTCCCTATGACACTTTCCCCTTCCTAAAGGACCTGTTCAACCTTCTGCTTCTTATTTGTTCCTTGTACCCCTTTCCTTTGCCTCTTTTCTGATCTTTTGACCTTGGCTCTTTAATTATTTTCTTTTTGTCCTTTAGCGGGGTAGTTTGGGCCAGGGGGCTGCTAGGTGGTAGTGTTAGGCTCCAGGAGAAACATCCACGTGAAATAGCTGAAGTTCTTCCCTCCATCTCCCTCCTCACCATCTCCCCCATGAAATCATTCACGGGTTTGCTTCCGGCCCTCCCCGCCAGCTTACACCAACAACCAAGCGGACATCGCCACCCAGGGCTGGTTCATTGGGCTTATGTGCGCCATCGCCCTCCTGGTGCTGATCCTGCTCATCGTCTGTTTCATCAAGAGGAGTCGTGGCGGCAAGTACCCAGGTGAGATGTGCAAGAGGCGTGGGCTTGCAGGGCGGGGGCACGTCCACTTTCCCGTGAGTCTCCAGGTCTCCAGCCAGATCCGGGTAATGTGTTCTCTCAGTGAAGCCAGCCCTTGCCCGGATTGGAAATACAATCCTCTTGCCTGTGCATCTTCAGACTGCCAGCGAGCACTTAATTAAGTTCGCCTGAGTTGGGCGGATGGCACAGTCCAGGCGGCCTCAGAGAGGGGATGGAAGGAACCCTGGCTCCTATTAAGAATGACCTTTCCTCCCCTTGACTCACCACCCATCTGTTCTATAAATTGGCTTTTTTTCAGCCTGAATCTCATTAGGATCCTGTGTCCCAGGGAAGGAGAAAGGAAGAGAGGCATTTTCCCTAACCGTGTCCCAGAGAATGGGGAGAGGAGGGGCCTGGGCAGAAGCAGCACCCACATGAGAGAGTTCCAGAGGTGGGCGCTCAGCAGGACAACAGTGTAACTGCCAATACCACTAGCAAGGGTCAGAAGCGAGGAGCAGGGAGAGGCTGAAGATGGGTGGCACTGGTAGGGACCCCCATGGCCCTAAAGCACTTTGGGCTTCCCTAAAATCCCAAGGATACCTCAAGATCCTTCAGCCCCTAGCCAGGCACAATGACTCACACCTGTAATCCCAGCACTTCGGGAGGCCAAGGTGAGCAGGTCACTTAAGGTCAGGAGTTTGAGACCAGCCCAACCAACATGACGAAACTCCGTCTCTACTAAATATACAAAAATTAGCTGGGTGTGGTGGCAGGTGTCGGAGGTCCCAGCTATTCAACAGGCTGAGGTGGGAGGATTACCTGAGCCTGGAGAGGTCAAGGCTGCCATGAGGCGTGATTGTGCCACTGCACTCCAGCCTGGGTGACAGAGACCCTGTCTCAAATAAATAAATAAAATTTTTTAAAAGATCCTCCAGGCCGGGCGCAGTGGCTCACACCTGTAATCCCAGCACTTTGCGAGGCTGAGGCAGGCAGATCACTTGAGGTCAGGAGTTCGAGACCAGCCTGGCCAACATGGTGAAACCCAATCTCTACCAAAAATACAAAAAATTAGCTGGGTGTTTTGGCACGTGCCTATAATCCCAGCTACTCAGGAGGCTGAGGCAGGAGAATCACTTGAACCTGGGAGGCAGAGGTTGCAGTGAGCCGAAATCGTGCCACTGCACTCCAGCCTGGGCGACAGAGCAAGACTCCGTCTCAAAAAAGGAAAAAAAAAAAAAAAGATCCTGCAGCCCAGACATACCAAGGTCAAGGACAAGGACCTCTGGCATTCTTGTTTCTGGAAATATTGATTGTTTTTTACACAGGAGCAAGAGAGCCATCTGTCTGTGATGGGGTGGGTAGGGACAGGAGACAGGATAATGGATGACCCTGAAAACAAAGATCTGGCTGGACCACAGAATGCAATTTCTCCCTGCTCCAGAAAGCCCCATCACCAAACACAACCCATGCTCCCCAAATGCTTCCTTCTCCCCATCTCTTAGAACAGGTCCTCCCCCAGGACCCCCCCCCCCAAAACTCAACACAAAGGAAATAGAAGGGAGAGAAGACTGGATTCTTCTTCATTCCCCATGCCCAAGTACCCACAGACTAGGACTCTGAAGAGCTGTGCCTTAAGTGAGGGAGGGCAGGAAATGATTGTCCCTTACTGGTGAGCGATGTTTTCTTTCACTCTGTTCTGCTGTGCTGGGCCTGTCTGGTTCTGTAACAGAGAAAGCCTGAGTTAGGGAAAAGGCTTCCTCCTCCGTCTGACAGTCAGACTTGGGTGGACTGAGTTCACGCCCATTCCAGGTGGAAGTGGAATACTGGAAGAACCCAGCAGATCAACTCTGAGCTGCCCTTATGCCCTTTCAGAAAGTATCTCATTCCAAACAGTTCTTCGAAACTAACCTCTTGCCCTCCAGCTACAGAGTAAGCCCCTGGTCCCTTAAAAAGATGAGTGAACCAGGAGCTACAAGGCCTGGTTGCTAGCCTTCCCTCCAGTCTTCATTCAGTCACTAATTAGTTACGTGACATGCTCTTCACCTCTCAAGGGTTCGGTTTCCCTCATCTAAAATGGGGATGATTATCTACCTTGTATCTCAAAAAGGACACATAGGCCGGGCGCGGTGGCTCACGCCTGTAATCCCAGCACTTTGGGAGGCTGAATGGGTGGATCACCTGAGGTCGGGAGTTCAAGACCAGCCTGGCCAACATGGTAAAACCTCATCTCTACTAAAAATACAAAAATGAGCCAGGCGTGGTGGCAGGCGCCTATAATCCCAGCTATTTGGGAGGCTGGGGCATGAGAATCGCTTGAACCCGGGAGGCAGAGGTTGCAGTGAGCCAAGATAGCACCACTGCAAAAAAACAAACAAAAAAAGATACATAAAGAGGTTTTCATGTAAGTGCCCGCTGTGCATCCGCCTCTGTGCTGTGCACTAGCGATACCGGAGGAAAAATGATCTCTCCTCAAGGGCACCGTAGCTGACACCGAAAGAATGAGCACAGAACAAGGCAGAGCCTCAGCTGAATGCTCACACATCACAGAGGAAGTGGAGGAAAGGGGGCACGCCAACAAGGGGGTCACAGAGAAGAGACACTTTCCATCCCATAGGTGTGTATGGCGTGTCTTCTCTGCTCAGGGCACTCTGCTAGGAACTGTGAAGAAGCACACAGACCCCCACCCTTGAGGAAAGAACTAGCCTTCTGTGATAGGCATGAGAAACGTCCACAAATAGTTACACCACAGAGCAGAGTAAGAAAGGTGCAAACAGTGGAGTGTTTGCCTTTGGCAAAGGAAATGATCACATCTGTTTGGTCTTTTGGGGAGACTTCATGGAGATGTGGTGGGGGGAGCTTGGTAGGAGGAGATTTCAGTTGTCAGTAGAGATGTAAAGAGACCCCTGGGGCTGAGAAGGAGGAGGCAGAGTCAACTTGGCAACTGATTGAGTACAGGAAGCAAAAACAAGGGAGGCGTGGATGGTGCCTTGTTAAAAAAGAGTGTCAGTGAGCCCAGGGCGGTGCCTTCTGGCCCTGCATTCAGTGGAGCCCTAGAGAGCAGGGGCATGTACTTAATCGTCGTGTCTGTGTCTTTGCTTCTCCTTTTGACCAAGTACGAGAAAAGAAGGATGTTCCCCTTGGCCCTGAAGACCCGAAGGAAGAGGATGGCTCGTTTGACTATAGGTGCGTGATCTCCCTCCTCCTCTCAGGCAGGCTGTCCTCCCTGTCCCTGAGGCACCACCCTCCCCTCAGAGTAGCTCCGCTTGGCTGAGAGGCCATGAGTAGCTGTCCTTGCCCATTGGGCTGTGACTCTGCCTCTCTGGTGGCACTGTGGTGGAGAGTGCATGCTGCTGAGTTTACTCAGAGGCTTCTCATCCTGAGAGTGCCAGACGAGGCTGCTCCCCCAGGAGTCACTGCCCGACACATGCGTGCATTAGTTTGACGAACAGCATTTAATTCATTCAACTGCACAACTCAAATGTATCAAGCTTGCTATTTATATCTTTCCACCTTTTCACTCTGAACATGAGCCCCAGGACCCTCTTGCCGTGAGATGAGCTCAGCTCTCATGCTGATTCTCTGCCCACACTCCATTCCTAACCCTGAAGATAATGACCCTGGGAGGCTGTGATGTCTTAAAGCCTCAAGGAATGAAGGTGGGGTGATTCCAGGTCGTTTCTCCTTGAACTTGGCGATATCTTTGGGCTCTAGACCGGAATGGGCCTTGGAAAGGCTTCTGGTCCAGTGCCCTATGCCCCAGATGAGAGGACTGAGGCCCAGACCAGGAAGCGAATTGTCTAAGACTCTTCCAAGGTCCCCACCCAGTGAGTTAGTGGCAAAGCTGGAAAGGCCAGGTCCCGCATTTCCAGCTGGTGCTGCTATTCTATATTTCTATACCCGTGCTTCTGTCCTACCTGGATGCATCTTTGTATGTGGGCTTAACAACATTGTTGTGGGTCCATGGAGATGGCGAGTATGTTCTGAGCTGAAGGATGATGCAGAGTGGGCTGTGGAGTGTCATCCCCAGACCAAGTGCTATGGGAGGGAATGTCTGATCAGAGCCCTCCCTCCTCATGCCACCCAGTTACTGCCTGGGCCCAGGTCCCCTTGTCCTCTGCTACAGTCTCCTTTTCCTGTCCTGAGCCTCTGCCACTCTGCCCATCAGCCTGGCAAGCACAATCAGATCAATGTGTGGTGGAGCCACTGCCCACACAGGAGCCTGTCTGCAGGCTTATGGGCCATGACTGTCCACCTAGTCCCGACATTCCCAGAAGCATCCTGAAAGGGCAGGCACAAGAGCCCCCTTCCCATCTTCCCTGGCAGGGCTTCCCTGACACAGCTTCCCTGTGGGCTGAGACTTCCCTGGCTTTTTGTTCCAAAAGCCACAGGGCTTCTCCTCCCCCAGACTCTTGGTGCAGCCAGAGAGGAGGAGCTTGGACCTCCTCCAATACAGGGCTGGGCAGCCTGTACTGCGAGGAGTTGCTTCCTTATGCACCTGTCCTGCCCCAGACACCAAAGCTGTCAGGCAAAAACCCCTGCCTCCTCCCCGCAGACACTGACGCTGGGTCTACACGCACAGGAGCATGCCTCGGCCTGCACCCCTACACGCACACACCCCTCTGCTTTGGCTCTGGAAGGTCCGCAGCATCCATCCTAGAGCCCTCCCTTGGATGAGCCTAAGAGCCCTAACCTGGGAAAAGGCTGAAATTAATACATCAGAGAAAGAACTAAGTTTCTAGAGAGGATAGGCCTAGGGGCAAGGAGTGCTGTTCTCTCACTCCAGTCTGTGGCTAAGTGGCCGACCACCTTTCCCATGGGGCACCCTCTGTTTTTCTCCCCTATGTCCATCCACCTAGACCTTGAAGATGTCTCAGAAGTGAGGCTGACAGGTGGCCAGACCAGGGCCACCCCTAGTCATTCTAGTTTCTTTCAAGCTTCCCTTAGGAGAGGTCTGTTCGGTCTGTTCTTTTCAGACCTAGATCCCCCGTCCCCTCAACAGCCTGGCATGCTACAGATCTCTTCCCCCGCCCCTTCCACTGGCTGGGCTGTTGCTGCCCAGTGGCTGCACTTAGCTTAGCTGCCTGGAAACAGAGGAGGAATTCCCACAAATCCCATAGCACAGTCCTCATGCCCCTGCACATGGGATGGAGAGCCCTGGAAAGGAGTGCATGCGAATAAGACCTGCAAGTGGGGTGAGGAGCCTGGCGATTTCCCTCCTCCAGTTGGCAAACAGTGACTTCCGCTTCCTGCACAAACTCAGCACAGCCCCAGAGAGCTGCCTGCCTCACACCACCTCCCAACCCACGGCTGTCCCATGAATACAGTTAGGCTGTATTCATGGGGCAGCACTGTGGGGAGTGGGCTAATAGCTTTCAATCTTCTAACACAGCCCCGGCTCTGGCTCACTGCCCTCACCTGACAGCTGTCTTTGCCCGACACTGCTATTAGAAGTGAGAACGCACTGCCCACTATAATGGCAACTCAGCTGGTTGTCTTCCCCACGTCCAGGAAGGACTGGGGGTGGGTGGGGAGCTGGGGGCAAGGCAGTGTGTGGTGTGCGTCTGCTCAGACTGCCTGGCACCGCTATGGTCCCACCGCTGAGACCCAGACTCCCACTGCTCAGACCCAGACTCCCACTGCTCATCCTGAGCTGCCTCCTGCCCAGGAACTGGGCTAACCTCTGAAGTGCAGCCAGCACCACCTGGTCCCCACTCTGAGCCTTTCCAGCCAAGGGAAGGGACATGGTGCCTGAACAGACACTGGCTCAGAGAGCAGCCCCGCACCTCCTCAGGAGCACAGCAGACATCCCAACTGGGTGGCTGTTCCCAGCGGCCCGTGCAGCTTTACTCGGCAGCCTCCCAGCTCTCCCTGCACAAGGGGAGCTTAGGGTCAGGGCCTATGGGCCTCAGAAGGGGCTGGGCATGATCCTCTGAGCCTTGCTGTCTTCTCACATTTGCTGGCATCACCTGCTTACCTGTGTGCCCCCCCACCACCACCACTCTTGCTCACCTGTGCTTGCTAGGCCCAAAGCAATAACATCTTTTTATAGATCAACCAGATAGCTCAGCGAAAGACACCAAGACAGACAAGCAGAGAGGTGAGGGAGAGGTTTGTTCCTTTAAAAGCCTTGCTTGTTGTCAAGGCGAGAGTGTTTCCCTACAGAGTCACAGGTCTTGGGAGATCAAAGCTGGGCCAGCCCCTCTTGATGGACAGACTGAGGCCCAGGTCACAAAACCACACAGTGACACACTCGGGACTAGAACCATTCCATGTGGTCTCACAAGCAGTGGCTCTGCCTCACCATGGGGTGGCCATCCTCTGTCCACTTCCACCACAGACAGGGACCCAATCTCATGGAAAAGACCCAGAACAGGAGCCCAAAAGCATGGGCTCCACTCCCTGCCCTGCCCTGACTTGCAACCTCACCTTAGAGAAGGTGCTTGTCCTCTCTAGGCCTCCGTTTCCCTTCTGTAAAGCAGGCTGGACAGGGGAGGGTGAAGCAGGGGCTGGACTGGGTGGTCTCCTGGATCCCATCCTCTCTGAGCTGTGTAGGGCATGTGCCGGCAGGAGGCCAGCTGCCCCATCCCACCCCACCTGAGATTCTCTGTCTCTCTTTGGCCAGTGATGAGGACAACAAGCCCCTGCAGGGCAGTCAGACATCTCTGGACGGCACCATCAAGCAGCAGGAGAGTGACGACAGCCTGGTGGACTATGGCGAGGGTGGCGAGGGCCAGTTCAATGAAGACGGCTCCTTCATCGGCCAGTACACGGTCAAAAAGGACAAGGAGGAAACAGAGGGCAACGAAAGCTCAGAGGCCACGTCACCTGTCAATGCTATCTACTCTCTGGCCTAACGGAGCCCACCCAGGCACAGCCACCACTTTGCAAGTGGGAGGAGGGGAGAAGGGGAGACAAAACCACTGCAGACCTACCACAAAGCCACCACCACCTTCAGTAACAAGGGTACGATATGGGGGTCTGCCAAGCTGTGAGGACCAGTAACCACCAAGCCACCCACAAGCCCCCTCCCAATGACCCCCCTTCAGCCCCGGGTGCCACCAGTGTGGGAGAGCTGGAGCCATGGCTGAGCTCAGCTGGAGGGAGCCTGGCCCCTTGCCCGGTCTCGCAGCCACCCCGAGCGTTCCACCACACTGCCCGCCCTTGGCCTCGGCACACGCTCACCGTTTCTGTTGGTTACGGGACTTCTCATTGTCTTAATTTCGCTTTGTGCATCTTCCCCTCCAGACCCAATGTCTCTGTTTTCTTTTCCTTTTGAAAAAGAGTCCCTGGAAAAGAAAGAATAAGTGGATTCTCCCCCCAGGAGACCGCAAAGATAGGCAAAAAGGATTGAATCCATACCAGAACACGTAGACAGGCTGTAATATTCAAACCACCTCTGGGCCAATGCATTTCCAAAGGATGCCTTTCTCGCCATATGCCTCCCCTGGCCCCCAACCCCTCTGCCTCGGCCTTGTCAGTTGCTGAGCTGGGCTTGGCTCCTTTCTGGAAAATGACAGTATTTTTGGCAGGGAGAAGGTGTGCAGGCCTCCTTGCTGCTCTCTGGTTTGGTTGGGAGGTGTGTTTACCTCTTGCTCCTCATTCCTCCCCTGCCCTTTTCTCTGGAATATCTAAGATGTGAGCTGCATTGACTCTGAAGACGTTTGAGGAACAGGAGTGGGCACTGATAGAAAGGACTTCAACGCCAGTGACTGTGTACCTCCAGCAGAAGAAAATCAGGTGTCTGGTCTTGGGGGCACTGTGCTCACCTCTAGAGAGAAGAAAAAGGCTGGGTTTGGACTTCCTGCCTCCTCACTGGTGAAACCCAGGATGTAGATAGAGGGCCACACCCACACTGTCCAGAGTAGAGGGCACCTGTCCACGTGGCCAGGGCCCACGCTGCCACCCTCGAGGAGATGGAACCCTGTGATGCAAAAGCTTTGCTGGTGTGTTTGGGGCATAAGGCACTGCTCCCCTTCCATCTCTAGCAGATATCATCTTCTCAGCCAATTCTGTAGGACACTGAGGCTCTTGTTTGACATGGTGTGTGGATGGGGACTTGCCCCAAGACTGAGCAGGTCTGCCCTTTCATTGGGGTGTATACATATCAGGGGACCCTGAGGTGGCACCGTGCTCAGTGCTGTGATGCCCCCACCTGGGGAGGACTCAATGCTCTTTGTATGCCTTATGCAGCGCTGATCTGTCCCTGGAGTTCCCAGGTTCCCAGCCCCTCCCTGCAAGCCTTGAAGCCTCCAGCGACGTCTATCTCCAGGAGAGCAGGGCAGCCTATGCAAGTGTTCCGGCAGGACCAGAAGCGGCCACTCAACACACGTCCTCACCAGTCACCCCAATTGGAGACACTCGCAGACCTGCAGTTCTCAGACCGAAGGTGCTGCCTTCATCCTCCCCACCTAATGCATTTTTGAAACCAAAGGTACCTAGCCTCAGAGACAGAGAAGGAGAGGGGGAGATCTTGAGTCTAAGAGGAACCCTTTAGCTGTTTCTGCAGCTGAGGTCAGTTTCAGGAGGGTGAAGCTGATCCCCAGGAATGGATCAGCTGCCATGGGCACAGCCTCCGATTTGAGCCTCTCCGGCTGCTAGCCAGGGGGCCTGGGCCAGACCAGGGCTCTGTCCTTCAGTGACTTTATTAAAGCAACATTTGCCACATGTTTAAGCCGCAAAGGTATTAGCAATGCTTGCATCATTAATAATCATTCAGTTGAAGGTCAAGCCCATAGACACACACTCTCTGCTGGTAAGAAACCATAGCCCAGAACTGAGCCAATAAGGTTGTTTGAACCTGAGAGTGTGTAATGGTCATTTGGGCCAAGCCTCAGCTAGGGCTGCTGCCTGGACGCCTGAGGGGCAGCTTATCACAGTGCAAGGGGACAGGGTAAACAGCAGGGGGTGGGGTGTGAGCTTGGAGGGCCCCTCCCCTGGATTTCCTCCAACACCTGCTTGGATACTAGGCCCACTGTCCCTGAAGGGAATGTCAGGGAAGTGTGCCTGTGAGCTGAATTAAAGGATTGGCCTTTCCAGAAAATGCTTTGGATCTGAGCAGAGTAGTCAGTTTCTCAGACACTCATTCCATACTGCACCGTACATGCCAGTGTACCCATTGCACCGAAAGCAGGCTCTTAGGGCAGGAAGGGACGGTGAGCAAGTCTGCCACACCACCTGGTGACTGGGAAGGGCTGCTTCCCTCGTAAGGGTCTTGGGGAGAAGTAAGCCCGCAGCCTGCCTCTGCACCTCGTTCCAGTGTTCTGCCAGGCTCTGTACTGTCCTTTGTGTATGAAGAAAATGCTGTTAGCCCTCTCTCAGGCTGCTGTTCTGTGGGTGCTGAGAGCTGCCTCCCATCACCACGCAATCACACCCCTCTGAGCAGAAGCAAATCTGAGGCTGAAGAATTAAGTTTTCCCCAAGCAAGGAAGGCAGGTGGTCAGAGAGATCAAACGCTGAGGCGTGGGGATTGCAGGATTCAGGAGGCAGCCCCTTTGGGGAAGAGGAGGGTGCATTTTCCATGGAGCCCATGTCAGAGTCCACTCCAGCTCAGCAGGAAAGCGGAATTGCCTAGTACTGCCTGCCAGCTGGGTCTCCCAAGCAACTACCCCAAGACATACCAACAGTGAAGCCAGGACAGCACCATGCCATCGGCGCTCCAGTCTGTCTGGCTGGGAGGAAAGTGCTGGGCATCTTACAGTAACTCTAGAAGTTCCTTTGACTAGGCTGCAATCCCACCTATATGCTCAGCCCTAAGAGCTGTGGTTTCCTGTGCTCTCATTTGTCCATTCATTCATTCATTCATTCATTCAGCAAATAATCTGAAATCCAGTCTGAACTAAGGCCTGAGCTGTGGATATCATGGCGCGTGAGTTAGATGTGGTCCCTGCCCTCACGGGGCTGACAGTCCTAAAATCAAGTGCTGGGACACAGTGGCCATTGAGCTGGGAGCATTCTTCCCTCTACCGCTTAAGCCACTGATGGCTGCGAGCTTGAAGAGAGGGATTCTGAGGGAGAGCTTGGTCCATCTGGTCACCAAGGCTGGGCAGGACAGAGCAGTCAAGAACCACAGTGTGGCTTGAGAAACAGTCCTGCTTCCTGAGCCTCTTTGCTCTGCCTCTTGGGGCAAGCTCCTTAACCTGTCTGTATTTTTATGCCTCTGTCTCCCATTCAGTTCCTCCTTGAATACCTCTTTCTACAGAGAGGCACGGGCTCCCCTGAAGGATTGTCGAGGCCAGGGTTCGGGAAGTACACTGCCATCGGTCAGGGGACAGCTGCCTCCCACCTTGCCTGGGTGATGGTGAATGGGACTCATCTTTTCCTGCCTTGCTTTTGAGGAGATGGTTGAATTTAAGCTAACAGGAAGGCCAAACCAGCACCCTCCTTTGTGCTCTGAGAGGTTGGAGACATCTGGTCCACCCCATTGCCCCTGGCCCTGGCAAGCCCTGAAGTCGGGAGAGGTGACCACAGGTCTGAAAATCAGCCAGTGCCAACATTGCTTGCCCTGCAAGGTGCAACTGAGCCCACATAGCGCATTCATAGTTTCCCTGACCACAGCCTTGGGAAGAGGGTGGAAACCCCCGAGGATGTGTGGGTTTCCCAGCTAACGGACAAGCTCCCCTGCCACACCCAGTGCCCATGCATGCTCGCATACATACAGCAGACCACAGCCCTGTTGCCAAGCAGTGCTTCCAAGGGATAGCGATCCAGATTCCAACATTGTCTTGGAGAGGGTTAGTCCACATCCAAGTTGCGTGAGATAAGATGCAAAGGGCTCTGTGTGGATGAGGAACGCACCTTAGAGGAGTGGGAAAGGCCACCAGGGTTGGGCCCTCTTTAGGTAATTCCTGTTGGCAGCACCTAGAGAGAGCATCTGAGCTGAAGGAGTGGGAAACTTTGCCCAAGCAATGGCACGGGCATCAGGCTCTTTCTGGCGCCCTGTGCTGGAGCAGGGCCAAGTCTTAGGGCATCACAAACAGCCCATTTGATGGAGGGAGCAGGGACATAACACATTTTTGTCTGTCTTTGTGAGGCTGCTTTGCTAACTCTCTGAGGAGAGGAAGCCTCTCGGGCTTTCCGTCGGCTGGGGCTAGTGCCAGAGAATCCCTTCTCAGTGGCCAGCAGGTTCCTGGGAGGCCGGCACAAGGCACCGCTCCCTACTCATGACACCTTGGTGCAGAGTGACCTCCTGCCCAGTCACCATTCCGGCCAGCCCCAGCCAAACACACAAAAGCCCATGGTTGCGGTTGCATCTACACCGTTAGTTGGCAAAGGATCCTGCTTGAGCTCTGCATGGTGGCCAAGGAGTAGCATGGAGGAGGGCCCTGATTTTAAAAAGGAAAAATAGAGAGGCCTCAAAACAATGAGACAAAGAGCTTGATATGTCAAGAGGAGACCAAGGACCTGGGAGGCATAGGCAAGCCGGGCAGAGTCAGACCAGCGCCCTCCCTTGACCATCTCCTAGCATTCCTTAACCTAGACAGGGGCTACCCCATGTGAGTTCAAGCCAGACTTTGTGGCTGTCCCCAGCCTGCACAGCCCAAGCCCAGGGAAGTGTCCTTTCTTTCCCTTCCTTACTAATAATGGGCCTTCCTGAGACACATTCAGAGAAGGATCAGAGAGAAAGGAGAACCATCCAGGAGAGCCACAAGCGTCCACCAAACAGTGTCTCAAGCCTCACCTGAAGCTGCTGTTCCTCCTATCAGCATACTAGTATTAAATGGGTGTTTCATAATGAGGAGAATGGTAATAGGTACAAGGCATCTAGCTTAGGACAGAATCGGATTTCGGCATGTGAAGGAATCCCAGAGCTGATCTCATTGAAATGATCTATCGTACAGACAAGGATATGCAAATCCACAGAAGTGAAGGGATTTTTGCTCAAGATCACATAGCTGGTAAACTAAGGTAAGGTTAGGGCTTGAACTTGGGCCTTCTGACTCCTTGTCCAGTGTTCTTTCATCTCACCACAGCTGCCTCCTTTGAAACAGAGGTATTAAGATCTGTCCTTCTGGTTCACCCTCTCATACCTCTTTACTGCCTCTCCCACATCCCCCACATGCCTCCCAAAATGAAAGACAAACAGGATTGTTTCTGAGACCAAGATCAGTCTGTCTGTGATCAGCCTGTGTGTGGTTCACCCAGTCATGCAATTAAGGGCAGACCTGGGCCAGTGGAATAGGATAGCTGATTGGTGTTTGTTACTGTGAACCCTAGACCGTACCCCGTAGAATGGTGTCTCTTGCTTTGTAACACATCGGGCCTTCAGTGTGCTGTATTCCTCAGAAGTGAGGGCATCTCTGTCCATTCTGCCCATGGCCACAGGGTGCAGAGAGGCAGCAGGGCCCATGCAAGCTGCCACCCTGGGATTTGCTGGGCTGGAGTTCAACAGATGTAAAGACTTCGGTGAAGCAATAAACACAAAACTCTGGGAGAAGATATCCAGAATTTTGTACATTATTCTGTTTCTTTTTCAAAAATGAGGCAGATCAGATGCCCCTGAGCTGCCCCTTTTTTTCTGATTCCCAACTGCAATGTCCTCAGTCAGTGTTGTCCCTCTGCCCGGCTCCCCAGCTCTTTGCCAACCTCTTCACACTCCCCTTGAGCTGAGCATCAGTCGCCTGTGACGTGGCCACCTTCTGTCCTGCTCCCACTCCCGACCCATGCTGGACCCCGGAGGACCTCCTGCCCTGCCCCCACCACACACCCATATCCCCCACCATTCCAATTTGTTCTTTCCCGTGGGGAATTTTTTTTCCCAGCGTCTCCATCCCTTCCTACATATCCACACACACACAAATTGGTCTGATCTTTTTTCCATTGGTTAAACATTTAACTCCATGCCAGACCTTGTTTTAACCCCTCTCACATCATGTTCTTTCCTTTTTTGTTAGTTATTTTGCATTAACCAACTTTGTCAGTGACAGATGCGTATCTGAGGGTGTCACGCACGACCTTCAGCAGGGAAGACTTCTGGGCCATGGAGGGCCGTCTAATACATGGACTTATAAACTGACTGCATGAGCAATGAAAAGGCCAAATTATTCTGAATTTTTTTTGAATCACTGTAAAAAAACTGATTTCTTTTGTATAGAGAACACTAAACGTATAATAAAAGTTGTTCAAAATGGACTCTTGCCATGTGATTTGCTCATTTTCTTGATTTGTTCTTGTTGGTGGGTAGGAGAGGGGTGTCAAAGGGCTGATGGCAAAAGTGGATCAAAGGGTTTTTCATGGGTGCCAGACAGCACACTCTTCCAGAATTCTACCATACCATCCCCCCTCTAGAAGTTGTCCTTATTCTCGAAGACTCACTTGCACAATTTGTGTTTTAAACATAGTGTGACTGGTATAGGAATGTGTAATGTGTACAGTCGTGGAGACACCCTCTGATTCAACGTGATGCGTGTGCACATCCACCATTGAAAAAGTGCCATGCTAGGGAAGTCGGGAGAATGGGAGAAATTTGCCATGGTGCCCCGTCTCCTAGCCCCCTCCTCTTTCTGCACCGCTTGCCCTTAGGTCAAACATCAGCGTATGCCCAGCATTGTGCCTGGCACAAGGTAGACATTTCATATTGTTGAAAGAATAAATAAAACTGCTTACTACAAACCAAAAACCCCTCTCAGTAGACTCAAAGGAATCTTGATCAACAACCAAATAGGGGCCAGGCACAGTGGCTCATGCTTGTAATCCCAACAATTTGGGAGGCCGAGGTGGGTGGATCATTTGAGCTCAGAAGTTCGAGACCAGCCTGACCAACATGGTGAAACCCCGTCTCTACTAAAAATACAAAAAAAAAAAAAAAAAAAGTTAGCTGGGTGATGTGGCGCATGCCTGTAGTCCCAGCTACTCTGGAGGCTGAGGCAGGAGAATCACTTGAACCCGAGAGGCGGAGGTTGCAGTGAGCCGAGATCGTGACACTACACTCCAGCCTGGGCCACAGAACAAGACTCCGTCTCAAAAAAAAAAAAAAAAAAAAAAGGAAGGGAAAAGAGACAGAGGGGGCCATGTTGATTGTTGAAAGGCAGTGCTCGCAGCTTTCACCATGTCCCCTGGATACTGCCACAACATGTCTGTAGCTGTGCTGGTTCTCACTGAGGAGTGGCCAAAGAGCCTCAACCAGGCAGGATAAGACATGAGGGACCCCCAGACACTGTAACCCCCCTCCCTTTCCTCGGGGTGGTGTAGGGGTTGGAGTGAGCACTGAGAGGTGGTTCTGCTCTTGTAGAAAGTTAACGGATAGTTTCTAGGCATAGGCTATAATGGGGAATGAGGGCAAATGAATTCCCCTGAAAATGCAGACCAAGTCTCTTGGACAGAGAACCACCGAGTAACTGTCCAACCCACCTGTCTTACTCTCCCTTCAAAGTCCTCAGAACAGACAGGGTGGGTGCAAAAAAGAAAAAAAAATGTCCCCAGAACAGATCATTGACTTGAGGGATTATAGCTTCATTAGGCTAAAATGGGGCCTTATTTCCAGGCCTGGCTCCTCCTGAAATGTTGGGTAACTTGGGGAAGTCACACACCTCTGAACCTCCCTATTTACTCCTTGGAATATGAGAAAGATCCTTTCTCTCTCTCTCTCTTTTGTTTCTGAGGGGTTTCGTTTGTTTGTTTGTTTTGAAACAGGGTCTTGCTCTGTCACCCAGGCTGGAGTGCAGTGGTGCAATCATGGCTCACTGCAGCCTCGACCTCCCAGGCTCAAGCTATCCTCCCACCTCAGCCTCCCAAGTAGCTGGGATTACAGGCGCCCGCCACCGTGCCCAGCTAATTTTTTTGGTATTTTTTTCTAGACACAGGGTCTCACTATGTTGCCTAGGCTGGTCTCGAACTCGTGGGCTCAAGCGATCCACCCTGCCTCAGCCTGCTAAAGTGCTGGGACTACAGGCCTGAACCACCGCGCCTGGCAGGAAGATTCTTTCTCATCATTCTCAAGTTCACATGCTGTCTTTGAAATTTGTCCCTCACATCCATATGCACTGTCTCACCCTTAGTCCAAGCCCTCGCGGCCTGAATTGAGTGTTCCTGCCTCCTGTGTTGCCTACTCCCTCATGAAACTGTAGCCAGAGGGAGCTTCTAAAATACAAATCTGATCATGTCATTCCTTTACTTGAAACCTTCATTCCCTACATTAGATAAAATCTAAACTCCATGGTTTGTCATGTTAGACCTTTAGTGATCCGACCCTCACCTCTCCATCCTCATTTTTCACCGCTCCCCACAAGTACCCCAAACTCTAGCCATTCCAACTATTTCCAGCTTTCCCTGACAGCAAAAAAATTCTCACACTTCCCAGGGTTTTCAATTCAATTCAAAAGTATGTATTAACAACCTACTCTGTGCCAATTAACAGCATAAGATAAGTAGAAAGCCCAGACTGTCATGAGAGAAAGTCAAGTAAACAAAAGCGACATTAGAGTGTCTTGGGCAAAGGGCTCAATAAATATGGGCTCAATGGATAAATTATGGCCCAAAGGTGGGTCTGTCTGACACACTCTTCTCTTGACCTTCCACACCACCCCCTAATCCTTCTGCGTTCCTCCTCCTCTTCTTCTCCTTCTTGTTTCCCATTCCAAGCCCCTCTAGCCCCTTTTCTCCTTATAGGCCATTCCTCCGAGACTCCTTGAAGGCAGCTCAGGGAACACTGTCTGCCCTAACAGCCCTGCACACACACACACGCACGCGCACACGCACACACACACACACGCACACATACACATGCACATGCACACATGCGCAAACACGTGCACACACATGCTGAATGCACACACACGCACACATACACACACACGTGCACACACATGCACACGCACACACGGGCGCGCACACACACACACATTTGCAGTCTGGTTTAGACCCCTTCACTGTGCCCATAGAGCACCTATTTTATGTCTAATGGAGTCTGGGATACAACATTCATTGTCTTTTTCTTTTTTTTTTTAAGAGATAAGGTCTCAGTCTGTCACCCAGCGCTGGAGTGCAGTGGTGCTATTATAGCTCTCTGCAGCCTCAAACTCCTCAGCTCAAGCAGTCCTTCCATCTCAGCCTCCCACGTAGCTGGAACTACAGGCACTGCCACTTATGCCCAGCTAATTTATTTTATTTTCTATAGAGATGGGGTATCACTATGTTGCCCAGGCTGGTCTTGAATACCTGGCCTCAAGCGATCCTGCCACCTCAGCCTCCCAAAGCACTGAGATTACAGATGTGAGTCACTGCACCCAGCCTCATTGTCTTTCTTTCACTAAACTGTGAATGAACATCCTGACTACAAAAGACCAGTTTTTCACCTGCATCCACAATTAAGTGCTTGGCACATAGCAAGTGCCAAGTGAGGGACAAAATGAATTAATATGAATAAATGAATGAGACAACATTCCTTTGAAAAATAGTGGCCAGGTGAATTCGAGCTTTGCATATCATCCTCTTTGGATATTGGATTCTTGGATATGACATTTGGGGGCAACCCACCGGCTCGGTTTCTAGAATAGGCACCTCCACTCAACGGAACAGAAGTGGAGAGATGAGGCGAGTGTGTTGTTTGAAGAAAGCCAACATCAATGCAACTGAGGCCAGACAAAGCGCTTGCCTGTCTTCAGAGCCCCAGGGACCCACCAGAATATCTGTCATCCCTCAGTCTCCTGAAGGCTGCACCTCCCAGCCCATTAGAAATGCTAATCTCCAGCTTGGAGTGGGATTAACAGGCCCAGTGGGGAGGGCACAAGCCATCTTCCCATCTTTATTAAGAGTGAAGGCTCTGCCCCCTCTTGCCCAGCTGCCCACAAAGGGCTGGAATCTGGGAATTCATTACAGCCTTTCTCATCAAGGAGACCTCTCCTGTCCAACATTATTTTAGGTGGAGAAAGGCGGGGGAGGGGGACCCATTTCAGCATCCCCCTCCCCACTTAACGCATCAGAGCCCATTTGTTTGATGTCAGTTCCTGCTGGAGCACCAACCAGGCAGTGGGCCTCAGAGCAATTTGGAGCCACAGCTGCGGCCCGACAGCCCAGCCCCCAGCCCCCAGCCCCAGCCCCCAGCCCCAGCCCCCAGCCCCCAACCCTCACTCCTACTCCCACCCCAGAATTTGCTGCTGATTAGCCCCAGCCACACACACACCCCAACCCCCCCACCACCACCACCACCAGCAAGAAGCATGGCTTTGTGTAGACCTGGGACTCGGTTGAGTCTGATAAGGTCTGCACACAGACCCTCAGCCCTGGCCGGGGCTCACTGGAAACTCACCTCACCCACACTGAACCCAAACAGGAGTTCTGACTGCTCAGCTTCGCGCAGAGACCACTGCAGAGAGTGAGAAGCTAGAGAACGGGATTCTTCCACACTGAAACAAACACACACAAGGACATCTCCTGTGCTTAAAACCCCAAATACCTTCTCAAAAGGCTGAATCCTAGTAAACCAAGGGTCCAGGCTTGATCTGGGTAGAGAGGTTGCAGACAGCATCTGGGGAGAGCTTTGTATAATAGAGGGGGAGATTTTGGACCTACAGGGCAATCCAGGGGGCAGCAACTGAGGAGCAAGAAACAGCAGAAAGGAGATTAGAGGAGTGGTTCTCAAAGGGTGGTCCCTAGACCGGCAGTATCAGAACCACCTGGGAACTTGTTAGCAGTATCAGAACCACCTGGGAACTTGTAGCAATTCACATTCTTGGCTGGGCACAGTGGCTCACGCCTGTAATCCTAGCACTTTGGGAGGCTGAGGCAGGTGGATCACTTGAGGCCAGGAATTCAATACCAGTTTGGCCAACATGGTGAAACCCCGTCTCTACTAAAAAACACATTCTTGGGCCTCACCCTATATCTACTGTATCAGAAACTCTGGGATTTGTGTTCTCACAAACCCTCCAGGTGATGCTGATGCAGGCATCATGTTTGAGGCCCCTAGATAAGAGGGACACACTGAAAAACCTGTGTATGCCTGGATGTGACCCTTCTTCACGTCCCCCGAATTGGCAATCAAGCCTACTACATTTGTGAATTTGCTTCTTGTGAATGGATGTTTTATGCAAACTAGCAAAGTTGCTGGACTTTACATCCAAATTGATGCAGGGCACAGAGACTGCAGAAGAATAGAGGGGTCAGAGCATGAACCCCGAGGAATTAGCAAAAATGGTGAGGGGGGCTTGGACTTTCACAGTCCATGGAATTGGCAGGGGACTGAGCTGTTTATACATTACTGTCAAAGAGGCAAGAAGGCACCAGATGGTATTTGGGCCACAACACATTTACATGTAAGTGACTTAAGAGGAGAAGGGGAATGAATATTGTTGAAACCAACTGCATGAGGCACAGTGATGTGCATTTCATGCCAATGCTCTCTTTTAGCCTGCACACCAGCCCTTTGACATAGGTAGCTTTACATCCTGTTTTGCATGAGGAAATTGTGACTCCAAATAGCAGAATAATTTTTTTTTTTGAGACAGAGTTTCACTCTGTCGCCCAGGCTGGAGTTCAGTGGCATGATCTCAGCTCACTCCAACCTCCGCCTTGCTGTTTCCAGCGATTCTCCTGCCTCAGCCTCCCAAGTAGCTGGGATTACAGGTGCCCACCACCATGCCCAGCTAATTTTTGTATTTTTAGTAGAGATGGGGTTTCACCATGTTGTCCAGGCTGGTCTCGAACTCCTGACCTCAGGTGATCTGCCCGTCTCAGCCTCCCAAAGTGCTGGGATTACAGGCGTGAGCCACTGCACCCGGCCCAAATAGCAGAATAATTTGCCCAAGGTAAATGACAAAGCCAGAACTAGCTGCCAGTTTGGTCTGACTAAAAAACCTCCACTTTCACTACTGTGCTTGGGGTATGAAAGGGCCTCCCTGTGAAGAATCAGCCCTGGCGCCTGTGCCTCAAAGGCATCATGCCAGAGCAGCCCCTGCCAACTCTCCAACATGTCTCCGCAACCGTTCGCCCCCCTCCTCTGCTCTGGGTAGCAGGACGTGCAGGCTCCTGAATGCCCCAGGAAACCCCAGGAGAAGGTTGTGGGTGCCATGCAGCTCGTGGTCACACGATGAGGGGGCAGCAAATTACAGGTGCTCAGCTTTCTGCAAATGTGCCCTAAGTACCAAGTAAGAGCCAGGACTCTGCAGACAGGTCAGGCACTAGCTGTGTGACCTCAGGCAACTGACTGAACCTCTCTTTGCCTGAGTTTCCTCATCTACAAAATAAGGGTTGTCATTGTAGCTACTTTGTAGGTTGTTGTAAGGATCAAATCAATTGAAATGTGAAAAGTGTCTGAGGCATAGGAAGCACTATATAATAATGTATTACATTTAAATAAACGAATGAATCACTTTACACTTTCCCCTCTGCTGTCTACCCAAATGTTCTTCCAGACTCGACACCCTCCTTCAAAAACCCTCCCAATCCTTCAAAGCAGGCTCAAATCCATTTCTCATAATCCCCTTGGCCCACAGGGCTGTCTCTCTCGAGAGCTTTTCTCAACCTTCTTGCTCCTCCAGCAGGGACTTGTCTGACATTGCAGAGACTTTCTCCTGTATCTGGCCAGGCTGCAAACCTGTGGAGGGCAGGGCCAGTACTTTATGCCTCTTGTACCTTTGTGGCCCCCAGTCCTGTGCCTCACACATAGTGTGTGGGGGTCCATAAATACATGTTGACTGATCCTTGGGACCCAGCAGTCCCTGCAGGGTAACCAGATCCCATTTGTATTCAAGCTGTCTGCGTTACTGTATTTATTGCCCGGCTAGTGGTTTAGTCCATGGTGTATTGGGGTTAGGGGTGAGGAGGGGGCAGGCAATATTTCTCTTCCTAAAAGCAAGTTTACCAGGTTCCAAGTGGCTGGATGTAAGGGCCAGTGATGAGTGTTGAGAGCTGGGGTTCACTCTAGAGCCCCATTAATTAACTTTCCCCAAGTCCCCTAAGTGCTCTTGCCTCCCGTTAAAGGCCAGCAACCCACCGTCATTCATCAGAAAGGACAGTCCATCCTTCACTTCCCTCCCTCCTGCTCCTTCTAGCTCCAACCTGGCTGTTAGGACACAGCATGACCCTCAACTCACCCAACAACCCATGTGGCAGAAGAGGATAAGGCTGGATGTCCAAAGGCCTGGGTTTGCCCCAAGAGAGAATGACCCCAGGACAGGACTCAGCCAACGTCCTTTCCACAAGCCCCACAGCACTGGTCCCCATGGATGTGGATGCGGTTACCTCTCTGGGGTCATTTTACACCAAGATATAGGAGCCTGACTCCCAAGCTTAGAGCTTCTTCCCGGCCACAGGCATTCAGGGTTCCTTCCTTCTCAACACTGACAACACCCCTCCTCAGGGAAAGATGGTCTGGCGAAGACCGACACCAATGCAGTCAGCCCTAAGGCCCAGAGGAGCTCACGTCTTCCATCCTTCTCCCTACCGAGTCCCAGCAACAATCTCCGTGAAAAGCAAAAAACACACAGAAAATCTTTCCTTCCAAATTACTGCATCAACCTCCTTCCCAAGTTTTCTGCAGGGCGTGCCCTGGTGTGGCCGGCATGGGTGAGGCCGCTGGCTGACTGCGGGGGATGTGCACAGGGCCCACCCAGGACCCCAGGAGACCCCCTAGTCCCCTCTCAATTATGTGCCTGTGGTTCAGACCCATGGAATGTCAGGGCTGGAGTAAGCCCAGGTCCAGTCCCCTTGTCTTACAGATTCCACACACCAAGAGCTAAATCCAAAACTGGCTCCCATACCGCACAGCAAATGTACCACCCCACCTTCCACATGAGCTAATGCGTCCTCAGAGAAAGCAGACTCACATTTCAAATGACGGCCACCAGACCTCATCTGAAAGAGCTGAGGGCTTTTCCGGGAGGAAAAAATACACAAACTTAGAAATAGACTCATTCCAAAGCCAAATAGCAATCATCTGGGATTTTCGGCTGCCCCAGACCCTCCACAGCCCACGATCCTCCTATGAAAGCTGGCAGCTAGGGCTGTGGCCAGTTTGGGAAAGCTGAAGGCAGGCACAGGCAAGATGGTAAATCTCAGGCAGCTCATCCCATGCTAAGCTGAAGAATTTGTAGGTGTGACTTTGGTTCCCAGAAGCAGACAGACTCCAGACCAGGGCCTCTACACCCCCTTTCTTCCCTCTCCCTAACCCCGACATGCACCTCCTTCCATTTACCATTCCCCAGCCCCTCCTCAGAGCCCTCAGACCACTCTCGCAGGTCCATCAGTGGCTTTTAAGTGAGCCCCCAGCTTTCATCCTATTAGTGAGCCGGGGAGTAATTACGACTTCATTAGCCAAATAGGTTCTTGGTTCAGAGACTCCCTCCTACAAAACAAAACACACACCCGCTCCCCTCCATCTGAAGTCTGTCCCCGGAGGCCTGCAGCTAACAATGCAGTGCCTTCGGGGAAAGCCAGCAGGAAAGGGGGAAGGAGAGAGGGGAGGCCGGCCATGGGGAGGAGGCCCCCCGCCCTCCTCCAGGGCGCATCTGTCAGCTGGCCCCGTAGAGACCTGTGACAGGGAGAGGGATGACACTCCAGCAAATGAGGCCGTGACCCCTCCGAGCCGTCTGCTGTCCCTTGCCCTCTGGCCTTGCTCACCCCTCCAGTTATGGGCTTAACCCATGGCCAGTGCACTTCACAGATGGGCAGGCAGCCTCCTCAGCTGAAGGCTCTCTGGGCTAATGGCCAGGGCCTCCAGAGGGCAGGGTAGTCCTGGCTCCGCCGCCCCATCTCCCACCCTATACTTCAGCTGCTGCAGCTCCAGGAGCAAGGAAGCCATGGGTCTGCCAGAAAGGACAAAGCTGTGACCCCAACCTCCCTGGCCAGGGGAACTTTAGCCAGCCCGCGGCCGCCAGACCAGGCAGGCAGGTCCTGGGAAAAATGCCACAACCCCCGGCCTCTTATCTGTCATCCCACACCTCAGCATTAGAAAGAGTTTTCTTTGGGTCTGTATGAGCTCTGCATTGCAATTAAAACCATCCACACTTGGGCAATCGCATACCCTCCTTCTCTTTTCCTATTCTTTTAATGGATTTTAGGAGCATGGAGTCTAATCCTCCTGCCTCTGAGTGGGACCCAGCTAGCCTAGTCTATGCCAAATTTTCCTGAGTTTCTCTAGCCAAACAATGCTAATCACAACGTCCCGCCTCTCCGCCAGGTCAGGTAAGCATCCAGGATGAGGCCACACCCGCTCCCATCACTCTTTTTTTTTTTTGAGACGGAGTCTTACTCTGTCACCCAGGCTGGGGTGCAGTGGCACGATCTCAGCTCACTGCAAGCTCCGCCTCCCGGGTTCACGCCATTCTTCTGCCTCAGCATCCCGAGTAGCTGGGACTACAGGCGCCCGCCACCACACCAGCTAATTTTTTGTATTATTTACTACAGACAGGGTTTCACCGTGTGAGCCAGGATGGTCTTGATCTCCTGACCTCATGATCTTCCTGCCTCGGCCTCCCAAAGTGCTGGGATTACAGGCGTGAGCCACCGTGCCCGGCCTCCATCACTCCCATTGCCCACTCTCCGCTAGAAGAAGAGGCAGGCTCCCTGCAGACCCTCTGGCATGTGCCTCTTTGTCCATGCAGCTTCCAAAGAGAACTGGCTGCTTCTTCTGGGGGCTTTGCAAGTAACAGCTGATGAATTCTCATTCCTGCTGAGGGCCCCTCTGCTTGGGTCCTCCACCGGCAAGATGCCATCTGCTGAGGCTGGACCCAGAGGCAGAGGGATAGATGAGATGACCTCCAGACAGCCTTGCCATTTACAAGACTCCAAGCTATGTACAGCCTTGGCCCTGGCTCTGGCTCTAACTTGACCCCATCCTGTCCCCAGGTCCAACGACTCAGCCTCCATCCTCCCTCCCCACCACCCCAATCTACAACCAGCCCAGAGGCCAGGCAAGAGGACCTCTGCTCCTTGCCCTTCAAGGAAAAGGATTCCTCAGAGGCCAGCCCAGCTGTACACACTGCGCCCCTGCTTGTGTTCCCTGAAAGCAACCGTCCTTTTGTTAATTCTGCCATTTCCCAAAGTGCCAGGAGCATCTCATCTGACAGCCACAGCATCTGTTCTTCTCACTCTCCAGAAGGTTGGGTGGGAGCCGTGCCAGCTTTTCCCCAAGGCTCTCCCAGCCTCACGTTCCTTCCGCCTGAGTTGGACACCCTGCTCACCTGGTCCCCTGGGGGCACCTCCAGTTCCCTCTCTGCATCCCTGGCCCCTGGCACCTCTTCCTATGGCGACGGTTGGCAGCCTCGATAGCCATCTCCCCTCCCGGGGTCAAGCTCACCTGGCCAAGCAGATGGGCACCTATCCTCTTCCTTAGGGAAATGCAGGGAAAGTGGCTGTTTTCCATTTGAGGCCTGCCCAGGGCCCCTAGCAGGTATAGGAGCCACAGGCTGCCAAGGAAGGGAGAAGACTCATGCTTGGTCCTTTCCAGGGCCCCCTCCCTCGGTACATACAGCCTTTGGAATGCTCCATTGATTCCAAAGCAGTGAAGTTCTGGCTAGTTCCCCAGCCCATAAGACCCACTGGGAATCTGGCCTGGCCCTGCCCTAAGCTTTAGCATGGGGCTCCTTCGGGCCGGGAAATTCTTAGGTGGTGGGGGCTGACCTGTGCACTGCAGGATGCTTAGCAGCGTCCTCACCTCTACCCACTAGATGCCAACAACACACCTTCTACCCCACACACACTCCCACTGTGATAACTACAAATGCCGCCAGACCTTGCCAAATGGCCCCCTAGTTGACAACCACTGAGCTAAGGCAAAAAAGAAACCCAACACCTAAGTGTCAGTGACTGACATCCCCCTGGTTTCTGATTCCTAGGCTGCAGGTGACAGAGGCATGGCTTAAACCAGGGATCAGCAAACATTTTCTGTAGAAAGCCAGATAGTAAATATCTTCAGCTTTGTTGAATGAATATCTTCATACAGCCTCTGTTGCAACTACTCGACTGCTGATGTGGCATAAAAGCAGCCACAGACAATATATAAATGAATGAGCGTGGCTGTGTTCCAATTAATCTTTATTTATGAACATTGAAATTTCAATTTCATATGATTTTTATGTGTCGCGACATCTTCTGATTTTTTCAACCATTTAAAAATGTAAAATGCATTCTTAGCACACTCTATGCCGCTGGCTTACAGGAGCTCAGAGGGATCAAAACACCTGGGGCCCTGTTGACCGGCTCCTAGGAGATTAACAAAGCCAAGGGCAGGGTTTGAAGTTGTGAATGAAGTCCTGCGCCTCTACGACAGGGAGGAAGATCATTCTTTGGCCCAGTAACTCCAGGTACTGTTTTTAGTGGGGCAACCCCACTGACCTCAGCAGGACCAGCCACGTAACTTGCAGTGCCCAATGCAAAATGAGAATACTAGGCCCCTTGTTTAAAAGTGATTGTAAATTCCAAGACAGCAGCAGAAAAGCATTAAACCAAGCATGGGGCCCTTCTGAGCACAGACTCTACACACAGGCTGGGGATCCAGAAAGGTGGCCCTGGACCTCAGTCTACCTCCCAGAGAGGTCTGCACCCACCTCACAGCCTCTGCCAGCTCAGGCTCATCCTCTGACCCTGGTGGACAGCTTCTCCCAGGGGCCCTGCATGATGACACCTGGCTGAGGCAGTGAATAAAGAGTTAAACCTGGCTCATGCTCCCTCTCCATGCTGTGTGCCCTGGTGCAATTCTGCGTCTGCTTTTTGGGGTAATTTGCTCAACTTAGGTTGGTACTGGTCCTGCCTCCAGGGCACCCAGGGTGGAGAGAGAAGTAGCCACTTGTGCCCCAACACAATTGGTTGTTTATTTGCCTGGTGAGGCTTGGGAATGAGAAAACATTTTAACTGTGTCTTGAAGGAAAACTCTGAGTTTACCAGGTAGAGCAGGTGTTTGTGGTATGAGCTTGAGGAGGCAGGGAAGAGATGGTGCCAGGAAGAAGCAACAGCTTGTGCAAAGGTGGCAGCATGGCAGATTTGAAAGGGAGTTGGTTAGCATGCCTGGAGTTGAGGGTGCAAGGAAGGGGTGAGGCTGTATCCCAGCACTTGGTGTAATGCCTGATACAAGAGGTACTTGGCATTTACTTGTTAAATGGATGTATGTAGGTATAGGTGAATGGATGGATGAATACAATATTTTCTAACAATTTCTGGTTATCATTTATTGAACACCTGTCTACCCCCACTGTGAACCCCCAGAGAGGAATAGAATGACCCACTCATCAATTCATTTAACAAATATATATTAGTGGGTGGAGTACAGTGGCTCATGCCTATAATCCCAGCACTTTGGGAGGCTGAGGTGCATGGATCGCTTGAGCACAGGAGTTCGAGACCAGCCTGAGCAACATGGTGAAACCCTGTCTTTATAAAAATCAAAAATAATCAGCCAGGTATGGCAGTGCATGCCTATAGTCCCAGATACTTCGGAGGCTGAGGTAGGAGGATGGCTTGAGCCCAGGGGGCAGAGGTTGCAGTGAGCTGAGATCAAGCCACTGCACTCCAGCCTGGGCAACACAGCCAGACCCTGTCTCAAAAAACAAACCAAAAAACCCCAAATATATATTGGGCCTTTGCCATTATGCTCAGGGTACAAAGATACAAGATGCAGTGGTGGAGACACCCCGTCCACATAGAGATTAGTAGGCAGGATGCCTAGAAAGGGATAAGGGCACTGCAGAGGGTCACCTACCACCTACAGGGAGAGCCCACAGCGGGCCTGGAGAGAGAGACTGCTGGCCTACATCTTGAGAGCCAGGGGAATTTAACCAGGTATACATAAGAGAGAAAAGTGCTATTACAAGCATGGAACAGCACAAAGAGAGTGAAATGAGAGAGTCCAACCCCTTCCAGAAATGGCAAGTGGGTCAATCAGGCTGAAGTAAGTCAGGAGAAGGCAAGAGAAGAAGGTAGACTGAGGAAGGATCAGACTACACTATCCCAATGAGCCCTGTGTGGCGTGGGAAGGAGCCTGGAATCTTACCTGGAGGCAAGAGATGCTGGAGAATTTTTAGCAGGAGAGTAACTGGATCTGATTTGCATTTTTGGTAGCTCATTCTGACTGTGGATCTGGAGAGTGAATGGGAGGGGTGAGACTGGAAGGCCTGGTGAGGATGTAAGAATGCAGGTGAAAACTAGGGAGGGCCAGAGCTAAGACTGGGAGGAAGGCTGGGAAGGCAGAGGATACATAGAAGAGGACTTTCGGGGGCAACAGAGTCAGCAGGCCTGAGTGGTTGGCAGGACTTGGGGGTGGGGTTGAGGAGAGAGAGGAGCCACAGAAGATGGAAAAGTTTGGAGGGTGCCATTCATGGAGGCAGGTGTCTCCCACAAAATAATATGTTAAAACCTAAACCCTCAATGTGATACCATTAGGAGGCGCAGCCTTTAGCAGGTAATTAGGTCATGAGGGTGGAGCTCCTATGAATGGGATCAGTGCCCTTATAAGAAGAGACAAGAGAGCTTGCTCTGTTGCTCTCTGCCATGTGATGATCCAATGAGAAGATGGCCACCTGCACACCAGGAAGGGAGCCCTCACCAGACACTGTCTGCTGATGCCTTGATCCTGGACTTTTCAGCCTCCAGAACTGTGAGCAATACAATTCCATTGTTTCAGCCACCCAGTCTGTGGTATTCTGTTAGCAGCCCAAGTTACTAACACAGCAAGGAACCCAGGAGGAGAAGCAGATAGAGAGGGTGAAAGTATGTATCAATCAGGGTTTATGATTGGGTTTATGAAGTTTATTTCAAGAAATTGACTTACAATTTGGGGGTTGGCAAGTCGGTTTTCTGTAGGGCAAGCCAGCAGCCTGGAAACTCTCAGGCATGAACTGATGCTGCAGGCTGGGGGCAGAACTGCTTATGTCTCAGGGAAACCTCTGTGCTCCTTAGGCCTTGCAACTGATTGGATGAAGACTATCCCCATTATCGAGAATAATCTTACTTAAAGCCAACTGACTGAAGATGTTAACCATGTCTACAAAATGCCTTCACAGCAATACCTAGATTCATGTTTGATTAAATGACTGTGTACTATAGCCTTGCCATGTTGACCCATAAAACTGACCATCACAGGTGGGGGTTTGAGTATCCTGTGGTGACATGAGAGGCCCATGGACATCCGAGTGAAGACCTGTGGCTGGCCAGCACAGGTCTGAGCTCCGTGTCGAAGGACCCTTCCAGGTCTGTGTCACCTCATCTACGACCTGCTGCAATGCCTGACTCGTCAGCCTTCCCACCTCCAGGTAGGCGTCTGTTCTGTGCACTCCACCCTCCCTGCCGCCCCATAGTAGACTCTTCAAAACACAAGTCTCAGCCTTGCAGGTGTTGCTTACATCCTCAGATCCTTCCAACTGTTCCCCCGTTGCCCTTGATAAAGGCCCCAAGGGCTTATAATGCTCATCGTGGACTGGCCACAGCCTACGCCTCCAGCCTCACCCCTTCCTTGCACCCTCAACTCCAGGCATGCTAACCAACTCCCTTTCAAATCTGCCATGCTGCCACCTTTGCACAAGCTGTTGCTTCTTCCTGGCTCCATCTCTTCCCTGCCTCCTCCAGCTCGTACCACAAACACCTGGTCTACCTGGTAAACTCAGAGTCTTCCTTCAAGACACAGTTAAAATGTTTTCTCATTCCCAAGCCTCACCAGGCAAAGGCAGATGCCCCTCCATGATACTTCGTGCCAACTTGGGTTATAGCATTCGCAGGATTGGATTCTGATTATTTGTACACGTCATTCCCACCATTAAACTGTGAGCTCCTCACGAGCACTCACCGTGCCTTATTCTCCTCTGTATCCCAGCACTTGGTGCAATACCTGATACAAGAGGTACTTGGCATTTGCTTGTTAAATGAATGTATGTAGGTATAGGTGAATGGGTGAATGAATACCATATTTTCTAACCATTTCTGGTTATTGTTTATTGAACACATCTTTTGTGCCAAACACTGTGCTAGAAGCTTTGAGTCCTGAATCAGTCTAGGTTCTCAGTTGCAGGCAGCATAAATAGACTTTGGCCATTGTAAACAGAAATGGAATTCACCAGAAGGCTATCAAGTCGATCACAGAATCAATGGAAAGACTAAAGAAGTCGACTGAGAAATGGGCAGGAGCCAACACAGGCCAGCCAGCAGAGACAGGCTGAGGTCACATCTGGGCAACGTCCAGCCAGGACGCCACCGCTGGCATCACCCACACTGGACACTCCCTCCACTGATGCCAGAACCTTGAAATGCCCGCTGCCTCCTCCACTGTCCAACATGTATGTGTACCTCGCCTCGGCTGATCCACGCAGCTCTCTGAAGCAGAGCCTCTCCTCCACTTTACAGATGATGAAATTGAGTCTTAGAAGCCTATGGTCACACAGCCAATCAATAAGGTGGGTGGAATTGGAATCAAGATCTGTCTGACTCCAAGGCCTTCCAACCACTCTGCACTGTCTCCTTCCCGGGGGCACCACTGACATTGTTCTTCATGAAGGAGCTCCCTGTGTAACGCTACACAGCAGCCCCGAGATTCCACACTGACGTGGGCTGATTGAAACTGCTTCCAAGAGGTTGTACATCAGACACCCAGAGATCCTGGAAAACAGGGGTCTGGCCTAAGGCTCAGGGAGGCCTGCAGAATCTAGTAAAGGACTCCAATGTCCCCACCTGCCCCTTCCAGCTCCCATGTTCCATGGCTGCCTATTAGCCACCCCGGGCAGGCTTAGTAAAGGGCAGACAGAGCCAAAGGTTATCGACTCTTCAGCCCAGCCCACTTCCAGGGTCACAGCTGCCCCCAAGACTGTTCTGTCATATCCTCTGGATGGCATGGCTCTTACCAGGACCAAAAGATGTCCCCACCAGGAACGTCCTCCTTAAACCCAGATGACCTGGGGCAGTGAAGGACAGAGCTCCAGGCAGGGAACCCACGCACCCAGTCCTAGCCCAGCTCCACCTCCACTGCTCTGTGACCTTGGCCCAATCATTTCACCTTTCTGGCTTTGCTTTCTTTGTGAGTCAATCCCTCTCTACTGTCCTGCCCTCCTGCCCTCCCACCTTCCACACTAGCCAAATTGTTTCATAAAAAAAGAACTCAGGGTTCTTTGAGCTCTTTGGAGAGACCACATAAATGCAGGGCATTATTAGCATCATTACTATTAAATATTAATAATGACATTAGCGTCGTCTATTATAAGCCTGAAAAAGGAGCTGCAAGAGCCCTGGGTTGAAATGGCAAAGAGAATAATTAGGCCCCTCCGGGCCACAGACCCCTCCGGGCCCTCACATGAAATTAGGAAGGCAAATGCAGACAGGGCATTGAGATCTTCCTTCCAGCACCCCTGCTAGGTCAACTTGGCTCCTCCAGGCATTACACAAATCATGGCCTTCCCAGGCCCCACATCTTGGCTCCTGCCACACCACATGCCTCCATGCCAGAAACACATTCCCCACCTCCTCTCTGTCCATCCAGGCTCAATTCAAGATGCACCCACCCACCCCCACTGAAACCTTCACCCACATCCTACCTCCCTCTCTCCTCATCCTCTGAATGGTTACTATAGCTACTCTCCTTCATTCATTCACCCAGTCAACAAATATTTATTGAATCTCCACCATGCACCAGGCACTGTGCTAAACAGGAGGGTGGGGGACTGGGAGAATACGGACTGATGAGATAATCCCTACCTTTTGGACTGCATAGCTGAGGGAATGGCCATCAGTATTTGATATGGCACTTTGCAATTCAAAGTGCTTTTAAAAACCATTATGTTTAATTCACATATCCTCACTACCATCCTAGATAGGAGTAGGATCATTCCTATTTTACTGATGAAGAAATGGATTATCTGGGCGATTAAGTGTCATTCTGTTACTTGCCCAGAGTCATCCAGGTAGGAGTGACAGAGCTGGGACAGAGTCCAGTTCTCTTGACTACAAATCCAGAGCCACCCCAACCACTTGCAGCCCTTACTGCTCTGCCTCATATCCTTGTTTTACAGATGAGGGAGGCTAAATCCCAAAAGGGAAATACTGACATTTATTGAGCACCTGCTGTGCTAGCTACTTCACGTGTAACTCAACACTCACATCAACTCAGTGAGGTATGTGTCTTCATCCCCATATTCTGGGTGAAGAGGTATGTGGCTTGCCCATGGCCTCACAGCTCCTCAGTAGCAGGACTGGGTGTCAAACGGGTCTGTCGGCAGAGCTTTTCCTTATGGCCATATCAGTTTTCCCCAGAGCTGTGGATGGACAGTCCTGTTACCACTGTCACACTGCTTCCAAAGAGGTCACTGGCACTTTGAAGACCACATCCCCTGGCTCTTGGATCCCTACATTCCAGGCAGAGGAGCTGCTCCATAAATACATGGCCTCCTGGGAAAAGGGTCTGGGCAAAGATGCTGGTGGCGGGAGAGGCCAGGAGAGGAGAGGTGAGGCAGGGGAGTGGTGAGGAAAGAGACAGCAAAGCTGCAGCATCCTGGGGCCATGGCAGTGTCTCATCTCCTCCCCACTTGTCCCCAGGGATGGGGCCTAGAGGTCCCTTCTTGATCGGTTAGAGACCCACTGGATTCCATTGCTATCAATCTTGTGTGGCTACAGTAGGAAGAAGCAGATGGTCTGGGCAGGGTTGGGTGGCCCTCAAAATGCTCTCTGACCCCCACCCACCACCACCAAGGGAGCACCACATGTTTGCGGACAAATTTATAAGCCATTTGATTAGCCACCTGATTATCTTCACTGGCCCTTTCTTGCCCTGTTTGAAAGTCTGTGGGGACTCAACTTTGAGATGTGGGGTCCCAGCTCTGGACAACATGGAGTCATACTGATCAGCCACAGAAAGGAGAGGTGGCCCTTATGGTCAGCTGCACTGAAGATTGTGGGCTCTGGATGTCACCAAAGAAGAAGAAACTGTTCTGCCCCCTATTTTGCCCACCTCAAAAGAACAGACAGTAGGTAGCTGGAGTCCACGGCACGGTGGCTAAGCCAGGATGCTGGAGGCCGATCCCAGGCCTCACTCTGTCATCTAGGCTGGAGTGCAGTGGCATGATCACAGCTCACTGCAGGCTTAACCTCCCAGGCTCAGGTGATCTTTCTACCTCAGCCTCCTAGGTAGCTGGGACTACAGGTGTGCACTGCCACACTGGCTAATTTTTGTGTGTTTTTTGTTGAGACGGGGTTTCGCCACGTTGCCCAGGGTTCCACTTGTTTACTATTTCTTTTGAGCAAGTTCCTTACTCTTACTGAGCAGCATCTGAAAAGTGAGGATAATAACAACGTGGACCTCTTAGGCAAGTAATTCAGGTAAAGCATCTAGCACAGCTCCCGGCATGCGGGAGGCACTCAAAACAGATATTGTTTCTGTTATTTTCAAGCTAATGGGCCCCACAAGCAAAACTCAGCCTGCTCCCCCAAATGCCCACCCCACTCTCTCCTCAGGAACAGGAGCATCTCAGAGACCGGGAGTGCAGATCCCCCTAATCTCCCCAAACTCATTCATACCAGACTTCACTGAGAGCTTCAGACAAGTGAGAAGATGAGACTTTGGGAACTGTCTCCCCATCCAAGTCTAGGCTTGGCAAATGTTCTTGTTTTCACTTATTGTGTCTGCCAGAGTCCACATGGAGCATGCTGGTTGCATTGAGATCTGAGAGTCTTTGAGACCCAAGTCACCTGTGCTAACGACCCTCCCCAGAGACCCAGCTCCCACCACAGGGCAGCAGCTGTCCTAAAATAGAGTCACAAAGACAGCTGTCTCCGTCTAAAGCAATCCTTGCAAGCATTTCCAGACTGTTGGTTCCTGGGCCAGCCTGTTTCCTGGCCCGTCAGCCCCCTGCAGCAGACATAGCATCCTTTTCTTGGCAAGGACTTGTTCCTGCCGTTTTCTGCTAGGAGAGAACTTGAAGAGCCTCTCTTTGGAGCCCAGGCTGACTTGAATGGTGCCAAAGAGCAAGGTTCACCTCAGGAGCTCAGAGCCAATGTGCCAGCCCTCAGACATACAGATAGGCAAGGACAGTGTGGGCAGGGGAAGGAAGGGAAAGATATCCTGGCAAGGGGTTGATGTGTCTGTCTACATAACAGCATTCAACATTATTTAAGAAACATCATTAGCAAAATCCAAGTCCTCCCCATCAGGAACAAAGAAGACTATCTCTCAAGTTGGGCAAGCCCTTTGGAGGGGCTCAGAAGGAAGGGAGGGGAGCGCATGTGGGACCTGGGCAGACATTCCAGCCTTGGAGGCTGAGCAGCAGAACCTCCCCGACTCCTTCTCCTTTTCCAGACCCTCTCATTCTGGCCCAGGTCCCCAGGACCTCCTCCACTCAGGGAGACATGGAGCCATGATCCAGGCTTGACAGGTATAGCCATTTAAAACTGGGAGGCTGGCCTGGCCCTGCCAGCTGTTGCAGCATCTGGACTGCTCACCGGTCTTGCCTGTGCAAGCTGGACAGCAGGCAGATCAGAGGGGGGTGAGACAACAGTGACAGCCTGACAGGGCCGACTGGTGCCGCAGATGGCTGCTCCCTCCGCCTCCGGGCCACAGCCTTCCTGGGCACTCCCCCACGTGACAGGAGCAGGGCAGGAGAAAGGCATCACTGACAAGGGTGAGCACTTAGAATCTCAGAGCTGGCAGGACTGTGTCCATCTTTAATCCCTTCAGGTACCAGCGAGGCTCAGAGAGGGCAGGGCACCTAGCCAAGCACACACAGCCAGTCGGTTGTGGAGCCCAGAGTACGCTTCAGACACCCAGACCCCTAATCCAGGGAGCTTTTCATGACATCACACTGCTGGTTGCTTAAAAATGGGATTGGATCCAAACGTACTGATGCGTAAAAGTGTCCAAGATCAGTTACACAGTTAAAAGTCTTTGGCCAATCCTACTGTTTTATGTAATCACATTTGTGTGAAATAACCCTACTAACCCATGTAATTGTATACACGAAAATAATAAACCTGGGGGCATGTACTTAGATTTATTAAGAGTAGTGGTTGAGGGACTTTCACTATGTATTTTTAAATGTCCTCTAATATTTAGATATTTTGACAAAAAGCTCAAACTACTTTTGAACAAGGGAAACAATAAAGAGGAACATGGGGTGGACCGGGCAACAGAGACAGCCCCTCCCTGCCACTTGCCCCACACAGCAAGCTGGGATTTCTGATTTGGATCTCTTCCTCGGATAGGGGATTTCTGGGGAAACCAGGAGTTTTGGCTCCATGGGTCTCCAGGGTTTGAGGAGTAAGAGCCACTTTCTTTTCCCTCTTCACCCCGCCCCTCTCCTGCCCCTTCAGCCCTGGGCAGGGGGACTAGAAGTGGGGCTGGGCAGGATCGGGAGGGCAGGCGGGCCAGACAGCGCCCCGCGGCCTGTCCATGAGCCGCCCATGCATTATGGAAGACGCGCGCTGGGCTCGCTCCCTGGTCCTTAAATGACAGCAAATGAGGTAAAGCCAGGAGGGTGGGGACGGAAGGGGGGTGGGAGGGGGGCAGAAGGAAGCCATCTCCAGGGCCCCCGAGCGTTGGCTGAGGACCGGAGCCAGCCAGTGAGCGGAGCCTGGGAGAGGGAGGAGCACATCTTGATGCAGAGATGCTGCAGTGGCTCCGGGCGCGCTCACACACACGCGCCCTCACCCGCCACCGCCGCCGCGGCCGCCGCCGCACCCGGACAGCGAGCGGCTGAGGCCGCCAGGGCCCAAAGGAGAGCGGCCCAGGGGCTGGCGGCCCGGCCGGCCCCGGCTCACCGACTCGGGCAGCATCCACCTGCCCCAGCCAACACCCTTCTCTCGCCCCAGGTAGGTGCCAACCGCTTTTGTCTCCTCCAACCCAGGAGCTTCCCTGCGTGCTGTTATGGGCCGGGGCTCCCGGCTCAGTTCCTGTAAATATCCCCCTTGTAACTTGGGAGGGAACAGGGACAGGAACACTGGCAGGCTGGGGCCGTTCTGACTTCTCCCCTCAGCCCCAGGGTGGGTGCTGGGGCTCCCCTCCGCCCTGTCTACGTGGGCGGCATCCCGCAGGGCTCTCTCAGGCCGAGCCTGGCCGAAAAGCTGGACCCCAGGAGTGTGTCCAGGAATTCCAGTTGGCCAGCGGGCAGTGGCAGCTGCCTGTGGAGAGGGCAGTTTCTCCTGAGCCGGCCCTGGGCACCCGGTCCAGGACAGGACCAGTCCATACGGCCAGGCCCTGGGCCCTGGCCTGCCCCAGAAGTCCCTGCATGGAATTGAGCCGGAGTCCCCAGTTTTGAGGTCACCCAGGGTCTACCTCTGCAGGGTGACCTCTTTGCAAAGTCTTGCTTCAGTTGGATGGAGAGGGAGGCTGTGGAAGAGAGAGGGGAGAGTGGAGCACAAGTTTGGGCAAAGGCCTGTCCAGGAACTGGGACTCAAGGAGGAGAGTCCTGAGGCCAGTCACATCCCAAAGGGCGAGAGGCTGGGGCTACCGGGCTGAAATTCCTTTCCTTCCCTTCCCCCTCCCAACCTTAGCTTCTCAAATCCCTCCCCCCTATCCTCACTGGTGGGAGGGAAGGATTTGCACAAAGTTTGGCTTTCCAGTAAGGAAAGGGGCTGGGGCCAGAATGGTATGGGGAAGGGAAGGGGCAGAGCTGGGGAGTTCTGGAAAGAGAGGGCAATCCTTCTGCCCAGCACCGTGGGGCTTACATAATGGGCTGGAGGTGGGGGGCAGCCCCAGCCAGTGAGTGTCCAGAGCTGAATCCTGTCACCTTCTCCAAGAGGGTCTCTCAGGTCTGGGAAGCAGCGGGGCATGGAGAAGGCAGTGCCTATGGAAGGGGAGAATCCTGCTGCTACTTGGGGATGGAGTCGGGCACCCTCCAGCCCCAGATCCCTGGGGGTTGAGCCTGTGTCCTAGGGGTGGGGGGGGGGTCCAGTGAGGCCAGGAGGGAGTGGGGTTGTGCATGCCATGGCCCCAGCCCTGGAGAAAGGTGGGTTTCAGCATCTTTTCCCTCTGCTCAGAAGGAGGTGGGAGGAGGAACAGCCCAAGAAACCCAGTGCACAGGTGATGTTCTGGTCTCGTCTGGGCAACAGTTTCGGCCTCCTCTCCCAACCGTCTGGCCAAAGACGCCTCAGCTCACTTAGCCTCCGAGTCTCTCTACCTCCTGGTCCCACCCATCCAGTGGCCGGATGAGCCACTGGAGATCGAGTGCAGCAAAAGGTGGGCCACCTGTGGGAGAGGCTGCTGTGATCGCACCTGGGACAAGGAGATGGCCTGGAGGTCACAACAGGTGCCCTCACTCCTGGCCTTGGGAGAAGGGAGCTCTCCCCTTAAAGACAGCAGCATCCAAGCCCCTCCCCAGGGTGCCCACCAGTTAACCCCTTTCTAGCCAAGCTGCAGAACCATGGACAGGGCTTTTGCCACAAGGTCAGAGTCCTTCCTAATCTCCCGTGGAAATCCTCAGCAAATAAGAGGGAGGCAGGAGGTGAGACAGACAGGAAAGGGCCCCTGACCTGATGATGTCAAAGTCACCCAAGGTCCACCTGCCTCACAGGTGCAGAGACCACTGTGCTCACACCATGAGCGGTGAGGGAAGCAGAGGCACACTGCTTATGGAGATGAGTGCCTCAGACTCCAGGAGCCTGCTCTCATTCCCGGCTCTTTCTCTCTTACTCTCCTCCCTTCCTCTACTCCTTCTTTCCTCGCACTCCCTTCTCTCATCGCGTGTACTCCACCGGCTTCAGCCCTCAGCCTCCTGCCGCCACCATTTCCCCTGCCAGATTTCACTCCTTATGCAACTCCATTCCAGCACCTTCTCTGCCAGCAGTTGTTCAAATACAGACACATGTGGGATGGGCCTCCGAGGAATTGTGCTCAACGGGGTGATTGCACATCTCGTCTCTGGCTGACCAAACTTACTCCTTAGGAGCATGTACATAGACAGGTGTACCCCAAGGCATCCTTTCTGCCTCTAAAGTCACCAGGGAAGCAACGCATTTGGGGTGGTTTGGAGGATGCATGGTGCCCTCTTCAGAAACCTCCTTGAGCCAAACGTTGGTGAGAAAGCGTATTTCAAAGACAATCTCTAAGCCTGAGTGTGGGTGGTATTTGTATTTTTGGAGGGATTCCTAGGGCAGAACCAGGGGGTTGGAGAAGAGGTGATTGATATGCAGGGGAGGAAGAACCAGAGCAAAGAATATGCCAGGGAAGCCAGAGGGACTTAAGTTAGACTGCAGGAGATACTTCCTGGCTAGAAGAGTGAGCCATGAGGAGGTGGGGCAGTCTCCTTTCAGATGACTCTAAGGATGGTGTGGAGAACTGGGGTCTGGTCCAAGGTTAGAGAGTCCTGCCTAGAGGCAAAGGTTGGGCTGGCTGACCCTGTAAATTTCTTTCAACTTCTAGTAATCCTCTTTCAAATGGTAAAAGGTGGATGTGACTCAGGAATCCATAAGAAGGCAGACATCCTTTTCATTCCCTCATGCATGCTGGCCACCCCCTCATCCTTCAGGACTACAACCCCAATCTAAACAAACCACCCAGGGGCTATTGCTAACCTGGAACATTTATGGGAGTTTCTGTGGGCTCTGTATCCTGACGGTAACCATCCTAGAGTAAGTCCTTTCTTAGTTTGATGATTCCTTGCTACAAGATTAGCCCATGTTTCTTTGTTTACCAAAGAGAATGCAAACAAAAGCAAGGAGTGTGATATTCTCATCCAAAACCTGAACACCTCCCATCCCAGGACACACTCAGGCCCAAACGCATCTCAGTGTCCTTTTTACCTAATGAGACATTCAGTTCCCTACTTAGGTGGGGAAGTCAACCCCAGCCCCTCACACACACCCATCTAGTCAAACCTGCTGGGTTTCCTCCAGCCTAAGCCCACATCTTGTCAGTGCCTGCCACCCTGAACACCCTGACCAAGGGGTTCTCCCACCCTGTGCCTGGCTGGAGGGCAGCCTTCCTGCAGTGCTGCCCAAGGGGTGAAGTTAATCTGGACCCCAAATCCAAAGGAAACTAGCTTGAGAGGAGGAGCAGGTTGGACCTCACCCCCACCAGGCTTAAGCTCTGAGCCACCCTGGAGGAAGCTGTCTAGGAACTGGGGGGAGCCTCCTTGCAGCAGAGTTGGGGGACATGCAGAAATTGCTCTGCTAATGCACAAGGAAATTTTCTTCCTGATTTGCTTTTTCAGAAACAAGTTGAAACCATTGTTCTTATGCCTGGCATCTCAAAAAGGGATCCTTCTAAAGCCTTCACTCACTGCCTCACACCACACACAGAGCAGGGCAGGCAAGTAGGAAAACCTAAGGTCTGGGGGTGGCTGGCTTCTGATCCTGAGCTTCCCAGGAGGATGGAAGCCTCTCTTCTTCTGTCCACTCCCTACTTTAAAGGGTCTCTCTGTTAGAGTAGGTCTCTCTTGCAGGGGCAAAGACTCTAGGCTCAGATCAAGGGCCAGACTCCCCCCTGCCCAATGCTAGAAGATCAAACAAATCCACGAGCCTGGGAGCCACAGCTCTCCCCAGAGGGCACGTCAGCACCAGGGCTGGGCCTCGGGGAAGCAGCTGCAATCACAAAGAGCCTGCAGAGAGAGCTGAGCAGCTCACAGAGGGGACTAAGGAAGGACGGGGCTGCACGACACCCCTGGTCCCCACTGGGGCTGAGGAGGTCCCTATGTCCCCATTTCTGCCCTAAGGATGTCTCCAGCTCAGGGTACACAGAGACCCCTCAGTCACAATCCTTCACCCCACCCCTGCCAGCTGCTGCCTGGCCTGGCCCACTGAGATCCTAGCAGCCCCCACCCACGCCACCACAGAGCCCTGTACTGACCAGAGGGGCATGGGGATGGTTCAGACCTTCCTGGAGGATGATGGTGCTGTCCCAGGAGGCAATTCTTGTCTTAGGCAAAGGAAAAGGTACTGATCTTAGTTCCCACCAGGCAGGAGGTGAGGGCGGTTGAGAAGGAGTACCTGCTTGGGAGTGCCTGTCCTGGCCGCGTGACCCCCTGAGCACATTGTACCAGGTATAACTCTGTCATGGGGGCTGTGTCCTTGTGCCCTAGTCTGGGGTGCTGTGCTAGTGCTTACCTATGACCATTGCACCTTTGAGGCGTAAGAGGAGGGAGGCATCTGCCCAGGAGATTGTGGGTTTGTCAGTCTCCTAAATACATATGAGTGCCGCCTGGACGTTGTGACTGTATAGAAGTAAGCCAGACAGGCACTGTGGCTGCGGACACACGGCTGTGAGATTTCTCAGTTCTAAGATCTGATCTTTCCTGAGCACTCACTATGAGCCTGTGATGGTGCTGACCTCACAGCAGTCCCATGGGGCGGGTCCTACCCTTCTCATCCCATTCTTGCAGATGGGAGAGTGAGGCTGGGAGAGGTTAAGTAATGACTGTGATAACCAGGGTTATACTAGTTAGTTTTATTAGGGTTATACTAGCTAGACAGCAGCAGGCAGGTTGACCCAATGGCCTGCCCTGTTAACCAGTGTGCTGTTTTATAGGATAGAGGTCAAGCGGGGGCCTGAAGGGCTCCTCGAGTACTTTGTAGGCTGATAATAAATCACTTAGTCTCTGCCCACAGCTGGGCTCTGAACTCCCCTTTGCTACCACCATCCATCGGAAGTTGCCAAATCTCTCATTGCTCTCCAATCTCCATTACCGGGGAGAAGGGGAGACAGATTCAGGGCCAGGAGCTGGGCATCCCAGTAGGGAGAACTCTGGGGTGGAGGGTGTACCTTTTATTTTCTGACTGGCTCCATGCAGGGGGCCTTATCCCAGAAAACCCTGTCGTGTGTTGGAGCCCCACTCACAGCCTTCTGTCCCCCAGCTGTCCCCCAGGCCCTTTGTTTCCTGGGCCCGACAATTCAGCCAGCTCCCCCTGGTGCCCCTGAACCCCCCAGTGGTCCACTCCCCCATGTGCTGGTGCCTCGCAGGACCAGCCCCTGCTGATGACAGCCTGTGCTTGCCTGTGCCAGTCTGTGCCTGCACCCCTGCACCAGGGCAGCTGGCCTGGGCGAGGCTTGGCTGGCTCAGGGTTCGCAGGGCCAGCTCTGGGCCTGGCATAGCTCCACTCCAGCCTTGCTCCTGACAAAAAGGCCTCCTCCATCCTGGGCATTCTAGAACGCATAATAGGGCAGATGGTATGGGGAGATGACTGATCGGTGAACTCATGAGCGCATTCTAGGCTGCACTCAGGCGGTCGGGGAGCTCTGTAGAGGCAGTAACTTTATTACTGTCTCCCCTGTGCTTAGCACAATGCCTGGCACATGGTCAATAAACACTGTGATGGAAATGAATGCAGGGCAAGACTGGATGCCAACTGCCTCACCTTTAGGGAGGCAAGGAGCTCCAGCCTTTAGCCCAGACTCTGCGTGTGTGTGTGTGTGTGTGTGTGTGTGTGTGTGTGTGTGTGTGTTTTCACCCAAGGCTGTGGCACACAATGGAGCTCAATATACATCTGATCAGGCTGATGGGTCTGTGGTGCTCCCCCAGGGCAACCCCAGGTGCTCCTGGATCCCAGCCCCTCCCCTGCAGTCTCCTCTAAGGCTGTACGTCTTGATCCCTGGAGGATACCCAGGATCCCTGGGCCGGATTATTCGTGATTACCCATGATAATTACTTATGGTAATAGAGATAACAGACAATTCTGACTACTGGAGGTGGAGGCGAAGGATCTATGATGCAAACCTCCTGGTGGGTTTCAGGGAAACAAGGCAAGGGGCTGAGTCCTCACACCCGACACACACACACACACACACACACACACAGACATACACACAAAGACCGGACATCATCATACACAGACACATAGACACATACATACATACATATACACATATATACATATATGTATATCACACATATACACAGGGACATATAGACACAACAGACAGATACCCACAAGCATTACATCCATGCACACTGGGACACAGACACGCACACACACCCAGCTGTCACCAGCACTGCTGTGGGAGCTAGGGACTCCGGGTAGGAATCTGCTCAGAGGCTATCCCGGAGTCTCCAGCCCCTGGTTGTCTGTCTCTGCCTTGCTCTGGCACATTCAGTACAAGTGCCTGGAGCCCAGGCTCCTCCCCAGGCCAGCACCCTGCCCCCAGTGAGCTCCTGGGCCTGACAGGCTGGCAAAGAGCAGGGAGCAAATGATGATTGAGCACCTTCTCTGTGCCAGGCATCAGGACGCAGCACACCAGTGCCAACGGGGTGATTTTCCAACTTTTTGGAGCCATGGAGCCCTTTGTTTAAAGGGAACTTCATAGGAAAGTCTTGCATATAAAGCAGATACAAGTGGAGCTGCTCTGGCTGGAGTGGGGAAGGAGTCTGGAGCCCCATGCTCTCTCCCTAGCCTCCCATGGTGGCCTTGAGACAGGTCCAAACAGCCCCAAGACTTCACAGCAGTTTGAAAACCACTGCAGGGCACTCTAGCACCTCATGGAACCCTCCAAAGAACTCTGTAAAGTGCATGTTACAATCTCCACTTTGCACATGAGAAAACTGAGGCTTCACAAGGGGCATTAACCTATCCAAGCTCACGAAGCTGTTCAGAGATGAAGTCAATATTAACAACTCCTGTTTATCAGATTCAAACCCTGGAAGGTCCCGACACCTCTCTGTTCTGAGGATAACTCCCTGCATTTGTATAGCATCCAGGGACATATGTCTGTGATTTCCCCTGACCAGATACCCTGCTGACCCTAGAGCTCTGAGTTGTGTGTGTGTGTGTGTGTGTGTGTGTGTGTGTGTGTGACAGAGAGAGAGAGAGAGAGTTTGTCTTGGGGCTGCCCCCAGGAAGCACGGAAGACCTGTCAACCCTATCAAGTATATACAGACTGTCCCTGACTTATAGTGGCTTGACTTACCATTTTTCAAATTTACAATGGTGCAAAAGCAATACACATTCAATGGAAACCATACTTCGAGTATCCAACAACTATTCTGTTTTTCACTTTCAGTACAGTATTCAATACATTACATGAGATATTTAACACATTATTATAAAATAGGCTTTGTATTTGGTGACTTTGCCCAACTGCAGGTGAATGTAAGTGTTCTGAGTACATTTTTTTTTTTTGAAATGGAATTTTGCTCTTGTTGCCCAGGCTGCAGTGCAATGGCATGATGTTGGCTCACTGCAACTTCCATCTCCCGAGTTCAAGTGATTCTCATGCCTCCGCCTCCCGAGTAGCTGGGATTACAGGCACCTGCCACCATGCCCAGCAAATTTTTGTATTTTTAGTAGAGATGGGGTTTCACCATGTTGGCCAGGCTGATCTCGAACTCCTGACCTCAGGTGATCCACCCGCCTCGGCCTCCCAAACTGCGGGGATTACAGGCGTGAGCCACGGTGCCCGGCCTTCTGAGTACATTTAAGGTGGGCTAGGCTAAGCTATGATGTTCAGTAGATGAGGTGTATTAAATGGATTTTCAACTTAACGATATTTCCAACTTTCAGTGGGTTTATCGGGATGTAACCCCATCGTAAGTCAAAGAGCATCTGCATGAGCCCCATCATGTGTGCCCACGCATGTGTTCACTGGCTCCTGGAGGCATATAATCACAGTTGTTCTTGACCAGTTAAATGCAACATACAAGGAACAACTATGATGTGCCAGGTACTTTGCTAGGCATAGGTAATACCAAGATGAACACAACACAATCTCTCCCCTGGGCAGCTCAGAACCTTCTAATGGAGATGGACACAGTTCTACAGGCAGGGTACCAAAGCTGTAGTCAAGAACAGAGTGAACTGAATTTTTTGCGTAGACAGGGGCATCTTAGGCCCTTCCCGGCAGGGATGAGACATGGACAGGGCCTTGCAGGAGAGACTGCCTTGCCTAGGAAGGGCATTACAGGAGAGTGAAGATGGATGTGCTGGGGGAATGTCGGAGGGGTTGCAAGTGCAGAATGTCTTGAGTTCAAGTCGAACTGAGAGTGGCAAGGACAGGGAGGGGCAGGTATTTTGGGAGAAGTGGCACCTGGGCACCCTGCCTGTCAATGGGAAGTGGATATGAGGCTGCAGTCAGGGTGGAGGAGGGAGTGCCATCTGCTCCAACGCCCCCCACCCCCCGCAAAACACCCAGCTTCTCGGCTTCCTTGGCCATATCCTTCCTGACAGGCCCTGGGGACAACTCTCCCTTCTCTCCCCCCAGGCTCCTTTGGGTGCCAACTGTGGCTGTGAAAGAGGCAGGAAAAGGTTGTGGAGTGGTCAAATGTGGAGGGTTGAAAGGGTTTGGGAGCTCTCTTCCTGAGAAAATAGAGTGTGATGTGAGACAGGGCAGATCCTGAGCTTGCACTGGCCTTCAGCCCCTGCACAGGCCTGAGAGGCAATCTTAGGTCCTCTGCAGCCTTCTTTCTCCACATCCAGGGGACAGCATTCCCAAGCCCTTGGCCACTCTGCATTCTGGGAGCATCACCAGAGCCAGAACACTGAGATCCAGAGATGGGACGGGTCTTGCAGGCAGTTGGTGAAAGGGCCCCCAGCCAGGCTCTCTCCCCAAGCCCTGACCCCCTCCCACTGCTCTTAAGTTTCCGCAAAGAGGGCAGGCAGAGCAGAGCAGCAGAATCTGCAGCCGGGCTCGCTGGCCCCTGTGGAGGCTCTGAGCCCAGTGACCCAGGTTCACTCTGATAACCAATAACTGGAAAGCAGGCCCCTGACATTCCACACTCCCCTCTGAACTAGGAAAGTCCTCCCAGGGACTGGGAGTGAACGGGGAGGCTGGCTCTGCCCCCGCCCTCCCAAGAGAAGGCCCCATCTCTGAGACTGATGGGACAGGCGTCTGACTTGCTCTCAGCAGCTACAGGGAACAGGTTCTTCTCCAGAGCTCAATGATTGAACCAAGCCTCAGCTCATCTCTGTGCAAGAAGGAGGCTCCTCTGGGAGATGCATTAACTCTTTCGACCCAGAAAGCCTGCTGGGCCCCTTCACCCATCTGGTTGGGGGCATTGCTAATGAGGCCAAGGTCATGACTCCACTGGCAAGAGGGTGTGGACAAATCAGTGAGACCCCTCCTCACTGCTAGGAAAACAAGACTGGGAGACTTAAGGCAGCTCCCAGAGGGGCTTACTAGCCCCCACCCAGACAGCTGAGGGGAAGGGGAGGGGGAAAGTCAGCCCTGAGCCCACCTGCCAGAGGAAGATGTTACTGACTTACAACCCATGCACGAGTCCTGTTCTCTTCCGGCCTCGCCTCAAGAGCTGACGGGCGAGACGGCAGGTGGGTTCTTACCTCCCAATTAATCACTGCTTTCACTTCCTAAGCGGCACCCCGCTGGCTGGAATGGGGGCAGGTGGGGGTACAGGGCTGAGCCAGACTCCCAGGGGACCAGTAGGAGGCACTCAACCCCAGGAAGAGCTTCTTGGTAATAGCCAAGCCCCTTCCTCTGGGGCCCTGGGGAGAATTAGTGCTTGGGCAATTCCGGCAGCTCCCCAGGCCGAGGTAAAAGCTTTACGGACCCAGATGTGCCTGGAGCTGGGAGGGGCGCTCCTCGGCTCAGAGCCCTCCTTTCTGTCTGCCTCCCCAGGTCCTTCTCAGCCTCCAGCTGGGCTGTCCCCAAGCTGAGCTGAGGCTCTTCTCCTCCGATCCCCACCTCTGCCCGGACATCCACCATGGGGACAGCCACCAGGAGGAAGCCACACCTGCTGCTGGTAGCTGCTGTGGCCCTTGTCTCCTCTTCAGGTAAGAGGGCTCATCTGGGCTTTGAAGCCTAGCAGGCATGATTATAGTGTTATATCCTTGCTATGATTTGGGTGACGATTACAGAAATCATTGGCTCTGCATTGTGGGAGCAGCTAGATTTCTGAGGCCATTTCCTTGCTAAAATTTCCCATTTGTAGATCTTACCTTCCTTTGAGTTTAGGAGGAGAGGGAATATGTCTTTGCCGTATTATAGATGAAGGAAGAATGACCCAGAGAGGGTGAGTGGCTTACCCTAGGTCACACAGCAAGATGATGGCACGCCAGATCTCCACAATATCACCCGGAGTTGTAGCCTCAAAGGCTGCACTGTCCAATATGGAAGATAATAGCCACATGGGACTGCTACAACTCAGATTCAATTCCATTTTAAAAATAATTTCCTCAGGTGCACTAGCCACATTTTGAACGTTCAGTAGCCATATTGGATAGCACACAGCATAGAACATTTCCATCATTGCAGGACGTTCTCCCAGACAGGGCTCTGTAGTCCCCTGACATGAGCAGACAGCGGTCAATCCCACTAAACCCTGGAAGGGTTTCTTAAGGCAACGCTGCATCCCAGCAAATGGACCGAGCATAGAACAGGATCTGGGAAGAGATGCGGCAGACGAGGGAGCTCAGGTTCTCCTCCCAGGGGAGCTTCCAGCTTGGAGGAGAGGCAGAGGAAGGCTGGCAGGAGGGGAAGGAGAGGGTGAAGAGGGCAGGCCGAGAGCCACAGGCCAGCTGGACTCTGGAGAGCATGTCAGGCCAGAGGAGCCGGGCCGCTGGCCTGTCCTAGGGCAGGAGGGAGGTCCCCAGCCGCCTCCTGCTCTAAGGGGTCTGCTGGACCCACTGCTTGGCCTCTGCCCTGACCCTCAGCCCAGATCAATAGATGCTTCTTTTCTCCTTAAACATCTCTGTGGGACTCTCCATGGTCCTGGAGTTCTAAGCACCTCAGACTCCACCTCCCCTACCCCACACCCCCTGCAAGGCTGCAGCCGGTGCATTTCAGGTCCTTTGTCTCACGAGGGAGGGACTCCACTGGCATATTTTCAGACGTTCTCATTCTGTCCTCACTGCTTCCCAGTCCTGCAGCTCAGTCAGTGAGGCTGCTGGGAAACAGGGCTGACTCAGAGTGTGGGGGGAGCCACCCAGCCCCCCAGGCCTCGCTACCTGTCCAAGGGTCCACCAGACTGGGAAGAGCTACAGGGATGGGGAGCCTCCACTGCACAGAGCAGGAGATGCGCACCCCAGACGGAGCAGAGGGGAGGTGCCTGGGCTTCTAGCATCCGCTCCCTCAGGGACACCTCAGTGCTGGATCCACACCATCTGAGGAAAGGGGTATGGACAGCATCCAAGGTCCTTAGACCCAGAGACACACAAAGCCAATGGCCAAGGGGCTGGGATCTGGTCTGCCACCTCCCAGAGCTCCAGAGAGAGTCAGGCGTGGCAAATCCCATCGCTGGCCCCCGCCCCTCCCAGGAAGGTGCCTCAGCTCTGGGCTTTTCTTGCTGCCCTGTCCTCGGGATATAGCTGTGGATTCCTGGCACTCCAGTGCAAGGAGGGGTATCAAGGATCCCTCTCCACCTTCTCATCTCTTTAACTCCGTTCCTCTGCAAGGTTTCTGATGCCTGTGTTTGGGGGAAAAGTTACCAGGACAGGGCATCAGAAAAGAATCAGAGAGGATGAGGAACAAGAAAAAGGAAGGGCTGGCCTCACCTGGGAGAGTGTGTTTTGTTGTTGTTGTTGTTGTTTGGGGGTTTTGTTTTTGTTTTTGAGATGGAGTCTTACTCTGTTGCCCAGGCTGGAGTGCAGTGGTGTGATCTTGGCCCTCTGCAACCTCTGACTCCTGGGTTCAAGCAATTCTCCTGCCTCAACCTCCCGAGTAGCTGGGATTACAGACACTTGCCACCATGCTCGGCTAATTTTTGTATTTTTAGTAGAGACGGGGTTTCACCATGTTGGCCAGGCTGGTCTCGAACTCTCGAGCTCAGGTGATCCTCCTGCCTCCGCCTCTCAAAGTGCTGGGATTACGGGCAGAGAGTGTGTTTTTGCATGTGCATGTGTAAGCACACACACGGGAAGGCTCATGTGTGGGTGGGTGTGTATGTAGCTGAAGAGGCAAGTGTGGGTGTGTGAGGGTGTCTGTGGATATGGATGGCTGAGAGGCTGGAGGTATGAGTGAGGTGTCTGCATGGAGGTGGTACTACGCTGGGGATAATGAATGTGTCCAGAAAGTCTCACAGCACAGTGTGACCAGCTCTCATATCCCAGCCTGCCTGCAGAATGCCCAGGGGCATTTTCTAAGACTTGGTCTCCTGAGCCTCACTCCAAGAGATTCTGACTCCTTATCTGTGAGATGGAGCAGGGCCTCTGGTGGTTCTGATGGGAAACAGAGGTCAAGAGTCAGGGACACTGGGGTTAAGAATGCTTGTGGTGGGGTCAGCCTGGCCAAGGTCCAACCCCCCAGATCTGCTCCTTCTCGCTGTGGGATCTGGGGCAAGTTATTGAAGCTTTCTAACTGTCAGTTTCCATGTCAGGAAAATAAGAAAATGGCAATACCTATCTTGTAAAGAGGTTATGAGAAGGAAATATGGAGCATGGTATGGGATAAATAGTAAGCAGTCTGTCTATAGCACCTACTTTTATTATTATGAATGCATGGATTATATATAAAAGTCTCCATGGCCATCTATAGCTGTGTGTTGGGCGGGAATGGATGTGTGTGTAAATGTGTGTATCTTGCCATTTGAGCAGCTTAGGGAGGTGCATATGTACGAATGTGTGTATGACATGAGCGTGCATATAAGAAAATGTGTGTAGGTGAGAGATGCGAAGGGGTGTGTATGTGAATATTTGGGTGAGTGGACAGCTGAGAGCAGAGGAGAAAGGTTTCTCGGGAAGAAAGAGTCTGAATGTATCAACATGCCCTGAGCCCACTCAGCCACCCCATCACCCAGCGTTCCTGGAAGCTGCTATTGTACTAGGTGGTTCCCAGCAGCCCGGCTGCCTCCCAGCGCCTCCTTTGCCTCCCCTCCCAGCAGTGCCAGCTGGGGCAGGATTCCTACCGTACACCACCATCATTAACTTGGGATTAAGCTGGACTTTCCAGCCGAGATGATGCCGTCACCGCCCGCCGCCTCCGCCTCTGAGGCCTGGGGCGGCAGTGAGGGAGAATGGCACGAGGGATTCCTGCACCGGGCCATTCCTGGGAGCCCTGCCTCCTACCTCATTCTGAGAGCTACTTAGCAGCTGCCCTCACTCCCAGGGGGCCAAGGCTGGGCCTCAGCTGCAGCATGGGGCCACCCCCTACCCCTGGAAGAGGACTGATGGCTGGATGCGCTGGGAAAGGAACTAATTGGTTAATGGGGATCCCTTTCCCCATGACCCACGAAGGAAGGCCTGAAATCAGTTGCGTTAAGAGGTAGAAGCCAATTAGGGATAGCCTGGCTCCCACCTGACACCGCAGAAGCAAAACGGACTGGCCCCACCAGTCAGCAGAGAGCCCACCCCAGCCCTGTCGAAGGGCAGGTGTGATGTCCGGCCAATCTGTGGCTCTTCATCCCCTGCCCTGCCCTGCAGCAGGACAATGATGCATGAAGAGAGAGGAGTCTGCCCCATTTGCCTGTGTGGTGCTCATTGGTCCACCAAGCTCAGGAGAAATTGATCTGTCTGTGCCACAGACTTGCTGGGTGACCATGGGCAAGTCACTCCCTTTTCTGAACATTTCTTGAATTGTGATACTGGAATTGTATAAAACTGCCACCAAAGCAAACTGCCCACCCTCCACCCACCATAAGGCAATCCTTCTCCTCCAAGTCCCCACCCCACACGTGGCTCCAGCACACATCTGCTGAGCACACTCTCCGTGCCCGCCACCTTCCAAGGGTTTGTCTGGCTGAATCCTCATGCAGACCCTGGGAGGTGAACTCATATTCTTTTCATTTCACAGGTGAAGATACTGAGGCTCAGAAGAGTTCTATAACTTTCCCAAGGTCCCACAGCTAGTAGAGGGCCAGCCTAGTCCCCAGGCCCAGGCCTCGTTGGTCCACACTGCCCCAGTAAGGGTATTAGGCTCCAGGGACACACATCCTCTCTGCATGTTTGTGGCTGGCGATGTCTCATGCACCTCACACCCCACAGATCAGTTCTTCTGTAAGGGTCCCTTGAAAGCCCCCTGGGAGGTAGAACTGCTTCCATTCTGAGGCCCCAGCATCTTGAACTTTATGGCATTTGCTACCTTGCACTGTCAATTTCCTGTCTCCCTCCTTGGACCGCAAGCCCCTTGAAGAAGAGGGACTGTGTCTTAATCATCTTTACAAGCCAGTCTCTAGCCCAGTGCTGGGTATAGAGCAGGTGCTCAATACCTAAGTGTAGGATGGGTGATTGATTGAACTAGTATGGCCAGATGGGGCCTGCCCAGCCTATTTAAATTCAAATTTAAATTAATTAAGTAATATAAAATGTAAAATGTCGTTCTTCAGTCGCAATAGCCACATGTCAAGTGCTCAATAGCCCTACGTGGCTAGTGGTTACCACATTGAACAGTGCAGAAAATGGGACATTCCCATCATCAGAGAAAGTTTTACTGGACAGCACAGCCCAAGAGGCCAGGCTCCAGCCAGGCCAAGGCTCTGAGGCATCTGGTGGTGTCATCACCTGCAGCTTGGAGTTCAGCCCTGGGATCCCAAACCACCTTCGGGCCTGTCTTTGAAGACCAGCCCCTCAGTGTGCTATTCCCAGAGGAGTCCACGGAGGAGCAGGTGTTGCTGGCATGCCGCGCCCGGGCCAGCCCTCCAGCCACCTATCGGTAAGGCCTCTGCAGTGGGTGCTGGGAGGCCCTGGGCAGCCGTTGAACTTTCCCTCTCATCAGCCCTGCCACCAGGCAGGACTCAGAGGTCCCCTTCCTCTGTCCCCTGCTGCAGGTGGAAGATGAATGGTACCGAGATGAAGCTGGAGCCAGGTTCCCGTCACCAGCTGGTGGGGGGCAACCTGGTCATCATGAACCCCACCAAGGCACAGGATGCCGGGGTCTACCAGTGCCTGGCCTCCAACCCAGTGGGCACCGTCGTCAGCAGGGAGGCCATCCTCCGCTTTGGCTGTGAGACCCGCGGGGGACCGAGACACTTTGGGGGAGGGGGAGAGGGGGCTAGGAGAAATTACTGAGAAAGGATAAGTGACACCCTCAAGCCGGGCCTTCCTGACCTCACATGACATGCCTTAGTGAACTGCTGCTTCTCTGTGAAGGATGAGTCAGGGAGGGGCTCTCAGGCCAGGAGGACAGTGCCTGAGCCCCTGGTCTCTGCCTCCAGTTCTGCAGGAATTCTCCAAGGAGGAGCGAGACCCAGTGAAAACTCATGAAGGCTGGGGGGTGATGTTGCCCTGTAACCCACCTGCCCACTACCCAGGTGAGTCCAGACCTGGGGCCAGGGTTAGAAAGGGCACAGGAAGGGCTTCCAGATGCTTGGCAGAGGAAGGATGGAATAAAAGGAGACCCCTGGAAATGACCCTTAGAAGCACCCATCCCTGGGACCCTAACTTTAAATGATCTGTGTTTCCTTTATAGGTCTGTCATTTTCCATCGTTGTGCCCTGCTTCCGCCTTCAAACTGGGTGGCCCCTGAGGGCTGCGATCCCTGGCAGACTTAGCGCTCCCTGAGGGCAGGAATAAAGTCGCTTCTTCCCTCTAGGTCTCCCCTTAGCCCCAGTTCAGAGCATGGTGGCTGTCAGGACAGGGCTTGCAGAACCGCACCAGCATGCTGGGGTCCCACCCAGAGTGGCCCTGTTAGCCCAGCACCCCCTGGTTTCCTCAAACTCCTCACATCCTAGGCTTGTCCTACCGCTGGCTCCTCAACGAGTTCCCCAACTTCATCCCGACGGACGGGCGTCACTTCGTGTCCCAGACCACAGGGAACCTGTACATTGCCCGAACCAATGCCTCAGACCTGGGCAACTACTCCTGTTTGGCCACCAGCCACATGGACTTCTCCACCAAGAGCGTCTTCAGCAAGTTTGCTCAGCTCAACCTGGCTGCTGAAGGTCAGGCTTGGCCAGGCGTGGCTGGAGGGAGGGAACTGGAAGGGTCAGCGGGCATTGGGAAAAGGGTTTTTCCTTTGGAGATTGGAAGATCAGCTTGCAGGGCACTGATTCCAGGCCCTGGACCCCCAGATCCTCCTGCTTCAAATCCTGAGGCCCTTGCCCCAGGCCTCAAGGAGATTCCACACAGCTGCCTAGACAGAGTTGGCTCTGAAAGGTGCTGAGATCCCATGCACGGGAGCACCTGACCTGGAGTCATCTGCATCTGATTTGTAAAACCCTCTCTCCCCAGATACCCGGCTCTTTGCACCCAGCATCAAGGCCCGGTTCCCAGCAGAGACCTATGCACTGGTGGGGCAGCAGGTCACCCTGGAGTGCTTCGCCTTTGGGAAGTGAGTGTGAAGAGGGAGGGGAAGCAGGGCACGGTCTCTCGGGGGCACAGGTGACCCCAGGGTGAGGGCAGGCAGAGTCAGGGCTCTTATCTTGGTGTCCCTCACAGGGTCTAGCAAAGTACTGGGCACACAGTGGGTATCGACCACCACTCACTGGACAGTAACTCTCTGGGTGAGGCATCGCATATGCCAGGGGCCTTCCATGGCCAGGATCACTTGGTCTTCCAGCAGTGCATGGCAGGCTCAGACAGCTTGAGTAACACCCAGGGCTGGAGGCAGGCAGCACAGTGTACAGACTCCAACCCTGTCTGTCTCATTCAGATCCCAGCTCTGCCACCCGCAGACCTTGGGTAAACTGCCTAACCTCTCTGTGCCTCAGTTTCTTTATGGTGGTGATAATAGTACCTACCTCATAGGGTTGTCATGAGGATTAAATCAGTTCATATATGTGAGATACTTAGAACAGTGCCTGGAATTTAGTTAAGTGTTCCGTGAATGTTAACAGTGATCTATTTGAGAATAGCAGCAGAAAGTGTTCTCTTTCTCGTACTCCTAGAAGAAGGATTCACTAGAACAGGGCTAAGCAAATAGCAGGTGCTCAATAAATGTTTGTAGTATGAAAGAAAGAATGTGATTTGTACTTTGGCCCCCTCCTCCCTCAACTATCTCCTGTGGTTACCTGGGAGAATCTCTGCCTTGTGGGAAGTTTTGGGCTTCCAGAAAATCCACATGAAAAGCATGTGGAAGGGGGGCCAGGTGCGGTGGTTCATGTCTGTAATCCCAGCACTTTGGGAGGCCGAGGTGGGAAGATCATGAGGTCAGGAGATCGAGACCATCCTGGCTAGCACGGTGAAATCCAGTCTCTACTAAAAATACAAAAAAAACTAGCCAGGTGTGGTGGCGGGTGCCTGTAGTCCCAGCTGCTCGGGAGGCTGAGGCAGGAGAATGGCGTGAACCCGGGAGGTGGAGCTTGCAGTGAGCCGAGATTGCCCCACTGCACTCCAGCCTAGGTGACAGAGTGAGACTCCGTCTCAAAAAAAAAAAAAAAAAAAAGAAAAAAAAAGAAAAAGAAGAAAAGCATGTGGAAGGGGAATATATTAACCCATTAAAACTGATACCTCAGTCCGTTTTAGTGCACAGATTACTACTATCTAAAGTCCCTTTCAAAGTAGGGGCAAGGCCTGCCCTGTAGAGGCAACAGAAAAGAGAACCCGTAAAGACCCAGGTCACAGGCCACTGTGGCGGAGGGCAGACCCAGAGGCATGGTGACCAGTGCGGGAGAGGGCAGGCCAGCTTCAGGGTGCAGACCCCGCAGAAGCCCAGCTTCATTGGCTCCAGGGTTGTTGCAGGGGGGATGGGTAGAGCAGCCCTGCCTCTTGCCCCTTCCCTGCATGTGCTCCGAGCCTACCTGGGAGAGGAGAGTGAGGATCAGCCAGAAGCCACCCTCTCTCCCTCTGTTCCTCCCAGGCCCAGCATCTCAGGAGGGCCTGAGAGTCTGGGTATGAGGAGCTGCGGGCACTGGAGGGGTAGGCCCAGCTCAGCCCACACCCTCTGGCTTTGTCTCTCCTGCCAGCCCTGTCCCCCGGATCAAGTGGCGCAAAGTGGACGGCTCCCTGTCCCCGCAGTGGACCACAGCTGAGCCCACCCTGCAGATCCCCAGCGTCAGCTTTGAGGATGAGGGCACCTACGAGTGTGAGGCGGAGAACTCCAAGGGCCGAGACACCGTGCAGGGCCGCATCATCGTGCAGGGTACAGAGCCAGGGACACCTTCTCCGCCCCTCCCGACCCCCCTTCCCACCTTCACCCTTGTCCCCAAGGAAACAGACCCAAAAGTCAGGGAGGAGACTGGGAGGCCCCCTGCATGAGCCTGCTTGCCCTAGGACTGCACTGAGTCTGGGACCAGAGGAGGCTAGTGCTGTGGTCACCTCAGAGCTTCAGTCAGGGGTGCAGAAAGCACACAGGAGGCTCCAGAATGATTTAAGTTGCAAAAGCAGCCACTGGCACAACCACAGAGTGCCAGCTTTCTTGTGCCTCCTTCTTCCTGCCCCCTCCTCTTTGTCCTCTCCATCTCAGAATGCTCATGGCGCCCTCTGCTGTCTGGCACAGGTACTGCTGCCCTGATTTTCTGTTCCTTTTAATGAGCGGAAGCTCCTCCTAGCTCATGCCAGGTTTTCTCTTCCGGGCTCCCACAGCTCAGCCTGAGTGGCTAAAAGTGATCTCGGACACAGAGGCTGACATTGGCTCCAACCTGCGTTGGGGCTGTGCAGCCGCCGGCAAGCCCCGGCCTACAGTGCGCTGGCTGCGGAACGGGGAGCCTCTGGCCTCCCAGGTAGGAGACATGGGGCTTCCCCCCACACATCACAACTGTCCTCTGCTCACTTGGTTCCCTCCCCCGCCCAGAACTTCCCCTGCACCACTAGTAGCCCCTCTGGGCTAATTAGGGTGTCACAGGGTGGTCCTAGGACCACCTAAGGACTTCTTCCCATCCCAGTCCCACTGTCACAGGCTAGGCCTGGATCCAGGCACAGTTCAGCCACAAAAGAAGTGATGTGGTCCTGACTGGGTCACCTCACCCTTCCAGCTTTGGGGAGGCCTGGGTAATCTGCATCCTGAGGTTCCAGGTGGCCCTGAGGTAGGACTGGACATATGAGCCATATCCTCTAGGGATTATCAGCCTAGAGTCTCCACTGCTCCCACCCCTGCCAACCCCTCCTCCCTGTGGCTCCCGTGGTCCTGATCCCCCTGGGCTCTGGGCTCTTCTGCACAGAACCGGGTGGAGGTGTTGGCCGGGGACCTGCGGTTCTCCAAGCTGAGCCTGGAGGACTCGGGCATGTACCAGTGTGTGGCAGAGAATAAGCATGGTACCATCTACGCCAGCGCCGAGCTAGCCGTGCAAGGTAAGGGGCCCAGGGAGGCAGGGGACATCCCAAGGACATGCATATGGTGGCTTTCAGAGCTCTGAGTTTAGGTGTTTCCAAACACACATGCATATACCCTGTGGCCATTTTCCTTGGTTTTCCAACAGTTTCTAAGTAGGAGAACTCAGAGATTTAAGAAAGGAAATGAGACACAGGGTTGACAGCTGCCAGAGGGCAGGGTCTCTGACTTGTTCCATGTCTGGCACACAGTAAATGTTTGCTGCAGTGAGTGAAAAAAACAGAAACCAAATCAATCAGATTTGTGTAACCCAACCCTTTCAGCTATGTGAGCTTTGGCAAGTTACTTAGTGTTTCTGTGTTTCAGTTTCTTGATTATAAAATATAGGCAATAATAGTCCTGCCCTCCTGGGCTGCTGTATGGAACAAGTGAGATGAAAGAGGTACAGCATAAAGGGCCTGCCCACCATACAGCAGGTGCCCGGGAAATGTGAGCCAGTGCTAATATTTAGTTGTGTGACTTGAGCTCACTGAGCCTCAGTTTCCTCATCCATAAAATGGACACAGTGATACCCACCACATCAGGTTTTAGTGAAGCTTTGCTAAGAAGCATTCATTTGTTCCTTCATCCATTCAACCACTACTTACTCAACACTGCACAGGGGATGAATATAAAAGATACGGTCTCCGCCTTTAAGTAGCTTACAATCCAGTAGAGGGAAAGGGACAAATAAACCCCAAATCAAACAATTAAATAATTTCAGCTAGCCATCAAATATAGTATAAAGAAAATCCAGGCAGGGTGCAGTGGCTCATGCCTGTGTAATCCCAGCACTTTGGAAGGCAGGGGTGAGTGGATCTCCTCAAGCTCAGGAGTTCGAGACCAGCCTGGGCAACATGGTGAAACCCCATGTCTATGAAAAACACAAAATTTAGCCAGGCATGGTAGCACACACGTGTAGTCCCAGCTACACAGGAGGCTGAGGCAGGAGAATCACTTGAGCCCTGGAGGCAGAGGCTGCAGTGAGCTGAGATTGTGCCATTGCACTCCAGCCTGGGCAACACAGCAAGACTTATCTTTAAAAAAAAAAAAAAGAAGAAGAAAGAAAAGAAAAGAAAAAGAAAGAAAGAAAGAAAGAAAAGAAAACCCAGTAGAGTGATGGGCGTGAGATGGGCCTGTTAGGTGGGGTGGTCAGAGAAGTCCTCTCTCAGGAAGTCTCATTTAGACTGTGACCTGAATGTTAAGAAGCCAGCCGCGTGAAGATCTGGGGAATTTCCAGGCAAGATTTACAGCAAGTGCAAAGCTCTGGAGGCAGGAAAAGACTTCACAACTTCAAAAGAGAGAGAGAGAAAAAAAAGGCTAGGTGATTGGAACATAATGAATGGGGGATAGAGTGGAGCAAGATGCGATTGGAAAGGTGGAGACTTATTTGTGAAGAGCCGGGCTTCACTGAGTGTGAGTTGAAAAAGCTGTTCATTCCCAACTGGGTGGAGAAAAGATTGTAGAAGGAAGGTGCAGAAACAGGAAGACTGATGTGGGGTGGCAGGGGTGGTGGTGAGGGGCGGAGCAGGGCGCGTTGTCAATAGTCCAGGCAGGAGATTTGATAGCTTAGGCCAGAGAAAAAAGGGCTTGGTTCTGGATGCATTCTGGAAGAGGTGCTAATAGGAGTCACTCATGGCGTGGCCTCAAAGGGCACGCCAAGTAACGTCTTAATCAAGGGTGACAGTACTTTTCTCTGTGGCTCTCCCCTTTCCTTCTAGCACTCGCCCCTGACTTCAGGCTGAATCCCGTGAGGCGTCTGATCCCCGCGGCCCGCGGGGGAGAGATCGTTATCCCCTGCCAGCCCCGGGCAGCTCCAAAGGCTGTGGTGCTCTGGAGCAAAGGCACGGAGATTTTGGTCAACAGCAGCAGGTACCACCCACACCCCACCCTGCACAGTTCCTGCTCCTCCTCATTCTCCATGGAGGCCAATTCCCCTCCTGTGACAACAGTCACAGGAGTTGGCCAGCCCCAGGGACAACCATGCCTGAGTTGGCCACATCTGCCTTGTCCTTGCCACAGAGTGACTGTAACTCCAGATGGCACCTTGATCATAAGAAACATCAGCCGGTCAGATGAAGGCAAATACACCTGCTTTGCTGAGAACTTCATGGGCAAAGCCAACAGCACTGGAATCCTATCTGTGCGAGGTGAGGGCTGCCATGTGGGTAGGCCGGGGGCTCAGCCTCCTCAGGGTACTGTCCTCCCCATCATCCTGCTCCTGTGTCCACATTGCTCCTAGTTTGGTGTCAAGGCCACCCCAGGATTCAGTTTTGCTTGGGACCACCCCCTGGCCACCACTGAGACTCTGGTCATGCCTCCCTGCCTGCCACACACTCATGCAGTCCTGGGCAGTTGGGACCTGTGGGTCACACCACCTCTTCTCTTTGCTGGGCCTTAGGACAGAGCCTCTCAGCCTGCCCTGCAGACCCGGCCTGGGCCCATTTCCTCCCCCATCCACCCAAGGGCCTTGTTTTTCTTGGCAGATGCAACCAAAATCACTCTAGCCCCCTCAAGTGCCGACATCAACTTGGGTGACAACCTGACCCTACAGTGCCATGCCTCCCACGACCCCACCATGGACCTCACCTTCACCTGGACCCTGGACGACTTCCCCATCGACTTTGATAAGCCTGGAGGGCACTACCGGAGAACTAATGTGGTGAGACCTAGGGCCAGAGCCCCATGGCTTCTCCCTCCTTCTAGAGAGACAGGGGCCCCAAGATGTCCTTAGCCATCCCCACCTTTAAGAAACCCATAGCCTAAGCGTCCCCATTCCCTCAGGCCCACACATGGCAAGCTCATCCTTGGATGAACAGCCGACCTTCCTGGATTCCACCCAGGGACCATGCATTTAGGAGAGGGTTAGGGACAAACCTGGAGTTGTGGGCAGCCACCAAGACACTCCCACTACTGTTCTTGTTAGCCTGCCCCCTAGGGCAAATGATATTATTAATGTGGACAGTCATTGACTGTCTCCTGAAACAAACTTTGTTGTTTAGTCCCCAGTGGTTCTAAGTGATGAGTCGTGATTCCTCCCATTGAACAGACAGGAAAACTGAGATCCAGTGGGGTCCATGGATGTCATGGAGTAGGGGACTCCCAAGCCCTGCCTCATGTCTCATGGCCTGCTGCACTGGTCAGGGCCGGTGGTCTGACCTGCTGCCCCTAACTGTCCCCGTGTGCAGAAGGAGACCATTGGGGATCTGACCATCCTGAATGCCCAGCTGCGCCATGGGGGGAAGTACACATGCATGGCCCAGACGGTGGTGGACAGCGCGTCCAAGGAGGCCACAGTCCTGGTCCGAGGTGAGGGGTTTCCCACCTCTACCCCTACCCCAACTCCCTTAAAGCCCAGCTGGGCTGTTCTGACCTGCTCGCCCCATCTCCCCTCCCTTCCCTCAAAGCTGCGGGGAAGGGCTTCTGGCGGAACTCCTGTGAGCTGGATATACCCTGTGGTTCTTCACAGGTCCTAAATGATCAGGACATTTTTCTTCCAAAGTCAAAGTTTAAAAAATCCACTCCTAAACACATCCCAAGACAGGAGTGCTTTACTGAGCCCTGAAGTTTTCAAAGCCTAGTGCTGGGAGATCTATGCACCTCTCCATGTGACAGCCTCTGTGAGCTCCCCCAGCCTTGAGACACACCCCTCCATCCTCCAACTGGCACCCGCCCCAACTGCCCACACCCCTTGCCCGCCCTCCCGCCTGGGTGTGTGTTCACTGCGCCCTCTGCTGCCCTGTCTTGGTACTGTACCAGCTCAAGCCTGGCTGGGAGGAGGTTGGCTCAAATTGGAAGCTGCCCAATTCTGACCCACTGTGCTCTGACCTCTTGGTGCAGGTCCGCCAGGTCCCCCAGGAGGTGTGGTGGTGAGGGACATTGGCGACACCACCATCCAGCTCAGCTGGAGCCGTGGCTTCGACAACCACAGCCCCATCGCTAAGTACACCCTGCAAGCTCGCACTCCACCTGCAGGGAAGTGGAAGCAGGTTCGGACCAGTAAGTGTGAGCCCCACCTGGGTCAGTGCTGATAAGGCTCGACTGGGTGTAGGAGGTGGAAAGGGTCAAGGTTTGGGGATCGGGGTCTGAGGGCCAGGGCTGAGCCTGGAGCTTCAAAAAGGGACAAGATCTGTCCTCTGCCAGCAGAGAGCATGCAGGCAGGCAGGAAGACAGTCACACAGAAAGTAGGAGAGTCGGGAAAGAGTTAGAAGAGGAGGCGCTTGGTCTATGCCCTTGAAGAATTGGTAGGATTGTTACTGGAGCAATGAAAATATTCGTGGGGACATAGGGGCGTAGGCGTGCACACAGCATTGGCAGAGGCACCAAGACAGGGAAATTGAGTAGTTTTTCAATCATTTCTGAAAAAGGTACTGAGTGCTTAGTATATGGCAAGTACCGAAGTGAGGGCTGGGTAGATAAGGGGTGATTCAGGCCAGTGCCTGCCCTCTGCACCCAGATGAATAAGCGAATGCTGGAATATGGACTCCCTGGTGCCTTGCAGATCCTGCAAACATCGAGGGCAATGCCGAGACTGCACAGGTGCTGGGCCTCACCCCCTGGATGGACTATGAGTTCCGGGTCATAGCCAGCAACATTCTGGGCACTGGGGAGCCTAGTGGGCCCTCCAGCAAAATCCGGACCAGGGAAGCAGGTGAGAGTCCTGTGTGTCCCAAAAAGCTATCATCAGGGCAGAGACCCTGGCACCACTTATAGGGAATGCCAAGCCAGCCGTAATTATGCTGAGTTCCAACCCTGCTCACAGGGTTCAGACTCTCACAAAACAGAGGAGGACAGAACACCAAGTTGGGACCAGGGCCACTGCATGGACAAACCATCTAGTCCAAACTCCTCATTTAAAAACTGGCCAACCTTACAACTGCATGTGCATCTATAATTTTTTTAAGTTTAATTTTTAAAAGTGGAAAAACCAAAGTTCGGAGAAAGGAAGAGTCACATTGACAGAGCTTGGACTTGAACCCAGGACCATGGGGTGGTAGACAGATGTCTTCCTGGAAGAGTATGCACTACAGAAATCAGTTAATGCTGGCTGGGCACAGTGGCTCAAGCCTGTAATCCCAGCACTTTGGGAGGCCGAGGCGGGCAGATCACCTGAGGTCAGAAGTTTGAGACCAGCCTGGCCAACATGGTGAAACCCCGTCTCTACTAAAAATACAAAAATTAGCCAGGTGTGGTGACACACACCTGTAAATCCCAGCTACTCGGGAGGCTGAAGCAGGAGAATCGCTTGAACCCGGGAGGTGGAGGTTGCAGTGAGCCAAGATTGCACCACTGCACTCCAGCCTGGGCGACAGAGCAAGACTCCATCTCAAAAAAAAAAAAAAGAAAGAAAGAAAAAATGGAAATCAGTTGAAGTGAAAGATGTGTGTGTGTTCTGTGCAGGGGGCTAGGGAAGCAGCCAGTGTCTCCAAGCCTTTAGATGGTTTCTTTGGGAGCAGATGGAATGAATAACCTGCCCACAACCCTCAGCAAAAAGCGTGTGGGTGTCAGAACTTGAGTGGGGAAGGAGGGGGAGAAAGGAACCCAGGAGAGAGTGGGGGAGGCACAGGCTCCAGTCAGCATCTGCTGAGAGGCTCCTGCCCATCTCCGAGCCATTCGCAGGGGAAGGCCTGGAATGAGAGCCCGGGGATCCTGGGACCAGGAGCATAGATTAAGGACCCTGCCTCACCTCCTCTACAGACCTGTTGCACTGGATGTGTAGTGAGGGTCCACCTTCTTGTCTGCCTGAAACATGTTCTCCTACATGCCCCAGACTGACTCTCCAGGCCCTTTTTCTAGAATCACTCAACATTTTTAGCTGGTACCTCTCCTGAGTAAGAAATTCCAGAGGCAGCACTTTCTTTGATTGATCCTGAACTTCTTGGAGGGTCAAATGTGGAGAAATGAGGGGACTCCTTTATTCTATTAATAGTATCCCAGGAGCTGAGGAGCACAAAGACAGCTGTGATGCAAAGGAAACATAACGGGCTTTAAAATGAGAAGGGCTGAGTTCAGATTCTACCTGTGCCATGTATTAACTGTGTGACCTTAGGCAAGTTGATTAACTGCTCTGGGCCTCAGTCTTTCCACCCTGAAAAGGGCAATAATAACACCCACCTCACAGGATCAAATGGCCAATGTGTTTAAGTACCTCTTGCAAATTACACGGTCCTAAACTATTGTCATCAGAAGCAAGTGAAAAATCTCCAGCTGCTGGATTCTCTGCGGAAATATTTTGACCCCCAGCCAAGTTACTTTCTGCCAAGCTGCAGGAGCTGATGAAATAAATTCCTGTTTTAATATCAGCCTTGTTTAATACTAGAGACAATTAGGAGATTAAATCTGCAACAAAAAGAAAAATAGATAATATATCACCCTGGAGCCCAAAAGTAGTTTGTTTTGTTTGTTTGTTTGTTTGCATTAACTGCAGTTCTGGGTTATTTATTCCCCTTATTTTAAAGCAAATGAGAGTTGGTCTCTGTGATTTAGTTTAAGTTGATGGAGTAAGGAGGACAATGATCATGTGTGCATCATCTGCTCTATACTAACCACCGTCTTGTCTAATTTCATTCTCATTATGGCCTCTGAGAGAAACATGATTATCTTCATGGAGAAGAGAATCAGAGGCTCAGAAAGGTTAAGTAACTTGCCCAGGGAAGCACAGCTAGTAAATGGCAGAGGTGGGATTTGATTTCAGGACTGCCTGACTCCAAAGCCTATGTTCAGAGGGACCACTGGGGGGCAAACCCAGGGCCCAGTTGAAGGGGTTCCCATCTTACGATGCTCTACAGGCACAGGCTCAGGGCTTTCATTTTTTCCTTGCTCATTAACAAGCCATATCGGTGTCCCTTGGCGCTTGACAGCCCCCTCGGTGGCACCCTCAGGACTCAGCGGAGGAGGTGGAGCCCCCGGAGAGCTCATCGTCAACTGGACGGTAAGCTGCAAGGGTCAGATGTCCTCCTCCTCCTCCCTGACTCCTCTCCCGCTTGAGCAGCTGCAGAAAGGACCACTGCACAGCTCTGACTCAAACGCGGATAACTTCCTGTCCCCCTTCCACGCACCCGCTGCCCCTTACGCGAATCCACGCTGCAGGCGCAGGCGTCCAGGGCCGCTACTCTTGGCAAAGGTTGGGTGGGGCCAGGGAACGGGCAGGGACACATGCCGCGGACCCTCGCCCATGCCACGCTCTTGCCCCTCAGCCCATGTCACGGGAGTACCAGAACGGAGACGGCTTCGGCTACCTGCTGTCCTTCCGCAGGCAGGGCAGCACTCACTGGCAGACCGCCCGGGTGCCTGGCGCCGATGCCCAGTACTTTGTCTACAGCAACGAGAGCGTCCGGCCCTACACGCCCTTTGAGGTCAAGATCCGCAGCTACAACCGCCGCGGGGATGGGCCCGAGAGCCTCACTGCACTCGTGTACTCAGCTGAGGAAGGTGGGCTGCCCCCGGGCCCACTGCTCGTCCCTACCCCAGCCACTTGTCCACAGGGATGTGGGGTGGGGGAACGCTACTCATCTCCCAGCTCAGTTCCATAGGAGGTTGAGAGGACACCTGGGTTCCACATCATTGGCCTCACTTCCAGCTCTTGCTACCTTGTCTCCCTTCAGGGTTAGGAAAAGGGAGGCTCTCTGGGAATAGAAGTGGGCCCTGGAGCATTGCTTGGGGGGCTCCCACTCGGCCTTCATCCTGAAGGCTTTCCTCCAAAATCTTAAGCAAAGGCAATCCTGGTTGGGGGCTGCTCTGCAGGACACAGGGGGGCCCTGGGAATCCAAACCCATTCTGTATTGGTCCCCAGAGCCCAGGGTGGCCCCTACCAAGGTGTGGGCCAAAGGGGTCTCATCCTCAGAGATGAACGTGACCTGGGAACCCGTGCAGCAGGACATGAATGGTATCCTCCTGGGGTATGAGGTGAGCACCAACCTGGGGCTTGGGAGAGGAAGGGGTGCTGGGGCTTCAAAGCCAGGTGGGAACAACTCACAGACCACTAATCATTCCTCCTGGCGTCCCTGGTTCGCTGACATGGCAAACTGAGCATCCAGTCTATGTAGCACTGTGAATGCAAATTTCACTAAGACCCCATGGCAGGCCAGGCGCGGTGGCTCATGCCTGTAATCCCATCACTTTGGGAGGCTGAGGCGGTAGATCTCCTGAGATCAGGAGTTTGAGACCAGCCTGGCCAACATGGTGAAGCCCCGCCTCTATTAAAAATACAAAAATTAGCTGGGCATGGTGGCCCATGCCTGTAATCCCAGCTACTCAGGAGGCTGAGGCAGGAGAATCGCTTGCGTTCAGGAGGCAGAGGTTGCAGTGAGCTGAGATTGCGCCACTGCACTCCAGCCTGGGTGACAAAGCGAGACTCCATCTCAAAAAAAAAAAAAAAAAAAAAGACCCCATGGCTTATGCCCATTGGGGAAGACAGACCCTGGAGGCAGCCTTAAAGTAAATGCTTGGCTAGAGCCAGCATTGGAAGCTGGGAGGGTAGAAGGAACAGGTTCTGGGAAGGGGCATGGCCTGCCCCTTTCATCCCAGAGCCCATTCAGGCTGGCCTGTCCAGGGCTGCACAGAAAACAGCCTGAGCCGCTCTATGGACAGTTGATCATCCTGTCCCGGGGGAATCTGGGGCCCAGCAGTCTGGCCTGAGTCCTGGGCTCACTGAGAACTCCACAAAGGGGTACCTGTGGAGCAGATGGCAAGTGATGGGAAGCAAGAGGGAGAGAAAGAAGGAAAAGCAAGAAGAAACCATCAAGCTGGGCCTACTAGTGACAGCACAAGTTCATTCTAGTAGAGTACTCTAGATTTGAGTACAATAGCTTAGGCAAGCCACAGTGTGGAGATAATTCCAAACTCTGCCCTTGCCTCTGCCTTTGAAAGCATATTTAGCAGGTCTTCATGCTATGATTACCATGAAAATGGGTTTGCATTTATTAGGCAACCTTCAGAAGCTTGCTTAGGGCCAGGGGACTACTTTGCAGTACAAATAAGCATTTTCTGTCCCTTAGCAGAATGCCCACGGTAGCCCCCCAAGTTAATGAAATGAAATGGGTTCCAGCAGGCCATTGCTAGGTTGAGCCTGTGCCACCAGCTCTCTCCCTGACCCATGTCTTGAGCACCTTCCTTGAACTACGCACCAACAGACAGCAGGGACTCACACCCACATGGCCCTGCTGTCTGGGTGCTCATGATCTATTGTCCAAGTTCTGAGGCCTAAGACTGGGTCACAGGGACCAGGATGAGCAAGAGAGGAACAGAATGTGGGGCCCGGGGCAGCCCTGAGATCCTGGGCTTGACTACTACCCCTTGGGTACCCCCGCCTCCTTCAGATCCGCTACTGGAAAGCTGGGGACAAAGAAGCAGCTGCGGACCGAGTGAGGACAGCAGGGCTGGACACCAGTGCCCGAGTCAGCGGCCTGCATCCCAACACCAAGTACCATGTGACCGTGAGGGCCTATAACCGGGCTGGCACTGGGCCTGCCAGCCCTTCTGCCAACGCCACGACCATGAAGCCCCGTGAGTCTGTCTGCCTGGGGTGGGGGTAGGGCAATATTTTGGAGGGTGGGTGCCTCTGAGATCATTCCTTCCCCAGTGATAAGACAAATGCTCTAGCCCACCAGCTCTGGGCTGAACAGAAATTAGGCAGCGAGCCTAATGGAAATAAGGGAATGGAATTCATGGCCCCTGAAGCGTCTCACACTTCTCCAACCTTTGGATTTTCATGGGCTTTGTTTCGTGGGCATGGGTGACAGAATGTGCTGGGTGTAACTGCTAGAGGCAAACATCCAGAGAAGGGCTGGCTAAAGGTGAGGGGGTGCGGGGTGCCAGGGAAACGTTTGGACATCTCTCCAATTCTTCCTCTCTGGCAGCTCCGCGGCGACCTCCTGGCAACATCTCCTGGACTTTCTCAAGCTCCAGTCTTAGCATTAAGTGGGACCCTGTGGTCCCTTTCCGAAATGAGTCTGCAGTCACCGGCTATAAGGTGAGGAAGCAATCAGCTAGGCCCAGAATGGGAAGGAACAGCTCCTCTGTGTTTCCAGTGAACATAAGCAGCAGCAATTTATAGCAAGAGGCATCTGAGTGAGACATAAGCAAAGGGTTTGTGACTGTGAGAGGAATGAAATTCATGAACTATTCTCTCAGTAACTTGCAGTAGAAACTATAAAAACGGGCAGATGGTATCACTGCAGAAAGGCAGAGTTCACAGGGGCAGTGATGGACTATGGGGATGGAGTATGGGGGTTCTTCTAGCTTAAGGAGTCTACGGAAACAGTTCAGTGGCCTGCAAGCTTTCCTCCACCAATGAGGAGCTTTGTCAATGGGGAGGAGGGGTGAGGAGGCTGGACCTCAAGAGCCCAGAACCATCGGGTCTCCTCCCAGTACCTAAAGCTGGGGATGACTCAACGATCAGCCCCGGTGTCAGGAAACTCCACCTGGAAACCTCCTTCCCACAGATGCTGTACCAGAATGACTTACACCTGACTCCCACGCTCCACCTCACCAGCAAGAACTGGATAGAAATCCCAGTGCCTGAAGACATTGGCCATGCCCTGGTACAAATTCGGACCACAGGGCCCGGAGGGGATGGGATCCCTGCAGAAGTCCACATCGTGAGGAATGGAGGTGCTGCTCCTCCCCTACCCTTATCCCCTCGAGAGATTCAGGATCTACCCAGATACCTGAGAGGATCATTCCCACCCAGGCCAACTCCAATCTCTACCCGCAAAGGAAAGTGGAAGGCAGGCAGGAACCAAGTGCAAAGTAGTCTTAGAACTGCCTCGCCGCCACCTTTCTACCCAGCCCCCAGAACATCCCCGAGGGCCAGGGAAGGGAGCAGGGTGCAGGGGGAGGCTGAGGACCAACCAGCAATAGCAAAGGGCCTACAAAGCACCGTAGGAGTCGGACTGAGAAGACCACCCAGCTGTCCGCTCCCAGGCCTGCAGCTGGCCCTGTGAGTCTCCTTAGGAAAGGTCTCAATCTTGCCACAAGGGTGGGGCTAGGGTAGTCCCAGGCCCAGCTGACTCAGCTTGTGCTGGTTTCAGGCACAAGCATGATGGTGGAGAACATGGCAGTCCGCCCAGCACCACACCCTGGCACCGTCATTTCCCACTCCGTGGCGATGCTGATCCTCATAGGCTCCCTGGAGCTCTGATCCTGGAACCCCTCCCTCTGCGCCGCAGCTGGACGCCACCTCCGACGGACACAGCCAGCCCCTTCCTGCTGCCAAGGTGGCCTGACACTGTGCCAGAGAGTGGCTGGTTTTAAATACCTACTTTAAACAGTGCCCTTTTTGTAGGAGGTAGGATATTTTATATTCTGCCGCAGGATAGAACCCACGCAAGGATTTTCTTTAAATTGAGAGGCACCAGGCAGTAACTTCCATGATGACACTGACGCCTATACCTGAGCTCTAGGCTGCCTGGAGGGAAGGAACAGGCCCATGGGAAGAAGGGGGTTTTAAAAACATGTCTTCAACTCAGCAGAGATGGAACTCTGGGACCCTATACGGACTCCGCCACTTGAGAGCAGTCCTAGGCCCGGCAGGAACACCAGACATGAACAGGTTGAAGAACTGGAGCGAAGTGCACACCTCACCATCCTTCAGTCTAAGGAAGAAGGGCAAGCCCTGGGACCAAGAACTCTCCTGCCTTCTCCCTTGAGCAGCAGCAAGGACCCTGACGCTGTCCCCGATAACTCCCTAGGGGCTCCTGCCTGCCCAAGCGGCTGAGAACCAGCGCCCCGATGCCTGAGGCTGGGAGCCTGAGCCCCTTCAGCTTTGAGGGGGGTGATACTCCAGGCTGTTTGGGGTGGGAGCCAAAAAAAGTTGAGAGGCCAGGGCCCTTGGTGGAAAGGGGCACCAGCCTTGGTCTGAGATAGTCACAACCCAGGTGACGATGCCCTCTCAGCCAACACTGCCAACCTGACCCTGTCATCCCGATTGACAGCGCCACTTCAGGTGGCTGGGTGACTAAAGGGCTTGTCTTGGTGGGGTCTCCCACCCCTCCAAGACCCATTCTGCACAGTCCCTCCAGGGTTTGGGCAGGAGATGGCCAATCATGCGCCCACCTCTCCCTCCAGTGCTGCCTGCAGTCAGCTCGGCCTCCCCGACCTGCAGCCCCAGACTCTGCTCTCCCAGCACTGACTCACTCCTGCCTGGGAGGGGAATGCAGCATTCATGCTGTGTGTCCTGGTATTGGGAGGTTTCTGGGAAGGGCAGAGGATAAATGTGGCCCTGCCTGCTCCCAGGTATACCTAGGACCACCTGGCCAGATCCGCTCCCAGACGGCCTTGGACTGCTTGCATTTCCCCGGAGAAAAAGGGGTTAATAAATGGGCCATCCTTTCCTGAGCTCTGGGTATACTACCAGTCACAGAACGTCAGAGCTGGAAGAAGCCTTAGAGCTCAACTTCTTCAAGCCCCTCACTTTACAGATGAGGAAATGGAGGTGGTCCAGAGAGGGTCTGGGATTCCCAAGGTCACACAGCCCAGAAGAGATGGGGCTGGGTTAAGAACTCGAGTCTTCCACCTTTCTGTTCAAGGCTGTTTGTCTACCCAGAGGAAGGAGGCACTGCTGAATGGCTATGGCCTGGCTAAGAAGGTGGTTAGTCAGTAGGGTATGAAAATTCTACTTCAAGGGGTTCGGATTGGTGATCATGGGGATTGGCATGGCTGGGTTCCAGTCCAAGGTGTGGGCAGAGCTTCTACCAAACTTCAACATGGAGGGCTGACTTGAAGCTCCCTGTCACCCTCACTCTTGCCCCAAGAAAAGAGGCCAAAGCAAGAGCAGATTCCCTAGGCAAGAGCAGCAGCACAACTAGGAAACCCCAAAGCCCATGCTCCGACAGGTGGCCCTTCACAGGGGGCAGCGGGACAGGCATCTTGAAGGGCATATGTCCTCGGAAGCTCCGAGCCTGTTTTCTGTAGTTTACAGTTAGAGCTCTATTTTGTTATGGTTTTTTAAACTTTTAAGTCCTGCTCTATTTTCCTGGGCAGGTTTATGTTGATGTTTACCCACTACAATTTTTTAAAAATATAAGCTCACATGCCTTTTCCCTGCCACAGCCAAACCCCCACTGCACCCTACCCACCCACCCCTAGCCCAGGTCAGCTTTCCTGGAGCTGGCTAATCAAAGCCTCCTCACCTTTTCCCAACCCTTACAAGCAAGGGTGCTAGGGGCTCAGCTATACGACCATTCTCCCTGACAGGGAGTCCAAACTTGGCCTAGCATCCCTCCTGGCCCCCCTCTGGCCACGACTTGGCCTGTGCCTGGTTCTCTATCAGAAAGGGGATGCTGAACAAAACCTCCTTCCAAGTTTTATCCAATTCGTTCTTCATTGCCTCGGGCTGCATCAGGGGAAGCAGGGGACAGGTGTCCGGTTGCTGGGCCGAGGGAGGAGCTGGTTTGGCATAGGACCTAACCAGTGAAGCTGGAGGCTACAGCCACTAAACTTGCTTCAGGCCAACGATAGTTACTCACAAGTAAGTACCTTAATGCTAATGAGGTCCACTAAAAAGGGGAGGAAGGCAGACCTCCTGGGAGACCCACGAAGGGTTTTTAACCAGGGAAAACTGAGCCCCAGGAAAACCTAACCACTGGGCAGGCAGAATTTGTTTGAGGGATAGAACGACAATAAAATAAATGTTCCTGCAGCCTGAGATTTCAGGTAGAGTACTGACTAAGGTTTAATAAGACAATAGGTGACCTGAGGACATGCAAGCTTGTAAAATGCAACAGCCTCCTGCTAGAGTGACTTGTACATGAGCTTGCTTGCAGAAGACTAGATTAGATGTTTCTCAGGATCCCCTCCTGCGCAGGGGTTCTCTGATTTTCGTGTTCTCTGCCCAGATGGGCTGGGGGAGTTGAGAGTGTGCTTATTTTCACTGTGATCATGAGACCACAGTTCTGGGTTATCTCCTCTCACACATCAAGCCCCAGAGGAGGCGGCAAGAGGAACAGCCACAAACAAGTACTTTACCCCACAGCTTAGTGGCCAGTAAACACCCTGGGGACTAGGAAAAGGAACCACCTGTAGGCACCTCTCCAGGGCCTAGGGAGACAAGTGTCCTCTCTTCTGCATACATTTGGGCTCCCCTTACAGAGCCCTTTGCCCTGGCTCTCTGGTCCTTGTTGCTCTAACAGTCCAGATGTACACCCAGCCTCAGGGGGAAGGCAGCTCTCTCCAGACAGAGTCTCAGGGCCCAGCAAGGTCAGGTTATCTGCTTTCATTCAGGGCAACAAATGATACAAATGGTGCCAGGGAGTGGCAAGGCCACGGGGGTAGGTGGGGGTGTCTTTTTCTTTTCATAAAGTAACAACAGACGAGACTGAGGTTAAATATCAGAAAAAAACCTCTGGAATGACCTTCCTCATTCCAGGAGGCCCTGGAATAAGGAAGAGGCTTCTTTCTGAGGGAGCTTTGAGGAATTTTGACAGCTGTTGACATGGGATTTGGGAAAGGTGAAGCTGTGACTGGAGGGGCAGGAGATGGTCCAAGTGTCCATCCAGAGATGAGACTCTTAGAATCAAAGTGTTCAGCCCAGGAAGTCTTGGAGATCCCACCTTCTGTGGCCCTGCACCTTACGGGAAGCCATTAAGGGGGCTCATCTAGGAATTCTGGTTACAGCCCAGTGCTCATCCCAGCATATGCTGCCTCTTTAGGGCAGCCCCAAGGGCCAGCCAGCCTGTACTCTGGGCAAGAGCCCAAAATGGCTAGGAATGTTTGACTCCCTTAATCTCTTCCCCAGCTACAGAGGAATCTTTTCTCTGCCTGGTCTCAGAATGGGACTGCCAACTGGCTCATTGGTGGGAGACACAGTATCCTCAAACCTGTGGCCACTGGCATGACAGTGGTGCTCTGTCTCCCTGGGTGAGACCCACCCTAGGCTTCCTCCTGGATGTGATGGGGATTGCCAGAGAGGCTCTTAGCATAAAAGGCATTAGGTGGGCATTTTTCTGTGTGCCCCCAAAAAGCTCCATGGAAACAGGCACCTGGTAGCTGCGGAACACCCGTGGACTTGTGTATGTGGTCATAGGCTTTGGGAAGACAGGACGTAAAGGAAAATGAGAGAAACAAAATGGGTCAGATAGCTTTGGCCACAGCCCCAGGCAGCCTTTGGGGCCTATGACACTTAGTGCCCTTAGATGGGATACATCTTGCCTCGGCCCCAAGACTCCTCCAACTTACCCGTCCCATCCGGGGCCTGCACAGCTTAGAGAGGCTCACAGCTTGGCAAATGCTAGGGCTTCATCAGACCACTGACTTGACTCAGTGTTTGTTAAAATGGAACCACTCCCGTTGGCCTACTGTTTCTCTCCTGTACTTCTTGTAATGATAGTTATTTATTGACTCTGGTAGCAGGCAGTTCTTAAATAAAGATGGTTTCTCAACCTGTTGGGGAAGCTGGCACGAGCTGTGGGTGTTATCATCAGGCTAAAGCATACCTCCTTGTCCTGTTCTTCACTCCAGAGGCTTTTATCCAAGAATTTCTTTACCCCCTACACAGTGAAATATAAGTAAGTTACAACATACAGTCTATATTGCTTCATCCAGTCCCAGGAGGAGGGAAGAATTAGGCCAAGATCTTAAGGCAGGTCCAAGCAGAGCACAAGCAGGCATTTGGCTAGAATCAGTTGGCTTTACCTAATACAGTGGCAGTAAACAATGCTTATGTGATGGTACTGCTTCAAGGTGGCCTGATTTTTAAGACATCTTTGAGGTGTTGACTCAGTGGTCCCAAAGGAAAGTCTCCCTGCAGATATATTAATGATACCCAACTGGTGAGAACGAGGCTGCTGCCTCTACTCTTGGTTCACAGCAGCCACAAGGGTTTGAATTACTAGTCACTTTCCAGCCACACTTTCTCACACATTCGATAACCATTTATCAAACTTTTTTTTTTTTTTTTTTGAGACAGAGTTTCGCTCTTGTCGCCCAGGCTGGAGTGCAATGGCATAATCTCAGCTCACTGCAACCTCTACCTCCTGGGTTCAAGCGATTCTCCTGCTTCAGCCTCCTGAGTAGCTGGGATTATAGGCACCTGCCACCACAACTGGCTAATTTTTGTATTTTCTAGTAGAGACAGGGTTTCACCATGTTGGCCAAGCTGGTCTCCAACTCCTGACCTCAGGTGATCCACCCACTTCGGCCTCCCAAAGTGCTGGGATTATGGGCGTGAGCCACGTGCCCGGCCTATCAAACTTTTATTACAGATGAAAATGTGTGTGGAGATACACTTGCACGACTCTGCGTTTTGAGTCTTTCAGTGCAAAGCAGGTAGGGCTCCATGCTGACTACGCCCCCAGCTTTTTTCAGGGAAGAGGGAGATGGTGAATGGAGGCCTCAAGACTCATTAGCTGTGTGCCTGGAAGCCCAGGCTGACAACAAGCCTCCGGAAGGGGCCTGTACGGACACCAGTATGATATCACAAAGCGGTCATCTCTTCCACTTTGCCCCCAAAGGGGATGTGGGAACACCAGCCACTCTAAAACCCAAATATTAGTCCAGTCAGCATCCCCTTGACCCTGCAAAGGTAGATTACCTGCACAGAATTCAACAGGTTTTGCTTTACTAACACAACTGAGCATCTTTTGTTCTCTTCTCTGCTCAATCCCTTCACATCCTTAGAGTCAAAACTCAAGAGCCCAATGCACAGAGGGTTATAATGCCAGAACTGTGCAATAGTCCATCCCATGCTTGACTACTGGCTGCAACAGAAGACTGCAAAAGTTACTCAGTCTCTCCATCTGGAAAATGGGACATAGTACCCATCAGTCTTCCTCCCTCCTCAGCAATGTCATGTTGAGTTCATTAAAGTAGGATATTTTATGGTCTTCTAGTGTCAAGACTGCTTGCTTAAAGTACAGCAAGCTATCTCCTGAATGTCTCAGCAAGTTGTCCCGTACTGAATGCTTCATCAATAATATTCCTGAACTCATGTCCCGTACTTCAGTTTACCTCACAGGATCTCACTGGATCCTCACAATCACCTATTTCAAAGATGATGTCAGGTAGCTTGCCCCATTACACCATCAACATCAGAACAAGGCCCAGAACCCAGGTCTTCTGAAATCTATCCCCTCTGAAGTAAACAGAATGGGGGTAAGGGTATGTGTAAAATGTAAGATCTTTTTTAAAATAAGAGCAACAGTAAAATGACTCCCTATGCCTGGGCCTCAGTCAGTGGTTCTCAACCTTAGCCATATATCAGAACCATCTAACAACCTTAAACAACAAAGATGCTCTGAACTCATGATATACATCTAGGACACTGAGACAGCCTAGGAGCAATGACTCCCCAGTAGCAATGAGCACACCCAACATGCAAACCTTGGTTTCTCAATGCTACTCCCCACACTAAGAGGAACCAGGGTTCCTTGGGGAAAGACCAGATTCAGGTTTGGGGCAAGGAGAGTCCAAATGTGAATCTGAGATACCGTGTTGTACTAGAAGCAAGAAAATGCTCAATGTCAAATAAAACCACAGCAAAAGGGCAAAAGAGCTTGCCTGAGGGGACTCCTACTGGCCAAAATTGGGGACAATTTGAACATCAAGATAATGATCATTTGTACACCAAACCCCCATGACACGCAATTTACCTATGCAACAATCCTGCACATGTACCCCTAAACCTAAAAAGTTTAAAAAAAGATAAAATGATAATGGATTATATATAGCTCACTGAATAAGAAGAATCTATTGAGACCTCAAAAATAAAGAGGGTAAAAAGAGTAAGCTCTTCTTTATAGAGAAATGCAGGCTAATATAGGTAAGATGAACATAAAGAATTGCCAGTTTGCAGTCCCCAACATGTAATGTTCAACAAGGCAAAAACAATGGATGCCAAAATATGTGAAGAGTTTTTGGAGAGCCATATAATCATAAAGTATTACCCCACAGACTATGAATTACAAAGGGGAAAATACACACACACACACACACACACACACACACACACACACACACTGGTGGTGAGATCTGGCCATCCACCACCTTAACCAAATGATCAAGCTTATTATCAATAGTGGGTCAACCTTGGCAGGGCGCGGTGGCTCACGCTTGTAATCCCAACATTTTGACAGGCCGAGGTGGGCGGATCACCTGAGGTCAAGAATTTGAGACCAGCCTGGCCAACATGGTGAAACCCCATCTATAGGCGTGGTGGCACATGCCTATAGTCCCAGCTACTCAGGAGGCTGAGGCATCAGAATCACTTGAACCCGGGAGGCAGAGGTTACAGTGAGCCGAGATTACACCACTGCACTCTAGTCTGGATGATACACTAAGACTCCATCTCAAAAAACAAAAACAAAAACAAAAACATGAGCCTTGTAATGTGGTGCAGTTAAGTACATATCTACATAGGGCTCTTGTCAAAAATGTTTAAGATTCATTCCTCATGAATCTACTCATGAGGAAATGGCAAATACAAATTATGGAATCTTATCTAAGACAACTGGAGTAAATTATTCAACGAAATCAATGTCATGAAAGACAAAGGAATGCAGGAGATCTGTTGTAAAAGAAGATACTTAAGAGAAACATAACACATGAACTTCTATTTGATCCTGGATCAAAAATGAAATTAAAAAGCTGTTAAGATTTTGGATATTGAGGAGAAGTGAATACAGGCTGAGTATCCCTTATCCAAAATGTTTGGGACCAGACATGTTCCAGATTTCAGACTTTTTCAGATTTTGGCATCTTTGCATTATACTTATAGGTTAAGCATCCCAAATCCAAGAAATCCGAAATCTAAGCTCTTCCAATAAGCATTTCCTTTGAGCACCATGTTGGTACTCAAAAAGTTTCAAGTTTTGGAGCATTACAGATTTCAGGTTTTCATACTTGGGATGCTCAACTTGTATAAACTATATAAGATTAAGAAATTGTTAAATTTTGGCCAGGTCCAGTGGTTCACACCTGTAACCCCAGCACTTTGGGAGGCCGAGGCAGGTGGATCATCTGAGGTCAGGAGTTTGACCAGGCTGGCCAACATGGCGAAACCCCGTCTCTACTAAAAATACAAAAAAATTAGCCAGGCATGGTGGCGGGCACCTGTAATCCCAGCTACTCAGGAGGCTGAGGCAGGAGAATCACTTGAACCTAGGAGGCAGAGGTTACAGTGAGCTGAGATCACACCATTGCACTCCAGCCTGGGCTACAAGAGCAAAACTCCATCTCAAAAAAAAAAAGAAAAGAAAGAAATTGTTAATTTTTTGTTGTTGTTTTTGAGACAGAGTCTTGCACTGTCGCCCAGGCTGGAGTGCAGTGGCGCAATCTCAGCTCACTGCAAGCTCCGCCTCCTGGGTTCACACTATTCTCCTGCCTCAGCCTCCCGAGTAGCTGGGACTACAGGCGCCCGCTACCACACCAGGCTGATTTTTGGTACTTTCAGTAGAGACGGGGTTTCACCGTGTTAGCCAGGATGGTCTCGATCTCCTGACTTTGTGATCTGCCCGCCTCGTCCTCCCAAAGTGCTGGGATTACAGGTGTGAGCCACCGCGCCTGGCCAGAAATTGTTAATTTTCTTAGTGTGATAAAGATATTGTGGTTACAGAGAACATCCTTATTAGGAGATGCATACATGGTTTAAGAGTTAAGAGTTGCAATGTCTGTGACTAGCTTTCAAATGGTTTAACAAAATCAATCTATATTGAGAAAGATAATTGTGACAAAATGTTAATTCCTGGTGAATTTTGGTAAAGGTTCTATGCATGGTCACCAAACATTTCTTTCAGCTTTTCTATGGGTTTGAAATTTTTACAAGTTAAAAGTAAAATAAATAATAGAGATCCTTTGACCATAATTTAAACTGAATTAGCATTGTCAGGATTAGAGCTCAAGAACCTTTATTTTTCACAAGGTCATCCAGATGATTCTAACACACATCTAGAGAATCGCTGGTCTTTGGTTTCTGCTACCTCCTGTAGTCAGAGAAAAGTGAGAGGAAGAGATGTTGTAATTCTCTCAGTAGAATTAGCTCAGCTGGTGGCCAAGAGCCTTTCCCTGATGGTTCCACAAGCCAATTATCTCAGACACGGTCCGAATGGCCTCGGAGTCTTAAGACTGGATTTCCTATGGAGGAATCAAAGTACTAATCCTCCTTTGGGGGCCTTGGCTGCTGTAAGAAACCAATACTTGACCTTCCCAGGAATAGAAGCTTCAGGGCACTGAAAGAGCTAAAAGGACTGGAGTGGAGGCAAGCCAAGGTGCTGTCTGAATGGTAAGAGGAAACCTACCAGGTGAAGGATCTAGTGTTTTGCCAAGAAATTCAATTTAATACCAAACGGGATTTACCTGGGCAGAACAGGCAATTTGTTAATATTTAGTGACTGTTACACACCTGAGTTGGATGTCATTACTAACAACCCCTGCCATAGGCTTATGCACTGCACCCCCTGCCCCCAAAAGCAGACAACTGGTTTAATGTCTATTCTAAGAAACCTGAGGAAAATGAAGCCAGACTGATTATGGGACAATTTAAATAAATACAAGAAACTGAAGAGCAGAAAAAGTTAGGTCTCCATACAGCTACTGTGAATTACTTTTATTGAAAAAAAATGTTCACTAAAAAGGCTGAATACATCCCTCTACATGAATACACAGCTCAGAAGAGGGGAAATGGAGGTGGGGAGGCATCCAAGTCATAAAGGGTAGAAAATGAATGCAAGCTTCTTAGAACTCTTCCCAGGAACACAGGCAATGCTTGCAGTTTCCTGGGTACCCAATGGGCAGGGAAGATCAGGAAGAGATCCATGGGACATAAGGAAGTTAGATTACTGCGCATAGCTCCCAGGAGATTGTCCCCTCCATTTCTCCCACTCATTCTTTTGGCTGTGGGAGTGTTCCCTCTAAGCTGATCCACTACCCGCAGCTGGAACACTCCCCTAAAAAGCTAGCTTGGCTTCCTGGGCAGCCAGTTCTTCAGGAGCAAGGCTGTTAAGTTCTTGAAGCTGTCACCGCTGCAGGCCCCCCCTCAGCGCACAGAGGACAATCCTCACCAACACGCCACCAACCACTCCAATGGCAATTCCTATTCCCAAGGCTGACGCCACCTTCTTTTTCCACTTTGGGTGGTGAGGCTTGGAGTAGCTGTCCAGATTAACTTCCAATCCCTCATCTATTAACTTCTGATCCTCAGTAAGTGACTGATGGAAATTCAGATTCACCAAGTTAGGAGGAAGGACCCTCAACCCAAAATAGAGCCTCTTGACAAGTCTCAAGTTTTTTACCAGCTGCACATCACAGCGGTATGTCCCAGAGTCATACTCCTGAGCATATTTAAACTTAACAAAGTGGGAGTTGGCTTGGAAGGGTTTGAAGACCTCATCGTCAGTGGAGATGACACCTCGAGCAAGTCTCCAGGTGAACCGGAAAGCTTCCTGTCCAAACTCCAAGATGTCTGAACTCAGACAGCTAAGCTCAAATTCCTTGCCAATGAGAATGGTGAAATGGAGCATCCCACAGATCCAGTTGGTCAGACATTCTAAGCGCTGAGTCTGACATTTCCTTCTCACTCCATCAGGGCCCACCTCACAGACGGTCTCCTCCTTATAGCCAAGGCCACAGGTGACAGTACAGGTTGTGGCACTGATGATAACTTTCCCCACAGCTTCTTGCAGCTTCTCAGGGATGGCCAGTGTTTTAGGTGTAGTCACCACCAAAGGCAGGTAGAAGGCCAACCCCAGGCTCCCAAGGACAAAACTAGTGGCTAAAACCTTCATGTCTCGGTAGGCGTTTTGCCACCCTCAGCCAGCACCCACAAGGTATTCCAGTTGAATCCTCTATAAATCATAACTTGATTCCTTTGACATGAGATATCCTTCAAAGTCAAAAGATATGATGCATGTATTGTCAATAAAACAACACAACTTAATAAATAAAAGTCCAGTCCTTATAAACAGGTGAGGCCACAAGGCAGGAAAAAAATCACAATGGTGTTGCTTTACTATCTATCGTTGTTAATAAAATAACCACCTTACCTACTAGTCTTCATGCTTTTTTTTTTTTTTGAGGCAGGGCCTCACTCTGTCAACCCAGGCTGGAGTGCAGTAACATACATGATCACAGCTCACTGCAGCCTCAACCTCCTAGGCTCAAGTGATCCTGCCACCTCAGCCTCCTAGGTAGCTGGGACTACAGGTGCAGGCTATCACACCTGGCTAATTTTTCTATTTTTTGTAGATACGGGGTTTCACCATGTTGTCGAGGCTTGTCTCCAACTCCTGGGCTCAAGCAATTCACCCACCTCAGCCCCCCAAAGTGCTGGGATTACAGGCATGAGCCACCGCGCTGGCCGTTTTCGTGTTCTCTTAATGACTTTAAATCCACCTCTTGGGAAGACAAAGAAGAAAAGACTTCAGAAACTGAAGTAAATTTCCAGATTACCTCAAATGCATAGTGAAGTTACACTCTTCCTCACCCTTCCCCTTCCCCTCTATAAACTAGGATCTAAATTAAGGGTTTCAAAAGCCCCAGTTAAATGTCACCAAATAAAACAAATACTAAAGTCTAAAAAAAGGAAGATTAACTTGAATTAATGTTCCTAAACTTCCTATAAAAAGGATTAAGAACTCTGGACTAGGAGGCAAGTAACTTACCCTTCCTGAATTTCTGTTTCCTCCTTTGTAACTTAAGACCTCCTTGCCTATCTGAGGAAGGTCACTTAGAGCATTGAATGATATACTGTACGTGAGAACACTTTGTAAAGTGTGAAACACTGTTCAATGTGTAAGGAATTTTAAATAGAAATGGAAATTCATAAAGACAAGGGCCAAGATGACCTTTTCAAATCAGAATGTTTAAGGTTATGTTAAAGGCAGCTCCTCTCCCCCTTTTAGGCACTCTTCCTTCCCAAGGATACAAAGATATATTTTGAGTGAGAGGATGCATGATGCTCCCTGACTCTTGGCCTACTCCCTTTACCCTACAGAATAGAGCTCATTATTCACGTAGGTCAAGGTTGCTATGAAACAGCTATGATGTCAAAGATGGAGTTCTCAATCACATAAAAGATTAATACGTAGACCCTCAAGTTTGACATTAAAATCAAAGACTTACATAGACTTTGTGAAACATCTTATCTTTAGGAGACAACGAGCATTTAATAAATTTTAAAGCTGCTTCATTCAAAAAAAAAAAAAGGCTAATAAGAATTCAGCCGTACTTACTTAGACTTGAAGAAAGGTCCTTGGAAGGCGGGAACTTCCTAGCATGCATTTTTGTAACCTCCAGAATGCCTAGCCCTACGGCCTCTTCAGAGTAATTGCAAAACTATATTGAGTTAAATAATTGGAAGACAGATCATTCCTAGATGATCTTTTTGATCAACAACTTTTCCACTTGCATCATTTATTTACAATCTCATCTAGAGGCAGAAATCTAGACTACCTGTCCACTCCCTATCCCTTCCAGATCTATCTTTCCACACCGAAAGATCTAGTATCAACACAGGAAATCACATTTTCCTTTGTACTAAAGCAAAGTGGCCAGAGAGTTCCAGAAGTGAGCAGTGTTTACAAATAAACATCTACACCTGTTCTTTAATAAACATCCGATTTTATTTACAAAGCATTAAAGCTTCAGCAAGAAGTACCCAAGGCTAAGTCTCATCTTGTACAAAACTACAGATTTTTTTTTTTTTTTTTTTTTTTTTTGAGATGGAGTCTTGCTCTGTCACCCAGGCTGGAGTGCAGTGGCGCAATCTCAGCTCACTGCAACCTCTGCCTCCTGTATTCAAGCAATTCTCCTGCCTCAGCCTCCCGAGTAGCTGGGATTACAGGCGCCCGCCACCACGCCCAGCTAATTTTTGTATTTTTAGTAGAGACGGGGTTTCACCATGTTGACCAGGCTGGTCTCAAACACCTGACCTCAGATGATCCACCAGCCTCAGCCTCCCCAAGTGCTGGGATTACAGGTGTGAGCCACCGTGCCCAGCCCAGAATATTTTTAAAAACAAAATTTTGGGGGTGGCAGGGCAGGGATGACAAAAAGGAAGAAGAGAATATACATATATTGTACAAATCAAATAATTCAAATTGAAATGGATAGAAGGTTTTTTAAAAGTTGAAAAAAAAATTCCAAAAACATAAATAATTATTAGGAGCTACTGCCAGAGACAATCTGACAGGGCTGAAGATGATTTTCTCAGTAGCCAGTTTAGGAGGTGGACATAGCACAAACATCCAAATGCACAGGCAGAGGAAACCAAGCTACTTCACACATGGAAAGATGGCAGAAACCCTCTAAGTCCCATAGTTTGCACACTGCTGCAGTGTACAGTGCAGAGGACTGGAATGGATATAATGTCTGCAAAACAAAAACATGTCTAGTGAGCCATCTACTAATCTCGACCACTGGTCTAACTCATGACAGTCTCAAAATGAATATTTAAGAAAAAAGTAGTGGCATCTAAAAATATAGACGTTTTGCAACTGATTCAGGGAGAGCTCTTTCTTCAACTACTGAATATACTGGTTCTAAATGATGGAGTGAGACAAAGAGGCTCTTGCTGACGTGCTCTACTTTGATTTCTATCCTAAAATCTAACAGGTAATCAATGTGTTTGGCTACCTATAGGAGCATCCACCAACTGATATCATTTTTTTTTTTTTTTTTTGAGATAGAGTCTCATTCTGTCACCTAGGCTGGAGGGCAGTGGTGCGATCTCCACTCACTGCAACCTCTGCCTCCCAAGTTCAAGTGATTCTCCTGACTCAGCCTCCAGTGTAGCTGGGATTACAGGCATGCACCACCACGCCCAGCTAATTTTTGTCTTTTAATAGATACAGGCTTTCACCACGTTGGCCAGGCTGGTCTTGAACTCCTGACCTCGGGTGATCAACCCGCCTTGGCCTCCCAAAGTGCTGGGATTACAGGCGTGACCCACCACGCCCGGCTCACCAACTGATATATTTCACAGTAAGCACAGTATTTAAATTCTCCTTTTAAAATATTGAAGAAAAAAAAAAAAAGACGATCCAGATTAAGCACTTCCAGTCAGCTAAAAACGCCACTCAGAGAAGCTACTGAGCCCTTTTCACACCTGGTTTCCTAATGGGATTTTCAGAGAATTTCAAACACCAAATGTACACATCTATCCAATCTGCTATTTTTATATAAAGAACAACAAATGTCAAAAAAAAAGCTAAGCAACCTTTCACAGAAAGGAAGTGACTGAAAACACAGTAAGAAAAAGGAGCACAGGTATAGGCAGGGAAAAATGCAATGACTGATGAGGATAGATTTCCACAGGCAGTGATACAAAAAATTCACCTTGATCTTTGATTTGAACTATGTGGTTGCTGCTTTGATTCTGGATGGTTTTACTTTACTCCTTGCATAGATTCCCCTACCCCAGTAAAAAAGTAGCTTGTTGAGAGACACCTGGGTTTGTTTCCATCTCTGGAAGCCAGCACAGGTAAAGCAATATAAACTATTGATGATTCTTTGCTGGAGATGGATAAAACTAGCTATCTTCAAAAACCATGATTAATGACAATGAACCAATATTGGAGGGAAACATGCAATGAGAGGAAAACAAGGGAAAACCCTGAATTGTTACAGCCCAGCTTCTTGAGCAAAACGTGGTATGAGAGGAAGAGAGGGCCTTCATTGTTCCCTTTCTGAAAATTTGAAATCTTTCAAGCACTTTCTTTTCTGCCCATCCTTTGCACACAATATGGAAATATAGGAGGTATCTGGGGAGAGGAGAAGTTTAAAATGAGAGTATCCAACAAAAGCTTTCCTAGGATACCAGTAGCAAAATTTCAGATAAGAAGTCACTCAAAGACATGCATTGAGGACCGAAGGCAAATGGGAGATAGGAAATGACATGTCAAAATGACGCTGGGTACAATAAAGTTAGATGAGCAAAACATAAGTATCTTTTCTCCAGCAACATAACTAAGCATCAAAGTTTAAATGAGTCAAAATTCCTATCTGATGTCTTCACAAATCTTCATTCCTGAGAGTCTATTTGGACTTATGCTTGAAAGGGAAGGGAAGGTCGTATACTCTTCTTCCATAATTCACTTCTTCATTTAAACATAAAATTCACCCTCCCACCTCCTGGGTGGGAGGCACAGGCCTTTGTTTTAAATTAAAGTCAATTTTCAAATGACTGACACAGTGTCCAGAGGCCACATGATGGCAAAGTGAGAAAGAATGAAGAACTTCGAAGGTCTTCATAACAGTTCTGAGATTGCTCCTCCTGCTAAAGAGATTAGACACAAAAAGATTTCTTTTAGCTTCAATTTAGACCAGTTACTTGTAAGAACAGAAATACTGAATGCTGGATGATGCATTAGAAGCACACGTGGACCAAGAAATTCCCCTTTTTAAGAAAAGCCATAACCAACTCCAACTCCCAATTACTCTTTATTGAACAAAAAACAATCCAAATCCAAAACCCCCACCCCAATACTTTCCTCAGTACTGTCCCAAAGGGTTGGGGGAAAAGCAAAATGATCAGAGTTCTATTTTTTCTAAGCTGCTAACCATGCTCTAAGGTGCTAACAAATAATGTTTAACATTCCAAAAAGTGCAATGAGGAGAGGAGAAGAAATTTTAGGGTACCACACCTTTCAACCCTTCATATATTTTAAAGATTGATTAGTCACTAAATGATTAACAAGTGAGCAAGAAACCCTTTTCCCAGCACCACAGCTCCTTAAGTGACATACTTATCACCTTAGAATCCCAAATATGGTGAAATGTTCGTGAGAGCTACTGTCCACATTGCTACACACCAACAATGATCGATAAATAATATCCTGAATAGTACAATGAAATGAACACTTCCCTGATTATTCCATAGAAGCTGCTCAACCTCTGAGAGACATCGTTAAATGAGCTGCTGTGAAATATTAACTAGGAAGTGTAAAAAGAGAAGAAGGTGAAGAAAATCCTCCCAGGTGTCATTTGGAATGGCAGAGAGCATGCCACTTGAAGGTATAATGGTTAAAAAATAATCGCCCAAACTATGAAAGAAAAGTACCCATTTATATAACTTTGATTTTTGAAGTTCCTGCACAAATGAAAACTGGCAATAAAAATATATTCACATGTGCCTGAGAACAGACTGAAGTTACAATGAGATACAAACTTTCTACTGAATGTTACGCTGTTAAAAATCAAATTTAAACTTTTCATAGTTCAGTCAGATTAAAAGCTTACTTAGCAATGGTTTTTCAGATCTCTCTCAACATAAATCACAATGAATTCCTTGCATTGATTTTTTATTTATTTATTTTTATTTTTTTAGACAGAGTTTCACTCTTGTTGCCCAGGCTGGATTGCAATGGCGTGATCTCGGCTCACTGCAACCTCCGCCTCCTGGGTTCAAACGATTCTCCTGCCTTAACCTCCTAAGTAGCTGGGATTATAGGCGCCCACCACCATGCCTGGCTAATTGTTTTGTATTTTTAGTAGAGACGGGGTTTCACCATGTTGGCCAGACTGGGCTTGAACTCCTGTCCTCGAGTGATCCACCCGCCTCGGACTCCCAAAGTGCTGGGATTACAAGCGTGAGCCACTGTGCCCAGCTGCATTGATTTTTAAAAAACCTCCTGTGATAGAAAAATCCACTCCACAAGACTCAAATATCATGCCTTACCACTTTAAAGCAATTTTCACCAACTATTCCCACAGGTACCCTGACCAATTTAGTTGTAATCATCTAAAAATGAATACAACATTGCCATTTTAAACCTAAATCATAATAGGAGAAAGTGGCTTGATCACTAATCAACAGCATTAGTAATAGGCACTCAAGATGACTAATGAGCTACCTTATACTGGTTAGCTGAGGGCAGCTCATGTTTCTATACTGTCCTTGTTTTTCTGAATAGACAAAATAAATAAATAAAAGTCAAACAAAACAAAAGCTTGTTGAGGCATCAGGCAACAAATCAAAACCAGAGCAAGCAGTACTATGAGCAAGATAAGATACACAGAACTAGCAATATAGAAGACTCCAGCCAATTTAAAGACCTGACGCAGCAACTGCCCCCAAGGAAACATATTATTTAGCTACAACATAAAGGAAATCTCCAGTAATGTAATAAGTAGGAAAATTCAGCTCAAAATGACCAGCTATTATTGGTACTTTCCAGTAGCAGCCCAATCTAGGTTGGCCTAAGAGAACACTGAATCATGATTTCAAACCCTACCTTAGTTAGTTAATAACATCCCACAGAGTGAGAAAGACTACCTTGATTCTAGCAGGAATTCATAAATTAGTCTTCACAAGGAAAGGAAGGAAAGAGGGAGGGGAGAGAAAAACAAAGAGAGAAAAAAAAAAGAAAACTACCAAGCATAAAAAAAAAAAAAAAAAAAATCACAGATTCAGTAAGTGACTTGGAGGTGGTTCAGAGCCCTAGGGTGATGGGCTGGCACCAGGGCAGTGGTGTAGCGCAGCCCAAGACAGGGAAATCTGCATGGTGCCTGTCCACTCCCAGAAATGTCGCTTCTGCTCACTTTGGCCCTTGCCATCTCCAACAGACCCAGGTGTGCACCAACCCCTTCATGTCTACCATCCCATGAGGCCTTTAGAACATGTATGTAACCGACCACACCTTTGTCCCACTTTATTACTGATGTTTTTACTGCCAAGGAGCCCTAGCTCTTGGGCAATCCTTGAGCAATCACAGACAACTAGGAAACTGGTGATTCTGCTCACATCTCAAGTTTCTGGTCTCAGGACTGTCCTCTGGAGAGTATTTAAAGTAACTAAGAAGCATTTGATAGATAGTGCAGACTATGTTAGCCTGGTCCTTCCAAAAAGTCCCAAGCTCAGGGTTACCCTCACCAAGCTTCACTTTGGGTCCTCATTCACATAGAAAAATGTCCACATGAATGTGGGCCCTCTAGTGCTAGCCAACACTGACAAGCTGTTTGATAGGAAACAATTTTCTATAGCCCCAGATTCCAGATGGCCAGATTATCTCTATAGTGGTCTGTCTGCCAATTTTCCCTTGAAATGCATATTCTCCTGTTGCAACAGACAACAGACTATGGTAGCTTTGTTAGGGCTGATCAGTTTATGGAACAGTTTCTACAGTAACTGGTCAACTACAGATATTAACAAACAGTTGTCATTCATCTAACTTGGGTAGTAACACAGCCTACAACTATAATCCTACATTCAAATGATTTGGCTCAAATGCAGAAGTTGTCCATGGGGCAGGGGGCCAAAACCTTGAATCTACACATACAACCCTCAGACCGGAGTCATTTTTGAAGATGGTTTGGCCTCAGAAGTTTTGCATCAGGTTTCCTTTCTTAATACCTGGTGGAAAATCTACAATGACTATATACTGGCTTTTACTGAAAAACTCCAAGGTGTGGAAGAATATGAGATCCAAATGCCAGAGTTTCCCTGAGTGCTCTTGATGGGCCATATGCAAATCAGCAGCAGGTACCAGTCTGACTTAGAGCCCTCCAAGACGACCACGTTACTGGATAAAGCCCTACCCTCACCCAAACAATCCCATATAAAAACATGATAGGTTGCCCTAAAACAGACTTTTGATGGAATTATCTGTGATATCCAATTTCATCACTCTCCCCAAAATTTTCAACCTTCACAAAGATCCAAACCACTCTGCAGCTGGTCAATAAAGCCAGATGTAATCCTTCTGTGGAAGTCTTGGAACTATACCTCAATGCCCCTTTGAGGTTTTTGGGTTGTTTTTTAATTATTTTTTTCTTTTGTAGAGACAGGGTCTCACTATGTTGCCCAGGCTTGTCTCGAATTCCTGGGCTCAAGCAATCTGACCGCCTCAGCCTCCCAAAGTGCTGGGATTACAGGTGTGAGCCATTGCACCTGGCTGGTTTTATTTTTGTTTGAGACAGGGTCTCACTCTGTTGCCCAGGCTGGAGTGCAACAGCGTGATCATAGCTCACTGCAATATCAAACTCCTGGGCTCAAGCGATCCTCCTGCCTCAGCTTCCTATGTTACCAGGTGGGCCACAGATGTGCACCACCACGCCTGGCTAATTTTTTGATTATTTTGTTTCCCAGGCTGGTCTCAAACTCCTGGGCTCAAGCAATCCTCCTGTCTTGGCCTCTCAAAGTGCTGGGATTATAGGCATGAGCCCCTGCACCCAGCTCAAGGTTTTTTCTTGTTTGTTTGATTGGCTTTTACATAGATGGGGTCTCACCATGTTGCCCAGGCTGGTCTTGAACTCCTGGGCTCAAGAAATCCTCCTGCCTCAACCTCCCAAAGTGCTAGAATTACAGGCGTGAGCCTTATTTACCATAATTTCCTTTTGAAAAGCACATGATTAGGGATAGACACGTTTTAAGATGCTAGGAGATTATGTCCTAAAGTGTTTTAATTAATTATGTTTGGCCACATTTTAAATCACCCTTAAAATATTTTAGCTCTCCAGGCCAGGGAAATCTATTTAAACTTTAAATTGCATTTCTTCTGTAGTGGCATCAGTGTGTGCAAGAAGTGGGTTTGGAAGGATTGTTTTTATTTACATCTAGTCAATCTGCAATCTTTGTTGGCAATGCCCACGACTGCTCCAGGCTACTTTACAATATATACAAACATGCCGGGCATGATAGCTCACACCTGTAATCCCAGTACTCTGGGAAGCTGAGGTGGGTGGATCACTTGACGTCAGGAGTTCAAGATCAGCCTGACCAACATAGTGAAACCCCATCTCTACTAAAAAAACACAAAATTAGCCAAGCATGGTGGCGCATGCCTGTAATCCCAGCTACTCAGGAAGCTAGGTAAGAGAATCACTTGAACCAGGAGGCAGAGGTTGCAGTGAGCTGAGATCGCACCACTGTAATTCAGCCTGGGGACAAGAGTGAAACTCCGTCTCAAAAAAAAATAAAATTAAAAAAAAATATATATATATATATATACACACACACACACATACACACACACACGCACACACACACAGCATTATATGTATATATACACAAACACAGCCTTAGGTGGGTTGAATGTGGACGTGGTAACCATCAGTGCACCACCATAAATGTTGTCGGGAAAAAAATATTGGTACTCAGTGGTATGGTGTTGGGCTATCAAAAACTAAAGTCTAAATCTAGTAAACTTGAGGTGGAATACTCAAAATGATGAATAACTGTCTATTTCAGCTTCTCTGTAAGAGAATTCAGTTTACAGACAATGATTAAATGATGTAAGCTATAAATTAAACAAAGAATTCTGTTTTGCACTCTAGTCCACACATTTAGATTAAAATTTTAAAGTCGGGGGAGCCTGAATACAACCACTGATACGTTATCAATCCTATCTTTGAGTCTACCAAACTAGCCACAAAAAAATTGAGAATACTGTATTAACTAAAGCAGTGCTTCTATATAAAGCAAAAAAACAATTTCCAAAGCCCAATGTTTACACAGAAATGGATTCTAATTTGATTAACATTTTCTAAACAAGAGACCAATTAGCCTAGGCTCACAAGTATTTGGTAAGAAACAGAAATTGTTTTCTGTCCCCCAATAAAAATCCCTCAGTAATATAAAAGTGAGAAAACTCAAATATTATGTATCAAAAGGCTTAGGTGTTAAGAAACTACACAGATACTGTAGTTTCTGTCTTTTTGATCATTTCCTCCTGTTTTCAGATATTGGAAAAAAATCAAAAACCAAAACAAACCCCATCTTCTTCCTTAACATGATGGTACTAACAATTTCATTATTGCTTCTGGAATACTAAGAGAGAGAAAGCACTACCTGTGGGATCTGAACAATTTGAAGAGGGAGAGAAAAGATGCTACAGTGAACCAGTCAAGGACTATATAAAACAAGCTTGTACTTCTGGCTACTTGTCTGGCTCTTTGAGACAAAACAAACAAAAAACCTAAGAACAAATACGGATGAAGAAATGAATTAAACCAGAGGTTCTTACCCTTCTTTGGGTCATGAATTCCTACAGGAATCTGATGAAAGCTATGGACATCTTCCCCAGAAAAATATTCACATAATATTTTGCATATAACATCAGGGGAATGTAGATTTATTGAAAACTATTTACAGACCCAAGGTTAAGAGCCACTGAATTAAGCCAAATCTGGTTTAGCCTGCCCTTAGCAGCAGCTTAAAATTCAGAAATTATCTGCTGCTGGGAAAAAGGAGGGAAGAGAGGGGGAAAAAATGTTGCAGTTAAATGAAGTCAAGGGCTATACAAAGCAAGGCCACGAAGCAAGCCAGACAATGCTCCCAATGTGTCCTTACCTGTCAAGGGCTGGCTGAGTTCCGCCTGCACTTTACCCTTCGCTGATCCTTCCAGAGGTAAACCTCTGTCCCCTTTGTAGAGTTTCGGTTTAAATGGAGAATCTTTCTCTTTACCTTTTGATCCTTTAGGCCGGCCTGCTTGCTTCTTCTTGGATTTGCCATCCCCCTTCACACCCAGTAGTGGATGGACTTCTGTAGGACAGACAGGCATGGAAAGGAATCCACATGACACCAGTCTCATCACCCCAACCACAACTTTGTTGATCAAAGAATGCTGCTTTGTGTCCCAGATCAATTAATAATTATAAAGAGAAAAGTTTGTCTTATTTCTATAAGTATAAAACAGTGGTCATTAAATGAGAGATAGTTGCTTGGCCGAAAGGCACACATGGCTTATATTAAGCTGTCCAATCTGTGGCCCACAGGCTACATGCAGCCCAGGACAGCTTTGAATGTGGCCCAACACAAATTCATAAATTTTCTTAAAACATTATGAGTTTTTTTGCAATTTTTAAAAATCTCATCAGCTATCATTACTGTTAGTGTATTTTATATGTGGCCCAAGACAATTATTCTTCCAATGTGGCCCAGGGAAGTCAAAGATTGGACACCCCTGGCTTATATGTTCATGCCAAGCCACAGTAACTCTAAATTGAACAAGTAGCTGAAAGATGCACTAATACTATCAAACCAAGCCAGAAGAAGGAACACACACAGATGCACACACACATACACAGAGAGGCATGTGAGAGCAGAAAGAGAATGGGCTTTGGAACTAGAGAGACTAGAATGAGAATCCTGACCCCACCACTTCTGTGAGACTTTAGGCAAGTTTACAGAACCTCTTACACATAACCTCAGCCTAAATTTTCTCCTTTAAAAAGCAGGTAAAACAACTTGCAGGGTTGATGTAAAAGTCAGCAATGGTACATATACCAAACAGTGTCTGAAACAGAGTAGACACAGAAATCGATAGCATCAGGAAAATACGTAGTTGCAAAATGTGATCTGCAGTTAGCTAAAAGAAGAGGAAGGGCCGGGCGCAGTGGTTCACGCCTGTAATCCCAGCACTTAGGGAGGCCGAGGCAGGCGGATCACTTGAGGTCTGGAGTTCGAGACCAGCCTGGCCAACATGGCAAAACCCCATCTCTACTAAAAATATGAAAATTAGCCAGGCGTGGTGGTGCATGCCTGTAGTCCCAGCTACTCGGGAGGCTGAGGCAGGAGAATTGATTGAACCTGGGAGGCGGAGGTTGCAGTGAACCAAGATCATGCCACTGCACTGCAGCCTGGGCAACAGAGCGAGACCCTGTCTCAAAAAAATAAAATAAAATAAAATAAATAAAAATAAAAGAGAAGAGGAAGAAGGATGCTCAACGGTAAACACACACCCCCATCCATCCCTACTTATCCCAAGACATGATAATAAAGGCTTCCCAAGTCAGACTCTAAAAGGTGGCAGGAAGGATGAAATGATTGTCCAAGTCTAACTAGTATTTTACATCTAATAAAACCACTCTACGGGGAAACATTTAAAAGAAGAATGGTATAATAAACTCTGAGCCGGCTGTCAGAAGAATTAAAGTGCAGCATCTTAGGCAAAGTACTGAAGGGCAGAATTTCTCCATTTTAAGAGAGAAGTGAACACAGATGCAATCATTATAAAGTTGTAAAACACTATAAAACAGACTCATGGGAAAATTCCTCTAAGGTGAAATCGCTCAAACAGGAAATTACCAGGTTGCGCTGGGGAGTGAGTAGAGAGTGGCGTCTGCCAGGCCAGAGGGAGATGTAGCTCTTACCGTCATTTGGTACTCCTTGAAGTTCTATATTGGTTGTTTTGGGTTTCTTCTTAGGTGGCTGGGACCCATCTGCTGAGGACTGCCTCTTCTTCTCTGAACTAGCCCCTTCATCCATCAAGGAGGTTTGGACTGCATCCGGTGGGGGGCCGTAAGGATTTTCTTCTGGGTCTTCTACCTCAGGGGCAATGGGTAAATACAATAGAGCCTTTGAATCTTCCAGCTCTTCATCACTATTTGGAGCAGGATCAGACAAGGGATTGGAAAAAAGAGGAGATAGTTGCTTAAACCATGAGCCCTTCCTCTATCACCTATATTAAGCATAAGCAACAGGTATGGATCTAGAACTTTAAGAAAGCCAAGAAGAATACAAGGGAATCAAACAATGTAATTGATAAAATTGGTGATAAAAATAAACAGGATAAATGAATTATTTTGGTTCCTTAAAATTCTCTATCAGGGAGAAGTGAAAGGAACATAGGACTAGAGAAGAAAGGCTACATTGGATTTCTTGTACACCAAACGAGTTATCTCTTTTAGCTAATAAGCAGACGGGACTGAAGGGATAGCCAGGGAAACTGCGGAGTACTCCCCCAGAGGCCAGGAGCAGCAGTAGCCAAGGTGCCCAGCCTCCCGGGCCGGCTCACCTGCTACAGAAGGCAGCAATAGGGTCCACGCTGGTGACATCCACTTCCTCATCTTCTGCAGCATCAGCCCCTGCAGGACAGAAACACAGGAGATGTTTGAGAAGAAGTGAAAAACTGCTTTTTATTTGCAGCTTCAAGGTTTTCATAAGTTGAAATTCCAGAGAAACAAAGGAGGAAAACCAAATAGTTCACTTCACTTAATCATTTAACAAATATGTGCTGAATTTCCACCCTATCCTAGGCACTGAAAATAGTGCAATGACCCAGAAAAAGTTGGGAACAGCTCTTCAGTAAAAGGTTTATAGTCTAACTGGGGAGACAGAGAGACAGTTTCAATTTAATACAGTAATGGTATGTGTAACTTGCTCAGGATACGGGAAGGAGGAACAATTTATGTGGAAATCTGGGAAGGTTTGACAGAACATAACCCTATAATCTAGAACATTCTGCTTCCCTGGAGGTCCTCCTAAAACACATTAGGCATGCAAGTTATCTAATATCACAAAAGTGAGGACCAGCACTTTGACACTAAACAGAACCAACCTCATTCCCAATCCTGATTCCTGGCACCATCAAGTATCTCGGGGGTCAATAATCTGTGGCACTAACTACTCACTGACAGTGCCAACTGGGCATCCTAAGCATTCACCCGCACAAACCTTACTATGTTATAAAGCCCTGTGTTAGACACCACGGGGATTAAAAAGTCAAATCTTTATTCTCAAGGAGCTCCTATCTAGAAATTCAGAAGAGATAAAATCACAGTCATAATCATAATGGAAATTAATATCTTAGTGCTTATTATGGCCTAGGCATATATTAAATGCTTTACATGAATTATTTCACTTACTCCCCACAACCCTAAAAAGCAGGTACTATTACTGTCCCTATTTTACAGATGAGGAAATTCAGTTTAAGCAGTATTTTGCCCAAGGCAGTCTGACTTCAGAGCCCAGGTTCTTGACCCTTCTCTTACTGACAAAGGAGTGACAGAATACATGGGAAAAGCTGAGCACTCTTAGCATGGTGAGTTCTTTGCTAGGTGCTGCATGTATGTCCTCACTTAGTCATCTGCAATTAATCAGGAAATACACAATGATATGTTAAGAGAGCTGCTTGAGCCCTGGTAATACCCATATAAGCCCTTAGTAAACACCTTATAAATTAAGGCTCTCCAAATACTGTGGAAATTGTGTAAGCTTAAAGAAAAAAGAAGGCCAGGCACAGTGGTTCATAGGCCAGGCACAGTGGCTCATGTCTGTAATGGCAGCACTTTGGGAGGCCAAAGTGGGTGGATCACCTGAGGTCAGGAGTTCCAGACCAGCCTGGCCAACACGGGGAAACCCCATCTCTACTAAAAATACAAAAAATTCGCTGGGAGTGGTGGCAGGCACCTGTAATCCCAGCTACTCGGGAGGCTGAGGCAGGAGAATCACTTGAACCCGAGAGGTGGAGGTTGCGGTGAGCCAAGATCATGCCATTGCATCCAGCCTGGGTGACAAGAGCGAAATTCCATCTCAAAAAAAAAAAAAAAAAAAAGTCTGGGGTGGAGGGGGGCATTTTAGATGAAGTGCTGAAATAAATTTACAACACAAATGAAGAATATTAAGTAAAGCAATCATTTTCCCTTTAGGAAATCCTGTCTGCAATTTAGAAATAGTACCTGTCTGCTCAGGCTCACTCTTATCTTCATCTTCAATATCAAACTCTGATTCCCTTTCTTCGTATTCTACATTTTCATCCAATTCTTTGAAGTCTGGTGCAAATGCACTCCAGTTTTCCTATACAACAAGATATACTACTTAACCATATGTGAAAGCAATAATCTGTAATCTACACATTAATGATAAAATGAAAGATGTGAGCATGAAAGGAATTCACAATTCTTAGATTAAATTTGGCAGACAAGAAAAAAATGGGTATCTGTAAGTTTTACTAGCTTAGGTATTTTCTATCTTAAACATTAAGATAAGCTAAGTTATTAACTGTAGCTCTTTTGAATCACTGCCTTCTTTGGTCATTTTAGGAATTTAGAGGTAAAATGTTAAATTTTCTTGTAAGTACACTGATTACAAACATAATTTAAAGGTGTTCAAAGTAAAATTAAGATGTAAAACAGAAACTGAGCTGAAAGTAAGAAAAGCAAAAGAAAAATGTTATCTCAAATAAATAATAGAAAAATGCAACAGAAAGTTCACTAGAGTTTCTCCCTGAAAAGAGCCAGAAAACCAACTTGGGACCAAGACCTTCCCACCAAAATAAAGTGCAACTAGATGCACTGAACCTATGTAATTTAGGTTGCGAGAATCATATGGAAAAGAAAATAAAAATGTAATTTTTAGCTTCCTATGTATAAGGTTCTTTGATAAAAAGAAGGGGTATCTAGTTTCGAAGCAAGTAAAATAGAATACTTACTACTTGATTCTGTGCCCAGATAGATACCACTCCACTGGAAATGGATGCTATGATGGGTCGAACAGGATGCCACTAAATTTTAGCGAAGGAAAGAAAAACAGGTTGTTAAGAACAGATTTTAGATTTTTTGGATTATGTGACTAACAAAAGCAATGTCCTAATGTACTCACAGCTACATCCAAGAGGAGTTCTCCTCTCGTCCCATGGAGAATCTTCACCAGGTTGCCAATGCTCTTCTCCCAGATGTACAGGGCATGCTGCCGGGCAGAACCTGCCACGATGTATTCCCCATCCCCAGAGAAACAACATTTCTTCCATGGGGTCCTAAAGGACAAGGAAAGTACCAAGGAGAGCTGGAACTCAAGCCCAGGTCATGAATGATCACATATTCTTCTAGGTTGTGATACATACCTATTCACCAAATCCTGCAATTTCTGCATAGGTTCAGGCTCTCCATCTCTTCCACATGTTAAGATTTCTCTGCCATCATAAACTCTGATTATTCGATCTGCCGTGTTAATTAAAAAGCAACTACGGGAAGGATAAAAATATCAACACCAGAGGTCAGAAATCTGTTCCTTAGTACTACAAAACGACTAATAAACTACGGAAGAATTGAGGAAAAATCAAAGTAATAGACTAGAATATTTATATATCTACTTGTCATCTCCCAAACCAAAATACAATTTTAAGTGGGAATATGTTTTATACTTCCTGTGTATCCCTGAACCCAAAATATACAAACTGTCAGTATTAACTAAGTTCCAAGACCTCTCTACTAAAACCAGCTTCCTAAATTCCCAAGTTTACAGTGAAATGGATATAAATACTTCATTTCTCTGGCCTGTTTTACACATAATATATATTTTTTAAATGAGGTAATAAACTAAATATGTCATTTTAAAATGTCATTTTTACTGTAATGACATTGAAAATCTTAGAAATCTGTATAAAATATTAGTTATTTCATCACTTTCTTGCAGACTTCACTGACTATAACCTTTTCTTAATTCAAGAGAATTTTGAACATTAATATCCTCTAAGTCAGCTGTCCCCAACATTTTTGGCACCAGGGACTGGTTTTGTGGAAGACAATTTTTCCACGGCCCAGGCTGGTGGGAGGATTATGGTTTCAGGATGAAACTGTTCCACCTCAGATCATCAGGCATTAGATTCTCATAAGGAGTGTACAACCTAGATCCCTCACATGTGCAGTTCAAAATAGGGTCCGTGCTCCTATGAGAATCTAATGCTGCTGCTGATCTGACAGGAGGCAGAGCTCAGGTGGTAATGCTCACCTCCAGCTGTGTGGCAGGGTTCCTAACAGGCCAATACTGGTCTGTGGCCTGGGGGTTGGGGACCCCTGCTCCAAGTTATGTATGGGTGTTCCTAAACAAAATAGGAGAACTATTACCTCTTACTGACAACCTATTTCCTATTTCTGTTGATATATTCTACGACTTCTAACTAGGTAACCAAACTTACCAGAATAACATCCAAAATTAAAAGGGTAAATAGGCAGTATTCAGTTACAATGTGAATTTGATGACATCAGTCCTGATGATAATAAGTTAATATATACCCAGTGCTTACTATATGCCAGGCATTTTGGTTTTAAGCACTGACCACTTACTTATTTTTCTGTAAAGTAACCGCCTGATAACCTCCAGATAAGGAAGATGTAACTACGGCAGGAAATGTTATGAACTCAAAAACCAGATATTGTAAGTTTCTAAAAACCTTAAGTACATTTTTAAAAAATGCTTAAGTATAATATACATGAAAACTGCAAATCTCCATGTATTTTTGCATTCTATTCACTCTTAAAACTGTCCCTTAAAAGGTAAGATCTCACTCACCTCCCCTTCCGGGCAAACTCAATTGACTTAATGGCTGTCGTATTGCTTGTTCCAGTTGTCACTCTGAAGGAAGCAACAAGATCCTGAGAATCTGTTTTTAGGACCAAAATCTAAAGTTTAAAGGAGGGGGGAAAAAAGTAAGTGTTCCGATAACTAACAATAATTGATTTGGCTTGTTTCTAATACTGCGTAAAGACTGGGTAAAAATGCAAATGTCTCTATTCCCATATATTTGACCTGATTAACTGGTATTGCTGTTTTGCTTCCTTAAGTAAGACAAGGTCTTAATCTAGTCTTTTTTTTTTTTTTTTTTTTTTTTGAAACAGAGTTTCGCTCTTGTTGCCCAGGCTGGAGTGCAATGGTGCAATCTCGGCTCACTGCAACCTCTGCCTCCTGGGTTCAAGCAATTCTCCTGCCTCAGCCTCCTGAGTAGCTGGGATTACATGCATGCGCCACGACGCCTGGCTAATTTTGTATTTTTAGTAGAGACAGGGTTTCTTCATGTTGGTCAGGCTGGTCTCAAACTCCCAACCTCAGGTGATCCGCCCACCTCGGCCTCCCAAAGTGCTGGGATTACAGGCATTCACCACCACGCCTGGCCAATCTATTCTTAAAATATGATGTTTAGCATTATTCACAATAACCAAAATATAGAAGCAACCCAAGTATCCGCAGATAAGCCATATAAACAAAAGTGGAATAAACATAAAATGGAGTATTATTGAGCCTTGAGAAGAAGGAGAAAGATTCTGACACATGCTACACACATGGGTGAAGCTTGAGGACATGAAACTAAGTGAAATAAGCCAGTCACAAAAAGGCAAATACTATATGATTCCCCTTATATGAGGTACCTGGAGTAGTCAAATTCATAAAGAGAGAAGGTCAAAGGGTGTTTCTAGGGGCTGGCAGAGAGCAGGGAATGGGAAATGATGATTCAATAGGTACAGAATTCCAGTTTTACAAGAAGAAAAGATTTCTAAAGATGGATGGTGATCATTGCACAATAGAGTGAATGTACATTAATTACCACTGAACTGTACAGTTAAATATGGCTGAAATGGTAAAATTTATGCTGTGTGTATTTTATCACAATTTCTTAAAAATCACCTTTCTAGGCCAGGCGCGGTGGTTCACACCTATAATCCCAGCACTTTAGGAGGCTGAAGCAAGTGGATCACCTGAGGTTGGGAGTTCAAGACCAGCCTGATCAACATGGAGAGACCCCCGTCTCTACTAAAAATACAAAATTAGCCAGGTGTGGTGATGAATGCCTGTAATCCCAGCTACTCGGGAGGCTGAGGCAGGAGAATCGCTGGAACCCGGGAGGCAGAGGTTGCAGTGAACTGAGATGGTGCCATTGCACTCCAGCCTGGGCAACAACAAGAGCGAAACTCCATCTCAAAAAAAAAAAAAAAAAAAATTGCCTTTCTAAGGCCGGGTGCAGTGGCTCACACCTATAATCACGGCACTTTAGGAGGCTGAGGTGGGCGGATCACTTGAGGTCAGGAGTAATTCCAGCTACTCAAGAGGCTGAGGCAGGAGATTCGCTTGAACCCAGGAGATGGAGGTTGCAGTGAGCCAATATCATGCACTGCACTCTAGCCTAGGCAACAGAGTGAGACTCCATCTCAAAAAAAAAAAAAAAAAAGGAAAAATTGCCCTTCTAAAATAGCCATGAAATTATACTAACCCATGTGCCACAGTCAAAAAATAAAAATAAAAATAAATCAAGATGCCCAGTGGAACTATCCTAAGCATGAAAAGAATCTTTAAAAGGTCACCTAACCTGACTTCTTATTCCACAGAAGAAACACCTTCTACAATGTATTCCAGAGAAAAGGGCCTACACATTCCAAAAGGCAAAGTCAGAAGTTTGAAGGAAAAAGAAGAATAAGTCTCAGTACTGTAAGTTAAGCTGGCCTGAATTATACAATCTTTTATAAAACCAGATATTGAGAAATTTTGATCAGCAGTGTTCCAGCTGATAACATGACATTGAAATTTTATAATTTCATAATGGCCCTTCATTACTAGCAACCAGTAAAGGTCCTCCCATGCTTTTCTAGGTCAAATAATCTCTATCACTCTAAATCCAAAGAACAAAAATTATTATTAAGAGATGGAAGAAAATTAGACTACATTTGTTGCAGAAAGGAGCTGTGCTTAGTCCAAGAATAAAAACAATTTTCAAAAGAAACAAAACAAGTAAACATTAAATGAGCCAGTGTACAAGATGCCTGATTTGCCGGCTTTTAGGCTTACCTTGCCTTTTGCGTTTCCCGTATAAATATATTCCCCTCGCCTATCAAAAGATGCCACAACGTTCAAATCGGAGTCATCGTCCACCGGCAGAACAACATGTTTGGAATCTGAAAGGGTCAACATGACAGGAGCAGATTTCATGGGACACACGAGAACCTTGTTCCTGTTTAAAAATACGAACAGTACATTGGCTGTTGCTTTGGTATCAGCAAGCTGATTCCCTGTCCTTTTCCCTGATCCCTGTCCATACCCTCATCAATTCTCCCACCCAAGCAAATTTGAAACAGTGAAAAAGCATAAAATCCACAGGTCTAATAACAGGGAAAATTCTGAGTAAAATTAGTCTTGACAAAATAAAACATGATCATTAAAAAAAAGTAAGAGGCCAGGCGCAGTGGCTCACGCCTGTAATCCCAGCACTTTGGGGAGGCTGAGGCAGGCAGATCACTTGAGGTCAGGAGTTCGAGACCAGCCTGGCCAACATGGTGAAACCCCATCTCTACTAAAAATACAAAAACTTAGCCGGATGTGGTGCCTGCACCTGTAATCCCAGCTACTTGGGAGGCCGAGGCAAGAGAATCGCTTGAAAACAGGAGGAGGAGGGTGCAGTAAGCTGAGACTGCGCCATTGCACTCCAGCTGGAGCGTCGCAGCGAGACTCCATCTCAAAAAAATTTAAATTTAAATTTAAAAAAACGCATTCAGGGCCAGGCGCAGTGGCTCATGCCTGTAATTCCAGCACTTTGGGAGGCTGAGGTGGACAGATCACGAGGTCAGGAGTTCGAGACCAACCTGGCCAACATGGGGATACTCTGTCTCTGCTAAAAATACAAAAATTAGCCAGGCATGGTGGCACGCGCCTGCAGTCCCAGCTACTCGAGAGGCTGAGGCAGGAGAATCTTGAACCCAGGAGGCAGAGGTTGTGTGAGCCAAGATGGCGCCACTGCACTCCAGCCTGGGTGACAGAGCAGGACTCTGTCTCAAAAAAAAGAAAGAAAGAAAGAAAGGAAGAAAGAAATGTATTCAGTAGAGCCAACCTAGACGGAAAGATTATTTTATGTAGAAGGTTTGAAGAGATGTGTATTTGCCTTCTAAAACCATAAACTAAAATTATCATGAGCCCAGAGCTAATCCATATAGAATTAGACCCCACCCCAGGAGAGAAATAGCTTAAACATACTGATCTCGTGGATGATATTGGACTTTTAAGATGGGTGAAGGGAATCGAAACCTCTGGTCACAGTCGCCTGAAAGAACATCCCACTGTGACACTATGTTATCAGTGGAAGCACTCACAAGTTTATGACCATCTCGGCTCCAGCTGAGGAAAAAAAAGGGGTAATTTAGCACATATTCTAAGTATATCATACCACTCTCATGAATAAACTGTGTAAGTCACACACATTGCTGCAACTGCACAGGTCAACAATGTTTTTGGTTTTGTTCCACGTATACTCAAATCCATAAGCTTTTCCAACTAGGCAATTAATAAGAAGGTTTTCATGACATTTTACTATCTAGTAATGGAAGCTCATAATATTTCAAGATAAAACTATAAAGTGACTCAGTGAAATAAGAGATTAAAACATCTTAGAAGAGTCTAAAAAATCAGCTGCGCTTTAAGGGTTGATATATTTGAACTTTCTGAAGTCATCTCAGAAGTAGCACCATCATGGTATAAACAAAACAAAAAAATGATAAGTATCTGTTATTTAAAATAATTTAAAAAGAACTGAGAAAGAATTAATTCCTCCTGATAAGTACAGATAAACACACTGGACATCATATATAAAACAGACAAAAAAGGTTCTGAAAGGTAGACAAAGGACAGGCAAGCCAGAGACTGCAGAATCTTAAGGATGACACAGTAGTGAAATCCCTGAATTTTCTTTCTGCCTCATGTTCCCCGTTCTGGGTGAAGGAGAAGCCAACAACCTGGTAATGCCAGTGGGCACACATAAAAAGCCCCAAGAAGAGCTAAGGGACCAGAAAAGGACAGCCCAGCAAGACAGAAAACTTTAAGACAATAACCAACCTACGCCAGCCAAACATCACAGAAAAGAAATGCAAATCCCCCTCTTAGCCAGGTTGAAGCAGATAGCCTAGACTTCACCTTTATTCAGCTATAACAAGGCACCCTCCCCACCTCACTGGGGTGGTGTCAGAGAAGGATCAGTAGGGAATCAGATTTGCATTACCACCAGCAGTAATGAGGTCGCACCACCATGGTGTCAGAGAAGGACACATAGAGAGAAGGAACAAGGAATTCCTATCCTTCCCAGACAGGATGTTATCAGCAGAGACCTAGTGGAGAGCCTAAACTTCCAATCCCACCCAGCAGTAATGAGGCCAAGTAAGAAGAAACCTGGACTTTCACCCACCTGTGGCAATAACAAGATGGTACACTCCATTTCCCTGTGCAGTATCAGAGGAGGCCTGCTAAACTAAAAGATTTAAATAAGATCTATAGGACGGGCGCAATGGCTCACACCTGTAATCCCAGCACTTTGGGAGGCCAAGGCAGGCAAATCACTTGAGGCCCAGAGTTTGAGACCAGCCTGGCCGACATGGTGAAACCCCGTTGTCTACTAAAAATACAAAAAATTAGCCGGGCATGGTGGTGTGCACCTGTAGTCCCAGCTACTCGGGAGGCTTGAGGCAGGAGAATCGCTTGAACCTGGGAGGCAGAAGTTGCAGTGAGCCAAGATGGCGCCACTGGGCTCCAGCCTAGGCGACAGAGTGAGACTCTGTCTCAAGAAAAAGTAAAAAATAAATAAGATCTACAGTCTCATAATACCCAAAATGCCCAGGTTTCAACTGAAAATCACTTGTCAACTCAAGAACAAAGAAAATCTCAACTCGAATAAGAAAAGACAATCAATAGACACTAATACAGAAATGACATAAATGTTAGAATTATCTGACAAGGATTATAATGCAGCCATCATAAAAATGCTTCAACAATTATGAACATGCCTGAAACAGATGGGGAAAAAAGCCCAGAAAATCTTAGCAAAGAAATAGAAGATACAGAGAAGAACCAAATGGGAATTTTAGAACTGAAAAATATAGTAACAGAAATAAACTCAATAGATGAATTCAGCAGCCAATGGAGGAAAAAAAGGGAAAGAATTAGCAAACTGGAAGATGGAATAAAAATTACCATAGACATATATATGTGTGTCTGTGTGTATATATGTGTGTATATGTATGTGTGTATATATATATATATACACACACACACACACATATGTTTACATATCTATACACACAGAGCCTCAGAGACCTGTAGAACTATAACAAAAGATGTAATATTCATGTCATCAGAATCCTGGAAGGAGAGAATACAGACTGGGATGTTAAGGTTATTTGAAGAAATAATGGCTGAAAATTTCCTAAATCTGGCAAGAGATACAAAACCTACAGATTCAAGAACATCAACTAGGATGAGCCCAAAGAAATCCACTCCGAGAAATACAAACTTCTGAAAACTAAAGACAATGAAAAAATCTTGAAAGCTGCAAGAGAAAAATGATGCCTTATCTATAGGGGAACAACAATATGAATGAAAAGGGATTTCTCATCAGAAACCATGAAGGCCAGAAGGAAGTGGCACATTTTTCAAGCACTGAAAGAAAAGAACTGTCATTCCAGGAATAAACGGGTAAACTGAGACACTTGTTGCTAGCAGACATACTCTAAAGAATGGCTACATAATGTTCGGAAAAGATTAAAGGAAGGGTTTAGAACATCAGGAAGGAAGAATGAACAATGAAAAGAGTATAAATATATAGGTAGACAAAATTACTTTTTCTCAGCCAGGTGCGGTGGCTCACGCCTATAATCCCAGTACTTTGGGAGGCCAAGGCAGGTGGATCACCTGAGGTTGGCAGTTGGAGACCAGCCTGGCCAACATGCTGAAAACCCGTCTCTACTAAAAATACAAAAATTAGCCAGGCATGGTAGCACATGCCTATAATCCCAGCTACTTGGGAGCCTGAGGCTAAAGAATCGCTTGAAACCAGGAGGCAGAGGTTGCAGTGAGCCGAGATCGCACTATTGCACTCCAGCCTGGGTAACAAGAGCAAAAATCTGTCTCAAAAAAAAAAAAAAAAAAAAAAAAAAGGCAGGCGCTGTGGCTCACGCCTGTAATCCCAGCACTTTAGGAGGTCAAGGCGGGCGGATCATGAGGTCAAGAGATCGAGACCATCCTGGTCAACATGGTGAAACCCGGTCTCTACTAAAAATACAAAAATTAGCTGGGTGTGGTAGTGCACGCCTGTAGTCCCAGCTACTCGGGAGGCTGAGGCTGGAGAATCACTTGAACCTGGGAGGCGGAGGTTGCAGTGAGCAGAGATCGCAGCATTGCACTCCAGCCTGGGTGACAGAGCATGAATCCATCTCAAAAAAAAAAAAAAATTACTTTTTCTCTTCTTGAGTTTTGATGTTTGAAACACACATTTTAACACTGTCTTACGTGGGTGTCAATGTATGTAGAGCAAATATTTAAGACAATTATATTACACACAAGAAAGGACAAGGGGACAACAGGAAGGTAAGGTTTCTACACTTCACTTGAACTGGTAAAATGTTCACCAATACAACTTATCACCAGTAGACTGTGGTAAGTTATAAATGTATGATGTAAAACCTAGTAACCACTAAAGCTACACAAGGGTATACACTCAAAAACACTACAGATAAAGCAAAATGGAATTCTAAAAACTTGTCCAAGTAGCCCACAGGAAGGCAGGAAACAAAAACAAAAAACAAATGGAACAAGTAAAAAAGTAACCCAAAACCGATACTTTACCCAGGTTTTGAAATCAAGAGGAGGTGCTATTGAGAAACTCAGCAGGCAATATAATCTCCATGGTTAAGAACATGGCTCAAAAGTCAGACTTCTACTCAAGCCTAGACATTACTACCTCCTAGCTGTGTGATCTTAGCAAGTTACTTAAGCTTTATGGGCTTCAATTTCCGCATCTATAACACAGGAATAAAAACGGTATCGACCTGCAGAAGGCTGTTGAGAGAATTTAATACATACAGAATTCTTGGCTTGGCACATAATAAGTACTCAATGCCTGATACATAATAAGTGCTCAATGCCTGGTACATAATAAGTGCTCAAAAAATTATTTATATCAGAGACAAAATAAATATACTGCCAGACTCAGGACTCTAGGAACAGAGGAAGGCAGGGGTAAGCTAAGGTTATAAATATAGAGGGATTAAGTTAAAGCCTGCACACAAAAGGACTGTGTGTGTCTCTTCTACCGGGTCTAGAATACCTGTAGTCAGGCAATCAGTGAGTCCTTCTAGAGAATGTCAACTCTAAAGAGGCCTAAAGGTGTTAAAATGCAAAGGTGCACAATAAAAAAGCCAATAGCTGGATGATGATGATGATAGGAGGGTAAAAGGGTGGATGATGGGAGGGTAAAGGCTAAGTTAAAATTCAAATACACTGTAACAGGAAACCCAATTTCTGAAATTAACAAACCAAGAAAAAGCAATACACATTATATCAGAAATATGAAGCTAAACAGCAGAAGAAATAGCCCCCAAAAATAGAAGTCTACTGGGAATGGCACAAGACTGAGAGTGAGGAGAAAAAAGGAACAGGTTTCATTGCTATTCTTGTAGGCCTGTTAGCACAATTTGACTATAGAACAAAATGTTAGCTATGATTCCATTTTCCCTCTAAACTCTTCTGTACTAGGGGGTGGGTGGGGTAAAAAAAAGAAAAAAAACCTACTGCTACTGCACTATAATTTTTGTTTTCTTTCACAGCAAGCTTGTATTTCTGTCATAATGGAGGGAAATCTAACTAAAAATTGTTATAAACAAAAGTAAAAACTAAAAAAAAATTTATTCTTCAATTCCAAATTCCATAAGCTCAAGAATTAGGAATTATCATACTTTTTCACAGCTTCTTTCCCAAAAACAGATGGGTCTTTACTGATTCCAATGTGCTAAAGTCTACCTATGGCCCCCATCCAGTGCTTGAATTTCTTCTGCAGCATCCTAACAAGGGGGGTGGCAAGCTCAGGCAGGAACAGCTCTCAGATAGCTCTCTCCTGGGCAGTCAATCCCACCCACAGCACCTCTGCTTGGGAGCTCCTCTCTACTTGGAGTTAACTTTTGTTTCCCTATAGCTAACTTCTGTTCACTACCTACTAGTTCTGTTTTGTTTTTTGGGTTTTTTTTTTTCCGAGACAGGGTCTCGCTCTGTCGCCCAGGCAGATCCCGGCTCACCGCAACCTCCATATGCCGGGTTCAAGCGATTCTCCTGCCTCAGCCTCCCGAGTAGCTGGGATTACAGGCGCATGTCACCACACCTGGCTAATTTATGTATTTTTAGTAGAGACGGAGTTTCACCATGTTGTCCAGGCTGGTCTCGAACTCCTGACCTCAAGTGATTGGTGAGCCTCGGCCTCTGAAAGTGCTGGGATTACAGGCATGAGCCACCGTGCCCAGCCAGTACCTACCAGTTCTGCTTCTACATCCTGGGCCATTTTTTCTCTCTTTCATACATCAACTTTACTAATAGTTGAAGTCAGCTATCATGCCTACCTAAAACTTCTCTTGGTAAAATTTGTTCCCTAATATGCTTAAATAAGGAACAGTTAAATCTATGATGCATGTATACTGTGCAATACTCTATAGACACAACTATATAAAATAACGAGACACAGAGAAATATCCACTATATGCTAAGTGGAAAAGCAAGCTACAGAACAAAATATATTTATTTTTGTTTAAAAACATATTATGTGGATATATGTATTCATTATTTCCCACATAAAAAGATATAGATATCTTATAGATAGAATATATTCCACACTCTTCAACAGTGGTTACCCTAAGAAGTAGACAAAGGGCTTTCATTTTTTACTTTGCATATTTATATATTCTTTTAATTTTTAAAAATATTTTTAAATGGCCAGGCACGGTGGCTCACGACTGTAATCTTGGCATTTTGGGAGGCCAAGGCAGGCAGATCACCTGAGGTCGGGAGGTCAAGACTGGCCTGGCCAACATGGTGAAACCCCACCTCTACTAAAAATACAAAACTTAGCTGGGCGTGGTGGCCTGCTTCTGTAATCCCAGCTACTCAGGAGGCTGAGGCAGGAGAATCACTTGAATCTGGGAGGCGGAGGTTGCAGTGAGCCGAGATGGTGCCACTGCACTCCAGCCTGGGTGACAGAGCAAGACTCTGTCTCGAAAAAATTTAAAAAAACAAAAAACTTTTAAATAATCGAGTATAGGTTTTGTGATTTTTAAATATTAAAAATGTTGGAGGGAGGGGTTGAAAAATCTCTTACTTTATATCCTTTGACTGACTAATAACACTTCTGGAAGTCTACTGTAATGAGAACTCATAGACCATATGCCCTTTGGGCATCTCAGATGCTTGTTGGGACATTTCCCATTCATCCGACAAGTATCTGAATGGCTACTGTATATCAGGTACAACGCTAGAAGCTGAGAACATAGCAGTGAAATGGCACACAAGGTTTGTATTCAAACAGCACTTAAGATCTTACAGGGAAGATACTCTAACACAAATATTTGCAATAAACTAACATGAAAATAATAGGAGACATGCAACCATAATCTCAAACTCACCACTTCCCTATCAAATCTTCCATTAATGAGTATCTTCAACCAAGCCAGAAACCTAAGAATTATCTTAACTTCTCCATTTCACTCACACCCCAGTCAAATTAATGACTAAGTCCTCTCATTTCTACCATTTCTCACATCTGTCTAACTTGGCTCCTTTCTTACTGCAACACTCATTATCTCCAGCCTAGACCACAGCAGTTCTCCTATGTTCACTTACTGTTGCCCCTTCAATCTCTTTTCTACTTGTTGCTTTGAAGATCTTTCTAAAATAAAAGCTCATCATGTGACTTTCCTGCCAAAATCTTTTAATGACTTCAGAGTACATATGAGCTACGAATCAAATTCATGAGTATGGCAGACGAGGTTCTCCATGAGGACCTTGGTTTACCTTGGCTCTTGTCATATCATATGTCCCATACCACAATCCAGCTATCCTGATACCTGTAGTTCCCCATTGTACCATACTTGTTTCAAGCTGATATGCCTTGGCCTGTGCAGTGCCCTCTGCTTGGAATATATCTGGCAACATCTACTTATCTTACAAATTTAAAGTTATAAATTATCTGGCTGGGCATGGAGGCTCACACCTGCAATCCTAACAGTTTGGGAGGCCGAGGCAAGCAGATTACCTGAGGTCAGTAGTTCAAGACCAGCCTGGCCAACATGGCGAAATGCTGTCTCTACTAAAAATACAAAAATCAGCCGGTCATGGTGGTGTGCACCTGTAATTCCAGCTACTCAGGAGGTTGAGGCAGGAGAATTGCCTGAACCCAGGAGGTGGAGGTTGCAGTGAGCCGAGATCGCACCACTGCATTCCAGCCTGGGCAACAGAGCAAGATTCTGTCTCAAAAAAATTAAAATAAAATACAGTTATAAATTATCTCATCTATGACGGCTTTCTGACCATTATTCCCCTTCACTACAATTGATAACTTCCTTCTTTGTGCTTTCATCTCCACTAAATCTTAAATATAGTTCTTGTATAGGACATATAAAGCTTTAGTATATGTACCTGTATGCAAATCCACCTCCCACTAATCATCTAGAATTTCTCATTTGTTTTTGTGTCCCCAGAGCCTAACATAGCACCTGGTACATAACTTATGGTCAACACCTGCTGAATAAATGAATGAATGAATATATAAGAAAAACTATGGCACAAAGACATTCACTAAACACTATGTAATCGAGGAAAAAAAACAGCAAATGGTTAAGTAAATTATGGTTTATCAGACAATATACAGTCATTTAAAAAGTTGTTAAAGGCTACTCAAGCAGAAAAATGTCGAGACAGTATTAGGAGGGAAAAGCAAAATACAGAATATAGCACAATTACAAACTATGCTTTAAAAAATCATATCTAGAAACTGGGTAGACATGGTGGCTCACACCTGTAATCCCAGCACTTTGGGAGGCTGAGGCAGGAGGATCGATTGAAGCCAGGAGTTCAAGACAAGCCTGAGCAACACAGCAAGACCCTGTCTCTATAAAAAATTTTTTAAAATTAGCCAGGCATGGTGGCGCACATCTGTAGACCTAGCTACGCGGGAGGATCACTTGAGCCTGGGATTTCAAGGTTGCAGTGAACTGTGATCATGCCTGTGACTAGCCACTGCACTCCAGCCTGGGCCACAGAGCAAGACCCTGTCTCAGCAACAACAACAACAATCTATACGTACAAAGTAGTAGTATCTGGTTAGGAGGACTACAGAAAATACTAGTTATTTCTATTTTGTTTTATTTTCCATGATTTTCTAGAATAAGTATATATTAGTATATAATAAAAACACACATATTTTTAATAGGTAAGAGTTCTTTTTTTTTTTTAAGAGACAAGGTTTATTGTCACCCAGGCACTGGAGTTCAGTGGCACAATCATGGCTCATTACAGCCTAGAACTCCTGTGTTCAAGTGATTCTCCCACTTCAGCTTCCTAAGTAGCCAGGACTACAGATGTGCACCATACACCCAGCTAATTTTTTTACTTTTTGTAGAGATGAGGTCTCACTATGTTGGTCTCCTGGGCTCAAGGAATCTTCTCATCTCAGCCTCCCAAAGCGCTGGGATTATAGGCATGAGCCAACGCATCTCGCCAGGCGTTCTAAAATTATATTGTGATGATGGTTGCACAACTCTGAATATATAAAAACTTGTGAATTGTACACTCGAAATTTTATATTATGTGAAACACATACACACACACATAAATATGTGTATTTTTTTTTTTTTTTGAAACAGAGTCTCGCTCTGTTGCCCAGGCTAGAGTGCAGTGGCACAATCTCAGCTCACTGCAACCTCTGCCTTCCAGGTTCAAGCGATTCTCCTGCCTCAGCCTCCCAAGTAGCTGGGATTACAGGCACCCGCCATCATGCCTGGCTAATTTTTGTATTTTTAGTAGAGACGGGGTTTCACCATGTTGGCCAGGCCAGTCTCAAACTCCCGACCTCAAGTGACCTACCCGCCTCAGCCTCCCAAAGTGCTGGGATTACAGGCGTGAACCACCGCGCCTGGCCCTATTTGAATCTTTATTGCAAGAATACAACAAAAAAGAAACAGAAAGGCGGTGGAAGGAACCTAAGAGATCATCCAGGCCAGTGCTTCCTGGATTATTGGATATGAAAGAAAAGTTTTGGCCCAGGCCACCAGTACTTTACTGGCCAAACTTTACTGTGATTCAGGCCTCCTCCCAATCCAGTGCTTTATAATACCATTTAGACAAAAGGAGACAGACTTAACCTTGATCTGATTAGGTCCTTTTGTTGGCCCCAAGTTCATTTAAAAAAAATGCTGCCCCAAAATAAAATTTTCTGAAGCAAATAGTTTCAGAGAGCAAGAGTGAAATCAATGGGAATTTATGTTACAGCAGATTTCAACTGTTTTTACATTTTCTATAAGGCCTTAATAACTATATTTCATTGAAGGAATAGTCATATTTGTGATCACTAAAATTACTGGAATTCAGTAACCTGGACAAAACTGGACTCGATGACTTCCAAGCTTCTGTCCTAACCGAGACTTTTTATTCTAAATGAAAAGTCAATATCACAATTATACTACAATTACAATCTGAAAATATTTCATTTCAGTATTGAGATATTCTCAGCGCCTGATACAGATCCATAATACAATGAATTTCTCCCAAGAAAGGTGCTTCAAGGACAGCATGGACTCAGGATCTACATAAACCACGATAAACTATTACTAATGGCTGAATATTTAAAAATCTAAGTATTAAAATATCTACAATGAGATTTGCAAATATATAGTCATCATTCATTCTCCTATTTAAATATTAATTTAAAAATGTCTTACCATAAAGAACACACTGGATGGATGTGTGCACTAATTATTTTAGCAATGCCTCTTGTCAAGAAATCCCAGATGACAATTCGGCCATCATTACAGCCAACTGCAAGCAGTGTGCCCCACCTGTTAAAGGTGCAAGTCAAAGCCATGCTGATACAATCCAAAGTTCCATCAGCTTCCTAAAAATTGAAACAAATACAAGAATAGAGACAACAATAGCCAGGTATCCAAATTATTTCCTAAAGGTTCTTTATCACTTGTGATACTTTTATTGAATATAAATTACACTGTATACCAAATAATCTCTCTGTGTCTTCTTATATCTATTAAAATAGCCAAAATGAAGAAACATTTATTAAAGCTAACCATGGATTCTGGAAACAGATGTGATCAATCCCTTACATCACTACTATAACTTTGTATAAACTTTCTGGAGGGCAAATGGGCAAAATATAACAGAAGTATTTAAAAAGTCATATCTATTGATGCAGTCATTGTAATTCTGTGAATTTGTTCCAAGAATTTAAAACAAAAAGAATTTAAACAAAAAGAATTTAAAAGAATTTTTTTTAATAATTAAAAAAGAAAAACCCTGGAATAGCCTACAATGCATAACATTAGAGAAGTCAAATTATTTCATATCAATACCAAGCTATTTAAAATAACCACAATGTCTATCCTCAAACATTCAAGTGTTATAAAATAGTTTTACAATTAAAAAAGTAAAGCACATCTATAGCATACATTTTGCTTTACTACATAAAAACATTGATCAAAACGAGAAAAGCACAAACCTATGATGGTGGTGTTTGTGAAAAATCCTTCAATGAAAGTTTTTCTTTTATTTAAAGGAAAATGAACTGTAAGATTACAACATCATGGTAAGATTTCTAGCCCACATTGCCTATTTCCTCCCTGATCAAAATTGTACACTAGCTCCTTATTATAGCATAAGATATATTATCACACTTAATGCTTCTCTGTCAAAACACAAGGATCAAAAAGTATTTTCTGTTCTAACATAAACACCCAGAAGTTACTATGTTCCTAAAATCACCACAATACTATACTCTTACCTCTGGATAGTTCTGCCCAAAGGACTCTGCAACAAAGCAAAGAAAGAGTTGATGGCACATGTACCACATAGCAAGGATCATACAACTCACGAACAGTGTATAGCAGTGGCTGACAAAACGAAAAGGGGGATATGATGCCCTTTCAGGCATTCCATGAGGCCATACGGATTTTCAAGATCCTGCTAAGATGACTTGTTTACTCTCATTATCTCGGAAATATACAGATGCGTTTTCCTGAGACTATATGACCTGGGATATTGAAACAGAGTGAAGGCAGAAGCAGATGTGAGAAGTCCCCCAACTTCTATTCAGGCAAACATTGAAGAGATTTGTAAAAATGTCACAACAGTGGCATTTTCCTCACTAAATACTTTGTTTTTGAAAACAAAATAACTACTCACATAAACATGTAATGGATTTATTATGGTTATTTCTATATAATATGCTTTAAAAATATTATCTCAGTTTTAACTTCTAAATTGGTAAACACTGGTAGGTAGATATCACCTACATAAACAAAAACTCTCTGGGGACCCTCTACTTCTTAAAAGTATAATAGGATCCTGATACTAAAAAGTTTGAGAACTGTTGACATATCCAAGTTAGCAACAGTCTTTCTCCATCACACCTTTTGGGCATTTCACAATTTATTTCCAAATTTACTAAGGTAAGAGCAAGGAGCCGGGCTCGGTGGCTCACGCCTGTAATCCCAGAACTTTGGGAGGCCAAGTTGCGGCAGATCACAAGGGAGTTCAAGACCGGCCTAGCCAAAATGGTGAAACCCCGTCTCTACTAAAAATACAAAAATTAGCCAGGTGTGGTGGTGTGCACCTGTAATCCCAGCTACTCAGGAGGCTGAGGCAGGAGAATCACTTGAACCTGGGAGACGGAGGTTGCAGTGAGCTGAGATCGTGCCACTGCACTCCAACCTGGGCGACAGAACAAGACTCCGTCTCAAAACAAAAAGAAAAAGAGCAAGGAAAGGCAAGAGTCAATTCATATCAGTCAAATTATCATAATTACTCTTTGAAACCTTGAAACCTTTTAACAAAAGCAGTGATCACACCCCTTCCTGACTAATAACAGCATTTAGGTTGCAACAGCAAATAGCAGTTGATTAAACATGAAATTCTCTTTATTTCTTTGTTTTAGTTTTTTGGGGGTTTTTTTTGTTTTTCGACCGGCCTGGTTTTTTTTTGTTTGTTTGTTTGTTTGTTTGAGACGGAGTCTCGGTCTGTCTCCCAGGCTGGAGGGCAGTGGTGCAATCTTGGCTCACTGCAACATCTGCTTCCCAAGTTCAAGCGCTTATCCTGCCCCAGCCTCCTGAGCAGCAGCTGGGATTACAGGCATGTGGCACCATGCCCGGCTAATTTTGTATTTTTAGTAGAGACAGGGTTTTACCATGTTGGCCAGGCTGGTCTCAAACTTCTGACCTCAAGGGATCCACCTGCCTCAGCTTCCCAAAAGTGCTGAGATTACAGGCATGAGCCACCACGCCCGGCCTAGTCCTTACAAATTTATGTGTAAAGAGCCCGTGTGGTGGCTCATGCCTGTAATCCCAGCACTTTGGGAGGCCAAGGCGGGTGGATCACCTGAGGTCGGGAGTTCAAAACCACTCTGACCAACATGGAGAAACCCTGTCTCTACTAAAAATACAAAATTAGCCAGGCGTGGTGGCGCATGCCTGTAATCCCAGCTACTTCAGAGGCTGAGGCAGAGGAATCTCTTGAACCTGGGAGGCAGAGGTTGCAGTGAGCCGAGATCACACCATTGCACTCCAGCCTGGGCAACAAGAGGGAAACTCTGTCTCAAAAAAAGAATAATAAAAATAAAAATAAAAATAAACAAATTTATGTGTAAGTGTGTTTATATGAGCAAAGAAAAAGGTATAAAAGGATAACCCCACTGAAAATTTGGGATGGGGAGGCTTTTTTTCTGTATCTGTACATATATATATATCCATATATATATTTATTTGTTTTGAGACAGAGTTCGCTCTTGTCTCCCAAGCTGGAGTGCAATGGTGTTGGCTCCCTCCAACCTCTGCCTCACAGGTTTAAGTGATTCTCCTGCCTCAGCCTCCCGAGTAGCTGGGATTACAGGCATGCGCTGCCATGTCCGGCTAATTTTTGTATTTTTAGTAGAGACGGGGTTTCACCATGTTGACCAGGCTGGTCTTGAACTCCTGACCTCAGGTGATCCACCCACTCTGGCCTCCCAAAGTGCTGGGATTACAGGCGTGAGTCACCACACCCCACCTCAACTGCTTGTAAGTGCTTTTAGCTGGATTCCCATAGCTCATTTATTGTGGTTCTATATTATACACAGCTACTTGTTTGTCTCTCCTCTTAGCTCTATTTACGAGGGCAAAAGTGGTATCTTATTTCAATGTTTTTCAAACAGTAAGACGCAATCCACCATAAATGGATACATTAATTTAGTGAATTAGAACAAATGTTTCAATAGATTAGAAAATATCGGCCAGGTGCAGCGGCTCACGCCTGTAATCCCAGCACTTTGGGAGGCCGAGGTGGGCAGATCACTAGGTCAGGAGTTTGAGACCAGCTGAGCCAACATGGTGAAACCCTGTCTCTACTAAAAATAAAAAAAAAATTAGTTGGGCATGGTGGCACACGCCTGTAATCCCAGCTACTTGGGAGGCTGAAGCAGGAGAATCACTTAAACCCAGGAGGCGGAGGTTGCAATGAGCCAAGATCGCCAAGATCGTGCCACTGCACTCCAGCCTGGGCGACAGAAGCAAGACTCCCTCTAAAGAAAAAAAAAAAAAAAAAAAAAAAAAAAGAAGAGAAACTATCAGAGAACACTGAACATAACAAGGATTAAATATAATTCTGAGAAACTTAGTTACACGTGTAGGTATATATAGTGAACTGTGATAGAATATATATTTCTTACTGTGATTTGTGGTAAAAATAAGTTTGACAAATGATCTTATTTAATTATATCTCCAGTGCACACTGGTGAATACACAGCAGGGACTCAAAAAGTGGTTGCAGAAGTAAAACTAGTGTCTACCTATGAGCCACTTGTCTAACCACATTAAAAATACATTGTCATTCATTTCCTTCATCTGGCCAGATGTCCTTCAGTAGGCTTCCACAATCACATTACTTCTGTTCCTTTCCTTTTATCTGTAACCATTAACTTTCTCACTTTAAAATGCAGAGTCATTTTCAGAGATTGTTATCTTTCGGACCCAGGCTTCTTTAACTTGTCTAACCTTCCAGTGCTAAATATTCCTTCCTGGCTGGGCACAGTGGCTCACACCTGTAATCCCAGCACTTTCAGAGGCCAAGGTGGGCAGATCACTTGAGGTCAGGAGTTCGTGACCAGGTTGGCCAACATGGTGAAACCCAGTCTCTACTAAAAATACAAAAAATATAGCCAGGTGTGGTGTTGGGTGCCTGTAATCCCAGCTACTCAGGAGGGCTGAAGTAGGAGAATCGGTTGAACTTGGGAAGCGCAAGTTGCTGTCAGCCGAGATTGTGCCACTGCACTCCAGCCTGGGCAACAGAGCAAGACTCCGTCTCAAAAGATAAATAAAAATAAATATTCCTTCCTAAGTTTTATCCTAATGAATCTTCTGTATCATTCAAGAAAAGCCTTTTGCAAGATCCTGCTACTCTTTCAAAGTACTAGCGTTATCACCTTTCTTCCATCCTTAAGTTTTTAAAAGTAAGCGTCAACCTTTTGCCCTTGTCTCCCACACCATTCTAAAATCATTGTAATCTGGTTTCTGTTCCAGCTGCTGAGGAGTCCCAAGCTGCCAAAGGACTAAACAGAGCAACCCATTCTCAGCCCTCAGACTCAACTGCTCTGATTGGCTTCTATGAAGACACCACACCAATCTGTACTCTCTTCTTCCTCTACATAGATTAATATATGGAAGGCACTTGAAAATCTGCCTAGCTCAGAGAAAGTACTTTATAACCGTTAGCTAACTTATTATCTCCACTTATTCCTCCTCTTAACCTCTAACTACAGATTGTGTGCTTGGCAATTTTCTTTTCTCCCCCTCCCACTTTTTCCCTAGATCATGTCCTCTAGTCACAAGGTTTCAATGAGCCCATCTGTAAGAATACAAATCTCTCCCATAAATCCAAACCTGTCTCCTGACCCCTAGACCATATTCAACATCTCCAAAGCTGTCTTTTTCCAATGTCCTTATACTTTATCAATAGCATCATTATTTGCTCTCATCATTTTTCACGTCACTCTCTTACTCATCAGCACTATATGCAATCTATTCTCAAATTTGTCATCCCTACCTCCTCAATGTCTTTTCTATTTCCTAGCTCAGGCCTTCCTCATCACTCATATAATCTACCCCTCCAAACTGGTTTTACACTCCTCCAAAACTCAACTCCACATCACTGTCAGACAAACCTTACAAACTCATAGCTCTGATTGAGTTACTAAGTCAAAATCCTTCAATGGATCTACCCTACCTTCCCTAAAAAGCCCAAACTTTTGAGCTAGGCATTCGAGAACCAACACAAAATAGATGGCACCGATCCCATCCCCTGGCATTCTCTTTATCCACAACCTGGCCAAGCAGGAAAATTCTTTAGGTCTTCTCTCACTGATGCCTACTGAACATCCCTCCCATATTTTCATACTTCAGCCTGTTGATATTTTACCAACCTTAAAAATCCACTTAAGGCCAGACACTTTGGGAGGCTGAGGTGAGTGGATTGCTTGGGGCCAGGAGTTTGAGACCAGCCTGGCCAACACAGTGAAACCCCATCTCTGCTAAACATACAAAAATTAGCCAGGCATGGCAGTGCGCACCTGTAGTACCAAATACTCAGGAGGCTGAGGCACGAGAATCACTTGAACCCAGGAGACAGAGGTTGCAGTGAGCCAAGACTGTGCCACTGCACTCCAGCCTAGGCGACGGCGCGAGGCTGTCTTAAAAAAAAAAAAAAAAAAAGTCCACTTAAAACTCCAACTCCTCCACAGGTTTTGGGGGTTTGTTTTTCCTGGTTGACTTCTTCCTTTACCCCAAAGACATTCACTCTCTGTTCCAAACATTCTTAGCAACTGGTAATGACTCTTTCAGGCCTGCCTACATTCTGCAATATCCTACAGCTATTTTACATAATCACCTTAAACTCCCTGCTTAATGAAAAGCTCTTTAAGGGCAAAGACCATTTTTTATGTATCTTTGTAGCCCTTTTGACAATTAACATATCTTCTGACTTTTTTTTAAAGAGAAACCTAACCATTAGGAACAGCAAGTAGTGCAGAAGTCCTTGAAAACCTCAGCTACCCCTAGAATACCATGCTAAATGTCACCTAATGGAAGTCCAGGAGAAAGGACCTACAGTTTTTAAATAATCCGGATAGGAGGTAAGGAGGCGATGACTCAAAGTGAGGGTGACAAAAGACAACTCCCTCCGTATTTCACACCTCAGTGTTTTACACACCGTCCCTAGCAAAGGACCTTAAACAGAAAGTTAGGATAATTGGATTCCAGTGCCAACTATGCCATTTACTTGCTTAGTGCCTAGCCATTACCCTCTGAGCCTTTATTCATCTGTTCAATGAGAAGCTTCTACCAGAAGATCTCCAAGTCCCCTCCTTAGACTTCTCTTTTCTACAAAAAGATTAACCTGTTCAGGCACCCAATTCCCTGACAAGTCTTCAAAGCTTCATCCCAAGCCTCACTTCTTCAAATTCCATCTCCAACAACTCTGGTCCTGGCTGCTCTGGGCTACTTCAACACCTGCGATCCTCATAATCAAAGCTAAGTCACAAACTGTCTGTCCCCATCGCTCCATAATTGATATGAAAGTGGCCTCGGGAGGGGCAATGCAACCTACTCGGGCAGAAGGTGGGCTTCCTCCTCCCGCTGCTGCTCCACATCAGGTGTGCCCAGCGATCCATAGCCGAACAGTGTCCCTAAGATTGCAGCCTGACTCCCCTCCCGCCTGGGTTCCCTCCTTTCCAGTACCCAACGCTTCTCTAAAACGCAGCCATAGCCCTTCTCACCCAGCAACTCGAGGTTCATCCCTGCGGACTGTGGCCGCCCGGTCTCAGCTCCGGCAACAACGCCTTCTCCCCGGCCGGCTTCAGCAACTTGCGTCTAAGCGGTGGACGCCGCGAAGAGACTGGCGCAAGCTCCGGAGACTTTCGGACTTAGAAGGCCCCGCGGCTTCCGCTTTCTTCCCCCGCCTTCCTTGTTCGTTTCAGGTGGGCTGCCCAAATATATGCCTGACCAAAATCAAGCATACACTCCCTCGGAAACAATTAATTATGATCTTTGCTGAGGTACAACAATGTTATCGTCACTAGGGACTTTAAATAGCGCGACAATTTAAGGTTATTTGCTCCGGGAACATGTAGGTGAGGTAGAAATTCCAGGCATACAGTTAACCTACTAGTTCTTGCCCTGTTGTGTGTTCAGCGGCGTTGTCCGGGCGGGCTACCTCAGACTCCGCAGAAAAGGTTCCGGACAAGTCCTGCTAATGCAGGAAAGCAGGGAAGGTCGTCCCCTAGTGCTCGGGTGTGTAGCGCCGCTGACCTCACCAAGGCGCGTACTTACCCTGTATGTAGGCGGCGTTGCAGGGTGTTTCGGTCTCGTGAAAATTATTTCTCATTTGTAAAGATATGCTATTGATCCTACAGAAAGGTACGACAACATATGTTAGGCCTGTTTATGTTAAGATAATGAAAACCTTATTATCTAAGGTTTTAACCTTTACCAAACAGTGTTGACCGGGACGCTGTGAAAAAGACTGTGAAAAAGAATTGCAATGAGGGGTGGACTGAGTTTCCCGGAGCTCAGTCATACAGAACTCCAATGAAATACCCAAAGCAATTAGAGAAGTCCAGTTACTGGTATCTAGCGAAAGAGCAAATTTTATATGAACAAATTCCTACTATAAATGCTGTGGCTCATCAGAAAAAGGAAAGAACGTCAAAGGCTCGCTGCAGAAAATAGTACTCGGGCTAGGTCTCCGACAATGGAAAAATACACATACACAAGGTTATTAATCGCAGTATTGTCTGCAATTGCAAACTTTTGGAAACAATAATGAAACTTTTGAACTAGGGAGCCCAGCATTTTCATTTTGCCCTGGGCCCTGCAAATTATGTAGCTAGTCCAGTCTGCCTCTACTTGACAAATTTGCAGAAAAAGAAGCCTCATTCACACAGTGCACCCTGTCCCTGGGCCCCAGTTGATTGCTCTTTCAGTAAGCCCCTGACCTAAGCTCAACCCAATTAAATTCCTTTCCCAAGAATTTGGAATGGGAATTAAGTGGCCCCCACAGTCTGACACATCGATTGAAGAGAGTAAGTGTGAATTAAGGAGCTATTTAAAGCGCCTAATAATAGATGGACACCATGGTAGTTGGCTGCAGGTTGCAGAATGAAGCAGAGGTCCAGAAACTAGTCAAAGATAATACTTGGTGTATCCAATTAGTTCCCAAGAACATATTACATTAATGTCTTCTATTTCCATTATCCTTGGACCTTTATAAAGTATGTCTTTTGCAGCCGGGTGCGGTGGCTCACGCCTGTAATCCCAGCACTTTGGGAGGCCGAGGCGGGCTGATCACCTGAGGTCGGGAGTTCGAGACCAGCCTGATCAATATGGAGAAACACTGTCTCTACTAAAAATACAAAATTAGTTGGGCGTGGTGGCTCATGCCTGTTATCCCAGCTACTCGGGAGGCTGAGGCAGGAGAATCGCTTGAACCCGGGAGGCAGAGGTTTCAGTGAGCCAAGATCGCACCATTACACTCCAGCCTGGACAACAGAGTGAGACTCTGTCTCAAAAAAAAAAAAAAATCCACAGTTTTTCTACTCTCCAAAGACAAAGGAAAACTTTGCATAAAGGCAAAAGCAACAAAGAAAAATATCGTGTGAAAACGACAGCCTAGTTTCCTCTAAATTCTCTGACTCTACTCTCAAATCCAAAGTAATCATATATATATGTATTTAGAGATATGGTCTCACTCTGTTGCCCAGGCTGGAATGCAATGACGAAACCATAGCTCACTACTGTAACCTTAAATTCCTGGGCACAAGTAATCCTCCTGCCTCAGCCTCCCATATGCAGGGATTACAGATTACAGCTGTGAGCTACCATGCCTGATTCCAATGTAATAATTTTTACAGATTGGATGCTAATATAGCTAATGAAGTTAAAATTAAAGCTGTTAAAAATAAAAATAGTGAGGCCAGGTGCAATGGCTCACACCTGTAATCCCAGCACTTTGGGAGGCAGAGGCCAGGCGTATCACGAGGTTAGGAGTTCGAGACCAGCCTGGCCAACATGGTGAAACCCCGTCTATACCAAAAATACAAAAAATAGCCAGGTGTGGTGGCGCATGTCTGTAATCCCAGCTACTAGGGAGGCTGAGGCAGGAGAATCGCTTGAACCCAGGAGGTGGAGTTTGCAGTGAGCCAAGATCATGCCATTGCACTCCAGCCTGGGCAACAGCAAGACTTCATCTCAAAATAAATAAATAAATAAAATGAAAATAAAAATAGTGTTAGAAAACCCCTGAGGAATTTTCTTTTTTTTTTTTTTTTTTTTTTTTTGAGAGGGAGTCTTGCTCTTGTTGCCTGGGCTGGAGTGCAGTGGCGCAATCTCAACTCAGCACCTGGCCCACTGAGGGATTTTCAGTACACCTTTTTCCTCACACCTCTTTTTCCCTTTCTACCCCTCCAATCCTATTTGGACTTTCTTTTTTTTTCTTTTCTTTCTTTTTTTTTTTTGAGACAGAGTCTCACTCTGTCGTCCAGGCTGGAGTGCAGTGGCATGATCACAGCTCACTGCAGCTCAACCTCCAGGCTCAAGTGATTTTCCCACCTCAGTCCCCCCAAGTAGCAGGGACTATAGGCAGGCACCAACATGCCCAGCTAATTGTTGTAGTTTTTGTAGAGACAGGGATTCACCATGTTGCCCAGGCTGGACTCGAACTCCTGGGCCCAAGCTGTCTGCCCACATCGGCCCCGCAAAGTGCTGCCATTACAGGTGGTGAGTCACCATGCCTGGCCTTTTTTTTTTAAAAAAAAAAGTTTAAATAACCTGTAAAAATTAGAGAGCAAGCCATGGCACTTCAAAAAAAGGGAAGTGATCTATTTGACAACGCCAGATCTCATCAGTAATCAGTAAAATGCAAATTGTCACAATTAGATATTTACAACCACAAAGTTGACAAACTAAAAGAAGAGCACCCAAAATTCTTGTAAGAGAATTCTCTCAAGAGAATGTGAATCAGTACAACCACGTCGGAAAACAATTTCTTGTTATGTAGTAAAAATGACCTTGTTTACATTTTTATACACTATGACCAGGAAATTCTACCTGTAGGTATATATTGTAGAAAAACTCTTGCACAAGTGCACCAGGAAACATGTACAATGGACATAGTACCATTGTTCATAATAGCAAAAAAAAAATCACAAATAGCCCAAACATCAAAAACTGTAGAATGGCTATATCCTGATATATTCATATAATGAAATCAGCAATAAGCAGCTAATTGGCCCCCCTGCTACCTACCTCTCTTCTACTGAAACTCATTCTTTTTTTTTTTTTTTTTTTGAGACGGAGTCTCGCTCTGTCACCCAGGCTGGAGTGCAGTGGCGCAATCTCCGCTCACTGCAAGCTCTGCCTCGCGGGTTCACGCCATTCTTCTGTCTCAGCCTCGCGAGTAGCTGGGACTACAGGTGCCCGCCATCGCGTCTGGCTAATTTTTTGTATTTTTAGTAGAGACGGGGTTTCACCTTGTTAGCCAGGATGGTCTCGATCTCCTGACCTCGTGATCCGCCCTCCTTGGCCTCCCAAAGTGCTGGGACTACAGGCGTGAGCCACCGCACCCGGCCTGAAACTCATTCTTTTCTAGTCACATTGGCACTGCGTTGCTATTATATGAGCTTGCTAAGCACTTTATTCCTGCAGGAATGTAGCACTTTTGTTCCCTCTGCCTGAATCCCTCTTTATGTGTGTGTGTGTGTGTGTGTGTGTGTGTGTGTGTGTGTGTGACGGAGTCTTGCTCTGTCACCCAAGCTGGAGTGCAGTGGTGCAGTCCCCACTCACTGCAACCTCCGCCTCTTGGGTTCAAGCAGTTCTCCTGCCTCAGCCTCCCAACTAGCTGGGATTACAGGCATGCCCCACCATGCCCAGCTAATTTTTGTATTTTTAGTAGAGACAGGGTTTTGCCGTGTTGGCCAGGCTGGTCTCGAACTCCTGACCTCAGGTGATCTGCCCACCTCAGCTTCCCAAAGTGCTGGGATTACAGGCGTGAGCCACTGCACCCGGCCCCTACTTCATTTTCCTTCATGGTAGTTATCACCGCTTGTCCCATTATACATTGATTCATTTATTTGTTTCTTCATTGTCTCCCTTTTACAAGAGTATAAGCTCCTTAAAGGCAAGTACTTTGTCAGTTTTATTCACAGATATGCCATTGTGCCTAGAAAAGAAAGGGCATACAGGTGCTTTAATACGTATTTGTAAAATATTTGCAAAATAAATGAATCAGTATAATTAATGCAAAGATTTTTTCAGACTGGCTTCAGAGACAGAGGCTTTCAGACTGGCTTAAGAAATTAAAAATAATCCTTTTTATTCATTCTGCAGAAGATAAACAAATATATTGAGATGGCCGTCTCAAAATCTAAAAGCTGTTCTAGCTTTTTAAAGTTATTTGGAAATAAAAATTAAACTTTTTTTGTACGAAACCCTCAGCAGTTCGTTGTGATTTCAGATTATATCATAAGTGATCAACAGTAATACAATTTATGAGCCATTGTTATCTCTTACACTAATTATTCTTTTTTTAACTATATATATATTTTAGAGATGGTCGGGGCGGGGGGAGGTCTCCCTATGTAGCCCAGGCTGGTCTCGAACTCCTGGGCTCGAGTGATCCTCCCACCTCAGTCTCCCAAAGTGCTGAGATTACAGGCATGAGCCATCATGCCTGGCCTAGTTATGCTTCGTGACGTCACATAGTTATTTAAAATATGTCTTATGATTCTTGATAAAAAGATTTATATTTTAGATGAGTAATAAGACCATTTACCAGTAGAAACCCTTGTTCTTTACATTGTATAATAGTGTAGGAAAACATGGTAGAGAAGTCTGCCACTTAAAAAATAAAGCAGAGAGATGAGAATAAAATAATTATAAAAGACTACTTTTTGTACCACTTCATGACAAGAAATTTAAAAATCTAAAGGAAGCCAGGTGTGGTGGCTCACACCTGCAATTGCAGTACTTAGGGAGGCTGAGGCAGGAAGATCACTTGAGACCAGGAGTTCGAGACAAGCCTGGGCAAAATAGTGAGACCCTGTTCTAAAAAAGAATAAAAACGGCTGGGCACAGTGGCTCACGCCTGTAATCCCAGTGCTTTGGGAGGCCGAGGCGGGCAGATCATGAGGTCAGGAGTTCGAGATCAGCCTGGCCAACATGGTGAAACCCCATCTCTACTAAAAATACAAAAATTAGCTGGGCGTGGTGGTGGGCGCCTGTAGTCCCAGCTACTTGGGAGGCCGAGGCAGGAGAATAGCTTGAACCTGGGAGGCAGAGGTTGCAGTGAGCCAAGATCACACCACTACACTCCAGCCTGAGCGACAGTGCTAGACTGTCTCAAAAATAAAAATAAAAGATGTTAACCTTCTTTGAATTGCATTGTATTGAATGTTATTAATATATGTTCCACAATTGTATGAGACTCCTAAAATTCTAATATGTCTGGCATATGCAGTCAGTTGTAATTATGGTTAGTTTATTAAATTATTGTAGGCTACAGAAATAACCAAATTTTCTTGTTGAATATGACTTTTTTTTTTTTTTTGAGATGGAGGAGTCTCACTCTTGTCGCCCAGGCTGGAGTGCAGTGGCCTGATCTCACTGCAACCTCTGCCTCCTGGGTTCAAGTGATTCTCCTGCCTCAGCCTCCCAAGTAGCTGGGATTATAGGCATGTGCCACCACACCTGGCTAACTTTTGTATTTTTAGTACAGACAGGGTTTCACCATGTTGGCCAAGCTGGTCTCAAACTCCTGACCTCAAAGGGATACACCCTCCTCGGCCTCCCAAAGTGCTAGGATTACAGACATGAGCCACCGTGCCCAGCAATTATGCCTTTATGCCCATTTTAAGTTGTTTCCATGGTTAATTGCTTAATTCTGATGCAGTTTCTGAAAACTCCACAAGCAAATCCTAGAGTGTTGTGTCTTCAGGGAGGTTCATGAAAGGATGGAAAGGACACTGACAAGCACTCTTAAATACAGCTTTCTGGCCGGGTGCAGTGGCTCACGCCTGTAATCCCAGCACTTTGGGAGGCCGAGGCAGGTGGACCACTTGAGGTCAGGAGTTCGAGACCAGCCTGGCCCACATGGCGAAACCCCATCTCTACTAAAGGAATAAAAATTAGCCAGGCATGGTGGCATGTGCCTGTAATCCCCACTACTAGGGGGGCTGAGGCAGGAGGATCACTTGAACCTGGGAGGTGGAGGTTGCAGTGAGCTGAGATCGTACCACTGCACTCCAGTCTGGGCAACAGAGCGAGACCCCGTCTCAAAAAAAAAAAACATACAGCTTTCTGACAACTTTAGGATCACATCATTTGGACTAGGTAAGAATTCTCAGAACTCTAATAAAAGGAATGACTGGTTTATAAAACTGCTAACCCAAACAGGACAAGAATTAATTGAAGGCTGGGGTAGTGCCTCATGCCTGTAATCCCGGCACTTTGGGAGGCCAAGGCAGGCGGATCCCTTGAGCCCAAGAGTTTGAGGCCTGTCTAGGCAACATGGGGAAACCCTGTCTCTACAAAAAATACAAAAATTAGCCGGACATAGTGGTGCATGTCTGTAGTCCCAGTTACTTGGGAGGCTGAAGTGGAAGGATTGCTTAAGCCTGGGAGGGGGAAGTTGCAGTGAGCTGAGACTGCACCACTGCACTTCAGCCTAGGCAACAGAGTGAGACCCTGTCTCAAATAAATAAATAAATAATTGAATACCAAGAAAATACTTTGCCTAATTGTCATACTAGATCAGCCAGTATGGAAATTGTTAAGATGTGCAATTTGAATAAATTCCATGGTCCAACTCAAATTACCTATGCTAACCCATCTAATAAACAGTGCTATGCACCTAAATTGGGGAAACACAGTTGGTATTAAAATATAAGTCCAATATTAGGCACAGACTCATGGAGAACCCTGATGGCTGCCTGGCCCTTCCTGAGTCCTTAAAGCCTCCATTATTAAGCTTTCCATGATTCATCATGAAGAGATAAAATGTTCCAAATTAAATGTGTGTGTATGTGTGTGCGTGAGTGGGTGTGTATGATGACTGTTCTAAATTGCTAAAATAGTTTATGATCAATGTTTTGTTTGTTAAACCCATAATCCTGGGAAGATGAACACAACTTCAAGTACATTTCTGCTACCTGATGGGTCACTTAAACCTTTATAGAAGAATTTTATTCAATTGTCATTTTCAGTGCATGTTTTCTGGTTGTAGTGATAGAAGTACTAATACTTATTTCACTGGACAAGTTGTAAAAACAGTTTTATTTATTTATTTTGGTTTTTTTTTAATTTTTTTAGTTTTTATTTTTTTGAGACGGAGTTTCACTCTGGTTGCCCAGGCTGGAGTGCAATGGCGCGATCTCGGCTCACTGCAACCTCCGCCTCCCACCTCCTGGGTTCAAGCAATTCTCCTGCCTCAGCCTCCCTAGTAGCTGGGATTACAGGCGCCTGCCACCACACCCGGCTAATTTTTTCTATTTTTAGTAGAGACAGGGTTTCACCATGTTGGCCAGGCTGGTCTTGAACTCCTGACCTCAGGTGATCTGCCCACCTCAGCTTCCCAAAGTGCTGGGATTACAGGCATGACCCACAGCGCCCGGCCTATTTATTTATTTATTTATTTTTCAGACAGAGTTTCACTCTTGTTGCCCAGGCTGGAGTGCAATGGTACAATCTCGACTCACTGCAACCTCTGCCTCCCAGATTCAAGTGATTCTCCTGCCTCAGCCTCTCAAGTAGCTGGGATTACAGGCATGTGCCACCACACCCAGCTAATTTTGTATTTTTAGTAAAGGTGGTGTTTCATTATGTTGGCCAAGCTGGTCTTGAACTCCAGACCTCAGGTGATCCACCCTCCTCGACCTCCCAAAGTGTTGGGATTACAGGCATGAGCCATGGCGTCTGGCCATAAAACAGTTTTTTGTTTTTTTTGGTTTTTTTGAGATAGAATGTCCCTCTGTTGTCCAGGCTGGAGTGCAATGGCATGATCTCAGCTCACTGCAACGTGTGCATCCCAGATTCAAGTGATTCTTCTGCCTCAGCTTCCCAAGTTGCTGGGATTACAGGCAACTGCCACCATGCCTGGCTAATATTTATATTTTTAGTAGAGATGGGGTTTCACCATGTTGGCCAGGCTGGTCTCAAACTCCTGACCTCAGGCGATCCTCCTGCCTTGGCCTCCCAAAGTGTTGGGATTACAGGCGTGAGCCACCGCGGCTGGCCAGTTTTTAAAAAAGGATTGCAGATACAATAACATTAGGCAAAGCTAACTGAATTGACTAGATTGCCTTGGTCCAAGGTGTAGCAGATTGATGACAATCAGATCCACTTCCAGTAGAAGATGGAAGTTGACCCCTTATGAAATAAATAGTCACTGGAAAGGCCTATGCACCTAATAATAGAATGTCTTGTATCTTCTGCTACTAAATACTGATATGACTAAATGCTACAAGGTTTTAATGCATTATGCCAAAGTGTATTTTCACCAGGTTAAAAAAAAACTTTCATAGTCCACTGACTGAGGACAATCAAACCTTTCACAATCTAGAACCTGGAGATCGATTGGGTCTTCTGAGGGCAACATCACAGAAAAACTGCCCTTGGCACCCACAATGCAGCAAAACTTTGAGATCCTGAACCTTGGTCTCATAATCTCACAACTCAGAAGGGCCCCCTCCAGACTCTTGGAACTGTATACTGATTGGAAACCTTAAGGTAAAGCTAACCAGGGAAGTTTCTCTCCAGAAGCAGATGGCATCCCAGATGTAGACAGCTTTTTCTCAAGATCATGGATCAAGATTGTACTATCATGATACTCTTCTCTCTCAAATTTTTTCTTGCTTGTGCCTGTATGAACAATAGAACTGAAAAAGGGATCTCATGTGTGTACTCATGGGGTATACTTTTATTTGTAGAGGATTTTGCAGCCACATGGACAGTCTTACACTTTGATAGATAGAAGATAAAAGGCCAGTGTCAGGGGAAAAAGAAAGAAAATTCTTAGAAGCACTTTATTAAGCACTTAATTTATCCCTTTTTTTTTTTTTTTTTTTTTCTGAGACAGTGTCTTACTCTGTCACCCAGGCTGGAGTGCAGTGGTGCAATCACGGCTCACTACAGCCTCTACCTCCTGGGCTCTGGCGATCCTCCCACTTCAGCCTCCCAAGTAGCTGAGACTACAGGCATGTGCCACCATGCCTGGCTAATTTTTGTATCTTTTGTAGAGACAGGGTTTCACCATGCTGCCTAGGCTAGTCTCAAACTCCTGGACTCAAGCAATCTGCCCACCTCAGCCTTCCAGAGTGCTAGGATTACAGGCATGAGCCACTGTGCCTGACCTTAATTTATCTTTAGCACCAGGATACACTAAACTTTCTGGAGCTAGGAAACAAAAGACTATTAGCTAGAAGGAAAGGAAAATTGGAATATAGTGAGTTTCTGTCCAGTTCATTAATATCTTAAGGGAATGCCTAATCAATTCTTTGAACGTAAGCTTCTTGAAGGCAAGCAGCCTACTCTGTTTTGTTTCCAAGTGTCTAGATTAATGGTTGGCACACTATACATCCTCAATAAATAATTGTTGATCAATAAACAACCACAGGAACAATTTATGAACTATAATTCTCATCCTAGGCTTTTTTTATTACTTTATGTTATTATCTAAAAACAGTACACAACCTTGAAACTAATTCACTGTACATTTTATAAGTGATAAAGACAAAATACCTAGCATATTCAAAGCCACGTGTTAGCTTATATTAATTGTGATCCAAATTTGCACACTGAGTTCAGCTCACCAATCCAGTTAATCAAAACAGATCAAAAGTCGATCAGGGAAGGCAGAGGAAAATGAAATGCAGACAGGTCCTATCTTTATTTAAAATTTTTTTTTCATCATGGCCTCTTTTTGGCATTAATTCTGACTTTTAAAAATATTGAGTTTTGGAGTGCCCCCTTAAATTTTGCACACCAAACAAGTGCCTCACTTGCCCCACAGCAGAGGCCTCAGACAACCCCACAATAAGCACCAGAGGAGGAATGCTCCTTCCGAGTCATACCAAATTAAGGTCAGAGGGCCAGGCCATTATAGCCTTGAATGACCAGCCATTGGACATAGACTGGTTTTGGCAAGGAGGCAACACCTTGTGAGAGCCAACTCGTATCTGCTGAAGGCAAAATCTGTGGAGAGGAACTTGGCTGTGAGCTATCAGCATCCAACACCCTTTCCAGCTGGGAGACATTCCTGACAGTTTGGTCCTTAAGGGGCAATATGGGAGGCACAACAACTTTTTAGTTCTGCTATTATTATTATTATTATTTTGAGACAGAGTCTCGCTCTGTTGCCCAGGCTGGAGTGCAATGACACGATCTCGGCTCACTGCAACCTCCACCTCCTGGGTTCAAGCAATTCTCCTGCCTCAGCCTCCTGAGTAGCTGGAATTATAGGCATGAGCCACCTCGCCCAGCTAATTTTTGTATTTTTAGTAGAGAGGGGTTTCACCATGTTGTCCAGGCTGGTCTCAAACTCCTGACCTCAGGTGATCCACCTGCCTTGGCCTCCCAAAGTGCTGGGATTACAGGCATGAGCCACTGCGCCCGGCCAACTTTAGACATTTCTCTACTGTTAAATTACTACAAGTGTATCAACTTTGTAATTCAACTCATTAACATATTGAGTCTCTAAACAACAACAAAGACTGGGATATGAGGTCCTGTGGACCACAGTTTTACATCCTACTGAGGTAGGAGATGACCTTTCTGAAACCCCAATCCAGCCAGTCATTTATTCCAGCTTCTATCCTATAAAAGTCCTCTCCCACCCTACAGACTGGTGAGCCTATCCCAGGGAACACAGCGCTTAGGCTGCAGATGGTGAGGGTAAGCGCCCCTCCCTCAGGTCTCTTAGGCAAAAGGGGAGTTGGTATTTAGGGTCAATGAGAGTAAAGGGCTGTTGATGAGTGTAGGAGGGTGGCTCAGACATCTCAGTTTAGAACCCCAGGCTGACTCGTTCTCATTCTTACCCTTTCTCCCTTTCCTGGGCAGGTCCTCAGATCCCTGACCCCCTAGGTGAAGTGGAGACAGCCCAAGGCAGCAACCTCTGGCCGGCATGCCTCCCAAGTGCTGCCGTGTCATCTGCACCAAGAAGGGTAAGTGGGGGTCCAGGCCGTGGGGAAACGGGCCCTGTCTTAAGTCAGCTCCGCTGCCACAACACAATACCATAGAGTGGCTGAGTTAAACAACGGAAATGATCTCTCACAGTTCTGGAGTCTGGAAGTCCAGGATCAAGGTGTTGATGGATTCAGTGTCTGGTGTGGGCCTAACTTCTGGTTCACAGACAGCGTCCTCCCTGCTGTATCCACCTGATCCATCTGCTTCTCAGTCTACATCTTGCCTGAGGTCTTCTTGAGGGACTAGGACAGAGAGCTGTGTCCTGCTCTCTGTGCTCTAGTGTTCCAGAAAGAATGGAGTCTGGCTGCTTGTTCTCACAGTCCAATAACAAGATGCAGACAGACTGGGAAAGAAGGGAGTTTATTATTTTTATTTATTTATTTTTTGAGACAGCATCTCGCGCTATTGCCTGGGCTAGAGTGCAGTAGCACGACCTCAGCTCACTGCAACCTCTGCCTCCCGGGTTCAAGCGATTCTCCAGCCTCAGCCTCCCGAGTAGCTGGGATTACAGGCACCCACCATCACGCTCGGCTAATATTTTGTATTTTTAGTAGAGACAGGGTTTCACTATGTTGGCCAGGCTGGTCTCAAACCCCTGACCTCATGATCTGCCCACCTTGGCCTCCCAAAGTGCTGGGATTACAGGCATGAGCCACCGTGCCCAGCTAATTATGCCTAAATCTTAGCAGAATCCAGAGCCCTCTCATTATTCTAACCTTGTGGGCTTTTATCAGTTTTACAAAGGCAGTTTAGTTCTGGGAAGGGCTATTATTATTCTTGCTTTAAGATTAAACTATAAACTAACTTTCTCCCAAAGTTGGCTTGGAATGACCAAGGACAGCTTGGATGTTAGAAGCAAGATGGAGTCAACTATATCAGATTTTTCTTACAGTCATAATTTTGGAAAGGTGGTTTTATCTGAAGGTAATCAGTATCTTTATCCTTCTCTGAAAATATAGGGATCTTACAATATTTCAAAAGTTCACCCTCTCATTTGAGCCCCAGAGTTCAAGGCTGCAGTGAGGTATGATCACGCCACTGCACTCAGCTTTGGTCAACAGAGCAGAACCCCATCTCTAAAAAAGGAAGAAAAACCTCTTGGCTGAGATTCTTTTGCCTCAGAAGTTAGATATCATTATACATATTGCTTTATTTATTTATTTGTTTGTTTGTTTGTTTGTTTGTTTTCTCGAGACAGAGTCTCATTCTGTTGCCCAGGCTGGAGTACAGTGGCACAATCTTGGCTCACTGCAGCCTCTGCCTCCTGAGTTCAAGTGATTCTCGTGCCTCAGCCTCCCTGAGTAGCTGAGATTACAGGCAAGCGCCTCCATGCTTGGCTAATGTTTTTGTATTTTTTTGTATTTTTAGTAAAGACAGGTTTTCACCATGTTGGTCAGGCTGGTCTCGAACTCCTGACCTCAAGGGATCCTCCCGCCACAGCCTCTCAAAGTGCTGGGATTACAGGCCCATTACATGCCCGACCTGATATCATTATACATTTTTTTATATATATAACCAATGTGTGTTTAGATTTAGCCATCCATTTACTGTTTTCTTCGCTTACCATTCATTCCTGCATGTCAGGCCTCTCTAGGTTCATGGTTTCCTTTTTCCTAAAATACATCTTTTACATGAGTATTAATGAAAATCAGTTTGTAAATTATTTCAACTTTTGATTTTTAAAAAATGTTTTAATTTTTATCCTCATTCTTGGAGTATACATCAGCTAAGCATATACTTACAGGTTGGTATTTCTTTTCTATCGCCACTTTGGAGATGTTATTTAAAAGACAAGACAGGGCCTGGCGCAGTGGCTCACACCTGTAATCCAGCACTTTGGGAGGCTTAGGCAGGCGGATCACTTGAGGCCAGGAGTTCGACACCAGCCTCGCTAACATGGTGAAACCCTGTCTCTACTAAAAATACAAAAATTAGGCCAGGTGTGGTGGTGTGTGCCTGTAATCCCAGCTACTCGGGAGGCTGAGGCAGGAGAATGACTTGAATCTGGGAGGCAGAGGTTGCAGTGAGCCGAGATGGCACCATTGCACTCCAGCCTGGGCAAAAAGAGCAAAACCCCACTCAAAAAAAAAAAACAAAAGCCAAGTGTGGTGGTATAAGGCCCAGACCCAGACCCAGATCTGAGTTGCAGCCACCCTCACCATGCTGCCCACTGCCTGCGCTCCACCACCTGCCTCTGTGGCCAGTCATGTTGGAGCATATGAGCTTGCTGCCCATACGAATAGATTACAAGGGACAAAAGCTAGTTGAACAAATGTTTCAGAGAATTATTATTTTTTCTTCAGTCATTGGATTTATCTACGGTTTTGTGGCTGAACATTGCAGATGAACTGTCTATATAGTTATAGCTGGATTTGCTTTTTCACATTTGCTGACACTTCACCCGTGGCCCATCCATCAGTGGCATCCCCTCAAGAGGTTACTTGTCCAAGACTCATCACAGACAACCAACAAGAAGCTGGGGATAGAAAAATTAAGAGGCATGCTAAAAATACTCTATTGGGGTTTTCCTGGTTTGGCTTTGCTATAGCACCTGTTTTTGTTTCATGTGAAATGGATCCAAAACATCAGATAAAAGCCACTCATGCAGGCTGGGCGCGGTGGCTCACACCTGTAATCCCAGCACTTCAGGAGGCCAAAGCGGACGGATCAAAAGGTCAGGAGATCGAGACCATCCTGGCTAACACGGTGAAACCCCATCTCTACTAAGAATACAAAAAATTAGCTGGGTGTGGTGACACACGCTTATGGTCCCAGCTACTCGGGAGGCTGAGACAGGAGAATCACTTTAACCTGGGAGGCAGAGGTTGCAGTGAGCTGAGATCGTGCCACTGCACTCCAGCCTGGGTGGCAGAGAGAGACTCCGTGCCCCCCAACCCCACCAAAAAAAACACTTCATACATCCAGGCATGGTGGCTCATGCCTCTAATCCCAGCACTCTGGATCACCTGAGGCCAGGAGTTCGAGACCAGCCTTGCCAACATGGTGAGAACCCCCCCCTCCCATCTCTACAAAAATACAAAAAAGTTTAGCCAGGCATGATGGTGGGTGCCTGTAATCCCAGCTACTAGAGAGGCTGAGATGGGAAAATTGCTTGAACCTGGGAGGCGGAGGTTGCAGTGAGCCAAGATCATACCACTGCACTCCAGCCTGGACCACAGAGACTCTGTCTTAAAAAAAAAAAAAAAAAAAAGCCACGAATGCTTTCTGGCACAGCTGTATGTAGATCTGGTTTTCTATATTTCATTTTTAATCCCATTGGGTTTTGATTTATAAATATTTTAGAGCCTCTCTTTATTATCTTGCTCTGAAATGGAGAATAGAAAATACAAGTATGCAACATTTTTTCAGGTTTTTATAAAGTTTTCATAATGAAGAATAGATGGCTTACAAATTATAATACAATTTAACTATCGAAGTGTGTGCATGTGTGTGTGTGAGACAGGGTCTGGCTCTGTTGCCCAGGCTGTAGCACAGTGGCAAGATCTTGGCTCATGTAGCCTCGACCTCCCAGGCTCAAGCGATCCTCCCACCTCAGCCTCCCTCCCTGTAGCTGGGACCACAGGTTTTGTATTTTTAGTAGATACAGGGTTTCACCATGTTGCCCAGGCTGGTGTTGAACTCCTGGGCTCAAGGGATCCACCCACCTCAGCCTCCCAAAGTGCTGGGATTACAGGGATGAGCCACTGTGCCTAGCCATTAACTATCAAAGTTTTATAATTCACTATAAGTAAACTGTTTAATATTTTCAATTAAAACTGATAGCCTCCTGAGTAGCTGGGATTACAGGCGCCTGCCACCACGCCCAGCTAATTTTTGTATTTTTAGTAGAGACGGAGTTTCACCATGTTGGCCACGCTGGTCTCGAACTCCTGACCTCAAGTGATCTGCCCACCTCAGCCTCCCAAAGTGCTGGGATTATAGATGTGAGCCACCACACCTGGCTGGCAAATTTTTAAATTTTTTTGTAGAGACAGGACTCACTATTTTACCCAGGCTGGTCTTGTACTTCTGAGCTCAAATGATCCTACCACCTTGGCCTGCCAAAGTGCTGAGATTACAGGTGTGACCCACCATGCCTGACCACACTTGCAAATTTAAAAACATACCTCTGTAAAACTCACCTCAACCTCCTGGGCTCAGTCAGTCCTCCCACTTCAGCCTCCCACGTAGCTAGGACTACAGGCACACACCATACAATGCCTGGCTAAATAATATCATTTTTATAAAGCACAAACACAGGCAAAACCAACGTATATATTGTTTAGAGCTACATATACATTTGGAAATACTTTTCTTAAAAAAAAAAACAAGAGAATGGGCCAGACGTGGTGGCTCACACATGTAATCCCAGCACTTTGGGAAGCCGAGGCGGGTGGATCACGAGGTCAAGAGTTCAAGACCAGCCTGGCCAACATGGTGAAACCTCGTCTCTACTAAAAATACAAAAATTAGCTGGGCAAGGTAGTGTGCGCCTGTAATCCCAGCTACTCAGGAGGCTGAGGCAGGAGAATTGCTTGAACCCAGGAAGCGGAGGTTGCAGTGAGCCGAGATCATGCCACTGCACTCCAGCCTGGATGACAAAGCAAGAATCCATCTCAAATAAAAAAGAAAAAAAAAAAGAGAATATCAACACAGTAGTAACCTAGGGATGGGAGAAAGGCAGGGGGGTGCCGGAACTGGCATCTGGGAGAATCACACAGGGGCTTCCAAACCATGGCAGTGTTCTGGCCCACAAATTGCACAGTAAATTCACATTTTAAAAATTGTTCTTGGCCGGGCATGGTGGCTCATGTCTGTAATCTCAGCACTTTGGGAGGCCAAGGCAGGTGGATCACCTGAGGTCAGGAGTTTGAGACCAGCCTGGCCAACATGGCAAAACCCCATCTCTACTAAAAATACAAAAGTTAGCCAGGCATGGTGGTGCATGCCTGTAATCCCAGCTACTCGGGAGGCTGAGGCAGGAGAATCACTTGAACCTGGAAGATGGAGGTTGCAGTGAGCCGAGATGGCACCATTGCACTCCAGCCTGGGCGACAGTGAGATTTCGTCTCCAGAAAAAAAAAAAAATTGTTCTTCTGCATCAATTTTTTTTGTTTTGAAGACAGAGTCTCACCCTATTGCCCAGGCTGGAGTGCAGTGGTGCAATGTCAGCTCACTGCAACCTCTGCCTCCTGGGTTAAATTAATTCTCCCTGCCTCATTCTCCTGAGTAGCTGGGATTACAGGCACCCGCCACCACACTCAGCTAATTTTTGTATTTTTAGTAGGGATGGGGTTTGGCCATGTTGGCCAGGCTGGTCTCGAACTCCTGACCTCAGATGATCTGCCCGCCTCGGCCTCCCAAAGTGCTGGGATTACAGGCATGAGCCATCACACCCGGCCGCATCAAAATATATGAGGATGTTACATCTACTCCTGTGCCAGTATCTAATAATTTTTAAAAATTGTAAGCAAATCCTGCTCAGTAAAATGTCTTAGACTAACCATCGTGTTTCTCTATGGTCCCAGCTTAGAACCTGGAGCAGTTCCCCTTATTTTCAGAGCCAGTGGCTTCACATTGAGCCTGACATTTGCCTCTTAAACTCCTGCTTCCACACATAGAAAGGCTCTGAGTTAGTCTTTACCTAGATGCTTGAGGGTCTTTGTGATTCATGGGGAAGCCATGCTGAGAAAATAAGGGACGAAGGAAAGAGAGAGGAAATAGAAGCCAAGGCAGTCTTCATAGGTTGAAAAATACTCCAGAGATTTAGAAATGTCCTTCCCAGAGACCAAGTTGTGGCCTCTCTGTGTCAGGCCCCAATCTGTCAATCTTCTTTCATGACCTTGCCTCCCAGTAGTGCCAGAAGGGTGGCTGTGGGGGTCAAGGAGCCCAAGAGGTGAACTGTAGCGACCATGTGTCACCTGGCGCCTGTCCTGAATTTAGGTCCCTTTTCTAACTGCTGCTTGATTACTTTTCAGGAGTTATATCTCCTCCAATGAATGTAATTTTTAGTGAGCAGGCAAATTTAGGTGCCTGCCTCCCATCATGGAATCTGAAGGGGACAGATCCTTCCAGTTCTGAACCAGTAAAGCTAGAAGATGGGCCTGGGACCTATGCTGGACCAGTCGAGAAGACGCGCCCTGGCTGCTAACTCATGAGGGAGTAAAGATGGTTCATCATAGCCTTAGACAGGCCTTTGCAAAAGCTTGCAAAGCTGCTCTGGTTCTAAGGGAGGAGACCACCCCTCATATTGTCTTGTGCCCAATTTCTGCCTCCAAAGAAAGAAGAAGTAAAAACTAAAAGGCAGAAATGAAATCCACAAGCAGACAGCCCAGCGCCACACCCTGGGCCTGGCAGTTAAAGATCGACCCCTGACCTAATCGGTTATTTGCATAAAAAAGGCACTGTGAAGATCCCCGTCCTGGTCGGTTCCTTTCTAATTACCGGTGTATGCAGCCCCCAGTCACATACCCGCTGCTTGCTCAATCCATCACGACCCTCTCACGTGGACCCTCTTAGAGCTGTGAGCCCTTAAAAGGGACAGGAATTGCTCACTTGGGAGCTCGGCTCTTGAGACATGAGTCTTGCTGATGCTCCCGGCCAAATAAACCCCTTCGTTCTTTAACTCGGTGTCTGAGGGGTTTTGTCTGCGGCTTGTCCTGACACATTTCTTGGTTCCCTGACCGGGAAGCGAAGTGACTGGCAGATGGTCAAGGCAGCTCCTTAGGCAGCTTTAGCCTGCCCTGTGGAACATCCCTGCGGGGGACTCCGACCAGCCCGAGCGACGCAGATTCTGAGAGCGCTCCTGGGTAGGCATTTGTCCCGGTGGGACGCCTTGCCAGAGCAGTGTGTGGCAGGCCCCCACAGAGGATCAATGCAGTGGCTGAACACCGAGAAGGAACTGGCACTTGGAGTCCGGACATCTAAAACTTGGTAAGACTAGTCTTTGGAACTTGCCCACTCCATTTGAGTGGAAGCGTGGCCTGATCACCCATGGCATGCCTTTATTGGCACTTTGGTTTTGGTTTTGACTTGGTTTGAATTGCTTGACAGGACCGGTCTTAGGAACTTGCCTCCTCCATTTAAGTGGAAGCGTGGCCTGATCATGACGTGCCTGTACCGGCACTTCGTTTTTTGTTTTTGACTTGACTTGGATTGCTTGATACTTTGGTTTTGGTTTTGACCTGGCGTGGATTTCTTGATACTCTGATTTTGGTTTTGACTCTGGTTTGGCGTAAACTGTAGAAGTGTGTGTGTGCCCTTTTTACCTGTTCTTTGTTTTGTGTGTGCGTGTGGTGTGAGCGTGGTGTTTTCTCTCGAGGAAACATGGGTGAGGCACAAAGTAAGCCCACCCCACCCACTATGTTGAAAAATTTCAACAAGGGATTTAAGGGAGACTATGGCGTACTATGACACCAGGAAAACTTAAAACTTTGTGTAAGATAGACTGGCCAGCATTAGAGGTGGGTTGGCCATCAGAAGGAAGCCTGGACAGGTCCCTTGTTTCAAAGGTATGGCACAAAGTAACCTGTAAGCCAAGGCACCCAGACCACTTCCTGTACATAGATGCTTGGTTACAGCTGGTTTTAGATCCCTCCACAGTGGTTGAAAGAACTGCAGCATAAGCGGCTGGCAGAGGCAGAGAGAGAGAGAGGCAGAGGGGAGAGAGAGAGAGGAAGAGAGGAGAGAGAGAGAGAGACAGAGAAGACAGAGAGAGAGACAGAGAGGAGAGAGGGGCAGAGAGGGGTGCAGAGGCAGAGAGTGGCCAAATGAGGCCACTGACAACCTGTAGCCTTCTATCAAAAATCCTTAACTCAGTAATCCACAGATGGCCCAGATACATTCAACCTGTAGTGGCAACTGCTTTGCTAACAGAAAAAAGTAGAAAAGTAACTTTTAGAGGAAACCTCATTGTGAGCACACCTCGTGAAGTTCAGTTCAGAACTATCCTAAATCAAAAAAAAAAAAAAGCAAAAAAAAAAAAAAAAAAGGCTATTAAAGGAAATTTATGCAAGAAATTGTTGTATAATTTAAAAGCAATTAGTTCTCCTAAATGTAAAACTATTAAAGGAACAGTTTATGTGCAAGGTATATAAGGAAAGTAAAATAAACTTTTGATAGAGGAATTATAAGGAGACATAACAATGTAAAGTTTTACCTACATTAAAAGGTTAAAAATATGTATATTTTGTTTTAAAGGTTTAATCAAGTTTTAAAATGTTAATTGGAAAGAAAATTCTGTGTGTAAACATTGGCTAAAGTTAAAGAGGTATCATCCAATTTTTCTGTAAACTGGACATTAAAATAAAAGCAGCATACCAAGGTGCAAATTCCTGATTAAAATGGATCAAATATTCCATCTGCACATTAAATAAAAGCAATTATTATGCCTGTGCACATGGCAGGCCAGAGACCCAGATTGTCCCCTTTCCACTAAGGTGGTCCTCCAGTCAACCAGGCGTAGGCTGCATGGTAGCTCTTTTCCAGGATTCTACAGCCTGGAGTAATAAGTTGTGCCAAGCTCTCTCTGCTCTATCCCAAAGTCTGGCACCCTGCGGGTCAGCCCCTGAGGGCCATCCAGCTTCCGTCTCCCAACACTAAGTTCACTTCGTGTCTCTCATGATAGGAAGGAAACTTAGCATTGCTTGGAGACCTGAAGGGATGTGATGAGCTTAAGAATTTGCAAGAGCTTATCAGTCAGCCCTTGTTCATCCCCGAGCGGATGTGTGATGGTATTGTGGACCTTTACTGGGCACTCTGCCGAATAACTGGAGTGGCACTTCTGCTTTAGTCCATTTGGCTATCTCTTTCACCCTGGCATTTCATCAACCAGAGGGAGAAAAAATAAGACATCATAAAGCAAGAGAAGCCCCTTATGGGTCTTTCAACTCTCACATCTATTTAGATGCAATTGGAGCCCCACAAGGAACACCAGATCAATTTAAAGTCCAAAATCAAATAGCTACAGGATTTAAGTCAATATTTTGATGGGTGACAGTTAATAAAAATGTAGACTGGATAAACTACATCTATTACAACCAACAGCAATGAGCTTTTCATGAGTTAAAAAAAAAAACAAAACTCATCTTGGCCCCAGCCCTGGGGCTACCTGACCTGACAAAACCTTTTACACTCTATGTGTCAGAAAGAGAAAAAATGGCAGTTGGAGTTTTAACCCAGACTGTGAGGCCCTGGCCAAGGCCAGTGGCCTATCTCTCAAAATAGGCCAGGGTTTCCAAAGGCTGGCCCCCATGTCTAAGGGCCCTGGCAGCAATGGCCTTGTTAGCACAAGAAGCAGATAAGCTAACTCTTGGGCAAAACCTAAACATAAAGCCTCCCATGCTGTGGTGACTTTAGTAAATACCAAAAGACACCGTTAGCTAACAAATGCTAGCTAACTGGATACCAAAGCTTGCTCTGAAAATCCCTGCATAACCATTGAAGTTTACAACACCCTAAACCCCACCACCTTGCTCCAGGTGTCAGAGAGCCCAGTTGAATATAACTGTGTAGAGGTATTGGACTCAGTTTATTCTAGTGGGCACAACCTTCAAGACCATCCTTAAACATCAGTAGACTGGGAGCTGTATGTGGATGGGAGCAGCTTCGCCAGCCCTTGCAAAGTGACTCTGAAGAAGACGACAAGCCCTGTTCCAGTCACACCCGGAAGCTGACTGGTCCATGCACGGCCGAAGCATGAGGAAACTCATTGCGAGACTCATTTTCCTTAAAACTTGCACTTGTATAGTAAGAACTTCAACTGACCTTCCTCAGACAGAGGACCGTTCCCAGTATATACATCAAGTCACTGAGGTAGGACAAAAGATTGCTACAGTCCTATTATTTTGTGGTTATTATAAGTGTACCAGGACTCTAAAAGAAACTTGTTTGTATAATGCTATTCTATCCAAGGTATGTAGCCCAGGAAATAACCAACCTGATGTGTGTTATGACCCATTTTAAGCCTCCCATGATCACAGTTTTTAAAATAAAATTAAGGACTGGTCATTTTCTAGGCAACACAAGTAAAGTAATAGCTAGGACAGAAGAAAGAGGGGTCCCCAAGCATATAACCCTAAAATTTAATGCTTGTGCCACTATCAATAGCAATCGGCATGGAATAGGATGCAGTTCTTTAAATCAGAAAAAAAAAAAAGTTACACAGCAGGAAATAATTATATCTGCCATGAATTAGGCTCATGTGCAAATGTGTGTAATTACTGGTCTTGTGTCATCTGGACTACTTGGAAAAAGGATGAAAAAGATCCTGTTTAGCTCCAAAAAGGAGAAGACAGCCCCTCCTGTACGAGTGGAAGCTGCAACCCCTTGAAATTAGTAATTACAAATCCCTTAAACCCCAGGTGGGAAAAAGGAGAACACGTATCTCTGGGCATCGATGGAAAAGGACTGGATCCTAAAGTAAATATCTTAGTAAAAGGAGAGGTTTGTAAACTCCGGAACCAGTATTTCAGACTTTCTATGATGAACTAAATGTGCCAGTACCAGAGACTCCAGGAAAAACCAGAAATTTGTTTTTGCAATTAGCCGAGCATGTAGCCCAGTCTCTCAATGTCACTTCATGTTATGTATGTGGAGGAACTGTAATGGGAGATCAATGGCCATGGAAAGCCCGAGAATTAGTGCCTACAGACCCAGTTCCTGATGAATTCCCAGCCCAAAAGAATCACCCTGATAATTTCTGGGTCCTAAAAGCCTCAATTATTGGACAGTATTGCATAGCTAGAGAAGGAAAAGAATTCACTCACCCCATAGGATGACTTAGTTGTCTGGGACAGAAACTGTGTCATGGTACCAAAAAACAGTCACTTGATGGAGTTCAAATCACACAGAGAGGAATCCATTTAGTAAATTCCCAAAGTTGCAAACTATGTGGACCCACCCAGAGTCCCACCAGGACTGGACAGCCCCCACTGGATTATACTGGATATGTGGGCATAGATCTTACGCCAAATTACCTGACCAGTGGGCAGGTAGTTGTGTTATTGGCACTATTAAACCATCTTTCTCCCTACTGCCCATAAAGACAGGTGAACTCCTGGACTTCCCTGTCTATGCTTCCCACGAAAAGAGAAGCATAGCTATAGGAAATTGGAAAGGTGATAAATGGCCCCCTGAGAGAATTATACAATACTATGGGCCTGCCACTTGGGCACAAGACGGCTCATGGGGATACCGGACCCCCATTTACATGCTCAACCGAATCGTACGGTTGCAAGCTGTCTTGGAGATCATCGCTAATAAAACCGGTAAAGCCTTGACTATTCTGGCCCAGCAAGAAACTCAGATGAGAAATGCTATCTATCAAAATAGATTGGCTCTCGACTACTTGCTAGCAGTTGAAGGAGGGGTCTGTGGGAAATTTAACCTTACCAATTGCTGCCTGCACATAGACAATCAGGGGCAAGTAGTTGAAGATATAAAGACATGACAAAACTGGCACATGTGCCTGTACAAGTGTGGCACGGATGTGACCCTGAGGCCATGTTTGAAAATGGTTCCCAGTGCTAGAAGGATTTAAAACTCTTTTAATAGAAATTATAGTAGTAACAGGAACCTGCTTACTGATCCCTTGTTTACTACCTGTACTCATTCAAATGGTAAAAGGTTTCATTGCTACTCTAGTTCACCAGAATGCTTCAGCACAAGTGTACTACAGAAATCACTATGGATCTGTCATGCAGGAAGACATAGGTAGTGAGGATGAAGGTGAGAACTCCCACTAATAAAATGAGTCAGAGTCTCAAAGCGGGGGAATAAGGGAGGAGACCACCCCTCGTATTGTCTTATGCCCAATTTCTGCCTCCAAAGAAAGAAGAAGTAAAAACTAAAAGGCAGAAATGAAATCCACAAGCAGACAGCCCAGCGCCACACCCTGGGCCTGGTAGTTAAAGATCGACCCCTGACCTAATTGATTATTTGCATAAAAAAGGCACTGTGAAGATCCTGTCCTGTTCAGTTCCTTTCTAATTACTGGTGTATGCAGCCCCCAGTCACGTACCCCCTGCTTGCTCAATCCATCACGACCCTCTCACATGGACCCCCTTAGAGTTGTGAGCCCTTAAAAGGGACAGGAATTGCTCACTCGGGGAGCTCGGCTCTTGAGACAGGAGTCTTGCCGATGCTCCCGGCCGAATAAACCCCTTCCTTCTTTAACTCGGTGTCTGAGGGGTTTTGTCTGTGGCTCTTACTGCTACAGTTCCTGCCTACTGATTCTGTGAGTCTGATCTTCCAGTTCTAGTTGTTGATTTTTTGAGGCACTAGTATTTTTCCAATACATATTTCCTTCCTCCTAAATTAGCCAGGATTCGTTTTCTAGATGTTCATAGCAGATAAACAATACAGTAACAGAAATTCCATACTCTAAAAGTTGGAAGTTGCCTCTTTAGGAAAATCACTATTATCAGTTTGATTTATACATTTACAAATTTTTTTTTCTGTGCACTATACATGCAGATGGGCTAAATCTCTCTTTTTTTTTTTGAGACGGAGTCTTGCTCTGTCACCCAGGCTGGAGTGCAGTGGCGCAGTCTCAGCTCACTGCAAGCTCCGCCTCCCAGGTTCACGCCATTCTCCTGCCTCAGCCTCCCAAGTAGCTGGGACTACAGGCATCCGCCACCATGCCCGGCTAATTTTTTGTATTTTTAGTAGAGACAGGGTTTCACTGTGTTAGCCAGGATGGTCTTGATCTCCTGACCTTGTGATCCACCCGCCTCTGCCTCCCAAAGTGCTGGGATTACAGGCATGAGCCACTGCTCCTGGCCAGATGGACTAAATCTCTAGATAATTTGGGGTTATGGGGAACAAAGGGATTTTTAACAAAAAATGGGTTATGTTATATATATTCTTTTTTTTGTTTGTTTGAGATGGAGTCTTGCTCTGTTGCTCAGGCTGGAGTGCAGTGGCATGATCAGCTCACTGCAGCCTCTGCCTCCCAGGTTCAAGTGATTCTCCTCCTGCCTTAGCCTCCCCAGTAGCTGGGGTCACAGGCATGCACCACCACACCCGGCTAATGTTTGTATTTTTAGTAGACACCATATTGGCCAGGCTAGCGTCAAACTCCTGATCTCAGGTGATCTGCCCACCTCAGCCTCTGAAAGTACTAGGATTACCGGCATGAGCCACCGTGCCCGGGCAAGCCACTGTGCCCAGCCTACAGTTTTGTTTTTTTGTTTTGTGTTTTTACATTTACATCTCTCCCAGACCTGGACTTTTTTTTCACATGATGATTTAAGTATTTTTTTCCTCAGGTGGTGATATGATTTGAATGCATGTGTCCCTCCAAAATTCCTATGTTGGAACTCAAACCCCAAGCTATTAAGAGGTGGGGCCTTTGGGAGGTGATTAGGCCATGCGGGCTTAGCCCTCACGGATAGGATTAATGGCACTATAAAGAAGCTCAGAGGGCTGTCTAGTTCTTCCATCTCTTCTGCCATGTGAGGACAGCGTTCGTCTCCTGAGGGACGCAGCAACAAGATGCCATCTTGGAAGCACAGAGCAGTTCTTACCAGATAGTGACCCTGCTGGCACCTCAATCATGAACTTCCCAGCTCCCAAAACTATGAGGAATACATTTGTTATTTATAAATTACCTGGTCTGTGGTATTTTGTTATAGTAGCAGGAAAAGACTAAAACAAGGGGATAGCCAACTTTACTGACTAATCTATTTTTTTCATGGATTTGAAATGCTAACTTCAAAATATACCAAGGGGGCCAGGCGTGCTGGTTCATGCCTGTAATCCCAACGCTTTGGGAGGCCAGATCACCTGAGGTCAGGGGTTCGAGACCAGCCTGGCCAACGTGGCAAAACCCTGTCTCTACTAAAAATACAAAAATTAGCTGGGCATGGTGGTGCGTGCCTGTAATCTCAGCTACTCAGGAGGCTGAGGCAGGAGAACAGCTTGAACCTGGTAGGCGGAGGTTGCAGTGAGCTGAGATCACACCATTGCACTCCAGCCTGGGAGAGTGAGACTCTAGCTCAAAAAAATAAAAATAAAAATAAAATATACCAAGGAATAGACTCTCCCTAGAAGGGTCACAAGAGGCCTCAATCAGTGCGTGTCTCCCCGTAGTAACTGCACTCCAAAGGAGGTTATTCAGTTAGCACTTCATGGACTCCTTGGGATTCTGCTAAAGACAGAAATTTTGAGGTTGAATTTAATAATGTTCAGAAGCCTGAACTCCACCGAAATAAAGGATCAGGAAGGCCACCCAAGTTGCCCTACTCAGGGCACATACCTACTGAGGGATGTGTTCTTGAAAAAGCATACCCAATCTGAAAATGTGTATACCACAAGCTATTTTTTTCCAAAGTAATAAGGGCAAAGGAAGAGGTTAAGAGAACTCCGTCACACTGAACTTCCTAGGAAAATACAGGGCATATGCATATAAGATGGGATATATTTAACTATGAAGGGTGGCTGGAGTTACTAGAGAGTTTCACAAGTGTTAAGAGGCTTATCTGGGCTGGATGCATGGCTCACACTTATAATCCCAGCACTTTGGGAGGCTGAGGCAGGATTGCTTGAGCCCAGGAGTTTGAGACCAGCCTGGGCAACATAGCCAGACCCTGTCCTTAAACAAACAAAAACAGCCAGGCACGATGGCATGCATCTGTGGTCCAGATACTCAGGAGGTTGAAGCAGGAAGATTGCTTGAGGTCAAGGCTACCGTGAGCTATGTTTGTGCCACTGCACTCCAGCTGGGGCAACAGCAAGAGCAAGACACTGTCTCCAAAATAAAAAATAAAATAAAATAAGGCTTATCTGCATTATTAGCATTAACTAACTGAGCTAACCGGCTTCAGTTGCATTAAATGAATACTGTGTCGGTATAGGTATAGGCTGAGAACCAGCGAGATCAACCTCAAGGAGCAGGAATACACCAGCTACTTAAGATGTGCTGCCATCTGCTGGCTAACCTTGTGTTGCAGTCAAACCAAAAGTACTTACAGCAAAAAATGACAGCCACACAAGCTGGACATGGTATGATAACAAAAAACAAACCAAAGCAAACGCACCTCGTGCTGCACGCTGACCTTCCCTGGTGACTAGAAGTGGTGCCTGTCTCTTGGCGGTGGCCCATGGTGGTGCCTGTCAGGCACTGCTGAGCAAGCAAATCTCAGCACTGGGGTGAGCCTAAATAGAAAATGCAAAATACACTACATGCAGATAGGCCAGCGTAAGATTATGTGCCCAGTTCCCTCACCATGTATTATAATAGAGTAGCTAGGCTCATATATGAACTCACAATGCTGCAGGTTCGTGCTTAAAAGAAGCTGGAAAAAAGCATGTCACCCAGGATAGGCTCTGGAAGATACATGACTATCATCTCACCCCTTTTCTCCACTATCCTATCTCCCATTCCCTTGCCCCCCCCTTCAGTAGTGATGATGTAAAGTACCCAGAGGCCAAGAGCCATGGTGGCTGGGGAGGGCCCCTGATGGGAGAGGAACATGTTCCATCCATCTCTCCTAAGACAAACCGAAAGACATCTGACTGAAGGTCACCAGTGGAAATGGAATGGATTAGGGAACGTCCTGTTACTATGGGTAGTGAGGTAAGGGAAAACCAAAACCAAACAGATAGAAACCTAAAACGTTAATGTGATCTTTATTATACAGCACATCTGGTATTTGTGTATCCCAACAAGTATACAGAATACTCTATAAAACCAAACCCAACCCTTCAATATTACACTAATGAAGATTAACCCAGAGTCGCATCTCTTCAAAATGCACACAATTAAGACGGTCCTGCTGTAACAATATTATGGAAAGAGCCAGGTAGCACAAGAAAGGAGAGAGGATAAAGACTGAAGTGTGTGCCAAAGTCATTGTCTTTTGTTATTGCACTTTTATTCTACACACTTAGTATCTTACACTTTTATTTAACACTGTAATAAACATTAGTCCTTTAAAACAAAGAAAAAACATTACATGAAGACAAAAGACAACAGGCTGCCCAGACCAATTTTCTTTTCAACTATCTGGGCAAGGTGGCCTCCCCAGTGCTAGATGTCCTGATGCACCTCTGAGATCACCTCAATTGGACTGGATGTTAACAAAACAGATGAAGTTAAAAATGAAACCCTTTTAGGAACAGTAGTGCTACTGGAAACCTCCAGGAGAGTTTGGAATACAAGTGTCTCAAGGCCACTCCCTCCTTACCCACTTTAACATCAAACAAGCTCTATTCATCCCACCTCCATAACTGAAGGATTAACCTTCTTTTTCTTTTTCTTTTTTTTTTTTGAGATGGAGTCTTGCTCTGCTGCCCAGGCTGGAGTGCAGTGGTGTGATCTTGGCTCAATGCAGCCTCTGTCTCCTGGGTTCAAGCAATTCTCCTACCTCAGCCTCCTGAGTAGCTGGGACTATAGGTGCCCACCACCATGCCTGGCTAATTTTATCTATTTTTAATAGAGACGGGGTTTCACCATGTTACCAGGCTGGTCTCGAACTCCTGACCTCAGGTTTTACAAAGTGGGTTACTTGATCCAGAAAATCCAAAAGCTTTGGAAATTCCAGGAAAGCAACTACTCTTTTGGCAGTGGACTCTTCCAGGGTTGTTAATCCCACTCTGACGCAATATGGATGGACTAGGGAGGCTTCCTGATTATCCAAATGGAATACCAAGCATGCCATCATCTCTCCAAAGCAAGCCCAAAGGGGGCTTTAACTTCCCAAAGTACTACTGTAATCACCAATTCCCCTGGGCCTCCCAGTGCTAAATAATAAGCCAAAGCCAAAAAATAAAGTGTCATTCAGTGCAGTTGTCACTTTGCAGCCCTGCAACCCCGAGGCACTTCTTCCATGAGGAAGAACACTTTGTGACCCTTCTTTGGCAGCTCAAGCAAAGACACAAGAATGCATTTGAGAGCTGACAGGTACTAGTCGAGAGTTCTATGAGTCCCCTATTTCTATCTGTGGTAGTAATGCATTCTTTCCTCCACTGCTTCCTTGAATTTTAGTGTTAAAAATTAGGAGAAGCTGCTGCCTAGGCTCTGTCCCCTTGAAGTTGATGGAGTCAAAAGTGACTCTCTTTGGTCTGGGAACAACCAGCACAGTCCTCCTGAAGTGCTTGCTCAGTCAATGAGCTACTCTTTGCAGAGGATCAGGGAACTAAGGTATGCCTGGGGAAACCCCACCCAAATGAGCCATGCCAGACAGCCCTTGTCATCAGCTCTCTAGGCACAGGGTCAGCCATTCCAGGGCCCCAGGCTCCACCATTTCTCCTGACTGCTCTGCAGGAAGGCCTCTCACTCATTTCTGAAACAAAATGAGAGACCAGACTTCAAGCTCTGGCCATTAAAAATGGCCAGGTCATCATTTTCATGTTGGGGTAAGCTGCCCTAATTATGTTGATTAGAAGGACAGACCACAATAAGGGTCATTCTTTCATGCCATCCTTTTTCTTCCTCCAGCCACAATCTCACCTCACCACTTGGGAACACATACAACCAAAGCTGGGAGGTAAAATCTTTAGGACTTTGGTCATGCTGAGCCCTCTATAACCCAAGTGCTGCCAGACTTCTTTGAAAACCTAGTGTCCTCCCAAGTAATATACAATACAGTACATTTCATGGCATTCCATCACTTATAATAAGAATGGATGCCAAAGAACAAAGCCAAAATTAGCTGACAATGTTATAAAACAAAAGCAAAGTATACACACTCTATACACACGTATACCTGCACTCAGCCTGCTGAGTATTTAAATAACATCCCCAAATATCCATATGTGGACTTTGGCTGGCCTAGAGACTTTCAAGAATATTTTGCACCTTTTCTCAAAATACTTTTTTTTAAAGAAAATGAACTGTAACACAACTACTCATCTCCTTACTTATATCAGTCCCTCCCTTCCACCCTCCCCACTGGGGAAAAAACTGTTGGGGAATCTGCTAGAGAACTGGTATCTGACAGCAAACTAAGCCGTGGGGTAAACTAAAAAGGGACTCTGGGTAGAGGAAAAAAATCTAACCTCCCATATGTGAATGAGAGTATGAGCTAATACTTCCCAAGAATGCTAGGAATGTGACCTTCATAATGGAAGCACAGACTTATGATTATAGTTAGAGTCAAAAGAAAACAGTCTGGAAAGGGAACTATATAAGACTTTTCCTAAAATTTCATACACAATAGACTTACAATGATTTTCCAGCAAGTAGAGAGTACTTGCCCCTCCTTTCTTGACACCTGACTCCCTTGAAGCCCCATCATAGTTCCCAGAAGGACAGTAAGTTAGTGCAGAGAATAGAGTACTTGAAGTATAGCTAAATAGGTGGTAAAAATTCTGAGAATATACTGAACATCCTACCAAAACAAGGCTAAAGCCTGCAGAGCCCAAAGACACTGAGTCAGTGACTTTATCATTTGCAAGTAAAAAGGTTATTAGCACTACATGGAATTTCTGAAAGGCTCCAAGAGTTTAGGGAGCGACTATGCTCAAACATATCATGATCAGAGCCCAGGACAGCCAAAGAGTTAAAAGTTATATGAAAGACCCATTATAGACTCCATTTATACTCCATTAATATTTAAAAGATGGTCATTCTGTCATAGACAACCCTAGAAAATCCCAGCAGCAGATGTGCGACTCATCTTTGTTTTTTGTTTTTTGGTTTTTTTTGAGATAGAGTCTCGCTCTGTTGCCCAGGCTGGAGTGCAGTGGCGTGATCTTGGCTCACCACGACCTCTGCCTCCCGGGTTCGAGTGATTCTCCTGCCTCAGCCTCCCAAGTAGCTGGGATTACTGGTGCACGCCACCATGCCCGGCTAATTTGCAACTCATCTCATACACCTACCTGGGGACCTGTTTTACAAACTCTGGGGCTGAACACAGGGGCCAGACCACAGTTATTGGGGATTAGGCAGATGGAGGGAGACTACTCACTTCCACTGTCTACTTCCTCGTCTACTTGTTTTTCGGAATCTAATGGACCAGTTTGGTTGAGGAAGGCTTGAAGTCAAGTGCATCTGAGATGCACCAATATTTAAATTGTTCCCCTTCCTCTGCCTAGAATCAGAATTTCTTTCCTCAAGCACACTTCATGAGGAACCCTCCAAAAGACCACCCACCCGCCTCCCACCTTTCAGGGAAACTTCCCAGACACTAGCACACAGGGGTGAGGGGCACACACAGAACTACCAGAGGAGGGTTTTTCTCTTTCGTCTGCTTCTTTTTTTCTTCTAACAGATTTTTAAAAAGGTAAAAAGAAGGAACAAATTGCGGGAGAAACCGTGGTTAAAAGCTCATTGATCAAGTTTTCCAAACGTCAGTGTGTTAGATTCAAACACAAAAAGAAAAATTTCTGATTGTGTTAAGTTTTAAAAACAAGCTGGTTTTCTTCCAGTATGTTTGTACATAGGCCATGGCCTCCAATCATCTCCCACCTCTCAGTTCTCACCCAAATACTTCGCATTGGGTTGGTTTTGCTTAGACACTCACTCCTAAGTACCATGTTATCTGGAGCTTTCCCCCTTTGAGATGAAAAGAGGCAAACAAAAGAAAAGACTCAAAGGTAAAAGAACAGATTCTGTTCTGGGGTTAGCAGTAACTCTAAATCCAATAACTTCTGTGTGTATGTCTATATAGATAGAGATATAGACACACACACATATATACATATACACACAAATATATGCATACACATTCTATTTTTTTTTTTTTTTTTTGAGACAGAGTCTCACTCTGTCGCCCAGGCTGGAGTGCAATGGCATGATCTCAGCTCACTGCAACCTCCGCCTCCCAGGTTCAAGCGATTCTCCTGCCTCAGCCTCCTGAGTAGCTCGGATTACAGGCATGCACCACCACGCCCGGCTAATTTTTTGTATCTTTAGTAGAGACGGGGTTTCACCATGTTGGCCAGGCTGCTCTTGAACTCTGGACCTTGTGATCCGCCCGCCTCAGCCTCCCAAAGTGCTGAGATTACAGGCGTGAGCCACCATGCCTGGCCTCTTTTTTTTTTTTTTTTCCTCTTTTCAGGGCCTCTTGGTGATGTAACAGTGAAACCCTCCCCCAGAAACCAGGGATATGTGGTCCTATAAATGTAAACACACTGGCACTATGAGGAACAGATAGCTCTGTTTCTAGCTCCCTCACTGGGACTTCTGACCATTGCAACCTGAGATCCCTGGCTGCAGACAGCAGGAACCAGACATCCACAAGTTATTGTTTTTGTCCCCATGTTTTCATAATCCCAGAACTAAGCTCAAATTTTCTGAGTCCTGACTAAACTATTCCTAGCTAGAGCCAAAAATCATGAGAATGAGATTTTTTAACACTATTGCCACTGCAGTGTCCCGCTTGCTGTCTTAGAAGTATATACAGTGAAAAGACAATGGTAACATCTGCCTCCTTTTCATTTGTGAAGCCAGAACACCACATTCCTCAGCTTTTACACATCTGAGACACTTTTTTGCTAAAGGGATAGCTTGGCGCTTCAGTGAGCTGCTGAATATGCTCAGTCATTCAACTCTTCACTGTCCAGCAGTCATCCCTGCCTGGGAAGGTTCCAAGTTTCCCAGCAAGCACCAGTTCCCTTGGGAGTGTGTCCTATAGTGAATAAATGTCAAATTCTCCCCATGGCCAAAAGGTGAGGGGGAAGGAAATAACTAGAGAGTGAAAGAGAAAGGTCTTTGCTTTCAAGTAGAATCATCTAGTCCTCTGTTTGGCTGCTCAGAATTGGACTTGCAGAGCCGATCCATGATGCCCTGGAGCATGGGCTGGACAATGCCCAAGAGAGGCCTCTTCAAGGGGTCGCCATCCCAACAGGCTTCCATCAACTGCCAGCACTCCTCATCAAACACAGGAAGACGTTCTGGGCGAGCCCCTAGAGAAAGGAGCATGGAAACAAGATCACAGTGAGAGGGACCCAGCACAACAAAGAGGCATACCAGCTCAAAGGCTGACTTCCCAGTGGGGCTCAGAATACTAAGAATGCAAGGAGTTTTGACTTGGATTGCAAACATCTAGGTTAGAACCTAACAGTAAGAGTAATTAAAAAAAAAAAAAAAAGAAAGAAAGAGAAAAGAAAAACTGGAACACATTAGCATATGAAGTTGAAGAATCGGACATTTTTTAAAAAAGACTTTTTGAGATAGTTCAATAGAGAGTTGACTTGAAGCAAAGGTTGACTTAAATATCTTTTCTGGATTCATGACAGTTTAAACGTATCTACGGCCCTGCTATGGAGTGGCCAGATGGGATGACAGGAGGCCCGGTGACATTGCCTGGGCTCAGTCTGCGCTAGCCAGGGGGACAAGGTAGTACTTGTGGCTCTTACCCCTCCGCACATTGTTCCAGAGATGGTCTTTGCTAGCACACCTCTCAAATGCCTCAGGGAGCTTGACAGAGCCTGAGCAGATATACCAGAAAAGAATTCCAAAAGCGTAGACATCCACGGAATTATCGTACTTCCCTGATGGCAAGAAAGGATGAAACGTAATGAGCCGCGGAGAGTCAGGCAGCAGCATCTACACCACCTTGCCTCGGTAGAGGGTTGGCTTTTTCCAAAGCTTTTAACATCTATTATCTCTCAATAACAACCCTGCCAGGTAGGCAGGGTACATTTATAATGCCCATTTTACAATACAATCAACTAAGACATTGGGAGGTCACAGCTCAATACTAAGAGAGCCAAGCCTAGAACTTGACAAAGGAGAAGGAAAATAAGGCCTTTCATTCTGCTAGGACAGTCAAAAAGATTAATCACAAAAGGTCATATTAGGGAAATAAAGTTGGAAATACAGGTGGGTAGGTATGTTGGAACCAGAATATAATAATTTTTAAAGTCAGGTAGAAGAGTCTGGATTCAGTGAGAAGCAGTAGGTCATTTATGTTTTAGAGTAGGAGGTGACATGAAGAATATAATATTTTAGAAAGATGATTCCGACAGCAATAGGGTGGACTGTAATAGAAACAATAAAAGAAATTTAAGTATGAAGTAGCCAAAATAGAATAATAGCAGTGGAATTAGAAAGTGTTTTTTTTTTTTTTTTTTTTTGAGATGGAGTTTGACTCTTATTGCCCAGGCTGGAGTGCAGTGGCATGATCTCGGCTCACCACAACTTCTGCCTCCTGGGCTCAAGCGATTCTCCTGCCTCAGCCTCCTGAGTAGCTGGGATTACAGGCATGTGCCACCACGCCCGGCCTATTTTGTATTTTTAGTAGAGATGGGGTTTCTCCATGTTGGTCAGGGTAGTCTTGAACTCCTGACCTCAGGCGATCCACCTGCCTTGGCTTCCCAAAGTGCTGGGATTACGACGTGAGCCACCGCACCTGGCCGAAAGTTTTTTTTTTTTTTAAGTAAATCAAGAGAAAGAAAAATGATGACTATCTACTTGGTTCAGATGTTGAGTATGACTACAGCTGTCTCACTAACACCTAATCCTTACATGTATCACCCAGTGAATGGCTGGGGGAAGACTCGTACATGAAATGAAAGAAATTTAAATATATTGCTAATTTTAACTCTTACCAATACTAATGACTGACCAGGGACTACCTTTCTATCTTCGCTGGCAATGGAACAATCATTCGCATCACTTGGGCTCAAAACCTTGGAGTCATCTTTTAGTCATTCTTTTCTGTTCACTAACCATATCAAGTTAGCACCAAAATTTTGTTCATTCTTCCTCTGAATTAATCTCAAATTTCTCACGTTTGTTTGTTTTAGCACTAACACCAGCTTAATCATGGAGGCAACCATAGAAGACCAGCTATCTAGTCTTACCTTGGTTCTTCCCAAATCATCTTTACCTAGTGTTGCTAAAGCTCATCTTCTATCAACATTTTCCTCTGTCCCCTACTCAAAAGCTCAGTAGCTCCTTAAGTCTTGCACAACAAGCCTTGATTCTTCTGTGGGAATTTCAAACTCAATGTATTTTATCTCCAACCTTGTTTGCTACTATTCCCCAAATGGATTTCTTTCCTGTCATGCTTATTTCTATTCTGTGATTTTCTTCATTATTTCCCCTTCTTTAGCCTCCAGAATTTTCTCTCCTTCATGCTACAGGGTTATACTATGGAGACAGAAAGTCCTAGACTTAAATCATAGCTCCATTACCTTTTAGCTCAATGTTTTTGGGAGTAGGTTTCTTCATCAATCTGGTCTCAATTTTATCCATTGAATGGACATAAAAATACATCATCATCACAGAATTAAACAAAATATGTGAAAAACCTACCCATACTGCTTAGGTCAAGGTATATACTTAATAAATGAGTTCCCTTCTCACCTACCAATTTCCCAAATCTGACTCAAGTTCTATTCAAAATCTCACCTCCATCACAAAACCACCAAACATTTCCACCTTCATTTATTCCTTCTCTAAACACCAACAGTACATTATATAGCACTTAATTTAGCACTTAATCATACGTTGTGTTGTACTGCTTCCTATTTTACCTCTTAATATATCTCTATGTCAACAGTAAGTTCTTTAATGATAGAGGACAACTCCTATCACACAGGAGTTATTCAATCAATACTTTATGATTAAATAATTGGCTGATTATGGCAATTATGGCACTAATAACCGAGAGAGATGTCCAAATGGTGATTCCCATTTGCACTTTTTCTTTCTTACTCCTTTACCTCTTCACTTTCCCTGCTACTTGCCTTAGGTAGGTCTCCCCTCATCTGGTTTCTCCCTTGCCTGTGCCAGACCTGCCAGTAGTGATTGTGGAAACGAGCTCAAGGGGTAGCACTCAGGATTAAAGTAGTACGCCCTGCCCAGACCCACTGCCTGCCCTCCAGCCTTACCTGTGAAAAGTTCAGGGGCCATATGGATTGGTGTCCCCACAATGCTGCCTGACATCATGGCCTCTGGCTTGCAGAATCCTAAGTCAGTGATCTTGGCACGGTTCTGCTTATCCAGCTGCCAACAAAGCAGGGCAAGAGTCACCTTGTTTCTGATCCTGCACACAGCACTGCTGCGTACCTAAGCTCAAAGGTAGGTACCTCAAGGTAGTGTCACTGGATAGGATTATGCTCTGAAAATGAGTTGTCAGGTGATTTCATCCTTGTACAAACACCAGACTGTGCTTACACCAACCCAGATGGTATACCTGCTACACACCTAGTATGGTCTTTTGCTACTAGGCTATAAACCTGTACAGCGTATTACTGTACTGAATACCATAGGCAACTGTAACACAATGGTATTTGTGTATCTAAACATACTTAAACATAGAAAAGGTACAGTAAGAATACGGTATAAAAGATAAAAAATGGTATACATGTAGAGGGCATTTACAATGAATGGAGCTCGCAGAAGTGGAAGTTGCTCTGGGTGAGTCAGTGAGTGAGTGGTGAGTGAATGTGAAGGCCTAGGACGTTACTATACACCACTGTAGGCTTTATAAACACTGTATATTTAGGCTACACTAAATTTATTTTTAAAAGCTTTTCTTCAATAATAAATCAACCTCTACTTACTGTAGTTTTACTTTATAAACTTTTTAATTTTTTAAGCTTTTTGTTTGACTCTTTTATAATAAACATTTAGCTTACAACACACATTGTATAGCTGTACAAAAATAGTGGCTTTTTGTTGTTGTTTTAAAGAGACAGGGTTGTGCTCTGTCGTCCAGGCTGGAGTGCAGTGGCACAATCATAGCTCAAGGCAGCCTTGAACTTCTAGGCTCTTCCTATCTCGGCTTCCTGACAGCTAAGACTATAGTTGTATGCCACCATGCCTGGCTAATTTTTTGATTTTTAGTAGAGATTGGGGTCTTTCTCTGTTGTCCAGGCTGGTTATAGGCTTTCTTTTTTTTTTTTTTTTTAACTTTTAAAACTTTTTTGTTAAGAACTAAAACACAGACATATTAGCCTAGGCCTGCATGGGGTCAGGATCATCTATATCACTGTCTTCCACCTCCACATTCTGTCCCACTGGAAGGTCTTCAGGGACAATAACACACATGGAGCTATAACAGCAACACCTTCTTCTGGAATTTGTCCTAAGGTCCTGCCCAAGGCTGTCCTTACTGGTTTATATATTTACTATATTATACTTTTTATTGTTAGAGTATCTAAAAGGTATGAAAAGATAAAAAGTATAGTACAGTAAATATATAAACCAGTAACAGAGCTGCTTATTATCAAATATTCTATACTGTACATAATTGTGCTATACTTTTATATCAGTAGGTTTACACGAGCATCACATGTGTATTGCACTGTGCTGCAACATTACAACAGCTATGATGTCACTAGACAATAGGAATTTTTTAGTCCATTATACTTTTTTGTTTGTTTTTGTTTTTTGAGAAGGAGTTTCGCTCTTGTTGCCCAGGCTGGAGTGCAATGGCATGATCTCGGCTCACCGCAACCTCTGCCTCCCGGGTTCAAGCGATTCTCCTGCCTCAGCCTCCCGAGCAGCTGGGATTACAGGCATGCGCCACCACACCCAGCTAATTTTGTATTTTTAGTATAGACAGGGTTTCTCCACGTTGGTCAGGTTGGTCTCGAACTCCCAACCTCAGGTGATCAGCCTGCCTCGGCCTCCCAAAGTGCTGGGATTACAGGCGTAAGCCACCGCGCCTGGCCAGTCCATTATAATCTTATCGGACTACATCGTATATGTGGTCTCACTGACCAAACTGTCATTACGCAGTGCATGACTGTACTTCATAAATCCTGCCGCCAACCTTCCTGTCTCCAGGTTCATTTCCATTACAGGTTGAGTATCCCTTATCTGAAAGGCTTGGAACCAGAAGTGTTTTGAATTTCATTTTTTTTTTCAGATTTTGGAATGTATCTATTATATTTGCTGATTCAGCACCTCTAATTAAAAATCCAAAATGCTCCAGTGAGCATTCCCTTTGAGGGTCATGTCAGTGCTCAGAAACTTTTGGATTTTGGAGCATTTTGGATTTGTAATTTTTGGATTAGGAATACTCAACCGGTACTGTCTTCCTCCCCATACTATGAGCAGCATGAGGGCAGGGATTGCTGTTTTCATCTTTGCATCCCCAGTGCTTAGCACAGTGCTTAGCCTGGTACATATGAAGATCCTAAAAAACCCTGGAAGAATGAGGAAGTACAGGTCCATGGAAGGACACCAGGGAAACACTTCAGTGCCTGACTCTCCTCCTGACCCCAGGGCAGAAAGTTGAGGTCCTCCGGTCAGCTAAGGAGAGTTTCCTAAAGTCCCTGTAGTTTCCTTTCCTAAAGGTCGAAGAGAATAAGTCTGTCTAATTTGGCTATTGATCAGCCTTTTAGGTTTCAGCTGTCAATTTTAGGGAGATCGTTCCCTTCCCCTAAATTGCTGTCATCTTTATAAATCATTTAAGTATTGTCAGAAACAACTTAATGATATGCCAGTATACTTTCAAGAGGAGTAGGTCGAAAGATTCTTTACAATTCAAATTACAGGACTGGAGGGTTCATGACCATCTCACCATTTAAGGTACACTTACCCATCTCAGCCTTCATCCTACATCTCTGATCAAACCTTAAGCAATAACAAGGCTCAGACTCCTCAAAGGCAGAAAGACTATTCTAGATTAAAGGAGACTAAAGAAACATGATAACAAAATATACTATATATTTCCTGGATTGGATCCTGTATCAAACAAACAAACATACCATATTTAGGGCAACTGAACATATTTGGGACAACTGAAAAATGTTAATATAGATTACATATTAAATAATAGTATTGTATCAATGTTAAATTTCTTGGGTATGATAATGACACTTTGATTATGTAGAACAATGTCCTTTTTCTTAGGAGATACTTAGGAATAAAATGTTTTCTGTAACTTACTTTCTTTTTGTGTGTGTGTGTGTGGCAGGGTCTCACTCTGTCACCAGGCTCCAGCCTGGTGCAGTGGTGCGATCTCGGCTTACTGCAACCTCTGCCTCCGGGGTTCAAGCGATTCTCCTGCCTCAGCCTCCTAAGTAGCTGGGACTACAGGCATGCACACGCCTGGCTAACTTTTTTTTTTTTTTTTTGTATTTCTGGTAGAGACAGGGTTTTACCATGTTGGCCAGGCTGGTCTCGAACTCCTGACCTCAGGTGATTCACCCACCTTGGCCTCCCAAAGTGCTCGGATTACAGGCATAAGCCACTGTGCCTGGCCTTGTAACTTAATTTCATATAGCTCAGTAAAAAAGTATGCACACGTGTGTGTGTGTGTGTGTGTGTGTGTGTGTGTGTGTGTGCATGTATAGAGAGAAAGAGAGAGCGTACATTTTGGAGAAAAGAATATGAATTTGGGTGAAGGGTATATGGGTCTTCATTGTACCACTCTTCCATAAGTTTAACATTTTTCAAAACAGTGTAGGGGGAAAAAACCTTACACAACATCAGCTAAGTCTATGATGAAACTCCTCCCTAAGCTTTAAGTCTCACACACCATCTTTCACCATGCTGTCAACTCTACTACTTTCTGATATGATTTGTCCCCATCCAAATTTCATCTTGAATTGTAACTCCCATAATCCCCACATGTCGTGGGAGGGACCTGATGGGAGGTAAGGGGCTTTTCCCCCCCTTCTGATCGGCACTTCTCCTTGCTGCCACCATGTGAAGAAGGACATGTTTGCTTCTTCCCCTTCCACTATGATGGTAAGCTTCCTGAGGCCTCTCCAGCCTTGCGGAACTGTGAGTCAATTAACCATTTTTCCTGTAAAAGGTACCCAGTCTCAGGTATGTCTTTATTAGCAGTGTGAGAATGGACTAACACAGTAAATTGTACCAAGAGTAGGCTGCTGCTGTACGGATACATGAAATTGTGGAAGCGACTTTGGAACTGAGTAACAGACAGAGGCTGGAACAGTTTGGAGGGCTCAGAAGAAGACAGGAAAATGTGGGAAAGTTTGGAACTTCCTAGAGACTTGTTGAATGGCTTTGACCAAAATGCTGATAGTGATATGGACAATGATGTCCAGGCTAAGGTGGTCTCAGATGGAAATGAAGAACTTGTTGGGAACTGGAATAAAGGTCACTATTGCTATGCAAGGAGACTGGAGGCATTTTGCCCCTGCCCTAGAGATCCGTGGAACTTGAACTTGAGAGAGATGACTCAGGGTATCTGGTGGAAGAAATTTATTTATTTATTTATTTAGAGACAGAGTCTCACTCTGTCACCCAGGCTGGAGTGCAGTGGCGCAATCTCAGCTCACTGCAACCTCTGCCTCCCAGGTTCAAGCAATTCTCCTGCCTCAGCCTCCCAAGTAGCTGGGACTACAGGTGTGTGCCACCACACCCAGCTAATTTTTTATTTTTAGTAGAGACAGGGTTTCACCATGTTGGCCAGGCTGGCCTCAAACTCCTGACTTTAGGTGATCCACCCACCTTGGCCTCCCAAAGTGCTGGGATTACAGGTGTGAGCCACCATACCCACCCCGGAAGAAATTTCTAAGCAGCAAAGTGTTGAAGAGGAGGCAGAGCATAATAGTTTGAAAAATTTGCAGTCTGACAATGTGATAGAAAAGAAAACCTATTTTCTCGCTGGGTGCAGTGCCTCACGCCTAAAATCCCAGCACTTTGGGAGGCCAAGGTGGGCGGATCACTTGAGGTCAGGAGTTGGAGACCAGCCTGGCCAACATGGCAAAACCCTGTCTCTACTAAAAATACAAAAATTAGCCTGGCTGCCTGTAATCCCAGCTACTTGGGAGGCTGAGGCAGGAGAATCGCTTGAACCCGGGAGGTGGAGGTTACAGTGAGTTGAGATTGCACCACTGCACTCCAGCCTGGGCAACAGAGCGAGACTCCATCTCAAAAAAATTTAAAAAAAAAGAAAAGAAAAAAAAAGAAAACCTATTTTCTGGGGAGAAATTCAAGCCTGCTGCAGAAATTTTCGTAAGTAATGAGGAGCTGAATATTAACCAGCAAGACAATGGTAAAATTTCTCCAGGGCATGTCAGAGACCTTAACAGCAGCCCCTCCTATGACAGGCCTGGAGGTCTAGGAGGGAAAAATGGTTCTGTGGGCTGGGCCCAGGGCCCCCCTGCTCTATGCAGCCTTCGAACATGGTGCCCTGCATCCCAGCTGCTTCAGTTCCAGCTGTGGCTAAAAGGGGCCACCATATAGCTCAGGCCATTGCTTCAGAGGGTGCAAGCCCCAAATCTTGGCAGCTTACATGTGGTGTTGGGCCTGCAGGTGCATAGAAATCAAGAATTGTGGTTTGGGAACCTCCACCTAGATTTCAGAGGATGTATGGAAATGCCTGGATATCCAGGCAGAAGTTTGCTGCAGGGGTGGAGCCCCCATGGAGAACCTTTGCTAGGGCAATGCAGAAGGGATATGTGGGGTTGGAGCCCCCACAGAAAGTCCCCACTGGGACACTGCCTAGTGGAGCTGTGAGAGGAAGGCCACTGTCTTCCAGAACCCAGAAGGGTAGATCCACACACAACTTGCACCGTGTGCCTAGAAAAGCCACAGACACTCAACACCAGCCCACGAAAGCAGCCAGGAGGTAGGCTGTATCCTGCAAAGCCACAGGTGTGAAGATGCCCAATGCCATGGGAGACCACCTCTTGCATGAGTGTGCCCTGGATGTAAGACATGGAGTCAAAGAAGATGATTTTGGAACTGCAGGGTTTAATGACTGCCCTATTGGATTTCAGACTTGCATGCGCCCTGTAGCACCTTTGTTTTGGCCAATTTCTCTCATTTGGAATGGGTGTATTTACCCAATGCCTGTACCCTCATAGTATGTAGAAAGTAACTAACTTGCTTTTGATTTTACAGGCTCACAGGCAGAAGGGACTTGCGTTGTCTCAGATAAAACTTTGGACTTGGACTTTTGGATTAATGCTAGAATGAGTTAAGACTTTGGGGAACTGTTGGAAAGGCATGATTGTGTTTTGAAATGTGAGGACATGAGATCTAGGAGGGGCCAGGGGCAGAATGATATGGTTTGGCTGTGTCCCCACCCAAATCTCATCTTGAATTGTAGTTCCCATAATCTGCATGTGTTGTGGGAGGGACCCAGTGAGAGGTAATTTAATCATGGGGACAGTCACCCTCATGCTTTTCTCATGACAGTGAGTTCTAATGAGATCTGATGGTTTTGTAAGGGGCTTTACCCCCTTTTGTTCAGTACTTCTCCTTGCTGCTGCCATGTGAAGAAGAATGTGTTTATTTCCCCTTCCACCATAACTAAGTTTCCTGAGGCCTCTCCAACCCTGTGGAACTGTGAGTCAATTAAACCTCTTTCTTTATAAATTACCCAGTCTTAGGTATGTCTTTACTAGCAGCGTGAGAATGGACTAATACACTTTCTGTGAGGACTTTTCTTAGGATCTAACTTACATTTACATGTACCCTCCAAAATCACTCAGCCACAGAGGTAGGGTATAATCTTGGGGAAACAGCTTTTACTTACCAGCACATTTTTCAGTTTGATATCACGATGGACAAGTCCCTGGCTGTGCAGGAAGCGGATTCCCTCCACCACATCTAGTGCTATCTGCAAACGTGTCTCCAGGGTCAGCCCAGCCTTGGGGAGACAAAAGAGCTTACTTGTCATGATAAGGCAACTCCTCAATTCAACTGACTATACTAGGGCACATGAGGACAGAAAAGTGATTTTTAAAAAGGGGAAGAGCCGGGCACAGTGGCTCATGCCTGTAACCCCAGCACTTAGGGAGGCCAAGGTCAAGAATTTCAAGACCAGCCTGGCAAACATGGTGAAATCCTGTCTCTACTAAAAATGCAAAAAAGAATTAGCTGGATGTGGTGGCAGGTGCCTGTAATCCCAGCTACCTGGGAGGCTGAGGCCAGAGAATCACTTGAACCCAGGAGGCAGAGCTTGCAGTGAGTTGAGATGGTGCCACTGCACTTCAGCCTGGGTGACAGAGCAAGACTCTGTCTCCAAAAAAAAAAAAAAAAAAAAAAGGTGGGGGGAGAAAAAGCAGTTAGGAGAGGGAAGTAGAGGAAAAGCAAGGAAGAGCAAGTTGTAAAGGAGACAAAGCCAGATAAAATCCCTTGCAGGCTGCAGTTAAGCCAAACAGATAACTTCAAATGTGACTAGCAGATAGAACCAAACAACTAAGGCATGAGCTCATTTCTAACACTTGAAAAAATTCTGGAACTGCCCTTGAGGCTCAAAGTGACTATTTCTAGGTCCCTCAGGAAGATTTATTTCCATTGCTTTACAGGCCTGGTTAGCCCAGGTTTGGTTTTATGGATTCAAATACCAAAGTCACTCATATTACTTCAATTCAGGGTCTCCTGAATACTGGAAAATGTCACATCACTCATTCAAAAGCTCAAAGGACATTCTCTAGCTCACTTGTGGAAATGCATCAGACAATGCTTAACTCCTCTGAAATGAAGAGGGAAAGCTGCTTGGAGAGTCATTTTCTTCATCATATTGATTCCTCATGACTCTGAGAAGCATTTCTAAGGTTTCCTCTGCCCTACTTCTGGAAGCCTCCATATAAACTGGTCCAAGAGGAATCTGTGAGAAGGGATCTACTCGGAGACTCTGAGGTCAGCTTTTCTCTCCTTCTACTCAGCTCCTACATAGGGAACAGACAAAAGAAACCTCTCTAATTCCCTCTTGGTGGTTTAGATAAGGGAAACTCAACATCCAACTGAGGGTTTCACCTTCACTCAAATAAAATCCTTTAGTAGCTTCTCACAGTCTATAACAGAATTCGAATTCTATGGAAATTCTTAACATTTTGGGTCTTATATAATTTGTTCCCAACATCTCTTTGCACATGATGTCTCCTGATTCCCAAAATGAACCAGCTGCTCCAATGTGCCCAGTGTCCTTACCGGCCTTCGAATGCTCTAGGCATTAAGCTGTTCCTTCCCCTTGCTATGGCCTCTTCCTTCCACTGCCCAAATTCTACCCATCATGGTATATTTGTCAAACTCAAACGCCACATCTTCCTGAAATGGTTGCTGACTACAATTCTCTTAATAGTGCCTGTCAATTATACCTTCTGATATCCTCTAATGGTGCTTAATGCTGGACCTTGTACAAAGCAGTCACTAATAAATATCTGTTGACTAAACAACAAAAACTAGCTTTATCCTCTTACAGCAAAAATGAGAAAGAAGAGCAGAGTTACAGGAAGCTATACTGCTCTTCTAAGGAGTTTAGATTTTTACTACCACCACAGGGGTCTGAGTGGTGATGACAGTATTCTGGGCATATAATGGGGTGAAAATAGGTTCTGATAAATCTTTAAAATTTATTTTTATTTTTATTTTTAGAGATAGGGTCTTGCTCTGTCACCCAGGCTAGGGTGCAGTGGCATGATCATAGCTCATTGCAGTCTCAACCTCCTAAGCGCAAGAGATCCTCCCAGCTCAGCACCCTCAAGTAGCTGGGACTACAGGTATGAGCCACCATACTCAGCTAACTTTTAATTTTTTATAGAGACGAAGTCTCCCTCTATTGCCCAGACTCGTCTCAAACTCCTGGACTCAAGTGATCCTCCCACCTTGGCCTCCCCACGTGCTGGGATTACAGGGGTGAGCCACCATGCCCAGCTGAGAAATCTTTAAGGGTTTTTGGAAATAAGTGAAATAAACCCTAATTACTCCAACAATCTCTGATGAAAGCTAAAAGCTCTTAATAAACAGGAGAGGATGAGTGGCCAGAAAGGAATCCGTGGATTTGGCTGCCAGCTGGATCTTGCTCTCTCCTTACCTTCAGCCCTGTGTAGAGATCCCGGTGTAGCCGCTCCATAATGAGGAGCACAGCAATGCTGGAGCCACCACCATAGTTGTAGTCAATGACTGAACCATGGAGATCCACCAATCGCTCATGCTTCGGCAGAGACCTGGAGGTAAGGAGAGAGATCTGGGCTACAAGGCTTGGGCTCTAATCCTGCATGCCATGCCACAATGTATGAGACAATAATTTCCAGACCATGCTTAGGACAGGTCCAGAGGTAATGGCCCTCAGTGCAGACAGAGCCCTCAGTACAGACAGAGCATGGCCTCTTCAACAAGGATGAAGAATCCTGGATTCTAAAAACTGATAAGGCTTAAGGACTAAAGAAGAAAGTTAAATGGAATGATGAGTCTGAGAAATTAGGATGGTGGGGAAAGAGCAAGCAAAGACAGTAAAGGCCTGAAAGGGAGCACATGTCTGTTAGACACAGAAAACTAAATATAGAGAGGCCATGCTGTAGCTCTTGGTACAAAATCTAAACTTCTAGATTCTTCTCTGGATTTTTCTCATAGAGATGAATGAGACCAGGACCCACCTCATATAGTGAAATTCCAAAGCCAGATCATTCCAGTGCTTCTCATCTGGAGGGACAACTGATTTGAGGGCACAAGGGAAGTGTCCTCCCCAGTTGTCACACAGGTATACCACACCATACTGGCCCCGGCCCAGTTCCTGTCCCAGTTTAGGTTTACCTATAAGGTACAGAGACAGAGATAAGGCAGGAGGAATGGGAACTTCATGGGCAACCTCTGTAAGATTCTTTTTTTTTTTTTTTGAGACAGAGTCTTGTTCTGTCACCCAAGCAGGAGCGCAGTGGCATGATCTCTGCTCACTGCAACCTCTGCCTCCTGGGTTCAAGCGATTATTCTGCCTCAGGCTCCCAAGTAGTTGGGATTACAGGCATACGCCACCACGCACAGCTAATTTTTACAGTTTTATTAGAGACGGGGTTTTGCCACATTGCCCAGGGTGGTCCCGAACTCCTGGGCTCAAGTGATCCACCCACCGTGGCCTCCCAAAGTACTGGGATTACAGGCATAAGCCACCATGCTGGCCCTGTAACATTCTTCATTGTGAACCTGCCTTTAGGGTCAGGAAGCTGTAATCAAGCCCAGGGATAAAATTCTAGTGTCATTCTAACCCAGTAGAAAGTAATCTAACTGGTTTAATTCAAATAAACTGTGGTTATGTGGTTTTTTGTTTTTTGTTTTTTTTTTTTTGGAGACAGAGTCTTGCTCTGTCACCCAGGCTGCAGTGCAGTGGTATGATCTTGGCTCACTGCAACCTCTACCTCCTGGGTTCAAGTGAATCTTCTGCCTGAGCCTCCTGAGGAGCTGGGGTTGCAAAGTGCCACCACGCCCAGCTAATTTTTTTAGTAGAGATGGGGTCTTGCCATATCGCCTAGGCTGGTCTTGAACTTCTGAGCTCAGGCAATCCACCCACCTCAGCCTCCCAAAGTACTAAGATTACAGGTGTGAGCCACCACACCTGGCCTGGTCATGTTATTTGAACTATATAAATAGCAGGAAGAGACTTTAGGAATTCAAAAACATCAGTAAGGGTTTAGGCAGCTTTGCAAAGAAGCAGCTTTAGACACTAGGATTCTCTGAGGCTGGACATAAGAATGTCAGGTATCCTGAACCATCCTCCAGTTTATCTAGAAGAAAACCAGACTCACGATGAAGCAAGACATCCTGTAAAGAACGGCTTTCCAGAGAAAGGCGGGCCAGGCGGGGAGCATGATCTTTCCGAACCCTCAGCCATAGATCTTCCGTTTTCTCTAACCGGCCTGAGTGGCCAGCTTCCAGCTGGGAGAGAAACAGAAAAAGTACATATGACTTAAGCCCCTAGCTTCAGCTTCCTCACCTGTTATACAGGGATAATAACATCTACTTCATATAGATAATTGTGAGAATTAAACAAGATACATGTAACATGTTTAGCACAGAGACTGGCACAGAGTAGACTCTCAATAAATAATAACTTTTCCTCCTGGATGCATACTCACATCTATCCACTCTCTGCCTGGACACACCCACTCCCCGCCAGTGGACAATCAGATGTCAAACAATTATGAAATAATATAGAAGTTGGAAAGTCATGTCCTTCTGTCATTTGTTCCTAAAATACTATATAAACATATAAAATTCCTACTCCTATTATCTTTCCTCACTCTGAAATGGGCAGGAATTAACTGAGCTCACTCCATTCTCCCGAGAGTTAGGAAAATATCCACATGAAAAATTTATTGAAAAAACTTCCTATAACAATCTAGAAAGAAAATATACTGATGATTTTAATATACATATGTGTGTGTGTGTATATATATGTGTATATATATGTATACACACACACACAGACACACACACACACATATATATATGAAGAGCGGAGAGCAAAATATTCCCATCTGGATGAGGCTCTTCTCTGCTTGATCCAGCTGTATCTCTTTTCCTACATACCAACCTGCCGCAAGGAGGCTGCAAAAGCCTCGTGGGAACTATTGAGCCGAGTCCGGAATTGGCTGCAAATGCTCTTAGCCAATTTGGAGGCGCTGAGGCTCTCAATGGCTTCCTGGGCCACCTTCCTCTTCCATTCCAGAGTGATGGCAGGTGGGCTCACCCATGTGATGCGCTGGATGATCTACCAGGATGAAGACAGCGAGATCACCGAGGAATGAGAGACAAGAACCACTACAAAGATCCAGTGTCCTTCCTTTTCTGGGTTACCCATTCATTAAGAGCAGGCTCATAAGATGGGAGCCATACGAAGTCCAAAGTTCCTTTCCAATTCCATCTACCACAAAATCAGGTCCTAGCCCAGAGAAAAGCATCAAAGAACACCAGGCCTAGTCTACATGCTCACAAACCCTCAATATATTACATTCAGTGCCAGGGAGTGCCTGATAATCTTTCTGAAGTCAGTAAATAACTCTACATAAGAGCCAGATCAAATTCCAGAACAGAAACCACATTCACAGCCTCTGGCAACAACAAAGCCTAGTTCTGAGAAAAGATTTAGGCTGGGAAAAAGAAATATGAAGAAGCTAGTGTGGTAGAGTCTTATGGCTCCATGAAATATCATTTATCTTTTTTTTCTATTTTTCCATTGTCCACAAAGAGCACCCAACATAAAAATCATTTAAACCCAAAACTTCTGAGAGTTCAAGGGAACAATGTTAATAATTATTTAAGAATAGGCATAAACCAGAATTCTCCCAGGCAGGCAAACCAGAACAAATGGTCACCCTACCTTAACAGAAGATCCTAGATATCTGTTTCCTACTGGGGTCACTATGATTCATTTGAGCCAACTAGGGGCTTTGAAATCTTTCTCTAAGTAATAATCCCTACCTGTTTGATTTGCTCCCATAGCATCCTTGTAACTGACGACCCTGAGTGAAACGTGACTTCAACATGATAGGCAGCATTTAAGATCTGAAAGAGACAACGCCAAAGAAAACATGCCCTCAGTAGTGTGGCTATTTCAAAAATGCAATAAATGATACTTATTTCAAGAACACAGTCCAGACTCGGGGTTTCCAAACTTACCCCTCAATATATATGCAGAGTCAACTTAAGCTGATTATTTATTTTGTGACTATCTAGCCCCTTCTACCTCATCTTTATATTCATCAACTTATTTTTTTATTTATTTTTTATTTTTTAGACAGAGTTTCGCTCTTGTCCCCCAGGCTGAAGTGCAATGGCGTGATCTTGGCTCACCGAAACCTCTGCCTCCCAGGTTCAAGCGATTCTCCTGCCTCAGCCTCCCAAGTAGCTGGGATTACAGGCATGCGCCACCACGCCCAGCTAATTTTGTATTTTTAGTAGAGATGGGATTTCTCCATGTTGGTCAGGCTGGTCTCCAACTCCCAACCTAAGGTTATCCGCCCACCTCAGCCTCCCAAAGTGCTGGGATTACAGGCGTGAGCCACTGTGCCTGGCCTATATTCATCAACTTAACTGCAGTTTTACAGCTCACCAACATCTCCCACAGGCAGTGGTCATGTGACAGGAAAACAAAATAAAATTCAAACAAGATTCGCAAGAAGCTGAAAGGGAAATTCTTGCCTAATTTGAAGTGTGGACTTGTGCAGATTTTTCATGTGCTATCTATGACATGATGTCTTAAAAATCATTCTTTGTCTACCTGTTTGAGATAATTACTGGTGATGTGAACTGAGACATCCTGAGACTTCTCCAGGCTCTGCAGACATCGTTCCAGGGTTCCGACGAAGCTTTCCCTCAGGTAATCCACTGAGCTGATCAGCTTATTAGCCACTGCCTGATTAAGTCGGGAGATGATGAGTTCCTGGATCTGTCGGATGCAGCATTTGATTTCTCTGGTGCCTACTGGTTCTCCATTCTCAGGGACAATGACGTCTATGGAGGCAGAGAAATAAGCTGAATAGTTGTGAGGAAGAAGGGGCAGACACACTAAATAAAGTCATCTCCCAAATCAGAACCATGGAACTACCGTGATGATGATGGCTGCAAAAAGACATGATTCGTTGATGATGTCTAACTCTCACAATGATCAGGGGTCACATAACCCTCAACTACTAAAGGCAGCTAAGATCCTGAGAAGAAGCAATTAAGTCCAGGTGCAGTGATTCACGCCTGTAATTCCAGCACTTTGGGAGGCTGAGGCAGGAGGATTGCTTGAGCCCAGGAGTTCAAGATGAGCTTGGGTCACAGTGAGACCTCATCTCTACAAAAAGTAAAAAGATGAGGCAGGCGGGAGGATGGCTTGAACCTAGGAAGTAGAGGCTACAATGAGCGGTGATTGTGCCACTGCACTCCTGCCTGGGTGATGGGAGTGAGACCCCGTCTCAAAAAAAAAAATAAATAAGAAGCAATAAGTCTAGAATGAGACTGTTGATTTTGTTAGCTTTTTTTTTTTTTGAGACGGAGTCTCGCTCTGTCGCCCAGGCTGGAGTGGAGTGGTGCAATCTCGGCTCACTGCAAGCTCCGCCTCCCGGGTTCAAGCCATTCTCCTGCCTCAGCCTCCCGAGTAGCTGCGACTACAGGCACCCGCCACCACGCCTGGCTGATTTTTTGTATTTTTAGTAGAGATGGGGTTTCACCATGTTGGCCAGGATGGTCTCGATCTCCTGACCTCGTGATCTGCCCACCTCGGCTTCCCAAAGTTCTGGGATTACAGGTGTGAGCCACCGTGCCCGGCAATTTTGTTAGCTTTTATGTCACATTTATAGGAGGGGAGGAACAACATTTATGAAGTGCAAACTATTTGAAAGGCACTAAAATAAGGATTTTACACATGTAATCTAATTTCATCTTCACAATAACTTTGTTAGATGGGTATTATAGATCAGGAAACAGCCTCAAAGAGAGAACAAAGTAGACATGGGAAGGGAATAGTACAGTTAGGAAGTAATACAGCCAGCTTTTGAACCCAGTGCTCATTATTCCAAATCCTATGATCTTTGCAAAATTACACACCCTAGCATATTAATGAGAAAAACCCAAGAGTCAGGAATTGTATTCTATGTTTTGTTTTGTTTTGTTTTTTTTGAGACTGAGTTTAGCTCTATCGCCTAGGCTGGAGTGCAGTGGCACGATCTCGGCTCACTGCAACCTCCGCCTTCTGGGTTCAAGTGATCTTGTGCCGCAGCCTCCCAAGTACCTAGGATTACAGGCACCCACCACCACGCCAGACTAATTTTTGTATTTAGTAGAGATGGGGTTTCACCATGTTGGCCAGGCTGGTCTTGAACTCCTGACCTCAGGTGATCCGCTCACCTTGGCCTCCCAAAGTGCTGAGATTACAGGCATGAGCCATTGCCGCCGGCCAGGAATTTTATTCTAATCAATTACTAGATAAATAAAAAGTAAAACTCAATTGTCCCCACCATGCTACACTATCTCTTAGGATTAGAACATCTATTAATATTGTAAATCAGAGGACAGAAGAACTTGAGAGAAGTCAAACTACTTGCAAAAAGATGTGCTCCTGAAAAGGCACTCTCATGTCTACTGGTGGAAACTTAAATGGGTGCCACTTCTTCAGAGGAAATTTGGCAATATCTATTAAAATGTTCAACCAACCAAGAAAAATCTACATACCCTTTGATCTAACTATTTTGCTTCTAGGAATTCTTTTTCTTGAGATATACCCTTACAAGTCCCAAGGTGTATATGTACAATGATGATTAATGCAGTACATTTTGTATTAGCGAAAGAGAAAATAAAAAATAAACAAATAAGCCTGGCCAACATGGTGAAACCCTGTCTCTACTAAATACAGGTATGATGGTGTGATGGTGCACACCTTTAGACCCAGGTGTGATGGTGCACACCTTTAGACCCAGCTACTAGGGAGGCTGAGGTGGGAGGATTCCTTGAACCCAGGAGGCGGAGGTTGTAGTGAGACTAGACCAGGCCTCTGCACTCCAGCCTGGGCGACAGAACAAGATCCTGTCTCAAAAAAAAATAAATAAAAATAAAAAACAAAAACAAACAGCTTAAATGTCCACCAATGAGAGAATAGTTCAATAAATTCAGGCATATCCATTAGAAGAAGACAAATTTGTATGAATATTTATGGAATGCCCTCTAAGATACATATTAAATGAAAAAGACAAGTGCAGAAGAACATACGGAGAAGAACTGGGTGGCTGGGGGATGGTGTCTTTATAACTCTGAGTTAAGTACTATACATATAGGTTTTATCTTAAAAATAAATTTTATAAAGTGTGAATATCATGATACCTAGCACATATGCATTGTCTTTATTTAAAAACAAACAGTAATAGTAATCTGGCTCAACGCTGGGCACGATGGCTCATACCTGTAATCCTAGCACTTTCTGGGGGCTGAAACAGGAGGATCGCTACAGGCCTGGGCAACACAGCAAGACCTCGTCTTTACAAAAAAAAAAAAAATCTGGCTCCATAGAATATGTGCTAGCTTGCTTCTAAATCTTCTTATTGTTTCAAGGATACTCAGAAAGCACTTAGAACAAGGTAAGAACAATCGAATACTTTACTGTCTGCCCAACCTAGCTGTCCTGACCTCCATTCTGTGTAATATGATGCCGGCAGTGATGCTCTGGTGTCTTTAATCAAATATTGAGAAGACTTCCTAAGATTTCCACTGCAAGTAACACTTCTCAACAACTCCTCTCGCAGTGGGGAATTAACCAAAGAGGTATCTCTGTTCATCTTTAGAATGACTATAAGAAATCAGGCAACCTATGTTTGCTAAAGTCAACCATACTTCCTTTGTATTTATAAGTGTAACTTAAACTAGATACCATCATTCACGCACTCATTGATTCTCCAAAGACGTACTGTATACAAGAGTCTGTGTTATTTGCTGCAAGGAATATGATGATGAATAAGACCCAGATCCTACCCTCTTTCAACTCTAGGATTTTAGGAAGTAGTCCGCAGTACATAAATAACTATAATAAAAGATAGAAAGTGAAATATGCCAGAAATAAGTTACAGATGGAATGCTATGGGATTTCAAATGACTGCAATTGTTATTAGCTAAGAAAATTAAAGCAGAGCTAGGTGTGGTGGCTCATGCCTATAATCCCAGCACTTTTTAGGAGGCCGAGGTGGGAGGATTGCTTGAGACCAGGAGTTCAAGACCAGCTTGGCCAACATGGTGAAACCCCTGTCTCTAAAAAAAAATACAAAAAGTTAGCTGGTGTGGTGGCATGTGCCTGTAGTCCCAGGTGTGCAGGGGGCTGAGGCAGGAGGATTGCTTGAGCCCAGGAGATTGGGGCTGCAGTGAGCCATGACTGCACTACTGCACTCCAGTCTGGATGGCAGAGCAAGAACCTGTCCCAAAAATAAAAAAAGAAGGAGAAAATTAAAGAAGACTTCATGAAAAATGGCATTTGGGAGACAGGCCCTGATGGGTAGGTAGGATTTGGAAGTTCACAGACAAATCAAAGACATTCCAGGTTTAAGGCAGGGTGTTAGCAAAGAAAAAGTAAAGGGAGCGTATGGAGGACAGAAAGAAGTTAAGACCAACTGACATAGAAAATACAGGAAAGTGCATAGTGAGGAAATAAGACTGGAAAAGTTGGTAAGGGCTAGGCTTTGGGAGGTCTTTAATACTAGGTGTAGGAGTTAAACTTAGTCTGTAGAAGTAGGGAGCCAGTAAAGGTGAACTGGAGAAAGAAGTCAGGGAGATCAGTTAGATAACAATAGTTCAGTTAGACTTAAGACAGAATAGAAAAGCACAGATAGGTATCGAATATGTAAGAAGATTAATCGAGGCCAGGTGTGGTGGCTCACGCCACCCAGCACTTCGGGAGGCCGAGGCGGGTAGATTACGAGGTCAAGAACATCCTGGCCAACATGATGAAACCCCGTCTCTACTAAAATACAAAAAAAAATTTAGCCGGGAACGGTGGCACACGCCTGTAATCCCAGTTACTCGGGAGGCTGAGGCAGGGGAATTGCTTGAACCCAGGAGGCGGAGGTTGCAGTGAGTCGAGATCACGCCACTGCACTCCAGCCTGGGCGACAGAGCAAGACTTAATCTCAAAAAAAAGAAAGATTAATCAGTACTTGGCAACTGATTAGCCAAGGGAAGACCATTCAAGACCATGCTGAGGTTTTGAAGGTGGGTACCAGGAAGAAGGTGGCATCAGTAACTGGAAACAGATTAAGAAGCAGTAATGGATGGAAATTAAGAATATGGGCTCAGGAATCAGACTGTCTGGATTCAAATCCTGCCTCTAATATTTACTAGCTGTGTGACCCTGGGCAAATTACTTACTCTTTCTAAGCCTTAGTCCCTCATCTAGAAAAAGGAAATAAGCAGAATCTACCTAGGGAGGTTATTTTTTAAAAATACTGATGCTGGGTCCCATGTCAGAAATCGTGAATAAGTCTGCAGTCATCTTTAGTGGTCTTGAGCATCTGTATTTTCAGAAAGCCTCCCGAGGGATTAGGATACTCACAACTGAGACTCTAAAGGGTAACTTGCAAACCATGTCATTTTAATCTTGCATGGAGGTTTATACAGAAGTCAGTATACAAAATCAGCAGCATCTCAGACACCCAAAGACCTGACCAATCACTTTCACCCAATTTATTAGTAGCCATTTGTGAAGAATAGGACTGTCAAAAGGCTAAAAACACAACTTTGGGAAATCCTCCTGATGTGGGCTTCAGAAGCAGCCTGAAAGGAAATTAGACCATGAGACAAAAAGAACCAATAAAGAGGCATGAGCCATACTGCAGGAGCAAAGGTTAAAGCACAATTTACTAACATTCTCCAAGCAGCTCTTCTCCAGCTCCATTAGGGGTTGAGGGGGTACAGGCAGAAAGTGGAGATTACAGAGCTATTAGGATGAATTTACCAAAAGTTGAGCTAATGTTCTTGGGAAGGAATGAGGGTGGAATCTTCCACAATGATCTTTGACAGCAAGAGAGGCCACCTTGGCTAAATAGTGGGCTCCTGCTGGTAACAGTGGGGTGGATGAAGTTACCCTGAGATTCCTTTAACCTTAGGAATTAACGTTCTTAATTTCCGGCTAGAAAATGGTTAGAGACTCCTCCCGTGCCAGCACCCCAACAAGCTCTCTGGGACCTACCTTTAAACTCCATGTTAGTAGCATCATCCAGAAGTTCCTCCTTCATGGTATTAAGTGTCTCAACAATCATATCCTTCATTTCCTCCTGCTTTCGGTTGGCAATATTCATCAATGATTCATACAACTCATTCTCCTTTTTTCGAGTATATTCCAGACGTTTGGGAGTGATCTGCAGGTCCCGTTGCATGTCAAATGCCTGGTTAATAAAGATGTCAAGGCAGTGGCAGTGCACCAGGTTCAGGGCCTTGGCTGCATCCACCAGGCGAGTCTGTAACACCTGGTGAGAAAATGTGCTCAAGTGTCTCAGCTTTTCACTCTGTTCCACCAACATGCTCTGAGCTTTAGTATCCTGGCCAGGAGCCCCACAGTTCCAGTGACTGCTGCTCAGATAGCCCAGGTCAATTAGCTGGCGATAAAGCGGTGATCTTTCGCTCTCCATTCTCTTGGTTGAGGAGTCTATTATCTCCGAGCCCAGTTTCGGCACTTTGAAAAAGAATACAGGAAAGGAGAAATACTTTCGGATTTCCTGAAGCTCTTGCTCATCCCTCTCAGAGAGTTCATCTTTGTGGAGTGCATAGGTTATCACAGGCAAGAAATCATTCACCAAGTCACCCAGAACATCCACTGTGGGCCGGAGGCCTTGGCATGGTGCTACCACAACGTCCACTTCCTGGAAGGGGAAGGGGGTCATATATCAGCGCCTCAGGGTCAGAACCAATCCCTGTCTCCCCAAAGTCCCACACTGAGACCAAAATCCTGATCTACAATGGAACAATTGGACTTCGGTACCCCAGCCATTGATCCACCTCCTTCCTCGGTTACCAACACTCCCTGGTGCAGCCTATGAAGGCAGGCACTCATCTAGAGAGAGTGAAAAAACAAAGAAGTAGAAAGGATGGCAACCCCTTTAGCCATCAGATTAAAAAAAAATTTTGGTCTCTGCCTTCCTTTATTGCTTAGACATTCCCACTGATTCCCTCTGATGAAGAATTAAGACAAATAATGGAAGAAAAAGGAATTGTAATGGAAATTATCAGACTGGGACTGAGTCGACCTGGGGCACTCCTCCCCCTCTTGCTCTCCTCTGACACCTCCATCCCTGCCATTCTGACCTGGCTAACTCCTAAGCATCCTTTAAGTTTCAATGTATATGTTATGACATATCCTTATAGAGCCTTTCCTATCACACAGTCCCAACCAAGCACACTTTACTTCCCTCTTCTTAAGGTTCAACATATTTATAATCCACTTCTTTAAAACCTTTCTTTCCCCCATGGGTCTGTAAACTCTTTGAGGGCAGGGACTGGGTCTATTTTGCTTACTATTGTAGCTCCAGTGCCTAGCATGTGGTAAGTCCTAAATACTGTTGAATTAATCAATTAAGCAGGAAACGAAAAGCCAGGTTCACCAAACATTATTACTGTCCTGTTCTGAGTCTGTAGATATCCCAAAGTCTTAGCAACCTAAGTCTAAGAAATACCTTTAGGAATATGATCGATCACTTGGTATGGCAGAGACCAAGGTTTGCCTATCCAGTATCTAGTCTCCATGTTATAAGGGAAGGCAATGTCCTTTACAGATAGGGGTATCCAATAAGTGGGTGGGGTTTCCAGGAAAGCCCTTTAGGGTACAGGGGGTGGATTCTACCAGGAAATATGTCCTTTGGCCTTGTCCTTCTTCCTGCTTGGAGCACAGATATGACAGCTAGAACAGCAGCGATCACTCAGCAGCCCTAAGGCAAACCTGATGGTGGAAGCCAGCACTAAAGATGATGACACCAAAAGAAAGAGGGAGCTTAGGTCTCTGGTGATCACAGAACTGCCACGCCAGCTCTCAGTTACCTAGCTTCAGACTTCTTTCATGTAAGGAAAAAAAAAAAAAACCCAAAAACTCTATCTTTAAGTTCCTGAGTTTTGGTTTTTTTGTTTGTTTGTTTGTTTGTTTGATGATCTGTTACAACTGAACCTAATCCTAACTGAAATACCCAAGTTTGCTAAAGTGAGTTTCGAGAATGATCTTTAAGCTCGGCACAGTGGCTCACGCCTGTAATCCCACCCCTTGGGAGTCCAACGCAGGAGGATCGCTTGAGGTCAGGAGTTTGAGATCAGCCTGGCCAAGATGGCAAAACCCCATCTGTACTAAAAATACAAAAATTATCCGGGTGTGGTGGTGGGCGCCTGTAGCCCCAGCTACTCCAGAGACTGAGGCAGGAGAATGGCTTGAACCCAGGAGGCGGAGGTTGCAGTGAGCTGAGATCGCCCCACTGCACTCCAGCTTGGGCGACAAAGCAAGACTCTGTCTCAATTTAAAAAAAAAAAAAAAAAAAAAGATCTTTGAGGTTTGAGGTTTAGAAACAAACCTTCCACAGGTCCTTTGCCTAGTCTGCACTTTCCACTTTGTGTTCTACTTCTTTCCTGTGAAGGTTCCAAACACACAAGAGCATATGTCCATCTACTGCATTTCCATCCATTGCACAGGTTGTTCCTCTGTGTCTCTAACATTGTCTACTTTGCCTGGCATTCCAAGTGTAAACGGTTAACTAGGGACTCACACATATTAATATATTACCATTGTAGGTACACAGACTCCTGATGTCTTCAAGGGTCTGCAAACTCAGAATTAATCCTCCCCAGAATTCTAGCATATTTTAGAGTTATAAAAGAACTCAACACAAATATGCTCAAGTTTGTGTCCTTAACAGTTATCAGATGTTGAATATTTACTTTGTCTGAAGTCTAAAAGATACACAATTTTGTTTCTTTCAGATGATTATGCTGTTTTTATTTCTTACCCTATCTGAGCAGCAGGTTTATTGATTGATTGATTGAGATGCAGTCTCACTCTGTCACCCATGCTGGAGTGCAATGGCACAAGCTCGGCTCACTGCAACCTCTGCCTCCTGGGTTCAAGTGAATTCTCCTGCCTCAGCCTCCCGAGTAACTGGGATTACAGGCACGCACCACCACGCCCGGCTAATTTTTGTATTTTTAGTAGAGATGGGGTTTCACCACGTTGGCCGGGCTGGTCTTGAACTGCTGACCTCAAGTGATCCACCTGCCTCAGACTCCCAAAGTGCTGGGATTACAGGTGTGAGTCACCACACCCAGCATGAGCAGTAGGTATTTTTGATAAAAGTTTTTCTGTTTGTTTGTGGTTTTTTTTTTTTGAGACAAGGTCTTGTGCTGTTGCCCAGCCTGGAGTGCAGTGGTGCAATTAAGGTTCACTGTAGTCTCAACCTCCCAGGCTCAAGTGGTCCTCCCACCTCAGCCAGCCAAGTAGCTGATACTACAGGTGTTAGCCACTACGCCCAGCTAATTTTCATTCTTTTTTGGGTTTTTTTTTTTGGTAGAGATGGGGTTTTGCCATGTTGCCCAGGTTGGTCTTGAACTCCTGAGCTCAAGCGATCTGCGCCTCAGCCTCCCAAAGTGCTGAGATTACAGGTGTGAACCACTGTGCCCAGCCTTGTTTGAGTTTTTAAAATCTTTTTTATTTCCAACAAAGCACAAATATCTCACTTTCTTTTCTCACAAAGAACTATGCTATATTCTCAGATAGGTCACATAACTTTAATTTGCCTGGCCACTTTGAACTCCCTAAAGCTCAAAGTGCTTTTAGCATCTCACCATTTGTCATTTTAGCAAACACTACATAAGTCAATCTACCCTTTATCCAACCCCAAGCCAAGAAGAAATTTGCTGTTTCATCTGTGTCTCAAGTTGCATGGAATGTTTTCTGGTTGGAAGACTAGTCTGATGCTCATCTTGCTATTCAAAACAAACCCCCTTTCACTACCCTGAGTCACACATGCTACAGTATGAATCATTTCAGTCAGGCATATTCAAAAAGTTGGTAAGTAACAAATTTTAAGGTTTAAAATAGAACATACAACTGCATAAATGACAACATTATAATCAAATATAACAATGAGATAAAGACTAAAAGGAAAGGAAAACAGTTACATTAGGCTGGGTGTGGTGGCTCACACTTGTAATCCCAGCACTTTGGGAGGCTGGGGTGGGCAGATCGTTTGAGGTCAGGAGTTCAAGACCAGCCTGGCCAATATGGGGAGACCCTGTCTCTACTGAAAATACAAAAATTAGCCGGACATGCTGGTGCACACCTATAATTCCAGCTACTCAGGAGGCTGAGGCAGGAGAATTGCTTGAACCGAGGAGACGGAGGCTGCAGTGAACTGAGATCCATGCACTCCAACCTGGGTGACAGAATGAGACTGTCTCAAAAAAAACAAAAAAAAAAAAAAAAGAAAAGAAAACAGTTACATTAAAGTAAAGAATTATAGGTGGAAATATTTTTTATATTACAAAGCTGCCCTAAAGACATATTTTTTAAAAGATATAAATCAACCAATCAAATTTATGAAAGGAAAGCCTAAATATTCAAAACCAAAGTATTGTTTAGAAATTTCAGGAAGAATTTTGTTTGTTTTTTCTGATGGATTATCTTAAAATTCTAGAATAAATTTTCAGGTTTTCCTTAAAGGACCATTTTGTGTGCACAACAGAAACATCAGCCAAAGCTGCCAAGTCCATTTGTAAGACAAATACGGTTGTTTTTTTTTTGGGGGGGGGATGGAGTTTCGCTCTTGTCACCCAGGCTGGAGCGCAGTGGTGCGATCTTGGCTCACTGCAACCTCTGCCTCCTGGGTTCAAGTGATTCTCCTGCCTCAGCTTCCTGAGTAGCTGGGATTACAAGGCATGTGCCACCGTGCCCAGCTAATTTTTGTATTTTTTGGTAGAGATGGGTTTTGCCATGTTAGCAAGGCTGATCTTGAACTCCTAACCTCAGGTGATCTGCCTGCCCCAGCCTCCCAAAGTGCTGGGATTATAGGCGTGAGCCACCATGCCTGGCCCAATACTGTTTTTAAGAGACCAGTTGACTTTATTTGCTCATAGGTGTAAATTCATTATTAAAGAAATGAATTTTGGAAGTCAGGCACAGTGGCTCATGCCTGTAATCCCAGCACTCTGGGAGGTTGAGGTGGGCAGATTGCTTGAGGCCAGGAGTTCGGGACCAGCCTGGCCAACATGGCCAAAACCAGTCTCTATTAAAAATACAAAAATTAGGCTGGGCACAGTGGCTCACACCTGTAATCCCAGCACTTTGGGAGGCCGAGGCAGGTGAATCACGAAGTCAGGAGTTCAAGATCAGCTTGGCCAATATGGTGAAACCCCGTCTCTACTAAAAATACAAAAATTAGCCGGGTGTGGTGGCACAAGCCTATAGTCCCAGCTACTCAGGAGGCTGAGGCAGAAGAATCACTTGAACCCAGAAGGAGGAGGTTGCAGTGAGCCGAGATCATGCCATTGTACTCCAGAATGGGTGACAGAGTGAGACTCCATCTCAAAACAAAACAAAAAAAAATTAGCTGGGCATGGTGGCATATGCCTGTAGTCTCAGCTACTTGGGAGGCTGAGGAATGAGAATCACTTGAACCTGGGAGGTGGAGGTTGCAGTGAGCTGAGATCACACCACTGCACTCTAGCCTGGGCAACAGAGTGAGATACTGTCCAAAAAAAAAATTAATTAATTAATTAATTTAAAAAAAGGGATTTCAGGCTTTATTTTTAATTTCTTTTTTTTTTTTGAGACGGAGTTTCACTCTTGTTGCCCAGGCTGGAGTGCAATGGCACAATCTTGGCTCACTGCAACCTCCGCCTCCCAGGTTCAAGCGGTTCTCCTGCCTCAGCCTCTCGAGTAGCTGGGATTACAGGCATGCGCCACCACGCCGGGCTAATTTTTTCAGTAGAGATGGGATTTCTCCATGTTGGTCAGGCTGGTCTCAAACTCCCAACCTCAGGTGATCCACTCACCTTGGTCTCCCAAAGTGCAGGGATTACAGGCACCAGCCACCGTGCCCTGCCATGGATTTCGGGCTTTCTAATGGTAGAGTATGGCCTGATATATTGGCACCCACAAAGAAGCTGCCCTTTTTTTTTTTTTTTTTTTGAGACGGAGTCTCGCTCTGTTGCCCAGGCTGGAGTGCAGTGGCGCGATCTTGGCTCATGCAAGCTCCGCCTCCCAGGTTCACGCCATTCTCCTGCCTCAGCCTCCCATGTTGCTGGGACTACAGGCGCACGCCTGGCAATTTTTTTGTATTTTTAGTGGAGTCAGGGTTTCACCACGTTATCCAGGATGGTCTCGATCTCCTGACCTCGTGATCCGCCTGCCTCAGCCTCCCAAAGTGCTGGGATTACAGGCGTGAGCCACCGTGCCCAGCCAGAAGCTGCCTATTCCTAAATATACCTTGTACTAAACAAAAATGGATAGAAAACAGATATCATGCTCTGTCTTCTCCCTTCCCCAGTTAACCAACATGTGCAGTTGGTCTCACTGCTCTGAGTATCATGATTGTCAGAAGATAGGCAAAGAGCTGCTGGCAGAGACCCTGGCAGCAGTACGAATTAGGCTGGAATGTGATATGCGATTCTGCAATACTCAGTGAAGGGATGACTCATGCTTGACGGTTATAAACAAAAAAGGACGCCAACACTGTTTCCTGGAGACAGGGAGTGAAAAAAAAAAAATTAATATAAAGAGGATGAGCCAGAGCTGTTATGGGCCTTAGCATGGCCACCTGAGAGGGAAGTCTGACCTCAGACTGTTTCATGGATGGCTATATACCTTCTTAGCACCTAGAACAGTGCCTGGCACTTAGTAAGCATCCAATAAATAAACATAGAATGAATTAATGAAGAAATGATGCTCAAAGCCACTTTCAATCGGCATATGTAAACTCTTCTATCTTTCAACTCCCATCCCACACATTTTATCCCACACATTTATCTGAAATTGCATTTGCCTCTACTCCAAGAATAAAGCAATGAGTAAGCATTTTGCTCCTAACTCAATCAAGTAAAAAGAATCTCAAGGAATCATGACAGTAACCCATAATTCCTATATTGAGTCACAGTGAATTCCTAAAGAGATTTCTCTTGTAGAATGCATTCTGCATAAATCTGTGGAGTTTACAGAAGTTGATCTGTTACCACCCATTTTCTTGGCATGATTAAGAAATGCAATAGAGGCCGGGTGCAGTGATTCACGCCTGTAATCCCAGCATTTAGGGAGGCCGAGACAGGCGGATCACCTGAGGTTGGGAGTTCAAGACCAGCCTGATCAACATGGAGAAACCCCATCTCTGCTGAAAACACAAAATTAGCCGGGGTGGTGGCGTATGCCTGTAATCCCAGCTACTCGGGAGGCTGAGGCAGGAGAATTGCTTGAACCCAGGAGGCGGAGGTTGCGGTGAGCCGAGATCATGCCATAGCACTCCAGCCTGGGCAACAAGAGTGAAACTCCCTCTTAAAAAAAAAAAAGAAATGCAATAGAAAGGAGCTTGCTACTCTACAAACACCAGAATATACTTCTTTGGTTTTGTTTTGGGTATAAAGTGTAAAATGACAGTATTTTATTTATTTTTAAATTTTTTGTAGAGACAAAGTCTCACTAAGTTGCCCAGGCTGGTCTTAAAACTCCTGAGCTCAAGCGATCCTCCTGCCTCTGCCTCCCAAAGTGCTAGGATTATAGGCATGTGCCACTGTGCCCAGCCAGTGACGCTATTTTAAATGCCAAGAGGTAATCACTCAATCACTGACGAAGGCTGACCCCTTCCTAAGAATACTGACTCTTATAGGTAAAGAATCCTTACTCTGTAGCTCATGGCACATTACTAAAACTCTATTATAACAAAGGATGATTATACTAACTGATAATTCAAACAGAAAACAGTGGCCTGACACAGTGTCTCACGCCTGTAATCCCAGCACTTTGGAAGGCTGAGGCTGGAAGATCCCCTTGAGCCCAGGAGTTCGAGACCAGCCTGGGCAATATGGCGAGACTCCATCTCTACAAAAAATAAAATAAATTAGCCGGGTATGGTGACATCCACCTATAGTCCCAGCTACTCAGGAGGCTGAGGCAGGAAGATCCCTTGAGCCTAGGAAGTTGAGGTTACAGTGAGCCGTGATCACGTCACTGCACTCTAGCCTGAACAACAGAGTGAGACCCTATTTCTAAAATATAAACAAACATACAAACAAAAAGCCAGAAAACAGTTATGTACGCAGGCTAAAGTTGGTAGGTAGCAGATGTCTTTGCTTTCTCTAGAGTTCTGAAGCCTCAGGTTCACACACAACTATATATTAGTAATCGTCCTGCCCTTGGACAGCCTTGACCTCTATCCTTGTCCCCATATTCTAGCTACTTTACTTCCAATTCTCCTCTCGTGACATTCTCATGGGGCATTTGAAAGGTTTCTCCTGTTTGTTTTCACACAGGGCTGATTCTTTTTCATTTCTAAATAGTTCCCTGAACCATCACTCTTAAATATTAATTACATATTAAGTAAAATACCTCCCTATTTTTGTTATTGTATAGAAAATACCTTGACTTGGCTGGGTGTGGTGGCTCATGCCTGTAATCCCAGCACTTTGGGAGGCCAAGGCGGGTGAATCACTTAAGGTCAGGAGTTTGAGACCAGCCTGGCCAACATACTGAAACCTTATCTCTACTAAAAATACAAAAATTAGCCAGGCATGGTGGCAGGCACTTGTAATCCCAGTTACTCAGGAGGCTGAGGCAGGAGAATCGCTTGAACCCAGGAGGCGGAGGTTGCAGTGAGCCAAGATCGTGCCACTGCACTCCAGCCTGGGCGACAGAGCGAGACTTCATCTCAAAAAAAAAAAAAAAGAAAAAGAAAATACCTTGACTCTTGTTGGTACATATACTTTCCAAGGGGGACCTGCAACCAAACAGGCTATAACATGTTTCTAGGTTATAATATGCCTCAAAGAAACTGGGATCAATGTGAAGGCAAACCAGAGTTTTATCCCAGTAGTCAACATTGAATGGATACGAGCTCATCTCTCTACCTAGTAAAAGCGTCAGTGTGTAACTCAGGCCAGATATAAGACTTAGAAAAAACAGAATCACAGTCATAGCCCTCAGTAGCCATAGAAAGCATGAGACCATCATGCTAAAAGTAGAAGAATATTTATAATCCCAAACACCCCAAAGGAAAGGCTTTAGCTCTGATTCTCAACTCATAAGCATGAAGACTTTAAGGATCTCAACTCTCTTCTATCTCAAATGACAATGGATTAGGTAACCGACAAGTTGATAAGAATATATTGAATGGTCTCTATGCATTCTACCTAATGGACAGTCAAACACCCAGGTATCTACTGATGCAGATAACAGTAGAAATCTGAATTTTATTCTCTTGCCACTTACTAGATTGAGAGAGAGAGACAAAATATTTTGTCTAGAATGGAGAAGAGGGAAATAGAAAGGAGGGAAAACTTTACCTTTCAACTTTTATATACTTCTGTATTATTAACCTTTTATAACAGCTTTCTCCTTTCATTTTATTACAAAAATAAGCCATAATGAATTATGAAGAACGTTCTCTCTAATAAGAGTAGAAGAATAACTATAAGTAAGTTGGAACAAGAAGCCTTAAGTTTTGAGAGGAGTTCCAATGTGGATGATTGTCAGGGAAAGGATGGGTGACTGAGAGAGCAGGAAATCTTCTCAAGGACACTGATTTATTCAAAAGCAGGAGGAAATGGGCTTACTATGTGCCAGACACTGTGATAGGTGCTTTCAACACATTCTCTCACTTTAGCCTCATACCAATTCTAAAAGATAGGAATTATAGGCCGGGCACACTGACTCATGTTTGTAATCCCAGCACTTTGGGAGGCTGACGCAGGCAGACTGCTTCAGCCTAGAAGACCAGCCTGGGCAACATGGCAAAACCCCATTTCTACAAAAAAATACAAATATTAGCCAGGCATAGTAGCATGCACCTGTAGTCCCAGGCACTCAGGGGCTGAGGTGAGAGGATCACTTGAGCCTGGGAGGTTGAGGCTGCAGTGAGCCAAGATCTTGCTACCGCACTCCAGCCTGGGCGACAAAGTGAGACACTGTCTCAAAAAAAAAAAAAAAAAAAAGACAGGAATTATAGCCCCATCTTACAAATGAGAGAACAAAGTGACACAGCTAAGTGACAAAACCAGGATATAAATCCAGGTCCATGTAGCTACAAAGACAATGTTTAAACAGTCATTGAAGGCCCACTGTGTGTCAAGCACTGTCTGATTTGGTGTTTGGGAAGTTATGAAAGTAGAATAAAAGATAGACTAGATGCGGCCGGGCGTGGTGGCTCATGCCTGTACTCCCAGCACTTTGGGAGGCCGATGTGGGTGGATCTTGAGGTCAGGAGATCACGAGCATCCTGGCTAACGCGGTTAAATCCCATCTCTACTAAAAATACAAAAAAATTAGCCGGGCGTGGTGGTGGGCACCTGTAGTCCCAGCTATTTGGGAGGCTGAGGCAGGAGAATGGTGTGAACCCGGGAGGCAGAGCTTGCAGTGAGCCGAGATCGCGCCACTGCACTCCAGCCTGGGCGACAGAGTGAGAGTCCGTCTCAAAAAAAAAAAAAAGATAGACTAGATGCTTTCAGGGGTCCTAACAATTCTAGCTAGGGTTCTGTATTAAGAAGTATATGCTGGTTACAAAGTAAAGGCTTTGTTATCAAACAAGATAATATCCTCTATGGATTGGCTGAGACATCACAATAGCAGTCAAAAAGAAAATATTGTTAATAGTCCTAACAACAGTTTCTGCCCGTTGACAATACTTTTCAATCTCTGAGTCTCTGAATTAGGGAAGATTCCCTACCCCATCCATCCTCTACTCAGAAGGAAACAAACAAATATCTGAGATAGTAAAAACAGAAAGGAAGCCATTTGGTGCAGGAAAGAGGTAGAATCCTAGCAAAGGCAGAAGACAAAAGAAGAAGATTAAGACTGTGACTGCTGTCAGATTTTTGCCTCAAGAGCTAACCCTGGAAGGCCAGAGATGAATCACTGACAGTGAATTGAGAAAATACAGCCTCAGCTTCAGGATGTTATTTTGTTTTGTTTTTTTTTCACTTTAAGTTCTGGGATACATGTGGGGAACGTGCAGGTTTGTTACATAGGTATGGTTTGCTGCACCTATCAACCCGTCATCTAGGTTTCAAGCTCCACCTGAATTAGGTATTTGTCCTAATACTCTCCCTCCCCTTTCCCCCCAGGCCCCGACAGGCCCCCGTGTGTGATGCTCCCCTCCTTGTGTCCATGTGTTCTCATTGTTCAACTCCCACTTATGAGTGAGAACATGCAGTGTTTGGTTTTCTGTTCCTGTGTTAGTTTGCTAAGAATGATGGCTTCCAGCTTCATCCATGTCCCTGCAAAGGACATGAACTCATTCTTTTTTATGGCCACACAGGATGTTTTTATTTAGTTAGTTATTTTTTGAGACAGAGACCCAGGCTGGAATGCAATGGCGTGGTCTCAGCTTACCGCAACCTCCACTTCCCAGGCTCAAGTGGTCTTCCTGCCTCAGCCTCCCGAGTAGCTGGGACTACAGGCATGTGCTACCACACCCAGCTAATTTTTGTATTTTTTATAGAAAGAGGTTTTGCCTTGTTGCCCAGGCTGGTCTCAAACTCCTGAACTCAAGCGCTCTGCCTGCCTCGGCCTCCCAAAGTGCTGGCATTACAGGCGTGAGCCACTGTGCCCAGCCAGGCTGTTCTTTCAAGAGATATCAAGGTTACTATAGTGAGCATAGGGATTAAAAAAAATTATTGCCTCTGAATCACACATATCCTTCATAGGTATATTAGCCTATAACAGGAACTCCCAGGTTTTTTGGTAAAGAGCAATGTATGCAGGATGGTTAGATTTTACTATGTATGCTAGTGCATGCTAGGGTAAAGGTGAGAGAGATATTAAAAACAAAATAGGATTACTGCCATAAAGAATTTATAATTTAGCATTTACCTGAACTTTCCACATCCTTTTTAAATATATCACTTCAGTTTCCTTTTTTTGCCACATAAAATAAGAGTTTTTAAAATTTTAATTATACCTCTAGAATATCATTTCTTGTTTCTCTGTCCTGTACATATAAATGATCCTTGTTTCTTTTCCCTTGGAGTTGACCATTTTTTGGCCCAATTCCATAGACTCCCTCCTCCAACAGTATCTTCTTGCCCTGAGGATCTCACTCAGCAGTCTTTCCTACCTTTTACCTATCAACTTTTATCTTTTAACCTAGATATACTCAAGAGACAATATGGTATCTAACTAAAGGTAAGTAATATATAACAAATGTTGGGTTTGTTTTTTTTGAGACAGAGTTTCACTCTTGTTGCCCAGGCTGGAGTGCAGTGGCATGATCTCGGCTCACTGCAACCTCTGCCTCCCTGGTTCAAGTGATTCTCCTGCCTCAGCCTCCTGAGTAGCTGGGATTACAGGTGCCTGCCACCATGCCCAGCTAATTTTTGTATTTTTAATAGTGACAGGGTTTTACCATGTTGGCCAGGCTGGTCTCAAACTTCTGACCTCAGGCGATCCGCCCACCTCAGCCTCCCAAAGTGCTGGGACCACAGATGTGAGCCACAGATGTTGGGGTTTGTGTGTGTGTGTGTGTGTGTGTGGCGGGGCGGGGGTGTGGTTTTTTTTGAGATAGGGTCTCACTCTGTCACCCAAGATGCAATGCAGCCTCGACCTCCTGGGCTCAAGTGATCCTCCTGCCTCTGCCTCCTATGTAGCTTGGACAGGTGTACACCTCCACACCTGGCTAATTTTTTGTAGAGACGAGGTCTCACTTTGTTGCCCAGTCTGGTCTTGAAATGCCAATACCTAGACAAGAATTGAGAGAAGCCAGTTTTCTAGCAACAAACAGTGTTTAGTAAATTTGGGGTTAAAATTTTATGTAAACTTGTCATTTTAAGATCCTTTATAATGCTTATGAGTTGTAAAAGCATTAATTACTGAAAAATTTAAAATACCAATACCTGTTTATTAAAAACAGGTTAGCAAAACAGACGAACAAACAAACAAAAACAATTAGTGGCCAGGCGTGGTGGCTCATCCCTGTAATCCCAGCACTTTGGGAGGCCGAGGCAGGCGGATTGCTTGAGCTCAAGTGTTCGGGACCAGCCTGGTCAACACGGTGAAACCCTGTCTCTACAAAAAACACAAAAATTAGTCAGGCATGGTGACGCACGCCTGTAGTCCCAGCTACTTGGGAGGAGGCAGGACAATCACTTGAGCCAGAGGTTGCAGTGAGCCAAGGTCGTACCACTGTACCCCCAGCCTGGACAACAGAGTGAGACCCTGTCTCAAAAATTAAAAAGCCAAAACAAACCAAAACAAAAAAACAGATTAGCTATTAGTTGAGGACTATAAAGATAAAACTTTACTACTCCCATTGGTTAGAGTTAAAAACGGTTAAAAAAAAAAAAAAAAAAAAAGGCCAGGCGCTGTGGGCTGTGGCTCACGCCTGTAATCCCGGCACTTTGGGAGGCCGAGGTGGGCGGATCACCTGAGGTCAGGAGTTCGAGACCAGCCTGGCCAACATGGCGAAACCCCATCTCTACCAAAAGTACAAAAATTAGCCAGGCATGGTGGCAGGCACCTGTGATCCCAGCTACTCGGGAGGCTGAGGCAGGAGAATCGCTTGAACCTGGGAGGCAGAGGTTGCAGTGAGCCGAGATCGCGCCATTGCATTCCAGCCCGGGTGACAAGAGTAAGACTCTGTCTCAAAAAAAAAAAAAAGTTCCCCGAAGTAAACCCCAACAGATAACACCATGAGCCAAAAACCAAGTCAGTATGTGGAAGCCCAAAGGGCCAAAAGCACCTGGTGGGGATAAACAGGCTACTGATCAGAGCAGATCAACTGAAGCTATGTAACTGCCACAGTAAATGAAACGCCACCTCCAGGCTGCAGGAATCCCATCTTAGGCTGAGCAAGTTTAATCACTTCTGCTGCTGCTTCTTCCTTTTCTTATAGGTGTTCACAGGAAGAAAAAAAAAAAAAAAAAACCACACACACACACACACAGAGATATATGAGATTGAGCAACTCTAAGGCAGACAACTGTTCCATCAGATTTGTAAGAAGAAAGAAAAAGAAAAGGAGGTGTCAGATATACATGCTTGAAGGAAAGGCAGGAGGGTGGGGAAGGGGGAGTACTTTTGTATACAAAGACACAACTAGTGAATATGGTGAATGGTGAAATGTGCTGCCAATTGGAAAGTGACTATATTTGAACACTAAATGAGGTTTCAGATACTAATGGCTTGACGGTCTTCCTCTATTCTTGAATTATGAACTGAGAATCTCAGGGGATCCAGAATTAAAAAGGTGGAATACCAAGCAGTGTGGGTCCATGTGAGTTGGCCTATTCTGGAACAAACTGAAAATGGCTAATTTATGAGGACTTTAAAATAACGTATTAGAAGAATGACCATTGTATAAGAGGGCAGGGGAAATTCTGCTTTGATAATTTGACAGTTCAAAATGAACATTGCATTTCCCCTAATTCAATCTTGATTTCCTTTAGCTAAATGTTTCCTTTCTTTACTATCCTCTTCACAAATCAGATGGAAGGGCTGTTTAGAGCTAACTCACTGGTCCTAAAAATAACTGGAGCTAAACAAAAAGCTCATTCTTGCTGGCATGAACAGTCTTCCAGGTAGCTGCTGTACAATGCCCCCAGCAGTAAGCTGAGCATTGCTGATGTATCTAACAGAGACAGGAGCCGGGCTGCAGTGAGAGGGCAGTGCTTGGATTCCACAAAGGTTGCAAGACCCTCTGAGACTCAACATCAAAGGGTTCTAAACTTAGAACTACAGGGATCTGGTATGAGGCCTACATCAAAACCACTGGAGAATAAAGCAGATCTTGAGAAACACTGGCCAAGGAAGCCTCACAAACCACATGAAACAACATGAGAGGCTAGAGAATTCCTCAAGAAAAGAGAAGAGAGAATATATTTTTTTAACTATGCTGAGAGAAAGCTGATTTGGTAACTCAACATCCCATCCAAGTAGTCTCCTCAGTTGTTTCCTCTGTCTGCATGCTTAGCACACACCAGGAGCAGGCCCTGGGAGCTCTCAGTGGGAAGACACATGCTCAGATACGTGCTTGGGGGGATGGCTCATACTTTCCTTTTTGTGACTTTCTTATATCACCTCAATTTATGGAACAAAAGTAAATGAGCATTAGAAATTAAAAAAAAAATTTAGGGCCAGGCATAGTGGCTCACGCCTGTAATCCCAGCACTTTGGGAGGGTGAGGGGGGCGGATCACTTGAGGTCAGTAGTTCCAGACCAGCTGGCCAACATAGTGAAACTCCATCTCTACTAAAAATATAAAAATTAGTCGAGTGTGGTGGCAGGCGCCTATAATCCCAGCTACTTGGGAGGCTAAGGAAAGAGAATCGCTTGAACCCGGGAGGCAGAGGCTGCAGTGAGTCAAAATCACTCCACTGCACTCCAGCCTAGGCAACAGAGTGAGACTCCATCTCAAAAACACAAACAAACAAAAAAGCCCACAAAGTAATGAAGAGAAAGATCTTTAAAAAAATTTTTTTGAGACAGGGTCTCATTCTATTGCCCAAGTGTTGTACAGTGCTACGATCACAGCTGACCACTGCCTCCACTGGTTGAAGGATCACTTGATCCCCCAACCCCAGCCTTTCAAGTGGCTCAGACCACAGGTGTGTACACAGGATCTCACTAGGTTGCCCAGGCTGGTGTTGAATGTTTGGGCTCAAGCTATCCTCCTCCCTCAGTCTCCCAAAGTGTTGGGATTACAGGCACAAGTCACTGTGCTCAGACAAGCATTAGAAATTTAAACCAATAAAATGAAGGGACCGGGTATGGTGGCTCATGCCTGTAATCCCAGCACTTTGCAAGGTTGAGAGGCGGGAGGATCACTTATGGTCAGGAGGTTGAGACCAGCCTGGCCAACATGGCGAAACCCCATCTCTACTAAAAATACAAAAATTAGCTGGGCGTGGTGGCACACACCTGTAATCCCAGCTACTTGGGAGGCTGAGGCAGTAGAATTGCTTGAATCTGGAAGGCGGAGGTTGCAGTGAGCCAAGACTGCGCTACTGTACTCCAGCCTGGGCCACAGAGCAAGACTCTCTCTCAAAAATAAAAAAATAAATAATAATAATAGTAATTTAAAAAAATAAAATGAAGGGACTAAGAGAAAAAAGTCAAATGATTTGCCTCTCCTGCAGATGGCTTTGTCACATTCCAGGATTGTTATTAAAGGCAAGAATGGGGAAAATCACCACCTGACTCACAGCAGTCATTTCTGCTATTTAACAGTATTATTATTTTTTTTTTTAGAGACAGGGTCTCACTATGTTGCCCAGGCTGGATACAACTTCTTAGGTTCAAGCAATCCTCATGCCTCAGTCTCCCCAGTAGCTGGGACTACAAGTGTGTGCCACTGAGCCCAACAGTGTTTTTTAAGCTACAGGTTATAATCTATCAGGTCATAGCATCAACTTAGTGGGTTGCTACTAACATTTTCAAAAAATGAAGTCGAGAGAAGAAATTATCAGTATGTATTGCAGAAAGCAAAAGTAATATTTCATGAAACTTATATTTCAAATGTATATGTGTATATATGTACTGGGTCCTGAAAGAAAATGTATGTCTTACAGTGAATTAAAATATAAAAAAGTAGCCAGGCGTGGTGGCTCACGCCTGTAATCCCAGCACTTTGGGAGGTCGAGGTGGGTGGATCACTGAGGTAAGGAGTTCTAGGCCACCCTGGCAAACATGGTGAAACCCTGTCTCTACTAAAATTACAAAAATTAGCCAGGTGTGATGGTGGGTGCCTGTAGTCCCAGCTACTCTGTAGGCTCAGGCAGGAGAACCACTTGAACCCAGGAAGCAGAGATTGCAGTGAACGGAGATTGCACCATTGCACTCCTGCCTGGGCAACAGAGAGAGACTCCATCTCAAAAAAGAAAAAAAGAAAAGAAAAAAATATATATATAAGTTTGAAAACCATTTAGCTATTGGAAGCTTGAAGGGACTAGACCAAGACTGTATACTACAGAGAGACTGTGTATGGATGGATAAAATACTTGTGAATTGTGAAGAAGTTCATGGGTCAACTGAACATGCCACAGTTAATATACAAAGATTACTGCCAGAGTTACTATCAGAGCTATTCAAAAACCCTCACATTATCCTGGAGCTAGGAAATGTGAACTCTCAGTTTGAAAACACAGGAAACCACCACTGAAACTGAGCTGAGAGAGAATGGGGGCTTGTTACATAGCCCCCTGTGGCATTTATCAAGATGAAAGAAATATGGACTGTGGAAGGAAATGAGATGACAATTTTTACTTCTAGAGTGTCACAGGCCATGGCCACAACCAAAGGACTCATTCATTGACTGAGAAACTAAGCTTCTTAGAAGTGGGGTAGATGAAGTGGTTATAAGAAAGAAGGAAAGAAGAAACCACTCTTTCAGGTCCTGCCAAACTAGCCCATCCTTCCTGGCACAGTTAACCAAGAGTAAAACTCTGAGTATGGCTGAATTATTTTATCCCTACCCACTCCTGACCCTGCCATAGTCACATCCCCATTTGGTCTAATTAAATAGCCTGGTCCTAACTATCCAGTAGGAAAGGAAACGCAGACCAAGACAGAAGTATTTCCTAAGTGATAATGTATAAAGTCTTAGACAATATGATATCTTACGAGATGGCACAGATCTGTGCTCTCTTTGGGAGTTTATGAGAGAAACTAAGATACTCTTCAAATAACAGGATCTCCGCGTCTCCTTACATTGAGCCAGACCTGTCCTCACATTCCCATGTTCCTTATAAAGTAGGAGAAACGATCTATCCTCTGTACTACTTAGTAAATTAATGGTTAGATCTAAGGAAGAACCCACAAAATTCTTCACTTGGTCTCAATTCCAATAAGAACAATACTCATCCATCATCTATCATTCCTTTTAGAAAGAGGTAACTAGAGACAATTCAAGCAATATCTTCCTGTTAAGAAATGAGAAAGGATTTCTAACTTTGATTACAATTATTCTGTAAAAGCATGCTAAGATACAAGTATCACATATTCCTTTCATTTCAGAAACAGAGATAAGGAAGTGAGGAGACAAGCAAACTACTCAGGGCCTTGCAGCATGGTAAGGAGAGGCAGGAATGGGTATTGCTACAGCCTTGTTTGTTTTTCAACTTCCCAGATTATGTTCCTCTGACTCCACTAGCCACTGCTGCTCAGAGTTCAGACTATATATCATCGAATTACTTTTTTAGAAAGTCAAAATAAAAGGAAAGCTGGTATATATGTATACAATTGGTATAGAAGTATGAGATTGGTACCTGTAAGAGAGCATGGTGCATCGTTACCTCCAGTTCCGCTAAAACATGAGCAGCATCCTCATTGTTCTCTTGGACCTCCAGATCCTCCTCAGGGATGGTCTCCCAGTTGCCCTGATGAGCAACCAGCGTGTGCACTAGTTCATACTGTCCAGGGAGTGCCAGGCTGACCCGAGTCTGAGTCCCATAGGTGAAGCGGAGGCGCCGAAGCTTACAGCTCTCCTCACTGCCCAGCTTGGTGGTGGGAAGCACCTGCACCCCCAACAGCAGATTCAACAGCTGGCACTTGACGTTACAATCCTGGCCGAGGATCAGTATGCAAGGGAGGCAGTCCACAATCTGCTGGAGGTACTTCTCTTCCTTAGGTGGGAAGGAAATGCAGCTCAGTTGGCCTGGTTGGGGAAGGGGAGAGTGGAGGAAGAGAAAGGAGTAGAGAGAGAGGAGTGAGGAAGGGGAGAGAGAGAGACTCACACAGAAATCCCATGAGGATGACAAGGTCCTAGAGGAGAAATTTCTAGGAACCTTGGTTGAAGGACATATCAGGGAAAAAACCCCAGTGAGAAAAGGCTCTTCACATATCAAACAGAATTCCTTTCCCCAGCTCACCCCCTAGGAACAAACTGTTATTTCTACCCAGAAATGTGGGAGTGACCTGATCTTCCCGCCCCGCTCCTTTTTCATTCAGTGGAGGGACAGCCTAAGGAGTTTATAAGGACTCCATCACAAACACCAAGATTATTAAAATAACAAAGCCAGAAAAAAACTACACTAGTTGGGATGTGAGCCCAAGGAGAAACATAACTGAATGTGTCAAAATTAAACCCTTCCTTCTGACAGAAGACCTAATACTTGAACACAGATTACAGTCATGTGTTGCTTAACAACAGGCATACATTCTGGGAAATGCATCATCAGGCAATTTTGTCATTGTGTAAACATCAGAGTGTACTTACACAAACTTAGGTGGTATGGGTATAGCCTACTACACACCTAGGCTATAGGGTGTAGCCTATTGCTCCTAGGCTACAAACTTGTACAGCATGTTACTGTACTGAATACTATAGACAGCTGTAACACAGTGGTAAGTATTTGTGTATCTAAACATATCTAAACATAGAAAACGTATGCTAAAAATACTGTATCTTTGTTGACCAAGATGCCATCATGCAGCACATAATATAGCACCATGGAGCCCTTTTAAATTATCTACCATATGCAGTTTTAGCTTATGTTCTTCATTGTGACATATTTTACTACTAAATGTATGAGCTATAAATGTATAAAATGTATAAATGTATAAAATGAAATGTTATTCAAGTTTGCATAAGCTCTAGAATCTTTTCCAGTTCGTCTTTCTGATAGCTGGTGACAACGTCCCAGCTGCCAAGTCATCTGTTTCCTTAAAACACTGGGTGCTCAATTAACATCAATACCTCCTAATCAAATCACATTCCTTCTGTTTATGGGAGACAAGACCCTAAATAGGACAAAGGGAAAGAACTGCCTATTAGGATAAAATCCAGGCAAATCTAGAAAGAGATGTGATTTATTTCAAAAACATTCTCCTTGATGGACATCCCAATTACCCTGATTTGACCATTACCACATTGTTACCCACATATCGAAATACCACATGTATCCTATAAATATGTACAATTACTATGTGTCAATTAAAAAAATCTATTTTTCACCACCCTTATGTTTTGTACAAAAAATAATAGAAAATAAAAATCTAAAAAAAAAAAAACAAAAAAAAAACTTCTCCTTTCAAGGCAACTACTACTAATCTAAATGGATAACTTCCCCAAACACGTTCAAATAATGTTCAAGACAGAACAAGCTTCCTAAAGAATGAGAATCTGTGTTTGAGAAAAATAACCCGAAATTAGTTCACTGAAACTCTCAGCCTGAACTATATCACTTCCTTATTCCTTCAGTATCAGTGTCTGCCTATCTCTAAGATTCAGGCAATTCCTGCATTTGTTCAGAAAAGCACAGACACAGTTCTTAGGCTGCAAAAGGGCCAATCCTTAAGCCAAACACATCCATCATAACTGAAATTTTGAGTGGCACTAACTGAAACAGTATTTGCTTTAGTCACTTAACCATAAGCTGCATTAAATTATTTGTAGGCCATTTATTTTGTTTGTTTCCAGAATTGGAAGCAAAAGAGGCCTGAATCAATTAAGAGGTGGTTCTACTTCAGAGTGAACCTACCTAGCTACGATTTCAAATCCCCAAGCATCCTTCTCTTCCACAAACAGTAACACCAAAAGGGTTAAAGAGGTCTGTGTTCACGCAGATCCCTCTATGCATTTCATTAGGGCCCTTCTTTTCATGTCTGTCTATAAGGATATCAGCCTGGCTCGCACATATACATCAGCAACACCAGACACTGAAACAAGCAAATCTACTCTCCTGGGAAAGAGATGAGTGCCTTTCAAAAACCAACAGAGTTAACTAAGTATATAATTCTGTGCAAGGGTATTTACTAAATACAAGAGTGTAACACCAGACCACTAGTCTACTCTTTTGATCTACAACCTAAAAGCAAGAGGACACAGCCAATTGCTTGTGTGGCCACTTAACAAGTAGCAACAGGCCAGTCCTGAGTCCCTTCATACCTTATTCTCAACTGCAGAACACCTACCATGCTTTATTCTAATTATCTGTTTATAATCATCTAAAGCAGGAAGAACCATCCTATTTCATCCTCAACACCCAACACAATGCCTGACACTTACCAAGGGCTTAATGTCATAGATTTGTTTGTTTTGTTTGAGAATCCATTTAGTGGGGACAGCTACCTATAGAAAGCTGTAAGCAAACCCACTGAGTACTTTGAAAAGTCCAGTATCATGATGAATAGTTTAAGAGCAACCATCACTTCTAAAAACCTCCTTCATGTGGATAAAAGAATAGGACCCTTCGGCCACGTGCAGTGGCTCACACCTGTAATCCCAGCAGTTTGAGAGGCGGAGGTGGGCAGATCACCTGAGGTCAGGAGTTCGAAACCAGCCTGGCCAACATGGCGAAACCCTGATTCTATTAAAAATACAAAAAATCAGCCAGGCGTGGTGGTAATCCCAGCTATTCGGGAGACTGAGGCAGGAGAATCGCTTGAACCCGGGAAGCGGAGGTTGCAGTGAGCCAAGATCACGCCATTGCACTCCAGCCTGGGCAACAGAGCGAGACTCCATCTCAAAAAAAAAAAAAAAAAAAAAAAAAAAACAAGAGTAGGACCCTTCCATTCATCTTGTGGAATTTAACTACCATAGTCTCAGCTCCAGCAGTGAGAAGTCCAGCTAGACTGTTTTCACCTCATCTACACTTCCTAGCTTTCTTCTATTCCCTGTCCTCCCCAGATTTTCACATAAGTGTCTACGTGTGAATGCATACTGACAACCTTTAAATTCCTATAATAAAAATGGTTTCATCACAAAAAGACCAACAAACCTAAATAACCTTTGTTACTGCTACTACCAGGAGAGTGGATAATAGAGAAGAAAACCAACTAAATCACTTTTCAGGACGAGAGGGAGAGAGCCTCTGCACCTCTGAAACAAAGTGTCAACTATAGGACAGCCAATGAAACAGGCTGCATCAGCCAAAACCAGAGCAGACACACCCCATTATTCATCTGACCCAAATGAACACTTCCCCCCTCCATCTTTCCTACAAAAAGTCACCACAAATAAACTTGCTACTGTCAAAACGACCAAAGACCAGCGCAGTAGGAAAGGGTGCTGAAGTTGATCCCAGTACACTGTTAGAAGTCCATGGCAAACATCACCGTCTTTGTTTTCCAACATGTCACTATCCAAGCTCTTTGCTTCTCCCACTAAATCTTTAGCTTTTTCATCCATTTGACATCTCTACCAGATTTGAACAAGGGCATGGAGAGAAATGAAGTTGAAAGCAGATGGTTTTACTCCTGGATTCTTGCACACTGCTCAGTGATGTGGTGGAATGCAATATGGAAGCGGGAACAGCACGAGAATGAAGGCAGGCTTTGCCACTCTGACTAGCTCTGTGACCTTGGCAATCCACTCGATCTTTCTGAGCCTTGAAATGCTCGTAGGTAAATGGAGGGGGGTGGAGTTGGATTAGATAATCTTTAACATGCTTTCCAGTTCTAAAATGCCAGGTTTTAACTGCTGAAAGACCAATGATGTGAGGGGGATGGGTGGTTGGTGTGGTGGTTTTTATTTTATTTTAAATTATATGTGAATTTAATTACGCAAGCACCCCTTGGACCACTATAACTGCAGAACAAAAAGTAGACTGAACTAGCCAGGGGCTCTGAGGACCTACAGTGCAGTCTTAGCAGTTCTCTAAAGAAGAGATTAAAAGCTGTAGACTGACAGTAGGAGGGAGGAAGAAAACCTGTTTCAGAGCTGGAGCAGCTGCCTCACTGACAGTTAAAGGACTTCAAGTTAATCGAGTTTTCTTTTGTAATTAATACAACAGCATCTGCATATGGGCTGCCAGAAGGTAACAGCATGGCTTCTCAGCTGGCTCACATTAACCCTGCCAACTCTGGCTGGAGGAAAAATCATATCAAATTGTCTTAAGTGCAAACCAAGGCTTTTGTTGTTGTTGTTGTTCTTGGTGGTTGTTCTTAAATACAGATTTTGATTTTTGTTTACTTCTAAACAAAAGTTTCAAGCTAGATGGAAGAGAAGAACAACTAAAGCAGCAACCTATTTTGGTTTTTGTTTTACATAACATTTATTGAGCCCTTTCTATGTATTGATCACTTTATTTGCTTCATTTCATTTAATGCTCACAATTCTACAAGACAAGGACTATTATTAACTCCATTTAAAAATGAAGAAATGGACCAGGCATGGTGGCTCACGCCTGTAATCCCAGCACTTTGGGAGGCCGACATGGATGGATGGATGCATGGAGCTCAGAAGTGCGAGACCAGCCTGGGCAACAAAGGGAGCAACCCCCGCCGTGCCAGCCTGGGCAACAAAGGGAGCAACCCCCGCCGTGCCTTTGTTTCTACTAAAAATTTTTAAAAATCAGCTAGGCATTGTGGTGTGCTACTCAGGAGGCTGAGGTGTGAAGACTGCTTGACCCTGGGGAGATCAAGGCTGCAGTGATCTGTGATCACGCTACTGTGAGACTCTCCTGGGTGAGTCACCTGCCTCAAAAAAAAATAATAATAAAGATGAGGAAATGGATGCTCAAAAAACCAAATCAGGCTGGGCGCAGTGGTTCATGCCTGTAATCTCAGCACTTTGGGAGGCCAAGGCGGGTGGATCACCTGAGGTCAGGAGTTCGAGACCAGCCTAGCCAATATGGTGAAACCCCATCTCTACTAAAAATATAAAAACTAGCCAAGCATGGTGGCCGACGCCTGTAATCCCAGCTATTCGGGAGGCTGAGGCAGGAGAATTGCTTGAACCCGGGAGGCAGAGGTTGTAGTGAGCCGAGATAACGCCATTGCACTCCAGTCTGAGTGACAAGAGCGAAACTCCATCTCAAAAAGAAAAAACAAGAAACAGCTCAGGTTTCTCCATTTCTCTCAGCAGCGAACTGCAGAGCTCTGGGGGCCAGTAGACAATGACCCCTATGCCACATTGTTTTCCAGTCTGGGGTCAAATGCAATTTAGTGACTGTAGGACCTCAATGTAAAGCAGACTGATACAATCCCGATGCAAGTTGCCCCAAACCATGAGGAATAAAGCATATGGAGAAAACCGCAGCATTACCACTGGCTGGTACACACTTTCAAAAAATGTTATTCTACCTGAGATCTCTAAAGTCTCTTTGCTAAAAGAAACAGTAGGCTCTTTTCAGAGAAATTCTTAGTGCTCTGCTCAACAGTCAGTGTGTATTACTGTTTGGGTGACTACTCTGAAAAGAGAAGATGGGAGGGAGGAAATACTCGTGACCTGTTTCTGTTGCTAGTGACTCTTTAGGATAGATACTTTATTTAAATTGTTTTTGGGGTAATGGCAATCGATTTGTAGCAACACACTCTCCTCCTTGCCTATTTTCCATCCCATCAGGCTCAGAAAACAATACCCCAAAGTATGGTGCTTTGGCATGCTGAGCACTTTGAACTAAAGGAGATTGGAAGGCTTCAGAAGCAAGGTTGCTCTCTGACCTTCTCCTGGCCTCCTGTCTGCCTCCCCTTTTTCTCCCCTTAAGGTACTCACAGAAACCAGAATTCCTCTTCCTCAAGACCATAGAAACTAGAAACCCTGGCTGGGCACAGTGGCTCACGCCTGTAATCCCAACACTTTGGGAGGCCCAGGTGGGTGGATCACTTGAGGTCAGGAGTTCGAGACCAGCCTGGCCAACATGGTAAAACCCCACCTCTACTAAAAATACAAAAATTAGCCAGGCGTGGTAGCATGTGCCTATAGTCCCAACTAGTTGGGAGGCTAAGGCAGGAGAATCGCTTGAACCTGGGAGGTAGGGGCTGCAGTGAGCCGAGATAGTGCCACTGCACTCCAGCCTGGGCAACAGAGTGAGACTCCATCTCAAAAAAAAAAAAAAAAGGAACTAACTAGCAAGCCTCTTCTCTGAAGCAAGCCATAAAACTAGAAAGGTTGCTCTCTTGTCCTCTGAAGACCCTCATTCCAGAGAGGACCTGCCACATCCCACACCCTGGGGGAAGGAATGCACATAAAGAGCCCAAGAATAACCTGAGCAGACCAGCCTTGCTGGGTTTCTCAGTCTATTACCATTAGATCATGTCCTACTGTCCAATCACTTTCTACAAAGCAGTCAATTCTTCATCAAACCTAAGCATAAAAACAGTTTTCCCTGGGTCTTTGTGACTTCATTTCTAAAGGCTCCCGTGTCACATAAATTTGTTATGCTTTTCTCTTGTTAAACTTTCTTTTGTTAGAGAAGTGTTGGCCATGACCCTCAAGATGAGTGAGGAAAACTATCACATCTTTCAGCCACTACCAATCAATAATACATACTCGTGAAAGGTAACTGAAGGCTCTTAAGGTACAGTCTATGTCCAAGGTAGGGAAGGCACTACAAAAGTTGGTGAAATAGAAAATGCTTTTGCTTTATTATACTCCTGCAGCTCATAAAGTTAACATGGACTTCAAAGTTAATTCAGGTCTCAACAGAGTTATTACTGCAATACTTGTTCCTGGTACCCAAGGATTTCCCTCCTTCAGTAGTTTTTAAAATCTCACTTTTTTTTTTTAAATAGAGATGGGGTCTCACTATGTTGCCCAGGCTGGTCTCAAACTCCTGGGTTCAAGCGACTCTCCCACCTCAGCCTCCCAAAGTGCTAGGATTATAGGCATGAGCCACCGTTCCTGGCCTAAAAAAAAAAAGACAGAGACAGAGCTCAAAAAAAGAAAACTCCAGCTCTGTCGCCCAGGCTGGAGTGCAGTGGCATGATTTTGGGTCATAGCAACCTCCACCTCCCTGGTTCAAGCAATTCCTGCGCCTTAGCCTCCCAAGTAGCTGGGACTACAGGCGTGTGCCAAAATTCCAGCTCTGTTGCCCAGGCTGGAGTGTAGTGGCATGATCTCGGGTCAGGGCAACTTCTGCCTCCCAGGTTCAAGTGATTCTCGTGCCTCAGCCTCCCGAGTAGCAGGGACTACAGGCAAGTGCCACTAATTTTTTTTTTTTTTTTTTTTTTTTGTATAGACAGGATTTTACCATGTTGGCCAGGCTGATCTCAAACTCCTGACCTCAGGTGATCCGCCTGCCTCAGCCTCCCAAAGTGCTGAGATTACAGGTGTGAGCCACCATGCCTGGCCAAAAATATCACTTCTAACATTGAATTTTCCATGCTTTTATGGGAAGTCAACTTAAGTCCCCTCTGAAAGTGAATGAAAAACAAAGGATTTTTATAGTTAACTGAGGCAACCAGTGACACAAAGATGCATTTCCACAAATAGGTAGTGATGTTTTATTTCTTACTATCTATACCAAAAGTAGAGAAAAGAACAAATCCTAAATTGAGAAAGTAATCTTATACAGTCTTTCTACTACAGTCAATTCTACCACAAGCTTCAAAGTACTAAGCTACAAAAATTCCAGGGACTGAGACAGAAAAAAATTCAGTCTAGAAATATTTATTTATCCTTCCTAAACAAGCTCTCTGACCTTCAGCTAAATTTTAAAGACGGACACAGAAGGCACCCTCATTTAAGGAAAACAGATGCTTAGGTAGTCTGGCTTTCAGAATCTTCAGGACCAAGTAGTACACACTATTTCTTTGGAAGGGGATGGTTATAGAAGATTAGAGACTGAAATGCACTCTAGTAGGCAAAGCTCTTGCTGGAATCGGAAAAGTCAAGTTGGCAGAAGTCTCTCTAAAGTTATTCTATGTCAGGACCATGTTAAGATCTCTCACAGCTTTTAAGAAGCAGATAGTATTGGCACCGGGGGAGAGGAGACCGCCTCCCTAGGGGCTGATACTCCCTGGGAGCCATGTGAAATGGGAACGCACTCAGCAGCATGCTGAACAAGCTCCTTTCTGGGTGAAACTGCTCCTGAGACTGCTCACACTACCGAGGGAACAGAATCACAGCTGGCAGTTGAAGTTTTAACGTATGGGACGCAGAGATGGAAGTAGTTCCTTGAAGGAAGCCGACCCCATGCTTTACAGAGGGCTTAGTTTCTGGCATTTGGAACGCAGTGTATAACAGTTTATAAGCATTACCAATGATCCAAAGGTGGGAATATGTCAAAAGGACACAGGAACCAGCTTGAAGGGAAACTCACTCACCAAAGTGGGGATAATTTATGCATAAAAAGTGATAGGAAGATATTACAATCCATTGAAAAAATTCACAAGTCTACACTGATTAAATAAACAAGAGAAAAGGAAAGCTCTTCTTTACAGTAGACTACAACTAATACATATAGAACGAATGATGGATATAAAAATCACCATTGGGCTGCACACGGTCACTCATGCCTGTAGTCCTAGCACTTTGGGAGGCTGAGGCAGGAGGATCGCTTGAGCCTAGAAGTTCAAAACCAACCTGGACAACATAGTGAGACTCCATCTCTACAAAAAATTTAAAAATTAGCTAGGCACGGTGGCATGTGCCTGTAGTCCCAGATACTAGGGAGGCTGAGGCAGGATTTCTTGAGCCCAGGAGATTAAGGCTGCAGTGAGCTATGATCACACCACTGCGCTCCATCCAGCCTGGGTAACAGAGCAAGACCTTGCCTGTAAAAAGAAAACAACAAAAAAAAAACCCCATCACTGAGACAGGTGGGAGTTGTCAGGGAATGCTAGGTCTACTGGAAGGAGGTTTTTTGAGAAACAGGGTATCAGTGAAATACAAGAACACCTCTCCACAAACTAATCAATTGCAAAGGAAAAAATGGTGAATTCACAAACTAATCAATTGCAAAGCAAAAAATGGTGAATTTTTTTTTTTTTTTTGAGATGGAGTTTCGTTCTTGTTGCCCAAGCTGGAGTGCAATGGCATGATCTCGGCTCACTGCAGCCTTCCGGGTTCGAGCAATTCTCCTGCCTCAGCCTCCCAAGTAGCAGGGATTACAAGCATGCACCACCATGCCTGGCTAATTTTTTTTTTTTGTATTTTTAGTAGAGATGGGGTTTCACCATAGTGGCCAGGCTGGTCTTGAACTCCTGATTTCAGGTGATCCACCCGCCATGGCCTCCCAAAGTGCTGGGATTACAGGCATGAGCCACTGCGCCTGGCCCTAAAACTGGTGAATTTAAGGTGGAGAAAACATCTCCAGGGATGGGTTGATGTCATATACCCTGTGATGAAAGGAAAAAAAAAAAAAAAAGAGAGACATTGTTGGGACAGTTGGCAAAACCTGAACAGGGTCTGTGGACTGGATGGTAGTACTGAACCCATGTTAATTTCTTGATTTGGCGAGCTGTATGGTGATCATAGAAGCACATCCTTGTTTGGGAGGAATGCATACTGGAGTGTTTAGAGGAGATGAGAAAACCTAACTGCACTCAGCTCTCAAAAGGTTCAGAAAAAGACTACATCTAATATGGATCAGGAAGGAGAGAGACTGGGTGATGGAACAAATCCATGAAAATGTTAACAACTAGAAAATTTGCATGAAGCAGGTATTGGAACTCTTTTATTGTTCTCGCAACACTTACGTATGTTTGAAATTATTTCAAAATAATTTTTTTAGGATCCAAATATATACCTAGCAAAGCGTATCCAGCTCTTGATCTCAGAGGAAAGAGATCAAGAGATAGGATTTTACTTGACAAGAAAAACCAGCCGGAAAAAAAAAAAATACATCAAATACAGCAATAACAGGATTTGAACAACAACAGTTTCTTCACTGTCTCCACTTTTGCCCTGCACATTACCTTCCATCCCATCAATCTTCCTGTGATGTTTACTATTGCTTGTTCAGAGTCTGGGGAGTTCAAGGCACTGATCTAAGCAAGTAGTTTAGGATCAGACTTAGAATCCAAATCCACAAGTCTGAGCAGTATAGACCAACATGATGCTCCAGTATAGAACAGTCTGATGAAAGTTACCTGTAACCATCAGGTTCATTAAATAAGAAACCACCAAGGCCGGGCATGATGGCTCATGCCTGTAATCCCAGCACTTTGGGAGGCTGAGGCGGGCGGATCACCTGAGGTCGGGAGTTTGAGACCAGCCTGACCATCATGGAGAAACCCCGTCTCTATTAAAAATACAGAATTAGCTGGGCGTGGTGGCACATGCCTGTAATCCCAGCTACTCGGTAGGCTGAGGCAGAAGAATCGCTTGAACCCGGGAGGTGGAGGCTGCGGTGAGCCAAGATCATGCCATTGTACTCCAGCCTCGGCAACAAGAGTGAAACTCCGTCTCAAAAAAAGAGAAAGAAAGAAAGAAAGAAAGAAACCAACAGAGAAAGCTTGACTTTGATTTTGCACTGCCTGTAGTGGCCCCTTATGTTTATTAGTGGTAGAGACTATATTGCCATTATACACTAACTACTTTTATCCTATACCAACAAACCACTTTTCCAAGTTAAAGCAGCAAAACTTTTCCAATTCTCTCCATGGGACAGAACCAGAAGAGCACGTCAGTTGTTCAATCAGGAGAAAGTGAAAGAGGTTTCCTCAGTGGGGTTCTTATATACTAAAAAATAAGAATGACTTTTCTTCTACTAGCTATATTCCCCCACATTCCTCCTTGCACCTAGATATCGCCATAATATTAAACGTTAAGGCTAGAGTATATCATATGGAATATTCCTAAAACGTAAACTCCATACTGGTTCATTCTCACTGTCCCTCTCATTTGAATAGAAAGAGCTTTTATTTAAAATAGTCTTGTAACCTAGCTGCATTTGTGATAGGGCTTTAGTCTTTGCTCTGGCAAGTTTGACTTGATTTAAAAAAAAAAAAAAACAAAAAACCCTGGGAAATTCTCTCCCCATTAAATAGACTAGAAAATATTTAAAAAAAGATCTAAACTGAAATTTGTCTGGCATAAATAAGGCACTAAAGCTTTTTTTTTTTTTTTTTTTTGAGATGGAGCCTCGTTCTGTCACCAGGCTGGAGTGTGGTGGCGCGATCTCGACTCACTTCAATCTCTGCCTCCCGGGTTCAGGCGATTCTTCTGCCTCAGCCTCCCAGGCACTAAAGCTCTTAATCTGATGAAACTAAAGTTAGACACTTTGAGGATGAAAGTACTTTTTTAAAATAAGTGGAATTTTTTTAAAAAATCAAAGGCTTTTATAAATATATAACCTAGACATAATTATTTGGGACAATTCTGATGTATCATTAGTTAGACAAGTGAAAAGCAAAACAATCCTCAAGTCCTACTCCCATCATCCTGCCCAGAGCACACCACCTCAGGGAATGGAAGCATGTTATAATAAAGCCCAACTCCAAAGAAAGCGGTGGTCAAAAGGTTCCCACAGCCACGTGGCACACAGCTGGGGAATACATCCAAACTGCTCACACTGCCTAGAGAAGAAAATAGAAAAACACACTGCCTGTGACGGGCACTTCAACCAGAACCCGCAGGGGATACTGATGAGTCTCCATGCTCTGACCAACTTTCCCTCCAAGAGTTTTGGTTTGGACTTTGGAGGAACATTACGCATAAGGGAACTTTCTCAGAGAGTCTCATTTATAGCTCAAAGCAAAGGAGACACATATCTTAAGCATTTCTACATCTGTTCTCCTCTGGTCATGTAAGTGTCAAGTTCCAGGTTCCACAGGATCACCAAACTCCCTGTGTGGCAAAGAACTGAATCAACCTCCAAGCCTGGGAATGGCCTATACTGAGACTGGACGTCCTCCCACGGCACTCCAGTCAGAGCTCTGCGAGGTAAAATAGAAAAACTGCACCCCCACATGGACTCGCCCTCTGTAGTCTTGTTATGAATGACACTACTCAGATTCCCTGCACCACGTAGGAAGCAAACCCCGTCATCCCTAGAGGCTATTTTCCTGTAAGAAGGAGCAAATTAACCTTAGGTTTTACAACCATAACCAAAAAAACCACATCCACCCATAGCTCGTACTTTTCCTACCGGCTTCTCTGTAACTTCTAAGAAAGACAGAAATGAAAGAAGCTCTAACAGTAATCTTCATAAATGCATTCTGCATTTGAACCACAAAAACGAGATGATATAATTTTTCCATCAAAGAGAAAATAGGCTGATTTTCCTCTACTGTCAGAAAGTGGGCAGAACATTTCAACTCTTATTCTTTTTTTTAATGAGACAGAGTCTCGCTCTGTCACCTTGGCTGGAGTGCAGTGGTGCAATCTCGGCTGGTTGCAAACTTCGCCTCCTGGGTTCAAGAGATCCTCCTGCCTCACCCTCCCAAGAAGCTGGGATTACAGGTGCCTACCACCGCGCCCAGATAATTTTTTGTATTTTTAGTAGGGACAGGGTTTCACCATGTTGGCCAGGCTAGTCTTGAACTCCTAACCTCAGGTGATCCACCTACCTTGGCCTCCCAAAGTGCTGGGATTATAGGCATGAGCTACCACACCCAGCCAATTTTTTGTATTTTTAATCGAGATGGGGTTTCGCCATGTTGGCCAGGTTGGTCTTGAACTCCTCACCTCAGGTGATCTGCCCACTTCGGCCTCCCAAAGTGCTGGGATTACAGGTGTGAGCCACTGCGTCCGGCCTCAACTCCTATTCTTATCAATGCCATTTAATCTTACAATTTTCCATATGCCCTACACTCCTACCCACTCAAAGACAACTAATGATTAAGTAGGTAACCAATTTGTAGAAAATCCTCTGGGAGAGACATGATGAAACACTAATCCTTTTTTCCTTCATAACATCAATTTGGAATTAATAATCTCAGTTAGTTGGACAGAGTGGTTCACCAATGCGTGTCCTGTGCCTAGTACAGAGTCAGGCATTAAATAAAGATTTGCTGAGTGAATGAATATTAAGAATTTACTTCCCATATCATGGTGAAGCTCAGGTCTACTGGTATTGCATGCAAGTCATTCTTTGGAACATGAAAATAATTCTTTGGGATACTGGCACAGAATGCAACTGCACCTACTACTTGATAGCACAACAGGGTGACTATAGTCAATAATAATTTAATTTTTTTTTTTTTTTGAGACAGAGTTTCACTCTTGTTGCCCAGGCTGGAGTGCAATGGTGCAATCTTGGCTCACTGCAATCTCCACCTCCCAGGTTCAGGCGATTTTCCTGCCTCAGCCTCCTGAGTAGCTGGGATTACAGGCACGTGCCACCATACCCAGCTAGTTTTGTATTTTCAGTAGAGATGGGGTTTCGCTATGTTGGTCAGGCTGTTCTCGAACTCCTGACCTCATGTTATCCACCCGCCTTGGCCTCCCAAAGTGCTGGGATTACAGGCATGAGCCACCATGACGGCCCAATTGTATATTTTTAAATAACTTAAGGAAAGTAATTAGATTGTTTGTAACTTAAAGAATAAATGTTTAAGGGGATGGGTACCCCATTCTCCATGATGTGTTTATTCACATTGCATGCCTGTATCAAAACATCTCAGGTATCCCATAAATATATAAACCTACTATGTACACACAAAATTAAAAACAAAATTTTTTTAATGAAAAAAAAAAAAGAATGCAACTGCAGCCTAACTAGTCACCTATGAAATGTATATCATTGTTCTTTTTTAGGGGCCCAGAGAGTAAAATGTGTGTGAATTTACAAAAATCCTTATGTTCTATGGGGCCAAAAAAAACGCCCTTCCAAGGAAGGAATTAAATTGCATTTAATTTCAAAACATCATTCCAATATCCACCAGCTGTGGAAATAATTTAACAGATATTTATTTGCCCATTATGTACAAAGCACTATGGTAGGCACTACAGGGGCTACAAAATGAGTAAAACATACTCTTTACCCTTAGGGGTACACAATCTTGTCAGCAGGCTAAGACAAACATACTCACAGCTATCATACAAAAGAAAAGGCTGGGCGCAGTGGTTCACACCGGTAATGCCAGCACTTTGGGAAGCCAAGACGGGAGGATCACCTGAGGTCAGGAATTCGAGACCAGCCTGACCAACATGGTGAAACCCTGTCTCTACTAAAAATACAAAATTAGCCGGTCGTGGTGGTGCATGCCTGTGATCCCAGCTACTCAGGAAGGCTGAGGCAGGAGAATTGCTTGAACTTGGGAGGCAGAGGTTGCAGTGAGCCAAGATTGCGCCACTGCACTCCAGCCTGGGCATCAGGAAAGGAAATGTGGGAAACTCGGGAAGGGGAGGGGGGAAAGGGAGAAGGGGAAGGGAGAAGGGGAAGGGAGAGGGGGAAGGGAAGGGAAGGGGAAGGGGAAGGGGAAGGGGCTTCTTCCCCTACGTGGCCTGAGGTAATCTGTGAAAATGGTTCGCTATTCACTTGACCCAGAGAACCCCACAAAATCATGCAAATCAAGAGGTTCAAATCTTCGTGTTCACTTTATGAATACTCATGACACTTCTCAGGCCATCAAGGGTATGCATATACGAAAAGCCACGAAGTATCTGAAAGCTACCACTTTACAGAAACAGCATGTACCATTCCAACATTACAATGGTTGCGTTGGTTGGTGTGCCCAGGCCAAGCAGTGGGGCTGGACAAGGTCAGTGGCCCAAAAAGCTTGCTGAATTTTTGCTGCACATGCTTAAAAATGCAGAGAGTAATGCTGAACTTAAGGGTTTAGGTGTAGATTCTCTGGTCGTTGGGCATATCAAAGTGAACAAAGCACCTAAGATGCGCCGCTGGACCTGCAGAGCTCATGGTCGGATTAACCCATATGTGAGCTCTCTCTGCCACATTGAGATGATCCTTACTGAAAAGGAACAGATTGTTCCTAAATCAGAAGAGGAGGTTGCCCAGAAGAAAAAGTTATCCCAGAAGAAACTGAAGAAACAAAAACTTATGACACAGGAGTAAATTCAGCATTAAAGTAAATACAATTAAATATTTTTTTAAAAAAAGGAAAGAAAAGAAAGTAAATAAAGGCATAATCTGTATGAGCAGAGCCTATATTAACTGAGTAACAGGTATAAGGTAAAATTCATATTCCCCTTTATTTCTGTAACTTTTTTTTAGGTTTTATTCTGAAAGGATTGTTTTTGAGAAGTGCATTTATTGGAGAAAGATTCCCTGTTCTCTTAACCTAGTAAAACAGAGAACAGAAGCATGGAGAAAGAAAAGGAGAAAGTAGACAGAGCAAAACAAAATATAAAAACCAGATTGGATTTTTATTTAAATCCATGCCTTCTGTAAAAACTACTTGCAAGGCTGAAGAACTAACCATACTGAAATCAGTAATGACTTTTAAGACTAAACATATTGCAAATTATAATAAGCTTAAAGGCAATAATATTTTCTCTTTTAAAAGCAGGCAGGATGGGCATGGGAGCTCACGCCTGTAATCCCAGCACTTTGGGAGGCCAAGGTGGCCAGATCACTTGAGGCCAGGAGCTCAACATCAGCCTGGCCAAAACGGTGAAACCCCGTCTCTACCAAAAAAAAAAAATAGCCAGGTGTGGTTCGCACGTGCCTGCAGTCCCAGCTACTTGGGAGGCTGAGGTAGGAGAATCACTTTTATCCAGGAGGCAGAGGTTGCAGTGAGCCAAGATCCAGCCTGGGCGACAAGAGTGAGACTGTCTCAAAAAATAAAATAAGAAAAGGAGAGGGGAGGGGAGGGGTAGGGTAGGGAAGGGGAGGGGGGGGAGGGGAGGGAAGGGGAGAGGAGGGGAGGGGAGGGGAGGGGAGGGGAGGGGGCAGAATTTCCCAGTCTTTTTTAATAGCAAGCTGACCAGCTGGGCAAGGTGGCTCATGCCTATAATCCCAGCGCTTTGGGAGGCCGAGGCAGGCGGATCACCTGAGGTCAGGAGTTCCAGACCAGCCTGACCAATATGGTGAAACCCTGACTCTACTAAAAATACAAAAATTATCTGGGCATGGTGGTGTGTGCCTGTAGCCCCAGCTACTTGGGAGGTTGAGACAGGAGAAATGCTTGAACCGGGAGGCAGAGGTTGCAGTGAGCTAAGATCGTGCCACTGCACTCCAGCCTGGGCAACAGAGCGAGACTCTGTCTCAAAACAACAACAACAAAAACAGCAGGCAGACCTGTACCATGGGAAACAGATTACCCCCCGGAAAGGAAGATTCGGAAGGAGAAAGGCCAGAAAGGGAAAGGGTGCAAAGAGCCACTGTGGTTAGGGAGGCCATTTCCTCCCAGGGAGCAGGAGATAGCAAGATCAGCAACAAGGGGCCTGATGCCCTAAATGTCAGGGAGTGGAAACTAGAATAAGAGCCTGAGTAGGTAGTGCCACATTATACTCATTCAATCAGATAGTCTCCCACTCAGTAAATGACAGTTCCATACAAGCTGTGGAGCCTGGGTGATGACTCATTTGTAACAGAGTCTCTTTACTGCCAGGGTGTATTTTGTATTCCCATGGCCAGGTCAGAAAAGAACAAAGGAAGAGCCGCAGAAGCAGAATTGGACTGGGAGCCTAGAGACTCGGGCCTAAATCTGCCTCTAGCTCAAAACTGTTCTGTCCCACATTCCATCTTTCTGTTCCTCTCATTCTTCTGCCAACCCCATGTTCCAACTTTCTAAATCAATGCTCACCATACACACACACACACACACACACACACACACACACATCACTCAAACAGCCATATATATTTAGCATTAATTATATGCCTGTGCTTTAAGGTATATTATCTCCAAATGTCACAACTTTGTAAGGCAGGTATTATCACTCCCATTTTATTTATTTATTGAGATATAATTCACCCCTTTTAAGTGTACAATTCAGTGGCTTTTAGAATGTTCACAAAGTTGTACAAGTATCATCACTATTTAATTCCAGAGCACTCTCATCTCCTCCCAGAAAAATCCCATACCCATTAGCAGTCACCCCTTATTTGCTCATTTTCTTCTCCCCACATCTCCTAGCAACCACTAATCTACTTTCTATCTCTATGAGTTTGCCTATTTTGGATATTTCATATCAATGGAATCATACAATATGTGGCATTGTGTATTACTCCCATTATATATATGAAGAACCCAAGATTCAAATAGGTTAAGTAACTTGCCCCAAGTCACACAGTTAAAAAGAGAATGCACTAGAATAGGAACCCAGGTTTCATTCAAATGCTATGCTTGCTTTTGGCCACTGAATGCTGCCTCCATGAGGGAAGAAAATTAAGAAAGAAAGACCAAGTTTTGGATATACTTGGAAAAATGGGATTTTGTTAATCTAAGGTATTACCTTAGAATAGATTATCTTTTATTAAAAGTAATAACCAAAACTATAGCACTATCTTTACTGAGCTTATGTTGAAATGCACTGGCAACTCTTCTAAACAGATGATAGCAAACTACCACAGAGTACACCCATCCCAGTCGCAGCACTGCTGTCACTGTGCTCCACCCCACAATCCCAGCTTCTCCCCACCCCTAAGCCCCATAAAGATGACAGCTCTATAAAATGAAGCTCTAAAGAATCTCCTCTTTCCCAACTTTTCATCCCTTCCCCAAATGTCACTCTGCCACTTAAACTTTCTTATCATACAAATTTCTAAGATGACCAAGGAAAATGCCTATTTATTTTATTTTATTTATTTTTTTTTTTTTGAGACACCATCTCACTCTATCACCCAAGCTGGAATGCACTGGCATGATCTCAGCTCACTGCAATCTCTGCCTCCTGGGTTCCAGCGATTCTCCTGCCTCAGCCTCCTGAGCAGCTGGGATTATAGGCCCGCACCGCCATGCCCAGCTAATTTTTTGTATTTTAGTGGAGACGATGTTTCACCATGCTGGCCAGGCTAGTCTCGAGCTCCTGACCTCAGGTGATCCACCTGCCTTAGCCTCCCAAAGTGCTGGAATTACATGAGTGAGCCACCGCGCCCAGCCGAAAATGCCTATTTTAAATAAGTACACTAGTGCTTTTCCCCTTCTTTTAAATGCTGGCACATTTAAAAGGTGTGACAAAAAGAAGGTGAAGAATGTTGGAGAAACATAGCTGTAAGCTCACCAAAGGAAAAGAGCTATAAAAAAACCCTGAGAATTATAACTCATATAAAATGCTTATAACCTCCCTTAGCATTCTGCTTTTTTATGTACGTGTTTTATGTGTTGCACACGTATATGGTTTAGATTAGATTATACCTTTCTAGAGGACCAAGTTCAGGTCTTCTTAGACCTTTTTAATCCATCATCCAACATAAATGATTATTGATGATAATTATAATTATTTTTTCTTTCTTAAAAGTATAGAAGGGAAAGACTGATCTTCACTGGCCTAAGGCCAAGGCCAATGTCTTTATTTGACTCTTTATCCCCCATACGCAGCACATTGCTCAGTACATACCAGGCACTCAGGTATTTATTGAATAATAGCTAATACTTACATAGCACCTTAGCAGGCACTGGGTTTTTTTGGGTTTTTTTTTTAGTTTTTTTTTTGAGACGGAGTCTCGCTCTGTCGCCCAGGCTAGAGTGCAATGGTGCAATCTCGGCTCACCAAAACCTCCGCCTCCCGGGTTCAAGCGATTCTCCTGCCTCAGCCTCCTGAGTAGCTGGGATTACAGGCATGCATCACCATGCCCGGCTAATTTTATATTTTTAGTAGACATGGGGTTTCTCCATGTTGGTCAGGCTCGTCTCAACCTCTTGACCTCAGGTGATCCACCCGCCTCAGCCTGCCAAAGTGTTGGGATTACAGGCGTGAGCCACCGCACCTGGCCTGTTCTTTTTTTTTTTTTTTTTTAAAGACAGAGTCTTGCTTTGTCGCCCAGGCTGGAGCACAGTGGGGCAATCTCGACTCACTGCAACCTCCGCCTCCCAGATTCAAGCGATTCTCCTGCCTCAGCCTCCTGAGTAGCTGGCATACAGGCACCTGCCACCCTGCCCGGCTAATTTTTGTATTTTTAGTAGAGATAGGGTCAGGCTGGTCTCAAACTCCTGACCTCAAGTGATCCGCCCTCCTTGGCCTCCCAAAGTGCTGGGATTACAGGCATGAGCCACCGCTCCTGGCCCAGGTCCTGTTCTTAACATGCACATAGATTCACTCCCAAGAACTCTAGAGATCAGTACTGTTATAATCCCTATTTCCAGATGAGGAAATAAAGGCGCAGCACAGTTGTGATTTGCCCAAGATCATTTGGTTAGTAAGAGGTGAAACCAGGATTCAAAGAAGGCACCACAGACCACAGAACTCCAACAACACATATTTAAGTCACTCCAATATCTTTTTTTTTTTTTTTGAGACAGAGTCTTGCTGCGACACCCAGGCTGGAGTGCAATGGCTCGATCTCGACTCACTGCAACCTCCGCCTCCTGGATTCAAGCGATTCTCCTGCCTCAGCCTCCCGAGTAGCTGGGGTTACAGGCACGCGCCATCATGCCTGGCTATTTTTTGTACTTTTAGTAGAGATGGGGTTTCACCACGTTGGCCAGGCTGGTCTCGAACTCCTGACCTTGAGTGATCCACCTGCCTTGGCCTCCCAAAGTGCTGGAATTACAGGCGTGAGCCACCGCACCCGGCCCACTCCAATTTCTTAAAATTGAGAGGCTTATGACAAATTGCAACAGCTAGGAACTTTACTGGATCATAAAACAAGAAAAATACTTTCCCATGCCGGGCACAGTGGCTCATGCCTGTAATCCCAGCACTTTGGGAGGCCAAGGCAGGCAGATCGCTTGAGGTCAGGAGTTTGAGACCAGCCTGGCCAACATGGTAAAACCCTGTCTCTACTAAAAATACAAAAACAAAATTAGCTGGGCCTGGTGGCAGGCGCCTATAGTCCCAGCTACTCAGGACGCTGAAGCAGGAGAATCACGTGAACATGGGAGGTGAAGGTTGCAGTGAGCCAAGATCACGCCACTGCACTCCAGCCTGGGCAACACAGAGAGACTCTGTCTCAAAAAAAAAAAAAAAAAAAGAAAGAAAAAAATACTTTTCCCTCTGCTACTCTTAATACTCCACCCTGCCTTTCCTCAGAAGTGCTCAAAGCCTTTATTTATTTATTTATTTATTTATTTATTTATTTATTTATTTTTTTGAGACAGAGTTTCGCTCTTCTTGCCCAGGCTGGAGTGCAATGGCGTGATTTCGGCTCACCACAACCTCCACCTCCCACATTCAAGTGATTCTCCTGCCTCAGCCTTCCCCAGCAGCTGGGATTACAGGCATGTGCCACCATGCCTAGCTAATTTTTTTGGATTTTTAATAGAGACGGGGTTTCTCCATGTTGGCCAGGCTGGTCTCCAACTCCCAACCTCAGGTGATCCACCCACCTCAGCCTCCCAAAGTGCTGGGATTACAGGTGTGAGCCACCGCACCCAGCCTTACTTTTTAAATTCTAAAATATCATGTACATTACATATTCTCTACACTGACCCCAGTGAATTCAGAACTATAAAATGTTAGAGGCAAATATTATTTTGGGGTCCTTTACTCTTTTGTGGGTGAAAGTGAGACAATAAAAATTTTTGGTATCATATGGCATTACAAATGGTATATAGACATGAAAATTGTTTTACTATTGTTACCATACTTATACTCCAATCATTTCAAATTTAGAGTTAATCCCTGGTCTTCTTTCAGTTGCTCAGATACCATACTACATCAACCTAGAGGCACAGTTCCATTCTGAAATGATGCTTAAAACCTACAGGTTTGTTAGGGTAAGAATTGAGTGTTCCTTCAACACCCAAGTTCCTATTAATCAGAGACTAACATTCATAAAAGAAAGTTGAGGGCTGGGTGTGGTGGCTGATTACTGTAATTCCAGCACTTCGGGAGGTTGAGGTGGAAGGATCGTTTGAGGCCATGAGTTTGAGACCAGCCTGGGCAACAAAGTGAGACCCCATCTTTACAAAAAATTTAAAAAAGAAAGTTGAGACAGTCTCTGAATAACTTGACCTTACAAAGATGGCCTATAAATGGGGAGAACAAGAGCTAGTTGTCTTTTTAGGAGTGATTTCTACTTTCTGACATGACCACCTAAACAGCTAGGAAAATGCATCCCTCAAATATACATATTAAGTGTCCCTTCGCTAACTTTCCTTGGTGCATTTTTACCCCCAAACTCTCCATGCTGAAAGGAAGAAAAGCATTTTATGGAACAAAACCAAATTGCTCCCACTCCTGCCATCTGCACCCTCCCAGGTTTTTATCTGGGATGGACAGACTCCCGATGGTGAAGAGAGTTAAATACGCAAAGATCAGTTCATGATGCAGTCAACTGGAAAAGCCAATGAAGCGAAATGCAAAAGTATATTTGTATGTCTTAAGTTGTTTTTTAAAGAATAAAAACAAGAGCCAACCAAAGTGCCTTGAAAACCTCCATCTCTCTGAGGTTAATCAATTCTCTTTGTTTTAGAAGCAAGTCTAAAATAAATAGTTGTTTTAAAATAAAAACAGCAATAAAGGGCTTTTTAAGATAAGCTGTGAGGGAAACTTCCAAGCAGGAGACACCTCTGGAAAGCACTGTTATGGGAGCGGGTGAAAGTACACATTCTGGGGATCATCTCAGAAAACATTAGCCCTTCCCATCAGCTGTTTTCTGGTAGCCTCACAGATACTAGTTCTCTCTACAAGTCCATCCCAGGACAGTATATTTCTGGACGTAAGATGTCAAAGACACAACTTCAGAAAAACTAGTCATCCCCTTCCTTTTATGTTACAAGGTAAAATAAGGCTTTTTAAATTCCTATCCAAACCAACTAAATGGAACGGTATCATTTAGGACCCTGTCATGATCTTAGTATCTTATTTTTATCACCATTTCTGGATTCCCAGTCGGATGTAGGATATTAAGCGCAAAACTTTGGGAATATAAGACCTAACACGCAAAGTCAGAACAATTCATCCAGTTCTAAGCCTTGTGTTCAAATTTGCTATGAGCATCTAAATTCGTGGTTCTGAAAGTACTTTAACAGACCACCTACATCACCTTCCCCAGTATCTTTTATTATTACTATTATTATTATTATTGAGACAGAGTCTTGCTCTGTCGCACAGGGTGGAGTGCAGTGGCACAATCTCTGCTCACTGCAACCTCCGCCGCCTGGTTTCAAGCGATTCTCCTGCCTCAGTCTCCCCAGTGGCTGAGATTACAGGCCTCAACCACCACACCTGGCTAGTTTCTTATATTTTTGGTGGAGACGGGGTTTCACCATGTTGGCCAGGCTGGTCCCGAATTCCTGACCTCAAGTGATCCGCCCTGCCTCTGCCTCCCAAAGTGCTGGGATTACAGACGTGAGCCACCGCGCCCGGCCTCTTCAGGGTCTTTTCATGTTAAATTAGATTCTTAGGACCCACTTCACACACCTATTCAATAGGAATTTATGAGCTAGAGCATGAGACATGGCATTTTTAATATGCCCCTGGGGTGAGTTTAATACACACTTTAGTTTGAGAATCACTAAATTAAACCCACAGACTTCTTTGCTGTTTTGTCCCCAAGATATCTATCTACGTGGAATGTCAGTCCCTTCTCCCTTCCAATCTAAATTTATTTCCTAATTAGACGCAGTAGTTAACAAATCCTCCAGTTCCCCACCAACAGCAGTTTAAAAGGAAGCAAGACGTTAGGAAAGATTAAAGACTGCACGATTTTAAGTGTTTGGGGGCCTCTGGCACATCCTAGAAAGAATCATGCAAGAAAGAACAAGAGTAGCTAGTTCTCCATTGGCTCAGGACCAAAATGATCCCTTCCCTCTCTTCTTCACCATAAGCATGAGCAACATCTCTGGCAATTCCGTGGCACCCATCAGATATGATTTCCTCTGCGACCCCCAACCCTATTTAGAGAATGTCCCCTCTTCACAGAGCTGCCTCATGATTGGTGTGAATACATTTCACATACATCATCAAACCCACACACCCGACTACAGTCCCATGGCCTCCTCGGACTCCCGGGACTCGCTGCCGCCTCTGCTCCATCTCTAAACTGGGGCTCTGACCCACAACTGCGCACCCGCCCGCCCCCAACTCAGAGCAACTTTCCCCACTCCTCGGATTAACTGCTACCCTCTCCGAACGCCGGCCCGCCCCAGGTCCGTCAGCGCACACCCCGGTCCCCGGGGTCCTGCTCCGGGAACTCCGGCCCTCGGTTGCCCCTGGCTCCCAGTCCCCCAGCCGGGCCCTCAGCGGGCCCCTTCCTCCCCTCCTCAGAAGGATGCCCTCCCAAGGTATCCCAGATCCGGCCGGCCCAGGCCCGGGGACCCGGCCACACGACACGACTGCCCCTTTCCGCCAGCCCGAGAAGACTCGGGCTTGTTTTGCAGGGCAGGGGTGCGGTCCGTCCTCCGATGTGCCTCTCCTGCCCTCTCTCCCTCCGGGCTGCCCTCCTTACCCGCCTGCAGCCCGGTTTCGGCGACATCGCCTGCAGGGCCGCGCTCGGCCCCGCCGCCGCCCGTGAGGGAGGAGAGACAAGTGTGGTTGTGGGAGCACTTGATGTCGCGGAAGAACTTCTGGGTCTCGCGCAGGTTCTGTCGCAGCCGTCCCAGGTAGCGGCGGTAGCGGCCGAAGCCCCGGCACAGCTCGCGGATCGTTCCGCCGCCGCCGGGGCCGGGACCCGAGACGGGCTCGCTGCCCCATGGCACCCCGTCGCCCTCCATCGCCTCTGCCCGCTCTGTCTTTGCGGCTCGGTCCCCGGCCGCTGGCCCGGCCTCCCTCCTCCCCGCCCCCCGGTGCCGAAGGGAGGAGGAATCCGCCTCCTGACGCCCCCGCCTGCAGTCAGCCTGGCTCCCAACCTCCGTCACTGCCGTTGCAAACAAACCAAACCGCAGTGCGCCGCTATCGGAACCTTTCTCTCCACTATCCAGAAGCGTGAGGGAAGGATCGCTGGAGGACACCCTCGCCGCGGGGTCTCCTGGGACTTGCAGTCCGGGCTGGGACCAAACGCCAAAACCTCAAGGCTGGAGAAGGGGAGGCTGTGGATGGGACTGATCCCTTTTGGAGAAAACCCTCACTCGTTCTTGTGTTTTCGCGCTCTCTTCATTTTAAAAAGTGTTGCCAATCCCTCTATGAGCGTCCCTGAGGAGAGGGAGGAGCTGCAGAACCTGAGTGCCAGCAGAAGTGGGGGGGCCTTACCGAAATCGTAGCGAAAGATGTTAATAGTAGAGAAAAGGAAGGAAACAAGGCTGAAGACAGTCATATCTCCATGGCTACCCTAAGTGGCTCTCTAGTGTTTCGGATACAGTAGATACTGGGGAATCGGCTGAAAGTACCCTGGAAATCGGCTGAAAGTACCCTGGAAATAGGGAAATCTCTTATGTTTGCATTTCGTTCCCCTTTTCCAACTTTCCTTCTCCAGACTTGGAAAGGAAGGGTGTGAAAGGATCAACAAGAGCTGTAAGCTGAACTTCAGTGGGTTCCTGAAGTAGGGAGGCCGGACTGGGTAAGGGGAAGTTGAGGTTTGTAGCCTTCCAAACTATTTCTGATTATCTTAACTTGGCTTCTGCTAATATGGAGGACTTCCATTGACACACACAGTCACAGACTCCTGGACACAATTACAAAGGGGGCAAAACTTGACGTCACCTCTTTTGTGCTTCCTGAATTATCTCTCCCCTCTTCACCAGGCACAGAGCCCATCTGTATCTTTCTTGCTATAGAAAGACACCGTCTTTTACCTAGGCCAGACCTCTTCTCTGGTAGGCTACATGATGTAGTTCCTTGACTGAAATTAAGAGGAGATTTGAGTTTGGATCTGGACTCTCCCTATACCTTGCATTGTGATCTCGGGCAAGACCCCGTTTCATCTTCTATAAAGTAAGGGTTTAGAATGGCAGATCTTTAAGCCCTTTTGGTTTTAAATTTTTGTGAGTCCTGCTTCAGAAATTTTACTTCTCCTAACCTCTCATCGCAGAACACGCAGGTGTTCTTAGCCAAATGATGTCGTGATATTTGGATTAATTGTTGTAAGATGTGAAGGCCTTACCTTTCCAGGGGCATTAGCATTTTATAAAAAGGGGTCACTAATTCAAATGAATCTGTATTTGATAAATGTCTGTGAGGGCTGACTGCAAGGAGGGAGCCTCATGCTCCTTCCCATTTACCCACTCCCCCTTCTGCCTTTTACTTGGTCACGTATTTTCCATCAGCCATTCTTCTTTTGCAAGATTATATTCCCCATGCAATCCCCAAAGGTTCAGTAAAATAGAAATGAAAATTAAAAATGGGAATTTTAATACAAAGTAGATACCATTTTTAAAATAGAAGAGCTGTAAGAAAGCAATGTGTAATGATTTGCCACACACACGAATTTCTAGCACAGGAGATCAGATAAGAGCACTCAAGCTGGAGTTATCCAGAAAAGGAATCTATCTTGAAGAAGGGGCAAAATTTAGATAGGTGGAAGTAATCAGAGAGGGCATTATTTCAGGTAAATATCACAAAGCCCACCCTTTTAAAAACTATTCCTTAGTACTTTGCATTTATTTTCAAAATAAGTAATACACGAATGTGGTATAAAATTCAAATGGTGCAAAGGATATATAAGGAAAAACTAAGTCTTCCTTAGTTTTTCTGTTCACCTCCCAGTCACCTAGTTCCCCTCCCAGGAGGCAACCACTGTTGTAGATATAAATCATGTATAAATAGATCCTATATATGTATTTATATATGTATGTGTATGCATGTATTTTAAATACAAATGATAGCATACGTAATACATATTTGATTATGGCCTTGCAGACTTCTGCACCAAAACATAAAGGTCTGTTTCATTCTTTTTAACTGTGTAACATACTACCACATGGATTGGCATGTTTTATTTAACAAGTCCTCTATTGGCGGACCTTTAGGTTTTTTGCAGTCTTTTGATATTACAAACAATACTGCAAGAACTAATCTATGTACATCATTTTGAATATGTGTAAGTATATCTCATACCTATTTTTGATCTGTTGAGAAAAGCAATAATTTTTTGCTATTTAAAATCTTAAAAAATGCAAGTGACAATGAGCCCTTCGTAAATCATAATAACTTACCAATTAAAATACATATTTTCTTCAAATATCTAATTCAAAGGACAAATGGAGAAAATAAAGTTTTGAACGGTAAGAAGAGAGGGTTTAAGTTGGTATAGAAAAGTATTTCCTGGCCGGGCACAGTGGCTTACACCTGTAAACCCAGCACTTTGGGAGGCCAAGGCGGGCGGATCATGAGGTCAAGAGTTCGAGACCATCCTGGCCAACATAATGAAATCCCGTCTCTACTAAAAATACAAAAATTAGCTGGACGTGGTGACGCATGCCTGTTGTCCCAGCTACTCGGGAGGCTGAGGCAGGAGAATCGCTCGGGCTTGGGAGGCGGAGGTTGCAGTGAGCTGAGATTGCACCACTGTACTCCAGCCTGGCGACAGAGCGAGACTCTGTCTCAAAAAAACAAAAAACAAACAAAAGAAAAGTATTTCCTGGCCACGTGCAGTGGCTCATGCCTGTAATCCCAGCACTTTGGGAGGCTGAGGCGGGTGGATCATCTGAGGTCAGGAGTCCGAGACCAGCCTGGCCAACAGGGCAAAACCCTGTCTCTACTAAAAATACAAAAATTAGCTGGATGTGGTGGCATGCACCTGTAGTCCTAGCTACTAGGGAGGCTGAGGCAGGAGAATTGCTTGAACCCAGGAGGTGGAGGTTGCAGTGAGCCGAGATCATGACACTGCACTCCAACCTGGGCAACAGAGTCAGACTCTGTCTCAAAAAGAAAGAAAAGTATTTCCTGAACGTGTCGAGAGTTAAACAATTAATGAAGATGAACACACAGATCTACTTTTGTTCCCTCCTAGAACACCATTAAAATGACAGTAATGGGATTTTTTAAGGCACAAAGCCAGGATAATGAGGAGTTGGTAGCAAAAAAGAAAGTGGAAGATGAAAAGCAAATGGGCAAGTTTTAACTAAGAAACCTGAATCCTAAACCTAAAGTAATAAAGTTGAGATCCAACCTGATATATATTGAAGAATCCCCTAAGTCTTAGAAACTGGTGACAATAGGTCCCCCCACTGCCTATTGTGGAAGTATAGTTGTTTAAGAGCGGTTAAATCCTGAGGTCACTTCCTCATCTTCAACTTCCACCCCACCCTCCAAAAAACAAGACTAAAGTATTTATTCTCCAGAGACGGTTAAATAGCTCTCTGCATAAACAGGGAGATAAGTGAATGTATGGATATTGGATACCCTCTTCATTCAATTCCTAGATCTTTGGCTACCAGCTGTTTACCCTGCAAAGATAAAACTTAAAGTGTCATCATGAAGGAATATGAGCAGCCTAAGAGGAAAGACCCAAGTTACTGACATCAGAACTGAGATTTTTGTCTGGCTGTTTGTTTCACTGCTGTATCTCCAGCACCTAGAATGGTGCCTGTCACTTAGTAGGTACTCGTTAGATATTTGTTGAGTGACTGAGTGTTCACTGTAGATTGATTGATTGATTAAGTAGAGATAGGGTTTTGGGGTTTGCCATGTTGTCCAGACTGATCTCAAACTCCTGGACTCAAGTGATACACACCTGCCTTGGCTTCCCAAAATACTGGGATTACAGGCGTGAGCCATCATGCCCAGCCAACATTTTTTAACATTCAGGAAATCACAAAAGAGAAAGTAAAAACCACTCACACTTTTACTATCCAGAAAAAAACAGTAGGTTATATTGGTATCCATTAATGTTGTCATTGGAGGAAACGGGATAGGTGAGAAATATTCTTTCTAACTTTACTTTTCTATTACAAGTTCCTCTTGGTTTGATGATTTCTGGAGAGATTCTGAAGCATTGATTTTCCTGTTCATGTAGGTGGAAATCATTTTTTTAGAACACCATAAAACATTAACACTTAATTCCTCCATATGAATTAAGAACAGTTTACTAAGAGAAAGTATGACTATTTTCTGTTATGCAACATAAAATCAGAATCACAAATCCAAGAATTTTAAAAATCTACAAATTGAAGGAAAAAATAAAACAAAGAATTACATATTATTGAGTTTTATTATATTATATTGAAAAATTATATTGAGAAATATAAGTATTTCTTTACTACTTGTTTGCTTATTATCATCTTCTAAAGTTACCAGCAGGTAGGTAATATTTAGGTCCAAAAAAGGAAAGGACAAATTATGGAAGAAAAGATGAAAAATACAACCCATTAACCCAATTTTTTTCTATGAATTGGGAAAAGTCACCATTGTCGAATTTAACAACCAAACATACTTTCTTGAATCTCAATACTGATTCCCAAGGGAACATGTTTGAGAATCCCTGGTTCTAGACAATCTTGCCCTCTTCCCTGCCTATAGTGTATAATGCTGGCAGTGTTGCAGAACAGTGCTTCTGAAACTTCAGTGTGCTCATGAATCATGTGGAGATCTTGTTAAAATGCACTTCTGATTTAGTAAATCTAGGGTGGTGCTTGGGATTCTGCATTTATTTTATTATTATTATTAATTTTTTTTTTTGAGATGGAGTTTTGCTCTTGTTGCCCAGGCTGGAGTGCAGTGGCACGATCTCAGCTCACTGCAACCTCCGCCTCCTGGGTTCAAGCAATTCTCCTGCCTCAGCCTCCTGAGTAGCTGGGATTACAGACACACGCCACCACGCCCAGCTAATTTTTTGTATTTTTAGTAGAGATGGGGTTTCATCATGTTGGCCAGGCTGGTCTCAAACTCCTGACCTCAGGTGATCCACCCACCTTGGCCTCCCAAAGTGCAGGGATTACAAGCATGAGCCACTGCGCCCAGCCTATCTTATTTTATTCTATTTATTTTATTTATTTATTTATTTGTGAAGCGGAGTCTTGCCCTCTGTCACCTAGGCTGGAGTGGAATGGCACAATCTCGGCTCACAGCAACCTCTACCTCCCAGGCTGGAGGTAAGTGAAAGTGCTTTGAAATGGAAATCGGCCAGGTGTAGTAACTCAGGCCTGTAAATCCCAGCACTTTGGGAGCCCAAGGCAGGAGGATTGCTTGACCCCAGGAGTTGGAGACCAACCTGGGCAACATGGTGAAACTCCATCTCTACAAAAAACTTAAAAATTAGCCAGGTGTGGTGGCACACGCCTGTAGTCCCAGCCACTTGGAAGGCTGAGGTGGGAGGATCACCTGAGCCTGGGGAGGTTGAGGCTGCAGTGAGCCATGATCATGCTGCTGCACTGCAGCCTGGGCAAGAGAGTGAGACCATGTCTCAAAAAAAAAAAAAAAAAAAAAAGAAATCCTGTAAAAATGTAGGGAAAAGCAAGGGAATCAGAGAGAATCTAACCTGAGTTTCCAGTCCTGGCCATGCTGCTTACTTATTTCATGATCGTAAGCAAATTACTTAGAGCCTCATTCACTTCATCTGTACAGGAGAACTAATACCCAACTCACAGGGTTGTGAAGATTAAATGACATAATGTTGAAAGCAGTTAGCACCTTACTTTGCACACAGACATGCTTAGGAAATGTTTTCTGTCTGTAGTAACTATTCACATTCAGGATTATGTATTTTTACAAGGGGGATAGCATTTCCAAGAATATTTTATGAGATTCTCTACATGAAGTTTTATTAACTTGAAGATTAAAACTCTATAAAATTGAACTGCTAAATGCTATTTAATTATACATCAAATATCATTCCAATGCTGAATATTTCATCAGTGCCATGCCTGGCTGTTAGGATGTAGAGCATTGGAGGGAAACAATCAAAGAGAATTTGGTATAACTCTAAACAGAGATCATCTTTGTTTCACTGCCAAGTAGAAGAACAAGGTTTTCCAGAAATGTTTTAGAGTAACTGATCCAAAGCTTTCCAGAAGCCCTGAACATAGTTTTGTCACAATTCATTTTTCATCAGTAAGACAGTAGATCGGCATTGCTTTTCTTTTTCTTTTCTTTTTTGAGACGGAATTTCGCTCTTGTCACCCAGGCTGGAGTGCAATGGCGCAATCTTGGCTCACTACAACCTCCGCTTCCTGGGTTGAAGGGATTCTCCTGCCTCAGCCTCCCGAGTAGCTGGGATTACAGGAATGCACCACCATGCTCAGCTAATTTTGTATTTTTAGTAGAGACAGGGTTTCTCCATGTTGGTCAGGCTGGTCTCGAACTCCTGACCTCGGGTGATCCACCCGCCTCAGCCTCCCAAAGTGCTGGGATTACAGGCATGAGCCACCGGGCCCATCCCCATTATTGCTTTTCTAAGTCTAAATGGCTGTGATCCTTTCTCCACTATGTTATCTGACAGTTCAGTGGAACCCATATTTGGTTTATTTCCCTACCTACCTGGAATAACACCTTATAATTGGTTATATTCTTATCTCTGGGCTGATCCTAGGTGGATAAAGATAGATAAACACCTACCAGTACCCTTTTCTATGTCAATGTCATTTATTTATTTATTTATTTATTTATTTTTGAGATGGGGTCTCTCTCTCTCTCTCTCTCTCTGTCGCCCAGGCTGGGGATGAAGTGGCGCAATCTCAGCTCACTGCAGCCTCAACTACACAGGGTCAAGCGGTTCTACCACCTAAGCCTCTTGAGTAGCTGGGACCACCATGCCCGGCTAATTTTTTTTTCATAGAGTCTCACTATGCTGCCCAGGCTTGTCAACATTATTTTGATAGAGGTTTTCTAGAAGATTCTGAAGCCCAATTTCTGAAACATATTCCATCCAGCTTAGTCTGTATCTATCCACATATGCCAAGCCCAATGCCTGAAACAAAGAGTATACTCAATATATATTATCTGAAAGAAAATATTTCCTTTCATTCCCCTGCCTGCGCCCTTTCTCATAAATCCAGCCACCTCTCCAGGGAGGTGGTTTGATGGAAGTGACGGTTAGGATTCTGAAGCAAAGGTGGAAGGCATTTTGGTCAAGAGAACATTCTCTATTCCCAAATTTCAGAGGAAAGAGGGACCTTCACCTATCGAGCTTCACGTGAGCCTCCAAGTGCTTGGAAGAAAGTTCCCGGCACCTGGTTGAGCCACCATCACATATCTCTGTGTTGACAGGGTCCTACCATTTTCCTAGAGCTGATTTCAGAAGCACCAGTCTAGGCACTTTCTCAAAATAAGGCTTAGGGATCCATTTAGGCAAGTTTCCAGTTTACATGCACAAATTTCTTCCATAGGGAATATGACAAATTTTAAGGATGTGGAGGAATAAAGAGTAAAAAATAGTATTTAAAACATTATAAAAATAAATCAATTTTACATAACATTTTAACAGTCTCACATTCTAGCATAAAATTTAGGATTATTTCTTAGCACTGCCTCCCATATTTATCCATGACTTACCCAAAATGTATCAATATAGTTTATATCATGTTTCTTTTTTTTTTTTTGAGATGGAGTCTCGCTCTGTCGTCCAGGCTGGAGTGCAGTGGCGCAGTCTCGGCTCACTACAAGCTCCGTCTCCCAGGTTCACGCCATTCTCCTGCCTCAGCCTCCTAAGTAGCTGGAACCACAGGCGCCCACCACCACGCCCAGCTAATTTTTTTTTGTATTTTTAGTAGAGACGGGGTTTCACCATGTTAACCAGGATGGTCTCGATCTCCTGACCTCATGATCCGCTCGCCTCGGCCTCCTAAAGTGCTGGGATTACAAGCATGAGCCACCGCGCCCGGCCCAACATATTTAATTCTTACAACAACCCCAGATAGTTTTATCCTTATTTTACAGATGAGGAAATTGAGACTAAGGCTGTGATTTTTCTAAGTCCATATAGCTAATAACACAGATTTGTTTGACTCCAAAGCCCTAATTCTTCTAGCTCTACACAATTTTGCATTCTAATGCTTTCATTTTATATTACTTAAAGGCGGCTTTTAATATTTCTATATATTCATCATATTATCCCTTTTAATAGCAGCACAATGTTCCGTTCCATTATATTGTTGTGCCTTGTTCCTCATCCATTCCCTATTCTTGAGACATTTCGGTAGTTTCAGGTTTTTCATTATTATTATTATTTTTGAGATGGAGTCTCACTCTGTTGCCCAGGCTGGAGTGCAAATTGTGTGATCTCAGCTCACTGCAACCTCCACCTCCTGGGTTCAAGCAGTTCTCGTGCCTCACCCTCCTGAATAGCTGGGACTACCAGTGCCCGCCACCATGCCCAGCTAATTTTTGTATTTTTTATAGAGACAGGGTTTCATCATGTTGACCAGGCTGATCTTGAACTCCTGACCTCAGGTGATCTGCCTGCCTCGGCCTTCCAAAGTGTTAGGATTACAGGCGTGAGCCACTGCGCTCCGCCAGGTTTTTCATTATTATAAACAATGCTGCAATAAACTTTTTTTGTCATTGTTCATGTAGCTTGTTTTCTTCTTTTGAATTATTTCCTGGAGATCAATTCCCAGGAGGGTATTACTGAGTAAAAGAGTATAAACCTCTATATGGCTGTAGCTCTATGGTACTAAACTGCCATCTGATAGAACTGCACTGTGTCATTGCCTTTTGAAACAGAGTAATATCTTCTTTCACCACACCCTGTGAGAGATATAAGACAAGCCTGGGTGGTCTCATTAATGAAAACGCCTTTTGTCCCTATGTCTGCTTGGGTATGTCCCAGAGCCATATGAGCTGCCTGAAAATGGCTTATGACATAAGGATACATAGTCCAGAATAGTATCTCACATGGATGATGTGATTCCCCTTCTCACGAGAGACTTCCTTAAGTGGTCTTTTTGAAGTCACAAGATCAGCAGAAGGTTTTTCAAACAACTAACATTTTCCTCTTAATTCAGAGCAACTCTCCATTCCCATGTTGGAAAAAAGTGTGGTGCCCGTTAGAACTGAAGCCTAGACTTCAGTTAGAATGGCTCATTGTTTACCATTCCAATCTCAGTGTAAAAGGGTTGGGACATTTAGGTAGTTTCAGGTTTTTCATTATTATTATTATTATTATTATTATTATTATTATTATTATTGAGATGGAGTTTCACTCTGTTGCCCAGGCTGGAGTGCAAATGGCATGATCTTGGCTCACTGCAACCTCCACCTCCCGGGTTCAGGCGATTCTCCCACCTCGGTGGGTCCTTCCAGGACACCAAGGAAAGGAAGTCCTGACAGAGCTGAAAAGGTTTGAGGAACTGTCAGGAAGAAGCGAAAGTAAGGAAAAGTCATACTAAAATAAGAAAGCTCTATTCCAACTGATGGAAGGTGATATTGAGATTATATATTAATATGGCTCTGTCTTAGTTATCTTACATGGCAAGAATATCACTTGAGGCTGTTGAAAGTTTTAGATCTAAATTAGATGGCACATTCTTAGGAACTCAAATGATAGTTGTTATTATTAGTCTATAATTAGACTATACATAGTCTAGGTTAACAGTACAGTAGGCATTATAGAAAAAGTATGGACATTGAAAGGAAGTAGAAGTGGTTTGGCTGTCTCTTTCTAGCCAGGTTACCTAAGGCAAGTTTTATATCTTCTTTGAGCCTCAGTTTCATTATCTGTAAAATGATACTTAACCTACAAAGTTTTTTATTTTTGGCCAAGTGCAGTGGCTCATGCCTGCAATCCCAGCACTTTGGGAGGCCAAGGCGGGCAGATCACGAGGTCAGGAGATCGAGACCATCCTGGCTAACACGGTGAAACCCCGTCTCTACTAAAAATACAAAAAAACTTAGCCGGGCGTGGTGGCAGGCGCCTGTAGTCCCAGCTACTCGGGAGGCTGAGGCAGGAGAATCGCTTGAACCCGGGAGGCAAAGATTGCAGCGAGCCGAGATCGCGCCACCGCACTCCAGCCTGGCGACAGAGTGAGACTCTGTCTCAAAAAAAAAACAAGAAACTTTTTTTTTTTTTTTTTTGAGACAGAGTCTCGCTCTGTTGCCCAGGCTGGAGTGCGGTGGCACGATCTCGGCTCACTGCAAGCTCTGCCTCCCGGGTTCAAGCGATTCTCCTGCCTCAGCCTCTCGAGTAGATGGGATTACAGGCGCACACCACCACGCCCAGCTAATTTTTGTATTTTTAGTAGAGACGGGGTTTCACCGTGTTGGCCAGGATGGTCTTGATCTCTTGACCTCGTGATCCACCCGCCTCGGCCTCCCAAAGTGCTGGGATTACAGGCGTGAGCCACTGTGCCTGGCCACAAAGTTTGTTTTATGGACTAAATGGGAAGGTGTGTTATGCATATAGTAAGTGCTCAACTAATTAATAAATCTATCAACAAATGTAATCAAACAAGTCTTCCCCTACATCAGTGGTTCTCAAACTTCAATGTACATATCACTTAGGAAACTTGTCTAAAAAGCAGAGTTTCAGGCTCCACCCCCAGAAATTCGGTTTCTATCAGGTTGCAATGGGACCTGGGAATCTGCATATATAACTAAATTTCAAGGTGATTATGTTGCTGGTAGTCCATGAACCATACTTTCAGAAACACTACCCTACAGTCTCAGAGAACAAAGAGAAGAAAAATAATTCTGTTTTAATATGCCATACAACTCTATAGCATGCAGATATAAAATTAAGGAGATCCAAATATTGAATGTTCTGTTTTCAAGATGATATTTAGTTCTTCCTTACTTAAAAGAATTAGAATCATCCTAAAGCAATATTTTATCCTTTTAACCTTCATGATATGGATGAATGTGTGAAAACATCTCTTTTTGGAGTCATCTTGATCCCTCATAGAGATCTCTCTCTCCTCCAGACCTTGGTACTTAATTAGCTCCCCTTGGAGTGTTGGCAGGCTTTACCATTTCAATCTTGTGTTGTTAATTGACATTTCATCTGTATCTCACCTCCCCAACTGGACTTTAAGGCAGGGACGAATGTCTTTTATTGTTCTATATCCTCCACAAGCATATTGTAAAGCCTTTGTACATGATATGTGTTTCATAAATATATGTGAACGAATGTAGAGATATTGAATTGCAGACTAATATTAATTAGAGTATTACCATAAAGTGACTCAAAATTATAGTTGTGAAAAGGTGAGCTATTAGGCTTTTAAGCTTAGAGTAGGGGTGTCCAGTCTTTTGGCTTCCCTGGGCTACACTTGAAGAAGAAGAATTGTCTTGGGCCACACATAAAATACACTAACGATAGCTGATAAGCTTAAAAAAAAAAGGAAAAATGTAATAGAGAAACATGTAATAATGTTCAAAATGCTTCTGAGTACATGATGGTTTTTTGTTTTGTTTTGTTTTTGTTTTTGAGACAGAGTTTTGCTCTTGTTGCCCAGGCTGGAGCCAGGCCACATGATGTTTTAAGAAACATGGAGCCAGGCCACATGATGTTTTAAGAAAGTTTACAGGCCCAGAGCGGTGGCTCACGCCTGTAATCCCAGCACTTTGGGAGGCCAAGGCAGGCAGATCACCTGAGGTCGGGAGTTTGAGACCAGCCTGATCAACATGGAGAAACCCGGTCTCTACTAAAAATACAAAATTAGCCAGGCGTGGTGGCGTGTGCCTGTAATCCCAGCTACTTGGGAGGCTGAGACAGCAGAATCGCTTGAACCCGGGAGGCGGAGGTTGCGGTGAGCCAAGATCGCACCATTGCACTCCAGCCTGGGCAACAAGAGCAAAACTCTGTCTCAAAAAAAAAAAAAAGAAAGAAAGAAGGTTTACAAATTTGTGTTGGGCCTCATTCAAAGCCGTCCTGGGCTGCATGCGGCCTTTGGGCTGGGGGTTGAACATGCTTGCTTTAGAGTCAGACGGAGCTGAGCACAGATCTTGGACCTATTTTTAAGTGCTGTAACTTCTCTAAGCCTATTTCTCATTTGTAGAGTGGTAATAACACACCTTGTAGGGTTGTTTCAGGAGAGTGTTCACAAGGTTCCTAGCAAAATGTCAAACACCTGTGGATCTCTTTAAATGGTGGACTTTTACTATTACTATTATATCTAAAAGTACCACATATGATTATAGATAGAACTGCCCACAGATATTTATTTTCAGATGTAAAATAATAAACAATCGATTCTCTCTGAGCAAAGCTGATATTTTCTCTTTCTTTTTAAGGTCTAGAATTTTCAGCTTTAAGTAACAGATTGTCCAGAGGTTTGTATGGATTCCCTATAGAGATGGGAAAGGGCACAAAGCAGCCATTTTACCAGTCCCAGGCTTTCACACATAGTAGTACAATCAGGGTTTAAGTTTATGCTTCACAGTCCTCCTCTGTTCATGGCCATGATTATCATTTTTTTCTCCCATTACAGAGGAGAAACCAGAATAAAGAATATGCATCCTACCTGAAATGAGAAGCAGGAACTTCTGGCTTTTTCATATTACAGATAGGAGATTCACCCACCCCAGGAATGAAACAGACATTGGAATCTCCTGTGTAAGTCTTAGGGATGCTGTGAGAGAAATGCTCACAAAGTTAGTAATCTGGGTTTGCTTACTCCTTTAAAACATTGCCAGTTTGGGCCAGGCGCCGTGGCTCACACCTGTAATCCCAGCACTTTGGGAGGCCGAGGTGGGCGGATCACCTGAGATCAGGCATTCAAGACCACCCTGGCCAACATGGAAAACCATTTTTAGTCTCTACTAAAAATTAGTCCGCAAAAAATTAATCAGGCTTGGTGGCAGATGCCTGTAATCCCAGCTACTCGGGAGGCTGAGGCAGGAGAATTGCTTGAACCCAGGAGGCAGAGGTTGCAGTGAGCCGAGATCACGCCACTGCTCTCCAGCCTGGGTGACAGAGCGAGACTCCATTTCAAAAAAAAAAGAAAAAAATTGCCAGTTTGGTGTCAGAGATTCTGTGTTTTGAATGAAATAATGTATACAATTTCTGCATAAATATAGTAATGGCAGCTTTATTTCTAAAGGCAAAAAATAGAGAAAATTATGTCAAAGAATAAAGTGGATAGTATGTTAAACCATGATATCTTCAGTTGACAGAACATTAAGCAGTCATTTAAAATGTTTACTTAAACATATGGAATACGGCTAATAATATATGGAATAATATGGGAAAATGTAATAATGTTGAAAATGCTGCTGAGTACATTTCAAGTAAAAAATAGGATAAAATTTAGTTTAGGCTAATAAGAGCTTTCTCCAATCAGGAGTGATATAGAGCCTTCCTGGTCCTCTCTTCCTTTTACAATAGCCAATAAAAAGCCTGTACTTAGGTGGTGGGATTGTGACAACATCAACAATCCAGACAATCTTCCTAAGGATTATTTGCATAGTTTACTCTTCCTAATCCAACAGAACTCAATTTCTTTTAAGGAGTGCATTGCGTGGAAGTGGTCATCTCCAACAAAAAGGGAAGAGAATTACATTAACAAAGGAGTATATGCAATGATATTGGTATCAAAATTCAGTGACCAAAATTATTATATCTAGTCCCTCTAGAGAGTACTTTTACCTTTGAATCACTCTACTCAGTATGTTAAATCTTAAAATAGCGCACTGACAACCACTTATCCATTTGATGTTTAAATGTTTTTTTAAGTATTGCTATGGAATAGGACATAGAATTGCCTTGGATAATCTGCAAGCTTCTTACTATTGGCAAAAAGAGAAGCCTTTTATTTTTCAGACCTAATTGCTTTTACAAAAAGAAAGAAAACAAAACAAAACCCTACTCTACACTTTGTTGATCTTGGCACCTTATCCTCTATAATGAAAGCTTCAACCATTTATCAAACTAAATGAACTGGGTGTTGACAAGAGAGCAGGATTCCATAATTCTGCCCTTTATACTCCTTGTGTGTATACTTATTGGTTTAGCAAATTTGATACTACCAGAGTGCTCCCTTTCATTAGTTTAACTGGGATTTCTGTTCACAAAAAGCATTCAGCTTATTGGGATAATTCTCTTTCTCATATGGTATATGGGGGGCTTGGACAAGTTAATTATTTTTGTTTCACTTAGTTTTACTGCACATATACCATGTGTCAAGCATTTTCACATGCATTATCTACCTTCATCCTCACAATAACCAGTGAAGATAGATAGTATTAGCCCTGGTTTATAGATGAGAAAACCAAGGGTGAAAGAGGTTAAGCTCACAAGAAGTAACGGAACTAGAATGCTTACATGAATTTTCTGACACCAAGACCAATGTTCTTCCCACTAAATCATGTTATTTCCTTGTAATTAACTAGGTGTGCCAAAACAGAATGGAAATGCTACTCCTACATAGAAAATATAATCACTTGCATTGTGTATCTGCAAACTTTTGTCTAATCTTGAATATCAAAACATAATTTGTGCCTATATTTTCCCAAAGAAACGTAGAATGATAGAATAATCTAATGCTGTAAACAAAATTTCAACCAACCAAAGTACTTTCAAGTTCTGATTTTCTTAGGTGCTCAAGAATTTGCTGCGGCTAATGAAAATTTGCCATTGGCTTCAAACTGGTGGTTATAGGTCACTCAGGTCTCTACACAGACTTCTCAGCCAAACTTCTTTGGCAGTAGCACACTTATTCCATAATATGACACTCAGTGAAAGTCAGAAATTGGTGGGACACATTTGAACTCCTGAAGATAGAAGCATTGGAGTGAAATGTGCAACACTTCTGAAACTGGATGACATCTGTGGTTATAGCTATGGCCCTCATTCTTTGCTAGGCAATGTCCAAGTGCTTTACATATATTACCCAACACCCTGTATGGTAGGTACTGTCATTATCCCTACTTCCAAATAATTCGGAAACTGGAGCATGAAGAGGTTAGATAACGTGTCCCCACTCACATGGTCAGTGAAGAGCAGAGCTAGGATTTGTCCCCTATCTGGCCATAGAGCCTGAGCTCTTAACCATTATGCTATGATGCCTCTCCAAAATGGAATGTAAAGTATTAGCTGATTTTATGAAACACACCACAGACTTTTTTGCTGACCTGAATCACACCTTGCAAATATGACCACAAGTAGAAAATGTGGCTGTCATGCTGTATGTATATGATAATATAAAAATCAAACTTAAGACCAACTTTTATCTAGTATAGAAATGAGGCATAATTCAAAATTATAATGCTCTCTGCTTCCTTAAACGAAACCAAATCCCTTCCTTAAACCAAATCCCTTCACTTTCCTTCGGCTTCGAGTCAGGTCATGAACATGTGTCAATGCATGCTCACCATTTGCTGGCCACCGCGTGCCCCTCAAGACTTGCTCAGGGTCTTTGGGGCCGCTGCACTTATCTGGGCCAAGTCAGGCAGGGAGCAGTATATTCCTCTGCTTGAAACCTTGCACCATGGGAACCTGCCCCCACCGGTTCTGTCTAGTCCTGCCCACGGTCTACACTGGCATCCTGCCATCCCCTCACCATTGAAAATGCTAAATAAAGGCTTATAGCTTTGTGTTTCCACATTGTGCTCGATTCTTTGTGGTAGATGTGGGGGGTGGTTCCACATTCCCAGCCCATCCTAAATTCCTATCTTCTAAAAGTGGAGCTGCCTAGTTTAGAAAGTAGCTGCTTGGCTGAAGTAAATTCTTAACAAATTAGTCTCTTCTAGGATACACATTAAAATGAGTGGTTGGAATGGGAAGAAGACAGAACAGAAAGTCAAGAAACTCCGACTAGTGAGACTGAAGTGAGGCTACAATGGCATGATGGGTGCGAAAGAGATTGGTAAACTGTTAAAATCCTTTAGAGACCGTGTGGCCCCTTCACTGTCTAGGCCAGTGGTTCTCAAAGGGTAGTGTGTGTCAGAATTACCTGGACGGCTTGTCAAAACACAGATTTCTTGGTTCACTACTTCTGATTCTGTAGGTCTGGCTGGTGGCCAAGAATTTGCATTTCTATCAAGTTCCCGGGTGATGCTGAAGCTGCTAGTCCAAGGATCACAATTTGTGAACCACTGGTTGCTGGATGAGTAAAATCCATTGTGTCCACAGGAGGCATACAATAGACACTCAGATGGGGTTGTTATTATTACTACTCTCCATATCTTGGTAACCCCAACGTTTGCTCTCTTCTGCTTCCAGATTACTCAGCACAGTTTGGCTGAGATTTATGCAAAGAGAGACAGCATTCCTTTTCCACACATCTATATGTAGCAACCTCCTGCCATTAATACCCTTTCTTATTTAAAAGCTGCTTCACAGTTTGTAAGGAACTCTCACATACGTTATTGTGTTTTTATATGAAATTCTTCCCAATTTCTGAGCATAAATTATGCCAAGTAAAGTCTCATTAAGAAATAATGCACTTAAAGCGGGGGACGGGGCGATGAGGAGAGAACGCCCCCTCCCCTTGGCATTTGCAGCTCTGAATGTAGGCATAGATTTAACTCAGACCAAGTATCCTAGAGGGGATATGTGTCTCCCTTATGGCTAGAAGGTGCAAAGTTAAGAGCCCCAAAAAGCAGTGATAATAAACATCCCTCTTGTGCTCCTTCTCGCCAAATAAAGCGAATGGGTGGAGGAAATCCTGGGCGAGCCCTCCCTCGGCAGGGTCCCTCAAGCTGGAGCCGAAACTGCGACTCCCACGCCCGCCGCCCCCGCCCCTGAACTGCAGCCCGCTCTCTGCAATGCAAAAACGCAGCAGCATCGTCCTCCAGCCCTCTCCTGGGGGATCGCACGGTGCAACCAACCCCAAAAACGAAGCTGCGCGACGCCCCCTCAGCCCCGCGGGCTTCCCATTGGCCGGTTGCCGCTGTCACTCCCTCCTAGCCTCGCCTTCCCGCTCCCGGGCGGAGGCAGCCGGGCGGGGTAGGTTGCGCGCTCGCCGCGGGCTCGGGCCGCGGTCGCGGCTTTGCAGCAGGCTGCGCGTCAGGCGGGGAGCGGGGCGCGCGGGCCGGGGAGGGGGCCGGGCGCGCTGCGGGCTCCGCGGCCGGACCATGCGGGGCAGGGGCCGGTTGCAGGGCCGGGGGCTGCAGCCGGCGCCGATGGCGGCCGACTAGGACCTGCCCGGCCGGCTGCCCCGCGCCCCGCCTCGCCCCGCAGCCCGGCCGGCCGGGAGGGATGCGCTGTGCCGCCCAGCTCCTCTCCGTCCTGCCCATGCCCTGAAGCAGAAAGTTTGGGGGCCGGGGGTTGTCTCCCTTCTCCCTCCTGCAATGACTGCCCAAGGACTCTTGCTGCCCAGCCTCGACTGTGACCTGTCTTCGCTCCCCAGGTCGAAATGAACTATTCCAAGCTATAACCAAGGCTCCCCCTTCTCGCCCCTCCCTCACCCGCCTTTAAGAATTTTTTTTTTTTAATTCAAGAAATTGTGGTCTGCCATCTCCCCTCCTTGTTAATAATTTAGACCCCAGGCCTCATATGAATATAAGAGGGGGTGCGGTCTTCCCCAAGACGGCGCGCTGGAAGGACAGATTCCCCTTGCCGACCCACATACACCATGAAGAGGTGCAGATCGGACGAGCTGCAGCAACAACAGGGCGAGGAGGATGGAGCTGGGCTGGAAGATGCCGCTTCCCACCTGCCGGGCGCGGACCTCCGGCCTGGGGAGACCACGGGTGCTAACTCTGCTGGCGGGCCAACTTCAGACGCCGGCGCTGCCGCGGCGCCCAACCCAGGTCCCCGAAGCAAGCCTCCTGATTTAAAGGTGAGCGCAGACCATCCCCCCGGCAAGCCCAGCCCGCGACTTAGCTCTCGCCACCCCACGCAGAAGTGCTTTAACAGGATAAAAGTGAGGGGGGAAGCCAGGCAAAGGTCAGAGAGGATGAGCGGATGCTTTGCTGGCACCCCAGGGGGGACGTCAGGTACCATTTATGCCTCTGTCTTTCAGCTCCGTGTCAGGTCTCTGTGTTTGTTCCCCATTATTCAGCAAGCGTTTTAGTGACTCACCCATCCGAGATTGTTTGAATAATGTGTGAAGTGTTATTCGCAGACAAAGGGCTGGAGAAATCCAAGATGCTAACCAAAAAGTGGACAGCAGGTGACCATTAGTTTTCCTTGCTGAGTAAGTCTCTACCCATTGGGATCTTTGTGTGTGTGTGTGTGTGTGTGTGTGTATGTGTGTGAGACGGAGTCTCGTTCTGTTGCCCAGGCTGGAGTGCAGTGGCGCGATCTCGGCTCACTGCAACCTCCGCCTCCTCGGTTCAAGCGATTCTCCTGTCTCAGCCTCCAGAGTAGCTGGGATTACAGGCACCCGCCACCACGCCCGGGTAATTTTTGTATTTTTAGTAGAGACGGGGTTTCGCCATGTTGGCCAGGCTGGTCTTGAACTGACCTCAGGTGATCTACCCGCCTCGGCCTTCCTAAGTGCTGGGATTACAGGCGTGAGCCACCGTGCCGGGCCCCATTGGGATCTTTGAGCGCTTTCCTGGATGAAGCTCAGTTTGCCGATCTGTGAAGGGGCGGGGTGGGGTGTGTGGCGGGGGCGGGGGGGAAGGTGGATTTCCTGCCGTTAGGTGGAGCCAGAGGTTAAGATAGTGCTTGGAGATCTCTGCCTGCCTGCTGAACCAACCCCCAGGGTGGAGAACTGACAGGTGGTGGAGCAGTGCTTGGGCTGGTTTGGGGCCTCAGTTCAAGTTGCATACATGCTGAGCCAGCAGCTAGAACCAGAAGCCGAAAGAACTGTTCACATGGAGCTGTTTATTTTCCGGCCTGAGGTTGCCGAGACAATTGGCGAGCTGTCTTGAATATATCTCTATCAATTAAAACAGCAGCTGAGATAAATAATGCACCTTTGCCGGAACTGCCACAGGGACTGCAGGCTCAGGCTTCTCAAGCCAGCTCACCGTCCAGCTGAGCGAGATGTCAGCCCAAGGAAGGAACTTAGATGCCTTGGAGATTGATGCCTCACAGTTATTTTCTCCAGAGAAGGTGCAGGGTCTGGGCTAGGGAAACGGAAAGGACTCTGTTGCATTTAATAAAGCCTGTATCCTATGGCAGCAGCCACTAAGGAGCTCACCAGAATAAGCCAATGCCATTCCTCATTTGGCCTGAGCAGCTCAGAGTCAGGAAAGCAGAGCGCAGGTGAGTGTGTGTGCTCTTACCTGTGTATGTTACCTGTCTGTGTGCCTTGGGGAGGAGTGAAAAGGGGGACGACTAGGTTATTGTTGTGTGTGTTTTTTAAACTTTGCAGTAATTATTCAAATCTGAACTCTGGTTCTGCCGCCGTCCTTTTCAAAGCTTCATGGCTAGACTTATGTCTAGAGGATCTCTGTGGGATAGGCTCTCTCTGCACAAGAAGCTTGAGCTTTTGCCAGGCCCAGGGAGTCCTTGGTGTTTATCTCTGCTGTCACCCCCGAGTCCATCCCATGTGGTCAGGAGGTGTAGTTCCTGTTTTAAGTGAGATGGTGAGGGGGAAGGGGTCCCTTGAATGCTGTTGTGGGGAGGAGGCTAGCCTTCTGCTGCAGACTTCAGCCTCATTCTGAGCCGGTCCAGATGAGTCTGGCCAGCAAACCCTGAATCTTTGACCAATGAGACCCTCAGCTGAGTCTGTGAGAGGCAGCTTTGGAAATTCCCCACTCTCCAACTCAGGACAGCAGTGGAAACTGCTTTCTCCATTTATTCCCCCAGTTGCCTTCATGAGGAAAATGGGTTGGTCATGGCATGGGGGCTGCAGTGTCTCTGTAGAGGGACGCCTTAAGGGATGCCACGTTTCCACTCTCCTGTATTATCTTTTTTTCTTTTTTTTGGCAGTGCCCTCATTCTGGTCAGGGGCAGATGTAGTAACAACTTTACACTTGATATTAACTGCCAAACTGCCCTCAACCAGAATTGAAATCAGGTGTAAGAAAAGGAGGCTTCCCCTTACCCCGCCCCCCATCCACCCCATCCCCCCATCCCCCCCCCCCACCTCCAGAGAAAACATACCATTGAACCCAGCAATGTGGACCCAGTAAGGAGCAGAAAACCCAGCTGCAGCCTGCTTGTGGGAGCATGGGGAAACAAGCAGGGCTTTTCCTGTTTATCTCTGTCTGCTTCATCACAACATGTTTACTACCGGGTGCAAAGGACTTCCAACCAGATGTGACTTGGGGACTTTCACAGTTTGATTTGCTGTGTGGTCTTGGGCAAATCACTCAACTTTTCCGAGCCTTTTTCTGGTGAAAGGGACTAGGAATATCGGAGTGTGTCCAAACTTATTTATTTATTTATTTTGAGACAGAGTCTTGCTCTGTCACTCAGGCTAGAGTGCAGTAGCATGACCACGACTCACTGCAGTCTCAAACTCCCAGGCTCAAGTGACTCCCCAACCTCAGCCTCCCAAGTAGCTGGTACTACAGGCACACGCCACCATGCCTGGTTAATTTTTAAATTTTTTGTAGAGACAGGGTCTTGCTATATTGCCTAGGCTGGTCTTGAACTCCTGGACTCAAGTGAAACTCCCGCCTCATCCTCCCAAAAAGCTGGGATTACAGGTGTGAGCCACCGTGCCCAGCCCCTCCAAACTTGCTTTCCAGTGCTGGAAAAGTTGTTTTCCAATGCTGGCACTGTTTTCCAATGATAGAAAAATTCCATTATTGACTCTGGAACTGGGTAGAAGTTGACTTGTTTTAGATTTGATGGTGGTACCACAGAAGGGTGTTTAATTTTTAATGCTCCCCTACCTCATACCTGTGTTTGGTCAAGGCAGATAAGCAGTTCTGGTTTGCTTTTGTTTTCATTTTAAACTTTGGAGATGAGAACTTTTGGTATCTTAGTTCCATTTCTGTTTTCTCATGACAGCTCCAGGCACTGTGATGAATTAAGTGCATTGGAAGAAATCATCTTGAGAAAGGGGCAAAAATAATAATAATAATAAAGGACTCTGTAAAGCTCCTCCGTAGAGGTTGGGGCAGTATTGGAAGAGGAGAGAATTTTTATCTTTGCCAAAGAAATCTGAATGGTGTTTAGTGACAGTTAGTGGTTTCATGGGCTCCTATGGTCTCCCTCTGGTCCTTCAGCACTGTGGACCATCTTACTGTACACTGTAAATTTCTGCTACAGTGCCCTAGGATCTGTGATTATAGGGTGGGAAGGGCCAGTGAAAAGTAGTAGTTAAGCAGCAATTTTAAAACTGTAATTGAAAAATAACCTAAAAATGGACATTGCCTCACAGGAGGCTCATGCAGATACATTGAGGGCCTTCTCAACTGTTCTACACACCTGTGGGACCTTCGGGGAAAATCTCAGTAGACATCCCGCAACAGGAGCGCAACAATTCAGTCCCATTCTTCAGCCACTTGCAGCTTGGATTCCTGTTGAAACACTCGAGTTCATGTTTCGATTCATTGCCCAGCCTTTTGCTGCTAACAGATTCCCTGCTTGTTGGGAGGAGATGCTGGGGTTGCTAAGCCACAGAGAGCGCTGGCTGACCAAAAGTACACCAGAATTCTACAGCAAGAAAACCCAGTTCCATTGCATATGGGAGGAGAGGTGGGGCTTAGGGGAATACTGCAGACAGGGAGCACACATTCCTTCTAAGAATACAGCATACGGGCCGGGAGCAGTGGGTGGCTCATGCCAGTAATCCCAGCACTTTGTTAGGCCGAGGTTGGTGGATCACTTGACGCCAGGAGTTTGAGACCATCCTGGCCAACATGGTAAAATCCTGTCTCTACTAAAAATACAAAAATTAGCCAAGTGCAGTGGCACACACCTGTAGTCCCAGCTACTTGGGAGACTGAGGTGGGAGGATCGCCTGAGCCCAGGAGGTTGAAGCTGCAGTGAGCCATGATCATGCCATTGCACTCCAGCCTGGGCTACAGAGCAAGACCCTATCTCAAAAAACAAAACAAAACAAAACAAAAAAACACACACACACAAAAAACAACAACCAAAAAAAAAAAAAAACAAAAAAACACAACGTGTGGTAGATACTTCTGAGGCCCAGGATGAGTGGCCAAGCATAAGAGTGAGCTGGTTCTATCCTGATATGTGATGGAAGTCTGAAGGCACGGGAGGAAATTACCAACCTCCCCACCTCTCTCACAGTGGGAAGAATTGAGTCTTTCCTGAAAGGAGGTGTCTGGGGATGCTGGCCATGGGCTTTCCCCCGGACTTCCCCTAAGGTTCTCTTTCCTCTCACAAAAGCCCCTTTAAGTAATTTCCCTGGAGATTTCTGAGCAGTATTAATATCTTTCCCTGAAGAAAAAGGGGGAGCTCCAAATTCCATCATTCCCCTCCTGGTTTGAAGCACTTTTGACTCAAGACTCATTTGGGTTCCAGTTCATGTTCCAGTCACACCATACACTGGTCTTCCTGCCTACTTAGTGAAGAGCAGGAAAGATAATTCGAAGCCAGATATCTGAGAGAAAGTCACAACTGAGTCCTGTGTGGTTCTCCCTGCTGGCTCTCTGCCTTTCCTGGTGGTCACAGGCAGCTTCCTCCCACTGTGAGTGGCGTGTGTTCCTTCAGCGCTCCTGCAGAGAGCCCACTAGAGAAGGGTTCATGCAGTCAGCAGATACCACCTTCAGCAGGAAAGGTGCTGCTGAATTAAATTGTGAAACATGCTTATAAAAGTGCCTGAAAACATGTACGCAGTTTAAATAACAGAAGCAAAACAGACACCTCGTCTACCCAAGTCAAGGAAAAAAAAAACTGACATTCCCGAGAAGCACCGGCTTGTTTTCTATTTGTTTATTTCTTATATATATATTTTTTCAAGGCTCAGGGTTTTGATAAAATTTATAGGTCTCAGTTTCTCCTTTTTTTTTTTTAAGGGTAGTCAAATGACGCAGTGAGAGTGGAGAGTTTCTTCATTTTTTAAATGAAGGAGAAGACAAGCTACTTCATAAGAACGTAGGTGGAATGAAGATATGTACGTTCCCTGGGGCTCTCCAGGAGTGTTGTGATGGTTGCGATGGCTCTCTGAGGGCCTGCTGCATCTTGAGGCCCAGTAGATATGTTAAGGCTTGAAGATTCCTGCAATCTCAGGTGGGAGCCGGATGCCTGGGATAAGTTTTATCAGAGGAGGTAGATATTGAAGTATGCCTAAAAACAAGGACATGGGAGGCCAGGCGTGGTGGCTCACGCCTGTAATCCTAGCACTTTGGGAGGCCGAGATGGGTGGATCATGAGGTCAGGAGATCAAGACCATCCTGGCTAACACAGTGAAACCCCATCTCTACCAAAAATATAAAAAAATTAGCCAGGCATGGTGGCGGGCGCCTGTAGTCCCAGCTACTCTGGAGGCTGAGGCAGGAGAATTGCTTGAACCTGGGAGGCGGAGGTTGCAGTGAGCCGAGATCGCGCCACTGCACTCCAGCCTGGGTGACAGAGCGAGACTCTGTCTCAAAAATAAAAAACAAAACAAACAAACAAAAAGGAAATGGGAAATTAGTTATTTGGCCTCACCTCCAGCTGATCTCCAGGTCAAATAGGATGAAATACTTCTAAGAAAACCATCATGGAAATACATAGAAGTTAAAGGGTACTTAGAGCATCATGCAGTGCAATCAGAAACTTATGGGGGTTAATCAGGAAAGTTGTTCTGCAAGAGGTGGGTTTAGAGCAAGATTTTTTTTTTTTTGAGATGGAATCTCATTCTGTCTCAGGCTGGAGTGCAGTGGCACAATCTTGGTTCACTGCAGCTTCTGCCTCCCGGGTTCAAGCGATTCTCCTGTCTCAACCTCCCGAGTAGCTGGGACTATAGGCATGCACCACCACACCGGGCTAATTTTGTATTTTGAGTAGAGATGGGGTTTCATCATGTTTGCCAGGCTGGTCTGAAACTCCTGACCTCGGGTGATCCACTCTCCTCGGCCTCCCAAAGTGCTGGGATTATAAGCGTGAGCCACTGCGCACGGCCTAGAGCAAGATTTTAAAGAAGGGGTGGGACATTTATTACCAAACAAGAGAAGAGGGGCTTTCTAAATGGGGGAAGTGAGGTAGCAAGTGCTTTTGTAGGGTCTTTGCCCTGTTTGACTAGAATGATCAGGAACAATGGAGGGTAGTGCAAATGCTGAAGTTAACTGTTTTGTCCCGCTTGCACCTTATATGAAGCAGGCAGAGGGTTGGAAGGCCCAGGATTGCCTCCCCACCACCCCCTCCAGCCTAGGTAATATTCAGAGCAGCCCTGTATGTGGGCTCTGGGGGAACTGGTGACCGATGGGAAAGCATGTGGCAAACGAAACTCCCTGTTCTCCTGCCACATATTGAGTTCTAGATTAATTCCCAGCTGCCCTAGTTGTTCTAGTGGGAACTGTCTGGCAGGCTCAGTATTTACAGAATGTGCTTCTTTTTGTGTATCTAATTATGTCTTCACTGCCAATCCCATTAACAAGAATCTCCTTCAGCAAGGAGTTGAAACATCTGATAGGACCTAAATTTTGGGCTGAAGTTTTCAAAGTGTGGGGTTATCAGGAGCTGGGGAAAAGGGCTCAGGCAGCTTCTCAGTGGTGGTCTTAAAGGCCAACTCAAAACTCATTTCTGTTTTCATCTCTCCCTTAAGAAATGGCATCTGCCTTTGAAATCCCCATAGACTACTAGCATGCTACATTTTTGGAATGAGGCCATAGCTGGACAGGGTCCACCTTTGTCAGCCAAACACTTAAGTCTCTCTTCGTGAAAGAAGTTAGAAGAAAGCTGTTGGGAGATAACAGGTATGTTTTGTGACTGTGCTAGAAAAACAGTTATTTGGCTGGGCGCGGTGGCTCACGCCTATAATCCCAGCACTTTGGGAGGCCGAGGCAGGGGGGTCACGAGGTCAGGAGTTCGAGACCAGCCTGGCCAGCATGGTGAAACCCCGTCTCTACTAAAAATACAAAAAATTAGCCAGGCATGGTGGTGTGCCCCTATAGTCCCAGCTGCTCGGAAGGCTGAGGCAGGAGATTTGCTTGAACCCGGCAGGCAAAGGTTGCAGTGAACCGAGATCACGCCATTGCACTCCAGCCTAGGCGACAGAGCAGGACTCTGTCTCAAAAAAAAAAAAAAAAGAAAAGAACAGTTATTTTTAAACCAAATGACTAAAGGCTTCCTTATTTCAGCCAGGTTAACTGAGTGATGTCCACCAGGGAAAACAAATCTGGCTGTAAGGACATGAGCCCCCTCCCAAGCCCTCCCTAAGCCATTCGTGAAGACATCACATACATTCTGGCTCCTTGGTCTGTGTTCATCTCCTTCCAAGCCAACTCAATCTTGGTGGTTGCTAAGATAATAGAGTGAGAAGAGGGTTTAAACTTCAGCAGGAGAAATCTGAGTTAGACACAAGAAAAGGCTGTTGGAGCATTTGAAATCTTTGTGAAAGGTTATGTCTTTGGAAAAGGTAGTCATCTAAGGATTAAAATCACCTTTGTAAGATGGATTTGTAGAGACTTGGATAGTGGCTGCTCAGAAAGTAAATGAACAAATAATTTACACAGCAGTCTTCCATGTTTGTGTTGAGGCCTCTGCCAGGTAATGTTAGGGACACAGAGATGTAGGCACTGTAGCTCCTGCTGTCCAGTCACTCATATTGTCATCAAGGGTTCCATCCATCAGCAGGTGAGAAGTTGGATAACAGTCAGACAGAGCACTAGAAGCGATGTCACAAGGCAGTACACGATTAATTGCAAAATGAGTGGTGCAGATAATGAGCGCTTATGTGTTCAGAGCAGGGCGAGATCGCTGCAGACTGGTGTGATCAGAGAGGGCTTTATGGAGTGGTGAGGTGGTGAAGGATGGGTAGGATGCAAAGAGGCAGAGAGAGGGCACGCCATGCTGGGAACTTTAATAAAAGTCTTCTATGTTGGTGTGTGCTGAATCAGTTCTGCCTAAAGACATGGTGGATGAGGTGACCTTTTCCCACTTGCTTTGGCTCCAGGCTGAATTCTCTAAGCAATAAAGGAAAGAGGAATCAAAATAAAATTGAGAATGGGGGAATTATTTGCCCGTGTGCCCATGAGTTGAGTTTTTTTTTTTTTAATTTCATCTGTGAGGCTGGGGAATAAATAAATGATTCCAAAAATCTTTCATCACTGGGTTTCCAGTAGAAACTCCAAGTGGGCCTGAACAGTTGCAGCTGCCTACTGTACACCACTGTGATCATCAGCGCCAAACCTGGGGTAATGGTTCCTCTCCTGCTCCCGTTCAGGATCCCCACCCAGAGCTTCTTAAGGGCAACTGGAGACTTCTTCAATCCACTTTGGATCCTAAGAGTAGAACTTTGTGGGTTTTTACAGTGATTAGTTCTCTAATGCTGGCCCTGTTTCCATAGAGTCCCTATAAATAGAGGAACGTTGGCGACCTAGGCTGGCAAAGGCTCAGGGTGACCCAGTCACCCCACTGAACCCTCACAGCCAAACTGTTGGTAGGGCGGAAGGAGTTTCAAACCCAGGTAGGAGGAAGGGCTGTACAGTCAGCTGCCAGGTGGGATAATTAGCTATAGATTAGTGTGACTTTAAGCTTTCCTGGGATTTGTTGGGAACACACGGACCTGTAAAAATTAGAAACCACTTTTGGTCATTTTTAACCAGATGGTGCCAATGACACTGTACCCCAAGGCATTTTAGTTTTGTATTCATGCAGCTGTGTTTGCAGATTTTGGAGCAAACTTCCCCTTTGGGGGACCCACACCCAGGGAGAAAGACGGATGAAGCCCAACTGTTGAGAAACCACAGCCTTCTCAGGAAGGATCTTTCAGAAGCCATCTAGTCCTCCCTTTCTTCCTGAAAGGACAATGCCACCCAAGGAGATGGGGCCCTTCCTGCCCTTTCAGATAGTTCTAGGGGAGGGACAGCCAACTCCCCTCACTTCCTTCCCCAGGGCGCCTCACCCTGGGAGGCTCTCCTTTCTGACTACCTTATGGCCAGTTCTGGGGACGGCACTTCTTGCTTCGGTCTTACAGATCATGAAAGCCCTGTTTGTTTGCCACCTCTAACTCTGAAGCATCTCAGCTCTCTAATGCATGGCTTCATTTGGCCACCAAAATGGTTTCTGGCAGCCAGGGAAAAGCAAAAGTCAATGTGGAAAAGCAAGTGACATTTTAGGAGCTGGAACCTGTTAGTCAGAGCAGGTGGTGCTTTCTGCTGCGTTGGCGGCTAAGTTCCCTTAAGCTAGTCACCATGGTTTTCCTCACTTCTGAAACTTGTAGCTGGTTATGTGTATGTGCTGAGTTTTTTTTTTTTTAAAACACTTACTGTGTTATGTCAAAACTCCTTAACCATCTCCTCCCTGACACCCACATGCAGAAGCGGCCCAGCCCTTGCGTCACTTTGCTGTTCCCGCCTCGCACCTTATCAGTGAGGAAAAACCCCTTCATTTGGAGTAATCTCCTCTCTCTGCACATTGTTCTTTGACTTCCTTTTTGTTATTTCCCTCCTGCCTGCCACAGACTTTAATAGATTCCTCGGTCTGCTGGGGCAAAGGTCCTGGGGTCTCCTGGTCACTTTCCCTAGGTTTCCTTCAGCTGCAGAACAGCTCAGGGAGGTGGGAAGTAAAGACTTTATAGTTGAGGGTCTTGTCCTATAACATGGGATGGGCAGGTCACAACTGCAGTTCAGGGGACCTAACAACCCTTGACCCAGGCATTTTTGTTTTGCTCCTGCCTCTGATACTATTCTGGGACACATGCAAATACCCTATCTACTTTAAATCTTGAGTCTTGAAATCTTAAGTCTTGAAATCAGTGTATGGGCCCATGAAGGTAAATTCAATTAGAAGTCGGGGGTTTCTCTGTGTGGCTTGGATGAGCCACTTAGCTATGCTGTGCCTCCGTTTCTTCATCTGCAAAATAGACACTGATGCTGTGACATCTCACATTCCTAGCTCCTGAGATTAGGCTAGTGTCAGATTATAATGACAGTATAAATCGGAACGCACTTTGCAAAATGCTGTTGTATAAATTTTAAAAGTAAATTGACCAAGGATTTTAGGCTCCAAGGCAATATGGCAGGCATCGGTGGCCACCGTAGCTCTCCCCAGCACCTCCACCGGCCTCCCGGGGATAGGGGAGAGGAAATGCCTCAGAACTCTAGGACCTCTGCTGAAGTCTTTAGAAGGGAAACTCTTTCTGCCTGAGTGGATCCTCAGTGTTGGAGAAGCCAGTTTAGGAATGGGGGGAGAAGAGGAAGGGACCTGGAATAGAACGCTAGAAAGACAATTCGTATTATGGAATGTGACGATTTGGCAGAGGCAGCTGGGCAAATGCCAGAGCCAGCTGGCCCCATCACAGTGTCTGGAGGGAGGTCTCACATCAGCTTGGGCCTGGGGAAGGGGGAGGTGTCCTGGCAGGTCCCTGGTCTGAAGGCTGCAGGATCTGGCCTGTTCCAAGTCCATGGCAGAGTTGACATCTTGGTTCTCCCCAGCACAGATTCAGGTGAGCCTTGTGACCCTGCCTCAAGCTGGCCCCCAGGGGATGGTAACTCCTGTGGGAAAAGCTGGCATTGTGTAACTTAACATCTCAAGGGCTGCCCCAGAATTCAGTTCTTGAGAAGGAATCATGGTAGCCTTAATTTCCTCTTCTCTAAATGGAGATGTTCCCGTTGTTGCTTTTGTTACTATTTAGGAGAATCAATGGGATAATGCAGGATACAAATCTCATTTGAAATGAAAAACCGTTAGTTCGTGATGAGTTGTGATGATGTAATTTATCTGGTCTGTAAAACGGGTGATGTAAGGGCCTCACCTACTTTAAGGATTCTGGGGATACTCAAATGAGGTGAAAAATGAAAATCCTAAAATTTTACACAAATACATAATAGTACAGTTATTTGTATCCAGCTGTAAGCGCAGCCATCTGCACAAACTCAAGGCTGAGTTGTAAAGTAACCTAAGAGTGGGGTCAGCTCATTTAGAGGATGTCAGGTTGCTTTTTCTTGGTTTCTATATGGTCTAGATTTTCTGCTCTGTAAGTTTGTTTCTAGGGGAAAAAAAAGAAAATCCAGTCTGTGTAATTTTTTGGAACTTTTTTTAAATGACTGAGGCAGCCTGGTAAGATTGTGGGTTGTTCCTCACAGGAAATCCTGCTATGGCTCATTGAGTCCCAAATGGCTGGGTCCTGAGTTTTCCTCTAAGGAGCTGCAGAATGTGAGGTGTCTCCTGGTCCTCCAAGTCTCACCCCTCCTTCCAACGGCTCCGAAGCTCTCATAGAGGGCTCAACCTGGCCGGATAAGCCGTCCCCTGACAGAAGCAGCTGTATGGAATTATACCACAGTTGCTCGCCCTGGCAGGCCATCCAGCTGCCCCTCTGTGAGCAGTCTTGCCGGAAGAGCAGCTGGAGAATCTCAGCAACAGGGCTAAGAGGAAAGGCTGTGGCCTGGGCAGCACCGGGTTGCAGGGCCTCTGTGCTTTGGGTCTAAGGGGAAAGACACTCATTTGGATAGCTTGTTCTGATGTGTATGCTAAAGAATTGGTCACATTACTATGTCACAAGGTTTGCTCATAGAAGTAAAGTTTATTTCATTGCCAACCATATCAGGAATGAAATTGGTTGCAAATAACAGAAAATCATACTAAAGTTGTATAGACAAAGATGGGTTTATTTCATGCAACAAGAATCCCAGGATAGGGGTTCACAACTGGTTTGGTGGCTCCATAGACCTTCAAGTTCCCAGGCCTGTCCCTTGGGCTCTACCATCTGTGTGCAGACCCTCATCATCAACCATGTCATCTTGTGGTTGCAGAACGGCCACTGCATCTCCAGGCACTACGTTCCCATTCCAGATGGGAAGATTTGGGAAGGGCCAGTGCCTTTATCTGGAAAGCAAAAGTGCTCCCAGAAGCTCTCACCTTGCTTTTCGTTGGCCCAAACTGTGTCATGTGGCTACTCCTAGCTGCAAGGGAGTCTGATGAAGCAGGAATTTTTAGCAAGGTTAGTTAAGTCCTTGCAGTTTGGTTGGTAAGAAAGAAAAATAGATATTGGGTAGGCAATTAGCAGTGTCTGCTACAACAGTATAACTTGATTGTATGACCCTGATTTTCCTGGGGGAATGTTGGAATTAGGCAACTTTGGAAATTAATGCTTGGTGGCCTGAAAGAACTAGTACAGCTTGAAGGGTTGTCTAACTTGGAAGGAGGAAAGGACTGGGGGTGGGGATCAATCTAGAGGGATACAACCCCATGAGCCAAGTGCTACCTGTGTATGCCATTAAGCCCCAGACTGAAGCCCTGAGAGCATCATTCCTAGAAACTCTGAACCTTCATTTTGATTAGGAATGTCCCGTGGAAAACCGTGGGGGCACATTTCTTTCGGAATGAAAGGATGGGTCTGGGTTGCCACCTTTTCACAAAGTGACCCTTTATGCACGACAGGCCATCCACAGAGATCTTCCAGGTTCAGATGGCTGCATTAGCTATGCCAGTCTACCAAGGACAGACCCTTCACTTTCACCCCCCTACTGACTAGGCAATCAAGAGCTTTCCACTCACCAGGGTTCTTCATCTCTCCCCCTTAAGAAAATCCAGCAGCTGTCAGAGGGCTCCATGTTTGGCCACGGTCTGAAGCATCTGTTCCACAGCCGCCGTCGGTCTCGGGAAAGGGAGCACCAGACGTCTCAGGATTCCCAGCAGCAGCAGCAGCAGCAGGGTATGTCCGACCATGACTCCCCAGATGAGAAGGAGCGCTCTCCGGAGATGCACCGCGTCTCCTACGCCATGTCCCTGCACGATCTGCCCGCCCGGCCCACCGCCTTCAACCGCGTGCTGCAGCAGATCCGCTCCCGGCCCTCCATCAAGCGGGGCGCCAGCCTGCACAGCAGCAGTGGGGGCGGCAGCAGCGGGAGCAGCAGCCGGCGCACCAAGAGTAGCTCCCTGGAGCCCCAGCGTGGCAGCCCTCACCTGCTGCGCAAGGCCCCCCAGGACAGCAGCCTGGCCGCCATCCTGCACCAGCACCAGTGCCGTCCCCGCTCTTCCTCCACCACCGACACTGCTCTGCTGCTGGCCGACGGCAGCAACGTGTACCTCCTGGCTGAGGAGGCCGAAGGCATCGGGGACAAGGTGAGATGGGCTTTCTGGGGCAGGGGGAGACTCAGAGGCAAGGGCCATCCGCTGAGGGGCCTTGAGACCTGGGGAGCTGAGCCAGGGGCCCTCCCTGGCAGATACTGACACCCCACCGTCTGCAGAGTTATCTACCTTGGTTAAAGGAGTCAGGTATGACTAGGCCAAAAACAAGAGATGATTCCCAGGATGGCTAATTTTTGTTTCCTTAGGGCTGTTTTTCAAAATTGTGTTTTGCTCATGCTGATATTAATGTTGATTTGTTTTCCTTAAATGGGCTATCAAGAGGCAATAGGTATAGTAGTTTAAAGCACAGACTGGAAGCAACTCTGGTTCTGCCACTTACTCAGTTAACCTCTTTGTGCTTGTTTCACCAATTGAAAATGAGGATAATAATAGTACAGTTGTAGGACTAAATGAGTTAATATATATAAAATACTTGGAATAGAGCCTGGCATAGTATCATCTTTACTATTGGCACCAACCAAAGAAGATAGGGGATCCATGAAGGGTGATTTGGGAAGGAGAAAAGCTAGTTTAGCACTTCGTGAATTTATATATTCGTTCTTTTATTCGTGTAACAAGTATCTATTGAATTCTTATGTTGTGCTACAAGAATGAACAAGCCAGTGTTGCTGTCCTTGTGGAGCTCACTCTAGAGGGGGTACAAGTGGGTGAATGGACAGAGAGATGGGAGCTGCTGTGGGAGCTTCAAGGGAGAGGGGGCTTGAGGAGAGAGCGAGGAGCTGGCAAAGACCTGTTTGAGGAAACCATTGAGCTGAATCTTGAATAATTTAGCCAGGGAAGAACTGGGAGAGGGGAAGGGGGAAGAGATGGCATAGTATGTACAAAAGCACACAAGCTGGTGCTAGGGGCTACTGGGGGTTCATTATGGCCAGAGCATCTAGCACTTTTGGGGATTGACAGGTAGGCAGAGGCCACATCACAAAAGGCCTTGCCATGTTGATTCTGGGAGTAGTGTGAAGCTATCAAAGGGTGCTAGGCAGGAAACTGGCAGGACGAGGTTCCTCTAGGTCTCAATATAAAGAGTAGATTGGGGCCAGGCACGTGGCTCACACCTGTAATCCCAGAACTTTGGGAGGCCAAGGTGGGTGGATCACTTGAGGTCAGGAGTTCAAGATCACTCTGGCCTACATGGTGAAACCCCGTCCCTACTAAAAGTACAAAAATTAGCCAGGCATGGTGGTGGGCGACTGTAATCCCAGCTCCTCAGGAGGCTGAGGCAGGAGAATTGCTTGAACCTGGGAGGCGGAGGTTGTAGTGAGCCAAGATCGAGCCACTGCACTCCGGCCTGGGAGACAGAGCGAGACTTCGTCTCAAAAAAAAAAGAAAAAACCAACAAAAAAAATCAGTAGATTGGGAAGGGAGTGCAGGACGGGAGTCAAGGAGACTTTGGAGCTAGTGCAGTAGTCTAGGCTGCAGCAGTGGGGATGGAAAGAAGGCGTCAAGTGCAGAAAACATTTGGAAGTGAAAGTCAGAAGTAGTAGGTGAGAAAGTGAATAGGAGGCAAAGGAAAGGGAGGCGTAGAGGATGATTCTAAGGTTATGGGCTTAGTGGCTTTAGAAATGGGGGAATTCTCTAGTTGAGGAATCACAGGAGAAGGAGCATGTTTTGGGGGGAAGGTGATGAGTTCAGTTTTGGACCTGTTGAGTTGCGAGTGCCTTTGGGAGCTGTCCAGCTAGGGAGGACCAGCTGGTAATTGGGTCTGTGGGGTAGGGGCCCGGGCCAGGGCCAGTGCTCTGGGAGCTGGCGCTGAGGTTGAAATCATGGGTGTGGGTGTGATCTTCAAAGGAGGATGTGTCGAATGAGAAGGAGGCTGTGGACAGACCCAACTGACATGTAAGTGACAGGCCAAGCACCAGGAGCCTGAGAGAGAGCAGTCAGATGGATAGAAGTAAACTTGCAGCAAAGCAAAAGGAAAATGAGCTTGAAGGAGGAGGAAGTAATCAGAGTGAAATGCATAGAAGGGGCAGGTCACATCTGGGTTTGGAAATGTGCACAGGCAGTAGCAAGCAGTGGCTGTCATTGGGAACCATGGCCTGAAGCCAGTTTCTGTGGATTAAGGAGAGGGTGGAAGTGGAGGCAGGTGTGTAGCTTGGCTGGGAAGAAGGAGGGTATCAGGTGGAGGCAGTCTGGTTTTGTTGGTTTTTTTAAGTTGGGAAGCACCTGAGCCCACCTCCATGCTGGCTGGAGAGGTCCCTATTAGGGAGAGATCGAAGATACCAGTGAGGAAGGGGAATTCTCACTGGGGTGAAGTCAGTGAGTAGGTGAAGGGGTGTGAGATCCAGAAGTCAGCATCGTCCTTGGTCACAAAGAGTCACCTCTGGGAGGCAGAAATGAATTCTTACTTTGTTTTTATTTTCTATGGGGGAAGAAACCAAAGGTGCAAATGTTTATTGAGAGCAGGAGGGGAGGTGGGAAGGGCTGGCTTGAGGAGGGCAGTAAAGCTTTGGCTTGGGGCAGAGCAAGGCTCTGAGCAGGAACTCACGGGTGACCTGTCTGGTGTTGTAGAGGCTGGTAATTTGTGCTGGCAGCACCCTAGTGGTTGCGATTTGTTTTCTCTCTAGTGGTCCTAGCCAGAGGGTAGGAACAGAGCTGAACGATTATCAGGCTAATCCAGGGTTGGGGGTTGCTGGGAGGGCATGTAAGGGTGACAAAGGAGTTGGGGGTTTGTTTGGGTCAGAGAATGCTCAAAAGGTTGGACCTTGAAACCTTGGCTAGCAGAGAAGGAGGTGGGGATAGGAGAAGGCTGATGAATGTGGAGAAAAGGAGATGGGGGTACTGAGGGAATGAGGGAGCAGGTACATTAAGAATAAAGAGGAGTGAGAGAGACAGGAGAGGACATTGAAGTTTACGATTTGGGGGGTGGGATAGGGAAGACAAAGGTCAGAGTATACTCATACAGCATGACAGACAAGGAATGAATGGAAAGATAATTTGCAGTGGCAAGAGCTGAGAGGCTAGGTTGTGGGATGGGCTGTCCACATGACATGGAGATGCCCCCTTGGACAGTGGTCAGGAAGGAGGGCAGCAGGTCTCTTTGATGACTGGAGGGTGGGGGAGAAGAGTGCAATGGCAGGGACCTCGAAGGCCAGGCTGAAGCAACACTGAGTACAGTAGAATGCTGGTCCCATCTCCAGAGGGCATAAAATGAGGGAGGAAGAGGAAGAAAAAATCACTGCAATTAATGAGGGCTCCAGGGCAAGTGGAGCTGCAGTAAGAGCCTGCAGCGGCCCAAGTGCTTGACTATGGGCAGGAGGCAGCTTGTTTGTTGTGGAAGGAGGAGTCTGGAAGGTCCAGTAGGAGGGCGGATGAAAGAGAAGACAGTTCAAGTGGAAGTGAGAGGAGACATCATGGAAGACCAAACAGTTCTACATTTGGGGGATGTGAGTCCCCGTGGATTTTCCAGCGTCAGAGTTCCAAGGGAAACTCAGATATAAAGTTGTTTTTACCTTAGATGATCACCAGAGCAGATCCATCTCCACGTACAGTTTTAAATTGTCCTCTCATCAACACAGACTGTTTCTCAAGTTCTTGTGCATGTTTACATTTGAAAATGTTTGGATGTTCATTCATTCAACAAGCATTTGTGTGTATGCCGTGTGCCTGGCACTCTATAGCAGCTCAGGTTTGGTTTTGCACTTTTCCAATGTAGAAAGTGCTTTTGTAGACATCATTTCATGAATTCATTAAAGCAATCCTGTGAGATAGCTAAGCCAGGTGAAGATATCCCAATTTTTTTTTTTTTTTTTTTGAGACAGAGTTTTACTTTGTCATCCATCTCGGCTCACTGCAACCTCCACCTCCTGGGTTCAAGTGATTCTCCTGCCTCAGCCTCCCGAGTAGCTGGGATTACAGGCACTCACCACCTCGCCTGGCTAATTTTTGTATTTTTAGTAGAGATGGGGTTTCACCATGTTGGCCAGGCTGGTCTCAAACGCCTGACCTCAGGTGATCTGACTTTCCTCAGCCTCCCGAAGTGCTGTGAACAGGGCGTGAGCAGGGCATCTGGTTCAGAAGCTGTTGAACTACTCTGGGGGTGGGGTGGAGTAGCTGTATTCTGGATTGGTTTCAAAGATCAAGCCACAAAGGTTTCTGATGATTCTATGTGGGCATGACAGAAAGAGAGAAGTCAAATGTGGTTCACAGATTTGCAGCCTGGCAGCCAGAAAGAAGAAATGGCCAATAACTGAGTCAAGGAAGATGGCAACTAGAATGAGTACCTGGCAAGAGGTGTGAGGTGGGGGCGGGGGGTGGGGGCAGAAATCAGAGCTAGGTTTGGGGTACCTTCAGTTTGAAGTGGCTATTAAACATCCACGTGGAAATGCCAAATAAGCAGTCAGCTGTACGAGTCTGGAGTTCTGGGGAGAGATCCAAGCTAGAGGCATAAATTTGGGAGTTGTCAGCATATAGATAGTATTTAAAATGATGGGACTGAACCATTTGCAAGCCTAGCCTCCACTGGGGAGAAGTCTGTTCTCAGAGTGAGGAGCTCTGCACGCGTTGGCTAAAAGGGTGGCGTGGCTTTGTGAAATTGAGAGCTGGAGGAGCCCAGCAGAATGAACCAGGTTGTTCAGCCCTTAATGAGCAGACACTCTGCGTGTAGAGGCAGCCAGGCCCACCTCTCATGGGTGAGTCAATGAATACATTTTAAAAATCAAATTAGAAAAATCCTGTCAAGCAGGAGTCTCTGGTATGCAGCTATTTTATGAGGAGGGAAAACATGAACCTTGCTGTCTTTGGTTGCCTAGGGCTCCCATGAAGACCTCCTGAGCAGGGGGAAGACGTTGGGGTGGGCAGTGGGCACTGTCGGAAGCTGGTGAAGGACTGTGGATGTTTGCAGGGGCCTGGGGGAAGTGGGGCAGGCTCATTAGCTGGGGAGCTTCTCTGTGGGGCTCTGCCATGTGGCTCACTGTGCCCAAGATATCCAGATGGGAGGGAGGAACTCTTTTTTTGCTGCTTATGGAAGACGAGACCCAGACACTTTGGGTGACCTGATGAGGGGACGGTTCCCTGGGTTCAGGGTGATCATGGGGGAAATGGTTGTTCTTGTGACTATTTTATATCCTTCTTTAGAACCCTCAGCTTTGTTAGGTGTATGGCCTGGTTGATCTTTATAACATACCTGTGAAGTTGGCAGAGCAGGTGTTATCTCCATTTTACAGATGAATAGACTAAGGCCTAGAGGAATCAAGAGACTGCTTGCCTATGGCACCCAGCTAGGTCTTGGCAGGGAGACAAGGGATCCTAGTCTGTACCCAAGACTCATCTGAGAGGTGACGTCACTGAACCCGGCTGGGGACCATTTTATGCAAAGTCTATGGAGAGCAGGTTTGCCTCAGCCCCAGCGGGATGATTTTATCTCTTGGTTGCCATTTCCCCTTCAGTTGCATAGATTTCCTGACCTGGAGCTGTCCTTCCAGGAATGGGCGTGGCCCTGGGGGTCCTGAGGAGAGAAAGGTTGCTTCCCTGTCACAGAGGAAAAAGGTCTTCCAGCCATCGGTAAACCCTGCTCTGTCAGCTGACTCCCCCAGACCCAGAGGCCCTGGGCTGGTGTGAGAAGCAGTAGTGGTTCTGCCCTGATCTCTGGGCATGAATAGGAGGTATTCTTCTCTCCCTAGTAAACACAGCCCCACATGCTCTCTGCAAGATCCCTGGCGGTTACTAGCATCTATTTTTAATTCATAAGCCTCCCCCACTCCCCACACCCCCTGCCATTGTTTAGAACTCACCAGCTGGCTTTCGGACCAGAGCAGCCCTGGCAGGGTTGAGTTACCGAAACACCCAGGAGGCAGCTAAAGTTCCTCAGCTGTCCTGGAGAGGCTCACCCCAGCCCCACCCCAAGAAAGTAGGAGACCTCAAGCCCCAAAGGGAGCAGGGTGTGACGGGGGACAGATAGGGGCTCACGGTCCAGGGAAGCAGCTCAGCCTTGGTGATGGTAATTTGGCTGTTGGTTATTCCTGCTAGATCCACTTAGTTGTCTTTGAGGTTGTGCCTTCAATTACTTCCCTGTTTAAAAACAAAAACAAAAACAAAACATTGTTGGCTGGGCAAGGTGGCTCCTGCCTGTAATCCTAGCACTTTGGGAGGCTGATTTGGGTGGATCAGTTGAGCCTAGGAGTTTGAGACCAGCCTGGGCAACATGGTGAGACCCTGTCTCTACAAAAATAATTTAAAAATTAGCCGGGTGTGGTAGCGTGCACCTGTAGTCCCAGCTGCTTGGGAGGCTGAGGTGGGAGGATCACTTGAGCCCACGAGGTTGAAGCTGCAGTCAGGCGTGATTGCACCACTGCACTCCAGCCTGGGTGACAGATTGAGACCCCATCTCCATTTTAAAAAAATCGTCATCTCAGCCTCGCCATTCTGCTTTCTAGTATGTATGCGACACAGAAAAGTAACTGCTCTCTATGTCTTAGATTTGTAAAGTGGGGAAAAAATTGTCATCAATTGTGGGTGCACTTGGGCATTGGCAGGTGATTAGAGAATGCAGGTTTTCCATCCATGTGTTGCCTTAACCTCTGGGAGGCACAAGCCCCGGAGACTAGAGAGGGAACCACTGGTTATACGTCCAGTGGAGATGGCGTTGGGCCACCTGGCTCCTCAGAAAACAGATGAGGTCCCCACCCTCTTCTCCCTCTTCTTTTTTTTTTTTTTAACAGCAGTTCCTGGAAAACCTAGGGTCAGAGGGTTGTATTTCCCCTTCTCTCATCTCTCCCAAGCCTGGTTAGGCATCAATCCCTTCTCTCCTTGTTCAGAACCTCTCCCCAGCTGATCCCTGGGATTGTGCATGGAGTGTCAGGAAGGGGATGCAGCACAGGAGTGCTGGATTTACAGCCAGCCAACCCCTGACTATGTCCTGCTCACCCCTTCCCCTCCTGCAGTGTGGCTGAGAAGCAGCACCGGGCAGAGCTGGGAGGGCTTCTGGACAGCTTCAGGAGACTCTGTGGAGGTGCTGGGGACAGGAGGACTCTTATGACAGGCCCCACTTTGAGAGCAGGCAGGAAGGAAGAGAGGGCCAAGATCTCCCCAGTCGTGCTGCAGGTGAAGTGAGGAGGGTGGAGAGATGACAACGTCCTGACTGGATGCTTCCCTGTGGCCTCATGGTGTTATCTCCAGGCTCCAGACAGGGAAACCAGTAGAGTTCAGCCCATCACCTAAGCGAGAGCAGACTCTGAATGCCCTGTGCTCTCCGTCCACTCCCACACCAGATTTATCCAACAAGATTTCTTCTCTGCCCCAGCATAAATAAGCACCCCTGTTTACTCTGAAGGATGGTGAGTGAGGGGCCCCCCCAACCCCTGGCTCTTGCCAAGAAGACAGATCTTGGCAGCTGCCCAGGGGCCTTGGTTTGTTTATGTCTGGGAGTCTGCTGGTTCAGAGGTGGGTGGGGCGGGCTCTGCTGAGAGAGGTTTCCAAACATGACCGCTCAGCCAGCCGGCCGTGGGGGCCCCTGGTATAACTGAACTTGTAGGCCAGGTTGCATGGGAGGCTGAAGGGGCCCAGACGGGCCACTCTGCCTGTTCACACGAATGCATCCACCTTCTGAGCACACCACCACGCAGGTACATGCGCCAGCCTCTGCCGGCCTGCCCTTCCTCACGCCCAGGAGTGGTGGAGGGCAACTGCCTCCTCTGTTCCCCTCCTCCATCCCATCTCATCTCTTCTGCCCTTCTTTCTTCCTCTCTGCATGGAAAGGTCCCTTGGGCAGAGGGAGAGCCAGAGGCAGCCAGACCAGCAGCCTCAGAGGAGCCTTTCAAGGCCGTGCCTGTGCTGCCAGTGGCTCGCCAGGCCAGGGCAGGGCAGCTGTGTGATTTGCCATGAATTGCTGCTCCCTGTCTCAGTGACTCAAAGCCCCTATTACCCAGAGGCCTTGGGGTCCCAGCACAGCTGTATATCCTCTTGTGCCTGGAGATCCGGGAAGTTTCTTCCTTTAGTCTGATTTGAATTCCTCATGTTCAGGTGAAGCCCTTGCCTTGTAGGGGTCCTGTCTGATTAGGAGAGGGGCCCAAAGTGAGGACTCTGTTTCTGACCTAAAGCTCTGACACCAGAGATCATAAGCTGCAGTGTCCTCTTGACTTTTCAGACAGAATCAGCCAGCAGGTAACTGGCCTCCAGAATTAGCCTTTATGCATCTTTTCCCCACTAACACCCACTGACTTTCTTTCTAGATTGAAAATATCGGCCGGGCACGGTGGCTCGTGCCTGTAATCCCAGCACTTTGGGAGGCCGAGGTGGGCGTATCACCTGAGGTCAGGCGTCCGAGACCACCCTGGCCAACATGAGGAAACCCCGTCTCTACTAAAAATACAAAAACTAGCCGGGTGTGGTGGTGGGCGTCTGTAATCCCAGCTACTTGGGAGGCTGAGACAGGAGAATCGCTTGAACCTGGGAGGTGAAGATTGCAGTGAGCTGAGATCGCGCCATTACACTCCAGACTGGGCAACAAGAGGGAAACTCCGTCTCAGAAAAAGAAAAAAAAGAAAATATCCAGTATTCTCCAGATTAACTCTGGCATCTGGGAGTACAGAAATCACCAGGATAGAGGGGGCAAAATTAGATAACTTCCAAGTTACCTAGCCAAGATGTGAGGTCATGCCTTGTTGACGCCTTTGTCCGTAAGCTCAGGCAAAACTTGGTGGGAAACAAGCTGTCTGTCTGCAGACACAGGTGGGAGAGGCCAGCCAGGTATCTGCCTGGGCTCTCCAAGCCTGCCCAAGGGGAAGGTGCGCTCAGGGTTCAGGTGTCAGACCCCTATGCCAGAGCTGGTAGCAGTCAGCAAGAGGAGCTGTCTGTCATCGGGTTCCAGACGGCAAGGAGCCGGCACTGATGATGTGGGCTGGGTCATGGGAGTTGGCTCAGGTCTCCCCGGCTACCCAGCACATTCTTCCCTGGATCTGCCACATCCCTGAGATGAGAAACGTGACCCCAGTCCCCTCTGGGGTGCCAGATGAGGCAATGGAAATACAGTATCATTAACCTGATCCCTGCTTCTGCCTCTTCTTTTCATAGGCGTATTTTGGGCTTTCTCTGTATACCCCACAGAGCAGAGGGCTCTGAAATAGAAGTAAAACTGAATGACTGAATGTACACACCCCATTGCATTCCTTCTAGGCTCCTAGGGAATCAGAAGCTCCCCTGAGCTGCAGCAGGGAGTTGGGGGAAGTGAGTGTCATTTCTGGGGACAGCCTTTTCCTACCTCCCTTCTCTGTCCAGGGACAGGCTCTTGGACCCCTAGCCCATTTCCCAAATCTTCCAGAGGCCAACCTAGAGGCCTCCTGCCCGCTTCTGCTTTTGTCCTCTTTGATCCCCCTCCAGGTCTGATTCTGGGAGTTCTCACTCTTCCTTTCCATTTCCTCTTCCTTACAGTTCTCCAGATACCCCACCACTGGGACCCTAGAGCTGAGCTAGTGTCCATAGCTAGTGAATAATTCAGCAGGTTCAGCAAGAGCTAAATCAGACCCGAGGTGATACTGTGACCAGGAGGCCTCCTTTGGGCAGCTGGAAAGGCGAATCCTGCCCTGGAAAGACAAGTGCTCTGTAACATTAACTTCATTGTATAAGGTTTCTTCATTGCCTGAGAAGGTAGCTTCAGATCCAAATATAATCTGGGCCCTGTGCCTGTCCACTGACTTCTCAGGGGCTCAATGGCTTATGGGCATGCCCCCCAAGAGGTGCCACTCATGTCCTTTTGAAAGCCTTCCTGGCATCAACAGTCAGCTGAACAGCATGCTACAGTTTGCAGAATGCGTTCACACACATTTCTCGTTTAGTCACATCAGCTCATGGTATGCTCTGAGCCCTTGAGTCAGCAGGAGCACACCAGAATTTGGTGTTTCAATCCTCTGCTTTTAGAAAGGAATTATTCCAAATTATTCCTGGCAAATAGGGTGGGGTAGAGGGTGCTCTGCTTCCTAAAAGTTGCCCAAAAAGGAGATGTGGCTTCCTCTCCGGGTCACTTTCTCTTGGGCCTATTCCCAGTAAAACCTCCTCCAGGGAGAGTGACTATAAAGGCATGAAATCATCCGTCTTTCCTACCTGCCTGGTACAGATTTTGATTTGCCTAAAAGTGACCTATGTAAGTGGTTCTGTTCACTGCCCAACATCTGGGCTCATGTCTGTGCCCAAGAAGGACTACCTAAACAGGAGTGTCTATGGCATTAGACGGGCAGAGGACCAGCAGGAGAGATGGCATGCTCCGTCCCTGGAAGCAGCTGAAAGGTGACCTGGTGTGTGCATGTGGGTGCTGCCCTGCAGCTTCCTCCACTCTGGCCTGATCTGTCTGCTTTCCCAGCTCACACAGCTGTGCCTATCCACGTATTCCTAGGAAGCATGCCCACCTGGGTTGCTGCCGTTCACGCTGAAGAATATTATCCTTCCTCTCGCATTTCCCTGGGGGTTAGCAGAGCTCTTTGGTCACATGTGTTTCTAAGAAGATGCACCTTCTGGCTGGATCCGAAAGTGAATACTTGGGGAGGGAACCTCTGAAAGATGACCATTTTCCAAACCTCCATTTCCAAGCAGGCTTGGTGAGCATAAAAGAAACCGCCAGCCTTTCAAAGAGGAATCCTCACTGGGAGATTTTCACAGCACATTTGGGGCCTGAAATTTTTTTAAGGCCTCACCTTGTATTCTAAGCTACTAAATTTAGCTGCTTTTCAGCGTGGTTCTTTGCTCCTAAAGCCTATGACTTCTCCAGTTTCCCACCCTTCAAAATGTGTGGTTTGTGATTTTTTTTTTTAAGAGAAAGAAAAGTAGGCCAGGTGCAGTGGCTCATGCCTGTAATCTCAGTGATTTGGGAGGCCAAGGCAGGAGGATCACTGGAGGCCAGAAGTTCGAGGCCAGCCTGGGCAACATAGTGAGACCTTGTCTCTCTTAAAAAAAAAAAAATAATAATAATAAAACTAGCTGAGTGTGGTGACATGCACCTGTAGTCCCAGCTACTTGGGAGGCTGAGGCAGAGGATCGTTTGAGCCCCCCAGAGTTTGAGGCTTCCGTGAACCATGATCACACCACTGCACTCCAGCTTAGGGGAAAGAACGAGACCCTGTGTCTACAAGAAAAAGCAAGAAAAATAAGATGATTTTAAAAGGGCAGTGGGGAGAGAATGGAAGAATAACAGCAAGGCAAAGGAAGAGAAAATAAAAAAAATAAGATTTAAAGAATACTAAAGAAAGAAGGGGCATGGCATAAAAATTAAGGGAAGAGAAAGAAGGATATGGAAGAACAAACTAAACTAAGGGGAACCCAGTAAAAGGGCTGAGACCTTCCAGACGTGCAGAGAGAAGAGCCTGTGCCCAGGACCTGGGCTTCCTTCCAGTCCACCCTTCTCAGATGACAAGAGCCCATCTGTCACCCCCGCCTCAGGCTTAACTTGGAAGGGTGGAAAGAGTGCAGCCAGAGACCCCCTGCCACAGCTCAGCTACCCATCCTGTGAATTGATAGTGACCACTCTGTGTCACTGAGATGTGGCCTCCATCTCTGCCAGGCCAGAGAGGAGGCGCCCCAGGGGTGTCCAAGACTGACCAAGAAGTGCAAGTGATGTGGCTTACTCCACAGCTCCTTTTCTTTGCAAAAGAAGAGCTGCTTTGCAAGTGGTGTCCTTTCAGAGCCCACTGCTTTAGTGCCCTTGGCAGCTTTTCCCAGGTGTGCCTGCCACTCTCTTTGCTCCTGATGGCAGCTACTTCTTTGGCTTTTTCTGTTTCAGACCAAGTCTTCCAGGTACTGTCTGGAATACTGTGGTTTGTGTATGCATGTGCACATACATCCATGGTGAGGGAGCTTCAGGACCAGTCACCTATTTCAATAAAACTTAGAAAGTGCCATGTGTTTGCACGAGGGCCCTGGGAGATAATGGTCCTATGTACCATTTGCAGCTAGGAGAAGTGAGACTCAGCTGCACAGAGTCTCCAAGGCTTGGCTCATTCACCCTCTCCTCCATCTCCTGATGCCACTGGTCTCACTCTCCAAGGCTGCCTCGTCCAAGCTGCTGCTTTGTAGTTGCTCCTGCCTCCTCACAGTTGTGAAGCGGCATGGACAGAACGTGGAAGCCACACAGCTAGCAAGTGGCAGGGTGAGGATTTTAGACCAGGTCTTCTGACTCCCAAGCACTCTGTGGGCCACTGAAAGGCTCATCCAGTGCCCAGTGAGCCCAGCTCTGGCACATCTTCCTGCCAGACACGTTCACCTTCACCCCCTGTCTTTACACTGTCCTCCCATCACATTTGTGGAAACAGTCTCAGCGCCTACAGTGACTTGACCAAGGTCACTTAGAAAGCATGGAAGTGAGTCTCACGCCCAGGGCTCTACAGGGACTTTCCCACCATGCCAGCATGCTTTGGGCTATCTGTTCCCCACCCCCACCACAGGAAGCTCTGCATCCTTGGCAGATTTGGGAACACGTCTCATGTATAAAGACAAGAGCAGGCTTAGAAAAGCATTGCTCTCCTGCTAGCTTGCCTGGCAGACATCTCCCTGGTTCTTGTTTGCTACTTTTCTCCTAGTGAACTATTGGTTCCCTCCTGAACCCCTGTTTTCCTGCTGTTCAGTTATTGTGCTGATGGGTAAGCCGCTCTTGGAGTGGAGCTATAACCTTCCATTAGGGAGCTGCCAGGTGCCTGTGTTGGGGGCAGCTGTCCCCAGTTCATTCTGGTGGTGCAGGATGGCCTTGCAGGAAACTCTTTCTGTTGCTTCTGAGCCCTCCTGATCCCGGGAAGCACAGAGAGACCTACCATGCAGAGTGAACCCCAGGGCTCTCAGCTCACTCGGCCCCTCCCCACCTGTCTCCTGCTGCCACTGCCTTCTCTTCCTTTTCCTCTGCTTAATAAGAAAAAGTTTAAAATCTTAGCTTGGGCTGGGCATGGTGGCTCACACCTGTAATCCCAGCACTTTAGGAGGCCAAGGCAGGTGGATCGTTTGCGCCCAGGAGTTCAAGGTCAGCCTGAGCAACATGGTGAAACCCCATCTCTGCAAAAATTAGCTAGACGTGGTGCACACCAGTAGTCCTAGCTACTTAGGTGGTTGAGGTGGGAGGATTGCTTGAGCCTGGGAGGTCAAGGCTGTAGTGAGGTGTGATCGTGCCACTGCACTCCAGTCTGGGTGACAGAGCAAGATCCTGTCTCAAAAAAAAAAAAAAAAATCCTAGCTTGGTGGGGCCTAGCCTGGAGCGGGCAGAGAAGGGGTATCTTGGCCGGGTGCAGTGGCTCATGCCTGTAATCCCAGCATTTTGGGAGGCTGAGGTGGGTGGATCATGAGGTCAAGAGATCGAGACCATCCTGGCCAACGTGGTGAAACCCCGTCTCTGTACTAAAAATACAAAAATTAGCTGGGCGTGGTGGTGCACGCCTGTAGTCCCAGCTACTCGGGAGACTGAAGCAGGAGAATCGGTTGAACCCAGGAGGTGGAGGTTGCAGTGAGCCAAGATCGCGTCAATGCATTCCAGCCTGGTGACAGGGCAAAACTCCATCTCAAAAAGTAAAAAAAGAAGGGGTATCTTGAGTATGAGAAGACCAAGCTGTCTTTGTTGCTACCTGAGACAGAACTGCGGTGGCTGGACTGCCTTTCATGGCAGCTAAATGAGGTAGATCATTTCATTGTTTTACGATGTCAGTATTGAGGGAGGATCAGTCTTATGCTAGGCACAGTGAATGGTCCAGATGAACATAAGATCTGATCCCTGCCTTATCATTTAATAGGGGCATAAGACCTATTTACAAATAACCCTTATGCAAGAACAGTGCTTGGTGCCAAAATATAAAGTCAAGATCCAGTACCATAGGAGGGGGATCGTTTGCAGAAGTAGGGGAACTGCCAGAAGTGTTCCCTGGCCCTACAGGTCAGAGCTGGCCCCAGAAATTGGGACCTATGTAATATGCTTTGCCAGGCTTCTTCACAAACCCCAAGTCATCAGCCAACCACAAATGTTTGTATAGTTTCCATGAGCCCAGGGTATGAGGACTCCTGATCTTAGTGATTTTGGCTGCAAGCCCTGTCACTGGCTCCCAGAGATAGCACTGGGCCCTTATCTCTTCACACCTTCTTGAATTTGGGACTACCCAATCAACGTGACGCGTGTCGACCATCAGTATTTAAGCCTGGAGTCCTTCACCAGACTCAAGTGGGTGCAGAATCCATGTCTTTCTGAACGACAGTTCTGCTGTGAGAAGCTGCCATTAGAGAGATCCAGCAGGCCCCAGGACTCAGCTGGCCAGCCGGTGACACTGCTCACTGCTCATTGTCCTCAACTGTGGACCTCTGTCCCCCTCTGCTGGCCACTCACAGAATTTCCTGCTGGCACTGTCAAGATGAAGTCCAAGGAGGAAGAGACTGCTGTGAGTTTCCCATCTGTGCTTTATCTTGGGTGTTTTTGCCAGGGCAATGCTGGCAGAGACTGGGAAGCAGAAGCTAGTGCAGAAGTGGCCATTGGTGTCCAGGGCAGAGACTGGATTTCTGGGACAGGATCTCAGGGCAGAAGAATTCCCCTGGTGAGGCTGGCTGCTGTCAGCTTCCTCCAGGTGGTTATTGGAGTAGAGAAACTGCCTTGGAAGTGATGGTGCCTTAAGCCAACGGGCAGGGCAGCAGGGAGAGGAGGAGAGGACTCTGGCTGGAGCTGGCTGTGTTAGGATCTGCCAGGGAGCCCCCCTCCAGGCTCCAGTCTTTTTGGCTTTGGAGAGCTCTTTCCTATCCTGGAAGGCTGGCTGGGAGGCTCACTTCCATTCCGAATCCATGAGACTGCTCTGTTTGTGAGAGGAGCTTCTGATCATGGGAGGCATTTCTGTGAGATGGGAGGGGCGAGGTGGAGTGTCTGTCTTCTGGGTGGTTGAAGGATGCAGGTGCACATGTCATGTGTCCTCGTGCACATCCCTTTCAACCCCCTTTGCCCCCCACCCCCACCCCTCCTCATTGATGCCTGTCACACCTGGGTGTCCTTATGCACACAACTCACAGTGGAACAGCTGGACTTGGGGAGGGGCATCTCATCAGAGCTCGGTCCTCCTGCGCTCGGTGATCCTCCCTGTCTCCTGCCAGATGGGAAGGAGCAGCCCGTGAGCCCCAGGGGAGGGGGAAATCTCCCAGAGCAATCCGCCCCTAATCCCCAGGCTGTACCTCAGTCTGGAGATGGCGGCTGCAGAGCCTGGGAACTCAGGCACACCTGCTCGCAGGCCCCGACTTCCTGCAGCAAGCCCAGTGCTGCCCAGGGTCTGTGACCCCGGGGGCCTGACACAGTCCGCAGACAGCTGGGGCCTCAGAGCCCCGGGCACCTCATCACCGGCACGGCTTCGGGAAACAGTGCCCACACAGGTGAGGCGTCTGGTGGGTGGAAGGAGAGAATTTCACCGGGCGGGGTGGAGTTGGGGGATGGGAAAAGGCCTGTTCTGCAGTTAGTCAGGTGGGCTGTGCTTACACTCCAGTCTCTCAGGGAGCTCTCCTCCAGGTATAGAGAACTGTTTGTGGGTGGGAGAAGGGAGGAGCCTTAGGCTGCCAAATGCTGGGAGAGCCCCTGGGGTTGGATGTGGGCGCCCTGTGCAGGAGGGCAGGTGAACCCTGGCAGAGATGCCTCCAGAAGCTGTGGCTATGTGGCACTTCAGCTGGGGCCCAGGCACCTTATTAAGTGGAGGGGTGTTCCTGGTTGTGGTCGCTTGTGTCTGTGGAGAAACAGTGACAGGAATGGGGACTGTGAAGATCCAGTGAGTGCTGACCCCAGGGAGACAGTGGGAGAGGCCATAAGGAGTAAAATGTTTGGGTACTGAGAGTTTTTAGGGAATTCAGAGGATGGACAATGGAGAAGACCTGAATATGAGAGGGGAGCTCGGGGCCCCAAATGGGATCTGTGGGTGTGAGGAGACGAGGAGGGTGCAGGACATTTACTGGACAAAAGGGCTTTGTTCTCCACAGGGCAGACACTGAGGGGAGGATGTAGTTTTCATCAGAACTGAGGGGTGGCCCTAATGGAAGGGGCTAGAAGCCAAGGGTTAGATGAGAGGGATGTCTCCACCAGGACAAGAGAGTAGCCCTTAGGGTCAGGGCAGGAGGAAGAACTTGCTGGCCACAGGAGGTGGCAGGTGGAAGCCTCTACCTGGTGTCAGCTGATGATAGGCAGCTGGCTCTGCACTGCCTGGAGATGAGTAGTTGCTGCTTGAAAGGATGAGTGAGTGACTTTCCTTGTCTCTCGGTAGTTTGCACCTGAAATCCCCTTGTAGTAGAGCGAGATGCCTTTTAAAGCTACTGAGGGCATGCTCTGCCCTTCGAATCCCCCATGTGGCAGCTGGGGCCTTGCTACAGGGGTTTTGTCACCCCGTTGTGCCCATGGTGAACTGACTCAGGTCCATACTGCCCCACATGTGTCCCGTTCAGTGTCTGAGCACGTGGTGCCTGCCCTCTTGAGAAAAGCCGCTTAGGCTCCCAGGCACCAATTAAACCGATAGGTAGGCTCTTTCTCCACCCCCACCCCTTTGCCCACCTGGGAGCACCCGGGTCAGCTGTGATGACACATCCAGAGCTGGAGTGAGCAGCTTCCTGTTACCCACATATCCTCACCAGGAAGGCAGAGAGCCACCAGCCCCACCGGGCTATTCCTGCTGAGTTGAAAAAATGGAATGGGGAAAGCCTCTGACTTCAGGACCAAGGGTTGGAATAATTTTTCCAGCCTGCTCTTGCTGGAATGTTGGGTTGGTACAAGAAATGTCAGGTTCCTTCTCTCCCAACTTTACCGTAAGGTCACATGACCTCTTCGGGTTGAAGGATTTTAGCTGGCTGTAGGCTTTCCTCTCCATCCTAGTCTGGTTGACCTCCCCTTCCATCTGAGAATGGATAGAAAAAGGGAATCTGAGCGTTGTTTATCCCGAGAGGGCCACTGAAATCAGAGTCACGGGGCAGCAGTCAGCAGATTGAAGCATCTCTGCTGAGTCACCCAGGCCTGCCAGCCCCGGGGCCGCACTCGCCTGCTGGGCTCTGACCCACTGGGAGCCCAGACCTTGCTCCCAGGAGCGGTGTTCTGCACAGGCCTGGGCCTGCTTGTCGAGACCCATAGACAAGCCAGGGTTGACACCTGACTCCATTGTCAGGATGACTGGGCTGCCCTGCTTTCCTAAAGGGAAGCATAGGAACCCCCAAAGCTTTTTCTTTGTCTTTTTTTTTTCCATCTAAGAGTGACCTTATATTGTCTTTCCAACTCCTGAGCAGATGGCTAACATGAGAAGGCCCCTTCCTCCCTGTCAGCCTGCTGTGGGGACCCTAACAGGGGTTCTTTGCGAGTCTGGGAAGGGGCTACCTGCCTCAGAGGGAGGAGGGTCAGAGGTACAGCTCTCTCGTGCAGCTGGGAGCACAGGTGTGGAGCACATGTTCCTTGCAAGTGGCAGCTGTTTCTGTGGTCTATCTTGAAAACTGCTTAATGCATTTACATTATGAAGAAAGAGAACCACGATTCACATTTCCCAATTTACATAGCTAGTGCCCTTCCCCTCCCTCCACACAGCTTCACTTAAGCCTGGATACTTTCTGTTCCAACAGTGTCTACTGTGTGCCTCCCGGATATCGGGGATCCAGGCTGCTGGGCTAGTGTGTCAGAGGAAGCACCGGTGTCCCATGTCCAGGGCCGGGTTGACACGAGGACACTGAGTTCAGGCCCTGGGAGGAGGTGGGAACCCCAGGAAGTTCCACGGGAGCCAGGGCTGGGAAGCCCTGATCTGGCAGCTCCTTATAATCTGGCAGAGAGCCTAATCCAGCTTCATTTAGTGTTGTGAAAGGGGCCAGGGAGGTGAGTCCGGGGTGCCACCAAGGCCATGTGGAGGGGAGCCCCCAGGTGTGCGTGGGCTGAGGGTAGATCTCACTAGAGCAGGAAGAGGAATAGGGAAAGTTGGGTCTTGGACACTTGAGAGAACGTCCCAGCTCTGGCTCATCCAGACATTCGTCAGCACTTCTCAGCCCTCAGCCTTTGTGTAGAGCAAGATGTAAGGCCCTGGCTGGTAGGGTCCCTGAGCAGGGGGCATTCTGGTGTGGAGGGGGATCATGGAAGATGTATGACTCTCGCTCCACGGTTCTCCTCTTAGAGCTTGCCCAGCCCATTCACAAGGATTCATCTGGAGTCAGGTACCTGTGGAGTGGCCAGCCTATCTCAGGCAGGATGGGGTGGGGTGAGGAGGTCATGGTGTGGGGGCCACAACTCCAGGTGTGGTGCTGGTGGCTGGGCATGGATAGGGAGCTGGGTGGCATGGGCCAAACAGGACTCTGTGATGGTCTGGAGAGAGGAGCAGTGGTTCCTGTGTAGCCCACCTGTGCCCTGCTTTGGGCTGGGGAACCTTGGGCATTTCTGCCTGCTGGTGACTGGGAGTTGAGTGATCTGGTCTTTTTAGTCAACCAGCTGCACGACAGGGGGATTAGGAGTGTGTTAGGAAGAGCTGCTGCTCTACTAAACCTGACACAGTGAGCTGAAGGACCCAGAGACCCTCCTGCATATCCACTCTGTAATGGACAATGGTGGGAGCTCTGGCCCAGGCCAGTGGAGGACCCTGGCCTTCCACACCCAATTGTTGAAACATCACCTCCATCTAGTTCCTAAACATTTTCAGCAACCCCAAGGAAACCCTGTACCCATTAAGCTGTTACTCCCCATTCCTTCCCCCACCCCCACCCCAGCCCCCTGGCAGCCACTAATCAGCTTTCTGTCTCTGTGGATTTAACTGTTCTGGATATTTCATATAATGGAATCATTCATTATGTGGCCTTTCTTGTCTGGTTTGTTTCACTTAGCCTAACGTTATTGAGGTTCACCCATGTTGGAGCATTACCGGCACTTTGTTTCTTTCATGGCCGAATAGTATTTCATTGCAAGAAATGTCACATTTTGTTGACCCATTCATCAGTTAATGGACATCTGAGTTATGTCCACCTTTTGGCTATTGTGAATATTGCTGCTATGAGCATTTGTGTACAAATGAGTGTTGAATACTCAGTTTCAATTCGTTTGGGAATTGAAAATATCTAGGAGTGGAATTGCTGGGTCATAAAGTAATTCTATGTTAACTTTTTGAGGAACTCCCAAACTGTTTTCCACATCAGCTGTGCTGTTTTATGTTTTAGGTATGTTGCAGAAAGCTTCCAATTCCTGCACATGCTCACCAACACTTATTTCCTTTTTTTTTTTTTTTTTTTTTGAAGCAGGGTCTCACTCTGTTGCCCAGGCTGGAGTGCAGTGGTGTATGTGATCATAGCTCACTGCAGCCTCGAACTCCTGGGCTCAAGCCATCCTCCTGCCTCAGCTTCCTGAGTAGCTGGGACTACAGGCATGCACCACCACACCTGGCTGTTTTTTTATTTTTTGTAGAGACAGGTCTTGCTGTGTTGCCCAGGCTGGTCTTAAACTCCTGGACTCAAGCAAGTTTCCCATTTTGGCCTCCAAAAGTGCTGGGACCACAGGTGTGAGCCGCTGTGTGCAGCCCACTTATTTCCTTTCTAAAAATTACTAGGGGCTGGGCTTGGTGACTCATGCCTGTGGCCCCAGCTACTTAGGAGGCTGAGGTGGGAGGATTGCTTAAGCCTGGGACGTCGAGACTACGGTGATCCACGATCATGCCATTGCACTCCAGCCTAGGCCATGGAGTGAGAACCCGTCTCAAAAAAAAAAAATTATTATAGTCATTCTAAGGGTGTGAAGTGTCTCTTAATTTGTTCGTATTTGTTTCTAAGCACCTGCTTTATGCCCTTTACTCAGTGTTTCATCTCATCGTCCTGATAGCTCTCAGCTGGTAAGTGACAGAGCCAGGATCTAAATTAGTGCCCAACTCCAACTTTAAAGCCCTTTCCTTTACCTTCCGCAGACCCTGTATCCTGTCTCATGGCTGTTCTTTTTGGCAAGTCTTTCTCCTTTTCTCACCCTCTGTCCTGTTCCAGCACTCTGAAGAGCTTTCTTATCTTTTTCTTCTTGTTCACTAATTTTCTTTCCTTTGTTAAAGCATAATCTTTCCTTTGTTAAAGCTGTCCCTATCTGTCTACCAGCTCCTTGGCTCTGTTTACCTTGGTTGCCCTCTCTCCATCGAGTCCTGAAAGGTAGCTGTCACCCTGGGTACATGTGCTGGGGAAGGCAGGGCATGGAGAGCTCCCCACCTTCTTCAGACACGCCAGCTCCCTCCACGGGGAAGGAGAGCAAAGTGATGTTCTGTGATTGGAGACCCAACAGCAGATCCCAGGCATTGTAAACCTCTGTGAGGGGTAGGAAAAAGCCGGCGTCCTGCTGCAGGACTCCCAGGCTGGAATCTTGACCCTGGGGTAGAGAAGAGGGGCTAGCAAGAGGACCAGGATCCCAGCCCAAGGCCCCCTCCACACACCAGGCCCAGGAGTGTCTCTTCTCTCATTCATGGGGATTTCCCAGCCAGCTCCGACTCTGCCTCTCAGAGTTGTAACTAGACAGCTCAGCCTTTCAGGGATCTGGAGGTCTTGGGTTTCCTCCAGGGACAGGGGCAGGGACTAAAGATCCTGGAGGGGAAGGATGGGGGGATGTCTGCTATTTCCTGTTAGCATGCAGGGTGTTTCCCTTGTTCTCCAAACTTTGAAATAACCTTTCCTGGGTTTGGTCAGCTTGTGTGTGAAGAAGGCAGATCCGAGTGAGATAAATGTGAGGTTTGCCCCAGAGGGAGGCTACCCCATTCTTGATTTGAGGAGTGTCTCAGTGCAGGCTGGGGCTCCAGGCAAACTCTGCCTACATCCCCGTGTCCTTCTTTGCATCCCTGATGGGTGGAGTTGGGGACCGCAGGATCTAAGGAGGAGGCTGGTGGTGGGGAGAAGCTCTTAGATGCTTTCCTGAGGTTGGGCTCCAGGCTACAAGCAGGAATGAGCTCAGTCTCAACTAGGATCTCGTGGTGAGTCAGTAGTAAAAGTCTCTGGTTGGCAGGGGGTGTTATTGAAGGGAGTTAATTCAGATGGAAGTGGTTGCCGAGGTGTTCCAGCCTCGAAAGCAAAAACCACAAACAGGATCTTGGTATCTGCCACAGAGTGTTCCCTCAAGCACCCCCCACCGCCTCCCGCAACACACGCAAACCTCTTCTCTCTCTTGTTCTGAGGTTTGCCCACATGCATGCAGGTACACACACACACACCCCTAAGCACGAGACGGGGCTGGGTGGGCAAGTGGAGTCTGCATGGAGACCAGTGAGATTAAGGGTTACCTCCAGTGAGGAAGGCTGGAGATGTCACCGTGATGTCTTCAGAGGTGATTTTAAATGCTATGGCCAATATTTGGACATTTCTAAGGATTTGCATGCCCTCAGATATGGAGAAGGCAGGACGGGGCTGGGGAGAACTCCTTTCTTTTTCCTTGCTCTCTCAGGGTGTAAAAACCCACAGTCTGGCCGAGTGCAGCTTGGCTCAGAACTGTAATCCCAGCACTTTAGGAGGCCAAGGCAAGAGGATTGCTTAAGCCCAGGAGTTTGAGACCAGCCTGGGCAACATGGCAAAACCCTTTCTCTACAAAAAAATGCACAGATTAGCCAGGTGTGATGGCATGTACCTGTAGTCCCTGCTACTGGGGAGGCTGAGGTGGGAGGATTTGAGCCTGGGGAGGTCGAGGTGGGAGGATTTGAGCCTGGGGAGGTCAAGGCTGCAGTGAACCATGATTACCTTACTGCACTCCAGCACTCCAGCACTCCAGCCTGGGCAACAGAGTGATTCTGACTCAACAAAAAACAAAAAAAGCCTGCAGTCTTAGCTGTATGAAATTCCAATTTCATTGCTGTGGAGTGAGGCTGGGCTGTGGTTGATAACCACTGATTAGACTCTTGCTTCCTGAAAAGGTGGCAGAGGGCCAGCTCTCCCAGCCAAAGGTATCTTAAGCTGTGGATCTGTCAGAGCTACCCAGCCCTCCAAGGTGAGGTTAGGCCCTGAGTTTTGGAGCCAGACAGGATTTATATTCTAGGTTCTTTACTTACTAGTTGTGTAGTCCTGGGCAAGTTACATCTGTAGGCCTTGGTTTTCTCTCCTGTAAAATGGAAATAATAGTGCTACCCATCTTGTGAGGTTAATACTGGGATTAAATGAATTAATAGGTGTAAACACTTAGAGACAAGTCTGACGTATGTCAAGAAATGTTAGTGTTTGAAGGAGATTGGTTCCAAGACCCCCCGCAGATACCAAAGTTCCAGATTGCTTAAGTCTCATACAGTAAATAGTGTAGTATTTGCATAGAACCTACACACATCCTCCCTTTAAATCATCTCTAGATTACGTACAATACCTAGTACAATGTAAATACTATGAAAATAGAAAACAGTGTGACACTGTTGTTTTGTTTTTTGTTTTTTTTTTGTTTTTGAGACGGAGTCTCTGTCACCCAGGCTGGAGTGCAGTGGTGCAGTCTTGGCTCACTGCAACTTCCGCCTCCCAGGTTCAAGTGATTCTTCTGCCTCAGCCTCCTGAGTAGCTGGAACAACCAGAACATGCCACCACACTCAATTAATTTTGTTTTTTTTTTTTGAGACGGAGTCTCGCTCTGTTGCCCAGGCTGCAGTGCAGTGGCGTGATCTCGGTTCACTGCAAGCTCCGCCTCCCAGGTTCGCGCCATTCTCCCGCCTCAGCCTCCTGAGTAGCTGGGACTATGGGTGCCCGCCACCACATCCCACACCCAGCTAATTTTTGTATTGTTAGTAGAGACAGGCTTTCACCATGTTGGCCAGGCTGGTCTCCAACTCCTAACCTCAGGTGATCTGCCCGCCTTGGCCTCCCAAAGTGCTGGGATTACAGGTGTGAGCCACTGCACCTGGCCCCTGTATTTTAAAATTTGTATTATTATTATTTTAATCCGTGGTTGGTTGAATCCATGGATGTGGAATTCTCAGATACAGAAGGCTAACTATAATTGTTATCCTTATCCTTTGTCCAAACATTTAGAATTTGAGAAAAAGAGAAGAGCCTAGAGGCCATAGGGAAAATATGCCACCTTTCTGGAAGCCAGTGGAGCTGAGTCCTCCACAGGGAAGAGAATAAAATGGGGATATGTTCTGTGACTGGAGACTGACCCGCTCAATGCAGTCATTGCAGACCTTCATGTCACCAAGGAGGTGTCCAGGCCTCTGTGGAGGGATGGAAGGAGCTGGTGTCCTGCTGCAGGACTGTTAGGCTCAAGTCTGGGTCCTAGGGTAGAGAAGAGGGGTGGGCAAGGGGGCCAGGGCTTCAGCCCAGGCCTCTGCACCCACCATCAGGCCCCAGCAGTTTTTCCCAGGAGTGTTTCTTCTCCTCTCATTAATGGGGATTTCACAGCCAGCTTCAACTCTGCTTTTCCATTTGTAAGCCAGAAAGATGCCAAATCAAGGGAGGAGAGAGCCAAGCTGCTAGGAAGCAGCCACGGCAGGTGGAGACTTTGCTATTTTACACTCCTGTATAGTCCTAAAACACTTTTGCTTTTCACAGCATTTCACATCCATTTCTTATTAGCTCCTCCCACTCTCCCCCTAAGTAGTTGGGACAGACTCTGTCCTTGTTACAAAGATGAGCAAATGGCAGTGATGCAGCCATACTCAGAACCCATTTTCTTTTCTTTTCTTTTTTTTTTTTTTTTTGAGACGGAGTCTCGCTCTGTCGCCTAGGCTGGAGTGCAGTGGCGTGATCTCGGCTCACTGCAACCTCTGCCTCCCAGTTCAAGAAATTCTCCTGCCTCAGCCTCCTGAGTAGCTGGGATTACAGGCGTCCACCACCACGCCCAGCTAATTTTTGTATTTTTAGTAGAGACAGGGTTTCACCATGTTGGTTAGGCTGGTCTCGAACCCTTGACCTCATGATCCACCCGCCTCAGCCTCCCAAAGTGCTGGGATTACAGGCATGAGGCACTGCACCTGGCCCCAGAACCCATTTTCTAGATATTCTTTCTCCCAAGAAGACAGTGAAAGAGAGCTGGGCATCTGTGGAAAGGGCAGCAGCTTTCTAAGAGAGACAGGTTCTGGGCTGGGCGTGGTGGCTCAAGCCTGTAATCCCAGCACATTGGGAGGCCGAGGCGGGCGGATCATGAGGTCAGGAGATCGCGACCATCCTGGCTAACACGGTGAAACCCCGTCTCTACTAAAAATACAAAAAATTAGCCGGGCGTGGTGGCGGGCGGCTGTAGTCCCAGCTACTCGGGAGGCTGAGGCAGGAGAATGGCGTGAACCCCGGAGGCAGAGCTTGCAGTGAGCCGAGATTGCGCCACTGCACTGCAGCCTGGGTGACAGAGCGAGACTCTGTCTCAAAAAAAAAAAAAAAAAAAAAAGTTCTTGTAACATCAAAGGCCATGTGTTGCCTATAAAACATAATTTTGGGCCGGGCGCGGTGACTCATGCCTGTAATCCCAGCACTTTGGGAGGCTGAGGCGGGTGGATCCCCTGAGATCAGGAGTTGAAGAGCAGCCTGGCCAACGTGGCGAAACCCCATTTCTACTAAAAATACAAAAAAATTAGCCGGGCATGGCGGCTCATGCCTGTAATCCCAGCTACTCAGGAAGCTGAGGCAGGAGAATCACTTGAACCCAGGAGGCATAGGTTGCAGTGAGCTGAGATGGCCCCACTGCATTCCAGCCTGGGCGACAGAGTGAGACCCCGTCTCCAAAAAAAAACAAAAAACAAACCAAAAAAAAAAAAACCCTTAATTTTGTGTAGTTCTAGCAATACGGAATAAATTTGTTGGTATAATCTCTGAAATAAATTTAGGCCAGCTTGATTGCAGGCATTTTTTCTCCCAGGGGAAAAAAGGGATTACGCTGCCTAGATTCAGACTCAGCGTTTAATGAGCACCTTCTGTATGCTTCGCACTATGCCAGCTTGCCAGACGTCATCTTGTATAGCTCTCACAAAAGACCTGAGAGTAGCTGTGATTACCCCCTTTTTGTCGGCGAGGACACTGAAGGTCAGGAAAATGGAGAGATGGGCTTTTTGCTGTCACTGCAGTGAACAAGGCAGGAAGAAGCAGCCTAATTGCAGGTTAGGGTTTTAAGTCAGGCTACTGGGACAGTTAAGACCTTGGAGCAGATCACTTAAGGGAGACTGTGGGTATGAAAGGTCAGAAATTCTGAGAAGCAGAGTCCTGAAGGTATGAGCACCTGCTGGGAGGTCAAGGGGGGATGAGGGGAGACCCAAAGCAAACATAAGAGGGAAGTCCTGACTTCAGGAGTGATTAGGGATGGGGTTGTGGTTGTCCACAGCATCCCCAGGGGGAAGTGTAACCTGGAAAAGCCCCAGTGGAAGCCCACAGAGGAGCCGCCCTCCCCTGGCTCCTGAGTTTGGCAGGGCTATTATTTTCAATTGTGTTTTCCAATAACTTTGCACCTTGGCAGAATCAAGCCAAGTGACTTATGCCTGTAATTGGCAGGGACCGTTTCCAGTTCTGGTGCATGTGACCGGGCCACTTTCTTTGTGTTTAACCCCTTCCCCCACATATATCTGACCACACCCCTGCCCCCTCCTATACATACTAAGGGCAAATGATCTGACCCAGCCTTGCTTGGGGTGTGCTGTGTGTAAAAATACATGGGGTTGAGCCATTTCCTGCTGCTTCCGTTGTTGTATGGCGATAAGACACTGGGGACTCAGCTGTGGACAGAAAGATCCTCCAACAGGCTGAGAGGAACCAGACACCAGGGGAGCAGGTCTCAGGCCTCCCCGCTTTCAGCCCACCTTACATTTCCCATCTTTCCTATCTCCTGCGACCTTTTCCTTCTTTCTCTCCCTCCCCCTCATCCTTTCTTAGTCTCTCTTCTCCTTTCCTGATGCAGTCGGGAAGCCTGCCCGCCTGGTGGGGAGTGAAGGGGGCTGTCATTTCCTTCCTACGCATTCACCCTCTGCAAAGCTGGGCGGCTAGTAGCCTCAGGCCCCCAAACTGGTCCCTGCTTCCCTTGGCCTTTGAGTTACTTCTGGGGCTTTAGTCCTCGGGGACCTGGCCAGCAGGGTGGGGGTGGGGCATGCTCCTCTCCCAATTCTCGGATACTAGGAAGGACTGGGGGCTCCCACCATTATGAAGCGGAAAAGGTTACCAATGACTCTGGAGAGCCGTAAGGTAATGGAGGGCCTGGGAGAGGTGTCAGCAAAGGCAGGGTGGCCCGCCGAGCTGCGTTGTTAGTGAACATGGGGTGGCGAGGGCAGGCAGGCAGGGCACAAAGTGTAGGCTTTGGTCAGCCCTGAGGGAGGGGCCTGCTCAAGGCAGGAGCCTTATGAAGTGGTTGAGTCCAGAGAGAAAATTTGTCTCATTCCTCAGAAATCCAACCCCATGACTCCAGTGAGGCCTCAGACCTGCCTGGTCCATGTGCTGGAGCTTTAAGAGTTCTGGGCTGGGGCCAGGCGCAGTGGCTCACACCTGTAATCCCAGCACTTTGGGAGGCCAAGGCAGGCAGATCACTTGAGGTCAGGAGTTCGAGACCAGCCTGGCCAACACGGTGAAACCCCATCTCTACTGAAAATACAAAAATTAGCCAGGCATGGTGGTGGGTGCCTGTAATACCGGCTTCTCGGGAGGCAGAGGCAGGAGAATCCCTTGAACCAGGGAGGTGGAAGGTGCAGTGAGCTGAGATCACGCTACTGCAGTCCAGCCTGGGCAACAGAGCGAGACTGTGTCTCAAATAGATAAACAAACAAATAAATAAAAGAGTTCTGGGCTGGAGGTTCTGTCCCTTCCTGGCCGTGTGTCCCTGAACAACTTGTTTGACCTTTCTGGGCCAAAAGAGGAGCAGCTCTGCCTAGACTGCATTTTGGGGATGCTGTGGGGACGGGGTAGAGAGCAGATGTGAGAGCCCTGTGTAAGTGGCTGTCAGGGATACTGTTCTTGTGGTGGTTGTCTTCTTTTGGACTCCTGCATCCATTTTCTAGATAGAAAAACCAAGTCCAGAGGCATCCAGGGGCACTCCTATGGTCCCAGGGTTTACCCATGCTTCCTCTGCCTGCCTCTTTCCCCAGGTCGATAAGGGAGACCTGGTGGCCCTGAGCCTCCCCGCCGGCCATGGTGACACTGACGGCCCCATCAGCCTGGACGTGCCCGATGGGGCACCGGACCCCCAGCGGACCAAGGCCGCCATTGACCACCTGCACCAGAAGATCCTGAAGATCACCGAGCAGATCAAGATCGAGCAGGAGGCTCGCGACGACAACGTGGCGGAGTACCTGAAACTGGCCAACAACGCGGACAAGCAGCAGGTGTCACGCATCAAGCAAGTGTTCGAGAAGAAGAACCAGAAGTCAGCCCAGACCATCGCCCAGCTGCACAAGAAGCTGGAGCACTACCGCCGGCGCCTGAAGGAGATTGAGCAGAACGGGCCCTCGCGGCAGCCCAAGGACGTGCTGCGGGACATGCAGCAGGGGCTGAAGGACGTGGGCGCCAACGTGCGCGCAGGCATCAGCGGCTTTGGGGGCGGCGTGGTGGAGGGCGTCAAGGGCAGCCTCTCTGGCCTCTCACAGGCCACCCACACCGCCGTGGTGTCCAAGCCCCGGGAGTTTGCCAGCCTCATCCGCAACAAGTTTGGCAGTGCTGACAACATCGCCCACCTGAAGGACCCCCTGGAAGATGGGCCCCCTGAGGAGGCAGCCCGGGCACTGAGCGGCAGTGCCACACTCGTCTCCAGCCCCAAGTATGGCAGCGATGATGAGTGCTCCAGCGCCAGCGCCAGCTCAGCCGGGGCAGGCAGCAACTCCGGGGCTGGGCCTGGTGGGGCCCTGGGGAGCCCTAAGTGCAATGCACTGTATGGTGCTCCTGGAAACCTGGATGCTCTGCTGGAAGAGCTACGGGAGATCAAGGAGGGACAGTCTCACCTGGAGGACTCCATGGAAGACCTGAAGACTCAGCTGCAGAGGGACTACACCTACATGACCCAGTGCCTGCAGGAGGAGCGCTACAGGTAGGTGCCTGCCCACCCCCTCCTGCAGCCCAGCCGGACGTGGGATGAGGCAAGGAGCACTGGGTTTCAGACCCAGGGTGTGGAGGCAGTCAGAGGAGCATCCTCAGTGTCCTGGCTGCTGGAAGGAGCCAGCATGAGGCCCTAAGGAGCCTTCTTTCTTTTTTCCTTCTGTATTTTTTGGAGGCGGAGTGTCTCTCTGTCGCCCAGGCTGGAGTGCAGTGGCACGATCTCAGCTCACTGTAACCTCTGCCTCCTGGGTTCAAGCGATTCTCCTGCCTCGGCCTCCTGAGTAGCTGGGATTACAGGCACGCACCACTACACCCCGCTAATTTTTTGTATTTTTAGTAGCGACAGCGTTTCACCATGTTGGCCAGGCTGGTCTCGATCTCCTGACCTCAATTCAGGGATGACATTAATCCCTTCTTCATAGGGTCATAAAGATACAATGAGTCCAGACCTGTAAAGTCGAAGCATGTGAATGGATGTATAGCTTCCAAAACATGAACCTCCAGTCGGAGCTCCTGGGGCCAGCCTGGAACACAGCTGACATCTCTCGGCCTCTCCTTCTGTGTCTCCCTCCGGTCCTGTGCTGCCCTTTTCTGCCCTTTGCTCTGTGCCTCTGCAGCACTTGCCACTCGCTCCCTGGGCTTGTGGGGGGATCTTTTCCTTAGCTAGCACTTTCTCTTTTTCTTCTCCATATATATGAAGAAGGCTTGGAAAATTGAAGGGGAGCCCCACCTAAAAACTAACCACTCCTCACATAATAGTCATCTTACGCTATTTTGTGCCTTCAGAGCCGGGATTGTGTCTTCTATACCCATGTGTCCCTGGTACCCAGAGAGCATCTGAGCCTAGGGCTTAAGAGCCCAGGTTGAAGTCAGCCAATCCTTAACTCCTCCATTCATGAGCTGTGTGATCCTAGGCAGGCTCCTCAGCCTCCACACCTCAGTCTTCTCCTCTGTAAAATGGAGATGACACTGGCACCTACCTCATGGGATTGTGGGGAGGATCCTATGAGGTCATGTAGGTAAAATGCTTAGCACAGTGCCTACACCTAAGAAGTGCTGTGTAAATAGTAGCTTCTATTGTTGTTGCTGTTAAAATTAGAACGAGCAGAGCTGGACACGTGGGGTGGGCTGAGTCATTGTTTATTGAGAGAATGAATGAATCAACTGTGGGAGAGAATGGAAGCTCGGGGAGCCAGGACTGGTGTCACTCTCTCTCCCTCCGCCAGGTATGAGCGGCTGGAGGAGCAGCTCAACGACCTGACTGAGCTTCATCAGAACGAGATGACGAACCTGAAGCAGGAGCTGGCCAGCATGGAGGAGAAGGTGGCCTACCAGTCCTATGAGAGGGCACGGGACATCCAGGTATGGCCAGGGCAACCTTGGGAGGCCCCAGATGTGCTGGTAGAGCTGGCAGCAGCCAGAGGGTTAGGGTTCTTGTCACGTGGGGCATGATAGACACAGGCTGGCCTGTTGGCCGGGGCAGATAGGCACATGGATGAAGAGGGCAGCATAGCGGGAGCGGAGTGGAGATGAGCAAGACAGGCCTGAGGCTGACAGCGTGCACTGTGCAGAGGCAAGTCCACAGGGCAAAGGCCACCATGCCCCCCACCTCTTTGATGGCAGCTTCGCAAATGAGTAATTGGAGTTTCCAGGCTCCAGCCTGCCTCAAGAGGGAGCCAGCTGGGATTGGGCCAGCTCTTTTCCTTCCCTAGTAATCAAGACTCTCATTTCCTAGCATCCTCCCCAAAGAGTCATCCTTAAAGGTCTCTGACCTCAGTTGCAGCTGGTCAACCTCCACTCCTCCTGGCCTTTGGAGAGGAGACTTCGTTATAGGCACCTTCTCAGTGGGGTAGGTAGGTTTTCAGCCTAGGGGTCCTGCCCATCCTGAGCGCGCACATGCCAGCCCCTCTGCCCCTGCAGGAGGCCGTGGAGTCCTGCCTGACCCGGGTCACCAAGCTGGAGCTGCAGCAGCAGCAGCAGCAGGTGGTACAGCTGGAGGGCGTGGAGAATGCCAACGCGCGGGCGCTGCTGGGCAAGTTCATCAACGTGATCCTGGCGCTCATGGCCGTGCTGCTGGTGTTCGTGTCCACCATCGCCAACTTCATCACGCCCCTCATGAAGACACGCCTGCGCATCACCAGCACCGCCCTCCTGGTCCTCGTCCTGTTCCTCCTCTGGAAGCACTGGGACTCCCTCACCTACCTCCTGGAGCACGTGTTGCTGCCCAGCTGAGTGGCCAGCCACACCAACCCCGTGCTCTCTGGCCCCCAGCTGGCCACACTTCTCCAGGAGGGACCCTTGGACTTCTTTGTGTGTCCAGTTTGGCCTCCTGCCCAAACTGTCCATTCCAGCAGCTCCTGCCCCCTTCTCTGTACTTGCTTCTGTCTGACACCTTCTCCCTGTTGGCCTGAAGGGAGCTTAGAATGCAGCCCTACCTGGAGATAGTGCGGGCACCTATGGCCAAGTGGAGCAGAGGTGGACATGGGGTTGGATTGTTTTGATTATTTATAGTTACACAAGGACTTCTCCCAGCTGACCCTCAGGATGCCCCAAGTCAGGAAGACCATTAAGAACAGGAGGAGAGGGCTCTGCCTCAACTTTCCTAGGAAAGAGCCCACCTCGGAGATAGCTACGGTTTCCTCTGGTGGAGATGGTGAGGATGAAGGCTGGAGAGTGAGGGAGGAGGCTCTGCTGGCCGCAGAGAACACAGGGATGGGAGGGTCCCTAGCCTTCGGGCACCTCCAGGGCCAGAGAGCAGGCTCAGAGCAGCTAGTGTGGAGCTCAGCACCCCCACCCCACCCCTCCTCCCTGTAGAGCTGATTTGAGGCCTCCTTCTGGGGCTGGGCTCTGCAGGCCAGGTGGGTGTGGCCTGTGTTTTCCCTTCTGTTCTTTCTGCCTGTACTGGATCTGTTATTTTCAGGGAAACAGGCCCCAGGGCCCCCCTGAGCCTCACCCTAAGCCCTTAGGCCTCTGGGAGTGCTGTTGGGTTCTATTTATTTATTTATTTGTTCCTTTGTTCCCTACCCGTGCCCCCAGTGTCTTCCCTGCTGAGCACCAGGAGAGGTCCTGCCCCATCCTCTCTCTGAAGCCAGGGCCCTTCCATTCCATTTAGCCTTTGGATCATCCTGGCTGGGAGAAGTGGGACCGAGCCACCCAGCCCCACTATCCCCAAGCAGCCCTACAGCCGGGATGGGAGGCACGTGGCCTCTCTTTTATCCGTCTATTTATTTTGTAAGTGTGTATTCGTGTGGAGGAGGTTGTTGCTTTATTTTTTTAAGGCTCTGGAGTGTTGTGTATGGTTTCTTTTCACATCCCAGCCTCCCATGGGCACTTCCAAGAAGAGAGGGGATTTCTTGGAAAAGGAGAGAAGAATCCCCTAGAGCAGGGAAAGCAGTGCCTGCCAGCTGTTGTGCACCTTCCTGAGAAATAAATATCCTCTAAATTTTCAAACCATCCTGTCTGGTGTTGGTTGATTAAGTTGTGTCTGTGGGAACCACCACGTCTCTCCCCACACCCAAGCATTCTGGGTAACACAGGCTAGGCCTCTCCTGTTGACCTGAGGCCCTCTTCCTCCAGAATCCGACAAGGAACAAGGCATGGCCTAAGCGGTATGATAGAAGGGATGATATCCACCCCATCCAGGCCTCTTAGAGTCCAGGCGAAGGCAATTAGGAGAGAGATTTCCATAGCTCGGAGCAGGTGAGCCACCAGCGGCCTGAATGGCAGCAGCCATGCCCAAGTGAGGCCACGAGAGGGCAGCAGAGTCCTTACGCTAACACTTTCTCCCGGTGCAGCCCCAAAGAAGGCAGCTGCTGGAGTTAGCTTGGTTTTCTCAGAGCCGTCAGCCAGAGCACAGAGCACCTGCTCTCCAGGCGCTGGAGCGTGGGCTTGAGTGTAGTGACCAGGCCCTCTGTGGCTGCAGCACCCACTCCCGGCAGTTCACACAGATGGGCACCCTAGATGGCACTGCACTCCCAGCAGTAACCCTGTGGGGGTTTAGGAGAGGCCACCTGAATCTCCCTGCTGGGATGAAAAGATGCTGACTTCCAGCATCTGGAACAGGAGGGATGGTGGGAAATGCACCCACCCCAGAGACCTGGGTCCTGGCCCATAGTGAGTAGATGGCAGCCAACTCACATCTCTCTGCACCTCAGTCTCCACATCAGCGGTAGAGGATGTGCAGCAGCTCACTTCGAAGGGCTTGGACATTCTGCAGTTCTGTGGGTCTGACAAATCAGAAGTTGCCGCTGTACTTGTGGCTATAGGCTTGAGGAGACAACAAGAGTCAGGGACAGTGCTGTCACCAGATTGGAGAGAAGGCTGTGCTGGTGCCACGGGGGGTGGCATTGGTGGCTCATCCTCACCCTCTGTACAATGTAAGAGTTTCACTAGGTGACCTTGCCGGGGCCTTCCAACAGTGTCATTCCTGGACCCTGCACTCACCTCCCTTGGGGGCCACAGGTGGCCTAGAGCCCACATTCCTGGGCCCCAGGTAGGGGGTGGCTGCCCCAGGCTGCAGACATTTCCCACATTCCTCCCCAAGGTCAGGTGCCTTCCCTGAATTAAATGTCACTGCCAACCACAGCCCACACGGAAAGGGAGGAGGAAAAAGGGAGGGAGGGTGGCGGCCATGCTCAGCTGATCCTGAGACTGACAGCGAACAGAGGAGGTGGGGGAAGACCAGCCCCAGCTACACAGGGTCATCTGCAAAAAGGACAGAACACCAGCCTGTGTTTGCCTTATCATGACAACGTGTCTAATAAAGCCCTGCCTGTCTGGGACTCTGATGGTCACTGATGCTTCCTTGTTTGTGTTTGAGCCTTCTCGCCCTTTAGAAAAAAGGGGGTGCGGCCCGGCATGATGGCTTACGCCTGTAATCCCAACACTTTGGGAGGCCAAGGTGGGTGGATCACCGGAGGTCAGGAGTTCGAGACCAGCCTGACCAACATGGTGAAACCCCATCTCTACTTAAAATACAAAATTAGCCGGGCGTGGTGGCACATGCCTATAATCCCAGCTACTTGGGATGCTGAGGCAGGAGAATCACTTGAACCTGGGAGGCGGAGGTTGCAGTGAGCCAAGAGTGTGCCATTGCACTCCAGCCTGGGCGACAAGAGTGAAACTCTGTCTCAAATAAAAAAAAAAAAGAAGGAAAAAAGGGAGTGCATTGCCCCCACTTCAACCTGGCCTCCTTTGCTGGGGACCATTCTCCTTCAGAATGCAGGGCCAACAGGCAGGTCCTTCCCAGAGCATCTGTCATGCAGGTCCCAGCCCCTCACCTGAGGGTCCGGAGGTCTCAGCCAGGCTAGTATGCTCCCCTCAGCCTGGGTCCACTACAGAGGGAGTAGCTAAGAATTCATGTTGAAGTTGGCACGTTACTGCTCCAGCAGCACTGAGCAGGCAGGTGGCATGTTTACCATGCCCGTGCAGAGCTGGCACTCCCTGCCAACCTCATCAAAACTGTACGGCTACAACAGGTGCAGCCCTGGCAAACAGCAAAGCAGGCAGACAGCACAGGCCAGCAGGAGGTGACTTAACCCCTGCCAGCACAGGTTACTCTGGAGTGGTTCTGAGCTGTGGAGGGAGGGAAGGGAGGAGGAAAGACTTGGGGCCGCAGGGTGGGAGAGGAGGGGAGCTGCAGCCTGGGCACCTGGAGGGATCTTCATGGCAGGCTCAATTTCCCTTTCAAAGCCAGGGCCCTTAAGTCAAGTCTGGATCCCAATATTAAGGAGCCAGCAGACCTAGGCTCAAACCCCAGTGCTGCTACTTACCTTGGACAGGGTTCCAGCTGCTCTCAGCCCAATCTCCTCATCTTCCAGGAGGAATGGAGATGACATGGCACTGGCTCACAGGCTTGGGTGCAGGAGACTTGACATTCTGCAGGTCAAGACTTAAGCACAAGGCCTAGAATATGATGGATTAACCCGAGACTAGACTTATTACTGCTCCTCATTCCTGAGCCTGTGAGATATTAAGGTGCAGAAGAACTCTTCAGGGAAGTCTAAGGCTGACCCCACAGGAACATACAAGGCCAAGGGTGGCTAAGTGAGCCTCAGCCTCTGATCCTGGAAAGCCTAATAGAGGTCCTTAGGGTTCCTCTTCCCTGGGAACCCAGAGCCTGCTTATTCCCAGTAGCCTTTCCCCTCGGTCTGGTAGACAAAGCTGGTCCAGTCCCAAGAGGCCAAGCCCCAGCTTGAGAGAGGACTGGATTCAGCCTATTTGACCCAAGATGGCTGCCAACACCCCAACTCCACAAGTGTATCAGTCTGTGGGTCCCTCCTGCCTCCAGCCCATGGTCCTGGGTGTGGGGTCTAGGAAGGAGAGCAGGAATCAAGACGCCTGCTTTTGAGTTGAGACTGTTGAGGTTGTGGGCCTCAGTTTCCCCAGCTGAAACATGGGGATAATCATATCCGTGCTGCCCAACTGTTAGGACACCGGTGAGGCTCGTAGGTGTCAGCTATGAGTGCCTGCCCCATGACACCCCAGGATCTCACTCTAGGGGAATGACCTGTTAGAATGCTGCCAGCCATCTGGGGCCCCCAGGGAGGGCTTTGATCTGCCCAGGGACAGGGCTGGGCAGGGCTTGGGAAAGCAGCCAGCAGTGACCCATGGGCCTGACGGCTTGCAGCCAAACTCCAGATGCAGATGGAAGGAGGAAGCTTGGTCCCCACTAGGCTGCGGGGAGGCATGTGGGGAAGGAGGGGAGGCTGAGACTTGTCCCAGCACATTTGGGCCTGCTGGCAGGTCCTGAGTCACTCAGCCAGAAGAGCAGTCGGGGTGGTGACAGCAGCGATGCCCGCCAGACACAGGGCCTCCCAGGAGAGCACTCCCACCTTGGTCCCCCCATACCCCAAGGCTCGACTGTCCGGATGAAGCATCCTGGGCCCAGCGGTGCCATCTCAGCCATGCGCCTGCCTCCAGGCAGCCATCCACTAAGCTGGCTCTGATTCCAAAAGCCCCAGAGGTGATTCTGAGAAGTCTGGGTGCCCAGTCTCGGCACCCTGCCAGCCTCAGCCGAAGGTTCTCTTGTTGCCCTTACTTTGTTTTTTTGTTTTGTTTTGTTTTTAAGTGAAACGAATTATTTCAGTTTAATTTTCTCAGCATGTATCTGGCATTAAGTAGTTGTTATAATTTTTTTTCCATAGGTTATTGGGGAACAGGTGGTGTTTGGTTACATGAGTAAGTTCTTTAGTGAGATTTTGGTGCACCCATCACCCAAGCAGTGTACACTGTACCCTATTTGTAGTCTTTTATCCCTCTCTTGTTGCCTTACTTTGATTATTCTTTTTTTTTTTTTTTTTGTGAGACAAAGTCTTGCTCTGTCACCCAAGCTGGAGGGCAGTGGCACGATCTTGGCTCACTGCAACCTCCACCTCCTGGGTTCAAGCTATTCTCCTGCCTCAGCCTCCTGAGCAGCTGGGACTATAGGTGTGTGCCACCATGCCCAGCTAATTTGTTTTTTGTTTGTTTGTTATATTTTTTTGAGACGGAGTTTTGCTCTTGTTGCCCAAGCTGGAGTGAAATGGAATGATCTCGGCTCACCGCAACCTCCGCCTCCCAGGTTCAAGTGATTCTCCTGCCTCAGCCTCCCAAGTAGTTGGGATTACAGGCATGCGCCACCATGCCTGTAATACTAATTTGGTATTTTTAGTAGAAATGGGGTTTCTCCATGTTGGTCAGGTTGGTCTCGAACTCCCAACCTTAGGTGATCTGCCCACCTCAGCCTCCCAAAGTGCTGGGATTACAGGTGTGAGCCACTGCACCCAGCCTCATTTTTGTATTGTTAGTAGAGACTGGGTTTTACCATATTGTCCAGGCTGGTCTCGAACTCTTGACCTCAGGTGATCCACCTGCCTCAGCCTCCCAAAGTGCTGGGATTACAGGCATGAGCCACTGCGCCCAGCCACTTTGGTTATTCTTGCTGTGATCTCAGCTCCCTGAAGATAAGTCTCAAGTAAACACTTTAGAAAGATCTGAGTGTCTCTCTGGCTGGTCTGGGGCTCTGTTCTTTGCTCTCCTGTAGGAAGAGTGAGTCCTCTCCGTACCACCCTAGGTAAGAGACCATCCACTCCTACCTGGCGCTGTCTCCAGCTATTACTTAACTGGGGTCCCTCTGTCCTTTTTCTAGTTGGGGTCAGCCCCAGTCACCCATACTGAGGGTGGAGATGGAGAAGAGAGGATTTCCCATGAAACTGGTCATTAAATGAACTCATGCAAGAGACAAATCACCAACACAGACCTGATGTCTCTCTGACTGGCATCCTCCTCTCGAGCTTCTCAGCCAAGTGTGGCCTGGCCAGGCCAAGGGTGGGAAGACCTGAGAGTTGGGATTCCGACTTCTGAGAAGGAAGAGGCCAAGGAGGGGTTCCCTTCCTTCTTCTTCATTTTCTCCTCTGTTGGTCTTGAAGCTCTTATCATGGTTTGGCAGTCATGGAGTCCAGGTTTGTGACCCCCAAACCACCCAGCTTTAGGTTCAGTTAAATTCAAGAAACATGGTTTTGAGCTCTGGCTCTGTGACAGGCACTGGAGACACAGAGGAGCAAGACATGGTCACTGCTGTCATGGAGCTCACGAGCTAGTGGGGACAGACACACACAAACACACACACGCACACGCACACACACACCATCAATACAAGGGCAGGCAGAGATCAATGCTGCCATAGGGCCTGGCAGGGACAGGAAGGTTTACAAGATGTAGAGCTTCCTTCTGGTGGGGGCTAGGGGAGGTTTCTCCAAGCATTGGAGGAAGCATAAGAAGCAAAAAGGGACCGTGTTCTATAGCATGATGGCTTTGGTCACGTCCTGGGGTTGGAGTGGGAGGCAGGGTATCCATGGCATGAGTAGCTGTGCAGTTATTTCAGGCATTAGTACTGCCTGGCCCACAACCCAGAGGGCAAGATACCTGAGGAAGGGGCTTCTAAGTCTGTGGCAGTGAGAAGGAGAATGAGGATGGCTTTCAGAGCGGGAAGGAAACTCCACCCCAGAACTCTGTGGCTTGGGGGCTTCAAAGGGGTTGTCTATGCTTGAAAGCCAAAGGTGGCTGGGCACAGTGGCTCGTGCCTGTAATCCCAGTACTTTGGAAGGCCAAGGCACGTGGATCTTGAGGTCAGGAGTTCAAGACCAGCCTGGCCAACATAGTGAAACCCTGTCTTTACTAAAAATACTAAAATTAGCCGGGTGGGGTGGCACGTGCCTGTAGTCCCAGCCACTCGGGAGGCTGAGGCAGGAGAATTGCTTGAACCCAGGAGGCAGAGGTTACAGTGAGCCAAAATTGCACCACTGCACTTCAGCCTGGGCAGCAGAGCGAGACTCTCTCAAAAAAAAAAAAAAAAAAAAAAAAAAAAACAACGAAAAAAAAAGCCAAAGGGAAGGGAAACACAAAACCACAACAACCACGCAGGTGCCCCTGGCGTGGGGACAACCCATTGAAAGCCAAAGGGAAGCCAGAGGGAAGCTTTCAGAAAGAAGGGAAAGAAAAAGCATTCCCTTGAGGAAGAGCTGGAGCCATCTGGCATTCTGGGGATTTGGGGATTGATGCTCAGATGTGCTGTGTGACACTGAGCAGGTAACATCACCTCTCTAGTCCTTGTGTCCCCATATCTACACAAATAAAGAACTAGAATGGAGAGACTGACATGGCTAATGAGTGACCAAGCCCTGGGGGCTGTGGGAATACCTAAGATGGTGTCTGTGTGCAAAGCCAACTCAAGGGCAGGTTCCCAACGTGGTAGAGGGGAGGCTTGTGGAGTCAGGGTGGTGGAGAGTAAAGACAGGTGTGGGGCCGGGCGCAGTGGCTCACGCCTGTAATCCCAGCACTTTGGGAGGCCGAGGCGGGTGGATCACCTGAGGTCAGGAGTTCAAGACCAGCCTGGCCAACATGGCGAAACCCCATCTCTACTAAAAATGCAAAAATTAGCTAGGCGTGGTGGTGCGTGCCTTTAGTCTCAGCTACTCCGGAGGCTGAGGCAGGAGAATCGCATGAACCCAGGAGGCGGAGGTTGCAGTAAGCAAAGAAAAGACAGATCTGGGACCTGTGTTCTGACCACCAGAGGGGTCCTCAGTGCTGGATGGTCAGGCCAGTGAGGAGCTCCAGGTGAGGACAGGAGCAAGATTTGGGCTCCACTGGGCTTCCCTGGCCTCTCTGTCACCCTCCCCCAGGGGTGAGGCTAAAGATGAAAGCGATACCAGGGCTACCCTCTTTGCTTGTCAGCTGTAAGATTAAAAAGGAGGTGGCTTCCACGCAAAGCAACTGTCATCGACTCTGGTATGATTCGAGGGTGTGGGAAGGCCCCACCCTGGCCCAAAGTCATGGCAATATGAACGCTTTTTCTGTTCAGGCCCTTATAGCTCACAAATGCTTCTTGTGTGCTGGACTGAATCATTGTATCCTCACAGCAACCTGGAGAATGGCCAGAGAGGTGTCACTGGACTCTATTTTACAGATGAGCAAGCTGAGGCTCAGAAGGATGAAGGGAACTCACTCATGGACACACAGCTAGTGAACAGCAGACCCAGGATGAACCCAGGTTGGACAACAAAGCTCCTGCCTGTAACTGAAGCGTGACAAGCCATATTCAGGTTAGGCGTTACTTCTTCATGTAACATGCAGGTGTGGCTGGGTGCGGTGGCTCACGTCTGTAGTCCCACCACAGGAGGCCGAGGCAGGAAGATCATTGAGGTCAGGAGTTTGAGACCAGCTACATAGGGAGACCCTGTTTCTATCAAAAAATTAAAAAGTTAGCTGGACATGGTGGCTCACGCCTGTAGTCCCAGCTACTGGGGCGTCTGAGGTGGGAGACTTGCTTGAGCGTGGGAGGTGGAAGTCGAGGCTGCAGGCACTACATTCCAAACTGGGTGACAGAGCAAGACCATGTCTCAAAAAAAAGAAAACCAAAGAAATGGGCCCAGCATGGTGGCTCATGCCTGTAATCCCAGCACCTTGGGAGGCCAAGGTGAGTGGATTGCTTCAGCCCAGGAGTTTGAGACCAGCTTGGGCAACATGGCGAAACCCTGTCTCTACAAAAAATATAAAAGATTTGCAGAGGAGGGTGGCGCGTGACTGTAGTCCCACATACTTGGGAGGCAGAGGTGGTGGATCACTTGAGCCTGGGAGGCAGAAGTTGCAGTGAGCCAAGATCATGCCACTGCACTTCAGCCTAGGTGACAGAGGGAGGTTCTGTCTCAAAACAAACAAACAAACAAACAAACAAACAAACAACAACAAAAATGTAGGTGCCCCTCTATTCACAATAGCAAAGACTTGGAACCAACCCACATGTCCATCAGTGATAGACTGGATTAAGAAAATGTGGCACATATACACCATGGAATACTATGCAGCCATAAAAAAGGATGAATTCATGTCCTTTGTAGGGACATGGATGAAGCTGGAAACCATCATTCTCAGCAAACTATCGCAAGGACAAAAAAAACCAAACACCTCACTCATAGGTGGGAACTGAACAATGAGAACACTTGGACACAGGGTGGGGAACATCACACACCAGGGCCTGTCATGGGGTCGGGGGAGGGGGGAGGGATAGCATTAGGAGATATACCTAATGTAAATGACGAGTTAATGGGTTCAGCACACCAACATGGCACATGTATACATATGTAACAAACCTGCACATTGTGCACATGTACCCTAGAACTTAAAGTATAATAATAATAAAAAAATGTAGGTGCCCCTGATGTGGGTGACAACCCATTGAACACTCTCCTGCTTTTCAGGAGAAAGGGAAGGTTGGAGTTCGGGAAGTTGAGGGAAAAAATCACTTTCAAAGAGGCAGAAAGCAAGACAAACTGTCTCCAAATTCTGTTGACTTTGTATTTTTTCTCAAGTCTGGGTCCTTGAGCCATGGAGCTTAACTCTAACCCCAAAAGCGAAAAGCCAGGGAGAGGTTGCAAAGGAACTGTTCACGCTTCTGTTCTTCAAACCTGTAGAAACATTGGCTTGGGCCGGGCATGGTGGCTCATGCCTGTAATCCCAGCACTTTAAGAGGCCGAGGTGGGTGGATCACTGTAGGTCAGGAGTTCAAGACCAGCCTGGCCAACTGGTGAAACCCCATCTCTACTAAAAATACAAAAATTAGCCAGGCGTGGCGGTGCTGGCCTGTAATCCCAGCTACGTGGGGGGCTGAGGCAGGAGAATCACTTGAATCCGGGAGGTGGAGGTTGCAGTGAATTGAGGTCGCGCCACCGCACCCCAGCCTGGGCGACAGAGTAAGACTCCATCTCAAAAAAAGAAAAAAAAAAAAGAAAGAAAGAAACATCAGGGCCAGGCGTAATGGCTCACACCTGTAATCCCAGCACTTTGGGAGACCAAGGCGGGTGGGTCACCTGAGGTCAGGAGTTCCAGACCAGCCTGGCCAACATGGTGAAACCTCGTCTCTACTAAAAATACAGAATTTAACCAGGTGTGGTGGCACGCACCTGAAGTCCCAGCTACTCAGAAGGCTGAGGCAGGAGAATCACTTGAACCCGGGAGGCGGAGGCTGCAGTGAGCCAAGATTGGGACACTGCACTCCAGCCTGGGCAACACAGCGAGACTGTTTCAAAAAATAAAAAAAGAAACATTTGCTTCATGTAGGAGCTGGGGTATCCAGAGGTGAGCTCGACAGACTCTTTCTGTGTGAACATCTTGAAATCTATCGGGAAAGACAGAGATAAAAATAGGTCAGTGACAACAGAGCTTGGTAAGTGCCAAAATAAAGTCAGGATCTGAGGAAGAGTACAGAGCAACAAACTGCCAGAGGCGAGCTGGATCAGCAGGCAGAGCTCTCTCGGCTCCATGACACACCCATCATCACACACTTCACCCATCCCAGCACCTCGTTAGCCTTCCAGCCAGAAAGTCCTTTTTTTGGGGGGGGGATAAGGTCTCACTGCAGAGCAGTGGCACGATCTCAGCTTACTTGAGCTCCTGGGCTCAAGCGATCCTCCCACCTCAGCCTCCCGAGTAGCTGGTGGGACCACACCCACTACTGCACCCGGCTAATTGTTTTTTTATCGTAGAGATGAAGTCTCACTACGTTGTAGAGATGAAGTTCACTATGTTGCCCAGGCTGGTCTTGAACTCCTGGGCTCAAGCAATCTTCCCACCTTGGCCTCCCAAAGCAGAAAGTCCTTTCTGTTACCTCGTTTAAGTGTCCCTTGTCCAGCAGTGCCCAGTACACCTGACCATGGCCAAGGACCTCACCCTATGATCTCAGCAACTAGAAGACAAAGGGCTGTTAGGCTGGATGCGGTGGCTCACGCCTGTAATCCCAGCACTTTGGGAAGCCAAGGTGGGTGGATCATGAGGTCAGGAGATCAAGACCATCCTGGCCAACATAGTGAAACCCCGTCGCTACTAAAAATACAAAAATTAGCCAGGCATGATGGCGTGCACCTGTAATCCCAGCTACTCAGGAGGCTAAGGCAGGAGAACTGCTTGAACCTGGGAGGCGGAGGTTGCAGTGAGTCGAGATCATGCCACTGCACTCCAGCCTGGGTGACAAAGTGGGACTCTGTTTCAAAAAAAAAAAAAAAAGAAGAAAGAAAGAAGGAAGGAAGGAAGGGAAAGAAAGAAAGAAAGAGAGAGAAAGAAAGAAAGAAAAAGAAAGAAAGAAAGAAAGAAGGAAAGAAAGAGGCGACTGTGGAAAAGGATGATTAGGGACGCTAAGGAAGGTAAGAGGTATTTTATCCTTTTGTGCAAATTTGCCTCAGCCTCAACTCCTCATCTCTGGTGACAAAAACGTTTCTTTCCCCCCGGGGACAGGGAGAAAAGGGAAGAGGTCAGAGTGTGTCTTTTGCATCAGCTGTTTTTCAAGTGAGAGTAACCCTTATGCTGAAATGGCATATTTTGGTGTGGCATATTCTGTCCCTCTTCGAAGATACATGAGACGACATATGCAAAGCATTTTGCATTGTAAGATGCTTATTACTGTCACCTCACAGATGGGAAATGAGATCTAGGCACCTCTCAGGGTCCAGCCAGCAGAAGGTTGAGGAATGCGGGCTCTAACCTACATCTGTCGACTCCAAAGCCACACTGCCGCCAACACAAGGTAGCTCTTTTCCTCACCTCACCCCCTGAGCTCTGGAACACCTTTGTTCCGCCCAAACGAGAATGAAGCAGCAAGGGAGGCAGCAGCAGGGGAACTGTAAGGTGGCCCCAAACTCAGACTGTCCCCAAGTTGGAGGCCTGCTAGGGCCTGGGAGCACAGCAGTCCCCCACCAGGGAGTCTTCCCTTCCCCACCTGCCCACTGCAGACTGGGCACACCTGCTGCATGTGTCTGATGTCTGTGAACCTCAGTTTCCCCAACATACAATAACCCTGACAGTCTGTCATTCTGTGCTTCTGTGATGTCAGCCTTAGGAGTTATCAGGGACCCAAACTTGGGCTTCACAGGGGGCAGGATGGAGGCCCTGCCACTCGGACCAGACCAGGTTGTGGTGAGGGGCAAGGGTGGTGCCTCTAGGCACCAACCCAGAGTGACCTCACTCTCTGCAGGCTCCCCTGGGGCCCTGAGGGAGGGTGGGGTGCTGGACAGGCCTGCTAGATGGGAGCAGGTTTGGAAGGAGGTTTAGGAAGGGTGCGGTGGGGAGGGTGTGCCGCTCAGGTTCAGTGTGATCACTAGAGAGGGGCACGCCTGCCTGCATCGTCTGCCATGCCAGACAGGGCAGGACAGCTTCTCCCCCAGCCTGGGCCTTTAGGATCCACTGTGTGACCATCCTGAGCCCCTTAGCAAGGTGTGAGTGGGGTTGGACACCCTCCCCTCAACATCCATCTAATGCCAGCCACCAGCCCTGCCTTGCTGCATGATGGGCAATCATGGTAAGGGAGCCAAACCCCAGCTGCTCTCAGAGCTGTGAGGACAAGAGTGGAAAACCTGCCCTCACAGGCCCAGCTGGCCAGAGGGCTTGTCTCTTTCAGTCGCCCTCCCCCAGAGGGAGCAGGAGCAGACAATGGCCACCATGACTCACCAGTGAGCCATCTTCCCCTCCCCACCCCTCCAGCCTGGCCCACGACAGCTTAGCTTGTCCTCCAAGGGAGCTGCAGCCCAGCCTCCCAGGGCCACCAGCTTTCTCTCTCTTCACCCAACCTGGTTCCCCCCCTGCTTGTGCAACACCACATCAGAGGGTTGTGAAGTGGAGAGGGAGGAGTTTGACAGCTGCAGACCCAGGCAGACAGAGCAGACTCCTTTGTGAAGGAGATAGAGGCTGCAGGGGCCCAAGTCCAGCCTGTACTCCCCTGCCCTGACCCACAACGCATCACCCAGTCTCCCCAAACCCTAGGGAAGTGGTCATTGTCATTTATTTGTTCCTTTCTTAGATAGAGCTTGGATCCTGTCTGCAATTTATTCCTTCCTGCAAAACCAAGTATGTGAGGCAGAGGAAAGTCCTATTCCATTCCAGGAGGGACAGGGCTCCCTGTTGGAAAGTATTTCCTTTTGCTAAGTTTCTATCTGCCTCCCGGGTAGACTCCACTAGGCAGTATTTCAAGAAGTTAATGCACTTCCAATCCCCATCTAATCTATATTCTTTGCCGCAAGCCAAATACCCTTAGTTCTTTCAGTCATTTCTCCTAAGACATGGATTTAAGACCTTTTGACAGCTTGGCCTGTATCCTCTGGAAACATTTCCATTTACCCAAGTTCTTCTTAAAACATGATGTCTTTGTCCAGGTGCAGTGGCTCACGCCTGTAATCTCAAAGTGGAGGCTGAGGGAGGAGCATCAGTTGGGTCCAGGAGTTTGAGATCAGCCTGGGCCAGATGACAAGACCCCATCTCTACTTAAAAAAAAAAAAAAAAAATTACTGATTCTCACCAAAAAAAAAAAAATAGCCAGGCATGAAGACATGGGCCACCTACTTGGGAGGCTGAGGTGGGAAGATCGCTTGAGCCTGGGAGATCAAGGCTCTTGAGCCTGGGAGATCAAGGCTGCAGTGAGCTGTGATCACACCACTGTACTCTAGCCTACGCGACAGAGTGAGACTCCATCTCTAAAAAAACGAAACTAACCAACCAAAAAAAAAAAAAAAAACCACAAAAAGCATGTTGTTTTGAACAGAGTGCAGTGCTCCAGCTAAGGTCAGGCCAGCACAGAGGGTGCTAATGAAATTCACCTCGCAGGCTCTGGCACTGTGGTTCTCATGAGCTCTGTTAGCTTGCCGGTATTTTCAGACCCACATAGGCATGTCCTTGTTGAGCAGGTCACTTCGGTTCATGAATATGGCCACCAAGGATTTGAGGCCCCTCTGCCCGCCCCCCATGGAGGGAGCCCCAGGGCTCAGATGGTGGCTCTTAACAGATCTCAAGGGTCTGATGAAAACTCTGCATCCTCTTCCAAGAAAAACGCATCTACTCAAAAATTCTCTATATGACACCAGGACTCCCTGCAGACCATCCTCAGACCCCAGGTTAGGAATCTCCATCTGGAAGCTGATACTCAAAAATAAATTCTGAGGCAGCCTCCCTATTCAAACTGTGGGGCTCAGGGCAAATTCAAAGTAATAAAGTAATAACCTCTCACACGAGTGCTGTGCTCGACAACTCACAATGCACGTTCACGTACATTGCTGGGATAGACCCTAGGGTCTGGATTATAATCGAATAAAGGAGGTCAAGGCCCAGAGAGGTCCAGTGACTTGCTCAAGGTCACACAGCCAATCTGGGCAAAGTCACTCCAGACTCTCTTACCTTCATGGGGCCTCACAGAAGCCCAACACAATTTGCCCACCAGTGGGGAAGATGCAATGGAGAACAGGTTGCATTTGGCCCCTGGGGAAACTGGTCCTGGCTGTGTTCAGCCGGCTCCTGCCGCTGCTCCACAGAGGCACACCCAGCTTGGCCTCTGTGGTGAGCTGTGGTGAGCTGTGGTTTGAGCAGCCTCCCTCCTAACGAAGGCAGAGAGAAGGCCAGGTTGTCAGGCTGTGTCTTGTGAGAAGGAGGGAACCAGAGGAGGGGCAACGGCAGAAACCAGACCTGAAGCCTGAACCCCAGGAACCCAGGGGACAAAGACTCCCTGGCCACCACTTGTCCCAAGACTGCAGACACCTCACTGGCCAGGAGCATACAAGCAGGAGTATACAATGTGGCCGGGGGTGCATAGGAGTCAGGATACAGAGCCATGTTCTGTGTGTATGATGTTCACATACAGGAGCCAGACTTGACCATGGGAGACCAGTTTTTAAGTTTCCAAGGAATTCTTGCTCCCTAAACATGTACTTGACCCAGAAAACTCTTCAGCCTACAAGGCCCAACTCCCTCCACGAAGAATCTGTCCAGTGTCTGATGACTAAGGGCCCTGGATTCAGATCCAGCTTAGGCACCGCCTGGTCATTATCTGACTTCTCTACAGACTGTGCCTCTAGTAGGCTGGAGCCCTGGACTCAACTCAGTATTTCACCCCTGCCCCTAGCAATAGGGGGTCAATGGACATTTGTTCAATAAGCTCTAGACACCAGAAAGGGTGAACTGTCTCTTGGCTTCAGTTGTTCTGTGACTTCAGGCTAAATCCAAAACCTCTGCGGTCAAAGAAGGCCATTGCCACCCCTCCCCACCCTGTTCCCTCTTAGGTGGAAGGCAATTGTGGCCCTTAGAAACCCTCTGAAGAAGCATCTAACAGCTTTTCTCAGGCCGAAATGGGAGAGGGTGAAGGTTTAGGAAAGAAAACTGTCATTCTTATGTCTTTCCCCAAACCAGATTATTTCCCTTTGTTCCAAACAGTTGACAAAGACGTCTGGGCAGAGAAAGGGTCCTGACTTGATGCACTGCTCTGCAGGCAGCTGGGTGACTCCGGCCTCTGTTGGTTTGCAGCCTGGGCCAGGGCTGGGGAGTTGCTGAGGGGTGGGCTCAGGCTCACAGTAGGTAGGCTGCTGCTTGGGCTTTCAACTATTACCTCTGATCACAATGAATTCATGAATTTCTATTAGTTTGATGCATATCTCTTCCACTGGACTTCCAAGCTCTGGAGAGCAGGAACCACACTGTATTTAATTCTGGAGCCTCAGGGCCTGGCACAAGGTCAAGCACACAGTAAGTGCTCAGTAAGTGCTAGAGACAAAAACGCACTGCAGCCTCCCTGCCAGCCTGATTTCTGGAGCATCCCTGACTCTCTTAATGGAAAGAGCTTCTCAGAGCTTCCCAAGCTGACCAGAGGAGGGACTGTCATGGTCATGGGCCCTGCTTCCCTCTTATAGTTCTCTTAGCTGGAAGGCAGGGCCCTTCTCCTCTGAGCTGCTTCTGAGGCCACTTATTTGTTTATTTCCAAACCCAAAAATGCTTCTTAGGTTTTGCTGCCACCTGACTTGAAGCTCTGACCACCCCAGCACTACTTCTGCTCTGCCCCATCCAGACCTCAAGCGAGATTCATTCCCCCAGCCTCAGACAAACCATACCCCTATCACAACCATAACTATTTTTAGCGGAGCAGGAAGCGGGGGGCTGCCGAATGACCTCACTGCCTATAGAGACTTCAGTCCCCTGCCCCACCCACCCTTCACTCACCCGGTGTCACTTCCCCCTTTTAATAACAACAACACTGACACCAAGTTTCACTTCCACCACTTCCTGTGGGTTTTGTTCATCCTCAGCTGCTGAGGTTTCTAGAGGGTGGGTGAGTCTCTGGCCCAGCTGCAGGAAGGTCCCTCTGACTATAAACTCTACCCCTAAGAATTTAGAGGCTTGCCTTTCAGGTCCTCAGACACATTCACCTTTCTTTTTTGTTTGTTTTTTTTTTTTTGAGATAGAGTCTCACTCTGCCGCCCAGGCTGGAGTGCAGTGCAGTGGCGCGATCTTGGCTCGCTGCAGCCTCTGCCTCCCAGCTTCAAGTGATTCTCCTGTCTCAGCTTCCTGAGTAGCTGGGATTACAGGCGTGTGCCACCATACCTGGCTAATTTTTGTATTTTTAGTAGAGGCAGAGTTTCTCCATGTTGGCCAGGCTGGTCTTGACCTCCTGACCTCGGCCTCCCAAAGTGCTGGGATTATAGGTGTGAGCCACCGCACCTGGCCATATTCTCCTTTTTTTTTTTCCCAGACAGAGTTTTGCTCTTGTTGCCCACGCTGGAGTGCAATGGTGTGATCTCAGCTCACCGCAACCTCCGCCCTCTGGGTTCAAGTGATTCTCCTGCCTCAGCCTCCCAAGTAGCTGGGATTACAGGCATACACCACGACGCCCGGCTAATTTTGTATTTTTAGTAGAGACGGGGTTTCTCCATGTTGGTCAGGCTGGTCTTGAACTCCTGACCTCAGGTGATCCGCCTGCCTTGGCCTCCCAAAGTGCTGGGATTACAGGCATGAGCCACCACACCTGGCCCACATTCTCCTTTTTTAAAGCTGTCCAGAATAGGGGATTCTCCATCCTTCCCTGGGTCAGAATCCCAATATCTGATCCAAGTTCATCCTGTTGTCTAACCCAAATCTCTCCTGCTATTAGGGTTGCCATATTTTGCAAGTAAAAATACAGAACACAGAACACCCATTTAAATTTGAATTTCAGATAAACAATGAATAGAAGGCCAGGGGCAGTGGCTTATGCCTGTAATCCCAGCACTTTGGGAGGCTGAGGTGGGCGGATCATGAGGTCAGGAGTTCGAGACCAGCCTGATCAACATGGTGAAACCCTATCTCTACTAAAAATACAAAAATTAGCTGCGTGTGGTGGCATGCACCTGTAATCCCAGCTACTCAGTAGGCTGAGGCAGGAGAATTGCTTGAACCCAGGAGACGGAGGTTGCAGTGAGCCGAGACTGTACCACTGTACTCCAGCCTGGGCAAAAGAGCAAGACTCCGTCTGAAAAAAAAAAAAACAAAGAAACAACAACAAAAAAATGAATAACTTTTTAGTTAAGCATGTCCTGTGTAATATTATACTAAAAAAAATTCATTGTTTATCGGAAATTCAAATGTAACTGGACATCCTTTATTTTATCTGGCAACTCCCTGCCTGCTGTATTCCTTCTCTTTTTGTTTGGAGACAGTCTTACTCTGTCACCCAGGCTAGAGAGCAGTGGTGCGATCTCAACTCACTGCAGCCTCAACCTCCTAGGCTCAAGGGATCCTCCCACCTCAGCCTCCCAGATAGCTGGGATTACAGGCATACACCACCATGCTCAGCTAATTTTTGCATTTTTAGTAGAGATGGGGTTTCGCCATATAGCCCAGGGTGGTCTTGAACTCCTGGCCTCAAGTGATCCACCCGCCTCATCCTCCCAGAGTGCTGGGATTACAGGCGTGAGTCGCTGCACCCAACCTTGTATTCCTTCGCATGAAAGCAGCAGTTCTCAACCATTTTGATCTCAGGATCTCTTTACACTGTTAGAAATTATTGAGGACACCCAAAGAAGCTTTGTTGATGTGGGTGAATGATAGCTACTGATATTTACCATATTAGAAAGGAAAACAGACATTTTAAAAGTAGTAATTAAGGCCAGGCGCGGTGGTTCAAACCTGTAATCCCAGCACTTTGGGAGGCCGAGGCAGGTGGATCACTTGAGGTCGGGAGTTCCAGACCAGCCTGGCCAACATGGAGAAACTCCCGTCTCTACTAAAAATACAAAAATTACCCAGGCATGGTGGCAGGCGCCTGTAATCCCAGCTACTTGGGAGGCTGAGGCAGGAGAATCGCTTGAAGCCGGGAGGTGGAGGTTGCGGTGAGCCAAGATCTCATCATGGCACTCCAGGCTGGGCAACAAGAGCAAAACTCCATCTCAAAAAAAAAAAAAAAAGAATACAAAAATTAGCCGGGCACGGTGGCACAAGCCTGTAATCCCAGCTACTCAGGAGGCTGAGGCAGGAGAATCACTTGAACCTGGGAGGCGGAGGTTGCAGTGAGCCGAGATCACGACACTGCACTCCAGCCTGGGTGACAGAGTAAGTCTCAAAAAAAGAAAAAAAAAGCAGGAATTAAGATAACAGTAATATCTCATTATGTACATATGTACAAAAAATAATTTTTCAAAACAAAAAAAATTATTGAGGAGAGTGGCATTGTTCTACATTATTTTACAAATATTTTTTGATTTTTCAATTTTAAATTATGTTAAAAAACATAACATAAAATTACCATCTTAACCATTTTTTTTTTTTTTTTTTCTGAGACTGAATCTCACTCTGTCGCCCAGGCTGGAGTGCAGTGGTGCGATCTCGGCTCACTGCAAGCTCTGCCTCCTGGGTTCAAGCGATTCTCCTGCCTCAACCTCTCGAGTAGCTGGGACTATAGGTGCCCACCACCATGAGCAGCTAATTTTTTGTATTTTTAGTAGAGACAGGGTTTCACCGTGTTAGCCAGGATGGTCTCGATCTGCTGATCTCGTGATCCACCCGCCTCAGCCTCCCAAAGTGCTGGGATTACAGGCGTGAGCCACCACGCCCAGCCCATCTTAACCATTTTTAAGCATATAGTTCAATAGTGTTAAATATATTCATCAATTGAGACCAGAAGGTCAAGGCTGCAGTGAACCATGATTGCGCCACTGCACTCCAGCCTGGGCGACAGAGTGAAACTCTGCCTCAAAAAAATAAATAAATATATTCACATAATTGTGCAGAGGTAGATTCTTATACCTCCAACTGCTGCATTTGGTATGTTGTAATATCACACACCGTGAATCTCTGGAAAACTCCACTGTACACTCATGAGAGAATGAGAGTGAAAAAGGCAAATGATGTTTCCTTATTATTAGTAAAACAGTTCTAGGCCTATAATCCAGCACTTTGGAAGGCCAGGTTGGGTGGATCACTTGAGTCCAGGAGTTCGAGACCAGCCTCGAGGGCAACATAGTAAGGCCCTGTCTCTACAAAAAGTACAAAAAATTAGCCAGGGGTGGTGGCACATGCCTGTGGTCTCACCTGAGCCCAGGAAGTCAAGGCTGCAGTGAGCCATGATCACACCACAGCACTCCAGCCTGGGTGACAGAGCAAGACCCTGTCTCATAACACCACCACCACCACCAACAAACCCCACTTCTGACTGTGTGTACCTTCTGAAAAGATTTGGGGAGCCCCCAGGGGTTCCCCCAGGGGTTCCTGGACCACACTTGGAGAACCAGTGCTCTAGCACAATGCCAGAGACTTCAGTGGTGATCGGTTATCTACTCCTTTGCCCTGCAAGTTAACTTGGGATGGGGGATGATGTGACACTACACACATAATTTAATGCAATTCCAAGCTGGTTCTTTTTTCTGAGATGAGTGGTGCAGATGTGGGGAATCTTGGGGCTAGAGAGACTGCCCCAAAAGGCCTGGGTATGGGACTCAGTTGTGAGGTGGACCAAGCTGACTTAGCTGTGAAGGACAGAACTGCAGTTCTGTGTTCCCGGAGCCTTAAAGAGGCATCTAAAGAAAGTCAACCCTGCTAGGCAGCGAGACAGAATGGGTGAGCCTGGTGGGAGGCCAGGGTCAAGGAGCCAGCCGTGTGCTGCCCACCCCACCCCCAACCATGACTGGCGAGGGAGGGAGTTGACCAACTCCACCCCTCACCCCTACCTGGCATCTGTCTGCCTATTCTTTTTTTCCCCCCTTTTTGTGGAGAATGGGGTCTTGAGATATTGACCAGGCAGGTTTTGAACTCCTGGGCTCAAGCTATCCTTCCGCCTCTGCCTCCCTAAGTGCTGGGATTACAGGTGTGAGCCACTACGCCCGGTCTGTCTGCCCATTCTGACCCTCGTGGGCATTTCCAGCAAGGGCTGGGACAGCAAGGCTAACATTGCTTATGAGGAATGACTTGGGCTCTCAAATATCTGCTCTACTAACTCTGCCCCTGGGCCCAGGCGCGCAGAGCCCCACAGCTGGGGGGCTTATTCCTTGACTGACCAATCCAGTGACGCAAGAGTGGGGACCGAAAACAGCCAGTTTTCGTCAACACAAGCAGTCCCATGACAACCAGCTCTAGTGGAACTGGGGCGTCTTACTACACACACCCTTGGCACACTCACCTCTGTGCTGTTTTTGTTTTTTTTTTTTGAGATGGAGTTTTTGCTCATGTTGCCTAGGGTGGAGTGCAATGGTGCGATCTTGGCTCACCTCAACCTCTGCCTCCCGGGTTCAAGCAATTCTCCTGCCTCAGCCTCTCGAGTAGCTGGGATTACAGGCATGTGCCTGGCTAATTTTGTATTTTTAGTAGAGACGGGGTTTCTCCGTGTTGGTCAGGCTGGTCTCGAACTCTCGACCTCAGGTGATCCGCCCGCCTCGGCCTCCCAAAGTGCTAGGATTATAGGCGTGAGCCACGGTGCCCAGCCACCTCTGTGCTGTTAACATCCATCCTGTAGGTGTTAGTTTATGGCCCCAACTTTATTATAAGTAAATTCCTTGAAGGAGGGGACGTGCCTCAATTGCTTCTGTATTTTCCATGGCACCTAGAACAATAGTAAGGTCTCAATAAATGTTGATGTGTTTATTAGGGAATGGGTTTTCACTTGATTTAACTATCAAGTTCCCCTTTATAAGGGGCTGGGGCCAGGAAAGCGGGTGGAGGCCCTTTATTAAACATTTATTGAGTACCTGTTCTCACTCCTTAGGTTTTCTCTGGTGATGTATTGCTTACAAAGCATGTTCATGTGTTGTCTCATTTAATCCTTGCAGTAATGTGATGGGTGTGAGCTGACTGTGAAAGTGACTCTCTAAGTCATTGCAACGCACTCTGTGGGAAGAATGTGCTAGCCCAGCAAGGCTGTCTTTGTGATGTCCAGTGTGTGCGTGCGTGGGGAGGCGCTCCCAAAAGCTGCGCTGGGGCAGGGTGTCCTGAACGGGGTTACCAGATGTATCTTGACAAAGAGGTTGGCACCACCATGAAGACCAATTCAACCAGCTCTCCTAGCCCAGCTTGCATGCTCTTCAAGGAAACTTCCCACTGAACTTCGGAATACCCTTGTGTGAAATTGCCACAGGCAGTGAATGTGCTCATCAGCAAACCCAAGTATCTGGTTGGTTTGACAGGGGTTTTGTTATTCATTAGAAATGAATGAATTGGCATGTTGGCTGAATCCATTCCTCTCCTAGAGCTCAGTGAGTCTGCTCCTGAGCCTCCTAGCCTGTTGATAAGCAAGGTTTCTGAGCAGCAAAGTGAGGCTCCGAATGGCAAACAGGTCTTCAGGTGAGCCCGGCCACCATGTGAGGCCCTGTTGGCAGGCCAGGCTCTCCCCAGGCCCCACCTGGCCTCACCAATGGCTCTTGGATTCACAGAGGACTGCACATTGGACTGGGAGACAGGGCAAGCCAGGGGTCCCTTAGCAGAGAAGGGATCCCTGCCAGTAACTAGCCTGCTGTGAGTATGAAGTTGCCACTTACCAAGGACCCTCCTGATGGACACAACAAAGGCGATGGGTGATTGCTGCCAGGGCTCATAAAGAGGTGATTCAGAATCTAGCTGGGGGAACTTTGAAAGGTCATTGCACCTTGACCCTAGCTTCCAGGCGGGACATGTGGTGAGTTCTGCTGCAATAGCTGGGTGCCCTCACAGGCCAGAGCTCAGGTTAATGCAGCTCGGAGCTCGAATTCTGATCACAGGAAGAGAATGGTGAGGAGGATGGAGGCAGGGGTGCTGGCTGGGCCCAGAACACCAAAGGCAGAGCTGAACACTTCCACTGGGAAGTGGGGGTTTTGGCCTCTTGGGCTGGGAAATTCCTGGCCGGCACTGTCTGTTTATCAGGGAAGCTGAGTCAGACTGAAACCTATCTCCTAAAAAGCTCTGCTATTTCTAGGATTCCATCCGGTCAAAGCCAGCCTCCTCTTCCCTGGGGAATTCCTTTGAGGGTGGAGAGATAGAGGGGACAGACTGGCCTTTTCCTAGACATGGAAACCTGAAATCTGAGTTTTTGCCCATTTATGGACCTGAAATCCCCTCCCCCACCTAGGATGACTCATCCCCTAGCTTGACCCAACTGCCCCTAGAGAGGGAAAAGGGTGAAACTGAGACGGTGGGATTAGCTCAGGGAGGGGGTTGGAGGCTGGAAAGAGAAAGGAAAAGACAACTGAAAAGGATGGGGAATTCCTTTGCAAAGAGATGGTGAGGAGAGGATTTCAGAGCCAAAAAGAGGCAGAATGAGAAAGAGAGAAAGATTTTCATCCCAGAGGGAAGCTGCATGCCTGGCAGAGTAAAAATCTTCCAGGTTAAGGTAGGTTCAGGCCCTCATCTTGAGTAAATTCTGGAACTTTAATGTGATCAGAGCCACTTGCCGTGCTTGTGAAAATGCAGAGATTCCCGTGCCCTCCCTGGGCTGTGCTCCGCTTCCAGGCTCCTTCAGGGATCTGAAGTAGGAAGTTCTGAAACACAGAAAGAGGATTGACTGGGAATCCTTCTCCCAGCCTGGGGCCTCTGCTGTATAAAGCGACTCACAACCCCTCTGCAGGTGCCAATGTCAGAGGCAGAGCCCTGGTCCAAGGGTGACGTTTCTAACATTCTTCTAAAAATCTGTGAAAGACTTTGGCCAGGCCCAGTGGCTCAAGCCTGTGATCCCAGCACTTTAGGAGGCTGAGGCAGGTGGATCTCTTGAGGTGAGGAGTTCGAGACCAGCCTGGCCAACATGGCAAAACCTGTCTCTACTAAAAATACAAAAAAATTAGCTGGGTGTGGTGGCATGCACCTGTAGTCCCAGCTACTGGAGGAGCAGGGGGGCGCTGAGGTGGAGGATCGCTTGCGCTCAGGAGGTCGAGGCTGCAGTAAGCTGAGATTGCACCATTGTACTCCAGCCTGGGCCACAGAGTGAGACCCTGTGTCAAAGAAAAAAAAGACTTTTTATCGGGTGGAGAAAGCCAGTCCCCACCAGGCCAAATATGCCTCATCGCAGCACTGCCCACCTCCCCACATAATCATATCAGAGAAGCTTTGGAAAGAACTGCTTTCCTAGTCAATACAATCCTAGAATCTTTACAGCCAGAAGGGACTTCTTCAGGTATCATCTGGCGGGATTTTTCACCTGAAGCAGAAATTCCTTCTAGCAACAACCCCCACATCTCTATCTCCAACCCAAATCTCTCAAACTCCAGGCTCCTCATACCACTTATCTTTGCCTGGAGGCCTAAGTGCCTCTGACTTCACCTCACACCTCCTCCATCTGCAAGTCTTCCCCGACCCAGCTAATGGACACTCCACCCTCCAAGTTTCTCAGGCCAAAGACCATGGAGTGATTCTTGGTTTCTCTCTTTCTTTCATACCCTACATCTAATCCATCAGGAAAGCCTGTTGGCTCTAGCTTCAGAATATGTCAGAAATCTGACAAGTTGTCATTTCTTTACTACTGACTCCAGTCCAAGCCCCATTACCTCTTTCCAGAATTGGACAATGTCGACCCTCCCATGGCTAGTCTCAACAAGCAGAAGAATTTTTTTTAATTCTATCTCAAAAAAAAAAAAATGTCATTCTTTTGCTCAGAACTTCTTGGTGGTTGGCAATTTCATTTTGAATAAAAGCCACAGCCCATATAATGGTTCACAAGGCCCTGTGTAATCTACCTTCCCCACCCTTGTTACCTCTCCTGACACGTCTTCTGCTACTCTCTCATGCACTCTGCTCCAGCATCAATGGCTGTTCTAGAACTTGCAACCTGCTCTTGCCTTCAGGTCTTTGCAATGGTTGTTCCCTCCACCCTGAACACTGTTCCCCCAGATAGCCACATAGCTAGCTCCACCCCCACCCCCTGCCACCAGGTCTTTATTCAAATGCCACCTTCTCAGGAAGGCCTTCTCTGATCACTCTTATTTAAAATTTCAATCCTTTCTCCTCTCCATCCCCGTACCCCATCCTAATTATTAGTATTTTCCTAATTCTTATCATGACTATTTATTTATTTATTTATTTTTTGAGATGGAGTCTTGCTCTATCACTCAGGCTGGAGTGCAGTGGCACTATCTTGGCTCACTGCAACCTCTGCCTCCCGGGTTCAAGCTATTCTCCTGCCTCGGCCTCCTGAGTAGCTGGGATTACGGGCGCCTGCCACCATGCCCAGCTAATATTTGTATTTTTAGTAGAGACAGGGTGTCACCATGTTGGCCAGGCAGGTCTCGAACTCCTGACCTCAGGTGATCCTGCCTTTCTCTGCCTCCCAAAGTGCTGGGATTACAGGCATGAGCCACCATGCCAGGTCTATTTATTTATTTACTTATGAGACAGCATCTCACTCTGTTGCCCAGACTGGAATACAGTGGTGCAATCTCTGCTCACTGCAACCTCTGCCTCCCGGGCTCAAGCAATCTTCTCACCTCCACCTCCCAAGTAGCTGGTACTACAGGTGTGTGCTACCATTCCTGACTTTTTTCTTCTTTCTTTCTTTTTAGAGATAGGTTCTCACTCTCTTGCCCAGGCTGGAGTACAGTGGTACAATCTTGGCTTACTGCAGCCTTGACCTCCCAGGCTCAAGCAATCCTCCCACCTCATCCTCCCGAGTAGCTGAGACTACAGATGTGAACCACCACACCCGTCTAACTTTTGCATTTTTTTGTAGAGACAGGGTTTGGCCATGTTGCCCAGGCTGGTCTGGAACTCCTGGACTCGAGTGACCTGCCTGCCTTGACCTCCCAGAGTGCTGGGACTATAGGCTTGAGCCACTGTGCCTGGCCATGGCCTTTTAATATACTATATCATTTAATTATTTACTATACTTGTCTTTCTCCACTAGAATGGATGCCCCATAAGACAAAAATCTCAGTTTTGTTCACAGATGTATCTCCAGAGCCTGGAACAGTATACACTGTTGGCACTCAATAAATACTGAATGAATGACTGAATGACTGAATGAACATCATACTTTTTTTTTTTTTTGAAACAGAGTCTTGCTCTGTCCCCATGGCTGGAGTGCAGTGGCGTGATCTTGGCTCACTGCAATCTCCACATCCTGGGTTCAAGTGACTCTCTTGCCTCAGCCTCCTGCATAGCTGGGATTACAGGCACGTGCCACCACACCTGGCTAATTTTTGTAATTTTAGTAGAGACTGGGTTTCATCATGTTGGCCAGGCTGGTCTCGAACACCTGACCTCAAGTGACCCACCTGCCTCAGCCTCCCAAAGTGCTGAGATTACAGGCATGAGTCACTGCGCCCGGCCTGCATGAATGTCCTATGTAGGTGGTTGCCTTATCAAGCTGAATCTAGTGTCTCAGTAGCCCCCACTCACTGGTCCTCGTCCTGGTCCTGGTCCTGCTCTCTGAGCCATGGCCTGTACATCTATTCTCTTTTCCAGAAGATCAACCGTGTCATCTATTATGTGATTCCCACCCACTCCCCTTCCCCTACTTTAAAAGTGCCCAGACTCTTCAGCTAAGACCCAGGACTCTTCCTTTGTCCTGGGTCCATCCTTGTCCTCAAGACATGTGTGGGCTATCAGTCAGCGGGCTTCAGATTCTGACTTGCAGAGCTGAAGTCCGCCTCTAGAAGCTCTACTGGAGTGTGGGCATTGTGCTTTGCAGAGGACTGTTGCTTCCCAACAGTGCTCTGGATCACTGTCTCCCCTCTCACTTTATCTGCCCAAGGAGGGCCCAAGGCAGCTGATGGGATGGGGCAGGGGGAGAGGTGAAGGGGTCATCTTGATGGTGAGTACTAACATGCTGCTGCAGTTTCCCTCCCTCTACACAGAGGACTGCCTGGACTTGCCCCGGGAAAGGGCTGAGGATGGGGAGAGGATTCCTACCAGGATTACATGGTCCTGGTTGCAGAAGGCCCTTTGCTGTCTCTCAAAGCTGCTTCCCCACCTCCCCCAACCCTCGTCATCGTCTGGGTTCTTCACATTCCAGAAGCACTGATGTGGCACTAAATATTCCTGCAGCTTCAGCCTTCTCCCTTGGGGGCCCACGTCATCGCTGTGAGCCTGGTTTCTGGAATGTTTTTGATATGAAGCATCCAGGCAGGTGAGGGGAAGGGCTGTGCAGGGTGGGATCCACAGTCCCTCATCTAGGTCTCTTTGGAACCAAGAAAATAGATATTCTCTTCCAGCTCAGATTTTCTTTCCCCAGAAGGCTTCCCCCACATCCACCCCCTCACCTTGCCCACCCTTCCCTCCACCTGGCTTAGAAGAGGTTACATAAGCAGATGCAGGAGGACACAGAGTTAGGACCGAATGGTTATGTTAGGACACAGATGTTAGGACTCTCCTTTCCTGGAAAGTCCACCTCCCCCAGCCCCTGCTGAGATAGCACTGATGGAAAGGGCTGTGTCCTCTCCCTCCCTCCCCATTCCACACCCTGCGCGTCCCTTAGGTACAGGCTCTCCCTCCACTGTGTCCTCCTCTCCTCCATCCCCTCCAATTCTGGTCCTGTCCCTCACCCTTCAGCTTCTCGCCAGGCGCAGTGGCTCATGCCTGTAATCTCAACACTTTGGGAGGCAGAGGCAGGCGGATCATGAGGTCAGGATATCGAGACCATCCTGGCTAACATGGTGAAACCCCGTCTCTACTAAAAATACAAAAAATTAGCCGGGCGTGGTGATGGGCGCCTGTAGTCCCAGCTACTTGGGAGGCTGAGGCAGGAGAATGGCGTGAGCCCGGGAGGCGGAGGTTGCAGTGAGCTGAGATCACACCACTGCACTCCAGCCTGGGTGACAGAGCGAGACTCTGTCTCAAAAAAACAAACAAACAAAAAAAACACCCTTCTGCTTCTCCCGCTCACTCTCTCTCTTTCTTTTTTTTTTTTTTTTTTTTTTGAGACTGAGTCTTGCTGTCACCCAGGCTGCAGTGCAGTGGCGCAATCTAGGCTCACTGCAACCTCTGCCTCCCAGGTTCAAGCAATTCTCCTGCCTCAGGCTCCCAAGCAGCTGGGACTACAAACATGCTCCACCATGCCTGGCTAATTTTTTTTGTATTTTTAGTAGAGACGAGGTTTCACCATGTTGGCCAGGCTGGTCTCGAACTCCTGACCTCAGGTGATCCACCCACCTTGGCCTCCCAAAGTGCTGGGATTACAGGCATGAGCCACCATGCCTGGCTTCACTCTCTTCTTTCTTAGCTTTCTCTTGGGGCTTGTGGAGACTAGGAAAGGGCACTTGGGAAATTGGCATATTCCTTGTGCCTGCAAAAGAACCTGGCATATAATGGATGCTCATATAATAAATATTTATAAATAAACTTGGCATATAAATTTATAGTTCCTTCACTTACATTCTTTTATCCAATTCTCCAAACACCATGCCGTTCAAGTGAGTCTGTGGGATGCCAAACCTGGGTTTGAGGTCTGATTTCTCCATTTGCTATCAAGTTCCTTTTTTTTGAGACAGAGTCTCGTTCTGTTGCCCAGGCTGGAGTGCAGTGGCACAATCTCGGCTCACTGCAACTATCGCCTCCCAGGTTCAAGGGATTTTCCTGCCTCAACCTCCCCAGTAGCTGGGCCTAGAGGAGTGCGCCACCATGACCGGCTAATTTTTTGTATTTTTAGTAAAGTCAGGATTTCACCATGTTGGCCAGGCTGGTCTCGAGCTCCTGACAAGTGATGCTTCTGCCTCGACCTCCCAAAGTGCTGGGATTACAGATGTGAGCCACTGCACCTGGCCTACTTAATGTTTTTGAGTCTCCATTTCTTTTATAAAATGAGAATGATAAAAATAGTACTGAACTAACAAGACTATCGTGAGCATTACATGAGGTAACACACCTAAAGGGCTTGACCCATAAGCACTTAGTGAATGGTAGCCCCTATTATTATCTCCGAAGATGCAATTCTTTCCATCATCCAAACTCCCTTTCTTTCTTTTTTTTTTTTTGAGACCAGGCTGGAGTGCAGTGGTGCGATCTCTGCTCACTGCAAGCTCCGCCTCCTGGGTTCACGCCATTCTCCTGCCTCAGCCTCCTGAGTAGCTGGGACTACAGGCGCCCGCCAGCACGCCCGGCTAATTTTTTATATTTTTAGTAAAGACGGGGTTTCACCGTGTTAGCCGTGATGGTCTCGATCTCCTGACTTGTGATCCGCCCACCTCTGCCTCCCAAATTTCTGGGATTACAGGCATGAGCCACCGCGCCGTCCCCAAACTCCCTTTCAACATGATCTGAACCAATAACAATTTCTCACTGAATTGCAGTGAGTTACAGACTCCCAGTCTGTAACCTCCTTGAGGCTAAGATCTCTGTTTTTTTTTTTTTTTTTTTTTTTTGCACCAGGGATACAGCAATTACCTCTGTCTTCTACTAAGCTTAGCACACAAAAGGGCTTGATTCATGAGAGGAATGAATAAAGGAGCACTGCTAACCCCACAGCTGAACTCTAAGCTTCTGGAGATAAACCCACCCCCTGGATTTTTTCCATGTTTACCCAGAGTCTAGCCCAGAGTTCCAGCACTGAGTAGGACCTCAGAGACTTAAGACCTAAGTACTCCAGTGTCGCCTAAGCAATGTCTTGTTTGCTCTCCCATCTTGACCTCATAGTTGCCTTGCCCTCCCCATCTCCTTTGCAGACTCGTGACTTTGCCAGCTCAGCTCTCCAGGTGTGGGAGGGGAGGTCCAACGCGCTCCACTGGGCAGGCACCGACAGCCAGCAGGACAGGTGTGTTGTGGGGCCAGAGCCAGAGCTGGGGACGTTTGGAGGCCTCCTGTGACTACCAGAGGGGGTCGGGGTGGGGGAGGGAGGCTGCCTGAAGCCAGAGCCAGCCGGCTGCTGGCCGGCACTTTGTCCTCATCCTCCCTTTCATCCCCAGCCCTCGGAGCCTGGGAGTTTCTCAATGGAGCAGGCGTGCGGGGAATGCTCTGCAGGGGGCTGAGGGAGTTGGCGTAGGGTGGGGGTGGACATTCCAGGCATTCTTTGCTTTCTCTAGGAGTCAGGCAGTGAGGACGGAGGGGGGAAAAGCTGCCCAGCACCAGAGTAAAGGGGATTTCTTAGGAAGGAGAGAATAAAGGCTGTGGGGGTGTCTTTACGCAGCAGGAGCAGGGCTCAAGCAGACAGGAGCAGGGGTGGGAGGAGAAGGAGGCAGGTGGTGGGGGCAGGGTGGGATAATCTGCCAAATCCACTTCTACTTTAGTGCCAAAGGCCGGAAGAGCAACTGGGACTCTGGGCCCAGGGCCTTCCCACCTGTGTGCTTAATAGGGTCAGGCCAGAGCTACTGAGCTCACGTTTGTTTTGATTCGGCAGTTTTTCTATTTCCCATCCCTGGCAGCCTAGGGGAACGAGTATTAGGAGAAGGCTCAAAAACCTGCTCAGCACCATCCCTCCCCACCTCAATCACCAAAGAGAACAGCAGGGCCTGCTTCCAATCACCTTTCTGGTTTTAATGGTACTTTTTGGCCACGGAGGTCCATTAGGTAGAGACCATTAGGTAAAGAGACTCAAGAGTGTGGAGTGGAGTGTGGGGGGTTGTGGAAGGAGGTGGAAATAGTTGCAAAAATATCTCTCTGTACACAAAACTTAGATGTCATAGTGGATTTTCCCAGAACATAGCATTCACATTATTGAAAACAGCAAGATTCACTTTTCCTAAAACACAAAGCCAAGAACATAAAAATAAATATGGACATTCTAGAGTCCTGAAGGCCTAGAGAACACATCCATAGTCTGGACTTTAGAGCAGCTTAGAGGCAGAAGTTCTGAGTCACTGAGGTCCAAGGTGGAGTCCAGAGGAGGCTGGGCCCCTTGAGATGAAGTCCACACAGCAGGCGGAGGCTTTTCAAGTCTTTCAGATTCACAGCAGCAACTTCAGGAGGCTCAGGCCAGGTTTGGAGGATGGAAAAGGGAAGAGAACCATTGAAGAAACAGAGATTGTGTTCTCTTACTCCTAGGCTAAATAAGGAAGGGTTAGGTGGGGCGCAGTGGCTCACGCCCGTAATCCCAGCACTTTAGGAGGCCGAGGCGGGTGGATCACCTGAGGTCGGGAGTTTGAGACGAGCCTGACCAACATGGAGAAACCCTGTCTCTACTAAAAATACAAAATTAGCCGGGCATGGTGGCAGGCGCCTGTAATCCCAGCTACCAGGGAGGCTGAGGCAGGAGAATCGCTTGAACCCGGGAGGCGGAGGTTGAGGTGAGCTGAGATCGTGCCATTGCACTCCAGCCTGGGCAACAAGAGCGAAACTCCGTCTCAAAAAAATAAATAAATAAATAAAAATAAAAATAACAAAGGGTTACTCCAGACCATTCCCAGAATGCCTCACGCACATTAGGGGTGCCACCATCCAGTTCTGGTGGTTGGTAGGAACGGGAATGTGTGTGTAAAGAGGTCTGGCCCCACTTGGGCAGGGAATGAGTAGGGAAGGAGCTGTCCTTAGAAGGCACCATGTGTACAGAGTATTCATGGGATGCAGGAGATGGGCCCTGGGAGAGTTCTCTTTCCAGGTCTCTGTGGCCCCTCCATGTACACAAGAAACAGGCAATGTGGACTCTGTCGCGGGCGTTCCCGTTCCCCTCTCTATATTATCCTCTTCGTTCAGCAGGGCTGAAGACAGACACTGAACCCTTGATGCATTTCATTTGCCTGCTTCCCATATCCTGCCCTGCCCAGGGCTCCACTGCAAACCATCTCAGCCTTCTGAGCTGGGATGCAGGTCCTGGGAGGTGGGGGAGAAGGCATCTCCCCTCGGGGTGCAACCAGCTGCATCTGAGAGCCTGACCGGGCTGGGGCAATGCCTACCCGACTCAGGTGAGCTTTGAGCAGACCCTCAGTGCCTGCCGGTAGGTCGCTGTCACCTCCTGGCAGTCTGTCAGGGAAAAGCAGCTGTCCCCCAAAGGATCCTGCCGCCAGCGCCTCAGGCAGCTTCCAGGGCCCTCTGAGGGGGGCTCCTCAAGCCCCATGAGGTTGTCCACAGACACACAGCCCCGCAGTGGGGGCTCTGGGAGCCGTTCAGGCAAGTCCAGCTGGTCAAAGGACTCAGAGGACAGGATGCTGTCCTCGCTCACAGCCCCTGAGGGTCGGCTGGCCCGGGCCAGGGGGCGAGATGGGGCGAGTTCATCCAAGGAGCCGAAGGTGGTGGGGGCCGCGAGCTCCAAGGCTGTCTGGGAGAACTTGCCATTGAGTTTGAGGATGCCTTTGCGATGGAGGAGCAGCCCTGAAGCTTGCGGAGGCTTCTGCTCCTTGGGACCCCCACTCACAAACACGTCGCCTGCGCCCAAGAGCTCCCCAGATTCACTGGGCTCGGGAGAGGAGTAGTAGCCAGACTCGCGCTGTTGGGGCTTCTTGAGAATGCCCTTCTTGGGGAGCAGGGGGGCAGCCTGCCCTGGGCTCGCAGGGATTGGGCTGAGCTCCGGAGGGTCCTCCTGTGCCCCCTCTGCAGAGGCTGACACCTTCTTCTTGAGAATGCCCTTTGGCAGCTTGAGGTTGCTCTTGCCAGGGCGATGGGCAGTGTCATCAGCCGTGTCACTGTGGAGAGACTGGGCCATGTCATTCTCCTTGCGGGACTTCTTGAGCGAATGCTGGCGCTCCAGGCCAGGGGTGGTGCTTCCCCCACCAGGTGCATGCTGCTTGAAGAAGCTGCACACCTTGGCCCCATTCTCCAGGAGGGGGCGGGAGGAACGCCGGAGCCAGTCAGCCATGGAGGCGCGGGCAGAGTCACTGCCAGGGTGCCCACCCTCATGCGGAGCCTCCTGCTCTCCCACTCGGGTGGCGTAGCCCCAGTTGACCCACCAGTGACTGGCCACATCCTCCAGGGTGGCCCGGCGGGTGGGGTTCACCATCAACAGCCACCGGATCAGGCCACAGGCATCTGGAAGACAAAAGGCAGGTGCTTCAGTTTGGCAGCTCCCAGAATAGGCACTCCCTGTCCCCTGTCCCCAGCTCATCCCCTTTTGAGCTATGACACTGCATACTCCTGGGTCGGATGCGTCCCTTCCAACCTAGGGCTCTATACATGCCTTGGCCCAGGACAGCTCCCCAGTCCAGAGTTCCTGGACTGACTCCTCCAGCTGCCTCTCTGTCCTCTGACCCCTCAGGACTGTGACCCCTTCATAAGCCCTTGTGTGTATGTTGGTGTCTATCCTCTCTCTCTCCATTGAAATTCAACCCTCTGAGGGTAGAGACTGTGTTCACGGTAAACTGGGTCTCTCACACCCTTCTTCCTGCCTTCTGAGTCATAGTGAAGGACAAAAAGATTTCTGAGGATGAGAACAAAAGCAATAGGAAATGAGACAACTGTAGCAAAGAAGATCTAAGTGAGACCTTAGGAACCACTTCCCAAATATAATCAAGCATGCCCCTGTGGGAAAGAAAGAGCTATCCCCTCCTTCCCCAGAGGTCTCGACATTGGACATACGGTGGAGGGTACCCTAACCCACCATGGGCCATGATGGACTGTTGCCCTTTTGACTTTAGTGCCACTGTGTAGTTTCTGCCTTAGGAATGAGTGAAGGACACCCCAGGCCTGGATAAGAACGCCCACACCTCTTACTCACCAGAGGGTTTAGGTGGCTCCCGGTAGGCCCCGTTGCTGATCTGTTTCACTAGGATCTTATGGTCATGCCCGTCAAAGGGCATGGTGCCATGCACCAGGATGTAGAGGAGAACACCCAGGGACCAGCTGTCCACCTGAGAGAGATGGGGGAGGTCAGCAGGGATGCCCATACCAGACAGGAAAATGTTACATGCTGGAGAACTCAGAGGCCAGCACACCTGAGGACGACCCACCTCTCCTACCCAGGGGCCAAGACGGGGATGCTGCAGAAGGGGTCTGAGATGTTGTCAATCGCATTCCCTGCGAGGGACAGCCACAAGCACAAGAGCTATAGCCAGGTCATCTCTTCCGGGCTGGGGAAGGGGTGGTTGTGACAGATATCATCTCTACATCACTCTCAGGAGGCTGGACTGGGTGCTGGGAAAGGTAACAGGAACGAGGAATGTGAGGGAGGCAAAGAACTAACCTAGGAGTCAGGAGACCTAAGTTCTAGTTCTAGGGGTTTTTTTGGTTTTTGTTTGTTTGTTTGTTTGAGATGGAGTCTTGCTCTGTTGCCCAGACTGGAGTGCAGTGGCATGATCCTGGCTCACTGCAACCTCTGCCTCCCAGGTTCAAGTGATTCTCCTGCCTCAGCCTCACAAGTAACTGGAATTACAGGTGTGTGCCACAAAGCCCCATTAATTTTGTATTTTTTTTTTTAGTAAAGATGGGGTTTCACCACATTGGCCAGGCTAGTCTCGAACTCCTGACCTCAAGTGATCCACCCACCTCGGCCTCCCAAAGTGCTGGGATTATAGGTGTGAGCCACTGTGCCCGGCCTAGTTCTAGTTTTGCCATTCCTGGCTAGACATCTGGCAAGTTACTACTTTTTGGGAGGCTTGAGTTTTGTGCTCTGAAAACTAGCCCGTCAATCTCCCAAGATCTAAAGTCATAGTAAACATCTGAGGCAGGCTGGCAGGGGAGGGTGGCCACTTACCTCTGGGCCTGTGTAGGGCTTTCCATTGACAATCTCTGGCGAGGCATAGAGGGGGCTCCCACAGAATGTCTGCAGGAACTTGCCTTGATGGTAGAGGTTGGAGAGGCCGAAGTCAGCAATCTGCAGGATTGAGTCAAACACGGGCACAGGTCATGTCAAGGCCTGGGTTTTTCTGTAGCTCTTGGCCCGCCCTTCTCCAGACCCTGGGGAAACCCAGGCTCCAATAGAAGGAAAGGGTCCCCATGACCCCTACCCCACACTGAGCACTGTCAGCATAGCTCAGGCCCTGGAGGAACGAACCCTGAGGAGCTGTGTCAATAAGGAGCATCTAGGCAGAGCTTTGTGGGGGCTCCAGGATCCTCACTGCTCCCCAGACCACTTTGCTCACATGGCATTCCACTACAGAGATGCTCTCTCATGCCCATATCCCTTGGAAAGTCTCCCATCTCCTTCTAGAAGCCTAGAGTTTCCAATGCCTCCCTGGAGCCCCTGCTCATTAGATCTGCCTTCCAGACAGACTGTACACTCCCATGCTGACCTCCTTGCCCCCACCTCTCCTGCAGCTGCTAGCCCAGGTGAGACCCTGCATGAGGCTCTAATGATGTTTAGTGATGGAAAGGAGGGTCAGCCAGATGGAGGGGGAAAGCCAGCACCTCGTGATAATGGCATGGCCCTCAGGAACAAGCAAGCCCTATAACCAATGAACCACATAAGACTTGAGCTGCCCTTCCTAGCAAAGGGCTCATTCCTGTGTGCACACCGGGGCAAGAACTTGGTGGCAGGAACCTGGGGTCAGCCCAATATAGCTAAGAAGCAATAATGAGGGCAGAACAAACATCAGGGCTGTGGTTACAGCCCAAGACTCCCTGAACCATCTGATACTGAGGGCTTGAGAACCCAACCCCATTGTCTCGTTGCCCGGAGAGACCCTTTCCCACCTATCCTCAGTTAGAGGCTGAGGCCATGCCCTGGTGCTCCCCACCTCTTCACCCCATCAGAGGGTTATGTGTGTTCAGGGTGGGGAGGGGCTGTTTATGAAACTCTGGCTCCTTTGTTTATGGTTTTATTGGCCTCTTATCAAGCAGTTACCAGTTGAAGCCCATAATGAAGCACATGATTGGTGCAGATAGGAAAGTTCATGCCTGTCCATGTTTGTGCCTGATTATGCGGGTTTACTGGCTCTGGCTTCCCTCCCTTCTGCTCAGCATCAAAGAGAGCCCCACCTGCTCTGGGAATTGGCTGGTAAGAGGGAATGAACTCAGTACCAGGGCACCTCAGGGTACAGGTCAAAAGCCACTGGAAGAGACTATGTCCTGGGTTCAGGAAGATTCTGAAGAGGGTCAGAGTGCAGCGTCACCTTCCCAGGTGCCTGCAGGGGCCAGCCTCCCTGTGCCATGTCCTTCCTCCAGCCCTGAGATCTCAGTTTATCCCATCAACGTGAACTTCTCCATACCTAAATTTAACTACTTAAGCATGGAAATCTAGCAGCTGCAGAAAGCAGGAAGCTGGAGCTGGAGTCCTTCATCTGTGGGAAGTTTCCAAAGGGCTAATTGTACCAGATTAAAGCATGCATGTGTGTGTGTATGCAAGTGTGTACACACATGAGAAGAACTCAGGCCGGGCCTGTCCCAAGGTTGTAGCAAACCTGACCTTAGATCTAGACTCCTGTCAGCCTTATGACATCAAAGGAGCACTCATCTGGGAATCAGAAGATCTTGGTTCTAGTCCAGGCTCAGCCACGCGCTAGTTGTGTGATCTTGTGCAAAGCACCCCTCAGCTGAGGCTCCAGCTCTCCATCCACACAATGAGGTGTTGGAATGGATGATGGCTGAGGTCCCTACCAGTACCAATGAAGGTCAGCCTTGCTCAGCTCCTTCAGGAATCCACCAAGAGCTTAGAGCTACTTGGCTGGGGACAGTGCAGAAAAGCTGGGGTGGGCAAGGAGGCTTCTAGAAATAAGAAGTGGGACTCACCTTGATATTCCCATTGGCATCCAAGAGGATGTTCTCCAGCTTGAGATCTCGGTGGACAACTCTGTTCTGAAAGAAGGAGAGGGCAGTCACGGGAAGGTCACCAGGGAAGGGAAGATGATGAGGGGCCCAGTCTGGAGACTGAGGTTAACACAAAGGGAGCCAAGTGGGCTTGAGCACAGGTAGGCTGGGAAGGCCTATCTTTATTGGTATGTGCTGCAAGAAATCACAGGCCCTTCTATCCCCGGGGAAGGGACTCAAAGTCAGAGACACTGACATTTCCCTGAGAGTCCAGAATCTAGTTTTGCCTCTGTTTCTGTGTGATCCTGGACAAGTCACGGAACCTCTCTGGTCCAAAACAGCCCTAAAGCCCTGGGGACCACCCACTGAGAATATGGCTGGAGCAGGTAGGTGCTCACCTGATGGCAATAGTGCACGGCAGAGACGATCTGCCGGAAGAAATGCCTAGCTTCGCGCTCACTGAGCTGCTGCCGCTCGCTGATGTAGTCATAAAGGTCGCCCCGGCTGGCATACTCCATGACGATCACGATCTTGCTGCTGTTCTCAAACACTGGGCAGAGCAAGGCAAGGAACGTCAGGCCCTCCCAGAGTGCACTGCTCTCCACTGGGGGTGACTCACTCCTCCCCGACCCCAGGCCCCAAATCAGACAGGACCCCCCTCCAGGAATATCTGCTAATGGGGCTATACGGTGGCAAAAAAGGGCAGAAGAAGGGCCTTGGAATTTCTCAGCATCTTCCAGGAGCCATGAGTTAAGGCCAAAGACACTGGCTCATCCTCTGCCTCCTTGGAAGTTCAGGCTTTTGGGAATTCTGAAAATGACCCTGCCCTTTCAGGAAGGCAGAGACATCACTAGATGGGAATGAAAGGCCAGGCTCCTTGGTTCAAGAACCTGGTACTTTTTCACCTTGTGGCCTTGGGCAAATCTCTTCTAGATACATGAGGAAGAATGCAGGTTTGCTGGGTGATCTTGGACAAGTCAGTAAACCACTGTGCCTCAGTTTCCTCATTTGAAAAGCAGGATAATAAGGCAACCTCACAGGGCTGGGGTGAGAAATATAAAAAGTCAGCAGCAGTTCCAGGGCTGGCTGAGCAAGCTGGTATAGGTCTGACATATAAACAAGCACTCGATAAATGGTACCTACAGTTATTTATTTATTTATTGAGACAGAGTCTCGCTCTGTCACCTAGGCTGGAGTGCAGTGGCGTGGTCTCGGCTCACTGCAACCTCCACCTCCCAGGTTCAAGCGATTCTCCTGCCTCACCCTCTCGAGTAGCAGGGATTAAAGGTGCGCGCCACCATGCCAGGCTAATTTTTGTATTTTTTAGTAGAGACGGGGTTTCACCATGTTGGCCAGGCTGGTCTTGAACTCCTGACCGTGTGATCAGCCCGCCTCGGCCTCCCAAAGTGCTGGGATTACAGGCGTGAGCCACCGCGCCTGGCCACAGTTATGTTTATAATCAGTGCCCTCATGCATACATTTGAAAAATAAGGCCAATAATAATGTCTGTCTTGAGGATCAGAAGAGGGAATAAAAGTATATTAAAGTGGATCATGAACTGTAAAGCACCAGGGAGAGCTGAGATATCCATCACCATCTCTGACTTCCATCCAGAGGATCCAGGGCAGGGCCTCATGCATAAGGCCTTGTACACAGAAGCAATCAATACATATTTGGTAATTAATTGACTGGCTGGGTTCCTGGAAGCCACCTCATCCCAGCTGGCTCATCTCTCTGGGTAGGAGTGGCCCTCTTGCCACTTGAAGACTAGGTAGGGAGTGGCTGGTTCACCAAACTGGCCCTTCTGCCTGGTGTGTGTTAGAACATGTATGTCCCTGACATTGCACCTTTGTGTCAAACGGGTCCTATGAGTTTGGCTTGCTTGGCCTGCCCCAGAGCTAATGCTGTCTAGGCTCTGAGAAGGAGTGAGTGAAGTGAAGAGCCTTCTCCCTAGAGGAGTCCCAGCTTCCAGGGAATTGGATACGTGGCCAGGAGGACTGTTGTTTTTTCCAGGGGGACAGGAATAAATGGCCCTTATCTGTGGAGGCCCAGCCTCCTGGGGATGCCTGGCTGAGACTCCACCCCTATGGCTCTCATCATCTCTGCAAGGGTGCATGCAACCTTTGTGCCATAAAATCGGGAGTCAAAAGCCAGCCAGGGCACATTTTGGAGAACAGCTAGGTTAGAGGTCATTTCCCAGGACTGAGGCACACCCACTACCTCACATCCCTTGAAGCCAGTAGCAGGAAGGGGATGAATTTGGGGGAGCCCCTCCAGACACACAGTAACTATGATGTTCTTATGTCTGTTGAATCTGAAGGTGCCAGAGAAGCCATACCCTGAGCTGCAGTGCTCAGTTCCCAGATCCAGTTGGAGATATGAGTGTAAGGCAGAATTCACACACACATGCACATGCACACACATGCAGACACACACACACCAATCACCACACTCAGCCTAGCTGGAGATATGGGTGTAAGGCAGAATTCATATACACACACACACATATATATACACACACACACCCCAATCACCACACTCAGCCTGGCTTAACCAATACTTTGTTATCTCCCCACTCTCCCCTGAGGGAAGCACACAGAGATAAAATTAGCCTTCTCAGCCACTTGCCTGGCTCTTCATGGGACAGGCTCAAGCCACAGGGCTATGTCTTAAGGCTCTACCCTTAAGGCTCCACCCTTAATCTTTCTATGAACACGACCCAAGAGCAGAGACTGCTCTATTTTTTCCCCACCAGGAATATACAGACAAAGGGTAGAGTTACAGTCTCCCTTTCTTCCCTCCTGTTGCTATCCCTCGCTTCTCATCTAACTGATATTATGTAAAGTCTTGACGCAGACAGGTGTGTGTAAGAGAGGGCTCCCCATCTTTCCTTCGTCACCCTCTCTTGCTCACTTTGTTGTCTGGGTCATGGAGAGGAGGGCAGCTGGAGTGGTGAAATCAGCACTGATGTCAGAGAAGAGGAGGCCAAGAAAGACAAGGAGAGGTAGGAGCCAGCCCTGTGGCAGGAATGATTCAGAGCCCAGGTCAGACTCTAGGAGGTCTGGCTCTTGGGACGCATGAAGAATAGCACCCACGCACCTGAGACAGGTGCAGGTCTATGTATGTTTCAGCCTCCCCCAGATTGCTAAGGAGCTCACTGGGTTGGGAAGGTAGTGTTCAAGTAGGGAAAACCGAATTATAACAACAAAAAAACCTGCAATTCCTTGAGTACCTCCCATGAGTGGAGCATTCAATGACATAAACAGTTTGATCTTTGCAACCACACTGTGATGTAGATGGGATTACCCCATTTTATAAATGAGGAACTGAGGCCCAGAGACTAAATTCAATGAGTTGTGCAAAGTCATACAGCTGAGTTTCAAATCCAGCTCCTGCCCTTCTCTAGAGCCTATATTTTTTTACTTCTTTATGTTGTTTCTTCTGACACATGTACACACGCATGTGAACACACACATGCACACACATAGACCCCCAAGTTCCAGCTTTAAGTGCCCACTGTACCTTCATGGATGGCAATGATGTGAGGGTGGTTGAGTGATGACATGATCTCAATCTCCCTCCGTATGTGCATCAGATCTTGCTCATCTTTGATTTTGTCCTTCCGGATTGACTTGATGGCCACCTGGGAAGAGAAGGCATGAGAGTGAGGAGAAAGGTTTGGCAGAGGACACTCTGGGGGCCCTGGTCCCGGTGGTTTGCCTGTAGCTGCTATAAAGGCCACAGAGTACACCCATAGAAGCCACTCCATCCTTCACCAGGGTAGGTGGCAGAGAGGCTGGAGAGCACTTTCTCTAGAAAAAGATCTCACCTGAGCTGAGTGCACATGGTCCATGCAGTAGGAAGGAATATGGACCAGTCACCTCCTTATTCATAGTCTACAGATAGACAAGGAAGGTAAAAACCTGCATTTGCAAGGCTGATGCTTTATGAATTATAAAGCAAATGTGCCAATCTGCACCATGAGGACAAGGACCAGCCAGTCTTGCTCACCACTGAATTCTTGATGCTGAGCACAGTAGGCACAGAATAACTCCTTGTTGCATTAGTAAATGAACTGGCCCTCACAACAACCTTGGGAGGTGGGCACAAAAAGCATCATCAATACCCTTTACAGGTGAAGAAACTGGGACCCAGAGAGGTTAGATGATGTGCTCAGTCATACGGTCACTAACTGGTGCACGTGGATTCGACTACTGGCCATCTGATTCTGAGTTTGGTACTTTTTCTGCTCCAGTTCTGTAACTTGCTATAAGCAATCAGTCCCTAGCCACAAAATGGAAACAACCCAAATGTCCATCAAGAAAAGTAGGGATAGGTCTGGGTGCGGTAGCTCAAGCCTATAATCCAAGCACTTTGGGAAGCCAAGTCAGGAGGATCATCTTGAGGCCAGGAGTTCGCAACCAGCCTGAGCAACATGGTGAAACCCTGTCTGTACAAAAAATTCAAAATCTAGCCAGGTGTGGTGGCACATGCCTGTAGTCCCAGCTATAGGCACGTGCTGAGGTGGGAGGATTGCTTGAGCCCAGTAGGCAGAGGTTGCAGTGAGCCATGATTGCACCACTGGATTCCAGCCTGGGCAACAGAGTGAGACCCTGTCTATAAAAAAATAAAAAAAGAAATGTAGGAATAAATTACATGTGGTACGTCCATAGGATGGAATAGAATATTATTCAACCATAAAAAGGAATGAAATTCTGACACATGCTATAACATGGATGATCCTTGAAAACATTATGCTAAGTGAAATAAGCCAGTCACGCAAGGATCAATATTGTATGCTCCCACTTAAATGAGGTACCTGGAATAGGCAAATTCATAGGGACAGCAAGTATTAACAGAACGGTGGTTACCAGGGACTGGGGGAGGGGAAATGGGGAGGTGTTGTTTAATGTGCATAGAGTTTCGGTTTTGTAAGATGAAGAGAATTCTGGAGATTGGTTTACAACAACGTTAAATTTAACACTACTGGTACACTTAAAATGGTAACTTTTATATTATGTATGTTTTACCATGTTTTTAAAAATTGGTCCCAAAATTATGAAGAAAAAAAAAAAGCCCCTAAACACCAGTCTATTCAGTCCAGATGAGAAACGTTCCTCCCCTGACAACAAACAACTCAACAGTTGCTTGCTATCTCAGGGCCTGCTATCTTAGCCCGGCAAGATGAAAAACACCACATGAGGACGAAGCCCTCCAGGCAGTATGTGTGGTGGGCTCAGGAAAGGCGGAGAGAGGCGGGAAGAAATGGAAAGAGGGCTGCCGAGGTGCAGCTAGCAAAGCTCTGAGCCACCGAGGGTCTCGGTCCCTCTCTGCTCCACCCTCCTCAGCAGCAGCTCCTGGACAAAATCCCAGAAAATACCAGGGAGCAGGGCCTGAGGCGCGGAGCTGGGGAGAGACACTGCCTAGGGAGTCTGTCACTGTCCCCCTGGGCGAGTCCCCACCCCTTCTCAGAGCCTCGGGTTTTTTTTTTCTGTGAAACAAACAGGTTGAACTAAGAGATCTGAGGGGCTTTCCTGCTCTGAGTCTATGAAATTAGCCGTACAGATGCCACGGGGCCCTCAGAGGCTGCAGGGCTAGGTGGGAGCTGGGTGGGGGTGGGGTGTCACAGGGCCGGCCAGTTCCTGGCAAGTGCTGCCCAAGGACGCAAATGGTAAATACGGGACTTCCTCTTATGGGGGATAGGCAAGTTGTGAGAAATCTGAAGACCTAGACTGTGGTAAACAGCTCCTCGTTCAATTTCCCAGGAGGGTTTGCGTCCCCTCAAGATTCAAAGGGGGAGAGAAAAAAGGAAACCCCTGCTCGAGGGGAGGAGCCTCTAATCCACCCTTTCACAGGGCTCTGGAGGCAGACAATGGTTTCTGGCTTGCAGGGGCAGCAGGCCCTGCCGGCCTGTGTTCTCCATCGGACAAGAATGCGGAACAGCCCTAATCCCGTAAGAGGAGCTGCTGACAATGCCCTGGCCCGGTCACCCCGGCAACGGGCCAGGGATGGCGTGCCCTCCATCCCACTCCTCCCCCAGAGCTTCATCTTTGAAAGAGGGGAGGCCCTGCTCTCGGGCCCTCCCTGAGCAGGGCAGGGAGGACAATGGCAGGCGGGAGGGATGGTCACCATGGAGCCTCCTCCCCACGATGCTGAAGAGGCCCATGCTGCAGCTGCAGGGGATGCGATGGGGCTATCCCCCTTCTGCTCCAAACCATCCATCTCTCCCTAGTGAGCTAAGCAAAAAACAAAAACAAAAACAAAAACCTGGGCTTGGAACTGGGCAGGGGGCCAGGGGTAGATGTAGAGAGGGCCTGAATCCTCCTTTAACTAGGAGGTACCTCTCTCTCCTGGATTCAACTTGGAGTATCATTCCCACACACCTCTCGCCTCCATACCCTTTTTCCTCTCCCTGAAGGGGAGATTTTATGGACAAGTTATTTTCTCTCTAAAATTCTTTGTTTAAAATAAAACAATGGATAAAGTTCTATGAGCTCTTCAGAGATAAAGGTCCATAAAGAGCAAAACGATCAATCATATATAAACACAAATCCCATATCTAGATAATCAAAACTATTTCAGAACTTAAGATGTACGCATAGGCACATCTTGGATGTACAGTTGTGTACTCGCAGATACGATAGCGAAATAAATCATCATAGGCTTAGGGGGCAGAACTCTAAAGATGACAAGGCCTAAAATAAATGAGGTTCCAAAAAAGGGAGAAAGGGGTGCTAGAGGGGCTGGGAGGAGTCTCTGCATGGGGGAGAGTGCACAAGTTGAACCCCAAGATCCATCTCTTTCAACTCCAGAAGCCCATGATTCTACATCAGAATTGTTAATCCTCATTGAACAGTTCCAGCCTCCTGCAAGTTTGTGCTCTGGCATCAGGGGGTAGGTTAGGGACCCACCAGGTATCCATATTAGGTCCCAGGAGATCACAGTACGGCTGGCACTTTCCAGGAAGCAAACAAGTTATGTCATCAGGCCTCTATCAGTCTCCAAGCAAGTGGCAGACAAAAAGAGCCATGCATCACCACCCTGGTAGGGCTAGACCACTGCTCCCCAGCCTATCCTGGCCCCACAGGAGAGGGCTCTAGCTATCTGCTGGCTAGCCTGTCAAAGTAAATTAGAGCAACAGCTCAGGCCTAGACAGAGCTCAGCATATAGAAAGTGTTCAACAATTGTTTACTGGTGAACATAAATCGCAAATATTTACTAGTTAAGTCACTGGGCTGATGACCTTTGACTGAGATGGGAGCAGTGCTCAGATAAGATTTTCTCCTCTTCTTCCTAGACATGGGTGAAGTCCACCTCGGTTATAAGGACTAATTTTTAGGGACCTTTGTTCTCATCTGCAAGATAGCCAGGCAACTATTCTCTAGAATAAAAATATGTTGATTAGGCTGGGCGCAGTGGCTCATGCTTATAATTTCAGCACTTTGGGAGCCTGGTGATGCATTCCTGTAATCTCAGCTACTCCGTGGCTGAGGCACGAGAATTGCTTGAACCCGGGGGGGCAGAAGTTGCAGTGAGCTGAGATTGCACCACTGCACTCCAGCCTGGGTGACAGAGCGAGCGTCTATCTTAAAAAAAAATAAAAAATAAAAATAAAATGACTAAAACCAAGGAAGAGGGTAACAATTGCTGAACCAATCACCCAGAGGCAGGAAGGCCACATGCCTGAGACAGTCCTGGTCTAATTACTAATATTGCCCCTTTTACTCTCCAAAGTATCCAAGTTTAGATAATACAATATATGGCCACCCTACTCAGAAGGGGAAAGAAAACCAGATTCAATGATAATAACATAAACTTGAACATCTGATTAGTGGAGATGTCATCAAGAGCCCAGGAATCGAATCCTTATTTGCCCCTATAGAGCTATGCAACTCAACATAAGTCACTTGACCAGATAAGTCTGGTTAACTCATCTGGCTGGTTTTCATGTCCTCATCTGAAAAACGAAAGGATATTTATTCTCCAGTCATCTGCTGAGTGCCTACTATGTGCCTGGCTGGCACTGTGCTAGGTGTTAGGGATTCAGATAAAAAGTGGACAGTCCCACAGTCCAGTGGGAGGACTGACAATTAATTAAACTCCATTCTATTGTGATAAATGTGGCAGTTGATGTCCCTGCCTGCAGAGAGGCTCCAAGAGCACTGGAGAGAACTTCCTTTGCCCATAGGAGGAGCAGGGAAACCACTTCTGGGAGAAAAACTGCTTTCGATTTTGAAGGATGAGTGAGGTTTGCTAAGCCAAGGGAGGTGGGCTAGGGAGGGGCAACAAGGGCATTCCAGGCAGAAAGAAAGGTTTGAGCAAAGGCCAAAAAGAAAGAGCCATTCACGAATTTGCACATCACGATCTCTACACACCCTTCCAAACTCTAGAATTCTATGCTGAACTTCTTCAGAAATGGGCCACCTGCTACTATGCCAGGAAGGTGCTAGCCAAGTATTATTATAAGCAGCCCCATACTATGGCCACGGTAGCCTGCTTGAGCATAATTTCTGATTCTGTCCCAGTGGTTTTCTTGCCCCTGTAGTCCTAAACATTGGAAAAGGCAGCAGGGTTAATTCCTCATTCTATTTTGCAAACAGCACACACTGAGGTCCAGAAAGGCACACTGACTTTTCCAAGGTTCCACAACACATCAAGACACAATCAGGATTGAAGATGGAAAGATGGTGCCTGGAGAAGCTTCCATCTCAGCCATAGAGATTTCCCTGCCTGCCTCCCATCCCTGGAGAAGGGAATGCCCCATATCTTGCCCTAGGCCAGGCTGTGTAGTATCACCAGCCACCCCATCCCACTTACAGATATACAAATATGCCCACTCCTCTGCCAACACCCTGGAGAGGTAGGTGCTGTGGCTCAATTGGTAAACACTGCCTCCCTCCCAGGGACTCAGATCAGGAACGATCTGGATTCAGGAGAGGATGGTAGAAAGGTCTTAGAAAAAGAAGATCCAGAGATGCTGGTTCCAGGTGGAGGGAGAGAAGGTGCAAGCTGGGCATCTCTGGTCATAGTTATCACCCAGAGCTGGAGCCAAGATCCTTGATTTCTCTCTGGCCTTTTGTGGAGCAGCTGCTGTCTGGGAGGCAGGGCAAGGAGCTAGGGGATGACCCATTTAGATAACGGAGGAGAGGTTGGGCTGGGCTGGCCCAGGCTGGGCAGAGTGGGGGTGGGCCTAGGGGTGGCTCGCCATCCCACCACACCAGCCAGAGAGCTAGGCAGGGATCAGGAATGGGCTCCGAGGGGAGCCTGAGCCACCTCCCTATACTGTGCTGCCCCCTCCTTGCCATCCTCCAGCCCCCTCTACCGGGTTGCTGGGCAAGGAGCTTCCCTGCCCAGCCTTCTTGTGTGGTTTGGCTGGGGCTCAAGGACAAGAGTGGCCTGCAGCCTCCCTCCCTGCCGCTTAGCAGGCAGGTGCAGAGGGAGCTGGGAGGGCAGTGTCCCGCCAAGCAAGCCCTTGGCAGCCAGCCAGGCAGGAGTCCTTCTCTGGAGCTGGGGCCGAAGGAGAGACGATGACTTTGAACAAAGCAGCAACCAAAGTGGTTTGGCTTAGGGAAGCCAAGCACAATCCATACTCTTTCTCAGGGTAGGACAGACCTCCAGGACGCAGGGATTCCCCAGGAAAGGGAAGGGCAGGACTTCATCAAAGCCAGCCTTGCTGGGATAATAACACTGTGTGTGTCAGATACTGTGCTAAGCACTTTACATATGCCATCTTACTTAATCCTAAGAGAATCCCACGAGGTAGGAATAATTATCACCCCTACTTTACAGATAAGGAAACTGAGGTACAGAGAGGTTGCACAGCTGGTAAGCAATGGAGCCACGATTTGAATGCTTGCAACCTTGACTGTCAGCTAGGCAGCATCCCCAACAAGGTTTGAAACCCAGGAATACAGTGTAGTTCACCCACCCAGAATCCTTCAACACAGTCACTCTATGTGAGGGTGGGGGTTGGTTCCCAGTGACTCTTCCCACCTGAAGCACTGCCTGGAGTGCTGGGAAAGGCAGCGGGAGCTAACTGTTGGAATAACAAAGCACACTGAGGCAAGCCTGGGCTCATCTCAAGGCCAACTCCCAGTCTAGGACTCAGTACTTGGTCATCCAGGAGCCCATATTGCAGGCATGCCACTCACCAGCTACAGGATAAGTCACTTCCCCTCCTCGGGCCTCAGCTACTCTGTCTGTCAATGAAGGACTCGGACCACCTCAGTCATTTCCAAACATTTTGAAATCCTGCACTGCACTCCAAAACATAAAAAAGACAGAGCACTCTTGCTCCAGAGCACCACACACTTGGACTCACGCCCCTCATGGTTCCCCTTGGAGGTAAGACTTCCATGCAGATCATCCAAAGGCTTTGGTGGACTCCACCATTTCAGAGACCCCAGCATGTGTTTTTCTCTTTAGGGGAAGGGGTGGCCAGGGGAGCTGGGTGAGTCCCAGGAGGAAATGTCATTTGGATACCAGGAATGTATTGAAGAGCCAGAGCAAATATTTGTTTTTCCTTTGATGTCCTCCTAGAGCAGCCATTAGTTCCGCCCACCTGCCCTTCCCTCAGCCAATCCCATCTGGCCCTGATAATCCCATCTAGGCAGGTTGGGAGCGGGAAGTGTGCTAGAAAGGTGGAGAGAAAATTGGGATGGAAGTCACCCAGCTGGCTTTCCTCTGAATCTAGCTCCCACCAACAATCTCAATTCATTCTGGGGGAGGTCTTGGGCAAGCTCCCACACCCCTCTCCCGCACTGAAGTATCCTGAGGCACTAGGTCTCTCTCGATTCACGAAGGACAGTCAAGAGGCAGGGGTGGGGTGGGGTGGGGAAGAGGCAATGCTCCAGAATTGAGAAACCATTAGCACAGCAGGCAGCTGCTCTCCAAGAAGGAAGGAGACCCTGAGCAAGTTCCCAGCTGCAGAACTGGGTGGTCTATGGATCAGGGAGGTTCACAGCAGGTCCCATGCCTACTGATCTTGGCTTCCTATATAGAGCAAGAGGCATGAGGCCAGGGAGTATCTTCTGATGTAATAAGAGCTGGAATCCCTGCCTAAATCCACTGAAGTTTGAAAACTGAAAGCTAGTTTATCTCATTCTGGAATCAAATGAGATCTCTCTCTTACCCTCTCTCTCTCACGCACATCCACACACACACCCCACAGTGACCTGGGTCAAGAGCCTGATGGGAACTCTGAACTTCAATCTCAGTTTCTCAGTCTCTGGGCCACCCCAGTCCCCACGACCCAGTGTCTCCACCCCCAAGAGGCACGAAGCACAAGCCACCAGCAGCTATTTTCCAGCTAAGCCCCTGACGAAGCCTGGGTCCAACAGCCTCAAGCCTGGAGCCTCACTGGGCCCTCACACTTTGTAGAAAGAGAAAGAAAAGGCAAGCCAGGAAGTACATGATTGCCCAATAGCTGTAACCTGGCAGCAGGCAACTGGGGACTGTGCCAGGCGATAGCAGGAAAAACATACTCGGTCCTATTGATGGGGCCATAATCTACCCCTTTCTCCAACATCCACTCTCCTTCACCAATGAAATGACTTCTTGAATTTCAAACCAGCTACTGGCTGCAAAAGCAAACACAACCTGGAGAAGTAACTGCTGATGTAGCCAATAGGGCAAACCATACACACACACACACACACACACACTCACAACCAGCACCCAACTGGATTTGGCAAAACATAATAATGCCTAAACCACCTGCTCTAAAAGGCTTGTTAAAATATACATTATATGGCCCTATCCTAGACCTTCAGAATAAATTACTCTAGGTGTGGAACCAGAGAATGTAAGTATTTTAAACAAACACCCCGGTGATCCTTACGTACTTTAAACTCAAGTTTGAGAACCAGTTAACCATGCTAACTAACTTTTGACAAATTTGCCATCCTTTCTAGGCTGCCCTTTCCAGAAATTCTCACTGGAAGTTCTTTTTTTTGTTTGTTTCGTTTTGTTTTGTTTTGTTTTTGAGACGGAGTCTCGCTCTGTTGCCCAGGCTGGAGTGCACTGGCACGATCTCGGCTCACTGCAAGCTCCGCCTCCCGGGTTCAGGCCATTCTCCTGCCTCAGCCTCCCGAGTAGCTGGGACTACAGGCGTCCGCCACCACGCCCGGCTAATTTTTTGTATTTTTAGTAGAGACGGGGTTTCACTGTGTTAGCCAGGATGGTCTCGATCTCCTGACCTCACGATCCGCCCGCCTCGGCCTCCCACAGTGCTGGGATTACAGGCGTGAGCCACCGCGCCCGGCTATCTCACTGCAAGTTCTATGTGTTAGGAGCAATAGAAGTTCATATTTCGATCTTATTCAATCCTCACAGCAGCTTGTGAGGCAGGCTGTGTTTTCTACAGTTCTGCAAAAGGGGAAACAAAGTACAGAGATGAAGGAAATTGCCCAAGGTCACACAGACTGCTAGACTCCTACACTCGCACCAAAGTAACAGGGCATGTTCTTGAAAAGGCCCCCAAACCGAAAGGTCTCTGGTACAGTGGACCTGGTTTCACATTTTCCAGAATCAAAAACTCATCATAATGAAATTTCAACTAAATTTTAGAGCTGGAAAGGACCTAAATGTCAAAACCCACCCCCTGTGCCAGAGCTCCAGTGTGCTGGGTTGCCAGATTCTTGGAGTTGGGGAAATCCACACCTCATCCATTCATTCAACCACACACATATTTACCAAATACCTATTAAGATGGGGTGCCTTCTACTTCCTCTTTCCATTGCACTCTATTGAACAGTCTTTTCCCAGCAAAACTCAACTTAAGTCCCATCCATCTTATCCCAGGACACGACACGATTCGTTTTTCCGCGCCAACTATCCATAGCCTCCCTTTTATTTGGCAATCATCACAACAGTACGGTGTTGCTGGCTGGGGTTCGCAAGTTTGCGACCACTGTCCCTGCAATCACGGACTGACACATCTGCCAGGGACACCCCGCAGTAGCCCCGCAAGCTCAGCGCGGTAAAGACCACGCTGGCCTCTCCGCCGAGCAACGAGCGAGCCGCCGCCCGCCCTCCTCCGCTCCCTGCCAGCGGCCAAGCCGGAGCCCGCCCCGCGCCGCGAGAGGGAGCCGCACTCACCAGGCGCCCCGAGCTCTCCCGCGCCTTCTTCACCTTCCCGTAGGTGCCTTTGCCCAGGGTCTCCAGGAACTCGTAGCGGTGCCGCAGGTTGTGCTTGTGGTGGTGCCGCTTCACCGCCTGCTTCTTCATTAGGGGCTTGGGCGACTTGATCAGCCCTTCCGCCAGCGGCCGGGCTAGCTCTGCGGCCGAGGGAGTGGGGCCGGAGCGCCGCGTGAAAACCAGCGACTCCATGGCGAGCAGGAGGTGAGCAAGGGCGGCAGGGGAATCAATAGGCTGTGCGGGGAGGGCTGAAGCGCGGGGCACAGGTCCCGCACCAGGACGGGGAGCCACAGCAGTACCAGGGCGCGCAGTAAAGCACAGCATTCCAAGTTGTTATAAACGCCCTGAGCCCGAGGCCCTGGACACGCCCCCCGGCGCCCATTGGCCTGCTCGACGGCGGCGCGTGACCACGGCCGTCCACATTGGCTCTCCGGGGCTCCAGGCCCCGCCTCCTCCCCCTCGGCGTGGCCAGGAAAGGTGTCAATGGAACCCGCCCACCAGGAATGGGGACTAGGGGATTCCAGCGAAGGCCGCCTGAGGCCCAGAAGCTTACTCTGAGGGCCCTTGGAGCTGCACTTGCCTCTGAGTGGCGCTTGGTCCTGGTTAATGCCCTGTTGTTTTATTGTACTCTGTTCTCAGTTGGCAAGGGGCGATCTGAGGGCACTAAAGGTCACCAAAGTATTTCTTCATCCTGAGTAATTTGCTTGTCCCAAGCCAAAATCTATAATTGCTTGACCACTTCATTGAGTCCATAAAGGAGAAAGGGAGCTGGGATGGGACAGAGGCAGAATCCAGCCTAGTGGGAGGGTTAGTGCAGAGCTGTCCTATGGTTCGAGTTCACTTGTCTTCAGTTAGATCAACCTTATTTGGATATTGGAATCCAATGGCCCTGGAAACTTCTTCCTTCTTCCTCAAAGAGGGCTTCTTAGGCGAATAGCTTGAGGTCCAGGAGTTCAAGACCAACCTGGCCAACATGACGAAATCCCATCTCCACTAAAGATACAAAATTAGCCGGGCGTGGTGGTGCGCGCCTGTAATCCCAGCTACTCCGGAGGCTGAGGCAGAAGAATCGCTTGAACCCAGGAGGCAGAGGTTGCAGTGAACCAAGATGGCGCCACTGCACTCCAGCCTGGGCAACAAAGTGAGGCTCCGTTTCAAAAAAAAAGAGGGCTTCTAAGGTTGAGTAGATTCCCTCAACCACTTAGTGGAATTTATTTATGATGTGTCGGCTGGAGGTGGAGAGAACCCAAAGGGATACATATTTACTTAACATTTTTACATGCCGACTATCTAACCTGTGTCCCTAAGTCTGAAAATGGTTGCTCCACCCAAGGTTTTCTTGTGATTTTGGTGCCAGGAGCACTGGTGGTAGGTTATGAGGTTTGACTTGAGACGGAGTCTCCCTCTGTCGCCCAGGCTGGAGTGCAGTGGTGCGATCTGGGCTCACTGCAAGCTCCGCCTCCCGGGTTCACGCCATTCTCCTGCCTCAGCCTCTCCGAGTAGCTGGGACTACAGGCGCCCGCCAGCACGCCCGGCTAATTTTTTGTATTTTTAGTAGAGACGGGGTTTCACCATGGTCTCGATCTCCTGACCTCGTGATCCGCCCGCCTCGGCCTCCCAAAGTACTGGATTACAAGCGTGAGCCACCGCGCCCAGCTTGACTTAGTTTTTGAGGCCTGGAGTTGCTAGGTCCAGAATCTCCACTCTGAGTGCTCATTTACAGTGAAATGAGAATGGCCATAGGTTTTCCTTCTTGCTTTAAATGGCAGAAAGGGAACATTTCCCCTTTGGCCATCTTGATAACCTAATCCTGTGAAATGAGTATTATTCTGTCCAAGGCCACACAACTGGTAACAAAGTGGCGGGATTTAGACCCTGGTCCTGAGGAAGAGAATAGAGGACAATAGACCTGGATCCTCTTCCCTGAGGGAAACCCCTTCTGCCAGCCAGTTTAGGGCCCTGGATGGATTCTAGCTATGCTGGAGAGCCAGCCTTCCCCTCAGGCCTTCAGGAGGATGGTGCCTCCCCTGTGTTTCCAGGGCACGCTGAGGATGGAGAAGGACTCACCCCCAGTGGCTGCCCACTTTTCTACTTCCACTGATCCTTTGATTATTTTTCTAGTGTGAGTTACAGATGTCTCCATCCCTCCATGGAGCTCTTTATCTCCTTTGTGACTGGAGAGGATCCATCTTACACAGGAAACCAATGTATCTCTCCCAAATTTGGAGGGCCACAGGAGGTGGCGGCTGGTTTGGCATTCTTCCCTCCACCAGCCTCCCCTTTTGCTGTGGGTTTTCTATGCAAATAGGATGAGGCCCAGAGATAGTTGCCTTGACTTGCTATCTCCTTTCCCCTCTGAAATCTGCTTCTATTCCTGGGGGCTCATCCAGATGATTAGGATTCTCAAAAGGAAGTATGGATAACATAAGAGCAAGCACAGGGCCGAGTGTTGGGGGATCTGAGTTCGAGTCCTGACTCTGACACTAACCAGTTCTGTGGCCTTCTACTAATTACTTCATTCTACAAATACTGGTGCCCACTAGGTGCTGAGCCTGGGGACACAATCATGACAAGATTCCTGCCTTTGGAATGTTCTCAGTCTAGTGAGAAATCAACAAGTAAATCCTGTACAGAGGGAGAAGGGTCCATGATGGAAGAAGAACAGATTGCCTTTTCTTTTTTTTTGAGACGGAGTTTTGCTTTTGTTGCCCAGGCTGGAGTGCTATGGTGTGATCTCGGCTCACCACAACCTCCGCCTCCCGGGTTCAAGCGATTCTTCTGCCTCAGCCTCCTGAGTAGCTGGGATTACAGGCATGCGCCACCACGCCCGGCTAATTTTGTATTTTTAGTAGAGACAGAGTTTCTCCATGTTGGTCAGGCTGGTCTCGAACTCCTGACCTCAGGTGATCTGCCCGCCTTGGCCTCTCAAAGTGTTGGAATTACAGGTGTAAACCACTGCACCTGGCTCAAATTTTCTTTAAGATATGTATCCCAGGTGGGAGGAGGCTGGTCAGGGGCAGGTTCCTAAAGCCAGGGCTTTTTAAGTTGAGACCTGAAGGACAAGTGGCAATTGGCCAGCTGAATCAACATTTCTTCATAAGATGAAAGAATTATACAGATGAGCTTAACACTTCTTTTAAGGCTTAATCTAGCTACACTCCTGTAATTTTTTCCAGGTATCCCCAACACCCAGTGTGCTGCGAGGCACCTAAAAGTCACTCTATAGATGCTTATGAACTGAAGGAATGGATGTGCGATGGAATCCAAAGATGAAACTAAAAGCACCTACATGTGATTGGGCCCACTCCATTACCAGCTATCTGGCCATGGTCGGGGGGAATCATCTGCAACTTCTTGGACCTTCTCACCTCTGCTCCAGCTTCCTTTGACTACAATCTGAATTCCCATCTAGGTGAGGAGCCATGGGTGACCAAAGATCACAGCAGGTAGGCAAGGAAGACACAGAGCCAGAACAGCATGTGACTCGGAAATGATCTAAGCTGCTGAAACTCAGATCTCAAATTCCTTAAAGGAGGTCTAGTTGGTGGGAAAGCGAGAGTGCCTGACAGGGAATCCGTGTTGGTCAGGGACTCTGCCACCAGCAGTCTTGGGGAATTCCTGGGTCATGTGGTCGGATGTGTGGATGTGCTGAGATATCTGGGCTGAGCTAAGCTACTCTCAATCCTGCCTGCCCCACTATTGACTCCTGGAAGGGAGACGCCTACCCCCCAGCCCCAAGTCCCATGGCTGATCCATGTCTAGAGGGGGTCATGGGGGAAAGCTGTTTATTGGATCTACTATGTGCTGTGCTGGGAAAACAAGTGGGAACAAATGTCTGTCCTTGTCCTTACACACTTCACAATCTGTGTGTATGTCTGTAGGGGAGTGGGGGTAGGTCCAGACTGGTAAAAGGGGATTTGAAAGCAGCTCAGTGTGTGGACTGCTGTGATGTGTCCTGGTGGAAGCAGGGTGCAGGTAGGAGCAGAGGTGAGAGGCACCAAGGCCATGCCATGGGGGTCAGGTGAGGGTTGGGAGCAGGTAAGGAAGATCTCAGATACCTCTAAGATGAGTCTTGAGCCCTGAGGATGAATTACAGCCTGTAGTATTCCCTACCTCCCCTCCAAGAAAGGGATGCAAATCCTGTTAGTCGCTGGCAAATTGGGAAGCCTAGCTCAAAGCTGCCCTCTTCTGACCAAACTAAGCCTAGCATGTTTCATGGGATGCCCAAAGCTGTGACCACAAGCAGAAATCGGCTTAGGCAATTTGTTCCTCCAGTAAACCGTTCATTTGTTCATTCATTCATTCATTCAACAAATATGGACTGAGTAATTGCAATAACAGCTATAATGATATCTAACATTTATTAAGCCAGCCCTGGTTCTAAATTCTAAATTCTAGTATGTCTTGCCGGAAGTTTTTAGAATTTGTGCCGCAAACACTGAAAACAGCCCTCAAACTCTCAATTACCCTGAGAAACCGAATGTTATTCACAGACCAGGCCTGGGAGGGGATGTGACTGAAGGAGAAGCTAGCTCTTCTCCCCAAGCCAAAGAGCTTGCCCTGTCTCCATCCTGGAATGGGAGGGAGAGCACACGCAGAGAGACAGGATGCAGGCGTGCCGGGGTCCAGCTCCACTTCCACCACCAACCCACACCATGCTGTGGCCAAGGACTTTCTCTTTTAGGGGTGGTTCCTTATCTGTAAAAGGAGATTTGGATAAACCAACTCTCAGTTTTGTTTCAAATCTGCTTTAACTTCACTGCAATATCTAAGCAGGGACAAATTAGAAACCTCAAGGGCTGGGCGCGATGGCTCATGCCTGTAATCTCAGCACTTTGGGAGGCCGAGGCAGGCGGATCATGAGGTCAGGAGATTGAGACCATCCTGGCTAACATGGTGAAACCCTGTCTCTACTAAAAATACAAAAAATTAGCCGGGCGTGGTGGTGAGCGCCTGTAGTCCCAGTTACTCAGGAGGCTGAGGCAGGAGAATGGCGTGAACCCGGGAGGCGGAGCTTGCAGTGAGCAGAGATCGCACCACTGCACTCCAGCCTGGGCAACAGAGCAAGACTCCGTCCCCCCCCCCCCAAAAAAAAAATTAGAAATCTCAGCCACTCGCTTTCTTTTGCCACCTGGTAACTGATTCCTTCAGTACTGGACATTTAGGGGCCCCATTCCGTCTCGCATCCCCAGGCTGGCATAATGTTTTTGGCTCAAGAGTCTGGCAACCTCGGCTTCAGGCTCTGCTCTGTCACTAACTGACTGTGACTATAACTCATGTCTCCACCACTTCATGTATAAATAAGAATTATTCTTTTCTGCAGCTAACATACTGTGTGTCAGCCACTGTTCCTTAGATTTCCTGTATTCATGAATTCAATCCTTTCTACAACTCTATGAAGTACATACTAGCCTATGATATCCCCATTGCGTGTGAGGAAAGTGACACAGAGCAATTAAGGGCCTATGCAGGGTCACAGAGTTGTCAAGTGGTGAAGCCAGATTGCCTGGGGTCCAATCTGGCTCCAGAAACAGCACTCTTAGCCCTCATACTTTGGCTTAGAGAGGATTCCTGACTTGCCTAGAGTGTCAAGTAGACTAAGCTGCTCTGCGTCATACTTTCCTCATCTGAAATGACTACCTCTTGGGCTTGCTGTGGGATGAAATTAGAAGTGAGGTCGTCAGACTGATGGTTTCCTATCCGTCTGCCTGGCGCTTTGCTGGGCTCTGGTCCTCCCAAGTCCCCTCCCTCAATTTTGGCAGAGACCCAAGAGTGTGTGCACGCACCTAGTGTGTGTATGACAGCGAGGGGTTATCAGAGTTCCCTGAGCTCCAGCTGACCTGATTTGGGACAGAAGACAGTTAAGATAAGCTCAGAGCTAGGAAGTGGTCATTGAAACAGCCCAAGGCTGGACCTCTGTGTTAAGGGAGGGAGGAAGGAGCTGATCTGAGAGAGAAAAGAAAGGACCTCTTAACAACTCTTAGTGCTAGATTTGAACACCTGAAGGAAGTTGTTCTGAGAGTTGGGAGGTGGAGGGGTGGATATATGTGTAGATTTGCAGTCTAGAGGGACTGGGCGCAGTGGCTCACGCCTGTAATCCCAGCACTTTGGGAGGCCGAGCTGGGTGGATCACCTGAGGTCAGGAGTTCGAGACCAGCCTGGCCAACATGGTGAAACCCTGTCTCTACTAAAAAAACAAAAATTAGCCAGGCACCTGTAATCCCAGCTACTTGGGAGGCTGAGGCAGGAGAATCACTTGAAACTGGGAGGCGGAGGTTGCAGTGAGCCGAGACCCTGCCATTGCACTCCAGCCTGGGCAACAAGAGTGAAACTCCGTCTCAGTAAATAAATAAATAAATAAATAAAGTCTAGAACTTCCAGTCAGTGTTTTAGAAAGGGTCTCCTTACCCCATTGTTAGTAGCGAAACCAGAGATTTTTCTCTTTTTCTGCCCTTCACTCCTGTGTCCTTTTCCCAGTCACGGAGGATCTGTCACTTCCATTGCTGTGGAGTTGGGAAGTGTGGGTGCTAGGGAGTGGAGAAGCTATGCCGGCGACTGGGGAAAATTTTCATGGGATTCCTCCATGGGTCTTCAAGTACTTTCTACTAACTCACTCTATTACGTTGTAGTCACCTGAGACCCTTTTTGAGTAAAGGATGAGTAAAGAAAAATAACCCCCCATCTTTACAGGTGTCCACCCTTTCACACTCACTATTTTATTGATTCTTCACTGACCCTGTGAAGTCGGGGCTTCTGGTTAGATGTTGGGGTACAGGGGCTGTTGATATAGATGTGGCAGGAGGTATAATGAGCCTGGGAATGGAAGTCAGGAGATGAGGTGCTACACCCAACTCTGCTGCTTGCTGGCCACATGACCTGGGACAGGTGACTCGATCTCCCAGCCCTCAGTTCCTAATTATTCAAAGAAGACCCCAAACTTGGAGATACTTTGTAAGCTGTTAAAGGCTCCCCAGCAGGTGGGGGTTTATGGCAGTGGATACTAGGCCACTTCACACTCCATTTAAATGCTGCTCCCTATGAAGGGGCTGAGGGTCTTCCTCCTGGCCCTGCCTCCACTTGGAATGACCAGGCAGGGCAGGGCATGGGAAGTGTGCCCAGGAGGGAGGTGGGAGAAAGGTCTGCCCATTGCCACCCCCCTTCCCCGTGCCTGGCTCCCAATGGCAACCTGAGCCCTTGGCCTCCCAAGCCGATCCTGGAATGTAAACCCCAAGCAAAGCACATTCTTTAGCCGGGTCACCAGCTCCTGGCCCTTGGTAAGGAAAGGCAGGAGCCAGCATTTCTCTTGGCCCCAAATAACGGTAGCACAATCTGGTACTGAGGGGCTATTACTACAAGGCTGGGTTAATCAGCTGGTTCTCACCCACAGCTCATAAAAAGCTCAGGTCTGACCTAGCACCCCTGTGAGCGCCCACAGTCAAGGGGAGAGGGAATTCAATCCCTAAGCAGGGGGAGTTGAAATATTGCTTATTTCCTGGATCTGGTTCCTTGTGTCAGTTGCAGGCCATAGAGGAACTCAGAGGGAAAGGGAACACCCTAAAGATTCCCTCAACGCTGGTGCTGCCTCTGGACTCTTTGATTTCTAGCTTTTATTCAACAGTTGTGTGCTACATATTTAGATATCGCATGCCAGGCACTCTGTGTGATGCCCTGGGCCTATAAGAGTTAATAATATCATTACAGTCCTGAGAAGTACCTTAAAAGTTTTGTGTGCATGGGGATGAGGTGGGGTGAGGAGACAGTGGATTCGCCAGGTACACCATTGAGGGGGCATTCCGGGCAGAGGGGACAGGCTGCTTAGGATAGGGAGTCAAGGAGCAGCTGGACGCATTCAGGGAGTACTGGGCAGAGGTAAGAAGTGGAGGTGGGAAGGGTGGGACTTCATGAAGATCCTTAGAGGGAGGCTGCTTACGCTTCGCAAGGATATGGTCGGATATGTAGACAAGAAGAACAGAGGGAGTCTAGCAGCCATGTGGAGGGTGTCTGGTGGGGAGCCTGAAGGTAGGGGAAGTGAAGTTGGGAGGCTACTGAAACTGTCCTCTCAAGGGACGGTGACGGTCTGGACTAAGCTAGTGGCTGTGTGAGGGAGAGAAGAGTGAAGATAAGGAGGTCACCTGCCACCCAGGGTTGAGCTGGCTGCCCCGAGGCACCGGGAGCGAAGGTCTGGGGTGGAGTAAGATGAATTTGGAAGGGAAGCTCCAGTCCAGTCTCCTTCTACAGATGGAACAGGGGAGCCTGGGAAAGGGATTTGTAAATTACTGTTCCCTTACAAATGTTTGGTGTTGAGACTATGAATTGCTAGGCTGTGATTAGGACCAAGGCCCATTTTCTGTTGAATGGCAGGCAGAGTGCCCCGAGGTCCTGTGTTGTCCTTCAGGTAAGGAGGGCAGGGTGGGCCACTGTGAGATGGTGCATGGGGCCATGGAGGTTCCCAGCCCTGCTTGCACAGCCATGTGCTCCCTTCCAAGGCTGAGCAGGGGAGGAGCCCCGACAGCCCAGTGAGAAGCCAAGCAGAGCAGAAGGCCAGCAGCTGGCACCCTGGAGCTCCTTCCTGTCCCACTGTCCATGCTGCAGGTACGCTGAAGGGAGGAGGATAGATTTCTCCCCAACCACCTGGAAACCCATCAACTCTGAAATGTCACTTCAGGCACCAAGTGTTCAGATGAGTCTCTGGCCTCCAGCTCTCATCCCATGGACCCTCCTAGTCATCTGTTTCCTTTTTGGAGGGGGGCAGTGGCTGAGGGATCATGCATGAAAAAAAGAAACTCAAGAGCCAGGAGAGTCCAGTCTGGCTAAATTAGGAACTGGGACTTCCCCTCACTAGGATCTTTCCCAGTTCTTCCGCACAGGGAGCCATCCAGTCATTTACTCGACACAGGTTTATCAAGTGCTGGTTCTGTGCCAGGCACAGGAGGTGCTAAGCATGTGAGGGTAAGTGAGGAAGACCGGGTTCCCTGCTTCATGGAGCTCAGGAGCTCTTGTGGAAGTCACAGGACTTCTTGAGTCTCCATTTCCTCACCTGTAAAACACCTCACCATCTTTAGAAGGGTGCAAAAGATTCCCCTAGCCATGATGGCAAACTGCAGCTTGGGGTTCCAGAGGGAGGGGTGAGGCCTGGGTAACGTTGCAGCCACTCACCCCCAAATTAAAGGACTCCGAGCCTGGATGCCTGCTCAGAATGTGAGTCTGGGAATGTGAGTGTGTGAGTGTAAGAGCAAAAATATGTGCATGAACATGTGTGTAGAAGCGCATATGGGTGTGTGTGTGAACGTGTAAGAGTGTAAGGTGTGTTATTTGAGGCGTACAAATGAGGATAAGTGTGTAAGGCATGTGTGGATTTGAGGGGTAAGAGTACAAGGAGAGTGTGAAGCATGAATGTGAGGTGTGCGTGTGAGCATGAATCATCCTGTGAATGTAAATATGTGAGTGTTTCCATAAGGTGAGTGTGTAAGAGTGGGCAGTTTGTGGTATAAGCATGTGTGAGTGTATTTGTGGGATGTGTGAGAGCATGTGTGTGAGCATGAGTGAATGTGCAAGCATGAGAGTAAGAAAGAAGGGGGAGAGTGTGGAGAGAGAGAGAGAGAGAGTGTGTGTGTGTGTGTGTGTGTGTGTGTGTGTGTGTTGGGGCAGGCAGGTCCAGGGTGTGCTGGCTGGAGTTGCGGGAAGCTCATCTGGTATGAAATAACAGCTGCACAGGATCTGCAAAGAGCTCACTCTTGGAAAGAAGTTCACTTTGCCCTCTGTGCTGCGATGGTGGGTTCTTGGTGCTCTGCTTTGTGGAGGGGACAGGCTGTTCAGGACAGGGAGTCGAGGAGCAGCTGGACGTATTCAGGGAGCACTGGGCAGAGGTAAGAAGGGGAGGTGGGAAGGGTGGGACTTCACAAAGATCCTTAGAGGGAGGCTGCTTACGCTCCACAAGGATATGGTCGGATCTGTAGACAGGGCCTCTGGGGGTTCTTTGAGCCAAGTACCTGCCTGGGGAGCTCAAAATGAATGGAGTATTTGGGAAACAGCCCATAATTAAACCATTAAAATAAAAAGGATCATACCATGGGGGAGCACGCAAACTCTAAAGACATTTTGCAGCTAACTGGCCCTTCCCCTTCCCCCAGGGATTGTCTCTCCCTCCTCTGTCACCACTTGCCCTGTGGGTAGAGAGGGGTGAGGTCTGAGAGGAACAGCCAGAACAGCTCCATCACACTTAGGCTGACCTGCCCCAAACCCTTCCTCCTGAGGCATTAACCCTCCAACTCAAGGTTTGCACAGACTCCAACGTGCCTTCTGAAGTCTCTTCACACCACTCCCCCAAAGGCCCCTTTGCTCAGTGTGCTTGGCACCTCAAGTCTCCCTTCCCTGCAGGCCCAGTTATAACAGTGGGCTCCTGTAGGGAGCCTTCCCAGAGGCGCTCAGTCCCTGGGGAGTTCTTGCTCTTCCCATCTTGCTCATCCATCCATTACATTGAGTTTTGAGTTGAATTACACCCCCAAAAAGATATGTTGAAGTTTTAACCCCTGGTACCTGTGAATGTGACTTTATTTGGAAACAGGGTCTTTGCAGACATAGTCGAGTTCAAATGAGGTCATACTGGATTAGGACAGGCCTTTAATCCAATGACTGGTGTCCTTATAAGGTCACGTGAAGAGGGAGGCAGAGATTGGAGCTGTGCCGCCATAAGCCAAGCAACACCAAAGATTACCAGCAAATACCAGGAGCTAGGAGGAAGCGCGGAAGAATCCTGCCCTCCCCACCACCATCCCAAGAGCCTTCCAAGAGAGCACAGCCCTTCTGACACCTTGGCTTCAGACTTCTAGCTGCCAGAATTGTGACACAATCCGTTTCTGTTTTAAGTCACCTACTTGTGGTATTTTTGTTAGAGCAGGCCTAGGGAACTAATACATATGGTCATTTTGATCCGCCCAGCTTGCCTGGGTCCTTCTGTGTGCCCTCCTCGTCAGCTCTCGCCTGGCTCCTGCCTTGTGTTGTACTTCTGCAGGTGTTTTATCCTGACATGAAGCTCCTGCCCTCACTCATGTTTGATCTCACTCAGACTACAACTTGAGCTCTCTCTTAAGCTGGAGGCCTTTGGCTCAAAGCTTTGGGCATGTTCTGTAGGTCACATGGTGGCATGGATGGATACACTGACCTCCCTTGCTATTCCCCTTACCGTAGAGGTTAGAGACAGCAGCAGGTGACGGGGGAGGGGCGCTGTACACTGAGCTGGGTTAGATTTTCATTCCTATCACTTATTAGCTGTGCCACCTAGGTTAGTCACAGGATTCCCAGTTCTCAGTTTCTTCTTCTGTAAAATGGGGATTGGAAAAGGCTAACTGTACCCTACCTCCGATGCAGGAGCTTTGCAGCTCATAAAGTCCAGTGCAAATGCAAGAGATTAGTAGAAAACAATCCTGGGGAAAGAGAAGTGATGGAGGGCGTGGACTGGTCCACTCTCCTGCAGTTCTGGGGTCTCCTGGCCCTCTCTGATTGCCCAGTAGATGGGCCTTCCGCAAGAGAAGGCCTAAAAAGCTTGGTCTGCACATTGTCCCAGGATTCCAACCCCAGCTGGGGTTCCTTCTGATTTTTTTTTTTTTTTGAGATGGAGTTTCACTCTTGTCACCCAGGCTGGAGTGCAGGGGCACAATCTCAGCTCACTGCAACCTCTGCTTCCCAGGTTCAAGCAATTCTCCTGCCTCAGCCTCCCGAGTAGCTGGGACTACAGGTGCCTGCTACCATGCCCGGCTAATTTTTTTTTGTATTTTTATTAGAGACAAGGTTTCAGCAGACGAGGTTGGCCAGGCTGGTCTCGAACTCCTGACCTCAGGTGATCCACCTGCCTCAGCCTCCCAAAGTGCTGGGATTACAGGCATGAGCCACCATGCTCGGCTGTTCCTTCTGATCTTAGATGATGTCTTAGTGATTTCACTTACTTTCTATTCCTTAGAAAAAGAACTCAGAATATCTCATGCTAGGGATGTACAAGTCTACATCCCTACAGAGGTACAATTCTGGTCACACTGCTCTTACCCTTAAAACCCTTAATTTATCCTAACTTCCCACATGCATAAACTCCAGACTCCTTAACAAGGCATATAGTAAGGCCTTTCTTGGTCTGCCTGCCTGCATTTCGAGGCCCATCTTCCCACATCCTCCCCCTACATGCTCCACTACATGTTTTCCCCCAAATAAGCCAAACCCTTTCCCTCAGTGGGCTTGAGAACACCTCTACCTCTCCTTCAACAACAATGAAATAATAATGCAGCTACTCACTGAACACACATACATCACTTTACATATAGCAGGTAGCTCTTAGCCTCATAAGTGAGGCCTTATTTTGCACATTTTACAAATAAGAAAACTGGGACTCAGAGAGGTTAAGTAATGTACCCAAGATCAATTAGTACATGACAATCGTGATTTGAACCCATCTTTCTTGCTGCAAAGCCTGTGTTCATCCTCCTCTGCCTGGCTGGTCTCCCTCTTCTTTCTTTTTTCTCTTTCTTTCTTTCTTCTTCTTTTTTTTTTTTTTTTTTTTTTTTGAGACAGAGTTTCTCTCTTGTTGCCCAGGCTGGAGTGCAATGGCACAATCTCAGCTCACTGCAATCTCCACCTCCCGGGTTTAAGTGATTCTCCTGCCTCAGCCTCCCGAGTAGCTGAGATTACAGGCATGCACCACCATGCCTGGCTAATTTTGTGTTTTTAGTAGAGACAGGATTTCTCCATGTTGGTCAGGCTGGTCTCGAACTCCCGACCTCAGGTGATCCGCCCGCCTCGGCCTCCCAAAGTGCTGGGATTACAGGCATGAGCCCCCGCACCTGGCTTCCCTCTTCTTTCAAAGTGCAGTTTGAGATTTATTTCCTGGAAACCTGCACTGAACTCTTCATCTCAGCTCTCTGCAACCACCCTGAGTAGGGTGCCTCTGAGTTGCACTAGCAAAGGCTGACACTGATCAAACAGTAACGGCAGCCATGGTCCCCTGTCTTCCTCCCAAGATGTAACTGCTATAGGGCATGAATCTAGCACCATGCCAGGCACAGAATAGGTGTTAAATGTTAAATAATGGAATGAAAAAGTTAGAAGGGAACTTACCGGGGAGTATACATTTAGGAATAATCTATGCCCATTTCACATGAGGAAACCCTTCTCACCCATTCCTTGCGAATACTCACACTTACTCCTTAGGAAACAATCTCAATCCTTCTAGATTTTGAGACATTTTGAACTTCCTACATAGTATAGCGCAGTTGATTTTCTTTCCTTTCCTGGTGCTATTTCACGTGAGGCAATGCAGTGCTGTGGTCACAAGTTTTGGGATCAGACCTGGTTCAGTCACTTACGAGTTTGTGACCCTGGAGCCCCAGTTTTCTCATCTGCAAGATGGGAGGATACTACCTACCTCATGGAGTTGATCTGAGGGTTGAAAGAAGTACCTTACCACCTGTGAGACAGCATTATGATTGCTGTTGTGTAGGTTGGGAAATGAAGACAGGAAAGGTGAGGAGCCTTCCCACAGTGGAAAGGGGACGGGAAAGCCTATGGGGGTGGGGGAGCGAGACCTGGGCCAGGCCATCTTACCCCAGATCCTGTGCTGCCTCTGCAGCACCATGAGGTACAGGACCACATGGCTTAACAGACATTCGGTATTTCCCTCATTCCTCAGTGAGGCACCCCTAAAGTCTTTCCAGAATGGACTTCCAAGGGGTGAGTTCTCAGCAGATACCAGCTCCAGCCCGGAGTTGCCCTCACAGGTTCCAGCGGCTAATTCAACCTTTTAGAGCTCTCTGTACTCCCAAGGTTCCGTCTGACCGTTCAAAAATACCTCATTGTCTGGGAATGGTGGCTGAGGCTTGTAATCTAGCACTTTGGGAGTCCGAGGCAGGAGGATCGCTTGAGTCTAGGGCCAGTTACTTGGGAGGCTGGGGTGGGAGGATTGCTTGAGCCCAGGCGGAGAGTGCAGTGAACCTTGATCGCACCACTGCACTCCAGCCTGGGCAATAGAGCAAGACCCTGTCTCAAAAAAAAAAAGCTCAGCCCTATCCATGCATATGGGACCACTTTGTGTGCTTGAAAATGCCCCCTCCCATAAGGCTTGGGTTTCTCTTGCAAGGGGTGGAGGCACTCCAGTTGCTAAACACCTTTCTTGGGTAGGGGATTGAGGAGACAGGATGCCTTTGGAAGAGCATCCCCTAATGCACAGTTCCATCATCCCTTATAGTATCTGCAGCTCCTCCAGCTCCTGTTTCTATCTGTTACTTCAGGGGCTGAACTCAAATATAGGGATCCAGAAGCAGCAGGGGAGGCCTCTCTGCAGTCTCCTCACTAGGGGGCAGCAGCGGCTACGGGAGGCCTCCCAGCTCTGGGAGGGGGAAGGGAAATGCTGGGCCAGCAGGTGGCAGTGCCCTTCTTGGACCCAAGTAAGGAAAAAGTCCAAGTACCCAGAGAAAGGGAGGGGAAAAAAATCCGTATCCTGTAAAGACCCAGGTTCCACTTGTCCTTGAAGATCCCGCTGAAGGTGTCACACTCCCTCCCTCCAGGAGGCTCCCTGGACCCCTCAGATCCAGATAGGTGATCCTCCTCCATTCCTGCCTCCCGGAGAAAGAATTACACTATCACCTGATGAGTGATACCTGACTCCTCCAGAACCCTTCAGGGCAGGCATTTTATTCATCATTTATTTTAAAAATAACTGGGAGTCAGAAACAGATGCTAAGAGGAGGCACATTCTTCAAGTTTTCTAAAAGAACCCTTTCTACTTTGGATAGGACAAAAATGAGCTTTGGCTGAATGAACTGAGACTAGACATAAGAAGGACTGAGCTGCTGATGAGTTATGAATGGAAGACTAACATGCAGTCTCAAGGCAGGAGAAGAAGAATATGTGCTGTTTTCCTGGGAGTGGGGCAACTGGTGGTGGCTGTGAGAAGGCAGAGCTCTTCAGAGGGGACAGCCAAGAACAGGTAGTCACTGGGGGCCCTATTTAGCCTGAGAATGCAGGAGGGATTGTTTTATGGGGTCCTCCCTGCCCCTCAAGACACCCTTCCGCCCCATCCCCACACCAGGGTGCTAGAGAAGATAGGAATATAGATTTTAATCATTGTGCTGCTGCTATTAACCAGAGTGCAATTAATCCATCTTTTGTGGATTTTGATGCCACAGTGTAAATGAGAGGGTTTCACACAGAAACACTCTGGGGGCCTTCGGTGACAAAAGGGCTAGGCCTCTGGTGGGGAGGGGGTGGCAAAAGGTGAAGTGGAATTAGGAGAGATGTGGGGAGCAGACCCAGGGCTGGGAGACTGCTCCTTCCCCATCACACATGCCCACCAAGGACCCCAAGAGGAAGGGATTCTTCCTGCCATGGCCTGGGCTGTCCAAGTGAGCCTGACTTCCCTTCCAAGGCAGCTGCCTCTAGCTTCATGTCCAATTCTCGCTGAGTAGATGAGGTCCAGGGTAGGCCCACAGTTGACCACCAAATGGTGAAGAGATATAAGCCAAGGGAGAAGAAAGTGGTTTGGAACCCCCAATCATTCTCAATTTTTCATCCTAAGCTACCTTAAAACTAGTTCAGAGCTGGGGAAAGACAGCAACAGCAGTCTATCCTCTCGGTCAGAACTGCTCTACCTGCCTCCTGGAGATGGGGGTGGGGGGAGGTGGGACTCACAGGAGGGAGAGGTAGGAAATATTCCTGTGCCTTTCTTTGCCTGTGCAGTAAGTGAAGACTCTCTTCAGAGTCAGCTCTGCAGCTGGTGGAGTCATCTGTGCCTCTTACAGTTTTCTGAGATTGGTAGGATTTGGAGCTATAGAGAGGTCAACTTAGAGCCCCAAGGCCAGACTCCACTGGTTGCTAACAGGAGCTGACATTCTCGGAAGTAGCCCCGACTGCTTGGACAAGATCATTCCTCATGTTAAGAGTGAAGTGATATGGTCCAGGGCAAAGGTACTGAGCCCAGAGACAGCTAGGAGTCAGAGACACACAGGGCCTCCACTGCGTCACTCAGACCCTGGTTGACACCTCCCACAGCGAGGAGGCAGTTCTTGACGACTATGCTGGAGCAGGCACAGCGGGGTGTGGGCATGGCAGGGAGGATCTCCCATTTGTTCTTCCCTGGGTGGAATGCTTCCGCCGTCTCCAGGACAGTGGGTTGATTCCCTGAAAGTGTCAAGGGAATCAGACCTTACAAAGGAGTCCAACCACCAATCCATGCCCCATGGTCACCCCACCTCCCTCCCTTGGGCACCCACAAGCAGAAGCCAAGCAAGGTCAACTTCCTTGGCTACAGGATTACTCCCTTTTCTAAGCCAGTGGCTTTTGTCAAGCAGCCACTTTGTCCCTCCTACCGTCTTCCTGTCTCTTTAAGAGTAAGCTTTCTTTCCCTACCCATTGCTTTTTACCAGAGCTTTCTAGCACACTACTGCCTCACTGCTGCCCTTTCCTAAAAAAGCTACTGACATGGTCTAGTTGACACGGTTCCTTCATGCCTGAGTAAAGTGGGAGTTTGTCCACACTAAGTAGACTTGGGGTACCTGGAAGCCCTGCTGCCTGGATCTCTCTTCCTTGATGATGGGGAACTTCTCGCTTTAGAGTCCCTCCTTCAAAATACTAGTAATCTCTGGCAGAGTTAATACATCAAACCTAAGATTCATCTGTTGAACTTATTTAATCAGATTGCTTTCCTGTTCCACGATTGGGCTGGAACAGGATAAGTAAGAGACTGGTCAGAGGAGGACCAAGGCTAATCCCCTCCACAGTTTGTCTCCAGTCATTCCCGTTTAGGGATCTGTGCTCAGTAAGCCTGTGCTGCACGGCTACGGGTGTCCCTTATTCTCTCTGTGTCACAGTTTCCCTGTGTAGGAGGACAGAAAGGCCACACCTGGGGCCCACAGTGGACAGGTAATATCTAGGCTGGAAGAAAGGGAGTGCTTCGAATTTTTTGGAGTAAAGTGGTAGGCAGGTGGTCTGCAGGGAGTCAGTACCCTTTCCTGCATATGCAAAGTGCCAAGGATCCACTGAGCACCAGAACCACAATAAATTCCAGCGTGAAAGCGCCATCCTTACCAAGTCCCCCAGCCACTATGACCCGTCCACTCAGAGAGCCAGCCACAAAATCTGCCCGCCGCTTCTTGAGGAAGAACGATCGTTCCATCTTCAGCCATCCCCCTATAGGCCATGGATAATGGTGGGTTATATAGACAGAATAAGATACAGATCACTCCCACCAAATACAGATTGTGGCCCAAATAGCTTTCACCCTGGGCAGTGTCTTCACTCTATTTATCCTTTATGCTTGGGGAGTACACAGTTCCTCCTGCTGTTTCAAATTCTCTGTGGCTTCCCCCTCTCCCATGCTTGCTGCTCTGTAAGGCATCATCATCCCCTACAATGAATCACCTTGACTTCTGGTTAGGAGGCTAATAGAGGCAGTGAGGGAGGAGTCAGGATCCTTCTGTTTCTCCATCAGTAAAAAGTAAGAAAAATCCCTCTCTGACCTGGTTCTGTGTGAATATTGTAAGAAAAGACAATATAGGTAGAAAAGGGGCTTTGATAAAAACCAACCAAGCAAAAAGGGGACCTATACCAATGAAGGAATTTGATTCCAAGAGTAGCCCTGAGTGGAGAGGGGTGCTGAGACTTCTGAGAAGCTTGCCCAGCTGGGTAAATGGCCCTGGAAGATGGCTGGAATAGGGGTAAGGGATGGGGAGCCAGCCAGAAGGGCAGTGGGCAGCCAGAGCTTCCTGGGGAAGGTGACCAGCTCACCCTGTTCCATGTCGAACACGTCCATCGTCCGCAGGAACTTGGGCTGCCGGTAGAGGCGACCTTGCCGCAGGCCTCCCAGGCTGTACAAGTGGTTGTCCAGGGTCACAAAGCTGGAGAAGGCCCGCTTATAGGGAATGTTGGGAAACTTGGTCCAGGAGCGAGTCTCGATGTCAAAGACCTCGAAAGCGTTGACCGCATACTTGGACTGTCGTCCCCCTGGGGGCCAGAGCAGGATAGAGGTTGGGCAGAAGGGTTGTCCCTGAGGACAGCGACAGTGAAAAGGGTTTCCCCTTTTGACAGTTACTCATTCATACAGGAAGCTCCCGGTGGGCTGGGCAGTGTGATTATCCCCAGTGCTGAGGAGATGCTCAGCACACAGGCACTGCTTCCCATGGGAACTGAGCCAAGGGAAGGAAGGAGGGTAGGTATAGAACAGTAACCTGTCCTTACCCAGCACGTAGATCTTGGAGCCTCGGAGGAAGGAGGTGGCAGCATATCTCGGGGTGGGCATGGGTGCTAGGGACACCCACATGTCCTTGAGCATGTCATAGTGTTGGAGGTGGTTGTGTGGACGTAGGTCCAGGCCCATCCCGCCTGCCGCATATACTCGGTAATCTAAGAAGAAAGGCCATACATGCCCCTGGCTTAGCTCACAGGTACAGCAAGACAGGCCCACCAGCATCTATTGCCTTCCATGGCCAGGCCAAGCTTTCAACCACTGCTCAGCCAGAGTGAGTCATATCTGTATCAGTGTGGTTGATAGCACCAGTCAAAGAAGTTCCTGCTATAGCTAAGCCTGAGAGTCTGTTTCTTTTTTTTTATTTTTATTATTATTATTTTTTTAGATATGGTCTCATTCTGTCATCCAGGCTGGAGTGTGGCATAATCACGGTTCACGGCAACCTTGACCTCCTGGGCTCAAGAGATCTTCCCATCTCAGCCTCCCAAGTAGCTGGGACTACAGGTCCATGCCACCACACCTGACTAATTTTTGTATTTTTTGTAGAGACAGGGTTTTGTCATGTTGCCCAGGCTGGTCTCGAACTCCGGGGCTCAAGCAATCCTCTTGCCTCGACCTTCCAAAGTGCTGGGATTGCAGGTGTGAGCGACTGTGCCCAGCTGCCTGGGTCTTTTGAAGCCATGGTACGACTACACGCCCTAGTCTTCCTTAGTGTCCAGCCCTTTGGCTAAGCCTGAAACACTGCGTGAAGTTTAGGCCTGGAAAACCCTTTGCAGGTCTTATCCCCTTCACTGTCCTCCCTGGGCAGCCAGAGGGGAAGCCAAAGAGGAGAGGTATTCTTTTTTTTTTTGAGACAGAGTCTCGTTTTGTTGCCCAGGCTGGAGTGCAATGGTGTGATCTCAGCTCACTGCAACCTCTGCCTCTCGGGTTCAAGCGATTCTCCTGCCTCAGCCTCCAGAGTAGCTGGGATTACAGATGCCTGCCACCACACCTGGTATTTTTAGTAGAGACGGGGTTTCACCGTGTTGGCCAGGCTGGTCTCGAACTCCTGACCTCAGGTGATCCACCCGCCTTGGCCTCCCAAAGTGTTGAGAATACAGGCATGAGCCACCATGCCTGGCTTCAATGAGTAGAGATATTCTTCTGATGCCCTTTCCCCAGGCATTCACAAACTGGAATTTTTAGATATGGCAGGGGCCTTTAGAAATAAGATGAGTCATGCTGTCACTGGCCTATGGGACACTGGACTGCTGCTGGTTCTGTGTCTGCCAGCCCCATTGGGGAATGCCATCTTCCTTCACAAATTGGGAAACTTGTGGGATCCAGGAGTCACTTCAACTAAATGAGATAGGGCTAGGGGTGAATGAAGGTGAAGCTTTGGAGAGAGTACTGGTCCCTTTAAGAAACCCTGCCCAGGAAGTGAGCTGGGATACTTTGAGAAGTGAGTCTCCTCTCATTCTCTACTACTCTTGACTGTAGGTGGCCTTTCAAAGGACTTCACTACACCAGAGAGGATGGGCAAGGCATCTGTGTTTCCCTGGGTCCCACCCCAGGACCTCCCAGGCCTCTCTTTCTCAGGGAGCCACCCCTGCCCGGGATTCTGTCTGCCAGCAGCCAGTCCTCAATGCTTCTGGCTCCAGGAGGCCTTTATTCTTAAGGTGATTGCAGGGATGAGTACTATTTTCCTCCTACTTTCCAATCTTATTGGAAAAAAAAAAAATGCCAAGCCTAGCCTGAGGCTGGAAGACGGTGCCTGCTAATGAGGAATTCACCTTGCACAAGCTCCACCCCTCCCATCCTGTGTTACTTGAAACTCCTCCTCCTGGGAATCCTCCCATCCACTCCTCACTACTGTTTTTGTGCCCAATTCTTACTCATCCTTTCAGACCCATCTGGGCGTCCCTGAACTACAAGCCTGGGTCGACAGCACCGGCTCAGTGCCTTCTGTTACCCTATTCCATCACCCTAATTGCCACGTGTTACTGAATAATCTTTGTTTCTTTTTTTTTTTTTTTTTGATACGGAGTCTTGCTCTGTCGCCCAGGCTGGAGTGCAGTGGCGCGATCTCGGCTCACTGCAAGCTCCGCCTCCCAGGTTCACGCCATTCTCTTGCCTCAGCCTCCTGAGTAGCTGGGACTACAGGCACCCGCCACCGCGCCAGGCTAATTTTTTATATTTTTAGTAGAGACGGGTTTCACTGTGTTAGCCGGGACGGTCTTGATCTCCTGACCCATGATTCGCCCGCCTTGGCCTCCCAAAATGCTGGGATTACAGGCGTGAGCCACCGCGCCCGGCCAATCTTTGTTTCTTTCAATAGACTGTAGGCCCTTGAGAATTTGTTAAATCTACAGCCCCAGCATCTGGCACAATGCCTGGCACACAGGCATGTAAATGCTTATTAAACTAACTGCAGAACCCATTCTGTGCCATAGTAAGAGCACAGACTCAATCATCACTATCTGTGTCACCTTGGGCCAGTGGTTTAACTAACTCTTCGGGCCTTACACTGCTTCTCTCTAAAATCAGAGTAATACTAGCACTTACCTGTATACAAAGCACAAATGGTAAGGATTCAATGAATGTTAGTTCTTAATCTTTCAAGACCATTTATTGAGGCCTGGGATGAAGATGTGCTCTTTCCCTCCCTTGCTCTCCGTGGGCCTCCAGGCCTTCCATCCTTCTTACTGGGAGGTCACAGAAGCCCCACTGGCCATGCTGCCCTGGGGGATTCTGCACTAGAGTTTCTCTCTAGTTATTTTCATCGGTCAGATCCAGGCTCCTGAAGGCAGGGAACAGATCTTCCGCCTCTTTCCTTCCCTCCTGGAGCCTGGCACTGTGCTGGGGACAGAGCAGGTGCTCAAGAAATACTGGTTCCCAGTCTATAGTAGACTTGACATGCAGCTAGTATGGTTTAGCAGAAGAGGGAGGGAGGAAGAGGAGACAGAGGGAAGGTTGCATCCCACTGCAAGCCTGTGCTGCTCAGGTGTGTCTGAACTTGGTGTCTCCTAATTCCCATTGAACCATCTCCCACAAAACCCTTTGTGTTTTAGCAAAAGAGCTTTCGGAGCTCTAGGTTCTGGGCTGTACTAGGCGTGAAAAGAATGAAATGGGGGCTTTGAGAAAGGAAAATGAGAATCACAAAACCATGTAGTGAGGACATGCATGCCCTGAGGACTTAGTGAAACGCGGCCAGACGTGAACCCTCAGGAACATTCTGGTCTCCACTGAGCGTCTCTGAGATTGGGAGGCAGAGGGGCAGGTTGAAGGTGGAAGAGGACCCTGGAATCAGGTCCCAAAGCCCTCTCAGTGGGGCCTGGTGACGCTACAAGGATGGAGTGAGCATTGTCAGGACCCCAAATAGGTGTCTGGCGGTGGTGGCACCTGCAAGGCAGGTTTCAGGGGCTGGGGTGTGGCGGCGGGAGGTGCAGGCATTCTGCTGAACGCATGGGGTCTGCAGAAATATGGCACTAAACTCCACAGCCCACAGCAAATGCGTGTTGGTTTCCATCTGTTTCCCTCCTGGCCCCCCACTTCCTTCTCTCTGGCCGCCCTCAGCCCTGGCCCCACTTGCCTTTGGCCGTGACAGAAATGCCCATGGCGGCCTCACGCAGCATGCTCCTCTTCTTCCACTTGCCCTCATCGATGTTGTACATCTCCACGACCTTCAGGGGCAGCTGATTGGTGCCCACGCCCCCAATCACCATGATCCGCTTCCCCAGGGCGGTGACGGCCACCCCCGCCCGGGCTGTGGGCAGCCGGGGCAAGGCGGTCCACTGGTCGGCCTCGGGGGAGTAGACCTCGAAGCAGTCCATGGGGACGCCGTTGTCGTCACATCCCCCGATGGCATAGACCTGGCCCCCGGTCTCCAGCAGGGAGCAGTAGACCCGGCGGCTGGGCAGTGGCGCCAGGCGCTTCCACTGGAAGTCCTTGACGTTAGGCACCTCCATGGCAGCCTCGGGGAGCGCCCGGGCGCCGGGAGAGGTGCGAGCGCGGGGGTCCACAGGCTACTCGGCGCCGGCTCCCACGGCCCCTATCTCCACCTCCATCTGGCTCCCGAGCGCCGGACCCAGCCAGACGCCGGCCAGTGCTTCACCGTGCCCCGAGTCTCAGCGGTCCGGCGGCGTCCACGCCTGGCCCTGCGGGGGGAACGCGGCGAATCAAGGGCAGCTGGGGCCACGCGCCCTCCGGCGGGCAGCGGATGGGCTCCGCAGCCCCTGGTCAACTTCACTGGGAAGACGCGGCGGCGGAGGGCGCCCCCCGGGGGCAGCACCACACCCTGCACTGCTTGGTCCCCGCCCCCTCCCCACCCGCTGCTCGGACACTGCCGAAGCAAGCCGCAGGCCGGGGCTTTCAGGGGTTCGGGGTGCCGGGCAGTCCCTGGGCGGAGGAAGGAGTTAGCGTCTCTCGGCGTCGACGCCTGTCTTTCCCCGCGCCCCCTCCCCGCAGTCTCGGCGCCCCCGCCCCCGCATCACTTACGCTGCCAGGCCCGGGGAGCGCGGCGGCGAGGCGCAGACGACGCATCACTGGGGAGCCCGGAGCCCCCGCCCCGCTGCACGGGAGCCGGGGAGAGGGCGCTCTGTCCTTCCCCAGTCCGCGCGCCGCTGTCACACATGCAGATGAGGAGATGAAGTGAACAGCAGGAAGGAGAAGCGGAGCCGCCGCCGGGAGGAGGCCGGCGAGCCTGCTACGCTCCGTCCCCATCCGCAGCCACCACACCTGTGCAGGAATCCGCGTGCGTCCCGGGACACAGCGTGCTGTGACCTCTTTACAGAAGCCCCGCCGCGGAAGCGCTCACCTTGTCTACAGGGGGTCAAGGAAAGCAGGGCACTAGAAACAAGCACCCAGATGACGGGCACAGACTCCCTCCGGTGTGGGGGCGGGCTTTTGTGTTTGTTTTGGATGAAGAGGCGGAGAGTCCAATTACCCAGTTTATCTACAGTACACAGACTCAGTTCGTGACCTGCTAACTCAATAGCCAGCTTTGCTGGGGGGAGGTATTATCATATAGTTTAACCTCATGAAAACAACTTATGTGGGTGGGATGCACGCAGACCTGGCACAGGTACTTTCAAATATAACATATACACCCACTTGCACATGGAAGCATAACTTACACATCACCCTGCCCCCCCCCCCCCGAAATAGACACATCCACAGAGACACTGACCAATGATGCACAGACAGACATGTGGACACAGCCAGAGACACCAACATAGACAAACACACACGGGAAGTTTTTCCATCTGCCACACACATGCACAACCCACCACCGCCACCATCACCCTTCACAAGCTTCAGGAAGGGGAAACCTGATGATCAAATCTCCGTCCTCGGCACCAACTCGCAGGGCTTGACAAACAATCCTTGCAAGCCACTCTCTAATACCGTTTATAGGACAGTAGTCCCCAGTAACAAAGGTGCCCATGAGGCCAGAGAACCAACCACCTGGTCTGGTGGACTGCAAGGCCGATGGGATCTTCCTCCTACCTGGTTCTTTCAAATGTAGCCAAGTCTTGAAACACCCAGGCGTGGGAGGCTGGAAGACCTGGGTTTGAATCTTGCCTCTGAAAATTATTTAACTACTCTGAACCTCAGTTTCTTATACAGATAGATAGATCTATGTCTATATATTTTTAAACTAGAGTTTTAATTTTGAGAAAATTTTAGATTCACATGCAGCTGTAAGAAAAAATACCCTTTACCCAGTTTCTCCCAATGGCAACATCTTACAAAACTATAGCACAGTATATATCACAACCAGGGTTTTGAAATTGATCGGTCAAGATACAATATAATTCTGGCCGGGTGCGGTGGCTCATACCTGTAATCCAGGCACTTTGGGAGTCCCAAGCAGGCAGATCACTTGAGGTCAGGAGTTCCAGACCAGCCTGGCCAACATGGTGAAGCCCCATCTCTACTAAGAATGCAAAAAAAATTAGCCAGGCATGGTGGCATGCACCTGTAGTTCCAAATACTCGGGAGGCTGAGGCAGGAGGTTCACCTGAGCCTGGGAGGCGGAGATTGCTGTGAGCTGAGATTGCGCCACTGCACTCCAGCCTGGGTGACAGAGCAAGACTCTTGTCTCAAAAACAAAACAAAACAGAACAAACCTTCCACCCCCAAAAGTATAAAATCGAGGCCGGATTTGGTGGCTCATGCCTGTAATCCCAGCACTTTGGATGGCCGAGGTATGTGGATCACCTGAGGTCAGGAATTCGAGACCAGCCTGGCCAACATGGTGAAATCTCATCACTACTAAAAATGCAAATTAGCTGGGTGCCGTGATGCATGCCTGTAATCCCAACTACTCAGAAGGCAGAGGCAGGAGAATCACTTGAACGCGGGAAGCGGAGGTTTCAGCAAGCCGAGATTGCACCATTGCACTCCATCCAACGGGCCCATCTTACTACTTTGAGTTCTTGGCTTAAAAATTCCACTGTTTTTTAGTTCGAATTCTCTGTACTTACAAAGTAAGCACCTCTAGAACCTTCACAGAGGAAGTCTGTGTCTGTTTTCCCTATTCAATCAGAACTCATAAATTCCAAAAGCATGGGGTGTGAATTCATGAAATTTCACGGAAACACCAAACATTTCCCTTTCTTCCTAGGAGTCTCTATCTGCCTGGAGAAATAGAGAACGCACCTTTACCTCAGCTTGAACTGTCTTCACAAAATCAGAACAGGTGATCGGGAAGATTTAAAGCCATAGACCTTCCTTAAAAGCGCTTGTTGGAGTCCATCCTCAGCTTCTCTTGCCCACTGAGCCTTCTACCAAAGCAGTGAGGCCAGGCCTCTTAAATGAGCCTTCACCACCCCAGCTGGGGCAGCTTAATAAGCAGATAGACAGAGCTCCACTCTGTATGTTTTATTTGCGTCACTTGTTGAGATCATCTAAGCCCTTGCACGTCCATTTTCTTGTAATCTTAAAACAGCCCTGGGAGGGGTTGCAGGGGTAGGTATCAATATCCACTTTTTGCAGTTGAGGAATCTGAGCCTTAATGAGATGAAGTGACTTACTTAGGACCATGCAGGCCGTTCAGGGTGGGTCCAAGGTATGAATTCCAAATCCAGTGCTCCTTCACTTTATCACAATTAAATCACAAATGAAAGAATTGTGCCTTATGAAGGAAACCAAGTGGGTCCACTCTCCACCTGGCTTCTGGTCTTTATTCCACTGCAGTGAAGATAGGAGCCCAGGCCACCAAGGAGATTCCAGCGGCTGCCCATACTGTTTATGCCAGGCAGTGCAGGTAAGGAAGTGCTGGAATCCAGCCCCAGAATAGGCCCTCATTCTAAACTAAGGCTCATATCCTACAGGCACCATCTTCTATGCAGACCGTGAGATCTAGGGACTCAGACCCTTGGAAAAGTACTAACAACAGGATGTCTTCCAGACCATGACCTAATTGCTTGTTCTGGAAGTCCTGGCTTCTCTCCATCTCCCCCATCTCTCTTCCTCTCCGCCAGGTAACATCCTTTAGCGCTTACACTGAGGGCACATCGAGGAAGCTTGTAACCTAGCAACTGCCACTTAAGATTCCCTGAGTCACCTGTGGTTTCCATTGCCTGGGTTGAGTGCACCAAGATGGGGCCTTAAGGAGTGCTAATCGGAGGGAGAGTGTCCAGTGACTCCTTGGTCCCCTCCCTACCCTATTCTAGTGTGTAACCATTTTCCTGGTCAGAAAGTTCTTCCTCATGTCAAATCTAAATCCTTCTTGCTCTAAAATCTTGTGTAACATTGAGCCGGTGTTTCTCTTTTGCCTTAAAAAGGATTTGAGTTTTTAGGCTGGATGTGGTGGCTTGTGCCTGTCATCCCAGCACTTTGGGAGGCCAAGGCAGGTGATTACATGAGTCCAGGAGTTCGAGACTAGCCTCAAAAACATAGTGAGACCCTGTCTCTGCAAAAAATAAACAAAAATTATCTGAGCTTCGTGGCACATAATCCTAGCTACTAGGGAGGCTGAGGTGGGAGGATCACTTGAGCCCAGGGGGTAGAGGCTTCAGTGAACCAAGATCGTGCCACTGCACTCCAGCCCAGGTGACACAGCAAGACCCTGTCTCTCTAAAAAAAAAGTGTTTCATTTTTCCCCTTCATTACAAGGTAGGAGTGGGAGGTTGGGGAATTAAGGGAGGGAAAAGTCATAAAAGCCTCTAAAGATTACACCTTTGGTGCTGTGGAGTCTTTATTATAGATATTGGTGCATCAATCAAACTTGAGGATGCTCAGCCCCAGAAAAAAGTCACTCAGTACGTTTTGGGTTTTGTTTCTTTTTAAAAAGATGGGGTCTTGCTATATTGCCCAAGCTGGATTTGAACTCCTGAGGTCAAGTCATCTTCTTGCCTCAGCCTCCTGAGTAGCAGGGATTACAGGCATGCACCACCTTGACAGGCTCAGTAAGTCTTGGATTTGTTAAGGTCTAATTTACATACAATGAAATGCACAGTTTTACTCAGTCTCTATTGTCTGGTAGGCATTCAGCAGGATCCTGCCTTCACTAAACTGCGGTACCTTAGGGGGAAGTTGGGGGTGTTGTGGGGAACAGTTTCTTCCCAATAAACCAGGCAGATTCTCAGTGTGGCAGGCCATGGATGGAGTAACTGTGGGCCTGTGTCTTAGACAGGATATCTTTTCTCCTAGCTAGCTGAAATCTCATCTGCTGCAACCTAAATTGCATTCTAATCTGGAGAACAGCTGTGCCCTTCCTTTAGCTAATCACCTTCTCATTCCTAACCAGAAGCATGGTCCTTATTCAGGGAGTGGGGAGTGAGGCTGACTCATCCAATTAGGACTGAGGCTGCCAGCAGACCAAGGAAAGGGTAGTTCCTCCCCCAGCATAGAGAAGCCTCATTAGGGCCTCCTCCCCACCAGTCCCAACATCAGCCCAGAGGAAGGATTTAGAGCTCACGTGGACTTGATGGGAGATGGTATGACACAGTTGCCAGCAGTCAGAACCAGGATCTGTATGTGATCATGTGGCACTGCTGCCTTGCAGGTGGAGGGCTGGAGTCCCGCAGAATGGCCTCAGCTATTCAGGTTCCCTTCCTGACCACGCAGCCTTGATTGGACAGTTGAATCAGCCACATTCCTTCAGCTATCCTCCCTGCTCCCTCCCGCTCCAGTGCATAGCTGGTGCCTGGAACCTAGAGGGCCTTAGTGGGTATCCATTAACGAATGCATCTGTTCATCTGTAAGCAACTTCCTGCTACTTAGGTAAAACTGGGACATTGGAAAGTGGACCCCAGATATGGGATGATGGGTAAAGGGAGGGAGTCATCTTCGTTTTCAGACTCAGGAGTTGCACAATGTAGAGAAGGAAGGGTTGGGAAGCCACACGCTCCTCTGCTGTTTAGTGCGTGCGGGAAGGTATGCTTCTCAAAGACCTCAGCTACTTCCCTGTGCTTACTGAGGAAATCGTAAGAGGAAATGGGGCTTACAGTAAAGCCTGAGGATTTGAGTTATAAACAAGGAAGAATTTCCTGACCAGCAATGTCAGAAACTTGAAACACCAGCATGAGGTGAGGTGAGAGGCCACGGAGCTGCCTCCTGTATTGCCGCCCGGGCCATACTAGAAAAACACAGGACAGTCAGAAGACCTCTGCTACGTCTTGTTACGATGAAGGCTATGACCTCCAGCCTACGTTTTGTTGTAACCGGGCTGTGCAACTATGGGCAAGTCATATCCATTCTGGTGCCTGTCAAATTAGAAGGAAGGAAGGTGAAGAAGAGAGCAGCTGGGGTCCCTCCCAGCTGGAATATTCTGTACTCTTGGGGTGCTATACAGGCAGGGAGCCCTAGAGAAAGAAGCATTTAGCCATAGTGACAAAGCAGCAGATTCTAGAACGAACACCCTCACATTCTGCCAGGTGATACAATCGCAGAGGTCTGGCCCCACCAGCTCTCACAAGCGCTGCCAGCTACCCCAGGTCCAGTCACCAGTGAAGACTTTATCAGGGCTTCCCCTGGCTACCCTCTCTTGCTACCACCACCCTCCTTTCTCTCCAATCAGCCCAGGACAAGGGGGTGCCTTGTGACAGCTGCAGCTGTGGCGAATGGGCTGGCTCCCTATAGACCTTGGGCACCCACCTGCTTCCTGTTGGGTTCTGACCTTTCTGGGGTGCCTGCTGCCAGGAGAGTATGCAAGGGTGGCAGAGGATGCAAGAGCTCAGGTCATCCCGACATGGCTCTTTCTCTAAAAGTGAAAATGTGCCCATTTGTCCCAGGTCACCAGGCTGGGGCCCTTAGGGGGCCTAATCTTCACCCCTTCTCATGTAGAGGACAGCAGAGCCTTTATGAGGGCAGCTCTGCAGAGGAGAAAAGGCTATAGGCTGGGGAAGGCTGCAGCAGACCACTCAGACACGGCTCTTTAAATGCCCATTAGTAAGTTCATATTGCCCCTTCCAAAGTCAGCAGCATCCTCCATTCTTCTTAATTAAAAAGAGCTCCACGTCCTGGCAGAGCTGAGAGACGGCTCTGAATGATTTACACACCAGCCCTGCTGCTTCCAGCTGGGAAATCAGCAAGGAAGATTGATTGGCAGATGGGCCAGCCTGCCTATCATGATGGCGTGCATGCCTGTGTGTGCATGTGTGTGTGTGCATGCGTGTGTGTGCGCGCACACATGTGTGTGTGCATGTGTGTGTGTGTGTGCTGAGGCACTGGGAGCTGGCTCTCCTGCTGGCAGGCTCTAAATGAGCAGGGCCACAGACCCACAGTCCAGCCCCATGGGGCTCTGCAGGCCTAGAGGTAGAGGGCCTGCTAGAAACAGAAGGCTAAACAAAAGGCTGGCCTGCTCACCCTCACCGGAGTCCCTCTTCCTAGGAAAACTGCCTTATTTGGAAGACAAAAGCTCATTTGTTGTCTCATCCCCACCCAGGAGAGAAGGGGCCATTCCCCGAAGATTCCTCTTGTTCCACATAGAGATTCCTCACCTGGTACATAGCATATATTGGGCTTTTATTTGATCATCACTGCACACTTTAAGAGGAGGCTTTCGATCTGTGAGCCCGCGGAGTATACACCATGAGCAAAGCTCACCCTCCCGAGCTGAAAAAATTTATGGACAAGAAGTTGTCATTGAAATTAAATGGTGGCAGACATGTCCAAGGAATATTGCGGGGATTTGATCCCTTTATGAACCTTGTGATAGATGAATGTGTGGAGATGGCGACTAGTGGACAACAGAACAATATTGGAATGGTGGTAATATGAGGAAATAGTATCATCATGTTAGAAGCCTTGGAATGAGTATAAATAATGGCTGGTCAGCAGAGAAACCCATGCTCTCTCTCCATAGGTCCTGTTTTACTATGATGTAAAAATTAGGTCATGTACATTTTCATATTAGACTTTTTGTTAAATAAACTTTTGTAATAGTCAAAAAAAAAAAAAAAAAAAAGAGGAGGCTTTCTCGGCCGGGCGTAGTGGCTCACGCCTGTAATCCTATCACTTTGGGAGGCTGAGGCAGGCGGATCACCTGAGGTCGGGAGTTTGAGACCAGCCTGATCAACATGGAGAAACCCCGTCTCTACTAAAAATACAAAAATTAGCCAGGGATGGTGGCGCATGCCTGTAATCCCAGCTACTTGGGAGGCTGAGGCAGGAGAATCACTTGAACCTGGGAGGTGGAGGTTGCGGTGAGCTGAGATGGTGCCATTGCACTCCAGCCTGGGCAACAAGGGCGAAACTCCGTCTCAAAAAAAAAAAAAAAGGAGGTTTTCTCATGGCCTGCCTCTCCTTCCTTGCCTCCCTCCTAACTCCAAATTTTGTCTGACCCTGACATCCAGGGGGATCCAAGGCTGTGGGCCCTTTATGGGGCTGGGAAGAGGATGATGAGGTTCACAGTTTAGGCTGTTTAGGCTGGCATGACACTCAGCCCGGGCCCTCCAGAGAGCCGGGAAGTGACAGCAGTCACCCTGAAAGGTCCCAGGCCTCTTTGCTTCTCCCAGCAGGCCTTGGGGCAGCCTTGTTGTCCATCCCTTGCCTCTACTCACATCTAAGAGCCCACCAGCCTCCCTGGGTGCCAGAGAGGGAGGTCCCGCTCACTCTCCAGATGGAAGGAGGTGCCAGGTCACTGGGGCAGGACCTGTACAGAGGTAGGGAGTGGCTTTTGCTCTCTCCTCACCTCTCCCCTTCTCCTCTGGCACTTTACATTACACACACACACACACATACACACACCACTTGTCCCCAGAGAAAGGACCAGACAGAGGCACACTGGAGAGGAGGGGGTGAGGACTGGAGCCCAGGCATCATCCAGTGCTTTGCTTTCACCCCCGCTCCCTAGGGAGACGGCAATCTGCTGCAGCAGCAAGGTTGCCATCTGGCGTGCTGACCTGTGCTCTCTGTGCTGGAGACAGGAGAGGGCGGGGACGCGTGATGAGCTGGCTGCGAGTGTGTTGTGTATATGTGTGTCTAAGAAGCCATGAGAGTCTGGAAAGGTGAGAACCAGGCCAAGCTTTGGGTGAATCAAAGGATCTGCCTGTCCTCATCACTCGGCACTCCTGGGGCAGGTGGGTGTGTACCTGAGGATCTCTAAGAAGCCCCAGGAAGCCTGCATTTCTCTCCCAGTGAAGGAGGGAGTGGCAGGGCCTTGGCCCTTGAGCATCCTCCTGTAGCCTGTCGCCAGGAGAATGTGGCTGCCTGCTTAGCACCCAGGAGCTGCCAGTCCATCCCTGCACATCACTAGGCAAGAAACAGAGGGACACTTTTATTCACACCCAGACCTAACAGCTGCCCCCCAAGAGGAACCACCACTAGGGATCCAGTGTGTCCTTTGTTCCTCTCTAGTCCTGGCCCAGAAAGGACTATTTTCTTCCTTGGATGCCATCTCCCTGCTTTGGTCCCAGTCTTGGAAATTATGTTCTGAGAGATTCCTTGATAAAAATCCTCCCTAAATCACAGGTTGTACCTCAGTGCAGGGGTCAGCAAGCTATGCCTGAGGGCCAACCCTGGCCTGCTGCCTGTTTCTGTATGGCCTGAAATCTAAGAACAATTTTTACATTTTTAAATGATTGGGGAAAAAAAAATCAAAAGAAAAATATTTTGGGATACATGAAAGTGATATGAAATTCACATTTCAGCATCTATAAATAAAGTTATATTGGAACACAGCCACACTCACTCATTTACGTGTTGTCTATGGCGGCTTTCCCACTACAACAGCAGAATGGAGTAGTTGCAACAGACAGCGCATGGCCTGCAAAGCATAAAATGTTTACTATCTGGCCCTTTACAGAAAATGCTTGCGCCCTCCCCTGCACCTTAGGCTGTTTTAAGGGAACAAGGGGAATGCCACCTTATTCTTTTTGTTTTTTGTTTTCTTGTTTGTGTGATACAAGGTCTCACTCTGTCACCCAGGCTGGAGTGCAGTGGCACCATCGTGGCTCACTGCAGCCTCCCGGGCCCAATCAATCCTCCCGCCTCAGCCTCCTGAGTAGCTGGGACTATAGACACGCACCACTCCCAGCTTGCCACCTTATTCTTGACAACGTGCTTCACACCACCGTGGCAATGTTAAGTTGACACGGCAGTATCTAGTGGCAATAAAAGGAAACGAACATTTTGAGGGCCCTTGTTGTATACCAGGGACATTTACTCTGTTTATCACATAATCTCTACAACAACCTTGAGAGAAACAAGCACTAAGAGGTCTATTTACATAAGGAAGGAATGGGAGAGATTAGGAAACTCACCAAAGCTATTAGAGTTAGGCAGAACAGGATGCTGGATTCAAACTCAGATCTGCCTAACTCCACAGCCCATATCCTCTCCAGGCCACCATGATTCTAAGATGACCACCAGCAGCCCAGCGAGGACCCACTCAAATGGCTGCTGGTTTGGGCTACCCCCATGAACAGGCAGGGCAATTGGGACTTAGGCTTTAGGGACCCAGGCCCCACCTCAGCTCCCTCCACCTCAGAGCCTGGTCCTGAGCATGGGCCACAGACAAGCCAACAATAGTGACAGCTCCACATCAGCGCCATCTCCCTTTTCTTGCCTCTTTCCTCAACCTTTGCTATCTATTTTCATCACCTTTTAGCTTTCTTTGGAAAGATTAAATTTGCATTTAAATAGAAAACCTCTTGAATGACTCTGATGTAACTTTAGGTACTAATTACAAATTCATTCCTCTTTAAATATTAAGGCACTTCAGTTCATCTCAGGGGTGATGGACAGCAGCAATGCTTGGTATTGATGTGTAATGAATATTGAGCTGTTTATTGCAAAGCGCTTACAATCCCTCACCAGCAGAGGGCAGACAGGAGATGTTCTCAAGACCTATATGGGAGATGTCTTGGGAGCCTAAAATCTGCTAAAAATAAATATCTGTAAGCAATAATCGTTGAGAGAAATTGGAAGATGGCCAGTGGGATGGAAGCTGCTGGGGATAGGGTGGGAGCACCCAGAAGTCCTCGGGTTGCCAGTTTCCTCAGTTGCTTATAAGTGTCTCAAGGCAGGTGCATTCATCACTCTTTCCCATCACCAAAACTAATGCCTGGCATTCAGTGGGGACCCAAGGAATATTTACTGAATGAATGAGGGAATGAATGAATGAATGGATGAATAAGGCAATTAATCATGATGGGAGAGATCATTCATTCAACTACTATAATGAGTCAGTCATTGCACTTGATAATTTACGTAAGTCTCTTTGTTAAATGATTGATTCCTTTGGATTTTTCCCAGGGTCATGCAGATGACACACAAATTCTCCTTTCTCCTGAAGAATTGCACTTGGTATTTTACCTGCTGATTTCATAGGTGACAAAACAAACTCAGAGAGGTGAAGCAATTAGCCTCAGAGCACCCAGTTCAATCTGAAGCTCAGCCAGGACCCAAACGCTGGTCTCAGGCTCTGAGCCTGGCTGTCTATAAAGTGTATCACTCCCCCTCATCCTGGTGCTAGGCTGGTTATTCCAGTGTTCACAGTGTCACACCCTAATCTTGGCCCTTGTCCTCAAGATGCTGGGAGCCCAAAGTCCAGTCCAGCCTCTCAGCCAGGCTTAATGCCTGGGCTCCAGCCAAACCACTCTATTGCCTGATGCCCAATAGGCCTTTCATTTCCTGCCTCCATACTTGGCTTTGTGCTTTCTGCTTCATATGCTCCTTCCTGCTTGTTGACATTCTATTCATCCTTCAGGGCTTGGCCTGAACGCCGCCTCCTCCACGCCTTGCATGATCCCTGCAGGCAAGAGTCATTTTTCCCGTTTCTATAGAACTTCATCTATAACTGTGTTAGCATGATAATAACCACCACTCATTATTCTAAACACCACACTACATTCTTTACATATTTTGTATAATTTGAACCTCATAAAAAGTCAATAATAACAATAATAATAATCGTTAACAAGTATATGGTGCTCAATATGCGTCATGAACTGATCAGAGTTTGATGTGTGTGTGAGTTGTGTGTGTGTATAATTTAGCCTATAAAGTAGGTACTATTATTATTGTCATTGTACAAAGGTGAAAACTGAGACTTAGAGCGGTTAAATGACTTGCCCAAGGTCACACAGCCAGAACAGGGATGTGACATCTAGCTTGCCTGGCCCCGGAATCCCCATACCTGTCTATGTAGATATTCTTTCTTACCAGATGGTAAGCATCGGAAGGCAGGAACCATGTTATGTGCCATTGCTGTCAAAGCACTTTCCCTTCGGAGCCAAGCACAGCAATGTGTATGTACACAGTAGGTAGTCCATAAGTTTTAAAAATCTTAATTTTAGACCCAGGAGGCATGTGCGCAGGTTTGTCACAAGGGTGTATTTCGTGATGCTGTGGTTTGGGTTTCTATTGATCCCGTCACCTGTATAGTGAACATAGTAACCTAATAGGAAGTTTTTCAGCCCTTGTCCCCCTCCCTCCCTCCCTCCTTTTTGAGTTCCCAGTGTCTATTGTTCCCATCTTGATGTCCATCTGCATCCAGGGTTTACCTCCCACGTTTGTAAGTGAGAATATGCAATATTTGGTTTTCTGTTTGATATTCCATAAAGTTGAGCTGAATTCGGATCAGAAGCCAGAAGTTCTGGAGGTTGGCTGTATGTTGGTCAGTCTGTGCCCTGGACAGCAATCTTTGGAGTTAATTAGCTGGGTTAAAACCAGATAGGAAGGAACCTTTAACTTCAAAGCTAGAGAGGCCCAGCTGAGGAGAAAAGGCCCTTGGAGACCCTTGCCCCTCCTGACCCCCATGCCAGCCTGTCTGACCTGGGCAGCCCTCCTCTCACAGACACCACTGCCTGTCTCCCCACCAGCAGGCACTCAGAATGCCAAGGCATCACTCTGCATAGATGGATTGAAATAAAACTTACCTGACTAGAGGGAAAAGGAGGACACCCGGCGATCATCTGCAAAAGACAAAGAAGGGGAGGGGCCGGGAGAGGGTCGAGCGGGTGTTGGCTCTGAGGCTTGTCCTAGGAGCTGGCTGGGAATAGAGTCGGCAAGGTCCCCAGGGTCCCCAGGGCTTCCTCCACAATTGATGAGTCCACTGCTGCTGCCTCTGGCTGATCGACTGGGATGCAGCCAGGCCCCTATGCACAGGGCATGGGGCCAGCCCTGCCCTGAATGCACAGAAACTTGGGGTCCCTGAGTTCCAGGAGGCGTGACCCCCCTACTGAGAGGGCCTCAGCCGGCTCGTCAGAGCCCCAGTGTCTCCGCGCCTCTCCCTCCACCCAGTCTCAGCTGCAAAGGCCCGCTCTGCGAGGAGAGCGGGTGAGGGGGCGGACACGCTCACACACACAGACAATAACTGCCATGGAAACTAACCAACAAAAAGAAGATTTAGGGAGCCGGACTCCTCTGCCAGATGGGAGAGAATGGAGGGAAGAGAGAAAGGGGCTGTCCTTTGCAACGCAGCCAGTTATGCAAAGGGCAAATGTGCACCTCAGCCCTAATCCAACAATTGCAGATTTTTCCCTCCTCAGGGGTGGGGCTGTGGGTAAAAGGCAGAGAAGTGGGTTGACCTTTTTATATGAAGGTCCCAAACAGCCACCCCATACCTTTGCCTTTCTATGCACAGAGGAGGCATCAGTGTGGTCCAGCGTGGGTGCGAGATTCCCGAGGAAATGCTCAGCACCGCTGGCAAAGCGAAACTCGTTCCACAAAGCAACGTGTTTTACCAGGTCAAGCTGAACCTCAGGGGAATTTGATCACTTTACTTGGGCAGATGGCTTGAAGGACTTTCTTAGATGAAAAGCCCACTGTTTAATGGGTAGCAAAACAAGGCTTTTCTTCAAGCCCAACCTTTCTATCCATGATGTTAAAGCTGACTGCCCATAGTTTAAAGAAAGCCGGGGATGGAGTGGGGGCTAGCATCGATATGGCTTTCCTTCCGATGGCCTTTAGTTTTGTTTGGGGAGATTTTTCTCTCTGGGATAAAAGAAAATCTAATGAGGGAACTTAAAAAAAATTCTCTGGAGGTACTGTAAGGGAAATAAGGTAATCTGAGCACCAGAAATCCTGCTCTAACTCTTTAGCTGTCTGACCTTGGGCAAGTTTCTTCGTCTGTAAAATGGGACCAATGGGGTTGTAGAGAGGATTAAATGAGGTAATATGTGTAACGTGCTTAGAACAGTACCTGGCTCATAGCATTTGCCATTGTTATGGCTATTGTTGTTAATCTTTCTGATCCTCCCTTTCCTCAGCTATAAAATGGAGCCAGTGACACCAATCTCTCATGGATTAAGTGTGAGGATGAATCATGCCGTTATAACTGATGGAGTGGTGGTTATAAGGGTGTATACATTTGTCAAAAACCATCAAACTGTGGGTTTTGTTGTGTGTAATTTATACCTCAATTTTTAAAAATATAGGTTTATATCACCAGGTAAAGCAGCCATGAGTGTCTAGAACATAGGAAATATTTATTCCCTTCTTCCTCTGTAGCCATCTTTTCAGGAAGAGAGGAAAGAGAAAGTGAATGTTAGAAGAAAGAAGTAAAATAGAGAATTGCTGGGTGCAGTAGCTCATGCCCATAATCCCAGCACTTTGGGAGGCCAAGGTGGGAGGATCACTTGAGACTAGTCTGGGCAACATGGCAAAACCCCACCTCTACAAGAAATACAAAAATTAGCCAGGTATGGTGGTGTTTACCTGTGGTCCCAGCTAGTTGGGAGGCTGAGGTAGGAGGATCATTTGAGCCTGAGGAAGTCGAGGCTGCAGTGAACCAAGATCATGCCACTGCATGCCAGCCTGGGTGACAGAGTAAGACCCTGTCTCAAAAAAAAAAAAAAAAGTAAAAAGGAGCATTGCATAAGAAAGAGGCCATATTGATTTTGTAGGTAATGGGCCATCTATTGAGACTCAGTTATTCTGGCTATTTCCTGAGTCTTGAATATCAATCTGTCACCTGCAAAGGCAACACCTGGGTAACTGAGTTGCCTTTCTTAACCCTCTCCTAATTTCATATCCTAGTATAAGAAAGTGAACTGCACTGCAGGGTGCTTCCTACATCTGTTCTGGAAGCCTTTTCATCACTATTACTTCTCCACCACAACTATCCCTTTGTCTCCCAGATGCCCTGCTGGGCTGCACTTTGGTTCCTGAACAAGGCGGCCTGGGGACCATTGGCTGCAAGGTGTCACACCTAATGAAGTGTTGGCCAGGGCAGACTGCTGTCCATCAGAACAGCCCACGATGAACTGAGTTAGACGTACCTGGAAGAGACTGCTACAACCTAATTAAAGAGGAATTGTGTGTGTGTGTGTGTGTGTGTGTGTGTGTGTGTGTGTGTGTGAAGGGACTGGGAGGATGGAGAATAGTATGTAATTAGGAATCAAGTAAAAGTAATCCCTGGAGTTAGACTACAGACCTCAAGCTGACAGCTTGCCTGAACCATAACTGCTTGGGTGATAGTGGAGATTGGAGTCATGCTGCCAAGTGGTCCCAAACCAAAGGGAAGCTTGCTGTTTGTCTCTGTTTGTTCTATGGGGTGAAGTCTATAAATAAATAAATAAGATAATTCACATCCGAGAACAATTTAAACTCAATTTGTAAATATCCATTCTAAGCAAATATGGATGGGCGATGGCTCTTCAATTTTGTTTGGGATTACAAGACTGAAAAAGAGGCAAATGTGGCCGGGTGCGGTGGCTCAAGCCTGTAATCCCAGCACTTTGGGAGGCCGAGGTGGGCAGATCACGAGGTCAGGAGATCGAGACCATCCTGGCTAACACAGTGAAACTCCGTCTCTACTAAAGATACAAAAAAAAAAATTAGCTGGGCATGATGGCGGGCGCCTGTAGTCCCAGCTGCTTGGGAGGCTGAGGCAGGAGAATGGCGTGAACCCGGGAGGCAGAGCTTGCAGTGAGCCCAGACCGTGCCACTGCACTCCAGCCTGGGCAACAGAGTGAGACTCTGTCTCAAAAAAAAAAAAAAAAGAAAAAGAAAAAAAGAAAGAAAAAGAGGCAAATGCAAAGATGGTGATGAAGAGGCTTCAAAGATGAAATCCTTTCAGGATCATGGCTCTCATCCCTCCAGAAATGTTTATATCTAGGGACAGGGAAGAAAGGAGGATGAGTTCAGATTGTGATAACTAAGATAATCACTAAGATGATTGTAGCCCTACATTACAATTCTGCATGTCAAACCCTGGAGATGAAGAGGTCTAACATTTAGCCCAGAACCTTTCCAGTGATGAAAACAAACAACGACTCTTTTGGCATTGGTCTGATATTCAGTGACAGAATAAAGTTTGTTCCAGCCGAAATTAGCAGGCTAGGGTCCAGGTTAAAATGCAAACAAAGAAAGCAGCCCAGAGGCAGCTGGGATTCTGGGACACAGATAAGTCACAAAGCTGGGTTTATCTGCAGGGTTCAGGATTGATCAGCTCAGCGTATATTTCCAAGGCTCTTCTCTACTCAGCCACCCCTCCCCGCTCAAAAAACAAGAGGCCCACACCAAAATAGAAAAAGGTGCTGGATCTAAAATCCTGCCTAATTTAAGCTCCGCTCACAAAGGAGGCCAGAGAGCAGAGGGAGGGGTGGAAATCAAATAAGTAAATGTCAGCCCTGCAGTTGGGTAGAAGCCATTAGCCAGGCAGAGCATCCAATTAGAAGCCATTGAATTAGAGCAGTGAAAGAAGGGCCTCACGTCAGAGGGCACTGCGGGGAGGGCCGGCACAAGTGGGCAGGAAGGAACGCGGGGTGGCGATCAATGGAGGATTACCGGAAGATGTGCAAATGGCAGGAACAGATGCCTTCCAAATGACAGGGCACCCGGTCCAGATACTCTACATAAAATGCCCACATGGTTCCTTTGTCCTCCCCCAAATCCTGTCTGAGGGAGTCCAGCCATCTCATGGGCTATTTTGGAAAACACCGCTCCCTTTTGCCTCAACCCAGAGATAAAATGGGCAGCTCTCAGCCACTCTCGGATTAATCTGAACAGACAAAGAAGGGGAGCAAATCCCTTGGCAAATGGTGCCTGGGAGATTTCATTTTTCCGCTTTGCAGTACAAACCTACTCAAACAGATACTAAAATACAAAGCGAAGTTTGTTCACATGGAGATGTTTTTATTTAAAACTATAATATTATTTTATTTTGTAATCAGTAATTGTCAATGCTCAATCTTTTTTTTTTAAACAAATTCTTATTTCCTTGTTCAGAGAAGAAAAAGATTCACATTTCCTTCCTTTCTCCTAAATTAGAAGATTTCAGATTCAGTCTCTTAGAAGCCATGTAATTTGCCTGTGATGCCCATGTCCCACTGATCCTAGAACTTTAGGGAGAAAAGTCCACTGTGAAAATAAAAATAGAAAGTAGTTCTGATTTAGGACAATCGAGTCTTACATATTCATTTAACAACCAGCTAATGGCACCTCCTGAGTACGCAGCATGAGCTGGCAGAGCACATTGGTCTGGTGCTCAGGAAGCTTCCAGGCTCAGGCAGGGTTAAGACACAAGGCTCGCCTCTGCAGAGTGGAAGGAAGCATGTGTTACGGGACACACGATGGGTCTGCTCTTTGCGCTTTGGGAGTGGAGAGGAAGAAGTAATCATAACTATCAGAGGATGCCAGAGAAGACCTTGTGGGAGAGAGGGTCTTTGAGCGGGGCCTTTGAAGAGGTGTCAGATTTGGGCCAAAATGAGTCGGGGGCATTTCAAGCAGATACAGTGCATCGATGTTGCAGACTGGAATGTGGTTGAGACTAACTGTAGGGCTACCAGATACAACACAGGATGCCCAGTTAAATCTGAATATTTAGGATAGCCCAAAAAATGATTTGTTGTTTAAAATTCAGATTTAAGTGAGTATCTTTTACCCACTATCTATTTTTTTACCCCCTGTCTATTATTCCTAGAAATTTCTCTTTGTTTTTGGTAGAGTTGGGATCTCACTTTGTTGCCCAGGCTGGTCTTGAACTCCTGGACTCGATTGAACCTCCCACCTCAGCCTTCCAAAGTGCTGGGATTACAAGCATGAGCCACCATGCCCGGCCCAACATTTTTATTTCCTGAATCTGGCAACCTCATGACAAGAGCAAATGACCACTCTCATACTTGGAGTTTCCTGCAGCCTGCCCAACTCCAAAGTTGCCTTGTGAGTTCTGAAAGGAACTGGGAATGGCAGCCCTTGCTTGGATGTCATGTTAGAGGACTAGGCACAGTGGTTGACTCCTGTAATCCCAGCTACTTGGGAGACTGAGGCAGGAAAATGCTTGAAGCCAGGAGTTTTAGACAAGCCTGGGCACCATAGTGAGACACCTGTGACACCTCCCACCCCCAATCTCTATCAAAAAAAATTAGCCAGGGACAGTTAAATGTGCGTGTAGTCCTAGCTGCTCAGGAGGCTGAGGCAAGAGGATCACTTGAGCCCAGGAATTCAAGGCTGCAGTGAGCTATGATCACACATCATTGCATTCTAACCTGGGAGATAGAGTGAGACCATGTCTCTTAAAAAAAAAAAAAAAAAAAGAGCAGAGCTTCTCAGAAGGCAGTAGAGAGACCTTGAAAGTTTTTGAGCCAAGAAGTGAAGTGATCAGAGCAGTGTTTGGAATATTAATCTGGCAGCAGCATAAACAGTGTTTAGTCCAGGAGAAGAGTTTCATGATAAGGAGATCACACAGTCTTCCTTTGTGATTATTTGTGGGGCACCCACTATGTGCCAGACACAATGCTAAACACCAGGGGCATGATGGTGAAAAAGAAATGAATAGTTCCTGTCTTAGTGAAGCTTATGAATAAATTAACAAGCAATTGATTTCAATAGAGCGAGGTGCATTTCATCAGAGAAGAACTTGGCCTACTTAGAAGATTATCAAAATAGCCTACTGGTGAGAAGATGAGGACCTAAATTAGGGTCATGGAAATGGGAATGTAAGATGTTTTTGCAAAGCGAGATTTCAGAATATATTCAGGACATGATCAAGTGATTTGACTCTTAATTACAAGCGTAGTTGGAGCAGGAGAAAAACAGATCATTAAAATCCAGAGATAACCCCAAATGCCAATTACTCAGGCGTTTCATGCTTCTCTCTCATCCATGGGTTATGACTGTATTTGTGTCTTTATGCACACACAAAACAGTAAAGCATAGTGGTTTCGAGAAAGAGCTTCAAAGACCTAAATATAAAAGCTAAAACTATACAACTCTCAGGAGAAAACATAAGCATAAATCTTAATGACCCTGGAGTAGGCAATGGTTTCTTAGATATGACAGGAAAGCACAAGCAACAAAAGGAAAAAATAGATACATTGTAGCATGTATCAGTACTTTCTTTTTTGCCTAACAATATTTCATTGTATGACTAGTCCATGTTTTATTTATCTATTCATCAGTTGACAGGATTTCTTTTAGGGCTGATAAAATGTTCTAAAATTGGTGGTGGTGAGGGTTGCACAAATCCATTTGGCAAAAGCCATTGAATTGTACATTTTAAATGGCTGAATTGTGTGGTGTGTGAATTATTTCTCGACGAAGCTGTTTTTCTTTTTAAAGAGCAAAGCCTTGAGCATCAGATAGATATGGGTTCATATCCTAGTTCTCTACTTGACCCTGAATAAATCAACTTTCTGAGTCTCAGTTTCTTCATCTGTAAAATCAGATTATTATAGTACCTATTTCACAGGACTGTTGAGAGGATTAAATGAAATAATGTGTGTAAAATACTTAGCACAATTCCAGGCATATAAGCTTTATTATTTTTTTTTTATGTTGCCTAGGCTGGTCTCAATCTCCTGGGCTCCAGTGATCCTCCCGCCTTAGCCTCCCAAAGTGCTGAGATTACAGGCGTGAGCCAGTGCACCCAGCCTATAATAAGCTTTTAATTAATGTGACTTATACTAGTAAGGTTGGATGATTAGCAACTTTAGTGTGTGACCACAGACCATCCTTAATTCTAGCACCTTAAGTTATACAAGGGTATTCCCTGAAAACTTCATGGGACTAGGTATACATTTAGGGAAGTAACAGCTGTGCAATCCCACATATCATTTCAAAGCCAAAAAATAGAGTTCTCAGTTGTCAAAACACAATCCTCAGAATTAAAAACCAAAACTAGATGACACTCAGAGTTAAACCAATTCTGGCTTTGATAGCCAAACTCAGTAGGGGGTATTTATATTAACTTCACATCCTTTGAGTGGAATTCTAAGAAGATATCTTAGGTAGATATGTGATTGACTAAAAGATGGTATAACCAGGAACAGAGCAATAAGAAAAAGTTCTGTCATAATTTTCATAGCTTCCACATGTTTATTTTCCATCATCTAAATGTGAATTGTAAAAATTAAATGCTTGTATTTACACATAGAAGTTATACTGTGAAAGCACAGCTGCCTGTGTACATATGAAAAGATTTGTTAACTAGTTTGATTGGAAAATAATGTAAAAAAAATCTTAAGTAGCAACTTTCACAGTTTAAATTTCTTTTATTAATCCTCTTGTCCAACTTAAATGAGGAAAGGCTTATAAGAGAAGATAAACAACCAAAGGAGCCTGAATCTAGATAAGAAAGTACCACCTGCATTAATAATAACTACTGAGGTAATAACTGCATATTATTATTATTATTATCATTTTTGAGACAGAGTTTTGCTCTTGTTGCCCAGGCTGGAGTGCAATGGCACAATCTCGGCTCACTGCAACCTCTGCCTCCTGGGTTCAAGCGATTCTCCTGCCTCAGCCTCCCAAGTAGCTGGGATTACAAGTGTGCACCACCACACCAGGTTAATTTTGTATTTTTAATAGAGACACAGTTTCACTATGTTGGCCAGGCTGGTCTTGAACTCCTGACCTCAAGTGATCTACTCACCTCAGCCTCCCAAAGTGCTGGGATTACAGACTTGAACCACTGTACTCGGCCCATATTATTATTATTATTTGACTAGTCCCCTTTTTTTTTTGAGACGGAGACTCACTCTGTTGCCAAGGCCAGGCTGGAGTGCAATGGTGTGATCTCGGCTCACTGCAACCTCCGCTTCCTGGATTCAAGGGATTGTCCTGCCTCAGCCTCCTGAGTAGCTGGAATTACAGGCATGAGCCACTATACCTGGCTAATTTTTGTATTTTTAGTAGAGACAGGGTTTCGCCATGTTGGTCATGCTGGTTTCGAACTCTTGACCTCAAGTGATCCATGTGCCTTAGCCTCCCAAAGTGCTGGGATTAAAGGCATGAGCCAACATGTCTGGCCTATTTCACTAGTTACTACAAGATGTTTTCTATATATTATTTACTGCCCAAAACTTATGCAAGGGATATATATATATATATATATATATATATTTTTTTTTTTTTTTTTTTTTTTTTTTTTTTTGAGATGGAGTCTCACTCTGTCACCCAGGCTGGATTGCAGTGGCATGATCTCAGCTCACTGTAACCTCTGCCTCCTGAGTTCAAGCAATTCTCTGCCTCAGCCTCCCGAGTAGCTGGGATTACAGGCACCCGCCACCGTGCCCTGCTAATTTTTGTATTTTTAGTAGAGACCGGGGTTTCACCATCTTGGCCAGGCTGGTCTTGAAATCCTGACCTCATGATCCACCCACCTCGGCGTCCCAAAGTGCTGAGATTACAGGCATGAGCCACCGTGCCCGGCCGCAAGGGATATATTTTAATCCCCTTTTTATTTATTTAGTTTTTGAGATGGGGTCTCACTCTGTTGCCCAGGCTGAAGTGCAGTGGCATGATCTCCGTTCATGCAGGCTTGACCTTCTGAGCTCAAGTGATCCTCCTGCCTCAGCCTCCCCAGTAGCTGGGACTACAGGCATGCACCATCATGCCCGGCTAGTTAAAAAAAAAATTTTTTTTTTTGAGATAGGGTCTTACTATGTTGCCCAGGCTGACCTCGAACTCTTGGCTCAAGTGATCCTCCTGCCTTGGCCTCCCAAAATGTTGGGATTACAGGTGTGAACCATTCCTGGTCCCCCCCATTTTATATAGATAAGAAACTGGAAGCCTAGAGGTAGTTTTCCAAAATCGTAGAAGTATTAAGTGGCAGCACCAGACCCTGAGGCCCCTGAGTCTGATTCCATATAGAAGCTTCTCCTTTTACTACACCACCAGGACCCAGTAATTCTTGGCCTGATTTGCCAATGAGGAAGAATCTTAAAGTCATACTCTCACTTTTTGTCTGAGCAAAACTCATTTGAAAATGTTTAACCTTCTCTAAAGTGGTCTTCGTGAAGGCACACTGATGCCTGTGTCTCTCTCCCAGAGATGCTGATGTAATTGGTCAGGGCTGCAGCCTGGGCATTGGAGAGCATTAAAGGGTCCCCAGAAGATTCCGATGGGCAGCCAGGTTGAGAACCATTCACTTAGGGGAATCTGTGCAGTAATGATTCCAAGCCTTTAGCCCAAACCTGCATCCTGAAGGACTCCGAGGAGGTGCCCTGATTCCACTTAGCTTTGGCCCGATCAGATTCACCAGTGAGATGCTGGGCCTTTAAGATAAAGAAGGAAAATGTTCCCTTACCAGGCCTAAGGCATCCTAGCTGACTCTCCTGTTGTAGGCTCCTGTTAGATAAGAAACCCAAACCCGGGGCTCCAAGCCAGCAATCCCAGGGTCAGGCGATTGTTTAACCAGTTTAATTGTTGTGTGAACAAAATGTACCACTGCAGCAGTTTCTGGAATTTGATCTCAGAGGGACCGGCTCTCCTCTCACCTCTGCCTGGTGGCCTGAACAGTAAAGACAGCTGATTAAGCATCCTAGTGCTCTTTCCTCTGGCTCCTGTCTGGTCCTCCAAGAGCAAGGGATGGCTAAGCTCCAAAACAGGCTGGGAGAATTGGTGTCATTTCAGGAAATAGACAAGAAAGACATCAAAGGAGAATGACGGGAGTATGATTAGGAGCTGCAGGAGACAAACACCCACGTGGCTTTTCCTCTGGGGTTCTCTATTGTTTGCAAAAACCACAATATTAAGACACTCTGCCCATTGTGGGGATCATGGAAAAGAAAAGAATTTTAATATTCCGAGTTTTAGTCTTCATGTTAACATAAATCAAAATATAAAATCCATCCTCCCTTTTTCCTTTCAGTATCCACGTATTTTTTTTGTTGTTGTTGTTGTTTTGCAATGGAGTCTCATTCTGTCACACAGGCTAGAGTGCAGTGGTGCAATCTCAGCTCACTGCAACCTCTGCCTCCCGGATTCAAGTTCTTCTCGTGTCTCAGACTCCCAAGTAGCTGGGACTACAGGCACAAGCCACCATGCCCAGCTAATTTTTTGTATTTTTAGTAGAGATGGGGTTTTACCATGTTGGCCAGGCTGGTCTTGAACTCCTGACCTCAGGTGATCTACCGGCCTCAGCCTCCCAAAGTGCTGGGATTATACGCATGAGCCACCAGACCTGGCCCCACATATGTATTAATACCTATTTTTAATCTCAAAATAACTGACCCAGACGCCTCAACCATCCAGAACTAAAATTTATGAACTTTGACTCATGCAGCATTTAGGCCCTCATTTTGAGTCTCTCACATTTCTTTCTGTTTTTTTGGGGGGGCGGCGAGGGGCAGGGTCTCGCTCTGTCGCCTTGGCTGGAGTTCAGTGGCATGTGAATAGCTGGGTCTACCGGCGTAAGCCACCATGACCAGCTAATTCTTTTATTTCATTTGTTGGTAGAGATAGGGTCTCACCTCACCAAGTTGCCCAGGCTGGTCTCAAACTCCTGGGCTCATGCAATCCTCTGGCATCTGCCTCTCAAAGTGCTGGGATTACAGGCGTGAGCCACTGCACCCGGCCTATTTCATTTCAATTCTGATTAAAATTATATTTTTAAATGTATCCCAAATATCCTTTATTGATCTCTATTATCTGCCGGCCCTGGGCTGGGCATTAAAGAGACTGATAGATAATTAAGACATCGTCCTCATGCCCTAAGAGCTCACAATCTAGTTGAAAGCTACACATCTGCAATTTACCACGTGACAAGTCAGACTAGGCCAAGAGACAATAATGACAATAAAAACCCAATCGATTCTCCTAAGTCTGGTTAGAGGATTTCTCCAACCAATAGCAGATTAGAGTCAGAAAATTCACATGCAGGGAAAAACTGTTTGAGATGGCTGACAGCCTGGAAGCAGGGGAAGAAACAAACAAAACCAACAACTCAGAAACACAACAGCCTGGCACTGGCTAGTGTAGAGGCAAGTGTCTTACAGGTCTCTGTAGTCCCCTGAAGACATCCCTATTTTAATATGGTTGTAAAATAACCTCTGTAATAATTACAGCAAGAGTTATTGCTAGGTGCTGTACTAAGTGCTTCAGGATAGACTATATCCTTTAGTCCTCACAACCACCCTATGAGATTGATGTCGCTCCTCCACTCCAGATGAAAGACTTGTAGCTCAGCCAGGGCCCTCAGTTGCTAGGTGTGGGGTCAGAATTCGAACCCAGGTCTATCTCCCTTTCCACTCCATCCCTGAAATGATGCTCGTGGTTATAACTTCAAAAACACATAAGAGTTGGCAAGGACTGGGCAAGGTGATTCATGCCTGTAATTCCAATACTTGGAGTCCAAGGAGGGAGGATCACTTGAAGCCAGGGGTTTATGACCAGCCTGGGCAACACAGGGAGAACCCAGCTCTACAAAAAATTTAAAATTAGCTGGGTGTGTTGGTGCATGTCTGTAGTCCTAGCTACTCCAGGAAGCTGAGGTGGGTGGATTGCTTGAGTCTGGGAGGTCGAGGCTGCAGTGAGCCATGATCGTGCCACTGCACTCCAGCCTGGGTGACAGAGCGAGAACTTGTCTCAAAAAAAAAAAAAATAGAGTTGGTAGGAATATCATCTAATTCAATGTCCTCAAAGAAAGGTATAAATTTCAGGAAGATTTCCACCAAATATTGCCCCCATAACACTGTCATGTGTAGGGTTTTGTAGAAGCAGAGCCTCAGACAGGGATCCAGGCATAAGATTTATTGCTGTAGTCTCTCCGGAAAGACCTACAAGGGTCTGAAGGCGCATAAGGGGAAGCAGCCAAACAGACCTGTGGTCCCAGGTAAAGTCTAGCCCTGGCCTGATTCACAGTGGATGGGTAGGGTCTTCTGGAGCATAAATAATATCGCAGAATTATCCTCTCTCCACCTTAATGCTTATTTATTTATTTATTTATTTATTTATTTATTTATTTATTTTTGGAGATGGAGTCTCGCTCTGTTGTCCAGCCTGGAGTGCAATGGTGCGATCTTTGCTCACTGCAACCTCCGCCTCCCGGGCTCAAGTGATTTTCCTGCCTTAGCCACCAGAGTAGCTGGGATTACAGGCATCTGCCACCATGCCCAGCTAATTCTTGTATTTTTGGTAGAGATGGGGTTTCACCATGTTGGCCAGGCTGATCTTGAACTCCTGACTTTAGATAATCCACCCGCCTTGGCCTCCCAAAGTGCTGGGATTACAGACATGAGCCACTGCGCCTGGCCAATGCTCCCCCTTTTAAAAATCAGGGTCTCACTCTATCACCCAGGCTGGAGGGCAGTGGCACAATCTTGGCTTACTGCAGCCTCAACTTCCCGGGCTGAAGCAATCCTCCCATCTCAGCCTCTCGAGGAGCTGGGACTACAGGTGTGCACCATGATGCCTGGCTGATTTTGTTTACTTTTTGTAGAGATGAGGTCTCCCTAGGTTGCCCAGGCTAGTCTCGAAGTCCTGGCCTCAAGTGATCCTCCTGCCTTGGCCTCTGAAACTGCTGAGATTATAGGCATAAGCTACTGTGCCCAGGCCACATCAGTCCATCCTTTGGCTGTGGGCTGCCAAAGGGTATAAGGGAGTGGGTGGGTATAAGGGAGTAGGAGAGGCAGCACCCATCATCTGAGGACAACTCTCAGGAGGAGAGGGGCACCCATGAGCCATTAGCAGCCAACCCCCATGCTGCAGAGGTGGGTGTGCTGAGCCAGGGAAGAGGATCTGGGTAGAGCACCAAAACTGCATCCATCCAAACACTCAGGACAGGTTATAATCATCTGTTTATGGCTCTGCTTCCCCCACTATTTGGTGAGCTTCTTGAGGGAGGGGAGAGTGTCTTACTTGTTATATCCCAGCTCCTAGCACAGTGCGCAGCACATAGTAGGCTCTCTATACTTGCCAGCAGAATGATAAACAGGAGAAAAATTGTCATGGCTCTCAAACAGGTAAACCGTAGTTGTCTGGGGAAAAGTGCTGATCGAAAGAGGCATTGCTGGGCATAGGGCCACACTGAACCACATGGGTGGTTGGGCAGAAAGACTCACTGAATACAGAGCCTACAGCCTTCCCATAGCCAGCAGAGCAGAATTTCCTGAGAATGCAGATCTGTTTATCTAAGCAGTACTTCTGCTTCCCCACTTAGGGAGAGCATAGCACATCCAAAAGAACCTTTTGATGGCTTCTTACAAGCAAGAGACATCTGTGCTGTCACTGAGAATTAATTGTAGAAAGTCTAGCCTAAGGAAATGCTCAAGTTTCTCCTTTTTGCTACCAGATTTGGTATAAGCAGGCATCGAACTGGCAGATGATTAGTGATATGTTCCCCACACTTCTCCAAATGGCCTACTTTTGCAAACAACGTCCCACCTTTAAATGAAGCTGCTAGCAAATGTGGAATGCTGCCTATGTTATTTTGCCAAGTTGCAGTATCAGGCTTATAAGTGAAATACAGTACAGGCGACCTCTAGAATCTGCATGGCTGCTACTCCTCCCATAAAGTATAAAACCCTTGTACTCTAGAAGCTTACATACTGGGATGTATTTTCCACACTTGTCAAAAATCAAGAAAGATGCATGACACCATCTGACTTCTTCTTTTTTTTTTTTTTTTTTGATACAGGGCCTTGCTCTTTTGCCCAGGCTGGAGTGCAGTGGCACAATCTCAGCTCACTGCAACCTCTACCTCCCAGGTTCAAGCAATTCTTCTGTCTCAGACTCCCAAGTAGCTGGGATTACAGGCATGTGCCACCACACCTGGCTAATTTTTGTGTTTTTTTGGTAGAGATGGAGTTTCACCACGTTGGCTAGGCTGGTCTCAAACTCCTGACCTCAAGTGATCCGCCTACCTCTGCCTTCCAAAGTGCTGAGATTACAGGCCTGCACCCGGCCTCATCTGACTTCTGAATATGGTAGTGAGTGTGGACATCAGATGTAGTAAGGAAGCTGGTTTTACACCAGAAATTAAGAGAGCAAAGGCATAGAGTGTGATGGGAGAGGAGGTGAGAACTATTTCACTAGGTCTCCATTGAGAAAACTAAGAAAATAATGATAAGAATTAGTAGAATTCTTGAGGTAAAAGTGAGTTTGGGGCTAGAAAATGCACATGTGTACCCCAGATCTCTGATAGGCTCTGCTAGAATGATGGCAGTGTTGATGCCATTGCACCTGCCTATAGGTGGGTGTACCCTGCCTATGCTGGCATATTCTGGCTGGGCTCCCATAGGCACACAATGTAGAAGGTCAATGGACTTATCCAGATAGTTTGTCTTGGCCAGAACCTGTTATTAAGGGAGATGTGTGGGGGTGGGAATGCTGGCAAACGAAGAAGAAAAAAAAGTAGATGCTACAGACTGGTTACCTACAGAGAGGCAGAAAACAGAATCTCACCTGCAGATGTATTTTGTTTGCCCACAGTTTGTTGCTTTTTAAAATTTTGAATTAGTTGCCAATTTAAATAATTAAGACATTTCACATAAATATCCAGAATATTCCCTTCCTCTTGAAAAGTCTAATCACATTCCTGCATGGATGGTTTGGCTGGGCTGGGAGCTACTACCTCCTCTGTACGCTAGGCAAGACCGTGGGCTCACTCATACAAATGGCCTGACCCCCATGGGTGCTTGAATTTGAGACTCCTGATACTTTGAGTGAATGTTGTGGATAGTTGCTTAGTTTATTTTATAATATATATTGTGAAAGGCCAGGCACGGTGGCTCACGCCTATAATCCCAGCACTTTGGGAGGCTGAGGCAGGCGGATCACCTGAGGTCGGGAGTTTGAGACCAGCCTGGCCAACATGGAGAAACCCCATCTCTATTAAAAATACAAAATTAGCCGGGCATGGTGGTGCATGCCTGTAATCCCAGCTACTCAGGAGGCTGAGGCAGGAGAATCACTTGAACCTGGGAAGCGGAGGTTGCGGTGAGCCGAGATCACACCATTGCACTCCAGCCTGGGCAACAAGAGGGAAACTCCGTCTCAAAAAAATAGTGGTAAAATATACATAACAAAATTTACCATTGTAACCATTTTTAAGGGTACAGTTCAGTGGCACTAAGCACATACATGCTGCTGTGCAGCCATCACCACCATCCATCTTAGAACTTTTTTCATTCTCCAAAATGGATATTCTGTACCCATTAAACAGTAACTCCCCATTCCCCACAGTCTCCAGCTCCGGCAACACCATTCTGCTTTCTATCTCTGTGAATCCGACTACTCCAGGTAGCTCATGTAAATGGAATCATACAGTATTTGTCCTTTTCTGACTGGCTTATTTCACTTAACGTAATGTCTTTAAGCTTCCCCATTGCATAGTTTCTGGCTCAGATCATTCTAGTGCTCATTTTACAGATGAGGAAGCTGAGGCCCCACGGGAGCCTGCCAGGGCAGAGGTAGAATTGGATCCTGGATCTTCTGCTTAGGACACTCTCCCTAACGTTGCCCCGTTGAGGTAAACTGAGGAATGGAGAGACCGATATGGCAGAACAGGAGGATATTTATTTTAAGATATGCACCGGCTCAGTGGATTCACATCCAAAAAGCTGAGCATTGAACAAAGACAGAGCGGGGTTTTTATAAGCGGGCTTACAAAAGCAAAACAAAGGCAGTTAACCATATAGTGCATAACTTGTGGCCTTGCATAGCTGGTGGCCTTGTAGCTGAGTCAAAAGAAAAACAAGAACTAGCTAAATACAGACATTTGTAAAACATAGTTATGCTTAAGAAGCCAGGGAAAGGAGTAACAGTAAAGGAATTTGTCTTTCTTTTTTTTCCTTTCAACCTTGCTCTGGAGGAAGGAGTGGGTGTCTGGAGCCCATTCCTTTAGCCTTGGCTTTTCGGACAGCGTTATCTTATAACTGTCCTTGAAGTGAGCTGCTAAGCAGAGGAAAACTTGCTTCTTTTCTTTTTAACCCTTGCCTTGCCTGTTACTTTTCTCGGAGTGAATTAATGCATATTTATTTTTAAATTTCTGCCTCAGCCCTTCTTAGACCAGATCTCACCTTTCTTTTCTAGTAATGCAAGTGAGAGCAACGTGTTCTTCACAGCAGCAAAGCCATCCCTGTTCATACAGGTTGTGGAGTTACCCTTCTCTCTGTTTGCCAATTTGAAGGGTTGCCCAACATTAATCTGGGAAGGGAAAAAGAGCTGCCTCCTAATCAGAACAGTAATGAGCATTAATAATCCATTCTCCTTCAAGGGACAAATTTTAAAAAACCCAGTAGCAATAAACTAAAAAAAAAAAAAAAAAAAAAGGACAAACTCATCCTTTCCACATATTTTTAGCTAACTCTTGAACCCAAGGAGGATTTTACCAATGGCTCTCCAGGAATTAGAGTTGTCACACCAGTCTCCTGTTGCCAGGAAATGAGGAGAGCTGTCCTCATCCACATCTGCAGTACCTAGAATAGCCCCCTCTGGCTCTCCAGAGATTGATTCATTAGGCAGGGTTGTGTTTAGGTGACGCCCACACACGAGAACATTCATAGCAGCCATCATTTCTCAGTGAATGCGGTCCTGTAAATGCTGGCGATCTTGTAGCAGTGCTGATTAGCGAGTTGCTGCAACACCTCCGCATATTTTTTTCCTGCTCCTCACTCACCTGCTTTGTCAAAATGAACAAGAAGGAAGCATGATTGGGCTGTGCACCGAGGCGGCAAGGAAGCCCTGGATGACCCTCTTAACAGGTTCATTTCTTCTTGAGCAAGCTTGTTAAAAGTTAGCATTGCTTAACACAGGCTAATTGGCTTCCCTTTCATTTTCTTCCATCCAAGTTTCTATCGGGAATCTTCCTCAGAATAAAATGCCAAGTTGGTTAGGCACTTTCTTATTTTAGTCTTGAGATTACGTTCTTGCTTCAGGAAAGAGTCAAGTTTAATTTTACTTCCAAATCAGCCCCTTCTTGTTACTCTAATCAACAAGACTTTTCTTGGCTGGGAGGTAGGGGTAGGGGAGGAAAGGAAGAGAGGAAAAAAAGCAAGAAAAACAACCTCCTAAACATCAACAATCATTTTTCTTGCATGTAAGATTATCAACTACTATAGATATAAACATTGTGGTCTAGCACTTCTTTATTTATGACTGTGGCAATGAAAATAACTTGGTACTTAACCAATTATTTTTAAGAGGTGGTAGCACACTATTTCTTTGAATGTCGAAGAACAGAAATAGAGCCTTTAAGAATTTCTTCCATCTGCCACCCTGAATATTGACTGGGTAGAGATTTAAACAGCATGCATGCAATAGAATTGGCCTCATCGCCCCATCTGTAGAACACAAGCCTGTGAAATCCAGTGTGTCTGTGTGACATGCAATTAGCTCAATCCTGTTTCTCCAGCCAGGGCTCCACTTCATTGTTTGGCCATGGGATGGAGAACACCTTTGCTGGGTGGCAGGATTGACCCTGCTGTAAATAGTGACATTTATAGGAATGAGGACTTTGGATGCCGTGGGAATGACAGTGTGTTAGAAGGCTAAACACTGCATAATGAGGTTGATTGGGAATGCCTTTCAACAGCAGTTTGCTCATTTTAGGGACTTCTCATCACAGGGATAAACAGGAGGCAAAATCTGGGGTATTGGTTTTGTGGTTTCAAATGTCTATTTGAGTTGGAAACTGCTCAAAATGGAAATGGGCTCTTTCTGAAGGTAGCACAGACATCACTTTGAGAGGAGATCCAGAGATGATTAAGATACAGTCCTCGACACAAGGAGCTCCAAGATTTGTAGGGGAGGCAGACGAGTCATTGAAATTGAAAAAATAAAACACCTCGCTGGCAAGGAGTTTGCTCTTGACAAGAAGAAATCAGTCTCTAGACTAATTCTCTTCCTATTGCTGAGACTAGAGCCCTGCCTTGGAATTTGATTTGGCCCAAGGTCAAGAAAATCTCAAGATCATGGGTCCTTGTATAGCTGGGATAGGGGTGGGTCAATGACTCTGCTGTTGGAGAAGGCACTGAGGTAAGGCCAGTTTTTTACGTACCAGGTCCCCAGCTGTGCTCTAGAAACTGCAGAAACAGAACGAAGCATAAGATTTGAAAACAAACAAATACACTCTGCACGTTGGAAGCAGGAGAAATCTTGGCATAGTATGCTGTTGTGGAGTAAGGGAGATTTTTCTCTTTCTTTATATAGATTCAGGCAGGATTGTGTCTGAGACCAGCACTACGTCTGAATCATTGTGAGCCACTGGGAGGGAGGTATAACTGTGCCCTGTAAGCGGGTCTCAGGGTGGAGAATCACTCTGAAGGATTAAAGGTGGGGCCCTTGGAAAACGATGAATCCTGAAGCAGAAAGCAAAGCTAGCCACTTCAATGCACTTTTAATGGGGTTAGCACTTTTCATTTTCCTAGGATTCTGGGAATGATTCATTTAGCATTTGGTGTTAAGGTTCTTCCCTCCCCACATTTCAATTTCATATACATTTTCCCTTCCATCTAAAATGTCAGAAAAGCCTGTTACACAGCCTGTGTCACTGTATTGTGGAGAATGTAGGGACAGGGCAGCAGTGGGAGAATTGGCCTGGCCTGCATCAGCTCTCTGCGGAGGTCAGCTTGATGGCAGTGATCCTGGGATGTCAGTCAGCCTCCACTCCCTGGACCTATTTTCCCCAAATTGCCAGGGAAAGGTGAGCCTTAAAAAGAAGATCATGAACTGGGTGCAGTGGCTCACACCTGTAATCCCAGCACTTTGGAAGGCCGAGGCAGGTGGATCACCTGAGATCAAGAGTTCAAGACCAGCCAGGGCAACATGGAGAAACCATATCTCTACTAAAAATACAAAAATCAGCTGGGTGCAGTGGTGCGTTCCTGTAATCCCAGCTACTTGGGAGGCTGAGGCAGGAGAATCACTTGAACCCGGGAGGCGGAGGTTGCAGTGAGCTGAGATCGTGCCACTGCACTCCAACCTGGGTGACAGAGTGAGACTCTGTTTCAAAAAAAAAAAAAAAAAAAAAGAATCATAAAACACTTGGGTCACATCACAAATACTCAAAAAACAGGGCAAGTGCATTCTTAGAGTTTTCTAAGCAGAGAGGTTTTAACTGTTCCTCTTCACCCCCGATTCCCCTGTCCTATCTATTTGCACTGGGCAATTGCAGCCACAATTCTGTTCTCCCTGGGAGCCCCACAAAGCTATCTCAGCCACCAGCCAGCACCTCATTATTCCTTCTCTGCTGCTTTTGCTCCAGTAGCATTGCCCCATTCACTGCCCGTATCAAAGGCACCCACATTGGGCTGCCCACATCTGTTGCTGCCAATACACTGCAAACTGACCTGCCTCTCCCCTGTCCCAAGTCCCTCAAGGGATTCAGCACACAGCTCCTTGGTTTGGCCCCTCCTTAGAAGCCTGTCTCTCCAGCTCTCAGGCAGGGGGCTGTGGCAACTGACACGGAAGACATTCAGGGAGGCAGACACTGTTAGTCCTTAGAAGAGTTACTTTTCTTATGCATTGGCTTCCATTAAAGTTCAAACTTTAACATAGACCATATTTTCCTTCCTATGGTCCCAAGACCCTCTATGATCTGAATCCCACCTTCTTTTCCAGCCGCATCTCTCCCCACCCACTTCACTCTCTTGTGGCTTCCTAAACCTGCCATGCAGTCTCTCACACACTAGTCTTTGTAAATACTGCTCCCTCGCCTGGCAGACTTTTCCTTTAGCCTCGCCCACTTTTCCCTTATTTGGACTGAGTCCTACTCATCCTTCTGGCTTCAGCTGTGATACCACTTTTTCTAGGAAGCTACCCCTGTCTATTCCCAATATAGGAGAAGGTTGCTCTTTTGTGCTTCCAGGGTACCCTATGCCATCATCAAAAGGATGTCACTTAACACCGTACTATCTGTTGACTTTTCCATCTCTCCTGTCAGACTGTGTGTTCCTTAAGAGCAGGAACTATATCCTATACTGATTTAAAAAAAATTTTTTTTAGAGACAGGGTCTTGCTGTGTCACCCAGGGGGAGTGCAGTGGCACAATAATAGCTCACTGCAGCCTCCTTGAAATCCTGGGCCCAAGTGATCCTCTGGGCTCAGCCTCCTGAGTAGCTAATTTTTCTTTTTTTCTTCTTTTCTTCTTCTTCTTTTTTTTTTTTCGTAGAGACAGTCTTGCTATGTTGCTTAGGTTGGTCTTCAACTCCCAGCCTCAAGTGATCCTCCCACCTCTGCCTACCAAAGTGCTAGGATTACAGATGTGAGTCACTGTGCCTGGCTGGTTTTATTTGTCATTTTATTGCAAGGGAACAAGAGGTGCTAATCGACTGTTGAATAAATGGTGACACATTGCCTGGAACCAAACTTGTATGCCTTGAGTCTCTTCTTTTAAGACAAGTTTTTCTCCAAGAGGGAACACGTCCCCACTGCACTTAGGTTCCTGATAGACTTAACTCATTGGTCCTCTGGCCTGAGTTTTAGAGACTCCTCCTATATATGGATCAATTAGAGATAGGAAAAAAACAAAAGTGTTTTTTCATTTATTTGTTTGTTTTTGGGTTTTTTGTTGTTGTTGTTTTGTTTTTTTGAGACAGAGTCTCACTTTGTCACCCAGGCTGGAGTGTAGTATCGAAACCATGGCTCACTATATCCTCGACCTCCAGGGTTCAACGATCCTCCCACCTCAGTCACCCAAGTAGCTGAGGCTACAGGCATGCACCACCACACATGGATAATTTTTGTATTTTTTGTAGAGACAGGGTTTTGCTATGTTGCTTAGGCTGGTCTCAAACTCCTCAGCTCAAGCGATCCGCCCGCCTCAGCCTCCCAAAGTGTTGGGATTATAGGTGTGAGCCACCATGCCCGGCCAACCAAAGTGTTTTTTCCTACTCCCACCCACCACAACAGTTCTGACACCAGATGTGTGGGTTTTTTCCCCACACACCAAGCAATTCTGACACCAAATTCTCCATCAGACACCAACTGGATGCCCTATAATTTAATTCAATTCCAACACTGTCTGCCTAGGCACAGCATCAGATCCCACAGGTTCGGAGCTCAGTCTCAGAAGACTGCCCCCCACTTCCAATGCCAGTTAAGAACCCTACATTGTGACCTGTGCTTCTGAACAACCGACTATAAATCAAGGTTCCTAGGACCCTGTCCTTGGGTTAGATTAATTTCCCAGGGTGGCTCACAAAACTAAGGGAAACACTTCCCTTACATGTATTGGTTTAATAATAAAGGGGGCAGATGAGCATTCAGATGGAAGAGATGCACAGGGTGAAGCATGTGGGAAGGGGCACGGAGCTCCGCGCTGTTTCTAGCACTCCACCCACCAGGCATCTCCACAGGTTCAGCTACCCAGAACCTGCTTCTGAACCCAGCCCTTCTGGGTTTTTATAGCGGCTTCGTTATGGAGGCAGGATTGATTAAATCACTGGCCATTGATGATTGACTTAACCTTCAGTTCATCTCCCTTTCCTGGAGTTTGGGGGGATGGGACTGAAAGTTCTAACCCTAGAATCCTGCCTTGATCTTTCTGGTGACCTGTCCCCATCCTGAAGCTATCTAGTGGCCCCCAGCCACCAGTCATCTCAAATAGCATAAAAAAGACACTTACCACTCAGGAGATTCCAACAGTTTTAGGAACTGTGTGCCAGGAACCAGGGGCAGAGACAAAATATAAATTTTTTATTGTATCACTATGTCACAGCATCTGATAGGGATGGGCCACCACAATGCTTCCCAAACTTTAATTTGGGTAGGAATCACCTGGGATCCTGTTGAAATGCAGATTCTGGCTCAGTAGTTGGGACGGAGCCTGAGATGCTGATACTGCTGGTTGGGAACTCACACCTTGAATGGTCAGACACAAAAGTAATTGTCTTGTGCAGTCTCTTTAAACTGATTCCAGAATTCTAACATAAAAGAACTGGGAAAAGTTGAAAATAATGGAGGAAACTTTCTAGGTGTTTTATTTTTTATCATGTTTGGTTTTATTAAGAACAGAAATTTTGGTGGAGCGCAGGGGCTCACGCCTGTAAACCCAGCACTTTGGGAGGATCACATGAGCCCAGGAGTTCGGAACCAGCCTGGGCAACACGGTGAAACCCCATCTCTATAAAAAATACAAAAAAAATTAGCCAGGTGTGGTGGCGTGGGCCTGTAGTCCCAGCTACTCGGGAGGCTGAGGTGGGAGGTTCACTTGAGCCCGGGAGGTGGAGGTTGCGGTGATCCACCACACTCCAGCCTGGGTAATAGAGTGAGACCCTGTCTCAAAACAAACAAACCAAACAACACAACAGAAGTTTTCTTTTTTAAGTGCATGTGGCCACAACTGTAGGTTGGCTCTGCTTACTCCTATGACCAATCCTCTTCTCCCTCGTCTAACACAGAGGCTGCCAAGGCTCCAGTGCCCACTTTCTCAGCCTCCCTTGCTGCTCAGGATGAAATATGTAGATCTGGAGAAGAGACATGGTTAGTCCTTATGTCCTGCCTTAAATGATGATGTGATGGCCATTATCTGGATCCTTCATGGAATTTCAGCAGTTCCAACGTGTCAGGCCAGTGTCTGGGATTCTCTCAGCCTTTCGCTTTTTCCCCTGGGAGTCGGACAGCTGCTGCAGCTCAGTCAGACTAAACCTCTCTGAATACCACCAAGAATCGGGTCAGTTTCACATCTCCTTGATCATAATTTTTTCTGCAGTTGGTTTGTTTGAATCAGAATTATATTACATTTTTGGTCATTTTAAACAATACTGGACATCTTACACTCTAGACTTTTTTTTTTTTTTTGAGACGGAGTTTCAAAAAACTCAGGCTGTAGTGCAATGGCATGATCTTGGCTCACTGCAACCTCCACCTCTCGGGTTCAAGTGATTCTCCTGCCTCAGCCTCCCGAGTAGCTGGGATTACAGGCATGTGCCACCACGCCTGGCTAATTTTGTATTTTTAGTAGAGACACGGTTTGTCCATGTTGGTCAGGCTGGTCTTGAACTTCCAACCTCAGGTGATCCTCCCACCTCGGCCTCCCAAAGTGCTGGAATTACAGGGTTGAGCCACAGCGCCTGGCCCTAGACTTCTTTTTTATGAGATAAAAATAAATCTCTGTTTAAGCCAGTCTTACTAGAGTTTTATGATCCTTGCATTCAAACTGTAATACAGTATGCAGTTTTTCAAAAATTTCTTCTTCTTTTTTTGTTTTATAGGCAGGATCTTGCTATGTTGTCCAGGCTGGTCTCAAACCCCTGGCCTCAAGCGATCCTCCCACCTCAGCCTCCCAAAGTGCTGGGATTACAAGCATGAGCCACCACATCCAGACAGAATGCAATTTTTAAAAATTAATATTTATATTCTCTCATTAGCAAACTGATACACACTGCTTACGGAAATCTTTAAAAATATTTAAAAAGTAGAAATAGGGGGAAAAATTAGAGCTCCAGTCACCGAAGTACTCTTAACATTTTGACATATTTTCTTCCAGTGTTGTGCAGTTGTGATAATATGGTACAACAAATTTGTGTCCTTTTTTGTTTACCATTAAAATGAGCACCTTAAGAATTTCTTTTTGGAATGATGAAAATATTCTAAAATTTATTGCGGGAATGATTGCATAACCCTATGAATATACTAAAAATCATTGAACTGTAACTCTCAGTAGGTGAATTATATGGCATGTAAATTATTTATCTCTCTCTCTACGTATATATATTTTAAGAGACAGGGCCCAGGCTGGAGTGAAGTAGTGTGATCACAACTCGCTGCAGCCTTGAACTCCTAGACTCAAGCAATTCCCCTATCTCAGCCTTCCACAATAAAGCTATTTTTAAAAAAAAATTTTAAATAAGCATTTTCAGGCTGGGCATGGTGGCTCATGCCTGTAATCCCAGCACTTTGGGAGGCCGAGGCAGGTGGATCATGAGCCCGGGCTGTTGCCCAGGCTGGAGTGCAGTGGCACGATCTCTGCTTACTGCAACCTCTGCCTCCTGGGTTCAAGTGATTCTCCTGACTCAGCCTCCCGAGTAGCTGGGACTACAGGCATGCGCCACCACACCCGGCTAATTTTTTGTATTTTTAGTAGAGACAAGGTTTCGCCATGTTGGCCAGGCTGGTCTTGAACTCCCCACCTCAAGTGATCCACCCACTTCGGCCTCCCAAAGTGCTGGGATTACAGGCGTGAGCCACCATGCCCAGCCTTTGGTGCTTTTTTGTACCTAGAATTAGCTCCTCCCATATTGTGCCAAAGTGTAACATTGCTTAAGCATTTATTGAGTGCTTGCTACAAGTCAGGTGTGGACCACACTAAGTCCACTACTCACATTATTTCCTCAAATTCTTCATCACCCTAAGAGGCCTATTCTACCCCTATTTTTGAAAGCTGAAATTGAAACTCCAGGAGGACAACTAACTCACCCAAGGTCACAGGGCCGATAAAGAGAGGAGCCGGGTGCATACACAGCTCTGCCTGGTCCCTGAGGCCACGGTTATTACATTCCTTTGTCAGATGGTAATTTTTTAGAACCTTGCTAAGTTTCAAAGGCAAAAATGCTATCCTGTTCTAAATTGTTTTCATGGTGTTGGACATTTCTTTGTGTTTACTAAACTAGACATATTCTTCTGCTGTAAATTAGCTGTTTCCCAGAATTGGCTATACAATTGGAGGAGTGAATAAAATGCGACCTATGGCTTGTCACCATACTTAGAAAGAAAAACGCCAGACAGTTTCCTTGTTTGACGCCTGCTCAGATATGGAAGCACCTTTAATGAGAGTTGACATGACTTGGGGGATTTCCTAACCATCATGCTCTTAACACAGTGCCTGGTTCTCCCACTGGTTCCTTCCACCTGGCTGAGCCCAGATACCGATCTGTGAGAGCAGCACCGTGCAAGGGAAGGCTCCCTGCAAGGGAGGGCTGCAGGCTAGGCTGGCCCTTCGGGGTAGTGTTTTGGTTCTTTCCTGAAGCAGGAGGCCTCGCTTGGAGCATTGCTTTGCTCCTAAATTACTTAACCAAACAGCGACTTATTTTCCACAGTCAGGTAGACAAACACCACAATGATGAAAATACCAAGCACAGCAAGCTTCAAGCCCACCGGGAAACCTTCTTCTCTCCAGCTCTCGATAGTCTGGTCTTCCGCGCAGTAGTCTCTCTCTTTGGTGATAGTCCCATATGTGATTCTGGTGCTTGGTGCTCTTGCAGCCCACCTGTGAAAACATCAGTGGCTCTTAGGATTGTGGACAGCTGTGGTGCACCTGAGTACCCCCTTAAAGTGTGTGGGTCTTGAAGCCCAAGGGTGCAGTCATGGTGGGGCTTTAGAGGTAGCCTCTCCTTACTAAAAACCTAGGCTAATTTCTTTTTTTTTCTTTTAAGACAGGATCTTGTTCTGTTGTCCAGGCTGGAGTGCAGTGGTACAATCACAGCTCACTGCAGCCTCAACCTCCTGGGCTCAAGACATCCTCCCACGTCTGCCTCTCGAGTAGCTCGGACCACAGGTACATGCCACCACCCCCAGCTAATTAAAAAAAAAAATTTCGTAGGCCGGGTGTGGTGGTTCACACCTGTAATTCCAGCACTTTGGGAGGCCAAGGCAGGCAGACTGCTGGAGCCCAGGAGTTCGAAACCCTGTCTCTACAAAAAATATAAAAATTAGCTGGGCATGGAGGCTGAGATGGGAGAATCAGTTGAGCCGAGGAGTTCGAGGCTGCAGTGTACTATGATTGTGCCACTGCACTCCAGCCTGGGTGGCAGAATGAGACCCTGTCTCCAAAAAAATTAAAAAATAAATTTTTTTGTAGAGACGAGGTCTCACCATGTTGCCCAGGCTGGTCTCAAACTCCTGGGCTCAAGGGATCCTCCCACCTCAGCCTCCCAAAGTGCTGGGATTACAGGCGTGAGCCACTGTGCCCAGTCTCTAATTTCAACAAGTGATACTAACAGCGTATTGGGGGATATGAGGTCTCTCAAATCCCACAAAACATTTCTTCATTGTTTCCACCCACTTGTGTATCACTTCTCAATGCCGGCATAAAGCCTGACTTGGCACAGGCCTTGCAGATCCCCAAGTCCTCGCTGGGAAATTGTATAAGTGGATGGGAAGCCTCAGTACTCAGGCCCCCTCCTTCCTCCCTTCTCAAGTACAAACACCACCTTTCAGGGTGGAGAGGAAAAGCGCCTTTGCAATCTGCTTATTTTGCACTTAAAAAGGCAAGAGTACTTTCTGAAATTTTTTTGCGAGAGCCTTATGTTTCCACTAGTCTAATTCTGCAAAACCTGCTGAAGTTTATTCAGAAGTTAGGAAACTCTCCAGAAAGCTTTACTTTCTGACTAATACAATTGCCTGTCTTGAGCTTTTATTTGAACTACCTACTCTTTTTATTCATTTTTAAAAATTGATACATAATAGATTTACATATTTGGGGGTATATGTAATTTTATATTACATACATATTTTTTTGAGACAGGGTCTCACTCTGTTGCCCAGGCTGGAATGCAGTGGTGTGATCATAGCTCACTGCATTGCAGCCTTGAACTCCTGGGCTCAACTAATCCTTCTGCGTCAGCCTCCCAGGTAACTGGGACTGTAGGCACATACCACCTTGCCTGGCTAATTTTTAAATTTTTCTGTAGAGACAGGATCTCACTATTTTGCTTAAGCTGATCTCAAACTCCTGGCCTCAAGTGATCCTCCTACCTCAGCCTCCCAAAATGCTGAGATTACAGGCATGAGCCACTGTGCCCAGCCAACATGTGCTATTCTGATACCTTCATATAATGTGTAAAGATCAAATCAGGGTAATTGGGATATCCACCACCTTAAATATTTATCTTCTCTTTATGCTAGGAATGTTTAAATTATTCTCTTCTAGCTATTTTGAAGTGTTCAATAGGTTGTTGTTAACTAAAGCCACTCTTCTGACCTATTGAACCCTAGGTCTTATTTATCCTATTTAATTGTGTATTTATATCCTTTTTTTTTTTTTTTTGAGGCAGAGTCTCGCTCTGTCGCCCAGGCTGGAGTGCAGTGGCATGATCTCGGCTTACAGCAAGCTCCGCCTCCCTGGTTCAAGCAATTCCCCTGCCTCAGCCTCCCGAGTAGCTGGGATTACAGGCGCATGCCACCACGTCTGGCTAATTTTTTTGTGTTTTTAGTAGAGATGGGGTTTCACCATGTTGGCCAGACTGGTCTCGAACTCCTGACCTCAGGCAATCCATCTACCTCGGCCTCCCAAAGTGCTGGGATTACAGGCAAGAGCCACCGCACCCGGCCTTATATCCTTTAATTTTTTTTTTTTTTTTTTTTTTTTTGCCTCTTGCCCACCTTCCAAGGCACAAATAGAAAGAAATGTTTCCAAATGGCTACACATCAGGAGACTTGGGCTGTGATCTCAGTCCACTGTGACTTTTGCCCTGTCCTCCCAATTCTCCCGGGCCTATTTCCTTATCTCTAAATATGAACAATGAACTAGTAACTTTGGCTTTGAAATTGTTGGATATTACAAATCTTTCTCCTTTCTCAACAGATTCTTTTCAGGCTAAACCCTTCACAGCAATCTGAATAATTAGTTTTTTCCAGAGCTACAGAATACAATAATATCAATTTCCACATATGCTAACAAACATCATTACCTTCTTCCCTTGGAAGGCTTATAATCCAAGCAATAGTTATCTACAGCTTTGGGTTTAGTGGTGGAAGCCTCAGGCCACTGATAAACAGAAAGAAAATGTCAAGAGGAATTTGTTTCCAATGTCTTATGCAAATAACCTTGGTTTTTATTCTAGAAAAAGTCACATAATGTGCCAAAAGTTTTTGGCACATTAGGTAGTTTGGTACTTTAAAATACAAACTTGTTTGCCTTTATTCAAGAATTAGCAAAAACATCCAAGTTCCATAGAGTAATATTTTACTTCAGTGACTCGCATGAGAACAATACACATGCAAGGGACTAGGGCCACGTGATGAGAACAGCACTCTGTTCTTAAATATCAGCTCTATTTTGCTTCTTTATTTGTACTTTATTGCTTGGAGCTCTTTTTTATGAGCATGCATCATTTTCTACAAAGAATAAAGTAATTTTAACAAAGTAAGTTGACTATGAACAAGGACTAGAAAATAATTTAGGAAAATGAAATATTGCTTTGTAAGAGAAGTAGGAGCAATTGTAGGGGACTCCCAGGAATGTGAAGATGGGATGTCAGATGATGTTGCTAATTCTATTGATCAAGCGCTAAGCCCCATTTACCCATTAACTCACTGAGGCCTTCCAGTGAGCACCACCTGCGAGAGAGCACTCCACCCCTATCTAGTAAGCACTATTTTGTTTTGGAAATGAGTCTGAGACACAGAAAGGTTAAGTAACTTGCTAGAGGCTACACAGTATTATCAGTGGAGAACTATGTGCTTGGACTACTACACTAGACTTCTCTCTACCCTTCAGTTTCTAAAAGTAATTTCCCCCATAGGAAATCTTGATTACTCTCATCCACTCAGATCACTCTTCTATGCTATATTTCTTCAGCCCTAATATACACATTTTGTACTGTAGTGTTTTGTTTGTTTGTTTGTTTTTGGAGACAGAGTCACCCAGGCTGGAGTGTAGTGGCACGATCTTGGCTAACTGTAACCTCTGCCTCCTGGGTTCAAGCAATTCTCCTGCCTCAGCCTTCTAAGTAGCTGAGATTACAGGCACGCTTCACCGCACCTGGCTAATTTTTGTATAATATTTTTAGCAGAGACGGGGTTTTGTCATGTTGGCTTGGCTGGTCTCGAACACCTGGCCTCAAGCAATCCACCCGCCTCAGCCTCCCAAAGTGCTGGGATTACAGGTGTGAGCCACTGTGCCCAGCCCTTATGTTTTATTTATTCATTTAACAATTATTTGTTGGGTGCTGCTGAGTGCCAGCCCTGACGCCGGCTGTGAAGATTTCAGAAGGGCCTGCCAAACCGTCCCTGTCCAAAACAGCTCACTATCAAGCATGGTTATTTTGTAAGTGTTCTGCACTGGCTTCCTTCTTCCCTAATCAGACCATCTGTTGGATCTCATGGAGCTGTCTCCTATTTCTCTGTAATCAAGCCACAGTATCTAACATTTGGGGCCACTGGTAACTTGCCGTCTACTCCCATGCTGGAAGCCCAGGACCCTTGAACATAAGAGGCGCCTTCTGACACCTGCGGTGCTGTCAGAGCCTGCAGGCTGCAGACAGTGAGTCAGGAACTGGAGAATTCCCAGGAGTGGTATAAGGAGCTGGGACTCGCGTCAGACAGGGAAAGGACTGACAGAGACCAGGACAGAACAAGAAGCACAAGGAAAGTCAAGAGGAGAGTAGTGACCGCAATCCCAAGGTAGACTGGACTGGAGTGTCTGGAGGGTCCAACAGGAGAGGGGCATTTGTGTTCATCACGGAGCTACTAGGAGAAAGGAGAGCCTGGGTCTTAGCAAGGGTGTGGTCAGGACACAACAATAGAGTGGACCCCTCCAGTGAGTGTGGACTATGACTTATGGCAGGCCCAAGGGTCCCAGCGCAGGGTGGGGTGGGGAGGGCATGGCTTGCTGTAGCATCACGCACTGCTAGTCACCCTCTACCCAGTACAGGTCACCAATGATGGAACAGCTACAGCCTCCTCCCCTTCCCCTGTACTCCCTGTGCCCCCTTCTTCTTTTTTTTTTTTTTGAGATGGAGTCTCGCTCTGTCACCCAGGCTGGAGTGCAGTGGCGCGATCTCGGCTCACTGCAAGCTGCGCCTCCCAGGTTCACGCCATTCTCCTGCCTCAGCCTCTCGAGTAGCTGGGACTACAGGCACCTGCCACGATGCCTGGCTAATTTTTTGTATTTTTTAGTAGAGGTGGGGTTTCACTGTGTTAGCCAGGATGGTCTCGATCTCCTGACCTTGTGATCTGCCCGCCTCAGCCTCCCAAAGTGCTGGGATTACAGGCCTGAGCCACCGCGCCCGGCCCCTGTGCCCCCCTTCTTAAACATGTTCTCAACAGTGGTTTAGCGATAGCCAAGCAAGGCCTTTGCATATGTGGGAAGTTGTGCACCATGCAAGAGTGCCACATGCAAACAGCACCTTTCCCCGTGTAGACACTGTAGATTTACATACCCTTACCACATACCCTTCCAGGAACAGGGAAGCAAAGGCTCTTGAGGAAGAGATTTCCCACAAAGGTGCTATGTGGGTTAGTGTTGGCATGCTCACCAACAGATATTTCAAGCTATTTCCAAGGGTATTGGAAAAATCATTTATAAGCAAATTCTTTTTTTACTTATGGAAAATTTTAAGCATATACAAAAATAGACAACAATATCATGAACCTCTACATATCCATCACATGCAACTTCTTTTTAATTCGCTTAAATTTAAAAATAGATACGTTAAATAAAGCATTTGGGGCAGAAGTTCATTGCAAAATCAAATGATAGAATTTCACAGCTCCTAGGCAATCAAAGACTCCCCTTGTGCCATAAGGAGATTTAGGCCTTTTATTTCCTTTTCTTTTACAATTTGTTTTCTTTGCTATCATTCATATGTAGAGTTCTCCTGCAGTATGTAGAAGGTGGACATTGTCATTTTCAAAAATGGAGTAATTATGGCCTATCTACCTGACTGTGCAACTATCAATAATAATTATTATTATAAAGACCATATAACAGGGAAAAGTGTTATTGATTAGTGTTAATAAACAGGGTATAAATTGTACATAAACAGTGATGTCTACTGTGTAAACATATACTAGATATGCATGTAAACAAAAACTAGAGGTAAATTGAAAAAATAAAATCAGTTTTTGCATCCAGTGGTGTGTTTGCAGTTGATTTATATTTCATCTTTTAAAAAATTCCATTAATGCTGTTATAATATGATTTTCACTATAAACAACATTTACAGTAGAGCTAAAAAATATTGGTGTTTATTAAAGCAGTGGCTCAGTGAGGGTAAATGGCACCCAGGAGACACATAATATCTTTGCTCTCTTCTCCTTAGGCCCAGAGCTAGAATCTGCAAAGATGGCTGTTTTAGCAAAGCATTTGGAGCCCAGAGCTGGGGAATATGTGGCCCCCTCTGCTTTTCCACCCTCTTTGCTATACCTCGGCATTCAAGTCCGAAAATTCCACCACACTCCCAAGGCCTGAAGCATATTGCTGGCCACAGCTGTAGTTAGTTATAAAAGTAGTAAGTCAGAGATATGCCAATACAACAAACTGTGACTGTCTCACTACAACACTAGCTAACACGTATATGGCATTCCCTGTGCACCGGGCACCATTCTAAGCATTTTACATCAGTAAACTAATTTCATTCTCAAAACCACCCTATGTGAAAGGTGCTTTTATTGTGCCCATTTTACAGATGAGAACCCTGAGGCATAGAGTGTTTAAGTAGCTTGCCCATGCTCACACAGCTGGTGAGGCAATGGAGCTAAGAGCCCCACAGTCCCTGCCCATAATCACCACATGGTACTGCAGCATGATAGTGGAGGGAATTAGAAATACCATGTTCTGAACATCTATTATCTTGGGCATTTAACATACTTCAATTCACTTAATCTTTCTTTTTTGTGTGTGTGACAGAGTCTTGCTCTGTTGCCAGGATGGCGTGCAGTGGCATGATCTCGGCTCACTGCAATCGCTGCCTCCCAGGTTCAAGTGATTCTCCTGCCTCAGCCTCCTGAGTAGCTGGGATTACAGGCGCGAGCCACAACACCCAGATAATTCTTTTGTATTTTTAGTAGAGACGGGGTTTCACCAGGATGGCCTTGATCTCCTGACCTTGTGATCCAACTGCCTCGGCCTCCCAAAGTGCAGGGATTACAAGTGTGAGCCACCATGCCTGGCCAATTCACTTAATCTTTCTAACAACTGTAGGAGGTAATTATTACAGTCACCGTTTTACAGAGGAGGAAGTAGAGGCTTAGGGAGCTGAGTTATTTGCCCTAGACAACACAATTCATAAAAGGCATAGCTATAATTTAAACCCAGATATTCTGGCTCCAATGCTGTAAAAATACATTTCTATTATTATAGAAGAACTCATCATTGAAAATATGTCAAAACATGTTTTTAAAAACTTTTCATTAATTAATAAATTATCAAAATCATTAATTTCCTACGGAAGTAACATTTTTAGTCAGTAGTTCCATTCTTAATTATCTCGGATGAATTGACATTTTCATAAGGGTGTTTTTTTCCAGGTGGACTATTTTGTGCTAATTCTGGCCTACTTAGGTATATCATAGTCAGTCTGAAATAATATTGCGTATGACATTTTATGTCATACTGTATCACATTACAGTTAACTACAAAACACTGGGCTAACATCCAGAGCCAGAAAGAACAATAATCATTTTGTATTCTCTTTAAAATCATCAAAAAGTACATTTGCTTTTTTTTTTTTTTTTTTGAGATAGAGTCTTGCTCTGTCGCCCAGGCTGGAGTGTAGTGCCAAAATCTCGGCTCACTGCAACCTCCGCTTCCCGGGTTCAAGCAATTCTCCTGCCTCAGCCTCCCGAGTAGCTGAGACTACAGGTGCATGCCACCATGCCTGGCTAATTTTTGTATTTTTAGTAGAGATGGGGAGTCACTATGTTGGCCAGGCTGGTCTTGAACTCCTGACCTTAAGTGATCCACCCACCTCAGCCTCCCAAAGTGCTGGGATTACAGGCGTGAGCCACTGTGCCCAGCCTACATTTGGTTTTTTAAAAATAATCTACCTTGACTAGAGCCATCACTAACTGTCCATAAAGAAATACAAGTTTGTTTGCATTTCCACAAGACATATATTTACCGTGTAGGCTTGAAGCTGGCCAAAATTTCACAGGCTGACACCTAAAATTAAGCGTAGTCAAGAAAAGGGTGCTGAGAGCCCAGTTTCCTACCCTTTCTTTCTCTTATTCTCCCAAGACTCCTTACCGCTGGACTTGGAGAAGTCAGAAGGCAGGGATGTCCCTGAAGCTTAGGGACGGCATTCTCTCCAAACTGAAACATAATACATTCTCCAATTGCTCTAATTCAATAATGCAATTACTTCTTAAAGGCCTATATGTAGAATTGGACACTTTTACAAATGACATAGCAAACTGGAAGTTATGACCTGCTTACAGGCAGAAAAAAAGAAAAACTTCCTTTTGATTTACAGACCTTTAAAACTGAGTTAACTCCAAATCCCTTTATTGACTAAAAATTATTAAGTTGGTAAAAGATCTATAATCATAGCAGACTTTTACTTCATTGTTTTTACCTGAATCCTGATATGATAAAGCTTTTATTTAAAACGTTGTGTTCTCTTAACCCAAGTAATGATTTTGAATTAACTAAAAGGCTTTAAAAATTATCTGCACCACATTAACAAAAGCAAGGTTAAAAACCTTATGATCATCTCCATTCCTGGTTTTTAAAAAATCTTCTAGCAACCAGGGGAGGTGGCTCACGCCTGTAATCGCAGCACTTTGGGAGGACGAGTCAGGTGGATCACTTGAGGCCAGGAGTTCGAGACCAGCCTGGCCAACATGGTGAAACTCCACCTCTACTAAAAATACAAAAATTAGCCGGGCATGGTGGTGTGCACCTGTAATCTCAGCTACTTGGGAGGCTGGGGCAGGAGAATCGCTTGAACCCGGGAGGTGGAGGTTGCAGTGAGCTGAGATTACGCCACTGCACTCCAGCCTGGGCGACAGAGCTACACTCTCTCTAAAAAAAAAAAAAAAAAAAAACTTTTAGTAAACCAGGAATAGGAACTTCCTTAACTTGATAAAAGACATGTTCAAAAACCTACATCATAAGTCATACTCAAAGGTAAAATATTAGAAGTATTTCCTTTAAAATCAGGACCAAGGAAAGAATGTCCACTGTCATCGCTCTCCTTCACTAGTGTAATAAAAAGTCTTAGCCAGCACAGTAAAACAAAAAGAAATTAAAGCTATACAAACCAGGCTACAAAATAATCTGCAGAAAAAGTATTACAATTGCAAAGAGTTTATTGTTGTAAAAGCAATATACAGAAGTCAACTTCATTTCTATACACCAGTAACAATTTAAAATATACTTTAAGAGGTCCTATTCCCAATGGAGCAAAAATTAAAAGCCTACCTACTAATAAAGCTAACAAAAGATGAGCATATCCTTTACTGAGAAAATTATACAATCTTACTGAAGGACATTAAAGGAAATTTCAATAAATGTAAAGAAATTAAAATTCCCATTTAAATACACAGGAACACAAAGATGGGAACAATAAGCAGGGGATTCCAAAAGGGGCAGCGAGGAAGGCAAGGGCTGAAAACACATGTTTATGTTTACTACCTGGGCGATGCGATCATTAGAAGCCCAATTCTCAGCACCGCACAATATACCTGTGTAATACCTGTGTAACAAACCTGCGCAAGTACCCCCTGAATCTAAAATTTTAAAGTAAATAAATAATCCATTAAAAATACCGATGTATATATGGAAACTTGATATATGACAAGAACTAACATTGCAGCTCAGAAGGAAAAAAAATGGACCGTTGGAAAACAGTATTGGGAACAAATTGGGGTAGATGTACTTCTCTCGATTTATTCTGCTAAGTACAGCCAATCCCCCTGGACATTATACCTAAAACAAGCCTATGAAGACTCTGGAAGATATAGAGAGAAGGTCCACAGGCCAGGGAGCTTGAGACTTAGGGAAGACAAGGTGGTGAGTTCCCAGGGTTTTTTTTTTTTTTAATTTATATATCCTGGACTGGGAGCTGGAGTTGCTGACAACCTGGAAACACCAAGGGATGCAGGTGAAAAAAAGCTCCCGGAAAAGCCAAAAGACAAGGAAAAGGGCAGCCTAGTAAAACAAAAAACTTTTTGATGTTAACTGCCCTGTGGCAGCCAAACAGCCCATCTCCGCCCCTACTAGCCAAGATGCATGAGAAGCCTGGACTTTCACCCCCATGTGGCAAACCCTCCTGCTCCCCGCCTGGGTGGTGTCAATGGAGCGCACATGGGAGCCCTCTCCCAGCAGCCCAGGAGTAAGGAGGCATCCCCCGCCTCCACGCACACCCCAAGGTGTCCCCAGTGGGAGCCTGGACTTTTACCTCCACCTGGCAGCAAAGAGGCAGTGCCCCTCTTTTCCCACCAGCATAGAGTCAGAAAAGGTCTGCTAAAACAAGATTTAAAAGCCACCCAGAAGGCCGGGTGTGGTGGCTCATGCCTGTAATCCCAGCACTTTGGGAGGCCAAGGCAGGTGGATCACTTGAGGTTAGGAGTTCGAGACCAACCTGGCCAACATGGTGAAACCTCGTCTCTACCGAAAAAAAAAAAAAAAAGCCGGGCATAGTGGCAGGCACCTGTAATCCCAGCTACTCAGGAGGCTGAGGCAGGAGGATTGCTTGAACCTGGGAGGTGGAGGTTTAAATGAGCCAAGATCACACCACTGCATTCCAGCCTGGGCGACAGAGAGAGACTCTGTCTCAAGAAAAACAAAAAACAAAAACCATCCAGGGTCTCATGAGGGGAGATCATAATAGACACTGATATCAAGATGACACAAATGTTGGAATTATGTTACCAAGATTTTAAAGCAGCTGTCATAAAATGTTTCAATGAACAATATGAACATGTTTGAAACAAATGAAAAAAATATAAACTCTTTGCAGAGAAGTAGAATATATAAAGAAGAACCAAGTGTAAATTTTAGAACTGACAGCCTGCGCAGCAAAGCAAGATCCCATCTCTAAAAATAAAAGATAAAAAAAATTAGCCAGGCATGATGGTGTGTGCCTGTAGTCCCAGCTACTCAGGAGGCTGAGGCAGGAGGATCGTTTGAGCCCAGGAGTTTGAGGTTACGGTGAACCATGATTGTGCCACTGTACTCCAGCCTGGGTGACAGAGTGAAATCCCGCCTTAAAAAAAAACAAATTAGAACTGAAAAAAATACAACCAAAATATGGACTCAATGGCAGAATAGAGAAGACAGAGAAAAGAATCAATGAATTTGAAGATAGAACAATATAAATCACCCAAGCTGAATGACAGAGAGAAAATAGAAAAAAATAAACAGTGTCTCAGGGTCTCATGAGACTGTAATGAAAGACCTAACATTTGTGTCATCAGAGTCCCTAAAGGAGAGAAGAATGAGGTGGGGCTAAAAAATTTTTTGAAGAAATAATGGCTGAAAATGTCCCAAATTTGGCAAAAGACATAAATCTACACATCAAGAAGCTGCATGAACCCAAATCAGATAAACCTAAAGAAATCCATGCCAAGACACATCATAATCAAACTTCTGAAAACTTTTGTGCAATAAAGGACATTATCAAGAAAGTAGCCGGGCATGGTGGTACATGCTAATAGTCCCAGCTATTCAGGAGGCTGAGGCAGGTGGACTGCTTGAGCCCAGGAGTTTGAAACTACCCTGGGCAACATAGTTAAAAAGACAATGTATAGACTGGAAAAAAAAAACTTGCACATCATATATCTGGGGTCTATTATCTAGAATATATAAAGAATTCTTACAACTCAAAAAGAAAAAGAAAACCCAGTCTAAAGATGGGCAAAGGACTTAAACAGACATTTCTTCAAAGAAGATATAGAAGTGGCCAATAAGCACATAAGATTCCTTATAATAAGATAATGACCTATCTTGATGTAATGATGTCATAAGATAATGACGTCATTAGTCATTAGGGAAATGCAAATAAAAACTACAATGAGATACCACTTTATACCCAGTAGAATGGCTATTAAAAAAAAAAAAAGGCTGGGCACGGTGGCTCACACCTGTAATCCCAGCACTTTGGGAGGCTGAGGTGGATGGATCACTTCAGGTTAGGAGTTCGAGACCAGCCTGGCCAACATGGTGAAACACCATCTGTACTAAAAATACAAAAATTAGCCAGGCATGGTGGCAGGCACCTGTAATCCCAGCTGCTTGCAGGGCTGAGGCAGGAGAATCCCTTGAACCCAAGAGGCAGAGGTTGCAGTGAGCCGAGATCGTGCCACTGCACTCCAGACTGGGTGACAGAGAGAGACTCTGTCTTAAAAAAAAAAAAAAAAAAAAGGAAAATAGCAAGTGTTAGCAAGGATGTGTAGAAACTGCAAACCTCATACATTGTTAGTGGTAACGTAAAATGGCCCAGCCACTGCGGAACACAGTTTGGTACTTTCTCCGAAAGTCAGACATAGAATTATTATATGACCCAGCAATTCCACTCCTAGGTACCTAGCCAAAAAAAAAAAAAAAGGAAATCAGGTACTCAAATACTTGAACGTGAATGTTCATAGTGGCACTGTTCACAACAGCCAAAAGGTAGAAACAACCCAAATGTCCATCAATGGATGAATGAATAAACAAATTGTGGTATATACATATAATGGAATATAATTCAGCCATAAAAAGGAATGAAGTGCTGATGCAAATACATGGACAACATAGATGAACCTCAAAAACCTTATATGAAGCGAAAGAAGTGAAACACAAAACATCACACATTGAATGATTCCATTTATGTGAAATCTCCAGAAGAAGTAAACCCATTAAAACAGCAGATTAATAGCTGCTGCAGGGGTGGGGTGGGGTGGGGTGGGGGGTGGAGCGACTGGGGGTAACTGCTTAATGGGTATTGGTTTTATTTTAGGGTGACAAAAATGTTTTGGAACTAAAATAGAGGTGGTGGTTTCACAGCATTTTGAATGTACTAGATGCCACTGGATTGTGAACTGTATTATTTGTTTATTTATTTAATTAATTAATTTATTTATTTTTTGAGATGGAGTTTCCCTCTTGTTGCCCAGGCTGGAGTGCAATGGCACAATCTCGGCTCACCACAACCTCCACCTCCCGAGTTCAAGCAATTCTCATGCCTCAGCCTCCCAAGTAGCTGGGATTACAGGTGCCCACCACCAAACCCAGCTAATTTTTGTATTTTTAGTAGAGATGAAGTTTCACCATGTTGGCCAGGCTGGACTCGAACTTCTGACCTCAGGTGATCCACCCGCCTTGGCCTCCCAAAGTGCTGGGATTACAGGCATGAGCCACCAAGTCTGGCCTATTGATTGATTTATTTTATTTTGAGACCCAGTCTCGCTCATGCCTGTAATCTCAGCACCTTGGGAGGCCAAGACAGGCAGATCACGAGGTCAGGAGTTCGAGACCAGCCTGACCAACGTGGTGAAACCCTGTCTCTACTAAAAATACAAAAATTAGCCGGGTGTGGTGACGTGCACCTGTAATCCCAACTACTCTGGAGGCTGAGACAGGAGAATTGCTTGAACCAGGGAGGCAGAGGTTGCAGTGAGCCGAGATCGCCCTACTGCACTACAGCCTGGGTGACACAGTGAGACTCCTTCTCAAAAAAAAAAAAAAGTTAATTTTATATTGTGTAAATGTCATCTCAATTTTTAAAAATCTTGATTCTTGTCATTGTACTGTGATTATATAAGTGATATTATGTCTTTATTCTAAGGAAATACATACTGAAATTTTGGGCAGAGGTCAAAAAAACATGATGTCTGCAGTTGGATCTGAAATAGGGCAAGGAAAAAAGATAGATAAAATTGTAAAACACCGATGGAAAAATCTTAACCACTGGTAAATTTGGGTATAGTTAGATTCAATATGACCACGTAAGAATTCTTTGTTGGAAACTTTCTGTAATTTTGAAATTATTTCAAAATAGGCCGGCCATGGTGGCTCATGCCTGTAATCCCAGCACTTTGGGAGGCTGAGGTGGGCGGATCATCTGAGGTTGGGAGTTTGAGACCAGCCTGACCAACATGGAGAAACCCTGTCTCTACTAAAAATACAAAATTAGCCAGGTTTGGTGGTGCATGCCTGTAATCCCAGCTACTCAGGAGGCTGAGCCAGGAGTATTGCTTGAACCTGGGAGATGGATGTTGCGGTGAGCCAAGATCATGCCATTGCAATGTAGCCTGGGCAACAAGAGCGAAATTCTGTCTCAAAAAAAAAAAAAAAGAAAAAAAAGAGAAAGAAATTACTTCAAAATAAAAACTACAAATATTAGCACATCTAATTTTTAAAAGGCACCAAGAAGAGAGTAAAAAGACAAGCCAAAACTACTGGAAGATACGTGCTACACATATAGCTAGCAAAAGATTGGTAACCACAATATATAACGAGCTTCTATAAATTAAAAAGAAAAAGGTAAACAACCTAATAAAAAATGGGCAAAAGACATGAATAGGCATTTCACAGATGAGAAAACACAAATGACCAATAAATGTGAAAAGATGCCCAAACTTATTAATAATAAAATACATAAAAATTGCAATAATAAAATACCATCTTACACCCACCACACTGACAAAAATAAATCTAGCAACGCTAAATTCTGAAGAAGATTTAGAACAATGGAGCATTTGTTTTTTTTTTAAGACAGGATCTTGCTCTGTCACCCAGGCTAGAATGCAGTGGCAGGATCAAAGCTCATTGTAGCCTTGAACTCCCAGGCTCAAGCCATCCTCCTGCCTCAGTCTCCTGATAAGCAAGGATTGCAGCTGGGCACCACTATGCTCAGCTGATTGTTTTCTTAAATTTTATTTTTAGAGACAGGGTCTTGCTATGTTACCCAGGCTGGTCTTGAACTCCTTATTTGAACTCCTTCCACCTTGGACTCTCAAAGTGCTGGGATAATAGGCATTAGCTACCGTGCCCATCCCCTGGAGTTCTTAATATATTACTGGGGGAAGCAAAAAATGGTGCAACCATGTTGTAGAGCAATTTAATATAATCTCTTAAGTTGAACATGTGTAGACCCCTTCCATTCAGCAGTCCTACTTGTAGGTACATTCATGCAATCAGAAAAAAAATTCTTCCACATATACACACTGGGTCCTGTACCACAAAGTTTGTAACAGCATTGTTTGTGTTAGAAAAATTTGAAAATGATCCAAATGTCCAACAAATAGGGAATGAATAAAAATACTTCTCCAATAATTCTATATAGCAGTGAAAATAAATGAACTAAAGCTACCAATAATGACCATGTAAGCTCACAGCATGATGCTGCATGGTAAGGGAAGCTGCAGAAGAAAACCTGCAGTATAATATCATTTAAATGAAATACAAAATCATGAAAAACTGAACTAAAGTTTGTGGATGCTATAAAGAAAAGGGAAAGAAGGATAAGTAGAAAATTCAGGTTAGTGGTTGCCATGGGGGAAAAGGAAGATGTCCCAAGAGGGATACACTGGGGGCTTCAGCTGATTCAGCAATGATTTATTTTTCAATCTTTTGGGTGGGAATCCAACTTCTCATTACGTAATTCTTTATTCCTTTTCATATGCATAATGTATTTTATTTTAAAAGATTTTCAGACACAGTTTTTTCCTCCCCACTTGGGCAAATTCCAGCTACCAATCTGCATATGTCAGCCCATTTCTAACTGTGCTGATTTCTGTGCCATGGTTTTAGTTTGTGATTGGAAGTTTCACCAAGAAGTGCCTCCCATGGACTCTCACTACGTAGCAATCATCAGAAAGACGAGCCTTTGCTTCCGTGGGAAAACAGATGTCCCGAGTCCTTCTGTAATACCATGGAAAGGACACTGAGGGGAGCTATTTCATCACTCAGGTGCCTGGTCTTTTTTTCCTCCCCTGTGGCCTTTTGATATAATGGAGAGGGCAACAGAATGGAAATTAGGCCACTAGATTTCTATTTCCAATTTTCCTCTAATCCTCTATGTGGTCTTGGGCAAGTCATATTCCCTTTCTGCCTGTGTCCTCATCTGTGAGATAAATCACATAGCCTCCTCCAAGAAGGCTGGGCAACACAGCAAGACCTCATCTCCACAAAAAATGTAAAAATTAGCAGGGTGTGGTGGCACACACCTGTAGTCTTAGCTGCTCAGAAGTCTGAGCCCAGGAGGTTGAGGCTATGGAGAGCTATGATCACACCACTGCACTTCAATCTGGGAGATAGAGCGAGACCCTGTCTCAAGAAAAAAAATGATCTATAATAAATCATTCCTGGGCTCATGAATTGTAATGAATAATGCCTAGTGCTTACGAAGCCCTGACAAGTCTCAAGAGATTAAAAATAACTCAAGGGTGCTCATATGGGAGGTACAACAGGAAACTCCTCTTCCTAAAATGAGGACATAGATCCCTACTCACAAAGCAAAGTATAATTTAGCTAAAGCCAGTATTGGTGTATTCTTAGATGAAAAAGAAAAGAAAGCTGAGTTTTCTAAACAAATCCATATTTTTTTCTACAGGAGAACACCACTGCTCATAACTCAGTTTTATGAAAATAAGTAAGTTTACCCTTATTATCATCTTGGAATCATTGTAATCAGTGTTTGGTTCCACTATTTCCTCCTGCTGCTCTTGAATTTCAAAAACTGGGTTCCATTACACAGAAAAGAAATCAACATTTCATCAATAAGATCAAGATATATTGATCATATCTACCAGGAGGTCAATATTTTTACAGGAAGAATGTTAAATTACATTCCTTGTGAAGATGGCATTTAGCAGCCCCCTTAGCACACGTCAAAGGTAAGAAGAAAGGGCTTATTAAGTAGTTAAGAGACTATGTAATTTTCTCTTCACTTTGACCCAACTTGAATATACAACTACTATTGGGAATAAGGAAGTTTTTCAATTAATTAAGAAACTATTAGAGAGATGTTTAACATCAGGTCTTCTAAAACCTGTATATACAACTTGAATCACACACTACTTAATGGTAGTCCTTTAATATATATTCCCATGATACACTAGGCCTGCTGGTGGCAGCCTTTGGGGTGGGCCCTGCACATGCTATTGTAGGCTTACAAGTTATCTCATAAGCAACAATAGAAATTGAGGCACAGAGAGTTAAAATCCCATTAAAGTTTTGGCAGAAAGACGTTGAAATACACTTAAAATTTGGAAGCAAAAATGAGACGTGAAGTTTTCCTTCCCTTCCTTATCGTCCCCTGGGGTGTCAGTATGCTCTACACACTAAGAAAAGAGGCAGAAGGGACATGGACACAGAAGTGTTGGCATGCCTGGAGGCCAAGAAATGGAGTGGTGAGGTTGTGGAGGGTTTCTGCCTGCCTGGTAGTAGAAGAATTAGAGCAGTGGGAGGGGTAGGGGGACCAGCATGGACACATTAGTGTGCCCTGGGGCAAGGAAGAGGGACAGTGAGGGGAAGGAAGAGGGCTCTCTTGTAGTAGGGGCTGCAAGGGGGTGTTGGTATGTTCCGTGGTCACGGACGTAGTTACGGGTGATACAGAGAAGAAAGTGGTTATTGTGACTGGGTGATTAGTTACACTGAGAAAATTAGAAAATTGAGGCTGAGTGTGGTGACTCACGCCTGTAATCCCAGCACTTTGGGAGGCCAAGGCGGGTGGATCACCTGAGGTCAGGAGTTCAAGACCAGCCTGGCCAACATGGTGAAACCCCATCTCTACTAAAAATACAAAAATTAGCCGAGTGTGGTGGCGCACGCCTGTAGTTCCAGCTACTCGGGAGGTTGAGGCAGGAGAATTGCTTGAATCCAGGAGGTGGAGATTGCAGTGAGCTGAGATCACACCATTGCACTCCAGCCTGGGCAACAGAGCGAGACTCCGTCTAAAAAAAAAAAATTAGAAAGCTAAGTGAAAATGTACATACAGTGAGGCTAATGGAATCTATAATCAGAGGATAATGGAATCACTGTCAGATAAGTGATTTTATAAAAGTGAATGATTAGAAAGAACATTGGATTGTTAGATTGCAATTGGAGATAAATAGAAACTCACAGTTTTTAATTTACATAAAAATAGAGATGTATGTGTGTATACGTACACAGATACATACATTTATTTTCTAGCTCTGTCCACTGAAAAGGGCCTAGAAGCAATGAGACCCAGTAGAAAGGTGCTCACTGAAGGCCTAGATCTTGGTTTCCAAACACCTTGTGAAACACCAAACATCTTGTGAAAGGAATCAAGGCTCCTGGGGCAGGAAAAGTATAAGATGAGTCTGAAACATCTTTTGTGCCAGAAACCAAGGAAGTGCTCAAATAATGATGAGGACATGTCAAAGGACACAGTATCTATCTTGAAGGGGCTCCTACTAGCCAAATCTGGGAAGATTTGAGTATGAAAATAGTGATGTCAGTGGATACAACCCATTGGATGAAAAGAAATCAATGAATTCATACTTACATGAATGAATGAGTGAGTGAGTGAGTTATTGAATGAATAGGGAGAAAGGAAAATGCTTCTTACACTAGAATGCCAACTAATAAATGTAGAAGGACTGATAGAAATAGAAAATTTCAATAGGCCATCACCACAGTGGAAGCTGATTCAGGCAGAGTGTTCTACAGATGCTAAGGCTAACGAGTGAGGGTCTGTGAGGAACAATATGTTGGTGTCATTTCAGAATATCTCCCCACAGAATGCTGTTCAATTACAAAGGCAAAAATAATGTTTTGGGGTTTTTGTTTGTTTTGACACAGGGTCGCTTTGTCAACCCAGACTGGAGTGCAAAGGTGCAATCTCACTGCAGCCTCAAACTCCCAGGCTCAAACCATCCTCCCACTTCAGTCTCCCAGGTAGCTGGGACTACAGGCACGTGCCACCATGCCCAGCTAATTTTTATGTTTTTTTGTAGAGAAGAGGTCTCACTATGTTGCCCACTATTGAACTCCTGAGCTCAAGCAATCCACCTGCCTTGGCCTCCCAAAGTGTTGGGATTACAGGCGTGAGCCACTATGCCTGGCCAAGAAGCCTGACAAACATCAACTTTTCCAGGTAATTAAGGTTAACATTACTAGCAGTGGGACACAGTGACATTGTTTGTCCCACGGCGATGTAATGAGAAGAGCACAGCGCCATTTCTAAAGAATTCCTGCCGAGAACGCATGGCCTCTAATACTAATCAAAAGGAAAAATCAGACAAATCCAATTTGAGGTTCACCCTTGTGATGTGATACAATAAGAAATATACACGTGGTCTTCTGTTCCCTCTCCTGGCACAGAGCTCCTGAAGCCCTTGTAATTTCCTGAGTAATAGGTGTGATAGAAGCATCTTTTATTATAGTATTTTTGTCTTTTTTTTTCCTTTTTAAAATTATTATTATACTTTAAGTTCTAGGGTACATGTGCACAATGTACAGGTTAGTTACATATGTATACATGTGCCATGCTGGTGTGCTGCACCCATTAACTTGTCATTTAGCATTAGGTATATCTCCTAATGCTATCCCTCCCCCCTCCCCCCACCCCACAACAGTCACCAGAGTGTGATGTTCCCCTTCCTGTGTCCATGTGTTCTCATTGTTCAATTCCCATCTATGAGTGAGAACATGCGGTGTTTGGTTTTTTGTCCTTGCGATAGTTTACTGAAAATGATGATTTCCAATTTCACCCATGTCCCTACAAAGGACATGAACTCATCATTTTTTACGGCTGCATAGTATTCCATGGTGTATATGTGCCACATTTTCTTAATCCAGTCTATCATTGTTGGACATTTGGGTTGGTTCCAAGTCTTTGCTATTGTGAATAGTGCCGCAATAAACATACGTGTGCATGTGTCTTTATAGCAGCATGATTTATAGTCCTTTGGGTATATACCCAGTAATGGGATGGCTGGGTCAAATGGTATTTCTAGTACTAGATCCCCGAGGAATCGCCACACTGACTTCCACAATGGTTGAACTAGTTTACAGTCCTACCAAGAGTGTAAAAGTGTTCCTATTTCTCCACATCCTCTCCAGCACCTGTTGTTTTCTGACTTTTTAATGATTGCCATTCTAACTGCTGTGAGGTGGTATCTCATTGTGGTTTTGATTTGCATTTCTCTGATGGCCAGTGATGATGAGCATTTTTTCATGTGTCTTTTGGCTGCATAAATGTCTTCTTTTGAGAAGTGTCTGTTCATATCCTTTGCCCACTTTTTGATGGGGTTGTTTGTTTTTTTCTTGTAAATTTGTTTGAGTTCATTGTAGATTCTGGATATTAGCCCTTTGTCAGATGAGTAGGTTGCAAAAATTTTCTCCCATTTTGTAGGTTGCCTGTTCACTCTTTTGCTGTGGTAGTTTCTTTTGCTGTGCAGAAGCTCTTTAGTTTAATTAGATCCCATTTGTCAATTTTGGCTTTTGTTGCCATTGCTTTTGGTGTTTTAGACATGAAGTCCTTGCCCATGCCTATGTTCTGAATGGTAATGCCTAGGTTTTCTTCTAGGGTTTTTATGGTTTTAGGTCTAACGTTTAAGTCTTTAATCCATCTTGAATTAATTTTTGTATAATGTGTAAGGAAGGGATCCAGTTTCAGCTTTCTACATATGGCTAGCCAGTTTTCCCAGCACCATTTATTAAATGGGGAATCCTTTCCCCATTGCTTGTTTTTCTCAGGTTTGTCAAAGATCAGATAGTTGTAGATATGCGGCGTTATTTCTGAGGGCTCTGTTCTGTTCCATTGATCTATATCTCTGTTTTGGTACCAGTATCATGCTGTTTTGTTTACTGTAGCCTTGTAGTATAGTTTGAAGTCGGGTAGCGTGATGCCTCCAGCTTTGTTCTTTCGGCTTAGGATTGACTTGGTGATGCAGGCTCTTTTTTGGTTCCATATGAACTTTAAAGCAGTTTTTTCCAATTCTGTGAAGAAAGTCATTGGTAGCTTGATGGGGATGGCATTGAATCTATAAATTACCTTGGGCAGTATGGCCATTTTCACGATATTGATTCTTCCTACCCATGAGCATGGAATGTTCTTCCATTTGTTTGTATCCTCTTTCATTTCATTGAGCAGTGATTTGTAGTTCTCCTTGAAGAGGTCCTTCACATCCCTTGTAAGTTGGATTCCTAGGTATTTTATTCTCTTTGAAGCAATTGTGAATGGGAGTTCATTCATGATTTGGCTCTCTGTCTGTTATTGGTGTATAAGAATGCTTGTGATTTTTGTATATTGATTTAGTGTCCTGAGACTTTGCTGAAGTTGCTTATCAGCTTAAGGAGATTTTTGGGCTGAGACAATGGGGTGTTCTAGATATACAACCATGTCGTCTGCAAACAGGGACAATTTGACTTCCTCTTTTCCTAATTGAATACCCTTTATTTCCTTCTCCTGCCTAATTGCCCTGGCCAGAACTTCCAACACTATGTAGAATAGGAGTGGTGAGAGAGGGCATCCCTGTCTTGTGCCCGTTTTCAAAGGGAATGCTTCCAGTTTTTGCCCATTCAGTATGATATTGGCTGTGGGTTTGTCATAGATAGCTCTTATTATTTTGAGATACGTCCCATCAATACCTAATTTATTGAAAGTTTTTAGCATGAAGGGTTGTTGAATTTTGTCAAAGGCCTTTTCTGCATCTATTGAGATAATCATGTGGTTTTTGTCTTTGGTTCTGTTTATATGCTGGATTACATTTATTGATTTGTGTATATTGAACCAGCCTTGCAACCCAGGGATGAAGCCCACTTGATCATGGTGGATAAGCTTTCTGATGTGCTGCTGGATTCGGTTTGCCAATATTTTATTGAGGATTTTTGCATCAATGTTCATCAAGGATATTGGTCTAAAATTCTCTTCTTTGGTTGTGTCTCTGCCCAGCTTTGGTATCAGGATGGTACTGGCCTCATAAAATGAGTTAGGGAGGATTCCCTCTTTTTCTATTGATTGGAATAGTTTCAGAAGGAATGGTACCAGTTCCTCCTTGTACCTCTGGTAGAATTCGGCTGTGAATCCTGGACTCTTTTTGGTTGGTAAGCTATTGATTATTGCCACAATTTCAGAGCCTGTTATTGGTCCATTCAGAGATTCAACTTCTTCCTGGTTTAGTCTTGGGAGAGTGTATGTGTTGAGGAATTTATCCATTTCTTCTAGATTTTCTAGTTTATTTGCGTAGAGGTGTTTGTAGTATTCTGTGATGGTAGTTTGTATTTCTGTGGGATCGGTGGTGATATCCCCTTTATCATTTTTTATTGTGTCTATTTGATTCTTCTCTCTTTTTTTCTTTATTAGTCTTGCTAGCGGTCTATCAATTTTGTTGATCCTTTCAAAGAACCAGCTCCTGGATTCATTAATTTTTTGAAAGGCTTTTTTTGTCTCTATTTCCTTCAGTTCTGCTCTGATTTTAGTTATTTCTTGCCTTCTGCTAGCTTTTGAATGTGTTTGCTCTTGCTTTTTGAGTTCTTTTAATTGTGATGTTAGGGTGTCAATTTTGGATCTTTCCTGCTTTCTTTTGTGGGCATTTAGTGCTATAAATTTCCCTCTACACACTGCTTTGAATGTGTCCCAGAGATTCTGGTATGTTGTGTCTTTGTTCTCGTTGGTTTCAAAGAACATCTTTATTTCTGCCTTCATTTCGTTATGTACCCAGTAGTCATTCAGGAGCAGGTTGTTCAGTTTCCATGTAGTTGAGTGGTTTTGAGTGGGTTTCTTAATCCTGAGTTCTAGTTTGATTGCATTGTGGTCTGAGAGACAGTTTGTTATAATTTCTGTTCTTTTACATTTGCTGAGGAGAGCTTTACTTCCAACTATGTGGTCAATTTTGGAATAGGTGTGGTGCTGAAAAAAATGTATATTCTGTTGATTTGGGGTGGAGAGTTCTGTAGATGTCTATTAGGTCTGCTTGGTGCAGAGCTGAGTTCAATTCCTGGGTATCCTTGTTAACTTTCTGTCTCGTTGATCTGTCTAATGTTGACAGTGGGGTGTTAAAGTCTCCCATTATTATTGTGTGGGAATCTAAGTCTCTTTGTAGGTCACTCAGGACTTGCTTTATGAATCTGGGTGCTCCTGTATTGGGTGCATATATATTTAGGAAAGTTAGCTCTTCTTGTTGAATTGATCCCTTTACCATTATGTAATGGCCTTCTTTGTCTCTTTTGATCTTTGTTGGTTTAAAGTCTGTTTTTCAGATACTAGGATTGCAATCCCTGCCTTTTTTTGTTTTCCATTTGCTTGGTAGATCTTCCTCCATCCTTTTATTTTGAGCCTATGTGTGTCTCTGCACGTGAGATGGGTTTCCTGAACACAGCACACTGATGGCTCTTGACTCTTTATCCAATTTGCTAGCCTGTGTCTTTTAATTGGAGCATTTAGTCCATTTACATTTAAAGTTAATATTGTTATGTGTGAATTTGATCCTGTCATTATGATGCTAGCTGGTTATTTTGCTCGTTAGTTGATGCAGTTTCTTCCTAGTCTCAATGATCTTTACATTTTGGCATGATTTTGCAGTGGCTGGTACTGGTTGTGCCTGTCCATGTTTAGTGCTTCCTTCAGGAGCTCTTTTAGGGCAGGCCTGGTGGTGACAAAATCTCTCAGCATTTGCTTGTCGGTAAAGTATTTTATTTCTCCTTCACTTATGAAACTTAGTTTGGCTGGATATGAAATTCTGGGTTGAAAATTCTTTTCTTTAAGAATGTTGAATATTGGCCCCCACTCTCTTCTGGCTTGTAAGAGTTTCTGCTGAGAGATCCGCTGTTAGTCTGATGGGCTTCCCTTTGTGGGTAACCCGACTTTTCTCTCTGGCTGCCCTTAACATTTTTTCCTTCATTTCAACTTTGGCAAATCTGACAATTATGTGTCTTGGAGTTGCTCTTCTCGAGGAGTATCTTTGTGGCGTTCTCTGTATTTCCTGAATCTGAATGTTGGCCTGCCTTGCTAGATTGGGGAAGTTCTCCTGGATAATATCCTGCAGAGTGTTTTCCAACTTGGTTCCATTCTCCCCGTCACTTTCAGGTACACCTATCAGATGCAGATTTGGTCTTTTCACATAGTCCCATATTTCTTGGAGGCTTTGTTCGTTTCTTTTTATTCTTTTTTCTCTAAACTTCCCTTCTCGCTTCATTTCATTCATTCATCTTCCATCACTGATACCCTTTCTTCCAGTTGATCGCATCGGCTCCTGAGGCTTCTGCATTCTTCACGTAGTTCTTGAGCCTTGGCTTTCAGCTCCATCAGCTCCTTTAAGCACTTCTCTGTATTGGTTATTCTAGTTATACATTTATCTAAATTTTTTTCAAAGTTTTCAACTTCTTTGCCTTTGGTTTGAATTTCCTCCTGTAGCTCAGAGTAGTTTGATCGTCTGAAGCCTTCTTCTCTCAACTTGTCAAAGTCATTCTCCATCCAGCTTTGTTCCGTTGCTGGTGAGGAACTGCGTTCCTTTGGAGGAGGAGAGGCGCTCTGCTTTTTAGAGTTTCCAGTTTTTCTGCTCTGTTTTTTCCCCATCTTTGTGGTTTTATCTACTTTTGGTCTTTGATGATGGTGATGTACAGATGGGTTTTTGGTGTGGATGTCCTTTCTGTTTGTTAGTTTTCCTTCTAACAGACGGGAACCTCAGCTGCAGGTCTGCTGGAGTTTGCTAGAGGTCCACTCCAGACCCCGTTTGCCTGGGTATCAGCAGCGGTGTCTGCAGAACCGCGAATTTTCGTGATCCATGAATGCTGCTGTCTGATCGTTCCTCTGGAAGTTTTGTCTCAGAGGAGTACCCGGCTGTGTGAGGTGTCAGTCTGCCCCTACTGGGGGGTGCCTCCCAGTTAGGCTGCTTGGGGGTCAGGGGTCAGGGACCCACCTGAGGAGGCAGTCTGCCCATTCTCAGATCTCCAGCTGCGTACTGGGAGAACCACTGCTCTCCTCAAAGCTGTCAGACAGGGACATTTAAGTCTGCAAAGGTTACTGCTGTCTTTTTGTTTGTCTGTGCCCTGCCCCCAGAGGTGGAGCCTACAGAGGCAGGCAGGCCTCCTTGAGCTGTGGTGGGCTCCACCCAGTTGGAGCTTCCCGGCTGCTTTGTTTACCTAAGCGAGCCTGGGCAATGGCGGGCGCCCCTCCCCCAGCCTGGCTGCCGCCTTGCAGTTTGATCTCAGACTGCTGTGCTAGCAATCAGCGAGACTCCGTGGGCGTAGGACCCTCCGAGCCAGGTGTGGGATATAATCTCCTGGTGCACCGTTTCCTAAGCCTGTTGGAAAAGCGCAGTATTCGAGTGGGAGTGGCCCGATTTTCCAGGTGCCGTCTGTCACCCCTTTCCTTGACCAGGAAAGGGAACTCCCTGACCCCTTGCACTTCCAGAGTGAGGCAATGCCTCACCCTGCTTCGGCTCGCGCATGGTGCGCTGCACCCACCGTCCTGCGCCCACTGTCTGGCACTCCCCAGTGAGATGAACCTGGTACCTCAGATGGAAATGCCGAAATCACAGCGTCTTCTGCGTCGCTCACGCTGGGAGCTGTAGACAGGAGCTGTTCCTATTTGGCCATCTTGGCTCCTCCCCCCAATATTTTTATCTTATTCCTAGGTTCCTGACACAAGAACTTCTAAGGACCCTTGGAATCTCTGGAGCTACAAGAGTTATCTTTTTGTATGCTAATAAGTTGGCTGGTGCCCAAAGACCCTTAGACAGCTTCAAAATGGGGTCTGGTCGTCAGAAAGGCCAACCATGTGATAAGAAGATTTGAACTTGGGACTGGGCACGGTGGCTTAGACCTGTAATCCCAGCACTTTGAGAGCCTGAGGCGGGTGGATCACGAGGTCAGGAGTTCAAGACCAGCCTAGCCAACATGATGAAACCCTGTTTTTACTAAAAATATAAAAATTAGCCAGGTGTGGTGGCACGTGCCTGTAATCCCAGCTACTTGGGAGGCTGAGGCAGGAGAACTGGTTGAACCTGGGAGGGGGAGGTTGCAGTAAGCTGAAATTGCACCATTGCACTCCAGCCTGGGCAACACAGAAAGACTCCATCTCAAAAAAAAAAAAAAAAAAAAGGATTTGAACTTGGAGCCACACCCCCTGACCTCCAGGTAGAGGAGGGGAGCTGAAGGTTGAATTAATCACTGATAGCCAATGATTCAGTCAATCATGTGTAAGTAACAGAACCTCCATAAAACTCCTAAAAGACAGAGTTTAGAGAGTTTCTGAGTTGGTGAACGCATTAAGGTACTTAGAGGGCAGCGCGCCCAGAGAAAGCATGGAAACTCTGCGTCTCTTGCCCTAGACCTTGCCCCCTGCATCTCTCCCATTGGCTGTTTCTGAGCTGTATCCTTTAAAATACACTGGTAAGGAAAGAGCACTCCTGAGTTCTGCAAGCTGTTCTAGCAAGTTAGCAAATCCAAGGTGTTGTGGGAACCCTTGATTTTTAGTGAGTCAGTTAGAAGTATGGGAGACCCAGGACTTGAGATTGGCATTTTAAGTCGGGGGCTGGACTGAGCCCCTTAACCTGTGGGATCTGACGCTAACTCCAGGTCTATAGTGTCAGAATTCTACTGAATTGTTGGACACCTGGCTGGTGTCTGGAGAGTTGGAGAACTGGTTGGCATGAGGAAAAATACCCACACATTTGGCATCAAAAGTGTTTTGTGGGTAGAGATAGTTCCTAGTAACCCTACAGAATGAATGGCCGGTACTCTTGAAAACTGTCAAGGGCAGGAATGACAGGGAAAGACTGAGGCACCGTGGCTCCAGATCGAAGGAGAAAGAAGAGATGACAACTAAAGAGAGCGTGTGTTCCTGGAGTGGTTGTGGATGAGAAAGCAAAAAGACATCGTTGGGACAGTTGGTGAAACTTGCATGGGGTCTGAGTACTGGTTGGAAGCAATGAATCAGCGTGGATTTCCTTATCTGGAGGATCATATGGTGGTTATGTAGGAGAGTGTCCTTTGGTAGGCAGAATACTTACTGGGGAGCCCAGGGGCTTCATGTCTGCAATTTGCTCTCAAATCATTCAGAAAGAGACAATGGTAGGGTACACACACACACACACACACACTCCTCAAATGTGGTACCAGGTACCAACTGAGGAACTGGAGTGGAAGGAATGTGGGAGGTGTTTGTACTATCCTTGCAAGTTTCTGTAAGTTTGAAAATATTTCGAGAGGTGTGGAAAAAGATTTAAGAACTTTTTCTTTCTTTCTTTCTTTCTTTTTTTTTTGAGACAGGATCTCACTCTGTCACCCAAGCTGGAGTGCATTGGTGCCATCACGGCTCACTGCAGCCTTGACCTGGGCTCAAGCCATCCTTTCACCTTGGCCTCCCAAGTAGCTGGGACCACAGGTGCACACCACCATGCCCAGCTAATTTTTTTGCAATTATTGTAGAGATGGGGTTTTGCCATGTTGCCCAGGCTAGTCTCGAACTCCTGGGCTCAAGTGATCCTCCCTCCTTGACCTCCCAAAGCGCTGAGATTAAAGAAGCGAGCCATCAAGCTCAGCTAAATTTAAGTATAAGATTAAGAAGGCGTCCCAAATACCGGAAGGGCACATGTGACTTAAACAAACAACAACAAAAAACAAGGCCTCTGTGACCCAGGCAGGAGTGCAAGTGGCATGATCTGAGATCCTGGGCTCAGGTGATCCTCCCACCTCAGGCTGTCAAGTAGCTGAGACCACAGGTGTGCGCCACCACACCGGGCTAATTTTTTGTGTTTTTAGTAGAGACAGGGTTTCACCGTGTTGCCCAGGCTGATCTTGAACTCCCGGGCTCAAGCAATCCACCCACCTCAGCCTCTCAAAGTGCTGGGATTACAGGCATAAGCCACCAAGCCTGGCCGGCATATTATTGTTTTTTAAAGTTCAGTCTGCCTCATTCAACACGCAGGGCTTACAGAAAGTAATCTTTAATTGTATCTGTATATTTACTTCTATAAATATATCTGTAGGCTCTCGATAAATCACATTCTGCAGCACTTAAAAGTTCAATACTAAACATTCATTTTCCATTATGTTATTTTTCACTAAGTATGTTGTTTTGTACTACAGGTAATTAAATATCATGCTTTTCATGTAACAATAATGTTAATGATAATAATAGCTCTTATTTGTACTTGCCTCTTATTACATATACATATACTACCCTGCTTTGCATATTTTAACTCAATCTTCACAACACTCTGTGAGGTTGATACTGTTCTTAACCTTATTTATAGATGAGGAAACTAAGACATAGAGAGGTTGAGTGTCTTGTCCAAGTTAGTAGTAGAGCTGAGATTTGAACCGAGGCAGTCTGGCTCTACAGTCTTTTTTTTTTTTAAGAGAAGGCCTCACTCTGTTGCCCAGGCTGGAGTACAGTGGCATGAACTTGGCTCACTGCAGCCTCAACCTCCTAAGCTCAAGCAATCCTCCTGCCTCAGCCTCCTGAGTAGCTTGGGACCACAAGCGTGCGTGCCACTATGCCCAGTTAATTAATTAATTTTTTTTTTTTTTGAGACAGAGTTTTGCGCTTGTTGCCCAGGCTGGAGGGCAATGGAGCTATCTCAGCTCACTGCAACCTCCACCTCCCGGGTTCAAGTGATTCTCCTGCCTCAGCCTCTGGAGTATCTGGGATTACAGGCATGCACCACCACGCCCAGCTAATTTTTTTGTATTTTTAGTAGAGATGGAGTTTCACCATGTTGGCCATGGTTGGTCTCGAACTCCTGACCTCAGGTGATCTGCCCACCTCAGCCTCCCAAAGTGCTGGGATTACAGGCTTGAGCCACTGTGCTCAGCCCCCAGTTAATTTATTTTTATTTTTCTTGTAGAGATGGGTTCTTGTCATGTTGCCCAAACTGGTCTTGCCCTCCTGGGCTCAAGTGATCCTCCTGCCTCAGCCTCCCAAAGTGCCAATATTACAAGCATGAGCCACCACACCTGGCAGAATCCATATTTTTGATACGCATATTCTTTGTTTCCAGAGCTCATTTTCAAGTTTCTTCATGATAGGATCTATGCCTTTTTCTGCACTTATATTCTTCCTCAAGAAAATCTAGCACAATGTCCTGTATTCAATAAATAGTTATTGACTCACAGGCTGAGATCCAGGGGTGGAAACTCTGTTGCAACCATTCCCTGAATGGTCATCCATTCACAATGATCTAAGTATCATCTCTCAAGAGACTACATCAAGGTACATCTAAGAGACAACGTATATGGTACAGAATAGGAAGTCAGAAAGAGAAAGATCATCAACATCAGTAGAGGAAAGCTCCTTTCAGTTCAGCCAACAGGGACTGAGTAAGTCCCTGCCCCACCCCCAAATGCCTGGCATGGAATTCAATGCAGAGGAGTCAAATTATGGGTTTTCACCTTCAACATTTTACAGCCTGCGGCAAAAACTCATGGGCAGGGGTGGAGTGGAGACTGAATGAAAAAGTAGCGGGGCATGGTGCCCCGTGCCTGTAGTCCCAGCTACTTGGGAGGCTGAGGCCAGAGGTTAACTTGAGCTCAGGAGGTCAAGGCTGCAGTGAATTATGATGACGCCACTGCACTCCAGCCTGGGCAACAGAATGAGTCTCCGTGAGAAAGGAAAGAAAGAAAAGAAAAGAAAGCAAAGGAAGGAAGGAAGGAAGGAAGGACAGGAAAGAAAAGAGAAAGAAAGGAAAGGAAGAAATAGAGAAAGAAAGAAGGAAAGAAAGAAAGGAAGGAAGGAAAGAAAAGAAAAGAAGGAGGGAGGGAGAGAGGAAGGAAGGAAGGGAAAGAAGGAAGGAAGGCAGGAAGGGAGAGAGGGAAAGAAAGAAATGAAGGAAAAAGAAGAAAGAAAAAAGAGAAAGAAAGGAAGGAAGGAGGGAGGGAGGGAAAGAAAGGAAGGAAGGAAAAAGAAAGAAGAAAGAAAGAGAGGGCCAGGCGCAGTGGCTCACGCCTGTAATCCCAGCACTTTGGGAGGCCGAGGCGGGCGGATCACGAGGTCAGGAGATCAAGACCACGATGAAACCCCTTCTCTACTAAAAATACAAAAATTTAGCCGGGCGTGGTGGCGGGCGCAGGTAGTCCCAGCTACTCGGAGAGGCAGAGGCAGGAGAATGGCGTGAACCCGGGAGGCGGAGCTTGCAGTGAGCCAAGATTGTGCCACTGCACTCCAGCCTAGGCCACAGAGTGAGACTCCGTCTCAAAAAAAAAAAAAGAAAGAAAGAGAGAGGAAAGGAAGGAAGGAAGGTAGGAAGGAAAGAAGGAAAGAAGGAAGGAAGGAAGGAAAAGAGAAAGAAAGGAAAGAAAGAAAGAAAGAAAAGAAAGAAAGAAAAGAAAAGAAAAGAAAGACTGATTCTTGGGCCCAGACCCACAGAATGTGCAGGATGGGTGGGAGATGAGAAGAGAGCATGCAGGCTGGGAGAACAGAGTAAACTGAGATTCTGGCAGGGATGAGCATGTTGTGCCTGGGAGAGGGTAAAGAAACACCCAGGTGGCCCAGGAGGGCTCAGAAGTACACACCTCCCAGGGCCAGCTGCCCTCTGGTTGTTGGATGCAGCAGCCCTCTGAAGATGGGACACAGATATAAACACTTCCAACCTTGGAACCGCTCCCAAACCCAGGACCATTTGCCCCTATTTGCCCAAGATAGTCCCAGTTTACTCCTATTGTTCCAGCATCCCTTCAGGTTAGTGTCCTTTTTCAAAAGCATACTGGTCAGGATGATAAATTATACGGCCACCTTACTCAAAGCCCACTTTATGTAGCTTGACATTGTAGATTACTCTGCCTCCCTACCAATCAACCCCAAATCCCATTTTCCCGTTTGGTAGAAGGGCACTTAGAGACTGAGTTACACATACTGACTTAATGTCCCACTCCGTTATTGGTAACATAAGCTGTGTCTAGTGTCTTTCTGATGGAAAAAATCCCCAATTAAAAAAAAAAAATTTGACCTGGCTTAATGAGTGGTTTTAATGACCAAATCCAATGGGCTGCATATGTGATTTGATAAAGCAGACACATACAGTGTAAAAAAGAGTCCAGAAACTGCATATTCCATATCTCTAAGTGGCTTGCATTCCACTAGAAACCAACTAAAAATGAGAGGAAAATGTGGTATTTCAAAGAAATGCAAATACTACCTATCTAGGCACTCAGAAGACTGTTAGGTACAAACAAATGCTCTTAAGTAATTAAAGTCTACAGTGTTAGACAAGTGTCTCAATAAACACACCTTCTACCACCTTTTACATGGAAATGCGAATGCTTATTTACATTTCCTTTCAGATTTAAGGATGAACAGATGTCTTGAGGCCCTTCTGAGAATGAAAATGGCTTATATAAATCCTTCAAATCAAAACATTTTATGCCATCGCAAACTTCCTATTTAATTCTATTGCCAATTCAAAATATCGATGTGGTTTTATTTCAGGTTTATGTAAAGTGGAGACCGAAGGCCACTGGTCCTAGCTGATGCATTTGCAATACTCAGGTTGCTTTTTCTGCTGTAGCATCTTTGCAGGAATTATATTAAAGGGTTTTCTGCAGAACTGAGGTTTACCAAATGGAAAGGATTCCTTTAATGAGCTATTTGGAAGTTAAAATGTACTTTTAGAAATTTTGGTATGATATCAGAATTACTTCATCAAATTTGAACTATGTTTAAACGGGAAGCTGAAGCTATAGCATACAAGGCAATGTTTACTTGACGATTTCTTTTCATTTGTTTAAACTTAGCAACTAGTTTAAATACAGACCATATTTGCAAACTAACCTTTTTGCCATTGGAGCTGTTTGGTAGATTTGGTGAAGTGAGCTTTGAACTCCTACTATGTGCAAGACCCTGTGATAGCTACTAAATGAGGATAAAATATCATTTTATTTTTTATTTTAATTTTTATTATTTTTTTGAGACAGGGTCTCGCTCTGTCACCCAGGCTAGAGTGCAGTGGTGTCATCATGGCTTACTGCAGCCTCGACATCCCAAGCCTCAAGAGATTCTCCTACCTCAGCCTCCTGAGTGGCTGGGACCACAGGTGCGCATCACCATGTACAGTTAATTTTTACAATTTTTGTAGAGACGAGGTGTCACCATCTTTCCCAGGCTGGTCTCAAACTCCTGGGCTCAAGCCAGCCTTCTACCTCAGCCTCCTGAATAGCTGGGATGACATGTGTGTGTCACCATGCCCAACTATTTTTTTTTTTTTTTTTTTGGAGATATGAGGTGTTGCTATGTTGCCCAGGATAAAATGCCATTTTTTTTTTTTTTTTTGAGAGTCTCCTCTCACTCTGTCACCCAAGCTGGAGTGTAGCTGCACAATCTCGGCTCATTGCAACCTCTGCCTCCCGAGTTCAAGTGATTCTTGTGCCTTAGCCTCCTGAGTAGCTGGGACAACAGACACACGCCACCATGCCCAGATAATTTTTTGTATTTTTAGTAGAGACAGGGTTTCGCCATGTTGGCCAGACTGGTCTCGAACTCCTGGCCTCAAGTGATTTACCCATCTTAATGCCATTTTAAAAGGACTCACAGAAGTGGCCATTGAGATATTCCTTAAAAGATCACAGGGTTTTAACAGGAAGAAAAATGTGGTAGGGGGTGAGAAGAGTGAAAAGAATTTCAGGCATAAAGAACAGTTGAAGTAATGGTTCATGGGAAGACAGTGTGAGAGGTGCAGAAACAAGGTAAGAATTTGTTGGGTTGGATGATGAGGGAGATGAGGTTACAGGAGATACTGGAGTTGACTCATGGTGCATAGCAAGTTTGCATCTTGTTTTGAAAGTCTCTGGGCAAGTCAGTAACATGATTAAATCTCTGCTTGTAGATCTGAACTGGAATTGGGAAAAGTTAGAGGCAAACACAGGAGGATTTTGCAATTGTTCAAATAAAATAATAATATGGAGGCTGGGTGAGGTGGCTGATGCCTGTAATCCCAGTGCTTTGAGAGGCCAAGGCAAGAGGATCACTCGAGGCCAGGAGTTCGAGACCAGCCTGGGCAACAGCGTGAGACCCCTGTCTCTACAAAAAAAAAAAAAGTTTTTTTTGAGATGGGGTCTCATGCTATTGCCCAGACTGGAGTGTAGTGGTGTGATCATGGCTCACTGCAGCCTCAACCTCCCAGGCTCAAGCAGTCCTCCCACCTCAGCCCCCCAAGTAGCTGGGATCACAGGTGTGCACCACCACACCCAGCCAGTTTTTTTATTTTGTACAGACATGGTCTCCCTAGGTTGCCCAGGCTGAGTCTTGAACTCTTGAGCTCAGGCAATCCTTCCACCTTGGCCTCCCAAAGTGCTGGGATTACAGGAGTAAGCCACCATGCCCGGCCAGAATTGTTTTTCAGTTACCCAGGTGTGGTGGAGTGTACCTGTAGTCCTAGCTACTTGGGAGGCTGAGGGAGGAGTATTGCTTGAGCCCAGGAGTTCGAGATTACAGTGAGATATCATGGTGCCACTGCACTCCAGCCTGGGTAAAAGAATGAGACCCTGTCTCTAAAATAAATAAATAAGTAATGTGGGTGCAAGCTAGGATAGCAGCAGGGGGAAGAGACAGAAGGGATGGATTTTTTAAAATCATTCAGATCCCTAAGACTTGGCAGCTCTTTGTATGTGAAGAGCTGCAGGGAGGGGGCAGTCCAGTAACTCCAAGGCTTTGAGCCTGGACAGTGGGGAGGTTGTGGAAACATCAGGATAAACCCAGGCCACAGATGCAGGTTTAGGGTGGGCTGAAATGTGCATGGTCATTCCTGGACACCTGAGCCTGAGGTACAGGGGGATAACCATGGGGAGAAGCATGAACACGTCTGTGTAACCCACAAAATGTTCATGAAGTTAGGTAACCATTTGTCAAATGAATGCAGGAAGAAGCGAGGAAGGAAGGGAAAGAGAAGGAAAAGGGAGGCACTTCCCAGTAGGCAGTTGGATCTGCAGACCTGTGCCTCAGGAGAGAAGCGTGTGTGGGGACGCCGCAAAGAGGGGGTGAGGGAATGACACTGAGCAGAGGCTGAAGGAGGAGGTCTCAGGCACAGGCACATCAGGGGCCAAGAGGAAGACAAAAAGTCAGAATAGAAACAGAGATACAGAACCAAGAACCAAGGAGTGGCAGAATTCTGAAATCTAAGAAGGCAGGCATCTCCAAATAAAAATGGTCAGAGGTCAAAAGACAGAAAAAGTCACTAGAGTTGGCACCTTGGAGTTCATTATTAAGCACTAGTTATGGGCTGTGTTTGATGCTCAGAGATTTACCTGCCTTTCACTTCGCATCCACCCTGTGAGGTAGGCACTGCTGTTAAACTGTGCTAGGAGGCTTAGATCCGTTCACTGACTTCCCCAAAATCACGCTTCCAGGAAGCTGAGGGCAGAAATCCTAAGCCAGTTAGGCCTCACCCCAAAACCTGTAACCCTCACACACTTGGCCGTGTGCTTCAATACGGTGCTGGGGGTAGAAGCCAGATGTTAGGGGCTAGAAAAGCGAACGGGATGGAAACTCACATTTATTCTATGTTCACTGTGGGCCCAGAACCAAGCTAAGTGCTATATGTGAATGTAGACAACAGATAGTGAAAATGGGGAGGGGGCGTGACAGCCGGGGAAAGCAGAGTGGTGGCTTTTTTAAGAAGGGGCAGGAGGGACCCTGTCATTCTGGGTCCTCTGCTAGATCATGGAAATTTTTTCATCATACAGAAATCTGCATTAAAATGATCCTCTTTAAACTAGGATTTTACCACTATAACAGAATGTAGTGACTTGCTTCCCCTTTCTTAATACAGATGAACAGAGCTACTCCCTGTTTTTAATATATGGGTATAAGTATTCAGGCATTAGAATGGTACATACTTTTTTGAGTTTCTTGCTTTTTTCTGTTGAGAGTATGATATTTCCTTGCAAAATGATATTAAGCTCTGGATCATGGGAAACAAAAGGAAAATAGGCCATGAGAACATTTGAGCTAGCAAAGGGAATAAACATCAATCATCAGGGTGAATTCTCTCAATTAGAGGACATTTTTGCAAGGGGATGAAAATTCACGTGGCTCTTCTGACGGAAAAGAACATTTCTCCTGAGCTGCAGCAGCCTTCGTGAAACAGACTTAGGCCTTCCTCTGGGAATAAGGCCTGTCATATTTGCATGCCTCCAAGAGAAATACACAAGCTGGCTGCCCATCTGGGCAGCTGTTTGCAGTCTAGTCATTGTCCCTTTGAACCAGCTGTAAGCCCCGTGCATCCCTGAATGCCAAGATAGGAAGGGAGGATTTTCTCCTTCTGGATCCAAAAAGGCACCCAGGGAAGGCAAGGCCAGACCTGTGCTAAAAGCCTTTAAAATTGGGGGAACTGCTAGGGACGGAAAAGGATGTTGTTAATTAGCCTGCAAAGAAGCATTTTGATAAACCTAGAGGAATGGTGGAGTTGCACATCCATTTTAAATGAACTCTCCAAGTCAAAAATATTTGGAAAGTTTGAAAGCAGTTAGATAATTAAAGCTGTGTCTCCCCACTGACAAGACAGTCAGTTAGTGAAAATGAGAAAAATCAAACCCACTGATTGTTTGGATGACCTCATACTCAGCCTCAGGTCTAGGACTCCCTGCACCTCCACCTCCACTACAAGCCCATTCCAGGACTAGGTGTTTCCATGAAAGGAGAAGGCTAAGCCCACAGGATACCCCCGTCCAGTTCATTACAACTCCTCCACTCTAATGGTACCAGTGGCTATGAGACTTTTCCAATGAGCAAATTCAAATGTATGGTTCAAACCTAACTTGGAGAACCAGGTTTGCTACTTGTGGCAACCACAGAATTGCATTACAAGGGTAGGACTGAATCAACGCTTCCACCTCGACCTGATGGCCCGTAGTTGGCTTAGATAAGGTAGGCACTATCTAAAGCAGTGGAAACCTTATAAACAGAAGGACCAATTTTCTCCTAGCCCTAGCATCAACACACTTCTGTGGAGGGCTACATGCTGGGACCCAGGACGGCAGGGACTGAGACCACAACAGCTTGGTTTTGTAGCTTTAACCCGAAGTTCTGGGCAGTCGTGAACAGTTCTGAAATCTTCAACCTGGCATTGCTTTTCACCAGAGTGTTGGTTTGGTCTCTTGAGCCCCTCCCCAGGGCAGGAAACAGAAGCAGGCTTGGATCTGGGACAGGACTCTGAACACAATCTACAACCAGGAGAGGCCTGGGGTAGCCACTTTCCCTGAGGCACCCCCGTGCTAACTGCCTGCTCAAGGGCCAGTGAAGTTTATCCCTAAACCTTGCCATCCTTTTCAAGTGAGGCCAGCGGTGCAAAACCCCTGGGGAAAGCTTTCAGTATCTGTGCCGCCTCCAATGTCGGGATTACAGGATTTTTCAGAGGGCCCCAGGCACTTGCATGGTTTATCCAGTTTTTAATTTGAACTATATGATATTGTCCTTTTTTTTGTAGATCAGACATGGTAAAAAAAAAAAATGTAATGTGGTCACTCGCTCACAATAGAAATTACGAGAAAAATGTAGGGTATGGAGTGGAAAGAGCAAAGTTTGGAGAGCCAGACTGGGTCCAAATCTCAGTTCTCTCACTTTCTTTCATCCAACAAACATACACCAAGTTCTGCTATGTGCCTGGAACTGTTCCAGGAGCTGGACACAGAGTGGTGACAAAGACAGATGGGTCCTGCTCTGCATGGCCTGTGCTAACGTATGCTTATCTTCTGGGGCTGCTTCTGAGCTCAGTGATGCTGGGCCAGTCACTTGGCCTCTCTGAGCTTCTACTAAGTGCTGTGAGAATTAAATGGGATGATGAGCATTCGGCCCAGGTTGCACTGGTGGCCTTCAATAAATGGTAGTTCCTGTCATTCTACTATGGCTCATAGAGAACTCATGATAAATATTTGTTGAATGGAAACGCCTTGGAATGTATTGTGGAAATCCCCAAGCCCCTCCCCTAAGATCCCTGAAGCTAGAAACCACTGCAGGAGAATGGTGTACCCAGAGCAGGGGCCACTGTCAGCAAAGCCCAGAGATCCTGGAGACCCCTGTTCCCTACACATTCTGTGACCTGAAAGAGACCAGCTGCTGTCAGTTGTCATATAAATCAGGAGGGCAGTCAGCATAGGAGGGGTTTCAGGGAGGTATAATCTGGTTCATCTTTTTTTTTTTTTTTTTTTTTTTTAGACGGAGTCTCGCTCTGTCCACTGGGCTGGAGTACAGTGGTGCAATCTTGGCTCACTGCAACCTCCGCCTCCCTGGTTCAGGCGATTCTCCTGCCTCAGCCTCCCAAGTAGCTGGGATTACAGGTGCGTGCCATCACGCCCAGCTAATTTTTGTATTTTTAGTAGAGACGAGGTTTCACCATGTTGGCCAGGCTGGTCTCGAATTCCTGGCCTCAGGTGCTCCGCCGGCCTCGGCCTCCCAAAGTGCTGGGATTACATGTAGGTGGGAGCCATCAGTGTGGCTCATCTTTCTTAATAGGCATAAAATCATTTAATCCCCCCAAAATAATGGTCAGATTTATCAACTGAGGCAAAGCAGAGGTTGAGACCTCAACGGAGGCCCAGAATTTACCTGTAGGAATTTCTGATTGTAAGGCATCACCACACATTTGGCTCTAGTTAGTAAAAGGACATGCACGTTGAGCAGTCATTCCCCCAACTTTCCACCCAGTTAAGTCACTGGCGTGAATACAGATGTGAAGTTAACAGATTCTTTTTACAGCCCAGGGGCCTATTTTCCAGGCTTTCTGTGCAAAGAGGCCCCATGGCTATTTCACAGGTCAGGCTGCACACCATTTAAAGCTGCATAAATCATGCTGGACAAGGTATTAATAAGTGCAAAGTTGCCATTTAGCAGTACAGCTTATGGCGGTACCTTCGCTGTCATCACTGTCCTGAGCTCCGTCCAGCTCTCTGGGTCCATTCATCACAGGTGGTGCACAGGGAGGTGAGACCAACAATTGTACTAACTTTTTTTCATACAACTTTCTGGTGGACGCTGAGGAAGAATTTGGAGAACAAATTAAATTGTTCTGTTTTTTGTATATGAGCCTACTAGGTTCAAGGTATTTCATAACTCAGAATTTTATTCTTAACCCTTACAATATTGGTTAATTATGGCTTTTATTTGAGACAGGGTCTCACTGTGTCTCCCAAGCTGGGTGCAGTAGCTTGATCTCAGCTCACTGAAGCCTCTGCCTCCCAGATTCAAGCGATTCTCCTGCCTCAGTCTCTCCAGCAGCTGGGACCACAGGTTCGCCACCACACTCGGCTAATTTTTGTGTTTACTTTAGTAGAGACGAGGTTTCGCCATGTTGGCCAGGCTGATCTTGAATTCCTGACCTCAAGTGATCCACCTGCCTCGGCCTCCCAAATTGCTGGGATTACAGACATGAGCCACTGCGCCCTGCCCAATTATGGCTTTTTAAATGAGGTAGACTCATAGCTATTCAACTCTCTTCTTCCTTTCCATACACTTAGGTGATACCTGTATGGATTAACCACAGAGTCAGGCATTGGACACATCTGAGAACACAGACAAGGCTATGCATCCTATCTATGGGGAATACAGATAATAAATAAATAGTTAACAGGGTCCACATACTAAAAACAAAACAAAAAAATTGAACAACATAATAAAGAGTAACTGGTTTTTCACTGATGAAAAACACCCAATCCATGGGCTGGGTGTGGTGACTCACGCCTGTAATTCCAGCACTTTGGGAGGCCAAGGCAGGTGGAGTACTTGAGGTCAGAAGTTCGAGACAAGCCTGGCCAACATGGTGAAACCCCGTCTCTACAAAATACAAAATCATTAGTGGGGCGTGGTGGTGTGCACCTGTAATCTCAGCTGCTTGGGAGGCTAAGGCAGGAGAATCGCTTGAATCTGGGAGGCAGAGGTTGCAGTAAGACAAACACCCAATCCTAATCTGTAAATAGGATTTGGGTATATTTACCGCCTCTTCCCTCTTTGTGGTTTTCTGTTTTCTCTATGTTCCTATTTCTATTTTAATGGCTTTACTGCATATGTTCCTTCTATTGTAAGTTGTTTATAAACCATAAATGACAAGTCTGTAATATTTGCTGCATACTGTACATACGTAGTATTGGGCCAGGTGAAAATCCAAGCTTCTCAAGTTGGTTCTGCAATTTACAGTCACTCAGACACTTCACATCCACCATGGTGATAGAAGTTTGGCCTCTTTTCTGATAGTAGAATCCTTGAAATAACAAAACATTAAATTCATTAAGACAGCCTTACCAATAAGTACTAAAATGTTACCAATCCACATAAGTGTTTATAATCCTATCTCCCCAACCTCCTAGGTGCACAGGCAATAAAGCAAAAATCAACACTTTCTAGTTCTGCCATAAATCCCTGCTGGGATTAGTTGCCTCCAATGTAAAACTTTGGATGGGTGTCATTTTCCCCAGTGTCTTTAGGGCTCAATTAGTTACAACTGTTCTGTTCAATGAATATGAGAAAAATCTTCTGGACAAAATAAACAGATATTTCCATTACTGCTCAGGAACTCTGAGCAAAACTCAAGCTCTGAGAAGATAAGAAGTTAATTAAATATGAAAGAGCTGAGAGGGTTTTTTTTTTTTTTTTTTTAGTGAGTTAAATAAAAGTTATTTATCCCTGCCCTCCTTTTGATGACAGGACAGAGAGTACAGAGCATTCAGTTATTGCAAACAGTAGCAGCTTTCACACTTGTAATTTAACTCTGAACGTAACAAGATGGTAGTTTTTAATTAACCACCAACAGACTTAGTAATTGCTGAACTGGCATTTGAAAAAAAGTCAGCTATTCATTCTCTGGCACACAAATTGATTCATATAGATTTCTGCAAATCTTGATATGGCTTTCCAAATCTGCACAACCTCAAATTCAATCAGTTTTATCCAGTTGATCCGTTGATCTCCCAAAGTTGACCCTTCTACCTACGTAACAAAATCTGCAAAAAGACAGACCCATTTGTCAAACCTTTTAACAGAGATTTTTAAATTTTGGAGTTTATTGTACCACATTTCTATCACGTTTCAAGGCTTTTTAATACTGCAGTGGAAACAACAGCAAGATAATTATTCAGCATAGGAGGATCTAGACCAATTTTAAATAATGACTTTGCTTTTGTTGGTGATCAATCAATGTCCAATTAGGAAGAACACTGTATACAAGCTAGAAAAAGTCATGAATTGTTATATATAATAGGGTTGTTCTGGAATACCTAGTTTGACAGTTCTCTACTTTAAAGCCGTGCTTTAAAGAGAGGTACATTCTAGTACACATAGTAGGTACCTAGTAAATGTTAGTTTCCTCCTTTTCTATGTGTTTGGGAAACTGACTTAACACTTTTAGGCCAGTGGGAAAAAAACTAATGCTAGGAAGAAAAAGGACAATGCATCTCAGCACCTCAGATTTTTTTACTGGAAGCTTGCTTCGGCAGATCCTATGACATTCATTCCTGAGAACAGCTGTCTGTTGTTTCACCAGCTTCCCAAAAATAACTTCCAATAGAGCCCTCATCAATTTCAAGTGACACTAGACAATTGCCTAGAGGGGACACACATACGGAAGAAAAATATTCAAATGGAATCCAACTGGATGATTAATTCACTTACCCCTTCACATGGTTATCTAAAGTCTATGCAATCGAGTTGGTTACTAAAGCTGGGTGAGTTTCACCCTGAGGTTTCCACTAGCAACCAGTCCCTTTTTGCCTGTTAGATATTATGGTAATCATAATACTGACAGTGTGACATCAGTAACCCCCATAGCAACAGGCTGAAGTGCAAATCAGATGATTAATTTAACCAAAGTTCAGACAAAAGGAGGTACTGGTTGACTTCATAGGCACACTGCCATGATACAATGTCAAGAGATGCAGAGAAGTTATCATTATGCACAGCAAGTAAGGAGCTGCTACCAAACCAAATGGTGTCAAGAAACGAGGAAGAGAAAGGAGAAATCAAACAAACCCAACTGTCTAGACCACCCATCAAAAGGCCCATACTAGTAGTCGGGCAATTTGACCATCTACTCCAGGGAAAATAGGAAAGCGGAAGAAAGCTATATTAATTTGTTAAGGATTATTCAATTAAGAAAATAAGAAATCAGGATGGAGGGCAGATAAATAATAATACATTACAGAAGTTTGATGGATTTGGCCTTTTCAAAGCATGTTCGTATCATCTCATTTCATCCTCTGGATACTCTTATAAGACAGCTGAGACAGATATTCATCTACGTCGCAAAAGCCTACTTCTTGTTGTTGTCTTATTTTGTTTAAGGAAAGATCTGTGAGACTATTAGCCTGCATCTTTCAAGAAAGACTGCTTAGATTTTAAAGACGTGTGCAAGACAAAATGTAACTGTGAGAAAACGCAATGCCTTCATTAAATTGCAGGGTAGAGGGAATGATCTGAAAGGGGTGAAGAGGACAGTGAAGACAGCCTGCTTAGAGTCAAATCCCAGTTCTGTCATTTACCAGCTGGGTGACATCACATCAGGTAAGTTACTAACTTCACTGTGTCTCCTCTTCTTTGTCCATAATGGGGGATAATAAAAATGGTACCTGTTTCAAAGGGCTATGTTATTCAATGAGTTATAATACACATAAAGTGCTTGGCACATAGAAAGCATTATATAAATGTTTTCCATTATTCTACTCATGAGCCCTAGCCCCAGAGAGTTTCCACATCCAGTGTCTTCCTCAGGAGGCTTCATCTCATTTACACTTGCCCTTGGGAGTCTATAGTTTCAGTCCTTTCCAGATTCTGGGAAAGAGCTAAACGTCTTTGGGTGGGTGGTTATGAAGGCTCATTGAGTCTCCCAGGCTGTGGCTCCAAGGGCTATGGCTCCACAGTTTCTGAATAGAGCATCAGTTTTCAAACAAACATGTAATGCAAACATTTACCAACACCCAAACATTGCATTCACCAAACAAAGACTTTGAAAATTGACACATTTGTTTCCATCAAAGCAAATAAATGATAGGCTTGGGTTATTAGGAGGCACAAGCATTTTGTTTACATTTCCCAGAATTGCTTTCAACAAAAAAGCAGCCAGCAGGTGGAACTGCTTCCATTTAAACAGTTAGACTATTGGGATGAAACAGACATTTCTAAAATATTTTCTTGGTTAAATCTCTGGGGTTTAAAACAAGCTAGGTAGAGAAGGATTAAATCAGATGATTTCAGTCAACATCTATGGGTTGCGCCCTATATTATGTGCAAACTATTCTGCTTGAAATTATTCTCTTGAAAATCCACCAGCATAGTTATGATTCTATTGTCAGCATTATTCCATTTATGAATTCCTGTACTCTGTGCTATCCTGAAATATTTGGTTTCATTGTTTGCAGCACACCATCTCCCTCAGTTTTATCTGTGCAGTCCTGAGCATTAGCTTGTTTTTTATTTTTCATTCTCCCCATGGCTGCTAAGATATTTTATTCCATTTCTTGAGGGAAGCAAGTTTTAATTGCCAATTGAGTAGGTATTCAACATGATAAGGTATCTAAACCCTGAGAGCTTCCTCCTTTCATTAAAATGTAGATCCAATTTCTCTTCCCTTAATGCCACATGCTGTTATTAAACTGAAATAACGGAAATAGTAAAAGCCAGATGTCACTTCAGTCTCAGGTTTGACGTGGGGCACAATTTCCTCTCCTCAAATTTAATCTTCGAATTATTTACTAACTTCATTCTTTGGAAGAACGCACAATTTAAATGTAAATGCAATTTACATAGGGGAGAAGATAGTAGATTTGCAGTTTCAATTGCCAATAACCATTTGCAAAAGGAGAAATCAACTAAAGCAAAGATCAGCAGTTGTCGGTCTAAAGCCCGCATCACTCATCATTCTCAGATAACTTCTGAAGCCACCTGCCTCTGAGTCTCCACTATGCAGGCAAAAGGAAGTGGAAAGCGGAGGCATTTCCCCAGATATTTCAGGCCGAATTTACTACTGACCGGAGGGAAAAGGGAGAAGTTTGGGTTTCAGTGAGCTGATCTGGTTGGCATCGTTGTTGAAATCATTAGCTGATCAATTTCTTTCAAAAATTACTTATTGATCATCTCCTGTGGGATAGGGGTTATGCTTGGCCTAAATCAAGGACAGGTAGAGGAGACTACAAAGATGCAAAAGCTATAGCCCCTCTTTCAAGGAGCTGACTGTCTCCTTAAAGAGAAAAGGAAACAAATAGCTATAAAAAATAAGATAAAGAGTTAAAAGAATGCTGCAGGAGCCCAGAATCTGAACCGTAAGCATCCAAAGGTACATTGAAGCTGAGACTTCCAGGATGAGCAACAGTTTGCCCTATAAACAAGGGGCTGGGGACAGACATTCTAGGGTGTGGTGAGCAAGACGAGAAATAAGTCAGGTTGAATAGGTGGATCCCTCCAATTTGTGAAGGATCTGGTGTGTCACACTAAGGGCTCTCTGCCTTCACCTCTGGGCACACGTAGAGGTTTATAAGTAGCTCATGGTATAATTACACCTAGTTTGATATCGAGTGGAGGATGAATTGGTAAGGAACAGTCTGGAGGCTACAGGACTCCTTGGAGGTTATTACAACACTCTAGAAAAGAGATGATTCCATTTGGGGGAGGACTAGAGAGGAAGATACACGATTCATGAATGATTTAGAAGGCAGAATAGCCACAACAGGATGGCTGATTATGTGTTTCCTCCTCACTTCACTTACACAGGCACCATCTCAGTACAAATCTTTTGTCTCAGCCATGAGCCTGCTTACATAAGGAACCATATGGAGTTTGGTCTACACAGCACTGACACTTTAAAAATTATTCTGCACTTGTCTAGTCAACCCTTGATTATCTACACTACTTGAAGCCAGCAGCAATGCAGATAATCCATAACCCTCTTCTATTTGGCTTCGGAATTAATTACACCTTTTAGAGCAAATTTGCTTTCCTAATTAATCTTTCCTAGGCTAATATTAAAATTAACTAATATTCTCTGAGCCCATGCCAGCTGGGCAGGGGAAGTGGGGAGGTGGGGAGGGGGAGGACAGGGAAGCAGCTCAGGCTTAAGCTGAGCAGCAGGAGGATGCCAACATCACATTAAAATTCACCACGGATCATCCGCAGAGCTCGTGAGCCAGGTCTAGCTCGTTGAGAGGTGGCTGTATAATTAAAGACTCAAACCCCTTGGGAGTTCAGTTACTGAGCACCTACTACGTACCAGGCACCCTGCTAAGGCTGCAGATGAGGAAACGAGTGAGCCCAGTAGACTCCACTCTCAAGGAGCAGCCGGTGTAGTGGGGGAAATGGAAGAGTAAACAGAGCCTTTACTCAAATGCAGTGAAGGTTCTGGCAGAAGCATCTTCCCTTCAAAAGCATGAGGCATGAACAAGCTTGACAGAGGGAAAAAAACAACAAATGTGTATAACAAAGGGGAAAATGCTGCCTAATTGCCATTCTAAAACATAATAGCAAATATGCTTTTAATAAAATGAGTGCATATAATTTCTCCTTTCAATAATCCAAATTAGTAAATTCTTTTTATATGGAGTAAGATGTGATTTTTCCTAGCAATTTTTGAAACTATGATACTCCAGTCCCAAGGTTTCCTCCGCAGTGCCTGGAGCTGCCATGGAGGGGTGGGGGACACAGAGCAGCTCCACTCCAGGGGAGCCAGAACAATTCCACCCTCACCTGCTTTACACACTGGACTCATATGAAGAGTACACTTAAAGGAACACTTTCCCTGCTATACAAAGTTAGGAAGATATCCATTTACCCTATTTTCTGAGCTGCTGCTTAAAACCTAACCAGTCCTAACCTCCCGTCCTGTCATGAAGGCAAATCTGACCTTTGATGCTGGTAAACATGAGCTGGGGGCTCCTTTCCTGGTATCCTATGAGTCCTGCATACAGAAATTTATGATACAAAAACCGCATGCAAGAAATTATGGACAACCCACAGGGATAGATAAACATGTAAGATGTAGTTCTTCAAACGGATTACATTCTAAATGGAGAAACCAACCAGAAACACGCATGAGCAAAGGTAAGAAGTGAAAGTTCATAATCAAATACCAATAGAGTGGTAGCCATAAATGCCAAAGAAGGTCAGAAACAGAGAAAAATCTCCCCTGGTTGGGGGTGGTGTTGTTCAGGGAAAGCTTTCTGGAGGAGGTGGAACTCAGAGTGGGAAGAACAGGTAAGGTCTGGATTGGCAGGAAGCAGAAGGATGGGCATTGTAGGCAAAGGCATATCATGAACAAGGCTTGGGGGTAGAAGTGGGGATGAGACCAGGCTGGCTTCAGCAAAGGATGTGCTTTAGCTAAATGGATGGATACGGTTGAACTAGCTTGCAGAGAGCTCCAGGATTTCCCTGAGGGTGTTTAGGCCCCCAGGTCCCTTCAGGTTCCAGGATCCTTCCGGTCTGGGGCCCTCTGAAGCTGATGATGGGTTGCCACCCTGGAGACCTCTGAAGAAGGGTGTTCAGGGCTGTCAGGAAGAGTAATCTAGCAAGGCAGGGCGGGATGGGAGAAAGAAGGCAGGAAGAGAGACCAAGTGTGTCCCTCACCCCAGTCACTCTGTGAAATGATAATGAACAGTAGTGGAGGAGATGCCGGGAGGCTTTCGATTACCAGAGTCACCAACCAGGAGCTCAGGAAGCCCCAGGGAACCTTAAGAGGCAATTTCAGAGTGGTTAGGAGAACAGGCTCCGGGGTCATACTGCCTCTGGTTGTATCCTGGATTTCTGTATCACTGCCTCCATTTGTGTCACTTACTAGCTGGGCCCTGGCTTTCACATCTGTGAAATGGAAATGTAGTCATAACAGTACATTCCTTCCAGAATTTTTAAGGACTGAGTTAACACATCTCAGGAGCTAAAAACACTGTTTTCTTTAAGTGCTCACAGTAAGCGCTCACAAATGTGAACTGTGAGTAAGGCCCCAGTATGACAACATGGCTCTGGGGTCCTGCACTGGGATTCTTGCTGATGAGGGGACATCACTCATGACTGGGGCATCTCCCCATCTCATTTGATATCATAGCTCACCCCTTTACCTGGAAACTGAGGGAAACTGAAAGTAGCTTCTCGTAATAAAGGCCAGTTGGAATCTGCTTTTTCTCAAAAGAACATTTGAGAGAGAGAGAGAGACAGAGAGAGAGAGACAGACAGAGCGCACACTCGAGGGAATGGGTTTTCACCGCAGTACACGTGGTAAGGAGCAATGTCATGAAATAGGAGACCACACAAACCAAGATGGCGAGGACATTGTGGGACATCCATTTCTGTCCTTAGAATCCAGGAGTGTTGAATTCCCATGGCTTAAAGGAGACTCTGTACCAGCAGGGATCTGAAGACAGTCACAGAAAGATAATAAAAGTGGAAGAAAAAGAAGACAGAAAAAGTAGTAGCATGAAATGGAGAAGGAATGAGGCTGAGATGGAAACTCTCATGGCTGATACACAGTCTGTACGTGCAGGAGGATCTCCAAATTGACCTGGCCTTCTAGCAGCCATACAGAAAAACTCTAGTCAATTCCATACTCGTGAAATGGAAACAAACAACTGTTCCAGAGCATTATAACGGTTCCTGGTACTAAGGAGAAGTGTGGATGTTTCCTGAGGATCCCGAGTATGGAAGGCAATTGGGTGACTGGCAATGGGTGAGGCTGGAAGACTGGCAGAGGGCCAGACAGCCAAGGGCCTAGGAAGCAGGATAAGGAGCTCTTAGGCTTTATCCTAAGACAGTGGGAGCCACTGAAGATTTTATGGTGGTTTTTTGTTTCCATAATTTTAAAACATTTAAAATAAACAGAAGTCAATTACAAGCAAGTAAAGTCAAAGCATAATGAAACCCACATATACCCCTCACCCTGCTTCAACAGTTGTCAACATTTTGCCAATCCTGTTACCAAAAAGCTTGGAGCAGGGGAGTGATGCCATGACAGTTATCTTTGAGAAAGAGCCCTTGAGGTGCTACGGAGGGGATGAGAGGAAGGGTGCAGGACTGGGTACAGGGATATCGTTAGGTTGCAGCAAACCATTCCTTCATTCATTCAACAAATATTTCCTGAACCCTACCACATGCTTTGCACTAATTTTGGTGCTATGAATACAAGGTTAAATAAAGCAAACGAGGTTCCCGCCCTCCTGAAGCGTATTGTCCTAGGAGGGAAAAGCAGACACACAAGCAAATGGAGTGAACAAGAACCTTTCAGAATGTGATAATGAGACAGACTGATGTGACAGGGAAAGGCTTGGGAGGAAAGTGCTCTGATTTAGACTGGATAGTCAGGGAGGACCATGTGTGTGTTCCTGGAATGGCAAGAAAAGTCAGGGAGGCTGGCGACGCATGAGAGAGAGGGTGGTAGACTGGAGAGCAAAGTGAGAAAAGATGCTGGCTTGGACTAAGTAACTAGGTGGGGATGAAAAGAAATAGATTTGGGGGAGATTTAGAAGGGAGAGTCAATAGGATTTGAGAATTTGGTGACCTATCAAAGGTGGGGTGGAGAGTGGAGAGTGTCAGGAATGAGTCAGATTTCTGGCTTGAATATCTCAGTAAACAGAGGTGCCCTTCTCTGAGACAGGGAAGAGAGGTCATGGGAAAAGTCCAGATCTCCACATGGCTCCCTCACATCCTTTCAAAGTGAGGGCCTGGCAATGGGAAGCCACTTCCACCGCCAGCCCCAGTCAAGTAACCAGCTATCCATGCAGCTTCTGGATCAGACAGTTGCCTCAGGCAATTCCAAGTGATCATCACCACCATCCCTTACCCTCCACAGGTGGCCCCAACCCACCTCCATCTCCAGTGACCTAGAGAGTATGGAAGGACACTTCTGGTCCAGTTTAATTTGCTTGGGCAGCGGAGGAGATGAAGGAGATGCTGCAACTATTTTAACACAGCCTTGTGGGGAGGGTGGGTATGTTGAACTGAACCAGAGGAATATGATATCCACGCTGGTGATGTGTTTCAAAGGCTGATCTTATCATGATGGTAGGGGTCCTCTGAAGCCCTGTCAATGTCTCAGGACATTTTGTGGCTTGGCTCATTTCAATGCCGCATTGTGTCAGGCAGATATGAGGGCTGAGATTTGAAAGGATCAGGATTTTGCTGGGAGGCCATATGCAGGTCTGGGCTAGAGAGAAATCTGGAATTAGAACACCCATTATGCCCTCACACTGTGACTTTTGCATGGGGGACAGATTTATTAGAAGAGGCATAAAAGATGGCCTGTGGAGATAGCCGGGGTTGGGGGAGGAAGAGACCCCCAAATGCAATCTAAACCGGAGATCACAGTGGCTAGCACAGGTCTCTGTTTCTGGAAATGACTCCTCTACTCTCCTTAGCATGCTTTTTAGCTATTATCTGTCCTTGCCGCACCTTGCCCGAGAAGGGCATTTTTCTCGGCTATTTTGATGTTGGGGGGTGGGGGGAGCAGGGACAGGCATTTGGGGTCATTGTCTGGGAATGAATCCTGGACAGCAGGAGGCTGCTGCTCTCACTCCTCATCCCCATCATCTGTCACCCAGCGAGGGCAGCCGGCAGCCAGGCCGCGGACTGCCTAATGAAGACAGAGAGGTGGTTCCGGCTGTGCACAGGTGTCGCTTCCCCATTAACAGAGGTGACATTCCGAAACACTACTCATTACAGAGCAGACATTGGACAGGGCTGGGACACATATTAATGGCAGCAGGGCCAGCCAGCGTCTGTCTCAAATCCCACTGCCTCTGAGAGAGCAATCGAGAGAGCAAGAAAGAAGCATCCTGAGTGTCAAACCAGCAGGCTCCTCACTTTGCAGAGAAAAATGAATTCTTGCCACATAGAAGGCCAAGTCATTCTCTCTGCTGCTTGCACACCCAAGGGTCCTCGGCTTCAGGCCCGCCCAAGCGCTGACCAGCTCCCGTAGAAGCCTCTAGCTCCTTCCCTCTTAGGAAGGGCTGTGTTGCAGACGACTGGGCGGAGGGGCATCCTCAAATCAGACCTGGATCTGAATGGAGCCCATGAAGTCTTGTTTTAGAGATGGGCATGGATCCCAGTTGTAACTAGGAAGTATAGAGGGAGGCTGTGGAGAATTTCCAGACGTTGTCAGGGACGGGGTGGGAGAGTAGGGTAGGGGTGGACAACCAAAGTCATCCAGAGGAGGTAAGAACAAGACAGATCTTCCTCCTGGAATGGGATGCGTGGTTCCCATGAGACAGGAGAAAGCCGCCCATCACCGTGGAGAACCAGGAATGGCAGACCACGCGGACGCCAACAGTTTACGCAGCTCCCCAGCTAGGTGCAAAGTGGCCAAAGGAAGAGCCGGTCTTCCACACGCACACCTCCGCGCCCACACTGCCCCAGGAGCTTCCCACTCAGCCGGGGGACCCCCAAGCAGCCGGCGAGGCGCACTGCGCACGCGCACTCAGGCCGCGGCTCCAGCCGCCCTCTCTCCGCAGTGGGGCGCCCCACCCCCGCGCCGCTCAGTTTTAAACCCGCAGCAGACGGAACTCGACTTAAAAATAACTATTTTGACAGTTCAGATGTAAATATGTGAGTGACGCGTGGGGCTGTTTTTCCTTCACACTTCCCCTCACCCCTCGCTCCCTACCCCAGCTCAATTCGGCTGAGGCTGAGATGATGGGAGAGCGCCGTCTGCAGGATGCTCCCTAAAATGCAGCAGGAGGAAGAGACTTGTCCTAGAGCGCCCAGCGAGCTTGGGGGTGGGGCGGAGGACCCCCAGCTCACTTTCACTGCACAGGTCACAGGCCTTTTGGGGATAAGCAGATTTACACACTATTTCTTGTCTATTACCTGAAAAAGGAGACGTTAGCCAACACACAAGTGAACTAATTTAATCATTCCTGACCTCTCCGTACCCTGTTTTCAGTTCAATTTGACCTGTGCATATTGACTGAATGTCTACTTCGTACCCAACACCGTGCTAGATGCAGTGCAACATGTGACACGTGCAACATGCACACTTGCGATTCCTAATTTTTTCAACGAACCTTCCAGTTAACTCATATTGAACACTTGCTTTGTGCCAGGCCGGGAGCTAGGTAAGCACTTGAGCACAGGCTATCTGATTTGACCCCTGCAAAAACTTGTGGATATCATTATCTGCATTTTCCATATGAAAAACAGAAGTCTAGGGAGATTGAGTGACTTCTCTAGGCCGCCACAGATAGTAAAGACAACAAGTCTTGTGCTCTTCCCTCCATAGCCAATTGAGTGGAAGGGTGGTGGAGGCAGAGTTCCACCCACTTTATAAGTAGGGGAAACTGAGGTCCAGACAAAGTCGCACGTCTCTCTGGTCACCAATACACATTTTAGCTGGGGCAAAGCCAGGAGAACAACACGGAAGCTTTTTTCTTTCTTTTTTTTTTTTTTTGAGACTGAGTCTTGCTCTGTTGCCAGGCTGGAGTGCAGTGGTGCGATCTTGGCTCACTGCAACCTCCGCCTCCCGGGTTCAAGAGATTCTCCTGCCTCAGCCTCCAGAGTAGCTGGGACTACAGGTGCGTGCCACCACACCCAGCTAATTTTTGTATTTTTAATAGAGACGGGGTTTCACCATGTTGGTCAAGATGGTCTTGATCTCCTGACCTCGTGGTCCACCCACCTCGACCTCCCAAAGTGCTGGGATTACAGGTGTAAGCCACCGCACCCGCCCAACACAGAAGCTTTAGGATTACCAGCCTGCAGTCCCTTCCCAATCTTCTGGCCCCAGGCAATGTGGTGGGGTGTGACAGATAACCATGTGATATCTTTGAGGTTCTCACTGTCTCTTTGGAAGAAGGGTAGGGAAAAGGTAGCAGGAGAAGAGTTAGAGAAAGGAAGAGGAAGGGAAAAGGAGGGAGGAGGGCTGAAGAGTGGACAAGCATAAGTGTGTGTAGACATGCATGGCCTGGCCAGGTAGTGCAATGAGATAGGGAAGTTCAGAGAGCCCCCAGCCACTCCTCCTTTGTGTGCTCCCGGTCTCCCACCGGGTGGGGCCTCTCCCTCCTTGGCCCAGTGTGCACTGCTCCCAGGCTCTTTCCCCTCATCCTAACAAAACCTGCTCCAAGAGGGAATCTGAGGTAATCACTGATGCTGTGGGACAAGTGCCTGAAAACTGCCCAGTGGTTGCTTCCTTTCTGGATTACAAACCCCAAGAGATCAAAACCTGAAGTCAAAGAGAGGAAGCACTCATGAAATTTCAGATGTCAGACTTTGGAGAGGAGAGGAATTTGGGAACAATAAGGCTTACCTGTGACAGAAGAGGCTTCCTGTCATACCTGCCAGCAGGGTCATTGCTAGCTCTGTCCGTGCGTACATACAGCCATGGGCAGAAGTCTGTAGACGCTGGCAAAGAAGAGAGGAGGGTCCCTGGGAAATCCCACCTCAGCCAGGCACAGTGGCTCTTGCCTGTTATCCCAGCACTTTGGAAGGCCAAGGCAGGAGGATAGCTTCAGCTCAGGAGTTCAAGACCAGCCTGGGCAACATAGTAAGACCCTGCCTCTACAAAAAACTACAAATAACTAGCTGGGCATGGTGGTACGTGCTTGTAGTCCCAGCTACTCAGGAAGCTGAGGTGAGAAGACCACTTGAGCCTGGGAGGTTGAGGCTGCAGTGAGCCATGATTGTGCCACTGCACTCCAGCCTGGGCAACAGAGCAAGACCCTGCCTCTAAAAATAAAAAATATAAAAATTCCACTTCTTCTGTGATGCCTTCCCTGATTCTTCCCTACTCTACAGTTGTGTTCTCTCAGGCCTCTGAAGCCCTGGAGCACTTTGCTTGTACTTTAGCTGAGGCATTTTTGAGCCTTGCCACATTGTTTTCTAAATTATTATTAAATTGGCCAGGCATGGTGGCTCACACCTGTAATCCCAGCACTTTGGGAGGCACTTTGGGATCACAAGGTCAGGTGTTCGAGACCAGCCTGACCAACATGGTGAAACCCCGTCTCTACTAAAAATACAAAAATTAGTGAGGCGTGGTGGCGGGTGCCTGTAATCCCAGCTACTTGGGAGGCTGAGGCAGGAGAATTGCTTGAGCCCAACAGGCAGAGGTTGTAGTGAGCCGAGGTTGCGCCACTGCACTCCAGTTTGGGCAACAGAGCGAGACTCTGTCTTGGGAAAAAGAAAAATAATATTAAATTGTGAGTTTCTCGAGGGCTGGAGCAATGTCTGGCTTTCCTACATTTCTCCTGCAGCCCCTCCCACAGGGCTTTGCATAGGGCCGGGACTCAATATTGATAGAACAGATTCAGTCAACAGCAGTGCACAGTATACATTTCCCCATGCAAGAGGGTGAAGGCTGGGCTGCAGACAGCAGAGGGACTGGGGCAGGCATCTTGGTGGACTCCTGAAGATGGAAAGGCTTGGGGTCGTATCTGCCCCAGACCACTTAACAAACACTTAGTGAGCACTTTGTGCTAGGCATCATGGTGGCTGAGCCTGCAGAAGAGGCAGCCAACCCTCTCAGGAGCAGTCAATCCACTGCTCTAAACAACAGCTGCCTGTGTGATACTTGAGTCTCGTCTTGGCCCAAATCACTTCTTGCCTTACAGGAGACTGGCTTTGGGGTTAGACTTGATGGCCTGATCTCTCCGCCCTCTCTCAGGGCGTCCTGCTTCAGAGATCATTGGAATCTCTGTTCCCCCATCCAAGTGGAGTTATGACATAATAATTCTTTTTCAAACAGCTTTATGGATATATAATCACATACATGATATAATAATTCTTGTTCTTAATGTTATGCCATCTTATAGCATCTTTCTCTCTTTTATAAGTCTGAAAATTCCCGTGTGTTCTGTGAATACAGTCTTAGGTTCTGAGAAGCCCAACTAAGGATTCTTATCTTTCTTTTTTTCTCTCTCTCTTTTGAGACAGGGTCTTGCTCTGTTGCCCAGGCTGGAATGCAGTGGCATGATCTCTTTCCAGGCTCAAGGGATCCTCCCACCTCAGCCTCCCAAGTAGCTGGGACTACAGGTGAATGCTACCATGCCTGGCTAATTTTAAAAAAAATATATATATATATATATATATATATATATATTTAGTAGAGACGAAGTCTGGCTATGTTGCCCAGGCTGGTCTTAACTCCTGAGCTCAAGTGATCCTCCTACCTTGGCCTCACAGGCATGAACCACTGCGCCTGGCTCTTTCTCTTTCTTAAAAGCACCTTTAAGACTATGTGATCACATTGTAGTCCTAAACCACCTTCCCTGTTCCCCACACCCACCCACTCTGGCTGGCTTTATCCCACCATTATTTCTGAGATGGTAAGAGGCATGAGGCCTGGCTTCCTTCAGTTTAGAGATAGCACAAGGGAGGCTCACGGAGTTCCAGGAGACCTGGGGTGTCTCCCAAAGCCTCCTTCTTGGCCCCAACACCTCACTTTATGTCCATACTCCTGACTCTTCCCCCCAGTCTCCATTCTCCCTCTTCTCAGCAGATTTGATGGAAACAAATGTTTAGCTTCTGCTGCTGCAGTGTATTACAGTGCAAAATAAACACGGATGCCCCTTCTACCCTGACAACATAATCCATTTACTGCAAAGGGATATAATAAAGTCTGTTTATTACAGCAATTAACAGAGCAGCGTTTGCCGGCATGCTTTCCAGTGGCAACCAGAAAAGTGCTTACTCCAGGTGCATAGATTCGGGAAACCATGCAACTTGAGCCAAAATGAAACCAATTAGAGGCTTAGTAAATGGGTTCCAGCCACCCCAGGAAACTTAACCATCCACGAGTCAGTTCAGCCGAGGTAGAACCTCAGTGCAGGAGTTTAGCATGATATAGATTGCTACTTTACAGAATTTATCCAGACCTGTCGCCAGGGTTGTGGTCTTGAGGATGTGAAATGTATCCGCCCAACACAGCCACCCAGGTGCTGGGTTCAAATCTCGATAAACTACATAGGGGTATATAGGTGGGGAATGTTAGCACCATTGACTCTCAGGGCTCTCTTGCCACTGCCATGGAGGTGGGGACATAAGGAGAGGACTAGAAGCTGGGCCAGAGGGAACAGACAGAGAAAGAACAGAAATCCTTTCATTAGACCCTGTCTTCAAGAGCCTGGATTGAAATGTGGCCGTCTTGAGTAGGGGTGAGGAGGAATCTACTTTTCAGCCTGGAGAATATATGCTATTTTGCTTTAGGCAGAAAGACTGGACAAAGACATGAAGCCATTTGTTCCGGTTCTTTGGTGGAGGGACAGAAGAAAGGGAAGTACTGGTTTCAATTCCCCAGTGAATCTGATTGCTAATTAACCAAATTTAATTATCTATCCCCTTTTAGGAGGGCAGGGGTTGGCTTATACCACCAACAGGACATTCTTCAGAATGAAGTTTAATTTTCCCAAGAAGGGAAGTGGCTGCAGTGTCATACCTGTGTAGGAAAAAATCCATCCTGATTGGCAGCTCTTTTCTCTCTGGAGCAGTCTCTCAGGGAGACCATGCAGAGTTTTGATCTAGAAAACATAAACCTGGGTGCCTGAGCCAGGTAGAAAACCAAAGGCTCAAAAGGGCAGAGACAAACCCCTGTTAAACAGTTCCCCCTGGCTGAGGGGTGACCTTAGGGGTTCCCCTTTTCTCCATCACTTTTTCCCATCCTCAGGCCTCTGGGAGAAGATGCTGTGTTAAAGGATGAGGGCAGAAACCAGCCTGGCCTCTCTGGAACAGAGAAAGTTAGAGCTTTGAGCATCATGAACAACGGGATAAAAATAGCAGTGTTGCCATGGCAACAGAGGCTGGGAGAGTCCTGAGGATCTGTCTGGGTCCTGCCATCTCCCCCTCCTGCCTTCCTCCCGCCCCTCAGATGGAACACGGGAATGAGCTGAAGGAGGAGAGACGCCTGCCCCAGAAGGGAAAGAGACAGACCAGCAGCCCACGAGGAAAACCCTTGAACTCCAGACTTGGGGGGTGGTTTCTGTCAGCTCCTGAGCTGCCCAGGTCTGGGAGCTCTTGGCTTTGGCAATTTCTTCCTCAGTATGACGACTTCCTCCAGGGATGCCCTGGGCAGCTACCGCTCACCCTCCTGGTGGATGGTTCTGACCTCCTCGGCTCCTCCGTGAAGAGTCAAGGTTCCTGTTTCTTCTTCATGATCTATAGTTCCTACACCATGGAAATTTAGAGAAGCGAACCCAGGCGGACTGGCCACAATAACCCCGGCACAGTGGGCACTGACCACTCCAGGGATGGCCTGGGGGTCCAGAGGATTCACCCTGACAAGGCAGACACCCTTGTCAGCAATATGGACTTGGGGGGCTGTGTTTGTGTTGGGAGCAGAGTGATGATGGTGACAGCTCTCTCTTGCTCTTGCTTTTGGGTCAGAGAGACAGAATGTTCATTCCTTGGGAACAGATTCTGTTTCTTGGTTCTTGTGGTACTGTCAGCTTGATCACCTGCTGGACATAGCAGCCACCTTCAGGAGGAACACCAGACTTCCTGGACCAGCCTGCAAGGAGCCCACTGAACTCAGCAGCCCAGAGATTTTCTTCTCTGGTGAAAGCCCACCTTTGCAGTTGTGAACCAAGTATCTGTCTCCAAAAGTTCCAGCCACATCTGGGCACATCTGATAAGTGTGCCCTTTATAATGCGTGCCTTCCTGTGAGGTAGGGAGGAAATGGGACTCATCGCCACCTGTTATGGAGGAGGCTGGGAGAGAGGAGGCAATTTGCCAAAGTCAGGAGTCAGTCATGGCAGAACACTGGGGGGCTGTGGCTCTCCATCCAGAAACAATCACCAGCACATTCCACCACCAGCACATCTCCAGCCACTGGGCAAAATGCATATTCAGTCTGTAGATAGGACAAACTCCAGCCTGAGGCACTTCCCCTTGCAGAAGGCAAGGAATGAGGTGGGGTGGTTTGATCAGCATGGAGATGGGCACATGAGGAGCTGTGCAAAGGGAAGCCCATGGGTTACATAACTGGAGCAGAGCACCAGTCCTTGAGATCTCTTCTAGAATCACTTGAGCATCTATCTGCAGGTGGCTGTGGTGGTGGTGGTGGTGATGCTGTGTGTATGTGACAGAGAGAAAGTGAGAACGTACATAAGAGTGGCGCCTGTGATGGCCTAGACAGGACCTGAAGTCAGAGTCTAGGCCAACTGACTTACTCCCCTTGGGCCTGGCTGTAGGAGGGAAGAGAGGCAGAACTGCAAGGAGTCCTGGGCCCTGGCTAGGGGAAGATTCTAGCAGAAGCTCTGGGTGACTTGCCTTTCCCTCTCACTCCCCCTCTCACTTCTCAGAGCCACCATACCACTTCCATCCACCCTCCAGATATGTCTGTTGTCTGCACGGAGTGCATCTGTGAGGGCAGAGGAAACCTGCGACCCTCTGGTTCCACAACCCTATGCCCCACTGAGGCTCAACTTCCCAGACTCACAGAGCCCTGGACTCCAAAGGAGACTTAAGAGGAAATTCATGTAATCCCCTATTTATAGTTGAGGAACCTGAGTCTCAGAAATAAGACATGACTAGTCTAAGGTCACATAGGTCATTAGTTTCCAAGCAGGGCTAGAAGCCAGGAGACCTGGCTCCCAGCTCAGTGCTCCTTGCATCCCACTCTAACACTTCATGTGTATTTCAGTTAGTTAATTATTGCTCTTTTTTTTTTCTAAAAATAACAATCTCCCTATATATTTCTATGAACCCATATGCTACATGCAAAAAGCCCTTCCCTGGGAGCAGAGAAGGAAATGACATTCTGATAAAAAGGTTTCAACCTGAGACAAGAAGCCCCTTGGGTCCTGTGGGCCAGGGTCCTAGGCAACACTCAAGTCACAAGGACCCCAAGCACCCTTCACACTTCTTGATCTTCCATTCAGCAGCCTGAAGCCCAAGAGGGAAAATGGCCATGGGAAGTCCTCGCTTTACAGATGGGGAAAACTGGCCCCCTCACCCATCTGCAAGGAGGAATCAGTGCCACGCAGCAAGAACAAGAGGCCTGATCTCCTCCACAGAATCATCTACCCATGTGCCCCTCCCTCACCCCAAGAGCTCAGGGCCCCCACCTCAAGGTGGAGTCTCTGGGAGAGAACCATGGAGAGAGGATGGGAAGGCAGGGCAGCCAGGCCCACCCTAGAAGGAGCAGAAGCCTGGCCCGAAGTCAGAGGCCCAGGGCGCAGGGTCTGCGAATGCTGGGGCTGCTTTGGCCTTTCCCTATTCCCTGGGCTCATCCAAGGGCCTAGAGGAGGGCACAGGTGTCCAGACTGCTTCCTGAGATGCTAAAAGGAGCAAAGTCCCCATTTTCCTGAGAAGGAAACTGAGGGACAATAGAATGTGGGGTTGGGGTGTGCCTGGCTAGAAGCTGCTACCTCCTGCTCAGACAATTCCAGCTGCAGTGCTGGCCCCAACCTCAGCCCTGGGTGAAGAAGGGGCTGCCGGCTTGGAGGCAGAGGACAACTGGACCTCCACTCAGAACACTTTGACCTTGGGACCCCACCCATGTTCCCAAAGCCAGGGCTCAAGATATCTAGTATCCCTCTGGAGCCAAGGGAGTTCTCCCGGGGGAGGAAGCTCTCTGGATGGGCTCACTGCCAAACCCCTGCAGCTGCAATCCCTGCCAAGGTCTGAGAGGCGCACAAGGGGAAAGCTCTCCTCGGCCACCCGCTCCCCAGGACGTACTTTCTCCACTTTCCTAACCTTTCCTCCTGGTGAGCCTGTGTGGTCAGGACATAACACCCAATATCTCTGAGTCTCCGGGGATACAATTTCATCCTCTGCCACAGAAGTGACTTTTCTAGGATTGCAGCCTCGCAGGTGACCGCTAGGGAAACACATGCCCTCCAGGAGGCTCTCTGGCCTCTGTATCAAGGTAACTTTTTCTGCCCATCTCTTTGCCTCACCCAAGGCCTCTACTATCCAAGAGGACAAAGAACCAGGGAGTTTTTCTTCTGTCCTTTGTGACCCCACTGGCCTTTATTGCTGAATCTTGCGGTTCCCTTGAGGGAAGGACTTCTGTTTATAATTCTTTGGATATAAAAGGAAATAACAGATTGTAGAAGGTGGGGGCTAGGAGGTAGGGGCAAAGGAAGGGGTTGGAGGATGGGAGGAGGAACTCAAGCTGTGCTCAAGCCTCATAAAGACAACCTGAATCCCACCCAATCTGCCCAAAGCCCAGGAAAGGCCCCTGAGTGTGGGCATGAGCTGGGCAGGCAGAGGCTGCCAGCATAGAATGTGCCCTTGCTTCTCCCAGGTTTTGGGCGAACCAGCCGAGGAAGACTTTTGCCCTCCCTAGTTGCCCAGAGAGGCCCACATTCCAAGGAAAGGGGAGCCCAGACTCTCCTATCTCGGGGCCTTGCCCTCTCTACCCAGGTCACCTGTTTACCTGTCAGAAGGGCTATTCTGTCCCTGGGGAGCTAGAGGGGGTCTGACTTTGCTCCTTGGCTGAGCTGCTCCCTGGTGAGGGAGAACAGGCTTACAGAATCTGCCTGAAGCATCTCTGCTGCTGGCATTCCTCTCTGCATGTCTTCTAGCCCCGGAGAACTCCAGGATCAAAGACAAAAGGCTAAGTTATACCAAAATGAAGGGAGAGAGGAAGGAAGGAAGAAGGAAAGAGGGAAGGAAATGCTTTTTTCTTTTGCTTCCTACCTCCTGGAAATGGGCTGGGGGTAAGGGCAGAGGCTGAAGCTGGAAGGTTGGCGGGGGTGGGGGATGAGGGAAAAAGTCGAGCAAGGTCCTAGAGGTCCCCCTACCCTAAGAGTTTCCACTGAAGGCACCACATACAAACACAGTCCCCTCTATGGCTTCTGAGGAGAGAAGAAAAAGGCAGGGGAGACAGGAGAATCGAGGGAGGGCACGGCTCAGTCCAGGAAAGGGGTCCCTCAGTCTGGCCACGGCAAGACAGTCCCTGAGGAGGGGAGTCAGGGCCTGGGGAACAGGCCTCCCCACATCTGTGACGCTGGCAAGGAGGCACAGGCATCATGAACATGGGTGGGTCAGGGCCGGGGCTGGAGGAAACACTGCTTTCTGGAGAGCAAGAACAGAGGGAGCCACGGAGCCACTGGCCACCTCTGCCTTCCTCCTCACTGGGCTGGCCACCTCAGGCCTGGCCCCACCTGGCCCAGGAGGATGCTGGCAGGGGGCTGGAAAAGGACTCTTGCCCCAGGTCCTGGAATCCCAGGAGAGTCTCACACTTCCGCCTTCTCCAGGGTCAGGGCTGCTGGAAGTTCTCTGCTAGAGCTGCCAGTTTCCCATTTAGCAACAGCTCTCCCAGCCCAGGGCGGCACATGCCTCATGCGGTTACCCTGAGAAGAGTCCCCCGAAGCTCTCAGGGCAGGAAAGAAGTTTCACTCCTTGGCCTCCCTGGGGCTTCTCAGTCTCTGGAAGGCATGCGGCAGGTCCTGGGGTTCCCCCTTGTGTGGCTGGGGCCTCTCTCCAAGGAGGTCTGAGAATTGGAAGCTAATGGGTGTGGGCATGAGGAGGATGAGAGGCACACAGGAGGCTGATGCCCTCGGGTGAGAGTCAGGCTGAGAAGAGCACTGGCTAAATCAAGACTTAAGATACACACACGGCTTCCTGCTCCAAGCCCCAGCCAGAAGCAGGCACCATCAGGCCTGGGACCTGCTGGGGGCTTGATGGAGGGGCCCTGGTTCTGATCACACCGCCGTCTCCCGCTCTCTGTGAACTTCCTCCTTCTTCCTCTTCATTTTGCAGAAGCCGTGGAGACCACAGAAGCAGGCGAAAGTGAACTGGGGCATGCCCTACGCCAGGCTGGGGGAACACTCACCAGAGATCTGCAGGGAAAGGCAGGGGAGGGAGAGGGGGCAGGAGAAAGGCAGGAAGAGAGAAGCAAGCTGGGGTTAATGCTCCCAGAACCCTCTGGGTCTGGCCCAGTCATTGCCACTCCCTGAGGCGGCCCGCTAGGTCTCTCACACCGGCTGGGGGAGGAGTCAAGCCTCCAAACAACAGCTCTTTGAAACCTCAGTGTTTCCTGATCTGTGTGGAGCTGATGTCATTCCTCACATTGGAGACTGGGTGAGTCCAAGGGAGGAAAGAGAATGCCCAGCTGCTGCCTCCTTTTTCCCCTCCCACCGGCTCTGCCCCACCTCATCACCATATACCTGTGGTTGGGGAACAGGAAGCAAGCTGGCTTAAAATAGCCTCCGGCTTGTGCCACCATACACCAGGTTCTAGCTGGGGGCTTCCACTCGCTTCTGCAGGTTGCACACACGACAGGCCCTCCTCCATCCAAATGCGGACCCCTTCATCCAGTGTAGCTTTACTTTGACACCTGGGACCGAGTCAGATTCCTCCCTTCCTTAACAACCCCAAGTTGTCTGACACCCTAGGAAAGCCTATAGGGAGCAATTATACCCTTCCTTTGACTGCTCAGGGCAATGCAAATCCCATCCTCACCATGCAGAGAAGAGACAGCAAAGAGGGTTCTTTTAGCCAACAGGCTCTTTTATTTAGCACCTATGCTGGGCAAAGGGTTGAGAGGTAGATACAAAAGGGTAAAGACATGGTTTCTTCCCTGACACATAAGTCTGAGGTAGAGGCTGAGGCTGGATCTGCCCCAGCTGGACACGCTGTCCCCCACCTCTGGCTGACCCGGCCCTCAGCAGGAGCCAGGGGCCGCTCTGGTATCTGTTGCAGTCTGGCTGGGGAAGAGAGGGAGCTTCAGGAGCTCAGCTTCAGTCTGCAAGAGTATCCCTTTCTCCAAAGGCTCATTTAGGTTTCCCTAGCCTTAGCCACCTGCAGATTTTTCCAGTTCACCTCTCTGCCCTTCCTCTGCCCCTGGGCCTACAGAAAGGGAGCAGAAGTGCATTCAAGCCACTCAAGCGGAGAAGCTGAGAACAAAGGAAGGAAAGCGCCCTGCGTGGAGGTCAGGCCGGGGCCTGGTCTGAATGACTCCTCTCTCCAGGAAGAACATGGGGGCAAGCAGGTGAGTGAAGCCCAAGTGCTGCGGGGAAGGAGGGAGGCACAGGGCTATGCTGAAGGGGTTTGGAATAGGGAAGCATGAGGCGCCTCCCTTCTCCAGCCCCTCAAGCAATAGAGATTGCATAGGATGTCCTGGGCTACCCTAGCAAGGCACATGTGCAAAGTGGTTTCACTGCCTTTGAGGAATGTGGCATGGCCCAGATGGTGGCTCTCTGGACAGTTCCACTGGTCTGGACAACCTTGCCCTTTTGGAAAAACTTCCTTCGTGTTTCTCCAGACAGAGCCGAGGCCCACACCAAGCACAGTGCCCGGTGGATCCAAATCCTGTCAAGATTCTCCCCTCCCTCAGCCTCTCGGCGTCCCGGTAATACAGCTAATAGCTGTAATTAATAGGTGCAATGCATTTCCACTGGCCAGCTGGATGGGCAGGAGGCCCAGCTTGAGTCAGCATGGGTAGGTAGGCTGGTTATTTAATAACCCGATTTCCAGCATCATTTACACACCCACTCTGGTGGAGTATATATAGTTAGCAGAGAGCAACCTCCAGGATATATATAGAGCCAAGACACAACTACTATATTTCTAGATCTATCCCCTGCAGCTATCTCTGGATCCCTCCTGTGACAAACCTAGAGAGAGACAGGGATCCAATCTGGGACTTAGGTGGCCTGGGTTCTATTCCTGGCTCTGATGCTAACATGCTGTGTCATCCTAAGCAAGTGGCTACATCTCTCTGGGCCTTCATTACCTCATTTCAGTGTACCAGGAGATTAGGCAAGGTTTAACACTAAGACCCCAAACCTAAGGGGCTGGAATCCTAACTTGACCAGGAAAGAGGGCGGGAGGGAGGGCAGGTGGATTCCCGTGTAATCAGTTATTGTCACACGTGCACTTCTCTTGCTGGGGATATAAGTCAAGGGTATGATCAACAAAGCAGTCCCATGATTATTGAAAAATACATGGGGAGAAATTGACAGGCACAACAAGGCTAATCTGGGAAGGAACTCCCAACTAAAACAAGCCAGGCAGGTAGCAGCCCCACAAACAGGTCAAGGTGCAGCTCAGGGTCTCTGGCCCCAGAGTGCATCGATCCCCTTTCCTTTTCACCCCACTTCCTTTTCAATGACTGTTCTTTCTTAAAAACAGCAAAATATACCCCCTTAAATGACCCGTTCCTCCCCAGGGTCCTTTGGGGAATTTAAGAAAATCCTGGCTTTTTTTGCTCAGCTTGTCACTGTAGGGAAGGATGGGGAGTGAGGTCACAGGAACCAGAACCTACACATCAGAGGAAAGGAGAGCTAATGAAGCTGGCCAGGAGCTGGGCTAGGGGCTGTAGCCTGGCTCTCGAGAGGTGTTCGAGGGCTGGCTGCCTCAGTGGGATTCCTGGGTCCTTGTATCTAAGAGTAGAAATTATCACAAACAGGGCCTGGTTATTCTGCTCAGATCTTTGCTCTAAAGCGCTCTGGTTATCCTTCCTCTTCTCTAACAGGGTCTCTAAAAGGGTCCTCACTGTAAGGTGCACAACTCCATGTCCCGGAGGTTGCCTGGGCTCTGTCTGCAGCATGCAGATTGCCGGGCCAGCCCCTGAAGTGGGGGGACATGGGGCAGAGAATTCCAACCCATTTCAGTATCCCTGCCCGCTATGAACCCCACTCCTTCCTCAGAGTCCCCAGCAGCAGGTACCTGGGGAGTCCCTCTGCCAGGCTGTGGTCTCTGCTCCTCTCTGCTTTGCTCGAGCAGGAGTCCTGTCGACTCTCTTCCCTGACTTTACCCCTTCACCCTTGGCAGAGGGCTCCAGTACCAGCTGCAGGCTCCCTGAAGTCAGGTCCCCTTGCTGCGTCTATTTGAGGGGGAGGAGTCTGGACTAGCACCTGGGTCCACTCCCCACTCATCAGAGCTCATCATGGGAACTCCCCTCCCATCCTCCCCCTCCTTTTCCATACCCATAGTCCAGGAGGGACTAAGGAATGGAAAAACAGCCCCCAGAAAAACAGAAGCCCAGAATAGGATGGAGAGGCAGGGTGGACACTGGACAACCCTCCTGCTACCACACAGTTGGCTGCATCTGACTGCAAGCTGTTGGCCCTGGCTTCTTCCCCATCCTCCTCTCTGGCTTTTTCCCAGCTCAGGTCCAAGATGGTTTACGGTCTGGGGGCATAGACGATGCTCTGCCCAGCCAGCTTTGTGGGAGCCAAGCAGAAGAGATGCCAATCCATAGAGCATCCGTCCTCCCCCACCACTAGGAGGTTCCTCGGCCTCCCTGCTGATCCTTTCCCTTGGCCTGACCCCCACATCTCTCTGTGCCAGATACTCTCCTGGGGTCCTCCAACCCTTGCACCTCTGGCAAAAATGGGGCAGTGAGTCAGAGACAGCATGAACATGTGGAAGAACCAAGAGAAAGAGGAGACTCAGAGCAGGCCAGAAAGTAAGATAAAGAGAAATCCAGGGCCCCAGGCTTGCAGACCACAAACTCCTAGGTGTCTCGAATTTTGGCAATGTCCTTCATCAAAGTGGGCGGCAGCAGGGGTGGAAGGCTAGGAAGCTATTTAAAAGTGTTGGGGCATGCCAGCAATTCTCTGATAAACAAGAGGAGGGATATTGCGCCCCCCACGACCCATCCCTTCATCTCCCAAGGCAGAGAGCAGAGGCACTCTCAGCAAGGCAACCCCCACCTTAACTCCCCGCCACCCCCCACCCCAGGTAAAGGGCAAAAGAGAAGTGACCCAGTAAGGAGGGTGTGCCCTCGACGCCTCTAGAACAAAGCTGAGCCCTCCGCCCCCTCCCCGGCTCCCTTAGCACCGCGCCTCAGTAATTAAAATATGAATTCACCTTCCCTCCCTGAGCCATTCATCACTGCGAAGGGAAGCAGCTGCGGCTTAGGAGACCGGATTTGGGGGATTAGCTCGGGCGGTGGAGCAGACACACCAGGAGAAAGAATTAAAAAGGAAGGGGGTGAATTGGGTTTTCTCTCCCCACCTCCTCCCTCTCCCTCTCCCTCTGGCCGCCACGGAGCCTCCTTCCCCACCCCTTCCCCCAAAGCCTAGCCTCTGCAGGTTTCTGGGAACTGTAGTCTACAAGACCGTGTTGATAAACAGGCAGGCCAGGGGTGGGTGGTGGCACAAACTACAGATCCCAGGACTTCTTCCCGGAGTTGGCACCAGCAAAACTGGGCACAGACCTCCAGTCTGGGAGAAGCCCGCATTCTCCTTGGAGGTTAACTCCTTCTTGGCCTGCTTGAGCCTGAGCTCTAGCCTCTGGCTCACCGAGCTCTCTGGAATCACAGGCCAAGGCCTCTGCCTCCAATGGCCTTCAGAGACCACAGACCCTAGCTTGCCAGGCCAGCCACCCTTGTATCTTGCTTGCCCACCTATGGAGAAAGCTCCCTCCACTTTTCCAGACTGCAAGGGCAGCCAAGCATTCTCAGTGGTTCTGAGATTCTTGGGAGCTGGAGAGGTCAGAGCAGCAATAGTCCTGAAATGTCTTTGTGGCCTGCACTCAGTGTTTTCCAGCCTGGCTCGGCAGAGGCTGGCCCACCCTAAGAGTGGGCATCATGACAGGCAGCAGCAGCTGGGAATCTGGTGGACCAGACTGTCAGCGCCAGAATGAACCCCAAAGGTCAAACTTTAGTGTCAAACTTTTGAAAGATGGGGAGAGAGACTTTTTTTTCCCCAATAGTCTTTATATTTAGGAAGGAGTAGGGCTTAGTAGTCAAACTCTATTTCCACTGAAAATGGAACAAATACAATAAGAGAGAGTCATCTGAATTCAGTGTTGTTAAACATGGGCCCACTCTCGCAAGGGAGGCCTTATGCTGGGTATATCTGAGGACTGTAAAAAAGACTTAGATTGCTGGGAATAAAGTTTCAGCCGTCTGCAGGCAGGGGACAGGACACACACAGCCCTCTGATCTGTGAATCCTCCAGGGAGAAGGGACATGAGGGCAACTTGCTTATTCAATGCAATTGAACAATCATGTGAAATATACAATTGCATATCTTCTCCAGGCCTGTCCCATTGGCAGTAGCCAAGAGACAAAGAATAGAATGGAGATCCACCTTTGTAACCCCCAGAAGCAATCCAGGCCCAGCCCCAGCAAAGTGAGGACTGTCTCGGGTGAGTTGCTGAGCTGTGGGCTTGCTCTATGTCCCTGCTGGTGGCAACTTACCTCTTTTACCCCATCCATCTTTTCTCCCAGTTCGTACTTCATTCAACAAACATTTACTCAGCCATCCCTACAAAGTCCCTTGCCTTGCTAGAGCTTTACAGAGGTATAATCTCTGGAATGGCTCATCTGTACCCTTCCTCCTAGGCTGAGCCCAGTGCTGGGGACTACCCGGGCAAACTGAACAACAGGATTCCCCGGAGGGGCCCAGTTGCAGGGGGCAGGAAGGTGGCATGGCTCTAACCTGGCTTTCCAGTTAGGAGATCAGGAGTTAAGGGAAGGAAATCAGGTGCCTGGACAGCCTCAGAGCAGGGTAGGGAATAGGATGGGCTCACTGTGGGCCCAGGGCAGCTGGACAATGAGGGAGGTGGAGGAAGGTGCCAGCCATCTCTGAACTCTGGGTGAGAGAACCCAGAGGGCAAGTAAGAAACCCTGGCCAATTCTCATGCCTTGTTCCTTTCACCATCTAAGCTGGGGCAGGAGGGGAAGTAGCCTGGATCAGCCCCAGCAAAAACCCAGCTGGCTTGGGATTTCTCTTTGCTTCTCCTATTGTTCTGATCCCCCCGCTCCCCCCGACCTCCTGTGGGAAAAGGAAAACCAGTGATGGACAAAGGGTGATTGGAGTTGGGCCACGGGGCCAATTTGTGGACGTGCATCCAATAGAGATCTCGTGAGAACAACCTCCCGTCTGGGTACAGCACTCCTTGGTTTTCAGAGTACTTTCCCATGCACTGGTGTTGGCTCTCCCAATATGCAGCATGATGTGCTAAGAGCATGGGTTTTGGCACCAGACCATGTGGGTTCACGTCCCAGTTGTGCTCCTTCCTATCCATATGAACGTGGGCCAATTTCTTAGCTCCCTGTGCCTCAGAATTCCCATAATAGGCTAACAGTAGATAGGACTGTCTTGAGGATGAAATGGGTTAGTGCAGGTGAGGCGGTTAGAATCATGGGGTACATAGTAGGTACCCAGTAAATGTTGGTTGGTGAAATTAAGGGCTCTGAGATATTATAAGAAACTTGCCTTCTGATTGTCAATACCAAATCTAGTGCTTTCTGTGATTCTTCAGTGGTCTGTCTTAGACAGACTGGGGACTGGAACAGGGGGTAGAAGGCGGGGTACGAGGATGCTTCCTCTTCCACCACAGCCACCTGTTGGAATCTTCCAGGATGGGAGGGCTAAAATCAGGCCGATTTAAAAGGGGGCAGGGGAAGGAATGTGGGAGTGGCGACAGGCATAGGGAGGAGCCAAGCAAGCTGAGTGACAAGCAGGACGGGGGCAGGGAGGGCTGGTGCCCTTCACACACAGCAGGAGGGGGCAGCTCCTGGAGATGGTAGCACACCAGGAGCCAGGGACCCTGGAGTCCAGCTTGTCGCTCGGGGGAGCACCTGCCTTCCTAGTTTCACTCTGCAGACACCTCCTCTTCCCTCGTGGCCGGCATGGAGTGTTCCCATTTCAGCCTCAGAAAGAGCCCAGATGTCTCCTTACACAGAAAAAAGGCTGCGGATTCCAAGCTGACCTCAGAGAAAGGAGTGAAGGAGTGAGGTTTTCCTGGAGGCACTGAGCAAAGGCCCAAGTCTTCATGGCCTGAGGCCCTTGACTTCAGCCCCCAAATCTCTGGCCATAAGCCAGGCCTCAGTAATTTGGCAAGGGGGAAGGAACTGACTCAGAAAGCTCAGCACACCCTGAAGGTCTCCTTCCTTCCTCAGAGGGAATCTCCCTCTGGAATCACCGGCCCAGTCTCTTCATTCCAGAGTGAGGAAACAGGGCCAGAAGGGAAGTGACTGGGCCAAGGTCACACGGCTTAGCCCCGATCCCAGGTTACCAGATCCCGTGATGCCCCACCCCCCAAGCAAAGCCTCCTTCTGGTGCCCCTTGGTGGCTGGCTCCGAACCTGGTCCCATGGGAGGTGCAGCTGCGCAGGAGAAGGAGCTCGCCCCTCACTGTAGCCCATGGCTTTTAGCCCTACATGAGTTTGGGACAGCAATCACATAGGAATGAAAAGCCATAGGCCACAGCAGAGTGGAGGGGTCCAGCGGCAGGAATCTCATAGGGAAGCGAGAAGCTGGGGCACCCGAGAAGCCCTCACTCCCCTTCTCAGCACCCCCGACCCCAGACCCACCCACACTGCCTCCCTCCAGGACTGGGCCCCCCAGGTTAAATTCTCTCACCATCTTCCACCACCTGCACTAAAGCCATCCCAGTAATGAGTTTCCAGTTCTTGCCCTACAAAGGCCTCACACAATGGTCCTCACTCCAGGGTATGAGGAGGGGTGGCTTCCTGGCCATAAAGGACCTCCTCAAATTCCCTTAATTAGCTTCCAGCCCCCTGCCCAGGGTCCTTAACTACCCCTTCCCTAGAGAATAAGGCCGGATCTTTTCAAGGCTGCTGCTGCCAGTACCCAGGATGGGGGGCCAGGTTAGGCTCCCTCTTTACAAAGCTTAACTCTTTCTAGTCCAGCCACTGGAAGCACAGAGGGCAAAGGAGGGTCTGGGTAAAGGAGGGCAGCGATGAGGACCTACCCTTTGTTTAGAGGGGTAAATAGGTTTCTTGAGTGCCCCCAGGGGTGGGGGCTGGGCCAACCTACCCAGACCAGTCTGGGTGGTTACCGACAACACCCATTCTTGCATAGTTTAGAGGAGAGTGAGATCTCTGTCTCCAGACCTGGTTGGAGTCAGAAAGAGGGCTTCAGCTGAAACCTCCCCAAGCTGAGGGCAGCTCACTCTGGAGCCATCCCTGACAAGGCTGTGGGAGGGGTGCGCAGTGCCCTGCCGCTCTCATTGGCAGGACATGGGGGTTAGCACAGACATCTCTAGGACTGGATTGAAGAGCTGAGTTAAGGGGAACCAAGGTCTCAGGGCCCTGGAAAAGGTGTGTTCTAATCACAAGTACTATTTCCCCACCCCCTCCCATGACGGGTCAGCTACAGGCATCAGCTTCAGAGAAGTGGGCTTCTAGGGCTCCTGCTAGCCCAGGCTCAGGGTAAGATGGTAAGAGGCCCCAGGCCCAGATCAGGCCCTGCCTCTGCCAGGGAGTAGCTGCCTCTCCCACCCCAACTGTACCCTCAGCCCCAGGGCAACACTTGCTGGCTCCCTGCACAATCCTGGTAGAAGCAATCTGTTTTCACTGGACAGGAATCCTGCATTCCCCAACAACAGCACAGCACAGCACAGCACACAGCACACAGCACAGCACAGCACGCCCCTCCACACACTCCAGACATGCCCAACCTTCAGGGCCAAACAACCAGGCATCCTGCAGCCTCCCACCTGAACTTTGGGCCATCTGCCCCAGCCCCAACCCCCTCTGGTTCTCCTTTCCTTCCTCTCTCATGGGCCCCCAGAACCCCAGACCCAGGCCCTGCATAAAGCCATGGACTCTAGGCAGAATGCCCTCAGCTCCCTCCCAAGGGATGCTGGGCCAGGGGCTGGGGGTCCCAGGGGCTGCTCACCTGGCGGACTCAACAAGGCCCCCTTTCCCTCGCAGTCCGCCTCACAATTCCCCGCAGAGCCACTTCCTGCCTTCCAGGCAGCCACTCACTCCTCCACTCACCCCGAGCAGCTCCACGCCCCAGCGAGGGCAGGCCTCCTCCCTCCCCCTGCCCGCCCACCACCGGCCAGGGCTGAGCTGTACCCAACTCAACTTGACTCACTTGTGACCGGCCCCTCCCCCAGCCCTGAGGATGGTGGGGGTGGGGGTGGGGGCGGGCTGGGCAGGCGGGGCAGTCAGGTATTCCTTCAACCCTGACTTGCGCCTGAGTAACAAAGGTCTCATTGAGCCTCTGGCTGTCTGGTCGGTGAAGCACAAACCTCTTGTATCTACTGGCTTTTGATCTCACTCCCTCTGAACCAGCCATGTATTACTCACGTCCCCCTGCCGGGCTATTGGTGCAGAGGGGCTGTTTGGTCCCTCCCTCCCTCCCCATCTCCTTTCTCTCCTTCCTTCCCCTGCCGCTCCCCTCCAGCTTTTTTATAGTTTAATTTTTGGCAGGAGACCTGAGACGGCTCCCTGCAGGCCCCCCTCTCCTGCCTGGCCCCCCTCCCCTTCTCCGCAACCCTGGTTCCTCTCCTCACCCATACCCCTATTCTGCTCCCACCACTCCCCTGCCCTGGGAGGACAAGGTCAGCACTTATCTGTCCTTCCATTTCCTTTCTCAGACCTGCTCGAGCCTGGCCCCCTCCACCCACCCTCACCCAGTCCTGCGCTCGGATTCCCAGCCATAGCCTGCCAATCCCAGCTGCCTATCCCTGGGCACATGAAGGGCTCAGCCCCTGGCCTGCCTACCAATCCCAGCCCACCTGACAAGCCCCAAGTAAGCTGTGGAAGTAGGGCATCTCTCTCTAAGGTGTGTCTGGGCCAGAGGGACTGGGCTGGGGATGGAGGTGGGGACAGCCATCATGTCTCAGGCTGGACTGAACCTCACTTGAAATATGGAGAAAGAGGAAGCAGGTCAAGCCTCACCTCCTTTCCCGAGGAAAACCCTGCTTCCTCCAATCCCGAGAACCTGGGCAGTGAAAGGCCACTGCTGGGCGAGAACCTCGAGGACTCCCTCTCCTCAAGATGGAGCCATGCCCACGATTCCTGTCTCCTCTGTGGCCACCACAACCTTTCTGCAGCTTGCTGGTGGTGAGAACTGGGGCCCAGCAGCCCAAGGGGCCCAAGGGATATCCACTGTGTATAAGGGCCACCTCACAGGGCCACTGGAACATTTTCTCTTTAGCTTCCCCTGGCTCTGTCCCCCAGGATCCCTTTCCTCCCTTTCCTCCTTGGCCACTCCAGGGAGAGAGGCAGTCACCTTTGAGGTCTGAGCTCTCCCCAGAAATGCCAACAGATGCTAAGAATTCCCATGGTGGCCAATTCTAGAGCCTTGCCCATCCCCCACACCTACCACCAGTGGCCTCCTCTCCACTTCAGGAGTTTCCACCCCTCCCTGGCCCTCAGGTACTCCCATTCAGCCGGATTTGGGAAACTTCTGCCCCAACAGAGGCCCCATTCTTCCTGCCGCAGGCTCCCATTGTCCCTCATGACTCCACACATTCTTGGGCCTCTAATGAGAAGTGGAGACAGCCACCCGCCCTGCTTGCCTGCCCTTGCTGTCAGCACAGCCTGGGCCCTGCCGCCTGTGGCAGGAGTTGGGGGGAGTGGTCGGGGGGGTAACCAAGAGGGAATAAAAGGAGGTGGGAGACAAAACAGGAGTGAGGGGGAGATGGAACTGAGAGACACAGAATGGAGACACTGAGAGAAATTGTGAAGAAGAGGACAGAGGTGATAGCAGATGGAAATGCAGAAGAAACTCAATGGGAGAAAAAAGGCGAGAAGGGGAAAAGCAACCTTTTTTTTTTTTTAGTGAAAACTGTGTCATGCATCTAGGTCCCCCTTAATGATCATCTTTCAGTAACACAAATATTTATTATTATTATTCCCATTTGGTAGATGAGAAAACTGAGGTTGATGGAGGCTACAACTTGCCTGGATGGGCATTTTTTGCTCTTAGAGGAGAGGGTAGGAGAAGCCTGAGAGAGAGAAAGCAGACAGCCAGAAAAGAAGAATGCTGACAAAGAGAAACTGGAGGCAGAGGTGGAGCACAGGCAGAACCGGAGGCAGCAGGGAGAGATGAGGGGGCCTGGGGGAAGAGGCGGAGGGAGGGCTGGGGAGAAGAGACCTCAGGTGTCCCTGGCCTGATTGGCTGGTGGGTGTGCCCTCCCCTCCTCTGTAGTAACAAGTCCCTTAATCTTAGTGCAAGCTGCAGAAGCCAGGTCCAGCATGAAAACTAAAGCCTGTTTCACTGGGGAGCAGGCTGCAGCAACTCCCTTTTTAGGGAGCCCCCAGTCCCACCATTTCCTTCAAGGGCACACAGTCACCACCCTGGACCTCAGCCCACATCAGGGCACTGGTTGGAGATGGCTCTGGTTGAGGCTAAGCCAGGAGGAGAACTCCTTTGCCAGAAAAGTGAACCATTACCCCTCCGCAGCAGAGAAAGTCACAGAGGGAAGGGCCAGGGGGGCAAACTGGGCTCAGTCCAGGAAAGGAAAGAAGTAGGACTGTTCCAACAGGAGCCAGTGGGCTCCCTGTCACCAGAGATCATCAAACACAGGGTGCACAGCCACTTCTCAGACCCACTGCCTGGCACACAGTAGCTGCTCAATAAACGGTAAGCTAATGTAGAAGGGATCCTTGCATCTGGAATTAAGTTAGACAGATAAAACCTAAGGTCCCAACAACTCCAAAATTTCATGAGTCTACGTTGGAGCTGACTCATCCTCTCAGAGCCTTTCATAGACTTATGTACCCTTTGCAGGGACTTAGAGCTCAGCAGACCTGCCTTTGCCCATGGTGGAAGGGAACCAGGACATTAGGAAGATACTAAATAAAAGCCACTTGCTTTTACCACCCCACATATACTCCAATCCAAAAAGACTAAATCAGAAGCATTTCACATTATTCTATGGATGTTGGCTGAATGGTATAGGTATACATTCAATGAATGAATGAATGAATGAATGAATGGCTGATAAAGCTTGGAAACAAGAGCAAGAGATCTAAGCTCTCCTATATTTCAGGCTTGGTGTGTGCTTGGAGCTCCCTTATGCCTATCCCCTCAGGGAAGAGAGTCCCTGGGCTGGAACAGGTTATGGGGTGTGAGTGGGCAGCAAAGCCTGGAAATCTAATTCCACTCACATGGGGGTGGGAAGGCACTGCTGAAACTTCAGAGAGCCTCAGGGGATCTGATTCTGCTATCTGCCCCAAACAAGCCTGCAGATTCGGAGTTGTGGTTGAGACGGATCTGTGGGTGCAGTCCCTGGCCCAGAACCAACGCACGAGAAGGCTAGTTTCATGAAGATGGACCCAGCAGGCTCCCACATACATTGTCCTCCAGACCTGCACTAGACCAGCAGTGTGCTTGCTACGGAGAAAGGCCACTAGGTAGCCTTTCCCCATGACTCCGGTCCCCTCTGCTCCGAGGTCCCATCTCTACTCCAAAGGATGGACAGCTCAGGTTCCCTCTCATTTAACAGCTTGGGAGCCCCCAGCCCCCTGAGGTAAAGTGGGGTGGGCACTGCTCCACTGAGCAGGAAAGCACAATTTTTCCCCCAAGGGCTTTCTCTAGTTGTTCCAGGAGCCTCAGTTCTGAGACTTCCCAGGCAAACAGAGGGAGGTCCTAGCCTGGCAGCCCTGGGTTCTTAGGGAAGGGAGAGACAGGAGACCTGGCAATAGTCCCAGGCAATGAAGATAGCAAGAGACCCAGGGGCAGGAGAGCAAACACGGGCAGAAGCTGGGGGAGTCTCCGCAGCCTGGGTACCCCTAGCCTCTGCATCTGATCTCCAATAAGCTCCAAGGTTGGGCTGTGGGAGGGAGGACACAGGGAGGTTCTTGTGTTACAAGAATCTAGCCTCCCCAAGTCCAGGACCCAGGCCACAGTTTTGCCTCTCAGCCAATAAAGCTGTTAAAGAAAAATATAAGAATGGCTCATTGGCAAACTCACATGCATTTCAACCTGAGCAATTTATGAATATCGAAATGTCTCAGTGTCTGCCCAAGCACTATTCCTGCCCCCACCCCTTTTCTTCCATGCCCCTCCTCAACCCCCATGGGGTGATGGTGCCCCAGCCCAAAGAACTATGGAACTGGGCTCTCCCAAGCCCCTGTGGAGTACCTCTTGGAGGAGGAGGCAGACAGAGATGAAGGGTGGGGACAATGGCTTCAGGGACACCACTCATTTATCAAATATGCACCGAGCACAGACAGTGGGATGGGCACCGTGCTAGGCACCAGGAGACAGCACTCAGGGAGGCCCAGCAGGCAGTCCAGTGGGAAGACAGGCCCATATGCATATGACTGCAATTCAGAGCAGTCACGTCAGCAGGACTGTGGTCTCCCCCGCCACCCAGTCTTCATGTCACCTCTTCCAGGGTTACACTGAACTTGATCCTCCCTAGTTGAGGGTCTCTCCTTCCTCTTCATGCCTTTAGGATGGTAGTCCCCAGCTCTGAGACTCCTGGATGTTCTCTTTGTGTGCGTGGGGTGCGTGGGATGGGGGTGGGGGGTGGTGGTGTATGGGCAATGGGAGGGGCCCTGAGTCTCAGAGAGTGCCCAATACTACTTGGAGGAAGTGTTATCTGGTGTGTGTGTGTGTGTGTGTGTGTGTGTGTGTGTGTGTGTGTGTGTGAGAGAGAGAGAGAGATCCTCTTTTCCTGCCTCTGTGGCAGCCCCAGTGGGGCAATGGAAAGCCAGCATTGAATGACTGAGAGATAGAAGTTGTTTGCAGCCCCAGGCCTCCGTTGTGTCCTCCTGGAGGGCATAAGCCACCAAAATTACCCCTGAAGGGGGTTTCTTAGAGGACAATCCCTTTCCCCTCAATTCAGAGCTCTTTGACCAGGGGTTCCCATCCCAGCCTCAAAAGAGCTGACTTTTCCTCCAAAGTTAGCCCTTCTTAAGGCTCAAGTTGAGAAAAGTTGTTCACTGGCAGATTAAGGTATGTAAAAAAAAAAAAAAATCATCAGGAAAGATTAAATCAGACCAAAAGAAGAATTTGTTAATGAGGGTTGAGGAAAGGAAGGCAGTATACAAGCACTTCCAAACGGAGGCTGTGGAATGTTGGTCGGAAGGGAGGGCTCTCCCTTGGGCCCCCAGACGCCCTCTCCTGACCAGCTCAGCACTGGCAGGGCTGGCCAGCTCTTGTTCCCCGGGGGCACCCTGTTATGGACCCTTTCTCAGGAAAGGGAGCAGCTATCCTCGTCTAGCTGCCTTCCTGGGCCCCTACCCGGCCAGAGCTCCTCCTCCAGGTGGGCTCCTAGCTCCGGCCTTTCTTAGGCATGCAAGGGCCCCAGGGAGGGGGAGGCAGTGGGAGGCAGGCTTATGGCCAAGAGGTCTGGCCAGACCTAGACCCCACAGACACAATGGCTAGGAAGGACTCTGATGTGTGTGGGGAGTAGCTGGTGTCTCCTCTAAGCCTGGGACCATGTTTGCCTCCACACATACTGGAGTTGGTGGTTTTGCCCATTGACATGGCTTCTCCCAGGCCCCAAACTGGGGTCTCCTGGGGCCCTCTGTTCCAAGGGTACCAGCAAACATATGCACAGGTGTCACAAACCCCTGATCCCTAACCCCTTTACAGCCCCTTCCTCATACCACTCCATACCATGGGGTATAAAGGAAACGGAGGAGGCACTCCAAGCGGGTTTCACTCAGCGGGGACAGGAGGATCGGCTACCTCCGGAGCCAAGGCTCCCTCTCACACTCCCCTCAATCCCACCAGCGGCAAAATCCTTTAAAAGGAACAAAGGCAATGGGGGCGGGGAGGGGGCTTCCTCTTTGGTCGACCTAGGGCGGCGGTTGACGCAGCCCGCCGCCGGTCAGCTTTCAGGTGAGTGCCTGAACCCGCATCCCGCCCATGCCTTAGGGACCCATCTTCGCCCAGCCAAGCCCGGGGCGGGGAGGAAAGTCCCCCTCAGCCGCACTCGGGCCCCCAACCCGGCCAAGGGGTCGCCAACTCGCGGCACTTTCTGCCTATTTGTTTTCGCTCAGTACTCACAGTTTAGATGCTAAGCCGGCTCCTCTTGCACTCACTTCCTTTGTGTCTCTCTCTCTCTCTTTCTCTCTCTCTCCCCCTCACCAATCTCTTTCTTCCCTCCTTGTCCGATTCTCTGCTGTAGCTTCCAGTGGAGAAAAATAATTATTCTTCAATGGGTTCGCACGGGGCGCACGCACACACGCGCGCGCACACACACCCCGCCGAGGTACCCAATCAATGCACAAATCTTCGGGGTCCCTTTAACCTCTGCGGACGACTCCGGGAGTTAATTATGAAGCCTATTTCGGCGCGGCATAAATATGCATTAAGGTAGGAAATAACCGATACGCTGAACTTCTGGGAATTGGCATTTAGACGGACTCCGTCTCGCCGCCCCCCACTCCCTCCATGGCCCCACGAGCCACCTCCACAGCCTCGCGCCTTCCCGGGCTCGCAAAGCCTATTACAAGCTTCTACCCGGGTTTCAGGGGGCCCCTGTGGCGGCGTGGGCGCCGCGCCGGTGCCGGGAGACCCCCTCGTGCGCCCTCTGCGGTCGGGGCAGACCCTCAGCCGGAGCTTCTTCCTCCCCCACCCCTGCAGGCCGGGCCCAGGCTGCGACACCCCCAGCACGGGCTCAGCCTGTGAACAAACTCCGAGCTCAGTACTCGGAGGAACTGGCGAGAGCGGGAAGGCTACCTGCCCGCACGCCCGAGTTCCGGGCACAGCTAGAAAGACCGGGACGCGATTCAACTCCCAATCCGGTGAAGCCGCCTCGCGCCTTCGGGTCCTGCCGCCCCCGGCCGGTCCCGACCCGCACACATATGCAGGCATTTGCACACACGCGCGCACACACATGCGCGCACATGCACACACACATATGCACACCCTCGCGCACACAGACACTCCCGCGCGCGCTCACGCCCGCACACACTCAGGGTTATAACAAAGGAAGAGGGGCCAGCGCTGCCTTACTTTTGTCTCTCTTCTCTCTTTTGCAGCCCCCCAGCCCCGGGGCCGGCGTGCCCTGCCCACCCCGCCCTCCGCGCCCCCCCGACGGCCGCGGTCGGCCGGCATTCCGGAGCAGCGCGTCGGAGCTGCAACTTCGCGCCTAAGCGCCCGCACCTCGCAGCCCGGCGGGCGGGAGACAAAAGCTGCGGCGCCGCCGCCGGAGGCCGCGCGGCCAAGGTGTGTTCGCTAATTGTCAGGAAATGTGTGTGTGTGCGGCCGGGAGCCCGCAGGGGCGGGGGAGGGGACGGAGGAAGAGGAGACCCACCCCTCCTACCCCCGCCACTCGCCAGCGCCGGGTACCCGAACCGGGATTAGAGAATAAATTATCTGCTCTCTTCTCATTGGGCTGTGGCTGAGGACGCCGTCGGCGGCGCCGGGCTGGGAGCTCTCCCGGCTCTTTGCATTCACCGCACAGCTCCGGCTCGCCTCGCTTCGTGGAGGCCGAGAGCCCGGGGCCTCGGCTCCAGACACCAGGGGACACCAGCCGGCTGGCCGCGCCGCCCCGCCCCTCCCCTCCCCCGCCACCCGGCTTGGCCTCAGCCCCCTCCCCTCCCAATTCTGGCTTGGGTCTTGGGGACGAAGATACTAGGGAAAAAGGCCTAGAGGCCGAAGATCCCAGTATCTTTCCTCCTCTCCCGCCACGCCCCCTTCCCAAGGAGGCGGAAGTGGGGGGGGGGGCAGCAGGGGTTGGTCACCTGAGCCCAACTCGCTTCAGTCAGAGAGGGCTTTTAGAGCCCTCGAGAGGATCCCTTCAGTGACCACGGCCCATGTCCTGCCCCACACACAATGACAAAGAAGAGATGGCACTAAGGATCTTTGCTTTTCTCCTCTCTCCAGCCCCCTCAACTGCAGTCCAATATTGTTACTAATTTCCTTCCTTTGGCCCACCTTGGCAGGCAGCTCATTAACTGCCTGGAAGGAAATGCCCTCTGGTTCAAAGCAGCTTCCTGCCAAGAATTCATTCATTTAGCAAGAAATATGCAGGATCCCCCCCCGCCCCCCACCACCCGTGCCATGACACGGGCTGGGTGCCAGGAATGCAAAAGAAGATCCAGATGAGACAATCATGTTTTAAAAAAGCAACAAATACTGGAGTCAGAGGTGTTATCCCAGTGTGAGAGGTGCTAAACCAAGGTACAGGCAAAGTTTGAACCCAAAAGGCAGGATTGAGTAACTTCAGCCATTCATTCAATAATAATGTAGCATGTCTTCCATGCCAGGCTCTGTGCTAGGCATTGGGGGTATACACAGGTGAACCAGTGCATGTGGTGCCCAGTCCTCTGGAGTGCACAGTCTGGTGGACAAGATGGACACTGACTAGTGCCATATGAGCTAATCAGGAGACATCTGGGGAGTGTTAATAATGGGGACTCTTACTCTTCACTGGGGAGCCCAGAAAGGCTTCTCTGAGGAATGAGATCTAAAGGATGAAAGATAGCTGGGTGAAGATGGGATGGTGAGGGGCAAGGGAAGAGTTCTGGTCAGAAGAAACCTGTAGAGAGGCCCTTGAGCTGCTAGTAACTGGCTCATGAGAAAGCAGTGAATCGTCCAGCTTGCAGAGAGGGAGCACACAACAGAGTGAGGTGGGCCTAGGAAGGACCTGCAGGAGCTAGAGAGCTGCCCAGAGTAGTATTTGCAGGTGTAATCCAGGCAGATTTCTCCAGGTTCCAAAGACTAATGTTTTGAAAGAGGCTTACCTGTGTGTTGCTCTTTCTGAGCCCAACCCCACACTGTAGCCCCCTTTAACTTCTAGTGTCTGATGGTTGCAATTGGACCAACTTTGTCCCTGCTGAAGACATCCCCAAAATAAAGAACATAGATGATGACATCCCTGTTTCAATCTGTCACTCCCCAGTGGCCTGCACCACTCTGTTTACCTCCTCATTTAGTGACCATTGGCCTTCACCTGGGGGAAGCTATCAATAGCACTGGCTAGACTCCTTTCCATGTTCTGGGATTGTATGCTTTCCTATACATTTACTATCCCTAGATTCTCAGAAGAGCCCTGAGAGTTAAGTTTATCTCCACCGGACAGATAGGGAAACAGAGTCAGAAAGAGGCAGTGGCTTGCTTAGTACCATGTACAAATTCATTGGCCAGCACAATTGTTTGGCTCCCTGCCTTTTCTCTACTATACTTCAGGTATTTGCTAGCCTCCCAGCTTATCCACGAGCCCATGATGGTAGAGGCTAAGTAATCCCCTGCCTCTACCAGAGCCTTCAGCACCTAGGACAGGGCCCTGCACACCCAGGCTCTGGAGCCAAACCTGCTGATGTGAGAGGCTGTGGTAGAAGGGAAGGAAATGATTAAATGGTAGATCTGGGAACATGTTATAGCAGAAACTGTTTGGGCTTTGGACTTAACATGCACTTCGATGGGAATTGCCACTGTTACCAACACGCTCTGAGCCATGGTTCCCTCATCTGCCAAATGGGATTTAAGATATCCATCTGAGAAGGCTGTCGTGAAGATTAAATGAAATTGTATATGTGTCGAATGTCTATGGAAAAATACACAAGACATTGCTAATGATAGGTACTTCTGGAAGGGGACCTGAGTGGATGGGGCACCTGCTTTCATTGTTCCCCCTCTAGCAGTTGTGATGTTGTACCATGTGCATGTATTACCTGTCCAAAATAAATAGTGAAATACTTTAATAATATGTAAAACAACATAAAAACAATACTAAAATAGGCACTCTGTGCACTTTTGTTAAACTGAATGGAGTTTTGTGGTTTGAAGCACCAAGATGTATTATCGAGGAAAATCACTGAGTCTCCTTCAGAAAGTGATGCTGGCCTGAAGGTTTGCACAGTGCCGTGTCTTCAGGCAGGGGTGAAGATGGCTAACCAGGTGAGATGTTTTCCAGCCCAGAAATTCTACAGTTCAAACCCTCGTTCACAGAGGTAAATAGCATCCCAGCAGGCTCACTTTCTATTGAGAGATCCAAATCCCTGCAGGTAATAGGAGATGTGTGGGGACAAAGCAGGAGTCATGGGGAGGAAAGGCTGTGGGTCTGGGCAGCCCCTCAGCGGCTCCATTCTGTCCAGAGAGGATAAGACAGAGAGAGACTCCTGATCTGCTGACCTGGTCCTGCTCTTTTCTGGCTTAGTGAGCTAGCTCCCTGCCCAACCACCCTGTGGCCCCAAAGAAAGCTGAGAGCAGCAGGTGCAGAGCCTAAGGAGGGGAGTGGGCTTTCTCCTGTTACCCTCCAGGGATTGAGGTCCTGGCAGTGCAGGGCAGCCATTCATCAGCCAGCACAAAGAGACACTCTCTCAGCCACACAGAGACCAGGTCGGGTCACCTCAGACACTGGGGCATAACATCAGTGGGAACTTTAGAGGTGTCTTTTAAAAAACCCTTTGGACTTTCACATCTAGTGATATTGGTGGAAGGGTTGGGACAGGAAGGAAGCATTCTGTGGGAGATCCTGGGGAGGAAAAGGCAAAGATAGGCCCCAGCTTCAGTGAAATGGAGGAGGGCAGGTGGAATCAGAAAGGCTAGAAAAATAGGAGTTGGACGGGCGTGGTGGCTCATGCCTGTAATCCCAGCACTTTGGGAGGCCAAGATGGGCAGATGACTTGAGGTCAGGAGTTCGAGACCAGCCTGGTCAATATGGCGAAACCCCGTCTCTACTCAAAATAAAAGGAGTTAAAAGAAATAGAAATAGCCGGGCGTGGTGGCTCACAGCTGTAATCCCAGCACTTTGGGAGGCTGAGGCGGGCAGATCACCTGAGGTCAGGAGTTCAAGAGTAGCCCGGTGAAACCCCAGTTCTACTAAAAATACAAAACTTAGCCGGGTGTGGTGGTGTGCACCTGTAATTCCAGCTACTTGGGAGGCTGAGGCAGGGCAATCACTTGAACCCGGGAGACGGAGGTTGCAGTGAACCAAGATCGCACCACTGCACTCCAGCCTGGGCGACCAAGCGAGACTCCGTCTCAAAAAAAAAAAAAAAAAAAAAAAGAAATAGAAATAGAAATAATTTATTCTGGAGAAGAAGCAACTAAGAAGGAAAAGGAAGGGAAGGCAAAGGCCCAGGACTGAGTGGCCATATTTTCATCTAAAGAAAAAATGTGACTGTGCCTTTTTCTGCTCTGAGCTTCCAGAGGAGGGAGGCTCTCTGTTTCCCTTCTGAGGCAGAGGGTGCAGTGTTTTAGTCTGGGGCAGGGATATCCTGCAGCTCCAATTTGGACAGGTCACCTTACTGACCCCTACCTTTGCTTCCTGTCCCCCTTCTCCTAATTAACACGAAACACACTGCCAGTCCCTGGTCAGTCTTGAAAACAGAGATAACTTTCATCAGAAGGGACAAAATGCAGATGCTTTCCTTGCTAAGCAATCAGAAATACTTAGAAATTACCGTCACTCACAGCATCCTGAGTCTGTTGTGTGTAGCACAGTGGGCTAGAGCCTATTCCTGTTACAGTCACCAGAGCATCAGCTCTGTGATCCAGATAGAAAGCCACAGTTTTCATCAATGAATATGTCATGTGCCTAGCACAGCACCGGACACTTCATGGATACAAGGATTCATTTCAGTCATCCTTTTCTTCAGGAGAGTCCTCATTGCCACCTAAGAGTCTGGACTGTGTGTAGCTTTAACTGACCGTCCACTTTCCTGGATGACAGTATCAGGCATGGCAATACCATCCCTCAACCCATACTTCACTGATATAATAAATACAAATGGATGCAAACAGGTGAGTATTACTTCATGGTCCCATCACAATCCACCAACCCATCTACACAATCTCTACTCATATTCTCTGCCTTCCCTGCAGCTGTAATAGATGAAAAGTCTCCATTCCTACTTAGGGCCAACTCCTGCATTTTTGCACTGGATCCCATCCACCCTCACTTCTGTGTCTTTGCTCCTTGAAATTATACCCTGTCTTTCCTGAATCATCAGTTTCTCCTTCAACCCTAGATCATCCCCACATACAGAAAAACATGCCTTAATGTTGCCTACCTTAAAAAAAAAACAGCCGGGCGCGGTGGCTTAAGCCCGTAATCTGAGCACTTTGGGAGGCCAAGGTGGACAGATCATGAGGTCAGGAGTTGGAGACCAGCCTGGCCAACATGGTGAAACCCCATCTCTACTAAAAATACAAAAAAATTAGCTGGGCGTGTTGGTGCGCACCTGTAATCCCAGCTACTTAGGAGGCTGAGGCAGGAGAATCGCTTGGACCCAGGAGGCAGAGGTTGCAGTGAGCCGAGATCATGCCACTGCACTCCAGCCTGGGCGACAGAGTGAGACTCCGTCTCATAAAAAATAAAATAAAATAAAAAAATCTTTCCTGGCTCCCACACCTTTTTCTAGGTAATAGCCCTTTTCTTTATCATTTTACAGCAAAACTCAAGATAGTTCTCTGTAATTACTCTACACTTTCTTACCTTTATTCACTCCTCAGCTCACTCCAGTTTGACTTCTGTCTTCACCACCCTGCTGACACTTCTCTTGTCAAAATCATCGACAGTCTCCATCTTGCAAAATCCAAAGGCTGAAGCCAGTTCAATTTCACCCATCATCGTAAGTGTATGACATAATTGACTGCTCTCTCCTCCTTCCAACTCTTCCCTTGAGACACTTCCTGGTACCCCTGCCTCACTGGCCATTCCTCTGTCTCTCCCTGGGCTCTTTTCTCCTCTCAATTCTCCCAAACCCACTCTCTAGGCAATTTTATTCCTTTGGCTTTAGAAACCAAGCTCTCTCCTAAGCTGAAGGCTTGCATATCTAAATGCTCATTTGACCTCTTCACTCAGCTGTTGTATTAGCTTCCTAGAGCTGCTTTAACAAAGTACTGCAAATTATGTGGCTTAAAATGGCAGAAATGTGTTGTCTTACAGTTCTGGAGGCTAGAAGTTCAAAATGAAGGTGTTGGCAGGGCCAGGCTGACCCCTCTAGGGGAGGATCCTTCCTTGCCTTTTCTAGCCCCAGGCGTTCCTAGGCTTGTAGCAGCATCACTCCAGTCTCTGCCGTCTTCATCACTGTGAGACTATCTTCTCTCTGTGTCTATGTCTTCATATGCTGTTCTTCTCTATGTGTTTTTGCTGAACTTGATCTCTCTCTCTTTTTTTTTTCTTTTTTTTTGAGACAAAGTTTCACTCTTGTTACTCAGGCTGGAATGCAATGGCGTGATCTCGGCTCACCGCAACCTCTGCCTCCCAGGTTTAAGCAATTCTCCTGCCTCAGCCTCCCAAGTAGCTGGGATTACAGGCATGAGCCACTGTGCCCGACCAATTGATCTCTCTCTCTCTTTTTTTTTTTAGACAGAGTTTCGCTCTTGTTGCCCAGGCTGGAGTGCAATGGCTCCACCTCAGCTCACTGCAACCTCTGCCTCCTGGGTTCAAGTGATTCTCCTGTCTCAGCCCCCTGAGTAGCTGGGATTACAGGTACCCACCACTACCCCCAGCTAATGTTTTGGTATTTTTAGTAGAGACAAGGTTTCTCCATGTTGGCCAGGCTGGTCTCAAACTCCTGACCTCAGGTGATCTGCCCCCCTCGGCCTCCCAAAGTGCTGGGATTAAAGGCATGAGCCACCATGCCGGGCCCATCTCTTTTTATAAAGATGATAGTTATATTGGATTAGAGCCACCCTCATGACCTTATCTTATTACATGTGCAAAGACCCTATTTCCACATAAGATCACATTGACAGGTATTGGGAATTAGGACTTTTTTGGGGGAGATACAAGTCAACCCATAACAGATGTCTACCAGGAACTTTGAATTTAACATGTCCATGATGGAATTCTTGATTTCCATACCTTTTGCTCCCAATCGCTCCTCCTTCAGTAATAGGACCATCAGCGCTGTCCGAAAATGTAGAGAACATCCTTGATTCCTCTCTTTTTCTCGCCCTCCCACAGCTAATCTATCAGCCAGACCCATTGCTCAAATCCAACCACTTCTGTCTGTCTCCCTGGCTGCCCCTTGAGTCTAGTGTTCTTGCTCCTCTCCTGGCTGACTGCGCCAGCTTCCTCCCTGGCCTCCTGCTTCCACTCATTCTTCCCACTACAGTCTACTTTCCATCTAAAAGCCAGAGTGAGTGTTTTAAAGCACAAATCAGATCACATCCCTCCCACTGCTTAAAACCTTCCAAAGACTTCTTACTGGAATTAGAATAAAATCCAAGCTTCTTAACTTGGCTTATGAGGTTTTACACGGTCTGACCCTTCTTCTCTCGTTTACTACAACTCTCCCCCACACTCACCTCCTCTCCAGCTGCACAAGCCTTCCTTCTGGCTTCCCTGAGCATTCCAAGATTGTTCTCGCTGAGGGCCTCACACTTGTTGTTCCTTCTGCCTGGAACACCCTTCCATCATCTTGGCATGAATAACTTTGTCTCATCATTCCAGGTGTATCTCAAATGTTACCTCCTGAGAGAAGTTCCCTATTGCAACAGGCACTCTCTATCCCCTTACTCTATCTTACTTTATTCATAGTTTTATTTCTAACTGAGAATGTTTTATTTATTGGCTTCTGTGTTACTATCCAACTCTCCTATTAGAATGTAAGGGGCCCCAATACCTACAGCAGAGTCAGTACATAGTAGGGCCTCCATATTATTTTTTTTTTTTTATTATTTTGAGATGGAGTCTCACTCTGTTGCCAGGCTGGGGTGCAGTGGTGCAATCTCGGGTCACTGCAACCTCTACCTCCTGGGTTCAAGTGATTCTCCTGCTTCAGCTTCCCGAGTAGCTGGGACTACAGGCATGCGCCACCACGCCCAGCTAATTTTTGTATTTTTAGTAGAGACAGGGTTTCACCATGTTGGCCAGGATGGTCTCAATCTCTTGACCTCGTGATCTGCCTGCCTCAGCCTCCCAAAGTGCTAGGATTATAGGCAAGAGCCACCGCGCCCGGCCTGGGACTCCATATTATTTATTAAATAACATAAATTTACTACTACATGCCAGGCACTGTACTAGGTATTGCTTTTGCAATAAGCAAATGGTAAAATATGTTTTTGTTTGTTTGTTTGTTTGTTTGTTTTTGAGACTGAGTCTTGCTCTATCATCCAGGCTGGAGTGCGGTGGTGCAATCTCTGCTCACTGCAACCTCCACCTCCCGGGTTCAAGCAATTCTGCTGCCTCAGCCTCTTGAGTAGCTGGGAATACAGGCGTCCGCCCCACGCCTGGCTAATTTTTGTAGTTTTAGTAGAGACGGGGTTTCACCATGTTGGCCAGGCTGGTCTCGAACTCCTGACCATGTGATGCGCCCACCTTGGCCTCCCAAAGTGCTGGGATTACAGGCATGAGCCACTGTGGCCGGCGGTAAAATATGTTTCTTCTTTATGAACAAGACAGTGACCCTTCCCCTGGGGAGCATGTCCCAGAGAAAACCAGGTGCTGAACAACTTGTTAGCAACATTATCTCTGAGGATGGGTAAGTTCTCTGTCTTGGGGCCACAGAAGTTTCTCCAAACCTACACCACTCCTGACCCTTCCCTGCCTCCCCATCTCAGTAGATGATCTTGCTTTCTACTTCGCAGAGAAAACTGAGGTCTGGACCAGGAACTGTTGCCCCAACCTATTTCCTTCCCTTTCCTCCTTTCTGCCTGCCCTTCTGGAAAGAGTGTAGGCTTTGCATTCAAGCAAACACAGGTGCTAACTGTGGGTTTGTGAGTTACCTTGGGCAAATTACTTAACCTCTGAGTCTCAGTTTCCTCATCTGTAAAATGATCATGATAACACCTACCTCATTAGGTTGTCCTGAAGATTAAATGAAACATCCTATATCAACATGCCTGTCTTTTCATAGTTGCTCAGTAAATGGTCCATTCCTTTCTCTGACCCTCTCTCCCCAGCCACCTGATGAGATAAGTGCTATCCTTCCTGTTTTACAGATGAGGAAACTGAAGGCAAGTCTACTGATGTTCAAGTCTGTCAGTTAACTTACCCAAAGTCACATGTTGCTAAGTGGCAGGCCCTGAGTTAATTCCATATCTCAGACTCCAGCCCCAGGGGATCGCGCTGCTACTGCAAAAAGCAAATGCAAAGACAATCTGTTGGCATTTTAATAATGCCGAATTAATTCAATTTAAAGATTGTTCCTTAGTCTGACATTTTGTCCATTCTCTCTCTCTCTCCCCACCACCCTTCGTGTTGTTAGAATGTCCTTTATCTCTCTTTCTCTTTTTTTTTTTTTTTTTTTTTTGAGATAGGGTCTCACTCTGTCACTCAGGCTGGAGTGCAGTGGCACGATCTTGGCTCACTGCAGCCTTGGGCTCAGGTGATTCACCCACCTCAGCCTCCTGAATAGCTGGGTCTACAGGCATGTGCCACCATGCCCAGCTAATTATTTGCATTTTTAGTAGAGATGGGGTTTTGCCATGTTGCCCAGGCTGGTCTTGAACTCCTGGCCTCAAGTGATCTGCCTGCCTTGGCCTCCCAAAGTGCTGGGATTACATGTGTGAGCCACTGTGCCCAGCCTAGAATGTCCTTTATCTTAAGAAATGATTATTGTATTTTTTCCTTACTTGGAAAGAAAGCTAGCTATGCAACATCCACCCCCTGCATTACAAAACTGCCTTAAACAGCCTAGGTAGGCTGCCCCTCCTTATCTCTGGCAAAGGGCTGGCCCCAGAATGTCTGTATTAGAGGGGCTAAAGTTGGTGCTTTGGTTGGGAAGAGGAAGTCGAGGAATTGTCTAAAAGCTAGTTAAATAACTATTAACCTTTTTTTGAAGGAATTAATGGAGAATTCAGAGAAATCAGAGCTTCTACCCCACCACCCTCTGTCATTGCACTGCCCTGGCACATGGGCACAACGTCTTCTGAGAAGGGACACAAACTGCTCAGACATGCGGCATCCTCCCTGTAGTCCTCCTTTCCTGGCCAGTCGGAGAACGATCTCTGCCTTTCACTTCTGAACAGCTTCCAGCATGCCCCATAGGGAACATTTTGGATTTGAATGAAGAGCATAAAAATGTGGTCAGCATATTGGCCTTGGTATTTGATTTTCTTTTTTCCATGCAACCGGCCCCAGGAGGTGACTGACAAGTTGGGCCAAGTGCACTGAAAGCCCTGTCTCAGCTGGCCCATAACTCCTGAGCTCACAGACCCCTAAGGACCCCGTGAGCCAGCAGAGAGCCATAAATCCAGCAAGCTGGAGGCTGGGAGCTCACTGATTGCACTGGGGAAAAGCAGCCTGATCTGATTGCTATGTGAGCTGGAGAGAGAAAAGGTGGTAACTGGAGTGCTGGAAATACAACGACTTTGGAACAAAATGAAGCAACAGAGGAATGGCGGGAGGGACTGTGGTTTTCTCATCTGTACAACAAAGGGGCTGGATTGGACTGCCTCTGAAGCCCTTTCATCACAGAAATTCTGTGTTTCTCTTTGTAACTAAGGTCAAACAGATGTGGGAGGGTGTCAGGATGGGAAAGCAAGATCGGGGGACCCAGAGAAGCCAGAAGAGGCAACGAGGAGGCCAACATATTTACTGCCCAATTACTATCACATTTTTTGGTGTGTGTGTGAGACAGGGTCTCACTCTGTCTCCCAGACTGGAGTGAAGTGGTGCGATCTCGGCTCACTGCAAACTCCGCCTCCCAGGTTCAAGCGATGCTCATACCTCAGCCTCCTGAGTAGCTGGGATTACAGGCACATGCCACCACACCTGGCTATTTTTTTATTTTTAGTAGAGATGGGGTTTCACCATGTTGGCCAGGCCGGTCTCGAACTCCTGGCCTTAAGCCACTCACCTGCTCAGCCTCCCAAAGTGCTGGGATTACAGGTGTGAGCCACTGCACCCGGCCAACTATCACATTTAATTCTCAGAATAACAAGTGAGATAGATATAGTTATCGCCATTTTACAGAGAACACTGAAGTACAGAGGCTACATTAATATCTCAAGGTCACAAGGCTCCGTGCTCAGGCTGGGATTCCAACCCAGGCAGTCTGACCCAGAGCCTGCACGCTTGGTCATGAAGCCCTCTCGCCTGAGTATGCAATGTGACCAGGAAAACCCTAGAGGAAACATGTACACAACTTGTGTTTCCTTACTTTTAAGGGTAAGAGTGGAAAACAGATAGTCCCCATGGAGTAGATTGTCCAAAATACACATCTGTCTTCTGGGAAAGAGGAGTGTGTGTGTGTGTGTGTGTGTGTGTGTGTGTCCATAGGGGATGTAACAGACAGAACCAAGAAGCATGTAGGTGAAAATATTTAATAGGGATGAATGTAAATTCCTGTACCTGGGCACAGAATCCCCATTATATAAAAATAGAATAGAGAGTTAGGATCAGAAAGCATCAATTTAGGGGCTTCACCTGACAGTAAGCTCAGGTTGAACACCAGTGTGGTGAGGCTTCCAGAAAAGCCCACCACAGGGCTGCATCAACAGAAGGGAAGTGTCCCACACCAGGACAGAACCCTTAGAGCATTCGCGCTAGGTTGAGTTCCAGGCCCCTTGCTATAAGAGGGACAGAGCCAGGCCCGAGAGGATAAAGAGGAGAGCAACAGGGATAGAGATGGACATCTGAGGAAGAGGTAAAACACCAGTTGAAAGAACCAGACCAGACATGGTGGCTCATGCCTATAATCCCAGCACTCTGGGAGGCCGAGGCAGGTGGATCACCTGAGGTCAGGAGTTTGAGACCAGCCTGGCTAACATGGTGAAATCCCGTCTCTACTGAAAATACAAAAATTAGTCAGGTGCAGTGGTGGGCACCTGTAATCCCAGCTACTTGGAAGGCTGAGGCAAGAGAATTGCTTGAACCCAGGAGACAGAGGTTGCATTGAGCCAAGATTGTGCCACTGCACTCCAGCGTGGGCAACGGAGAGACTCTGTCATAAAAAAAAAGAAAAGAAAAAGAAAGAACCAGGTGACATTGTGCAAGTTACACCATACATCACAACGTCAGTTTTCCTATCTGCAAAAGGGGTTTATTAGTAGGGTCGGCATAGAGATTAAATGAGGTAATGCATGTAAAGTGCTTAGCTGGGGGCTGGACATAATAAACGTTAGCTGCACCAGCCGTTATTAAACCCTGAGCATGCTCACCTCAGACAAGGGGTGCATCAGGGACCTGGCTGGAGGATCAAGCACAGGGATCTCCATGGCATGGGTCCAGAGTCACAGCTCTGCATGTAACTTAGTGAAGCCAAAGGCCCCACAAGTTGTTCCTCATTCTCCGACATGAGTTCTATTAAACCTCAGCAGCTCATTCTTCTTGGTGGTAGTGAGTTCTCTTAGTGATCAAAGCACAAAGGTGTCTGGCTAGCACTGTTCCCTCCTTTTGGGCAGGCTAGTTGGGTGGGCAGGGAGTGCAGGGGCCATGGGACCAGCAGGGCCCCCAGTGACTGCCAAGGTCCAAGGCACCTCCTGCTGGCTCATTCAGCCCCCTCCTGTCCTGGTCCTTCCCCTTCCCCAGCCCACAGCCCCATCTTGTCCTCCTCCACCCTCCTTGCTCTCTTGCTGGGAGCAGGGACAGCAATGCTAGTCTCCCCTTTGACACTTTTCCTGAACATTGGCTGAGCATCAGTTTCCTACACTGGCAGAAGCGAGACACACAGTAGGCTTTCAAGGACAGAGAGGAGGAGGACTGAATGCTTAGAAGACAGCAAAGTACATCACAGGCTGTTGGGTTGGAAAGCACCTGCAGGATCACCTAGTTTAATCCTTAGACTTGGTGGTTTTCTAACTGTACTGAGCATAGAATTATTTGCGGTAGATTGTTTAAATGCAGATTCCTGGGCCCTACGTACTGAAATATAGTCTCTTGGGTGGATTCCCAGGAATTTCATTTGTAACCAGCTCCAGCAGGTGATAGCCCATGCAGGTGGTCTGGGTGGACATTTTGAGGAACACTGCCCTTATTCCTGACTCCTCTCCATATTTCTACTACATTTCTGCCACATAGCCATGAGAAAACTCACAGAAAAGAGTTCACAGAACGCCTCTGCTCTCAACTCATTCACAGTCTAGCTGGAGACAGAGGACAGCCACAGGAGCAGTTAGTGCTCAGGTCTTGACCGAGGGCCTGCCATGGGAGTTCAGAGGCAGGCTGGCCCAACTCAAGGCTCCGGGAGGAGACAAGGTTTGAGCAGGGCCAGGACAACTGGATATGGTTTTCTTCCCTAGTCAGCTAAGATCTGTTCTTAGTGGAGGTGCTCAATTAGCCAAGCTCATGAATTCTGCATGTCTGACTGACTTTCATCCACCTCCCTCTCCTCCCTTTAGATGGAGCCCTCTGCTCTCTGGGATGTAATTATGATATCTGGCCTGTTTTAATGAAGGCAAAAATATTCAGTATTTGTATGCGACTTCTCCCATGTTGGAGAGGGTGGGAGGGGGCAGGGCGGGGAGGCGGAGCTTTGGGAGAATGAGAGACTAATAACCGCACCTTTGCACTACCATCTAGCGTCTCAGTTCACAAAGTCCATTCACAAGTATTTTCTCATGGAATCTATGGCCCTACCACGGCGGCCAAGTGTTTTAGAACCATTTGTGCCAGCAAGGTGTGTCTGCATGGTGTTTTAAATGATGTTGACATTATGTCAGCTCAAGTAAATCAATATTTCCATGTCAACCAACTCATTTAGCTGAGAGTGCACATACCAGGATATCAGTTAACTTACATCAAAAATGTTTCATTAGGAAGTCAGTTTTTATTTCTCTTATTGTTCATGGTGATGTTCACTGACCTATTCCTAGCATGTTACACTAACCTTGAACTGCTGATTGGAATAAGCACAATTATTTTACAAACCACTAGAAAAATAAAGAGTTTTATTAGTTACTATACAACCATTGGTTGTAAACTATGTGCCAATTTCAAAGATACTAAAATTTGAAAAATAATGCATGTTTAAATCTGTAAAATGGGCCAGGCACACTGGCTCATGCCTGTAATCCCAGCACTTTGGGAGGCCGAGGCAAGCAGATCACTTCAGGTCAGGAGTTCAAGACCAGAATGGCCAACATGGAGAATCCCCGCCTCTGCTAAAAATACAAAAATTAGCCAGGTGTGGTAGCAGTGCCTGTAATCCCAGCTACTCAGGAGGCTGAGGCAGGAGAATCACTTGAACCTGGGAGGTGGAGGTTGCAGTGAGCCAAGATCACACCACTGTACTCCAGGCTGGGCGACAGAGCAAGACTCTATCTAAAAAAGAATAAATAAATAAAAATAAATAAATCAGGAAAATGGTCTAGGTGACAATGAACACAACAATAAACATTAGTCCACCTGACTTTGGCACATGAATTTTTTTTTTTTTGAGACGGAGTCTCTGTCACCCAGGCTGGAGTGCAGTGGTGCGATCTTGGCTCACTGCAAGTTCCGCCTTCCGGGTTCACGCCATTCTCCTGCCTTAGCCTCCCGAGTAGCTGGGACTACAGTCACTCACCACCATGCCTGGCTAATTTTTTGTATTTTTAGTAGAGATGGGGTTTCACCATGTTAGCCAGGATGGTCTTGATCTCCTGACCTTGTGATCCGCCCACCTCGGCCTCCCAAAGTGCTGGGATTACAGGTGTGAGCCACCGCACCCAGCTGGCACATGAATTTTTTTACTCAACATTGATCCCAAATTCAATAGCAAATGGGAGAGGTACAGAAGGAGAGAGGTGAGAGGCAGTTTCCAACTTATCAAGCTAGAAGATCATAGACCATTTTTCTTATGCTCTAAAAGAGCATAGAGACTTAAAATTTTACAGTTCCATTTCATAGGTGAAATTATCAGTGCTCCAAGACATACATGGCTGCTCAAGGCCACACAGGTAGGAGTGGCATGGAACTCAACACTAGGGCTTCTGCTTCAAAATTCAGTGACCTAAACAACTCAAATTCCATCAACTGATGGGTGAATGGATAAACAAAATATGGTATAACCACATGGTAGAATATTATTCAGCCAGAAAAAGGAGTGAAATACTGATACATGCTACAACATGGCGAACCTTGAAAACATTCTGCTAAGTGTAAGAAGTCAGACACAAAAAGCACATGTTTATTTATATGAAATATCTAGAATAGGCAAGTCCACCGACAAGAAAACAGCTGAGTGGTTGCCAGGGGCTGAGAGGAGGGGCAATAGGAGTGACTGCTCATGGGAATGGGGTTTCCTTTTGGGGGGATGAAATGTGCTGGAACTAGATGGTGGTGATGACACACATCCAATGTACTAAGTGTCACTAGTGGCCGGGCGCGGTGGCTCATGCCTGTAATCCCAGCACTTTGGGAGGCTGAGGTGGGCGGATCACGAGATCAGGAGTTCAAGACCAGCCTGGCTGATATGGTGAAACCCAGTCTCTACTAAAAATACAAAAATTAGCCAGAAGTGGTGCACGCCTGTAATTCCAGCTACTCGGGAAGCTGAGACAGGAGAATTGCTTGAACCTGGGAGGTGGAGGTTGCAGTGAACCGAGATCACACCACTGGACTCTAGACTGGGCGACAGAGCGAGACTCCGTCTCAAAAAAATAAATAAACAAAAAATAAATGTCACTAGTGGTAAATTTTATGTTCTGTGTATTTTACTACAATTGAAAGAAAGGAAGGAAGGAAGGAAAGAGGGAGGGAGGGAAGGAAGGAAGGAGAAAGTAAGAAAGAGGAAGGAAGGAAGGAAGGAAAGAAGGAAGGAAGTCAGGGAAAATCGAATATTCCATGTTCCCTCCTCCCTGGTACTGTGCAGCCCTGGTGTGCAGGCTGGCACAGCAAGTGCCTACCATGCAGGGGGCACTGAATAAATTGTTGATAGAATCGGGGGTCGCCACTGTTTTAGAGAATTGTAGGAAATCCCCAGAGAAAAGACAGCGCATTGCTCTGGAGGTCACAGTCAGGAGGCTGGGGGTGGAGGTGGGCAGAGAGAAAAAGAAGTGAGAAAAGAGAGCTGTGGAGGGACAGGCAAATGGGAGAAACAGGAAAAAAGAAAAGAAAGAAGAGAGAAAAGTGGGGAAGGGGAAAGGGTCTTCTCTCCAGAGAAAGCAGGGCAGGAAGGAGAGAAGAGCGTGGGCTGAGGTGAGTGGAGGAAGGAGGGGCAGCGGGGAGAAGCTGGGGCAGCTGGAGAGCTAAGGTGCCAGAGGAGAGGGCACAGCGGGCACTTGGCAAGCCCACTCCCCACCCTCCACCCGGGTTGTGCCCCTCCTCCTCCCACAGGAAGATGAGCAGAGCTGGCCTGAGATCATCTGTCTTCATTACACCGTCCCCACCAGCCCTGTCACTTCTTGCCAGAAAACTCATCAATATTCTCCTGAGACTTGCCAGACCCAGCCCCTTTCCTCCCCTGCCCCCACCCCAGCCCCCCACCATCCTCCAAGGCCATGTGCCTGGACCATCTGATGAGCACACCCGAGTCCTCCGCTCCAGGGTCCCTGCTCTTCTCTCTCTCCTCGGTAGATCCAACCAGGGCCCTCCCTCCTGGCCGCAGGGTCCGTGCTAGGGAGGAAATGGACGCATTCCCTGGAGCTGGGGAGAAGCCTTCCTGGAAGCCAGCCGGGCTGAGAGGGGCTATCTCAGTGTGTCAGCCCCATGGGGAAGACATCCTTGACCCCTGTGTTTGAAATTTCAAAGCACCCCCCAGCACTTGGTATCACTTGCATGCACTTCATTTTTCTCTAGTCTAAACCCTTGACCGTTGTCTAGTATGGGCTCTGTATGTATAACCTATAGTGCATATTTACGTTGTTTATTCATCTCCTCCTTGTAGAATACTCTGGGAGGGCAGGGCTTATGTCAGATGTGTTCACTGCTGCATACCCACGCCTAGGACAGTTCTGGGAACATAAGTGGAATGAATGAGTGTTGCAGTGTTGGGTTTGGACGCCCAGCAGCAAAGTGTTGGCACCTTCTGGGTGCCTAACAGCCTCACTAAAGATTGGGATAGGGAAGTTTCAGTACTGAAATCCAATGGCTTCAATACCAAGAAACAAAAGCAGAAACCAGATTTAAAAATTCCTCTGATTCTCACCCATCCAGTGGCGTCTGTTACCTTTAGAATAAAACTCGAACTATTTCCCAACCTGGCCCAACTTGATGAGGCCCCTGGCTGCATTTTTCATCTCATTTCCTACTAAGCTCTGCCTCATTCACTCTGCAGAAGCCACTGTGGACCTCTTGCAGCTGCTCCAACCCTTGTCCCAACCTACCAAGGTTATTCCCCACTCAGTGTTTTAGCACCACAGCCCAGACTTTAATACAGGCAGGTGACCCCGGAGAGCTCAGTGGGTAGAGCATCAGACTTTTAATCTGAGGGTCCAGGGTTCAAGTCCTTGTTCGGGCGTCCTATTTTGGCTGGGCATGGTGGCTCACTCCTGTAATCCCAGCACTTTGGGAGGCTGAGACGGGAGGATCACAAGGTCAGGAGTTCGAGACCAGCCTGGTAAGTATGATGCAATCCTGTCTCTACTAAAAAGTGCAAAAATTAGCCGGGCATGGTGGCGTGTGCCTGTAATCCCAGCTACTTGGGAGGCTGAGGCAGGAGAATTGCTGGCAGGGTGAAGTTGCAGTGAGCCAACATCGTGCCACTGCACTCCAGCCTGGGTGACAGAGTGAGACTCTTGTCTCAAAAAAAAAAAAAAATACAGGCAGGCAACTGGCTTCAGACAGCCTGTCCCTCATTCTATTTAGGTCTCAGCTAGAATCTCACCTCCTCAGAGATGCCTGCCCTGACCACCTAAGCTAACATAGCATCCCCCATCCCTCTCCAACCCCTGACCTGCTTTTTCCCTTCTGGTGCTACCTGACTATATAGTACATATGTTTGTTTATGGCTCTTTCATTAGAGTGTAAGCTCCATGAGGGCAGGAACTTTGGTTCACCCCAGGTAGTAGGTGCTGTTGGTACTTTGCTCACCTCCTTTGTTCTAACTACAGAGCAGTGCTTAACCATCCACCAGCATCTGCCTTTCTTTGCCAGATGGCTTTCTCCTGCGGTACCTGCTTTGCTTGCCTTGTGATATGGCTTGGCTCTGTGTTCCTACTCAGATCTCACCTTGACTTGTAATAATCTCCATGTGTCAAGGGCGGGACCAGGTGGAGATAATCGAATCATGGAGGTGGTTCCCCCATACTGTTTTCATGATAGTGAGTTCTCACCAGAGATCTGATGGTTTTATAAGGGGCGAAATTCCCCCTTTGGTCAGCTCTCATTCTTCTCTTTCCTGCTGCCATGTGAAGAAGGACATGTTTGTTTCCCCTTCTGCCATGATTGCAAGTTTCCTGAGGTCTCCCCAGCCCTGCAGAACTGTGAGTCAATTAAATCTCTTTCCTTTTTAAATTACCCAGTCTCAAGCAGTTCTTTATAGCGGTGTGAAAACGGACTAATACACCTTGCATCCAGCAAAAGGTAATTCTCAGGAAACTAACACACACCCCAGAAACCCTCAACCAATGGCAGTTAATAGCTCTCGGGTAGCAAGTATTATTACTAGCATATTTAGTGAACCTGAGGTATTTTGAGTATAAACAAGTGTTATAAGTAGAGGAAGGGATCCTACTAGTGTGTAAAATAGGAAGTATGAGCTTGGATTGAGGTGTTCTGGTTGGTTGCCTCAGTGGGTGATGATGATTAGGGTAGAAACTAATCGTTGTTGGGAGCTGGTGTATAACATACCTCTACCCCTTTGTTTCCCAGGTAAAATGATTCTGTGGTGCCCATTCTAACCTGGCTCCCAGAGTTACTCAGTGGCCTTGAGCTTTGATGACTCCCAGGGGTAATTTGCCTGATAATGATCCTTTATGGGCTGCCTTCCCTTCCCAGTTTCCCTTCCCTATTCCACTCCTGGTATATCCTGGGATCACTTCCTAAATAAAATTCTACAGTTAAAACTTTATTTCAAATTGGAATGCTTCATACGTTGCTGGTGGGAATGTAAAATGGTGCAGCTGCTTTGGAGGATAGTTTGGCAGGTTCCCAAAATGTTAAATATGGAGCTACCATATGACCCAACATTTCCACTAGGTATCTATACCTGAAAGAATCGAAACATATGTCTGCACAAAAACTTGTACATAAATATTTATAGCAGCATAATCCATAATAGCAAGAAAGTGGAAACCACCCAAATGTCCATGAAATGGTGAATAAATAAGCTAAATGTGGTACATCCATACAATGGAATAGTATTCAGCCATAGAAAGGAATGAAGTACTAATACGTGCTACAACATGGATGAACTTTGAAAACATTATGCTAGATGAATGAAGCTAGTCACAAAGGGCCACATATTGTATGATTCCATTGATATGAAAGTCCAGAATAGGGAAATCTATAGAGACAAAAAGTATATTTGTGATTGCTAGGGGTCAGGAGAAGAGGAGAATGGGAATAACTGCTAATGTGTATGAGGTTTCTTTATAGGGTGATGAAAGTGTTCTAAAATTGTGATGGTTGCACAACTCTTAATATACTAAAAATCACCACATTATACACTTTGAAGAGGTAAATTATATGGTATGTGAGTTATATCTCAATAAAGCTTTTTAATTTTTTTAAAGCCCTTGTCTCAAGGTTCACTTCTTGGGAAACCTCAACTAGGATTCCCTAGAACCTAGAATTGTGCCTAGCACATCGTAAGTGTTTAATCAGTGTGGAAATACATGTCGAATGACTGAATATTGAAAAACAGCAAACTCAGGTTTAATATGTCACATACACACAACTGCTAATAGAACCATACCTCCATTCCCACAAGCCAGGCCTTGACCACCACCTCATTCCCTACGGGAAACATTAAGTCCGGCAGGCATGTCTGTTTGGAATTGTTAGCTTGTGAAAGGAGCAGAGTGGTGTGTATGTGTGTTAGTGAGATGGTGAGGGAGGGAAAGGGATGTGTGTGGTGTGTATGGGGTTGGGTGTGTGTGTGTGATGTGTGTGTAGTATGTGTGGTGTGAATTCTGTGTGTGTATATATGTGTAGTGTGTGTATATGTGTGCTGTGTGGTGTGTGTGTGTATGTGTACAGTGTGTGTATGTAGTATGTATGGTATATATATGGTGTGTGCTGTACATATGCATGTGTGTGTGTGTGTGTGTGTGTGGTGTGTGTGTGGTGTATGTGTGGTGTGTGTGTGTATATGTGTAGTGTGTTTATATGTGTGCGGTATGGGGTTCCTGCAGCAGGTCACTGTCACTCTGCAGGGTGTCCCCACCCGCAGGGATTTGGCCGACATCTTCAGCTGTCCATTGGTTGGCCAGTCCCATCTTTTGGGGTTCAAAGGCTGAGAAGAGAAAATGGAGCCCGACCCTGAGCAGGTTTAGAGCAGAGGACAACCCTCACCCATGATCCAACATGCCAGACCCTTTCTCATCTGTTAGCAAGAAAGCCAGTCCTTGAGGGACTTAGATCACTCCCATCACCATTAGAATGGGCTTCCCAACATCTATGACTCAACATCCCCCTCAACTGAGTGAGACTGTCAGATCCCTGCCCCCATCCCCCACCCCTACCTGCTATGGCCTAGCTGAGCTCCAAGGGTGAAGACCCCGTGGCCCCATGTGTGCCCTGCGAAGCTGTATGACACTGGTGAGCAGGGTGTGAGCCCTGGGACTGTCAGAGCCCCGTAAGGTTCAGAGCAGGCTCCTTCCCACCTTGGCCCCGGTCTCCTGGGAGTGTGGTGAGGCACAGGGCTGGCTGTCTGCTGACATTCCAAGTCCTTCCAGCAGGGTACATCCTCTGCCCTTCCCCCTGAGGGGGTAACCATCAGGACTGCCCCTCCTTCCTCAAACCCTGGCAGTTCCAGGGGTGCCCTCTGTCCCAGGCCTGGCCTGGCCAGCTGCCCCCTCCATTCTGCAGGGCCATGTGGATTGCCTCTAGCTGTCCCTGGTCCAGGCGCTCAGTGGCAGAACTGTAAATCCTCTAGGCTGGCTCCAGACTCTACCTGCCTGGGCACCTGCTTCGGAGGACGGGCCTGCCTTTCCCGCCCCCGGCAGATGGCCACTGCGCCTTGGGATCTGCAAGCAGGAAAAGCAGCACCAAGTGTCCCCTGACTGGGCCTCCCTTGGCCCTGGCCCGCTTCCCTCAGACCCCTCCCCAGGCAGCGTGCCCCTGCCCACCTGTGGGCAGCACTGGCTGTTGGCCCCAGCCCATTCCAGTGCTCATTCTGACGGTTAAGTCAGACGTCACTCCACAAATATTTTTGGCCTCCTTGCTCTGAGCCAGGCACTGTGCCAGGCCCTGGGGATACGAAGATGAATGAGGAAGCTAGAGGGTACTGCCCACAAGGACTCAGGAGAGCAGAGCAAGTAACACAGAACGCAATGTAGTAAAAGCAAAGGCATTGTTCATAAAACAGAGCTAATCACACGCAGGCACTTCTGTAAGCACTTTATGTACATTAGGTCATGTAGTTGCACAGCTCCATGGTGGAGGTCTCATTACAAATACAGAAGCTGAGGCTCAGAGAGGTGAGGACATTTGTCCAGGGCCACCCAGCTACTACAGGGTCGAGGTAGGATTCAAACCCAGGCTGTCTAGCTGTCCAGCTCGAGCCTAGCTTTTATTTATTTATCTATTTATTTGAGACTGAGTCTCACTCTATCACCCAGGCTGGAGTGCAGTGGTGCTATCTTGGCTCACTGCAACCTCCGCCTCCTGGGTTCAAGTGATTCTCGTGCCTTAGCCTCCAGAGTAGCTGGGATTACAGGCATGCACCACCACACCCGGCTAATTATTGTATTTTTCAGTAGAGGCAGGGTTTCTCCATGTTGGCCAGGCTGGTCTCAAACTCCTGACCTCAACTGATCTGCCTGTCAAGGCTAGCTTTTAAACAATGTTAGATTGCTTCCAGATGAACCCAGAAGGAAGAAGCTCAGAGGGCATCTCTGAGCTGCCTGGAGAGGTAGTGAGGGATCACCGGGCAGCTGGCTTTCTCTTCCCAGAGGCATTGAACTGATTTAAATATGGCTCTAAACACAGTGAGCTGGCAGGGGCCTTGGGGCCTCATGATATTAAGCCCTTAATGGTGCGAAGCCCTTCCAGGTACTAAAGGGCAGCAATGTTGGCCCTTGGCATGGGAGGGCAGGGAGGGAGGAGAGCCATGGTGCCAAGAATCTGTAACCACAAGACACCGTGTCTCAAAAAAAAATTTTTTTTTGAGACAGGGTCTTGCTCTGTTGCCCAGGCTGGAGTGCAGTGGCATAGTCTTGGCCCACTGCAGCCTCAAACTCCTGGGCTTAAGCTGTCCTTCCACCTCAGTCTCCCGAGTAGCTGGGACTACAGGTGTGTGCCACCATGCCAGGCTAATTTTTTAATTTTTTGCAGAAGTGGGGTCTTGCTATGTTGCCCAGGCTGGTCTCGAACTCTGGGTTCAAGCAATCCTCCCACCTTACCCTCCCAAAGTGCTGGGATGACAGAAGCGAGCTACTCCTGGCTAAGACACCCTGTCTTTGGTGCCAATATCACCACATGAGCAGAGGGCAGTCCTGGGGGTCCCAATGAGGCCTCTCCACCATTTATTTTATTCATTCCATTATAGTCCATACTTTCTTGATCACCACACTTATTTCATTGCCTGTCTATCTCCTAAGTCTCCAAGTTCCCCAGGAGCAGGGGCTGTGTGTGTATTAACCAAGGTCGTGTCCCCTGCAACTAGTACCATGCTTGGCATAGAAGATAATGACTTAATGAAGTTGCCGAATGAATGGATGGATGGGTGAAGAATGGGTGAGTGGATGAACATGAGCCTTCCAATCACCCTGGGAAGTGGAGTAGGCATTATTATCCCCATGTCATGGGCCCTGGGAAGGGGCATGGCAGAGCTAAGGGACCAGATCCCTGTTCTGACTCCAGCCCAAGCAACATTGTTGGGTCACTCTGGGGGCAGGTCCCTAGGGTCATAGGAACCAGTAAAGGCCCAAACAAAGTTGGCTGTGGAGACCTCTCACTATGAAAGCTCCCACTTTCCTTCTCTTTCGCTCCTTCCCTCTGCTGGGCCCCCCAGAAGGCAGTAGTCCCTTTCCCTGGCCTGGCCCATCACTGTGTGCTTGATGCCCATAGCAGTGGAGCAGACACATGGCCTGGGGGACAAAAATGTGGGGTTGTTTCTTGTTTTTTTTTTGAGACAGAGTTTCGCTCTGTTGCCCAGGCTGGAGTGCAGTGATGTGGTCTTGGCTCACTGCAACCTCTGCCTCCCAGGTTCAAGGGATTCTCCTGCCTCAGCCTCCCGAGTAGCTGGGATTACAGGTGCATGCCGTCACACCTGGCTAATTTTTTGTATTTTTAGTAGAGACGAGGTGTCACCATGTTGGCCAGGCTAGTCTTGTACTCCTGACCTCGTGATCCACCTGCCTCAGCCTCCCAAAGTGCTGGGATTACAGGCATGAGGCACTGTACCCAGCCTTGTTTTTTGTTTTGAGACAAGTTCTCACTCTGTCATCCAGGTTGGAGCGCAGTGGCACAATCTTGGCTCACTGCAGCCTCGACCTCCTGGGCTCAAGTGATCCTCTCACCTCAGCCTCTGGCATAGCCAGGACTATTTTTGTAGAGATGGGATCTTGCTATGTTGTCCAGACTGGTCTGGAGCTCCTGGGCTCAAGAAATCAATCCTCCCACCTCAGCCTCCCAAAGTGCTGGGAGTAGAGGCATGAGCCATCACACCTGGGCACCATGGGCACCACCCAGGACCATGGTGATGGGGAGGGGGGTGGGGTGGTGGGGGGCGGGGGGTGGGGTGAAGCTTCATTCATAAGCACCCTCACTCCTCACTACAAACTCTCAGAGAGTTCTGAGAACTCTCCAGGAACAATGTTGCAACCATTCGTTCCACACATATTTATCAAGGGCCTCCTGTGTACCACACAGGATTTAGGCACCAGGAACCCAGATCCGCCCTCAAGGACCTCTAGTGCAGCAGGGGAGACAGAGAAGAAAGCAGGCAGCCACATGCTAGGGAGAGCCAAGCCACGGGGGAGACCAGTGGCTCTTGGGGGTGGACTGAAGACTGCAGGGTGAAGTTATCCCTTTGAGGGGCCCAGACACTGAGCTGAGAAATGGCACAATTGCTAGAGAGAGAATTACAAGAAAAGCTGAGCTGTGGATGCAAACGTGTGAGACAGAGAAGGGCAGGAGAAGAAGCCAGGCTGGCAGGGGTAGGGGGGTAATAATTCCAGTTCTAACTGCTTCTACACAGAAAAACTCATTCAATCCTCGCAACAAGTCTATGAGGCAGGTACTCTTAAAATACCGATTTCATAGGTGAGAAAACCATGGCACAGAGAGGTTCAGTGACTTGCCTCGGACACACAGCTAGAAAGTAACAGGTAGGTTTTTTTTTTTTTTTTTTGAGACAGAGTCTTGCTCTGTCACCCAGGCTGGAGTGCAGTGGTGTGATCTCAGCTCTTGCAACTTCCACTTCCCGGGTTCAAGCTATTCTCCTGTCTCAGCCTCCAGAGTAGCTAGGATTACAGGCATGCATCACCACACTGGGCTAATTTTTTGTATTTTTAGTAGAGGTGGAGTTTTACCAAGTTGGCCAGGCTGATCTCGAACTCCTGACCTCAAGTGATCTGCCCGCCTCGGCCTCCCAAAATGCAGGGATTACAGGTGTGAGCCACCGCGCCCAGCCACAGATAGGATTTGAACCCAGGAAATCCGGCTCCAGCACCTGTGCTTCTAACCACCATACTGCACGGCTGTGGCAGGCAGGAGTCAAACCATAGACATCCTTTTGGTCATACTAAGGAGCCTAAAATGCTCTCCCAGGGGATGGGGAGACCCTGGAAGTTTGAACGGGAAAGAGGGATGAGGCTGGAGGCCGCATGGAGGATGGGTTTCAGGGGTGAGGTGCGAGGGCGGCCAGGAGACTGTTGCTGCAGCCAGGTGAGAAGAGGTCCAAGGCAGTGGTGGGAGAGGACAGGACAAATTTGAGAAAAACCAAGAAGGTAAACTTGGCAAAATGTGTGACTGGCAGGAAATGAAAGCTTGTGAAGAGGGAGGTGTGAAGAGGGGCTTTCCGATCTCTGGCTGGGTGCTTGGGGGAGGGTGCGCCACCGGCCAGGCCACCGAACACAGGAGAAAGGCTGTCAGAGTGACGCTGAGTTGAGGTTGGGGTGTGTTGTCTTGGAAGTATTTGCGGGACGCCCAGGTGGAGGTGCACAGCAGTCAGTAGAACCCCACAGCCCTGCTGCTACACCAGACCCATCTTCTCCCCACCCACCCTGCCCCCTCCCCCACCCCCATCTTCCTCACCCCCCTCTTCCCTCCACCCTAGAGCCGCCAGATTCCTGGAAAGCCCCAGTGCTTCCTCTGGGTTCCCAAGGCCCTGCACCTGTGTGGCACCAGGGCCTCCTCCCTGAAGCAACAGTTCGCCTCCCGTGGAGTGGGCATCGCAGATCCGCTCCCATTTCCTGCCTGCCCTTAATGTCCTCAGATGCTGGGATGGGAGTTTTCTAGTCTGTTTTCCCCTGGCAGCAGTGGGGACTTGATCTCTCTCCACGTCGTGTGGCCACAGCCTGTGACTCCATCCCCGTTAAGTGAACCAACACCGAATTGAGGAAGATCCCGTGCCGATCTGCACACTGATCTGTTGCAAGTCTGCTCATCAGGGTTCCTAGAGGGCAGCCACCTGGGCTGTGGCAGGGAAAGAACTGGGTGTGTAGGGGAATCAGGAAGGGGGATTTGTGGCAGACAGAGCTTGGGATGGGATGGGACCCAGGGTGCCTGGGAGAGACCTCTCACCAGAGGTCAGGAATCTAGATGCTAACCCTGGCCCTGCTACTGTGCTGCTGTGTGACCTTGGGCATGTTACCCAACTGCATGCATCTCCTCTGTCATACTCAGGCTCAACAGCATAGCCTGGCAGCCGGACACGTGGGCTGTCAACCTCCCTGTCTCACCTTCCTGCAGGGCGGCCTCTCTGCCATCAGGAGAGGGGAAGCCCACAGAGCCACAGTGAGCAGTGCTGGAGGGGTGGGCGCTTGGCAGAAAACCCAGCAAGGTGTTTAACAGCAACAGGACAATAGAGCGGCTTAGCACCGGGAGCTTATTCTGCTTATTTTCCCATCTGTGTGTCGGGGCATGCCAGGGCTGGGTGTCTACATTTCGGTAAGCCTCTTGCTACAATAGCATTCTCAGCAGCTTCAGTCACTTAGACCACAGCGGTAATCCGCTCAGGAAGAGCCCAGCCCTCGCCGCAGCAGCCCGGGGGGCCGTATTTGGGGCAGGACGCCTGTCTGCCTCTGCAGCCACTCCTATTGCCTGCCTGCCTCTCTTTCCTTGTCCAGTGTGTCACCTTCAGATGCCCTACAGGCCCCCCAACAAGGGTGGGTCAGTGGGAGCACTGATGGGTCCCTCCCAGCTGAAGGGAATTAGGTTAGACATGAGGAAGAACTGTCCCAGTGTTGGGGTGGCAAGTAAAGAAGAAGGTGGTTTCTTTTTTCCTAAACAGTTTAAAAAATATTAGCTATTCTTCTATCTGAGGTACAGTCAGGTGAGTTTGGCCTGGGGGCAGGGAGATGGCCACTGAGCCCCTGGAAAGGAGTTGAGTGGGGCTTGGCTTGGGGGAGGGAGGGCTACAGCAAAGACATGGGTGAGGAGGAGCTCTGGAAATAGCTCCCCCAAGGAGAAACAGCTCCCTTTCCCCCTTGAGGTAACTGATCAGACTGGGAGTTCTGACTCCTGGCTGTAGGGGCTGCCAGATTCTAGAAGCCTCTCTGACCCCCAGGTTCCTTTTCTGTCACACAGTTTTTGAGTAACTATAAAACATCTCTGGGCTGGGTGCGGTGGCTCACGCTTGTAATCCTAGCACTTTGGGAGGCTGAGGCAGGAGGATCGCTTGAACCCAGGAGTTTGAGACCAGCCTGGGCAACATAGCAAGACCCCATCTCTACAAAAATTTTTTAAAAAATTAGGCATGGTGGTACATGTCTGTAGTCCCAGCTATTTGGGAGGCTGAGGTGGGAGGATCGCTTGAGCCTGGGATGTCGAGGCTACAGTGAGCCGTGATCAAACCACTACACTCCAGCCTGGGCAACAGAACAAGACCCTGTTCTCCCTCACCGCTCCCCCTCAGAACCGCTCCCCCTCAGAAAAGTCTCTGATCTGACACTCTCAGCATTTGATACTATTCACCCCTTCTTCCATTTTGAAATGTTCTTCCTTAATTATTGAAAGGAATATTCTTCAGGCTCTCTTGCATCTTCCATAGGAATTAGGAATCTTCTATTTGCAGGAAACTGAAAACCTCTCTACCTAACAGGCTAAAAAATACAGGACATCTATTCATTCACAAATGGTTCCAGCAAGGACTGATGGAGCAACTCAGGGATGTCACATAGAGCTAGGTCTTTCTTTCTGCCCCTCTGTCTTCCTCAGCCTCATACTCCCTCCCAGGCTGCTGCTCTTGGTGCCACCTGCCTCTTCCTTCACACAGTGATAGAAAGAGCTTCTTGTCCCAGGATTTCATTCAAAAGCCCTGTAAGTCTCTGGTAGGCAAGACTTAGGAGACATGTCCCCCTCGAATCAATCATGATACCATGTGCTCCACTCCACAGCCAGAGATCCCTTCTGTCCCCACAGTTGCCAGGATCTTCCAAATGAAAATAGGAGCTGCTGAGGTGGGGAAGGGGACTGGCCACTGGGGAGACCTCAACACATACCCTTGCCCTGACCCCTCCCACCTCTAGTTCTCTTCCTGCTGGCCTCAGCCTCCCTCTCCACACTGGCTCCCCCTGCATCCAGAGTCCCTCCCCGGCTGCAAGACCATGCCCCTGTGGCTGATTCCCTCCTCATCCACACTGAAGCCCTGACTGTCTTCCAACATCCTGTCCTGTATCTTGATCTGTTCACGAAGCATTTCTACTTGATGTCCTCAAATTCACCCTCATATAAAAAGAACTAATGATCCTTTCCCTGACATCACACGCCCGTCCCCCGACACACACACACACACACACACACACACACACACATTGCTTGACTCTCCAGTTATTCCCATGTTGGGCTGGTCCTTCTCCTTTACCCCCAACATCACATCCTGCAGGACACCCTGGCAGTTCTCCGTTGCGTCTACAGTTAGTTACCTTAAGCCTGGGCCACAGAAACATACTCCCCTAGTCTACAAAAATTAAAAGAAAAATTAGTCTACTCTTCAGTCCCACACATGCTCCCAGTCTCCTCCTCACTTGGATGTCAGCCTTCCTGAAATGCCACTGCTTCCTGTCCCCCCTCCCTCAAACACCTTCAATGACTCCCCGTCTCTCACATGACCAAATTGACCTCCCTTCGCCTGGCATTTGAAGCTCTCTGAGAACCAGCCTCCTCTAACTTGATGGGCTTCGCTCTGCCGTCTGGTACAGATGTCTGTCTGGTTCACCATAACCTAGAAAGACCCTGAGCGTTCCTGCCTCTTCACTCCCCTGTAGCTTCCCAAAGGTCCCCATGCTCCTGGCAGCCTTCCCTGACCACCACAGCCCCACAATCTCTCTGTCACTGTCTGGGTCAGTTGCCTGGCCCTCAGAGTCACTGCCCAGCCTCCCATTTTTGTGTGTGTAGAACTGTCTGCCTTTGTATTCCCAACTGCATCCAAAGCCCCTTGAGATAAGAGTCGCTGTCCTCAAATGCCCTGGGGGAGCCTGTTCTTGGTAGAAATGAGCTCCTGTGCATGGAAGCACCTTGCACCATTCTGAGTTCTGAGAGGGCAGAAAGGGTGGTTTGGTGTTTTACCAGGGAGGAGGTCAGGAGCAGGACCATTGAAAGAAACTGCAGACATTAGAGCCTCCTCAGGGAGGGTGCGGTTGTTAACGGCAGCCTGCTTACAGGAGAGAGTCACAACCTGGCATCAGAAGACACCAGCTACAACCAGGCATGGTGGCTCACGTCTGTAACCCCACCACTTTGGGAGGCTGAGGCGGGCGGATCACCTGAGGTCCGGAGTTCCAGACCAACCTGACCAACATGGAGGAACCCAATCGCAACTAAAAATATAAAATTAGCCGTATGTGGTGGCGCATGCCTGTAATTCCAGCTACTCGGGAGGCTGAGGCAAGAGGATCACTTGAACCCAGGAGGCGGAGGTTGCAGTGAGCCGAGATCAGGCCATTGCACTCCAGCCTGGGCAACAAAAGTGAAACTCCGTCTCAAAAAAAAAGGAAGAAGAAGGAGAAGAAGAAGGAGGAGGAGAAGGAGAAGGAGCAGGAGAGGGAGGAGAAGAAGAAGAAGGAGGAGGAGGAGAAGAAGAAGAAGGAGGAGGAGGAGAAGGAGAAGGAGAGGGAGAAGAAGGAGAAGAAGGAGAAGAAGGAGGAGGAGGAGGAGGAGAAGACACCAGCTACGATCCCAGCCACCCTGCTCACCAGCCGTGGGATCTTGGAGGAGTCACTTAGCCTCTCTGAGCTTTGGTTTCCTCACCTCAATGAAGGGGTATCATGTTACCTGCTCTGCCTGCATCCCTGGGCTGTTGGAGGAGCACATAAGGCAATGTGCATGGAAGGGCTTTGCAAAACTCTGCAAATAGACTGGCCAAGGAGTGTTTATCCAGTGGCCTGGCCTCAGTCTGGCCTGCCAGTGGGAGAGGCGAAAGGGCAAGAAGGAAGCCTGGCCCGCCCCCAGCGGGAGGCTGTGCGCCCGTCTGGCCCTCAGCAGGCCATGGGGAGAACAGAAGCTGATCAAAGGCCAGGGTTGTAAACAGCAGGGGAGGGCACCTCTCCCCAGGAAGGGGGACCTGCGGACCAGCTCCATCTGACACCCTCCTGGCCGCCAGCAGGGACTTCCTGCCCTCTAGTGGACATAGTTAGGAGGTGCAACCACTTCTGAAGCCTGCGGGCTTCAGAAGCTGGCTGCGGGCTGCCTGGCCTAACAGCAGCAAGATCTACAGATTGCAGAATGCCATCTGGCACCAACAACTGTGGCATGAACTTTGTTATCTTTTGGAATTCTCAACAACTTTCAAGGTTTGCATTATTATTCTCATCTTACAGAGGTGGATCCTAAGGCTTAGAGGGTATGGAATCACTCAAAGCCATAATGTTGGGGCTGGGCTTCCTCTCCACACCAGAGTGTGTGTGGAGGGGGGGTCTGAGTCCCTCTAGGCCAGGTCTCATGGAGCCGGGGGGGCGGAGGATGTGGGCTCATTGTCAAGAAAGCCAGGCACGGTGGCTGATGCCTATAATCCCAGCACTTTGAGAGGCGAGGCCGAGGCAGGAGGATCGCTTATGCCCAGGAGTTCGAGACCAGCCTGGGCAACATAGTGAGACCCCATCTCAAAATAAAAAAAAAAGAGAAAAAAGAAAGAAAGAAAAGAAAATCAGGACAGCTGGTGTTCTGACAAAGGCCTCCTGAAAACCCACCCCCTTCCCCTCTGTCTCTGTCTGCAGCTTGAACTTCCCTTCCAACATGGGGGCCGAACCTGTGGCCCATGACCCTTATCCTCTGAGGTAGGGTTGGCAAGCTTTTCTGTAAAGGGTGGGATAATAAACATTTTAAGCTTTGTGGGCCCTGTGGTTTCTGTTGCAGCTACTCAACTCTGCCGTTGTAGCAGGAAGCAGTCATAGACAATGCATAAGTGAATGAGCACGGCAGCGTTCCAATAAAACTTTATTTATAGACACTAGAATTCCAGTTTTTATATAATTGTCATGTGTCATGAAAGATTGTTTTTCTTTATGGATTTTTTTTCAGCCGTGTAAGAAAGTAAAAACCATTCTTAGCTTTCAGGCAGTCCAAAAACAGAGGCAGGCCGTGATTTCCCGATCCCTGCCCTAAGATGCAGGAGTCCATCTCTGAAGTATTGATACTTCAGCTCCTCTCGTGTGACTGTTTCAAGTCCCTTTCCCTTGTTCCATTTCTTCTTCCAGTGCCCTCTGTGATGCCAGAACCCAAGGTCCTGCCCTCAACTCTCTGTCCTCCCTTCCAGGGGACTTTTCATTCCATTGTCACAGTCGGCCGCAGGAAGTGCCAGCACATGCCCCTTTGCCCTCACTCCTCAGCCACAAAGCCTTTTCCGACAACCGACGGCTCACCCATCCTTCAGCTTGCCTCACACCTCACCTCAACATCTGTGTGTTTTAAGAGCCATTTGCTCTTAAAACAGTGGCTCACACCTGTAACCCCAACACTTTAGGAGGCCAAGGCAGGTGGATCACCTGAGGTCAGGAGTTCAAGACCAGCCTGGCCAACATGGCAAAACCCCATCTCTACTAAAAATACAAAAAAAATTAGCCAGGCCTGGTGGTGGACGCCTGTAACACCAGCTACTTGGGAGGCTGAGGCATGAGAATCGCTTGAACCTGGGAGGCGGAGGTCGCAGTGAGCCAGGGTTGTGCCATTGCACTCCAGCCTGGGTAACAGAGTGAGACTCTGTCTCAGAAAAAAAAAAGAAAAGAAAAGAAAAAAAGAGTTATTTGCCTTCTGCAAACCCTCAGAACAGACATGGCACGCTAGAGAAAGCAGACTTGTTTTGCCACCACTCTAACTTGGATCTAAATCCTGACTCTCCCACCAGCCAGCATGTGATCTTTATCCTTTCCCTCTCTGGGCACTCATTGTGTCCATGTTTCGTGCTAGTGTTGGAGAAGCAGTGTGGTGCTGTGATGTGAGCACTGAGTAAGTATCCAGGTGCCCCGGGGTCTGGTTCCAGCTCTGCATTTTGTAGCCCTGTGACTTGAGGGAAGTTACAGGTGCTCGAGGGCTCGAGCCATTTGCATTTGCATCAGGATAGACCTGGATCTCTAAAGAGATCAACATTTGGGGCTTGGCACAGTGGCTCATGCCTGTAAACCCAGCACGTTGGGAGGCCGAGGCAGGTGGATCCATTGAGGCCAGGAGTTTGAGACTAGCCTGGCCAACATGGTGAAACCCTGTATCTACTAAAAAATACAAAAATTAGCCGGGCGTGGTGGTGCGCACCTGTAACCCCAGCTACTTGGGAGGCTGAGGCACAAGAATCACTTGAACCCAGGAGGTGGAGGTTGCAGTGAGCCGAGATCGCACCACTGCACTCCAACCTCGGCAACAGAGCGAGACTCTTAAAAAAAGAGAGAGATAAACATTTGGGAATCAACAGAGTATAGATCAGGGTTATCCAATCTTTTTGCTTCCCTGGGCTACATTGGAAGAAGAACTGTCTTGGGCTACATATAAAATATACTAACAATAGCTGATGAGGTTTTAAAAATCTCATAATGTTTTAAGAAAGCCTATGAATTTGTATTAGGCCACATTCAAAGCCATCCTGGGCCACATGCAGCCTACGGGCTGCAGGCTGGATTAGCTTGCTATAGATGGTCACGTAGCTGTGGCGAGGATGTCATCATCCAGAGAGAAGTTGAGTACCAGGGACAGAGTCCTGAAATACGCACACAGGGTCAGTCTTAACCTTTGGTGGCCAGGAGGTGGCAGTATATGCCACTAAGGGGTGTTCTGAGGGGCAGGAAAGGGGCACTCAGGAGAGAGAAGCAGATCTCCCAAACTTCAGATTTACTTCCTAGTTGGGCAGTGGTGCCTGGCACCTAGGTGGTGTGGGGAGTGAGGGATGAGGCAGATGGAGATGAATCAGACGGAAGTAGAACTATGTGTAGCTTTCAACTAAAAACTCACTGGGGGCTAGGCTCTGCGGCTCACACCTGTAATCCCAGCAATTTGGGAGGCTGAGATGGGCAGACCGCCTGAGTCCAGGTGTTCAAGACCTGCCTGAGCGACATGGTGAGACCATGTCTCTACAAAATTTTTTTTAAAATTAGCCAGGTGTGGTGGTGTGCACCTGTGGTCCCAGCTACTTGGGACTTGGGAGGCTGAGGCAGGAGGATCACTTGAGCCCAGGAGGGTGAGGTTGCAGTGAGCCGTGTTCATACCACTGCACTCCAGCCTGGGCAACAGAACAAGATCTCCTGTCTCCAAACAAAAGCAAAAACAAAAACCTCACTGGATGGGGATCAAGATGTTACATTGCGAGAAGCAGTTAACTAGGAGCCCAAAGGGTAGGGTATCTAGGTTCAAATCCCAGTTCTACTGTTTACTAGCTGTGTAGGCTTGGGCAATCTATCTAACCTGTCTGTGTTTCCATTTCTTTGACTATAAAATAGGGGTAATGATAGTATCTATCTCCAAGGGTTGTGTGAATATTAGATTAGTTGATATAAGAAAAGTTTTTAGAACAGCACTTGGCACATATAATGTGCTTATAAATACTAGCTACTAATATTATTATCTTTAAAATCATCCCTGAATGGGAAACCCTCCAAGTCCCTCTTTCCTATGAAGAGGGCCCAAAATCTAAGTCTGGGACTCAGAAAGGTACCAGTCACGTAAGATCAGCTGTTGGGAGAAGGGTCCTGGCAGACACGTACCACACCATGCCATTCCAGGAACCTCAGACTTCAGAGGCCATACCAATGGAAAGGTAGGGTCAGAGCCACATACCTCCTTACCTTGATGTTCTTTTTACCTGACTAGGGTTTAACACCTCCCTTTCTCCAGTGTCCAGGAGGAACTGGATCTAGAATAAATCTAAATGTGTGTGTGTGTGTGTGTGTGTGTGTGTGTGTGTGTGTGTGTGTGGTGCAGGTGGACAGGGGTGAAGTCTCTCTTCTTCCTTCACCCCTCCAGTTTGTCCCTGATCCTGAAGTCAAATGGTGAAGTGGAAAGACCCCTTGGCTGGGCATTAGGTTACCCATGTTCCAGTCCTGGCTCTGTGACTTTGGGCAACTTACTTTCCCTCTCTGACCTCAATTTCTCAAAGGTCCCTTCTAGCTGAGATATTTCATAATCTTTGAGTCAGCCTATGATTCTCCTCCCCAAGTCCTGCAGCTGCACCTCAGCCTCCTCTTCCACCGTCCTCTCCCTCATCACCACCCCCCAACTCCAGTGTCCTTGCAAAAGGCTGCTAGATCTAGAAATGGCTTAAATCGTCTTTCGAGAGACAGAGAGAGAAAGAAAGAGAAGACAGACAGCCTCCCGATTTTCATTTCCCCTTCAGCGATGCTTCTCAGGGGTCAGTGGATGGGTCAAAACTGCCAATTTAGCAAACGCCTGGGCCCCTGGGAATAGGAGTCTGAGAACAGGTAAGGGGCAGGCACTGTGGAGGTCAGATGTTTCCACGCAGGCTGTAGTGGAGGGAGGTGGTGGCCTGAGCTCCAGCTCCTGGAACGCCTCCCAAGGTGATCATTTCCTGACCTTGCTGCTCAGAGCTCTGTGTCTGCCCCGGCCTACAGCCCTCACCCTAGTGGGCGGGGAGGGGCCACAGCACACTGCTGGGCCCCGGTGGAAGATGTGAGTCCCTGGGAGCTGGGGGCCTCCAACCTTGTGAGGCATTTAATATCTTGCTGTTGGGCTGGTGGCATCAGGGAGACCACCCTTCATTGCCAGAAACCAGGGCTCAAGATTCTCCCTCAAAAGTCCCTCTCCTCAGAACAAGCAGGGGTATGATCTGCTTTCATCTCCCTGGAGGTGCTGGGGGCTGAAGGAGAGTTGCGGTTCTGTCTGGCTCACTCTGATTTCTTATAAGCAACAGCTAGATGCACGGAGGATAAGCAGAGAAGCATTTCCTGGGCAGACAAAATCACGAAATGATGAAATGGCAGCTTGTTTCATAGTGTGGGTCACAGGTAGTCCTTTCTGGATTCAAGGAACTAAACCCACACCAATAACCCAGATGGGCTAGATAATTTGCAGGATCTGATGCAAAATGAAAATGCAAGGCTCCTTGTTGAAAAAGTATTAAGAATTTAAACAAGAGAACAATAAAGCATTAAAACAAGCAGGAGGCCCTCTGAGTGTGGGGCCCTTCTGAGAACAGGACCTGATAGACTGCATGATGCGTGCCCATGGAAGCCAGCCCTGCAGAGAACTATCATTTCTTAAGCACCTACTATGTGCCAAGTTTTTTATTTAATTAAATTAATTAATGAATTTATTTTTTGAGACAGAATCTCACTCCGTCACCCAGGCTGGAGTTCAGTGGCACGATCACGGCTCACTGCAGACTTGACCTCCGAGGTTCAAGTGATCCTCCCACCTCAGCCTCCCATGTAGCTGGGACTACAGACACGTGCCATCATGCCTGGCTAATTTTTAAATTTTTTGTAGGGACAGAGTCTCACCATGTTGCCCAGACTGGTCCTGAATTCCTGGGCTCAAGTGATCCTCCCCATTCAGCTTCCCAAATTGCTGGGATTACAGGCGTGAGCCACCACATGTGGTCCGTGCCAGATGTTTTATATGCATTATCTCATTTAATTATGAAACAACCTTAGATGAAGGCATGACGAGGTTCTCTTTGTGGATGGCTTGCCCAAGGTCACATCTGCTCATGAGTAGCATCGGAATCCAGAGTCTTCCGAGGTCAGAGCCTATGTCCTCTCTTGAGCGGCGCTGCCTCTGATTCAGAGTCTTTGGGGGCTGCCAGGAAGCAGGCATGCACCAGAGGATGGGCACACTGAGGTGTGGCAGAGACACCCTCCCGAGTTTGACTTGCCCCGTGCTGGGCTGCTGGCATCCCTCCCTGGGTCTGGAATCTCCCTGGGTCTGGAGCTGTTACAAAAGGCACACATGCTTGGGACTCACACCTGGATGCTCTGCCTCACACTGAGTGACTAGGAAAGTCACATAACCTCTGTGAGCCTCAGTTTGCTCATCTGTAAAATTGGCTAACAACAGTGACTTCGTGTTGTCCTGAAGATTCACTGTAGTCTGGTATATAAGGTGCCTGCACACAGTAGGTGCATAGCAAAGCCCGTTCTCCTCAGGACAGCACACCACTGCCTCCTCCCTGCCCCCACTCTCTCTCCTCAGCAAGCCGCACCCCACCTGGGCCTGCTGCTTTTGAAGCACCCCAAATTCACTGTCCCTAGGGCTTCTCCCCGAGGCCGCACTGGTAAGGGAGAGCTCCTGGCTGCCTCTCCCTGAAATCACACTTTGAGTTCCAAGATTCATTGCTAATCACACCAGGGAGAATTCCATTACAATGCCAAGGGTGAGGAAATCACCAACTTTCTGGATTCACCAGATTTCTGGAGTGGCCGTGGCCTGACTCCTTTCTGAGGCGGCAGCCCCGGCCCTGGTACTCATGGACCACCTGCTTCCATTCCTCACTGAGGGTCTCACTCCAGTCCCCGGTCTTTCCTCTTCCCCATCCCCTTTCAGGGAAACCTGCAGGCATCCTGCAGGCTGCCCCTTCCTGCAGGACGGCCTCCTTTCCCTGCAAGCCCCCCGCTGGGGAGGCTCCTTGTCCTCTCAAGCTGGTGGTCTGGGTTTCTCACCTCCCGGCTGAGGTTCCTCATCTACTTGGCTTCACCCCTCTCAGGGACAGTTCCCTGGGGACAAAGCTCCCTTCCAGTCCCCTCCCCAGCCCATATCAGGAAGAGGAGGCAGATGGTTAGGTGGGGAATACCTAAGGTCTGAGAAGCCTCTGGCACCAGAGAAAATAGCAAACCCTCCCCTCCCTTCCCCCAGACCCAGCCAACTGCAGCTCCAGGCTGCCTGGAGTGACACCTGCCCCTTTGCCCTCTTTCCAGGAGTAAATATTGGATCAGGTTCAGTCACCAGCTGTTCGACTAAGAGCAAAGTCAGTTGTGGGATCATGAATGGCTGGGATCCTAGGGAAGACATGCTGAGAAATATCAGTGCCCGAGGGGACCCACGGGAGAGCTCCTGGAGCAAATAGTAGGCCTGGGGAAGTACAGATTCCAGCTGACAAATCCCTTTGTTTCCCTGGCTACACCAGGTGCTGCCAGATACCAACCTGCAGAGCTAGGCTGGCCCCTGGAGGAGCTGGCCCCCTGGAGTATGTCTTTCTTGCCAGCACATTTGGCATAATGGTCTGATTTGGAGGCAGCTTGATATATTCAGGTATTGTACCAGGTGAACTTGCCAGGTACCACTGCCTGGCCACTCAGATAGTGTCACCTGGTAGTAACTGACACACTCAGGTGCGTTTTGGTTGGATATACCTGTTCATGTGGGTGTGGGCCCCTGAGTCTCGCTGATCATTCAGGGGTGTCTGAGCTGAACTGGCCCGATAACTGCCCCATCACTCAGCTTGCATTCCCGGGAGGCCCTGGTAACTGGAACCATTCTGGTCCCGGGGCTCAGCCGAGAGGAAAAGGAAGTGCGAGTCTAAACCCCAGGCTCTTCCTCACTGGTCCCGATGTGGTTCCCACCTTGCGCCTGTCCAGACTGTTCCCAGGTCCTGACCCCTCCCTGTTCTGCCAGGCCCCACTCCTATCCCTGGGGCCACACCTGGCTGCTCTGTGGGTCCCAGCCCCTCCCAGGCTTCAGGGAAAGGGGAAGCTGGTCTGGGAGGAAATTAGGGAAATTAGCTGCAACTCCAGGAAACAACATCCCCAGGACTGGGCTAAGGACTCCGTGCTGGTCCCGCAGGCAAGGGAACTTGGTGCCTCCAGGCTGAGGTGGGGGCATGACAGCTGTCTCTCCTCAGTCTTGGGCACAGGTCCCAAGCCTGGCCAAGGGCTGCTTCTCAAACTGAGCTTCTGAGTGAGGAGTGAGAGGAGCACAGCCTGCCCGGGCATTTCTCTGGGCTGTGCTAACCTCAGAGGACAACACTGTGAGTCACCACCACAAGTCTGTCCTCACCCCTGCCCCTAGGATGGAGGGAGGCAAAGAGTGAGCGGGGGAGGCAAGGTCTGGGGCCAAAAATCACAGTGTTGGCCTGGGGCCAATTGGAGCCAGAAGAACCACCAGGGGAGAAGGGCAGGGGCTGGGGGAATTTCTATGCACTTTTCTGATGCTGTCAGCAGAGTTAGTTCCCTGGGCTCTAGCTGAATGCTGGCACCAATGCAGTGGCTCAGTTTTAACATAAAATGCCATGCAAATGTCTGCCAAATAGCATCCACATCTTCTACCCATGCCCTGGTTTCAGAGGCTCTGGCCTCTGGGTCCCCTGTCTCTGTCTCCAGTAAACTCGCCTGCTTGCACGATTTTCTCTCAGGCTCTGTCCTTCCCTATCAAGATCCAGCGGCTGGAGCTGGAGCCTGGCATCATCCTGGCCCAAGCTGCCCAGGCGGGACGACCAGAGAACTCAGAGGTGGGGATGCAGGTGGGGATGCTCCCCTCCCCAGGTGCCAGGCAGCTGCCCTCTCTCCTCTGCTTCTGCTCCCATCCTGGCTGTCCCTGGACAGCAGCAGCTGGGTGGGATTCAGAAGCCTGGAGCATTTTCTCCATCCTCCCTGGTGGTCACAGTTGGCAGGAGACAAGTGGGCAAGCAGAGCAGGCTAATCATTTGTCACTGCTTCATGGGGACATCTTTTAAATATTTGTTCAAAATAGGTTTAAAAGAGATGCCAAGGGCTTTGTGAGGTGGGCAGAGAAGAACTGCGGGGGCCAGCCTTGGTCCCTCTCCCCTCCCCAATCTGGTCTGTGTTCCTCACCCAGCAAGCAAGAGCCCTGCTGTGCAGCCAGTCCCACCAGCTTGTCATTAGAGAAGTCACCACTGTGAGGGGCTCACTTACAGCTTACACACTTGTCGAACAATTTCTTTTTTCCTTTCCTTTTCTTTTTTTAGAGACGGGGTCTTATTCTGTCACCCGGACTGGAGTGCAGTGGTGCGATCACAGCTTTCTGTACCCTTGACCTCCTGGGCTCAGGTAATCTTCCCACCTCAGCCACCCCAGCAGCTGGGACCACAGGAACATGCCACCATGACTGGCTAATTTTTTTTTTCTTTTGAGTCAGGGTCTCGCTCTGTCACCCAGGCTGGAGTGCAGCGGTGTGATCTCAGCTCACTGCAACCTCAGCATCCCGGGTTCAAGCAATTCTCCTGCCTCAGCCTCCCAAGTAGCTGGGATTATTGGCTTATGCCACCACGCCTGGCTAAGTTTTGTATTTTTAGTATAGATGGGGTTCTGCCACGTTGGCCAGGCTGGTCTCGAACTCCTGGCCTCAAGCGATCCACCCGCCTCAGCCTCCCAAAAGCTGGGATTACAGGTGTGAGCCACTACACCGGCCTATTTTTTTTTTAACTTTTGGTAGAAACAGGGGTGGGGGGGCTGGCAGGGAGGCAGTGGGGGAGGGACACTATGTCTCACTATGTTGCCCAGGCTGATCACAAACTCCTGGACTCAATCAATCCTCCTGCCTCAGTCTCCCAAAGTGCTGGGATTAGAGGCACGAGCCACGGCACCCAGCCCCAAACAATTTCTCCAACCACACATCTTGATACTTTCCAAGGACATTCTGTGCACCTGCCAGCTGGCCACCCCTTAACCCAGTTCTGGCTACAAGGCCCTTTGGGGTCCACCTTGTCTAGCAACCTGACAGTGCCCCAGCATGCATCTCATCAGCCTTTGTCTGGCTCCAAACCAATGGAGTCTATGTGGGTGTGCTCAGATGTGGGCAGTGGAGTGAGTAGATGTTCTCAGACAATCCCCCTCTTTCTAGGACCTCATTTCCTAAAGTTGAACCTCAGAATCTCCTGCAGAAGCCAACATGGCCCATTTTCTCTCTTGGTCTCAGGCGTTCGGGTAGGAAGAAGGTGGGACTCCCTCCTCTCATTCCGTGCCCTTTCACTTCCTGTCCCAGGACCCCTCCCAAGGTCATGGGAGAGCCCTGGGCTGACTGCTCACAGCTCACTCCTAGAAGCAAGGCCTCACCTTGGCTCTGTCCCTCCCCCACTGCCTCTCTGTCCCCCACAGGAGGGGCGGCGGGTGCCTCCACGAGGTTGGGATTTTGTGTTTAATTATGGAGCAGGAACTTGGCAATGAGGCGGCTCCCAGCAGGGTGTGCAGTGTCTCTCGGCACCCTGGCTAATGAGATAGTGTGGAGCCAGCTGACAGAGGCAGGCTGTGTAATTTACGAGTGCCTAATTGCTGTGGAGGCTATTGCTTTTAATGTGATCCAGAGCAAAGGCCTTCTTTTCTTTTCTTTTTCTTTTAAAATCCATTCCCCTGGGGGAAGCAGAGTTCTGGTTTCTCCCCTAACATGTGTTTTAACCTGGACATGCTATTCAGTGGCACTGGGGACGGTCCATTCAAATGGTCTTTCCTCCTGAGTGGCTGTTTAGAGCAGGGTCCTGAGCTACTTGGGGGTTGGGAGATGCAGAGGGGAAGTTCAAGGTGCCTCAAGTGCACCTCAGACTAACTCCCCTTAGCACTGTCCCAGTGGGACGCCACGTTCAGCACGCAGGTTGCTCACTCACTGAACCAGTGGCTCTTGGAACCTTTTGAGAATTTCACAAAAGTTCCTTTCTCTCAAAAAGAACAATAGCTAGTGTTAATTGTCCTCTTAGTATGTTCCAAGATCTATGTTAAATTTATATACCTATCCCATCTAACCCTCATCATGGCCCTATGAGAAGGGTGCTATATTACCCCCATTTTACAGATGAGGAAATAGAGGTACAGAGTGCCAAATAATTTGCTCATATCACATATATAGGACTTGAGTATGGCAGATTGATTCCACTTGAACATGTTAATTTGTAGAGATTCTCTCTCTCTCTCTCTCTCTTTCTCTCTCTCTCTCTCTCTGTCTCTCTCTCTCTCTCTCTCTCTCTCTCTCTCTCGACAGGGTCTTGCTTTGTCCCCCAGGCTGGAGTGCAGAGGTACGATCTCAGCTCACTGCAACCTCCGCCTCCCAGCTTCAAGTGATTCTCCCAACTCAGCCTCCTGAGTATCTGGGACTACAGGCATGCATCACTATGCTGGGCTAATTTTTGCATTTTTTTGTAGAGATAGGGTGTCACCATGTTGGCCAGGCTGGTCTCGAACTCCTGATCTCAAGCGATCCACCTGCCTCTGCCTCCCAAAGTGCTGGTATTACAGGCATAAGCCACTGCACCCAGCTGAGATTCTCTCTTTAGAAACATACAGTCTCTGCTTCTCTATCTCACATAACACACACATACACACTCACAATGTTAGCATATAATGTTATGGGTTTTCAGACTCACTAAAGCCCTGCAAGGACCCTCTTCTGCTGCTCAGGGATATAAAACTCCCCCATTTAGGAGGCTGGAATCCAGACTGTGAGGTGCCTGAGGGCAGGAAGTATGGCAGTCACCACAACTACTGAATTCAAACACCACTTAATTAGTGTTTACTGAAGGAAGGAAAGGGGAAAGAGAGGGAAAGAAGGGAGGCAGTGAGGATGGGCATGATCCCTGCCTTCAAGAAGTTCAGAGGTCTGGCGGCAAGGTGCTCATGCCTGTAATCCTAGCACTTTGGGAGGCCAAGGCAGGTGGATCACCTGAGGTCAGAAGTTCAAGACCAGCTTGGGCAACATGGTGAAACCCCATCTCTACTAAAAATACAAAAATTAGCTGGGTGTGGTCGTGGGTGCCTATAATCCCAGCTACTTGGGAGGCCAAGACACAAGAATTGCTTGAACCCAGGAGGCAGAGGTTGCAGCGAGCTGAGATCACGCCACTGCACTCCAGCCTGAGCAACAGAGCGAGACAAAAGTTCAGAATCGAATTAGTCAGACAATCTATTAATATGCAAAGACAAATGAGACTTGTAAATAAGTTCAAAAGAAGAGAAGAGCCATCCCCAGTCCAAGCAGGATCCATTGTGCCAACTGGATAAAACCCCTGAATACTTACTGCAGGAAGTCAGGCAACGGAGAACCGCTGGTCCAGTGGGGATTGGGGTGGTGCGGGACTAGTTGGGCGACCCAGGTGGTGGGCTTGGAGCCTTTCAAGAAGAATTCATTAAGGGTGTACACAGTGTTCCTGACGGCAGCTGTGTTTGCTTTCTCTCCAGGGAGGGGGTTGGCAGTGGGCAGGAGGGAAGGGCCAGGAGACCGGCACGGTCCTTAGCTCCTGCCTCCTTTCAGCTCAGCCAAACAGCTCAGCAGCCACCAATTCTCCCAGTCTCCCTCTCCCGCCTTCCATTCATCCCTCAGCCCACCATTCAGGCCTCTGCCCTACTCCCATCTCCAGAATTGCCCTTGTTAAAGTCACCAATCTAGGGCTACCAACCATCTCTGTCTGCCCAGGACTTTCAATGCTAGAACTGGGAGAATCCCAGGCAAACTGGGCCTATGGCCACCCTACCAATGGCTTCCTAGTTGCCAAATTCAATGATGTCTTTCAGTCTTGCTCTGTGGGCACCTCCTGACTCCCCTTTCCTTTCCAACACCTCTCTTCCCCTTGCTCCTGTCCTAACTTCTGGTCTGCTTGTTCTCTTCTTCCTTCATCAGCTTTGCTTCCTCTGCCAATTCAGTTCTGCCGTGTCGGTTCTGTAGACCAGTGGCGCCTAACCTTTTTGGCACCAGGGACCAGTTTCATGGAAAACAGTTTTTTTCACCGACCAGGCAGGGAGATGGTTTCAGGATGATTAAAGCGCATTACATTTAGTGTGCACTCTATTTCTATTATTATTACCTTGTAATATACAATGAAATAATTATACAACTCACCATCATGTAGAATCAATGGGAGCCCTGAGCTTGTTTTCCCGTAGCTAGATGGTCCCATCTGGGGGTGATGGGAGACAGTGACAGATCATCAGGCATTAGATTCTCATAAGGAGCATGCAACGTAGATCCCTCACATGTGCAGTTCACAACAGGCTTCGTGCTCCTATGAGAATCTAATGCTGCCACTGATATGATAGAAGGCAGAGCTCAGGTGGGAATGTGAGTGACTGGGAGCGGCTGTAAATACAGATGAAGCTTTGCTTGCTTGCCTGCTGCTCACCTCCTTCTGTGTGGCCCAGTTCCTAACAGGCAGCCAGGAGTTGGGGACCCCTGTCCTAGACCCCGGTGAGCACCTGATATATACTAGTCCTGGGCATACAAAGCCTAAAGATGTAGTCTCTGGCCACAGGAAGCTCTCAGCCCAGTAAAGGAGGAAGACATGGAGCCCCCAAGCACTGGGAGGCACACAGTGAGAGAAGTATGTCGAACAGACAGGCTTCCGACTGGGGAGTGATCAAGCCTGTGTAGACAACACTGAGCCTGTGTGTGTCAAGGAGGCAGTGACTCTTGAGCTGGATTTTGAAGAATGCATAGGAGTTTACTAGGTAAGTGGTGAAGGAGGGAACCTCTCCTATAGGTGGGAACATGTGCCAAGGCATGAAGCAGTGAAACATAGTGGTGTGTACAAGAGAAGTACTCATAGTTTGATGTGGCTGGACACAACAAGAGAGGGAGAAAATCAGGATGAGCTGACGAGGGAGGCAGGGGATCCATATGCCATAAGGGAGTCTGTGAATGAGCACAAGGAGGCCCATAGCTCATGAAAATGAACAGAAAATGTTGTGCATATGTGTTTTGATTCCTCAGATTTCATCAGATTCTGAAAGAGGGGTTGGGGACTCAAAGGCCTCCTGTTGGGGAGCTACTGGAATCAACTGGGCAGAGGAGGAGCCACTGGCAGACTGGCCAATGGCTAAGGTTAAGGCCTCTCTGGCATCTGTCTGAAGGAGGGGTGTGGGGCCTGGAAGCTAAAGGCCAGTGGGCCAGTGGGGCCTGCGGGTTCAAACCTTGGCCTTCTTCCTTGGCCCCAAGCAAAGTCTTTCCCGGTCAGCCACCTCCAGAGCACTTGTCTCCAGGCCCATCCAACAGGCCTCCAGAGCATTTCTAAAAGTCTTCACCAAGATGTTCAACTGGCTCCTCAAGGGCTACCTGGCTACAGCTGAAATCAGCACCTGTGCTTGGCCCATGGCAGATATTGAGTAACTACTTTCAAACTGAACTGAGATCCAACTGTCCAATGAACTCATGAGCTGGGTTTTAGGGTTTGGTTTTAGGTCTTCCTGGGGATCAATCAACTCTCTTGGTCCAAAAGTCTCAAAATTCTTAAGGTTTCCTGAAAAGAAAATCTACGGTTCCTATCCCTATCTATTAGTTGAGAAATAATTTCATTACATTTCACTATAATCCAAGTAGGAGTCTTTGACCCCATTCTCTAGGTGAGCAAACAGAGACCCAGGGGTAAAGAATGGGCTTAGAAAGCCCAGGTAAACCAGCTGTCTCTCCTCTCCCACCCTGCATAGGGGTCCTCTCAGTGGCCCACCCCAGCCAGTGTGGCCTGCAGCCTCACCCCAAAGACTCTTCTAGTCTTGTTCCTAAGGACCACTTTCCCATTTACACCAGCTTTGTGTGCTGATTCTGTTGTCATGGCAATGCATCAACCTGAAGGGTGTGGGGTGTGTGTGTGTGTGTGTGTGTGTGTGTGTGTGTGTAAGTTTGGAAGGCACCGCTGGATGTAGTGGTGGGGTTCTAATTGGTTTGATAGTTGCTAGGGTCAACTGGTCTGTGATTGGCTGACTCTATTTATGGGTCCACCCTGTCCTAGAACCCTCTGGGGATGCAGCTGTTGCCTCATCTGAAGTCTAGAATGGTGTGTGTGTGTGCGTGCACGTGCATGCACATGTGTAAACACATGCATGAATGCACACATGCCTGTACTTTCACCACAAATAGCGAAGGGAGGATATGACACTTGGTGCAGTGATAAAGCAGAAAGTCCCAGGCTCTCTGCTGGAATCACACTGCTACAGGTAAATGATATTTTTCTCCTAATCATCCCCACTTCTCATAAATCACTGGAAAACAATGGCCTAGGTTTAGCCAGAGGAGGAGTAAGAATTGGCTCAGTCTAGCCAAGTCCTGCTGTCCCAATGACTCACAGACCTCTAACTAGCTAGGCCATAATGGGTCAGTCCATCTTCAGGTCTCTGCTGCCAATCTCCCTCCTGCCTGCCAAGGGCAGGCTGTTGAGGTGAGTTTCTCTGTTCTCACTTAGCTTCTCATTTCTCATGTCTTTACTTGATTCCTGGAACCCTAAAAAGGGCCCTCTGGACAAACACTAATGATCTCATACACATGCAGGTCGTTCTACAGTGTGCAAAGCACTTTCACAGTCACCTTTGCATTTAGTTCTCACATCCTGAAAGATAGGTATTCACACTATTCCCCTTTTGCTATAGAGGAAAACAGAGGCCCAGAGAAACAAAGTGATTTCTGCACCTTAGGGGCGGAGTCAAGTCTCCGGCCTCCCAAATGTCCCTGCAGTGCTTTCAGAGACTGTGCCTGCTCGGATATAGGGCCAGAGGGGAAGGGAGCCCCTGACAATGTGCAGAAAAGAGATTCTCTGTTGGCTGAACTCTCCCTGTCTGGATGCTGTGCCTCCCAGGGGAAAGCGGGGCGGGCTTGAACTTTGGTTTTTCAGATGCTATTCAAATGCACTGCCCACACAGTCTGCGAGGGAGAGCTGTTTCCAGCTTCCCTGCTCAGCCCTCAGGCACCCAGGGACGCCTGTCCTATCTGCAGAGCAGTGGCATGTCACTGGCAGCGAGCAGGAGACAGGAGCAGAGTGGGCAGTGGGCTGAGCTGCTGCTGGGGCCACCATTGTCATGCTGCTCAGGCCTGCCAGCATTACACTGCTACATGGCTAGGGTGACCAGGGCCTCCCGGGGATGCCACAGATCCATTAGACTAGCAGAGGGGAAGGGGGCCGCAGGACCCACAGGGGATGGGCCCCAGGGGCTGGGGTGCCAGGGAAACCCCCAGCTGAGGGTCTGTTGTCTGTCCCTCTGCAAGGAGGGAGTTAATGGGCTGCAGAAAAGAGAAACAGCATTGATTGGGTGCCAAGTTTACATCTTATTGAAACCTCACAACAGCCCCATGAGAGAGGGACTATTACCATCTCCATGTTATGGACAGGAAAGGAAGTCAGATATGTCAGTAACTGCCCAAGGTCACACAGTTTACGTGGCTTTAAAGCTCAAAGTATTGCTTGGTAAGGCAGCAGGGAAGGAGCCCCTCCTTAGTGGAAGTCCTAGGTAGTGCTGCTTCTACTGTGTTTGGCTTATTGCAAGATGCACAGAAAGAAAGTTGGCATCGGAGGGCAGGGGACACCAAGGGGTTCAGAGGGAATTTTTGAAATGGTACAGATGAGAAGCAGAAAAATTAGGCTGACCCAAAGAGCACACATACACAGGCCACTGATGTGTATGACTGCGTATCATGGACTCCCTATCCAGCTAGTAAGCCCTGCCCAGGGTCACTCTTATCTGGTTCCCCCCTCCCCCCTCCCATCTGCACTTGCCCTTTCCTGGGGTGGCCAAAGCTTGATGTGCCATTCTCTGGGCTCCATATAGATGCCCACCTGCAGTTCATCCTCTTCCTTCAACCCTGAGAAGCAAGACAATGCTTCAAAACTGAAGCTTTCAGAGATTCTGAAGCAATCCCATGTGGTGGTGGTGGGGCAAGGGGTGATGTGACAGGCTCTGAGCAGGTGGCTGGCCCTACATCATTTCAGCTGTCATCTCTCCTCTGTGGAGCTGTCCCAAATTCTCTTGGGCAGAGTTAAGGGCTTCTTCCTCTGCTCAGCCCATATTGCCTTGGTAGGTGACTGCCTCTGCATATCTTTCTCCACCTGAACAGTGAACTACATGAGAATAGGAACTCAGACTTAAAATCATCTACCCAATGCAAGGATCCAGTATAGTCCTTGTCACATAGCAGGTGTTCAATAAATGTTTGTTGAATGCATGAATGATGGTAATTATATTTACTATCTATTGAGTTCTCCATTATGAGCCAAGTCCTATGCCAGGCCCTTAGCATACATTACCCTAATATGTACAACAACCATACAAGATTGATTTTAGCAACTTTGTTCTACAGATGGCCTCAGAAAGGTTAGTTCGCTTGCCTAAGTTCACAGAGCAATCTAAGGAGGTGCTGGGAATCAAGGCTCACTTAAGAAGCTCCAAGGTCCCACTCAGCCTATCACATCAGTGCTTCCAATCTTGACACTCTTGGCTCCCTTATCTTCTAGAATCCAATAGTCACAAGGCTCCATGACCCTGTCTCCTACCTATCTCTCAAATCAGTTCCCTCCTCTCCTCCCTGCTGCCGCTGTGTGGTCTAAGCTCATTCTCATTTTCCACTAGGATCAGCCTCCACGTTGGGGGTCTTCAGGACCCAGCACCTGCCTGCCTCTACAGTGTCACCTCCACCCCAGACTTTAAGTTCTGACCTCATGGAACTGTGGGTCCATATTCTGTCACCCCTGCACTCTGCACAAGGGATTACCCCTCCTGGAAAAAACAGGGAAAACCCTTCCTCCTCTCTCTTGTCCCCTCATCCTGTAACCCTCACCTCAAGCAGAACAGCTCCTCCCAGGCATCCGTAACACTAAGCCCCCTCCTATAGCATCCTAACTGTTTGCTTCCCTGCCCCATTACACCATGAGCTTCTTGAAGGCAGGGACTGGGTTATATTCATCTTATGTGCCCAGAGCCCTGGCTATCATTTGGCACATAAGAGATGTTGAGAAAGTGTTTGTGGAGACCTCTTGACTTCACCCCCCTAGTTCCTTGAAATTCTACCCTTTGGCCCCACTCTCTCTAATCCGCCAGTAAACAGTTCCTTAGCCATAGTCCTTCTCCCTTTCCCTCCCTGCCCCTTCCAAACCTCTTTATGGCCTCCTGCTCCCCAGGCTTCTCACCATCCACTGGACTACAGAGCCAGGCAGGTTGCTGCACACCTAAAGGCTCTGGATCCATGCACCCCGACAACACTTGGCAGTTTCATTTTTAGGAAGTGCTGTGCCCAGGATATCTGCATGCCTTGGCAGAGAAAGCGAGGTAAAAAAAAAAGAGTTGGGAGGCCCTCTGTGAGATGTCAACTACCCACAGGTCACTTTCATGCATGGGCCCAGTGTCTTCCTTCATTCTCCTGTCTCCAGCTGACAGTGGGACCTCAGGCCCATGTCTTCCAGAAGGAAACTGTTCTATTCTCCACAACTCACAGTCCCCAGGGAAAGGGTTCAGGTAGAAGCACATGTACACTGTGGAGCATCCCCTCCTAAGGAGACTTTCCCTGTGGGAGACCCCAGACTGCAGCAGCCAAGCCCTCTGGTAAGGCAAGGGACACAGACTGCCTTGATGAGGTGCCATAGAGCCAAGGCACACCTCCTCTCCTCACCGCCCTCAGGAGGAAGCAGAGATGAGAGGGGCCTGGCGGTGGGGCACTGTGCCCTTCACCCCCATCCACAGATTTTTGTTTTGTTTTTTTTTTTTTTTTGATCCTTGAAGTCAGATGATGTGGGTGCAATGGCCATTGGCCTGAGTTCTAATCATGGCTCGCCACGAACTCTTGTGGCACTTTGGGCCAGTTCAATTGCTTTGCTGGGCCTCAGTTTCCCCTTCTGTAAAATGAGAGTGCCACTAGCTGAACTAGCCATTCTGTAACCCTTCTTGGATGATTCTCAAATATCCTGTGGAGTTTAATTCCAAAAGGACACGTTGAATTATCCTTCGGGGAGGGAAATGTGAATGATGGCTGGTAACAAGGGCTTCATTCAGGTCCTGGAGAGGTGGGAATTTTGTCCGGAAAGGTAAGTGACAAGTCCCACTGGATAGGGTAGAAGGGGAGCCCGAGGGCTACTATTGTCAAGAAAATGACCACCAAAATCTGTCCACGCACATTCGTTCCTAGGGCGCCAGGTACAGGGAGGTACCTAGGAGAGGTAGGAGCACCGCTTTTAGAGATAGGCAGGCACTCTCAGTGTACCCCTGGCGCCTTGGTGTCCTGGGGTGATCCAGTCCAGAAGGCCTCATCCCCTAGCCAAGGCTCTCAGGGCCGGTTTTAGAAACGAAACAGGAAGAGGCACTTGGACCCTGGTTCCCAGAGTGGGAGAAAGGGGTGGGCACCCGGGCAGAGGGAGCCCTGGGGATTGGTAGCGGCTGTGGGCAGGGCGGGAGGGCCGGGGGCGGAGTCAACTTGTACATGTGAAAAACTCTGGCGGGGGCCGGGCATTTTCCTTCCTCCTCCTCCTCCTCCTCCCTCCTCTTCCCCACCTTCCTCCACTCCCTCCCTTCCCCTCCCCTTCTACCTCCTCCTCGGCCAGCTCAGGTTGCAGCTTCTCTGGGGAACTGCTCACCTTTCCGGAGCAGGGGAAGCTGCCCTGCGCCCGGGAGGGAGCGGGCGCACCGCGGCCCCCAGGACACGCGCTGTGAGTCCCGCGGGCGGTGCGCCGGGGAGGAAGGGGGAGGTCGGAGGAGGGGGCACCGCGGCGCCGGGTATAAGGAGCAAAGGTAAGCGGAACGGCTCTTAAAGGCGCAGTTTTGCTTTTGCCCTGGGGCGAGAGGTTGGAGGGAAATACCGGAGCGGCGAGGGGAGAGCAGAGATCACGAGGCGTGATCTGTGTGATACTGTGTTGTGTGTTGAGGGGTGGGGGGTGCCCTCGAAAGGCCACTCGTAAGTTCCAGGTGCTTGAGAGGGAGGGAGACCCCGCGCCCCCTCAGGGAGTCTCCATCTGGGATCACTTTGGCCCCTGGGCTCCCGTCTGAACCCTACAAAGCAAAGTTTTCCACCCAGTCCCGAACCAGGCGCTTTCTAAGCTCCCTTCATTCTGGGAAGGGCAAGGGTCAGGAGTCTCCAGGGACCAAAGGACCCGAGAGTGTGGGGCCACATCGCTGCCTTGAAGGGCTTCCTGGGCTCTGGTGAACTTTCCAGAGCGGCAGGCAGGGGGTGGGAGGCCGGAGCCCTGGGAAGAACGTGGAAGGACACGTGAAGCCCTGCAGGTCCCAGTTCTGGGGGAGGCAAGGGTCGGGAGAATGCTGCTGCTTCTCTCTTTCCATCCCGGAAGACCAAAGGGGCAGTGCCCCCCTCCACCCCTCATCAGCGGGCGACAGAGGGTTAATGCAGCAGAGGGAAAGGAGCCTGGGTGGGGCGGGGGGGAGTGGGCGGTGACCTGTTGGGCTAAGGAGATGTGCCTTGAGGATTCTGCTGTAGTTGAGGGACACCATCAGGAATCTGAAATCCAAAATCGGGTCTGGACTGGAGGCCTCTGTTTTCGCCCTGTGGGGGGCGGGGATTCCCTGAAGGTGTCTGCAGACCTTGTGCTGGGTGGGAGTTGGGCTGCAGAGACAGTGAGGGGTTTTCTGTGCTGCAGGGTCAGCACCCTCCTAGGCACCAGCCCTGCCTCTCTTCATTCTCTCTGGGCACCTCCCGGCAGTCGGGGTGGGAGGATTGACACCGTGGGAGTGAGAGGCCCTGGAACCTCTTCTGCGCTATCTGCTACTGTCTCCCCTTCTTCCCCACCCCTAGCCCAGCCCTCGGCAGTTCCCCAGCTGTGGCCTGGGCCCTGTGACTCACTAACACCGCCGGCTTGCCCCTCCTGTGTCAGCACCCAGTGAGCTTCGGCATGTTCGCGTGGCATTCCCCACCCGGGCATGGGCATGCAGCACATTCCTGGACACGGGCCTGAGAGGATGCCTGGAGCGCCTGGTGGACTGGCACGTCCTCAGAGATCCCCTGCCTTTAGCCTGGCCTTGGGAGGGGCCTGGGAAAATGGTGCTGAGGGTGCTGAGGGTCGGTGGAGTACAGGGTGACACTGGCTCCAGGTCTGGGTTTGCATCCTGAAGGCGTTCCAGAGAGAGGGTCACCTTGCCACAGCAAAGCTGCTATCTCGGGTTACCCTTTCCCAGCCACCTATTGTGCAGCTGAGGAGGCTGTGGGGCTGACCCCTCCCCCACCCTTAATCTGGGGTGTACCTGACCATTGGGTTCCCAGGACTCTCCCCACTGGGTCCCCAGGACTCTCCCCATACCCTGCCAGGAGAATGGAAGAAGCTCTCCACACGTGCCAGAAGTTCTTCCCAAACTTATCGGGGGTGCCAGAGGCAGAGTAGACAAGCCTTAGTGGCCACCATTTGTTGAATATCTACTCTGCGCCAAGCAGTGCGTCACAACTTTATGAAGTAGGTATTGTTATCATCCCCATTTTACAGGTGAAGAAACTGAGTCTCTGAGAGACCAACTTTCCCAAGGTCACACAGAGGTGGGATCCAGCCCACTGCCCTCTGACCCCAAGCCCCTGCTGTCAACCCCTGCCCCATTGTGGGGAGATTCCGGCCCACTCTGGAGTTCTCTGGTCTGCGTCAGTCCTCAGGAGAAGGAAGAATGGGGGTGGTGCTCCAAATATTGAGGCTCCCATCTGTCTGTCCTACACTACGCAGAGCTAGGCTTCTCCATGGGGCACAGGAGAGAGGGCACCAGATCTGAGGAGCAAATAGGTTCTTGGTCTGAGATCTCGTGGGATCAGGTTGCCAGCCCTGCAAACCCCCGCTCAGGTCTAGAGGACATGGAGCTGCCTTTCAGGGTGCATTTGCTTCCTCTACAGACTCGGACTCTGTCCTCTGCCTACTTGGGCCGTCCTGCACTCGGGAATGCGTCCTACACTGTGGGGCAGAGCCCGGCTTGACTCTTCCCGGTTCCTACCCTAACCAAGCCTCTACTTTCTGGGATCACCCTGTTGGGACTTTTGTCCAGCATCTCCATCTACCTGTCCTCTGATTCCTTCTGTTCTTCTCTAACTGAGCTTAAGAACTAAAGGGGAGGGCAAACTTCTGGCCTTGGTGGAATCCAGCTCCAGCATATAGTAGCTATGTGACCTTCCCCTCACTAGCACACTCGTGAATTTCTCCCAGCATCCGTTCCCTCATCTGTAAAATGAGGATCATAATAGAGGGCTGTTATAAGATTTAGGCCGGGTGCGGTGGCTCACGCCTGTAATCCCAGCACTTTGGGAGGCCGAGGTGGACGGATCACGAGGTCAGGAGATCGAGACCATCCTGACTAACATGGTGAAACCCCGTCTCTACTGAAAAAAAAAAAAATGCACAAAATTAGCCGGGCGTGGTGGCGGGTGCCTGTAGCTACTCGGGAGGCTGAGGCAGGAGAATGGCGTGAACCCGGGAGGCGGAGGTTGTAGTGAGCCGAGATTGCACCGCTGTACTCCAGCCTGGGCGACAGAGCGAGACTCCGTCTCAAAAAAAAAAAAAAAAAAAAAAAAAAAGAAATAATGCACAGTGCCTGGCATGTAGCAGAGACTAAATAACTGGTAGCTATAGTGGTTGGTGGTGCTTGTTTGGAAAGGGAATTTCCTGGTGATTGCACCAGGGCTGGTCTAGAGACCAAGGTAGATTTTCCCAGCCCCATCAGGCCAAGCCCTTAGTTAGACAGAATCTTTACTGCTCTTCCAGGTTAGGGAGGAGGGCTCTGTGTAAGAGAATGGTGGTGGTGGTAGGGGAATGGGTTGGATGGAAATCTTCCAGGAGGGGCCAGGAATCTGTGCTGTGGGGGCCCTACCTTCTAGCAGTTATGAATGAGGCAGGCACTGGGAGCTGGAGAGGCAGCAGCCTCTTGCTCTGAGGGGCCTCTGGCAGCGCCTTCTTTCCCTGAGGTAGGAGGACCCTCCCCTGGTACTTAATTAATTGCAGTCCCTGTTCTGCTCTGTTGTTCAGGGTGAGTGGCTGGCCTGGTTCCAGGCCCACCTGATTAGCCCACCTTTGGCAATAAGTCACATTTCTCTTCCTCAGCTCTGTGTCCCACCATAACCCCTTACGTCCCCTTCCCTGGACTTTTCACCTTTGCCCTCCAGGCATTCCCTGCTGAGTGGGCACTTTCCCACATCCAGGGGGTGGGAGCAGACCAAGGTTAATCTTGTCCTGGCTCCCACAGCTGCTTACACACACACACCTGCATGCACATGCACACACAGGCTGGGCTCACAACAGCTCAGGCCAAGGGTCTGGGATCCAGGATCACTACAGAGCTGGTAGCTGGGCCTGGCTGGAGCTGGCCAGTGGTTCAGCAGCAAGTCTGGAAGAGGAAAAGCCGTGGGCGCATCTCCGCCAGACCTCCTGTCTGAAAGAGAGCCCATCTGCTCCTAGAATCTCCACAGCTACATCTGCAGAGGAGGAGGGGTAGTGAGGCAAGTGTGAGGTTTGGTTTTAAACTGAAAAGGGAGGTGGGCGGATTGCTTGAGCCCAGGAGGTCGAAACCAGACTGGGCAACATGGCAAGACCCCATCTCTAAAAAAATACAAAAATTAGCCAGGTGTGGTGGCACGCGCCTGTAGTCCCAGCTACTCGGGAGGCTGAGAGGGGAGGATCGCTTGAGCCTACGAGGTTGAGGCTGCAGTGATCCATGATTGCATCACTGCACTCCAGCCTGGGCAACAGAACAAGAACTTGTCAAAAAAAAAAAAATTGAAAAGGGTCTTAGGCCGGGTGTGGTGGCTCATGTCTGTAATCCCAGCACTTTGGAAGGCCAAGGCGGGTGGATCACTTGAGGCCAGGAGTTTGAGACCAGCCTGGCCAACATGATGAAACCCTGTTTCTCCTAAAAATACAAAAATTAGCTAGGCATGGTGGCGTGTGCCTGTAATCCCAGCTACTCGGGAGGCTGAGGTAGGAGGATCGCTTGAACCCAGGAGGTGGAGGTTGCAGTGAGCCAAGGTCGCACCACTGCACTCCAGCCTGGGCGAAAAACAAAACAAAACAAAACAAAACAAAAAACGGGTCTTGAAGCAAAGCTCCCTGACAGCATGAGTAACCCTGAAGAGACTGGACATCTTGCTCTGGGAGACATGGGCCAGAAATTTTGAAAGGACTATGATGAGATCCTCTTTCCTGGAGCTCTTGATAATGGTCCCACCTTCTGAGCCTCCCTACCCCCACCATTAAATAAAAGTCTTCCCTAGAAATGGTGGAGTCGGGATAGACAAGATGACCCAATAATGGCTGGCTGGTGCACTCATCATTATTTATATGTTGAGTGTATGTCTCCTGTCCACCATGGGTGGAGGCAGTTTATGGACTTTGGGGTCAGTTCAGATTCTGCCTCTTCCACTCAGTAACTGGTTGCCTTAGGTTAAGTAATTTGCTCACCCAGGTTTCAGTTTCCTCATTTATAAAATAGGAGGATAATACTATTATCTCATGTGATTGCGAGGACTCCAGTGAGATAATGTCCACCTAGTAGCTCTTTGCTTTACCTGATGTCATTATCAAGGGGTGGTGGCAGAGTTAATGGGCTACATTTGGTAGTTCTCAGTGCCTTTGGCCCCACTTGATATTTTTTTCTGAAATCAGGGTCCCTGCAAACATCAGGGATCAGCCCCCAAATTGGGAAGAGAACTCTATTCTTAAAATGTTTCTGGCCAGGCACAGAGGCTCACACCTGTAATCCCAGAACTTTGGGAGGCCGAGGTAGGTGGATCACCTGAGGTCAGGAGTTCAAGACCAGCCTGGCCAACATGGTGAAACCCCATCTCTACTAAAAATACAAAAATTAGCCAGGCATGGTGGCAGGCACCTGTAATCCCAGCTACTCCAGAGGCTGAGGCATGAGAATCGCTTGAACAAGGGAGGCAGAGGTTGCACTGAGCCAAGATTGTACCACTGCACTCCAGACTGGGTGACAGAGCAAGACTTTGTCTCAAAAAAACAAAAAATTTCTACCCTCCCTCACTCTGAACACTGTTCCCCATCTTATCATTATCGAGGGAAATTCAGAGCTCCAGAATGATTACTGCCCTCACACCTTGCTTCCCTAAAGAAGCCTGCCCTTTTCTGCCTGGGGAGTCTCCTCAGGAACCAGACCTTCTTCTCTTCTCTGGCCCCAGCCACCCAGCACCCCGGGCTGCGGGGTGACCAGCCCAGGAGGTGACAGGGCTGTCCTTCCCACATCCTGGCAGGACCCACTGCCTGGAAGCAGGTGGGCGGTAGGTGTTATGCTAGAGGGCATCACTCTTGACAAAGCAGCACTGGCTCCCAACTCTGCCTGCAACATGGGATGAGCCCAGGAAAGGGGTCACAGAGCCCCTCCCTGATCCTGCCGTGGAGCCCAGCTGGCAGCATCCCCTGCCGTGGCTGGGCTGGGTGCCATGTTCTGTGTGGGTGCCAAACCTGGCATGGCTCCTTCCCAAGGAAGGTGGCCCTTGGGGATGCTGTGACTTTCTTGGCTGTGGTGACCAATAAAGGGAGTGCCATCTCTACGCAGACCCATGCAGTCCCTTCCAACCCTGTACAAAGTCAGAAGCCCGAAGTGTGGTCCCAGCTCTGCCCTGTCACCCTCAGTGGCCTCGGGCAGATCGCTTACCTTTCTGAGTCTTGCCTTCTTTGCCTGAAACATGAGGGTGCAGACCAGGGGATTTCCAAAGCCCCCTCTGAGGCTGCTGGTCTGAGGCTCCGACTTTTGCCAGTCCTGCTAACAAGGTGAGCTGTGTGCTGGGGTCCCAAGAGGGGCTCAGCCTCCTGTTCCTCCAAACTGTAGAGCCAGGGGCTTGACCCAGCTGATGGCTGGGTACCTGGTCCCTGCCATGCTGAGATGGGCAAGGAAATCCTAGAATGCCTCAGCCCTGTCAATTAGGAGGAGAACAAGTACCTCGCAAAGAAATGGATGCTGGATTCAAACACTACACAGGCACTGGATGCTCAAGGCTAGAGGTTGGCAAACCATGGCTCTTGGCCAAGTCCCGACTGTTTTTGTATGGCCCATGAGCTAAGAATGATTTTTACATTTTTAAGCAGTCGGTAAAAAGTCAAAAGAAGAAAATAAAGTTTTGTGACCCTTAAAAATTTTATAAAATTCAAATGTTAGTGTTCATAGTAAAGTTTTACTGGTGCGAGGCCAAACTCATTCATTTACATCTTGCCTGTGGGTGCTTTTGTGCTGCAAAGGCAGAGTTGCAGAGTTGCGACAGAGACGATGGCCCGCAAAGCCTAAAATAGTGGCTGTCTGGCCTCTTACAGAAAAGGTTTGCTGACCCCTGCTCAAGGTAATCATAGTTTTCTCCAGGCCTTGCACTAAACTGCTCCAGGATCTCAATCTAAAAGTACTTTCTTTTCATTTAAAAAGAAGTGTTGCTATTTTCTTCTTATGTAAGCAATAAATGTTCATTATGGAAATATTAGAAGATGCAGATAAGCAAAAAGAAGACATTAAAATCACCCATAATTCTACCACCCAGGAATAACTACTGCTGGTGTTTTGACTTACCACCTTCTGGGTTATCTAACAGTGTGCTGTGTTTATATGTGCATGCCTGTGACACATGTGTATATCCTGCATACGTACAGCTTTTACAAACTGTACACATCTGTCCTCTTCACTTAAAAACACATCTTGGCCAGGTGCGGTGGCTCACACCTATAATCCTAGCACTTTGGGAGGCTGAGGCGGGCGGATTACCTGAGTTCAAGAGTTCGAGACTAGCCTGGGTAACATGGTGAAACCCCATCTCTACTAAAATACAAAAAATTAGCTGGGTGTGGTGTCATGCGCTTGTAGTCCCAGCTACTTGGGAGGCTGAGGCAGGAGAATTGCTTGAACCCGGGAGGCAGAAGTTGCACTGAGCCAAGATCACGCCACTGCACTCCAGCCTGGGTGACTCCGTCTCCAAAAGAAAACACACACACACATACCTCTAACTGAACCCTTGGGGGACACACAGGCAGGGTGCCCAGAAGGCAGCTGCACCCAAGCATCTGGAGCTGAGGGGCTTGGTGGGGCCAGGGCTACAGATCTGGAGTCATCAGCACGCGGGTGGTGGTTTCCACTTCGGGAGGGGATGAGGTCACCCAGGAAGCATGCCCAGAGAGGAAGAGCAAAGGGCCAAAGAGAGAATTGTGGGAGTGTTGACATTCAAGGGACAGGTAGAGGAAGTAAGTCCACCAGACCCGGGAGGAAGGAAGAAGCAGGAGGAGACCCAGGCAGCCAAAGGGAGTGGAATCCGAGGCCCAGGGCCCAGGACAGTGCCTGGCGCTGAGCAGGTGCTTGTGAAATGAGTGAGTGACTTTGAGGAGGCTGAACCCTGGTGAGTGAGTGACACTGATCAAAGACATTTAGAGAACAGTTGAACAACTATGAGATGTTCAGAGGCCTGGGGGAGGCCATGCAGGCCAAGGAGGCCTCCTGGGCCCAGCCTGGTGGGAGGGAGGCCATGCGGAGTGTGAGGAGCGAGAGGTGGGGCAATCCAAGTGACCAGAAGCTGGGAGCTGGTCAGAGGAGCCCAGTGGAGTTCTTGGCGGTGACATGAAGCTGCTTTTTTTAAGCTAGTCTCTCAGATTGGAATGAGGAAAGCTGGAGACGACCAGCCAGGGGTTCTTGTCAGAATGTGGGCACTGGGCGGCGTGGGCCAGCTGGTGGGGGTGGAGTATAAATAGGAATATGGTTTAGAGATGCTGGGAAATCCTCCCCATTCCCTCCCTCCTCATGAGACTGAGAGGTCCCCAGGGATGCCAGGCTCAAAGGCCCCTGCAGTTCTGTTGCCAAAGTTGGGCATGGAGAGAAACCCAGAGACAGGACTGAAGGTCCCATGACAGGCCAGCAGGAGAGCTGGACACAGGATATCTGGCTGAGAGAGGGCTATTGGGTGGGTGAACTCAACACTCTTCTTTTCTTCTCCAATTTATTGTATAAAAGATGGTAGGCGCCAGTTTCTGTGCCAGAGCAAGTGGAGAGGAAACAAGCTGTTTCCTCTGGTATTTAAGGAAGACCTAAGGAAAGGTTCCAGACTTTGGGGTCTCAAAAACACAGGACAGTTGGGGAAGGACCTTCCTTGAGTGTCTTTAAAGAGGGCTGATAAAAGGAGCAGAGAGGGCTCCTCTGGCTGGGAGAGTAAGGCGGGCTTTCTCTGGAGGCAGGAGGATGGGGGAGATGGAGGCCAGGCCTATCCTGGCCCTTGCCCCTTGCTCTGGTCTCTGATCTGGGATGTTCTGTACGCCCAGGACCAGAACTGACAGAAGGGCTCCTTGTCCCATCTTATCACTTGGACATCCTGAGCCTCCTCAGAGAGTGCAGACAAGCTTTAGCTGGGCCCCCAAAAAAGGTCAAAAGGAAAATACCAGAAGATGCAATATGCACCTCTATTCCTTAAGCCTCAGGAAGCCAGAGAGCAGCAGGGTGGACATCAGTAGGACTGAAGTGGAGCCACACAGAGGGACTAGATGGGAGGTCGTGTGGGGTCAGAAAGGGTCATCTGTAGGGGTCAAGGCCAACATCTGAGCCTGAGTAGTGCACCTGCCCTACAAGGCTCTGAGAATCTTCCCTGAGTGATAGAGCCAGGAAGAGGGCCACAGGCCCCTCCGAACCCCTTCCCCACAGCCCTGGAGGCCCTAGCTCAATGCATGTTGCAGGAGGAACTTCTCATTCGGGTTCTTCTCATTCTGGTCCACCCCTCACTGTAGGATGGTGCCTCCAGCCCAAAAACCTCCACAGACCTCACTGGGGGAGTAATTGCTGGGCAGGACACTGCCCCCACTGCCTCAGCCCATCTCCCACTGCTGTTGGGCCACATGCTGGCTAGAGGAAGAGGGTCAGGTTTCAGCTGAGGCCTCGAGTCCAGCTTTCATATATCATTTGCTGGTCATTTGAGGGCTCACTTTGTCTTAGGCTTTGGGTCAGGCTCTGGGGGTGCAATGACGAGTCACGCCACAGTGCTTGCCCTTAAAAAGCCCACAGGCAAACTAGGGAAATGACAAGTAAACAGTTACAGGACAGGGAGCCAAGTGCCCTGCCTTGGGATGTCAGAAAGCTGTGGGAGCACAGAAGAGGGACCATCACCTGGCTGGGGACAGTGGAGTTTCGGGCTAGAGGAGATGCAGAGGTCCCCATGGCAGGATGAGTAGCACGTTGTTGGTTTCTCCCTAGTCCCCCGTCCATCTGCTTGGGTACCAATCCCTGTATTCCTGTTCCCTCTGAAACCCAAGAAAACTGAGGAGGAAGCATGCCCCGGGGAGTCTGGGGCTGGGTGACTGGACAGTCTAGGCTTACTCTAGTGTGCCCAGAAAGAGGACAGGGCCAGGCCCACCCCAATCATGCTCAAGTCTAACTAGGACAGGAGATGGCCTAATGAGAAGATACACCTAGAAACAGGTCCCTGGCCTGCCTGAAAGTGGAAGGAAAGGCACCAACATTTATTGCACGTGGCAGTGTGTCCTGGATCTTAAAGGTGACTAAGATACAGTCTTTGTCCTTGAGGGATCTAATGTTTCCATATCTGTAGAGGAAAGAGGTTTAAACAAGTCGTCATGAAGCAGTGGCTCGATGGCCTCATTCAGTCACTTGTTCATTCGTTCCACAAATGCTGAGTACCTGGTGGGCTCCTTACTCTGTGTAAGGCATCAGGGAAACAAAAATGTTAAGGCCCCATTCTTGTCCTGAAGGATCTCACAGTCTAGTTATGAGTGTGTGCTGGCTGCTCTGGAAGGGACAAGGAGGAAGCATCTCATTCTACCTAGAGGAAGGAGGTGTGGTCATGCACAGTCTCCCAGGGGAAGTGACCCGTGAGTTGAGTTTGGGAGTGGTTTTACCGAGGGAAAAATTGAGGAAGGGCATCCCAGGCCAAATGATTGCAAAGCTGTGGGGTGTGAGTGGAGTTTGCTCTGGGAATGCCAGGTACATTTGATAAAACCAGACCTTCTGGGGAGGGGTGAGAGCTGAGGCTCAAGAAGACAGGGATCCAAAAGCCTGGTCTGCCAGGCCCTGGAATTTGAACTTTTTCCTGAAGGCAGTGTTAGCTTTGAAGGATTTTTTTTTTTTTTTTTTTTTTTTTTTTTTTTTTTGAGATGGAGTCTCGCTGCAACACCCAGGCTGGAGTGCAGTGGCACCATTTCGGCTCACCGCAAACTCTGCCTCCTGGGTTCAAGCGATACTCCTGCCTCAGCCTCCCAAGTAGCTGGGATTACAGGCGTGTGCCACCATGCCCAGCTGATTTTTGTATTTTTAGTAGAGACAGGGTTTCACCATATTGGCCAGTCTGGTCTTGAACTCCCGACCTCAGGTGATCCACCCACCTTGACTTCCCAAAGTGCTGGGATTACAGACATGAGCCACCGCGCCTAGCCACTTTGAAAGATTTTAAATGGGCAAGCGACATCATCAGAAAGCAGCTGAGAAAGTTAAGTCTAGGACGCTGATGGCAGTTGGATTGGAGGCCAAGTATTATTCTCAATTAGCAGCAAGGAAACTGAGGCATGGGGTGTTTTCTCAGGTCACAGCTACTAAGTGGGGTTTCTTCCATGACACCAAACTGCAGAGAATTTTGGAGAGCAAGGCTAGACACCGTGTGTTCCTCACTGCAGGACATTTCTGATTGGAGTGAGACTCTAGGAGACAATGGCGTATTTGTCTGGAGCAAGGGCGACCCTGATCCCCACTTTGCCTCCTGAGCAGACATCCAACAGGTTTGCCCAAATTGCTCCCGGAAGGCCTTCCCCGCCTACTTCCTGCATTCCAAACAGAGGCTGTGGGAATCCTCTTGGAGCTCCGGGACTGTCCAGAGCATCTGTTTGTTGGCAGGGTGACTGCAGGCCTGGCTATCCTCATTTCTGGCCACTCTGAAGGTTTCAGGCCTGCAGCCTCTCTCATCCAGGCTGGGGCAGGGCAAGGTTGTGAGGAGGCCCCAAGGCTTCTGCTGCTGACGCCACCACAGCTCCAGGCAGCTAAGGGGTGACTGGCTTCCCCTGAGGTTTGTCCCAGGCTCCTGGAAACTAAGGCCTCCAGCTGTGCAGAACAGGGTCAGCTGGAGGATGAAGGAAGAGATGGTATCTGCAGGCTCCCAGCAGGCACAGTTCTCCCTGGGAGGAGGGAGTGTCTCTGAGGTCCTAGCTCATGACGTCTGCAAACTTGGTCAGCCATGGCCTCTAGTTCTTTGAAATTCACCCAAGGGCCAAAGTGGCTGAGTGACCGAGGCAGGGGCAGGGACTGGGAGATAGGGTGTCATAGGGATCCTGGCTGGTGGTCAGCCTTCGTGACTGAAGGGCAGACCCTCTGGGCTTCAGAAAGTGGGCAGCCACAAGTTACATCCCCCAACCCCTGCCCCTGGGCCCACAGAGACCAAGATTGAAAAGAAAAGCAAACAAAACAAAAAGAGGGACTTGGGGATGCATCTAACATGTGCCTGGAACACAGCAGGTGCTCCACATGTGCCTGTAAAGCAGACACATGCCTGCCGTATGCCACCAGCACCAGGCATAGAGACCAACGTGCTCCAGATGAGGGAGACAGGTGAAAAGTCACGCCCCATTGAAGGAGGGGCACCTGGTGGTCCTGGGGGTGGGGTGGGGTGAGTTCCAGGAAGCTCCTGAAGGCCCCAGAGACTTGTACAGCATGCAGGGGCAATGAAGAGGGGCAAAGCCAGAGACGAAGGGGCCCCAGATCTTGAAGGGCCTTTGGGTGCAGGCTGGGGAATCGGGGCTTTGTTCAAGAGGAAGGCAAAGAGGCTTCTTGAAGGGGTTTGCTGAGAGAAGACTCCAGTCCTGGCCCCAGTAGCTTGAGAAGTGAAGCTGACTTTCCCGCCCTCCAGTCTACAGCATCCCAGATTCCTGGGATGCTCTGTCAACCTCCTTCTCCACCTCCATGGTCTCCAGGTCAAGGTCTCTCAGGGGTCCAGCCCCAAGGCAGGTATTAGGTCTGTGGCCTGGCACAGGTTGTCCCAGCAGTCAGTGGGCTGGGAATCTGCCCTGTCTGGACACTGGGGCCCTGGGGCTGGCCTGGCCTGCTCTGTGGAGCTTTCTTTCCTCCTAAGATAGAAGATGGGGCTTGTCTGCCAGTAGCCGGGGTTCCCTGCCTTGCACGGGCCCCACCCTGCGTGGCCCTGCAGTTGTCTAAGTAGGGGGGACCCTGCCTCCCTGGCCCTTCTCCCCCTCACATCTGCCAAGAGATGATCCTGCTCCCTGTCTCCTGGCCCTCTTCCATCTCGGGATCCAAAAGCACCTTGCGATAAGGAAGTCTGCAGGGATGTTTGATGAAGTTTATATGAGGACTCTTTTTGTCTGGGCAGTAGCTTGAGAGAGGAGAGCCAAGCTTTGCTGGACATCTTCCCTGTGCCAGTGGTGTGTTGTGTTGGCTCACCCAGCATGTTCGCTCAGATACCACTGTACATTGAAAATGTCACCTGCCCAACATCCAACTCCTGGTCTTCCCACTGAAACCACTACTCCCAGAATGCCTTGTCTCCTCCAGTGACTATTCTATCTCTCCACTCCGGCTGCTTGGCCAAAACCCTGCTGCAGAGTCATGCTTGACTCTTTTCTCACCCACAACATACAATCCATCTGCAGAGCTCTTTGCCTCCACCTTCAAAATATAGCCCAAATCCAGCCACTTCTCACCACCTCCACTGTCCCCCGCTGGTCCCAGCCACCATCAAGCTCTCTCCCCTGGGCCTCAGCAGCAGCCTCCTGCCCAGGCTCCCTGCTCTCCCCTTGCTCCCCTTGTCTGTTCTCAACACAGCAGCGTGTTAAAGCCTCAGTTTGATCATGTCACTCATCCGTTCAAACCCTCCTTACCCCTCGAGGCCCAACACAGCTGCTCCGCACTCCCATCCAGCATCTTCCCCAGCCACATCATCGTCCTGCAGTGAATCAGACTCACTTCTGCCTCAGGACCTTTGCCCCTGCTGTTCCCTTGTTGACCTGCTTCTCCCAGACCCTGCATGACTGACCCCCTCACCTTACACCTACTCTGGATTTCTCCTGAGATGTCACCTGCTTCTTGGGGAGGCCTTCTTGACCACCCTACTTAAACTTGCAACTGCACTTCCCACACCTTCCCTCTTTCCTGCATGAATTCCCATCATTGCACTTGTCACCATCCATCATACTGTGTATTCATTCTGTTTATTGTCCGCACCCCCCTACCCCTGTTAGAAGGTATTAGGAAAGGAATTAATGTCTATTTCATTCATCTGTGGATTCTCAGGGTCTACAACAGTGCCTGGCATGCAGCAGGTGTTCAATAATTGTTGAATGAATGAATGGAGCCAGGGGTGAGAGGGGTTTTATCACGTCATTGCGATTCCATAGCCTGCTAGTGGTAGCACCAAAGTTTGAAACTGAGTTTGTTTGGCATGCAGTTCAGAGTAGGAGAAAACAGTCAAGCCTAGGCCACAGGGAAGGGGCAAGGGCGGGGAGGGCTCCAGGTAGGAGAAGAAAGGAGCAATATGGTCACGTTTGTGCACTTGGCAACAACCAGGAAACTGCTGCGTGATTCTGAGCAAGCCATTTCCCCTCTTGGATGTTCAGCATCTTCACTGGGCAAGGGATGGGGATGGAGGCTGTGTGAGCGTCTTCCCCTGCTAACATTCTGGGAGGCCAGCCCTGCTCACTGGGGGCACAGTGGCCTCTGGCAAGTGCTGGCTTTCTTCCCAGCCTGGCTCCTCCTTCCTCCTTCTGTGCCCCCCATGGCTCTGGCACCAGCAGGAGGTTCTGGGCCAGCTGCTGTGTCCCTGGGAAGAAGCAACTGGAGCTGGCTGAGCTTTATGACTTACCTGGGCAGGGAGGTGGGAGGGGAGGCTGGCTGGGGTCTGCCTGCCCACCCTGCAGCTCCTCAGTGGGACTCTGCTCCTTCAACTTCCTCCACCCCCCACTGCCAGGCCAGTATCCCTGGACACTCATCGCCCTCTTCCCCTGGCACCAATTGCACGGGGACAGCCCCAGATGGCTCCTTGGTCTGGGGACAAAGGCTGTGCTGTGCCTGGCCCTGGGCTGGCCTCAGGCTGGTCATACTGAGCCCTTCTGTCCCCACTTGGGGGTGAGGGGTAGATAGCACTAAGGTGACAGGCCTTTTTCCTGTCTCCCTTCCCCCTCGACCCCCAAATCTGAGGAGCTGACTCTCCCAAGGGAAAAATGACAGAGGCATCTTGTGTCTTGACCTAGGGAACAACAGACTATTCACTGCCCAGTCTGCCCTGTCACACCCAAGACCCTGCTGGGTTCAATGCCCTGATTGTCCCCAGCAGAGAGAGACATCCACTCTGCTGTGGTCACCACCCCCACCGCCTGCTCCCCTGTCACCATCAGGAAGTCCATCCTACATCTGACCTCCATCCTTCCATCAGGAAGTCCATCCTACATCTGACCTCCATCCTTCCATCAGGAAATCCATCCTACATCTGACCCCCATCCCTTCTGCTGCTGTGACAGCCACTTCCTCTCAGGCTCCTGTCCTGCGGGTGGAGAACAGCTGGTCCCCATCGCCTGCACTGCTTGGCCTCACATTCCTGCTCCAGTCAGCTGCCTCTGGCCTCACCCTTCCTCCAGCTCCCAGCCCCACTGTCCTCCCCACCCCAGGCACAGGCTGGTGGCTCCTTGCTCCTCACTGAACCTTAGGGAGAGCAGGTGTGACTCAGGGCTGAATCTCTTTTGTCTTGCAGAAATGGGGGGCCTCCTTCCCGGAGGCTTTTAATGAGCTCCCCTCCCCTCACCCTACAAGCAAGAGCAAGGGTGTGAGATTTATGGTTGCTACTTGTAGATTCCTGAGCCGCAAATCCAACATGCCATCCCATAAATCCCAGACTGCAGGACGGTTTTATGGGGAAGCCCTGTTTTTAGAAAGGGGTGTGGCTGGTCTGCCTCCTGGCAGAGCTCAGACCTCAGGGAGCCAAGTGCCTGCCTCTCCCCACCCCCAGAGAACAACCATGACAAAGCACGGGGACACTGGGGACATCAGTTGGTGTGGTGCAGATGCACTGGCTTCCAGGACAGAGAGACTTCCTCTCCTGTGGGGGGCCTCCTGCTTCCCTCCCCTGCTCTGAGGATCCCCCGTCTCAGCACAGGAGGGTGGCCTGGAAGCCTGGGCAGATAATTGTCCCTGACCTGGACCTTAGATGTTTTCCTGGTCACCACTCCAGGTGTACATCATTGGAGATGTTTTTTCAAATGCATTTTCCCAGGCACCATTCTCAGAACCTCAGTTCCAGAATCTCAGGGTAAGACCTAGGAATCTGAATTTTTTTACAATGCTCCCTGGTGATTCTGATGTTCAGCTATCTTTGAAAATAATTGGCTGAGTGCTGTGGCTCATGCCTGTAATCCCAGCACTTTGGGAGGCCGAGGAGGGGCAGATCACTTGAGGTCAGGAGTTCGAGACCAGCCTGGCCAACATGGCGAAATCCTGTCTCTACTGAAAACACAAAAATTAGCCCGGTGTGGTGGCGCGGGCCTGTAATCCCAGCTACTCAGGAGGCTGAGGCATGAGAATCGCTTGAGCTCGGAAGGTGGAGGTTGCAGTGAGCCAAGATCACACCACTGCACTCCAGCTTGGGTGATAGAGCACGACTCTATCTCAAAAAAAAAAAAGAAAAAAGGAAAAAAGAAAATAATTGATCTTTACAAGGAGCCATCTCCACTCTCCTATCTTGCTCGGAAATGGGAGTCACCAGGTAGGTGTGTCTGGGTCCTCTTGTCACTGGGACCCATACCCCCTGCCACCATCATGAAGCCTCCAGATTAGATCTCTGTGGCCTGAATGCTATACACAAGTGTGAGGCATGGTGGCTGCCCTCTGGAAGCTTCCTGTCTGCAAGAGTCCTGCAGACAGCAGGCCTGAGACATTGCACAGAGCCACGGAGGAGCGGCTGAAGATGACTGACAGGAAGGAGTTTAGGGATGGGGAATCAGGAAAGTCCAAGGCTGGTGGGCTCTGCCAAGGAAGCCAGAGGAAGCGCTTTCAGCTACCTTCTCATCAAAGGAGGCATCACCAGCCCCTGAGTTTCTTGAGAATGGGGACCACCCTTTACTTGCCTCTGAAACCCTCATGCCTGGCACAATGCTGGCGCATAGTAGGTGCTCAGTTTTTTGGTTTGTTTGTTTTTTAAGACAGAGTCTTGCTCTGTCGCCCAGACTGGAGTGCAATGGTGCAATCTCCACTCACTGCAACCTCCACCTCCAGGGTTCAAGCAATCCTCCTGCTTCAGCCTCCCAAGTAACTGGGATCACAGGCGCACACCACCATGCCCAGCTAATTTTTTTGTATTTTTAGTAGAGACAGGGTTTCGCCATGTTGGCCAGGCTGGTCTCAAACTCCTGACCTCAAGTAATGCACCTGCCTCAGCCTCCCAAAGTGCTGGGATTACAGGCATGAGCCACCATGCCCAGCCAGTTCATTTGTTGAGTGGAACTGAGTGAGACTTCAGGGCCCACTGACAGAGATGGGCCTGCCTAGCACTGCAGACCCGAGGCCTCCACTCTGAAAGGTGCCAGCCCGCTAAAGGAATGAAGGAGAGCCTGTTCATACCCAGCCATGAGGATCAGGGCAGCTGGAGGGCCACCACTGAGCTGTGTTTGGGGGCAGCCAGGAGCATGCGCTGCCAGACAGAGGACCCTTTCCAGGCTGGCTGAGGACAGAAGGATGTGATCATTAAGCAAAGCCAACATGTTACTGACCCATAATCCCTTAAACCAGGAGGATTCGGGAAGGGCCTGGTCGCCTTGGCAACTAGGTGCTGGCCAGTCGCAAGGCTGAGAGCATCCTCCAGGAGTGGGCTGTGCCTGGTGCTGGTGCATGGGTAACAGCTGGGAGCGGGTGCAGGGCGGCCCATCATAGGGCTCACCCCCTGGTGCCTTCTTGCCAGCATGGGTGGAAGCCCTTGTGAGGCCTCAAGGGCAGTGTGTGCAGAGCAGGACGAGAGGGGGGCTGCTCTGAGCATGTAAGAAACCATGAAGGGAAGTGGAGGGGAGGTGAGACAGCGCTGCTCTGGGTTTTCAGGGCAGGAGGGAGAAGGGAGGGTCTGCAGGAAGAAGCAGTTGCATGGGTCTCATTGGGTGGCCAGCAGGGCATCCTCTAATTCAGAGGGCACGAGGAGCTGGGTAGCCTGAAGAAGAAAGCTTTCATGGTTGGGGACAGGACCGTGGGGGTGGGCAGAGCAGCTTACCCCGCTCCTCCATGGTGTTCTCGGTAGGGGATACCTGCCTGCTTGGAGGGCTCTGGCATGGGAAAAGGCCAGCAGGGATCAAGCCTCATCTTCCCTAGGGCTCGACTCTATTAATGGCAAGCTTCCGTGTTTCCCCTGAGACCTTCCACTGCTCCTGACCTCCTGTATTTCAGCTGGAGAGGAGGTGCAGCTGGCCAGCTCTGATGCACTCTTCCCTTCCTCCTCCTTTTCCCCTCTTGCCTCCTGGGGCATGCCAGAGCAGAGACCTTCAGGTGTCAGTATCAGAGGTGAAATGAGGTTTGGACCCAATCATGTCCCAAGGGTGTTGGCCAAGCTGACATTCAGTTTACGGGCCTTGGTCAGTAAGATTTATTGGCTGTTGACACATTCAAGCCCTTGGACACAAGTTGGTAAATTTCTGCTGGTCCAAGGACTGCCTGGTTCTGGCACCCTCCCTGCCACCCCAGCCCTTCCCCCAGAACTCTCTAGACCTCCAGCAGCTAAAGGGCTTAGGTCTGGGGGGCCTTCAGGATCCTCTTTGCACATCATGCCTGCTATTATGACCAATACTTTGCTGGACTAGGTGATCCATAGAGAACTGCACAGGGTGTGGCGGGGCGGGCGGTGGGCAGTGGAGGCAGTGCTGAGAGTCACTGGGGGGAGGAAGGTGACTGGGAAGAAGAGGGTGAACACCCACCCTCAGAGGGGTCAAACTTTGCAGAAGACACAACCCCGGCTCCCAGTGATGGTGGCATACAGGGCGACAGAGCTTGATGAGAGAGCTGAATTCCCAGTGGGTGGAGACCTGGACTGGTTGCCTTGTTCTTTTCAACTGCTCTTCTCACACTTCCCATCTCAGGACCCGGCTGCCCAGTCCCTCATGATCATGAACAAGATGAAGAACTTTAAGCGCCGTTTCTCCCTGTCAGTGCCCCGCACTGAGACCATTGAAGAATCCTTGGCTGAATTCACGGAGCAATTCAACCAGCTCCACAACCGGCGGAATGAGGGTGAGGGGTCTGGGCCCACCCAGCACCTCTCCCACCTACCAGACACTCCCCAGTCACCTTCCCCTCCCCGCCCACCCCTTCCCCACTGGCCTTAGGGGAGGAGCACAGCGCTGGGGGAGGGGGGCTACCCTTCTCTCCCTCAGGGCAGAGAGGCAGGGAGGGGAGCTGACGCCTGTCCCTCTTAGACTTGCAGCTCGGTCCTCTTGGCAGAGACCCCCCGCAGGAGTGCAGCACCTTCTCCCCAACAGACAGCGGGGAGGAGCCGGGGCAGCTGTCCCCTGGCGTGCAGTTCCAGCGGCGGCAGAACCAGCGCCGCTTCTCCATGGAGGTGAGGGCCTCTGGAGCTCTGCCCCGGCAGGTGGCAGGATGCACGCACAAGGGTGTGCACAGGAGGGCAGCTGCCTTAGAGCCAGACTTTGTGAGTTCAAATTCCACCTCTGCCATTCATTAGCTCTGTGACTTTGAGCAAGTTACTCAACCTCTGTGCACCATGGTGTCCTTGTCTTTAAAATGGTCATCATGGATTAAATGGGTTTATCTATGCCAAGTGCTTAGAACATTCCTGAATTTAGCAAGGGCTAGACAATTTGACTATTTGATCCACACACATATGCCTAAGTATATGAAAAAATATACTTACAGAATCGGTGCCTGTAAGGGCATGAGACTGATGTTGCACAGATGGTGATACTGTGGCCCAGAGAGGCAGAGAGTGACCTGGCTGTGCTAAGGTCACACAGCAGCCCCGGGTGTTCACGTGTATGTCTTGAGCACACACTGGGAGCAGCTGTGAGCCTGGGGTCACAGCCTGTGATTGGGCTCTGAATGGTTGTTCTGCAGGGAACGCTAGGTCCAGAGTGAAAGTCTGGAGCCCCACAGCCCTAGCTACCCTGAAGCCAACAGTGGTGTCCCCATCTCATCCCTGTCACCACAGGACGTCAGCAAGAGGCTCTCTCTGCCCATGGATATCCGCCTGCCCCAGGAATTCCTACAGAAGCTACAGATGGAGAGCCCAGATCTGCCCAAGCCGCTCAGCCGCATGTCCCGCCGGGCCTCCCTGGTGAGTCCCAAGAGGGTCAGAGGACACAAGGTGGGGTGATATGCCCTCCCCAGCATGGGCATATCAGTCCCAGCTGAGGCCTAGATGGGATTTCGAGGAAGATTCCTGGGCCTCTGGTGCCACCTGCTGGCTTGGGTGCATTCAACTAGCTCGTCCTCCTACATCAACATCCATTTCCTAGATGGGTCTCACTTGGGCTGGAATGGGACTCTAAGCCCACAGTGGGTCCCACGGTCTCCACATGGTTAAGATCAATAGGCCAGCTGGCATGTGCCTTCCAGTCCTAACTGCCTATCAGAGCTGTTTGGGACATCTTACCAAACACAGACTCTACCTCCAGACACCTATAGAATCAGCCTCTCCGGCTAGGGGGTCCAGGAATCCGTCTTGTTAAGGGTTGGATACACCTGAGCTAGAAGTGCGCTGATGAGAGACACAGTCAGAGAGGTGGATTCTGAACTGGACACTCAAGGTACAATGGGAAAAAAGGCAGCACTCACTCTGGAGGAGCTCGTGGTCTCAGTCGGAGACACAGGTAGTCAAGATGTGCAACAATCCCAGGTGCCACAGCTCTGGGCTCTACACTCTTGGCTGTCCTGGGAGGAAGAAACTCACACTTTCACGAGCTCTGTCCTTTATCACAGGGATAAAGGGAAAAGGAGCCCCTTCCACCATGGAGTCTCATCCCTTCCCTCCCAGAGGCTGGAGTTGGGGGAGGCGTCATGTCTGTGGAGCTGCTAAGGGCTTCAAGCTCACGGCATTCTATGTCTCTCCCTCTCAGTCAGACATTGGCTTTGGGAAACTGGAAACATACGTGAAACTGGACAAACTGGGAGAGGTAAGACGCTGGGTTTGGTCTTCTCCGAATAGCCAGGCAGGATGGCTTGGAGGAGGGGCAGACCTCCCTAGTCGGCCCTCTCTGGTCGGCCCTCTCTGGTTGGCCCTCTCCTGGCCCCTGCCCCATAGAGGTGCACAGTCTCGGCCGTGCGCTCTGGCCCAGCCTTTGGCAGGGATTGAAGTGAGCTCAGATCCTGAAGGAGGGCGTGAGGATAGAGTAGCCATGGCCCTGGGCAGAATCCAGTCTTTTTTTTTTCTGCAAGTCCTTCTTGCCTGGGTTCAAAACCTAGCTCCACCATTTACTAGCTCTGTGACCTTTGGTGAGTTACATGACCTCTCTGTGTGCCTCAATTTCTTCCTCTGTCCAATGAGACAGTAATTGTCCTATCACATAGGGTTATTGTGAGGATTGGGCAGGTTACTGTAATCAGCTTATGTACGGCACACAGACAATGCCTGGCACATAGGAAGTGCTGTGTCACTTAGCTATTTCTGTTGTCACTGTGCAGAGGCCTGGGGTGGGTGAAGGTTTATAGAGAGAGGGAACACACAGCCCTTTCCCTCCAGGAGCCCAAAGAGGTGACCTCTGTGTAAACATCAGCATCGTATAAGGAAGAAAAAACCTGGTGTTATCATAGAGGGGCACGCGGCGTGCTGGGGCTTAGAGGAAGGACGGATTCACTCTGACTGGGGAGTCATTAGGGACGCTTCCTGGAGGAAATAGGCTTTGGAGGAAACAGCATGTCAGTAAAGGGAGGAAGAGCACTCAGGCCCCAGTCGTAGCCCAGGCAGAGGCACAAATGGGGAGGCACTGGACAGAGGCCAGCAGCACCTGAATGTGCCTGGGGCCGCTGCGGCCCTCCATCCCAGGGCACCTATGCCACAGTCTTCAAAGGGCGCAGCAAACTGACGGAGAACCTTGTGGCCCTGAAAGAGATCCGGCTGGAGCACGAGGAGGGAGCGCCCTGCACTGCCATCCGAGAGGGTACAGCATCCTAGGCTCCCACGCTCCCCTGGGGGCTTCAGGAGGAGGGGTTCACCAGCCTGCACCCTTGTGGGAGCTGGGGGTGGAGGATCATTGCTGGAATGGGACTCCTGGCGCTGACCCCAAGAAAAGAGGGTATGGGGATACATGGGGTCCTAGGGACTCAGGTGGACCTGTCTCCTCACAGTGTCTCTGCTGAAGAACCTGAAGCACGCCAATATTGTGACCCTGCATGACCTCATCCACACAGATCGGTCCCTCACCCTGGTGTTTGAGTACCTGGTGAGAGTCTGGCTGGGGCTGGCCGCCTCTCCCTCTTGTGGTGGAAACGGGGTGTGGGTAGAGGAGTGGGAAGCTGAGGGAGTGGGAGTAGTGGGATGAGGGCGACCCAGGCCTTGTTCTGGAATCAGATTTTCAGATGCTCCCGTGCAGGAGTGGGCCAAGAGCTCAGGCTTACGGGTGGCTCGAGCCAGGGACCTGTCCCACTAGTGGGCATGGGCCCTTCCCAGGGAGGGGCTTCCTCTCCTCAGCCTGTGTCTAGGCTTCTGGCCAGGGGTCAGCGTGGGGCAGGACTGAGCCACGCTCTGTGTTCCAGGACAGTGACCTGAAGCAGTATCTGGACCACTGTGGGAACCTCATGAGCATGCACAACGTCAAGGTGAGGCCTCGGGGGCAGGGTCCCCCCATCTTGGCAGCCACCTGTCCAGAAGCCCAGTGTGGGGACCCACTCTCACCACCAGGGATCCGGCTGCTGAGGTGGCTCAGACCTTCCCACGTAGGAAAGAGGGAGAGGGCAATGCCATCAACGAGTCCAGGAACTGGGTTGAGCGCTTTACCCCAAGAACAGACACACACTGTCTGCCACTGTCTAGCTGTTGGTATAAAACCCACTCTCAACTCTGAACATCAGTTTCCCAGTCTGTCAAATGGGAGTGTGAACTACCTGCCAAAATGCAGGGAGGCTTCTGGGTAAGCTCGGGGTTATGAATGACCTCTCCTGGTGTTTGTTAAAGAATCAAGGCTGGGCATGGTGGCCCACGCCTGTAATCCCAGCACTGGGAGGCCAAGGCAGGAAGATGGCTTGAGCCCAGGAGTTTGAGACCAGCCTGGGCAACATGGCAAGACCTCATCTCTACTAAAAATTGAAAAATTAGCCGGGCACAGTAGCGTGCACCCATAGTCCCAGCTGCTTGAGAGGCTGAGGCAGGAGGGCCACTTGAGCCCCGGAGGTTGAGGCTGCAGTGAGCCATGATCACACCACTGCACTCCAGCCTGGGTGACAGAGTAAAACCCTGTCTCTAAAAGAAAAAAAAAAAAAAAGGGATCAAGCACATATGTCTCCACATAGGCGGGCATCCTGACCCCCGTGCTCCTGACTGAGACTTCTCTGGCCTCCCCCACACTCACTGCATCCTCTGCACCCCTGGTGTCCTCCCCTCTGGATGGGATTCCCTGGTGTGGGTGGGGTCCAGGATGGGGGCTGCAGGGTGTGCAGGAGAATGAGGGGCTTGTGCTGACCTCACTGCCAAGCCCCTGCCCCCATCCTGGTCCCAGCCTTGGAGCAGAGGCTCAGGGCCACCTTCCACCCCACATTTCTCTTCCCCCTCCCCCAGATTTTCATGTTCCAGCTGCTCCGGGGCCTCGCCTACTGTCACCACCGCAAGATCCTGCACCGGGACCTGAAGCCCCAGAACCTGCTCATCAACGAGAGGGGGGAGCTGAAGCTGGCCGATTTTGGTGAGGCTGGGGCTAGGGTGGGGGTCTGACGCTACTGGGGTGCCTCAGGGTGTGGGTGCAGTGGGGGAGGGCATAGCAGTCAACCCCACAGCACCTGTGGACAGAGGTCCAGTGACATGTCTGCCCCCAGGACTGGCCAGGGCCAAGTCAGTGCCCACAAAGACTTACTCCAATGAGGTGGTGACCCTGTGGTACAGGCCCCCCGATGTGCTGCTGGGATCCACAGAGTACTCCACCCCCATTGATATGTGGTGAGTGAGCACTGTGGGGACCGAGGAGGGGAGGACAGGCCTGGCCACACCTCCAGACTCTCCTTTGCTGCCCCAAGGGCCTCCGGGAAGAACTGCCTAACTTCCTTTGCCTAAAAGCCTTGTGACATCCTGCTGAAATGGTTGTTAAAAAAATTAAGTCTGAAATATAATAGGTTAGGGTTTCCCTGGCTTAAATAGACCCCCAAGCCTGTGCATTTGAAATCCTCCCCCAGAGGCCTGTGAGGGGTTACCAGAGACCCAGAGGGTCCAGGAGGGCCCCTATAGTAAATACGATGAATCTTCTCCAAGCATCAGTCCCAGTGAAAATTTTGAAAGAGAAGTACTATTTTTATGTTAAAATGAACAAGTGTATGATTTGGTGTAAAATGAAAAATCAGCCCAAATTGCAAGCCAAGCCGCCGGTGGTTATGAATGGCTGCTGTGACTCCGCCCCAAGGTTCCCCAGGAGAATGGATTTATGTACTTCTCTTCCAGTGGGGCACACAGTGGAGAGAGTTTGAGACAACACTGCTGAGAGAATTGCCACATGGGCGCTGGCTGCACAGACCCAAACCTCACAGAGTGAAAGGGGAGAGGTCGCAGCTTTCCCGAGCCCAGGGAAGCCCCCCAGAGAGGGGCTGTAGTGGGGGCTGGGCAGTTCTAGGAGCCTCCACTGCCCTGGGCCACCGCTCCGCCGCCAGAGCCACGACCCCTGCAGCCGCCTGTGGCAGGTCGTCATTGGTGCCCTGGTGGAGCAGCCCTAGGAAGGGCGGCCGCCCCTGCCTGATGCCGACCCTACCCCTTGCTCCCCGCAGGGGCGTGGGCTGCATCCACTACGAGATGGCCACAGGGAGGCCCCTCTTCCCGGGCTCCACAGTCAAGGAGGAGCTGCACCTCATCTTTCGCCTCCTCGGTCAGTCTCCCGCTGCTCCGTCCCTCTCACCACCAGGGGGCGCCGGAACTCCTCCAGCCCAGGCGCGGAGCGGGACGGGGAGGAGCGGCTCGGCCGCTTCTCTCCCGGGCGGGGACCCCCTGTGGCCTCGGCCATCTTTGCTCCCACCTCATACATTGCATCCCTTTCAAGTCGGCCTTGGCCCTGGGCCTCACGCAGGCCCTCCCCACCCTCTCTCGTCTCCCCAGGGACCCCCACAGAAGAGACGTGGCCCGGCGTGACCGCCTTCTCTGAGTTCCGCACCTACAGCTTCCCCTGCTACCTCCCGCAGCCGCTCATCAACCACGCGCCCAGGTAGCCCCTGCGCCCGCCGCCCCTCCTGCTGCGGCCCTGGCTCTCCCATCCCCAATCAGGCACAGCCTGTGTCCGCGCCTTCTCCTTGCAGGTTGGATACGGATGGCATCCACCTCCTGAGCAGCCTGCTCCTGGTGAGTGTCCTCCCGGCGGGGCCCAGGGAGAGGCAGCCAAAGAGCCAAGTCCCTGTGCCCCATGCCGGGCCTACGCCCCAACTTCTGTGGCTCGTGTGCTTACACGTCTTTGAAACATCTCCCCTGTACTCTCCACCCCCAAGGCCAAGGGGTGGCCTCCATACGCATCCTCTGGAGTCTGTGCACTGCGAGCCCAAACCCGTTACTTAGCTGTGTAGCTCTGGGCAAGTTACAGAGCTCCTCCATGCCTCAGTTTCCTCAGCTGCAAAGTGGGATTAATACCTATTTTATAAGATGGCCGTGAGGATACATTGAGATGACGGGACACACTTAGTGTGGTGCCTGTCTTGTAAGGCACACGATGAAGGGTTGTTATCGGCACTACGCTTCCTGTTACGGATGTTCTCCATCTGATCATGGTTGGTTTGCATCTGTATTTCTATCCCAAGAGAAGGTCACTCTCCTGAAGTTTCATTTCTGGTTTTTCCTGGTGGCTGGAGACCGAGGAGCCTTCCCCTGAGTCTTGAGATGGCCTGAGGTTGGGTTTGTGGTAGGGGCTGGAGGCTGACCTGGGGCTTCTCCTGTTAGCCTCAAGCCCCACCCACCTTGGTGCTCTAACCAGCACTGGAGTCCTGCTGCCCAGAGGGTTTGCAGCCCCCCAGCCGGGCCCAATAGCCCCACCCTGTGCCTTTCAGTATGAATCCAAGAGTCGCATGTCAGCAGAGGCTGCCCTGAGTCACTCCTACTTCCGGTCTCTGGGAGAGCGTGTGCACCAGCTTGAAGACAGTGAGTACTGGGGGTCCGGGAGCAGGGCCACCCAGAACCAAGGAAAGGGGTTGGTGAGTGTGGGCAGAAGAACCAGAACAAAGAGGCCAGAGGCCCCAGGCCCAGCAGAGCAGCCCCGGGCACCTTGCCTCCCCTGCTGGGGTTCTCATTCCAAATTGAGGGGGCAAACAGTGGAAATGAGGTGCTGCCTCGAGGGCTCAGTTGGTCCTTCTGGGCCAGTCCTCACTGGAGGCCAGCTCCACGCAGCCCTCTCCAGACTATGCACTTCTCTCCCCCAGCTGCCTCCATCTTCTCCCTGAAGGAGATCCAGCTCCAGAAGGACCCAGGCTACCGAGGCTTGGCCTTCCAGCAGCCAGGTAGGGGCTTGTGCTCTCCTGGACCCCTCCCCTTGTTAGTGGAAGCCAGAGCAGGCGACCCCTCCCCAGTGGGGACTCCCATGGTCCCCCCACCACTGGCTTCCCTTTGGACTCTTTGGGGAGCAGAGAAGGGGTTGGTTTCTCCTGCCTAGACTTCCTCGTCCAGCTCTTCCCTCCTCAACCCTCCACCCCAGACAGGACATTGCATTTGACAGTAGCCCTGGCAAAGAGGCATGCTGTCTCTGGTGCATTCTCTCTGCAAACCCTGAGCTCTCTAATCAGATTCCATCCTGGGAGAACGGTACTTTGTTCCTAGTACAGTCAATGGCCTTGGACATTGACAAATGCTTTCCATGCATCGTCTTCTTTAATCCTTAAAATACCCCTTGAAGTTAGTACTATTAATATTCCCCATTTCATAGTCAATGAAACTGAGGCTCTGGGAGGTTAAGTCACAAGTTCATGCAGCTAGTAAGTAGCAGAGATGGGATTTGACACCAGGTCAGACCGGCTCCTGTTTGCATGCCCTTGCTTGCTCTGTCAGAGCAGCTCTGGGGGACAGCGACTGTCCCTGCTGACCTGGGGTACCCGTCAGCCCAGCCTCCTCCCTGCAGCCCCACCTCTTCTCCATTCTCCAGGACGAGGGAATAACAGGCGGCAGAGCATCTTCTGAGCCACGCCCACCTTGCTGTGGCCAAGGGACAAGAGATCACATGGAGCACAAATTCGGGTAGGATGGAGCCTGTGTGGCCCTCGGAGGACTGAAGAACGAGGGCTGACAGCCAGCCTGGAAGACCGCTTGGCAGCCCTTCTGGCCACGGCTGTTTCTTCTTTGTGCTTCCCGTGTGCCTCCCCAGTAGCCCTCACCTGCATACCAACCCCTCCATTACCCACGTTGGGGCTGGCATGAGCTGCTTCCCTGAGAGGACATGAGAGGGGGGGCGGTCCTCGTACCCTCTCCCACCCTGGTGTTTGGGCACCTGCGTGGGATGCACATGGATGACAGAATCAAGGTGCCAGGATGGGCACTCTGCCCTGGATACAGGCTCTACCCTCCTCCCCCAGGGCCTGCCTAGTGCCAGTTTGGTAGTCCCCCTTTCTGGCCCCTTGGAGCCCACACACGTTTCATCTTTTTCCCCTCTGAGAGCAAGAAGAGACATGGCATGTTCTCTGGGACCCTGGAATCCTAGGTACCCACATGTGTGCCAAAGCCTACCCCACCTGGCAGGTGTCCCACAGCAACAGAAGGAATAGTAGTCCCCACTCTTTCCATCAGCCCTACCTTACCCTCATTCCCCGACACCCTCTGGCTTGAACCATGGCTGAGCAGTGCTGGCATATGCTTCGCCGGCACGCTTGGATGCCCAGCTGTGTCCAGAGGTGGCCTGGGACCGCCAGTTGCACGCCTGCCACCTCAGCCAGCCCCCGCCCAGCTCATCAGTCTGAATGGAGTTGCCTTAAATTGGCAGGTGGTACCGTACTCACTGCCCTTGGAGCTGTGACCGGCTCCTGCCTGTCCACCCCTTCCCGAGGTGGCTCCTGCTTACCTTATCATCCCGGGGCTCTGATTAGCCAGGCCTGGTCAGGGTCCTGGGGATGGCACCCAGATATGCAGAGTCACCCTGACACTGGTGCCAGGCTGACCTCAGCTCCCGAAGGCTCGCACAGCCTCCCCATCCTTCCTTCCCGGCCCTTGTGGCTCTGTCCACCTGATCCCAATACCAGCTTCCCCCAGCCCCTGCCACCCCAGAGGGCGGCCACGACAGGGAGAGGTGTAGATGCCACCATCTGAGGGAGAGGAACGTGGAACAGGAGCAGGCTCTGATGCTGAGAGGCTTGCCTCCGGGGGCTGGAAGCCTGGGTGGCCAGGGCCCCTGAAGAAGGCTCCCCTCTGTATCCCCCAGGTCTCCTCAACACTGGGCTGATCCTGAATGGCACAGGCCAAGGGGAGGCCAGCCTCGCCTTTCTACCCAGGCCCCCTGCCCTGCCCACCTCAGGCCCCCACCCTCCACTCCTCCCCACGGTACTGTGAACGTTGTGTGACTCAGTGCAGAGACAGATAATATATTTAATTCATGTACAGAAAGGAGCGAGCAGTCTCGTACAAAAAAGCTGACTTTGATAGATTGATGCCAAAGATGGAGAACTGAAGGCCCCCCTCCAGGCCTAATGAGTGTGGGTGGGGTGTGCTTGTGTGTATGTGTGTGTGTGTGTGTGTGTATATATGTGTGTATATATATATATATATATGTGTGTGTATATATGTGTATATATATATATATATATAAAGTGAGGAGAGAGTTTGATTTGTGTGTATCTCTGACCTCCCCCACACCCCAGGCTGTGGGACGAGTGCCTAGCATTCACCTTGCTGTATCCTGGGTGCTGCTGCATTCAGAGCCAGAAGTTGGCTCTTGCTGAGGAGCATCAGTGGTTGTTGTGGGTGGGCAGAGGAGTCCCAGGCCTGGGAGTCTGACCTGTGGCCTGGCATTGGCCCAAGTTGGTGCCTGTGGGGTGGGGCTGGCCAGGAGAGCAAAGAGGGACCCCTGGGCGGGGGTCTGGGGTCTGGCCGTGCAGCTAATCCCTGTGTTCCTGATGCCAAATGGCCCCCTGGCTTCTGGGGAGGGAGGTAGGCAAGATCAAGATGAGGTTGACATGGGAGATGGCCAAGGCCAGGGCAGCAGGACGAGGGTGTGGGCCTCACTGTAATTCAGGCTCTGCAAGAATTGCTGCAGACCTCGAATACACCTCCTGCTGCTGCCTAGACCGCCTCCCCACCTTTGATCTGGACACAACCCACCCCCCCAACCCATCATACACAGCTCCCAAAGTGCTCAGAGTCCTGCTGTTGTCCAATTCGGTGTCCAGGTTTGTTCTTCCCGAGACCACTCTGAGAATGCCAGGCCCAAAACCCTGCCTCCTGACCTGTCCTCATGCCTGGCCTTAAGCACTTTGCAGTTTGCCGGCATGGTTTGCAGTTACTTAAGAGGGTGGCTGCTTTCCAGAGGAGGAAGCTGATGCTGAGGTTGATGATGTCTCCCAAGGCTCTGGAAGTAAGGGGTGGGCCAGGGCTCCATTCTCAGCTCAGCACCAGTTCTACCGAAGGAGACCTCCTCACTTTGCTTGTAGGCAGCCAGACACCAAAGTAGGGTCGTAACTCAGACAATTAGTGCTTGAGGGGAGGAGAACGGCTGGGAAATGCATTGGTGGGAATTGGAAACCAGACATTTATTAAGTTCCCTGCTGGGTGCCAGGCAGCCCTGTGCCCAGGCATTGTCTCACTGAATCCTCATAGAAACCCCCCTTTCTCCCCACTTTGCAGATGAGGACAGGAGCCTCCCAGGGGTAGCCTGGGGTCACATACCAAATTAGAATCCCAGGTGTCTGCCCCCCAGCCCTGTGGTCTTTAAGGAGTGGGAGGCCTGGGGAGGGTGAGGTGGAGACAGTGCAGAGGCCCTGGAGGGAGGAAAGCACACAAGGAAGGATATGGGCAGATGCTGCCTTGAGGAGCACTTTGCAAGGCAACTCTTGTGGCAGGCAGAGGTGGCCCAGAGTCGCTGGGGGCAGCCGTTCTTGCTGCTGCAGCTGTGGCCCTGCTGAGGAGGCACACACCTAGGGGCTTCTGACATCAGGCATGCTGAGCTTCTGCCCTAGAAAGCTGCCAGGGCTGGGAGTGCCGGCCAGCCTGGGGGTGTGGAACTCAGCTGGACAGGCCTACACCAGGCCTTGGATATGATTGGTGCTCAAAAAGTGATGGCTCCGGAGAAGGAAGCTGGGTTCGGGTGTGAAGAGGGGCTGAGTGATTTTGGCCATGAGCTGCCACTGGGCTCCCAGGGACCAGGCTGAGCTACAACCCAACCCAGTGTCCTGGAGCCCTCGGTTTCCTGGGCACCCCTGCAATCATTTCCTTATGCCAGTGACTCTCAAAAACAGGAGCCTGCCCCATTCTGCTGAAATCCCCGGCCCAAAGCAGCCTTTTACAAGTCATTCCCCCTCAGGCCTCACTTGTCATCTGCCTGCTTCTGGGACAGGTCAGGAATATCCAGGGTGCAGATGCCGTCCCCTCCACCATGGCCACTTGGCAGGGGCATTTGAGGCATGTAGCAGCCCTGCAGCTTCAGACAAAATGTCCTATTTGCTGAACTCTACAGGGTGGGGGTGATATCAGCTCCTGTGCTTGGCACTGCCCACATCATCTTGCACCCCGGTGGGACCTGGAGCTCGCTCTCCCCTGCCCCACCCTCCTGTGGGCTCCCATTCACCCTGCCCCTACTCTCTGGGTCCAGTGGTCAGGGCTGATGTCTAATAGGCCACCACTCCTCTACCCTGCTAGGCCCCCTGGGTCAGCCAAGTGTCAGACACTGTTGCAGGCCTGCTCCTTTCCTCCCTCCTTGAAGCATCCCAGCCTCCTTTGGGCCATCTCCCCACCTCTATCACTGCTCAGACCCTTGCTTTTGGCCGTGACACTCTACAGCACCCCAGTGAGCCCCTCTATCTCCAGAGCAAATCATCAGCACCATGAATTAGCCACAGCCTCCTCCATGCCTGGCCCTGTGCTAGATGCCAGGACACCAAGATGCATGACATTCCACCCCCACCTTCCAGAAGCTCAGACCTGCCGGCAGAGATGGCCTTGATTACAACAGGTTTTCTCAAGAACCCGCTGTGCACCCGGTGCTGTGCTAGGCACTGAGGATACAGCCGTGAACAAGATGGCCAAGCCCTACTCTCATAGAGCTTATGTTCCAGTGGGGGGTATAAGACGTTATCCAAATCAACAGGCATATCAAGGGGTCATAAGTGATGAGACAAAATAAGGCAGGGGCAGGTTTGAGGGAGAAGAATGTGATGGCATAGGGAGGGGAACTGCCTGGTCAGGGAGGGACCTCTCCATCAAAAATGAGCTATGGGCTGGGCGTGGTGGCTCACACCTGTAATTCCGGCACTTTGGGATGCCAAGGCAGGCAGATCGGTTGAGCCCAAGGGTTTGAGATCAGCCTGGGCAACATAGCGAGACCCCGTCTCTATTTAAAAAAAAAATTAGCTGGGCGTGACGGCTCATGCTTGTAGTCTCAGCTACTCAGGAGGCTGAGGTAGGAGGATCACTTGAACCCAGGTTGAGCCGCAGTGAGCAATGATCATGCCACTACCATCCAGCCTGGGCAATGGAGTGAGACCCTGTACCAAAAAAAAAAAAAAGTGAGCTATGTTGTGTAAGGGGGCCAGGTGGACAGCCAGGGACAGAGTATTCCAACAAAGGCCCTGAGGTGAACGTACTTGAGAATGAGTGAGAGGCAGTGAGGCCAGGGCACAGTGAGCCAGGCAGCATGGCAGGAGGGATGTATCATGTGGGGCAGTGGCTCTGCCCATTAGATCCACCTGGGAAGTGCTTAAGATCCACTGCCATCCGGCCCCAGCTCAGATTGATTCAGATGACCCTAACATGTAGCCAGGGTTGAGAACCGCTCACTCGTGTGAGGTCTTGCGGGCTGTGGTAGGGGTTCTGGATTTTATTCTGAGATGGGAAGCCACTGGCCTCTGTTTTTAAAGGCTCAGAGGGTCAAATAGGAGATGTCAGCCCCTATAAGGAGGGTGATGGGGCAGGGAGAGGAAGGATCCCCCAGGTGGTGGTAGAGCAGCAGCAGGTGTGGTGGGAAGGGAGAAGGGAAGCACCTGCTCTCCTGTGTTGCTGCGAGAGGGACTGTCATCCTAATCCCAGGGAGGGCCACAGAGGCTCTAGGGTTAGGTGACCTGCATGGCCACACAGGGAGTAAGGTGGACTGTCAATTACAACCCAGGTCAGCCTACCTGAGCAGCTGCCTCCGGGCAGGTGTAGGCACTGGCACGGACACTCCACCTCACTTGTTTGCATGGAGGATGGGCATCTGGTTTCCAGGGACTGGGAAATCCTTGCCTTCTGGTCACCTAAAAGCATTGTCTGACAGGCAGCCAGTTGACACCTGGGGGTTGGGCAAAAGTCACTATCCCCCACCCTACCAAGTGCCCCCTGAGTGATGACTCAGCCCCTCTTCCGGACCCTCAGAACCTCCCACCATCTGCCAACTAAAAGCATCATTGGGCACCAGGGCCCTGCTCCCGCCCTAGCTGTGGAGGCCCGGTGGCTGGCATCATTGCTGATGGTCAGTGCCCAGACTCCAGGGAGTGTGTGCCAATTCTCCTAGACAGGACGGGTGGGGCCAAGGGCAGCTCTGATGAGATTGCAGGTGCCACGTGGCCACTCCCACTTCCTCCCTTGTTTTCTCCTCTTCCTTCTTCCTGCTTCTTTTTACTTCTCTCAGTGCCCCTTGGGGGCACTAGGTATTACTCAGTGGGCGGCCCTGAGTAATACTGAAACCCAGAGATCAATAATTTGACCCAGCCTCTTGTCTAAGGAAGGAGATTTTGCAGCCTCTCCCTTGAATCAACCCAAGCCTCCAGTCCCTGAGATGTGTTCTCAATGCCAAGCATCAACCCTTGCTCCTGCATCCCTGGGCCCTTCCTGGTGATGTGACGCAAACATGGAGAGCTGAAGCATGGACAGGGCGTGGCAGGGAGGATCCCCGCTGCCCTCCTGCATGTGGTCAGCACTCCTGCTTGCCCCTTTCTGGGCTAGAAACTTCTAGCCCAGTTCCTCATCTTCCTGTCTCCTCCAGAGCTCCTCCCTCCCTAATTTACTCATTATCCATCAGATGGTTCCAGACTCTGTGCCAGGCTCTGTTTTCAGTACCCAGGATACAAACTTGACCCTGACTTAGACCTCACTCCCAGGAGCTCAGCGTCTCAGAGGCGGCTAGGATAATCTTTTCTTCCTCTCAGCTTCTTAAGGTCTCAGCTACTTGGGGGAAAGACAGTTGTCCATTAGTCATTCTATTAAAATTTCCTAGGGTTTTTTTTTTTTTTCAAGAACAATAAAATGTTTTAATGTCCTCATGTTTTCCCTGGAGGAGAGATTGGCTAAGTCCTAGGTTCCTGGGAAGAAGGAATCTTGAACAACCAGGGAAATAACACACAGGCTCCAAAATCACAGACTTGGATTCAAATCCCAGCTCTACGGCTTGCAAGCTGTGTCACCTTGGGAATGTTCCTTAACTGCTCTGTGCCTCAGTTTCCCTCTCTGTAAAACGGAGATAGTGATAACACCTATTTCACAAGGTTGTGAGGATTTAAGAATGAATATTCAGGCCGGGCGCAGTGTCTCATGCCGGTAATCCCAGCCCTTTTGGAGGCCGAGGCGGGTGAATCACTTGAGGCCAGGAGTTCGAGACCAGCCTGGCCAACATGGTGAAGCCCCGTCTCTATTAAAAATACAAAACTTAGCCGGGCGTGGTGGTGGACCCCTGTAATCCCAGCTACTTGGGAGGCTGAGACAGGAGAATTGTTTGAACCCAGGAGGTGGAGGATGCAGTGAGCTGAGATCGTGCCACTGCACTCCAGCCTGGGTGACAGAGTGAGACCCTGTCTCAAAAAAAAAAAAAAAAAAAGACAAAAAGAGAATGAATATTCAGGAGGGGCCTGACCCAGAGTGCTAGGTGAGTGAGCTTCACATCCTCACTCTGCACACTCCCACCCACTTCTCCACAAGCAGGAATTCCAGCTTCCTCCCTCATGGAAGTAAAGTGGAAGATCATATGCTTTTATTTCTTGCATTCTTCACTCTTGATAAGATCTCAATCAGCAAGAATGTATTAAGAACATCCTACTTAAAAGATTTTGCAAGACTTTTAAAATGACCTCAGCCCAGAGTCTTTTCTCCACGGGAGCTTTAAACGTAGCTGGGGAAGTAAACATGGAAAGAGAATTTATGATAAAAGGCACTGGGTCAGGCGTCACTCAAAGTGGATCCGCTGCCTTTTGAGGTAGTAAGCGCTTTGTCCCCCAGACTGGGAAACCACTTGGGAATTCCAGGGGCATCACTGCCTCCGGTACGTCTTGCCAGGTTCCTGAGGAGCCAGCAGCCAGATCTGCACCTGGCCTGACCCTATTCCTTGGATCTTTCTTTTTTGCTGTGCGGAGTAGCAAGGTGTAACTGGCAGATGAGATACCTTCCTCAGAGAAGCCAGAGGAATGTGGCAAAGCATGATCCTGGGCTTGCAAACACCCTTCTCCTTGGATTCCAGGATGCCAGGGGTATCCTCTCAGGCCTGTCACTGGCTTTGAGGCCAGACTTGGCTTTTCAGGACCTGAGACTGATTCTGGGGTGTGGGAATGAACTAATCTGGGATTTTTTTTTCTTTTTTTTTGAGACAGTCTCACTCTGTTGCCTAGGCTGGAGTGCAGTGGCATGATCTTGGCTCACTACAACCTCTGCCTTCTGGGTTCAAGCGATTCTCATGCTTCAGCCTCCCAAGTAGCTGGGATTACAGGCATGTGCCACCATGCCCAGTTAATTTTTGTATTTTTAGTGGAGATGGGGTTTCGCCCTGTTGACCAGGTTGGTCTTGAACTCCTGGCCTCAAGTGATCCACCTGCCTCGGCCTCCCAAAGTGCTGGGATTACAGTCATGAGCCACCATGCCCAGCCCACAATCTGAGATTCTTAAAGCTCGAGTTGATGAGAGTAGGAGGGCCACCTCAGGGAACAGGAGATGGGGCCAGAGGTTAGGGCTCAGTACTGTTTCCTGCCTTGGGCAGATGCCTTGAGTGGGTACCTTCAGCCACCTGTGATTCCACACCTCCAGCCAGTGTTCCACTTGGTAATGGAATTTACTGCCTGGCTTCTCTGTAGAAGATGAGTGGGGGTGGGGCGAGGTTGAGATTTACAAGCAATAGAGGCAGTGCTGTGCCAGGCTGCCTCAGCCTAAGTCCTGGCACCACCACATCCTAGTTGTATGAACTTAGCCACATCGCATGGCTTCTCTCTGCTTCAGTTTCCCCACCTACAAAATGGGGTGATCATAGGATGAGTGTGGATTAAATGAATTAGTACATGAAAAGCACGCAGAGCCCAGGCACGGTGGCTCACGCCTGTAATCCCAGCACTTTGGGAGGCCGAGGCGAGCAGATCACAAGGTCAGGAATTCGAGACCAGCCTGGCCAACATAGAGAAACCCCGTCTCTACTAAAAATACAAAAATTAGCCAGGCATGGTGATGCACACCTGTAATCCCAGCTACCCAGGAGGCTGAGGCAGGAGAATCGCTTGAACTGGGAGGCGGAGGTTGTGGTGAGCCAAGATTGCACCACGGCACCCCAGCTTAGGCAACAGAGCAAGACTCCGTCTCAAAAAAAAAAGAAGCAGAAGGAGAAGGAGAAGGAGAAGAAGAAGAAGACGCAGAATTTACTGGTCATGTAGAAAGCATTATACAGTGTAAGCTGTTGTTATGTCATCTTTCCCTGAGAGTAGAAGCAGGCATCACCCACCTTCTCTGTTTCACTGTGAGGGCTGTGACCAGGAGCCAAAGGCTTCTTACTAAAAGGAGGAATGGTTCCATGGGGCACACAAGTGAATAAAACCCTTTCTGTCTATGGAGAACTACCTGTCCTCCCAAAATGCCATTAGAGTTTGGGAATTCTGGTGTCACTTACTCTAACAGATACCGATGTTAGGCAAAAGGCTATGAACTTAACAAACATTACCTAAATTTTAAAACTTTTTAAAAGTTAAGAGACAAATATTTTGGGGGCCAGGCACGGTGGCTCACGCCTGTAATCCCAGCACTTTGAGAGGCCGAGGCAGGTGGATCACCTGAGGTCAGGAGTTCAAGACCAGTCTGGCCAACATGGTAAAATCCCATTTCTATTAAAAATACAAAAATTAGCCGGGCATGGTGGCATGCACCTGTAATCCCAGCTACTCAGGAGGCTGAGGCACAAGAATTGCTTGAACCCGGGAAGCGGAGGTTGCAGTGAGCTGAGATGGTGCCACTGCCCTCTAGCCTGGGCAACAGAGTGAGAATGTCTCAAAAAACAAAGAAAAAAAAAACTCCCTGGGTCCAGGTCCGGTACTCACACCTGTAATCCCAGTGCTTCAGGAGGCTAAAGCGGGAGGATTACTTGAGGCAAGGAGTTCGAGACCAGGCTGGGCAATATAGCAAGACCTTGTTTCTACAAATATTTAAAAAGTAGCCAGGCATGGGGGTGCATGCCTGTAGTCCCAGCTACTCTGGAAGCTGAGGCAGGAAGAGCGCTTGAGCCTAGGAGTTTGGGCTGCAGTTAGCTCTAATTGCACCACTGCACTCGAGCCTGGGCGACAGGGTAAGACCTTGTCTCAAAAAAAAAAAAAAAAAAAAAAAAAGTCTCCTTGGCTTAGACCACTCTGTGAAACACTAGAGATTCAGAAATAAATAAACAGTGTTCTATCCTCAAGGAATTCACAGCCTGGTAAAGGAGAGAGATATCGGTTGCAGAAATGTGGTAGGGATTATCCCAGAGATTGTAAACAGCTGCCCAGATGACTTGCTCCTTCCACCTCCCTCCACTCCCCTTCCTCAGCCCCTGCAGTACCTACCTGGTTTGCAAGCCTTGTAAACTGAGTTGGGCCTCACTGCTAGGCTCATAGCTGTGAATGAACATATGAATGAATACAAACATGAAATGTCTGCTACATTAGGAACTTGCTGGAACCCACTCTTGCCTGGCCAGCTATCTCCCTTCCCTTCCATGCAGCAGCAGGCACCTCGGGCTACCCCTGCTGCCTTGAGCTTAGACTTTAGACTCGAGTCCCCATTTACAGTCACGGGGTACAGCCAATCTTGTTTCTAAGGTGTTTCCAAACTCTACTCCCCAACCTCCACTCCTAGGTGTTCCTGGGCTGCAGAGGGGCTCCAGAGAGGCTTCAGGACATTCCACTGACTGTCCCACTGTCACCACTAAGGGTTGAGCCTCCTCGCTAGCAAGGTGCCTAAGCCCCTTGTACCCTGGCTCCAACTTCTTTGCATACTCTGCAATCTTGCTACTAGACCAAGGACCCATTTTCCCCAAGGGCACCTCCTACCTTAAGCCCTTGTGCCTGAGTCTGTCCATGTTCCCTCTGTTTGGACTTCCTTCCTTCCTTCCAGCTCCCTGCAGCACCAGTTCCAGTTCAGTCACTGTGCCTTGGGCAAACTCCCTCACCTGGCTGAGACCTTGGTGCTTTTGTCCCTACAATGAAGGTGGGTCCTGGATGCCCTCAGAGTCTCATTCTTGCTCCTGGATGTTACATAAACCTGTCTGCTGTCACTTTCGTGTTTTATAATCCCCACTCTTCTTCTTTCAAACATGCCTCAAACTCCCTTCCTCCAGGAAGCCTTCCTTAATCAGCCCCGTGAATGCTCCCATATGTGCTCAGTTCTGGTGGTAGCAAGTGGGCCTATGCCAGTGCTGGTGCCAAGGGGTCCACAGGGGCCTTAGCTCCCTCATAACCTCCATTGCCTGAAAGGCCACCCAAATACCTATAACCTAAGTGAAAAACAGAGCTTAGCATAGAAACAGTGACCACTTCTCAGTAAATCCCCCAAGCATTCTCCCAATCCCCAACCAGACCTACCCCAAGCCAGACAGTCTAGAAATTCTAGTTGTCTATAGTCTACACTTTTTATTTTTTTGGAGACGGAGTCTCGCTCTGTCACCCAGGCTGGAGTGCGGTGGCGTTATCTTGGCTCACTGCAACCTGCACCTCCTGGATTGAAGCAATTCTTCTGCCTCAGCCTCCCAAGTAGCTGGGACTTACAGGCACATGCCACCATGCTCGGCTAATTTTTTGTATTTTAGTAGAGACGGGCTTTCATCATGTTGCCCAGGCTGGTCTTGAACTCCTTAGCTCAGGCAATCCGCCCACCTTGGCGTGCTGCTCTCAGCGCACACAATAGGCATGGGAGAACAATGAGGAGGAGAAAAACATCCCGCCCGCGCGTCCATGGGCTCACATCCTCCTTTCCCAAAGTGAAAGGATTGCAGGCATGAGCCACCGTGCCCAGCTTAGTCTACACTCTTGTATCTAGCTTTTCAGTGTCTAAGTCTCTTTCTTGGGTTTAAGTTGTAAGCTGCCTGGGATGAAAAGCGCCATGCCTTCTAATTCCTGGCTGTGACCTCCCCCAGTGGCTTTGTCAGAGGAATGACACCACTTGGTGACCAAGTATTTTTTAAAATAATTATTTGGGTTTTTGTTTGTTTGTTTTTATTTATTTTTTGAGATGGAGTTTCACTCTTGTTGCCTAGGCTGGAATGCAATGGCACAATCTCGGCTCACTGTAACCTCCGCCTCCCAGGTTCAAGCAATTCTCCTGCCTCAGCCTCCCAAGTAGCTGGGATTACAGGTGCATGTTACCATGCCTGACTAATTTTGCATTTTTAGTAGAAACGGGGTTTCACCATGTTGGTCAGCCTGGTCTCGAACTCCTGACCTCAAGTAATCCATCTGCCTCAACCTCCCAAAATGCTGCGATTACAGGCGTGAGCCACCGCGCCTGGCTAATGTTTTTAATAATTATGAAAATGCTTTCACGCCCAGTAGCCCTTGTTGCCTCACCTTCTGTGAGGGAGACAGAGCATGCACGATTTCCCCATTTCAGTGGATGGGGAAACTGAGGCTTTGGGATTTTGAACTCCTTGCACATGGGAGGTTAAGTGGCAACACTTGGCCTCCTACCAGGCACACCCCTGCCCCAACGCTGTGCACCGTAGGTCAGTAACTCTGAACTGCTTTGTTTGCCAGCTCAGGTTTTAATCCGTTTCAGCATCGGGCCGTGAGCAGTGGCCGCGGGGCTAGCAGGAGAGCCAGAATAAGCAGATTTGGCTTCTAATCTGACTCACCCAACTGGTTCAGAATGCAGCCAAACGGGGGAAATTTGGGTGAGCTCCTCCTCTTCCCCTCCCTCACTTGCTCTCGCAGCTGTCCTCTAGCACCTCTCTCTACCCCTCCCTCCCCGTCCCCCCGCCCCACTCCCCCAGCTCTGGGAGCGCATGCGGGGGCGGGGTCCTAGGAGGATGTGAGCCCATGGACACGCGGGCGGGATGTTTTTCTCCTCGTCATTGTTCTCCCATGCCCATTGTGTGCGCTGAGAGCAGCACGTCACCAAGTCGCCTGGCAGGCTCTCAGCAGAGCTGGGGAATGTTTCCGGAGTGGACTAATCCATTATGAATGGCCGAAACTTTTTAAAAGCTCTGGCGTTTCTTTGCATGGCCAGACTGGGAGAGCCAAAGAGAAGGAAGGATTTGGAAACTCCTGGCTTTGAGGCTACAGGTCCCAGGGACCTTGGCAGACCCGTGGTTTGCTAAGAGGGCCTTTCAGACTGGGCCTGCCACCCAGTGAGGGATCTAGGAATGTCACGTGGTGGGGAAATGGCAGGTGGGGCAGTGGATGGAGGGCTCCGCTGGAGGTGTGGAAGGAGTCAAAATTGTATTATATTTTGTTTACAACACCTGACCCCAACTTGGGACTTGGGATGGCTCACACCTGAGTATGGGAAAGGACCTAGTCACCTTTGAAAGCTTCACTGAGCTCCCCCCAGAGGAAATGGAAAGTCAGAATTGTTTTGAAGAGGGTCAGTGTTTGCCAGTGGGTGAGTAATGCTCAGTGCTCCCAGCTCTTTCCTCCCAGAGAAAGCATTCCTCTATGCATCCCTCTCTTTACCACTAGGCTGGGGGTGCCATCTCTCCGAGGTGCCCAGTGCTTTGCGTACATTTCTTCATTGTTTGATTGGTCTTGTGAGAATCAACTCACAGCAAGACCAATAAGCTTGTGTAGTAACCTATTTCTTTAGATGAGGAAACTGAGTTTCACAGAGGCTGAGATTGCTCCAGACCACGCAGCTACTTTGTGGCAGAGCTGGGACTGGAACCCAGGTCTGTGACACTCCAAAGTCCATGTTCTGCGACAGAATTTCTCAAGCATTCAGGTGCATAAGTGATGGCTGGGGTGCCAGCCGAGAGTGCAGATTTCTGGGCGCTGTCCCCTCTTCCTCATCCTAATTCAACAAATCAGAGTTGGGGGCAGGAATCTGCATTTTTGACAAATAACAGGTGATTCGGAAGCGGTTGGGGCAAGGTTGAGAAACACTGCCTTGGGGCTCTGTTGTTGTTGTTATTGCTTGAGACAGAGTGTTGCTCTGTCGCCAAGGCTGGAGTGCAGTGGCACGATCTTGGCCCATTGCAACCTCCACCTCCCAGGTTCAAGCAGTTCTCCTGCCCCAGCCTCCCAGTTAGCTGGGATTACAGACATGTGCTACCACGCCTGGCTAATTTTTTTTAATTCTCCAATTTAAAACTTTTAATTAAAAAGTAAACTTCAATGTCAAAAATGCAAAGTTGGGGAGGGCAGAAGTATCACCCACAAGGCTGTCACTTCACACTTGGAGGGTTGCACAGCGGCCAGGCAGAGGCACTCCTCACATCCCAGATGGTGGGCGGCGGCCGGGCAGAGGCGCTCCTCACTTCCCAGACAGGGTGGCGGCCAGAAAGAGGCACTCCTCACTTCCCAGACAGGGCGGTGGCCAGAGAGAGGTGCTCCTCACTTGACACGTGGCTAATTTTTGTATTTTTAGTAGAGATGGGGTTTCACCATGTTGAGCAGGCTGGTCTTGAACTCCTGACCTCAGGTGATCCCGCTGCCTCAGCTTCCAAAGTGCTAAGATTACAGGCGTGAGCCACCACGCCCGCCCAGGGCTCTGTTTTATGACGTCAGCCAAAAGAGCAGCAACCTGGTCTGAAAACAGGCGCGGGCTAGGGCCCTGCTGAGCCCTCAAGGGGCAGCCCTCTCCCCTCACTCCGCCTTCACCTATAGAGTGAAACCCAGGAGAAGTAGCCCCATCTCTCAGAAGGCAAAGGACCCATCTTCTGCCTAGAAAATCTCCCATTGCACTTTATAACATTTTCAACCCCCAAAGAGAAACCTGAACCACACCGGAACATTTAGTCATCCCTCAGAGGTTTATGGGCCCCTTGCCATGAGTAGGGGTTGGGACAGATACCGCTCAGATGGGTGTAAAGCAGGTTTCTCAGAGATGGGTGCATCAGGACCCTCCTGCTTCAGAATTATCTGAGGGTCTGCTAAGAATGCAGAGTCCTGGGCCCTACCCCAGACCTCCAAAGTCAGAATCCCTGGAGGATGAACTCTGGGAATCTGCATTTTAAATACTCTCCTCAAGCAATTCTGTAGCAAGTAGACGTTTGAGAAGTGGTTTCCTGAGAGTCTGGGAAGGAAAGAAACTGGAAACGCTGTAGGTTTGGGTCCTGTGGGTTAAAGACCACAGTAAGACACCCAAACTACATTTGTCAGCCGGGAATCCCTGGAGTGCAGCTGTGGATTTGTGAAAGGAGAGCTGCACATGGCACGTGGAGGTCTGGGTTTGAATCCTGGCTTGGCTACTCTGTGATTCTGGACCAGTGACTTAATCTCACGGAGCTCAATTCCTCACATGCCAAATGGGATACTCTAGTCCACCTCCCAGCATCACCATGAGGACCTAGTGAGCATGCCGCAGCTCCGAATGAACAGCGCGGGCTTGTGCTGGAAGGAGCTCATTCTGCATGATGTGGCTCTAGGCAATGCCATCAATGGGCTCCTAGTAGCCTCAAGCTGGAGCAGACCCACTTCACTCTGCTGGGGAGCCAAGGGCTGGGGTGGGGTGGCTGGTTAGAGTTCAAAATCAGACTCTGGACTCATGGGGTGGCCCAGGGTACCCAAAGAGGGTCAGGGGTCAAGCTGTGCCTCACAAGACCATGAAAAGGAAAGTATAACCCTAGCAGGATAGCCCCGTGGTTAAGGGCATAGGCTCTAGAGCCAGAGGGCTCAAATCCTGGCTAGTGTACTTGCTAGCTGAGCGACCTTGGGCCACTTACTTCACCTCTCTGTGCCTCAGTTTTCTTATGTGTAATATGGAGATATAAAAAACATACCCACTTCCCTGACACAGGGGAAAAGTCCTCAAAATATGTCACACATATTAAGTACTAGGTAAATATTAGCCATTATTGACTATTAATGGAAGGATTTTATGCATGGGGAGTCTTTTAATAGTTGACTTCATAGTTGTCTGTGTCTGTGCAGGGCTGTGTGCCCTCCACATCCAAGTTTCTCCCTGGCTGCCCTAATCTGGAGATAATGCTGAAAATGGAGCCAGATGTCCAAGTCTTCCCGCTGGGATTTATCCTCTTGGTAAATCTGCTAAGGTATAAGGATAAGGATGAAAGCAACGGCAGCCAGATTAGGAAGCATCTCTATTAGTATCTCTTAAACCAAGGCTGCTTAAGAGAAAGCATAGATGGACATAAAAGGAATTTGACACCTGCTCTTCTCTTTTTTTTTTTTTTTTTTTTTTTCTTTTTTTTGAGGCAGAGCCTCACTCTTTTGCCCAGGCTGGAGTGCAGTAGCGCAATCCTGGCTCACTGCAACCTTGACATCCTGGGCTCAAGCCATCCTCCCACCCCAGCCTCCTGAGTAGTTACAACTACAGGTGTGCCCCAGCATGCCTGGCTAATTACACTTTATTACTTGTAGAGACCGGATCTTGATATGTTGCTCGGGCTACTCTCTAACTCCTGGGCTCAAGGAATCCTCCTGCCTCGGCCTCCCACAGTGCTGGGATTACAGGTGTGAGCCACTGCACACGGCCTGCTCTTCTCTTCCATTTCCTTTAGGTTCAGCGAGGCATGGTGGCTCACGCCTATAATCCCAGCACTTTGGGAGGCCAAGACAGGTGGATCACTTGAGGGTCAGTTCAAGGCCAGCCTGGCCAACATGGTGAAACCCCGTCTCTACTAAAAGTACAAAAATTAGCCGAGCGTGGTGGTGCACATCTGTAATCCCAGATACTCAGGAGGCTGAGGCATGAGAATCGCTTGAACCCAGGAGGTGGAGGTTGTAGTGAGCCAAGATCGTGCCACTGCACTTCAGCCTGGGTGACACAGCAAGACTCCATCTCAAAAAAAAAAAAAAAAAAAAGAGACCAGCCAGGTGCAGTGGCTCATGCCTGTAATCCCAGCACTTTGGGAGGCCAAGGCGGGCAGATCACCTGAGATCAGAAGTTCAAGACCATCCTGGCCAATGTGGTGAAACCCTGTCTCTACTAAAAATACAAAAATTAGCTGTGCGTGGTGGCGCGTGCCTGTAATCCCAACTATTCGGGAGGCTGTGGCAGGAGAATCCCTTGAACCAGGGAGTCAGAAGTTGCAGTGAGCCGAGATGGCGCCACTGCACTGCAGCCTGGCGACAGAGCAAGACTCTGTCTCAAAAAACAAACAAACAAACAAAAAACATTTCCTTTAGGTTCAACTTCCATGTGGACTGGGGGGCAGGGCTTGGGTAAGAGATGGGTGCAGGCAGTCTGTGAATTAAGGGATCTTTGCACGCTGAGAAACTGGGAAGGAATGGGATTCTCTGCCAGCTATGCTCTTCTCCATGAATCTGCTAAAAGGCAAGGAACCATCTCAAATCCTCTGAGAGGAAAGGAGATAGATTGGGGTTGGGCCCTGCTTCAGTCACTCCCCTGCTCCTGTCTCCTCCCCTCCTGCCCAATTTTCTTTTGGACAGATGCAGGCAAGAAGACTTGGAAGGTTCCCAGGAGGGAGTGGAAGTGTCAGGACAAATGTGTTACTTGGGCTCCCAGCCCCATTTTCTCCAAGATTCCTGACGGGATGTGAGAAAAAGCCCTCCTCTTGCCCCTCTCCTGAGGCCAACCAGCCGTCCCGAGAGCCCCTGTTCCTCCAGCTAGACCTCTGGGGGTTGGTCGGTAACCATCCTTGGTTTGGAAGATGCAGCTCTGTCTGAAGGATGCTGCTAAGTCGAGGGCACCCCCCCCCCAGTGGGGAACAAGCACTGCAGCATGTCTGGCAGAACACCCTGGAAAGAGTGATGCCCAGAAAGGAGACACCGCCATGAAGAGAGGACTCTGGCCAACTCGGACTCTCGTTACCCAGCCGTCTCACAGAAGGTGGAAGAAGCAACAAGGGCTTGTGGTCATTCAGCTGCATTTGCCAGCACTCGGCACGCCCCCTGAGTCAAGGCGGGGGCCATCCCAGGTGGCAAAGGGACAAGAAGACAAGGTCCACACCCACCAGGAATCCAGGCCAGTGGGAAACAGTTGGCTACATGGGCACAAAGGAAGAGCCGCTGATTCTATCTGGAAGGGGTGACACACAAGCTGCACAGTGGAAGCTGGGTCGCATTTCTGCAGGACAGGGGAGAACAACCAAGGGGCCATGTTCAGAAACCACCGATCCTGCTGTGCTGGGGGAGGTTGGGAAATGATAGGGGAGGAGGATGGAAATGCATTGAAGACACTGAGCATGGTCCTGTGCACCATGTGGGGGAGGGCAGCATCCATTATTTTTTTGGCTGATTATTAGAATTGATATGCTTATCATAAAAAAATTGAGGGAGAAACAGAAATAGGATAAAGATTAAAATCACTCATATGCCAACTACCTATAAACAACCACTGCTAGTTAATATTTTAATGCTTTTGTAAACCAAGAATTTTGTGAGGCAGGTGTCAATTAATTTAGAGGTTTATTTTTCCAAGGTTAAGGATGCACATCCAGAAGACAGGTCTGTGCCTGTCTCCAAGGATGATTTTGAGGGCTTCAATATTTAAAGAAGAAAGGGTGGATATTGGTGAAAGGAAGAAATTTTTAAAAGGCATGGGTAGATAAGAGGCAAATGGTTGCATTCTTTTGAGTCTTTGATCAGCCCTTCAAATGTGAGAGGTGGGCAGAGGACTAGTCACCTATGCATTCATCTAGCTCAGTGAATTGCATTTTTACATAAGATAAAATAAACATAGGGGCCAGCATGGTGGCTCAAGCCTGTAATCCTAGCACTTTGGGAGGCCAAGGCAGGTGGATCACTTGAGCTCAGGAGTTCGAGACCAGCCTGGGCAACATGGCAAAACCTAATTTCTACAAAATATACAACAATTAGCTGGGCATAATGGCACATGCCTGTGGTCCCAGCTACTTGGGAGGCTGAGGTGGGAGGATCACCTGAGCCCAGGGAGGTAGAAGCTGCAGTGAGCTGTGATCACGCCACCATGCCCTCTCTATAATCTTTTGCTTTATTTATAAACAGTGCTGCAATAAATAACTTGGTACATACGTCATGTTTTACATGTACAACTCTGTATGCAGGATAACTTCCTGGAAGTGAAATTGCAGGTCAAAGGGCAGGTGCAGTTATCATTTTGGTGGATATCACCAAATAGCTCTCCATAGAAGTGATGTTAATTGCTTTAAAATGTCCTTCTTTTGCTTTAAATGAGGGACATAATAAAGTCTGAATTTAGAGCTGGTAAGGCTGGATTAGGGGAGGGTTGGCAGGGACCAGCTAGGAGGCTGCTACAATCGTACAGGAGAAACCGCCTGGAACTGAACTACGGGCCAGAACCACTGGACTAAGGCAGTAGAAGAAGCTGGAGCCCTGAATTCAAGGAACATGCCAGACTTAGAACTGACAGGACACAGACATGATTGGCATTTGGAGGTGAGGAAGCAAAGGTCTCTGACAGGGACGAGTGGGAAGCTGCATCTGAAGTCAGAAACAAAAGCAGCCCAACAAGCTGGGCGTGGTGGCTCACACCTGTAATCCCAGCACTTTGGGTGGCTAAGGCAGGAGGATCGCTTGGGCCCAGGAGTTCAAGACCAGCCTGGGCAAAAAAGGCGACACTCCGTCTCTATAAAAAATACAAAATTTAGCCAGGTGTGGTGGTGCGGTGCCTGTGGTTCCAGCCACACAGGAGACTGAGGCTGGAGGATCACCTGAGCCAGGGAGATCGAGGGTGTAGTAAGCAGTGGTCACGCCACTGCACCCCAGCCCAGGCAACACAGCAAAACACTATCTCAAAAAAAAAAAAAAAAGAGCCCAACAGAGAAGGAAGGAGCCTCTCAGATTTCAGGAGCCCCTGTTTCACAGAGGGAGAGATATTAATTATGATGATGAAGCTCTCCATTTGTTTCATTCTCCTATGTTAGGAGAGTGACCATTCTGAAAAAGATAAAACACACACATTAAGAGGGAATTGAAAATTTCCATTCATGAGCCGGGCACAGTGGCTCATGCCTGCAATCCCAGCACTTTGGGAGGCCAAGGCAGGTAGATCACTTGAGGTCAGCGGTTCGAGACCAGCCTGGCCAACATGGCGAAACACCATCTCTACAAAAAAAATACAAAAAATTAGCCAGGTGTGGTGGTGCACGCCTGTAATCCCAGCTACTTGAGAGGCTGAGGCAAGAGAATTGCTTGAACCCAGGAGGCAGAGGTTGCAATGAGCCAAGATCGGACCACTGCATTCCAGCCTGGCCAACAGAGTGAGACTGTCCAAAAAAAAGAAGGAAGGAAGGAAGGAAGGAAAGAAAGAAGGAAAGAAAGAAAGAAAAAGAAAGAAAGAAAGAAAGAGAAAGAAAGAAAGAAAAGAGAAATGAAATCTGCCAGCTAACCAGGATGGCTCACTCTTAAATATGATAAGACAAAGATCGTCAGATATTTGAAAAATGACCTTAGCATGAAAAAGAGACAAGGATAAATGGTGGTGGTGGTCAGGGCAGAGCTCCATAAGAAAGAGAAGTAATTTAGGAAACAGAAGACAAAAGAACATTTTAAATATTTCAGGCATTGTCAGATAGATTGGAGAGGTGTTACATCCCTAAACAAGGACAGGATGCTATGAAAAGGAGTAATCAGAGAATAAGTGTGAACTACTGGAAATTAAAGATAGGATCACAGAAATAAAAAAGTCATTAGAAGGTGTTGGAAGGTAAGAGAGTTAGTTTTATATCTAAATGTTAGTATATCTAGATCCTAAAAATTTCCTTAGAGGTAAAAAAAGAAAAAAGAAAGGTTACCTAAAAATCTCCTTAGAGGTAACAAAAGAAAGAAAAAAGAAAGAGTACCTCTAAAAATATAGGCATCAGACACTGGGTGTGGCGGCTCACGCCTTTAATCCCAGCACTTTGGGAGGCCAAGGCGGGTGTACCACCTGAGGTCGGGAGTTTGAGACCAGCCTGACCAACATAGAGAAACCCCGTCTCTACTAAAAATACAAAAAAAAAATATATATATTTATATGTATATATATTTATATATGTATACATATTTGCATATATATACATATTTGCATATATATATGCATATATATATTTGTGTATATATATTTGCATATATATATTTGTATATATATTTGCATATATATTTGTATATATATGTTTGCATATATATTTGTATATATATTTGTATATATATTTGCATATATATATTTGTATATATTTGCATATATATTTGTGTATATATATTTGCATATATATATTTGCATATATATATACATACACATATATATATGCATCAGACTGGTCTCAAAGTTCTTACTAGCAAAGGCTAGAACTATGCCTTCAATATTCAATGACCGAAGCAATTTTCAATCAAGAATTCTGTATCTGTCCAAATTGCCATTCAAGTGTGAGGGTGGAGCAATGATACTTTCAGACATGAGGGACTCAGAAAACCTACATACCACACACTCCTTGAGAAATTAAAGATGTGGTGCAGCAAAATGAGAGCATAAACAAAGAAGAAACAAGCAGAAGAAAGGAAGAGAAGGAGGGAGGGAGAGAGGGCTGCCAGGCCCAGGGCATCAGTGAAAGGAAGAAGCCCCAGGCCAACACCTATGTGGCGGAAGGGCAGAGGGCTCTGTGTAACAGGTCCTGAGAAATAAGGCACCTCTACTCATTTGCTGGAAAGGTGAGAGCAGACTTGAGGAAATGACAAGGGTATTATTAAAGAATAAGCCTGGCATGGTGGCACATGTCTGTAATCCCAGCTACTTAGAAAGATGGCTTGAGTCCAGCCTGGGTGACACGGTGAGACCCTGTCTAAGAAAGAGAGAGACAGAGAGAGAGAAAAAAGAGAAGGGAAACGAGAAGAAAGAAGAAAGGCAATTCGAATCTCTTATGGAAAACTAGAAGAAATAAAAGAAGAAAATTCATCATAGGACATTGTGTGGCTCTGTAATAAACAATATTTACATTGTCACAAAACATAAACACTATTTATTGGATTTAAACATTTAGAAACCTATAAGCAAAGCACAGAAGATTAGAACATAATCTAATGAGAAAATTGGAACATAAATGTTGTCAACATTGAACATTTAAAGTAAATGTGCCAGGCGTGGTGGCTCATTCCTGTAATCCCAGCACTTTGGGAGGCCTAGGTGGGTGGATCGCTTGAGGTTAGGAGTTCGAGACCAGCTTGGCCAACATGGCCAAACCCTATCTCTACTAAAAATACAAAAATTACCTGGGTGTGATCGTGCATTCTTGTAATCCCAGCTAGTTGGGAGACTAAGGCAGAAGGATCACTTGAATCTAGGAGGCGGAGGTGGTCGTGAGCCAAGACCATGCCATAGCACTCCAGCCTGGGTGACAGAGCAAGACTCTGTCTCAAAAAAAAAAAAAAAGTAAATGTTCAGAAGACAGAAGTTGGGAAAAGCAGCCTAAAGGGAAAGGTAGGAGTGATGATATCTTTATCCTATAAACAGTGAGTCAAAACTACTATCAACAGCTAGTGGGATGAAAAATAAAGATGTAGTCACTTAAAGCAACAGAGGTAATTGACAGATTTATTTTTATTTTATTTAGAGGAATTAAATAAGAACAGTTATATAACTGTACTGACAGTAGGGTGGGGGGAGGGTTGTTTGGATTAGATATGTAAACTAAATCCTCATTTTTGATAAATTATTATTATCATTGTTTTGTGTGTGTGAGATAGGGTCTGGCTTTGTCACCCAGGCTGCAACCTCCACCTCCCGGGTCCAAGCAATTCTCCTGTCTCAGCCTCCCAAGTAGCTGGGATTACAGGCATGTGCCATCACACCCAGCTAATTTTTTATATTTTAGTACAGACAGGGTTTCACCATGTTCCTCTGGCTGGTCTTGAACTCCTGAGCTCAAGCAATCCGCCTGTCTCACCCTCCCAAAGTGCTAGGATTACAGGCGTGAGCCACCGTGCCCCACCTCATTTTTGATAGTTATAAATTAATAGAGGATGTTTAAACTTGAAAAGCCAAGGAACAGTGGCATTAGCATATTATTTAGAGATATGGAAGTTACTCCCAGAATAAAGAGCTAAAAGAGTTAGAAGCAGTTGCCTCTGGGGAGCAAGACTAGAGGTGGGAGGGATGAGGTAGGGGACTGTAAGCTCTTCTGTTCTAGTTTATTTTTAACCATGTGCATGAACTACTTTGATACAAAACATTTTAAGTGTGTCACAAGACAGATGAGAGGGTGGAGGGCAGACCTTTTGTGGCCATAGATGAGTTCTGGGGGCCCGATTCAGGTAAGACACCAGAGTCATGAAATCCCTTGCAGGTAGGACTGAAAAACAACCTAGATACTTGAGGACAGTGGAGATGGGAAAATGTTCTGATTTTTACAAGGAGACAGAAGGTATTTCTGGAAATTATAGACCAAACGGCTCAATATAGAATCCTGGCAACATTCTAGCACAGATTATTAAACAGATGGCTTGGGAGTGCTTTGTGACTTTTTATTTATTTATTTATATGCCACCTCATTCCAAAAAGAGGAATCTGTAGTGGCTTACAGAGATACATACTATACTATAAGATAAAAACATTTCTTTAAATGAGGAAAGGGTCTCAAAAAGTTAAACACAGAGTTAATATCTGACACAGCAAACCACCCTTCTAGTATGTACCCAAGAGAACTAAAACATATTCACATAAAAACTTGTGCATGAATATTCTCAGCAGCATAATTCATAATAGCCAAAAAGTAGAAACCCAAATGTCTAACAGCTGATGAATGTATAAACAAAATGTGGTATGTCCATACAATAGAATACTATTCAGCCATAAAAAAGGAATAAAGTACCGATACCATGGATGAACCTTGAAAACATTATGCTAAGTACAGGAAGTCAGACACAGAAAGCCACATATTGTATGATTCCATTTATATGAAATATCTAGATATGAAATATCTAGAACAGGCAAATCCATAAAGACAGAAAGTAAGTCAAGGGGAAGAGAGAGTGAGAAGTGACTGCTAATGGGTGTGGAGTTTATTTTGGGGGTGATGGAAATGGTCTGGAATTAGTAGTGATGGTCACACAATCTTGTAAATACACTAAAAACCACTGGATTGTACACTTTAAAAGGGCAAATATTATGATATGTGAATTATCTCCATTAAAAAGCTTTATTATAGAAAAAGTTAAGGAAAGGAGGGTGTATTCATACATTCTCACACTGATATAAAGACATACTTGAGACTGGGTAATTTATAAAGAAAAGAGGTTTAATTGACTCATAGTTCTGTGGGCTATACAGGCTTCTGCTTCTGGAGAGGCCTCAGAAAACTTACAATCACGGCAGAAGGCGAAGGGGAAGCAGGCACATCTTCACATGGCCAGCAGGAAAAAGAGAGCAAAGGAGGAGGTGCTACACACTTTCAAACGACCAGATCTCATAAAAACTCATTATTGAGAGAACAGCAAGGGGGATGTCTGCCCCCATGATCCAATCACCTCCCACCAGGCCCCTCCTCCAACATTGAGAATTATAATTTGACATGAGATTTGGGTAGGGACACAGACCTAAACCATATCAGAGGGTGAAGAGAAAAAGACAAAAAATAATGCAGAACCAAGTCAATATGTAACACACACACCACAAAATTCTTTGTAGGTGATAAGGATGCACCATGGCTTTGATCTTGAGCTTTGCAGCAGCTACTACAAACCTGGAAAATAGTGTTAATTAAATGATTCCTGGAATCCGTAAGACAAACATGAACTGGTTGCTCAGGAGGATCATGGCCTTTTTTTGGTGCTGATGCCCAATAGGCATCTCTCTGGTGTGTCTTCATAAAGAGGATCCATTGACAACAACATCTCCCCATATTTCCAGTGACAAGAGTCACACAGTTATATCCTAGGTTCAGTCAAATTGGACACAAAGCCCAAGTATAATTCAATAAAGGCACTTTAGTGCAGGGCCTAAATGGTACAGGATATGCAGGCAGTTCTTCAGTGGTAAAATGTGGATTTTCTGGAGCAGTGGTTTCCAACCCTAGCTGCACATTAGGAAGTCCTGGGAACTTTTGCAAAATACCAACACAGGACTCCACCAACCAGAGATTCTGATTTTTTCTATGTTTCCAGGGGATTTTAATATATAGCCAAATCTGAGAACTGATGAGATTGGTAAATTGTACATTTTTCATGAAATCCTCTATAAATACTATTTCTTGCCTCAGAGTTTCATCAACTCAAGGTTATAATACTTAAACACATTTTTGTGTAGCTAATATTTTCTGAATGCCAGCTATGTACCAGGCAGGTGCTGTGCTCTAAGATATAAGGATAATTGTGTGACCCAATCTCTATCTTCAAGGAGCTGATCCAGTATTGATTCGGGTTACAGACACCTCAGCTGCTTGTCACAAAGGAAGGTGGTGAGGGGATGCAGAGAACACAAGGCAGGCACTCGGGGCAGCTCTGGGTGGGTGGAGCACTCCCAGCAGAATGAACAACTTAGCTGAGTCCCAAAGGAAAGATTAATTAGGAAAAAGTGGAGTGGGAGAGTGGTACATTGTGGTCAATATTTTTCTCAATAACTTGGATGACTATTAGTAACCATTCTATATGAATGTGAGGTGCCATGCTTACTCAAGAACAGCTGGAGGAATAGCCCCTTGCTACATGACTGAATGGGGGACCAAAGTGCACTGGTGGGCAAGAGGAACTCAAACCAAGATTAATCGACACTCTGGATCAGGGCAAGGCAACTAAGAAGCGTGAGCAGTGCTGCCCTGAGTGTTCTACCAGAGGCTTCGCATGTGTTATCATGTAATCCTACATCGACATTTTACAGTTGAAGAAAATCAGCCTTACAATGTCAAGGTAGCTGCCTTGAGTTGGCACAGCCAAGTGTGTAGCCAGAACTCAAGTCTAAGCCTGTCTCACTCCAAGGTCCAGGTTCTTTCTGTTATTCCACATGTATCAAGTCCTGTATCAATTCTTTAGATTCAAACCATCAGCTGCTCATAGACAAGATAGGCAGGCTTGGTTCAGCTGCATTTTCTGTGGGGGAAAATGTTAACAGCTATCAGCTTATGCACTAGTCTTAGATGTATTGGAGTTGAATGTGAGAGGCAGACATTCTCATGGGAAGGATCCAGACTTTGGAGTCAGGCAACGCAGGCTCAAAACTCAGCTTTGCTACTTATTCTGTGTGACTTTAGGCAAGTTACTCTGCCTTCCTGAGCCTCAGTTTTCTTATCCATAAAATAGGGATAATAATGTCTACCTCACAGAACCATTGTGAAGATTAAAGTTAATGTATATGCATGGAACGTTTTCCAAGATAGAGCATATGTTAGGCCACAAAATAAATCCCAACAAATATTAAAAAATCAGGCTGGCTAGGTTGGGCATGGTGGTTCACACCTATAATTCCAGCACTTTGGGAGCCCAAGGCATGTGGATCACTTGAGGTCTGGAGTTCAGACCAGCCTGGCCAACATGGTGAAACCCCATCTGTACTAAAAATACAAAAATTAGCTTGACGTGATGGTGCACGTATGTAATCCCAGCTACTCAGGAGGCTGAGGCAGGAGAATTGCTTGAACCCGGGAGGCAGAGGTTGCAGTGAGCCAAGATCGTTCCACTGCACTCTAGCCTGGGCAACAGAGAGAGACTCCATCTAAAAAAAAAAATATTAGGTCGGCTATGGTGGCTCATGTCTGTAATCTCAACACTTTGGGGGGCAGGAGGATTGCCTAAGCCCAGGAGCTCGAGACCAGCCTGGGCAACACAGAGTGAGACCCCATCTCTATGAAAAAAAAAAAAAAATAGAAACCTTACCTAGTATTTTCTCAAACTACAATGGAGTAAAACTAGAAATTAATAACAAAAGGACCCCTGGAAACTATACAAATACATGGAAATTAAATAATACATACCTGAACAACCACTGGGTCAATGAAGAAATTAAAAAGGAAATAAAAAATGTCTTGAAACATGAAAATGGAAACACAACATACCAATACCCACAGGATACAGTAAAAGCAATACTAGGAGAGATGTTTATAGCAATAAATACTTACATCTAAAAAGTAGAAAGATTTCAAATAAACAACTCCATGATGCTCCTCGTGGAACCAGAAAAGCAAAAACAAATTGAACCCAAAATTAGTAGAAGCAAAGAAAGAATAAAGATCAGGGCAGAACTAAACAAAATAGAGACTAAAAATAGTACCAAAAGATGAAAAAAATGAAAACTTGTTTTTTCTAAAGATAAACAAAGTTGACAAATCATCAGCTAGACTAAGAAAAAGAGAACACCCAAATAAATAAAATCAGAAGCTAGGCACTGTGGCACATACCTAGAGTTCCAGCAACTTTGTAGGCTGAGACAGGAAAATCACTTGAGGCCAGGAGTTCGAGGCTACAGTGTGTGATGATCATGCCTGCGAATAGCCACTGCACTCCAGCCTGGGCAACAAAACGAGCCTCCATCTCTTAAAAAAAAAAATCAGAAATGAAAAGGGAGACATAATTGACACCACAGAAATATAAAGAATCACTAGAAACTATTATGAACATCTATATGCCAACAAATTGGAAAACCTAGAGGAAATAGATAAGTTCCTGAATATATATAACTTACCAAGATTGAGCCAAAAAGAAAACCTGAAGAGACCAGTAATAGGTAACAAGATTGCACCCATCATGCCACTGCATTCAAGCCTGGGTTACAGAGCCAGACCCTGTCAAAAGAGGAGAGGAGATGAGAGAGGGGAAGAGGGGAGGGGAGAGGAGGGGAGGGGAGTCTAACACCAATTCTTCTCAAATTATTCCAAAATAATTAAAGAGGAAGAAATTCTTCCAAACTCATTATATGAGGACAGCATTTGATACCTGATATCAAAAACCAGACAAGGACAAAACAGAAAAAGACAACTACAGGCCAATATTTCTGATGAACATAGATGCAAAAATCCTCAACAAAATATTAGCAAACAGAATCCAACAACACATCATAAAGGTAATAATACACCATGTTCATGTGAGATTTATTCCAGGAATGCAAGAATGGTTCAACATTTGCAATTCAATAAACATGATACGTCACTTCAACAGAATAAAGGACAAAAACCATATGATCATCTCAATAGGTGCAGAAACAGGATTTAATAAAACTACATATTTTCATGATAAAAACTCTCAACAAATTAGGTTTAGAAGAAACATACCTTAATACAATAAAGGCCATATATGACAAACACACAGCTCACATCATACTGAATGAAGAAAAGCTGACACCATTTCCTCTAAGAACTAGAACAAAATAAAGATGCCTACCCTCATCACTCTTATTCAACTAGTACTGGAAGTCCTAGCCAGAGCATTTAGGCAAGAGAAAGGAACAAAGGGTATCCAAATTGAAAAACAGGAGTCAAATTGTCCCTTTGCAGACAACAGGATTTTACATATAGAAAAATCTAAAAGATTACACACACACACACACACACACACACACACACACACACACCTCTTGGAACTGACAGACAAATTGAGTAAAGTTGCAGATACAAAATCAACATACAAAAATCAGTAGCATTTCTATATGCCAATAATGAACTAGCTGAAAAAGAAATCAAGAAAGCAATCTCACTTATAGTAGCTACAATAAAATAAAATACCTAGAAATAAATTTAACCAAGGAGGTGAAAGATCCCTACAATTAAAACTATAAAACACTACTGGAAGAAATTAGAGACACAAAAAAATGAAGACATCTTATGCTCATGGATTAGAAGAATTAATATTGTAAAATGAACATACTACCCAAAGCAATCTACAAACCCAATACAATCTGCATCAAAATACCAATGACATTCTTAACTGAAATAGAAAAACAATCCTAAAATTCATGTGGAACCACAAAAGACCCTGAATAGCCAAAGAAATCCTGAGCAAAAAAAAAAAAAAAAAAAAAGAAAGCTGGAGGCATCACGCTGACTTCAAAATATGCTACAAAGCTATAGTAACCAAAACAGCATGGTATTGGCATAAAAATAGACACATAGACCAATGGAACAGAATAGAAAACCCAGAAATAAATCCATGTATTTTCAGCCAACTGGTTTTCAACGAAGTTGCCAAAAACATACCCTGGGAAAGGATAGTCTCTTAAATAAATGGTGCTGGGAAAATTAGATATTCATATGCAGAATAATGAAATTAGACCCTCATCTTGCACCATGTATAAAAGTCAAGTCAATAGATTACAGACTCAAACATAAGACCCAAAACTACTAGAAGGAAACATAGGGGAAATGCTTCAGGACATTGGTCCAGGCAATGATTTTATCCATAATATTTCAAAAGCACAGGGAAGAAAGACAAAAATAGACAAATGGGACTATATAAAATGAAAAAGCTTCTGCACAGTGAAAGAAACAATCAACAGAGTGAAGAAACAACCTGTAAAAAGGGGGGAAACATTTGCAAAGTATTCACCAACAAGGGACTAATATCCAGAATATATAAGAAACTCAAACAACTGGACAGCAAAAAAAAAAAAAAAAAAAAATTAAAAAGTGGGCAAAGGATAAAAAAAAATAGACATTTCTCAGAAGGATACATACAAATGGCCAAACAAATATAGAGAAAAATGCTCGGCATCACTAATCATCAAGGAAATGTAAATCAAAACTGCAATAAGATATAATCTCACCCCAACTAGAATGGCTATCATTAAAATGATAAAAAAAAAATGCTGGTAAGGAAGCAGAAAAAAGGGAACTCTTATACACTATGGGTGAGAATGCAAATTAGTAAAACTATTATAGTGATACTATTAATACTATTCAGACACAAAAAATAATGAAATTCTGCCGTTCACAGAACATGATGAGCCTGGAAGGCATTCTATTAAGTGAAATAAGTTCAGGCAGACAAATATTAATGTAGCATGATTACATTCATATGTGGGAGCTTGAAAAAACTGAGCTCATAGAAGTAGAGATAGGATTGTGGTTATTAGAGATTTATAAGGGTGGGGGAACGAGGAGGATAGGGTGAGGATGCTTAATAGATAAAGTTACAGCTCGATGGGAGGAATAGGTTCTAGTGTTCTATAGCACTGTAGAGTGAACATGGCTTACAATAATTTAGTGTATATCTTTGAATAGTTAGAAGAGAGGATTTTGAATGTTCACAACACAAAAAAAAAATGATAAATATTTGAGGTGATAGATATGCTAATTGCCCTGATTTGATCATTACATACATTACATACATAATACCTGTATCACAACATCACTCCCTGTCCTCAGACTGTGCAGATAAAAAAAAAACTCTGTGCCCCATAAGTATGTACAATTATTCTGTGTCAACCAAAGATAAAAGGAAAAAATAATGTATGTGCAGACAAGGAAAAGGTATTTACAATACATGTAACTGACAAAGAACTCATATCCAGCATATATCAAGAACTCCTAAATAAATTTCAGAGATAGACAACCCAATTTTAAAAGTAAGCTGAAGACTCAAAGGGGTATTTCAAAAAAGAGGATGTGCAAATTGCCAATAAGCATATGATGAGATACTGAACCTTATTTGTCATGAGGGAAATGCAAATGAAAACCTTTGAGATACTAGTACCCCTACAGGGGAGGGGAGGGGAGGGGAGGACTGACAATGCCAAGTGTTGACAAGGATGAGGAACTAAAACTCTAGTAGGAGTGTACACTGGACCAACAACTTTGAAAAACTATCTTGCAGCATCTGCTAAAACCAAACCTATCTGTGACATAGCAATTTCACTTCTGGACATAAACTGAATAGAATGGGAGCTTCTGTCCACCAAAAAATAAGCATACAAATGTTTAGAGTAGCTTTATTGTAGCTGCAAACTGAAAACAATCTGAATGTCCATCAATAGTAGATGAGAAAAATATATTGTGGTATATCCATGTAATGGAATACTACATAGCAATGAAAATAATGAACTGCTGCTCTCACATACATAATGTGGAGCAAGTACACTACTGTTTCTGGCATGGGTGCTGGAAATGTTCTATATCTTGATGTGGATGGTGGTCACATAGATGTGTACACGTATAAAAATCATCAAGCTATTTAAGACTTGTGTACTTTAATATATGTAAGTTTAACCTCAATCAAAACAGTAAACTAAAAAATACTATATGTTATGTGCTTGGCACGGAGTGGGCACTGAATAAATAGTTGTCAGAATTTCTAGAGAAGAGGAGGCAGCAAGCCCATTGCATTGTGCACTGCTCAGACCACCGGGAGCCCTGGGTGCAGTGCTGGGAGCCACCCTTTTTGAGAGGGTCGCTGACCATGACAGCATGGCATGACGGTGTGATAAGAATAGCAAGGGAGTACTTGGTAAATGAGAGATGGCTGAAGGAAGCAGAGATGATGATGTCAGGAATAAGACTTTGAAAGAACACAGAGTGTATTCCAATGGTGAATGGCTCTCTGTAGAATGGGAATTAGACTTTTGCTTTGTGGCTCTAAAGTAGTGATTCTCAAACTGTAGCTGCATCTCAATCCCCTGGAGGGCTTGTTAAAACACAGATTATTGCTGGGCATGGTGGCTCACGCCTGTAATCCCAGCACTTTGGGAGGCCAAGGCGGGTGGATCACTTGAAGTCAGGAGTTCGAGACCAGCCTGGCCAACATGGCGAAAACCCATCTCTACTGAAAACAGAAAAGTTAGCCAGGCGTGGTGGCGCGTGCCTGTAATGCCAGCTACGCAGGAGGCTGAGGAAGGAGAATCGCTTGAACCCAGGAGGCGGAGGCTGCAGTGAGCCAAGATCACACCACTGCACTCCAGCCTGGGCGATAGAGCTAGACTCTGTCTCAAACAAAAACAAAAACAAAACAGGTTACTGAGCCTCACCCCTAGAGTTTCTAATTCAGCTAGTCTTGGGTAAGACCAAGAGTCTGAATTTCTAACAAGTTCCTCAGACATGCTGCTGGTGGTGGTCCAGGGACACGCTTTGCCAGCCACTGTTCTAGTGCACAAAATGAGGATGGCAGTTTGTGTTGTTGTTAATAATAATAACCACGAGAATTTATTGGGAACCTGGTGTACCAGCTCCTGTTACATACTGTCTATATTTTCTCACAGTAAGGGAGTTCTTATTCACCCCATTTAAAAAACGAGGAAACCGAGGGTCAGTTTCTCACTGATTTCACAGCCTGGGCTAGATCCTCTGATTCCTGAGCCTAGGCGTGCTCAAGCTGAGGCCAGGTGGCTACCTGCAGGGATGCTGGATGCTGTAAATGGAATCCCATTTCTGAGTGGGAGGTTGCACTAATTTCTTTCTTTCTTTTCTTTCTTTCTTTCTTTCTTTCTTTCTTTTTCTTTCCTTTCTTTCTTTCTTTCTTTCTTCCTTCCTTCCTTCCTTTCTTTCTTTTTTTTTTTTTGAGACGGAGTTTTACTCTTGTTGCCCAGGCTGGATTGCAATGGCACAATCTCGGCTCCCTGCAACCTCTGCCTCCTGGGTTCAAGTGATTCTCCTGCCTCAGACTCCCGAGTAGCTGGGATTACAGGCGCACGCCGCCACGCCTAGCTAATTTTGTATTTTCAGTAGAGACGGGGTTTCTCCATGTTGGTCAGGCTGGTCTCGAACTCCTGACCTCAGGTGATCTGCCCTCCTCAGCCTCCCAAAGTGCTGGGATTACAGGCGTGAGCCACCATGCCCGGCTGGTTGCACTAATTTCAGAGAGTCCTTCCAACTGTCCGTTAAACTAGTTTCAACTAGCACTTTTAAGCACTAGCACCTAGTAAGCACCAACTAAATGCCAGATGCTAGGCAACACCTCTCCAGGGTGTTTATGGCAACTGGTCTAACTCTAAGATGCTTCCGGGTCATCTCACCTCCTCCTGTCCCTCCCTTTCTTGGCACTTGTGTGACCACTCCCCTTACCCTCCAGGCAGGCTAGCACTAAGTAGCTCAACCGGATATTTGGTAAAGGAGGCTCTTTGTACACACACCCGCCTCTGCTGTATTTGCATTCATGTGCCTTAGGATGGCTGGGCCATCCAGGTATAGTCCTTGGCACCAAACTATCTGCCATCCACCCCATGCCAACCTCAGACAGAGCCTTCCAATCCACCCCCACACTCTGGCCAGCAGAACAACCATACAGGGAGTGACAAGACAAAATCTGGAGATGGGGGAGGGGTGGCTTCATGACCCAGAATGGCCAGAGGAACTGCAGGATGTGCTTAATGACCTTGAGCTGGAGACTTCACTCTACTGCTCCTGCCTGGCCTCTGCAGAATCTGGAAGCAGAGACCAGAAGGCCCTGGGGACAGAGGGCAGCCCCAGGTCACTAAGAGGATCCTGCTAAGCGTGAAATCGAGCCCAAGTCCCAGTGACTCCCCACTAGGCTGGTGAGAATCAGGCCTCTTCTCTTTATATCTTGTTTAAATATTTAAGGTTTTCAGTTCTAACAGAAACAGTAACAAAAACAAAATACACAACATGGGTTTATACACTAAGGAATTTCTGCAGCTGTAATGCATGTAAAAGGATAGTGGTAAGGGTATCTAACTCTTATTTCATTGTTTGTTTACTTTCTTCTGTGTGTTTCCATGACATAGATTACCTATAGATGGTCCAAGATCTGCAGGTGATTTATTGCTTCTCAACTTCCAGGTATAAAGCATAGGAGTTCAGCTGAGTGCAGTGGCTCACGCCTGTAATCCCAGCACTGTAGGAGGCTGAGATGGGCAGATCACCATGGGCCAACATGGTGAAACCCTGTCTGTACTAAAGATACAAAAATTAGCCAGGTGTGGTGGCGTGCACCTGTAATCCCAGCTACTTGGAAGGCTGAGGCAAGAGAATCACTTTAAACTGGGAGGCAGAGGTTGCAGTGAGCTGAGATTGCGCCACTGCACTCCAGCCTGGGTGACAGAGCTACATTCCATCTCAAATAATAATAATAATAATAATAATAATAATAAATGAATAAATAAAAGGCTGGGTACGGTGGCTCACGCCTGTAATCCCAGCACTTTGGGAGGTCGAGGTGGGCAGATCATGAGGTCAGGAGATCGAGACCATCCTGGCTAACATAGTGAAACCCCGTCTCTACTAAAAATACAAAAAAAATTAGCCGAGCGTGGTGGTGGGTGCCTGTAGTCCCAGCTACTCGGCAGGCTGAGGCAAGAGAATGACGTGAACCCGAGAGGCGGAGCTTGCAGTGAGCCAAGATGACGCCACTGCACTCCAGCCTGGGCAAGAGAGCAAGACTCCGTCTCAAAAAAAAAAAAAGCACAAGAGTTCAGTGTAGTATAAACACCTCTCACCAAGGAGTCAGAAATCCAGGCACCCAGTGATGAACCAATCCTGTGGTCCTTGCCTTGGAAGGGCGGCACTAAACAGAGAATCAGCACTAGGATAGTTTGGGAGCCCCAAGGAGGGAGCCTAGGAAGGTCAGAAAAAGGCTTCTGGAGAGCCAACCCTTGAGGCAATTAATAGATTTCAGGCTCCAAGAGCTTGAGAACCCTTTACTCCCACGGATCCTTTATTCCAATTAATGTAACCTTTCCATATTTGGGAGTCTCAGATCACTTTCCTTGGCTTGTGACGGTGGGGGATAATTCCCTTCTAATTTATAAGGGGGGAAATCAGAGAGTAGTTAAAGAAGGATCCAAGGTTTTGCCCTTCAAATTTAAGAATAACCACAAGGTGCCCAACTAAGAACAGACATGTGAATACACAGCACAAAGGAAAGACTGGATAGCATCTGCCCTTGGGGAACTTGTAAGTGGGAGATAAGACATGTAAATGTAAAGCCAAAAGTAATTGTATAATTTTTGTGCAAACAATTCACCTCACCAGCTATTTATCCAGGACTTGCTATCTGCAAGGCATTCTTTTATGTGAGGCACATGAGAAGGGGTGGAGTTAGAACACAGGTAAATATACTCCCAGCCCTTAGGAACTCATGATTTAACTGGCTCCTGTAAGGGGCTGGAGGAACAGTCCGTGGAATGCAATACCTGGCCTTGTGAAGATGGGGTAGCAGTACAGGAGTGGATGAGAGTCTTGCTGGAAATGAGAATTTAATAGAATTAATTCATCTGGGAAAGATGCCTAGAGGAGGTGGACAGTGTGTGAGGCTGGAAAACAGAAGGGACAGAGAAAGGGATGAAGAAAGCAAAAATAAGCAAAACGTTTTCACATATAGACTTGGCTTTCAGACCCCACTCAAAAGTCACCTCTTCCACGAAGCCTTCCCAGGCAGAATTAGACACTTAGCTCTCCAGGCCCTCAAACCACCCCATTACAGAACGTACCTCACTGCTGCACAGTTGGCCCCCTGTCTCTGTGGGTTCTGCATCTGTAAATTCAACCAACTGCAAATCGAAAATATTTCTGAAAAAAATTCATCTGTACTGAACATGTACAGACTTTTTTCTTGTCATTATTCCCTAAACAACACATTATAACAACTATTTACATAGCATTTACAGTGTATTAGGTATTATAAGTAATCCAGAGATGATTTAAAGTATACAGGCCTATGGATGTAGGTTATATGCAAATACTATGCCATTTTATATCAGGGACTTGAGCATCTTCAGATATTGGTATCTATCGTTTCTCAGCCTTTTGGCAAGACCAAGTGTAGTATCTGTTCTTATCAGATATTGGTATCTGCAGGCACTCCTGGAACCAATCCCCCCACGGGATATGGGATATGGAGAGACAACTGTACTTGTTTCCATATCTGCTTATCTCAACCAGAGGACCTTGTACAGTACCAGAACCCAATAGGTCTTTGACTATGAAGAGGCTGAGTACTGTATTCATGGTGGAATGCCTCCCTTTATTTTTACTTACTTTTTATTTTTACTTTTTACCATTTTAATCAAGTATAACTTACACACAAAAATGCACAAATCTTAAATCTACAGACCAATAAGTTTTTACACATATTTACACCTGTGTAACTACCACCTAGATCAAGCTTCAGAATGCTTCCAGCATCCCAGGCACTGGGGGCTACCTCATTGTGGCAGGGTCATTTGTTACTGTGGCTAGAGGAGCTGAGCCAGCAAGGTGCTGTAGTTGGGGAACGCCATTTAGGGAAATTATGGAAGGATTTCAGGTGTTTGGGCTAGAGAAGCAAAATCATTAGGGCAAGGTCATTTTGGGTGTGAAGGACTTACATGACGGAGCAATTAGATTTGTTCTGTGTGGGGCCGTGGGGAGCAGTTACAGGGTGAAGCATTTCAATTTTGCCTAAGACCATTTCTACAACCAGAGCTCATCCACACTGCAAGCAGAGCCCCTGGGAATATGCAAGGTCCCCAGCACTAGAGGTGTCAGTCAAGAACAGGACTGGCAAGCATTCAAAGGCAGTTATGGGGAGAGGATAGGGGACTCAATTGGAGGCTATTCCTTCCAATTCTGAGCTTCTATGGTTCCTGGAGTTCTGTGATAGTGGCAGAGAAGACTCAGTCAAAAACTTGTGGTTATGATTTGTTTGGTGTTTTTTTTTTTTTTCCCCCCAGAGGGTAGCTTTTCAGTTTATTACAATTACTGTGCAGGCCCCCCATCATCACTATCGAATAAGTACTTGTCATTACCTACAGAGTGATGAGCCAGAGGGACCCTGGGGCTCCCCCTTCTCTGGGGCTCACTGTCCAAGAAGGGATAGGGCAGATGCAGGGGTGCGGCTATGAGATGGGACCAGTACCTGCAAGAGAAATTGGTTGCCCCACCTCATGCCAAGTTGTCTTGGGGACACCCGCCCACATACCTCCTCAGTCTTTTCAGCCCTGGTCCCCCTGGTGGGCCAGTAGACATGATGTCATGGCTCCTGTCATTACTAGAAGACCTGGGCAGAGGGGACACCGCAGGGCCTTACTGTTCTGCCTCCAGGGGCCAGATCCTGGCTCCCTTCGGAGCGGGAACACACAGAACCCACCAGCCAGCTGAGGCCACCTAATGAAGGGACAGCCTAGGTCAGCTGCAGGCTCCTCGAAGGACACCCAGTCTAGAGAATAATCAACCCCTACTCACTGCCAGGGATTTATCCATGGAAGAAAGAATTTTCCCCAGAACTCTTTTTAAATTTTTTTTCCTAGGAGATTATTTCAGAATTCCTCCCGGGGTTCCTCCAGGACGCGGCCCTTCCCTCTCTGCCCTCCTCCAACTAGTTAGAAGGAGAGAGAGAGAGTCAGCATAGACCAGCGTCATCCTCCTCCTTCCCGCACCTGGCCAGGTGGGGAGGAGGGCCTCATCCCAGGCCCTTCCAGGGAGCTTAGTGTGAGGAAGATGTTGAGTTTCTAGGGTTCTCCTTCTAAAGGGCAATGTGATTAACCTCTTGGGGTTCTAATGAAAGCCATGCACGAATACTCTCCCAAGGAGAAACATATGTACAACAAGATTTTGCCTTCTGTTCTGGGGGAAAGGGGGGTACCGTTAGACCCTCGAAGTCCATCTGTGAAGCGCCTAGGTTTAAAGGGGTCCGGGTTTCCTCCACTGCCACAGCCCGGGTGCGGGGAGAGGGCCCCTAGCCTTATCCGGAGATACAGGATGTCTCGGGCTCTCCATCTGCCGGGCTCTAAAATGGGCGCTCGGGCCCCTCGGTCCCTGGGGGCTGCATCCGGAGGCTGGGGGGACTGGTCGAGGGAGAGCGGGCGGGGGGCAGCGCGGCTCCCGGTTGGTCTCCGCAGCCGGGGGAGGGCGAGCATGTGCGCTCGGGTAGGAGGGGGAGGCCGGCGCCTGGCACCGCACGGGGAAGGCGCGGGAGCGGACGCACTGCCCACCCGCCGCAGAGGCGCCCCCGCCGCCGCCCGGGCCCGAGGGCGGGGCCCCTCGCTGGGGCGGCCCCTCCCCGCCCCTCCCTCCCCGCCGCGGGCCTCCCCAGCCCGGCCGGCCCTCCCGCGGGCGGCACTCGGGCACCGGGCTCGCCGGGACCAGATCCGCGAGCCCGCCAGCCTGCGCCATGGGCTGCGACGGCCGCGTGTCGGGGCTGCTCCGCCGCAACCTGCAGCCCACGCTCACCTACTGGAGCGTCTTCTTCAGCTTCGGCCTGTGCATCGCCTTCCTGGGGCCCACGCTGCTGGACCTGCGCTGCCAGACGCACAGCTCGCTGCCCCAGATCTCCTGGGTCTTCTTCTCGCAGCAGCTCTGCCTCCTGCTGGGCAGCGCCCTCGGGGGCGTCTTCAAAAGGACGTGAGTGCCGCGCCCGTGCGCCCCCGCCCCGCGGCCCCCGGCACCCACCCTCGCCGGGCCGACCCTTCCCTCCCGCCCCGCGACCCGGCCTCTCCCCCGGCCCCGTGGGGCTGCCCGTCGCCCCCACCTCCCGGCCGCGACCACCCCTCCCAGCTCCGTCTTGGCGGAAGAGCTGCCTCCCTCCCTCCCCCGCAGCTCTCCCTGGAAAACTCTCTCCAGAGACTGAAGGTGACTTCTGGCTTATTTATTTGTCATCACTCATCCCTGTGAGAGGATAAAACCAGTTCCCACCTGCTTCCCCCACCCACCGCCCCGTGGGGAGAAGAGTGATAGAGTTTGCAGAGGTGGGGAGGGTGCCCCTCTTACACAGCTCCTCTGGGGTTTGTCAGTAGCCCCGGCTGCCGGGGGCGGGATTGGCAGTGAGGTGGAAGGACCGTGGGAGGGCCAGCTCTGTGGCGGTGCAGGGTGCTGGAGGTGGCCTGCGGCTTGACTGATTCCCAGGGCCAGGCTCCACTGTAGGCAGCTCCACATCAGCTAACACAGGCTGTCCCTTCCCCCGGGTAGCCACGGGGTTTAGTGGGTTCTCTGTAGCCCTCCTCCTGAGGCAGCCAGAACATGGTTCCTGCATTGGCCCCCGAGACACACAGGACCTCACCGTTAAGGCCAGGTTGGGAGGGGCAGGGCACTTTACCCATAGCTTGGTAAGGTGACTCTCCAGCCCTGGTGCCAAGGTTCCCCTCCACTCCCCACCCACCTCATCCTACTCCTGCTCGGCCTCTGCCCCACGACAGGGCTCGGGACTCTCCCTGGCACCACCCCCAGAAATCCCCCTTTGACACCATTGCAGAGCCTTATTCTCTCGGCTTAAATTGGACAGGGCCACCTCCGGGCTCCCTTGTGGAAAGACAGCCAGATTCACTCTCCCAGTGCAGCATGGAAAACAGAGACCCATAATAGAATAGGGAATAGATGACTTGCAAGCCAGAGGCTGCTGCTTGATTTCCCCAGTCCCAGCTCCTGGCTGAGTGGTTTCCTAGATCCCATGGACTCAGTCGAGCAAGCAGCCGGCCTGGAGACAAAACCGCAGTTGGGCTATCCCAGAGAAACCTCTGGAGGGGCCGTTCTGGGCTGTGGTCATGCCCTTTGGCTTAACGCCTACAGGTGTTCGTAAGGGCAGGTGTTTCCGTCCACCTTGCTTCCAGAGCTGGTGGAAGGAGCACAGGTGTCAGTACAGATGGACCCCACTTTAAGCCTTAAAAACATGACCAATTTTGGAAGTGATTATCCCCATTTTCCCCAAATCTTCTTGTAAACCAAATTATTCTCTTCTTAAAAAGCAAGTCTCCTTGTGTACACCAGTGTTTTGTGGGTGTGGTACAGGATTGGAATATACAGAAGATTCAGAAAATCTTAAGAACAAGCTCAAGATTCATTCTGCCTAGAGGTTTAATTAGAAACTAAGGTAAAGTATCTGTGGCTAGCAGAGGTTTTTTGGTTTTAAGTACTTTGACTTACAAAAGCTCCTTTACCTGGAGCTTTTAAAGAACATATGTAGTGCAAAGAACACGGAGGGGAAGGAGGATAATTTGAAATGACAGGTTGGCAGGGCAGGGTTTGTGAAGCCGGCAGAGATGCACACCCACCCAGCTGGGCCATCTCTTCCTGGGTAGTTTTGTATCTTCCTCAGCACTGCTTACCCAACAGGGGGCTCTGAACAGGCAGCAGAGAGAACCCTGCAGCAGGAACTGGCTCACAGAAGAGAAAAAAAATCATGGTAACAATGATAACTAACTTTATTCTGCACTTACTGTGTGCCAGGCACTATTCATAGTACTTCACATGTATCAGCCCATTTAATCTTCACAACCACCTTGCGAAGTAGTACTGTTATCTCCATTTTATGCATAAGGAAGTGGAGGCACAGAGAGGTTAAGAAACTTGGCCCACATCACATGGTTGTTAAGAAGAGGCCTAGCCAGAATTTGAACCCAGGCGTTGTCTCTAAGACAGATACTTAGGCAATCCCTCTTGCTTTGTGAGTCATCAGTGTAAACTCTGCAGATCAGGCACAGGTTTGGGATGAGTAGCCCTAAGGATGCTCATGGGCTGGGTATTCCTGAGCTCTGACAACTTCTGGGAATGTAATGGTGGCCCTCTGGGGCTTCCTGCTGGGATCTTTTTGGGGTGGGGTAGATCCTATCAGTGGTTGAGGTTTAAATTCTGAACCTCAGTCCTCCCACCCCCAAGACAAAATGCCATGAAGAACTCTTTCCTTTGGTTAAGAGCAAAACAGATATACAGTGGAAACAGAGGGATGTCCAGGGGTGGCCTTGAGTGTAGGCGACAGTCTCCCACCACCTTGCTGACTCTGGGCAGCTCTCATCACAGTCTCCCATCCCCCCAGCCAGAAGCTCCAGCAGCCCTGCAACAAAGCTTTAAAGCTGGATTCTGTGGGACCATGTCTCAGTTAAAATGCAATACCCCTGCAAGCAAGTGCTTTGCAGCTTAAGTGATTACCAGCTAACGCTCTCACTTGGTTTATACTTGTGAGTGGGGGATTGCTTTAACAAATCTGTGAGAGCCAGCTGTTGCGGGGGAGTGGGGGAAAGTTTAGGATGACACATGGGAGAGGATAGTTGGGGGCAGTGTCTTTCTCGTGGGTTCCTACTCAGGTCCTGCCTACTGCTGGGCCCAGACTGAGGGCACAGGCAGAATGGGGCTTGTGGATGCCTCCATAGGGATGTACTTTGGGAGGACTACGTGTGGAAGGTGGAGAGCCTTGGCTATTGGAGTGGGTGCAGGGGAAGACTTGAGCTCAGGGCAGCACCAGCTTGCTCACTCTCTCAGAGAAAAACAAAAAGCCACCTGGTTGGCAAGGGTGTGTAGGTGTGTGCTTTGTCAGGCAGGAAAGGCGAAGGGGTATTTAGATTAAAGGTTAGGATTTTTCCTGGTTTCTTGGAGACCTGTCTAACCGCCCTAGGGAACTGGGAGACCCCTTTATCTCGAAGGCGTCAGCATAGGTAAACAACTTTCAGAGCTTCCCCAGGCTTCTCCCAGCCTCACCTTGGCCTCTCCCCTGCCCATGCTTTCTTAACAGAGGGTTTGTCAGAGGATCTGTTGAGTTCTTCCTCTCTTTGCCCTATTCACTTTTCTCTTTTTCTTCCTTTTTTCCCCCTCAAATTCCTCCTAATCTGCAAGTCCTACCCTGCCCCAGACCTAGCTATGACTCCCTCCTGGCCATTGCACCAAACCCTGTCTTCCATACACCAGTTGCCCAGGCCACCCCTAGATATGCTGGCCCCCTCCAGTCCCTGGAACACAGGACAAACCAGCTTCTCCCCTTGAGCTGGGCTGTGGTTGGTCTCCCATCCAGAAAGCCTCTGCCTCTCCCTCCAGCACCTTGTCTACCAGTCAGCATGCAACAAACCTGTGCCAAAAGCCTACTGAGCGTCCAGTACCAGACATTGTCCTTGTTTTAAAAATCAGTCTCAACATGGGGCTATCATAGGGTCCCAACTCCCAGGTATGATCCCCAAAGAATTGAAAATGTATGTCCACACACTAAACCTGTACGTGGATGTTCATAGCAGCATTATTCATCCCAGTCAAAAAGTAGAAACAAACCAAATGTCCATCAGCGGATGGATGGACAAACAAAAATGTGGTTTATCCAGCCAGGTGTGGTGGTGGATGCCTTGTTGTTCCAGCTACCTGAGAGGCTGAGGTGGGATGCTCACTTGAGCCCAGGAGTTCAAAGACAACCTGGGCAGCATAGTGAGACTCCAGTGTCAAAACAAAACAAAACAAAAATGTGGTATATTGGCCAGGCACATTGGCTCACTCCTATGATGCCAGCACTTTGGGAGGCTGAGGCGGGTAGATCACCTGAGGTCAGGAGTCCAAGACCAGCCTGGCCAACATGGTGAAACCCCGTCTCTACTAAAAAAAAACAAAAACAAAAATTAGCTAGGCATAGTGGTACGTGCCTGTAATCCCAGCTACTCGGGAGGCTGAGGCAGGAGAATCGCTTGAACCAGGAGGCGGAGGTTGCAGTTAGCCGAGATTGTGCCATTGCACTCCAGCTTGGGTGACAAGAGCGAAACTCTGTCTCAAAAAAAGAAAAAAAAAAGGGGTATATCCATGCAACAGAATATCACTCAGCCATAAAAAGGAATGAGATACTGACACATGCTATACCATGGATGATCTGGAAAACATTATGCTAAGTGAAAGAAGACAGACACAACAGATCACATATTATATCATTTTATTTATGTAAAAGTTCAGAATAAGGAAATCTGCAGATACAGAAACTAAATTACTAGTTGCCTAGGGCTAAGGGTAAGGTGTGGAGATGAATGGGGAGTGACTACTAATGAATATAAGATTTCTTTTTTATTTTTATTTTTTGAGACATAGTCTTGTTCTTTTGCCCAAGCTGAAGTGAGGTGGTGCGATCTTGTCTCACTGCAAACCCTGCCTCTCGGGTTCAAGCAATTCTCATGCCTCAGGCCTCCCTAGAAGCTGAGATTACAGGCATGCACTGCCACACCCAGCTAATTTTTGTATTTTTAGTGGAGACAGGTTTCACCGTGTTGGCCAGGCTGCCCTCGAACTCCTGACCTCAAGCAGTCCGCCTACCTTGGCCTCCCAAAGTGCTGGGATTACAGGTGTGAGCCACTGCGCCTGGCCTGGATATAAGATTTCTTTTTGGGGTGACAGAAATGCTCTAAAGGTAGATTGTAGTGATGGTTTTACAACTCCAAATATTCTAAAAACCATTGAATTGTACGCTTAAATATGTGAATTTTATAGTATGTAATTTATATATCAATTTTTTTTAAGTTAAAAAAACCTCAAAGCCAGGTTCGGTGGCTCACACCTGTAATTCCAGCACTTTGGGAGGCCAAGGTGGGAGGACCACTTGAGGGCAGGAGTTCAAGACCAGCCTGGGCAACAAAGTGAGACCTTGTCTCAAAAAAAATTTTTAATTAGCTGGGCATGGTGGTGCATACCTATAGTCCCAGCTACTCAGGAGGCAGAAGTGGGAGGGTCACTTGAGCCTGGAGGTTGAGGCTGTCGTGAGCCATGATTGCATCACTGCACTCCCACCTGAGCAACAGAGCAAGACCCTATCTCAAAAACCAAAACAAAAATCTCAAAACTTATACCACCCATTAATTCACTCATTCAACAAATACCTCTTGAGCCAGATCCTGTTTTAAGGGTGACTACAACAGACAAAGTAAAAGTCGCTGCACTCTTGGAGCCCACACTGTGGAGAATTTTACATTGTGAAATGAAGGAAATCAAGCAGGGTAGCATGGAGAGTGGCACATTTTGGGGGCCAATTAGCTAGGTGATCAAGGAAGCCCTTTCTGGGGAGATGATATTAAAGCTGACTCTTGCGCGACAGGAGAGAGCCAGGCATGCAAAGAATTGAGGGAGAGGTGTTCCAAGTGAACAGACTGCAAGTTCAAGCTCAACCAACATCTAAGGAACATGCCCTGTGTGCCTAGCACCATGGTGGGCCCCAGGGGATGCCATCATGCACAAGTTGCAGCTCCCAACCTCAGAGTCTAACAGGGTGGTCCTGCCGTAGCTTGGAATCTCCCCAAAGACCAGTTTGTCTGCCCCTCCCTTTGGATCTCTCCAGCTTTAACATGGGGCCCTTAACAACTGAGGTGTCAGTGTGAAGGCTGGGGTGACCAAGTTGGAGGGGGGCCTTTTTATCCCTGGCCTTGCCCTCAGTCTCAGCTGCCCCTTCCCCATCAGCCTGGCCTGAGATAGAGTCACCAGCCTGCCCTAGCTCCCAGGGGGTCCCTTGTCTACTGGTTTCTTGTCCCAGGTCCCCAAACCATCTCCTTCTGGGCTGCTGCCCCTTTTGGGGTGGATAGGGGCTAGGGACACTTCCATCTGTGACTCTTCCACAGTTCTGCTCCCTGCCCTTCTCCCCTGGTCCTTCGAGGAAGGAGATTTTCCAGGCTGGGAGGAAGATGTCCTAAGCATCCCTGCTGGGCAGAGGGATCACCTGGGACAAACATGTGAAGAGAATGTCGATGCCATCAGGCCCTACCCAGGGTGGCATGGGGGCTGGGCTTCGGCAGCATTCTTCCCCACCCCTGGGGTGGCAGGCAGGAATGGGCTGCCTGGCATCTTACTGCTCAGGCCCTTCCCCTGTTTCAGAGCCAACTATTCCCTCCTCTTTTCACAGAACCAGGAAGGCAAGAACAGGTGCCCAAGGCAAAGCCAGGTCAAAGTGATCATGTATGCCCTGTGGGTAAGGCAGAGCATGGGGCTGAAGGGGGCAGCAGCAGCTCAAGGTCACCCAGCAACAGGGGCTGGGCAGGCAGCTCCAGCAGAGCCACAGCTCACCTGGGGGAAAACTCAGGCTCCCTCCTCTTCCCTCTCCCACTTAGACCTTCTGTGTGGAGCCATTAATAAGTAACTTGGTCATTTCTGAGACTTCCTGAAGTAGGTTTTCCAGACTGTCCAGGCTATATCTTGGGTCTCTCTGGGCCTTGGGGAAAGTGAGGCTCTTTCTCTAATTGGCCTGAATTAACCTGTGAGCCCAGGACCAGGGGAGGGAAGACCAATGCCACTCTGCCACTCTGCTGGCTTTGCCTGGGTTGGGAGCCAAGACTTTGGATCCTGGCTCAGTTCTGCTCCTCTTTTCCCCTATCTGGGCCTCAGTTTCCTGATCTGTAAAATGAGGGACAGGACTCATGTCATTGCTGCCACCTTAGCTGGGACGCTGCCCAGGGTGGAGAGTGAGTGGGGTGGGGGACAAGAGGTAGGAGCAGGGGTATCTCCCTCCAACAGTTCCTGGGCCAGCCTCCCAGGGTCACCCCAAAGGGCATTGCAGCAGGAATAGGGGCAGGCCTGGGAGGGTAGAATCTGGGAGCTGGCACTGGTCTCTGTACCCTGTCAGCTCAGTGCAGTTCTCTGGGCCCAACATTGCTCTTTGGGGAAGCCAGGGCCAGCAGGGAGGCAGTGAGCACCTGGGAGGGGTGGCAAGTGGCCAGGGGAAAATCCCAGAGAGTGAGCAAAGGAGGATGAAATGTCACATCACATGGACTCCTCGTGGCAGCCCCAACCTCATGCAGAGCTTGTTATCCCCATTTTACAGCAGAGGAAACTGAGGCTCAGAGGGGCTAAGCATAAGTGGCTTGCCCAAGCCACATCTCTGGGAAGTGGCCGAGGTGGGCCTAGAACCCAGTATTCTGATTCCAGATCGCACTCCATCCTGGATGCCAAAACTGTTTTGACATGGTTATTCCATAATTTTTAATTATCCACATTCCTCGAAGGGGCTATTGACCAAGCCATTTAAAACAGGCAATAAATGTATTTCAGTCTGGCTCTGGGATGTGTCTGGGACTTCCTTTTCCTTGGCAACAGCATATCATTCTAAAGAAATTTGTTCAGGCTGATGTTTGGAATGCCCAGGCACAGCCCTATGGAAGCAACTGGGGAGGGTGGGCAGCCTGGGATCTACAGACAAGATTTCCTGTGATACAGATGTCCCCATTTATTGGGAACAGGTCTCCATCGCCCTAACCTCCAGGCTTATCAAACTAAAATCACAGTCCAGGGAGATGCAGGGAGGGGATTTCCCAGGCGTGGTTCTCTCCAACCTCCCTTTTCCGTCTTTTCTCTCTTTATCCCTCCCTCCTGCCTGTGGCTGAGCCTGGGACAAACCATACCTCCAGTGGGCACCTAGTGTCCTTCTCAAGAATGACAGGTGAAAGGAGACAAACAGCAGTGAACAGGACAGAGATGAGACCTGGACAGGGCTTCCTGACCCCTTCCAGCACTTACTGACCCCTTCTCTTTTTCCCAATCCCCACTGTACACTGGGCACCTTCCTGGCAACCCGTCCCTACATGATTCTTTCTCTGCCTCTATCTCTGTCTCCCCTATCAGATAAACTAGCAAAACTCCCACATCGGCCTCCCAGCAGTGCCCAGTCCCTTCTACCAGGCCACCCCGTGTGGGCTGGCAAGACAAGCGTTCCCCAAGCACTGCGCCGGTCACTAGCCACGTCCAGGAACCTGGGTTGAGCGTCTCTGCAGAGCCGAATATGGGGCCAGGCATGGCTTCCACAATGAACAGGCAGAGGCAGATGCCTGGGGAAGCTGGTGGTGGAGCCAGCAGTGATGCTCGCGAGCATGTGGATCTCTGCTAACCCCCGCAGAGGGGTGTTAGAGGCGCATGTTCTAGAGACCGCAGCTGCTCTCCAGTGCTTCCTAGCCTTGCCATTCAACGCTCTGCAGAATCTGGCCTCCTATTCTCGGCTGGCACTCCCCTCTCCAGCCTGGCTGGGTCCGTGGCTCCTTCCTCTCCCCTCCTGCATTTGCACCTTCTGAGTGGAGCCATTAGCGAGTAACTCAGTCACATACCCATACACATGCACCCACATGTGCACGCACACACACTCCTCCCTGGAAAAGCAGCATAGCATAGGGACTATCAAGCCAGAAGACCTTGGTTAGAGTTCAGGCTCTGTCTGCTGCTATCTTGGCTTTTCTCAGCCCGAGTTTACTCACTGGTCAAATGGGCACAACGACAAAGCCTGCTTCATAGCCTTGTCATATGAACCAAGTGACAAACGTTAGCAGTTGTCAGCAGACCGTAGTACTCGCTATCATCCTGGTTTCCTTTCCCATACCTCTGCGCAGCCCCTGCCCATGTCAGTTTACTGATCCCAGGTCCCGTTCCCCTCAGGACTTTGCTGCAGATGACTTCACTTTCCTGCAGGATTGAAAGGCAATAATGATAATGAGCTAGTTCTTCGAGAGAGTTTTTGCACTTGCCTTGGGGCATCCCTGCTTACGCAAAGTGGTGAGTGAGGTGGTAGAAATGTCATGTCCTGGTACCCGTGTCAGTAGGGGGACCTCTGAGAGTGCAGACAGGGGACTTTCTGGCTATCCCTGAAGTCAGGCCACCTAGGAGGCTGCCTAGTCTGTCTTGTCCAGGGAAAGGGAGGGGAAAGAGAGAGAACTATGATGAGCAGCCTGCTGTTTTATCAGCCCACGGTGTGTGTTAGCATTGCCTCCCCATGACGCACTCTCCCTCCATCTCCTAACAGCTGGCCTTGAGGTTGGTCCCCCTCTCCTCCCCCATGAGTTCTGAGCTGGGAACATGCTGGGGTCATGACTGTCATGATCGGTAATCTCCCCAGCAGATCAGCCTGGAAACAAGAAAGGAGAAAATAACGAACTGCTCTATCAGCAGAGCCATGCTGATAGAGGATTTAATCAAAGGTGGGGCAAGATGAGATGGCTGAGGGCCAAGGCCAAGAGCCAAGGGGGTCAGGGGCAGAAGCTCTGGGAAGACAGCCTGAGTGATCACTGGGGCCCTCCTCTTTTTTTTTCAGTGTGAAACTCAGAGAGGCCTTTCCCCCTCCCCTCTCTCAGCTCCCACCTTTCCAGGTCCAGCAGCCGCACTGGAGGCTGATGGGGTGGGGGGCTCTCTCCCTTTCCATAATCTGAGAAAGTTCCTCTACAACCTCCAGAACCTGCCTGCTGCCCAATCTCTCCTCTCTGACATTAGACTTTCAGACTGGTCTCAGAAAATACAAGTCTTTATCCTTTCTCTGAGAGTCTGGTTATTGGGCAAAGTGTCCCAAAAAAGACCTTGACAGAGCCTTAGACACTCCATCCAATCATTCATTCATTCACTGATAGGGTAGCAGGCCCTCCCCCTGCCTGCTGTGGGCTTTTCTATTATCTGAAAAGGGGAAGATCAACACGGTCACCTTTCAGTGTGTATGGCCACAGCCCCTCCTTTCCCCACTTCTGCACATTTGCCAGGCACAGAGCCTGCGACCTCTGCCTGCTACAGGGGTCATCAAATCACCTGAATACCTGGGCTGTGGGCGCTGGTGTGGGCGGCTCAGGCCGGGTGCCTGTGAAGCAATGGCGTCCTCACCATTCCTGTGTGGGGAGGGCACAGGGCAGCCCGCGCCAATTCCTGGGCAAGAAGAAATGCCCAGCTCTGAGACTTCTGGGCTCAGGTTCCATCCGGGTGGGTCCCACCTGCGGTTGCATGCCTATGACACATGCCTCTTGAGATGCTCAAAACAGGTTCCCTGAAAAGGGTGGGAAATATTTTTGCATTTAATTGCTTTTAAGTAAACAATTTAGGGTTTAAGGAAATAACGTGCAATTGTTTGTAAGTAGAATACTAGTGGCTAGGCTTTGTGAAGTGTCCTGCAGCCACCTTGTGAGGTAGATTGTTATCTGAGCAGACTTTGACAACTTGCCCACAGCTAATAAGTGAGCAGCTTCTTCCTCAGCTCTCTTCCTTTTCTACCAGAGGGGGAGAAATGTCTTGGCTGCCCAGACCACCCAGTGAATGGAGGAGAAGGGGGAGGGGATGCTTCCAGCCCCATCCCCTGACATCACCCTTCCCTCCTGCAGCCTGGCCCAGTCACTATGGGCCCTGTTCACCTCCTCTCTGGCCATCTCCCTGGTGTTTGCTGTCATCCCCTTCTGCCGCGACGTGAAGGTGCTGGCCTCAGTCATGGCGCTGGCGGGCTTGGCCATGGGCTGCATCGACACCGTGGCCAACATGCAGCTGGTAAGGATGTACCAGAAGGACTCGGCCGTCTTCCTCCAGGTAAGCCCGGCCAGCAGGCACAGGGCTGGGAGCTGGGGAGGGCATGGGAGCTCCCTAGGCCCCCTCATTCTCTCCCAGCCTCCTCCCCCAGGGGCCCACTTACCAGCTGGGTTAGTAAGTTCTAGACTCGGTTTTCCCATCTCTAAAGCAGAGCAGTGATCCCTGCCCTCACTGCAGGGTGTCCCAGGAGCCTAAGCGCTTGGGAAAGAAAGCTCTTTGCGAACTGGAAAGGGGGTGTGACTCAGGGCTTGCCTCCCCTCTCCTTCCCCTCCTTCCCTCTCTCTCCTTTCTTCGTCTTTCTCCCCCCGGGATTCAGCCAGCCCTTCCCTTTTTGTGCCCAGGATTCAGCCAGCCCTTCCCTTTTTGTGCCCCCTTCCCTTTAGGGTGTTAGCTGGTGGATGCTAACATGGTGATCAGTCCCAGCTGAGGATTAACAGAGATGGGGAGGGAATTGGGCACTGTCACCCGAGTCATCCCAGGCCGGCAGGGTGGTTGAGAGAGGTGTGTCACTCTTCACCTCCCCTCACCTCTCCTGCTTCCTGCACCCATGGCTCCCCATTCCAGGGCTGGGCAGCAGCCCCTAGATGGGGCAGAGGGTGGGGCTGGGGGAGGGGGCTCAGTGTGGGTCCTCTGGACTGGAGGCCAGGCCACCACTTCCCCGGGCTGAAGACTGACCCCCACCCCCACCCGCCACCTCTCCTCTGTCCCCAGGTGCTCCATTTCTTCGTGGGCTTTGGTGCTCTGCTGAGCCCCCTTATTGCTGACCCTTTCCTGTCTGAGGCCAACTGCTTGCCTGCCAATAGCACAGCCAACACCACCTCCCGAGGCCACCTGTTCCATGTCTCCAGGGTGCTGGGCCAGCACCACGTAGATGCCAAGGCTTGGTCCAACCAGACGTTCCCAGGGCTGACTCCAAAGGACGGGGCAGGGACCCGAGTGTCCTATGCCTTCTGGATCATGGCCCTCATCAATGTGAGTGTCCCTGGGGCGGGCCAGGTAGGGAGCTAGTGGACAGTCCACACATCCCAGTCCACCCCACACCTAGTGAAGATTCTTCAGATGCTGAGAAACGTGCTGGGGCTGAGGTGTGCATCCCAGAGGCAGGAGGATGGGAGGACAAACCCTCCCCGGGATCCCCTGCACTACTACACCATCCTTCAGCGACCTGTGATTGCAGTTCTCAAGGAGGGTAAAACAATGAGCTGAGCACAGTGAAAATCAGGGTCAACTTTCGAATTATCTGAGGTTCTGTGGGAAACTAGTTTTTTCCTCCAAGGCCAGATGAAGTGGACCCTGGACAGACCCCGGCAGGAAGTGGAAGGTTTTTCTCTGGGTCCCTTCATCAATGGTGGGATTCTCCTGTGCCCTGCTGTCAGGGGCTCCTGTGGAGGCTAGGAGACAGACAAGATGACCTCTGAAGGGCCCTGCCTGCCAAGGCAGCCTATGGTGGGAACAGCGAGAGACCACTTCACCCCGTGACTGCGTCACATACCGAGGCCCGCTTTGTACACCCCTGCCAAGTCAGCACTGACTCTGGCCTCCAGCTGGAAACCTCCTCTGGTGCTCTGCAAACCCAAGTTGGGATCTCTCACGTTAGCCCAGACTGGAGCCAGAGTGTCAGGTGGGGAGACCCCCTACCCCCATCCACCTGGGTTGGGGAGGACTGTCGGGAACACCAGAGCATCCCTGGCTCCTGGGCTTGGGGGTGGGGAGCATTACAGTGGCCACTGTCTTGGCTGTGGGATGGAGGCACCATGCTGCTTGTCATGGTGGCTTAGAGCCTCTCTTTGCAGTAGGTGGACTTCTCAGCTCTCCTGGGGCAGGTGGGCTGGACTCAGGCACTAGAGCAGCTGCCCAGCTGCTGCTGAGCCTCAGAATATGCCACACACATAGCACTGAAAGGAGCCTTTGAGACCACCATTCCAGTGAGCAGCAGGGCAAGGGTGGGGGTGTCATGCCATCACCAGCTCAAAGCCCTGACAAGGGACTGATAGGAGGCTGAGCCCGGCTGGAAGCCCTGACCCTCAGCATAGACCATCTACCTGCTGCCCCCTCATCACCAGTCCTTTTCCTTCCTTTCCTTTGTAGATTTCCTTTCCCTGGCCTGAATCTCCTCTGGGGGCTCTCATAAACCCACCCTCTCCATCTGCTCCTTCCCTTTTCAGCCCATGCCCATCCATTGTTTTGGAAAGAATGCGGCTTTGGGCCTGTTCCTTCCAGGAGAGACCTGCGAAGGAAAGGAGCAGTGTCAGTAGAACCTCTAGGCTGAGACTCCCAGACCAGGAAGCCGGAAGGTCCGGCTTAAGCCCGAGGTTTGTTCTCTCTTGCCCCATGAAGTGCAGACTGGAGGGACTTTGTTTGCTGCAGGATTTCCGGACTTTTTCTATTGGTTTGTGTCTGAAAATAAACAGTCCAGCACGGAGGAAGATGGGGCTGTGCATGTACTCATGTGGGTGCACACGCACACACATGTGCACCCCACCTGCCCTTCTCTGACTTTTAAGGTGGGGCTGCCTTCCCTGAATGGAATTCTTATAAAATTGGGTGTGTTCCTGCCAGCAATGCCAGCCAATCCTCTGTGAAGCCCTTCCCAGCACCCACCTCCCTGGAAAGCCCCACCTGAGCGATCATGCCTCTTGTACAGCTGTTTCCACTTGGCCTTCACTCAGGCACTCTGCCACTACAGGCCTCTGTGGGTGGGTTTCCTGTTTCCCCCCTCACACTGGAGGAAGGGCTGTGTCTCCCCCATTAGGGCTCAGCAGGGGCTGTTCTCTCCCCACTCAGGCCTGACTGCCAGGGGCCATGTCTGACCTTGACTTCTTTTTGAGTGTGCAGAAAGGCTCCCAAGGTCACCATAGGGAGGTGCCAACACAGGGGTGGTTTTTGTCTTTCACTCCTGTTAGGTGACTTGAGGAAATACTGGTGAGAGCCAGCCTGCCTCCAGGGGCAGGGAAGGGCTCCCCCAGAACAACACCAGGCAGGGGCTGGCAGTCTGCCAGCCTTCCATCTCTATCCTATGCCTCTCCCGTGGGCCAGGAAGAGCCCAATAGCTGGGCACTCTCACCAGCCTCTGGGAGACATCTGCAGCTCCCTGGGCTTCCTGTCTTTCCTAAGTGAAAGGAACTGGGCTGAAGTTGCAGCAAGAAGGACAATAGTTAGACTTGATGTGGTACTTCCTGGCAACCAGGGTGGTGAGACACAAGCAGGGGCCCCTGAGGGAGGTGGTGGAGGCTTCCCCAGGCAACCTCAGAAGCAGGAGCCATTTCCCACTGCTCTGAAGGAGTTCCGATTTAGCATAAATAGCAGCAAACTGAACATAGGGCTTATGTGTACAGGCTGTTCGTAAACATGTATTTTTCAATCAAAAGGAGATCATGTTTTTGTTTTCAAGCCCCTGAGAAGAGCCTCTGTGCCCTGCTAGGATCAACATCACCAAGGCAGCTCCTTAGGTAGAGACAGCACTGGAAGGATCAGGATGCCAGGCTCCATTCTGGCTTTGCCCCGAGTCCACTGTGTGACCAGGGCAGTCTCTCAGTCTCTAGTTTACCCCTCAGATCTCTTCCAGTTCTAACAGGTTACGACTAAGTGATAACATCCCCCAGCATGTTTTGTAGAGATGTGATGCCCAAAAGCAAAGCTGCTTTGTAAAGCATCACGCAACCCACCAGCATGAAGGAGTGTGAGGTGTGACACTCCAGCAAGCTTACTCCCAGCACCTCTCCTGGGCCAGCAGAGAGTTTGAGTCTAAGCTTTGCATGCGACAAATATCTGTCTTTTCAGGGACGCGAGTATGGTGATCAGGCAGCAATTACAGCAGGCCTCCCCACTCCTACCTTGGTCAAGGCACCTGGCTTCTTAGGTTGGCATGGCTCAGCTTTTAGCTGGGCACCCTTAGAAAAGAGCTGTCTTCTCCCAGGACTATGCACATGCAGTGTGTGCAGAGGCCAGGTGTGGGAAGGGGGAGCTTCAGGGCAGGGCTCTCCTGACCCTCTGCCTGCTCCCCAGCTTCCAGTGCCCATGGCTGTGCTGATGCTGCTGTCCAAGGAGCGGCTGCTGACCTGCTGTCCCCAGAGGAGGCCCCTGCTTCTGTCTGCTGATGAGCTTGCCTTGGAGACACAGCCTCCTGAGAAGGAAGATGCCTCCTCACTGCCCCCAAAGTTTCAGTCACACCTAGGTAGGGGCTCTAATGAATCTGCATCCTCACAGCCTCATGTTGAGGCTTCCTTGGTAACCCCTCTCCCAGAGAGAGTGAACCTAGATCACAGGTGATTTTTTTTTTTTTTTTTTTTTTTTTGAGACAGAGTTTCACTCTCGTCGCCCAGGCTGGAGTGCAGTGGTGCAATCTCGGCTCATTGCAACCTCCGCCTCCCAGGTTCAAGCGATTCTCCTGCCTCAGCCTCCCAAGTTGCGGGGATTACAGTCACATGCCACTACACCTGGCTAATTTTTGTATTTTTAAAGTAGAGAAGGGGTTTCGCCACGTTGGCCAGGCTGGTCTCAAACTCCTGATCTCAGGTGATCCATCTGCCTCGGCCTCCCAAAGTGCTGGGATTATAGGTGTAAGCCACCATGCCCGGCCACAGGTGATAGTCCTTTTTTTTTTTTAAAAAAAAAAAAAAAGAAAGAAAAAGGAAAATCTTGGCCCTGATGGTGCAACCTGACCAAGAGAATGAGGAAGGCAGACTTCTGACTTCACCCTCCATTCTGCTCAGCCTTGCCTTTTGTTACCTTGGGCAAGTCACCTGACCTCTCTGAGCCTTGGCTCCACCAAGACTGGGAGATGGACAGGGGTTATTCCTAACAGAAAGGTCGTGAAAGTAGAGGCAGTAAGTGGGCCCCATCCTGCAGGGCTCTTCTGACTGCCAGCCACGGCCCTGGGACATGCAGAGGGAGGGAGGAGAAGCTGAGACTCACCCCTGTTCTTCCTGTGCCTCCTGCAGGGCATGAGGACCTGTTCAGCTGCTGCCAAAGGAAGAACCTCAGAGGAGCCCCTTATTCCTTCTTTGCCATCCACATCACGGCCGCCCTGGTCCTGTTCATGACGGATGGGTTGACGGTGAGCCTGCCTCAGAGGGCGCCCCCTACTGGGGGACCCTTCACCCCCAGACTCAAGTCTGGGAAAGGCAAGAGAAAGAGAGGAGCATGAAGGTTTCCTGGAGACCTCTCCTGGAGTACAGTTGATTCAAAAATTTAATCTGAAGTCCTAGTGTGACTGTCTCCAGAATCAGTCACAGCACGTTGGTACTATGGGCTTCTGTCTTGGCCAATTGTTTTTTATTTTTGTTTTATTTTTGTTAATGCTATAGGTAGGGGCCTAACTGGTCTGTTGTCAAGGACAGGCTACCTGCATTTTTTAAAGGGGTGGTGCCCTATTCCCCAATTAGAGGTCATGCTATATAAACAGGGTACTTTGCTTCCTGGAATACATTACAAACCTGGGTGTCTCGAGCCAGTGTTGTAAACAAGCTTCAGGTGGAATTTAGGCCCAGTTGTTCATGCCACTAGTGACCTCTGTTACATTAGTTAGCACCTTTTTCCAGAAACTTCTTAGGATTATATTAGGGCAGTCGTGAATGGCTGATCAACTGATTGCCATATGATGACCTCTCCAGAGAAAAAGCCCTAAAAACTTAGATGACCTGGTGGAAAGTACTCGTGACAGTACTGGTTGACTTCCAGCACTGGGTGTGACCTCGGGCAAGTCACTTCTGTCTGCTTTCTCATCTGTAAAACCAGATGCTTGCACACACCTTTTTTTTTTTTTTTTTAAGTCGTGTTCTGCTCTGGTTGAAGTGGGGAGCAGTGCCTGTCTGCCCAGGCCCTGCGGGCACTCCCATGGAGATCCAGAGCCACCTCTCTGGAACCCCTAGGTCTCCACGGTGCAGTCTGTAAGCTAAGGCACCCCAGGTTCTGTCCTCAGCTTGAGCCAAGTGTGTTGTGTGGCCTTGACTCCAAGCCCAGCCCTGGCTGAGCCTCTGGGAGTGGGAACAGGCAGTCCTCCCTCTGCCCTCCCCACACCTGCCCAGCCTGGGCTCCCTTTGTGAGGGTCGTTGTCTGGCTGGGCTGCAGGTGTGCTCAGCAGCACCCGGTCTCTCCACAGGGTGCCTATTCCGCCTTCGTGTACAGCTATGCTGTGGAGAAGCCCCTGTCTGTGGGACACAAGGTGGCCGGCTACCTCCCCAGCCTCTTCTGGGGCTTCATCACACTGGGCCGGCTCCTCTCCATTCCCATATCCTCAAGAATGAAGCCGGCCACCATGGTTTTCATCAACGTGGTAAGCAGCTGAATAGCCTCCTCTCTCTTCTGAGAGACCCAGGAGAAGCCTTCTCCTCCTGGCCCCTACCCCAGGACGTTTGCCCAGGCCTACATTCTGCCAGCAGGATGGGAACTCAGGAGTAGAGGGAAGAGAGGAGAGAGGATGACGAGGAAGGGGTGGGAGCCTCCCTGGGAGGTGGAGCCTACCTGGGTGACCATGAAAAGTCCCTTCCCCTCTCTGGGCTGCTGATCTTATACCCTTAAAACATAAAAGGAAAGGTCTGTAGGAGGTGCTGGCTGCAGTGTGTGGAGCCCATCCCAGCCAACAACCGGCTATGAGCGTGAGGAAAGCCAGTGCTGGCCCTGGTCCTCCTGTGTTTACCTTGGTGCCCAGCTGCTCAGAGCCCTCCAGTCAGTGGAAAGCTGTGGAGGCCAGGGATCCCGCAACCGTCGGAATCACTGCCTCTGGGCTGGGGCCTGGGGATTTGCATTTTGTAGCTCTCCTAGGTGATTCTTTTTTTTTTTTTTTTTTTTTTTTGAGATAGGGTCTCCCTTTGTCACCCAGGATGGAGCACAGTGGTGTAATCTCAGCTCACTGCAACCTCTGTCTCCCAGGTTCAAGTGATTCTCCTGCCTCAGCCTCCCAAGTAACTGGGATTACAGGTGCCTACCACCATGCCTGGCTAATTTTTGTATTTTTAATGGTGATGGGGTTTCACCACGTTGGCCAGGCTGGTCTTGAACTCCTGACCTCTTAATGATCCACCCGCCTCGGGCTCCCAAAGTGCTGGGATTACAGGAGTAAGCCACTCTGCCTAGCGCTAGGTGATTCTTAAGTAGGCAGGACATGGAGGATGACCTTCAAGGAACTGATCTGCCTAGGAGGCAGGAGGTCTGGGCCTGAGCAGTGGGTTAAGACCCTTGCCTTGGTGTCCATCCACGTCACCATCCATGACACAGGGGTCCACATTACAGACTTCTGCCAAATTGTCTAGTCCAACCTCCCATCAGGCTTGAGCCACCTCTATCTATAACATCCCTTCCAAAGGGTTCACTGTCTGCTTAAACACCTCTAGTAACTGCAACTTACTACCTTTCCAAGTAGCCCAATGAGGGTACTAAGTCCAGGTAAGAAAGCATTTCCTTGGTTGAATTTCTAGCAGAGAGGGGGTTTGGACACAAGGTTGCAGTTTCAGAGACAAAGATCATGATCCCCAAGAAAGGCCTTTGGATTTGACCTTGTGCCAGTTGACCCTCAAGAAAGATATTTCAGTTCAATGTAGATGGGAGGTAGGTGATAAACCCAAACTCAAGAGGTTGAGGGTGAGAGGGAGATGAGCAGTGGAGGAATTTGCATTTCTCTTTGTAAATATTTTTGAGTTGAAGGGAGTTGTGTTCTGCAGGACTCAGGGTGTATGGGCCTGCTTATAGTAGAGGATAAAGGGAGGACACCTATTAGAAGGAGGAGTCTGTGAAAATACCATTGTGAGAGAGTAACCGAGTGAGGAAGGCCCTGACAGAGGGGAGGTGGGATGGAGAGCGGGAGTGGAGGAAGCTCTAAGCTCAGCAAGGAGGAAGGCCCCTGTCCATGGAGTTGGGGCGAAACGATGTCAAAGGGGAAAGGTTCCAGAAGAGGAAGGGCACAGACATGGGGCCAGCCCTGGCTTCCCTGTCTAGGTCAGACACAAGGCCAATTGCTAAGACAGAGGAGAGTGGGTGGAAATCTGGGTTTGGGAAAATAAAGGTCTGAAGCATCCACATATGTTAGGCATTGCCCATAGACACTCACCTGGAGTGCTGGGTTTTAAAAAGGAAAATCAGGTTCCTGGGCCCAACCCAGACTGAGTGAATCCGAATGTCCAGGAGGAGGCATAGCAATCTATATATTAAACAAATACCCCAGGGGAATTACATCATCCAGCAAGCTCAGGAAAACACTGTCCTAGAACAAGTGACTCCCAAATACATTAGATTCACTGGAGCTGCTTTTTGAAAATAGGATCATGAAAAGGCCAGGCGCGGTGGCTCACACCTGTAATCCCAGAACTTTGGGAGGCCGAGGCGGGTGGATCACGAGGTCAGGAGTTCGAGACCAGCCTGACCAACATGGTGATACCCCCATCTCTACTAAAAATACAAAAATTAGCCGGGCGTGGTGGCGCCTGCCTGTAATCCCAGCTACTCAGGAGGCTGAGGCAGGAGAATCACTTGAACCTAGCAGGCAGAGGTTGCAGTGAGCTGAAATGGTGCCACTGCCCTCCAGCCTGAGAGACAGAGCAAGACTTCAAATCAAAAAAAAAAAAAAAGAGAGAGAGAGAAAATAGGATCATGGACCCCTACCCCAGAGATTCTAATTTAGGAGGTGTGGAGAAGAGCCTGGGCCTCTGGGTTGTTTTGGAAGCTTTCCAGCTGCTTTTGTGGGCACCCTGTTTGGGAACTGCAGCTGAGTGGCCCTGAGCAAGCATCTCCTGTGTAGATGTGAAGTGCCTGTGTCATATTCACTGTGACTACTTCCGAGTATTCCTCTCTAGGTTAAATTAATGGCCACCCTGTTCTCAGCATTCTCCTGGAGCTCAACAGCTACTTCCTGACTTAGTATGTTTGTGCTATGTGCAAAGCCCTGCTGCAAACTGCAGGCCGCCAAGTTCTGGAAGACAAGGTTCTTGCTTCCAGGGAGCTTACGGCCGGCCAGAGGAGGGCAGTGTGCCCCAGCACAGATGGAGGGTGAGGGGGTGTAGGCAGTGGAGATGCAGGCTCAGTACCAGACTGAGTCACTGGCTGAGGCAGGGGCCACACTGCGTGGGAAGAGAGTTGGTGGAGCTGATAGTTCGTCCTGGTTAGTCTTCTATCACCAAGGCTAAAATAAGACTTGGGTGTCTTTCAAACTTCCCCAAATCTAGGGATTTTCAGGGTGACAGTCTTTGAGGCATGGCTGGAAATGCATGTGGTTTGTACATGGGGTAGCCAGGTGGAAGAAGAGGAGCAGGAGTGGCAGCTTCCAAACCCCGGCATCTGTCCCAGGCTCCTAAGTTGAACACTGAATATTAAGAAGGTGCCAGCCCCTGAAGGCAGGAGGTGAGCAGGCCTGGCTGAAGTTCAAAGGCCTGTGTTCAAAGGCCTGGGTTAGGGGGTAGGAGGCTAACTTGGGGGGAGCACGGTAGGCAGGGTGGGGGATCGGGAGCAGAAAAAGATGAGGATGGGGAAGTAAACAGGGGCTACATCCTCAGGGTTTTGTAAGGTGGGCTTTGAATTTTATTCTAAGTGGGCAGGAAGCCAATAGGTTTTAAGCAGGTCTGTGTTGCATTTTCTTTTTTCTTTTTATTTTTTTGCATCTCACAGATACATTTATTCATGCTATGAAGTAAACGGCACTTATACAGGTGCCCCGTGATGTTTCACATTTCCATCTAACATAGCTTGCATTGCATTTTTAAAATTTATTATTGTTTTTTTTTAGAGAGACAGGGTCTCACTATGTTGCCCAGGCTGGTCTTGAACTCCTGGTCCCAAGCGATCCTTCCTGCCTCAGCCTACCAAAGTGGTAGAACTAGACAGGAGCCACCATCTCCAGCCACTTGCACTGCATTTTAAAAGTGCACTCCAGTGTGGAAGAACAGACTGTAGCTGGCAAGAGTCAAACACGGACTGTTATTGTAGTCCAGGCGCCAGAGGGAGGCGGCTGGGATGGGGTGGTCTGGATGGATCTGGAGCAGTACAAGGATCGAACATGTTTTTTGAGATGGTGCGGACAGGACTTGTTGCTGACCCAGGTGTGGGAGGTAAGGAAAGGAGGAATCAAGGACCTTAGACACAGGACTTGAGCAACTGCATGACTGGGATGCCCTCACTTGATGTGTGCAGGAGTAGGATTGGCAGAGGAAATTAAAAGTCTAGTTTGGGCCACATGGTTAGTCATCCAGGGACTGACTATATCCAAGGGGCAGCTTTAGGTGCAAGTCCGGAGTCCTGGACACAGCTCATGGCTAGAGGGATAGATACAAGCATGCCTGCTGCAGAGGCAGGTGAAACGTGGAGCAGAGCACTGCGGACATGGAAGAGCCAGAAGAGAATCCTGGGCCACCCCAACATTGAGAGAGTGAACAGAGGGGAAAGCAAGAACAAATGGATCTCAGGGACCATGTTCTGTGCCAAAGAAAGACATGACCTTTGGAACCATAGTTATGTTATGACTTTCATATTTTTACTGCATGAAAGAAGTCTTTTGTCTTTCCATTTCCATTGTGAAGGGAATGTGTTTCTCTCCTTCAGCCACTGTTTTGTGGCTGATCCCTCCCCAGGGGAGGAAGTCTGTCTGGGTAAGGCCTCTGAGCCTCGAGAACACCTTCCACCTAACAGATCCTGTGGCAGAGACGGAAGGGCTGCTAGAGGAGCGTAAAGGCCTCAAGGATTAGGAGCACCGGCTTTGATTTTCCAATTGGAGCAACTCTCCCAGGATCGGCTCCCAACCCTGAAAGTCTTTCCTTTCTGCATGCCCAGAAGTGGAGGGGTTGGGAGCTGGATGAGATTTCTTGCCTAGCTCTATAGTCTGTACTTACTTTTTAAAGAAACAGATGTCTTCATCCAGGAGATTTTTACCTCAAAGCCATAGGCTGCTATAGAAGATCCTTATCTCCTGAGACGTCTAAGAAAAGCCCACAGAGAAACACTAGGACTCATATTTGTCTGAAGCACCACAGTTTACAGAGCCCCTTCATCTGTATTATTTCACCACCACTCTTTAGTGTGGCTTTTGTAACTATTCCTATTTTGCAGATTAGGAAGTTAAGAATTAGAGCAATCAGCTACTTCCGGGTTCCACAGCTGGTAAAAAACACATCGGGACTTCCACCTGGGTCTTCTGACCCCAAATCTTGTGCTGCCTGGGTTTATTCCCAGATACATCTTGCACAGAAGTGACTCAATGCAGACATAAAAACGTGTTTAAAGAACTTAGAAATATGGTTATATTAACAAAAACATGCCTGCGTGACAGAGACCTTTACTGAACTAGAAAGATTTGGCTGGGCGTGGGGGCTCATGCCTGTAATCCCAACAGTTTGGGAAGCTGAGGCAGATGGATTGCTTGAGCCCAGAAGTTCAAGACCAGCCTGGGCAACATGGCGAACCCTTTCTCGACTAAAAATACAGAAAATTAGCAGGCGTGGTGGCACATGCCTGAGGTCCCAGCTACTCAGGAGGCTGAGGTGGGAGGAACGCTTGAGCCCTGTAGGTCGAGGCTGCAGTGAGCTGAGATTGCACCACTGCACTCCAACTTGGGCAACAGAGTGAGACCCTGTCTCTCAAAAAAAAAAAAAAGGAAAGAAAAGAAAGATTTCTGGGTCTCCAACCATAGGTTAGCATCTGCCCATGGGAATCTGAGCCAAATCTGAGGGTGCCAAGCTGACTGCCACAGCCACTGACCCTCTCCCTGGGTGGCTGGCTAGGATTCCCAGAGGATGGGACCCTGCTGCCACCACCCCTCTTCCCCTGCTATCTGATGGCTTCCTGTCTGTGCACTCTTGGCTTTCAGGAGAAGAGAAGCAGCTTCTCACAAAGAAACAGAGACTCTCCTACCCCCAGGGCTGGCAGGGCAGAGAGAGCTGATGAAATTGGCTTGGGTGGAGTTCCCGCGGTTACAGATAAGACCTTGGGGACAGGTAGTCCTCAGTCCCCAAATGCTTACGCAGCGTGTACCGTAGCTGTTAGGGGAGATGTCTAGGTGGGAAGATGTCTAGGCGGGGGTCTCCTTTCCACGCTTCCTTCCGGATGTCAGAACGGTCCCCAGAACACTGCGGTTCCCGCCTGGTCCACGGGGTGGCGCGCGGGTCACACAGCTGGGCTCCTTGGGCTAGAGAGGAAACGCCAAGCCAGGAGACGCCGACTCCTGGCGGTTCCTCACCACCGATGCTCAGCTTTTCGCAATTCCTAACCGCCTCCACCTCTGCCGCGACAGGTTGGCGTGGTGGTGACGTTCCTGGTGCTGCTTATTTTCTCCTACAACGTCGTCTTCCTGTTCGTGGGGACGGCAAGCCTGGGCCTGTTTCTCAGCAGCACCTTCCCCAGCATGCTGGCCTACACCGAGGACTCGCTGCAGTACAAAGGTGAGGGCCGGGCCCGAGCCAGGAGGCGCGCTCTATCTAGCTGGGCGCCGCCGCCTCGCTCTGCCCTGTCTCTCTCTGCTCTTTTTTTTTTTTTTAATTTTATTATTATTATACTTTAAGTTTTAGGGTACATGTGCACAACGTGCAGGTTTGTTACATATGTATACATGTGCCATGTTGGTGTGCTGCACCCATTAACTCGTCATTTAGCATTAGGTATATCTCCTAATGCTATCCCTCCCCCCACCCCACAACTGTCCCCGGTGTGTGATGTTCCCCTGTGCTCTTCTAGGCCAGCACCATCTCCCAGCGAGAACGCTGCCCTAGCTCCCTGGAGAAATGAACACCCCCCTCCTGACTTTGGCGGGAGCAGGCCCACAGCCGGGGTGGTTCTGACCCGCTGGGCTCCCTCCATTCAGAATGATCCCCGTAATGATGGGATTGCAGGCCGCAGAGAAGCAGTTAAGCTTCTTTTTTCCATCCGCTTTGTCCCCATCTTAACGTCTGCTGACCTGCAGCTGACATTTTGTGCGATATGGATGTGCTGGAAATGCCAAGTTCAAAGAAAAGCAAAGATGCACAGGAGAAGTTATGGCATAGGAAAGGCATTTTGTAAGCTAATTTTCAGTAACAGTACGTGCCGGCCTTGTGGCTGTGGTGGATGTTAGAAACGTGGAGGATTAGAACACGGATCTGGTTTCAGGAGTCACACAGCCTCTTTGATGTCAGAAATCTCTAATTCTCTCGACTACTCTCCCTCCCCTTTCCCTAGCCTCCCAAGTGCCTATAGCAAAGATCTCTTTTTTAATGAGTTAATTAAAAATAATTATGTTTTGAACATCACCAGAGACGCACTAGAGGCTGGAAAACCAGCATTAAGATAAGCGATTTCTGGCCGGGCGGGGTGGCTCACGCCTGTAATCCCAGCACTTTGGGAGGCCAAGGCAGGCGGATCACGAGGTCAGGAGATCGAGACCATCCTAGCTAACACGGTGAAACCCCGTCTCTACTAAAAATACAAAAAAATTAGCCAGGCGTGGTGGCAGGCGCCTGTAGTCCCAGCTACTCGGGAGGCTGAGGCAGGAGAATGGCGTGAAACCGGGAGGCGGAGCTTGCAGTGAGCTGAAATCCCGCCACTGCACTCCAGCCTGGGCAACAGAGAGAGACTCTGTCTCAAAAAAAAAAAAAAAAAAAAAAAAAAAAGATGAGCGATTTCTTTAGAGAGGAGTGGGGGAAGCTGGTGTACAGGGAGAGTCAGGGCAGTTAGAGCTGCACCCAGCAGTTATCCACAGCCTGGATCCTTGAAATCGAAGGATAAGCCCCAGACAATTTTAGCACATAACATCACCATCAGTCGTTAGGAATAAAATCTTTTCTACGATAAACCTGCACACTTTTTGTTTTGTTTTCAAAATGGAAATTTTTTTATTATATAAGCCGTATGTGCTCACTGCAAAAACCTCAAACAATAGAAGCACAGTTTAAAGCAGTAAGTGAAAGTAGCTGAAAATAACCCTCTTAGCAGTTCATTTCCTCCCAGATCCCTTCTGAGCTTGTGAGACCATTCTCTGCGCTGTTTAATATTTGCAGTTTAGAAGACAATTCCTGTGAGAGAATGAATTACAGAATCAAGTGTACCTGAGTTTCTTTGGCTTCTGGCTCCTCTGAGTGGGGGCACTACACATCATCTGAGAAACACCCCCAAATCAGGGCACACTTGGTATAAATTCCATTGAATCATGACTCTGAAGAGGTCCTGGCCATGGTGAAAACTGAGGGCAGAAAATGCATCAGCCAGTCATCATCCAGGCAGCCCATCACTCACCCATCTTTCTGCTACTCAGGACATCATGCTGGGCCCCACGGGACATGGCCAAGGAAACACAGTCTCTCCCTGCAGCTTGTCCTAACAACAGGACAGCCACGCACCCAGCTCCCATGGGCGAGGGCCCAGGAGCCCTCAGACTCCTCCCTCACACATCAGTCTCCAAGCCTCAAGGGAATAAATGAAGTAATGAAATAAGGTAGCTACCACATGTCACACAGTACAACTCAAGAGTTTTAAGTGATCAACAAATGTTAGAGTTTAATAATGATAAGTGAGGCCGGGTGCAGTGGCTCACGCCTGTAATCCCAGCACTTTGGGAGGCTGAGGCGGGTGGATCACTTGAAGTCAGGAATTTGGGACCAGCCTGGCCAACACAGTGAAACCCCAGCTCTACTAAAAGTACAAAAATTAGCTAGGCGTGGTGGCAGGCGCCTGTAATCCCAGCTACTTGGGAGGCTGAGGCAGGAGAATTGCTTGAACCCAGGAGGTGGAGGTTGCAGCGAGCTGAGATTGCACTCCAGCCTGGGTGACAGAGCAAGACTCTGTCTCAAAAAAAAAAAAAAAGTGATATTGATTGATTCTGCCTGCAAATGATCACTCAAATCCATCATCTTCATTTCTTACTGTCCCTGCCTAATTTAAGGTCTTTATCTTCATTGACCTGCTTGGACTAGTTAATGGTACCCAGGTTTTTCCAAGTTCTAATCACCTCCATCCCTTCTTTGATGGGTCTTATCTTGTCTCCTTGTCTTCAGTCTTGCCTCCATCTAACCCAGCTGGCTGAACATTAAAATCACCTGGAGTTCTGGTACCAAAACCCAGTGACTGGGCCTTACCTCTGAGTCTGATGCAACTGGTCCGGAGCTGCTAGGTGATTCTAATGTGCACCTAGAGGTGAGGACCATGTACTAAGCCACCCTCCACATGGTAAAACAGGGCTGTGCTTACTTCAGCAGCACATGTACTAAAATTGGACCAACACAGAGATGATGAGCATGGCCCCTGTCCAAGGATGACATGCAAATGTGTGAAGTGTTCCCCCAAAAAAACCAGAAAACAGAGCTGATCACAACCTCCAGATCTACCTATGGGGCATCTTTCTCTCCAGACTTCTCTCTCCCTGCTTCCCCTGCAAACCTGCATCCTAGCCACGAATTACATGCTATTCCCTGATGGCACAAAAACTGTTCTGTACCTCCCTACTTTGGCACGTGGTGAACCCTCTGCCTGGAACGTCCTCCCTGCTCCATCTCGCCCCTTTATCTTCCTGCTCTTCCTTCCAGACCTAACTCCAGGAAGCGTCCCTCTCCAGGAAGCTCCTCTGATCCCCACTGGAAAGGTGTGCCTCCCCTTTGTGCCCTTTGACGTTGCCCCTGTCTCTCATGTTTGACCCATCTCAAGACTTTTGTACCTAGGTTATCTGCTTCTTCTCCTAGACAACATGACCCTACCAAGGGACAAGGGTAAGAGCATGGGCTGTGCAGGCAATAGCACACCTGGCAGTCCTGCCTCCAGAGTTACTGGCTTTATGACCTTGTGCAGTTTCACTTCCTTCCCCTCTCTGAGCCTCAATTTTCTCATCTGTAAAATGGGGATGCAAATACCTGCCTTTTAGGATTGTTTTGTGCATCAGAAAAAATGTAAAGCTTTTGACTTAGCATCAAAGCTGACTCACGGGCACTCAGTGTCTTGTTAACTCTTAGTATTCACCTGAGCATCCTCAGTGGTTAGCATAGAACCCAGTGGTCCTCAGTTTTTTAAACAAATGAGTGGAACAGACAGATGGGTGCTGCTGGAATTCAGGGAAGGGAGTGAGGGGGCAGTGTTGATTTAAATAAAAGTAGCTTCATAGAGGGGATGGGATGTGAGCTGGACCAGAATCTAGAAAAGCAGAGAGGAAAATGGAAAGGCCTTCCTGGGTAGGGTGGGGCAGTGAACAGAATGAGAGCAAAGGCACAGAGACAAGTCTGAACATAAGCGAGACTGAACAAGCTAGAAGGAATGTGAAGTCCAGAGTAGACAATGATGACAACCATTTTATTAAAAGAAATAGTGTCTACTATGTGTTAGCTGCTGTGCTACTAACAGGCACTGGTTTTTGCCAGTGATCTATATGACAAGGCATGGCCATCCTCTCCTGGGCTTCCAGCCTAGTGGGGAGGGCTAGCTGGTCAACAGACAGTGTGGTGAGAGCAGGTGCAGGGTGATATCACAGCACAGAGAAGCAACCCATCCAGGCATGGGGACCAGAGAGGAACATTACTGATGGAAGTCTAAACTAGGACCTAAAAGATGAATGGGAACAAGCTGGCCAACATGGTGGAACCCCATCTCTACTAAAAATACAAAAATTAGCCAGGTGTGGTGGTGCATACCTATAATCCCAGCTTCTTGGGAGGCTGAGGCACTGTACTCCAGCCTGGGCGACAGAGCAAGACTCTGTCTCAAAAAAAAAAAAAAGATGAATGATAGTTTACCAGAAAAGAGGAGGAGGATGAATGTTCAGTGGGGAGTGAAGATGTGTGCTGAAGCCTGGAGGTGAGAGTTATGGAGGGTGGAGGGGGACAGAGAAGCCTGAGCCGTTAGCAGGGGCAGAGTCTAAAGGGCCCTGCAAACCACTTGAAAGTCCTTGGCCTTCATCCTGAAGGCAGTGCTGAGGGGCTTGCGCAGAGAGTTGGGCTGGTTTTGAGTTTATTGTGTGCCAGTCCTATGCCAGGCTCTTGGCATGTCTTACATCAGAGTTACCCACACGGTAAGTCTGTGAAGGAGGTGTGATGCTCGTCTTACAGAGAAGGAGAAACCAAGGCCTAGAGAAGTTAGAGAACTTGTCTAAGGTCACATGGCCAGTAGGTGACAACCTGGGCTTGGAACCCAAGTCTGACTCTGAAGCTTGGGCTCTGAAGGTGTGCACCACACTGCCAGACTCATCAGGGCGTGTGGCTGGTCAGTGCAATGCCAGGACAGCGAAGACACTAGTCTGCCTGCACCAGAGGACTAGCCTCAGGATATCAGGAAATCTTTCTGGAAAGGTAGGTAGCAGTCAGAATGGGAATGGCGCTGAATGCCAGGGCTAAGCAAGATGGGATTTACCCTGAGATACTGATGAGCAATTAAAGGTTTCAGAACAAGGAAAGGACAAAATGGCAGTAAGACCTAGGCATTTCCCAAAGCAAAGTTACAGGCTCATGTCTGAGAAATCCAAAGTAGTCCTTTCTGCCAGGCCATCTTCCAGAGGTTTCCCAGAAGCAACCTAGGTTTTTTGTTTTTTGGTTGTTTTTTTTTTTTTCCGTTTTTTGACAGGGTCTCACTCTGTCACCCAGGCTGGAGTACAGTGGTGTGATCATGGCTCACTGCAGCCTCCAATTCATGGGCTCGAGGGATCCTCCTACCTTAGCCTCCCAAGTAGCTGGGACTACAGGTGCACACCACCATACCTAGTTAATTTTTTTTAATTTTACTTTTTGTAGAGACCAAGTCTTGTGATATTGCCCAGACTGGTCTTGAACTCCTGGCCTCAAGAGATCCTCCCACTTCTGACTCCTAAAGTACTGGGAATACTGCCTTCCAAAATGCATATGCCACTGTGCCTGGCCAGCAACCTGGATTGTAATGCTGACTTCTGTCTCCTTAACTTGCTTTTACCAAACCAAACCTTCTCTTTTTGTTAGGCTGTGCAACCACAGTGCTGGTGACAGGGGCAGGAGTTGGCGAGATGGTGCTGCAGATGCTGGTTGGTTCGGTATGTGGGGACCTGTATGGGAGAGGGGAGCATTTGGGGAGCACTCCTCTGACAGGTGAGAAGATGCAGATAGCCACCTTCTGAACTCAAACTGTCCCTTTCCTGAGTCTCCAGCAAAGCCAGCAGGGCCCCCTGTGCCGTTGTTACCTGTTTCCGTTTCCAAGCCAGCCCTGAGAGCTGAGCCTCCATATGTGGGATCTGGAGATGTGAACGGATGCATGGAAAAGTCCAAAGCAAACACAAGCCATGTCTGGGAGCAGGGCCAGAGGGGGCCCGTGGGAATGCTGTTTAGCTCTCAGAGCCTGAGATGGGTTGGAACTGCAGTCAGAGTTCTTTTTCCATCCCTTCGGAACCCACCACTCCCTACCCCACCTCTCACAGCCTCTGGCCACCCTGCAGAGGGCCCAGCTTCCTGCTCAACTCCTGCCCTGACCCAGAGGGCCAACTCTTCCAGTTCTATTCAAATCTACCCATGTTTCATTTATTCACCAGGAAAAAAAAAATAAAACCTAACATCTACTTTTTATTGAATACTATAATGTAGATATTATTCCCCTTTTTACAACAGAGGATACGGAAACTCAGATGAATTTAGCAACTTGCCCTAGGTCAGTCACACTTCTAGAAACTGACAGAGAGGACCTCACATCTAGATCTTTCAGCCTCCAAAATCTCCCTCATTGTGACTCCATTCTCCTTTCCTCCTCTTTTGCCCTGCTGGAGGGAGGGGAAGAGCTGCATCTCACCATAACCTCCTCATTGAAATGATGTGACATCTGGGACTTGCTTTAGTGTAACCTAGTGCAGAAAAGAAGTGCAAGGCCACCAATGAAACCGGTGCTGACTGCTAAAGTTGAGTGATGGGTTCATTGGAGCTCCATATACTACTTTAACATGTTTTAAATTCTCATAATAAGAGATTAAAACAATATATCCTCTGCAAAGTTGTGGTTAGGTATAGAAACACCTAGTATGACTGGAGCTTCAGTGATGATAGAGATTGTCAGAAGGTTCCAGAACACAGAGCTGCAAGGGACTGCAGGGGGTCACCAGGTCCAGTCCCTGCCTTAGAGCAGGACTTCGGCCTTCTCCAGACACATCAACTTGAAACAAGGCCAAGGCCTCCCTCCTCCCCATGATTCCATCTCTTGGTGTGACGGGCCTCAACTTAGCTGAAAAACCAGCCAAGGATGGAGAAGGCTGCTTCCTCCGTTACACTTTCCATGTGAAGTTTTAATTGTCTGTCTGTCTGTGTTTTCCCCTTTGGCAGATATTCCAGGCTCAGGGCAGCTATAGTTTCCTGGTCTGTGGCGTGATCTTTGGTTGTCTGGCTTTTACCTTCTATATCTTGCTCCTGTTTTTCCACAGGATGCACCCTGGACTCCCATCAGGTAAGGAAAGAATCTGTTTCTACACAAGAGGAGGAAAACAGAGCCGGGGTCGGGGAGCGGGGGAGCAGGAGATGCTATGGATCTTAACGTGCCAGAAACGCTGCTCTGTTCCAAGTAAAATGCAAGGAAATGTTTATTTTTCTACAGCTTCCTTTTCCTCTCTTCCTGCTTTCCATACGATTGTCTGCGCTGGACTCTTAAGATAGGCGAGAGCTGGGTCAGCTGACTCATGGTTTCTCCATTAGCAGAGGGGTATGGATTGTGAACTTGGCTTCCTGCATCCCACCATGTCATGGGACCATGAGCCAAGAATCTCTTTGCAGCCTGTTGAGGGAACTGAAAGGCAGAGCCCGACTCCTTGGCTGGAACTCAGCCCAACGGCCTAATTGGCCATCTCTTTGCAGTTCAGGATTTTGATTCTAGTCCAAATCTTTTTTTCAAAAAGAAGTCCTTCAGGCCAAGTAGCAAAGAAAGTCTCCTTCAGGGCACAGACACCTCCTAAGAATAGTCTCCCTTCTAGAGACCCCAGGCAGGGGGAGTCCCAAAGCAATTTTCATAACCCTGAGCCCTTACCTGCCCTTTTGCCCACTGCTTTCAAAGTGCCCAGGGACTGCATCGGCTGTGTGCAAAGCCAGTTCTTAAGGTGCCCAGGCGGAGACTTTGTCCTCCCTATAAAAAGCAAAATCATCACAAAAAGACTAAAGGAACAGGCATTCACCATCCGCTCTCAGTGGGTGAACACATCTACGCTCTGAACGCTCAGTACAAAGGCCCAGAAGGAAAGGTGGCCCCCAAAACAGCACTAACTATAGCCTCACTTCTGAGACAGCAGTACTGGTTGCACACACACAGGAGTTTCATTTAAGACCTACATTCAATTAATATTTGCTGAACATTAAATGAATAACACTTAATGGGCTTATTCATGGGAGACAGACACATTCCCCAAGCCCTAGACAGCAGTCTCAGGAAACTGCCTCCACCAACTGTTCGCCAGAACTAGGGGGGCTGACTTTTCACTTTGCTCCCTCTAGAGCCACAGAATGGCAGAGAAACAAACAGCCCGGGTAAGCTCTCAGAATGAATCATCGCTGAAACCCATCAGAGCTGCTGAAACATGCTACCTGTTTTGTTTTTCTTTTGTAGTTCCTACCCAAGACAGATCAATTGGAATGGAAAACTCTGAGTGCTACCAGAGGTAAAACTGGGTGAAGGAGGCAAGAGAAGACTTTCAGCCTCTTGATCACCAGCACGACCATACTGTTTCAGAAAGCTGGGTGGTGGTGGAGGCGCTCTCTCGATGGCTATTCAAGTCTTCTCCACTAAAACTTGGTTGGGTAGAGGAAATTAAAGTGAGTCCTGGTACCTGGTCAAAATCATTAGAAGTTTACCTGGCTTCTCAAGTTATCTTCTTCCCTGGTTCAGACTGTTGGTAAGAGCTGTCCAGATACCCAGATGGGAAGGAAGGAGACAGCCGCGCGCTTCACTCCATTTGTCACCTCATGCATGGACCATACTCTGGGTTTGAGATCATTCTTCATTGAAGTTTGTAAAAATAGGTTGAAATTGTAAAGCTCCATGATCATTGCTATATGTAGATATATTTCAATTTAAGCAAAACAAGCTGCAAGTTATTCCCTGGCATGCTCAAAGGATTTTCGTGCTTTTCACTTAATAGTCCAAAGTCCCTTAAATTCCTGCTGCAGACATCAATAGCTTATCTATATTCTCAAACACCAAAAGGAAAAGTTGAATCTTGCTCTCTTTGGTATACTAATGTAGTGGTATGCTAAGCTAGCTCATACCAACTTAGAAAAGCTGATTGTAAAATTTTCATTTTGACAGCTGGTTATTAAATGCAGCCATTATTAAAAATCAAATCTTACAAACTTATAATTAAATCAATTACATTTAAAACAAAGGTAATAAATATTCAAAGCATATCACTTCCTAATTTGATCTTGATGCTCTTGAGGTAATTTACGTCCATGGTACCTGTGTGGTGGAATTACTATATATGATGGTGTGCTACTGTGCACCTTGTCTCAGCTCCACTCTTCGTGATAGCATGTTGGTAGCTTGAAATCAGCCAGGTGGGAGTATTACCATGGACACTGGCAAAAGCTACAGATCCCGGAGAGCCAGTGGTTAAACATTTACCAGCATACCACTGCTAGTAATCAAGGCTAACTGGTCCAGAAATCGCCCGGGAGAATGAAATGGATGTTCCATTTTTTTCTACTGACATTGACTAGCATATAAAAGGTATAGAAACAGCACTAAGACTTTCTGAAAATACCTAATGAAAATTTTACATCTTTTTTTGTTTTTGTTTTTGAGACAGAGTCTCACTCTGTTGCCAGGCTGGAATGCAGTGGCGTCATCTCGGCTCACTGCAACCTCTGCCTCCCAGTTTCAAGCGATTCTCCTGCCTCAGCCTCCCAAGTAGCTGTGACTACAGGCGCATGCCATCACGCACAGCTAATTTTTTGTATTTTTAGTAGAGACGGGATTTCACCGTGTTAGCCAGGATGGTCTTGATCTCCTGACCTCATGATCTGCCCGCCTCGGCCTCCCAAAGTGCTGGGATTACAGGCGTGAGCCACTGCACCCAGCCAAAAATTTTCCATCTTTTATAGAGGGAAAAAAACTCTTTATACCATGGCAAGGCCTTTTCTTTCACAAAAAGCTGGGCCTACTGAACAATTCAAGCTGTGCAGTAGTAGACTGAAAGCAGGATTTGTTGAGGAGTTACAGCTCCTGTCCAGAGCAAATCCTGTAGTGATACAAGGAGAATGTAAACTTGCCAGCTTAGACAGGGATCAGTCCTGAGACTGCTGGCAGTAGCAAATGGCTATTAGAGTAACTGTATAATGGTTTTGCCTGCACTTTCTCTATGTATATACAAATGTACATGTATAAATATAAAAATTAAGTGATCATGGTTCTTGGTAACCTGTCCCAAGTGCTGTGATTCACACGCCTGACACTAAAAGGTTCTTCCTGGTCCAGTCAGCCAGCTGTGACCAGCAGCAGCACAGCTGAGTGCTGAGAATCTGGCTGGAAAGAGAAACGTGGCTCAAGTGCTGGCTCACCTTCTAGCTGTGTGGCCCTGGGCAGGTTACTGAGGCTCTTCCAACCTCACTTTTCACATGTAAAATGGCATTTCTAAAAGTACCTACCCTACCTCAAAGGAATTCTGAAAAAAGTAAGTGAATTTGTATAAAGCACTCACAATATGCCTGACACACAAACTGCTTAATAAATGTTAGTAATTTTTAAAACCTCCTCATAAGCAGCTTAGAAATTATTCATGTTTGGTACATATTTATTGCAAGTCAAGCAGATCCAACTTTTTTGAAAGCTGGTGGTCTAGGAGTATAGTTTTAATTATGTTTGTAAATACTCAAAAGTATTAGATGCCAGTCTAATTTAAATGCAGTCTGACTGTAGCGAGTAACTGACCTGGGCAATGAAAAAGCAGCTGTATTTTTCTTGTGGTTTTTCAAGAAAATATCCTTTTTATACAGATTTAGAAAGAAGAATCAATGGCTATATCGAAGTTGATTATGACTAATTTGTTAATACAGAAAACAACATTAACACAAATCTAAGAGTACCTTTCCTAAAATAAAATATTTAAACTTATTAAGTGTGTTATCCATTATGAAGAACAATTGATCCTCTTGTATACACTCAGAAACAAATGGTCTGATGTTCCCCAGAGGCAGGTCTCTCTCATACTATAAGTTAATATGGCTTATATTTTAGAAGAAAGAAAACTGTCTCACAAGGGAAACTCTGAATTTTTTTAAAAAAAGAAAAATAAATAAATAAATAAATAAATAACCTCTCATAGCAGGGCTAAGTGCCACTATTCCCTATTACATAAAATCAGAATAAGGAAAAGGCAGGTCGATTCTTACGCCACACGCTTCTCAGTTACACAAGTAGGACTTTCTTCCTCATCTTCCTTTCAGGAATTTGGACATTTCAGAATCCTGTGGAATCACCCTGTTCCCAGATTTTCCTCTGCTACTTGTATATGGAAATCTAACCCATCGGGCACATCGGATTCACTAAAAGAAGACACAGTGACATAGAGTTCTTTTAGAGTGAATTTCATTTATTCAGTCAAAAAGGATTTGTTAAGCACCTGCTATGTTCAAGGCACTCATCTAGGTACAGACATACAGTGGTGACTGAGACAGAAGTCCCTGCCTCACAAGGATTATACCGCAGGTGAAGACATACAGACAGCAAACAAATACTACACGTAACATGCCACAGGGTGAGGGGTAATGTAGCACCATAAAGAAACATACAGGGAATATGGAATAGGATATGGGAATGCCACAGGGTGAGGGGTAACGTAGCACCATAAAGAAACATACAGGGAATATGGAATAGGATATGGGAATGCCACAGGGTGAGGGGTAATGTAGCACCATAAAGAAACATACAGGGAATATGGAATAGGATATGGGAATGCCACAGGGTGAGGGGTAATGTAGCACCATAAAGAAACATACAGGGAGTATGGAATGGGAATAGGGAATGTCAAGAGATGCTCTAGGGCCAGGCACAGTGGCTCACACCTGTAATCCCAACACTTTGGGAGGCTGAGGCAGGCGGATCACCTGAGATCAGGAGTTCAAGACCAGCCTGGCCAACATGGCAAAATCCTGTCTCTACTAAAAATACAAAATTTAGCTGGGCGTGGTGGTGCACACCTGTAATCTGTAATCCCAGCTACTGGGGAGGCTGAGGTGGGAGAATTGCTTGAACCTGGGAGGTGGAGGTTACAGTAAGCTGAGATTGTGCCACTGCACTCCAGCCTGGGTGACAGGGTGAGGCTGTCTCAAAAAAAAAAAAAAAAAAAAGATGCTCTGGAAGGCCTTTCTAAGGAGGTCCTATTTGTGTAGAAAACTAAATGATACGTGGGACCAAGCTATCCAAGTACGTGAAAACATCCCATCAGGCAGGGGGCACAGCAAGTACAAGAGCTTTAGGCTGGAATATGCTTATGGTATTGGAGGAACAGCAAGTAGGCTGGTGTGGCTCAACTGCAGTGAGGAAGAGTCAAACGGAACAAGTGGGAGTGGTTGCTAGAGGCCAGATCATATAAGCCATGGTATGTGTAGAGGTTTTTTTTGAGTGATGTAAGATGACTGGAAGAGTTGTGAGCAGGCAAGCGACACGATCTGATTTACATATCTAAAGTATCACTGGTTACTATGGAAAAGAGACTATGGGGCAAGCATGGAATTGGGAAGACCACCTGGGTACCACTGCAATAGACTGAAGAAATAATGGTGGCTTGGAAATGTAGATAGCAACGGAAGTGGTGAAAGTGATTGGATTCAAGCAATATTTTGAAGGTGAAACTGACAATTTGCTGATGGATTGGGTGTAGGGTGAGAAAGATAAGAATCAAGGATGGGCCGGGAACGGTGGCTCACGCCTGTAATCCCAGCACTTTGGGAGGCCAAGGCAGATGGATCACCTGAGGTCAGGAGTTCGAGACCAGACTGGCTAACATGGCAAAACCCTGTCTCTACTAAAAATACAAAAATTAGCTGGGTGTGGTGGCAGGTGCCTGTAATCCCAACTACTCGGGAGGCTGAGGCAGGAGAATCGGTTGAACCTGGGAGGCAGAGGTTGCAGTGAAGTGAGATCACGCCACTGCACACCAGCCTGGGTGACAAGAGTGAAACTCCGTCTCAAAAAAACAAACAAACAAACAAAGAATCAACGATGACCTGAAGGAATCTGACCTAAGTAACTGGGTACATGATGAAGCCATTTAACTCTGGAAGGCCATGGGGAGACATTCTGAGTTCTATTTTGGACATGATCATCTTATGATGCAATCTTGGATGTCAAGAAGGCTGTTAGATATAGAAGTCTAGAGTTTAAAAGAGAAGTCAAAGCTGAAGATACAAATTTTGTGGTCACATAAAGAAGTATTTAAAGTCATGGGACTAAAATGACACAAGCTAGGGAGTGAATGTAGAGATGGACAGATTGAGCCCTGGGATTCTTCAACATCTAGAGTTTTAGAAAAAGAACAAGTCCCAGCAGAGCACATGAGAAAAGCCAGAGAAATAGGAAGTTCAGGAGAAAATGTGGTTTCCTGGAGGGCACATGAAGTGCATCTCAAGAAGGAGTTAAGTAATCAGTGCTGCCAAGAGGTCCAATGAACACCGAATGTCAACCACCAGATGTGGCAACATGTAAGGCAATATGACCTTGACCAAAGAAGATAGTTTTGGTTAATTATGGTGACATATTCAAAACATATGGTGGTGGCTCATGCCTGTAATCTCAGTGCTTTGGGAAGCCAAGGTGGGAGGATCATTTGAGCCCTGAAGTTTGAGGCTGCAGTGAGCCATGACTGTGCCACTGCACTTCAGCCTGGGTGACAGCAAGGTTGACCCCAAAACAAAACAAAAAACATGGGAACCATCCAATGGACTCCTTAACACCAATGCTTGTCAGCTGACTGGCACAGCTGTTTGAGTTTGCGCTTTTTTTTTTTTTTTTGAGACGGAGTTTCACTCTCATTGCCCAGGCTGGAGTGCGATGGCGTGATCTTGGCTCACTGCAACCTCCGCCTCCCGGGTTCAAGCGATTCTCCTGTTTCAGCCTCCCTAGTAGCTGGGATTACAGGCACGCGCCACCACACCCAGCTAATTTTGTATTTTTAGTAGAGACAGGGTTTCACCTGTTGGTCAGGCTAGTCTCTAACTCCTGACCTCCGGTGATCTACCTGCCTCAGCCTCCCAAAGTGCTGGGATTACAGGTGTGAGCCACTGCGCCCGGCCCACTCCTGTTTCATTTAATAAAATGAAGTCACTTTCATAGACTCCCTGCAGTTACAGGGGGTCGGTCGTCCAGTTAGTACAGTGTTTTGTAGCAACAATCAATGTGAAATCATCTAACTGTTAATTATTATCTCCTACCTGATAATGCCAACCCTGGAAAATTACCCAATATTAGGGTATTAGTTTGTCATTAAACGCACCTATAAAACACAGAAAGTGCTTGCAAAACAGGTAGGCTTCTCAAAATAAGTGTCAACAGTCAGAAAGGTTAGAAAACGGTGGTGACTTAAACAGGCTTTTTTTGTTTGAGATGGAGTCTCGCTCTATCGCCCAGGCTGGAGTGCAGTGGCATGATCTCGGCTCACTGCAAGCTCCACCTCCTGGGTTCACGCCATTCTCCTGCCTCAGCCTCCCAAGTAGCTGGGACTACAGGCGCCCGCCACCACGCCCGGCTAATTTTTTGTATTTTTAGTAGAGACGGGGTTTCACCGTGTTAGCCAGGATGGTCTCGATCTCCTGATCCCGTGATCCACCTGCCTCGGCCTCCCAAAGTGCTGGGATTACAGGCATAAGCCACCACGCCCAGCCTAAACAGGCTTTTTAACTGAAGGACTTGGCACTTTTCATATTCTGAAATTCCTTTTGAATTTCCGTGAAGAACCCATTTCCCAAACTGATTTTACCTCGTGGGACTACCGTCGCAGTTGATACTCTGAGAGCAGTGTGTTAGGAGCATGCAGTAGTCCTCACTGTGCTCCACATGCTGACTGACCCACCAAGCAAAGTGACATTTCACCCATTTCACCAGGGTAGTGAACTGCCCCCTTTGCCCCAGAACAATCTGTCACTCTATCCTCCTGTGATTTTCATTAAGAGATACGAAACAGCTCTCTGCTGTCATTTTGCCACCTATAAACCCCACTTTTGGGCTGGGTGCGGTGGCTCATGCCTGTAATCCCAGCACTTTGTGAGGCCAAAGCGGGCGGACCACCTGAGGTCAGGAGTTCCAGGCCAGCCTGACCAACATGGAGAAACCCCGTCTCTACTAAAAATACAAAATTAGCCGGGTGTGGTGGCGCATGCCTGTAATCCCAGCTACTTGGGAGGCTGAGGCAGGAGAATCGCTTCAACCCAGGAGGCAGAGGTCACAGTGAGCCGAGATCGCACCATTGCACTCCAGCCTGGGCAACAAGAGCAAAACTCTGTCTCAAAACAAAACACCCCACTTTCCCTTATGTATATTATTTTGACCCAATTCTAAAAAAGCCTAATTTCATTTGCTAAGTGAAGTCTAAATTGCTTTTGACGAGGGCTAGATAAAAGCCTCTAATTTTTTTTTCTTTTTTTTTTTTTGAGATAGGATCTTGCTCTGTCACCCATGATCACACCAGTGCAGTGGTGTGATCTCAGCTCACTGCAACCTCTGCCTCCTGGATTCAAGCGATTCTTCTGCTTCAGCCTCCCGAGTAGCTGGGACTACAGGCACACCCCACCACGTCCAGCTAATTTTGGGAGGATTTTTAGTAGAAACAGGGTTTCACCATGTTGGCCAGGCTGGTCTCAAACTCCTGACCTCAGGTGATCCACCTGCCTTGGCTTCCCAAAGTGCTGGCATTACAGGTGTGAGCCACTGCACCCAGCTGATTAAATTTTTGAAAACCCTTTATTTTTCAAGTAAAACAAAAAGAGATTTCACATGGTGAATATTTTTTCTAGCCACTCAGTTCTCTCTTAATTCCTTTTATGTCAACAATCATTTTACAATCTCCCCTGTTCACCACCTATCTGAATCTAGATTTTAAATATTTTAATGTAGATACATATCAAATTGTTGAAGGCCAGATTTTAATGATAACCATTGGGAAAACAACTCTTTCCTGACCCACAGTTAGCATGGATGAAAATGTAATACAGAGACTGTAAAGAGACCACCTCAATGAATGTGAGAAAAGGGAATAATCAATTCAGAAAATCATTTTGTTAAAAATATTTATTTAAAAAAATACAATTGCTGTCCATATCTAGTTGCACATATTATCTATGAACATATATGTATACTTTTAGACTTGCAGTAAATTTGCTACAGTGCTTTTGTAAAGCCAGCCTGCATTATACAAAGCAAATTCCTCTGTCAGTTCTTACATAAAATAGATTTTTAAAAATGTATATCTTTCCTAAAAGATGCATATCACCATTATAGAATTTAACAAAATTTTTGCATAAAACCTGGGAAGTGATAGAAAAAATGATCACCTGATTGGTCAGAGCAACCCCTTACTATGTCTGGAGATGCACTGAGTATCAACTACACATTTTTTTTTTCAAGCAGCATATTATTATAAAGCCCTCAAAGTGCTTTTGCATCCTTTCGCTCACCTCTCTACACTCTCTATAAAGTTTCTCTGCCGTATACAGATAGAATTCAAGACTCTAGCTACAATCATCCTAATCAATCTTAGAGCAATATCCCTTTGTTTCCCAACAGGTAAGTCAGACTGCTTAGCTAGGAGATGTGGCAGCTTCCCTCCAGCTGTTTCATCAACTAACATGAAGTTTAATAAATGTTAGCAGTGACCATTTTAATTGCTTTTTTAGGAAAAAGAAAAAAAAAAGGTGCTTTTAATACTTTGAAGGTGCTTTTTAGGTCTCCCTAATGTAAATTATGCTGAAATCAACTAAGACGAGCTATTATTAACACTTTAACAGTTATCCATTCCTCTGGGTAGGTGTGCACTTACATTATATGTAAGTATCTCTACAAAGTGTTAGACACTGGATATGAGATACAGATTTCAATAAAACAAGGGAAAAAATAAGCAATGAAGTAACTGTCTTCTCAGTTGAGCTGACAGGTTTGAAGAAAGCACTCTTGACATGTTCTTACTACCACATATCCCAAACTAAGACATACACATAAAATAACATATCTCTCCTGTGTTAACACTGATGGAGACGCACTGCAATAGTCCCATGGCAGACATATGCTTTTCTTCTGAATTACAGATTGGCTTAATGAAAATTAAGAGTTTATTATTAAGCATCTTTTAATTTTTAAGTGATGTTCATACTTGACGGTTCAGAAACTGCCACTGCCACTGTGGTTAAATCACTTGGTGTATGGAATTTAAAATAATCTAACCTAGAGCTATTTCCCATTAATCAAACTCATCCCTAATTGTCTCTTAGGAAGGTCGTCTTTAAAGAAGATCGAGTAGGGCTCATGAAAAATTATTGGTTTGTTCTTCAAAATGCAAAGTTACATACCCTTATTTTTTAGCCAATTTGATTATTTGGTAAAGCAAGGGCATAATTTTAAGAAACTAATTTTAATCAAAAATTTTTACTTGCCTCAAACTAAAGCTAACCAGTAGCAAAATGACTGGACTGAATTTCATATTTAATCTTCCCTGCCCACAAAGATAAATGAAACTGCTCAAAGGCAAAAATAAAGAAATATAATTGTGATTAGAAAAGATCCAGGGCCAAAACAAATAAATAGGCCTCAAGGAATAAAAAATTAATTGTATTCATTTCTTTTCTATCTTTACATATACGCATCTGTCAATTTCACTAATACTGAACAGGGAAGTTCATAAAAATGCTACTCTACCACTTAAACAATAAATGTAAGCAATGAATGTACATACAAAGGCCACTGGTTAATACTGCCCCAAGTAACAAAACAATGAAATGTCAGGATTGTGTCCCCTACACAATAGACAATAAGCAACAATGACCAAACAGAAAAGAAACTTAAAATTGGATACTTTATAAATTTAAGTGTAATCTATCAATTGCAAATTATTTTTAAAAATCGTAAATTTCTACAAAGCACAATATTAAAAGCTTGCAAATTATTTTAAAATATCCTAGCCAAAAGGGCATACCTTACAGAGCCTAGAAGAATGGCTCATTAGGTAACCCATTTATCCCTTCTACAAACACCCTATAAATTCCAGAAAACATAAACAAGAAATAAACCTTACTTCCCTGACCCTCAATATCCTTAAGTTGAAATTAAACAAACAAAATAATCATTAAGTGCTTCCAGTTATTAAAAATGAAACAGTGCTAATATTGGTGCCCAAGAAAGTGCCAAGTGATTAACACCAATATATGGCATTCCCACCCCTGAACTTTAGGCATTCTTGAATGATTCCATTGGCTAGAACTCTGGGCCAGCCACAGGAAACCCCCACCTCCTCCCCGACCCCATCCAGAAGATCCCAGGCCTATGTAAGCATGACTCACAATCCTTGGAAGGGAAAACAACCAGAAGGAGCCTTTATGAGATGGGAAACAAGGCAAAGTTGAGAAGATCATTCAGCCCAAGACACTCCACTCTGAGGTTTTGGCTAATACTAATGACATACAGTTTAAAAGGATAAATTAGGCCACAATACCAGCATTCCTCCACTACTGTATTCAATCCATGGTCGAATCTCTGTACTTTAGAAATACTGCTTCCAGTATAAACCTCCTCTTTGAGAAACTTACAAACTAATAAAGATTTTACACAAAAGCAAACATAAATGTAGAAATTTTAAGAAAGGACATCCTTATTTGCTCAATAATACATGAACCTAAGAGAACAGTTTACTATGACTTTGTTTACAGTATGTCACATGTAAGCAGTGTATTTCTAAAATGTTGGTGAGCAATTCTTAAGGCCTACTGAAATGTGCAAAGCATTAATCTTTTAAAAAGTGGCAACTGCAAAGTGCAGCAAATTTTTTTAAGTTTTAGTATAAAATAGACTAGGAGCCATCAATGTATGTTCCCTATGAAAACAGATTTACACGCACACACACACACACACACACAGTCAATACATCAGTATATATGCATACACATACATTTACTAGGACAATAAATCAGAATGACTTGGAAAAAGAAATGGTCTAGTCTCCCAATTAAATATTTCAAAGTAAAGTTTTCAACCTCATAAAACTTCCTGATGTGGACTATACTCAAATGATTAGCACTCAAGAGATTAACTATGTTTGATTGTATCCCTCATGAATTTTCTTGTTAAAAGTTTCCTTTAAAATTATGTCAACAACAGCATGAATTTCCTGTTTTCTGTAGAAAGCTTAGAGCCAGTATTTCCCCTCATACAAACCACTCTGGATTTTCATATTTCACAATAAGTAAGTGTGGATGGCAGCACCTTAGAAATTGCTATTTTCTGGCAGGCTATCAATCTATCACAATTTTTTTCAGAGAAGTGACTTGAAGAAACTGACAGCTTCAAATGAAACAATTATACTACCATTAACGATTCACCTTTCAGATTTGCTCGGCTTACAGGTCAAAACATGACTTGTATAGTAACAGGTTCCACCAAGTACAAGAAATAAAATCAAACCACCTTCTTTTCTTAATACACGACCAACCACAAGAATTCTAGATCCCAAGATTAAACTTCAACTTCAGTAAGCAGAGTTCTGATGACACAAGAGGAATAACAGGGCACTTTGTTTCAGGCAATGCCAGCAACATTAAAACAATAACAAAACATTTGTTGATCCCAAACCAAGAATATAATTCTATTTTCCACAGAACCCAGTCTCTGGTTAGAGTACCTGCTGAAGAAAGACAATTATGGCTGACCTCCACACATCACTTACACTACTATGGACTGAACAATTAACTTCTCAATACTATTTTAGAAATAATATATTCTATCATAGCTTCAGATGACACACTACATCATGAGTAGTATTTTAACTTTCCTATTGGTTTGGTAATTCATTTAGAGCCCCAGATTTCTGCACAGAGACCTGCATTGGTCTCCAAACTTGTTTTCATACCTAAGAATGGCACCTAAGCACGATTCTAGACTCCTGGCACGGGTAAATAAAACATATACAGTCAATGAGGTTAAAAACACAACAGACCTATAAAGGAAAGTATTCCTTTAGTTGCTGAAATATCAGATTTTAAAAATCAAAAAGTTATTAATGCAGCAAGAAAATGTAACTTGTTATATATTTTAACATAAAGCAACTTGAAATAATTCTAAATTTGTTGGTAAAATATAACATAAGTCCCAAAGAAGTCTGTGAGCAGACTAGTAAAATAAAAATAGAGTCATACCTAACATGAAGATAAGAGACAACAGGCTGACGAAAGTAATAGGAATAAAGCTGTGGAAAACATGTGGTAATGGATTATTATTTGGGAATTTATCAAAAAGAATTAATGTGAAATTTCAAAAGTTGACAATAAGCTCTCCTGAAAAACTCCAAATCTCTAGGATTTCTCCATATATCCTAAGAGGAGCATCATATATGTTTGGAGATTAGAATGAGAATATCCTGAGTCAGCAGTCTTTAGGAAAAGCGTGCGCTTCTGGAGGGTGCACAAGACAACCAACTGGGGTGTGGGAAGAAAATACTATAACTGCTACTCAAGAATTACTTTTTATGCCATCCTTCATTTCAATTTTTGTGTATTTTTGTATAACACACATATTACTTTGGTATAGCGGTATATAATTTAACATATACCCATATGAATTTTTAATAGGGAAAGTTTTTATGTTCAATAACTCTTACTGATCAATTTGTGTGTTCAAAAAGGCTGGACACTCCTTTTCTGAACCACTGCTTCAGAGGTATTGAGAAGTGGTACTGAGTGGCTCTAAATGTGCTTACATTCACCAAAAACATAAAGGGACACCTTTAAGAACTTAAGAATCATAGTAGAAAGTCAGATCAGGATGAAACAATGTTGTCAGACTGGACGTCACACAATGCAGGGGTGAATGGAACTGAAGTGATACTATCAACAGCCTGGAGTTACAGCTCCAGAATTCCAAACCTCTGATTTACTTAAGTCAGTCTTGACTTTTAAAATCTGTAATATAGTATGTAAATCTTCAAGGAATTTTCCAGTTTAAAAAAATCCAGTAGCCTAATAGAGGCTCATAGGTTTACTGTCCCTATCAAAATTTCAACTGTCAAAATGTGGAAAAAAATTAAACTCATATTTTAACTCTAAGAAGCTTACGGTTGACCTTTTAAGGGCCTCTAATTCTTTTTTTTTTTCCTGACCGTAGTCCTCAAAATCCAGATTGTTTGTGCATACATTTAAAAAAAAAAAAATCAATGGAAATTTCCACCTTTGTTCGAACACATAAAGTATGCCATGAGCAATATAACATCACAAACGTACTGTGACAAACCATTAATAAAGAAGGATTACTAAGCCAGGTGTGGTGGTGCATGCCTGTAGCCCAGCTATGCAGGAGGCTGAGGCAGGAGGATCACTTGAGCCCGGGAGTTTGAGTCCACCCTGGGTAACACACCAAGACTCCATCTCTAAAAAATTAAATTAAAGGATTACTGAAAGATCTCATTTCTAAAAAAAGAAAAATAAAAAGATCACTGAAGTCAGACATGATATTTTAATTTTGTATTTTGAAAAGTCAGTATATAAATAAGAAAAAATTATTTTAGAAATTATGTGAAAATCCACTCTTGGGTGGAGTAAATGCAATGGTTTGCCAGCACTGGCTCTGAGCCAACTGTGCACATCCTTTCTGAACTCTAAGGTGGTAGCTTGAAATCAGCCACAGGAGGAGTAACTAATTTATATCAAAGAATTTGATATAAAATTCTAATTTATATTAGAATTTTATTTATAATTTATATTTGCAGCAAATGCTACAAATTCAGCGCTCCCCCCCACCCCCACCCCAGAGATCCTGGTTGTTAAACATTTCTAGCACACGACTGAGTGGATAGCGACCAGAGCAGAAGGAAAGCTAAGGTATCAGAGAAGATGTCTCAAAACCCCATTCAATCTGCTCCCCTTCCGTAACTTAGGCTACTGCTGCCCAACAGCATTCATCCTGGCAAAGTGACTAGGGATGGATACGAGCTACAGCTACCAATTACAAGTCTCTCCAGTGAAAACTGATCTGAAGTGGTACATCACCTTTCACACTAAGAATTCTGCATATATTCAACAGAATATGAAGCTGAGACTTTTCCAGGAAGGAGGTAGTCTATAAACAGAACTGTCTGCCTCATACACCTGCAGTAAGGTTGTAAACTTTGACTTAAAAAAGGATACGCACACACACACTTCTCCAAATTAGTTGATCTCAAAGAGATAGCAGATCACCAATCTGTGACAGCCTCACACCTCTGAGAGGCTATAGATTTATGCAAAAAGGACTCACTAAAATGGTTTACTAGGAAGTTGCTTCAACTGAGTTTCAATGGTGCCCTTGGTTCCAAGGTACCTCTGTGCTGAGACAGTTAATTATTAAAAATACTGTCTGTGAAAACAAATCAATGGCTTTTCTCCTTTAATTCAAAAAGATAAAATACCTTTGTGCTTTCAAAATTTAACACATCTAGCTAAATCAACCATCTATATCTACTTATTTAATGTACAAAATGTTAACCTAATTAAAACTATTTCAAAGTGCTGCTGAGAGGTCCAATTTCAAACAGGCATGCAAACTAAATAATTTAATATGGAAAAGAAGTCCAATATGTCTGTTCCCCATCACTATTAAACGATACCTTTCAACACTACTATTGCACATCTCAGGAACAGAACCTTCAACTGATAACCACAAATGAACCAGTAACAAGTCTCCGACACTACAGATATAAAGGCAGCTCACTGAATATGTTCCCTCTACTACTACTAAGTTAGCTAGCATAGATGTCTTCTTATACAAGAGCTTCTCTACACTGTATATAAGCACATTTAAAGTAAATACCATGCATCTGAAGATGCTAGTTTGTAACAGTGTCAGTCTGAGCCTTCAAGTTCTTACTTCTTCATTTAGTTCATGTGATTCTACAGGATTAGAAGACGAGTTTAACCGGTGGGAGAGATTGGTGGGGGAGGGTGGTAGTGGTGGTGAATGGTGACAACATATAATTTAATCCTGGACTTTAATTTTCAAAAGACTCCACTGTGATACTGATATCAATTCAGTTTGGGGAACCAACAAATCTGTACCTGGCATTGATTACCATATAGTAATATTTTAAAAATTTGGTAATGTAGAGAATAAGGCCTACATTTTTTACTACTAATATGAACAATCCAATCCCTATGTATAAGCATTCCCAAATGAACTCTGCTCTTCCCCATTTAAAAAAAAAAAAAGTTGAAAGAAATAAGCACATCTGAGCCAGGCGCGGTGGCTCATGCCTGCGCCTTTGGGAGGCTGAGGTGGGCGGATCACAAGGTCAAGAGATCAAGACCATCCTGGCCAACATGGTGAAACCCCGTCTCTACTAAAAATACAAAAATTAGCCAGGCGTGGTGGCGCATGCCTGTAGTCCCAGCTACTCAGGAGGCTGAGGCAGGAGAACTGCTTGAACCCGGGAGGCGGAGCTTACAGTGAGCTGAGATCGCGCCACTGCACTCCAGCCTGGGTGACAGAGCAAGACTCTGTCTCAAAAAAAAAAAAAAAAAAGGAAATAAGCACATCTTCGCTCCTGACTGGGGAGGCTTCACTTTCAATTCTACCTTCCTAACTGCATCTTTAAAACTATCATAACCTCTAACAACCTTAAACATAAAGGAAAGGTGATAAATGTATAGAAGAAAATGAGGTAAAATGAACAGGAAAAAGACAGGTCCTTCACTTGGTTATCTTCTAATTGAGAAAACCACTACATGTTGTTTCAAGTTATCTGATCGAATCTTTTACTCAGAGATGTTTCAAATATTCAAAATCCAAGTTCATCCTCCTAAAAGTGATCATTTCCCATGCTGTATTCCATGGGCATATAATCATACCACCCAGAGGGCAAAGAGCATTTCTGTGCTAGATGTGAGGTCCCATATTCTTACTAGGTGTTCCAAAAACTGTCTTAAACCCCAGGTCTAAAAATCTTTCTATAGTGAAATAGACTAGCTCCATGCTCTGTTGACAGGTTCAGACAGGATCATACATATGGCTAAGAGATCCACCCTGAATAAAGGTAAACAAGATGCCTTTTCATGGAGTTGCTTACACGTTATAGTTCACACAAAACAATCTCCCCAGTATGACTGCTCCAATCTTACTTTGTATGAATAGGAATGATTCTTCTTCTTCCACTGCTTAGGAACAGCTCACTTTAAGTCATTCAACAGAGCACACTTAGTCCTAAAGATGCCAATTCATTTCTCAAATATTTCTTTAAATAATAGATTCTAAGCATAATTTTTCCTGGCCAAAGGGTCCCAATAGCCAGAAGGAGTAACTTTGTTCTTAATTGCTTTTGCAAAGCACAGCCACTAAAGCCCACCAAAAACTTCTTCAGCACAAAGCTCAAAATATTTTTAAAGGAGAAAAGAAAAGGAAGGAAGGAAAGAAAAAGAAAAGGAAAAGACAGAGGGAGGTGGAGTTTAGACTCCAATTAAGGCATTTTTATACATATAGTCCAACTTGAGTCCTATTCAAAGAGAATCCTAAAAAGATGCTTTCAATGGGGAATGGCAAAAATCACAATAGTCTATTATCAGCATTGTAGAACTATCAATTGCTCACTTCAAATGCAATCACGTTGAATGTCTGTTTCTTTGTTCCTCGGTTCTCTCATTCCACAAGTGCATAGGTTATGTCTTCTGTAGGTCTGGGGAAAATGGGCCAGGGGTGGAAGGTCCATCCAGCCCAGACAGAGTGAATGGCCCATGACTGTTCAGTACAGAAGGAAACTGAGAAAGAAAACAAAACACATTATCATCCTATTACTCAACCCCAACTTTTACTTTCTATCCTACTCTATTACCTGAGGCAAAACACAACAGCCTTCTGTAATGGCTCACATGACAAAGGCAGTGGCTGTTTATCATGAAAGAATATTATGTCATAACAAAAACTAGAAACAAAAATCTTTTGTCCTAACATATTAAATATTAACATTCTCCAACTTACCTCAATGGAGTAGAAACAAAGAACAACCTGTACCTTCCTTCATATCCTAAGGTACACAGGTTTACAATTAACCTCAAATGAAGGTTTTAGAAAGTTCAAGTAAATGACAATATGCACTACAGAGTGTAATTCAATTATGGAGCAAATCATAAACCCTCAAAAAGAGATCCAGAAAGGTATAAATAGAGGGCACTCATCCTAGAAAAGGGTTCCCCATCAAGTATTCTGAGGCCAGCTCTACAGGGAGATTCCAGGCTGAAGCTACAGGAACACTATGACTTTGCTTAAGGTCTCAGCTGACTCTATAACTCAATTATCTGCTCATGTGTGGCAATGAAAAAAAATATGAAAAATTCTCAACTTTTTTTTCTATTCAATAATTTTAAATGTTGGCAAAAAATAAAAAGCAGAGAGATTTTTAATTTTCTTCTTTTTCCCTACCATTTCATTTCTAAAAGAATGAGAAGTTAAATTACAAAATATAAGAAAATCAGAGATAGTCAACCATGAATAAGTAAATGAATTGACTCCAATAAACTCTTTAAGTTATAACATCTAAGTGTTTTGGGCAAAATAATGGCTAAACCCATTAGGAATGGCAAGAACTTTCCTAACGTCTTGGTGAAGAGATAATATTCATTTTTTAAAAAATGTACATATAAAATGTTGATAAATTATCAATTCTGACTGAGGGAGAAATGGGACTGTTTGATATACCATTCTCAAGACCTTTCTCTATTTAAAAAAAAAAAATGCTTGGGCCGCGTGCAGTGGCTCATGCCTGTAATCCCAGCACTTCGGGAGGCTGAGGCGGGCGGATCACCTGAGGTCAGGAGTTTGAGACCAGCCTGATCAACATGAAGAAACCTCGTCTCTACTAAAAATACAAAATTAGCCTAGCATGGTGGCACATGCCTATAATCCTGGCTACTCGGGAGGCTGAGGCAGGAGAACCGCTTGAACCCAGGAGGCAGAGGTTGCAGTGAGCTGAGATCGTGCCACTGCATTCTGGCCTGGACAACAAGAGCAAAACTCTGCCTCAAAAAAAAAATTTTTTTTAATCTTTAATTAAAAGAGGGAACCTATGTGCAGAGATCCCCCATATATATGTGTGTGTGTGTGTATGTGTGTGTGTGTGAGAGAGTAGAGCAAGAGAGAGAGAGAGAATGTGTGTGTGTGTGGATTTTGTTTTTTTGAGACAAGGTCTCACTGTGTCACCCAGGCCGGAGTGCAGCGGTGCCATTATAGCTCACTGCAGCCTTGATCTACTGGGCTCAAGTGGTCCTCCCACCTCAGCCTCCCAAGTAGCTCTAGGGGCCACAGGCACGTGCTACCATGCCTAACTTAATTTTTTTTATTTCTAGTACAGACAAGGTCTCCTTAGGTTGTCCAGGCTGGTCTCAAACTCCTGAGCTCAAGCAATCTTCCTGCCTCGGCCTACCAAAGTGCTGGGATTACAGGCATGACACACACACTGCCTGGCCCATTTTTTTTTTTTTAAATAGAGAATTTCTAGTGACAAAAACTTGGGGTAGGCTCTAAATTTCCTACAGTATTGAACAATTCTTGGTCTAACTCAAATGTATGTAATAGTAAATAATGAAAATGAAACTTTGCTATATTTATTCAAGCTAGAAAATTGATATTTGCCAGCTAGAAAATTAATATTTGGAAATTCAAAAATAAATCTAAAGAATATTCATTGGGCAGGGCACAATGGCTCATGCCTGTAATCCCAACACTTTGGGAGGCCAAGGTGGGCGGATTACCTGAGGTCAGGAGTTGGAGACCAGTCTGGACAACATGGTCAAACCCTGTCTCACTAAAAACACAAAAATCAGCCAGACGTGGTGTTGCACACCTGTAATCTTAGCTACTCCGGAGGCTGAGGCAGGAGAATCGCTTGAACCTGGAAGGTGCAGGTTGCAGTGAGCTGAGATTAGGCCACTGCACTCCAGCCTGGGTGACATGGTGAGGACTCCATCTCAAAAAAATAAAAAAAGAATATTCATTAAATAGAAGTTTTATAATGATTAAACTGAATAGTGGGACCCTGCCTTTTTGCCTCTTTCTTCATTTAACATGCTCCAACTACAGAAGACAGATATTTATAAAATTACCTGGAAAAGTGTGTTAGCACCTTGCAGTCTGGCTGGACTTAGGGGAGCAACAGGACTGAGAGTACTCCAGAAGTGGATACTGGAGAGCAAGGGGCTTGGAGTCAGTATGATGGGTGTCTGCAATACACAAAGCAAAAATATTCACTGACTGACTTACCAGGATGTTTTATCCTTGAAACAGCACACAAATAACCCAAACCTAAATATTGCCCTATTCTCCACTCCAAATATCTCCAAGTCTGAAATATTATCATGACAAAACTCAAAAATTATTTTTACAAACTAAGAGGGATAAAAGTGATAGTAACTACTTAAAATTTTTTAAATTTTTATTTCAATAGTTTTTGGGGGTACAAGTGGTTTTTGGTTACATGGATGAGTTCTTTGGTGGTAAATTCTGAGATTCTGGTGCTCAACCTCTTTTTAAGCCAACATTTATAAAGTCTTTTCCAAATAGAAAAACCAACCTGAATTCAGGTACAGAGGAATAATGGGTAACCAAGACACCAGCATGTTTGTTTTTTTTTTAATAATGAGGTCTGTGAAAAATCTATTAAAATGTTCTATGAGATGAGCAAGTTAATAAATAGCTAAAGTAACTGTACCAACTTGTTACTCAACATCACACCAGTCATTTTTCTTATGGTTCTCAGGACCTACTGTTTTCTAACTTGAGATTATCACTGTTTGTTTTATAAGACACCAACGAGTTTTATAAGACCGAGAGAGAGCGAGAGAGTGTGTGTACTTTCTTTAGGAGGAAATAGAAAAATCAAAATATTTATTTACTTGTAGAACAATGAATTTTTTAAGAAAATACTCCAAACTTTCTATTTTAGCAATCCTAATTAAGATGAGAAATGGGGTAACTTTCACATGACAGTCACACATAACCTTTCTAAGACAAACCTAAGTAACAGAAAGCAAACTTGAGTGTATAAATTCTGGATTTGCTTAAAAGGGCAAATAAATGAAAGCAATGGTGACACCATAAAGAGCGAGCAAGCTACCTGTGAAAAAAATGCTGGTGTAAGAGAAGCTGTAGGGAGAGATGGGCTCAGTATTCCCAGTGGGCTTGGATCACTGCTCGTGATCACAAGGGTGGGTGCCAGTTCTAACCCTTTGGGTTTCTTGGATCTTGATGAATTATTTACTTTGTCCTTTTCTGGCAAGACTGAATCCTGGTCTTTAGGCTCCAGTGACAAATTCTCTGGAAGTTCCATTGGCTGAGAAGCCACTGAATCAATGTCTGTGTCGATGTCTGGGTGAGAACTCAGTGGTGGTGAAGGTGTTCTGGGAGGTTCCTGCAAAGGGGGTATGGACGAAATGGGTGGTGTGGTGGCAAAAGCAGTCATTACGTTAGAGGCAGAGGGTGGGGCTTCCAGGGAAGGCAGTTTTGGGGAAACCAACGTCTCCAAAGCTTGGATAGTTTCTTCTGAAGATGGAGAAATACTTGGGCCAGTTGAAATGGTGGCAGCAACAGGTTCAACCGGTGGCTTTTTGGAAGGTGTCGTGACAAATTTGATGACAGATGGTGTGGGCTCCTGAGGAGATTTTTTCTCTGCCAGTTTCTCGGCTGGATTCTCAGTCTTTATCAATTTGAAAAGCTTTACATTGGAGGAGTTCAAAGAGTTGAGAGTAAATGAAGAATATAAGCCAGAGTGTATGTAGTCATTGCGGCTAGAGGTCTTGGCACCAGGCTGAGGTGGTTTTTCTTTCCCTCCATTCTCCACATCTTTGGAACTGCTGCTGACTTCACTGAAGTTTAAACTTTCACAGTCACCCTCAATCCTGCCCACTGTCATTGGATCCATGTTCAAAATCTCTGGATAAGAGACAAACTTGTACACAAACTTCTGACCATTCACTTTTTTGATGATATTCTGTAGGTTAAAAAAAAAAAAAAAGCATTTTTATCCTTTCTTATAAACTTATATCCCATAGTTCATGAAAAAGCTGGCATCGGCCAGGCACAGTGGCTCATGCCTGTAATCCCAGCACTTTGGAAGGCCGAGGAGGGCGGATCACGAGGTCAGGAGATTGAGACCAGCCTGGCCAACATGGTGAAACCCCGTCTCCACTAAAACAGAAAAAATTTGCAGGGCATGGTGGCGTGCGCCTGTAGTCCCAGCTACTCAGGAGGCTGAGGCAGGTGAATCCCTTGAACCCGGGAGGCGGAGGTTGCAGTGAGCCAAGATCACACCACTGCACTCCAGCCTGGTGACAGAGCAAGAGTCTGTCTTAAAAAAAAAAAAAAAAGAAAAAGCTGGTAATGAGGTTCTCCATTTTAGAAGTAGACATCACTTACTTAAAACTTTCAAAATGACCTAAATTCATCTAGCCATACCAAACACAGTCCCTACTATTATGGAGAAGTTAAGGCAAGAACATTTAAATGTCTTATTAACAACTGAACTAATATGTTACATAAAAACTGAAGGATTTTAATTGCTTACCACTCTCAACCAAATATCTGTGCAGGTTAGAACTCCCTGAACTGCAATCTCAAACAATTCCAAAGGTATAAGCCATACACATCCTGAGTAAGCAAAAAGGAATTTATTTACTTATTTTTTTGAGATGGAGTCTCACTCTGTCACCCAGGCTGGAGTGCAGCGGTGTGATCTCAGCTCACTGCAACCTCTGCCTCCTGGGTTCAAGCAATTCTCCTGCCTCAGCCTCCCAAGTAGGTGGGATTATAGGCACACATCACCATGCCCAGCTAATTTTGTATTTTTAGTAGAGATGGGGTTTTGCCATGTTGGCCAGGCTGGTCTTGAACTCCTGACCTCAACTGATCCACCCACCCCGGCCTCCCAAAGTGTTGGGATTACAGGCGTGAGCCACCGCGCCCGGCTGTGAAAAAGGAATTTAGAACATAGTATCTGTTAAGGTTCTTACTTCCTTCAGAAATTCCAGTTTATCTCCAGACAGGAAAGCTGGTAAGATCAACCACTTAATGGTGAAAGAGCCCTACACAGTGGCTCACGCCTGTAATCCCAGCACTCTGGGAGGCCAAGGCAGGTGGACTGCCTGAGATCAGGAGTTCAAGACCAGCCTCCCGTAGAGATGGTGAAACCCCATCTCTACCAAAAATACAAAAATTAGCCAGGTGTGGTGGTGCATGTCTGTAGTCCCAGCTACTCGGGAGGCTGAGGCAGGCGAATCACTTGAACCTGGGAGGCAGAAGTTGCAGTGAGCTGAGATCACGCCACTGTGCTCCAGCCTGGGCAACAGAGCAAGACTCCGTCTCAAACAAACAAACAAAAAAAGGTGAAAGAAATTAAGATCTCAGCAATTTTAACTAAAAAACCAACTCTGTGTATAAACAGCTACTACTTAAGGTATAAGGTTTTAATTTGTGTTCCCTGGGTTAAACTAAACTAAAAGTAAAAATTAAGATATAAAACGTATATATGTAGATATATGTGTGTGTGTATATGTACATATATGACTTTTCTCCCCAACAAGACAGGGTTCTCATGGAGTGCAGTGGTGTGTGATCATGGCTCACTGCAGCCTCAACCACTTGAGCTTAAGTGATCCTCCTGCCTCAGCCTCCTGGGCACTGGGACTACAGGTGTACACCACCACGCCACACTGTTTTTTGTAGAGACGGGGTCTCCCTGTGTTGCCCAGTCTGGTCTCAAATTTCTGGGCTCAAGTGATCCTCCTGCTGCAGCCTCCCAAAGTGCTGGCATTACAGGCATGAGCCACTACTCCAGGCTTCACAATTTTTAAAGTAAATTATGACACACATGAGAATATTTACTTATCCTCAAGAATCTCAAATTGCCTTTGTCATATTCCGATTCCGTACATATTTTTTCTTTTAAAGACAACTGTAATTAGGAATAAAATATGTGTAATGGGAGTAAGTTAATAAATAAAATCTGGGGCAGCTGGCTGTGATGGCTCACACCTATAATCCCAGCACTTTGGGAGGCCAAGGCAGGTGGATCACCTCAAGTCAGGAGTTCAAGACCAACTTGGCCAACATGGTGAAACCCCACCTCTACTAAAAAAATAAACAAATAAATAAATAATAAAAAATTAGCTGGGCGTGGTGGTGGCCACCTGTAATCCCAGCTACTTGGGAGGCTGAGACAGGAGAATAGCTTGAACCCTGGAGGCAGAGGTTGCAGTAAGCCAAGATCGCACCATTGCACTCCAGCCTGGGCGACAGAGTAAGACTCCGTCTCAAAAAAAAAAAAAAAAAGAAGAAGATTTGGTAGAGATTCAGCCGGAACATTTATACCTTGTATCCTAATTCCAAACTGCTGAAGCTACAAAATACATTGGATTAAAATAAACTATGAAATTGGTATCTATAACCTCAACAGAAAACAAGGAATCTTTTTTTTTTTTTTTTGAGACGGAGTCTCACTGTCACCCAGGCTGGAGTGCAATGGCACAATCTTGGCTCACCACAACCTCCGCCTCCCGGGTTCAAACGATTCTCCTGCCTCAGCCTCCTGAGTAGCTGGGATTACAGGCGCCCACCACCACGCCCAGCTAACTTTTTTTTTGTATTTTTGGTAGAGACAGGGTTTCACCACATCGGTTAGGCTGGTCTTGAACTCCTGACCTCAGGTGATCCACCCTCCTTGGCCTCCCAAAGTGCTGGGATTACAGGCGTGAGCCACTGCGCCCAGCCAAGAAGGAATCATTCTTGTCTGGAGGTTCTCTGTATAGTATAAGATCAGGATGTGTACTACCTTTACATAATAGTATCTGAGGGCTCGGCTGAGTTTGTCATAATTCATGTTAGGCTTGTTCTTGCGAATCCCCCAGAGACGAGCCACCTCTTCTGCCTGCAAAAGCTTAAACTGCCCATCATTAGAGGTCCAACAGATCATGTGCTTGTTCTGAGGCTTCTGCAGGAGCTGAAGAAGGAACTGCCACAGGGTGATAGCACTGTCCATAGCAATGAGCTGAAAGAATATAGATAAGATATGTGATAATATTAACAGCCAACACCTATTTAACACTGTATGTCAAGCACTGTTTTAAGTGCTCTAAATGTATTAATTCATCCCCACATTTCTATAAGGTAGATACTACTGCATCCTCATTTTACGTAAGAAAAAACTGATTCATAAGAGGGTTAAGGAACTTGTACAACATCACACAAGTAAACGGTGAAGCTAAGATCTAAGCCCAGGCAATCTGGACCCAGAATCCAAACTCTTAAGGATGCCACGCTGCTTAAGAAATGTCTTAAGCAACAAGCAACTTGCAAGGAGGATAAAGCTAGTTCCCTAAATTATAGGAAAAAACAATGATTGTCAATCACTAGTGACTGTCAATCACTGTTGTTAAATTTGAATCCTAAAATCTCATTGCTGTATTCTCTCAGGAGACCACCATTCCAGCATCTGTCTAAATCAACCCGGTTTGGTTATCTGCCTGTGAGTGTATGTGTTTGTGTCTATCTCAGGGTGGCCCAGGGACTGAGGTGTAGGGAATAATCTACTTTTGCTCCAACTGGTTTCCATCACCATAAATGTCATTTACATACAAATTGGCAGCATTTTGAATTCAGCAAAGTGTTCTCTTTTCTGTCACTGTTCTGTCCACAGTGATTCCATCTGCAAAGATTCTCCTTTGATTAGCAATCTTTATGTGATTATCAAGGCATGGATTGAAGAAAAATATTTTAATATCTTAAGTTTCAGGATCTCCCTGTTTAGGCCAGAGTTTCTCAATTTTGGCATTATTGGTTTTGGGGGCCAGATAATTCTTTGTTGTGGGAAGCTGTCCTGTACACTGCAGTTTGTCTAACAGCATACCCGGCCTCTACCCACTAGATGCCAGTAGCACCGCCTGCCCCATTGAGACCATCAAAAATATCTCCAGACATTGCCAAATATTCCCCCAGGGGTCAAAGTCATCCCGGTAGATAACCATTGGTTTAGGCAAAGGAGCAGCAAGGAATGCTCTCTCATAAAGGTATTTTCCTCACAGAATTTCAAAACACCTTTCTATTAGGAAGAATTCTTTAGGGCAGAAACTCTGGCCAAATCCGTATAAGTGTGTCCTAAGAATCTTATGATTGAATACTTCACACACACAAAAAAAAAACAAAAACAAAAAACCTTCCTTTCTCTAGTAACGAGATCTCAATGGGTTAGAATAGAGTTTGAAAACAAATTATATCAATACCATTAAAACACTACAAGAACAGATCAAAACTGGACTACAACAAAATTTAAAACTGTTGTGCTGCAAATAATGCCATCAAGTGAGAAGACAATCCCCCAAATGGGAGAATATTTTCAAACCATGTATCACAAAGGGAGCCTGCATCCAAAATATATTAAAAAACGCCTACGACTAAAAAAAAAAAAAAAAAAAAAAAGCAAAGAATTTGAAAAGACATCATAGCAAAGAAGATATACAAATAGCCAATAAACACAGGAAAAAATGCTCTACATTGGCTGAATCTGCCTACTTGTCGCCACTATCACTGCCACCCACCTCCCGGCTCCCCCAGGTTCCCTCAGCCCAGCCTAGTTCAGCCCGGTTCCCAACAGGATGAAGTTCGTGTACAAAGAAGAGCATCCGTTCAAGAAACGCGCAGCTCCGAGAGCAAGAAGACTGGAAAGAAATACCCGGACCGGGTGCCGGTGATAGTAGAAAAGGCTCCCAAAGCTCGGATAGGAGACCTGGACAAAAGAAATACCTGGTGCCTTCTGATCTCACAGCTGGTCAGTTCTGCTGCTGCTGCTTCTTTTTTTTTTTTTTTTTTTTTGAGATGGAGTCCCACTTTGTCACCCAGGCTGGAGTGCAGTGGCGCAATCTCGGCTCACTGCAACCTCCGCCTCCTGGGTTCAAGCGATTCTCCTGTCTCAGCCTCCCGAGTAGCTGGGATTATAGGCGCATGCCACCACGCCCAGCTAATTTTTGTATTTTTAGTAGAGGTGGGGTTTCACCATGTTGGTCAGGCTGGTCTTGAACTCCTGACCTCATGATCCGCCTGCCTTGGCCTCCCAAAGTGCTGGGATTACAGGCATAAGCCACTGCGCCCGGCCCAGTTCTACTTCTTGATCCAGAAGCGAATTCATCTCCGAGCTGAGGATGCCTTGTTTTTCTTTGTCAACAATGTCATTCTGCCCACCAGTGCCACAATGGGTCAGCTCTACCAGGAACACCATGAAGACTTCTTTCTCTACGTTGCCTACAGTGACCAAAGTGTCTACAGTCTGTGATGCTGCTACCCCTGAGCTGGAAGGGGGGTCTCATTCTACAGAGAGGTGGCCTTCCTTTCTTGACCTCCTCCTCCAAGCTCAAACACCACCTCCCTTATTCAGGACCGGCACTTCTTAATGTTTGAGGCTTTCTTTCCAGCCTCTCTTAGGAGGGGTAATGGTGGAGTTGGCATCTCGTACCTCTCCTTTCTCCTTTCTTCCCCTTTCTCTGCCCGCCTTTCCCATTCTGCTTTAGACTTCTTGATTGTCAGTCTCTGTCACATCCAGTGATTGTTTCAGTTTCTGTTCCCTTTCTGACTGCCCAAGGGGCTCAGAACCCCAGCAATCCCTTCCTTTTACTACCTTCTTTTTGGGAGGTAGTTGCAAGGGACTGAAATTGCAAGGGGAAGGTAGGAGGCACATCAATAAAGAAGAAACCACCAAAAAAAAATGCTCTACATAATTAGTTATTAGGGAACTAAAAATCAAAACCACCTGAGAAACCACTTCATGCCTACTTGGAAGGCTATAATCAAGACAGACAGACAATAACAAATATTGGCAAGGATGCAGAGAAATTGAAGCCCTTGTACATTGCTGGTGGGAATGTAAAATGGTGTAGCCACTTCGGACAAGTTTAATACATGACTCAACAATTCTACTCCTAGGTATATACCCAAAAGAAATGAAAACATACGTCCATACAAAAACTTACACAGGACTGTTCATAGCAGAATTATTCATAACATCTAAAAAGTAGAAACAAACTAAATGTCCGTCAACTGATGAATGGATAAATAATATGTGGCACATTCATAATGGGGTATCATCCAGCCACAGAAAGGAATGAGGTACACACACACACAAGGACAAACCTTGAAAACATTATGCAAGTGACTAATAGAAGCCAGTCCACAAAAGACCACATATTGTATGTTTCCACTTATATGAAATGTCCAGAATAGGAAAATCCATAGACACAGAAAATAGATTAGTAATTATTTAGGACTGGGGGCTAAAATGCGGGGAAGAGAAGTGGGGAATGATAGAAAATGGGTACAGGGTTTCTTTTGGGGGTGATGAAAATATTATAAACTTAGGCAGGGCGCAGTGGCTCACGCCTGTAATCCCAGCACTTTGGGAGGCCGAGGTGGGCGGATCACAAGGTCAGAAGATTGAGACCATCCTGTCTAACACAGTGAAACCCCGTCTCCACTAAAAATACAAAAAATTAGCTGGGCGTGGTGGTGGGCGCCTGTAGTCCCAGCTACTCAGGAGGCTGAGGGAGGAGAATGGCGTGAACCTGGGAGGCAGAGTTTGCAGTGAGCTGAGATTGCGCCACTGCACTCCAGCCTGGGTGACAGAGCGAGACTCCGCCTCAAAAAAAAAAAAAAGAAAAGAAAATATTATAAACTTGGATTGTGTTCATGCTTGCACAAAACCCACAGCATATTACACCTAAGGAGGTGAATTTTATGGTATGTGAATTATATCTCAATAAAGATTTTCAAAACAAACAACACAACAAACACTATAAAGTTAGGTCTGGGAAGACTAATTCTAACAACATTTAACTCACAGAAGATGGGATTCTTAAGGGTCAACTATACCTACTTCCAAAAAGGGCAGAGATAAGAAACTGTAGTGGAAAATAGTTGGGTTTCTATAACTTTTCTGAAACACTCAAAATGTCCTCCAGTAATCCTCACGATTATCACTTTGAAGCTGGTTGTACAGAGACAGTCACCTAAAAGTAACGATGGGAAAATAATAAAGGATAGAAAGGGAGAGATGCTGCCCACAGTCAGAATTCATGGAAAAGCTGAAGCCATGAGTCCCAAGTCTCTTTCATCACAGTCATGTACTCTGTCCATTAGGGAAACCACTTTCCAAATAAATAGAAGCACTCATATCACTAATTGATTGTAAAAAAGCATTACATATTAGATACCGATAATAATCCACAAATATGAAGTGCTACCTTAATGCCAAATAACCATGCCCGCTAGAAATCGGTTCCCCATAGCCTCACTTAAGCGGGGCTAAAATAGCGGTTTTATACTACAGCCATTAAGTATGGTGGAAGCAGGCAGGGATTCCCTGTTATGTCTCTTGAGTTTACCTGACAGGCCTTTCTTCTGATGATGCCTAATGATGGCAAGTTACCGTTCTACTACAGTTTTCCCACTTAAACAATTATTTCTAATCTAATCCTGTTAAAACTACTCTCTAGTAAATGTTATCTTAAGCCGAGAACTCAATTTCCACATTTCCAGACATCACCTTCATATAAGACTGCTTATAGGTGGAGTATGAATCCATTCGTGAGACGATGAAGGAAAGACAGAGAATGGGAGTCTCTAGCCTACACAGATGTGGTGCCTATTATTCCATTTGTTTTTGAAAAAATTCCAACACCCGGATCCTAGAGTCTTAATACCTATTATGTAGATAACATTTCAGCCCTACAAGTTTAAAGCCTCAGCTATACATCTAAAGACAAAAACAACAAATTAACGTCTCCATAATGAGCACCCAAGGAGACTCCCCAAAATAACAGGTGTTCCCCAGATGGTACAGGTTTAACTTGCACCTTCCCTGTTGGTTATCAGTGGAGCAGCATGTATTTAGTCAAACACTGGTGAGCTGTTGGCTGCTTTAAGGTAGAACCGAGCTGTTGTGGAAAATGCTGATGCTTATTTAGCAACTACAGTGTGTCTACGATAGAAGGTTGAGGACAGTAAAAAAAAAAAAAAAAATGGCTTTGGCCGGGTGCAGTGGCTCACGCCTATAATCCCAACACTTTGGGAGGCTGAGGCAAGTAGATCACGAGGTCAGGAGATGGAGACCATCCTGGCTAACAAGGTGAAACCCCCGTGTCTATTAAAAATACAAACAATTAGCCAGGCGTGGTGGCGGGTGCCTGTAGTCCCAGCTACTCGGCAGGCTGAGGCAGAATGGCATGAACCCGGGAGGCGGAGCTTGCAGTGAGCCGAGATCGTGCCACTGCACTCCAGCCTGGGCAACAGAGCAAGACTACGTCTCAAAAAAAAAAAAAAAAAAAGAAAAGAAAAAAATGGCTTTGAGGTTTTAGACTGAAGTATTAGAAATGAATTTTGAGAAAAAGATATGAAGTGGACATTTTCACTGGGTACTTTAAAGGAATATTTTATTAATTCAATTATGATATCGTTATTCTTTTGATTGAAAAGCAGCCAACGTCTTCTTATATAGTTAAGTCAAAACTCTTCATTTTAGTTTCAAAAAGTGTGGTATTAACAATGATCTTCAATGATTTCATCAGATATAAAAGAGAGCTGGCCGGGCACAGTGGCATATGCCTACCATCCCAGCACTTTGGGAGGCCAAATCGCTTGAGGTCAGGGGTTCTAGACCAGCCTGGCCAACATGGTGAAACCCCGTTTCTATTAAAAATACAAAAATTACCTGGGCGTGGTGGTGGGCACCTGTAATCCCAGCTACTAGGGAGGCTGAGGCAGAAGAATCATTTGAACCCAGGAGGCGGAGGTCACAGTGAGCTGAAATCACACCACTGCACTCCATCCTGGGCGACAGAGCAAGACCCTGTCTCAAAAAAATAAATAAATAAAATAAAAGCTAAAGAAAAACATCCCCTAAGACAGTTATTAAAAATTATGTGGTTGCTTCATGCCTGTAATCCCAGCACTTTGGGAGGCCAAGGGGGGAGCTTGAGCTCAGGAGTTCGCGACTGGCCTAGGCAACATGTTGAAACCCTGTCTTTACCAAAAATACAAAAAATTAGCCGGGTATGGTAGTGCGTGACTACTCGGGAGGCTGAGGTGGGAGAATGGCCGGGAGATGGAGGTTGCAGTGAGCAGAGACCACATCACTGCACTCCAGCCTGGGCAACAGAGTGAGACCTTGTCTCAAACAAAAACAAAAACACAACAAAACAAAACCAAACAAAACCTTTTATTCTTGTTACCTATCAAAAAAAAAAAAGAGGCTAATTACTTGATTTTCCTACAGGAATCTCGAGTTTTCCACAATTGCAATTTTTAAAGTTTAAAGTTATAACAAAGGAAGAAAACACTTAACTGGTCCAAATGAAGGTATTTGATTTTTGAGGGGGTAAAGGCTGAAAACATAATTGATTCTATTTTAACACTTCAAAGATAGACCAATCCCTGTCCTAAATTGAAAGGGAGCATGCTGAAGTAATGTATTAAGAAAAGGAAGTCTCTATTAAATAAAACCTTTTCCACCCTAAACATGTTTATAATACACACAGTCCAGTTGCTGTGGTGACCCATAGCCCAACTATTTTTCAGAGACAGTAGCTAAAACCCAAAAAAAACACAAAGTCTCCAAATTTTCTTCAGCCTGCTACTTAAAACAAAACCAAGTTATGAATGTATCAAGCCTAGTTTCGAATCAAAATACTCACCGTTGTCAAAAAGTAACCAAAAGTAACATGACGTTTTTAACTACACAGGCTCCTAAAAAATACTCTTTGTATAGGATCCTGCACAGTTCTTACAATATTCTTACAATAAAACTTAAAGACACTACTTCACTAGGAATGAACAGATTCCACTTACGCAGTTTTAATGTTTAAGTAAAATCAAAGAGAAGAGTGTTCCTGAAGGGAAAATATTGAATCATACTACATTTTAATGAAAACACCGCTGCCAAGCCTAAATATTGAAGCACGAAGTTTTCCAAGCCAGGGGGAGGGGGTGTAGAGGGTGGGAAAAGAGGACAGAGGATCTGATCTATCAACCAAAGAGATGGACAAACCATTCTGATGAGGCATAAAACTCCAGAATCTTTATTTAAATTCCCCAAATTTCAAATAGCAATAGCTGGAGAAAAAGTGAAGTGTGTACTTTTGACTACTTCAGTCAACAACATCCCTATTTCCTTCCAAGGCCAGTTACTATCCCGCCCCGAAAGATGTTTCCAATTGATCTTCCCAGGAATGAAGTTACCAGCCTCGATGCAGCTGTGCACAAGGCGGAAAGTAAAGAGGGGCGGGGGGCCGCTGGAGCGAAATAGAAAAAGAAATGAAACTCGACACCGGATGACTAGCGAGCTAGGGGAGAGGAAGAAAAGCGGACGGCCGCGTGTGCCCTACAGGAGATCAAAGTCTGGGGGAAGAGGTGCAACCTCACCGGGCCTTGGTAAGCACTGAATTACTGTACTTTCATTTTCCAACTTCCTGTCACTACAGAAAATCAGAATTGCTCCCCTCCTCCCCATCCACGCCGAAAAAATCGCCGCCACCTTTCGCCCACGAGACTTCGGGGGACCAAGTAAGAGGCTACGAGAGCTAAGCGGTGCGCTGCGGCGTCCACCTGTGCGCCGCGGTGCCCGGCGGGCCGGGGGCGGACCCAAGGGGAGCGCGCGCCCGGCCCCCGCCCCCACTTCCTGTCGTGCCGCGCGCCCCTCGGCCCCCGCCCCCGCTCCCGGCCGGTGGGGCTGTGGCCGCGAGATCCCGAGGGGGCGCGCGGGGCTGACCGCTCACCGACGCCGCGCGCGGGGCTCCCCCTCGGTCTCCGCCTCGAACACGATGCGCCTCTCCGCCCTCAGCCTCCTCCTCACGCTGGAAACTCGAGGACGGCGCGGCAGCCGCTGCGACCCCCGCGGCGGAGCCGTAGAAGGCGGCGGCGGCCGAGCCGAGCCCGCCGGGTGCCCGCAGCCGCCCGCATCTCCCGCCGCCGCGGCTCCTCGCGCCCCGCCCTCCCCGCCCCCGCACGCGGCAGCGGCGGCGCGGGTCTTGGGGCCGCTACACGCCGGGCGCGCGCGTTCGGGGCGTTCCTTGCAGCGGCGGGGCCTGCCAGGCCCTCCGCGGCCGCCGCCACTCTCAAACCCCCCGACTGCTCCTGGGTCCCTCCCAGACGCCGTAGTCGCTACACGTCACTTCCGGGGGGAGGGGCTGCGACCCTAAGGGGCGTTGTGAGCCGCGTCTGCCCGCAAACCCGGGTTTGGTGTGGCCGGGGGATGTAGCTAGGGCGCCTCCTGGAGTCGTCTCGCCGCTCTCCGTCGCGTTCGGTGCGGTTGCTTCCAGGTCCCTGAGGCGCCCGTCCGGAACCCGCCAGGACCCAAGCTGCCGCCTGGGCCGGGACCTCGGACTCCTCAAAGGCGCGCCACGTTCTCCTCGGTTGGAGGGAAGAGGTGGCGCTCGCAGAGCAACCTGCGGGGGACCACTTCTGTTGGTGCTAAGCTTTGGCGAGAGTCTCCTCCCTCCTGTGTCCCTCGTCCTTACCACTCGCTGTTAGAAGTTGGGGCCGTCACAGCTTTCTCATCGAAGTGCCAGATCCCAGGACACTACAAACGCTTGATAAATACTAAATTAGCACTGTGGCTTTCTAGCCTGGGGACTGACAAATGGAAGCGCTGGAGTCGTGGGAAAAGCTTGCCCTGGCGATGGAGGCAGCGACCAGAAATCCATTCGTGGCTCTACCCCTCACTAACTCACCAATTTTAAGCAATCTTAACCTCTCTAAAACAGTCATCATTTATAAGGTGGAGAGAACCCAATATCTTAGAGTTGTTGTAATGATTAAAGAAAATAAGGTGCATGAAACACCTAGCAAGAGTTTCTAGCTTAGAGGTTCTCATTAAGTAAAATTCTTAAGGAATCAGGTCACACTTGATACAAGAAGCTACTTGAGCAGTTTAGCACCACAAGGAATGTAAAGTCATAAATTAGGACAGCTGAACAAAACCTCCAAGAAATAAATTAGGTGTTTGTTTAACAAGAAACCAAAGACAGGTCAGTGTCTGAGTTACTGGTTATTCGAGGCCATTTACTAGCTGTGTGACCTGTAGTGAGTTGGTTAACCTTTCTGGACCTCAGTTTCCTCATGTAAAATGACGATAATGAGCAGCATTGCTGAGAGGATTAAATGAAGTATAGAGCATAATGTACTTAGTGCATTACCTAGCACATAGTAGATACCCAGTAAATCGTGGTGTCATTTATTTTTGCCCCCACAATTGAATGTATAGTTAATTGAACTCACTGAGTGAAATGTGATTCTGTCATCCTTTTGTAGGCTTTTGGAAGAGAATCATCACTTCCTTGATTTCCAGCCTCCTCTTCCATAATACAGAGTAATTATAATCCACAAAGGTAGCTATTCCTGTAAAAACAACTCTACCAAAAGATGTTACCTTTCCAAAATTAGTTTTACCAAAGCATGCAAACATATTAAGACATGTTTTATAAGGAACATGCAGTATCTGAAAAGCACTAGCAGTCTTGGCCCCTAACATAAAATTTTCCTTGCAACAAGTTCCATCTTGGAAACCAAGAAAAAAAAAAGTATTAAGGTAGGCTGTTTAGGATACACCTATTGGAAACATTTGTTTATAGAAAGATTTCATTTTAAAGCCCCCTACCAAGAACAGTTAAGGGTTGTGGAGATCTGCACACTACGCTGCTCTGTTCAAACTGGCAGTAAACATCTGATTCGGCCTCAGGGCCAGTAGTTGTGTCATATCCCTTTTAGACTGAGCTTACGGCATTGTCAATTGCAGTGTATTTTTGGAAAACAGCCTGCTTTGGGAGTTCTTAAATTAGTCATAGCAAATCTGTCTGCTTTTAAATTGACTTTTTTTTTAAGGCGGTACATATTGACAGAAGAGAAAGGAAGAAAAGTGGATTTCTAATTAGAGAACTTGAGGGGAAAAGTTAATTAATGTGCCTGGTTTTCCCACTCAAGATTCTATAAATACACAATCTCTCTCCATGGTTCCTCACACAACAGATGGTTCTGTTTGTGCAAACTCCATGGTAGTTACGTTGGTCAACCAAAAAGACTGCTTTTTCGTTATCTTGTTTGGTCACTTTCCCACCAGATAGATGGATTCCTGATCTTAGCCTTAGTTACTCAGAGCCATCCCAAAGAAAATTTGTAGGTTTTATTACAATGTTTATTTATTTTTTTGAGACAGAGTTTCGCTCTTCTTGCCCAGGCTGGAGTGCAATGGCGCAATCTCGGCTCACCGCAACCTCCGCCTCCTGGGTTCAAGCGAGCCTCCTTCCTCAGCCTCCCAAGTAGGTGGGATTACAGGCATGCGCCACCATGCCCGGCTAAATTTTTTTGTATTTTTAGTAGAAATGGAGTTTCTCCGTGTTGGTCAGGCTGGTCTCGAACTCCTGACCTCAGGTGATCCGCCCGCCTCGGCCTCCCAAAGTGCTGGGATTACAGGCGTGACCCATCACGCCTGGCTTAAAATGTTTAAATATGTATTTTCTACCTGGCCTGCCCTAGATTTTGTTTTTGTTTTTTGTTTTTTTTTTTTGAGACAGAATCTCACACAGTCACCCATGCTGGAGTACAGTGGCACAATCTCGGCTCACTGCAACCTCCGCTTCCCGGGTTCAAGCGATTCTTCTGCCTCAGCCTCCTAGCTGGGATTATAGGTGTGCACCACCACGCCCAGCTAATTTTGGTATTTTTAGTAGAGACGGGGTTTCACCGTGTTGGCCAGGCTGGTCTCAAACTCCTAACCTCGTGATCCGCCTGCCTTGGCCTCCCAAAGTGTTGGGATTACAGATGTGAGCCACCGGGCCTGGCCTAGATTTTTTTTCTTAATCACTGCAGTTAACTCAGCTCTGCAACCCCTTGCCCCTAATTTAATTACATTTCCTATCCCAATAACACCTAGTTATGATCATTACTTCTCAAGGCAACTTCCTCTTCCCTCTCTTTATTTCACTGCTTCATCATTACTCCCAGTCACTATCCCTTTTTCCTAAAGAAGCGTTTCACGGATTTTGACTGACTAAGCAAGCATGGAGCCATCCAGTTAGTTGCCTGTTACGTCTTTCAAGCAATATCCTGTAGCACGTGACATTAAGAAGAGATATCTTTTAAGTCAAAGACAGCACCCACAACCCCAGGTGGGGACAAGTGTGGAGCAAATTGCAACATGACTGAGAAGAAAGAATAAAAATCTGGGATATCTGGGTTCTAGCCTTTGGGTCTCCCTAAACTCAAAACTTGAACCTCCTGAGAAAATCCTTGCGACTTACCCTTTCTGGGTTTCACTTTCAACATCTTTAGAAATAAAAGAGACATACCTTTCACTTCATGTCTGTAATGGATAGACTAAAAGAAAAAGGCAGTAGGCTGGTTGCGGTGGCTCACACCTGTAATCCCAGCACTTTGGAGGGCTGAGGCAGGTAGATCACCTGAGGTCAGGAGTTCAAGACCAGCCTGGCCAACATGGTGAAACCCCATCTCTGTTAAAATACCAAAAAAATTAGCCAGGTGTGGTGGCAGGCACCTGTAATCCCAGCTACTCAGGAGGCTGAGGCAGGAGAATGGCTTGAACCCGGGAGGTGAGGGTTTCAGTGAGCTGATACCGTGCCACTGCACTCCAGCCTGGGTGACAGGAGCGAAACTGTGTCTCAAAAAAAAAAAAAAAAAAGCGGTTGATCAAATGATGCTTTGAACTCTTGGTAAATAGCCCTATTGCTGTTATATTTGTGTGGACTGAGATCTTAGATAGAGGTAAAGTTATCTTTGAAAAGAAAACTCTGGCTAGCTGTATATTGAATCTGGCAGCACTGGCAACCCCTACTACCTGTTAAGGTCCTAAACTTTACCAAATATAACCAGTAAACGTTTCATCCCCAATAATAAGGCTTTTAATCAGAGGGTATTAAGGGTCCGGAGAAAACCCAATCTGAAGGTCATTGAACAAGGTACTTGTGGCCTCTAGACTGTGAAGTAAACTCATGGCAACATCTTTCAGGACTAGCTGTAATCTCCACACAATACACTGTTTTTTCAGAGAGGACATGACGAGACATGAGTTATTGCAATTACCGCCTGAGGCATAGCAACTGTCTAATATGTTTGATGACCTGTCACAAACACAGGTCAGAAAATAGCTTCATATAATTTTCATTCTTGATCTCTACACCCAGTCTACTTATTTTCTTTTAATATTTTTAACCTCAAGTAATTTTATTGGTCTTTGATAAATGTATAATTTCTAGACTTATAAAAATTGATATGGAATATGTAATAGAGAAAGAAGAGAGAATATATCAATTTTTTTTTGAGACAAAATCTCACTCTGTCACCCAGGCTGGAGTGCAGTGATGGGATCTCGACTCACTGCAACCTCTGCCTGCCGGGTTCAAGCGATTCTCCTGCCTCAGGCACCTGAGTAGCTGGGATTACAGGCGTGTGCCACCATGCCTTGCTAATCTTTGTGTATTTAGTAGAGACGGGGTTTCGCCATGTTGGCCAGGCTGGTCTCGAACTCCTGACCTCAGGTGATCCACCCACCTTGACCTCCCAAAGTGTTGGGATTACAGGCGTGAGCCACCTTTGGAAAAGGTGTTCCTTAATTGATAAAAGCTCATGAAATCTGCCTTTTGTATAATTGTTTAAGATTCTGGTGTTTGGACCAGCTCCTTGCAGAATACATATTGCTCTGAATTTTAAGCCAAAATAATTTTTCCTCTCTGGTGTATTTTATAATCACTGTCTGGAAAAAAAATCTTCTTCAATTAAAGTTAATTAAGGAAGCACCAATATATGATACTATGCTGTTATTACAGAAGAAACTCAAAGAGCATTTGCTCTTCTAGGAATTCTGAGTCTTGAATTGGCAACACTGACACCCTCAGCGACCATCATTGCTGTCCACGACTTCCAGCATTTTCAGAATTCTTTTGCTATCCCGTTGACATGAACAAAGAATTCAGCTAAGGATTCAGAAATGATGGGAGAGGCAGTCAGGCTGACAAACGAAGATATAAGTGCAGCTCTGAGCAGGGTTTTGTGTTGCTGTGAGGAAAGTAAAGTGAGGGTTTGGAGAGAGTAAAATTACCACCTCCCACTGCATTAAAGAACATTTCCTGGAAAGGGTGGAGTTTGAAAGACTTGGTGCTAATTCAAAAAGGTGGAATGCCATCTTTTTTTTTTTACTTGCTTTATATATCCAGCAGCAAAACAAAATTGTTCTGCTGTGCTAGAAAATTTGGCTTGTGAGTCGTGTACACAACTCAGGAGTGTGACACAGCTACCAGCTTTCCTCCTAACTCTCAAGGGAAGAAAATTCAAGTTCTGTCTAGGCTCACTCTGTAAAGTGGGAAACTTGCTGGTTTTGTAGGCTTTTTTTTCCCTTCTTTCCCTCTCTCAGCTTCTCCCTGCTTCTCAGAAGATGGAGTTGTGATGCCTGCAACTTACCAAATTTATCTATGAATCAGATTCCAATGGGAGACCCCTAAAGCAGAGGGAGAATAAGGAGTTCTCCCCATGATGGAAAATATCCAGAGACAAGGTTTCATGGAGCAAAGAATTCTGGCTAGATTTGGTTTGTAAGTGGATCCCTCCCCACTGTGTGTACACTTTATCTTTGTCTCTTTGCTTCTTCCCCACCCCCTTTCCCAGCTCTCTCTCTGTCTCTCTCTTGTTCCCTGACCCTTTTTTCTTCCTATGCATACTTTTTTCTTTCCCTTTTTAATCTCTATATCTTAATCCTACCAATGGCCCTCTGAGAATTTATTAGCCATGATAGGGATTCTTAGGCCTGAGATTTCTTATCAAAAAATATTTTTAAAGCATTAACCGTGTGCTGAGCTCTGTGCTGGATACTTTAGGAGATTCAAAAATAAGACCAGTCTCTTCTCTTCAGAAGTTTCCAGTAGATAAAGGGGTAAAATCACTATAATATAGGAAAGAGTATTTAGTGGAGGTAAAAACTACGAATGTTGAGAGTGTTGAGAGTAGGGAGGAGAAGATCAGGAGAATCTTCGTGTTCCCACCAGAGAACCAACCTGACCACTCCAGGGTATGGTATTCAGGATTTGGCCTGAAATGTCTTCTTCTTTACTCTCTCCCATCTGACTGTGTCCTACTTTAGGGCTCAGCTTAGATGTCCCCGATTCCAGGAAGTCCCCTAACACCCTAAACTAGGTTTGGGACTTTCCAGTGTCTCCCATCATGTCCAGTACTGGTCCTTCTTGCAGCACTCTCCACACTGACTTGAAGTTTCTTACTTGTCTCTTCAAGTGTTGGAAATGAGTTCTGGAGAAGAGAGCCCAGGTTGTTTACCTTTGCAGCACAGCTGAAGAATAATCCCTGCCCCAGGAGTGGCTCAGTAAAGGTTTATTGAAGAGATCATCCAGGAAAAGGGAATGGCATGGCAGAGCTCAGAGGCATAAACTGCCTGGCATAGAGATTTGCAGCGTGGCTTGCGCTGGAGTCCGTTTCCTCTGCCTCTCCACGGCCTTTGCTTCACCCACTATTGCCTCTCTTACGTTTGGCCTCTCACCTCCCTCTCCTTCTGCTAGTAAACCTGCTCAAGTCCCACCCATTTAGAAAACTTCCCCCTTCAAGGTATTAGCCTTTCCTTCTCTTTAGTATCAAACTTCAAAAAATAATGGTTTCTATCTCCTGCCTACCCATCCTCACCTTCTGCTTACTCTTCAGCCCACTGAATCTGTCTGCTGTCTCCACCACTGACTTTTCCGTAGTAAAGGCTACAGCTATCCTGATTGCCAAATCTCACGTTCCCTTTTCAGGAACTGTCCTGTTCGCCATCTTCGGCTGTTCCTCAAGACCAGTTTAGATGTTGCCTCCTTAGGTACACATCCCTGACCTCCAGAGCAGACTTAGCTGTCCCTTCCTGGCACCCTCTCGGACACACTCTCTTCTCTTGGCCTCCGTGATTCTTCTATCTCCCTGACCAGTTTTTGTCTCTCTTTTGGGACTTCTCTTCTACCAGCTCTGAAAGAAGGTTCTGTCCTTGCTTCAGGTTTCTGTCTTCGGCCTGTTGTCCTTCAACACACTCCCCATAAGGGACCCCATTCTCTCCAAGCCTTCATTCATCACCCAGATGCTAATGAGCCCTAACCTTTATCCTGACTTCTGTGAACTCTGGATCCGTTTCCAGTGTCCTACAGGATTTCTCCACCTGAATGTCCTCATGACACTTCCATCTCAGAATATACAACTTGAACTCATTACCTATACCTGCCACACCAAACCCTTTCCCAGTTTCAGTTGATCCCCTTTCCCAGTTTCAGTTGAAAGCGTTACCCAGACACCTCAGTCATCCTCAGCAATTCCTTCTGCCTCACCCTCCACAGACAATTGGTCACCATGGCCTGACGCATGTACCTCTAGAATATCTCACATTAATCTGTTCCTCATGCCTGTCCCCAAGGCTCTCATCATCATCTCTCTCTTTTTTTTTTTTTTTTGAGACAGAGTCTTGCTTTTTTTGCCCAGGCTGGAGTGCAGTGGTGCTATCCTGGCTCACTGCAACCTCCGCCTCCCAGGTTCAAGTGAGTCTCATGCCTCAGCCTCCAAGTAGCTGGGATTACAGGTGTGTGCCACCACTCCCAGCTAATTTTTGCTTTTTTTTTTTTTTTTTTGGTAGAGACAGGGTTTCACCATGTTGGCCAGGCTGGTCTTGAACTCCTGGCCTCAAGCAATTTACCCACCTTAGCTTCCCAAAGTGTTGGGATTACAGGTGTGAGCCACCGTGCCCAGCCTGTCATCATCTCTTGCTAGTACTATTGCAGTAGCCTTCTAATTTGTCTCCCAATAACAAGGCAATCCAGCCCATCCTCCACGTTGCCACATGGAAAATTTCTGAAGTACACATTTGATTGTGTCACTCAGCTGTTTTAAGAGTAGCCAGTGATTGATTTCTCTGCTGCTTCCAGAATCAAGTTCAAACTGTAACCTGAAAGACCTGTAAGCAGCAAAGTTTAAAGGCCATATCACCTTCCACTGTTCCCTACTTTCACCTTTCACTGTCTAGCTCTTTTTAAGCCTAATCCCCTCCTTCATAAACTATATCCCCTGCAAACACATAAAGCATTTTCAGGACTCCAGCCTTTTGTTTATATAGTGCTCTCAGCCTGGATTGTCTCCTCTATCCGATGAGATTCTGAAAAACTAAATGCTGTGTCAGTCATCTCTGTATATCCAATGGGTCCTTGCCCAATGCCTGGCATAAAATAGGGACTTAGTAAATTTTGAATGATTAATTCCCACTTCAAGGAAGACTCAGCTCTCAAATGTTATTTCTTCCCTGCTTCCCCTGACCACCTCCCACCTCTACCCCATTAGATGTGATTGTTCTTCCTGTGTGAATGTTCCTATTTATTTAACAAATATTTTGTGAGTTCCTGCCATACACCAGGCACTGTGCTAAGAAAGAGGAATATAAGATGCTTTCAGGGCCAGGCACAATGGCTCATGCTGGTAATCCCAACACTTTGGGAGGCCGAGGTGGGCAGATCAGTTGAGCCCAGGAGTTTGAGACCAGCCTGGGCAACATGGCAAAACCCCATTTCTATTAAATACAAAACTTAGCTGGGCATGGTGGCATGTGACCGTAGTCCCAGCTACTTGAGAGGCTGAGGTAAGAGGATCACCTGAGCTCAGGAGGTAGAGGCTGCAGTGAGCTATGATAGTACCACTGCACTCCAGCCTGGGTGACAGAGTGAGACCCTGACTCAAAAAAAAAAAAAAAAAAAGAACAACAAGACATTTTCAGTTAAGGGTAATAGACTGATAAGTAATCAATTATAGCACTGTATGAATTTGACTTCTCTAGGAAACTCATATAAGTGGAATCATTAGTATTTGTCTTTTTGTGACTGGTTTATTTCACTTGGCATAAATGTCCTCAAGGTCCATCCATGTTATAGCAGGTGTCAGAATTTCCTGATTAATACTAGAGACTCACTTTTATAGCATACCTGTTTGTTTTGCCTAATTTTTTTTTTAATAGACTCTCACTCTGTCGCCCCAGCTGGTGTGCAGTGGCACGATCTCAGCTCACCGCAACCTCTGCCTCCTGGGCTCAAGCAATTCTTCTACCTCAGCCTCCCAAGTCGCTGGGATTACAGGTGCCCACCACCGCGCCCGACTAATTTTTGTATTTTCAGTGGAGACGGGGTTTCGCCATGTTGGCCAAGCTGGTCTTGAACTCCTGACCTCAGGTGATCTGCCTGCCTCGGCCTCCCAAAGTGCTAGGATTACAGGCATGAGCCACTGCACCCAGCCTGTTCTGCCTAATTTTTTTTAAACCATGCATTAATGATGAAATAGTCACCGCTTTCATGACAGCTTTCCTTGCTCTCCAAACTGTGTATTATTACCATCTCTTCTGTATTCTAGGAGAGGAGGAAGAGAGGTGTATATGCCTCTTTATAGCCTGTGTAACATTCTGTTTTGTATTACAGCCATGTTTGTACTTGGGATGGGGACCTTAGCATCTCTTGTTGAACAGAGTGCTTTATACACAACAGACCAACACGTTTGGTTGGATGAATGGTCATATTCAACCTCTTCAGATGCCACTATTCATGGCAATTGACCATTGTCCACAGCCTCATATCAGAGAATCTCAAGGTTAAAAGGTGCTTAAAAATAATGTAGCCCAAGCATCCCTTAATGCTTCAATCTCCTTCACAACCCTGCACCAAACACTTATCCAGCCCATGTTCCAAAACCTCCAAGGCAGAACCCTTCACCCTTTGCCTACCAAAACCTGTATTCCTGTAACCTCTCCTGGCCCCATTCTGATCTCTGGAGAACATAGAACAACTCCATCCCTTCCTCCTCAGAGCAGCCTTTTCAATAGCTGAAGACTGCTCTCAAGTCTCCTGGGAATCTCTTTGCCAAGCTAAATATATCTCCATCCTCTAGTGAGAGGACTTCAAGAACCTTTACTATCTTGCCCATTGCCCTTGCTCTAAATAGGAGGTAAAATGACAATAATGGCCATATTGGGCACAGCATGGTTTTCTGTTGCAAGCTATCGACCCCAGATTGAACAGTCATAAGCTTTATGTAAGCAAAAAGAAAAAAAGTTTTACATCAGGTTTGAAAATAGGCTGCCAGTTGCCTCACTGCTCCAAACACCCTGCTGCCCACTTTGCCACCAGCTAGCAGGTGAGATTAGTGGATTGTGCAGTGGGAAGAGCCTTCCTCATTGGGCCTGTTTCCTTTTCTGTAAACTGAGGGAGTGGTTTGATCCCCACTTCCACAACACAACCAGGAAAGGGGTGGCATGCCTAAAAATGTCATTGTAAAGAAGATGCGATGCAGTGCTACTGCTAGAAGACTATTTGCAGAAATTTTCTACCAGCTCACTGAAATTAAGCATTGGGCCAGCTCCAGCCATTCATCCCTCTGGATGTGTACTGTTGAATTAGTTTCCCAGCATAACATAGACTGCAGTGGTCTGGGCCAGCTCTCAACAGAGTAACAAGGAGGCAAGGTCTTTGGGCCTGCCCTGTCCCTCCTGTACCCCGTCTCTCATTGTCCTGAATGCTCAGTTCCAAGAACCAAACTATGCTCACTGTGGATAGTTTGCTTCTGTGCATCTTTGAAACTCATTGATCAGGGATCTCCGAGAGGATAGGGACTGTATCTGTCTATTCACCCTGTGCCCCTGCCTTCCCCCATTGCACCTTGCTCTTCAGAAAAAAAAAAAAAAATTCATCCAACTGTTTATATTTTCGTGTGAATTTATGTCAGTGCATTATTTTCCCATTTTAAGTCTTATTTCTAATTATGGTCTCCAATTAAGGGGATTCCATCCTCAGCTAACAGGTAAGATTAGTGGAGTGTGCAGTGGGAAGAACCTTCCTCACTGGGCCTCAGTTTCCTCATCTGTAAACTGAGAGAGTGCTTTGATCCCCAGCTCTGGTATCTAAGGATTGATGATTTATTTGGTGTTAGTAAATAAACCTAGGGGCCCTCTGTGCACTCCCAAACCCCTGGGCCCCCATCAAAACACTGTCACCTTGTATTAGGGTCTCCAGATAAATAGAACCAATAGGGTTTGTGTGTGTGTGTGGTGTGTGTGTAAAGAGATTTATTACAAAGAATTGGCTCATGCTTATTGAAGGCTGACAAGTCCCAAGTCCCAAGATCTGCAGGGTAAGTCAGCAAGCTAGAGACCCAGGAGAGCCTGTGGTACAGTTCCGGTCCAAAGGCCAGCAGTTACAGACCCAGGAAGAGCCAATATTTTAAGTCCACAGGTAGGAAAAAGTCAATATCCCAGTTTAAATGCAGCCAGGCAAGAGGAATTCTGTCTTACTCAGAGCAAGGATCTGTTTTGTTCTGTTCAGGCCTTTACTGATTGGATGAGGCCCACCCACATTATGGAAGACAAACTGCTTTACTCAGTCTACCGATTTAAATGTTCATCCCATCCAAAAACATCCAGAATAATGTTTGACCAAATATCTAAACATCCTGTGGCCCAGTCAAATTGACACATAAAATTCATCATCATACCCTTAGAGGTAGGTAACAGCCACTCAAAAGGCCTGGCCCTGTCGTGAACAAGAGAGGTATCAGACAGGCAAGTTCTTTGAACTCCTGGATATAAAGGCAAGGCCCATCCTTGGTCTCCGACTCTATCTCTTCCCCTAACACCCCTGCCCACAATTCCTACAATTTCTTTCCACTGCCATTCACATCTTTTTTTTAAGATGGAGTTTCACTCTTGTCGCCCAGGCTGGAGTGCAATGGTGCGGTCTCGGCTCACTGCAACCTCCACCTCCCAAGTTCAAGCGATTCTCTTGCCTCAGTTTCCTGAGTAGGTGGGATAACAGGCACCTGCCACCGCACCCAGCTAATTTTTGTATTTTTAGTAGAGACGGGGTTTCACCATTGTTGGCCAGGCTGGTGTCGAACTCCTGACCTCAGGTGATCCGCCTGCCTCGGCCTCCCAAAGTACTGGGATTACAGGCGTGAGCCACTGCGCCCAGCTATTTTTTTTTTTTAACATTAAGAAAATTTTAAGCCAAGCGCGGTGGCTCACGCCTATAATCCCAGCACTTTGGGAGGCCAAGGCAGGCAGATCACTTCAGGTCAGGAGTTCGAGACAAGCCTGAACAACTTGGTGAAACCCCATCTCTACTAAAAATACAAAAATTAGCTGGGCATGGTGGTACATGCCTGTAATTCCAGCTATTCGGGAGGCTGAGGCCGGAGAATGGCTTGAACCCAGGAGGCAGAGATTGCAGTGAGCCCAGATCACACCACTGCATTCCAGCCTGGGTGACAGAGTGAAAACTCTGTCTCAAAAAAATAAAAGAAGAAAAAGAAAATTTAAAAGGATTTTTAGGAAAATATCACTTATAAAATTACTAGATATTCATAAATTAAATAAAATTATTCTTTTTATAGCACACTGAAACAAAAGCCACAAACTCATCTGAAAAACTGTGAAACCACTCATCATTCATAGAGTATTACTAAACTGAATCTAAAGGTCAAAAAAAAGTACTGCAGTAAACCACATGATACGCAAAAGTAAAACACAACTTTTATCTTAGGCCCAGCCACCTGATATTAGAAGCTGGAGCGTTAAGCTGAGGTTGTCCACTTGCTCAAAAGAAATACAGTTTTCATTTGCCCATTCATTTTGTTTGCCCAATAATTCATTTAAACAAACAAGCAAATGTAATGAGCACCTACTATGTGTAAACACAGAGCTAGAGTGGGGGCAACACAACAATGAATAAGATGCAGCTTTTCCCTGGAAGATCTTGGTGGAGGACCAGATTGCAAATTCTTGCCTGGGCTTCAGAAATCAATTTAGTATCATGGCTGGGCGTAGTGGCTCACACCTGTAATCCTAGCACTTCGGGAGGCCGAGGTGGGCAGATCACCTGAGGTCAGAAGTTTGAGACCAGTCTGGCCAACATGGTGAAACCCCATCTCTACTCAAAAAAATACAAAAATTAGCCAGGCGTGGTGGCACGTGCCTATAATCCCAGGTACTGGGGAGGCTGAGGCAGGAGAAATGCTTTAACCTGGGGTGGGGAGCTGAGGTTGCAGTGAGCTGAGATAGAGTCACTTCACTCCAGCCTGGGCGAAAGAGCAAGACTCTGTCTTTAAAAAAAAAAAAAAAAGCATCGTTTCTCCTAGGAAGCCCTCTCTGATCCCCCAGGGCCCCTCTGAGACTGGGCCCCTCCAGGCACACCCCCATCACAGCACTGTGACACATTCTATAATTGCTTCTGCATATCTCCAGCCCCCTCACTGCTTGGGGACATCCAAGAGGACAAAGACTGCATCTGTCTCTTCACCGTGTCGCAGCCCCAGCACGTGGTAGTTGCTTAATAAATGTGGAAAGACTTAGCAGATGATGAAGTCAAACAAATTTCTGCCCAGTGAACATAAGGACCACAGTAGCAGTATGCTATAAGGAGACTGAGGCAGGAGTGATTAACTTCAGAGGCCATAGAAAGAAATGTTTAAGCTGAGTGTTGGAGAATAAATACAAATTCAGTAGGCAGAGAGCTCTCCATGAAGAGAATGCAGCCAACAGCAAAGGCACTGAGGCTCAACAGAGCAAAGTTTGCATGAATGGAGGGAAGCAGGTCATCATGGCTGAAGCAGGATTTGAGGGGCTGGGAGAGCTGGGGCGGTGGGCAAAGGGGATAAAGAGGTGTACAAAGCCACACGTGAAGGGGCTTGTTTGTCGCATGCAGAAACGTGAGTCTCCTGAGGGTCCTCCGCCAGCCCAAGCATGAGGTAGTCAGCTCAGTGCTCCGGCCAGATAACCCAGGCTGTAGTACAGGCATGGACCCAGCGGAGGGACAGGCGGGACTGGAGAAAGGAAGAGGGATGGGTTCATGTGTGAGTCCAGAAAGAGATGCTAAGGGCCCAACCATGACAGTAGCAGTGAGGATGGCAATGAGAACATCAATGTGAGGGATATGTAGGAGATAAAATCAATAAGACTTAGTGGGTTTTTTTTAATGACTAATGCATGAAGGCTAGGAAAATATATGTACAATCAATTGAAGTGCTCACATCTTTCAAGAGTTCATTATGTCAAAAACATTCTGCAGCTGTTTCATACAAGGAAATCTTTTTTTTTTTTTTTGAGTTGGAGTCTTGCTCTGTCACCCAGGCTGAAGTGCAGTGGTACCATCATAGCTCACTGCAACCTCTGCCTTCCAGGTTCAAGCCATTCTCCTGCTTCAGCCTCCTGAGTACCTGGGATTATAGGTGCCCGCCACCACCCCAGCTAATTTTTTTTTTTTTTGTATTTTTTGTAGAGACAGGGTTTCACCATGTTGGCCAGGCTGGTCTTGAACTCCTGACCCCAGGTGATCCACCTGCCTCAGCCTCCCAAAGTGCTGGGATTACAGGCGTGAGCCACTGTGCCCGGCCAGGAAATCATTTTTATCCCTATTTTAAAAACAACCTTCTAGTGGTCATTTCTCTCCACTTCCCCCAACTTTGTACCTCAGTACCTATTGACGGTTATCAAACAGTCTTGTGCTGTTAGAAATAACTTTCCTGGCCAGGCTCGGTGGCTCATGCCTGTAATCCCAAAACCCTGGCAGACCGAGGCCACAGGATGACTTGAGGCCAGGAGTCTGAGACCAGCCTGGGCAACATAGTGAGACCACATCTCTAATAAATAAAAAAAGAATAATCATAAAATAAAAATTACAAAAAAAAGGACTTTTCACTTGAACATGTCTTATTTTCCCACAGGGAAAACTGAGAACTCAAAGAGAGCAATGACAGCATTTTAGACATCCTCATACCCACCCCATAGTTGTACGTACCATGGTGCCTTATACCTACCAGGTATCCAGTAAACAGCAATGGCTGGTTGACTGGTTGGTTGGTGTGTATCAGAAGGTGATGAGACGGGCAAAAGTCCTCCACTTAAAAAAAAACCTTTTTATTTTGGAATATTAGAGTTACAGGACAGCTGCAAAGATAATGCAAAGGTTTCCTATACAGCCTCACCTCCACCTTTGAAAATTGGTGATGGTAGAAGAAAAATAACCCTGAACCAGTGTGCCCTTGGGCAGGTCACACCACCTTAGCAGGCCCCAGTTTTATCACTGAAAGCAAGATAACAGGGTTTGCCTCACTGTCTTAGTCAGCTTGAACTGCTATACCAAAATACCATAGCTGGGCACAGTGGCTCACGCCTGTAATCCCAGCACTTCAGGAGGCCAAGGTGGGCGGATCACGAGGTCAGGAGATCGAGACCATCCTGGCTAACACGGTGAAACCCCGTCACTACTAAAAAAAATACACAAAAAAAATTAGCTGGGCGTGGTGGCGGGCACCTGTAGTCCCAGCTATTCAGGAGGCTGAGGCAGAAGAATGGTGTGAACCCAGTAGGCGGAGCTTACAGTGAGCTGAGATAGCACCACTGCACTCCAGCCTGGGTGATAGAGCAAGATTCTGTCTAAAAAAAAAAAAAAAAAAAAAAAATTCCAGACTAGGTGGCTTATAAACAATGGGTATTTATTCCTCACAGTCCTGGGGCCTGGGAAGTCCAAGGTCAAGGCTGTGGCAGATTGAGTGTCTGCTGAGGGCCTGCTTCCTGGCTCATAGAGGCCATCTTCTCACTGTGTCCTCACATGGCAGAAGGGGCAAGAGAACTCTTTTAAAAGGGCACCAATCCTATTGATGAGGGCTTCCACCCTCATGACCTAATTGCCTCCCAAAGGCTCCACCTCCAATGCCATCACACTGGGGGTTAGGTTTCAGCATAATCTGGGGAGGAGCACAGTCTGTAGCAGCCGCCTCCACACTCTTCACCCATCACTGTAATAAAATCACTGAGAAGAGGTCAGGCAGTGCCGTGTTCTCTGGGTCTAGAGCCTCTCCAGGATCAGGTCCCTCAGCAGGCAGGCAGCTGCTCCCTGTCTGCCTCCTCGGTGCCGAATCTGGGCTGCCAGTGTGTCTTTCATTGCCACAGCCCCAGAACTAACATGAGGCTCAGCATACAGGAAGGTAGACAGATACTACTTGATGGAAAGAAGGAGAGTGCATTAACTAGGGACTGTCAAATGCTAAACAGTCAATTGGGGGAGGGGGGTAGAGTGAGGTCCTGGAATTCTAGAGTTGGGTCTGTAATCCCAGCACTTTGGGAGGCTGAGGCGGGTGGATCACGAGGTCAGGAGATCGAGACCATCCTGGCTAACACAGTGAAACCCTGTCTCTACTAAAAATACAAAAAATTAGCCAGGCGTGGTGGCAGGCTCCTGTAGTCCCAGCTACTCCGGAGGCAGGAGAATGGTGTGAACCCAGGAGGCGGAGCTTGCAGTGAGCCGAGATCGCACCACTGCACTCCAGGCTGGGCGACAGAGGGAGACTCCGTCTCAAAAAAATAAAATAAAATAAAATAAATAAAATTAAATAAAATAATAAAATAAAATAAAATGATCTGTTAACACCCTCACTTGTTCACACAGTAGGACAGTAACTTGTCCAAGGTCAAATGCTACTAGGGGGCAGAATGGGGCCAAGTGCTTCTGTCACAGGGCAAGCTGCCCCTAATGTGCATGGAGATCTAGTGACAGTATTGGGTGCCAGAAAGTCCCAGCTCTAAACAGTCCTTCTGCCAAGGGTGATAAAACCGTCAGGCTGCTGTAATCAGATCTGAGCCTGGAAACCAAGGGCTTTTCCCCCAGCAGCACCAGGAGTAACCTGAGATCCAAGCTCCCTGGGAGATATTCCCCACCCCTACGCTGGCTGCCCACTGCCCCATCTCTCTGTAACTGGCTCTGCAGGGAGGGATACCCCAGGCCAGAAGGGAAAACCCACGAAATGTGTGAAGGATGGGGCATTGCCCATCCAGTACCCCTCCTGCCCCCTTCTCTCCAATTCCCAGCCTCAAATGCAGGCCAGAACCCAGGGCTCCACCCACCTCTGGGAGATGGGCAGAACCCAGCATGATGGGGCAGTGAGGGCTGCTCCCTCCTCCTCTCCCATCAGGAGTAATCATGGACCTCCCTCCTCTAAACTCTATTTGTGGCTCACGTTCTGCGTTTTCTGCTTTCATCCTCCCTGACACGTCTATGCATGGTTGACTCACACCTGCTTTTTCTTTTCCACCTAAATTAAGTGGTCCTTAAGGGCAAGGGCCAGATTGCACTTGTCTTAGACCCCAGGTGGAGAGACCTCAGTAAACATGACATTTCTGAGACTACTTGCAGTTTCCCACTTGCTTTCTAGAGTCTCCCTTCTTCCTGATTCTCTCCTCACTTCTGTTCTTCTTAGCAAGTTGATGTTTCTATGAGGAATGTGATTTAAAATCAAGAAACTACCAATACAAGGCCCCAATTGCCTGTGAGCTGGTTTAGTGGTCCCAGATATTTATTTATTTTTTTGAGACGAAGTTTTGCTCTGTCATCCAGGCTGGAGTATAGTGGCATGATCCTGGCTCACTGCAACCTCCACATCCTGGGTTGTGATTCTCCTGCCTCAGCCTCCTGAGCGACTGGGACCACAGGTGCGCACCACCAAGCCCAGCTAATTTTTTGTATTGTTTTGTAGAGACAGGGTTTCGCCATGTTGCCCAGGCTGGTCTCAAACTCCTGAGTTCAAGCAATCTGCCCACCTTGGCCTCCGAAAGTGCCAGGATTACAGGTGTGAACCACCGTGCTTGGCTTTGGTCCCAGTTGTTTAAAATGTGTGCTAGAAACGCTCCTCTGTGCCCCTGAGCTTCCTGTTCCTTAAGAACTTCCAGGCTCCTTTTGTGTGCCCTGTTGAGTGTCAGGACTGAAACCGTTCACACATGTGAGGAGGACAGCTCCTGTTCCCAGGGAGAAAGGATGAATGCGCCTGTGAGCCAGATTCTAGGTGTTGGTACCACAGACAGGCTGACCCTGATGATTGACTGTGGTTCTTTTTACTTCTCACATCATCCTTAACACCCACCTGCACACCAAAAGCCTCTGGGCCAGGCCTTTAACTCTGTTTCAATGTGGGAGAGATTAGAGAAGATGCATGTATATACAAGATACACAGTTCTGAACTTGCATTGGAAATATCAATATAAACTCACAATGTAGTTACATTTTTCAGCCTTGCACTGTGGCTGGAGCCTATAATCCCAGTACTTTGGGAGGCCGAAGTAGGAGGATCACTTAAGCCCAGGATTTGGAGACCAGCCTGGGCAATATAGTGAAAGACCCCACCTCTATTTAAAAAAAAAAAAAAAAAAGAAAACAAAAAACATTTCCTGGGCACATGTTCTCAGGGCCTCCTGAGCCTGTGTCACAGGACATGATCCTTACACACAAAATCACACATTTCCTAGCTTTGTCAACGGAAAAAGCCTAAAACCAATGACCAACTCAGTAACAACAAACACTTCTGATGGCCATGGTATTTATGGTCTCTAAATCCCATTTCCATAAGAAGCAACCAAAGACCCTTAGAAGAAATAGCTCATTCCAGGTCTGTGGCAGTAAAAATACAAGCTAATCCTGCACATCCAGTCATGCCAGAAAGCAAAGAAGCTTTGAAAGATCACTTAGTCAAGACTGCAGTGAGCCATGAACACACCACTGCACTCCAGTCTGGGCAACAGAGCAAGACTGACTTCAAAACACAACAAAACAAAGACCATTTAGGATTGTGTCAAAGGACTCAGAAATCAACTTGAAGAGGCTCCCACTGGCCAAAGATGGGGACAATTTGAACATGAATAAGGATAACAACTGCAAAGGATTTAAACACAACAAATATGTTTAAATCCATGAAAACATCATGAAACTAAGGAAGAAACCTCTGCCATCATCAGGGGATGCTAGGGAATCAATTCATTAATTTGAAAACTGGTGCGTGGCTGGGCGCAGTGGCTCACGCCTGCAATCCCAGCATTTTGGGAGGCCAAAGCAGGTGGGTCACCTCAGGTCAGGTGTTCGAGACCAGCTTGGCCGACATGGTGAAACCTCGTCTCTACTAAAAATGCAAAAATTGGCTGGGTGTAGTGGTAGGTGCCTGTAATCCCAGCTACTTCGGATGCTGAGGCAGTACAATTGCTTGAACCTGGGAGGTGGAGGTTGCAGTGAACCAAGATAGCACCACTGCACTCCAGCCTGGGCGACAGAGCAAGACTCCGTCTCAAAAAAAAAAAAGAAAAAGAAAAAGAAAACTGGTGGGTACAAGGAAGGAGGTATGCACTTGTTGAAGAAACGATAGAATATCCTATGATAGATAGATAGAAAGGATAGACTATCCTATGATAGATAGAAATGATACAATATCATATGATAGATAGAAATGATAGAATATCTCGTGATAGATAGATAGAAATGATAGAATATCCTATGGTAGATAGAAATGATAGAATATCCTATGGTAGATAGATAGAAATAATAGAATATCCTATGATAGATAGAAATGATAGAATATCCTATGATAGATAGAAATGATAGAATATCTGATGATAGATAGAAATGATAGAATATCCTATGATAGACAGAAATGATAGAATATCCGATGATAGATAGAAATGATAGACTATCCTATGATAGACAGAAATGATAGACTATCCTATGATAGATAGATAGATAGAAATGATAGAATATCCCATGATAGATAGAAATGATAGAATATCCTATGATAGAAATGATAGAAGGCCGGGCGCGGTGGCTCACGCCTGTAATCCCAGCACTTTGGGAGGCCGAGGCGGGCGGATCACGAGGTCAGGAGATCGAGACCATCCTGGCTAACACGATGAAACCCCGTCTCTACTAAAAGTACAAAAAATTAGCCGGGCATGGTGGCGGCCACCTGTAGTCCCAGCTACTCAGGAGGCTGAGGCAGGAGAATGGCGTGAACCCGGGAGGCGGGGCTTGCAGTGAGCCGAGATCATGCCACTGCACTCCAGCCTGAGCGACAGAGCCAGACTCCGTCTCAAAAAAAAAAAAAAAAAAAAAGAAATGATAGAATATCCTATGATAGATAGAAATGATAGAATATCCCATGATAGATAGAAATGATAGGATATCCTATGATAGAAATGATACAATATTATACGACAGAGAGAAATGATAGAATGTCCTATGATACATAGAAATGATAGAATATCCTATGATAGATAGATATACATGATATAATATCATTTTACAACCCCCGTGAAATAATGGATCTAAGTAAAGTTATCAATGACTGCAAACACCGAAAACAGAAGACAACCACTGGCCTGGGCTACTTTGTGAGACCCCGTCTCTACAAAAAAATACAAAAATTAGCCAAGCAGGCTGGGTGCGGTGGCTCAGGCCTGTAATCCCAGCACTCTGGGAGGCCGAGGTAGGCAGACCACCTGAGGTCAGGAGTTCGAGATCAGCCTCACCAACATGGTGAAACCCCATCTCTATCAAAAATACAAAAATTAGCTGGGCATGGTGGCGAGCGTTTGAACCTGGGAGGCGGAGGTTGCAGTGAGCCTAGATCACGCCATGGCACTCCAGCCTGGGTGACAAGAGCGAAACTTCGTCTAAAAAAAAAATTACCCAAGAGTGGTGGTGCACACCTGCAGTCCCACCTGCTCAGAAGGCTGAGAGGGGAGGATCACCTGGCCCCAGGAGGTCGTGGCTGCAGTGAGCCACCACTCCAGCCTGGGTGACAGAGTGAGACCCTGTCTCAATAAAAGAAAAAAAAAAGCCCAACAGTATACGCTCCCTTATATGGAAGTACAAATCTATTAAGTATTCTTGCAAAAACAAACAAACCAAATCTGTTGTCTCTGACTTTAATTACCAGTTTACAGAAAATACAGGGGCAGTAAAAAAAAATTACCATGGGAATACAGATGGTCTAACAGAAACTCCGTTTAACAAATAAAGAAAAAATAATCGAGGACATACCTTTGGATTAAAAGATTACAAGAGAAACGGGCACGGTGGCTGAAGCCTGTAATCCCAGCAACTTGGGAGGCCAAGGCAGGTGGATCATATGAGGCCAGGAGTTCGAGACCAGCCTGTCCACAACGTGGTGAAACCCCGTCTCTACTAAAAATACAAAAAAATTAGCCGGGCGTGCTGGCAGGCACCTGTAATCCCAGCTACTTGGAAGGCTGAAGCAGGAGAATCGCTTGAACCCAGGAGACGGAGGTTGCAGTGACCGAGATCGAGTCACTGCACTCCAGCCTGGGTGACAGAGTGAGACTCCTTCTCAAAACAAACAAAAAAAGATTACAAGAGGATTTAATAACAAGATTACAAGAGGATTTAAGAGACATATCAGCCCATTGCAATGTATGGAATTTATTTAGATTCCAATTTGAAAAAAACTATACCCCCAAACATTTATGAGGCCGGGAAATGTAAACAGTGACTGGATATTTGCTTATCTTAAAGAATTACTATTCTTAGGTATCATCATGGTAGTGTGACTACTTAAAAAAAAAAAAGTCCTGGCCGGGCTTGGTGGCTCACACATGTAATCCCCCAGCACTTTGGGAGGCCGAGATGGGCAGATCACCTGAGGTTAGGGATTCCAGACCAGCCTGGCCAACATGGTGAAACCCCATCTCTACAAAAACTACAAAAATTAGCCAGGCATGGTGGCTCATGCCTGTAATCCCAGCTACTTGGGAGGCTGAGACAGGAGAATCACTTGAACCCAGGAGGCAGAGGTTGCAGTGAGCAGAGATCGCGCTATTGCACTCCAGCCTGGGCAACAAGAGTGAAACTATGTCTCAAAAAAAAAAAAAAGAAAAAAAAAGTCCTTATCTTTTAGGGATATATTCTGAAATATTTCCTAATGAAATATGATATCTGAAATTTGCTTCAATGTTATGTAAGAGGAATGTACAGAAGTATTGATGAAACAATGTTGACCATGAGCTGGTAATTGCTGAAGATGAATGATGAGTACATTGGCATTCTTTATACTCTTCTCTCTGCTTTTGTAGGTATTTAACATCTCCATGATAAAAAGTTTAAAACAGGCCGGGCGCGATGGCTCACGCCTGTAATCCCAGCACTTTGGGAGGCCGAGGCAGGCAGATCACTTGAGGTGGGGAGTTTGAGACCAGCCTGGCCAACATGGCAAAACCCTGTCTCTACTAAAACTGCAAAAAAAAAAAAAAAAAAAAAATTAGCCAGGCATGGTGGCATGTGCCTGTAGTCCCAGCTACTTAGGAGGCTGAGGTGGGAGAATCACTTGAACCCGGGAGGTGGAGGTTGCAGTGAGCTGAGATGGTGCCACTGCACTCCAGCAGCCTGGGCAACAGAGTGAGACTCCATCTCAAAAAAAAAAAAGTTTAAAACAGCATTTTGAATATATGTCCCTAACTGGATATATCCCAAGGACTAAAACAAACCACAAAGAAATCTTAAATTTCATTTAGTAATGTTATTGTCAGCAATATATTACTATTGTCACTTTGGAAACTTATATAGACTGAATGATAAAGCATATAAGTAATTATGTTAATATGACTAGGAACCCAAAATTTCAGCTCACTGCAACCTCCGCCTCCCGGGTTCAAGCGATTCTCCTGCCTCAGGCCCCCGAGTAGCTGGGACTACAAGTGCACGCCACCACGCCCAGCTAATTTTTGTATTTTTAGTAGAGACGGGGTTTCTCCATGTTGGCCAGGATGGTCTTGATCTCGTGATCTGCCTGCCTTGGCCTCCCAAAGTGCTGGGATTACAGGCGTGAGCCACAGCGCCCGGCCCCTGCAAAATATATATATTTTTGAGATGGAGTTTTGCTCTTGTCACCCAGGCTGGAGTCCAGTGACACGATCTCAGCTCACTGCAACCTCCACCTTCCGGGTTCAAGTGATTCTCCTGCCTCAGCCTCCCAAGTAGCTGGGATTACAGGCATGCGCCACCACGTCCAGGTAATTTTTGTACTTTTAGTAGAGATGGGGTTTCTCCATGTTGGTCAGGCTGGTCTCAAACTCCTGACCTCAGGTGATCCACCCGCCTCAGCCTCCCAAAGTGCTGGGATCACAGGCGTGAGCCACCGTGCCCAGCCACCCTGCAATATTTAATTTGACTTGGAACATCAGTATTAACTTACTTTTTGTTGTTTCTAAAAGATAAACATCTCCTAGCTATGCCCACTGAAAAGACCTTAAAAAAAAAAAATGGCCAACCTAGTAGCAACCCTGTACTCAGATTGTGGTCCCTGACATGCACCAGAGATTGAGAAATGGCCAAGTCCATGTCTGGGGCAGGAAATGGACAAGATGAACTTGAGCTATCTTGTGCCTAAAATCAAGGAAACATCAAAGGCTACTGGAGTGGTCAAAAGAACACAGGAAACATCCGGAAGGAGGTCCCAGATGGACAGCTTGAGCCTCAACAATACCAACTGCAATGGATTGAAACACAAATGCATGAAATCCACAAGTTTGTAATGATAATTAATTTAAAACAATAACCTCACTGATCACCTTGGTAGCTGTTAGAGCATCATCTGATTACTCCAAAAATTGGTAAGTGATGGGATAGTATCAAGCATTTATCATAGTTTTCCCATACAAACCATATTTTAGCATAATCAAATAATGAATGAGGAAAACATTTTCTTTATGGAAGACTCATACCGAATAAGTAATTAAGGAGTGATAGAACTAGAAAATCATAAATTTGCAATATCTAATGCAATAGAATCTAGGCAATGATCATCAATGGTTTAGGAGAAGGGTTAATGAGACACTTTGTAATGGCCAACATGGGCAACATCTCTACAAAGATAAAAACTAGCTGGTGTGGTGGTACACACCGTAGTCCTAGCTACTTGGGAGGCTGAGGCAAGAGTATTGTTTGAGCTCAGGAGGTGGAGGCTGTAGTGAACTATGATTGCACCACTGCACTCAGCCGGGGTGACAGAGTGAGACCCCGTCTCCAAAAAAACCCACAAACCGTATAATGGATGGGTCAGTCTGACATCACCTGAACCCACTGAAAGTGGAACAGCGAGGCATGATGTGCCACATGAGATGATGCCATCTCCACAGCTCCGCTTATGAAATAGTCCTGTCAAAAAATAAATAAAAATCTGGCTGGGCACGGTGGCTCACACCTGTAATCCCAGCACTTGGGGAGCCCAAAGCGGGTGATCACCTGAGGTCAGGAATTCCAGACCAGCCTGGCTAACATGGTTAACCCCGTCTGTACCAAAAAATACAAAAAATTATCTGGGCATAGTGGTGCGTGCCTGTAATCCCAGCTACTCGGGAGGATGAGGCACAAGAATTTGCTTGAACCTGGGAGGCGGAGGTTACAGTGAGCTGACATCATGCCACTGCACTCCAGCCTGGGCAACAGAGCGAGACTCCGTCTCAAAAATAAATAAATAAATAAATAAATCTATCTAAATTTATTCAAGCCTCCTAGCTCTTATTAGCTTACAGGGAAAAAAAAAAAAAAAAGAGGACAAAGAGGAGTATCTTTTTATTTTTTGTGGAGATGGGGTTTCACCACATTGCCCAGGCTGGTCTCAAACTCTTGGGCTTGAGTGATCTGCCTGGCTCAGCCTCCCATAGTGCTGGGACCACAGACGTGAGGCATCTGTGCCTGGCTCAAGAGGAGCATCTTAAACACCACTCTGAGGATACGGTCAGCCAAATATAGAATGGGGGCAATTCTGTAGGAAAAATTATTGTTCATCAATAAGTAGCACTGAAAGAATAGAGGAGCTGTTAGAGATTAAGAGAAACCTGAGACACACAGCAACTAAATACAATTTGTTTATCTCAGTTGATTCCTGATTCAAACCAACCAAAGAATTTTTGAGGCAATTGGAGAAAACTGTCCATGGACTGGATAATTGATAAGGAATTATTGTATACTTTGTGGGATATCATGGTATTGTGATCAAGTTGTTAAAAATTTAGTCCTATTTCTTAAGAGACACAGAAGTATATACAGGTGAAACTAAATTGTCTGGCACGAGCTTTAAAAATACCCTAGGGGATGGGGGAAAGGGAAAGATGAAACAAAGCAGCAGAATGTTAATAACTGTTGCAGCTTGGTTCTTTATATCTGGCTCCCTACTTGTGTATATTTGAAATTTTCCGTAACAAAAAAGTTAAATGTAGAACATTTTTTAAAAATAGGTAAAACAAGCCCTTGCACAGGTTATTAACGGAACTGAACTCTTGGGAATTTAAGGAACTGGAAGGCCAGTCGAGGTTGGAGGCATCGGGGAGATGGCAGGGAAGACTCTGAGTTTGACCTGGACCTGGCACGAGGGTGGAGGAGAGGGGAAGGGGCATGAACCAAGGCACAGTGGGGTCAAAAGCCTCATCGTGCACATGCCAAGTGCATTCCCTATTCCCATGCTGTGGGTGATGGGTGCTTGTTCCATCTCCTGGCCACACTATGGGTTTTTTTTTTTTTTTTTTTCATTTTTTGAGATGGAGTTTCACTCTTGTCACCCAGGATGGAGTGCAATGGCACGATCTCGGCTCACTGCAACCTCCACCTCCTGGATTCAAGCGATTCTCCCGCCTCAGCCTCCCGAGTAGCTGGGATTACAGGCACGCACCACCACACCTGGCTAATTTTTTATATTTTTAGTAGAGACAGGGTTTCATCATGTTGGCCAGGCTGGTCTCAGAACTCCTGACCTCAAGTGATCCACCTGCCTCAGCCTCCCAAAGTGCTGGGATTACAGGCGTGAGTCATCATGCCCATCCCTACTCAGGGGTCTTTTAGAAGGAAAATGCCACCATTGCCCCACACTTCAGACTCTTTCTGACCCCCTCTCCCCAACTCTGAAACCCCCCAGTCCAAGGTGCAGCACAACCCCCCCCAATTGGCAATTGACACAAAGAGTGCCGGTCTATGCCTCCACCTGCTGGTGGCCACTGGGAAGTGAAGCTGTCAAAAGCCAAAGGGCTCCCTGAACTGAGAGTTAAGAATGTTGTAGAAAGATCAGGACTTTCCCCCTCATAAAAGAAACACATGCCAATAAACATATAAGAAAGCCTTTAATTTTGTCACCATAAACATTATACTCTGATTGCTCACTTACAGTATAAAATATTCACCCTGCTAAATAAATAAGACAACATTATTGCAAACGGCACTTAAACCCCCCTGAGAGATAAGACCTCCCTTAGCTCAGGCAGGGGGTGCTCCTGAGTTTCTGTGTGAGATTCCCCAAGCACAGATATACTCTGGGGGCTGAGATGGACAAAGGCTTGGGAAACCGCACTTTGTGCTTCTGGTCCTGCAGTAGCTCCAAACAGGGTTGTGGAGCCGGTGGGGAAAGTTGGGGGTAGGGGAAATTTTGGGCAGTGCCTTCATCAGCCCAGTCCTAGAGAGAGTAGAGGGGAGTGGAAGTGGGGGGAACCAGGCTGGGCCAAGAGAAGAGGGGTGGTTAGGGAAGCCGTTGAGACCTGAAGCCCCACCCTCCACCTTCCTTCAACACCCTAACCTTGGGTAACAGCATTTGGAATTATCATTTGGGATGAGTAGAATTTCCAAGGTCCTGGGTTAGGCATTTTGGGGGGCCAGACCCCAGGAGAAGAAGATTCTGGCAATGATCAGCCCAATGACCAGCTATCTCAGGGGACCTGATTGTTGGGGATCCCCCACCCTACCCAAATATTAGACACCAACACAGAAAAGCTAGCAATGGATTCCCTTCTACTTTGTTAAATAAATAAGTTAAATATTTAAATGCCTGTGTCCCTGTGATGGCAACAGAAGGACCAACAGGCGACATCCTGATAAAAGGTAAGAGGAGGGTGGATCAGCAAAAAGACAGTGCTGTGGGCTGAGGGGACCTGGTTCTTGTGTGTTGCCCCTCAGGACTCTTCCCCTACAAATAACTTTCATATGTTCAAATCCCATGGAGGAGTGTTTCATCCTAGAAACTCCCATGCAAGAGCTACATTAAACGAAGCTGCAGGTTAAGGGGCTTAGAGGTGGGAAACCAGGTGACTGAGTTTATTCAGCTCCCAAAAACCCTTCTCTAGGTGTGTTTCAACCAGGAGGCTAGCTGTTAACCCTGAGCCTGGGTAATCCACCTGCAGAGTCCCCGCATTCCAGTGCATGGAGCCCTTCTGGCCTCCCTGTATAAGTCCAGACTGAAACCCCCTTGGAAGGCCTCCAGTCAGGCAGCCCTAGAGACTGGGGAAAGAGGAGAGGGACGCCCCAGCCCCCAGCTGTGCAGCTACGCACCTCAGCAGCACAGGGTGGCAGCAGAGAGCCACATTACTTTGGCAGCAACAGAAACTGGCGGCCAGCCCAGCAGCCCCATGGGGCTAACAGGAGGGGGAGCTGGGACCCAGTGAGGCAGGCCCTCCACCCCAATGTGCTGGAAGTTTTCTACACTGAGTATTTGGCCAAGTCACTCTTGTCAAATACTACCTGTGTAGCAAAGTAAATGGCGACCAGACCCAGGCCTGCGGCAGACACCATATAGGCAGTGACAGACTGGCTGAGCTGGACGATGGAGCCCATAAACAGGGATGGGGCCACCTGGGACAGCAGGAAGGCACTATCCAGGATGGCGAGGTCCAGGCAGATGCCCCGGCCCGGAACCACCCTGGCCTCGGTGGGCTCACCCACCACCACACGTACGGAGACATCACAGGCAGAGGCCCCGCAGAGTGCGGGTGGAGGTGGGAGCAGGCCACTGCCTCCAGCACCCACGTGTCCATTAGGGAAGGGAGCTCCAGGCTTAGGGCCTGGCAGGAAGCTGGTCATCAGGCTGTCCTCACTGCTAGCGCCTCCAGTGTCCCCTCGGTATTTGGGCAGGAACACCTAAGGCAGAGGGGTGAAGAAAAGGGGAAGAGGACAGGTGTGTACCCAGCAGTGGCACCACCCCAGCTGTGAGAACAGACCCTTGCCTCCATCCCAGGAGCAATGGGACTTCATGAGAATCAGGAGCAGGAGAGAAGATGGAGACCCTACTTGGTCCAGGTCTATCCAGGACCCTTCCTCAGGAGTGGGAGAAGGGTAACGGGGTGGGGCGGGGACAAATGTGAACCCAGAAGTCTAGGTCTCCTCTAGCCTCTTAGAACAGGTAAGAGGCAGACAAACTCAATATCACAGATCAGAGAGAACAGAGCTCCAAGGTAAGGAAAAGACACAGGGGGAATGAAGACGGTGGTAAGAGATGCACAGAACAGAGGAACAAAAGCCAAGGCAGGGCCCCTGATGGCCCAAACCCCACGCAGGCTCTCCTAACCTTCCTTCCTGCCTGCCCTCCACTCTGACATCTGGAAATCCTCATTGCCCGGTGCAGAGAAGCTCTGCTTCTCTGGGGTCCCAGATGCCACTAGGGTAGCTGCCCTGCCATGAGCTCCCTTGTCCCCAGCCTTGGGGCAGGGAGAATCCAGTAGACCCCAAGCAGGAGGAATGTCCCTCTTCCCACCTCCCCCAGCCCCAGCTGTGCTAATGTTGAAGGCTTCTCACTTCCTTCCTGCTGTCTGACTTAGATCAGAGTGACTGGTCGACCACCATCCCCCCAACCCCTGCCCTTGATGGCCCAGAGCCTCCTATTTAAGGACAAGGCCAGGTCTTATCCAACATTGTCCCCATGCCAGAAGAGTTGAGTTGGGGGCATTTGCGAGGTGGGAGCCATGGCAGAGCTCAAACCTGACGCCAGGGAAGCCCACGGCTCACCATGCAGCTCAACAAGTGGGCAAAGAAACAGGCAGACAGCGTGCAGTGCCAAGTCTGCCATCAGCTGCTGTTAGGAAGGGGCCTCCCAGGACTTCTCCTCCCTGCCTGCCACCCCAGGAATGTCCGCTGAGGTTGGAGTCTGGAGTGGTCCGAGGACAGACATGCTCCTCCATCTGGAGAAGATGGCTAGCCCCAGAACGTTCCCTGGCACGACAGCACACACTCAGGCCTAGCCACTGATGCCAGCCCCCTGCCCCCAGCCCAGGCAAGCAGAAGAGTGAAGGCTGAACAAGGTTATCAGTGGGCTAACAGGGGTCTCAGGGACCAGACTCCCCCAACCGAAACCTTAGCCCCTCCCCTCCATACCTCTCACCCCTGCAGCTACCTACTCAGTTAACCAGCCTCTCAGCTACGAACTTACCTACTCCTCTCCTCAAGTGCTACGAGACGCAGGGGCAGGTCTTCCCTACAGTCTGAGAGCTCTATGAGAGCAGTCCTGCATCTCCTCCTCCCTTGGGACACCCCAACTCCATGCCCTTCAAGGCAGAGTCCAGCACCCAGGTTTGTAGCTCAGTGAGGTCAGTGGAGGGGACAAGGATGACCACACTGCCTGGGTTAGGTGGCTTCCCAAGGAAAGGGGCCCCTGGAGGGGCTGGTTAGTGTAGGGCCAACCAAGAAGGAGGTCCCCACAACTTACACAGTGCCCAAGTGAGTGGGTCAGGTGTCAAGCTCAGATATCTGCCACAGGGGAAGGGGAAGGAGAAAGGGAAGGAGGCAAAGGAGGGACGCAGGAAAAGAAAAGGGAATTAGACAGAAAAGAAAAATAAGCCAGAAAGAAAGGGGGTAGGAAGGAGCCTGCCCCATCTCAGAGACCAGAGTAGGATACAGGCTAAGTCAGGTTGCTGCTCCCTGAAGAAAGGTGTTGCTAAGGCCGGACCATTCCCACTCCCATCTGCTGAGGCTGAATGGCCCAGGGGTCATCTGATTCAGCGCCCTGCCTCTTCATAGAACAACCAGCCTAGAAGCCTAGGGCTCCTGCTGGCCTGACCCTTCGGGATTCCCACTAACGTATTTTGCATTTCCTGCAATCATCCATTCAAGTGCTACACAGTCCTGACCCCAGGAAGTCATTCCCAGAATCTAATCTACACTCTTCTGCAGCCCAAGCCTCTGGCCCTGGGGCTAGGATAAGCTTCTTCTCTGATTCAAAGAAGCATTCTCCAAAGTTGCTTGCCAGATACCAGGTTCTGAGCTAGTTGGCCTCCCAAAAACCCAGACCACCCCTCCCACCCTGACTCCACCCACTGGCCAATGAGTACCTGCTTCTCCCGGTGGTAGAGGGAGGCCAGTGTGTAGGGCAGGATCTGCAGGGCTGAGAAGGTGAACCCGGTGAGGGCGGCTGAAGCTGTCACCACGGCCACACTGTGGGACAGGCATGTGGCACCGGCAGCCACAGGGAAAGCTGCCACACTGGCCAAATAGACTGCTCGAGTGCCGAATCGCTGCACCAGCCGGTCCATGACCAGAGAGAAGACCAGGGAGATGGCGCACTGCAGGAACAGCCCCAGGCTGCCCATCCGAACGCCTGCAGAGGGAGAGAGGCCATCAGACAGGGCCTGGGAGGGAAGGGTAGGAGCAGTCTTGGGGAGATGAGAAGGCGGGACCACAGGTACCTGCTGCACGAGACCGGCTGTGGACCAGCCCTGCTCCCCAGCACCCTTCCCCTTTCTACCTGTAGCAATGGGAGTCTAGGTTCTTCCACTGACCCTCAGAGAATGTGGGCAAAGCCCCTTGCTGAAGGCAGAGGAAGGTGGTCTGAAGGTTTCCTGGGAGTCTCAGCTGTGGGGACAGGCGGGTGAGAGGGAATACAAAGACAGCTGGCCATAGGCTTCAAGACGCTTCTAGGACGCCTGAGCTGGAAGGCGCTGGTGAGATTATTTGGAAAGTCGTTGGGGGAGCAGAGGGCACACTGCAGCTGGAACCAGGCAGATCTGAAATCCAGCCTTGACTCCTCCACTCCCTCTAGACTTTGAATAAGCTCCGCCTTTCCTTCTGTCAAACTGGGGCAATGACTCTGATCAGACTCCTAGAGCAGCCAGAGGCCTTCCTGAAACTGCAAGCAGAGATGTTCCACACCCATGAGAAGCCGTGTATGCAGATGGGGTCCATCCCCACTTTCCTGACAGAGAAGTCGGGGCCAGGATGGAGAGGCACCAGCCCAGACACAGCCCCGAGTGTCGTCTCTGGTGGGCAGCTCCCACACCAGCCTCTGCTGGCTGCCAAGGCCTTACCTTCATCATAGTGTCTCCGGGCCTCAGTGCCCGGCTCAGCTCTGGGCACGCCCTGGTACAGCCCCTCGCCCACGAAATCCGTGTAAAACAGCGTGAAGGTCATGAATGCCATCCAGCTGCACAGCTCAGCCACGAAGAGCCGGCGCAGGGTGCGGGGCATGCGGCAGCACAGCTGGTGCAGCCGGGGAAGCAGGGCACCCAGGTTCCGGAAAGCCAAGCGGGCCCGGCATGGACAGCAGTGGGGCGGCAAGGAGGGGGCTGACAGCCCTTCTGCTGGCTCGGCGGGGCCCAGCGCTGCCTCCTCAGCCACCAGCAGTGTGGCTGCTACGCAGGTGAGGAAGATGAGGGTGAGCAGGCCAAAGAGGCACTCCTCCTGGGTGCCCAGGTAGGGGGCCAGGGCACTGGTGTCCCAGTCAATGGCAGGCAGGAGGTAGCCCAGGCAGCCCCCAAGACTGATCATGAAGGCATAGACAGAGTAGGCCTGGCGACAGTGGTCCGGGTCCCGGAAGAGGTCAGAGAGCAGGGCCTCCAGTGGAGTGAAGCACACCTGGCCACAGAAGTCCAGCAGCCCCACGCCCAGGATGAGCAGTGCCAGCTCCAGGGGCCTGGGATCCGGGCACAGCAGCCCTGCTAGCCAGCCAGCCCTTGGGATGAGAAAGAGGCTCAGCAGGATGCCCAAGGACAGTGCCCAGATGAAGGGCCGGCGGCGGCCATAGCGTCCACGCCAGTGGTCACTGGCTGAGCCTAGGAGCGGGACACAGACCAGGCCCAGCACTGGACCAATGCCTGCAAGAAGGGAAGTAGTATGAGTCAATGGCTGGGACAAGTAAAGGGCAAGGGGAAGGGGAACCAAGCTCCGTGAGAAGGATGGAAATAACATTCCATACTCGACACTGTGCTACGTCTTCACGGGGATGCTGTAATTTACTCCTCGTAACACAGGCATTACAGATGCCCCCATTTTCAGATGGACAAACTGAGGCATGGAGCAACTAAGAAGTGATACTTATTCAAAGGCGCAGACCTAGGGAGGGTAAGAGGCAGCGTTTCAACAAGCAGTGTGACTCCAGAGCCTGCAATCCTCACAGGGGCCCCTCTTCCTGGGGGTGAGGGGTTGTCACACAATGGTTACTACTTGCCTTCTGTGGGCTTTTGTAGAATTTATCTGCAGAGTCAGGAGTCCGCCCCTTGTCCTAGGGGTAGGAGCAAGCCCCGGCTGGGAGACCTTGATGGAGTCCCAGCTCTACTGTTCAGCTGCTATTTGGCTTTGGCTAAGACTTACCTAACCTCTTAAAAGCCTCTGCTTCCTTCTCTGTAAAATGGATCACCTCAAATGGTGGTTGTAAGCATTAAATGAGATAATCGCTATAAATTATAAAAGGGCTAGCCAAAGGTTAGGAGCATTTCTCCAGTGTCTCCTATGAGCCAGGCTCTGTGCAGGACCAGGGATCCAGAGGTGACTGGGGTATGTCCTTGGTATTCTCTTCTTTCTCTTGGTGTGCCCCCTCAGCCCAGGGTCACCCTCCTGCCCAGCAATGCCTTCCCAGCAGACCACCTCTCCCTCCAAGCAGCTCCCAGGGCAGAGGTACTCCTGTCCCACATCCCAGGTGGCACGTATCTGGAACAGGAAGGAAGGAGGATGTAGTGACTCACCCAGCACCATGGTCATGAACTTCTCCTCTACCCCCACTTCCAGCAGCAGAGGCGGCACATAGGTGATGCCTGCAGCCAAACACACCTCCAGGCCAAAGGTTAGCAGGTTGACCAGCAAGAGCTGGGCTTTCCGGTGCCGCAGCAGGCGGCTCACCCACAGCCTCTGGACCATAGTGGGCCAGGCGGGTAGGGCTCAGGGGGCCGTTCAGGCACTCCAGAACTGCTTCGTCTCGGCTCTGCTCCAGAAGCTGCGGCCTCTCCTCCTTGCTGCCGCCAACTGCCTAGGAATCAGCCAGGCGCCCATTTCCGCCAGCCCTTTGGTGCCAGTCCAGCTTCTCAGCCCATGCTCAACACCTGCTGCTGTGGGGCACCTCAGTGGGGACACGTCTCATCACTCAGATCCTAGAAGGGCGGGGCAATCACAAGCACACGGGGTGTTAAAGTCCTGGGAGCCAGGTCTCCACGATTTGCTCTAAATTGTCTGGATCCTGATTATTCACAGGCTGGCGACTGGCCCTGTCACCGAGGTGCCACCCCCTTCTGCCCAGTCAGGAAATGCATGTTAATATTAGCCTAAGGCTGACATAATTAATAAGGTAAATATGATTTTTTAAACCTCAGCACACTCCACAGCCAAACAGATGTTGGTTATTCTCTGTTTTGAAAAATCTACAATTTCCCTTCCCTGTTAGTATTGGGGAGCGGGAGGGAGCAATCAAACCAACTGAATTTTTAGTTGCCCAGCTATCAAGGTGCCCCTGGAGACCCTCTGCCAGGCCTGGTTTGTTTGCTTTTGTCTTTCTACTCCCCAAACCTGGGGTGTTCAATTCCCCTTTGTTAAGAGTAACACTTCCTATTCTGCATTGCTTGGCCATGAGCCACATTGCACCACAACCCCTAACCCCAAAGACCAGGATGAAGGGGAAAGGGAGGAGAGGCTGTTTTGTTGGGTTGGGTTTTAACTTAGAGAAGGCTCCCTGGGGTGAGCCTAGGCCTGAAAATCTCTCCCTTGAGTTTCTCCCTGAGTTCAACGTTCAAGGGGAAGAAACAATCCCTCACGTGGCCGTCCAACTGTCATGGGACAGTGGAGCCGTCCCCAGGTTCTAGCTCACAGGGGCATGAAACCACACCACCTGGCAACACCTGTAATGATACCAGTGACTCCCCCAAGCTGACAGGATGCCCAGTCACTTCCAGGGCAGCCTTTCTGTGCTCTTAAATGGCAGAGAGAGGAATTTTTCTGTGCTCTTTTCAATTTTCAGCAGAGAAGTCCCACACCCCTTCCTGCTAGCCCTGCCTCCTGTGCAGAGAGAACCATCCTGTACCTCCCCCGCCAAGCAAGCGGTCTCCAAGTCTTGCTTCCCGACAATACACCCATTGCAGTATCTAAGCCTCTGCTTAGAAGTGACTATGAAAAGCTGGGTGTGGTGGTGCACGCCTGTAATCCCAGCACTTTGGGAGGCCAAGGCAGGCGGATCACTTGAGGTCAGGAGTTCAAGACCAGCCTGGCCAACATGGTGAAACCCCGTCTCTGCTAAAAATACAAAAATTAGCCAGGCATGGTGGCAGGTGCCTCCACCACCCCCAGCCCCTACTCATGCCCTCTGCCAATCTCAGCACCTCATTATAAAAGGCACTTCAACTTCTCTTATCTTTTCACACAATACTAAACCCCATGGGGCCTTGCATATTACAAAGCATGTTGTGGGTGCTCTGAGCTGTGCCACAGAGAAATCAGCCAGGACTGAGTGTGGTGGCTCATGCCTATAATCCCAGAACTTCAAGAGGCCAAGGCAGGAGGATCACTTGAGCCCGGGAGTTTGAGACCAGCCTGGGCAACACAGCGAGACCCCCTCTCTACAAAAAATTTAAAAATTATCCAGGCGTGGTAGTATGCACCTGTGGTCCCAGCTACTTAAGAGGCTGAGATGGGAGGATTGCTTGAGCCTGGGAGGTCAAGGGTGCAGCGCGCAGTGATTGGACCACTGCCTCCAGTCTGGGTGACAGAGGGAGACACTGCCTAAAAAAACATCAGATGGCTATCAGTCCTGGGTAAGGTCTGTTCACTCCACCACCACCTTCAGGGGCTTTGCAGCTGGCAGATCATGAAGGAAGGGAATTGAGATAAGGCTGGGCAACCAGCAGCCTCCTCCCCTAAATCCTGCTCAGACTCACCCTTTGGGATGGGGCACACGGCCTCCTACGGAGGTGGCATGAGAAGGGGTGTAAAATACTGACCCATACTGTCTCCAAAAGGAAGGTGGAAGGCCAGACCTCAGTCTTAGCTGAGCTGTCATAGGTTCAACTTGAGCATCTCATTGCTGCATTTCCACAGTGTCCCCAAGAAGGAAAGCAGGAGACAGCACAGAGACCAAGAGGCAGTGCTATCCAGCCTAAAGGGAGGGGTTCTGCGGCCAAAGGCTTCCAGCCCATTCCACTCCCCACCCTTGTTCTGGGAGGGCCCTGAATGCTAACCTGCTCTGGGTTTTCAGGAGACCAGGTCCTCCCTGAGCAAACAGAGACTTTGTTAGACCCAGCCTCGCCTATAACCTGCACCCATTCTCTAAGTCCTGGCTGCTCCCTATTGTTTAAAATAAATTGCAGGCCAGGCACAGTGGCTCACATCTGTAATCTCAGCACTTTGGGAGGCTGGAGTGGGATGATGGCTTGAGGGCAGGAGCTTAAGAACAGCCTGGGCAACATAGCAAGACCCTGTTTCTACAAAAATAAAAATAAAATAGGCCAGGTACAGTGGCTCATGCCTGTAATCCCAGCACTTTGGGAGGCCAAAGCAGGCAAATTACCTGAGGTCAGGAAGTTCGAGACCAGCCTGGCCAACGTGGTGAAACCCCATCTCTACTAAAAATACAAAAATTAGCTGGGCATGGTGGCGTGCGCCTACAATCCCAGCTACTCGGGAGGCTGAAGGAGGAGAATTGCTTGAGCCTGGGAGGTGGAGGTTGCAGTGAGCCGAGATTGTGCCACTGCACTCCAGCCCCATGACAGTGTGAAACTCCATCTCAAATAAAAATAAATACATAAAATAAAAAATAAATAAATAAAAATTAGCTGGGCATGGTGGCATGCACCTATAATCCCAGCTACTCAGGAGGCTGAGGTGGGAGGATCTCCTGAGTCCAGGAGTTCGAGGCTGCAAGTGAGCTATGATCGTGCCAGTGTTCTCCAGCCTGGGCAACAGAGTGAGACCTGGTCTCTAAAAAATAAAAAAAATAAATAAACCACAGCTGTCCAGCAACCATTAATCACCCCACCTGCCTTGCCCCTCCCTTAATCCAGTTCCCAGGCCCCCCAGGAATTAGCAGGATCCTTCTTAGCCCACATGGGAAAAAGACAAAAAGAAAGAGGTAAAGAGAAGAGTGCCCCCCACCATCCTCCTACAGCCCAGATAGCTCATTAGTAGCCTCCCAGTTCCTGGGGTACCTTTCTCCAATGCCCCCCATCCCCACCCAGAGATTCTTTACCTGCTAACTTGGGGTTGGGCCAGGTGGGGAAAGGATTTGACTAGGAGGGGTGCAGGCTTCAAGCACCCCTGTATTCTTTGGTTGCAGAGTCCATCCTCCCTCGTTTGAGTTCTACTCTGCCCAGCGGGTCCAGAGTCCTCTCGATACCCCCAGACTTTACTCTTCCCAGCCCGGAATTGCCTGAGAAGTTCCAAGCCCATAAGCACACACTACCCTCCAAAGCCCCCTTTTCTTATCCTTGCATGCTTTCCAGTGCCCCAGTCCCTGTCATTTCATCCCTCCTCCAGGGTCCTCGGGCTAAGGAGACCACAGAGGACTCCTGAGCACTAAGTCCAGCTGCTCGCCATCCCCCCTCCAGGGCCGCCTTCCCTGGAGCACAAACGGAGGAGCCCAGCCTTTCTCAGTTCTCAGGCTCAGGGAGGTCAGAGAACAAGAAGTCTTTCAGTACCACTTTCCTGGCCACCACTCCCATCAGCAGCCTCAGGGCAAGCTTCTTGCCAAAGCTTGCAAGTGACAGATCAGTGTTGGAACCCCGCCTCCTGCCCCAAGTCTGCGGAACTCCCCCGTCCTCCTGGGGACAGGGTCCAATTCTCCCTTACACCCTCCAGTCTTGGAGATGCTTCTAAAATCCTCCTGCCCTACTACTCCTGGAACACTTTGGCAAAGACAAGATCAACCAGAAGAGCCAGCCTCAGAGCGTTCACCTGGCAAGGAGTGGGCAGGAAGAGGAAGGAAGTGGAGGGGCTGACCTCTCAGAAACGCAAGGAACAGGCAGCCTTCTAGGACAAGTCCCTCTCAAGTTCCAAACATCTCCCCTCCTCTCTGGGCCCAGCAATGGCAAGACAGCAAGAAAGCTGGAGGAAACCTAAGGCCTCTGGGAACCTTTCTGGAGCTCTGCCCCAGGTCATCCTTCCTCATCCTTGGGGGAAAAGAATCAAAACCCAGAGAGACCAAGGGCCCTGGGCAAGGTCAGTGAACCTGGATCCCCACTGCACCCCTCCAGGTACTGGGAGATACATGCCCCTATGCATCCCAATATGTGACACCCCCAGGGCTGGCTCCCACCCCAGCAAGAAAAGGGGCCGGGAAATGTTTACCTAATGAATGAATGGCTAAGAGCAAGGGGTGGCAGTAGAAGCAAGGGTGAGGGCTTAAGTCCTCCTCCTCCCAGGTGCTCCCCACACACCGAGGACTTTGCAGGCCCAACTCCAGAGGGAGCAGCTCCTATGGGCTCAAAGGTGGTGAGTGGCTCAGATAAACCCTCCTGGACTGGAAAGCCCCCACTTCAGACCAGACCCCAAAAAGGGAGTTTTGGGGGAAATGAAACTGAGCAACAGGAACAAACTTGGCCTGAACTTTGTCCAAAATACAGAAGACAGAGTGGCAGAGAAGGAGGAAAGCTGACCCGAGCCCACTCCCTGGTAGCTCCCTAAGGGAAGGGAGGGTCAGAGGGGGATGTATAAAGAGGTCTTTGAGGGCTTTCAAAGGGGCTCCTGCCACCCCGCACGGCTGAGGTGGAGCTGGGGGAGCAGATTCCCTCTACTGACAGACAGAGGCCCGTGGAAGCCCAGGCTGGGGGCAGCCCCCACCCCAGGCCTGTGTCATGCAGCAATTCTAAGGCTTCTTTATGCAGGCCAGCGTCAAACCCCACCCAGGCACATCAAACGGCTGTAGCCCCCACCCTGACCCCGCAGGCTCAGCGACCCTGCGTGTTCCCTGCACACTCACAAAGACACTCTGCTTTCTCCCAGGCTCCTCAGAAGCGGCTCCTCTCCCCCTTCACAGCCACCCCGCAGCCCTCCCCACAGAAGGGGAAATCGGGGGCTGGTGAGGCACGAGGAATAATGACTCAGCTGAGGAAAGCGGGTGGGGTCACCCTGGGCCAACCTCCCGGACACACACCCCACCAAGGCTGCCCTGCCCCAGGTCAGTGAGATGGCAGAGAAGGGGCGACCCCAGCACCTTGCTCCAAACTGAGCTCTCCAGGGTCCTCTAGGTTGGGGGCAGGGAGTAGACCTCTCAGGTCTGGGGGTTCCCCAGCCCTCCTCCCCATTACCCACCCCCTCCTCGCCCCAGTCCCACGGGACCAATGCTGTCACCTTACCTAATGAAACCTGGCACACTGCACTCCCCACGAGCCCCACCCTCACGGCAGCTCCACGGGAGCCTTGGGGACACCCCAGAAAGAGCCTGCACTAGCCAGGAGACCTGGAAATGAGCATTCTTGTGAGACAATGCGCTCCCCATCATGACAGATCCCCTTTGTGAGGGGTGCCATGTGCTTGGGCTGCTGGGGAGATGGTGGGAGGGACACGGCATTAGACAACCACGGCTTTGGTGACTCCCAACCCACTCAGTCTTTGATTCTCTGGGGCCAAATATTTCCAAAGCAGTGAGGGCCTCTGCTTTCCCCAGTCTTGCCCTAGAAAAAAACAGTGATTTGCAGAAAAAGCGGAGGCCCACGACTTCACAGGGCTCCCAGGGGAACCTGAGGACCCCACTCAGAATGAAGCCCCCCCCCCACCTCAGGGACTCCTAAGAAAGAATAAGGGCGGGCAGTGGGACGGGGGACCCCAGCCCCATCCCGGACTTGCTCCCTGGTGCCTGCCTCCCCCAGGGCCTGGAGGCCAGGGATTTAGAGTTCGCCCTGCTGAGCTGCCTTTTCTTCACCGTTACTGGAAGCCTTCTGCTTAGCAGCTTGTCAGAGAGGGTGAGGGGGCTGCAGGCCGGGACACAAAGGGGGATTAGGGAGAAACCTCTCGGCCTGCAGAGTAATCCATCAAACTCTCTCCGGCTGCCAGCGCCGGCCCCTTCCCACTCAATTCCCCTTCCAGCTGCTGCTGGCCCCCACCCCCTCCAGCTCCTGAGCCCGTCACTTCGGGCAGCAAAGAGAATCCCAGGCCCTAGGGGGGCAGAGGGGGCACACCACAGACACTGGGAAAAGGGCAATGGCTCCCTCCCCCCACTCACCCCCAATGTGTGAAAACCCAACAGGTGGCTGTGGCGTGGTGGAGAGTGGCTTTTGTTGCCCTGTCTGAGAGCTCCAGTCCAGCTTTGGAAAGGAAACAAATGCCAGAGGAGATTGGGGGAAGGGGAGGGGAAGGGACAGAGGGGCAGTCCCTGGAGCCAGCACTGCCCTCCCCTCCTCTCTCCTACCCAGTGACAGGGATTCTGGGACTGGCCTGACCCTCACCTTGGCCAGAGTCAGTCCTGGACAGCCTAAGCTAGGGCTGAAGCATGGGGACTCTCCCAAGGGTCACCTGGCAATCCCATGGTGACAGTCAATACAGACACACATTCTGACTCCAGGCACCTGGGCCTCCCAATCACACTTCGTTTCTGAGAACAGCTGCAACCCAAGGTCACACTGGGCATGCCCTCCAAACCAGGACCAGCAGTGCTCTTCAACCTGGAGCTCTCTTCCACCCGAGGGACCAGAACCCTCTGAATCCTGACATCCCCAAACCCTGGCAGACTCTGCAGGCTGACCTGGGTTTGGGTGTCTGCCTGACCTGGGTTTGCATGCCAGCTCCACCACTTATTATAATTGCATGAGCCTATAACTTGACCTTCCCATGCCTCAGTTTCCTCATCCACAATGAACAACAGCAGGCCGGGCATGGTGGCTCATGCCTGTAATCCCAGCACCTTGGGAGGCCGAGGTGGGCGGATTACCTGAGGTCAAGAAGTTTGACACCAGCCTGGCCAAAATGGTGAAACCCCGTCTCTACTAAAAATACAAAAATTAGCCAGGCCCAGACATAGTGGCACATACCTGTAATCCCAGCTACTCGGGAGGCTGAGGCATGAGAATTGCTTGAAACCGGGAAGTCAAGGTTGCAGTGAACCGAGATCGTGCCACACTGCACTCCACCCTGGGCAACAGGGTGGCTCTGTCTCAAACAAACAAACAAACAAAAAACCACAAACACACACACAAAACAGAAAAGAAAACGCACAATAGCAGCCAACATTGAGGTTATAATACGTACTAGGCACTCTGCCATGTGTCTTGGTCTTCCAACCATCCGATGAGGTGGGTACAATTAGTATACCCATTTTACAGGCACAGAAACTTAGATTAATACCACCAACTTCATAGATGTGGAGTGTGTTTGAGATACAGCATATGAAAGTTCCTGGCGGCCACTTCTTTGGTCGCCTCCTCAGTGGAGGAAGGGCTTTCTCATTCCCAAACAGGAGCGGCTGTGGTTAGGGGAGACCAACTACACTTTCTTCTCGGTTTCCATTCCCCCGCTCACCCACGTGCCTCCCCCACCGCACCAGCGCCTCTTTCAGCCCCTAGCAGCAAGAGGAATGCCAAGAATGCAACTGCCTCCCCAGGTGCTGGCCCCAACAGGTGAGGAGAGGTCACTGCAGCAGACCTGCCTGCTGGAGGAAGGCTGAGAAGGGAGGTAGAAGGTGGGACAAAGATCCCGTAGTTATGAGACAGCACGATTTCCATCCACAGGGAAAATGAACACAGTGGCCGACCCCTACTAACTGCCTCAGAGGCGTCTAGCGTGTGCCAGGTACTTGATATATTGTACCTTCTCTCTAATAACTCATACAATTCATATGCTCCAAATCCAAGGTAGGTGTTTAATATTCATATTCGAGATGAACAGCTCAGTCTCAGAACGTAACATGCCCAAGGTTGCACAAATAAACAGTGGTTGAGCAGAAAATTCAAACCATTTGAAAATGCTGGAAGGTGCTCTGAACTGGGAGCCAGGAGAGAGCAGTCCTGTTTCAGCCACTTTTTTTAAGAGCTGTGTACCCTAGACAGGCCATCTCACCTCTCTGGGACTCAGTTTCTACACCTGTAAAATGAGAGCTAATCTGGATAATGCTGAAGGTTCTTTACATCTGTGCAACCAGGTGATCTCACATGCACCCCCTACCCCCGGCAGTTGCTTCTTCACGGGCAGGTACCCGCTAAGGGCTCACTGACGAGGCTACATGACATTCAGGAAGGGATTCATGTTCACCCTTGTGAAATAGGAATATAAAATCCCTACTTTGTATTTGGACTTTCATGGCCTCCTACCAATGAGTCAAGGGGAATGAGGTGGAGAATGACTCCCCAGCCGCACTTACCCCATCCTTCACCTGCCCACACACTCTCAGGTACCAACACAGTGCCAAGGGTCAGCGGTCACCTGAAACTAAGCCGAGTAACCAGGACATCTGGGGGTAGAACTGCCCTCTTCCCTAGTCCTTCCCAGAGTTGGACTCTGTTCCTGGCAGAAATTAGTAACTGAATTCTCTTCTTGGGCCACAATAAATGCTTCCCTACAAGGTGGGGCAGCAGTACCAAGAAATTCCTTGGCCCAAGGTAGGGGAATATGAACATGGAGGGGGAAGAGGGAGCTTGGCACAGTGTCCAGGCCACTCGGAAGTTCCTTCCCCCCATCCTGCCTTTTCGTACAGCCCCTGAAAAGAGAAGCCTAAATGGCTTTCCTCCTACTGAACTTGAACTCTGCCAGTCAGCCAGGCTAGACAGCTCTCCCTGTCCATGTACAGCCAATCCTAGTCTTCCCTTTAGCCTGGCCTCCCTTAGGAGGTGAGGTATACAGGAAAGAGGCCAGGAGACTAAAGATCTATGCAAACCTACAGATGGGCAGCGCCCTGGACCAAGAGTCAGACCACGGTGCTGGTTCCAACTCTGCCATGTCCCACACCTCTAGGGTTTCAAACTTAGTGGCCTGTAAGGCTTTATTAGATCTGAGTCCTAGAGTCTGTGATCAGTCCCATTTATAAACAGAGGGCTCCAAGTCAGACTCAGTACTCTGCAAGTATGTTCTCAAAAACAGTCACTCAGTGGTGAGCAAGGAAAGGGTAGGCTCCCAAAGAAACTCATTTTCTGATTTAAAGATCCCAAGCTTGCTGACCCTTGGAAGTATACCTCAGTGCATGCAACCTAACCTCCCCTAAGGGAATGTCAGACAGCACTGAAACCCACCTACCCACACCCAACACCACAGAGCCTCAATTGTGTATAAGTCTGCTGTGAAGATGCTGGGGACACAGAAACAACTGATCGCAGCTCCCTTTGGCAAAAGGGATGAAATGCAATCGGTGTGCAATGAGGTGGCACAGTGGCACAAGTGTGAAGATACAAATCCACGTGAGGGGGTGGGACCCAATGTGGGGGGCACATGCAGTTCTTCCAGGGCTTCCTAGAGGGAATGGCCGTGTTGCTTAGCCTTGAAGGATAAGCAGGTAGGTACCATGTAATATAGGGGTGGGGGTGGGGGTGGGGGAGATCCCTTTTTCCTCCCTATCATAAAGGTCAGAACTGACACTTCTATAATGAAAGATATGGTAAGAAGAGAAAAGCACAACAGGCTGGGCACAGTGGCTCACGCCTGTAATCCCAGCACTTTGGGAGGCTGAGGGAGGCGTATGACTTGAGGTCAGGAGTTTGAGACCAGCCTGGGCAACATGGTAAAACCTCATCTCTACTAAAAATACAAAAATTAGCTGGGTGTGGTGGCACGTGCCTGTAATCCCAGCTACTCAGGAGGTTGAGGCAGGTGAATCACTTGAACCTGGGAGGCAGAGGTTGCAGTGAGCTGAGATTGCGTGACTGCACTCCAGCCTGGGCAACAGAGCGAGATGCCATCTCAAAATTGATGCTGTTTCAAAAAAAAAAAAAAAGAGAAAAGCATACAAATTTATTTGATCATAGTTTTATATGACACAAGAGCCCTTAGAAATGAAAAGCCAAAGACCCAGGGTGAAGTATCTTTTCTTTTTTCTTTTTGAGACTAGCTCTCATTCTGTTGCCCAGGCTGGTGTGCAGTGCACGATCTCAGCTCATTGCAACCTCTGCCTCCCGGATTCAAGCAATTGTCCTGCCTCCACCTCCCAAGTAGCTGGGACTACAGGCGTGTGTCACCACGCCAGGCTAATTTTTGTATTTTTAGTAGAGGTGGGGTTTCACTGTGTTGGCCAGGCTGGTCTTGAACACCTCACCTCAGCTGATCCACCCAACTCGGCCTCCCAAAGTGCTGGGATTACAGGCGTGAGCCACCGCGCCCAGCCTAAGTATCCATTTTTATGCTTAGGTTTGAGGAAGCACACACAGGATGCAGAAATGTGACCAGACAAAAATGGTATGAGCTAATGCTATTAGACTGAGGGGTGAAGCCCGGCAAGGCCTGTCCAGATTCTTCTCGGCCTCTCCGTTGCCAGATTTCTTCCTCCCAGGAATGGCGTAGGACCCCTCTGCAATGAGGGCCTTATGACCTACTATCAAACAAGGCAGGTCAGATCATTTCTTGATCACCAGTTCTTACCTAGAAAGCCAGGAGAAAGAGTAATATTTTTAGGTTGTATGGCTGGCTTTGGGGAGAAGGGTTCTAGTTTCTATGACCTGCCCTGGAAAAGAGGGATTCGCTTTGGCCTCCCTCAGAAGAGAATAAGGGGTAAGAGACAGGAGATCAGACAGAAACTTTGCCTCTGAGGCCTTCACTTTGGGGTATTGTTTTCTGAGCCCCAACAGCAGAAAAGGGTGTATGTCTGTAAAACAAGGCCCTTGGAGCCTGGGACTTCTAATCACTCCCACCCCTCCTTTTGGTCTCTCCCCAGTGAGGTGTGCTGGAAACAATACCGGACTCAAAATCATGAGACTGGGTTTTGATCTCAGATCTGGGCTGGCTATCTGCATGTCCCTAGATGATTCAGCATACCTCCATGGGCACCCAAATAAGGGAATTCATCAGCACTAGGCTTGTTTTTGCTTCCAACGTGGTCACCGTGCTCCAGTTACTTCCCCTTCCTGGACTGCCTGTCCCCTCCACCTGAGCCCTGCCCAGCTCCAATCTCACACCTCCTCCACAGCCCCCTGGAAACCAAGCCGTCAAGTATCCCCTCTCCCTGCTAAATCTCAACTGCTCTAACCAGGCAGCCCCCAGGGTTGGAGGCTGCCCACGGTCCTCGGGGTCTTGGATTTGCAGTCCTTCCCCCACTGCCATCCTCCCCACTAGTGCTTCAGCTCCTGGAAAGCAGGAAGCACAGGCCCTGAGAAGAGTAGGTACCCAAGAGAAAGCCTATGGGTAAGGCTGAATCAGGATTCCCACTGGATGTGACTTTACCAGTGTGCCTGGGATCCAGGCAGGGCCACATTCAAGCTAGCTGGGTGCTCCGCTCACTAAGGACAGGAGCCAGGAGTGGGAATCTAAATTGCCACATCCCTAGGGATGGGCCAGGCACTCCTAGCTTGAACACTATTTGCCAACTCAAAGTACACTTGAGATTAGCGAGGCCGGGGGCAGGGGGGCACACAGCGACCACAGGGGAAAGACAAGAACTGCTGTTGTGGGCTGGCTGCTCCTGAGGGTATCCCCTCTGGCTGGGCATCCTGCTATCCTGGATATGGTGACTGGGGGACTGTGGACTACAGCACCAGGAAGTGGCCTCCAAACCCCTTCTTGCTGGCTGGTCCCCACTCCCCAGAAAGTGATCTCCAGAAGTAACAAAGAAGGGGAAAGGAACAAACATCTATGGAACACCTGGCGTGTGCAGGTGCTTGGCTGAATATGCACATCACGCTTAATCCTCACCATAACCATGCAAGGTGAATCTTATCTCCATTTTACAGGCAATGAAGTCAAGGCCAACAGGGGAAGCAGGCCCATGTCCAACATCAGAAGCAAGAGATTCCACAAGTCAGTCAGGGCTGGTGGCAAAACTGTGGATTTCTTCCCGTGGAGGGGAAAACACAGACCATGTAGTAGAAAAAAGGATTCAACAGGAAGTTCTGGCCAGGGATCAGGAGCATCCCGTGATGGCTCTGTCACCAGCTGCCCCCCTCCCCAGCCCAAGCAGGGACACTTAATACACTGGACAAAGCTCAACACTCCAGCTCTATTGCTGGGAGTCGAGTGGCATCAGTGTTCAAGACACTGGGCCTGGTACCAGCTGGTCCAGTCTCCACCCCTGCTGCCCAGCAAACAGGGCCACTAACTGTTCAAAGAAAGCTAGGCTGGGTTTTTTTCTGGACACCAAAGAACAGTGCAAAAGATCCTAAGGGTTGGGGAGGGAGGACAGAGCAGAATCCCAACTTCAGGGCACCCTCCCTATACAGTTTTCCTAAAAATAACAACAAATACCTGTTTGCATAGAAGGCTGTTAACTTCTCAGGATATACACTCACGTTCATGGTACCCTTTTCCAGCCTGAGGGGTACACTCTGGGAAGGTAGGCTGGGCAGGGGTTTCTGCACTAATTAAATAGAAGTCACACAGTAGCAGAGTAGTAGAGGAGAGACACGGACATCCAGTCCTGCTGTGATCTTTGCACAGGACCACAAGTTCAACTGCAGATGCGTCCTTCGTAGCTTACATATAGTTATCTATGGGCCGATTCCCTTGCTAAGAAACTCTGGTTTCTAAGTGTAAACCACAATGATTGGCTCCATTGTCACCAAATAACAGCAGCTGACATTTATCAAGCTCTTTTTACAAGCAGCTGTTGTGCTCAGAGCTTTACCTACATCAGCTTATTTAATCCTGGAAATACTGTGAGGTAGGTACTATTATCCTCATTTTACAGAGGAGGAAGTTGAAACAGTTTAAATAACTTGTGCAAGAGGAAATCAGATTAAAATCATTTTGCCAAAGCTCAATCTCTCAACGGACTCCCCAAAGTCCAGGAGACCTTGCTACCAAAGAAATAAGGTCTAGAGCAGATTTTTGTTTTCTGTTTTTTAAGAGCAAGGCCCAAGAGGAGAGTCCCAGGCTAGGCACTGCTGTCCATTCAGTCCCAAATGATCGATACAATATATAGTTGGTACTAACATTTATTGAGCACTTATGTGTCAGACACACAGTTTAGTATTCTATATACAATATTTAATAAAGCTATAATTTTTAGACTATATATCACGTAATTATATGTTTATAAATTTTATGTCTGTTATAATCTACTTAACAAAGCTATACAGTAAGTATTATCATTCCCATTTTGCAGCCAGGGATACTGAGGCTTGGATGAGGTTATGTAACTTGCCAAGCTGGTGGAGCTCACCTAGTGAAGCAGCCAATATAGAAACTGTCTTTCTGGCTGGGTGCGGTGGCTCACACCTGTAATCCCAGCACTTTGGGAGGCTGAGGTGGGCGGATCACCTGAGGTCAGGAGTTCAAGATAAGCCTGGCCAACATGGTAAAACCCTGTATCTACTAAAAATACAAAAATTACCCAGGCATGGTGGTGGGTTCCTGTAATCCCAGCTACTTGGGAGGCTGAGGGAGGAGAATCACTTGAACCCAGGAGGCGGAGGCTGCAGTGAGCTGAGATCGTGACATTGCACTCCAGCCTGGGCATCAAGAGTGAAACTTCGTCTAAAAAAAGAAACTATCTTTCTGACAGTCTGGGTTTTTATCCATGTTGACTTATCAGGCTGTGACATCCAGATGATAGTACTTAAAGTCTTCAAGTTAACTTTACTTTGAATCTTCAGACCAGCCCTGCCCAGGCTGAGAGCTCCAGTTTGGGTAAGGGGAGAGCTTGAGGGAGGCCTCCACTATCCCTCCACCACCCAGTGGCCTGGAAGGGGCTCAGGAGACCACCAGGGATCACTGTCTACTCCTCCTCCTCCTTCAACGTTATTCAGCGAGCCAGGAGGGATGGGGAAGTTCACCACACACTCCATGAATACATAGGAAAACTCCCCCTAACACACACCCACTAAATTGGGGCCTGTCTGTCCACAGCTGTACATTCATCCACAGCTGTATTTTTATCTTCAAACTCATTCTGCTGACTCAAGCTGCATTTTCTGAGCACTTTCAGAACAACAGAGTCCTGGCTCCACGACAGGCCTGGTGGGAGGAGATAAGGGAGGAATGAGGGAATGGGACTGATCCAACAGAATGGCCTGCGACCTCAAATTGCGTCCCACTTATCCCCTACAATATGCTGCTCTATGGGTTTCCTCAGGCTTCCCGTCTAGCCTGGGCCTCCTGGGCCCTCCCACTCCCACCCCAGTAGGCCAGCCTGTTTCCCAGGCCTCGGGCAGGTGAGTCTACACCAAGGCGGTCTCTGCTCTGAAAGGAGATCTGCTAAGTGCCTCAGGAAAGGTAGTCCGAAGCCCCTAGGACCTCAACCCCACCCCTGAGCAAAGGTTCCAGGACCCCAGCAAGGGTCACTGCGGTCCCTGGTCAACTGGCAATGCCCGGCTGCAGACTCCAGGGCAGCAAGACAGCAGCTGGGCTATTCTTAGTCCCTGCTCCACCGGGACCGGGTCTGTGTAACAGCTGAAGGGCGAGTCCTCACCAGGTACCCACCATGCCAAACCCCTCCCTACCCCCAACTCTGGCCCCTTGGAAAAAGAGGAAGCATAGGGAACACGCCCTGGGGTGGGGAAAAGCTGAGCAGGTCAAGAGTGTCTGTCAGGAAGATGGAGGCTGATTCAGAGGTCAAGGGCAAGAGCAACTCACAGGACTGCAGTGCCTGGGGGGAGCGGAAGACTACAGGAAGGCCTGACCCGCACTAGGGAGAAAGCATGCAGGTCCCTGGGGCTTTTCCAGCAAGCCTGCCTAGGCCCAGAGCTCTGAGAAGCTGCACGGGATGCCCAGGTACCACCACATCACACCTGTTTGCCGTTTGCAGAACTCTGTCCTTCCCCACCTGAGACCTGGGAGGCGAGGAGAAAACAGCGGCCTTTCTCTCCCCACAGAGGGGGAAACTGAGGCTGAAAAGGGGACACAGTAACACACACACACACACACACACACACACACACACACACACACACACACACGGTCCAGTCCCAACTCTGTACCCAGAGCTCGCCCCAGTTCTAAGTCCAAGAGGGCTCAGTCCCCTTTCCCTCTCTGTTAATAACTCACTCTTCCTCAAGAAAGCCGGCCCGGGCCTGAGCACCCCGCGGCGCCGCGGCCGTCGGCTCCCGTCCCGGCTCCCCCAAGTCCCGGACTGTGCGCGTCGCAGTGACTCATCCTGCCCCTTTCCGGTGAAGCCCAGACAAGAGAAGAAAATAAACGCAACTTTCCAAAGAAAAGTCTGACGCGGGAGGCTGCAACAGGAGCCAGCGGCCGGTCCGCCAGCCGTCGGCCCGGCCCGGCCCGGGGCTCCGGGGAGGGGCCGCTCCCCGCCCACACCGCCGCCCCGCCTGGGACAGCGCGGGCACCTCCTGCCTGCCCGCCCTCCGCGGAAGAAAGCACAGCTCAGCGGGGACCCGTGCAGGCGCCGGGCACTCGGCACCCGCCCCGGCAGAGCGTGTGGGACGCGCCCTCCTCTGGGATTCGCGCGGGGCTCGGCGCGCAGCGCCCCGGACGGCCACGGCGCGGCCCCATCCCGCGGGGCGCAAAACACGCGACACCGCGGAGCTCGGCCGTGCACTGCTGCTCCCTTTCCCGTGCCGGGACCCTCACCCCTGGGAGAGGAGGGGGCGCGCTCCTACCTGGCCGAGGCGCGCGGCTGTCACCCGGAGCCAGCGCGTGCAGGCTGGTTCCGCCCCCCCTTCCTTGGCCCCCACGCGCGCCAGCCGGCGGCTTTTAAATCTCCAGGTTACTCCGCGGGGGGAGAGAGCATGCGCGCTGGGACTGCCAGGAGGGGGGCGGGGCGAGGCGGGACGGAGGTGGGGGGTGCTGCGAGGGGGGATAGAGGGGTGGGGCTGGTACCCAGGGGAAGAAAGCGGGAGGTCTCGAAGCTGGCTTTGTAGCCGCGCCGCAACGGGCAGCCCCCGCGTGGCTCCCAGACTGCCCTATCATTACCTAGGGCAGGGCACCGCCCCCTCTGTCGCTCGCCACCAAACATTTAGGTGAAAGCTACCCGGCTTCACGGGGCACCTCCCCTCCCCTCCTCGGAGCCAGTCTGCTGCGACCATTACCCAGGCGTGCCATTCTGGCCACCCGATCTCCAGGCAGAGCTGCTCCCTACCTGTCCAGGACCATCCCTTCAAAGGAGATGTCACATTCTCTCCGAATTACCCTTCTGCTCTTTGCTATTCTCCGACGCAGACAGAGCTAACTCAATCCCTCTTTCTGCGCTGAAAACCAAATTCCAATTTTTTTTCTCCTTAAGAGTGTGTACGGGGAAGAATGGATGATAAATTGCCAATGAAATGTTCTCTTTGTCAGCTGTTGAGCAAGGTCTTAACAGATACCTGTTCCAGAATGTCTTTGATGGAGTCCCAGGCTGGCCCTGGGGGTGGGGGTTGGGGGGCAGTTTTGTCTTTTTTTCCTCCATGGAGTTTTATTGGGTGGAGAGAAATCCAATTTAGTTGGATTGTTGACTTGAATACTACAAAGTCCCAGGAAGATGCCTTCGAAGGGGAAGACCTGGTTGGCCTTAGCCAACCAGGCACTGGGGCACTGGGTTCCAATGCTGGCCCTGTGTCAACAGCCCTATAACGTGGGCCAAGTCCCTTCCATGTTCTGGGCCTCTGTAAGACGGGGTTAGCCAAATGATTTCTAAGGGCACCTTCCAGCTGAGAGGTAGAAGGAGGCAGAGAAGAAAGGGAGATAGAGAAGGGAGAGGAAATAGTGGCGCCCTGGTGGTAGTGGGGAACAGAGAGCAGGTGCCAGAGAGAGTTGAGAAGAGAAAAATCAAGAATCTACCTTCTGAGTCACTAAACAAGTTTACCTTGAAAACTGTCTCAGCGTTGCCTCCCTGGAGCAGACACACCTCTACCTGGGGACCCTCCTGGCGATGGCTTTCCAAAGTCTTTGGCATACCCTCTTGTGGCAAGCAGAGAGACTAGGGTGGAGTCCAGGGTCTCTGAGCTGGTGTCCCCTCTCCTCCAGGAAAGAGGTCAGGAGTCAGGGGAAATTTCAGGTCAGCTGGAAAATTACAGAGCCAGGAGAGAGTGGACGGTGGTATTTTGCAGGCTTGGGAAAGAACACTGGGAACATGAGAGAGTTGTCGCACCACAGACAAGTAAGAGCCCCCCTCTTCCTCCTGCCTCCCACCACTTCTTTCCAGGGGCCCTTGTGCTTTATGCCTTATGACAGGGGGATGAGGAAGGAGAGCTCAGGGGAGTGAGCACACAGCCTGGATCCCATGGTGATCCTGGGCCCTACCAAATCACCCCTTCCCAACTAAACCAGGTGGATGCACTGGCCAGGCCCCACCCAATACAGGGTACAGTAGGGCTCTCTGCTCTGAAAATCCCCCTCTTTCTGCTGATGTAGCCTCATGTTATAATAACAATAGTTGGCCAGGCGCAGTGGCTCACGCCTGTAATCCCAGCACTTTGGGAGGCCGAGGCGGGCGGATCACGAGGTCAGGAGATCAAGACCATCCTGGCTAACACGATGAAACCCCGCCTCTACTAAAAACACAAAAAAGTAGCCAGGCGTGTTGGCGGGCACCTGTGGTCCCAGCTACTCCGGAGGCTGAGACAGGAGAATGGCGTGAACCCGGGAGACGGAGCTTGCAGCGAGCCGAGATCGGGCCACTGCACCTCAGCCTGGGCGACAGAGCGAGACTCCGTCTCAAAAAATAATAATAATAATAATAATAATAGTTAACCATTACTAATTGTGCCAGGCACTGTTTCTAAATACTTTGTGTGTATTAACTCATTGAATCCTTAGCACAACCCAGGAGACTGGTACCATTTTCAGACAAAACAGAGGCAATTGGCCAGGTGCAGTGGCTCACGCCTGTAACCCCAGCACTTTGGGAGGCCAAGGTGGGCAGATCACGAGGTCAGGAGTTTGAGACCAGCCTGGCCAACATGGTGAAACCCTGTCTCTACTAAAAATACAAAAATTAGCTGGTTATGGTGGTGCGCACCTGTAATCCCAGCTACCAGGGAGGCTGAGGCAGGAGAATGGCTTGAACCTAGGAGGCGGAGGTTGCAGTGAGCTGAGATCATGCCACTGCACTCCAGCCTGGGTGACAGAGCAAGACACCGTCAAAACAAAACAAAACAAAACAAAACATAACGGAGGCAATTCCTCAGGGCAGTTACTTCACCCACAGCCCCTGATTACACAGAAAAAACAGTCTCTGGGCCCCAGAAACAAGGCAGAGGCAGCAATCCCTCAGCAAGCCTGGCCAGTGACTTCAGAGCCTCAGAGAAAACCCGTACTACCCTCTAGGATGCTGTGGCATTCTGGGCAAATAACAACTTCTCTGGGCCTCACTTCTCCATGAGGTCCGCTGTAGGAAAACCACCATTGCCCTTTCCCTTCCTCTCTCTTCCCTCCCCCACCACACACACACACACACACACACACACACACACACACACACACACACACACACACACACATTACTCCCCAGCCACTTCCCATTTATAGGAAATGGGGGATGATGTGAGGAGCAAGGCCATCCTTGGGGAACCGCTAATAGTCTAGCTGGATATTGGAGAAACCAAAGATGCTGGCAAAATGCATTAGCAGTCTCTGCCCCACCCCCACACACAGCCCCTCCTCATTGTCCTTGGGCTAAGAGCAAGCATCCTTCTCATTCCACAGAGACCAGATACCCAGCTGCATCTGGTTGGCCTCATGGAAGCCTGAGAAGTCATGAAGGACCTGGAGCTCCCTTGCTGTTCCCATCTCTTGCCATCTCCATCATCCAGGGCCGGTGGTCCACTTTGAGATGTCTGTGCTGTCTGCCTCCGGATGAGGGTGAGCAGTCTCTTCAGGCATAAGGGCCAGCAGCAGGGCCAAATCCTGGCTGTGGACTTGGAAGGAGGGATGAGCCCCCTGAACAAATTTCTCTGGTGGCAAAATAATCAGAGATGTGTATATCAGAAGTATGTAAGAGTTTTTCATTTCATCATTCTTTATAATAGTGAAAAATTAGAAACAATTTAAATGTAGAATAATAAGCCATTGGCTAAGCAACTTATGGCAAATCCAATCAATGGAACACTATACTGCCATTAAAAATGATGGCATAGAATAATTTTAATAAGCTAGGCATGGTGGCTCACATCTGTAATCCCAGCACTTTGGGAGGCGGAGGTGGGTGGATCATTTGAGGTCAGGAGTTCGAGACCAGTCTGATCAACATGGCGAAACCCCACCTCTACTAAAAATACAAAAATTAGCCAGACGTGGTGTCGGGAGCCTGTAATCCTAGCTACTTGGGAGGCTGAGGCAGGAGAATCGCTTGAACCTGGGAATCGGAGGTTGAAGTGAGCAAAGATAGTGCCACTGCACTCCAGCCTGCACTCAATTTTTCTTGAGATGGAGAGCGAGACTCCATCTCAAGAAAAATAATAATATATATATTTTTTGAGACGTAGTCTCCCTCTGTCGCCCAGGCTGGAATGCAGTGGCACAATCTCGGCTCACTGCAAGCTCCGCCTCCCGGGTTCACGCCATTCTCCTGCCTCAGCCTCCTGAGTAGCTGGGACTATAGGCACCAACCACCACGCCCAGCCAACCTTTTTTTTTTTTTTTTTTTTTTTTTTTTGTACTTTTAGTAGAGATGGGGTTTCACCTGTTAGCCAGGATGGTCTCGATCTCCTGACCTCGTGATCTGACCGCCTTGGCCTCCCAAAGTGCTGGGATTACAGGTGTGAGCCACCGCGCCTGGCCCAATAATAATAATTTTAACAGGGAAATGTTTATGGTATTTTATTATTTTTTTTTGAGAGAGAGTCTCGCTCTTGGCACAATTGCAGCCGATCTCGGCTCACAGCAACCTCTGCCTCCCGGGTTCAAGTGAGTATGTCCAGCTAGGTTTTGTATTTTTAGTAGAGATGGAGTTCCTCCATGTTGGCCAGGCTGGTCTCGAACTCCTGACCTCAAATGATCTGCCCGCCTTGGCCTCCCAAAGTGCTGGGATTACAGGCATAAGCCACCATGCCCGGCCTTATGGTATACTACTAAGTGGAAAAAGCCAGCAACAAAATGGTGTACAGCGGGATATACATTTTTTTTAAATTGTATATATACTAAGGCAACACGATTGGATCTTGGAACAGAAAAGGGACATTAGTGGAAAAACTGGTGGAGTCTGAATAAAGTCTGTAGTTTAATAAATAGTGCCGCCAGTACTAATTTCTCAGTATTGTTTTTGTTTTTGTTTTTGAGACAGGGTCTTGCTCTGTTGCCCAGGCTGGAGTGCAGTGGCGTGGCGCAACCATGGCTCACTGCAGCCTCGACCTCCTACGCTCAAGCGATCCTCCCACCTCAAGTCTCCTGAATAGCTGGGGCTACAGGTGTGCATTTTTTGTACAGACAGAGCCTCATTATGTTGCCAGGACTGGTTTCAGACTCCTGGGCTCAAGTGATCCTCCTGCCTTGGCCTCCCAAAGTGCCAGGATTGCAGATGTGAGCCGTCAGGTCTGGCCAATTTCTCAGGTTTTCTTGTTTATTGTTTGTTTTTTGAGACAGAGTGTCACTCTGTCGTCACCTAGGCTGGAGTGCAGTGGTGTATTCTCGGCTCACTGCAACCTCCACCTCCCAGATTCAAGCAAGTCTAATGCCTCAGCCTCCCGAGTAGGATTACAGGCATGCACCACCATGCCTGGCTAATTTTTGTATTTTTAGTAGACATGGTTTTGCCATGTTGGCCAGGCTGGTCTCAAACTCCTGGCCTCAAGCGATCCACCCGCCTCGGCCTCCCAAAGTGCTGGGATTACAGGCGTGAGCCACCACACCCGGCCAATTTTGCAGTTTTGATCATTGTAATATGGTATTGTAAGATGTTAACATTAGGGGAAACTGGTTGAAGGGCATATGGGAACTTAGTATTATCTGTGCAGTTTTCCCATAAATCTAAAATGATTCCAAGATAAAAAGTTGTTTAGGTATATATCTAAAGAGAGGAAATTATAAGAAAGGAAAGACATAACCACAATGTGGATACTGTTTTTTTGTTTGTTTGTTTGTTTTTTGAGATGGAGTTTTTGCTCTTGTTGCCCAGGCTGGAGTGTAGTGGCGCAATCTCCACTCACCGCAACCTCCACCTCCCAGATTAAAGCGATTCTCCTGCCTGAGTCTCCCTAGTAGCTGGGATTACACGCATGCGCCACCATGCTCAGCTAATTTTGTATTTTTAGTAGAGACGGGGTTTCTCCATGTTGGTCAGGCTGGTCTCGAACTCCCGACCTCAGGTGATCCACCCTCCTTGGCCTCCCAAAGTGCTGGGATTACTGGCGTGAGCCACCATGCCTGGCCGGATACTGTTTTGTTTTTGAGAGGGAGTCTCACTCTGTCACCCAGGCTGGAATGCAGTGGTGCCATCTCAGCTAAATGCAACCTCCACCTCCCAGGTTCAAGTGATTCTCCTGCCTCAGCCTCCTGAGTAGCTGGGATTACAGTCGCCCGCCACCCGCCCGGATAATTTTTGTATTTTTAGTAGAGATGGGGTTTCACCATGTTGGTCAGGCTGGTCTCGAACTCCTGACCTTGTGATCCACCCACCTTGGCCTCCCAAAGTGCTGGGATTATCTGCATGAGCCACAACACCCAGCTCGGATACTGCCTTTTTATGAGTGGAAGAATGACTTTAATTTTGAGGGGGTGCTAAGAGAACTTTTTTGAGTCTTTAAGTCTTCTATCTGCATCAAAAATTGCTTTTATAAATATAAAAGAATCAATAAAAATATTTTTATTTTTTATTTTATTTATTTATTTATTTTTATTTTTATTTATTTACTTTTTGAGATGGACTCTCGCTCTGTCGCCCAGGCTGGAGTGCAGTGGCACGATCTTGGCTCACTGCAAGCTCTGCCTCCTGGGTTCACGCCGTTCTCCTGCCTCAGCCTCCCGAGTAGCTGGGACTACAGGCGCCCGCCACCACGCCCGGCTAATTTTTTTGTATTTTCAGTAGAGACGGGGTTTCACTGTGTTAGCCAGGATGGTCTTGATCTGCTGACCTTGTGATCCACCTGCCTCAGCCTCCCAAAGTGCTGGGATTATCGGCATGAGCCACGACGCCCGGCTCGGATACTGGTTTTTTATGAGTGGAAGAATGACTTTAATTTTGAGGGGGTGCTAAGAGAACTTTTTCGAGTCTTTAAGTCTTCTATCTGCATCAAAAATTGCTTTTGTAAATAGAAAAAAATCAATAAAAATATTTTTAAAGGGCAGGAATAAAATAACATGAAGAAAGGAGAAAGAGGAATGAGAGATCACTATGGCAGGTGTTCCCCTGTGTGGACTGCAACACTCCACTTCCATCCAAACGACTGGAGTCACGGAGAGATCAGGAACCTGAACAGGAGAACCAGCCCCAGGAGCCTCCTTAACTGAAATGCTTAGGAAGGTCTGGTGAAAAGAAGTAAGATGGAACAGAGTTTGGAAAGGGTGAAGAAAGAACCTGCACCCAGCTCTCTGAGTTTGGGATACTCTGTGAGGACAGGACTTTTTAAAATTTTTTTTATTTTTTTTATTTTTTTATTTTTGAGACGGAGTCTTGCTCTGTTGCCCAGGCTGGAGTGCAGTGGCACGATCTCGGCTCACTACAAGCTCCGCCTCCCGGGTTCATGCCATTCTCCTGTCTCAGCCTCCGGAGTAGCTGGAACCACAGGTGCCCGCCACCACGCCTGGCTACTTTTTTGTGTTTTTAGTAGAGACAGGGTTTCACCATGTTAGCTAGGATGGTCTTGATCTCCTGACCTCGTGATCCGCCCGCCTCGGCCTCCCAAAGTGCTGGGATTACAGGCGTGAACCACCGCGCCTGGCCTTTGTTTTTTTTTTTTCTTTTTAAAGAGATGGGGTCTCCCTATGTTACCCAGGCTGGCCTCAAACTCCTGGACTCAAGGAATCTTCCCACCTCTGCCCCTCAAAGTGCTGGGATTTCAGGCATGAGCCACTGTGCCTGACCAGAGGAAGAAATTAAAACCGCTGAAAGGATAATTGGACAGCTGCTTCTTCCCTCTCAAATCCCAAGCTTAGGAATGACTGTGACCTCTAGTTCTGGAGGTCACCCATGCCCCACCTTGACTGTCATCACAAGATGGCAGAGCCTTGGAGTTGCTGACAAATGAGCCCCTCACTACACAGCTGGTGACCTCAGGTTTGAGTGTTGCCCCTGCAGGGAAGATTTTGAAACAACAAACATGGCCTTCAAGGGCACTTTCTTCAGGAAATATCCCCCTGACAAATGAACATCAGAAACACTTCTGTAAAGGGATCTTTCCTCCCAATTTGAACCTCCTCCTGAGTCTTCCCCTTCCCCACCCAGACCTATGGGAAGTCAGAGAAGAGACCAGAAGTGCCTCCAAAGCAGAAAGATTTAGCTGAGCAGAAAGCAGAGGTGGTGAAATGCTGAACCCATTCCTGCCATGGAAATGTGTTGGCTCTTCTGCAGGCAAAGTCCACGCTGAAAAGAAATGGCTTTGGAGGGCAAACCTCCAACCGAGGAGACAGTTCGGGAGCCAGATCAGAGCTCAAGTTAGGGAAGAAGAGGTCTAAGGGAGTTTCCCTAAGGGGCAAGTCCCAAGTGGCTTTAAGCAGAGATTAAGCATGATGGGGACATTGTGAGACTTTCAGGCACCAGGTAAGAGGTGAGGCTGAATGAACACAATGGTCCTTTTCAGTTCTGAAATCCAATGAAACCCATCACAATCTCCTCTCAAAGACCCTAGTAGCTGGGTCTCTTAGCCTCCCATGTTTTAGAGGCAGCAGCAAAATGCCATGATGGTTCATATTTTAGAAACAGAAATTACAGGACAGATTGGGATTGGGGTTAGGCTGCTTGGTGGAGCTCAGTCAAGGCTGAGAGGCAGAGGCATAAAAGGTAATGCTATCTCCTTCCCCCTGAGGGTTTCAGGATAGAACCAGACAACCTCCCAATAAATCTCTAAATAGCAAAGACACCAAGGTAACTGGACTGGCTTCTGAAAAGCCTGGAGCGAGGAGGTGATTATGTCACTGTGAATACTGGGGATTCTACTCCCAAGCTCAGATGCCTGAGGTGCTAACTACAGGGTGGAGTTTGAGACTGGGGAGGGACAGCCAGAGGCGACAGAGCTCTGCCAGCTCCACATCCCCCGTGGAGATCTTTCCCCAGCTAAAATCACTGAGGGGCTGTGTGCTACAGTGGAGAAAGTGTGGGCTCTGGAACCAGACAGACCCAATGCCATTTACCATGCATGCAGTCATTCATTTCTCATTCGATGACCATTTAAGGAAATAACAGTTACAAGTCAGGCTCAGTGCTAGGATCGATCTAGTAACCTTATGCCTGTGAGTAAGTCATTTAACTTCTGAGCCTCTTTTTTTTTTTTTTTTTTTTAATGCAGAAAGCTTTTTCTTCTTCTTCTTTGAAACAGGGTCTTGCTCTGTTGCCCAGGCTGGAGTGCAAGGGTGCAATCACAGCTCACTGCAGTCTCTACCTCAAGTGATTCTCCTGCCTCAGGCTCCCAAGTAGCTGGGACCACAAGTGTGTGCCACTATGCCTGACTAATTTTGTAAATTTTTTTGTGGAGACAAAGACTCACTGTGTCTCCCAGGCTGTCTTGAACTCTTGACCTTAAGCGATCCTCTTCAGCTTCCCAAAGTGCTGGGATTACAGGCATGGGAGCCACCTTGCTTGGTCACAATGAATGTTTGCTCATTCTTCTGTCTGTATAGAATCCTAAATGTGATGCTGTGTGGCAATGGGGAAGATCATACAAGATACAGTTTCTGTCCTTGTGGAGATGACAGTCTATCTGGAAAACAAAGTTGTACACAAACGTGACCCAGCAACATGGCAGCAAATGCAAAAATCTCAAGGCTGCAAACCAACTCCAGAGGGCAAAAATGATCCGAGTTCAGAGGGATAAATCCAAGGAAGCAGGGTGGAGTGGGGGAAGTTCTGAGCTGAGTTTTTGAGGCCAGTTGGCTGGTGATGGTGGAAGATAATTACTTATTTCTGTGCTATACTTAAGGGCTTTACTAAGCTCTTTAATAAACATCGTCAGGTTTGATTCTCACAAGTACCTCTAAGGTAGGCAGGTGCCACCTCCTTTTACAGATGGGGAAACTGAGGTCAAGTGACTTGCCTAAGGTGGCATCTCTGAAGAATGAGAGCCTGAGGCCGCATCAGCTGGGTGTGCTCTGAGAGCCCTGAGTTCTCTGTCAGGCAGCAGAGGAGAGGGCTCCGCTGTCACTAAATTAGTTCTGCACCTCAGCAGTGTGTTACGGCAGCAGCAGCAGGCTCAGACAGAGCCCAGATCAGGAGGCTGAGGAGCTCAAAAGGGATTTGGTTGCTGGCTGTGACTCCACAGTCTTCAGAGTGGGGAAAATAAAAGGGTCAAACAAGGGGCAGGAGGGCTCAAGGGGAGAGGCCGAGAGGTCTCATTCCCATTCTCCCCTGTAGGGCTGACTCTCTGACTTCAAGATAGGAATAAAAGGAGGAGGAGTCTGCTACACCCACCATTAAGTGCGCTCACAGTATTTACTCAACCAGTGACAAGGAGGGCCAAACAAGAGGAAAAATCCTAGAACTGCAGCAAGACAGATGGGAATCACACTAGAGGAGGGACTTCCCAGGGCATCTGAGGTAAGGTGTAAAATCTCTGCCTTCTCCTCCCTAAATGTCCCCACAACTGAGTCCAGTGCAATACAGCCTGAAGATGATAGATGGGTGAGATGGCATATGGAGGCCCCATTGCAGGCCTCTGATGATGGGGGTCCTCCTGGCTGAGTAGCTTTTCCCATTCTGGAAGGGATGTCCTGAATGTGCTAGGAGTTGTGAGAGATGGCTGGGATTCCAGTAACTTTTGGCAGGATTTACTACTGTATCTGGACCTTTGGGATTGAGAGAGGAGCAAGAAGCTGATACTGCCTACTTCAAGTGGCTATAAAGCCATTCTCACGGTCCTGATGCAATGCTCAAGATAAAAAGCAAGTGAGTAATTAATAACTAGGTTGTGAACTAACCTCTTGCTCCAAGGCATAGTACCATTTTGCACAATCCATCCCCAGGCCTGCGGGAAGGAGAGACACTGGCCTGAGTCCAGGCGTCTGAGCAGGAACACCAGCCCCAGACTCCAAATGAAGCTCCAGAGGAACAGAAGGAGTTGGTGGGAAGGGCCCCTCTGCTGGGCTTCAGGGCCAGGAAAGGGAGAAGGAACAAACACAAGTAGTGGCAGAGCACCATCCAGCCATGTTGGCCAAATGATGCCTCCTTTGTTCAGTAAGAAGTGAAGAGAGAATGCTAGAACCTCAGCCGGGCGTGGTGGTTCATGCCTGTATCCCAGCACTTTGGGAAGCCAGGCGGGAGGATCACTTGAGGTCAGGAGTTAGAGACCAGCCAGGCCAACATGGTGAAACCCCATCTCTACTATTAATAAAAATACAAAAATTAGCCAGGTGTGGTGGCACGTGTCTATAATCCCAGCTACTTGGGAGGCTGAGGCAGGAGAATTGCTTGAACCCAGGAGGCGGAGGCTGCAGTGAGCTAAGATTGCACCATTGCACTCCAGCCTGGGTGATAGAGTGAGACTCTCTCTCAAAAAAAAAAAAAAAAAAAAGAATGCTGGAACATCCATTTGTTCCCTGGCTGTCCAGAGCTGTTGGTGCAGCAGATGAAACAGCACTTGCAAGCAGTCACACCAAGGTGTGCTTATCATGTGTACTGAGTCTAGAGGACCTGCAGAAGGCACCTGGTCTGCATTTGGAGCAAAGAGCGCCCTCCCTCTACCTCCCTTCTTCACAATACCCCACCCCCTGCGACACTCCTCTTCCCATTTGTATATCCTTTTTTGTTTTTTGTTTTTTTGAGACAGAGTGTCACTCTGTCGCCCAGGCTGGAGTGCAGTGGCGCGATCTCGGCTCACTGCAACCTCTGCCTCCCAGGTTCAAGCGATTCTTCTGCCTCAGCCTCCTGAGTAGCTGGGTCTACAGGTACACACCACCACGCCCAGCTAATTTTTGTATTTTTGGTACAGACAGGGTTTCACCATGTTGGCCAGGCTGGTCTCAAACTCCTGATCTCGTGATCCGCCCACCTCGGCCTCCCAAAGTGCTGGGATTACAGGCATGAGCCACCGTGCCCGGCCTCCATTTATATATTCTTTCCCATGTTTTTTTTCTTCTTCTTTCCCATTCCCAGTTACTCTTTATTGTTTAACACCCTCTTTTCCTAGACTTGTTTCTTTTCTCCTTTAATTAATTAGTTAATTAATAAATGAATTAATTTCAGTCTCTCCCAGGGCTTCCATGTACAGTTGTACATGTGATTCACTTCCCAAGCACAAATAGGCATGCCTCATGGTTGCATCTACCTTGTTCTAAGCTGCATAAAAGCACTATATGGACCAGCAGTAGCCCTGGCACTTTCTGTGGGCCAGGTATTGTGCCAGGCACATAGAAATACTTCCTGTCTCTCACTTCCTGTATTCCAGTGGACTCTTCTCCTCCTATCTCCATTTTACTCTTATGCCTACCCCCAGAATAGGTTTTCTGGAAACTTGGTGGAGTGCAAAGATCACAGACTCTGGAGTCAGACAGATTTGGGCTTGCTGGTCAACTCTGCCCTTACTAGCCTTAAACTTTGGGCAAATTGCTGAACTTCGCTGAGCCTAGGTTGCTTCCTCTGTAAAATGGGTATTACAGTGTCCATATCACGGGCTGTGAGAGGATCAGAGAATGCTTGGTTTAGTGTTGGACATAGAGCACTAAATCATCATTTTCCCCCTGCCCCCCAGTCCCTCCACACCTTTCCTCCTCTGTCCCCCAGCCCCTGGCTAAGGCCTGCTGCCTGTTTCTGTCCCCATTATCCCACCAGTCTGTGTCCGCTTCCCCATTTCCCACTCTTTGAAAATAGCCGTCCCTTGCATGGAAATGGAGCCATTTTCAAAGCACTTCCATAAGCGCCTCACATTTGCTCCTCGGCACTGAGAGTGGACAGGAAGGGAATCGATTCTGCAATTTATGGGAGGAGGTTCAAGCAGTGGAGATTAAGTGACTTCCAAGAGCTCCATGGCTACCGAGTGGCAGGCCTGGACTAGAGCTCGGGGCCCACTCCCCTTCACACCGAGCTCCCTTTCCAAGGATAAAAGAGAAGAAAGGGAGTGGCACCTGAAGTCCACCACATTCAGAACCTCACCTCCACCCTTCCTGCCTTGAGCAGCTGAGCAGCAGAGCAGCAGAGGAGGGCCAAGACCCTGGAGAAGCTGCAGCACCAGAGTGGGTGGGCAGCAGACCACTATCACGGTCCAACTGCCAGGGTCGAACAGGAAGGCTGCGCCCTGTCAGAGATGCTGAGATCAGACCACAAGCATGATAGCATCTCCAAGGCCTCCTAGCTGTTGGAAGGGACTTCCTCTTCTCACTCACTTCTCCTAGATTGGATACAACACCTTGGTGATAGAAGCCTCATCCCCATGGCTGGGCACAGTGTCTCACGCCTGTAATTCCAACACTGTGAGGCCAGAAGTTCGAGATCAGCCTGGGCAATAACATAGCAAGACCCCAGCTCTATAAATATATATTTTTAATTAGCCAGGCATGATGTCATGCCTATAATCTCAACTGCTTGGGAGGCTGAAGTGGGAGGATCACTTGAGCCCAGGAGGTAGAGGCTGCAGTGATCTATGATTGTGCCACTGCACTCCAGCCTGGGTGACTATGCTTAGGTGTGTGCACATAGATCGTAGCTTGTTCACATGAATATTCCTTCCAGGGCTTTATAGTTTTAAAAGTGGTTTCATGTGCAGCATGTCATTTTGTCCTCACAATGACCTTGGGAGACAGGTATTATTATATGAGGGAAATGTAAACTTAGAGAAGTAGTGGCTCGCCCACGAAGCCACTCAGTGTTGGAACACGTCCTCAACTTCTAGTTCTCCATCCAGATCTACTCCTAAGGAAGATGACCCAAGGGGGAAGAGGCTGCTGGATGCTTGGAACTGGGGATGCTGAGAAAGGACAATGTTCTACCTTTGTTACCTGAGAAGTCTGGTAAAACAGGACTTTTCTTCCCTGCAGGGAGCAGGGCAGTGGTGGGGGCTCGGCCCAGCCCTCCAGACTTCCCAGAGATGGTGGAGGAAGGACAAGGGGAAAGAAGGAAGCATTCAAGTGGTGGGCTGGCTGCACGGCCACACTCCTGCACTGCACTGTGCCCTAGCCCCCGCACTTAGGAGGGCAGCCGGTGTTTCCTCCTACTTTCAACTTCCTGTTCATCCCCAGTACCCTGGCCTTTGCAAGGACAGAGCCTTTGCGTTTGCATTTAAATTCCTGTCCCTTCTCTGCACAGCCCTGTGAATTTGCACACATACCCCCACCCCCAAGGCCACACAGCAGCCTTCTTCAATGTCGTTGGCTCCATCAGCCCTGGTGTCTCTGCCACACGAAGGGGGAGCCTCCCACGGTGATTATAAGCTCCCTAGAGAGAGAGACCTGTCATTAGGAGCAGACTTTCCACCTCCCTGAAGCGGCTGGCTCTCCTGCTTTTCCTAAGAATAATCTACCAGGGCTCTCGCAGACTGCCCGCCTACATGGGGCCTGCAGTGCGGATGTGCAACAGCCTCTGGGAGGAGAGAGGGTTCCCAGGGCTCCCACTTGGAGTGGGTCGCCTCTGTCTTGGAGAGCTGATGTCTGGAAGTCCAGCTACTTTAACCATGCCACCCTCCCTACCTTCTGGAGAAAACTAAGCGCAGGAAAAAGGGAGGTCAGAGGAGCTGCCACAGGGCAAGTGGCTCCTGGGGGGGCTTCCCCCTGTGGGGGGCTTCCCTCTGGGGGCTCCTAAAACGCTTAGGAGGTGGACAGCTCCCTCAAGCTCTCTCTGGGCTCCAGGAGGCTGGCAGTGCCTCTGCAGCCAGAGGTAAAACAGAACCTTCTGAAGCATGCAGCAGAGAGCCCTGAAAGAGAAACAGTCCCCTGAGGTTGGCCTGTCCTCTCCTTGCCACCATGCAGTCTCTTAGACAAGCTCCTTATTAGAATCCGTAAAGAGTCAGATGGGAAATATTGCAGGGGCTATATGGTCTCCATCGCAACTTCTCACCTCTGTGCTTGTAGCACAGAGCAGCCACAGATAATACAGAAATGAATGGGTGTTGCTGTGTTCTAATGAAACTTTATTTATGCACACTGAAATTTAAATTCATACAATTTTCATGTGTCATGAAATATTATTCTTCTTTTGATTTTTTTCAACCACTTAAAAATGTAAAACCATTCATCGCTCAGGGACCATACAAAACCCAGCAGTGTGGCTGGGCGTGGTGGCTCACGCCTATAATCCCAGCACTTTGGGAGACCGAGGCGGGTGGATCATGAGGTCAGGAGATCGAGACCATCCTGGCCAACATGGTGAAACCTCATCTCTAATAAAAATACAAAAATTAGCTGGGCGTGGTGGCATGCGCCTGTAGTACCAGCTACTCAGGAGGCTGAGGCAGGAGAATCGCTAGAACCCAGGAGGCAGAGGTCACAGTGAGCCAAGATCACGCCACTGCACTCCAGCAAGACTCTGCCTAAAAAAACCAACCAACCAACCAAACAAAAAACAAAAACAGAAAACAAAACAAAACAAAACCCGGCGGTGGCCTGGATTTGGTCTGTGGATGGTGGCATTCTGTTTATCCCTCCATCAGGGTTGCCTCGTATTGCAGCCTCCTTAAATGAAGAGCATGATACAGTTGATTAAAGGAATGGAGGCAAGATTATTGTGTAACGGCACCCAGACTCTGTTTTACTATCTCTGGATAACCACGTGGATTATTTTTAATCCATATCTATTTTGCACTTTCATGTAATTCTCTCCTCCTCACCACAATCTTAGAAGCTAAGCGATAGCATTTCTGTTTTACAGATGGGGAAAATTAAATTCAAAGAAGTAAAGTAACTTGTCTGGGATTACACAGCTAATATATGGCAAACCTAGGATGCAAACCTAAACTTGTTTGGTTTATTTTGTTCCTATACTTGGTTTTCTAGTCTCCGAGGCCAGCGTTCTGCCCACAAATGGGCCTTCTCCAATCTCACTGCAATATCAGAGGGATTCATTTATCACCCAGTGAAATATTTGGCTGGGTGCAGTGGCTCACGCCTGTAATCCCAGCACTTTGGGAGGCTGAGGCGGGCAGATCACGAGGTCAGGAGTTCAAGGCCAGCCTGACCAACATGGAGAAACCCCGCCTCTACTAAAATACAAAAAAAAAAAAATAGCTGGGCATGGTGGCGTGCGCCTGTAATCCCAGCTACTCGGGAAGCTGAGGCAGAAGAATTGCTTGAATCCCGGAGGCAGAGGTTGCAGTGAGCTGAGATTGCACCACTGCACTCCAGCCTGGGCGACAGAGTGAGACTGCGTCTCAAAAAAAAAAAAAAAAGAAAGCCAGAGTACGAGAGGCATAAATGGGGTGAGATAAGTGGGCAGAAACCAGACCATATGTATTTCATTCTCATGCAACAGGAAGACATTAGAAGGAGTCAAGCAGAGGAGTAACATGATGTAATTGACTTAAAAAAATTTTTTTTTGAGACAGTGGCTTCCTCTGTTGTCCAGGCTGGAGTGCAGTGGCACCATCATGGCTCACTGTAGCCTCAACCTCCCTGGCTCAAGTGAATCTCCTGCCTTAGCCTCCCTAAGTGCTGGGACTTATAGGTGTGAGCCACTGCACCTGGCCATAATGTACATTTTTATTTTTATTATTTATTTATTTGTTTTTTTAGACAGAGTCTCTCTCTGTTGCCCCTGCTGGAGTGCAGTGGCGTGATCTCGGCTCACTGCAACCTCCGCCTCCCAGATTCAAGCAATTCTCCTCAACCTCCCCAGTAGCTGGGACTACAGGCACACGCCAACATGCCCGGCTAATCTTTTGTATTTTTAGTAGAGACAGGGTTTCACCATGCTGGCCAGGCTGGTCTCAAACTTCTGAACTTGTGACCTGCCTGCCTTGGCCTCCCAAAGTGCTGGGATTACAGGCATGAGCCACCACGCCCGGTCTACCCATAATGTACTTTTTTTTTTTTTGAGAGGGAATCTCGCTTTGTTGCCCATGCTGGAGCGCAGTGGCATGATCTAGGCTCACTGCAACCTCTGCCTCTTGGGTTCAAGAGATTATCCTGCCTCAGCCTCCTGAGCAGCTGGGATTACAGGCATGCGCCACCATACCCAGCTAATTTTTTTTGTTGTTGTATTTTTAGTAGAGACAGGGTTTTGTCCTGTTGGCCAGGCTGGTCTCGAACTCCTGACCTCAGGGGATCCTCCCACCTTGGCGTCCCAAAGTGCAAGGATTACAGGCGTGAGCCACCATGCCCAGGCCCATAATGTACATTTTTAAAGGTCATTTTGGGAGGTATAAATTTGGCTCCAGTTAAGACCTGAGAGGTGCCAGAGGCAGGAAGAGTAGATGAGAGCAGGAAACAGACTCGAGAGCCTATAAGCCCGACTTTTTTTTTTTTTTTTTTTTTTTGAGACAGGGTCTTGCTCTGTCACCCAGGCTGGAGTGCAGTGGCACAATCATAACTCACTGCAGCCTTGAACTCCCAGGCTCAAGTGATCCTCCTGCCTCAGGAGGGATCAATAAAACCAGTGAAAAAAGTAATGATTGGCACAAAGAAGTTTGGAATAGAACAGAAAATGTGCTGTGACCACTAGAGTGGTGGGGAGGGCCTTGAATGAGGTGGAAGGGCTCTTTTAGACTGGCCACATCCAAAGCAAACTCTGTCTCTATCCACCTCCTTCTATCTCCCCTACCCCATGCCCACTCTGGAGGAGGCAAGACCGGAGGCCCAAAGGGCGATGGGAGAGAGAACTGGCAGACCACACATCCAGGAGCGCAGTGGCCTGTTGCCCCTGGTCACCACCACCACTGGCTTCAAAGGCCAGGGGCTCTTCCCAGCCACATCTCTGGCTCCAAGGGGAACCAGGAGGAAGTCAGGAGCTGGGAGGTGCCAGAGGCAGGAAGAGTAGATGACAGCAGAAAACAGAGACTCAAGAGCTTATGATCCCCTTCTGTTCCAAAAGACACGAAGGGAGGTAACCCATGTTCAAAAGAAACAAGAGTGGGAACAAGGAAAGGAGGGTTCTATTTCCCCCCATTCCAGTGGCCTAGGGCTGGGGAACAGTCCCATGATGGGATCAAAAGGTCAAGTGTCTTCGTGAGATCAAAGGTAGCCCTGGGAGGAGGGCTGTGCTGGGCCAGGCACTTTCTGGAAGGCGTTGGAGGGACCAAGGACTTTGGCTGCTTGGGGTTTGGAATCTGAAGAGGGGGTGGTTTGGTGGATGGTTTGCATTTGCTGGGCTGGAGGAGAGGGGCAGGCGAGCATCTTGTCCAACACACCCTGGTAGCTGCTCCAAAGAGGGATGCACACTGTCTGTGTCAGGCCTTTAATAAAGTAAGGAGAAGCTCACCTTGAAAGCAGAAAAAACAGAGCGTGGAATACCCAGCCAAGCAGTAACTGAACTAGTGACCCCTTGGGCCAAACCCTATTTGTGAATTCCTGCTCTGCTTTGAGGCAATCCCTATGCTCCAAAGAGGGGGCCTGCATCTAATTCAGTCCACTTCTGAGTCCAGTCTCCCTGCCTGAGTTCAGTCTGTCCTCTGTCTTACTCGGATGCCCCCTACAAGCTTTCTTTAAACCAAACTCCTTTTCAGAGGTCTTTCCTGACTAGCCAGCCCCAAAATCTTTTTCTTTTTTTTCTTTTTTTTGAGATGGAGTCTTGCTCTGTCGCCAGGCAGGAGTGCAGTGGCACAATCTTGGCTCACTGCAACCTCCGCCCCCCAGGTTCAAGTGATTCTCCTGCCTCAGCCTCCCTAGTAGCTGGGACTACAGGCGCAAGTCGCCATGCCTGGCTAATTTTTGTATTTTTAGTAGAGACAGGGTTTTCACCACGTTGGCCAGGCTGGTCTCAAACTCCTAACCTCAGGTGATCCGCCTGCCTCAGCCTCCCAAAGTGCTAGGATTACAGGTGTGAGCTACCAAGCCCGACTTTTTTTTTTTTTTTTTTTTTTTTGAGACAGGGTCTTGCTCTGTCACCCAGGCTGGAGTGCTGTGGCACAATCATAACTCACTGCAGCCTTGAACTCCCAGGCTCAAGTGATCCTCCTGCCTCAGCCTCCTAAATTGCTGGGACTGCAGACATGAGTCACTGCACCCCTAATATCTATTACTTCTTTACTTGCCATTAGGGTGGGGAGGCAGAAAGGAAACTAATATTCATTCAGGGACTACTGTGAGTCAAGAACTTTATGTATCCTATTTTACTCATTGCTCAGGACTCTTATGAGAAAGATACTATTATATCTTCATTTTACAGGTTAGAAAATGTAGTCTCAGAGAGATTAAGTAACTTGCGCAGAACACACAGCTAAAAAGTGGTGGAGGCGGGGTTTGAATAAAGTGTTCCCAAAGCCCCTGCTGTCATCACTGTTAGAGCTGCTTCAGGATTCCTGTAACCTGCATGTATATCATTTCACACACTGTCCCATGCCATGTCCACTGTCACTCTCACCCATATATTACCATTTGTTCACTATATGTAATTTTGGCCTCCTGTAGTCCCAACTGCTTAATACTAATCATGACCACGCGTCCTTTGATCAATCCTTTCATCAGACTGAGCCTTGATTTTTGGCTCATTGTTCGTAGAAATGACCACCCCCCACCGTCATTCTTGCTTTCTTCCCTACTCCCACCTGGACTACAGTGCTAGAGCAGATTGTCCTGAGTCATTTCCAAGGAACACTGACTGAGGATCTGATGTGTGCCCGGCACGATACTGGCACTGGATAGACAAGCACGTAAAAACTTGATGTTCATATAAAAATGAACTGTCACATAAATGTCCATAGCAGCCTTATTTGTATAGCTCCAAATGGAAAACAACCCAAATGTCCTTTGACAGGTGAATGTTCAAACAAACTCTGGTACTAACATACCACAGATTACTACTCAGCAATAAAAAGGAATGAACTATATCTTTTTTTTTTTTTTTTTGGACAGAGTCTTGCTCTGTTGCCTAGGCTGGAGTGCAGTGGCGTGATCTCGGCTCACTGCAACCTCTGCCTTCTGGTTTTAAGCAATTATCCTGCCTCAGCCTCCCGAGTGGCTGGGACTACAGGTACACACCACCACGCCCAGCTAATTTTTGTATATTTTGTAGAGATGAGGTTTTGCCATGTTGCCCAGCCTGGTCTTGAACCCCTGAGCTCAAGCAATTTGCCCACCTGGCCTCCGAAAGTGCTGGGATTACATGTGTGAACCACCGTGCCCAGCCAGGAATGAACTATTGATTTATGCCATGACTTGGATGAATCTGTAGGGAATTATGCCAAGAGAAAAGCCAATCCCTAAAAGTCACATGCCATATGATTCCCTTTATATAAGGTTTTTGAAAGAAAATTTAGAAATGGAGGGCAGAATAGTAGTTGCCAGGAATCAGGTACAGAAAGGGGAATGGGAAAGGAGGAAGTGTGGTTTCAAGACGGCAACATAAGGGACCCCTTCATGTTATAACTGTTCAGAATCTGGATTGAGGTGGTGGATACTCACATGTGGGTGATGAAATTGTATAAAACTCAACACACACACACATACAGGTACAAATAAAACAGGAAATCTGAATAAGGTTGTTGGATTGTATCAGTGTCAATATCCTGGTTGTGATATTTTACTGTAGTTTTGCAAAATGTCATCAATGGGGGAAACTGGGCAAGTATACAAGGGATCTCTCTGTATTGTTTCTTATAACTGCATGTGAATCTACAATGATCTTAATAAAAAGTTTAATTCAAAAAAAGACTTGAGGCCGGTGCAGTGGCTCAGGCCTGTAATCCCAGCACTTTGGGAGGCCAAGGTGGGCAGATCACTTAAAGTCAAGAGTTTGAGATCAGCCTGGCCAACATGGTGAAACCCTGTCTTTACTAAAAATAAAAAAATTAGCCTGGCCTGGTGGTGCACACTTGTAATCCCAGCTACTCAGGAGGCTGAGGCAGAAGTGCTTGAACATGGGAGGCAGAGGTGGCATGATCCCTCAGTGAGCTGAGATCACGCCACTGCACTCCAGCCTGGGCGACAGAGCAAGGCTCCATCTCAAAAACAAAACAAAACAAAACAAAACAAAACAAAAACCAAACACAAAAGACTTGAAAGGTCTCCTGCCCTCAAAGGGCTTGTACTCTCAACTGTGTTTCCGGTTTCTTTCTTCTGCCTGTTTCTCTTATCTAGCTGAATGCCATCGATGCACAACAAATGACTGTCCTGATTTTCTTCCGGGAAGACATTGCTAAATGATTGGTGAAGGACCATATGTTCAGGTTACTCCTCTTCCCGATTTCCCCAATCCCAGTCTCTTCAACTTTGGCATTTTATTTTTTTTAAAGGAGAATTGGGAGGTGGGAAGCTCTTAGAACCTTCAGGATAACCCTGTTTCTTGTTTGTGTTTGACCTGTTCATGTGTATGATAGAGAAATAGAGAGGCAGAGTATGAAATTTTTGTGTTTTTTGGAGGGTGGGTGGCTGAAAGAGAAGAGGCCAGAGATTTTCTCTTGTGTAATCCCACATTGCCAGGCTCCCAGCTGACCAGCTTCCATCTCACTGTAGGTGTTGAAGAGACCATGGAACCACTGTGGGTCTCTCTCTCTCTCTCTCCTTTCCAGTAGTGGAAAGAGGAAAGGTGCCCAGAACCCTCACATCCTGGAATCTGCTCCATGAGTAACCTCTCTAGGGAAACAGCAGCCCAGCTGTTTCCTGGACCGGTAACTTCTCTCCCCAGCCCCCCCTCACCTATAGTCCCCAACTGACTGTTTTCTGAAACCACCTCCCAGAGACTGTGCTGACTGAGGGAGGCCCTGGAGGGAGAGGAAGATCTTGCAGCCTTGTCCTGGGACTTCAGCCAATCTCCCCTGCCTCCCCCACTGTGTCCCTGCCCCCAACCCCAGCCAAGCTTAGAGCAGCCGGCTCTGTCCCCAGCAGCTGTACACAGCAGGGGTGGGGGACAGTCACACTCCCTCGCTCCTAGGCTGCAGCTGAGGGGCTGTGAATAAAAAACTTGGCTTCCTCAGGGGTCTGGTTGACATCCAGCCCGTATCCACCACCTAATCCCATCCTTTGCTTGGGTTTTCTCAACGTATCCATGTCCTGGCCATGCCCGGTGGCAGGTCTGGAGGCTCCTGCTGGCAGAAGGAAATGGTTCCTGTCTCCAGGTGGGGCCGGGCACCCCTCAAGAGGGTTGGGAAGGCAAGAAGTAGGAGCAGCTGCTTCCTTTCTTGTCCTTCCCAGATACCCATGATGAGGGGGCACCAGGGACTTGGGTTTCCCAGCTTAGCTGAGAAACTATTTCCTTTCATTAAATAGGCAAGTAATTAGCTGGGGGAAATGGGAGGACCCTGGAGAGTGAACACATCCTTTGGTGCATTGACAAGAGAGGGGCTCCAGAGTGATGAGAAGCCCCTGTTCCAGCCCCCCACCCTCCCAAACACACAAAAATTCCACACTCTGCCTCTCTATTTCTCTATCATACACATGAACAGGCCAAACACAAACAAGAAACACTAGGTGTGCCCTAGGGTACATAGAATTCCGAAAATCTTGCTGCATTAGGAGCACTGTGCAGCAGGAGGCAGGCAGATGCAAGCCCAGCCCCAGCTGTAAGTCCTAGTTGTGCGTTCCTAGAGGTGCTGTGCCTCCTCGTGATCCTTTTCTTCCTGCTTCTAGTCCAGGTCTGGGTTGCCAGATGGACTGCAGTGGTCAAGGTGAAAAAGCAGAGGTTTCCTGGGGCTCCCTAAGCTAGGCAGGGCAAGTGGGGCCAAGGGTTGGGCTTCTTCTCTTGAAGCCAGCTTTGTCCCTCGCTCTTTGATAAGACCTATAGAATGAAAAACTCAAGACCAAATCACTAGAAAAAAAATTGTAGGAAACATTTAGATCAGTGTTGTCAATTGAGGCAATTTTATTCCCCAGTGGACATGTGGCAGTGTCTGAACACTTTTTATTTTTTTAATAACAACTAGAAGGCTGGGCGTGGTGGCTCACGGCTGTAATCCCAGCACTTTGGGAGGCTGAGGTGGGCAGATCACAAGGTCAGGAGTTCGAGACCAGCCTGGCCAACATGGTGAAACCCATCTCTATTAAAATTACAAAAATTAGCAGCGCGTGATGGCGCACGCCTGTAATCTCAGCTACTTGGGAGACTGAGGAAGCAGAATTGCTTGAAACCGGGAGGTGGAGGTTTCAGTGAGCCGAGATCCTGCCACTGCACTCCAGCCTGGGAAAAAGAGTGAAACTCTATCTCAAAAAAACAAAACAAAGCAAAACAAAACAAAACAAAATGACTAGGGAAGAGAGTGCTATTGGCATCTGATAGGTAGAGGCCAGGGTTGCTGGTAAACATCCTACAATGCACAGGACAGCTCCCCAAAACAAAGAATTATCTGTCAATTCGTGCTAAGGTTACAAAATCCTGATTTCGGCTGGGGTGGTGGCTCACTCTATTGCACTCCAGCCTTGGTGACAAGAGTGAAATTCTGTCTCAAAAAAAAAAAAAAAAAGAAATCCTGATTTAGATAAACCAACATTTGTCTGACTCCTTATGATAAAAATTTCTCCTTCCTCCCCATCCTACAGGAAAAAAAAAAAAAAGCCCCACAAAACTGTCCACTTAACAATATATTACTTCCTGATCACTTTGGGTCAATTTTTCTTCTCTCAAGGAAAAAAAAAATGGAAGCAAAGCTCCCCACTAACAAAAAATTTGTCCTCCACCTAGCTGGCAGATCAGCTTGCATCCCCTTCCACAGTGGCACATTAAAAAAAAAAAAAAAAAAAAAAAAAAGGAGAAACACAGCCAAATAATAAAACAATATCTTCTGTAAGTAAAGAGTACAGCCCTGTTTACCTGGTCGCCACTGTTTATTCTGAAAGCCTACACTAAGCAAATACTGAGCCTGACAGCTAGGCTGGAGGGGAGGGGTCTCTAGGCCACAAAGGTGCAAAGCCCTCTTTCAGATCAGTCTCCACCATTTCCCTTCAGGATGGTGGGTGCAGGACCACCCCTAGCCATGAGCAACTTGAGTTCCTAAAGGGAGGTGGTCCTTTTCTTCATGCTTCATGCTTCTTGTTCACTTTCTATTCACCATCAGCTCTTCCCTACCTCCCCGCAAGACTGAGAGCCTGTAGTTCTACAAGGCTGACAATCAAGAGTCTATCCACCTATGTGTGGATGTGGATGTGAATTCCAGGCCTCCCCACCACACTCTGACTCTGCTAAGCCCATGTAGGGAGGCGGAGGCGAGCAAAAAGCTGACTGGTGGGAAATACCCAGTGTGGCCTGTCTTCCTCTCCAAGGCTCAAATAAACTCAAGTCATCTGCACCAAGGGAGCAAGGGAAAAGGAACAAGAAAGCTGTGTGGGGTTATTCTGCATCTCACCTGCCCACCACCTGCCCTTCCCTCCTTTTTAGGAATCCACTGCAGCATTAGAGAGAGAGGCCTAAGAGGGAGCTCACCGTACTCCCAACCCATCCCTCTGCCCAGCTCTTATTATTATGGTCCCATTTCCTAGGGTAGAGCTTCTACATTCAGTGTCTCACAAGGGGTACTAGTTACCTATCATTTCCATCATGCCCTCCACCCACCACCTAACCAGGGAGATCTGACCAGCCAAGAGAATGTTGTGAGGCCGACCTGATTGTTGCCCTTCTGAATGTTAGGGCATTCCAACAGAGACCTCTGCCTGGCTCCATCCACAAGTATCAGAATGTCATAAGAAGTGTGCTGTTTGCCAGATAGTTCACAGAACAAGTATAAGTTAACAGATAGTGTCTGAAGCAAGGCACCCAGGGAGGCACAGAGGGACGCAGGAGCGCTGAGACATGGTGGATGGTAGGATTCCAACCTGCCCTCCTTTCCCCTTATTTACCCAGTTTGCACCATCATCCCACTCTCCAGAGAAAATACGGAGACAGGGAACGTCCCTCGGCAGCAAGAATGAAAGGTACGGTGGCTCAGCAACCAAGGCTGCTCCTTGTTTCTGCTACTGATGTCCTATTAACTTCTTATCTTCCAGGGTGAAGATATTACTGCAAGGCCTTTTGCCAGGCAGTTTCATGTATGATCCTTACTACAACCCTGAGAAGTAGATGTTACTGACCTGGTTAACAGTCTCAGAAACTGAGACTCAGAGAGATTGTGTTCCCAAAGACCCAGCTGGTTAGCAGAGAGCCAGAACTCAGACCTAGGTCCCTGACTTTCTGTCTAGAGTTTTTCCCACTGTTTCTCTTTTCATCTATTTTTGGTCAATTCACTGCTCCCTGATGCTTCTGCTGGAGGCTCTATATTCTGGGAAACAAGCGAAGGCAAGCAAAATGCAGCCAATCAGTGCTGACCTTAGTCAATAAAAAGGTTGCAAACAGTTGTGGTTGTCAGGCTTTGTTGCTTAACCATCTCTAGACCTCTGTTTCTTTCTCTGTAGATTGGGGACAGTAATATTACCTGTATCTCATGGGACTGTGGTGAGGATTCAATGATAAAAGGCAGGATAAGTGCTCAAGAGGATGCCTTGAACATAGTAAGCCCTCAATAAAGGGGAGCTGCAGTTACTACTAAGACAGTGTTGGAGAAAGTACAAGAGCCACAGTTTTTCCAGGGTAAGAGGTAGATTATTAAAGGCTGATACTGTATATGTTCTCTTAGCTCCTCTCTTGAACATAAACATCTGTGGTTTGTCAAAGACATTTTCAGGATCCGGTTTTCTTTTCAGAAAGAGGAAGGAAAAAAAACCCAAGGCCTGAATCTATAGGAAGTCCAAATGCACCCAGGATTCTTAAGTCACAAGATAAAAAGTGGAGCTGCTTGAAGAGGCATCTGATGGTGGAATTCATGGAAGAGGAAAAGGTCAGTTCCATCTCTAGTGACTCCATCAGAGGGATGAAACATCCAAGAATGAAGAAAATTATTTCCAGGAATGGCAAATGAGGATGGAACCATAGGATTTAGTTATTGTTGTTAAACCAAACCCAGTGCAATAATTGGTCTGTCTCAATAACATCACTCCGGCCAAGTTGCCGTTTCCAAGAAGGAAAGAATAAGAATTTAGTCCAGCTGATCCTTCGGCATGACTTAAACCAGCAGTGGTTGTCAAACCTTAGTGTGCCCCTTCGGTATGACTTAAACCAGCAGTGGTTGTCAAACCTTAGTGTGCCCCTTCGGTATGACTTAAACCAGCAGTGGTTGTCAAACCTTAGTGTGCCTCAGAATCAACTGGAGGGCTTGTTAAATCCAAACTGCGAAGTCTCATCCCGAGTTTCTGATTTAATGGATTGGGGGTGGGACCCAAGAGTTTGCATTTTGAACAAGCTACCAGCTGATGCTGAGACTGCTGGTCCATCCGGGGACCACATTTCGAGAACCACTGATTTAAAGCACTTTTCTATGGGCAATCAAAGAATATCAAATTGCATAATTCTTTTTTATTTTTATTTTTGAGACGTAGTCTGGCTCTGTCGCCCAGGCTGGAGTGCAGTGGTGCGATCTCGGCTCACTGCAAGCTCCGCCTCCTGGTTTCACGCCATTCTCCCGCCTCAGCCTCGCGAGTAGGTGGGACTACAGGCGCCCGCCACCACGCCCGGCTAATTTTTTTGTATTTTTAGTAGAGACGGGGTTTCACCGTGTTAGCCAGGATGGTCTCGATCTCCTGACCTCATGATCCGCCCACCTCGGCCTCCCAAAGTGTTGGGATTACAGGCGTGAGCCACCGCCCCAGCCTCAAATTGTAGAATTCTTAATACCTTGCTTCTCAATATGTATAACAGTTGCATTTACTTATTAGCCTCTCTCCTCTCTTCAGTCATATTGATTAGAAAATGAATACGTGTTTCTCAATTAAGAATCTTATGGTAAGGCCGAGCGTGGTTCCTCACGCCAGTAATCCCAGCACTTTGGGAGGCCGAGGCGGGTGGATCACGAGGTCAGGAGATTGAGACCATCCTGTCTAACACGGTGAAACCCCGTATCTACTAAAAACACAAAAAATTAGCTGGGCGTGGTGGCGGGCGCCTGTAGTCCCAGCTAGTCGGGAGGCTGAAGCAGGAGAATGGCGTGAACCCGGGAAGCGGAGCTTGCAGTGAGTCGAGATGGCACCACTGCACTCCATTCCTGGGAGACAGAGTGAGACTCTGTCTCAAAAAAAAAAAAAAAAAAATTTATGGTAAAACAGGAAAAATCAAGAGCAAAAAACCCAAAACAAAGAAACTTCCTGTGCAAGTCTGACTGACATAACAAGAACTAACTTGGCTTGTCAAGTAGGTAGACACAGGGGGCTCCAGAAGCAGAGGTGCTTATTTCTCACTCTACTCCTTCACCATTGAACACCTTCAGAGTGAGAATTGGCCTTGCCTATGTTTATCTCCAACTAAGTTAGCATTCTGACTCCACAAGAATGTTGTGAAAGCGAAGCCTGGGGAAAGAATGCTATCCTAGTTTTTAGCTAAGTTTTCTTAATATCATACTCTTCAGAGGGAACAAAATCCAGTTCTCACGACCTTAAATGCTGACACTTGTCCAAAAGGCCTAATGAGGGAGAAGCATGCGTCATGCACGTTAACAGAACTCAGTGATAGAAATTGGGTTGAGACAAGTGAAAATTTTACCAAAGCCAAATGACTAGTTCTATCTCCTTCAGCAAGATAACATGACAAGAGGAACTTCAGACTTCTGAGAGTTATCTTATCAATCCAAGAAGCACAAATGATGATCTTAGCAATCTAGAGGAAGAGGGTATTACAAGATAACAGGCTCCTGACCAAAATTTCAGTATTTATACAGTCTGTTACTCAACTTAGATAAATCAAACTTTTAAAAAGGGCCTCTTCACTATGTTGAAATTGGGCCTTTCTTCCCCAAAGATTGAAGAGAATTTGCGGGGGATGAGGGCGGTGTCTATCTTATAGCTTGTCCCTGGGGTTCAATTGCCAAAATGTTATCAGTCTATGTAAGGGTCTCATGATAGGGGCCACCCACAAAAAGCATTCTAGTGAGACTTCAGTATTGTGAGAACACAGGATGTCACATTTCATCAGTAAAACAGCCCAGCTGAGCCCCAGGATTCTGTCCCCAATCATGGCTCCAGTAAGTTTTGTGGCTTCCTTTCTGGTATTGAACTTGAAAGATCAAGGACACAAAAACAGGATGATTTCATAGACTGAAAATATGCTATTGACAAGTATTTGTAATTAGGTTTCCAGTCCAAAATGAATGTTCTCTCACTTGTAATATATATCCCATAACTAGAAATACAGTTTGAAACCATTGGATAAAATTCTTTTTTTCCTAGGAGAAGCTAAAGAAGCATTCAAGATCCAATCAATAATTCTGTGTACGTACACTGGGAAAAAACAAAACAAAACAAAACTTTTACTAGTGCAGGTGACTTGGAAGTTACTGTCACTCTTCCCTCCCCTCTAAAACCATCCTATACTGTGAGCTGGTTAAAGTTTACCTTTCTGCAAGAGTTAGTGTTCTTACTAATAAATAACTCATTTATACTTCAGAGACAAAGCTAAAAGGATTTCAGTTCTGCAGGAATGAGGTTTTCAGCCCCCATAAACCTTGCCTGGAGGTACATCGCTGCTTTTGTTTGAGGCTAGTTGGTCTACAGTGCCAATAGCAACATATGTGCATAGACAGCCTATGTTCCAGGCATTAAGTACCCATGGCCTCACTTATTCTCATAATGTCCTTTTGGGTTTTTTTTGTTTTTTTTAGACGGACTCTCGCTTTGTCACCCAGGCTGGAGTGCAATGGCGCAATCTTGGCTCACTGCAACTTCCATCTCCCGGGTTCAAGCAATTCTCATGCCTCAGCCTCCCAAGTAGTTGGGATTACAGGCGCCTGCCACCACGCCTAGCTAATTTTTGTATTTTTAGTAGAAGACAGGTTTCACCATGTTGGCCAGGCTGGTCTCGAACTCCTGATCTCAGGCGATCCGCCTGCCTTTGTCTCCCAAAGTGCTGGGATTACAGGCATGAGCCACAGTGCCCGGCCCCATAATGTCCCTTTGAAGCAGAGGAGAATCAGTCCCTTATAATCCTCATTATATAAAAAGAAGAAACGAGCAGAGTGGGAGGTAGGCGGATAAGCTGACTTGCCCAAGATCACCCTGCCGATTGATCTGACTTCATCTGCAACCAGCCACATAGCTTCTCCAAAGCAGGTCGCCAGACAAGGAAAAGTGATTGGGGGTTCAAATAAAACAAATGACTACTCATGCTATAGTTAGCACAATGTGTTGTTCTGAACTCTGCTGTGGAACACCTGTTGCACTTTTTATACTATTCACATACATTACCTGGAATACTCCAGTTTTCAACATTGTCTGCTTCAGTCCCTTAAACCATAGAAGTATCCAGACATGCCAATATCATGAGAACCAAACTATACCTTAAACTGTTTTTTCTGTTGAGGAATATGAAAGAACTCTTCATTGTAGCACAGATCCCAATTTTTGGTGGAATATAGTCACCACAATTTTCATTGTCAATAAATATTGCTGGCTAATTCAGAGGTGACCTGTGGAAGCAACACATGCTCTAAGAACTCCTGTTTCCACTGTCTGGTATTATTAGTGTGTCCTTACTTAGACTTAGCTCTCCCAGAGAGAGAGCCATCTGCTTCTCTCATTGCACAGTGACTGTGCAATGGTGTTGACTTCTAGAGAAGAGTAGCCCAAGAGCTAAATATTAGAGGTCTTACTGCTTCCCTTAAGTGCATGGCAAGAGAAAGAAGGAAAGCAAGGTGAGAAAAGGACTGACTTGCTTTGCCAATGGCCCAGGACTGGTGATTTTATAAGGTTTAGCACAAAAACCACTCTTTTGAACTAGATACTGTGTATATCCTGTGTACTTCAAGTCACACCAGCATTCCCTACAATAGAGCTTAGGAATGCTATTTATCTTGTACTCAGGCCAACTGTGTGGCTCTCTACCGAACAGCTGGTTCCCCATCCACCTCTAGGGCTATCTAGTTGATGTATAAACAATATTTTTGCCTCAAAAACACTAACCCCATGGAAACTAACTGTTCATACACACACACACACACACACACGCACACATACACACACACAAGAAGGAAAAGAAAGATGGGGTTAATTAGGTCAGAAGCGGGAGGAAAAGACAAAACAGGGGGAGCTTGGGGTTTGTAACTGAGATGTGGCATGCATTAGATTTGAAGTCAGGTTACTGAAGCCCCAGATTATGTTCCAAGGTCTAAACAGAACGTCCATTGAGTCTTTGATTCCTAAAGACATTTAGTGCCTTATAAAAGAGCTTAGCTATATCATTATTCCTGATTACCTTAGAAGTAAAACGATATTTTTAAAGTGTTTAGTATTTGTATTCCTCTAGGCTGAATTAGTGAACCACAAGAGACCCAATTTATAGCCACAAAATGAGGATCCAGTGTGGGTCACTGTCTACACACTTCTTGGTAAACACCAGTGTTTCACAATCTATTTTTCGTTATTTCTTTTTATCTTTTAAGAGACAGGGTCTCATTCTGTCACCCAGGCTGGAGTGCAGTGGTGCGACCATAGCTCACTGCAGCCTTGAACTCCTGGGCTCAGGTGATTCTTCCTCCTAAGCCTCCCCAGTAGCTGGGATTACAGGTGCATGCCACTATACCCAGCTAACTTGTTTATTTTGTTTTTGTAGAGACAGGATCTCACTGTTTTCCAGGCTGGTATGAACTCCTGGCCTCAAGCAATCCTCCTGCCTCAGCTTCTGAAAATGTTGAGATTACAGGTGTGAGCCACTGCACCTTATTTTTTGTTAATTATATTACTACACACGTTCAGTTCTTTATGGATGAGACACTTCTTACCAGATAACCAATCAGCTAGGGTTACCAAATTGGTAGTTATCATATCCTAAAATTTAGGCTATCATTTTTCTTGGATCAATGACTTTCTATCTCCTTCAGAGCCTTACTTTACCCATCTACCCTAATCTCTTATAATCAGGAGAGCCCTGACTACATATAGACTGTGTATTTGTATTTCTTCCCAAGATGGAAAAAGTATAACTATTACACACATTGCATTGTACATCAGCCAAGGAGGTGGTCTTACACATTCTAATAAAAGGGTTTGTGTATTCAATTTAATAGCTAAAACATTACCAATAATAATATATATGTGTACTCTTCCTTGATCAACCTGTTCCTTAAAGTTAGATTTTTAAACAAATCCCTTCTGGGTGCCAGCTTACTGCTAAATCAAGGCAAACAATTATTTCCAACATTTTGTTATCATATTTTAAAGTAATTATTTGCTTTATTAGGATGGGAACTCTGGCTGTACCCTCTCACTCCCTGACCCCAGAATTAACACAGCATTTATTTCACAATATTTGTGCAGGGTTTACTATTGAACCAGGGGGCACACCCATGAATAATACTGATTTCTCTTGGTGGTGACCCAGCCAAAGCATGTCAAAATGAGTACCTATCTATTCTATTAAGATAATGGAGGAAAAGAGAAGCATGTCATCAAGATAAAGGAACACAAACTACCACATTACCTTGAAAACAAATCTAAGTATTTGTTGTGTGTGAACACATATCAGTGCTGCTTGTACAAGAAACAAGGCTTTTGAGCTGGAAGGCAATTTCAAAGACAACACCTGTTTCAAAATAGGGCAAAGAGTTCACAGCTGCATTTTGAAATTTCAGTCTGCACTTTTATTTTGGGATGTTATCCACATAGGCTTAGGAGATGTAAAGAGGGAACAACACAAGAGGACAGATGTGCATGAATCAAGAAATTCTACTTCCTATTTAAAATTCAGAAAAGATTGCTGCTACATACATTAGGATGTTAACTGGGTACACTGATCACAGGGCTTCGATAACCCAAGTAAGTGGCAAGGTGTCGATACACTTGCAGAATATCAACTGAGCCTAGCCGACAGTATCTAAAAATGTCCTGAGCCTAGTCTGATAGTATCTAAAAATGAGATGGGGAGAGCAAGCATTCCACTATCTATGGAGGACAAACACTGCCCTCTACTGGCAGACTGTAACTGCTATATAGTCAACATGACGAACATTTTCCTCAACAGTCACTATCATGAGACATAATCAGAAAATAAAAGCTTTTAAATAATTTGAGGCTTTGTGTCTAGGGGTCACCAGGATTTTCAAGCAAACCGAAGTATTCAATGAGAAATCTCCTTACTCATTGAAGTTTCCGACTTTCCCCATTAAATCTTTGATGTAACTCATTGGACTGGTTCAAGTATCACTGTTACTGCGAGATGTGAGAGAACAGCAAAATGCTCAAAAGCTCAATACCAGGAAGAAGGCTTAAGGGACCCATGTATACCAAAGGGAGCTGGCTTTAGAACGAACAACTGTGATAACTTAAAGCACACAGCACTGATTCAAACCCTTGTTGTACTACATACTAGCTACATCAGGTACCACATAAAACCTCATCTTACCTGAACCAGGTTATTCTTTACAATATTGGAAGAACAAACACTTGCCGATCTCACAGTTGTTGGAAAAATTAAATGAGGTAATCTGTGTTGCACAACTACAGTGTAGTACTGTATACCGATGTTCATGGACAGGAGTCTAGGTAGCTCCAAGTGTGTTTTAACCTCTCTTCATCTGTTTATCCACTTGTTGGTTTTTGAAATCCTTTAAATCAGACTGCATTTCTTCAGCACTGTCCTGAAACATAAAATTGTCTATGTTATCCATAAAATACTTAAGGATTATGAGGAAAAGTAGATGGTTAATGCTCATCCAAATTCAACTTTAACCTGAGACAACTCATTATATTAAGAAATAAATGTATGTGGGCAGTGTGCCTGCACCTGTAATCTGAGCTACTGGGGAAGCTGAAGCAGGAGGATCCCTTTAGTCCAGGAATTTGAGACCAGCCCAGGCAACATAGCAAGACTCTCATATCTCCGAAAAAGAAAAAAATGGCCGGGAGGGGTGGCTCACGCCTATAATCCTAGAACTTTGGGAGGCCAAGGTGGGCAGATCACTTGAGATCAGGAGTTCAAGACCAGCCTGGCCAACATAGTGAAACCCCGTCTGTACTAAAAATACAAAAATTAGCCAGGTGTGGTGGTGTATGCCTGTAATCCCAGCTACTTGGGAGGCTGAGGCAGGAGAATCACTTGAACCCGGGAGGTGGAGTTTGCAGTGAGCTGAGATCATGTCATTGCACTCCAGCCTGGGCGACAAGAGCAAGACTCCGTCTCAAAAAAAAAAAAAAAAGAAAAAAGAAAAAAAAATTTAAAAAGTTAGTCACTGACGGATAACAGGATGCACAAAGCATATAATTTCAAAGCCAAATTTGCATTTCAATTATAGTATTTGGCTGACAAGGCAAGTATGTAAACAAGAGGAAAAGTTAAAAAGAAAAAAGCCCTAATAGCTACAATATCAGCCCAGTTCTAAAGAGGGATCGTGTACCACATTCTCCACCTAAGAAGTAATCTTTAATTCAAAATTCAGTGTAGTTCTTATGGGTATTTGGAATTGAATGCAAGTGTGTTTTGTGAGTATAAACATTATCTTTTATTATATATGATTGTTAAACTTTGCTTTCCACAACACTTCATAACCTTGGATGTAAACATGAGAAAAAAATGCTAATTAAGAATCCTTATGCACCCAGTCCAGTGCTCCCTTAATTAATCAAACTGGTAAGTCTACTGCTTCTTGATTCCATCCTGAGGTACTAACTTTTGAACCAAGACATGCTTATCTTTTACCAACAACAGGGATGGTCACTGTTAAAGTTTCTAAATAATTTATTAGGGAAATAAGTTCCCCCAAAGTCAGGCTAAACTGGGAGCTGATTAACAAAGCTGTGTAAGTTAGTGTGTTTGCTTTAAAGTGTTACAAGAAGTACACAGAGCACACATCTGGGTTATAAAAGCCCTTTTATAAAGCCATTTTTAAACAAAACAAAACAAAAGTTTACAAAAGAAAAAAGATACAGAAAAAGAATAACTTGCTTCATATGTCCCAAAAAGAGAAAAAAATAAAGGGGACAATGCCAACATGCTCAACAATAAAGGGTTCTTTTTCTTATTTTTTTAATACAAAATACAAGCAAAGGATACACATACTTAAAACAGAGCTCAGGAGCAGACACGCAGTCCTGGAAACCCTTCAATAAAAGCAAAGCAGGAGTTTGTTTTTTCTTTGTCTATGCAGATACATACAGAGACTGGGATATGTAAAAATTAAGTATCACAAAAGACCATCACACGATTCTACCAATGCATGTTGCATCTATAATTCACGAACATGGTCAACAAAATCATGTTCACTTCAACCCCATTTCATTTAAATTAAAGAAAAAAACCTTTTAAATAAAGTGGTTACATTCAAACTTTAACTTCCTTAGTACCATGCTGCAGATTTCAGCACTGTTAAGGTATTGCAAGAATGCCCAACCCTCTGGTGTCTGATCATGTATCTAGCAACATTGCAGTATGAAGAAAAGAGATGCCCCGGTCTCAGCCCATGGACTAGTTAATACAGTGAAGCAGGTTCCTGTCTTTTACCCTTCCTGCTCAGAACATAAAAGATTAAGGACTAAAATCAAGGAAGACTGGGAGTTTTAGAGCAGGCAAAATGAAGTCTAAAAGATAAATCAAGGCAAACAATTACTGAGAACTTGGCTGTTGCTTAACCTGGCAAGTCTAAAAGCCTTTCTTTAACCTTGTAGGAATTAGATGCATAAGGTTTACTGCAACATGTTCATGGTAAACAAACTAAGTAGAGCTCTTATTTACAAATCTTGTAACAAATACTTCTGGAGGAAAAAGAGAAAAGAATTCACTAAGTTCCAGAAGACAAAGCTTTAATTGCCAGACATATACAAACACACACTCACACATACACACCCACACAATACTTCAGGGGTTTTTATACATGTTATTTTAGGGCATAAGCTGAGTACTATACCCCCACACCCCATCAAAAAAGGAACAACAAAAAAATCCCAATTTTACCCTCCCCCAATAATCTAGAAAACCCTCCCTTCACCCCTGATGTACAAAGTGTATGCACAACGGTGGCATTCTACCAGCCACACAAAGCATGCTCAAACAGATGTCACCAGTTCAGTCACTCCATTGGCATGGCAACAGGCAGGTTTACGGGATGTTTCCCAATAGTGGTTATTACACAGTCAGCACCACTGTGAATTTTGTGAATTTGAAAAAAAAAAAGTGTAATTTACGGATTCAGGATTCAAAAAGAATCATTTTGTATCGAATTTACCCCAGACAAAGGGAAAACTGGTTGCGACTGAAACTTGGCTATAGATAGCTTGATGTCCCAATATTCAAACAATAAGCCAACTCTCCATTTTCAAGTAAATCCAGCTTCATCCACAGAGAAACAGACAATTTTCTAACCTCAAGAGCAACCAGCTTGTTACATTTTCCCTATCCTGTGGCAGGAAATGCGTATTACTTCTGTTCTGTTTAAGTATCTCAGTCTAAATGCCATGAAGACCAGAGCCCAGGTTTCTTCCTTTTCAAATTCTTAAGGTGAAAGTTTTTTCTTTTCAGTGCAGCTACCAATGATGCAGGCAAAGAACTGTTCAAGCCAGCACTCATTCTTCAAAGCTGCAACGATGGCCACCATGATCTTTTATAAAGCTTTCCCCGTTGCTCCTGATATTTATTTCTGCTTTTGCCGAACGCTCTCAAAGCATCTCGTAAACTGAAGTTTAAAGAAAAGCACGATTCCCATCCCCAACCAGTACTTGAAAATCCACTTATCTGAATGTTCACAGATAAAAAAGCCATTAAAAAAAAAAAAGTCAAGTTTAGTCTAGCTGACCATATTCACAAGTGTTAAAAACTTTACTGGAGTATAACCTCAAATTTCACTCTTGATTTGTTATCTGTAAGAAAATGCTATTTGAGCCAGTACCAAATTAAGTATTAAACTGAGGATTGAACTGGGGCAAACAGGTTATTGTGAAAACAGTCAATATGTAAGCTCCTTCAAGGGAAATCAACTACTGTTCCTCAAGATTAGATGTCCACACTCTTTGCATTACCTCCCTAAAGGAGGAAACACCCATTAATTTTCCCTTATGGAATCAATATGGAGTGGAAATATGAAATGAGGAGATGTTTTAGAAAACAGGACAAATCTACCTACCATTACTGGAATTAAAATGTATCCTCTGGGCCCACTCCATTGATTCCGATCTGAGGTGAGAAGGACTAAAAGCAGCAGCAGGTTACAGAAAGATTGAATAAGATGAAAGTATGCTACGTATGTCTAGCTGGGGAAGGGGGGATCTGGAAAAAAAATCTTAAGAACTAGAATGTAGTGTCAGTCAGCATAGCTGCCGAAATCTACGTTGTAGAGGTAAACCTAGCAGAGCTAATACAAACAAGCACCTTCAAAGTTAACGTCCCACTTCCTGAGCACTGCAAAATACGACAGTGAATGCTATTGCCATTTCACCATAGGCACACTAGAGAAAAAGAGGAAGGTTAGTCAAGGATGGTGCCAATGGCCAGTCAGTATTGGCTTACAGCTTGTAATGCGTCCTGACATCACTATCAAGCCTGACTATTGAGCACCTGTATCCAGTTGAGTCACCACCACTGTCCTCCTATTTGCATGCATGATTTGAGGGGAAGACTAGAGTGTTTTAAATCATCAATAAAAAGTGGAGAAAACAAAGGTTATTCAGAGCCTGTCTCACTTGGGGACACAGATCCTTCTGTCCAGTCTATCAGAAATATAGAATACATCTTTCAATCTAATGAATTAATTTTAAAAGGGACTCTAAACAAGAAGCCCAATCAAATGCACGCAAGTAATCTAGAAGACATGATTACCTCTAAAATATGTGCGTATATCACAGAGATGTTAGTGCAGATTAATATATTAAAGAGACTGTTAAACAACTGAGGCTGAAGTTTTAAAAGAGCCCTCCCCCCAAATCTTCACGAAACATAACCTAAGAAAAGCCCAAATGTTATAGGAATGTAAGACTTAAAATTATAAACTCCTAAAAAATAGAAGTGCATGGTGGAAACACTGATAGGTCTTTTACTATATGAACACAAACTTCTTTGTTAAAAATGGATACCTGAACAAACCCATTTAGGCAAATAGATTAATCTTTAACACCCTCATTACAAAGTTCACACCTCTGAATTTAACCGTCATGAAAGAGAATGATCCAACTGCTATTTATGTTCAAGTCCTGTATTTTTGGCCACGTAACTGAAAACTCCTTATTCATTCTTTAACACACAGTGCAATAGTGAAATGACTCTGCCACTGTGTGTTTTTTAAAAAAAAATCAGAGTAAGCATGTTCCTAGTAAACCACAAAGTAGGATATTGAGGAAGCAAATCTAGATTAAAAGGCAGGAAAAAAAAGGCAGAAGTCTAAATTTCACTAATTTTTCAATTTATTAGCATACCAGGACCCTTTAAACCTTGTTCCCATTAGCGCCTGGTATCAGATGTGAAGGATCAAACCTATGGATCTATCTCCTGACTGCTTTTATAAGGCGTGTAAAAGTCGGTTTTCAACTGCACACAGGCCTCCTAAAATGCCTTGTTTCTCTAGTCCCTCCTGCTTTAAGCAGCATGAGCAGTAAAGCAGGGGTTGGACCAAATAAAAAGACAAGAGCTAACTGAATTGTATGGGAGCAGCATTTAACATATTCCTAGTCAAGGACAGGATGGGAAGTAAGTGAAGAATAGGGCCAGGAAAATAGTGTCCTATAGCAGAGGTGGTCGGCACTCGGGGTAGGGTGTGCAGTGGTGCCCTACGAAGCAGCAGGATCACAGGGATGTACTTCTTATCACATTTCTATGAAGAAATGGGAAGATCGGGATATGAAAAAGAAAATGTTCTATCCCCAAATAAAAGCAGAGCATGGTTAATGGGACCTGAATGCACATTTATAGCATAAAAGAATGTCAATTCTATTTCATAAAGGAAAAATCTCAACTCTCTGTGACTGAGTTTCACATTAACTGGAACTTTATTTGCTTAAAACCTAAACATTGTCAGTTTGAAAAGAAATCCACTGTGACGTGTAGACTGATCTTGTTGATTAAATTCTAGGGCTTTTTTTTTTTTGGATTCTTGGTAAAATTTTATCCAAAAAACAGGATACATATATATTTAGAGAAGGAAATATGAAATCAAGAGTTTTGGCAGCCCCTGCTTTTTTTTTTTTTTAGCTCCCTAAAGACTGTAGCAGGATAAAAGGATCACTGGCTCCGAGTCTCTTTGAGATAACAAGTGATGAAATAAAAAAGAAAGCCCATACCCTCAAATAAGGTCAGGTAACCCCATTGCCCACCCTCCCTACAAGGTAAAAAATGAGTACTTTTAGTAACAGTTCAGAATTCATCTTTATCTCCTACCTGCCTCATCAGTGGAAGTTTAAAGTCATGATTTTTTTTAGACATTGATACTTGTGTCTATAGACAAATAAACTCATATTAGATGACAATTGATTTTTTAAAAGTCCAGGTAGAGAAAGGAGCAATCATTTTGAACTAAAATCTTTCTATGTTTTTTGATTACTATTCAACTTGCTATTTTTTAGCAAAAAGCAAAGTTTCAATAGTGTTCATCTCAAATCTTATTGCTTTACAACTGTGGTACACCTTTCATTAAAAATAAAAAGATGAAGCAGTCAATCCAGTGATTAATTTGACATGGCTTTCATTGGGAAAGGGGAGGGCTGGCAAAGAGACCAATAGACAAAAAGGTAACTTAAACACTTAAACATACAATGGTTTGCTTTAAAAAAAAAAAAAAAAAAAAAGAGAGAGAGAGAAATGTTACTTTCAACAAATGGAAAAAAGCACTGAAAGCCCATGAGTCAAGCCATAGCCAAAACCATGTTCTATCTTAAGTAGGTTCTTTTTTTTCCTCCCTCTTTTTTCTTTTTTTTTCTTTTTTTTTTAATAAAATCTCTCCCCAGACCATCATCACTTTTAATCCTCCCCAGAAGGGGCTTCATCTTCAGACCCTTCATCCCCAGATTTCTCGGGTGGGGGGCTTGTAGATGTTTTCTTTTCTGGCGGGCTTTCCGGTTCCTCATCTTCTTCTTTGGGAGAAGGAGTCTTTTCCTTTGATGCCTTTGAAGCTGTGGGGCGACCCACTTTCCCTTTGCCTTTCACTGGACTTGGCGTCACTGAAAATAGAAAAATAATTTGGGGAAGGGAAGAGAAAAAAATGTCTTTAATAAAAGTCAGCTACAAAATACAACAATCTGTAAGAATAAAATCTATAAAGACAATATGCAACTTACTAAAAACCAAGGTGGGCACGAGGGAGCACATATATCCCTAGGTAAATCTATCTCAGTTTCTAAACTGGTCATAAGTTACTACACTATGCTGCAGTATTTCCCATCAGTTTTTACCAACACTCTATGATGTTAGCAGTAATACCTGTAATGAAGAAGCACCATGCTATAGAATATGCACAACATCCTTAATTGCTTGGTAAACTAACAGTTGTTTATGATAAAAGTTGTTTATAAAAAGCAGGTCAAAAAGACGGAAGGAAAAGAATTAATCTGATCAGAAACTAAAGCCATCAAATAACATTTGATAGTTCCATCATTCCTAACAGTAGGAAGTGATAAACAGAAGTTTAACAATGACTAGTTCTACCTAACAGAATAAAACCACCTACACAAAAAGCAAATTGATTTCTGATTTAGTTAACAAACTAGCTCCAACGAGGAGAAACCATTAGGGCTCAGAAAAAAATCAACTCATGTCATCAAGTGTGGTTTTATTCTGATAGCACAGAGGATGGGGTAGAGTTCAGAACGTGGAACTTAAACGTATTACTCTAGGTTTGTGCATTTTCACAATTAAGTCTTTGCTGGCTGCTGAGACTGTGATACCAGTGAGGAAAAAAGAGCAGTAACAGCTATGATGATACAGTGTTTCTACCACTGTGTCTGAAACAAATAGATCATTCTGAAATCTTGCTCAAGTACTGGCAGTAGTTGAAGAACATGGCTAAGCCCACTAGACTCTTAAACAGGCTAGTGTCTTTATTAATAAGAGATACTTCCAGTTGCAGAATACAAGACCCTTTTAGATTTCTTGTATTCCTGCTAAACATCAGGCCAATGCCAAATCCTAATGAGGAATTTCTGTATTGAAAATAATGGTTCTCAAAATCTTTAAAGCAGTAAATTTAATTTCACTTCTGCAGAAATTACCTGTAGCCTTTAGTCTGGGTTTGGGCATTTTCTTTTCTTTTCTTTCAGGTTTGGACTTCTTAACCATCTTTTTGTTTTTCTTTTTCGAACTGCCATAGTCACTATCGTCATCATCTTCCATTAGGAAATCTTCATCGCTGCCGGAATCTTCTGAGAAGAAAGAAGAATTTCAACATCTAACTTAATGTACACATCCTTCCAAGTAAAAAAGGAAGAGAGTGCTAAGAATGACTAGAGGATGGGATTTGGGAGTCAAACACCCTTGGATTCTATTTGGAGCTGTACTACCAATTTGACTGGAGTCATCACCGGCCTCATTTGTCAAATGGATTTTGCATGCACCTTACATGAGAGAGTTACATGAGTGATGTGTTTGAAAAGTAGATTGAAAACAGGAAGGGTAAGAGTTAATCTGAATAAAAACTGAAACTATCAAATAACTTTTGGTAGTTCCATCACTTCCAAGTAGTACTGGTTGAGACCAGGGAAACAAAACTGAACTGACAGGGCCTTTTTGGTCCAATTATGAATAAGTGAAACAAGAAAACCAAACACAAAACAAAAATACATAGAATTAACTAATCTGAATAACCTGTGAAACACCTAAATTTTATTATTAACATGTTTTTTTTCTGTGAAAAGAGGTCTACAACCTCCTCCACCAGGGTAAAATACAAATCTCAATCACAATGCCTAATGTGACTGTTACTTAAGCAAATTGTTCATTCAGTGTTTGAACACAGACATCATTAAATAAAGGGTGCAACCATTACAAATGGTGGGCAATGGTGAGAATCTCTGAACCTTTAAAAATATTAACAGGAACCAATACAGTCATCTCTTTTAACAGGGAGTATCTACCCAATTTAAGGGACTGGTTGTAACATTTAGCATCCTAGAAAATGCCAACGTAACCAAGGTCACAAACTACAATTATGACCAAACAACCAAAGTACACAAAACAACTTCACATACTCTCCTGGAACGGTGCCTCATCCTCCTCTTCTTGTTCTTCCTCACTGCCCACATCTTCCATGAGCATCTCTCTCTGTTTAGAAGCTGCTTTAGACGCCGCCTGCCGTTGTTGGCGCACATTTTTATGATCTTCTTTTTCATCTTCACTATCCTCTGCAATATCAGAATTACCATGATATAATGATTAAAAAATTTTGTATTTGACAAGATAGTGCAAAAGATTAATAATTGACTGAAAACATAACTGACTGAAAAGGCCAACATAGTGGCCAATATAGGATATAATCTGCAGCTTTATTTCATTGTAAAAGGGCAAATTCTATCCTTCAACATTTCTGCAAAATGATGGAATCAACTCAAATGCCCATCAATGATAGACTGGATAAAGAAAATGTGGTACATACACACCATGGAATACTATGCAGCCATGAAAAGGGAAGGAGATCATGTTCTTTGCAGGGACATGGATGGAGCTGGAGGCCATTATCCTCAGCAAACTAATGCAGGCACAAAAGACCAAACACTGCATGTTCTCGCTTATAAGTGGGAGCTGAACAATGAGAACACATGGACACAGGGAGGGGAACAACACACACTGGTGCCTGTGGCGAGGGAGGGGGCAGGGTGGGGGGATGGAGAGGGAGAGCATTAAAAAATAGCTAATGCATGCTGGGCTTAATACCTAGGTGATGGGTTGATGGGTGCAGCAAATCACCATGGCACACATTTACGTATGTAACAAACCTGCACATCCTGCACATGTATCCCACAACATAAAAAAAAAAAAAAAAATTCTACAAAATGTATAAAGGGGACCTAAATTCACAAAGAATGAACTTGGACAAGACTATGTACCCACTATTACATATAAAGTAACAAGGGCATGTAATTTTAAGCAGTAGCCAAGCTGAATTAAAGCATGAATACATGACTCCTATACTTTAAAGTTACATCATTGCTTTGCTCTAAAATTCTCAATTACATTCAAATCTATGTTCACTGTTTTTGAAAGCTAAAGTTAGAAAAATATCTTAACATAGTATGAGAGAGAAAGAATGTCTTCCAATAATCTTTATTCTAAGACATAAAACACGAAAACCCTAAAATAATGTCGAACTGTTACCCTTTACAATGAATGGCTTGTGACCATTTCAATTTAGAGGGGATTGTGGAAAACCTTTTTTTTTTTTGAGATGGAGTTTTGCTCTTGTTGCTCAGGCTGGAGTGCAATAGCGCAATCTTGCCTCACTGCAACCTCACCTCCCAGGTTCAAGCGATTCTCCTGCCTCAGCCTCCCGAGTAGCTGGGATTACAGGTGCGCGCCACCACTCCTGGCTAATTTTGTATTTTTAGTAGAGACAGGGTTTCACCATGTTGGTCAGGCTGGTCTCAAACTCCCGACCTCAGGTGATCCACCCTCCTTGGCCTCCCAAAGTGCTGGGATTACAGGCGTGAGCCACTGTGCCCAGCTGGAAAATCTTTAAAATACATATTTAGATTAATTAGTGAAAGACATTTGGAGAAGCCTATAAAAAATTTACTTTCACATATTCTTAGAGTCTATTAATGAAAAAAAATTTTTTTTTTTTTTTAATTTGGAGTCTCACTCTGTCGCCCAGATTGGAGTGCAGTGGCGCAATCTTGGCTCACTGCAGCCTGTGCCTCCTGGGTTCAAGCTATTCTCTTGTCTCATCCTCTCGAGTAGCTGGGACTCCAGGCACATGCAGCCATGCCCGGCTAATTTCTTGTTGTTGTTGTTGTTTGCTTGTTTGTTTTTTGAGATGGAGTTTTGCTCTTCTTGCTTAGGCTGGAGTACAACAGTGGGATCTCAGCTCAATGCAACCTCTGCCTCCCAGGTTCAAGTAATTCTCCTGCCTCAGCCTCCCAAGTAGCTGGGATTACAGGCACCCGCCACCACACCCGGCTAATTTTTTTATTTTTAGTAGAGAAGGAGTTTTGCCATGTTGGCCAGGCTGGTCTCAAACTCCTGACCTCAGGTGATCCACCTGCCTTGGCCTCCCAAATTGCTGGGATTACAGGCATGAGCCTCCGGGCTCAGCCAAATTTTTGTATTTTTGATAGAGACAGGGTTTTGCCATGTTGGCCAGGCTGGTCTTGAACCCTTGACCTCAGGTGATCCACCCACCTTGGCTTCCCAAAGTGCTGGGATGGTGGGTGGGAGCCACCATGCTCAGCCTAAAAAAAATTTTTTAACACAGTTGTGCTTGTGAATAAATTTGGTTAAAGGGTAGGCTGCCAGCCTACTGCCTCTAGACTAAACCATATTTGCCTTAGTCTCTACCTATAGCCCTTTTCTGAAAACACTTCTAGTCCCATGAGCCTTGCCATAGTCAGTGTTCAAGTCATCTCTTTCACTTTTAAAAATCTCATCTAGACACAAACAGAATAAAGCTGACATGGCAGACCCAAAACTAAACCCACTTGGTAGAAGCTTAGCTTAATACTAGTACAGAGTTATTTATCTAGAAGTGCTCAATAAACTAGCAAGTGTAAGAGATTCAAACTAGGATTTACAAGGCAAATGACTGAAAGCATATACTATATTATCACAGGATCACCAGATAGTGCAAAAGATTAATACAGTTTCTTTTCAACTTAGGTAGCCAGATAGTATACTTGAATAGGAGGGAAAGCAAAACAGCTAAGCAGAGTGAATTTAGCAGAACTTTGTCTCTCCCCTTTGTATTAGCTAAACAGCAGTCTCATTTAAAGGGAAATCCAGGGAGACAACAGCAAGGGAATGTAGGTCAAAACTAAAGTGGCTGGAAGTAATATGGATTAAAAATCTCAATTCTTAGAAGATTGAATTTAAAAATAAATACCAACAACAAGTAGAATCATCAGGACTGAACATTTTATTTGGCCATGGAGACTCCCCATTAATTCATATTAATTTAAGTTAAAATTTTTACAAAAAAAACTTTCTCTATGGCTACTGTTTCAAAAGGCTATGTCTCCACTAAAAAGAGTGGGAATGAAACTTTCATTTGCTTTTCCACCCAGAGTCCACCACTCCCCCTTTTAATGCCCCTATTTTACCAAGTTTTATATTTATATATTATTCTATTTAGTTTGATGTCTTTTGTTTATGTAAATGATTTCCAATATTGACTGTGCATAAGAATAATGTATAGATACTTAAAGAAAACCAAGCCCCAACATCCCACTTAGATCTATTTAATCAGAAATTTTGGGACAGGACCCAGAATATGCATTTTAAAAAAGATTCATAGATGACTGTAATAAGCCACCAGGACTGAGAATCATTAGGAGCTCTTTGAAGATGGAAACGTCTTTGTAATCCCAGATTTGCAACAGTGCCTGGCATAGAAATCACTTATTAAAACATCTAATAAAATAATATATAAATATAATTATACCTCTTACATTTAAAATAGTTTACTACCTGCTGAGTGAGAATCATCCTTCTTGGTCTTCACATCTTTGTCTTCTGAGTCCTCACTATAAAGGGAGGCAAAAAAGCAAATGCATAAAAGTCTTAGCTCAAAATCTAAGTGAACATAGATCTCTGATTTCTGACTTGAGAAGAAGTGAAAAATACCTCTTCTATACAAAATCTTCAAACAAATGCTAAGGAGTACTTTATTTCCTTATTTACAGGGATGCTGGTGAATAAGCACAATTTTATTTACGTTACAAAACACTGCTTCCAAAGACTCAAAGGAAAAAAAGAAGCTGTCTCAACACAGGCTGGAATTTTTTCACCTATGGATAAAGCTTGGTTCACAAGAATATTTAATAAGAAAAATATTCTCGAACAGAGGCAGAGTATAAAAACACTAAAAATACATAGTGTTGATGGCAAATAAAGATCACTAAATATACACAAGAAAAACTGCTAAAATATCTAAAATTATTAAAAGGAACTGTAGTCCGGGCGTGGTGGCTCACGCCTGTAATCTCAGCAGTTTGGGTGGCTGAGGTAGGCAGATCGCTGGAGGCCAGGAGTTCAAGACCAGCCTGGCTAACATGGTGAAACCCTGTCTCTACTAAAAATACAAATATTAGCCAGGCGTGGTGGTGCATGGTTGTAATCTCAGCTACTCGGGAGGCTGAGAGAGGAGAATCACTTGAACCCAGGAGGCAGAGGTTGCAGTGAGCTAAGATTGCACCGCTGCACTCCAGCTTGGGTGACAGAGCAAGACTCCATCCCCCGCCCAAAAAAAAAAAGGAAATGTAGTTCAGTTATCTTACCTAACTTATAATATGCCTAAAAATTTACCTAGAACAAAATGGAAAATAAATTGATTGAATTATCCCCTATTAATATTTCCTTCCAATATTTCTTTGCATCAGAAACATCAACATATAGTCCTGCCTGGTGGTACCATGAAGAAAATAAAATGAGCTCAAAATCACTCCACAAAGTAAAATAAGAAGTTAAGGAGCTTCAAAGTTCAATGGAAAGTTTTTAAAAACAATTTTTAGTTACAACCAAACACATTATGTCTTCATAAGTCTTAACTCCAGAATCTGGATTCTAGTATCCTATCTCTCTTTGTTAATTTCCATATTTTTAAAAATAGAGATGGGGTTTCACCATGTTGCCCAGGCTGGTGACGAACTCCTGAGCTCAAGTGATCCACCTGTCCTGGCATCCCAAAGTGCTGGGATTACAAGCGTGAGCCACCATACCCAGCACCTAGTAGTCTGTTTGTCATTAGTTAGTTGTATGATCTTAGGCAAATCACTTGGTATTCTTCAATGCTACAATTTTATGATTCCATGAAAAATTCTGAAGAACAAAAACCAAAAACTCGCACATAACAACTGCCTTCAAAGCTTTCCTTTCTCAAATAGCAGGTCTTATAAATCACTTTTGGTATTCCCCATAATCTAGACCACACTCAAATGAGAAATTACTGAACCCATGATTCCTAAGCAAAGAGAATGACCAAACATATTCCTTTACTAAGCAACCTGAGTCCAAGACACTTTATAATTCTGAAACCTGTGACTGTTCTGTATAAATGTTTTTTATGCAAAATAAACACCAAATTCATAATTCTAACACAATGATGAATTATATTATTTTTTCCAGCTCTTTTATCGAGTTTATAGACTACATTAATCTTTAAGCACCACTACAGCAAAGTTAAGTGAAGGCTGAACTTTGAAAACAGAAAAATCAACAGAGCACTGGTCTGAGAATAAATACACAAGGCATACAGATAGCAATAAAACCCGTATTTATTTCAATCCTTCCAGCACTCAGAATAATAAAATCAAATGACTGCAACAAGAAAAACTGTAAGCTAGATGTTAATTATGTCAATGAGACATTATAACATGCCACAAAGCAGGTCTTTCCTAGGAGAAATAAGATAATGAATATAATGAAAAATAGTTCTGAGTTGGGCTGCCATATAAAACTGTTTGGCCCGGCGGGGTGGCTCACGCCTGTAATTCCAACACTTTGGGAGGCCGAGGTGGGCTGATCACGGGGTCAGGAGTTCAAGACCAGCCTAGCCAACACTGTGAAACCCCGTCTCTACTAAAAATACAAAAATTAGCCAGGTGTGGTGGTGGGTGCCCGTAGTCCCAGCTACTCGGGAGGCTGAGGCGAGAGAATCACTTGAACCCAGAAGGCGGAGGTTGCAGTGAGCTGAGACCATACCATTGCACTCCAGCCTGGGTGACAAGAGTGAGACTGCCTCAAAAAACAAACAAACAAACAAACAAACAAAAAACTGTTTTAGGCCAGGCATGGTGGCTCACACTATAATCCCTGCACTTTGGGACGCTGAGATGGGAGGATCGCTTGAGCCCAGGAGTTTGAAACTAGCCTGGGCAACATGGCGAGAGCCCATCTCTATTAAAAACAAACAACAACAACTATGTTAGACATATACCAAGAAGCTCTAGAAGACTTGTTTCCCAACAGTATAATTCTGTATTATTTTTCCTTAAAAGCACACTTCTGAAATGCTCCAGCAAAAAAAGTATTAGAGGTTGTCAACATAAATAAAACTACTAGGTAAATACATGAATTTAATAATGATTTTGGTGCTCCAAGATTCTTAGAAGTAGTGAGAAATATTTCATTTATTTGAACTGCTCATTTGTAATAGTATTATTTGGAAGCGGTATAGAGCTCTAATGGTTAAACAATGTACTTCGGAGTCCAACAGACATGGTTTCATAACCTGTTTGTCTATTTGCTGGATAACTTTGGTTAAATCACAGAACCCCTCTAAGAAGTTAATATTTACCCAAATAGAGATGATGTAAGAATTAAATGATAGTGTACGTAAAACACATAATACAGATTGTCACATAATAAACAGTAGCCATCATCATCACTATAATCACCATTATCACCAAGAAGGTCTTGTTACACCAAGTGTAACAAGTTCATGTTACATCAAGTGTGAGAGTGTGTATAACTTTACTAACAAGGCAGAAATTACAATATCCTCGTCTTGTTGTTGTTTTTTTTTCCCAAGACAGTCTTGGCTCTGTCACCTAGGCTGGAGTGCAGTGGTGCAATCATAGCTCACTGCAGCCTTGAACTCCTGGGCTCAAAGGATCCTCCTGCCTCGGACTCCTGAGTAGCTGGGACTACAGGCAAGTGCCACCATTCCCGGCCAATTTTTAAATTTTTGTGTAGAGATGTGGTCTCCTTATATTGCCCAGGCTGGTCTCAAACTCCTGGGCTCAAGCGATCCTCCTACCTAGGCCTCCCAAAGTCCTGGGATTACAAGCATGAGCCACCATGTACTCCTAATATCCTGGTCTTATGAGGCAAAATTATAGTTAAAATCACAACTCATTTGTAAAACTAAGGGAAAAGAAACTCTCCAAAATGGTTAAATTATTTAAACAAAGGAGAATTGATTATGAGACAGCAAAATGCAGCAGGCTATACAACTTAAGATTCTACAAGCTTTAGTTATAATTGTGCCAGTGATTTGTGACTGAATGAGATATATCACTTATTTTTTGTTATCACTACAATGAAAGTGTCAGTATTAACCTTAGATAACAAATTATATACTCAAGCACAGCCTGAGATAATATGAAATATGCAAAATATTAAGTGGACAGTAAGTACTTTTCAAAAGTATATGAGATTCCAACAATTTAGAGATCAGAGACTGCTCCCATCTCAGAGTGGTGACAGTGTAAGCAGGAACAGAAAAACAATGCCTCTTACCTATCTTCCTGTGAATTCTTTCCAGATCGCCTCTTATTTTTAGCTTCTCGGGGAGATGATCGAATTTTCTTAGTGGGAGGGCCCGAATCTCTTCCATAATCTTCATCTAAACAGTGTTTTTCAAACTTAATTAACTATGATTTTTACATGTTAAAATCACCACTATATTTACTGACATAATTATCTCTCATGCTGTTTAAATGGTGAGAGGAGCAGGATTTCCCAAATAGTTTCTTTCATCTTTAAAAAACTAAATTATTTCCCAATGCAGTCCTATCACCTTCACTTCGTTTTTGCATATTACCCTCTAGTCCTTATGATATATATTTCATCTATCTATAGCTAAACCTCTCTCATCATTTTATACCCTCCCCTTTTGATTTCAACATCTTCACACTTATTTGAAAATTATTGTAATATGGTTATATTACAAACATTTTAGGAAGTAAACACAATTACTATTACTAAGCAAATTACTTTTAAACTAAAGCATTAAATACAACATAATCTTGCACTTGAAGAAAATATCTCCAATTTCAAAAGCCCTATAAAACTAATGAAAATGACTCTACCTTAAAAGGAAATTATTTCCAAAACTGTTTACTGCACCATTTGCACACACACACACGATGGCGAGATGCTGGAAGTAGTCTGGAGCGTCAGCAATTATTAAGTGGTCAGAAACATTATAAATTCCATTATGGGATATTATATAAGCATTGATAGGAATTTTTCAAATACCTTTTATTAACAAGATACTCAAAATAGAAATAATAATAGTATATCACACATTAACAGATTATTCTAAGTAAATATTAAATACAAACATTTGAAACAATTCCTGACATGTAGTAAGCATTTAATAAAAATTAGTGCTACATATTATTTTTTTTCTCTTCTTTATATCTTTCAGTATTTTCTAAGTCTTCCCAAAGGGCACATATTATCTTTATAAAGAAAAGTTAGAATAAAAATAAAGAAAAAAGAATAGTAAACATATCTGGAAAATAATGAGATTAAGGAGACAACTCTGAAAAAACCTCTTATGGCTAAGACTTAGCTACACAACACTCATTCCTTGATGAATTAGTTCACAAATATAAGTTGTTTCACAAAACAGACTCTCATCTTAGTTGCTTTATTATGTAAAAACATAATACAAGGCACAAGTTTTATTGTAGCAACAGCCGGAGATTTTTTTTCCCCTGCAAAGTGCTGGGATTATAGGCGTGAGCCACTGTGCCTGGCTGTAGTGGATTTTTTTTTTTTTTTTGAGACAGGGTGTCTTTCTGTTGCCCAGGCTGGAGTGCAGTGGTGCCATCTCGGCTCACTGCAATCTCCGCCTCCCGAGTTCAAGCGATTCTCTTGCCTCAGCCTCCAGAGTAGCTGGGATTACAGGTGCATGCCACCACTCCCGGCTAATTTTTGTATTTTTAGCAGAGATGAGGTTTCACCATGTTGGCCAGGATGGTCTGGAACTCCTGACCTCAAGTGGTCCGCCCACCTTGGCCTCCCAAAGTGCTGGGATTACAGGCATGAGCCATGGCGCCCGGCTGACAGCAGGAGATATTTTAAGTAATGAACACTATATCAGAATTACTGGACATTTAAACTTTGGACTCCAAAACCAGGTAAGAAAAAAGCTGTTTAATGTTTATTATCAATGATTTACCAAGGAAAAGTTAAAATCCATGTAAGTTCAACTTTTGCTTTGGTTGACACAGATCATGACATGGTTTTGGTAAATGATCTAAAAATAAAAAAGTAAAACTTATTCCAAAAGCGTAATAAAACTATATAAGCTAGTAACCTCCACTGGTCAGTCCAACTTAAAATTTGTTGAAACCACAAAACTTACCTGCATCATCAGATTCCTGAAACTGTGAGTAATCAACAACCTTCCTATTTCTGTAGAAAGAAGAGACTCTAATTAAAATCATAAAACTGTAGGATTTTTCTAAGACATCAGAACACACATTTCTCTTTCATAAACAGAACTGAACTAGCACTTTGAAAATTATTTAATTGCTGGACGTGGTGGCTCACACCTGTAATCCCAGCACTTTGGGAGGCCAAGGCTGGTGGATCATCTGAGGTTGGGAGTTCGAGATCAGCCTGATCAACATAGAGAAACCTCGTCTCTACTAAAAACACAAAATTAGCCAAGCGTGGTGGTGTATGCCTGTAATCCCTGCTACTTCGGAAGCTGAGGCAGGAGAATCACTTGAACCCAGGGGTCAGAGGTTGTGGTGAGCCGAGATAGCTCTATTGCACTCCAGCCTGGGCAACAAAAGTGAAACTCAATCTCAAAAAAAAAAAAAAGGAAAAAAAGAAAAAAAAAGAAAATTATTTAATTAATTTTTTGAGACAGGGTGTCACTCTGTCACCTAGGCTGGAGAGCAGTAACACAATCATGGCTCACTGCAACCTTGACCTACTGGGCCCAAGTAATCCGCCTGCCTCAGCCTCCTGAGTAGCTGGGACTACAGATGCATGCTGGCTAAATTTTTTTCATTTTTTGTAGAGACAGGGTCTCCCAGTGTTGCCCAGGCTGGTCTCAAACTCCTGAGCTCAGGTAGTCATCCTGCCTCAGCCTCCCAAAGTGCTGGGATTACAGGCACGAGCCACTGCACCCAGCCAAAAATTATTTTTTAAAGGCCCCCACTTAAGCCTAAGTACTTAACATTCTGTTATAAGAAAGCATAGCATAAACCACAAGTATGTCAAGCTACAATTCTCATACTGCTCATCTCAGTGATAATTCAAATACCATTCTTTTCTCTCTCTTTTTCTTTTTTTGAGATGAAGTCTTGCCCTGTCGCCCAGGCTAGAGTGCAATGGCGAGATCTTGGCTCACTGCAACCTCTGCCTCCCGAGTTCAAGCGATTCTCCTCCTTCAGCTTCCTGAGTAGTTGAGATTACAGGCGTGTGCCACCACGCCTGGCTAATATTTGTATCTTTAGTAGAGACGGGGTTTCACCATGTTGGCCAGGCTGGTCTCCCCTGATCTCGTGATCCGCCCGTCTTGGCCTCCCAAAGTGCTGGGATTACAGGCGTGAGCCACCACGCCCGGTCTCAAATACCATTCTTTTCTACAAAACAATCTCCCATCTCTCAAAACAAATATACATAAAACAGCGAAATGAGCCAAATCACCATGTACCTATATATTCATTATATACAAAGATGCCATATTTATAAGCTAACGTTGTAAATGATATTTTACTCTTACTGCTACACACACATATACGTATACTTGATAAACAAGGTTATTACTAAGCTTTTCAAGGCAAAAGCAATTTTTAGGTATAGTACAGTTACATTATAATGCACAAAAATTATGGTAATGTTAAGCTTTATACAGAAGGGGAAGGAAACAAATTAATTGGTCCAGTCAAAAGATGCTTTATTTAAAAAACTATGAAAGCCTCACAGATTTATGTACATCTATGTATTTGACTCTATTCTTTTGTTTCTAAACTTTTTTTTCCTTTTCCAATTTTACAGACCTGGTTTATCAGCAACATTTATAAAACTAGACCTCGGGAAAGAACTAGTTCTGGGGATATATGCATGGTCTTAATAAAGTGAATGGTTAGCCTGTCCTGACTATTACAAAATCAAAACAGTGAGAATATCTGCAGAATCTATGACTCTAAATGACTTTAAGTACTCCCTATCAAGTAACGTATCTTTAACATCTCAAACAAATCTTCATTTCTATTTTTGTACTCTGCATTCTAAATCTAAAAGTTTAATACTTCTTCTCTAGAGATATACATGTAAGCTTCCATGTTAGTACGCAAACAGCCTACCTGGCAAAAGAGCCTTAGATTAAAAAATGCACTGTTACTGTAGGCCTAAATCGATCAAGTGAACTTAAAAAATTAAGAGAAATAGGCCAGGCGCGGTGGCTCACTCCTGTAATTTCACCACTTTGGGAGGCCGAGGCGGGCAGATCACGAGGTCAGGAGATTGAGACCATCCTGGCCAATGTGGTGAAACCCGGTCTCCACTAAAAATACTAAAAAATTAGCTGGGTGTGGTGGCGGGCGCCTGTAGTCCCAGCTACTCGGGAGGCTGAGGCAGGAGAATGGCTTGAACCCGGGAGGCGGAGCTCGCAGTGAGTGAGCCAACATCACGCCACTGCACTCCAGCCTGGGCGAAAGAGAGAGACTCCGTCTCAAAAAAAAAAAAAAAAAAAAAATTAAGATAAATATACGTTACCACCTATACTTAAACCTGAGCAGAGGGATATTCTTGGCTGTATAGATTAAGACACCATTTAAATTCAAAGACAGGATGGTCAGACTGCAAACACTGGTCCACCTTCTAGTATAGTATGTGGAGATGGTATGGATGGAGGTGAATTCTGGAAAAAAAGGCTTGGGCTTATATGTAGAGGAATATATAGTTACATACTCAGCATTAGAAAGAGAAAAAACAAGGCTCTTAAGGAGTTCAACCTTCTGTTTTTCTTTAGTTTATCAAAACTATAAAATATACTCCAACTATATATTTTATTGTAAGAAGCTGAGTTTATATTACCAAAGATACCATATTATTAGGAAAGCTAACTTTAAATATGACTATTAATTCCATGTACATGAGGGACCTAGAGTAGATGAATTCAGAGAGACAGAAAGTAGAGTGGTGGTTGCCAGAGGCTGGAAGAGTGGGGATGAGGAGCTGTTGTTTAGTGGGTTTACTTTCAGTTTTGCAAGATTAAGAGTTCTTTACAACAATGTCAAGTACTTAACAATACTGAACAATACACTTAAAAATGGTTAACATGGGCCGGGCGCAGTGGCTCATGCCTATAATCCCAGCACTTTGGGAGGCCAAGGTGGGCGGATCATGAGGTCAAAAGATCGAGACCATCCTGGCCAACATGGTGAAAACCCGTCTCTAGTAAAAATACAAAAATTAGCTGGGCGTGGTGGTGCGTGCCTGTAGTGCCAGCTACTTGGGAGACTGATGCAGGAGAATTGCTTGAACCTGGGAAACAGAGGTTGCAGTGAGCAGGGATCGCACCACTGCACTCCAGCCTGGCAACAGAGCAAGACTCTGTCTCAAAAAAAAAAAAAAAAAAAAAGTTAAGATGGTAAATTTTATGTTAAGCATATTTTATTACAATATATTTTCTTTCTTAAAAATATGACTATGAAAAAAATCTAATATTTTTGGGCTAATATGGAAATGCCTGCCATGTTCTGGCAAAACAGTGATTTTTAATGACAAATGCCATGAAAAATAGTATGATGATCATAATGCAAACACGACCATTTTCTGTATTATTTAGGATAAAAAAAAATGGGTCACAGAACCAGGGGAAGAAAGGTATCTAGAAGAGGAACTCTTACATCTTATCCTCTAATAATTAAAATACAGGTTCCGAACTTGTAGGTATAATTCTAGCTTATCCCATGCTTGTGGGGTGGCAACTAACATATTATTACCCAGTTTCTGGGTACAACATAGCAATGGATATATCCTATGAAACTACATAAGGATGGACAACCAGAATGGTAAACGGTGTACCATATGAAGAACAAATGAATAAATTGAGAATATTTAACTTGTAAAATGGGAAAACATGTTAGCTACTTTAGGGCTTTGATGTGAAAGGAGTAGTAGAGGTACAGCTTAGCTTTAGCAATCACATTAAGTGTAGGTTCAACATAAAGAGCTTTAACTGTCTGCTAACAATGGCTACTTCCTTACTCTATCACTAGAAACACTCAAGAAAGGTATTAGTATGGACTCTTTGTACTAGGAATCCTGGGTTCTGGTTCTAGAATGTCAAGAAAATCATGTAATTTCTCTGGGCCTTAGTTCTTCCTCTGTTGGAACTGATAACCTAAATTGCTTGACAGATCTAAAAGATATTCTATAAAATTAAATGTTTAAATAATAAATTAAATAATAAATAAAATATTTAATAAATAACATAAATGGCAGGCATTATATTAAAATATAATATAGAAAATGGTCATTGCAAATGATCATATATTGCATTATGATCACAATACTGTTTTTCATGGCATTTGTCATTAAAAATTAACTGCCCTCCACAACAGAAGAAAACTTAATCTCCTCCTCCTTCCCTGTATATCTATCTGTATCTATCTAGACAGACCTACCTACCTATCTTCCATCTGTACGTCCATCCATCCATCCATCCATCCAACAATTGAGACAGGGTCTTGTTCTGTCACCCAGGCTGGAGTGCAGTGGCACAGTCATAGCTCACTGCAGCCTCCAACTCCTGAGCTCAAGTGATCCTCCCACCTTAGCTTCTGGAACTACAGAAAGGCACACAGCCACCATGCCTGGCTAATTAAAAACAATTTTTTTTTGTAGAGACGGGGCCTTTCTATGTTTCCCATGCTGGTCTCAAACTCCTGGCCTCAAGCAATCCTCTCACCTTAATCTCCCAAAATGCTGGGATTACAGGTGTGAGCCACCGGGGCTGGCCTGTAACTTGTTACTTTAAACCTAAGACACTAAAAAGGATACTTTTTATTTAGCACATTTTTTTCTATCCTACTTTTCAACAAACAGAACTACAGAAATGCCATGCAGACTATATTGGCATTATATAAACAATTAAATTTTAAAATTAAATTGAAAGACTATCCCTTCCATTGAAATACGAAATATTTTAACTTTCAATGATCTGAAAACAGCCAGAATTATCTCATATAATGCCATTTATCACAAATACCATAAAATCAGTGTAAAGCAAAATATGAATATAGAAGCAATTCTGCCTTATTAAGGGCAACCAGTCAGAAACAAATATAGTCATCCATAAATGCTAAAGAGGGAAAAGATAAAATAACTTAAATAAATAAAAGATCTGTGATAACAAGGGCCATTCATGATGACTCATAATGACTCATAATAATTTGGTTCAGGCCGGGCTTGGTGGCTCACGCCTGTAATTCCAGCACTTTGGGAGGCCAAGGCGGGTGGATCACCTGAAGTCAGGAGTTCAAGACCAGCCTGGCCAACATGGTGAAACCCCATCTCTACTAAAAATACAAAAAATTAGCCAGGTGTGGTGGCGGTCGCCTGTAATCCCAGCTACTCGGGAGGCTGAGGCACAAGAATCGCTTGAACCCGGAAGGTGGAGGTTACAGTGGGCCAAGATTGTGCCACTGCATTCCAGCCTGGGTGATAGAGCAAGACTCCATCTCAAAAAAAAAATAAAAAAGTTCATTTCCCAAACAATGTCCTGCCTCCTAAAGATGCTTATTCAAAATAATATAAATAACATACTATTTCCACCATTTAGAGGCTTGCTTTGTCTGGGGTTGAAATACATTTTTGATGAATTTGTTCCTAATGAGATGATAGGACAGAAATCCAGCATTTAAGAATTTCATTTAAGTCCCAGGGCATGAGAGGTTCTATTCCTAGGTGAAAACAAAGAAACATTCTAATTTCTTCAAAATACAATCATGTGCTGCATGACATTATGGTGAACTGCATACATGACAATGGTCTCACAAGAGTATTATACCATATTTTTACTGTACTTTTTCTATGTTTAGATATATAAATACCTACCATTGTGTTACAATTGCCTACAGTATTCAGTACAGTAACATGCTATACATGTTTGTAGTCTAGGAGCAATAGGCTATACCATACAGCCTAGGTGTGCAGGAGACTATACCATCTGGTTTTGTGGAAATACATGCAAATCACCTAAAAATGCAGTTCTCAGAATGTATCCCTGGTGCTATGTGACACATGATAGTTAAATGCCAAAGCTAAACTAACTCTTCAATGTAAAATGAGTATCAATAACTAGAACTGGAGGACAGCATAAAATTTCAATATAGCAGAGAGGTTAAAAACACAGATTCTTGAATTTACATCCTGACTCTTACTAGTTGTATATCCTCAAGCAAGTTACTTCCCCTGACTGAACTTCAGTCTCATCATCTGTAAAACAGGAACAACAATACCTGTTACAGGAATAACAAGAGTGTTGAGAACATTTCAGAACATTTGTGCAAGGTATATAAATATCAATAACAGCTATTATTACTTATAAATATTAACTTGTTCCACCCAGAATACCACTGTAATTTTGAACACATAACTAACTCTTATTTGGATATGATGATTAAGTCACTTTGTTGAAAAATATGTAAGTCTTAAAAGTATTGGTTCTAGTATCATTCACAAAGATTGTCTTTGTTTTCTTGTTCATTTCACTAAAATGTAATACCAAAATAACTTTTTTTTTTTGGAGACAGGGTCTGCTCTGTCATCCAGGTTGGAGTGCATGAAGTGCAGTGGTGTGACCATAGCTCACTATAGCCTCAAACTCCTGGACTCAAGCAATTCTCCCAACTCAGCCTCCTGGGGAGTTGAGATTACAGGTGTGTGTCACAACAGCCAGTAAATTAAAAATTTTTTATTGTAGAGACCAAGTCTTGCTGTTTCCCAGGCTGGTTTTGAACTCCTGGCATCAAGTGATCCTTCCTTCTTGGCCTCTCAAAGTGCTAGGATTACAAGCATGAGCCACCACATCCAGCCCTCCCTGTTTTTATTTCTGACTTTATGGCAAAGTTCAGGTTACCATTTAGACCAAAAATTTTTAAATCATTTTTTAAGTTTAAAGCATTCATAAAGCCTATCAAAGTCTGATGGTCGTGGGGGTGGGAGATATGGTGGTGCTGAGAGTATTATATGTAGTAGAGCTACTGGACCCTAGACAATCTAATTCAACCTTTAGCTTGTATCCTGTTAACAAATATCCCTAGAAGAGAATGACTGAGAACTTCTCATGATCTCCAAGGCAGCCTATGCTAAGAAAATTCCAGTAATTGCCAGGTGTGGGGGCTCACCCCTGTAATCCCAGCACTTTGAGAGGCCGAGGCAGTGGATCACCTGAGGTTGGGAGTTCAAGACCAGCCTGGCCAACATGGCGAAACTCCATCGCTACTAGAAAAAAAAAATAAAAAATTAGCCCGGCGTGGTTGTAGGCGCCTGTAATCCCAGGTACTTGGGAGGCTGAGGCAGAAGAATAGCTTGAACTCGGGGGACGGAGTTTGCAGTGAGCCGAGATCACGCCACTGCACTCCAGCCTGGGTGACAGAGCAAAACTCCTTCTAAAAAAAAAAAAAAAATTCCAATAATTAAATAGTTCTTTACAAGGAGATGAATCTGCCTCTAGTGTCCACTCACTGGTTCTATCTAGTTCCACCTCCTGGGATTAGCATGGTCTAAATCTAACCCCTCCTCTTCAGAGCATTCCTTAAATTTATATGACTATTCCCACTTTTTCTCTGAAGTTAAATACTAGGGCTCCTTTTTAACACTTCCTCATATTTCAAGTACTCGCTTCATGCTCTAGCTGCTTTCCTCCATACCACCTCGGATTTAGTAAATACTAAAGCACCACCCAGGATGAAACATAATATGGTTATAAAAAGATGGGGAATGGGGAGCAAATCAGGATTATGACCCTCCTCTTCCTATTCTACTCTATACTTCAATGCAATCCAAGATTTCAGTTCCCTTTTGGACTGTTCCATCATTCAGTGGACTATATATTGTAATTCCAATGACTAAAACCTCCTTTTCCATAATCTAAGACCGTTTGGTATCCTGATCCTGCCATTTCAGCATATTATTTATCTTCCCCAACTTCTTAACATCTGCAAATTTAATCAGCACACCATCAGTGTCCTCATCTATATCATTAATTAGAAGATATGCCAAGAACAGAATCCTTTCAGGCAACAGTGGAAACAGTCTTCCAGGGTAACAATCTATTTATTTGTCAGCCCTCTACGGGTAAGGCTGCTCAGGCAAAGTCCCTCACACTGAGCTATCATTCTGCCTGTATTTCTCCATCTTACAAGGACCTATGTGAAGCTGTCAAAATCCTTGTTGAAATAAAACCTTGGTATTTTCACAGAATTCTTTTGCTCTAATAAATTTTTAAAAAAGGAAATTAGTTCATTTAAATCAGTGACAGTTAAACTTTTTAGCAGTAAACACTTTTTGTTCAAATAAAATCTTCCCAGGAATCATAAAATTAAACACAGCTAATCAAAAGTATTTTAAAAGTATACATTTGTCTTATAGTATCGTATTTTAAAAATTATCTCATTACAGAATTGTCCAACCTGTGTTGTCAAAATAGGTTTTCTAAAGATTTACTGGTAATTATCAGTTGGATATTATCAGTATTACCACCCCAATAAACATTCAAAATGAATTTTAATGTGAAAAGCTTTGAAAGTTCCACATTAAACTGCTAAACTTTACCTCCAAAATTATATTTATCTATTTTTATCTTTTATTTATTTTTTGAGACGGAGTCTCGCTTTGTTTCCCAGGCTGGAGTGCAGTGGCGTGATCTCGGCTCACTGCAACCTCCACCTCCCGGGTTCAAGCAATTCTCCTGCCTCAGCCTCCCCAGTAGCTGAGATTACAGGTACCCACCACCATGCCCGGCTACTTTTTTTGTATTTTTAGTAGAGACAGGGTTCCATCATGTTGGCCAGGCTGGTTTCAAACTGCTGACCTCAAGTGATCTGCCCGCCTCGGCCTCCCAAAGTGCTAGGATTACAGGCATGAGCCACCATGCCCAGCCTATTTATTTTTAAAAGACAGGTTTTTACTCTGTCACCCAGGCTGGACTGCAGTGGCTCACTGTAGCCTCCAGAGCACCCAGGACTAGAGGTGGACACTACCATGCCCAGCTAATTTTTTTTTTTTGTAGACAGGTTGCCCAGGCTGGTCACCAACTCCTGGGCTCATGCAATCCTCCCACCATGCTGAGATTACAGGCGGGAACCACTACGCCTGGCCCAAAATTATACTTAAAAATTTGAGCCAGGCGTGCTTGCTTTGGCAGCACATATACTAAAATTTGAGCCAGGTGTGGTGGCCCACACCTGTAATCCCAGCACTGTGGGAGGCCGAGGTGGGCGGATGGCTTCAGCCCATAAATTCAAGATCAGCCTAGGCATCATGGAGAAATTCCATCTCTACAAAAATAAATAAATAAAAATAAATTAGCTGGGTGTGGTGGCATGCGCCTGTGAAGTCCCAGCCACTCCAGGGGCTGAGGTGGGAGAATAGCTTGAGCCTGGGAGGCGGAGGTTGCAGTGTGAGTCGAGATCACCACACTGCACTCTGGCCTGGGTGAGAGAGGGAGAACCTGTCTCAAATGAATAACTACATAAAATTTAAATCAAATGTTTAAGACACCTCCAAAAGCAAACATTATGAAGACTCCTGACCTATATGACATTTTTTGTGTGTGTGAATCCACGGCGACTTTTAGTAATAATTGTAACAGCAGTTACTTCAGATATTTGATATGTTCTAGTTACTTTGCCTAAATTCTCATTTAATTCTCACCCTAATGTCACAAGAGGAGCTAATTAACTGAGGAAACTATGCTCAAAAGGCCAAGTAACTTTATTGCAAGCCATTAAGTGGTAAAAACCATTTTCCAACCCAAGTCCTTCCAACCCTATAATCCACACATGCCACTGTTGATGCAGCTTCTCAAACCTTCCTTTCCTAAGTCTTTACAAATATAACTCTTCCAAAGAACTGATGCAATTAAAGTTGCTGCACACCAAGTACTGCTGCCTTCCCTTTAAAATTTGGAAGATTTACCTCTTTCCACTCTTCCTGCCTCAAAGATGATTAAGAAATCTCACATGCAAGATTTTCTCAACACATAAAAATATTGAGGGCAGAATGCCTGAACACAACTCAAAATTTTTTTTTCTTTTTTTGAGACAGGGTCTCACTCTGCTGCCCAGGCTGGAGTGCCATGGCACAATGACACCTAACAGCAATGGGGACCTCCTGGGCTCAAGCGATCTTCCTACCTCAGCCCCTACCCCAGTAGCTGGGACTACAGGCACTGGCTAATTTTTTTGTAAAGATGGGGTTTCAGCATATTGCCCAGGTTAGTCTCAAACTCCTGGGCTCAAGCAATCTTCTGCCTCAGCCTCTTAAGTAGCTGGGACTACAGTTGTGCAACACCATGTCTGGCTGATTTTGTTTATTTTTTGTAGAGATGAGGTCTCCCTATTGCTCAGGCTGGTCTCAAATTCCTTGACTCAAGCGATCTGCCCTCCTCGGCCTCCCAAAGTGTTGGGATTATAGGTGTGAGCCACTGTGTGGCCAGCTCCAGGTAATTTCTTACAGTAGCTTCACTTATCTTGACCTTCAAGTTCCTTTTGCCTAAAATACATTGTTTTCACTGTATTTTACATCATCCTGCTATTTACTTTAGGTTTTTTTTTTTTTTTTTTTTTTTTGAGAGACAGTGTCTCCCTCTGTTGTCCAGGCTGGAGTACAGTGGCATGATGATGGCTCACTGCAACCTCTGCCTCCCAGGTTCCAGCGATTCTCCTGCCTCAGCCACCCCAGTAGCTGGGATTACAGTTGTGCACCACCACATCTGGCTAATTTTTTTTTAAGTTTAGTAGAGAAGGGGTTTCACCATGTTGGACTCAAACTGCCCTCAAACTGCCCAGGCTGCCCTCAAACTCCAGGACTCAAGCAATCCACCCACCTCGGCCTCCCAAAGTGCTGGGATTACAGGCGTAAACCACCACACCTGGCCCATCCTATTTACAATTTAAAATATCAAATTCCCTCTTGGTTGTGGTAGCTCACGCCTGTAATCCCAGCACTCTGGGAGGCGGAATGGCAGGATTACCTGAGTCCCAGGAGTTCAAGACCAGCCTGAACCACACGGCAATAACCTGTCTCTTCTAAAAAAAATTAGCCAGGTGTGGTGGCGCGCGCCTGTAGTCTCAGATACTTGGGAGACTGAGGTGGGAGGATCGCTTGAGCCCAGGAGGCTGATGTTGCAATGAGATCAGGCCACTGCACTCCAGCCTGAGCGACAGATTGAGACCCCATCTCAAAAAAATAAATAAAATAAATATAAAATTCACAACAAAGCCACAAGATATGAGGAAGCAAAAATAAAACCAAAATCCCCAATAGCATTATAGAAAAGAGCTCCTAATTTTTTCAAATCGGATGTTTCTAATTTCTGCAGAAAACGGAGGTGGGTAAAGGTGTTCTGAATGACTGAGCCAGACACATTTACTAGATCACAATCTCCTACTAAGTATATATATATATATAAAACCAATATATTACCAACTTGTTAATGGTTTAGCCCCATGAACAAGTATTAACTCTTATAAGGCACTCCTTATTCCCAGGACTCAAGTTACTTTATTTCACAACTTACCATGTTCAGTTTCACCATATAGGAAAATGTTTTCTTTTAAAGTCACACACGGCCAGGCGCGGTGGCTCACGCCTGTAATCCTGCCTCGGGAGGCCGAGGCGGGCGGATCACTTGAGGTCAGGAGATCCAGACCATCCTGGCTAACACAGTGAAACCCCGTCTCTACTAAAAATACAAAAAATTAGCCGGGCGTGGTGGCGGGCGCCTGTAGTCCCAGCTACTCCTCGGGAGGCTGAGGCAGGAGAATGGCGTGAACTCGGGAGGCGGAGCTTGCAGTGAGCCGAGATCGCGCCACTGCACTCCAGCCTGGGCGACAGAGCGAGACTGTCTCAAAAAAAAAAAAAAGAAAAGAAAAAAAGAAAAAGTCACATACAAATTTCAATGAGCATAAGATAAAGTATTTGATAAATAAAGTCAGCTAGGTTAGATTTTTCCCAGTGGAAGTTTAGTGTAAAACCTATGCAACTGGGGACAGAGAAACCTCCAATGTGTGAGACTGAAGGGGTCTCAGATGCGAAATTACTGAGTAGAGTCCCTTGGTCTTGGAAACCTCGGTGGTGTCTTCCAAACTGTGTAACTCAATCGCTAGGGACAAACCTGTAGCCTGACAAATTTAGGTTTATTGACTGAATACAATGAAGGACAAGCACATCAGAGAAGTGTGAAGCATCTCATGTAACAGAAAAAATTACAGAATTTTGGAGAAGGGTAGAACTAAGATAAATGAAGCAGTATCTTGATAGACTATAAGCACACAACTGTGTTAAAGGGATCAATATCAGGTCTGGACTGCAGAGTGGAACTAGGGTCCTATTTCCTGGGAAAGAAGTTAGGGTAGATGCAGAATTTTGTGTTTAACAACCCCTTATCCAAAGCTCTGAAGTTGTAAATCAAAGCTAGTTCTCTGTGTCAAAATGACTTAGATCTTCCTGACAAAAGTGTGACGTTCATTTTTACTCACAGAATTCCAAACAGTAAAGTTTCTGATAGTCTCTGATTTTACAGAACCAAGTTTCTCTGTAAGACAGCAGTAGTCACTCAAGGAAGAGGGGTTGTTAAGAATCTCTAGAGCTGCAGCAAGTCCTTGGAAGACAAGCAGCTGTATGTTATCCCAGTGTAAGAGATAGCAGCATGGACTTTTACTCTTTCAGTGGAGCTAATATTTAGTTTCTTGAGTAGTTCATTTTCTAAGTCATTTTATTGTGACCTAGAACACTCCAACCAAAGGTAGCTGGAAAGGAAATCTCCCTGAAGATCGCCTTGCTTAGCACAGAACTGAACAGATACACAATTCAAATAATAGTAACACCTAAGAAGCACCTGAAAACTGCAATACCTAGTTGAAACACTCTTAAGCAGCCTGTGATCTCTTCATCTAAAGTGTTTCAAAGACCTATAATTAAGACCATTTAAATAGTAGTTATTTTAAAACATGGCAATATAACTGTATAACGATTAGTTTCACTTCCTAGAATCTAGACAGCAATAATTTTTTTCCCAACAAAATAAAGGGGCGCCCAGTTTGATCGAAGTGGTCTTGTGCTAAAAAATAAAAGGTTTCCTCCTGGGGCCGGACGCTGTGGCTCACGCCTGTAATCCCAGCACTTTGGGAGGCCGAGGTGGGCGGATCACAAGGTCAGGGGATCGAGACCATCCTGGCCAACACGGTGAAACCCCGTCTCTACTAAAAATACTAAAAAATTAGCCGGGCGTGGTGGCGGGCGCCTGTAGTCCCAGCTACTCGGGAGGCTGAGGCAGGAGAATGGCGTGAACCCGGGAGGCGGAGCTTGCAGTGAGCCGAGATCGCACCACTGCATTCCAGCCTGGACGACAGAGCGAGACTCCGTCTCAAAAAAAAAAAAAATTTAAATTAAAAATAAATAAATAAATAAATAAATAAATAAATAAATAAAAGGTTTCCTCCTATTGTCCACAACATGTGAGTCTCCTAGGTGCAGTCTCCAGTCTCAACAATCCAAAAAGCTACTTCTGAATTTAGAGTAATATGGTCACATTCCTTTTACAGCTAGGAATTGTTTTAAAAATGCAAATTTAACACTTTTCAGCATGCTCAATACTTTTTAAGTTCAAAGTTTGCAAAGTAACCCATTTGGCCATGCAGACTGTAAGTCATACAACTCTAGAGGGACAACCTTCATGTAGAATGCGTAGGCGCAGTATCCCAGAGTTACACAGTATGGTGACTGTTACATTTTTGGGGAAAAACAGGCCAAAAAAACCCCAAAAAGCAAAAACCTTTATTCGAAATTAGCTTTCTTTCTCAACCAACGGTGTTTTTTGGGCTGGAGGAAGCCAGTGAGAAAAAGTTTTGAAAATTGTAAAATGCTTTGTGACTGCAAGGTACTATTACTCCAATGGAGTTCAACATCTCCACTATATAAACCCAGAAGAGGCTGAAATCCGTTTCCTGATACCCAGGGCTTCTTTTGTTGTGCCAGGATTATCTCTCCCCAATAATTAATCACTAATCGACTTAAAACACTAAAAACTCAACCACTTATCCTATTTGTAACCTCAGTCAAGTTAATCATTTCCTTCTAATTTTAATGCATTAAGTTTTACAATAGGCGTTAAACCTTTTTCAAATGCAATGGTTTTTCCTTTAGTCTTTTAATACGTTGACTCACAGAAAGATTGTTTTGTTCTTGGGACAAACCCTACTTGATCACATATATTTTTAATACAGTTCTCACTTAACGTCACTGATAGGCTCTTGGAAAGTGGGGCCTTAAGCTAAATGTTGCAGTAGACCTTTCTCATCAACCTTGTAACACAACATTATTAAAAAACCTCCTTACTGTATATCATTTTGCTTAAAGTTAGAAGTTTCCAAGAGCCTACTGATGACAGTGAGTTAGTGTACTCATTGGTTTCAGTTAGCTAATTGTCTGTTTAGCATTTTTGCATCCATATTTTTATGTAAAACGAGCCCCTCATTCCCTTTTTGTCCTTTAGGTGGCTTTGGAATCACCTAGTCAAGGGGAAACGCCCTCATATTTTGAAACGTATAAACTTAAAACAATGCCATCTAACATTTTCTCGGCAAAGGCTCACACTAAATACTCCACTGGTTTTTCCTCCTGTCAGGTGTATCTCCCCTTAATCTCTTCACATTTTCTCCTCTTCCTCCCTAGAAAATTAGGCCTCCCCACAAAAGTTCTATTATGAACTGTAACTTGCTCCAAAGAAGACAAAATGTGAAGTGTACCCTGTGACAATGTCACATTGAAAAGATCACGAACTGGCTTTGGGTTGTTCACAGTAGGATTCAAATTCCTGCTTCATCTCTTAATAGTTAGGTGAACTGTGTAGTTACTTTTTTTATCCTAACCTCAGGCCTAACATATGAAATGAGGATAACATATGCCTTGAAGAGTTGTGCATGATTTCGAAATATGTATAAAGTACCTGGTGGAATTATTTGGCATCTAAGAGTTGCTCAGTAACTGCTAATTCTACTAAGTGAGGAAGTGATTTTTTTTCAGCTCATGCTGTTAAATGTCCTCAATCCACCAACCCACAATTTAGAAATCCAAAAAGTTCTGAAAATTATTTTCATAACTTACATGGTGGCAAAATATGATGACCTAAATGTGAGGCCTTTCATATCTCAGTGTGAAAATTCCTAAGTTCTTTTTTTTTTTGTTTTTGTTTTTGTTTTTGAGACAGAGTTTCGCCCTTGTCGCCCAGGCTCCAGTGCAATGGCGCGGTCTCGGCTCACTGCAACCTCCGCCTCCTGGGTTCAAGCGATTCTCCTGTCTCAGCCTCCTAAGTAGCTGAGATTATAGGCATGCGCCACCACGCCTGGCTCATTTTGTATTTTTAGTAGAGACGGGGTTTCTCCATGTTGGTCAGGCTGGTCTCGAACTCCCGACCTTAGGTGATCTGCCCGCCTCAGCCTCCCAAAGTGCTGGGATTACAGGCATGAGCCACCGCGCCTGGCCCTCACGAGATATTAATGTGATTGTTTACAGGAGTACTACCCTAAACTAGTGATGGAACATTACTATACAGTACATGCATCCTGTTACCTTTTGGGAATTCCACATTTTTCAAAAATTTTAAACCACATATGGCCCCAATGTTTTCAAACTAGGAATGTGGACTTCTAATACACTCTCTGTAAAATCAAATACTGTATATACAAATAGTAAAAAGGAGAATGACTAAGATTTATGCAGTCTAAATCCAGCCTTGATATTATCTCTACACTAACTCCTTGGGTTCAAAGTCATCACTGGTAAACTGAAGGAACGGGACTTAAGTTCTTTCTAGCTTATTTTTTAAATTTAGTACTTTTAACTCTCTCTCTCAGCCTGGGCAACATGGTGAAACCCTGTCTACAAAAAATTAGCCAGGCGTGGTGGGCCACACCTATAGTCCCAGCTACCTGAAAGGCTGAGGTGGGAGGATCACCTGAGCCTGAAAGGTTGAGGATGCAGTGAGCCTGTGATCGCACCAGTGCACTCCCGCCTGGGTGACAGTGAGACCCTGTCTCCAAAAAAAAAAAAAAAGAAAAAAAGTATCTCTGAAAATTATTTTAAATATTGAGTTGAGCAAAAATGCTAAGTTAAACATTTTGGCTGTTTTTCCTAAAATGTTTTAAACAGAGAGCTAAAAATCAAGGTATATGGAATGTATTCACCATTGAGGAGATATTATAAAAACGTGACCATCTTCACACTGAATACTAGGCAAGAAAGATTAGTACCATGGAAAAAAATGCTAGTTTTGTATTCAGATCTGAGCTCAAACCTTAGCTCTGCTATCATAGCTCTGTAACTGTAACATATTCTTTAAGCTTGTTTTGTCATGTTACATGGTGATAAATACTTGTTACAGGGTTGTAATAAGGATAAAACAAAGTGAAAACCTCTAGCACAGTTCCTGACTGCATTTTTTCTCAATGTTTGTTGAAAATGAAAACATTTTAAACATTTAAAATGAAAAATTTAAACACTGTAATTTTCAGGTAATTAATTACATGTATGTTGAGCAAAAGTGAATACTTTTCTTATCAAAGTAACTTTCCAGCTGGGCGCGGTAGCTCACGCCTGTAATCCCAGCACTTTGGGAGGCTGAGGCGGGTGGATTGCCTGAGGTCAGGAGCTCGAGACCAGCCTGGCCAACATGGTGAAACCCTGTCTCTACTAAAAATACAAAAGTTAGCTGGGTGTGGTAGTGGGCACCTGTAATCCCAGCTACTCTGAGGCTGAGGCAGGAGAATCACTTGAACCCAGGAGGTGGAGGTTGCAGTGCGATTGCACCATTGCACTCCCGCCTGGGCAACAAGAGGGAAATCCCATCTCAAATAAATAAATAACTCCCCCATTATTCAAGGCATTGTAAATTACGTATCTTTGATGGCATGTCTTTGAAGGAATTACGTCTTTTTAGAGGAAAGTGACAGGTAATTTTAAAAAGTATAGATCCAAGGTTAATAAACTCACTTCTCTCTCTCTCTCTCTCACACCCACACACACTAGAGAATAAGAGAATGAGCCAGTCTCATCTACAACCATATTAAACTTGTGTCTTCATGTGCACATTTGGTAACAAATTTTGAACTACCTTGAATTTTCAAGTTTCTAGTTTTTCTCTTTAGCTGAGGACTTCTTGAAACCAATTGTTTTGGGGGAGAGAATATTTTTAGAATCCAGGCATGGCCCAAACAATTCTCTTTGAAAAGAAAGCAAACTGGAATCCTGGGAAAGCCGTTAATTCTCAACATTACTTATAAACATGACAAACAATAAAATAAATTCTATAACAACTTGTAAGAGCTTATGTTTTCACATCTAAATTTTCAATGGTAAGGTTACTTACAATCTCAAGTGTTAAACAAAAGGTATCAAGCACACTTAGGTTACAAGGAGAAGCAAAAAGATTGGTTTGAGCAACCTGGATCACTTTCAATAAGGGAGGAGGATCTCTGGAGAGTGTAACAAAGCTGAATTTCAAGAAATCTGGTTTCTAGTTTGGGCAAGTCAGTAAATCTGAGCTTTCTTTCTCACCTCTTACAAGTAATGGCATTTTCCTTCCTTCCTCACAAAGTTGACTCATGAAAACACTTAAAAAAGTTAAAAATGTTACATACTATGTTCTTTAATCAGCACTAATAACATTAATATTGATCGGGCAGAAGGTACAGCGATCATGCGGGTGGGGACCAGAATTGGGAATTGGGAAATGTAGGTTCTCGGCCCAACATCTGCACCTGCTAGTTCGTGATGCAAGGCACCTCACTTATCCAGGTCCCCATTAAACTAGGCTTAATAAAGTGAGTTTGCCTAAACCTCTTCCTAGCTCCAAGGCTAATTTTAAGCTATTAATTTGAATCCAAGGCCTAAAATATTTGAGCTCTCATTTAACAGTCAGCCACTGCAAAGGGTAAAGACAGCAATCTTGTATGAACAAAGTTAAACATAACGTGCTAGACACAGGTCTATGCAAAACCATGCAGTAGCCAATAGGTCCACCATACCACCCTTCATTTGGAAATTGATGCTAAGGTGCCATAGGTACATTTCCAAATGCTCCTAAAATGTTTAGGTTCATATTAAAATAAAAATGGATATTTATGGTAAAATGAGAACCAGAAAAACTGCAAAATTATACACAGGCCTAAGGGCAGAAATACCCCAAAAGACGACACAGTGACAATATTTTCCAACTTGTGCTTTTTTGTTTTTAAAACAAGGCTGATGATTCTGAAATCAGGTCAATGTCTATCACTTTTTTTGTTGATGTTAAATGCACTAAGAGAATATAGATTCTTCAATTATACTTTGAAACAACAGCATTTCCCTAAGTCAGGACTTTTTTATTGCAAAATTTAACAAACCACCAAACTCAAGTTTAATTATTTCTGCTTTATTATTGGTCACGAATAAAGACTTCTTTTAAAAAATAATTACAAAGAATTTATGACTAAAATATACTCGGTAACCAACTTGCTCTGAAATTAATAATTTGAAAATGGCAAAAAAAAAAAAAAAAAAAAGCCCACAACATATTAACTTCACTCTTCAATTAGGGGCAATAAACAAGGTCAAAATTAGTTTAAACAACATACTGAGTAATAAAAAAGTTGTGCAGAAGTCCCAATGCCTCCAAAAAACTGATAGAATGTGCTTAATATATATATCCCCACATGGTAACATAAAAAATCCAAGTTTTCCAGTAAAAATGTTCTGTTCATGTTCCAATACCTAAATCTGGGAAAACAAATTCAGGCAGATGAGATAAGAACGTCACCACAATAAAATAAAGTCATCAAAACTTAGTGAACTAAAATTTAAAAGGTAGAGGAATTATTTTTCCTAATTTGACCTAATTTGACCACACAGTAATTACTTCCAGAAGACAAAAGATCCAATCCAGGTAAAATAAATCTTTATTATTTTACCTGATCCTAAAGAAAATATTCTACGTGAGTTGATGGATACATTGGTCAAGTTTTATGCCAAAAAAATTACGCAAACTATACTCTGAAAGAGCTATCCAGACTCCTTGCCAAAAGGCCAGCATAACTTTCAGAGTAGAGATCGTGAGTTACCACAGATGCTGATTGAAACAGAGCTAACAGCAGCTCTTTCTCCTCATTCCCACCCCGTGTGTAGGAGTACGCAGTCCCATACCACCACCAGTTGGAGGATGATCTAGTCTGGAGACAGAACGGTGTAGAACAAAACCCTTGCCAGGGTCCCAAACCTCTCTTTAGAACTCTAATTAAAGATACTTCCGTTTCCCACACAACTTGGAATGAAGGGGAAGCAACGACTGTTAAAACATTTAAGAACTAAGCCTTTATCTATTTATTTAGAAAACACACTATGCAAAGAAGCCAATTCCTTACATTAAAAATATTTATTTGCAACAGCTCTCCTTTTTAAAGCCTCAACAGATTGGACTAAACCACACCCCTCCATAAATGGCACATTCCATACAATAGCCTGGAGGATGGCATAGGACGATTCCACCGACAGCTGGGGGAATAGCAAACTTGTTGAAATTCCGAGAATGAAGTCTGATGGTTACCCGAACCTAGCCCTTTTATTACTAAAGTCACTCGGGGACAAGAGGGTTACAAAAATATCCCGAGACGCGTACGCGGGTGAGAGTGGAACGAGAACCACACGGGATTTGGGCCGTGCTGTTAACCCGCACCTCCCTGAGTACGGACATTTCCCCGAGGAAGGACATTTCTAGTCGGAGAGAAAGAGCGAACTTTGGGGTTAACTCTCTCAAAACTCTGAGGTGGGGAGAGAGGCAGCAGCCCATTATTTTCCAGGATCCAGTCCCGAACTCTCACTTTTGCCCGGGGGGGAAAAAAACGGGTCCCGCCCACGCTCGGCCCGATCCGGGAGGCGGGGCCTGCAGCGACCCCGAAGGACAGAGGCGGGGCCGGCTGGCAGTGCTGCCCCTCCCCCTTTGCCAGGAACACCCCCGTCCGCTAGAGAAAGGGCTCAGGGCCCCCACCCCCGCGCCAGTCGCGGGGGGAAGGGGCAATACGGGTGCCTCCGCCCCTCCTCGCTGAAGGTGGGGAGTGGAGCTCGAGTCCGCCCGCCTCCCCGCGCTGGCTCCAAGGGGACGGCCCCGAGGAGGTGGGGCCTCTTGGGGGCGCTGACTTCACACCCCTCCCCCTCCGGCCGCTGGCGGTTCAGGGACACCCCGCCCGCTCTAGTGCGGTGGGTGGGGGAGGCAGCTGAGCAGACCGGAGCCCTGCAGCGGCGCGGGGCGGGGAGGGGCGCGCGCACGGGCGCGCAGCCACCACCCCCGCGCGCCAGCAGGGCCCCCCACGCTCAAGGGTGCGCGCGGGCCCCGAAAGGAAGGAGGCCGCGCGTGGCACCGGGGATGGCGGACTCTAGCCTTCTGTCCCCCACTCTTTTCACCACTCGCCCCCATCCCCCTCCAACCCGCTCCAGGCCTCAGACTCCGCACTGACCTGACAGGCCGCGACATGTTCGCTGTCGAAACAGGACCGAGTCGAGAAGCCAAAGACCAGGACCCCCCCCACCCCGCGCGCTCGGCGCCCCACCCCCCCCGAACTTCAGCCGATGGGACCGCTGCTGCCGAACCGCGAGCTGCTGGCTTCTCAAACTCCGCTGCTCTTTGGTTCAGGGCTCCTGGAACAGACGAGCCCCCCGCTCCCCCGTCTCTTCAAAATGGATGAATCAAACCAGCCGAAAATGCGCCAAAGCCGCCGTGCAACCAAACCCACTAGGGTTTGTGCGCTCCTCCCCAACACGCCTGCTCATTGGAGACTTCTGCCAGATGCGCCCAGATCATTAGTCCGTTTGAATCATCACGTCTTCCAGGCCCCGCCCTGCTCTCTGATAGGCTCCACCTTCACCGTGGGGTCCTGTTAGTCAAGATGCTCTGAGAGCGCACGGCCGCAAAACAAAAATGGTCGCTGCTTAGCCCGCCCCCTGGTTTCCACTCCAGAGTTGCAGATTCGTCTGGGGTCGTATCTTAGAAAGACTAGAAAAAAAGATTTATGTAGGGTTCAGCGTTGCTCAGTGTTAGTTTAATGGTGTTTCATCTCGTCTGCCTTGATCACCTTGAAAATCCTCTAATAGCAAAACCCGTGGGAGAGGCAGCAGATTCGTCACTGAGGGGCTGCTACAGAATTGGAGGGAAATTCCTCAGGTTCAAAAAATTTGACCTTAAACCTACAAGCCCCTTACCCTGGCTTCGGCATTAACCCTCAGGGACCTAATCAGCCTGCTGGAGTAGAGAGGCAGGATCATAATCAAGGAATATCTTCACCCCCAATTTCCATTCTCCATTCTGGACCTTGAGATCCACTTCAGGGTCATTAAAGTCCCAGTCTGGTACATTACTATTTTAAGAAAAGAGTCAGGTGTACAATAACTAAGAGCATGAGCTCAGGGGCCACAAGGTATTTCAGGTGGAATCCCAGGTCCACTACTTAATAGTGGTATAACTTTCCTTCTCTGTGCCTCAGTTTTCTCATCTGTAAAATGGGAAACAAGGGTACCTAACTGCATAGGCTTATTAGTATTACATGAGTTGATATATCTATCAAAAGTCTTTAGGATAGTCTCTGGCTCACAGTAAGTGCTACGTAAGTGTTAAATCCAAGTTTTAAAAGATGATTCCATCCCTGGGTAGAGATGGGTGGAGCTAGCTCAAGACCCTATGAATTCTATTGATTTACCCTTGCACTTTGAAAAACAAAACAAAGACTCTTCGAAGTCATATAACTGAAAGTAACGCACATCATTTCACTTAAATCCGTGAGCATTTGTTGGATGCCTAATACTCTCAAAGGCAGAGCTCAGGATTCCTATGTGAATGGCTAAGGCTGAGTCGGCTATCGAAAATAGACGTCAATCCCTGTCACAGTCAAAGCGATCATTTTTGTTTGGTGGCTGTGCGCTCTCAGAGCATCTTGACTAACAGGACCCCACGGTTAAGGTGGAGCCTATCAGAGAGTAGGGTGGGGCCTGGAAGACGTGATGATTCACACGGACTAATGATCTGGGCGCATCTGGCAGAAGTCTCCAATGAGCAGTCAGTTAATAACCAATTGAAGATACACTTTCCAAACAACAACAACAAAAAACACACCACATCTGCCTCCTGAAAGTCTCCCTTTGTAAAATCTGGCTTCCCAAAAAGAAGAGAATAGGACAGTCCACCAGTGAAGCATTAAACAAATTAATATCTTTTGTCTCTTCCATGTCATTCCACCCTCTGTCCCTCTTATTTTTATTTTTAATTTTTATTTTTTCGAGACGGAGTCTCACTCACTATGCTCCCCAGGCTGGATTGCAGTGGCATGATCTCTGCACACTGAAACTTCCACCACCCGGGTTCAAGCGATTCTCCTGCCTCAGCCTCCCAAGTAGCTGGGATTACAGGCGTGCGCCACCATGCCCAGCTAATTTTGGCATTTTATTGTGGAGATGGGGTTTCACCATGTTGGCCAGGCTGGTCTTGAACTCTTGACCTCAAGTGATCTGCCTGCCTTGGCCTCCCAAAGTGCTGGCATTACAGGAGTGAGCCACTGCACCCGTCCCCCGCAATTTTTTTAAATTGTGGTTAAAAAAAAATACATAACATAAATGTACCACTTTAACTGTCTCTAAGTGTACAGTTAAGTGGCGTTAAGTACATTCACATTGTTATGCAACCATCACCACGATTCAACACCAGTACTTTCTCATTTTCCCAAACTGAAACTCTGTGCCCATTAAACACTAACTCCCCACTTTCCCCCTTCCCCACAGCCGCTGGCAACCACCGTTTTACTTTCTGTCTGTATGAACCTGACTGCTCTAGGAATCTCATGTTAGTGTAATCATACAGTATTTGTCCTTTTGTGACTGGCTTATTTCACTTAGCATAATGGCATCCAGGTTTATCCATGTTGTAGCAAGTGTCAAAATTTCCTTTCTCTTAAAGGCCAAATAATATTCCACTGTATGTATATACCACATTTTGTTTATCCACTCATCCATCAATGGACACTTGGGTTGCTTCCACCTTATGGCTATTGTGAATGATGTTGCTGGGCAAGTGGGAGTACAAATATGTTTGAGTACCTGCTTTCCTTTCTGGATATATACCCAGAAATGGAATTGCTAGATCATACAGCTATTCTGTTTAATTTTTTGAAGAATTGCCGTATGGATTCTCCATCAGCTGTATCATTTTACACTCCTACCAGCAATGTGCAAGTGTTCCAATTTCCCCATGTCCTTGCCAACAGTATGTTTTTTACAATAGCCATCCTAATGAGTGTCCATATACGGTTTTTTTTTTTTTTTGAGACGGAGTCTCGCTCTGTTGCCCAGGCTGGAGTGCAGTGGTGCGATCTCTGCTCACTGCAAACTCCGCCTCCCAGGTTCATGCCATTCTCCTGCCTCAGCCTCCCAAGTAGCTGAGACTACAGATGCCCGCCACCACGCCTGGCTAATTTTTGTATTTTTAGTACAGACGGAGTTTCATTACGTTGGCCAGGCTGGTCTCAAACTCCTGACCTCAGGTGATCCACCCGCCTCGGCCTCCCAAAGTGCTGGGATTACAGGCATGAGCCACCACGCCCAGCCTTTTTTTTTTTTTTTAGATAGAGTCTAGCCCTGTCACCTGGTCTGGCTCACTGCAGCCTCTACCTCCCGGGTTCAAGCAATTCTCCTGCCTTAGCCTCAGAGTAGCTGGGATTACAGGCATGCGCCACCACACCTGGCTTTTTGTATTTTTAGTAGAGACGGGGTTTCACTATGTTTGCCAGGCTGGTCTCGAACTCCTGACCTCAAGTGATCCACCCACCTCAGCCTCCCAAAGTGCTGGGATTACAGGCGTGAGCCACCGCGCCCGGCTCCATATATGTTTTGACTAAGTGTATTACCATCCCCACTATTGTCAGAATGCCAGGGCAGAAACTTGGGTGGCAGAGTGATCACCAAGTGGCTTTGGTGGAGGCTCTTTTATTAGGCCAAATTGTTATTATTTTAGTAAACATCATTATTTGGTATTGTGAGATGGGGCAGAGGAATTCTTGTTACTCATTTATTAGGTAGTGAACAGAAATGACCATAGTCAACATTTGCAGGCAGGTGGAAAGTTCAGAATAGGTCTTCAGGTTGTTGGCCTGATAGTGTAGTGCAAGGCCAGTATACAAATGGCCGCTGAGTGAAGACTCTCCTCCTTCCAAGTTCAGCCTCATATCCTACCTTTCTCTTCACTGCAGCTTCAGCTAACATCTTCCTTCCATTTGCTCATTTATTTACTTAGTATTGCAATCAACATCGTCTCTCAGGGAAGAAATAACTTAAGACTTGAACTTCGAGTTTACTTTTTAGTGGACAAGTACAGAACTATGGCCAGTAGTGCCAAAAGAACGTGGAATGCAGTCTCCAAGGTCAGTTCCCTCTAACCTGTACCCCAGTGATCTGCCCTGTGTACCTGTTTTAACCACAATCAGTTTGCTGGAAACTGAAGAAGGACACTGATCATAGGATAGGTCAGGTTTTAGAAGCACTATCTGATAACCCTGAAGGGACAATATGTGTAATAAAACTAGGAGAAACTATGAAAACAGAAAAGCCTCAGGAGACAGAAAAGGCGGAATTATTCCTTTTCCCTGGAAATGAAATCTCATGGCCTTTTAAACACAGTGCTTAATTTTCCCCTGTGATTTTTAGTTATGTTTTGAGAAGTACCATTTTCCTTCTACTTCACATATGTTAGACAGTAAGAACTGGCAGTGCTGGGATGGTAAGACTGATGGGTTTTCCACATACCCAACAAAAACCCATTTCCATCAAGGGCTACACTATAGCAGCTGAGAGCTTCATAAAAATTTTTCAGCATTGTGTGCTGGGCACTTCCAGTTCTGTGAACTCATGAAAGTCAACCAACCAGGTCTAAAGACAGAGACTGCTTCCACAGAGCACAGGACCACAGAAGGGTACCACTCTTTGGAGATGCTGCCAGGAAGTTAAAGAAACCTCCAACTCTTTTTTTTTTAATTTTTTATTTTTAAATCTTCTACCTCCAACCTGCTGGCTCTCTCTGTACTACCACTCTAGAAGACAGGATGGGATAGAAGAACTGTGTGTATTAGGTCTGTCTCTCTACAACCCCAGAGACTGAGTAGCCTGCTTGGAGATAGATCCGTGATTAGAGGAAATTTTCCCTTGTCTTCTTTTTCTCAAGTGTGTATTTCTTTGCTCCAGATTCCCATCTTCCTCTCTACTTTGAATATTAAGAGCTAAGCTTAGGTGATTTTGTACTACTAAAACAATAAAGATGTACAACTCAATATCCAGTTTAAATTGAAGAAAAATACAACAAGACTAACTTACTGTTTTGCTGGACACAAAATCCATAGAAAACTTGTCATTGTAACACTGAGGGAGAGACAGCTTTATCTATGTAAACCACTGACAAATATTGTGAGGTGAACACTGCTGAAAAGCGAGGCCCCAAGGTAGAACAAAAAGAGCACTGAACTTGTAATCAAGATTATCTGTCTCTGAGCTCTGTAATTTACTACCTATGTCCTTTAGCAAATTTCAAACTCCCTGTGCCTCAGCTCCTTCATCTGTGAAATGGAGATAATTATACTGGTCCTTACCCACTTCACAAGATTAGCATAATAACAAGAGAAAAAAATGGGATCACTTGTGAAAGTAGTTTGTAGACTGTGAAGCACTATGAGCGGTAGAATGGGATCACATTCTCTTCACTAAAGGAAAACCCCAAATTCTGATAGCTGACTTATTCCTCCAACAGAATACAACCATCCCTGAATACTGGTAACAGTTAAAAAAACTGCTCAGCAGGGCGCGGTGGCTCATGCCTGTAATCCCAGCACTTTGGGAGACCAAGGTGGGCGGATCACGAGGTCAGGAGTTCGAGACCAGCCTGGCTAACATGGTGAAATCCCGTCTCTACTAAAAATACAAAAATTAGCTGGGTGTTGTGGTGCACACCTGTAATCCCAGCTACCAGGGAGGCTGAGGCAGGAGAATGACTTGAACCCAGGAGGTGGAGATTGCAGTGAGCCGAGATGGTGCTACTGCACTCCAGCCTGGATGTCAGAGCAAGACTCCATCTCAAAAAAACAAAACAAAACAAAACTGCTTACAGCTTCCAGATGAGATGAAGAAAAGGTGCAGTAATGAAGAGTGATGACCATCAGCTTGCAGCACTGCGATACACTTCCTGTTTCATATAGAGAGACAATGACATTCTCTACCTCCCAACTATTCCTAGGAGAATTAAGCTGCTCCAACCATGACCATATAGGCATGATTTCACCAACTAGTGCCAGCCTTTCTACCTCTGTATTGGTTCCAGCTCGGTATCCCTAACTGCCTAACAGGTGTTTCCACTTGGATGTCCACAAGCTCAATTTATTTATGTCAAAAAAAATCATCTTTCCCACCCATATTATTTTCCTGACTCTATTCCTGTCCTCTGTATCATTTTCCCCTGTCAGTTTTATTGAGGTATAATTGACAAATAAAAATTGTATATATTTAAGTTGTACATTGTGATGTTTTGATACATTATGAAGTGATTATCCAATCAAGCTAATTAACATGTCCATGGCCTCAGTTATCTTTTTTTGGTGTAGTGAGAATACTTAAGATCTACTCTCCAAGCAAATTTCAAGTATATAAAATATTAACTATAGTCACCATGCTGTACATTAGGTCTCCAAAACTTGTTCATCTTATAACTGCAAGTTTGTGCCCTTTGACCATCATCTCCTCATTTTTCCCATCCTCTGACCCCTGGTAGCCATCCTCTACTCTCTTTTTCTATGAGATCCACTTTTCTGAGATTCCACACATTGGATAAATGAGATCATGCAGTATTTGTCTTTCTATGCCTGGCTTATTTAGCTTAGTATAATGTCTTCCAGGTTCATCCATGTGGTTGCAAATAGCAGAACTTCAAGAAGGCTGAATAATATTCTGTCGTGTGTATGTATGTATATAAACACACATATCACATTTTCTTTATCCATTCATCCACTGACAATCTGATTCCATATCGTGGCTATTGCAAATAATGCTGTGATGAACATGGGCATGCAGATACCCCTTTGAGATACCAATTTCATTTTCTTTGGATATATATCCAGAAGTGGGGCTGCTGGATCATATGGTAGTTCTATTTTTAAATTTTTTGAGGAACCTCTATACTGTTCTCCACAATGGCTGTACCAATTTACATTCCCACTAATGATGTATAAGGGTTCCCTTTTTTCCACCTCCTCACCAACACTTGTTATCGTTTGACTTTTTGAGAATAGCCATCCTACCAGGCGTGAGGTGGTATCTCATTGTGTTTTGTTTTTTTTTTGTTTTTGTTTTTTGAGATGGAGTTTCGCTCTTGTCCCTCAGGGTGGAGTGCAATGGTGTGATCTCGGCTCACTGGTTCAAGAGAGTTTCCTCCCTCAGCCTCCCAAGTAGCTGAGATTACAGGTGCACACCACCACATCTGGCTAATTTTTGTATTTTTAGTAGAGATGGGATTTTATTACGTTGGCCAGGCTGGTCTGAAACTCCTGACCTCAGGTGATCCACCCACCTTGGCTTCCCAAAGTGTGCCCGGCTCATTGTGGTTTTGATTTGCATTTCCCTGATGACTGTGATGTTGAGCACCTTTTTCATATACCTGCTGGGTGTTTGTTGGGTGTTTGTATGTCTTCTTTGGAAAAATGTCTATTCAGGTCCTTTGTCCATTTTTTATTTGGGTTTTTTTTTTTTTTGCTATTGAGTTGTATGAGTTCCTTATATATTTTGGATATTAAGGCCTTACTGAAAACATGGTTTGCAAATATTTTCTCCCATTCTGTAGGCTGCCTTTTCATTTTGTAGATTGTTTTCTTTGCTGTGCGTTATCACCTTCCTCTTAGCTATCTGTATTCAAATCTTGGTACTACTGACTCCGTCTTATGCCTCACTGTTAGTCTTCAAAGTGGAAACCTCTTGATTCCTTCATTGCATTTGTCAAATTCATTTTTCACTTGCCATTTACATTGTCACCATTCATGCTTAAACTACTATAACAGTCTTTCTTCTTTCCTTTTTCTGTAATCTGTAGTAGATACAACAGGCAATACTACCTTCCTAAACCACAGTACTCATATCATTCTCATACTCAAATTTTCAATAAGTCCATACAGCTTCCACAATAAAGGCTAAACTGTTCTAGCATTTAAGCTACCATCAGACAGATTTCTCAAGCCCAAATCTAATATTACTCTACTTAAAATACCTCCACGGGCCAGGCACAATGGCTCACGCCTGTAATCCCAGCACTTCGGGAGGCTGAGGCAAGCGGATCACTTGAGGTCAGGAGTTCGAGGCCAGCCTGACCAACATGGTGAAACCCAATATCTACTAAAAATACAAAAAAAAAAAAATTAGCTGGGCATGGTGGTATGCGCCTGTAATCCCAGCTACTGAGGAGGCTGAGGCATGAGAATCAAATCGCTTGTACCCTGGAGGTGGAGGTTGCAGTGAGCTGAGATGGCGCCACTGCACTCCAGCCTGGGAGACAGAGTGAGACTCCGTCTCAATAAAAAATAAATAAAATCCCTCCATGAACTGGGGAAAATATTTGCAATATGTGTGACAAAAGGTTAATGTTCATAATATAAAAAAGAACTTTTTAAAAGTCACAAGAAAAAGACAAAATGAAAACAGACATGACACAAATAGGTGATTCATACAATAAAAATGACTAATACATTTAAAAATATGATCACTTGTAACAAAAAACAAATTAAAAACATTTTCTAGCATGCACACTGGAGGATTAGAAAAGGTAAATTATTTTAAGAAAATTAAAAAAATATTTCATTTCTTAGATTGGTAAAAGTTGAAAACAGTCTTGTTAAGGATATGGGGAAAATGGCCTCTCAGACCCTACTGGTGGGAGTTTATTTCAAAGTACATATACTCTGACCCATTTCTAGGAGTTCCTAAAGAAGTTTCACATAAATTTATAAATATGTTAGTTTGTAGCACCGTTTGTAATAGGGGAAAAAGGAATACCTCAAATACCCATCAATAGATAAAGGCCAGGCACAGTGGCTCACGCCTGTAATCCCAGCACTTCAGGAGGCCGAGGCGGGTGGATCACCTGAGTTCAGGAGTTCAAGATCAGCCTGGCCAACACAGTGAAACCTCGTCTCTACTAAAAATACAAAAAATTAGCCGGGCTTCTGGTGGCAGGTGCCTGTAATCCCAGCTACTGCAGAGGCTGAGGCAGAATTGCTTGAACCTGGGAGGCAGAAGTTGCAGCGAGCTGAGATCATGCGACTGCACTCCAACCTGAGCGACAGAGCGAGACTCTGTCTCAAAAAAAAAAAAAAATAGATAGCTTGGCAACATAAATTATTAATATATCCATATAGTCCTATGCAACAATGAAAAGAAATGAGCTGGAACTGTATGTTCTTAGATGGGAACATAGCCAAGACACATTAAAAAGAAAAAAGCAAACTACAGAAAGCCAAGTATGAGCCTGTTTATTTTATTTATTTATTTTTTTAAGGGGAATGGTTCATAGCTAATACCGTATATGTAGAGAAAAACCTGAAAGGATACTCAAACTCTTAATCAAGTTATCTTTCAGTGATGAAATTAGAGGAAAATTCTCTTTATTTGTTTGTTTGTTTAGAGATAGAGTCTTGCTTTGTTGCCCATGCTGGAGTGCAGTGGCACGATCTTGGCTCACTGCAACCTCTGCCTTCTGGGTTCAAGCAATTCTCTTGCCTCAGCCTCCTGAGTAGCTGGGACTACAGGCTTGTGCCACCACACCCAGCTAATTTTTGTATTTTTAGTAGAGATGGGGTTTCACCATGTTGGCCAGGATGGTCTTGATCTCTTGACCTTGTGATCCACCCGCCTTGGCCTCCCAAATTGCTGGGATTACAGGCGTGAACCACCGCACCTGGCTTTTTATTTTTATTTTTTGAGACAGAGTCTTGCACTGTTGCCCAGGCTGGAGTGTAGTGGCATGATCTTGGCTCACTGCAACCTCCACCTCCTGGATTCGAGCAATTCTCTTGCCTCAGCCTTCTTAGTAGCTGGGATTACAGGCATGCACTACCACACCTGGCTAATTTTTGTATTTTTAGTAGAGATGGGGTTTTGCCATGTTGGCCAACCTGGTCTTGAACTCCGGACCTCAAGTGAGCCACCCGCCTCGACCTCCCAAAGTTCTGGGATTACAGGTGTGAGTCACTATGCCTGGTTCCTTTTTAAAAATGTCTATAATTTGAATTTTTAAAAAGTGTTTATTCTTGGCCGTACTACCAACTAGCTGTGTGACCTTGGGCAAGTTCCTTAACCCTTCTACTACTCAGTTTTCCCATCTTTGGTAGGTACAATAATGACTCCCCCAAAATGTCCATGTCCTAATTCCTGGAATCTGTGAATACGTGAGCAGCGAGTAACGTTGCTAATCAGCTGATCTTGAGGTGGGATAATTAACCTCGATTGTCCCAGTGGGCCCAAGGTAATCACAAGGGTCCTTAAACATGGAAGAAGAACCAGGCATGGTGGCTCATGCCTGTAATCTTAGCACTTTGGGAGGTCGAGGCAGGTGGATTGCTTGAGGCCAGAAGTTCGACACCAGCCTGGCCAAATGGCAAAACCCTGTCTACTAAAAACACAAACATTAGCTGGGTGTGGTGACGCATGCCTGTAATCCCAGCTACTCAGGAGACTGAGGCATGAGAATCCCTTCAACCCGGGAGGCAGAGGTTGCAGTGAGCTGAAATAGTGCCACTGCACTCCAACCTGGGCGACAGAGCAAGGCTGTTTCCTGCATCGCCCCTCCCGCCAAAAAAACCCAAAAACAAATAAAAACAAAAAAAATGACAGTGGAAGAGGAACAGACAGACGTGGTGGCTCATGCCTGTAATCCCAGCATTTTGGGAGGCTGAGACAGGAGGATAGTTTGGGCCCAGGAGTTTGAGACCCACCTGGGCAACATAACATCCTCTGCCTTGGTCCCCCTAAGTGCCTATCTCTATAAAAAATTAGGAAAAAAAAATTAGCCATGTGTGTTGGTGTGGGCCTGTGATCCTAGCTACTAAGGACACTGAGGTGGGAGGATTGCTTGAGCTTGGGAAGTCCAGGCTGCAGCGAGCTGTGGTCGTGCCACTGCATTCCATCCTGAGCAACAGACTAAGACCCTGTCTCAAAAACAAAATAAAACAAACAAACAAGTGGAAGTGGGAGGCAGAAAAGTTCAGAGTGATGAGATATGGGAAAGGTTTCATCAGCTATAGCTGGCTTTTGAAGATGAAGAAAGGGAACCATGAGCCAAGGAATGTGGGCAGCCTCTAGAAGCCAGAAAAAGCAAGAAAAATGATTCTTCCCTAAAATAGCTGCTAGAGAGGAATGCAGCCCTGCCAACACCAATTTTACCCGAGAGAGACCCATTTTGGACTTCTGACCTCTAGAGCTGTAAGATAATTAATTTGTGTTGTTTTAAGCCACTTACAAAAGAAGTAATGTTTATGTTTTTCAATAAGAAAAAAAAAGATTAAAAATGCCCTTTCAATAGTTCTCTACTACAGGGTGAAATCCAGGCCAGATGTGGTGGCTCACACTTGTAATCTCAGTACTTTCGGAGGCCAAGGTTAGAGGATCACCTGAAGCCAGGAGTTCAAGGCTGCACTGAGCTATGACCACATTACTGCACCCTAGCCTGGGTAACAGAGCAAGTCCCTGACTCTTAAAAAAAAAAAAAAAAAGAGCCTAAACACTTCAGCATGGCATACAGACTCTCATTAATTTGACCCAAACTCCAATCTCATTTTCTCACCTCTACCTTTGCTATGATCTGTATGTTTTGTGTCCTTCCAAAATTCATTTCTGTTTTTTTTGAGGCAGGGTCTTGCTCTGTTGCCCAGGCTGGAGTGTAGTGGTGCAATCATAACGCCCTGCAGCCTCAAACTCCTAGGCTCAAGCCATCCTGTCTTGGCCTCCCAAAGTGCTGGGATTACAGGCGTGAGCCACCACACCTGGCCCTGTTTTTGTATTTTTTTGTAGAGATAGGGTCTCACTTTGTTGCCCAGGCTGGTCTCAAACTCCTAGCTTCAGGCAATCCTCCCACCTCGGCCACCCAGGGTGCTGGGATTAGAAGTGTGAGTCATTATGCCCAGCCTAAAAATTCATATGTTAAAATCTATTTCCCAGCCAAGCATGGTGGCTCATGCATGTAATCCCCACACTTTGGGAGGCCGAGGTGGGTGGATCACTTGAGGTCAAGCGTTTTGAGACTAGCCTAGCCAACATAGTGAAACCCTGTCTCTCCTAAAAATACAAAAATTAGCCAGGCATGGTGGTGCGTGCCTGTAATCCCAGCTACTCAGGAGGCTGAGGCAGGAGAATCGCTTGAACCTGGGAGACGGAGGTTGCAGTGAGCCAAGATTGCACCACTACACTCCAGCCTGGGCAATAAGAGTGAAACTCCATCTCAAAAAAAAAAAAATCTATTTCCCAATGTGTTGGTAGTAGGAGATGGGGCCTTTGGGAGGTGACTAGGTCATGAAGGTGGCAGTCTCCTGACTGGGATTACTGCCCTTATGAAAGATGGCACAGGGAACTTGTTTTGCCCCTTCTGCCATGTGAAGAAGCAGCAAGAAGGTGCCACTTATGAAGAGGAGGGCGCTCACCAGACACCAAATTTGCTGGCACCTTGATCTTGGACATCCAGCCTCCAGAATTGTGAGCAATACATTTCCGTTGTTTATAGATTACCCAAATCTAAGGCATTTTGTTATAGCAGCCTAAACAAAGAGAACGCTACAGTCCTCCTGCCAGCTCCAGCTATAATGAATATCCACTATTCTCCGAATTTCCTGTAATCTTCCATTTGGCAAGCTCTTACCCAGCTTGAGCACCCTCTCCTTTACAAGGCTTTCCTCGACCTCATCCTCGCCCTCCATCACTACAAGAAGTAAAGACTTGGCACTCTCTGCACTGAGACACAATTCTTTTTACATGTCCACCTGCTTTCTGGACGGCCCTTCCTAGACAGGAACGTTCTTTTCCCCAGCCCTGCATCCTACATACCTAATGAAGTACCTGGCACATGGTAGGTACATCACTATTGCTTAAATTAATGACCTAAACAATCTGCCAATAATCTAAGCTTATTTCCCACGGCTCTAAACATAAACCCTGGGTTCTACTGGCTACTTCCCAAACCTGCATAAGAATTCTAAACTTCTTTTGCCCCAACCTGAAATTCTATCTCACCTCTTGATTTTTATCCATCTTAAATGCTACTTCAAAAACTCTTTCTTGACCTCCTTCTTCTTTGGACTTCAGTGGCATAGGCCTTTATATCCCCTACAACTCCTCCTGTAATCATGGACACATAAAAGGTGTGTAATGAAAAATACTCTGTTTAGGCTAGGTGCAGTGGCTTATGTCTGTAATCCCAACATTTTGGGACGCTGAAGTGAGAGGATTGTTTGAGGCTAGGGGTTTGAGACCAGCATGGGCAACATAGCAAGCCCCTGTCACTATTAAAAAAAAAAAAAAAAAAAAAGTTTTGTTTAAATATGAATACAATTATGTGAAAAAATATTTGCATAAAAGTTGATTGAAGGCAAATTTATGAAATGTAAATAGAGGTTTTGTTTGGGTTGCTGGGCCCTAAGAGGTTTGGATTTTCCTTTCTTCCGCCCCCTCCCCCCGCTCCCCACCCAGATGGAGTTTCACTCTTGTTGCCCAGGCTGGAGTGCAATGGTGCAATCTGGCTCATTGCAACCTCCTCCTCCCAGGTTCAAGCAATTCTCCTGCCTCAGCCTCCCGAGTAGCTGGGATTACAGGCCTGTGCCACCATGCCCGGCTAATTTTGTATTTTTAGTAGAGATGGGGTTTCTCGATGTTGGTTGGGCTGGTCTCGAACTCCTGACCTCAGGTAATCCGCCCGCCTTGGCCTCCCAAAGTGCTGGGATTACAGGCGTGAGCCACTGTACCCGGCCCATTTTATTTAACGAGTAGGTTTTTCATCTTTCATTATAAAAGTATTGGAAAATTTGTATACCCTTTAATACATTACTGTTTCCACCATATTGAAAACTTGTTAAATGGAAAAACTTCAAGGAGGCAGTGTAGTAGAGTAAAGGGCCCAGTTTCTGGAGCAACACCACTTAAGGTTAAAAAAAAAAATCACCGTTTGCCACTTGCTAGCTGTTTCATCTTTGAGCAAAGTCTAAATTTTTTGTTCCTCAGTTTCCTCACATATTTATCTCATAGGGTCATTGTGAAAATAAAAATAATCCATGTGAAGTACTTAGGTGAGTACTTGGTTTATACCAAACACTCCGATTAACATTAGCTATTGGCCACAACAGTTGAAGCTGGAATGGCTGTCAAAAATCTCTGCACTTGCAAACAAAAAGCTGATATTCAAAATTAAATGACAGTCACTGAGGTGACATATCTTAGTAAGTGGAACTTGTCAATTAAACAGCTTGGGATATGTCTGCACTGCATGCTATTCTAACTGCACCTAATTTGGCCCCAAATTTAATTACATGCATGTCTCTATTTCACACATGAGCATGTTCTCAAAAGATATCTAACACAAACCAAGAGTTTCAAAACCCAAAGGGCTCAGTTCTGTTTCTCTAAATGTCTGGGCTTATTTTCTAAAATAGGTTTTTCAGGCCAAATGTTTCCCAGAAACCTAAATGACAGAATGGAGACAGAGAATGAGAAGACTTGCAGTTATGCCTTGGCTGTATTACAAATTCAACCAGCTGCCTTTCAGTCAAATTTCAAGACATTTGTTCCCTGAAACACAGAATGGGAAGAATTGCTTACTTTCTTATTTCAAAGATAGTGTAAGAGGCATATACAACTCACAGATCTGAGGGACGAATTCTATACAAAATAAATCATAAAATATCTCTTTCCTCTTCCTATCTGCTTTCTTTATTCCCACTAACATATAGTTCTTAATCAGATGAACTTTAACTTGATTGCAAATTAAATTAGACTATAAAAAAAAGGAATCAAAACAGTACCCATCATGATGTGATGGTTAATTTGATGTGTCAACTTGACTGGACCACAGGGCGCCCAAATACTTGGTCAAGACATTATTTTGGGTGTTTCTGTGAGGGTGTTTTGGATGAGATTAGCATTTAAATTGGCAGACTGAGTAAAGCAGATTGTTCTTCCCAATGTAGGTGGGCCGCATCCAATCAGTTGAAGGCCTCAGTAGAACAAAATACTACCTTCCCCCAAGTAAAAGAGAATTCTCCTTCCTGACAGGCTTTAAACTGGAACATTGACTTTTCCAGCCCACTAGACAACAGCTCTGCACATTTTTTTTTTTTTTTTTTGAGACAGTGTCTCACTCTGTTACCCAGGCTGGAGTGCAGTGGCATGATTTTGGCTCACTACAACCTCCGCCTCCCACATTCAAGTGATTCTCCTGCCTCAGCCTGCCGAGTAGCTGGGACTACAGGTGCCCACCACCATGTCTGGCTAATTTTTGTATTTTCTAGTAGAGATGGGGTTTCATCATGTTGGCCAGGCTTATCTTGAACTCCCAACCTCAAAGGATCCGCTCACCTCAGCCTCCCAAAGTGTTGGGACTACAGGCGTGAGCCACTGCACCCAGCCAAGCTCTGCAGATTTTGGATTTGCCAGCCTCCATAATTGTGTAAGCCAATTCCTTATAATAAACACACATATATTTATATATCTATATCTCCCTATATGTTTATTTCTATATATCTTTTACTTATAATATTTACCAATCTCTCTTATTGGTTCTGTTTCCCTGGAGAACTCTAATATAGAACAATAAATACCATTATACCAAAACTGCAGCTAAAACTTCAGAGAATTCAGGTCATGCTGGAAAACTAAAGGCAGGCAGGGTTTTTCTAACAACAAAGGTCATATATTCTGACTATATCCTGAAGTCTCTGGTATTTATGGCAGAATAAAAAAATATGTAGAAATATGGTGAAACCCTGTCTCTACAAAAAGTACAAAAATCAGCTGGGCGTGGGGGCATGAGCCTGTAGTCCCAGCTACTCATGAGGCCGAGGTGGGAAGGTTGGAGGATTGATTGAGTCTAGGAGGTTGAGGCTGTAGCAAGCCGAGATCGCACCACTACACTCCAGCCTGCGTGACACAGTGAGACCCTATCTCAAAAAAAAAAAAAAAAAAAAAGACAGAATGCAAGGCTGGGTGTGCGGTGGCTCATGCCTCCTATAATCCCAGCACTGTGGGAGGTAGAGGCAGGCAGATCACCTGAGCTCAGGAGTTCAAGACCAGCCTGGGCAACATGGTGAAACCCTGTCTTTATAAAAATACAAAAATTGGCCAGGTGTGGTGGCATGCGTGTATAGTCCCAGCTACTCGAGGCTGAGGTGGGAGGATGGCTTGCATCCAGGAGGTCAAGGCTGCAGTAAGCTGAGATTGTGCCACTGCAGTCCAGCTTCAGTGATAGAGTGAGACCCTGTCTCAAAACAAACAAACAAAACTCAACTCTATATATATATCATATATATAATTATACGTAGAATTCTTTCCAGAATACCTCATTTTCTAGTGACTTCCTGCCTATTCTAACCTGCAGCTTTGGGGGTTATTTGGCTTTAACAGATGAGTCACTTACACAGCTGAGGAAATCTTCCTATACACAGTGAACCAAGAAGGGTGGAGGGGAGGGCTGGGTGCAGTGGCTCATGCCTGTAATCCCAGCACTTCGGGAGGCTGAGGCAGGTGGATCACGAGGTCAAAGATCGAGACCATCCTGTCCCACATGGTGAAACCACGTCTCTACTGAAAATACAAAAATTAGCTGGGTGTGGTGGCAGGCGCCTGTAGTCCCAGCTACTCGGCAGGCTGAGGCAGGAGAATCGGTTGAACGTGGGAGGCGGAGGTTGCAGTGAGCTGAGATCGCGCCACTCTACTCCAGCCTGGTGACAGAGCGAGACTCCATCTCAAACAAACAAACAAACAAACAAAAAGAAGGGTGAAGGGGAAACGTGCATTGAGTTTTGTTTCCTTGGGCAATCTGGTTACTAGATTTTACAGAATTCCATGGAAATTTTTACATCCTCTAACCATGGCCTTAGCCACTGCCTACAAAAGTATCAGGCAAGACAGGCCTCACGTTAGATGAGATAGTATCCTGAGGACCGAAGAGAGACCACCTACAGAAAAAGTTAAATCTGGAGATAACAGGAAACAGTGAGGGACCCTACCTGGAGAAAGTGAATTAGGGAAACATCTTGGGGTAATTCTGGCGCAATAGTAGTGATAACGCAGCAGGCCATTCTTTACTGCTAAAGGGCCTTCCCTGACCTACAATCTCCTCTGCTCCACTTATTTGGTCACTCAGCTAAGTGACCAAATTTCTTCTGTTCAAAGAAGAAAGTCAGGGCAGACACTACCCCACAGCTGTGTTCTCAGCCCTCCCTTAGGGTTTCTGAGAACACTCTGGGGGAACTGTTTTCTTTTTGACCAAAAGCCACCTGAGTGGTTGGAGAGGCATCTTGTCTCCAATGTAGGACCTCCTCTAGGGAGGGGCTACGATATCTATGTTCCAAACAATTTTGGACGCTACCTCTTTTGAATGCACCAAAGAGGTAGCATCCGAATGATAAGACCTAATTATTTTTAGTAGCATCACATTTCCATTCATGTAAATATTTTATTTTTCCTAATCATAATTGCTTTTCTTTTATGGATAGGGGCACAAAGAGGAATTAGGTATATTTCAGTTCCTTAATTAGTTTCAGGCCTATAATGTTCACCAGTTGGGAGATAATATCCAGAAGGGCTGGCTGGCTGGCCAGCCTCTAGCAATGCTTGAAAAGGCAGGTAAATCCTGAGTCAGCAAATGGGAAAAGAAAGCACATTCAGTGTTTCAAAAAGGTCACATTTCCAAGTAGTATTTGGCATGTTACATCAAGTACTGAATTGGTACTAGGCAGATGGATCTAAGCAATTGGTATTAGTAAGTTAACAGGTAAACAGAATAATATTTACCTTCATTTTAAAAGAAGGTATTTAACCACATTTCTCACTTGTAAGTGGGAGGTAAACATTGGGCACACACATAAAGATGGGAACAACAGACACTGGGGACTCCCAAAAGTGGGGAGAGAGGGAGTAAGCGTTGAAAAAGTGCCGACTGGGTGCTATGTTCACTACTTGGGAGACAGGCTAAGCAGAAACCCAAGCTTTAGCATCACACAATATATCCATGTAACAAACTTGCACACGTACCCCTTGAATTGGAAATTTAGAAAAAGGTATTTAAAAAATCAAGTCTCCATTTCCGCAATCCTCTTGAGCTATCAGTGTAAAACAGCACTTTGACAAACTCACATTAAAGGCCAATAACTACTATGAATACAAGACTTAGTTCTCATTTATTTGTGATTTTGCAGGTGTTCAAACCAATGAAGGAAAATCAATTATCTCTTCATATCAATGAAATTCACTATTTCACTATTATCTTCAGAATCATAGTGATCAAAATCCTACCTGAAAATGGTAATACAAAAGATAACTATTAATACAAGGTTTCAGAAGACTGTGCAAGTTAAAATAATTGGCATTAAAACAACACACAACAAACCACCGAAGGTTTGGCCCCTTTTCTCTCTGATATGTGGCCTCTGATCTCTTTCTTAGGGCAGTGGTTTTCAACGTCTGTGTAGCAGAATCACCTGAAAAGCTAACAGAACATATAGAAACCCAGGATTTGTATTTGTATTTAAATGTAAATACAAAAGGTCTGGGTCTCTGTATCTTTACAAAGTTCTCCAGCAATGGTTTCCAAACCAGGCTTATCACAATCACCAGGGAAGTTCTGAAAACAACACATTCCTAGGCTTCATCCCTAGAAATTCTGATTCAGTAGGTTTGAGGTCGGGACCCAAAAATCTTTTTCTTTTTTTTTTTTTGAGATGGAGTTTCACTCTTGTTGCCCAGGCTGAAGTGCAATGGTGTGATCTCAGCTCACTGCAACCTCTAACTCCCAGGTTCAAGCGATTCTCCTGCCTCAGCCTCCCAAGTAGCTGGGATTACAGGTGACCGCCACCACGCCCAGCTAATTTTTCTTATTTTTAGTAGAGACGGGGTTTCAGTATGTTGGCCAGGTTGATCTTGAACTCCTGACCTCAGGCGATCCACCTGCCTCAGCCTCCCAAAGTGCTGGGATTACAGGTGTGAGCCACCACGCCTGGCTCAGGACCCAAAAATCTTAAAACATTTTAAAAAAATTTTAACAAACTTCCTAGGTATTCCTGACCAGCCAGATTTGGGAACCACTGACTTAGGACACTTATTTAAGGTCTATCAAAGAACTTCAGGCCTCTGAGTTTAGTAAGAATATCGACAACTTTGGGTAGGTTATAAATCACCATCCTAGAGATAATTTAACAAATTAAACGGTCTAGTAGTGATTTGATACTAAAAAGCCCTGCCCAATTTAGTACTTAAATTACCTAATGATTTTCTGTCTATCTACTTTCCTCCCCCAGGCTAGGGCCTGCACATAATATGTTTCCTATGACTAAGTGCCTACGTGTTCACAAAGTTGCCCCAGTGGAGGTTGTTAACTTCTCTCTTTTCTTCTTCCATTCAGATTCCCAAAGCTGTGAGGAGCAGACCTATTTCGAAGCATCACAGCCAGCTGATGTCACTTGCAGTATTATGCATTAAGACATCAACCCAGAAACCTGCAAATGGGAGACACTAGGCAATCCTATCATGAGGATTAAGCTCTTTGTGGAAGAAAATGCTTTCATTGCATGAGACAGGTAGTTTAAAAATGACTATTCTTTTTTCTTTTTTTTTTGAGACGGAGTCCTTCTCTGTCACCCAGGCTGAAGTGCGGTGGCATGATCTCGGTTCACTGCAACCTCTGCCTCCCAGTCTCAAGTGATTCTCCCACCTCAGTCTCCAGAGTAGCTGGGATTACAGACACGTGCCATCACGCCTGGCTAATTTTTGTACTTTTAGTAGAGACGGGGTTTTGCCATGCTGACCAGGTTGGTCTCGAATTCCTGGCCTCATGTGATCCGCCTGCCTTGGCCTCCCCAAGTGCTGGGATTACAGGCATGAGCCACCATGCCCGGCCAAAAAACTTGACTATTCTTGATGCCAAGACAAGAGAAACTTAATTATGACTTTAGAAGTTTCAAAAATACAGTGACTTCTGGGACACTTCTAGTAGCCAAAAATCCACAGATGCCCAGACCCCCTCCTTCTGCATTCCAGAATCAGATGTTTACATTCCAAGACAGAAAGAATCTGAAACAACGGCCTACAAGAAATTTGGGAAATGACATTTGATCTCATTTTCCTCTCAATTGGAAGTCATGATATCAATGAATATCAAATGGAAAAATAAGCTCAGAAGTAGGTGAGAATTATGATCTCTAAAACGCAGGTGCTGATTTCTAATCCTTCTCACAAAATTCCGGATCACAAATTGAGGGCTGATGAGAAGATCTTACACCGAAGGCACTAACTGGCACTAACGTGAGCCAGCAACATGTCAAAGGCTAATCCAGGAGATGCAGAAATGCACATGGGTTCCAGGTGTCTTTTCTAAGTGACAATGGGCCTCCTTACTGGACAGTAGTCAGGAGACAATTCAAATTTACTTAATAAAATTGTCAGGTGGGCAACCAAAGGGAAGAGACTTAAAAGGCCTCCCAGAACTGGGATGGAAAATAAGCCAAACACTACTAGCAGCAGGACCAGCTGGAGGACTTGGTTTGTAGATTGATGTAGTCCCCTTGGGTGGACAAAGACATGATATCTTCTGTGGAATTTCTCATCATCTTTTCAATGAGGACTCTAAAAGACAAAAAATAAGCCTGAGAAGCTTATTTTGGAGGAAAAGCAGAAATGGCAGATGTAGTCTGACTTATCATCAGGGAGTATTTGGTAAAGCCAGAAGGTTTAAATGCCCCTTTGTCCCCAGTTATCTCAGGAAAGACAGTATCCCTGACCTTTAGGGGCTAGCATTCCAATGGCTCAGTCTGTCATTGTTGGCTCAGAAATAAGAAAAGAGGGTCCACAGGGCCACAGTGGAAGATGGATACATCTGCATGCCTATCAGCATGAGCTACTTACCTCATAGCCTCATTAATATTTTTGTTCTCCTTGACTGATGTTTCTGTCCAACCTGTGAAACCGTTCTCTTTACTGAACCGGTCAATCTGGTCCCGGCTCACTGCCCAAGGGGACAGATCACACTAGCAAAGAGAAAAAATAAAAGGCAGTATCATAAACTTCCTGCAACTAAGAAAGAATATGGCTCAGATACTGTGGATTTTAAACATATTTCCACCAATGGATAAGAACACCAGCATCGGAAATCTATAATCAATATTCTTCCCAAAGAAAGTCTCACCCTTGGCTGGGCGCAGTGGCTCACGCCTGTAATCCCAGCACTTTGGGAGGCTGAGGCGGGCAGATCATGAGGTCAGGAGAGCGAGACCATCCTGGCTAACACAATGAAACCCAGTCTCTACTAAAAATACAAAAAAATTAGCTGGGTGTGGTGGTGGGCACCTGTAGTCCCAGCTACTCGGGAGGCTGAGGCAAGAGAATGGCGTGAACCTGGGAGGCAGAGCTGGCAGTGAGCCGAGATCGCGCCACTGCACTCCAGCCTGGGCAACAGAGCGAGACTCCGTCTCAAAAAAAAAAAAAAGTAAGTAAGTCTCACTCACCCTCAACATCCTTTGAAAGGAGGTAGAGATGATTTTGCCAACTTAAGAAGGGGAAATGGATGCCCAGAATCAGAGAGCATTTTACTTCCTTTCTAACCACAGATAGAGGCTAGGGACCATTTTCTGAGATTGGCCACATACCTTGTTGGCCAAGAGCAGGCAGGGCACCGGCTCTCCATTGGGTAGTGTGAGCTTGCTGTCTAGGTCCTGTTTCCACCTCTGGCTGTTGCTGAAGGTAGTGGCATTGGTAACGTCAAACATAATAACACAGGCAGAGGCATCCCGATAATACAATCGTGTCATAGAGGTGAAGCGCTCCTGCCCTGGGGAGAAAGGGGAGAGTTCTCAAGGTGACCCAAGAGCCAGCCTCTCCCCATTCCTTGTAGAAGAGGGCAGTAAGCATATGTGTCAGATGGGGCCACTCACTTTCCCCCTCTGACTCTTGGTTTTCTATCCCATAAAGGGATAATGAAGCCCAATTATTTCCAAGGCAGATTCCGCACCCAGATTGCTCCAGTCCAAATCCCTGCTCTGCTGCATACTATTTGACTTCGGGCAAATCAAGCTCTCAGTGCTTCAGATTTCTCATTTGTAAAGTGAAGACAAAAGCAGTCACTTTTTTTTTTTTGAAACAGTTTCCTGCACTCCTGTTGCCCAGGCTGGAGTGCAGTGGTGCCATCTAGGCTCACTGCAACCTTCACCTCCCAGGTTCAAGCAATTCTCCAAAAGCAGTAGCTTTTATGATAGGGTTGATGTGAGGATTAATGAGTCAGTGAATTTAAAATACTTAGAAGAATGCTTGGCACATAGTAAGGATTCACTATTTTTACTGTATCTATTTTCTGGGGATCTTGTTTTTCACCAAGGTCAGCCTTAAACCTAGAAAAAGCACCCTCCCCTGCTGTGGGAGTGTCCACCTATAGTCTGGACAATCCACCACCTTGCCAGCCCCTCCATCCACACAGAGACTGCTCCAGATCTATTCAGGGCAAAACATCTACAAAAGCTCTGCACCTATTCAGCTCATGTGTCCTCAGAGCAGCTCAATCATTCCAGCTTCAGAAAAACAATTTCTGGCTTTGCTGCCCCATTTTTTCCTCAGAGCTTTCTAGTTAAATCAAAATTTCTTCCCTTGTTCCTATCTAGCCCTCCCACTTTACCTGCAATATCCCACAGCTGAAGCCGCACTATCTCGTAGTCAGACCACTGGAGAACCTTCAGAGCAAAATCCACTGAAAATATATGTACATTATACTTTAATAAAATTTCACTGTAAAAAATTAATAGGGATAAACTCAAATCAAATAGGCAGTGAAACCCTATGGACACACAATTCCAATCCCATATGTTTATCTTTAAGCCCTCAATTCACTGAGATGAGTCCACATGCGTGTATTTAGTGTGAGATGGATGATTCATACTCACTCTCCAAAGGGGTTTCCAGCTTTTACTCTACTGTCAAGCTCATTTATTTGCTACTGTTTGTCTCCAAGACTGGGGGTGGGAGTAACTATGAAAACAATTCTCATTCTCAGGTTAAATAGTTTCTGGGAGATTTAGGGGGTTTTCTCAGGGAAGGGGTGATGGGGGAGAAGGGGGAAATGAGACAAGTGTGGTTGCTTTCGTATCTTCCACATTCAATTTCACTGTTGGTTTCTAATCAAATTGTATTATGAAAAGAACACACCCTGGGGAACTCTACATCCACCATAAGGTCGCAGGTATTATCTTGGGCAAGAATGGAATAAATGGAAAAGGTCCCAGAGGAGCCCCAAGAAGAAGACACTGCGTGGATGTTGCTGAAGAGTCCTGCTGGAATCTACCACCAAGTCTGCAGGTGCTGAGACTCCTTAAGGCTGAGTAAGTATTCCATGGGGAAAGCCTTTTGGCTAAGGAGAGAAACAGAGTAATTTCTGAGGTTTGGAAATATTATCTTTCACATCTGTGACAGGAATCAAAGCTAAGGGAAATTTAGACTAAACACTGAAAAAAAAATTAGCCAGTTATATTCTTTGCTAAAGGAAAACTACAGCAATTGTTAAAAATTAACTATTAATAGCAGGCCACTTTTAACCCAAATCCGTGAAATAGGGACCCTTATATTATTTAGGAGTGGGAGGGCACAGCAGAGCGGTCAGAATAGAGTGTCTGAAACTCTGAACCTTTAATTTTGCCAGACTTAAATTTTTTCTTCCTTTGTTTTTGAGACAGGGTCTCACTCTGTTGCCCAGGCTACAGTGCAGTGAGTGGTGCGAACGGGGCTCACTGAAGCCTCGACCTCCCCAGTTCAAGCAATCCTCTCGTCTCAGTTTTCCGAGTAGCTGGGACCACGGCTACTTTCTTCTTTAATTTTTGTAGAGGTGGGGGGTCTTGCCATGTTTCCCATGGCTGGTCTCGAACTCCTGGGCTTAAGCAATCCTCCCGCCTCAGCCTCCTAAAGTGCTGGGATTGCAAGTATGAACCACCGTACTGGGCCCTACTGGGGGTTCTTAAGGAGAATGTTTTAATTGCAATGTAAATGTTTGTTAATTTCTTTTTAAACTTCCATATGAACAGGAGCACACATTTTCAATTTTTCCATTGGTACGAGTTTTCCCCCCCTTGAAACAAGTTCTTTTAACAGAGAGAAATAAAATTTTAAGTTACTCTCCCACATCACCAGCTCTTCCTAGCTAAATACCTTCTAATTAACAATAAGGCATTTCTGCCTCTGAAAAAATAGTTGAGTCCAAAGGCCACACCCAGGAAAGAAAGGAATGAACTCGGTGTCCCCTTCCTCCCTACCTTCTCCAGTTTGAGGAAAAAAGTGGTGGGAAGATAGGTCAGAGAAGTGGTATATTTCACATTCTTGGAAGAATTCCTTGGTTACCTTTATTTAAGCAATCAACGGACAAAAACACAGCTCATCAGCCCTCATGGGCATCTGACTGCGTAGCCAAGGGGCTCGTTCGGGGATTTTGTGTCTTCCATCCCACCCACAGCCCCACAACAAAGCTAGAGTCCTTCAGATCAGTTCCGCTTCCTGCGTTCTCCCCCTGAAGCCAGGTTAAACACCTTGCGGTTCCTCCCTCAACAGAGGGGCAGGACGACAGCCCCAGCCGGCACCTAACCAGGAGGCCCCACAGAGGATCTCAGCTGCTTCTGCTGATTGGAGAGATTTGCCGGACAGCTGAAAGGCTGGAGACTTAAGTTCACAGCACGCCTGCAATAAACAGCAATTGCTCATCCTCATCCTCCCTTCCCTATTTCTCATCTTCACGCCTTTGCTCTTACCTTTCTCCTGGCAGTGGGCTCAGTTTGGGAAAATCTAACGGGAAACTCAAGAGAGGCGTGTAAACCAAACACCCGGCAATTACACCATCTAGGTTCCCAGACAGTACTTCCTGACCCGAAGAAGGACCCAACAACCGACAGCAAATCCCCACCCCACTTGGGTCCCCAGCTCGAGTCCGCGGTCGGGGCCTCCTCCTCCCCCTCCCCCCGCCCCGAGACGTCTCACCTCCCACCGTGGACTTGTAGTGTTTGCTGAAGCTGTCCTGGGAATATCGCTGCACCAGCGACGTCTTGCCCACTGCGGCGTCCCCCACCACCAGCACTTTGAACAGGTGGTCACGGCTGCCCATGGCTAGCGGGGTGTGCGTTTTAGGGAGGCGGGAAGTGGGGTCGGGGGTCGCCCGTTTTAACCCCTTTGGATCCGGACCCTCTTCAAACTGAAGTAAGGCATTCCCACCCACCGCCTGTCTGGGCTGCTCTGACGAGAAAGCAAAAAAGGAAACTTTGCACTCAACCTATACGCGCTTCCTCCCCGGGCGGCCGCAACCTGGGTGGGGCGCAGGGCGCGAGCTCCGAGCCCCCGGCTGTTCGCACCTTCCCCACCCCCTCCTGGCCTGACTGCCGAGAAACGGGACCAGGCGCCGCGGAACCTCACCCACCGGGACTTCCCCCGAGCGGCTCCAAGACAGTGACTGAATCCCAGTCAGCTCATTACACCACTGGGGCCAGATGATGAGGACCCTCCCCTTGCAGCACAAACCAAATTGTGAGGAAGGAGCAGCCGGCACCTCGATTCCCTAGACGCCCTCCCGCGCGCCTCTCTCTCCCCTTCCTCCGCAAGCGTCACGTGCAGGGTTGCCTGTGGCACTACATTTCCCAGCTTTCCTCGCGGTAAAGAGAACCAGCCGAGTGCGGAGGCTCACCGCGAAGCCTCCTGGGAAATGTAGTGTATTCGTTATTTTGTTTTAAGCAAACCTACACCAAGTTTCAAGGCTTCAAACTCCTTCGACAGTTTGGAATCTTATTTTGAAACAATTCTAGGTCAGTAAAGATCCCTTAAGGGGAGATTTGTGCAACGTGATCTCACTGGCCTGAATCCATCCCCAGATAGTTTTCTCCTGTCTTTAAAGGTTTAACTGAGTTAAGATTGAAACTTATTTCATTAGTAAAAGCCCAAGCCTCATCCATCATGCTCCAGGTGAAGTCCATTTCCTATTCCTTCAAGTAGATAGACAAGCCCAGGACTTTGTGAAATGACTTATATTTTCTGTGTGAACTTGCCCAATACCAGGCAAGTTCAGGAAAACTTGACCCAAGAGACCATTCTTTGGAAAAAACCTATGCCAAAAATTACAGCATTTAATATCCAGCAATAACAATAAAGATAGACAGAAAACAAGAGACAGTTCTCCATTCATACTTCTACAATGCCTATTCTAGCCATACTACTCATGTATCACTTGAGCTAGAAGCTAATTGAAATACACTGGGACTCCTTCTTGATTTGTTGTGGCTGTTGTTAATAGATAATCATAAAACTAGTGTTTGGCAAATAATTTTAATTTCTCAGCCTGTAACTTTACTGACCTACCTGTCACTTGGGTAGAAGTTGGCAGGACATGAGCTCAATGGCAAGCAAAGAGAGCTCCATTTTCTATACTTTTCTAGGAATAGAGGAAGAGAACCAGCGGGGCCATGGGAAAACAGCCCAGGACCAGACACTATGAAATCTAGGTCTCTTGATAGAGAGGCTATCACTTATGTTTTGTGGCGAAAGAACATCAGCATGGTTCACAATATATTTTGCCCAGAATGTTTGTTACCCAGGTACAGGAGGTTAGTTCAAGCTACTCATCTTTAAGGATCCAGTTTTCTCTGTTCTTATTCGTTTTGACATAGTTGACCACTCCTTGACATTTGTTTCCCTTATGCCTTCTATGACGCTGTTCTTTCTTTGTCATCCCCGTACTTCTCTGATGATTATCTTTTTCTTTCAGGTTTCTCTCCATCCCATTTCCCGCTAAGTATTTCCTAAGGCCCGATTCTTGGTCTCTGAGTCAATCATTCGATAAACTCTTTAGTGAATTGTCCTTGGTGTCAAAGATCTATCTTCACTTTATTTGTTCTTTATCTCTGATCAGTGATATTCTGCCAAGACCAGCTCTGTTGGGGAGACCCTAACCCAGTGGGGTTAGAGGAATTAAAGACACACACACAGAAATATAGAGGTGTGAAGTGGGAAATCAGGGGTCTGATTTCCTTTAGAGCTTTTAGAGCTGAGAGCCCCGAACAGAGATTTACCCACATATTTATTAACAGCAAACCAGTCATTAGCATTGTTTCTATAGATATTAAATTAACTAAAAGTATCCCTTATGGGAAACGAAGGGATGGGCCGAATTAAAGGAATAGGTTGGGCTAGTTAACTGCAGCAGGAGCATGTCCTTAAGGCACAGATCACTCATGCTATTGTTTGTGGCTTAAGAATGCCTTTAAGCAGTTTTCCACCCTGGGCGGGCCAGGTGTTCCTTGCCCTCGTTCCTGTAAACTTACAACCTTCCAGCGTGGACGTTAGGGCCATTATGAACATGTTACAGTGCTGCAGAGATTTTGTTTTTGGCCAGTTTTGGGGCCAGTTTATGGCCAGATTTTGGAGGGCCTGCTCTCAACATGTCCCTCTTCTCTGATTTACAAATTGATAAACACAAAGGCAGCTTTGTCACGGTGAGCTACTTCTCGCAGGAGTCAGGATCCACATCTGCAGACTATACAAAGACAAACAACACAGATTAAAAGCACAATCATCATTGAAATCACAGAGCTTCCAAGTGTTTTTATCCATTTTCGGCTCCTTTAAGCACTCCAGTTCCTGGCATTAAGGTCAAGTGTGCCTCGGATGCTTTAAATATTTCTTCTTTTAATTTTAAATCCTTATGTTAAGCTCCTAGAGCGGGCCATATCATTTGAGGTTGAGGTGCCACTATACTGCCATGGTTCCAGATAATAGGAACTCTTGCCGTACTTCTTATTATATCTACCATCTGACCATTTTGTTCAGACCAGCTGAACATAGTGTGGCCGTGGCACGCAGACTGAGAGGTGCAATTCAAGCTAAACATCCCCTTAGGGGACCAATTAATAATGATTCCATAGGAATCATTGTGCAGCATCTCTGCCTGTTCTGCAATGCAATCTTCCTAAACAAGTACGTTCATTTTTTCTAACTGGGTCCAATCCTGTTTACAAATAAGTTTTTGAGGGCGGTATGTCTCAATTATAGGAGCAGATTTATTATGGTAAATACTGAGATCAGAAAGCATGTGTAACTGCGTCATAAAGTGATTGCATCCAGGCATTATTGCCAGCCAAGATTGATAAATATACCCAATAAGTATAATTGTTCTCTGTGTCAGCCCTTAATGAAGGAATACTCACGGCACTGGTGATAACCGCTATCATAGCTACCATTAACACTTTATTTGTTCTTTATCTCTGATCAGTGATATTCAGCTGCCCAAAAGGTGCCCCCACTTGGATGTCCTGCCACATCCTTCCTCTTACTACATTGCCATAAAAATAGCTCCTTTTCTCAGCTTCCCTATTTCTGTCACTGGTCTCATCATTTCTTGCCTCCATGTAGACTTCAGATTCTGAGCATTATTATTTCCTTTACACATGTCCCTTTATACCTATTTATTTATTTGTTTATTTATTGAGATGGAGTCTCACTCTGTTGTCCAGGCTGGAGTGCATTGGCATGATCTTGGCTCAGTGCATCCTCTGCTTCCTGGGCTCAAGTAACTCTTGTGCCTCAGCCTCCTGCGTAGCTGGGACTACAGGCGCATACCACCAAGCCTGGCTAATTTTTGTATTTTTTTTGTAGAGACAGGGTTTTACCATGTTGGCCAGGCTGGTCTTGAACTCCTGACCTCAAGTGATATACCCGCCTCAGCCTCCCAAAGTGCTGGGATTACAGGCGTGAGCCGCTGCACCTGGTCTATACCCTTTAAAAAAAAATTCAGTTACCATGTCTGATTGATTGTTTCTTAAGTAAATGGTTTCTCCCACTCACCCTCTCTGCTTCATATTCAGTAATACTTTCCTTTTTTTTTCTCCAACTTTTATTTTAGGTTCAAGGGGTACAAGTGCAGGTTTGTTACACGAGTAAACTGCATGTTGCGCGAGTTTGGCTTACAGATAATTTTGTCACCCGGGTAATCAGCAAGTAACACTTTCCTAGTTCAGGCTTTCACCATCTCACACCTGGATTCCTGCAGTAACCTGTTTATTGGTCTCCCTGAATTTATTTTCTTTTTAACTCACCGTCTACAACTGGACAGGATGGTTTTCCTAAAACACCATTGTTTGTTCTTCCTTATCTACCAACTATCTTTCAAAAAAAAGGCCAACCTCCCTGAAGCTGGTGTCCAAAGCTTTCTATGCACCTGCCCCAGCCTACCTAACCAATTTTATCTCACCCGACTTCAAATGGGAGTTTCCTCCTTCCAACAAGGTGAGGTTCCTTATGCTCTTTTAAAGCCCAATGTCATTTTTGGTTTTCTATTTTTGTCCAGGATGCATCACCTTTCAGAATACTCTTCAGATTTCTTTCTACACATCTAAATCTTACTTAAATATTATTAAGAAAATCAAAAGGAAGAGAAACTATATTATTCACTAAGTGGGAGTGGATTGTCTTAAAGGTCACTGTAAGTTCTAAAATTTTAGTGTGCATAAGAATCACCTACCTGGGGTACTTGTTAAATACCAACATTTTGATTCTGTAGGGCTAGGGGATGACCCAGGTTAATCTGCATTTTTGACAAGTACTCATGTGATTGCTACACCAGATTCCACTTTGAGAAATAGTACTTTTGAGAAATGGTGCTTCAAGGCCTGACTTAAATATCTACTTATTTATAAACATTTCCCTTATTATTGCAGCCTTTATTGGTCACCTGTAGCATTTATTTTTTTATTTTTATTTTTTAATTTTTTTTTTTTTTTGAGACAGAGTCTCGCTCTGTCACCCAGGCTGGAGTGCAGTGGTGCGATCTGGGCTCACTGCAAGCTCCGCCTCCCAGGTTCATGCCATTCTCCTGCCTCAGCCTCCCGAGTAGCTGGGACTACAGGCGCCCACCACCACGCCCGGCTAATTTTTTTTTTGTATTTTTTAGTAGAGACGGGGTTTCACCGTGTTAGCCAGGATGGTCTTGATCTCCTGACCTTGTGATCCACTGACCTTGGCCTCCCAAAGTGCTGGGATTACAGGCGTGAGCCACCACGCCCGGCCTATCCTTTATTTTTATTATTTTTTTTTGAGAGGGAGTCTCTCTCTGGTCACCCAGGCTGGAGTGCAATGGTGCTATCTTGGTTCACTGCAACCTCCGCCTCCCGGGTTCAAGTGATTCTCCTGCCTCAACCTCCCAAGTAGCTGAGATTACAGGCACGTGCCACTATGCCTGGCTAAGTTCTGTATTTTTAGTAGAGACAAGGTTTCACCGTATTGGCCAGGCTGGTCTCGAACTCCTGATCTTGTCATCCGCCTGCCTTGGCCTCCCAAAGTGCTGGGATTATAGGTGTGAGCCACTGTACCCGGCCTGTAGCATTTATATTCTATTTGCACTTTGGTCACTTAACTATGTGACCAATTTGTAACTATTTAACTTATATAAGCAACCAGCGTGTCTCAAAGAAAACAGGAAGAAGTAAATTTTTCCTTCAAAGTTTTGACTTTGCTCCTGATCATCTGTGAAAGGAACTACTCTTAGCTTCCAAAATTGGAAAGGTCGGGAGTTAAGATTTAAGAGGGAAGATTAGCAAATTTCTGGTACTCCCTGAAAGACACAGTTCTCAAAGTAGTAATCATTTCTTTGATGGGGATGAGAAGTGTTTTTCTTTCTCTCTTCTCTTCTCTTTTTTTTCTTTTTTCTTTTTGTTTCTTTTCTCTTTTCTTTTCCTTCTTTTCTTTCTCTCTCTCTCTTTCTCTCTCTCTCTCTCTCTTTCTCTCTCTCTCTTTCTTTCTTTCTCTCTCTTTCTTTTTCTTTCTTTCTCTCTTTCTCTCTTTCTTTTTTTGAGACACAGTCTCGCTTTGCTGCCCAGGCTGGAGTGCAGTGGCACAATCTCGGCTCACTGCAACCTCCGTCTCCTGGGTTTAAGCGATTCTCCTGCCTCAGCCTCCCGAGTAGCTTGGATTACAGGCGGCTGCCACCACGCCCAGCTAATTTTTTTGTACTTTTAGTAGAGATGGGGTTTCACTATGTTGGCCAGGCTGGTCTTGAACTCCTGACCTCAAGTGATCCCCCTGCCTCAGCCTCCCAAAGTGCTGGGATTACAGGAATGAGCCACTGCGCCTGGCTGAAAGGTGTATTTCTTCAACACTAAATTGCATTTCTGATCTCAGTTTTTAAGAGAGACGGATATAAATAAGAGAAAGAGAACACACATTCAAGGTGCCAAACAATTGATTTGCACATATAGTGGCCCTTGAACCACTCAGGGGTTAGGAATGCCTACCTACCCTCCAGTCAAAAATTTGTGTGTCACTTTTGACTCCCCGAGAATTAACTACTAATAGCCTACTGTTGATTGGGAGTCTTACCAATAACATAAACAGCCAATTAACACATATTTTGTGTGTTATATGTATCATATACTATATTCTTACAATAAAGTAAGTTAGAGAAAATAAAATGTATTAAGAAAATCATGAGGAAGAGAAAATATATTTACTATTCATTAAGTGGAAGTGGTTCATCATAAAGGTCTTCATTCTTGGCGTTTTCATGTTGAATAGACCAAGGAGGAGGGGAAGAAAGGGGAGGGTTTGGTCTTGCTGTCTCAGGGGTGGCAGAAGAGGAAGAAAAGCCCTGTGTAAGCGCATCTGTGCAGTTCCAACCCGTGTTGTTCAAGGGTCAACTGGTATATGTTTGGAACATATAGTTTGGAAGCTGGGGAAAGGGGTCAGCCTTGCTCTGTAACTACCACACTTCCTGTATGTGTCTGCCTTTCTCTTTTCTACTTTTTACTTTCCACTTTTTATTTTGAAAAATTTCAAACCCATAGAAAAGTTAACAGTACAATGCATACTAATATGTCCTTCATCGGGATTTACCAATTACTAACATTTTGCCATATCTGCTTTGTCTCTTTGTGTGTGTGTTGAACTGTTTGAAAGTAAGTAGCAGACACTTCAAGCTTAAATACTTCAACATGCAGCTTCTAATAATAAAATTATCCTACAAAGCCAAAATACCATTATCTTTTTTTTTTTTTTTTTTTTTTTTTAAGACAGAGTCTCATTCTGACGTCCAGGCTGGAGTGCAGTGGCACCATCTTGGCTCACTGCAACCTCTGCCTTCTGAGTTTAAGTAATTCTTCTGCCTCAGTCTCCCAAGCAGCTGGGACTGCAGGTGCACGCTACCACACCGAGCTATTTTTAATAGAGATGGGGTTTGCCATGTTGGCCAGGCTGGTCTCGAATTCCTGGCCTCAAGTGATTTGCCTGCCTCGGCCTCCCAAAGTGCTGGGATTACAGGAGTGAGCCACCTCGCCCAGCCCAAAATACCATTGTCACATCTATGAAAATTAACCTTAATCCAATAATATCATCTAACAAACAGTTTACATTTACATCTCTCTATAGCTCCCCAATATTTTTTTCTCATTTTCTCCTCACCTGTCATCCAGAATACAATGAAGTTTCATGCATGGAATTTGGTTATTCTATTTCTTTAGTCTCTTTCAATCTTAGGAGCATGCTGTGTCCAATACAGGAGCCAGTAGCCATGTGTGGTTATTTACATTTAAATTATATAAAATCAGCTGGGCTTGGTGGCTCCTGCCTGCAATCTCAGCTACTCAGGGAGGCTGAGGCAGGAGGATGGCTTGAGGTCAGGAGTTCGAGACCAGCCTGGGCAACATAGCGAGATCCCATCTCTAAACAAATTTTTTAAAGTAATTAATTAAAATAAATAAATGTAAAGACCAGCTCATCTGTTGCCTAGCCACACTTCAAGTGCTTAGCAGCCATATTTGGCTAGCAGTTACTATATTGAACAGCACAGACATAAACTAGTTTCATCATCACAGAAAGGTCTGTTGGACAGTACTGTCTATAACAATCCCTTGCCCTTTTTTTTTTGACTTTCTTTTTAGAGTCCATGCCAGTTGTCTTACAGGAAGTCTCATATCCTGGATTGTCTGTTTATTTCCTCAAGATTTGATTTAAGAAACATTCTGGGCAAGAGCCCCACACAGAGGATGTGGTGTGCATCTTAGTATGTTGCTGATGTCAGGTAGCTATTAGTGATGCCTACACTATGAATTCAATGAACACTTGTTGAAGAAATGATCTGGTGCCAGGCAATCTCCTAAGGACTTGGGAGCTTGACTTCAAATAGGAGAGAGACAGCTTATATAATCTCCAGAGCCTCCAACATTGTCCTAGGAGCAGAGTGGAAAAATGCTTTGTAACATGAAGGGAAGACTGAAGTGACACAGCAAATGGCCCAGCAGCAGCACAGAGGGGAGGGACAGACCCAGAGAAGGGTGAGGTCAAGAGGCTACAGCTGTTCCTCAGCCCCAACCCCCAGACTCACTTCGATGATCATAACTTTTTGGCTGTTGCTTTGGGGAGGGGCAGGCAGCTTGGTGAAATGCCTGTGACCCAGCTAAGCATTCAGCTGGAAGACTTCGCAGCAAGGTGCCCAAGGAAACCCTCAGGACAGAGAGGCTGGCAAGTTCAAAGGGCAGCCTGCCAGTCATTCCTCTGCTGGCCCGTGCCAAGGGTCTAGGCCAGATTTGGGCCTGGGAGTATCTAGGGAAAACATCAAACTATAGTTTTCACTGCCTTGGTTGTCACATTTGCCTCCTTCTGTGGCTACCCTCCTTCCACCCCAAATAAAGGCCAGGGAAAGAAGACAGGAAAAAAGTGAAAACTAAAGAGAAAATTTTACTTCAAAGAACTGGTTGTGTGGTTCCCAACTGTCCATATGGCACAGGAAAGTCTCATCTGTGAAACAAAATAAAGTTCCCTTCCAACACGGACATGACTGTTCTAATTTCCTATGTTATTTCAACTCTCTAGGAGGTGAGAAAAGCAGAAATTATTGCACCCATAGGCCATCCTTAGTTATCCACTGATAACCTGCCCCTCCTTGCCAAGAACTTGGAAGTAGCATTGTCCTCCCACCCCTCTCAAAGATAAACTGTGAAATCCACATGTAATGAGAGGTGCCCAGGCAGGAGGTGACATTGACCCAAGGTATAAACACACCTAAAGAAGGAATGCACTGATCCAAAGAAAGGTCTCAGAGGCAAAGAAAGGAGACTCTGAAAGAATTCTGGCTTCACTTCTTTGGGCTCTGTCTGGCAGAGGGACCAGAGTCTTACGAGAATATCTGGCCCTCTGTCAGGTATCCCTATTGTGCAGACTCATGCAGCCAAATATAACAAGGCCTGGCGCCTGCTGGACTTTTGCGTTTTAAAACTAACTTCTCTATTAGGATTCCTGACTTTCCAGGTACTTTCTGATCATCTGCCTTCCCCTGTGGCTTGCTTCCAGGAGTGAATGTGCTGGTCAGGCTGACGTGTCCGTCCAGTCCACTGACCAGCTGGCATCTGGTCTTATGCACAGGCCTCTGTGGGTGTGTGGGTCTGGCAGCCTCCTTGAGTGGGATGACATCTGAATGGGACTAGGTTTCTGAGCCTCTGAGGATGCAGCTGGACTCAGGGTCATAGTTGGCTTAGCTTAGCCATGTCATAGCCTTCGCCCAGTGGAAACCTAGCTGTGAAACAGGCTGGTCCTCCTCACTGCTCAGCGTTGTCCAGCTTCAGCTGCACCCATGTCACAGATGGATAAAACCCAGCATCGGCTGGGCATGGTGGCTCACGCCTGTAATCCCAACACTTTGGGAGGCCGAGGCGGGCGGATCACCTGAGGTCGGGAGTTCGAGACCAGCCTGACCAACATGGAGAAACCCTGTCTCTACTAAAAATACAAAAAAATTAGCCAGGTGTGGTGGCGAATGCCTGTAATCCCAGCTACTCAGGAGGCTGAGGCAGGAGAATCGCTTGAACTTGGGAGGTGGAGGTTGCAGTAAGCCGAGATCGCACCATTGCACTCCAGCCTGGGCGACAGAGCAAGACTCCATCTCAAAAAAAAAAAAAACAAAAAACAAAAACCAAAAACGAAACAAAAAAAACCTCACAAAAAAACCCAGCATCGCTACAGGGCTATCCACTTCTTCATTCCCCAGTTCCTTCATATTATTACCACCACTAATTCAACCCACATTTTATCATCATCATCATAAAAGCTTCTATTTGTCAAATCTTCTGTGTGCCTAACAACCCCACAGAGAGGGCATTATTGTTCCATTTTGGGGACCAAAAGAGGCTAATTATGGCCACGAGCTGAGAGAGCTGGGATCCAAATCTATTACTATGTCTGTCTACCTCTAATTACAACTATTTTTAAAAATTAAGCTGGGTGTGGGGATGAGGGAGGTTCCCCAGAAGAGTACAGCATCCTTAGCATGTTTTCTGAGTTTCCTCGTTCCAAAGGTGGAAAACAGGACCCCTACTTACTGAAGTAAAAAAAAAAAAAAAAAAAGAATCTGCCCTGATAGGCGAAGGCAGCCTGGCAGTTGTGTCTGGTTGGAGAAGCAGGAGAAATTCTAGGTAAGCCCTGGGTCATCTCAGAGGATTCTGGCAGCCAGCTGTGACCCTGATACAGAAAAAAGATAACCTAGATGTTAAGCTAAGCGAGAGATATAGAATGTAGAAGCATGAGCAGAAGCATGAGTGGGCACATGATGGACTATTCTGGCTCCACAGGATGGGAGTTATGAGGGCGAGAGATCAGTGGCCTTGTTCTTGGCTTGGAAGTGGGTCCCCTAAGAGCACTTCCGGCCATGGTGACATCTTTCCCCGCTACCTTCTTGAGCCTGTGTCGAAGGGTGGTTTGGTGTGTGGCCTGCCAATCAGGAGACTGTAGTTAATATTCCGTCTTTGACACCTGGGGCAGGTCTTAAAGTTAACCTCTTAAAGCTTTAGTCTCTCTTTCCATGGACTTCGAATTCCTAAAAACCACATACTTTATTTCTGAGTAATTTGTGAAGTAGTTAACAATTTAGGTAATATGATTGAAAGTTATGCGCATGACAGCCTGTGGCCGAGTAAAAGACAGATAAACATGTGGGTGTCCCAAGAAGGCCACAATTTGGGGCTCTTCTAATGCAATGTTCTCTATACAATTGTTCAACATTTTTTTCACTTAACATTTGAATATAATACAAAATATTTATGTTCAAAACAAGGACTGTATATCACATAAATATGACTGAATAGGACATAACTTTTTTTTTTTTTTTTTTGAGATGGAGTCTCGCTCCGTCGCCCAGGCTGGAGTGCAGTGGCACGATCTCGGTTCGCTGCAAGCTCCGCCTCCCGGGTTCATGCCATTCTCCTGCCTCAGCCTCCTGAGTAGCTGGGACTACAGGCACCCACCACCACATCCGGCTAATTTATTTTATTTTTTATTTTTAGTGGAGACGGGGTTTCAGCGTGTTAACCAGGATGGTCTTGATCTCCTGACCTCGTGATCCGCCCGCCTCGGCCTCCCAAAGTGCTGGGAATACAGGCGTGAGCCACCGCGCCTGGCCAGGACAGAACATTTAAACTTATTTGGATGTGTTTTTCATTTAACTTAAAAAAATCACCAATGACTAGATAATATTAGTCATTCATACTTAACTAAACATAAATATGACTGTAAAGTCTTTGAAATTATTTTTAAACATGCTTTTTTGGTTGGCCAAGCTATCTTCACTTTTCTGCAATTTCTTTTTCTTTCTTGAGTTATTAAGATTTTTGCTTTTTTGAAAAGAGAGTCTCACCAAATTGCCCAGGCTAGACTTGAACTCCTGAGCTCAACTGATCCTCCTGCCTCAGCCTCCTGGGTAGCTGGGACTATAAGCTTGTACCACCATGCCTGGCTGTAGAGTTTTTTTGGTTTTGTTTCTAATCATTCAAGCCAGACATTTTCATGGGTGCCATATTAATATATTTCATATTTAGATAATGTAATAAAAATACAGTACAGTAAACAGCATTATACTATGCATTATTCGGTTTCTGAAGTTTAGCTAAAGGAGACAACTAAGTTCAGGAGACTGTCAGCTGACTGACCTCTGAATTGGTAGTGCTGCCTGTAATTATGTTATAAAAATACCATCAGAGATAGGCTGGCGCCTTGGAGCCATGACTTTAAATGTCCATTGGAAGATACTATTTCAGTAAACAATTAACATTTTGCAGTCATGTATAGTGTCTCATAAGCAAAACTGAGATAACAGGCACCCATTTTTCTGACTGTTTTGGCAATGTTTTATATTCCTTGTAAGGGGGCACCATGGCCAGCCATTTCATCTGGCTCCAGGCATAGAAGGCAGGTACTGGGCTAAGAAACCTGGGTGTGAATATATGACCTGGGGCAAGACATTTAACTTTTCTCTGAGCCTCAGTTTTTCTCTTGCAAAATGGCAATAATATCTATCTTATAGCGTTATTAGAGAAAACATTGATGTTACAAATGAGTCTATCACTTAAAAGTATATGTATAGTATACTATATAGCGAAACACTATATAAATAATAATTAACAAGCAATTATCCTCTTTCCATTAACCTTTACTAGCCTTATAAACATTGCTTTGAAGAGTTAGTACTGGAGCACAGGCTGTGATAAAAGGCAGATTTTTGAGACTGGCAAATGTTCTGCACCCAGTATCTGCTCAATACTTTTGTGACATATCCCATGGGGGCATGTCCTGGGTGGGCAGTGGTTCCCGACACAGGCTTTGTAGTCAGAGATACCTCAGTGGGGCTGTGCTCTGACTCTGCCTTTCTGTATCTGCCATCTCAGAAAAACTGCTTTGTCACAAATACGTGTGTCTCATAAGGTTGTGCTATCAACGTCTGCGCTCCCAACTCCAGTCATACAGAGCTATTTGCGGTTCCCAAAAGCATCAGGCTTACTTCCTTGCTCAGCTCCTGGTTCCCTCTGCAGGACGGCTCTTTCTCCTATTTTCTGCTAGGCTAACTCCTATTCTTCTCAGCTTCCTCCAGGATGTCCCTGACTCCCAAGCCTTGATCAGGTGCCCTTTTCATTGGCCCGCTCCCTTATCCACCCTGAATTTATCCCATGGCCAGCGTACTGACATGACCTAGTCACTGGCCTTCGTCCCTCCCACACCGTAGTATTGATTAGGATTTTTGGGTTTAGCATATACCGGGCACGGAGCTTAGTGCTTTGTTTATTATCTCACTGAGGTCTCATAATGATCCTATGAAATAAGTATTAGTACTGATGAGGAAACTGAAGCTCAGAAAGGGTGAATGATTTGCCCAGGGTTATACAAATACAGGCAGAAGAGCTGGGATTTGAACCAAGGCCCATCTGACTCCAAACCCTTTGCAGTCAGTCTATTATAAGTTTCTAAGGGCTTAAAGGTGAACGGTGAAGACACACAGGAAATACTCAACAAATAAGAGCCGTCATTATTTTGACCCAGATTGTAAGCCTCGGTAGGGAGGGAATCTTAACCCATAAATGCTTGGACCCATAGCACAATCCCCCAACAGAGGCTGAGTTAACACATGGAGACCAGAGTACAACTTCCTCGAGAGCAAGGACCCTGCATCTAGCTTCTTGAGTGTGTCCCCGTGCACCAGTTTCTCAATAAATGCCTGTTGTGTTTTTTCTTTTTTTTTTTTTTGAGGCAGAGTTTTGCTCTTGTCACCCAGACTGGAGTGCAATGGCATGATATCAGCTCACTGCAACCTCCACCTCCTGGGTTCAAGTGATTCTCTTGCCTCAGCCTCCCAAGTAGCTGGGATTACAGGCACCCGCCACCACGCCCAGCTAATTTTTGTAGAGACGGGGTTTCACCATGTTGGCCAAGATGGTCTCGAACTCCTGACCTCAGGTGATCCACCCCTCTCAGCCTCCCAAAGTGCTGGGATTACAGGCATGAGCCACTGTGTCTGGCAATGCTGTATTTTCTATCAGACAATCTCTGCATTTTAGAGATGTTTCTTTTTTTTTTGAGATGGAGTCTCGTTCTGTTGCCAGGCTGGAGTGCAGTGGTGCAATCTTGGTTCACTGCAACCTCTGCCTCCTGGGCTCAAGTGGTTCTCCTGCCTCAGCCTCCTGAGTAGCTGGGACTACAGGCACCCGCCACCACACCTGACTAATTTTTGTATTTTTAGTAGAGACGGGGTTTCATCATGTTGACCAGGATTGTCTCGATCTCTTGAGCTTGTGATCCGCCCGCCTCGGCCTCCCAAAGTGCTGGGATTACAGGCGTGAGTCACCGCAGCCGGCCGAGATGTTTCATTTCTTGTCACACTTTGGCCCCTTTCTACTCCTAATTGAGGAGAGGGTAAGGCCTACAGAGGGGCCCAAGACAACAGTTGAAGCTGCTTTTTGATGAGACATACAGGAAACACCAACCATCTAAATAAACGTCCTCTTTATTTTACCAAATATAATTTATCAGTTAAGTTGACATTTGTCAATTCAGTTATAGTAACTATAAATAATTCTCTTAAGACACAGTTCTGTAACTTTTTAAGGATACGAGAGTAAACCAATATTGCTCCTTGCAGCCAGGCCAAAAGTACATGCAGTTGGTACAATCGGGGAAAAGAAATGAAACTTCCATGAAAGTCACCTTCATTTTCTTTCCCTCTCACCCTACAGTCCTCCTCTGCTCACACTCAGGGCCTGGGGCATGCCTATCTGTCTGCTTTTTAGGCAAAGGAGGTCACTCCAGAGTCTTCTGGGACTCCCTGGCCAAATTCCGGAGATGAGGAAGGGGCGAGTGACTGGGGTAGGGGTGGCTGGAGACCACAGGGACACAGCCTTAGGGGCAGAGGAGTTGGTTCTGATGCCTGTACAAGAAGAATCTGTGTGTAAGTATTTTTTGAGGTGGAGGAAAAGATGAAAAAAGTCCAGAGGGAGGAGGAAAAACAAGCCCAGGCTGGTGTTAATGAATTCTGTTGGACACAACTCCAACTAGAAAACCTCTAAAATTCCTTCCAATTCTACGGTTCTATGATTCCAGAAGGAGGCCTGGAGGTCTGGGTAGAAATGGAGGGAGAGAAAATATGGTCTCTGGAGGTCTAGGGCAGGTTCCTGGGATAAGGTGCAGTGTTGGTAGAAACAGGATCATTGCCTAAACCTTCCATTGGAGGTGGGCCCTTGAGGCTACAGATCGAAGGGTTTCTGTAGAAGCTTCTGAGAGAGAAGTTAGAAAAAGCCTACATCCAAATCCCCAGATCTGTACACGTGTGACTGCGGATGGAGGCTCCAGTTTTCTCCCAATTTTGTGCTAGGCAGAGAAAAGTAGAAACAACCAGATGATGTCCACCCTGCTAGTTCTAAATCCTCTTTTGGGTGCTTGGTAAGGAGAGGTGGAGGGAAGGGAATGTGAGGAAGGGCCGTTTAGGGAAATAAATACTGGTTGAGCAATGGGGCGGTGGCTCTAGCTGTGGTCAGCACTGCACAGAGTAGGGGTCTGGAAAGGAGAAAGAGGCAGAAGAATCTGGCTTGAAGTAGATGCAAATACTTACAACGAGGAAACTTTCTCTGCCAGATTCAAAGGGGCACATGGCCTTTGTAACCTGGAGAATGAGGTGAGGTTAGAGCTGTGTTTCCCTTACCACTGGCTTATCAGTGCCTGGCACAGTACCTAACACATAGTAGGCACTCAATAAATATTGCTCAAAGAATGTTTCAGACCATGCTTGTCTGCAGGAGAGCTCATCTTGCGGAGGCTGCATATTAAATGAACGAATAAATGATTGGTGAATGTTTGTGGGTAGAAGCCAAGAAAGAGGAAAACTGACCTCTATGGCATGACAGAATGAGTAATTTTAGGAAGTGACAGGGTCCAAGGTGAACAAGTGATTATGTCCTCAGGAGAAATGGCAGCAATGAGACACCTGTGGTTGTCCTCAACCTCCAAACCATTCTCCACATACCCATGACCTGTCCCTAATCTCAAAACCCAACCTGGCAAGCTCTGGGGAAGGTAGTGCTTAGAGACAATTTGAGATGAAGGTTGAAGAGAGACAAAGAATCTGGGCCCAGGGAGACAAAGTCATCTGGGCCCAGGGAGAATGTGGATTTTGGGGAACCAATAGGTGGACATGGGTCAACAGGGAGAAGAGTGCACTGTTCCATTTTTTCCTGGATATGACAATCAACTGGAAATGATCAGAGGGAGGGGTTGTTGATGTTGACCAGGCCATTGAACAAGAGGCATGTGCACAAATTGAAAAGTCAGTCCACCTTACTCTTTCTGCGAGTGGGAACGCTTAGGTCCAGAGGGCAAGAGAACAGAGCTGGGATCACAGGGGCCTGGAGCAGCTGTCTCCTGTCCAGAGCTTTGAAGTTGGTCCACTTCTACAAAAGTATGTCTGTGTTTGGGAGTGTTACTTATTCTTCTGTCCCTCTGTTCAACCAAAACCAAAAATAAAACAAAACAGATAAAAAGAAAACAAAACCAAAAATCCAGAGCCCACTTACAAAGGGTTTCTCATTAGGGCCAAGACAGGTTGCTAAAGCCAAACCCCATGTCCCCAGATTCCAGACAAAACTCCCCTGCTCCAGTCCACATCACCTGGAGGCACCCACCATGAAACTGCACTTGGTGATTGTCTCAAAAACCTACTTGTACTGCTTATCTCAGGCCATCTGTGTTTCCCAAATTCTTGCTATACAAACTTGGCTCAATGTATAAAAATTCCCATTGAAAATAATGAGAATTTGGTATCAAAGTGAAGTCCTAGAAAGAGGTGGGAGTGTGGGGTGGAGGAGGGACAGGGGAACAAAAGAAAAATTTCAAATAGAAAGTGCAGAGGGATGGGGAAAATGTTGAGTGACCAAGCTAGTCCCCGACATCCGTGTCTCGGTCCCCTATGAGCCAGAGAACATGGAAGCTGAGTGCTAGGAGCCCAGTGCCAAGCAGGTCCCCCAGAGCAGTCAAGTATGGGATGGAGAAGTTGTCCGGGTCCAGGCCCCGGCCCCACATCCAGTGCACCATCCAGTCTGCGATGTACAGGAGAATCAGCACCTGGGGAGACAAAAGGGCCCAGCCTATAGCCATCCTCTCTCTCCAGGGGGAGCCAGAGGCCACATGATCAGACCCATTCAGTGCATCACAAGGCTTGGCTGGCCACAATCCTTACTTTTTAATCTTCCTCTTTCCACCCCAGCAACCTCTCTGTGTTTCTCCACCCCACAATTACCACTTTGAGCAGACAACAAGCACAATAAGAGCTCTTTAGAAAGGAAGATGCTGCTACGACCCAGGGTCACCCACATCAGCATTATATTCTGCTCCCAAGTTTACCAAACAAGGAGCTTCCTGACCTAAATCCTACTTGTTGCAGAAACTCAGCCCTCTTGCCTCTAACTCTGGGTCACCTCATTCTGGGGTTACTCCAATTCCTGCCATGTTGGCCTTTCCAGGAGCATGGCAGGCGGCTGGCTGCTGGAGTCAGCTTTTCCTAAAGGGATGTCTTCTCTAGGCAGAGTGGTATAAGGATAGTGTTTGAAGCTGCTGCTGGCGGTTGTCTTAAGTAACAGATGATCATCCAAAGCTGGCTTCCTCCTGACCCTTTTCATTCTGTTGTTGTGGCTTTTCATTCCATTTCTTTTCCATTGTTTGGGCTCAAAGAATGCAAGTTTATTTTAACATTAGTCCTAATAAAGTTGAATTGTGAATAAGTCACCTCAATATTAATATAAAGCAGACAATGCATACCAATTCAAAATACATTTGACATGATCTGTGGCTTTGATTTTATCTGTGTTCTTGCTTACCTTCTATTAATACAGATAATTAAGAATGACTCAGATCAGAATCTCGCTAGTGGGCCCAGGACCAGCAGCATCAACAACAGCTGGGTGCTTGTTAGAAATGCAAAATCTCTGGACCTCTTGAGTCAGAGTCCGCATTTAACAAGATTTACATGCGCTTTTAAGTTGGCGATGCCCTTGATCTAGAATACCACGGTGGGGCAGGCCTGAATCTCCTAGAATCTGCACAGTGCCTGACATTTGGGCTCCCTAAATGACTGCATCTGCGTGAGAATGAAACAGATTCTGACGGTCAAGCTCCAATACAGTCAGTCATCTGGGAGGTTTTACCCTTGACTATACTTTGTAAATACTGTGGTATGAAAATTCTGCCCTAAGGGATCCAGATGCGGGAACCACAGCCCTTAAGGGATCCAGAAGCCAGAACTGATACCTATTTTTAGGCAATCTTGGTTGCTCTCCTGTCCTCTCTCTCTTTTTTTTTAAATTTTAGGCTCTGCCTGAGAGAATCCTGCCCTCTCTCCAAGGAAGCCAGAGATGACTCTTCACATTCTCCCTTGCTCTGCACACAGCTGTCTTGTGCTACCACGGCCTTGGCTCCCCTACCTTCCATAACTTCACACCCTTTCCAGCAGCTGCAGAAGGGTCCCAAATAAAGAGCATGGCCAGGAGGCCTTTGGGACATGCCCTAGGAAGGGAATGGTAGCAGCTGTCCTCACATTCCAGCTTCTTGAGCAGGCCCCAGGACACACAGCTGGGAGGAGGTGGCAAAGGGATCAATAAGAGCCTTTACAGGGGATCAAGTGTCACGCTCTGGCCCTCCACAGATCTAGAGAGGACAGCAGAGGCAAGAATGTCTCCAGGGTATTCATCATGGGTGATGGCACTGAAGCTCATCCTTTCCAATTCAGGCCAAGGGATGAGCTGAAAACCTCCACCACAGACCCCTGGCATATCCACCCCCATCTTCCCACCACGTGCTGCACTGGAACCCACTAGCAACGGAATGTGGCAGCTTGGCTAACTGCTGCAGGGCAACAGCATATGGCTGATTCTCAGCCCCGCCCCTGCCAAGATGTCCGAACACAACCTTTCTAAAGCTGGGGGTAAGGGGGCTGGAGGGATAGGTGTTAATCAATACAAGACTGGCGAAATAAAATTATGGTCTGTGTATCACAGAATATGATGGAGCTGTAAGAAAATCAGGGTGTTGTTCTCTTTATGTATTGATATGGAATGATCTCAAAGATAAACTTAAATGAAAAATGCAGGGTGCAGACAGTGTGTACAGTATACTACATGTGTGTAAAAAAGAGGAAGGAAATAAGAAAAATATATGTTTACTTTTATAAAGACACACAAGAAAGGGATAATACTGATGGTCTGTGAAGGAGAGAAACAGATGGCTGTGAAGAAGAGGACAGAAAAGAAGACTTTTCACTGAGGTTTCACTATGAACCTTAAAACATTTTTGAACTATGTGACTATTCAAAAATCAAACCTATAAAAATTTAAAATGTAATAATAAGGGTGGATCTAGCTGTAAAGGGATAGCATAAGGGAGCCTTGTGGTGATGAAACAGTTTTCTGTATTTTGGTTATAGTGGTGGTCACACAAATCTCCACTTGTGATAAAAACTGCATAGAACGAACACACACACACACACACACACACACACACACACACACACACACGAGTGCATGTAAAACTGGTGCAATCTGAATAAGCACTGCGGATTGCATCAATGCTAATTTCCTGATTTTGATACTGTCCTAAAGTTATGCAAAATGTTATTTTCCCATGGAGGGAAATTGGGTAATGGTATATGGGATTTCTGAACCTTTTTTTGAGAACTTCTTACAAATCTGTAATGATTTCAAAATAAAAAGCTTTTACAATGTAATAATACAAGAAGGGAGAAAGTGTCATGGTATTATGGAATGGCAAGGCTACACAGGATCCGACAGATTATCTAGTGCAGTGGTTTTGACAGCTTTTCAAGCTATGGGATGCTTTATGCAAATGAATTTCTTGAGAAAGCTCAACATGCAAAACAGAGCCATGTGGAGCTCTGTGGCCAGTGGGGTTGGCATGCAAACCCCACAGGCTCAGCATCCTACAACCACCTGCATGAAAACTACCACTCCTGGTCCATTCCTCTCAATTTACAACTGTATCGCTGAGGATCAGGGTAGTAAAAGAACAGGGTCAAAGTCACACAGCATGTTGGTGACTCTACTGGAACTACCATCTGTTCTCCTGCACCCTTGTCTGGTGTTTATCAGCTGCCCTGACACAGAGAAAGAGGAGGTTGAGTGTCTAAGAGGCCAAGTCTGGCCTCCTCTCCCATCCCTGCAGGGCATCCTGGCTCCTTCCCATGCCCCTGCTCCTGCCACTTTGTACCTGGAGCAGTGCAGCTGTCATATAGAAGATGATGAAGATGAGTGTGAGGGTGGTGTGCCCGCCCTGCATACAGCTGATGGTGTAGAGGAACACCAGGTGTCCTGGGACCACGAGGAGGAAGAGGACCCGGGCTGAGCGAGAATTCACATCTGGAATTGGGGAAAAGAGGGTGTAAAGAGGAGGGGAGGAGAAGACCTGGCCCCAGAAGGCCTTTCAAAGTCAGGAGGGACGGCACCATACCCCAGGGCAACAGACAGATGAATGTCTCTACTTCTGCATCCTGTGGTCTCCAACCCCTAGGGTGCTCCAGGAAAAGACAGCCCTCCTGCCTGGGCTCTGCCCTTCAGAACAGCTGGCACAGCCCAGCAGAGAAGGAGAACCTGTGGATCTGGGCCCCAGCTGTCTCTTAAGTGAAGCTCACTGACAGTAGGCCCACTCCCCCCAGGGCTGGGAGGCTGGGAATCTGCCGTTACCAGGGCTGAAGAAGGTGGTACAAGGACTGGGACAGCGGCGAGGAGCTTGCTCAGAGTTCTCTCCGGGCATTCCATTCATGTGCAGGAAGGTGGAGATGCGGCTGGCCTGCACTGCCACCAGATTGCCCCCAACACCTGCAGAGACACATACGGGCTTAGACACAGACAGAGGTCAGAGGGAGGAGTGGGAACAAAATGATCTTCTCACTCTTTGTCTTCTATCTATAGAGGCACTGTCCTCTGTCTTAATTTAGGGTCTATGTGGGCATCACCCATTCACCAGTCCCCAAAAGAAGAGTAAGGCACTAAGAAGGAAGACAAAGACCCCTGCTTCCAGGGCATCTTCCAGCCTCCCCCATCCTCCCCTCTATGGAGATGCAGCAGTTCCATGTTCCCCTGGCAAAGCTGTGACAGTGCTGGAAAGGATACGTGCAGATCTGCAGACTCAGAGAGCCTGACTTCTCCACCAGTAGAGCATGGGCACCTGCCTTCCTACACAGCTGAGGGGATGAAGCCCTGCCTTGCCTCACCTCCTCTCCAAGGCTCTGAGCAGACCCAGGCATCCTATGGTCATATGCTGATTCTGGTAACCAGTTTCAAGGATCAGGTTTGAGCTCCAAACTCTGGAATCTGGTATCTCTGCCAGGACCTGTGCTGATTTCTCTGTTGCCCTCACATCCCAACCTGTTCCCTGCTCTTCTCAGCCTTGCTCTGAGCTCTGGGGGACTGGTCTCCACGGACTGCATTACCCAGTCTCCCTTGCTGGCTGCTTCCACTGTTTGTTCAGTGGGAGGCAACAGCAGGCAACCAGAGGGCAGGTGGAGAGAGAGATCAGGTATTTCTTTCCCAATCCCTCCCTGCTTTTCAGCATTGGCTTCCCCATGTTGGGGGCAAAGACAGAGCTTTCACTGGACTCCTATAATGCTATTCCCTCGTTACTATGGTTTGAATATAGTTTGTCCCCATCAAAACTCATGTTGTGGCTTGGTCCCCAAATGTGGTGGTGGGAGGTGGTGCCTTTAAGAGTGAATAGGTTATTAAGATGGATTAATGTCTTTCTTGGGAAAGGTATAGTTCCCATGAGAGTGGGTTGTCATAAAGCGAGGTTTGCCTCTCTTGTTTTGCCCATTTTGCACATGCCCAGTTTCCCTTCTGTTTCTCCATTTGGATGTTTGGATGCAGCATGAGGCCCTCACTAGAAGCAGCTGCTCAATCTTGAACTTCCCAGCTTCCAGAACTGTGAGCTAAATAAACTTCTTTTCGTTATAAATTAGCCAGTTTCAAGTATTCTGTTCTAGCAACAGATAATGGACTAAGATACTCCCCTTGACCCTTTAGGAGTAGAGGCTTCCCATTGCTGCTAATCTCTGGGTGCCTCAACATCCCTTACCTGTCCTTTTACTCTCCTCCCACCTCTGTAAGCAGTCCCTTCATTAAGGTCTTGAACCATCTGAGCTAGATTCTCATCTGCTGGAACCCTGACTGATACAGAAACCAACCCCTTAAGTCCTCTTCTCCTGTCCCTTTCCTTCCCCTAGCCCTGCCCTCTGATAGCTGATGCCCAGACCTCACCATTAATCACAGGCGTGAAGACAGCCATCCCAGCAAAGTTGGGGTCTGAGACAGTCTTGTCCAAGATGAGGCCTCCCACACTATAGAGACATAAAGACAAAATGACGCAAAGACCACTGAAGGGTTCTGCCTTAGTCTCTGGGATGAGAGGTCCAGGCCCACCTATCCTTGGAGATGAAGGGAAGCACCCTGGCTCTCAGGAGTTCCTCACCATCCAGTCCTTGCCTCCCTTGACAGGATTAGGTGCTGCCCATAACATTCTGACTGGGCACAGTGACTCCAGAACAAGCTGGTGGTACTGGGTCAGGCAACCACCTCCTGTACCTGCCCTCTAAGTTGGCCGGAGGAGCAGCCTACAGGACTATCTGCCTCTGAGGACCTCTGTTGTTCTGCCCACTCAGCATTTACTTCCCTTTCTGGTGATAGCACTGGGCTCCTCCACAGGGAACCACCTCTCTCAAGCTCAGTGACTGTGGCTCAGGTGACAATGCCTCAATGATAGCTAGGCTCCAGGTCCATCCAATCAGAGGATTGCAGCCCCAAGGCCACACTGACTGGTTTGGAGATAATCATGTCACCAGATGAGAAGCAGTGGAACTCTATTCTGGGACTTTGTGGAACTGTTGGGGGAAGAATCTCTCTTCCCACTGGAATTGGTAGGAGTAAGAAAAGCATAAACCTGGGCTGTAGGCCATGACAGAGAAGAGCAGAGCTGAGAGTCACAGAGTACTGGGGCCCTGATCTTAGGTATGTCGCTGAATTCAGCTGTGCCTTTTTGGTTCTCCAGGCCAATACATTCTGCCTTGGAATGAAACCCAGTTCAGATGGTTTCTGTCATTTTCAACAGAAGGACATGTGACTGAAACACTAATGAACACATTTCTAGGGTCTGACCCCCACCCCCTCTCTCCAGGGTTTAAAAAGAAGTCTGTGCAAGGGTTGGAGTGGGGTAGGAGTGGATACTCAGGGCCCCAGCCTACCTGCTGATGGCCATGGCAATGATAACAGGCTCCCAGCCCGAGTACAACACCTCCCTTGTGGCTGGACTTCGTCGGGCCAGCACCACCCAGACAGGCAGCAGGGCCACAAAGAAAGCACACACCAGTGGGTAGATGTATCGCCAGTGATCTGAGAGGGCAGAGGTCAGAAGGAGATAAGCACTGTGTTTCCCTACCCCAAGTTTCTCCCTGGCTCAGCCTGAAAATGTCCCAACAGATCAATAGCAAGACTACACTAAATGCCAGTAAACACATTATCCCATTTGATCTTCACTGGCAGCTCAGGAGGTAGGTGGGACAAGCCTTTTCCATTTTATGGATGAGGAAACCAAGGGAGAGAGCTAGCCGGGCACTGAACCAATTAGGGACAGAGACCAGAGGACAGAGACTCTAGGTCTCTTGATTGGATCCCAGAAAACACCATCTCCCACCCGCTTCTTCATTTTGCAAGCAGATCCAAGCCTCTGGTTCCTTTCCTTTACCCTTTCCACCTCATCCCTCCAAGAGAAGTAAGAATCTGCAGGACCACACAGGAATATACTTCTGATACTTTTCCCCTGCCCCTGATGCCTGCTTGAATTTGAGATCAGTACTTAGCTTCAAATCTCTAAGATCAGGAATTATTACAACCTGTGTTCAAACCAAATAGTTTAAGAACACAGAAGAAACTCTTGCACATTTGCAAACTACTACCATCTCTCCCAACCCCACCCAGGACTCCACCCAAGCCACACTCTTGGTGGCTCACTCAGTTCCAGGTAGAGTCCCCAGCTGATGCCTGAGAGCAGCGCCAAGGTGATGAGGTCGCCCAGGCTGGCAGCAATGGGTGTGGCCACGTTGTCTGGGTTGATCCCAATCTTGCGAGAGCCAATGATGACTCCAATCATGATCATACCTGGTGAGCAAGTGGGAGGAGGGGCAGGCAGGGTGAGAAGAGATAAAGGAGTCTCAACAAACAAAAAGAGAGAGTGGAAGTGCCAGGTGCAGTGTTCTCTGGGGCGGCACTCCTTACTCCTCTATGCCCTCCCTTCCTTACCCAGTACCAGGGAGGCAATGAAGGCTGTGGCCACACTGCTAGCACAGAGCAGGAAGGCGTGTGGAATACTGAAGTGGCCATCAGGGATCCAGCCAAAGACGACGGCTGCGATGGACGCCAGGAAGCCCACCACCGTGGCCTGCACCTGGGGACAGGAGTGGTAACTCAGAAAGCCCTGAGAGCAGTGGGCTTCCTAAGCTGAGGTCATAAGCATCTGGGCAGACCTCTTCCTGGCTGGCAGTAGCCCCAGGAGGCAGGCTGGACTGCATGGTCCAGTCCTCCCAGGCTGGAAGGATGTCTTTATTTATTTAGGTTCACACCAGCCACTAGTACTGGGCAGTGCACTCTGCAGGAGCCCAGAACATGTTACTGGCTGAATGAGTGTGCCTCTGGGGATGGGAGTGAGGTTCAGCAGAGCCGGAGACTTCCACCCAGAGTCAAGGCCTGGGCCTCAAGGGGGAAGGCTCCCAGTCTGAACCTGTGTGGTCTCATGGGGAGATGGGACAGCAGTGGCACAGGACATCTCAGCACTCCTGAGTCTGCTCATATTGCCAGGATCTGCTGGGACTCAAAGGCACGTGCACCACCAAGAACTGAGAACCAGAATGGGTGATGCTGGGCCCTCCTCATCTTGGGCGTTTTCCTGGGTAACCTAGTTACCTCCTAGAGCTACTCTGGGGGAAGCCAGCTCAGTGGGATACTGGAGATTCACTCAGGAGCCTGCTGCGGCTGACCTAAGCCTTTCAGAGATTCCTGACTAAGGGGAAGCTTAGCCCACCCTCTCTGGTCCCTGCCTTCTTACCTGGATGAGGGCCATGTTCCCAGTGATCATCCGCCAGAGCTCCTTGGGTGTGTCCATGTGTCCAATGTTGGCCTGGGAAAGGGAGGGCAAGGGGCTGGAGCTTCAGGCTGGAAAAGGCCTGAAGCTCCATCCATTAGGCTCCTGCCTAGATCATGAGGCAGTACATGTGGCCTAAGACTCTGAGAGCAGGACCTGACAGTCCCGGAAAGGTGAAGCAGGATCAGGGAAACTGAGGCGAAAGGGAAGGAGCTAAAGCTGAGCTCCTGCAGCTGGGTGGGGGGTTGGAAGGGGGTCCCCTAGGCAGTCGCCTCTCTTCCTCTCAGGACACCAGCTGAGCAGAGGCAAATTCTATCCTTTGCCCTGCTTATCTGGGCAGCCCATTCCTGCATGGGTCAGAACAACCCAGTCCCTGACTCTGAAGCCAGCCTGCTATCCCAGGGAAGGAAAGGTCAGCTGCTGGTGCAGGACTGAGGCTCCAAGAGTATTTGGGAAGGAGTGGGTGGCATGGGCCAGAAGTCGGGTATGGCAAGTCAGGGTGGGTTAAGTTGGATGCCACTTCTGTCTGTCACCTTCTCTAGACTCTTGACCCTGCAGGGAGATCCCTGGCCTCCTGAGTTTTATCATCTCCCACCTCCAGCCCAGGGCCCTGTATCTGTTCAGGCCTGGAATCGTCACGGCTCACAACTGCGGGAGGTAGGAATGACGAGCAGCTCCTCTCTGTCTGTTTCCTTAAAGAAGAGCAAGCTGCCATGGGTAAAGGGAATGGGATGGCCGGGGGGCTGGGGGTGCTGGGAGGGCCTGGCTCTGCTCCCGCCCAGCTGCAAAGCAGGGCTGGAGATCAGAGGAGGCCCCCATCTGTGCGGGTGGAGGAACCAGCATGATGCCTGCCTGTCAAAGCTGCACAAACAGTCACGAGGTGGTTGAGAGGTAGGGGGTGGGGCAGGAGTCCAGGGGTGGCTGGGACATCCAGAAACCAAGCCTGGGAACCACTTTGGGCAGGGAGCCCCTGCCCAGGAGCAGGACACCCAGCCTGGGATCTCCCTACACCTGCCCAGCCAGGCCCTCCCTTCCCACCCCAGCCCCACACTCCAGGCCTGGGCAGTGGAGAAGGGCTCGTAGCCCTCTCCCAGTCTCTGGCTCTGTGCTGCCCAGAGTCCTCTCTGTGCCCCACTCCTCCCAGCCAGGACACTCACTGCAGTGGAAAGCCTTGATGCCAGGGTCATTTCCAGGTTCCCTTTGAGCCCCAGCAGCGCAGGCACTAGGATGAAGACCTCTGTCACCTTCTGGAAGACTTCCCAGTGCTACGAGGTGAAAACAGAACCCAGGAATTTCAGTGCCCCAAAGGGCGGGCATTGAGGTTCAACAGGTAGTCTGAGATCAGGGGCTCGAGGAGGAAATAGAATCAGCAGGGAGTGAGCACGCCAGCCACCTTTCCTCCAAGAACCTTGGAACCAAACCAAGCCCATGATTCTTCAAACAACACAACCCCCCTTCCTGCCACCCAGAACCAGGGAGATGGAGAGGGTCTCTGCCGGTTGGGAGACTCTCAGTCTGGCCCTACCTTTTCTGTTTTCCTGGAGGTGGGTGGGGAAGGGTAATGGGGACCCACACAGCTGAGCTGCCCTGGGCTGCCTGACACCCCAGAAATCCTTTGCAATCCCCCCTCAAATTGCAATCCCTGGCCCCTTTGCCTTCAGTCCAGTTTCTCTGTTGTCTCAGCTGTGAAGAGTTGGGCTCCACAGGGCTGGGGCCGAGGCTGGGGAGATTAGAGAGTTTGTTTGGTTTCTATCTCCAAGGGCTTTGGGCCTCAGCCACAGCAACTCTCCTTCTGAACAGGCTCTGAATTAAGACTGTGGCCCCTAAACCTCTGAATGCTGGCCTGCAAGAGGCTTTTTATTTCTCTGTGCACTGCTTTACCCCGCACACCTTCCTCAATCTCTCAGCTAGGAGAAGCAAGTGTACTCCTGTAGGAAGAGCCCTGGACCGGGAGTCAGGAGACCTGAGTTCTAGTCCCAAGACAATCAATCCTGGCTCTCCTACCAATGTCTTTGGTTAACATCTATTAAGGACTGATTGTGTGCTAGGCTAAGTGCTCTCCATGTATTTTCTCTTTTAATCATCTTAACAACCCAGTAAGGTAGGGGCTATTTTTATTCTCATTTTGTGAATGAGGAAACTGGGGTTCAGACAGTATTCCACTAGTTAGTGCTAAGAGGACTGCAGGAACCAGGACTGGCTATTTGAAAGCTACTTTACTTGCAATTGAAACTGAGGACTTGCAAAAAGGTTTAGGATTGTGTCTCCCTCCCTGGCCCTAACAGGGTAGGTGGTTTCTTTTATTTGTTTTAAGAATGGAAAGCCTCCAGGTTTGGAGAGGGAGGAGGAGGCAGGAGGCCAGGCGGATATATATGGGTTGGTCTGCGTATCATGGCTGGGAGGCCAAGCACTATGTTTGGCAAGGGCACTGGACCAAGAGCCTTGGGTCTCCTACAGGAGACAGCAGGGATGGCCCCCTGCTTATCTCCCCAGTACGCCTCCTCACGTAGACCGGCTGGACACCTTAGACAAGTTACAAGGGCCTCAAGCTCTTGAAAAATGTTCAATTCAGGGACCAGATCGGATGGTCTTTCAAGGCAATTCCAACACCCACACTCTGTCGTTAAAGATGAGCAGTGGCCGAGCGCAGTGGCTCACACCTATAATCCCAGCACTTTGGGAGGCCGAGGCGGGCAGATCACCTAAGGCCAGGAGTTTGAGACCAGCCTGACCAACATGGAGAAACCCCGTCTCTACTGAAAATACAAAAATTAGCTGGCCGTGGTGGCACATGCCTGTAATCCCAAGCTACTCGGGAGGCTGAGGCAGGAGAATCGCTTGAACCCAAGAGGTGGAGGTTGCAGTGAGCCAAGATCGCACCACTGCACTCCAGCCTGGGCAATAAGAGTGAAACTCTGTCTCAAAAATAAAATAAAATAAAATAAAATAAAATAAAATAAAATAAAATAAAATAAAATAGATAAAATAAAGTTGAGCAATACTGTAGATTAGTAAGAGATCACCTCACACTCATTAGGATGGTTACTATTTAAAAACCCAGAAAATAATCAGTGTTAGCAAGGATGTAGAGTTTGGGCTGGGCATAGTGGCTCATGCCTGTAATCCCAGCACTTTGGGAGGCCAAGGAAAGTGGATCACTTGAGGTCAGGAGTTGGAGACCAGCCTGGCAAACATGGTGAAACCCTGTTTCTACTAAAAATACAAAAATTAGCCGGGAATGGTGGTGCACACCTGTAATCCCAGCTACTGGGGAGGCTGAGGCAGAAGAATTGCTTGAACTTGGGAGTTGGAGGTTGCAGTGAGCCGAGACAGTGCCACTGCACTCCAGCCTGGGTGACAGAGCAAGACTCCGTCTCAAGAAAAGAAAAAAGCATGTGGAGATTGGAACCCTTGTGCACTCTTGGTGGGACTAGAAAATGGCGCAGCTGCTATGAAAAACAGTATGGTGGTTCCTCAAAAAATTAAAAATAAAACTACCACATGATCCAGCAATCCCACTTCTGGATATTTATCCAAAAGAATAGAAAGCAAGGTCTTGAAGATATATTAATATGTCCACGTTCATAGTAGCACTATATGTAATAACCAAGAGGTGGAAGCAACCCAAATGTCCATCAAGGAATGAATGGATAAACAAAATATGCAAAGTGTGGTACATACATACCATGGAATATTTCTCAGCCTTAAAAAGGAAGGAAATCCTGTCATATGCCACAACATGGATGAACCTTGAGGACATTACTCCAGTCATAAAAAACACTGTATGATAAAACACTCAGATAAAAAACACTTATCTGAGGTATCCAAAGTAGTCAAATTCTTTTTTTTTTTTTTTTTCTTGAGACACGGTCTCACTCTGTGGCCCAGGCTGGAGTGCAGTGGTGCAATCATGGCTTCGGGCTCCAGCCATCCTCCCATCTCAGTCTCTCGGGTAGTTGGGACTAGAGGCATGCACCACCACACCTGGCTAATTTTTGTATTTTTTGTAGAGACAGGGGTTTCACTATATTGCCCAGGCTGGTCTCGAACTCCTGGGCTCAAAGGATCCTCTCGCCTCGACCTCCCAAAGTGTTGGGACTACAGGTATGAGGCACCGAGCCCAGCCTAAGTAGTCAAATTCATAGAGGCGGAAAGAAGAATGGTGGAAGCAAGGGGCTGGGGGAGCAGGGAAAAGAGTGAGTGTTTAATAGGTACAGCGCTTCAGCTGGGGAAGATGAGGAGTTCTGGAGATCTGTTGTACAATGAGGTGAATATACGTAGTACTATTGAACAGCACACTTAAAAAAGGGTTAAGATGGTAAATTTTATGTTACGCATTTTTTACCACAATAACCAAAAAGATAAGCAAGGCTATCAGAGGGGGTGGGGCTAGGGCTTGAGACCAGGAGAGGCTGGGCACTGGGTGGCCCTATAAGGCAAGAACCTCTCTTTTCTTGTCGGAGCTCTCCCTGTGTGAATGGGGTGGGAGGCCTCACAGGATCCTGGGGAAGGACTCATTTCACTGGGGCTGGAGCATACGCTTGCCTGAGCTTCTGGTCTGGCCAAGACCTGGGACTCTCCTTAGGGAAGCCCCACCGTAGGGACTAACAATGGGGAAGAGACTGCCCCCCATCTCAACAACAGTTACTGGGCTTCCAGGCAGCCAAAGGATGAGCCAGCCCTCTCCAAACACTGAAGGGAGGTGAATCCCTTCCCACCCTAAGACCCCCCAGAGAGAAGGCAGCCCCAGTGAGCCCCATCTGCCCTGGAGCAACTTGGGGACTGTTACTCTTGGACACGGCTGGTACATACCACTGAGGCTCCAGCTCCCTGCAGTATGGCCTTGCTCTGCTTCGCCTCCTGCTTCCTCCCAAACCAGCTCCAGAGAGGGGAAAAATCCCCCTCTTCTCCCCTCCCTTGCGGGCTTTCAAAGCTCCTCTCAGAGCACAGCCTCAGAGCTCATCTTCACCCCAAAACACCAGCTCCACCCTGCTTCCAAGCTGCCAGCTCCATGAAAATCTCACTTCTGCAGGTAGGTGTATGTAATGGACATGTACTCATAGAAAGAAAAAGCCCACAAGAAGACTCCACATGTATGCAAGCAATGTTTTCTGAGCTGTTTGTAATGAATATTGCTTGCTTTTATTATTATTTAAGAAAAATGTATAAAGCTCAGCTAAGTTCCTCTGGTTGCTACCATAAGCACCCCAAATCTCTCTACCTCCCAGCACAATGCACCCTCTCCTTATAGCTACAGGAGGACCTACAAAGTACGGAGTTTTAGGAGCAGTGGGATAAGAGACAGACAGGCAAGGAGAGGGAGCAGTCACAGTAACAGCCCCTATGCAAAAGTCTTCCCGACTCTTACAGAATATAGCCTGGAACCTCAAACGACCTGACCCCAGGCCAGCAAAGCCCTGAGTTGGCACTTGGGTCAGAGAAGCCAATTCCTACACACATACTTTCTTCACCCACAAACCCTCTCAAAGCTGCAGCTCAGGCAGAAAGCCTCTGACACATGGGCATGCATAGGACTCTGGAAAGAGATGCTGGAGGCTGGAGATGTGGAACCAGCCCAGGAATCAAGGTGGTCTTGAGGTTAGGAGTAGACAGGATGGGCAGGGGCAGACAGTGAGTAGCTCTTCTTCCTCCTTTGGCCAAATTCAGCCCCATCCTGTTCATCCAGGCTAGGAGTATCTGCCCCTGAAGTCACACCCGTCTGCCAAGCAGCCACCCACGCCTTCCTGCTCTGATGGGGATGAAAAAGGGCACGTGCCAGGAAGTGCTGCCCTGCTTGGAGGTGAGGGGAGCATCTAGATTTTAACTACTTCTCAGAAATGCAGCTCCTCATCTCTTTCCTTCTCTAACCTTGGTGTGAGGGGCTCATGGATCCCTGGTATTCTGCAGGTGAGGGAATAGACTGCCTCCCCCATAGCCAAAACGAATCCTGAGGCACAGCAATCACCTTAAGTCTCGATCCTCAGTGGTCCTGCCAGTACCTCTTCCTTGCCCTTCCAATGCGCCTCTTCCATCCTTCACCTACTCCAATCCAAGCTCATACACTGACCCCGACCTGCCTTCAAGGGTTCTGGCCTGAGCCACCTCAGGAGGGTAGCAGCAGGGAAGAAAGTCAGAGCCAGGAATCAAGACATTAAGAAGACTTAAATTCCCAGATACAAGCTTTAGGCTCCAGGCTGGGGAGAATCTGGGCTCCTGTGGGAGAAGCTGGGCTGGAGCTGATCTTTTAGGGTAAGGACTGGGTCAGATGAGATTACAGTAACCCCAGGCTTCACCTGTCTGAGGCTTTTCCAAGAGGCATCCTCTAGGTGTCCAGGAAAGGGCTTTAGGGCAACACCTGGATATACGGTGCAGTACAAAGCAGGAGCAAAGCAAATGGGTCCCTGACAGCAGGCAGGGGACAGAGATGGGAAAAGCAGAAGGGGTGGTCAAGTGAAGCAGATAAGAGTGTCCCGCCCAGGGATGCTGCGGCCACAGGAGCAGGCCAGGCACAGAAGGAATACTTCCTTCCCACTCTACTTCCCCAAGGCCACGCTTGCCATGCACTTTCATCGTTGTAGACTTCTGTATACACAGCAGGATCTACTTTGTTCAAGATCCTTAGCAGGAGAGTAGTGAGTTAAAATAAGGACCTGTCTTAACCTAGCTGGGAATTAAAGTGCAGATGGGCACACTACTTCCTGTCACCCCATCCCTCACAAAGGCTGACAGATAAAGGGAGTGAGACATTCGGAGCAGCCTAGGACCAAACTGGGCAGATAGGCACAAGGCTCCTGCAGTGAGGAGGCTCCCATATCCCAACCCCTTTCAGAAGCCAACACCAGGCCCCAGCCTGCTTCCCTTCCAGATGCTGCAGGAACTTTCAGCCATGGTTGGGAAGTTAGAGCAGTTGGAGGTCCATTTATCCTTTTCCTACTTTGGGCCAGCACCAGCCCCTTATTTCACTGCAGATGCTGCTGTGCACATTTACGGGAGGGCAGATAAGAGGAGGCAGAAATGACCCTTCTAGGAAGAGAGTGGGTTTTCTTTTTCTTTTAAATTAAAATTCAACTTTTTATTTTATTTTTTTGCATCGCGTTGGTGAAAAAGAAACCAAGTTTTCTACAGCAGCAAGGAAAGATGGGGGCCCTGGACCAAGGAGACATCTGAACCAGGCCCAACATGGACTCCTGCTCAGTTGCTCCAAGATGCTGGGGACACTCCATAGCCAGCTTCTCCAGATGGCCCCGTGGTCTTGGGGCACTTTCAGATTCTCTTACTGAAGTCCATCTTAGCTTATGAAGGGGTAATATAGGTGTGAATCCTTAGAAACCATCCCGCTCTTCCTGAATCTGAGATTGTCAGTCCCCCTTTTACTCCCGTGGATGTGGAATAACAATCTCCCTGTGGTCCCATGTCTCGGTCCCTCTGCACTCACCCCCTCCTGCCATCTCACTGTTGCCATCTGCACGGCCTGCTCCAGCCCAGCTGTAGCAGGAAGGCTGGGGGAGGAGGACATGGACAAACCTGCCATTGTCATCCACAGCTCTGAGGTGAGCTGAGATGCCACACTGAGAGCAGCTCCAAAGGTTCCCTACCCAGGCCTCTCAGTGTCTCCAGCTCATGGGCCTGGAGTGGGGATGGGGCAACACATCAGAAACTTTGGAATCTAAGTGTGTGGGATGGGTAGGGGTGTGGTGTGTATGCGGGGGTCCCTCCCTACCCCATCTAAGAACTTTTATTCTTGCTCACTTCAGAAGATAACGCTAATTAATCCAGATTCTAAGCCACCCAGTTCTTCAAGGAAAGACAAAGAAAACAGGCTCCTCGTAGAGTCTTTTTTTTTTTTTTTTTTGAGACAGCGTTTGGCTCTGTTGCTGAGGCTGGAGTGCAGTGGTACAATCATAGCTCATTGCGACTTCAAACTCCTGGGCTCAAGTGATCACTCCTATCTCAGCCTCTCAAAGTGCTGGAATTATAAGAGAATGCCACCATGCCTGACTATTTTTTTTTTTTGGTAGAGACAAGGTCTCACTTTGTTGCCCAGGCTGGTCTTGAACTCCTGGCTTCAAGCGATCCTCCTGCCTCAGCCTCCAAAAGTGCTGGGATTACAGGCATAAGCCACCATGCCCAGCCAGAGTTTTTTTTTTTTTTGAGTTGGAGTCTCGCTCTGTCACCCAGGCTGGAGAGCAGTGGCATGATCTTGGCTCACTGCAGCCTCCACTTCTCGGGCTCAAATGATTCTCTTGCCTCAGCTTCCAAGTAGCTGGAACTACAGGTGCCTGCCACCATGCCCAGCTAATTTTTTGTATTTTTAGTAGAGACGGGGTTTCATTGTGTTGGCCAGACTGGTCTCAAACTCCTGACCTCAGGTGATCCGCCCGTCTTGACCTCCCAAAGTGCTAGGATTACAGCATGAGCCACTGAGCTCGGCCCCCTCTCCGAGTTTTTAACCAACTGGTGAACCATGGCCATGGTGAAGGCCACAGGGGTTAGTGGTGTGGGCTCTAGGGTCAGATGACCAGGGACAAGTTACCTAATCCCTCTAAGCTACAAGTTCCCTACCTACAAAATGGAGATGATTATGGATCCTACCTCATGGGCCTACCGAAGAGCCCCCCAAATGCTTCCCCACTACCATTTTTATTATCCAGAAAATAAGACAACTCTCTTCAGTTCACCTCTGGACCCTGGCTCTGCAACCCTTTGTAGGTATCAAACCAGAATGCAACAACTTCAAGAATGAGAACTGAGGCCACAGGAAAGGAATAGAAGAGGTGGAGAAAAATGTTACCCTAGTCTCTTTCTCCTCCTCCTACTGTCCCAGTCCCGGCCCTAGGGGGAGGAGCAGCCCCTAGCAGGAGGAACCCAAAGCTCCAGGCTGGCTTCCCAACCTCCATGTAGGAACAACCTTCAAGATAACAGTTTTGGGGAAAGGGGAGGCAGTGCAAGGCACTTTGGCATGACTTAAACAGCACTCTCATGAGCAACCAAAGGTGCAGGGTTCCCCTGAAGGGCTCAGGTCAAAGTTCTCCATGTGCACACACTATCAAGAACCAACCACCTTCAGTCTCCCAGGACACAGGCATGGTGAGACCTACCAGCAGGACTCTATATCACTATGGTCTGTAGGGTTGGCTTGGCACAGGGAAGGTGATGCTAAGCTTCGTGTCCTTCTGGGAGATATCACAGTCAGGGAACACTGGGGGTCCCAAAAAGCAAAGGCCAGATCTCCTCCTGCCTTGGTATTAATATTTCTCTGAGTACCTAGGACAGAGGCCAGCATTCAGCAGGAATTTGATACACATTGCTGAATTACTTAGGTAAACCCAGCACCTTCAAAAAGTTTGGTGTGCCACACTGTGCCTAAAAAACTTTTATCTAAAAACAAAACTTTATCTCTTGGACCTGGAGGTTCTTCATAAGTCCTGACTCACAATAAATTAACATGGCACATCTCTGGCTCTTAGATTCCATGTCCCACTGACTCTCATCCTTCATTCTACCCAATGTCCTCAAAAAGAACCCTCTTTGCCCAGGGCAGGTTCAGAATGACAGGTGAGGAGCAAAGAGGAGAGACAGTTCTGCCCAGGCCTAGTTACATTTTGTCCCCATTTACAGCAGATAATTAGCACATTTGGGTCTTGTTACACCAAATCTCCAAATCATGCATCAGACAGCAAGTGCCCACCCCCACCCCCCAAGGGGATTATGCCAAGGTTACAGGAAGATAAGCAACACAAAATGCCTTCAAGAGCCTTCCTACTTGAGACCCTCTTGGCAGCTGAACAAATTCCTGCCCAGTAGGGGGATGGAGGAGAGGCTTGAAACTGAGCTTTCTACTATGGGTATCCTTGAAACCCCAAATGCAGGGGAGAAAAGGCATAAAGAGGAGACCCTTGTAAATGTCTCCTACTGAGCTGGGCTCGGCAGGACTGCTTGGGAGAGATGGCAAGCAACGACCCTGTTCCATCTCTCCTCTCCCAAGCCTGAGCTCGGGAGCCAATTCTGTTTCTATTTAGCAATACTGCCCTGATCACCTCCCCGGGGCTACTCGGTTTCCTTGAGGCTTCTGAAGAAAGGAACTAGACCAAGAAGAAACCGAGGACATGATCCAAAGGGAAACAGTATTCTAGGAAGCAGCAGCCACTTCTGACAGGGAGGTAGAGAGGAAGTTCCAAGTTTCCCAGCAGGCAAAGGTGGCCCTGGGCTCACAGTCAAGAGCTGCCCTACTCAGGTCCTACCTGCACGATGTCCAACACCATGCCGGCAGCCACGGTCCCAAAGCCTGCCAGGAGGAATGGAAACAGTACTTGCAGCCCGATGGAAAAGGAGGTCTCCTTGAGCGGGGAAGGTGGCGCAGGGCCACGGTCTGTGCTGACGTCGTCACTTTCGTTGCTCTGGCTCCCATTCTCCAGCAGGGCGTCCTCCTCCCGAACCCCCTTGGCGTTGGCCCGAGACTCAATCACCACCTCTACCCCAGCCCCATCAGGCCCCAGGAACTCTGAGGTCCCAGCCAAGGGCTCTCTCCCTGGGCCATCTGAAGAGCAGGGAGAGGCAGAAGGGCCAGTCCCGTTCAGTTGGTGGACGTCCTTTGGCTCTGGCTTAGAGGACATGACAGGCACGGAGGAGGGGAAGGGAGAACTTTCCTCTCTTCTTTTTGCTTTCTCTCTCCTTCTCTAACTTGGGAAAGAACTTAGTCTTGGGGTGAACCCAGGCTTGGGCGCCGCGGGACCTCTTCCCACGGCTCTCCACTCCTACCAGGCACTGCAAAAACTGATCCACCAACAGGCAGCCCCATCAAGCACTGAAGCCGCAAGCTGGGAAGAAACAAGAAATTCCTCACCAGACAGCCACTGGGGTGCAGATGCCTGACTCCAACCCACCAGCTCTGTGCTTGAAGAAAAAGTATCTGTCCTCTTATCTTCTTTGGTTCTCAGTGGCAGGCTCCTCAGAGCAGGGGGCATCCAGAGTAGAAGAGCTCAACCAAATTCTGGGGTGCCCTCTGAAGTGGCCCCTCTTCCGTAAAAAGCAGCTTGAGTTCAAATCTTTCAGAACACAGTGCCAGCCTGGGGCTGCGGCTCCTTCCCGCTCCTTTGGCTGGGCTCTGTCAGCTTCCCACAGCTCCTCAGGCTCTGCTGGTCCCAGCGCAGCGTCTGCCGTCTTTCCCTTCTCTTCCAGAAACTTCCTCTCTTCCTGGGAAGAGCTAATACCTCTTCAAATCCCTGGTCCTTAAAGTCACGAGAATCAGTGTGGAACACCTTATGTGGGAAGGAGAAAGAAAAGAAAAAGAACATTATGCTATAGCAAAGGACAGCTCGTACTGGGAGAATTTCCCCCCAAGGAAGTTAGGAGTTCATCATATAGTTATAGAGTTTGCTATTTGCCTCCCTTTTTCCGCAAAAATTACTCAGTCCTGCACTGCTCCATCTGGAGGCTCAGCAGGAGCTATCCCCGCCATCCTCCCCACCAGCAACCCTCCTGGGGGATCACCACCGTGGTCACCAGCAACGAGATGTGACCAGCCTGGGATTGGGAAGACGCTGTGCAGGAGCCCTCTGTACTGTTTCCTCAGCAACTGGGGGTGGGTAGGTGTGTCCTCAGCAAGACCCCTTCTTGAATGCCCATTAAGAACCCTGCATTATTTAAGTGGGGTTCAGTTACAAATTCAGTCACAAACTCCCTGCCACACAGCCACCCCTGTATAAAGTGACTGCTTATCATCACAAGACAGCAACAGAAAGACAGCCACACAGGGCAAAGAAATAGGGAGAAACTGATTGCTGAGTGAAGTCCCCCAGACCCCAGATCGTTCTAGCTTCTGAGAAAACAAAACAAAGCTAGGAGGACTCCCTGGGCAGTGAGGCAAGCCTGCCAGACCAAGGCCAAGAGCCAGAGGCCTACCCACTCCTGCCCTTGAGAGTCAACAGTGTTACAAAGAGCTCAGACAGCTGACTCGGATCCAGGCCTCTGTCTCTCCCCGTCTCCCCCTGCTCTTGGCCCTGTGAGCTTGTCAGATAGGACAAGGGAGTTATCTCAGTTAGAAGGGACAGAGCATAAAACGATTGCTTATTACCCACGCATTTCAGTTAATTAAGCTCCTCCTGTTCCCCAGGGTTACTGAGAGTTGGATATAGTGGAATTCTTAGAAACAAAAACAAAAAAACAAAAGTAGCAATAAAAAAAACCCAAAACAAAAACCAAAGCACCGTAAGCCAATATGCACTTGCTCCAAATGCATCTCTTTAGCTGTAATGGCTCCACTTCTCTGCCTAAAGGAATTCCCAGGCTTCCTAATTCCTCATGGACTCCCATCCTATTCCATTTCACCAGAAGAGCTCTTATTCGTAAAAAATAAATTTAAAGAGAGTTCCACCAGGTAAGAGGAACAGGTCCTTAAGTATTCCAAACACACACAATTAGTCAAGTTCAGTTTAGGAAAGGAGGTATCAAACCCCAGGAACTGGCCCAGGAGAACTGTTTCCTCTATCAATTCAGTCACCCACCAGGACTCCCTTTTCCAATCTCCTTAAACACAGTACTGTGGTTCTTTCAAACTCCCTCACCAGAGATCCAGGAGGAAACCTCTGAGTCCAGTGCCCCTATGCCAGAAAAGTTTCTGAGTCCGCTAAAAGCTGACACCCCCGCCTCCCTCCTGTGTTCCTGGCAGGCCACTGAACCTGAGAGGGGGCTCCCAGGAGGGGAAGCCAGTCCTCCCTCACCACTCCCCCTGTAAAGAGACTTCAGACAGGCCTAAGGCCCTGGGACGAAAGAAGCAAAAGTGAACCAGGACGCCCTATCCCCTCCTCCCAGGCGGGGACAAAAAAGACCCATTTTAGTATCCCCAACCTCGAGGAGGGAGAGAAAGTAACTGGGTGGCCTCCTCAGTCTCTCCACCACTCAGATTCAGCAAATGCGCTGCGCGCCAGGACTGCCGCCCTCCACCACCCCCTCCCCGCCCCAGGACCCCACAGGACTGACCTGCCCCTCGCTTGGGAGGAAGGGGGGCGCCTGGCGAGTGGCAGCGTGGCCCGTGGTCTCGGGGGGTGCAGGGCACCCCCTCTTCTCATCACTCCTCCTCGACAGTCCTCCTTGGCCCCCGGCGTGCCCCCCCACACCCCCAGCCAAGGCGAGCGTCCAGCCGCGACACCCGGCTCGCTACATTTCGCTTCTGCGTTACAGCGAGGCCGCCGCTCCGCTTCCACGCGGGGGAGGTGGCCGGGGAGGGCAGGATATATCGCTTCGGGCCCGGCGGGGGGGCACCCGGACGGGGGACCAGGGGGCCGAGCTCACGCGCCCCCAATCGCTTCTTGCCCGCGGACTTGGGCCCAACTGGTTGGCTGCCGGTGGCAAACGTGATCTGGGGCAGACTGGGTGGCACCCCCCCCCCCGCTCCATCAAAAATAGATTCTCGGATGGACAACAGCAGCAGCCAATCAGGGACTGGGGAGGGGGCGGGATCAACCTCGGCCCGGCCCCCTTCCTTCGCTTCGTGCCCAGGAGGCGGAGCGCCGGGGAAACGCAGTAGGAGGAGTGACGGGAACGGGGAGCCGGCTCTACGCGCCTGGAGCGCGCGGGTCCCAGCGCCCATCGGCCCGGGGTCCGAGGGGCCCGCTGCCCGGGCTCACTGCGTGGTGCTACCGCCTCCGGGCCCGCTGCGCCGCGTCGGAGCCCCAGCAGACTTTGAGAGGCGTGTGCGACAGTGCGCGTCCTCTCCGGCCTCTGGATGTTTCCTTGGAGCCTCTGGCCTTCGGGAAGACCGGTAAACGTCCTTGTGGAGCCAGCCAGCCAGCCACCTCTGACCCCCGGGCTCAAGCAGCCAGCCGCGTGCTCCCTCCTCCCACTTGGTACCCGGACAGAACAGTCCCTACCTTGCTCTTCTCCCGCCGGCTCGTCACTTTAGGCTCCCTCCAGATTCCGCGTTCCTTGAGCAAATGGCTCACCCCTGACGAATCCGGCCTTAAAAAAGTCCCGGCCTTGAAAGGGGTGGAGACTGGCGGGCGGGAGCGAAAGGAGGTCAGACCCATGGCTGGGGTCGCACACGCATCACCTGAGGTCGGAGAGGAGGGGAGCCTCACTTCCTCTGACCCCCTGAGCCTGGTGGCAGCGTGCGGAGAGATGTCACCATCCCGGACTAAATGAAATCCAACTTTCCCTGACGCACCTTGTGGGATCAAAGAGGGGTGTTCCCATGCTCACCTTTCGCCACTTCCTCCCTGGGGTATCTCCACCTCTCCAACACAAGCTCAATGCCAGTTCTCTTTGGGATGTTTTTGTGCAGGGGGTGTGACCTCCCTCATAAGGGAACCCCCACTCCCAAGTTTTCCCCTCTTGTCAGTGGAACCTGTGACCAACGGTTCCTTCCTGTCCTTTTCCTCCCTGAAAGTAGCCCGGGGGCATTCGAACATGGCTCTAGACCCCTGAATAGGGTTTGGAGGGGAGATGTGCCTGGGGAGAAGAGAACGCAGTGCTGTGTATGAAGCTTTGGGCACGTGCTCACAAGAGCACACACAGCAACCTGAGCAGGTCATTCCTTTTGATAAGGATGACAAATACACATACCAAACCCTGTTCCCCTCACCCACCCCAAACCAGTACCCCCAGGATGATTCCAGATCAGCTCTGGAGCATTTGCATCAAGGGCCTGCAGACTCACAGGACCTACTAGAGCAAAATATCAGTGTCTCAGACCCCAGTTTTGGCCTCAAATACTGGGTTTTTCTGCCAGGAGAAGTAGCTGCTAGTCTAGGAAATGCTGGGACTTGTCCAGAAAGATGAGGTTTGTGAATACGGGGTGTGGGGTTGGGTGGGGAATTAAGGCTGATGTATCTGGAGGAACTTTGGTTGGGCTGGAGGCAACTTCTGCCCTGTTCTATTCAACAGTTCCCTCCCCTCCACTACCCCATTTAATCTGGCCACAGCTCAGCTACCTGTGTATAAAATCTTGATCTCTCTCCTATTTCCTTTCTACCTTCCATGTTTTTACTTACTTGAAAACTGTTCCCCTCTCCTGTGTGTATTTTTTTAATTGAAATATACCAGGCATTTAGGAAAGGAACACGAAACCTAAGTGTACAGGTCAACAAATGATGACACAGTGAACATCCCCATATGACCACCATCCAGATCTAGAACGAGATCATTATTGGCATCCCAGATACCCTCCTTCTATCCGCTCCTGGTGACTATGCCACACTCCTTCTCAAAAGTAACGTTTATCTAACACTACAGGTTAGTTTTGCTTACTTCTGAACTTTATATACATGGAACCATTCAGTAGGTATTATTTTGTGTCTGGCTTCTCTCACTCAATACTATGTTTGTGAAACTCATCCAAAACATTGGTAGCAGTAGCTTATTTGTTTTCATTGCCGTACGGTGTGCCATTAAATAAATATACCACAATTTATCTGTTATTCTGTTGATGGACATTTTGGTTGTTCCTACTTTGGGGTTATTATGAATAAGGCTGTGATAACGTTTTTGTTCATGTCCTTTGGTACACTTATGTTCATATTTATACTAGATATATACCTAGGAATAGAATTACTGGGTCATAAAAGGATATGCATATTTTTAGCTTTAGCAAATGCGACTAAACAATTTTTCAAAGTGCTCATATTAATTTACACTCCTGCCAGCAGCGTCTTAGTGTTCTAGTTGCTCTATATTCTCATTAACACTTGATATTGTCAATCTAGAAAAATTAAAAAATTTAGCCATTCTGGTGGGTGTATAGTGGTATTGTAGTTTAAATTTGCTTTGTCCTGATAACCAATGAAGTTGACCACCTTTCCATGCGTTTATTTGACCCTTGGATATCTGTTCAAGTATTATGTCCATTTTCTATTATTCTATTCCTTCTGTCTTACTACTTTTTTTTTTTTTTTTTGAGATGGTATCTCGCTCTATTGCCTAGGCTGGAACCTCTTGGGTTCAAGTGATTCTCCTGCCTCAGTCTCCTGAGTAGCTGGGACTACAGGCACATGCCACCATGACAGGCTAATTTTTGTATTTTTGATAGAGACAGCGTTTCACCATGTTGGCCAGGCTGGTCTCTAACTCCTGACCTCAAGTGATCCGCCCGCCTTGGCCTCCCAAAGTGCTGGGATTATAGGTGTGAACCACTGAGCCCGGCCCTGTCTTACCACTTTGTAGGAGTTCTTTATGAATATCAGATATGAGTCCTTTGTTGGTTATAGGTATTGCAAATATTTCTATGAGTAAATAAATACAAAAGCCCTTGGTTTTGGTGTCTTCTGAAGTGTCAGGGCCACTGGAACAAGAATATAATCTCTGTATCTATTTTGATCACTAGTGTAAACCCAGCTCCTGGCACATAGTAGGTACTTAATAAATATGTTGAATGAATGATGGATGAGGTGCATAAGGCTGATGTAGGTACTTTGCTCTGTATTGTGCTGATCCCTAGAGTCAAACACCAAGAGGACCTGGGGGAAGCAGATTTCCTCTGGCTTAGGCAGCTGTGACCTTAGGAAGAGGAAGACATCCTGGCCCTTCTCTACTGAAAGAGCAGAAATAGCTACAGTCTGTGAAATGACGAGCACAGATGTAGGGAGCGGAGGTCACAGATGAAAAGACAGGAACTACCAGCAAGTAGCAGGCCAGCCAGATACTTCAGAAGGAGAGACGCAGTTGGGGGTATCAAAAAGATAGTGAGGGTCTCTGAGCATCACTGTGGACCTTTGTATGACAAGAACCTCCAAAGGTCATGTGGACTCTCTCTTGCCTCAAGACATGCCCAATCTTTGAGCTTGTTAGCCAAGAGAGCTCTTCCACACCTAGAAACACATTTCTTTCTCCAAAGGAGGTTCCCTGAAACTTTGGTTGGAGGGTCTTATTCCTAACCTGCATTGGGCAACTCTTTTTTTAAAATCAGCTTTAACTTCCTCATGGCCTGTAATGTCCATCCTGAATATGGAAGACCACCGAATCAGCCTCTTCTCCATGCACTGTTTTCATAGGACTGTTGCATTCTACAGCGTTTTTCTCTTGCTGTGTTTCTCTCCAGCATCCTTGACCAGCTCTGGTCAAGAGTCTCACTGATTCCTGTTACTCTGGGAGACAGAAATTTCCCCTTGCACCACCCTAACAAACTCACAGCATCCCCTCCTCATGTCTTTCAGAACATAATGTGGCATTTAACTAGAAGCTAGTAGTAGCACCCCAAATTTTTATATAAACTGAGCTTGGGGACGCCATCTAGTTGGAGAGAGGCTGGGTGACTTGTCATGAAACATCATTTGTATAGCAAGCACAGTGTTTTCATTTAGAATATGAGCATATGTTGGGTGTGGGGTGGGAAAGAGTGTTGTGGCAAAAGGAATTGTTGATCACTCCACAGGCAGGGGCCTGTGGAGGAGCCTGTGTGGGAAGGTCCTCTGTGGGGCAGCATTCTTCAGTCTTGCTTGGCACTTGTCCTAATATGTGGTTAATTTAGCCTCTATCCTGAGGTTCTCTTAGCCCCATGGCCTTCCTTCTGGGCCAAGTACTGTCTACCAATGGCTTCTCCATAGACTACCTGAATACTCATCTTGAGACATCATAAAATTCCAGAGCCCCATAGATCCTGGACCCCCTAACCAGCATGGCTAGTTGTAAGACTAGCCTGACATGGCTGGAAACTTTTCTATCTTTTGTTCTGTGGGGGAGGATGCCCCCTCCCATTTTTCCCCTTGCTGTGACCCCTCCGCTGCTCCCTCCCTCCCAGAGGTCAACTTCTTTCCTGCTGCCCAGAGCTGAGGTGACATCCCCTTCCGGCTTCATTCAGTTTTAGGAGGATGTAGTGATGGGGGTGGGATAGGGAAGTGTGGCCATCTGTGCTCAGCACTGTCATCATTCCCTTTGCTTCTCTATAACTGAGCTCCCTTTCCCCAGAGCCCCCTGGATACCCACCCTGGGATTCCCTTAGGCAGGATGGTTCCAGGTATTTGGAGCTGCAGCTCTGAATTTACTGAGTATAGCTGGGAAGCCTTGACAGCAAACAAAATGGTCTGGTGAACTATAACTGGGGATAGAAAAGTAATCTTTGAGAGGCAGTGCTGCAGAGTGGAATATGCCACAGCATTGTAATCACACGGATTTGAATCCATGAATGGCTCAGCAATTCATTAGGTACATGACCTTGGGCCATGTCTATCAAATGGAGACATAATTCCCTTTCTGCAACATATGTTCCATGGTGAGCAGTTCTATGCAAACCTACCCCCAAAGTCTGAGAAAGCTCAGAGGCCAAAGAGGCTGACAAATCTGGTTTCTTGAAAGAAGCATTTAATAGGGACTTGCGAACAGAAGCCCTGTCTATATCCCGGACAGCAGTAAGACCAGGGCTTGAATACCTTATAAGGAAGGAATACCTATACCTTACAGGGAAGGAATGTGTAGGACAATTGTAGGGAAAGGCGAGAATGCTATGTGAAGCTCCCTAAGGGCAGGATTTATGGTCAGTTGTTTTAACCTAAGAGCAGGATTTATGATAAGTATATGGTCCTACCAAGGAATAGTAGATAAAATAGAAATCTTAGAGGCATTTCCGGAACTGGAGTTAATCAGAAGTCAACATGGTGGATTAGCATCCAAGATGGAGTTGCATTAGCCTTCACAGATGATGAGAGGATTAGGATAATATAGCATTTGGAACATTCCCTGCACGCAGTAGGACTGTTAAGATTTCACCAAAGAGAAACAGCCAATAAACAGGGATTAGGCACTTGGAACGGGCAGCTCAGGCTTTTTCTGGGCCTCACGTGAAATTTTAGACTTCCCAGAGTGTGAGGGCATGCCTACCTGGAAAGGGTTAATGATGGACAGTCTCTTACATAGATGCAGGTGGGAGCTAATAGGGGCAGCAACCCCACAGTGGGTCACAAGCCAAAGATGAGCAAACTTTATCTTTCAAGAGCCAGGATGCAAAAAGACTGTATCTTGCAAACCAGATTACCTAGTTTCAAACTGCCCTCTGTGTTTACTGCCTACTGCTCTAGGATTATCCTCTAGACCAGGGTTTCCTAAACTGGCCTGGTCATAGGAATCACCTGTTGGGAACTTCTTTTAAAATATAGATTTCCAGGCCTCTTTCCTGGAAATTCTGTTTCCAAACGTCTGGTGCTGGGCCAGGAAACCTACCCTTTTAAATAAGTGCCCCAGGTGACTCCCATGATCCTACTGGGTTGGGAAACTGCCCCAGTCTGGTGGTTCTCAGTCCTGGCTGCATATTAGAATCTCCTGGGGAGCTTTAACAAAAATATACCTTTGTCACAGGAGGAAACACTGTGACAAAGGTATATTTTGTCACAGGAAGGCAAGGCTCAGGAAGTCTTCAAAGACATGGAGGTGCTTTGATTGAATCTGACTGTGTGGGTTTATATGCAAACTCATTTAATCCTAATAATTACCCTAGGAGGTAGGCTGTTGCAATATATCAGGTGGAAAATGAGGTCAGTGGGTTGGAGAATGGTAAATAGATTAAAAAGTTATTTAGGTTAGTTGTTAGAGAATTGCAAATCAAAACCACAATGGGATACCACTTCATATCCAGTAGGTTGGCCATAAAAAAAAAAAGAGAGAAAATAACAGAAAATGACAAGTGTTGGTGAGAGTGTGGAGAAATTGGAACCTTGTCCATTTGCTGGTGAGAATATAATGTGGTGCAGCTGCTATAGGAAACAGTTTGATGTTTCTTCAGAAGGTTAAACACAGAATTACCATATCACTGAGCAATTTCATTCCTAAGTATATGCCTAAAAGAATTGGAAACGGGAAAGAATTATTCCAGTTAGAGAGAACAGAGTGAAATGGCACGCAGGCAAGGGAGAATTTGTCATTTTCAAGGAACAGCAGGTTCTTCAACATGTGGTTGGATGCACGTAGGGACGTGTAAAATGAAAGATGAAATGGTAGGCTTTGGTGATATGTTACAGAGCTGAAGGCTTCTTTGACATGAACGTATTGTTTTATGCTTGATCACAAAGTCCTTGAACACAGAGACTTTATATTTTAAAATTTATATTAATTTTGAAATGCCTTATATTTTAAAATTCCTGTGATGTTTGCTGACACCTTGTAATTTACACATCTGGGCCTTCTTTCTCTGTCAGACCGTTACATATGGAGTCTCATTCACTTGCATAGTGTCCATTTATGATGCTCTGTTCATGATGCCCAAATATCTTTGCCTTAGACTTCTCTTCTGAGCTCTGAACTTGGATGTCTCAGCACTTCCAACTTGTGATATCCAAAATGCGCTAGTTCTCTCCCAGATGTCTATTTCTTATTCTGTCTTCTCCATCCTAGAAAAGAGGATTCCCCCGCCCATTTGTTTGTCAGCCATCTGGGAGTCATTCTTGACTCCTTCCTCTACTTCCCTGCCTCCTCGCCCACCACCCATCAATCACCATTTGCCATCCATCGACTCTACCTCCTAAATAACTTTTTTTTGGATTTATTTATTTTTTGAGGTAAAATTCACATAACATGAATTTAACCATTTTAAAATGTACTATTCATTGGTGTTTATTATATTGACAGTGTTGAACAACCATCACTCTGTCTAGTTTTAAGACATTTTCATCACCCCAAAAAGAAATCCTGTATCCATTAGCAGTCAGTACCCACTCTCCCCTTCCCTCCCCTCCTCTCCCTGGTTAGTCAACCACTAGTCAGTTTTTGTCTCTATAGATTTCCCTATTTTGGATATGTCATATACATGGAACCATGCAATATGTAACTTTCTGCGAATGGGTTTTTTTACTTAACTTAATTTTGTTGTTGTTGTTTTATTTTTTGCCCTTAAATATTCTTCTATCCAGATGTTTTCAAGGTTCAACCACATCGTAGCATAGATCAATACTTCATTCCTTTTTATGGATAAATAATATCCCATTGTATGGATACAACACATTTTGTTTATCCATTCATCCATGGATGGACATTTGGGTTGTTTTCACCTTTTTTGATTGTGAATAGTCCTCTGTGAACATTCATATATAAGCTTCATTTGAATATCTTTTGTTTAATTTCTTTTGACCATATACCATTGCTGGGTGATATGGCAATTCTGTTTACTTTTTTTTTTTTTTTTGAGATGGAGTTTCACTCTTGTTGCCCAAGCTGGGGTGCAATGGCATGATCTTGGCTCACTGCAACCTCTGCCTCCTGGGTTCAGGTAATTCTCCTGCCTCAGCCTCCTGGGAGTAGCTGGGATTACAGGCATGCACCACCATGCCTGGCTAATTTTTTGTATTTTTAGTAGAGACAGGGTTTCACCATGTTAGCAAGGCTGGCCTCCAACTCCTGACCTCAGATGATCTGCCCGCCTTGGCCTCCCAAAGTGCTGGGATTACAGGTGTGAGCCACTGTGCCTGGCCTTTTTTTTTTTTTTTTTTAACCTAGGTTGAACTTGAACTCTTGAGCTCAAGCCATCCTCCTGCCTCAGCCTCTCAAGTAGCCAGGATGACAGGTACACACCACCATGCCCAGCCTATGTTTAACTTTTTGAAGAAACACTAAACTGCTTTCGATAGCTGCTGCACCATTTTACATTCCCGCCAGCAAGGTAGAAGGGTTCCAGTTTCTCCACATCCTCACCAACATTTATTATTTTACATTTTGGATTATGGCCAACCTAGTGGATGTGAAGTGGTATCCCACTGTGATTTTGATTTGCATTTCCCAAATGATTAACCTAAGTAACCTTCTAATTTGCCTACTTCATAGGGTAATTATTAGGATTAAATGATTTTATATATATATACACACGCATACACACACACACGTGACTTAGAACAGTGCCTGGCATATAATAAATAATGTGTAAGTATTAAAAAGAAAGTAGAAAAAGGAACAAAAGAACAGAAGGAAAGAAGGACCTCTTAGCTATACTTTCTTTCTTACTGTCCTAAGTCAAAGCCCACAATTCCACTCCTAATTTACAAGGCCCCAACTGGACTTCTTTTCTTTTCTTTTCTTTTCTTTTCTTTTCTTTTCTTTAGCCAGAGTTTCACTCTTGTTGCCCAGGCTGGAGTGCAATGGCGCAATCTCGGCCCATCGCAACCTCCGCCTCCCAGGTAAAAGCGATTCTCCTGCCTCAGCCTCCTGAGTAGCTGGGATTACAGGCATTCGCCACCACGCCTGGCTAATTTTGTATGTTTAGTAGAGATGGGGTTTTTCCATGTTGGTCAGGCTGGTCTTCAGCTCCCGACCTCAGGTGATCCTCTGCCTTGGCCTCCCAAAGTGCCAGGATTACAGGCATGAGCCACTGTGCCTGGCCAACTCCTTTTATTTCATGAAGGTTTCAGGCTCTCATTTGCCTTATAGTCTTTGTCTACTGTATTCCCTGTCTGGCACAATTCTCTCCCTTGTCCCCCAACTCTTTGCCTAGCTAACTCACTGTTTTTTTGTTTGTTTGTTTTGTTTTTAAATTTAAGAGTTTTTTTGAGGTATAATATGCAATAAACAGCACAGATTTAAGGTGTACAATTTGATGTTTTGACATGTGTATACATCAGTAAAACATCACTACAATCAAGATAAAGAGTATATCCATGACCCCTGTGTTTCTTCTGCTTCTTTTAATCTTTCTCTCTCAACCCATGCGTTGGGCCACCTGCCATCTGTCACTACAGATGTTTTTCATTTCTAGAATTTCATATGTATGGAATCATGTAGTATATATCTTTTTTGTCTGATTTCTCTCATTCAGCGTACTTATTCTGAGATTTATCCATGTTATGTGTATCAACAGGTTGTTCCTTTCTGCTGTTGAGTAGTGTTCCATCATATGGATGCACCTGTTTGTTTATTCATTCACCTGTTGATGGACATTTCAGTTGTTTCCAGTTTGGGGCTATTACAAATAAGGCTGCTGTATGCAATGTGTGCAAGCCTTTTTAGGGGTATATATTTTCATTTGTTTTTGTTTTTCAAGTTTTGTTTTAGACTCAGGGGTACCTGTGCAGGTTTGTTAACTGGGTATACTGTGTGATGCTGACGTTTGAGGTATGAATGATCTTGTTACCCAGGTACTGAGCATAGTACTCAACAGTTAGTTTTTCAACCTTGTTCCCCTTTCCTTGCTCCCCTCCAACAGTCCCCAGTGTCTATTGTTGCCATCTTTATGTCCATGACTACCCAAACTTATAAGTGAGCACATGTGCTATTTGGTTTTCTGTTCCTGTGTTAACTTGCTTAGGACAACGGCCTCTGGCTGCATCCATGTTGCTACAAAGGACACAATTTTGTTTTTTTTTTTTTATGGCTGCATAATATTACATGGTGTATATGTACATTTTCTTTATCCAAACCACCACTGATGGGCACCTAGGTTGATTCCATGTCTTTGCTATTGTGAATAGTGCTGTGATGAACATGTGAGTGCACGCGTCTTTTTGGCAGAATGATTTGTTTTCTTTTGGATGCATATCCAGTAGTGGGATTGCTGGGTCAAATGGCAGTTCTGTTTTAAGTTCTTTGAGAAATCTCCAAACTGCTTTCCACAGTGGCTGAACTAATTTACATTCCCACAAAGAATGTGTAAGTCTTCCCTTCTCTGTAGCCTCGTCAACATCTGTTGTTTTTTGACTTTTTAATAACTGCCATTCTGATTGGTGTGTGATGGTATCACACTGTGGTTTTGATTTGCATTTCTCTGATGATTAGTGATGTGGAGCATTTTTTTCATAAGTTTGTTGGCTGCTTGTATGTCTTCTTTTGGAGAGTGTCTGTTCATGTCTTTTGCACATTTTTTAATTGGGTTATTTGTTTTTTGCTTATTCAATTGTTTCAGTTCCTTATAGATTCTGAATATTAGACCTTTGTTGGATGCAAAGTTTGCAAATATTTTTTCCCATTCTGTGCTTTGCCTAGCTAACTCTTACTCAACCTTGAAGTCTCAGCTTCAGTCATGACTTCCTCACCAGAGGCTTTCCTGATTTTCCAGACCAGGCACCATGTGGTATATAAAATAACACCTTATCTCTCAGACCCAGGCAAGAAAGCCCCCTGCCTCGAACTTAATGCTTTAGAAGGCATCATATAATATAACCACAAAGGAAATAAATCCATTAAAAACACAGAGATGCTTCTGTCCCTTGGGATTCTGTGCTCAGCACTGGCACAGAACAACCAGTAACACTGAACACACATTACTGAGTCTAATACAGTTCAGGCTCCGGAGGTCACTTCTTTATATATCTTGTTCTGTCTCATTTATTTAAGTTGATAGATAAACACTGTATGCATTTATTGTGTACATGATGTTTTGAAATATGTATACATTAAAAATATGGAGTGCTTCACATATTTTTGTGTTATCCTTGTGCGATTGTGTTTTAATTGGAAATTTGTATTGTTCCAATTTTAGTGTATGTGCTACCTAAGCAAACATGCTTTATGTCTTTAAAAAAAAAAAAGGTAACTGTGTCTGGATGCCCTGAAGGTTTGTGGGTTGTATCAGTGTGAACTTTGGAGGCCACTGTGGTTTTGGAGTATAGGCAGGAATTGAGCTGTCAAAGTGCTTAGCTAAGAGAAAAGAAAATTAACTTGTCAAATGCTTCCTCTTAGGTAGCATGGCTGTAGTGGATTCCTTTTTTCTGAGACAGAGTCTCCCTCTATTGCCCAGGCTGGGGTGCAGTGATGCGATCTCAGCACACTGCACACTGCACACTGCTTGAACCTCTGCCTCCCCAGTTCAAGCAATTCCTGTGCCTCAGCCTCCTGAGTAGCTGGGATTACAGGCGCATGCCACCACACCCAGCTAATTTTTGTATTTTTAGTAGAGACGGGGTTTCACCATGTTGGTCAGGCTGGTCTCAAATTCCTGACCTCAAGTGATTCACCCGCCTCAACCTCCCAAAGTGCTGGGATTACAAGCATGAGCCACTGCGCCCTGTCTGTAGTGGATTTTTTTTTTTTTTGAGACGGAGTCTTGCTCTGTCGCCCAGGCTGGAGTGCAGTGGTCATCTCAGCTCACTGCAACCTCTGCCTCCTGGGTTCAAGCGATTCTCCTGCCTCAGCCTCCCAAGTTGCTGGAATTACAGGTGCCTGCCACCAAGCCCAGCTAATTTTTGTATTTTTAGTAGAGACGGTCTCGCCATGTTGGCAAGGCTGGTCTCAAACTCTGACCACAGGTGATCCACCTGCCTCAGCCTCCCAAAGTGCTGGGATTATAGGCGTGAGCCACTGCGCTCAGCTGTGTAGTGAATTCTTGCATGAAATATTATCTACCAGTAGTGCTGAGTGTCCATTTTCTTGCTCTGTTTTATGTTCCAGTTTCTGGTTCTGGAGGTACCCATGAATTAGTGTAGTGTTTGCAACATTGCACGTGGGAGCTAAGGAACATTTTGTAGTAATAAATAATTTATATTATCCTTAAATTTTTATATTTGTACCTCTAGATACAACATGTTAAACATGATACTGGTTCTTTTTATTGACATTAGATGGACACTGAATGCTAGAATTGCAAGTAGGTTTGTTTTTATAAAAATATTTCATTAGGCCAGGTGCAGTGGCTAACACCTGTAATCTCAGCACTTTGGGAGGCCCAAAGTGGGAGGATCACTTGAGCCCAGGAGTTTAAGACCAGTCTTAGCAACACAGTGAGACCCTATCTCTACAAAAAAAAAGAAAAAAAAATAGCCAGGTGTGGTGACGTGCACCTGTGGTCCTAGCTATTCAGGAGGCTGAAATGGGAGGATCTCTTAAGCCTGGGAAGTTGAGGCTGCAGTGAGTCATGATCTTGCCACTGCACTCCATCCTGGGTGACAGAGCAAGACCCCCTCTCAAGAAACAACAACAACAAAAACCAACCGTCTTTGATTAGATTTGAATTTTCAAAAAAAAATTTAATGAAATGTTCAGCTCTCAAGTAGGAAATTTGTCTCCTATTATCTCCCTTGGATAAAAGGAATACTGGGTTTAGGATGGCCATGTTTTTAGCAACCCAGATTCACAATCAAGGGATTCCAGCCAAACTTTCTGTTCCCATTCTCTTTGCTTATGAATATTTTGTCTTCCTTCTCGCCTTAGGTAGTGAGGTGTAAAAAGCTTGAGCTAAGTCCTTGATAGGGGTGTAGGATGTACCTGTGGTTATCTGTTGGAGCTCTTTCATTGGAGGATTTGGGAAGTGGTCTAGATGGATGGGGACGGAGTGGCGGAAAGTCACCGATTTGTTGCCTCATCCCATCCAGAGTCTTTTGTTTTTTGAGATGATGGTCTCACTGTATCACTCAGGCTAGTCTCAAACTCCTGCCCTCAAGCGATCCTCCTGCCTCCACCTCCCAAAGTGCTGGGATTACAGGCGAGAGCTACTGCGCCAAGCCCCAGCCAGTCTTGAGGCTACTGTTGTTCCAGCCAGGCTGGGGACTTTGAACTGCTCTCTCGAGAAGCCTTCAGGGACCACTGGGCTGTAATTCATGCGTTCTCAGAGCCAGGATTTGTAGCAGTTCCCTCTCATGGGCTTCCTACCCCCTCTGGAGCTTTTTTTCTACAGCTGGAAGAGTTTAGTGAGACTAGAGGAGGAGAGGGTCTGCTGTTCACTCTTCTCCAAGTTGCTCTATGATCATTAGAGACCTGGTTGTTCCCAAACTCAGAGAAAAGGGAAAAAAGCTGAACCCAGAAGCTGGGGGTGGGGCTGGAAAGAAATGCTGGCAGACAGCGGGAGAGGTGTGAATAGGGAGAGTTCAGCCAGAGGAATACAGATAGCTAGAGCTAAGAACCAAGTCCAACAATAGAATAGCCTTTGTCCTTGACATCTCTCTGGGTCAGAATGAATGAGCCACACACCACAGGTTCTTGGGGCAGGCAGCACGGTGCAATTGAAGAAGTACTGGACTTGGGGATTTTTGACCTGCATTTCAATTCTGGGGCTGCCCCTTAAGAATGCTGTCAAATGGCTTCTCTGAGTCTCAGTTTCAGTACTTTTAGCACAGGCTTTGGATTCAGATAGACTCAGCTCCTGGCACCTGCATGACCTTGGACAAGTTACTTAACCTAAGAGACTCAGTTGCCTCATCTGTAAAATGAACAGTAACACCTTAGAGTTGTTGCGATGAGTAAATAAGATAATTGATGGGAAGTAGATTCTATTGGTACGTAGGATTGTAGAATAACAGTGAGTTTGGAGCCAGGTGACATGGGCTTGAGCCAACTGCCTGCAGCTAGATGTGTAGCCTCTCTGAGAACCAATTCCTCCCCTGTAAGAAGGAGTAACAATGCCTTCTTCGCAGGGTTCTTGTGGGTCTCTGCTGAGATAAGATGTATGAAAGCACTCTGTACAGCTCTGTAGAAATGTGAAGGATTATTTTTGTTCTTCAGCTCGCCCTCTAACAAAGGCTGAATAAGTACTGAATTGGCCAAAAAAGGGAGGGCAAAGGAAGGAATGTGAATCTTAGGGGGAGTAGCAAAAAAGCTGGAATAATCCCCACACTGTGTTTCCAACACTTTTCATGAAGCCCGAGCTCCAAGGAACAGTACACATCCAGGGAGGGAGGTGAGAAACTGGGGACTTGAGGGGGAAGGGGGTTAGGAGGAGAGGGAAAAGGAGCCCACTGCTGTCAAAGCCCAGGAGGACATGGAAGGTCCTTGCCTGGTGAGGAGAAGAAGAGGGTGTCTCTCGAGTCCCAGCTCCTGCTGCGTCTTCCTCCGTGATCCAGACTCTCTTGTGATCCACAAAGCACAGCTTCCAGCTTTGAGCCAAGAAATGCTGTCTTCCAGTGCCCCCCACCTGGCAGCTACTGAGCAGATTCAAATATGCTCAGGGTTGGAGCCCAGAGAAAAAAGACAGGAATTCTGCTGTCCCCAGTGGAGGCTGGTTTGTCCTCCTCATACCCCACCAGACAGGGCAGAGCCCCTCAAGCCAGCCTCCCCCTCCTCCTCCACTTTCCCTTGATCTGCCTGAACCAGGACATGATGCCAGGGCCATGGACCTGCTGGTCCTGAGCTCCGAGAGCCCTTCCCTTGGGAGCTCAGCCCATCAGATGTGCCAGGGAAATGTTTCCACAGATTAGTGCCTCCTGTGGTGAGACAGTAGCAGCAGGTGTCAGGAACAGGGCAGGGAGGGAACAAAGCCCAGGGAGCCCTTGGGAGGAGCCCAAGGACAGAGGCTTTCTTTTCCAGTCTCTGGCCTCCAGAACCAGGAGGTTTGGGGTTCCTCCAAAGTCCCTGCCTCAGTTTCACCTCTCAGTGACCAGCTGGTGATGCACAGATCACTTTATTTGACTGATTATGGTGACAATTATGGTAGTATCACAGTTTGGGTAAGTCCAGGTCCAGAAGTAGAATAAATTGGAGAGTAAGGGGAGAGATGCAGGAGAGAGAGGAGAGATGAAGAGACAGCTCATGAGTCCAAGAAGAGAGGGGAATAAAAGGGGGAAGAAAGTTCTAGTAAGAAGAAATATATAAGCTCTGGAGAAAGCATCCCAGCAAGAGTGCCCTAAATTAAAGACTCCTATCAGGTAACAACTGGTTGAGATTTCTCAAATCTACATTTGTTAAGTCAAGCCTGGAAGGTGAAGCAGTGAAATAACCAGCATAAGACAGATAAGGGACAAGAGGGCAGCAAATGCCAGTGGATCAAGGGATGCAGATGTCGGGAGGAAGGGAGAAGCCAGATTTCTGCTGACTTTACCTTACCCCGGCCTTGTTCTTGGGAGAGTTTAAGAGTGAGCAAGACAGGTGGGCAGTGTTTTACAATGTGGTTTTGATCAAAAGTTTCATCAACACTAGCTTTCCCCCTTGGGTTAGTCCTGTCCCGGGGTCGGGCATGCCTAACCCAGCAGGCCCCTTGACCTCACAGTTTGTGCAGGTGAGAAACTGGCTCCTGGTCTGTGTCAGCATTCTGAATCAACTCAAAGATGAATTTCACTTGGGTCTCATAGGCTTGGACTGAGATTTTCTCGTTGACTCCATGGATGCTGAGGAAAGTAAGGTGCATTTAGGGAAGGAGGGGAGGGCCAAGTGCCACAGCACAAGTGTTATCACAGAGCACTTCCCTTACTTCCCTCACCAACCCGGAAACTACTGGCCCTCCAGGGCTAGGAAAGAGAGGGGCAAGGGAGGGGCCATCTGAGATTTCAGATGCACATTGGTCGTTTCTCAGGGATCCATCTATGCTCATGACAAAGAACAGTGCGGAATAAACTCCTGGGGAATCCAAAATAATCTCCTGCTCTGAAATCCATTCAATAATTTGTCCTCTGGGAGAATTATCTTTTTTCTTGAGATAGGTTCTCACTCTGTAGCCCAGGCTAGACTGTAGTGGTACAATCACAGCTCACTGCAGCCTCAACCTTCTGGGTTTCAGTGATCCTCCCACCTCAGCTCCTGAGTTGCTGGGACCCCAGGTGTGTGGCTAATTTTTTTATTTTGAAATTTTTTTTTGAAGAGATGGAGTCTCATTATGTTGCCCAGGCTGGTCTCAAACTTCTGGGCTCAAGTGAGCCTCCTGCCTCAGCCTCCCAAAGTATTGGGATTATAGGTGTGAGTCACCACACTTGGCCAAGAACTATCTTTCCAGTTGTCTTTCTCTTAGGACAGAATGCCTAGCTAGACTGTCTCTAAGCCAGTCTCCTACTCTCCCACTTACTAGGGCTAAGAGAGGGTAGGGAAGGCAACTGCCCAGGGTGCCTACCCAGTTTTCTGTGGCACCTAGAAACTTTACTATCAGACCTCACATCCACCAACCTGCCTCCCCACAGTGAAACAAAACAGAGCAAAACAAAACAAACAACAACCAAACTACATATGTAATCTCAAAGATGAAAGGAAACAGAGTACCTACCCATCTCCCATTTAAAAAACAAAAACATGAAAGCTGTTCTTAAGCTCCTTTTCAAATATTTTCACTCTGTCTCCAGAGGATTTAGGATGGGGAAATCAAGTCTGGACGTGATAAGTAGCAGAGAGGTAAATGGAAATCATCCTCCCAAACCCCAGGATTGAAAATGTGCTGAAGAACCCACAAAAATAGTAATTCACACAGAGCAGTTAAAATTGGTGCTCACATCTTGGATTTCCATAGTGCTTTCTTCTGAGAAGTCAAAACACGCATCCACCTTTGACCTCATATGTGTCTGCATTTCAGAAAATGCTGAAGAGTCTCCCCATTTTGTAAGTGGAGAAAACGGGGTCCAGAGGATAAGCCCTCTCCCAAAGAGAGGAAGAGCTGGGATTAGCACCCAAGGGTACCGATTCCACCAGGTTCTCCCCAATCACCCAATTATCTCCATCTTTGTAAAAGAGGGGCCAATTTCCATAAATTCTAGGGGGTGACAATGAGACTCTGGCAATAAGGACAGTAGATGGGTTAGGTTCTACAATGTCTCCATTTCATTTTGCCAAATCCTGGCTTTCCCCCTGATTCTGTGGACTGCCAGGAGCATGGGGTAGGAAAAGGACACATCAAGTGTATTTCTTTTCTCCCACTTGCTGCTCAAACCTGTTCCACTCACCGTTTGAAGTCTTCAGGCTGTATGTAGATGGGGTAGAACCTGTAGATGCCAGTGGTGAGGTTTGTAAAGAATCGGCTGTCTGTGTTGCCAATAGAAGTAACTAGAGAGGGAAGATCAACAGGAAAGGGGCTTTACATGAGCAATCAAACCAGCGAAGTGGCTGGGGTGTGGCCTGGCTGGAAAATCAGGACTACTGGATCACTACAGAGCAATGCCTGGGCTCTCCTGAAAGCGTATAGCTATCCTTACAAAAAGCACCATTTCAGCCAGGAACATGGAATCTCCTTCCAAGGGCATTGGTGAGACATCCCTTGGATGGACCATTCAAGGGATGTCTCACCAATGCCCTTGGAAGTGTCCTCTCCCCATGACGACCAGGGAGGCCAATATCTTCATTTCATACCCAAGGCCATGGCCATTTGCTATTCCCCATGACGCCCAGGGTGGCCAGTATCTTCATTTCATACCCAAGGCCATGGCTGTTTGCTGTTCCCCGTGACGCCCAGGGTGGCCAGTATCTTCATTTCATACCCAAGGCCATGGCCATTTGCTATTTAAGAAACCAGAATCTAGATAGCACTTCTTTATCACCTGACCTTTATTCTGTATCACTCTAGGTCAGAAATAAATACCCTCTGGGAGAACTTTACTACTATAAAATATCACCCTCTTGAATTGGAACAAAATTTCCTGTTATTCTCATCCTCTGAAGTCTTCCTAGAGTCAAACCTTAGGTCTGGAAAGTGCCAGGATACTCTCTTTCCAGTTTCCCACTCTCCTGAAGGTGGTAGCAGGTCACCTAGCAGAGACTGGGACTTGTGCCCATAGGTGTGTTCTTTGGGAAAAGACACCCTGGAGGATCAATTCAAGTGTGTGCGGTGATTTGAGATGGTAATTTGTGTTTTGTTCCATCTTCCACTCCTGGTTTCAAATGGACATCCAGGCCCTTCAAGTTCCTTGCTTTGTGGTTGATTGCTGCCTATCTTTTTTCTGCAAAAGCCTGGCCCCATTGGTGGATTACAGTAAGTGCTCCAGAAGAAAGAGAATAGAGTAGGTAGCCTTTGAGGGCCAAGAGAGGAGAATCTGGGATTGTGAGGGCTGGGTTCCTGGATGTTTGGAGGAATCTCTGATTAAACCAAGAGAAAAGAAAACTAGACACAGGCCTTAATATTAGAGCATTAATAATTGAGCAATATCATTATTATTGAGCAACGTCTCTCTCCTTTTTTTTTTTTTTGACAGAGTCTTGCTCTGTCACCCAGGCTGGACTGCAGTGGGGCTGTCTCGGCTCACTGCAACCTCTGCCTCCTGGGTTCAAGCGATTCTCCTGCCTCATCCTCCTGAGTAGCTGGGACTACAGGCGTGAGCTACCACGCCCAGCTAATTTTTGTATTTTTAGTAGAGACGAGGTTTCACCATATTGGTCAGGCTGGTCTTGAACTCCTGACCTCGTGATCCACCCGCCTCTGCCTCCCAAAGTGCTGGGATTACAGGCGTGAGCCACTGTGCCCGGCTGAGCAATGTCTTAATATTAGAGCAATAACCATTGACCAGAGATTCTCAAACTATAGTTAGTCATCACCTTGTGTCAGAATCTCCTGGGGGTATTTGTGAAAAAGGCAAATTCCAGGGTCCCTTCCAGATTTGGTTAACCCAAATCTTTGTAGTGGGTCCAGGTAATCTGCATTTTAATAGTTCACTGGGGAGACCTATTCCACTCTTAGATTGGAGAACCACTGTCTGCAAAGCACAGATTTGGATGGGGTGCTAGAAGGCTGCAGAAGGGGAACAGAGGGGTGCTGCTGGGATTGGTCTGGGCTGGGAAACATAAATTAGGTTAAGGCAAATGGTATGGGCTGGGAGGCTTTTCTGAGCTGAGGATTCTGAGCTCTGCTGCTGAGCTGTTATCCTAGAATGGATCAGAACCAGACTCTGGGAAGATCTTGGCCCCTTCTATGGCTCCTAGAGAGGAGGGAGTAGTCTAAAGCAATTCTCCCCTCTATGCCAGAGTGGCTGGCCTAGGTTAAGCAAGGACCCAGGCTTGACTGACCTAATTTATTGTTTCTGTTCCTTTCCTGTTTGCGTTCTCACTTCCACTCTGAAGGGAAAATACAGTTCTAGTCTCATCAGGAGGGGGAGCAGCCAGCTGTTTACAGGCTGAACATCTAGGGTGGGGGTGGGGAAGTAGACATTGGATAGGAAACAGTTCCAGCCCCCTCCTCCCTCCAGCCACAGCTGATGAAGTCATTACCTGGGGCAGTAATATTGACTTCCGGGAAGACGGACTGTACGGTCTGGCGGAGCAGCTGGTAGCCCAAGGCCTTGTCATCAGAAGGGCTGACGGGGAGGGGGTCAAAGGCACTCAACACATGGAACTGGACTCTGTTATCAGCCACAATGTTCTTCGTGAGTTCTAGGACCTCCAGGGTAGAAACAAAGGGGGTTCGATTTCTTATTGATTTCTATACATGTACAATATGAGCTTAAATATCCTGATTTCTTTCCAGCAAGGCAGAGCCTGAGGGTTTACAGACAGGACTTATTTTTTTTTAAGCACTGGGACTTCAATTTCAGCTGACTGGCTATAGGTGATGTAAGAGCTGGGTCTTCCTGGAAAGCAACCTACAGCATGATAGATTTAGGTTAAATGTTTTGGGAGACTTGTCTTACAGTCATGAATCAGATCTTGAATTGGAACAAATTTACATGAGCAATCAAACCAACGAAGTGGCAAGGGGATGGCCTGGCTGGAAAATTGACTACTGGGTCACTACAGAGCAATGCCTGGGCTCTCTTGAAAGCCTATAGCTATTCTTACGAAAAGCACCATTTCAGCCAGGAACATGGAATCTCCTTCCAAGGGCATTGGTGAGATATCCCTTCGATGGAAAGTTGGATGGGAATTGGAAAATCAGGAAGTTATGTATCTTTCCCCTTGGGTGGTGAGCCACAGGCTGGATGAAAGTGTCGAAGACACAGCAGAATGTCAATCATCTCGAGGCTGGGGAATAGATGTGATGACCTGGCTTCAGCCTCGGAGAACCTCAGACAGGTAATAAAAGGGTCACACACTTTTTTCCCCCTCTCTGGGCATTCCTGCTTCCTGTTTGTAACCAGCTGCACTGGAGCCAGGAAGATGAGCTCAACACAGACAAAAAGTCAGAAGTTATGATACTTGTATTCAAGTTTTCTCTCTTTGCTTCGTTTCCTTGGGAAAGAACCTAAGGAAACTCCTAGAAAATTCTGTCTGAAACGACTAGAGTGAATCCAGAAAAATTCCTGGCTGCAGTCAGGAAGTAGACCAGACCCTGAGGATTAGGTCACATAGAGCCACGTGGGAATGGACCAGGAGACTGGCTTAGAGGGACCCTTGCTCTCCAAAGCTCCAGCACTAGTCCCAACCCATTTGTTCAGTAGTTGCTTTAAAACTGCCTCTGCTCTAGAAAGGCAGGGTTGTCCCATAGCTGCAGATCACCTGAATGGGGGACATTATCTTAAGAGTACCTCTTTTTTTTTTTTTTGAGACAGAATCTCACTCTGTCGCCCAGGCTGGAGTGCAGTGGTGCGATCTCGGCTTACTGCAACCTCTGCCTCCCAGGTTCAAGCAATTCTCCTGCCTCAGCCTCCCGAGTAGCTGGGATTACAGGCATGCACCACTATGCCTGACTAATTTTTGTATTTTTAGTAGAGACTGGGTTTCACCATGTTGGTCAGGCTGGTCTCAAACTCCTGACCTCAAGTGATCTGCCCGCCTTGGCCTCCCAAACTGTTGGGATTACAGGTGTGAGCCATCATGCCTGGCCAAGAGTACCTTTTTTTTTTTTTTTGAGACAGAATCTCGCTGTGTCGCCCAGGCTGGAGTGCAGTGGCACCATCTCGGCTCACTGCGATCTCTGCCTCCTGGATTCAAGCAATTCTCCTGCCTTAGCCTCCCAAGTAGCTGGGACTACAGGCATGCACCACCATGTGTGGCTAATTTTTGTATTTTTAGTAGAGACGGGGTTTTGCCATGTTGGCTAGGCTAGTCTTGAAACTCTTGACCTCAGGTGATCTGTCTGCCTTGCCCTCCCAAAGTGCTAGGATTACAGGCGTGAGCCACTGTGCCCGGCCCCAAGAGTACCTCTTTTATGCCAGAAGAATGTTAGGAGTTGAGTCTGGAGAGGAAGTGAAGGTTCCCACTTCTGGCTTAGAAACCACCATTTGAATCAAAACAAATATCCTGCTATTGGATGGGCAAAGGGGTCATCAAAGTGTATTCTCACTTCTCAGAGCATATTTTCACTCTAGCACTTATAATACAAATATCCTAATACAAGAATTAATGCACGGTCTTGACATATTCTCAGCCCATTGGCAAGTTTCTGAAGTCAGCCTCCATGAGGTGGGTTGGGACTGTGCCCACTGCCCCAAATTCCTTAGAAGTCCCTCCAGAAATCGAAGAAGGCATGCAGAATGGATCCCTTCAGTAAGAGGCTGCAGGAGCTCAGGTTTCCCACTAGCTGCTGGGCCAGGCAGGGACTGTGTCTGACTCAAGGGCAGGGACTGTGTCTATCTCATTTCTGCATTTCCAGTAGCAAGCACATAAAAGTCATGCAATAAATCTTGGATACATAAAATTTAAAAGATGTGAACCAATAAAAATAAGAATAGGCGTTGATTCATTAAATAACTTGCCATGGGTTATACAGTCAGTATTGTCAGGTCGGGTATCTGTCTGACTTTACAGGAATAATGCTTTACTGCTTCCTAAGTACGTACAGTTAGAGGTGGTGTGGAGTATAACCTGAGAGGAGGTGTTCATCTGAGATGGACTCCTTAGTGGTATGAATGTTTAGCCCAAGTTTCAAGGAAGGATATGAAACTGACAGAGACAAGGTAACAGATCGTCTGAGCATGGAGAAGGGCAGGCACAAAAATTGAGATGTGACAACCAACTTTGTGCCTCAGTCACTCACAGTTGTATGACCTTGGACAAGCTTCTTAACCTCTCTGTGCCTCAGCCTGCCTATCTGTTAACATGTAGATGATGGTAGCACCTACCTCATAAGTGGTGGTGACCATTACTGGAGTTAATATGTGTAATGTGCTGAGGTCAGGAGATCGAGACCATCCTGGCTAACACAGTGAAACCCCGTCTCTACTAAAAATACAAAAAATTAGCTGGGCGTGGTGGTGGGTGCCTGGAGTCCTGGCTGCTCGGGAGGCTGAGGCAGGAGAATGGCATGAACCCGGGAGGCGGAGCTTGCAGTGAGCCAAGATCGTGCCACTGCACTCCAGCCTGGGCGACAGAGCAAGACTCCGACTCAAAAAAAAAAAAAAAAAAAAAGGTGTAATGTGCGTAGGGCAGTGCCTGGCACATGGTAAGCACTCAAAAAATGCTAGCTGTTATTTGCTTATTTAGAATAGAGGGACCACCTTGGGCAAGAATCGGAGGTACAAGAATGGAACTAGGAGGAGAGACTTGTCAATGGTGAGAGACCTCAAAGGTGACTTTAGAGCACACGAATCTCTCATTTCTCTGATCTCCTGTTCTTTTTTTTTTGAGACGGAGTCTCGCTCTGTCACCCAGACTGGAGTGCAATGGTGTGATCTTGGCTCACTGCAACCTCTGCCTCCTGGGTTCGAGTGATTCTCCTGCCTCAGCCTCCTGAGTAGCTGGGATTACAGGTGCCCACCACCATGCCCGGCTAATTTTTGTATTTTTAGTGGAGACGGGGTTTCACCATGTTGGTCAGCCTGGTCTTGAACTCCTGACCTTGTGATCTGCCCAGCTTGGCCTCCCAAAGTGCTGGGATTACAGGCGTGAGCCACTGCACTGGGCCCAGATCTCCTGTAGTTCTTGCAGTGCATTCCCACAACCTTATGTTGTTCTCTGTTTTATGTGTAGAGATATTTTCCTCTAAGTGAACGGTACAGCTATTGAAGGCAAGGACAATGGATACTTAAAAACAGGTAAGGTCTTTAGAGTTAGCAAGTCCAGCTTCTGTCCTGCTGTAAGGCTGCTCATCAGAAAACTCACAACAGGTTGTCATCCCATCTGCTGCAATATTTCCAGTGGCAGAAAGCTTGTCACTGCATGCTGTATGCCATTCCATTTTTAAGTAGTTCAGTTATAAATATCTTGCTTATAACTCAGATATGGTGTCCCATAATATCTAATCCCTCTCCTTCTTTTTTGAGACAGTGTCTTGCTCTGTCACCCAGGCTGGAGTGCAGTGGTGTGATCATAGCTCACTGTAACTTCCAACTTCTGGGATCAAGAGATCCTCCTGCCTCAGCCTCCTGTGAGTAGCTGGGAGTATAGGAGTGTGCCTGCTTAATATTTATTTTTATTTGTAGAGATAGGGTCTCACTGTGTTGTCCAGGCTGGTCTTGAACTCCTGGCCTCAAGCAATCCTCTGGCCTCAGCCTCCCAAAGCACTGGGATTATAGGTATGAGCCACTATGCCTGGCCCTGCCTCTCCTTTTTTTGACAATGAATATACTCCACAGGATGTAATATAGTACTAGACGCATCATAAACACTTAGCAGAATCTTACCTGTCAAAATTAGAGGGCATCTGTACTGCTCCCCACTTTGTGCTCTTGCTGCCTGGATGCTATTGCCAGGTCTTTGCTCCTCCTCAGAGAGGGCTTGGCTTCAGTGACCAACACATTTAAAGGACCTCACTGTTGTACTTCTGCCCCACAATTACTCTGTGACACAGCATCCTATTACTTTCTTTGTATTTACCACTTAAAAAAAATTTCCTTGCTTACTGCTGTCTCTTCACTAGAACGTAAGCACCATTAGAATGGGAATCTTGTCTGTCTTGTTCACCATTCTCCCAAATGCTTAGAAGAATGTCTAGTCCACAGTAGCTACCAATAGACACTTGAATGAATAAATGAAGGAAGAAAGGAAAGAATCTTCTCTACAACACTCTTATTGAGCCCTTTTAGTGATGAGGAGCACAATCATTGTCCAAGATAGCACATTCCAAAACTCTCCCTCAAGTGGAGACTCCCTCAAACATCTCCCACTGGCCTTCTCTCTACTCCTTCAAGCCCATTCAGGACACACCTTCCTTTCCACATGGCAGCCTCTTGGATTTCTGAAGGTTCTGTTCCTCACAGATAGGTGCTGGAGACCTATCTACAACTGAAGTTGAATATGGAGCAAGAGAACTCTGGGGGCGGCCTGTGTTCCTGCTGGATCCAGCCTGAGGCTCTGTGCACAGGGAGTGCAGCAGGGAGTGTTCCTGACGCATGGAACTGGGGCTGGAGGGAGAGGAGTAATCAGGACAAATGCGCCCACAAGCTTTCTGAATATGGAGGCTTTCCATTCCTCACTGCGGCACGTGGGCAGGATGGACCTAGGGATTCCAGGGGTTTCATCAGAGAGACCGGAAGGAAGGTCACTGTGGCAAGGGAGTAGAGAGGAGGGAAGAGTGCCAGGACCTGGGGAGATGAAAGCCCCAGCTGGGTGGAAAACAGCCCTTGGAAAGGGCATGGAGTTGGAATGAGGCTGGAAAAAAACTAGTGGAAAGAAGCTCAATGAGGGGAATTCAGTGATTTCCTGGCCCCATGAGACCCCAGGGAGAGGACAAAGGTTGGCACCTGATGAAAGGCAGGAGAACCCAGGGCTCACATTGGTCCTAACTACCCCCCACTCCCCCAACCCCCTCAATGCTGGGTGGCTCTGGGCAGGATGTCAACCTTCTCCCCGCTCTACAATGAGGAGTGTGCCTCTCTCCTTGCATGAGGACAATTAAAGTCCTCTCTGGGGAAGAACTTAGGAGAAAGGACCATAGAAGTCCAAGTGCCACTGACCCTTGATGATCTGTGCCACAGAACTGCCCCTAACCCTGGTATATTCTGGAATGTATTACTCATCTGATAGTCACTGGGTTGTCTTTTTGGATCTTTTTTTTTTTTTGAAGCATCGGGTTTACCTTTTGAATTCCTTTTAGCTCAGCCTGATGTTTAAATAAGCTGGCATTTACTGTGGATGTCAGACATTCTGTGTAACTTCTACTCACCCTTCAGCTTTCAGCTTAAACATTACTGCCTTAGGAAGCCCTGCCTGATTCCCAGATGGGGTCTGGTTCCTTGTTATATTCTCTAACAAGCACCAGGTTCCTCTTCATTATAGCACTCATCGTGGTTTGCAATTATACATTCATTTTTAAATTGATGTTTGTAGCAGACCATTGCAAGGCTCTGGCCTCAACTCTTTTCTCTCCTAGCTCTCTGCACCTTCTTCCCATGGGCTTTTTATTGAATCTAGAGGTTCCCATGATGTTAATGACACTCCAGCCTATATCTCTAGTTCATATCTCTCTCCAGACCTGAGGTATTTATAATTGCCTATTTCATATGTTATAAGCTTCTCAAACTTCCAAATTATGATATTCTTGAACTTGTTTTAATTTCTGAATTCCCAATCTTAGTCAAAGGCATTAACTACTTGGTCAACTACGCAGGTTAAAAACCTTGGAGCCATCCTGCTTTTCTCTCGCTCCATACCCATATACATACCACATCCTATTGAACCCACCTCTCTCCCACCTCTGGTGGTTGCTCTCTTCTCCACCCCATGAGCATGGCCTCAGTCCAGACCTTCACATGCACTACCTAAGATGCTGAAATAGCTCTCTGTCTCCTTCTCTTCCAGCACTCCCTCTGCAATGCTGCTAGCATGACCTCTCTAAAAGCAAATCTGAGTATTTGGTTGAAGACCTCTAAAAGTTCTCTCCTGTCACAGATTTCACAGATTAGGGCCCAAACTCCTCAGCATAGCATACAAGGCCTAGATCCCTAAACTACAACTCCATTTCCTATCAGTTTTCATCTCCTATTACTTGTCCCCAATTTATTCTATTCGTTAAGCCACAATGAATGTCTTACTTCTAGCCAAGTTCTGTTTTTCCTCTAAGGCCCAGTTCAACATTTTAGTAGTCAGAAAAGACTTTTTTGACCCTAAGAAGTAGCATGAATTTCTTTCTTTGCAGTGGTCCTATGGCAATTTGTTCACCTCTAATTTTTATAATCATAGTTTAGGGTTGTGGCTAAAAGCACAAACTCTGGAACTAGACTGCTAGATATATAATCTTGGGTATGCTGTTTGATTGCTCTGGTACTCTGTACCTCAATTTTCACCAGTTAAATGCAGATTTAGTGTGGGTAGTTGTGAGGATTAAAATGTATGGGTATACCTTAGAAAGGTGCCAAATATGGCTGGGTGTGGTGGCTCATGTCTGTAATCCCAACCCTTTGGAAGGCCGAGGTGAGTGGCTCACAAGGTCAGGAGATCAAGACCACTCTGGCTAACACGGTGAAACCCCGTCTCTACTAAAAATACAAAATACAAAAAATTACAAAAATACAAAGTACAAAAAATACAAAATACTAAAAATACTAAAAATTAGCCGGGCATAGTGGCACGTGCCTATAGTCCCAGCTACTTGGGAGTCTGAGGCAGGAGAATCGCTTGAACCCGGGAGGCGGAGGTTGTAGTGAGCCAAGATCGCGCCACTGCACTCCAGCCTGGGCGACAGAGCAAGACTCTGACTCAAAAAAAAAAAAAAAGAAAGGAAGAAAGGTGCCAAATACACAGCAAGCCTACTACACTACTACATATATATAATGTTATATATAATGTTTGTTACTACAGGTATTGCTATCATTTATTCATACTCATCTTCCATTTCAGACCCCATGTTTACCCAAACCCAGGATCTCCAATCCTAATGAAGTATCTGGTGCATAGGTTGTCTTTGAAAAATGTTGGTTGAATAAATGGGACACTGGACCAGCCCTAGGACTGTAGTTAAACCCGGGCCCTGAGGGCCACATCTCCCTGATGCTGCATGAGTTGTTGTCTGGAACATATGGTACATACCTCTTGGACTGTCTGTCCAGGGTGAATCCGGAAGTTGACTGTGGCCTGGGCCACCGGGGGGATGACATTGAACTAGAGAGAGAAGCACAAAACCCTGGCTTGAGTCAACCTCAAATCTTCTACATCTGCCTGCCCAGGAAATGCTAATTTCCTCAGCTCAGGCAGAGTTGGCTGATTTGACTTAAGGACCCAAGGCTTAGCTTTTCTAGTCTGCCTCTTGTCTTCTCTGAACTAAATGACATGTTATATTCAGAGCTGAAGGGGTGTCTCTGCTTTAAGCCAGACCTTCCTGCTTCTTGATGCTGCAGGGGGTCACAGAGATGTTCAGAGCAAGGCTGCTTTCTCTGATCACCCAGATATCTCTGTTTTGGCCCCATGCTGTGCTATTAGAAGCCTTCTGTGTGCACTTTCTTTCCCAGCACACCCAGGACATTTCTGCAGCTGTTAACATTAGTGCTTACTCACGATGGGGCAGCCAGAGCCTCTGTTGACCCCCATCATGGCATAGCACGGGGCTTACATCAGGTTTGATCCTTGAGGGGGATGAGAAGAACACATACTCCTCACATATTCCTGGTCAGGCAGGAACAAAAGAGTGACAGAAAAGTAACCTTCAGAGTAAGAAAAGGACCCTAGTGCTGGCCAGTGCTCTGCCTATTCTCACCTATTCCCAGCCAGTGACTGAGCCAAGACAGAGGGATCTGGCTTGTTCTCTAGGGCTGTTAGTATGTTTCTGAGACCCTAAGACCTAACATAACCTTTGGGAGCTGGTTCCCTCTTATCCTTGAGGCTGCTGAGCAATTGTTCTAACCAATCAGATAAGCCAGTCAGGCAGTAATTGCCTCCCCATTCCCGACCTTCTAGCAGGGATTGGTGGTTTCCCAGGTCCAGCTGTAAAATCTGACTTTTTTGCCTGACCAGGAGGAATCCAGGACTAACTGGAGAAAAGAGTTAGGCTATGGAGGGATTGTTCCTTGGAGGCCGGGAGACTCCCCAAGTGCATATCTTTCTTTGAACTCGTATGGTGCAAAAAAGCACTAAGTGGTCAGGGACAGAACTGGGCTGTTGCAAATTAGCTGTTGCAACCTCTTTGTGCCTCTGTTTTCTCAACTGGGTATTGGGGCAATACTCATAGGACTCTTAGAAGGCTCAGATGGAGTAACAAAGTATCCTGGGGAGATGAAAACACCATTCAAATGTCAGGACACAGTGCTATTATTCTGATGAACACTACAGCTGACACACTGGACAGTCCAGTGAGTTATGCCAGGAATTAATTCAGAGGCATCATTCACTTATATACCCGATTACTAGAGTGCTTCAAGGTCACATTGTACTCTAGGTGAATGGTGCCCCCTGAAGTTGTGCTGGTGGTACTGGCAGTTACAAGAATGGTCTAACTCCCTTCAAGATTTCAGAAAGGCCTATGTCTTTGCGTGGCTAGGCTTGGATCCAGCTGACACACACAGAAGGAAGGAATAGCCAGTAGATAGATTCAAGGAAGGGAGGAGTGGAGGGCGGTAGGGAAAAGCTATATGGGGAGGAACCAGGGATGTTACCTTGACCCCTGCTTTGAATATGGTGAGTGCCGTGGTGGTCCTGATTATTGCATTGGTTAAGGGATTTCTCTCCATAAACCTAAAACAAAAGGACCAAGGTCAGATGTTAGAAAGAACCAATGGGGTGAAGGAAAGGGCAGAAACATTACCCACTTTCCTGAACCTTGGGGATCTTTAAGACTGAGAGAGACGTCTTAGAGATGTCTTAAATATACACACTTAGAGATGCAGTATCTGGTGGCTGAGGGATGATTAGTCAGGCCCAGTTAAGCCAAGGAGAGGGGCCTGGGGGGTGGGTAGGTTTGAGGTGAGGGATGTGAAAAAAGGAAAGATAATACTTTACCTGCTTATAAGTGGTTCAAATAGCCATGGGTTGCTCAGGATTATATTGACAGGGAAGGGAAACTGGGAAAGAACAAGGTCAGCACCACAGGGTCACCTCTAGTTTAGCCTGGGTCTCTGAGACCTGAGTCTCTCTCTACTTTAGAGCTGCCTCAGGGGCCCTTAGCAGTCAGGAGTGCTGCTAAATTCAGTTAGCTCAATCCCTGCTAGAGGATCAGGAATAGGGAGGCAATTACTGTCTGGCTGGGCTTATCTGATTGGTTAGAACAATTGCTTAGCAACCTCAAGGATAAGTGGGAACCAGCTCCCAAAGGGTAGATTAGGTCTTAGGGTCTCAGAAACACACTAACAGCCGTAGAGAACAAGCCAGATCCCTGTGTCTTGGCTCAGCCACTGGCTGGGAATAGGTGAGAATAGGCAGAGTGCTGGACAGTACTAGGGTCCTTTTCTTACTCTAAAGGTTACTTTTCTGTCCGTCTTTTGTTCCTAGCTGATTAGGAGTATGTGATACTTCTTCCCATACCTCATTTACCAGTTGCTGCAATACCGTCACCAATGTCCCGCTTCCAAATATGATAGGCATTGGTGTCTGCTCCAATCTGGAAGAGAAACAGAGTCCTCAAGACTTAGCGAACCCCAGCCAAAGATCAGTGGCTTGAAGAGGAGAAGAAGGGAGATAGGAGGAAGTTTCAATGCTCCTGGCCAAGAGGTCTCTCATTCACCTCCCTCCCACCTCCACCAACTCAACATTCTGAAGATCTCAAAACACCCCCAGGAGCTTTCCCTGTCTACCAAGTCTGCATTAGGGTCCTTCTTTCCTCCCTCTGCTGTTCTCTAGAATCCTGTGTGTCCACTCTCATAGCCCATCCCATACTACAGCAGAATTGTCAGTCTCCTGACAATTTGAATGAATATAGCGCTCCTTCCCACTTTGCTAAGAAAACCCAGCCAGGAGTAAGCTCTGCTGTTACAGATTCTGCTGTCCTCATTCATAGCCAGCAACTCTTATTTATTTTTGTCCTCCTGCCAGGACAGGTGGAGAATTTCGGCAGCTCTACCAGTCATTGCCAATTTGTGATTCTAAATGTCTGGACTGTGGACTACTCTAGCTGCCTGACCTAGCTGCTGCCTGACCTAGCTTCTGCCTGTAGGTCCTTGCTTTCCATATGGATATACTGATAGATCCTCTTCTGACTCCAGCCCTTGCAGGATACTGGTGGCTCTGTCTCTCCTGTGGCTCCCCCAACCCCCACCTTGGAAGGAATTCTCACTCCATTTGAGATGACCCCAGCCTGGTATCTGTGAGCCATGCTGAGATAACTCTTTATTTACACCTGTTGTATTAATCACCTGGATCTTTAGTCTGTCCTGGGCTTCCCCTTCTGTTCTTCCTCTAGTGTCAATTTTTTATAGCATAGTTTCCCAGCCCAACTTTAGGGCAGGAAGCTTAGCCTCCTCAAATTTAAAGTGGGAAAGTGCCAGGGCTTCCATCTCAAGTCTGGCATGGGAAAAGGGCCAGGAGTTGCTTACCGGCTGACAGCAGCTGCAAGGATGCCAATGCTCGTCTCCTTTGGAGGAGCTGAAGAGTGGCCTGAAGTCATGTTTACTTGCAGCATGAGGTTCATGGAACCCTTCTCTGAGACTGCAATCCTGTAGAAGAGGATCAGAAACCACTCTCCTGACTTCTTGCCTCTCTGAATTCTCCCATAGGCCCATAGGTCCATCTGTGCAATAGTCTAGTGGGCAAGGAGGTAGCTTCATGCTGCTTTAAAAATTTTATACTGGAGGAAGAATGGAAGGGGAAGCCTGGGAGAGGTTAAAGATTGGGGCGATTAATGCGAGAGGTGTACACAAAGAGTTGTCTCAGCATGGCTCACAGATACCAGGCTGGGGTCATCTCAAATGGGGTGAGAATTCCCTCCAAGGTGTGGGGTGGGATGCTTTACTCACAAGGCGATGGGCTTCTTGAAGTTAGGAATGAAATCATCCAAGATGAAGCCCCCCTCGTCCACAATGAAGGCTAGCTGGACGCCCCTTGACTGTAGCAGGGCTGAGATCCTCTGAGCCCCTGTCCCTGACGACTGCAGACATGGAACATAGAGCTATAGTCCTTCTCAGCCAGAGACAGACCTCCAGACATAGCTAATGGGGACCCATTCAGCCTAGCTAGGGGCTCCAGAACCTTTCTACCTAGTCTCCTTCCTGGGAGCCAGGGCCCTAGAGAATCCTGCCTTACAGAATTCTGGAATGTCAGAGCTGGCAGGGCTCACCCTCCCTTATTTCACAAATGAAGAAACTGGAGCCAAAAGAGTGAAGTGACTTGCCCAGGGTCTAAGTAAGTAGCATCATTGGAAATAAAACGCAGTCATCACTCTCCCTTTTCAGTTCTTTTTCCATCACACGTATGTTTCTCAGGGTATAGGTGATGGACCCACTGCTTGCCTCAGATATTATGAAGGAGTTTGTTAAAAATTCAGATCTAGGGCACAGGGCCCAGGAATCTGAATTTTGGTCAAGGTCCTTAGATAGTCCTGGCATACAGACACATGGAGAAGTTGGCAAACTACCGTATCATGGAGACCTTTCTGCTGTGGGCAAACTGGACTAGGGTTAAGCACCCACTCCCCTACCCTCAACAGAGGACACAGATAGGTATAAGGTGAGGAGGCTCTACCTCCTCATCATGGCCCAGAGAAATGAAGAAAGATCTTTGGGGGATGTACTTCCTGATCAGCAGGAGCTCCAAGGCCTGCAGTAATGCCTGGGGTTCAGAAGCACAATGGAAGAGGAAAAAGACGTTATTTAGGTGGGAGTACCAGGGTATCAGAGACATTCAGTTGCCGTTATCAGGGCTGGTGGGATGAGGATGTGATAGATTCTCTTGAAAGAGAACAGATTCAAATGGTACAGGGGAACTGATGTGGAGAAACAGAACGTTTACCACCTGCAGAAGAGCATAAACATATCAGTGTCAGGACTGAAAGGGTCCCTGGGGACCATTCAATCCCATTTACAGCTGAGAAATCAAGGCCCAGAGAAGGGAAGTGACAAACTGATGGCTGGAACCCAGGTCTCCTGGAGCCAAGATTCTTTTTACCATTATTTCCCGCCTCCCAGGGTCAGCCAAGCACCCCCATCCTGAATTGATCTTTAGGGCCCCAAGGCAGAGAGAACATTGCATCTCAGACCATCACAGAGTTCTTGTCGTCTAGTGTGCCCCGACCATAGATGACGCCATCACGCTCCAACCCAGAGAATGGGGGCACCTCCCAGCCTTCTTCAGGGGCAGGCACCACATCAAAGTGAGCCATCAGCAAGTAGGGCTGCAAGCTGGGGTCCGAGCCTTGGATAGTGAACAGGTGGCTATACTCTTCCACAACTTCATGCTGGATAAAGCTGGTGCTGACCACTGTAGGAAAGACTAGAAGCAAAAAGGGCAGGAAGAGAGAACCAGGGTTAACAGTTTCCTTAGGTTTTCCTACCATGTTGTGCTTCCTGTTCCTTTATTTATTTATTTTTTAAACATGCATCCTCCTTTAGGAAGCCTTCTAGGACAAAGCTAGTCTGATTCCTGATCTACCTGGACAATCTTTGAAATTGGTCGTCCCCATATTTCAATGTGCTATTACTATGTAATAAATGCAAATCAAGAGCCACCATTAAGGCCAGGCGTGGGGGCTCATGCCTGTAATCCCAGCACTTTGGGAGGCCGAGGCAGGTGGATCACCTGAGGTCAGGAGTTCCAGATTGGCCTGGCCAACATGGCGAAACCCCGTCTCTACTAAAAATACAAAAATCAGTCAGGTGTGGTGGCTCATGCCTGTAATCCCTGCTACTCAGGAGGCTGAGACAGGAGAATCACTTGAACCTGGGAGGCAGAGTTTGCAGTGAGCTGAGGTTGCGCCATTGCACTCCAGTGTGGGTGACAAGAGCAAAACTCCATCTCAAAAAAAAAAGACTCGGCCGGGCGTGGTGGCTCATGCCTGTAACCCAGCACTTTGGGAGGCCGAGGCGGGCAGATCACTTGAGGTCAGGTGTTCGAAACCATCCTGGCCCACATGGTGAAACCCCGTCTCTACTAAAAATACAAAAAACAGCCGGGCGTGGTGGCACTTGCTTGTAATCCCAGCAACTTGGGAGGCTGAGGCAGGAGAACTGCTTGAACTCAGGAGGTGGAGGTTGCAGTGAGCCGAGATCACACCACTGCACTCTAGCCTGGCTGACACAGCAAGACTCCAACTCAAAAAAAAAAAGACTCACTATTAAGATGGTCAATATCTCAAGCTCAGGCTTGGTCAGACCTATAACATGCTATCACAAGTACGTGTTAAAGGGCTATGCAGATGAGGGATGCATTAAATTTTGACCATAGGAGGCCTCATTAACCAAATTATATTAAATTATTATATTAAATTAGTAGGCCTCATTAACCAAATTATATTTAAATATTATATTAAAAAGTTCAGAGACATTTTTCTTTTTAAAAAGCCACACATCTAGTGTATGTGTTATGTGAACATAAAGATTATTCTGTTTAGCACAAGGTCGTACTTCTGCATGCAAGTGTAGATGTTCCTAGGGTCAATTATTCAAGTGACCTTAGCTACATAGGAGAAATAAATTTTATCTGTCTCTGGGCTTTTTGGAAGAATTCACATATACTTCTGTGGATACCCGAAAACTGAAGAAGAATATGGTTTTATCTTGTCACTTAGCTTATCTAGTTTACTGTCACTGTACATTTCTTTTCCTATGTTTGTCTCCTATTTAGTAAAGACTTCCAGCCTTTTCAGCCTGGCCTCAGCTTGGCTACTGGGCATTAATCCCTGAGCCACTCATTTTTGGTTTTTCCTTCCTTCCTTTCTTTTTTTTTTTTTTTTTCAGAGACAAGGTCTTGCTCTCTCACTTATGCTCGAGCACAGTGGCACATTCATAGCTTACTGCAGCCTTGAATTCCTGGAATCCAGCAATCCTCCCACCTCAGCCTCCTGTAACTAGAATTGCAGGTGCTCGCCACCATGCATGGCTAATCCCAGAGCCATTTGTCCCAGGGTGTTAGAGAGGGGGCTGCTTGCTCCTCCTAGGCCACCTTCTCCCACCTCTGACAACTTTGGAGGGGTTGTTTTTAATTAGATTTAGGAAGGTAATCTCATCACTCTCCATGAGATTTTCATAAGGGGAGGGAGGAGTTCCAAGAATCCTTTTATCCTCTGACCCATCCTTCCTCAGCTCTGTACTCAATGGGTGGTAGGGATGAGGGAAAAAGACTGATGTTATAGCTCAAAGTTGTTGACTGCCTAGAGGCCTAGAAATGTGTTAGTAATGAATCTGGGGTAGGCCTGAGTACGTGGAGTGTATATGTACCGGTGTGTTTGGGTGTGTAAGGAGGTAGGGGTGGGAGGAGCATGGAACATAGTTCTGGGCAGTTGCACAAGTAGAAGAAAATCCTAGTTCTACTTTTTGATGATTTAACATTTATTGAATGACACATACGTAGGGCAAAGTTTGAGAGAGTTTATACTCTAACGCAATGGCTGGATGAACTCTCAATCTTTGCCCTACATATGGTGGCTTAGTTTCCAAGAGCAAATCTACAGTCTCTACTCTGCCCATGGGAATTAGATTGTCCTCTGATCAGTCGCAAAATAAACTTCTTTATCACTTTGTAAAAGAACTGTGTCTCCATTGCTATTTCTACCACCCACCCCTTGCCCCTGATTTGCAGCTGACCTTTATGAATGTATTTTCCGAACTCAGCCAGGGCTGTGGTATTGGACTTCTCAGAGCTAAAAGTCACTGTTGGAATCTGGATGGCACCTGTCAGAGTCAAATAGAGATGAAAGATTGAAAATGAATTAGTCATTGTTTTTTTCTACAGTCCTCTGTGCACAAAAAGTTCTTTTGCATTCATTATCATATTGCAGAGGGCAAAACACTAATGTGAGGTAGGTGCTATTGTTTCCTCTAATTCGAAGATGAGGGAAAATGCTTGGAGAGGTTAGGTGAGCTGTCTAAGCAACAGGCAGACTATAGATTTAAACCTATGTCTTCTGGGTTTGTTTAGGCTGATATGGTTCTTAAAGGCAAATACAGTCTAAGATTGGAGGGAAGTGGATTTTTGGACCCTGGTCTTGAAGGGAAGCTACTATAAATTGCTTCCTAAGGCCTCACTACCTCTGAAATCACCAATTGCTTTGATGAATCCAAGCTTCATCATTCTCAAGGCACCCACTGTCCTGGGTCCCTACATCAATAAGGCTTGTGTGTTTTTGTATGTAAAGGCTTATTCCTCATGCAGAGTCTCACTAGTCTGTCAACCAAGACCAGCTTTTTGGGTATATAATGCCTGGGAAGGGGTGGATTTAGAAGCCCCCAAACAAACTCCTCAGTCCTAAAATAATCTCATCCTCCTTACTCAGTTGTCTCAGTTCCTGAACCTTCACTGGGCTCATCCCTTTGAGTCTTTAAGGCTTTACAGTTTTAAAGAGTTCCATGGTCAAAGACAAAACCACTGGGAGGGAAAGCATGAATCATGAGAATATTGAATTAGACTGCGCTCCAAGAACACAGTGCAAACAAATTCACCTGAGGCAGGAGGTGTCTCTGAAAGACAAACTTCATCAGTTTTGCTAAGGATTAACCCTACAATAGCATAGCCCACCAGATAGATGGGGAAGCCGAGGTTCAGAAAGATTCAAGTGCCTACTCAAGGGCAGACCCAAGGATCTGATCTCAGGTGTTCTGTCCCCTGCTCAGAGTTCTAAGCTGTGTTGCTATGAGGTCCCTATTCTAGCTTATGTAGCTTTTGTTCTCTTCTGTGCAGACTGTGAGTGGCTGTCTAATGCCTTTTAGAGAATTATTTATGCTTTGGGAAAGCCCTGCTCTGCCTCCCAGGCTTGTCACTCTAGCATATGAACAATCTATATCCAACTATTGGGGTTAGCTTTTGGTCCCTGCATCTGCTTCTATATGTTTATGCAGGCAGTCTCTCTTAATCCATTACTTAATGAAAGGGAAAAGACTGGAGCTAAGCTGAATGGTAAAGAAGGATTTCATCCCATAGGATCTAGCACTCAACAGAAACTTTCCTGTTTCCTGGAAAATGCAGATTCAGAACAGGGATGAATTTTTGGTCTGGATTAGAGATCTAGAGGAGACATGTTCTTCAATTACGATTGAGAATTAGGAACATCCCACACCCCGGGAACACTCCACTCCCTTTCTTTAGAGCCATCTGATCCCAGCGAGTCCGACAGGCACTAGATGCTGTCACCCACTGCCCACTCTTTGCTGTGGGGCCCTGGGGAAGATCATTTAGCTGACCTAAGCCTCAATTTCTCTCCTTTGTAGATAAGACTAATATCATTTGTCTTATTTTACGACACTGCAGTAATTTATCAGGCATGCAAACTTTCAAAGGTTAAAATTGATGTACAAATGAAAGCTGGTGTAATACTCGAGGCAAGCAGGGGAAAGAATGGACGGTGGTCATGCCAAGAGGGGTGAAGTTGGAGCTTCCAGGTTAGGCAGGGCACACCAGAGTTCCAGGAGCCAGGTATGGGGGAAGTGTGGCGTCCCCAGACAGGGGCACGATGTGCTAGGAAGGGTGTTGGGGCCGGGCTGGGGTGCGTGTCGGGGCTCCAGCTGCAGTAGCGGATGCTTTGCGGCGGAAGCGGGGAGTCACGGGTTGACCTGGGGAGGGAGGGACCCACATCTGAGCATAGGTGGGTGAAGGGGACCCGGGTTCACCTTTCAGCGCCTCTTTCATCGCGACGCGTTCCTCTTTGCTGAACTGAGAAGGGATTCGCGACGCCCTTTGATGCTCCCCGCTCCTCAGGCCCATCGATCTGGAGACGGTGGGGAAAACTAGGAGCAGCATAGCCACCAGGGCCAGCACGCAAACGCACCGCTGAGCCATGCTTCTCTCGAGCTCCTGCTGTCAGGCTACCGGGGTAGTTCTGACCTAAACGCCCAGACTAGCGTTTCTTGGCCCTAGCTCTGCTCTTATTCCGACAAACAGCCTTAGCCACACCCCATATCCAGATCTGACCAATCATCGCTTCGCTAGGACAGCGGAACAACCAATTGACAGAATGACCCCGCCCAGGACCCTTAAGGCCTTTCGAGGGTTGTGGTTTTTCGTGCTGAGGCCAGCAGATCCTGCAGAGCAGAGGTGAGGTCGGGCTCCAGGCTAGAGTCATGTCTGGTCCGCACTTGATCTCTCACCCATAAATCCTTTCCTGTATGACAACAAATCAAATAAAGGAGGAAAAGCAAAATAAAATGCATGAAGCTTATCAGACCATACTCTGCTGCTCGTTTTTTCCGAAGCTTAGGACCTGACTACAATTCCCTAGATCCTGGGGCTGGGGAGCTCTCTAGGTTCCCAGCTTGATTTCATCTGAAATTGGAACAAATTGCTCTGTTTATAGATACTGCTTTGAAATACCAGCTCAGAGAGTTGGCTCCTGTTTAGAAATTTCCTTGAAAGTGCTTTTAATATTAATGTTAACACTACATTTTTGCAACTCTAGACAAGTACAGTAAGACTGAAGGATTTTTAGAAAGATTACTATAAAATATTTAAGAGAATTTTGATGTATAAATAATTTTGATGTATTCCACAAGTGAAATTTTATGGTTATTCAGAGTAGAGGATCATTCTGGAAAAAAGAAGACCTGTCTTATGTCACAGAAATATAAAATTAGATTTCTTGAAGCCAGAAGAAATCGTTCCTTTCAGATTTCTTGATGCAATTTTATCTGGCATCACTCTCAAATGTTAGAATTCTCAAGAAAAATCCAGTAAGTGCTATACAACCAGTAAGGCCATATTGCTACCTGTGACCAAAGCTACAGATTCACAGTCCTGGTGTTTGCATTTCATTTAAGATTTGCTTAAAAAAAAACTTCAGCCATGTAGTTACTTTTCTTTTCTCTTCTTTTTTTTTCTCTCTCGGTGCCCAGGCTGGAGTGCAATGGGGCGATCTCGGCTCACCGCAACCTCCACCTCCCAGTTTCAAGCAATTCTCTGGCCTCAGCCTCCCGAGTAGCTGGGATTACAGGCATGCACCACCACGCCTGGCTAATTTTGTATTTTTAGTAGAGATGGGGTTTCTCCATGTTGGTCAGGCTGGTCTCGAACTCCCGACCTCAGGTGATCTGCCCACCTCGACCTCCCAAAGTGCTGGGATTACAGGCGTGAGCCACCACACCCTGCCTAGTTACTTTTTAATAGCAACTTTAAAACAGTATCATGAAATACTTCACATATTATAAAGATATAAAAAATAACATAATGAACATTTCTGGATTCACCACCTAGTTTAAGATTTAGAATGTTAAAAATAGAGTTGAAATTTAAACATGAACATTGACATAATTTTTAGTAAAAAGTAGCTTAATTTCTACCTAACTTTAAAATTTTTTTAAAAGAGACTTTATTTTATGTATTTATTATTTTTTAAAATTATTATTATTTTTGTAGAGATAGGGTTTCACTATTTTGTCCAGGCTGCTCTTGAACTCCTGGACTCAAGCAACCCTCCCATTTAAGCCTCCCAAAGTGCTAGTATTACAGGAACGAGCCACCACACCCAGCACAATTTTTATGATTGTAAAATTCATGTATATTTTTGCCCTTGTGAAATATTTGGAACATTAAGAAAAGTATAAAGAAAAAAATCACATGCTATCCCGATATCCAGAGACGTTCACTCATAATATTTTGATGTTATCCAATCTTTTTTCTCTGCACACAAATACCCACAAATGAAGGATGTCCCTGTTTTAAAATGAAACAGATGCATATACTGCATCCAAAGTTCTATGTTCTGCTTTTTTTCCTTTAGCATTATGTCATAAACACTTCCTGGTCCTTAAATATTCTTTAAATTATCTTATCACATAATATTTGATAATTAAGAGTACGTACAACGTGTATGTAAAGTAAATAATAACATGAACACCCGTGATTTGGAGTTTAGACCTAACTGGTCAAACTGCATTTTTTCTCCTGTCACTGCTCCAATTCTTGCAATCTGTCTAATTCCCACACTGTTCCCAGATCTAGCCAATCATGGAAAATTATCAATAGCATTGAAGGTGCATGTGTTCTATTGCCTTTATTTTCCAACTCCCTGCCCAAGGTAATTGTATGACCATGTTGTGTGTTTTAAATAGTTCTACAACATATGTATGATATACATATATGTATAGTGTGTGTGTGTATATCTTATAAAAATGACATCATGTTGTGTGTAGTCTTCTGCAATTTGCTCTTTTTACCCAACACTGTTTGTGGGATTTATGCATGCTGTTATATCTTGCTACAGTCTATTGACATTATTGTACATGTCTTCTGGGCCACAGGTAAAAGAGATTCTCTGGAATATATATCTAGGAGTGAAAATGCTGTGTTGTACTTTATGTTCTATTTTACAAGAGAAGGCTGAATTATTTTCCAAAGTGATTGGAACAATTTATACTAATCAGCAAGGTAGTGCATAGTATATAAGTTCCTGTTGCTTCACTTTCTCACTAGCTCTTGGCATTGGCATTTCCAATATCTTCATTTTGCCCATTTAGTGCCTGGAAAATATCTCCTTGTGGTATTATTTTGTACTCCTTAGTTTGTTAAGAGTTTAAGCTTTATTTATTTATTTATTTTTCATAGGGTCTTACTCTGTCACCCAGGCTGGAGTTCAGTGGCACAAGTATAGCTCACTGCAGCCTCCAACTCCTGAGCTCAAAGAATCCTCTTGCCTCAGCCTTCTGAGTAGCTAAGACTGCAAGTGCACACCAACACCTTCAGCTAATTTTTAGAAGTTTTTTTATAGAGACAGTGTCTCTCTATGTTGCCCAGACTGGTCTTGAACTCCTGGCCTCAAATGATCCTCCTGCCTTGGTCTCACAAAGTGCTGAGATGACAGGCTGAACCACCATGCCTGGCCTAAACATCTTTAAATATGCTTATTTGCCATTCATGTTTCTCTGGTAAAATGACTGTTCATATCTATTGCCCATTTTTGTTTAGAGCTGTCTTCTTATTGAATTTTAAGGGTTTCTATATATTGTGGAGTCTAAAATTTTGTCAGTTTTATTTAAATTATAAATATTTCTCTTCATTTGTGTCTTGTGTTTTTACTTTTTTAATGGCCTTTTGATGGGTTGAAGTCTTAATGATATAGTTGAATTTATTATTATATTCTTTTATAATTAGTGATGTTTTCTTGCTTAAAAAATCTTAACAAATCTAGTCCAAGGTCATAAATATATATATATATATGAATTTTTCGTAAAAAATAGCTTAATCTCTACCAAACTTTAAGATTTTTTTAAAAGATACTTTTTATTTTATGTATTTATTATTTTTAAATTTATTATTATTTTTGTAGAGATAGGGTCTCACTATTTTGCCCAGGCTGCTCTTGAACTCCTGGACTCAAGCTATTTCCCTTATCTTCGAATTAGGGGAAACAATAGCACCTACCTCACATTAGTGTTTTGCCCTCTGCAATATGATAATGAATGCAAAAGAACTTTTTGTGCACAGAGGACTGTAGAAAAAAACAATGACTAATTCATTTTCAATCTTTCATCTCTATTTGACTCTGACAGGTGCCATCCAGATTCCAACAGTGACTTTTAGCTCTGAGAAGTCCAATACCACAGCCCTGGCTGAGTTCGGAAAATACATTCATAAAGGTCAGCTGCAAATCAGGGGCAAGGGGTGGGTGGTAGAAATAGCAATGGAGACACAGTTCTTTTACAAAGTGATAAAGAAGTTTATTTTGCGACTGATCAGAGGACAATCTAATTCCCATGGGCAGAGTAGAGACTGTAGATTTGCTCTTGGAAACTAAGCCACCATATGTAGGGCAAAGATTGAGAGTTCATCCAGCCATTGCGTTAGAGTATAAACTCTCTCAAACTTTGCCCTACGTATGTGTCATTCAATAAATGTTAAATCATCAAAAAGTAGAACTAGGATTTTCTTCTACTTGTGCAACTGCCCAGAACTATGTTCCATGCTCCTCCCACCCCTACCTCCTTACACACCCAAACACACCGGTACATATACACTCCACGTACTCAGGCCTACCCCAGATTCATTACTAACACATTTCTAGGCCTCTAGGCAGTCAACAACTTTGAGCTATAACATCAGTCTTTTTCCCTCATCCCTACCACCCATTGAGTACAGAGCTGAGGAAGGATGGGTCAGAGGATAAAAGGATTCTTGGAACTCCTCCCTCCCCTTATGAAAATCTCATGGAGAGTGATGAGATTACCTTCCTAAATCTAATTAAAAACAACCCCTCCAAAGTTGTCAGAGGTGGGAGAAGGTGGCCTAGGAGGAGCAAGCAGCCCCCTCTCTAACACCCTGGGACAAATGGCTCTGGGATTAGCCATGCATGGTGGCGAGCACCTGCAATTCTAGTTACAGGAGGCTGAGGTGGGAGGATTGCTGGATTCCAGGAATTCAAGGCTGCAGTAAGCTATGAATGTGCCACTGTGCTCGAGCATAAGTGAGAGAGCAAGACCTTGTCTCTGAAAAAAAAAAAAAAAAAAAAAAAAGAAAGGAAGGAAGGAAAAACCAAAAACGAGTGGCTCAGGGATTAATGCCCAGTAGCCAAGCTGAGGCCAGGCTGAAAAGGCTGGAAGTCAATTCTAGTTACAGGAGGCTGAGGTGGGAGGATTGCTGGATTCCAGGAATTCAAGGCTGCAGTAAGCTATGAATGTGCCACTGTGCTCGAGCATAAGTGAGAGAGCAAGACCTTGTCTCTGAAAAAAAAAAAAAAAAAAAAAAAAGAAAGGAAGGAAGGAAAAACCAAAAACGAGTGGCTCAGGGATTAATGCCCAGTAGCCAAGCTGAGGCCAGGCTGAAAAGGCTGGAAGTCTTTACTAAATAGGAGACAAACATAGGAAAAGAAATGTATAGTGACAGTAAACTAGATAAGCTAAGTGACAAGATAAAACCATATTCTTCTTCAGTTTTTGGGTATCCACAGGAGTATATGTGAATTCTTCCAAAAAGCCCAGAGACAGATAAAATTTATTTCTCCTATGTAGCTAAGGTCACTTGAATAATTGACCCTAGGAACATCTACACCTGCACGCAGAAGTACCTTGTGCTAAACAGAATAATCTTTATGTTCACATAACACATACACTAGATGTGTGGCTTTTTAAAAAGAAAAATGTCTCTGAACTTTTTAATATAATATTTAAATATAATTTGGTTAATGAGGCCTACTAATTTAATATAATAATTTAATATAATTTGGTTAATGAGGCCTCCTATGGTCAAAATTTAATGCATCCCTCATCTGCATAGCCCTTTAACACATACTTGTGATAGCATGTTATAGGTCTGACCAAGCCTGAGCTTGAGATATTGACCATCTTAGTAGTGAGTCTTTTTTTTTGAGATGGAGTTTTGCTCTTTTCACCCATGCTGGAGTGCAATGAACTTAAACTATACCCTAGAACAAATGGACTTAACTGATATTTACAGACTATTCTACCTAACAATTCAGAATATACATTTTTTTCATCAGCACATGGAACATTCTCCAAGATAGGCCATTTAATCGGCCACAAAACAAATCTCAATAAATTTAAGAAAATCAAAATTATATCAAGTACTCTCTCAGACTACAGTGGAATAAAATTGGAAATTAACTCTAAAAGGAACCCTCAAGACTATACACATATGTGGAAATTAAATAATCTGCTCCTGAATGATCTTTGGATCAACAATGAAATAAAAATGGAAATTAAAAAAATTCTTTGAACGGAATGATAATAGTGACAGAACATGTTAAAACCTCTGGGATACAGCAAAAGTGGTGCTAAGAGGAAAGTTCATAGCATTAAATGCCTACATCAAAAAGTCTGAAAGAACACAAATAGACAAACTAAGATCCCACCTCAAGGAACTAGAGAAACAAGAACAAACCAAACCCAAAACCAGCAGAAGAAAATAAATAACAAAAGTCAGAGCAGAACTAAATGAAATTGAAACAAACAAATAAAAAACAATACAAAAGATAAATGAAACAAAAAGATGGTTCTTTGAAAAGATAAACAAAATTGATAGACCATTAGTGAGATTAACCAAGAACAGAGAGAAGATCCAAATAAGCTCAATTAGAAATGAAACAGAAGATATTACAACTGATACCATAGAAATACAAAAGATCATTCAAGGCTACTATGAACACCTTTATGCACACAAACTAGAAAATCTAGAGGAGATGGATAAATTCCTGGGAATATACAACCCTACTAGATTAAATCAGGAAGAAATAGGAACTCTGAACAAACCAATAACAAGTAGCGAGATTGAAATGGTAATTAAAAGATTGCCAACAAAACAAAACCCAGGATCAGATGGTTACACAGCTGAATTCTATCAGGCATTCAAAGAAGAATTGGTACCAATCTTGCTGAAATTATTCCATAAGATAGAGAAAGAGAGAATCCTCCCTAAGTCATTCTATGAAGCCAGTATCACCCTAATAGCAAAACAAGAAAAGGACATAATAAAACAAGAAAACTACAGACCAATATCCCTGGTGAACATAGATGTGAAAATCCTCAACAAAATACTAGCTAACTGAACCCAACAGCATATCAAAAAGATAATACACCATGATCAAGTGGGTTTCATGCCAGGAATACATGGATGGTTTAACATACACAAGTCAATAAATGTAATACATCACATAAGCAGAATTAAGAACAGAAATTATATGATCATCTCAATGGATGCAGAAAAAGCATTTGCCAAAATCCAGCATCACTTTATGATGAAAGCCGCCAGCAAAGTCAGCATAGAAGGGACATAACTCAAAGTAATAAAAGCTATCTATGACAAACACATAGCTGACATTATAGTGAATGGGGAAAAGTTGAAAGCATTCCCTCTGAGAACTGGAACAAGAAAAGGATTCTTACTTTCACCACTGCTACTCAATATTGTACTGGAAGTCCTAGCCAGAGAAATCAGACAAGAGAAAGAAATAAAGGACATCCAAATTGCAAAAGAGAAAGTCAAACTGTCACTATTCACTGATATAATGACATGATATGATGACATAATTGTATACCTAGAAGACCCTAAAGACCCATCCAGAAAGCTCCTAGATGTGATAAATGAATTCAGTAAAGTTTCAGGATACAAAAACAATGTACACAAATCAGGAGTACGGCTATACAACACCAACAACCAAACTAATAATCAAATCAAGAACTCAACCCCTTTTACAACAGCTGCAACAAAATTAAATACTTAGGAATATACCTAACCAAGGAGGTGGAAGATCTCTACAAGGAAAACTACAAAAAACTGCTGAAAGAAATCATAGATGATACAAACAAATGGAAACATATCCTATGCTCACAAATGGGTAGAAACAATATTGTGAAAATGAGCATACTACCAAAAGCAATCTACAAATTCAATGCAATTCCCATCAAAATACCATCATCATTCTTCACAGAACTATAACAAATATTAAAATTCGTATGGAACCAAAAATGAGCCTGCATAGCCAAAGCAAGACTAAACAAAAAGAAGAAATCTGGAGGCATCACATTACCAGACTTCAAACTATACAACAATGCTGGTAGAAGAGCTGAGGCAGGACTAGCTTGTCTGTCATAATGTAAAAGAGTCTTGGAAGATGTCCGGGGTCCAGGATCTAAAACCCTTCATGGCCTTTGGAACACCAAGCTCTATGCCAAAGGGTGGAAGGCTGCCCTGACATGCCAAAATCTAAGCCCAGGGCATAAAACCCCTTGTGGCTTGTATGGAATCCGGGGCTCAGGGCATAAACCCCCTCGTAGCCTCTGGAATGTGCACAGACTTGTTGGTTCCTTGCTTCTTACTTGTAAACATGTCCTCCATTATCTCAAGCAGCAGAGCATATTCTGTATGCATCAAAGAAAATGCTAAACCATCACAGCTACGCTTAATGCACCACTACCTTTCTACCCCCACGTCCTCATGCCCTCACCTCTTTACCCCCACATCTGCACGTCCTCACCATCTGCTTCTTTGTTTGTTCTCCAATAAATAGTGTGGGCTCCCAGAGCTCGGGGCCTTCGCAGCCTCCAATCTAGTGTTGGCCCCCTGGACCCAATTTATGCACTTTTAACTTGTCTTTTCTCATTCCTTTCACCCCACCGGACTTTGTAGCCCTGATGGCCTGGTGTTGGGCCTGATCACCCCAAAATTTCAGGCACCCAACGTGGGGCTATGAAGACCATGGTAAAGAAATGCTAGAGTATATGGAAGTGAAGGACACATCATCAAAGGACACCCGAGGATGGCTGAAAGAAGCTTGGTGGGTAAGCTGGGCACTCTGAAGAACCAAGGTAAAATGGGACAAAATGAAAGTAAACATTCTGCTTATTTAAACTTTCTAAGGCATTTATTATGGAGAGGGGGAGTGAAAGTTAGTACTCAGAATTTATTAACACTCTTTAGTACAGTGGAGCAGTTTTGCCTGTGGTTCCTAGAACAAGGGACAATGGAGTTAGATGAATGGGAAAGAATTGGCAGAGATCTAAAAAAGATGCATAAAGAAGGAGCCAAAATTCCAGTTTCTTTTTGGTCAGTGTGGGCATTGATAAAGGCAGGTCTTGAGCCATTTCAAACAAATGATGAGGCAGATTCAGATGAGGAAGAGGCAAACGAGTGTAAAAAATTAACCTCAGATTCTGAATGTGGGGAACAGCAACCAGAGGAAATTAAAGAAAGGGAAACTAAAACAGATATATTTTAGTAGCCCGTTGGTTCCACCTGCTGAATTAAGTGAATGGCCACTTCCTTCCTCTCCCCCTAATGGTCGAGAAAATGAATTAGCTGCAAAACTTACTGCTCTGGTAGCTGCAACATTAAAACCTGGAGGAATTGGTGATGCTATACAAAATTCTATTCAGAAGGTTAGAGCTGAAGGAGACCTAGATGCATGGCAATTTCCCATTACTATAATCCAGCAAGGAGGACAGAATATAACTAATTGGACCACCTTTCCTTTTAAGTTGTTAAAGGAATTCAAGCAAGCCATTAGTCAATATGGGCCAAATTCTCCTTTTGTACAAACTTTACTAAAAAATGTGGCTCTTGATAATAGATTAATACCATATGACTGGGATACTTTAACAAAGTCTGTTCTCATGCCATCTCAGTACCTGCAGTTTAAAACCTGGTGGGCTGATGAAGCTCAAACTCAGGCAAGAGAAAACACACAAACACAGCCACCTGTGCCTGTTTCCTTTGAATGGTTAATGGAGTTGGGCCCTAATTGGGGATGATTAGACAATTAAGCAGTAATGGAGGATGTTGCCATCGGGATGTTCTGTCCGACAAGGACCTAAAGAACCATATACTGACTTTATTGCTCAGCTCCAAGAGGCTGTGCATAAAGCTGTAACTGATAAAACAGCTCAAGACATGGTAATACAACTTCTTGCATATGATAATGCTAATGCAGAGTGTCAAGCTGCCATTAGACCTATGCAAGGGAAGCCTCATTTGGCTGAATATATTAAGGCTTGTGATGGCATTGCGGGTAATTTACATAAGGCTACTCTTTTAGCTCAAGCTATGACTGGATTAAAGGTGGGAAAAAATATGCCCCATTTCTCAGGCTCTTGTTTTAATTGTGGGCAATTTGGACACACAAAAAAAGGAATGTAGAAAAGGAAATCAAAAGGCAAAAACTATTACCATCAATCAACAGAAAAGTTCCGGTGTATGCCCCTGGTGTAAGAAAGGCAATCACTGGGCAAATCAGTGTCATCCTAAATTTAGCAAGATGGGCAACCTCTTTTGGGAAACGGGAAGAGGGGCCCACCTCGGGCCCCTCAACAAACTGAGGCATATCTGGCACAGCCAGTGCCCTTACAAAAGTACAACAATTGTATCCCACCACAGCAGGCAGTACTGTGTAGATCTTTGTAGCACAGTTCCCATTTCCTTACTTCCTGGGGAGCCACCAAAGAAGGTCCTCATGGGAGTTAGGGGCCCTTTACCCTCAGGAACAGTTGGTCTATTGCTTGGAAGGTCTAGTTTAAATTTAAGAAGTGTCATTGTACATACAGGAATAATTGATTCTGATTATACCTGAGAGATTCAGTTAGTTATTAGTTCCTCAATTCCATGGTCTGCTTCCCCAGGGGAAAGAATTGCTCAGTTGTTACTGTTACCTTATACAAAGCTAGGAAGTAGTACAGTAAAAGGAACAGGAGGCTTTGGTAGTACTAACCCAGCAGGAAAAGCTATATATTGGGTTAATCAAGTGTCTGACAAAAGACCTATTTGTACAGTAACCATTCAAGGAAAAGATTTTGAGGGGCTAGTACATACTGGAGCTGATGTTTCTATTATTGGTTTAAATCAATGGCCCCAACATTGACCAAAACAAAAGGCATCCATTGGTATTGTTGGTGTAGGGGCTGCCTCAGAAATTTTTCAAAGTTCTTTAATTTTGCCATGCCAGGGGCCAGATGGCCAAGAAGGGACAATTCAACCTATTATTACACCTATTCCTGTCAATCTATGGGGTAGAAACATTACAACAATGGGGTGCTGAAATATCTATTCCTATGGATCAGTATAGTAATAACAGTAATCAAATGATGAGAAAAATGGGATATCTCCCAGGGAAGGGACTGGGAAAAAATGAAAATGGCCAAACAGAACCTTTAGAACTAAAAGGGCAAACAGATACAACTGGATTAGGGTATCATTTTTAGGGGTGGCCATTGCTGAGCCTCCGGCTCCCATTCCTCTTGTTTGGTTAACTGCCAAACTGGTTTGGGTGGAGCAATGGCTGCTGAAACAGGAAAAACTGGAGGCTTTAAAAGAATTGATACAGGAACAATTGCAAAAGGGACACATAGAGCCTGCTCTCTCCCCTTGGAATTCTCCTGTGTTTGTTATTAAGAAAAAATCAGGGGAATGGAGAATGTTGATAGATTTGAGGACTGTCAATGCTGTAATTCAACCCATGGGTGCACTGCAACCAGGGCTGCCTTCTCCAACAATGATCCCAAAATACTGGCCTCTCACAGTGACAGATTTAAAAGATCACTTCTTTACCATTCCTTTAGTTGCCCAAGATTATGAAAAATTTGCTTTTACTGTTCCTGCTATAAATAACAAAGAACCAGTGGACAGATACCATTGGAAAGTACTGCCACAAGGCATGTTAAATAGCCCGACTATTTGTCAAACTTATGTTGGAAAAGCTATTAAGCCAGTTAGAGAACAATTTAAAAAATGTTATATCATACATTACATGGATAATATTTTATGTGCAGCTGAAACTAGAGAGGAGTTAATGCTATGTTACAAACAGTTAGAAAAGGCTGTGACTGCAGCAGGGTTAATCATAGCCCCCGATAAAATCCAAACTTCTACTCCCTTTCAATATTTAGGAATGAAAGTAGAATAAAGTACTATTAAGCCTCAAAAAGTTCAAATTAGAAGAGATAATTTAAAAACTCTAAATGATTTTCAAAAATTATTAGAAGACATTAATTGGATTCATCCCACTTTAGGCATTCCTACTTATGCTATGTCTCACCTCTTTTCTACCTTATGAGGTGATTCTGATCTTAACAGCAAATGGTCCCTGTCCAAAGAGGCATTAGAAGAACTTCAATTAATTGAAGAAAAAATTCAATAGGCATAAGTGACTCTAATTAACCCTATGCAGCCATTACAGTTTTTAGTTTTTCCTACTAAACATTCACCAACAGGTGTTATTGTTCAACAGGATGCTTTGGTTGAGTGGCTTTTTCTACCTCACAATACAACTAAAATGCTCACTCTGTACTTAAATTGCTGTACTAGTAGGACAAGCAAGGCTGCGCACAACAAAGTTAATGGGATATAATCCAAATAAAATTATAGTTCCATTAGACAAACAACAAATTCAGCAGGCTTATATTAATTCCCAGGAATGGCAAATTAATATGGCAGGTTTTACTGGTGTTCTTGATAATCATTATCCTAAATCCAAAATATTCCAATTTCTTAAATTGACATCATGGATATTGCTTTCCATTACTCAAAAAACCCCTATTGAAAGGGCCATTACTGTTTTTACTGATGGATCTAGTAATGGAAAGGCCTCATTTGTGGGACCTCAACAACAAGTTTTTCAAACTGACTTTGCTTCTGCTCAAAGCGCTGAACTTATGGCTGTGATAACAGTGTTAAAAACTTTTAAATAGCCAGTAAACATTGTATCTGATTCAGCCTATGTAGTGCAAGCCACACAAAATATTGAACATGCCTTAATTCAAAATGTGACTAAAGACCAACTTAATGTTTTATTTCATTCTTTACAGCAAGCAGTACAACAAAGGCATTCCCCTTTCTATGCACTCATATGAGAGCACATACTAACTTCCCTGGCCCTTTAACTAAATTTAATCAAAGGGTGGATAATTATATGGGGAAGAGGATTTGCTTGTGTCTCTCCAGGTAACAATCAGGCACCTGTGTGGGTGCCCACCAAACATCTGGAGATCTATCATGAGCCACACCAGGAAGAGAGGACTCTGGGAAGAGCCAGAGCTCCTGATATGAGTGATGGTACAAATGAACATCTCAGAGACAAAGGAGAAGACCAGTGGAGGTATACACTAATGATAGTTTTTGGATGCCTGGTTCTACTGATGATAGAGGCCCATCTCACCCCCAAGAGGAAGGAACAATTATGAACGTCTCATTGGGATTTAAGCATTTACCTATTTGCTTAGGAAAAGCTAATGGGTGTTCACCTCCCAGTCATCAATCTTGGCTGGCAATAGTGCCTGAACGTAACATCTCCATAGCACAATTACATATGCTTTCTGGTCTTAGTATTTATCACCATGATTATGCTTCTGTAACTGAAGTTTGCCACCCTCAAAAACCTATCTGTAAAGTGGACTGGACATGGTCAGAAAAAATGAAGGCATTTGCTTGGGAAGATTGTGTCACATGGAAAGCAGAGGTGTTGCATAATGATTCATATGGAGTCATTATTGATTGGTCCCCTAAAGGGGCATTTATGAGGCTCACCTCTCAATCTGTAAGTAATGGTCACCCTGCATCTAAACAAAATAATCAGATGGTGGACGCTATAAGAAGTACAGCAAGAGATCCTATTATTTGGGCATGTGGTGGTATAGTGGTACCTCAGCCCCAAATGATATGGCCTGCTGTAGGGGCAAAACATAAGGAATTATGGAAAATATTAACAGCACTAAAAAATGATAAAGATTTGGAAAGGGAAATATACTAAGCCGACCCAATATAATCCTAATTACATGTTAGAATTGGCTCACAATGATTCAGTCTGGATACAGAGTTGTGTCCATCACCTTTCCTGTTTGTAGTGGGTGATTTAAAACTTGATCTCTTTAATCATCATGTGACTTGTCAATAATGTGGATTGTCTTCTTGTGTGAATTCTTCCTTATATAACACTGATCATTCTATTTTAGTGGTAAGAGCCCAAGAAGGAGTATGGATACCTGAGAAGCTTTCCCATCTCTGGGAAGCCTCTCCTTCTGTGCATATTATTACTGAAATTCTTCAAAAGATTTTGAGGCAGTCACGGCATTTCATTGCTACTTTAATTTTCATTATTATGGGATTGATTGCTGTCACAGCTACTGCTGCAGTAGCTGGAGTTGCTTTGCATTCCGCAGTACAAACAGCAGACTATGTAAATAATTGGTAGAAAAATTCTACTCTGCTGTGGAATTACCAAAATAATATAGACCAGAAACTAGCTGATCAAATTAGTGATCTCCAACAAACTGTAATGTGGCTAGGAGATCGTATAGTTAGTTTAGAATATAGAATGCAGTTACAATGTGATTGAAATACCTCTGATTTTTGCATTACTCCTTATCTGTGTAATGAAACAGAGCATGAGTGGGAAAAAGTTAAGAGATATTTAAAAGGTCATACTAGAAATTTATCTTTGGATATTGCAAAGCTAAAGGAACAAGTATTTCAAGCCTCTCAGATACATCTGACACTAATGCCAGGAACTGAAGTGCTTGAAGGAGCTACAGACGGATTAGCAGCTATTAACCTGCTAAAATGGATCAAGACACTTGGAGGTTCTGTGATTTCAATGATTGTGCTTTTAATCTGTGTTGTTTGTCTTTAGACAAACATAGTCCGTAGATGCGGAAGCCACCTCTGGAGAGAAAGCCACCACTGAGAGCAAGCAATGATAGCTGTGGCAGTTTTGCAAAAAAGAAAAGGGAGACAAGCGCCCAGCTATAGTTACCAATAAAGCATGGTACTGGTATTAAAATAGGCATGTGTTCTGTTCCAATGGAACAGAATAGAGAACCCAGAAACAAAGCCAAATATTTACAGCCAACTGATCTCTGACAAAGCAAACAAAAACATAAAGTGGGGAAAGGACACCCTATTCCACAAATAGTGCAGGGATAATTGGCAAGCCACATGTAGAAAAATGAAGCTGGATCCTCGTCTCTCACTTTATACAAAAATCAACTCAAAATGGGTCAAAGTCTTAACTCTAAGACCTGAAACCATAACAATTCTAGAAAATAACATTGGAAAAACTCTTCTAGACATTGGTTTAGGCAAAAAGTTCATGACCAAGAACCCAAAAGCAAATGCAATAAAAAGGAAGATAAATAGATGGGACCTAATTAAACTGAAAAGCTTCTGCATAGCAAAAGAAATAATCAGCAGAGCAAACAGACAACCCACAGAGTGGGAGAAAATATTTGCAAGCTATGTATCTGACAATGGACTAATATCCAGAATCTACAAGGAATTCAAAAATTAGCAAGAAAAAACACTTGTATTGTGTTTGTTCTGTAAATCAGCAAGAAAAAAATCACATAATTTCATTAAAAAGTGAGTAAAGGACATGAACAGACAATTCATAAGAAGATATACAAATGGCCAACAAACATATGAGAAAATGCTCAACATCACTAATTATTAGGGAAATGCAAATCTAAACCACAAGGAGATACTATTTTACTTTTGCAAGAATGGCCATAATTTAAAAACACAGATGTTGGCATGGATGTGGTGAAAAGGGATCACTTTTATATGGCTGGTAGGAATGTAAACTAGTTCAACCACTATGGAAATCAGTATGGAGATTACTTAAAGAATGAAAAGTAGATCTACCATTCTATCCAGCAATCCCACTCCTGGGTATCTACCCAGAGGAAAATAAGTCATTATATGAAAAAGGCATTTGCACATGCATGTTTATAGTGGCACAATTCGCAATTGCAAAAATATGGAACCAGTCTAAATGCCCATCAAGCAATGAGTGGATAAAGAAAATGATATATATTTTATATATATATATATATATATATATATATATATATATATTACCCACACACACACACCATGGAATACTACTTAGGCATAAAAAGGAACAAAATAATGGCATTAACAGCAACCTGGATGGAGTTGGAGAGTATTATTCTTTTTTTTTTTTTTTGAGACAGAGTCTCCCTCTGTCACCCAGGCTGGAGTGCAGTGGTGCAATCTCAGCTCACTGCAACCTCTGCCTCCCAGGTTCAAGCGATTCTCCTGCCTCATTCTCCCAAGTGGCTGGGACTACAGGCACACACCACCACACCTGGCTAACTTTTGTGTTTTCAGCAGAGATTTTCACAAAGTTGCCCAGGCTGGCCTTGAACTCCTGACCTCAAGTGATCTGCCTGCCTTGGCCTCCCAAAGTGCTGGGTTTATAGGCGTGAGCCACCGTGCCCGGCCACATAGTGATGTTTTGATACATATAATATATAGTGATCAGATCAGGGATATTAGCATATCAATAATCTCAAACATGTGTCATTTCTTAGTGTTGGGAACGTTCAATAGCTTCCTTTTAGTTACTTGAAACTATATAACGCGTTATTGTTAACTATAGTCTTCCTACAGTGCTATAGAACAGTGGTCTCCAACCTTGTTGGCACCAGGGACCAGTCTGGTGGAAGACAAAAATGGGTGGGGGAGGGGGAATGGTTTCAGGGTGAAACGGTTTCACCTTAGATCATCAGTTAGATTCTTACAAGCAGCATGCAACCTAGATCTCTTGCACGCACAGTTCACTATAGGGTTCGCACTCCTACGAGAATCTCATGACCCCACTGATCTGACAGGGGGCTGCTCACTCACCTGCTGCTCACTTCCTGCTGTGTGGTCTGGTTCCTAACAGGCCACATACCAGTACCAGTCTGTGGCCCAGGGGTTGGGGATCCTTGGTATCGAATACTAGTACTTTTTCCTCTTATCTAGCCATAATTTTGCTTTCCAAAAATTTTTATTTTATTTTATTTTTTATTGATATGATATTTTACATATTTTTGGTGCACTTTTAAAAATTTTTTATTTTGCAGTTGCAAGATTTAATAGAGTGAAAACAGAGCTCCCATACAAAGGGAGGGGACCCAAAGGGGGTTGCCCACTCCTGGCTCGAATACCTGGGGTTTATATCCAAATCATTTTTGCTCCCCCTGTGCTCTCAGATGATAGATGATTTGACTATTTCTTTACCTCCTGCTTTTAGTCTAATTTGTATTTTAGTGAGCCCTCTTTACTACCTGATTGGTCAGGTGTGAGCTGAGTTACAAGCCCAGTGCTTAAAGGTGGGTGCGATCACCTTCTCCAGCTAGGCTTAGGAATTCTTAGTTGGCCTAGGAAGTCCAGCTAGTCCTGTCTCTCAGTCCCCCTCTCAACAGGAAAACCCAAGTGCTGTTGGGGAGGTTGGCTGACGACTGCTCTGCTTCCTGCTGAATTTGGGTGTAGTAGGGGTCGTGCAGTTGAGAGTTCCTCAGGAGGGGTGCCTTTGATGTCAACATCGGAGCATGGGCTAGCAGGCTGGTCCAGGGGTCTGCAGTAGATCTTAGTCATGGACTGTATCTGGGGCTCCATTTGAAGAACCATTTGTAGTTTTACAGCTTCGATTCTGGAAGAGACAAACTTAACAAGGAGGTTAAAGATACACGGATTGAAATGTATGGCCCGAAGTGCAGGGGCTTATGGGTGTGGGTGGTGAAAGTGGGGTTTCCTTTAGAAAAACTCCTATACAATGGGGCATCAATATTTCCGGGAAGCCGCATTCTCCATAGAAGCTCTTGGTAAGGGGAACTACTGGTAGTACAGCGGCATAGAGGAGGTGCAGTGAGTGTGAAAGAGGGTAAGAGAACAGTAAAAAGAAAAATATGAAAAGGGAGGGTCATGGGGATCTATGATTCTAGTTACTTTCCTCACGGTTGTTGCTTGAAGAGCAGGCGCAGATCCTCTAGAGGTTCACTAGAACAGCTAGCATTGTCTCCTGGATTTTCAGGTTCCTTTGGCAGTATCCAGGGTTTGACTCAAGTGTGATGTATCCAAGACTCCACTCCAACCACTTTAACTGCAGTTGGGGTAGATAAAATGACTGGGTAGTGTCCATCCCAGGATGTGTCTAGGGATGGGGAATTAGAAGGAAGGGACTTGACTAATACCATGTCACCGGGGTGGAATAATTCCTTTCCCTCCTCTCGGGGACAGGTTCCCTGTAGTGTTTTAAGAACTTGTTGATATTTGGCTAAGGAGGTGATGTCTGCAACTAAGTTGGCAGTCTCTCGGTAAAGCACAAGGTCATTGGTTAGGAAGGGCTGTCCATACAGCATCTCGTATGGGCTAAGTCCTGCTTTCTGGGGAAAGTTTCAGATTCTTAGTAAGGCTATAGGCAACACAGCAGGCCATGCAAGGTGGGTTTCTTGGGTTAGCGTTTTTAGATGTCATTTGAGTGTTTCATTCATTTTCTTTTTTTTCTGTTTGTTTTTTTTAATTTTTTTTGTTTTATTTTTATTTTTTTAAATTTTATTATTATTATACTTTAAGTTTTAGGGTACATGTGCATAATGTGCAGGTTAGTTACATATGTATACATATGCCATGCTGGTGTGCTGCACCCATTAACTCATCATTTAGCATTAGGTTTCATTCATTTTCTCAACTTTTCCTGAGGATCGTGGCCTCCAGTCACAGTGTAAGTGATATTGTATGCCTAACGCCTGAGATACTCCCTGGGTTACTGTAGCCTTGAAAGCAGGGCCATTGTCACTCTGTAAGCCTCGGGGAAGTCTGAATCTGGGAATTATTTCATGAACTAGTGCCTTCATTACCTCTTGGGTCTTTTCTGTTCTACAAGGAAAAGCGTCCACCCAACCAGTGAAAGTGTCTACCCAGACTAGTAGATACTGAAATCCCTGAGATTTGGGCATGTGGGTAAAATCTAGTTGCCAGTCTTCTCTTGGGTAATGGCCTGCTATTTGCTCTCCTGAAGGAGCTTGGTGATAAGGCAGGGAACACTTCACAGGCCCTGACTATCTGCTTGATAGTTTTGAAAAGGCCTGGTCCAGTAAATAATGATTTGGCCATCTGATGGGTGCTATCAATGCCTAAGTGAAAGGTCTCATGAAGCATTTTAAGTAATTTCCATTGGTTAGCTGCAGGCAAAAGTATTTTTCCTTCTTCGGTGGCTAGCCATCCTGAGGGGAGGAAACTATGTTTTCGTGAGTTTCCCCATTCTATTTCTTCTGCTGAGTACTGGGGCTTGGTTTCCTGGAGGGGATTACACTATACTAGGGGTCCTTCTATAAGCATTTCTAATGGAGGATCCCACCTTGTGGCTCTTTTGGCTTCAATATCCGCTTGGCAGTTCCCTTCTGTTTCCCTTTCCTTTCCTTTCTGATGACCCCGGCAGTGTAAGACTGCCACCTCTTTAGGTTTCTGTACAGCCAATACTAATCTCCTAATGACTTCCTGGTGTTTGATGGGTGTTCCCTCGGAAGTTAGGAATTCCCTTTGTCTCCATATTGCTGCATGGGCATGGAGGACTAGGTAAGCATACTTAGACTCTATGTATATATTTACCCCTTTTCCTTCTCTTAATTCTAGTGTATAATGGCCACTGCTTTTGCTAGGATATCTCTCCCTAACAAAGGAGTGGGGCTTTCAGGCAAAATTAGAAAGGCATAAGAAAAAAGTAAAGTTCCCCAGTCATGACTTGGTGTCTGGGAGAAGTATTTAGTGACTGCCTGTTCTAGGACCCCTCAGATAGTGACAGATCTGGAGGACAGTTGTCTGGGACAGAAGAGTAAGACTGAGAAGGCTGCACCAGTGTCCAAGAGACAGTTAACCCCCTGGCCCTCAATGGTCAAGTATACCCAGGGCTCTGTGATGGTGATAGCATGGGCTGGTGCTTGCCCTGGGCACCCTCGGTCCTGCTGCTGGATCATCTGGTGAGTGGCTTCTGACTCAGAGGACCTTGGTCCCCTGGGGCAGTGGGTCTTCCAGTGATTCCCTTGACATAAGGGGCATGGACAAATGGGTGGCTTATTTCTATTCAGACAATCTATTTAAAAGTGTCCTTGTAGACCGCACTGGAAGCAAGCCCTATTAGGCATTCAATTTGCCCAGACTTTCCCTTTTTCAGAGCCTCCAAAGTCTGCTTGCCTGAGGGCCCTGACTAAAGCCATGGCCTTTTTTTTTTGGTCCCATTTGTCCCATTCCACCTGCTCCTCCTGATCTCTATTATAAAAAACCGAGTTTGCCAAGTTCATTAGGGTTTTTAAGTTTTGCTCCAGGCCTAAAGTGGACTTTTGAAGTTTTTTCTAATGTCTGCAACTGACTGAGTGATAAACTTATCTTTTAAGATTAGCTGGCCTTCAATAGAGTCAGGTGACAGAGGGTATGATTCCTCAATACCTTCCTGAGTCTCTCCAGAAAGGCGGTAGGATTTTCTTCCTTTCCCAGTGTTATAGTGGACATCACTGAATAATTTGTAGTCTTCTTCCTAGTTTTCCTTAGTCTTTCTAGCACACAAGTTAGCAAATGTCTGCAGCACCAATCTCCATGTTCTGATTCTGCGTCCCAATGAGGGTCTACACTGGGAACTGCCTGCTGGCCTGTAGGGAATTGTTCTCTTTCTTCTGTTGTCATCCTATTATTGACCTGACTGAGATACCAGAGATTGCCAAACTCTGGGGTTGCAGTTATGGTGGCAATTCTCTCATTTGGGGCTAGTGTCTGATCTAGCAGTAACATTATATATATATCTCTCCATGTCAGATCAAAGGGTTGTCTTAATCCTTGTGAAACATCAATATAGCCATCAGGGTTATCTGAGAATTTACCTAGGTCTATTTTAATTTGCTTCAAGTCTGAGAGGGAAAAAGGTACATACACTCTGACTGGGCCAAATTCTCCAGAATACATCTTAGGGGCATTTTTGCCTTGTGGGGAACATTTCCCACCTGAAAAAAGAACATAGGGATGCCAGCACCCCTAGTCATTTTCCAATGAGCATTAGTCTGAGAGCATCCTCTAAGGCCCTAATGCTTATTCCTTTCCAGGGTGCATAACCACCCGTGGACCTCTGCTTATCAGATTAGTTATGCTCACTGATGTAGCAGTCCTACACCTGTTTTCCTGCCTTTCTTGACCGCAAAGAAAGAGGTCTGGGCTGCTGGATTCTAGTGGCCCTTTACCAGTGTGCCCAACATTGCCTTTATGCTCAGGGGTGAGTTCTAGAGCTGGGCTGGGTTCCTATTTCCTAACAACCCAGCTGCCCCATCAAGAGGCATTCCCATAAACAACAGTTCTTATGCAAATTTGTTTCAGAGCGGGTGTAGGTAACCTTTTGAGTCAGGATTGAGATAGAATTTTTTGATTCTGTAAGTACTTTAAGGCTTGGCTGAGTTCAAACAGCTCGCATGTTTGAGCAGACCAATTATTAGGCAATTTTCCTAACTCTGCTTCTACAAGAGTTTCCCTATCAATTACTGAATACCCACTGTGCGTGTGTGTTTTTTTTTCAATCACCCGGGAGGAACCATCTATCCTCTTGTCCTGAAGGGAGTTCCTCCTAGGTCTGGTCGGACCTTTGTATGGTAATTAAGATTTAAATCCCCCGTTAGGAAACCCGCTGGGTTAAGGAAATTTTCAGTGGTTAATGTTAAGTCATCTTTTTCTAACAGAATAGCCCCATACTTTAAGATTTTTGAGTTAGTAAGCTACCTTTCTGCTTTTTTTACTTAGGATAGTTCTGAACTGGTGAGGTGTGCTCACAGTGAGGTTTCCTCTAAAAGCATTTTTCTGCTTTCTTCTGTTAGCAAAGCAGTAGCGGCTACTGATTGAATGCATTTGGGCCATCCGCAGGTTACTGGGTTAAAGGATTTTTGATAGGAAGACTACAGGTTGTCAGTGGTCTCAGTGTTTTCGGGCTACACCCTTGTTTACACTGACAAGTTGGTATTGGAGTGTTATAGGGTCCTGGAGAAGACCTTCAATGATCAATTATAGATTTTAAATTTACCCTGGCTTTTAAAGCAATAGGGTACACTGTTTTTTCTTTACTTGTATATCTCTTTCTCTCTCTCTTTGACTTTCTGTCTCTCTCTTTCTCTCTCTGACTCCCTCTTTGTCTCTGTCTCTCTGTCTCTCTCTGTCTCCTCTCTTTGACTCCCTCTTTGTCTCTCTGTCTCTTCCTCTCTCTCTCTTTCTCTTTTTATAGATGGATTTTGGGAACACAGCAGAAGAACGTTCACTCATTACCCCCATTTGCCACTATAGGAATATGTGCCTCCCTTTTATTTACTCCATTTGCTTTCATCCTGATCTGTTGTCATAGACCCAGTTCCAGTTGTTAAAGTACTGGGTCATCAGTTCTAAGGCCCTGGACAAGGAGCCAAGGCCTGGAGATTGCCTGTTCTAAGACCCCTCTGATAGTGACATAGTGACTCAAAGCTAAGTTACTCATAGCTTTGGGTAACTTACAATGGAGGGTAAGTCCATCCCCTTCTTAATCAATACAGAGGCTACCAACTCCATATTACCTTCTTTTCAAGGGCCTGTTTCCCTTGCCTCCATAACTGTTGTGGGTATTGATGGCCAGGCTTCTAAATCTCTTAAAACTCCCCAACTCTGGTGCCAACTTGGACTACATTCTTTAATGCACTCCTTTTTAGTTATCCCCACCTGCCCAGCTCCCTTATCAGGTGGAGACATTTTAACTAAATTATCTGCTGCCCTGACTATTCCTGGGCTATAGCCACAACTCATTGCTGCCTTTTGTCCCAGTTCAAAGCCTTCTTCACATCCTCTCCTTGTATCTCCCCACCTTAATCCACAAGTATAGGATATCTCTACTCCCTCCTTGGCAATGGATGATGCACCCGTTACCATCCCATTAAAACCTAATCACTCTTACCCCACTCAATGCCAACATCCCATCCCACAGCATGCTTTAAAAGTATTAAAGCACTTGCCTGTTACAGCATGGCCTTTTAAAGCCAATAAACTCTCCTTACAATTCCCTCATTTTACCTGTCCAAAAACCAGACAAGCCTTATAGGTTAGTTCAGGATCTGTGCCTTATCAACCAAATTGTCTTGCCTGTCCACTCCATGGTGCCAAAACCATATACTCTCCTATCCTCAATGCCTCCTTCCACAACCCCTCCATAACCCATTATTCTGTTCTGGATCTCAAACATGCTTTCTTTATTATTCCATTGCACCTTTTATCCCAGCCTCTCTTTGCTTTCACTTGCACTGACCCTGACACCCATCAGCCTCAGCAACTTACCTGGGCTGTACTGCTGCAAGGCTTCGCGGACAGCCCCCATTACTTCAGTCAAACCCAAATTTCTCCCTCATCTGTTACCTATCTCAGCATAATTCCTCATGAAAACACATGTGCTCTCCCTGTTGATTGTGTCTGGCTAATCTCCCAAACCCAACCCCTTCTACAAAACAACAACTCTTTTCCTTCCTAGGCATGGTTAGGTACTTCCGCCGTTGGATACCTAGTTTTACCATCCTGACTAAACCATTATGTAAACTCACAAAAGCAAACCTAGCTGACCCCATAGATCCTAAATCCTTTTGCCGCTCCTCTTTCTGTTCCTTAAAAACAGCCCCAGAAGCTGCCCCCATGCTGGCTTTCCCTAACTCATCCCAACCTTTTTCGTTACACACAGGCAAGGTACAGGGCTGTGCGGTCAAAATTCTTACACAAGAGCCAGGACCATGCCCTGTAGGCTTTCTGTTCATACAACTTGACCTTACTGTTTTAGGCTGGCCCCCACCCCAGTGACTATATCTCTCTGATCCACCTGACATTCACTCCATTTCCCTGTAGTTCCTTCTTTCATGTTCCTCACCCTGATCACACTTGGTTTATTGATGGCAGTTCCACCAGGCCTAATCTCCACTCACCAGCAAAGGCAGGCTATGCTGGAGTATCTTCCACATCTATCATTGAGGCTACCACTCTGCCCCCCTCCATTACCTCTCAGCAAGCTGAACTCATTGCCTTAACTTGAGCCCTCACTCTTGCAAAGGAATTTTGTGTCAATATTTATAGTGACTCTAAATATGCCTTCCATATCCTGCACCACCTTGCTGTTATATGGGCTGAAAGAGGTTTCCTCACTATGCAAGGGTCCTCCATCATTAATGCCTCTTTAATAAAAACTCTTCTGAAGGCCACTTTACTTCCAAAGGAAGTTGGAGTCATACACTGCAAGGGCCACCAAAAGGCATCAGATCCTATCACTGAGGGCAACACTTATGCTGATAAGGTAGCTAAAGAAGCAGCCAGCATTCCAACTTCCATCCCTCATGGCCAGTTTTTCTCCTTCTAATTGGTCATTCCTATTTACTCTCCTACTGAAGTTTCCACCTATCAATCTCTTCCCGCACAAGGCAAATGGTTCTTGGACCAAGGAAAATATCTCCTTCCAGCCTCACAGGCCCATTCTATTCTGTCATCATTTCATAACCTCTTCCATGTAGGTTACACACTGTTAGCTCCCCTCTTAAAACCTCTCATTTCCTTTCCATCATGAATATCTATCCCCAGTCCCCCACTCTTGACTCCCTCTTGGAGTGGATAGATGATCTTTGCTGACAGGACACACTCCAACACTTTCACCCTGATGAAGTCCTATTCTTTACTTTTATACTCACTCTTATTCTCATTCCCATTCTTATGCCACCCTCTACCTCTCCTCAGCTATCTCCACCACACTATCAATCTCACTCACTCTCTCCTAGCCATTTCGAATCCTTCTTTAACAAACAATTGCTGGCTTTGCATTTCTCTCTCCTCCAAAATCACTGAGGCCTCAATTTACTCACTGCTGAAAAAGGAGGATTCTGTGTATTTTTAAATTAAGAATGTTGTTTTCACCTAAATCAATCTGGCCTGGCATATGACAACATAAAAAAACTCAAGGATATAAAAACTCACCAAAAAACCCCCCAAAACTCACCAACCAAGCAAATAATTATGCTGAACACCCTTGGGCACTCTCTAATTGGATGTCCTGGGTCCTCCCAATTCTTAGTCCTTTAATACCTGTTTTTCTTCTTCTCCTATTCAGACCTTGTGTCTTTCGTTTAGTTTCTCAATTCATACAAAACCGCATCCAGGCCATCACCAATAATTCTATACAACAAATGCTTCTTCTGACAACTCCACAATATCACTCCTTACCCCAAAATCTTTCTTCAGTTTAATCTCTCCTACTCTAGGTTCCCACACCACCCCTAATCCCACTTGAAGCAGCCCTGAGAAACATCACCTATTATCTCTCCATACCACCCCCCCAAATTTTTGCTGCCCCAACACTTCACCACTATTTTGTTTTGTTTTTCTTATTAATATATGAAGACAGAAATGTCAGGCCTCTGAGCACAAGCTAAGCCATCATATCCCCTGTGACCTGCATGTATACATCCAGATGGCTTGAAGCAACTGAAGATCCACAAAAGAAGTGAAAATAGCCTTAACTGATGACATTCCACCATTGTGATTTGTTCCTGCCCTACCCTAACTGAAAAGATATATTCTCCCCCACCCTTAAGAAGGTACTTTGTAATATTCTTCCCCACCCTTAAGAAGGTACTTTGTAATATTCTCCCCCTGCCCTTAAGAAGGTACTTTGTACACCTATCCCAAACCAGTAAGAACTAATGATAATCCCACCACCATTTACTGACTCCTTTTTCGGACTCAGTCTGCCTGCACCCAGGTGAAATAAACAGCCTTGTTGCTCACACAAAGCCTGTTTGGTGGTCTCTTTACACGGACATGTGAGACACTAGCCATTTACAAACTTGGGGCTCTGGCAAGGGTGGTGGGGAATGGTTCCCACGTAACTGCCCATGTCTAGAGCTGTATGCCTAAATTGGGAGGGACACCAGGGGTAAGACTCCCTGGGTTCATAGTCTACATGCCTAAGGATGCAGTGTAGAGCTTCCTTAGATCCCTTTGGAGATATAACTTGCTCTAATACTTGGAGAGGAAATGAAAGTCTGAAGCATTAGTACCTAGGAGGCAGGGATCGGAGGAAGTAGATTCAGAGGTAAGGAGAATTTTGGGGCTACACTTTCAAGAAAGTCGTGGTCAGGACCCAGGAGGTATGGGTCAGAAGGAGAGGTAGGGGCACACGCATGGGCAACTGTTGAGTAGAGACTTCTGGCTGTGCCATGATCTTGACCGGCCAATGCCAGGAGTTCAGGATGACAGCTTTCTGCCTCTAGTCGGCCCTTGGCTTCCCCCAGGAAATTGTGAAAGCAGAAGCTGGTTCCAGGCAGACCAGTGCTCCCAACCCAGAAGGGTTGGGGGTTGTTAGAAAGCCTTTTCCCAGGAAGCCTCACACTTGAGTCTTAAGTCCAGCAGCCACGCTAATCATTTTTAACTGGCCAACAGGTGCCCAGTATTTTCCTCCAGTTCTAAGGAAGGATAGGACAGAATAGCAAGCAAAAGTGGTACAATATTACTCACTGCTTTGGAGAATCCCTGTATGGTTGCCACCAAATGTTACGGGTGGGTCTTTGTTCTGCACATGTATTTTTTACATGCATAGAATGTGTAATGATCAAGTCAGGGTATTTGGGGTACCTATCACCTTGAGTATTTATCATTTCTATGTGTTGGTAACATTTCAAATCCTCTCTTCTAGCTACTTTGAAATGTACAATGCATTGTTGCCAACTATAGGCACCCTACTGTGCAAGAGAATACTGGGGCTTATTTGTTCTATCTAACTATATGTTTGTACCAGTTAACAAATCTCTCTTTATCCTCCCTCCCACCCACACATTCTTCTTAGCCTTTGTTATCTATCATTCTTTTCTCTGTCTCCAGGAGATCAATTTTTTTTAACTCCCATATATGAGTGAGAACATGAGGTATCTGTCTTTCTGTGTCTAAGTTATTTCATTTAAAGTAATGACCTCTAGCTCCATCCATGTTGCTGCAAATGACATGATTTCATTCTTTCTTATGTCCAAATCACATTTGACTTGTATATGTGTGTATGTGTGTGTGTGTGTATATATATATATATATATACATGTATGTCACATTTTCTATATTCATTCATCTATCGATGACACAGATTGATTCTATATCTTTGCTATTGTGAATAGCACAGTCATAAACATGCAAGTGCAGGCATTCCTTTGATATACAGACTTCCTTTGGACAAATATCCAGTAGTGGGATTGCCAGATCATATGGTAGTTCTACTTTTAGTTTTGTGAGAAATCCTGATACTGTTTTCCATTGTGGTTGTACTAATTTACATTCCCACTAACAGTGTATAAGATTTCCCTTTTCTCCACATCCTCACCAGCATCTGTTATTTTTTGTAATTTTATTAATAGCCATTCTCATGGGGGTAAGATGATATTTCACTGTGGCTTTGATTGGCATTTCCCTGATGCTTAGTGATGTTGAGCATTTTTTCATATACCTGCTGTCCATTTGTAGTCTTTTTATTTTTTAATTTAATTTAATTTAATTTTTTTTTGAGACAGAGTTTCTTTCTGTAACCCAGGCTGGAGTGCAGTGGCAGGATCATAGCTCACTGTAACCTCAAACTCCTGTGCTCAAGTGATCCTCCTGTCTCAGCCTCCTGAGTAGCTGGGACTACAGGTGCGCACCACCATGCCTGGCTAATTTTTTAAATTTTTGTGGGGACAGGGTCTCAGTATATTTCTCAGACTGGTCTCAAACTCCTGACCTCAAGTAATCCTCCTGCCTTGGCATCCCAAAATGCTGGGATTACAGATGTGAGCCACCATGCCCAGACTGTATGTCTTCTTTTGAGAAATATGTATTCATGTCATTTGCCCACTTTTAAATGAGATTATTTGTTTTTTTATTATTGCTGAGTGTTTGATATTCCTGTATATTCTGGCTATTAGTCCCTTGTCAGATGAATAGTTTGCAAATATTTTCTCCCATTCAGTAAGTTGTCTCTTCACTCTGTTGATTGTTTCCTTTGATGTGTAGAAGCTTTTTAATTCAATATAGTCCCATTTGTCTATTTTTGTTATACTTTCTGTGCTTTTGAGGTCTTAGCCATAAAATCTTTGCCTAGACTCATGTCTTAAAATATTTTCTCTATGTTTTTTCCTAGCAGTTTTATAGTTTTGGGTCTATGTTTACAGTTTTAATCCATCTTCAGTGATTTTTGTGTATGGGGAGAGAAAAGGGTCCAGTTTCATTCTTCTGGATACAGATATCCAGTTTTCCCAGCATCATTTATTGAAGAGGGTATCTTTCCCCCAGTGTATGTTCTTGAAGCTTTTATTGAAAATCAGTTAGCTGTGAATGTGTGGATTTATTTCTGGACTGTCTATTCTGTTCCATTGGTCTATGTGTCTGTTTTTATACCAGTGCCTCAACCTCCCAAGCAGCTGGGATTACAAATGCCTGCCATTATGCCCGGCACATTTTTTTTTTTTTTGTATTTTTAGTAAAGATGGGGTTTTGCCATGTTGGCCAGGCTTGTCTTGAACTCCTCACCTCACGTGATCTGCCCACCTCAGCCTCCCAAAGTGCTGGGATTACAGGTGTGAGCCACCACACCCAGCCCTTTTTACTCTTTTGACTTAAAGTTTATTTTATCTGATATAAGTATAGCTACTTCTGCTTGCTTTTGGTTTCCATTTGCATGGAATATCTTTTTCCATTCCTTTGAGTGTAGATGTTTCTTTCTTGTAGGCACTATTTTGTTGGATTTTGTTTCTTTATCCATTCAGCCAGTCTATATTTTTTAAGTGGAGAATTTAATTCATTCACATTCAAAGTTATTATTGATATGGAGGTTTTATTACTGTCATATTGTTAATTATTTTCTGGTTGTTTTGTATATTCTTTGTTCTTTTCTTCCCTCTTGTTGATAGTAATTGTGGTTTGGTGGTTTACTGTAGTGGTACCACTTAAGTCCTTTCTCTTCCTCATTTATGTATTTGGTTTACCAGTGAGTTTTATACTTTTGTGTGTTTTTATTATGGTAAATGTCCTTTCACTTCCAAGTTCAGGACTCCCTTGGGCATTTCTTGTAGGGCTGGTCTTGTGGTGTGTTCCCTCAGAATTTACTTGTCTGGGAAAAACTGTTTCTCCTTCATTTATGAATTTTGCTGGATGTAGTGTCCTTGGGTGGCAGGTTTTTTCTCCCAGCACTTTCAATATGTTATCCCATTCTCTCCTGGCCTGCAAGGTTTTGATATGGGTTTCTTTATAGGTGACTAGATGCTTTTCTGTTGCTGTTTTTAGTATTCTATACTTTGCTTTGACTTTAGACAGTTTGATTGCAATATGCCATGGAGAAGATCTTTTCCCATTATATTTGTTAGGGAATCTTTGGGCCTCCTCTATCTGGATATCTAGATCTCTTGCTAGATTTGGGACGTTTTCAACTAGTATTTTGTTAAATAGGTTTTCTAACCCTTTGTTTTCTCTTCACTCTCAGGGACAGTGGTAATTTGAATATTTGTTCACTTTATGTTGTACCAAAGGTTACAAAAGCTCTGCTTATTCTTTCTAATTTTTTCTTTATTTTAATCTGCCTGGATTATTTCAAAAGACTTGTCTTCAAGTTCTGAAATTCTTTTTTCTGTTTGATCTAGACTATTGAAGCTTTCAAATGCATTTTGTATTTAATTCAATGAATTATTCAGTTCCAGAATTAAAAAAACTATCTCTTCAGTAAAGTCTCATTCATATCCTGAATTGTTTTTTTATTTCTGTGTATTGTTTTTCAGAATTATCTCACATCTCTCTGAGCTCTCTTAAACTCTGTATTTTGAATTATTTATCTGGGATTTCATAATTTCTTTTATGGGATCTGCTGTTGGAGATTTATTGTGTTCCTTTGGAAGTATCAGATTCCTTTACTTTTTCTTTTTTTTATGTAAAAACAAACAGTCCAAGAAAACATTTAGATTCCTTTACTTTTTCATGTTTCCTGTGCCTTTACATTGACATCTGTGCACCTAGTGTAACAGTTGCTTATTCCAATTTTTTGCATTTGCTTTCATAGAGGAGTACTTATTCAGGATGTATATGTGTTTTCGGTGGGTAGGGCACTTTGGCTTTGATTTTGGGTGAGTGCACTGGTATAATATTTCTATGGTTTTTTCAGTTGTAAATACAATCAGTGGTATCTGTGATTTCCTCAGTGACTTAGGGTGCAGTTATTAGTGGAGGCTGTGGTGAAGTTTTTGCTAGGGACTAGGATGCCAGGTGGGCTAGCCTTTGGGCCCCAGTTTTGGCAGCAGGGTGCTGAGCATGCTGTCATTGGTTCCCAAGGCAGCTTATGCTAGCATTAGTGTTAGTGGGTCCAGGGAGGCTGATTACTGGGCCTCCAGGTGGCTTGCTGTGATGCCAGTAGAGACAGTGGTGGGCTGGGCATGTTGACAGGTTTTTGGGCCCCTGGACAGAGAGGCTAATGTGGGTGGTGGCAGTAGCAGTAGAGGAACAACTCACTGAAACCCAAGTAGTCTGTGCTGGTGTTGGTGGTGGCTGTGACAGGTTAAGTGGGCCAGTTCCATAGCCCATTGGTGGCATGTACAGGTAGGTACTGTCTTTGGTAGTATTGACAGATTGGGTTGGCCTGACTTCAGATCCTGGGAGGAGTGTTCAAGTGCCAATGATGGTAGACTGGGCCAGAAGATCTCCAGGCCCCTGAATGGCCTGCTCGAGTACTGGGGGGACTGGATTGGGCTAGTAGACTTGTCCTCAAGTCCCTGAGTATTGCATTCAGGGGCCAGCTGTGATAGACAGGGCGGGGTGATCTCCAGGCCACCAGCAGAATCCTCAGGTAGGGGCAGTGGTGGCTGCGAACATTTCTCTAGTTCTCAGAGGAATGTGGAGCCCTGAGGGCCTCTCACCCTTTCTCTAGTGTGTGGGAGCTTATCTCAGCTCCTAGCTGATCCTGGCTGAGCAGGCTGTCTTGCTTCCCTCTCTTTCTTTGCTTTTGGTGCTTCCTGTCACTTCTCTTTTGAATTACATTGTTCTCTCATAGATAATCTATTTGAAGTGTGAATATCTACTTGTTATTTTGGCTCATCTCCAAAGAAGAGGTGTGTTCTAGCTGCATCTAGTCAGCTAAATTGAACCCTTGCTTGCTGTAATTTTGTATCATTTAACAAATCTCTCTATCCCTTCCTTCCCCCTACCCTTCCTAATCTCTAGTATCCTCTGTTCTACTTTTTATTTCTATGAGATCAACTTTTTTTTAGCTTCTATATATGAATGAGAACATGCAGGGTTTAACTTTCTGTTTCTGGCTTATTTCACTTAATGTAATGTTTGCCAGTTTCATCCATGTTGCTGCAAATGACAGGATTTCATTCTTTTATATAGCTGAATAGTAAACCATTGTGTATACACACTACATTTTCTTCATCCAATTATGTCTTGTTGGACACCCAGGTTGATTTTATATCTTGGCTATTGTGAATAGTGCTGTAATAAACATCAGGGTGCAGATGTCTCTCTGATATAATTATATCCTTTCTATTGGATAAATTCCTATTAGTGAGATTGCTGGATCATATGGGAATTCTATTTGTAGTTTGTTTTTTTTTTTTTGAGGAAACTCCATAGTGCTCTTCATAGTGGCTGTACTAGTTTATATTTCCACCAGCAGTGTATAGGAATTCCCTTTTCTCCACATCCTTGTCAGCATTTGTTATTTTTTGTCTTTTTGATAATAGCCATCCTAACTGGGGTGAGATGATACCTCACTGTGGTTTTGATTTGCATTTCCTGGATGATTAGTGATGTTTAGCATTTTAAAATTATACCTGTTGGCCATTTATATGTCTTCTCTTGAGAAGTGTCTGTTCAGGTCACTTGCCCATTTTTTAATCAGATTGTTTTTTGACTGTTAAGAAGTTTGAGTTCTTTATATATTCTGGATATAAATTTCCTGTTGGATAAGTAGTTTGAAAATATTTTCACCCATTCTGTAAGTTGTTTTTTCCCTTTGTTGATGGTTTCTGTTCTTGTGCAAAAGCTTTTTGGTTTGGTAATCCCATTTGCTTGTTTTTGCTTTTGTTGCCTGTGCTTATAAGGTATTATCCATAAAATCTTTTTCCAGACCAATGTCCTGAAGTGTTTCCCCTATGTTTTCTTCCAGTAGTTTAATTGTTGTGTGTCTTACATTTAGGTCTTAGATCCATTTTCAGTTAATTTTTGTATAGGGTGAGCGGTGGGAGCCTAGTTTCATTCTGCATGTTGGTATCCAGTTTTCCTAGCATCACGTTTATTTTTTTTGAGACAGAATCTCACTCTGTTGCCCAGGCTGGAGAGCAGTGGTGTAGTCACAGCACACTGCAGCCTTGACTTCCCAGGCTCAAGCAAGGGAAGAGGTGAGAGGTCACCTCAGCCTCCCAAAGTGCTGGGATTATAGATGTGAGCCATTGGACCCAGCCCCCAGCATCATTTATTGAAGAGGTGTCCTAGTGAGTGTTCTTGACATCTTTGTCAAAAATCAGTTGGCTGTAAATATGTGGATTAATTTCTGGGTTTTCTACTCTGTTCTATTGGTCTATGTGTCTGTTTTTATGCAATACCATGTGTTTTGGTTACTATAGCTCTGTAGTATATGTTGAGGTCTGGTATTGTGATATCTCTAGCATTGTTCTTTTTGCTCAGGGTTGCTTTGGCCATTTGGAGTCTTTTGTGGTTCCACACAAATTTTAGGATTTTTTTTTTCTATTTCTCTGAAAAATGTCATTGGTATTTTCATAGGGATTGGATTGAATCTGCAGATTGCATTGGTTAGGATTGTCATTTTAATTATATGAATTATTCCATTCCATGAGGATGGGATGTTTTTCCATTTGTTTGTATCATCTTCATTTTCTTTATTTTAAATCAGTGTTTTGTAGTTTTCTTGAGGAGGTCTTTCACCTTCTTGGTTAAATTTATTCCTAGGTATTTTATATATTTTTTGCTATTGTAAATGGGATTGCCCTCTTGATTTCTTTTTCAGCTAGTTTGCTGTTTGTGTATAGAGCTGCTACTGATTTTTGTATATTAAGTTTGTATCCTGCAATTTTACTGAATTCATTTATCGGTTCTAAGAAAAAAAAAACCCTTTAGGTTTTCCTATATATAAGATTATGTCATCTGCAAACAGGAATAATTTGATTTCCTCCTTTCCAATTTCAATACCTTTTATTTCTTTTTCTTGCCTGACTGCTCTGACTAGCACTTCCAGCACTATGTTGACTACAAATGGTGAAGGTAGGTATCTTTACCCAGTTATACTTCTTAGAGGAAAATCTTTAAGCTTTTCTCAGTTCAGTAAGATATTAGTTGTGGATTTATCATATAAGGCCTTTATTAGGTTGAGGTACTTTCCTTTTATACCTAATTTATTAAGGGTTTTTATAATAAAGAAATGTTGAATTTTATAAAAAGCTTTTTCTGCATCTATTGAGATTATCATAGTCTTTTATCCTCCATTCTATTGATGTGATGGGTGACATTTATTGATATGCATATTTTGAATCATCTTTGCATTCCTGGTATAAATCCCACTCAATCATGGGGTATTATGTTTCTGATGTGCTGTTAGATTTGGTTTTCTAGTATTTGCTGAGGATTTTTGCATTTATGTTCACTAGAGGTATTGCCCTGTTGTGTCCTTGTCTGGTGTTGGTATCAGGATTATGCTGGCCTCATAGAATGAGTTAGGAAGAATTCCTTCTGATCTAATATTTTGGAATAGTTTGAGAATAATTGGTAATAATTCTTTAAAGGTTCAGTAGAATTAAGCAATGGAGCAATTGGTCCTGGACTTTTCTCTGTTGGAAGGATTTTTATTACTATTTGATTTTGTTGCTTGTCACTGATCTGTTTGTGTTTTCTGTTTCTTCTTGGTTCAATCTTGGTAAGTTGTATGTTTCTAGGAATTTATCCATTTCCTTCAGATTTTCCAGTTTGTCAGCATATGATTGTTCACAATATTCTGTAATGATCTTTTGTATTTCTATGGTATACATTGTAATGTCTTCTTTTTTGTTTCTGATTTCATTTATTTGGGTTCTCTCTCTTTTCCCTTAGTCTATTAAATGATTTGTTAGTTTTGTTTATCTTTTCAAAAAATCAACTTTTGCTTCATTGATCCTTTGTATTGTTATTGTTTTTCTAGTCTCAGTTTCATTTATTTTTGCCCTTATTATTTATTTCTTTCTATTAATTTTGGGTATGGTTTGTTCCTGCTTTTTTAGTTTTTTGAGGAACATTGTTAGGTTGTTTGAGACCTTTTTAGTTTTTTGATGTAGGCATTTATTGCTATATACTTGCTTCTTAATACTGCTTTTGCTGTATCCTACAGGTTTTGGTATGTGTATTTGTATTTTCATTTTTTCCAGGAATTTAAAAATTTTACTCTTAATTTATTTCTTCACTGATTGGTCATTCAGGAGCATGTTGTTTAATTTCCATTCATTTGTATAGTTTCCAAAGTTCCTGTTGGTGTTGATAACTAGTTTTATTCCACTGTGGTCTGAGAAGACACTTAATATAATTTTGATTCTTTAAAACTTGTTGAGACTGTTTTGTGGCCTAATATATGGTCCATCCTGGAGAATGTTCTGTGTTCTGATGAAAATAATGTGTATTCTGTAGCAATTGGGTGAAAGGTTCTGTAAATATCTCTTAGGTCCACTAGGTCTATGGTGGAGTTTAAATCTGATGTTTCTTTGTTGATTTTCTGTCTAGATGATCTGTCCAGGGACAAGAGTAGGGTGTTGCAGTCCCCAACGGTTATTATATTAGGACCTGTCTCTTCCCTTAGATCTAATAATATTTGCTTTATTTGTATTTGAGTGCTCCAGTGTTGGGTGCCCATATATTTACAACAGTTATATTCTCTCATTGAATTGACACCTTTGCTGTTATATAATGCCCTTCTTTAGCTCTTTACAGCTTTTAACTTGAAGTCTGTTTTGTCTGATATAAGTATAGCTACTCCTGCTTAAATATGGTTTCCTTTTGCATGGAGTATCTTTTTCTATCTGTCCTCTTTCAGTCTATGTGTGTCTTTAAAGGTAAGCAGCATATGACTGGGTCTTGTGTTTTTATCCATTCAGCCAGTGTATGTGTATACATATATATATATATGTATATATATATATGTGTGTGTGTATATATATATATATAGTGAGCAACAAGGCTGTTTATTTCACCTGGGTGCAAGCAGGCTAAGTCCAAAAAGACAGTCAGCAAGGGTGGTGGGATTATCATTAGTTCTTATTGGTTTGGGGATAGGCGGTGGAGTTAGGAGCAATGTTTTGCAGGCAGGGGGTGGATTTCACAAAGTACATTCTCAAGGGTGAGGAGAATTACAAAGAACCTTCTTAAGGGTAGGGGAGATTACAAAGAATCTTCTTAAGGGTGGGGGAAATTACAAAGTACATTGATCAGTTAGGGTGGGGCAGAAACAAATCACAACGATGGAATGTCATCAGTTAAGGCTGTTTTCACTTCTTTTGTGGATCTTCAGTTGCTTTAGGCCATCTGGATGTATACACGCAGGTCACAGGGGATATGATGGCTTTGCTTGGGCTCAGAGGCCTGACATTCCTGTCTTCTTATATTAATAAGAAAAACAAAACAAAATAGTGAAGTGTTGGAGTGGTGAAAAATTTTGGGGGTGGCATGGAGAGATAATAGGCGATGTTTCTCAGGGCTGCTTCAAGCGGGATTAGGGGCAACGTGGGAACCTAGAGTGGGAGAGATTAAGCTGAAGGAAGATTTTCTGGTAAGGGGTGATATTGTGGAGTTGTTAGAAGGAGGATTTGTTGTATAGAATTATTGGTAATATCCTGGATGCGGTTTTGTATGAATTGAGAAACTAAATGAAAGACACAAGGTCTGAAGAAAAGAAGGAGAAAAATAGGTATTGAAGGACTAGGAATTGGGAGTACCCAGGATGTCCAATTAGAGTGTCTAAGGGGATTCAATGTTATTGTTTTCTTGATTGGTGAGTTTTTTGGCTCTATCCTTGAGTTTTTTTATACCATGCCAGATTGATTTAGATTAAAACAACGCTCTTCATTTAAAAATATACAGAGTCCCCCTTCCCCTTTTTTTTAGCAGTGAGTAAGTCAGGGCCTTGGTGATTTTGGAGGAAAGAGAAATGCAAAGCCAGCAATTGTTTGTTAAAGAAGGATTAGAAATGGCTAGGAGAGAGTGAGTTTGATAGTGTGGTGGAGATAGCTGGGGAGAGGTAGAGGGTGGCATAAGAATAGGAACCAGAATAAGAGTGAGTATAAAAGTAAAGAATAGGACTTCATCAGGGTGAAAGTATTGGAGTGTACTTTGTCAATGAAGATCTTCTATCCACTTAAACAGAGACTTAAGGGTGGCAGTTTGAGGTAAAACCAGGCACCACTGAATACCAAGAGCCTGAGAAACTGCTTGGGTGATTGGACTAGTAAAGGCCGGTCCGTTATTGGACTGTATAGAGGTGGGAAGGCCAAACCGAGGAATTATGTCTGACAGAAGGGAAGAAATGACCATGGTGGCCTCCTCAGACCCTGTGGGAAAGGCCTCTACCCATCCAGTGAAAGTGTCTACCCAGACAAAGAGGCATTTTAGTTTCCTGACTCAAGGCGTGTGAGTAAAGTCAATTTGCCAGTCCTGGTTGGGGGCAAATCCCTGAGATTGATGTGTAGGGAAAGGAGGGGGCCTGAACAATCCCTGAGGAGTAGTAGAATAGCAGATGGAACACTGAGAAGTGATTTCCTTAAGGATAGATTTCCATGGTGGAAAGGAAATGAGAGGTTCTAAGAGTCAGGCTAGTGGCTTGTAACCTACATAGGAGAAGCTATGAAATGACGACAGAATAGAATGGGCCTGTGAGGCTGGAAGGAGATATTTTCCTTGGTCCAAGAACCATTTGCCTTGTGTGGGAAGAGATTGATAGGTGGAAGTTTCAGTGGGGGAGTAGGTGGGAGTGACCAGATAAGAAGGAGAAAAGCTGCTGTGAGGGATAGAAGTTGGAATGCTAGCTGCTTTTTTAGCTACCTTATCAGCATAATCCCTGAATGATGGGATCTGATGCCTTTTGATGGTGCTTGCAGTGAATGACTCCAGCTTCCTTTGGAAGTAAAGTGGCCTTGAGAAGAGTTTTTATTAAAGAGGCGTTAATGACGGAGGACCCTTGCATAGTGAGGAAACCTCTTTCAGCCCATATAACAGCATGGTGGTGCAGGATATGGAAGGCATATTCAGAGTCACTATAAATATTGACGCAAAATTCCTTTGCAAGAGTGAGGGCTCAAGTTAAGGCAATGAGTTCAGCTTGCTGAGAGGTAGTGGAGGGGTGCAGAGCGGTAGCCTCAGTGATAGATGTGGAAGATACTCTAGCATAGCCTGCCTTTGCTGGTGAGTGGAGATTAGGCCTGGTGGAACTGCCATCAATAAACCAAGTGTGATCAGGGTGAGGAACACGAAAGAAGGAAATACAGGGAAATGCAGTGAATGTCAGGTGGATCAGAGAGATACAGTCATGGGGGACAGGTGTGGTATTAGGAATAATGTGGGAGGCCAGACTGAAGTCCAGGCCAGGAACAATGGTAACTGTTGGGGACTCAACAAAGAGTGAGTACAGCTGAAGGGGCCAGGGAGCAGAAAGTATATGTGTCAGGTATGAGGAAGAAAATAGATTTTGGAAGTTATGAGAACTGTAGAGGGTGAGTTGAGCATAGTTTGTGATTTTGAGGGTCTCTAAAAGTATTAGGGCACCAGCAGCTGCTGCATGGAGACATGATGGCCAGCCTAAAACAGTAAGGTCAGGTTGTTTGGACAAAAAGCCTACAGGGTGTGGTCCTAGCTCTTGTGTAAGAATTTTGACCGCAAAGTCCTGTACTTTGGCTGTGTGTAACGAAAAGGGTTGGGATGAGTTAGAGAGAGCTAGTGTGGGGGCAGCTTCTAGGGCTGTTTTTAAGGAATGGAAAGAGAAGTGACAAAAGGATTTAGGATCTATGGGGTCAGCTAGGTTTCCTTTTGTGAGTTTATATAATGGTTTAGTCAGGATGGTAAAACTAGGTATCCAAAGGTGGAAGTACCTAACCATGCCTAGGAAGGGAAGAAGTTGTTATTTTGTAGAAGGGGTTGGGGTTTGGGAGATTGGCTGGACGTGATCAGCTGGGGGAGCACGTTGTTTTCATGAAGAATTATGCTGAGATAGGTAATGGATGAGGAAGAAATTTGGGCTTGACTGAAGTAATGGGGGCTGTCCATGAAGCCTTGTGGCAGTACAGCCCTGGTAAGTTGCTGAGGCTGATGGGTGTCAGGGTCAGTCCAAGTGAAAGTGAAGAGAGGCTGGAATGAAAGGTGCAAAGGAATAGTAAAGAAAGCATATTTGAGATCTAGAACAGAATAATGGGTTATGGAGGAGTTGTGGAGAGGGCATTGAGGATAGGAGAGTATATGGTTTTGGCACCATGGAGTGGATAGGCAAGACAATTTGGTTGATAAGGTGCAGATCCTGAACTAACCTGTAAGGCTTGTCTGGTTTTTGGACAGGTAAAATGAGGGAATTGTAAGGAGAGTTTATAGGCTTTAAAAGGCCATGCTGTAACAGGTGAGTGATAACAGGCTTTAATCCTTTAAGTGTGCTGTGGGATGGGATATTGGCATGATAAGGGTGATTATGTTTAATGGGATAGTAATGGGTGTGTGAACAGTTGCCAGTGAGGGAGTAGAGGTATCCCACACTTGTGGATTAAGGTGGGGAGATAACAAGGGAGGATGTGAAGGAGGTTTTGAACTGGGGAAAAGGGCAGCAATGAGGTGTGGCTGTAGCCTAGGAATAGTCAGGGAAGCAGACAATTTAGTTAAAATGTCTTGACCTAATAAGGGAGCTGGGCAGGTGGGGATAACTAAAAAGGAGTGCATTAAAGAATATTGTCCAAGTTGGCACCAGAGTTGGGGAGTTTTAAGATGTTTAGAAGCCTGGCCATCAATACCCACAACAGTTATGGAGGCAAGGGAACAGGCCCTTGAAAAGAAGGTAGTGTGGAATTGGTAGCCTCTGTATTGATTAAGAAGGGGACAGACTTACCCTCCACTGTAAGTTACCCAAAACTCGGCATCCGTGACAGTTCAGGGGGCTTCTGAGGTGATTGGCAGTGTCAGTGTTCAGCTGCTAAGCCAAGAAGACCTGGGAAGGAGTCAGTCAGAGCCTTGGGCCAGTTGGACAGTCCAATTTCCAGTGGGGTCCTGCACAGATGGGACACGGCTTAGGAGGAATCCCAGGCTGCAGGCATTCCTTGGCCCAGTGGCCAGACTTCCAGCACTTAAAGCAAGATCCTGGGGGAGGAAGTCCTGAAGGGATGCCTGACTGCTGTGGCTTAGGCATTTTGAAGTTTTTGTGTGCTGGAGATATGGCTGGGGTTTCTCTCACAGCAGAGGCAAGTAATTGCAACTCTTCTCTATTATCATACACCTTGAAGGTGCAGTTAATTAAGTCCTGTTGTGGGGTTTGAGGGCCAGAATCTAATTTTTGGAGCTTTTTCTAATGTCAGGAGCAGATTGGGTAATAAAATGCATAGAGAATAAGATAGCCTTCTGGCCCCTCTGGGTCTAGGGCAGTAAAGCGTCTAAGGGTTGTTGCCAAATGGGCCGTGAACTGGGCTGAGTTTTTATATTTGATGTTAAAAACTGATTTGGGAGAGGTCGGATAAAGAAAAAAGGAGCATTAACCTTGACTATGCCTTTAGCTCCAGCCACCTCTTTAAGAGGAAATTGTTGGGCAGGTGGGGGAGGGCTAGTTGCAGAATGAAACTGTAAGCCAGACTGGGTGTGAGGAGGGGAGGTGATAGAAAGATTATAGGGTGGGGGAGCAGAGGCTGAGGAAGAATTGGGACCTAGCTTGGCCTGGCGAGGAGCAGCCTGGGGAGAAGGGGAGAGGTCAGATCAGTCTGTAGAAAAGAAGGATTCAAAGGACTCAGAGTTTGGGGTGGAGACTGAAGGAACAGACAGGAGCTAAACAAGAAAGATTTGGGATGAGTTGCATTGGGCACAGAGACTAGGGAGGGACCAATGTGTATTAGAAGGCCTGGATGTCAGGCACCTCAGACCATTTGCCCATTTTTCAACAAAAATTATCTAGGTCTCGGAGGATGGAGAAATCAAAAGTGCCATTTTCTGGCCATTTAGAACCATTGTCGAGTTTGTATTGGGGCCAAGCACTGTTGCAGAAGAAAATAAGACATTTAGATTTTAGTTCAGGTGATAGTTGAAGAAATTTTAAGTTCTTGAGAACACAGGCTAAGGGAGAAGAAGGAGGAATGGAGGGTGGAAGTTTGCCCATAGTGAAGGAGGCAAGTTTAAAGAGAAGGGTAGAGACATGGAGAAAGGGTTGGGGAGCAGCCCTGGGCTGCAATGTGGGTGAGCAGCCAAAGCAGGCATCCCCGCAATTGACTTGCCACCAAGGGAATGTGGTTGAATGACCAAGGCAGGCATCCCTGAAGATATCAGACACCAGTGGAATGTGGGTGAATAATCAGGCAGGCATCCCCGGAATGATTAAACACTAAGGGAAGGCTGCCTTCCTGAGTACATGACAAGCACCAGAGTTTTGGGTCCACGGATAAAATGTGTCTCCTTTGTCTCTACTAGAAAATGAAAGGAATTGAAATTAAGAGAAGAGAGGGAGTGAAGGGTGGCACCAAGAATGAAAGGAGAAAGAGGTTGAGGGATAGTGAGAAAGGTTGGAGAAGAGAGTAAAAAGAGGCCACTTACCCGATTTAAAATTTGTGAGATGTTTCTTGGGCTGGTTGGTCTGAGGACCCAAGGTCGTAGGTGGATCTCTTCATGGAGTGAGGGTGAGGACAGGGGACAGTCTCCTGAAGGAGTCCTGCTGACCTGGGTCTTTGGCACCAAATGTGTCATGCATCCATGTGAAGAGACCACCAAACAAGCTTTGTGTGAGCAATAAGGCTGTTTATTTCACCTGGGTGCAGACGGGTTGAGTCCAAAAAGAGAGTCAGCCCAGTCTATATCTTTTAAATGGGAAAATTCAATCTATTTACATGCAACGTTATTCTTGATAGGTGAGTACTTACATCTAGCATTCTATTATTTTCTGCTTGTTTTGTATATCCTTTGTTCCTTCCTCTCTTACTGTTTACTTTTGTGGTTGGGCAGTTTTCTGTAGGGATAAGATTTGAGTCTTATCTCTTTCTCCCTATGTATTAGCTTTACCAGTGAGTTTTATAGTTTCACATATTTTTATGATGCTGGTTATCATCTTCTCTGTGGGGAACAGGCCCCCCAAAACCTGGCCATAAACTGGCCCCAAAACTGGCCATAAACAAAATCTCTGCAGCACTGTGACATGTTCATGATGGTCTTAACGCCCACGCTGGAAGGTTGTGGGTTTACCAGAATGAGGGCAAGGAACACCTGGCCCACCCAGGGTGGAAAACGGCTTAAAGGCATTCTTAAACCACAAACAATAGCATGAGTGATCTGTGCCTTAAGGCCATGCTCCTGCTGCAGATAGCTAGTCCAACCCATCCCTTTATTTCAGCCCATCCCTTCATTTCCCATAAGGAATAATTTTAGTTAATCTAATATCTATAGAAAGAATGCTAATGACTAGCTTGCTGTTAATAAATACATGGGCAAACCTCTGTTGGAGGCTCTCAGCTCTGAAGGCTGTGAGACCCCTGATTTCCTACTTCACTCCTCTATATTTCTGTGTCTTTAATTCCTCTAGTGCCACTGGGTTAGAGTCTCCCCGACCAAGCTGGTCTCAGCAAGTGGTCTCCATCATGGGGGCTCGAATCCAGGTTGAAGGGTCACCAGAGTGATGGTTGGAGAACATGGAACTAGCTGGAGGACACCTGAGTACTCTTAAAGCAAACCCCGTGGTGAGTAAGAAGGGGAGCTCAGAAGCATCAGGGTAACAATGGGACAAGTGTGGGGTCTGGTTCGTTCCATCTTGGAACTTTTTCACACTGATGATGAGGAAGAAGGAGAGTATAATGAAGTAACAGAAGAGGTTATAGAGCAGGTTTATTTGCCAGCTAAAGCTAAAGTGGCAAAGGAGGGAGAGGTTCATCCCTACCCTTCTGCACCCCCTCATTATTATTTTGAAGAAAAAGAGTGGCCTGACCCTCCAGATCTTTCTTTTCCAGAGGACAGTGGGCAAAAATTAGTTGCCCCAGTGACTGTTCAAGCAGCACCTCGAGCAACTGCTCTTAGTTCTATTCAGTCAGGAATTCAGCAAGCTAGATGAGAAGGTGATTAAGAGGCTTGGCAGTTCCCTGTTAGACTACACTGCCCAGACCAACAGGGAAATATTATAGCTACATTTGAGCCTTTTTGTTTTAAATTACTCAAAGAATTTAAACAAGCTATTAATCAGTATGGACCAGGTTCTCCTTTTGTAATGGGACTATTAAAGAACATTGCTGTTTCCAGTCAGATGATTCCTACTGACTGGGACGCTCTTACTCAAGCTTGTCTAACTCCTGCTTAGTTCTTACAATTTAAAACTTGGTGGGCAGATGAAGCTTCCATTCAGGCTGCTTACAACACGCAGGACCAACCTCAAATTAATATAACTGCAGACCAACTTTTGGGGGTTGGCAGCTGGGCTGGTTTAGATGCACAAATGGTCATGCAGGATGATGCCATAGAACAGCTTAGAGGAGCGTGCATTAGAGCTTGGGGAAAAAAATCACTTCAAGTGGAGAACAATACCCTTCCTTTAGTGCTATAAAACAGGGACCAGAAGAATCATATGTGGATTTTATAGCTCGGTTACAGGAGTCTCTTAAAAAGATGATTGCAGATTTGGCTGCTCAGGATATAGTGTTGCAATTATTAGCTTTCAACAATGCTAATCCTGATTGCCAGGATGCTCTGTGACCTATCAGAGGGAAAGCACATTTAGTTGATTATATCAAGGCCTGTGGTGGTATCAGAGGTAATCTGCATCAGGCCACCTGCTAGCATGGGCAATGGCAGGACTGAGAGTGGATAAAGAAAATACTCCATTTCCTGGAGCTTGTTTTAACTGTGGGAAGCATGGTCATACTAGAAAAAAAAAAAGTAGAAAAAAATCAGCAAGTTGGGCCACCAGATAGGGGAAAAAAGAAAACTGCTGAGCCTGAAATATGTCCAAAATGTAAAAAAGGAAAACACTGGGCTAATCACTCTAAGTTTGATAAAGATGGGAACCTGATTTCAGGAAAAGCCACGAGGGGCCCATCCTGGGCCCCATTCCAAACTGGGGCATTTCCAGCTCGGGTCATTCCCTCACCCCTGTACAATGCCTGTACCCCACCACAGCTGGTAGTGCCACACTAGATTTATGCTGCAGTAGATTTATGCTGAGTCTTCTGCCTGGGGAACCCCTGCAAAAGGTCCCAACAGGAGTCTGTGGTCCCTTGCCAGCAGGGACAATAGGATTAGTTCTAGGCAGTTCTAGTTTAAATTTAAAAGGGGTACAAATACATACAGGAGTCATTGATTCAGATTACAATGGGGAAATTCAAATTGTTATATCTACTTCTGTTCCCTGGAAAGCAGAGCCAGGAGAGTGCATAGCACAGCTCCTGATTGTGTCATATGTGGGAATGGGAAAAAGTAAAATTAAATGAACAGGAGGATTTGGAAGCACAAATAAACAAGGCAAAGCAGCTTATTGGGTAAATCAAATTACTGATAAACATCCTACCTGTGAAATAACTATTCAGGGAAATAAATTTAAAGGTTTGGTAGATACAGGAGTGGACATTTTCTCTACAGCACTGGCCGTCTGCATGGCCAATTCAACCCACTCAATTCAACTCCAATAGTTGGGGTTGGTAAAGTCCCTGAAGTATATCAAAGTAGCTATATTTTGCATTGTGAAGGGCCTGATGGACAACCTGGGACTATTCAACCAATTATAACTTCTGTACCCATAAATTTCTGGGGAGGGGATTTATTACAACAATGGGGAGTACAAGTTCTAGTTCCAGAACAATTATATAGCCCTCAAAGTCAACATATGATGCATATAATGGGGTATGTTCCTGGTATTGGACTAGGAAAAAAATTGCAAGTTTTGAAAGAACCACTGCAAGCGGAAAGACAAAATTCCTGCCAAGGCTTAGGATATCATTTTTGATGGCAGCCATTGTTAAGCCTCCAGAACCTATACCTTTAAAATGGTTAACAGATAAGCCAATTTGGATAGAAAAATGGCTGCTAAGTAAAGAGAAACTGGAGACTTTAGAGAAATTAGTTCAATTAGAAAATGGGCACATAGCCCCAACATTTTCTGCTTGGGATTCTCCAGTTTTCATAATTAAGAAAAATTCAGGTAAATAGAAAATGTTAACTGACTTAAGAGCCATCAATTCAGTTATACAACCTATGGGAGCATTACAGCCAGGATTGCCTTCTCCTGCTATAATTCCAAAAAATTGGCCCTTAATAGTCATAGATTTGAAAGACTGTTTCTTTACTATCCCTTTGGCTGAGCAAGACTGTGAATGGTTTGCATTTACAATTCTTGCAGTAAACAACCTGCAGCCTGCTAAGCGTTTTCATTGTTTTACAGATGGGTCTAGTAATGGTAAAACTTCTTATTCTGGCTCAAAAAGTAAAGTTTTCCAGATGCCCTATACTTCAGCTCAAAAAGTGGAGCTTGTAGCTGTAATTGAGGTATTGACTGCTTTTGATGCCTGTTAATGTGATTTCTGATTCTTCATATGTGGTTCTTTCCACACAGTTAATTGAAAATGCTCAGTTACGATTTCATACAGATGAACAACTGAAGACAAAAACAACAAAGGGGGAGAAAGAGGGATTATGGGACAGCCCATATACAATTGAATCTAGCATTATTAACTTTAAATTTTTTGAGTCTGCCTAAAGGCCAGATGTTATCAGCAGCTGAACGCATTTACAGAAACTGGCTGCAAAGACAGAAGCAGAACAACTGGTTTGGTGGAGAGATCTGATAACAAAAAGTTGGGAAATAGGTAAAATAATAACTTGGGGTAGAGGTTATGTTTGTGTTTCTCCAGGCCAAAATCAATAACCAATTTGGATACCATCAAGACACCTGAAACCTTATCATGAGCCAGATGCTGAGGAAGAGATTCCAGGAGGATCCTGAGGACCCCCTGGTTGCAGCCACGTCGAGGCTGACACTGAGGAGGACCCCAACTGTCATGAGCAACACCCATCGATCACAGCCATCCACCTGGGGACAAATCAAGAAGCTGTCACTGATGATGGAAGAAAACCTGAGGAAAGTGGGACAACCAATCACAATGAGTAATTTGGTGATCTATCACAGTGATGATCACCATTGCCATGAGTATTCCTTCAACAAGGGCTGACACAGAGAACAATTATACTTATTGGGCATATTTATCAATCTTGTCTGGCAATAATGCCTAGATGATTTCACTCTATGGCACAGTTACACATGCTTTCTGATTTCAGTATTTACCATAATAAATCTGCTCCTATAATTGAGGCATACCACCCTCAAAAACCTATTTGTAAACAAAATAGAACCTGGCCAGAAATAATGAACAACTTGTTTAGTAAGATTGCATTGCAGAACAGGCAGAGATGCTACGCAACGATTCCTATGGGATCATTGATTGGTCCCCTAAGGGGATGTTTAGCTTAAATTGCACCTCTCAGTCTGCATGCCATGGCCACACTAGTTCAGATGGTCTGAACAACGTGGTCAGATGGCAGAAATGATAAGAAGTATGGCAAAAGTTCCTATTGTCTGGAACCATGGCAGTATAGTGTCACCTCAACCTCAAATGATATGGCTCGTTGTAGGAGCTAAACATAAGGATTTGTGGAAACTATTAATAGCTCTTAATAAGATCAAAATTTGGGAAAGAATAAAAAAAGCATCTAGAAAGACACTCTACAAACTTGTCTTTGGATATTACAAAATTAAAAGAACAAATATTTAAAGCATCCCAGGTACACCTGACCTTAATGACAGAAACTGGAATGCTTGAAGGAGCTGCAGACAGATTAGCAGCTAGTAACCCATTAAGATGGATAAAAACACTTGGAAGCTCTGTGATTTCAATGATGATTGTGCTTTTAATCAGTATTGTTTGTCTTTGTATAGTGTGCAGATGTGGATCCTGACTCCTGTGAGAAGTAGCTCACAGTGTCAAAGCTGCCTTTGCTTTTATCGATTTGCAAATCAAATAAGGGGGACATGTTGGGAACAGCACCCCCCCCAAAATCTGGCCATAAACTGGTCCCAAAACTGGCCATAAACAAAATCTCTGCAGCACTGTGACATGTTCATGATGGTCTTAATGCCCACACCGGAAGGTTGTGGGTTTACCAGAATGAGGGCAAGGAACACCTGGCCCACCCAGGGTGGAAAACCACTTAAAGGCATTCTTAAACCACAAACAATAGCATGAGTGATCTGTGCCTTAAGGCTGTGCTACTGCTGCAGATAACTAGCCCAACCCATCCCTTTATTTCAGCCCATCCCTTCGTTTCCCATAAGGGATACTTTTAATTATTCTAATATTTATAGAAAGAATGCTAATGACTGGCTTGCTGTTAATAAATAACGTGGGTAAATCTGTGTTGGAGGCTCTCAGCTCTGAAGGCTGTGAGACCCCTGATTTCCCACTTCACACCTCTGTATTTCTGTGTGTGTGTCTTTAATTCCTTTAGCACCACTGGGTTAGGGTCTCCCTGACCGAGCTGGTCTTTGCAATTCTCACTTCTGGATATAGGCCTCCTTAGAGGGTTTTTTTTTTCTTTTTTGATAGGATCTTGCTCTTTCATCCAGACTGGTGTGCTGTAGTGTATTCATGGCTTGCTGCAGTCTTGATCTCCCAGGCTCAAGTAATCCTCCCATCTCAGCCTCCTGAATAGCTAGGACCACAGGCCTGTGCCACCATATCTGGCTACTTTAATTTTTTTTCCCTTAGAGACAGAGTCTCACTATGTTGCCCAGGCTGGTCTCACATTCCTGCACTCGTCATCTTCCTGCCTTGGCCTTCCAAAGTGCTGAGATTACAGGCATGAAACACTACACCTGGCCATCCCTGGAGTATTTCTTCCTTCCTTCCTTCCTTGCTTCCTTCCTTCCTTCCTTCCTTTTTTCTTTCCTTCCTCCCTCCCTCTCTCTTTCTTTGTTTGTTTCTTTTTCTCTTTGTTTCTTTTTCTCCCTTTCTTCCTTTCTTTCTTTTCTTTCTTTCTTCCTTCCTTTCTTTTTCTTTCTTTCTCTCTTTCTTTCTTCTTTCCTTCCTCCTTCCCTCCTTCCCTCCCCTCCCTCCCCCTCCCCTCCCCCCCTTCCTTCCTTCTTTCCTTCCTTCCTTCCTTTCTTCCTTCCTTCTTTCCTGTCTTATTTCAAAACACATGTCTTCCAGTTTAGAAATTATTTAATATGCTTGGTCTAGTGTATGACTAAATTTTTATTTAATTCATTAAATTCTTCAGCTCTGAGATTTCTGCTGTTTTTTTAATACTATCTTTTTTGTTGTTGTTGAATTTCTCATTCAAATTATGAAATGTTTTTCTGATTTTGTTGAATTGTCTAATTGTGTTCTTTTGTATCTCACTGAATTTTTTTTTGTCATTGTTGTTTTTGAGACAGGGCCTCACCTTCTTGCCCAGGCTAGAGTTCAGTGGTGTGATTGTAGCCCACTATAACCTCAGACTCTTGGGCTCAAGCAATCCTCCTGCCTCAGCCTCCACAGTAGCTAGGAATATAGCTGTGTGTCACCATGCCCAGCTAATTATTTATTTATTTTTGTAGCGATATGGTCTTCCTGTGTTGCCCAGGCTGATCTCAAATCCCTGCCCTCAAGTCATCCTTCCATCCTGGCTTCTCAAAGTACTGGGATTAGAGGCATGAGCTACTGTGCCTGGCCTCATCAAGTTTCTTTAAGATTTTTATTTTTAATTGTTTTTCTTTCTGGCATTTCTTATATTTCCTATGATTACTGTTACTGGAGAATTACTGTTTTCTGTTGAAGGTGACATGTTTCCTTTCATTTTCATGGTTGATGTATTTCTACATTGGTTTCTACATATCTGGTGGAAAAGTCATCTTTTCTATTTTTATGGAATAGGTTTTCAGGAGAAAAGTTTATTTGTATGAATGAGTCTTGGGATGTCAGTACTGTGGGGTGCATTTGCCTTGGTTCTAGGTGGATGCAGTAGTGCAATCTCCATGTAGTTTCTTCAGCTATAGTCCACACTAGTGGTGTCTGCAAGTTTCCCAGTAGCCTAAGCTGAGAGAATTTGTGGTGATGATGGTGTGGCTTTGCGAGGGGTGAGCTCACCTGGCTGTTTCTGTTTCTCAGGTTGGAAGCATGTGTGTGTGCACAGTGGGTCAGCCAACATGGGGTCTGGCTCTCTGGGGTTGGAGCCTTCAGCCATCTGTGTACTGGAAGGGTGTAGTGGCTACTGGCCCCCAGAGAAGGGCACACTGCAGAAGTGGCTATGGTCTCAATATTGCACCATGCCACAGCAGCTTGGCTCACAGGGAGTGGGTGGAGTGTGGGGAGTGTATACTTTGTGCTCCTAATCCAGGGCAAGGCAGCTACGTGAATTCCTGGTAGCTCTCCAAACTGGGCTTAGGACTTGTGAGGACCGTGACATTCTCCTACAGTACGGACAGTAGGTATTTGTGGTGGCCATGTATCTAGTGGGAATCTTCTGCTTATCTATTCCTTGCAGTGGGAAATCCTTCCCATATCTGGGCTGATCTGATCCTGGTGAGGGAAATGGGGCTATAAAGGGCAGGTGCCTCCATGTTGCCCTCCTGTACTTCCAATCACCACATGTGCATCTCCACTTCCTCACTGTACTCCAGTGCTCTTCCTTCAACAATCTAGTCAAGTCTTAGCCATTTATTTATTGCCATGGTCCTTTCTTGTGGGGAAGACTAGCACCAGGCATCTCTAGTCAGCCATCTTGCTCAAAAGTTTTAAATTTTGATGAAGTCCAATTTGCCTATTTTTTTCTTTCATTGCTCATGCTTTTGGAGTTATATCTAGGAATTCTTTGCCAAATTTAAGATCACGAAGATACCTCTGTGTTTTCTTCTAAAAGGTTAATAGCTTTTGCTTTCTTACTAAATTTTCATTGATTTTCTTGAATAGAAGTTTCTTCACTTGCTGTTTACCCTTAGGACCATTCCTAGAGGTTTTGTGTGTGTGTGTGTGTGTGTGTGTGTGTGTGTTTTCTTTCCTTTTCTTTCCTTTTTTTGTTTCAGACAGAGTCTCACTTTGTTGCCCAGGCTGGAGTGCAATGGTGCAATCTTGGCTCACTGCAACTCTGCCTTCCAGGTTCAAGTGATTCTCCTGCCTCAGCCTCCCGAGTTGCTGGGATTACAGGCATGTGCCACCATGCCTGGCTAATTTTGTATTTTTAGTAGAGATGGGGTTTCTCCATGTTGGTCAGGCTGGTCTCGAACTCCTGACCTCAGGTGATCTGCCTGCTTCAGCCTCCCAAAATATTGGGATTACACGTGTGAGCCACTGCAGCCAGCCAATTTTTGTATTTTTAGTAGAGAAGAGGTTTCACCATGTTGCACAGGCTGGTCTCGAACTCCTGACCTCAAGTGATCCACCCCCCTCAGCCTCCCAAAGTGTGGGATTACAGGCACGAGCCACCACACCTGGCCTAAATGTGTGTGTTTTTTTTAAAAATAATTTTCACCAGTTTCACTGGGGAGCTGGTCAGTGGAACTCCTCACATTGTCATGCCAGTTGTTGATCTCTGTCCATCCATTCTTGACAAAAATCTCAAAATAACAATATATATATTTTTCCCAATGCAAAACAAGAATCATGTTTAATCACAGAAAAACTAGATACATTTATAATAAAGTTGGAAACAGTATAAGGATGTCTACTGTCAACTCTTCCAAGATGGCCGAATAGGAACAGCTCCTGTCTGCAGCTCCCAGCAAGATTGACACAGAAGATGGGTGATTTCTGCATTTCCAACCTAGCTACCTGGTTCATCTCACTGGGACTGGTTGAACAGTGGGTGCAGCCCACAGAGGGAGAGCGAAGCAGGGCATGGCGTCGCCTCACCCAGGAAGTGCAAGGGGTCAGGGGATTTCCCTTTCCTAATCAAGGGAAGTGGTGAGAGACTGTACCAGGAGGAACGGTACACTTCTGCCCAAATACTGCACCTTTCCCATGGTCTTCACAACGGGCAGACCAGGAGATTCCCTCTGGTGCCTGGGTTGGCAGGTCCCATGACCACAGAGCCCAGCAATCTATGATCCATTGGCTTGATATTCTTGCTGCTAGCGCAGCAGTCTGGGATTGACCTGGGACACTGGAGCTTGGTGGGGGGAGGGGTGTCTGCCATTGCTGAGGCTTGAGTAGGCAGTTTTATGCTCACAGCATAAACAAAGCTGCCAGGAAGCTTGAACTGGGCAGAGCCCACCACAGCTCAGCAAGGCCAACTGCCTCTCTAAATTCCACCTCTGTGGGCAGGGCATATCTGAACAAAAGGCAGCAGCCCTAGTCAGGGACTTATAGTTAAAACCCTCATCCCCCTGGGACAGAGCACCTGGGGAAAGGGGCAGCTGTGGGCACAGCTTCTCCAGACTTCAATGTCCCTGCCTGACAGCTCTGAAGAGAGCAGTGGTTCTCCCAGCATGGCATTCAAGCTCTGGGACAGACTGCCTCCTCAAGTGGGTCCCTGACCGCTGTGTAGCCTGACTGGGAGACATCTCCCAGTAGGGGCCAACAGACACCTCATACAGGAGAGCTCTGGCTGGCATCTGGTGGGCGCCCCTCTGGGACGAAGCTTCCAGAGGAAGTATCAGGCAGCAATATTTGCTGTTTTGCAGCCTCCTCTGGTGATACCCAGAAAAACAGAGTCTGGAGTGGACCTCCAGCAAACTCCAACAGACCTTCAGCTGAGAGACCTGACTGTTAGAAGGAAAACTAACAAACAGAAAGGAATAGCATCAACATCAACAAAAAGGACATCCACACCAAAACCCCATCCGTAGGCCAGCAACATCAAAAACCAAAGGTAGATAAAACCACAAAGATGAGGGGAAACCAGAACAGAGAGGCTGAAAATTCCAAAAACCAGAACACCTCTTCTCCTCCAAAGGATTACAACTCCTTGCCAGCAAGGGAACAAAACTGGATGGAGAATGAGTTTGATGAGTTGATAGAAGTAGGCTTCAGAAGGTGGGTAATAACAAACTTCTCTGAGCTAAAGGAGCATGTTCCAACCCATCACAAGGAAGCTGAAAACCTTGAAAAAAGGTTAGAGGAATGGCTACCTAGAATAACCAGTGTAGAGAAGAGCATAAATGACCTGATGGAACTGAAAAACACAGCATGAGAACTTCATGAGGCATACACAAACTTCAATAGCTGATTTGATCAAGCGGAAGAAAGGGAAGAAAGTGACTGAAGATCAAATTAATGAAATAAAGTGGGAAGACAAGATTACAGAAAAAAGAGTAAAAAGAAAGAAAGTCTCCAAGAAATATGGGACTATGTGAAAAGACCAAATCTACATTTGATTGGTGTACCTGAAAGTGATGGGGAGAATGGAACCAAGGGAGAAAACACTCTTCAGGATATTATCCAGGAGAACTTCCCCAACCTAGCAAGGCAGGCCAACATTCAAATTCAGGAAATATGAGAACATCACAAAGATATTCCTTGAGAAGAGCAAGCCCAAGGCACATAATAGTCAGATTCACCAAGGTTGAAATGAAAGAAAAAATGTTAAGGGCTGCCAGAGAGAAAGGTTGGGTTACCCACAAAGAGGAGCCCATCAGACTAACAGCAGATCTCTCTGCAGAAACCCTTCAAGCCAGAAGAGAGTGGGGGCCAATATTCAACGTTCTCATATGTAACTAACCTGCACATTGTGCACATGTACCCTAAAACTTAAAGTATAATAAAAAAAAAAGAATTTTCAACCCAGAATTTCATATCCAGCCAAACTAAGCTTCATAAGTGAAGGAGAAATAAAATCCTTTAAAGACAAGCAAATGCTGAGAGCTTTTGTCACCACCAGGCCTGCCTTACAAGAGCTCTTGAAGGAAGCACTAAACATGGAAAGGAGCAACTGGTACCAGTCACTGCAAAAACATGCCAAATTGTAAAGACCATCAACGCTATGAAGAAACTGCATCAATTAACAGGCAAAATAACCAGCTAGCATCATAATGACAGGATCAAATTCACACATAACAATATTAACCTTAAATGTAAATGGGTTAAATGCCCCAATTAAAAGACATGGACTGGCAAATTGGATAAAGAGTCAAGACCCATTGATGTGCTGTATTCAGGAGACTCATCTCATGTGCAAAGACACATGTAGGTTCAAAATAAAGGGATGGAGGAAGATCTGCCAAGCAAAAGAAAAGAAAAAAATAAAAGCAGAAGTTGCAATCCTAGTCTCTGATAAAACAGACTTTACACCAACAAAGATCAAAAGAGACAAAGAGGACCATTACATAATGGTAAAGGTATCAATTCAACAAGAAGAGCTAACTATCCTAAATATATATGCACCCAATACAGAAGCACCCAGATTCATAAAGCAAGTTCTTAGAGACCTACAAAGAGACTTAGACTCCCACACAATAATAATGGAAGACTTTAACACTCCACTGTCAATATTAGACAGATCAACAAGACAGAAAATTAACAAGGATATCCAGTACTTGAACTCAGCTCTGGACCAAGTAGACCTAATAGACATCTACAGAACTCTCCACCCCAAATCAACAGAATATACATTCTTCTCAGCATCACCTCACACTTATTCTAAAATTGACCACATAATTGGAAGTAAAACACTCATCAGCAAATGTAAAATAATAGAAATCACAACAAACTGTCTCTTAGACCACAGTGCAATCAAATTAGAACTCAGGATTAAGAAACTCACTCTAAACCACACAACTACATGGAAACTGAACAGCTTGCTCCTGAATGACTACTGGGTAAATAATGAAACGAAGGCAGAAATGAAAATGTTCTTTGAAATCAATGAGAACAAAGACACAATGTACCAGAATCTCTGGGACACATTTAAGACAGCATGTAGAGGGAAATTTATAGCACTAAATGCCCACAAGAGAAAGCAGGAAAGATCTAAAATTGACACCCTAGCATCACAATTAAAAGAACTGGAGAAGCAAGAGCAAACACATTCAAAAGCTAGCGGAAGACAAGAAATAACTAAGATCAGAGCAGAACTGAAGGAGATAGAGACACAAAACTCCCTTCAAAAAATCAATGAATCCAGGAGCTGGTTTTTTGAAAAGGGAACAAAATAGATAGAATGCTAGCAAGACTAATAAAGAAGAAAAGAGAGAAGACTCAAATAGATGCAATAAAAAATGATAAAGGGGATATCACCACCAATCCCACAGAAATACAAACTACCATCAGAGAATACTATAAACATCTCTATGCAAATAAATTAGAAAATCTAGAAGAAATGGATAAATTCCTGGACACATACACCCTCCCAAGACTAAACCAGGAAGAAGTCGAATCTCTGAATAGACCAATAACAGGTTCTGAAATTGAGGCAATAATTAATAGCCTACCAACCAAAAAAAGTCCAGGACCAGATGGATTCACAGCCGAATTCTACCAGAGGTACAAAGAGGAGCTGGTACCATTCCTTCTGAAATTATTCCAACGAATAGAAAAAGAGGGAATCCTCCCTAACTCGTTTTATGAGGCCAGCATCATCCTGATACCAAAGCCTGGCAGAGACACAACAAAAAAAAGAGAATTTTGGGTCAATATCCCTGATGAACATCAATGCGAAAATCCTCAATAAAATACTGGCAAACCCAATCCAGCAGCACTTCAAAAAGCTTATCCACCATGATCAAGTCAGCTTCATCCCTGGGATGCAAGACTGGTTCAACATACCCAAATCAATAAACGTAATCCATCACATAAACAGAACCAATGACAAAAACCACATGATTATCTCAATAGATGCAGGAAAGGCCTTTGACAAAATTCAACAGCCCTGCATGCTAAAAACTCTCAATAAACTAGGTATTGATGGATGTTTCTCAAAATAATAAGAGCTATTTATGACAAACCCACAGTCAATATCATAGTGAATGGGCAAAAACTGGAAGCATTCCCTTTGAAAACTGGCACATGACAAGGATGCCCTCTCTCACCACTCCTATTCAACATAATGTTGGAAGTTCTGGCCAGGACAATCAGGCAGGAAAAAGAAATAAAAGGTATTCAATTAGGAAAAGAGGAAGTCAAATTGTCTCTCTTTGCAGACGACATGATTTTATATTTAGAAAACCCCATTGTCTCAGCCCAAAATCTCCTTTAAGCTGATAAGCAACTTCAGCAAAGTCTCAGGATACAAAATCAATGTGCAAAAATCACAAGCATTCCTATACACCAATAGCAGACAAACAGCCAAATCATGAGTGAACTCCCATTCACAATTGCTACAAAGATAATAAAATACCTAGGAATCCAACTTACGAGGGATGTGAAGGAACTCTTCAAGGGGAACTACAAACCATTGCTCAATGAAATAAAAGAGGACACAAACAAGTGGAAGAACATTCCATGCTCATGGATAGGAAGAATCATTATTGTGAAAATGGCCATACTGCCCAAAGTAATTTATAGATTCAGTGCTATCCCCATCAAGCTACCACTGACTATCTTCACAGAATTGGAAAAAACTACTTTAAAGTTCATATGGAGCCAAAAAAGGGCCTGCATAGCCAAAACAATCCTAAGCAAAAAGAACAAAGCTGGAGGCATCATGCTACCTGACTTCAAACTATACCTCAAGGCTGCAGTAACCAAAACTGCATGGTATTGGTACCAAAACAGATATATAGACCAATGGAACAGAACAGAGGCCTCAGAAACAACACCACACATCTACAACCATCTGATCTTTGACAAACCTGACAAAAGCAAGCACTGGGAAAGGATTCTCTATTTAATAAATGGTGCTGGGAAAACTGGCTAGCCATATGTAGAAAGCTGAAACTGGATCCCTTCCTTACACCTTATACAAAAATTAATTCAAGATGGATTAAAGACTTAAATGTAAGACCTAAAACCATAAAAACCCTAGAAGAAAACCTAGGCAATACCATTCAGGATGTAGGCATGGACAAAGACTTCATGACTAAAACACCAAAAACAATGGCAACAAAAGCCAAAATAGATAAATGGGATCTAATTAAACTAAGGGATTTTGCACGCAAAAGAAACTATCAGCAGAGTGAACAGGAAACCTACAGAATGGGAGAAAATTTTTGCAATCTATCCATCTGACAAAGGTCTAATATCCAGAATCTACAAAGAACTTAAACAAACAAACAACCCCATCAAAAAGTGGGCAAAGGACATGAACAGACACTTCTCAAAAGAAGACATTTATGCATCCAACAGACATATGAAAAAATGCTGCTCATCAGTGGTCATTAGAGAAATGCAAATCAAAACCACAATGAGATACCATCATGCCAGTTAGAATGGTGATCATTAAAAAGTCAGGAAACAACAGATGCTGGAAAGGATGTGGAGAAATAGAAAAGCTTTTACACTGTTGGTGGGAGTGTAAATTAGTTCAACCATTGTGGAATACAGTGTGGCGATTCCTCAAGGATGTAGAACTAGAAACATCATTTGACCCAGCAATCCCATTACTGGGTATATACCCAAAGGATTATAAATCATGCTGCTATAAAGACATATGCACATGCATGTTTATTGTGGCACTATTCACAATAGCAAAGACTTGGAACCAACCCAAACGTCCATAATAATATAGTGGATAAAGAAAATGTGGCACATATACACCATGGAATACTATGCAGCCATAAAAAAGGATGAGTTCATGTCCTTTGTAGGGATATGGATGAAGCTGGAAACCGTCATTCTCAGCAAACTATCACAAGGACAGAAAACCAAACACTGCATGTTCTCACTCATAAGTGGGAATTGAACAATGAGAACACATGGACACAGGGAGGGGAACATCACACACTGGGACCTGTCGGGGGGTGGGGGGTGGGGGAGGGATAGCATTAGGAGAACTACCTAATATAAATGACGAATTGATGGGGGCAGCCAACCAACATGGCACATGTATACCTATGTAACAACCCTGCACGTTGTGCACATGTACCCCAGAACTTAATGTATAGTAAAATAATAATAAAGAATGTCTACTGTCTTCACTATTATTTAACATTGTTTTGCAGATACTAGTCAAGGCAACTAGATAAGAGAAAAAATTATAGGTTTAAAATTTGGAAAGGAGGTACAGTTATAATTATTTGCAGACAGAATGTATAGCTGAAAAAGCTGAAGCAATCAAAAGCAAAACTACTAACATTGTAAGAGAATTCAGTAAGTAGTCTGGATGCACAATTAATATACAGAATTGATAGCCTTTATGTATGTAAACAACAACAACCAGTTAGAAAATACAATAAAAGAAATTCCATTTATAAAGGCAGTAAAAAATATTTAGGGTTAAACTTAAGACATGTGTAAGTGCTGGCTGGGCATGGTGGCTCACGCCTGTAATCCCAACACTTTGGGAGGCTGAGGCGGGCAGATCACTTGAGGTCAGGAGTTCGAGACCAGCTTGCCCAACATAATGAAACCCCAGTCTCTACTAAAAATACAAAAATTAGCTGGGTATGGTGGTGCATGCCTGTAGTCCCAGCTACTCCGGAAGGCTGAGAGAGGAGAATTGCTTGAACGTGGGATATGGAGATTGCAGTGAGCCGAGATCACGCCACTGCACCCCAGCCTGGGCGACAGAGCGAGATTCTGTCTCCAAAAAAAAGAAGTGTGTAAGAGGTATAAGGAAACATTTATGAAATTATCAAAAGAAGACTTAAACAAATGGGAAGAAATACCATATTCTTAAATTAAAAAAACCTACAGTGGTCCCCCACTTATCTGTGGGTGACATATTCCATCTACCCCCAATAGATGCCTGAAACCTTGTATAGTACAAAACCTTGTTTATAGTATTTTTTTGCTGCATATATATATATATATATATACACACATACATATTTTTTTGAGACGGAGTCTCGCTCTGTCGCCCAGGCTGGAGTGCACTGGCGTGATCTCGGCTCACTGCAAGCTCCATCTCCCAGGTTCACGTCATTCTCCTGCCTCAGCCTCCCGAGTAGCTGGGACTACAGGCGCCCGCCACCACGCCTGGCTAATTTTTTTTTTTTTTTTGTATTTTTAGTAGAGATGGGTTTTCACCGTGTTAGCCAGCATGGTCTCGATCTCCGGATCTCGTGATCCGCCTGCCTCAGCCTCCCAAGGTGCTGGGATTACAGGCGTGAGCCACCGTGCCCGGCCTTTTTGCTGTACATATTATACATACCTATGATAAAGTTTAATTTACAAATTAGGCATAGTAATATATTAACAACTAATAATAAAACAGACCAATTATAACAATATACCAGCATCACAATGCTTGTACTTTGGGGTTGTTGTTATTATTATTATTATTATTATTATTATTATTTGAGATGTAGTCTCCTTCTGTCACCGGGCTAGAGTGCAGTGGCACGATCTGGGCTCACCGCAACCTCCGCCTCCTGAGTTCAAGCAATTCCCCTGCCTCAGCCTCCTGAGTAGCTGGGACTACAGCTGTGCACCACCACGCCCAGCTAATTTTTGTATTTTTAGTAGAGACCAGGTTTCACCATGTTGGCAAGGATGGTCTTGATCTCTTGACCTTATGATCCGCCTGCCTCGGCCTCCCAAAGTGCTGGGATTACAGGCATGAGCCACTATGCCTGGCCTATTTTGGAGCTATTACTAAGTAAAATAGGGGTTACTTGAACACAAGCACTGTGATACCATGACAGTTAATTTGATAACTGAGATGCTACTCAGTGACTAATGAGCACATAGTGTATAAGCATGGATATGCTGGACAAAGGGGTGATTCACAGTCCAGGCAGAACTACAGCAGGATGGTGCAAGATTTCATCATGCTACCCAGAACAGCATGCAATTTAAAACTTATGAATTGTGTATTTCTGAAATTTTCCATTTAATATTTTTCAGACCAGGGTTGACTGCGGGTAACTGAAACTGTGGAAAGTGAAACCCACAGTTTCAGTTATCCGCAGTAAGGACTGACCTTCCTCTATATCTTGTAGGGTCCATCCTCACCTAGAACATAAAGATGTACTTGGGGGCTATTATAGACGTACTTTGGGGCTAACATAAAGATGTTTTAGGCTTATAGCTTTTGCTTTCTTATTAAATTTTCATAGGTTTTCTTGAATAGATGTTTCTTCATTTGCTGTTTGCCCTTGGGACTATTTCTCGGACTTTATTTTACTTTATTTTATTTTATTTTAGTAATTTTCACCAGTTTCACAGGGGAGCTGGTCAGTGGAACTCCTCACATTGTCATGCCACTTCTGCAGTGTGCCCTCCTCTGGGGGCCAGTAGCCACTACACCTTTCCAGAACTCAGATGTTGGGATGACAACATCAAGGGAAACCAAGGATGTTGGGAATTCCAAGATCAAGGTGCTGGCAGATTTGATGTTGGTGAGAGTCCTCTTCCTCTTCCATAGATAGCTGTCATTTCACTGTAACCTCACACGGCAGAGGGTGAGATATCTCTGGGTCTCTTTTATAAGGGCACTAATCCCATTCATGAGGACTCTACCCTCATGACCTAATCACTTCCCAAAAGCCCTTAATACCATCACCTTGGGGGTTAGGTTTTCAACATATGAATTTTGGGGCAACACACACAGTCTCTAGCAACTAGAAAGCCTTTCTAATTCTCTCTCTCTCTCATCATCGTTGGTATGAGCTCAATTCTTGTTTTTAATGGTTTAAAATTCATCCTTGTATTTAATTATTTTGGTGCTTAAATTGCACGTAGAGACCACTTTGATCTGGTTCCTGTGAACTTGTGACATACTCCCATCAATTTTTTGGAACAATTCCTTGCTTTCTGGTATAAAAATATGTTCCAGACTTATCTTGTATCCAATCCTATCCCCACCTTGGAATCAACCATTTCTTTCAAGAAGTTCTGTCTCCTTTTAGAAAGGAATGGTGTTAGAAGCTGAAATCTGGGTACTAGATTTGTTCCTTTTTACTGGGTGTCATTACTTCTTGGAACTTTCAGCAGTCAGCACTAGGAAATATATCCATGTACACACCATTGTTCTGGAGGCTGGGAAGTCCAGGATCAAGTTGCTGGCAGATTCGATGTCTAGTTAGGGCCCTCTTCATGCATTGCTTAACAATGGAGACACATTCTGAGAAAAGTCTCTTTAGGTGATTTTGTCATTGTGTGAACCTCATAGAGTGTACTTACACAAACCTAGATGGTATAGCCTACTATACACCTTGACTACATGGTATAGCCTATTGCTCCAAGGCTAGAAGCCTGTACAGCATGTTACTGTACTGCATACTATAATACAATGCTAAGTATTTGTGTATCTAAACACAGCAAAAAGTACAATAAAAATACAGAACCATAACCTTATGGGATCCCATTGTATATGCGATTGTCATTGACTGAAACATTGTTATGTGGCCCAGGGCTACATACCCGTACATACAAATGTACATACACACATATATACATATTCATACATATACATGTGCACATAAACAGGCACACAAACATACATATACAATTTTGAGGAAATTGTAGAAAAAGGTGAGAAGCGAGTGTTCTTAGTTATAGTAGGATGCCTATTAGGACTGGTAAATGTAGAGGGTGTGCTGGGATTGGAGAATCATCATTTTGCAATCATCGTAGTATTGATAGGATCAGATAACAATTGTCAATGGATACTTAACCTAGGGGAAATTTTAATGAGCAGCAGAATATTTGCATGGTCTTAAAGTGTGTCCTCACAAACTATAAGTTGCAAGGGAGAAAAAAAAACAACCCCAGTGATCATATAGTGGAGAAATCGGGCAATACCCCCGACTGAGTAATCAAAATTAATTTCACCTATGAGAGACTGGTGGCCATTATGTGCTTCCAGATGTGTTAGGCAGAAAAAGACAGAGCATTTCCTTTGGAGTATTCTGGGAGAAAATGCAAAACCTCAGTATAATCATAAGGAAATATCAGACAAATGCAAAATGAGGAATACAAAGAAAGGGTGGGTGAACCACAATCTTAGAAAAATGTCAACGCTGTAAAAGACAAAGACGAGTTGTAGACATGTTCCAGATAACAGGACACTAAAACACGTGCAACTAAATTCAGTACCTGGCCGGGCATGGTGGCTCATGCCTGTAATCCCAGCACTTTGGGAGGCCAAGGCAAGAGGATTGCTGGAGCTGAGGAGTTTGAGACCAGCTTGGGGAACATGGAGAAATCCTATCTCTACAAAAAATACCAAAAATTAGCCAGGAGTAGTGGTGTGCACCTATGGTCCAAGCTACCTGGGAGGGTGAGGTGGGAGGATCACCTGGCCCCAGAGGTTGAGGCTACATTGAGCTGTGATAGCTCCACTGCGCTCCAGCCTGGGCGATGGAGTGAGACCCCGTCTCAATAAATAAATGAAAAAAAAAGAAAATAAATTCAATACCTGACTTTAGATTAAATCCTGTGCTGGAGAGAAAAAATGCTTCATTAGATAAACTGACAAAATTGGTATATGGATGGTAGATTAGATAAAAGTATTGGATCAATGTAAATGCATTAAGTTGATAACTGTACTGTGATTATGTAAGACACTATCTCTCAGGAAATACACACTGAAGTATTTAAAGTTAAAGGACTTCATCCTCAAATGCCTCAGAAAAAAGTTATGCATGTCTACAGAGAGAAAGAAAAGAGACATAAGCCGGTGGTGGTGGCTCATGCCTGTAATCCCAGCACTTTAGGAGGCCGAGGCGGGCAGATCACCGGAGGTCAGGAGTTCGAGACCAGCCTGGCCAACATGGTGAAGCCCTGTCTCTACTAAAAATACAAAAAAATTAGCCAGGCCCAGTGGCAGGTGCCTGTAATCCCAGCTATTCAGGAGGCTGAGGCAGGGAGAATCGCTTGAACCCAGGAGGCAGAGGTTGCAGTGAGCTGAGGTCACACCATTGCACTCCAGCCTGGGCGACAAGAGTGAGACTGTCTTAAAAAAGAAAAAGAAAAGAGAGACAATGAAAGAGTAAATGATAAAGCAAATGGGGTAAAATGTTAACCATAAGTGAACCAGATTAAAGAGCATACAGTGTTTATTATGTGATTTTTTTTTCTTTTTGAAAACAGGGTCTTGCTCTGTTGCCCAGGCTGGAGTGCAGTGATGCGATCATAGCTCACTGTAATCTCAAATCCCTGGACTCAAGTGATCCTCTTGTCTCAGCCTTCCTGGTAGCTAGGACTATAGGCATGTGCCATCGTGCACAGCTAATTTTTAAAAATTTTAAATTGTCTTTGTAGAAATGGGGGGTAGGGGTGGGGATCTCCTTTTGTTGCTCAGGCTGGTCTCAAACTCCTGGCCTCAAATGATCTTCCTGCCTTGGTCTCCCAAAGTGCTGGTATTACAGGTGTGAGTCACTGCATCCAGCCTCCTGTGATACTTTTAGTTTTGCAACTTTTTATTCATTTGAAATTATTTCCAAGTAAAAAGTTTGTTTAAAAAAACCTCTTATTTAAACAAAAATCTTTGTTGAAGGAAAAGTGTTTACTTCCAGCTCTGGAAGTAAGAAGTAACTCGCATAATTCTAAAGAATCTGCTTTCATGTTATGCAATTTAGAGACAGAAGGTCTTAGTGTCATCCTGTTGGATCTACCATCTAGAGCAGGAGCTCCTCTGACAACATCCCTGGCAGGTGGTTAGCTTACCTCTTCTTGGGCATGTTCAGGGATTCACAGTCTTAAAATTACCCCATTCCAGTCTAGAATGGTGAGATGGCTGTCTTACAAATGCTTCTATACTACCTCAATATACGACTAATGCCATGTTGTAGTTAGACAACTACATAGGTTACAGTGGGTTTGGAAGATGAAAGGCTAAAGAAATGTACCCAATTCAGATGCTACTTATGTGCCACTCAAAACCCTCCTACTAAGCCTCTGTTGGAATAATGGTTCTGGGTGGTCTTATCTGCCAGCCCCTCCCAGGAGCCATGCCATACCTCTTCCTTCCTGCAGGTGCGTCACTGATGCCCTAGCATGGGTCACCTTGGGAACTGCTCTGCACGCATATCCATGCATCCTACATTTGTTGAAGAGTTAATACCCATAGGGCCATCCTTGATCAATGGACTATGGGTGTGATGGTTAAATGTTTCTCTAGGACAGTTTGCAGATGCTTCTCACAGGGCTCCTGGGAAGGACTGGCAGGGTACAGCCCCACTTGCCTTTCACAGTGGCTCTTTCTTGTGTTGGCTTTCTCTGCCTCCCTGTTTTCACTCTTGCCCATCACTCCTCTCCCTGAAATCATTGCCTGAATAGCCCATGCAGACTTTTGTCTCAGGTTCTGCATCCAGGGGGAATCAGGCTAAGATAGCATCATTAGAAAAAAAGTCTAAAACTCCTATGAGAGGGATGCTAATTGCTTATTTACCCAAATCCCACAGCTCAGCTGAATAGCAGGTAAAGCAAGATTAGTTTATCTTAAATAAATATCATTTTGGGACTCATTGACTTCTCTGCCTCTGCAACGTATCCTCTTCCTTCAACTGTTTCTCCTTCTTCTAGTTCTCCCCATCTTTTTTTTTTTTTTTTTTAAGAGATGGGGTCGCACTATGGGTTGGCCAGACTGGTGTTGAACTCCTGGCTTCAAGCAATCCTTTAAATCTCCAGAGTTTTGGGATTACAGGTGTGAGCCACTGTGCCTGGCCCTGTGTATCTCCATACCATTGACCATTCATCTCCCTTCCCTCTTTGTTTTGTCTAATCTCTGGTCCTTCATCTCTTTCCACTTCATCCTCTTTCTGTCTCCTTTATGCCTTTGCTTTTTGTTTTTCATAATTCCTCTTATCTTCTTCCCTTTCTGATTGCTGGTAAACACAGTTGACAGTCAACCTAGCTTGTATGACACTTGAATCCCATGGCTTTGCTCTCCTTGCATTGTCTCACAAACAGGGGAGCGAAAGGTGGGATTAGATTGTGTGCTGCCCCACACTAAGGATTCTGAAGGGTTTGCTAAGTAACGATGGGATTGGCCCTTAATAGGCATCCCATGAATGTGAAAGAATTAGTGAGTGAAAGGTATGCAGAGGGATGATGGGGCTTTGACATCCCCTATAGCCACAAAAATCCAGAGTTGGCTCTGGATACTCGTCCTGGGTGTGTGGACCCCTCAGCCCAATCTTCTCTCCCCAGTTTCTGTTCTTTAGCTGGATCGTGGAAGTTTATGCATTCCCAGGATGGAAAATCGAACCTGGAGAGGAGCTGGGAGACCTACAGAGAAATCTGAGTCCTCGTTGCTTCCCCCGCCCGGGATAATGCAAAGCAAGGCCAGGTCTCTGTGGAGGTGACTTGTTTTGCTTTTCTATAAAACCACCCAAACATGTGCATTTGTTCACAATTCAAATCCAGTTTATTACCAAAATGAACAAAAGGAGAATGAGGCTTAAATTAAATAAATTATGCAAATATCTCAAGAGATAAAGTTCCCAGTCCTCCCTGGGAATTATATTATCACAGGTCAGTATCACTAAGAACATTCAAAAGCATTGAAATTCTGGATTATTTCACTACTTTGCCTCCATCTTTCCTGCTTCAACCAGGTCCAGAAGAGTGTTCTTTTCCAAATATTCCAGCAGAGATGTTTTCTTCAATGTCTTCCCTCTGCCTCATGTGTTTCCAATCTTACCTCCACAGCGGGCTCTGCAACCCTCAGACATGTTGCAGATCTCTCCCTGAGCCTCAACTCCAGGTCACTGGGTCAACAATCTCCTTCAGTTCTGAGGCTGGTCTGGGGGTTAATGATTACTTGGGGGTTAAGGATCACTTCATCAAGTCCTCAGGGGATCTAGATACTTGGTTCAAAGGGGACTCTGACTTGGAATGTCCTGAGGCTCTGTGACCTTCTCCCACCTCCTGGGCCTGAGCTGGACTTGGAAGGAGGTGGAGTAGGGGAGAGTGAGTTGTCATTGGCTAAGGCTCTTGTCCTCCTGGAATTTGGCACTTCGGGTGCTGGGCACAGTGAATCCCAGATAACATTGTCCTTCGCCTTCCAAGTTTTGAGTTCCATTGGCAGCCAGATGGCATAATGAATTCACAGAAAAGCAATGCTCCTGGGCCAAGAATGTGTTGGCTCTTGGCCAGCACCCCCTCCTTTAACTCTAAGAAGACTTGTTAGCTGACCAGCTCACTCGACACACAGACACACAACGCAGGTCTGGCTGAAGTTAGAAATGGGGATGTTTTCCTAGGCTGGGCCAGCCCAACCTGTTAGGGAAGGGGTTGTTAAGCTGAAGAAGCTTGAGAAAAGCAGTGATGAGAGGCCAGAAGATTTTCTGTGCATTTCCACTGAAATTTTACAAAACACTTACACATGCAACCTATTTATTTTCAAGTCAACAGTGGGGTTCCTCTCAATACCTCCTTGTACATATGGAAAACTTAACCCCTATTTTCATCTTCATAGGAGAAGATGGCCTGAGGTCCTAAGGGTGTTAAAGAGTCTTCCTGTGCAGGAAGACCCAATCTGGATCAGCCCCTTTCCACATCTGCATGCAGTTAGGGGACGTAGCGGATCCCTGGAGGACTTCCACCTTTGCCTACAGAAGGACCCCATTGTGTCTCTGGGCCACAGGCTGATAAGGAAGAGTTAACATGATTGGCTCTTTGCCAGGTAAAGAAGGATAAGGCAGATTTACCAAAGGGAGGCATTTCCCTGATGGGCCCTGGGGTCAAGGGGGACTGTCTGGGCCCAGGTCCCATCCGTTTTCCCTGTGTTGGTACTAGCACCCTCTTCCCCTCTGAGTCTCTGGGTGCAAAGAGGAATTCCCAAAAGTTTTGTGCAGAACAACTGGTATCTATTACTAGGATGCCAGATGATTCTGCCAGCTACCCATCCCCCTCTTTGGGGTTTCTAGCCAGCCTCCAGGGGAAGGGAGCAGCCTCTGAGGGCAGTGATGTTTCAGGAGGCTGAGGCAGAACCTTAGTGGGCTGTCCCCGGGGAGGTAGCTCTGGCTACTCTGTCCAGGCTAGAGTCTGATGTGCTTGCTGACAGCAGTGGTGGTTTGGGCAGCCTTGGGGTTGATGGAGGGGGGGCACATAGTTACCAAGGCCTAGACTCCTGGGTGTGGAGAGCACATGGTCCCTGGGTGCAGGGCTGCCAGAGACAGAGTTGAGGCAGCTGGGGAAGGCAAGCCAGAGTCCTAACCAAGTTTATCCCTATGTCCCGTGACAGCCTGACACCATCTGACACCGAGCCGTGTGGGCTCTGGGACACTTTTTGAAGCTTGTACAGCAGGCCAGCACAGTTGTACTTGTCCTTCTGTTTTTGGCTCACTCGTAAAAGCTGGAAGTCAAGGTGTCCTTCAGCTGCCAAGGACAGGGCAGAGGTGGGTGGGGTGGAGTGAGCAGGAGGCTTGTCCATTGCGGCCAGGGCCTGACGGGTGAAGAGTGGGCTCACCAGACTCTCACTCCTGTAAGGGTAGCACCCCCCTGCTGCTGAGAGGCTCTCTCTGGAGATGCGGGGAGGGAAGGAGGGGAGGAGAGACGGGGAGAGGAGAGAGGAACCCAAGCTCTGGGGGATGCACTTTCCTCCGCCTGACACCCCCTGTGACCCCAGGCTCATCCTTTATGGAAGTCCCAAGTGCCAGGCACTCTGTAGGCAGCATGAGGACTGGCTGAGCCCTCACAGGGCGGTCAGGGTCTCTGCGTGAAACATGCTCCCGAACATCTCCTGCAGGAACCACAGGAAGGAAGTGGGAGGGGAAGAGAGAGGTTAGACCAGTTGGGGTCACAGTGGCTGCAACCAAGAGGTGACCCTAGGAACCCCTGGCCAGAACGAGGCACCTGTGTGTGTGTGTGTGTGTGTGTGTGCGAGAGTGTGTGTGAACAGGGGAGAGGCAGGGTCAGCCTAGGAGGTGAACCAGTCCAGCGTGGCAGGAGCAGGTGCTGAAATCTACATGTGAATCACCTCCTGTGTGCTGTGTGACCTTCCACGTGTCCCTCGCCCCCTAATAGCTTCACTTTCCTCATTGGGTAAAATGAGGGTTGGCAGTAGACAAGCTCTGAAGTCCTTTCTCACATTGATAAGTATTTTGGTCCTATCCAGGCTTTTTGGAATGTGCTGGAGATTCCAAGAGGGCACCGAAATCAGTCTGCCAAATCTTTGTGGCTCCAGCTCTATTTTCTAATCTGTCCCACCTGCCATCAGCACTGTGAGAGACGGATTCAGAGCACCATGGAGCTCAATGTCAAAAAGAATGGGAAGAGGCACAAAGAGAGACACTACTTCTCATAGACCCAAAGCCAGATTTCTCCAAACCTAGTCATCTGGTTTCTTTTAATTCAGGGCATTGGTGGGGTGATGTTAATCCAGGGGCCCTATGGGGATGGTGATCCCTCATATCCACACATCTTTTAGGTTTTGTTTTGTTTGTTTGTTTTTGAGACAGTCTAGCTCTGTCACCCAAGCTGGAGTGCAGTGGCACGATCTTGGCTCACTGCAACATCTGCCTCCCAGGTTCAAGTGATTCTCATGCCTCAGACTTCCGAGTAGCTGGGACTACAGGCATGCACCACTACGCCTGGCTAATTTTTGTGCTTTTAGTAGAGACGGGGTTTCGCCATGTTGGCCAGGCTGGTCTCAAACTCCTGACCTCAGGTGGTCCGCCCACCTCAGCCTCCCAAAGTGCTGGGATTACAGGTGTGAACCATTGCACCCAGCCACATATTTTTTAGTTCTTAAGGCTTGTCCACATGCAATAATAATTCATTTGTAGACCCAGAATCCATCTATTCTACCATAACGTAAGTTTCTAAAAGGCAGAGGCCTTTGTTTTGCTCACTGCTATGTGCCCATCCTGAACTGTGTCAGGCAAACAGTAGGTACGCCATAAATACCGGCTGAATTAATGAAAGAACAAGTGACTGCCCTGCCAATCTTGTGTGGTGGATGGGACAGGTATTACCTATGTTTCCCCTAATTTCACAGATGATAAAATCTAGGGCCCAGGGTGTATGTGGCTTGCTCAGGGTCACGTGGGTGATGTGTTGGAGAATAAGAATAGATACTGGTTCTCTAGGACTTGGTCCAGTGACTCATCCTCTCCCCACGATGCCTTTCAGGGAGTGAGAAGAATGAAAACAAAGGCCAGGCATCGTGGCTTATGCCTGTAATCCAGGCACTTAGGAGACCGAGGCAGGCAGATTGCTTGAGATCGGAAGTTCGAGACCAGCCCAGCCAACATGGTGAAAAGCTGTCTCTACTAAAAATACAAAAATTAGCTGGGCGCAGGCCTGAAGTCCCAGCTACTCGGGAGGCTGAGGCAGGAGAACCTCTGGAACCCGGGAGGCAGAGGTTGCAGTGAGCCGAGATCATGCCACTGCATTCCAGTCTGGGTGATAGAGTGAGACTTTGTCTCAAATTAAAAAAAAAAAAAAAAAGAAAAGGAAAAGAAAAAGAAACAAAGATGACCACAAATCTTTGTGGCCTTGAATGTGACTGCTCTGGGCTGGAGGTGAGACAGCTGAGTGAACGCCTTGTATTTGACAGTGACCCCATCCTTCCCCCCCTCGCCCTGCTCCCACCCTCACAGCCCCTTCCCTCAGCTCACCTGCTCTAAGTCCCAGTAGCTGCGAATGTCCTCCTCTGAGTCGTACAAGGAGAGCTCAGCGTCCCCTGGAGCCTGGAAGGGAGGAAGCCAGTGCAGAATGAGCTTCAGTGACTGAACAGCAAAGTTGGTGCATGGTGGCAGGAAAAGGGACAGGTGGCCGGCTCTGGTTGGACGCTGCTTCCTGACACATGACTTATCCTCTTGCCCCTTCCCTTACCTGCCTCACAAAAACAGCACGGCTGTGGTCTTCCCCCTTATACCAGACAGGTGTGTATCGCGGTCTTCCCTCCTTTGTGGGCCGTTAGAGGCAGGGAAGGTTTTACTCAGCTTAGAAAAACTATTGGCTAGCTGCCTGACCTTGGGGAATTCCTGTCCTCCTGGGAATCTATTTTCTAATCTGTTAAAGTCTGATAACCAGCCTCACTTTGCCTGCTTTGTCCCTCACAATGCTGTTGAAAAGGTGTGTGTTTATGTGTGTGATTTGTATCTGTGAATGTAGTCTATAATATGTAAGTATATATTATATAAAATATAAATTATTTATAAGTCTATGACTAATCAAGTATACATACCAACTAGAGTAGCTGAACATGATTAGGGCACTAACAACTAATGCAGCTTCCTCCAGAATCTCCCTCTTTGCTCTGCTGACAAATTCACGAAGCAGGAAAGCCCGTTGTTTCCCCAGGGTTTCCCTCTAGGCATGGAGGGCAGGAGCCAGCGCCCTGTGTGTTCCTGGGCAGTCTTTCAGCACTTAGAACAGATGGTTTCACCTTCATCAGTCTCTTAAGGCAAAGAGCAAATCATTGCTCTAGGGCCAGAAAAGCCTTTCTTATGATCCACAGAGGGCAGGGGAGGTTTTTACCCAGGGCTGGGGCACAACCAGAGTCTTGGGAGACCAAGGGCAGGAGCTGAGCTGGGAGGGGACCCTGAGGGCTAGAGATGACTGGGGATCTGGGCAGGGACCCCAAGGGGGTAGGCTTTTTCTGACTCCCCAGTCTTCTGGAGTTTTAGATGGTGTTATTTGTATCCCATTTGTATGTCACTTACTGAGCTAGTAAATTAAATGTCAAAAAGCTGAGACAAAACTCAGACCCAATCTCTTTATCCCTCACCAGCCTGAAATCTCTAAGCTCCGGTAAGTTAAAATGGGTAGGCTTACTCCCCTCCCCTCCCTTCCTGAAAGCCCCCTTTAGAAAGAGATGAGGAGGAGGCAGGGAACAATGCCAGCAGAGTGGGCCTGCTCTACTATGCTTTGGGTGTTTGTGCAACCAGAAAACTTATATTGATAAAGAATTTTTACAATACACAAAGTGCTTTCAAGTGACACAAAAGATGTAATTATCATTTAACCCTAAAACAAAATAAAAGAAAAATGCAGAGAGGTAGGTAATGTTAGTTGATGGTGCTCATTCTATAGATAAGGAAACAGATTCAGAAAACTGAAATGGCAGACTTGATATTGGAACTTAAACCTTCTCCTGTGTTCTTTCTAATAATGCCTCTTGGTCCTGCTATTTCAGTGCCTTGGAGCCTAGGATTCCCCAGGTGCAAGAACCTTACCCCTTGGAAGTTGCGTCCTGGGGTCACGTCTCTAGCATTTGCCTGGGCAAAGAGGACTGCGTCATGTATGCTGGGAAAGACGTGCTTGCATTCTAGACTCCCATCCTCAAAGACGCCTCCATGGCTAATGTCATTGTACACCTGGGCTAGAAGGAGAAAAGATCACCTTCAGAAAGATAACGGCCATTGTGGATTGGAGCTGGGGGTGGGGAAGATAGTGAGACCAGAGCAGGGATGGGAGAGGCCTGAGGTCCCAGCTCTTGCTGTATCTGAGGGCCATGGCATTGGCAGTGCAATATCAGTTCTGGACAGCAGAGGGCAACATGAACTTGAGGATGCTGAAGTTTCAACCCAGGGCAGAAGGAAGCAGTTTGATTTAGGGAGTCAGTACTTTGTGGTGATTCGAGTGGAAAAGCCTAAGCCATCCTTGAAGAGGCCGCTGCCAGTTCTATCCCCCAAGGACCCATCCTTCCTCTTGTTTTCCCAGACCTTTCCAGCAACTTCCAATGTGTGGCATTGGAAGTTTGTGTGGATTACTCTTAATCCTAGAGATGGTTTCCTGAGGGGGTGTCCAGTGAGGTTGGGGAGAATCCACTGCTTCTAACTCCAGAACATATCATAGCAGGTCATTGCCACTGCAGATTCTCTCCCTGAACGTGGCCATGCGGAGCTTGGGAACTGCAGCCCTGCTGGAGGGGGTCTGACCCAGTGCAGGGAGCTGGGTGTGTGTATGTGCCCCTTCACATTCTCCTGTGTGTCTGTATGCACTTGCTCCCACATCTCTGCACTTTGTGTACATGCTAGTCATGTAAATGTCTGCTGCCCTGTGGCCACGTCCTTGAGGCTGTGTATACGCACCCTTTGGAGGCTGTATGCCTACAAAACTGCATATTTATATGTTCCCTGGGGAATTAGGGTACTGTGTGCTCTATGCCTATATCGATTCACAGAGTTTCTGATTGGGAGAGGATCCCCAAATCCATCTAGTCAACCCTCTCGTTTTACATAGGTAGAAATAGATCCCTTGAGAGATAAAGTGACTCGGCCAAGGATACATGGCAAATTAGTTATGGGGTAGATTAGAATCCTAGCTGTCCTTTTGTAACTCCATGACCTCCTCACCCCCACTCTGTCACTAAGGCCCCTAGGATGTTTATGCAATCTGACCAGTCTCTTTGGACTTGTACCTGAAGCTTTTATGAGCAGGCAGCAGCTTGTGGGGGATAGCTGGGTGCTCTCATTTCCAACCTCCTCACTATTCAGACCCCTCCAACCTGTTCCTACCCCACACTCCTTGCCAGTCTTTCAGTCCCTAAATGTCCTCTTTCTCTTACCATGGATGTTCACCAAGAAGACCTTCACGCCGATCTTCCTATAGGTGGAGCTCAGCTAGAAGTGTTGTTGGGGTAGGGAGGCAAAAGGAAAGGAATGTTCTGAGTGGGTCTCAAAAGTGATTCACAAAACGTACTTCAGAGGGGAAGCCAAACAAATAAGCAACCCTGAGAGCCCAGCAGCCAAAGATAAAAATAGCAGCAAAGCACACCACTTCTCCCTGGAGTGTTGGCTGACGGCTTCTCTGGGAAGTGGAGCGGAAATGGACTTTTGCCAACGTGGCGGGCACTTAAAGTCACCATGGCCCCTTCTTGTGGAGCTAGATATTTTCTTTTTTTTTCTTTTGAGATGGAGTTTCACTCTGTTGCCCAGGCTGGAGTGCAGTGGCGCGATCTCGGCTCACTGCAACCTCCGCCTCCTGGGTTCAAGCAATTCTCTGCCTCAGCCTACCGAGTAGCTGGGACTACAGGGGCCCGTCACCACACCTGGCTAATTTTTGTATTTTTAGTAGAGGCGGGGTTTCACCATGTTGGCCAGGCTGGTCTTGAACTCCTGACCTTGTGATCCACCTGCCTTGGCCTCCCAAAGTGCTGGGATTACAGGAGTGAGCCACCACGCCCGGCTGATCTTTTCTTTCAGTAGCTTAGATTCTCAGACTTCTTTGTGGCTTCAGACAGAAACTACAGGGGAGGATGGAGGCTCAGGGAGTCTAGAGCTTCAGCCAAGGCTGGCCTGGACTCCAGATCCCGGCTAAGGAAGCCGGCTGAGGCCCAAGGCTGGGTATGGGGCCTGCCCTGCGCCTGGTTGATGGTGAAGTCAGTCCGAACACTCTCTGTGCCCATTGTTCCCCTGGCTTGCCTCTATCTGAGCCAGCTCTGAGGTTTGCTGACTCCCGCCATTGGCGGTGGCTGCTGGAAAGTTATCAGATGGATACATTCATTCAAGGTGTCCCGTGGGCTCTCTGTTTGGCCTGATGGTGTGGGGCACTGGTATTATTTCTTCTCCTGTCCTAGGGTGGCTGGTGAATGAGGGACAAGGGCAGCAGATCATGAACCAGGAGCCAAACTGGACCCTCCTCAGAGACCCTGGGTGGGTTCCTGATGGCTGAGAGGGACTTGGGATGGCCACTGCTGGGGGTGTTGGGAGCACAGGGGCCTGAAACTCTGGTAGACTTCTCCCGCCACTCATTGTCATGGGCCGTCTGGGCCTGCTCTGTGGAGAATGTCTCAACCTGGTGGCGTCTGGGGAAAGGAGGGATTCCTAGGAGCCGTTAGCCTCCCTGGTGAGCTTCCTCCCTCAGCTTCCTGAAATGAGGGCTCCCAGGAAAGGGAATGTGGAGAGCAGAGCGGAGGGGGTGGAGTGGGTGGTGCTTGCTGTCCCCGAGGGCCTCACCTTGGCCAGGGCCTTGATGCCCATCAAGTCCACGAAGCTGACTCCACTCATGTCCAGGATGAGGGTGTGGAAGGTGACGAAGGGTGGGATGCTGGCCAGCGTGTCACTGGGCTCGCCGGGGGCCTCAGCGGAGGCCGGTGGCTCACTCTGGGCAGGTGAGGAGCTGTCAGGGCTGAAGGTGATATAGGACACGCTGGTGCCGTTAGCCGGGGTCTGGTTGTTGTTGGGGTCGGTGGGGGGCGCATTCTCAAAGTCCTGCTGCAGCTCCTGCAGGGAGACAGTCTGGAGGGGTGGGGACAGTGGGCAGAGTCAGGGACCACCAGACTGAGCCAGACCTTGCTGTGACTGAAGCAGGGGCATGGAGGGTGTAGGTGTAGTGGAATAACTCGCCTCGGTGATGGTGAACACAGACCCTGAAAGCTCCACCAGAGAGGCCTCTCCCAAAGCCCTTTCTTAGGCAGGGCCTGCAAACTTGGTCTCCTACAACCCAGACAAAGTCAGAGGACCCAGCCAAGAGAGGCACTGAAGCCTCAAGCCCACTCTGTCTGGGAGAAAGCCCCTCCGGGGACACTGAGCTCCTTTATTTCTTGAGACAGAGTCTCCCTCTGTTGCCTAGGCTGGAGTGCAGTGGCACTATCTCGGCTCACTGCAACCTCTGCCTCCCGGGTTCAAGTGATTCTCGTGCCTCAGCCTCCTGAGTAGCTGGGATTACAGGTGCCCACGACCACGCCTGGCTAATTTTTGTGTATTTTTAGTAGAGACAGCGTTTCGCCACGTTGGGCAGGCTGGTCTCGAACTCCTGAACTCATGAGAGTGATTCTCCCATCTCGGCCTCCCAAAGTGCTGGGATTACAAGGATTACTGCCGTGGCCACCCCAGCCTTGCTAGCCCTGGGCTGCCTGGGTTCCCCAGGAAATTCACTGCTGTTCCCCCTCTGGGTTGTTCAAAAGTCCATGGGCCATGTCCTATCTTAGCCAGAAAATGGAGAAGGGCCTTGGGGGTTCAGTGGCTTCCCTGGGAGATGGTAGCACCTCATCCAAGAAGAAAAATGCCCAGGCTGGGCGCAGTGGCTCAGGCTTGTAATCCCAGCACTTTGGGAGGCTAAGGTAGGTGGATCACCTGAGGTCAGGAGTTTGACACCAGCCTGGCCAACATGGTGAAACCCAATATCTACTAAAAATACAAAAATTAGCTGGGCGTGGTGGCACCTGTAATCTCAGCTACTTGGGAGGCTAAGGCAGGAGAATCGCTTGAACCCCAGAGGTGGAGGTTGCAGTGAGCCAAGATAACGCCATTGCACTCAAGCCTGGGTGACAAGAGCAAAATTCCATCTCTAAAAAGAAAAAGAAAAAAAAAGAAGAAAAATGCCCAGTGGCTACCAGGCAGTGTTCCCAGAGTCTTTCTGTCTTTGCCTGTCAGGGTGGGAAGCGGGGCCCCCAGGGTACCATGAGTAACAGGGGGCAGTATCAGAATGGGCAGGAGAGCAGGGCACGGGGCTGCTTCTGGCCTCCATTCACCTTGGTTTTCATGAATAGAGACCTCCTCTGTTGTGTGGGCCTCATTCTCCGCTTCTCCTGCTTCTTGAGGTATTTTTGCTTGGCTAGTAATACTTTCTGGGGGTCCATGCCTGTCTGCAGGGAGAGAGCCAACAGCAATCTTGACCTCCACCCTCTATGGGAGTGGCCTATTCTCAGCTCCCACCGCCCTTCTGCTTCCATCTTCTGGCCACTCTCTGTCCAGAGCCTCTGGTCGCCAGGGACTGAGCCTTACCTTGGCAATGACCTTTTGCCTGAAGATCTCTGAGTTGGCAAAGTAGAGAGGGGAGCAGTACGTGATGATTTTAATCCCCTGGATATCCTGGGCCTGTGACAGGGAGACTGAGCTCAAGTTGCAGAAATGTCTTTATTGGCTTTAAAAAACAACCTCTTCTTGGGGTGGTGCAGAGCAAAAGAAGGAGGTCATAAGCTTGAATTACCTACCCTATTATAGGTCTTGGGATTCACATAAATGTCAGTGTCCATGACCTGGGCCAGTGCATAGCCATTTCGACTGGATGAAGCAGGAAGAGAAAAACATAAGAGAATGCTAATGGCATATGGGCCTGGAAGGGTGCCCCTGCTGGGGCGGGGGCAGAGCCAAGGTAGGATGGGGTCCTGTCCTCACCCCCAGACTTGCTGTGTCTGTCTTTTTGCACTGGAGGCACATGTCTGGTGGCCTGTGGCCTCCTATAACTATGAGGATGACAGGCAGGTCCTTGACATAGCTCCCAGACCACAGGGCAGGGGAGAGAAGTGGTGGGAGAAGTGGTGGGAGTCGCCCTGAAGTCATCATTTCCTTGTTCTGAGTTCTCAAGAAGAGAAGATAGGATTCCCCCAACATTCAGCATACTCCCTGCCTTGGCCAAGACCCCTTCTCTGTAATACTCCCAGTGTGTAGAACACAGCTTCTGTCTTCCACCCTGGCGCTCTCCTGGGGTGGGGTCCCATTTGGTTTGGGGTTCTAGCAATGTCTTTGGAAGGATGTTGAATCTCACCACCTGCCCTTGCCCTCCTTTCTCTGCCACTGCCCTCTCCCCAGCTGTCCCCAGCAAGACTATGCTGGCTTTCTCTGGGGTTTTCAAGATATGGGAAGTCAAACAGCCCAGACTGTGCCCACAGTCCGGGCTGGGTTGGGCTCTCTTTGGGCCTGGCAGCACCTCCAGTGCCAGGCCCAGAGGTGGAAGGTACAGTGGACTAAGCCAGGCCGTGGCATGGAAGCCCTTTGCGGGCTGGCCCAGGGACCCGACTGTGGGCCTAGGAGGGCAGAAGCTATCACTTACAACTGAGTCTGGAAGACCACGACCAGGACGGAGAAGGCGACACCCACTGCCACACCATAGGGCAGGCTGAGGAAGAAGGAGGAGAGGAAGCTCACTACCCAGATGCACTGTGAAAAGAGAGATGTCAAAAGCAGACCTGGGGAAAAAACAACCTCTTTCAGGAAGTCTTCCTGGATTAGCCAAGGCCATTCTCTGTTAGTACAACCTCAGAGCCTCTCTTCTCTTTTTTTTTTTAAATAGCATTTTTGCAATATTTTATGTATTTGTGCTTTGGTTACACTTTCCTCTTTCCCTTAGATTGACTGTGGTTGCCTGATCTTGTCTGTGTTTTTAATAGAAGCCTCAGCACACAGGGAGGTGGCATCTATAAGAGCATGCATCTTGGGTCAGATCTGTTTGGGTTCAAAATGTGTTTGTTTGTTTGTTTTTGGAGTCACAGGGTCTTGCTCTGTTGCTCAGGCTGTAGTGCAGTGGCAAGATCAGCTCACTGGAGCCTCAAACCCTTGAACCCAAGTTGTGCTCCCGCCTAACCTTCCTGAATAGTTAGGACTATAGGCACGTGCCACCACACCCAGCTAACTTTTTATTTTTCTAGAGATGGCTCTCGCTAAGCTGCCCAAGCTGACCTTGAAATCGTGACTTCAAGCGATCCTCCTGCCTCAGCCCCCTAAAGTGCTAGATCACAGGTGTGAGTCACCACACCCAGCCCAAAATTTTGTTCTTTAATGGCTATGTGAAACAAAAGGAGAATAATAATGCCTACCTCATGAAAGGATTCAAAAGTTAAGGAATGTGACGGTCCTAGCCTAGTGATGGATGCTCAGTAGGTGATCAATAAATGTGAGTTCCCTCTCTCTGTCTCACAGCGAGCTGCGTGGGCCCTGACAGGAGCTCAGCAGTGCTTTCTGATCGGCTGGGGGCCTGGTTTTGTGTGTGGGTAGGGGGCAACATTGGGTGAAGTTTTGATAGTTGCCCCCTATAGATTTTAAGACCTGGAAGTTCCTCTAAAGGAAATAAATCTGCCCAGATTCCTGTAGAGAATTGCTGTGAAGATCAAATGGAAACAAAAGCCGCCATATGAACCTAAGGAAATACCACCATAGTGGGGGCTTGTTGGGTTATGGTCAAAGCAGATCCTTGGGCTGGGAACTGAGGTATAATTTTTCTCCCTGTCCTCATCACTGTCTCTCTGGGTGACCACAGATGAGCCACTCACTTCTCTGGCTTTAAGGATTTTCTTCCCTGCCCTAGGTGGGTGAGACTGCCTTCCCTATGAGACAGTACAGCCTAGAGGTCTGGAGTCCAGGACTTGGAGTTTTAATCCAGACTCTACCACCTCCTACCTCTGTGGCCTTTGACAATTTACTTAACCATTCTGAGCCTTGGTTTCATCACCGTTAAGAAAGTTTAGTAAATCCTCTCCCATAGGTTATGGCGGGGCTTAAATGGAGAGAAGGCAGCGTCGTCAAAACACACTGGCCTTCATTACTATGCCCAGTGGATGATGCGGTGGAGTGTGTGACTAATCATAACAATAAGTCATGTTTGCCGAATGTTTGCGCTCATGTGGTGTTTTCCCACTGTGATCTCATTTAATCCTCGGAACCAGCGTTTGACGCAACCATGACTGCATGAGTCTCACCCCCATTTACAGATGAGGAAATAGAACCCCAGGGAAGTCTAGTAACTTGCTCAAGATTTTGGTCCTCTGGCTTTATGTTCTAGGTTTTTTTTTTTTTTAAATACAAACTATTTCCTTTTGTTTTTTAAAGCTGTATGTCATAAAGTAGTCATAGCTAAGCTTTATTGAGTAGAAAATACGATGTAGACAACATGTTTACTTGTATTACCTTGCTTCTTCTTCATAGAAAACCCTGGGAGGCAGAGAGTATAAAATAACCATTTCCCCAATTAAGACGCCAAGACTGGGAAAGGTTAAGGGGCTTGCTATTGGCCATGGAGCCAGCAGATGGCTGAGTTAGGGTTTGAACATAGGATGTTTCACTTCGAAACTTGGACTTTTAACCACTCATCTCATGCTAATTAGGAAGCAGCAGACTAGAGGGTTCATTGTTAGGACAGGGCTGACAGGGCTATGGGGTTGGAGGAGAGGGCAGGGGCATGGCCAGTACCCAGAGGCTGCCCGATACTTACACAGTCCAGCTTGCTCTTCCTCCACAGGTAGTAGGGGTCGGTGAGTTGCTTGAGGGAGTTCTTGAGATTGACAGCGATCAGGGCTCCTAGCACAGACTAGAGAAGCAGAACATTGCTCCAGGACCCCAGGGTCTCCCCTTCTTTTTGCCTTCCTGCGCATACCCGACCCCAAGGCCTGGCAGGACAGAGACGGAGTTCTGGAACACCTCCCCTGGCTGATCCCCCAAATCTCTGCATTCGACCTTAGGTTTGGAAAGTGCTGGCGTTAGAGCCATGGGGTCCTTCCTGGCCCCATCCTTTCCCTATCTCTCTTCCCTGATCTCTAAATGACGCATGCCTAGAGCCCTCCTAGCTGGGCTATATAAGAGCCTGGTACTCATGGGTAGGTGCAAATGTTGCCTAGGGATTAGACTCTGAGGCCAGAAGGCTGGAGTTTGGGACCAGCCCTGCGCTGTAAGCTGCCTCACTATGGACAAGGTTACTTAGACTCTCAGACTCAGTTTCCTTCACCTGTAAAATGGGGAGGATAAAACCTGCATTGTCTACCTCACAGTTTGTGGTTGAGACTAAGTATGACAACAGTGGCACTTTGTAGTCCGTAAAGTGCCACACAACTCTCAGGGATTGTTCTTATTGGAGTCTTTCGTTGACTTCTGCTCGATGGCTGGGCTCTTACCTTAGGGAGAGGATACAGATAGATCCCCAGGACCAGCATGGTGATCATCACCACCAGAGACACACACAGGCTGGCCACCTATTCCGAGAAAGAGTTGGGGATAGAGGGAAGGTGTGAAATTTTTGCTCTTGATTTATTTCCAATCCCTGGCTTTGGTGGAGTGGAGACTAAGAAGGGAAGAAGGGGGTCGGAGAAGAGCTGGCCTGGCTTGCAGTGCCCAGGCTTTTTTGGGGCAACTGTTCTGTTACCACCTCCCCCCAACTCCCCTAGAACAAGGCTCACCTGGGATTTTCCTCCAGCTCCATCCACAGCCAGAGTGACAGAAAGCGCACAGCAAATGACATGAATTTTAAAGAAGGAGCCAAAGAAGTTGCTGCAGCCGAGAGCGATCATCTCCTGCAGGGAGGGGACAGGATTAGAAGCCAGTGTGGGGCTGGGGGGCACGGGGACCAAGTGCAGTCAGGCATGCAAGCTGGACTGTGGGCGTAAGACCTGAGAGTGACCCAGTGGCTATAAAGTCACACATTCCCAGTCAAGAGGAGGTCAGCCTCTTGGGGTCAGAGGACCCCCTATCCCCCACACTCGAGGCAGCCTGCCTCACCTCAGCCCAATGATCTCCCCACCCAAGATATGTCATGCCAGGCCTGAGTTGACCTGTCCTGCCCAGTCCTGCCGGGGGTGGCCAGAGCTACCTGGTTCGAATCCACATCGTAGCCGTGCTTGTTGGCCAGGGTCCGGCCCATAGCCAGGTTGATGACGTAGCTCACGATGGCTAGGGAGAAGGCTGTGCCTATCATGTCCTTCCACTGTGAGACCACAGGCGACACCGGGGTGGGGAACCTGCCGAGGAGCCAGGAAGGAGGCAGAACCCAAGGGTGTGAGTGGGGAGGGCAGCCAAGTCCTTCACCAGCCCACAGGGACCAGCCAGGCCCCCATGGTGTGCCGGGATCTTTGCCTAAGTTATCCCATCCAGTCTGAATCCTCAGCACCACCCCATAGCGTAGGGACCATCACTCCTGTTTTACAAAGGAGGAAACTGAGGCTGAGAGAACCTAACTTGCCCAAGGTCCCCGGGCCAGTATGTGGTAGGGCCTCGTTTGTTAACTCCCAGATTCTGAACCCTGTATGCTCACGAGTCCACAGACCCCTAGACCTTTGGTGCTATGTGGTCTTCCCTCCCTTGCCTGTTCCAACCCTGCAGGACAAGCGTCACCCCTCTCCTCCCAGGGCCCAGCATGGTGCCTGGCACAGAGTGGATGCTTCATGAATCTGGTTGAACCTAATAGTTCCCTTTCTACATGGACAAAGAACCAATGCATTAGAGCAAGGCAAAGAGCCAGCAAGGGGCTGTTCAGAGAGGCTTTGTTTAACAGCATCAGTTGAATGAGATTTATAAGGGGAGTGTGGCAGTTAAGACTCATTTTTCATAAAATAGCCTACATTGGCTGGTTGTGCGGCCCTTCTCAGGAAACGGTAATAGTAATAATTCATACATGGTCAGTGTCATACAGTTTCGACTGCACTTTCATAGAGTTCATCTTGTCTCCCTCTCCGAGCTCAGGCCTTAGTGGGGCATGAGGTGCGGGTGGGCCAGGCTTCTGGGCCACCTGGACTCACCCGCGTTGGATTTCTCCCACGATCTGCATGTGATACTTTTTGGGCATCTTACAGCCCCCGGAGATAGCTGTTGCCACCACCACCTGCAAACCCCAGAGTGGAGAATGGGGATTGGCCCTAAGGTGGGGCCAGGGCAGGGGTCTCTCTCGTCTCCCTTTTCTCTGGGGACCCTGAATCCCACTCCCCTGCCTCCTTAGGGGGAATTATTAGAGCAGTAGAAAGAGAGGAAACGCCACATACAGGGGATGGGATGGATTCACAACTGACTTCCTGTCCCACTGGCTGCCAGTTGAGGGGATGGGGTGAGGAAAGGTAGGGGCTTCCTCATCTCACAGCCTGGCCCCCCAACATCCCAGCTCTGAACAAGGTCCTTACCACAATCATCTCTGTAGGGATGGGGAAGCGAATCTTGTGCATGTAGCGAGCATTGAGCTCCTTCACCAGCACCAGGAAGGCACCGCTGATGACAGCGAAGATGAGCGAGGCGATGTTGGTGTGGGGGAGGTTTTTGCAAATGTCAATGAAGGTCTGGGGGAAAGAGCATCATGCTCACAGGCTCCCACCCCTTCTTCCCATACTACCCCACCTTTGGGTGTGTGACCCAGGGAAGGGATGCCATCAAAGCTAATGGAGGCACACCAAGACAGAATTAAAACCCTGATCAGGAACCCTGTCCCGTCGTCCACCGCCCTTTCCCAAAAGGCACATGGGGAACTTGTGCTAGAAAAGGAATGCTTTCTTTTTCTTTAGAAGAGTTTGGGCTGAAGGAGGAGGGATGGAGATTAGACATAAGGCAGGACTTTCCAGGCAGGGAGGGGTTGAGGCACTAGAATGGGGAACTGGCGGAGAATGTACAGCTCTTTTCTGCAGGGATTAACTACCAAGAACCTCTGTGAGCCTCAAGGTCATCACTTTGACCCTCCCATGACAGAAACCCCCTCAGAATCCTCTCTGAACAACAGCTAAGCCAGCCCTTGCAATGAGGAGCTCACGACATCTTAAAACAGTACATTCTCCTCATGTGTCTGCTGGAGCCTGGCTCCATTGGCAGGGGTGCATCCCCAGACTCACAAAGACGATGGACCCTGGGCCTGTGTAGGAGGGGATGGTCAGTCCGAAGATGTACTTGAGCACCGAAATCAGGATCTGCAGGCCGGCGGCCGTCATGAAGCCCCGGATGAAGGACTCGGAGAGGTAGATGGCCACAAAGCCAAACTGCATGAAGCCCAGACCCATCTGAGAGGAGGAAAAGGGTGGTTGGTGGTGGAAGACCGATGTGGTTCAGCAGTTCCAACGACCCGCCCCACACACACGCAGGTCTGGAGCTCCATGCAGTCCTAGCGTAGCAGTAGCTTGAGGGAAATGGACCATCTGTGACCTTCACCTGCCCTTGACTGTGCTCTACATGGCTGCCATCAGACCTTCAGCTCCTTTAGAGCATGGGCCTTTCTGTCACATCACCTCTCTGGCTTTGGCTTATCTGTTAAATAAGTCTGGTCCTCCCCCGGTGTTTTCTCTCTCAGTAAATGACACCATCATTAACCTGGTTGCCCAACCAAAAACTTGAGAGTCATCCTCCCTTACCTCCCACATCCAGTCTATCACCAAGCTCCTGGTAAAACATTCTTTTCAAGTCCAGCCCCATCTCTTTCTCTACCTGGTCTTCGCCTGCATTATTCCTGCCTGGGCCTCTGCAGAGTCTCCCAACAGGTCCCCTGCCTTGATTCTAATCCACCTCCCACTCATCATTGTGTAGCCCGAATGATCCTTATAAACTGCCAATCAGACCCAAAGTCGCTGTTCAGAGAACAGACCCCAGATCTCATTGTCTGGTTCCTGCCTACTTTTCCATCCTCTTCTGGGCCCTCTACCCTCCAGCCACACCAAGCCCCTTACTTTGCCTGCGCAGATCACACTCTCTCAGGCCTCAGTGTTTTTAGGCACTGTTCCTTCTGCCTGGACCATCCTCTGTATATCTTGTTCCTGGTTAAGTTCTCATCCTTTAAGAGAGGTGGAGTGTCACCTCCTCTTTGAGGTCCTCCGTGACTCTGCTCTGTGTCCCTACAGTCTTTGTACATGGCTCTACTTTGCTGCTTATCTCACTGCATACAAATTTATCTGTTGACATGGCTCCTTCCTCTGCTGGGCTGTGAGCAACTTGTGAATTGGACCTATTTCTTACTTATCTTTGTATCCCAGCATTTAGCCTAGTTCTTGGCACAAAACCGAATGAATGAGTGAATGAAAAGGCGCTCTCTGGGACTGTGTTTTGCTCTTGCATTCTGTCATGTTGTGCTTCCCTTCATAAAACCTAGCAGAATACTTTGCAACCATTTGCAGAAGCTCAATTTATGTTGTGCAACTGCTGCTGTGGCTTGGAGCAGAGGAGGCTGGAGCGGAGTGAGGGATGTTAGAGAAAATTAGCAGTCTGCAAGACTGTGCTGGCAGAGAGTTGGGTTTCTCCACGGGATAATGGAGAGAGGCTGTGAGTCTTTTACAGGTTTAAAGCTCAGGACAGTTTTACCAGGTACAGCTGTTGTTTTTTTGTATGGTCCTGCTACATGCAGATGAGGAGATACTGTTAAATTTCAAGGTTCACTTTAGCCCTGGGATGGGGAGGAGGGAGGAGGTGAGCCCTAACTTGGTTTGTTGTTTTTTTTTTTTTTTTTTTTTTTTTGAGACGGAGTCTCGCTCTGTCACCCAGGCTGGAGTGCAGTGGCGTGATCTCGGCTCACTGCAACCTCTGCCTCCCGGATTCAAGTGATTCTCCTGCCTCAGCCTCCTGAGTAGGTGGGACTACAGGCGCATGCCACCAAGCCTGGATTATTTTTGTATTTTTGGTAGAGATGGGGTTTCATCATGTTGGTCAAGGTGGTCTCAAACTCCTGACCTCAAGTGATCCACCCTCCTCAGCCTCCCGAAGTGCTGGGATTACAGGCATGAGCCTCTACACCCAGCCCCCTAAATCAGATTTAGCATCAAAGCTATGGCTTTGAGGGAGGGGCAGGGTGGTCTGATGCCCTTCTAGCAGGGTTGGGGGCTGCCCCCTCACCTGGATGATGGCGGTGAGGCAGGCTAGCGTAGCTGACACGTGCAGCCTCTCAGCCTCCATGGCTGCTGTGTCCACATAGCTCTCATTGGTGGCATTGTTGAAGACCTGGAATTTCGACTCTGGGGCCAGCTGCAGACAGATGTTACCCACCAGGATGCTGATAACGGCAAAGGTACCTGTGGTGCCCCACCCAGCCAGCAAAAATCAGAGGTTTGAACCACACCGATGGAAACCAGAAAGGGGCCCAGGAATGCTTCCCGACCCCCAGGGGGATGGATCCCTGCACCTCCAAGGCTCTTCTGCATCACAATAATAACAACCACTCACTCTAACCATGATCTATGCTTTTCAAGGTGCTTTTACCCCAATGGTCAATATTGTCATACCGGACACGTGAGGAAATGAACTCAGAAATAAGAAATATAAGCAGAGCCTGAACCAGAAACCAGCCCTTGTGACCAGGCTTTCCTCCATCTCACTTAGCACCAGAGAAGTCCAAATGTCCCTGTAGTGGCCGGCTGGGACCAACCAGGGAGTTAGATGGTGATTTCTCACATCTGTTTAAGCATGTTATAGCATATGGTATATCTTGTTCTGCTAAGTCTTCCTCTCATTCCTAGGAGGAAGATGGAACAGGTAATGCTAACTGAACTCAAAGAGGCTCAGTGGTTTCTCCAAGGTCACCGAGGACCTGGAAATGACATTCACAGTGACCATTCCCCTAGGACTGACCAGGAACAACTCCAGGAGAATGCAGATGGAAAATCTCCCGAGGCCCCTTTGCCACACCTCCCATCCTTGTGGTCTGGGTCATCCTGCCTGCCCAGAGGGGAGAGGCCTTACCTGGCACCATCTGGTGAACACCCCCCAGGAAGAAGTAGGTCAGGAGGGGGAAGAAGGAGGAGTAGAGGCCATTGACTGCAGGAAGGTTGGCCAGCAGAGCAAATGCCATGCCTGCAGAGGACAACGAGACTGAAGCTCAGCAGCATGACTAGCTTATGGGGATCACAGAGGGATGGAGTGGGGATGAGGAGAGGAATGGTAAGGGGAGTAGCAATCCAGGCCTGGCTGAAGGAGCCCCTTCACCTTGTGGGACCTGGATGGATCCCCCGCTGAGTCCACCGAGCAGGTCAGGAATGATGTAGTCTTTAATCTTGTACTTGGGGAGCCAGGAGAGCACAGGCAGCAGCCCAAACACCACAGCTTTGATCTTGGCTGAGGAACATCTGGAAGGGAAAGGGGAAAATTTCCAGTCGGCTCTGCATGGCTTGGACATTCCTTGTTGGAGAGGGATTATCATATCCTGCTCATTTCATTCATTGGTTCATTCAAAATTCACTGAACTGTGTGCCAGGGATATTGAGAAGAAAAGGCAGGAACTTTTTCTTGAGAGCTCATCAACTTGTCCTGGGCATTAGCTGGAGGTCTTCTGACTGCCAGCTGCTTACCTGGGGAGTTTATAAGACTTGGCTTAAAGGTATGGGTGTTATGGTGGCTCAGCCTTCGGAGGTATCAGATCCATCCCTTGGCTCAGATGGCTTTTCTCTGGGAAAGGCTCCTCTGAGTCCTGTCTGTCTGATCCCAGGCCTGGGTAACTGCACCTTGGCTCCTGCCGCTGTGTGTGCATCCTGTGTGTGCATTCCTTGCTTTTTGTCTGTCTCTCCCACTAGGCAGCAAACCCCACCACGCATGGCGAGAAGTCTAGCTCTCCTGTTCATCTTTGTACACCTCGAGCCTTGCACAGGGGCACTTAGTAAATATTTGTTGAATAAATGAATGAGTGAATACACCCGAGTGGGGCCTGCCTGCTGCCATTTTTCTTAGAACTTCCTTGAAAAGGAAGGCTCTATTGTTCCTGCAGGGTGCACTCTGCTGACTCACTATCCTTTATGTGTGGTAACTCCAATACCGAAGTTCTTTCTACTGTTAATTCACTGGGCAGCAGAGGAAGGAAGAATTCGTTGGTCAACGCAGGGTGGGGAGAGTTGATCCCTTCCCTGTTTGTTGAACACCTCAAGGTCCTTTCATAGAAACTCAGGAGCGGTAGGAACAAGGGCTTACAAACTCAAGGGTGACAGCCGGTGGATTGATGACTGGAAGTGGGTGAGGGGCATTTGCTTTCCTTCTCCCAGTTGAGGGAACTCAAATACCTAGGGCCCATTTGGTGACTCACTGGCCTGCTCTGATGAGGCTTCCTTTCCTGCCCAGCACCAATTCCTGCTCTTTGCTCTTGCTCAACAATAGTTTCCCTGACACTCGGTCCCCTGGATGTCACCCAAGACTGAAACCAACAAAGACAATGCTTTGTACCTTGGAAAGTCTGGGCAGATTTTCTCTTCCAACTAACACTCCAAGAAAAAGCATCATCATCAATATCTTACCCCCTGTCCCTTCTGGGGCTCATGGGTGCCTCTGCCATCCCTGGGATGCTGGAAGGGGAGGTGGATGGGGGATAAATTGCTTAATGCAACTCTAAAGCCTTGCTTGAAGAGAGAACCAGCCCTGCAGGGGCTCCATCAGGTCTGTTTGTGGCAGAGAAAGCCGGACTTATGAATAGAGAGCTGGCTAGGGAAAGAAAAACAACTCATTTGAGGGCTAGTCCATGCCCAACCTTACTTGCAAGTCTGCTGTATGTTGGGCAAAGCAATCTGAAGCTTGAAAGAAGAGCTGGAAACAGAGGCTGAGAGGGATTAGCTTTCTAGACATTCATTCATTCATGAAACAAATATTTATTGGTGCACCTTCTCTATGCCAGGCACTGTTCAAGGCTCTCATGCCAGTATCATAGGAATTGTTAGTTTGCTATATCCCTTTACAGCTTCCATTATCCTAATCTTTTAGGACAATAGCAGATCTTCTCACCCTCAGACTTTGTGCCCTAAAGTCTTGGGCACAAAGACTGGCAGAGACCACCTGTCTGAGGAGCACAGCTGTGAGGACAGACTGTAACTGGGCAGAAATGGAGCCTCCCAAGAGAAATTGGGCTGGGCTGGGGCTTTTAGTACAAACTCAAGTGGGTGATTCCCCCGGCCTGAACCAGTTCCACCTGCATCTCCACTTCAGCCATTGCCAGTGACCTCAATCCAGGTAACTGAATCAGCCGTTTCCCCAGGAGAGTGAGGGAGAGTGAGCCGGACTATAGCTGGGCCAGAGGAGGTCTGCCAGGAGTCTGGGAATGGGGAGGGTGACACCCGCAGCCCCAGCCTCCTGGGGTGTGGGTATGGATCACCTTGTGTAGCGCCTCCTTAGGGACAAGGTTTCATACCCACCATCGCATTTCCAGGGAGATGAGAGTGGAAAGACCCTGGGCGCTGGTAGGACTACACCCTGGTAGGTCCCCTCAGGAAAGTTCAGAAATTTAGGGCCTCCTTTTGGCATTCTCTGGACCAAGTGGAGGAAGGAACATCCGGGAGGGAAAGGACAAAGAACCTGGGGTGATGGTAACTTCAGGTATTTTTTGTAAGGAGGGAACAGGGCATGGAGTAAGGGCTCTGATGCTCCCCACCCCTCCATAACGTAGATGCTCATCTACCACGCCTTAACAAACCCAGAGAGACCCGGGTGAATTGAGAATATGGGAGATGCCATGCAGGGGTTTGGGAATGCCATATAACCCTTCTGGATGGTTCTTGCTCCTGCTCCCCATCCTCCCTGGGGGTCTCAGTACAGATGAGGTTGTAGGATCTTAAATTCATCATTCAGAACCTCGCTTCCCCAGGGCTTCCCTTAACCCCATCTTAGGGATACCGGTGCAGAAGCCGTGTCCTGGTGCAGAAAGGATTTTGGTAGGGAGCAGAGGAGGCAGGAGTCTGGGTTCTGGACCAGTTACCTGAAGGCATTGCGAAGTTTCTCTCCCACTGGGTATGTCCGGTCCTTCTTCTCAAACTCATCGTCGAAGAGGGTAAGGGAGTATGCGGCTCTGTCTACCACGTAGCGGGGCCTGGGCTGGCTCATATCTGGGGCATTTACAAGCTTTGGGAGAAGCAGAGGAGGGGAGGGTGAGGGAACATCCCTCCCTAGTGCCAGCCCAGGCCTTCTCTCTCTGGTCCTTGCAGTAGCAGAGTTTTATTCTGGCCTTCCCCGCCCCGATAAAGCAAGGTGCCTCCCTTCCCTCTGTCAAGTTTTTCCGTCAGACTCCCTGGTCGCAGTGGCCTTCCTTCCCAGGCACTGATGACGCATACACTCTCCCTGGCTGTTTTGATTGGCGCTCAGCACGTGGCTGGCACTCCACACCTGTGGCGTCACTGTCACCCCCACTGAGCACCAGGCAAAGGGGAATCACGAGGGCAGGAGGCCCCACTTGATGCAGCAGGTGGACCCTCCCCTCCCCTGACCCCTGGTGTCCCCACAAGCCATACTCCCTTCCCAGACCTCAGTTTCCCTGGCAGAAAGGCTCCTACCATTCAGCCGGTCAGCTTGGAAGAAACAGAAAACAGCTTGCCTAGAGGCAGGGGGATAGCTGAGATGACCTCCAGAGGACCCTTCTTGGATAAGACATCTAGAACTTCACCAACAGGTTTCCCGGGGGACAATGGTGTGTGTGGGGAAACCAGGATGGTCCACCTGCCGGCATTCTCTCCCACGGCTTCCTGTGCCTAATCTTTCCCCCACCCTTGTGTACTGCCGCTCCTTTCCTCCTCACTTTTTGCGCAACCTGGCTGACGTTCCAGGAGCTGAGATGGGCAGAGCTGAGTGCCAGGGCCCCTGAGGCTCGGAGGAGTTCCCTGTAGGAAACTTTCCCCCTCCCTCTTCCAATTACTGGGTCTCCCACCTCCCCTCTACCTCCCAGAGCTGGGAGAAGTTGCTCAGAGGACCACAGAGAAAGAAGGACAGAGAAGAAAGAGATGGGACAGGCTTAGAGTGAGGATTTGTATCTGGGAGGTGGGGAGTGTGGGGTGGCTGTGGCCAGTGTGGCAAAAGATTTGAGATGGGGTTGAAAATAGGTAACTACATGGGGGCTAGAGATGCCCCCAACTTCCCAGAGGAGAGCCTGGGTGACAGGGGAGGTTGTCAGAGGGGAGCAGGTTGCTTAATGCCTTTTGTGGAAGGGTCCAGGAGCCTGGGTTAATCCTGCTTTTATTAATGAGGCAGAATGGTCAGCATTACTTTTCAAACCTCAGATTCTGTATCACTAAAGTGGGAGTAACAGACATATCTCACAGGGTTGTTGTGAAGATCAAATGAGTTAATGGATAAGAAGGGGTTGTGTAAAATGTAAAGTGTGCTGCAAATGTCAGTTTCTATTATGAATAAGATTGTGCTTAAGTTGGTGAAGGCTGGGCTGGTGCATGCCATTCATTTGGTCTTGGGATCCCAAGGTCCACTTGAACTACAGGCGAGGGTGGGATGCCCGGCAAGACCCCACAGGTGATACCCAGCAGAAGCGAAGGTGGGAGAATGAACCTACCCCCAGCGCCTGTGCCCAGCCCCTCGCCTGGCCCTTAGTGTGCACTCAACAAATACTTGTTGAGTGAATTGATAAATGGTGTTTTGGAGGAGACATGGGCAGAAATGAGTAAGGGCAATGACATGTGAGACATTTCAGTGGGAGAAATGAGAGACGGGGTGGCTTAAGGAAAACAGCACAAGTTTGAGAGCCAGATGACCTGGGTTCAAAGATTCAGTTTCTTCATCTGTAAATGGGGATAATAACAGTCGCAGGCAGATGCTATGAGGATTAAGTGAGATCATGTGTATGAAGAGGCTGGCCTTTTATAGGCACCCAGTAAATGGTAGTGGCGATGATTACTATGATTAAGATGGGAGGGTGCTTTCTACCTCCTAGCAGAGACTATTCAGAGGCTGCTGGCCCTTCACCGCCCGTGAGGCGGGGTGGTCTCACTCTTCCTCTCCACCTGCTCCAGAGTCTGCATGGGTATGGCTGTCCAGGTGGTTTACCTGGGGGGCTCAATGAGTGGGGAGCATAATCTCCCCACATAGGAACCCAGAGCTGCAGACCTTGCTTCAGAAAAAGACTCATGGTTTGGGGAGTCTAGCCCAGGCCACTAAACAGACCACTTGCAAAAAAAAAAAAAAATAGCCAAAAATTTCAAGGGGGGCTGAATCAGAAAAGAAGAGCCCTTTGGAAGAGGAGGTGATGGGTGATCTTGCTTCCACACCAACCAGCAGGCAGCGATCCCTGAAGTATGTTCCTAGGCTGCTTTCAAAGGGTCTAAGTTCCGGTAGTGTGTTTGCGGGGAAGGGAGTTATTAGCATCTGATTCCACTGAACCCTACTATCCCGGCCCCCGGCCCCACGATTTCCCCACTTCCTCAGTGGTACCTTTCTTCCTGCCACCCAGCCCACCCCCATCCTTGTTCCTGTCCTCTCCCTACCCCTCAGCCTCCATATTCAGTTGTTCATCAAATCCTATTGCTATTTCCTTCCTTCCTCCCTCGCTTCCTTCCTTCCTTCCTTCATGTCCTTCTGTCCTGTCCATTGCCTCCATACCTCCACCCACCCTGTCCCATTGCCTCCCTCTTCAAGTCTTATTTCATGTTTGGACTATTGCAAAAATTGATTTGCTGGTCTCCAGCCATGCCCCTCCAACCCAGCCTAAACTCCCTGCTCCGAAACCTCTATCTCCCTCATTTCCAGGAGGATGAGGCCCAAACTCCTTATTTTGGAATTTTTGTTTTTTTATCCTCTGGCCTTGTATTGGTGGATTCAGGAAATCTGTTGGCTGGGTCCCTCCACACCGTCTGGGCTGGTCTGTTCTGCACCCGCCAAACAAGCCTGAGTCTCTGTTCCCACTTTCCTCCTTACCTGAGGTGCCCTGACTCATTTCTGCCTTTCTAGACCTGCCCATCCTTAAGACCTGTTGAAGTTCCTCCTCCAACCCTCTCCTTCCTCTCCCACTCTTTTCCCTTCTGCTTCTTGCCTATGAAGGCTTTCCTGACCACCTTGAAACCCTGTAGGATTTCTCTTTCTCCCAGGATCTCCATGTGCACCCCTCCAGCCTGTACACTAGTGTTGGCTTTGGCCATTTTTCTTTGGGAGGAAAGCGGCAGGGGTGGTGGAAGTCCTTCAGAGAGCAACAGGTAGGTGACTCAGGACCAGCTCTGTCCCTCTGGGCAGACTCACCGACAGATGGAGCACCAGATACTAGGGAGTCCCCTCTGACACAGGCTAACAGAGGAAAAGCCTCCCTTGCTTTACTGGAATACCAAATCTGTCTCTTTCCCATGCCCTCTGCCCATCCCAGAAATAGGATGCTGAAGGGGAGAAGGCTCTGGGAGCTTTCACAATCCTGAGTTTGCATAAAGAGGAGAACCCAGCAGCCAGTCAGAGTCAGAAAGTTTTGTGTAGAAGAGAACTTGAGGACCACATTTGTCCAATTGTCTCATTTTGCAGATAAAGAAACTGCACTTGATTTAACTCCAGTGTTCCTATTCGAAGGGGCTTCAGACCTTCCAGGGACAAAGCTGATCTCAGGACAATGTTTTCCCCTGAGTGGCACTCAGAATGCCCCTTTCTGACCACCCTGGTGACCTTGCCTCCCCAGCTGATGGGACAGGACCTCGGGGTTCTGTTACTCCTCTTGAGGGCTCTGGTTCCCTCCTGGCCTTGGTTTCCCAAGAATATGATGGCCAGAGTTGCAAATCTGCAGCCACAGGAACTGCCCCAGCTCCTGGTGAGAAGGCACCCTCAACATACTTCCTAATTCCAAGAATAGGGGTTGAGGTGGGGTGGGACGTAGAAGACAAGGGTACTTCATCCCCAGCCAGCCCTTCAGGTGAGGGCAAGAGGTGGAGGGAAGGGGGATGGGAGTGGCGGAAAAGGGTGGGTGGCATGGTGGGGAGGAGGAGTCTCAGAGAACTAGCAGGGATGGGAGTCCCAGGGAATCCTCAGAGAGGGTGTCTCACGATGCTAGATGCTACATTAGGGGCAGGAAAGTGGAAGAGGGAGCAAGAAAGAGAGCCAGGTATAGGGAACATAACAATCTGATCCCCAGTTAAACAAACAAACAGCCATGATAAGTGATGTCAGCATCGCTGGAAAAAAAAGTCAAGTGCCCTATTGCCAGAGGCGTGTATCTACAAGCCCTGCCCCCACCACCCCTCCACTGCCTTCCATCCCCCTACCGGGCCAGGGATAAATAGCAGGTGCCATGTGATAATACTGAGAAACAAAAGGGTGACCCTGCCCCTCCTCCACTGTGCAGGGAAGGGGGGCAGGTCCTAAAGAGCTGGAGGGACTTAGAGGGGGTCTGTAGGGTTTAAGGGGAGTAGGGGGTGAGCCAGGAGAGCAGAGGGCGGGAGATGTGGGTGCATGGGCCATTCCCATGCCCTGGCAGGAGAGTGGGTCAAATCCGGAGCAGAGGGGATGCAGGGGTCCTGCGAGCTGGAGGAGCTGGGAGAGGGGAAGCAAAGAGAAAATAGACCCTGCAGGGAGGGCACAGGCTGGAGCAGATTCCCTCTTGAGATTCTCCAGGATTTCTCCTCCAATGAGCTCATGCCAAAGCACGCCCCTGGTACCTTCTCCCAGTCACATTTCTAACCAGGTCTCTGTCAACACCATCCAAATATTGTAGGCAGAGATGGGCTTGGACAGAGATGGGCTCAGGCAGAGACAGTGCCCGAGTGGATGCACTGAAAGGCTGGGAACGGCACCTGGCCATGGGAAGCATGCAATAAACTCCCACTATCATCATTACTGCTATGACTCCAGAGGAGCCTCTTTCTTGCTCTGCCATCTCTAGTGGGCACTCTGCCTTTTTTTGGCTTTCCTTTTTCCATCTGCCCCTATACCTGCTGCCCCATGCCTTAACCCCTCCAAATTTTCCCAGGACTTGATGAGAGGAACAGCAGAAAATCTTGTCAGAAGAGGGTAGAACATCTGCAGAGCAGGACTGTGAGGGGTCCATTTGTGGGTTTTGGTCGGATCTGGAGGTGATCCTGTCACTGTGGCCCAGGCTGACTTCCTCCCTCAGTCCTGTCGGGGGTGTGCATGTGGGGGAGGGGGTTTTTGACGCATGTGTGCCAGGTACGGGAACAGCCCCGGCTTAGCCAACCCACCCTGGCATCCTTATCACTGGTTCCTAGCCAGCTGGTTGCTGTGTTCTGGGAAGAGGAAAGGTCACCTTGAGGTTTCCCCTTTGCTCTAGCTGCTGGTTGCCTCCCTGCCTCATCCAGGGTGGGGGCCACAGGGTAAGAGCAGCCTCTGAGTGACCCAGGTGTGAATGTGAGCTGGGACAGACAAGCTGGCTGGGGTCTCAGTGGGAGACCACATCCATGGCAGGAGGAGGAAGGATGTAGAGGCCTCTGCACCCCTAAGGCTTTTTTGTTTGTTTGTTTTGTTTTTTTGTTTTTGTTTTTTGAGATGGAGTCTCCCTCTGTCACCTAGGCTGGAGTGCAGTGGCATGATCTCGGCTCACCACAGGCTGCACTTCCTGGGTTCAAGCAATTCTCCTGCCTCAGCCTCCCTAGGAGCTGGGATTACAGGTGCGCGCCATGACACCCAGCTAATATTTTTTGTATTTTTAGTAGAGACGGGGTTTCGCCATGTTGGCCAGCCTGGTCTTGAACTCCTGACCTCAAGTGATCTGCCTTCCTTGGCCTCCCAAAGTGCTGAGATTACAGGCTGAGCCACTGCGCCCAGCCCCCAAGGCATTTTTAAACACTCCTTTTCCTTCTACTGTCCCTGTGTTTCCAGGGCAAATCTCTCCCTACTCCTCACCCCAGCCTAATTTCCTCCTCAGTGTAGGGGAGGATGAGATGTCCCTAAGGTGTCTTAGAGACTGCATCCCGTGTAGGGGAGAGATTCACTGATACCACCCCCCAAATCCCCACTCCTTATCTCCAGGCGAACTCTCCCTCCCTCTGCACTTTCCCTGCTGGGAATGGGTGCTGGGCTGAGGAAATAGGCTCCAGAAAGAGGGACCAAGGCTAGACTTTGAGAATCACTTCCTAACAGCAAGACTGACAAGGTCATGGGCTCCCTGGAATGGGCACTTGAGGTTAAATTCCTAGAAGTCTTTAAGGCGACTGGGGTTGCTTTCACTTGGAAGCAGGGCCTGGGCAAGGAGACCAGTGAAGGGCCCAGCTGCTCTGGTCCCAGAAATCCAGGCGAAAGCCCAGAGAGGCATCCAGTGAAGATCAACTCCCCTTGAAGGGGTGGCTCTGCCCCTTCCATCTTCCAAGTAGTGACCCCACAGCCCCCAAAGCTTGGTCAGTGTTGAGCTGGTCCTCGATTCCCCCAGCAAGTTCACGGGGGTCAGTCTGGCTGTTTAGTATGGTTTAAGAGGCACTCTTGAATACTGGGTATATGCCAATCTCCGGAAGACTCTGGGCATTAAAAGATAAAGAGGAGTCCGTCTCTGCCCCAGGGTTTATACAAATGAGACTCAGAGAGCAGGTGACTAGCTCTGGGAAGTGCCTGGGAAGGCCATCCTGGCAGTGGAGGTGCTCTTGGCCATGCTGGTCTCCATGCTGCCCAAGCAGGGTCTTGCCAGGTTCTGGATGCCAGGGCCAGGATGAGGGAGGTGGGGGAGGACTGTGGGGTTCTGAGAAAGGGTCATCTGCCTGAGTGAAGCCACTCAGGGGGAAAGCCCTCTCTCAGTCTGCCCACTTGGGGGGCTGCGTCACTCCAGGGTCTTCTGGTGCTCAGACCCTTGGGGCCAAGTGTAAGGGGGCAGTTGATGCTGGAATAATAGAAGCTTTGTTAGGTCTCAGCTGGGGACCCTCTGGGCTGGTTTTGAGGAATGGGGGCACTGCCTGAGAGTGGCTTGGAACCCCTTGGAGCTGCAGGATGAGGGGTTTGGAGGCTGAGAGCCTGGAGAGCTGGCTGCCCATCCACTGTCCTGGCCCAAGCACTTCTGTGTTGAAGCATTCACCATTGAGTCGGGCGTCCCAGGTCCAGCTACCGCACACCCGCCTGCCTGATGGAGCTGGTCCCTTGCTCACCCTCTCCCACTCCTCAGTTTCCTCCCCCTCCACCTCTTCCAACTTCTCAGGACTAATGGGGACACATGGGATTCTGTGTAGTCCATGCTAAGTTCCCCGAGCTGGTGGAGAAGTAAATGAGTGAAGGAGGATGTCTGGGCGGTAGAAGGAGGGGGAGACAGCCATGCAGAGTAGGCTGGTGAGTCAAGCATTAAGAGCTTTTCCCTCCAAGACTTGAAAAGAAAGGGACAGGAGCAGCCCACAGCTTCAAAGGCTGTCGCGGAGGAAGGTCTAACATTTTCCTTTCCCTCGGAGGCCTTTGCCTTGCTCTGTTTCGGGGTCTGGCGACCACCACACCCTCACCCTACTTGCTCCCTCAGTCAAGCCCAGCCTTGCAGCCCAGGTCCTTACATAGACGTAAAGACCCAAAGGGCACCTCAGAGGGGAAGAGCTGGGAGGCTGCTCTCAGACTCCAGGGGCCAGAGTGTCCTTCCTACTTGTGCTCAGCTTGGCAGTTGGTTCCTGTCATCCCTCCTCTCGGTACCCCTGGTGACTGCCCTCTTGCAGGGATGACCCCAGCCCAGTGGGGTGGGCTGGGCTGGGTGGGGCTTACCAGTGGGTGAGCAAAGCCGGCTGGGCAGGGCTGCAGGTGTGTCTGGGGAGCGGGCAGCCGAAAGGTGTTCCTGAGGTGTGTGAAAGGGCTCTGCTCAAATAATCCAGGGAGGCGTTTATAAATAACTTTTCCTCAGGGCCACGGGGTGAGCCCCGGCTTCTGATTGGCTCAGAGGGGAAGTGGTTTTGAACACTACACCGTAGCTAAGCCTGAGGAGATAGGAAAAGGAGATAAGGGGGAAAAGGTCCCAAATGAACAGCCCTTTTTTTGTTTTACCTGGGGAGTAGGGCTGTTTGATGGGAGCTTGGCACTTCCTAAATCCACCCCGAAGACAATAGGTCACATTCAGCGGGGCTCCTGCCCCACAGTCTCCCCCAATGCGGCCCTGGAGGAGGCGGACGAGGCAGAGGAGGGGGACAAGGCAGGACAAGCTCCTCTGAGCTTGCTGTCCTGCTGCTTATGGGGCTGGGGGTCAGGCCAAAGAGCCTCTTGGACAATGGGAGCTATTGAGGCCACCTGAGGGGTGTGCTCTTGGGGATGCTTGCTTTGAAGATTGGAGATCTAGGGGGTGGGAAGACAGTAGTCCTCTGAACACCCCTGAGGAAGGGGAAGAACCATGTCTGGGAGGCCCTGGGAGCCTTTAGGCGGTTTTGGTTTGTGGTGGAGACCTGGTTCCCAGTTCTGTCCCCAATGTTAAGTTGCTTGTGAGCTCTGTGCCTTGGTCTATCCATCAGTGCAATGGGGGAAATTATTCCTGGCCCTTCAGGTAGTGTGCAAAGAGAACACAGGGGTTTAGAATCTGATAAAAGAGCTCAAGAAACTGGACTTAGAACAATTATATGAGAGGCGACCTGAAGGCTAGCAAATCTCCAGTCACAGCCCTCTGCCGCTTCTAGGAATTAATGTCTCCCTGGGTCATGGCACTGCTCCGGCTGCTGCCAGCAGAGCTGCCCATCCCAGGCCCATTGAGTGCTACGGAAGGACCTCAGAAAGCAATTGTGGACAGGGGCTGGGAGGGTGGGTGGGGGAGTTTCTTAATTTACTTCCTGGGAGGGAGAGTCCCTACCTGACACCAGGTGCCCATTCTTTGAGACATCAAGTGCTGCACTGTCCTCATCCTCAACTGTCCTCCCATCTCTCCAAAAGAAACCAGAGGCTCTGAAGTGGGCTGGAATCAGTGCAGGGGGCTTCAGTAAGGCACCTCTGGAAGTTGGGGCGAAAGTTCCCCATGGTGAAATGAGCTAGCTTCAGTACATAATAGGGACTCAATAAATATTTGTTAAATGAATGAAAGAGTGAATTGTCTGCAAGCCCAACCCAAGGGATAGTTTGTAGATGCATTGCTTGTGGGGACTAGGGAAACACCCGAGGTCACTCAGAGTTGTCAGGGTGTAGCCAGACAACTGGCTGAAGAGAGCCAGAATTCAAGTGACCCAAGTGTGCCCTGACACCTGGCTGAGGGAAGGATGTGTGCATGGACACTGCCTCGGGGAGCCCTTCCCCAGACCCCTATGTGGACTTAGCTGACATGTTGCACATTCGTTCCTCTGGCTTCCTCTGCTTCACTCTCATAACACTGACCACAATTAATGGTAATTATGTATGGAATTGTCAGTCTTTCTGCAAACACCGTGAACTCCCTGAGGAGGGCAAGGGGGCAGTGCCTCTTTTGTATCCCTACCCACCTAGCCCAGTGCCCGGCACTTAGGAGGAGCTCAATATAGATTTGAGGAATGAATGAACAATTGTATGATAGAGTCTTTAAACAAAGCAAAGCCAGAGGGCGAGAATTTGTCCATGCATCTTCAGTATTGTCCAGTGTCATGGGTAGCCTGACCTGTTCTAAACTTTGCCCAGGAAATTCCTAGAAAGCAGATGAGTCATTATGTTCTTCCGATAGCCAGGTGACAGTGGCTATCAAGATCAAACAACTAAGTCCCCTTGCTGAGACACCATGTCCACCAGGGAATCTTCTGGTTGTATGTCCTTTAGGGCAGAGAATGCACTGCCCAGCTGGTTGGAGCGACTAGGGCTGCTTTTGCAGGCATGCTTCTCTTTTAAATGACCCATGGACATTCTGGGCTACCCATTGGTCCAGTGTGAGTTTTATTAATGCGAGTTAGTATCCCCTGAGTCTGACCTAGTTTCCACAGTAACACTTGGTTTTCCCACAGGTGATTTGGTTTAATTCTTATACCAAATATATAGGCATGTTACTGTCATTTTTTGATGAGTAAACTGAGTTGACTGAAGTGAAATCACTTGTCCAAGATCACAAAGATCTGAATGGAAGAGGCAGGAATCTAACTTGGCTAAAATGGCTTCAAATCCTCTGCTTAGTCTACGATATCATCTTAACCTTTGAGCCTGCGAAGGTAAGGATGAGATCCTATAAAAGACCATACCTTTTAGATACCATTAGGCTCCCTTGCTGGTATAACTCCTAATGTAACCTGGATGAAGATGTCTGGGGCCTCCAGGATACATGCTGGAATTGGAAACTTGTTTGTCCTCCTCAAAAATTTTCTACTGTCTCAGCAAAATTCTGGGCAGGTAGCCCTTGCATTATAGGGGCAGTAGGGATAGACGAACCCAGAGATTCCTCTGAAGTCACCAAGGAAGATGGACAGGGGCCTCAGAATCTGGGGCTGGTCATTGGTGGGAGGCCCAGGAAGGAGGAAACCAGATCAGAGGCTAGGGAAGCAGAAGACAGAAGGGGGAGTGCCCCGATGGCTGAAAAGGCATCTTAGGGGTATCTTGGGTAGAATTAAAGTGTGGACAAATTTAGGGTTGGTGGAGGGAACACAAAGATATGGAGAGATAGGTGACAGAAATAGAAACACAGAGAAAAATGATGGAGACAAAGACTCAGAAACAGAGAAAGGAGCCGAGGACACATTAACAGCCATAGCAGCTCAGCCTTGAGTTTTGCTAAATCGTTTGTGTTTCATGATGAAAGCGATGAACAGCAACCCTATGCCTCTCTCTGGAGCAGGACAGAGAATCCTTCGGAAGCCACCTACTTCACCCCCAGCCCTAGGGTGGGATGCTGCATTCATTCATTCATTTATTCATTCACTGGAAACCCCTTATCAAGTGCCAGGATCCTGTCCTGGGGAAAATGAAATAAATCAGACACAATCTCTGTCATGAAAAGATCTCACAATCTGGTGAGGAAGACAGGAAGGCGAAGAAACCATTGTAGCATGGAACATAGGGTGCTATGGGAGTACAGGGGAGAGGTGCCCAGATCAGCCCTCCAGCGGACAGAGAAGGAGCCGGGAAGTCTTCCAACAAGAGGAGGGCAGGAAGCTCAGTCACAGCTGTAGCCTGGACACCTGAGCTATAGACCCCAGGTGGGGAAGGACTCCCAGAAGAAGTAGGATGGCGGCTGCCCCTGAAAGCACTGTTTCTAGAAGGGATTTCCAGCTTGTTCCCAAGTCCTCTTTGACTTCTGAACGCACCCAAGATTCTCTGCCTTAAAGCCCATCCCTGTGTTCCCCTGTGATCCAAAGCTTGCGACCACACACACACACAGTCACACTGAACAGTCACACGTAACACTGAGTTATGCAGATAAACCCAAAGTATTCCTAAGGTTCCCTCCTGACACATCTCACCTCTGAGCTGATCTTGCTAAGAAACAGCTATTTTTCAGATGAGCAAACTCAGGCTAGACCTGCAAAAAGGAGACAAATTCTGCCACCTCTGTCCATCCTTGAGCCTCTGGTCTTATCTGCACCTGCTGGCTTCTTGCACGTGTGCCCTGTGTGGGTGCCAAGGGTGTGGGCAGAAACATGTTTTGGGCAGAGCAGCCCAATGACTTAAGCAAATACCTTAAGGCTAAAGACAGCAAAGTCTTCACCACCCTGCCCTGCAGTGGCAGGATCTGGCCTGGCCCTGCGCGGCTGCCAGTTTCATGAGTGCTTGAGGACTGGTGGGACTGCAGAGGTACCCAAGGAGAGGCGAATCCTCACTTCTCTCCCCTGGGAAGCCCAGGGGCTCAAGTACCCCAGCTGTGAGTATCTTAGGCTGGTCAGGAGACATGGAAGGCAAGGTGAGTAGGGTGATGCCAGCCAGTGCTTGGTCTTTCAACACAGGGAACTCCTAGCATGTGCCCAGCACTGTGCTAGGCACTGGGCATGCCAGACCCAGTGAGAACCAGTCCTTGGGAGATCAAGACCCTGGCAGGAGCAGGCAGAGGAGGCTTCTAGAATACACACAACGACAGAGCTGGGGGACAATATGTTAGGAGGAAGCTTAGGGTGGACTCTGAGGTGGCGAGGGTCTGGACAGTTCTTGTCTGGAGGCAGTCATGTCAGCATTGACCATGATCCCTGCACATCTGAGGCCGGAGGAAAGGACGTGGCACAAACCATAGAACGGGAGACAAGGAAGGGGCCTTAGGGTCCATCTGGTTCACCTCCCTCATTTTACATATGAGATACCCGAGGCCCCAGAGGGGGCCAGGGACCTGCCCAAAGTCACCGAGAGAGAGATAATGGCAGAGCTGAGGAGATGGCTCAGGTCGGTGCCTGCTTCAGGACCCCATCCTATCCCTCCACCCTGGCCCTGGAGCACAAACTGAGCCCTCTCTCCACAAAGAGGGCAAGAAGTCATGTGGGGACCTCCTCCCACTCCCCATTCGGTCATTACCCAGACACACCCTGGGCTCCGAGGTGGGCATATGCCAGCTGCCGCTGCAGAGGGACTGTTCTGCCTGTCTGAACTCGGCACTCCTTTAGGAGTGGTTTAGGGTTGGGGTTGGGGGTGTGGGGGAAGCAGGTCTGCAGTGTCAGGGCTTGGGAGCCCAGGAGGATACAACTCCTAGGTGGGCGGGTCCTGCAGCTTCTAGAAAGAGGAAATGATTCTGCTCAGAACCAGAAATTGGCCTGGGTGAGGGTGTTCAGGGCAGTTCACACTGCCCTGGGAATGCTGAGACTGGGGCTAGAGCTAAGGAGGAGGTGAGTTCCAGGTGGTTAATGTTGACTGATGGGCCTCCTGGCTGCAATCCTGACACTGGGGCCTTAAGCCAAGCACATATTAACCTGGGTGTAGGGGCTGCTTCTAAGCAGGGGATGTAGACCCCCAATTCAGGGAGAACTGAGAGAGCTGGAGAAGCATGGAATTGAGAATCTTGGGCACCAGGCCTCACCCTATCTCTAGGATCTGGCTTAGGCAGCGAGGGTATTATGGCAGAGGTGGTTTTTCTGACTGCAGTAAAGTCATAGGAAAATGATACCTTCCCATCTCCCTCTTCCTATTCCACATTCTCCAGGAAAGAGTCTGAGACTGGAAGGTGCCTAATACCCACCACCTGATCCAGTCCACCTGACTCTTCCTCCCTGGTGACTCCTGACCACACAGACCTCTGTTTTTTGAGTGCCAACAGCTGTGCAGTCTGAACCACACTGCCGGCGGAAAGTGAGGTATTCTAGGTCTTCTAGGTTAGTTTTGTCTCCCAGTGGTTCCTTGAGGCCCGGGACTGTATCACAAGCACTTGTGAGACATCAGAATGTACTGGAAGAAAGAAAACTTTAGGCTCAGATCTTAGCTCTGGGGTTCGCTAGTCATGAGACCTGGGGCAAAGTATTAAACTCCCAGGCTCAATTTATTCATCTGTGAAGGGGGCCGAGTGGCAAAAAAGGAGGTGCGGTTGTAAGGTGAATTCCTTTCCTTCCGGCACAAAGACAGGGCCCAGGAATGACCACTAGTGGCATGGCCATCTGCTTATCTCCATCATCTCTCTGACAGTGCAGTGTAATCAGCCCTTCAGCCATACCCCAGCTAGGCGAGGCCCTTCTCAACTGCACAATGAATGGCCCTTGCTCCCTTGTCCCAGGGAGCCAGGAGTGCAGAGCTCCTGTTTGCAGGTCTTGCCTCACAATCTCCCAGAGATGCAGCCAAGTGGCAGAATGGGTTCCAGAAGGCTCCCCACCCAAGCTTCTCCAGCAGAGCAAAACCATGGTGGCAGTACCTGCACCTGAGCCCTGGAGCCCCAGCCCCCTCTGCCTTTTCTCCTTTTGGAAGGTGCCAAGTGGAAAGGGTGTGAGTGAATGTGTGTATGTGTGTCTGCAGTGTGAATTTTGAACAAGAGTGAGAATGCTTTTCTAAAAGAGAGGGGGACTTGTGTATGTAGTACACCTTTCCTCTTCCTCCCTCCTCACCTCCACATGCTCCCTGGTGACCAGTGGACCTTTGCCTAGCCGTGGATGCAGCTGAGCCCTCTCACCTTCTAGTTACGTGGAGCTTTCCTGCCTAAGGAATAAACCAGACTCTCTAGAGCCAGACCCACAGGTGTAGGCAGCTTTTGCAAGAACAGAGTCTTGTAGCAGGGGCTGCTCCAGTTCACATTGGAGGGAAGGGAGTGTGGAGGGGCATGTGTCTACCATGAGAGTTTGGGGGACAAGTCCAGAAATGTATCAGCACCCCTCTGCAAAGTAAACCTCCTATTGCTGTGGGGTTTTTTTACCTGCCAAGGTCAGGGTACTTAGTTCCCTGATTCTACCCTCCCCCTTTCCAGCAACCTTGCCAGAACTGATCACTGAGGGCTAAGGTGGAGCTGGTAGCAGGGTCAAGGATAGGCTTGCAGCCCTAGAGAAGGGGCATGTCCACCCTAGGAAGGAGACTGGAACCAAGCCAGGGCTTTAGTCTGGGACACACTCAGGTGCCCTGACCAGCCTAACTCCACTCTCCAACTGGGATTGGGGTCAAGTGTGAACTGTGCATGGGATTCCCTGAGCAAAGTGGGCCCAGTGTGAGGGTAGAGGAGGAAAACAGGGACTGGCCTGCTGGGACCTCAGCTGGGGCCATTTCTCTGGGTCTCCCGGCACAGCAGGCAGGCCCTAGGTAGGTGTGACAAAGGCTGGCTGAGTCGCGCTGGGGTCCAACCCTCAAGAAGTACCTTCACCCCCAGAGTACAGGAAACAGGTCACCAAGTGAGTGGGTTCTTGGTCAGCTGGGGCTAATTCCTGTCAGCCCTCCAGGACTGTGCTCTGGCCTGGCCTGCTCACAGGGCCGCATTGTTCCCTGGGAGCCTCTTGAGCATTTAGCTTGTCTCGTCCTGCTGGTACATTCATTGGCTGTGATTCCTGCTGAAGACATCTTTGGGGGCAGGCAGGACACCAAGCTTGCGGGCAGGACTTGAGCTGTTCCACCGAGCAGGGAGCTCAGAGGCAGCAGGGGCTCGCCAGCCTGGGATGTGACCATCTGGGGCTGTTTGCCAAGGGCAGGAGCAAGTTTGCCTGAGAAGTTCTGACACCCCCACTGGCCCTGGCAAGGAGACTGAGTGCAGGCTCTGTGTGCAACCGGAGTGTCCTGAGATTGGCTCTGTCCCCCCCAGAAACAAGCTGTGTGATTATGGGTGAGTTAATAAACTTCCCTGAGCTCTTGGCCTCCTCATCTGCAAGATGTGGGTACCAGCAGCACCTACCTCAGAGTGACTTTGGGAATATTAAACAAAGTAATGCATGAAAAGCACTTAGCTCAAGGTCTAACACTTCTCAGCCCCAGAGGGCCCAGCCCACTAACACTGCCCTTTCTCTATGCCCTCTCCCCATCCAGCTTGGATGGAATGCTCTCCCTTCTTGCCTCGGCTTCAGCACTTCAGCTAAAGCCATATCTCCCTGATGACTGCCGTGTGCTCTGGTTGTACCCACACTCCCACAGCACTCTCAGGTGGTAACTGCAGTTAGATACTTGACCACATGTTGTCAGGGATTTGGCTCTAATGGGAGGCTTCATTCCTGGAGCATAAGATTTGGGATGTTTCCTTGTTTTGTCTCCTTTGCAGACCAAAACATACTAAGCATTTTAACAAGAGTGCTTACCTGTTGACTGAACGTCCCATCCTGAGTCCTGCCCCTGGACAATTAGAATAACCATAATTTATTGTGGTTGTAGTTATGCTCTTTGGAGATCCAAGGGTTCCAAAGATGTGCTTCAATTGCAGCCACACCCCACCAGCTGGTGAGCTCATGTGATTGCGACTTACCCACATTTTGCTGGCTTGTGTCCCCTCCCTCTGACTCAGAGCTCATGTCCTTCCTCAGCTATAGTTTGCCGTGGTTATGCTTGGGAGTCTCTGGGGTGTCTCTGGGTAGACTCTTCTGCTCCAGACTTGTTCTTACTGTCTCTTGTCCATGGGTCATGAAGACAGGGTCCCTCCTGAGAATTCTGCTCTCCTGCTCTGGTGCCATGTCCCAGAGCTCCAACCCTTGAGGGCCCAGCATCTCAGGGCACACTATGACCAGCTGCCACATCATGTACCATGCAGAAGTGTGGGTCGTGGCATCTCTCCAATCTGTGTCACACTGTGTTGTCCCAACCCTGATGGTGCTATGGTGCAGACTGCTAGCTATCCACTGTCAGAGACTGCATTGTGGTAGGACACATGGTGGTCAAGTAGGACTCTACTTTCCAGCCTTCCTTGTAATGAGGTGTGGCCATGTGGCTGAGTCTTCACTGGACTGTGGAATGGAGAATGAGGCCGGCCACTTACAGGTCTGGGTCTTGAGTTGTTGGGCATGCTTCCTGCATGCCCTCTCCTCTTCCTGCCAGCTGGAGCCTAGATGTGGTGGGGACCCAGATTTCACTATGCATGATGACAATGGCCTGGCAAGTGGGAAAGCAACAGGGGGAAGGAAACTGGGCCTGTGAATGACCTCAGGAAGCTGAGAATGCCAGCAGCCAGGACTGCTCACTTTGAGACTCACTAGTGTCCCAAGAAGAGAAAAACTCCTATATTCTGTAATCTACTGTATTGAGGTTCTCTTTATAATGGGACATTAGTCTTTAACACACACATGGGTCCTGAGTCTCATTAAGTCTCTGGTGAGAACAGCTCTTTCTGCTTCTGCTGTAGTCCTGCACCGTCCCCCAACCCCCTCTCTAAGGGCTGGATGGAACCCAAGGGCCTAGCTGGGGAAAGAGGTCATAGAAGCCCATTTCCTGAGTTCTTCTCTGCACCAAGGGATTTGATCACAGGGACTCTTCCTTTCCTGTAAATAGAGGTCTGGAGGACCTTTGATTCACTAGCTCATCAGACCTACCCAGACTCTGGATTCTAGTATAGGGTCTTCCAGGTCACCTAGCCCTGTGCATCTTTAACAATGGAAGCTTGGTAATTAATGCCCCAGCATAAGTTAAGCCTCATTGGATGAAGGCATAGTCTTCCTGCTTGGCTCACCTCTGTCTCCTGCTTAGAGTGAGAAGAGAAAGCAAGCATTGGAGGTCTTTTGGATCAGGAAAGAACCCTGTGGGTTAGTAACTTCCAGGCCCCTCTTATTGTCTCTTATAGTAAGCAGGTAATAGATGAAGTTGTGCTACTAATCGAGGTTAAGAAAAAATAGTGCTTTAATAATTCCTTGCATTTGTAGAGCACTTAGAGTTTATAGAGTGCTTTAGTATGCATTATCTGAAGCTATTTATCCCCATTTTGCATATGTGGAGACTGAGGATCCGTTACCCCCACCTAGGATATGCCCAAGCTTGGGTTAGCTCTCAGGGTTCCTGACTTCTAGCCTTGTGCTCTTATTTCTATACACTGCCAGGCTGAAAAATGATGGTTTGTGACTTACACTCAGGAAGTTGTGAACATTGAGGATGGCTTCGAGAAGAGGGAATTGTGTTGCCTTTGGGGGAGACATTTCACCAACTGAGGTCTCAGTTTCTTCTTCTGTAAATGTGAAAGACATGCCGGCCTCTCCCAGACCAAGTAGAGAGTTTGTTGTTGTCACATACCTGGTTCCTATTCCAATTCCAGCCCTTACTCTAAGACTGTAAGGTAAATTGTTCTGTGGGCTTAGATTTGTCTGAGGAAGTTGGGGTTTGGGGAGGAAGAGGTGTCCTGGGGCTGCTGCTTCCAGATGGGTTAACCCAAGGTGAACCACACTAGGCTGTCCTCTGGGTGGGGAAGTGTCATCTGAGACAAGTCCTTAGCCCAGGGAGACTGGGGTGGGGGTGGGGTGGGGACTTGCTCTTTCACCTCAAGTAGCCCAGCCACACCAGGTGCCTGGGTGGAGTGTAGGATAAAGGGCCAGTAGGGAAGAAAGGTTGGTTTGACCCTAGTGCACCTGATTTTGCTGCCCCACCAATTACACAAACACAGCCCTGCACACCTGACATGAGCACACCCAGATCAAGAACCACAGACCCCAAGCCCCAGGCCCCTCAGCTTCTATAGAAAAGCAGCATGCAGGATTCAGGTTAGACACAAAGGAAAGCTTCCCAGGGTATGGGTATTAGATCAGAGACTGGATGGTGTGGAATATTCTGAAGGGTGTATGATAGTTTCTATAAACATGAAAAAAATGCTTATCCTCTGGTGAAGGGGGTGGGGGTGGGGCTGGTAGAGACAGTTCAAGTGGACTTGCCTAGAAGTAGCTGGATGAATAATGTGTAAAACCTTACTGGTGAAAGCCTTCAAGCCCAGGCAGAAAGAAAAGCAATGAAAGAATGAAGCAAGAGGCACATAGGAAATATACCCCTTGCTTATGTCCATGCCTGGGAGTGGGAGAGAAAGAGCATTCTTGGCTTTGAATACAGAGAAGGGGGGCTACTTGCCTGCTGGGCAAGTGGTTACCTGGGAAGCAGGACCCTTTGGCTCTCAGAACAGTGAAGTGGTGCGGGGTCTGTGAGATGCAGATTTCCATGTGTCTGGCGGTCCAGTGACATCTACAGCAGTTATTGGGACTGCCCAAGCAAATGAACACAGGGGATAGTGTGAGAAGGAAGCCAGGGAGGAGAGCTACAGAACAGCTGCTGGCCTCTGCTCCACCAAAGCAAACAAACCAAGGCCTTGGGAGAGGAGCTGAGAGGGTCCTATGGAGGTAGGATGATTCTCTGCCCCTAATTCTTCCTATCTCCACATTTTATCATGAAAAATTTTTCTCCAACATATAGAAAAGTTGAAAGACTTCTATGATGAACATCGTATACCCGCCACTTAGAGTCTTCCCTTAACATTTTGTTCTGTGTTGCAGAACACATATCTACCCAACTACCCATTCCTCTATCCATCCATCGATCCCTTGTATTTTTGGAAGCATTTCAAAGCACGGTGCAGACATCAGTAGCCATTTAGGCCAATACTTCAGCATCATATCATTAACAAAGTTCAGTATTTGTCACAGTTATTTTTTTCTATGGAGATAAGTTTTACATACAAGGAAATGCACAATTCTCCAATGTGCCATACATGAGTTCTGACAAACGCCTAACCTGTGCATCTCAAATCCTTATCAAGGTGCAGAACATGAGGATGACTCCAGAAAGCTCCCCCATGCCCAATAAATCCCTGCCCCATCCCCAAGCGACAACTGTTCTGATTGTTTTTTTTTTTTCTACCAGATTTAGTTTTGCCTGTTCTATGACTTCATCCATATACATGATATCATACAATATGTACTTGGGTGAAGGTTTCTTCCCTCAGCATAATGACTCTTGCAGTCTTTGGCAAAGAGTCTGCTTTATAAAAAGCCAGACTTTTCTTTTTTTTTTAACCACCAAAAATCATGTCCCCAAATCTAATCTTCATTAAGTCCAGGGAAGCTGTGTTTACAAGGGCATGGTCAACACCCCAGAGCACTCATACTGTTTGTCCTTGATCACCTGAAGGTAAACAGGGCTGAGCCAAGAGACATCTGTGAGCTGGGCTGTTTTTCAGTTCCCAGCCTCCTGTTTCTGCTACTAACTGCTCTTTGGGGCACCACCTGCCCCCAGCCCCATGGACTATTCCCACTCCAGGCAATAGGGCTCTGCCTTCTTCATGCCCTCCTCCCCCTCCCTAACAAAACCAGAAGGATCTGCTCCCAGCCATTTACACTAGATGACTGATAGTCCCGGTTACACTGTAACTGCACCGCCTTCCACTGAGGTGTTGCCTTTACAGGGTATTGACTTGGGTTTGTCTCCAAATGCGACCCGATAGGCTCCGCAGCCCTGCGCCTCTTGGACTTCCCCCGAGGCTCATCTAAGAACAGGGAGCCGTGGCTGTGTCTCCACAGGAACGCAAAGGTGCAACTCAGTGGCACTCAGTGGGCGCAGCTTCATTCTTAGACACAACCCATAGACAAAGTGCAGAAGACTTAAAACTGTGATGATATAAAAGTAATGCTGTGGCTCACAGAAACCTGGAGGAGGGGCAGAGGATATAGATTCCCACATCCCTCCCAGAGGCGGGGTGATAGGCTTTATCTAGAGCTGATGCACTAATAATAAGAAATAAGGAAAGGAAGGAAGGAAGAAAAGAAGCAAGGAAGGAAGGAAGAAAGGAAGGAAGGAAGAAAGGAAGGAAGGAAAGGAGGGAAGGAAAATAGATAGATAGATAGATAGATAGATAGATAGATTTAAAGATATTGAAAGTCCCAAAGGCAGCAACCTGAAGACCCAAAATAACAAAAATTAGGAAAAGGGAGAGGAGAGGTTGGAACAGTTTCGGGAGATGTGTCATTGAAGAATTATATATTACCTCAAAAGTGCATGTAAGCTGGGTACAGTGGCTCATGCCTGTAATCCCAGCTACACAGGAGGCAGAGGTGAGAGGATCACTTGAGGCTGGGAGTTTGAGACCAGCCTGGGCAATGTAGCAAGACTGCCTTTCTTTCTCTCTTTCTTTCTCCCTTCCTTTTCTTTCCTTCCTTCCTTCCTTTCTTCCTTCCTTCCTTTCTTCCTTCCTTTCTTTCTTTCCTTCTTTCTTCTCTTTCTTTATACAGGGTCTCACTAAATTGTCTGGGCTGATCTCGAACTCCTGGGCTCAAGAGATCTGCTCCCCTCAGCCTCTCAAAGTGAGCCACTGTGCCCAACTGATCCTGTCTTTAATTAAACAAAGTGCATGTGGATGAGGCATCCACTCCCCACTATGCCCAAGTTTATCTGTGATATGAAAGCAGTTCTCCCCTCCCCACCTTGCCACATCGAGTAAAACCGAGGCCCTAGGTTCTGTGTCACAGTTTTCCCTTCACTTGGAGTTCCCTGACCCACCATGGCATGGCTTAGCGGGAGAGGAACAGCTTTTGGCAAAGGCATTTTAGGCACTGATGGGAAATGACAAATGGTATGTGGGGCCTGAGGGACCCAGAAAATTGCTCTTAGTCCATCCTGCTGGTCCCAAAGGGAAACCCTAGTTGTTCCTTTTATCAGGGCTTTGGTTGGAAGAGGGGGTGTTCCTCCTCCCCAAATGGCCTCTGCCCCTGGGGAGGCTGACTGAGCCACAGGAAGCTTGCTTCTGAAGCAACTCAGAGTGAAGGGGTTCTGGTTCTTTCTTCACTGGCTCTCTTGGCGTCAGGAGGCCACCAGAAATGGGCACAGAGCTACCTGCTGCCAGCCTGTTCCCTCCAGTCCTTCCCTTCCAGACCTAGGCTCCCTTCTCCCTCCTGCCCTAACCCTGTGGTTGTTCCTCCAGCCCCCATCTTCATCTTAACCACAGTTAGGTTTATCTGACTTGGCTGTATTTCAGAACCTTCTGGAGGAGTTTTTAAAAATACAGATTCTTAGGCCTTATCCCAAGAAATTCAGGTTGACTGTGCCTCAGTGGGACCTGGTTGTGAGCATTGTGTAAAAGCTCCTCAGCCGATTCAAGCACACAGCTAGGTCAGCGGAGCCCTGCCTTACCCCCAACCCTGCCTTCTTTCCCCACTTGCCTCCCAAATATGTGTTCTGTTGTTTTCTGGCACACATGACATGACTTTGATTGGTAATTGATGATTTTCCACATCATCACTTTTAAAATCAGATACTCTCTGAAATGTCCCTCTGTCTGCCTACTGTTTCTGCCTCGTCCATGAGGCCCATCATCTTTATCAGCAGTGTCACTGTAGAAGACTCATCCCTGTCGCCCAGAGCTGCTCCTAACCTCTTGAGGCTCTAGAAGGCAGCCCTGAGCTGGCAGAGAGTGCAGCTCTACATTATTCTAGCCAATAGCAAAATGGTCACACTGGGGCCTGGCTCCATGTACGTCTCAGTCTCAGCCCCAAGTCAAGCCCCTCTTCCTCTGAACAACTGGATTCTTCCAATCTTTTTTGGGGGAGACTCTCCACAGTCCCCAAGGTGAGAAGAAAGTATTGGTTATGTACATCAGCCAGAACCCCTAGCTTGTCCGCAGGCACTGTATTTCCTTACTGAGCTCATATTAAGCAGTGGAACTGATAATACCATCTCGGCCTGTGACTTCCACGCAGGAAAATATGCACCAACGAACCTGCATTAAATGGTTGGGAAATCGCCCCTCCTAACCATTCCACGGCATCCACTGTAGGAAAAAAAAAAAAAAAAAAAAAAAAAGAAAAGCGGGAGACTGAACAAACAAGCTATAGGATGAAGATGATAACCCCAAAACAAAATTCCAAGCACCAGTGAAGAAGAGGTTATTCTGAATTGGGGACAGTGTTGTCACTCCTCAAATTGCAGCCATTTCCTATGGGACACACTGAATGGAGAAGAAACTAAATGTGTGTGTGTTTGAATGACACACCTGAGTTACAGTTTGCTAGTTATTTCTGCCTCCTCTGGCAAAGGACAAATAGAGGATTTTCTAGAGAAAAATGATGGAAGTCTGTAAAAACTCATTTGAAAGGTCAAGTTTTTTTTTTTTTTTTTTTTTTTTTTTTTTTGCAAATGACCTTGTTCAAAGAGCTTCAGGCATTTTGTCCTTTAGCAGTCCAGCCCAGGTCCAGGCTGGAGAGTGAGATGGTGAAAAAAGTCAGAGGTCAAGAAAGACACCCCAGTTAGAACCCCCTGATGCTGCTGGTGGGAACCACCTCTCAGCCTCACTCTAGCATGACTCTTGCCCAAAGGAAGATGAGAGTTTTAGCTTGGGATCGGGGGGCGGGCAACCAGAACCCCAAAGATCTGCTTACTCCCTGGAGCTTTAGCTAGAAGACATCAGTTTGAACTGACTGACATCTCCCCCCAGCCCCCTGGGTCTGCCCTGCAGCTTCCCAGGAAAGGAATCGCCCAATTAATGAACACCCCAGGCCACTGCCTGGAGGCTGGTGTCAACCTACTGCTTCCCTGGGTCCAGGGACTTGTGACAGCTCTCTGGCTTTTCTCCTCCACTCCCAGCAGTACCGCCTCCAATTTTCTGTTCCCAAACATCATGCTTCTCAAAGTTCCATCATACAGAGAATGCTCTTTATTAGTTATATATTTTTCTGCTTATGAAAGTAATTTTTTGCCCACTATAAAAATTCAAACAAGATAGTAGTGTGCAAATAAAAAAGCAAGTCTAAATAATCTCATTTTCCTCAGATAACCCGCCTTAGCAGTTGGGTGTACACCCTTTCAGATCTTTCTCTTAAGTGTGTACAAACAGCTTAATGTGCCAAGCTGTTTGTTTCCCCACACCTTTGCCCATACTGTCTGCCCTGCTTCCTGGAATGCCCTTTCTTCTCTTTTGCCAGGCTGACTTCTGCACAGCCTTCTGAACTTAGCAAACTTTCTCTTCTGTTGTCCCCCAGCCTGGAACAGGTACCTTCCCCTGGGCTCCTTGACCCCTTGCACAGCGCTGTCATAGCACCCAGCACAATGAGTGATCAACTCCTCTCTGTTTACCCATCTGTCTCCCCGACTAGAATATAGTATAGGTTAGTGGCCAAGAGGTGAGGGCCAAGGTGGACCCCAGTTCCCTCCCTAGGTGCCCCAGCCCCTCTGGCTCTGTCTGACTGTCCCATTCACTTTAGCATCCTCAGTGTCTAGCACACTGCCTAGCACATGGTTGGTGCTCAACAGGTATTTGTTGAATGAGTGAGTGAGTGAATAAGTTCTGGGTCACCACAGGTGTCCCCACCATGGGGCTCTTATATACAGGTAGAGAGCTGCAGAGAGGGGCAACCACCCAAAAGCAGAAGAGCTCCATGTTGCTGAGCCCCAAAAGTTGCCAGTAACTTACACTAGCTATGTAACCTTGAGGGAAGTCCTCTCAGGATGCAATGAGAATAAGAATTTATAAAGTGAGGCTCCCTCCTACCTCCCACCGTGGCTACACTCCCACTCCCACTTAGGAGGCAAAGAGGCCCTTTCCTCAAGCCCAGTGAAACACTAAGAGCTCAGGTCTCTAATAAAGCTTGGCATGCTTGGCTCCCAGAGGCAGAGCTCCAGATGTACCTGCTGTGTGACCTTAGGCAGGTGCCATAACCACTCTGAGCCTCCTCCTGCAACAGGAAAACTAGAATGCACTCAGTAATACCTATGTCACAGGTTAGGGAGGAAGACTAAATTAAGTGTGAACGTTGGAGGCTCTGTCAATTCCATAGCTGTTTGTTCTACCTCCCCCCAACCCCAGGCGGTTCAAAGTAAGATCAGGGTTCTAGAAACCTGGACTTTAGCTCTGCCCCTCAGCCCAGGCGACTATGGGTGCATCTCTGCTGTTTCCTCATCTGTAACATGGAGCCAGGAGTGTTGGACAAGATGGTTCCGAAGGCCCCTTCCAGCCTCTCACATTCGAAGTGCTCTGAAAAGTAAAATGTTCTGCAAAGTGCCCCAAGTCCTTGGGCTATCATTTGGTTGTCAGAAAATAGGCTCTGCCAGTGGCCAGCTCTCTCGCACCATAGCCCCTGCCAGTCAGAACTGGGAACACGGAGACTGGCAGGCCACCAGCTGGAACACCCCTGACCCTGGATTTCTGTGCTGGGGACTGTGACACTACCTGATGCTGCTCCTTCCCAGTCCCCAGCAAGGGACAGATGTGAGGACAGTTTGTGTTGTGCGTCTTTTGACTTTTTTGGAATGTGATTTTGCTTTTGGGGAGTGTGGGGTCTAGTTGGGGAGGGAACACTGATGGGTGACCCTGATGTGGGGAGTACTCATTGAGCACTGCAGTCTGCAGGGGCTCTTGAGGGCTGGGGTTGAGCTGGGCTTTGAAAGGTGCTTATGATTTGGGTATGTTAGAGGGAGGGTGTGTTGTGGGGGGGTTGAGAGTTGGGTGTCCGAGGGCCAGTGGCAAGGCCAGGCTGGCTGAGGCTGAGTAGGCAGTGTCTATTCAACAGAGCAGGCATTGGATCGATCAAGCACTCCTCTTCTGGAGACTACCGGATACCACACAGAGGGAGGACAATGGTTGAAGACACCTTTATCTGGTGTCTCACAGTTGAGCTTATGGTAGAAACATAGTGATTATTCAAAGTGAGGGTTTTACACTAGGGGCCTCCACATGGCTTGTCTCATTCATCCTCATAGGGAGGCAGGGATTATGAGCCCCACTTTATAAATGAAAATCCTGGGGCCCAGGAATGCCAGTCGCCTGCCCCAGATCACAGGCCTAGTTAGCAGCAGAGCCAGAATCCCCAGCCCAGGACTCTGCACTTGAAGTTCTGAATACGAGCGTGTCTGGAACTCCCAGGAGCTTCTCTGGGGTGAGGGTGGGTAGGCAGCAGGCTTGCACAGAGACTGATTGAATCTAGAGGTTAGGGCTACAGGACTGGGGTGGAGTCTCCCCTGGATGGGGTGAAGAAGCAGTGGGGGAGTGTTTGCTGCTCTTCCTCGGGCTGGGGGAGGCTCAGGAGCCTTGAGCTGGGCTATCAGGTTCAGGGCTGGAGTGACTCCTGAGAAAGGGAGGCAGAGATGAGAGGGGTGACTGGACAGGCTTACAGATCCTCACTCAGGCTGGAGGTCAGCCACCACCTGCCCTTCTCCCCCCTTGATCCAGCAGCTAGACTTCTTCATCAACAAGAAAGCCAGTCTTTGCTGGTTTGGGGCCTGGGACCACGTGAAACCTCGTGTCACTGAAGAAGCTGGGGCCAGGCCAGGCTGTGTCATTTCTTTTCTTCTCTGGGACTTTCCTACCCCTCCCTCCTCTGGCTTCCTGCTGTTCTGGGCCCAGAGCTGGGGGATGGTGGGAGAGAGTTTCACTCTCTTCAGTGGCCAGATCCAAGGTCCTGACCCTGCCTCTCCATCTGCCTCCTGTCTGATGTAGGCAGGATCTGTCCTCCTTGCAGGATCCATCTACCAAAAGACCAAACACCTTTGGTCTTTTGGGAAGGTGGTCCGGGAGCAGTGTTCCTGGACCGTCAGCATCCTCTGGGGAGCTTGTGAAGAATGGGCTGGCTGGACCTCATTCCAGGTTGAATGTTGGGGAATGGAACCCAGGAATCCACATTCTAACAAGCTCCCCCAGGAGTTCTTAGGAACAGTAAAGCCTAGATCTACCACATGAGATCATCTCTCCATCCCCTGGCTGGGGAGAGACTGCTCTCCCAGGATGCCAGGAGGGAGTGTGGGTTGGTGGCAGTAAGATAAGACCGGTTGAATGAGCAGAGTTTCAGAAACAGGCGGGAAGGCATTCCCCTGGCTGGATGCCCCTGAAGCAGAAAATTGCTTTCTTACCTCCTGGTCAGCCACTCCCATGCCACCCCCACCTCAGGCTTCTTCACACGAGAGCCCTCTCCCTCCGGCAGAGCCAACCAGGAACGCGGAGGTTCAGGTTCAAAGAGGAAATCCGAGGAAGGGCTTGGAGATGGGCCAAGGCGAGAGCGAAGGAAGTGATGAAAGATATTTTTAGAATTACTTCTTCCAAAAAAGGCTGAGGAGGCACCTTATCACCATCCAAGAACTGGGAGAGGCTTATTTATTAGATTCTTGACCAAGCAACTGGAGATTAAATGACAGCTGAAAGGACTCAGGTGAGAGGAGAGGAAGGGACCTGTGAGATACTGATATGGGTCCAGGAGGGAGCTGTGGACGCTCCCAGCCCGGTGTTTTTGGAGGACAGTTCGTTAGTTCATTCAGTTGCTCCTCAAAGGTGTTTTATTGTCTACTATGTGCCTGGCACTTGCTCAGTACAAGGAACAGAGCCATGAACAAGGGACACCTGATTCCTCCTTCATGGGCTGAAGGTCAGGGAGAGTGTCCTGTCTGTCTGGAAAGCCCTATCCTTGTCCCTGTCCACAGGCAGATACCTGGGTGGCATACACAGGTGTGGTTCTTGCTCAAACAGCCTGGCATGGCTTGGATCCCCAAGGGGAATGGGGAGGTGGGATAAGGCTCTGCCAGAGTTCCTGGGTGGGAGTGGGAAGTTGTGCCTCGCAGGCTGGATGCCCTTCTGTGGAGTCACTCTCCTTCCTGTGGGTGCCCCCTCCCCTGCCAACTGCCTCTCACTTTGTGCAGGGACATATCTAGAAGGCCAACTGCAGCCAGCTCTCAAAGATGTCACCTCCCTTCCACAGCAGCCTCCTATGTGACTAAAAGGCTGTGAGACAGCCACGCTGAGCAGCCCAGGCTGCCACCCAAGCTCTGACGTCCTGCTGGGGAAAGCTCCATTTCAGAGCGGGTGCCCCAGCCTGGCTTGCCAGGCCTGCGAGGAACCCTCCTCAACCCCGTGGCTGCTGGAGCTGCCTCGGCCCTGCTTTTCCCCGGCTGGACATCTGGTTTTCAGATGCCTCTTTTCATCATTGGGGTCCTCAGCTCACTTCAGGTGCCTCTCGGAGAGCCTGGTGGGGGTCAGGGAATTGTTTCTGCTTTGCCGTCTGTCTCTCAATATATCAGCCATCCCACTATTTATTTTTTGAGGGTTTCTATAGCCCAGCATTTCCAAGGGGGTAAGAGGAGCGCAGGAGAAGCCTCTGCTGCAGCCTCTCAGGGTGACCTGGATTTGTACATATGGCACAATGATTCAAGCCCCAAATGATTCATTCATTCAAGCTCCAAACCACAGGGAAATGGGAGTAGAACCCCGGGCACCCCAGGTCTGTGTCTAACTCCCATTCCTGAGTCACTGGTGACCTCTGGTAAGTTCCAGAACCTCTCTGGATTCTCCCTCTGTAAAATGGGAGGGTGATTTCTGTGATTCCCAGAACCAAGACGGGATGAGTAAAGGGGCGGGTGGGAATGATGAACTGGTTCACTGAGCACCTGTTATGTGCTGGGAGCGGTGCTGAGTACTTTATACAGTTGATCTCATTTAATCTTCTTAGCAGCCCTATGCAGTAGCACTGTTATTATTTCTACTTTATAGAAGAGGAAACTGAGGGGAGGGGAAATGAGTAACTTGCCCAGCAGTGAGTTGGAGTTGGCTCCCGGACTGTTGGACCAGGCTCCTTACTGGCAGTGACCAGGAGAGAGGAAGGGCAGGCAGGGGATTGTGACCAGCGGCTCCCAGGCCCCAGGGTTGCCGCTGGAAGTTCCCGGGCCCAGAGATGCCACCTCTTCCCTCAGGCCTGGAAACAGGACCCCCATGTCCTCTCCCGCCCAGCGCTTGCTACAGAGTGGCCAACGGTTGCCTGCCGGAGCAACACACCTGCCGGAAAACACGTCTGTTTCTTCTCTCGCCCCAAACCGAGGTCCGTAACATCCCCTCCACATAACCATGCTCACACACCTCAGCTCCACACAACCCCTTTGCTGTTTTCAGAGCATTCTCCCGCTCCGTCTTTCAATGCTGTTCTTCCCATTTGCCAGATGAGGGGACTGAGGCCTGGGTTGGTTCAGAGACTCACCCAAGGCCACATGGTTGGTGGACTTTCATCCCAGCCTGCCCTTCACCAAACTGAGGTGTCCATATGGAAGGCCATGAAAGATTCTCGGCCCTTCTCCCAGGGCCTTTCATGACCTAACACCCCTTGAGTCAGAATTCTGAGGACTCCAGGATGAGGCACAGCCCGTACTTGCTAAATTCATTCAGTCGTTCATTTATTCAGTCATATTTATCTGCCATGTTTAGGAGCTGTGTCAGATGTTTTCGGCACGAAAATGCCTCGAGCTCAGAGGCCGGGATGAGGAAAGCGGAAAGTGAGTCGGCCGTTAAAATACCAGATGTGAGTGCTGAGGAGGAACACCTCAATTTGGGAGGCAAGGATGGCTTCCTGGAGGAGGTGATGAGGTGAAGTCTAGGCTGAGACCTGAAAGATGAATAAAACTGGTCCCTGAAAATTAGGCAGGGAGTGGGAAGGAGGGATGTTTGGGGCACAGCAAACAGCATTCGTGAAGCCCTGATTGCAGGGGAGCTCAGCACACCTGCTGCTGCTTACTCAGCTCCAGTCCAGGCTTCCTCGCCATTGATCTTTGCATCTCCCAACTACTTGTGACCCCCGCCCACCCAATGGGCAATGGGCACATCCCCTCCAATGGGCAAACCATGGTGTGGGCATCATGGCATCTGCTCTGTCCACTGCCTTGGCACAGAGATGCCTCATCTGAATGTGGATCATCTCCTTCCGGGGGTAACTGGAGAAGAAGCGGCAGGTGAGGCGGCAGGTACAGTAGCGAGGAACATCCTGCTATTGGCTCTGTCCTGGAGACCGGCGGAAAGCCTTTGTCCCAGCGGCCTATAATGGGTTTCAGGAGAGAGCTTCAATATTTGCTGCAAACAGAAGCACAAAGGATGTGGAGGGCTATTGTGGGTTCTCCAAAGAGGAGCTAATCCTCCGGCAAGCAGCCCAGCCAGAAGGGGTTCAAGTGCTGGGTAGGCCAGCCACTGGGGGTGTTGTCATTTACGAGCAACTGCAGGAGATAATAGCGCCCAGGGAGACAATCTCTACACAGGTGGAGGGAGGTGGTGAGAGACACTCCCCACAGGAGGGCGGGTGAAGGGGGACAGCACCTGTCCTGAAAGCTCGGGAGCACAGGTGATGTTCCCCATACCCCCATGCACCCCAAGCCCCATGCCTGGGCCACAGCTCTCTCCAGGCCTGGCCTGTCTTGGCAGCTGTTCCTTCACTGGGGGTCACTTGTGTCTAGGGGTGGGAATGGGGGTAGGGGTCAGCCAGGGCTCTCAGGCCTCTCTCCCCTCTCCCTCCCTCTGGCTTTCTCTCTTGGCCTCTTTTTGGTCCACTGCACACAGACAAGTCATTTCTTGGCTCCAGGGGGCCAAGGAGAGGAAAATGTTATATTTGCATATCATTAGCATAAAGAGATTGTATTTGCATGAAGTCTATTTTCAGCTCCTCCCTCCTCCAAATCTGCCCCATCATCTCTAAATATGCTACATAAATGTCTTGTCCAGTCACCAGCACAAGGGAGTTGTGAGGGGTGGATGGCTGTTGGGAAAGGGGTTTTCTTGTGGTCAGAGTGGAGTGAAGCAGAGCCCAAGGGAGAAATTGCAATCCCAGGAGTGGGAGAGATTGGAAAACTCAACTCTTCAAGCTTTGTGTTAGCACAAGGAGCTCGGTCAGGATCCCTCACTTCCAGACACCTCCAGGGGTGCAAAATGATGGGTTTGGAAAGAAGAGGGAGAAATGTGATTATTTACATAAATTTACATAATTTAATGTAATTCGCATGGGCAGAATTACTCAGTTTTCCAGACAGCTTTTAATTCAATCTTTTTGTTGCCTAAAGGCTTCTTCTTTCTTTGAGTTTTCTTTCCTTTGCTTCTGGTCAGCTTCCTAAGACGCAGATCCGCCTCCTCTCCAGGAGGGAGAAGTGGACTGGGTAGCAGCATGGTGCAGGGAGTGGGGAGGTGAAAATGGGCAGTGTAGACATCTGAGTGTAGACAGCTGAGGTCTCTGCCAGGTCCTGGCAATGCCACCTCCCTCCTCCACCATTCCACCCAGGATGCCCCAAAGATCCTCAGGTCTGGCATATTCTCCTTAAGCCCACCCTGTGGGCTCTAATTTCCACTCACAGATGTGTGGGAGTGGAGCAGGGATGAGGGTGGTTTATCTGTTCATTTCTCATAGGGCAGCCAAAGCCACCCAGAAAGCCTGACTCACAGGCCACATTTTGGCAGAGACCGACCTGCATCTAGAAATCAAAAGCCTTGCCCCTGAGGACAAGACACTGTCTTAAGAAGCATCCTCCGAGCCTCTCAACAGACACCCTGCCCCAAGCAGTCGCGAAGGGCCCCTCTTCTTCCAGGTTATGGGCCTTCTCTTTCCTTGGGTGGGAAGAGAAGGGGGAAGAAAACTGATCCTTCTCATAACAGAAGCCTGGAAGTCTACTTAGTGATTTCCATTGACAGCCGTTTATGATTGTGTATAAGATAAAGGAGGCTGGATTCAGCTGAAGCTAAGCTGAAGGGAAACACCTGCAAGAGTCATTTGCTGGCTGAATACCTTTTTCTTCTCCCAGCCTACTTCTACCTTCTCTGGCCCCTTCTTTTTCACTCTTCTCTCTTGTCTCCTAAACAAGCTTTTTGGAAAACATTGTTATAATAATTATTAGCAGGCTCTAATGTTATTTCAACGATTCATAATTGTTCCAAAACAGACCTCAGATCACATCGCTCTACTACCTGGAAAGCTTCAGTGGCTGCCTCCATGCCTGTCTCGGTCTGTCAGGGCCTGTATAGTGTGGACGCACCTTCCTCTCACTGCACCTCTTACCTCTGTCTCCCTTTCTTGGGACTCTCCAGGCGCACAGGCCGCCTTCTGCTTAGAGAACTTTCCCAACTCATTCACACCTCAGCCCTTCCTCCCAGGTGTCTCGAAGGTCTACCAGCTCCTTGTCACTGCTCAGGGCTCAGCTCTGATGTCCCTTCCTCAGACAGGCCTTCCTCTACCTCCCAGCCTAGGTAGGCCCTTCCTGTGGATCAGACCCGTGCCCACCTTATTTACGTGATAACTTGTTTGTCCTATTTTTCACATGGACAGAGAACTCACCTGCTATCTCCATCTCTGTGTCTCCAGTACCTGGCAAAGCACCAAGAGCATAGTAGGTGCTCAAGCCAGATTTGCTGACTGGACAAGTGTGGATGAGTAGGGGGTTCGTGACAGACGGTGGATTTTGGAGCCTGTTCTGACTGTGGTTTTTTCGCTCACTGGTGAATGGCCATGGGCAGATTTCTCAGCTCTCTGGGCCTCCATTTCTCCCTTGGGACCTGGATAATAATAACTTCTACACTGAAGGTTAATTTCAGCATTGTACATAAGTGTCTGGTGGTAATTGGCACTTAGGGACTCATTAAATCGTGATTATTAATACTAATAATGATACCTTTGTTTCACACTTACTCTGTACCAGGATCTGGTCCTGCCCTCAAATATTTAGTTTATTGGATGACACAGAGACCTGCCTGGCCTATTATGAAACAAGGGTGACTGTAGCTTAGAGGTATGAACAAAGCACCGTAGGAACAAAGAGGCAAGAGCAGTGAATGTACAACCTCTTCATGAGAATAGAGTTTTACGGTTTATATCCTATATGCACCTCTATAGTTCATTTGATTGCCCCCTAAACCTTTAAAGGAGGCAGGGCAGGCCTCAGTATCTACATTGTGTAATAGGAGAGCAGAGGTTCAAAGAGAAGACACCATGGGCTCAAGGTCTCACTCTAGCCCCTCGCTCTGCTTTATTCATCTTCCACAGCATTGAATCCTCTGGACACCTTGTGTAATTGCTGGAATGCAAGCTCTGTGACAGCCTGTTTTGTTCACTGCTCCATGCCCAGCCCCTAGAACAGTACTGGCACATAGTAAGCACTCAGTAAGTGTATGTGGAATGAATGAATGAAGGACAGAATTAGTGAGTGGCAGAGCTAGGCTCAAACTTCTCAAGCAGGAGGGAGAAAAGCTAGTTAAGGGGACCAGTTTCTGGAGCCGGGCTGTTTGGGTTTGGATCTCAGCTTTGCCGCATAATAGCTGTGCAACTTGGACAAGTTACTTAACTTCTCTGTGCCCCCACTTTCCTTACCTGCCTAATGGGAATGATAATATAACACCTAGTTCATAAGAATATTGTGACAACTACCATGAGTTAACATTCATAAAGTGCTCAGAACATGTCTGGTACATCATATGCCTCAACACTTAAAGAGAAAATACTAGGTATCTTGACTCTAAATCCAGTATTCTTTCTCTGTACCAGGTTATAAAGAACTTTATAGTTTCAAAATCACCAATATATTCAAGGCTTTATTTTATCTTTTCAGCATCCTTGTGAAGTAAGCAATAAATCATTACTATTGCTATTTTACAGAGGAGAAAGTGGAATGAAGCTGGAAGTGATAGGTCTGGCTTAAGGTCAAACAGAGGCTTTATTGTCTGACTTCAAATATACTTCTCTATCCATGATTCTGCAGGTAATCTCCTTCCCCAGATCTAGCCTGAAAGAAAACAAACAAACAAGCCAAAGGGGGAAAGAAATCAGAGCCTAGCAGAGATTCTCAGACGGCCTAAAAGAAGGCCTATTTTCAGGGTTTGGAAATCCATTTAATTTCCTCTAATCATAGGCTGTCCTAAATAAGACCAAAGTTGCTGAGGGACTTTAAGGTCAAGGGAAACTCCTATAGATTCAAGAGGGACCAACCCAAGCCTGCAAACGTCTGGGGAGATACCTGCCAACTGGTGGCCTTTCCTTCCAACCAGCAGCTGCCTTCATGAGGAGCAGCTGGTAGGCCCAGAACGTGCCAGGTGCTGTGGGGGCAGGGAAGACACAGCGAGTTCGTCCCGAAGGGATCTTTTGTCCAGTTTGGAGGGTGGAGGCAGAATCTTCATGGGGCTAAGCTCATCCACTACCTGCTTCCAGAGACTTTAAGTAGGTGTAAGAATTGGATTTTAAATTTTATTTTAAGTGACCCCAGTGCTAACCAGATGATTTAAGTTCCAGAGGGCATTCAAAGGAGGAGATGTAGAGGTAGTAAAAGAATTTTTGAATTCTTTTGTTTGCTCACTCATTTATTCGTTCAGCTCTCATTTATCGTGTCCTTAGCCTACAATGGGGAATCCCAGAGTCCAAATGCCGGAATTCACAAATAGATTGTAAAAAATGCATTGAGTATCTACCATGTGCCGGGCACATTTCATACATAAGTAGGGTGCTTCGAGGGAAGTATCATCATCCTGGTGAGATAAGGGAGACTCAGAGGCTAAATGACATGCCCAAGGTCACTCGACTATGGAAAAGTCAGTATTCATACCCAGGCCTGCCTGACTCCAAGCTCAGGCTATGGTTTAGATCTTTATGCTGGAATATTTGAGTCATAAAAAAGAATATGTGTTGGCCGGGCATGGTGGCTCACGCCTGTAATCCCAGCACTTTGGGAGGCCAAGGCAGGTGGGACACCTGAGGTCAGGAGTTTGAGACCAGCCTGGCCAACGTAGTGAAACCCTGTCTCTACTAAAAATACAAAAAATTTAGCCAGGTGTGGTGGCGCATGCCTGTAATCCCAGCTACTCGGGAGGCTGAGGCAGGAGAATCCCTTGAACCCAGGAGGTGGAGGTTGCAGTGAGCCGAGATCGCACCACTGCACTCCAGCCTGGTCGACAGAGCAAGACTCCGTCTCAGGGGAAAAAAAAGAAAAAGAATATATGTTAACACACAACTAAGATAGAAAGTATGATAATGAAATGACTGACAGTGATCAAGGAATAAACCGTTTCCAACAAGGCCTGTCATGGTGTGTGCCTCACCCCTACTGCACTCCCCCGTTTCTCCTACCACCCCCACTCCAAGGTGACCGCTATCTAAATCCCAGTTTCATCATTCCCTTGCTATGTTTTTGGTTGTTTTAACCATGTGTTTCTGATAAACATGTGTGAAGGCAACCCTTCAGTTTTGTTTTGTTTTGAACTTCATGTCAGTGTTTTGTGATGTCTTCTGCAGCTTGCTTTGCATCTTCCACAGGCTTCTGAGATTCACCCAGCTGATATATGTGGCTTCAGTTTATTCATTTCCACTGCTGTGAAATTCCATTGTTTGAACACACTGTGCCATATTTTATGTATCCAATTTCCTGTAGAAGGACGTCTAGGTCATTTTCAGTTGTGGTTTTTTGTTTTGTTTTGTTTTGCTATTACAAACAATGTTACAAAGAAAATTCTTCATCTTGTCTTCTGATGCACCTGACAGGGTTATGTGGGTTCAGGGGTGGGCTTGCAGGGTTGCAGGGCTTGTTTGTGCTATATTTTTACTCAAGACAGCTCCAAAGTAGTTGTACCATTTTCCTTGCAGCTTATAAGCTGGAGGAGAGTCTTCTGAGGGGCCACTGTTGAGCTTAGGAAAGGGAGCTCCAAAGTGTTGACTACCTAGCAAACCTTGAGATTAACCTTGAGAACCATCTGCCCTAAGAATGGTAATTTAATACGGTAATCCATGGAGCAGTGCACAGACTTGATAGTTTATCTCCAGAGCTGAGCCTCTGAGGTTGGAAACACTTGCAGTTATTGACCAACGTCCCAGGAGAAAACTGGCCTCCTACCTGACACAGGAGAACCAAGAACAATCGTGGCCATCTCACCTGACCTGCGAGACTTGGCATCTTTGCCAGAGCATGTGAGCTTGTGGGATTTTTAATGCATGTCCTTCTCTTGCAGCGGAATCTAAATTTGTCAGCCTTGGATTCAAGGGCATGTGATGTGACTGACTGGAGGCACCTAGATCCTGGCTGGGATTCCACCCCTCTCCCTGCTTGTTCTTCCTCCTTCTCACTCCCTTGCCTTCTACTAATATTTATGTCCTTCTTTTACATTTTTGATTGGGTAATGCATTCAAAGAGCTGGAAGTTCAAAGTATAAAACTATATGAGGGAAAGTCTTGTTCCCACTACTCACTCCCACTTGCCTGCTCCCTTTTATTGAAGGTCATCACTTTTGTTGTATATCCTTCTAGAATAGGGTTTTATTTTGTTTTTGGTGTGGGTTATTTCTGACAGCGTTTCACTCTGTTGCCCAGGCTGGAGTGCAGTGGTGCAGTCACGGATCACTGCAGCTTGGAACTCCTGGGCTCAAGCCATCCTCCGGCCTCAACCTCCTGAGTAGCTGGGACTACAGGTGAGCACCACCAGACCTGGCTACTTTTTTATATTTTTTGTTTTGCTTTGCTTTTTGTAGACATGGGGTTTTGTCATATTGCCCAGGCTGGTCTCAAACTCTTGGGCTCAACTGATCCACTGGCCTTGGCCTGCCAAAATGCTGGGATTACAGGCATGAGCCACTGTGCCTGGCCAAGTTTTTTAAATTATGAGCAAATATGAATATACAGTCTTATTAAAGCCTCCTGTTACAGGAAAGATAGCATACTATACATATGATTCTACCATTGCCTTTTCTCATAAAGAGGTATCTTAGATGTCTAGTCCATATCATCATAATAAACATTTCATTATTCTTTTTAAATAGCTGCATTAATATTCTATTCTATTCCACTAATATTTCTCACTTACTGTGCACCAATCTCTTTGCTGGGTGCTGGGGTCAAAATGATGAATCAAAAGAGGTCCTGCCTTCAAGGAGACTACAGCCTAAGGGCAAATAGACAAACAATTATGATGAACTATTGTAGGAGCTATTCATTCCAAAAATATGAAGTACCAACTGCTTGTCAAGCATTGCTCTTGGCAGAGGGGAGATGACAGAAAACAAAACCCATGAAAATCCCTGCCCCGTGGCACTTCTGTCCTAGCAGAGCTCATGCTCTAGCACTGTGATAAGGGAGAGTAGGGGGTGGGCACATGGTGGGGCCCCTAACCCGGTCTGGGGGTCAGGGAAGGCTACCTGGAGGAAATAGGTGGACCGAGAGATAATGAGGGTGGTGTTGGCAGGACTTGGTTGGATTTGACCAGGAGGGAGAGGAAGCCTCAGTCCTCTCATCTAAAATGAGGCAAATGACCCCGTCCCTGGGCTGCTCTGAGACTCTCTGATACAAGTAAGGCTCAGGGCAGTGGTGCTGTCCAGACCCATCCCTTCATCTGCTCCGGTGCTGCCCCCACCTTACCCCTCAGCCATGGTGTCCATACTCCAGCAGGCACTCTGCCTTCCTGCCTTCTCAGCCCACTCCCCACCCCATCACACACACACACAACACACACCACACACACACCACATGCACACACCGCATACCACACCGCACACCACACACACACATCACACCATGCATACACACACACCCATCACACCACACACCGCATACACACACACACTACACTACACCCCACACATACACCCCCACACACATACACACACCATATACCACACCGCACATCACACACACACATCACAACATGCATACACACACCCATCACACCACACACCACATACACACACACTACACCACACATGCACACACCACATTCCACACCGCACACCACACACACACACACCATATGCACACCCCACATACCACACTGCACACCACACACAGCACACCATGCACACACACACCCTTCACACCATGCACACACACACACCCTTCACACTGCACACCACACACACACCACACATGCACACACTACATACCACACTGCACACCACACACACATCACACCATGCACACACACACACCCTTCACACCGCACACCACACACACACTACTCCACACAAACACCACAAATGCACACACCACATTTCACACCGCACACCACACATGCACACACATTCCACACCACACACCACACATACACAACACACATAACACACATGCACACACCACATACCACACCACACACACATCACACCATGCATACACACACCCCTCACACTGCACACCGCAAACACACACACCACACACACCACACATGCACACGCCACATCACACACCACACACACACACTCCTCACTGCACACCACACACACTACACCACACACATACACACACCTGCACACACCACATACTGCACCGCACACCACACACACACACACACATCATACCACACATACACACAAACCCCTCACACTGCACACTACATACACACATACACACTACACCACACACACACTACATACCACACCACACACCACAAACATTCACACCATGCATACACCCTTCACCCCACATACACACACACTACATCACACACACACCACACACGCACACACCACATACCACACCGCACACCACACACACACATTACACCACTCATACACACACACCCCTCACACTGCACACCACACAACATACCACACGTGCACACACAACATACCACACCGTACACCACACACACATTACAACACAAATACCACACACACCCCACACACCACACTACACACCACACACGTGCACACATATACTCACAAACACACACACCACATACACACATATTACGCCATACACACTACATATGCACACACCATATACCGCACACATATGTGCACACACACACCCCACACCACACACCACACACACACACATTACACCACACATATCACACGCACATTACACCACACACCCACACACCCTCCATACACATCCCCCCACACCACACACACATTACACCACACATACCACACACACATCACACACACCACATACTACACACAGGCACACACCACACCACATACATCACATACATACACACATCACACTACACCACACATGCAAACGTACATACACCACGCCACATATGCACACGCACACCACATACATAGGCACATCACACCACACATGCATGTATCCACACACCACATACACACTCCTCCACACACACACCACACACCACACATGCAAACACAGCACACCCATCCACACCCACCCACACTCACACACACAGACCCCACCCACACCACACCACAAACACCACACACCACAAACACACAACATACCATTCACACACAACACAGACATCATGCACACCACACATCATACATACACCACACACACCACACATACACACACATCATATGCACACACCACATACCACACACATGCACACACACGCACATACACAGACACTCCACACCTCATACATACACACACCACACCACACACACAACACACTCCACATGCACACACCACATACACACACACTACACCACACATACCACACACACCCCCCACACACCCCCTACACAACACGCCACACATGGACATACCACATACCACACTGCACACCACATACACACACATTACACCACACATACTATACACACACAACACACTACACATACACACACCACATACCACACACATGTGCACACACACGTACATACATACACCTCACACCACACACCACATACGCACACATTACACCACACATACTACCCCCACACCCCTCACACACAACAGAAACATGTACACACACATTACATCACACATACCACACACAGCACTCACACCACAAACATACCACACACACCACACATGCACACACCACATACTACACACATGCACACACACACCACACCTTACACACCACTTACATACACATCACACTACATATAGCATGCATGCACACATACATACACACCACACATCATACACATGCACACCACATACATATGCACATCATACCACACACACCACACATGCGCATACCCACACACCACATACACACCACACACATCACACCACACACATCACACATGCCACCTACACCCACCCACCCACACCCTCATTCAGAGACCCCACGAATACACACCACATACAAACACACATCATACACACACACCACACACACACCGCAAACGCACAGCATACTGTACACACAGAACATATACATCACACATACCACACACCATACACATACCACACACACACACAGACACATCAAAGACACACACATACCACATACCACCCACCCTCCACACACAACACACACCACCCTCAGACACGTACACAATCTTGGTACGGGCCATTGACCCTCTGCAGGAGTTCAACTTCCTGCCTAGCCTGGCCCATCCCCATCGCACCTAGGGAGCCTCCCGGAGTGCGCACAGCCCACTGTCACGGCTAGGCTGCCACACACCTCTCAGCCAGTCCGGTGTCACTGCCGGCGTGACTGTTTTGTGGACCCCATTGGACTGTGCGGTCCCAGGACTCCCACGCCATGGGTGCTGCCTGGTGCCTGACCTTGCAGGGACCTGCTTGAGGCGTTGCCTGTGGCTGGTGGACAGGACAGGCCACCAAACACTCAGTGAGGGTTGGGGACTTCTGCTGAGTGGGAGCAAATGGCAGGAACAGTCAGCATTTCCCAAAATCCCCGTGGGCGGTTTGGCACCCACCCAGGCCCAGCCCAGGTTTATTTGGTGATAAGATTTGGTTTTGTTTTTTCCCAAGGCCCAAGGGCGTGTGCCACCCAGAGCCCTGGCCTGGATTATCTGTTGCTCAGTGGCAGCCTGGAGCTGTGCCTCGCAGTGGGGCTCTGCGGGGCACGGGGTGGTCTTATTCATCCTGGCCCTCTTCTTTACAGGGATGGTGATGAAGGACCCCAGAAGCGCTGCCTGTACACCCCCAACCAGGCTCCAGTGGGTGCCACTTGTCCCGGCCTGAAGTCAAAGCCTCCAGATGCTGCCTCCCTCTGCCAATTCCTATACCTGTTGGGGTGGACACTGAGGGCCAGTCCCAGACTTGGGAGCAGGGTGGGAGTGGGATGGGGGGTGGTGCTTAGGGAGGACCTCTATGTGGCCCTGATTGTTGGCTCAGTTTCCTCTGCCTGGGGGATGGGTCAAGGTGTCCCCTGGTTGTGACAGAACGGATGCTGTGGGTTCTCAGCCCCTGCAATCCCCACCCTGCCTTTGGAACGTTCTGTCCTGGCTCCTGAGTCTGAAGAAGGTGCAAAATGTGTGGTTTGGAACTCGTATTGAATCTGAGCATGGCTCTGGCTCTTGCAGACTCAGAATCTTTTCCATTCTAGCTTCAGTGTGTCTGAGACTCATTGTTTGCTAAGGATTGATTCCATGAATGAGTGACCTGCCCTCAGTGGGGCCCATCCTTGATCGAAGGCTCTGTTGTTGCTGTCTTGAAACTCAATAATGTCTGAACAAGAGACCCGGCATCTCCATTATGCACCGGGTTCTGTAAATTATGTAGCCAGTCTCAGTTCACTTTTAGTTGTCTGCCCTTTAGTATCTTTTTCATGTCGAACCACGTAGATGTATTTTTAAAAATATAAAATCTAAGTCGCACAAAAGATAAAAACAAAGAAGGACACATTTATTATTTGTTGTGCACCTTTAGAAATGGTCCACAGGTCCACTGCAGTGCACAAGCTGCTGCATGCACACCGCATGTGACAATCCAGTCTGCCTGACTCCCAGGACAGCCTGTGTGATATGCAAAATGCCATTCCCATGAGGGCGCATCATGTTTCCCAGGAGCTCTGAAGGACACAGATAGAGCTTGTGCTCTAGGCTGCCCCCCTGTTCCCGTGCTGGCTCCATGCTGGTGTCCAGAATGAGCCAGTTCACACTCCAGAGCCACGTGGGGGGAGAAGTGGCTCCCAAACTCCCCTGCTGACCTCCCCCCGACCACTAGGTGTACCTTCCAAGTCAGATGACAGTCATAGGCTAACATCCCCAGCTCTGCCTGGAACTCAGGAAAGGATACTTACGGGTAGACAGAAAGATTCTGCAGTGGGCATGGGCTTGGCCATTGAAGACCCTGAGAGGACATCTTGTCCACCCTGTCTGTGCTGCCTGGAGCCAGAAGAAAAAGATTCCAGCCTTGGAATCTGCAGGGATGGAGACTCCTTGCAGTGAGCTTTCTTGCATCTCATTCTAGTATTTGCCACAGATGCTGATTTCTTGCCTGAGTCATATATATTGAAGTTTTTGCTCATTTCTTACTAGGCTTAAGAAATTGGAATTCTCTGCCTTACAAATCCCAAAGGGCTAAACATGCCTCCAAGCCCATGAACAAGCTTTGAGCATCTGAAGGACAAAACCCCAGCTCCTAAAACGTTCATGAGCATCCACTTTCTGCTCAGCCTGGAAGAGAAGGAGCACTGCTGCCCTCTGGTGGTCAGGCAGCAGAGCATCTAGGAGCCACCCAAGGGAGCTGGGTCCCCTTTGCTTTGTCTTTGGGACAGCAGCTTTGAGTATTAGGTCAATGGATGTCCTTTCACTGTTCCTGGAAAATGGCAAGCTTGTTTTTGCCTCAGGGCTTTGGGTCTTGATGCTCCCTCTCCCTGGAATGTTCTTTCTCCAGCTCTCAGGTGACAGCTGCTTTCTCATTCTCTAGCCCTCAGACCAAATGCCACCTCCTCAGGGAAGCCCTCCTGGACCACTTCATCTAAAATAGCAACTCATCCCAGCCCCTGTCACTCTATCCCATTACCCTGTTTCCCTTTGTTTATAGCACTTACCTGCTATTTGGAAATATCTGTCTAGAGTCTGCGTCTCTCCCTCACCAGATATCGGCTCCAGGAGGGCAGAGTCCCTATGTTTTGTTTGTCACTGGACTTCAATGCATCGTACATAGTAGATACGCAAAAATAAACTTGTCAAAGAAGTAAATAAATGCATATTGACAACAGCTACTGGATTTAAGCACAGCTTCTGGTCCTCAAAACCACACTGTGATACAGGCAAGGCACATCTCACCCCCACAGGACAGATAAACAAATTGAGACTCAGAGATTTATGTGAGTTGCCTGAGCACCCAGCAAGGAGGAATGAGCCATGGTCCCTTGTGGCTTCTCCTGTGCTCCCTCAGTCTTCTACCCTGGAGGGAGCAGAGGGGGTCTCAGGCACGACAGCTTCTGCCAGGAGCTGAGGTGGGCCCAGCACGTGGGGTCCAGACCTTTACTCCTTAGTCTGCTCGTTGAAGGAGGCTGAGCTGTGCCATTGTCCAAAGCTTTGCTTGTGGCTGAGGGGTGTGAGGTGGGAGCGGGTGAGGAAGGTCTGTCCACAGGAGGATGTAACCAGACTCCAGTCAGTGGCCGGTCTGCGGAGATGTGTGTTCTGGAGCGGGAGTGTTTGAGGGGTGGATGGGTGGGGAAAGCTGGAGCCACTGCGGAAACTGTGACTTCTGCAGGACCAGGGTTTGGCTCTGACATTCCGGGCTTCATCCAGACGCTCTCACTATACTCAGCCTGAGCCAGGGGCTGCCCTCTGACTCTGGGCCCAGCACCAGGGTCAAGGGCGCTGCCGCAGAGCTTAGGCCCCCTGCGCTGTGCTTGGGCAGGCAGTGGGGCTGGAGGGGGATGGTCACCTGTTCTCAAGCCTGGGGTGACCAGGCTCGGGGCAGGCTCTGTTTCTGGGCTTCCAGAGCAGGCGTCTGGAGGTCAGCAGCATCTGCTCCTTGACTGGTCTGGCGAGAGCTTGATGGATTCTGTGAGGTGATTTTCTAAGATGCTCTGGTACTGGGGAAGGAAAGAGAGGCCAGCATTCATGTCCTGAGATACAGAGTGCACCGCCCGCCCTTCATTTCTTAGTGGGCCTCAGAGCCTGGGCTCTTGTTTCCTCCCCATTATACTTCTGGGAAACTGAGGCCCAGACAGGGAAGCCACTGGTGTTCCCCACCCTCCTTCTTCCCTGTGTCTCCCCTCCAGCCTCTTCCCAGGAGCCCAGAGCAGGTCAGTGTCTGAATTAGCGGCCCAAGTCTCCCGACCTCCAGCCATGTCCTATAACTTTCCATTCTCCAGAGGGGAGAGCTGAGGTGTCATTTGGGCTTAGGCAGAGAGGTGACGGCCACTCCTCATTTCTCCTGGAGACCTCTTCCTGCAAATATCCCAATACCCCCAACCTCCTTTTCATCCTGTCCACCTCTCAGCCTCCCCTACTCATGCCTAGAAAAGCCCAGTCGGTCCTCTGTCCTGGCCACGTTCAGGCAGCCCTCCCTAAAATGGACTCAATGTTTCTCCCGGGCCCTTTTGCTTCTCCAGTCTCTCTTGTCCCAACAAGGGTCCAGAGGAAGCCCCTTCTCAGTCTGCCAAGCTTCTGCCTTTCCAGCTGGCTCCACTTCTCACCAAGAGCCTGCCCCCCCTCCCCAGTTCAGGGGTTGGGGTGGTATGGAGGAGGGGCCCTTCTTTAAGCAGATGGGTTCCTCAGGCTGAAGATTTTCTTCTTCAAGGGATCCCATCTCTTCATGCTGCTATGGCCTCTGCTAGTCACAGAGCTCAATCGCGTTCATGTTCCTCCCACAGCCAGTACTGTGGGCCTCGGGGTGAGTGATGAGCATTCACTCTATGTGGAAGGGGTTTGTGCTACATTGGCATGGACCTGAGCAGGGGCAGAGCATCCTGTGTATCACGCAAAATTGTCCCTGGCAGTCCATCTCAAGTGTCCTTCTCAGGGGGCAACTTCCAGGGACAGGGGTGCTGCCTCCTTGTCTCTGATTTTATCTCCCCGGCAGTTCCCAGGCTCAGGCCAGACACCCAGCTGGTGAATATCCACCAAATCCTTAATGCTCATGACCCTAGACCTCAGGAGGTGGTGTCCAGCCTTGCCTCCAGCACCTTGATGATGGTGGTCCCCCCAAATACATAAGAAGATCCTCTGACACCCCATCACTCACTGCCACCCCCAGACTGAGCAGTAATGTACCCCGATGGCACAGAGCTCGTGGTGCTGAACCTGGGTCCAGCCCTTCGTCACGGAGTTGGTTTCTTGGGGATCCCCCATCTCTCACCCCCACCCTGGTAGGATCTTGGGACTAGCAGAGTGAGCACCATCTGGGGTAGGTGTGAGAAATGTCCTCATTTGTTGCATGGGCAAAGCCTGAGGTTTTCATGCCAGTGTTGCCCTAATGACATCTGCACCCTCCCCGGGTGCAAGTCACCGCTGAGCTCTTTCCGTTAATGACATCATTTTCACGTGACAATGGCAGCATCTTGTTCCTCAGATTTCCTGCAAAACCTCCAGGCCATAATTAGGTTTCTATATCGTTCTGTTCTCCAGGCCCCAGGCCTCTTGACAACTTGTGAATCTAACTGTACAAGTAATACAATGCTATTCCAATGCTTGCAGCACTTCAGTGGGGGTGTGACTGTGGGAGTCTGTCTCTGTTCCCCCAGTCTGGCCACCTCGGTGGCCTTGCCTTAAGTCCTGCATCCTGAGGACCATGTAAAGCTGCTGTGATTCACTGAGCAGCTGCCAGCCAGCCCACTTCCCTCCACTGGATGTGGTGATTCTGTCTTTTTCCAATTAACCCCAAAAGAACTGGGCCTCTAGGAAATATCTCATGCTACTGGAGCTGGGCCTGAAAAGCCCCAGCAGGGATGGTATTGCTAATTTTTCCTCCCCCTCCCCCTTCCTCCCCTTCCCCTCCCCCTTCCTCCCCTTCCCCTCCCCCTTCCTCCCCTTCCCCTCCCCCTTCCTCCCCTTCCCCTCCCCCTTCCTCCCCTTCCCCTCCCCCTTCCTCCCCTTCCCCTCCCCCTTCCTCCCCTTCCCCTCCCCCTTCCCCTTCCTCTTCCCCTTCCTCTTCACCTCCTCCACTTCCCCTTCCCCTCCCCCTTCCCCTTCCTCTTCCCCTTCCTCTTCACCTCCTCCGCTTCCCCTTCCCCTTTCTTCCTTTCTTTGACAGGGTCTCACTCCTGTGGCCCAGGCTGGAGTGCAGTGGCACAATCATGGCTCACCATGGCCTGACTTCCTGGGCTCAGGTGATCCTCCCACCTTAGCCTTCCAAGTAGCTGGGACTACAGGCATGTGCCACCATGCCCACCTAGTTTTTTATATTTTTAGTAGAGATGGGGTCTCACCCAGGCTGGTCTTGAACTCATGGGCTCAAACAATCCATCTGCCTTGCCGGATGTAATCCCAAAATGCTGGGATTACAGGTGTGAGCCACCATGCCCAGCCAGCATTGCTAACTTTCTGGAGCAAAACCTCACCACCCCATATCTTCCAAAGCTGGTGGATATCTCTTCTTTAATTATTAGGGCATCCTTCGTCATATTTTGGAACAACTAAATACCTAATCCTTGAATGTGGCTAAATTGGTTACTAAAGTAATCTACCTTTCCTTTCAGAATGTTAACTGAACACCTACTCTGTTCTGTTTCAGAATGTTAACTGAACACCTACTCTGGTCTCTTTCAGATAATTAACTGAACACCTACTGTGATTTCTTTCACAATGTTAACTGAACACCTACTGTGATTTCTTTCACAATGTTAACTGAACACCTACTGTGATTTCTTTCACAATGTTAACTGAACACCTACTCTGGTTTCTTTCACAATGTTAACTGAACACCTACTGTGGTCTCTTTCAGAATGTTAACTGAACACCTACTCTGATTTCTTTCACAATGTTAACTGAAAACCTACTGTGATTTCCTTCACAATGTTAACTGAACACCTACTCTGGTTTCTTTCAGAATGTTAGCTGGACACCTACTCTGGTTTCTTTCACAATGTTAACACCTACTCCGGTCTCTTTCAGTATGTTAACTGAACACCTACTCTGCTCTCAGCAGGTGCCTCACATATTGCTCTCTTTACTACAAGGCTCACTTGCAGAACTCAGACGTTTCCACCTGGTGTCTCGAGGAACCTTGAATGCAATGTGCTCACATGGACGTCATTATCCCTTTCTCTCATGAAGCTCCTGCTTTCTCCTTTGTTCCCTGTCTTGCTTGGCTCATGGAATCACTAATCCATTGTCCCTTCATTTGCCAAGCTAGAAACCTGGTCATCAGCCTAAACTGCTCCTGTTCCTTTCTCCCTGCATTTGATCATCATCAGCTCCTGATGTTTCTACCTCCAAAGTCTCTTTAATTCACCCTCACCTTGCCAGCTCTATCCTCTCACACCTGGACTATTGCAGTAGCCTCTTCATCATCACCCATGGCGCTCATCCTCTCGGCAGCACGAAGCTCCCTTGCTGAAAACCCTATGATGCAGCTCCATTTTAAAACAGCATGTAATGCCCTCTCTGCACTACAATAGCATTTTATTTAACCCTCACAATAACCTCATGGGGAAGATATTATTATCTGTACTTTAAAGTTAGGGAAGTGGTGGCTTAGAGAGGCTTCATGACTTGCTCAGGGACACACAATGAGAGGTAGAGCCGAGTATAAAGCCAGATCGTTCGACTTCAGAGGCCCAGCTCTTTCCACCCCAGCTGGGGGCTCACTCCTTATTATAGAAGCACCTCCCACATTCTCCTCTCAAAACACGCTGGGCTGGAGCAAATGAGCCCACAATCTCCCTGGGAAGGAAGGCAAGTTCCTTATGGGAAATGCCTCTGAAAACTTTTCTTTGACCTCAAAATCTGTATTTGTAAACTTCTGTTTCATCTTAAGAATTGATGTGAATTTTACATTCTATGCCCTAGTTAAGTGTGTTTGTTTTTATGTGAACATGTTTCTCCTGCAAATTTCTAAGTAACAAAGACACCGCAGAAAGTTGTGCCCTGTTGGGTTTCAAGGTCCTGGGTGAGCTCCTGAGTACCTCGGGCAGCCTAGCAGCACCATCTGGAAGGCATGGGCCTGTGGTATGGCATCTGCACTCCTAGTCGGGGTTCACGAGGCCTTGGTGGCCTTGCTGGCTTCATCACTAACTATGTCCCCATGCTCTGACATTCCTCCACGCCAGGTTTCTTCTTGCCAACATGACCTACAGTAGGTGTCTCCTATAAGCCCCAGGAACTCATGCCTGGGTCTCTGGCCTTGGCCTTCTCTCTGCCCTTCTTCCCCTCCGGCTTACGCCCACCATGGCCTACCATCTCCACCTGCAAACTGTGAATTGCCTTCCAAACCTTCTGACATGTCACTTCTCCCAGCAGGCATCCTCACTCATCCTCACTACCAGCTGTCTGGGGGTCACCTTGTCACCTTAATTACACCCCCCACAGCACTCATGTCACTCTGGGACAGTCACTTATGGATGTCTCACTCTACTGACCTCAAGTGCTCTGAGGGCTGTATCTCCAGCTCTAGCCTGACAACTCAATGGATATTTATGGACTCAAATTATTTTCATTTTATAGAGAGGAAATGGAAGCTCAGAATAGTCATATGTCTTGCCAAGGGGTCCACTTGAGAGAACCAGGGCAGGATTCAAATCCAGGCCAGTCTGACCGCAGGTACCACACCTGTGACTTCCAGACTTCTGATCAGTGCACATGCCCCATAAACATGGGGGACCGACATGGATTGCTACCCATTTATTCTTTTGCCAAGAAAGGGTGTTATAAAAAAAAATGCAAGCAGACAAGCCACTGTCTGCTAACAGCACCACGTCGTAACAGCGACATAGTCAGAAGGACCTGATTTAACCACAATATAGTAGGAAGGACACCATTTGAAGAATAAAGGATACTCCTTCCCCAGATAGGACGGGTGCTAAGCATGCACAGACACGGGCTGTGGGCTGATGGACACTTCCTGGTGACTAAGCATTTGGCAGTCGCTGCACTGTGCTTGTGGAGGATTATTGATCAATATCACCACCAAGGTCAAGCAGCATTCCTCAGCACTCCAGGAGGACAGCAAGAGCAGGCACGCCTGTGCTTCAGGAGCCAACTACACCGCCCATGTAATAAAGCCACACTTCTTGACCAAGCACTAAGAGATGGATACCTCTCTGCTTTCCCTTTCCCGAGACAGTGAGGGCTGGAGGAGAAGCAGAAGAAGAGCCAGTGAGGGTCGGGGGAACCCTAAGATCAGGGCTGTGAGGCCTGAGGATGCCTAGCTGGGCTCTTCTCCCTGAGCAGCCGCTAGAGGTAGCTGCTGCCTCTTTCTCTCTGGGACAACCCCTCGCTGGGGCCTGGAGCACTTCTTTCCAGAGCAGCTGCAGAGGGCATCCCATGAGGGCGGCGGATGCTTCCACATAAGGGAAGCTTCCAGTCCCCCACCCTCATTTGCCCATTTCCTCAATTCAGAACCATTGCTGCGATGATCCTTTCCCCTCTCCTAAAAGGCCCATGTTGATGAGATGTGGCAGAATGATGACACAAGCTGAACCCCTCCCCATGCCAATCCCAGGGCTTCCAAACTCCACATCAGACTGACGTTAAAACCACGCCACTGCTTCCAGGCAGCCTTCCATGGTCTTCCCCACCTCCTTGCAGAATTCAGACTTTTCTACCTGGTGTCTCAAGGAAGCTTGAACGCAATGTGCTTACATGAATGTCATTGCCCCTTTCTGTCATGAAGCCCCTGCTTTCTCCTTTTTTCCCTGTCTTGCTTGGCTCATGGAATCACTAATCCATTGTCCCTTCATTTGCAAAGCTGGAAACCTGGCCATCAACCTAAACTGCTCCCTTCTCCCACTCCCTTCTTCCCTCTCCCTCCTCCCTGCCTCCTCCCCGCCCCCTCTCCTTCCCTGCAGCATGGGCTGTCTGTGAGCCCCTCCTCTAGGCCCTACCCCTAAGTCCTGCCCCACCAGACCACACTGTATTGCAATCACTTAGGGGCCTATCTGCCTGCCTCTTGAGACAGAGGGTCCCGAGGCCTGTACAGCGCCTGCCACACACTCAACACATTCTTGCCGAACCTTCGTACCTAGGGGTCTACGTCTATTCATCTTTTTGATTGGGAGATGTCAGCAACTCGTGCAGGTTTGATATTTCACTTGGGTGAATGCCTGGCACCTCCCACCAATGAAGATTGGACTAGACCATCACTTCTCAAACCCTTCCTCGTTAGGATCTCCAGGGCTCAGGTACAGGACTGGAGTTTTTAGATACTCCACGAGGGATTTGGTTAGTTAGCTGGATTGACAGACCACTGACTGCATGCTCTAAGGTAGCTTTCTACCTCTGGCATTCTGTGGTTCCAGAGCTGGAGTGCTGTTGAACCCATTCCATAACTAATTAACTGAGACGATGAGCAATCCTGTCCCACCCACATCCCTGCCCATACCCAAGATGTTCTTCTCTGGAAGCTCCCGAGACCCTCCCCAATCCAGGGGCAGTCTCAGCAGGTCCTGCCGCCACAGCCACTTACCCTCGACAGAGCCCGACTGGCCAGCATCTCAAACGCTTGCACCACATTGATGTCATTCTTGGCACTGACTTCAAAGTAAGGAATATCTTTCTCTCTACACCAGCCTTGAGCTACTTCCTGGGGTACCTGAATGAGGGAAAGAAATAGGCATGGTGTCTGTATTATCATCATCGCCATCACCACCATTGCCACCATCACATCCCCACCATCCCCACCAGGCCCACCAGGCCCACCATCCCCACCAGGCCCACCATCCCCACCAGGCCCACCAGGCCCACCATCCCCACCAGGCCCACCATCCCCACCAGGCCCACCATCCCCACCATCCCCACCATCCCCACCAGGCCCACCATCCCCACCAGGCCCACCAGGCCCACCATCCCCACCAGGCCCACCATCCCCACCAGGCCCACCATCCCCACCATCCCCACCAGGCCCACCATCCCCACCATCCCCACCAGGCCCACCATCCCCACCAGGCCCACCATCCCCACCAGGCCCACCATCCCCACCATCCCCACCAGGCCCACCATCCCCACCAGGCCCACCATCCCCACCATCCCCGCCATCCCCACCATCCCCACCAGGCCCACCAGGCCCACCATCCCCACCAGGCCCACCATCCCCACCATCCCCACCAGGCCCACCATCCCCACCAGGCCCACCAGGCCCACCATCCCCACCAGGCCCACCAGGCCCACCACCACTCCCATTTATTGAGAACCTCCCAAGTGTCTCTAACTTTACATATAAATGTAGGAGGTGGGAACTGTTAGCTCCATTTCACAGATGAAAAAACGGAGGCCTGGAGAAAAAACACTTGCCCAGAGTATGTGAGGCTGAGCAGGATTTGAACACAGGCCTGGTGGAATTACAGCCCACTGCACTTTGTTGCCTTCCTAAGGCCTAAACTAAGAGCTTCTGCCAACATTGCCTCTTTTGTCAGTCCCTTCAAAGAGAGCTGCACATGAGAGACACCAGCCAGGAATGGCAGGAAGGGAAGACTTTCTTCCCCAGCCCAGCTAAGCAGGCTCACACTCAGGAGGCCTGTTGCTGGGCAGAGACTCGGGTCTCAGCTGACCTTGCTTCCCCAGGGCAGGGTCCTAGGAACAATTAATAAGCTCCTACTATGGGCCAGTCACTGTGTTAGTCACTTTATCATATATGAACTCATCTCATCCTCTCCATGACCCTGTGAGATGGGCATTATCAGTTCCACTTTATAGACAAAAACACTGAGGTTCAGAGAGGTTCAGCAACTTGCCCCAGATCACATAGCTGAGAGAAGGCAGAGCTTGGATGTAGCCCCAGCTCAGTGCTCCCCCTGGCATCTGAGCTGCCCTCTACAGGGCACTGCATAAGAACCATGGCTCTCCTTTTCTGTCTCCCTCCAGGAGTTCAGGGTCAGGAGCTCAGCTCCTGGTCTGGCACACATGAGCCACTAGGCACAGGCTGAATGACTACATCTCCACCCAAGTGCAAACGGCGTTCAATTTGTGATGTTGGCTTGGAAATGCTCTGGAAGCCCTCTGGGTTACTTCCAAAGACAATTGGTACCCCTGAGTTTGATGTCTAATTATTTGGGGAAGGGGAAATGACCACATACTGAGCATTTGCTGAGCCTGGTACTTTATAATCATTATTTCAATTTATTTAGGGGAGCCAAGGTCTTTCTCATGGAGAAAGGACCATTCCACCCCTCTCCCAGAACACAGTGCAGGCCGAGGCAGATCAAACACTGCCCCTGTTTAATTGTCTCTGTGGCTCCTGCAGGTCCTGGGAATGTCTGTCTTACTGGGATAAAAAGTCCCAGCTGATCTCAGCTGACCCTTTCCTCTGACTTACCATGACCAGATCTACCCAAGTGCCCGGTTATGACAGACTTTTTAATCTCATTTTTCCCTGCTCTCTGTTTGGTTTGGAATGATTGCATACAGACTCCGAAATATCATTGTGATTATGTTGCAAATTAACATTCTTTTTATATCTCCCCCTCCTCCCCACCCTAACCTCAGAAAGCTGGCCTGGGAAGAAAGCTACCCAGACAGTATTTTTCACTTTTCTCTTCCAATCCCAGAGACAGTTTCATGATTTTTAAAATTGTCTCATCTTTTATTTATAAAATGAAAATTATTTATAACTTAGGCTCTGACTCTGAAAATAAGCTCAGGGTGTGATAGTTGGGGACATGGGAAGTATGATAATTCTGAAAGTGTTACTTGCATTAATGTTGCTTTTGGTCAACAATATACTATTGACATTTCACTTTTCTGGTTACAATTTTGCTTGTTCATTGGAGGCCAAACATTTGACAAAATTAGTCCAGTTGGCATCATTTTATTTATGATGCTTTTCCATCTCATGTGCTTTTAAAATAATCAACTATACAAGTGCTAAAATTAGTATTACTAACGTTAATTACTAAACCATTAAACCATCACTAAGAATAACAAAGGATATTTTTAGAAAACATGATCTTAAGTCTACGGAATCACTGGCAAATCAGAAATTACCCACCTGAGCACAGAGCAAATAATTCATGCCCCAGTGAATACATTCCTTGTAGCATAGATGCCAGCAAAGCTATTCTTTCTAATAAACTATTTTTTTCAATATTACCTTCTGTAGAAGGAGCAGGGATTTTTTTTAAACTAAATCAGTAATTTCTTTAAAATTATTCTGGCTATATATGCCTGTTTTTACTGTGGTAAATATACCTAATAAAATTTACCATTTTTAAATTAAACACTTTAAAAAAATTTTTTTGTTTTGTTTTGTTTTTGGAGAGATGGGGGTCTCACTATGCTGCCCAGGTTGGTCTTGAACTCCTGACCTCAAGTGATTCTCCCACCTCAGCCTCCCATAGTGCTAGGATTACAGATAAAATGTACCTGGCTCATTGTAACCATTTTTAAGCCTACAGTTCACAGGCATTCGGTACACTCATATTGTATTCACGTTGTACATTCCTTGCTATTCATCTTCAGAACTTTCTCACCTTCCTAAACTAGCAATATATATTATAAATATGTGTGTATATATATGTATGTATATGTGTGTATATATGATGTATGTATGTGTGTGGGTTTTTTTTTTTTTTTTCAGTGTCTTGCTCTGTCGCCCAGGCTGGAGCACAGTGGTGTGATCTTGGCTCACTGCAGCCTCTCCCTCCCGTGTTCAAGCAATCCTCCCAGCTCAGCCTTCCGAGTAGTTCAGACTACAGGTGTGCCACCACACCTGGCTAATTAAAAAAAAATTTTTTTTTTTGTAGAGATGGGGTCTTGACATGTTGCCCAGGATGGTCTCGAACTCCTGGGCTCAAGCTATCCCCCGACTTTGGTCTCCCAAGGTGTTGGGATTACAGGCCTGAGCCACTGGACCAAGCTGAAGTACATTTTTAAATACTCATTTTCTTCTTATTAGGTAGGAGAAGCTGCTGTATTTTCCCAGCTGTCCCTTGGAGATAATAATAAGGAGGATCATTTCCTTGTTCCATTATTTCCATTATGGAAATCACATCCTTCCTATTATTACTCAGTCTCAGGAAGTCTGCGTTCTGGTCTCCGCCCCGCAGAGGAGGGAACCGGTCCAGGCCGCGGAGGCACATGGACCAGGTGGGCGGCTGTGAGTCCACATCTGCGGGACGGGCTCCGAGGAGAAGGCGCCTCACAAGAACGTACCTCTTGGCTCCCCTTCTCCATGTCCACACCCGGCCAGGGGCAGGCAGAGCCCTTGCTAGGTCTGTGCAGAGTAAGGACATTTGAGGGCCGGCACTTCCCAGCCTCCCCTCTTGGGGCTTTATAATCCCAGGTCTCAGAATTAAAGCCCTTCTGCTCTCTCCCACCCACCTCATCCTCTCCACGTCCTGTCCTGATTTCACTGTCGCTCAGTGCCTCCTCCCCTCCCCTATCCTATTCCACCTCCCTACAAACCCCTTCCCTGGGCCTACCTTGTTGAGAGACAGGCTCCCCTCTCCTCCATCCTCTCCTCCATCCTCTCCTCACCCCTCCTCCATCCTCTCCTCACCCCTCCTCCATCGTCTCCAGGGACCTCCCTGTCTGGCTGAACCCTGGCTTTTCCTAGAGTCACGCTTCCCCAGCGCCCCCTCTTGCCTTCCCCACTGGGGCTATTTGCAGACTTTACTCACCACAGATCCCAGAGAGGGGGCTGGCTTGCCTGGTGCCTCATTGCCTCTTTCAAACCTTTGTTCTTCCTCTCTCTGGACACCAAAGATCACCCACCCTGGGGCTTGGATTGGACCCCCTCTACTCCCGCGAGTCACCACCCGCCCTCCTCACCTTGCCAGGTGCCCATTCACTAAACACTTGCCATCTGGTGAGGCCTCCTAACCCCTCAATACGCAGCCGCCACCTCTCATGGTAGCCTCAGAAATCCTTTGCTGCCCTCAATCTCTCCATGTCAGCCTCTTCCTCTCAGGGCCTCTGTAAAATAAGAAACCTGGTCTCCTGTGCCCCGATCTCCTTTCCCTCAACCCCCTCAGGCCCTTCCTCCTGCTGCCCTGCTCCCCAGCCTCCGCCACCCCAGCCCTGGCCCTTCTGCCTTCCCTGGTCCCTCTTCTTTCCTTCATGGTTTCTCGGTGCCCTCACAGCTCTGTCCTTCATCTTCTCTTGGTTGGAAAAGCCCTAGTCCAAGTTCCTTGCTCCTGGCTGGTACCCTACGGAGACCCCACCTCAAACTCACGGTCTCCTCCTTCAGTGGAGTCCTTGGTGTCACCCATCAGAACTTGTCCTTGTCCCCAAGTAGCTCCTCCTCCCACTTCTCCCAAGAGTAACTGGCAAAGCTTCCTCATGGTTCTTAAGCCTCGTATTGGTTTCCTCCCTCTCAACAGAAGATGGCACCACTTATTTCACTGACTCTTGGTCTTGAACTCCCCCAGCTTCCCTCCCCACACCCTACAGACATGAAATAAGACGGAAGTTAAAATGAAAGTTTTGGCAGAGGCACAACAACTGGACAGATGTCAGATATAAAGCAGGTGGAGACAGTCCACCCTGGATACATATTCCCAAAGGCTCATGATCAAGACTCTCTTGGATGACTCTAAATCCCACAGCATGGATATAAAGGGCTTGAAAATGAGGATTAGGAGGGATTTCCTTGGAGAGAGTTGTGTTGTGGGTACAACTACCCTTGCCTCTCCCAAGAGGAGGAACAGTTAAGGACTCATCTCTAGCTAAAAGATGGTATTGAGGAGAGTCGTTAATGTACAACCCCTGGAGTTTGGTGGACATGGTGGACTAGTGTCTGACACACACCTGAGGTATCTGAGGCAACAGTCAATGGGGCAGAGAGAGAAGAGGCTGCACTGGGCACCAGCTACCCTTGTCCCCCAGTGGAGCCAGAATGCATGAGTGTGCCTTGTGAAGGACATGTGGATTCAACAGAGAGAGAGAGAGAGCAACAGGCTGGGGCTGGCTAAATCCCACTTAAAGACTGCTTGGACGAAAAGGTGACCCCCATGGGGTGGGGATGCTGAAAGCCAGGGGTTGAGGAGGAGAATGCAAGACCCTTGTCATGGGAGGTACAGCGAAATGTTCCCAGTGGAGGCTTCCGAAGGACCCACAGGAGTGACCCACAGAAGAAAGAGCTTGCAACACCTCTCAGGCCAGAGAGTGCAAGACTGTCTTTTTCTTTCTTTCTTTCTTTCTTTTTTTTTTTTTGAGATGAAGTCTTGCATTGTTGCCCAGGCTGGAGTGCAGTGGTGCGATCGCGGCTCACTGCAACTTCCGTCTCCCAGGTTCAAGCGATTCTCCTGCCTCATCCTCCTGAGTAGCTGGGATTACAGATGCCCACCACCACGTATTTTTAGTAGAGATAGGGTTTCACCATATTGGCCAGTCTAGTCTCGAACTCCAGACCTCATGATTTGCCCGCCTCTGCCTCCCAAAGTGCTGGGATTACAGGCATGAGCCACTGTGCCCGGCCAAGACTGTCTTATGATAGTACAAGCCAAATTAGAATTGCTCTGCTCTCCTGACCTCTTCTCCCTCTTCCTGCTTCACTCCTGACAGGATCTGAAACCAGAATTACTATCCCAGATAAGAGGAGGAAGTGTGGACCTCAAGGTTGGCAGTGAGATTCTAAGGACCTATTCCCTCTCTTAGATCACAAGGTTCTCACCCACAGCTGGTCCCAGTGGGGGAAAAAATGGAGACACCTTGCCTTTGAATGAACTTAGGACTTTGCTTATTATCTGAGGCTGGATATTTGTAATTAGAGAATTGACATGGAGTTTACAACCTGAAGTGACCACAGAACCGATGACTCCTAGATCTCTATTTCCAGCACAGACTTATCCTTTGAAATTTCATTCTTACGCATTCCAAAGCCTGCTGGCCATTTCCAACCAGCTGTACAAGCTCCTCAAACCCGGCATGTCCAAATCAAAAATGTTTCTTTATGAACCAGAGGCTCTCTTCTGTAGATGGTAGCTCAGTTGGAAGCACCATCCCTCTCTCCCTTTCTCCTTCCATAAACACACTTTATCATGCCAAATGATGCCTCATTTCCATTGCTTTTCTCTATTTGAACCATTGTGAAAATGCAATTCAGACATGATGATCCAGTTCCCCATCACACTAAAAAGAGAAACTTGGTTTAAACAGCTCTTTTTGGTGGCATCTGGACTTTTGGCCCAAGAGCATCTTTTACAAATTCAGTCTACCGTATTCTTTCCTCATTAGTAGGCAAGGATTAAAAGTGCTGTCTTCTCAATGCCCTGTAATGGTAAACACCTACACAAGTGGGGTCACTGTAGTCATGGAGCAGACCAGCTGTCAAGTGGTTAACCCGATGGTCCGGAATATGCTTAAGCTAATACAAAAATTATTACTTCCCCAGAAAACTTGTATATCCAAGAATTTATAACTGCAGACCTCCAACTTGACCCCAGGCCGAAATGCTGTGCCACAGATTAATTCAAATTCCACTGTGACCTCCCTCCTGCCTACATCTGATGCCTTAACTCCTCCTTTCCCTGTCTCTGGACAAAATTACCTTTAGTTCTCAGCTTATATCATGCTGTTTATTCAGCCCAGAACCCAGCTCTTCCAGCAAACCTGCCCTATATTCTAGGCTTGGGTAGATGCCTCTCTATTGTGGTTCCTTAATGCCCAAGGTATATCTCTATTATTTCATTTACCATATTGTATCATAATTATCATTTTATTTTATAATTATCTTTTAAAATGTCTGTATCTACTACTAGACTGTGAAATTCCTGAAGTAAGGACTATGCCTGATTCAGCTCTGTATGTGTGGGACCTAACACTGTGCCTGGCACATAGTAGGTGCTCATATAATGTTTGTTGAATGAATAAATGAACGAACAGTACCTTCCGGTCTGCCAGATCGATCTTGTTCCCCAACAACACCATGGGGTAGGACTGCTCCATGGGGACAATCTTGGCCAGGACATCACCCCGCCAGATATCCAGGGCTTCAAAAGACTCCAGATCGGTGACATCAAAAGCTAGAATGCAGCCATCAGAGCCCTTGTAGAACGTGGACACCATGGAGCGGAACCGCTCCTGACCGCCCGTGTCCCAGATCTGGAGGGGAAAGCAGTTGCCCCATGGGGCTGTGATGAATGGCTGGAAGGAGGCCCAGCTGGATTACATCATGCCAAGGCTTCTTTTGCTGGGTAGGGAGCAGCAGGCCCTAGTACAGGTGCATATGGTTCTTTCACACTGCGGCACGTTGACCCTCCCACCCACATACACTCCAGCACCTTTGTGGTAACATTTAACATCCTGACAGTAATTTCACATCTGAGCTCTCGTTTTCCCTCTGGGTCATCAAGGTGGCAATTGTTATTCCCATCTGACAGATATGGAAACTTGGACCTCGGGAATGTCTTGCCTAAGATCACCTGCCAGGTTTTCCAGAGAACCTGAGACTAGGCATGGGGTCTCTCAACTCCTGGATTAATGTCCTTCCTTCTAGATCAGGCATCAGCATTTTTTTTCTATAAATAACAGATAGTAAATATTTAAGGCTTTGCAGGTCATTCTGTCTCTATATGCCAATTATTACTCAACTCTGCCATTGTAGTGCATAACTTGATAAGCTAACCAATGGTTATGGCTGTGCCCCAGTGAAGTCTTATTTACAAAAATAGGAGGTGGACCAGATTTGGCCCATGAGCCGAAGTTTGCCCATCTCTGCTCTAGACCATTCTAGCTCTGGTGCACATTGCTACATGAGTGGCTGTCCGGGCATGGGGGGGATTTTCAGTGTATGTATGTTGAAGAGGGAAAAGGAGGGCTGCTCACCTGTAGCTTCAAAGTTGTGTCACCCAATATGATAATCTTGGAGAGGATGCTGGCCCCCAGTGTGGTCTGGTATTCCTCGTAAAACGTCTTGTGCACATATTGGTGAAGGAGGGAGGTCTTTCCCACACTGAGGAAAATTCCAGACACATGTGAACACACACATGCAAACACACATGCACATGCTTCCCTACCATTCTCAGAATCTTCCCAGGCCCCTCTTGCCACTGTCTCTCCCTGAGATTCTGAATTTCAAATTTCTGTGGTCCATGGACCACACTTTGAATAGCAAGGGAGTAGGAAATGGTTTCTAGAAGTAGAAGCCAATCAAAGTGAGCAGAGTAGTCTGGAGACGGTGGAATATCTCACAGTGGTGGTCAGGTTTTTTCTGTGTGTGTAGGACATGGGAGGACAGATAGATGCTAAATGGCTTGCCTAATTCACACAGCTGGTTACTGCAGAGTCACTGCAGATCTAGGACTAGAAACCATCTGTTTACATGCAGCTTCTTTCTCCCAACTAAGCTTCTTTTTTGGGGATGGGATACACTTGCTGGTGCCACCCTGAATCAGAAAGGGACCTATGGGAGATGGGAACACATCAGGAGGTCTCACTGTCCTTGGGTGAGGGGCTGCTTCCCAACTCCCAGAGCTGAGCTTGGCTTACCCAATGGCTCCGACGATAATGAGTTTCAGGTCCACCTTCTTCCGGGGATTCATGGAGGGGCTTCAGAGCCTGTAAGGAAACAGAGGTCATCCATATGCTGGCCAGTGTTCCTTGTGGCCATTGTCACTGAGTGTGGCCTCTGCTTTCCCCTTTCCAATGGGCAAGTTACTGCCCTGGGCCCGGGACTGGGTGGGGTTCTCCGAAAGAGGCACGTAATTCAGCAATCTTCATATATCTTCTCCCTCACTTTCCCTGGGGGCCTCCCCAAAGCTGGAAGGGTGGTGACTCTCCAGGACGGGCAAATCTCTCATCCCTCAGCTCTACCAACCCTGCTCTTGGAGGCAGCCTGGAGTGCCAAGAAGGCAGGACAGGATTAAACAGAGGCTTCGCAGACAGCCCAGCCTGGAGCCAGGGATGGAGGGGCGTGCAGGAAGAAGAGATGGGGGTGGGCAGGACAAGGGGTCCATTGTCACGACTGCCCAGAGGCTTTGGATGGAAGAGTGCCCCTCCCCCAGCCCGAGGTCTTGCTGCAACTGCAGAATCAAAAGGCTCCTCTCTAATGCAGCTGGCGGGGGTGTAATTCATACATGTTTCTGGAAAGCTATTGGCAGCAAGTGTTGAGAGCCTTAAAAATGTTCCTGCCTTCCACTTCTAGGAATTTGTCCTAAAGAAATTATCCGAAATGTGGGTAAAGACTCTTGTCCAAGAATGTTCTTCACTGTACTGTTTATAAACAACCAACACTAAAGCAGTGGTTAAATCATAGCACACAATGAATTATTAAGCAGTCATTAAATGGAGTTTTTGAGAATATTACAATAATATGGGAAAATGCTCATGCCCTAGGATCTAAATAGGATCCTAGGATCCCTTAGGATCTAAATAGAAAACAGAAGATGGTACATTCTCAGCAAACTATTGCAAGGACAAAAAACCAAACACCGCATGTTCTCACTCATAGGTCGTAATTGAACAGTGAGAACACTTGGACACAGGAAGGGGAACATCGCACACCGGGGCCTGTCACGGGGTGGGGGCAGGGGGGAGGGATAGCATTAGGAGATATACCTAATGTAGATGATGAGTTAATGGGTGCAGCACACCAACATGGTGCATGTGTACATATGTAATAAACCTGCATGTTGTGTACATGTACCCTAGAACTTAAAGTATAATAATAATTTTAAAAAAGACAACAGAAGATGGTAAACTGTACACACAATACCACCCAACACTTAAATGAGTTCCCACTTGTATAGAAAAACGCCTGGAAGGAAATATATTAAAAATTACGGCAATTCCACTACAGGATATGTAGACAAAGGAAATGAAATCAGTATGTTGAAGAGATGTCTACACTCCCATGTTCACTGCAGCTTTGTTCACAGTAGCCAAGATATGGAATCAACCTAAGTGTCCATCAATGGATGAATGGGTAAAGAAAATGCGGTACATGTACACAACGGATACTGTTCAGCTTTAAAAAAAAAACTTACAATTTATGACAACATGGGTAAACCTGGAGGACCTTATGTTAAGTGAAATAACCCAGGCAAAGAGGCAAATACCATATGATCTCACTTATATGTGGAATCTAAAAAAATTGAACTCGTAGAAGTAGAGAGTAGAATGGTAGTTACCAGGGGCTGGGCTGGGTGGGCAGTTGGGGAGATGTTAGTCAGGGGATAAAAAATTTCAGTTAGCTAGGAGTAAATTCAAGAGATATATTATACAGCATGGTGACTACAGTTAACAACAATGTATTGTATTCTTGAAAATTCCTAATACAGTTTATATTAAGTGTTCTCACTACTAAAAAATAAGCATGTGAGGTAATGCAGATGTTAATTACCGCAATTTAGCCATTCCACAATGTATGCATATTTCAAAACAACATGTTGTACATGGTAAGTGTGTACAATTTTTATCTGTCAATTAAAAAATGTAAGTTATTAATTCTGGTTGGTAGGAAATTACATTATTTTTTCTCTATGCTTTTTAATACATTCTTTTTTTTTTTTTACAATAAATATGTCTTGTTCCTATAAGAGAAATGTAAATGTATAGTGTGTGTGTGTGTGTGTGTGTGTTTAACAAGGTAAAGCAAAACTGTTGTAGGATACATGCTTAACTGGCCCTTTGTTTCACCCATATATGCACATACGCATATGCACTATCCCCAATTCCTGGTTCTTTTGTCTTTGGATGCACTAAGCATGCTGAGTAAACCTTGACTTGACTCTGCTCAGATGAGGTGTCAAAAGTTGGTCAGCTTGTATTTCCCCCGCTACTTGGAAAAAGCTGTAAATAGGACATCCTGAGGCCTTGGTTCTGGTTCTCACTTTGTGACCTTAGGCCAGTTACTTTCCCTCTCTGAGTCTTGGCTTTCCAACTGGAGAATGAGCCAGCTGAGCCCCAAAGACTCAAGATGCCTTCTTGGTGAAAAATGCTTTATCTGCTGGAGCTGGACCTCATTGGCCATGAGAGCTGTGCTTGGGACACAAAGTTAAAATGGGAAGCCCCCAGAGATTTAGGATTGTTAGTGTCCCCTTCATGAACCGTGTCATGGACTGTATTCATCTGTTCTCATGCTATAAAGAACTGCCTGAGACTGGGTAATTTATGAAGGAAAGAGGTTTAATTGGTTCCGCATGGCTGGGGAGGCCTCAGGAAACTTACAGTCATGGGTGGATGGGGAAGTAAACACACCCTTCTTTACATGGCAGCAGGGGAGAGAAGTGTAGAGCAAAGTGAGGAAAAGCCCCTTATAAAACCATCAGATCTTCTGAGAACTCACTCACTATTATAAGAACAGCATGGGGGAACCACTCCCATGATCTAATCACCTCCCACAAGGTCTCTTCCCCAACACATGGGAATTACAATTCAGATTACAATTCAAGATGAGATTTTGGGTGGGGACACAGCCAAACCATATCATAGACCAAAGGCGATTTGAAGCTCTGCTCAGAGCTGTTTGTCCTAGGACCTGGAGTTGGTGGCACTGGAACTTCTGCTCTAACCCAGGAGTGCTGGGTTGGCATGGTGAGCAATGGGTCTTCTTGATGGTTCACACGTTCATGCAGCAAATGCCTACATGCCTACCGCATGCAAAGCCTTGCACTAGACACTGGGAACAGCACAGAGATGGAGCAAATAGGAACCCACCACACGGAGTCACCAAGGAAGAAAGGACAGGGGCTGAGTGATGACACCAGAGAGAAAGTACACAGCACTGCAGGAGAGGCACAGGGAAAGTGCTTGAGAATTCAGCAGAACTAGGTCCTGAAGAAATGAAGCATGTGGTTGGGGAGGGAATGAAATAACCAAAGCCTTGGGAAGAGATGAATGGGGAAAGTGGGCGATTTGCTTCAGGGAAGGGTGAGGTGAAAGGTGTAAAGGGGGGAAAGGCTGGAAAGGAAGCAAGATTAAGACAGGCTGTAAATATCTGACCAAAGATCCTGGCACTGACTCATTCATTCATTCATTCATTCACTCAGCAAACATTTCCTATATTCCAACATGTAGAAGAAGGCAATTCAAGGCTTGAACCTGGGCTGGCATTTTGTAATGGATGCTGCTGTCCACGAGGGAAATCAGCCAAGAGAGAAATGGTTCAGAAACCCCTGAAAAAGCATGGCTCTTGAAGTATTTGTTATCACTTTGGAAGGGGCCTAGGAGCAAAGGGAAGCTGTTTCCTAAAGGCATTGATACAACGTGCTAACTTAGCTTTAAAAAGCAACACAATGCCTTAGAAAGAGAGTCAGAACCAAAGGCAGGCAGGAAGAAGCGGGAGAAGAGGCAGCACTGGCTGAGCCCCTGCAGTGGGCTGTGCTAAGTATTCTACCGAGGGCAGGCCATCTTCACTATTACCCTCTGAGACAAGTACAACCAAGCTCCAAGAAGCTGAGTAATCACAACTCACCCAAGCCTGCACAGGGAGTAAATGGAAGAGCTAGTGTTTGAATCAAAGGCTGAGAAGGCAGGCTGGGTGCCGTGTCTCAAGCCTGTAATCCCAGCACTTTGGGAGGCCAAGGTGGCGGATCATGAGGTCAGGAGTTCGAGACCAGCCCGGTCAACATGGTGAAACCCCATCTCTATTAAAAATACAAAAAAATGAGCCAGGCTTGTTGGCGCACACCTGTAATCCCAGCTACTTAGGAGGCTGAGGCAGGAGAATCACTTGAACCCGGGAGGCAGAGGTTGCAGTGAGCCGAGATCATGCCACTGCCCTCCAGCTTGGGTGACAGAGCAAGACTCAGTCTCAAACAAACAAATAAACAAACAAAAAATGCTGAGAAGGCTTTCCTGTGTCATGCCTCCTAATCACCAGAGTTTGAACCCATGGAATCTGTGTGCACAGGAATCTAGGGCATTGGGCTCAGATTTGGTGAATTTCAACAAAACCCTAGGAGAGTTGGAGGAGGCAGAGAAAGGCTGCCAAAGTGGCAGAGAGATACAGTGGGGGTGGAGAGAACTGGAGCTGCCCAACAGGAGCTATGTGTGAGGACTGGCCACAGGGTCAGAGACGCGGCATGCTAGGCAGAGGGCAATGCTTTCACACGCTGTCACACGACCATGCAGCAGGGCTGGAGTACGTCTCACGTTACAAGCTAACATTTGTTTGGTGGGCACTGTGCTGAGGGCTTTGTGAATACACAAATACACAATAGCATTGTCAGGGGTAAACAAATTATACATTATTATAATACATTGAACACATAGAATACAATATTCATAGCATATTGTGATACATTTACTGGCACAAATTAAGGACTCAAGAAGTGCTAGCTATTTTATTGCACACAAAGATAGCCTGTGAGATTGATACTATTATTATCTGTTTTACCATTGAAGAAACGGATGTTTACAGCGGTTAAGCAGTTCAGCCTTAAAGACAGAAAGCCTGCACGTGTTAGAGCAGGGTTTGAAGCTTGGATTGGAGTCCAGGCCTAACCCCAGAGCCAGCTCTCTTAACTACTGGGTTCTACTGTCTGTAAAACTAGAATGAGACTCACACGCCTTGCTCCATAGTGCCCCTGTTAGAAAGCTCAGGGGCTGGATGGGTGAGGGTTTGATGCAGGGAGGCCAGCGGCGTGCTTAGGAAGGGAAAGCTGGGGCAGGACGAGGAAGGTAGAAGGTGTGTGTGAGACATATAACAGTAGGTCGCTATGCACAATGTGTAAGGCACTCATATAGATAATAAAAGGCAACACACCTATCAAAAATGGGCAAAGAACGTGAACAAGTTACCAATTGAAATCTTATAAAGAATTAGTAAGCTTTGAAAAGATACTCAACCTTACTAACTATCAAGGAAATTAACATTTCAAAATACCATTTATTTTCACCCAGTAGAGTGGCAAAATTTTAAAAAGATTGACAACAATATTTAGGGTTGGCAAGTGTGTTAGGGAAACACTCTTGTATATTGTTGATAGAGTATGAATTAGCACAGTCTTTTTGGAAGGTAATTGGACAATATCAAAACGTAATATGCACACAGCCTAGGTTCTCATTCTAGGAATCTGTCCTACAGAAATACTCATGCATATGCTCAAACACATATTTGTACAGATGATTGCTAAAGCATTGGGGTAATCTAACTGTCCATCAATATGAGACTCTCTACATCAATTCTGATCCATTAATACTCTGGAACAATTAGCTATTTTATTATTTATTTATTTATCTGTCTATTTAGAGACAGGGCCTCATTCTTTTGCCCAGGCTGGAGTGCAGTGGCATGATCATAGCTCCCTGCCACCTCAAATTCCTGGGCTGAAGTGATCCTCCCCCCTCAACCTCCCAGGTAGCTGGGACTACAGGTGTATGCCACCGTGCCCGGCAGATTTTTTATTTTTCATTTTTTGTAGAGAAGGGATCATGCTTTGTAGCCCCAGTTGGTATCAAACTCCTGGCTTCAAGTGATCCTCCCACCTAGGCCTCTCAAAATGTTGGCATTACAGGTGTGAGCCACCACGCCTGGCCAAGGGCAGTTTTAAAAAGATGAAATAATGAAGTGGGAAGCTATACGTGATGGCTTTAAGCAAGAAAAAAGAAAATCACTGAACATTTTATATAGTGTGATACAGAAAGCTAAGGGGAGATATACACTAAATGATTCATAAGAGGGATGGGAAAGGTAGATTAGAGGCTAAGAGCTATCATTTTATGTTATATATGTTTTGTTTTAAAATTTGTTACACAAGCCTAAGTTGTTTTGTAATTTAAGGATATCAAATAATCACTTAACATTTCTTTAAAAAGATGTGTGGATGGCAGCCCAAAGCAATTTGAGCGTGATTTTCAGATAGGACAAATTACTTCTGTGAGCAAGAGAGTGAGGATGTCTGGTGCCATGGAGTGATCATGAGTTTGGGACTCAGAATTCTCATCCTGGCTCCACACATTTGTGGCCTTGGATGGGTTACTGAACCTTGGGGCGTCTGTTCCCTCATGGGTAAAATGGACATCACTCGTGGCTGTGGCTTCCTCTGCAGGTGACATGTGTCATGATCTTATAACACAGCACTGGTCCCCAAGTTGGGAAGGATCCAGATAATTGTTTACCAGCTGGGAGAGGGGGTGAGTCTAGAGGCCAGGGCCCTGGTTGGTCATGCTTGCCACTTCCTATGGTGTAAACACTTCCACCATGGCTGACTTCAAGCTACCAGCGTGGAGCCTGCTTCAGCACACTCCTGCAAGGACTTCAAAGGTCATTTATGCCAAGCACCACCCTGTGCTTGAGTCATCTCTTCCACATCCATTAAAGGTAGAGCCAGACCTGCCCCATGGAGCTGCCTCCCGCTCCTAGGAGTATTTCTCCTGAGGACCACACAAAAAGTGCTCAAGATCCTTGTAAGTTACCTCGGCCTTAACTTTGGGCTCCCACATTCCACCCCCTCCCTGGTTCCTTCCCCCTGGATGCTCACTCAGGGTGTGCTGCTACTGCAGGTTCCCCTACCCTATCTTAGAATGGCAGGAGTTTGCTGAGGCTATTTTATAAGAGCCCAGTCCTTGGGCCCAGCGTCACTAGGAGCAACAAGAGAGTGACTGGGACCAGGTCCGTGGGAAGTGGGGGCGGTTTGTGGGGTGACGCAGCCTGGCTCACCTAGGAGGCACACGCAGATCTCATACAGTGGTTGGAGTCCCTTTCCATGTCATCTCTGCTGGGCTTTGGCAGTAGCCATCTTTTTTTTTTTTTTTAGAATTGAAGTTTTTTATTAGAAACTTTTTAACTATGAATTCAATTTTTAAAGAAGCGTAGGACTATACAGCTTATCTATTTCTTTTTGAGATAACTTTGGTAATGTGTATCATTAAGGAATTTTTCTATTTCATCTCAGCTGCGAAATGTATAGGAATAAGTTGTTCATAATATTTCCATTTTATCCTTTATCTGTAAAAAGTGTAGTGTTGTCACTAAGCCTCATTCCACCCACTCAGCTGACTCAGATGCTTCAAACCAAGGAATCCTCCTAGAGGCTAGGCTGAGTCATCCTCTACTGTTAAGTAACAGTGAAAAGCAGGATTGAAATGCAGGACTCTGCCTTCAGCCAGCCCCGGTCCACACAGAGCAGAACTTGCGGTGACTCACTCCCCACTGGAGGTCCCCAACTCTTTCCCCTTCTTGTCTGGCAGCACTTCTAAGCCTGGAGTCCTGGTCCTGCCCATTTGCCAAAGCTACAGCGTAGCTCAGCCCCTGTGGAGTAAGAAGGACTGAGTTGTTGCCAAGCCCCAGTGCCTGGCACCAGCCCTCCAAGAACGCTGGAACCCCCTTCCCTCTCACTTCTCACTTCCTTTCTCTCCTTACCCCGCTGGCTCCAACCTGAAACCAGGTACAATCTTCTGTCGCATCTGCATTGGGTGGGGTATCACTTCTGCTGACAGGAGACGAGTGAGCAGGGGCAGGTGAGGATTCTGAAGCAGACAGAGTCTCCCGCCCCCATCATACTATCTTACCAGGCTCTTGTCCACTTTCAGCACCTCCCCTCCCGATCCCATACCTTGGAAAAGGACAAATATATCCACCCTAAAAAATAATGGGACCTACAATCTTGGAAGCAAAATTTGTCTGTGAAAAGAGGCTATGTAGAGAGCACAAGGCTTTGTTGCCTCCCAGTAATGTTCACAATTCCGCCTTACCCACCTCAACCCTAGCAGGTCTAGACCTGCTCCCTCTGGGAAGTGTACCTACAGCCCTGGTTTCAGGAGGCTTGGCGCTCTTGTTCTTTAGGTTATTTGAGGGTCTTGTCTCCTCGAGTAGACTGTCCATGCCTGGAGGGCAGGGCTGTGCCTCACACCTCTCTGTATCCCACTAAAGAGCCTGATCAATGCTGGGATTCTAGAGGTTTCCATGAAGAGCCATCCATCCACTCATCCATCCATCTGTTCATCTGTCTGGCACAGGCAGTGCATGCTTACTAAGCCCCAGCACTGTGTAGGTCTAAAGATACAGACAAGTTATTATCTCCATGGGACCTTTGTGGTGGGAGATTGATCTGTAAGCCCAAAGAAATTATTTGTATTAATACATAATACCTAGCAATTATAGAGCACTTGCAGTTTACAAAATGCCACTGAAGCCCAATGGATACCTCGGTCAAGAACTGGGTATAGAACCCAGATCCGTCCGACTCTATTCATTGGCTCCCCTGGCATTGCAGCACTGGGCAAGGAGAAATATTTATGATTTAGAACAGGAGTGATAATTTCCTACTCCAGGGGCCAAGCTTCCCCTGATGAGACCCTTGGGCCAACACAATTCCATCCCAGAAGGCACTCTGTCAATGTCACAAGGGGACTCTGGGTGCCAGCAGGGTTTTGCCCTCATGCAGGGCTCTAGTTTCTGGCAGGTCCTGCAGGTTTGAGGCAGCAGCGCCATCCTCTCCTGACTGGGCCAGCAGCTGCGTCCTGGGACTGATAGCCTTTGTGGGTCTCCGAGCTGGGCCTCAGCTCTTCGCACAGGCAGGGAAGTCTTTTCTTGCTGCCACACCCTGGGAGCTTCTCCAGGGTGGGGTCTTAGGGCTGGATTTAAACTCTGCAGCTGCCAGATTGGAAATCTCATCCTTGCATTCCCTGCCTCCACTCCTCCACCCAAATACCCAAATAACTCCCAGGGCTGCGGGGGCAGACAGAAGCACTGAGACAAGCTCCCGGGGCACTTACAGCTGTGGCTGTGCAGCACTCGGCCTCCGCTCTGAGGGCAGCTGGGAGTCCTCTCTCAGTCTGGTGGTCTCTTCTTAGAGCAGTGGTCTCAGCAGGGCCAGGGAAAAGGCTCTGGGACAAAGACAGGCAAAAGAAAGTCTGTTGAAGCCACGCCACTTCCCTCTGAGTTTTCCTCCTCTCCCTCTCGTGCACAGACTTGGGAAAGTTGCAAAAGAGGCTGGGCCGGGTGACCTCAGCTGTGTGGGTGGAGGGGGTGGAGTGGAATGGAAAAGCTAGGCTCCAGAGCTGACTGGATTTGGGCCCTTCAAGAATTTCATTTATAGGAACCGTGGCCCATGGTGATGAGGATGGGAGCTATGGGTCAGGGGGCCTGCAGGGTAACATGCCCCATTTGTGGGCACCATAAAGAGCCTCTGGTTGGCTTTAGAAACTTCTGCTTCTGCTGCTGGAAGCCACCCAGTAAAGGGGCCCTTTTGTTTTCATTGAGGTTTTAGATACACATGGGTAGAAGATTCAGTCCTACCACCAGCCTGGTAGGAAGAGGTTCTGGTCCTTATGCTTTGCCCTTATCCCAGTACCTGTATACACACACACACACACACACACACACACACACACTCCTCCCCTACTCCAATACACACAGCAGACACACAGATAACATACATACATGCCACACACCACACACACTACCCACACACACCCCACACATGCACACCACACATGCAAGCAACACCCAAACATACACACAATATACACACCACACACACACACCACATACACAAACTCCACACATACATACCACACACAACACACACAAATAACACACGCACCACACATCACACACATCACACAAACACACCATACACACACACCACACACACCCCCACACATACACACCACACACAAACACCACACATACATACCACACACCACACACACATCACACACACACCCCACACATACACACCACACACAAACATCACAGATCCATATCACACACAACACACACAGCAAACACACCACACAAACACCACACATACATACCACACACAACACACACTACATAAACACACCACACATACACAACACACACAAATGCCATGCATACATACCACAACACACACAAAACACAAACACACCACACACACAGCACACATACATGCCACATACAAGATACACACCACACATACACTCCACACACAAACACCATACATATATACCACACACAACACACACTACACACATACACACCACACATACATAGCACACACAATACACACGTACTACACAAACACACCACATACACACCATATATACCACAGACACACCACCACACACACACACACACCACATACACACCACATACACACACATACACACACATACATACACACCACACACACAAACAACATGCATACACTTACACACAGAAGCAACACATATGCATACCACACACAATATGCACATCACGCACACAAACTACATACACACCACACACACCACACACACATCGCACACACACACACCACACACACAAACAACATATATACATACCACAGACAACACACATCACACAAACACATCACACACACCCATGCCACGCACACATGCGCGCGCGCGCACACACACACACACACACAACAAATACATACATTAAACTCCACACCAGGTTTGTGAGATATGAAGCAAGTCCTGACGTCTCCTCTCAAGTGAGGATGTGACCCAACCTGAAGTACCTAGGAGACTACAGCAATTTAAAACGCCTCTAGCATGCGGCTAATTTGGTATCTCTTTGAGCTGCCTGGAACCATGCCTGGAATCGCTATGACTGGCGGATGAAAGCAGAATGAAGTGAGTTTAGACAGGCCTTGCTCAGGGGATACAAGGCCTCACCAGAGCCCCCTCAAGTCGTGTAATGCATTGGATGTCCCCTTCTGCCCCCACATCTCTGGGGGCAGATTGTGCCTCCTTGGGCCCATTCTTCGTCTAATAATCCTCTGGGTCAGGGAGTTCTTCCTCGTATCCAACAGAAGTCTCTGACTCTGCTCTGTGGCTGCTGTCTACGTCTCATCTGGCCGATTAGACTACACATTTCTCGGGGGGGTGCAGAGCGAGTATCCTTGAATCCCACACTGGGCTGCTCACGGTGCCAGGTACGGGCCTGGCCTGGGTATGTTGTGTGTGGTTTCTTCAGTGGAAAAAAAGGTGAAGCTGATTTCCTTGTTTCAATTAGCAAACATGCCTGGAGGGAGGAGGCAAAGGTTTCCATGGAGAGCAGCACTGGGGGGCACACACTGAAGCTGGAAAACCTCCACCCTAGAGCACATTCACCCCAAATATTCCACCTGGGTGACTTGGGAAAGCGGGCATCAGGCCACCCTCAGGCCAACCACTAATTTTTGATGACTGACTTGTTCTTAAATTGTTGCCCTTTAGAATTTCCTCCCATAGTCTTCTACTTTTTTCTGAGGCCAAGTTTTAAGTGAACATTTGTGTGTGTGTGTGTGTGTGTGCGTGTTCGAGAGAGAGAGAGAGAAGGGATTAGACAGCAAGCCCCCACAGGGGTGTAGAGGCACATTTGATCCTCTTTTAGAGAAGATGTGAGCGTTCTTGTGGGGCCCGCTGCTGCCGAGGGTGCTTTGGGAATGGGAAGTGAACTGTCCATGCTGGCCCTTACAGCCTTTGCACATGGGACTGAAACTGATACTTTCAGGGTCTATTTGCAGAACTATCCCAACACCTTTGGAAGCCAAGTCGTCAGCCACCCTCAGACTCTAGTCCCCACTTCCTCCAGCCACGTGGATGAAAAGTCAGCAATTTCCCTTCTGTTCCTGTGACACATGCTCCAGAGGAGAATGACGCCAGCTTCGACCCTGCAGAGGAGGCCCTGACGCTGTATTCATCCTCACTGCTTCCTTCCTTTCCTCCTGTAGGTGTTCATTCAATGATCTGAGCCTTTCAGATCCTTTCAGGGGTGCAGAAATGGAGAATTGCATTTTTTTCAGTGGAAATAAAACATGGAGCAAATAATGGCATAAGAAACACAGCTTAAGGATTGTGGGGATTTAGAGGAAGGAGAGATTAGTTCTAGTTAGGAGAAGTCGAAGAGGGCTTTATGGAAAGGAGGCACTTGAATTGGAGCTTGAAGGATGCTGAGGATAGGATTGTGCAGATGTGTGGTGAATGGAGCAGGAAGTCAGGCTCAATATGCAGAGAAACGATGTGGGGCCAGGGAGAGGAGATGCTGAACCTCTGGCTGGCAGAAGACAGAGTGTACGGGAAGGGCTCCAAGTCATAGCTGAGCACCTTCACAGTGCATCCCATGGGCTGAGGTTTCAGTCTAGTGTCTCACAGCACTGTGTCTGACAGCTTTTCACTGTCATCTTAACACTCATTGAAAGGGAGTCATTTTGGGGAAACAGCATGTTCCTCTGATGAACAGAGGAGACGGAATCCTAGGACTAAGTGTACAAGTAAGAAAATTGGGATGATTCCGTTTGGTGCAGGGTAGACTAGATGTCCAGGGAGAACAAGTGGTCAAACTGAGGCAAAGCCCTGGGAACCCTGGAAGTTGCATCAGCTTGGATTGCATCTGGCGTGCAGCGGGGCACCATTGCGAAGTGTACATCAGGGGAAGGGTGTGATTAGAGCTGGGCTTCAGAAATATTTACCGATCAGGCACTGGTTTGTCGGAGGGCAAGAGACAGAATCACTGTCAGGATGTTCCTGGAATATTTCTGGTGAAAGGTAATGACTGGAGGGTGGGGACAAGGAAACAGATCACAGAAGGATTTCTGTGGCAGAACCAGCAGGGTCGTTGTGAAGACTGAACGATGTTGTGTGGCTTAGGCATCACTTTCACACTGCAGCCTCCACTACTCAGACTCCTGGCCAGCACCAGACCAGCATATTCAACAGCCAGGGCAGCCCTTGCACAGAAACGGCCCTTCCGAAAACCCTCAGGGGTGCTGTCTGACAATGGGCTCCCACATGGCTCTTGGGGTGCTTTGTCTTAGATGAAAAATCATAAAGCATTTACTCTAGGGCTTTCTGCCTTTTATGAGACTCGCCTATGCAGAGTGAAGGTCTGTGGCCTGATGAGCACAGGCATGTAAGCTAGGTAAATGTTTACGTATGTGCAATGTCATTGCATCCTCACAATAATTCCATGCAGCACAGTCGTCCCTTGGTATATGTGGGGAACTGCTTTCAGGACCCCCAAGTATACTAAAATTTGAGCACACCCAAGTCCTGCGGTTGGCCCCGAAGAATCCACATATAGGATAAGTCCATCCTCCACATAAATGGGTTTTGCATCCCGAGAATACTGTATTTTTTTTTTTTTTTTTTGAGATGGAGTCTCTGTTGCTGAGGCTGGAGTGCAGTGGCACGATCTTGGCTCACTGCAACCTCCACTCCCTGGGTTCAAGCAATTCTCCTGCCTCATCCTCCTGAGTAGCTGGGATTACAGGCGCCTGCCACTATGCCCGGGTAATTTTTGTATTTTTAGTAGAGATGGGGTTTCACCATGTTGACCGGGCTGGTCTCGAACTCCTGACCTCAAGTGATCCACCCACCTCAGCCTCCCAAAGTGCTGGGATTACAGGTGTGAGCCACAGCACTGGCTGAATGCTGTATTTTTGATCTGCCTTTGGTTGAAAAAATAAAATCTGTGAATAAGTGAAATCATGCAAGTCCAAACCTGTGTTGTTCAGGGGTCAACTGTAGTTCCTATTATGATGTCCATTTGACAGATGAACAAACTGAGGTGCAGAAGTCCCACAACTGATGCTAGGAATGAAATCCAAGCCTGCCTGACTCCGGAGCCAGTGTTGTTAACTGTTCTGCCACACTGCTTTCATAGCTCGTTTGTATCAGGCTGTTCTAAATTGACTTTAAAAGCAATAATTTCCTCAAAAAGGAAAAATAAAAGTAAAAACCAAACAAAAAATGTATGTGTGCAGATGTGTAGTTGTGATCTACTCTGAGCATGACACCCAAATCAGAAGGGAAGTTACCACTCTTAGCCAGGTGCTTCCACCCAGGTAAGATCATTGATTCTTCCCAACAGCTCTGAGAGGTGAGTGTCTTAGGGACATGACGTCATTACCCGAGGCCACTGAGGAACCAGGACTCTGTGGAACAATGGCTGATGCCACATATGGGACTGGAAGTGTGCAAGATGGGCTGGAAAAGTTCACAGGAACTAATTTGAAGGTCACCCACTGGCTAAAGATAGGGTGATTTGGCATTAAAGAAAAAACTGGTGAGTTGAAACACATCAAATATGTTTAAAATTCTTTGGTGTTTAATATAGCACCAACTCATTCTGAAAACTGGTAAACAAAGGAAACAAAACCCCAAGTAATTGTCTTCTTTCCTGGGCAAATGGTTGTTGAGGGAAAGGTTTTATCTTGTTTTATCTTGTTTTCAAGACAAGGTCTTGCTCTATCACCCAGATTGGAGTACAGTGGCAAGGTCATAGATCACTGCAGCTTTGACACCCTGGGCTCAAGCAATCCTCCTTCCTTGGCTTCCCAGAGTGCTGGGACAGACGTGAGCCATCGTGCCCAGCCAAAGATTATTTTTTTTTTTTTATTTTGAGAAGGAGTCTCGCTCTGTTGCCAGGCTGAAGTGCAGTGGCGTGATCTTGGCTCACTGCAGCCTCTGTCTCCTGGGTTCAAGCGATTCTCTTGCCTCAGCTTCCTGGGTAGCTGGGACTACAGGCGTGTGCCACCATGCCTGGCTAATTTTTGTACTTTTAGTAGAGAAGGGGTTTAACCATGTTGGCCAGGATAGTCTCCATCTCTTGACCTCGTGATCTGCCTGCCTTGGCCTCCGAAAGTGCTAGGATTACAGGCGTGAGCCACTGCACCCAGCCTATGTTTTTTATAGAAGAATTCCAACTAACAAATGCCAAAGGGATAGCAGAATTAGAAAAACACCTGTTCTGCCGCCCCTAATTATAGTGTGGATCTCAGCAATGATCATCAATGACCACTGAAACGATCAGGTAAAATGCTGAACTTTGTAATGAATGATTAAAGCCAAGAACTCCAAACCCACCCAGCAGTCTTAACATTACCAATAGAGAGGCATCAGCATTATCTGCCTCCTGACAGGATGCAACAAGAAGTACCCAGCACCACCTAGGAAGTATTTTTGCCACAAAATCAGACCTCCAGATCTAACTACCATTTTATAGGAAAGATAAGTTCAGAGAACCATGTCAAATGACACCTCGGGATTTCAACCAGCAACGTTCAAATGTGCTAAACTCTGTAGATGGAAAGAGACTTACAGACATTTCAAATAAATGCAATATATGGGCCTTGCTTGAATCCTAATACAAACAATCCAACTATAAAAACAGCCAAACATTTGTGGGACAATGGGAGATGCTTGAATTCCGATTGTATATTTAAGGATGTTAGAAATATTTATGGACAAAATGATGTAATGCTCGGAATTTGCTTCAGAATGATCCAGGTACAGCATGTGGAGCTGGAGAGAGGAGTGGGCAGCAGTGTAGATAAACAGGCCTGGCCGTGTGTGGATGGGTTGTCAGGGCTGAGTGGAGTTGCAAAGGGATTTATTATACCATGATCTCTGCTTGTGCATATGTTTGGAGATTTTCATAATCAAATGTGAAAATTTTTGATTTTCATAATCAAAAATCAATACAAAATATGAATGTATAACGTAATTCCTCCATCATGACGGTGGTGGGAGTGGTGTGTATGTGTGAAGTGTGTGTGTGTATATGTGTGTGTGTGTGTGTATTCTCATGTTCTGTTTGGTCTTAATTCAAGTTGCAACCCTGGAAACAGCTACATTCTCTGGAAAATAACTTTTTGTAGGTGTAAAGAATGCCCCAACCTAACATATTCAAGGCCTGTCAGACAGGCAGGCACAGACACAAGGCCCCTCCTTAGGGGACTGCTGGGGCCAGTCCCACACGGTTATTCCCACGGTCAAAGACTGAGTAAAACTGTCGAATGAAGACATCCCCCAGGATCCAGAGGGGCCCAGCTGGAGGGTGGATGTCAAGTCCTTGAAAGCCGCTGCTGCAGAACTGCATTCCATCCACGAAGTCCTGTGGGTTGGAAAGAAGGATGCAAATGACATACGGGGGAAGAAGGTAGTAGTACTGCCTGGAGGCTGCCTGTGTGGTGGTGGTGGCTGGCACTGGGTGGCCTTGGACAGCTGGTGGGTTCCACCATTTTGGTCGGTGGGTTCTTCCTCCTGCTTCATATGTCCCTACCCTAGGTTGCTTAATAAAGTGTTTGTCTGCACAAGTCCATTCTTACGGGCCTGGGGTCTATGTTCTACAATTTTGAGAACTGTTCGTCTGTTATATACTCCCACCTACCCCTGTCACCATCATTTTACAACTGGGAAACCCTTGCTGCATGGCTAGAAGAGCAAAAGGGTTGGCACCAGAAGACCTTGGTTTAAATTCTGGTTTCTTTAGTTTCTAGTGAAGCTCAGCTTAGTTTTTGTTAAGGGAGAGAAAGAACTCTGTTAGTGCCTATCCACTGCTATTTTCTTGTTGATGTTCTGGAAACAAACATTTGAGTGATCCCCTTTAGATGAGGCAAGTAGGCATTCCTTGTTCAAGAGAAGAGTGTCACCTTCTCCAATCTAATTTTTAGTTTGGCAAAGACGTGCTCTACCAGGCAAGTGTGGTCTTTCCAACAATGATTTGAAATTTGAAGTTGCTGATGAGGGTGTGGGAAAATTTGCAGAGGGCTCAGGGAGACTTCTTGAGAGGAAGGACGTGAAAAGTCAAAATTTTTACAGCAGTTTTGATGGATCAAGGTGGCTCTGATTGATATCTGCTGGTGGGAAAGAACCACGCACTGTACTGCGAAAGAACCGGCACAAGACCTTGTGATCCACCCGCCTCGGCCTCCCAAAGTCCTGGGATTACAGGTGTGAGTCACCATGCCCGGTCAGGTCATGATCTTCTAAAATGATCTTCTAAAAGAACCACTCACCATACCGGGAAAGAACCACGCACCTCCCCTCCCCTGGCTTCTAGGAAACTCCCACTCTTTTTTGGGCTCTCCAGGCCTGGAGCACATCAATGATTTCCACCTGGGCAGGGACTCAACTCACATGGGGGAAGGTGAGAGTGTGGGTGTGCTGGGGTGTTGATGGGCATGTGGACTGATGAACAGGGCTCAGTCTAAATGTCCCACTGGTCCTCAGTGTGGTGTTCAGAGTGGCAGTTCCATAATCCCTATGTGGCAGGAGCTTAGGGGACTTACCATGAAGCTGTGTTTTAAAGCAAACATTTGTTTTTATTTGGATTGTCTGTTGGTGGCTTTGGGAAGGAGTTAATAGAGGCTTAGGGGTAGGGCTGAAGCCCTCAGTCTATACCTTAGCACCCCTCTTCTGATGCAGTCACCCTGATGCTGTGAGTGACTCTTGGAAAAATTAGTGTGTTGAAGTGTGGTGCCGAATACCTACAATGCTGAAAATTCAGACCAACTGTGGTGTGAGGTGCTCATAGGTGTCCAAAAGGTCTAGGAGTTCCCTTTCTACTTCACCCTACAAACTTGAGAATTTACTGCAACAAAAGACATTTTCTTGCTAGAGGAGGAATGTTAATTTGAGGTTAGAACAAATATAATCTTATTCTCCACTCCTCCCTGCAAACAGCTCATATCTTGAACCATTTATTTGACTCTCTGAGTCTTGATATTCTCACCTATAAAATGAGATAGTAATAGCTCCAGTCTGACCTGGTGGTTGAGGAGATTAAACTTTGTCAATGGAAAAGCCCTACATGGCAATATCAGAAGATTTCCTTAAATGGCTTGCCTGAAGTTCACTACTGCTTCATGGCAGAACTGGAAATTAGAACAAGCCCCGTGGTCTTTCCACCACAGGCAGCTGTGTCCCTCCCAGAGGGAATGCCACATCAGAGCAGAACAACGTGGGGCGGGGCTTAGGGTAAAGGCGGGCAAAGTGCAGGCGATTGAAAAGGGGAAGTGGCAGGCATGTGGGGAGGGCCCTGTGGCCTGCAGAATAAGGAAACAGTTCTTACCAGTAGGGTGTAGGCAGTTGGGCTGAGGGTATAGGGGACTCCGTTAATGGTGAAGGTGACATCCGGCATGACGTTAAGGTTGGCACACTCCACAGCATACTAAAACCCAATACGGAGGATCCGTTTAGAGCCTTGCCACCTCCCAAGAGAAGGCCTGGCTCTCCTGTCCCCACCACTCCCTTGCCCAGGCAGGCACTCACTTCTCCATCCACGGGGGCTGCCCCAATGGCGTTTTGCAGCTGCTTAATCTTGTCGGAAGGGCCAGTGATGAGGGAAGTCCCTGTGTCCACAATGGCCTGGCAGCCCTCGGAGCAGAACATCACAGTGCCTCCCACCTGGATGCTGAGGGGACAGGGTTGTGGTCGGCCCACCTTCCCTCCCCCGGCTCCTAGGAAACTCCCACTCTTTTTTGGGGTCTCAAATGCCTGGAGCACATCAATGATTTCCACCCACCATATGAGTGTTCCTCAATTGTTTTCTACTGAGATCCATAGGAAGAAATCTGTTTACTTCTTGACCCAGTGCACACACACACACATTCATGCAATTGAAGTGCACTCTGGTATTTTCTACTGTATTCCAATTCGTCTAAAAAATGTAGGTGTCTCAATCTCTTGACCTTGTGATCCTCCTGCCTCGGCCTCCCAAAGTCCTGGGATTACAGGTGTGAGCCACCACACCTGGTCAGGTCAGGATCTTCTAAAATGATGTCATGACCCATAAATAGGTGAATTCCTACAGTTTGAAAAACTCTGAATAGACAGTGAGCATTGAGGCCTTTTATTTTTTGCATTCCTAATGCCTGGTACCTTGCAGGAACTCAATCCTAGCTGAATTGAAACTTGAACTACACTTTTCCAATTCCTGCATTGTCTAGCACGGCGCTAGGTATGAGGCAGGCATGTAGTCCCACTTCCCCAATTGCTTCGTGCCCAGATATTGTATATATTTCCTGGCTCAGTTTCAATGTAACCCCCTCCATGATGCACTGGAGCGTTCAGATAGAAGCGGTCATGTCTGTCTGTGGGACCACATTAGTGGCACCTCTCTTGGAGCACTGACCACCTTCCATTTTACAGGATAGTGGTTTGGGTGCATCTCATCTTCTGTACAAGTTTTTTGAGGGCAAGATCTGAGCCCAATTCACCTGTGCAACCCCCCATGTTACTCATCCCTTGCCTTGTGTGTTAATGTTAAAAGAACAAAGGGGAGCAGGCTGTGCACTGGTATTGACTGTCTGTTGAGTTAAAAGCACGCCACGTGTACAAGGAAGGAAGCTGTGTCTGCTGCCCTGGTTACAGAGGTCCCTTCCTGCACACTTGCTCAGCACCTCCATACCTCCAACCACAGTAAGCTTCTGGCATCCTCTGCTAGTGACCAGTGGTTTTTCAGTTAATTCGGTTTGAGTTGTGCCTCTTTTCAGTTTACCCCTAGTACTGTCACTACTTCATGGGGAATACTCACTTATCCAGTGCAATCTGCCAGTAAGCTTGCTTGGTGACTGGGACCCAATTCAGGCTCCCAGAGAAATGGGAGTGGTCGTAGCCTCCGAAAATCAGCTCGCTCCCCGCACCACCTTCTGGGTTACTACGTGGAGAGAAAGACAAACTGTCCAGGAAGGGCCACTGCAAAACTCTAGGGGTGAGCCTCAGCTAGGACCCTTTGCTTCTTGATCTCATGCCAAGCACGCAGGTAGGCAGAAACATCAGTCTGGGCTTTGAGACCGGGACTCTGACTACTGCAAGTGAATTGGTCTGGGCCTTTTTGACACAAGGTTAGAAACAACTCCCCTTGACCATTTGTGAATGTGTTTCTGCTTCTTGGATAAAAAGGTTAAGGAGGTGGGAAATGGGGCCAGCAGGTCTGTCATTCAGAACCAAGGCCAGGACCATCCTGGGTGGGTATACACCGTGTGACTTGAAGCAACCCCCAAAGACACCTTTTCCCAAAGTATCTTCCCCACTATGGTTGTGACAGTGCCTGGCGTTTTTGTATTATTCACTCTTTATGTTAAGGCAAAGAGGCTAATATGAATGTATCATGACTTACTAGAGCCTGAAAACTTATTTTCATTGGTATTGATTTCTCAGATTATGTTCTGGAACCTAGCAGGATTCTGGAGAAATAGGACCTAAGACAGATTCATTTTGAGGAGGAAAAGGATCAGAAAGATACAAAACTGAAATCAGGGTGGTAAAGAGGGAGAGAAGTGAATACCTGTAGGAATTTTAGGACAGTGGTTTTACAGAGGGAGTGGGGAAAGGAACTCACATTTGTTAATTACCTTGGTGCAAGGCTGTGTAGTGGGGATTTTATCTATCTAAACTTATTTAACTCACATCAACCTAGTGGTCCGTGGAAGAAACTGAGCCTCAGTGAGATGAAGCAATGTAAGTGGCAGGATTCAAATCCAGGCCAGTCTGACTGCCAAGCCTTGATATTCTCCATTACAGCCCACTTTTCCCAGGCGACGGGAGAAGGAAGTTCTGCAAGGGGAAGCAGAGGTGTCTAGACAACTTGCCTCTCTTACTCACAGCTCTGCCTAGGCCTGGTCCTGAGTGCCGTCATGCTGGAGAGGAAACATAGCTTGATAGGGAAAATCCAGGACCCTCCATGTGGGAGAGGGGAATGAGAGGAATGGGCTTATGCTGAAACAGTGTGAACGCAGGCCAGGTCTGAGCTGGAAAAAGTCAGCAAGGTCAGAAATCACCTTCCTGTGTAAGGAGGAAGAGGAGATGACCCTCCAAGGATGCCGGGCAAGAGTGCCTAGAAACAGGTGAGCCTCATGACCTTTTCCAAAAACAATGTGCAATTTAAAAAAATTGTTGTAAAAATATGTAACATAAAATGTACTATCTTACCCATTTTTGAGTCTACAATTCAGTAGTGTTAAGTATGTTCACACTGTTGTAAAATCCAGACCTTTCATTTTACAGAACTGGAACTTTATACCCATTAGGCCATCAACAACGGTTTAAGAATTCCTCACTTCCCCTCCCCAGGCTCTGGCAACTGGCAGTCTACTTTCTGCCTATGAATTTGACTAGTCTAGGTACCTCACCTAAGTGGAATCATACAGTATTTGTCTTTTTGTGACTAGCTTATTTCACTTAGCATTATGTCCTCAAGTTTCTTCTATGTTGTAGCATGTCTCAGAATTTTCTTCCTTTTTAAGGCTGAATAATATTTGATTATTTGGATATGCCACATTTTGTTTATTCATCCATCAGCATGCAATTATTTTATTGTCAGCTTTTCATTTTTTTCTGCCTCCTCCTCCTGCAGGTACTGTCTTTCTTGTTTCACTGGGTCCCCAGTGTGAGCATCATAATCAGCATATAATAAGAGCTTGATATTTAGTGACAGCATCAATGAAGAACCAATCCCAGAGATTCCTTAAATTTAAGCCAGTGTGGTAGAGTTTACAAAGTGTTTTTACAGCTACTTGATGAAGCAAATCCCATTTCCTCAATATTCAGAGAGGTTAAATGTTTTGACTAAGATCACACAGCTGGTAATGGACCAAGCTACCTAAACCAGTTCTTTTGACTGCTAAGTCAAGTGTATGTGTTGTCTCCCTGTAGTTATAACTGACTTTAACCTCACAGACTTGATGGGCCTTACCTGCTCATGTAGACAGAAAACATCGGCAAGTCCACCAGGTTCTGAGCCAACATGTTGTCAAATACTGGAGTCACTCCTCCCACAGCCAAGGAGGGGTATCCCAGGCCCAGAATTCCATCAAACTCTGCATCCACAAAGGTCTGGCCTGGCTCTGTGACACTTTCTCCAAACTGCTGGCCAACCACGGTTAGTCCTTCCACCTGGTAGGAGAAAGCCCACAGGAGAATGGCACAGGGGATTGCTGGCAAAGGGTTTGACTCCTGGATTTTCCTCTGTCTTGAAGCTAATGCTTCTCCTTCCCAACTTTCCTTGACTAAATGAGCACAAAGATGCTTGCTATATTCCCAAAAAACAGGACATTCCAAACCTCAGAAGCCCTCATGCACCTGCCAATCATTGCGCCCCTCGTCAAGAAGAGCCAGTCTCCTGACTTCTAATAACATATATTGGTTTTGCCTATTTTTTGGATTTTATATAAATGGAATCATCCCATATGAACTCTTTGGTATCTGGCTTCTGTCACTCATCATGTGCTTATTGTACACTGTTTTTTTGTAACTTGTTTCAGAAAATTTTGCCTACCTTAAGGTCATGAAAACATTTTCTCATGTTTTCTTCTAAAAGCTTTATTGTTTACTTTTCACATTGCGATCTGGAACCTATATGAAATGTGATAATGTGTAAGGTAGGAGTTAAGATTTATTTTTTTCTTCTGGATATTCATATGACCTGGCACTATTTAATAAATATACCATCATTTCCTCCACATACTGCAGTGTCTTGTTCAACGCAAGTCAGATGACTGTGTTGATAGTTTTGTATTTTCTGTTCTGTTACATTTGTTTATTTTTAAAATTCTGTGCCAACACCACACGTCTACATTACTGTAACTTTATAATAAATCTTAATATTTACCAGTGTTTTTCTTCAGCAAGATTGTATTGATGTATTACATATCCATATAAATGTTAGAATCAGCTTGCTAATGTCTAAGAAAAAGTGCTGTAGTTTTGATTGGAATAAAATTGGTTGTATAGACCAATTTGAAAAAATTTGACTTTTTAATGAAACAGAGTCATTCAATCTATGAGCATGGTTTAGTTTTCAATACAGGTCTTCTTTTAATTTTATTCATTAATGTTTGTGATTTTTATGCAAGTCTTTTACTTTTATTTAGTAATGTTTGCTATTATCAGAGTAGAGTTCTCGCACATTTTTGTTAAATTTACATCAAAGTAGCTGATGGTTTTGATAGTATTATAAATAGTGTCATTAAAAATCTATTTGCCATCTGTTTTACTTGCTACAGGTTGAGCATCACAAATCTGAAAATCTGAAACTGAAGTGCTTCAAAATCCAAAACTTTTTGAGTGCCAACATGAGGCTCAAAGAAAATGCTCATTGGAGCATTACAGATTATGGATTTTCAGATTTGGGATACTAAACTGGTAAGTATAATGCAAATATTTCAAAATCTGAAAAAATTTGAAATCTAAAAGGCTTCCGGTCCCAAGCATTTGGGATAAGGATCCATAACCTGTATATATAAATCCAAATGATTTTCTTTGAGACAGAGTCTCACTCTGTCACCCAGGCTGGAGTGCCATGGCATGATCTTGGCTCACTGCAACCTCCACCTCCTGGGTTCAAGCAATTCTTCTGCCTCAGCCTCCTGAGTAGCTGGGACTACAGGCGTGTGCCACCAAGCCTGGCTAATTTTTGTATTTTTAGTAGAGAAATGTTGGTCAGGCTGGTCTCAAACTCCTGACCTCATGATCCACCTGCCTCGGCCTCCCAAAGTGCTGGGATTACAGGCGTGAGCCACCGTGCCTGGCCCCAGATGATTTTTTTTATGTTGACCTCATATCCAGCAACTTTGCTAAGTTCACATATTAATCCCAATATCCTTTCTGTAGATATTTTTGGATTTTCTACTTATAGAATCTTGTCATACATTAATATTGACAGAGTTATTTCTTCCTTTTCCATCTTAATGTTCTTTATTTCTTTTTTCTTGCCTTGTTGCACTGGCTAGGATTTTCAGTACAATGTTGAATAGAAGTGGTGAAATTGAGTGTCCTTGTCTCATTCTTGATCTTATGGAGAAGTCTCTCGACAATTCACCATTAAGTATAAAGTTTGCTGTGGGCTTCTTTTAGATGAAGCCCTTCATTTTTATCAGATTAAGGGAGTTACTTTCTACTCCTAGTTTGCTAAGAGTTTTTCTTGAAGTCATGAATAGATATTGAATGTTATTAACCTACTAATATAATCATATTGGTCATATGATTTTTCTCCTTTTATTCTGTTAAATGATAAATTCCTGGAAAGATGACGCTTGGTATGATCTTTTTATATACCAAAAGATTTTATTTGCTAGTATTTCATTTAGAACTTTCGCATCTATATTCATGAGAGAAAGATTGGTCTGTAATTTTATATTTTCTTTTGTTATAATGTCCTTTTCAAGTTTCATTATTAAAGTTATGCTGGTTTCATAAAATGAGTTATAAAGTGTTTTTACTTTGTCAAATATCTGGAAGAGTTTGTGAAAGACTGATTTTTTTTAGTGTTGAGAGAATTTATCAGTGAGGCTTTTCTTCGTGGAGTTTTCTTTGTGGAAAGATTTTTTAATAACAGAGTATATCTTTAAAAGATTCACATTTTCTATTTTTTGTTTTTGCATCAGTTTTGGTATGCTGTATTTCTCAAGGCATTTGCTGATTTTTTGAAAATTGTAAAATTTATCCATATAAAATTATTCTTGATAACTTTACTAATGTTCTCTTTCTCATTTCTAACATTGTTAAGTTGTATTTTCTTTCTTTTTTCTTATTTAGTCATGTGAGAGGCTAACCAATTTTATTACTCTTTGCAAAGAGTTCATTCTTGGCTTTGTTAATTTTCTGTACTGTGTGATTTCTCTATTTCATTAGTGTCCCATTCTACTCTTTATTATTTCCTTCCTTTTGATTTCTTTGGGTTTGATTTGCTATTGTTTGTTTACGGTTTGCTCATTTTCTTGTTATTCATTTCTTGAAATAGGAGCTTAGATAATTGATCATTAGCATTTCTATTAACAACACATGCATTTTAGGCTAAATGGTCCCTTTAAGGGCTGCATCAGCTTCATCTACAAATTTTCACATGTCATATCTTTATTATGTCAGTCAGGGTTTGATAAGAGAAGCAGAACCATCAGGAGGTACTATAGATTATAGATATAGCTATAATGATGTGGATATAGATATTGATTATATGCAACTGTGGGTGCTAGTTAAACAGTGTACTTTAGGATATTGTTTCTGTCCTGATGCTGCAGCAGCAGTCTACAGTTTGCACAGCAGAAAGGGAAGATAGATGTCAAGTGGGAGAAAAAGGGCCAGTTGGAACCCATGAGGGTGAGGGTGGACTGGAACCCACATTGTTCTCTCACTGTCCCCAAGTCTCCAGCCTCAATGATGGGGATGTTATGCAGCAAAAGCTGATGATTTGTTAGAGGTAAGTGCACACCTGGTCCTGGAGCCAGAAAAACTGAGGGAAGGAGCAATGCAGCTGACATTGCTGTGGGCTTGGCTGCTGCCCTACACCAGCCAGGTGAGCCAACAGATACGTGACAAGCTATAGGTTTGAATTCCCCTTTCTATGCTAATTTCAGTCCCTTCCCTGCATCTCAGAGGTTATTGTGATGATCAGTTAGGGATGTAGCCTTCAAAATAGTCATTTTTACTTTTATATATATATTATATGTAATTAGATATATAATATATATGTATATGTCATAATATATACAGAATCTTATATATAACATAATATATACACATTATATATATATTGTGTTAATCTATTATATAATAGTTTAACCTATTATGTAATATATTATGTTAATATATTATATAATAGGTTAAACTATTATATAATAGATTAATATAATATATTATGTAATATATTATTACATACAACATATTAATATATTATATAACACATACTATATTATTAATATAATACATTATATCAATTATATTCTATAATATATTATATATTATATAACATATATTAATGTAATGTATTACATATTATATTAATTATATAATATATAACATGCATTATATGATATAATTATGCAATTATATACTTTAATATGTTACATATTGTATCTATATAATATATACAGATGGATATATATTATATATACAAATATACTGTATATTACATATATTCATATATGGATATTATATATTATATATGTAATGTGTGTATACACACGCATACATAGTTCCAATAGAAAATACAGTACATTGTTTTATCTGTATGATATTTTTACATAGATGGTGTTTTTCTGCTTCTGGCATTCTTTCAGTTGATAATATGTCCTACTCCACCCACTCTAAGGGATGTTGATGAAGGCTGTGCCCTGCTGGCCTCGGGAATACCCCATGGACCAACGTTCACCAGGAGTAGGTCAACCTCTCTTTCTCCCAAGGCCCAGGCATATATTGCTGTCTATAAGCCTGAAAAAGTACCTGGCTCTCTGTCCCCACATTTGTCTGATTCCCATAGTTCTAGGACCCGTAGGACTTCAGAGGGAGTCAGAGGGTCAGAGGTCAGAGGGAGTTTGAGGAACAGCTCATGAGCTCAGCACTGAGTTCAGTTTGGACCTTGGCCTTTGGACAACTGGGCTTCTGCCTTGCCTCTGTGATTGGACTCCCATTTCAGACCTTGCCCCCTTATGTTACTGAGTCCAAATCTCTCCCCCTGGTGTGGACTTCTTTATCCTTCAAGACGGAGACCTGGTTTTATCTCCTCAATGCCCTAGAGACTGGAGATCCAGCTGTGCACCCTGCCACCAGGCTTTGTGCACTGGGCACTGCTTCCTGCCAGAGTCCCCCTGTGCTGCTCTCCCCCAGGGCCCAGCGTGCTGTGGAGACTGACCCACTGCCACCATCTCAGGTGGGGAGTGTTGCTTGCCCTTTCTCCTAGAAGTTAGTGCTAACCCCTGTTTCCACCCATTCCTGAGGCAGATTTGAAATGTAAGACCTCTGAATAAGTCTCCCAAGTTTCTGTCCAAGAGAGAAAAAATGAAGGACTTGCACTCACAGAGACTTGGTCGGCTCCAATGATCCCGGACAAGCTCCCGGTTCCATACTGAATGGAGAAAGATTGACCCGGCTGGCTGTATGTGCTGGACTGGGAAGGCTGGAACCTGCTGTGCGTCTCTGGAAAGAAGTGCACTGCTCTTGCTTATGCCATCGGCTCACTGGCTGCATCCCTGCCCTAATGCCACCCAGCCCCACAGCGGCAGGGTCTCTTCCCTCAGCTCTCAACACTGAGTGGGGGCCCCTAGAAGCCTGGTGATGCCCCTCCCTAATGAGCAACTACATTTCCCTCTAGCTACAGATGTGGCCTAACTGGGGACCAAATAGCTATCCCTGAGCAAACCTGATTGTCCACAATGACCTCATGAGGCACACCAAGATAAGTGTCATTTATCAGGCGCCAGCCACAGTCCCTGCCACCCATTGTGGGTCAGAGGTTGGCTTCAAAAGAAACTCAGGGATAAACAATTGCCCCAGGAAATTACTCCCAACTTTTCTCCCAACCGATGGACATCTCTAGCCTTGGGGTTTCCAGAGACATTCTGTCTCTGGGACTTGTCCTGTATCGAACAAGACATCTTTCTGTAGCTCTTCTTTTCCAATCCTCACTGAAACTTCTGAGTTACCTCTGGACAAATGGACCCACCCATGCCATTGTGCCCCACCAGCCCCACCTGTGTGCACCAGGAGATAAGGCTACCAAGCCTCCTTGAAACAAGCAGACTATCTACACTAGAACCCGACTCACCTCCCTGCTCAGAAATAACCAATTAAATTAAACTTCCCCTACATTCCTTTGGGTGTTCCAAAGGAAGTGAGTCATTATGTCAAAGATTTCTCTTTTCAATGGCTTTCTTTCTATTAATTCTGATCAGTATGAAAGTTGCTATCTTGGACAGCAGCCACATTTTAGTTCTTCCTTGGCTTTGCTCTATCTCTGCTATAAGCAGTTCCACGGCTGACTCAAAGAATGGAGAGTGGAAGCTGGTGTGGCAGGGATGGCCAGTTTCTGGAACCTAAGCCCCCCTTCCCCAGAGAACCAGGCTTGGCCTCCCAGGACTAGCCCCCAGACATTCTCTGCTGGTGCTCCTGGCCCCACTTACTGCAGGCTGGGCTAGTGCAGTACACAGAGGGGACCCAGAGGTTGGAGGAGCCAGTGTCGAAGATGACAGTGAAGTTCTGTGGTGGAGAGCCAATGGAGATAGTGCCGAAGTATTCCATCTGCAAGGAAGAGTGAGAAGGAAAGAGGGTGTGGGTGGTGGGGAGGGACAAGGGTGCTCACCAGGAAGCCAGGGGAAAGCTCCCAGGGGCCAGAGCCTGGGGTAATACAGACTGGAGTTTACAGAGCCTAGGAAGTGGCAACGCTGGAAAATAAAAGGTAAAAGGAGCAGAGAAATGGCCATGAGGGAGGAAATCAAACCAAGCCTCTGGCTACTTCATTTGATTTTACTTGCACTAACCTGATTCTTATAAATACATTGTAGGAGAGGCAGTGGAGGAAGAACCATCTGTTTTACAGACCAGGGAACTGGGGCTGGGAGAGGTTAAGTAACTTGCCTAAGGGTACACAGCCAGTAAGCTGCCCAGCTGAGAGCAGAAGCAGGGGCCTTCAGTGTGGGATGATGCTTTCACTCCCAGCCCTTTCCTTCTGCAGAGAACTCTGACATTTGGGTACATGGGGGCCTGCTTAGCCAACTCCATGGGGACCCAGGGAATCAGTCCCCATGGATCATCATCCAAGTGAAGAAATCCACAATGGCCTTCAGTGCTACTGATGTGGCACTGGCCATGCCCTAATGCTGGGCCTTCCTCCCGCTCCCACCTCTCCCCAGCCCTGACCCCAGGAGGCCTCACATCCAAGTAGTTGATGAGGGGTTCCTTGGCACTCTGGTCCATTGAGCAGGACTCGGTGAACTGGATCATGTCCAAATTATGGGATTTCCAGAACTCAGAGAGCTGGCTCCGTGCCCGCAGCTTCTTCTTGAGGGACGGATGCCTCCTGAGGGGCACCCTGGAGACAAACCCCCATGTAAGCAGGAGATGTACTTCTGCCTCCCTCTTCCCCCCATTCTCGTCCCATTTTCTCAGGGGCCAACTAGAGAAGATGGGGTGGGAGGGGGGGATCTGCAAGACAGCACGCAGGATACAGGTGGGATCAGCGTCCTCTCTGCCACTCAGCCTGCCCGGCCTCATCTCTGCCCTATAGAGTCTTAGAATCTTAGAGTGGAAATGGCTCCCCTCCTGGAGCTGAGGTCTTTGAGATCTAGGAAAATGGGAGATGTGGGGCGGTCTACAGTTTTACATGAACATCACGAAGGGCTGATTTAAAGGGACAGAAAACTCTTGGGGACAGTGACGGTCAGTCCCCTGGGGAAGTCCTGGGGCGCTTTGAGCTACAAACCACAACTGCAGGTTCCTGCTCTTTTGCAACACAAGAAGACCCCTGGGACTTGGGAAGGCACCTCCGTGGAGGTGGAGGCAGGAGGATGACTTGTTGAGGACTGGAGATTAAGGCCATACACAGGCGGCCACTGGATAAGTCTCTTCCATGCATTGACGCAAGCCCTCAGCTTCTCCTCCTCTTCACCTCCCCATCAGCTTTCCTACCCCCGAGCAGCCCTGAGTTGCAGGGCATGGGACTACCCAGCTGAACACAGTGCGGGGACGTCTTCTCACCTGTGAAGGGATCCTTGGGCCTCTCCCAGCTCCAGGAGCACCAGCAGCAAAAGAAGGAGCGTTTTCATTATGAGTCCGACCAGCAGCTTCTCCCTTGCCCCCTCCTTTCTTCTCTCCCCGAGGGCAGTGGGAACGGACTTTCCCTAACTCTCAGACCTGCCCAGCCCAGTCTGAGGGCCGAATGATAAGGCCCTGGAGTCATTAGCCATGCCCAGAGTAAATACAGCATGTGGAACAGGGCGTTCCCCCTCCACCTCTCCGTCCCTTTCCCACCTACAAGAGGAATATGAGTCTGCAGGGAGAACTTGGGGGTCCTCTGGGGCTTGGCTTCTCTCAGGGCCTTGGCACCTCCTCTGACCCCAAGAAACCCTGTTAATGAATCCGGAGGGCAGCACATGCCTGGCTGCCTGGAAAGGCCCACTGAACTCTTACTGCGAGTGCTCTAGCTGGAGACTCTGGAGGGGTGGGAGCTGACTTGTCATGGGTGGCAGGATTCCAACTCAAAATATTCGTCAGTCTGTTTTCTGGGTGATTCCTGTTCTCTCCTCAATCTCTAAAATGCTCCAAAGGCAGTTTATCCTTCCCTGGCCCACTTTGAAGCACAAACCAGCACTCCTCAAAGGCCCTGAAATGGGAAAATGTAGCTGCAGATTTATGGAGCCCACTCTCCTGACTCTGAGGACTTGATGAATCTGGGGCTGGGGCTCAGGGGTGTGTGGAGGAGAATGCAGGGGCAGCGAGGGAGGGTCAAGGGGGTCAGCGTCTACAGCAAGTGCCTGCATGAGTCTACTAAAGCGGCCATGACAAAGTACAGGGGGCTTAAACAACAGAAATTTATTTTCTCACTATTCTGGAGGCTGGAAGTCCAAGATCAAGGTGTTGGCAGACTTGATTGCTTCGGAGGCCTCTCTCCTTGGCTTGCAGATGGCTGCCTTCTCTCTGTGTCTTCACATGGGTCTTCCCTCAGCGTGTGGCTGTGTCCACATCCACATTTCCTCTTCTTATAAGGACGCTAGTCATATTGGAGTAGGGCCCACCCTAATGACTGCGTTTACCCTTAATACCTCTTTAAAGACCCTATCTCCAAATACAGTCACGTTCTGAGGTACTAGGTGTTAGGACATCAACATGGATTTTGGAGGACAAAGTTCAGCCCTTAACAGTGCTCAGGGACAATAGGATCTTCTATCTGTCAAGTGGGACTAAGCGCAGGGGTGGAGAGTGGGTGGGGCTCAGGCCTTAGTTACCGCAGTGTGTGAAACCCCCTCACCATCAGCCTATCTCTGTGGCCACCCGCCTCATAAACAGATGGTGGGGCTTCAGTGCCTGGGGTGGGGATGAAGGGGTTACAGGTAGGAAGACCCTGACCCTGACTCAAGTTAGCCAGGGCAGCAGAGGCCACCACCATATGCCAATGCTTCCAGAGGGCACTAGCTCAGCAGTAGGAAGTAGATGGCCTGCGTTTAGCTTTAGCTCTGCCCTGACCAGCTAGTGTTCTGGAAAATCTCTTAAGTGCTATGGGATCTGCCTTTCATCTCTGAAGTTCAAATGGCAAGCAAACATGGAGTATGGAGCTAAGCCAAACCCGCGCTTGGGTCCAAAAATGTTAAAAAAGACATCAAAAAGACTTAAGGAACAGCCTAGACCTTTGACCCCTGAACCCAAGGCAACAAAGCCTCTTTGGCATTTCCCAGGAGCCCGTCTTGTTGACCTTTCACTGGGGAGAGTGGTCTAAACCTAGAAGGGCAGCTTGAGTCAGAAGTGGCTAGAAGTGGAGATCATTCATTTTGGCAGTAAACTCTGCCATGTTTTGCCCGTAACTGCTTATTCACCACATACCTTAGTTTTGTCATCTGCCAAATACCTTACCTACATCAATGGGTTTTTAGGGGGGATTAAACAAACAAAATAAGGTACAGATATACTTATTGTACTGCACTCTGCTTTACTGCACTTTGCAGATACTGCTTTTTTTTTTTAATTGAAGGTTTGTGGCAAACCTGTGTCAAGCAAGTCTATCAGCACCATTTTTCCAATACTGTGTGTTCATTTTGTGTCTCTGTGCCACATTTTGGTAATTCTTGCAATATTTCAAAGTTTTTCATGATTATTTTATCTGTTTTGGTGATCTGTACTCAGTGATCTTTGATGTTACTGTTGTAATTGTTTTGGGGTACCACAAACTGCACCCGTGTAAGACAGAGAATTTAATAAGTGTAATTGTGTGTTCTGATTGCTCTATTGCTCTACTAACTGGTCATTCCCCCATCTCTCTCTCTCCCTCTCTTTCTCTCCCCCTCGGGCCTTCCTGTTGCCTGAGACACAACAATATTGAAATTAGGCCAATTAATAATTCTACAGTGACCTCTAAGTGTTTAAGTGAAAGGAAGATTTGCATGTTCCTCATTTTAAATTCAAAGCTAGAAATTATTAAGCCTAGTGAGGAAGCCATGTTGAAAGCCAAGAAGGGCTGAAAGCTAGACCTCTTATACCAAACAGTTACCCAAGTCATGAATGCAAAGAAAAAGTTCTTAAGGGAAATTGAAGGTGATATTACAGGGAACACACAAATGACAGAAAGCAAAATAGTTTTCTTGCTGATATGGAGAAAGTGTTATTGGTCTGGATAGAAGATCAAAGCAGTGACAACACTCCCTTAAGTCAACGCCTAATCCAGAGCAAGGCCCTAACACTCTTCAGTTCTATGAAGGCAGAGAGAGGTGAGGAAGCTGCAGAAGAAAAGGTGAAGCCTATGGAGATTTCTGCAAGGTGAAGCAGAAAGTCCCAAAGCAGAAGCTGCAGCAAGTTATCCAGAAGATCTAGCTAAGATCATTGATGAAGGTGGCTACAATAAACAACAGATTTTTAGTATAGACAAAATAGCCTCATACTGGAAGAAGATACCATCTAGGACTTTCATACTAGAGAGAAGTCAATGCCTGGATTCAAATCTTCAAAGAACAGGCTGAATCTTTTGTTAGGGGATAATGCAGCTGGTGACTTTAAGTTGAAGCCAATGCTCATTTGCCCATTCTGAAAATCCTAGGGCCCTAAAATCTATGCTAAATAGAGTTTGTTTGTGCTGTATCAGTGGAACAACATAGCCCTGGATGACAGTACATTGGTTTACAGCATGGTTTACTGGATATTTTAAGCTTGCTGTTGAGACCTACTGCTCAGAGTAAAAAAAAACTCTTTTCAAAATTTTACTGCTCATTGACAATGCAACTCATTGCCAAAGAGCTCTGATGGAGATTTATAAGGAGATAAATGTTTTTATGCCTGCTAACCCAATATTCATTCTGCAGCCCCTGGATCAAGGAATACTTTTGACTTTCAAGTCTCATTATTTAAGAAATGCATTTTGTAAAGCTATAGCCACCATAGATAGTGATTCTGATGGATCTGGGCAAAGTAAATGGAAATCTTCCGGAAAGGATTTACCATTCTAGATGCCATTATGATTATTCATGATTCATGGGAGATCAAACTATAAAATTAAAAGGAGTTTGGAAGAAGTTGATTCCAATCCTCATGGATAACTTTAAGGGGTTCAAGACTTCAGTGGAGAAAGTAACTGCAGATGTGGTGGGAATAGCAAGAGAACTAGAAGTGGAGCCTGAAGGTGTGACTGAATTGCTGCAACCTCATGATCAAACTTGGGTGGATGAGAAGTTGCTTCTTATGGATGAGTAAAGGATGTGGTTTCTTGAGATGGAATCTATTCCTGGTGAAGATGCTGTGAACACTGTTGAAATGCCAACAAAAGATTACGAATATTGCATTAACTTGGTTGATAGCAGTAGTAGGGTTTGAGAAGATTACTCCAGTTTTGAAAGAAGTTCTACTGTGAGTAAAATGCTATCAAACAGCATCATATGCTACAGGGAAATCTTCATGAAAGGAAGAGTCAATCTATGTGGCAAACTTCATGTTTTCTTAGTTTAAGAACTGGGCGCTGTGGCTCGTGCCTGTAATCCCAGTATTTTGGGAGGCCGAGGCGGGCAGATCACCTGAGGTCGGGAGTTTGAGACCAGCCTGACCAACATGGAGAAACCCCATCTCTACTAAAAATACAAAACACCTGGGCGTGGTGGTGCATGCCTGTAATGCCAGCTACTCAGGAGGCTGAGGCAGGAGTATTAATTGAACCTGGGAGGCGGAGGTTGCAGAGAGCCGAGATCCTGCCACTGCACTCCAGCCTGGGCAACAAGAGTGAAACTCCATCTCAAAAAAAAGAAAGAAAGAAAGAAAGAAATTGTCATGGCCACCCCAAACCTGGAGCAACTACCACCTTGATCAGTCAGCAGCCATTAATGTCCAGGCAAGACCTCCGCCAGCAAAAAGGTTATGACTCCCTGAAGGCTCAGATGATTGTTAACATTTTTAGCAATAAAGCATGTTTTAATTAAGATGTTTTTAGACATAATGCTATTGCACACTTAATAGACTACAGTACAGGGTAAACATAACTTTTGTATGCATTTTGAAACCAGAAAACTTGTGTGATTGACTTTATTGCAATTTTCACTTTATTGCAGTAGTCTGGAACCAAACCTACAGTAGCTCCAAATGATGCTTGCATGTGGAAGTTCTTGAAAAACTGTAACATGTCATGTGAACTAAAGATTGTCACTAAAAACTTCAGTGTTTCAGAAGTGCTGGAAGGGTTCTTACAGACTCTCAAGACAAACCCACTTGTATAGCAGAATGAGAAAACTGAGGCAGAGAGGCAAAGTGATCAGCCCAAGAGCACATGGTTCATTTAGTGGCTGATCTAGGATTAGGACTCAGCCCTCCTAACTTCTAAGCGGGCAATCTTTCTGCTACAGAATTATAGCATCATTATCACTGAACTGTTGAAAGGGGGCTAACCATAACCCCTCCCTCCTTTTCCATCTTTTAGACCTCTCCCTGCATCCCTCTTGCCCCTGTTTACTAAATGTAGAGAGTTTGCCTGGCCTAGGCTTGAGAAAAAGTTGACTGGTCCTTGCAGCTGTGGGCCACCTGACTACCGAGTGGAGCAGACACAGCCTGGACTGCCTGCAAGGAGCCCCTGGGTCTAGCTGGATTTTGGAAAATTTGACAAAGGTTAGGAGCAGGAACACTGGGGATGTTTGTCAGAGCTAATGGGATCTGTCCTCTCCAGAGACACCAGGAACTGAACCTACCCTGGTTGTAGATTACTGGCCTTTTCCAGCAAGAACCAAATATTGCTGTGGACAATTTGAACACTTTCCAAAGAACAAAAGACCTTAGGCATATGTGTGGTTGTCTGTGTGTGTCCTTTGAGCAGAGGGAGAGAGAAGAGCATTTGAGGTGAAATAGTATGATGTGGGGGAAAGTGACACATAGTATAGTCAATGATCCGGTCTCTCTGCATTAGGAGAGGGTCTTTGGAGAGAGAGAGAGAGGGGTGGGGGGAGAGAAAGAGACGCTCAAGAATGTGGATTGGAGGCTGGCTGGATGTAGAGACTTTGTTCCCAGAACATTTGAAAGCTGGTGGTGGTGTCACTATCTAGTGAACTTCTTTCTGGAGCTTCAGCTTCCAGAAAGTAAATTAATAATAAGAGGACATTTGGGAGGCTGAGGTGGGCTGATCACTTGAGGTCAGGAGTTCAAGACCAGCCTGGTCAACATGGTGAAACCTTGTCTCTACTAAAAATACAAATATTAGCCAGGCATGGTGGCACGTGCCTGTAATCCCAGCTACTCGGGAGGCTGAAGCGGGAGAATCTCTTGAACCTGGGAGGCAGAGGTTGCAGTGAGCCCAGATTGCTCCACTACCCTCCAGCCTGAGAGGGCAACAGATGTCTCAAAATAAAATAATAACAATATAAGAGGACAGCTGCTCAGTGCTCTGTGGATAAGTTTTATCAGGGCTCGATAGCTCCTAGAACAGAGTCTGTTACTGTCAGACACGAGCTGGATCCTGCTCACAGGGGAGCCGGCACTGCAGGATGCACTCCAGGATGCCTGACTCTCGCAACATTGCTGGTTCAGCACAAACCTGGCCAACTGGGAAATGGCCCAACCTCTTTTGCTTAAAGTTAGGAAATGAGGGAAAATCCACGATGCTGTGTGTGGTACAGTAGAAAGATGTCTGTACCAGGTGAGATGAGATGAGATGAGATGAGATGCCTGGCTCCAGTCCTGGCTCTGCCACTAACTGGCCATATGATCGCAGATAAATCCCTTCTCTCTGAATCTAGTTTTGTTGCCTATAAAATGAAGAGGCTTGATTGGGTGACAATATCAAGGAATACTTTGGAAGCATTAGCTCTGTGCTAGGCTCTGAGCTAAGGGATTTACAAGCATTAGTTCATTCAAATCTCTCACCAATCCTATCAGCTAGGTATTGTTTTTAAGCCCATTTTACAGATGAGGTAATTGAGGCACAGAGGGTTTAAGTAACTTGCATAAGGTGCTGAAACCAGGATTCAAACCCAGATTTGCCTTTGAAGTCAGTGTTCTTAACTGTGGCATTGTATTGGATCATCTTTGAGGTCTGACATTCTAAAATTTCTTTCTGGAAGAGAAAGGCACCGAGGAATGGGAGAGAGGAAAAGAAGAGAGGGAGAGAGAATAATTTCTTGCATGGTAAAAACTGGAGGCCTTCTTTTATTGTAAGAACAAATGGGTGTGTGCATGGTGGGGTGTGTCGGTGAGGAGCTGCATGATGAGATATCTTCTCACTGCATATTTTTCAAACATTTTCTATTTTGCCATCAAGGAGTCTCTCAGCAAGGGAGACTATTGTATTGCCGACAGGAGCAAAAACTCCCACATGTACCTTTCTCCAACTCCCCACCCTCGACACATTCTGAAAAAATAAAATTTAAGGTGCTCAAACCATTTTTTTATTGCCAAAAGAGAGCACCTGGCACTAAAAGCTTACTTTTTCCATGTGTCTTAATCTGCTTTGGGTTGTCAAAGCCTCTTGTTTTCATGCAACTGGAAATAAGAAAGATTCAATGTCTTCAGTATCTCCCAATGTCAAGGATTCAATTTGTTGGAGTCATTTCCAAAACCACCAGCAATTCTACTCCAGGAAAGTGCCTTTCAGACCAGACATTGCTACAGCACAGTCAGCAGAGGGCGCAGGCACTGGGGAAGTTTCTCACTTGAATACTGCCTGTGTGTCTTTGTGGCGGGAGAGTACGTGTGTCTGTACCTGTAAGCAGGAAGAGCAGCTTATGCCTCGGGCTTGCGCAAAAGCAGGACTGCACACTAACACCACCATCTGCTTTGCTTGTTACTGAGCCCAGGCTTTGGAAGCAGACAAAGCAAGGTCTGAATTCCCAACTCTGCAACTTAACAGATGATTGCATGACATTGGGGATGTGCCACAGCTTCAGATTCCTTCACTACAGAAAAGAAAGAATGATTTCCTTGCAGAATGATCTGAAGATTCCATGAGACCATCTTCAGGATGAGTGCTTTCTATATATTACACAGCCCAGTGCTTGACATCAAGTAAGCCCTCATTACGGGTAGCCTGGCTAAATTCCACTTTATGCCATGCACTGCTCTAAGTGCTTTAAATGTAATAGGAAATAGGCCCAGACAGGGAAAGGAATTTGTCCAAGGCCACACAGCAGGTAATCATGGAACTAAGCATGCTGAAGCTCAGGAAGTCTCTCTACAAAATCTGTAATCTTGGCTGGGCACCGTGGCTCATGCCTGCAATCCCAGCACTTTGGGAGGCTGAGGCGGGTGGATTGCTTGAGTTCAGGAGTTCAAAACCAGTCTGGCCAATATGGCAAAACTCCATCTATTAAAAATACAAAAATTAACCAGGCATGGTGGCTTGCACCTGTAGCCCCAGCTACTCAGGAAGCCGAGGCATGAGAGTCGCTTGAACCTGGGAGGCGGAGGTTGCAGTGAGCTGAGATTGTGCCACTGTACTCCGGCCTGGGCGACAGAGCAAGACTCTGTCTCAAAAGAATCTGTGATCTTAAACACAACTCTCAGCTGCCATGTATAGTTTACATATATATTATTGTGTATATTAACAGACTGAAATACATTCTGAAGGTCATTCACACTGATGTGTATTTTAATTGTTCAGGAGAGTTGCTGAAGCTTCCACCTGTCCTCACTTCTTACTCTGTGATTAGGGGCTCAACTACTGAAAGGCTACAAAATAAATATACTCTTTGATACATAGTTTCCTTATCTGCAAAATGGAGTTATTAGTTATTAGAAAATTAAATAAAAGCATATGTGAAAATGCATGACACACAGTAAAAGCTTAATAAATAATTAACATTTTATTATAAGAAGAGAGAGTATACCACAGCAAATATGTCATAAATCTGATTCCTTCCCTCCGTTAGTCTCCATGAGTTTTCTTTTTTAGATTTATAGTCACAGGGGCCTCCCTCTGCAGTGCTCCTTTCTTTAATGTTTTATTTCCTGTACCAGGACTGCCAGACTTTCTGAATCAGTTTCCATCCTGGAACTTCCTCAAGAGCCATCAGGGAAGGATTTAGGCTGTGGCTAGGTAGAATAAAGGCAGACCTTTAATCTCAGGTTCTTGTTTAAGGTGAATTTGTCTCCATTCCTAAAGACTCTTGTCTTGTTCCCAGCCCATTAGGTGCCCTGGAAACCCACAGAAGAAAAACACATATTAAAGATGCAATTAAATTTACATCTGTTCCAAGACACAGAGACACTCGTCTGATCTTCCTTTCAGGTTTAACAAGCTTCTTTTTTAGGAGAGCCTCCAAATGAAACCCCATTACTGAAGTCTTGGGAAACACCACTCATTCATTCACAGAAAAATCTAGATGCTTAGTTTCATTGATCCTATTTCAGGAACAAAAAGTCTGAGGCCTCAAGAGGCTCTTCCTCAAAAGGGCAAGACACAAGTATAAGAATCTCAGAGTCTTCCTGACCGCAGATGTGTGCACTGCAATGGCTCAGGCAAGAGACAGTGGTGGCTTAGAATAGAGTGGGGATGGTGGACAAGGAAAGAAGTGGTGGGCTGAAGTTTGTTTTGGAGATAGAACCATCAGGACAGGCTAGCAGATTAGATGGGAATGAAGGAAAGGAAGAATCAGGGATGACTCCTGGATTTGTCTCAGTCTGAGATAAATCTGTCTCTGTCTGAGTCCTGTGTGAAATGCTGCAAGTTCAAGGTTATTTCTGCATAGGGCATTGTTTGTGATAAAAAGCTTGGAAATAGCCAACAATAAGAGATGGCCAAATAATTACGTCTATGCAATGGAATGTTATGGTGCCAGGTTAAAACAATAAAAAAGCTCCAAAGAAAAACATGTAGACCGTATTGTCGACTCGAAAAATGTGGAACAGTATGTATAGTATGCTATCATTTGTATAACATACAAGGTGAAAGTATACATAGCCCCATTTGCTTATATATGAATAGGATGTCTCTGGAAGGATATACCAAGAAGTCGGTGGCATTAGGTACTTTTGGGGAAAAGTTGGTGGGTGAGGACAGGGTGAGAAAGAAGCTTGTTGTCTACTCTTTTGTACTCTCTGAATTTTGAGTCATGTGGCTGTGTTGCTTTATTAGTTTTCTGTTACTGCTATAACAAATGATCACAAATGTGATGGCTTAAAACAGTGCAAATTTATTATCTTACAGTTCTGTAGCGTAGAAGTTTGACACAGGCCTCACTGGGCTAAAAGAAAGGGATTGGTGAACTGCATTCCTTTCTGGAGGCTGGAGGGGAGACTGTTTCTTGGTCTTTTCTAGCTTCTAGAGTCTCCCTGCAGGCCTTGGCTCATGGCCCCTTCCTCTGTCTTCACAGTCAGCAGAGTGTCTCTGACTCTTCCCCCAAATTCATGTCTCCTTCTGACCACAGAGGGGAAAGGTTACCCACTTTTAAAGACTCCTGTGTCTAGATTCAACCCATCCAGATAATCCAAGATAACTCACCTCCAGGTTGTTAACTTAATTACATTTAGAGTCCTTTTTGCCATGTAAAGTCACATATTAACAGATTCTAGGGATTAGATATGAGATGTTTGGGGCCATTATTCTGCCCATCACAATTACTTATTCAAAAACAATTTAAAATGCAATGAAAAAATAGTGACTCCTCAGCTTTTTGATTTGAGCCATCAGGTAGATAATTTACGGAGTACAGGGATTGAAGCAGCAGGAACAGGTTGGAGGGAGCAGAGAGTCGAGAGGCCTGTTTGAGCATATTAAGTTGAGATGCCAGTAGACTTTTCAGGGGTGATATCAACTTGACCCTTGAATGTGTGGGTCTGGTGGTCATAGGCTTGTTAGGGCTGGAGATATTAATTTGGGAGATTATCAGTTAATAGAAAGTGGTTAGAGTCATGAAACTGGCCAAGAGCACCCAGAGAGAGTTTGTAGAAGAAGGAGAAGCCCCAGGACTGTGCTCTGAAGACTGCAGGTAGGTGAAGGAAGAAGAGGAAGCCAAGGAGGCCAAGAAGGAGCACCAGTGGGGATGCAGAAAAACCCCATTACCTCCTCCAGGAGGCTTCCCCATGCAGCCTGGATCTAAAGAGCCTCCATCCTACTCCCTAGTTGCCTCTATCACACGCCCTTGTTCATTTGGTTTATAGGATGATCACAGTCCGTAATTCTCTTGTTTTGTTTCTTTGCTTATTGCCTGTCTTTCCCCACTGTATTGTAAGTTTCATGACAGCAGAGCTTCACCCATCTTGATCATTGCTGTACCCCCAGCACCTAGTCCAATGCCCGGCTCAGAGTAGGCACTCAATAAATGTTTGTCGAGTGAATGAGCGAGTGAATGGATGGACGAAAACAAATTTAATTCCTCTACCCTCAGTCCATAAACAAAGAAAATGGTGCTAAAATGTAAAAGTTAAGGGGGAAAAAAAAGTGCAGCTCTTTTATATCCTCCACAGACTGTTCCTCATGTTAGGGTCACATAGGAGTTGTCTACTGAAAGCACCAGGAAGATACCTCTGTTCCGCCTGTGCCACCTTGCTTGAAATCCTACCATTGTCCGGTCATTCCCTGGAGTGAGGCATCACCCTCTTAGCACAGTGCCCACTAGCTAGTAAGCACTCAATACATTTGAGTTCTTCTTTTTTAAAATTATTATTCAGTCTTTAAAAAATGCAAATATCCCTGCGAAAGATGGCCCACAAAGTATTAACTCCTTACTGTGAATTCGTGTCTCAGCAGAAATAGCTGAGGAAGAACCTGGTTTTTCCTTAAACTGGTTGTTTCCCCGACCAGCAGCACATAGCTCGGTTTTTGCATTATCTGAGATGAGTCTACAGGGATGGGGTTGCAGAAAGGGGGAAAGGGCTTTCCAGAAAATGCTAGGGAATCTAAAGCAAACTTCAATGTCTGGTTTTGCCGAGGCTCATGCCTGCACAGCATGAAAATTGCTCTACAAGCCATATCAGCCACTGGCTTTTCATTTTGGGGCGGTGTGAGTCTCCCTGTGAGCTGAGCCAGGCAGTGGAGGAAATGAAGAGGCTCTCAAGGGAGGGGCAAGGGAAAGAGACTGGGCAGGGTGGGTGCAGCTGGCAGTGAGAGACTCTGCCTTTTCAACATGGATGGCTCCTCCCGCTGCCGCTGCTGCTCCAGGAGACAGGTAAACATTCTGTGCAGGGTTGAGACTTCTCTTTCAGTTTCTTTCCTACTTGTCTGGAATTTGGGCTCACATAATATAAAGTGGGCACTCTGTAGTCTAAAGGGATTAGAAAGCAAGGCATCCCCCTCTTCCCTTGAACGGTTTTCTAGGGTGCTATATGTCCCAAACCCCCAAATCGATTACATCGTCTGACAACTGCTTGTGTGGACAATGGGAAGGAATATTGTGCTTGGGGTATGTCTAAGGCTTATAGGAAAAGGCTTGAGCTGCAGGTTAAGTATCTTATGATAAGCAGTGTGGGAACCTACACGCAAATGTGTATTGCTGGTTGAATGTTCTCCATCTGTTCTAGATCCCTAACTAGATACAGAGTCCCTTGAGGGTAAACCCATGCTCTAATCTAGACTTTTTGGTCCCCCAACACCCAGCACAGTGGATGGACATGGGGATTTACCTACACTTCTACACCTGTGCTGTCCAGGATGGTGAGAACTTGAATTGAAGTGTACTCCAAGTGTAAAATATACCCTGATTTTGAAGACTCAGTAGGAAAAAAGAACAAAAAATACTAATAATTTTTAAATGAGAACAAGTTCATATAATAGCATTTTGATATATTGGGTTAAATAAAATGTACCATTAAGATTACTGTTACATGCTTGTTTTTACTTCTTAAGTGCGGCTACTAAAACATTTTAAATTACACATGTGGCTTGTGTTGTTTCTACTGAACATCTCTGGTTTATATTGCGCTGGCCTTCCCTCTCCCATCCTTTCTTGCTCCCTTTAAACTCTAATCAGACTAGAGATGCCCTTCTCACTGGGCGTCTAAAGCCCTCGGAATCTTTTATTGGTCACAGCAGGATCTCCTGGGTATTTTATATTTGTCCAATCACTGATATTCCTTAGCAAATGTGTTGATCATGTCATTTAAGCCTTCCCTATAATTGCACCCTTTGTTCTAAGGTAAAGAAATTCAGGCTGGGTGCAGTGGCTCATGCTTGTAATCCCAGCACTTTGGGAGGCCGAGACAGGTGGATCACCTGAGGTCAGGAGTTCAAGACCAGCTTGGCCAACATGACGAAACCTCGTCTCTACTAAAAATACAAAAATTAGCCAGGTGTGGTTGTGCATGCCTGTAGTCCCAGCTACTCAGGAGGCTGAGGTGGGAGAATCGCTGGAACCTGGGAGGTGGAGGTTGCGTGAGCCAAAATCAAGCCACTGCACTCCATCCTGGCTAAGACTTCATCTCAAAAAAAAAAAAAAAAAGAAAAAAAGAAAAAGAAAAAAAAAAAGAAATTCAGGCAGCAGCAATTAGGAGAGGGATTGACTTTAATTGAGCATCTAAGTTACCAGCTTTACAAATGTTATCTTCTTTAAATTTATTTTCATTTGGCTAGATAGGCATTGTTTTCTCTGCTTTTTTCAGATAAAGAGACTAAGACTCAAGAGCTCTGATAACCTGCCCCACCCCAAATCATCCACCTAGTAAGAGGTGCAGGGTCAGGGCTTGAACCCTGGTGCACCTGACACAAAGAGCAAGTTTTTCCCCCACCAGTAGCACATGGCAGGCAGGTTTTTCCCCCACCAGTAGCATGTGGCTTCATATTTTGCATAATTTGAGCTGAATCTACAGGGGTCCCCCCACTCATTTGTGTGTTCTATTATACCTGCCTATGGAAGGGGCTCATTAAGGACACCTTGTATTATTTATTCTTTATCACAGATTTCTAGATTGTGCAAGGAACAAGTCCATCCAGGTCTTGGAGCACCTAGGTACGTTCTAGTGCTGGCATGGTCCCTAATTTACTAAGTGCCTAGGACAAGTAGCTTCTCATCTCTATAAAACAAAGAGAACTTTTACAGTTTGTGATCCTAAGCCTGTTAGGTGGGGAAAGTGGAAATTGAATTAGGCTGCCTTTGTCGTTTTTTGATTGTTTTAGAGACAAGTTCTCACTGTTGCCCAGGCTGAAGTGTCGTGCTATTTATAGGCATGATCATAGCTCACTGCAGCCTCCAACTCCTGGGTTCAAGCAAGCTTCCTGCTTCAGCCTCTCAAGTAGCTGGGACTACAGGTGTTCACCACTGCACTTGGCTGGCCTTATAGCTTAATTCCTAATGGGTTACACCTGGAATTAGAGGATTTTTTTTTCTAAATAAGAATCTTTTTTTAAAAAAAAATCTGAGAGCCTATTATTTCTTCATGTCAAAATTTCTGTTGAATGTGCTGAACATTAAATTCCAGACAAGTGAGTCCATGTTGTGTGGGTGGGCAGAAAACCTGAAGTTCATTTTCAAGGATTAGAGGGCTTTTGAAGGCTGCCCACTCAGCAGGCGGTTTCCAGAGCGGCTTCACGCTGGTGCATGTCTTAGAAGTTGCGATCTGGTATCATTGCTCTAATAGCTAGAAATCCTCATTACCTGTTTAGCGGATCGGAGAGGAGAGCCAGATCCTTTCATAAGCCTGCTTATTAATCCTCCCTGAAAAGCCATGTTATTAGAGCAGCATCAAAGCTGGGACGCCCTTAGGAGCTCCCTCTTTAAGACTCTGACAGCCTCTTCCTTTTTCAAAACTGGATGTAAAGCATGAATAGAGTCCAGCCTGGGGCTCTTCCCAGCTGTGCTCATTAATCCAAAGGCAGTTAAGCCCCCATATCCACCGCTCCCCCCAACTCAGGCTTTACCGAAATTTCTTTATTCAATGCCTGCTGATTGCTGCTAAGAAGGCCTATGAAGATTAATTTTCCAAATGAGTTGCCATTTCTTGTTCCAAATCCTTGGAGGGTAAATTTAAGTGTCCCGTAGTTAGATCTTGCAAATGGATTTCGGGCTGAATAGTGATTTTTATCTGTTCAGCTAGGCTGAGCCATACATTAATTCACTTCAAGTCTTTGAGACTTGATGTGTAAAAAAACAAAAAACAAAAAAAACATGGGTGAGGGAATACATCCTTTATCTACTTCCCTTTGAAATTTGGTTCTGGGATTTGAAGGTGGCATTAGGGCAAAGGGACAGAAAGAATTGTTAGTAAGGCCTTGAGAACCTATTTCTTAGGCGTGTCTATTACCAGCAAGGGCCTGCCTGTTTTTCCACGCATCCCCCGACTACTCCTAACACCGTGTAGCTGTAAATAAAAGGAGGAAAAACATTTCATATGAACAAGGGTCCGATTGAGTTACTTCTGGAAAACAGACAAACTCTCCCAGATCTTTCTTCTTTTTTGTGTGTGTGGCGGAGGGGGAGACGGAGTCTCACTCTGTTGCCCAGGCTGGAGTACAGTGGCGTGATCTTGGCTCACTGCAACCTCCGCCTTCCGGGTTCAAGAGATTCTCCAGCCTCAGCCTCCTGAGTAGCTGGGATTACAGGCTCCCGCCACCACAGCCAGCTAATTTTTGTATTTTTAGTAGAGATAGGGTTTCACCATATTGGCCAGGCTGGTCTTGAACTCCTGACCTCGAGATCCACCTGCCTTGGCCTCCCAAAGTGTTGGGATTACAGGCGTGAGCCACCGCACCTGACCTCTCCAAGATCTTTCAACATGTCAACAATGGAGATTGTCAAGGCATATATGTTACCTTTAAATACATTTTTTTTCCTGTAAAAATCCATAAGAAAAGACCAATGGAGGGTAACCTACCCTTGAGCAGCTTTAATGGGAAGAATAAGCTAGAGATGTTTTTCTGTAACTGCTAAAGCTTGTTATTTATTCCTCCTCCAATCCCCAAATCCACGACCTTTGAAAACAGGAAGTGTGTCTGAAAAAACAAGGCAAAAATGACCTTAATCCTGACAAGGTTGTAAGGACATATTATCACCCTAGGGAACAGTGTGGCACTTTTAGAAACTACTGAGGGAGATTTACGTAAACTTGTAATTAGGCTGAGAGCCTTTCAAAGCAGGGAGTACATAGTAGGCACTCAATTAATGCACAATAAACAGGAAGTGGTGAGGAGCCAACTCTTTGCTGACTTGCCATTGTTGCTGGGCCCTGTCACTTGCTCCTGAAGTGGCTGCAAGGGTTCTGCCTCCACTGAAGCACACAAGTGCCCATTCTGTGGAGGGAAAGCCAAAAGCCCTTTCCTTTGGCTTTGCCCATGTGGCTTCAGGGCTTGAAATCCTAAGGGATCCAGAGTGGCAGTGCAGTCCAGGGTGTGCTGCGTCTGCAGTGAAGATGAGGAAGAGGATGGAGAAGGGGGATGGAGAGAGGATTGTTCCTGGTAGGGCACACACTTTCACTGCCCCCCAAAAGGCACTGCAAGCCCTGGGTGGGCGGCTTCTGGGGGAAACGGCTGGATGGTGGACAGCCCTCCTCCCTCTGGGTGGTCCAGTGAGTTCTTCCTCAAAGTGGCACACACAAAAACAAAAAAGAAAAAGAAAAGAAAAACAAGCTGGAATGTCTGTCGAGTGATGGGAGTGATGGAAAGTAGGTCAGAGAAGGGAATGAGGGGTGAGAGGATCTGCTTTCACTTGCTCTCTTTCCTTTACAACCCTCCCTTTTACTTTACAATTTACACGTGTTTAACATCTACTCTGAACAAGGCTTTGATTTTCAAAATAAGCTACATATAAAGTGACTCCAGCAAGATTCAGGCGCTGAGTGCAACAGATTAAGGGGACATTTACTGAGATGGGTTTTAAAATAGAATCCACTAGGAGATTCTATTTTAAATGTAGAGATAATCTAACCCTTGCTCATCATGTATCAAAATAGAGCCACTGCAGAAAAAAACAAAAAACAAAAAACAACAACAACAAAAAAACAGGCTCATTGCAAAGCCTCTTCACTGACCTACATTAAAAGTAGCAGGCATTACTAGAAAGAGATCGGAGTGGCAAGATAAATTATGAGCTCTGTTAGGTGCAAGAAGAAGAGATGCTCTGTAAATAGAAAAAAAGAAAGAAGAAGAAGAAAAGAAAAAAGAAAAGGAAGGAAAAGAAAAAAAATCTCCAAGGGTTGTAAAAAGAAGTTGTTTAACTGTCAGGAGAATTTTTTTTCCCCAGGTGCTGCATTCACAGGCAACTTCCATTATTCCCAGGCTTCCTTTGGCAATTCCTTTCACCTCTCAACACTTGTTTTGAAAAAGTATCTTCACTTTTGAAAACTTGTTTTCTCAGTACCGGAGAGCTTAGCGTTTTCAACTCAGTCTTCCCCCTCTCGATCTCCTAATTCCCATTCTCTCCTTTCTTCCTGGACATGTCCTCTCTTTGGTTTTCAGCCTCTGGGAGGCAGACACCCCTAGGGGAGGTCAGTTCTCTCTGCAGGCTGCTCGTTTTCAAATTTTTTCTCTCCTCTCCTCTCATCCTTCTCTGTTTTAGCACAATATATAGTCACTGTAGAAAAATTAGAAAACAGGCCAGGTGCAGTGGCTCACACCTGTAATCCCAACACTTTGGGAGGTGGGAGGATTGTTTGAGCCAAGGAGTTTGAGGTCAGCCTGGGCAACATAGGAAGCCCTCATCTCTATTTTTTTTTTTGAGACGGAGTCTCGCCCTGTTGCCCAGGCTGGAGTGCAGTGGCGCGATCTGGGCTCACGGCAACCTCAAGGTATCTTGAGGTATCAAGATTGTTTCTGGGTATCAAGGTTGTTTCTCAATTGCTGCTGGTGTAAATGACACAGTAGTTCCCTACTTTACCCCTGGATCTTTGCACACATTTTCTTAATTATGTCATTGGGATTAATTCCTCTAAGTGGAGTTGCTGAGTCTAAGGAGTATGGACATTTTCATTGCTTTTTTTTTTTTTTTTTGAAATGGAGTTTTGCTCTGTTGTTGCCCAGGCTGGAGTATAATGGCGCGATCTGGGCTCACTTCAACCTTCACCTCCCGGGTTCAAGCAATTCTCCTGCCTCAGCCTCCGGAGTAGCTGGGATTACAGGTGTGCACCACCACACTCAGCTAATTTTTGAATTTGTAGTAGAGACGGGGTTTCACCATGTTGGCCAGGCTGGTTTCAAACTCCTGACCTCATGATCTGCCTGCCTCAGCCTCCGAAAGTGCTGGGATTGCAGGCGTGAGCCACTGTGCCTGGCCTTCATTGCTTCTTGATACCCACCACCAAATTGCCCTTCAGAGAGATGGTAACAATTTGCCTTCTTGCTAGAAAGTGTCTGTCTGCAGAACACTTCACTGGGCTGAGCATTTTAATTATTTTTTAAAAATAGTTTCAAATTGTTTTAACTTAATTTATTTGGTTTTTAGTGTTGGAACTTCTTTAAAGACATAGATAAATTTGGCCATCTTCATGTGTCTTTCTCCCAATAACAGCATTACAGAGCATCAGTTAGGTGCAGAGACTGGGCAGTGCACCCGTGTGCAAAGACAGGAGACACGAATCTTCCCTGAAGGAGTGACAGTCTAGGGAGGAAGGCAGACTGCAGGTGAGGTAACAGGTAACAGCTCTGTGTGAGGAATGCTATGATTGCAGGCACTGTGTGGGAGCCTCTTGCAGCCCTCCCGTGAGGGAGGGGGAGGCAGGGGTGGGGCGGAGTGTGCACAGGCAAGAACAAGCCTGGGGCACCGAGAAACTGCCAGAAGCCCAGGCTGGCTGCAGCATAAAGTGTAAGAGAGCATGGCTGGGAGGTGGGCAGGATTCAGATCATGGCAGGCCTTTCATGCCTGAGTAGGCAACCACTGTCAGGCAGGTTCACACACAGTAATTACATGCACGAGGTAACATGCGTGGAAGAGAACAGATGCTTTGCTAGCTGTCCTCTTGCCGCAGTCACTTTTTAACTAATCACTAAAAGGCGCTGGGTTACTATTGACCCCTACAGCACCTGTGTGGGATAAGGAAGGGGTGCCCCAATGAAACAAACACAAGTTGGTTCTATATGAATTATATATGTAAAATGATTAAATCCAAGATAATAGAAAATTAGTGTTTTTAGTCACAATACTCAGGATTTGAAAGTCTCTGGGATGTAACAATTCATCATAAGATAGTTTTAGTCATAAAATAATTTTCATGGGGACAACATTTTCTATGGCAATTTTAATGCCTGCTTGTTCCAGTTTGTTTTTTTTTTTTTTTTGAAACGGAGTCTCACTCTGTCACCCAGGCTGGAGTGCAATGGTGCAATCTCAGCTCACTGCAACCTCCGTCTCTCGGGTTCAAGTGATTCTCCTGCCTCAGCCTCCTGAGTAGCTGGGATTACAGGTGTGCACCACCATGCCCCACTAATTTTTGTATTTTTAGTAGAGATGGTGTTTTACCATGTTGGCCAGGCTGGTCTCGAACTCCTGACCTCAGGTGATCTGCGCCCCCTCGGCTTCCCAAAGTGCTGGGATTATAGGCATGAGCCACTGCACCCGGCTCAGTATCTTATTTTCTATAAAAATGGTCACTAGAATTGATAGTCTTTCTTGTGACATTCATGATAAGTAGCTCTTTATAATTGTTTTAAAAGTATCTACATTTTCCACTGCTGGCTGATACTACCAAAGTTAATGTATCCTAAGAGCTAGGATGGTTTTAGGAAAATGTGTCTGGTATATTATTACTGAAAATATATTGAGGCACTTCATGGGAGGCAATTAGATTTTATTAATCTACTTATTTATTTATTTTTTGAGACAGGGTCTTGCTCTGTCACCCAGGCTTGAGTGCAATGGCACGATCATGGCTCACTGCAGCCTCAACCTCCTGGGCTCAAGCAATCCTCTGCTCTCAGCCTCCCAAGTAGCTGGGACTACAGGCATGTACCAACATGCTGGCTAAATTTTGTATAGATACAGTGTTTCACCATGTTACCTAGGCTGGTTTTGAACTTCTGAGCTCAAGCGATCCTCCTGCCTCCCAAAGTGTTGGGATTACAGGTGTGAGCCCAGCCATATCAACTAGATTTTAGAAAGCGACTTCAGGATTTTAGTTCCTCTTACACTAATGCTTCATCAGTATCACTCTTCCTCCTATGTTTCTCAATTTCAATTGTATATTTTTAATGGTTGCAGAAGCTCATATTTGTCATAATTTTTCAATTTATGCATGTCATCTAGAATACTGAAAAGACCTTGAGATATTCTTTATTATAAGCCTCTCTTTTAAAGAGATATTATTTCTTCCAATATAGAAAAAAACTAATTTTGCTATTGACCTTCAGATTGTAGAGGATTACAGGTGTGAGCCACCTCACCCGGACAGGAATTTTTAATATTTTATTCACTATTGGCTTTAAAGAATAGGCAACCTGGCCGGCCGTGGTGGCTCACGCCTGTAATCCTGGCACTTTGGGAGGCTGAGGTGGGTGGATTACCTGAGGTCAGGAGTTCGAGACCAGCCTGCCCAACATGGTGAACCGCCATTCTCTACTAAAAATACAGAAGATTAGCCAGGTGCAGTGGCGTGTGCCTGTAATCCCAGCTACTTGGGAGGCTGAGGCAAGAGAATCACTTGAACCTGGGAGGCGGAGGTTGCGGTGAGCCGAGATCAGGCCACTGCACTCCAGCCTGGGCGACAGAGCAAGGCAGCCTTAGAATCTTTTGGGGACCTATGCTGAAATCCATTAAGTTTGTCATAAATTTTTTTCATCTTTGTTGTATCCCTGCTCCCTCAAATCATTATAGCCTATATTCAGTGCTTCTGTTGGTGATGGTTGTGGTCAACCCAAAACCTAAATAATCCTTCTCCAGCTGTATCATTTACTGTAGGGAAAAAAATTAATGTTTACATATAGATATATTCGCATTTTGAAAATGTACAAATCTAAAAATAATTGTCAACTGTTCCACGTGGCTTACATCAGGAAATGTACCTCAAGTTATTTAACTGTGTGATATTTAGCACTTCTTACGAGATTCAAAATAACTTCAGTCAACAAATCTGCTATATTTTAATCATTTGGTTTTGCTTTTCATCTGCTACATAATGTGTAAATGCTATTTGGTGTTTATATATAGTATATAATATTTATATATAGTATATAATATTTGGTATATGGTGTTTATATACAGTATATAATATTTGTACAATAATATACAAGTATATGTTTATATAAACAAATATATATTGTATATATACAAATTATTGCATATTGGAAATATACAATATATATTTGTATACTGCTATAAATTCTATTAAGCTTCTATGCTTTTCGTAAATGAAGAAAATTCCTGTTATTATACTGCTTATACATTTTTGTAGATGATCCTCTGAATGCTAGATATTGTCTTGCCAAAACAGAATTGAGTTTATTTGTTCAATGTAATATTTTCCTCATCATATAGAATCTTTTTTGCAGCATTAATAATTATATATTTCTAATCAGATTTGAAATTTGAATACTTAGCATTCCTATTGATGTTTATTTCAGATTCTTCATGTTTACAAAAAAAATGTGCCAAGTGCTGTACAATCTTTTCATTCTTTCCCATTTTCCAGCTGATTTTTTGTTCTCAAAGAGCTGGCAAAATACAGAGTCCTTTGAAGTATAATAAAATAATCAGAATCTAGTCATTATTATTTCTCCTCACCATTTGGAAAAAATTTGTGTCCATTATATTTCCAAAAACTTCCAACCTGTATTATCTTTTGTAAAGATAAAAAATTTCTTACTTGAGGTGAATAATTTTCAGCAAGAGTACATCTCTGCTTCCTATTCAAACTACTTGGCCATGTGTTTGAATTCTTTGCATTTTTAAAGCTACTTTTTTTTAGATTCATCGATTATTGCTGACAATGGAACTAAAAGGTAAATTCACATCTCACATTTCTGTGACACATTCACTGAAACAAACAGCCCTAAACTGTCTATTTCTCCCTAAATTTATTCAATAATCCAAATAGTTTTACTTTACTTTCTATCTAGACAGCTTTTCATCTTCTGGTTTTAGTTTGATTTTTTTTTCTTATCAGTATCCTGGGAGAAATAATATTATATTAGCTTATTAAATGTTAAAGAAATATTATTAAGGCCGGGCATGATGACTCATGCCTGTAATCCCAGCACTTTGGGAGGCTGAGGCGGGTGGATCACGAGGCCAGGAGTTCAAGACCAGCCTGACCAACATGGTGAAACCCCATCTCTACTAAAAATACAAAAATTAGCCAGGCGTGGTGGCACATGCTTGTAATCCCAGCTACTCAGGAGGCTGAGGCAGGAGAATAGCTGGAACCCAGGAGGCAGAGGCTGCAGTGAGCTGAGACCATGCCACTGTACTCCAGCCTGGGCATCAGAGCGACACTCTGTCTCAAAAAAAAAAAAAACATATATATATATATGTGTATATATCTATATACATAATTAAAACATAATAGTAGTTTATCCTAGAACTTAAAACTTTAAAAAATATATATAATAAGCCATGAAACTTTACCAGCAGTTAGCTTTTCTCCTGAAGAAATTTTCTTTAACAACCCATAAACAATAGCTATGATACAATTCACAATTCATGATATAATAGTCTCTAATTTATGAATATAAAATAATTATTTTATGAATATATAATGGCCTATGATCATTAATTACCACAAAAGGGAGTTATGTAATAATAAAAATCCGTAGATTTAAATTAGGAATTCAGAGCTACCATTCAGGCAGACAATATGAACTGTAATGCAAAACTTCAAATTTAGCCAATACACAAATACTAATACAGGATTTAAAAAAAAATTAGATAAAAATCAAAACAAGAGTTGGAAAACAACTCCTTGTTTGGAAGCACTAGTTATTGTGGCACTCGTTACTTAAACCAATAAGGTCTTTGTCAAACACTCTCTGCTTCAGCTTATGAAGTAAATGTCAACCCTGTTAGAAAATCTATTTCCATCTGAAAGAAAATTGTCATAAAAAAGGATCTTTGTTAGAGAAGACATTTTATTGTTATTTGTCAGAAAACTATTTTAATAAGAATATGTCATCTACCTTTAGAGTTAGCAGTTAAATAAAAAAGTGAAAAAAATTCAACATAATGATGTCTGTGATGTGCATAGTTTCTGTCTTTCTTTTTTTTTTTTTTTGAGACGGAGTTTCACTCTTGTTGCCCAGGCTGGAGTCCAATGGTGCGATCTTGGCTCACTGCAACCTTCACCTCCCGGGTTCAAGCGATTCTCCTGCCTCAGCCTCCTGAGTAGCTGGGATTACAGGCATGCCCCATCACGCCTGGCTAATTTTTTATATTTTTAGTAGAGACAGGGTTTCTCCATGTTGGTCAGGCTAGTCTTGAATTCCCAACCTCAGGTTATCTGCCCACCTTGGCCTCCCAAAGTGCTGGGATTACAGGTTGGATAGTTTCTTTAGATGTCATGCCCTTGAGCAATAAACAACCTGAACAACTGTCCTTAGCTACTCCAAAATTTATGTGGTTATTACAGCTAATAAAGATGATATAGAAACAATCTGTGTAGTAAATGAAAGGTAGTTTAAGGGATTATGAGACCTCTGTTTGGATGCTGGTTTTGTTGTTTGCTAACTGTGACCTGGAGCAATTCACTTATCACTCAGTTACCTCAGCTACAAATGGGGATAAGTATGCCTCATCCTTTAAACTGCTGACCGGAGGTCACACGAGATATCCCCAGTTCTGAGTCATCAACAAAATCGTAAGATGTGCATAAGGTTTCCATTTTGCACTTGTTAAAAATGTGCTTGCGGCCGGGTGCGGTGGCTCATGCTTGTAATCCCAGCACTTTGAGAGGCCGAGGCCGGTGGATCACTTGAGGTCAGGAATTTGAGACCAGCCTGGCCAACATGGTAAAACCCTATCTCTACTAAAAATACAAAAATTAGCTGGACATTGTGGTGGGTGCCTGTAATCCTAGCTACTCGAGAGGCTGAGGCAGGAGAATCACTTGAACCCGAGAGGCAGAAGTTGCAGTGAGCCGAGATCACGCCACTGCACTCCAGCCTGGGCGACAGAATGAGACTCTTGTCTAAATAAACAAATAAGTAAGTAAAATGTGCTTGCTTAAAAAAAATTTTTATTATGTTTTTAAATTGAATGAAGGATATGTGCAGAGCCAGTAAAGGATGGTAATATGGGATCAGTTCCTGTTAAGTCACCTGTGGACAGTTCTGGCTTCACATGTTCACTGGTGCTCTTTTGTAGGAGCCCAAGAGGCTGACAGTTTAATTTTCTTAGGATGCCAAATGTTAAGACACCTGTTTGACGTTTGCAAATAAGCTGCTGTGCAAAATGAAAACCTGATGGTGATCTTTAAAGCAATCCCAACCAATAAATGTCTCTGTAATAAACCTCAAGAGGACACGGGGTTTCTATTTGCAGAAATGAAATTCTGCAAAAGCAACCAGAAAAACATTTAAAGTCCTAGAAATGGTGAGAGTATATGGCTCCACTCGATTAAGGCAGCACATCTGTGGCCAGCCTGAAAAAGAGCAAAGGGAGTGTGTCCAACTTCTCATTCATTCAATGAGCATTTATTGAGGGCTGCTGTGCTCCAGGCACTGGCCTAGAAGCCGGGGAGATAAGTGAAATCAGACATGATCTCAGTCCACTGGGCTCTTGAAGTTCATGAACTGTCTTTCTTGCCCTCTGTCTTCCCAGGTTCTGTTCCTCCCTCCTTCTGCATCCTAGGTGACAGCCTTCCTTTCACCCTCAGGTGTACAATGCTCCCTCTCTTAGCAGTGATTTCAGATGTTCATCGAAGGAAAAATGGCTGGATATTCCAACTGCCATGCCTTCACTACAAGCACCCTCCCATCTGGTATATCCACAGCCTCAGCACTGCCATAGGAATCCTTCCTACACATCCGTGACCACAACAAATGCCACCTCCTCCATGTAGTCTTCCCTCGTCACTCAAGTTAGAAACCGCCTGCTCCTCCTTTCTGATCCAATAGCCCTTTCTTTGTACATCTTTTTAGCTTTGATTATACACCTACCTTTTGTTACAGCTGCTATGGTTGCCGCGGATATTTCCCTCGCTAAATTGGGGTGGGGGGTGAGCGTGGGGTAGCACTCTCTGAACCCAGGGCCCGTGTCTCATTCTTCTCTATCCTTGTAACCTGTCTCACGCTGCTAAGGACATACCATATGCTAAAGAGAAGTTTGACTGGATTGGATTTTTTTTTCTTTGATTTTAGCTACCCAGAATCAGATTGATCAATCCCCCTAGTGGCATTCTTACATCATGGGTCCACGAACTGTTCTTATGTTCTATTTATTTCATATTTTTGAGTCTTCTTTGTTCTCCATTTCCCATCCGCTCCACCCATCCCACCCCACTCCTGTTATAGACACACTCTCTTGTTTTATTAAAGTGTGACCTTCGAATCTATCTTCCATAATGTTATTTGCACACTTGTGTAAGCTTGAGTGATACTTGAGATTGTTGGGATTGAATTTGCCTTTGGCTGAGGGAATGAAACACCTCCACTGGAATTTCAGGCACCAGCATCTGCAAGGAAGTTTTTTGAGGCAGTGGCTCTTGGAATCACAGCAGGAGGTAGTCAGCAGCTTAGTCCAGGGGCGGCGGACTTATCCAGCTTCCTCTTCCGCTTCTTCTGCAGGCTCCCCCAACCTCAGAGCCTCCTTGTTGCCTCATGCCTGGACTTTGCCCCTCTGGTAGAGCCTTTCTACACAGCCGCTGCACTGCCAGCCAGCAGGCTCCGGGGGGAATTCTTGTGTCCAAGCAATTGCTGTCCTCTTGACACATCGCTATTTGAGAACACCCAATCTGTTCCTCCTGACTCTTTTGGCTTGCACCCCTGGATGTAGCATAGCACACTCTTGGCAGATAAGGCAAAATGCTCCTCTCTTGCCCTGTGGTGAAGAAATGCCATGGGTCCTTAGATCAGCAATTCTCAAACTCTTTGGCCTCCAGACCCCTGTACACTCTCAAAAAGTACTAAGGAACCCAAAACGCTATGTTTATGTAGTTTATATCTATTCATATTGACCATATCAGAAATTAAAACTAAGAAAATTTAAAAATATTTATCTAATCCCCTTAGAAAATAGTACCAAAGCCATTACATCTTAAACATAACACTTTTTATGAAATATAACTATTTCCCAAAGCATGAAGAATTTAATGAAAAGAGAAGCACTGTTTTATGCATGTGCAAATCTCATTATTCATACCTAGCTCAATAAAAGACAGCTGAGTTCTCAGGTCTGCCTTTGCACTCAGTCTCATGCCATACCACATGTCACATAGACTTTGGGAAACTCCACTGTATGCTTGAGAGAAACTGAGAGTGACAAAGGCCACTAGTATCTTAGTATTATTAAGAGAGTGGTTTTGACCTCATGAACCCTCTGAAAAGATCTCTGGAACCCCCAGGGGGTCCCTGGACTAGACTTTGAGAACTGCTCCCTAGATCATTGGTTTCTTGATGACAAGGCCATTTTCTATTCATCCTTACAGACTGGGTTATTTATTTATTTATATTTATTTTAACTGAAAGACCACTGTAATAGGACAGACTGGGCTTTAAACAGACTATGTAGTTGGCACTCAGTAAACTTTGCCTGAATTGTTTGGAAATGTCTGTGTCATGAGGGTTTATCGCTCCATCATCAGCATCCAGGGACATGCTATACTCACTCTAGTGATGCTGTTATTGCTGAAGGCGTTTGGATTCTCCTTGGAGGTCGGCCTTTAGAGAAATTGGTAGTTCTGTTGAATATCCTCAGTGATGTCATATCTTTGTTCTCTGAGGAGTGCTTTGATTTTTGGAAACAGCCAGAGTGAAATCTGGTTTATTTTTTTATTTTTTAAATTATTATTATTTTTTTATTTTTATTATACTTTAAGTTTTAGGGTACATGTGCACATTGTGCAGGTTAGTTACATATGTATACATGTGCCATGCTGGTGCGCTGCACCCACTAACTCGTCATCTAGCCTTAGGTATATCTCCCAATGCTATCCCTCCCCCCTCCCTCCACCCCACCACAGTCCCCAGAGTGTGGTATTCCCCTTCATGTGTCCATGTGATCTCGTTGTTCAATTCCCACCTATGAGTGAGAATATATGGTGTTTGGTTTTTTGTTCTTGCGATAGTTTACTGAGAATGATGATTTCCAATTTCATCCATGTCCCTACAAAGGATATGAACTCATCATTTTTTATGGCTGTATAGTATTCCATGGTGTATATGTGCCACATTTTCTTAATCCAGTCTATCATTGTTGGACATTTGGGTTGGTTCCAAGTCTTTGCTATTGTGAATAATGCCGCAATAAACATACGTGTGCATGTGTCTTTATAGCAGCATGATTTATAGTCCTTTGGGTATATACCCAGTAATGGGATGGCTGGGTCAAATGGTATTTCTAGTTCTAGATCCCTGAGGAATCGCCACACTGACTTCCACAATGGTTGAACTAGTTTACAGTCCAACCAACAGTGTAAAAGTGTTCCTATTTCTCCACATCCTCTCCAGCACCTGTTGTTTCCTGACTTTTTAATGATTGCCATTCTAACTGGTGTGAGATGATATCTCATAGTGGTTTTGATTTGCATTTCTCTGATGGCCAGTGATGATGAGCATTTTTTCATGTGTTTTTTGGCTGCATAAATGTCTTCTTTTGAGAAGTGTCTGTTCATGTCCTTCACCCACTTTTTGATGGGGTTGTTTGTTTTTTTCTTGTAAATTTGTTTGAGTTCATTGTAGATTCTGGATATTAGCCCTTTGTCAGATGAGTAGGTTGCGAAAATTTTCTCCCATTTTGTAGGTTGCCTGTTCACTCTGATGGTAGTTTCTTTTGCTGTGCAGAAGCTCTTTAGTTTAATTAGATCCCATTTGTCAATTTTGGCTTTTGTTGCCATTGCTTTTGGTGTTTTGGACATGAAGTCCTTGCCCATGCCTATGTCCTGAATGGTAATGCCTAGGTTTTCTTCTAGGGTTTTTATGGTTTTAGGTCTAACGTTTAAATCTTTAATCCATCTTGAATTGATTTTTGTATAAGGTGTAAGGAAGGGATCCAGTTTCAGCTTTCTATATATGGCTAGCCAGTTTTCCCAGCACCATTTATTAAATAGGGAATCCTTTCCCCATTGCTTGTTTTTCTCAGGTTTGTCAAAGATCAGATAGTTGTAGGTATGCGGCGTTATTTCTGAGGGCTCTGTTCTGTTCCATTGATCTATATCTCTGTTTTGGTACCAGTACCATGCTGTTTTGGTTACTGTAACCTTGTAGAATAGTTTGAAGTCAGGTAGTGTGATGCCTCCAGCTTTGTTCTTTTGGCTTAGGATTGACTTGGCGATGTGGGCTCTTTTTTGGTTCCATATGAACTTTAAAGTAGTTTTTTCCAATTCTGTGAAGAAAGTCATTGGTAGCTTGATGGGGATGGCATTGAATCTGTAAATTACCTTGGGCAGTATGGCCATTTTCACGATATTGATTCTTCCTACCCATGAGCATGGAATGTTCTTCCATTTGTTTGTATCCTCTTTTATTTCCTTGAGCAGTGGTTTGTAGTTCTCCTTGAAGAGGTCCTTCACATCCCTTGTAAGTTGGATTCCTAGGTATTTTATTCTCTTTGAAGCAATTGTGAATGGGAGTTCACTCATGATTTGGCTCTCTGTTTGTCTGTTGTTGGTGTATAAGAATGCTTGTGATTTTTGTACATTGATTTTGTACCCTGAGAATTTGCTGAAGTTGCTTATCAGCTTAAGGAGATTTTGGGCTGAGACGATGGGGTTTTCTAGATAAACAATCAGGTCGTCTGCAAACAGGGACAATTTGACTTCCTCTTTTCCTAATTGAATACCCTTTATTTCCTTCTCCTGCCTGATTGCCCTGGCCAGAACTTCCAACACTATGTTGAATAGGAGTGGTGAGAGAGGGCATCCCTGTCTTGTGCCAGTTTTCAAAGGGAATGCTTCCAGTTTTTGCCCATTCAGTATGATATTGGCTGTGGGTTTGTCATAGATAGCTCTTATTATTTTGAAATACGTCCCATCAATACCTAATTTATTGAGAGTTTTTAGCATGAAGGGTTGTTGAATTTTGTCAAAGGCTTTTTCTGCATCTGTTGAGATAATCATGTGGTTTTTGTCTTTGGCTCTGTTTATATGCTGGATTACATTTATTGATTTGCGTATATTGAACCAGCCTTGCATCCCAGGGATGAAGCCCACTTGATCATGGTGGATAAGCTTTTTGATGTGCTGCTGGATTCGGTTTGCCAGTATTTTATTGAGGATTTTTGCATCAATGTTCATCAAGGATATTGGTCTAAAATTCTCTTTTTTGGTTGTGTCTCTGCCCGGCTTTGGTATCAGAATGATGCTGGCCTCATAAAATGAGTTAGGGAGGATTCCCTCTTTTTCTATTGATTGGAATAGTTTCAGAAGGAATGGTACCAGTTCCTCCTTGTACCTCTGGTAGAATTCGGCTGTGAATCCATCTGGTCCTGGACTCTTTTTGGTTGGTAAACTATTGATTATTGCCACAATTTCAGCTCCTGTTATTGGTCTATTCAGAGATTCAACTTCTTCCTGGTTTAGTCTTGGGAGAGTGTATGTGTCGAGGAATGTATCCATTTCTTCTAGATTTTCTAGTTTATTTGCGTAGAGGTGTTTGTAGTATTCTCTGATGGTAGTTTGTATTTCTGTGGGATCAGTGGTGATATCCCCTTTATCATTTTTTATTGTGTCTATTTGATTCTTCTCTCTTTTTTTCTTTATTAGTCTTGCTAGTGGTCTATCAATTTTGTTGATCCTTTCAAAAAACCAGCTCCTGGATTCATTGATTTTTTGAAGGGTTTTTTGTGTCTCTATTTCCTTCAGCTCTGCTCTGATTTTAGTTATTTCTTGCCTTCTGCTAGCTTTTGAATGTGTTTGCTCTTGCTTTTCTAGTTCTTTTAATTGTGATGTTAGGGTGTCAATTTTGGATCTTTCCTGCTTTCTCTTGTGGGCATTTAGTGCTATAAATTTCCCTCTACACACTGCTTTGAATGCGTCCCAGAGATTCTGGTATGTTGTGTCTTTGTTCTCGTTGGTTTCAAAGAACATCTTTATTTCTGCCTTCATTTTGTTATGTACCCAGTAGTCATTCAGGAGCAGGTTGTTCAGTTTCCATGTAGTTGAGCGGCTTTGAGTGAGATTCTTAATCCTGAGTTCTAGTTTGATTGCACTGTGGTCTGAGAGATAGTTTGTTATAATTTCTGTTCTTTTACATTTGCTGAGGAGAGCTTTACTTCCAACTATGTGGTCAATTTTGGAATAGGTGTGGTGTGGTGCTGAAAAAAATGTATATTCTGTTGATTTGGGGTGGAGAGTTCTGTAGATGTCTATTAGGTCCGCTTGGTGCAGAGCTGAGTTCAGTTCCTGGGTATCCTTGTTGACTTTCTGTCCCGTTGGTCTGTCTAATGTTGACAGTGGGGTGTTAAAGTCTCCCATTATTAATGTTTGGGAGTCTAAGTCTCCTTGTAGGTCACTCAGGACTTGCTTTATGAATCTGGGTGCTCCTGTACTGGGTGCATATATATTTAGGATAGTTAGCTCCTCTTGTTGAATTGATCCCTTTACCATTATGTAATGGCCTTCTTTGTCTCTTTTGATCTTTGTTGGTTTAAAGTCTGTTTTATCAGAGACTAGGATTGCAACCCCTGCCTTTTTTTGTTTTCCATTTGCTTGGTAGATCTTCCTCCATCCTTTTATTTTGAGCCTATGTGTGTCTCTGCACGTGAGATGGGTTTCCTGAATACAGCACACTGATGGGTCTTGACTCTTTATCCAACTTGCCAGTCTGTGTCTTTTAATTGGAGAATTTAGTCCATTTACATTTAAAGTTAATATTGTTATGTGTGAATTTGATCCTGTCATTATGATGTTAGCTGGTTATTTTGCTCGTTAGTTGATGCAGTTTCTTCCTAGTCTCGATGGTCTTTACATTTTGGCATGATTTTGCAGCGGCTGGTACCGGTTGTTCCTTTCCATGTTTAGCGCTTCCTTCAGGAGCTCTTTTAGGTCAGGCCTGGTGGTGACAAAATCTCTCAGCATTTGCTTGTCTGTAAAGTATTTTATTTCTCCTTCACTTATGAAGCTTAGTTTGGCTGGATATGAAATTCTGGGTTGAAAATTCTTCTCTTTAAGAATGTTGAATATTGGCCCCCACTCTCTTCTGGCTTGTGCTTGTAGGGTTTCTGCCGAGAGATCCGCTGTTAGTCTGATGGGCTTCCCTTTGAGGGTAACCCGACCTTTCTCTCTGGCTGCCCTTAACATTTTTTCCTTCATTTCAACTTTGGTGAATCTGACAATTATGTGTCTTGGAGTTGCTCTTCTCGAGGAGTATCTTTGTGGCGTTCTCTGTATTTCCTGAATCTGAACATTGGCCTGCCTTGCTAGATTGGGGAAGTTCTCCTGGATAATATCCTGCAGAGTGTTTTCCAACTTAGTTCCATTCTCCGCATCACTTTCAGGTACACCAATCAGACGTAGATTTGGTCTTTTCACATAGTCCCATATTTCTTGGAGGCTTTGCTCATTTCTTTTTATTCTTTTTTCTCTAAACTTCCCTTCTCGCTTCATTTCATTCATTTCATCTTCCATTGCTGATACCCTTTCTTCCAGTTGATCGCATCGGCTCCTGAGGCTTCTGCATTCTTCACGTAGTTCTTGAGCCTTGGTTTTCAGCTCCATCAGCTCCTTTAAGCACTTCTCTGTATTGGTTATTCTAGTTATACATTCTTCTAAATTTTTTTCAAAGTTTTCAACTTCTTTGCCTTTGGTTTGAATGTCCTCCCGTAGCTCAGAGTAATTTGATCGTCTGAAGCCTTCTTCTCTCAGCTCGTCAAAATCATTCTCCATCCAGCTTTGTTCCGTTGCTGGTGAGGAACTGCGTTCCTTTGGAGGAGGAGAGGCGCTCTGCGTTTTAGAGTTTCCAGTTTTTCTGTTCTGTTTTTTCCCCATCTTTGTGGTTTTATCTACTTTTGGTCTTTGATGATGGTGATGTACAGATGGGTTTTCGGTGTGGATGTCCTTTCTGTTTGTTAGTTTTCCTTCTAACAGACAGGACCCTCAGCTGCAGGTCTGTTGGAATACCCTGCCATGTGAGGTGTCAGTGAGCCCCTGCTGGGGGGTGCCTCCGAGTTAGGCTGCTCGGGGGTCAGGGGTCAGGGACCCACTTGAGGAGGCAGTCTGCCCGTTCTCAGATCTCCAGCTGCGTGCTGGGAGAACCACTGCTCTCTTCAAAGCTGTCAGACAGGGACATTTAAGTCTGCAGAGGTTACTGCTGTCTTTTTGTTTGTCTGTGCCCTGCCCCCAGAGGTGGAGCCTACAGAGGCAGGCAGGCCTCCTTGAGCTGTGGTGGGCTCCACCCAGTTCGAGCTTCCGGGCTGCTTCGTTTACCTAAGCAAGCCTGGGCAATGGCAGGCGCCCCTCCCCCAGCCTCGCTGCCGCCTTGCAGTTTGATCTCAGACTGCTGTGCTAGCAATCAGCGAGACTCCGTGGGCGTAGGACCCTCCGAGCCAGGTGTGGGATATAGTCCCGTGGTGCGCCGTTTTTTAAGCCGGTCTGAAAAGCGCAATATTCGGGTGGGAGTGACCCGATTTTCCAGGTGCGTCCGTCACCCCTTTCTTTGACTCGGAAAGGGAACTCCCTGACCCCTTGCGCTTCCCAGGTGAGGCAATGCCTCGCCCTGCTTCGGCTCATGCACGGTGCGTGCACCCACTGGCCTGCGCCCACTGTCTGGCACTCCCTAGTGAGATGAACCCGGTACCTCAGATGGAAATGCAGAAATCACCCGTCTTCTGTGTTGCTCACGCTGGGAACTGTAGACCGGAGCAGTTCCTATTCGGCCATCTTGGCTCCTCCTTCCGAAATCTGGTTTATAATATGAGTAGTCAAATTGGGTAACACTGTATTTTGGATTTGTAAAAAGGAATACTGACTTCCTAAAACTGGGATGGCAGATCTACTTTAATGGCCATTTCTCTAGTTTTACACACATATTTACACCTGTGCAAATGATGTTTGTTGCAGTTTAATAATTACATCATCATTTCAAGTGTAAAAAGTGGAAACAATCTAAATTTACTACTAGATGAACAGTTAAATAAACTGTGAGCAACCATAGAACGGAACACTCTGAAGAGGAAGAAAGGAATGAGAAAGTTCTGTATGTATTAATAATAAATTAACTCCTAGATATATTAAGTGAAAAAGCAAAAGGCAAAACAAAGTATGTAGTACACTGTCATGTGTAAAGAATACGCCTGTATGGTGAGTGTGTTTCTGTGTGTCTGTGTGTTTGCTCATGTACACATAACGTACACAATAAACTGGGCATGCTGGTTTCCTCCAGGGAGGAGAACTAGATGGCTGGGGTCAAGAGCAGATGAGCAGCTTTTCCAGGACTATCCTTTTGTACCTTTTGAATTCTAAAGCCATCTGAATGTGACCTAATGAAACAAACACTTCAAAAGTCCCAAACTGAAAAGGTGATGATGTCCTCCCCTTACAAAATTAAAAATAAAAACAATTTTAACACTTAGAAAACCTATTTTCTAAAAGAATTCTCTGTATTTCCTGGCCAATAACACAATTGCTAGAAGAAATGTACAATGTACCAGGTGACATGTGGAAGGGGACAACAGAAGGGGGCAATGACAGGCACTTGTGAAAACATTCACCTTTTTCTTGATCACGTCTTGTTCCTCTTCTCATCCTTGCTTCATTTCACAAATAGGGGAACTGAGTCCAAGTAGGTGAAGTGACTCATCCGTGCCACCTGGGCTCTTGGTTCCAATGCTTGCCTTGTTAGGGGATTTCCTGACTGCTCCTGCAGCTCTCTTTGCCAGAATGTGGTAAGAGTTGGGGGAGGAGAGGGTGGCAGATCCTCTTTCATTTGGCCTTAAGCACACCTCCCTCTTCGCCTCTCACCCTGAGCAGGGCTGGCGCCTGAGGCCGGTGAACACCTGTGGTGGTGGCTGTGGGACAGCATCTTCCCCTGCTCTTTCTCTTCCTTCTTCCCCTTGGCCACCCACACCCAGGCAGGTGTCCTCCCCAACCCCAGGACACTGCTCTTGGTGTTTCACAGGCACGTGTCCTCTTTTTCTGAAATTGACATTACCCAGTTCAACATCACCTACTTTACCGGAGTACTTTGGGCTCTTTCAAATCTATTTCCGCTTCGAAGGCTAAAGATTTGTCATCAGCTAAGAGATTCAAAAGTCTGTGGTGTAGGCTCTCCAAAATTCTGGCAGAGGTCAGTTGACCCTGGCTTTTATAAAGGAGTCTTTGGCATTCATTCATTCATTCATTTATTGAAGAAATATGTATTGGACCTATTCATTGCATGAGGCACTTTCTAGACACTGGGGGTGAAATGTTGGCCAAAACAGATAAGGCCTCTGTTCTTATGAAGCTCACATTCATGTGATGAGAGGCTGACAATAATCAAGTAAACAAATAAATGATCAAGGTAACTTCAGATACTAATAGATGAGAGGGCGATGTGACAGATAGGGGCTGGGGAGCCACCTTTGAATTTGTGCTGAATTCTATCTGAAGATGCCTTCACTAAGAGAGAGGTGCTATCTCCATGGCCTTTGAGGCCCTCCCCTCCAGTGGTGAGATTTTAACAATCTCCCCATCTGACAGGTTCCCATGCAGGAATGAAAGACATGGAAGGGAAGAGGGGGGCCAGCTCCCTGAGTCCTGTGTCCACCAGCTGCTGCTAAATACCTCTGAGAAACTCTGCTTCTATCTAAGGGGACCTACTTCTCTCGGGAATCTCAATACTTGGAACAAGAACCTCCTGGATGGACCCTTTGGCAAAATGAATTGGACCAACTGTAGGTTCCAGGACTGGAGAGCCAGCAATGCCTCCGTGGACAATCTCACCCAATTACTCTGCTCAGGTAAGACCAACTGAAAACCAGAACAATACAAATGGTGGTTATTCCTGTCTTCTGTTTCTTTGTTTGTTTTTGTGACAGGGTCTTGCTCTGTCACCCAGGCTGGAGTACAATGGTGTGATCATGGCTCACTGCAGCCTCGCCTTCCCTAGCTTAAGTGATTCTCCTATCTCAGCCTCTCAAGGAGCTGGGACTACAGGCATGCAGTAGCACACCCAGCTAATTTTTGGATTTTTTTTTTTTTAAAGTAGAGACAAGGTCTAGCTATATTGCCCAGGCTGGTCTCAAACTCTTGAGCTCAGGCGGTCCTCCTGCCTCGACTTCCCAAAGTGCTGAGATTATAGGCGTGAGCCACTGGGCCTGGCTCATTATTACTGTTGAATAATAGTCTGATCACTGAGTTCTTAAACAACTCCATGAGGTAGGCATTCATATTCTGTCTGTTTCACAGATGAGGCTCAGAAAAGCTAAGTGTTTGTCCTAAGATCACAGTTAGGAAGTGTCTGAGACCCAGGTCACTGTGAGGGAAGAGAGAGACCCTCTCATATTGTTTTATATTGTTTTATACTCAGTACCTGTTTTAAGGAAAAACAACAAGGAAGTAAAACCAAAGACAGGCAGTCCGGCACCAGGCCCGAAACCAGGCCTGGGCCTGCCTGGCCTAAACCCAGTAGTTAAAAATCAACTCATAACTTAGAAACTGGTGTTATTCATAGATTCCAGACATTGTATAGAAAAACACTGTGAAACTCCCTGCCCTGTTCTGTTTCTCTCTGACCACCAGTGCATGCAGCCCCTGTCACGTACCGCCTGCTTGCTCAAATCAATCATGACCCTTTCATGTGAAATCTTTAGTATTGTGAGCCCTTAAAAGGGACAGAAATTGTGCATTCGGGGAGCTCGGATTTTAAGGCAGTAGCTTGCTGATGCTCCCAGCTGAATAAAGCCCTTCCTTCTACAATTTGGTGTCTGAGAGGTTTTGTCTGCGGCTCGTCCTGCTACAACCGGACTTTAAATCTCAGGCACTTTCATGGCATCCTCCTTTGTTCTTCTTGCTCCTACCCACCTCCTCTGCCTGCCCAGGATAGGTACTTGCCTTTCTGGCCCTGGATAGACACCCTCATGCTATCTCCCTCCTGCCGTAATAGGTGTGCTCCACTCCCACCAGCCTGCCCTAGCTGGAGACCCAAGTTCCCTTCTCATTGCTCAGGGTTTAGGTATGTCATCTGCCCCACCCCACTCCCCCATACATCATGCCCTGTGACTTGATGCTTCATCTTGCATGATTCATGGCTGGCGCCATGGGCACTGGAAAGGTCTGGTTTCCAAGACCCCTTCCTACCCTCCATCCAGTAGCTGTCAAAGGGAAACTTGGTGACGTCAGCTCTCTCACTCAGAAGGGAGACAGGGAAAAAGGCAGAAAGGAAGGGAGCTGTTAGGATACCCAACAGAATCCCATCTGGCCTTGGTGCCCCTAAAGGCTGTAAAACTTGGTACTTGTGTTCCCAGATGCTATTTATCCAAGGTGGCTAGTAAATTGTCCTAGTGATCCAATGGGTTCCCCCCACCCCACCTTGGCCACAGTCTCTGCATTGCACAGCCAGCTCCCCAAGACATGTGGCCTGAGAGGTGCTATCTGCTATAAGGGCTGAATCATGCAGCTTCACTTTATGGGGAAGAAACAGGAAGGAGACTGAATGCAGATAAAAAGAGCTTTGGGTTTGGAGTCAAAATGCCTGACTCCAGTCCTGGCTACAGCACTTGCCTCAGGCAAGTGCCTTCCCCTGAGATTCCTCACCTATACAATGGGAGGGTTTAAGATTCCTTCTAGCTCTGAAAATTTATGGACAGAATGTGGCTGGAGAGGGGATGGACTTTGTGTCTCCATCCCTCGAGGCAGGAGAAATTCTTTCCTGGGGTGAATAATTCTCCCCTTCCCCACCAGAGCATGGGCAGGCTCCCATGCCTGCCACCTCTTCCTAGTCGTAGCTCTACTGGCCTTGCTTATGTCCTGATCCTGTCAACCCCTCTCACATGCCCTCCCCCAGGTACCTAGCACTGCACATCCCGGTTATCTCTTTTTCTGGACCTCCTGTCATATCTGCTAACCCTTGGTAAGAATGGTAGAGCTCTGGAGTGAAACAATCACACGGAGGCAGCAGAATATACTGTGTATGAACACATGACTTAAAGTCAGAGAGATGGAGGTTTATGTCCAAACTCTGCCACTTACCAGCCCTATGACCCTGAGCAAGTGTGATCCCCAAGAGCTGTTTTTCTTTACTGTATAATAGGAATAATGATTGTTCCTATCTCAGGTCTATATATGAAGATTAAACAAGATAATGAATGTGCCCAATATATACTAAGTTCACAATAAACAGTAGCTAATATTACCATTTAGGATTCTGTAGAGCTCATTTGCATAGGTGTGCAAGAATTACCTTCCTATCTCCTTCGTACTACTTTCCTCTCCTTCCCCTTATGCAGAGAACATCACCACCCTGAAGCCAGAGACTAACACTGCAGGACTCAGCAGGTGGGTGAGAGAAGGGCTGGATCCATGAAGGAAGAAGGTGGGCTCCTGGGGAAGGATCTGTGGGGATTGGTGTGAGTAGGGGCCATGGGTATGGAGGCTAGAGCTGAAAAGAGGGGCTAAAATGGAGGCAGGAGATGGTTGGCCACTAAGGAGGTGAAGCCTGGAAGTGGGAGAGCTTCTCCATGGGTGAGGAGGCCCCAGGGCACTTTTGTGGAGGGTCACCAAAGCCAGCCAGAGCAGCTGGATGGTCCTCATGTCTCTTAGTTGCTTCCTTCAGCCTAAGCACAGCAGCCACAGCCCTTTCTGTCTCCTTTGCTGTGGTGTCCCTCATCTTGCTCCTGGTGGGTCTCTTGTCCATGACCCTGAAGAAATGGAGGCACGAGACTGAGTTGAACAAGCTGGCCCTGGAACTGGGAATGAAGAGAGGAGAAACTGGGGGCAGAGATTGGGGTGTTTTTCCTATGGGGCAGCCTTGTCGGGGAGGGGAGCGGGTAGTGGGAGGGTAATATGAAGGAGATATGAAGATAAGACCTCTTCTCTAGACTTGCTGGGGACTCTGTACACAGCAATAAGAATTACTCATCACACAAGTTCTTCATGCTGAAAGCTATATATAGTATAAGCCATCTGCATATATGCTTATGGCCTATATGTGTCAGCTAAAAGAAATATTGATGCCAAATAATCTCTTCTAAATAACAAACAAAATTATAAATTATAAAGCGTACTCATTTCCCCTGTGTCTTCCTGGGAATTTAACTTAGTCTCAGAGGCCCAATGGGCTGAGTGTGGTAGATTTTGCATTTCAAAGTTAAGCCCTAAATCCAGCAAACAACCAAGTAAAGATGGTTATTAACCCAACTCAGACTGACTCTGAGTTTATCCATTTTTCTAGGACTATTTAAGAAACAACTGAGGCATCAGACCAACTTTCCCCACAAGTCCTCGGTAAGGAACTAGTCCAGTTGCACGTAGAGGTGGGGATCCTGGCCTTCTGGTTGCTTCCTTACCTAGACCCCACACAGAGGGTGGTGGGATGAGGCGGGGGGCAGATCTGGAGGAAATGCCTATGAAAACTGAGATCTAGGGCTTGTGCAGCAAGAACTCAGCATTCTACTTGCTGTCCTTTAGGGACAGCCCAATGCCTGGTTTTGTCTTTGGAAGTCCCTGGTGCCCAGCCATCTGCCTCTAACCAGGGTTCTGTCTCTAAAGGATCTTTCCTGCCATGCTGATGCCATATATTCCAACGTGATCAACCTGGCCCCCCAGAAGGAGGACGACTTTGCTGTCTATGCCAACATGCCCCCTTTTCATCACCCCAGGAGGACATTGCCAGACCAAGTGGAATATGTCTCCATTGTATTCCACTGATGGGAAGCTAATGAGATGCTGAGTAGGGGTCAGACCTGGCCCCAGCTGAATCTTGGCATACCCTTTGCTTTAGATTTATGTGTGTGTTTAAAAAAAAAATAAATAGGCCAGGCGCGGTGGCTCACACCTGTATCCCAGCACTTTGGGAGGCTGAGGCAGGCAGATCACCAGGTCAAGAGATCAAGACCATTCTGGCCAACATGGTGAAACCCCGTCTCTACTAAAGATACAAAAATTAGCCAGGTGTGGTGGTGCATGCCTGTAATCCCAGCTACTTGGAAGGCTGAGGCAGGAGAATCACTTGAACCCAGGGGGCGGAAGTTGCAGTGAGCCAAGATCACACCGCTGCACTCCAGCCTGGCGACAGAGTGAGACTCCATCTCTAAAAAAAGTAAATAAATAAAAATAAAACATAAAACATATTCTGATGGAGGTGGATGGCTAGACATTTCTTCTGATTTATTAGAATCAAAGTACAGTTCTGATAGAAAGGAGTGACATACAAGAAACACAGGACATGCTCGTCCAGATCACCCCCAGCCCCAGAGGCAGGCTCCTGAGACAGACTGGCCAACAAGGAAGCCCTCTGAGCTCCTGCCCCTCCTGAGGCAAAAGGGCCGAGGAGGGGGATTCAGACCATTTCAGGCCCAGCTGCTTTTGTCTCTCCAGTCTTACCCTGTCAGGAGTTAACACCCCATGGGAGTCAACTTAGGAGTCATGCTTGTATCTGTGATCACGTGCATGGCTGACTGCCTCGTGTGTCTGCACAATACAACTGCTGGACAATATGCCAGATGTGGGGGAGGAGGCATAGGGGGGCTGCAGGTGCCTGGGAAGTGCTTCTTACTGAGGAACTTGGTGAGCTCCCAGGAAGCATGGGGGCCACCTGAGAAAGGGGGCGGGGGAGGAGTGCCAAGCGGGAAGTGGGCTGTGTGTCACCACTGGCCAGGAACAGCTCCCGTGGGAACTGTGGTAGATGACTGGAACTTTACAATTGATTTACTCCTTCTTTTCGTCATTCACAAGTACTCATTAAGCACTTCCGTGATCTAGGTCCTGGGAATACAGCAGTGATCCCAACAGACAAAGCCTTGTCCTCACAGAGCTTACCTTCTAGAATGAACAAAGAAACACATAAACACACAAAATGTCAGATGGTGGGATGTGTTACGGGGAAATAAAGCAAGCATTCCCTACCCTACACTTCCTTGTAAGAGGTAAGAGTGGGTTGCTAGTTTGTATCAGGTGTTCAGGGAAGGCCTTACTGACATTTGACCTAAAAAAAAGGTAAGAATGTGACACCTGATGATAAATAGGGAAAGAGTATTTCAGGCAGGAGGAATGGCAGTGCAAAGGCCCTGAGGTAGACGTGTACCTGACATGGTCAAAGAAAAGCGAGGAGATGAATGTGTCTGGAATGGAGTTGGGGGTTGCAAGGGTCACAGCAACGATGTGGAGGGAGTCAGGGTTCTTCACTATTAAGAGGGGGCTTGGAAAATGGAAAGTTTCAAGCATGGCTTGTGTTTTAAAAAGATTTTTCTGGCTACTGTATTGAGCCAGACTGTAGGGGCAAGAGTGGAAGTAGGGAAGGTGGTAATGCAGGAATGCCCAGTGGTTAAACCCTCATAACAAAAGGACTTGCATGCTTCTCTGGAGGCAGTTAGAAGGCAGGACTCCAGGCAGAAGAGAGAAACCCGTGTTGAGGTCAGTCTGTGGATGGCAGGGACCCCACAGACTGGACCAATGGTGGCAGTGGGAAAGGTTCCTGGAGAGGTTGGTCAAGTACTAACAAGGCCAGAAGCCTTCTACCTTGAGTCTTGCTCTGGCAACCCCACCTCTTCTTTTATCTTCTCCCATCTAGGGAGAAGTCTAATGGGCATGATAGTTAGAGGTGATGAGAGGATAGGGATAGGAAAGTCCTGCCTGTGGGAAAACAGGGATCAGGGACTCAACAAGTCTTAGGCCTCTCACCAGGACCAGCATGTTGGGAACCTGCCTCTCCATCCATATTCGGTCTCAGAATGGGCAGCTGCTTCCTCTGCACCCTCATCTTGGTCTGGTCTTGGTGATAGGGTGGGAAGCGTGGGACATTGCACAGAAGGGGCGCAGAAGGCAGTGGGAACCCAACCATCGGTTTTTCAGTTTTTCAGTGGCCTGTATCTGCTTTAGCCAGGACTGGTCTTGGCCCCAGGACTAGAGGGACCAAAAAGAAGAACCACTGTTTAGACTGCCATGACACACAGGGACCGGGAAGATCACTGGCTGGATGTGTTCAGCACCTTTGGTCCCTCCAGGGATTTCTGAAGATTCTCATTCAAATCAGTACCTGAGTTTGGGAATCAGTGACTGCAGGCAGTGTTTCCCAGCATATTCCATGGAGAATCCCTCCAGAGCCCTGGTCTTTGGAGGCGTATGCCTCTGGTTCTACCACTCTCTACAGTCTTGTTGCTCTTATCTGCGAATCTCTTATCTATTAACTAGACATTCCCCTAATTTATAGGGGTGTCTACTTAAAATTATTGATATCTTTAAATTTTAAAAAAGGAGAACTCTCTTTCTTATAAAAGGTTACAACCTGGGCCAGGCGCAGTGGCTCACGCCTGTAATCCCAGTATTTTGGAAGGCCGAGGCGGACGGATCACTTGAGGCCAGGAGTTTGAGACCAGCCTGACCAACATGGTGAAACCCTGTCTCTACTAAAAATACAAAAATAAGCCGGGTGTGGTGGCACATGCCTGTAATCCCAGCTACTCGGGAGGCTGAGGCAGAAGAATCGCTTGAACCTGGGACGTCAAGGTTGCAGTGAGCCGAGATTGCACCACTGCACTCCAGCCTGGGCAACAAGAGAGAGACTCTGTCTCAAAAAAAAAAGGGTTACAACCTACAGGCAGGGAAGTGGAGCCTCTGGCTGAAACTGAAAGCAGACACTTCAGAGACAGAACGGAGAGGCTGAGATTTATGCTTAGTGAGACTGGCTGTACATATATATTCAGTAGGTTATAGGACAATCTTATAAATATTTATGAGGGGTCCTAATGCATGTGTAGTGCATAAACATATATGTTACATATGACCCATATTTGTAGAGACAGTATTAAAATGCAGTAAATTTAGGCTCTGTATGTCAAAAGGTGAAACATAAGGCACAAAGCCACTTTGTGCTTAATCTCTGTAAACCAGCCAGAGCCAGTCAGTGGTTGGTGGTCAGTTATCAGGACAGGACGGAATTCTTTGTCAGGCCGCTCAGTTTTCATGGTGAACCTGTGATAAGGGAGTGGAGTCTGGCCATGGTGTCAGGTGATCTGCTGAAGTCCATGGAAGGATCTTCCAGTCTTTGTTTTTCAGATATTGGTTTCTGTTTATCTCTTAGAAAGTCTGGTAACAACACAAAGAGGGGGTACTGAGGCATATCTAACCTCCTATCTCATCAAAGCCAGGGAAACTTAAAGTTTTTCTGGGTGATCTGGGCCAAGAGGGGTCCATTCAGTCTGTCAGAGGCATCAGATTTCATTCTGGTTCCACAGGGGACTCTAGAACGTGATTCCCGGTCTCTCCACCCTAATCCTGTCATCATCCTAGGAGATTTTAGTGGCAATGTAGATAGTTCTTCCTAGCTCTGAGCTCAAAGTTTCCCAAAGTGTATTTTTCTAGTTATGAGAGACATTAATGGGTGTAGGGATAGAGAGATTAAATGAGACCTATGATCAAATAAGTTTGGAAAATGATGAATAAGCAAAGGGTAATGTAGAAGAAGAAATTTTCATTTAAAACCAAAGCTGATGATGTGGATTCCTAATAAGATAAGTGAGCAACAACCTGGAGGGGGCCCCAGGTGGGGAGAGCAATTTTTCTGCCAGACAGCTCATCACTGACAACCCACTGGCAGGACATCCTGTTCCCAAATACCTCACTCCACACATAGCCCCAACAGCACAACCTCATTCTGCACACACCCCCTCCAGTACAACCCTAGAAAACTTCCCTCCAGTCCCTGCCTCTTTGCAGACAGCCCCTTCTCTGCCGTGCTGCCCATTGCCTCCTTGCAACATATTCTCCCTGTAATGAGCTCGCTTTCTTTAACTCACTACTGTCTTGGTAAATTCTTTTACCATCTGTGACGCCAGCCCCAGCCAGTTGCACCTGCAACAGATGACAGCTACTTCTGTCTTCTAAGGAGGGTGGAATGGTTCACATCGATAAGAAAATACGTACTCCATGGCTCCATTCCACTTACGGGGACTGGAGAGGGAAGGAGAAGGTAGAAAGGAAACTAACATTTCTGTGCTTCTGCGTCTTTTCTATGTTGATGACCTGCAAGTGCAGGGCAGACAGCCCATGTGACCTGATTGCCTAAGATTTTCCTGCTGTACACCTGTTGGCCAGCAAAGTTATTACTAGGCCCACTTTCAATCTCAAAAGTGTCATAGTTTGGACGACGTATTATGTGGTTACCTGTTAATGAGGCTTTGAAAATGTAAAAGTAGGTTCAAGACCAAATAAGGAGAGGAAAGCAAAGTTGTTTTGTACAATAAAGTGAGGAGAGTTGAGTTGGGGTAGGGTGGAGGGGGCGAGGGAGATAAGAGGAAAGTTTTGAGAGGGAAAAGGGGCTAAAATTATGGAGATGTAAAAGGCTTTCACTACCACAAACCTCAGTAAAGCCACTGAACACAGACATGCCTTTTAGGGTATTTTTGGGAAGGGAAATTCATGAAGAGGGGACTGAAATCCACAACTCAATCAGCATAGAGCAAAAATAAGGGGGAAGTGGTAAGAGGTGCACTATGAATGAGCTGGAGAATTTAAACGGAGGCTGAACTCAGAGTTGAAGTGACCTTGAGAAGATAAACCCTCTGGAAATTCTCAGAATCTCAGGATGGGCCGCAGAGTATCTAAAGACGCTACAGTTCAAGGGATTGAGCCAATTGTATATAAATCTTAATGGATAGGTTGACCTCAGCATAAAACTTGGTGGAAATTTTAAACAGGTTTCTTTATTTCAGCACTTCTCAGAGCACTCATTGTATAAGGTACTTTGTGAATATCCAGATAGTATTCTTCAAACTCTCTTTTATTTCCCCAGGGTGCATCCCATAGGACAAGAAGCATTCTTTGTGACACTCTGTGGGAAGAGCTGGTTTAAAGGGGTACCTGTCTGGGCAACACTATCCCACAGGGGGCCCCATGACCAAACTAACTCTGCTTCTACCCAGAAAGGGTGCAGAGTAGCCACTAGACTTTCATGTGGCAAATGGGATGGTTATGCCCAGCCTGAAGCCAGGATGCCCTTTCTGGTTGCCTTGATTTGTGTTTAACAGCTCCAAATGCTTAATGAGGCAGTAAGAGACGTCTCTCTTGGGCAGTACTTCCCAACTAGGGGTGAGTTTGCCACCCTTACCCCCATCCCAGTGAATATTTGCAATTCCTAAAGCGTGTTTTGATTGTCACACCTGAGTGGGGAACATGCTACTGGCATCTAATGCATAGAGGGCAGTAATGCTGCTAAACATCTTTCAACGCACAGGACAGAGCCCCACAAAAGAGAATTATCTAGCCCCAAATGTCCATAACACTGCTGTTGAGAAAACCTACCGCAGGATCTTACTGGGCTTCATAGGTAAGCTTGCCTTTGTTCTGGCTTCTGTAGATATATAAAATAAAGACACTGCCCAGGCCCTCAACGTCCCGAGCCAGGGCTCAAGGCAATTCCAATAACAGTAGAATGAACACTAAATATTGATTTCAAAATCTCAGCAACTAGAAGAATGACCAACCATCCTGGTTGGCCTGGGACTGTCGTAGTTTTAGCATTGAAAGATTCAGGTTCCAGGAAAGCCCTCAGGCCTGGACTGCTGGTCACCCTAGCAGCTGAGGGACCCTTCAATACAGAATTAGTCTTTGTGCACTGGAGGTGAATATACTTTAATTTGTAACATGTGAAAACATCTATAAACATCTACTGAAGCCTGTTCTGTCTGCACCGACATTTTCATTGAGTACGTATTCTGCCTACCAGATACAGCTGCTCTACAACTTTCGAGGGCTGGTATAAAACCAGCTTTTACCTATTTTTAAAAATTACATGAATAGTAAAAACTTGGATTAAGCCAGTATTCGGGTATTTTCAATTTCCTTGGGAGCTTAGAGGATGGACAAATAAAATTCTTTATTTCAACATCAAATACATGCTATTGTTTACATATGAAGATAACCACATATATGTATAAATTCACCGTTACTTTTTAGCAATACTATAAAATCCAACAGAAAAAAATAGCATTTACTATTAAAAAAAAAAAGAATTAGTCTTTGTGGGTTTGGGGCAAGCAACTGCCCTTCTCAGTTAGGATGGGGGAATTCTGAACATTTCCAGCTAAAGCCCAGGGGTCAAGGGAATGATAAACTCCTCGGTCTTGAGCATTGAGAGAAATTCTACCAGCTCGCCCTCAGTAGAAGGGTCCATAGTCCTGCCCCTCACCCGCCTGGCTGGGAGAGCTGCCTTTCTCTCCTGCCATCCCCCTATATCCACGGCTTCTCTCAGAGGAGCTGCTGAGTGCATTTTGCAGAATGAGTGACTGGGCACTGCTTTTCCAGAAGATTCTCAGGAAATTCTGTTTGGTAGGCAGAAGCACTGCTAGACGTTTGGCTATGTGACTGTTGTTATCTCTCTTGGGAAAGCATAATTCTGGAAGGCTCTGAACATCCCCAAAGAAAAAAAATGCATCTATGTTTTAACAAAGGCAGGGTCTTGGAACATGAAATGCTTTGCACAGTCCTGAGAGAAATCTCCCATGTGTCTGGAAATGAGGCTCGCTTGCTCTCTTAATGTTTCTACTGTACTGGGGAATAGGAGAAGCCAGCTTCTCGTGTCCAGTGAGGAGGAATATTTTGTCACTGAAATTTAGAATTGCTGGCGCCTGGTGACCATAAAAAGCAGACTGCCTTTAGTTGGTTTTATTATTTTTAAATCCTCCACAGACAATGTGCCCCTTGAATGCCAGATTCTAGGATGGACTGCTCCCACTACCCTCCCCACCACTGGTCACCCCTGTCCTATCAGCCGTCAGTCTTGGCCCTTCACTTACTGTGTACAACACTTGGCAAAGTAACTAATTTCTATAAGTCCAGGCTTTCTCACCTGTAAAATTGAAATAATAATGATATTGACAGGTATTGGCTGATTTTATTAGGGTTCTCTAGAGGGACAGAACTAATAAGATATACGTATATATAAAGGGGAATTTATTAAGGAGTATTGACTCACACGATCACAAGGTGAAGTCTCACAATAAGCCATCTGTAAGATGAGGAACAAGGAAGCCAGCCGGAGTCCCAAAACCTCATAAGTAGGGAAGCCAACAGTGCAGCCTTCAGTCTGTGGTTGAAGGTCTGAGAGCCCCTGGCACCCTACTGGTATAAGTCCAAGAGTCCAAAAGCTGAAGAACTTGGAGTCTAATGTTCAAGGGCAGGAAGAATCCAGCACGATAGAAAGATGAAGGCCGGAAGACTCAGGCCAGTCTAGCCCTTCACGGTTCCTCTGCCAGCTTTTATTCTAGCCACTCTGGCAGCAGATTAGATGGGTCCACCCGGATTGTGGGTGGGTCTGCTTCTCCCAGTCCACTGACTCAAATGTTAATCTCCTTTGGCAACATTCTCATAGACATACCCAGGAACAATACTTTGCGTCCTTCAATCCAATCAAATTGACACTCAATATTAACTATCATACTGATGATATTATATGATAATATTCTGTAAACTATAAGATGCTGTTGAAAATGCAAAAAAAAAAAAAAAGGCCTTGAGCAGTGACTCACATTTGTCATCCCAGCACTTTGGGAGGGCAAGGTGAGAGGATCTCTTAAGGCCGGCAGTTCAAGACCAGTCTGGGCAACATGGCGAGACCACATCTCTACAAAAAAATAATAAAAAGTAGCCAGGCCTGGTGGTGCATGCCTGTGGTCCTAGCTACTAGGGAAGCTGAGGCAGGAGGATCCCTTGAGCCCAGGAGGCTGAGACTGCAGTGAGCTATGATCGTGCCACTGCACTCTAGCCTCAGTAACAAAGTGAGACGCTCCCTGTCCACCAACTCAAAAAAAAAAAAGAAAAAGAAAAAGAAAGTGTAAAAAATTAACAACTGATTATAACTGCTTATGTTATAAAGGATTATTTCCCATTGGTCAATTGAATGGACTAAATCAGTAGGCGTATTTTGCCATCATTAGATGGAAGAAGCCATATGAGTTAAAACCCTTTTTTTTAGAACCTGTCTCAGGTACCATTTAGCAACAGATCCTCATAAACAGGAACGCAACAAATAAGTCTTTCATGCCGCCCCTAATTTTTCATTTCCTTAAGGAGCTGATGATCTAGGTAGGAATTTAAAATGGCACAAAACAGTGGAAGAAAATCTAGCCCAGAAGGAAGAAAGGACACATTCAATGTACAAAGGTCCAAACATACAAAACTGATGAACATAGAAACATGGCCCTTATTACAAGAGGATTCTTGTTTTTATAAGACAATGGGCCGGGCGCGGTGATTCACGCCTATAATCCCAGCACTTTGGGAGGCCGAGGTGGGTGGATCACAACGTCAAGAGTTCGAGACCATCCTGGCTAACACGGTGAAACCCTGTCTCTACTAAAAATACAAAAAAATTAGCCAGGCATAGTGGTAAGAGCCTGTAATCCTAGCTACTCGGGAGGCTGAGGCAGGAGAATAGCTTGAACCTGGGAGGCGGAGGTTGCAGTGAGCCGAGATCGTGCCACTGCACTCCAGCCTGGGCAACACAGCAAGACTCCATCTCAAAAAGAAAAAAAAGAGGATGTATTTTAGGCTTTGTAAAAATACCATATTCCTGTAATGTACTCTGAAAATATGTTTCTGGGCATAGATATTAAAAACTCAATTTACTGAATTCCAGCATGTCCCCTGAAACACCACAACTGGAGGTGGTCTTTACTGCCCAAAGAAAGCAGGGTGACAGCCAGAAGCCCTAACATTTATGACTGCTCCTCATGGCTCAGCATCTGTATACACCCACCACATTCCTCCTGTGTCTTTTTTTTTTTTTTTTTTTGAGACAGGGTCTCGCTCTGTCACCTAGGCTGGAGTGCAGTGGTGTGATCACAGCTCACGGCAACCTTAACCTTCTGGACTCAAGCAATCCCCCTCACCCCGCCTCAACCCCCCAAGTAGCTGGGACTATAAGCGTGCACTACCATGGGCAGCTAAGTTTTGTATTTTTGGTAGAGACAGGGTTTCACCATATTCCCCAGGCTGGTCACAAACTCCTGGATTCAAGCAATCCACCTACCTTGGCCTCCCAAAGTGCTGAGATTACAGGCATAAGCCACCATGCCTGGCTCCTCCTGTGTCTTTACCAGGCCTTTGGGATCTCCTTGGCAGGCTCTACCTGTCTCTGATGTGGGAGCACCTCAGGGCTCTGTCCTGGCCCTTTGCCCTCTCACTCTACTCCCAAGGCTTCAGGTGCCATTTGCTTGCTGATGCCACTAAAATCTACATTGCCAGCAGCAGACAGGTGCATACATCTGTTTCCTGGACTCATCTTTTGGGCATATCATAGCAACAATCATGATGATGATGATAAACACTTGTATAGTCTTTAAGTGTGCCAGACACATTGTAAGTATTTCACATATATTAACTCATAACTCTCATGACTGCACTTGAGAAAGCTAGTATTATTATTATTATCATCTCTAAGAAGTGGAGTCACAGACAGCTTAGGTAACTTCTCCAAGATCACACAGCAATAAGGTGGAAGGGCCTGTTGGGCTTCGGAGTCTGAGTTTTTGTCACTATGCATACTGGGCCCCGTGTTCTCAAACTCAACACATCTGAAACGAAAGTATCCCGCTGTTCCTCCATGACTCCCTGTCACGTGCAACCAACCCACTTGCCCAAGCTGGAAATCTGTGAGTCACCCTGGAATTCTCTCCTTCCCACCTCCATTCAAAGTAGTTCAATCACCAAATCCTATCATTTCTACCTCCTACATATTTAAAACATCTGTTTAATGGCCTCTTTATCTCCTCCAGTCTATTCTCCACATTGCAACCAGAGGGTTCCTCTAAAAGGAACTTAATCTTGCCTCCTTTTGACTGACCAACTAGCCTTCAATGGGCTACCACTATCTGTTGGTTAAATCCAGACTCCTTAACACAGCATAGAAGGGCCTCCGTAATCTGGCCCATTCCCACCTTTGCAGCCTCGTCACTCCTCACTGCCTCGTACCCGCTCCCCTCTATCTTGGCTGGCTCTCAGTTTTTCAAATGCACTGGGCACTTTCTCTCTCATGGGACTTTATGCTCTTTCCTCTGCCCAAAATCCTCCTTCCACTCCCTAGATCAGAGCTGGGACCTTCTCTGACCAAAGACTGTGATAGGACCCTCTGCTGTATGTTCCTTGTCTCCTTTTAACTTTCCATAATACAAAATTCATCACACCTCAGTGCAATTTTTTATCTAAAGTCTATGTTCCCAATAGCATGAGGATAGGGACAATGTCTATCTTCTTCAACTCTGTATCCCAGTGCTTAGCACAGAGCCACATATATAGTGTACTATCAAGAAATATCTGTAGAATGAATGAATGGATGAATAAATGAATGAATGTCAGAGCCACTTGGAGGGATGGCATACTGGCCATAGTAGCAAAGCAAATGTTTTATATGCTTCTTTTTATTAGCCTTATGAGACAGAATTCACATACCATACAATTCACCAATTAAAAGTGCACAATTCAGTGGTTTTTAGTATATTCACAGAGTTATGCAACCACCCATTGTTGTGCGCCACCATCAATTTCAGGCCATTTTCATCACCCCCAGAGGAAACCCTGCACTCAGGAGTCATCCCCCGTTTCCTTTATATTATTACAGGTTGGGTACCCCTACTCTGAAAATCTGAAATCTGAAATGCTCCAAAAGCTGGAACTTTTTGGGTGCTGACATGATGCCACAGGCAGAAAACTTCTAATTCGACCTCATGTGACAGGTCTCAGTCAAAATGTAGGCACAGAGCACACAGTTTATTCAACATTCCCAAAGGGAAAAAGACCCTCCCAGCCCCCTCATAGGTGATGTATTTTTTCTGCACGTGCCCAGATTCCCTTCACCCGGGCACACCCACAAAGGGTAATAACAGGGCCAGACGTGTTAATGGCCCGTTCCCACAATGCCCCACAGGGGGCCAAAACTGTGTGCATTACTCACTGTGTTTTTTTGCTCATTCTCTGCCTGTGGTGTAAATATATTGTTGAAAATGTCCAGAAGGCCTGCAAATATCTCTATGGGTAACAGTGATAAGAAAAAGAGGAAGCATTCATGTTTATCTATAGCACGGAACATCAAGCTGCTGCAGAAACTGCACAGCAGTGTAAGTGTGTAGCATCCTGCTGGAAAGTATGGTGTTGGAATGGCCAGCATATATGACATGAAGAAACAAGGATAAACTGTTGGAGTCCTGTGCTGAATATGATGAACAGAAGTTAATGAAAAATAGAAAAACACCACATAAAGCTAAAAATGAAGACCTCAATCATGTATGAAAAGAGTGGATCATTGGCAGTGGACATATGCCACTTAATGGTATGCTGACCATGAAACAAGCAGAGATCTATGATGATGGACTGAAAATTGAAGAGAACTGTGAATATTCAACAGGCTGGCGGCAGAAATTTAAGTAAAGATACAGCATTAAATTTTTAAACAATTGTGGTGACAAAGCATCTGTTGGTTATAAAGCAGCAGATAAATTCACTGGTGAGTTTGCCAAGGTCACAGGTGATGAAATCTGATGCCAAAGTCTTTTTTTTTTTTTTTTTTTTGAGACAGAGTCTCACTCTGTTGCCCAGGCTGGAGAGCAGTGGCATGATCTCTGCTCACTGCCACCTCCACCTCCTGGGTTCAAGCGATTCTCCTGCCTCAGCCTCCCAGTAGCTGGGATTACAGGTGCCCACCACTACGCCCGGCTAACATTTTTGTATTTTTAGTAGAGACAGGGTTTCACCATGTTGGCTAGGCTGGTTTTGAACTCCTGACCTCAAGTGATCCACCCGCCTCGGCCTCCCAAGTGCTACGATTACAGGCATGAGCCACCGTGCACAGCCAGAACAAGTCTTTAATGCTGATGAAACATCACTGTCTTGGCGTTATTGCCCCAGAAAGACACTGACTACAGCTGATGAGACAGCACTTATAGGAATTAAAGATGCCAAGGAGAGGATAACTATGTTTAGATGTGCTAATGCAATAGGCATGCATAAGTGTACTTGCTGCGAGAAGCAAAAACTTGTTGTTTTCTGTAAGTGAATTTCCTACCAGTCCATTATTATGCTAACAAAAAAACATGGATCACCAGGGAGTCTTTTTTTTTTTTTTTAATGAGACAGGGTTTTGCTCTGTCACCCAGGTTGGAGTGCTGTGGCATGGTCACAGCTCACTGCAGCCTCAAACTCCTGGGGTCAAGCCATCCTCCTGCCTCAGCTTCCCAAGTAGTTAGGACTACAGGCATGCACAGGCATGTGCCACCACCCTCGGCTAATTTTTCTATGTTTTTGTAAAGACAGGGTTTTTCCATATTGCCCAGGCTGGTCTCAAACTCCTGGGCTGAAGCGATCCACCCTCCTCGATCTCCCAAAGTGCTGGGATTACAGGCATAAGCCACTGCACCCAGCCCAGGGACATCTTTTATGCTTGGTTTCATAAACCTTTTGTACCAGAGGCTCACGCCCACTGCAGGGAAGTCAGACTGGATGACAACTGCAAGATTTTCTTGTTCCTTGACAACTGTTCTGCTCATCTTCCAGCTGAAATTCTCATCAAAAATGTTTATGCCATGTACTTCCCCCAAATGTGACTTCATTAATTCAGCCATGTGACCAGGATATCCTTAGACCAGGAAAGAATAAATATAAAAACACTTTCTTGAATAGCATCCTGGAAGCAGTGAACAGAAGTGTGGGTGTGGAAGGTTTTCAAAAGGAATTTAGCTGAAGGATGGCTTATATGGACTACATTTTTCTTATATCTCCTTATAAGAATTTTTGATTAGATCATTTCCAGCATCCTTTCTGCTCTAAAATCTCATGGTTTTGTGTATTACATGTCATCCACAACTCTGCTTTAAATAGCAAAGTCAGAATTATTGAAGTCTGTGTCTTGTTCTCTGCATCCTCACCAGCTGGGATTGTGCCTGTACCTAGTATGTGCTCGATACATGTTTGTGACATGGATAAATGAGTGAATTAAGGTGCTGTGTTAAATATGCATGGTGTATACATGCATCGTGTCCACTCCCTACTACATGCAAACACTTGCCGATGATGAGAAGAGGTTGTTGCCAGTGCTTGGAAGACAACGACACAAAAACACAGCTGTGCATGCCTGGAATGAACTCTGGCCTGCAACTATCTTCAGTGATGATGGTGAGCCAGTGATGACTTGCAAGGATTCCTTATGTCAAGTGAAAAAAAAAGATGTCTAAGCTCTTTATATATGCAAAATATATACCTTCAGAGTCTGTAAGTAAGCAGGAAGAAGTGTATGTCAAAGAAGTTTTTAACATTCTTGGGACTACAGCTCTTCATTCATTGACCAATGGTGAAATAGCTGAAATGGTTCTGATTCAAGGTGACTGTGATAATGGTGACCATCAAGATGACATTAATACTGCAAAGTAAGTGCCTATAAACAACACGGTGAGGCTGGGTGTGGTGGCTCACATCTGTAATCCCAGAACTTTGGGAGGGGAAGGAGGGAGGATGACTTGAGGGTAGGAGGTCAAGACCAACTTGGTTAACATAGTGAGACCTTGTCTCTACAAAAAATTAAAAAGTTAGCAGGGCATGGTGGTGAGTGCCTGTAGGCCTAGCCACACAAGGCAGGAAGATTGCTTGAGCCTGGGAACTCAAGGCTACAACATTGTAGGTGGAGACTGAAAGCCTGGGGATGCTTGTTGCTGCTGTTGTCTAACAGCTGGTGCAGGTATTATAGGGATGCTACGTAGTTGCTTAGTTACCCTGAACACATTGTTTTCTCACTGTATTAAGGGCACATCACATTTTTTTTCTGTTAAGTACTTACCTGTGAATAAGTGGAAGAAAATGATTGCTTATCAGTAGCAAGTAAATTCAGAGCCATGAATGATGGTGATGCCAAATAGCCAGATTGTCCACATGGGTGCTGAGATAGTGACACCTTTGCTTTCTGAGGTTTCGCTGTACACAAACTTTGTTTCATGCACAAAATTATTCAAAATATTACATAAAATTACCTCCATCTTATGTCTATAAGGTACATAAGAAACATAAGTGAATTTCGTGTTCAGGCTTGGGTTCCATCCCCAAGATATCTCATTATGTATATGAAAATATTCCAATATTCAACTCCTTTCCCCACCAAATCTGAAATATTTCTGGTCATAAGCATCTTGGGTAAGGGATAGTTAACCCACATTTAAAGTTACATAACAGGCTGGGTGCAGCGGCTCATGTCTGTAATCCCAGCATTTTGGGAGGCCGAGGCAGGAGGATCCCTTGAGCCCAGGACTTTGAGACCAGCTTAGGCAACATAGTGAGACCTCGTAGCTACAAAATATTTTTAAAAATGTTTTTAAACATTAAAAATTAGCCAAGCTTGGTGGTTTGGGCCTATAGTCCCAGCTACTCAGGAGGCTGAGGCAGGAGGATGGCTTGAGCCCAGGAGGTTGAAGCTGCAGCGAGCCATGATCATGCCACTGCACTCCAGTATGGGCAACAGATTGAGACCCTGTCTCCAAAAAAATAAAAAATAAAATAAAGTTATATAACAAAGCCTGATATTTGTAGTGTTTTCTAGTTAACAGAGTGCTTCATATGAGTTCATTGAATCTTAAACAACTCTGTAAGGTGGACATTTTAATGCACTTGTCATTAGGGTTAAACTTCGGTGTATGGAGTGAGACCTTTAATCAATAAAAAGTTTAATCTGAAAGGAAGGGGAAGGGTGGTAGAGGTGCCTGGGGGGCAAGAAACAACTGTCTATAGACTGCTATCCTAAAGACACACATGAAGCCATGTTGTCATTCTGTCTAGACCTGCTGGACTGCACCCTAAGCCATGACATGTTGACTGTGCAAAAAGTCATTTAGCTGGGGGGATGCAGAAAGTAAACAAATATTGCATAAAGCAAATGGCTTTTGAAGTAATAATGATAACAATAATAAGTGATCTGAATTTGAATCCTGATTCTGCTACTTAAACAATTCTGTGACATTGAGCAAGTTAACCTCCCCAGTCTTGAGTTTCTTTACCTTAATATAGCGTTCATGATATATTCCTTGTAAAGTTGTTCTGAGGATTAAAGAAGCGTATATAAAGCAGCTGATATAGTGGCTGGTGCTGAAAAATAGTAAAATATTTTATTGCTAATAATAGATTTTTAAAAATACATTTAAAAACCAGTGGAGATGTATATAATTACTGAAAAAATGATAATTCATTGCTATCTAGGTTGCAGTGAAATAGATACACTCAAATGCTGCTAGTGGTGTAGTAAAACGGACTTGAAAGCAGAAGGTCAATATGATGCAAGAGCCATAAAGACGTTTCCTTTAACTTCAATATCTGCTCCTGGAGCTTTAAATTAAGGAAATAATCTAAAATAAACCAAAAAAATTAGTATGTATAAAGGTACCCATCACAGTGTAGTTGCCAATAGTAAAACCCTGGGAATGACTGAATGATGACCCAAAGGAATGGTTAGGCATTTAGGGTTAGATCAGCAAGGCATTTTTTTTCTATTTTTTTGAGATGGAGTCTCGCTATGTCGCCCAGGCTGGAGTGCAGTGGTGCGATCTCAACTCACTGCAACCTCTGCCTGCTAGGTTCAAGCGAATCTCCTGCCTCAGCCTCCTGAGTAGCTGGGATTACAGGCGTGCGCTACCACACCGGGCTAATTTTTGAATTTTTAGTAAAGAGGGGGTTTCACCATGTTGGTCATGCTGGTCTCAAACTCCTGACCTTGTGAACTGCCTCTTCGGCCTCCCAAAGTGCTAGGATTACAGGCCTGAGCCACCGTGCCCCACCAGCAAGGCAAAGTATTTAGCAGCCATTGCAAGTACTATGAAAACTCTTTGGATGCAGAGACACCCACATTTGCAAACATCCTGAAAGCCTGGTAGAGTGTGAAGACAGAAAAGAAAGCAAAGTGGCAGAAATACAGTTAAAAGGGCATGCGGCTACCAGAGGGGGCAAGCCTTATAGATGTTGTTCAGGATCATGGGTTTCATCCTAATTGCAATGGGAAGCCGCTGGAGAATTCTGAGCAGAGGGTGACATAACCAGAATGGTGGGTTTTAAATGATCCTTCCTTATAATGTGGAAAACTATTCTTTTAAATGCAAGTATGCAGACAAGGCATTATGCAAAAATATATTAGAGTGATTGCATAGAGAGTAGGGTTTTTTCTCCCTTGTCAAAAATTCCCCAATCCTATTTCTGACACTTCATATGAAAGCTGCATGTGCAGTCTTATTATTATTTTGCAAGCCTGGGGCTTAGGCAAAAAAAGAAAAAAAAAATCCCCAATCCTGTTGACACAACATTCCCTACTTTAAAATAGAGAAAACAGTTATCCTACAGAGAGTAGCTGTGTTTTCTGTGAAACATTGTGTCCCACAAATGTAGGAGACTTTATGCACAGAGTGGGGAGGCTTGGGAAGGAGGCTGTTATCTTACGAAATGGGCTACGGGGTGCGGTAGGAGGTGAAAGTGTGTTATCGACCTCAATCAGAGGTTCCTTTTCCAGTGGGTGATAAACCATCAAAAAGAGCTTCCTGTTGATGTTACAGATGTTATAACTTCACTTATCACTGTTTGATCTCCCCTTGCATCCTACCCTCGGGGGCAGGAGTCTGTCAGCTCAAAGCAGAGATAAGGGGGCCACATGTCCCAGGGCTTGGCAGTTGGAGCCCTGAACCCAGACCTCAGTAGGAAGCATCAGCGTGCATCCATTCCCAGTAGCCTCTGAGCAGGAGCAGGCAAAGTGCCTTCTTTTTGAAATAGGGCATCACTGTGTCACCCAGGCTGGAGTGCAGTGGCGTGATCATGGCCCACTGCAATCTCTGCCTCTGGCACTCAAACGATTTTTTCACCTCAGCCTCCCAAGTAGCTGGGACTACAGGCGCATGCCACCACATCCAGCTAATTTTTTGTACATACGCACACACACACACACACACACACAGACACATATACAACATAGCAAAACCTCGTCTCTATATGTATGTTGCCCAGGCTGGTCTCAAACTCCTGGGCTCAAGCTATCTGTCTGCCTTGGCCTTCCAAAGTGCTGGAACTATAGGCTGAAGAGTCTTTTGGAGCAAATCATCTTCTCATCATCAGCAAGTGTTTGCATGTAGTAGGGAGTGGACACGATGCATGTATACACCATGCATATGTAACACAGCACCTTAATTCACTCATTTATCCATGCTACAAACATGTATCGAGTACATACTAGGTACAGGCACAATCCCGGCTGGTGGGGTTGCAGAGAACAAGACAGACTTCAATAATTCTGACTTTGCTAATTAAAGCAGAGTTGTGGATGACATGTAATACACAAAACCATGAGATTTTAGAGCAGAAAGGATGCTGGAAATGATCTAATAAAAAATTCTTACAATGAGATATAAGAAAAATGTAGTCCAGAGAGGATAAATGCCTCAGATTTTTAGGTCATTGAAGTTCAAGTCAAGTGGATTTTCTACTAAACTCTGGTGCGTCTTATAAAGATAGAAGCATATTGCTGCAACGCAGTCCTAGCAAGAGTGTGCACAGAAGTGTAGCTTAAATAAAGGAATCATTATCTCTGATACGTGATAAAAATGCCGCATCATTGTCCTTAATCAACTGAGGATCTCTAAAATGACACTGAAATATGTGTGTTCAAAGATCTTTAACAATCCTATGATCTTGTAAATCTTGGAGTAGCATCATGGAAGGTTCTGGTCCGAGAGTGGTCCACACAGAGGCTAGAGCTGTATGAATGTTGCGCGACATTGGATGCTGCCATATCTACACTGGGTTCCTGTGAATGGATAATAGAAATAGCAGGCCAAGCATCTTGGCATGATCCCCACAGTTAGCTGTAGCTTGAATTGATTACTTAGTGTCCATGGCTGAGTCAGGAGCAGAGCGAAGTGTGTATTGACACTGGCAGGGCAAACCTAGAGCAGGTGGAGAGCCCAGTTAGGAAATCACTCCACATGGCTCCCAGTGTTCTGCTTTCCTCAAATCTTGAGTAATAAGGGGCTTCATGTTTTTAACATGAACTGTGCAAAGGGAAGCAAACTGCAGCAATAGACGTAGTTCCACAGTGAGCTGTGATACATCAACGGGTCATAAAACACTGAAAGGGACTCAGCCCAAGGGGTGGCTTTCTGACTTGCATTTAGAGAATAAAAATGTTAATAGCGGCTGGGCGCTGTGGCTCACGCTTGTAATCCCAGTACTTTGGGAGGCTGAGGCGGGTGGATCACGATGTCAGGAGTTTGAGACCAGCTCCTGACCAGCATGATGAAACCCTGTCTCTACTAAAAATACAAAAATTAGCCAGGTGTGGTGGCACTCACCTGTAATGTCAGCTACTCAGGAGGCTGAGGCAGGAGAATCGCTTGAACCCGGGAGGTGGAGGTTGCAGTGGGCTGAGGTCGCACCATGGCACTCCAGCCTGGGCAACAGAGAGAGACTCCGTCTCAAAAAAAAAAAAAATGTTAATAGCTACCATCTGTTGTTCACTACAGAAAGGACATTCTGTTAAGTGCTTCGCTTACTTACTTATATTATTTAACCTTAAACAACTTTATGAGATTTAAAAAATGTCAGATATTTATTATTAACCCAATTTTACAGATGAAAAAACTGACAATCAGAGAGGTTAAGTAACTTTTCCCAAGTCACCCAGTTGCCAAGTAGTGGAACCAGGATTGAAACCTGACTATATCTAACTCAGAAGCTATTACTCAAGTTGCACCAGGCAATTTGTTCACAGCAAGGGATTGACATCATAGAGGCCTACAAATCTGTTTTCTTTGTCTGTTTTATATCTGGGTCATTTTATCCTCCTCCCATTCTTCTTTCCTCTTAAGTTTCTATTTTGGGATTTTAGGCCCTCCAAAGAGCCTGAAATCAGCCTTCCTTCCCTTCCTGCTGTTATCCCACAAACTGTAACAGCCATTTTTGGTTGGCCTCATTTGATGCTTAATGACAAAGAAGTTGTCCTCAAAAATTTATTCTTATCTATTGCCCAACGTCCCCTACTCACTTAATCTTTGAATACATCACATATAGATTCACAGATGAGCTAGGTTGGAAAGGATCTTTGCTAATATCTAGAGACCTACTTCTTCATTTTACAGAGGAAGAACATGAGTCCCTTTAGGGAAAAACAAATTGTCTGAGCTCATGTGGCACATTGGTGCCAGAGCTGGGACTTGATCTTAGGCCTCTTAACTCCTCCTTTAGTGCTCTTTCCACTCTACCTGGCTGCGTGTGTATTTGTGGTATCTAAATGTGTGCCACAGGGAGAGAAAGAGATTACTAATCTCCTCCATCTACACAAACTGTCTGTACCAGGGAGCTGGGCAGAGCATGGCCAAAAGAGACAGGAGGCATTATCTCTCCCTTCACCCTGCTGTACTCAACGAGCGAGATTGCTATCTTCTGAGTGGCAGTGCTCCCGCCTTGTTGGAAATGTTGAAACACTTGTGACTGACCTCCAGTGACACAGAAGCTTCTGGGTAGGGGCTGGAGAAGGGTCGGGGAGATATTTCCGTTAGGACATCGCTGAAACACAGACTGGGATCAGATTGTGCTCATAGTCCTAAGGGTAAGTACTGTCTATGGAGACAGGATTTTAAATTAGTTTGAAGTGTGCATTTGTTTGCGAGCATATATGTGTAGAAGTTTTAGAGAGGATTCTCTGTTTATGTGCTGAGATTCCAGGGTGCGGAATTCCACTTGCAATCAGCTTACAGTGAGCCTAAGATTACACTTTATGGACATGAATTTCTTGTGCCTGAGACCTGACATCTGTCTACACTAGCAACAGCAGCCATTGGGGCTTCGGCCAGAAGGTACATGGATTTTGGGTCCAGCAAAAACTGGTTCCAAATCCTCACTCTGCTAAACTTTTGTGAGCCTCAGTTTCCTCATCTGTAAAATGGGCATAAAACACCCACCTTACAGGGTTGCTACATGGATTCAGACAATGTACATTTAGTGCCAGTACAGGCTCCACCAATAACAGCTATGAAGTTTCCTTTTTAAGTCAAATGGGAACCAGATCTCACAGAATATCTTCCCCCATAAACATCCTATAGGAATGTTTTCCCTGAGAAAACACTCTGAGCAGCAAAGGACTAGTATGTGTGGAGGGAAGACAGCCAGCCTGGGAGTTTTAAAATTTTATGAATAGAGGTCAGAGAATGTGCACCATGAAAGAAAAAAGCCATGCGAGCATCTGGACAAGGAAAAGCTAATAACAGCACAAAACAGAAACAGTCGACCCTTATATAGAGCTTACTATCTGCCGAGGACTGTTCAAAGAATTTTACACAGATTGGCCCATTTATTCCTCACAACCCTAAAGACGTAAGTGCTACTAACAGCCTTATTTTCCAGTTGAAGAAACTGAGGCGCCAAGGTGTTAAGGGACTTGACTGAATCAGTGAAAGAAAACTCTTCTGGAGAATTTCATTACAGAAGAGTTAGATCAGGCTTTTCTCCATCTCTCCAACGTGGGAGGGGCTCAGACAATGCGGTGCTGGGAAGCATGTATCAGGTACTCAAGGAAGACTTGTTGATTGGCTGATCCTGCTTCTCGTTCTGTGTGTTGACCTATTTTGTGAGCTTTGGCAAACTACCCAATTAAATGCCTTGAGTAGGATCTGTTACATAATTGGTGGCACACAACGCAAAATGAAAATCTGGGGTCCGTTACTCAAAAATTATTATGAATTTAAAGATGACAGCCACAAAGCATCAGGCCAATCATGGGGTCCTTGTGAGCACAGGGCCCTACTAGTCTGCACGGGTTGCAAGTCCATGAAGCCAGCACTGGCCCTGAATCCTGACGAGGAGGCAGGAATGGTACTGGAAGTTTCCATGGTCTCATGTAGCCCTCCTAATAATTCTGAGTTCCCCCCCACCCCCGGGTTGGAGAGATGGAGAAAGGCCTGGTCTAACTCTTCTGTGCTAAAGTTCTCCAGAAGAGTTTTCTTTCACTGAATCAGTCGAGTCCCTTAACACCTTGCTGCCTCAGTTTCTTCAACTGGAAAATAAGTCAAATAAAGAGACATTTGACTGCCCGATTGAAAGAGGAGAAAAGCGAAACTCTGAGACATTAAGTGGCTCCCCCAAGGTTAAACATTTATTATATGCAAATTGATTTAGTAGCAATGTGTACAGAGTGTTACACATTGAAATGCTTTTTCCATCCCTATCCCTGCCGTGTCTCTACGTACTGTGCTATGAATTGCGGAGTGTAATATATGCAGTCCCAGCCAACAAGATGCATAATCTATAGAGGGTGCATAATCTGTAGAAGGTGTCTAGTTTCCCTAAAATTTAGCAGGCCAATCGATGAAACAGAATAATTTGACCCCTTCTAATTCATCTGGAGCTTTGTGGGAACTAGCAAAATGAATCCATGAATACTGCTTGAGTAGCTTGCAACTTTTTGTGTTCTTGCTGATTTAGTCTTGGAACTAAGTTGCATCCACATTGCATTCATCTCTAGTAGTTCCTTGCAAAACTGCTTTCCCCAAAATTACTAATTAGAAACTCTGGATGACTTGCTTTCCTGCTAGAAATTGGCAGTGCTTGCACCTAGAAATAAATGTGACTGGAGGTGTGGTTTATCTAGTTGAGGCTCAAAGTTGCTCTTTCTCACTTTTGAATCTCACTTTTTAGTCCATTTCAGAAAAATTCTAAAATAACAAAATGTCAGAACTGAATTGATTTAGCCCACTCCTCTCATTTTATAGACAGGGGAACTGAGGCTCAGGGAGAGGAAATAATGTGCCCAAGGAATGTATAAAGTTGTTGAACTGGAATGTTCATCTAGGTTCTCATGCCATATTCCAGATGAGCCCTAGCCTCATAACCACCTGGGGTGAGGACCCTGACATGGTGACCAGAGCCAAAGAGAATCCAGGAAAGATTTCTCTGATATGAGAATGAAGGTGATCCTGTAACCCTCTGTTGTCCTTTTCCCCATGATATTTGGCACACTCCATCCCTCCCTTCCCTCAGCCTGGCGTTTTGACCTTCTCTATTCCCTGGTGAGTGACTCATTGAGTCATAGGAACAGGCATTGTTTAGGACCAGGGACGTTGCAGGACCCCGTGGTTTCGTACATTGTGTTGCTCTCACCTGAAAATCATGAATGGGCCCAGTGTTCTTACAAGGCCTTATGGAAATGGGTGTGTTTATAAATTTAAGATAATTTTGAGTTGGAATGTTCTGGTCCAAGGATCATCCCCTGGTACCTATATATGCCAGGCTCTCTACTGAGCATTTTCCTGTTTTTTTTTTTCCTTTTTCTGAAGAATGGGGTCTCACTATGTTGTCCAGGCTTGTCTCAAGCTCCTGAGCTCAAGCCAACCTCCCACCCCTGCCTTTCTAATTGCTGTGATTACAGGTGTGAGCCACCACGCCCAGCCAGCATTTTCAATACTGAATGCAATGTGGTGAAGGCTCTGGCCTCAAACCACCTGTGTCTGAATTATGTCCCCTCCACGGGGGATTACAACCTGGTTTTCTCATATGTAAAACTGGGAGAACAATAGTATCTACCTCATAAGGTTGTTATTCTGAGGATTAAATAAGATAATTGATGCAAAATGTTTTTTATGATATGGCACATACATGGTTAACACAAGACATGTGTGAGTTAAAAACATGAAACAGGCTGGGCACGGTGGCTCACACCTGTAATCCCAGCACTTTGGGAGGCTGAGACAGGAGGATTTCTTGAGCCCAGGAGTTTGAGAACAGCCTGGGCAACATGGCAAGATCCTGTCTCTCAAAAACTAAAAAATTAGCCAGGCATGGTGGTATGCACCTGTGGTCCCAACTACTCGGGAGGCTGAGGCGGGAGGATTGCTTGAGCCCAGGAGGTCGAGGCTGCAGTGAGCCGTGCTTGCACCACTGGACACTCCAGCCTGGGCAACAGAGCAAGACCCTGTCTAAAGAAAAGAAAAACCCACAAAACAGATGTCATCCCCATTTTACAGATATAACCCTGAAGCTGGAAAAGTAAAGCAACTCACAGCTAGGAAGGCCATAGCTGATGTCCTAAACACAATCTATTTGGCCACTGAGTCTCTACACCTGACCATTTGCCTATACTCGCTTGTGTGGTCGCTTTGCAGTATACTCAGCTGTTTCCACATTATGCTATTTACATGTGGTCAGATATAAATCCAACTTTGTTAGAAGACAATCAATTCCACTAAAGCTGTCCCCAAAGCCAGGGTTGGCAAGACACCTTTAGCTAGATTGCTATTCTCCCCTCCTTCCATCCATCCATTGCCTGTCCTTCAAATAATTCCCTCTCAGTGACTCTTCCCTGAACATTCTATCTCTTGGGGATCTCTTTTTCCTCTGAAATATAATGTATTATTGATACCACTCCTTCTGACAACTCATTATTCTTCACCTGCGGCATCTCTTCTGCTTTTTGACTTTTCACATATTAATGTCTTGATTTTCCAAGTGCAAATGAACTCTTGAAAGTACAAATGGCCTTTTCTCCTTCACACCATCAAGAGTATTTCACACAGGACCATGTGCATGGACCACTCGATAAATATTTGATTGATTGAAATTCAGACATTTAGGTGATCATCTCAATGTTCTATTAACATGGTGAGATATAATTTATTTAGATAAATTTGGTGTCATGCTGATTTAAGGCACTCAGAAAATCTAGGCTTATTTCAATGTCTGAAAACTTTTTTGGCTATAGTTAATAACAACGTATTGTATTCTTGAAAACTGCTGAGAGAGTAGATTTCAAATGTTCTCACTACAAAAAATGATAAATATGTGAGGTTATGTAGCTGTCAATTCATTTGATTTAGCCATTCCACAATGTATACTTATTTCAAAACATGTTGTACACAATAAATATGGATAATTTTCACCAATTAAAAAAATAGGCCGGGTGCAGCGGCTCATGCCTATAATCCTAGCACTTTGAGAGGCTGCGGAGGATCACTTGAGCCAGGAGTTCAAGGTTGCAGTGAGCTTTGATCCTACCACTGCACTCCAGCCAATTAGGAAAATTTTTTAATTTATTTTTTATTAACTAATTAAACAATAAAAAATAAATATTTTTCTTAATTGGAAAAAATGCATGTTAATTGCAGAAAACTTTGAAAATGACAGAAAGTATAACAAATGAAATAAAACATCCTCAATCCCAATACCTGGTTTTGTTAACACTTACATGTATCTTCTTTCATTCCCTCCATATGAATAAAGTGCATTTAAATAACATCCTAAACTTATTTTCTATAGATTCATATTTATGAATAAATCTATATTTGATAAACAAAATTATTGTTAATGAAATATTCTGGACCGCGTGCAGTGGCTCACACCTGTAATCCCAGCACTTTGGGAGATTGAGGTGGGTGGATCACTTGAGGCCAGGAGTTCGAGACCAGCCTGGCCAACACGGTGAAATGCTGTCTCTACTAAAAATACAAAAATTAGCCAGGCATGGTGCTGCACACCTGTAATCCCAGCTACTTGGGAGGCTGAGGCAGTAGAATTGCTTGAACCTGGGAGGCGGAGGTTGTAGTGAGCCAAGATTGCGCCACTGCACTCCAGCCTGGGTGACAGAGCGAGACTCCGTCTCAAAAAACAAACAAATGAAAGAAATATTCTGGATCTGGGGAGCTGACACATGAATTGGGTGCGTTATTACTGAACTAATATGATGAGAAAGAAGTTTAATGACCCAGAGTTTTCTCTCTTTATAAATTTTCATTCTTTTTATGGTCACTTTTTTTTTGAGACAGGGTCTCACGTTGTCGCCCAAGCTGGAGTGCAGTGGTGCAACCACGGCTCATATAGCCTTGATCTCCCAGGCTCAAGTGATCCTCCTGCTTCAGCCTCCCAAGTATCTGGGAGTACAGGTGCACTCCACCAGGCCCAGCTAATTTTGTAACCCATCTCCTGTTTCCCCCAAGAATACTTTTGTCTCTTACCCTCATGTAACATCATATACATTTCTGCTACATGATGATTAGAGACAAGTTCTATTTAGAAATAACTCCCAAGAATGGTTTTTATATTTTATTTTCATATTGAAAATGAGTCAGATTTGCTTCAGCCTCAAAGAGAATTAGTTGTACTTTTTTTTTTTTCTAAATAGAAAATGGGTTAAAACATTTTTTGTAGAGATGGGGATCTCACTATGTTGCTCAGGCTGGTCTCAAACTCCTGGACTCAAGCGATCCTCCCACCTTTGCCTCCCAAAGTGCTGGGATTACAGGTATGAGCCACCACGCCCAGCCTTATGTTCACTTTTTACAAAATTGTGATTATATTTTATGTAGCTAAATACAATTGCATTGTATATTTTCGTAGAACAGATTTCTTTCTCCAGATGAGTTCTTCCTAAATGTAATTTTAAACGGCCATATGGTCTTCCATTCAAAGCCTCAATCCTCATTTCTTCAGTTTTTGTTTTTTTCTTTAGATTGCTTCCCATTTTTCACTTTTATAATGACGCTGTACAGAGCTCTTTTGCATAATAGCTTTGGTCTGTTCTGGATTGTTTGTAAATTGTCTGCTCTACACTCTTTACCCATTTGCTGTTTGGGGGCCCTAGTGTTTTTCTTAAAAATTTATATAAACCAAAGATGCAAAATCTTTAAAATAGTGGTTTGCCATACTAGTTTCAGTTTTTTTTTTTTCTGTTTGCCTTTAAATTGTGTTAACATGTGAAGTTCTAATAGTTTAAAGCCAAATCTATTTTTCATGTATTTCTTTGTGATTTCTTCCATTGCATATAAACTGAGAAAGTTTTCTCTCATCTGGGGATTTAACAAATATTATTAAATATAGTAATATTCAATCCTAATTTCTTCTAATTTTAATGGCTCGATTTTAAAATATTTACCTCCTTAATCCGTTTGGAATTCATTTTGCTATCTAGGGTCTGGATCTAAGTTATTTTCTTTTCCCTTACAGGTAGCTAACCCATTGTCTTGTGGGCAACATTTGTTAAATAATGATTTCCTTTCCTCCACTTGCTTTGTGAACTACTCTTATAACATTTATTGTACACACAGGCATATTTTTTCAAGTCTACACTTCTCTTAAAAAGTGGTAGTCAGAAATCTACCTTACCACAATTCCTTTTTTTTTCTTTCTTTCTTTCTTTTTTTTTTTTTGAGACAGAGTCTCACTCTATCCCCCAGTCTGGAGTGCTGTGGCACAATCTCGGCTCACTGCAATCTCATCTTCTAGGTTCAAGCGATTCTCCTGCCTCAGCCTCCAGAGTTGCTGGGATTACAGGTGCCCACCACCTCACCCAGCTAATTTTTGTATTGTTTTAATAGAGACAGGTTTCACCATCTTGGCCAGGCTGGTCTCGAACTCTTGACCTCAGGTGATCCACCCTCCTTGGCCTCCCAAAGTGCTGGGATTACAGGTGTGAGCCACTGCGCCTGGCCCACAATTCCTTTTCAAATTGCAATTTCCACGCTTTTTGATTGTTCTTATGTTTTCCCAGATACATTTTAGAGTAACCTCAAGTTATAAAAAACTCACCATAATTTCTATTAGAATTATATTAGGCCAATAAATTAACTTTAAAAGTGATTTTTAAGTGTTACAGCTTCTCAACCTGAAATAGCATCTTTTTATGAGTTTAAGTCTTTCATGTCTCTCAATAAATTTTTATTATTTTCTTCAAAATAATTTTCTTATAATTAATATTATTTTTAGATATTTCTATTGTTGTAGTTGCTAAATCTCATGGTATTTTTCCCCATTTTATTTTATGTCTGTTGCTAGTATAAGAATAGCTGGTAATTTTAGAATATTTATTATATCTACAGGACTTTACTGAGCAATCTCATTAATTCCTCTAGTTTTGCAATGAATTCTTTTGGATTTCTAGGTGTAAAATCATATATTTTGCAAGTAAGAATGAATTTGACTTCTCCTTGCCCAAAACTGTACTTTCATTTTGTTAATGTAGCAGCTGACAGCTCAGGCTCCAGCACCAGCCTGCCTGAGCACAAAGGCTGATGAACTGTTTTTGTCATCTTGAGCATATTAGGTAGCCTTTCTGTGTCTTAGTTTTGTCCTCTGTTAATTAAAAAATAATAATAGTATCTACCTCCTGGGGTGGTTGTGAGAATTGGATGAGTTAATGTACATAAAAGTGTCTGCCACATAAAACATGCTCAGTAAATATTCAATACCCTTATTATTATTAGAGATGGGAGGAACTTTCCATTTCCAGAAATTATAACTTCTAGTACTCATTTCAGATAAGGGTTGCAGCATACACCCTTGCTCTCAAATAGCTGCAAAATAATTTACCATTTTGTCAGATACTGATTATTGGTGCAGTAATCAATACTGCACCGACTTATTATTCTTTACTATAGTAAGAAAAAATCCTCATACTTTTATTAACTTCAAAAATCAGTAATAAGTATTCAGTTTATCCAGTACATTTTGGCACTTTACCAAGATCATAATTTTAAAAATTTGCTCTATCAATATTGTATTTGTATTATATAAAAGACAGCTTCCTGACATGATTGGGATTTAGGATTTTGAGTCAGTTGGTTTGGGAAACATGAGTCTTCCAGCTGGCAACGCGGCAAAGTTTTCAATCTTCCTAAGCCTTAGTTTCCTCATCTATGAAGTAGTGGTAATGTCTATTTTTGTAGAGTGAGAGGATTAAAGCACATGGAAAATACTCAATGTTTGTTTCCATCTTTGTAATAATCAATTTCCTCAACATTCTGGGCTAACTTCTTGATATTACCATATATATATACCTCCATATTCATAAATGAGATGAACCCAAGAGTTTCTGTCTTCCTGTGCCCTGTATTGGCTTGTAGAGTAATAATTATGTGTTCCTTAAAAGTTTGAAACTCCTCATTTGTCAAACCATCTGGACAGGTATTGAGGAGGTAAGTCTGATAATGCTTCTAATTTATTTATTTATTTATTTATTTCTCTTTCTTTCTCTCTCTCTCTTTCTCTCTTTCTCTCTCTTTCTTTCTTTCTTTTCTTTCTTTTCTTTTTAATAGAGATGGGGTCTTGCCTTGTTGCCCAGGCTGATCTCCAACTCCTGGGCTCAAGCTATTCAACTGCCTCAGCCTCCCAAAGTGCTAGGATTACAAGTGTGAGCCACTGGGCTCAGCCAATGCTTTTAATTTCTAAATAATAATAGCTTGCATTCATTGGATGCTTAGTACTATGTGCCAAAAGTTCTAATAACTATTTCACATAGCTCATCTAATTTCATCCTCAGAAGTAGTTATCATTTATATTTGTCTTATCTAGTCCCGAAATTAGTTACTGTTCCCATCTTACATATTAAAAGACTGAGGCTTTGAGAGGTTAAATAGCCAGGCCAAGCTCATGCAGAGAATGAGCTGGGATTTGAACCCAAGCAGTCTGACTCCAGGTTCTTTGTCTTTAGTGGCTAGATACCATGCTGCTTCCTAAACTTATTTCTTGTTATTTTGGTTTGGTTTTGGTCTAAGCTTTCCGTGCCATATGGAATCAATTTTGTTAATTTATACTTTTCTAGGAAACTATCCATTTTACTGAGATTTCGTCAAAAAAAATTTTGTAGTCTAACTTTTTTTAAAACCTCTTCTTTTTTTTGGTACCCCATTTTTGTTGAAAAATGTTAAGCCCTTCTGTTTCTGAGATTAATAGTCCCTATATTATTAATTTGGTTTATTTGTGTTTCCTCCTTTTCTTGATTATTGGAAACTGCATATTAAACTGGGAGAGAAAGTCTAGCAATGTGGAGGAGGCTGGATGTTACAAAATGGAAATAAAGATTTTTTTATTTTTAAATTTTCCATTTCCATCCAGCTTTGCTTTCTTTTCGCCTTACTTCACCCCAGCCTTTAAAGAGCAGGATGCTCGGGGCTGAAAAGAGCCTTAGGAGTACTTTGCCAAGCTCCCTAATTCACCAGGGCCTAGAGGGGACATCTCCCTGTCCAAAGTCACACCGTTAGCAAGTGAGAGAGCCAGGAGAAGGCAGGCCCTAGCTCCCTTCTTTCCCCTTCTTTTGTTCTCCCTTCTTTTTGTTCTCTTTCCATTATACCTTAGCTAATGTTAAAAACAACAAATTAATGGAGACAGCAAAGAAAGTTTACAGCTACTTCATTTGAAAAGATTAATAAAGTCAGTTGACAATGTTGATTATAATTACTTTGATCCATATGATTTTTCTTTTTTTCTTTTTTTCCTTTTCAGACAGAGTCTTGCTCTGTCACACAGGCTGGAGTGCAGTGGCGTGATCTCAGCTCACTGCAACCTCCGCTTCCTGGGTTCAAGCAATTCTCTGCCTCAACCTCTCCAGTAGCTGGGATTACAGGTGCCTGCCGCCATGCCCAGCTAATTTTTGTATTTTTAGTAGAGACAGGGTTTCACCATCTTGGCCAGGCTGGTCTTGAACTCCTGACCTCATGATCCACCCACCTCGGCCTCCCAAAGTGCTGGGATTACAGGTGTGAGCTACTGCGCCTAGCCTAATCCATATGATTTTTCATAGAAATCATCTTCTATTGTGATCTTGTTTTAAACCGTTCTTTCTAGAATAAACCTATCCAAAGAAAGCATGGTGTATGGCAGGAAAGTGGGCACCTTTTTATTCTCTCCCTGATATTACGCTGTACCTATTGGAAAGGCCATGAGAAAGCTCCTATATCAGTGGAGGAGGGAAACTTAATAAAATGGAATCCAGCCTTAACTCAAGTCTGAAGCAAACAAAATAAATGCTCTTAGCACTGGGACGAAGTAGGGTTTTTTTTGGTCGGGGGAGGAGGGACAGGGTTTTACTCTGTCACCCAGGCTCTTCTCAAACTCCTGGTCTCAAGTGATTCTTCCACCTCGCTCTCCAAAGTGCTGAGATTACAAGCATGAGCCACCGTGCCCAGCCTAAAGTTTGGTTTTGAGGTGCCTGGCAGGGCACTACATTAGTGTGGGGTCTGGATGTCAAAATTCAGCACAGTGGAAGAGGACAGAACCGTCCCTACCTCGAGGATGGAACAAGGCACACCAAACCCTCACACAGTCCATGCGCTTTTTCACAACATAATTACCTTAAATTGCCCATTTCCCGGTTATTTGGTGTGTGTGTGTGTGTGTGTGTCACGTGCACGCGCAAATGAGCAGATGTCTCTGCTGATTGTGTGATCAGCAGTCTGCAATTAGACTCCAAGGAACAACCTGCTCATTGTGGTTAGGGGCCATTAGCCACTTAAATAATGACATCTGTCATAATTTTCATACCTTGGATCTTATCTCCAAACTGTACTCAAAACAAATGCCTAAGTTTTCTAAAATAGACCAATCCAATTTTTAATAGTTCTAGTCACCATCGTGGTGGAGGAGTTTAGGGTTGAATAATACCTAATAATTACTGAGTGCCTCGTATATGCCTGGAATTGTATAAAGGTCTTTACAAACAGCATAAATCACTGAGCTCATGCAAGAACTCTGTGAAGTAGGAAACTATTATTCTTCTCACTTTATAGATACTGAAATTATTAAACTGAGACACTGAATTCAATAATTAACATCTAGAAGGGAACTGAACTGAAATTAGTATTTAAGAATGTTGGACGTCCATACTATTTACTGTTTTCATTTGGATGAGCTGCTGTGTGTCATTTGGCTAGTAAGGGAGACAGGGTCTTACTCTGTCACCGGGCTCTTCTCAAACTCCCGGCCTCGGTGATCCTTCCACCTTGCTATCCCAAAGTATATGCTCTGAGTATATGCTCAGAATATATTAAAATGTGGAAGATGGTGTAGGCAATCTAGTTTTGTATAAAGGGCCAAAATAAGGCATTAATCTTAAAATAATGGAACATATATCAAATTCAGCGATTCTCAACTAGGAGCAAACCCTCCTACCTCAGGGGGCTTTGGAAATGTGTGGGGTCATTTGGGGTCCCTTTGGCCATTACACTGGCCTGTTACACTGGGGGGCTTCCAGGAGGCTCCACAACCTGCCGTCTGCAAGACAATTTTAGACAATAAGGACTTGTCTGGCTCCAAATGTCAGATACTACTGAGAAACACTGATCAAGGGCAATGGTAGGAATTCGAAATGATACTGTAAAACTCAAAGGTGGCAAACTCAAATGCCTTTAGGGATTAGTCAGGAAGTGAAGAAATCATGTCCCATTTTAGGGGCATACAAATTCAAATCACTAAAGCACTTCATCAGACAAAAATTAGGTGTCAAATGTGGCCTGTGGATCGCCCGGTTGGAGCCTTTTAATGGAGGTTTTTTCTGACCAAAAAAACATGTTTATGATATATTAAGAGGGAAAAAAAAGTTAACAATCTGTATGATTCCATGTTTTAAAGACATTGTCTCTGTGTACATACATTATTTACATATATGCATGCACTTATATTCATGAAAATATTTAGAAAAATTTCTGGAAGGATATGGAATAAGATTTGGGGTAATTTTGGCTGGGCGCGGTGGCTCACGCCTGTAATCCCAGCACTTTGGGAGGCCAAGGCAGGCAGATCACCTGAGGTTGGGAGTTCGAGACCAGCCTGACCAACATGGAGAAACCCCGTCTCTACTGAAAATACAAAATTAGCAGGGCATGGTGGTGCATACCTGAAATCCCAGCTACTTGGGAGGCTGAGGCAGGAGAATCGCTTGAACCTGGGAGGTGGAGGTTGCAGTGAGCCGAGATCGTGTCATTGTACTCCAGCCTGGGCAACAAGGCAAAACTCCATCTCAAAAAAAAAGATTTGGGGTAATTTTTTTTTTTTTTGATACAGGATCTCACTCTGTCACCCAGACTGGAGTGCAGTGGCATGATCATGGCTCACTGCAGCCTCAACCTGGACTCGGGTGATCCTCCCACCTCAGCCTCCTGAGTAGCTGAGACTATAGGCACGTGCCAGGCACACCTAGCTAATTTTTTTGTATGTTTTTAGAGATGGGGTCTTGCTATGTTACCCGGGCTGGTCTTGACCTCCTGGACTCAAACAATCCACCTGCATCGGCCTCCCAAAGCGCTGGGATTATAGGTATGAGCCACTGTGTCCGGCTCAATTTGGGGCGATTTTCTAAAATGCGTTGCTCATTCATATTTTTAATTCTTTGACTACAAATGTCTACTAGTTGTGTAATTTTAAATAAATAAAGTAGAAGAGGAGCCTTAAAAAATAAAAGCTTTGAGTGTAGTATTGGAAAACAGCCCAGGCAACCTACTGGCCAACCCCCTCAAAGGGAGAATCATGTCTGTGATTAAGGACAAATGAGATATTCAATATTAGACAATCGATACTAAAGCACCAGAATTCCTTTAAAAATGGAACATTGTTGTTTTCTCAAACACACTGGTCTAGCTTCTAGCCCCCTTCCACAATTTTCATTTCTTTCATGACACAATAAAGCTCTTCTGGTAAAGTCCAGTCTTCCTTGTGCAGCTGCCCTGGCAGGGGTCTTGAGGAACCCCAGATGAGGCTTGAGAAATCAGCATCTGTACTGAAATTTATCTTAGGGGGGCTTATCCAAAATTAGACAAGAGCAGGACATTTTCAAGACAGCTCTGCCCCTTTTTCAATCAAGTCACCAAATTCTTCAAGAAATCCCCGTCTTGCTTTATTGCAATCATGTTTGTGTTTTCTTTCCAGTGTGTTGGCTCTACACTTTTTATTTTTTATTTTGTGCACAAGTCCCCTGGTTTTTTTTTTTGTTTTTATTTTTGTTTTTTTGTTTTTGAGACAGGGTCTTGCTCTGTAACCCAGGCTGGAATGCAGTAGCACCATCTCAGTTCACTGAAGTCTTGACCTCCCGGGATCAAGCAATCCTCCCACCTCAGCCTCCTAAGTAGCTGGGACCACAGGCACATGCCACCATGCCGGGCTAATTTTTATATTTTTAGTAAAGACGAGGTTTTGCCATATTGCCCAGGCTGGTCATGAACTCCTAGGCTCAAGTGATCTGCCCACCTCAGCCTCCAAAAGTGCTGGGATTACAGGGGCAAGCCATCCTACCTGGCCCAAGACAATTTTGACTGAGCTTTCATTGTGGAGTTTGCTGATCATTGGGCAATATCGGATTTTTCTATCCATTTGTCTGAGGAGGTGAGAGACAGGTAATTTCCTGGAGTCTTTTCTCGCTCGCTGTCTGGGTCAGTCCCCAGGGTCCCTCCCTCCTGCCTCCCTGCAGCCCTCCTTACCAGCAACTAAGTCACAGCTGTCCTACAGAAAGAATCCATAAGCCCTGCTGCTAACAAGGTGACCTGTGGCGCTTCTTGGCACTGGATGCATGGACGAATGGAGAGAGGGCTCCAGCACAAACAGGAAGGGGAATTCTCCAATCTAGAACATTGCTGCTTTTCACTCCCCACCTACCCCTTTCACATGCTGAATCTATACCAAATAAGGAACTCATATCTGGATTCTGAATCCACTTTTATAAACGCAACTAAACAGAAATCTCTGGGAGTGAAAATGTTAAGTGCACTTTACTCATCAAGGTTCTTTAGGAGAAGTGTCTAGAATGTATCATGTAGGAAAGTGGGGACTGAAGCAAGTATGATGAAGAAACTGGGCATGTGTCACAATTGATCCTCAAGTAGCTGAGTTTGCCCAAGGGAAATTTGTATAAAGAGCCCTGGAGTCCTGACCAGCTCCTTACCTCTTGCAGATCTCCAGCACCCTGCCGGTGGCACTACTGAGAGACGAGGTGCCAGGGTGGTTCCTGAAAGTGCCTGAGCCCCAACTTATCAGCAAGGAGCTCATCATGCTGACAGAGTGAGTGGGCCCAACAAGAGCAGGAGCAAGGTTCCCACCAAGCTAACTGGTGTAGCTGGCTTCCAAGCACACATAGCACCCTTCCTGGCTGCCCCAGCCTTATTGTCCAGAGAGGCAAAGGGACCTACCCTGGGACACGCAGCAATGCCAGATGTCTGCCTCCAGCTAGGACAGGGGTAGGTTTGCAATTGTATTCACATCCTTGCAATCTCTGACTCTGCCCCTTTTTCTTTCCCAACAGAGTCATGGAGGTCTGGCATGGCTTAGTGATCGCGGCGGTGTCCCTCTTCCTGCAGGCCTGCTTCCTCACCGCCATCAACTACCTGCTCAGCAGGCACATGGGTAACTGGCTCAGCATCCTCTTCCCTCCTAGTCACTCTCAGAGACCATTCTCGAGCCTCCAGCAGGACAAGACCCCGTTGGAGTTCCCAAACGTCACTCAAAAACCTACCAGAGGACCCACCGGCCAAATTCCTTCCCACCGCTCCCCCTCCCCCCAATAACTGTATCTGGGTAATCCCCACTCTGACCTCACCTTTTAACCAACTACTTCTGGCTGGAAGTGGCCATCCACATCCGTCTACTACCCAGACCTTCTGCCTAGACACAGCTTTTGCAATGCCTTCGAGGAAGTGCTCGTGTAACCTGGTCTAATTAATTTTCTTCATCCCTGTTAAAGGACTGAATATGAAATGTCCTTGAATTACAACAGAAGGAAATATGGTTGGACTTAGAGATTAATTTAAATTCTTGAACTGATAAACAACAGAAGGTAGTGAAGCTCGGTCCTGGAAAGGCATTTCAATTAGGGAAAATAAAACAATGCTGCTTTGGTTGTGCTAAGAGAAAGGACGGGGCAAGATGATGTTTTGAGGGTCTTTCTAGTTAAGTCTACCTTCATTCATTCATTTGTTCATTCATTCATTCAGCAGATATTTCTTGAGCATCTAAGACACTCTCTGGGCCTAGGCTACACAACAGGGAACAAAACAAAAATTCCTACCCTCGGAATCTTTCATTCCATGTGACAACAAACAAGATAAACAAGTAAAACATGTATATGCTAGATTATGGTAAGTGCTAGGGAGGAAAAATGGAGCATGGGAGTTGATACAGCTTGATGGATGGCTGGCATCCCCAAAAGGCTAACCTTTGAGTATAAACTTGCAGGGAGTGAGGCGTGAACTCTACCTGCAGAGGCCTGAAGGAGGAACGTGTTAGGCACATGCTAGCAAGAGCAAAGACGCCGGGCAACTGGAGCAGGCAGAGAGAAGCAGGAGAAAGCCAGAGAGGAAGGAGGAGTGAGGCCTCGGAGGCTGGGACTTGGCTTTTTCCAAGTGAGGCGTGGAACCATGGCAGGGTTTTGAGCACAGCAGTGCTGAGGTTTGAAGGGATCTTTCTGGAAGGTTTGCTTTACTGAGGGCAGTGTTCAACAGGCACTGATTCAAGAGCCGACGTGCCTAACCCAGGCAGCTTCCGCTTTTTTTTTTTTTTTTTGAGATGGAGTCTCACTCTGTCCCCCAGGCTTGAGTGCAGTGGCACAGTCTCGGCTCGCAGCAACCTCTGCCTCCCAGGTTCAAGCAATTCTCTTGCCTCAGCCTCCCTAATATCTGACATTACCGGCACGCATCACCATGCCCAGCTAATTTTTGTATTTTTAGTAGAGACGGGGTTTCACCATGTTGACCAGGCTGGTCTCGAACTTCTGACCTCAAGTGATCCATTCACCTCAGCCTCCCAAATTGCTGGGATTACAGGCATGAGCTACTGCGCCTGGCCAGCTTCCACTTTTGATCCCTGCCCTCTCCCTTCCAGCCCACAAGAATGAACAGATACTGAAAGCGGCCAGTCTCCAGGTTCCCAGGCCGAGCCCTGGCCACCATCATCCACCTGCTGTCAAAGAGATGAAGGAGACTCAGACAGAGAGAGACATCCCAATGTCTGATTCCCTTTACAGGCGTGAGTAAGGGGTTGGAGGGAGAACTTGTCTAGGGACTAACTTTGCTCTCTCTGGACACCCAGGACCTCCCTGCAGCAACCCCATGGGCCCAAACCTCTAGCCTGAGGATTCCTCACAGCCACATCAGGACAGCCTTGCCAGCTTACTTTTTTTCACAAAGGTGTTTTATTCTATTTCGTGGGGAAGATCATTCTGAGATCATTCTGAGTTTGTGTGGGTCTAAGTTCTTTCCCGGGTTTAATCGTGTGCAAATGATTGCAGGCAGCTTGGGAAGTGTCCCTGCTCTTTGTAAAGCCATGGCATCTTTTCTTCAGATTGATCAGCCAATGGTGGAGTTAAAATTTCACCTGCCTCTGCCTGCCTCCACCGTGGCTGCTGCTATGTCAGTGTTATTGGCTGGCTCTGTAGCTGGCTCCTCCACAGTCCCTAGAGGGACCCTTCTTCATGGTCTTAGATCTGCATGGGTATCTGAGTGTATAAATGTGAATCTTGCTGCTGATTCAAATCTATATCACCCTCTTGCAAGTGAGCCAATAGGTCACTATTCACAGTGGAAGTGGCTGCTTTGGCAACAAGGCAACTCCCTGATAGGGGCTCACTCACCAGAGATTGCACTTCTTCCACTGGTTTGTCTCTTGATTGGTTTGAATTTGCTCTGTCCTGATTTTATCTTTTCAGTTGAGACATGGCCTCAGTGCCTGCCTGTGGGGACCTGAGGGTGCTGCTCATATGCATGTTTCAACAGAACTGGAGAGGCACTGGCCTTACCCTAACCCCTGGCCCCAAAGCTTCACCAGAGCCTGGCTAGAATCAGAGATTGTTTAGCTGGCAGGGACCTCAGAGACTCTTGTTCAACCCTCTTGTCTTGGGGGTGACGAAAACCAGGGCACAAAAAGAGATGTGATCTGCCTAGATTTAGTGACAGCTTTGGACTAGAAGGTGTAACTTCTGAGGCCAGAGCTGTTTGCATTGGGTCACATTGTCCCAGCATGTTCCTCCTGACTTTTCTTTCTAGAAGACAGCCCTTTCCAAGCACAGTCAACCTAGTGTATTTTTTAACATTAGTTTTAGATGGAGTTGAATGAAGCAGCAGTGCCTGGCCTCTTGGACATGTCCCTGCCTATTTTTGGAGACTTTCTCTCCCCCTACTCTTCCCCTATTCTGTTTCTCCTTCTTCCTCTTTTGGGGTCTCTGTATCTCTCTTCCCTACCCCCCCTTTTTGTTGCTGGCTCTGCCTCTGTCTTTATCTGATAATAAGACAATTCTCCCTTCCATTGCCTCTATCCTCTCTTAACACCTTCTGGCTTGCTTTGGAAGAGGAACCGTTTCTATTTCTCCCCAGATGACAGCGACACACCCTCAGATAGCTTGGATAGCTCCTGCAGTTCGCCTCCTGCCTGCCAGGTAATGGATGTGCCTAGTGATCTCAGATGAACATATGCAGTCTGGGGATCCCTGCTGTAAAACGCTGAAAACTCAGGTTACCCCAACTATGGAGTGGGAGCAAGAAAAGAGGGTTTCTTGAGTCATCACAGCATCCTCAGGTGAGGGGGGGTCAGGCTTCCACCCATAACCCATATCCGCATGGATCACCCAAACAAAGTGGGTCTGAACAGACTGTAAAAATGAAAGTGCTAATGGGAAACCCTCTTCTCCCCATACCCCAGTTGTTGGGCTCAAGTCTGCTCTGAGTCCTGATCTCACTTGAATTGAGTCTCAGCATCTTCCTGTTGCCTCCACCTGCTCGTCTGTAATCCCATTCCCTGCAGACAGGTGGAACAAAGTCACTGGTAATCTTCCTCATTGCCCTGGACTGCTCTCAGACACAGCTACTTGGACCCAGATCTTCCCCACCAAGCCGTGGGCGAAACTCTTTGAGTAAGAGTTCAGTCCTGGGGTCTTATTTCCCCCAAACGTGGTAGGGATCTTGACCCACATGTCTCTGCTTTTCTCCTAAGGCCACGGAGGATGTGGATTACACACAAGTCGTCTTTTCGGCCCCTGGAGAACTAAAAAATGACTCCCCGCTGGACTATGAGAACATAAAGGAAATCACAGATTATGTCAATGTCAATCCAGAAAGACACAAGCCCAGTTTCTGGTATTTTGTCAACCCTGCTCTGTCTGAGCCAGCGGAATATGATCAAGTGGCCATGTGAATTCCAAATATTTTTAATGGGGTCCAGTTCTCTATGGATTCTTACATTTAATTTGTAGGGAAATGCCATTTTCCCCCTTAAACAAGGCATGGGGCTCACAAGTCTATGGAGACAGGCCAAAAAGAATGTGGAGAAGAAAATTGATAAATACACAGAGGTCCTCAAGACCCATGGACTCCTGGTCTGTACCTACAAAAGGCTGTTCATTCCTCAAAAACAAAAACAAGGCTTGGGTGGGAAAACAGGCCAATGCCCCGGCAAGAAAGGTTCAGATCAGATGTTAGGAAGAACTTTCAGGTAAAGTATGAGAACCATGGAGTCCATCAGCAGAGACAGTAGTGAAGTCTCTCCCCAGGGAAAATTTTAAAAAGGTTGAATCAGCTGTTATAGAGTTCTATTTGGCAATCTCATGGTTAAATGAATTCCCTTTGAGCTCTTTAATTATTGGCAATAAACAACTTCTTTAAAAGTTTTAAATAAAATAGCAACCACCACCAGTTCCTCTTTTCCTGTTGCCTAACCCTGCAGTTTTCCTTGTTTTCAGTGATGTGTTTTGCTGAGTAATCCTCCTCTGTCCTCAGAACTTTAAATAGTGCATTTACAAAGCCTACCATCAATCAACCTTTGAATCTGCTGTTTCTTATAAGCCAAAGATGACAAATGGAATTTTGGTAAATATCAACCAGCATCATAATCTCTTATTCCAAGAAAAATCTCCCAAAGCTCAATCTAATAAAATTCAAGATTCATTCCTGGTGTTTTTAAAAAAAACAATTAGGAATACAGGGATATTTCCTAACTCAATTAAGAATGATTTATCTCAAATCAGGAGATTACATGATATTTAACTGTAAGCTCCTAGACACAGTCCTATTAAGTCAGAAACAAAGTAAGAATGTCCACAAGCCTGCCATTTCCTTTGTTATCTAACATTGTTCTAGAAGTTCTAATCAGTTGATAAAACAGTTAACAAAAACAAGAACTATGAAAAATTGGAGCCAGGCACGGTGGTGCACGCCTGTAATCCCAGCACTTTGGGAGGCTGAAGCAGGTGGATCACTTGAGGTTAGGAGTTCGAGACCAAACTGGCCAACGTGGTGAAACCCCATCTCTACTAAAAATACAAAAATTTACTGGGCATGATGGTTGGCACCTGTAATCCCAGCTACTTGGGAGGCTGAGGCAGGAGAATCACTTGAACCCGGGAGTTGGAGGCTGAGTGAGCCAAGATCATGGCACTGCACTCCAGCCCGGGTGGCAGAGCAAGACTCTGTCTCAAAAAAAAAAAAAAAAAAAAAATAGAAATGAGGAAAAATTTGTCATCCTTTTCAGATATCCTAGCCCTAGAAAACCAGAGAATTAAAATGCTTTAAAATTGATAACATGAGTAACCAGTGACTAGAGAAATATTTTTCTCCAACAGCTAATTTGACATGAAGTAAAAAGAAATTTTGCTCATAATAGCTAAACAAACATGCCCCCAAAATTGAAACCCTAGGTTTACTCCTAGCCAAATTCAAACCCAAGATCAGTGACATTCAGGTTTTAGACACCTGAGGTTTATTAACTGTGCTCCATTTGCTGGCTGTGGATGACCCTCCCAGCCCTGGTGCTGAGAGCATCAGGCAGGCTTTCCTCCTCCTGAGTTCTTCTTCCCCAAGATGATCTAAGGGGATGATTCTGGTTTGGGTTTCTGGGGTTGGAAAATGTTGCTGGTTTGTTTGTCCCTTCACCTTTTAGTTACCACTGTCGTTACTCTCCTTACAAAGCTTTTCTTAATGGGGTACAACAGAGTCTACTGATTAGACAGGCAGAATGAGGAATAAATACCAAAAATAATAACAGCAACATTGTCCAATCAAGAAGTGAAACTCTACTTCTTATTGATTTCTTCTATTTATTATTTATCTAATTATTTACTTTTAGAGACAGGGTCTCTGTCACTCAAACTGGAGTGCAGGAGTATGATCATGACTCAGTGTAACCTTCAAATTCCTGGGTTCAAGTGATCCTCCTGCCAAAGCCTCTCAAGTAGCTGGGACTACAGGTGCATGCCATGATGCCTAGTTAATTTTAAAAATTGTTTTGTAGAGAGGGTTTCACTATGTTGCCCAGGCTGCTCTTGAACTCCTGACCTCAAGAGATCCTCCTACCTCAGCATCCCGAAGCACTGGGATTACAGGCATGAACCACTGCACCCGGCCTGATCTCTTAAAAAAAGGGGGGGAAAATGCCAGTTGCGGTGGCTCATGCCTATAATTCCAGTACTTTGGGAGGCCAAGGTGGTTGGATCATTTCAGGTCGGGAGTTCAAGACCAGCCTGGTCAACATGGTGAAACCCCGCCTCTACTAAAAATATAAAAATTAGCCTGTTGTGGTGGTGCACGCCTGTAATCCCAGCTACTCAGGAGACCGAGGCAGGAGAATGGCTTAAACCGGGAGGCAGAGGTTGCAGTGAGCCGAGACGTGCCATTGCACTCCAGCCTAGGTGACAGAGCAAGACTCCGTCTCAAAAAAAAAAAAAGAAAAGAAAAAAAAATTCAAGAGTGTACTGAAAAGATTCAGACAAGTTACATTGCACCCAAGAGACACTGCAGGGACAATGCTGAGACAGCTCCCACCAGGAGAGGGGATGAGAGTAAACAGACTGCCTGCTTTCCGCAGAATTCTGGGACAGGCCTTGGGTGTTGAGAGGAGAGATCAACAAAAAGAAGATTGGGTGGGGTCAAGGCATCTATGACCTAATTGTGGGGACAGGAAAGAGCCAGAGAGCATGTACAAAACAACATGTAAAAAACAATGAACACAGAGCAATGAAACCAGAGCCTATCAGTATTTACACAGATCCGGGGAATAGGATGTTAGAATCAGCCAGCCTTAATCAGAAAAAACATCCCAGAAAGAGGTGATTTCTGACCTCAGTTTAGAAAAAAAGGGCAGAGGCCGGGCGTGGTGGCTCACGCCTGTAATCCCAGCACTTTGGGAGGCCAAGGTGGGTGGATCACAAGGTCAGAAGATCAAGACCATCCAGGCTAACATGGTGAAACCCCGTCTCTACTAAAAATACAAAAAATTAGCCGGGCGTGGTGGCGGGCGCCTGTAGTCCCAGCTACTCGGGAGGCTGAGGCAGGAGAATGGTGTGGACCCGGGAGGCGGAGCTCGTAGTGAGCCGAGATCGTGCCGCTGCACTCCAGCCTGGGGACAGAGCGAGACTCCGTCCCCCCGCAAAAAAAAGAAAAAAAGGGTGGAAAATCAACTGATGGGAGAAAAGGCAGGAGGAAAAGGAACAGATCTGACCTGCTGCAGGCTCTCAATAAATGCCTGAGGGGCGGCCCTGAGTGGCACTGTCTGGAGAACTGTCTGTGTCTGGGCTCAGAGGCTGCTGTGATACTCTGGCGCAGGGAGTTGACGTCAGGGAGACCAGAGACCAGAGGCTAGAATGATTGTAGACCATCTGATTAAGCTCTGTAATAAACTCTGCTTCAGAAATATGACATTCAGTAGTGAATATATCATGGAGGTTAACATTAGAACCCACCCTGATTGCTTATAAAGTGAAGGCATTCTTGGAGAGTGCTGTTAGATTTAACAGTTAGATTTAACAGTAGATTTAAACGTGTGACTCTACCAAGTGACTTACAGAGCTTAGAACTTCAATAGTGCACATGACTGCTCAGATGCCCTCATAAGTACAGAGGAAGGCTGATGTCACCTCCTGAGGAGTTTGAGCCAATAAGCTAATAATTGGGGCCAGCTAACAAATTGAACTAATCCTCAAAGTCATTGCAAGCCACGTAGAAACAAAATGGCCTTTTGTTTGTCATATTTCCATAAGCTTCAAGGGTGAGCTGTCTAAATCGGTACAAATAGTCACCTGTATGAGTAACCACCCTTTGAGGAGCATAGCTTCCAGTTCAGTGAAGTCACATTCTCCCACGTTATATGTCATTGGTACCTCCCAGAAACAATCATACTGTTTCACACTGGGTTTCTCCATGGACATGGACTGGACAAAGATTTTTCCAAAATTATCTGATAATAAGACACAGAAAAACTGATTTGCTATTGGCAACCAGTAGATGGTGGATTACATGCCAACAATGACCTAGGAATATAGACCACAGTAGACCATAATAAATGTGACCTGTTTTCAATGAATTCTTATTCTAAAGGAGCAAGCATCCAAATGCTCACCATGGGAACTGCAGCAAAATTCCACGAGCATCCTATTAGCCACCAAGACGTGCTAGGGTGAGGAGGTATTTTACGCTCAACATCAGTGGGTTTCTTTGCTTCTGGAATTGGGACAGATTGCTGGGCTCCGAGGCACTCTCAGAGAGGCCTCCTAACCCATGCCCCCAGATTCTAAACCAGAACCCGTAAAGTAATTATAGCTCATGTGGCTTTTTGAGGTCCTACTAGGGCCCTCAAACACTGACTCATGTGTCTTGCTGCCTTTTGGGCAGGAATTCCTATACTCATTTCCTCACCTTGCAGTAGAAACCTCTTGTTCTTTGCCTTGCCAAATCTCCGTGGGTTTAGAGAGAACCCAGTGTGTGTCCATGTATCTCAGGAGAACCGGGTCAAGTGAGGGACCAAGACATTTTGGAACTTGAGGACTCACAAGCTAAGAGGCTGGGTGACTTTCCTAGCCTTCCCTGTTAGTCACTACTGCTTCATATCCTCCAGGAGAGTTAAAGAATGTGCACTGGATCTCAGCAATATTTGGCTAGAGAAAGGGCCTTACCCTGATTCTTAGGCAGGAGCTGCCAAGTCAATCCCAGCGGAGGCCAGGCCCACTTTTGGCTCCACACTGCCACCTTGTGGTCCTATGGCAAACTCGAAGACACTGCTTTTCCCACTTAAACTGGATGCAGGGTGGCCCCTTTCCCCAGCAACCTCACCCCTTCACTCAAGACAAACACACTTTAATTTTATCTTGCACATCCAATTATCATTGTCCCTAGAAAACTAAAGATGCACAGGAATTTCCTGGATATTAAATCTTTTTATTGGTGAATTTCAACCTGGGTTTCTGACCCAGGAATGAACTGCTACAGCCTGGGCTGAATCTATAGCCCTGTAGTAGATAAATGATCTATTTACATACAAAACACAGACACATTATCTGGGAAAGTACTGGCCTGTACCAAACAACATAACGATTCTGAGAAATCCCCGTAGTCAACCGATGAACCCCTCCTGTCCTCCTCTCTGTCCCGTCTGCCCCTCATGTCCTGCTTGTACATAGGTTTTAAGGGACTAAAGTACTGTCATTCACAGTCACAGGATGGCATAAACAATTTACACAAGTGCCCAGCCAGAGACGGCATTGTTCAGTTTCTCCTGGGGTTAGCCGTCAGAAATGGGATTCACCCCAGAGAGCACGGAGCCTCCTTCTTGCTTCCACAGGGCCCCTCCTCCTTGAACCCTATCCAAGGCCCTTCCACTGGCCCAGACTGTCCAGGCGAGCCTCCTACAGGTCCTGCAGAACTTTCACTCATAGATCCGATGAGATCCACCATTTCCTTCAGGAGCTTCCTGGAATGGGTTCCCGAGGCCCTCAGCCAGTGTGCAGTCGCTCCCCACTGGCCATATCACAGGACAGAACCAGCTTTCTGGAAAAGATCAAGTGTAGCCTTTCCATGGGAGGAACAATGAGGGCTCCAAAGCCACCACCCCAAGTAAATTATTCTTGTGCAATGCAAAACAGAAAATATCACAGTAGTAAGAGGGGATCTATAGAAGGCAAAGGGTAGACAAGAAAGTGCTTTAGTCAGCCTTGATCCCAGGTCTGTCTCCTCTTTTCCTGTCTGAACTGTAGACTCTTCTGGGTCAGGACCCTGGAGGTCATCTACCAGATGCAATCTGGAGCCAGGCCATTGTTCCCCTCTCTAACATCTGTTGAGTGCTCTATCTCTAGTCTAGAATCTTACATATCCCTCCCAACAAAGTGGGCATTGCTATTTCTATTTAATAAATGACGAAAGCATTGCTGGGGGAGATTGGATAACTTGCTTAAGTTGATACAGGTAGAAAAGGGGTGAGATCAAGATGCAAACCCAGGTCTTTGGGACACACAGCTGGTGTTCCTTCTACCTCCCAGTCATCATGAAGAACAAAGATTTACCAACTCTAGGCATTAGGGTCAGAAACTGTGGTCTAAAGATGGGGCAAGGGGGTGGGGAGGCCTCTTTTGTAGGCAGGGGAAGGAGCAGATTCAACAGCTCTGGCTGGCATGGGAGGCTTCTAAGCCCACTTCACCAGGGCAGATAGACAGGGAAGAAGTATTAGATGTCAGGGGCTGACATGGGCAACAGAACTCAGTGAGAGGGAGACTGTGGGTCCTCCCATCTGCCTGAACCTTGGTCCCATTAGGGTCCCACTCTCCAGTTCTCTAGCACTGAAGGACTGGGACGCTTTGCTCACTCACAACATTCAGCAAGGCTCTTTTCTTTTTAGAAAGCCTCAGGAGGCTTCTTAGAGCTGAGTGGCCTCTTAAAGAAGTATATCCGCAAAGCCACAGTCATTCCTCAAAGCTTCCCTGGGAGTCAGGGGTAGAGACTGAAAGTGTTCCCTAGAGCTTCCCTCAGGAGCTCTTAATTAGATTAGTAATTCCTTACGTTAGTATAGAGCTCATGACTTTACAAATGACTTTTATATCCACAGTCCTATTTGATTCTCAGAACCAAGCTAGCAAGGACTGGCCAGCATTTTATTGATGTGCATCATTGGTGGTGGCAGAACCAGGATGCAGCTTTGCTGATGTTTCAGCTGATGTCTTTTCCACCAGCAGGGCTCTCTCTTCAATTGGAATCAGAATTGGGGTGGGGAAGCTATGCCATGATAAAAGTCCCCTGGAGATAATGAGCATGTGCCATGCTCTTCCTCTACCTCGGTCTACCTTGGCCTGCAGCCTCTCCCAGCCTTGGAGGAGGATTCAGCATCCCAGATGAGGACAAAAGTGGACAGTATGGCCATGGTGGGACCCACCGTCACCAGAATTGAGTCAAAGAGTATATCAATGCCATTGTCATAAAAATGCAACAACTCTTCTAGACCCTGTTGGTTATAATATCCTTTGTGTTTCTCTGTAACACCATTTCCAGTATTGCAGAGTCATGGAAGGTTGGAGTTTAGAGATCATCTCACCTATTATACAGGTGAGGAGACTGGGTCCTGGAAAGGGAGAGTGACTCACCCAAGGTCACACAGATACTGAAGGCAGAGCTGAGATTCAAACCCGGGCTCCTAACTGGATCACAGCATCCATATGGTTGATGGTGGAAGCTCTGAAGAGCCTGGAGGGTGTCCAGAGCCATGACGATGTCACCTTTTCTCAAAGGAGGTCTCCTCTGTGTAGCCCCCAGGGAAAGAGCAGGCTGGATTCCCTGGGGGGTGGGTTGGGGAAAGGAGGGAGGGCCACAAGTCCCTGCTGCCCTTGAGGCTTATTCTTGCTGTTAATTTTATGATGACCATTTTCATCTTCTCCTTCCCTCCCTCTTTCTTCCCACCCACACTGACAGTGGACCAGACCACAGAGAATATACAACACTTTCCCCTGTCATCCACGCTGTCATGGGGGGTGGCACGAGGAGAAGAGGGACTGGCATTTGCAGAGTTCCTGCTAGGTACCAGGTACTATACTGAATCCTGCATCTCCATGAGACCATCTCCCTTCAACAGACAGCTGGGCACAGCAGGGTAATCCCTACATATCCATTCACTTTTCTTCATGAAACAATTTTCTCTCTAACAACAACAACAACAACAAAAAATCCAGGATCCAAATAGAGTCCTCCTCACAGTTTTTCACTTCTCCCTTCTCCTGGTTAGGCTGAGATGTGCCAGTCAGGTTAGAATGGAGACAGGTAGCCAGGGCACAAGGCCAGCCTCTGAATTCCTGCCACCCGTGGACCCCTAGACAGCACCATCCTAGGCCTGCCTAGATCTGGGACACCATGTGTGCATGGACACCCTATGAATATGGCAGGACCAGGGAGACAGGCAGTTTGATTCTCCCTGACTGCCAGTGTCTGAGATTGGGAGCTTATGAGGCAGCCCTCACACTAGGGGCAGCTGTGACACCAGGGTAGGGGACCCATTCTGGCCTTTTCGCTCCGCTTCAGACAGGGCTCCTCTAACTCCAACCCTTACCCTCCCAGCTCTCATTTCCAGTGCCCGAGGTGGGCAGAGAACCTCCACTAGTCCTGGGGGCAGTACCAGACCCCAGCGAGTCTTTCCTAAAAGATGATGGTCTCAGCGGTGCCTTCCCGATCCGCCAGCTCCAAGTCCCTTGGTGACTCTTCAGGCCTGGGCCTCCCACTGAGGGTTAGGCTGAGGCTGAGGCTGAGGGTGGCCGGGCAGCTGGAGCGGGTCAGCAGCGTGGTGTGGCGGCTCGAGAGGCTGCCGTCGGAGAGCCGCCGGCGCATCCTGGGCTGGGGACCCCCACAGCAGGCAAGGTGACGCAGGGGCTGCGGTAACAGGTGGCTGTTGAAGCCCATGTAGATCCAGGGGTTGCAGCAGCTGTTGAGGTTGCCCAAAAGCATAGAGATGGTGAAAGCCACATTGGTGGAATCTACCAAGAGAGAAGCATGAGAAGCCTCAGATTGGCAGCTCGAAGGGACCTGGGAGAGCGTCCGGGCCCCACAGATGAGGAACAGATGAGGAAACTGAGTCCTAGAGAGGAGAAAGGAGTCACTCAGTGTCCTATAATTAGAGAGACACACACAGCTGAGACTTGAACCTGGGACTCCCGGCTCCAGAGTCTTACCATGCTGATTTTGTTTGTTTGTTTTTGTTGTGTAACTGCAGGGTGAAGGTAGGAGCTGAGGTTTGCTTCAAGTTTAATTGAGAAGAAGGAATGTTGTCAGGGATAGGATCAGCCCAGATAGGAGAAACTGACTTTATTCCAAAACCTAGACCTTGAGTCCCCTAATGGCTGTAGACCTAGAATGAGACAACTTCTGTAAAACAGGCAGGGAAAATAACCAAGCTCAGGCCCCGTCCATCTCCATCCCCACTTACATTATACATCATGGATTCACATGGCCTCCTGGACTCTGTCTCCTTCTATCCCTCAGGGGCAGGCCCACTCATTCTATATTCAGTCATTGAGTGTGTGGGCATCGACTCTGCCTGACTCTATGCTGGGGACCTGATGGGGCAATCAATGGAGCCTGACTGCCCTATCGACACCTATGCCATCATTGCCCCCTACAGCCGAGGGGGCAGCTTTTACATACTGGGCCTCCAAGCACCCCTCTCCAGACCAGAACTTGTTCTGTGTTCTTAGATTGTGCCTAGGAACTGTACCTTTCTGCAGGGAAAAACTAATTTCTCTCTTGGGCAGTCAAAATGTGAGGATGCCAAGGCTATAACATTCCTTCCAGGCAAAATATTCTTTCTAAAGACTAAATGAAACCCTCATGTCAGCAGGAAAGCTGCTAGGATGAGCTTTGGCCTCCTGCTGGATCTGTCATGGTTATAGCCATGGCATAGGTGGCATACTGAGTCACCTCACTCTTGAGTGGAGGTTGTAGAATCATTGAAAGCAATTTCAGAACTGGAAGGAACCTTAGAAGTAAGCTTTCTAGTTTTTATAGCACAGTTAGTAAGAGCTGCAACTCAAAGTCTTTCAGCTCTAAGGTAGAGATCCTATACTCCACCAGAGCTTCAACCGGTAAAATAAAAGGCAAAGCTCAACTGCCTACTCTGCAAAACACTGTGAAAGCTTCAGATGCACAGGCTCTTTGTGCACGTGTCCCAGGGGCATGCTCGTGGATGTGGCAACTCATGGCTCAAGAGAAGGGAAGACATAGGCCGAGAATATTTGATAGAGAACATGAGTCATAGGAGTGGGAAGCTAAAGGTATCTGGGCCTGGATGGACTGGTTCAGGGAACAGAAGTGAAGGTAGAGTGGGAAGCACCTGGAAGTAGAAGAGGGATGATATGGTTTGGATGCTGGCTGGGCGCAGTGGCTTACGCCCGTAATCCCAACACTTTGGGAGGTCGAGGCAGATGGATCACCTGAGGTCAGGAGTTCAAGACCAGCCTGGCCAACATGGTGAAACCCCGTCTCTACTAAAAATACAGAAAATTAGCCGGCTGTGGTGATGTGCACCTGTAGTCCCAGCTACTTGGGAGGCTGAGGCGGGAGAATCGCTTGAACCCGAGAGGCAGAGATTGCAGTGAGCTGAGATCGCGCCATTGCACTCCAGCCTGGGTGACAAGAGCAAGACTCCATCTCAAGAAAAAAAAGAGAGACAGGGAGAAAAAGAGTTTGGATGTTTGTGCCCTCCAAATCTCACGTTGAAATGTAGCCCGCAGTGTTGGACGTGGGCCTGATGGGAGGTGATTGGATAACAGGTCAGTTGTTTCACATGAGATCTGGTTGTTTGAAAGAGTCTGGGACCTCTCCCTTCTCTCTCTTGTCCTTTCTCACCATGTGATACGCTGGCTTCCCCCTTCACCTTCTGCCATGATTGGAAGCTTCCTGAGGCCCTCGCTAGAAGCAGATGCTGGCACTATGCTTCTTTTTAATTTTCTTTTTGAGACAGAGTCTCGCTCTGACCCTCAGGCTGGAGTGCAGTGTGTGATTATGGCTCACTGCAGCCCTGACCTCCTGTGCTCAAGCAATCCTTCTACTTCAGCCTCCTCAGTAGATGGGACCAGAGGGGTGAACCAGTGTGCCACCATGCCTGGCTAATTTTTTTTGTATTTAGTAGAGATGAGGTCTCACTCTTTCCCAGGCTGGTTTTGAACTCCTGGAATCAATTGATCCCCCTGCCTCAGCCTCGCAAAGTGCTGGGATTACAGGCATGAGCCACCACACCCAGCCTGGCACCATGCTACTTGTACAGCCTGCATAACCGTAAGCCAAAGTAAACCTCTTTTCTTTATAAATTTCTCAGTTTCAGGTATTCCTTTATAACAATGCAAATGGACTAACACAAGGGACAAGCCCCAAAAACAAACTCAGCCTTCCTTCCGTTTTGCCTGGTTTCTGGCCTGCTCCCTAGTTAATGTGTAACTACAAGTTGCGGAAGATTTGGGAAGTGGCTTTGGCTGAGGGGACAGTATTCATCCTGTCTGCTCCATCGATGTGCATTTAGTGTCCAGATTAAGCCAGGGACAAAGGAGTTCTGCAGGTTCCTTCATTTAGGAAGTGCCTGTTTGGTTTGGCTCACGTGAGCCAGGCCTTGGTAGGGGCTGGAGACGTGCCACAGAGGAGGTGCTGCAGAGCAGGTGCCAGAGGCAGTGGAGGCTGCACTTCCCAGCCCTTGAGGGTGGATCTACCACACCCAGTCCTGGCCTCCATTGCCTCCTGCCAGAAACTCAGCTGATGGTCGGGGACAGGGGCAGGGACAAGGAAACAAGCAGGCTCTGACCAAAGACTTGGGGCTAGGGGGCCAACAGGCCAGCATGCAGAGGAGGGGAACTGTGTGTACTGGAAAGCAAGTTTAAAGTAATGAATTTCTCCCCCAAGGGCTTTCATTTTTCTGGGAGCACATTGTCTGTAAGATAACCCTTTGGGACAACCCACTGCCCCATGCATTCCTTGCCCAGAGAGGTCCTTGGTAAGTGGTGAATCACTCTACACAAGTGAGGGCTGAGGTGTTGAGGGACAGGTTGATGATGATGGTTGATACTACAGGCAAGTAGGAAAGTCTGCACTGGCTGAGTGGCAGGAGCACCATCTTCTCCTCAATAAAGAGGCAGATGACCATCTCACCCCGGTGCCACTGGCTAAGCCACAATGTTGGGAGTAAAGCCATGACCTGGATGAAGCTTGGCCCATAAAGACCTCAATTCAAGCCCAAGCTCTATCTCTCACTAGCAGTGGCATTTTGGACCAGTTATTTTGCCTCTATGAGTCTTAGGTGACTCAAATTTAAAATACAGAAGGCCACTCCTCAGTAGCATGAGGGCTGAATGTGCCTGTGCCTAGGAAACCCTCCTTCCTTCTATTCTGTGCTTGGCTAGAGCTGGGAGGTCCCTACAGTTGGCTAGAATTAATTGGAATTGCTCATGCTTAAAGGATAATCTGCAAATAATCTCTTGCCCAGACGATGTCAAAAGGGCGATTAAGAAGGGATATTGTATTAAGAAGGAAGTTTGGTATTACTTTTGCACGCCTCTTGCATGGATGTATTAAATTCATGAATGGCTCTCCTCTATTTCATCTCTCCAGAAAAGCAAAGCATTTGGCTTAAGCATGTCCTGGGATGAGCAAAATGAGATCAGAAACAACAATACAAAGGAAGGGGACCACTGGTGGGAATTGGTGGCCTGAGACTGCTGCTTAGTGAACTCTCAGGAAGCTTCCAGAGGAACCTGTGCACAGGACCTGCCTAGGACACTTGCAGGTGTTACCCACTATACATCCTGAGCTGTGCACACTATGAGATGCACTGCAGGGCACAATCACCCCTCTTCATAGCCACCCAGACAGGTCAGCATGCACTTGTCCTCATGCCTCACTCCTGCTTAGGGGAGCAGGAGCAGCTGTTCTGAATACTGCTCTCCAACACTTAGGCTGCCTAGACACAGCCCCTGCCTTCCTGAGAACAAGTTCACCTCTGGACGGCCAGACCATCAGGCACTGTCTAAAGCTCAGGAGGACACTGTCTACTACACCCCAGAAAAATGATGAGAGCCAGGCCTCCCATGTGCCAACTGTAGCACAGTCCTCTTAGAGGTTCCCATTTTGTTTTTCACACAGAAGAAAGGTCTCCCTCCTTTTAGAACCACTTTTAAAATCAGGGTTATTAATGGGGTTGAGGAAAAAGACAAGGAGACAGAAGACCTGGGCTTTATTCTTCACTTTGTCACTCCCTAGCTGTGAGGCCTGGGGCAAGTCATAGTTCTGAGGCAGGAAAACAGCAGAGGGAATTAGAGGTTGGATAAAAAGCAGAATGAGTAGGAGCAGAAGCAGGATAAAGAGGAGGGTGAGCAAGAGGCAAGATAAGAAGCAGAAGCTGAGCCAAAACAAAAGTTATATGAAGTGAGTCAAGAGCCCCCATGGTTGGCTAAATCCAGACCAATCCAGTAAGGGGCAGCTCCTCAGAGATGGGCATGTGTATTAAAGAGAAAAAGTATCCCTAAAATGACCCCGTATGAGAATCAGCTCATTAAAGCTCATGCATAGGTACTGCATAGCATGCATGCACTTAAAATTATGAGATGAAGGTTACGTGCAAGTGCACAAGAGCCAAAGTAACTAAGCAACCTACCTATCAATCAAAAGCCAGATGCTGGTTAAAGATTAGGCAGCTCGGGGAAGAGAAAAAAAAACACATAAAAAGGCCCAAAGTACACCAAACTGACGCCGATCTCATTTCACAGAGCTCAGCCCACTCTCCCCTCTCCGAGAGTGTTACTGTGCTTAATAAACTTTTGCTACTTTGCTATTTGTGTGTGTCACATCCAATTCTTTGTTCATGGCACCAAGAACCTGGGACTTCACCACATCAGCTGGTAACAGTTCTTCTCTGAGCCTCTGTTTCCTCATTAGTAACATGAAGAGGTTGAACTGGAAATTTCAGGGCTTTCATGTGCCAACCCTAATTAACTGGAAGTGTCTGTTGAGAAGGAGCTCAAAGGCATGTCCAGGTGCAGGAGGGACAAGGCTGAGAGAGCAAGTTCATGGGCCACAAATTGCTACCATTCTATGATTTTAAAGCCCATCTAGCAAACTAGTAGTTGGTGGCCAAATGTGCTAATGGTCATATTTCATCAGTACCACCTAGCATTTTAAAATTGTTAGTTACCAAAATGTTTAAAGCTGGAAATTTCACGTAAAAGATACTGACATGGCATCGGTAGGCTGAATGGAAATCATAACTGCCCCTTTTCACTTGGAGCAGGCACCATCTTCCTTCATTGCCCCACTAGTTTGTCACCTGCCTGGCCCTGGGAGGCATTGTAACCCTGACCTAATCCCCCATCCTCTCTTTCTGTCTCTCCCACCTCACTGCCCCCACATAGACCCCACTTGCCTTCATCAGGGGCATTCTTGTCCCACACGGACCACATCTGGACACTGAAGAAGGGAGCCCAGCAAGCGATGTAGGCCAGCACGATGACAAAGGTCATCTTCACTGTTCGGATCTTGGCCCGTGAGATGGTGTTGATACTGCTGACCCGAGATGGCAGCCCCCGAGTGGTGGCAGCTGAGGTGGAAGGTGAGGGCCTGTCCCAAGTCCTCCAGACCCCTCCTCCCACCCGCCAGGCCTGTGTCTTGACTTTTAGGTTTTTACAGATCTCATGGCAGATGAGGCTGTAGCAGGCCGTGAGCATGGTCACCGGCAGAACGAAGATAGCCAGGGTGGTCCAGGTGAGGTACGCCCGTGGCCCCCAAGGGAAGCGGAAGTCTGCCCAGCAGTCCAGCACCCCTGAGCCCTGGATCACCTCCCGCAGGGAAAAAATGAAAACTTGAGGGAGGCTGAAGATGGCGGCCAGCAGCCAGGGAGCAGCGATGAGCAGGTAGGTGGACTGGCCTGGCTGCTGGCGGCTGCGCAGGGGGTGACAGACAGCCAGGTAGCGGTCCAGCGTCATGGCCAGCAGCATGTAGGTGGAGGCAAACATGCTGAGCACCTGCAGGTACTTGACGGCCCTGCACAGGAGGTCGGGGCCCTGGAAGCGGTAGGTGATGTCCCACAGCAGCTGTGGCAGCACCTGGAAGAGCGCCACAGCCAGGTCTGTCAGGGCTAGGTGCAGCACGAACAGGTGCATGCGGGAGCGCTTGCGGCCCAGCTGGCCCAGGGTCAGCAGCACAGCCAGGTTGCCCCCGGTCGCCAGCACCAGGACAGTGGCCAGGACTCCGATCTCCACCTTGGCCAGCTCCTCATCCCGGCCCAGCCAGGGTGTTGTGGCATTGGGGGCAGAGAGGGTGCCCCGAGGGGTGGGGTTGGCATCCCACAGAGGCCCAGAATCCATGAGCAAGGTTTGCTGGGAGGGAAGGATGGAGGGAGGGTGTGGATGCAAGTGGAGAGGTTTGATGGATAAAATGGAGTGGCAAGGGAGGTGGAGAGAAAGGAGAAGCGTTGAGAATGACAGGGAGAAGGCTTGCAAATAGGCGGAAATCGTTCAGAGGACTGGGATAGAGAGGAGGAGGGAGGATGAGATTCGGAAGGAGAAAATGTGACTGGGATCGACCCAGGAAAGGGAGAAGGAGGGGTCAGGAAGATGGGGAATCAGGACGGGAAGAATGGGGGAGGCTGTGCAGAGTGAGGCTTCTGGGAGGGAAAGAAGGCTGGGGAGGGGCTACCACCCGCCAATCCACCTCAAATTCACTTTCTCCAAACTTTTCTGGAAGCGAAGAGCGGAAGCCCTTCAGCCTGCTTGGAGGCGCGGTCCGGGGCAGTCGGTGTCGCGCTCAGGGCAGGAAGCCCCAGCCAAGCCCGCTCGCTCTGCCTGGTGAGCAGCGGCTGGAGCGCAGCGGCGCGGCCCGGGCGGGTTTTATGGGCTCCCAGGCCGAGCCCGGCGGCCTGCGGCTCGCCAGTTGGCTCCTGCAGAGGAGGGCGGAGTGAGGCTCGCAGGCACCCACCCGGCGGGTTGACGGAGAGGCCGGCTGCTGGAGGGAGGGGGGGCAGAGGGGGTAGCGGACGAGGGACAGGGAGCGAGACAAGCAGGCGACGCAGGCCAGCGCCCAGCAGCCGGCAGGACACACCGACCCGCAGGCAGGCAGATAAGCTCCTCTGCGCACTCACCCTGGAACTCTCGGGCCGTCTCTCCACAGGTGCATCCCCGGGGGATGGTGAGAGGCAGTCACTCCTCCCACCTACGCGGGGGCACTTCGGCTGGCGGCTGTTGGCGCGCGCCCTGCCAGCCGGCTAGCCGGCGCAGGATCCACAATCTTCAAGGGTGGCCAGGTGAGCGAGGCGGCATCCCTGATTGCCAGTCACCTGGGAGTGACGTCTGACCGCAGACCCTGTTGAGGGACTGAGAGGCATAGGGAAAGGAAGAAAAGGTGAGGGTATATGTGGGGGTGGGGGGTGGAAGGAGCTAGACCTGAGAGCCCTGGTGCTTGATCGGTGGGAACAACGGGAGAAATTCCCGGTATTTGCGTCTCCAAGGGACGTCTTAACTTCTGGCCTATGTGCTTTTCGTGCTTAGGTGCTTCCAAGATCCTAAACGCAGTTAACCACTCTGCGAGGTAGAAAACAGGCCCAGAGAAATTCAAGAACTTGCTGTAGAAGATTACTGAACGAGTAAGCAGCAGAGGCCGGTCTAGAACCAGCCCCGTGTGCCCTTCTGATAGCGCAGCAGCAGCACTTAACACCTAACCGGTTGGCTAAATTCTATATGAGAGGCACTGGTGCTGACGGTAAAAATAAAAACAAAACACCATCCAGTCCAGAGGCAGCTTACAGCTCAATAGAGAAGGTATTGTGTGGTGTTGGCCGTGAAATTCACTTAATCTTCAGTATGCAAGATGGACTATTGGGACTCTCCCTAGAGCAGATTAGAAGTTAGGAGTGACAGACCGGGCGCGATGGCTCACCTCTGTAATCCCAGCACTTTGGGAAGCCGAGGCAGGTGGATCACCTGAAGTCAGGAGTTCGAGACCAGCCTGGCCAACATGGCGAAACCCCCCTCTACTAAAAGTACAAAATTAGCTGGGCGTGGTTCGGGTGCCTGTGATCCCAGCTACTTGGGAGGCTGAGGAGGGAGAATCGCTTGAGCCTGGGAGGCAGAGGTTGCAGTGAGCCGAGATTGTGCCACTGCACTCCAGCCTGGCGACAGAGCAAGACTCTGTCTCAAAAAAAAAAAAAAAAAAAAATTTAGGATTGACAATAGTAGGATCCCAGACTCTCAGAAACGGCAGAGTCTGTGACAGGAGAGAAGTCCTTTTGTCTTGCCTTTTTTTTTTTTTTTTTTTTTTTTTTTTTTTTTTGAGACAGAGTCTTGTTCTGTCGCCAGGCTGGAGTGCAGTGGCACAATCTCGGCTCACTGCAACCTCTGCCTCCCAGGCTCAAGCGATTCTCCCTCCTCAGCCTCCCAAGTAGCTGGGATCACAGGCACCCGAACCACGTCCAGCTAATTTTGTATTTTTAGTAGAGGGGGGGTTTCGCCATGTTGGCCAGGCTGGTCTCGAACTCCTGACTTCAGGTGATCCACCTGCCTCGGCTTCCCAAAGTGCTAGGATTACAGGCATGAGCCACCGCATCCGGCCTTTGTCCTGCCTTTTAACCAGACTCCCCTTTATAATGTCACCAGACATCCAATTAGCATTAGTTCTTGAAGGTTCTACCTCCTCAACAGCCTACAAATTCAGCGCCTTCCTTCATTCCATCCCATGACCACTTACCATTTAGCTGCCTAAAATATAGTAGCATCCTCCTTTCGTGCTTTGGAGCCCAAGCTTCCACCTTCCCAAGGATTTTGCTCTTTATGAGTAATTTTCAGTCTGTCTACCAGATCATTCCCACCCATTTGCAAACAAGCTGTAGTAATATTTATTTAAAAAAATAATTACAACTCTCCTCAGCCACTATACTCCCACTTCCAGCTATTACAATCCCTACCATTTCACAGCAGAACTTCTCAAAACAGCTGTCTATGCTTGTCCCCATTCTCTTACTCTCAATAATTGATACATTGTACTATTCTGGAAATTGCTTTTTAAACTCTACATTATGGTGGGGCATGGTGGCTCACGTCTGTAATCCCAGCACTTTGGGAGGCCGAGGTGGGCGGATCACCTGAGGTCGGGAGTTCGAGACCAGCCTGGCCAACATGATGAAACCCCATCTCTACTAAAAATACAAAAATTAGCTGGGCGTGGTGGTGGGCACCTGTAATCCCAGCTGCTTGGGAGGCTGAGGCAGGAGAATCACTTGAACCCAAGAGAAGGAGGTTGCAGTGAGCTGAGATCCCACCATTGCACTCCAGCCTGGATGACAAGAATGAAACTTTGTCTCCAAAAATAAATAAATAAATAAATAAATAAATAAATAAATAAATAAATAAATTCTACATTATTTTTGACATCTGTCTATGCTGATACATAGGCTAGATCTAGTTCATTCATTTTTAACTACTGCATAGTATTTAAGCATATGGATATGGCACATTTTGTTCACCAGAAATTTATTCAACTTTTATAATTTATTTCCAGCTTTTCCCCCTATTTATTTTTATTTTAAAATGCTACAGTGAATGTTCTCATATGCCTCTTTGTGTTCATGTGTCAGAATTTCTCCCAGGTGTATATCTGGAAGTATATGCTGAGTATAAGTATTGCTGTGTCATATAATGTATGAGTTTTCAACTAAATAGGACCATATCCTGAATTTTATCTCTAAATTAGTTGTATTAAATTAGTTGTCCAACAAGCTGTATTTTAGTTTCCCAACATCTTCATATTCAGACTTTTTAACTTTTATCAGTCTGGTAGGTGTAAAAATAGCATCTCATTTTGCTTTTTTATTTCTCTGATTACTGAGTATTTTGAGTATCTTTCCTTGTATTTATTTGTTGTTTGGATTTTCTCTTCTGTAAATCATTCATATCTTCTGCTCAACTTTTTATTAGATTGTTTTTCTTATCAAATTGTAGGACCTGTATATATTCTGATATGTTGAAAATATCTTCTCTAATCTGTCACTATCTTTTTGCTTTGGATGGGGTCTTTTGTTACACAGAAAATTTAAATTATGATGCAATCAATTCCTCTTTTTATTATTTTGGCTTTTTGTGTCTTGTGTTCTGTACCTTGAGAATAGAAATATATCCCCCTGCATGTTCTTCTAACAAATTTAACTTTTGTTTTTCATATTTAGAGCTTTAATCCAACTGGAATTTATTTTTGTGTTATGTGTGGAGTAAGAATCTAACTTCATTTTTTCCCCAGCAGGGCAAACCAATTACTCCATTTATTGAATTGTCCATCATTTCTCAACTATCATCTGTATAATATATTATTTCAAATTTTATATGAGGCTCTTTCTGGAATCTCTGGCCTATTCTATTAATTTATTTTTCTATCCCTATCCCAATATTTCACTATTTTAGGTACAACAGCTTTCTAATGAGCCTTAATTCTTGGTAAAAACAAGCCTCCCTTTGTTCTTATTTTTAAAATGTTTCTCACAATTTTGAAATGGTGAAATTTGGTATCAGTTTATTGAGTTCCAAAAAAGTTCTGTTATTGAGTTTCTGGTTTGAGGCATTGACTTTAGAGATTAATTTGGGAAATAATTGATATATTTATGATTTCATTCAGGTCTATTCTTATGTCCTTCAATAATGTTTTATAATTTTCTTCAAAAATGTCTTCCAACCTTTTGATAGATTTATTTCTATGTACCTTACAGTTTCTGCTGCCATTGTGTATATAATTTTGTTATACCACATTTTCTAATTACTATTGGTTATTCCCAGTATATGGGAACAATATTGATTTTTGTGTCTTGCTCTTATATCCAGTAGTTTTCCTGCAGTTTGTAAATAATTTTGGATTATCTATACATACAGTATTGTCTGCAAACAACAATAATTTTTTTCTCCCATTCTATTTAGCTCTTCTTTTTCTTGTCTTATTGCGAAGGCTAAGACTCCAGTACAATGTCAAAGAGCAGGAATCGTTGATGTTTCTACCTTTAATGAGAATGCATCTAAAGTTTCACCATTACATATTATATTTATGGTAGGTCCTCTTCACTTTTTAATTTTTAAAAGATACTTATTTTTACACACACACATATTATAAAGTCAAATTATTCTACAGTAGTTGTTATGAGAAAAAGTAATTCCCCATACTACTAATATTTTTCAATTTCCTATTTTTCGTTTTCTTCCATTTTTTACTTTTTCACTAAAGAAAACTGTATCCATATACAAAAGCAGAGAGAATAGCATGAGGAAACCCCATGCTTCCATCACTCAGCTTTAACAATTACCAACAGATAGCCAGTCTGTTTCATCTAAATCTTTATCCATTTCCTTCCATCCTAAGATTATTTTGAAGCAAATGTCAGACATCATATCATTTTATCTGTAAGTATTTCATATATGTATTTCTAAAGGATAAGGACTCTTAACTATAACTACAACACCTTACCACCCCTGTATTAGTCAGGGTTCTCCAGAGAAATAGAACCAATAGGAGATTTTGTGTGTGTGTGTGTGTGTGTGTGTGTGTGTGTGTGTGTGTGTGTGTAAAGAAAGAGAGAGAGGAGATTTGTTATAAGAAATTAGGTACATAATTTATAGAGGCTGAGACATCCCAAAATCTACAATTGGCAAGCTGGAGACCAAGGAGAGGCAAAGTATAGTTCCAGTCTGAGTCTGAAAGCTTGAGAACCAGGAGAGCTAATGGTGTCAGTTCCTGTCTGAAAGCCAGCAGGCTTGAGACTCAAGGAGAACAGATTTTCCAACTGGGGCTTCAAGGTGGGAAAACAACATTTCCCAGTGTAAGCAGTAAGGCACAAAGAGTTCCCTTTTATTCGAGGGAGGATCTGCCTGTTTGTTCTGTTCAGGCCTTTACTGATGGGATGAGGCCCACCTGCATCAAAGAAGAGCTATCCGCCTTATTCAGTTTATTGATTTAACTGTTAACCGCATCCAAAAACACACCCAGAATAATGTTTAACAAACATACTCAGAATAATGTTTGACCAAATATCTGGACCCCCATGGCCCAGTCAAGTTGATACATAAAATTAACCATCGCAATCTCTAAAACTATTAATAATTCATTAACATTATCACATATTTTGTCAGTGTTCATAAATTCTTAATTGTCTAAAAACAATGTTTTATTGTCTTTAAATTTTTAGTGGTTTATTTGTTTGAATCCAGATTCAAATAAGGTTCATGCACTGGCATTGTTTAATGTGTCTCTTAGGTCTGTGATTTGTAGATTACACTGCCATCCCTTTGTATGCTTTGTTCCTTGCAGTGTTGTTGTTGAAGAAACCAGATTGTTTTGTAGAATTTCCCATGATGTATGTTTTCAAAATTGCATCCCTGTTAAGTTGTTTAACAAGTTTCTTTGTTTGCCGATGCCTGATCAGATTCTGGTTAGATTTGTTTAGTTTAGTTTTTTAGCAAGAGTGTTTCATAGGTGTTATTGGGTGCATCCAGCAGGGATATGTAATGTGTGATTGTCTCTCTTTCTGTGATGTTATCAGCCATTGTTCATTATTGCACAGATCCAATAATTCATCAGCATTGCAAAATGATCATATTCTATTATTCCTTCATTGTTTATTACTTTAAATAATTCTGTAAAGAGAATCTTCTCTCATTAACTATTTGGTTATCCTTAGGCATAGTTTGTACAGAAAAGACAGAATAAATGCTTCTTTTTCTATTATTAATAGTTTTCAAGATAATAAATTTGTTTTCTGGAATTCTTCAAATCATGGATTTTTTTTTTTTTTTTTGAGACAGAGTCTTGCTCTGTTGCCCAGGCTGGAGTGCAGTGGCACGATCTTGGCTCACTGCAACCCCCGCCCTTCCAGGTTTAAGCAATTCTCTGCCTCAGCCTCCGGAGTAGCTGAGATTACAGGTGTGTGCCACCATGCCCGGCTATTTTTTTTTGTATTTTTAGTAGAGATGGAGTTTCACCATCTTGGCCAGGCTGGTCTTGAACTCCTGACCTTGTGATCCACCCGCCTCTGCCTCCCAAAGTGCTAGGATTACAGGCATGAGTCACCATGCCTGGCCAAATCATGGATTTAAACATATTTTATATGTTTGAGTCACTTATAGTTATTACTTTGATGCTCAAATTGTCCCGACTTTGGCAAATGGAGCTGATTTATGTTGGTACCTTAGTCCTTTTGTGTTGTTGTTTGTTTATCAATGAATATTTTCTTTAAAAATTTAATGTATATATCTTTTTTTTTTTGAGACAGTCTCGCTCTGTCTCCCAGGCTGGAGTGCACTGGCATGATCTCGGCTCACTGCACCCTCCACCTCCCGGGTTCAAGCGATTCTCCTGCCTCAGCCTCCTGAGTACCTGAGATTACAGGTGCCCACCACCATGCCCCCACTAATTTTTGTATTTTTAGTAGAGATGGGATTTCACCGTATTGGCCAGGCTGGTCTCGAGCTCCTGAACTCAAGTTGTCTTCCTGCCTCAGCCCCCCAGAGTGCTGGGATTACAGGCATGAGCCGCCATGCCCAGCCCTAATGTATATACCTTTTTAATTGAGAAACAATTCAATATACCATAAAAGTCACCCTTTTAAATTGTACAGTTCAATGGGTTTTTCTGTTTGTTTGTTTTTTTGGGGGGGAGTCTCGTTCTGTCGCCCAGGCTAGAGTGCAGTGGCACAATCTCGGCTCACTGCCAGCTCCGCCTCCCAGGTTCACACCACTCTCCTGCCTCAGCCTCCCGAGTAGCTGGGACTACAGGCGCCTGCCACCACACCCGGCTAATTTTTTGTATTTTTAGTCGTGTTAGCCAGGATGGTCTCAATCTCCTGACCTTGTGATCTGCCCCCTCGGCCTCCCAAAGTGCTGGGATTACAGGTGTGAACCACCACGCCCGGCCAATGGTTTTTAGTATATTCAAAAAGTTGTGCAACTATCACCACCATCTAATTTCAGGATAACTGCCTTACCCAAAGAAGAAACCACATACCCATTAGCAGTCGCTACCCATTCCCCCTCCCACTCCCAGCTCCTGACAACTACCAATCTACTTTCTGTCTCTACAGATTTTCCTGTTCTGGGCGTTTCATGCAAATGAAATCATATAATATGTGGCCTTTTGTGACTGGCTTCTTTCACTTAGCAGAGTGTTTTCAAGGTTCATCCATATTTTAACATGTAGCAGTACTTCCTTTCTATGGATAAATAATATTCCCTTGTATGGATATACCACATTTTATCTTTTATCAGTCAATAGACATTTGGGTTGTTTCCACCTTGGGCAGGTTACAAATAATGCTGCTAGTGAACATTCATGTGCAAGTTTTCGTGTGGACATACGTTGTTAATTTTGGGGGTATATACTTAGGAATGGAATTGCTGGGTTATATGATAACTCTGTTCACGTTTTTGAGGAACTGCCAAACTTTTTCAAAATTGGCTGTACCATTTTATCCTGAGTCCTTTCTATAAAGTCTTAGCATTCTTTGATAGCTCTATAGCTTTCTGGCATGGCAAGACGTTTTTGATGTGAGTGGCATACTGTATTTTTTTTGTAATTCTTTTTTTCATTTAACATATCCTGCAGACTACTTCATGGGAGAATTCAGAGATGTTTCTCTTTCCTTTTTGCAGCTTTTTTAATACTCCAGTGTATGGAAGTACCACACTTTATTCATCCAGTCACATTTGACAGGCATTCTGATTGTATCCAGTCTTGCTGTTACAAATAGCGCTACAATAAATTGCCTCTTTCTATACATACATAAATAGATCTATGTATAAAGATATATATGTATGTATGTTTGTGTGTGTGTGTGTATCTTTTCATATTTCACTAGTATAATCTTTGTGTTAGGTGCCTAGAAGTGAGATTCCTGGGTTAAGGGTATATGCATAAACAGTTCTGCTACATATTGCCAAATTATCCTCTGTAGGGATTGAACCAATTTGCATTATGACTGGGAATGCATGAGAGTGTCTGTTTTCCCAGTCTTGCCAACAGTGTATTCTTAAATTTTGGATTTTTGCCAATTTGATAAGTCAAAAATAGTATCTCAGTTTAGCTTTGATTTGAATGCCTTTTAAGGGAGGTTGAACATCTTTTCATAATGTTAAGGGCCATTTGCATTTCTTTTTCTAATAATTATTGATATCTCTAGCTGATTCTTCTGTGATTGTTGACCTTTTTAATTATCCTTTTTGAGAAACTTTATATACCATGGAAATTAACCTTTGTCTGACATTTAAGTTGCAAATATTTTTCCCCATTTTGTCACTGATCTTTTTACTTGACTTATGGTATTTCTTGATGTAGGTCACCATTTTAATTTCAATTTAGTAGATTTATTTGCTATTAACCTTGATATTTTTAAATAACAAATAGATACTGCCACTTCTTGATTTTTTAGTTTTAGGAATTTTCTACTCACCTTCCCTTTGGTAGATGAGCAGATAGTACCTTTCCAGCAAAGACTCACCACTCACATTGCACATTTTCAGAACCCCACCCTCCCAATATAGTAATGGGAAGAGTGACTTGTGCGTCCTCATCTGAAACTGATGTCATAAGAACAAAAAGTTGGATCTTAATGGAATAATAAAGAGTTTGTGAAGCTCCCTCTCAAAAATATAGTTAAAAATAAAAAACAAGGCACAATTTATCCTCAGATAATTTAATCAAATCTTTTAAAAAAGGATTTGCTTCCCTGGATTTAAATGTTGGTTTCTACATTATCAAGCAGTAGACGTAAGAGGCAGAGAAATCTAAACCCAAATTGTTAGGTGTCACTTCCATTGAAGAAGAAAGAAGTTCTGTTTTCATATGTTCAACTTGAACACCACGTTTTCAGGAACAGATCTATCATGAAAAATAAAATGTGTTTCTCAGAATACATATTTATCAATGTATCTTTATTTAACAATCTCCCATTTTTGCCAAAGGGTGAATTCAAAATTCTTCTGGCATTATTACTTGCCAAAGAAGAGTGGGGACATGTGTCCCTCTTCTGCCATACTGTGACCTGGACAGAAGAAAGTGAATAAGGACATTTTTCTCCCTGAAGCCTTCGGGAGCTTGGCCTGCAGAAGCCTCTTCTTGGTTAGGACTCAGAACCCTCTCAGAACATTGTGACCTGCCAGAGCTGGCATTGCACAGAGACCTTCCTGGGCAACCCTTGATTCACCATCCCATAAATGTCCAGATGGAGGAAGTGGTCTGGGGAAGATGGACCATTACGAAGATTAATGCACCTTTTATAGCTAGGAGCAGCCCTTGATGTTGCCATTGCCTTCTGTTAGGTTCGTTTAACACTGAGTTTGATGGCCAGTGAACAGGTAAAAGGAATTGTATGAAGGACAGGAGGGTTAACCTGGCCAGTTTTGACTTCAGGGACTCCCAGAAAGTCTCCATTTGGCTCTTCTAATCATAAAATAACCTGTACAGTCACAAAATGTTGCAGTTGAAAGAGACTCATTTTTTGGTTCTGGCCAAGAGGCTAAGGACTATGGAAAGGACCTCAAAGATCATCAAGTCCCATTCTCTCATTTTCCAGAAGAAAGTCCAAACTGAAAGCCAAAGAGACAGGTGGAGTTCTTTTTTTTTTTTTTTAAGACAGAGTTTCGCTCTTGTCTCCCAGGCTGGAGTGCAATGGTAGGATCTTGGCTCACCGCAACCTCCACCTCCCGGGTTCAAGCGATTCTTCTGCCTCAGCCTCCCGAGTAGCTGGGATTATAGGCATGCGCCACCACATCCAGATAATTTTTGTATTTTTAGTAGAGACTGGGTTTCTCCGTGTTGGTCAGGCTGGTCTCGAATTCCCGACCTTAGGTGATCTGCCTGCCTCGGCCTCCCAAAGTGCTGGGATTACAAGCTTGAGACACCACGCCCAGCCTACAAATGGCATTCTTAACATGGCACAGAGCTGGTCTAGACTGGAGCAGGGGAGGGCCGGGACCTAAGTCTCTTTTTTCCCCTTCTGTGCACCGCTCCCTGAGGGCAGCAGTTCCTCATCCTGGTTGCACATTCAAATCTCCAGGACAAATTGTAAAATGCCTAAGCCTCACCCACAGTGATTCTGATTCGCTGCCTTAGGGCAAAACATTCAGCCCTGGAGCCAATAAAGCCAACTAAACGTCTACGATGGGCTGTGTAATAATTTGTGTAGTATATGATTTGTGTTTTTATAGGGGCTTTTAGAGAGTAGATCAGAGAAATGACTCGAATAGTGGTAAGAATTTCAGTCGCCCCATCGGATCAGGGGCATGTGTGTGTACAGTGGTTTTGGGAGGCTCTCAGGCCTGTGAGGGGATCTAGTGCCTAGGCATCCTGGCAGCCAGAAACACAGAGGAACTCTATAAAGGGCTTTCCCTCTCTAGTGCCTAGGCATCCTGGAATCTAGAGAGGGGTAGCTCTTTATAGAATAGGAACACTCTCCCTGGAAGCCCCTCGGCAGACCTCAGCTCCAAGCGGGGAGAGGCAGAGTTAGTACGAGATAGTTTCATTGGCAATGGGGCTGGAGTCTCCAGGGATACGTACTTAGCTCTCTGACATGACTTCTTAGAAGAGGAGGCAATCTTACTATGCTCAAATAACACCACCCTTGACTCCTTTGGGAGAACAGTTGAAACTTTCAACTAGTTATTATCAGTTCATGGAAAAGTTTTAGTTTTTCTTTTAAGCTCGTTGTAGCTATCAGACCTCCAATAAGTTTCCTTAATGACCTGAGGGCAGTGATTCACAGACGATAGATGCATAGCATAGCTTTCTAGTTTCTGGGAAAGCTGGCCCCAGCCAACTTGTGAGCTTGACTGTTTGAGGCTGGGAGCCCTGTGGAGGGAGGGGTCCAGGGTGCAGGAGCAGGGAAGTGCACAGCTGCTGAGCCCAAGAGGAGGGAGGCTGGGGACGGCTGCTGAGTCCAGCTTCCTCCTATTCTTGTATTCAGTGCCAGAGCTTCCTTGATCCTCTAGAGAAGTAGAGTCTTAAGCAAGACTCATCATTAAGTTGGCTCAAGTACACGCCTGGTTCCTCTCCTTCAGCTACAACAGGAGGAGGGAGGTTTGGCTTCAGTGTCTTCCTAAGCCTGCTTTCAGAGACCTGTGCTTCTTTTTTCCTTCTACTTCCTGCCCCACAACCTGCCCCCCCCAATCCTGCCGTGTTCCCAATATTCTCATGTGCATTCCCCCGTAGCAAGTGTTACTGCTCAGGTTGGGTTGGTGGATGGGTAAGTGGCAGCCTGTGTTACAGACATCCTTCTTCATTTATCTTCCCATCAACACTTACCAATTCCGTGCCCACTGATGGTGGCAGAGGGCAGGGGAGTTTATTAATCCATGTAGCCAATGTGCACAGGTAGGCAGCATGAAGGCCGAGTTGTCTATTAGGCACCTCTGTATCCCCAGCTCTCACCATAATTCCTGGCACATAATGGGTTCTCAATAGCCCTTTATTGGAAGGAGGGAGGGATGGCAGATATGGGGGAAAGAAACACTGGACCTGAAATGGGGAAACCTGAGTTCTCCTCTCGGTACTGCCAATGACTCAGTATAACCCTTGATAAAGTCACTTCATCACTCTGGCCTCAGTTTTCTCTTATATAAAACAAGGTAGTTAGATTGGTTGATCACTAAGGTCCTTGCAGTACCTCTTTTAGGGTCCTATGATGGTACAATTCCACAATATCTTGACCCATGCTGAGCTGTTAGGGCTACGTGCTGAGGAATATATGCTGAGCTGTTATTCTTCTCAGGTGATACCGATGTTTAAAACAGGCCTTCTGAAAAATAGCACCCAACCCAAGGAGGGACTCTAATTCTGAAAATTCAGAGCTAAAGGGGGAAGTCGTGGGCCAGATTTGTGGGCACAGATTCCGAGTCAGAGTCCTACTCAACAACCAGGATTGGCAACTGCCCGGACAGAGGATGTCTGAATGTCATACAGCAGGCCAGGCTTCAGGGGTGGTGGGATCGTAGGTGAGCAATCTCATTCAGAGAAATAATGTCCCTCTTTGAGATGCCTCCCATACTGGTCCATGCCATGTTCCCTTCCTATGATCTGGCTTAAATTCAAGTCTGGTCTTTAACATACGTCTACCTTCAGAATCTGGTGTCCTGATCCCCTCAATGAAAAAAAAAAAAAGTCATTGTATAGCCAAAAATATATTTTTAAAGGACCAGTCTAAAGTGGAATTGCTGGTACATTTCTATAGTGAACTTTTGATGAAATAAAGATATTCCTGACAAAATATTGCATAGGAGGGCAGATTTAAGTGAACCAGTATGTTGGAAAGAAGCACAGACTAGATTTTGTTTGCTTTTTAGTATCTACCTGGTGCCAGCTCTATCAAGATATGATTCCAGATTCTTGCTATAAGCCTGGAAAATAAACCCTGTATTATTTTCCTTCCCCCCCACCCCACAATGGTGAGTAAATTGAAATGATTCAGAGAGGTTGAGTGACTTACCCAAGGCTCTTACAGTCAGTAAGTGGGGGATTACAATTCCAAGTCTTTTCCAGATAAGACTCCAAAATTCAGTGTTTCTTGCTGCTCCTGGGTACTTAGAGAAGGTGACATACAGCTGCAGCATCTCCATTATCTCCTTAATAGAACCAATAATACTAACAACAAGTAACATTTACATAACCCTTTAGAATTGAAAAATTACTTTGATCTTACATTATCTCATTTAATGCTCACCGTAGTCCTTCCTAGTGGATATTTCAGTCCTAATTTTAAGACAGGCATTGAGGTTCAGAGGAGCTAATTACTACACCAAGATCACACAGCATATAAAGACTGATATAAGGGATGAGAACAAAAATCCTTTGGGGTTCTCCTAGGGAGTATAAAGGGATTCTGAGTATAAAAATCTTGAGAATCACCATTCCAAGCCAAGCGTTCTTCTCAGCTTTGCATTTCTGCCTGCTTTTATCAGTCACACAGACTTCACATCCAGGAATCATAGACTCACAGAGCTTGAAACATGGAAAGGCTCTCAAAAATGATCTAGGCTGGCTGGGGGCAGTGGCTTATGCCTGTAATCCCAGCACTTTGGGAAGCTAAGGCGGGAGGATCACTTTAACTCAGGAGTTTAAGATCAGTCTGGACAACATAGTGAAACCCATTTCTACCAAAAAAAATTAGCCAGAGATAGTGGTGCACACCTATAGTCCAGCTACTTGGGAGGCTGAGGCTAGAGGATCACTTCAGCCCTGGGAATCACTTGAGCCTGGGAGATTGAGGCTGCAGTTAGCCTTGGCTGTGCCACTGCACTCCAGCCTAGGTGACAGAGCAAGCCCCTTGTCTCAAAAAAAAAAAAAAAAAAAAAGTAATCTAGCCCATCAGTTTTCAAAGTGGAACCCAAGAGTTCCCCAAAGGTGCTGCAGGGGCTCCCTTGGGGGCAAAGGCTAGGCCAAGTGGGTGAGGTTCCTAGAAAAATTGCTATTCATAAAACTAACACTAGGATCTCTCTTAGAAAAGAATTGCCTTTGCTTAGGAAAAGACCTAATAAGCTCCAGGAAGATAGAGGTAAGGCCTTGGTGATATGATCTGGAAGGCAGCAAGGAAGAGATGGTTAAACCAGTAACATGAAGAATTAACAGGATTTGGAAAGTGAGGAGGAGTTAGAGAGAGGAGGAGGGAGAGAGGGCCGGCACTGTGGCTGAACGCCAGTGCGGAGTCAGCAGGAAAGGTACCTGTGCTTTTTAAGAACTGGGAAGTTTAATTTTAGCTGTGTGCTCTAATGGCCATGTGATGTACACATGCCATCCCTGGCTCCCCTCCACACATGGATGCCTCATGTAGACACGTTTGAGAAGACGGGAGGGAATTGAGAAAAAGTCGTGTCCTATATTTCTGCCAAATGTTGAGGCAGAGAGGAAGAAAAAATTGCAAAATGCAGAATGTGGCAGAGCTACACATTGGAGCCAAGGTGACAGGGAGTAAGCAAGGGCATATGGATTCACAGAATGTATGGGGTGGGGGTTCCGGAGGGTCTTCCCCAGATCCTGAGGAGCAGGCGACCCAGTGATATCAAGACTAGCACAGGCCTGGTGCAGTGGCTCATGGCTGTAATCCCAGCACTTTGGGAGGCCTAGGTGGGCAGATCACATGAGTGAGTTCAGGAGTTCAAGACCAGCCTGGACAACATGGCGAAAATCTGTCTCTTCTAAAAATACAAAAATTATCCAGGCATGGTGGCACACACCTTTAGTCGCAGCTACTCGGGGGGCTGAGGCAGGAGAATCGCTTGAACCCAGGAGGCGGAATTTGCAGTGAGCCAAGATCACACGGCTGTACTCCAGCCTGGGGGACAGAGTGAGACTCTGTCTCAAAAAAATAAAAAATAAAAAATAAAAAGCAATACTGAAAGCTCATATGCATACTGAAATTTTATAAGCTTCTCTCTAGATAGTCCAGTTGCAATATTCTAGATAAATTTACTAAAGCTGCCCTTTTCTATTTTTTTTTTTTTTTTTATTCCTGTGCTTTGCTGGGCCCTAAATATGGACCTAGTCTTCCTATGGGGTAGTCAGGACTAGCTAGGGAGGCAGAGTGGGTGAAATAAGTCAGGGGATCTTTTGGGAGGGGTTGGTGGTGGTGAGCTTTTAGCCAGATTTTCACATGGGGTGTTGAACATGGAATGAAAGTAAGAAGGGGGAAGACACTGACAGGAGATGAGGCTGACAGGGGCAGAGGGCCTGGCGCTTCTGGGTAAAGTTGAACTCAGCCCAGACTGTTGTAGAATCCAGACAAGTGAGCTGCACACACACACAAAAAAATGTGAATATCCCTCCAGAGCCAAGGCAGGTTGCTTCCGCTCCTGTGTTCCTCCGCAGTAAGCATCGGGTGTGCAGGGCTCTGAGTCCTCAGAGAATGCATCCCTTGGCTTAGAGGAAAGGGCCAGAAAATGCCACTGGCCGACACAAAGCCAAAGGATCCCCTGGAAATGGCTGCACATGGCAGTCTTTAGATACTGACTTGAGGAGATGCTGTGACTGAGTGAAGCCAAGGAGACTGAATTGGAGCTTCAAACACACATCGCTCTCTGAAAGGCCCTCAGAATGTCTATGATTAAAAAACAACAAAAATCTGTCTATATTTTTCTATTTTATTTTTTGAAATTAGCATTTCCTAAAACATTTAATCATGGGGTCCTTTTATATATAAGGCAGAAGTTGCATACTGAATCTGGCCTGGATATGTTTTGTTTTCTTTAATGAAGTTTTTTTTGGCTTGTTTTCTGTTTTTTGTTTTTTGAGATGGCGTCTTGCTCTGTCACCCAGGCTGGAGTACAGTGTGTGATCTTGGCTCACTGCAACCTCCGCTTCCCAGGTACAAGTGATTCTCTTGCCTCAGCCTCCCGAGTAGCTGGGACTATTGGCACGAATCATCATGCCTGGCTAATTTTTGTATTTTTAGTAGAGACGGGGTTTTGCCACATTGACCAGGCTGGTCTCAAACTCCTGACTTCAGGCGATCCGCCTACCTCAACCTCCCAAAGTGCTGGGATTACAGGTGTGAGCCACCGTGCCCAGCATCATGAAGCATTTTTAAAATTAGTTTGAGTTGACTGCCAACACTTCAAAATCAAGTTATTTCACCTAAAAATCCAGTTTACCAACTTCTCTTGAAAAAAAATCAGACCTGGTAACTTCAGGGCCTCGTTCTCACCTGGCCACAGTCTGCTGGAGTTGAGCAGTAGTCATCTTGCAAAGGGGTGTGCCCGCCCCAGCTTACCAGAGTCCCCAGAACTCACCACTGCCCGCTCACCCCACTGAGCATTCATTGCCATTATCTTCATGTCTGTATTATTTTTTTCTTGTAGTAAACAGCATGAAAGTCCGGGCTCGGTGGCTCACGCCTATAATCCCAGCACTTTGGGAGGCCCAGGCGGGCGGATCACTTGAGGTCAGGAGTTCAAGACCAGCCTGGCCAACATGGTGAAACTCCATCTCTACTAAAAAATACAAAAATTAGCTAAGCATGATGGCACGTGCCTATAGTCCCAGCTACTCCAGAGGCTGAGGCAAGAGAATTGTTTGAACTCGGGAGGCAGAAGTTGCAGTGAGCCGAGATCGTGCCACTGCACTCCAGCCTGGGTGACAGAGTGAGACACAATCTCAAAAAAAAAAAAGAAAAAAGAAAAAGAAAAAGAAATGAAAAAGAGCACAAAGAAGCATATTTATATTCAAGTTTCTATTGAGATTGTTTTATTCAGCTTGTTTCCTTTATGCTACATACCTGGACCCCGTTGCATTTACATTTATGAGCCCTGTTATAACACCTGTCAACATCACATAGAACCAGAAAAAGGGAAGAGTTGCCAAACTGTCTCCTCTACCCCCACCCTCACCCCTATACATCTGTATACAAATACCAGAACTAGTACTGAAGAAAGCCCTGGGCCATGGTGCTGTATCAAGGATACCTCAGGAAAACACAATGAGAAACATAGCTGATATGAAAAAAGTTGTAACCTTTCGAGATGGTGTTATGTGGCTATTAGAAAAGGCATATCAAGGAAAAGAGTCCACTCAAGGGAAACCCCGTTCGTGGAAAGAGGTGTTCTGTTGTAAAGTCCAAGGGTAGCTCTCCCTCAGCTTCTTCCACAGCCCTCCCCACCCTTTGAGCTAATTTCATGCTCACCAAGCAACCTCCTAGTTATAAATTCCATACCAGGAAATGTGTGTCTTGGAAAGCAAACGTGAATATTCTGTTTGCCGGACAGCTGTGCTTGTTCATGACTCATTTGTAAATTGGCCTCTTTGTATGCATGTTTCTTTTTTTCTTTTCTTTTTTTTTGAGACAGAGTCTCGCTGTGTTGCCCAGGCTGGAGTGCAGTGGCAGGATCTCAGCTCACTGCAAGCTTCGCCTCCCGGGTTCAAGCGATTCTCCTGCCTCAGCCTCCCGAGTAGCTAGGACTGCAGGCATGAACCACCACGCCCAGCTAATTTTTTGTATTTTTAGTAGAGATGGGGTTTCACCATGTTAGTCAGGATGGTCTCGATCTCCTGACCTCGATCCGCCCTCTTCAGCCTCCCAAAGTGCTGGGATTACAGGCGTGAGCCACCACACCTGGCCGGCATGCATGTTTCTTACGAGGTTAGGTTATCACAGGTCTATAACCCCCAGGACCATTAATAAAACTGGGCTCCTGGTATTATAAAACTGAGGAGCTAATCAGGCAAAACTCAAACAGTGGCATCCTTACCAAGGGATAGATTTATCTGCCAGCCAGCCACCTTTTTGCTGCTAGGGGGAGATGGGCCTGTCCGGAGTTTTGGGTGCTGCGGCTTCCAGCCCCTGCTGCGGAGGTCTGCAATAGGAGACTGGTGGGTCCTGGTGCAGTTTGCTACTGAGCTCTTACTGTCCCTGGGCTCTGACCCTGATTAGTGCCTTCCTCTGTGCCTGACCCAGAGGAGTACTTATGTAAATGTTTGTGGAAACAATCTCCAATGGAAACATTTTAGCAGGGACCAGGTGACCACCCATCAGATATGCCTGCAGGGATCCTTGCTCTGTTTGGGAGGCTGCACTTCTTGATTTCAGAAGTCTCTTCCCTCTCTGATGCTACATCTCAGCTTCCTGGGCTGGCTGGTAGCAGAGGGCAGAGCAAGGAGATGTGAGAACAGTGCTGGCGTTCGGCCAGTCAGCAGTCTCGGGTGGGTCTCTGAAATGAGAAAACAGTACTATTGCCCAGTACGCATCTAGCAGCTTCCTAGTAACCAGAGGTGCTCTCTTCAGATCCCTGGATGCCCAGGAAAGGGAGATGAGGTAGGGGAGGAGAGAAGGAACACTTTTGTCAGCTCAGTATTCCTTTGAGGCAGCAGGTGCTAGCTTGGGGCAGGGCATATAGGGAATGTGGGCGTGCTGGGTAGGGGTTGGGGATTTTGCCCACTCAAGCAAGACAGGTAGGAGGGGCCAGACAGCTGCAGGGGGTGGGGGTGGATGTGCATGTAGTTAGCCCTGCTGCTAATGGTAAAAATGTTACACATCCTTTAATTAGGTTGAGTAAAGAGTTACACTAGGGGAGAGTTTTGGGGTGTAGTTTGATGCCCTGCCAGCACCCATGGGTGGTGAGTGAGCAGATGAATGTAGCTGACCCCTGTATTTCCTCTGTGCCCTGCTCTAGACTGGCACCCAAAGTCTCAAAGGAAAACTGTGCCAATAAACCTATCCCTCCTAGGATGCCTACAACTACCAGCTTGAAGCATTGCTTTTACATTTTTCAGAGAGAAGATTGTAATGAGCCCATAACCCACCACCTCAATTTAACATTATTTTCATTTTGCCATATTCACTTCATTTTCGTTTTTTTCTTTCGATTTGTTTTGGAGACGACGTCTCGCTCTGTCGCCCAGGCTGGAGGGCAGTGGTGTGATATTGGTTCACTGCGACTTCTGCTTCCCAGGCTCAAGCGATTCTCTTGCCTCAGCCTCCCAAGTAGCTGGGATCACAAGCATGTACCACCACACCTGGCTAATTTTTGTATTTTTACTAGAGACAGGGTTTCACCATGTTGGCCAGACTGGTCTCAAACTCCTGATCTCAATTGATCCACCTGCCTCGGCCTCCAAAACTGTTGGGATTACAGGCGTGAGCCACTGTGCCCAGCGCATATTCACTTCATTTTTATGCAAATCTCAAGCATCATGAAATAGGAAGCTTTAAAAAATCAGGATGTTGTCTCACATAACCATTATAACATTATCACATCTGACAAAATGAACAATAATTACTAAACGTCCTCTAACACCCAGTCAATATTCAAATTTCCCCAACAGTCCCAATAATGAGTTTGTATGGTTGGTTGGTTTGCAGCAAAGCTTTTGAAACAGCTTTCCTGGAGCCTCTGGCTTCCACCCAAGTGTCTCAAGGGCCAGCAAGGGTGAGGCTAAGGGGGAAGGCCCAGGCCCCTGCCCCTGCTTCGGCCAGAGCAGTTTTTATTATTAGGGACAAAAAGTGAGTTTTCTGTTAAAAGAAAAAACAGAAAATCATTTCCATAAGGCACTATTTCTCTTATATTTTTCAAAGAGAATGTCTGGTGCTATAAGTATCTTAAACCTGAGGGATAACTTCCTAGTGGTGGGAGAGTGGGATCCCTTGCTGGTGCAGAGTGGGGATGGAATGAAAGGATTTGGGAGAGAGTTGGACGGCTATAAAAGGAAGAATTTTATTCCCGCTGGGGATGACTCTGGATTCACAAAACAGACTTTTCCAGTACAAACAGAATATTTTGGATTTGCTTGGTAGTTTCTCCCTGACTGCTAATACATCTAATGCTTCACCTTTGCCCTTTCTAGCTACCTAGATCCCATTCTATAGAATCCCACCTAGTTCTTGCTCATTCATAGGACAGAGTTGTACAATCCGAGTCCAGTGAATTTTGAAACCCTCCCCTGCTCTGTTTATACTTTCCACTTTCCCAGGTATACTCCAGAGAACCTGACCTCAGGGAAATGGTCTTCCAAAATTCTAATCATTACAGTTTGATATTAACAAAACAAATAGTAACACAGAATATCCATAACACAAACCTATCAGTAGTGAAGCAAGGGTTATTCTTCCAAGATGCAACAAATCAGCAATCTGACCCAGCAAGGGGCTACAGCTATTGTTATACCAGCCTAAAAAAGAAAAGCATGGATAACAAGAAAAGTGAGAAATTCTAGGAAATTCTGACCTTTTCAGGGAAACTTAATAATCACAGCTTTCAATAATAGTTAAAGGCCAGGCGCGGTGCCTCACGCTTGTAATCCCAGCACTTTGGGAAGCTGAGGCAGGCGGATCACCTGAGGTCAGAAATTTTGAGACCAGCTTAGCCAACATGGTGAAACCCTGTCTCTACTAAAATACAAAAATTAGCCGGGCGTGGTGGTGGGCACCTGTAATCCTAGCTACTCAGGAGCTGAAGAACGAGAATTGCTTGAACCCGGCTGGCAGAGGTTGCAGTGAGCCAAGATCTCACCACCGCACTTGAGCCTGGGCAACAGAGTGAGACTTTGTCTCAAAAATAATAATAATAATAATAATAATAGCTAGAGACCTTTCTCCTCCTTCGGGGAATGTGCCCAGATTAACCTGCCAAAATACTCAATATGCTTTTGAGACTCTTGAGGTCATCAACTGAAGTTATCATCAACTAATAATGCTTGGCTGTATTGTCTGTCTTGTTCAACTGCAGAATTGTAAGCTCCATAAACATGGTGACAATGCCTATGTTATATACACACACGTGCCCTGTAGATAATCAATTAACACATGTTTTTCCACTAATATGCAGATTATACACAAGTAAGCTCAGCTTGGGCAGACAAAAAACTTGGGAACATTTCACATCCTCTCCCATCACCAATATTTGTGTAGCTTTTCAGTAAGGATGGATAAGACTCTAGCTTGCCCTTGAATTTAACTGACATGTATAATCATTTACTAAGTGCCTAGTTCTCTTTGTGTGTTAGTCCATTTTGTGTTGCTATAAAGGAATACCTGAGGCTGGGTAATTTATTTTTAAAAGATGTTTCTTTGGCTCACGGTTCCACAGGCTGGACAAGCATGGCATCAGCATCCACTCAGCTTCTGGTGAGGCCTCAGGAAGCTTTTAGTCATGGCGGAAGGGAAGAGGAGCTGGTCTGTCTTGTGGAAAAAGAGGGAGCAAGAGAGGAGGAGGTGCCAGCCTCCTTGAAACAGCCAACTCTTGCATGAACTAACAGATCAAGAACTCACTCATTGCCATGGGGAGGGGACTAAGTCATTCATGAGGGATCCATCCCTATTATCCAACACCTCCTGCTAGGCCCCACCTCCAACATTGAGAATCACATTTCAACACGTGATGTGGAGGGGACACACATCCACACCATATCACTTTGGCTATAAAAGATGCATAAAATATGGTCCATGTAATGTAGTTGGTGACACCAACCTGCATGCAAAAAACATGAAGGAAGGCAAGATAGTGTATGCTTTTCCCTCTGTTTATCCAAACATGACCCTGCCTTTCAGGTCCAAATCAAATCTTCCCCACTCACTAAGCATTTATCATTCATTCCTATACTTGGTCAGATTTTAATGAGGACTTACTGAATCCCAGGTACAATATTCAGGAATCAGAGACAGGGCAGTGAACAAGACAGCCACAGTTCCTATTCAAGGACTTAACAAACCAACGATCTTGAAAAGTTATGTAACTGTTACATATGTAGGTATGCTGGCAAAAAAACTGTAAGCTCCTGAAGGGTCGTGATCATATCTTACATTCTTTTGCCATCTCCGTACCAGCTAACATTTGTCCATAGAACTTATTGAATAAAGTTTGAAGGGCTGGGTTGGGTGGAATTTTTAGTAAATGTGAAAAGCTATAAATTGATAGTAAAATCTCAACACAGAGAAATCTTAAAACACTAAGAACTCTTGCCCACTCCTCAAAACTCAAAACTCAAATGTCACCTCCTCCATGATGCCTTCCCTTAACTATTCAGGCAGGGTTCGACCCTTTCTTCTCTGAGTCCACACAATTGGGTGAAGACCATGGATAAAACTTAGCACAGTTATTGTAATTACTAGTTTACTTGCTTCCCCTCAGATAAGTAGTTGCGTGTTTGGAGGAAAGGGGAGAGGGTCCCCAAGCCCTCCCAGAGAGACAGCTCCTCCCTGTTTCTTGAATGGAGAGACAGTAGAGAATGCACGTGCCCAGCAGGCTTTTTCCTGATAGAATGACAGACATACAAACGAACATTCACAAAATTACCACTCCATGTAAACATATGAATGATGGTCCTCCCAACCCTTTTCCTGAGAAGTTAAGGAGAAAGTGTTTAATTGTACATTTTAAGATAAATTAAAGAGTGTAATTGGATTGTAACTCAAAGGATAATGGTTGAGGGAAAGAATACCCTATTCCCCATGATGTGCTTACTTCACATTGCATGCCTGTATCAAAACATCTCATGTACCCCATAAATATGTACACCTACTATGTACCCACAAAAATTTTTTTAATTTTTTAAAAAATAAATAAATAAATAAATCTAGCTCAAGAAGAACTAGAAAAAAAAAAAAGAATAAATTGTGCTAGACCTTTGTGAAAGGGAAATGGTGTAATTGGAGACCACAGACCTGGAGGTTGAGTACCCCTATCAGAGTGGGGTAAGGAGACTTGGGGCTGTCTTCATTCTGCATTATGAGAAATAAGGAAGATGGTAGTAGTAGATAGTACTTGCTGTTAGGTAAAGGGGGATACATCTCAAAAGAAACCACTAGTAGCAGGTAGGGAAAAATTTTAACTGAGAAGGTAGAAATTTTACCCAAAGGAGAGAATTCTGGCAGCCATAGATAATGAGTGGTTTAGCTAACAGGACCCCTAGTGAAGGAGAGGTTGTGATCATGAGCTGAGGGCAGGAGGGATCTAATCAGAGTCAGAGACGAGAATGTCCTGAAGGAATGGGAGAAACCAAGCAGGTCCAGAATTCCAGGGACAAATAACCCAGACAAATAACCCAGGCAGAAATTCAACCTTGAGAAACAGAGAGGAGATTCAGGCATGGCATTTGGTGAGGAGCGCACTATGTGACAGCTATTTTAGAGCTCAGCCTTCACAGCCAAATGGACCGAGGCTCAAACCTCAGCTTGATCAGGTAAGTTACTTAACCTCTCTAAGTCTCAGTCCACATCCCTATGAAATGAGGCTGTTGAGAGGAATAACTGAGATTATGTGTGAATAGGGTTTAGGACTATGCCTGGTTCATAGTAAATACTAAAATAGTCATTGCAAATGTAATGGTAATGGGGGAGGAATTAACAGGAGTAGAGGTAATAGTAAGAGTGGTGATGGTGGTAGTAACAAGGAAATATTCCAGAATCTGATTGCTGGAATTAAGATAGCTGTCCGTTGGCACTGAACTGGAAGTCAGGACATCAGACTCCAATCCTACTTTTGCTGAATGCTAGATATGTGATCTCGTTCAAGTCAAAGGACTTCTCTGAGCCTCAGTCTTCTCACCTGTCAAGTGGAGGTGTTCACACTGGTTGTGCACTACTCCCAGAATTCCTGTGAGAATTTCATCAGATGCAGCATCTGCAGCCACCAACACAGACACTTGATGAATGCTGACCCACTCCAATGGTCAGGATTCGCCAACAAGACTGACCTGAAACTGAATCAAATGTTCTCACCTTTCCTTTTCTGAAGGAGGGTAAGGCCCAGAGTTTGGACCAGGTTGAACTTGCCAATGTGTTTGTGATATAGACAGGAGAAAGGAAAATACTGGGTAGAAGAGGGTAGTTCCCTGGCAAAGTCCCCACCCTCAAGCCTGGAAATCCATGGCCCTAAATGGGAACAGGCATTCCTGTTTTCATGCCCCAAAGTTGATAAACCCCAGGTTTCACAGGGAGATGAGGAGACAAACAGAAAAGCAGAAGAAGGGCAGAGCAATGCAGCAGAGGGAAGGAAAGGAATGTCTGAACATCAAGAGGAATTCAGCTGGGGGCATTTAGAGAGGAGATCTGCCACTGGACATTCAAATTCCAGGGGAAGATCATCTTCCCACTCCATCCCCCTTCTAACTCCGCATCCATCCTACTGAGAGCCACCTCCACCACTCAGTAAAACCCCTGCATTCATCCTTCAAATCTGTGTGTGACCTGATTCTTCCTGGACACTGGACAAGGACCTGGGTACCAAGAGTGTCTACTGAGCTGTCTAACACTTAAGCCATCCCTGGACAGCAAGGCTAAAAGAGAGCACTGTAACACACGCCCACTTGGGCTTTGGGAGTTGCAGACACCCACCCATAGACACAACCATGGGGCTGGAGCCCAAAAAGCGCTCACCCTGACTCCTGCACCTAACTGTCTGCATGCTCCCCTTCCTGTAAGGGGTTTGAGCACCCAGCGGCTGAACATATGAGCCACCCCCCATCACACATCCTGCGAGGGGGGGTCAGGGAACTCTCCCATTTCATCTGTTTAAGTGGTCTCGGCTGAGAGACTGGTTTTCTGGGGGGCAGAAGATTAGGCAGGTCATCATTTTCTCTCTTGGTCATAAATCACCTCCAAATAATCCTAGCTGTCACCATTAGAAAGCTTAAACTCACCTTGAATCCAACCTTTGAGTTAAAAGGAACTTGGAATTCTTTCTTTGATTCCCTTGGGCATTTAGGTTTTAAATTCATTTGTAAACATTGGTTTGGAAAGAAATCTAGGTAGATCCAGGTTTGCAATTTTAATCCGAAGCCACATTTCTGGGCTTTCCTGTAGCATACCCACCTAACTGGAAAATCTAAAAGTAAATACATTTTGAAGAGAGAGAGAGAGAGAAAAAAATAAGTTCCTGCTGCTCTCAGATGAGGCCTTTGCAACCTGTGAATGATGTCATCATTTTGTTGCCTGTACAAAAAATAGACAGCTTTATTTTCACTTTCTTCTAAGTCATTTATGCGACTACAAAGGTGGTAGTGGGAGTCTCTAAGAATTGTTTTATAACACTGTGGTGCCCTCCTTTGAAAAACAAAACCAAATTATCCATGTATAGCACTAAGTGAGGTGGACCTGAGCAAGGCATAGCAATGTTTGCTTTCTGCAGACATCTGAAGTGGGAGCCATGGCGACCAGGCATACCTGATGGCCACACAGCTATCCCCCAGCACTCAGAGGAGCCATCACAGGGATATTAGATCACATTAACATTTTAAAACCTACTAATGCACTTATCACACTTACTCAACTTGTCCGGTGGATCTGGTATTTCAATCAAAAGAGTTCTAAATAGTAGGGGGACCAGCTGTCTTGGTTGCTGGGGAATGAGGGATTTCCTGGGATGTGAAACTTTCAGTAAAACAGGGACAGTCCCCCACAAACTGGGACAGTGGTCATCCTGCTAAAGAGTGTCCCATTTTCCTATTGTTGATGCCAACAAAAGATGACCAGGCGAAGAGTAGAGACAGCACGACCCCTTCTTTAAAGCAGTGGTTATCGAACTTTAGCCTGCCTCAGAATCCCCTGGAGGGCTCAGGAAAGTGGCTTGACTAGAATTTCTGACTCAGTAGATCTGGGTAGGACCAAAGAATGTGCATTTCTAATGAGTCCCCACAGGAGGCTGATACTGCTTGTCCAGGACTACATGTAAGAACCACTGCTCTAAACACTGGGTTCTTAGCTGCACATTGGAATCAACTGAAGACTTTTTAAAAAATAGGTGCTTTGGTCTCACCCCTTAGAGGTTTTGATTTAATAGCTATGGAGGTATTTTTCAACCTTTCCAGGTAATTCTAATGTGCAACAAAGTCTGAGACCACTGCCCTAAAAGGCACTGAATTCAGGAAATGACTCGATTGACATTTGTTTCCTGACATTTGTTCATTTGACATTCAACATGTACTTGTTGAGCAACTACTATGTGCCATGCACTATGACAGAGGCTGTGTGGTTAGACTATATATGATCCCTTCCTCAAGGAGCTTACTGTTTCAGGGAAAACACAAGAAAAACAAGTCAACAAAAAATAATATACAATTAAAAATTGAGATAAGAGCCCTGGAAAAAAAAGAGCAGGGAGCTAGGGATCTAGGGGAATAAGGGTGTGGGGAGAACTATTCTGGACAGAGATGTCATTGAGGATGTCTCCAAGATGACATTTAAGCCAAAACCAGAAAAATGAAGGCCAGCCATCCTGCGTATGGAGAGAAAAGCACTCCAAGGAAGAGAAAAAGTTCTCAGAACTGTCAGGAGGGGAGTGCTCCTGGAGGCAGAGAGCTGGGCAGGGCGACCTGAGACAAGGTCATGGGTGGGGTGGAGAGGGCCACATCCCTCCTAGACCATGGGAACCAGCTGGAGTCATATTCTAAGTGCACTGGCAAGCACTGAGGGAGAACATTTCTGTTTTCATTTTGTATTTGAAAGTATATACATTTTTAAGGCTGCCGTGTGGAAAAGAGATTGGAAGCCTCTGAACCCAGGTTCTTCACCAGAGACAGATGAGAGCGGGAATTCAGATGGTGACGAGTCATGAGAATGTCTCCCGAGGGTTGCCGAGAAGGGCTGCATGGGGTACGCCGTGTGCAGCTGTAGCTTTCGGGAGAAGAACTGTGAGTGCCAGTCACATACGGTGGCTGAGTGCGCGTCTCTTGTGCACTGCGTGGGCGAACTCACCAGATATTAAGTTACAGGCATCAGTTTAGCACCTCCACCTCTTTTCAGTGTGGACTTGGGCTGCAGGCTGTTCTAATGAGGGGCCGGCTTTACAGTTCCCTGTTAGATGAACTGGAGGTTCCAAGGCTGTCAGCCAAGCAGGGAAGTCCAACGCCAGGTCCTGCAGCCCAGGGATTCGGGACTCCCAGGTGCACGGCCATCTGCAGTGGTCCTTTGCATTGTGGGGGATTTTTAATCTGTTGGCCAGATGGAGGGTCGGAATAAATGGTTCTGGCAGTAACCAGACACCTGAGGTGGGAGGACAGCATGGAGGACAGTCTGTGGAAAAGCCTGTCCTGAGTAAGCAGGTGCAAACTCCCTCAGGGCAAGAGAAGGGAGCTGTCTCGCAACACATACACGAACTCTTTGTCACTGTGAAATCCTTGCAGAATGCATTTGAGCTGAAACAAAATCCTTCTAAAGAGTACATTAATAGTCCTCATGAGGCCTTTCACAGCTAAGAACCTCCACCTGGTCCTAAACTGCATGCAGGGGAAGGAGAGAAGGGCAGGCCTTGCTTCAGAGTTTTACAGCCAGGGAAACAGAAATGGGGAGGAAGTGCAGGGCTGCCAGGGAAACGGAGACTTGGAGGAGGGCTAGTACTGCCTTAGGCTTAGAGGATGAGGACGTCAGAGCAGATGCCTAGGCCCCTGTTCTCAATGCTATCCTAGGACCCATACATTGCCTCCCTTGGGGATAGGAAGGATTTTGTGCCAGAGGATGCAGCTCAAGAAACCTTATCTCGGGGCGGAAGTGGGGCAGGATTGCATCCCATGCAATAACAGGGCTAAGGCAGAAGAGAACCTGAAGCCTGCACTGAGCACCTCTGAGATGAAATCGCTGTGCACTGGGTTTAAATAGGGATGACACCAGGATCATCCCTATGTAAGCAACATTCAGGGGAGATGAGTGAAGATGGGCCTGAAAAATGGGTCCAATAATGTTCTCAACAATAAATATTTACTAAGGGCAACCCATGGGCTAAGTACTGGGCTAGATGCCAGGAACAAGAGAGATCCTGACCCAGGTGAGGGAAAGAGACAGGGTAGCTACTTGGGCACAAAGGTTATATTTTATTTATCTCTGTATTATTCATGCCTGGCACTCAGCATATGGTTATTGAAAGCAATGACTTAATGACTTAATAAATTAACTGAAGCAGGTCTGGCTATCAGTGGGCACTCCATGTCTATTTTTAAACAAATGAATGTGTTGCTTCTACAAAGGACTCTGTGTACAAGATCTCTGGGAAGAAAGGTGGCAGATAACATAGGCGAGATGATGGAGGTTTGGAGAGAAAAGAATGTGGCAAGGATCAAGGCAAATAGTATGAGGAAAAAGAAAGAAATGTTGAAACTAGGGGCAGAGAAAAGCTAGAGAGGAAAAGAAATGTAATCATGGCATAGTGCATACTTATTCTGGGGTCAACAGTAGTTCAGGGTCATAAAAGCCTAGACATTATATTAGGAAGATGGAAGAGCAGAGCTGAGAAGTGTCAGTGTGTGAAAGAGTTACCTACCATTGCGGAAAATCAATAGATAATGTCCAAAATTGGTAAGTGAAGAAAAAGTACTAGAAGTTTATGTTTCGGGCATATGAAGGACAAAGAGTTAAAACGCGGTGGCTCTCGCCTGTAATCCCAGCACTTTGGGAGGCCGAGGCAGACAGATCACGAGGTCAGGAGATCGAGAGCATCCTGGCTAACACGGTGAAACCCCGTCACTACTAAAAACACAAAAAATTAGCTGGGTGTGGTGGCGGGCGCCTGTAGTCTCGCTACTCGGGAGGCTGAGGCAGGAGAATGGCGTGAACCCGGGAGGCAGAGCTTGCAGTTAGCCAAGATCGTGCCACTGCACTCTAGCCTGGGAGACAGAGAGACTCCATCTGGGGGCAGGGGGCGGGGCGGAGGGGGGAGTGGTCACCCTCAGGCAAAAGGACAGGAGATGCCCTAAAAACTCCCCCCACTCTTTGGTTAGTCTGATTCCCTCCCCTGGCCTTAACAGCTTCCCCTGCTTAGATCCAAGTGGCAATAGGACCTGAGTCCCTTAGGCAGCCAACCCCACCCAAGCAGAAAGAAGAGACCAGGACATGAGCTGTAAAATGGAAAACAAGAACAGGCCTTTGAATAGAGAGGGATCGTGAGGCACCCCAGGCAGCTGTGAGGCTAACTTCCAAAGTCAGGATCTTTTAAAATGGTATTTGATTTTCTGGGTTGAATGGGACACTTCAACCAAATACAAAAATCTCTTCCTTGGGCAACAGCTGAAATAATGAAGGAAACCACAGGAGGGAGGAGGGGGTCAGGGCAGGATCAAAGCTAATCTCCTGGTTGCTCCTTGCTTAGATGGCTCGGTATGCCGCAGACCAATTCAGTCTCACGCTGCTCAAAGACAAGAAGAGGCTCTTAATAAAGAGAAGCATAACATAGAGGTAGAGAACAGAATGCCAGGGCTGGAACTGGTCTCAGCAACCATCTTGTCTGACTCCCCCTTTGCATGAAAAGGGGGGTGGTAAAGTTCAGTGGGATTGGGCCATCTGTCTAAGGGCAACAGAGGCAGACAGGACAGTCAGGGCAATGCTGTCAACAGACTTTGCATGTTCTGACTCCTGTCCACCTGTCTAGTTCTCTTTTCCCTCGCTACACCATTAGCAAGAAAGATAAGCAGAACAACCATCTCTATAGTGAGCACTGGCTGAGAATCAGGAGACCTGGATTCCAGCCCCAGCTCCATAGAAAATCAATTGTTTAACCTTGGAAAAGTCACTTAACACTACCCTGAATTTTTTTACTTGTGGGCTAGATGGCACTTCAGGAGGTTCCGGTTCCACCCTCACAAGGCAGGTTCCAAGTTTGGAGAGAGAGATTTCATACTCATGTTATGCTCAAAAGGTCTAATTCAGTACCTAGATCACCAAGGCGTACATATAGAAGCCCAGATTCCACAACTAAAGAATCAGGTTTTATACCTAGGGAGGCAGGATTCACATCAGGAGCTACTTTCCAACCCTGGAAAGTCAGGTTTCATAATTGGAAACCCAATTTCCATGTTTATAGAGCCAGGTTTTATGCGGAAGAGCAGAATATATATGCATAAAAAGGCAGGATTTACACCTAGGAGAGCTAAATATATCTCTGAAAGTCCATGTTTCATAAATGGAGTACAGGTTCCATGTTTATATGGTCAGGTTCAATGGCTGGGGATTGATATTCCACACACAGAGTGCCAGATTCCGTATCTGGGAGACCAGGTTCCATGCATGTAGAGCTGGCTTCTGTGACTCAAATGCCAGTTTCCATGCCCGGAGTTTTAGCTAGAGTGACAGATTCCACACTTGTAAGGGTATGTTCCATATTTGGAGATTGAGAATTCATATACACAGTACCAGTTTCCATGTTTGTAGGGGTGGGGCTTATATGGACGTCCCAATTAATGAAATGTCTGCAAGTCTAGGTTTCATACATGGAGTGCAAGATTCCATGACGGTAAGGCCAGTTTTCATGGATGGAGTTTTGAGATTCCATACATATAATGCTAAGTTACTTGCTTTTAGAGCCAGGTCCCGTGCTTGAGTATTGAGGTTCTTATACAGTAAGTACCAATTTCAGCATTAGTAGTTCAAGTTTCACACTCAGAGACTGAGAATTCATTCATGCATTGCCAGGTTCCATGCCTGGGGAAATAGGTTTTTAAGGCTTGGAGAGCCAACTTCTATGACTAAAACCCAAGGTTTCATGCCTGGAATGCCAGATTCCACATTTATAAGGCCATGTTATACTAGAAGATTGAGATTCCACACATGGGGTGCCATGTTGAATGCCCATAGGGCCAAGTTTCATGCTTTAAGTATATAGATTCTATGCTTGGAGATTGAAATTCCATAAATGCAGTACCAGATTCCATGTATGAACCGCAAGGTTAGATGATTATTGAAATCCATACATGCGGTGCCAGATTCTATGCTTGTAGGGCCAAATTCCATACCTAGATATTGAAGTATCATACATGGATTCCTGGGTTCCATACTTGTATGACCATGTTCCATATTAGAGTTGAGATTCCAGACAGCTGGTGCCAGGTTCATGGTTTGGAGGCCAAGCTTCATGTTTTAGTGAGCAAACTTCTACAACTGAAACTCTAGGTTTCATGTCTGGGGTGACAGGTCACACACTTGTGAAGCCATGTTCCATGCTTAGAGTTAGAGATTTAATACATTGAGTCCCAGTTCTGTGCTACTAGGGCCAGGTTCAATTTTTGGAGATTGAGTTTCCATACATGGACTGCCAGTTTCCCTGTATGGGAAATGAGGTTCCTGATCTTGGAAAGCCAAGATCTATAATAAACATGCCAGGTGCCATGATTGGAGTGCCAGATTCCACACTTTTAAGGTCATGTTCCATGCTCAACACTGAGATTCCAAATATGAAGTGTTAGGTTTTATGCTTGTGGGTCTGTTCCATGTTGAAGATTGAGATTCCACACGTAGAGTGCCATGTCCCATGCTTGTAGGGCCAGATTTTATGCATGGATATTGTGATTCCGTATGGAGTCCCTGGTTCTATGCCTGGCATAACAGATTCCATGCAAGGAAATCCAACTTCTGTGAATGGCACACAAGTTCTGTGTGTGTAATTTCAGGTTTCAGCCTATTACGATTTTCCATGCTTTGAGATTTTGATTCTGAATATGGATTGCTAGGTTCCATGCTTGTATAGTCAGGATCCATCCTTGGAGGTTGAGATTACAGTCATGGTGTGCCAGGTTCTATACCTGGAGGTAGAGTTTTACAAATGGAGGATGAAGTAATAGCTTGGAAGTTTACATTTCCACACTCTGCAAGACAGGTTTTACCTACAGATGGTAAAGTTCTTGCAATAGTTAATTTTATGTGTCAACTTGACTGAGCTAAGGAATGCCCAGAGAGCTGGTAAAACATTATTTCTGGGTGTATCTGTGAGGGCATTTCTGGAAGAGGTTAACATTTAAATTGATAGACTGAGTAAAGAAGACCATTGTCATCAATGTGGGTGGGCATCGTCCAATCCACAACGGCCCAATAGAACACAAAGGTTAAGAAAAGACAAAGTTGCTCTCTCTTATTGAGCTGGAACATCCATTTTCTCCTGCCCTTAGACACTGGAGCTTCTGCTTCTCTGGCCTTTGGACTCTGGGACTTAAATATATATCCTATTGGTTCTGTTTCTCTGGGGAATTCTAACTAATACAAATCCCAACATGAAGAGTAAGATTCCACTTCTGTAGATCAGGATTCATTACTTTCTTGGCCATATTTCATGCCTAGAAATACAGATTCCATAGTTGGAATGTCAAATTCTAGGCCTAATGCCCACCACATTGTATAATTGGAGGTCCAGATGATTGCCTTATGATTCGGGTTCTATAGAACATGTTTCATGATGGCTAATCCTTATTTTATACTTGGAAGTCCGGGTTCCATATTTGGAGAGTAAGATTCCAGGCCTGGATGGTGAGATTCAATACCTGGTAGGCCAGATGACATTAAGTTTCTACCCAAATTCCACAGAAGGTCAGGCCAGGTTACAAACTGAAAGAGAGAAATTTCACACAGTTTACAATGCATGCCATGCTTAAAGCCTAATTTCATGTCTACATGGCCTGAATCCACACATAAAAGCACTGGTTCCACACCTACTGTGCAGATTACATGCTGGTAAACCAGTTTCCATGCTTGGAGAACCAAATTCTGTGACAGAGGTGCCACGCTCCATATCTGAAGCTCCAGTCTCTTTGTGTGTATGGTCATGTTCCACGCTTGAACATTAAGATTCAGGTTCATACTTGGAAGGCCAGTCTCCACGCTTAGAGCTTGAGATTCTACACATGGCGTGCTAAGTTCCAGTTTTATTAGTGGAGTCTGAAATTACTTTGATATTTACCTTTCTGCTCAAAGAAAATCAGATTTTTTCCCATTTTAGGCCAAGTTCCTTACTTGGAGAACGAGATTCCCCTTCTACAGATCAGTTCTCATGAATGCAAGGTCTTGTTTCCTACTTAAAATTCCAAGTTCCATACTTGGAAGGTGAGATTTTGTGCCAAGTTGGCTAGGTTCCATACCTGGTGGGCCAGGTGACATGCCATGAGATTCGGGTTCCAACCTAGAAGGTCAGGTTCCAAGCCTGGAGAGAGGGATTTCTCACAGGCTCCCATGGCATGCCTGGAAGTCCTAATTCCATGCCTAAAAGGTCAAGTTCCATATCTAAAAGTAAAGGTTTCAATCCTAAAGTGTCATATGTAATGCCTGGGGAAGATCACAACTGGGGAGACTCTTCACGGCTAGACATTCAGAATCCATGTGGGAAGGCCAGGTTCCATGTTTTAATGGCCACATTCTACACAGAAGGAGCAAGTATTTATGCTTAGATGTCTAGGTGTCATGCCCAGAGGTTCAAGTTCCATGCCTGTAGGGTTGGGGCTCATGGATTTCTACATTATATACTTGGAAAGGTAGACTTCACATCTAGAACATGTAAATCAGTTCCAGCTTTCCTACATGGAATGCCATATTACATGCTTTTGGGGCCAGATTCCATGCTCAGAGGTTGAGATTTCTTTCATGGAATGCCAAGTTCCATGATTGTTGCATGTTTCCAGTCTTGGATATTCTTGGATTCTATACATGAAGTGCCATCTTCCATGCACGGGGAGCACCAGGTTTCATGTCTTGGGTGACCAACTTCTATGACTGAGACACAAGCTTAATGTCTGGAGTGCCAAGCAATATACTTATTAAGCCATGTTCCATATGGGGAGATTGAGATTCCACACATTGTGTTCCATTCCATTCCTGAAAGTTTAAATTTCATGCTTGGAGATAGAGATCCTTACATGGGGTGCCAGGTTCCATGCTCTTAGGGTCAGAATCCATTCTGGAAATTGAGATTCCATACATGGAGTGCCAGATTTCATGCTTGTAGGGCCAACTTCCATGTTTGGATATGGGGATTGCACACATAGAGTGGCAGATTCCGTGCCTGGAGGCATGGTTTTACCAATGGAGAGTCAATTCAGTGCCTGGAAGGCTACATTTCTACTCAGACATTCAGGTTTTACCCACAGATGGCCAAGTTCCCAAAGTGGAGAGCCATATTACATTTCTTTGAATCAGGTTTCATGCTTATAACTCCATGTTTCATCTCTAGAAGTACAGATTCCATACTCGGAGGGTCATGGAACACCTGGAAGATGGCCAGGTTCCATACATGATGGGCCAGATGCCATGACTTGCGGTTCAGGTTCAACCCACGGAAGACCATGATCCAACTTAGACAAAGAGGTTTCATAAAGCAGTAACTTATGGCATGCCTAGAAGGCCTGATTCCATGCTAGGGGCCCAGGATCCACATATAGAAGCCCAGGTTCCACACACACATGTCATATTTTATGCCTGGAAAGGAAGGATTCACACCTGGAGAGATATTCCATGTTTGGAAAGTCAGATTTTATACATGGAGGGACAGGTTCTGTGTTTAAAGGGATACATTTTATACCTGTGTTGCAGGTTTTCATGCTTAGAGGCCTAGGTTCAATGCTTGGAGGTCCAGCCACTGGACCTGTACAGTGGCTTCTCATGTGGAGGACCAGATTGTATGCTTGGAAAAGGAGAAATAACACCAAGAAGACCTAAATCAGTTCCTGAAAGTTCAGAGTTCATATAGGACTTCAGGTTCTGTGTTTGGAGATTGAGATTTCACATATGGATTGTCAGTTTCCAGCCTTGGAGAACAGGTTCCATATCTTAGATTTTTTAGAGAATCAATTTTCAATTTCCTAAATTCCAAAGGTACTCTTTTTTTTTTTCAGACCGCGTCTTGCTCTGCTGCCCAGGCTGGAGTGCAGTGGCATGATCTCGGCTCACTGCAAGCTCCGCCTCCTGGGTTCACGTCGTTCTCCTGCCTCAGCCTCCTGAGTAGCTGGGACTACAGGCGCCCGCCACCACGCCCGGCTAATTTTTTTTTTTTTTTTTTTTTTTTTGTATTTTTAGTAGAGACGGGGTTTCGCCTGGGTTAGCCAGGATGGTCTTGATCTCCTGACCTCATGATCCGCCTGCCTTGGCCTCCCAAACTGCTGGGATTACAGGTGTGAGCCACCGTGCCCAGCCTTTTTTTTTTTTTTTTTTTTTTTGAGACGGAGTCTCCCTCTATTGCCCAAGCTGGAGTGCTGGAGTGCAATAGCACAATCTCAGCTCGCTGCAACCTCTGCCTCCCGGGTTCAAGCAATTCTTCTGCCTCAGCCTCCCGAGTAGCTGGGACTACAGGCGTGTGCCACCACACCCAGCTAATTTTTTTGTATTTTTAGTAGAGACAGGGTTTCACCATGTTGGCCAGGCTTGTCTCTAATTCCTGACCTCATGATCCGCCCACCTTGGCCTCCCAAAGTGCTAGGATTACAGGCGTGAGCCTCTGCGCCCAGACTGTTTCTTAAAATTAATATGTCTTATTGCATATCTGAGGTCAAGTTGTCATACTGTCTCATTATTTCCACCTCCTCTTTCACAATTCCCATTCTCCATTTTATTAAACATGAATGAATGAATAAATGATTATCACATGTTTAAGGCTTCCTGAATTTAATTATGGGGCATTCCACCGAGGTGTAATTACCTGCAGCATAATATTGTAGAACAACTCAATATATGGAAGCCTCCTTTAGTCAAGAAATTGTAATCCTACACTAAGGCTACATGTTTTTGTCTTTATATTTTTGATAAGAGTGCAACATAATATAGAAACAAGGTATTTGGGGACATCCTGAATTCATGTATATTGAGGAGTGAAGTGGCAGGAGTTATGGCAAATTTTGTTGAAGGGTCTTGCCTTTTGCATTGCCTAATTATGATCAAATAATGCATTGCTACCATAGGAGAGTTCTGAGAGGGCAAAGTAGAGAGGCTCAGTACAAAATACAGAACTTATCAGAGCTCATTCCATCCTGGAGACAAACTTATGACAAGACTCTGTGCCTTATCCACCTCCCTGCCTCCTTTCCTTCCTGTCTTTTTATCCATCTTAGAATTAAGATATTTAAATTTTGTCTGAAGCATGTCAGAGCATAACAACATGCTATAAAATTTCACTTGTGTTCACCCATGTGTCAGCTGAGTATTTTGCATTGTTACATTTTTATTTTACTGTATTTTATTTTATTTTTTTTAGAAATGGGGTCTAGCTATGTTGCAAACTCCTGGCCTCAAACTCCTGGGCACAAGCAATCCTCCTGCCTTAGCCTCCCAAAATGCTAGGATTACAGGTGTGAGCCACTATGCCCTGCCTATTTTGCATTATTTCAAAGAGAAGGTGAGGTCACACATTTACTACCAACAGATCAACATTATATCTTCAAGTTAGCAAAAGCAATTGAAAGTAGGTAGTGGCATTCTATATTTCCATAAATGCTCCTTTAGACTTGTAAAAAAATTGTCATTAATTTTGGCCAAAAGCTTATTGATGTCATAAAATCATACTCAGTTTTTACTTGGACACATTCTCCTGCTGTTCCTCATCAACCACTTTGTGGGTTTAGTCATTCAAAGTATGTACTTACTAGATTTAGATTAATTCAATGGAGATATGTTGTGAATTCAACTGAAAATAATGCACTTAAATAATAATTACTGTATCTTTTGTAATCAGCACACTTACCAGAGCTTCAACACCTGCCTTTCCTTTTGCTATTTATTTCCACAAGATAGATTAAACTACATTTTTAACAGTAGAACATTTACTTATGTAGAACAAAATGTTCCTAAGCTGTAAACTACTGTGTAATGACCTGAACACTCTAGAAAGCCAGCTTCATTACATTTGTTTTGGGAGTGCGCACATAAAATGTTGAAGGACCACTGTATTAAAAGGCTATTAGCATAATCTCTAGGAGACACAACCAGAAAACCAAGCGTAGAGGCTGAGCAGCCAGAACCAATACTGCTACCGCTGTCCCTGCCACTTAACACAGGCCGAATAGTGGGCAGGGATGCTATGCCAAGCCCCTGCCTTGATTCTCTCTGGAAACTGGATGTATCTTTGCTGCCTCTCTGCTGTCACCTGAATGGATTCCCTCAGGACCCCGTCTTCATGACTTCAGTCTTCCACACTGAAATCACATGCAGGAGCACTGATTGGTGGAGTCTGTGCCACAATTTTTCCTCACTTCAAGGGAATCTGGGAAAATTTGGCCTCTATTTTCAAAAGGCAGACTCACTAGATGGGAGAGTCCCAAATATAAAGAGTATTCAAAGCAACTAGAGAGCTTAAAAAAAAAAAAAAAGAATGACAAATGCTATCACACAAAGTATATAATAACACATGATTTTAAAAACAAATATTTTCTTTAATTCATTACATGATCGAGGATTGCATTTATGATGTTCATTTTACTCTAATGCTTTACTATAACACTGAGCCAGTTTTATGTTTTTCCCCATTCAAAAAATGATGCACGCTCCTCAAATTTACTTTAAATTAATTGCATGAAAAAGGATGATTAGTCAATAAATAAGTCTTAAAAAGACATATTCTATAGTGTTCGGTTTGGGGTTTTCATATTAAAATACACATTGAAATTTACTACATGATATAACAAGAAAAGAACTACTTTCAAGGCCTGATATTTGATTCTTCTATCTGGTATTTGAGAAACCAATGTATTTTACAGATTTTTACAAAACAAAGTAGACATTAATTCCACTTTTAAGGATGTAAAGCCCCCAGGGTAACATGGTAAACCTGTCATGGATCATGACCCACTGGATAGGAAACACTGTTTTACTATTCTCTGGGAGGTATGTGAATCTCAACTTCCTGTTGTTTCCTGAATCTACTTGTGACACAGTCACAACTGGAGTGGCAGTAGCTAATCCCGGACTGTCCCTGCTGCTTGAGATCATCTAATCAGTCACTCCTCCACCTCATCTTTGTCTGTTTGATGTTGAAATTGTATTACATGCTTGAACTGATCAACAATTAGATGGCTAGAGACCATTTTGACTGGCTGCCTCCCAGTCCTGCAATAAAACACAACAAAACTATAAAACTAACCCAACCCAAGAAACCAGAGAACTAACCCAACCCAAGAAACCAGAGGACTCCCTGCGCAAGAAATCCACACTGGCCCTAGAGTGTCCCACGCAGGTTTGAACAGCAACCCTGGACCTGTGCCGCAAACTCAAGTGCAAGGGGACTCGGGTGGACCCTGTAATGGCCTATCTGATTTGGCTTCTCATTTACAGAGAATAGAGACTTTACACACCACAATGTATTATTTGCTTAAAGGTGCTTAGAAAGAACAACCTGAAACCTTTTAATCTTATTTGTTCATGTAGAAATGAAACCGTTGAGACCTTATCTTAATGCATATAGTATTCCAGTTGTAATCAGCAACCTTTTAGTTAAAGGAAAGTAACAGCAGGTTGAGATTGTTACTTTTCCTTTTACCAACCCATAAAATGGAGACAAGGGACTAGATTAAATACTAAAACAGGGAACTAATCTTTCAGCAGCCCTATAGGAGTTAGAAGCAAAGGCTCCTGGGCCAGGCATGATGGCTAATGCTTATAATCCCAGCACTTTGGGAGGCTAAGACGGGTGGATCATTTGAGGTCAGGAGTTCAAGACCAGCCTGGCCAACATGATGAAACCCCATCTCTATTGAAAATACAAAAAATTAGCCAGGCATGGTGGTGCAGGCCTGTAATTCCAACTACTTGGGAGGCTGAGGCAGGAGAACCGCTTGAGCCTGGGAGGCGGAGGTTGCGGTGAGTCGATATCGCGCCATTGTACTCTAGTCTGGGTGTCAGAGTGAAACCCTCTTTTTTTTTTTTGAGAAAAAAAAAAAAAGCGGAGGCTCCTGCTGTTGAATAGACACCCTTTGAGGCAATGAATGACACATGGTAGCAAGGAGCCCATCTTATCTACGACTCATCCTCAAAAGGTCCCCAACCTGAAGCAGCCAGTGCCTGTGGTGGTGTAGATGGTGTCTGGAAAGGCTGAGAGGACCTCACTTCTTTCACTCACCAAATTGTGTACCTGTAATCCCAGCACCTTGGGGTGCCAAGACAGGAGGATCCCTTAAGGCCAAGAGTTCGAGACCAGCCTGGGCAACAAAGTGAGACCTTGTCTCTATAAAAAATCAGAAAATTAGCTGGGTGTGGTGGCAGGTGCCTGTGGTCCCAGCTACACAGGAGGCTGAGGCAGGAGAATCACTTGAGCCTAGAGGTCAAGGTTGCAGTGAGCCATGATTGCACCACTGCCCTCCAGCCTGGGTAACATAGCAAGACCCTGTCTTTAAAAAAAAAAAAAAAAAAAGATTCTAAGATCTTTGAACATTATAGAGAACATTAAAATGGAATGTTATAGTATTAGTATTGATATTTTAAAACCCAGGAGCTGTTAGCTCCTCCTCTCTGGGCTCTTAATCATAAATCCCTGTCCCTTCTCTATTAGGTTACAAGTCAACTGAGACACCAGCATGTAAGCCTCATCTATACTTACTCAACTAATTCAGACAGGTCTGAATTAGACTAGGCCTGTAGGAGGTGGCGTGGGGTGCAGTCTGGGTGCAGGGGAGAGATGGACCCACCAGGGAGAGCTAATTATATCACCAGTAGAGGAACCTGTGGGAAGAGTATAGTGTTGGACATGTGGGTGCTGCTTTATAACCTCTTCATTTCTCAAATTCCTCAAGGAGAACCTACATTAAGGGGTGACCAACCAGCTGAACAATTCCCTTTGCTGTCAATCTATGACGAGGGGTAAAACATGACTAGTGCACTAAAATATCACTGGAAATAGAACTTCAAAGAGGAAAATATTTTTAAATCAGAAATCTCACAGAGAGTACTCAATAGGGTTGGAGTAAATACCTTGATGAGCCACTTGGGGATGGGGGTGGAAGGTAAGACCCCAAGGGGTATGCCTGGGTGACAACAGATGGTCTTTCTAAAAAGGATAGTCAAGTGAACTATGAAGCTGTTGTTTTGGAGAGAGGTTGTAAGTTTGGGGCCAGAGCTAAAGCCCCTTCGATTTTGGAGGCTTTGCAGCTGATGGTACTCCTCTTTATCCTTTTTCTACAGGGCACTGAGGAACTATTTAAAGAAAATACAACCCAAGTATCTGCAGGTCTCATTCTGGTCCAGCCCCAAAGCAGTGTTAGCTGCAGGGGAAGGCCTTACCCTGAGGAGAGGGAGATAGGATGTACCAGCTGATGTGGGGGAGTGAGGACACAGGATTAGAGGGGAGTGGATACTGTGAATTGCACCTAGAAACAACAGCGCTAGGGCAGGCTCCTTCCCCTTGAACTATGCTTCCATTAGGGGAAGAATGCATAAAATGAGTAAAATAAAAGCTGCAGACCAGGCATGGTGGCTCATGCCTATAATCCCTGCACTTTGGGAGGCCATATTGTATGGATTGCTTGAGCCCAGGAGTTCAAGACCAGCCCTGGCAATGTAGCAAGATCCTGTGTCTACAAATAATAATTTAAAAAAATTAGCCTGGCATAGTGACACATGCCTATGGTCCCAGTTACTCAAGAGGTTAAGGCAGGAGGATTGCCTAAGCCCAGGAGGTTAAAGCTGCAGTGAGCCATGATCATGCCACTATACTCCAGCCTAGGGGACAGAGTGAGACCCTGTCTCAATTAAAAAAAAAAAAAAAAGGTATATTCCCTGGGCCAGGTTTTCTCTCTCTGTTTATCTGGCTAACTCAAATTTAACCTTTAGGGTTGAGATTAGATCTTACTTCTCCCAGGAAGCCTTTTCTGATCTCCTAAGTCTGCATTAGATGTCATTCCTCTGTGCTCCGACAGATCCTGTATTTCCCGCATCATCACAGCATTTACAGTGTGCATTGTCATTGCTTGGTTACAAGGCAATTTCCTTTGCTAGTCTATAACTTCCATGGGGTAGGAACCATGTCTGTAGTTCACTGTCATTTGGTGCCAAACAAAGTACCTGATACCTGGTAGGCACTCAATTATTTGTTGTTTGAATGAAATAATAAAGGCACAAGAATAGTGCTGCCATGTACCTAGAAGAGGTGGAAAATTTTCATGGTGGAGGGTGGCTCCCTGAGGCCAGGCCTTGGTATAGAGGCTGATGGACAGAACAGTAGCTCGTGGATTTCGGGGGCAGTGATGGCTTCAGACAGCCTGATACGTTAGGAGGAGAGAGGATACCAAAACAGCACCTTCAAAGTCAGGAGCTACATGGAAACAGAATGGAAGACATCAGCTAAAAGACACCCTAGGGACTTCTGCCTCTCCTCACCCTCTAGCAATGTAAGTGGGGAAGGAGAAAGTCCCCAAATACAGTGATGCACCACTTAAAAATGCATTCTGAGAAGTGCATTGATAGGTGATTTTGTCATTGTGTGAACCTTATAGTGTGTGCTTACACAAATGTAGATGGTGGAGCCTACTACACACCTAGCCTGTATGGCGTTGCTTATTGCTCCCAGGTGGCAAACACGTATAGCATGTTACTGTACTGAATACTGTAGGCAATTGTAATACAATGGTCAGTATTTGTGTATCCAAACATATCTAAACATAGAAAAGGCACAGTAAAAATATGGTATATGTGATATTTTGGTATACATATTGGCTTTCGTCCACAGTTCCTGACTCATAACTCCCATAGCCCTTGTTATATAATGTTGGGGTGCTTTAGGCCTCAGAAAACAGAATATCTGTCTCTCTGGCCTTCCGACCACCTCCTGCCCTCCTTTTTCTCCCCAAGGCAGGACTCTTCTCTCACCTCTCTTGGAGCTGACCATAAAGAAATTCTCTTACCTACCCTATCTGATTGTAGGTCATAAGAACCCCCAATTCAGAAGGAGTCCTGCCCCACACCCAGGAGGAACAAATGCTGCACAGAGATGCCAAGAAGAATCTGAACAGACAGGCCTTGCTGGGTTTCTCCACTCAGTCTATTAGTATTAGACCATACCCTTCTTGCCCATTTCTGCATGGTTGTCAATCATGACTACCCAATGAAGTCTCCACAAAGGCACAAGAGGACTGGGTACAGAGTATTTCCAGGTAGCTGAGCACATGGAGGCTTCTGGAGAGTGGCACACCCAAGCAGGGCATGGAAGCTCCAAGCCCCTTCCCCATACCTCGCCCTGTGAGTCTCTGTATCTGCATGCTTTGTGGTATTCTTTATAATATATAATTTTTTGTGTATTATAAAGAATATATAAATGTGTTTCCCTGAGTGCTGTGAACAGCACTGGCAAATTAATTGAGCCAAAAGAGGAGGATGTAGGAATCTCAACTTAAAGCCAGTTGGTCAGAAGTTCCAGAGGTCCAGACTTCTGACAGCTATGTGAAGTAGGGGCAGTCTTGGAGACTGTATGATCTAACACTATCTCCAGGTAGAGAGCATCAGAATGAATTGAACTGGAGGACACCAAGCTAGCGTGTCTGTAGAATCGACTGCTTGCTTGGTGGTGGTGAGAAACCGCCATACATTTGGTCTCAGGAGTCTTTTGTGGTTGTGATGTGAGAGGAGAGTAACAACAGTTTTTGTTTTTTCCACTAAGTATAAAAGATAAAAACGTACACTCCTGTATAGGGCACTTATCATAAATAGAGTTTGCAGGACTCAACGCTGTTCTGGGTGAGTCAGTGAGTGAGTGGTGAGTGAATGTGAAGGGCTAGGACATTACTATACACTACTGTGGACTTTATAAACACTCTATACTTAGGCTACACTAAATTTAACACATTTTTTTCTTTAATAAGAAATTATTCTCAGCTTACTGTAAATTTTTTACTTTATAAACTTTTTAATTTTTTAAACTTTTTGACTCTTTTGTAATAAAACTTAGCTTACACACAAACACATTGTACATCTGTACAAAAATATTTTCTTTGTTTATAGCTTTATTCTATAAGCTTTATTCTATCATCTTAAATTTTTAATTTTTTCTTATTTTTTCAACTTTTTTTTGTTGTTGTTAAAAACTAGGACACAAAGACACACATTAGCCTAGGCCTACACAGGGTCAGGATCATCAATATCACTGTCTTCCACCTCCACATCTTGTCCCACTCAGAGGTCTTTAGGGACAATACCATGCATAGAGCTGTCATCTCCTATGATTACAATGCCTTCTTCTGGAATACTTCCTGAAGGACCTCCCAGAGGCTGTTTAACAGTTACCTTTTTTTTTTAATAAGTAGGAGTACACTCTAAAACAACAAAATATATAGTAAATACATAAACCAGTAACATGGTCATTTATTATCATTCTCAAGTATTATGTACTGTATATAACTGTATGTGCTAGACTCTTATATGACTGGCAGCAAGTGGGTCTGTTTATACTGGCATCACCATAAACACATAAGTAATGCATTGTGCTAGGACTTTATGACAGCTACATGGTTATTAGGTTACAGGAATTTTTCAGCTCCGTGATAATCTTCTGGGACCCCATCATATATGTGGTCCATTTGGCTGAAATGTCATTATGCAGTGCTTGACTATAATCCTTCTTGCAGCATTTTGTACCCCAACCATACCCTCAGGTTGATATGCCTGGAGAAATGCCAGTTACACCTGGCCGTACCACCCACAGTCTTGGTTCATGTTCTCATCATCACAGCTGCATTAGATGCCTTAATGATCACCCTCCTCTATTTGGGCCATGGAGCCCTTTGAGAATCCAACAATAACTCTGAACCTCTCCACAGAAGAATGACATGGTCACATAAGCACAAAATTTTACATATAACAGACAACCCTTAAAAGCTAATCTACAGACCCTAGCTCTCATCTTAATATTTTCTAAATTTTTCTCCATAGTGCTGCCAGGGTGAACTTGAAAAATAAATTTTATTGCGTTGTTGGATTTTTATTACCTTCAGGGAAGACTTCAAGCTCCCTAGTAAAGTACATGAGACACCTCCCACATACTGCTCACATTCCTTACCTACCTTTTTTACTCCACCACTGCTGCAGCAATGAGCTGGTGTGACCCATTTCTTTGGAGAAATGTCTGCTCAGATCCTTTGCCCATTCTTTTTGGTTCCCAAGTTTTATTCAAGAATTCATTCAAAATATTCCAGATAAATAAAATTTAATCCTCATCTTTCTCTTCTTCTTTGTCCTGGTTAATTTGGAAACAACATAATTCATAACTCTCTTTACTGTTAGCAACTACGCACAACCAATCACATAGATTATTGTTCTTCAAATATTTTTTGGTGAGATATTTCAAATACCTTCTGGAAAAAGGCACTTCCGGTGTTACGGTGAGCTTGCTCTTGCTCCTTTCGATGGTCACCACTCCTCCAAGATTCACAGCTTTTCTGTTCACTTTGATCCTCTCTTGCAAAAACTGCTCAAAATTGGTAGAATGGCGGCATCCATGATTCCATCTTCTATGGGGTGGATGCAATCAAGAGTGAACTTCAGAACCTGCTTCTTTTTTGCCCCCTTTCACCACAAGCTTTTTCACGGGCGCCATGGTGGCAGTGGAGGCAGAAAAGCCCTTTGCCCATTTTTAAAATTGGGTTATTTGTTCTTCTGCTATTGAGTTGTAAGAGTTCCTTATATATTTTGGATATTAATTCCTTATCAGATATGTGGTTTGCAATTATATTTTCCTAGTCCATAGGTTGCTTTTCAAGTTTGTTGATTGTTTCCTCTCCTGTGCAGAATTTTTTAGTTTGATGTAGTCCCTTATTTATTTTTGTTTTTGTAGCCTGAGCTTCTGATGTGATATTAAGAAAAAGAAAAATCAGGCCGGGCGCAGTAGCTCACACCTATAATCTCAGCACTTTGGGAGGTCAAGGCGGGTGGATCATTTGAGGTCAATAGTTCGAGACCAGCCTGGCCAACATGGTGAAACCCTATCTCTACTAAAAATACAAAAATTAGCCAGGCGTGGTGGCACATGCCTGTAGTCCCAGCTACTCGGGAGGCTGAGGCAGGAGAATTGCTTGAACCCAGGAGGCAGAAGTTGCAGTGAACCAAGATTGCGCCACTGCACTCCAGCCTGGGTGACAGAACGAGAGACTCCGTTTCAAAAAACAATCATTGTCAAGGCAAATATCGAGAGGTTTTTCCCCTGTGTTCTCTTCTAGGAGTTTTATGGTTTCATGTCCACAGTACACTGTTAGTGGGAATGTAGATTGGTACAGTCATTATAGGAAACAGTATGGAGGTTCCTAAAGAAATTAAAAATGGAACTACCATATGATGCAGCAATCCCTCTCCTGAGTATATGCCCAAAGGAGATGAAATCATCACCTTGTAAACATGTCTGCACTCCCCTGTTCATTGTTATGTTATTCACAATAGCCAAGATAAGGAAACAAACTAAGTGCCCATTGACATTTAGGATGGATAAAGAAAATGGGTTTTGCGGTGTACATAGAAGGTATTTTCAAAAAGTTCATGGAAAGTCTGTATTATTAAAAAAAAAAACTATGTGGCCGGGCGCGGTGGCTCAGGCCTGTAATCTCAGCACTTTGGGAGGCCGAGGCGGGCGGATCATGAGGTCAGGAGATCGAGACTATCCTGGCTAACACGGTGTAACAATGTCTCTACTAAAAAATACAAAAAAAATTAGCCGGGCGTGATGGCGAGTGCCTGTAGTCCCAGCTACTCCGGAGGCTGAGGCAGGAGAATGGCGTGAACCCGGAAGGCGGAGCTTGCAGTGAGCCGAGTTCGCGCCACTGCACTCCAGCCTGGGCGACAGAGCAAGACTCCGTCTCAAAAAACAAAACAAAACAAAACAAAACAACAACAAAAAAAACACTATGTATGGATTTCAAAATTGTTCGCAACAAAATAAACTAGTACTAACTTGTTTATAACATGTCTGGTCAGGATCTAGTTAGAGACACTAAGGACAACACATCAGTTTGAAAAGAGTCCCCTGTCGGAGCAACATGAATTCTGCTAAAATTGAAGCAAGAACAAGCATCAAATATATGGTGAAGCTGGTGTGAAAGAATGATCAAATCACTGATTCTTTACAAAAAGTTTATGGAAACAATCCCCAAAGAAATCAGCAGTTTACAAATGGATAACTTGTTTTAAAAACAGATGAGGCAATGTTGAAGATGAAGCCCATAGTGGCAGACCATCCACATCAATTTTCAAGGAAAAAATTAATCTTGTTCATGCCCTAATTGAAGACAATTGATGAGTAACAGCAAAAACAATAGCCAACACCAGAGACATCTCAGCTGGTTCCACTTACGTAAATCTGACTGAAAAATTCAAGTTGAATAAACTTTCCACTCAATGGGTGCCAAAACCGTTGCACCCAGATCAGCTGCAGGCAAGAGCAGAGCTTTCAATCCAAATTTTAAAGAAGTGACATCAAGCTCCTAAAGCAAAACAATTGTAATGGGAGATGAAACATGGCTTTACAGGTACGATCTTGAAGACAAAGCCCAAAGCAATGGCCACCAAGAGGTGGAAATGGTCGAGTCAAAGCAAAAGTGGATTGGTCAAAAGAAAAGGTCATGACAACAGTTTTGTGGGATGCTCAAGGCATTTTGCTTGTTGGCATTCTGAAGGGCCAAAGAACAGTAACATCTGCATATTATGAGAGTGTTTTGAGAAAGTTAGCCAAAGCTTTAGCAGAAAATTCCCTGGGAAAGCTTCACCAGAGAGTCCTTCTCCACCATGGCAATGTCCCTGCTCATTTCTCTCATCAAACAAGGATAATCTTTTTAGAGTTTCATTGGGAAATCATTAGGCATCCACCTTACAGTCCTGATTTGGCTTCTTCTGACATTTTTTGGTTTCCTATTCTTAAAAAAACCCTATAAGGTACACCCATTTTTCTTCAGTTAATAATGTAAAAAGGACTGCATTGATGTGGTTAAATTCCCAAGACCCTCAGTTCTTCAGAGATGGACTAAATGGCTGGTATCATTGCTTTCAAAAGCATCATGAACTTGATGGAGATTATGTTGAGAAATAGTTTATATTTTCAATTTTTATCTTTTAATTCCATTTTTCCATGAACCTTTTGAAGCTCCCCCCATACAATGGAATATTATGCAGTCTTAAAAAAAGAAAAAGAGACCCTGTCATTTGCCACAACATGGGTGGACTTGGAGGACATTAGGCTAAGTGAAATAACCCAGATACAGAGAGAAAAACATTGCATGACCTCACTTATACATGGCATTTTAAAAAGAGCTCAAATACACAGAGAGAATGAAACAGTAGTTACCATGATTGGGTGGTGGGGAGAGGAAATGAGGCACTGTAAGTCAAAGGATACGAAATATGAAAAGTCTCCACATCTAAGGTCCAACATGAAGAATAAAGTTAAAAAAACTGTACCATATTGGGAATTTGTGTTAAATAAGTAGATTTTAGCTGCCCTTGTCACAAAAAAGTAACTATTTGAGATGATAGAAACATTAATCTGCTTCATAACTGTAACCATATTACTATTTATATGTATCCCATAACATTGTGCTGTAAACCTCAAATATACACAATTAAAAAAAATTTTTGGCTGAGCACAGTGGCTCACACCTGTAATCCCAGAACTTTGGGAGGCCGAGGTGGGTGGATCACCTGAGGCCGGAGTTCGAGACCGACCTGATCAACATGGCGAAACCCCGTCTCTACTAAAAATACAAAAATTAGCCAGGCATAGTGGTGCACGCCTGTAATCCCAGCTATTCAGAGGCTGAGGCAGGAGAATCGTTTGAACCCTGGAGTTGGAGGTTGCAGTGAGCTGAGATTGTGCCATTGCACCCCAGCCTGGGCAACAGGAGTGAAACTACATCTCAAAAAAAACAAAAGATTTTTTTTTTAAATGACCTCTCCCCAGTTTTCATTACTTGACCTTCCTCTAGGATCTCATGGTCCTGGGCTCCCCTCTTCATAGCACTTATTGCTGAGCTGTAAATATCCATTTATCTGTTGCCTCCCTCACTGGACTGTAAAATTCTTGAGGCAGAACCAGTAGGTTTTATCTATTTATCCTTCTCAAGCCTAGGACAGTGCCTGAGACCTTGAAACTCGGTGATTGTTGGTTGACAGGTTGAATGAGTGATCTATGAGATTTCTGAATCAAGCCTGGTGCATTTAATCTTTGGGTCTTGATAACATCTGGATCTGAATGAATCTGGGGGAAAGTCTAATTGAGCTTGATTTCCCTGTGACCTGCAGAGGCAGGAGTCCCAGCTTGACTGGTAGAGTGGGTGGGGAAGGCCTCTTCTACAGCACAGCCATAAAAAATCTGGAATTGTGACACTTTCCCCTAATGGGCCTCCTGGGACTTTACACGTCCTGTTGTGGGGAGTTGATTTTAACACAGAATCTGTCAATGCTCTATCCTTTTCAGGTCCAGCTTCATAAAAATATTCAAGAAATCATGTCTTCTGATTTTGCTTGATGATCCCTCTTGGGAGCCATATTTGAAAGGTTACAGTTTGCATTTTCGACATTAAAGTTTACTTTTTAATTTAAAAAAAAGTTACCAAGATGTAGGACGTTTGGCTTCTTCAATACTTATTTGCTAGAAGACTTTGGGCAAGTTACCTAAACTCTCTGGGCTTCAATGTCCCCCCATACATGTAAGCTAAATGTTCCAGGGCCACCTATGCCCATGGGTAACAGGCCAGCACAAGAATATGCTGACCAATTGATTCCTGGCTGCATAACCACAGAATCTCCTCTGTTATTTCTAGGTGCCTAGAGGAGGTCTCTTATAGATGCCCATGTTCTCTTGACAAGATATTTGGGAAGGACCCCTGGCTACTGTCACTGCTGCCATGCCTGCCAGGAGGAGGCACCTTCCTGACACTTCACTGCTGCTGCTCAGCAGGCCTGCCAAGTGGTTCTGCTGTGTTCTAGGAGAAACAGGAAAAATGCCTCTCCTCCCACTTTGCACTGTGCTTTGTCACCTGGGCCCTAAAACACCATTGCCTGCCCCTGACGCCCCCACAGCTCCCTCTACCAAACTGAGGCTGGGCTGGGAGACTAGGCACCACACCATTCCATTCTCCCTTCTCTTCTTCCATTCTCCCTTCCCTCCCTCTCTTCTTCCCACTGCCTCCAAGACACCTGCACTGGAACTTTGTCCATTCTTACACTCACACACACACACATGCACATGCATATGTGCACACACAAAAGTCTCTTGTCCATCAGATCATACAAATATATGCTTGGGACAGGGGTGATCACATGCCCCACATGCCCTGTGGACATTTAGGCTCAGATAGGACAATTCTGCTACAAGGGTGACAAAACCTACCTTCCGTGGTTGCTGTGAGAACAAGAAATTGTACATACAGTGTCCATTCTGCAGCAAACCCAACAATGAATTAAAATCCACAATAGGCCACGCGGTGGCTCACGCCTGTAATCCCAGTACTTTGGGGGGCCGAGGCAGGCGGATCACGAGATCAGGAGATCGAGACCATCCTGGCTAACACGGTGAAACCCCGTCTCTATTAAAAATATAAAAAATTAGCCAGGCGTGGTTGCAGGCGCCTGTAGTCCCAGCTACTTGGGAGGCTGAGGCAGGAGAATGGCGTGAACCCAGGAGGCGAAGCTTGCAGTGAGCCGAGATCGTGCCACTGCACTCCAGCCTGGGTGACAGAGCAAGACTCCATCTCAAAAAAAAAAAATTCCAGAATATATAGAGAGCACCTTAAGAGTCAATAAGAAAAAAAGACAAACCAATATACAAAAAGTGAGCAAAAGATATCAACAATTAATTGAAAATACAAATAACCAATAAACATATGAAAATATATTCTTAATCTTATTAAGTAAGCAGGTAAAGACAAATTAAAACAATGAAATACCAACTTTTATTCATCAGATTGGCCGAAACTAAAGCCTGAAAATATGAAGTGTCCATCTTGCTGTGTGTAAATGGGAAATCTGAATCTGATGGTGGAGGCGTAAATTGGACAGCTTTTTGAAAAGAATGATTTAGCAGTATCTATTACAATGAAAAACATAGATACCTTTGCCTCAGTAAGTTTACCTTCAGGTGTGTATCCTAAAGAAATACTTAGAAATGTACCTCCAAGAGACATGTACAAGGAAGTTCCCTTACGCATTGTTTGTAAAAGTAAAACAATGATGATCTCAATGCCCACTGATAGGGAAAGGTTTAATTCACCATGATTCATAAATACAGAGAAATTCTATATAAAGTGGAATAGATTTGTGTGGCATGGAAGGATCGCCAAAAAGTATTTTAAGATTAAAAAAAAAAACAAGTAAAAAATATGTGCAGAATTATGCCTTTTTTTCATAGAAAAAAGTCTAGGGGATTCACTGCTCAGCAGGCCATCCTGGCTATCTGGGCATAACCACCACCCAGAGTGTAATTTCTTCTAAGGCAATCACCCAAGTCTTTCGCATTTTATACCTTCACAGCCCTCACAAAAACTGCTACATAATAAACACTAAACAAATGCCTATGAAAGGCAAGAAGGACGTAAGAAGGGGAAAGAAGCAAAGAAATGAACAATCGTAGCACCTGAGGCCGGATTAAAGAGAGGAAAAAAGCTTGTATGGGTCTTTTCATATTGACAAAGCTTTAGTGGAACACTCTTTTGGTGGGTTTTCAAGGGATCAGAACTTTTAGGCAGAAAACAGAAAAATACAGACATAAAGAAGAGACCTAAATATATAAGCATAGCACTGGGAAAAAGCCTTTTCAGAACTGCAACTCATACCTTATTCGAACATGTTCTGAACAAGGTCTCTTATCCAAAGTTGTTTCTGGCTTCAGACAGCAGGTGGCAGCAGAATCAAGCTTTCTGGTTACAGAAACTTCCGGAGCCAGCCAGCTGTATAAAGTTTCAAATGGTTTTTGGAGGAGAAGCAGCTTTTGAGTAAAAACCTTTAATCTAAAAATCTAAACTCGACACAAAACAAAAACAAAACAGAGTGAGGAGCTGGTGCCATTGGCCCCTGCCACGACAGATCCTGATGTCATTCCCTGCCTGCCATCTACAGAGCCACACCTTGTCCTTCGAAGAAATTCTGGGATTTCTACTGGCAGCGGCCAGGAAAGGAACCCAAGGTTGGTCTGTCCTGTTCTGACGTTGTCCTTGTCACATGTGGAAGCTGGTTCGCCAGGAAACAGGCTCTGGTCAAGGCTGGGCTCACTGGAGAGGTCAGCCCAAATTCAAAACACATTTATGGGTAAAGGAAGGGTGTTTGAAAAGGAGACTTTGCAGGCAATAAAAAGAAATATAGTATTGATATATGCCACAATGTGGATGAACCTCAAAAACATCATGTTAAGTCAAAGAAATCAGTCACAAAAAGACCACATAACGCATGAAACCATTTATAGGAAATCTTCAGAATAGGCAAATCTAAAGACAGAAAATAGATTAGTGGTTGTCTAGGGCTCAGGAGATGGTGACTGGGGAATGACTGCTAATGAGTACACAATTTCTTTGGGGAGTGATGAAAATATTCTATAATTAGATTACAGTGATGATGCACAATTCTTTAAATATACTTAAAAACCATTGAGTTGTACGCTTTAAATGTGTGAACTTTATGGTATGTAAGTTATCTCAATAAAGCTATTAAAAAAGGAAAAAAAAAAAAGGGCCCAGCACTTTGGGAGGCTGAGGCTGGAGGATTGCTTGAAACCAGGATTTCAAGACCAGCCTGGACAACATAGTGAGACCCCCCATCTCTACAAAAAATAAAAACTAGCTGGGCGTGGTGGCTCATGCTTGTATTCCTGGCTACTCTGGAGGCTGAGGCTAGAGGACTGCTTGAGCCCAGGAGTTCGAAGACACAGTGAACTATGATTGTGCCACTGTACTTCAGTCTGGGATAACCATTCAATGCTGGGGGGGTGGGGGGAGAGAGAGAGAGAGAGAGAGTCTATGCAGTTGCTACAGAAAAGAATTGGAGATTGGTTAGAGATATGACTGGTACATTGATGAATTTTACTTTTTGATCAGATTGTGATATGATGGTAGCATAATTCGCTTCCTGATTTGGTCACACACACTTCCTATCCCTAAGAACTGCAAATATTTACCTGAAAGAGTGGATGAGGTGCGTTGCCATCTCACTTTTTTAGGGGATGGTGCTCTCCCTGGAAAGAAGGCAATAACAGGCCAGTGAAATAGCAGACATCTGAAGTCACACAGACCTGGTTTCAAATTCCGGTTCTTCCTCTTATTAGCTATGAGCCGTCAGCTTCTTTTCCATACCCACATCTCAAGGTTAAGTAAGAATTATAACATAAAATATAAAAGTGCCCAACACAGAGTAAACTTGAAATTTATTTGATATTCTTGGAATTTCCATCCTGACCAGTAAGATGACATTTTATCTCAAAACACAGCTGTATCATGTTTTGCTATTGGTACACCTCTAAAGATCTTCTCCACCGCCCTCTGCCCCCACCCCAAGTCCATGTGCCATGAATAACCTTACTTATTATCACTTTTTACAACGATGAGCAGCCTCTGATAATGGAAAAATAAGTCAATGGTAATACCGTGTTAGGAAGGATCTGAGTAGGAGGGAACCTGTCCCCTGGCTACCAGAAACACAGGACTAGACCCAGTAATACACACCTAGAATATAAGCCTGGATAACAACAGTGCAGGGGAAACACTGTCCTCACCAGGATAGCTTTTATATGCAAGAATTTAGGTATTATAATCAGAAACATTTCTAGAAACTATGAAATATTAGGGAAAAAAGCCAACACATTAGCCAACATTGTACTTTACATTTATGCAAATTTTAAACTCTATAGGCACCTCCTAGTAGCTTTGGGGGAAAATAATACTCTGTGCATCATGTAATGGATAAGAAAATGAGTTAAAGGGCCGGGTGCGGTGGCTCATGCCTGTAATCCCAGCACTTTGGAAGGCCGAGGCGGGTGGATCACCTGAGGTCAGGCGTTCGAGACCAGCCTGACCAACATGGTGAAAACCTGCCTCCACTAAAAACACAAAATTAGCTGGGGGTGGTGGTGCATGCCTGTAATCCCAGCTACTTAGGAGGCTGAGGCAGGAGAATTGCTTGAACCTGAGAGGCGGAGGTTGCAATGAGCTGAGATCGCACCCTTGCACTCCAGCCTGGCCAACAACAGCAAAAACTCCACCTCAAAAAAAAAAAAAAAAAAGAAAAGAAAAGAAAATGAGCTAAGGAGCTAGGCTGCCTTATTTCACAACCTTGGCTCTGTCTCCTATGAAACCAGGGCAACTATTTAACCCCTCCATGTCTGAGTTTCCTCATGTATAAATGAAGGGAGCAATAGTACCTAGCTTATAAGGCCATTATAAGGATTCTAAAAGTTAATCTAAAGTGCTTAGGACAGTGTATGGCATAGAGCAAGCACTCAGTAAATCCATTCATTCAATAAATGTTTATTGAATATAGGTGTGGCTGCTGTTTTGGCTGATGAGTATACTAAAGTCAATGAAACAGACGAAATCTGTGGAGCTTTCTTCCTTGGGGGAGGAGGCCAACAACAACAATGAATACACACAGAGGAAGAGCAATGGAATGAATTGTGTTCCCTCCCCTCCCAAATTCATAGTTGAAGCCCTAACTGCCAACGTGATGGTATCTGGAGATGGGGCATTTGGGAAATAATTAGATTTAGAAGAGATCGTGAAGGTGGGAGACTTGTGATGGGATCAGTGCCCTTTTAAGAAGAGAAAGAGTCAGGTGCAGTGGCTCTTGCCTGTAATCTCAGCACTTTGGGAGGCCAAAGCAGGAGGATCACTTGAGCCCAGAGTTTGAGACCAGCCTGGGCAACATGGTGAGACGCCATCTCTATACAAATAAAAATAAAAATAAAAATAAAAAATTAGCCCAGTGTGGTGGCACACACCCATAGTCTCAGCTACTTGGGAGGCTGAGGCGGGAGGTTGAGGCTGCAGTGAGCTATGGTTCTCATCAGTGCACTCCAGCATGGGTGACAGAGCAAGACTGTCTCAAAATGAAAGAAAAAACAAGAGAGAGAGAGAGATACACCAGGGCTCTCTCTATGTCCTGTGAGGACACAGCAAGAAGGCAGCTGACTGCAAGCCAGGAAGAGAGCCCTTACCAGGAACTGAAGCTGTCAGCACCTTTATCTTGGACTTCCCAACCTACAGAACTGTGAGAACTAAATGTGTGTTGTTTAACAGACATTTTGTCTATGGTATTTTGTTTGTTGTTGGTATTTGTTGATATTTTGGTATTGGTGTGTTGTTTGTTGGTATTTTGCTATCAGCATCCCGGCAGACTAATATAGATTTATATGTAAACATATATTTGAATAGGAACCCTGCAGAAGCCACATAGCTGGTTTTACTGATGCAAAGAGCCCTATGCTACAGTATGATGAGGTGAAGAGCTTACATTTCCCTTTCAGCAGTGGTATCCACTCTCCACAGCGTAGACTTGGAGAAGCCACTTGACTCTCATCTTAGATTCCTGCATCTGTAAAATGACGAACTAGATGATACCCAAAATTTTAGATTCTATCCATCTTATGGTTGGAATAACAGCCCACCTTCTAGGTCAATTACACACACAGGTGTGCTGATGCTTAGGGTGGCAGAGAGGGTGTCCCACAAGTAGACACTGATTATCCTAACTGTAACTTTCAAATGGAAAATTAATTAAATCTCTAAATTTGGATTTGGCTTCCTAGTTAGCACTGTTTCCTTCCTGGAAAAGAAATAGTTATGTGTCAGACAGAACAGCCCCCTCTGATCATTTTTTTCCTTCTTCCTTGCATTATTGTTAGCTCTGACTGTGCAGCTCTCCTGGTGTCTCTCCCTTTCTAGATAACAGCCTAGAAAAAGGAGCTTATGGTTTCCCTGAGGTTCTTTTGATAAATGGCTGACATTTGATTGAACCATTCTCATTTCACTTATTTTTCGCTTTCACAGAAAAACTGTAGTAGGTATAACAGCACAAGGTAATCATTTTTAAATTATTCAGACATTTTAAAAAATTTGATTCTGCTTCTCTCACCTCTGAAAGATGTTACTGGGGTGTCTTGGTTGCAAAGATGCATTCAAGTTCTTTTGCTTTTGGATTCTCCATATTCTCTGAGGAAGTGACTGCATCTAAGACTGTGTCCAAGGAAGCATCTTATCACTTTCATCCTTTGATCCCTGAGTGCCTTTCACTACCAGATATACTAAAACAAAAATCTTCTCTTAGCTCCCTGGTGCAGTGGAGTTGAGGGATAACCACAAAGAATTCAGAGTACATCACGTAACGGAACTGTCAGGAAGCTTTTGATGGCAGAAACATATTTTCCTGGTGATGAGATTAGAAGGATCTTCATATAACCATCAGATATGTTATTGTCACTTCTGAACAATGCTTTTTATAGCAGATTGTTTCTCAAAAAGGAAATAGAAATGGGATTTTAAAATATGAAAAATATGTTCAATCTCATTATTAAGATAAATGCAAATACAAATTATAAGAGGACTTAACAGATTGGCAAACATCAGAAAAGTGAACAACCTCCTCCGCTGGCATTCTTTTTCTTTTTTTTTGAGATGGAGTTTCACTCTTGTTGCCTAGGCTAGAGTGCAGTGGTACGATCTCAGCTCACTGCAACCTCCACCTTCCAGTTTCAAGCGATTCTTCTGACTCAGCCTCCCGAGTAGCTGGGATTACAGGCTCCTGCCACCATGCCCGACTAATTTTTGTGTTTTCAGTAGAGATGGGGTTTCACCATGTTGGCCAGGCTTGTCTTGAACTCCTGACCTCGTGATCCACCCGCCTTGGCCTCGGGAGTATAATTTGCTGTATGGAGGGCAATTTGACAGTATCTATCAGATTTTATAATGTACAGAGCCTTGAATTCAGTAATTCTGCTTTTAGGAACTTATCCCACAGATATTCCAGACATGCTCAAAGATGTAGGTACAAAGATTTTATTGCAGTATTATTTGTAAGAGTAAAAAACCAGTCCATGAGGAAGACTAGTTCAATAAGTTAATAATCTAGAATATATCGATATAATGGAGTACTATCAAAGAACAATTTTCACAATGTATTGTTAAGGGGGGGAAAAGGTACAGAAACATATGTAAGGAGTTTCAGTTGTTTAATATACAATTAGTGACAGGTTGCATCTGGGGAGGAAAATTAGGGAACAATTTTTTGTTGTACACCTTTATCTTTCATTGTATCTCTTTCAAAACCTTTTGTACCATTTGTGTGTATTGTGTATTTTAAAAATTAATTTAAATTTCAACAACCGTTATAGTGATGCAAAAAACCCTATAGAAATAACAGTTTACATTCATTTAATTTTGCTATATGTCAGGTACTGATTTTTCAACCACAACCTTGTAAGATACGTACTATTATCATCCCCACTTCACAGGGGGAAACCTGTGGTAGAGAGAGGCTGAATAACTTGTACAAGGATTCATACCTAATCAGTAGCAGAGCTCAGATTTGAACCCAGGCAGCCTGTTTCCAGAGACCATACTTTACCCACCATTCTATACTGCTCTGAGGTCACAGACCTCCATGATGAACTCTTAATTGAGTGCAGTCAATAGGAAACTCAGATAAACTCAGATGTACAAGAAATATCTCACTTCTTCATTTGCTTTTCACCTACTTAACTCTGACTCTGAGTCCCCATCCAGCTTGATTGGCAGAAATTATAATCTCAGTCATTATTTGGACTCTCCACTGCAAGGGTTTTGCAAGGTCCTGGAATCTTACATGGCATCAAAGCCTGGCAGAGATCCTGCCAGTTGTCAATACATGCTGGTTACCACTGACCTGTCCATTGCAGTCCAGTACTCTCCTGCAGCCATGTGTAGTCCTACTCACCCTCACCCATAGACTGAAAACTTCCTTATATTCTTGGGAAATTTTCTCCTTTCCTTTTCCTGCTGCCTTCAAAGACATTGATAATACTATCTTCATTGAGTTCAGGTTTTATCTACAGACAGCTAGACCATTCTGCAAAATATCTCTAAGGTAAGAAATTACTAAGGGCCTATCTAACTCACTTAGATCAAAGGGGTAGAGAAAGTACAGAAAGTAGACAAATAAATTAATATTTCAATAGATTATCCTGCCACAGAGTCATAGCCATGAAAAACAATAACTTTGAATTTGGAATTTACCTCCTACCTCAAGTTTCCCTCTGCAAGTGTTTGGACTTGCGTGTTATGGAATGATGATTGTAATAAACCATGCCTTCTATTGGTAGCAGATTTTGACTGAGATACAGGACAGTTAACAACTGCAGTTTGAATGCAAAGGCAGACAGAGTACACTTTGCACGAGGGACGAAGAACTGATAGGGAAACAAGGACAGTCTCCTTTTACACCTTAAAAATCCTCAAATAAGAACCTGGCTTCTGCTCAGCTAACCGACACATAAGTGCAGAAAAAAAGACAAGATTGGAATCCAAGGAAGGAAATGTTAGAATCCAAGGGCCAGGAATCAAAGAGAATATATTTAAATAGAAACCAGGTTGATACCAGAACTTTGGGATGCCTAGAGTAGGCGGGAAAAAGATGTATGATCAAAGCATAGGATATTTCGAATACAGGAGCTTGGATAAGAAGTCTATCCCAAATTCCATCTGCCACCAATGAAAGCAGAAAGGAAATATGTAATGAGAGCCAAGCCATGGGGAAATAGTCCAAGATGGGTGTGCCTCCTGTGTATTTAGTAATCATGTCCAGCTCAGCAAATCTGAGTTTCTTTATTCCTTGAGCTACTGTCCATTTTAATGAACAGGAAACATTTGATCTCAAGCAGCTTCAGAAACTCAATTTTCCCCCAGCCTTTGTCTAGGTTTTACAGAGGAAAAGGTATAGTTGCAGTACTGGTTGATATTTGCTTGTGAGAGCTCTTGGGCAGCTAATTCCTGATCCTTTGCTCCACCTAGTGGATTTCCAGGCTAGAGAGACTCTGGAAAAGAGATCAGTGATCAGAAGGGTGTACATTTGCTGATAAATGAGACTTACCAGTCAGTTTCTGGATTATCGTCCGTTTCTGGATTATCGTCCGTTTCTTTACTGACGATACCCTATTCCATCCCAAAGTGTCCTTGTTTGAATTGATTGAAATCTTTCATTTATTTCCATTAATGCCAGATGTGTAGCTGTGAGTCATCAAAATCTAATGCATTCCTTTTCTCTCTTCTTAATATATAAATAACATTATATAATCAGGAGACCCATATCAGCACAAGAAAGCATATTCTACTTATAATTATATCCTCTGAGGGCCAAACTCAATCAAACCTCAACAGAGTCATTTAATTAAACAATGACCTACCTGCTTAACACTTTGGGGACTCCTTTGAACAATAATTGGTTAAAGAGTCATAGGACCCTTTCTCAAGAAGTTTCACATCCAATTATAAAAACAGATGAAATAACACTGGAAAGCAGGGCAACGCTGAAAAATTTCAGGTAGAAGAGAATTCAGAGCTGACTCTTACACAATATCCATATGTGGAGATAAAATTAGTGTTAATGTAGGTTTAAGCCATTAGAGTTACAACATAAATTTGACAATCTATGCTTACTTGCTGGCTGACCATGTCCCTGTCAGTTACCAGCCTTAAAGGCTACCAAGGCATTATTCTTTATTCCTTACCTATATTTAATACTTACTTTTTGTTATGGGTTGAATTGTGTCCCCCAAGTATTCATATGTTGAAGTGCTAACCCTCAGTCCCTCAGAATGTGACCTTATTTGGAGATAGGGTCTTTATAGAGGTAATCAAGTTAAAATGAGGTCATTAGGGCATCTCTACTCCAATATGCCTGCTATCCTTATAAAGAGGGGAAATTTGGAGACAGATGCACACAAAGGAAGAACACCATATGAAGATGAAGATGGCCCTCTACAGGCCAAGGAGAGCAGCCTGGAATGGATTCCTTCCTCACTTCCCTCAGAAAGAACCAACTCTGCTAATACCTCGATCTTGGGTTCCCAGCCTCCAGAACTGTGAGAAGATAAATTTCTGTTGCTTAAGTCACCCAGTTTGAAGAACTTTGAATGGCAGCCCTAGTGAATTAGTTCAATTGCCTCTGGCAAATGAATAAGAAGCTCACTGCAAAAATGAAATTAATCCACCGAGTGCTAGAGTTGGACGGGATCTCAGAAAATGTATTGCACAATCCCCTTGTTTTGAAATAAATGCCCAAGGTCACACAGCAAGTTGGTGACTTAGTCACTCTTTTAGCTCAACTTTCAGTCCATCAATGTTCTATCACAGTCTGCCAACTATTTCAAAGATGGTGGCAAAATCAGCCAATGATGGTGATTAGATCCAAAACTTAGTTGCAAATAATTTTTCGGGGAACTATATGCAAGCATAGGTCCTTCCTAAATATTTGCTAATGGAAGCATGTGCTAAATAGGATGCCTACCAGAAGACTGATACCCAGCAGAATAGCTAGACAGGTAATTTGACCTCTGGCTGGGCCCGTAGGATTCCTCATCCCTCCAGACAAGCACTTGGTTGTGGTAAAGATCTGGCTCTGGTTGGAAGGCTGCCCCATCCCACTGAGGGTGATTCACCAGAGCAACTTAATCATCTGTGGATCAGAAGCTCAGGTTCATGTGAGCAGGGTGGGGGTTAAGGGAAAGAGAGTCTGAGTAATGCTTCACAGTGGGTGTGGGGACTTGTCATAATAGTAGGCACGCTGTTGATTAAAGTACATGACAGAAGTAATTGCCAGAGATCCCAAACCAGCCATCACCTAGCATTACAGAGATGTATCTAATATCAGACAGAAAGCCTAGTTTCAACTCTGCAGCAGAGGCCTTTGAAAAGTCTCCAGAAGTAATTGGCACTTAATCAATGCAATCATTATTACAGCACATGGCTACTGCAGCTTCAGGCCCTCTTGCAACCACTGAACTGCAAAACAGGAGACTATGTCTGTATAATTTTACCACCAACACAACATTTGATTCACAGTCTCAGACTAGATAGGAGTGAACATATTTTCATATTTATATATTTTAGAAATACAGGTTCACTGTCAATAAGAATTCAGTCTTGTAACAATGATGGTATAAACAGGGAGGGGCATTTTCCCTTTACAGAGGCTTAATCAGCATTAATTTTGAGAGATAGGAAAGCAAAATCTACAGCAGGCTGTTAAGCATTTGTTTTTCATCTAATCTTCTCAACCCTCCATTCAATATTTGGGGGAGTATAACTGTTTATCACTTGCTGAGATATGCAAGGTGCACATGCTGCTTATAATTAAGAAACAAAGAAATGTTGACTTTGCTCTTGGTCTTGCTTCATAAAGTGTTACCACTGGGCATCAAATTGGGTGTTTAAAGGAGAATATACCTCTCTTGGAGAGTAGACACGATTTTTAGGCCTAGGTCGTCTCTTCTTTTCCCAGCAGGAGTTCGTAGTTAACTTTCCATCACTCTGTAAAAGGCAATTAGAAAAAAGAAAAAGCCCAAGTTCCCCTCTTGGCATCTTGCAGAAGTCTTTCATGCGTAATGGATGAGAGGAAATGGGGAGAAAGAAAAGAAACATCCTGAAATTTAAGGACCTGTAAATGTTTTCATAGATGTTGGTAGTCTATTTCAGTGTTTTTCAAAGGATATTCCCAGATTACCCATTTCAGGATAACCTGCACTGTTGACAATGCAGTTTGCCAGGCCTCAATATTAGACCTGAATCAGAATTTATGGGACTAGGACCCTGGAATCTACATTGTTAGCAAGTGTCTCCAGGGATTCCTGTATACACTGAAATGGAGCCTACTCATCTATCTTCCATAGTCTAAACATTGCTGTGCTCAGTATCTCCCTCCCTACACCTCTCCCTTGTTAATCAAATCAAGTCTCTCATATTTAAATGTCTTTTTGTATGCAGATGGCTCTCAAATTTATATCTACAGCCCACACCTCTTCCCTAAAACTCCAGAATCCTATACCCTACTGCCTGATTGACATTTAATAGGCGTATTCAAAAACAAACTCTTGAATTTTCTCTCCAAACTTGTCCTTCTTCATCTCCATAAATAGCACCATGATTACCATAAAACCTTGAAGTCACTGTTGACTCCATCCTTGGCATCTTCCTCACTTTCTCTCATATTCATTTCCAATCCATCAGAGTACTGTCAGCTCTACTTTCAAAATATGCCCCAAATCTTCCTCTATCTCGAAAACCAGATAGGAGGCTGCTATCAAATATGATATTTTGATTATATAATATATATTATATTATAGACTTGATATATTGTATACTCACAGCTACACATTTGGCATTAGTGGAAATAAATGAAAGATTTCAATCAATTCAAACAAGGACACGTTGGGATGGAATAGGGTATCGTCAGTAAAGAAACTGACAATAATCCAGAAACGGGCTGGTAAGTCTCATTTATCAGCTAATGTACACACTTCTGATAGCAGCCTCTTATCTGGTCCCACTGCATGTTTTCTGTATCAGCCAGAGTTCATTTGCAGATAACAGAAGCCATTCTAGCTATTTGAAGCAGAAAGGGATTCAAAACAGTTGTGGTAGATTGATGTTACAAAAATCCTTCCTGTTTCACACACCTTTTTGCAATTGCCACAACTCCCATAAAGAGATGAAGTCTATTTTTCTCTCCTTGTAAATCTGGGCTAGCCCTTGGTTTAATTCTGACCAATGGAAAGAGGCAGAACTGATGCTGTGTCACTTCCAGACCTAGAGTGTACAGATCCAGAACCTAAGAGGCTCCCACTCTCACCCTCTTAGAAGAAAGCAGCCATCCTGTAAGGAAGCTCAGGCTAGATTACTGAATGATGAGAGACCATAGGAGAGAGAGGTCTCAGCCTTTCAAGGCATCCCTGCCAAAATCCTAGACATGCAAGTGAGACAAAGTAGGGCCACTGACAGCTGAATACACCCACATATGTGGGGCCAGGCAGGATCAGCAGAATTGCCCAGCCAAACTAAGTTTTTGGGGTGCTTATTACACAGCAAGAGATAACTGAAATGTCACTAAATTTAGGGATTGCAAAACCATTGGAGGGTTGGTGGGGCAGGCTGTAAATGTGGCCTCCAGGAATGACTCACAGAATAACACCGCAGAACTGGCCTGTTAGAAGAATCGCGGCTTCTACCATAGTCTGGAAGCTAAGGATCAAGAAGCCATCAACCACTTTCTAGCTTCAGAAACCCACTATCTTAGTCATGCTCTGGACATCAGGAAGTCTCCACAAGTCTGTTGGCTTCAGAATCATACCACAGATCAATTTTAGATAGCAAAATGGATAAAGTGCTGTGACCACCTTTTCCCCACTGAAGTTTGTTCTGAAATCAAGACTTATGCAAATGCATATAACTAGCAAAAAGTAAATTATATAAACCCCTAGCTGCAAGAGAATCTTTTCAGCTTTTTTATTTTTTATGTTTATTTTTTGTGGCAGGGTCTTGCTCTGTTGCCTAGGCTGGAATGCATTGGTGCAAACATGGCTCACTGCAGCCTTGAGCTTCTGGGCTCAGACCTTCCTCCCACCTCAGCCTCCCATGTAGTTGGGACCACAAGTGCATGTCACCATGCCCCGCTAATTTCTTGATTTTTTCTAGAGACTGGGGTCTCACTTTGTTGCCCTGAATGGTCTCGAACTCCTGGGCTCAAGCAATCCTCCTGTCTTGGACTCTCAAAGTGTGGGATTAACAGGCATGAGCTACTGCACCCAGCCCACTTTTAGCTTTTTGGCCTAGGCACTGTGGGAAGGCATAGAAGAAAGAATTTTTTAAAAAATGCTTTGTTCACTGTGTAACACTCACAATAGTGTTCACACAAAAGAGATGCTCATTAAATATTTGTTAAATGATTGAACTAAAGTTTGATAAAGCAAAGGCATAACTTAGAAATGACTGTCTCTAGTTCGCCCAAAGTATGAAATTCTGTATGCCTAAAACTCTCTTTCTGTAATTCTTTTTTATGAATATATTCTGGAATATCAAGAAAGATCTAGGATTCAGGATTTTTTTCAGCCCAATATTTACCATCTTTACTATAGGTGTACAACCATCCCAAGTCAGACATGCTGAGTCTATTTGTTTTTTTTTTTGTAATAAATTTTAATTGGAAAAGATGAATTTGGGAGAATGGGAAGAAGGTTTTGAAGGGCAAGCCCTTCAATCATTTCTGCTTCCTATGGCTTTGGCCACCATCTCCCTTTGAGGGCTTGTTCTTCAGGATACTGACAGCTTGATTTCTCTGGATAATGTCACACAAAGGAAATTAGCTCAGTATGTCTTCTACTGAATTCCATCTGTAGCTCAATGTTTGAAGGTATTTGTGAACATGACTACAGAGCAATTTTGATAAGACAAGGCAATGTTCCAGTCTCTGAGAATATTTTCCCCAAAGAACTATTTTTTAAAATACCACTGAACAGCCTGAAAACCCACCCACACATGAGCAATCTCCTGCAATATACAGAAAGCTTTTCAGGTGTCACAGCCATAATAGCAGGTGGTTCCTTTGGGTAGAAAAATTATGGCAAGAATATAGCGACAGAAAGCAAACTGTTTTGATATTCTGGGTACAACTTTCCCCAAGTGAATCATTCCCATATGCCTACTTTTACCACGGGCGCCTTTCCAGAGGAAGTGATTTGTGTGAACGGAGGTGTAGAGATGCATTCTGGTGGGCACACTTCATTGGTGCCCATATTTAGCAGATCCAATTAATCGTCAGCTATTTGTCAACCCATTCCTCTGTAAGTCTCAAAATGCAAAATTCGAATATGAATTTGATACCTATTTTTGCTTTCCACATAACAAATACATAATCTTGTTATGAAGATTCAGTAGTGCTCATTTAAGGCAAGGCTGCTTCTGAAATTCCATATGAATAGATTTTTAAATACAAGCTTATAAAGAAGGCTGAGATTAGAGCAATTTGCAAAAGGCAGTCATTTAATTCACTTTTTATTATGAAATATTTGAGACATACAAATAGCTTAAAGAGCTTATTTACTCTGCTGTAAACTTTTGTTGCTTGTAAGATAAAAATCTGGACTTGTAAAAAAGACTTTGTTTCTAGATAGAACAGCAAAGTTGCAAAGTAAGAGTTTTGCATAATTTTTTTCTTTCTCTATAGTGTATAAGACTAGCATTTTTATTGTTTACAGATAAACCAAATCTCCCTTACTGAAAAGGGAGATGTTGTTGTCCCCATCTCAATTTAAAACAAAAATCAACTAAGCTCTAATAGGAAAAGATGTGTACAGGAAGATTGCTAATGGAAAACTTTTATTTTTACATTTTATTTGTATTTAATTTTTAAATTTTTATTTGTTTGTTTTATTTATTTGCATGGAAGACAACTGCATTGAAAAATAAAAAGAACCAGGTGCGGTGGCTCATGCCTGTAATCCCAGCACTTTGGGAGGCCGAGGTGGGTGGATCACTTGAGGTCAGGAGTTTAAGACCAGCTGGGCCAACATGGTGAAACCCCGTCTCTAGTAAAAATACAAAAAAATTAGCCGGGCATTGTGGCGTGTGCCTGTAATCCCAGCTACTCAGGAGGCTGAGGCAGGAGAATTGCTTGAACTCAGGAGGTGGAGGTTGCAGTGAGCTGAGATCACGCCACTGCACTCCAGCCTGAGCAACAGAGCAAGACTCCATCTCAAAAAAAAAAAAAGAAAAGAAAAGAAAAAAAGAAAAAGAAAGCACCGTTATTAAGCTACTTAATTCTGGGCTTTCCAAATCTTAGAGTGGTGTCATTTGCTAGCTGGGTGACCACGAACAAGTTCTTTAACCTCTCTGTGCCTCAGTTTCCTGATCTCTATGGGGAGGATAGGATCCATCAGTTAGGGGTTACATGTGAAGCACTTGGAACAATGCCTGGCACACAGTAAGCCCTCTATCAATGGTAACTCATTTTCTTCTTTACCCTCAACTAGAAAGTCAGCTCCACATGACAGCAGCAATTCTGTCTTACTTAGTTCTGTAGCCCCAGCATCTATTTTGCCCATAGTAGGCACTGAATAAATATTCATTGAACTAACTGATTAATGAAAAATAACTGGGCTTTGAGGTTGAAAGTCAAAGGAAATTTCTCCTAAGTTTTATAGCTAGTGAGGGAAAAATGGACAGCAGTTTAGAGTCAGGGAGGTAGAAGAAAACCCTAAACTAAGATGAAAAGCCTGATTGAAGTTCAGATTCTTCCAACTCTCTGGGTATTGCAATCAGGATTTTATTTCTTAATTTGCTCACTTATTTATTTACTTATTATTATTATTTTTTGAGACAGGGTCTCATTTTGTCACCCAGGCTGGAATTCAGTGGCACAATCACAGCTCACTGCAGCCTTGATGTCCCAGCTCAAGTGATCCTTCCACCTCCGCCTCCTGAGTAGCTGGACTACAGGCACGTGCCACCACACCTGGCTAATTTTTAAAATTTTTGTAGACACTAGGCCTCACTTTGTTGCCCAGGCTGGTCTCAAACTCCTGGCCTCAGGTGATCCTCTGGCCTCAGCCTCTCAATGTGTTGGGATTACAGACGTGAGCCACCATGCCTGGCCTCTTTCTTAATTTGTAAAATGGGAATGATAGCTCCCAAGGTTATTCTGAGGAGTAAATGACACTGCATGTGAAAGCTCTTAATAAACTGTAAAGGAATATACAAAAGCATGATATTGTTAATTTCTATCTCAGTAAGTTTTTCCATTGGATGACAATAAAGGGATTCTTTGAGAGTGTTGGAAAAAAGAATCTTTAGCTAAAGATTTCGGTACTAAAAATATTCAACCCCAGAGGTACCACAGACATAGACTAATTTTTTCCATCTGTGCAGTTTAGGGTAGATTTGGCATACGCTCAATACCAGGCAAGAAAGAAACTATGGTTTAGGCTGCTTTTAAAGTTAAAAAAAAAAAAGGCAGAAAAGGAAACTATTTCCTTTTATAAGCAGGAATGTTAAAATAGGGAAAGCTTTCATCGAGCAATTCACTACTGAATCAAGACTATTTGATCCATATTCTCACCTACCTCCCCTCACTCCCTATTTGTGTTGTGGTTAGTTGTTTTCTAGATCATGGTTTATATATCATGGTCACTTCCTCACTAAAGTTAAACAATATAGATTATTCTTAACCAGCCACATGTGACTCAGAGGTCAAAAGAGTGTTCTTTTTGGGTAATCTCTCTCAATTGCTAATATTTAAGGACCTGGTTTTCAGAACCATTGATTATTTAAAATGTATGTCTTTAAGATTAGGCTCCACCCAAGATGCCTCCTCAGAGGCTAAGTTTGAGGTTGAGAAACTAGCTTAAGGAGAAAGATAAAGTAGCAGAAATGTCATGGCGGGTGAGCTGATGACTCACTGCCCCTTCCTTGAACTGCAAGAATGACAAAATGGAAAAGGGGAAAAAAAAAAAAGGCAATGCCCTACTGCAGACTAGAGGCTCCATGAAACCCAAGAAATTCCGAGAACTTGAAGAACTACATGGGTTCTTAGGGTAAAGGCAGTAAGTTTAATTTCCATGGTCAAATTGTTAAGTGCGTCAAAGAAAGGACATTAGGAAAGCTAAACTTGATTATACTTTACCATCAGAGCCATCATCCTCAATCTGATCATTTTATTCTCCTGCTTAAAAACTTCAATAACTCCACATTGCTATTGGACCAAGTCTAAACTTACAATCGTATAGTAGACTATTCTTCATAACATATAACCTTCCTTGTTAACTTCACCTTGTAATTAATTCTTTTTAAAAAAAAATTTATTTATATTTTAACTTTTGAGACAGGGTCTCAGTCTGTCACGCAGGCTGGAGCGGAGTGGTCCAATCATGGCTCACTGCAGCCTCAGCCTCCTAGGCTCAAGTGATCCTCCTGCCCCAGCCTCCCAAGTACCTGGGACTACAAGCCTGTGCCATCACCCTGGGCTTATTTTTGTATTTTTTGGTAGAGATGGGTTCCCACTATCTTGCCCAGGCTGGTCTCAAACTCCTGGCCTCAAGCAATCCTTCCTCCTCAGCCTCCCAAAGTGCTGGTACTATAGGTGTGGGTCACCATGCCTGGCCGAATTAATTATTATTACATGTCTTGGAAGGTATGGGGGACAACTTAGAACTTCCCAAATAAGCAAGATACTTTTAAATTCCCATCAATTTGTTTACACTATTCCCTCTACTTAAAACTCTCATCCCAGCTGGCAACTCCTAACTGCTTCAAAGCCTGCCTCAAGTATCATTTCTTCTCAGTAGCTTTCTCAATTCCTATGCTCTCTTGCTCAACTCCCACTCTCTCCTGCTACTCAGAATGATTGCTCTTTCATCTCTGGAGTCATAGCACTTTAAGCATGCCTTTGTTAAATCACTTAACCCAATGAAATAAATGGACACAGAGTTCTATCCTTTCCTCAACTTACTGTGTACTCCCTGAAGGCAAGTGTGAGCATGTCATTGTACAATTCTTGCCACACTATTGGAGAATAATACAGGTGTGTTGAATTGAATGAAATATTAAAAGAGGACCAAAGAATAGATGGATCTTCTAGGCCTAGGAATTATACTAGGAGTAGAAGGTGTATCCTAAATCCATGTATGTGATTCTGCTTTGGTCTTACCAGAGTGAATGTAATTTGCTTTTATTTAAAAACAGTGTTGACAGGCCATGCACAGTGGCTCATGCCTGTAATCCCAGCACTTTGGGAGGCCAACGCAGGAGACCACCTGAGGTTAGGAGTTCGAGACCAGCCTAACCAACATGGAGAAACTCCATCTCTACTAAAAATACAAAATGAGCTGGGTGTGGTGGTGCGTGCCTGTAATCCCAGCTACTTGGGAGGCTGAGGCTGGAGAATTGCTTGAACCTGGGAGGCGGAGGTTGCGGTGAGCCAAGATCACACCATTGCAGTCCAGCCTGGGCAACAAGAGTGAAACTGCATCTAAAAAAAAAAAATCCCAAAAACAGTGTTGGATTCACACTCATACATGTAATCCCAATACTTTGGGAGGCCGAGGCTGGTGGATCACTTGAGGCCAAGAGTTCAAGACCAGGCTGGCCAACATGGCAAAACTCCTTCTACTAAAACTACAAAAATTAGCCAGGCATGGTGGTGCATGCCTGTAGTCCCAGCTACTCGGGGGTGCTGAGGCATGAGAATCGCTTGAACCCTGGAGGTGGAAGTTGCAGTGAGCTGAGATCATGTCACTGCACTCCAGCCTGGGTAACAGAGCAAGACCCTCTCTCAAAAACAAACAAACAAACAAACAAACAAACAAAAAAAGCCCCACAAACCAGTGTCATTTAGCCAGGTGTGGTGCATGCCTGTGGTCCTAGCTACAGGGGAGGCTGAGGCAGGAGGATTGCTTGAGTCCAGGACTTCAAGGCTGTAGTGAGCTATGATCACACCACTGCACTCCAGCCTGGGCAACAAAGCGAGACCCTGTCTCTAAAGAAAACAACAACAACAACAACAAAAACCCCTCAAACCACACTAGTGTCATGAATATATTTCTTTAGATAAAACTTTATTAATCAGCTTTCTGTTTAGAATTGGCTTTCCCATAATCCAGTTAACCAAAGGTAGTTGAGTAATTTGAAATATTCCCCAGCTGGAGTAGAATCACATTTGGGGCTTGCTTCAATCAGTGCACCTCTGTCTTGCTTTTGCTTTTCAGAGAGACCCTAGGTCAACCATAGCCTTTGAAGGCATGAGCTGAACGGAAACCAGATGAACTCTATTGAATTTTAAATTTGCCACATTTCCTAGTCTAGTATTAAACTTTTCTTCTCTAGTTGAGCAAGTTAACCAAATAAGTATATATATATTTTTTCTCTTATAGATTATGCTCACCTAAGAACTTGAGGTTACAACACACACACACACACACACACACACACACACACACCCGAAAAACCAAATCGCAAAACAAATTATTCCATACTCATTCCATTGGTTCTTTTGATGGCCTTCTGTCAGTGTTAATGGTTGGTGTGAAAGATTTTTGGAAACATCTTCCAGGAGGGAGTAATAGCATTTCCTGAAGCACCTTTTATCTTGGTTTGTGGCAAATGATTCTTTCAATGCCCTCAGGTCACTTATACCCTAAGACCCTGCATGAGTTTATTCAACCTTCAAATCAGTCACTTCTGCCCTCATCTAGGGCACATAACAATGTAGTTAGTTACCCAGCAGGTATCCCAGCTAAGTAAGACCATAAATAAATCATAGGAGCAGGAGCTTTTGGAGTCAGTCTTCTGTCTGAGCACCTCTAACCGGTTATGCTACCTTAAACAAATTACTTAACTTCTCTCTGTCTCACCTGATTTACCAGTTAAAAAAAAAAAGGAATAATAATGGTACCTACCTCATAGGTTTGTTGTGAGGAGTTAAACGTCTAAAGCACTTAGAACAGTGTCTGGCATATGGTAAGTATTCAATAAACATTAGCCTTATATTCTATACTTTAAGTACTATTTATTTATATTTTTACATACAATATGTGGGCATAACAAAAAAATTAAAGGAAGAATGGTCATTTTTAGAAAAAAGTTTATTTACAAAACCACAACTCAGTCTGCTTTGGTATTGACAAAATCCCTACAACTGAGATATTAAGGAGATACATTTATTTTAGCTTTACATAAAACCAGAATCCAACACTACCCTACTTTCCTATTCCTTTGTGGCTCTGAGCGCAGCTTTAAAAAAACAAAACAAAGCAAAACAAAACAAAACAAAACAGCTCTTTATAATGTACAATGGCTTAAGCAAATCGCTTTAGTTTTTTTTCTATTTAAGATTTAGGACAGACTACTCGTCTAAAATTCACTATTTACAGAGAAAGTCCTAGGGAACAGGATAACTTATTTAGGTTTAGCTCTCATAATACAATATCCATAATGGCTTTAGGAGAATGTAAATAAATAACATTGGTAAACAGCGTATACTGATATTTTCTGACAAACTCATTTATCTAACATCATGCTGAGCAATCAAGAGGATTCCTCCATATATTTTAAATTTTAATTTATTCTATTTCCTGATTCACAAACTCTTGCTCCATGTTAAAGCAGTTATCACCAATAGAACCTATGAGAACCAGTGCCCATGGAAACCTAACAGCTTGTTTTTTTAATCCCCTATTAAAACTCGGTTGAGCTTGATATATGCATGGTTGAAATATGCGTGGGTACTAGGCCTTTATTCAGGAATGTAAAATTAATGGTATCTGGTATCAAGTTGTAAGAAAAACTCCCCCAGATTGGGAGGTAACTGAGTGATATGTGAAAGAATCTTCCCCTGTCTGAATTTAAGAATACACCTACACTGGGCAGAAAAAGGTGGGGGAGAGGAAGTAGAAGTAGAGGAAAAGCACAACTCCACTGGCTTCAATCAAACTGAGGTAACTAATTAGAGACGGAAAATAAATAAATCAACAAATGCCCCATTTTTGTTTTCCAAAAAAGATCACTGGCAACTAACAATTTTAAAGTTGATCCATTAATATATTTTTAAATAGAAAAAAGTTTGTATATCATATATATCATAATTCCATTTATCTAATACACTCCTCTGCTGAGATATTTAACACATCTTCATCTGTACTCTCTTCTATCTCTGGCAAGTTGCCCCAAAGTAGGACGTTTACACCTGAAAATAAAAAGTCATAAAATTCTTTAATGCTTACTACTGTTATAACTCAGAACACGAATTACAAAACTTTATATGTTAATATTCTTATGTAAACCATAGTGTTAGCAGTAAAAAGAGTAGCTATTGAAGAATGTACTGCAAATAAAATTACCTAATATTATCCATCTAGGACATAAAGTTTATTTATTTATTTTGAGACAAATTCTCTCTGTGTTGCCCAGGCTGGAGTGCCTGGCAGGATCACGGTTCACAATCACAGATCACTGCAGCCTGAACCTCCAGGGCTCAAGTGATCCTCCTACCTCAGCCTCCCAAGTCGCTGGGACTACAGGCGTGTACTACCACACATGGCTAATTTTATTTTGTAGATACAGGTTCCCACTATGTTGCCCAGGCTAGTCTCAAACTCCTGGGCTCAAGCAATCCTCTCTCCTTGACCTCCCAAACTGTTGGGATTACAGGCATGAGCCACCATGCCTGGCAAACACTTTTTTTTAAAGGGCTAGGACATAAACATTCTTTAAATCCTTTTAAGCAAGGGCTTGAATTCTAGAATTTTACAGCTCAAAAGGCTCTCAGGAGTCCATTTACTCAAACCCTGCCTCCAGCTGCATTATAACATAATCACTATACACTGATAATTTTCTGATCTATTTTAATGATGTTTAAGAATGGAGATCTCACAAGATCCTTTTAGATTAAGTGCCTCTTTGGAGGGTTCAGGGAGAAGTCCTGAATAAGTCTCCTCATCCCTTCAATAAGCAGAGAAGTAGCTGGTGCCATTTTTCTGATTCAGAAAAAAAGCAAGGGTTCGGAGCCAGTTATAATATGAACTGCAATCCTTGATACCAGTGGGTTTCAGTCCACAGGCAGAGCTTTAAACTAAACTTTAGGGCCAGGTTGCAGCAGTCACTATAGTAAACAAAAGAATAATCAAAAACTTCACTGAGAAAGAATAGTCAGATTTCATATTGAAGAATGCAGCACAGGTATACAGTAAATGACTAAACATACAGTAGAGGATAATGACAAGTTTATTACTCTAGGCATATATTACATTATTAGTTAAAAGCACTAAATGGAAAATAACTGACCTCTAGGATAGCCAATTAACTTCACAAGAAAAGCAAATCTTTTTTTTTTCTTTTTGAGTCGGAGTCTCGCTTATTGCCCAGGCTGGAGTCGAGTGGTGTAATCTTGGCTCACTGCAACCTCTGCCTCCCAGGTTCAAGTGATTCTCGTGCCTCAGCCTCCCGAGTAGCTGGGACTACAGGCGAATGCCACCATGCCTGGGTAATTTTTGTATTTTTAGTAGAGATGGGGTTTCACCATGTTGGTCAGGGTGGTCTTGAACTCCTGACCTCAGGTGATCCCCCTCGCCTCGGCCTCCCAAAGTGCTGGGATTACAGATGTGAGCCACCACACTTGGCCAGAAAAACAAATCTTAAGCTGTCCAGTTATCAGTGTGGACACAAAGAGGATCCAGCAATTCAGGATACCCACCCCATACACACTGAGATAGCAGCCACATGGTGGAATGGAATGAGCCAGGATTTGGAGATTTGGTTTGAATCCAGTGTTCACCACTGCTAGTACACCATGCATGGTTTTACTACAAATGCATGCAACATAGACAATATATATTACTGTTTAGTGGATTTAAATTTTGTATAGAATGTTATTACACTACATGTTGTTTTCTAATTTGCTTTTTCACTCATCATGTTTTTGAGGTTAATCCATGTTAACTTGTGTAGATTTCGCTCATTTATTTTTACTTCTGGAGAGTATTCCATTTTGTGAATTTTTAAAAATGTTGCAAATACAGCCCATTGCTCATCCCTTCCTCAGCTGCCCATCTTGCATAGGTGGTTCAAGGCGACATGCACAGGGATGTGTAGTGTGACATTGTTGAAATAGTAGAAATAATTAACTGTTTACCTTGACTGAGGGAGATACTGGAATCTAATCTGGCAAGAATTTAACATGTATCTGATGCTGGTAGGGATACAGATGTGTATCTTATTATTTTCTATAATCTTTTTGTGTTTGAATTGTTTATAATAGAAAACGCTACCCCACCCCCACCCTAAGAATGAATGGTGTTCTGCTCCAGGTAAATGTAATGGAAGAGCTGACAGGAAGAGCTGTAAGGAATTGCGAGGCAAATATCAAAGTGAAAATTAGAACCCATAAATGTAAATGGAGGGCTGAAGCCATTTTGCCTCTGAGGGCATTTGCCAATTTCAGGAAATTTGAGCTGAGATTTCCCAAGGCTCCTCCAGAAAGTTCTGGGAAATCAGGTCTCCAAATGAAGACTAGCCTAGAAAACAGACCTCCAGGAGTCCTTTTCAGTTTAAACATTATAGAATTTATAAAGCTTGTCTATGCATTCCTTTGACACTGCTGGTTCAGGTGATTCAAGGACAGTTGTGGCGCCATTAGAAACTTGCTTTGATACCAAGCATCTAGAAAATCTTGCTTGAAATCACAATATTAGGGTTACAAAGCAGAAGCTTGATATTCTTGGAGTCAGTACTCAGAGACATGAAGCAGCTCAGCACAATTGGTTCAAAGGAGGAAAAATAAACTAAGAGATTGGATCTGACAGAAGCAGCACCTTCCTTTCTCTGTTAAGAAGGGAGGAAGGAAATCCTGTGATACATCTGTTTCTTATGGATTAGATTCAGTGCAAATGGAAGAATGTGGGGCTTTTATCTTTGAAAAATTGACCAATATTAAAAAGTAAATCAAACTTGAAAAATCTCCACCCTGTGTTTTGAATTCTGTAAAGCAGGAAAAATACTATCAAAGCAGAAACTTCCTTTAATGTGTCCCATGGGCAACACAAATATAAAACTGGAGGCTTAAATTAGGAGACTGTATCCCACTTAGGGGAGTTCAGATAAGTCCTTACATGAAAATGGCCTTCTTAACATACCAAAGTTTTAAATTAAGACCCCATAAATGATAGATTGAGAGCCACAGTTGAGTCCCAGATAAAAAAAATCAAATCTACAAAAATCTAAGCATAATTGGAGGATTTAAAGACCCTTGACAACCCAGCTTGCAATTCGTGATCTTTTGGTCTGTGAAGGCAAATCATATATTTAAAAAATACATTTAAGTTCTAAAGGAGACTAAAACATGCATTTAGGAACCTAAGAATGCTAGTGTCAACTTAGATTGTCAAGTTACTTAAAGTCGGCTGGCGAGGTGTCTCAGGCCTGTAATCCCAGCCCTTTGGAGGCCAAGGTGGGCAGATCACTTGAGGACAGGAGTTCGAGACCAGCCTGGGCAAAATGGCAAAAACCGGTCTCTACGAAAAATACAAAAAATTAGACAGGTGGCACACACCTGTGGTCCCACCTATTGAGAAGGCTGAGGTGGAAGAATGGCTTGAGCCTGGGAGGTCGAGGCTGCAGTGAGCCAAGATTGTGCCACTACACTCCAGGCTGGGTGACAGAGCAAGACCCTGTCTCCAAAAAAAAAAAAAAAAGTTCCTTAAAATCAGCTTGGTCCGTTGTGTAAATAGATGTTAGACATGGAGAACATGTGTCTTATAACAAAACTCAATGGCTCCAGGCAATATAAAAAGTATTATATAAATCCCCTTTAAAAATTGGTACTTTGGCCGGTGCAGTGGCTCACACCTGTAATCCCAGCACTTTGGGAGGCTGAGGTGGGTGGATCACCTGAGGTCAGGAGGTCGAGACCAGCCTGGGCAACATGGCAAAACCCCGTCCCTACGAAAAATACAAAAATTAGCCAGGTGTAGTGGTGCACACCTATAATCCCAGCCACTCAGAAGGCTGAGGCAGGAGAATCACTTGAACCTGGGAGGTGGAGGTTGCGGTGAGCCGAGATCACGCCACTGCTCTCCAGCCTGGGTGACAGAATGACTCCATCTCAAAAAAAAAAAAAAAAAAAAAAAAAGGTACTTCAGGCCAGGCATGGTGACTCACGTCTGTGATCCCATGTAATCCCAGCACTTTGGGAGAATGAGGCAGGCGGATCCCCTGAGGTCAGGTGTTCAAGACCAGCCTGACCAACATGGTGAAACCCTGTCTCTACTAAAAATACAAAAAAATTAGCTGGGCGTATGCCTGTAATCTCGCTACTCGGGAGGCTGAGGCACGAGAATCGCTTGAACCCGGGAGGCAGAGGCTGCCATGAGCCAAGATGACACCATTGCACATCAGCCTGGGAAACAAGAGTGAAACTCTGTCTCAAAAAAAAAAAGAATTAGTATTTCAGTGCCTCAGCACCTTAACACAAGGAAAAAGAAATTTTTTTTTTAAAAGAATTGGTAGTGTACTTTCTTACTAAAATAAATTTTTTTTTTTTTTTTTTGAGACAGGGTCTCACTCTGTTGCCCAGGCTGGAGTGCAGCGGTGCCATCTCGGCTTACTGCAACCTCCACCTCCCAGGTTCAAGGGGGGGTTTCATCATATTGGCCAGGCTGGTCTCGAACCCCTGACCTCAAGTGATCATCTGTCTTGGCCTCCCAAAGTGTGGGATTACAGGTGTGAGCCACCATGCCTGGCCTTGCTAAAATAATTAGTATAGGCATACCTCAATTGTGCTTTAGTTTATTGTACACCATAGATACTGGGCTTTATATAAATGGAAGGTTTTGGCAATCCTGCATTGAGTAAGTCTAACAGCATATGCTTACCTTGTGTCTGTTACATTTTGATAATTCTCTCAATATTTCAACCTTTTTCATTATTATTATATATATCATGGTGATCTGTGATCTTTGATGTTACTGTTATAATTGTTTCAGGGTGCTATGAACCACACCCACTTAAGACCACACCCACTTAAGACTGCAAACTTAATCGATAAATATTTTGTGTGTTCTGACTGCTCCATTGACCAGCTGTTCTCTCTCTCTTTCCTGGGGCCTCCCTATTTCCTAAGATACAACAATATTGAAATTGGGCCAGTTAATATCCCTACAATGACCTCTAAGTGTTCAAGTGAAAGAGAGTGGCATGTCTCTCACTGTAAATCAAAAGCTAGAAATGATTAAGCATAGTGAGGAAGACATATTGAAAGCTGAGACAGGCTGAAAGTTGGGCCTTTTATGCCCAATTGTTAGCCAACTTGTGACTGCAAAGAAAAGTTCTTAAAGGACATAGGAAGTGCTACTCCAGTGAAAACAAGAATAAAAAAGTTAAACAGCTTTATTGCTGATATGGAGAAAGTTTTAGTGACCTAGATAGAAGATTAAACCAGCCATGATATTCTCTTACGCAAAAACCTAATCCAGAGCTAGGTCTTAACTCTCTGCAATTCTATGAAGGGCAAGAAAGTTGAGGAAACTGTAGAAGAAAGTTTGAAGCTAGCAGAGGTTGGTTTATAAAGTTTAAGGAAAGAAGCCCTTTCTATAACATACAGGTTCAGGTGAAGCAAAAAGTGCAGATGTAGAAGCTGCAGCAAGTTATCCAGAAGATCTAGCTAAGATCATTGATGAAGGTGGCTACACTAAACAACAGATTTTTCTTTTCTTTTCTTTTCTTTTTTTTTTTTTGAGATGGAGTTTCACTTTTGTTGCCCAGGCTGGAGTGCAATGGCGTGATCTTGGCTCACCGCGACCTCCGCCTCCCGGGTTCAAGCCATTCTCCTGCCTTAGCCTCCCAAGTAGCTGGGATTATAGGCATGCGCCACCATGCCCAGCTAATTTTGTATTTTTAGTAGAGACGGGGTTTCTCCATGTTGGTCAGGCTGGTCTCGAACTCCCAACCTAAGGTGATCTGCCCGCCTCGGCCTCCCAAACTGCTGGGATTACAGGCGTGAGCCACCGCGCCCGGCCTCTTATTACTTTTTTTTTTGAGATGGAATTTCACTCTTGGTGCAATGGTGCGATCTCGGCTCACTTCAAACTCCACCTCCTGGGTTCAAGTGATTCTTCTGCCTCAGTCCCCCAAGTAGCTGGGCATGTACCACCACGCCCAGCTAATTTTTTATTTTTAGTAGAGGCAGAGTTCTACTATATTGGTCAGGCTGGTCTTAAACTCCTGACCTCAGGTGATCCATCCACCTCGGCCTCCCAAAGTCCTGGGATTATAGGCGTGAACCACTGCGTCCGGCAGAGATTTTTAATATACACAAAACAGCCTTCTATTGGAAGTAGATGCCATCTAGGACTTTCATAGCTAGAGAGGAGAAGTAATACTTGGCTTCAAAGCTTCAAAAGGACAGGCTGAATCTCTTGTTAGAGGATAATGCAGCTGGTGACTTTAAGTTGAATCCAATGCTCATTTACCGTTCTGAAATTTCTAGGGTTCTTAGGAATTATGCCAAATATACTTTGCCTGTGCGCTGTCAATGAAACAACAAAGCCTGGACGACAGCAAATCTGTTTACAGCATGTTTTACTAACTATTTTAAGCCCATTGTTAAGACCTACTGCTCAGAAAAATCCCTTTGAAAATATTACTGTTCATTGACAATGCACCTAGTCACTCAAGAGCTCTGATGGCATTGTACAAGGAGATAAATATTGCTTCAATGCCTTAACATAACATCTATTTGGCAGCCCATGGATCAAGAAGTAATTTAATCTTTCAAGTCTTATTATTTAAGAGAGAGATTTCATAAGGCTATAGCTGCCATAGATAGTAATTCTTCTGATGGATCTGGGCAAAGTGCATTGAAAACCTGGAAAAGCACATTCCTGATTCATGGGAGGAGGTCAAAATATCAGTCTTAACAGGAGTTTGAAAGAAGTTGATTCCAACCCTCATGGGTAACTTTGAGAGGTTTTAGACTTCAGTGGAGGAAGTAACTGCAGATGTGGTAGAAATAGCAAGAAAACTACACTTAGAAATGGAGCCTGAAGACGTGACTGCATTGCTGCAATCTCATGATGAAACTTTAATGGATGAAGAGTTGCTTTTTATGGATGAGCAAAGAAAATGGTTTCTTGAGGTGAAATCTACTCTTGATGAAGATGCTGTAAATATTGTTGAAATGAAAACAAAGGATTTAGAATATTACATAAACATAGTTGGTAAAGTAGTAGCAGAATTTGAGAGGATTGACTCCAGCTTTGAAAGAGGTTCTACTGTGTGTAAAATTCTATCAAATGGCATCACATGCTACAGAGAAATCTTTTGTGAAAGGAAGAGTCAATCCATGCGGCAAACCTCATTGTTGTCTTATTTTAAGAAACTGCCACAGCCATCCTAACCTCCAGCAACCACCACCCTGATCAGTTTGCAGTCATCAACATCAAGGCAAGACCCTCCACCAGCAAAAAGATTATGACTTGCTGAAGGTTCAGATGATCATTAGCAGTTTTTAGCAATAAAGCATTTTTTTTTCTTTTTTGAGACAGGGTCTCATATTGTTGCCCAGGCTGAAATGCACTGGCATGATCACAGCTCACTGCAGCCTCTACCTCCCAAATTCAAGTGATCCTCCCACCTTAGCCTCCTGGGTAGCTGAGACGATAGTATGCCCCACAATGCCTGGATAATTTTTGTATTTTTTTTGTAGAGATGAGGTCTCAGCATGCTGCCCAGGCTGGTCTCAAACTCCTGGGCTCAAGTGATCCTCCCGCCTTGGACTACCAAAGTGCTGGGATTACAGGCATGAGCCACTGCTCTCGGTCGAATAAGTATTTTTTGATTAAGGTATGCACATTGTTTTTTAAATGTCCTGCTATTGCACACTTAATAGACTACAATATATTGTAAACATAACTTTTATACACACTGGGAAACCAAAAAATTGTGTGACTTGCTTTAATTGTGATATTTGCTTGCTTTATTATGGTGGTCTGGAATTGAACCTACAATATCTCCACTTGTGCCTGTACAACATACTTTATACTTTGGTGTCAAATATTTCCCTTGACTAAAATTCTGTCATAACGTATTAACATAGATGTCGAAATGTCTGTTTTTATTCTGAAGCATCACCAAATACAGAGGTTACTTAGTCCTCCTCCTCTCAACTCCCATTGCCCTAGGCCTGGCCTCTCCCTTTCTTACACACACACACAGACACACACACGCATTAGACTATCAAATCTAAAATCTTCAAAAATTCTCTGGAGTCAGAATATGTATCAAGGCAGCAGTTAAGAGCAATTATAATATTCATTTTAAAAGACCAAGAAATTCAGCCAAGTTTGAGGCCTTAAGTACAAGGATGAACATAGAAATGACAATGAATTTTGCCTAATAGTTTGCATAAGTGAATGTCTGGGAAAAAAGAATTGAAGTTTCACTCTAGCTAATCCAGCTAAGAAGATCTAAAAGGAATCCTGAAATGATCTATTGGGAATTTTACTCAGGTATTGATAGAGAAATGTTACAGGAATGTCCAAGTCAATTGTTTCTTACCTGTGGAGTCTAGTCTGTTAATATCATAAACTGCCTGGCTGTGAAACATCCAGAAGTGTCCGTTGTTGCAGGAAAGAAGACAGGAACTACATGGAACAATCACATGATAACCTACAATGTTCCCACTAGAAAAGAAAGTAAATGTTACTAGATACCATGTAATAACTAGCCAGATAAGTCTTTTCATATGCTTATATAAATAGACCATATAATTTAGATCTCATTTCCTAACAACTTTCATTGCTGAGATCTTTGGGATGGGATGGGGGTGCAGTTCTACCATCAAGTGGGAAAGCAGTCTTTAAGTGAATAATAGTAACATATTCTCACATTTCTTTGCTATTATTATTATTATTGAGACCGAATTTTGCTCGTCACCCAGGCTGGAGTGCCTGCAACCTCTGCCTCCCAGGTTCAAGTGATTCTCCTGCCTCAGCCTCCAGAATAGCTGGGATTACAGGCGTGTGCCACCATGCCCAGCTAACTTTTGTGTTATTAGTAGAGATGGGGTTTTACCATGTTGGCCAGGCTGGTCTCGAACTCCTGACCTCAGGTGATCCACCTGCCTTGGCCTCCCAAAGTGCTGGGATTACAGGCGTGAGCCACCATTCTTGTCCTGCTAGTATTATTTTATGCATTCTCCCTTCAGAAGTTAGCTTCTAGATGCCATAATGTTGTGATTTGTTTTATAAACCACCCAAATTGATGTGCTGTACAGACAAAATAAATTAAATAAACTCAGTTCTGTGGGTAAAGGTTTTTGCTATCCCAGGACTGTGGCAAGTTGGGTTCTTACATGTTCTAGTTTCATGCCAGCACCTAAAAACTGTTTCAACAGATGGAGAGGTAGGAAGACAGCATGAGTCCCTGTAAACCAATACAATCTGGCTGCTCTAATTTTAGTCTCAGTGTTTTTGAAGGAATTCAGAAATAAAGCAATCTACAGCCTCCAGAGAAAGTTGCAAAAGTTTTTACAGTTTTCAGAATTATCCAGCTGATTATAAGTACCTCAGTCTTTCACAATTTTTTTTTTTTAACTAGCTAGTCACATATTAAATAGAGTGAACCTACAGGGAATGTTTTAGCTAGTACTTTAAAAAAAATAGCAACATGAACTGTTTATACCTTGAGTTGTAAAAATTCTTATTCAAGCTTAGTCTTACTCTGTGAGATTTGTGAGTCAGTCATTTTTATGAGACCCAATAAAGATTACTATAAAAGGTACCATTCCACCTAAAATATGTCTTCTAATTATAACTTGCTTGAAAGGCAAACAAATGAAAACAAAAGTTGTGTTTGGACTAGGAGTGCCAGTTATTTGTAAGACTATATTGCAAAAGTAAATTCCATGACTTTAATTACTGCCTATATTCATTCATTCATCCATTGATTCATCACTTAAACTAACATTTATTGAGTATCTACTATCTTTCAGGCACTGCTCTAGGTGCTAGGAATACAGTGGTAAACAAAACAAAGCCCTTGTTCTCACGGAGCTAACAGTCTAGCGAGGCTACATCAGATCATTCTGCTCCCTGGTTAAAACCTCTTCAATAGCCAAAAATGAAAATAAAAACCTTTCCATACCAAGGTCCAGATCTATGCTGTCAAGAATAATAGCCACTAGCCACATGTGGCTGTTGTACACTTGAAGTGGGGCTGGCCTGAATTGAGATGTGCTGTTAAGTGTAAAATGTACACCAGATTTCAAAGAGTAAGAACAAAAAATGGAATATAAAATATTACATTAGTAGTTTATGTTGGTTACATGTTGAAATAATATTTTGGATACATTGGGTTAGACAAAATATATGATTAAAATTAACTTTCCTGTTTTGGTTTTCTTTTGAAAATGTTGTTCTTCGGGTATGGTGGCTCATGCCTGTAATCCCAGCACTTTGGGAGGCTGAGGTGGGTGGATCACTTGAGGTCAGGAGTTCGAGACCAGTCTGGCCAACATGGCGAAACCCCGCCTCTACTAAAAATACGAAAATTAACTAGGCGTGGTGGCACGTGCCTGTAGTCCCAGCTACTCGGGAGGCAGAGGTGAGAGAATCACTTGAACCCAGAAGACGGAGGTTGCAGTGAGCCGAGATCATGCCATTGCACTCCAGCCTGGGCGACAGAGCAAGACTCCGTCTCAAAACAAAACAAAACAAAATGTTGTTGCCCAGGTGCGGTGGCTCACACCTGTAATCCCACACTTTGGGAGGCCGAGGCAGGTGGATCACTTGAGGTCAGGAGTTTGAGACCAGCCTGGCTAACATGGCGAAATCCCGTCTCTACTAAAAATACAAAAATTAGCCGGGTGGGCTAGGTGCGGTGGCTCATGCCTTTAATCCTAGCACTTAGGGAGGCCAAGGCAGGCGGACTGCCTGAGCTCAGGAGTTCGAGAGCAGCCTGGGCAACACGGTGAAACCCTGCCTCTACTAAAATATAAAAAATTAGCTGGGCATGGTGGTGCGTGCCTGTAGTCTCAGCTACTCAGGAGGCTGAGGCAGGAGAATCGCTTGAACCTGGGAGGCAGAGGTTGCAGTAAGCTGAGATCGTGCCACTGCACTCTAGCCTGGGCAACAGAGCAAGACTCCGTCTCAAAAAAAAAAAAAAAGAAAGAAAGAAAGAAAATAATGTCCAAAGGCCAGTGACTTCATCTAGTTTTTGTTGTATTTCCAGCCCTTGTAACAATGACTACCACATACTAGTTCCTCAATACAAGTATAGCTTAAATAAAGGAATGAAATCAAATAGCACATAAGAAGAGTTTGCCAATTTAAATTATTAGGATTGTCATTTATAATACAAACCCCTTCTAAATACAAACCCCATCTAAATGAGAAAATTTCAACTTTTATCCCCCTAAAATGAAAATAATAACACGTCTACTTCTCAAAAGATTATAGTAATAGCTCTCAGCTGTTGTAATTTATAGTTTATTGAGCCCTTTAACATTCGTATTTGATCTTTATAATAACTTGATAAGGTAAACACAGAAGATTATTAAATTTCTATCTTAATAAGACAGAATGGCCGGGTGGGGTGGCTCACGCCTGTAATCCCAGCACTTTGGCAGGCCGAGGCGGGCGGATCACCTGAGGTTGGGAGTTCAAGAGCAGCCTGACCAACATGGAGAAATCCTGTCTCTACTAAAAATACAAAAAAAAAAAAAAAAAAAAAATTTAGCTGGGCATGGTGGTGCGTGCCTGTAATCCCAGCTACTCAGGAGGCTGAGGCAGGAGAATCGCTTGAACCTGGGAGGTGGAAGTTGTGGTGAGCTTAGATCACGCCATTGCACTCCAGCCTTGGCAACAAGAGCAAAAACTCCTTCTCAAAAAAAAAGAAAGAAAGAAAGAAAGAAATTAAGGTAGGATGCAGTGGCTCATACCTGTAATCCCAGCCTTTTGGGAAGCTGAGGAGAGAGGATCACTTGAGGCCAGGAGTTTGAGATCAGCCTGGGCAACATAGCAAGACCCTATTGCTACAAAAATAAAAAACTTAGCCAGGCCTGGTGGTGCCTGCCTGTAGTCCCAGCTACTCAGGAGGCTGAGGTAGGAGAATCACTTGAGCCCAGGAGTTCAAGGCTACAGTGAGCTATGATCATGCCACTGCACTCCAGCCTGAGCAACAGTATGAGACCCCTCTAAAAACAAAGAAAGAAGGAGTAATAACCTAGAAATTAAATAAGAAAACAGAGGTTCAGCAGTTTAGAGGCTAAAGGAGTTCACTCAAGATCACATAGAGAGTAAGGGTAGGGTCAGACCTCAAACATGATTTTTATTATTGTAAATCCAGGTGTTTCTCCCCCCTAACCTACATTGCCTTGTTCTGAAAATTGAAGCGGATACTGTGAATACACTTTGAAAACTGTAAAATTATATACTAATGTGAAGCATCAGAAAACCCTTTTAAAAAATAGCTCTAAGTAATAAATAATTTTTCAATGGCTCATTGCATGCTTTATACCAGTCCTTGTTGCAGCCCACTGAACCTTTCTCTATGCTTTGGTGTCAATATCCATCTTCCAAACCCAGAGCTATCCAGAATAGTGCCACAAATTACCATTTTAAACATGCGATGTCCTTCAGTTTACATTTGCAGATTTTGGTGACATAGCATCTTCCAGTGAAGTCCACTGCGCTGGAGAGAGAAAGGTATAAAAAGACAGTCAGATGTACTTTACAAAAAATTTAATTGTGGCAAAAAATTAACAAAATTTACCAACTTAACAAGTTTTATGTGTGCAGAGCAGATGTGTTAAATATAATCACATTGCTGTGTAATGAATCTCCTGGGTTCAAGTGACCCTCCTACCAGAGTTTCCTGAGTAGGTGGAACTATAGGCGCCCTATACCACATTTTGTTTATCCGTTCATCTGTAGAATCAATGGACATTTGGATTGCTTCCACCTCTTGGCTATTGTGAATAATGCTGTTAATGAACATGGGTGTGCAAATATCTCTTCCAAGATCCAGTTTTGAATTCTTTTGGATATGTACCCAGAACTGCTGGATCAGTTAGTAATTCTACGCTTGATTTAGCACAAATTTTGTCAATCCAAAGAGCTGAAAGCTAACATAGAACTATAGTATATTTTTAAAGAGTCAGTTCATATTTGTGAGCTCAACATAAACATCTGACAAATTTTCCATTAAAAAAATTTTTATGTGTTCATTGATTCACATACATCTTAGCATGCTAATTCATTATTATTTTAACCCCTACAAAGAAGGGTAGAAAATAGGAAAAACATGATTCTATTCTAGACTTGGGTCTAACCTGTAACAATTCACCTAGCCTTCCTTATGACTGCTCTATTACTTACCATAGCTATTGCAAAGATGAATGGGTTAATATTTTAAATTTGTGTATGAGCTACTAAAAAGAAAAAGCAGTGGACAATTAATCACAGAACTTTGTAGCAGTAGGTTCTATGATTTATTTTCTAGTGTTTTCCCTTTTTTGAAATACATATACGATGTACACACACACAAATGTAAAATATTAACTTAGAATTTTAAAAAATTAAAAAGATTTAAAAATAACCCATTTATCTCTGCAATAAATGAGAGCCTTTGGCTTTGCTGTTAGGCATGATTACACTTAGACCAATTCAGTAAAGATTTCAAGAAAGGAAGAGTACACAGCTTTACCTGGGTAAATCAAAAAACTTGTAAAGTTTCTATCATTATCATGAAATTCATTTAAAATGAATTGTGGTTATTAACCTGCTTCCTCTGGCTCTATATCCAAAGACTTAGAGAATAACTGTCCACTCATATTTTGGATAATTACTTTCCTTTTAATAATAAAATTTCAATAAATAACTAAATTTTGAAGATTCATGTAGGGCATATATATGTTGATTATGGAAAGGGAAAGTACTATTTAGAGCTAGAAAGAGGTTTATTTGAGTCAAATAAAATGGCTATTTTACCAAATAGGAAGCAAATTCTTAAGGACTCTACACCCAAAAGCAGTTAGTGGCTGAAAACAAACAGATTTTAAAAGGGTTCAATTATGGGAACAAATGTGTAATGTCCAAAATAGGCTTTATTGGAGATAAGGATTAAGGCTAAGTCTCTATTTTTCATCCCATAAAAATCTATTTACATCTCTTTCAGAGAGAGAGAGTTTTGAGGAAAGAAAACTGAATTTGATGAACAACGGATCTGATTTAGGATGCCAATTGCAAATAATGATAGAAAACTGATTTTTTTTTTGGTGCAAAATTTCATGGATAAAAATGAAAAACTTAAATGACCTCTTCTCTCCAACAGTACAGAAAATTTTGCCTGAATTTACCTAAAGTCTACGCCACGGACTTGATTCAGTGAAATAGGATGGTTGGGCAGGGCACTGAACCAGGGATCAAACTTAAGAGATGTGTGGTCGCATGACTGTAATTGAACTAGAAGCATTACATCAGGACTGACCACCTTGGCTAAACCACAGACTTTGTCCAGACAGTCTGCCCACTTAGATATATTCCAAGGGGATCATCAAACTGGTGGGAGTGGCTGAAACACCGAAATGATAACCTCCTTGTTGACTCCCACAGATCCAAGCCATAAGTGTTCCCATTTAGTTAAAAGCTACCGTTGCCCGCCACTAGCATGACTTACTTGGTAGGAGGGATGTCTGTAGAGAAAAGGTCTATTTCAGTATCAGCCAGCAAAACAGCCTTCATTCCCCTAGAGCTGAGCACTTGTTTACAGAATTTGCAACACAGGATGGACACGCACCTGTCCTTGAAACTACAAATGTTGGTAGACATGGCGTCGCAGGAAGGATGAGGTGTGGGATTTTGAAAAAGGAAACAAGAGTAATGCTCCTACTATTTTGATTCCCCCAGGCTAAAATTCAAATTGCGGGACCTAGAGCTTTTCTAAGTCCTAATATTGGGAAGGAAATTAGTTTTTTTTTTCTGTTTTCCCGGTGGCGGAGTAGAAGAAGTATTTATTGAGTAGGAACAGGGGAGCGTGGCAAACTTGGCTTTCCTTTTAACTTTTGGAGAAGGGAGTGGAGTTTGAATTGGAAAGGAGGCAGGTGGAGTTTGAAGGGAACTTCTCAACGGCTTTCCGTTTCTGCTGTCTAAAGGAGTCCTCTACACTTCAGCTCCCGCCCCTTCATAGCAATTCCCTCAGCCTTCTCCGATCGTCTAATTTAAAGCTTCTCCTCTTTTAAGACATCCCTTCCCCAGCATTAAGCCCCTCCCCCGGAGCGCTCCAGTTCCCTGCTGTCGGACCTCGGGCTAAGCGTCCCTACCCACGCCTCCTCTTCCCAGGATTCAGAAACTCCCTTCTCTTTTTCTGCCAGGCGATCCTGGATTCTCCTCCGTCCCTCCCCTTTTCTCCCGGACCTTCCTCCGCTCTGCGGGTCCGCGGGCCCCTCTCCTGGCAACCCCCGGCCCTCAGCGTGCTCGCGCTGTTTCTCTCGCGTCCTCCCTTCCCTCAGCTGTCCCTCGTGCCCCCGCAGTCCCCTCAGGTCTCTTCCCGGAGCGGCTGTTCCCGGGCGCGCGGTGGTGTTGGTGGGGCAGAGCTGAAGTCGCTTTAGAGGCTCAGTCGGCGCTGGGGTCTGTCACCGAACACGTTGGTTTTCGCTCCCTCTTCCGCTTTTCCTGCCTCTCCAACCCGGTATCAGTTTGAATTGCCAGCGCCGCGCACCGATTGGAAGAACTAGAGTTAGCCCCAGTCCCTCATTGGAAGGCTCCGGGGCCTCCCCTCACGAGAGCTTAGTGGCTTGAAGACCGTAGGCACCGCCCTAGTAACGGTGCTGAGATCAATTCGGCTTTCTGGTTGGCTGAGCTTGGCTCCGCCTCCGATCTCATTGGCCGGCTTCGGGAGGTTTCGGCAATCCCTGCCTTCGCCCTAGTGAAAGTGGCAAGGCACGCCCTTCCCGCTTCTTATTGGAAGAGGGTCTACAGTCTCCACCGGTCTCTACTCTTTATTGGTTAAAATTCTCCGCAACACCCCTCTTCTCTACCCCGGCCCAATTGGCCGTGCCTTAGCTCAAGAGTTTGTGTTTGGTCGTCGGTTCCACCTTAATCCCGCCCATCAGTTCTACTTAGGGGTTCAACAACCCGGGGTGGAGCTTAATCTGTGACCACGCCTCGGCAGTGCTAGTCACACCTCCAAGTTTTGCCAGCTCCTCCCCCTCATTCCGAGCCTCTCGGGATCAGCTCTTCCTATTGGCTATGGGCCCCATCGGTCGATAGAAAACGGGCGGTGATTGGTAAAGGGGTGGGCTCTACTTCCCGGCGGGGTCCTGCGGAGTTGGCGGAGGCTCCTCCAGGGACTGGGGCACCGATCTGCGTAGAAACGGGTGGCGGGGAAGAGAGGGGAGGAGAGCTCTGAGTGGGAAGCGGAGCCGGGGGCCCGGGACCCGTCGCGTCAGAGCCAGGTAAAGGCTCCTTCCCTCTTCCTTTTCTTCCTCCCGGCCGCCGGTCTGGAGCCCTGACTGAACAAACCCGGGTTGGGGCGGGAAGGAGAGGGCGCGGATGCTGCTCGCGGCATCGCCTTAGCGGTGCCGCCCGGAATCCCTCAGACCGCCCCACCTCCACCCTCTCCAAATTTCCCAGTACAGCCCATAATACTTCTCAGGACTGCGAGTCTCTCCGCCCATCACTGTACAGCCTGGGACTCCGTCCTGGCTCACGGACCGCAGCGCAGCCGGCACCCAGCCGCCTCTCCCTTTCCTCCGCACACGGGCAGCCGCGGTCCACCGTGGGGCAGTCGTCGTTGGCATCGCGCGTAATCATCGGCCGGCCTCCTCCAGTGTCTCCCCGCCCTGGCGGACAGCCCGGGTCCCAGCCTAGGACCCAGGAGGATGGGTGTTCCGCGCAGCTTCCGGGGCTCTCCCCGAGTCCCACCCCCCGGCCCGCCCCGATGGACTTCTCTTCGCCCACTCCCATCCCTAGACCACATCTCGGTCCCCACAGTTCCTGACATCCTTGCGCTTCACGCAACATCGCGGCCCATGATCATGCCCCAATTCCCCTCACCTCTAAGGCAGCCTTCTCCTTGCCGCCTCCCGCCTTCTGAGCGTGTGCAACTCCAGTTGTCCCCGGGCTCCCTTCCAGCCTCAGGACCCCATCTCACACCCGCCTCTCGCTTCCCACTTCCCGCTCGCCTGAACCCCGCCGCCTCTGCTCCCTGTCTTGTTCCCTCAGCGTGGCCCCTTCCTCCAGCCGCGGGAAGTGGGAGACGCTAGCGGGAGCTTCCTTCTCCCGGCGCTCGGAAGAAAAGGAAAGACCAAGTAGAAAGGGTCGCCGCTGCGGCACGCGAGGGAGCTAGCCGCCGGGCTCCGCGCTCCCGCTTGCGTCCCTCCAGCCCCCTGGGCCTCGTCCGGGGCCGGATCTTCTCGGGCACCGCCTGGTGCGAGGAGTCAGGACTGCGACCTCACCGACCTCCTCCCATCCCCAGCCTGGGATTGGGTGGGATATCTGAGATCTCTGAGCTTGGGTGTCAAAAAAATATTGGGGGTGGCATTTATAGTCACTATCGTCCGTAGCTTGAGGGAGGCGACGGCTGCCTTCCGCTCACCGCCCCCCGGTTTTCCCGGCTCCGACCCTATCCTCTAACCCGTTTCCTGCTTCAGCTGACCACATTGTTTTCCTGGATGTGTCCCGTGCCGAGCAGGCTTTTTCCTGCAGATTTGCCCCCCCCCCATCAACATTTTGCTGCCAAGAGAAGCTAGTAACCAAAAACAAAACAACTAGGAGGAGGGGCGGGAGGGGAAGAAAAGTTGTGCCCGGGTGGCTTGTCCCTCCCCGGCTTTGATCCCCTTTGATGTACAGGGAGGTGCCCCGGCCGGGGGTCTGGGGCCACGTCGGGGGCTAGGTCGGGAGGGCTCCCTCGGGCTGGCCGCTGCCCAGCGCTGGCGGGGCTCAGGAGGCCGCCGAGGTGCCGCAGTCCCCGCCCGGTGCCCCGCGTTCCTGCAGTCCCCGCCCGGAGCCCGCGCAGGCGGCTGCTCCAAAGTGTTTTCTTTCAGCCTTAAAATCCGGAGGGAGCTTCCTTCCTCCCCACCTCGTAGCGCCGGGCTCTGCGGGCGGGGAGGCGTTAAGCGGACAGGAATGGGCCCAGGGCGGGCTCGGAACGACGTCCCCTACCCCACCCCCGCCGCGATTAGGATCTGCGCTCTGGCTGATCGCCCCCTCCCCCTTTTCCTGCATTTACAGGCAAGTGAACCGGAGCAAACGACTTCCGATCCAGTCTGCGCTGTTGCGGCTCCCGTTTGGGATTTGATTTGCAGCATCTTTGAGCCTCTACGACAAAAAACCGCGAAGCACGCCCAGCCCTCCCCCGGCACCCCGAAAAGCACCCACTCCCTCCCGGGGACACAGCTGGGCGCGTCCACACCCCCGCAGCCCCACACCATGTTGTGCGGAAGGACTTCCACTCCCCGCCTGTGTCGTTGATGTCAGACCCCAGGCCAGCCTCCGGGCGCTGCAGTTCTCCCGGCTAATGCTGAGGCTGCGGCTCCGGCTCTAGCACAGGCACCAGCCGCCGCCGCACCCGGCCCCAGCGCCCACCGTCTGCATGTGCCCGCCGTAGCCGTCTGCCCAGCCCGCAGCCCGCGCTCCACGGAGCGCTGGAGACCACCGTGGGGGGCCCCTTCTGCCCTCGAGAGAAGCGGTCTTGGAGGTATTGATTTAGGTGATTGGATTTTTTCCGTGGATCTATCAATTCACAATTCGAATTTGGAAGAAAGAAGGAAAACATGACGTCTCCAGCCAAATTCAAAAAGGATAAGGAGATCATAGCAGAGTACGATACTCAGGTCAAAGGTAAGGGCTTTGAAAAATAGCACACTGCAAATGCTCTGTGGACTGGTGAGGCGTGTATTTCCACGGTGATTTGCAGGTTGTTCATTTCTTTGGGTGGAGCAGATGGGGGCAGGCTGACCCCAGAGGTGGTTTCATAGATGGGTCTGAACCTCTAAAGGATGGGCAATGCCAGGGGGCCATTGACACTGGAAAGGAATTTTTGCAGTGGGCTGTAGGAGTATCTTTGTGGGGCTGACCATGATTTTGGCAGCCCTTTCCCCCAAGCCGGACAGGGTGGGGGGAGGGGCAGGAGGCTCTTAGAGAAAGGCAGTTTGCCTCCGGTTCTCTGGGTCAGGTTTCCTTGAAAGACAACTGAAATCTGACAGGTGTTTGGACATTTGTTTCAGAGATCGAAGAGGAGTCCAGACAGAAAGGCAACCTTGGGAAGGTGTACCATTTGGAGAGCCTTGGGAGAGGCGGGGTTTTTCGGATGCACTATATTAAAACATGAGATTTGCTATGGCATTGGCACCAAAAGTCCATTGCCACCTTGGGTGTACCTTGTACCTGCCTGGTCTCTGGTCCGCCTGCATACAATCAGAGATCAGAGAATAAGGCCACCCACGCCCGGTCTCCGCCCTCACCTAAATCTGAATAGAGTTGGGAGGATGTTAGGGTAGCCGGTTGGTGCTGATTCTGGAAAATGGGAAGACATAATTGTTTAACCCTTCTGTGCTGTGGCCCTCTGCTCCGGAAGACATGCTTTTAAAGCCCCATTTCCCTCTCCTGAAAAATGTGAAGGGTAAAGCAAAATGTGGACTAGGAGAAACCAAGTGACCTGTCTTCTCATCTAGTCGACTGACTTGACTCATGAATAAGAGCCCTTACTCAGATAGCGTTTTTTAAACCAGCAATTCCCATAGGAGGGGTTCCTGCCTGTTAAAGAGCTGCAGCATGTGTTTGTGCAAGGCACTGTCCCTTCCTGGTCAGTCACTGGAAAGAGCCATGTGGCTCCAGCCCATTGAGACCTTAGCTGGGGAGTGGAAGAGGTGGGTGGCCTTGAATGTTACACCACATGGTTGGAGCTCTGGGTTTTCCTTTGTTTCAGAGTACAGAGGGAGGGGCCCCTCCTTTCCCTGCACCAGTGCAAGGAGACCTTTTCCTATCAGAGAGGACTTGGGAAGGGCCATGGCTCCCCTCTAATGATTGCTGGGGGGTGGGGGTAGGCGTAGAGTTTGAAATGGGCAGCTCCCTTATCTCTTGGAAGGTTGGAAGGTAGTCTGAAGTCCTCATTGTACCTACAGGATCTTTTTTATGTCATTAGTTTGGTCAGTGCTGGAGGTGCCCTAAGGGGCCTTCTATCCACTTGGCTGCAAATATTGGTAGGTTTATTACAGAGATGGGGGAGTTGACTGATTGATAGCTTCAGTTGAACTGGGATTGAGAGAGGTGTGGTTGTGAGTTATAATTGAGGTCTTGGCCTCTTGTCACTGTTCATAATCCAGGCCTGTTTTTGTAAACAATAGGCCACTGGCCTCCGTGTCCTGTCCAGATGCATTGCATTTGCTCTTGGAATCCCCCCTGCAGTTTTAACCAGATATGTCTTTTTTTTTTTTTTTTTTTTTTTAACACATCCTATTCTTAAACTGTTGCCATCGGGAGTGTTAATAACTTTGATCTTCCCAGATTTCTCTCCAGAAGCACGCCATTTGACTAAGGTGCAAAGTGACTTTAAATGTTTATTTTTTGGAAGGTTCAAGGCTGATAGGTGTTAATAGAACCATATCTGCCAATTTCTTATTGGCAAAGGATTTCTCAAGAGTGTCTCAAAATTAAACACTTTGGATATTTACAAACATTGCTCATTGAGATGATGTAATGCAGTCGGCTATTTGGGTTCTCTCTTCAACCTTGCCACAAACAGACTATTTTGCTTTGCTCTGATATTTTCCCATTGATACTATTCAGGATCATAGAATTTTATAGGTGGCTGAGCATGATGTCTTACTCCGAGAAGGTGCCTGATGAATGCTTATGGAACTGATTTGAACAGTTTAGTCCTTCATTTTACAGCTGAGGAGAATACAGAGAACTGAAGAGGCTTGTCCAAGGTCACACAGCTAGATGGTGGCAGATCTGAAACTAGAAGCAGATTTACCAACTCTCAATTCTCTATTCTGTATCTTTACTATGAAACATCATCTGACCAGGGTGGAAAAAAATAAAAAATTCTTAAGGAGCCCAAATCTGTCAATCAATAATAGTAGTAATAATGATAATGATAATAGATTACATTTTGGTTGCTCATTATGTTCCAGTCAGTCCCAAGTGCTTTAAATGAATGGTCTGGTTTAATCCTTACCTCAACCCAGGAAATGGGTATTATTGTCACCTTCCATTCACCATATAAGGAAACTGAGGCTTAGAGAGGATGAGAAGCCCTTCCAAGGTCACACAGCCAAACCATGGCAGCTTGACTTCATTCCTTTATTCATTAACTATTTATTGAGTGCTTGCTGTGTGTTCTGGCGATTGGCCATACAGCTGTGAAGAAGAAAAAGTCTCCACCCTCGTGGAGCTTATATTCTGGAAGCTGGGCTCTCTATGGAACAGCACAGAATTTGGAGACAAAGGGCCTGCGATCTGGTTTGGCTCTGCCCCCCACTAGCTAGAAGCCCTGGGTCAGAATTATTATGAGTGTCAGCTTTTTATGTGTTATATGGGACTCATGGTGCTGCCAGACTTACTTCTCTTACAGATGCCAAGATAAAAAGAAAATTGCTGTAACAGCTATGCAGTTTGGTTTGGTTGTTAAGTGCAATTTTTAGAGTCAAAGTGATTCAGGTTTAAATCTTGGTTCTGCCAGTAGCTAGCCTTTCACTTCGGGCAAGTTACATGATTTGTCTGAGCCTCAGTTTCCTTATTTGGAAAATAGGTAAAATAAAATAGATTTCCTAAGATAGTAGTGAGTTGTTGATGAGATATATAAATTATTTAGAACAGTATCTTGCACTTGTAAGTGCTCAATAATGGTACGGTCTACTTCTCTGTGAGCCTTTCTTTTGCTGAATTGGGCTGACTATTGAGGCTGCATTGCATATTCACTCCCAAAGTGCCAGCTATTAAATGATAGGAAATAAGTAAGGAATGAAACTTGAGTTCTAGCTTAAGTTCATTTAGTCGTAACAAAAGATCTTGGGTCAGTCACTTAAACCCTCTGGAAATCAGTTTCTTTTTCTGTCAGTGAACAAGTAAACTAATTATTGGCCACTGTGGTTCGGCCTGTCTTTGACCAGAGTCCCAGGTCCTGTTTTTTCAATCAGAATTGTTTGAGTCAAATGAACTCTAAATGGGACCCTCATCTCATGGGACCCTTTCTGGGACCCTCTCTATCCCTTGATTTTTGCCTCCCTATAAACCACCTGCTTGCATGTGCCCTGAGGAACTCCTGAGGCTTCAGCCCCAACCCTACCCCAGAGTGGTTTTATGAGGGGTGTGCCTCCTTAGTCAGCCTGCCTTGTAGTGTCTTCTTAAAAACCATCATTTTTTCTGGTTTGTGGGTGCCCAGATTCCTTGGAAAGTTCATGCCTCTCAGTGTCTGACTTGAAAGCAATAATATTCTTAGTCTTTTTACATAGCTCTTTCCAATTTACAATGTGCTTTCATATGTAGTTGTCCCTCAGTATCCTCAGGGGATTGGTTCAAGGACTACCCCCACTTCCCCCAGGATACCAAAATCTGCAGATGCTCAAGTCCCTGATAAATAATGGTGTGGTATTTGCGTATAACCTATGTACACACATCCTTCTGTATACTTTAAATCATCTCTAGATTACTTATAATACCTAATACAGTGTAAATGCTATGTAAATAGTTGTTATACTGCTTTTAAAATTTGTATTATTTTAAATTGTTGTATTGGTATTTTTATTGTTTTTTTTTTTTTTCCTGAATATTTTCCATTCCCATTTGATTGAATCTGCAGATATGGAACCTGCAGGTATGGGGAGGGCTGATGTACATTAATCTCTGGAAATTCTTTACAGCCCTGGTCAGATTCATGGTCATAACCTGAAGCCTTTGGCCTCTAGCCTGTTAGCTTGTTGCTGGGATTGGAGCAGCAAAGGTGGTAAGGTGCAGGGCATGGTTACCAGGGTTGTGAATCTGGGTGGTATTTGGGTGAATACACATGACTGTATACAGTCCCAGCTATTGTTCTTTCCTTATTTAAGGCCCTTTTCCTTTACCCTCTCTATAACTTGAGTTTTTACAGTCTCCCAGAAAGCTTGAGATTGACAGTTCATGCAAATATTCCAGAAGAAATAGTCTGAAACAGGGTGGCACTGTATGCTGAGCAGTCACATTTTCTTTCTCGAGAACATTAGGGGTCTTGTCTTTTTTTTTTTTTTTTTTTTTTAATGTCTTAGGAGAACAGTGTGTGTGCACCACAAAGCTGGAAGTGAAATTTTGTAATTTCCATCTGGAGCATTTTGATAGAAAAAGTGCAGGCCTTTGCCTGGAACAGTTTAACCCTTTCCAGGACCCTTCAAGAGCAGGAGATGAAATTTAAAACTGGAGTCATATTGTGTATGTATATATACTTGGGAATGTTGATGGCTGGTATATAAACAAGCTCTTTCCCTTGGGAGGTCTGAGCAATTTTTCATTCATGCCAACAAAGGTCTTCTCCAAAGCTTCTTTCCTCACAGCTCCCATTCCCCAAGGGAGCTTTAAATATAATCAGTTAATCAGTTTTAAATATAATCAGTTAAATATAGTCAGTTTGAAAAGCTGCAGTAAAACATTTAGTTGGAATCCTCAAGCAGATGCTATCATTTTCCTGCAAGATGATTGAGGGCTCCTGTCCCTTGCTTAGGGGAAAAAACAACAACAAAAAAAGCTACTCTGCAGCAGTAAGGTGAACTCCTGGAAGAAAATGAAACTCTTGGAAACATTCAAGTACCATACTCTGCGTCTTGCAATTGAAAGACCCTAGAGGAAGGTGGTGGGCAAGGAGCCAGGGGATGCAGTGTACTGTGCAAAGAAGCAGTAGTTGGAAACAGTGTTCATGAGGGGTCCTTAGCTTTTTCAATTTCAGGTGTTCTTGGGGAATGAGAACAGAAATTTCCTTTGAAGAAGCCTATCTGGTAATTGTGGCCACATCCGTTATGTATCACACAGGTTGAAAACTTAGACAGGCTCTGATCATTTCTTTGCTATGAGGTGTCCAGAGATGGACCTGGCTGCAGTATGTAGGCGCCCTCACTATTAAAATCAGCAGGTACCCAGACCCTGACTCCCATTATTCACTCCAGATAAACTGGGCTACCCAGTGGCACCTGTAGAGTTGTCCTTCCAGAAGTGAGAATGCTTCATGGGAATTGTGCTTACCTTATACCCTTGACCTCTGACAGCTACGTTAGGAAAATATGTCATATTGCAGGGAAAAAGCAGTTGATGTGTAGATTTCTGGTAGTAATAAAATTAACAGTTTTAACCTGGTGTCAGCTCCAGAATTGACTTTTTGGGGAATCTGGGAAAGTTGCCTTGGAAGTTGTTTGGTTTAAAAATAAGTAATAACAGCACTTAAAAGCATTTTAAAAAATTACAAAATTAACACCCTTACTGATTTTACAATAATGTGTAGGAACTCTCATATCTCCCTTACTCTCTGTAATTGTGGTAGAATACACAGGAGATTGACCATCTTAACCATTCTAGAGTACAGTTCAGTAGCATTAAGTACATTCACATTGTTGTGCAGTCATCACTACCATCCATCTAAATGACTCTTTTCATCTTGCAAAACTGAAACTTTATACCCATTAAACAACAGCTCCCTATTCCCTCCTGCCCCTGTCTCTGGCAAGCACCATTGTACTTTGTCTCTATTTGATAACTCCAGATACTGCAGGTAAATGGAATCATATTGTATATATTTTTTGTTACTGGCTTATTTCACTTCCTATAATGTCCTGAAAGTTCATCCATGTTGTAGCATATGTCCAAATTTCTTTCTTTTTTAAGGTTGAATAATATTTAATTGTATGTATATACCCCATTTTGTTTACCCATTCGTTCATTGATGAACACTTGGGTTGTTTCCACCTTTTGCCTATTTTGAATAATGCTGCTGTGAACATAGGTGTAACATAGGGGTGTTCTTTTTTCTTTTTCTTTTTTTTTTCAGATGGGGTCTCACTCTGTCACCCAGGCTGGATTGCAGTGGCTTGATCACGGCTCACTGCAGCCTTGACCTCCTGAGCTCAAGTGATCCTCCCACCTCAGACTCCGAAGTAGCTGGGGCTATAGGCACATGCTACCACACCCAGCTAGTTTTAAAATTTTTTGTAAAGATGAAGTCTCCCTACATTGCCCAGGCTGGTTATTTTTTTTTAAAAGGTACACTATACCAAAGTTTTACAAGCCTGTATATACATTTCTATATAATCACTTGTCCTGATAAATTTTTTAAACTTAAGGTTTTAATATGTGCATTAGCTTGTATATTAGTATATTATTAATTATAAAGTTGTACACCTTTTAATAATTACATGAATTACTAAACTTTTACCATATTTTTAATAGCTTTATTGAGATTTCATTGACATTTAATAAATTGCACATATTTAAGGTATACAATTTGATAGGCTTTGACATATATAATACCCATGAAACCAGCACAATCAAGATAGTGAATGTAATCATTACCCCCAAAGTTTCTTCATTATAATGTATTAATAAACCAGTACTATTGGCCAGGCACAGTGGCTCATATCTGTAATCCCAGCACTTTGGGAGGCCAAGGTGGGAGGATTGCTTGAGCCCAGGAGTTCAAGACCAAACTGGGAAACATAGTGGGACCCCATCTTTACAAGAAAAAAAAACAAAAAATAAAAAACTGGCTGGGCACAGTGGCTTATGCCTGTAATCCCAGGATTTTGGGAGGCTGAGGTGGGCAGATCACCTGAGGTCAGGAGTTCAAGACCAGCCTGGCCAATATGGTTAAACTCTGTCTCTACTAAAAATAAAAAAATTAGCCGGGTGTGGTGGCAGGCACCTGTAATCCCAGCTACACGGGAGGCTGAGGCACGAGAATCACTTGAACCTGGGAGGCAGAGGTTGCAATGAGCTAAGATCTCGCCATTGCACTGCAGCCTGGGTAACAAGAGTGAGACTCCATTTCAAAAAAAAAAAAAATTATCTGGGTGTGATGGCACATACCTGTAGTCCTAGGCTCTCTTAGGATGATGAAGCAGGAGAATTGCTTGAGCCCAGGAGTTCGAGATTGCAGGGAGCCATGATTGATCGCACCATTGCAGTCTAGCCTAGGTGATAGAGCTAATAATTATGTTATAGAAGAGGCATTAGCTTCCAGATAACTAAGTGAAAGCCTGGTATTAACAAATTTTAGAAAGTAACAAATAAATAATGATCTAAGCTACCCAGATTAGTTTCTGGAAAATTTGTTTAACCAAGACAATCTCCAAGGGAAGTCAGGCTAATAATTGTGTCTCAGCCATTACTCTGCTTTTAGGAGGGAAGGTACAGGATGGAGTGAGAAAGAAAAGAAAAAAAATCATGGCCATGTTAGGAGTGGGCAAATGACAGTGTCTGTTTTCATATAGAGCTGGCTTGGCTGGGTGTGGTGGCTTACATCTGTAATCCCAGCACTTTGAGAGGCCGAGGCAGACGGATCACCTGAGGTCAGGAGTTCGAGACCAGCCTGGCCAACATGGTAAAACCTCATCTCTACAAAAATACAAAAGTTAGCTGGGCGTGGTGGTGGGTGCCTGTAATCCCAGCTACTCAGGAGGCTGAGGGAGGAGAATCGCTTGAATCCAGGAGGCAGGGGTTGCAGTGAGCCGAGATCATGCCACTGCACTCTAGCCTGGGTGACAGAGCAAGCCTCCATCTCAAAAACAAAAAACAAGCAAACGAAAAAATAGATCTGGCTTGAACTAGTCCTAGGGCCTCATGCCTTTTTAGAAGGGGTCACAAATGAGCCAGATGTCAAGGAGAGGGGCTAGGGGCTCCCACTGGAGATCTACTCAGAATGTTCTTAATATGGCTTCTTTCTTCTAATGATTGACTCCCTATTGCCCGCTAAATACAGACCAACTTTCTAAGGTAGACATGAACTTCATTCTCAATCTGACTGCAACCTATTGTTTCGACCACATTTCTTATTTTGCTTTAAGAGGACTGGAAGCCTAACTTGACTACTTACCATTCTTTAAACACATAGACTACTAGCTAACATTTGCTGTCTGTTGTATGTTTACCACTTACTAAGCATTACGCTAAATACTTTATATAGATTATTCCATAATCCCTACTCCAACTTTAGGAAAAAGATGTTACTAGTATCCCATTTTACTGATGAAAAAAGTGAGGTGTAGGACATTCAGTTATTTCCCCAGGGTCTGCAGCTGGTGAATGATGGAATAGGAACCTTGGTTGTCGCCAGAGTCTAAGTTCTTCGTGTTGCTCATGAAATGCCCCTTTTTCGCTGCCCAGTCCCGTATCTTCACCTGTTGAAATCTCATCCTTCTGCTGGGGGCAGTGGATCACCTGAGGTCGGGAGTTAGAGACCAGCCTGACCAACATGGTGAAACTCTGTCTCTACTTACAATGTAGAATTAGCTGAGGGTGGTGGCACTTGCCCGTAATCCCAGCTACTTGGGAGGCTGAGGCAGGAGAATGGCTGGAACCCAGGAGTTGGAGGTTGCTGTGAGCCGAGATCGTGCCCTTGCACTCCAGCCTGGGCAACAAGAGTGAAACTCCATCTCAAAAAAAAAAAAAAAAAAAAAAGAAAAGAAAGAAAGAAATCTCACCTTTCTGGTAAAGCCCAACGTTTCTGGGATTCCTTCCTTAATTGCTCTGACCAGAAATAACCCTTCTCTCTATTTCACCCACACAGTGCTTCTCTTAATAGATCTCATATGGCATTGATCTCATACTGCCTTATGTTTGGAATATTTGTATTTCATTCTTTTTTCTTCTACCAGACTTCTGAATGTAGGAATGTTTTGAAGTTGTGTAGTGCAATGCAAAGAATACAGGCTCTGGAACCAGCCCTCAGTTGGAGTCTTGTCAGCATCACCTCCTTGCTGTGTGACCTTGCTGAAGTCACTCAACTTCTCTTCCAAGCCTCCTTTTCTGTGACGTGGAGATAATGAGACCTCCTTTGCTATTAATTGCAGTTGTGTTAAGAGTACTGGCTCAGTGTATGGCAAATATTAAATGCTAAATAAATAGCTTATTATAAGGTCCCTTCAGATAGGAAACGTGTCTGGAAGACTATTGTAGCTCAAATGGTGGCTCTCAGTAAACACTTATTGTCTGTAGTACTGAATGAATAAATGGATGACCTAACTACTACAAATAATCTTTTAGAAATAGTTTAATTGTATCTTGACACTGTATCTTGCACAATGTCACCAGAGTGATTTTTAAAAACTCATTTTTTTTTTGCTAACATCGTAGCATAAAAGACTGTTAATATTAATCACTTCCCACTTACCCTGCTTACATTTTATACTGCCTTACAGCTGAACTGCCTCTAGTTTCCTTTCTTTATCATGTTGTGTCATGGTTTGTGCTGTATCCATGCTGTGCCCTCTCTTTGGAATGGGTCCTCTTCCTTGAACCTGTAAAACTTATTCATCCTTTAAAGCAGCTCAGATGCCACCCCTCCAGGAAGCCTTCCCTGCTCCCCTGTGCGGGATCCCAAGCAGGATTCCTCAGCATCTCCCCTTGCCTTCTGCACAGAGTTCATCAGTACGCTCTCAGCATCTCCTCTGCAGTGTCTTTGTACACTCTTGTATTATTGCACTCATCATATTACATTGCGATCTCTTCATTTACATCTCTTTGTTTACAACTCACTGAGCACCTTCAGGAAAGAATGGTCTTTTATTCATTTCTGCATGTCCAGCTCCTGACACATAGTAAGCACCACAATGTTTATAAGTTGAATTGAACTGTCTTCTGAGTTGAGTTTGGATGTGATAGTGCCATGATGGCACACTTCTGCATTTCTCCTCGACTCCAGTAAGAAACCCATGCCCTATGTTAATCTTATTTGAAATTTGATATAGATTAAACTTTGTGAATATATTTGCATTATACAAGGACAAGTACAAACTACATAGCCTTATGGATCCTCCCCCACGGGGGTGTGTTTCTCCTTAAATTTATTGCTGGCACAGCCCTCTTTAGAATCACTGCCCTCTTTAGAGTCACTGCCCTAGAGCTATACTTGCTTTGACCAAATTTCTTCAGTCACATCTCTTACCTTGGAAACCAAGAAAAATGTTAACACTGAAATTCCCGAGAGTTTAAAACAAACATAAGGCTTTCTGTAATTGAAGCAAAAACACATTCTACATTTGTCCAGGATTTATTCACCATTTTAATCAGGCACTGAAAGTCTAAGTTTGAGAAAGTTTGTCTGTCTTGACCTGGAGTTAAAACTGGGTTGACCTGAAAAAGGAACTGTTTTGTTCCTTTTTCAAAGCACGGTGTGGAGAGAGCTATTGCCTGGTTAGAAGCAGCTGTGAGATCTTTGGTAAATGGGGAAGGAGAGGTCCTAAGGAACAAGCAGGAAAATGGTCCCTTATGGTTTTTCAAGTCATTTGGTATGAAATAGCCTTGACCTTATTTATACGTTGTGAATGAATGGTTCTGAACTTGAAATATGTATTCGTGAGGAAGGAAAAACAGTTGGGACATGTTCCTCCATTTTGGTGTATATTTTAGGATATCATCCTTTAGGGAGAAGGCATATTCTCTTTGTTTTTTTTGTTTTTTTTTTGTTTTGTTTTGTTTTCTTAACCATATCTTCTAAATGCATTAATCAGTGGAGAGGTGACCCAGAAATCACTGTGAAAGTTGGGACCTTATCTTTGCTGTTTGAGCCCAGATCTTGCATTTAGAATCATGGCATGGTGGGCAGGATCTGAATACTCTCCCTGGAGAAGATGACCCTGGCAGCCATGGGTGGCTGGGTGGCCAGGGCTCCACAGGAGGACAAAGCACAGAAAACAAAGGGACTCAAGAGCATGAACTGGCCATGACAAGCCATGCCATAAGCTTTAAGAAATATGTCTTGTTTCTGAAGAGTTGGCTGTTGCCAGCTCTTCTCCAAACATTGAAATCCCTTAGAAATCTGCTTCCTTTTCCCATTAGATTTTGTGTGTGCGTGTGTTTATTATTTTGGTAGGTGGTGGAGATACTGCACCAGAGCTTGTCAGATGAGTAAGCTGCTCTTTGGGAAGACATCTTGACTGAGGTACCTATTCTGGAGCAACATTTCTTTTGGGCCAATACAGTACTTTGTTACACGTTGAGCTACAGGATTCTACACAGGCAGAATGATCCTAAGGGAAAGTGCTGGATTGGGAGGCAGAAAGCTTGGGTTCTAGTTTAGCTTTGTCATTGGCTACCATGATTTTGGAGATAACTCACCTAAAGTCTCAAAATCCCTAGTTTCCCTATAAAATCCCTGTAAGATGGGAACAACAATTCTTGGCCCTTATAATAATGATGATGATGATGGTTAGCGTTTATCAAGTGCTTCTTATGTCTCAGCTCTGTTTTAGGTGCTTTACATATATGAACTCATGAATTTCTCAACAGTCCTGTGAGGTAGCTGCTATTATTATCCCCATTTTACAGATGATGCACAATGAGGTTAAATAACTTGCTCTGAAGCACATGGCTAGTAAGTGATGAGGACAGATTGTGAACCCAAGCTGACTTAACACTGGTGTGAAGCTGAAATGAAAGAATTCAGTTGAAACTATGAGATGCTGTACACACTCAGTTGATTGTCCTCATTTCCTAGTAACTTGGTACAATAAAGAATTGATGCAGTGTTTTAAATGTCTTTCTGTTACATACCTACTGTACCTCCCTATGCCTTGGTATTCTCATCTAAAATACTAGGGGTTAAACATTAGAAACTTTCTAAGGTCCTTCCAGCTTTCAGTGTTCATGATTTTTGCTTATTAATATGTTGAAGATCGGCCTGGCTGGGTGGCTCAAGCCTGTAATCCCAGCACTTTGGGAGGCCGAGGCAGGCGGATCACCTAAGGTCAGGAGTTCAAGACCAGCCTGGCCAACATGGTGAAACCCCGTCTCTATTAAAAATACAAAAATTAGCTGGGCATGGTGGCGGGCGCCTGTAATTTATCTTAGCTACTTGGGAGCCTGAGGCAGGAGAATTGCTTGAACCTGGGATGCGGAGGTTGCAGTGAGCCCACATCGCACCATTGCGCTCCAGCCTAGGTGACAGAGCAAGACTCCGTCTCAAAAACAAACAACAAAAAAGATGTTGAAGATGATGATTTGTCCCTTTTAAGTAGACACACTTTGAAGTACAAAAACCATTATATTCTCTGAATGACATTCTTTCCACCCCCAGAACTTGCCATGCCTGCATGGCTGCTGCACACTTATGGAGGGTAGGCCCCAGGTGGTAGGTAGTACCAGAGTGGCAGCTGGCCTGGAGAGCAGTTGAAGTGATACTTGTTGAAGTATCACGATCTAATAGGAAGATGTGCCTCACAGCTGGAGAAAAATTGAGGGGAGAGAGAGAGTTACTTGATGGGCCTACAGGTGAACTTGTGACTGGATCACTTTAATCAGGATGTTTTAATCAGGATAACTATTAAACTTTGGACTTCCAGTAAGCTCAGAGACTTCTAGAGTTAGAAAATTCCCTGCTGTAACTGGTTTGTGTGGTTTTCCCCATCCATGTTGGTAGGTCAGAAATGGAATTTGTGTAACTCTTAGTATTACAGATATTTATGTTGTTGTGTGCAGTACTTAAATTTAAAAGAAAAAGGAAGTTGATTGATTGTTCTTAATGAAAATTAAAGAAATAAGGAAGTGGGAGGCTCTTAATCTCTGACATCTGGTCTGGGACAAACCTGGGGGAGGCAGTGTGGTTATGGAACTGGTATAGGGTTGATCTAGACATCTGGGTTGTTCGGGAAGTGACTTCAGGCCCTTTTAGGATGTGGAGTGGCCTCTTGCCTCTTACATTGCTCTTTATATATTAGGCCTTTTGTCAACTAAGGATTTCTTTGAGGATTGTGATGAAGCATGCTGTAATGTGGAATTGAAATGTTTTCATGTTTATGTTTGTTTTCCTTTCGCCTAATGAATAGGCTAGTAATAGTCTGTTGTTTTAAATGAGTACTATTAATAATAATGACAGCTCATATTTTTATCATTACAGCATTTAAAAAATATCATTCATAGGGAGGAAGAAATGTAGGGTAATGGAGGACCAGCTATGTAATGTTGAAGATGTCATTCCACCTTTGGGATTCTCAGCTTCTCAGCTGGAAAGTGGAAAGATGGATTACTAGTTCCTAGCTTCATGATTTTTAGGACATATGAACAAAAAATGGCTATTGTTAAGTGAGTTGTCACATAGAGTCTAGATGTTGATTATTGTCCTGGGGGAAGGATAGAAACCAGAGAATAGATAGCACAGGTTCTTCCTACTCCCCTCTTCTACTTCTGGTTTAAGGTTTCATCTTTTTTTTTTTTCTTTGTTTTCTTCTTAAAGGTTTCATCTTTAAACGACATTAATTAGGCTTTGTGTTTTTAGCCATTTTTAGAGTCCGTTGTGCTGTATCTCCTGATCTCTCTTTTTCAGTGATTTGTGGTTATGTAAGTTATCTCAGTTCTTTGCTGTCAGCAATTTTAAATCAAACATTGAAGCATTTTGGGTAGATGACGTGTTACTTTGATTAATGAGGTTCTTGATCTGGGTATTTTAAGGCCAGTAACAACACAATATGGAAACACCTAATTCTCCTTAAAACTGCAATAGTGTTCTCACTGCCAAAGCTGAAACCGATTTGTGCTGGTTACTTCTTTCTAAGAGTGAATGTGTGCGTATGAGCTTTCTTTTGCTGTTTTGGCCAGGGAATGGGACTGCCAGTCCAGAATGGCCAGCTCTTCTGGATTCAGTAGCAAAAGAGTTAATCATTAAGCAGAAACAGAAACCTCCCAAGTTTCTAACCTTCTCTTGCGTTAAATCTCCTTACTCTTATTAGAAGAAAAGGCATATGCACACTTATGCATGCGCGTGTGCATGCACGCACACAAACACCATACACACAAATACTCTAACAAAACTTAATGTAAAATGATCTCATGTTTATGAGAGCTGGAATTACTTGGGAGGGATACTTGTGTTCTGCAGGCTTAGTGGGCACGATGTGAAAGCAAGGCTATTTGGCCTGTGGAGATTGAAGATAAGAGCGTGATATGTAATTGAGTAAGAATTTGAAAAATTATCCGATAACGTTAGGAGCAGCAAAGCAACTGCTTGTACTTTTTTATGCTTGAAACTATTTGGAGTAGGAGTGAGGAGCTAGCATTGTTTTCAGGGCATGGGAACCCCCTCCCCACCTCACTAGCCAAATATGTTTGCCTAGGCCGAGAGTGTCAGATCTCTGAGAGATCTTGACAGAGTATTTAAATACATTCTGCCCTCGGACAATTCTTCAGTGTTAATCATTTCAGGAAAAGGGCTGTCAGCTAACCTTTAAAATCCTTTCCAGAATAGTATACCACAGCCCACCTTCCCATCTTGTTCCAGTGACCCGATCTATAAATGGTCAGTTCCTTCATTTGCAGAACTTGAAATAGTTTAAAGAAGAGACTTGATGAATTGAACTCATGTTTTTGCTGCTGTGGCCACACCCTCTATACAGACCTTTGCTTCATTTGGGTTCTCAGCAACTTGGGAAGGAGGAGGCTATTGATGAAACTTTCAAGGCGTTGGCTTATAGCTACTGGAGTGTTCTTCTTTCCTGTCCCCTCCCCTCCTCACTTCCTCCAATGTTGGGACACTTTGTATTGAACAAGAAGATCATGAGCTAATTTCAACCTGGCAGCCATTTATTTAGCACCTACTGTATGTTTTCTTTTTTTTTTTTTTGAGGCAGAATCTTGCTCTGTCACTCAGGCTGGAGTGCAGTGATGTTATCTTGGCTCACTGCAACCTCCGACTCCCGGATTCAAGCGATTCTCCTGCCTCAGCCTCCTGAGTAGCTGGGATTACAGGCACGTGCCACCACGCCTGGCTAATTTTAAAATTTTTAGTAGAGACAGGGTTTCACCATGTTGTTCAGGCTGGTCTCGAACTCCTGACCTCATGATCCGCCTGCCTCAGCCTCCCAAAGTGCTGGGATTATAGGCGTGAGCCACCGTGCCTGGCCTATATGTTTTATACTATGCTAAGCTGTGGGCATAGAGAGATACAGAAAAAAGTTTCTGCCTTCAAGGAGCTGCAGTCTATTAGAAATGTCTTAGTCCATTTTCTGTTGATTATAACACAATGCCTGAAACTGGGTAATTTGCAAAGAAACAATTTTTTTTTTCCGGTTCTGGAGGCTGGGAAGTCCAAGATTGAGGGCTGAATCTGGTGAGGGCCTTCTTGCTGATGGGAACTCTCCACAGAATCCCAAGGTGGCATAGGATATCACATAGAGAGGGAGCTGAGTGTGTAAACTTGCCAGCTCGGGTCCCTCTTCCTCTTCTTAAAAAGCCACTAGTTTCACTGCCAAGATAACCCATTAATCTATTAATCCATTCTTGATGACATGCCTTCATGATCCAGTCACCTCTTGAAGGCCCCACCATGGGGATTAAGTTTCAACATGAGTTTTGGAGGGGACATTCAAACAATAGCAAGAGGGGTGATCGGATTACACAAGTACAGTGATAGGGTCATAGTAGAGAGATATCGAAGGCTCTGTGGATAAGGAATAGTCTAACAGTGAGTAATGCTGATGAGACTGGTTGATAGAGGAAGATGATGATGTTACCTAGTATTTACAGGGCACAAGGCAGTCGAAGTGCCTTGCCGTACTTTATCTCATTTAACCTCAGAATTGTACAACACAGGGCAGGATGATATCCGGCCTTTTTTTCTTCTTTTTTTTAATATTTTATTTTGAGATAATTATGCATTCACATGCAGTTGTAAGAAATAATGCAGAGAGATTGCACATACCTGTTACTTAGATTCCTCTGATGGTTAACATCTTGCAAAACTATAACACAATATCATAATCAGGACCTTGACATTGATACAGTCAAAATTCTAAACAGTGCCATCACTGCAAGGATCACTCATGTTGTCCTTTTCTAGTCCTGCCCCTCCCAGTTCACTCTTTCATCTCACCCCACTTTAGTCCTTAGTCCTTAACTGCTGGCAACCACTAATCTCTTGTCCATGTTTATAATATTGTCATTTCAAGAATATTATAAAAATGGAACCATTAGCATGTAGCTTTTTAGGATTGGCCTTTTTTTTTCACTCAGCACAAGTCTCTGAAGACTCATTCAGGTTGTTGTGCATATCAATAGTCTATCCCTTTTTATTGCTGAGCAGTATTCTATGGTATGAATGTATGATGGTTTGGACATATGGGTTGTTTCCTATTTTAGGCTGTTAGGAATGAAGCTGCTCTGAACATTCATGTATAGATTTTTGTGTATACAGGTATTTTTTAGAAAATAGAGGTAAGCCAGGCATGGTGATGTGTACCTATAGTCCCAGCTACTCTGGAGGCTGAGGCAGGAGAATCTCTTGAGCCCAGGGGTTCAAGATGAGCCTGGGCAACATTTTGGAGATCCTGTCTCCAAAAAAAAAAAAAGATGGAGGTAGTTTTTTGTAATGGCAAGATTGTACATTAGAAGATAGAAAAGTAGGTTTTGCATCTTACTAGGGAAGATACATGTATATTTCTCTCCCTTTGGACTGATCATTTAAGTTGTCTCAATTTCCTTATCAAGAAACTGGCATAATATATGTTCTGCCTACATCCCAGGGTGGTTGTATAGATAAACTGAGATAATATATGGCCTCCTCCCAAGTAACTGGGATTACAGGTGCGTGCCACCACGCTGGGCCAATTTTTGTATTTTCAGTAGAGACGGGGTTTCACTGTGTTGGCCAGGCTGGTCTTGAACTCCTGACCTCAAGTGATCCGCCCACCTTGGCCTCCCAAAGTGCTGGGATTACAGGCGTGAGCCACCGTGCCCGGCCTCAGAGTAGTTCTTAAATTGCAATCTAGAGACAACTCTTTTAGGCCATCTTGCTTTTTCTAATAATTGATGTGTAGATGTTCCTTTTATATTCTGTTTATTCATTGTTGACGATTATAGGTTGCAATACCTGCTCCCAGATTTAGTTTATCATCTTACTTTTAATTGAATTATTTGATATATAAGAAATTCCAAGTCCAAGCATGGTGGCTAACACCTGCAATCCCAGCACTTTGGGAGGCCATGGTGGGAGGATCACTTGAGTCCAGGAGTTTGAGACCAGCTGAAGCAACATATTAAGACTCTGTCTCTACCAAAAATACAAATAAGTTAGCTGGGCATGGTGATGCACTCCTATAATCCCAGCTACTCAGGAGGCTGAGGTGGGAGGATCACTTGAGCTCTAGAGGCCAAGGCTGCAGTGAGCCGTGATCATGCCACTGCACCCTAGTCTGGGTGACAGAAGGAGACCCTGTCTCAAAAAAAAAAAAAAGAAAGAAAGAAATTCCAAATTTAATATAGTCAAATTTACTTTTTGTTAAATTAATTTTCTTTACTGTTTTGATTTATTTAAAAGACAAACACACACAATCATAAGGATATTCTTCTATATTTTCACCTACATGTTTTGCCTTTCACATAACGTCTTGAATAAACAAGGAGTAAATTTTCGTGAACAGCGTGAGGTAGGGATCTAACTTTATTTTATATTCCATGTGGCTATATTTATTAAAGGGTTCATCTTTTTCCCCATTGATTTGTAATGTCTCATTTGTACATACATTAAGTTTATTATACATATTTGTGGGCAAGATGAGTTCTCCATCATGCTGTAGTGGTGCTGCCGCTGGATGTGCATCAGGGGTTGCTGATGAGGGAGTCGAATATTTTCCCCTTTGAGGTAGCAGCACTAGGCTGTCCCCACAGCTCCAACCAGAATAGCTCTGCTTTTATGTTCACGATATTGGGTGTCCCGCTAAGATTTTATTTGAATAACTTTTTAGATGGAACAATTTTAAAAGTTAAAAACTACCATTTTTAAACAAATTACATTTTGGATCGTTTTTTGAGATAGCAAGGGTTTCGTCTCTCATCTTGGGTTGGATGAAAAGTGTAAGACAACACAGAACTCAGAACCTAGCAGTGAGGGAAGTGCATGTTTTTCAAAGGGAAAGGAATGCGTTATTTTGCAGTTGTCAGTAGTTCCAAATATATCAACTATTCCACAAAATAATGAGTATGTAGTTTCCGTGAGAGACTTAAAACTGTCTAGAGCCTAGTCCTTATCGTCTGTGATCATAGAAACCATGGAGAAAAAAAGCCTACCTATACGAAAGTAGTTAAAAAAAAATAACCCACAGCAATACAAGAAATGACATCAGCCAGCAGATGACTGAAAATGAGTGGTGTTGATAAGAACTTGAGGAATTTTGAGATGGGAGAGGTGTGGGCCAGAATGAATAAGACCTTGATTTATGGACTAGGATTTGGCTAAGTCGAGAGTAGGAGGAAAGAACAGAGGCAGTGTGTCTTCCCTCAGTGGAGTTCCCACAGCCCCCACCGTGCTTACCGCTCCTGCATCACTTCCTACACCCTAATACAATGATGGTTTTATCCACCCTCACCCCCACCCCCACGCTCCTTCCCCCAGACCACACTCACTACCAGAAAGCTTGTGAGTTCTTTGAGGGTGGGCAGTGGGCAGCCTGTCATTTCAACATTCCCAGCCTCCTGCACCATGTTTGCATGTGGTAGGCACCCAATAAATGTGTGCTGAGTGAGGGAGTAGACTCTTGGGCTGGAGCAGAGGAGTTATAGACAGAGGAGTAAGATCGAACTGGATAGTTTTGGATGACCTTGAAGATCAGCCAGAGTCTGGCTTCATACTGGGGCAACAAAGAACAGTGGGGGCACTCTGAGTTGAAGAGTGATGAAGTGTGATGAAGTCGTTTCAGAGGGACTCCCTGGTTGCTCTGAGTTGCCTGGCTGGGGGCAAGAGGCTTGTTCCTGCCCACACAGCATACCAGGCCTTGTGGTGGGTGCTGCAAACATGCTGTTAAATGTGATCAATTACTGGAGTCACCTGTGAGGGAATTGCAAGTCCCCCTTTACTGAACAAGAAATTTGAGTCAGGCAGATGATCCGAGGTGATGGTGACCCATGATGGAATGGGGACTGCAGCTCAGGTCTGTCCAACTCTAAAGCCTGCTGGTTCTTTTATCTTGGATATTATGTTTGACCACACTGTAATCAAGAGATACCACTAAGATGGGAAGATGAGCTGCCGAGATGGGTGTGGGGCCTAGGGGTGAAGTAAGAGTCAGGAATGCCTGAGGTTTTTAGTTTGGGAGACAGGGAGAACGATGGTGGCAATGGCAGAAATAGACATATGGAAGCCAGGAAGAGGTGCAGCAGTTGGTGAGAGAATTAGCATTATTTTAGATACCCTGAGTTTGAGATGACAGTTCCATTCAAGCAGGAATTTCATTAGGCAAGTGACAATGCCACCCCCATCCGCCTTTCATTAAATCTGTCATTTTCTTTTCTTCTAAATTGGGAATGTTGCAGAGAAACTGTGAAATAGATGACACCCCTTGTACGTGCCAAATACCTGACCTCCTTTTGCAGCTTCTTACCTTTCACTTTCAGAAATATTCTCCCTTGAAGGGGCTTCGTGTTTGTGTGCAGGAATTAATAGCATTTTCTTTCCCTGTGCCCTGTAGGGAAAGAGCACAGCTAAACAAGGAGAGAGAAAACTGGAGTTCTGAGCTGCCTTGCTCCGAGTTTGGTTGGAGGCCCCTTATGAGGGTCAGCTGGGAATGAAAGAAAGGTCAAGTCAAGCCCTGCCAGCACCCTCCACCACCTGACCTCCCATGGGTGACTGAAGAGCTGGCTAATGAACAAGTTCTTTTAAAGGCAGCCTGGGGAGTGTGGGAGAGGCTGAGTTCAGCAAAACATGACTAGGTGGTGCTGGTGCTGTTTCGGGGTGTGGAGGCAGAAGTGGTTGATCTCCTTAATTTGAATAACTTTGGAATGGTGAGATGGCACTTTGATAGAGGATTTGATTGGAGATTTTGATTGTAGGATGTGTTGAAAGAGGGGATCAGGCTAAAGCCGTTTATAGGAAATTATATTTCAGATATTGGCAGTTGAACTTAATGTATTCTATTCTCACTTCCAAAGGCTTTGAATTTTTAGTGTTATTTCTATTTTGAGGAGAGTGGCCTATGAGTACTTCTCATCCAATGTGTTCAATCCAAGGAGACTATAGGAGTTATTACTCTCCTGCTTTTTAAATTCTTTCTGTGTAACAGAGATTACCCACAGTTGGCTTGAGAGTTTTACGCCACAGTTGGTAGAAAAAAGACCACTCAGCTGGAGGTCAGAGGCTTGGGTACCAGCGGTAGCTCTGACCCTTGCCATCAACTATGTGGCCCTGGGTAAGTCTCTAACCTCTCCTGGCCTCAGCCTCTTCAGATATAGGATGAACATATAATTCCTACATCTAGGAGTTGCTGTGTTGACTAAATGAAGTAATGCTTGTGTATCAGCTTTGCAAATTACATACCCCAAACAAATATACATTAAGATTTTATTTGCTGCAACAGAAGAAAGTGGACCATCTCTTGGTGTTTGTTTTGATGAGACTTGACCTATATAACACTGGCTCAAGTATGTTTGTTAAAGTGAATCACCTGTTGCTTTCTGGGCCATACTTGAAATGACGTGCCGTGTTACAGTGAACCCCTTTTGCACCGCCCCAAGTTCAGGTTGCCCTTACACAATTTGGGCGAGATAGATGAGCACACACCTTCCTCCTTCTTAGAAACAAAACAGTGATTTGGGTAGGGTAGACATTAGGAAAGTGACTTAGCTGGTAAATATGTGATTAATAATGGAGATTTGGCCTAAGCATGAGTGCGAGCCTCTGAATATGGATGGGTAAATGATAAATAGCAAGTCTGCCAAGTTGAGCACATTGGGGAACCTCTTGGGCTCTGTTCGTGCTTGAAGTATGACTGTGCCAATACTGTACTCGCTATTTAACAAAATGAGGTCATACCAGTCACACTATTTTGCACGTATTTGTTTACACATCTCTTGTCTGCTAAGCTATGAGCTCTTTGAGAGCAGGGACTGTTTCTGTTTATCTTTGTTTTCTAGCATCTAGCAGAGTGCTTAGCATATAATAAATGTGTATTGGATGAATGAATGAATGAATGAAATTCTTTGCATTTTTATTCAGTTAGAGAGATTTTTTGAAAGGCATATATGTGGGATTATTTTTGCTGTCATCTGCTAATTTCACAGATGTCTTCTCAACTGTAGACCTTCATATAAGGGAAAGACCTATTTACGCATAGTTGAGTTGCAGCTGCTGCTGCCCTGGCCTGATGGCACAGTGGTGAGGGCTGTCTCAATATCTGTCCCATGTCTCTTTCATAGAATAATACCCTCCCTCAGCCCCTTTTCCCTGTATCTTCCTTTCAAGGGTTGCTGTGTAGTTAACTCTGCCTCAGGCAATTTATCTTATCTGTACTTTTCTCTTCCTTATTCCTCTTCTCTTTTCCAGTGCTTGTCCAGTAACCTCAAGGAAATCTGTTCCAACCCTTCTTTGCTGTTGGTGTATTCCTATTCATGAGTTAAATCCCAAACAAAACATACCCTAATCAGGGCAGTCGAACTTGAAAAGAGTCAGTGAGAAATCTGAAAGGAGGAAAAGCCTGGCCACGAGGCTCCAAGTGAAATGAAAGCCATAAACACCAGCTTCGTCAACCTTGAAAGCTTCTAAAAGTGCCCCTAAGCCTCCTTTTGAATCACTAAAAGTTTTCACTTACCTCCCTGTCTTTCTCAAATAAAATTTCCTCTTTCTCAGCCACGAGTCTTAAAAAACAAAGCAAAACAAAACACTTCACACCTGCTTCTTATTCAGTTTTACACTAGTGGAAAGAGAACGGGATTTAGAGTTGGAAGGCCAACGTGAGCGTCCTGCTGCCACTTAGTAGCTGTGTGACTCTGTATAAGCTTCTAGGCTTTCTGTGCCTCAATTTCTTCAACCGTTGACAATATGACCGTGTATCATCACATAATACACTATGATGTGAAGTTTATGTAGACGAAGAACTCTTTCAAGCTCACAAAGCACCAGATACATGTCAGATATTTCTAATGTTACACCAGTTTTTAATATCATGTTTCATTTCACATACGGTACTTGATATCTCAATTACATTAGAGGCTAAGACAGTTTTCTACCAGCATGAGAACTGAAACACGATAGCATGCCTTTTATGGCGAAATGTGTTTGAACTTCAAACAACAAATATATAAAACTTATTATGCAATACACCCTATCAGCAAATTAATTGAAGGCTGCCTCTAGATTGTTAGGTGTGGATGACAGGAACTTTATTTCATACTTCTTTTGTACATGCCATTGCTGTTTAACAGTGTTGGGTTCATAACAGGTGATTAGACAGTCTTGTTGATAGTTTGGAGAACCATCTTAATCATGACCTAGAATCATTCTTATTTCACAGCAACCTAAGTGTCTTGACTAATGTTAAACTGACTAATTTGTTTTGAAGCTGAGAATGAGAAATTGGAGGTCCTTCTCATAGATCTGAGATTCCTTTTTATTCCCGAGTTGGATAAATTAGGGTAAACAAAATCAAATACTTGTAAAAATACTGTACAAAGGAATGACATATGTATGCTGGTTCCCTAGCAGGGTAATTCCATCAGCGCTTTAAAAAAAAAAAAAAAAAGATTACATTCCTTCTCAACCAGCCAAAGGAGCCATTTTCCAATCTCTTATCTTGTTGGGGTGTGTTAGAAAAATATACCAAGTGCAAGAACCTGTAAGCCTGGGGTTCATTAACCTGCTTAAAACCAGTTTTACTTCAAATAGGTGATCTTTAGTGTCAACCGTTGTACTTTTGTCTGCAGGGAACAACAACTCAAGTTTCGTCCTGTCCTCAGTAAGCAGATGAGAGGTAGGGTTGACGTTAGAAATCAAGTTTTTGTGGAGCAATAAGGTAAAATTATGAAGGAAGCCTATAGAATTCCAGGAGAGTTTAAAGAAAACAGTAGAATACTTTCTTAGCAAGGGTATGGGTGGGCTTCTGAGTGGAGGAAGCAGGCTAGACCTTGGGATGTTCCAGTCCAAATTCTGTTTCGGAAGCTCCCTAAATGTATGCAGAGGTTGTGTAATTGTATTCATCACTGTTGAATGTATTATTGGTTTGATTTGGTTTCACTGCTTCTAAGTTCCTCTTGTCTTATCTTGCAAGCATATCACCGTGAGTACTTAAATCATTAACAACTCATTAAAACTCTTTTGACCATTTTCATTTTCTACCAAGCTGAAGCCTGGGTGTGGTGGAAACTTGTGCAGGCCTGCTTGGCTGTGCCGCAACTGAGCAGCTCCTAGCAGTTTGGCTGTCAAAAGGCCACTGAATAAACAAATTGATAGGAATGGCGGACATAATCTCTGCAGTTCCTTGAAAAGAAGGAAGGGGCTGCAGGATACAGGATAGTGAAGGATCCTTCTCTTCAACCTGAAGGACTCTTCAGCAATTAACACCTTGACTCTCTTTTTATGCAACACTTTTTTTTTGTCCTCTCAGAGCCTCTATTTGTACTTGGTCTTTTCTTCTTTCAGGATTTCTATAGCTTCTTTTAGAGACTCAAAGTGCTTCCAGTTTTGTTACCTCATTTATTCTCTAGGGGCAGGAATTAAGGTCTTGATGGAGATGAAGTGGTACATCACTTACTGGGCTGTGGAGGCAGTCTACAACAGGCAGTTGCAGCAGTTCTTCTGGTTACATGTTGAGAGAGACATATATGTACACATACACACACACACACACACACACACACACACACACATCTTACCTTATTTAGGATCTCCCAGAAGATAATTTTAAGTATTTGTAATTTCTATATATTTTAAATAGCTGATTTATGCCTCATAAGTAAAGAAAAAAGGTTTCTCTGCTTTTGACTTGAATTGTTGAACTATTTGTCCCTTGGTAAACTGATCAATTGCCGTGCAGATTGAGAGAAAGCCATTCAATCAATCAAACTGTTTCTACTGCATTGGCATGCTTTGTAATGGAAATTAAAATGACAGCATGTTTTTGTCAGTTTAAATGAATAGGTTTCCTTTAGATCGATGCTGAAGTTGGTATTATAGGTATCTAGCCTATGAATGCTAATAATTAATTACGGAAATGCCTCATGGAAGCACTTGAACTTACCCCTGCATCTTACAGATATATCTGCCTGTTGGTGAAGTGTATGCCAGCGTTGACATTTCTTGTGAGTACTGGCATGACCCATGACACAGCCTCTGTGGTACCAGAGGGCCCTACACTGTCTTCAGAGACATTCAGTTCAGTGCATTTTAAAAAATTCATTCATTCAATCACTAATTCATTCATGTACTCAGCACATGATTATGTATGCCTACTATGTACCAGGCTCTGGTCTGGTGCTAGAGATAGAGTTATTAACAAGACAGAGGAAGTCCCTGCTTTCATGGAGCTGTATTTTTTTTTTTTTTTTTTTTTGAGACGGAGTCTCGCTCTGTCGCCCAGGCTGGAGTGCAGTGGTGCGATCTCGGCTCACTGCAACCTCCACCTCCCGGGTTCAAGCAATTCTCCTGCCTCAGCCTCCCAAGTAGCTGGGACTATAGGCGCCTGCCACCACGCTTGGCTAATTTTTGTATTTTTTAGTAGAGATGGGGTTTCACCATATTGGCCAGGCTGGTCTCAAACACCTGACCTCGTGATCCGCTTGCCTCGGCCTCTCAGAGTGCTGGGATTACAGGCGTGAGCCACCATACCCAGCCCAGAATGGTATTCTTAACGTATGGACTTAAAAGGAGCATTTGCAAGGAAGAGTGGCAGTGGCAGCATTGTATGGGGAGCTCTGATTCTCATTTATGCAAGATATGTAATGCCTTTCTAAAGAATAGTGTTGCTACTTACAGCTCGGGCTTGGAGATAAGACCCACTCTCTGCAGGTCCACTTGAACTTCTTTGTAAGCCCACTTGAACTAATCTGGAAGAGTTTCAAGCTTTGGTACCCTATTTGCCAACAGCTGGGTACAAAACCACCTATTGGGTATGATTTTAGGGCTATTGTCAAGGTCCCCTGAAGGTGGATAGACTGAAGACATCTCTTCTACTGGTAGCTTTATCTCTTTAAAACATTCTTTTATTGTATCTCACTCAAAAGACTAGCTGTTTATTTATACTTTAGTATGAGATTCCATTTGTTTCTTTACAAGGTTTTGATAAGGGTCTAAGACTACTAGATGCCAGTTTAGTGAGGGAGGGCACTCTGGGGGAAGTAAGCAGGTATATGGGGCTAAAATCAAAAGGTTGAAGCACCTCCAGTTGGACCTACTTAACAATTTTGCTTAGCCTTGAACTCTTGGCCTCTCTGATAATTAGTTTTCTAATTTTTTTTTTTTTTAGACAGAGTCTTGTTCTGTTGCCCAGGCTGGAGTGCAATGGCGTGATCTCAGCTCACTGCAACCTCTGCCTCCCAGGTTCAAATGATTTTTGTGCCTCAGCCACCCCGGTAGCTGGGATTACAAGCATGTGTCACCATGCTCTTGTAATTTTTGTATTTTTAGTAGAGACAGAGGTTCGCCATGTTGGGCAGGCTGGTCTTGAACTCCTGGCCTCGAGCAATCCACCTGCCTCCGCCTCCCAAAGTGTTGGGAGTACAGATGTAAGTCATCATGCCTGGCCTCGTTTCCTAATTTTAAAAATGAAATTGTTGGAGTAGATCATCACAATCCCTTTTAGTTAAGTCTGCTCACTGGGTAGATTTGTACCTAACTGCCCAACTGCCCAGGCTTTGGTGTTTTTCCCCATTCTGTGCTTTGGTGAGGAGATCCTGCGTTTTCTTTCCGTTTCCTTTGCCAGAAAGAGCTCCCTGTGGCAACATAGAAAATATCAACTCACTGATTTCCCCAGAAAGGGAAGAGTCCACAGCTTCAGAATGGTATCTGCCCTGGTGTCTGCATTCTGGTCAGGCGGCTGCGTTCAGCGTCTGTGCTCCCGGGCTGGGGTGCTTATCTGTAGTAGCCAGACGGCCTGGGCGCTCACAGTAAGTTACTTTTACATAGTGGAGAGGTGAGCAAGCAGATAGTCTGAAGCAAGTAGAAAGAACACTCCAGTCAAGGTTTTCCAGAGGAAAGATTTTGAACCATCGTCAATTAAATAAAACAGAATCTTCTCAAGATCACCAGAAAATACATAGCCAGGGAGATCCCAAGTATTGTGGAACCAACCTAATTATAGTTACCTCCTATTTGCTTAGCATTTTGTGCTTTTAAAAATGGGTCTAATTTCATATCTCATCTGATCTTAAATATCCTGTGAGCTAAGCAGGTCAGAAATTATTATTATTATTTTTTGAGACAGAGTCTCACTCTGTTGCCCAGGCTGGAGTACAGTGGCATGATCTTGGCTTACTGCAACCTCCACCTCCTGGGTTCAAGTGATTCTCCTTCCTCAGCCTCCCAAGTAGCTGGGATTACAGGTGTGTGCCATCACGCCCGGCTAATGTTTGTATTTTTACTAGAGATGGGGTTTTGCCATGTTAGCCAGGCTGGTCTCGAACTGATCTCAGGTAATCCACCAGCCTCGGCCTCCCAAAGTGCTGGGATTACAGGCATAAGCCATCTCACCTGGCCAGCAGGTCAGAAATTAGTAATCCCATTTAAAATATGAGAAAACTGAAGCATTAGGTAGGCTAAGTGACATGGCCAAGGTCACACAGTTAATAGGGCAGGACCAGAATTTAGAATGCATGTTTTTTCTTTTAAAAACAACTTTATTCAGGTATAATTTATGTGCAATAAAATTCACTATTTGAAACCTATAGTTCAATGAGTTTTGACAAATGGTATATACTTGTGTAGCCACAATTATAATCAATAGGTTGAACATTTCTATCACCCCAAAAAGTCCCTTCACGGTCCTTGGCTTTAATCTTCCTCTTTCCTTCCCCAATTCCCCCTGTCTTTTGATGTCTAATGCAATGCTCTTTTCACTGTCCCACACTCGGACTTGACAGCCCTTCAGCCATATCCTTCTGGAGAGAGTCCTGGCTGGCAGCCAGCCTGCCTCATCATGTTGAGTTATGAGAGTGAATGGGAAGTTAGTGGGTTGCTTACTCCATTGTTAGTTCCTTCCTTCCCTTCTTTTACCAGCTCCAGGCTATAGAAAAATTATGTGGGTTCTCCTTCCCAGGAGAGCTTGAAAAACAGGACACCAGCTCACCTGTCTGCTCTTGCTTCCTGGTAGCCTGCTGCTGGGGAGGGGTGTGAGTGAGCAGGAGGTGGTGGGGTGGTGGACTAGGCGACCTCTAGAGGATGCTCTACTTCTGTATCGTCTGCTCAGTCTCGATCTCCTTAGAAACCAGCTAGCTCTCTGCTGCCTAGTTGCAGTTCCCCAAGGCTTTAAGCAGTCTGAATTCCATATCTGATGAATGAATCCCAAAGGTGTTGAAGATCCCAGTTCTGAAAAATGAGCAAACCCCAAGTTTTATAATAGAAACTTTCATAGCAGATCGGGTCCTAGACAGACCCTCCCTCTGTAACTGAGTTAGGTTTTGAGGGGAGATATCCCCCATTATACTGTTCCTAAATCCTAGATTTTGACTGTAGTGTTCGGGACATTCCAGAGAGTCACATTGTTTACCCAGGTGCTGGACCAGAGTTGCTCCCCGGCGTTGCTGTGTGGCATCCAGCAAAGGCAGGTTGGGAGCCCGCTCCTTTTCATAGCCAGCTTTGCCTCCATACCAGCAAGATGGAAGATAGGTGCCTTCACTAAGCCCCTCAGGTGGCCACAGGATATGATCCAGAATGGTGGTCTCTACTTTTCTATTTGCTCCTATTTAGCCACCCAGTTTGGGAGTAGCCCTGTGTATTATGATTATCTCTTTCATTCATTTTGGCCTATTTGAGTTTTTAGGGCCCTTTCCTATCCATTATCTCCTGTTCTCAATAATTCTGATATCTTCTGTTAGAGTAAAAGCTCCATCTCCTCTGATCTAAGACAGCTGCAAGGACAGGACAGACTCAGATTTCTTCTCTGCAAAGGCTCCTGTTAAATCTTGGGCCCTATGGTATTGATTTTCTTCTAGTTATCTCTACAAATTTTTCTGGCTTTGCTGAAGGGGGAAAAAATCACCAGACTGCATGCTTGAGCTTCAGGTTTCTCCTTAGCTGGCAGCCTCAACCAGAAAAAAATTCTATTTGAGAGCACTGAGCCTCAGGCACTGGTTTTGCCCTGTACTCCCCAGTGTCTAACTCTTAACAGCTGGTGGCCATCCCTGGCCTCCATCTTTACTTTGCTGCATACCTCAGCTTGATGAGTCCTTGATGTTGACTCCTTGACCTTACTGCCATCTTCTTTCCCCTGCAGGGGCCTCTTGAACTATGGGGAGCTTAGAAAACAGTGGGCTTCCTGTGTTTTGTCTACCAGCAAAGCTGGGTACCTGAATCCCCATGTGACAGTGCTGCATGGCTGACTCCAGTATTCTTCAGGAGACACAGTAGCAGGAACAGAGACTTAGTTGAAAGCCCCAAGTGTGTATATCTGAAGTGTCTGTACAAAGATGGGGGCAGAGAGCTGCTCATGTCTGCAAAGAGGGACAGTCCCACTTTTGCAGAGGTGACAGTCCACAGCAATGCTGTCTCTTCCATTTCTCATTGGGGTTAGGTTTCCAAAGGTCCATGAAGGTTTTATTCATTTTCGTGCCCCAAGAGAGCTTTCCATAGTAATGAAAGAAATGTTAAGAACTGCAGGAAATGGGTAAGATTATAGATGGCCAAGGAAAGTGGCAAGGAACAAAAAAAGACAATGTATTTTAAAGGAAAACTTTTTGGAGCTATTTCATGGATGCTGCTGGTCACCTGGGGAAATCTTGGATTTATTTGACAGTTCCCATTTTCCACTTAGGCTTCATGTATACATGGGTTTGGGAGCTAGGAAGGGGAATAATACCCTCCCCAAAGAGCTGTGGCTGAGCTCCCAGTCCCCAGGACCAAATTGAGCTGTTGCAGCTGGGAAGCAGATTGGTGCAGCCCTCCCCAAAATGCTCACAGCCCTGTGGTTATTTCCTGTCTTTTTCCCCTTGTATATTCCTCTTTGCAGCTTGTATCTTCCCTTTCTACAGGAAATCTCAGCCGCCTAGCCCATGGGCCTGGTTGGGCTGCTGTCTCCTTCCTTTATTCTTCATAGCCCTTAATCACTTCTCATTAGTGGACTCCCTGGGAGGGAGGGAAGAAGGGTTTTGTTCTGATGCCGGCCTCCTGGAAGGGCTGTATCCCACCAAGACAGATGGCTGCCTAGCCTATTTTTAACTGTCTCTGGGGAAGAAGATTCCACAACCTATTTTGAAACCTGTTTCATTGATTGACAGCTTTCCAATTAGGAATTTCTTGCTGATACCTGACTTAAAATTTGACAGCTATAGTTGAAACTCATTTCCTTTTGTTTCTTTGAAATCATAGAGTTTGGGAAAGAGAGGGATTTTAATTAGAAGTCGTCTAGGCCTACCCCTAATGAAGAAAATAAGTTGAAGTTGAAACTGAAAATGCCTCCTCATCCTCTCATTGAGGATCCCATAAGTTTTGGGATCTGCCTTTGAAATCACACATTTGGGTACCATTCTGTAAGAATCAATTGAATTTTCAGGGGAAAAAAAGTGTTCTGGAGCTGGAAGTTTAGAGTGCAAGTAAGTCATTAATACGACTTACTCTATTTTGTTTGTAGTGAGAAAGTTAAATGGTGCTTATAGAATTACCTTGCCTCTATTGGCAGAGAGTAAAAATAAACTGAGCTCTCAATATACAAAGACTTCCCCAGTTCTTTTCCTTTCACTCATATCAATGCCTGTCTTTAAAGAAAAAAAAGGGTTATTTTTCTCTCCTCCATCAGTGGGATTCTCTGTATTTTAAATATCTTTTTTAAGACTAATGTCAGGTGACTCAAATTCCACTGAAGTCTCTCTTTTTAGTTGTCTTTCTGCCGCTGCAGACTTCTCTTGACATGAGACTCTGTGCTGCTTCTCTTGACAGACTGCATCTCGATGGCAGAACACTGGTAAGAAGCTAATGATGTTGGTTCCGTTTCAGTGTGTGGAATCTAGTTATGTGGTATAGAAGTCCAGCATTCTAGGCGAATAAACCGAAAGGTATTAGACTGACTATAAAGGGGTCTTGGGAAGGGATCTTACTCCTCTTTGATAGTTGGTACTTGTACCTTTTCTCAACACCTGCGACATTTTCTTTTTCCAGAGATAGCATCGCATGTCAAGGTGGAACATCAGATGCTTGGATCAACCAATGAGTTGTATCCAGACCTGTGACCAAAACTGAGGTGGCATTTGGGATATCATTCACCTTTTGGTCTGTGCTTCAGGCCATGAGTAGTTAGTGTATAGCGCATGTTCACAGGCATTAGCATCTCAGTCTTTTGAAATATGGCTAAAATTTAGTATTCCACCTGCACTTGATCTACTTGAGAAGTATTTAACAGGTCTATTTTATAAAATCCCAAGGCAGCCTTTTCTGCTACCTGCTTGGATTGGGCTGCATGAATATAAACTCATTTTGCTATCAGCCTGAGAAATAGGCAGGTATACTGGAAACACCTTCTTATCTGGGGCAATTGGACTAGTAATTGGTCAGTTAATTCCAAAAGTCAGTTAAAACAGAGAGTCTTTAAAAACGAAGACAAAACTGTTCTCAAGCATTTTATTTATTTTAATTTTTTTTTGAGACAGGGTCTCTCTATTATTGCCCCAGCTGGTCTCTAACTCCTGGGCTCAAGCCATCCTACAGTCTCAGCCTCCTGAGTAGCTGGGATTACAGGCACATGTCATCATCCAGCTAGCATTTTATTTTAACTTAAAAATATGTAAATGCCAGCCTGGCCAACATGGTGAAACCCCGTCTCTACTAAAAAAAAAAAAAATACAAAAATTAGCTAGGTGGGTGGCAGGTGCCCGTAATCCCAGCTACTCGGGAGGCTGAGGCACGAGAATCTCTTGAACCCGGGAGGCGAAGGTTGCAGTGAGCCGAGATCACACCACTGCACTCCAGTCTGGGCGACAGAGTGAGACCCTGTCTCAGAGGGGAAAAAAAGAGTGAATGTACACGTATTCACAAATCTTTTTATGTGGGCCAGGGCTTTTTCTTAAAGTGTGGATCTTTCAAGTAGAGTTCAGTTGACTTTCTTTCATAAATTATACACTTAACATTTGATCTGTGATTTCCAGTTTCAGTTTAAGTGAACCAAGTTCTTAAATACATTTGAGAAATGAAGGGCAGAATTCTTCCAGATTTTTAAGCTCCACCACTACAACCTTTTACTGTTGTCTTGCCCATATCTAATTCAGCAGCAATTTTTTTTAGCAACTTGCCTTCAAATTTCTTCCAAGCATTCAACCTCTTTTTCATAGAAATAACTTCTTTTATACTCATATTTCACTTGTTTGTATTATATAATAATTTAATATGTAATTAAAATAACAAGTATACCTAGCGTGAACTAACTACTGACCCTGAAGCAGCCAACCTGGCTGGTGGGAGTAGATGTGAGTAATACACAACCAGCCTCCAGTGTGCTATGCAACTCAGCCAGTTTATTTTGAAGAGAAGTTGGTATGTCACATAAGCTGGCAAGTCAGTTAAGAAAGTATCACCCGTATGTTTCTCTCCTTTTTGCCTCTACTGATTGCTATGGGATTTTTATCTTAGCACCTGTTATCATAATTCCTCTATTAAACTATAAGCTTTTGGATGGCAGGGCCCTTTTCTTACTTATGTGTGTATCTCCAGTGTCTCCTGATATAGTGTCTGGCCTATAGTAGGTGCTCAGAAGTACTAACTAGACATATATATGTCTTAGTTCAGTGCTATGTATTTGTTGGTGCCAAACAGCTCTTTATTGAATAGATGGATATATGTATGTATTACTGCACATAATGTACTCAAAATCCAAATGAGAACCTATAGAGTATCTATTTTTTAGGATTTTTGCCATACTGGTTCCTTGTGTTTGCATGAAAAACTGAAAATTGACTGTGGAGCTTTTAGGCTTGGGTTGGAACAATATGTATTTTAGAAAGATTACTCTCTTAATAATAACTACAACTCATTCTTAGAATAATAAAAATCATATCAGTACTAAGTAATATTTATCAACTGCTTACTGTGTGCCAGGCAGTATGCTAAGTGTGTATGTTATCTCAGTTCATATCCACAGCCCTGAAAGAAGACACAACAAGGCATGTTGTGTTATTATTTCCATTTATAGATGAGGTCTCTTTGGGAGCCAGCAAGGAGGTGGTACAAGGTCTAATCTTTGAACAGTTGAGAAATGGGTAGTTTGTTTTCATAGTGCTGCTTCTTATTTTCAAGGTTGAGGGCCCTTCTAGGCGAGGTGGAAGGAACCCTTAAATCTAGAGACTGCCTAGAGGGAGAAACTGACACTTACTTTTGGCTTTCTGGGAACCAGGGTAGGTCCTCTCTTAATTGAAGAGAATTAATAGGATCCTGTGGCTGGGCATTGGGCAGAGTGTTTGAATAGCTGCTGGCCATGGTAGGTAAAGCCAAAGTGGCAGTGAAAACAAGCTACTGTGGGACATTAGACCCTGCCTGTCACTTTTCTTCCCAGGCCACTCACTTGTTGGAGGGCCCTTCTGAAACTCCTCTTGCTCTGTAGTCTGGATGCTTGTGAACAAGCTGCTTGCAGATGCCGAAACAAACAGCAGTGTGGGTCTCAGGGCCTGGGCTTGGAAGCTGGGCAGAGGGTAGAAGGGCTCCATTTGGGAGCAGTGTTGATGGAAGTAATTTTTCTAGCTGAGGTGCGAGGTTGGTTCTGAGCTGAATTTAAGAGAAGGCTATGGTCTTTTGTCCTTCCACACTTTTGGGACCCAGCAGATACTACAAATGCAATCTTTACAAACCCACTCACTGCCAGAAATGAATCTAAAAAAGTGCTAGTCTGTGGGCCTCTTGGTCAGGAAGGTGACAGCAGTGGCAACAGCAGAAAAAACAATCAAACAAACAAAATGCCTGTGGGCTGGCAAACAGAATTTCTTTGCAAGGTTAATTCTGAATGTCAGACTCTTTCCTTTTTTGTAGGTTGGAAGGAGGCAGCAGCAAAGGGAAAGAGATAGCAGTTGGAGGCCACCTTCTTTAGTCCCCCTTCCCCAAAGAAGAGCCGTAGCTAGTATTGTGGTTGGCATTAAATTGATATAAAGACACCCTGGCCTGGAAGTTAAAAGAAAAGTTTTTTTTCTTTCTTTTTTGAGACAGAGTCTTCCTCTGTCGCCCAGGCTGAAATGCAGTGGCATGATCTTGGCTCACTGCAACCTCCGCCTCCTGGGTTCAAGCAGTTCTTGTGCCTCAGCCTCCTGAGTAGCTGGGACTACAGGCATGCGCCACCATGCCCGGCTGATTTTTATATTTTTAGTAGAGACGGAGTTTCACCATGTTGGCCAGGCTGGTCTTCAACTCCCAACCTTAGGTGATCTGACTGCCTCAGCCTCCCGAAGTGCTGGGAATTACAGGCATAAGCCATTGCTCTCAGCCGAATGAAAAGATTTTTGATGTACTTTTTAGCCAGAGGGAGTTTATGCTGCTGTGTGGCCAGTTTTTCCACATGTCTGCAACAGTTACAATTTTTGACAGATATCTTGAGAAGATTATAGATTTTGATAGAGGCAGTAACTTTATTAGCAAGACTGATTTCATGTTAGAATGAAGTCTCTGGGTCTTTTTCTGATTACTTTATGTTCCTTAAAAAGAAAGACATTGGGCCGGGCACGGTGGCTCACGCCTGTAATCCCAGCACTTTGGGAGGCCAAGGCGGGCGGATCACGAGATCAGGAGTTCGAGACCAGCCTGACTAACATGGTGAAACCTCGTCTCTACTAAAAATACAAAAAAATTAGCTGGGCATGGTGGTGGGCGCCTGTAATCCCAGCTACTCAGGAGGCTGAGGCAGGAGAGCTGCTTGAACCCGGGAGGCAGAGGTTGCAATGAGCTGAGATCGCACCATTGCACTCTAGCCTGGGCTACAGAGTGAGACAACGTCTCAAAAAAAAAAAAAAAAAAAAGACATTGACTGGTCTTGGCAGTCTTTGGGTTTTATTCTGAACTGTGTAGAGTTGGCCAACTCAGGAATTCTAGACTAGGGAGAGAATTTTGCAGTGCTTTTGAGCTTGTCTGTGGAAATGTGCTGTACTCATCACTATGGAATGGTTCTCCAGTTTGGCTGTAAACTCATGGAGCTGGCTCCTTGAAATGCTAGCGTCCTAGCCATGCACGCATGCAAGCAAGCAGAATTTGTTCACGCCTAGGCCATATGTGGATGTCACTGTTCTTCAGTTTCATATCCAGTTTCTGCTTGCCTGAGCTAGAAATGAAGTCATCCAGCACTCACAAAACCTCTGGCCTTAGAGGCTTAAAAACAAAAACAAAACAAACATAGCAACTATCCCATACCACCTTAGTGAGGTGGATATTATTGTCCTCTTTTCAGAAGTGAGGAAACTAAGGCTCAGAAATTAAGATACGTGCTCATGGTCACACAGGTCCTAGGAACTGGGATCCAGGATCCCAAAGTCTGCCTCTAAAGCCTGTGCTTTTCCCATAGGGCTGCTGAACCTGACCTTTGCACTTTGCCATTTATGTTACTTCTTCCATTCCTTGGAAGTAAATTGAAATGGGTTTGGGTTGGCGCTGTGGCTCACACCTGTAATCCCACCACTTTGGGAGGCTGAGGTGGGTGGATTGCTTGAACCCAGGAGTTCGAGAGCAGCCTGGGCAACACAAGGAGACCCCATCTCTACAGATAATTTAAAAATTAGCTGGACTTGGTGGCGCCCACCTGTGGTCCCAGCTACTTGGGAGGCTGAGGCAGGAGGATCACCTAAGCCCGGAAGGTCGAGGCTACGGTGAGCTGTAATCATGCCTCTACACTCTGGCCTGGGTGAAAGAGCAAGACCCTGTCTCAAAAACAAGCTAACAAAAAACCCCCTAAAAAACAAAAGAAATGGGTTTGAGAGAGAAGAAGAGAGAGAAACTTAACTGTGGGTGTTCATAGTTAGGTACTCGTGGAGGACCACCTACCATCAGACGGGAGTGGCTAGCCCTTGTTTTCATTTATGCAGACAGACTTCCTTTTCTACCCTGCTGGTTATACCAGGTACAAATAGGGATGCTGCAGTAGAGCAGAGGAGCTAAACGTGGCTTCCTCTGACTTACATAATAAAATAAGAATCTCCCCAATGGCCCTTTCCTGTCTGCTGGTCTCTGTGATGAAGTGGGCCACCCTAGGGACAGCTTCACTTAAGGGCCTCCCCAGGGTTATCAGGTCCACAAAGGGTCTTGGGATCAAATGTACAGCTAAATTGATGAGATCAATTCATTAAGATAAAGACTTCTACTTCCAAAGCAGTATGGTGCTTGGGTCAGTGTCTCTTTAGAAATTAATGTATAGATAAAATATTTCATATTAGGGAGAGCTCTGTGCTGCCGTTTCCCAAAGCTTTGGTTATTTGATGGGAGGGAAAGTCTTCTCGAACCTATGTCAGAATATTCCGCTTTGAAAGATGAGGGTTTTTCTTGAGGCTAGTTTTGTACCTGCTGTTTCTTTTAGAAATGATTGCTCTGTGGATTTAAAAGGTGACCCAAATGACTTTTTTATTATTATTATTTTTTAATGCTGGGAGGAGTTTGCGTGTGTGTGTGTGTGTGTGTGTGTTTTATCTCCTTCAACTCTGACCACCTGGCAGTCAGCCTAATCTCTGCCCTCGTGTTGATCTTTAATTCAACATTTAATTACCTATCTTGGTATCCATATGAATTTGATTGTTTTTTTGGCTTTTTTTGAACTCATAAAAGGTATCCAAGTTCCTGGAGGGCATAGTGCCCATCTCCTCCCATCCACCAGTGGACATTCTTTTCCAAAAGACACATGGCAAGTACCCCTCACACCTGAGCTGTGGTGGTTTGGGTTTGTCCCCTTTGCTTTTGTTTGCAGAACACCTTTTACTCCTTTTGCACTTGATGGTTCTGTTGTACTTGTAAGGAAAATCAGTTGAAATAAAAAGATATTAAATTGAGAGACAAAAAGATGCTGCCACACTCCCAGTTAGAGGCAGACTTTAGTCTTTATTTTCAGATTTATTTTGATTATAAAGTGTAGTCTCCCCCCGCCACCCCCTGTCTGCTTTTCTTTGTAGTTCTGTAATCAGAGGTCTGTTATTCTCTTTCCAATGCTATAATTAATAGTCTGGTCTAAAATATAAAAACCTCAAAGTTATTAATGGAAATGTCACTACTCACCTCATTTTTACAGAGGCCGCTTGGCCTCTAAGTCATTGAGTCTTTGGACAAACATCATTTAGCATTGACTATGTGCAAGAACTGTGCTGTATGCTGGGGATTTAAAGACAAAGAAATACAGTTTCTGCCTCTGAGCGTGCATCATCTCACTGGTGAGGCTCACATACAAACAAACAGGCAGAATTCAGTGTAATTGAGAAATGTTGTAATTGAGTTATATATAGGGTTCTTATTTTGCACGTCTCTATAGAGTAGTAGTTTCCATACTGTGCAGTATTTGCCTGTTCACTTGCCTGTTCCTTTGTGAGCTCTTGAGGGCCAGGAACAAATATGGATGTAAACATGGAACCATGAGCGAATAGATGTTTCTTATCAATGCTCAGCCTGTCTTACAAGGTGTTCCATAGTGGAACCACCTGGGAAACAATTGATTTTGCATTCTTGTTTGTTAGCTAAATGCCTGATTTGCTTTTTAGGATTCTTTTAGGTTAAATCATATGAAATTACCATTTTGTTGATAATTTCACATGGTTCCATGTAATAAAAAGAGATCAATTTTACAGACTTCTGGTTTTAGGTCATGCACAGAGGTGAAGTTCTGCACAGGTACTGGGCATCCTATATGTATTTCCACTAGGTTACTATTTCCGAGTGTGAGTCTCTATTGGGAACTTCAGAGAGGGAGCCTGTGGCCCAGCTACTCCTGTGTCACTCAGCTCTGGAGTGGAATTCTTCTAGGTAGTGCCTGTTTGTAGACTGGACAGGGAATAAAACCACTACTCTGTGCCCATTTATAAATATTTGCATTTACCTTGGAGAATGTACAAGACCCGGGCTTCATGCGTGTGTGAGAGAAAATAGCAAGTGAAAAGGATGTGTACACAGCAGCATGAATGGGGTGCTATTCTTAGCTGGGTCTCTAACCTAGAGAACAGGAAACAAGATGCTTCTGAATGTGGACTGTGGCTGCCCTATGCTAGAGCCAAGAGGCTTCGAGTCATAGGGAAACTCATGACAGTTGCTAGTGTCCTTCAGACCTTCCTCTTTTGTAGAAAGTTTCATTCTTTGTGTGTCTCAGACTGAGATGGAGGAGGGGGTGACTCTCTTTTCAGTAGTCACCAAGTGACTAAAAAGTGGACAACGCTCCACTGTGTGCTACAGTATACATCAGGCATTTCTAGTTCTAGTCCTAGTCCTGCTCTTAACTTTCAAAGGCAAATCAGGTTCAACCTCAATGTGAAAGAATAAACAGTAAATCAGAGAGCATTTATTATAAATTGCCAAAGAAGGTTTAGTCCAGTCAGCCAAGGTGCCCCTCTATTTCTCAAATGCTAAACCCACTCAGAATGAGAGGAGCTGCTCCATCAACCAAATAGATCCAGATTGTCTCCGTGGAAGAAGCAGCACAGCTGAGAAGCCCACTGCTCAAGACTACATCTGCCCTTTCTCTCTAGATCCCTTAGATCTAGATTTAATGTTTTAAATCTTTTTTTTTTTTAAGGCAGAGTCATGCTCCGTCACCCAGGCTGGAGTGTGATCTCAGCTCACTGCAACCTCTGCCTCCCAGGTTCAAGTGATTCTCCTGCCTCAGCCTCCCGAGTAGCTGGGATTACAGGCGCCCGCCACCACGCCCAGCTAATTTTTGTATTTTTAGTAGAGACGGGGTTTCACCAGGTTGGCCAGGCTGGTCTCAAACTTCTGACCTTAGGTGATCCAACTGCCTCGGCCTCCCAAAGTGCTGGGATTACAGGTGTGAGCCACCACGCCCGGCAAAACAGCATATCTTTAATTAGAACCCAACACGAGATGGTATTTCTTCAAAGAGGGCCTGAAATTGTGGTATTACCTCCAAGCGAACTTTATGAAAGTGATCGGGTCTGTATATAAACCATTTAATTTCTCCATTTCTCTAAATGGGAAAAAAAATTTGTTTTTGTTTCTTTTTTACTCAGAACACCAAGCCCATTCAGCCACCTCAAAAGAGGTTATAGCCAGGGCGCCCCTCTTAGAAGAAAAGACATTTTTTTTTTTCCTTAAGATTGGTGCATGGAAGCTTAGAGCCTCATTTCACCACCTCTCCTGATTTGATATAGATTTATGAGAAATGAATATAGGGAAAATACTGGCTGTAGACTTGACAACTGTTAACTTGGTGAACAGCATGTTCTTGTTTATGTTAACTGTGTACTTTGACTGTTCAAGATCCCCATTACTTTTCACTTGTCATGCCACAACATTGCTGCAAGTTAGCCTCCTTAGATAAGATACATGGCAGTTAGCTATCTTCACCTGATGGGGAGGAATAGGGTAGAGAAAAGAATGTGACCAGCTGTGGTCAGCTTCTCCGTGGAAGTGGTAACCATGTCAGAGCCAGGCCCTGGAGACCTGGCTTGGAAAAGAATGAAGTTTTCCTACTAGGAACTTCTGTAGAGCCCTAGACCTTTCCATCTTAGTGCCGAGTTAAATGAGTCACGTAGCCTTCAGGTAAAGTCATTTCCAAGGGATTTTGAGAATGTGCCCAGGTTGGTTTGGACTGTGTCACACTTACTTGTACTGGCTTATCTTTGCTACTAGTTTTTTTGTGTGTGTTATTGTTCTTCTAACTATTGTTGATGATTTGAGTGATGCGAAAGATTTTGATGATGGTAACTTTCTATAAGAGATGTAGAAGCAAGAGGCCCAGAGAATTGATCTTGCCCTTCATCTGACACATTGTGACCAGTTTGTTGAACATGGTAAGGCCTGGAATTGTCACTTCGAATGTCTTCTTAATCTTGGAAATTTGAAGAGGTCTGCAGCAGGGAGGCTGGTCAGGGAAGTAACTTTGCAAAATAAAATCTTCATACTGATGCAATCCCAGAGAACTTGCCTTTGGGTTTGTGATTGCAAAGTGTTGAATCAGTCTTTGGTGTGGATACAGAATATTTGAAGCTAGTTGAAGTGTAGGGGTGTTGGGACAGGAGAAATGATGAGATGAAGTCTTATCAGAGGCTGAAGGTCACCGGATATTTTCCTAGTAAAGGTTCCTTTGATGTGGAATTTATCCGTTTAGCCCACCTAATTGGAGTTATCTGGTTTCTGTCCCTGAAGATTCTGCTGTTGGCCCTGGACTACTTAATTCTGTTTGCTCACCAAATCGGTGACATAAGTTACAAGTTATGAGATTTAATGTTTAGAGTATGGTTTTGGATTATAGGTTCCTTGCATTCTTAAGTTAGCAGAAGGAAACCAAGAGAAGCAGCATGGTACAAACAAAACCCCAAACAAGTGCTAATGTCAGAGAGACCTGGGTTCAAATCCTAGCTATGCCACATATAAGTTTTATCATGAGAGTAAATTGCGTAATCTCCCAGAACCTCAGTGTTCTTGTTGCTAAATGTGCACAAAATAACTGGCTATCTTATAGAGACGTTGTGAAGTTAGAGTGAGTGAAGGTGACATGCCTAGTAAGGACCTGGCACGTAGAAGCACACAATCAGCTTTAGCTGTTTCTGTTATTAGCAGTGGACTTAGCACTGTATAAATCTGTCCCTCCATGCTTCCCACTTGCCCATTTGTCAAATGGACTTGACATTCCTTACTCAATGGTTGACAGGGAGCCAAGTGAGATATCTGAGCTGTTGAGGATGGATGTGTATCTCAAGATCCTGGCATTCAGACTGGGGCTCTACGAGTCGCACTATATTTGCAAGTTGTAGCAGAACTATATTAAAAACATGCCCTGCCTGTTTCCCCTCGTTGGTCCTCCCATTCAGAGAGGGGCTTTCTGGCCTTGTGCTTTAAATAGTCCTCAGACGGTAATGTGGATAGTAGATGAACACAATTCTTGTGAATCCATTTGCCGTGTGCTTGGGAGTTCTATTCTTAGACCACAATCACCGGAATAGAAAGCCTCCGACCCCACATCCGAACTGAAGCCATGTGGACCTGGCTAATGGATTTCTTTGGGAAGCTGGGACAAAGGACCGGGTCTGCTTCTGTCATTGACTAGGCCAGGTATGGAGCAGTCCATTAGAAACCAGTCTCCTCCCAATTGTCTGGAGTTTATGAGCCTGGCTTACCTGGGATCATTTTCATGTTATGATCCTAATTAAAGTTCAGCCTGTTTACTCTGCTCCAGTCAAGGAGTTACAGGGGGAATCAAGGCAGATAAGATGTTTATGGGTGAACCCTGTTTCATTTTCCTCGGATCCACAATTAAAGAGTTAACAGCACTTGTTATTTATTGAGCAGAACCGTGGGAGGGAGGAGGGCTTTAGTGCTTGTTTTGCTGCTTCTGTGAGCCCAGGGCTGCGCCAGCAGCATTTCACTTTTAATCCTTAGTATTGTTAGGCCTATACTTCCACCTATAGAGGTGGCAATTGAGGATCTTGACTTGCCCAGGGGTTCATGATCACGAACCTTCTACTACTTCATACCTTGAACACCATCTCTTCTAATAGATGGGCAACAGTATGGTCATTTCTGTGAAGATACTGGTGACTTAAAAGCATTACTAAATGTTTATTAAACACTTGAATATGGTAATTATATATGTGAGAATGGATTCACATCTAGGGCTCCTGACAGTATCTGTCAAGATGCTGGCCCCAAACCCTGAGTTTGTCATGTTATGTGGGCATATTTGGTTGCCCAACTCTGAAGCCAAATGATGCCAGGGAGAGGGAGCCTCCATACTGTGGGGGTGTTTCTAAGAGCAGCCTGATCCTTAATTATCCTACTAAAGACAGTGTCCTCTGTGATCTCAGCCTCATAACATCCCTGTTAAGATAGCAGGGGGCTGAAATCATTTGTTCTCCTTCACATTGAGGGGAGACTCAGGCACAGATGAGAGACAGAGGCACAGAAGTTAAATAATTAGTCCAAGGTCACATCAAATGATTTCCAACTCAGCTGATGAATCTGTCTAGGTCTCGGTCTCCAAATATTGCAGCTTCCCTTACAATGTAATTTGATCTCAAACACTTTACGTGTCTTATTTTTCTTCCTCCTTTTTCTATTTTGGTAAATAAGATGTTTTTTACACCTATTGCCTGATTAATGTTGGGTTTTAATTTAGCCCTTCAAGATGATCAATGACTTAACCGAGGAAACTGCTGCCAGAATGTAGTTTATAATGTACCTTTTTTCCTATACTCGGTTTTCTGCTTCTGTGTTTTGTACATTGTCAGTCTCTGTGGGTTAAGAACTTTGGGACTCTCAAGGGTCATCTTGACAGAGGAGCTTCTGCAGTTGGGAATTGTTACCTTTCTCAGAGCAGTGCTATTGTGAAAAAAAAAATCTAGGCATTTTTGTTCTCAGCTTCACAGAGGAAGTGAAGCACATTCAAGGGTAGCCCATTGGCTTCTCGTATAGGAATAGTATAGATTTGGCTTATTTTATTCCTTGCTTATTATAATATTATTATTCATAAGCATACCTTTTCAGTTACCCTCATGATTTACTATCTGTAAGAGCATAAGCTTACTGTTTGTGTAATATTTGTCCCTGTATTTTAGATGGGAGTTGCTGAGGTGGTATAAGGTTTGGTAACTTCATCCGGCCTCTCAGGGAAATAACCAAGTTGTTCAGATTCTTAGCTGTATTATGTGAAGTTGTTTGTCAGCTTCATTGCTTACTACTGTGAAATAAGTTATAAAGAGGAACTTTTAATAAAAATAAATGGATTCACTCAGGGGAGGGGTATTCATTGTTGGTGAAATATGTCGAGTACCAGATGCTTTTTGGTCTCCCAAAGACCTATCAAACTGCAGATCTTTTGGCTTTGTAATATATTCAGTTCCACATTTATTCATTCAAGATTTTTGTGTCCTCATTATGTGCCAAGTACTGGGTTGGACACTAGGTGACAGAGATGAACAAATCCCTAATCTTAGGATTTCACAGTGGATGTTGGAATTTAGTACCGTTTAGCTTCATTAGGTTCTGCAGTAGTCCCAAGATTTTCCAAGATCATCCTGTCCTCCAGTGTTCTATTGATTCAACTTCAGAATATATCCCAGACTCTGTCCCTCTTTACTCCTCACTGCTGTTGCCCTGGGTCCATCTGCCATCATCTCTCACCTGGATTATCTCAGTAGTTTCCCAACTGGTTTCCTTGTTTCCATTCTTGCCTCCTCCTGTCTACTCTCAATATAACAGCTAGAACAATCCTTTTACAATGGAATTCAGATCATGTTTACCCCTCTGTTCAAATTCTCCAGTGACTTTCCATTTTTTACATGATCTGGCTCCTACTACCTGTCTCACTGTGTTTCCTACTACTCTCCTGCTCTTTCTCCTCTTAATAAACACTGGGCTCATGGTGTTTCCTTTAACATGCCAGGCATGCTTGACCCTGTCCTGTCTCAGGGCCCTGCTGTTCCCTCTGCCTGGAACATTCTTCCCATAGTGTCTGCATGGCTCGCTCTCTCACTGCTTTGGATTGCTGCTCAAAAGTCACCTTATCAAAGGCCTTTCCCAAAGGTTTAAAAATCATTCTACTATAAAGACACATGCATACATATGTTTATTGCAGCACTATTCACAATAACAAAGACTTGGAACCAACCCAAATGCCCATCAATGATAGACTGGATAAAGAAAATATGGCACGTAAACACCATGGAATACTATGCAGCTATAAAAAAGAATGAGTTCATGTCCTTTGCAGGGACATGGATGAAGCTGGAAACCATTATTCTCAGCAAACTAACACAGGAACAGAAAACCAAACACCGCATGTTCTCACTCATAAGTGGGAGTTGAACAATGAGAACATACGGGCACAGTGGGGGGAACATCACACACCAGGGCCTGTCGGGGGGTGAGAGGCAAGGGAAGTGATAGCATTAAGAGAAATACCTAATGTAGATTATGGGTTGATGGGGGCAGCAAACCACCATGGCACATGTGTACCTATGTAGCAAACCTGCACATTCTGCACATATATCCCAGAACTTAAAGTATAATTAAAGAAAAAGAAAAAGAAAAAAAAAGTCACCTTATCAAGACCCTCTAGGCTACTCTGCATAAAATATACCCCACTTCATATTTCCTATTTTATGTCTGACTCCCCCTCCTCCTTCACTAAAACGTAAGCTCCATAAGGGAAGGGATTTTGTCTGTTTTGTTCTGTTGTATCCCTAAATACCTAGAAGGTGCTCAGTAAATATTTGTTGGTTGAATGAATAAATCAGCCTATTATTTAATCAGTCAATGTCCTCTGTAAAAAGGACTTCTCATACCAGTGGCACATATCTGTACGATGGTCAGTGTAGGGAGGGACATGGTCAGAATGGCTCTGTCTGTGTGGGATAGTTTTTCTTAGTATAATCCCAGAAGACTCCTATTGGGGTTAAGCCACAGATTTAGCGTTATTAGTACCACTCTTTAATCATAAAGTCAGAGGATGTTATGATTGGAAGGGATCTGGGGGACTGTTTGGTCCACTTTTCTCATTATTGATGTGAGAATAACAGAGCCTAGAGAAAGTAAGTGAATTACTCACAGTCATAAAGCTGTAGGGGTCAATCTGAAATTAGGCTTCTGACATACGATTCTGTAGTCTTTCCTGCATGTGTTCCCCCTGGCTGAGACAGTTCGTGGGCTTTCAGAGTTGACAATTTTCTCTCCAGTCTCTAAACAGGAGCTTTTATCTGGACATTCTAGGTTAGCATAGATGGACGATGACCCTGTAATGTGTGGAAAGTCCCAAAGGGTGAGCACTGTGAATGGGAACTACCCCAGATGTGTCAGGAGCACCACAGGCACGCTCACTCTTCCATTGGCAGGAGATGTGTAGGGTGGAAAGGAAACCAAAATCAAGACCCTTTGTTGCTCCAGTTCTTTTATTACATGTCACAGTCGAATGTGTCTCCATTTAAATTCAGATTTTTTGATGAATGGCCAGACCAGCTGCAGGCCCTTTGGGCCAGAAGCCTTGATCTCGCCAACTGTTCATTTTCTTGATGGACTTCCTTATTTCAGGCATTTGTGTGTAGCTGGTCTATTGTGGAGTTGTCAGAGGGGTGTAGAGCCCCCTCTTCGGGACAGTCAGTCCTCCCTGTGCAGCATGTCCTGAAGCTGGCCTGCCTCCATCCTCTTTCTAAGTGTGTGAGGTCTTTTGTTAAACAGGGTAAAGTGAGGGAGGACTCCTAAAGAGAGAAAAACTCCTCCAGCATTTGCTGGAACATGTTTGTGAACTGAGCAAGATGTAATTGGGATGGCATAAAAAAAAGACTTACATTTACTTAATTTCTTGCTGTCTGGTTTGTGATATATGGTGCCCCAAACTGAGGTTAGAAGGAGCTTTGATCACATGTCAAGGAGGTGTCATATTTAATTCTACTCCCTGTGGCCTCTCTTACAATACCAGTCATGCATAAAGCCCGTGGTTTTGCTGCATCTAGTTTTACTGAAGCAAAGGCTCTGGACTTTCATAGTTTACACTGACATATTTCTAGTTTGCATCTGAAATGTACTCTGAGGATGCTGACTTCCAGATAGCCATTTTTGGGTTAAGGGAAGTTCAAGTCTCCTGAGTATAGTAGCTACACCACCTGGAGAGCTTCATTTTGGTTTGGTGACAAAATTTATTTTAGCTTAGTTTTCTTACATTAGGTGGGCAAAATAAGAAAGGCCAGAAAAGTTTAGGACAGTTTTCTGAGACACTCAGCAAAACTATGAGGCCTAGAATTGAGAACTGGGTATTACCCTGTAGATGATGTCTTTTCAAGCTGGGCCAGTGGAGTTTCTGAGCAGCAGCTGCATTCTCCTTGTACATCTTCAGGTTTTGTAGGATTACCTTTAGCCCTCTAAGTGATCAGATCCGCCTCACTGTCACTCATGGGAGCCCTTGATCTGGACAACGTGGACCTTGAGTAGCTGAGTTCAAACAACTGAGGTGGCAAGAGGGATCTCCCCCTTGGTTCTTTTTTTTTTTTTTTTTTTGAGACAGAGTCTTGCTCTGTCGCCCAGTCTGGGGTGCAGTGGTGCGATCTTGGCTCATTGCAGCCTCCGCCTCCTGGATTCAAGTGTTTCTCCTGCCTCAGCCTCCTAAGTAGCTGGGATTACAGGCACCCACGACCATGCCTGGCTAATTTTTTTATTTATAGTAGAGATGGGGTTTCGCCATTTGGGCCAGGCTGTTCTCGAACTCCTGACCTCAGGTTATCCACACGCCTCAGTCTTCCAAAGTGCTGGGATTACAGACATGAGCCACCGTGCCCGGCCCTTATATATATTTTTTAATTGAAGAGGTAGAGAAGCAATCTCAAGGTCAGGACAACTTACCCTGAGGTTCTCACTTGTCAGGGATTGTGCTGGATTCTGACTTAGGTTCTGCCATCAAACACAGAATGCCCTGATCCTTAGAGGCAGAGGCAGCTCTTTAGCCTGTAGGGTAAATAACCGGGAATGGAATTCTCACCAATTCTTATTTTCTATGCTAAAAGTTTTACTTTAAGATTTAGGCCTGCTTTTTTCTTTCTCTCTGTCTCTCTCTCTTTTTTTTTCCCCCAGTAACAGTTTAAAATTGGTGCCTTAGACGCAAGCAAAAAGATATTAGCCCAGCTTTAGAAATAAGTGTGAGTCCACATGAAATTTTTTAGTTTCTCCTCTCCCTTTGCTTTTTGCTTTCTTGGTAGTATGCTAATTGTATTCTTTTTCTGCATCTTTTTTCCCCATTCTTTGGCAGATATTATTACTTGTCTTGAAAGAGTAGGTGAAGAGCTGTTTTTAGGACTCTTTGAAAGGGTACAGTATGGATGACAGTCTTGGCTAAATGTAATCAGATCCAGGAAGCTGGAGTCAGTGTGAGCTGGAATCAGTTCAAATTAGCAAAGCACTGGCGCTCAGTGGCAGGAATACAAGTGACCACAAAGTGTTAAACACATCTGGAAAGGGATTCTGACATCATCCTGAGAATCTTTGGGGAATACATATAGCCTGTAGACCCATTCCTCTTTGACCCTATAAAGATTCTTTAAAGAGTAATACCCTGAGTGGTTTTCTGGCCAGCTTGCCTGCTCATTTATCTTTGAGGAGGTGGAAGGAGACAATATGCCTCGTGGAGATCCACAGGCCCCAGAGGTGTATGGATTGTGCATTTGGAAGTGCTGAAGCTGAGAGACTGGGTCTCTTGGTGGACCCCAAGGGATCTGCTTTTCCTCTACTCATTGTCCCTACACAACTTTTCCTGGCAGCCGGCATTGCTGTTTAGATGGGTTGTTCTTTGCTGTTTAAGTTGTTTGGCAGTGGTGTGTCAGGATGCGGGTTTTCTGAATACTTTCCCAGCTGGTTACTTGAGTGGTGGTTAGGGAGGGGCTGTTCTGGGGCTGCTCTGGAGCTGTTGAGGTCGGGTGTCTGTCTGGATACTCACAGCTGGTCTGTAGAGGAGAACGCTGTTCTCATTCTGCTGCCCTTGGTGGTGCTGTGTGTGGCTCTTTAGATGTGGGTGGAGATGAGTTGGGGGAGTTAATGAGATCTTTTTTTAGCTGCTTTTGATATAGTCTGTACTACAGGATTCATTGTGACTTTTTCCCTTAACCTGTGCATACTTCTCTGCTAGCCTTTGTGAAAGAGAGTTCAGGCCCTCTTGCCCTCTTGCTCTTTCGCTCTCTCTTGCCCTTCTGCCTTCTGCCATGGGATGATGCAGCAAGAAGACCCTCACCAGAGGCAGGTTCCTTGACCTTGGACTTCCTAGCCTCCAGAACTGTAAGAAATTCTTTTCTCTTTTCTTTTCTTCTTTTCTTTCCTCCCTCCCTCACTTCCTTCACTCTCTCTCTCTTTCTTTCTCTTTTCTTTTTTTTTTTTGAGGCGGAGTCTCGCTCCGTCCCCCAGGCTGGAGTGCAGTGGCTCGATCTCGGCTCGCTGCAAGCTCCACCTCCGGGGTTCACGCCATTCTCCATTCTCCAGCTTCAGCTCCCGAGTAGCTGGGACTACAGGCGCCCGCCACCAGGCCCGGCTAATTTTTTTTTGTATTTTTAGCAGAGACGGGGTTTCACCGTGTTAACCAGGATGGTATCGATCCTTTTTTTTTTTTTTTTAAATTATGCAGTCTGTGGCATTCTGTTATAACAGCATGAAATAGACAAAGGCTCCATTTTCAAGAGCAAGCCCTTTTGTAGTTTCTGAGCTAATTATGACTGCAAAGGAAGTTCTATAGGTAGCCTCAGATCTACCACCTAGTAAATCTGCTACTAACCAGACCTAGAATCTAGGATTCTAGATCAAGTGCTGGGCAACATGATACCTCTGCAACTTGGCACCTCCCTATATCCCTCCAGTTGGTTTGGCCCGTCAGGACTAATATTACCCCTCATATCCTAGTCTCTCTTGTAGGCAGAAGCCTTACCTAAACCCTAAGCTGCTTAGCTCACATTCTGTCTTGCTTTTTCTGTTTTTTTTTTTTTTTTTAAGGAGGGGGTTCAAATATAAAATATACAGGAAAGAAATATAATGAACCTCCATGTACCCAACACCCGGATTAAACAGTTATCTCAATTTTGCCAGACTTGTTTCATCTACTTCAATCTCCCTAAACATTTACGTTTGTACAGGAAAAACTGGATAAATACCTAATTCTCCACCCTATCTCCCATTTTAAGTCATTTTTCAGAATAATGAGTTAGTGACTAGTAACCTCCACTGTAGTGACCAATAGTTTTTTTTCCTGAATATCGTAATGAGCTCATAGATTATTGTTTGCATTTGAGCCCATTGTAGTCACTATTAATTGTTTTAGATGCTCATATTGTCTCAGGTTAATAAGTATCTCTTCAAGTTGACTCCCATGGCCTTTTGACGTGATCCTGTTGGACTTGGATGGCTTCCTTGCTTTCTGGCAAAAAAAAAAAAAAGATGTTCCAGGATCTATATCCTGCACCATACATAGAGTCAGCCATTTCTCTAGGGGGTCTTGATTCCTTTTAGTAGAGAACACAGTTTGGGCTCTAGGACTGAATTACTTTTGTGAACCTCCTCTCCTGCGATTATAGCCTGCGCCCCTGCTTATAGCCAGTAGAAGCTCTTGTTGGGCATCAACAGATCGAAAACCACCATGTAGTTCTGCCTCACTCTTACAAAGATTCATCTCTTGAGAATTTTGTGCTCTACCCCCGTCGTAGTCTTTATGGTTTTGAAACTTTTGCTTCAGTCACCCTGAATTTTGCCAGCCATAGACATGCCATACCTTGGATTGCCAAACTGCCCTCACTGGAGCCAATTTCTCTGGTTAGAATAGTTGTCCCAACTCATGCTTAATACTCTAGTAAGCAAGGTTCCACCTGGGCTCAGGTTAACTTTTCTCCTTTGGGCCCTGTGTTCTACCAGCATTCCATTTATCTGAAACCCTCCCTCACCTCATCAAGATCTTATCTGGTCTTTAATGATTTACTCTGCTGCTTCCTGGGTTCTAAAGAACCCAGTTCAGGAGTTCCTCTTTCAGTTGGAGATCTTATTGGCCTGTCTCGTCAGGTTGGTGTCAGCCCAGCTAGGATTAAGCAGAATGGGGTGGGGGGTTGTAGTGCACTTTTGACACAGCGTGTACCTGGCTGACTACTTCTCTGTCTTTTTTTTCCTAATGCAATTCATGAGTCTCAGCATCTTCTGAATGGTGTTTAGTAGGTCATCATGTTGAGTTCCTGCTCTAGGGAGTAGCATACTCTGGCTCTGTATCATTGGCAAAGGGATTTAAGGTTAGATGATAGGCTGCAGTTTTGTTAAATGGAACAATATGAAGAGATGGCATTATAAAGAGGCTTGGCAGCAGGGCCCATTTGAATGGTTGGTTCTTGATTCCCATGTTGATATAGGCAGATCCTTGACAGGAATTTTGAATGGTCCCAAATGTGGTAAATCGCTGGTACATCAAGTCATCCTCAAAGTTGTCTGTGTAACTGTCTTGAATGCAGTTTTGTGAATCTCTGGTGATTGTCTGTATAGGGCTTAATCATTTAGTTATTTTAGTTGAGCCTGTTTAACTTCTTCAAGAAGATAAGATATGTGAAAGAGATGCAGACAGTAGGGAAAAAGCTAGGAGCTTTGCTCCCCCATCCTCTACTTGGGTTCTGGAACTGGACTCATAGGTGAGTAGTGAGGAGCTGGGCTCAAGCGAATTAATCCCGGATCTAGCTGTGCTATGTGTTCGCTCCAGTCCTTGTGTCAAAGTTCACTTTGAGCCACTCAGAGTAGCGTGTAGAGTGGTCATTCAGGACTGTGCTAACTTACACTTCATTGTATCAAATGGGAGATCCAGTAATTTATAGTCTATTATTTCTGGAGTCTGGAGATGACTCTGTATAAGCTTTGCTGAAGCAGATTTTATTACATTAGAAGAGAACCTACCTGGCTGCATCCAACACCAGAAGCTTTTAGATGCTAAGTAAGGAGGTCATAGTAAAGGTAACAGAATGACTCTGGAACCCATTACCCCACCCAAGAAGGAGAGTAATGAATTCCGGGTTGCCCTCTTTTCATTTCCCTTTGATTTTGAGTAATAAATTCCCTCCTTACTTCCCAGCTGAACAATCTGGGAGTCTGTATTCCCTAGAAAGACTCTGTTCACATACCCATCAGACTAAATTAGGTGAAATCTCTTTGGCCTTAATGAATGTTGAAGGATTTTAAAGGGCTAATGGAAATTCTTCTAGAAGTAACAATTCCCATTCTATTGGTGAGGCAGTTCTAAAGAAAGTCCCTGAACCTCTTAGGTTATTTTGTACAGCAAAAGAACCAGCATTGGGTTTTCTTTGCTAATAGATGACAGGGAGAATGTAGACACTTGGAATCCATGGAGAATCTCTAAGTTGCATTTTAGCCTTCATGTTATGTCTCCTTTCCTAACCTTTTTACCAGAGCTGATCACAGGAAACAGCATGATAGATTTGCATGACCTAGCTCCCTGCCTTCTCCTGCCATTCTTTTAGAAAGTGGTGAGTGGCTGCCTGCCAGGTAAAATCTGGGTGACAAAATCCAAAGTTAGATTCAGAGTTATAAGCATAGCCCCCACCCAAGTTGCTTCCAAAGAAAAGAAAGGAAGAGTCTTGCGTAAAATCTTGCTTCCTTGCCTTTAAATTGGGTACTTATTGAGTTACCACATTAGAATCGTGCGTTGTGCTAGTTGTTGTACTCCTGTTGATTGATTAATTTCATTCTACATTCATGGAACACCAACAATGTGCCTGGTACTATGCTGAGTACCTGAGATAAAAAGATAAACAGGAGTTGGTCCTTACCACTTAGAGCTCACAGTCTACGACTGCGAGAGTGTGGGAAGGTGTGATAAGAGCTATAGTGGTCTTGCCACATAATTTGCATTTGTATCTTAAAGCCAGTGGGGAACCATGGAAATATTTTAAGCAGGGGAGTGACATGATTCATTTGCATTTTACTTTTTTTTTTTTCTTTTATGAGACAGAGTCTTGCTCTGTCGCCCAGGCTTGAGTGCAGTAGTGTGATCATAGCTCACTGTAACCTCAGACTCCTGGGCTGAAGTGATCCTCTTGCCTCAGCCTGTTAAGTAGCAGGGACTACAATTGTGCACCACTACACACTGCTATTTTTTTTTTTTTTTTTTTTGAGATGGGGTCTCACTCTTGTTTCCCAGGATGGAGTGCAGTAGCGTGATCATGGCTTGCTGCAGCCTCACCTACCTGGGTTCAAGCGATCCTTGTGCCTCAGCCTCCCAAGGTGCTGCGATTACAGGTGTGAGTCACTATATTTGGTCTCATTTGTATTTTTGAAAGATCACTGGTGGCAGTGAAGATACCAGTGGGTTGGAGGGAGGGAGACTAGAGGCAATAACAGTTTAGATAATAGATATTTACTGAGCCCCTGCTAAGTGCCAGGCACTGATCCAGGTGCTGGGAACCTAGGGGGTGAGTGAATAAGACAGTCTCTGCCCTCATGGAGTTTACATTCTAATAGTGGTGGAGTAGTGTGGTGGTAGGAAAGCAGACTATATACATGCAACAAATGATATTTTTTCAGATGGTGATAAGTAATTTGAAAAAATAAATAAATAGAGCTATGGGAGTTAGAGTGTTTGGGCATTGGGATGGGTACTAATGGGAATGGGCAGTGAAGGCCTCTCTGAGGAGGTGATATTTGAGCTGAGGCAGCTATGAGAAGACCTAGGCAAGAGTGGTCCTGATGGGTAGAACGGCAAGTGCAGGGACCTAAGATGTGAACAGGCTTGGCACGGTGCGTAAGCACCGTAAAGATGGTCAGAGTAGCTGGAGCATAGTGGAGCCCAGAGGAGCAAGTAATAGTCAGTTGAGGATGGAGCACATTCTAAGCCATGGGAAGGAATCTGGATTAATTCCAGTGGAGTAAGAAGCACTGTGATTAATTAAATCAGGGGTCAGCAAACTACAGCCCATGGGTCAAATCTGTCCTGCTGCCTATTTTTATGAATAAGCCATATTGGAACAGAGTCACACCCATGGGTTTGTATATCATCCATGGCTATTTTTAATGTTACAAGAGCAGAGTTGAGTAGTTTCAACAGAGAACATATGGCCCAGAAGCCTAAAATATTTACTATCTGGCCTTTATAGAAAAAGTTTACTATCCCTGAATTAAATGATCTAATTTAAGTTTTGAGGAGACACTCTGGCTACTGTTGAGATAATTAATGGTAGGAGACAAGAGTATATCTGAATAGTTCAGATAAGAAATAACTAGATGTTGAGCCACCAGAAAGCAAAGATCACACCGTTTTTGTTCTGTTTAAAAACACCTAGCTATGCTTTATACTCATTAAATATTGTTGAATGAATGATGAGATGCTGAATAAGGGAGTGCCAGTGAATATGAAGTGGAAGTGAGGTTTTGAGAAATATTTAGGAGGTAAAAAATCAGTGCAGCTTATTGTTGACAAGGTGAATAGAAATAGGAGTAGGACAGAAGGAGGACTGTAGATGCCCTTCAGGCTTCTGGTTCAGGGATCTTGGTGCATGGTTGGTGTTCCATGAACCTAGAATGAAATTGGTCAATCAACAGGCTATTAACTGAGACAGGAGAAGTGGAGATACAAAGAGCATACACTGCCAGGAAGAAGGAATTAATCTTTGGACATGAGACTCCCGGGACATCCAGGTAGAGATGTCTAAAAGGTAATTGGAAAGACAGAGCTCGGTGGCATGATGCCTAGACTTATGGTAACCAGAATTCTGGAGTCGTTAGCTAGTGTGGGCTCTCCTAAGAAGGGTGTGTGATGAGAAGGTCAGGGTTGGATTTCATAAGGCATTCATTTCCATTACATTTTGGATCCAGAGAGGAGGCAAAGGTAAACTAGCTGTGTGGACAGTTTGCATCAGTCAGTCAGTCAGATCATCCCATGACCATGGCATATTTTTTCTGCAGAAGCTGATAGGCTCAGATGAAGCCTTGCCTTATCTGTTCCTCTGGCTGCCAACTTCTTTCTCTTAGTTGGGTTGACTGGGGCAGTGGTGGAGGTTTCTTCCCAGACTCTCTGCTAAGGTTGGAACATTTGTGGCCTTTTAATTCTGTAGGTGATTCATATTTGCATTTATCTTTTTTTTTTTTAAAAGAGACAGGGTCTCATCCTGTCACCCAGGCTGGAGTGTGATGGCATGATCATAGCTCACTGCAGCCTCGACCTTCCGGGCTCGAGTGATCCTCCCACCTCAGCCTCCCAAGTAACTGGGACCACAGGTGCGTGCCACCAAGCCCAGCTAATTTTTTATTTTTTGTAGAGACAGGGTCTCCCTATGTTCCCCAGGCCGATCTCAAACTCCTGGGCTCAAGTGTTCCTCTCACTTTGGCTTTCCAAAGTACTGGGATTACAGGAGTGAGCCAACATGTTTGCATTTATCTAGTTGAGGCTATGGGTAGGTAGAAGTGTCTAGTTGTTCTTGGTGTTTTGTTAGAGCAAGAACTCTCTGACACAAGGGTTAGGCAAGTGGCTAAGTTTTATTAAACATTGTTAAATATTAATAAATTTATTAAATATTATTAAATTTATTAAATATTGTGGGTTCTTTTAACCCACAAAGCTAGATAAACCCATTAGAAGTCCTGAACAATAGCTTCCCCTTTCCTTTTTGTCTGGGGAAGGGGAACCACAGAAATACTTAATAAAAAAGCACTTGTGCTGAAAATGGTCTTAAAACTGGATGCAAATCTCCCCTTTACAGAAGTTCATTATGAAAACCCAAGGATGAAATCAACATTGTAAAGGGAGTAGGGAAGGAGGACCACTCTCTATCCCGCTCTTCCACCCCCCTCATATTTTTTTCAGCATACTGTCACACCTCTGTTGTTTGTACATTTTTAGAAGACACTTTTTGAACACATTTTAACCCCGTCTTACATATAATATTCAAATTTTAGGGTCCCATGTTTTATGAGTTTCTCCTTTTCTAAAGAAACAGTTGAGTAATAGTTTTGCTACTCCTCTAACCTAAATTATTCCTGTCATGAGGTTAGTGACTTCTGACAGGCAGAGGTAAGTAGTTTAAAGCCTGATTACCTAGTCCCAAAGTGGACGAAATGGAGCCTTGAACCAAATAAATAGGTAGTAAAGGTAAATTTAAAATATGAAAAAAAATTTTTTTGAAAGGCATATGTTGACGAGTATTATTTCCACTCCTGTCTGGTTCACCCTGCAGAACCCCTGCTCCTTATTGTGGGTGTCACTCTTAATAGTTCCTTATATATCTGTGCAGTGTTTCTTTATGTAAATAAAAGGAGATATGAACATATGTTCTTACCCCTCCATGTTCTTTTACATGAAAGGTAACTCATTATCTAACCTGTTCTGTACTATTTTGTCCTTAACAGTATGTCTTGGGGATCTTTCCTTGTTGGTACAGAGAAAGCTTTCTCATTCGTATATCAGAGCTGCATAGTATTCCATTGTGTGGATGGCTGCCTCCTACTTTATTGAATCAGTTCCTTACAAATGTGCACTTGAGTTGTTTCCAGTATTTGCTATTACAAGCAATACTTCAGTGAACAAAGGCAGCTTTTTAAAGGGTCGCACAGCACTGCATATGCTACTTAAAATGAGATTATTATTCTTCATTCTTAGAATGCCAGTTGGTTTTGTTGGTTGATAAATTCCCAATTACTTGTATTCACGAGTGCAACATTGATGATGAATCTGACATCCCTTCATAACTTAAGAATCATTAGTATGACTGCCCCATGGAGGCATACTGTTCTATCTCAGGTTTATTTCAATAATAAAACCTTTGGAAATTTTAATAATGAAACCTACTTAAGACCCTTTGCTTAAGAAGTCTGAATCACTGATCACTGCAATTACTGCCATGGCAGCTGTAGAGCAATTTAACAGGATAATAGTGAATAAGATAAATTACACTTCAGATTCTTAATGGATTGATGTGCAGAAGTATGCAAGGGAAGATGGGGGTGGGAGAGGAGCGCCTTTAAAATTTCAGCACACAGTAATAAAATAGGGAACTGGGCCATTGTAGCCGTTACTACTAGGAGTTAGTAATCTCGTACAAACCTCTGGGGCTCTGTGGTGGGTAGAATGTCCTGTTTATTATAGACAACAAATTGGGTTAATTCTCTTGTTTGTGTGCCTCTGTGGAGTGGGTGGAAATTCTAGGTGACTTGCTAATTGTCTTATTTGGAATACTCCCGTTTCTACTAAAGAATTAGTATCTTTGGTATAAAAATAAGGAGGCAGACCAGTTTTACAAATAGCTGCTGGCCAGGAGAATAACAGTTTCTGCCAGGTGAGCGGTTAAAAAAAGGCAGACTGGAAAAATAACTGTGGAATGGTGTTTCTTATTTACAAGGCTAACATAAAGTCTCCCTGTGTGTTGGGGATGGGGGAGGGGACGGATTGGCTAAGAAGTAAGTACAGTGCTTGCTTTGTATGTCCCTCGATTTGTGTTTAGGGGAGAATAGTGAGGATGTGGGCATACGGGTAGGCGTGGGGCCTGAGGAAGGGGTCCAAGGAAGCAAATCCAGGAGACTTGGCTGCAGTTCTACCCTTATGGACATTCCTTGGCACTTGGTCACATTGTGGACACCTCAATATCTGCTGGGTATTGATCTTGTATACCTTCATTCTCAGTACAAAACCCTTAGCACCCATTATCTCATTCTTCCCCACCAAAGCCCTTGGAGATGAAGAGCAGGAGAATGAAGTCTTTTCTCTCTTAATGTTTAATCAGCATTAACACACCTTTAAGTGCCATTGGATTTAGAGCAGTGTTGTTATTAAAGCAAACTAAATTGTCTTGAAGTGTAGAAAGCACTTTTAGAAAAAGAAGCAAGGTTAGGCTGAGAGAACAAGACAGATGAGGTTTACTCCTCTGAGCTGGAAAAGATCTTGTGTCAAAGGAGGAAGCCTCAGAGATAATCTGGGCCAGAAGATTCTGTGTTCAAATCCTGGTTCTGCCTCTTGGTCAAGTTATATAACCTCCGATTTATAATTATTTAAATCTGTAAAGTAAAGAGAGTGATATCTACCATGCAGTGTTTTTGTTTTTTTTTTGAAATGATTAAATGAGATAATAGAAATAAAGTTGGCCCTCAATAGGTGGTAGCTGATACTATTAATATTATTAACAGAGGGTCTTCTAAATAATCTCATGATAGTTTTGGAGCAAAGGAAGGCACTCTCTTTTACATGAGGAGATTGGTACTTCTGGCAGTAAATCAAGAGGGCTGCCTTTAGGGTTGGGAAGCATATTGACAGTATTGGAGGAAGGTGTTAGTTGCCATGGCAACTTGGGAATTCATTTGGAGGGAGAGTTGTGACTGGAGGTTATCTCACTGTAAGAGACTGACTGGTGGAGATTAAAAAAAAAAAAAGCTTGTCTGGCAGGAATGAAATCTTGCTTGCTGTATATCTGCAGGAAATACCAAGAGATGTGCTCTAGAGAAAGTTCCAAACATGAGTCAGAATGATGTGCAGGCCTTCTTCGGTAATGGGTGGTTGTGTCTTAGTGGGCCTAAATGCTGCCACCAGTTGATTGCTTTTGTTCGCATGTATTACTTTGGTAAAAAAAATAAATGTATGAATGGGATTTCAGTGAACAGGGTTTTATCGTGGGTTTTGTTTTTTTTTTTTTTGTCTTCTGAAAACATGACGTCAAATTGTTGGATATTTTCCTACAGTTGGTTTAGTCCCCAAGAAGGTTTTAGTAAAAGAGCATGAATACAGAGCGTACCTGAATCATTTACCTTGTTCCTAAGGTAAATGACATAAGGAATACAACTATTTCCTTTTGATTGGGCAATTAAGACTTTTTTTTTTCCTATAAAGGTTCTTCTGATAGTGCCACTTGATTACTGATTTTGAAAAGCCTCTTGGTATGATGTACTTAATGTCCATTGTTAGTTTGTCTGCTTGTTTAGTACATCTGCTGTTATCTGTTACCTTCTGATTGCAGCCTTGCCTGGAAACAGGGCTGGACCAAATGAACCCCTTAAAACAGCAAGATTCTGGAGTCGCTATTTAATTTTTTACAGGCTTCCAGTGCTTACTCACATCTATTTCCTTCCTTCCCTTTCAAGTTAGGGGTACCATTTGACTTGCATTGGCCAGCAAAATGTGGCCATACATGGCAATTCTGGGCAGAAGCAGTTGCCAGTATGGGACAGTTCAGTGCTCTCTTTTCTTGCCTTGGTGATGGTGAAAGTTTGTGAGCAGGTGGAACCTCTGTCAATCTGAGCTCTTGAACTACAATGATGGACAGATTGCCCCTCCCTGACCCTTGTTGGACACACAGCATAAAAAATAAATGAGCTTTTGTGAGGTTAAGCCACTGAAATTTTGGGGGTTAGTTGTTCATGCAGCAGAACCCAGCCCATTCTTACTGCCTTAATAGTCATTTAATACATATGTATTGAGTATTTAACTTTGTGCTGGGCACTGTTAGGTTGGGGATATAACAGTGAACAACACAGAAGTCTCTTCTCTAATGGAGATTACATCTATGAGGGAGACATAATAAATAAACAAAGATGATTAAATATTGAGATAAGTGCTATAAAAGAAAATAAACAAGATCATGTGATAGAAAAATCTCCAAAGAACAAAGAGGCTATGAGAAGGAAATGGGAATCCCCCAGGACTCTTATTAATGACTTTTAATATTTCCCTATATGTCTTAAGACTCTGGATACTTCTAGAGTAGTTTCTTATGCCTTGGAAAGGGGATAACACTGAAGGCAAGAAAGCAATGTGTTGTATTACTTGGTAGCATGTGACAAAATTAAATAACTAGTGTACTCCAAAATAAATGACAACCGAGAATGATATTAGTTTGCTCTGCATCTTTAGAAACTCATTAGTGTCCCGCTGGGTTTAGTGGAAGATGAAATCTGAGCTTTGTTTATGTGCTGTGTTAAGCCCCTCCCCGAGGGCATCCATCTTCAGCATTCAGACTTTCCAGAGATCTAGTTGCTTAGTAGGTACTGGTCCAGTTTAATTGTATTAACCAGACTCTCACACTGGGGAGAAGTGGAATGCAAATTGATGCATAATGCTTATATCTTACATAATATAATTTTGGAAGGAAATAGAATGATGACATATTTCCTTAAATCTTAAATGCTCTCCAGTGAAAACTTTGAGAATGGTTATAACTTTTCTGGAAGAAACATAGGGATAGAGCTCAGGTCTGATCATTGAGGAACATTAGGTTCAGTGCCAGTTGGCAATGATGATTTACTTTGTGTGACCGTAAGAAATCTCTTGGTACGAGGGTGGGCAGCACCTATTCTGCCTTGATAGGAAGAAATGAGAAAAGTGTTACTTGGGAGTTGTAATGGGGAAAGGAGAGCTTTATCCGCTTTTCTTTTCTTCCTTTTCTTTGGGGCAAACCAAAGCAATGAGAATAGGAGAAGGTCAGGAGAGGAGGCATGTCTAAATGACAGTTATAAGGAAGAATCAATTCATTCAAAAACTTTGGGCACTGGAAGAGTATGGGCTGTTTAATTCTATGCCCAAACTGGGAAACATGCTTTTGCTACTGCAATGAAGGGAATTCAGAGTGATGTGCATGGTGACATTTGCCCCTCATCCATCAAGCCAGTCTTATGATCATCCCTGGAGGAAGATTGAGAATCTCTAAACTGGGGCTCAGATTTTTCTTTCTGTCTCGAATATTTTAGTCATCTCATGTTGGCACATACTCTAAAAATCTGATCTGGGTGAAACTCCAGGGAAGTAGGAAAAATTGATCAAAGTAAGAACAGCATTGAAGACACACACATCCTTGCAAATATATGGGTTTATTGATACAGTGTAAATTTCCGTGCCAGGACACATGCCAACAGTTTAATGATGTGTATATAGCAAAGTCCCTTGTTAACCCCATTCAGAAACTCTAAAATGAGTTGCAAGGCTGAAAGTATTGAAGCCAAAGGCCAAAAACAATGATCATGTTACCTAGGATCTCATGAATAATTCAGCTGAGTTTAATGCTTTTTCCATGGTGAAACTAAAAAGCTGAAATATTTGGCATAATGTAGACAAATTGTACCCCGCTTCCTTTTGGGAGGATGGTTGGTCATGAGGAATGTAAGAAAGGGTGGAGAAAAATAAGGAATCTTTTCATATTTGTTTTAACCAAATATATGGAATCTCTCAACATTCCACCTCTAAAGAAGTAAAAATATAAAAATTCAAGTTGGGGATTTAAAGATGTTCTCTGTGAATGTTCATTAATAGCTGAAGATTTGGGCTTGAGAGGCACTTAGAAAATTGCTCCTAAAGTCCTAGAAAGACGGTCACAGAAATACCAAGAGAGAAGGAATGCTTGATATTCTTGGTGATAGGAATCACCAAGAATAGTGTATTGGTCTGTTTCAGAAAAATAATAGTAATTAGAGATGAACAAAAGAGCATGTGGATATTTTTGAAAGTTGTGTGCAAATTGAATTACTGTAAATCTAATCATAATTTCAAGGCATTAGAAAAGCATTATAACAAAACCTGCCAGAAGATTAGAATTATTTTTCATAAAGTGAACGTGTTTTTTTCTCTCCAGCTTAATTTTTAAACCTAGGTTTTGGCATATTGATTTAACTTAAATTGAGACCTCTGCCATTCAGGGGATAAAGCTCTGGACATTCTACATCCTTAGACTTCAGTTCTTGCCTCTTAAATAGGTAAACTCTCCTATTTCTTTCTACTTTTCTCCTAAAAATAATGAGAAGATAAGCAAGTTAATAGAATCTAAGAATGTTTGAGCTGGAAGGTGCTTAGAGATCATCTAGTGCAGGTCACTCATTTGACTGAAACTAAGACCTAAAGAGGTTATGTGACTCTTCAGAGTCTCCAGTTATAAAAGAGAAGGCAAATTATTATGAATAGGGCAAACATAACTCAAAGAAGGCATTCTTTTTATTAAAAAATATGGGAAAGGAAACAGACCTGGCTGGCATGGCCCATTGTTTTCATTCTCTATGTTTCTTTTTTTTTTTTCTTTGAGATGGAGTCTTGCTCTTGTTGCCCAGGCTGGAGTGCAATGGTGCGATCTCGGCTCACTGCACCCTCCGCCTCCTGGTTTCAAGCGATTCTCTTGCCTCAGCCTCTCGAGTAGCTAGGATTATAGGCATGTGCCACCACGCCCGGCTAATGTTGTATTTTTAGTAGAGATGGAGTTTCTCCATGTTGGTCAGGCTGGTCTTGGACTCCTGACCTCAGGTGATCCTCCCGCCTCTGCCTCCCAAACTGCTGGGATTACAGGCATGAGCCACCACGCCCGACCTTCTGTATTTTTTATTGCTTAAAATATGATGAGATGCCTGGACATTCAGCTGCCATCTTGTGATGTAAAGTGCTGTGTTAACTCACTGAAGAAAAATAGAAGGAGCCCTGCATCCTTAATGACAATCATCAAGCTGCCTTACCAGCTATGCTTGTCCCTCCTCCAGGTTTCTTCATTGGAGGTCTTCTTCTGGATATCATGGACAAGATAATTCCATAAGGAATAATCCAAAATTGGGACAAAATTTTGGTAATCTGTTTGAAGTCAGTGGAGAGCTAACAAAGCAGTAGGATATTATGGAGCCAAGATCTTGGAGAACAAGGAAATTCGAGAGTGACATTGGGACAAACTTTCCCCTAGAGGCATATCTTCTGATTCTTAAAGAGGCAGCTGAGAGGCTAGAAATCTTTCCAGCAAAACTTACTTTTTTTTTTTTTTTTTTTTTGAGACGGAGTCTTGCTCTGTCGCCCAGGCTGGAGTGCAGTGGCGCAATCTTGGCTCACTGCAAGCTCCGCCTCCCGGGTTCACGCCATTCTCCTGCCTCAGCCTCCCAAGTAGCTGGGACTACAGGCGCCCACCACCACGCCCGGCTAATTTTTTGTATTTTTAGTAGAGATGGGGGTTCACTGTGTTAGCCAGGATGGTCTCGATCTCCTGACCTCGTGATCCGCCTGCCTCTGCCTCCCAAAGTGCTGGGATTACAGGCGTGAGCCACCACACCCGGCCACTTTCAAACATTCATGGCGCTAGAGGCTCAAAATTTAGGACCTGCCAAGGAGAGTGGGCCGTGGCAAATATCTTTGGCTTTGGGTTGCTATTCTGAGGTGCTGAACTTTAGGATCGAGTATGAACTGAAAATTGACTAGCTCTCATAGAGACTGAGGCCCAGCTTCATACCCTCTCATTCCCTGACTGGGTTAAGGATCTTGATTGGATGGCCAGTTTTCTTAGCTCCATCTCAGAAGCAAAGGACGATCCTCTTGGAGAAGTCTTAAATTATTTCTCTAATTTCTATATTTTTTCATATAAAATGTCCAGTATGCAGTTAAAAACAGCCAGGCATATGAGGTAACATAACAATATAATTTGAAACTAAGAGATGTAATAAATAATAGAAACAGATCCACAGAGTATCCAGATAATGGAGTCATCAGATATGGATTTAAAAATAACTTTTCAAAATATGTTTAAGGGTAAGATAAAAACAAGATATATTATTTTGGCAGAGAACTGGAAATTCAAAACTGGATAAAGTGACAAATATAAAACTAAAAATATAATAAATGAAAGTAAGAATTTAGTGGATGGGTTTTATGCAGAGTGAATAGAAAAGAGTGATGGATGAATTCTCAATAGAAAAAAAAGGAATCCAGAAAAAAATGGATTTATATCTTCAAAATAAGGAAAATAACATACAAATAAAATTCTATACAGTGTGAAAATATCCTTTAAAATGAAGGTGACAAGTTCTTCCATGCAAATATGGTTTGGGAAAATTTTAACAAAAGGGCTTATGATGAACATGGACTATATATATATATATATTTTTTTTTTTTTAAATTATACTTTAAGTTCTAGAGTACATATGCACAATGTGCAGGTTTGTTACATATGTATACATGTGCCATGTTGGTGTGCTGCACCCATTAACTCTTCATTTACAATAAGTATATCTCCTAATACTATCCCTCCCACCTCCCCCCACCCCATGACAGGCCCCTGTGTGTGATGTTCCCCATCCTGTGTCCAAGTGTTCTCATTGTTCAGTTCCCACCTATGAATGAGAACAGGCCGTGTTTGGTTTTTTTTTTCCTTGCGATAGTTTGCTCAGAATGATGGTTTCATCCATGTCCCTACAAAGGACATGAACTCATCCTTTTTTATGGCTGTATAGTATTCAAACATGGAATATATTTTAAGATAGATATAAGACTAAAGCAGAGGTAAGGAAAGGGTGGAAGAATAATGTGTGTAAATGATATATGTTCTGAAAAATAGAAATAAAGCCAATAAAAATGGGAGCAGAATGGAGGAAGGCAGATAAAAAGGGGAGAATAGAATCAGACTGTCACAAAGTTAATAAATAATTGGGAGTCAAAGAATTCGTTATTGAAAGCTGACAAACCAGATAGTAGGAGAGTAAGAACAAAGGGGGCTAAGGACATTATAAAAAGTATTAGTATAAAGATAACCACTAGAACAAAAATGCGGGCTCCCCTAAATAGAAAAACAGGCAAAGAAAACAAATCACAGAGTGAATTTAACATAATAGAAACAGTAAAAATAATATAAAATAATATGACAGGCTTAAGACTAAATATATCAGTAATATAAATATATAAATGAGCTGAAAATCACCTAATAAAAGGAAAATATTTTCAGATTGACTTTCAAGCAAAACCAATTCATTGCTCTGTAGAAGAGACATACCTAAAACAAAAGGATTCAGAAAGGATAAAACTAGTAGGATGACTTAAAGGCATACAAAGATGCTCTTAGCAGTGTTAATTATAAGACCCAAATAACTACCAAAATGCTCTTCAGAAGTAGAATGAATAAACAAAGTGTGGTGTATTCGTACAGTGGAATACTACGTATATAATGAGAGTATGAATATGAATTTTACAAAACAACATGGATGAATCTCATAATAAGGAGTGAAAGAGGCATGAAACAAGAGTGCATCCTATATGATTCCATTTATATGAAATTTTAAAAGAGGCAGGACCAATCTATGGTGATAGTAATCCGTATCATGGTCACCCTTATGGAAGGGTAATGACTGGAAGGGAAGCCAAAGGGGCTTTCAGAGCACTAGCGATGCTCTATTTTTTATCTGGGTGCTGGTTGCATGATTTTGTTAACTTTGTGAAAATTCTTTAAGCTGGATACTTAAGAGTTGTGTTCCTTTCTGTATCTACGTTACATTTTAATAAAAGGTTTACATTTAAAAATATAAACTATTTACAAACAGAAGATGAGGCTTGGGGTAAAGTCCCATGGAATAGCTGGACTTAGAGTCATCAGAGAGAATGATTTTTAATTCCAATTTCTATGAACACTGCCTCTAGGCTCTAAAGGCCATTTTCTTTTCTTTATGACACTTCAAGGTTGCTCCCTAGATTTGTTTTTGCCATCTCCAAATTAAAAATAGAGTCTAGAAAAACAGGGTAGAGAATGCAGAAGTACAGCCGAATACACAAAGGCATTTGGCATAGAGTAAACCATGGTATTTCAAATTGATGGGATGGGAGAGAGGAATGGATTTTTCAATAACTGGTTTTGAGACAACTGGGTAGCCATTTGGGAAAAAATTAAATTGGATCCCTGTCTTCCTCCTTATATGGAAGTAAATTTTATATTGATTAAAATATACATGTACAAAATGAAACCATAAAAATATTAAAAGAAAATATAGAGGTATATATTTTTAAACCATGGAATATAATGTAAGCCTGACTGAAAATTCAGGAGCTATGTAAGAAAAGATTGACAAATTTTAAAAGTTCTACATGGTTAAAAATAATATCATAAAACCAAAAGATGAACTGGGAAAAATATTTGCAACACATGAGAAGGGGCTAATTTCCTTTATAAAGTGTTCACACAGTCAACAAAAAGTCAAAAAAGATCAGTAATCCAAAGAAAAAATGAGTAAAGAACATGAACTGTTGTTTCAAACAGACTAATTAAATAACTTACTAACACCCGCAAAGACTTATTGCAACATGGAAACCTATGAACATAGGAAATGAATGATGCCAGGTCTTATTCATAATAGAGGAATACAAATTAAATTGCAAGTACAGTATGTAGTCATTTTTCACATATTAGATAAAAAACATTTGCTCATACATTGCATTCTGAGTACAGAGTAGCAAGAAGTCTCCTATATTGTTGAATGGGCAGTATTAGAAATAATTTAAAATGTATATACCCTTTGACTTACTGGTTTCCTTCTACCACTTTATTCTGTAGATACACCCACATCTACATTCATTACAGCATTGTTTATGGCAGCAAAAAATTGGAAACAATGGCAGGTACCACCAAAAAAGAGACTGGTTGAATAAACAAAAGCATAGCTATGCAGTGGAATGCTATGCAGCTGGTAGAAAGAAGGGGCAGATTGATATGTACTAATATGAAAAATCTCCAAGACACACTGTTAAATGAAAAAAATGTGGCACACGTGCCACGTTTTAAAAAGGGAAGGGGCGTATACACAGATGCTTGTATACACAGTTAGTATTTCTTGAAGGATATATAAGAAAATGGTTTCCTCAGAGGTATAGACCTTTGGGGAAGGGTAGGGATGAGAGGGAAACTTACTTGTCATTGTTTGCTGTTTTGTATTGAGAATGTTTCCCCCAGGTGAATGACTGTTATACCTATTTAGGAAAACAGACGAAACCAATAAAACCAAACTATTTCTATACAGTGATTATTAGCAGAGATGCCATTGGCATTTTAGATGCATTTTGGGACTGTTCCACACATTTAGGACATTACATTCCTTTCCCTTTGCACTAAATGCCAGTAGCACTTCCCTAGACACTGACAAACAAAAAGTGCCCCTGTAGATTTCTGAAAAGGCCAGGGTGTGGATTGGGGTGGTGGTGTTGTTTGAGTCTAAAAGAATGTAACTTCTCTTCAGGGTTTCCCAGTTTCCAGGTTATGTTGGCCTGGCAGGGAGGGTCTTGACCGACACGGATGGTTATGGACCTTTACTTAGTGAAAAACTCAAATGAACTTCCTTTCTAGAACTCATGGTTTTCATTCAGTGACACTGGACTTTGCCCTGGAGCAGTGACTGGTCAGGGAGCTGTATCTAAGTGGGAGTTGCACCTGTGTGGGCAAAAGTGTGGCACTCAGATTTTCGTAACAATGGGCAAGATTTCAGGAAGCAGGATTTTGGTTCCCTTACTTTAAAATGCATGGAGAATGGCTGGGTGTGGTGGCCCATGCCTGTAATCCCAGCACTTTGGGAGGCCGAGGTGGGCAGATCACCTGAGGCCAGGAGTTCAAGACCAGCCTGGCCAACATGGCAAAACTCCATCTCTACTAAAAATACAAAGCCTAGCATGGTGGAACATGCCTGTAGTCCCAGCTACTTGGGAGGGTGCGGCACGAGAATCACTTGAGCCCAGGAGGCAGGGGTTGCAGCAAGCCGAGATCACACCACTGCACTCCAGCCTGGGCAACAGACCGAGACTCCATCTCAAAAAAAAAAAAAAAAAAAAAATTAAAAAAAGCATAGAGGACTGGTTGTATCCTAATAGCACTGGTCCATTTTTCTGTGGTGTGCATTTTAGCTTTTTTCCTAACAAAAAAATCTTACCACATGATTCTCTGCCAACAGATTTTCCTGAGCTGGAAGGAACAGATGTTTCTGTTGGAAATGGGCATCTGTTTCTCCCCTCACTGTGGCGTGTGCTTCCTATGAGCCCAGGCCCAGGTAACAGTGAATTATCATTAGAAGGCTCTCTCGTAAGACTCATGGGGAAGAACCTATAAGACCCTAGTCTTCCAGGAGGCCAGAAGGAGAGTAGAATGGAGGGTGAGCTTCAGAGCACTGAGGACTGCAAGGGGGAACAGAGCTGCTGTCCTGTCTGCTTGGCAGTGACCAGCAGCTGCTTCTGGCCCTCCTGAAACAGGAGGCGAGTTACTGAGACAGTAGAGAAACCCTGAGTCTTTAGAACTGTATTATCTACCTGGGCCTTATAACCTGGACATGCCCAGGGGTAAAATATATCCAAGTAGAAATCTTCCTTCTCAGAACATACCCAGAAATAATGATTCTCTATTTTGAGTACTTTCTTGTGCAGTATACTAACCAGGTGCCTACTGCTATAAATTAATTTTTTTATTTTTCGTTTTTCTCTTTTTTGATGGAGTCTCGCTCCGTCACCCAGGCTGGAGTGCAGTGGCACGATCTCGGCTCTCTGCAGTCTCAACCTCCTGGGTTCAAGCGATTCTCCTGCCTCAGCTTCCTGAGTAGCTGGGACTGCAGGCATGCGCCACCATGCCCAGCTAATTTTTGCATTTTTGGTAGAGGTGGGGTTTCACCATGTTTGCCAGGCTGGTCTTGAACTCCTGAGCTCAGCTCCTCCACTCACCTCAGCCTCCCAAAGAGCTGGGATTACAGGCGTGAGCCACTGTGCCCAGCAATTTTTTTCTTTAGTCTAAGTGTGCACATTAATGCATAGGAAATCCCCATCTTTCCCCAACCCCCTAGTTTTTCTTTTCCTCTTTTTAAAAACTGGATTTTCATTCATTCTTTCTCTTTCCGCCTCCCATCCCCTGCCCTCCCCAAGGGGTGTTGTAGGTACCCCCAGACCATTGCCTTAAAGCGTTCAGGATAGTGCTCTGCTGATTTTTAAAAAACATTTAAAATAACATTTCCTGCTTTTTCTAATTAGAAAAGCAACATGTTTATCATAGACGGTTTGGAAAATACAGAAAAGCAAGGTGAAGAAAATAATTATCAAGGAAAATGATATGCCTTTCTTTTAAGCCATCATTTTCTCTCCATCTTTGCAGCCACAAACTCCTTTGTTCCACTTTTTACGTCTTAGAGTAGCTGGGGGTTGGCACACAGATGGTTGGAAGTCCTTGGATCTCACTGTGTTATAAGAGTACAGAAATACAGCAGGCAGCTCTTTGGCTTTGTTTTGAAGCCCTGCAGAATGGGAGAATGCTCTGCATCACTGGAGAACATTTGACTGCATTCATCTCCCAACAAGAGTGGTTGCTGGGAGGAATGAGCAGAAGGAGTGGTGTGTACCAGACTGTACAGGAGTCTTTCCTCCCTAGGCCTGGTCAGCTTTTGCCCTTGGACAGGGGAAGAGGATATCTGGGGATTTATATTTTCTATCAGAATTTGAGCCTTGTCACCTTGGCTGTCCCTCTGTGTCCTTGGGTTTTTAAAATGGAACCTCTTTGTTGTAAAATATTAGTTGTACAGTTGAATTTTTCAGAGTAGAATTGGGATCCAGAGTGAGAAACTTTCTCCCTGAAGGGGCTCCCTGGACTTTTGCTCTTGGCGAGTTGCTGGCAGATACTGACACTAGAAATAAGTGTCAGAGAGGTCTGATATCACTTCAGTTTCAGACTGACCCCAGAGCAACCCTTGAGGACAGCAGTGTGTAAGCTCAAAAAAGATTGTTCTAATTTTGATGACCCTCAGAGTTAAGGCTTCTAGGGGAACTCTTCATTTTCGTAAAAATCCGTCTGTGGGTGGTCACTGTGTTGAGAGATGAGAATTTATGGGTTGAAGTTGTTTTTATGATTTCAGAATAAGTGCTTCTACAACGGGATATTGGGCTTGGGAGTGTAGACGTTGTGGGACCAGGAGCTTTGCAGACTTCGCTTGTTCCCAATTTCTTGGATTTTTTTTTCTATCCCTTCATTCAGTTGATTCTGATGTCCTAGTATTTTTTCCTAGATCCCAGATCAAGAGATACTTTTATTCCTAATTCTCCCTCTGAAAATTCTATGTCTTTCAGAACAAGATAGGGGAAAAGAGAAATGAGCTTATTAAAAACTATGATATCACAAGGTCAGGAGTTCAAGACCAGCCTAACTAACATGGTGAAACCCCGTCTCTACTAAAAATACAAAAATTATCTGGGTGTGGTGGCATGTGCCTGTAATCCCAGCTACTCAGGAGGCTGAGACAGGAGAATCGCTTGAACCCGGGAGGCGTAGGTTGCAGTGAGCTGAGATTGTATCACTGCACTCCAGCCTGGGTGACAAAGCAAGACTCAGTCTCAAAAACAAAAACAAAAACAAACTACTATGGGCTGGGCATGGTGGCTCATGCCTGTAATCCCAGCACTTTGGGAGGCCAAGGCAGGAGGATCACTTGAGCCTAGGAGTTGAAGACCAACCTGGACAATGTAGTGAGACTTTATCTCTACTAAAAATAAAAAATAAAAAATTCACCGGGTGTGATGGTGTGTTCCTGTAGTCCCTGCTAATCCCAGAGGCTGGAGTGGGATGATTGCCTTACCCCAGGAGTTCAAGCTTGCAGTGAGCTATGATCATGCCGCTGCACTCCAGCCTGGGTGACACAGCAAGACCCTGTCTAAAACAAACAAACAAAAAACTAGGGTGGTTAAAAAAAAATCTTGGTGAACAACCTCTCTTGTGGATTGTAATTTCTCAAAGAAAAATATGATGTAAAGATTCTTTCTTTTACTCTCCCTTCCGGGTGTCTCATCAAAAAGCGTATATTCCTGAGCTTTGCTGGCAACCGTATGATTTTTTCTCTCCACCTCAGTCCCTGTAACTTTCCTCTTTGTCCATTCTGGAGTTGTGGAGGTGATAAATGGGTCCAAAAATGCTGTTAAGAGTGATCTTTAGGTGGGCACAGGTTCTTTATGATATATCCCTAATCAAGAGCCTTTACAGGTTCTCCCCAAAGTCTCTTTGTGCAGGAATGGGAGCCTGCTGTGTTTTAGACTGGATGGGGCTCTGACCAAGTATTTTTTGTCTTTCCCCGCAGGGCATAGTAGTAGGTGCTCAGTGAAGATTTGTTGGATTGAAGTGGTTTGAATTAAATATGATTTGTATGTAATTTTATATTCAAATAAAGTCTGTTCCTGGTCTGAGTTACTTTTCAAATTATATATTGTTACTCTGAAGATTGTCATTTCCTGAATTTTATTTTCTTTGTTCCTTTTCACCCACTTGCTTCCATTGTTCCAAATTTAGTCGTGTTGGAAATGAGACTAGGTAGGTGTGGAAATAATTGTCGAATCAAATTGTTCAGTCAGGGGAAGGTGGGGGGTAGATGGCTAAAGACATCAGAATCTTTTGTCTGGGTTTTAGGGTCAGAAAATGGAAACTGGTAGAGCAAAAAGTCAAAAAGTATCAGGAATACCCTGCTTTGCTTTAAATCTCTATTTGCCTTAGAGCAGTCATCTGTAGTGTGGTGACCACAGGCTTTCTAATGTCTATGGGTTTAACCCCCTAGAGAGCAATTCCTTTGGGGTGAGGAGACTGGAGGGGATATTCTTCCCTTCCAGGGGTCTTCTCATTGCCTTCTTTTTAATTTTTTAAATTTAAATTTTGTTTTGTTTTGTTTTTGAGACAGAGTCTCACTCTGTCACCAGGCTGGAGTGCAGTGGCACGATCTCTGCTCACTGCAACCTCCGCCTCTCCCGGGTTCAAGTGATTCTCCTGCCTCAGCCTCCCAAGTAGCTGAGACTACAGGCACGCATCGCCATGCCCAGCTAATTTTTGTATTTTTAGTAGAGACGGGGCTTCACCACATTTGCCAGGATGGTCTCGATCTCTTGACCTCGTGATCCACCCGCCTGGGCCTCCCAAAGTGCTGAGATTACAAGTGTTAGCCACCATGCCAGGCCCCATTGCCTTCTAATAGCCCTTTTCTCTTACCCTTTAGCTCTTGGCGCTTGACTTCCTATGTCCATCCCCAATATCCCTACTCCGTGAAAGTGAGGTGAAAATGCCATCATCTTTCTGCCTGTCCTGCTTTTAATCATCTTCCAAGGCAGCAGCAAGTGCAATTCTAGTCCCTTTCAACCCCTTCCATGTGGTGTTAGACTGAATGTTTAGCTTCTTTATGAAGATGCACATTAGCCATTCAGAAACTTAATCTCATAATGATTTGTGTGTATTGGTAAAAAAGAAAAGCCATGATCTCTGACTGGTATACTCAGATGTTCCCTTTGGTCACTGATGGCAGGATTTCAGAAGCGAAGGACCATTTAATTTAATTTTGCAGATGGCAGGAGGTAAGCAGGAAAGCTTGGTCACAATATGCCCCCTCCTGGGAGAGTGGCTTCAGTAAATTCAGGTTGCCGAGAGCCTTAGATGTGAGAAATTTAACCCTCTGCCTTCTTTCCACTTCCCCTCCCTTATATAAAACTTGGTTGTTGTTTTTGTGTGTGGGGTGGGGGGGTGGGGTAGGGGGTGGAGTTGAGGAAGGGTGGGAAGGTGGAGTGAAGAAAATTGCCTGGGTTGAAAAGCCAGTGACTGATGTGAGATTACCTTGTAGTGATGTTGCTTTGGGCATATGATCAGATACAGATTAACCCGTTCCTCTATAATTGTTTTATGGCCTCATCCTTCTGAAATTGCCTCCTTGTGGCCTGAAATCCTTTCTGGGGTTTTCCTTAGGCTGGGAACTCTGCTTGCAGATGAGAAATAAACCTACCTCTCTCCAGGGCATGAGTTGCACAGTGAAACTGAGGAGTAGATGGATGAGGAATCTTCTTTTATTTTGTTTTTAGGGTGGTGCCCTTCCCACAGGGAAGCAAGCTGAGGATTCTGAATTTGTTAATTGCACAGCAGCTGAGTATTTGCTGCCTAGTCCTGTTGAAGTTCCAGGATTGGATATCCAAGCTGTTGGCTTTTAGGATACATCCCCAAATGGTCATCTATCACTCTTTTTTTTTTTTTTTTGAGACGGAGTTTTGCTCCTGTTGCCCAGGCTGGAGTGCAATGGCGTGACCTTGGCTCACGGCAACCTCTGCCTCCTGGGTTCAAGAGATTCTCCTGCGTCAGTCAGCCTCCCGAGTAGCTGGGATTACAGGCATGTGCCACCACACCCGGCTAATTTTTGTATTTTTAGTAGAGACGAGATTTCTCCATGTTGTTCAGGTCATCTATCACTCTTTACGGCCAATAGTCACACCCAAAATTTTGGTGACTTTCACAGTCTGGCTATTGGATAAATTTGGTTTCGGATCTTGCCAAAATGAGGCAAAATTGTTTTTCTTCATGCTTCAGAGCCATGCTGCTCTATAAGGAAGTCTATATTAAATAGGTAAAGACATATTTCTTAATAAATCAGTCTAGATGATGGTATTCAGAAGCTTGACAAAATTATCTTCCTAAAACTTGTTTGTTCCTGCTTTGCTAAAGGTTAATAGAAATAACTCATGGATAAGTAGTGAACTTTTTAAAGTTGCTGTTTTTGTCTTAAATCCCTCCTGTCTTTGCTCTTTTCCCTTCCTTTGTGGTGGCTGCCAATCCTACCTTGCAGATAACTTCTCCCTCATGAAAACAGAGGAGGATCTGATATTATTAATTTATCCTGGTAGTTTGACCATTGTAATGCTGTCCGTGAACATTTGCATTTCAGTTGTTTATCTATGAGTAGAAGGCCCTCTGGCTGGGAGTGGTGGCTCTTGCCTGTAATCCCAGCACTTTGGGATGCTGAGGCGGACAGATCACTTGAGGTCAGGAGTTCTAGACCAACCTGGACAACTTGGTGAAAAATACTAAAAATGCAAAAATAAAAAAATTAAAAAAATTAGCCGGCATGGTGGCGCACGCTTGTAATCCCAGCTACTTGGGAAGCTGAGGCATGAGAATTGCTTGAACCAGGGAGTCAGGGTTTGCACTGAGCCAAGATCATGCCACTGCACTCCAGCCTGGGTGACAGAGTAAGGCTGTCTCAAAAAAAAAAAAGAGAAGAAAATAGAGTAGAAGACCCTTTTTTTCTTTTAGCCACTACCAAGTAGGTGAAGATATACTTATATGTTTTACAGTTATTCATTCATTTATTCATTCACTCATCTGTGCAACAGGTATTTTTTGATGATCATGTATCAGACACTACTCTAGATGCTTTATTTCAGTCAATACAATAAAGATCTCTGTGAGTTAACATTTCAGTTGGGGAAGAGGGAGACAAACAATAAACATGATGAATATATAAATTGCTAGTATTTAGAAGGTAATAAGTACAGTAAGGAGCATCAAGAATGCTGGGTAGTTGTGAGGGGAGTTGCTTTTTAAAATTTTTTCTTCTTTCTTCTTCTACTTTTTTTTTTTTTTTTTTTTTTAAAGAGACAAGGTCTCTCTCTCTCTTGCCCAGGTTGGAGTGCAGTGGCACCATGATAGCTCATTGCAGCCTCCAACTCCTGGGCTCAAGGGATCCTTCTGCCTCAGCCTCCTGAAGTACTTGGGACCACAGTCACATACCACTATGCCTGGCTAATTTTTTAATATTTAATTTTTATTTTTTAGAGACAGGGTCTCATTTTGTTGCCCAGGCTGGTCTCAAACTCCTGGCTTCAAGCAATCCTCCCACCTCAGCTTCCTAAAGTACTGGGATTACAGGTGTGAGCTACCTGTGCCTGGCCCAGGTTGCATTTTAAAATAAGGGGTAGGGAGCTTTTAGATGAGGCCTCATGGAATAGGTCACATTTGTGCAAAAATTTAAAGGAGGTAAGAGTGTAAGCTGCGTGGATATTGGGGGAAGGGCATTTCAGGCAGAGGAAACAGCCAGTTTAAAGGCCTTAAGGTGGAGCCCTAAGGCTCAAGTGTGCTTGGTGTATTTGAGGAATGGCAAGAAGGCCACTGTGGCTGAAGCAGAGTGCTCTGGTGGGAATGAGGCGGAAGTACTAGGAGATGAGGTCAGAGAGGAGAGGGTGAGAGGTTTTTAGGAGGAAGGGAGGAGATGCCTGATTACATCATACCATGTTAGGCTGTTGGCTTTTATGCTGTAAATATCTATAGCTACATTAATTATATCTCTCAGGACTTACAACTTTCCATCTTTATCGTCTTCTGAACTCCATAAGATCTTTCTAAGAATTGAGGGGAAAGTTGATTATAAGGGAGAATATACAAAACCTGGCATCGAAGCCTTACTAGAGACCTGGAACCTACTCTTTTTGGGACTTGGTAAATTGATGAGATTCCATGCGCCCCCACCCCCCATTCTCTGGCATACAGAACAGGAATACTTATATAGCTTACTCTCAACCCAACCTTTCCCTTCGTCTGCTTCAAGAATCTCAAATACTTACGATTTTTGGCATATTTGACATTATTTTAGTTAATTTCTGAACATGTTTTCCCACTGTTAACCCTCTTACCCCAGACAGCATTTTGAAACACTTTTTTCTTTTTTTTCTTTTTTTTGGCAGGGTCTCTCGGTCACCAGGCTGGAGTGCAGTGGTGTGATCATGGCTTACTGCAGCCTTGACCTCCTGGGCTCAGGCAGTCCTCCCACCTCAGCCTCCCGAGTAGCTGGGACCACAGACATGCACCACCACACCTGGCTATTTTTTTTTTTTTGTAGAGACAAGGTCTCCTTATTTTGCCCAGGCTGGTCTCGAACCCCTGGACTCAAGTGATGCTCCTGCCTCAGCTTCCCAAAAGCGCTGGGATTACAGGCATAAGCCACCGTGCTCGGCCCTGAAATGCTTTTCTCTACCACCTAATACTTTCCAGTTCTGGAAATGAACTTTCTGACAGCATCTCATTAAATGAAATAATAGAAGTGAAAGCACTTTGAAACTCAGAAAGTCCAGGAAGAAATCGGCTGGTTGTCTCCACTCTGTTTATTACCCACCTGCATGCTAGAGGATGTACATAGCCAGAGGATCACTTTGGAGGCATTTCATTTCATTGGCGGGCGAGGGGGCAGTTCTTTTGGCCTAGTTGAATATTAGGCATATCTGGATCTAGTCTAGCCCCGACCTCCTTACAAGTCTTTGTGCTACAAAGTCCAGCGTTGGTGTGGTTTTTCAAGGAAGGATATAGAATGGTTTATTTTGGATGAGAATTTCATTTTGTGTACCTGATTTTGTATTTTTTTTTTCCTCTTAAGACAAGGTTTCACTATGTTGCCCCAGCTGGTCTCCAGCTCCAAGGCTCAAGCAATTCTCCCGTCAGCCTCCTGAATAGCTGGGATTACAGGAACGTACCATTGCGCCCAGCCCTTGTTTTGTTTTTGAAAGCTGTCGTGTTACTGCTTAAAGTCTCCAAACTGTTATTGAGAACACTGACCAGAGCCCTGTCCATAGACCAGTGTTTTTCCAAGTGCAGATTGCAACTCCTTTGCAGAGTAGGTTATGGAGCCATTTTAGCTGACTACTCACCAGCTTTCTTCAAAATGTAAATGGAATAGGATAGAAAAATAATGAAAAATTGTAAAGTGAATTGGATGCAAAAAGGGTAAATATTGTTGTGTCAGACTTTTTTGGGTGAGTGTGCATGTGTTCACATACTGGATCACATTATAGCATGTATTGCTCATTATGGGCTGTGGTCAGAAAAAATTCAGAAAACGCTGTCTCAGACTGTCCCAAAGTTGTATTTGCTTATTATGGAACTGATGAGGATAGAAGATGAGTGGCTCAGAAGGTTGTATCTTGGTGAGATAAAAGAAGACATCAAATGACAGTTTTAGTTAGAAAAATAATCCCAATTGAGTTTGTTACCCGAACATTATGCTCTTCAGGTCAACAGGAACTAAGCTTGTTGTTTCTCTCTGCACAAAGAATTGTGCAATTTCCAGCGGGAACTCCCCTCTGGAGGTGGAGAGGGAAGGGGAAGGAAGAGTGGAGATAGAGGCAATTAGGCAGAAATCTTTACTGTGAGCCTTAGCTGACCCAGGATCTGCACATAGTTAACTCTGAGGCTTTGTTGGAATCCGCCAAAGATTCATTGTTAAAGACAGGGAAAGCACAACTCATTTCCATTTATTTTAGTTCAACATTTATGCCAGCTCTGCGCTAGGTACTGGGATATAACAATGAATAAGACATGGTCTTGGACTTAACGGTGCTCCTAACCTGGCAGGGAAGACAGATGTAAATTGCTAATTATTGTACTGAGTGTCATAATACAGTGTAAAATGCTCCAGTTTATGAATTAGAGGAACTATGCTTTCAGCCTTTTATTCTGAGAAATGTGCCATTTAATAATAAAGAACTGGGATACGGGTTTTTTTTTCTAAAATTTGGGGAAGACTACTTTGTTGAAAAGGAAAATGAAATTTCCAAGGGAATCAGGTTCATCCAGTCAAGCTATTGTGTTATTTTGTGTCTTTTCCTCTAAAAGTATTGTAATGTCAAAAAAATTTTTAAATCAAGTTGACATAATACACACCTGCCCAGGGAACCTGGAGACCTGTAAAATAATTTAAAACCATTTTTTGAAATCATATCTTTAAAAAATGCTGGCAAACATAGTAATAAGAATTTGAGACTGGGTGCGGTGGCTCATGCCTGTAATCTCAGCACTTTGGGAGGCTGAGTTGGGCAGATCGCTTGAGGTCAGGAGTTTGAGACCAGCCTGGCCAACATAGCGAAATCCTGTCTCTACTAAAATAGTTATATTCCTAGCTACTCCAGAGGCTGAGGCATGGGAATCGCTTGAGCCCAGGAGGTGGAGGTTGCAGCCAGCTGAGATCACACCACTGCACTCTAGCCTGGGTGACAAAGCAAGACTCTGTCTCAAAAAACAAACAAACAAACAAACAAACAAAACTTGAACCCGGGAGGCGGTGCTTGCGGTGAGCAGAGATCGCACCACTGCACTCCAGCCTGGGCGACAGAGTGAGACTCCGTCTCAAAAAAAAAAAAAAACTTGAGTGCTTTTCTTTGTTGGAACCTGTAACACTTTGCTTTTACATTCTCATTGATTTTTAAAATTACTAATAACTTTTTGAGACATATAAAATCATGACAAATTCTACAGAAGTTCTATCAAAGCAAGTCATGTAGTGTGTTCAGGGTCCAGAACCTGAGTTCACCAGCTCCAGGCTGATTCACTTTTGTCAGCTGCATCCAACCTAAGCCTGGAACCAGATTGAATCAAATGCTAAGTTTTAATGTCTCTCATTTGGTTCTTTTATTTAGTTCAGTGTTTCTTACTGCTAGCTGACTTGGCTCTGAATTTTGTTCCTGCCTCAAGCAAATTCTGAATATGCCCATCTATGGGTTTGAACAGTAGGATGTTTTTTCAGAGGTGTGAAATGATCAGGCAGCTTGATAACTTTAGACATACTGTACGTTATGAAGCATTTTCTTGCTTCTTGTTGTCTTTTTCTGGTGGATTGAGTCAATGCAGTTGGTAGAATCTTTTCCACTTATGTTATTGAGGCATGTGGTTGAAAAGTGGCCTTTAAATGGTGTGAGGTGGGTAGGCAGGGGATAAATTCTTACCACAGTTTCTAGGATGAGGAAAGTGAAACTCAGAGGCCCAAATCTTCTGACTCACACAGTGATTCTGGGGCTGTCTGTAATATCTAAACGATGAGACTGATCTACTTGCAAGGTCAGGGCATGTGGTCATTTTCTTGCTAGCCTTTGGATCACCAGGCTATCAGCATTTTGAGGGGGAGTATTTGCATCTTGCTTTATTTGGAAGATTCAGCTTGAGGGAGTCATTATTAGAAGATTCTTAGAACACTCGAGCCCTCTGAAAATGAAAAGTCTCACATTTCCCTTCTACTTTGGCTCTCTGTTGGAGGGGAACACTTATGTCATTAAAAACATTGTACTTTGCTTATCTAATTCCCACTCTGTGTTCACATTAATAGCTTCCCATTGCTCTTAGGAACAATTCCATACTTCTTCAGACTATTTGCAATACTCACCAGAGCTTGACCCCTGCTTCTTTCAACAGTCTCATCTTTTTTTCCTCTTCTCATTTAAATTCTATGCTTCAGTTACCCTGAATTTCTTCGATTATTTCGGTTCCTTGCATGCAGCTTCTTTTCTGTTGCCTCTGGGCCTTTGAACATGCTGTTGGCTGGAGTACTTTTCCTGCCTTCTTCCCATAGGTAATTCCAATCCTTTAAGTCTAGCTCCTCTGCGAGCCCCTTGCTGAGCCCTAGACCAATTTCTGTATACTCCTACAGCATTGTCTTTTTCCCCGATAATGGGCTTTTTACATTGCAATTACTTCTTATGGTAGTCTGTCTTCTCTGGTAGACTAGATTCCTTTGGAAGGCAGGCCCAAGAAGCTGGTTTAAATTACTGGAGTCTGATTAAAAAGACTTTTATATTAGACTGGTATTTCCCAACATTTAAAAATTTATGAACTTGGGCAGGGCATGGTGGCTCACGCCCATAATCCAGCACTTTGGGAGGCTGAGGCGGGTGGATCACTTGAGACCAGGAGTTCAAGACCAACCTGGCCAACATGGTGTAACCCCATCTCTACTAAAAATACAAAAATTAGCCGGGCATGGTGGCACACCATTGTAATTCCAGCTACTCGGGAGGCTGAGGCTCACTAGAGTCGCTTGAACCCAGGAGGCAGAGGCCGCAGTGAGCCGAGATCATGCCACTGTACTCCAGCCCGGGCAACCAAGTGAGACTCTGTCTCCAAAAAAAAAAAAATGAACTTCTTTCAGAGTAATATAATTTTGTGAACCCCCTCAGGAATTTAAAAAATAATGTCATTACTTTTATAGACTATTATAAAGCAAATTTATGTAAAATATTTTCTTTTACATCAACATTATTAAATTATTATACAGCTTATTTTAATATACACTTTAAAATTTAATAGCGTCCATTTTATATAAAGATGTTTTCTCATTTAATAGGTGATATACACTATTTAATTTATTTAAATGAATTATGTAAGCGTGTGATTTGTTTAAAATTTATAATAAAATATAGTGCTTAGTTTGAGACCAAATATACATTAAAAATATAGTTGGAAATTTAATTACTTGCTAACACATTTTTTAAAAATAAGAGAAACCTGCATTCTTGACCTAATGTTTGGAATTTTTGCATTTCACACTCTAGAATGACTGCTTCTTACATGTAATTTTTAAGTTTTGTTTCTACATGGTAGCGGTTTCCACAGAGAGTTTCAACTGCATATCTACAAGGGAGTAACACCTTGTAGCTATGGAATGCCTTTCCTCTAACAGTTACAAAGCCAATTTGGATATGGTTATTTCTATATCTTATGTCTTTAATATTGGATTTTGAAATATTAAAGATTTAATCAGGTAAATGTAACCTAGTGATCTGGTGAAAATCATCTAGATGTGAATTGGATGGCTTGGTACTGTTTTTTATGCTTCTAGTTGACAGTTGGGTTTTATCAATGTCTTAGACTTCTTGTTGTTGGTTTTTTTGTTTGTTCGTTTGTTGTTGTTGTTTTTTTTGAGATGGAGTCTCACTCTGTCGCCCAGGCTGGATACAATGGTGCAATCTCTGCTCACTGCAACCTTTGCGTCCTGGGTTCAAGCGATTGTCATGCCTCAGACTCCCAAGTAGCTGGAATTACAGGTGCCTACACCACACCTGGCTAATTTTTGTATTGTTTTGTAGAGATGGGGTTTCGCCATGTTGGCCAGGCTGGTCTGGAACTCCTGACTTCAAGTGGTCCTCCCGCTTTGGCCTCCCAAAGTGCTGGGATTATAGGCTTGAGCCACCATGCCCAGCCAACTTCTTGTTTTTAATCCACAGTCCACTATGACTGTACATTTTATGATATATGACAAAGAATAAGAGCAGTGAAAAACTGTAGAATGCTCATACCATCTTGGCCTAAGTGGTGGTTGCAAAACCACCACGGCCTAGATAATGATGTTTATTAGCTCATCACCCCTAATCGTTGTGCATACTCACTTGATATATCTGAGGCTCTAAACTGCCCAATTATAAAGGGATAATTGGGAAAACAATAAGGTTGTTGATTTTTTAAAAAAGGAAACGAAGGAGTTGCCATGATTGCGGTTAGCAGTGTGAAGACCCTGGAAGACTTGCTTGAACTTCTGGGGTGTTCACAGTCTATTGCTTGGTCAGGAGCCTTAGAAAACTTAGACATACGTGTTAGGAGACCAGGTTTTGAAACTTGCTCAGGGTTGCATAAACTTCTACGTTAAGTTCCATGATGCCAGATTAGTAGTCCACATTTGCATAGTAGACATGCTGTTGCTGTTCCTTTTCTTATCACGAAAAGAGCAGAAGATGCAGATTATACCTGAGACAGAAAGATACAGGGGAGATACTGAGCTTGTTGCCTACCTTTGGGCGCCTCTCATGCCTTGTATTTCACATTGAGCCTCACTTATCAGTGACACAGGGAATGGTCCTTTTGCTCTCCACCTTCCCCATGGCTGCCTGGAGGCAGGGGAGGCAGATTGTGCCACTTGCTGACATTGTGTTGCTGTGGATTAGTTGGAAGGACAGGGACAGGAAACTTTCCTGGTGGTGCATGTGTCACTGGGGCTCACACGGGTACTTTTAAATCTTCTTCTCACTGGCCTCTGTGATTCTGTGAACCTGGTTATTACATGTTCAAAAAGTGTCAGCTTATTTGAAAGGGATATTCTTATTTTGTATTTAAACATTACGAAAGATCATCACACTTTTTTTTGGAGACAGAGTGTTGCTCTGTCACCCAGGTTGGAGTGCAGCGGTGTGATCTCGGCTCAGTGCAATCTTTGCCTTGTGGGCTCAAGTGGTTCTCATGGCTTGGCTTCCTGAGTAGCTGGGCTTACAGGTGCACCACCATCCCTGGCTACTTTTTGTATTTTTAGTAGAGATGGGGTTCTGCCATGTTGGCCAGGCTGGTCTTGAACTCCTGGCCTCAAGTGATCTGCCTGCCTCAGCCTCCCAAAGTACTGGGATTACAGGTGTGAGCCACCACACCTGGCCCATCACACTTTTTGGGTTTCAGGATGCCAACAGATCCTGGATTCTGGCATCTGGATTATGGTAGCAATATTGAAAAAACTATTATAGTGGGGAGTAAAATTTAGGAAAACCTTGCAAATTTTTATTCTTACTCAGGAGCTTTGTCTTAATACTCCGTGGTCAGCCCTGGGCAATTAAAACTTTTGTTCCAGTAAAGGTTTCATTCTAAAGAGGTTTCATTAATTATGAAAAATTCCCCGTGGGCATTACATTGTGAATCCTTTTGTAGCTATCATAAATAATGAAGGAAAAACACTTGTCAAAATATAGCAGAGGTGACTAGATAATGCATCTCTCCTTTGATTTTTGATGGGTTTCCTTTTTTAATTTTTAAAGGAATAACTCTTGCTTATTTTTTTAAAAAAGTAAATACTCGTTATAAAAAATTCAAGCAAAACTGAAAAGTAAAAAGAAGCCAGCAATAAATTGTTCCAAATCCCATCACCCAAAAACAGCTCTTGATTCATTCATTCAATGTGCCTTTATTGAGTGCTTACTCTATGTGAGGCACTGTGGCATCGGGGATCAGCAGGGAACAAAGTGAAGTCCCTACCATCATGGAACTTACACTCTAGTGGGAGGAGAAAATGATAAACACCTAAATAGATTTACAAATGGCATGAAGAAAAATTAAAATGAGGTAAGAGCATAGAGAGTGTCGGGGCACTTTCAGATGGAGTGGTCACAAAGGCTGCTGTGAGCAGAGAGCTCAATGAAGTGAGAGAGCTAACCACGTGACTGTGGGGAAGTGTGCTTCCAGCGAAGGGAAGCATATGCAAAGGCCCTGAGGTGGGTGTTTGCTTGCCATGTTCTATGACCAGAGAGGCCAGTGTAGCTGGGGGCCAGTGAGTAAGGGTGAACTGGGCCATATAAGGTTTTGGAAAGCCGTTAGCTTTTCTCCACTGGGAAGCCATTGAAAGATGATGAGCAGGGCTGCAGTGTGGAGAGTAGACTGCAGGGAAGCAAGGGAGGAGGCAGCAAGACCAGTTAGGAGCTACCACAGCAATTCAGAACAAAATGAGGCTGAGTTGCACTGTTCAAAAGGTGGAAGGGATAGGAAGGGTAGAATTCTAGACTCATTTTGAAGGTAGAGCTGATAGGATTTGCTCATGAATTGGATTGGGAATTTGTAAGAGAAGAGTCAATAATAACTCTGAAGATTTGTGGCCTGGCAGGTGAATGGTGGTACCGTTACTGGGGTAGGGAACGTGCTGGGGTCGGGTCAGGATGGGGTGTCAAGAGTTCAGGTTCGGGCATGTTAAGTTCTAGGTACCTGTTAGATGGCTATGAGGAAATGGTAAGTCAGTTGGAGGCTGGAGTTGACTGAGAGATCTAGACTGTAGATACAGATTTGGGAATCACCAGACATAGAATGGAATGGGATCTGATAGGAAGCAAGGAGAGATAGAAAACAGGTCCTATGACTGAATCATGCATGGGGCATTTCAGCATTTAGATGTTGGAAAAGGAGAGGGCCCAACAAAGGAGACAGAATGTGTGTCTGTAGCATATCAAGAGAGTGTGGTGTTCTCAGGCCAGTGATGGTGGTGGTGGAGTCTCAAGAGTTGGCAATATTTAGCCATGTGCAGGTCATTACCACCCACCACAAGAGTGGTAGAAGCAAGAGCCTGGTTACAGTGGCCTTAAGAGAAAAAGGGAAGAAAGAAGGTGGAGGCAGGGAGTATGGACACCATTTTGAGTCTTAATGTAAAGAGAAGCCACGATGAAAAGGTAGGTGGGTTGGGAGAAGGGAAGAGATCAAGGAAAATATGCGTTTGTTTGTTTAATAAGATGGGAGAAAATACAGTGTGTTTGACTGCTGCTGGTAATGGGCCAGTAGAGATGGAAAATGATGATACGGAAAATAAGAGTGTATAATTTTAGGAGGAAAGGGCTTGAGTAAGCAAGAAGGGGTGGGTTCTGGTTTGCAGGTAGAAAGATAAACCTAGGTTAGAGGCTGAGACAGGGCAGGCAGGTAGGAGGGGAAGGCTCTGGATTTGGTAATGGTGCATATGGACTTTCTCTTCCAGTGTTAACATTTGGTATACATAAACAGAAGGGTGGCTGGTGAGGGTGAAATAATTTTATAAGAATGGCATACCATATGTACTATAAAAATAAAAATAACTGCATTTCTTTTTACTTGAATTTAACAGAAGAAAAGAAAACTGAAATGAAAGTGAAAGAGCTGCTGTACTTAATTTTTCTCTACCAAAGATAATAGTTCCTAAAAGTTTTCTCTAAGGTTAAAAAAAGATTATGAAAACCGTTAGGAGGCTAAAGTCACTATTAATATTTTTAAAGACATTTTTAGTTATATCTTCACTTCAGATGATTGTCTGGAAGAATTAGGTAATTCGTGTTTTTAAACTTCCTTGCACTACTCTTCCTATCTCTCAATTTTTATAGCTTATCTTTTTTTTGTTGTTTCTTTTTTTGCCTTGGCAATTTTCTAACATTTACATTCCAACTTGCATGCTCCCATTTTTTGGTCTTGGTGCCATATGTAGCCACTTGTTCTTTGATCATGGCTTTCCTGTTCCTGTGGTTTTTGTTTTGATTGATCTACTGGGTGCAAGATTTCTGTTTCTCAAGACGAGTTCGTGGGTGCTACATAGGCTGAGATCTTTCAAGTTGCAGAGGAAGAGAGATGTCTGAACCTTTTTTACACTTGAGTGATGACTCAGCTTCTCCTAATATTCTTGGATCACAGTTGCTCTCTATCAGAATTTTTTAAGACATGGCTACATTATCTTCAGGCCTTGAATATTGCTATGGAGAAGTCTGAGACCAATCTGGGTTTCTGCTGTATTTTGTTAGCAATCCATTGATTCTTAAATAACTCTTTCTTTATCCTTGAAGGGCAAAAATTTAAACATTATAAGTCTCTGTTGATTTTTCTGTGTTCATTTCATGATATATTATGGGCCTTTTCTATTCACAGATTTAGTTCTCTGGATATTTTTTTCTGTTTTATTTATCGTCTTCCTCTGCATTTATTGTGAGTCTCTTAAGCCTTTTTTTTACACACCATTAATTAGATATTTAAAAACTTTTTATTATAAAAAATTTCAAATGTATACAGTAGAGAGACTAGTGTTATGGATTCTCATGTACCCATCATGCTACTTTGATAATCATCAGCTCAGGGCCAATTTTGTTTTATCTGTATCCCTCATCCATTCCCACTCTCCTCCATTACTTTGAAACAATAGCAGATATAATTTATCTTTGAATATTTCAATATTTAAGAGATAAGGAGGTTTTTTTTTTTTTGAGACGGAGTCTCGCTCTGTCGCCCAGGCTGGAGTGCAGTGGTGCCATCTCAGCTCACTGCAAGCTCCGCCTCCCAGGTTCACGCCATTCTCCTGCCTCAGCCTCCTGAGTAGCTGGGACTACAGGCGCCCGCCACCACGCCCAGCTACTTTTTTTGTATTTTTTTTTTATTAGAGACGGGGTTTCACTGTGTTAGCCAGGATGGTCTCGATCTCCTGACCTCGTGGTCCGCCTGCCTTGGCCTCCCAAAGTGCTGGGATTATAGGCGTGAGCCACCGCGCCCAGCTGGACTGTTTTTTTTTTTGGTGTTTTGTTTTGTTTTTTTAAACTTAACCACTAATAGGTTTCATCTAGTCTGTTTATAATCTTTTTACTAAATATATAACAACATTGCCTTGTGGTGTTTAGATCAGCAACTTCTTTGCTCCAAAGGTACAGTGAATGATGACGGTTGCTGGTCCTCAAAATAAGGAAGACGAAACTAAGAGAACAGGCCACAGGACTCTCCCTGATGTTGAATGGCAGCACCTTAGATTGGGCAACAGTAACATGAGTTGCATACATAGGAAGTGCCCACTGGTTCCTGGGTGTTCTCTGAATTTCTAGTGCTCACGTGAACTGTGGAGGGCAAAGGAGGAGGATACGGAATGTACAGTTTCTTTTACAGCAAGAAGTGAAACTTAGGCCCTTTCTGATTTAATAATAACCCATGAAGAAGGAGCTGAGTGGTTTGAAGACTGTTCTAGTTCTGCCTTTGGTGGCCATGTGGTTTACTCCACAGCTTTTCAAACTGCGGGTTGAGACCTTTTACTAAATCATGAAAGCAAATTAGTGAGCCACAACCAGCATTTAAAAAGATATAGAAAATATCAGAGTTCATGACTAAGGATAAATGTTGTTTCATGACACTTCTCAGTTGTGTGTGTATGTGTGTGTGCATGTGTGTTGGATTGCCAAAGTTTGAAGCCACTAGTTTTGTTCAATTCCTGTCACTTTCTGTACCTTCTTTATCGAAAAGTTAAAGGATCAAAGAACCTATGGGATAGATTTTATGTATTATCAGAAATGTATATAAGTCGGGCACGGTGGCTCATGCCTATAATCCCAGCACTTTGGGAGGCCAAGGCAGGTGGATCACCAGAGGTCAGGAGTTCGAGACCAGCCTGACCAACATGGTGAAACTTTGTCTCTATACAAAAAAATTGGCCCGGCGTGGTGGCAGGTGCCTGTAATCCCAGCTACTTGGAAGGCTGAGGCAAGAGAATTGCTTAAGGCTGGGAGGCAGAGGTTGCAGTGGGCTGAGATTGCTCTATTGCACTCCAGCCTGGGCAACAGAGCGAGACTCCATCTCAAAAAAAAAAAAAAAAGAAGAAATGTATGTAGTGCTTGCAATATAATGTACCAGGAATTATTCTAATAACTTTACAAATATTAACTCATAAAAACTCTGTGAGGTAGATACTGTTATTAACAAAATTTTACAGAATAGGGACATTCTTGCATAGAGAGATAAGTAATTTGCCCAAGGTCACACATAGCTAGTAGGTGGTGGAGCTGGCATTTTGAGCCCAGGCAGTCCGGTTCCAGGGTCAGACTTTTCTCTGCGGCCTCTCCAGTTGATAGCATCTCTAGATGATGGCATGGACTTTTTCCTGCTATTGCCTTCAAGAAGAAATGGTAAAAAGGTGGTTCCCCCTCTTTCCCAACACATACACCTAAACATTCAGAGTTAAGACAGCGAGAATGAGGATTCTTAATTTGGTGAAGGTGAAGGAATTCGGGGATTCTTTTTGTTAACCAATCAACATTGCCAGCCTAGCACTAAAAGATTCCACTATGACAGACAACCACATGAGGCCGTATCTCAGCATTAGAAACAAATGGATGGGGGAGAGTGGTTAAGAGCACTGATTTTAAGAATTAAACACATCTAGGTTCAAATCCTGTTGTGATCTGTTACTATCTGAGTGAGCTTAGGCAGTTAACTGATCTCTCTGAACCTCAGTGGTCCCTCGTTGTGAAATGGGAGGAATCGTGGTTGCCTTTTAATGGAGGCTTACTAGGCATCAGGCATGTAGCAAGCACTTTATATTCTCCATCTCTTTTATTCTTCATAACAATCCAGTGGAGTGGCTGCTATTACAAACTCCATTTTGTAGATAATGAAAACGACTTAGAGAGATTAAGTGTCTTGTTCAGGGAGACACAGGTACCAGGTGGCAGAACTACAATTAAAATCCAAGTTTTTCTGAATGCGGTCTATCCTCTTAATCACTCAGCTTTGCTGTGAACTAATCTCCCTGGGGTGTTTTGAGGATTAAGTGAGATACCTTTATACTTGAATAGTGACTCAATAGGAGCCCACTTGGCACATGATAAGCACTTAATAAATGGGATATGTGATTACTAGTAAATATATAAGATGTGTCTGCCTATAACTTTTGTGGGGACAGTTTACCTTTCCATAAAAAATAAACTATGGTCAACTAAATCAGTTCTTATAACCAACCAGTCACTTAACATGTATATTGAGTTGTTGAAAAATAAATGGTTATCTATTCTGAAGGATCTGCTGGGCAGATTCTTTCATTGGAATAAGTTTTGTCAAGGACGGGACTGTCTACCCAACATCCAGAACAGTACCTGTCACAAGGTAGGTGTCTTAGTCTAGAGTCCTTGAAAATATAAATTAGAGGGAGAGGCAAAAGCGTACACTTCATTTGCAAGAGTCATCCCAGGGAAGCAGGAATGGGGAGAAAGGGAAGGAGGGAGAACAAAACAAGAGATTGCTTATAAGTTGACTATAGCTTCATGAGAGGATGATTGCTTGGTCTTGTGGGACATCTTCACGTAACTATGTGAAGCTACTGCATCTCTGAACAGTCCACTGGGGCAAGGAGGGAAAATATTTCATTCGTCAATTTCTATCTCCTGTAGGTCAAAGTTTGATTCTTGGAGCCTCCACTTCTCTGTACTTGTTGTTGAAATGACTGCTGATTGAATAGGTCACTCCAAGTCTCATGCTTCAGTAGCAGGAGAGAAAGCCTGGGTGGGACTGAGAGTCACGCAGCAGGGGTAGAAGGCAATGCACTGTCAGGCTGGTGCATCAACAACATATGAAGGCCCAGGAACAGCCATTGCAACAGGAACTGGGCAGACTGTTTCAGCCAGCAGCAAGGTAGTTGTGTTCATCTGGGGTGATGCATAAACTGAATCTGGCAGAGCAGGCCCTCAATAATGATAGACTTCTCATTGCCAAGGTTAATGAGCTCTTTGCCTTGCTGTCTTATTTAAATACTCCATAGTTATTGACACTTTTGTACATCTCTCTTCATTCTTAATCTACTTTCCTATCTCTCCTTGCTTTGCTTTCCACCTAAATGGGGATATCCTAAGCCTACATCTTTTTAATTCTACATGCTGTCTATGGACAGCTGCATTCACTTTGCTGGTTAACTTCCTAACTGCCATCTATAATATTTGCTGATGGCTCCCAAGTGTCTATTTCTAGACTTGACCTCTCCTGAGAACAGAAGGAGAATACAACTGCCTTTTCCAGTAGGATGCTTCGTAGGCATTTCACGGGCCAACTGAACTTCTTGGTCTTCTTTAATCATTTTTGTTTGTCCTTCTCACTGGTAACGAATAGGTACTTGGTCCCTGCTTGTTGAACTAAACTTGAAACAATGTGCCAGTACTTATGCTAAGCTGGGTCCTGCACAAAATGAAGTAAACTCTCCAGAGCTAGCTCTACAGGAACGTAGGGTCTGGATTTTAATATTGATCTGGTTTGTTTTCAACTCGATTGTGTTGGAGCCTTGAGCATATACAGTGTGCCTTTGTCCTCTAAGAGAGTGGACATGTTTGAACTGACATTTGGTCTTTTCAGGAATTGTTTGGTAGGAAATTTCTTGGATTTTGACTCTCCTTGAGCTTTGACTCTTCTTGGGCTGTCCTGCTTTTCAAGACTCTCATTTTGCTTTGTCCAGAGTTTACAGAGCCCTTTAGAACTGTGTTTGTATCTGTTCTGCTCATCAGGCATGCAGGACCCTCTCTGCTGGCCCTGGCCTGCTTATTTACCCCTTCTCTTCATACTCTTCTGTGTGAACCTTCAAGTCACAAGGCTTCTCACAGCCTCCTGAGCTTCATCTGCCCATTTTAGCCTCTTTGACTTTGCTTTGCTAACTACAACCCTTCATCTGTCATCCCACTCGCTTCTGTTTAAATCCCCCCCTACCCAAGGTCTCAAGAGGTCCATGCTAGATTTTACTGATTTCTTCCTCTCTTAATGTAGTCTGGGACCATTATTTTGGCACTTAGGATGCCAGTCTTATACTCTTAAATATTTTTGCATTTAGTCCTCCTTTTCTCCAATTCAATTGTAAGCTCCTTGAGAGTAAGAGACTGTCTTACATTTTCTTGTGTAAATATCTTACATTTTCATGTGTGTTCCAATGATTCATCACCCAGATCTTCCCACAGAGTTGGTGTTATATAAATATTTGCTGGGTTTGTTGGTTGATTATCGTGGTCCTTGGGAACTGACTTGCAGCTTGTCACTAGCAATGAATCAGGAGCATCAGACTAGGTGACATTTCCCAGAGGAGCTGCTGGTCTTCACATCCTGCATCTTTAGTTTGTGGTACAAGTTAATTCTAAATTTTGGACCTTGAGAATTCTGTTTCTTAAACATCTCAGGCAAGACCTAGGAGCTAAAATTACTACTTTGGCATTTGATGTGGCAGCTTTTTCATTTGGGATCCTTTTGTCTTTAACTTGCTTTTGAGTCACTTGAAAGAACTAAGGCAGCCTGCCAGAGTAGTCACGATGATATTGAAATATCCCTCTCATTGGCTTTATGAGATTGCCTTCTGTGCATTCACTTGGGGCTGGAAAGTTAATGGATGACTGAACGTCTTTTGGAAACTTGTAGGGCCATTTTTCTTCTTCTCTTTCCCACTAGCTGGTTTCTCTTTGTTACCAAAGGTGCATGCATTGTTTTTAGGTAGTGTGGAGTTAATGTAAGGGGAGGAGTGTTTCTTTCTTTCATAGCTTTGGAATAATCTACCGCACAGGGCAGACAATTTTGAAGATGGCCATGTTTAAAGTCCATCAGAGAAAACTACAGTCAAAAGGAAAGCCAGGGAGGCCAGAGTTCCAGTCACAACTGCCCCCACTACCCCCTTCCTCCCACCAAGATTACTGTCTTACCTTTGAACCCAAGGATGTCTCTTATGGCTCCAGTTTGCTGACTACTGTGAAGGGAAGGATGGTTTGGAATCATACTATAGAGTCATGGGCTCTAAAGTACGTGTTATTGCTAATGATTGGTGTCGGTATGTGCAGGGATTTTCCACTCGTGGAATTCTCCTACTCATTTTGACCTCTCTACCATTCAGCTTGTATTGCTCATTAATGTTCACTCCATTTCTTCATTTAGACAGCATAGGACTCCATCCAGCAGACTTCCTTCACTGTGATCTTGCTTCAACTCCATTTATTACATTCATCATGACACAAACTTTTACCAGCTCCATTTCTGGCTGCTTGAGATCCAAACTACTCTATTGGCCTTTGGAGCTATTCCTCCCCTTGCACCTTTATCTTTGACCAAGCCTCAGTGCCACCTTTTGTTCCAGTAAGGACATCCTCCTCCCTACCCCACAGAGAGGCCACGCTCAAACATTCCTATCTCTTGGTGTACGTTTTCTCTTACTCTGGAATATCCTCTCCTCACCCTTCATTTACTGAAATCCTACTCTTCCTCAGAATACTACTTCAGATTTCTGTTTCCTTCCCTTTCTCTCTCTCTTTCTCCTCTCCTGCCTTCCCTCCACAAACTTGGAGGCCTACTATAATGCTAGGTGTTGTTCTGGGTCCCACCAGTACATTAGTCAACTGAACAGACAAATTTATTCTTTTTTTTTATTTTTATTTTTTGAGATGGAGTCTCTCCCTGTCGCCCAGGCTGGAGTGCAATGGTGTGATCTCAGCTCACTGTAACCTCTGCCTCCTGGGTTCAAGCGATTCTCCTGCCTCACCCTCCCAAGTAGCTAGGATTACAGGTGTGTGCCACCATGCCTGGCTAATTTTTTGTATCTTTAGTAGTGATGGGGTTTTACCATGTTGGCCAGGCTAGTCTCAAACTCCTGACCTCGTGATCTGCCTGCCTCGGCCTCACAAAGTGCTGGGATTACAGGTGTGAGCCACTGTGCTCGACCAAATTTCTTCTTTTCAAGAAGTTTAGACTACCTCCAGAAGCCTGACTATAGTAATGGGATTCCCCACTGATCTTCCTGAGCTTTCAACACTTTCATTGTAGTATTTATTCTTAATTTCATGTCCTTATAGTATACAATAACATAATTTCTGTACTATATAATTATATATCTTGTGCAATTATGTAATATGAATTGTTATGTGAAATTTTGAAATGTATATTTGGATCAGGTCTTCACAATTAGATTGTAATTTCTTGAGAACAGGGATCTTCATACTTCAGAAATCCTCACTTTATCCATTACAGCCCCTTTGCAAGGGACCAAAAATCCAAGGCAAAGTGGTTTTTTTGTTTGTTTCTTTTTTATATATATTTTATTTTATTTATTTTATTTTTTTGAGATGAGGTCTTGCTATGTTGACCAGGCTGGTCTCAGACTTCCAGCTTCAAGCAGTCCTCCCATCTGGGCCTCCCAAAGTGCTAGGATTACAGGTGTGAGCCACCGTGCCTGGCCTAGGCAAAGTGTTTTAAGCGAAAATTGAATGAATTGACTTGTGTCACTGAAAGGTCCAGGGATAGGGCTGGCTTCTCATCGTGACTTCATTCAGATACTCATGTTTCCTTCTCCCCATCTCTCAGCTCTGCTTCTCTGGGCCAACTCCATTCTCAAATGGGCTTTCCACTCACGGTAGCAAGATGGCAGTGGCAGTGTCACACTCTCTTTGTCCCCAGGTCTTCCATCTCCCAGCCAAGGCCTGGATTTGAGAAAGCACACTATCTTTGGAGAGGGCAGGGGTGGGATCAGTTTTACTGAAAGCATGTGGACCGAGAGTGGGGAAAACATGGATATAAGGAATGAAAAACAATTATTTCAGAAACATAATAGCTATTTGTTGGTTGGTTGTGCCTTATGTATTTATTTTTTTGAGACAGGGTGTTGCTCTGTCACCCAGGCTGGAGTATAGTGGCACAATCACGGCTCACTGTGGCCTTGACCTCCTGGGCTCAAGCAAGCCTCCCACCTCAGCCTCCCAAGTAGCTGGGACTAAAGGCATGCACCACCACCCCCAGCTAACTTAAAAAAAATTTTTGTAGAGCTGGGATTTTGCCATGTTGCCCAGGCTCGTCTGGAACTCCTGAGCTCTAGTAATCGGCCCACCTCGGCCTCCCAAAGTCCCGGGATTACAGGGGTGAGCCACTGTGCCTGGCCTGTTTTGTGCCTTACTTAATAGAGTAAAGTAATGCAGAAAAAGACTATCAGTCACACTCTTTGAGGAAGAATATTTGCTGTTTCCTAGTTTACTGAAAGTATCTTGATGGCCTTTTCTTGGAAACTGACTACTCATAGGTAAGTAATGTCAGTCACTGAGGATGTGTTATAGCACATATAACACATTGAGGGTGGTGCTGTGTCTCTCTCTCTGCTCTGTGCGCATACTCATTTGTTTATATTATTATTTAACCTTGTTTGTTACCATTTTTTTCTTCTTTCTTCTCCACTACCGTGCTAACTTTGAGGAAGAACTTTTTGTCTGTATTCCCAGAGCACCCGGAAGGCACTCAAATAGATGTTTGCAATGAGAGTAAGTAAAAGTAGGAAAGGACATTGGGAACTCAGCGACTTGGATTTCAGTCTTGGATCTGCAACTAAATAGCTGTGTGATCTTGGTCAATCCCCTTTGCTGCTCTGAGCTTTGGTTCTCACATCTGTCCAGCAAGGATTTTTGAGTCTTCCCTTTACTAAGTTCATAGAAAGGCAAACTAGCAGAGTAGAGAGCAAGACTTGGCAGGGCATTCTGGTATTTTGTTTCCTGAGGAACAGTTTTGAGAGGGGCTGATTACTGTTGTGATAAGAAGTCTTGGTAAGAGATATGGAGGGTAGAGCCTGAAAGCCTCAATTGTATTCTTATGTAACATTCTCTGGAAAGGTACTGGGAATTAATATTCCTGAGATGGCTGAGGTGACATCATGTGTTTGTGAAGGGGCTAAAAGCAGGTGAGGCAGATTGGGTGGAAAAAGACTGGCAGTCAGACCAGGTTCCCAATGGGGAGCGCGGGCTGATCTGCTCCACGTGCTGGCAACAGAGCCTGTGGGAGATGCAGCTCCTGCCCCCTGGGTGCTGGCACATCAAGGAGAAAGGAAGGACATGCCTGTGTGACTCTCCTGAAAGATTACATCTGTCTCCTGGCCTGCCCTTCCTCCCCCATTTTCTCCTTAGAAATGTGGTATTCATGACTTAATCAGAGAAAATTCCTGAAGAAGAAGATGAATTTTGAAAGGAGGAAAGAAAGGGATCTCTGGATTGAAAGCAATAGGCTGAACACCCCCACTCCCTCTCCCCCTGTACTCTGCTGACTGGTGAATTCCCTGGATGTTCTCTGAAGTGAGGGCAGTTTTCAGAGGACTGTGTCATCTGCATTGGCAGGTGTTGTAATTTGGAGTCTACATGATTGTCAGCGTGGCAGGGCCCTGCCTGTTTTTGTTAAATGATCAGTATCCTATTAGGGCTGGTTTTTCTTCCAGTTGCATGCTTATTGAGACCCTTCAGCATCTTTCTAAAAAGGAAATAAGCCTCTTTCTAAATACTAGGACGAGTATAGTTAGTGTCTCAGCTGTGGCCAAGCATGGGCAAGGAGGCAGCATTTCCCAGGGGAAGCTTCATGGGTGTGTCTGGTGATGCTGGATTTGAATTCACATATAAAAACACTCCCTGGCAGGTCTTTATCTGACATCCTTTGGAAATGGTGATCTGCCAGTGGAGTTCAATGTCATGGCCAAGCCTATGGCCCAGAGGGGCAGCTTCCAAGATTTGCTTTAGGAATAGTCAATGCAGAATGTGTTTAATTCATACACACAGGGAAATGGAAACCAAGAATCCGTTCCTCCTTTTGGCTCCTGTTTGTTGGGTTATTTTCCCCTTCACTGGCAGATGGTGCTCAACAGAATATGCTATGTGGTGGGGTTAAATTTTTTAATCTGTTTTTTTCAGTGAGATATAATTCACATACTGTAAAATTCACTCTTTTAAAGTGTACAATTCAATTTTTTAAACATATTCACAAGGTTGAGCAACAATCATCACTATCTTAATTTCAAAACAGGGAGGTTTAAATTTGTCTTGAATCTCTGCATGAAATATCAACCAGAGGTCAACTCTGATTCTCAGGAACCTTTTAAAAAAATTGGGTTCCTCTTGCAAGGGAAGCTGCAATTTTTATTCAAGTGTCATTTTTAAAAAAACATAATAAGAAAAAATGTTAGAGGACATTGGATTTTTCTTAGCCCTGTTATGTGATTTCTTTCCGCTATTGATGATTTTTAAATCTTAGATCTTCAGGTTGGGGCTTATTACCACAGCTTTGTTATAATAAAGAATATTTAAAGCAGAAACAATAAGACTTTTTGTGTTCTCTTGTCCTTTCTCTTCTTTGTCAAGCCATGCCTCTTTAGACAGGGCTTAGACCTGTCTTTTCCTCCTTTGTCACCATCACCTAGCACAGTGCCTCCATACAGGAAAGGCTCAGTAAGATTTGCTGAATAAATGGGCTCTACTGGGCGCTCAGGGGAGGCTGTTTGGATGTATATATCACTCCAGGTGACTCATGGCGACCTTAGTACTTTGGCTTTGTGAATAGCCAGGGAATTCTTTTGTACCCCTAAGATACAGCTGCTTCTAGAAAGTGAGAGCTTGACTTCTTTCCATGTATTTCTAGGGAAGGAACTGGCAAGGACCCCACCATCTCCATAGCTCCCAAGAATTCTCATCCAACTGTAAACCAGATGTGTAAAGCCTTCTTGAGTTGGTATCGTGAAGCATGGTGTAAGTGGTATGAGTGGTGTGAGTCTTTGAGTGTGTACACATGATGTGCACATGCATGATCGCCTAAGCACATGAGGGAACTGTGAGGAGTTCCTCTATGTTTTTAAATTGCCTCTTTCTTCTTTCTGCCCTTTTGTTTGTTGATAGGCCAGGGTTCAGAGGGGCCTTCAGCCTGGGCACATGGCCCAGGAGTGCTGGTATTCAGTGGCCCATTGTTTCCTGCCCCTTGTGTGCATGAACGGGGACTGGGGCCAGCATAGCTGCCTTCTTGGGGACCATTGTTTGTCTTTGTAGGAGCAGCAGCAGCAGCAGCGCCTAAGGCAGCACATTTTGCCCTGGATAGAGCAACTGTTCTGTCTTGGAGCTGTACGCCTAAGAGTGAGAGTAGTTAGAATTTCCCTTAATGCCTGTATGGATGCTTTGAAGATGGTAACAAGGGAGGCATCTTCTTCTTTCTGCTTCCTTTCTTCTTTTTCCTTCTTCCTTCTTCATTCTCTTTCTTCTTTCTCTTTCTCCTCCTTTTCCTTCTCCTTCTCTACCTCCTGTTCTTCCTTCCTTTTCCTCCTTCTTCTTCCTCTTCCTCTTCTTCTTTTTGGCCAGTTGTGAGGGAGGGGAGATGCTCATGGTGTCATATCACAAATAAACCACACTAGCAGGTGGTATCTATTAACAGAGCCTCTTTTTTTTCCTGGATCAGGGGTGGGGATATTGCTTTCTCACTGTCTCTGTCCTCTGGGCTTCCTGGTAGACCTCAGGGTGTACTCACAGGACAAGAAAAGCACTTCCCCCTAAGCTGTCCTGTAGAGTAGATCTAGGAAGTGGGGAAGGGATCCAGTGTGGTTGTGGACAGATTGAAACAGAGCTAGCTGGTGAGTCGGTGGGCAAGTCCAAACTTGTCTTAGGGGCCTGAATCAACCCTCAGCTGGAAAGTGGAAAAGGCGATGTTCCAGGAGTTAAGAGTCATGGTCACTGTGATTTACACAGAGATACTTTCAGAGACTCCAAACTGGTGTTCTATTTCTCTTGTTTTTGTTTCTCTGACCTACTATTAACCTCTTTGACAAGTCAGACAAACCTTAATTTAGCTCCAGCTCCTGTTGCATAATTGTTGACCCTTTGGTAAATTACTTAAAGAGTCTTACTTCAGTTTTCTCCTTAGTGTAATCAGGATAATTGTGGATACCTTACAGACTGCCTGTGAGAATTAAATGAGATGATACATAGAAAGGCCTATAAAATGTATTCAATAAACACATGCTCCCTTCCCTTCAGGGTTCCAGAGGGAGTACCTGTGATGCAGCATATACTCTGCTGCCCTCATTGAGGCACCTGCAAAATCAGGCTGGAATTCCTTGCTGGCTGGATGTGCTTGGGGGTTTCTTATATTAAATCACATATCTCAGAGGCCTCCTATTAAGTACTTGTTCCTTGGACAGGCTAACTCTGGAGTGGCCTACTTCTGGAACTTCATGGGTCTTTGCCTTGTCCTCTCTTTTTTTGGCAGACGGTGGGTGTCATCCAACTAACTGTTCCTTTCTATTCCCCTGGTGAGTGAGATTACTGAGGTAAATTCTTAAGTGCATTACAGGGGACTCAGAGGGACCTGACAGCCTTACTGCCCATCCATATCCCCTGTACATCTGTTACTGATTCAGTACCTGGAAAGCCTTTCCACCCTAAAAAGGCCTTGGTTCTTTTTTTGTTTGTTTGTTTGTTTGTTTGAGACGGAGTCTCGCTCTGTCGCCCAGGCTGGAGTGCAGTGGTGCGATCTCTGCTCAGTGCAAGCTCCGCCTCCCGGGTTCACGCCATTCTTCCGCCTCAGCCTCCCCAGTAGCTGGGACCACAGGCACCTGCCACCATGCCTGGCTAATTTTTTTTGTATTTTTAGTAGAGACAGGGTTTCACCATGTTAGCCAGGATGGTCTCGATCTCCTGACCTTGTGATCCGCCCGCCTCGGCCTCCCAAAGTGCTGGGATTACAGGCGTGAGCCACCGCGCCTGGCACTTGGTTCTTACTGAATGGATGGAATTTAAGTAATATTAGTAAGCATTCTGAATGCCCTCTGAATGTACAGTCTGCCCACCCAATGGCTATTACTATCAGCTTTTCACCAATATATTGAAGGGGGACAGATGCCTACAGGAATAGTCTCAACAAGGGCTGTTCCCTTTAAGAGACCCAGAAATCCCTGGCAAGAACCAGATGCCTGACATAACCTCTGCAGATCTTTACCCCCAATACCCTTGTAATCAGACTCCGTAAAACACAGAACAAGAGAGCTTTGATGAGTGATGAGGTAGGCAGCTTTTCTGCACAGCCTTCTGTCTGCTTGAAACAATCCTCCGGAGCTCAGTTTCAGTTCAGGTGAGGTTACTGCAGGGCTGGTTGGCATTGGTGGTTGACAGGGAGAGAGATGAGGATGAAGAGGGTGAGAATTGCGCTTACAGATCACCTGAGATCATCTGCAAAGGACATACTGATATTTGTAAAAACAGAAACAAAAATGTAGATGGGGACAGATTGTGGAGCCTCGACTACTTTAAGGCAAAGCTAAACGCACCATTTACCCATCCTCATTGCTTCAAGAACATTTCAGCATCATAGTTCTGATCCTGATTTGCCTCTGATTTATCTGCAGCTCACGTGAAAACTCTAGACCCCCTCTCCCCCTAATGATGCATTACATAGCATAGACAGAAAGCATTGTTGCAACTGTACTATTTGAGAATGAATTTGGGGCACACATAAGGAAAGGCATAATATAGGTGCTCCTTTTCTGTGGGATTGGAGTCACTGTCACATCCTAATGCATTTGGAGCTGAGCAGGCTTGCAGAGGGAAAAGATGAAAGAAATGGCTCCATTCTGACTCAGATGGGGATTGGGACATAACTTCAGCAGGATACACACTGCAAGCCTTCTCTGAGCTGAAAATCAGTCTGGCTTTGGCATACTGCTTCCTGTGAGTGCCAGGTCTCTTGTCAGTAACAAATGCAGTGCTGCATTTGAGGCAGATCTGTTCGCATCTATAGCTGCCTTTGCAGCAGTTCCAGAGAGAGTGTTTGCTAGCTCCATACAAGGACCCTGACCAGCCAGAAATCTGCATGCTAGAGCTTAACCAGAAGTATTTCTAGCTGTGACACTATAGAGGCACTACAGCATCTATGAAGATTAAGCAACACAGATATGAGTGATATTTGTTAGTGAAAAAAATCTCTTTCCAAGTCTTCTTAAAAAATGATTTTCATTCTGTGATATTGAAAACTGTGAAATCTGATTGACAGTGAATGGTTTGCCTGCCCAGAAGTTCTTGTGCTTGTTTTGTTTTGATTGCTACCATTTGACCTTGGGAGATTTTCTTTCTATCTCCATTAAAATATCCTGACCTTCATCCTACTTCATGAGGATGGTAAACAACATTTTGAAATGATGGGGAAAAATGCAAAAAGTAGGAGCATGGTCTCTAAAGTCAGTCTCTTGGGGTTTGAATCCCAGCTTCACCACTTAAAAGTTTGACTTCTTCAAGACTCTGTTTTCTCATTTTTAAAATGGGGATGAGGTAGTACCTGCCTCATAGGATGGTTGGGGTGATAATTCATTTGGGCCCTCTGCCAGAAGACAACCCAGATTCTGGCTCTGTGCCACTAGAAACATAGTAATATAAATGGTAGATAGGAATGTTATTATTTTTAATAAGCAGCTTCTCATAAGTGATTCAGCAGATTCCTGGTTCACAATGTTCTTTAATGGTGTAAAAAGGGTTGGCATTTTTGGAGGTGCCTGACATCCTATGGCCAGTTTAGACTTTAGGCTTTTTTGTTCAGGGCTTTCAATTTCCCAGGGCACGGGGAATAAGTAAGTGGAAGGTGGGTGAATATTGGCATGCATGGTGGTTTATTTAGGGCTGTCTTTCTGACTGTCTTCTCTTGTTTTTGTTGTAGAGATCCGTGCTCAGCTCACAGAGCAGATGAAATGCCTGGACCAGCAGTGTGAGCTTCGGGTGCAACTGTTGCAGGACCTCCAGGACTTCTTCCGAAAGAAGGCAGAGATTGAGATGGACTACTCCCGCAACCTGGAGAAGCTGGCAGAACGCTTCCTGGCCAAGACACGCAGCACCAAGGACCAGCAATTCAAGTAGGGGCTCTGTGGCTATTACTCTCTGAGACCTTGGAATATGGGGTCCAGGGTGGAGGGGGGCAGGGTATGCCACTTAGATCCAGCTGAATTCAGGAGCCCCTGGCTTCAGATTGGTTGAAAGCCCTCAAGGACTTCTCGTTTTCCAGATCAGTCTTATGTGCAATTCAACATTTCGTAGAGATGAGAGTAGATGATGAACCATGCTAATAATAACAACAGCAAACTTGTTTATAGCTCTGTTGCCAGGCATGCTACTAAGGGCTTTACATATATGTTAGTTTGCTTAATCCCAACAACTCCATATGATGGTTATTGTTATTATCCCCAATTTATAGATGAGGAAACTGAGGCATAAAAAGGTTAAGGGGCTTAACTCAGGGTCTATCTTAATCTCTGTCTCTCTCTCTCTCTCTCTCTCACACACACACACACACACACACATACACACTCACACTCACACACCCCTAGTAAATAGTAGAGCTGGAATTCAAACCCAGGCAGTCTGGCTCCAGGGTCTATATTTTTAACCATTTCACCAAACTGTCTTTAATTAGAAGAAATAAATGATGTTGAGGCCATTATATCTAAATCCCTGTCTAGGTAGCTGCTAAGGTCTATTTCTTCTACATTTAGTTTATTTTATACAGCTGGCCCATTCACTTGGTTCCCAGTGCCATTGCCCTAGTTTAGATCATCATCTTTTTTGCCTGAATGATTGCAGTATTTACTATATCTTCTATAGCAGAGATTTTCAACCCTGGCTGCATATTAGAATTCCCTGGCGAACTTTAAAAAAAATACAGAAATCTGGGCCCCACTCCAGACCAATTAAATGAGAATCTCTGGGAGTGAGGCCTGGGTAACAGGGTGGTGTAAAAGCTTCCCAGGTGATTCTAATGAACAGCCAGCATTGAGGATCACAGTCCACAGCAGGGGTGTCCAATCTTTTGGTCTCCCTGGGCCACATTGGAAGAAGAATTGTCTTGGGCCACCCATAAAATATGCTAATACAATAGCTGATGAGCTTTTAAAAAATTGCAAAAAAACCTCATAATATTTTAAGAAAGTTTACAAATTTCCGTTGGGCTGCATTCAAAGCCATCCTGGCCCCCATGCAGCCCACAGGCCGTAGGTTGGACAAGCTTGGTCTACAGTTTCTCTCCATTGCAATCTGCCTGCTCCATTGTGATCGGAGTTAATCTTCCTGGAACACACTGGCGATCAGAGAATTACTTTCTGCAAAACTTTCAATGTCTCTCCATTGTCTATGTTCTTTTTATTATGATTATTATTATTTTTAGAGATAAGGTCTTGCTCTGTCACCCAGGCTGAAGTACAATAGCGTGATCTTGGCTCCCTGCAGCCTCAAACTCTTGGGCTCTAGTGATCCTCCTGCCTCAGCCTACCTCCTGAGTAGCTGGGACTGCAGGTGTGCACCATCATACCCAGCTATTTTTATTTTATTTTAATTTTTGTAGAGACAGGGTTTCGCTATGTTGCCCAGTTTGGTCTCAAACTCCTGGCCTTAAGTGATCCTCCCACCTCATCCTTCCAAAGTGCTGGAATTACAGGTGTGAGCCACCACACCCAGCCCATCTATGTTTTTGATATCAAATTGTAGTTTCTCAGTGTCAGCATCATCTGTACTGTTAGAAATGCAGTATCTCAGGTCCTACTCCAGTCCTACTATAACAAGATCCCACAACATAGCATGTGATTTGTGTGCACATTGACATTTGGGAAATGCTGTTCCATTCACAAAGGTGCACGCTTTTTGGCTTGGTCTTTAAGCCCCTCTACATCTGGAAAGCCTCAAACAGGTTTCCAACCTTATTTCTTGTTTCTGTTCCACTATACCCGAGCCAAACAGAACATTCACTCCAGTGGGTCACTGGCATCCTGTTATTTGAGGTTATGTGGTCAGTCTTTCCATCTTTGCATGTCTAAGCCATGCCCATGTCTTAAGACCCATCTCAGGTGCTCCCTGTTCCAGGAAACTTTCCTGATTCTCCCAGAAGGAAGAAAGTTCTCCATCTTCTGAATTCTTACAGCATTTTATTTGTTCTTCTCTTAGGGCATTCAGCACTATCTACCTTCTGTTATCTTCTCTGAGTGGACTGTATAAGTTTGTTTGATCTTCTGGTGTCCCACAGTGCCTAGGATAATATGTGGTGTATAGTAGATGCTCACTAAATATTGTGGAATAAATAAATGAGTGAATGAATTTAAAATTAGTGCCAAGTGTATCTTATGTTCCCCATTTTCTATTTTTGTTTATTGCCTTAATAATACAGGACACAAATTATCCTTTAAAAGCCAGCTCTGTGCAATGAAGATGGGGTTAAGGTTGAAGAGAACATGACATCTCAAAATAAGCCAGAATGAAAATTTCCTCCAGATGTTTTTTTCCTCAGAGTTTCTTATCTTTCCCAAGTCTTATTCTCTTTATGATAAGAGAATCATCTGATAAAAAAATGTTATTTTAGTATGTGATAAATGAAGACTTAGGGGAGGAATCATTTGCTTTAGAAAATGATTCAAAGTTGGATTTATTCTGTTGGTAATCTCATCCTAAATTTAAAATAGCATTTGATTTTTAGTACTATATCATATTCTCAGCTTATGGACGTATTTGTTACAAATTAAGGTTCAGATGTGTTAATCTCCAAGTCATCTTGTGTCCGGAATTGGTGGGTTCCTGGTCTCACTGACTTCAAGAATGAGGCCGCGGACCCTCGCGGTGAGTGTTACAGCTCTTAAAGTGGTGTGTCTGGAGTCTGTCCCTTCTGATGTTCAGATGTGTTCGGAGTTTCTTCCTTCTGGTGGGTTCATGGTCTCGCTGGCTCAGGAGTGAAGCTGCACACCTTCGCGGTGAGTGTTACAGCTCTTAAGGCAGTGCGTCTGGAGTTGTTCGTTCCTCCTGGTGGGCTTGTGGTCTCGCTGGGCTCAGGAGTGAAGCTGCAGATCTTCGCGGTGAGTGTTACAGCTCATAAAAGCAGCGTGGACCCAAAAAGTGAGCACTAGCAAGATTTATTGCAAAAAGCGAAAGAACAAACCTTCCACCGTGTGGAAGGGGACCCGCGGGTTGCCAATGTTGGCTCGGGCAGCCTGCTTTTAGTCTCTTATCTGGCCCCACCCACATCCTGCTGATTGGTAGAGCCGAGTGGCCTGTTTTGTCAGGGTGCTGATTGGTGCATTTACAATCCCTGAGCTAGATACAAAGGTTCTCCACCTCCCCATCAGATTAGTTAGATACAGAGTTTTGACACACAGGTTCTCTAAGGCCCCACCAGAGCAGCTAGATACAGAGTGTCGATTGGTGCATTCACAAACCTTGAGCTAAACACAGGGTACTGATTGGTGTGTTTACAAACCTTGAGCTAGATACAGAGTGCCGATTGGTGTATTTACAATCTCTGAGCTAGACATAAAGGTTCTCCACATCCTCACTAGAGCAGCTAGATACAGAGTGTCGATTGGTGCACTCACAAACCTTGAGCTAAACACAGGGTGCTGATTGGTGTATTTACAATCCCTGAGCTACATGTAAAGACTCTCCACGTCCTCACCAGACTCAGGAGCCCAGTTGGCTTCATCTAGTGGATCCCGCACCGGGGCTGTAGGTGGAGCTGCCTGCCAGTCCTGTGCTGTGCGCTCGCATTCCTCAGCCCTTGGGTGGTCGATGGGACTGGGCGCCGTGGAGCAGGGGGTGGTGCTCATCGGGGAGGCTCCGGCCGCACAGGAGCCCATGGAGTGGGTGGGAGGCTCAGACATGGCGGGCTGCAGGTCCCGAGCCCTGCCCCGCGGGAAGGCAGCTAAGGCCCAGCGAGAAATCGAGCACAGCACCGGTGGGCCGGCACTGCTGGGGGACTCAGTACACCCTCCGCAGCCACTGGCCCGGGTGCTAAGTCCCCCATTGCCCGGGGCTAGCAGGGCTGGCCGGCTGCTCCGAGTGTGGGGCCCACCAAGCCCACGCCCACCCGGAACTCCAGCTGGCCCGCAAGCGCCGCACGCAGCCCGGGTTCCCGCTCGTGCCTCTCCCTCCACACCTCCCTGCAAGCTGAGGGAGTGGGCTCCAGCCTTGGCCAGCCCAGAAAGGGGCTCCCACAGTGCAGGGGGGTGCTGAAGGGCTCCTCAAATGCCACCAAAGTGGGAGCCCAGGCAGGGGAGGTGCCAAGAGCAAACGGGGGCTCTGAGGACTGCCAGCATGCTGTCACCTCTCAATCTGAATTGTTCTAATTAAGATCACATACTAGGAATAGGGTGATTTCTCCAAGTTTAGAAGAATTGATTTATTTTCTGATAAAGATGGTGCTTGGCAACATTTTTTCCTCAAATAACCAGTGAGTATTTATTGATTGACCAGTTCTGTGCTTGTACAAGGCATTGGAAAATACAAGAGAAGTTTAGGGAGTCATTATGTGGTTGGAGAGAAGATTTTGAATACAGGAAGCAATTAGAGCATAAAGCAGTAATGATCTCATTAATTGGTGTTATGTACAACATAGATCTGATGAGAGGTCAGAGATGGTTAAAGGTTCTGGAATAGTCTGGAAAGTTGTCATGAAGCAGGTGGGACCTAGGCTTGAGAGGTAGATTTGTGTGGCAGAGGAGAGAACAGCAAGTGCAGGTGAGAGGAAGCAGGAATATTTGGTGATGAGAGGGTGTAGGGGCTAGTGTGGGATCCAGCTTTATTAAAGGGAAGGTTCCTAACACATTCATCTAACTGATTTCCATTGCACATTCCTTGAACTCCTTTGTGCCTTGGAGTGTAGCAGGGAACAAACTGCTACACTTAGCACTTAGATGAAGAAATGGGCATTTAACAAATCACACAATTAGATATGTAATTTAAAGTTGGGGTAAGTGTTGTGGAAGGAAAGTATTTAATACAAGGTGGCACAAGAACCTGGAAGAGGGCAACTTTTCCACTTTATAGCTGGTTTACTCCAATAGCTTCCTGCCTGATCGTATTCTGGGTAACAATCAGTCTACTTATTCAACAAATTACTTTTAAATACCTACTGAGTACTGTGCTCTGTGTTGATTCCTGTAGGAACTAACATAAACTTAGGAATTCCTGTTTAAGCGGAGCATGGTGACTTATGCCTGTAACCCCAGCACTTTGAGAGGGTAAGATAGGAGGATCTCCTGAGGCCAGGAGTTTGAGACCAGCCTAGGCAACATAGCAAGAACCCATCTCTACAAAAAATAAAAAATTAGCTCAGCATGGTGATGCACGCCTGTAGTCCTAACTTCTCAGGAGGTGGGAAGATCGCTTCACTCCAGGAGTTGGAGCCTACAGTGAGCTATGACTGCACCGCTGCACACCAGCCTGGGTGACAGAGTGAGACCCTGTGTCTAAAAAAAAAAAAAAAATCCCTGGTTAACAGGGAAAAGAGCTATGTAAATAGTATAATGTGAAAAGAGCTTTAGTAGAGATATGAGAACACAGCTATTTTCAAGAGCAGTGGAAAATAAGGTTAAATAAGTAGAGTAGACCCCAAATGATAGCTCTTTGATAGCAAGCAGAGAAGTTCAGATTGGGTGTGGCAGCATTTTAGTGGGTCCTCTGGGTTCTTAGGTGGGGAGAGAGACATGAGGAAAACAGAAGGCCAGGATGAAGGTTTTGGGGTAATCTACACACAAAGTAAGAGCAAAAAAAAAAAGTGGGGGGAGTGGAAAGGAAGTAGGAATATATTCAGAAGGTATTCAAGAAACTAAATAGGACTGGATAACTGACTGGATAAAGCATAGAACCATAATGGTCAGAGGTGACCCAGTGTCTCTACCCTGGTGACCTAGAAGAATTGTGGCATTCACGATAGAAGTGGGGGTGTTGAGGGAAGATCTGTTTTGAATGGTGATCCTACTTTGAACATTTTGGGTGTAGAGCAGTACGAGGCCATCAGGTATCCAGGTGGAGACGGCATACTGCTGAGGTAAGAGGTTATGACTGGGGATAGCTAGCAGAATCTTCGGAGTAAAAGTGATTGTGGGAGAGATGAAAGTATATGAATTCAGGGAAGAGAAAGAGGAGAACAAAGAGCTAAATCCAGGACCCCAGGCTTAGACAATAAAAGTTTTGCATTGGTAGTAAAAGTTACTATGAGGAAAAGCAAAAGCTACCTGAAGAGAGAGAGAATAGTTTTATTTTTTAAGGCAAAGGGTAGAAGGTAAGGTGGGAAAGTGGCGTCTGATGGAACTAGAAGTGTTTTAAGTAGAAGATCTGTAAGAGCAATTTCTTATTGATACTCTCTCATGTATAAGGTATTGTGAGAGATGCAAAGATGACTAAAACAAGCCCCAAACCCAAATGTTTTCAATCTCTTAGGGTGAAACATATGAAATTGCTGGGTTTTTTTGTAAGGCAAAATGGCAATTTCATATGGTACAGCCTGGTAGAAGAGGAGATAGAACATATGTACAAATGCATTTAATACAGGCAAGGTGGCGAGAAACTCAATAAGAGAGGCTCAGGCAACATCCTACTTTCATGCATAATTTATTCCTAAAAGTGTATACAGAAGTCAAATGGTTGAATGTCTAACTACAGTTTTATGTGGGGTAGGTAGGTTCTATTATTATAAATAAGTGTATATGTGAAATTCCAAATTATCCCTCACCTGATATATTTTTAGCATTGTATACCTTGTCTTTAGTTCTGTTTGTTTTTCCACAATTAAACTCATGGCCTGCCTGCTCAAGTTCAGTGAATACCTAAAGAGTCCACGTAGCTGATGAGTTCTGCCCTTATCTTAGTAGTACAGTGATGAGACCTCTACTTCTCAATGCAACATTAGTAACAGCACTTTTGTTTTTCCATTTCCACTCATTTTTGTGTTGCAAAAGATAACCAAGTGTTAAAATGTGTGCACAGCACAAGCATTGCTATGCAGACACAACCATCCTGCTGAAACAGAATTGGTACCTGGCAGTCAGCATCACTAAGACAAGCTTGAAACATTTGCTGGCAACTGAAAATTTGACATTGGCATAGGAAAGGCATCTTAGGCATGTCTGATTTGGTAAAGATATAAGTTTGGCTGATGTAATAGACCCCAAGTAATAATGGCATACACAAGATAGAGGTTGATTTCTCTCTGATATCATAGTCTAGGTGTTAGCCATCCAGGGCTGTCAGGCTTCTTATTCCATCCCGAGAGTGTTATCCTTTTCTGTATGACCCAAGATGGCTCACTGCCACCATGTTCTCATTCCAGCCAGCAGGAAAAGGCAACAGGACGAGGGGCAGGTATGGCCTTATTTTTTAAAGGTGCACTCTGGAAGTGGCACACACAGCTCTTCAACTCATATCTGACTGGCCAGAACTTAGTCACATGGTTATGCTGAACTGCAAGGGAGGCTGGGAAGTGTAGTTATTGTTCTGGGTGACTATAAAGTAGAGTTTCTCTTAATATAGAAGAAGGGGAAATATTGGGGGACAATCAGCAGCATCTGCCATGGTGTATGAAAGGACAAGTGTAGGAAAGACCATGGCCACCCATCCATACAGAGTGCCACAGGTGCACAAAGAAGAGAGATTTCTTCTGATTGGAGGACTGGAGAGGGCTTTAGGGAGGTCAAGTTCAATGGATGGGAGATAAAAAAATTAAAGTGCCAATGCTAGGCATTGATCCTTTAAGCTTAATACAGTTGAGACAATGAAGAAGTTGTAGAAAGAAGGTGAAAAGATGGGAAAGGAAGCATTTTAGATAGAGCAGTATTAGAAAAGGCTAACAGAAGTGAGAACAAAGGCTGATGGATAACTTATCTGTTTTGCTGAAGAACAGGAATTATAAATGTGATAGTGAAATAAACCTGGAAAAGATAGGGGCCAGAAGATTAAAGAGGTCTATGAATGCCAGGCGACAGGGTTCGGGCTTTATTCTGTAAGCATGGGGGACCATTGATAGTTTTTGAGCAAGGAACATAATTATGGCTGTGCTTTCAAAGGGTAACTATGGCAACGATGCATATGATCAATTGGAGCAGAGACACTGGAAGGAGGAGGACCTGTTAAGAAAGGAGTCCAGTGGTGAGGTTAATGTGGGCTGAAACTGAGGTCATACCCTTGGAAATAGACAAGATGGGGCCAAGTGTGAGGGCAAGAATCAATGGAATTCAAAGAAGCTGGGACAGAGAAAGTGCTCTTGGTTTCCTGGGTCTCTGGAGTGACAATAGTACTGTATTTTCATTCAGTCGGTGAACTGTAGCCTTGATTTTGCTGACTCTAGGACTGGTCCCAGAATAGTTCATTCTCTGCCCAGAACATCTCAGCGGGCACTCATCACCTCCCCCGGAGCTGTAGCAGCTGTTGGGCTAGCAATGCCATGAATTTGTCTTCCTGTACTGCCAGGAGAGCAGCTGCCAGCAGCAACTCTGAACAGACCCATCTCAGGGACGTGGAAACTATTCAACTTGGGATGCAGCAGGTTGGCCAGGGCTGAATTCAGTCCACATGGATTCATCTCACCCTTTTCCAGGCCACTTTCTTACCCTGGCTGGGTTTCAGCCACTCATACTGCGTTAGGTTGGGTATTTTCTTACAGTTCTAAGTGATTGCATTTAGGGATGGATGCTGCTGAACTGCTTTCTTCATCTTTTGGACACCTCCTCCCCTGGAAGCCATTACGCTGTCAGCCTTTGGCTTTGCTTCCTACTCTGCTCTGCTCCTGCTCACCTTTTGTCCTCTCCCACATTGCGCTCAGTGCAGACATCCTCATTAAAGCCTGTACAGTTCTGACTCCATGGCAGCCTGACCCTCTGGTTCCATCCCTCTCCTTCTTTCTCCTTCCCCCAGAGAATGAGAGATGCTGCAGATAGAACTGTAGCGATTATTTGACCCTATGTTATTCTGTTTTGTTTAAGACAGGTAACATGGCTTCCCCCATCCCTGTGAATTGTGGGAAGACCCTGCTAATGTCTGAAATTCTGTCAGCCTGGTTTGATTAAGAGCAGTGGTAAAGTATTATGCGAGGGTAGGAAGCCTTTCTAGGGAAGATGTTCTTGCATTTTCTTTGGCTCCTTGAAGAGCATAAATGTATTCCTATTTGTTGCTGAGCCTTTGATTGTCTCTTTTAAGTGGAATCTGTGTTAATATGGCCCAGCAGGACTCTAATTGATAATGCATTGGCTGTTTTTTTTGGTTTTTTTTTAAATAGACTTGCTGTAAATTACCTTTCAGTCATAGCTCACTTGGTTTTGATCTCCTGCTTTTAATAGCTCATTTTTTTAGGTAGCTTTTTTTTTTTCTGTTGAGTTTTTAGAGCAATACTTCTACATTTCTGTCCTGCTGTGTTCCTTGCAGAGACCTTCTGCTATTTTATAACCCACTGTCAGTATCTTTTCAGCGTTTCTCCCAGCTTCTTTCTCTCCTCAACACATATTTGTTGACTATTTTAGAGGTTTTGTTCTAAACTCTTAGAGGACAGAGATCCAAAGAAATAAAAGGAGTAGTTCTTTCCCATATGAAATTATAATCTAGTCAGGGAGAAATTAAATTCAAATACAAGAATACAAATCTTCAACATAAGGCTATATGTAGTAAGTACTAAGTATATGCTGCAGAAGAGATGAGGCTCAGTTGATGTAGACAGGAAACTTCAGTAAGGAAATGAGACTTGAACAAAGCTTTAAAGAAAATGGCTCTTGAGAGGGAGGGGAAGATACTCTAGGAAAAAGGGGCACAGCTAGAAGAAAGAACAAAGCACTTTTGAGGTACAGTGAGTAGACTGGTTTAGCTGGGAGAATAAGTGGATGTGGAAGAAGTGGACAAAGGTAGATGGGTTTGTATTGTGGAGGGCCTTGACTCTTGATTAGGGATTTGGCTCTATGCAATAGACACTGGAAACCACTGATGGTTTAAATAGGTATGAACTCTGATTAAGGAAGATTAACCTAGTGGTAGTTTGCTAAATGACAAGAAACATGAGACCAAGGAAACCAGTTGCTGCAGTAGATCATAAGGATCTAAATTAGGTTGGGATGGTAGGAATGAAAAGAAGGGGAATTTATCCTTCTGTCCATTTAGCAAATATATATCTTCTTACCATGTGCCAGACACATGCCAGATACCCACCCCTGTACTCCTAGAGCTTACAGTCTAGAGACAGATGGAAAGCACCTGGTGCAGGAAGAATCTACAGGAATTGCTGACTGATGGGATTCAGGTTTCAAGTGAGCTTGGAAACCATAAAAGAAAGAGGTCTGTAAAGTGTCTTTTTGACTTGGGTGATTGATAAATTAATGGTATCTTTAAAAGAAATAGAGAGGGGCTTTTTTGTTTTTTTTTTGTTGTTGTTGTTGTTGTTGTTGTTTGGGTTTTTTTTTAGATGGAGTTTCGCTCTTGTTGCCCAGGCTGGAGTGCAATGGCACGATCTCAGCTCACTGCATCCTCTGCCTCCCAGGTTCAAGCTATTCTCCTGCCTCAGCCTCCCGAGTAGCTGGGATTACAGGCATGCGCCACGACGCCAGGCTAATTTTGTATTTTTAGTAGAGACGGGGCTTCTCCATGTTGGTCAGGTTGGTCTTGAACTCCTGACCTCAGGTGATCCGCACACCTTGGCCTCCCAAAGTGCTGGGATTACAGGCATAAGCCTCTGTGCCCAGCTGAAATCTAGTGTTTTTTAACAGAAGTTAGGAGAAAGAATTGTTTTTGAAGGAGTAAAATATGAGAAATTTGGTTTTGGATTTTAAGTTTAAGGTGATGGAAGAGTATTGAAGCTGAAATTTCTAGTAGTTGACAAAATGAATGGCTGTATGCAGGGCTAAAGAGATTTTTTGGCTGTTGGTAGAGATTTGCACACGTGCACAGAGAGGGGATGGTTGAAACTGTGGAAATATTTGTGATTTCCAATAGTAAGGGTTTAGAAGAACAAAGGGGAAACTTCCTTTGTATCATCTGTGATACTCAGATTACAGAGAGTATAAAGGAATTTAAATGATATATTTATTTGTGTATCATTGAGTATACATTTTGGGAACCTAATTATGTATCAGGAATTGGGTTTAGTACTGGAGATAGAGAAGAATAAGACAATCTCCTATTTTCACTAATATTAAATTAGCAGAATATCAAGGAGGTAGACATAGAAAGTAAACTTTCTTGTTTGGCTGGTTATCAGTTGTGTCACTATTGGAAGCGATGTGAGGGAGCAGGGCCTAGGTATCTTAAGAATTTGGTAGACATTCAACCTGCAATACTCCTTTCAGTGGGAGGTTAGTTACACAATTAATTAAAGAAAAATTATTGTAGAGTCTGTGTTCTCGGCTTCAGGCCCAGTATTTGAATGTGCGCCATCTCTGTAGTTACATCACTGCTGCGGATGGGTTCCTCCCCTGGAGTTGAGTTCAAAGTCATTCACCAGTCTCACAGGATAGCATTGGGTTGAAAAGCATAGAGTCAGTTGGCCATGGAAAATGTTATAGTTGTGGTTGCAAATCAGAAAAGAGTGGAAGACCAGAAGGTTCCTCATTGACTTATGGAGTGACCTTGAGAAGGAAAGTACCAGGAAACATGAAGCTCCCGGGAGGGAGAACCCCTGACTTCCTGGGACCAGTGCGTCACTCACTCATTTTGGACATATTTGGGAGCTGTTTGTTCCCTCAGGAAAGATTTTGCCCAGATGTAGCATCTGGTGTTGCAAGGGTTGGCTTCCCTTCTCCATGGCTCAAGATGCCTTTGTTCAGAAATTAACAGAAGGTTCTTTGGTGTGTTTTGCATGGGCCCAGTTCATGTAGAACCTTAGGTCATTGTTGAGTCCTTTTTGGAGGAAGAGTTGGGAGGACTTCTCACACATGGGTAAAGCAGAATGGAAGAGACGCAAGAAGGCCATTTGGGAATCAGCAAGACAGGGTGATCCAGTCTTTGGAAGAGAGAAAGAATTCAGTTAAAAGTTCTTTGGGAAGCTTTGTGACTTTGCGTGGGAAAAACCAGAGCTTTGAGCCAGAAAAACTTGGGTCTGAATCTTGTCTCTTCTACTCCTAGCTTGTGACCTTAAGCAAGTCACTTAACCCCTGTTAGCCTCAATTTCTTACCTGTGAAATGTTGACAGTAATACTTACCTTGAAGGATTCTTTTAAGGATATATATAATGTATATACAGCACTAGCTAATGTTTGTGACTTAATGGATGCTCAATAAATGGTAGCTGATATAATTATCAGGAAAAGTCAATCCTGATAGTTAAGATCAGCCACAGAAGAGTCAGCCCTGATAGTTAAGATCACAAGTTCTGGGAACCAGATTTCCTGGGTTCACAATCCTGGATTTCTCCCACTTACTTGCTGTGTGATTTTAGATGAAAGGTTTTAATCACCTCAGTATCCTCGTTTGCAAAATGAAGATAATATTCATAACTACCTTATGGAGTTGTTATGCTGGTTAAGTGAATTAATAATATGTGAAACACTTAGGACAGCTTGGCACATAGTAAATGTAAATAGTAGCAACTATTATCCCTATCCTCAGGATTTGGGCCTGAGCACAGCTGTACTGGGTAAAACACTGGTATATTAGATGCACTAGTCATTCCTTGTGCAGAGTTAAGTATTCCTAAGCCTGGCTGGGTAATATGTCAGTTTCCATTTTCTTCAGACCCCTGTGGGCCCTCATGAATGACAAATTCATCCCCTACCCTGATTTTTATGGTATAGCTACATTGGGCAGGACATAGGCAATTATGTGACTCTGTGTAATTGCATGGTCAGTCCCTATAAAAACTCAGCAATTGTATGTTTTGTTCTGTAAGGTGTCATATAGTTCAACCTTGGTGGGTTACTTTTAGATCCAGGCTCATAATCATGAAGAGGAAGACATTTGTCATACAACCACTCTCTGATTTTCTCGTCCTCTTGGAGTTAATAGTTAGCCCTATTGCCAAATTGCTGAGTTTCTATAAAGATATACTGTTGAGGCCCACAGGTCCCAATTTTGACTTGGGCAAATAAAAGAAGGCCAGTCCTATTCAGCCTCCTGCAGTATCTACCATCGAGGCCAGCAGGCCAGTGCAGTACAAACCTTAGTCATGAACATAACAGTATGTGGTTTACTGGGTTGTTTGTCTCATGAGGCCAAACAGAAGCTCCCAAGCTTCTGCATAAATGGCTTTATATCTTCCTTTTAGGGTAAGGAATGATAAGAGGGCAGGTTAGAAGCAAAATATGCTTTTATGAGCAATTGGGAGGATGTTGGAGACTCCTGAGAGTTTCCTGTGTCTCCTAGGATCTGCCACTGGAATGTCAGCAGGCCATACCTCAGGCTTTCAGCTCCATGGAGCAAAAACAGTAGTGATCACGTTCCTTGACAACAGTGCTAGTGTGCGGGGAGCTTTTAGTTTTCCTTTTCTCTGCTCCTGTAAGCCCCATAATAATTCTGTAGCAGACACAGGAAGCAATGTGTCTAACTACTACTAGGCAATGTGTTCTTGGGATTTTTAATTCTCAGGAATTCGCAGCCAATTAAATGAATTTACTTTGATCCAGTTCTCTTTTCAAGGCAAAAGCTGTGTCATCTTATTGGGAGCTGACTGTGTTAAGTGGGAGGGTTTACAAGATAAGAAGAAAAGACAGTCTCTGCCATACGTGTTTTTATAATTGAAATGGGGGAAATCGGGCAGGCTGAGAGAGAATAATAAGAACACGTGTGCACAGGAATTTAAAAATAGCACCCCATTTAAAGCAAGTTCCAGTAGTCATCAGGAAAAGAAGAAAGGTGGAGTACTCAGGAGGGACTTGTACTTGGTTCAGTCAGGGAAAGGTAAAAGATAGTATAGTTATGTTCTCAATTAGATTTGTTCCCTGGTTAATTGAAGTAAAGACTTTAATATCTAATTCCTACACTGCACAGAAGTATCACACGTTGAAAAGAAACAGTGTGACATGGGAAGGACTCACTGTTAACGAAAGATTTAGAGAGAATGAAAAAAAAGTAGGGTTTGGGTTTTTCAGAGTTGAAATAGGTTCATCTTTTCTGCTAGCTCCTCCTTTTATACATCTCCACTGTCATTGCTCCTTGGGTTTTAAATTCAGGGAGAATCAATGAGCACAGTTCTGCTTCTTAATATATTTAGGGTGCAGCTGGTTAAAGAGCCAGGATTAGAAAATGAATCGAACAAACTAGGATTATCTTCAACAGTAGGATGCTGAGCTGTGTTTGCTGATTCCTGCTTAAGCAGTCGGGACAGGGCATCCTTGCATGAAATTCAGACATCCCTCCCTGGCAGCCTCTGTGGTAAAGTAGAGGTTGCAGAACAAGTCTGGCAGCTCTCAGCCCGAACCCTTGTAAACAACAGATGTTCATAACTAAGTTCTAGGGTGGGGGTAGGGGTTATTGTTGATGCTTGAAATTCTTTGAATTTATAGGCAGCATCTCAGGGATTTAGCAAAAGGAGGAAGTTATACAGAATTGATTTCTGCAGTGTACAGGTAGAAATGATGCCTCATGGATTTCCTTGAAGACAAAGCACAGGCTATTGTGTGGACTCTAAAACAGAGCAAGGTGAACCCAGGAAGGCAGGCACAGTTAAGAAAGGGTTGGCTTCTTAGGTGTATTGACTTCCTCCCCTCCTTCTCCTCTCTCACTCCTTTTTATACATTGACTGGATTTGTCAGTCTTGTTCTTGCTCCTGTTTTCTCCGGTAATGGGTGGAAATGTGTGTCCTTTCTTACCACAGAGTCCTAGATACACGTGCATACAAATACACAGTGTATTAGGCCATTTTTTGCGATGCTGTAAATAAATACCTGAGGCTGGGTAATTTCTAAAGAAAAAAGGTTTGATTGGCTCATGGTTCTGCAGGCTGTACAGGAGGCATGGTGCTGGTGTCTGCTTCTGGTGAGGCCTCAGGAAGCTTACAATCATGGCAGAAGGCACTGGGGAGCCAGCATGTCACATGGTGAGAGTGGGAGTGAGAGTCGGGGGAGGTCCCAGACTTTTGAACAACCAGATCTCTTGTGAACTAAGTGAGCATGAACTCACTTATCACCACAGAGATGGTGCTAAACCATTCATGAAGGATCTACCCCCATGACCCAGTCACCTCCCACCAGGCCCCACCTCCAACATTTGGAATCACATTTCAACATGAGATTTGGGGGGGACAGACATCCAAACCATATCACATAGGAGGAAAAACACACAGGAAGAGCACACAGGTGCACTTCCCTTAGTGCCTTCTGAAGGACGCAACTCAGGTTTTTATGATATACTGATTAACGGGTTATTGTTATGGGCTTTGTCTTGGATTTTAACCTGATACTGTCTCAGTGTTGGTTTTGCTAGATATTCATTACTTCATTAAACAGAGGTGCCGGGTGCGGTGGCTCACGCCTGTAATCTCAGCACTTTGGGAGGCCGAGGCGGGCGGATCACGAGGTCAGGAGATCGAGACCATCCTGGCTAATACGGCGAAACCCCATCTCTACTAAAAATACAAAAAATTACCCGGGTGTGGTGGCGGGTGCCTGTAGTCCCACCTACTCAGGAGGCTGAGGCAGGAGAATGGTGTGAACCCAGGAGGCGGAGCTTTCAGTGAGCCGAGATCACGCCACTGCACTCCAGCCTGGGTGACAGAGCGAGACTCCATCTCAAAAAAAAACAACAACAAAAAACAGAGGTGAGTGATGAGAATATGGCTTATGAAGACTTCAGTGCTGCCTCTTCTTGATCCCCATCCCCTAGTCCCCAAGCACACATACTGAGTTTCCAGCCAGATGATAAGTGCTTAGGAAACCTTCTACTTTACAGCATAGTTCAGGGAAGCCATAATAGAAAAAATATAATACATCTTTGGTAGGCTTCCTTGGCACCAAATTGACGAAGACTTTAGAAAGGTTCTTATCGTACATCAGATGAAAAAAAGCGATTTACCAGATCTGGGAATGTTTTTGAGCCACTCTAGCAAAAAACAACTGGCTTGAAAATCTTTGATAAAATCGCTTATTCTTTTGGAAGCTAAGAACATCTTTGTACAATTTTTTGTTGTTGTTGTTTTTTGTTTTTTGAGATGGAGTCTCTCACTCTGTTGCCCAGGCTGGGGTGCAGTGATGCCATTTCGGCTCACTGCAACCTCTGCCTCCCAGGTTCAAGCGATTCTCATGCCTCAGCCTCCCAAGTACCTGGGATTACAGGTGCGCACCACCATGCCTGGCTACTTTTTATATTTTTAGTAGAGATGAGGTTTTTCCACGTTGGCCAGGCTGGTCTCGAACTCCTGACCTCCGGTGATCTGCCCACCTCGACCTCCCAAACTGCTGGGATTACAGGCGTGAGCCACTGCGCCCGGCCCATCTTTGTACTATTATTCCTTCTGGAAAAGAAGTCCACTTCTGGCTGTTTTGTCCATTTGTACGAATTTGATGAACACCAATCCTGGTATGTGAGGTTCACTTAATCTTTCGGCAAACATTTATTGAACATTTATTCTGTGCCAAGAGTTGTACAAGGAATTAAATATACATAGAAGAATAAGCTACCATTCTAGCCCATGGGAGTTATTACTTAATGTGAAATATTTTAAGTTTGTTTATATACATTTGTATGTGCTCTGATAAGGCGTAGACTTCCAGGTTGAGGAGACAGAATTGTTGGGTTATGAGTCACCCTGTTAGTCACCTTTATTATATGTGAATCAGTAATAAACACTTGACTTCATTCTCATCGCTAATGACCAATAGGTTCTCTGCAGGTTTGGGGTCACAAAGAGGTGTAGGATCCTGTTCTTTCCCTCAGGAAGCTCATGGTGTCATGTGGAAGACAGAGAGTTTATGGGAAAAAGATAACACAAAATAATATACACTTACTGCCAAAGGAGAGATGGGAGAAATGATTTCATTTTTCTCCAGAATGCAATCTGTAAACAGTTTTAAAATTTTGCCATAATGTTAGACTTACAGAAAAATTGCAGGAATAGCACAAAGAATTTTTGTATACTACCATTTTATCCAGATTGCCCCAAAATGTTAACATATTACTACATTTGCTTTATACTTCACCCTTTTCATACCCAATTCTCACATATTTTGTTTTTCTGAAACACTTGAGAGTAAATTGCAGACATGATGACCTTTTATCCATACATACTTTAGGGTGTGTTTACTAAAAATAAGGATGTTCTTTTGCATAATCGTAGTGCAGTCATTGAAATCAGGACATACAGATTGATACAATACTATTATCTAATCAATAGACATTCAGATTTTACCAGTTGTTCTAAAAATGGCCTTTTTTGGCAAACGAAAGTCCAAGATTATGCAATTCATTCAATTGTCTTATCTCTTTACTTTCCTTTAATGTGGGATGATTTCCAAGTCTTTATATTTCAAGACATTGACGTTGGCCCCGTTATTTTGTAGAATGTCCCTTAATTTGATATTTCTGGCAATTTCTGATAATTTCCTTATTATTAGATTCAAGTCACACACTTTTGGCAGGAATACCATAAAATGTAATGTCACGTTCTTCTCAGTGCATCATATCAGGAAGCACTTGCTGATGATTTGTGCCATAACTGATGATGTTAAATTTGATCATTTGGTTACAGTTGTGTCTGCTAGGTTTCTCCACCATGAAGTTGTTCTATAAGCTTTGTAATTAATGTATATATTGTGGAGAGATACTTTGAGACCATGTAAATATCAGCTTACCCTTCAACTCTTATACTCACTAGTTTTAGCATCCATTATAATTTCTTGCTTGAATCAATTTCTATTATGATGGTTAGCAAATAGTCATTTTTCCAGTTTTCATCATTCCTTCTACATTTATCAGTTGCAATTCTACTGTAAGGAAGAGCTTTTCCATCACCCCCACTTTTTGGTCTGGTTGTTGGTTTATATCAGTGTGGACTTGTGGATTATTATTTTATTCAACAGGTTATAATCCTTTACCATCTTTATTTTCATGTTCATATTATTCTATATTTGGCCAATGGAGTCCCTTCAAGCTGGCTTCTGTGTCTTATTGATATGTCCCCATCGTTCTTTGAGCACTTCCTTACTTTATGGCACAACAAGATGTTCCAGGCTTAACTTGTACTTTCCTTGCCTTTACTGTGGAGTTGACCGTTTTTTCAGAAAGCCTCGGTTGCTTTTAGTGGGAAACGGTATTTAGAAACCATGGATGCTAAATATGCTCTTTGTAACTGAAGTACCATCATTTATAGTCCCTTTCAGCAGACAGAGGTAGTAGATATATGTATGTACACATAGACACATACACACACACACCCATGTACTTCTATAAATAGCTATTTCTTTATCTGTCTGTATATTTATATATATTAAAGCCTATGAGATCATATCAGTATCTTTCATTCCAATCCAATACCACATGTTTTATTTAATTTTCTCCCCTTTCATGTTCTCTGAACAGTGAGAAACCTGGTTCCTATTATCCATAACACACATTTTCACTTAATTGCTCAGTCCTAGAGTGTACAGAAAGTTGTTTCAGAATTACTAACCCAGGCCGGGCGCGATGGCTCACACCTGTAATCCCAGTACTTTGGGAGGCCGAGGCGGGCCGATCATGAGGTCAGGAGATCAAGACCATCCTGGCTAACACGGTGAAACCCTGTCTCTACTAAAAAATACAAAAAAAAAAATTAGCCGGGCGTGGTGGCAGGCGCCTGTGGTCCCAGCTACTGGGGAGGCTGAGGCAGGAGAATGGGGTGAACCCGGGAGGTGGAGCTTGCAGTGAGCCGAGATCGTGCCACTGCACTCCAGCCTGGGTGACAGAGCGAGACTCCATATCAAAAAAAAAAAAAAAAAAAAGAATTACTAACCCATGCCTCTGAAAAAGAAGACTACTGACTAGATTTTAATACTGGTTTGGAGTTCTTTTTGTTATTAGCCTTGAGGGCCAAGACACAATGTTCAAAAGTTAGCTGACTAGTTCTTTCTTTCCTATCTTAGTCTGTTTTGTGTCGCCATAACAGAATACCTGAGTCCAGGTAATTTATAAAGAAAAGAAGCTTATTTGGCTCACGACTGTGGTGGCTTGAGAGTATAAGAATGTGGCATCAGCATCTGCTCAGCTCTTGGTGGGGGCCATGTGCTGCCTGACAACATGGCGGAGAAGCTGAAAGGCTAGAGAATGAGTGAAAAGAAAGCAAACACTAGGAAGAAGCTTGCTTTACAACAACTCACTCTCTCAGGAACTAATCCAGTCCCACAAGAGTGAGAACTCATTTCCATGAGAATATTAATCTTATTCATGAAGGATTCTTCCCATGACCCAGACAACCCCCAGTGGCCCAGCCTCTCAATACCACTTGCAATTGCAATCAAATTTCAACATGAGTTTTGGAGGGAATGAACCAGATTCAAACCATAGCATCCCTCAACCTCCAGACCTTCAATGTAGTTATATTATTTGTTTGAAATATAATTTGGTTTATTTATTTGTTTGTATTTAATGTTTTCCTCTCCGGAATGGGGTCTTGACATTTCTCACTGCCAAACCTTTTCTCTTGACTAAAAAAGATGGAGCAGATTCAGGAGAAGTGAGAGACCCATGTATCCATAGATTAAGCCAGGACTTTAGCAGAAGTCAGTGATGGGGACATAGGCCAGACATGCACTGAGAACAAACCAACCATTTTCCCCTACTTCTGGGCCAGCCCTGTCTCTAAGCAAGCCATCTTATGGATTGAGACCCTTGCCAGTTTCTCCTAAGCCTGCTCCTAGGTTCTCCTTGCCATTCTCCCTGATCACCTCTTTTGCATTTAGCGAACCAAGAATCCAGCATCAGCATCAGCATCAGCATCAGCATCTGCTCAGCTGTAGGCCATGATTGTCTGTACTGTTTACCAGCAGCTCATGTAATATGCTTGATGTAAGACCTTAGGATAATGTTGATGTGGCCTCTCAGACATGAAGCCCCGGGGCACTGCACATTGACACCCAAACTTGCAAACTTTTACGTCCTTTTGCGAGACTGTTTGCTAGTGCCCTGTTCTGAAATCCTTGAAATTTCTCCTCCTGGACTTTCTTCAGTTACATGCTTTGGCCTCTCTAATAGCTCTTTTGCATCAATTCTGATGACCTGGCCATTTTCTCCTGTCTGTCTGGGAATGGCTTCCAGAATCCCCTTCCTCTGCCCCATTTAACCCTCTTCCTCCATCTCCCACACACTCATTTTATTTCTCTTTCCTCCAGACACATATAACCTGGTCAGTGCTGCTGATTCCAGCTGTTCTGAATCTCGTGTACAGCTTAAGTTCAAAAACAGATGGGCCCAAAGTATCCTACATGCGGTGCCAATTTCCACTGCATGAAAACAAATTACTGAAAAGCATCAGGAAATTTTAGAATAGTTTTGGGGTTTGATTCTCTATCTTCTCAATGGTCCTTCCTCCCCAACTCTTCCATTTCTCTTCACCGTCCCTGTCCCCCCATTATACCTTGCCACTTTCCATCTCTTCTTCATATTCCTCACTTAGCAAAGGCTGGTTTTTAAAACCTTTATTCTCATTTTTACTCTTTCTATGTACTGATAGGTTTAACCATCAGGATGGGACTGTGTTGATAATCAAGCTAGGGCTGTTGGTTGTTTTTCTAAACGTTTATACCCTTTTAAAATCTTCCATCTAGGACTAGGGACCTTATGTCCTTATGTCCTTTTCATATAGAGAAGGTAAGGCTGGGGCCTCTGTGTCTGTGGGTACATTTGTAGGTCAAATAATTCACCAGCTTGCAAATAAAGTAGATATTCTTCTATTGACTTTATCACTGGGGGTGCACAATTGTGCCAGTGCCACTGTCTGCCCTTGTCGGGAGTGAGTAGACACTCCCTGTAGACAGGGAGCGTGTTCCTTGGAAAGCAGTGACATTGGACCCACACCATTGCTTTCAGAATCCTCATTCTGGGAATATGCCAACTGCTTTCTCCCAGTGTTCTGTAGGACATTGTTTAGCTTTGGCATTCCTAGTCACCCTAAAAATAAGAGGAAAACAATCATCGTAGTTGGACCACTTATCTTACAGGTATATAAGGAAGACACTGGGGTCATTTACAGAGCATGGGGAGAAAGCTGTTGGCATGGTACAGTGGTTATTGGGTGCCCACTGTGAACAGACATTGTAGGAACTGTCTTCAAGAGAAGCCCTTGAGGGATAGGCTTCTAGAAGTTCAGGTACATGCTGGATTTATCTATGCAAATTATAATGTTTCCCCGCTTCCCTCCCTCCCTCCCTCCTTCTCTTCTTTAGAAGAGAATCCTCAGATTCTCAAAAAGTATCAAGCAGAGTCCTATGGATGGTAACTGAAAGAAAAAAAGAAAAAAACGATTATCAAAGGGATCTGGAATACGTAATTATCTCCCATAATTTAAGACCATTACTCTGGAGCAGTGACTTTAAAACATTTTGATCATGAATCTCTATATTTTATACTACAAGCTGGAATATACTTATATACACATAAATAGCTGAGAACAATACTTTCACAGAACAATACTTATCTTTGCTTTGTGTGATGTACTCTGAGATTTTCTACTTTGTTCTGTTATTCTTTTTTTTGTTGAGATGGAGTCTCACTCTTTCACCCGGGCTGGAGTGTAATGGCGCCATCTTGGCTCACTGCAACCTCCGCCTCCTGAGCTCAAGTGATCCTCCCACCTCAGCCTCCCGAGTAGCTAGGACCACAGGTGCACACCACCATGCCCAGCTAGTTTTTTGTATTTTTGGTAGAGACAAGGTTTTACCGTGTTGCCCAAGCTGGTCTCAAACTCCTGACCTCAGGTGATCTGCCTGCCTCAGCCTCCCAAAGTGCTGGGAATGCAGGTGTGAGGCACTGCATCCAGGCTACTTTTTTCTGTTATTCTATTCTATTGTTGCCTACTTAATTTTTTGAGAAATGCTAGTTGGTGACCTATAAGTTGATTTTTTTAAACCTCACTAATGGGTTGAATCCCACAGTTTGTAAAACATTGCTTTAAGAGCATTGTTTTTCAAATTTTTTGGTGTGCATAAAATTACCTGACATGCTGATTTGAAAGGCAGATTCCTGGGCATCAGTCCACCCCTAGTAAGTTGTAATCTCTGGCAGACGAGCATAAGAATCCACATTTTAAACAAGCATTCCAGGTGATTCTGATGCAAGGTGATTTGGGATCTTGAAGCCTCACACTTACAGAAACTGCTCTCTTTTGCATTTATGAACCTGGCTGTTGAAGGCTTCAGATCACATGCTTGGGGATGGTAGATACTAGTGGGGATCATCTGACTCCAGACTGGGAATCTTGTCGTTACAGGATGACCCCAATCACTTAGGTTTACTTCTGGATCTTGATAATTCCTTGATAGTCCTCTTTTACTGATGTCTCTTATGGCCCTTAGGAAGGCAGAGAAGGGGTTAACTGAGGCCACAGAATAGAGAGAGTGAAGGAACTGAAGGGTCATTTTACAGAGTGACTGGGGTGTGGCCCAGTCCTCCAGTAGGTGCCCAGAGCCAGTCCAAAATTAGAATGGGGTGGGATTCAAAACTGCTTTTCCTATTCACTTGCCTTTCATGTGTAACCACATGCAGTGTGTCAACATGCTTTCAGGCGCCGTTAGGCAGCAGCAGTTTTGCTCCCTCTGGGTTCATGGACCCTTGGTATTCCTGTTATGTGTTGTCTTAGAATAGCTCTGCGCTCTGGGGCTCTGAGCATTGTCCATTAACTCTTTCAGCACCAGCCGTTTGAGATGCTAAGGGCTTTTGAATGAAATGTAATAACCACCACAATGAAATAAGAAAACGGTTACTAGTCAGGAGACCTGGATTCTTGCCCTGCTCCACAACTGTCTGTGTGACCTCAGGCTCCCTGAGCCTCAGTTTCCTCACTCAGAAAATGACAGGCTTGGTCTAGACTCTAGACCATCTTGAAAGTCCCTTCTAGCTCTGAAATTCCATGATTCTATTTTTGTACACTCTGGCCTTTTCTCTTTGCACATGATTCTTTCGTTTAAAGTCTCAGCTAGATTAGGCACAGAAGATTCACTGAGTTTGGGAATTTCCAGAGAATCAGATGATAAATTAATAGCAACAAAATGTATTCCTGGCCAGGTGAGGTGGCTCATACTTGTGAGCCTGGCACTTTGGGAGGCTGAGGCGGGAGGATTGCTTGAGCCCAGGAGTTTGAGGCTACAGTGAACCATGGTCATGCCCCTGTACTCCAACCTGGGCAACAGAGCAAGACCCCATCTCTGCAAAAAAAAGTATGGGCCGGGTGCGGTGGTTCACACCTGTAATCCCAGCACTTTGGGAGGCCAACGTGGACAGATCACCTGAGGTCAGGAGTTCAAGACCAGCCTGACCAACATGGAGAAACCCTGTCTCTACTAAAAAACACAAAATTAGCCGGGCGTGGTGGCACATGCCTGTAATCCCAGCTACTCAGGAGGCTGAGGCAGGAGAATCGCTTGAACCCAGGAGGCGGAGGTTGCGGTGAGCCGAGATCGCACCATTGCACTCTAGCCTGGACAACAGGAGCGAAACTCCATCTCAAAAAAAAAAAAAAAGGAAGTATTCCTATTTAGTATACTAATGAAGTAGGGAATTTATGAAACAAGTTTATTATAAAAGGAATTTTGAGATGTATTTGTCTTTTCAGACATGATTCTAGTCACTTTGTTTTGTGGGTATGAATTCATTGTGTGGGCTGTTGAGTAATGATAGTTGTCATAATTATAAGAAAATATGTTGATACTGATATATAGTTGTAGAACACTTTCATGTTTATAAAGTTTGTTTAAGGGCATCACCTTGTTTGATTGGATCTTCACAAAAGTCATGTGTGTTAGGCAGGGCAGGTCTGCTGTCCCTGCTTATCCCATTTATTTATTTATTTTTCAAGAGACAGGTCCTATGTTGCCCAGGCTGGTCATTTACAGGCACAATCATTGTGCACTATGGCCTCAAGCTCCTGGGCTCAAGCGATCTTCCCACCTCAGCTTCCCGAGTAGCCAGGAGTACAGGCACGTGCCACCATACCTGGCTTCCATTTACTTTTTAAAACAGATGAAGAGATTTTGAGACCCAGAATGCATTTGTGACTTGCCCAAAGTTACCTGGCTAGTAAGTGGCAGAGCTAAGCCTAGACTCGGGGTCTTAAGCATAGTTCAAGGCGCTTTCCACAGAGTGTAGATGGAGTTTCACATTGTTCATCCAGATTCCTTAAGGACCTGAACTCGCTAATTTGATCTACTAACCTGGAAATTGACTAGGGCTTCTCTTATACCACTCAGCCCTTTAAAGTTTTGCCAGTAAAGTATCAACATGGTTAATAATATGCTGTAATTTAGAGCACACAAGCCAATGGACATACAAATTTGGTCATTCAGTAGCCACCCAGAGAGTGAGCACAGATACACACTGGAGCAGCTGATTTGGCAAGATTGGTGGAGGCTGAACATATTAACTAGTCATTAAATGAATCATGGTCTTTCTGTCCTCAACATTTACAGGATTGCTTTGGCTCTGGCATCTGTTGTTAGTCAATACTGATTAAGGACCCACCTATTCTTGGTGATAGGTGTTCATTAAACATTCTAAATATACCCTGTCCTCAAGAGAATTCCTTACTGGGCCTGGGGGTTGTTCCTCCTGCACCCCCACACAAAAAGAGACTTCCTTCTAATAAAGGCAAGATAAATATCCAAATAACACATGAGAACTGATAATGACACATGCAGCCAATCTGATGACTGTGTAGACTTCATTCCATTTAGATCTATAGTTTCACAGAATCAAGAATTTTATTTTTTTTCCCTCCTTTTCATTGTTGTTATGAGCCATGTAAGGGGACTCATTGTCCCAGGGACGGGTATTTGGGAGGGGGAGATCTTTATGGATACCCTTTCTTCTCAGTGGCTTATTGCTATTTGGCATACTAAAGTACAATTTGCTAGCCAGGAGGAGTTTCTGGCTGTAGATCAAACTTCTCTGCTCATGCCTGGTGCCAGGGAGATGCTTGCTCTTAAGGGGGTGGTTACTGCTTTGATAATAAGTGTGTGGATTTCTGAGTGACGTCATTCCACTTTGGCACAGACAGGTATTTATTTCTCTAGAATGAACTACCAGGGGTGAGCCAGACTGTCTGCCTCAGTCATTTCCCAAGGTTTCATTTATTTTAAAAATCTGCTAACACATCTGTGTGTATTTTTTTTTCTCTGTATGTTTGTCATGTGCTATAATTACTTATAGGGCTTCTGGTGACATCTTAATTAACTAGAGGAGAAAAAACCAAAGATATAATTGTAGAGTTGTTCACAGGTTTTTCTATGGACTTTGTGGATCCAACTGTCAACATGATATTGATGGTTACGAATTCTTTTTAAGCTGAGAAACGTATAAATTTTATGTTCCTCGGTCATTGATCACACCTTTGTTCTGTCTTTTACCCTTGCTATGGTGTTTTAGTTTAACTGAGTGAATGAGTCACCTCAGGCCTTTGATGTGATCACAGCCTATTTTGGGGGGCTTTCAGGGAGCATATTTAATACCTAAGTGCATTTCTAGGCCCTTAGTTCTATGGATTATATTGGGGTGGCATTGTAGCATGTAGATTGTACCAAGAGGGTTTAAAAGCCTCTTTATTCATTCCTCCCTATGGTTCTGGGAATGCTAGTGCTAACACATGGGATGTAAACAAAGGGAAGGTCCCAGGTCTACAGAAGCTATAGAGAGAGCTGGTGGGCAGGCAGATTTTCTAAGTCAGCCAAATCAGGGTTTTGCAGTGGGTTCATCCAAGCCAATGTACACACAAGCCACAAGACCAGGATAAGATGTGGGTTGTGGCTGATGCACAGTTTAGGAGCAGGAAAGCCGTGTCTTGGATCCAGGAAGTCTGCAAACATGGGAGAAGCAGGTCAGAAAAAAGAATGTTGATCCTTTTATTCCTAGAATAGTGGCTAGCCCATAATAGGAGGCTCAATTAATATTTGTTAAATGAATGAATGAAATAAGAAGACATCAGGGACTCAGAGAAGGAGCCTGGACAATAAGATATCAGAAACTAGGCAAGAAATGTGGATGGCAGAGATTCAAATCTTGTGTAGACCCCCGTGTCTGGTCTTATGGGATCCATAGATCTATCTTAAGAGATATGAAGACCCTCCATTTGCCTCCTTTCTGCTGTGAGCACCGTGCCATAGGGGTGGTTGAAAGGAAGGCAGAATCTCTCACTTAACATAAATTGATGGAGACATTTCCAGTTAGTGTCTACAATAGCTTAAATTTGGGGGCCATTCCTAGTTCTCTGACCTAATCCACAAGAACCTTGGTCCTATAATCATTCAGGAAATTGTGATTAAGCACTTAATAGATGTCAGACATGGTGCTAGTCCAGTTCTCTACTTCAAAGCAGATTCCTAAGGTCCGGCTCTTGGGCATGCTATTCTCTCAAGGGTGTGGTTCTGCTCCATGGAACTAATCCAGAGCCACAAGAATCCTATTTTCATACAGTCCTTCCCCCAAACCTGATTATAGGGGACAATTTAGGCTATTTTGAGATGGTGGGTCTACCACTGCTTGAATCCTTTCTAATCATCTGTCTAGGCTACCGAAGACAATTTGTGGTACTCACTTGTCCCTGAAAATTTGAAAGTTCATTTCTCCATATGTAGACTATATTATTTTTGCCTTTGGCACTTTTCTCTGTCTCTGAACTCTCCTCCTCTGATCTCATTGCTGGCAACGCTGAAGCCAAAGCTGTGATAAGCCCAGAGAAGTGTGCCCGCCCCCTGCCTGCCCGCCTGTCTTTGAAAGATACCTTCAGGCTGCTGCTGTACTACTGGGTCACAAAACCAGCATCCACCATTACAGGCAGAATCGTTTTCAAGTCATTTCCTACCTTGGTGATTTTTACCCCCTCCTTCTTTTAACACCTTCCCCAGCAAATCCAATCCATCCTCTGGCTTATCTGGGTCAGCAAGGGTCTGATTTTATGCATGGCACTGTCAGACCATAAATCCGCTGCAGCTTTGCCTCTCTATCCAGCCTGCCTGCTTCTGTCAGCATCAGCAAAATGCATAATAGAGAAAATAAGCCAGAAACGCTAATAACACTCATCTGAATAAAATAATCTCTTTGGCTGCCTCAGTTCATTTCATTTTAATCAAGGTGCCAGGAGGGAATTTAGGTTAAAAAATCCAACCTCCTTCTTGTCACAAGTTCCCTGTCCAACCATCACTTAAATGATTCCTTTTATCATGCATGTACCTTTTTTTTATTCACCACATACTTGTATGTTCAATAACATATATTGAATGATGTATTTAACTCTTTAAGTTTTGTCTATCATCACAGATAGGTCTGTTTTTAAAAGTGAGAAATTATGTTCTGCTTAGATGTATTGATAGTTGCCATCTCTCTATGCAGATTGGCAGGTTTGATAGGAATTCTGAGACAGGGGATGGGAGCTTAGTATAAGTTGCTGAAGCATCTAGGGTTTTGGCAATCTGTGCTCCCTTTGGATTCCTTTCTGTCAACCTCAGCACACAGTTCCCAGTGTGGAATGCAGGACTGATTGTTCTACATTGTCCCTTAGGGAAAGGACAGTGGGAGATTAAAATCTGCTCTCCTGTTGGTATCTCTCTCACATCTTCCCAGAGCCTTACGGCTGCTTTGTTAATTGCCTGTTGCTGCTGTCTTACTCAAACCATTATTTGCTGAAGGCTGTGCATTTTCAGCAGGCAGCAATCTTGGCCCTGGCCCAGAGCCAGGTGAGAAGCGTGTTGGAAATTGATGAAAGCTGAGTCCTAGTTTGTTTGGAAATAAAAATAATAATATTTCTTCACATTTGTATAGTGCTGAACTATTGGCATAGTTCTTTTGCATCCATCATTTCATTTGATCCACACAACAGCCCTGAGAGGTGAGCAACTTAGAGACTATTGGCCCAAAAGGAAACACACCTCGTTATAGCAATGCAGAAGCTCAAGCTATATTCCAGCAATGCCAGCCTCATGCCATGCATTCCATCTGCACAGCCATGAATGTAGCAATTATTAATTAAATGGCACCTTAGGTCAGGAGGGCTTCCAGGATTTTACAGCCATACTTTGAAGATCTTTGAGGAGTGAGATGTATACCAATAGGGCACGTGTCCATTTTATAGATGAGATGATAAAAACCAAACAGAGGTGATATGGAAAAGAACCATAATAGAGAGGCCAACTTGAACCTTTATGGACTTGGCTCTTCACCATGGATATTTTAGAGAAATCCCTTTAAGCGCTTGTTGCTAAGTTTGTTGAACGTCCATAAATAGTCCAAGTTGAGGGAGAAAAGCTGGGCTAATGTCTTCGAAGCTAATGATTCAGCTATGCAGGTTTATCTCTTTCAGTGCATTTACAGTGATAATGTCTTCTGCAGATGTACAGGCAGCATGTGACTTTCCGGGTCTCCTTTCGACTCTAGAGTCATTCCCTCTCAAGTACAGTATGATGTTTTCTTGATCTTCCTCCTGAAAAACATTTTAAGTAAGAAAAATACTCCTAGGTATTTTGTCTGCTTTTTAGGGATTAGTGTTTGAGGAGGTTTGCAGCTGCTCAGCACATTCCTAAGGGATGCAGACCCTTTCCTTTAAAGGCCCAAGTATTATACAACCTAAGGCTCTGGGGGTGGGGAAAGTAAAGAGACTGTGCAAACAAATGATAGATGGAAAAGATATAAAGACAAATTTCAATCTGCTAACCAAACGAAGTTCCCTTGGCTTCAGCGGTCCCAAATAAAATGAGGCTGCAAAGCTTCTGGAGCAGGAAACCACTCTAGCAGAGCCTTAATATGCTCCCTATGAAATCACGTCTCGTTGCCTTGCTTATTTTCCAGCCTGAAGTGTGTTTCATCTTTGTTCGTGTTGGCTGGGAAAATTGTCTGTATATTTGTGATCCCCTCCTCCCACTTTCTCTCTACCTTACTTGCTCTACCACTACCCAAAAATAAATAAATGAATTAATTAAAACACCTCAGTTGAAAGGAAGAATATGTCTGAGAAAGCTTACAGACTCAAAGGACCAGAAATATTGTGTGAAAAGCTGCATTAATAGTAGGAGAGGCTGAGAACTCCTAGAAGAAACAGACAACAGGATCTAGTGCTGGTTTTTTAAGCATAGACTCCTTTTTTAAAATAAAAATCTTGCATAGAGCCTCAATATATGAAACAGATCAAAGCAGTATTTTTATTGGTGTAAATCTGCTTTTAAAGTACAAATTTATAGAGTACTTATTATACTGTCAGTCAATGAGAACAATGAGGCTGTTTTCATGAACTAAAAATATTGAGATCAGGATTATGAATCAGTTATAGTTTTATATTCATTTCAGCATCTGGTTTTGGTTTAGGTAGTCCAATATCAAGAAAATTCTGATTAGCATAGATAAGTTACTGTAATCTTGAGCTTTAAATTGATTTAGATGGAAAAAAGAAGATTTTTTTGTTTTAAAGTTGAGTCACTATCATCACCTAGCAGCTATTCCCCTTCATAAATATTAATTGGATAAGCCCCAACATGTATAATAGGCATCGCAACAACTGATAATGAGATGGTATGATATTAAGCATGTTGATTTTCGCTACCCAACCACGGTCTAACATGAACCCAGCCTAGGCCCTTGAGCCTTCTATGGCATGTGATTGAACCTTGCTGCTGTGTGTCAAGTTATAGGCTCACCTGTACAGCTTTATTGGAGGAGGCACACACAGGCTTGAATGAAAAAATAAACCTATGCAAAGCTACATGTATTCTAATCAATAGTATATTGTTCAGAAGTTCCAAGGCATACGGTGATTCTTTCTTCCAGGGTTTACATAAAACAATGCTAGCAGCCTTCGAGACATTGCGGTGGTATCTAATGCAGGGAAACTGGGTCCTGGGTCTCTTGCTCATGTCAGTGAGGGTTGCTCATTTGAATGGATGTGTCACCGTTTTTCAAATTGAAATGTGATTTTCTGCTAATTCCAGAGTATCTCAGAACACAGTTTAAAAGCTCCTGCTCACTGAAACCAATACGAATACTGTAACTATCGCACAAAATCCTGTAAGGATGGAAATAAATACATGTGGTAAAAGTACTTATAGCACCTTGCAAGTTCTTTTTTCTTTTTTTTCTTTTGTTTTGAGATGGAGTCTTGCTCTCACCCAGGCTGGAGTGCAGTGGCATGATCTCAGCTCACTGCAACCTCTGCCTCCGGGGTTCAAGTGATTCTCCTGCCTCAGCCTCCCAAGTAGCTGGGATTACAGGTGTGCACCATCCACACCGAGGTAATTTTGTATTTTTAGTAGAGATGGGGTTTTGCCATGCTGGCCAGGCTGGTCTTGAACTCTTGGTCTCAAGTGATCCACCTGCCTTGGCCTCCCAAAGTGCTGGGATTGCAGGCGTGAGCCACACCTTACAAGTTCTTAATAAAACTTATTAGCATTAAGTGATAAGGCATTTTATTTTAAAAGATTTCTACTTCCAGCCATCCTGTTTATTGACCCATCTTTGTTCAGTCATCTTTTCTTTTGAGGACACCCTGGGGATATGTGCTCTGCATCCTTTCCCATGGTGTTAGGTTGATTTTGCCTCCTCTGCTTCCTCTTTTGATCTGCGGTCTACCTTTCTGAGCTAGCTGGCCTTTTGTTTGTACCGCCATTAAAGTTCTACTTTACTATAGGTCTTTCTTTGTCTCTCTTACTCTATTGCAGCATTTGCACTTTTATAACCACTAAAGCACCTAACACCATGCCTTGTTCATTTAAGATACAAATGTGTGTACATTTGTGGAATTGAATTGTGGCATCATTTGTGTGTATGTAAAGTGCTATAGGGAAAGAACCAGTATAGACCCCCCCAATCCATGTTCTCCCTTAAGAAATAGGTTGAAAGCAATTGTCAATGTAAAGTCTCATGAGATCTGCCCCTTTAAAAAGCATGCTTACTGAGGACATGGGTATCTTGCCGAGAGACACCACTTGATTAAAATGTAAATTAGGTTATTTAGAATTTTGTAACTGAAATCTAATTGGAATCATTTTGAAAGTTTTCTTGCAATGGAAACATCAGATGCTATGGAATGCATGTGTTCAAATATCTTACCATTTTGAATTTAGGATTGTTTCCAGTTCACTTTTTTTTCCCCAGATACTAAACATTTTGAAAGGAATAAATTAATTATGTGTCTCTCTTCCTCTCAGCTGGTATATTTTTGATTTCCATAGAAATCTTTCAGTTTCCCTAAAAAGGTAAGTGTTGTCACAGTGATTGGCACGCTTAAGAGTTAGTGATTTTGGCTACAGAAGAGTGATGCCTGGGGCAGGGGGTGGGTGGTACCCGGATACAGGTTTAGAACAGTTTCAATTTGGACTCTAATATTAATTGGTTTGAAGTAACTTATTGGTTTGGGTTAGACAGATATTTGATTTGTCTGATGTGTTCTGAAGTCCAAGTAAGTATGGCATGATTATTTGTTAATAGTTACTACTATAGAATTGGAAAAGCCTTCTAAGTTGAACTTCACGCTTTACAAATCACAAGTGCCTGGCCTTTAGTGCTGAATGGAGGCAGTACTGACTCAATAACCAAGCTACTCTCAACTCACTTTCTTTGTAGTTCGAGTCTGACTGGAGGGGGGAAGAGAGGAAAGGGGGAAAGAAACAGATAGTTATTATTTGCAGTGAATGAGAGTACTCGCTTTGCAGTTATAGGCTTGGTTTGAATTCTGGAATTGCCACTTTTTAGCTATATGACCTTGGGCAAAGTGTTTAAAAATTTTTAGTCTACTTTTCCTCATCTGCCAAATGTGGTTAATAACACCCACCTCATCAGGTAGTTGTGGGGTTTAAGTCAAACAACATGTATAAAGGGCCCAGATATGTGTACAGTATCCCTTGATAAATAGTACTGCAAATTATTCCTACTTTTGTTTCTCTCCTTAAAGAAATCCAACTTCCAAATGTAGAACTTTCTGTTGCTTAAGTTAATGCTGAGTTGGTAATCAATAATTCTTTTGGATCACAATGTTTTCATTAGAAATGAGCATCTAGGGCCGGGCGCGGTGGCTCACTCCTGTAATCCCAGCACTTTGGGAGGCCAAGGTGGGTGGATCACTTGAGGTCGGGAGTTCAAGATCAGCATGGTCAACATGGTGAAAACCCATCTCTACTAAAAATACAAAAGTTAGCTGGGCGTGGTGGCAGGTGCCTATAATCCCAGCTACTAGGGAGGCTGAGGCAGGAGAATCTCTTGAACCCGGGAGGTGGAGGTTGCAGTGAGCCAAGATTGTGCCACTGTACTCCAGCCTGGGTGACAGAGTGAGACTTTGTCTCAAAAAAAAAAAGGGAATGAGCACCTTGGTTTAGCACTTTATTGCTCCATTCAAGCTGTAGACATTTTAGGAACACATATGTTCAGGTATGGTTTGTGTTCTTGATTGTATGGGACATGAGATCATGGCTCAATAAATGAAATCAAAACTTCCTTAGATGTGTTCTGTGGAACTCCAGAGTTTTCAGTAACATTTTAATGGCATATGTCTCCAAATTTGCCTTTATTAAATCCTACAATGGATACATTTGTGGGGATTTTGTAGTGCTGTAGTGATTTTTGTCTCTAGACAAAATCTCTAACTTTGGTTTCTAACCCTAGAGACAAACCAAATGACTTACTTAGTGGCTAAAATGATGGACTTCAGAATCACCTTAGACCTGGTCTAGCTAGACAATGCAGAACTGTTGTTCTAGTCCCTGGCGCCCTCTTACTTGTTGTGTTAGTCTTACTCGCTGTAGACAAGTGACAACCTCTCTGAGCTTCAGTTTTCTAATCAGTAGAAGGGGGATAATGGTAGTTCTTTCCTTAAAATGAAATGATAGAGCTTAGATGAGATGAGATAATACGTATAAAGCATTCACCAAGTTCTTAGAACATAGTAGGTGCCTAACAGATAATCCTGTTTCTCCTTGTACATCCCCTCTTCCCTCCCTCTCCTTCTTGTCCTTATTTTCTCCTTTTTTCTCCACTGAGTTTTTAGAAAAGGAGAAAACTAGAGAGGTGAGCTTCAGGAAAAATATCTTTATTTCTGGATTGGCTTTGATTGCTGTGATTTTAGGACACAGACTATAGTTGTAGATGTTGCCCTGGCTGCGTATCAATAATGACTTCTTTTCCTTGATGTTTCTTCACAGGAAGGATCAGAATGTTCTCTCTCCAGTCAACTGCTGGAATCTCCTCTTAAACCAGGTGAAGCGGGAAAGCAGGGACCATACCACCCTGAGTGACATCTACCTGAATAATATCATTCCTCGATTTGTACAAGTCAGCGAGGACTCAGGAAGACTCTTTAAAAAGGTACAGAGATATTTCTAGTCACAGAGGTTCTTGGGTGGAGCAATGACACAATTTTTAAAATCCTATTAGATATTATGTTGATTACCTGGGTGACAAAATTATCTGTACACCAGACCAACATGACATGCAATTTACCCATGTAACAAACTTGCACATATACCCCCCTTGAACCTAAAATAAAAGTTGGAAAGAAAAAATAAAAGAAAGAATATCTTATTGGCCCACTTCATAGGCTTTCCACTTGTCATTCCCTACCACATACTTGCGGAGAAAAAAAATATTTGAATTGGCATTCCTTTCTTCCTTTCTGAGCTGAATTAATAGTAGCCTTGGGAAAGGAACCATTTGCAAGGTATAAACCCAGGACTGGTACTATAATTCATAATCTGCATCTATTAACAAAAACTGTGTTTTGGGACGTTTTCTTAAAGTGATTTGTGAAGCTGTTGAGCTTAAGGGGCCAACACTGTCATTTTATGTTTTCCTATTCTAGTTCATTTAGCAAACTCATACACGTTTATGTTTTTAGTTTAGTTTTCTTCCCAGGGTCTTATCTTGGCCAAGGTAGACTCAAAAGTGTGGTTATTCTTATCGTGGTATGTCTTTGTCTTTGGGTCTCTGAATGCTTTCGGAACTCAATTGTTATCGTACTTCCTTGGGTATAGGTTGAACAATTTGACAAAGGAAAACTCAAAATAATCATGATAATCTTAAGGAGCCAATTCACCTTACCTGTCAATGATGGAACTAGCCTCTTGAAAATCCAGGAAGCTCTTTTCTAAGCTGTCTCAGCTTGAGCTCAAAGTGGAATCATTTATTCATGAGGTTGGGTTACAGACAGCGGTGAAGGCCCCAACCATTGTATATGATATGCCATGTCTACCATTCAAGCATTGACATCCCCGGAAGACTTTCCAGAAGGCAAATAATCTTCCTAAAAGTTATAGGTAGAAAAAGATTATAGAGGGCTATTTAGAATTCATCAGTTTCCAGGTGACAAAATCCATTATTAAAATTTGAAAGTATGAGAGAAAAGACTGGTAAACAGGATTGTAGTCGATACAGTCAAAGCTCTTGATCAGCTTTCCGGTTCTCAGGAATTTTTCCAGTTTTCACTAGATCTGGAATTAATACCCCATTTTTTTTCTGTAATTACCAGCCTGATCAAATAACTGATTTGGAATCTTCCATCTACCTAATTGCATCCGTGAAGGTGCTTTCCCTGTGTCTTAGAGACAGAATATTGAGGGTACAATCATCTGACGACGAAAAGAAGGCAGAGAAAGATAACTCCTCCCAGAGCTCACTGGCTATTATTAGTAGCCCGGCTGTGCTGTGGTTGGGGCCACACCTCATTTTGGAGTGAGGGTACTTCTCACCATCTCCTCCATGGTTTCCAGCATCAGCTTCAGCTTGGTTGTCATTAATTTGAATTATTCTGCAATACTTGGTGATGCATGTGTGTGACTAAAATTAAAACCTATTTAGGTGAAATTTTGACAGCTCGTCTCTGTGACCTTGACAGCCACTTAGACTATCTCAAGAAGGAAAGGGCTTGACTGATAGTTTCCTCCTCCGTTTTCTTTGTTCATCTGAGAAAACAACTTTTATAAGATCTGTTCACCTAGCTAGACTGCACCCAGTCTCTCAGCTCCCTTTTTACCAAGTCTTAGAAGGTTAGAGAAAAACCAGGCTAGATAATTTAATAGCCTCTCCAGATCTCAGAGATGCTTATACTGAAGGCAGCCAGATAGCAAAGTCACGAGTGTTCCTGGCTCTTCAAGTGCCCTATGCATATTTCACCAAAGGTAGGTACATGGCATGTATACAAGGTGTGGGGCATATGACATCCATGAAGAAAATTCGTCTGTGAATGATATTCCTAGCCATGGGCTCAGGGTTGACTTCCTTAAGCCGTGTATTACTATGCTAGAGCGTGAGGAAGAACTTATTTCTCATAGGACTGTTTATATATTACATTTCACTGAAGAAAAGTATGCCTATCATAATTTAATAGCTATATGCATTTTCACAAACTGAATTCACACCTGTGTAACCAGCACCCAGATCAAGAAACAGAACATTTCTGTACCCTAGAAGCCCCCTCATATTCCCTTCTAGTCATCTCCCCACCCTAAATCCCCAAGGATAACAACTGTCTTGACTTTTAACAGCAGAGATTAGCTTTGCTTGGTTTCATACTTTATATAAATAGAATTGCACAGTATGTACTCTTTTTTGTTTGGTTTCTTTCAATATTATGTTTGTGAGATTTATTCATACTGTTGTGTATAGTTGCAGATCATAGGAATTTCTCTTGATCTTTGTAACTTTGGATCAATTAAATTGTAGTTGATTAGAGACATGCCCAGGGTTGTTGAATGGCCAATGATTACTATCCCACAGGGTGAATAATCTCTTTTCTCCCTCCCTTGGGGCATTCCCATGTAGGCAGAAAACTCTTAAATTAGGAGCTGGTTGGCAGATCATAAAAATAGATTGAGCCAAGCACCATGGATCATTCCTGTAATCCCAACAACTCAGGAGGTCAAGGTGGGAAAATGCTTGAGGCCAGAAGTTCAAGAACAACCTGGGCAACATAACAAGACCTTGTCTCTAAAAAAATTTTAAAAGTTAGCTGAGCATGGTGGCCTGTGCCTGTAGCCACAGCTACTTGGGATGCTGAGGTGGGAATATTGCATGAGCCCAGGTGTTTGAGGATGCAGTGAGCCGTGATCATGCCACTGCACTCCAGCCTGGGCAACAGAACGAGACCCTGATAGTTTGAGGATGCAGTGAGCTGTAATCATGCCACTGCACTCCAGCCTGGGCAACAGAGACCCTGATAGTTTGAGGATGCAGTGAGCTGTAATCATGCCACTGCACTCCAGCCTGGGCAACAGAGAGAGACCCTGACTCCTAAAAAAAAAAATTGATTCATTCTCTTTTGGCTGGGTAAAGAGCCTCTCTGCTTTCTAGTAATGGGCAAAGAAACATTCTTCATACCACACCCCAGTTTTTTAACCTTTTGTTTAGAGTGTCGTTGCACATGAATTAGAATCCTACTGGTTAAGATATAGTATCAGATAACAGTCCTAAGGAATGTCCTCAGCCATTCTGTAGTTACATGAATCTTCCCGGGGATTTGCTTTGTGCTATCAGAGGAGATGCCTTTTCCAAGTGACCCTTTCTCTTGGGCCTAGCTCTGCTCTTAACTCTGAGACCTTGGACAATGACTTCTTTCTGTGCCTCAGTTCCCTAAACTTTAAAAAAAGAGTGTGGTCTATGCGATCTCCATGGTGCCTTCCAAATTCAGGATACCACAGTTCTGTGACGATAAGGGGATCCTACACTGGGGGCTTCCTTCTGGTTGTTAGGTTACCTTTGTTAAATTGTGATAGGTAAATTGTAATCCCACAGATAAGGACAAACAAAAGTGGATATAGGTGTGGAGAGGGCTAGCTTAAGCAAATGAAGACCAGATTTCTTGAAGAATGAAGCATTATTTCAGGTGCTGATATCTACAATGTCAGCAATGAAGAAATGCCAAATTGGGATCCAAATACATAAAATAGATATGTTTTACCAGTAAATTTGGTTCCAGTGGCAAAAGGACCCATTTCTCTGGGGACATAGACTTAGAAAAGATACCTTAATTTGTGGTATGGCTGTACACACCTGTGCTTTATGTGAATTTGAGTCTGTTTGTCACTAGCAAAAGTCAACATTTTTAAAAATCTTTTTTTAATCTATAAAACTTAATGATTCACTGCAAAAATTATGATAATAGGAGTCATTATATTTTGAACCTCTATGTGCCAGGTATTGTGTTAAGCACTTTATATGTATTATCTCCTTTAATCCTTACCATAATTTTATAAAGTAGTTACTATTGTCATCATCGCTGTTTTATGAAGGAAGAAACTATGGCTTAAAGAGATTAAGCAGGCCAGGCACAGTGGCTCAAGCCTGTAATCCCAGCCCTTTGGGAGGTTGAGGTGGGAGGATCGCTTGAAGCAAGGAATTCAAGACCAGCCTGGGCAACATAGCAAGACTCTGTCTCTACCTCCCTCCCCCACTTAAAAAAAATTAGCTAGGCATGATGGTACACACCTGTAGGCCTAGCTACCCAGGAGGCTGAGACAGGAAGGATCACTTGAGCCCAGAAATTTGAGGCTGCAGTGATCTATAATCATGCCACTGTACTCTAGCCTGAGTAACAGAGCCAGACCCTGTCTGTTTAAAAACAAAACAAAAACAAAAAACAAAAAACAAAACAGAGGGCTGGGAGCGGTGGCTCACGCCTGTAATCGCAGCGCTTTGGGAGGCCAAGGTGGGCAGATCACCTGAGGTCAGGAGTTCAAGACCAGCTTGGCCAACATGGTGAAACCCCGTCTCTACAAAAACACAAAAATTAGCCAGGCAAGATGGCCAGTGCCTGTAATCCCAGCTACTCAAGAGATTGAAGCAGGAGAATCTCTTGAACCCGGGAAGTGGAGGTTGCAGTGAGCAGAGATCATGCTGTTGCACTTCAGTCTAGGCAACAGAGCAAGACTTCGTCTCAAAAAAAAAGAAGGGAGAGAGAGATTAAGAAAAATGAAATGAAGCTAGCGTTTAACTCCAGTTACCTGGCTCTAGAATCCAACGTTTTCATCTACATACTGTATTAGGATTCTCTAAGTATGTTGTACAGAGAAGAGAAAATCCTGGATTTTCTGTTTCATTGAATTCAGATATTTCACTTAGTTATAGAATTAACCTAATTTTTCTTTTGCACATAAACCTTCAAAGGGTATGGAGATGTTGAACATCAACATTGGATTGTTTTTCCTACCTGGGGTTGGGGCAAGCAGCTGGAAGTTGGGAATGAAATAGGGCAGCATGTTTACACTCCCCAGGGGCAAAATATCTCTGCCCCCTGTAAGAGGGAAACAAGGACTCATTAAATGTGAGAATTGGCCCCAAATCTGGCTCACAGCTAATTTAGCTAATTTAGGGATGTCAGGGTGGCTGCACAATTGGCCCCTCTATGCTATTGAACCCCCTTAAGGGGGGAGGCTCCTTACTAGCCCTCTGGTTTGTGGTAATGTCTGCTGGGACATATTTTACATTTTGCATGAAGCCATGTTGGAGATTCCTTTAGCTAAATATAACATCTGGAGAAAGTAGCCTCCTGTTCACAGCTTAAAAACAGACTGACTTTGTCTAGGACGAGAGGGAAAATTGAGCCCGTTTGGTGCTCCTGACATCTCCTTTCATGTAATGAAAGCTCAGTCTGTCTAACCTCTGTTGGAACCAGGGTTTGGGCAAATATTATTGCTGCCACCTTCATTTGTTTAATGCGGTGGCTTCAAAAACCATGGGCAAAAACTGCCAAGTTTGACTCCCATCTCCCTGTGGTCTCCATGAGGGGCATGTTCTAAAGAAGCCCACCAAGAACAGAAATAATTTTTCCCACTTGCTTAGTTTAAACTGAAATAAACTTGGGTGTGCTTTTTCCTACAGGAGAGAGGATAATCCTGTTTTCTCTTTTTGGTTAGCTGGAACACACTAAAAGTACCTCTGACTTTGCTTTCTCAAATCACTGTTTCTAGCCCTTCACAGCTGCTCACACTTAAGCTTGGAAGCTGGTCAGTTCAGACAGTGCTAAGGCTCAGTTGCATCCTTGTTTTTACAGCACTGCAGTGAACTGTACTCCTGTTTTGCTGTTAGGACTCTTAAGTTTCTATGGCAAAAATTTAGGTTAAATTGAAAAAGCCAAGTCAGATTCCCTATAGACCAGTAGCTTTCAACTTTGCCTGGGCATGAAAGTTACTTGGGGAGTTTTAAAAAAATCCTTGTGACCTTGAATAAACAAAGGTTTCTTAGAATATAAAAAGCATGAACCATAAAATTTTATAAAGGATAAGTCAGACTTCATCAAGTCTTGGACTTTTGTTCCTAGAAAGACTTTATTTTCAAAATGAAAGACAAGACGCAGACTGGGAGAAAATATTTGTGATATGTATCTGACATGGACTTATATCAGATTATAGAATAAAGAACTCTGAGAACTCAGTAATAAGACAAACTACCCAAATTTTTAAAAATGGAAACAGGTTTTAATAAACATTTCACTAATAAAAATATACAAATGGCTAATCAACACATGAAAATATGCTCAATATCATCACTCGTGATGGAAACGCAAGTTAAAACTGTAAGAAGATATACCATACATTCACTAGGATGGTTAAAATTAAAACATCTGGCAATACCAAGTGTTAAGGAAGTTGGCCAGAACCCTCATATGTTGCTAGTGAGAGTGTGAAAGTGGTACAACCACTTTGGAAAATAGTGGCAGTTTCTTATGACATTAAATTTGTACTTGTCATATGACCCAGTAATTCCAGGTATTTATAGGCATCTACCCAAGAGAAATAAAAGCATATGTCTAAACAAAGACTTGCACCTGAATATTCATAAAGCTTTTGTGATAGGCTGAGTAATGCCTCCCTCAAAAAAAAAGAAAAAAAAAAAAAAGAGGTCCATATTCTAACCTTTGGAACCTGTGAATGTTACCTTATGCATGTAATACTTTGCAGATATGACTAATTTAAGGATCTTGTGATGGGGATATTATGCTTAATTAGCTGGGTGGGCTGTAAATGCAATCACAAGTGTCCTCATAAGAAGGAGATTACAGATAAAAGAGAGGAAGGTCATGTGATAGAAGCAGAGGGAAACAGAGTCATAGAAAGAGGATGCTATGCCACTGGCTTTGAATACAGAGGAAGTGGCCATGAGCCAGTGAATACAGCTCTAGATGCTGGAAAAGGCAAGGAAACGGATTCTTCCTGAGAGCCTCCGGAGCAGAAGCCGCCCTGCTGACTCACTGGTTTCAGCCCAGTGAAATTGGTTTTGGAGTTCTGACCTCCAGAACTCTAAGAGAACAAATGTATGTTGTTTTAAGCCACCATGTTTGCAGTAATTTGTTACAGCTGCCTTAGGTACTTTATTCATAATAGCCCAAACTGGAAACAACCCAAATGTCCATCAACAGATGAATGGAAAAACATATTGTAGTGTATCCATATATCAATACTACTCAGCAATAAGAAGGGAAATGCTGATACAATATAAATGAGCTCAAAAAACATTATGTTGATAAAAAGAAGCCAAGCACAATGAGTACATTCCGTATGATTCTGTTTCTATAAAATTTTAGAAAAAACAAATCTGATCTATAGTGATAGAGAATAGATCATTGATTGCCTTGGGGCCAGGATGGGGATGAAGGATTGACTGCTAAGGGACACAAGGGAGTTTGTAGGGTTTTTATAGCCTACATTATATAACATTTTAAACAATGCTTTATAACATTTTTATAATGTTACATAATCTTGACCATGGTGGTACATTAGACAGACTTTATCATATTATACACTTAAAATGTGTACATTTTATTATGTAAATTATGCCTCAATAAAGTTGATCTAATTTAAAAAATACCCATGCCAAGACCCTACCCCAGCACGATTTAGTCAGAATCTCTGGAGTAGGGCCTGGGTGATTGTTGCCTACAGCTAGGGCTGAGAATCACTGCTGCACTGTTTTCTATCTTGGGGAAACTGCAGAGCACAGAGAATATCTGATGCCCTAAGATCCTGTCTATCTGTATGTGAGCCATGTTTGCCTCTGCAACAGACAGTGTTAAAGCATCTAGGCTAGTTTCTCTAGGCAACCCATTGTGGTTTCCTACTTTATTCTTGGAGGGTGATGAAGGGTGAAGTTAGCTTCAGATAAATAAATCTGGTGACAAAGGGTGAATCTGGCTTCCTTCACACTGCAGGAAGTGGGGAATGCAAGAAGAGTGCTGAGGAAGGAATGTAAGAGGCTCAGTTAATACTTTTCTCCAGGGCCTTGGAGATGTTAAACATGTCCTTTTGCCATTAGTGAATCAGTCACAACAGTCAGATTTCTTTTGGCACTAAGGAAATGAATCTGGTAGTTAAAAAGGATAAATGAGATTTAAAACTAAAAGCAGTGCATGTTACCTATCTGTTTGGTATCCGTTTGGACTGAGATAGGATTTCCTATGGCGTTTCTTGAGTCCAGCTGTTTGGCATGTGTGAGAAGAGTGGATGATGAAACTGTGAGAAGGCATTTTGGGTGGTGTGATGGTCATAAATAAGAAGAGGAGAAGTGGTGACCCACAATGCTGGTATAGTTGAATGTCCCTGGTAAGTGCTGTGGATTGAATGAATGGAGGAAAAGAATGGTTTTCCAAAGGTTGTGTCCCTGTGCTCTGCCCCCTTAAGAAAGGGTTTAACTCTTTGGGAGAAGGAGTAGATGAGTGATTTAACCCTCCCTCCCTTCCCCGTCTACCATATCCCTCCTGCTCGTCTGAACTCAGTATCTGTGATTGGACTGAATTTCCTCCACATTATAGCATGGTCACTAACAGCGTTTGCACAGTGCTTTACAGACAGCTGTTCCAGTTGCCCAGTTTATCTTGTTGGTAGCAAAAATCTGTTCTAATTAATTGAGCTTTATTCTCTCATATCTGATGAAAAGATCCTCTTTGGAGAAAAGAATAGAATGTGAAGCTGAGCTTATTTGAGTAGGGGATGGAAGGCTGCCAGCTACTTCAAAGGTATCTCTGCTGATAAGGGGCGTCAGGTTTGCTGCCAAAGCCAACACCGAGGGGAGCTTTGCAGCTCGTGCTGTTGGGGTTGTTTTAGCTTTGGTTTCTGTGACACTGGGTCAGCAGCATCTGTGTGCTCTCCCTTGAGGCTGCTCTCTGGGTGGTCCAGGCTTTTATTTAGACTTAGGAAGGTGCAGCTCAAAGGGAATGTGTGCATCAAAGATGTCTGTAGTCTTTTGCTTAGGTTAGTTTGTGTGTTTGCCTTTTTGGTGTTTTAGTTCTTAGGTATCTGCCTTTTCTAAAAGAGCTCAAGGTGCTATATTTAGAACTTTCAAAAGTATAATAGTACTTCGATTTGTATAAATCAAAGGATTATTAAGGGAATCTGAAGACGAGGAATGGAATATGGGAAATGGAATATGGGAAAGAGAGGTGCAGTAGACAAAAAATAAAAGTGTCCATATGCAACCTTGTATTGGAATACTACCCTAAATTAGGAGATTATACAGTCAATAAGTATTTTAGTGAATACTGCATGCACAGCATTATGCTGCTAGGTGCTTAAAAGAGCTTGAAAATCAAATTGAGGAGTAAGATTTGCCTCCCAAGGGAGCTTGGGGTTTTTGGTTTATTTAGGTCTCTCAAAACTTTCTGTGGGATGATGATGATGACAAAGTAATAATAGTAACCTTTCGTAAAATTCACACTGTGAATACCTCCCACTGTAGTAGGCCCTAGATGTGTATTTTCTCTGAACCTTTCATCTATTTTTGCAAAGTTTTTTTCCTAAACTATTTATGAAAGTATAAAATACTTAGAGAAAGTACACATATTATAAAGTGTACAGCTCAATGAATTTTTACAAACTGAATACAGCTATGTAATCAGCACCCAGATGAAGAAAGAATGTTACTAGTATCCCATGAACCCTCCTTCTCTCCACTTCAAGTCATTACTCTCTGAAGGGTAACCATTATCCTGACTTCTAACACAATATAAGTATTTGCCCATTTAAAAATTTGTTTGTGTAAATGGAATCAGATAATTTTTTTCAACAATTTGAATATGTAATTCACTTGCCTTCTGGCCTCCATTATTTCTGATGAGAAATCAGCTGTGGTTCTTAGGTTCTTATTATTGCTTACTTGTATGTAATATATCATCTTTTTGTTTGTTTGTTTGTTTGTTTTAAAGAGATGGAGTCTCTGTCCCCCAGGCTGGAGTCCTGTTGCATGATTACAGCTCACTGTAGACTCAAACTTCTGTGCTCAAGCAATCCCAGTCCTTCCATCTTGGCCTCCCAAAGTGGTGGGATTACAGGCATGAGCTGTCATGCCCAGCCCTTCTTTATTTGGCTGCTTCCAATATTTATTCATTATCTTTGGTTTTTAGTTCTTTGATTATCATAAGAGTGTAAGCGTGGTTTTCATTGTATTCCTTTGGCTTGGTGAAATATAATATCCAGACAATCCCTGATCTGTCAAATATCTAATTTGTAGAAATTGTAGGAAAAATATCAAGTTTTTCCTCAATTTGAGAAAAATTTTTGGCAAATTTTTTTTCTGTCCCATCTCTCCTTCCTGTTTTGCTTTGTTATCAATTGCATGTATGTTAGACTACTTGATTCAGTCCCACAGCTTGTTGATGTTCTGTCCATTTTTTTCAAATTTTTGTTTTCTGTATGCTTTAGTTTAGATGATTTCTAAAGTTTACCAATTTGGCTGGGCATGGTGGCTCACACCTGTAATCCCAGCACTTTGGGAGGCCAAGGTGGGTGGATCACTTGAGGTCAAGAGTTTGAGACCAGCCTGGCCAACATGGTGAAACCCCGTCTCTACTAAAAATACAAAAATTAGCTGGGCATGGTGGTACGTGCCTGTAATCCCAGCTACTCAGGAGGCTGAGGCAGGAGAATCACTTGAACACGGAAGGTGGAGTTTGCAGGAGGCTGAGGCAGGAGAATCACTTGAACCTGGAAGGTGGAGTTTGCAGTGAGCTGAGATTGTGCCACTGCACTCCAGCCTGGGAGACAGAGCAAGACTCCATCTCAAAAAATAAATAAATAAATAAATAAATAAATAAATAAATAAATAAATAAAACAACCAATTCTTTCTTTTGTTCACCTAAGATGCTATAAATGCCATCCAATGAATTTTTTTTATTTCAGAGTTTTTTTTTGTTTGTTTTGTTTTTTTTTGAGATGGAGACTCACTTTGTCACCCAGGTTGGAGTACAGTGGTGTGATCATAGCTCACCGTACCCTCAGACTCCTGGGCTCAAGTGATCCTCCCACCTCACCTTCTCATGTGTCTGATACTACAGGTGTGTACCATCATGCTTGGCTAATTTTTTTAGAGATGGGGTCTCGCTGTGGTGCCCAGGCTAGGCTTGAACTCTGGGGCTCAAATGATCCTTCCCCTTCAGCCTCCCAATTATTGTATGGATATTTTTAAAACATAGTTGGCAATTACTTAAAAATTCTTGTTTGCTATTTTTAACATTGACATTATCTGTGGGTCTGTTTATTGATTTTCCTCTTGACTTTTTTTACATGCCTACTAATCTTTTATTGCATATTGGACATCATAGATAATATGTCATAGAAACTCTAGGTGTACTTATCTTCCTCTGAAGAGTATGAAGTTTTATTCTAGGAGGCTATTAAATTACTGGTTGATCACCTTGATCTTGTGGGGGCTTGGCTTTATACTTCATTACAGTGGGTATATTTTGGTTTTGCCCTTCGTCTTAGAAAATACTGTATACTTAAGGCATGGCCTTTCTGGGGTTTCCATGGGAAGCCCAAGATGTTTATCAAGCCCCTCTAACTTGGCAGGCTTTGAATGCCAAATTCTATCTTCCTTACAGTGGGCAGCACCTAAGACGACCAACTATCCTGTTTGCCTTGGGCTGAGGGGGTTCCTAGGACATGAGACTTTTAGTTTTATCTGTTCAACTGTTGATGGCACTTGGATAGTTTTCAGTTTGAGGCTATTATGTATGTTATAAATAATGCTGCTATGAACATTATAATGGGAAGTTATTCTTTCCAATGTATGGTTGAACCTGGTCACAAGCCAGGCTTTAAGAATAGTGAATTCAAAACCTTTTCTCTCTCTTTCTCTCTCTCTCTCCTTCTCTCCCTCCTCTGTCTCTCTCCCTCCCCCCCTTCCTTCTCCCCTCTGCCTTCTCTTCCCTCTCCTTTCTCTCTTCCTTTTCCTCTTTCCTTCTCCCTCTCCTTGTTTCCTCCCTCCCTTCCTTTTCTCTATTCTTTTGAATAATCTTTTAAATTTTTTTTTTTTTTTTTGAGACGGAGTCTCGCTGTGTCTCCCAGGTTGGAGTGCAGTGGCGCGATCTCGGCTCACTGCAAGCTCCGCCTCCCGGGTTCACGCCATTCTCCTGCCTCAGCCTCCCAAGTAGCTGGGACTACAGGCGCCCGCCAACACGCCCGGCTAATTTTTTGTATTTTTATTAGAAACGGGGTTTCACCGTGTTAGCCAAGATGGTCTCGATCTCCTGACCTCGTGATCCGCCCGTCTCGGCCTCCCAAAGTGCTAGGATTACAGGCGTGAGCCACCGCGCCCGGCCTAATCTTTTAAATTTTATAGTAGATGTATGTTATAGAAAATTTAAAAATAGAGAAAGCAAAAATATGATATAAAAAACAGATTTATTGTGCATACTATTTTGTAATCTACTGTTTTAGTCAAGACCTTCTCCTTTACATTTCAATAAACTTTTGTCTCATCTAATACCCAGGCCATGTAAAGATTTAATTAATTACTCAAAAAATCTCTTTGACAACTACTTTGTCCAAGCCAGTATCTAATGCACACAGTTTTATGTCCCTTAAGTGTACTTTAATCTAGTATTATTTTCTTTCCATGAAACTGATTTGTTGAAGAGACCAAGCCAGATGTCCTGCAAAATCTCCCATCTTCTAGATTTGTCTGGTTGTTTACTTGTGTTGTTAAGCTTCTGCCTGTATCCCGTATTTCCTGTAAATTGGAAGTTGGTTCTAAAGGTCCAAGTGGATTCAAGTGACTTAGAATGCATAATAAGTGATGTTAGTACTTCATGTAGCATCAGAGCAGGAAATACATAACATCTAGTTAGTCTACCGATAGTGATGCTAATATTGGCACCCTCTAGAATAGGGCTGTGATAGTCTGACCCTTCCATTTTCTAGTTACATTTTTTAAATCACATGATAGAAACCTGATTGTAAGGTGTTATTCATGGTGCCAGCCTACAAATATTGGGTGCCAGTTCAGTCATTCGTCTGATAATTTTAGTATCAGTTGATAATTTTAGACAAGTTACTTTTTGTCATCTCTGTACCTCTCTTACTTGACTATAAGATGCCTCTCTGAGGCTGGGCACAGTGGCTTATGTCTGTAATCCCAGCACTTTGGGAGGCGGAGGCAGGTGGATCACCTGAGGTCAGGAGTTTGAGACCAGCCTGACCAACATGCTGAAACCCTGTCTCTACTAAAAATACAGAAATTAGCCAGGCATCGTGGTGTATTCCTGTAATCTCAGTTACTCAGGAGGCTTAGGGAGGAGAATCGCTTGAACCTGGGAGGCAGAGGTTGCAGTGAGCCAAGATTGTGCCATTGCACTCCAGCATGGGTGACAGAGCAAAACTCCGACTCAAAAAATAAATAAATAAATAAATAAATAAATAAATAAATAAAATAAAAATGCCTCTCTGAGAAAAGGAGAGGATTGTTAATACAGCTCATCAGGCACCATGCAAATAGTAGTTTGTAAAAACGTATTAGTCTTGGGAGAAACCACACACACAAATAGTGTGCAAGCTGACTAGGTGTCAATTTGTTATTATTAAGAATCACAGCAATAATTTTTTTAAAAAAAGCATAATTCTAAATGAATGCTAACCATGCCTAGGGACTGTGCTAGGTGTTTTACATGTATTAACCTATTTAATCTCATCACAACGACACTTTGAGATGAGTACTGGTTTTATCATCCCCATTTGTAGATAAGAGCATGGGCAAAGGGTTTAAGCAATTTACTGAAGATTATACAGCTGGTTGATGGGAGAAATGGGATTCAAGCCTAGGCAGTTGGCTTCCCCTGATCTCTTCACATCATCATGCTCTGCTGCCTTGCATGTAGGAAGGTGGCAGTCATATTGGTAAGCTAAAGAACCAGTGCTTGTGCAGGGAATTAATGGCTCATGCATTCTGCAGTCATATGTTGCTGTGCTTCTGTCAGGTCAGAATTTCCATTGTGCTATTCTGATTCTGCTTCTTGCCCAGCTTGTCCAGAGAGAGAGTAGCACCTTTGATTTTAGCCTCCCTTGTTGCAGGACAGGCTTCTGTTGACTCCCCTATTTATCTTTGTCAAGACTTTTCCTTTGAATTCCTCCCTGCTTGTCTGAGCATGATTTTTATTTAAAGTGAGGACAAAATTTAAGTTTTCCTTCTTTTGACACAGCGTCTTCAGTTTTTTTTCATTTTCATCTTCTTTCCTTACAATACTGGACTTTCTCTGGTCTTTTAGTTTTTCTACTAGATCCTACCTTTCTTTGCTTTTAAGCCCAGCCCTTGGGGTTTTTTGTTTTGTTTTCTTTTTTTTTTTTTCCTTTTTCTCTGTTCTCTACAAATCATTTGGGTCTACATCCAGCTTCTCCCAGCATTTACTCAATATGAAACTTCCAGTTATAGATTAATTTGAATTCTTTGCACTAATTGTTTAAAAGACCATAGGAACCTCAGACCATCCCTCTTCATGGTCTCAAGAGCTCCCAGAATCATCCTCTTGGTAAGCTAAGTAGTTATTAGTAAGGCCCAGGGACAGGACTGAGAAGTAACATCTTCTATTTTTTATTTCAGTTTTCCTTTAATTTGGAAGCAAACAAACAAAAAACCCTTCAGCTTAGGGTTTTTTCAATTGTTAAAGTAATACTGAGCTTCAGTTAAGGCTATGAAAGAAAAGAAAAAATTTTAAAAAGTAGTAACATGTTTTTTTCAAGATATTGTGGGTAAAAACATAATAAAAAGAAAATAATAATTACTTGGAATCATGATTAACATTTTGATGTATTTCCTTCCAATCTTTTTTATACACATTTTTTTAAAAATGAGAGTTACATTATATATTAAGCTTAGTGTAATTTTTTTCATTTGACATTTGGAGAAGCATTTTAATCATGTCATTGCATCTTCTTTTAAATGTTGCCTATATGATCATACAGCAGTCTGTAGTCTGGCTGTCCCATAGCTTTTTCATATATTCCTTATGGTTCTTTGGCTATGTTGTCTTTTTTTTTTTTTTTTTTTTTTGGAGATAGAGTTTCTTTTTTTCAGGCTGGAGTACAGTGGCGTGATCTTGGCTCACTGCAACCTCCGCCTCCAGGGTTCAAGTGATTCTCGTGCCTCAGCCTCCCGAGTAGCCGGGATTACAGGCGTGGGCTACCACATCCAGCTAAGTTTTTTGTGTTTTTTTAGTAGAGGTGGGGTTTCACCATGTTGGCCAGACTGGTCTTGAACTCCTGAACTCAAGTGATCTGCCTGCCTTGGCCTCCCAAAGTGCTGGGATTTCAGGCGTGAGCCACCACGACCACCTGGCTGTTGTCTTGACTCTCCCCTGGACTATGTTCTTGTACATCTAGAAGCAATTAAAAATCTCATTGTTGTCTTTTTGGAAATCACTTGTTTTTAGGATGACTAGGTAGCCAAGGCTTTCATTTGGAAATACCCTACTTCCATTTAATATAAGGTAAGGAGAGAGGGTTTTTCCCCCTGCTGCTTTCCCTTTTTCTTCCTCTTCTGTCTTGCTCATTGTCTTAGAGCTTAGCTGAGCATCAGTGCTACGCCTGAGCCTGGGCCCTGGCTGGCTCAGTGGAGTTCTTTCACCATGCTGAGTTTCAGTTTCCTCATCTTTAGACTAATGAAATTACTCATACCCTCACTGTTCCTTCTCAGAATGCTATAGGCATCAGTAAAACCTGGAAACAAAGTGCTCTGCAAAGTTATGTTATGGTCAGAAGGTATCTGGTTGTGTTCATGTAGAAGAGCATGTGTCTTGTGCCTTCGCCCAGCTAGGGTGGTCTTTGCAATCTCTAAGCTAATCTTTTTTTAGCGGTATATTATCATATAGGCTAGAAAGGAAATACAGAGAACAAATTGGGCGATCTAGTCTCCAACTTTAATCATCTCTTCTCCAAAGCCAAGATAATCCAAGCCTTCTGCCCACATAAGCATTGCATCCCTTCCTGCCTTGCCTCTTCCCATGACCTTGTTTTTCTTTTGATGTTCATTTTGAGGGTGGAGAGTAGAAAAAGCATTCTCTTTTTGCTGCTGTCAGAGTCAGTGGTCTTTCTGGACCTTTAAGTTCTCAGGCAAGGAAAACCACATAGTCTACCTGAGCTTTCAGGGACTGAAGGGAAAAAAAAAGTATTGCTTTACTCAAATTCAGGACCACAAATAACTACTACCAACCCATTCAGTTGAGTTTAATAATATTATTTTATTGTCTGTAATTGCTCAGTATTCAAGTTGGCAGTATAAAAGGCCTGCAGAGCAAGCTTAAAACATGGTTCAAGATCTTAGATTTCTTACATCTCAGGTGAAAGACAGACCATAGACTCCCAAAGCAGGTTACAATTTAGATAGCAATGTAATGAGTCGTACAGACAATTTGTTGTCTATAGGATCTTGGAAAAAAGACAGATTCATGAAAAGTGAGTCAGGAGAGCTTCATAGAGGGGAAAGAATTGGGCCGATGTTCTTTTAATTACCTGCTGCCAGGATTCTCAATTAGCCATCTGTTTCTTATCTTACAGAAATATCTTTTGAAGATTTCCATATTATCTGATTCCAAGTTCCTTTCCTGCCTCTTTGTCCCCATTAGAGATGTCACTCATGAGGACAGTCTGACAGCAGAGACTTCCTTTTGACCAGCAATGGGAGAAATATGTGGAAATAGCCTGAAGCCTGAGTATAGAAGGCTTTGAATGCCAGTCCAAGGAGTTCAAACTACAGGTCAAAGAGAGCCATTGACAATTTTAGGCAGGGCAATGAAATCTTGAAAACCATGATTTCCAGTGGCATTGGCAGCAGTACTCAGTGTGGTTTAGCATGGAAGAAACTATATAGGAGCCTGCTACAATAATTCAGAGGGATAATAGAAACTTGGATAATGACAATGGGAACTAAAAGAATTAGATTTACCAGAAGGCAGAGGAGAGACATTATAGACAGGACTGAGTGGCCTGACATGAGGTGGGAGGAGGTCATTCAACTTAGTCATTCAGCAGTTCACTTAGTCATTCAGCAGATATTTACAGTGTGCCTCCCATGTTCCAGGCACTGTGCTAGGCACTGGAATATAGCAGATAACAAAAAGTTCTTGCCTTCATGGAGCTTATATTCTAATAGTTGAAACAGATAATACATAAAAAAGTAAATATATAATATATCAGATGATGATAAAATGAAACAGGGCAAAGAGGATGGGGTACAAGGGATATTGCTCTTTTATATAGGGTGGTCAAGAGACGGCTTCACTGATAAATTGGCATTGGAACTGATTCTTGGAGGAAATGAGGGATTTTGCTGTTTAGCTCTTTGAGGAAGGTATTTCAGGCAGAGATAATAGTGCACATCTAAGGCCATGAGATGGGAATGCGCTTATCTGGTTTGAGAAACAGTAAGGAGACCTTGTACAGAGTAGGCAAGAGGAAGAGTGGTGGGAGATGTGGTCTGGGGCAGCGAGCAGGTTTCTTCAGGAAGGGCCTTGGAGGCTACTGGAGGACTGGAGAGGTATGATACAGTCTGACTTCTGTTTAAATGGGATTATTCCAGCTTCTGTGTGAAGAGAGTGCTTTAGGAGGAGTAGGGTGGAAGCAGCAAGGGAAGACCAATTAAGGGAGCTTCTATAAATAATTAGGGCAGGAGATCATAGTGGATTGAAACAGGGTGGAGCTGTGGAGATGGTGAGAAGTGGTCAAATTCTGGGATATATTTTGAAGATGGAGCCAATAGGATTTGCTGCTTGATTGATATGGTGTATGAAAAAAATAGCAGTCGAAGATGACCCCAAGCATTCTGGCCTGAACGATTCGAAGTTGGAATTGCCATTTATTGAGGGAAGTGTGTGGAAGAGCCACTGATTCTAGTCAAGCCCTGTAATTCATGAAGAATCTGAGAGCCAATGAGAAGTAACTTGCCTTAGTTTACCCAGTTAGGTAGTAGTTGAGATGTGACTGAAACTACCAGGTCTTCTAAATTCTACTCACTGCTCTGTCCAGTACATACCATATTTCTGACTTCAGCTTTAGACATGGTAAAGGGAAGGTTTAGTGAGGGCAAGAGCTAGAAGAAGACTTGAAAATTAACCACACAAAACTGACAGTTGAGGTCATGAAAGAGTATTCAGAGTAAAGGGTAGTTGAGGCCTAGAAAGAAGACTTTGAAGAGCTAGCAAAGAAGAGAGAAGAACAAATTAAAATGGGCAAAAGGAAAACGAGAGTAATATGGCTCAAAGGACTTAAGAGAGAAGAAGACTCAATGATGAGTTCTATGAAGGGGTCAGGAAGAATGGGAACTGAACAAATGTCATTAGATTTGGGTTTTAGAATCTTGGGAAACTGTGGTGCCTACAACTTAACCTCCTTTAAAATTTTAAGCACTTTTCTTGCCGTTTCAGCTAATAAGGGGAAGGAATATAACAGGGTAAGCCTGAGACAGAGAATTAAAAACAAATTTACTTCCAACTCCTGCATTACCTTCTTGTGAATACTACACAAGAATTTGACTTTCCCAGACTCCCATGTGCCCATCTATATACTGAACAAGAAGCATACTTCTTGCCCACTTTGCCTCCTGGAGATCCTGTGAGGATAACAATGACAAAGGATAGGAAACTGCTTTGGAAGAGAAATGTTACATAAATCAAGATATCCTTTTCTAGCTGACTTTAAGTTTTTAATTTAAGAAAAATTCTTGAAAGATCACAAAAAACTTTACTTTAGAGATACACTAAATGCAGGACGTGTTGACTGATAAAATAGATATTCTTCTTGGAAACAATGGAAAATACTTCAGTATCATTTTGATTAAATCTTGCTTAATAACTGTTCATTAGACTCATATCAAATCCTGTCTTGGCTTTGTTATTTAATTTAATTTAATTTTGTAGTCATTGTTACCCAACCACAAAAGAATTACCCCTGTGCTTAAGGCCACACAGATCTTTCAAACATTGATATATCAGCATTGGTCCTTCTGATGAAACACAAGATGAGGTTTTCCCTGCTGAGTGTCAGGCAGTCTGTCTGTCTCAAGCTGCAGGCTGAAGCCCCAGTGGAATCTAATTCCATCCTTCCAGTCCCCTTCATACGAAGAGTGGGAAATAGTGGGAATGGAAATTAATTGTACCTGCTGGCATTATTAAAGTTATCAGTGCATATCCCCTCTTGGGCCAGGAAGATTAAAAAGGCTGTTGTAATCAGAGCAGATGATTTCTGACACACTGGATGGGCTTCCTCCCCAGGTTAGATGTAAGGAAGTGATCTGAGCTTGTTGCCTCTGGCCTGATACCACATAGCTCGGGGCTATGCAGTGTCTGCCTCATCCTGCCATCAGCCCTGGAGGAAAGCCAGGATCCTGCTCTCTGAATCAGAGATCTCTTAGTTGGAAAATCAGGCCTTCTCACTTAAGACTAGTGTATTCTGGCTGCGCATTCCTCACAAGATGTAGTCAGGTTAGGTTAGACCTTAGAGTCACACCTTGTTCAGGTTCAACCTGAGTGAAATAAGGAATTGAGGTGCTGCTCCCTGGTGATTCAGCTCGTTTTAGCAAGTGTTTATTAAATGCTTTCCCCAAGCACCACCCCAGGCCCAGACAATTCTGCCTGTACACATCCTGTGGTATTTGTTGGTTGGAGGAAAGAGGCTCTTGTTGTTTATGAATTAAAGAAAAAAAATTCCTGATCTGGGAATGAGAATCTTATCCTACGTTTCACACTGACTCACAGCCTAACTTTGACTGTGAATGCCGCCTAACTTTGTAACCTGTCTAGGACTTAGTTTTCTAATCTTGTAAGATAATGGTTTGGACTAATCTCTCTAAGATTTATCTCTGAAATTCTGTAATTAAGTGAGGGAATTTCTATGAAAGTGCTTGGCAAACCATTGGGCTATTATGATAGTTCTAAGTGGAAACAGTATGTTTCCTCAAAACACAGTGAATTGAGTTCTGACTCTCTGGGGCAGATAGATTTCTGACTTTCTGGGCCATGTGTTGAGAATATGAAGATGGCTGACGTGGCCCCTGATATTGAATACAGTGTCTAGTGGGAGAAATAGACATGCACATAAGCTATGATGATACAGTGTAATAATGGGTTCTTGGGTGGAGGGAAATATGAGGTGAGGTTTGCCTTATGATGTCCTTTGTGTCTTAGGAAGAATGGGAGTGTAGGAGAGGGGAGCATAGGGGATTTCTGGGAGATAAAACCATTTATGCAGAAAGCAAGGAAGTATAATAGGTGAAAAGCATTCCGGAACTACAGGTGGTGTGGGTGAGGATGGCTGCACACAGGTCCCTTGTAGGGGAGTGGCAAGCGATGAGGCTGAGGAGGTAGGCAGGGCCTTGCCTGCCACATGAAAGGGCTTATACCCTGAAGCCAGTGAAGCAGAAGCCCCTGTAATGTTATTGTTTTAACTTCTTATTTTGAGATAATTTCAGACTTAAAGAAAGATTGCAAAGTAGTCCAGAAATTCCTCTGTACCCTTAACCCAAATTCCCCAAATGTTAAAATCCCATCTTTCCAATATTTGGGGGCAAGATTTTTTAAAAATCTCGTATAATCACAGTACAATGATCAAAATCAGGAAATTAACACGGAGGTAATACTATAATCTTTCAATCTTACTGAAATTTCACTTGTTGCCTTGCTAATGTCCAATTCAAATTTCTGGTTCAGGGTTCAGTTTAGGATCACACATGATGTCAAGGTGAACTGTCATCTTAGTATCCTCTAATCTCTGACAGTTCCTCTGTCTTGCTTTGTCTTTCATGGTTTTAAAGAGTTCTGGTCAGTTATTTTGTAGAATGTTCCTCAATTTTGGTTTGTTTGGTTTCCTCATGATTGGATTCAGTTTAAGCAATTTTGGCAAGAACACCGTAGAAGCGATGTCATATTTTTCTTAGTGCGTTATATCAGGAGGCACTTACCGTTGATTTGTCCCCATTACTGATGGTGATAATTTTAATTACTCGGTGAGGATGGGTGTCCCCTTTGCACTGTAATAAATGTCTTGTGAAGATACTATATAAATATCCTATTTCTCCTCATCCTTTGCTTACTAATTTTTAGCATGCTTGTTAACTGAAACAATTCTACCAGCGGATTTTACCAAGAGAGTGCCATGGACAGATTTGCCTTTTAGAAAGATTACTCTGAAATGTTTGGATGTGAGAGAGATGTGAGAACAGGGAAAAAGTTACTACCGTAGTTCATTCAAGAGCGGGGCCCTGATCTAAGGCAGTGAGAGGAGGAGTAGAGAAGACAGAAGAGCCATTTAGGCTATGTTTGGAATCAATAAGCAGGGTTTACATTTTGTGCTATAGATTTAAATGCTGGAAAAATTCTGAAATGGGGGGAAATATCACATTTTTTATAGATTAACAGGCATCTATATAACCTCTGGGTTGCTCTTCTTTTTTTTTTTTTTTTTTTGAGATGGAGTTTTGCTCTTGTTGCCCAGGCTGGAGTGCAGTGCGCGATCTTGACTCACTGTAACCCCCGCCTCCCAGGTTCAAGTGATTCTCTTGCCTCAGCCTCCCGAGTAGCTGGGATTATAGTATGTGCCACCACGCCTGGCTAATTTTTGTATATTTAGTAGAGACAGGGTTTCACTATGTTGGCCAGGCTAGTCTCGAACTCTTGACCTCAGGTGATCCACCCGCCTCGGCCTCCCAAACTGCTGAGATTACAGGCATAAGCCACTGCACCCGGCCCTGGGTTGCTCTTCTAAGAATAGCTGACTTTATTAAACATATTGTAGGTTTCATTAAATGATGTTTCACAGGGTGTTGCTTCTCCTGGACCAAATTCCTGTTGTTCAGCTGAGAGCTATTTCTAATCTCCAGTGTGGATGTGCTCATCATTTGGTTATAGGATGTGAGCAAATGAGATGGTGTTCTGCGTAGCCCAGAGGCTGCTTCCATTAGCCCTTTCCCCAAACTTTTGCCACTTTCTGGCTTAGCAGTATCCTCTCTTGGGTTCAGAATGCCTGCTCTTCGCCCTAATACAAAACCTAGAGCTGTAGGCCATGTTCTTATGATTTGACAGTATCAGGGAAGCATTTCTTATTGACTTTTCCAGAGAAAGAGAGAAAATAAGCAAGCCGGCAACAAGACAGAGGGGAAAAGGGAAGTGGCTCAGTTCTTACTTTAAGAAACAACATGGAAGATATGTTTGTTGATTTGAGGGTGGTGAATTTTTGCACTATAGCTTTGTGAGGGAGCTGGAAAGAGCCTTTCAGTTTTTCATGACTGGGAGTTTAATTTGGTTTATAAAATTACTTAAAGATAACTTTGAAATTGGTCTAAGAACTTAGGGTTGTTCCTGACCCCAGGTCAATGGCCTACTTGACCTAGGCGAGAGGAGAAAGAGTTAAGGATAGGGAGTTGAGCTTTTTGCTCCAAAATCTATAGAGGGTACACCCCTCTTATATTCTGGAGTCTTACTGGGTTTCTGAAAATGCCCTTGTGGGTCATGAAACAATAGCCCTTTGAATATTTTTCTGCCGCTGCTGATGTGAGCTGATTAAACTGGCAGGCAGATGATGGAAGGAATGGTTACATGTCCCAGGCGGGAGGTCATGACAGTTGGATCTGTGGTTGACAGAAGAATTTCAACACACATTCAAATCAGCTCCTAAGATAGATTGTCTGAGTTCCCTGGGCCTGCCTCATGCCCTCCTCAAATGCATTTGACTCCTTCTGGCCCGTAATACTCACACTTCAAATGTTTGGCTTGGTGTCCACAAATCAACTCAGGGCCGGGGTAGGGGTACTGATGAGCAGTGATGCCCTCTTTGGGAGCTACCACAGCATAGGAAATGAACATTAGACCAGGAATCAGGTAACCTGGTTGGGGACCCAGGGCTCTAGATGGTTTATTTTTTTATTTTCCTTATTGGTTAAATTCCCTACCGCAGTTTTGACATTCTCTTCTGGATACTGACTGTGGTCTAGAGAAACAGCTAAGGAAGGCAAATCTGAATTAAAATCTGGTTCTTGGGAAAGAACTGAAGTTTTCAGATTTTGCAAAATTATGGAGAGTGCAGACTAGGAGAAAAAGGACAGGCATAGTTGTGACAAGGAGCTCTTTTTTCTAGTTCTGCATTCTAGAAACAGTACTGATGAGTCCAAAAATATAGAGATAAAATTTTGTCTTTTTTCTTGCTTTAAAAAAAAAAAAACTTCTAAATGTCTACATACTTGCCTAAGAAAATATTTCTCAACTCCTCTAGAATATTTAGGGTTAACTAAAAATTATAAAAACATACCACAGAGCTAGTCCACTCTTTATGCCTAGGGTTTACCCAAAAGGTCTGCATGCTCTGGCTTGGAGACCCTGACCCCATCTCAACTTGCTGGTTTCAAGTCTACATATTTGGCTGCAAGGCCCTAATGCCAGGAGGAATGCGGAACTGACGAGTCCACCCCATCTACAAGCTAGAAGGACATCTTGATTAAATTAGTGTCAAGGGGGGTGGAGAGAAAGGCACAGTGACACAAAGGGTGTTTTGAGGAGCCCTGTAGCGCCTGTGGAGAATGAATGTTCTCGTTAAATATGGCCGTGACCTGCAGCTCCACACATGCCAGAGACACAGCTCAATTGTCCCCAGGATTTGGGGGGTGGGGACGATCATGGGGAGAGGACAGCCTGGCATGGAAAGGCAGGAATGCAGGAAGGCCTGTTGTTTTCTTTTTGCGATAACTACAGCAAGCAATTCTTTGATCACGGTCCTTGTGTTTGGAAGGAATCAAGAAGTGATTTCCTTTCCCCTGGGTGTTTGAACCTTTGCTCTGCTCCTTGCTTCTCTGGGTATTAAGGGGACTCCTGAAAGCCCCCATTGTCTTCAGCCTCTTTCCACCCCCTTCCTTGGGGCTCCCCAAGAAGATTGTTGCCTGAACTCTGTAGGGCAAGAATGAGAAGCAGTGCCCCCAAGACAGTGCCTACCCTTGTCATTTACCCACCATCCTCATCTCATTTATCCTTAAGTCCCAAGACCAAAGCAAAGAACACATGGGCTGTTGAAGGCTTCCACAGGACTGCCCTGGTCAGTGGGAAAGCAGTAATGCTTTCTAGCTGGGTAACCCCTTGGCTGAGTTCCATCTGCACTGTGGCCAGGGTGCGTGGTGAGACATGCTTTTGCCATTTGCCCTTTGAACTGCCAACAATCCCAATGTAGCAAATGGATTTAAAGCTGATTGAGTTTTAGATTTCTTTCCTTTAACCAGAATATTCTAGCAGCTTATTTTTATAGTTCTGCTTATATGATTCTCTTTTTAACAGATGGAATCACAACCTTTTCTGCAGTATATATCTGATGAATTTAAAAACTGATACATCAAGAATATTCTTTTGTATATGTCTTTCTTGCTGTGAAAATTTATGGCCTTTCTTCCCCCTATCTTCGCTCTGTAATTATTAGGTGCTTACTATATGCAAGGCATTGTATAAGATTAGGAGAATACAGATAAGACAAAATAGTATTGAAGGAGTTTATGAGTTCAATTCCAACTTCACCAATTAATAGTTGTTCTCATGGACAAATTTTTTGACCTCTCTAAGCTTTAGCATCTGTAAGTACTAAGTGCTTTTTGTGCAGAGAGATGTAGAGAGGTGAAATTTGAGCTGGGTTTTTAGTGAATGAAAATGATTTCAGTAATTAAAGATGAAAAAGTACGGAGTTTGTGAGCATGGAGGGGGAGCTGGAGTCAAAGGATATTCCATATGGAAGAACAGGCTTCAGGATGAAGGAGAGCACCGGAATGTGTGAGGACTCTTCAGAGGGTGGTGAGTAAAAATAGTTTGGCTAAATCAGAGTGTTAATGAGGAGAGCAGCTTGAAACAAAGCCGAAAAGAGCCTCGAATGCCAAACTTGGAGTTTGAACTTCATTCTGAGAGCACTAGGGAACGATGGAAGATCTACTCATAGGGAAATGATAAAATATTGCTGCTATTTCCGAAAGACTGGGCCTCTAATTCCAGGACAGGGTAATAAGAGCCTGAGATGTGGTAGCAGTGACAGGAGGAATGAAAAGAAGGAGACAGATGCCAGACATATCATGAAGGAGAAATGAACAGCGTATGGCCACTTATTGGAAAGAGAATTCGAAGTCAGTGATTACTTCTTTCAATTTTTTTATGCTAGTGCCACTTAGGAAAAGCCAGTGTGCTGTTACAGAATTTGAGGTGGCTGGTGAAGCTGACATTTTCACATATGTCTCAGGAACTAGATGCCCAAATCTTTCTCAGACCCCAGATGGCCCCATATAGAGCTTTTATACGTGCCAATTTTTAGAATTTCTTGTAGAGTTCCTCCATTTGGTGGTCACCAGAGGATCTCTGAGATTAGTATCTGGATTCTTAATCATTCAGCTAATTTCAGAGATGTCCTTTATTTGAGGTAGATTTAACCTCCTTTTTCTGTTTGATGGAGTGTGGTTTTTGAAAAGTCCCTAAGGAAGTAATGTGAAACCATACTTGAAACCTCAGGCTTGCTTCTCTCTTGTTTTACCAGAATGCTTTGGTTACCACGTCCTGGGAAATGAACAACTTAAAACGTAAGTGTGGCAAGCCTTCACTATCACCAGTATCTGTTCATTGTATCAAACAAAGCATATTTCCATTCTTATTAGGTTTCCAGAATTGCACTGGGCCTGGTGAGGGCTACAAATAAACATAAGATAATCTGTTTTCAAAATTTAAACTTAGAGTTGTGCTTCTAGAAATGGAAGCTTTTCTAGAAGAAAATTCAGACCAATCCTTTTGCTTCATCGGAGCTGCTTTCCTTGAAGAGGCTTCTGCCATTTTAGAAAATATTACTGAGTGTCAAAAAGCTGAGCAGAGTGTTTAATAGACTTGTAGGGCTAGCAGGACAAATATGGGAATTTAAGGCCCAGGGGCCTAGGATGGGTAGCCTTGGTAAAATTCCCCAGGCTTTGAGACACCAAAGGGATACAATTAAGAAGGAAAGATAAGCCAGAAATAGACTAAGGCAGTTTCATAGAGACTGAAGCCTGGATTCAAATTATCTTAACCTCTAATTGGATTAAGGTGATTTAGGATAGCCAGTGGCTAGAAACAAATTTAAATCCTCTCTAGAGGAAGATACTGTGGAAGATACTATCATCCTAGACCTAATATATCTCTCATCATTTTTCATTATGATGTTTGGCACTCAGTTATAAATAATTAGGCCTATGAGGAAATAAGAACTGTGACCAAAAGCTAAGAGAAACAGCTAGACCCACAGGAGATCCTAGTAATGGTGTTAACAGATGCAAACTTTAAATGAACTATGTTTAATATGTTCATGAAATTAAATTATAAAAACAAACCTGGAAATAATAAAAAAAATTAACTCAAAATGGATCAAAGGCATAAATGCAAGAGCCAAAACTATAAAACTCTTAGAAGAAAATATAGGTGTAAGTCTTCGTGATCTTGGATTAGGCAATGATTTCTTACATATGACACCAAAGCACAAGCGACAAAAGAAAAAATAAATAAACTGAACTTCATCAAAGTCAGAAACCTCTGTGTTTGAGAGGACACTGTCAAGAAAATGAGAAGACAGCTATAGAATGAGAAAAGGTATTTTCAAATCATATATCTCATCAAGGTCTAATTTTCAGAATATATAAAGAATTCTTACAACTCAGCAACAAAAAGATGACCAGTCCAGTTTAAAAATGGGCAAAAGACTTGAATAGGCATTTCTCCACAGAAGATACACAAATGGCCAACAAGCACATTTTTGACACTGTTATTTTTTGGGCTACTGCAAATCAAAACCACAATGAAACACCACTTCACACCCACTAGGATAGCTATAATTTTAAAAAGGAAGAAAGAAAAGGAAAGAAGAGTTTTGGAGAGGGTATGGAGGAATCAGAACCCTCATACATTGCTGGTGAGATTGTGAAATGGTGCAGATGCTATGGAAAACTGAAAATTCCTCCAAAACTTAAGCATAGAATTAACCTGTGACCCATCAATTCCACATCTAGGTGTATACCCAAGAGAATTGAAAACATATGCTCACACAAGAACTTATACACAAATGTTCATAACAGTATTATTCAAAATAACCAGGCTGGGCATGGTGGCTCATGCCTGTAATCCCAGCACTTTGGGAGGCTGAGGTGGGCAGATCACGAGGTCCGGAGATCGAGACCATCCTGGCTAACATGGTGAAACCCTGCCTCTACTAAAAATACAAAAAAATTGGCCAGGCGTGATGGCAGGCACCTGTGGTCCCAGCTACTGGGGAAGCTGAGGCAGGAGAATGGCGTGAACCCAGGAGGCGGAGCTTGCAGTGAGCAGAGATCGCGCCACTGCACTCCAGCCTGGGCGACAGAGCGAGACTCCATCTCAAAATAAATAAATAACCAAAAAGTAGAAGCAACCCAAATGTTAATGAAGTGATTTATGGAACAAACTTAAACAAAGTATGGCATACCTATACAATTTAAACAAAATGTGTCATGTCCATACAATAGAGTAGTATTTAGTCATAAAAAAGAAGGAAGTGCTGATACATGCTACAATATGGATATACCCTGAAAACATTATAAGTGAAAGAAGCTAAACATTAAAGTCCACATATTATATGATTCCATTTATAGTAAATGTCCAGAGTATGCAAATCTATAGAGACAGGAAGTAGATTAGTGGTTGCTAGGAGCTGGGGGAAGGAGAGATCGGGAGTGACTACTAACAGGTTTGAGTTTTCTTTTGGCATGATTAAATATTCGGGACTTAGTGGTGGTGGTTGTACAACCTTGCAAATATACTAATAGCCACTGAATTGTGTACCTTGTAGTGGTGAATTGTACAGTGTGTGAATTATATCTCAATAATTTTAAAAATCAAACAAATTTTAGTACAAAAAATGCAGTAACTAAAAGAGCTCAATGTGTAGATCAAGTAGCAGATTAGATGGTGCTGAATAAATAATTAATGAACTGAAACGTCAGAAAACAATGCATACTGAAGCTCAGAGAGATAAACAGATGGAAAATACAGAAAAGAGCATAAGAGACTTATGGGATAGGGTAAGTAGGCCTAACATGCTTCTACTTGAAGTCTCAGAAGAAGAGAACAAAGAGAATGGGATAGAAGCAATATTTGAAGAGAGAATGGCTGTGAATTCCCCTAAACTATAAAAGACTTCAAGCCACAGACTGAAGCATTATGAGCCCCAAACAGGAGAAATACAAAGAAAATACAAACAGCTAGAGGTAAAAAAGACGTATTATCTTCAGTGGAGCAACAGCATGGTTGACAGCTGACTTCTGAACAAAAGCAATGGAAAGCAGATGACAGTGGAATGAAAGTGTAGAAAGGAATACCCTTCAAAAATGAAGGTGAACTAAAGATGTTTTCAGACAAGAAAAATATGAGAAAATATATCGCCAGCAGACTTGCACTAAAAGAAATACTAAATGGCATTATTTAGGCAGAAGGAAAATGATCCCAAATAGAATCTTAGAAATGCAGTAAAGAATGAGGAGCAACAGAAACTATATATAAGAATATAGATTGGCCGGGCACGGTGGCTCATGCCTGTAATCCCAGCACTTTGGGAGGCTGAGACGGGCAGATCACGAGGTCAGGAGATTGAGACCATCCTGGATAACATGGTGAAACCCCATCTCTACTAAAAATACAAAAAAATTAGCCAGGCATAGTGGCGGGCACCTGTAGTCCCAGCTACTTGGGAGTCTGAGGCAGGAGAATGGCGTGAACCCGGGAGGCAGAGCTTGCAGTGAGACGAGATCATGCCACTACACTCCAGCCTGGGCAACTGAGTGAGACTCCGTCTCCAAAAAAAAGAAAAAAGAAAAAAATATAGATCTAAGTGAATAATCACTGTTAAAAACAACGCTAATAATCATCTGTGGGGTTTTCCTTTTTTAGATGTGTGGGTGGGAGGGACAGAGTCTTGCTCTGCTGCCCAGCCTGGACTGCGGTGGCACAATTATAGCTCACTGCAGCCTTGAACTCCTGGGCTCAAATGATCCTCCCACCTCAGCGTCCCAAGTATAACAGCTGGGACAAGAGGTGTGTGCCACCATGCCTGGCTTATTTTTTATTTTTTGTAAAGAGAGGGTCTATCTGTTGCCCAGCCTGGTCTTGAACTCCTGGCTTCAAGTGATCTTCCTGCCTTGGCCTTCCAAAGTGCTGCGGTTACAGGCATGAGCCACCACACCAGGCCAACCCTGTGGGATTTTAAATATGTATAAAATTAATATAAGTGGCAACAATGAAATCAACAATAGAATCTGTGTCTGGGTGGGGGTAGGGAAATGGGTTTAAAGATATTTTCAGAAAGTGGTAAAAGTAGTAATTTGTATTAGGTGTTGGCAATTCAAGGATATATGTTGTAATTTTTGGTAACCACTCAAAGAATAGTATTGTACCAATCTAAGAAAGGGACAAATTCAGTTAATAAAAAAGTAACTCAAAAGAAGGAAAGAAAAATTCTGGGGAGGGCAAAACTATAGAGATACAGAACAAATCAATGGCTTCCAGTGGTTAAGGGTAGCGGAGAGTTTGACTCTAAAGGTGCAGGATACAAGAGGTTTTTGGTGGGTGCTGGAACTGTTCTGTGTCTTAATTGTGGTGATGGTTAGACAACTCTGTGCATTTGCCAAAGCACATGGAACTGTATGCCAACAAGAGTGAATTTTCTGAATGTTTTGTAAATGGAAGAAAAAAAGAAGGTAGGAAAGGAGAGGAAAGAGGAAAATAGAAGAGGCAGGACAAATAGAAAGCAATTAGCAAGTTGGTGGGTTTAAACCATAATATAAGGTGTAAATTGACTTATGCAAATTAAAGACAGATTTTTAAAGAGCAAAACTAGAGTGTATGTTGCTTGTAAGAGAACAGATACACTTTAAATATAAGGATAAAGAAAGATTTAAAGCAAAGTGATAGGAAAAGATAGCTACAATAAAATCAGGCCAGGTAGATTCCTTTCTTTCTTTCTCTCTCTCTCTCTTTCTTTCTTTCTTTCTTTCTTTCTTTCTTTCTTTTCTTTCTCTCTCTCTCTCTCTCTCTCTCTCTCTCTCTGCCCCCCTTCTTTCTTTCTGTCCTTTTTTTTTCTTTTTTTCTTTTTTTTTTCCGAGTCTTGCTCTGTCACCCAGGCTGGAGGGCAGTAGTGCAATCTCAGCTCACTGCAACCTCTGCCTCCCGGGTTCAAGCAGTTCTCCCGCCTCAGCCTCCCAGATAGCTGGGATTACAGGCATGTGCCACCATGCCCAGCTAATTTTTGTATTTTTAGTAGAGACAGCATTTCACCATGTCAGCCAGGCTGGTCTCAAACTCCTGACCTCAAGTGATCTGCCCACCTGGGCCTCAAAAGGTGCTAGGATTACAAGCCTGAGCCACCGTGCCCAGGCAGTCCAGGTAGATTTCAATGCAAAAAGTATTTTTCGTTATAAAGAGAGACATTTCCAGGCTGGGCATGGTGGCTCACTCCTGTAATCACAGCACTTTCGGAGGCTGAGGCAGGCAGATCACTTGAGGTCAGGAGTTCGAGATCATCCCGGCCAAAATAGTGAAACTCTGTCTTTACTAAAATACAAAAAATTATCCAGGCATGGTGGTGAACACCTGTAGTCCCAGCTACTTGGGAGGCTGAGGCAGGGGAATCACTTGACCCCGGGAGGCGGAGGTTACAGTGAGCCGAGATGGCGCCACTGCACTCCAGCCTGGTGATAGAGCGAGACTCTGTCTCAAAAAAGAAGAGAGAGAGACATTTCCTAGTAAAGACTAAGTTTCCAGGAAGAAATATATACTTAATAACATAGGCTTAAAATATGTAAATCAAATGGGACAGAATTAAAATGGGAACTAGATAAATCATCACCCCAATGAGAGATTTAACACACCTGTCTCAGTGAATGATTAAACAACTAGACCAAAAAAGTCAGTAAAAATACAGAAGAGTTGAAAAACAACAAACTTGACCTAAATGACATATATGGATACTGCGCCTGACAACTGCGGGTAGATACACATTCTTTTCAAGTGTACGTGGAACATTTACAAAGTTTAAACCTGAAATGGGGAGGAAAAATCGAAGAGCTTAGGGGAGAAATTAGAGCTGGAGATTGGAAATCTCCATTTCCAAAGTCTACCTTCTTTTTCTCACAATTCCATGATTTTTCAGTAGGAGTGGGGTACTGGCCAAGAGGGAAGGTATCCTCCCCCAAGAATATTGATTTTTCTTTTTTCAACTGTATGTAGGCCATGACTAATGGGAATGGCTACCCATGTGTTTACTGTGGACAAAGACAAGAGGCTTCAAACCACCATTGTAGCTGAAGAAAGCTGATACAGGCTCAAATCTTCATCCCAGTCCCTAGGCAATGCATTCTAATTTCTGTCAGTAAAGGGCTCTACTCATTCTCCCAAAGTTGGCTTTGTGCTCCTCTTAGGTCCAACCCTGGCACCTGAGGTGTCAAGAAAATGCTGTCTTCATAACTCTCTGGAGCCTCTTCCTCTCGATTCTAAAGGCTACTCCCAGTGTTCTAAAACTACACAGATCTCTCGATGAATTGGCTTTGCTGCTGGGTTCCTCTTTCTTAAAAGTATTTAATCAGCAATTTTCCCAGTGCCCCAGGCATTTCCTGTACGAGTGCTGCTGACTGTTTTACTTCCTACCAGGCTGCCCTCCTCCTCTTGGCATTCACACTTCCAACTTTCAGATGAGCTCTATTAACTCCTGTTCTTCCAGCCTCTGCCTGGCTCAGCCATCTGGGAGCCACACAGGCATTCTTTCCATCCCCCAGCTCATAGATTTCCTTATTGTAGAAGGGCATATGTTTTCAAGTACCTTATCATTCTGGCTCTTTCCCCCGATTCTCTCCCAGTTCCAAGCCATTGATTGTTTTTCCTCCTTAGTTCATTTTACAGCTGCTGAGAGATTTGTGCTCTCGTGTTGCCTGTTTGCTTTTGTGTCTTTTGTCCCTTGTGTCCCAGTCTACTCAAGGATACCCACAGTCACCTAGATACCATTTCTACTCTGTGTTTTTAGTGTCCTGCTTGGGAAATGGGGTGATCACTCATCTTCAGAATGACCTCAAGAAATGCTTTGGCATGAGAGATCAGGGCCTGAAGACATTACGCCCCCACCCAAATCATTATCCAAAAGGGTAAAAGATGGAAATTTGCCAAGACAAAGATCACAGTGGTAGTTTAAGAAATGAAAGCTTAGATTTGATTGTCTGTTTTGTTTTAAGGGATGTTGTTTTGGGTTTATTTTCTTAGTATTAGGATAGGTCATTCAAAGAGAGTGGAACAACCATGGAGGAACATTCAGATTATTATAGGACTGTGTTTCAGACTGGGAGAGCAGAGGGCCGTTAGCCTCTTCCTGACCCCACCCTGAACTCCCCTGAACTCCCACCCTTGTCCCGAGTATGCCTGTCCCTGACAAGAGACTTTGGTCAGGGACCAAAGTGAGCTTTGTTAGTGAGCATTCACAGAGGGTAGGAGCTGAGTCCACGAAGTTCACATCATGCCAAGGAATGGATTTCCTCCCAGGGCCACTAGCATTACTTGTGGGTTATCAAGTGTTACTGCTCACACATTCCAGAGCTTCTGGAAAAGCCATTTCTGTCCTAGAGGAGAGAGGTCCTGGATTTCACTGAACCAGAACTTGATGGGTGGTTTTGGTATTCTGTGACCTAGGTAGTGGGGAGCTCCTTCCTTTGGATGTTTCCTTTATGCCCACAGTCGAACCATATCCTAGTTGTACAGCCAAGAAGGATCTTTTCTGTTTAATCTATCTGGAGGAATAGAAGGTAATTGTATCCTCCTTATTTTCATTCTGCCACCCCTACCTTCATCATTTCTTCCTTTCTGCTAAGCACTTTTTATCATCTTTCTTTGTTTCGTTTTGGGAGTTTTGTTTTTTTGTTTTCTTTCCTCAGGAAAGCTGAATTATTTCTTACAGAGTCATTTAGTTCTTACTGAAACTGGGGAAGAAAAAGATTATGCAACAGCAGGCATAAGGAAAAACAGAGAACTTTCTTCCCTTCGGGCCCACAGAGCCCATTGGAGGAATTCAGCTACAATCCTGCCTGGGAAGTAGTTTCCAGGACCTTCGCAATTCCACATAGCATCTTTAACATGTTTGAGAGTACGTAAGGAGGCAGCATAGTGCGGCGGAAAGAACACTCAAGTGAGTGTTGAGGGGGCTGGATTCTAATATTAATATTAGCCAACATTTATTGAACAGGCTAGGTGCTAGATTCTGTTTAAAGCACTTTATGTGGATTATCTCACTATTCTTATTATCCTATTTTACAGATGTGGAAGCTGAAGCATAGAGGGTTTAAATATAATTTACCTAAGGTCATCAGTTGGGGAGTAGAAGTAGGATTCAATTCCTGCTCCAGAGCCTGCATGTTCAGCTCTCTTTTAATACTGCATGTGGTCCTTGATAGGCTACTGACCCTGGAAAAGTCATTTCAAGTTTTAGGGCTCATTGGTGAACCATAACCAAAGGGAGCTCATTGTGGCTAACCTCTGATGGAGTTTCCACTTTTAATAATTTATATGATGAAATGCAGCTATATTGTTTAGTTCTTGTCATTATGTGAAAGCATAGTATTTAAACTTTGATCTCATTGATTCAGCAACTGATTATTTTATGGCCACTGTGCACAAAGCAATGGGCTGGGTACCACAGAGGATTCAGAAAAATGCTTAAAAAGTTAAAACCTATCTCTTCCATTAGCTTTAGATGGTTTCATATTGTAGTTGCTTTGAGATTTTTTTAGACTAAGTTTTTCAGATAATTAAACAGGAATCAAATTCAAAAACTATTCATATTCCAGAAGAGGAATCCTGAAACAGGTATTGGGCCTTAGACTAGTCAAGTTTCTGACATTTTCTTTTAAAATATAACTTTTGTCACTAGGATAGTTTATATCCATTAACTCCTGAGTGAAGGAGCTTCTGGTGAAATTGTTTTTTATGGTGCTTACAAGCTCAAGGGGTTCTTTAAAAATGGAATGTGACTGCTTTGGGAGTCACTAATACTGAAGCTGGATCATTATAACCTGAAATATCCATTAGTAACTTAGAAAGACAAACTCAAAGAAAAAGAATTTACTATGTAATAGCTGGACTTTTTGAAATCAGATTTTTTTTTTTTTTTGGCAAGCTAGATTCAATATCTAGCTTGCTGTGGAGTTAGGTTATGGTGTGGAAACCTCTTGGCTGGGACAGGAAAAAAAATTGATCTTAAACTAAAAAAACTAACTTAAGATATTCCATTTCTAGTAATACCTTTGAGATTGGAAGAATTGCATTCTGATGGGCCCAGACGTTAGATTAATGTCCATCTTTCTCAACAGGTTGTAAACTTTTAAACTTTCTGTTTTGCATTCAGACCACAAGTGCCTGACACTTAATAGATGTTCTATAAATATTTGCTGATGGACTCTTTATTGCTCACTCCCTAAAATCCAGCCATTTCTCCCTTGCCAGCATTCAATAATTGAACCTGCTTTGAAACATCTGATCAGCCACTTCAAGACGGCAAGTTATTTTAGCTCCTGTCTAAATAAGTTAGTGGGCTCCAGTCCTTAAACCACTATTTTCTTTATTAATTCCTCAAGTACAGACTTTTGTATGTAACCAGTCTTTTTAAACCTGTGTATAATGACTCATTAATGAGTTGTAAAATAAATGTAGTGAGTTATGACCAATATAAAAAAATAGAAAAGGCCAGGCACAGTCGCTCGAGAATATAATCCCAGCTACTCTAAGAGGCTGAGGTGGAGGGATCTTTAGGCCAGGAGTTTGAGACCAGCCTGGGGAAACATCACGAGACTCCATATCTAAAAACAATTTTTTAAAAAATTAGCCAAGCATGCCTGTTACCAGCTACTTGGGAAGCTGAGGCAGGAGGATTGTTTGAAGCCAGGAGTTTGAGACCAGCCTGAGCAAACTCAGTGAGATCCCATCTCTACAAAAATTACAAAAATTAACCAGCGTGTTGGTACACATCTGTCGTCCCAGCTACATGGGAAGCTGAGGGAGGAGGATCACGTGACAGTTGAGCCCAAAGTTCAAGGCTGCAGTGAGCTATGATCAGGCCACTGCATTCTAGCCTGGGCAATAGAGCAAGACCTTGTATCTAAAAAGAAAGAAAGAATAGAAAAAAAGAAGATAAAAGAATAGGAAATATCATAATGGACAGCACATAAGTAGAGGTGAAGCCAGCTGGACTTCCTCGGTGGAGTGGGGACTTGGAGAACTTTTCTGTCTAGCTAGAGGATTGTAAATGCACCAATCAGCACTCTGTAAAAACGCACCAATCAGCGCTCTGTGTCTAGCTAAAGGATTGTAAATGCACCAATCAGCACTCTGTAAAAATGCAGCAATCAGCGCTCTGTGTCTAGCTAAAGGATTGTAAATGCACCAATCAGCACTCTTAAGAGCTGTAACACTCACCGCGAAGGTCCACAGCTTCATTCTTGAAGTCAGTGAGACCAAGAACCCACCAGAAGGAACCAACTCCGGACACATAAGTACTTTTATTATAGACACATATTATGCTGTATTGCAATAAAAAATGTATTTTTTGAACATCCTAGTCTACCTATCTTCAGAAGGCAAAAGCACCTCTGGTGTCCCTGTTGTGGTATCTCCTAGACTACCTCTCTATAAAAGTTTTGCAATTAAGTATATTTGTGTTTTATACATCCTTGGGCTTCTCATAGTTTAAGGTCCTAACTGGAGTTCAGTCTTTCTCAGAGCCGTCTCATGGTATCCTCACCGATGAATGAATGCTGAATAGAAAGAGCCCTGCTTGCATATATGCAGGTAGTATGGTGGAGGGGAAATCTAGAAGTCATTTCTGAGCTCTGACCTGCTGGATCATCACCCCCTGAACCCCCAGAGCCTCGGCATACAGCCTCACACTGTACCACCTATTTTGGTGGCCCAAGTTAGGTGAGAGAGAGGACCAGACACAGTGCCCACCATCACCTAGCACTGGCCCTGCTACCAAACAGTCATTCCTTTTAGCCCTCTCCTCCCCTCCAAAAGCATTTCAGGCAAAGTGCCAGCTCCTGAAATGTGGCCTCTTTGAAGTGGTTAGTGAATGCCCCTGAAACCACCACCTTATGTATGGTGGTGCTTCTGCTGCCAGAGCTTAATACAGGGTCATGTTCCTTTCCTCTGAAATCTGTAACATAAATTCAGTTTTAAACTGGATTTTTTTTTAACAGTTGGTCTCTGAACAATCTTTAGGGTGGGGAGGGGATAGTAGTGGTTGTTGGGGAGATATGTGCCCTTGAAAACTGGATTCTTTTTTGGAAAACTGCTGACACAGGCTAAATGGCAGAGAACTAAATGGCCCTACTGTTCCTACCTGCTGACAGGCTCAGCCTTGGGATGGGGCTGAAATGAGCTCTCGCCACATGGCAGAGACATGCCTTCCTCTTTTTATTCTTCTTTCTTACAAATAGGGGGTAATTTTGTGCCTGTCAAAAAATACAGCTTTGAAATGTAGATAACCAATTAACAACAGTCCCACCCCCAACTTGGAAAGCACATGAGTGCTGATCTAAATAACTAGAGAATCGGTAACAAGTAACCTCCCTATTGAGAACAGGTCTGAAACCTCTTTCTTAATTGGTGTTCTTTGGGAAACGCTAATAGACAAACCCATCCAAGCTCAGGAAATGTACTGATTTAAAGAGGTCTAAGGAAGAGTGACCAGCCCAGTGGCCAGGCATCCCGGATGCCTAGGATCCTTATGTTTCCGTACATATCTGCTGTTACATCCTTTCTGTGAGCAAGGAGGCTTTGGAACATTACAGTCTTGTCTTGGGGAGATGAGATGACACAGTGCATTTCAGTTCTGTTTCCAATGCTGTTATCTGTTGGAAAAGGAAGCTTTCCTACCCATTTTGTCAGCATACAACTGGTAGGAGCTGTTGCAATCTCATTGTCTTCTGATCAGCCCCTCGGCAGCAGTCAGAGTGGAGGCCAGTGAAGCACTCTGGCCAAATGGTTGTGGTGAGTTTCAAAATAAGAGATCCCAGCCTGAGCACACCATCACACTTCCCATCCGATAGAACCAGCATTGTTAACTGTGCCACATCTCTATTCTAAATTTAGGCATCTTTTTTTTTTCCAGGCAAAGATTACTATGCAAACATTTAAGAGAAAAACTTTGTCCAAAGTAATTTTTTCCCCCAACTTCTCTTTGGTTTCCTGCAATGTTGAGATGACTCATTCTCTTCCAAGAAATTTTAAAGAAAAGAGATGCAGGCCGTATGTTAGTACACAAAGACTGCTCTGTAAATTCTTTTTCTTCCCTGTCTAGAAACCCCTTGCCTTTTTATAGAGAACAGAAAAGCTCTACAGTCTTCATTGTCATGTACTCGGCCTCATCAGGTTTTGTTGTTCCCAGGAATAAATGTCCCCCTTGTCTTTGGGTGGGGCCCCCTTGTGGCTTACCAGCTCTGTCAACCCCACTGCAGTGGCCAGCACGGAAGCCCTTCCTGGGGCCACGCTTTCCCCCAAAGGCACACAGTTAAGGTTTCTGAAACAGAGAACGAATGGCCTTTTATCATCTGTGAAAGGAGAGACACTGGCAATTTCCTGCCTCTGGCCTAGTGTCAGAATTTCTCCTGATTGCTAGAGGCTGTATTGCACATTTTAAGTGGGCTCCCTACACATGTATTCCCAGCCCAACCCTCAGCCAGAGGGAGCAGTAAGTCAGATCACTTCAGCAGCCTGTTCAAATAAACAGGGATAATAGTTGAGTGGTCCTCCCAACTAATCAGTACATGAAAGGAAACATCTGCCTGGGCTTAATTGCTGTTTTTTTTGGTTACACTTTTCCCTCCTCTTCTTCCCCCATCCCCCACTCTGGGGCTAGGTTATTTAAGTCATGGGTAAGCAACAGGGTAGAGGAATAGGAGCTTTCTCCTTTAACCTCTGCCATTCAAACATAAGGAGGAGTTAAGAAACGATAGGCTGGCAGGGGGAGATGGCCTGGAGGCAGGAGGGCAGGGCGGTGGGAAGTGATACTCATGGTCACTTCCTGACCCTGTTGCTGACTCTGGGGCTCAGAGTGAGTCATGTTGCCTCACTTCACCTCCTTGGGCCTCTGTTGCTTCAGTGGAGCTCAGCTTTCCTCTCAATGGAAAGGACAGGCTGGTATGTGAGATCACAGATGAAAGGCATTCCCTCTTGTGTCTTCTTCCAGCAGTTGAGGTCATTGGATGAGAGACCCTGGAATGATAAATTTAAGACTGGCAAGATCCCCTGAACCCGTCCATTTTGTAGAACATCTGGGTCCCCGAGGAGAACTTGCTCATTATCTTCTAGCCAACCAGCCATACACTAAAGGGAGGGATGTTTGAAGCTAATATGGACTCTAGAAGCCAGGCAGAAGATCATGTAGAATCATAGAATGGCAGAGGTTGGAAAAGACTTTAGAAATGTTTTAGCTGAAGCTTTTCATTTTACAGAAGGGAAAACAGAGGGCCAGAGAGGTTAACCAGGTTGTCCAGAGTTACCTCTTTGGTAATGCAGGAGCCAGGAATAGAAAGAGAATCTTGTGATTGCTAATTTAGGGCTCCTTCCACCCCTTTCCCCACTATCAGATGTAAAAATTCATGCTTACTCATGACAGAGGCCACACATAGGTTATATTCCATAATGAATACCTTAATAGAAAAATGGGCAGAGAACACCTTAATAAGAAAATGGCAGATTATAAAAGAAAAATGAAAATGACTGATAAACATTTTTTAAAATGCTCAGGCTCATTAGAATCAAAGGATTGCAAATTACAATAGGATACCACATCAAATTGTCAAGACAAAAAAATGTGAAATAAACATTCATATATGCTATTGGTGGTATTTTAAATTGGTACCGTTTTTCTCAAAGGCATTTTAGTGGTATAAATGGTAGTCTTTGACCCAGCAATGTTATTTCTAGGAGAAAATAATGAAAGGTGTGTGCATTAGATCATATACAAAGTAATGTGATATGGCATTTTTTATCACAAAAATTTAGAAGTGAAGTAAATGTCCAAGAATGGGAGCTTCATCAATAGAACGTATTATAATGCTATAGAACAATAATAAATGTGGAAATGTTTACAACATATGTTTAAGTGAATAAGTTACAAAACAGGATTTATAATGCAATCCCAATTTTGTAAAAATAGAAAAGATTAGAAAAATACATAACAACACTTAGAGTGGTGATTTCTTAGTGGTAGGAATTTAAGAGTTACTTTTGTTTTCTTTTTTGAGGTTTTCTAGTTTCCTTATTATAATAAACATACATTACTTTTGTAATCAGAAAAAAAAAGTATTTCTTAAGTAGAGATGTATGTACCTTGAAAAAAAGCAAAATCTTAAATGATTGTGTATCTGACATGAAAGTCCTTCCTTTTTTTGCCTAGGAGCTAGCAGCTATGGTGGGAGGGATGGGAAACAGTATTATAACTTCTGTTAGGATGGCATTTTGATACCCGAATTTCTGGTAGGAAAGATCCAGAAGGAGCTGGCAAAAGATAAAACAAGGGCTTTCTCTCTCAATGACCCATGCTGCCAATCAGTTTTAGCTCTCTTAGGTTTGGCATACAACACTTAGTATAGAAGGTGTGACAATTTCCTTCCTGCTTCCTCCTTTCTTTTCTTTTCTTTTCTTTTCTTTTTTTTGAGACAGAGTCTCACTCTTGTCACCCAGGCTGGAGTGCAATGGCGCAATCTCGGCTCACTGCAACCTCCACCTTCTGGGTTCAAGCAATTCTCCTGCCTCAGCCTCCTGAGTAGCTGGGACTACAGGCGTGTGCCATCAGGCCCGGCTAATTTTTGTATTTTTAGTAGAGATGGGGTTTCACTATGTTGGCCATGCTGGTCTCGAATTCCTGACCTCAGCTGATCCACCCACCTCGGCCTCTCAAAGTGCTGGGATTACAGGTGTGAGCCACCGTGCCCAGCCCTCATTCTTTATTTCTACTGCTCTATGTAGTTAGATGTCAGCCCTGGGTGGCAGCAGCAAAGAACCCAGGAGCCATCACTGCTCAAGATTAACTAGTTGGAGACCCCTTAACATATATTTTCAGCATCTAGTAACAGCTAATCTCGCAGGCAGTCAATATTGAGATACCGCTGCCTTGTGAGTTTTGGGTAGAAATAAAGCAAGTAAGAAATATAGTTCCATCCTGCTTGGAGTTTTCTATTTAGTTAGGGACTTTGAAGCCCCTGGATGTTTATATACTTTTTGCTATTTCATCCCATTACACATCTTACTTTCCTTTGAAATCTTCTGGAATGCTTGACTGCAAGTATCTGAGAAACCGTGTTCCACCTAACAACAGTTGCTAGGTAGGATGTGGCTTTCAGGCCTGCTCTTTGGGGACCAATAGAAAAACCAAAGGCTACCACCCTTTTTCCCTCCACGCAATTGCCTTTGCTAGGCTATAGAGAGGGCACATTTCATTTTATTAAAACTCTTTGAGTAATCTGACCATAATTGGGTCTGATTGGAGTGGTTATCTGATTTGCTGGGTTAAATAATGGGCCTTAATTGAGTCTGGGTTATTTGTAGAGCCAGTGTGGCTTTTGCCTTCGTTGCTCCCTCCTCTCTCTTCTGTTTCCCAATTAACCTTCATTCCTCTTTCCTTGCAGAGTAAAGAAGTCGGCCAGCAGCTCCAAGATGATTTGATGAAGGTCCTGAACGAGCTCTACTCGGTAAATCAGATGGGTTGCTTGGCTCTTTAACAAGCAGAGGGAAGCAGCATTTGGCAGCTTGCAGCCGTAGTACGTCAGCAACAGAACTGAACTGAGGTTGAGGACAAGTGCATGGTCCCCACTGGGGGTGACCCCACCCATCTCTTTTTTCACACTCGTCTTTTCAAAACGGAATGAGTCAAAAAATACTTCCTCAAAATAAGTTTTCTCCTCAGCTATGCAAGCTCACCCTGGCTTTATTTGGGGCATAATTACTAGAGACCAGCCAAAGTCTAGGTCATTGGCACAATGGACCCCGTTAGCAGCAAACCAGGGACCCTGAACTAATGGCAAGGAACGTAGCCTGCATTGCACTATTAATATGTGCCTGTCGGAAAGGCTTTATTGTTCTAGGTTTTTCATCAGATCTTGGATTGATGTATGGCTTTGAGACTAGAACAAATGCTCTAGAGGGCAGCACAGAGTCCTAAATGCCCCCAGTAAGAGGGACCAGTTTGAGCAGAGAGAGCTTTGCACTGGCTTCCTGGAGTTTTATAAAGCCAAACCTCAGTGACGAGGCAGGCTGCGGGCTTGGAGAAGAGAACACAATCTGTTCTGAGATGACTAGCGCTTCAGGCACATGATGCCTGTGGCTGGTGTGTGTTAATTCATGCGCAGAGAGGTGGTGGTGGTGGTTGTTCCCCAGCCATGTTTTTCTAATTATAATGAAAACAAACACACACTCACACACATACACACCAAGGAAATTCCTGTTGTTATACAGGGAATACTTAAGTTGTACAGCTAATGCCTTTCAGGGGCCCCTTCTCCAGCTTGGATGTGCCAGCCTACTATGTCATTCTCCAGGGTTTCTCCATCCTGTTTGAAGGTGATACTGATTTCTGATGTTTACTTGCTTATTTGCTGCATTTTTTCTTTTCTTTTCTTCCTTTGTTTTTTTTTTTAATTCACAGAACAGGCAGTGGTGACATGCATGACAGGCATTTGGGATCAGATGTTGCTGATCCAGAAGCCTAGGTGTGGCCATTTTGTCATGGCAACTGTTAAGCAAGTAAATAGGGTAGAGTAGTCATCTGACTTATCTCCAGCGATGTTCAGTTTGTTTTGAATTTCTACTCTGTGACACTTCTGCTCTGAAGCCAAGCATAGATAGATGGTACCTTTCGTTCAACTCCCAAGTTTTCATTTCTCTCAAATGAAGTTAAGAGGTTTTTAAAATAGAAACACATCGATGTGAGCCATTTTCAGACTGGATGGGTTTCCTGAACCTTGTCTTTTTAATGCTTTACTTCTGCTCTTTTAGATCAATTTCTAAGCGCCAAGAAGAGCTATTACTCCTTTCTCCTAGCAGAGAATTCCCTAAGATAGAAAATGACACATGTAGTCATTGTATAAATTCTTTTATTTTCCTGTAAGCATCTTGACCCTCTACTATTTGCAGCTGTTTCTGGGGAGGAGTAGTTTGGATAACCAACAAACCTTGCCACTTCTTCAGTGGGACTCAAGGCAGCAGAAGACTACTGTCTAAGGATCTGTTAGCTTTTACCCAGGGTCCTATGTCTCTTCATATGCTGTGCTTTAAAAAAAAAAAATAAGTGAAAGGGCGTAAGCTGTGTTTGAGTGAGGAAGAAAACCTCGGAACTTATTTCTCTGGTCTGCAGAGGGCCGAGCTGCTACCTCTGACTGCAGACTTAAGACAGCCCAATATTGGCCAACTACTTTACTGGCCATTATGAGGCCATGGTCAACATAGAGCATAACATCTTCCCATTGATGTTCAAACTGAGAATTGCCTGAGTGTGGTATCCCCTGCCATAAGGTGAGCTGGAATACACCTTCATAATCTGTTAAAGGCCAAAATTAAAATGTGATGTTTTCCTCTAGTAGGCAATGGAAAGAGGGAAAAAAGAGTAGAGGCACTAGGAAGTTTCAGAGAAGTCAAAACATTCTGGTCCAAATGGAGTTTTAAGCAGAGGGAGTTTTACCCCGAGAGGACATTTGGCAATGCCTGAAGACATTTTTGATTGTCACAACTGGAGGAGTAGAAGGTGCTACTGACATCTAATGATCTAGAGGCCAGGGATGCTGCTAAAATCCTACAGTGCACAGGGCAGCTCCCACAACAAAGAATTATCTGACCCACAATGTCAATATAGAGACATTGACAATCTTCTGACCCACAAGATTGAGAAATGCTGGTCTAGTGACTAGAGTCTCCTGAATTAAGCAGCCTAGATTCTACCCTGTCTTGACTACTAGCTGTATGAGCTTGAGGGATACCCCAAACCTCTATGACCTTGGTGTCTGCATACACTCCATGCACTGGTATTTCTATATCCTAGGGGGTGGAGTAGTTGGGTGAGTTATACTTCCTGAAATATTAGGCTATAGCTAAGGATCAAATAGGTTTCCAGAGTCTGTAGGCCATTAGAAAGTTCAGTGAGCCAGGCTCATGCCTGTAATCCCAGCACTTTGGGAGGCTGCGGCAGGCAGATCACAAGGTCAGGAGATCGAGACCATCCTGGCTAACACGGTGAAACCCTGTCTCTACTAAAAATACAAAAAAAATTAGCTGGGCATGGTGGCGGGTGCCTGTAGTCCCAGCTACTGGGGAGGCTGAGGCAGGAGAATGGCGTGAACCTGGGAGGCAGAGCTTGCAGTGAGCCGAGATCGTGCCACTGCACTCCAGCCTGGGCAACAGAGCGAGACTCTGTCTCAAAAAAAAAAAAAAGAAAAAGGAAAAAAAGAGAAAGTTCAGAGAATAGCCGGGCACAGTGGCTCATGCCCGTAATCCCAGCACTTTGGGAGGCTGAGGTGGGCGGATCATGAGGTCAGGAGATCGAGACCATCCTGGCTAACACGGTGAAAACCCATCTCTACTAAAAATATATTAAAAACTAGCCGGGCATGGTGGTGGGCGCCTATGGTCCCAGCTACTCAGGAGGCTGAGGCAGGAGAATGGCATGAACCCAGGAGGCAGAGCTTGCAGTGAGCCAAGATCGTGCCACTGCACTCCAGCCTGGGGGACAGAGCAAGACTCTGTCTCAAAAAAAAAAAAAAAAATAGCAGTTCAGAGAATAGAATTATTTCTTCTGGAGATTAAGATAGGTTTAGGACTGGTCTGAATAAGGCACCATGGGATTACGGTGACTAACTGTCCCTCTTTGCCTAGTACTGAAGAGTTTCCTGGGACATGAAATTGTCAGTGCTGAAACTGGAAAAGTTCTAGGTTAAAAAGGGTTAATTGGTCACCTTGCATGGGAGAGTGGTTTTATCAGGTGGGAAGCTGGGACTGTTACATGCTAGCTTTGGGAAGCTGCTTGCTGTATGCACACCTTTGAGGAGTCAAGAAGAGAATAAGGGAGAGTTTCTTAGAAGGAGCTTTCCCATTATTTGCTTGTCAGGAAGGCAGGGAAGGGCCTCTCATTTCAATGACGTTGTAGGCAATAGAAGTTATTTGGGGTCACTGGAAAAAGGAAACCAAGGATATAAGAAATCCACCCAGTTTTTTCATGCCCTTCACATCTGCTCCTAATGCCCATGAATACCTTTTTTTAGGGGACTAGTTATCCAAGGGTTGGTAATTTTAGTACCTTTGAACCTTGATGATCCAAGGAGCAGGACCCAGGTGTTCCCAAATAAAGATGCCTTTGGGCACCGGGCCCAGAATGCCACCATGAGTGGCCAGCTGCCCCTCTGCACCTTCCTCTTTTCTGCCTGAAGGGCCTTTGATTTCCCTGACTTGGCATTCTGTGCTGGGGCCTGCTTCCCACAGCTGCTATTCAGAGAGCAATCCTAGCGAGCATTCTTCTCCACGTGTTTTCCCCCCATAATGAGCTGGCTTGTATTTAAGCCATGGCATAAGTGGTTTTCATTTTCTGACTGATGCACCGGGAATGCCTTTGAAGTCAGAACACACTGCTTCCTAAAGAACTCTGGGATTCTTTGCCTCAGTTGTACTCAGAGGTCGTGTCTGGAAAAACCCAGCAAACCCCCACAGGAAGGAGTGTACATGGAGGCACTGAAGCCAGTGTGGATTGGCTGAGTATGAAGGGTCAAGGAAGCTCTAGAATTGAGAAAAAAGAGGCTTTGGGACTCTTTGGGGCTGTTGTTATTCCAGAGGCCTTATGCTTCTGTACTCCCCCTAAATTTACATCCCCTTGGCTTGGAGCAGCGGCTGTGTGCTGGCAGAGCTACTTCAGACTGGTATTTAGCACCTGTTCCCTTGAAACAATGGCACTTAATAGTCCCTCAACTCTGCTTGCCTATTTGACTCTGGCACTAGGCACTAGGGAGACAAGAACAAATAAGAGATGTTTCTGACCTCAAGGCATTTAGTTTTAATAGGGAGAGACAGAAAAGTAAAGCATCAAGTGAAAAATGAAGTGACAAGAACTCATTTACATGTCTGCACAGAGGACAGGGATGAAGTCAGGCTCCTTGAAGAGATACTTGAATTGAATCTTTATTGCCAAGAACTCTTCTTGTTCTCTACATGTTCCCTTTTTTGTTGCATCCAACTTTTGTTTCATGATGCAGTATCGTTTTATTTCTCATTTCTCTCTCCAGGGCTATTATGGATATATTGTTTTCAAACTTTTCTTCTTGTTGTATAATATTTCTTCTAAATTGCTAGTTTTGATCTTGGTCTTTCATATTAGACATTTCCTTTAAATGCCTGGTCATTCTTAGCTGCCTATTCACATTTTAAAGTGAGGCACTAAAAGATTCTATGTCAGCTGTGGCCTTCACAGTAGGGTGTTCTAACTGGGCTGTGTCCTTGTGGAAGCCCCAACTTTAGTATTTCTAGGTCTCTTATCTTGGATGGTCAGATTGCCGAGAGATCACACTTTTGATCTCCCACTCATGTCTGGGAGCTGAGTTGTGAAGAGGCCTAGACCATCTCAAAATTTAACATAGACTTCAGCTAATCCTCCTGTTGAAGTTCAGTATACCTCTATCCTCAGCTGAACCTTGTATCCCCTAGTCCATGGACCCTCTCTAACAGAATAAACCTCTCATCTAGTCTTCCACTACAATGGGAGAGGGGATCTTGGGGCCTCACTGTTCTCAGACTTCCTTTTTTTTTTTTTTTTTTTTTTTTGAGACGGAGTCTCGCTCTGTTGCCCAGGCTGGAGTGCAGTGGCGTGATCTCGGCTCACTGCAAGCTCCACCTCCCAGGTTCATGCCATTCTCCTGCCTCAGCCTCCCGAGTAGCTGGGACTACAGGCACCCGCCACCACGCCCAGCTAATTTATTTTTGTATTTTTAGTAGAGACAGGGTTTCATCGTGTTAGCCAGGATGGTCTCAATCTCCTGACCTCGTGATCCGCCCGCCTGGGCCTCCCAAAGTGCTGGGATTACAGCCATGAGCCACCGTGCCCGGCCTGTTCTCAGACTTTCAATAGCTTATTTTGTGTTTAGCTCTACCTTCATCCCACTGCTACTTATTTCTCTTCGGGCTTCTGTGATATAAATCTGGCTGCTTCCTGGCTCACTCTAGTTTTGGTTTAGGACTCAAGTAGATGAGTTACTGCTTGCCTACCTGCTTTTTGGCTTCAGCTTCTATTCTTTTTGTTTTTCTCAATTTATACCTAAATGATAATCATTTTAGAACCTTTTTTTTCCTATTATTTTAGTGTGGCTGTCAGAGGGAGCAGAGCTAAATATGTGACTTCAGTGTTTAGTTTTTCAAAGTAAAGTGGAATGTTCTTTGCAGAACTGAGAATTTAGACTTTTCAGTTTTTCCCCATAGTTTGCATTTGCCTATCTATATATAGATAGAAGTATGTATATGTATATCTTTATGTATACATATCTATATATACATATATGTGTAGCTATGTGTCTAAGACATAGATATATAGATATACATATATTTACATATGTATATGTACATATATATATCTAAGTCCTATCTTGGCTTTCTCTAAGTCCTATCTTGACTATAAATATATATTTATAAATATATATTTAACATGTATATCTATATCTATATACATTTCTAAGTCCTGTCTTGACTTTCCTATTTTTTCAATTGTTTTGGCATCACTTATTTAAGCTTCAGCTTCTAGGTACCTCAGTTTTCTCTTGAGCTGGAAGGCACTAATAAAGCTTCTCCAGTATTTACCCAGAAGAGAGATTCAGTGTCATTCAGTCATTTGGGCAACCACTTTGTAAAACTACCATTGTGTATATGACATATTTCTCCACTGTGAGAAGAAAACACAAAAGAAGTAGAGCTTAGCGTGAAGAATGTATAGTTTCTTAGGCAAAGTAGTGTTTTACTCTCTTTTAACAAGAAAGTTCTTTAAGTTTTTTAGGGGAAAGTAACATTGTAAATTGTTGATTTTTGTTACTTCATTTGTTGACTTGGTAGCACTATTCTTTGACCTCTTTTTTATCTCATGTTTATTCATAACGTTTTCTCTTTATCATGCACCTTCATGAAATAGGAAATCACTTTAAAAAAGAAAGAAAGCACTCACTTTTGTAACTTCTCACTAAGCTTTTGAATCCCATGGTCAGATTCAGGTGAAAAAAGAGAAAAAAAAGAGGAGCCTCCTATCTACACTTCTTCAGCTGAGATAACAGATGCCTCTTTTCCACTTCTTAGTTAACCTGGAAAGCTGGGGGTCTGTTTGAATTACTTAGAAAGGCTTTTAAACGCCATTAGTTGTTAAGTATTTTTTCTTCTGTATAGAAAATATGAAGAGTATTATCCTGGTAAAATTTACGGAAAGTAGTGTTAGGTTCAGAATGAGGTGAAACTGATTTAAAACATTCTGCATTCAAAATGAGACATAATTTAGACTCTAATGTACTTTGATTTTGTCAGTGTCCCAGTATTCTTTATTCTTTCGTCTGCCTCTAGCTGATCGTAGGGGCTAGATTAGTATACCCACAAAGTCTTTCTAAGCTAGATTTTCTCAACGTCAGCACCATTGACATTTGGGCCAGATAATTAGTTGTTGTAGGGGCTGTCCTGTGCATGGGATGTTCAGCAGCATCCCTGACCTCTAACTACTAGATGCCAGTAGCAATCCCCAAGTTGTGACAATCAAAAATATTTCCAGACACTGCCACATTTCCCCTGGGGGCCAAAATAGCCCCAGGTTGAGACACTTCTCTAACTCAGGTTCATACATGGAACCAGTTTCTCTTTTCAGGAATATCTTGACCATATTTAACCTTTCCTCCCAACCAGTTCAGCTCCAGTCCTATCCAGAGGAGAGTCGGTGTTGCTTAATGGCTAAGAATGTGGTCTTTGGAGTCTGACAGACCTGGGTTTGAATCCTGATTCCACCATTTACTCATTGTATGACCTTGGGTATGATAGTTAATCTCTCTGAGCCTTATTTCCTTATCTTTAGAAATAGAAATAATAACAGTGTCTTTCACAGAGTTATTGTAAGAATTAAATGAGGTAATGTACATAAAGCCCATGGTACACAATGTTTATTAAGTGGTAGATATTAATAATATTGTACCTTTGCACTCCTGTGTTACACACACACATGCACACACACACACACACACACATGCACACACACACCCAACTTCTACTCTCTAATTCTCCCTCTCAAAGAAATCTTATGGCATCACACTTTCAGCACTCGTGAACTCCCTGTGTGGAAACAGAAAGTTCCCACAGAGTAGAGCAGGCACTAGGTGGCTGGAAGTAGTATGTTTCATAGGATTGGAAACAAGGTTGAGTTCTAGGCTTCCTGGCTTCCCTGTTAAGAGAAAGGATTGGACTCCTAGATGGCTGCTTTGATGGAAAATCATCCTTCACCTTTTATACTACTTCCCTCCTGTGGCAATTCCAGTTATACTTGATATGGATTTTATTCCTTCCCAGACTCTTACCTGAATTGTTTTGAAGGCTTACAGTCTTCATAGGGTTGTTGTCTAGATTGTGGAATTGCCCTAAGGATGAAATGAGAAAATGTGTTGTGTGGTACTTGGCATAAAGCCAGGAATATACTAAGTGCTCAGTAAATGATAACTGGCATTGCAATTGCTGCTGCTGCTTTAGTTGCTGTGAGAGGGTGTTTGATCTGGATAAAGCAGAACAGACAGCTCCCCAGAATGCCAGGCCGGTAAAAGGAGCTTTTGGAAGCTTTTCCTCTTCCCTATTTTATATCTGAAAGGTAACAGAAAGCATAGGCTACTCCATAGGCTGCACTGCCCTCTTTGGGGTTCCTGACCAGCCCAGAAAGGCTTTGCCCTTGGGGCCTGAGAGTGGTGGTGTTGTTTCCCATCTACTCAGTATTATGAGGTGACTAAGTGATAGAAATCACCTGGCCAATATTAAAGAGAAATGATTACAAATGATAATGAATAGAAATAAATAATACATGATGGATAGACATTAAGTTATTTCAATAAGAGGAAATGTTGGCTCAGTTCACATATTGCTTTCCTGTGCTTTGGAGTGGTCTTTAATCTGTGTTTGCTGAACCAAACACTTCTGGATTTTTCCCTTAGGGGTGTGAGGATATTGCTTCATGGGGGAGAGCTCCAGCTGAGTCTGTTAGTCTGTAAAGCAGAGAAATGACCCCCTTGGCTTGACCTCTGGGGGTGGGGGTGGGCGATGTCTTGCAGGTCATGAAGACATATCACATGTACAATGCCGACAGCATCAGTGCTCAGAGCAAACTAAAGGAGGCGGAGAAGCAGGAGGAGAAGCAAATTGGTAAATCGGTAAAGCAGGAGGACCGGCAGACCCCACGCTCCCCTGACTCCACGGCCAACGTTCGCATTGAGGAGAAACATGTCCGGAGGAGCTCAGTGAAGAAGATTGAGAAGATGAAGGAGAAGGTATGTAAGCTCCCACAGCTGTAGATGCTGGGAAGCAACATTCGGTAAGGCATGGCTGATAGGAATTTCCCAGTAGTCACTGGGAAGAGCAGACGAGGAAGCTCTGGGTTCTTTTAGTGCCTAATGACTGAAAATGAGGCCTTTCTCTGTGCCCTGGCAGGAATACTAGGTATTGGAAGAACTGGGCACGTGGGATCCAAGTTTTTAGCCTCTAGCAGAAAACCAAGAAACAGCAGTCACCTTTCCCAATCCATTTTCCAAATAGAGCTCAATATCCTATTGCTTTGGAGGGGTTGGGGGTGACTGTAAACCCAGGATTTGGTTTCAGGTATCAGGTGTTTAGGGGCAAGAGTAGTGGTACCTCCTTCAGAGTGGCATTGCAAGAATGAAGAATGATATTTGAAGATAGAATCAAAGTGGGGCACGCATCTTAAGTAGGGAGCCTCATTAACCTTTCCTGAATTGATCTACATTGTGCCCTTGAATCTCATTAAACAGAATTAGAACCCAATTTAAGGCAGATGCGCATAGGGAGTAGCAGCACAATTGTAGTTCTTGAATACACTGTACTTTTATCTTTTAGAGAACAAGCCCCCCTTAAAAAAAAAAGGTAAAAGTGAACTTCTGTTTCCTTTTCAGCGCCAAGCCAAGTACACGGAGAATAAGCTGAAGGCCATCAAAGCCCGGAATGAGTACTTGCTGGCTTTGGAGGCAACCAATGCATCTGTCTTCAAGTACTACATCCATGACCTATCTGACCTTATTGATGTAAGTGCTTAAAGCCAAGGGCCTGAGGGCACCTCTTTTCTGGTTTCAGAATACTCGTCAGACATTGCCCGATACTATTGTTCAGGAATCTGGTGCATTTTGAGAACAATTAGGAAGATAGCAGCCATGATCCATCAGGGTGCTTGCCAAGCACCAAGTGAAACACTTCACACTTATTCAATCCTAACTGGAATTCTGGGAGGAAGGCATTATTATCTATATTTTTACAGATTAACAGAGAGTTTAGATGACTTAGTCAGAATCGGTTAACAAATGACAGAGGCAAAATTTGCACCTAGGCCTGATGACTCAACCCAGGCTCATAACCACTACACTCGTCTATCTGCCAGGAAATACTTTCTTCCTTTTTTTTTTTTTTGAGATAGAGTCTTGCTCTGTCCCCCAGGCTGGAGTGCAGTGGTGCAATCTTGGCTCACTGCAACCTCCATCTCCCAGGTTCAAGCAATTGTCCTACCTCAGCCTCCCCAGTAACTGGGACTACAGGCATGCATCACCATGCCCAGCTAATTTTTGTATTTTTAGTAGAGATGGGGTTTCACCATGTTAGTGAAGCTGATCTGGAACTCCTCACCTCAGGTGACCTGACCTCAGGTGATCCACCTGCCTCAACTTCCCAAAGTGCTAGGATTACAGGTGTGAGCCACTGCACCCGACCTAGGAAATACTTTATTACATCAGCTTCTCTTGCACAGAAGTGAGTGGCAAGAACTTAACTAAAGAGTTACAATGCCATCCCTTATATTTGTATAGCATTTAAGGTTTCTCGGTGTTAACTCATTTGACACTCACATCACCATTATGGGTAAGCATTGCTGTCTCCAGTTGCTAGATAAGGAAGCTCAAGGTCCAGAGGACTACGAGACTCACTTGTCCAAGGTTATGCTGCAAATTAGGGTCCTGTCAGGAAGGTATCCAGCTCCCCCTGACATCTGGCCCATTTTTTAAAATATGTGATGCAAAGGGGATTGAGGAAAGCGGTTAATAGGCACATGTGTTTTGCAAGGGGCAAGCGCAGGGATAAGCTTTTTGTTTTTTGCCTGTGAGTTATTCTTGGCCTTGTTTTTCCTGCTGCTTCCCCTTACAGTTGGGTCTTATAAGCCCTCTCACCTACAGACTCCAATCTGGCCCAGGTCCTGAGCCACACCTAAGTGAAGCTATGTAATTACACCCTTTCTCACCTCTCCTTCCAGTCATCAAAGTGAGGCATCTGGAGCCAGCCAATTTAGCATCCCAGTCTCTGGGGCTTCAAGTGTATCTCATCTCGGAGGCCTGCCATTTGTTTCAGGGTCTTGTTGGCAGCAGTTGGGCTTTGCAAAACTCTGGCCAGACCACTCTTGCTTTCCTGCCTTGGTTTCTCCACAAGCAAACCTGCCACACCTCACAACATCATATGGGATTTGGGTCCGAGTCTTGCTGTTATATCACCACCTGGGTCATCTAGGCTTGTCACTGAATTGTTCTGGAACCCAGCTTTGTTTCTCACCCACTCCCAAGCTCCTCTAGCTAACTGAAGAACTGGACTAATTCCCTGGTATTAAAATCTGGCCTCACGTAAGAGTTGCTTGGGGAACTTCTCTAAAATACAGATTCCTGTCTCCCTTTAGCCGAGGATTTTTGATTCAGTAGATTTCAGCCACTTAATGCCCTAGGTGTCATTGTCTCACTGGGTTAGTAGAGCCTTGCTCCCTGTTCTGGTACCTCTTTGTTCTCTCTGCTTGTTGATGACAATCTGAACACTGTCCTTCAATGGAGGTCAAAGCCCTAAACAAGATCCTTTCTCCTCCTCAGGAGAAGAGCTCCTCATTGTTGGGAGAGAGGCCTGTTCTCAGCATAAGGAAGAGAATCCATTCTTTCTTATGCACAATTTCTGCTATTTATCTCGCATTTGGTAAAAATTCAGACTGTGCTGTCTGCCACACCGCTGCTATTGGTTAGCCCTCTTCTCTTTTTTTGTACTCAAGGCAACTTCCCTACCTTTTTCACCAAAATACTGATCTCAGGGGAAGGGAGGGGCTACTGCTGTATCAGCCACAACCTTTGCAATCCATAGATTCTCCATCAGGTATAACCAAGTGTTTTAAAATTAGTCCAAGAAGCAAGGTATTTTGTACCTTATTTTCATCATTTAAAAAAAAAAACGTCTGCTAAGAGCCTAATTTCACAGGATATGGTGTGACATGCCATTGAAAAAGAGGCTGCCTTAGTACTTGGCAGGGTGTGGGTCTAGATCACTGGGATCAAAAGGCTACATAGGTAGTAATAAAGTTTCTCATGTTTCTTTTTTTTTTTTTTTTTTTTTTTTTTTTTTTTGAGAAGGAGTCTCTATCTGTCGCCCAGGCTGGAGTACGGTGGTGCGATCTCGGCTCACTGCAAGCTCCGCCTCCCAGGTTCACGCCATTCTCCTGCCTCAGCCTCCCGAGTAGCTGGGACTACAGGCACCCGCCACCACGCCCAGCTAATTTTTTGTGTTTTTTTAGTAGAGACGGGTTTTCACTGTCTTAGCCAGGATGGTCTCGATCTCCTGACCTCGTGATCCGCCTGCCTCAACCTCGTTTCTTTGCCGCTGTTTTGGTTGTGTCTCGTTTTAGTTTGTTGATTGGTTGGGTTTTTGTTGTTTTTCCTGGGATATGGACACATTCATTATTTTTTTTAAAGTTGTATTATTCTGCTCTATAAATGTTCAGTAAATATTTATTTAGGGAGAAGCCACGTGCTCAGTATTGGGGTAAAAATGGATTATAGTAGTTCTCACCCTAGAGGTAGTCATAGGCTGTAAGACAACATTTTTCAAACCATTGGTCAGATCCCTTAAGAAAGTCAGGAAATCACTTTTATTGGTTTAACCTGTGTTTTCAGATGAATAGATGAGACTAGAATAAGAAAGAAAACATTAGAGTACATCACATTGGTAAGATTATGTGAAACTTTTATGTTAGATATGTATGTACACACTAGTACATCCTATGGGGGAGTGTGTGACAATAGAAGATGTGTTTCTTATTGTGAGTTGGGAGTCAAAAAAGTGTTTGTGAGCCATTGTACTATGAACAGAGGAAGATCTCAGTCTCATCTGTTAAGTTCTGTGAGAGCAGGAACCAAGAGTTTTCTTTACCTTAGTAGCCTCCAGTGCTTAATATATAGCTGAGCGCTTAGTGTGTTTACTGAAGGAAGAAAGGAATAGAAAGAGGAGGAAGATGATCATCTAAGCTAAGATCAGTTTTTCTTTTTGTACCTTTCAATATGGTTTTGAAGTATAATTTACATACAGTAACTAAACTTAAGTGTTACAGTTTCAAGAGTTTTGACACATTTGTACATCTTTGTAACCTATGTCAAGATATAGAATAAATATTTTGATAAGAGATATCTTTCCATTGCCTCAGAAGGTTTCTCTTGTCTCTTCCCAGCCAATCCCCCACCCCAAGGCAACCACTGTTATGATTTCTTTCACCATAAATTGGTTTTGCCCATTGTAGAACTTCACAAAGATGGGATTATCCTTTTTTGTGTCTGGCATCTTTTGCCGGCATGATGTTTTTGAATTTCATCCATGTTGTTTGCATGTATCGGTAGTGTCTTTCTTTTTCTTGCTGACCTATGAGATAAAAAGGGCCAAAAGGATGCAGTTAGAGCGGGACTAAGTGAGGAGCCTGGGATATTGGCATCCTGATCTTAACATTATTCATTACTTGCTTTAAGACATGGGATGAATCCTGTTGCAGTCCATTGCCATCTGTGTCATGTACAGCCTTCTGCCTCCTTCCTAGTGGTTCTGAAGCCAAACGTGTGCATAAGGCATTGAGGATAAGTGAAAAGAAGTTATTTTTGTTGATGCCATTACATTGACCAAGGACTAGCCTCCGACTTCTTTTTATAGTAAAGTGCAAGATTTAAACTTCAGACTGTAGGAATCCACGTGAGGCATCTGCCACACTGGGGAAACCTTGACTTCAGGCCAAAAAGACGTTCTGAGCTCATTTGATGGCATCTAAGAACAATAGGCTCACTGGAATGTAATTTTCCTCCCCCATACTCTTCTGGCTCTCTCAACCCAGGAGCAGATGGATGAATGAAGAACAGGGCATTGTCCTCATGCATAGCTGGAGTGTTGTAAGTGCCGTGTACATGTATGGAAGGTCTGTGACACCATGTGCACCCAAGTCGGACATGAGGGAACTTGGCTGTTTCAGTAAGAAATGTCATTAAGGGCAGTTATTTTTCTCTTTCGTGTGAACTTGAAGTGGGTGTTGTGAAACACCCATTTTTCCTTTCCAGGCGTTGTGGAGTCTCTGGGTGAAGATATCAGCTGGGAAAGGGTTAATGAGCTATCAACTCAAGTCATGATACATCTGGATGGGCTGTCATTAACTTCTTACAAAAATTTGATTTCCCCTGAGAGATTTTTCATCAAACATTTATATAACCCAGAAATGGCCAGGGGAGCCCAGCGTGGCCACAGAACTCATCAGAAGCCATGGAAAGCCTGCTTTGTCCCCACTGTGAGCAAAATAATGTGCTTCCTGTACTTATTGGGATTCTTCTTGGAACAGGATGAAATATTCAAATCTCATTTACCTAACCTTGCCAGATATTGCTTCTTCGCTAAAGGCTCGGTTTCTGGCTATTTCCCCTACAGGTATATAGATAGTCAAGACTCTGGAGAACCTCTTCCGAATCTGCCTGGTTGGCTAGAGGTGTAGAGGAACCAGGGGCACATTGTGACTCAGACCCTCACTCATTGGCACAAAGAAGCTACAGATTAGTTATATAAACAGAGACAGTGCGCCAGCCTGGGAAAACTCCCAGCCTCCCTTTGGCCATAGAGTAAGCAAAACAAATGGCTTCACTGGCCCCATCTACCCACTTGACTTAGGTCAGTATTCAGCCTAAATGTTTTATTTCCTGAGAGGCTGGAATCTGTATTTGTGGTATCAATCAGTCAACTGAAATTTATTAAATGCCTGCTGTGAGCAAGGCCTAATGCTGAGGGATGTAAAGAAGAGTGAGAAGCTAGTCTGGTTGGGGTGATATGACATGGCAAGTCATAGAATGAAGAAGCGTATTCCTTGTCATATGAAAGCTGCAGATTAGTGTGGTTCTAAGTAGAGGCCAGGGTCACTGGAGTCTAGGATTGCAGGGTTGGCTGGCTTCCCAGGGGCTAAGAATTTAATTTGGATCTTGAAGATCTGGTCCAATTCCAACAGGTGAGAGGCATAGGAAACATTTAAGGAAAAGGACATTCTGGGAGCTGAAGGGCAGAGGTCAGTGGATTTGGAGCTATATTAGTATTTTTTTAAAGTGTCTACATGGTACCAAATATCTGTGAATATATTGCCTGTTAGCCTACAACAACCTGTGTGGCTGGTGTTATCCTCATTTGAGGCCCAGAAGGATTAAGTAGCTTGCTTATGGCCATATAGCTGATTTGAAGACTAATACTCTACCCTAAACAGAGAATATTTCATTGGATTAGAGCAGATGAATCTGAAGAAGAAAATAAAGGGAGTTGATGTTGGATGGGTAGATTGAAGACAGATTACAGTTTGTTCTGGCTATTGAACCTTGCTCAAATTATTTAACTTCACTGAACCTCAGCTTTCAAGCCTGGAAAATTAAGATTATACCAACCTCATTGGGGTTATTATGAGGATTAAAATGTAGAATGTATATAAAGCACTTAGCACATGGACTGATGTATAGTAAGCATACTTAGTGAAATAGAAGCATTTTTTAAATTTCAAAACTGAGGAAGGTGGATTTTACCTTGGGGAAAAAAAATGAGAGGTATTTTAGGTTCTTCAACAGGAAAGTGCCATAATTAAAGTCACAGTTTAGGACAGTGAAGCAGATGGTGAGGGTATGAATAGGGGTAGAGGTAGTAAGAATGGAGAGGAAAGGGAAATTACCAAAAACAGGTAAAAGTTTTTTGAAGGGTAACTTTTCTCTCCCAGATTCTACCCCCTGCCCACACCCCCTCCACCCACACTCATACACTCTGTGGGCCGTGTTACTTCTGTTCATTAGACTTATAGGCATAGAGCTCATCAACAGGGTCTACATAGAGCTAGTCAGGAAGGTTTACAGGTTCAAGGGCAGCCTGGTGAGACCAGCAGCATCTCCCAGAGAGCCCATGCACGTGCAGAGTCCTAATCAGCCGCTTTTGTCTAGCTTCCATTTGCTCTTCCCTCCCAACTGAATTTAATGTCTTTCCATCCTCTGCCTCTAGTTAAGTTGTAACTGCTGTTATTCCACTGCAGCCAGGCAGCTGCCAGGGCCTGTTGGCACTGAACCCAGAGCCCAACCCAACTGATGTTCTCACTGAGCTTCTTGTCAGATGCCAGGAAAGAGGAGGCACATCATATGCCTTTTCTTCCCCAATAGTAGCTACTTCCAATGTGATCATGATGAGAGGAAAAGGCTGTGGGGAGAGTTAATTTGATGCTTGCTTGTGCAATGAAATGGCAATCAGGCAGATGGCCTTACTCTATGCATGGATTCTTCTTTGAGGTTTCTTCTCAGGACCCGGACCTCAGAGCTGCTTAAGCAATAGAGAGGATGATGCATGGCCAAGGAATTGGGATCTCTGGGTCTTTTGGGAGGGATGGGGAATATTATCACAGAGTTACAGGATGCCATTGCTGAAGAGGGCCTTAGGGAGTACATTTAGTCCAAGGATTTTCAGACTTTTCTCTAACAGAAGAATTCTTTCTTCAAACCAAACCTTACATAGAATCCCTAAATATTAAATAGAAAAAAAAGCAAAGTTGGCTTGGTTGAAGGAGGAATAGAAGACTCCAAGTCCTAGTAGTTGGGTTGTCCTTTTACTCACTTCTCAAGGGCAGCTTCAGTGCCAGCTCTGGTCTACTGCTTGAAAGCCACTAGCCTGGCCAAATCTGTTCATTTTACTATGGAAGAAACAGGTCCAGAGAAGGGGAGTGGCTTTTCCAAGGTTGCTTGATTCTGCGCCAGTGCTTTTTTTATACAGTTGCCTCTTTTTGCATTTTGTTGTAAAAAATCAGAATCCTTTACATGGCATGAATTTTTCCAGTAACACTTTTGCGTAGAGCTTTTTAGTCTTATAAATGCTATTTCTGTAGTGCAGGGGCATCTGTTGTCAGATGCCAGGAAGGAGGAGGCATGTCAGAAACCCTAGTCTGCAGCTAAGGCCTGTCCTAGGATGTTGGGCGTTGGTGGGGATGATGACCCACAGAGTCAGCTCCCCATTCTCTCCTCCCATCTAGAGTTGAGCTTGCATACATTAGCTGCTGTTGCAATACTCCTGCTTTCAGAACCCTGAAATGGCCTGGCTTGGTTGCTATATAGTGATTTAACTACAGTAACCCTCAGTGAGTGGCAGGTTGTATTTTTATTGTTGAATTTTGTTATAATGACAACCCCAGATAAACCTGAAAATGAAAGAGGATTCTCTTTAACTCTCAATTCTTCTCATGTTTATGAAATAGCGCTTAATTAAATAATGTCATTTTATCCTTATGAATCTTCTTCCTCCTAACCACCTCACAGCCCTCTAGGGTGTGTTTAACCGTTGAATTGGGAGTCAAGAACTGAGAACTCTCACCCAGACCTTGGAAGTCGGAATGTCAGCCCTCTTTCTACTGCACAGCCAAGCCTATTGATGTGGTCAGATCTGCCCTCTGGACCACCTTCCTTTTCTGCCAAGCCTTGGGGCTGTCCATGGTGTGCTCATGTGCCTTCTCCTTCCCACAGCAGTGTTGTGACTTAGGCTACCATGCAAGTCTGAACCGGGCTCTACGCACCTTCCTCTCTGCTGAGTTAAACCTGGAACAGTCGAAGCATGAGGGTCTGGATGCCATCGAGAATGCAGTAGAAAACCTGGATGCCACCAGTGACAAGCAGCGCCTCATGGAGATGTACAACAACGTCTTCTGCCCCCCTATGAAGTTTGAGTTTCAGCCCCACATGGGGGATATGGTGAGGCCCTTTCCCTATACCCCCACCCTCAAGGGGCTTGAGTGGACTTGTCTAGATTAATTACACAGAAGGCACATTATTCGGGGGTGGGAGAGGCCTGGGCCCGGCTTTTTGTCAGGTGGGTGAGGCACATTCCACTTATTGAGCAAACAGTTAGTGAGTGCCTGCTGTCAGACACTCGGGCTTGGGTGCAGACATGGGGGATTAAAGCCCTCGGGGAGCTTACAGTCTGGGGAATAAGGTCGCTAAGGCTTGAGGAGGGTTCGAACTATGCATAGAGAGGGGTATCCAAAGGGGCCCAGCAGGATCAAAGAAGGTGAAAAACAGCAGGTATATTCTAAAAACTACCAACAGTTCAGGATGGTGAAAGGAAAGTGAGGGAGAGGGGCGCTCCTAGTGGTGAGGCTAGAAGAAATGAGAGCTGAGGTGGGGCCACATCCTAGAGGCTTTAGTGGGGAAGCGAGGGCCAGGCAGAGAATGCTGTGATCTTTTGGCATTTGGCAGAGTTCTGAATAATCTTATTCTCCTGAAGTTAGAAGACTGTGATGAAGTGTATAGTTTTGTTTGGGTATTGAATAAAAAAGAATGGGTACCTGCAGGAAGGAAAGGAGCTAAGATGCTATCCCAAAGGCCTGATGCTGGTTGCCCAGACAGGGGAGCATGAACATGGGGGCCTTGTTTTGGACTCTTAGCCTCCAGTGACTAGAATAAAAAGGGCCTAAAAAAGCTAAAGTGAGAGGCAGGAGAAGCTCCTGGGTTTTCATTGTTCTGAATCTTTTGGTTCCACTTGTGTGGTTGTGTGTACAAGTCAGAGTGAACCTCATTCCTGTGGATAAGAGCCACCATTTCTCCTACTGGTGAAATTAGAAGGAGGTTGTATAGGGCTTATGCGATAGAAAAGATCAAGATGGACCTTTGGGTATAGTTGGCTTTAGGAGGAGGAATTTTACCAAGACACTGTTTTGCTGTCTCTGCACTACTTCCTGTGTGTTAACTCCATTCTCAGACAGGCCATTCTCCCGTGGAGGCAAGGTGACTGCATTTCCAGCCTTCCCTGGTAGGTTGAAATCTAGTGGAAAGAGTCTCTGCCTCCCTCCTCAAAGCTTGTGTGTCTCATTGGTTTTGATTGGGTAAAGTGCTTATGCCTGGGTCCATGCAAAGCACGTGGCCTGAGTTGTGGAGTGGGAGGTTCCCCTCGCCGAGGGCGGTTAGACCAAAGCTACCAAAAAAAGGAGGAGTGGACGCCAGGGACCAAAAAACAGCAACATGTGTGCTCCTCAGGAATGATGCTTCCCTTAAGATTAGCATCCAGACTCTAGAAATCCCCACTCCAGAATGACAGCTGTGGCAGTGGAACCAGAGGATTTGCTGTCATCAGTTGGCCTCTATGGAGAGTGAGACGCTGTCCTGGAGATAGAAATGTGGAGTTGGTTTCCTTCCTTTCCTTCTTGGGGAAAATCAAACCATTTACAGTTCATTTCCATTGCTGTGGCTTAGGAAATGTCAGTGTCTGAACAGATGGAGAAGTGAGATGGCAGCATGTGCAATTAGAATTGGGGGAAGGGGTGTCACCAAGCCTCAGGAAGCCCCATTCCTCACCTGCCCTGGCTTCTGGTCAAACTTGCCTTCCAAGCACCTTCTCCAGCTGTCACTGAGGTTCCTTCCCAGGGATCAGTGGAACTTGGGGACCAGCTGAGTGGAGTGATACATTTTCTGGTGTTAGTGACTGAGTTGCCTTCTGAGCCAAACAGCTTGTCTCCATAAAGGAGGAATCCAGATGCTGGGTGCTCAAGCCCCCTCCTCCCCCTGTCAGAGCCTTATTTCCATACTCCGGAGTGCAGCTGAAGTGTATTACCTTGCACCCTGGTAGCGGACCACTGCCAAAGCATGCATCATCATCAGCTCTGCTACTTCTTAAAGGAACAGGCTTGGAGGTGGTTTTTCCCTCCATGATTCCTCTCTGCTAGGTCTGGGTTACTTTAAAAATCAATAGCTCACTCTTCTGCCAGGGCCATCGCTTTATGTAATATAGCTGATCAGTGGCTGAGCCAGGCAGGGGCCAGGACCAGTCCTGGAGCTTGTGAAGGTTCCGCATTCTAGCCTAGCCTTCATATGAGTGAAAATAAAAAGAGATGAGAGGGTGGGTCATTCTTGGCCTCTGCAGCCAGTCTATCCCCATCAGTGTGGGTTGTCTGCAGATTGTGGAGGCAACAGGAGGGAGCTGCCTGGAAGTCGTTGAACTAGGGCCAAAGATTGGGTAGCATTTTGACCGGAAGCCTTAAAATTGGCCAAGGTCCCACACTAACTGGTGTTCTGGGGTGCACAGCACATGAATTGATGCCAAGTGCTCTCAGATGTACTAGGAGGAGGTGCTTGGCTCCATTTTTGGTGCCCTCAGAGGCTGTGGGACTCTGGATGCCTGACTGGTGACATCAGGCAGCCAGAGAATTTCACTCTTGGCGCTAACCGGTTCTGGCCACTGAGCTTTCTCCATTGTGTCTGCTTATCCAAGAGTTAGAGTGGAGTCAGCTCTCTGTGGATCTGAGAGTTGGCTCAGGCCAGCCTCTCAGCTGAGGGAAGAGGTCAAGTCAGTTGGGAGCTTAAAAGCCAATGGAGGAAAAGGTCAAGTCCCAGCCCCCTCCATTTGAAGAAAGATTTTTTCTTTTCAAGCAAGGGAATGGTCCGTGGGCATGTGAATGTGCCCACTCTTTGCTGAGGAGGAAGGAGGCCATTTCTATCCAGATGTCTCTCTGCAGACAAGAGGCTAAAGGACGAACGGTAACAAGGTGACAGGAGCTGTCTCCACATGGGTCCTGCCTCCCAACTCTCTCAGCCTTCTGCTCCTCATCTGTCATCCAGGGGACTGTGGATGACCTCATCCCATAACCACATCTCCAATGGGAGACAGTGGAACAGCCATTCCTTCACACAGGGGAAAGCTAATTGGCAATAATCCTTGCGGGAAGGTCAGACTCCTCTCTTACAGATCTAGGGAAGGCCTGGGGTAAAATGATGGCTCTTTAGAAAATGCCAAGCTCCTTCAGATTCCATACCCTCTCGGGCCCTCTAGCATAGGCAACAAACTTGTTCCTGGCTTCACGCTTTCTCATTGAATCAAAGCTCTCATGCATGGCCTGGATTTGTAAACACATGCTGGCTGCCAGCAGTGGCAAGTTAGCCTCCTGACCCACTTCTCTCCTGCTTTCACTCTGGTGTATGAAGGGGGATGAGGGAGGGGCCAGAGAGGTGGCCACTTGGACCTTTGGCAGGAAATCTTCACTGTGCCAAAGCGTTGTGTTTCTGGAGCTGGAGCTGCCTGAGGCACTCTTCTCCAGCCTCCTCAGCCTTCCATGGAGCTGCAGACCCTACATAGACCTACACCTGCCGGGCTCCAAACAGATCCCCCTACCCATTCCTTTCATGTACTGTTTGGTCCTGGAAGAGGCTCACACAAGTTGGCTTTGGGTTTTGCTTCAACATAGAAACCACGAGCCTTATACCTTGAATATGGGTAGTTTCATTGCCAGTAATGGGAACTCTGGAACTGCCAAAGGGACTGTACCCTCTTTCTGACCTGGTGTTGCTTTCTTTTGTTAGGCTTCCCAGCTCTGTGCCCAGCAGCCTGTCCAGAGTGAGCTGGTACAGAGATGCCAACAACTGCAGTCTCGCTTATCCACTCTAAAGATTGAAAACGAAGAGGTGAGTTTCTTCCTTAGGAGGCTCAAAGCCACACTCTTAGTTTCCCTGTTGAAACTTTTGCTGCTGCCCGTCTGGGAGCAGGTGGAAGGAGCATGCAGAGAATGTCCGGGCGGCCGCAAACATTTCCTAGCCAAATGTAGGCTTGGACTTTCCCCCTCTGCTACATCCTGCCCTTGAACTCCAGGAAGTTGCTCTTGCATTGCCAAAGGTTGTGCTCTATTTTGAGCTTTTGCGAAATGCTTTTTTTCCCCTCTACACATTTAATCAAAATGGCACTTGGCAGCTGTGTGAACAATATTGTGTCTCTGAAACCACCTCCTCATGCCTAGCTTTTTCCAGCATGTTCAAACAAACAGAGGCCTTTGACTTTGACACTTCAAACATCTCCATCCTCTTAGGAAAGGGTGAGTTTCTTCTGGGCTCAGTGTATTTGCTTTCAAAAAGCGGTTCAAAAGGGCGGGTGATCCAGCTTTCTGTTGAGCTCAGGTGGCTTCTTACCTTGTGTCTCAGTAAGTCTTACTTTCTGCAGGAAGATCAGGAAGAAGTAGGGATAGGTCACTTAGTTTGCAAATGAGCAAACAAGTTCATCAGTTTGTTGAAGGTCATGAAACAGAACCTGGGGCTTTGCAGTACTAGGCCCATCACACATTTTAATTAGCTGTTTGTATGAAGGGGTTGGTTTAGATTTATTTTATTCTCTTTCCCTTAAAACTTCGATTATAATATTGTTATATAATATAATAATGCTAATATTACATTTTAAAAGTAAACATTAAAAGATCTGGGTCAAGTACATAGCATGAAGGGTTGTAGTGGCTTTTAGGTTTTCACTGTAGAGAGTAGCATGCTGTAGCAGTCCATGTGATGTTTACCTCTCACTTAGCACTGTCCAGTGGGAAGCAGAGCTGCACACTCTGATGGCATCCTGTGGCCTTCCCCAGCCCACTCTCTTCAAGCTTCTCCATCACCTGCTGTTTTACAACCCACCCTTCATGCATCCTGTTGGCCCTTGTCGTGGCAGGTAAAGAAGACAATGGAGGCCACCCTGCAAACCATCCAGGACATTGTGACTGTCGAGGACTTTGATGTGTCTGACTGCTTCCAGTACAGCAACTCCATGGAGTCCGTCAAGTCCACGGTCTCCGAAACCTTCATGAGCAAGCCCAGCATTGCTAAGAGGAGAGCCAACCAGCAAGAGACAGAGCAGTTTTATTTCACAGTAAGGGAGTGCTATGGCTTTTAAAGAGCGTCAGCATGCACTGCAGCACTCAAGGGAGATTTGGAACTCAGAGTCCTTGTTAAGTGTCTGAAGGACAGGCGTTGAATATCTTAGATACGAATGTGGGCATACTCAGAGACCATCCCTACACTTAAAGGTGCAAACATTAAAAGTTGTATATGTCTAACAGGGATCCGCCCAAGAGAAAGGATGCTCCCAAGTATACTACTAAGAAGATTTTCTTTTTTAAGAAATTTTTAACTAGCTAGTAGGCTTTCACTGGAAAGTTTCCTTCTCAGGCACAGGGGATCCTGAAAGGGGAACTTCATCTTTTAGTTCTTGGAAAGTACATACAAATATTCATAATAACACATATTTTGTTTATAAAAATCTATAATCTCTTCTAGGTGATATGATGACATTATTTTATAACTTTTATTGTTGGGAAACTATTTTTTCTAATTATTGCTAAAACTTAAAGGATGGGTAATATGCAGCATTACTATTTTGCACATAATTCCAAAACATCGTATTTTCTTATTCATGTATCTCTAGTCTTCTTTTAGACAGTTGGACCCTTTTTTCTTTTTCTTTTTCTTTTTTTTAAGTATTGTTAACAATCCTTTGGAAGTCACTACTGGTCTTTGTGTGCTGCTTTTTAATAATTGAGTTATTTTGAGCTTGCCAAGTAGGATCTATTGCCTGGACTAAAATTTATTTCCTAATCTTCTGATGACCAAGAAAGGAAAAATTAAGTTTGCAGATGTGAGATGAAATATAGCCAGTGAATATGCATACTGATTCTGAATGAAAGGAATTAATTTTTCAGTCAAGAAACAGTCTGCATGCAGTAAATTGAATTTTTCCTGCAACTGGAATGATTTGTTTAATTCTTCTTTGAACACTGCCCTTTCTCCAGTAAGAACACTAATGATTTGCTAATATTTTTTAAAGAAATCTGTTTTTTTAATTAGTTAAGCTCAGACTTCCTCTTATTTTTTATCCTAGAGAAAACTGCTAAAAGGGAATGATATATCAGTACTATTCTTCTAAAACAACTTTTTAAAAAATGATTATACAAAGCCAAATATGCTCATTATATAAAATTTAGAAGCAAAAAGAAGGAAATAAAAATTGTCCATAATTCTACCAGCTAGAGATAATGGTGTTAGAATATATTCCTTTCTAATCTGTTTTCTATGCATGCACAAACACATATGTGAGCACATATTTATAATTTCATTCTAAAAAATAGGATACTGCTGTACATATTGTTTTGCAATCTAAGTCATATAATTATAATATTCTTTAAGCATATTTATGAGTAAAATATTAAAACCTATACAAAAAAGTAATAGAATGGCATTTTAGCTCATTCATTGATTTTTGTAAAGTATTTAACACACTCCCTGGTTTGTAGTTAGCGTTCAATAAATGCTAAAAATTTATCTTCACCATCATCATTAATTTATTTATTAATCATTATTAAATTATTCATTGATCATTTTTTGAGGATTTACTATTGCCAGACACTGTGCTACAAGCTGGGAATGCTGACAGTATAAGATAAAGAGGGAAATGATGGGGGATGGGTCATGTAAAGGGAGAACTTTCATTTTTACTTCATATATATCTAAGCAGTTATAATAGGTTGATTTTTGTAATTTAAAAAATGTAAAAATGCATACATGCACTAGTGCATGAATGGCAGCCAGGATGAGTGGAATTGGAGAAGCATCACACACACAGTGACTTTTGTGTTTGATCTTGAAGAACGAGCGAACCAGGCAGGGAGTCGGGGAGGAGAATCGCATTCCTTGAGGAAAGAGCAGCATGTGGGAAAACATAAATGCACGCAATAACCTGGCTCACATGTTAAGAGAACTTTCTGACTATAATGAGGGATGTGTTGCTGCCCCAAGCTTCATTATCTAAGGAGTTTGTTGAACACTCTCTAGAGGCTTTTAATAATAGGATTGTTTAGCTGGTCTGTCTGGACTGCTTAGATATAACACTATTTAAATGACCCAATCTCATTACATTGTGAAGATTTCCATTTTTTAGGTTACGTAAGAAATTTTGGACCTAAAAATCTTGCATTTTAAGACAGTCTTTGTCAGAATTACTTTTTGGCTCTAAATGAATTCTGTAACATTTGTATTCTAAATTGACCTTTAGTAAAAGCAGGAATGGCCGTATTCAAACTGGTAACCTCGCAAATCCTGCCCACCCTTTCACTTTCTGTCTCAATACATTGATGTCCTCTAACCCATTTCCTGTCTTATGTGGCTCTAGTGCCACTTATCAAAATTGTGTGCAAATTTCCTTGGCTAACAGTAACAGTTTTTTTCTGGGCTTGTCTAGCAGTGGAATTCTGCCCGAGTTCATCATTTTTGTGACTGGTACTTGAAGTGCATCAGATGATTAATTTCATGAGAAGAGGGCTTTTTGGGGTGGTGAAATAGACATTTATGGAAAATGGGATACCCACATTAAGCAGGGTGACTACCTGTTTACCATACAACCCACACAAAGCCAATACAACTATAGATGTGCTTTCTTTAGTCTGTTGCCTCTGCAAACATTGCCCGTGTGTTTCTCTATGCCCTTCAAAAACATCAGAGCAGCACATCCTGGAAGATCCTATCTTTTGGAAGTTTAGGAAGCAGCCTCTTGTCACAGCTTGACTCCTAGGTAGTGTGCCTAGTGACCAAGAGGGCTGCTAAGAAAAGCTTTCTGACCACTTGTGGCTGTCATTGGACTGATTTGCCCAGATGACATCAATTGGGAATTTGAGGCATGACCTATAAAGATCAGTTGCTTGCAAGAGTCTCAGGAAAATAATTGTGGAGTTAAGAAACTTGAAGCGATTTTTAAAAATTACCTAACCCAACCTTCTCATTTGAAAAATTAAAAAATAAATAGGCCAGATATGGCGGCTCATGCCTGTAATCCCAGCACTGTGGGAGCCTGAGGCGGGTGGGTCTCTTGAGGCCAGGAGTTCAAGACCAGCCTGGACAACATGGTGAAACCCTGTTTCTACTAAAAACACAAAAATTAGCTGGGTGTGGTGGCAGGCGCCTGTAATCCCAGCTACTCAGGAGGCTAAGGTGGGAGGATTACTTGAACCGGGGAGGCATAGGTTGTAGTGAGCCAAGATCGTGTCACTGCACTCCAGCCTGGGTGACAGAGTAAGACTCTGCCTAAAAAAAAAAAAAGAAAGATTAAAAAATAAATAAATCTGCTGGGCGTGGTGGCTCACGCCTGTAATCCCAGCACTTTGGGAGGCCAAGGCGGGCAGATCACCTGAGGTCGGGAGTTTGAGACCAGCCTGATCAACATGGAGAAACCTCGTCTCTACTAAAAACACAAAAAAATTAGCTGGGCGTGGTGGCGCATGCCTGTAATCCCAGCTACTCAGGAGGCTGAGGCAGGAGAATCACTTGAACCCGGGAAGCAGAGGTTGCAGTGAGCCAAGATCGTGCCATTGCACTCCAGCCTGGGGCAACAAGAGTGAAACTCCATCTCAATCGATCAATCAATCAATCAGTAAATCCAGAGAGGATGGGTAGCTCACAAAAGCTGGACCCACCACTCTGGTTACAGGGTCTCTGGCCACAGGCTGCTTCTCTACACCCTGTGGAAGAAGCAGAGGTGAAGGGAAGGGCTCAGGAACAGCTCAGCAATTTTTGCCTCTTATTTGCCCTCAGTGGTGACATGTTTCCTGATCTTCTTGGCTTTGTGTTTATCGCTTATCTTTTATAACACATAGTTCATCAATGTCTACTTTTTACCCGTTGCCTTTTTTATTGTGATTGTTAAAAATCAATACTTTTAAAAGATGCAAAGATTTGAAAAGGGTATACAGGAAAACGTACTATAAAGTTTCTTTTCATTCCTGACTCCTATTTCCCCTCCCCTCTGCTGGTGATTGAAACCAGTTTCTTCTGTGTCCTTCCAGAGATACTCTATGCATGGACAACAACTGACGTATCTGTAAATACCCTTTAATATGATAAATTACATTAGAAATGTAATGAAAGAAAATGGAAGTAGATATAGAAGTATTCCACTTATACAGTTCACTTTTTTAACGTTCTTTATCTTGGATCTTATTTTTATGTTAGTCCAAAAAGATCTGCGTCCTTTTTAAATGGCTGGATAGAATTCCACTGTATGAATGTGCCATCATTTGTTTAACAAATTCCCTCCTCATAGGCAGTGATGCTCGCTGTTTAGCCAAGGTTTACCAAAGCTTTGTAAGGCTGGCATTTTCCTAAGTATTTCCTTTGTTTTTTGGAAACCAAGCCTCGGCTCTTGTTGCCCAGGCTGGAGTGCAATGGTGCAATCTGGGCTCGCTGCAACCTCCACCTCTCAAGTTCAAGCAATTCTCCTGCCTCAGCCTCCCAAGTAGCTGGGATTGCAGGCACACGCCACCACGCCTGGCTAATTTTTTGTATTTTTAGTAGAGACTGGGTTTCACTATGTTGGCCAGGCTGGTCTCGAACTCCTGACCTCGTGATCCGCCCACCTCGGCCTCCCAAAGTGCTGGGATTACAGGCGTGAGCCACCATGCCCAGCCTAAGTATTTCCTTTTATAGGGAGTTGGAGAATTAGGTTCTTTTATGGGGGATAGAACAGTGAAGGGGTTAAGGATCATGGCCGATAAAGTAACAAAGCTAAACAGTCTGAATTCTTAGGGACAGGTTTGGGGAAGGTAATAGGAGAGGAGGCAATGCCTTGGCCACTGGGGCACTGAGTGACACTAGACTTGGAACTTGTGGTCTGAGATCTTTTTATCTTGGTATTCTCTTGCAGGCCCTTGGTAAACGTGTGCTAGTGAGTACAAATGAGTGAATGCCCCTGTGCTGTCAATTAAACTGGGGAGACATGCTCCATTTAAAGTTTACTCTATTATGTATTCTATCTGACAGCTGTTTCCTATTTTAAAAATTGACGGGGAGGAGGGGAAATGTCAGCATGCCTGCATGGTGGGGAAACAGCCACTATAGTGACATCTGTGTATCTCTGAGCATGGGCTGGGTAGGTGTACTCACTCCTCCTGCCTTGCTGCAGTGGATACTTAGGGTCTTGGGTTCACGCAGATTAAATCCAAGGCATAAGCAACATCCAGTGAGTTTTATACCCCCATGGTAAGAGTGTATTTAAAGGGAAGAGGTTTTTAAAAATGAAATTTGAAAAGCATTCTAGTGCCTCTTACTACTTTTTTAAGGCCCAAAACCTTCTGCTTTCATTCTGCTTTTATTTTAGCACAAAGCAAAGATGCTTAGGGAAGGGATGCTTTTAGTTTCACTGAGGAGGTGATTCAGGTATAAAGGAACACCTTTCTGAGTGCCTGCTCTATGCCAGGCCCTGTGCTATTAACAGTAATGCTTATTATCCAATTTCATTCTCACCAACCTTGTGAAAAAAATAGTATTCTCATTTTTCGGATGGAAAAACTAAGACTCAGGGGGTTAAATGATTTGCCCAAGGTTAGGAGAGTTAGTAAGTGGTAGGACTAGAATATTCCAACTCATGCTTTTTCATTTTAATGCAACTAAAACGTCTATCAAGGAGGGAATGTGCAGAAAGAAAAGTTATTATGTTAATACTTTTCAATAAACAAAACTCACTGCTGACAGTTAATATCCAATTAGGAATTATTAAGAAATCAATTAATGAGATCATAAAAACTGAATTGAAGTTTCACAATGGCACTAAACAAAATGCCCAATAGACTCTTTGCCTCCCTTCCTACTTTTTGAAGAAATTCTCAGTTTTGATTATTTTAAGTGTGAAAGTTGTTGGGGGTGGGCACTGGTCAGACTGTGTTTTAGGAACTTGATTTTATTTTGGTGAATACCTAGAATAAAATATTACCTGTTCTTTTGCTCCTTCATTGAGGAAAACCCCAGGTAGCCACTTTGATTTTGGGTGTTTGGTGAAGGAAGGAAAAAGAATTACCTAATATTGGAACATGCCCTAAGTAAGGAGAGTGATCCTCATTGCCCAAGGAAGGGATTTTGAGATTGGAGATTATAAGCAGCCCTTTTCCTGGCCCCCCTGATCTCCAGAAGTCATTAAAAACCACCTATTCTTCCCTTGCATTCTTCAGCGGTCTCAGCTCCTTTCTCTGTGTGTCTGTCCAACAGCAACAGAAACCTTCTAACTCACTTCCACCAATTAAAGACAAGGTCACTTATCCCCAACGAGTCTCTCATATGGATAAGTGCTGACTTGTGGGTGGGATGGGGGAGTGATAAATAAAATAACATGCCTGCAGACTCTGAGATGCCTTTACCTTTCCATACCTGGCTTACCTGGATGGAAAACTCCCAACTGTGGTTTCCATGCCAGTATTAGGGATGCAGTTCATACCTTGACACAGTTATGATCCTTCAGGATTTAATGAAACCCGAAGAGGTAATCCATCATACATCTTTACCAGATTGTTATTTATTTTAATGGTTCATCAAGTGACAGCCAGAGTTAACTAATGAATTGTGAACATGAATTTAAAAAATGATTTCCGGAATCACAAGTAGTGAGAGGAAGGAATTTGTATCCATCTCCTTTGAGAACTGTGGCTGTTTTCTGAGCAGTCTGGTCTTGTTTTGAAGGTTACAGCTTCTTGGTGAATTTTCCTCATTAGGAAACCTTTAGAGTCTCCTGGGATAACCTTCCAAAGAGAGAGGATTTTGAGGCTTGCATTGTTGGCAATGGATATTTCCTGAAGGCTTTCCACCTCTGGGCCCTAAAGTACTGTTCCAAACCCACAATTAGGCATTGGTTGGGGATTTGGATATTACCCCGGGAAGAATGACAGCAGGTGAGCTGGCATCTGGAGCAGATGGAAAAGGGAAGATGATAACAGAGCCTCTTTCCTTGCAGATGTTCTTGTGCAAAAGCATAAAGGGACAGAGGGAACAGATCATGAATAAGGCAGTAGAAATGATTTGGTGTAAGATTTGGTTTTGGCTTGTTTTATTTTTAATTTAGAGAGTACGGGCACACTAGGGGCTTGGTTTGTAACTGCTGAGGAAGGGTCTACCCAGAGGAGAGTGACACTGCTCATTCATTTATTCATCGTGCATTTATTGAGTATCTGCTATCTGCTAGGCGTGGTAGTATCAGGGATGCAAAGGATAATGAATGACATGGTCTCTGACCATAGAGAGGAGGCAGTCTGAAGAAAAAGACACATGAGTAATAAACCCTCTGTGACAGGGCTGTATGAGAAGTGCTGTCATGGAGATTTGCATGGTACACACAGGACCATCTGGGTGAACATGGGAGGGCTAGGGACTGCATCCCAGAGAAAGCAGATTTTTCTTTTGTTTTTAAACAAGAGAGAGAATCAGATGCAAGCTCTTAGTTAAAAGTTCACACTGTACAGAAAAGTATAGAGTAAAAGTAACTCACATTTGTTCACTTTTCTTTTCTTTTCTTTTTTTTTTTTTTTTTTTGAGACAAGAGTCTTGCTCTGTCGCTCAGGCTGGAGTGCAGTGGTGCGATCTTGGCTCGCTGCAAGCTCCGCCTCCCAGGTTCAAGCAATTCTCCCGCCTCAGCCTCTCGAGTAGCTGGGATTACAGGCACTCACCACCACCACGCCCGGCTAATTTTTGTATTTTTTTGTTAGAGATGGGGTTTCACCATGTTGGCCAGGCTGGTCTCAAACTCCTGTCCTCAAGTGATCCATCTGTCTCAGCCTCCAAAAGTGCTGGGATTATAGGCCTGAGCTACCGCACCTGGCTCTGTTCACCTTTTCTTTCTATCACTCTTAATCCTAAGTGGCAATCCATGAAATCAAAGGTTTGATGTATAATTATATGTTTTACTTAATATACATTAAAAGACAGAACTATTACCATTTAAAATGGTGCATCCACCCAACTACCTCAGTGATCTCATATATCACCAGTAATTCACGGATCACACTTTGGGAAACCTGGCCATTTGACTTCTGAGTTCAGACATAGGCAGATAGCCCCTGATCTGGAGGATGAACCACTGCAGCAGGAGGCGATCAAGGCAAACTAAGACCCCAAGAAAGGCTGTGGAGGAGAGCGGAAAAGATACTGTGTTAAAAGTCCAAAGGCCTTGGGTTGGGCCTGACACTACCACTTGCTAGCTTGCAATGATCAGCAATTTATTTGATACCTCCCCTCCCCTGAGATAATCTTATCTGTAATAAGGAAATAATATCTTCCCTATGTGCCATACAGTTATTTATTGTTAGAGTCGAATGAGAGAATATGCGGTGAAGTGCTCTAAAACCTGCTATGTTGCTGCATGCATAGATCATTAATACTACAAAATTTAGTTCTGCTTCTCTCCTTCTCCTGCTCTGTACCATGATGGATGGGGCATTTTGTCATAATGGTTAAGAGCACATGTTGTATTGTCAAACTGCCTGTATTTGGATACTAACTTTACCACTCACTAACTGTTTGACCTTGAGCAACTTAATTAAACTCTCGAAACCTCAGTGCTCTCATGTGTAAAATGGAAATGATGATGATGATGATGATAGTTCCTGGGGTTGTTTTGAAGATTCAGTGAATTGTCTGGGGACATACGGTCTCTCACTGGGCAGACGAGGGTTGAGAGAGAACAAATCTGAAAGTGCAGCACAGCAATCATATTTTGACTGTGAGAGCAGGTGGGATCACATTTCCAAAACTTCATCTTGTGTTTAGGCCTGGATGTGTGTATGCAAGTCGGGGATGTCAGCCCCTTCAGCTGAGTGCTAGAAATCCGAAGCTTTCCATAAAGACTCCATGCAGAATAGAGAAGGAAGCTGTTGAGGATATGGCTCAAAGATGCTCCACATCCTGGGCTTGCAGCTGAGGCAGGGACTGAGCCTACCATTGGCACTGCTCCTGGTGTGATGGAATGTACCCCCCTCCTCCCACCGAGGGGCCAGGGCAGGGCGGGATGTCAGTGGAGGTGACAGATAGCAGGTGTGTGTCCTCATACCAAGAAGACCAGGGCTCAATAAGTTCATCTACCCTCCCTGCTCTTCCTCAGTGAAACTGCAGGAGAGGGGCTCTAGGAAACAATTTCTTTATACTGGCCATCATAGAACTCCCAGAAAAAACCCGGAGAAGGATATTAATCCACCATGAAAATCAACAGCGGCCCATATGATCAGTGCCTTAAAGAAATTAAAAAATTGACTGGTGGAAATTGGGTCAGAAACCAAATGACTTTTATATAGGGGAATTGTCCAGCTGAGCATCTGTGATTTTTTTTTTCTTCTTCAGGAGTCTGATTGCTCTTTTTCCTCCTCCTCTCTTACAGAAAATGAAAGAGTACCTGGAGGGCAGGAACCTCATCACCAAGTTACAAGCCAAGCATGACCTTCTGCAGAAAACCCTGGGAGAAAGTGAGTGTGGGAACCCTCTGCTAGAGGCTTGACAGTGAGGCCAGCTGGAGCTTTCTTGCTGAGCACACGCCTCCATCCTCAGCCAAGTGGACCCGATCTTGTTGTATGAATGCCTTTCTTTTCTTGGCTTGTTTGATGTGGAAGCACACACCCCAAATGACTGCTTGAGTAATGGGGAAAGGCCAATGCTTAATGAAGCACTAACGTGTATCATCTAGTTGTTTAAATGGAGCGTGCCTGCTCTCCACCCAGTCCCTCCGCCCTCGCCGCCTCTGCCACGACTAGGGTAGAGAGGCTGAGGGGTTATTTATTCTCCAGACACTTTGTTAAAACTCCTAGCTCCTCTGTGGCAGCACTGAGACTGGAGCAAGAAGGTAGGGAGCTGTGAGATGAGATACGCAGCTGCTCTGAGAGGAGAGAATCCTCAAATGCAGGAGGGATGGACAGACTGCTGCTTTCTATAGCTTCCAGAAAGAGCATCAGTTTCCTTCTGCTTTGAAAGCTCCTAATGCTGTTTAAGTGGCAGCCCTCTCTCGTGTGGCTATGCTGAGGCCATGGTGCTGAATGGACTGTCTTGTCTCATAGAATGATTTTAACCAGACCCTGGAAAGTAGCAAGGCAGAGAACTGGACCGGCACTCTGGACTTTCTCTCCTCAACTGTCAAACAGAAGGTGGAGGTTGAAAGAGAAGCTTCCCCAGGGTTTTTTGGCACCCTGCCCAGATTTCCTGCCCAACTCTCAGCATCCTATGATTAATGGGATTCCCAGGTTGGGGATGCCTCTGAATGCCCCACCCCTCCTCCCTGCCCCACTAATCTAATCTCCTCACTTAAAGATAGGAGGGAGCGGAAGGGAGAAGCTGCAGGGAATATGTGCTAACATCAGTTACAGGCAAGCCTGTACTTACACAGAGATCTGACATTTTAAAATAAATTCTTGAGCACTCTTTAGACAAACTGCAAAGTTTAGGAAAGTGTGCAATACTCCTTGGCTCATTGGCCCCAGGAATTGGAGCCTCACTTCTTATTATACCAGAACCTCCTACCCACCTTTTTTGCCCTGTCCTTTTCCTGCCTTGGATGATTTCCCAGATGATTAATTTTTTTCTCTAATCTTTTATCTAATGACTTCTTTTTTTTTTTTTTTTTGAGATGGAGTCTTGCTATGTCACCCAGGCTGGAGTGGAGTGGTGCCATCTCGGCTCACTGCCAACTCCACCTCCTAGATTAAAGGGATTCTCCCACCTCAGCCTCCCCAGTAACTGGGATTACAGGCACGTGCCACCACGCCTGGGTAAGTTTTGTATTTTCAGTTGAGACGGGGTTTTGCCATGTTGGCCAGGCTGGTCTCAATCTCCTGACCTCAGGTGATCCACCCACCTCAGCTTCCCAAAGTGCTGGGATTACAAGCGTGAGCCACCACGCCTGGCTGATCTTATGACTTTTTTTTTTTTTTTTTTTTTTTTTGAGATGGAGTCTTGCTCTGTCGCCCAGGCTGGAGTGCAGTGGTGTGATCTTGGCTCACTGCAAACTCCACCTCCCAGGTTCAAGCGATTCTACCGCCTCAGCCTCCTGAATAGCTGGGATTACAGGTGCCCACCACCACGCCTGGCTAATTTTTTTGTATTCTTGGTAGAGACGAGGTTTCACCATCTGGGCCAGGCTGGTCTCAAACTCCTGACCTCAGGTGATCTGCCGGCCTCGGCCTCCCAAAGTGCTGGGATTACAGGTGTGAGCCACCGGGCCCAGCCCAATCTTATGACTTTTAAGGCATTTTCTTTTATGTGAAGAAAGCCGGTTAGATAATTTCTATTCTTCCTCACCACCGAAAGGACTCAGACTAAACAAGTTTGGGCATTGAGGGCCAAACTTTGCTTATAGAAAATCTTTACTCTTGGGTTATCAGATCGCTCCATGGAGAATCAAGACAGTCTAAGCATAGTCCATAAGTAAGACAGAGAGCAGGGCCTTGGGGCCATACAAATGCATTCATATGCGCTCACATTTGTGTGTGTGAGTGAATGGGTTTACTCACACATTTATGCACCAAATGTGCTACTATGGAGGGATGAAGGCTGATCATTAGTGCTGCAAATTGTCTTAATCTAAATATGACAAGTTCTAGCAATAAAGAAAAAAAAAACTATAAATCTTTCTGTGTGCAAGTCATCACGTCCCTGCCTTCTGAATGTTTTTGTCACCATGATGCAGGAGCCCCTTGTTCTTGCCGTAGAGGGATAATTGATGTGTATGAATATTCCAGAATGGAAATGGAACAGATGTAGAAAATAATGGCTCAGAATAATATTTTTGCACATAAGAGCTGAGCCTTTGGTAACGAGAGACAGTTGGGGTAGGGGATGGCGTTGCTCAAGATGAGCTGAACTGTAAGCAACAATTACCAACCTTTAAAGGCAAGAAAATGCCCTGCCCTCCCTCCGCCAGCCCTTGGAGTTGCCTTTGCAAGAGCTTGGATAGGGAGGAGTGTGGGAGCTGATTTTTACTTCCCCCGGCTCAGCACCTGCTAGGGTTTGCCCCTGGTTTAAATAATGCAGATCTAAAACAGATCGAGCTTCATTAACTGTGGTCCCAAAGAAAGCAATATATATTACATCATTTCCCATGTAGACATGCATATATATTTTTTTAAAACATGAGAATACTTCTCATGAACTTGAAGATTTTCAGTTTCATTTTTTTAAAAGCTAGCAATGACCCATTAAACTCCTAAGGCCCACTGTTAGATTGAGAACCATGATTTGCTAGCAGTATCAACATTGTATCTCCCATCTCCCTTGCCACCTCAGTCAAACCTAACAGGAGAATTTACTATGAATCTAAAGCTAGAGTATCCATATCTTCTCTGTTCTCTCCCACAAACAACTCCTCTTGTTCTCTCAGCCTCCAACTCTGTGTGTGTGTGTGTGTGTGTGTGTGTGTGTGTGTGTGTGTGTGTATACTTAGGAGCAAGTAAACTTGGCCTTCCACCCCACCACACACACATCCAACATAAGAGAAGCTGAATTTCATCTCTGGGAGGGCTTCTAATAATTTATTCTATTAAGTATGATCTGTGCTGCTATTGTTCCACTACCTCCATCTCTATGTTCCCATTGGAAAGCAGAATTGGCCCTAAGGTTTAGGGGGACTGACCTGGACTGGGAATCAGCATCAGAAACAGTTCTTGCCCAGAAAGAGGGTCTTGGTGCTTTCTTTTCTTTCTCTCTGTCTCTGTCTCTCTCTGTCTCTCGCTCTCTCTCCTCTCTTTTGCCACACACTGTTATACTGTGGCTGTCTAGGGGAGATAGGCATGGTAGTTACTAGGAGTGGGTCTCCCTCCTTCACCCCTTCTCCTTTAACATAATGCTTTTTGCCTTTGTGTTTCCAACAGGTCAGCGGACAGATTGCAGTCTAGCCAGGTGAGTGTGGCCTGGGACAGGCCTGGGAAGTGATAGAGGCTTGGGGGGTAGAGCAATCTTACTCTGGGAGAGAGCCAAGGAGTTGAGTTGTAAAGGCATTGAATGACTTTACAAAGCAATGGCCTGGGGCGGGGTTTGTTTACTTCCCTTTGCCTTACTGACCCCATCTGATCTCAGATAGAAATGGGGTTTTCTGGGACTTTGAGAAGGAGCTAAGCAGAACTGAGTGAAAGGGGTTATCATTTGCTGAAATTGTCCCAGAGACCCCCTAACGCCACTGAATTGCAAGTAACATAAACATTCAACTGTAGAGGATTCTGGTAACCTAACCTTAGCTGCTAGACTTCAACATAGGGGCTCTGGGGAGTCTCTGACGCAGAGAAAGAAGATCAGGAGATGGCATTTGATTTTTTTTTTTTTTTTTATGCCCAGAAAAGAAGGCAGCCCCTAATTAGTAGTGACTGTTGCTGGATAATGAAATATTACATTGCATTGGCTTGCCAAAGAGTATTGGTAGAAATATTTGCCTGATGTACAAGTATGCACCCCTCCCAATCTTTCCCCACCTTCCCCTTCCTCCTCCACCCCAGCCAAATATTTTCCCTCTCAGTCATGGTGCTGCTATGAGAAAATTTGTGAGCTGTCGAAGAGCAAGGTATTCATTCATCCAGCAGTTCTCAGATGCCTAGAAATGTGCTGATTTAACTAGAGAAGGGGCTTTAATGGGTTGGACTCCTTAGAGACCCTGGGTTAGCCCATTATATCAACCACTTATATCTGCCAAAACACATAATAATTATGAGGCCATTTACAATTATAGGCTCATTATTTAGAGATAGCTTCATTTGGCTTTCATTGTTTTGTCATTGTGAATTACAATAAAGATCCCATTAATATACCAGTCTTGATGACTGGAGGGAACCAGGATAATGGGATTCTCTGGAACACATCTTTTTGGTGTTAGAGTCTTACTGTAAGTTCACCTGAGCTCCTGAGTCTGTGGAAGGCTCTGTAGGACTGAAAAGAGCTGAGTTGAATTTCCCGGTGCTGAGTTATTTTGCTGTGAGACCTTGGGCCACTCTTTTCCCCTCTCTGAACTCTGGTTTCCTCTTCTAGAAGACCAGAGCACTCCACTAGATTCAAGGAGTTCTAGGATTCCAAAGGGGTTCCTCAGGAGTGGCCTGGTGGCAGGGGCAGAGCGATGACCAGCAACCAGGCTCTGGTCCCATCCTTCACTCAGAGCAGGACAGCCCTGGCCTCCTTGGTTTGGGTGTTATGCCTCTGAGTCAGATTCCCTTTGAGAAGAGGCTTCTGAGGCTAAACACAGATTGGAAAACATTGACCTAGAGGATTCTCAAGGTTGTTTCCAAACTAGATGTTCTACACTCTAAATCCAGAAAAATTGTTCCCTGTAAAGATAGCGATCTTTAAGGATTTCCTAGAGAAACAAAACAAAAAGCATCCTTTGGTGTTTCCCAGTGTCTCCTAGCAGACAAAAAAATCTTCTTATTGTCTAGCCCAAAAATATTTTACTACAAATTGAACCAGTCCTCTCCTATTCTAATTTTGAGTAGTGGTAGACATTAAAAGCAGGGACGTCTGTGCTTTTGTGAAAAAAAGAGCTTTCGTAGGCTTTATTGTGGAAGTAATTTATCAAGTTTCTTAGCCATTTCTGGGACTGAACTGAGTAATGTCACATGTTTCATTAGCCACCACATAGATTTTTTTTAATTATTAAAAACTTTACTTCTGGGTTTAAGAGTGATTGTTTATCTCATTCGTCCCAATTTTCTCTTTTTCTTCCTTGTTGCTGGATTGGTCCACTCTGATTCGGCGGGATTGGTCACAGGCGCAGCTCAACTGTGAGGAAACAGGTAAGGGCCCAAGCGGGGCCAGGCTGGTCTAGCCTGAAAATATAGTCCATCCCACAGGCATTTATTGAGCGCCACTGTGTGCAGGACAGACACCTCTGACTTCATGCCTGCATTTGGAATGTATCATTTAGTCATAGTATGTTTAATATGGTGGCAATGTCATTGATTTAACTAGTTGGAGTGGCCATAGTCTTTTTGACTTGTCTCTCTCCTTTCTAGTCATTTATCCTCTTGCATACTAGGGGTTTGGTTTCATCGGTGCAGATTGTTCCAGAACTGCCCATGGCATCCTTTTCCAAGACCACAAAAGAGGCTTGACACTTCCTACATATGTGCTAACATATCAGTAACTCACAGCACCTAATTAGCTAGACCAGACAATCTCGCTTTAAGTTGGCAGATTTTGTTTGATTGTTTCCGGTGGCGTAGTCATTCTAGATGGATTCCTAAGACATGCTAACAGTGAGAAGATTAAGTCTGGTCTAGGAACGATAGGCAAGGGCTGTTCAACTCTGCAATTTGGTGCATGATCTTCAGTGTCGTGTTAAAATCTGCCACTGGGCAGCCAGCTCTCATTACCCATATTAGGAGGGCTCTTAGAGAGCAGTGGCATGGATAATCCACATCAATGGATAATCTAAACAGCACTTGTGCTTGTTTAAAAAAAATTAATTGAAGTATTTTTTGCAGTAGCAAAATTGACTTCCTAATTATACTTTATGGCAAATACTGAAATGATTTTATGTTCCCTAAGCTCATACCAGCTATGCAGTAGACAGCAGGGAGGGCGGGTGGAGAGAGCTCAGAAATATCTTTGTGTCTGCTCAGGGGAAAGCTAATCCAGGCTTTAAAAAATCATTTTGGGTAATTCTCAGTGGCTCTAGCCACAGGGAGATAATCGAATAAAGAGGGTGCATGGTTTTTATGGTGTCGGCAGCCCAAGCATTTCTTCAGCTCATCTGACTGCTCTGACAGGGTGGACCATTAAGCTGGGGAACTTGGATGATACAGGCCTCGCTTGTCTCAGTTTTGCTGTCACTATTTTCCCCTTCTCTACTTTGAATCTCATCTTAATGAGTATGCCATCAGATGCAATTACACATTTTTTAAATTATAAAAATTTAATTGCAAGTCTCCTCCCTCTTTTTCCTCTATTTCTTTCTTCCTCCTCTTTCTTCCGTAATTTCATTTAAAACTAGAGAGGAATGGAGTGACTCCTAGAGATAATTTAGTGCATTTAAAATTAATAGGTGCATATCTTGCAGAGGGAGCAAGCTATTTTCCCTTTAACACTAAGAAAAGAAATGAACTTGAAGTTTGTTCTTTTCAGTTCCTTGGCTGAAACCAGGCATCTTGGTTATAGCTGGAGCATGTTTGCAAGGGGTTTGCAGCTCCACTGTGGCTGCAGGAGTGCCAGAGACATCAGTTTGGCAGGTGATATATGCCCTTGGTTGGGCTCACTGTTGGAGGGGAACAGCACCCATCTGGTTTGCATCCTGCTGCACCTAAGCAGTTGCAGGCAAAGTGTGTTTGCCTGGTGCTAGATTTGCGTAGGAGTTACAGGATATACCAAAATCCCCAATCCAATAAAGACCTTGTTTTCATTCTGCTGCCCCAGTTTCTCTCTAGCAGTTCATATCTACTAGTAGATCAGCAAGAAGTCTTCCTAAGATGGTCAGGAAGATAAAATAGATAGTAAGTTACTTGGAAGGTGAGTAATCTTATATAAGTAACAAGGAAATAATTGTTTGTTGATGGCAAATCAGGCAAACAAGAGGAAGAAGCTAGTAGTTTTTGTTTTTGAGGGTCTTTAATGGGTTCCGGTCATTTTTGACCCTGTCAAAGACTAGGTTTAAACCATCCCAGACCTTTTTTAAAAAGGAGACAGTCTCCCTGCTGCTTCCAGACCTCCCCTGCTCCCTGTAACCTCAGCATTATTTCTCTCCTGGCCATGACTTCATATCTTCTTTGTTGGCCTTTCTCCATTCCTCTAAATTGAGGCATTTCTCCAGGGCTCTGTCCTCTCACGATGTCTCTCTATATTCTTTCCTTTGTCACTCTTGTTCCCTTAGATGAATCTTTCTCTTCTTCCCTAAGCATTCTTTTGTTCTATAATGCTGTCCTTTTGAGTCCAATGAGTAATTCCTCAGTGATCGACTAGACATTCATACTTGAAAGTTATGATAGCACCTTCTACCTTCAGCATCAGTCTCACCGTCCCCCATCACATTTTGATTTGCGTAGCCCCTCCCTTCACTTCTCTGCTTGTGTTCGGGGGGACTCCATTCTTCACAGTCTCTGAGGCCCCAAATCTTACCTTTGATGCTTCTTTCATCATTACTCACATATAATCTGTTGTCAAGATTTGTATTTTCTCCCTTGGTAAAAATGAAAATTAACAAATGTAGTACAAATAAGTACCTAACAAAAACTCTAACCCTCTTACTCATGTGAAATTATGCCAGATAATGCATATTCACAGATTTTCTGGCCACCTTTCTGATTTTTTTTTTTCTTTTTTGAGACAGGGTCTGGCTGTGCCAGGCTGGAGTGCAGTGGCACAATCTTGGCTCCCTGTAACCTCCACCTCCTGGGCTCAAGCAGTGCACCCACCATAGCCTCCTGAGTAGCTGGGACTACAGGTGCACACCACCACGCCTGGCTAATTTATGTATTTTTTTTTTTTTAATAGAGACTGGGTTTCACCATGTTGCGCAGGCTGGTCTCGAATTCCTGAGCTCAAGTGATCCACCTGCCTCGGCCTCCCAAAGTGCTGGGATTATAGGCGTGAGCCACCGCGCCCGGCCCTTTCTGATTGTTTTCTCCTGAAAATTACTGGACCACTGCTTTACTATGTTTTCCAACTTAGGCCCTACCTTTCTCCCTCTACTTTTGGTTTAAAGTTCCCTTAATCTGATTGGATGAGAATTTGGCCTGATTCCTTAAAGGCCCCTTCTAACCCTAAGATTTCATTACCAAAAAAAAAAAAAGTGTATGAAGGAATTAAGCTGACAAGGATTTCTAACATTGGAGGAGGGAAGAAGACAGAGAGAAAGGAAGAGATGAATAGTACATAAAAATGTAGACACTGCTCAGTCAGTGCTCACGCCTATAGTCCCAGCACTTTGGGAGGTCGAGATGGGCGGATCACCTGAGGTCAGGAGTTCGAGACCGGCCTGGCCAACATGGTAAAACCCCGTCTCTACCAAAAATAGAAAAATTAGCCAGCCATGGTAGTGGGCACCTGTAATCCCAGCTACTCATGAGTCTGAGGCAAGAGAATCACTTGAACCTGGGAAGCGGAGGTTCCAGTGAGCCGAGATCATGCCATTGTACTCCAGCCTGGGTGACAAGAGAGAGACTCTGTCTCAAAATAAAATAAGATAAAATAAAATAAACTCAGTCAACTCTATGCAAAGGCAGTGGTGAAGTGCAGGTCTTCGTGGCACCACAGGAGTGCACAGACACATCCCAGGGAAATTAATTTACTCATTGCTCAGAAACATTACAAGGAGAGAGGAGGATGGCAGGAGCGTTCAAAGCCTTTGTGACTTTGTCCATTTTGTGCTCCTACTGGACTCTTAGACTCCACTGGAGCAGTGGGGACTAGAAAAATGCCTGTGCAGTAGGACAGGTCATCTGTAGCCCACCCTTACCTGCCACAGATTATCCACTGGGGGCTGCATGTGAGTGCTGCTGGTAACCACAGACATGCAGGTTAATATTTTTCTTGCCCTGTTTCCTGCCAACCCTTTGTACTTACCTTTAACTACCACTGATATTCCATTTCCTGCAGGCCAAATTTTGTACTCACACAATTTGTTGAAGCCAGTAGCCTGTAAGCTTTCCAGCTTTCCTCTCTCTAGGTCATAATATATAAACCTAGGACCAACAAAACTATGCAAACGCTCATATCACTATCTTCATTATCACTGCTGCTACTATTTTTTAATAATTTATATTAATACACAATAATTGTACATACTTATGGGGTACATGTAATATTTTGATACATGCATACAATTTGTAATAACCAAATCAGGGTAATTAGGGTATCTGTCACCTCACATATGTATCATTTTTTTGGTGTGTATGTATTGGGAACATTCCAAATCTTCTATCTGTTTTGAAATATCCAATAAATTATTATTAACTGTTATTATCCTACTGTGCTATCAAACATTAGAACTTATTTCTTCTATCTAACTGTATTTTTATACCCATTAACTAACCTCACTTTTTTTTTTTTTGTTTTTTGTTTTTTGTTTTTTGAGACAGGGTCTTGTTCTGTTGCCCAGGCTGGACTGCAGTGGTGTGATCTCAGCTCACTGCAACCTCTGCCTCCTCGATTCAAGCAATTCTCGTGCCTCGACCTCCCAAGTAGCTGGGATTACAGGCGCGCACCACAACGCCTGGCTTATTTTTGTATTTTTAGTAGAGACAGGGTTTCGCCATGTTGGCCAGGCTGGTCTCGAACTCCTGACCTCAGGTGATCTTTCTGCCTCAGCCTCCCAAAGTGCTGGGATTACAGGCGTCAGCCACTGCACCCTGCCCAACCTCACTTTTTTTTTTTTTTTGAGATGGAGTTTCACTCTTGTCGCCCAGGCTGGGGTGCAATGGTGCAATCTTGCCTCACTGCAACCTCCACCTCCTGGATTGAAGCAATTCTCCTGCCTCAGCCTCCCGAGTAGCTGGGATTACAGGCATCTGCTGCCATGCCCAGCTAATTTTTGTATTTTTAGTAGAGACAAAGTTTTACCATGTTGGCCAGGCTAGTCTTGAACTCCTGACCTCAGGTGAGCCACCTCACCCGGCCCAACCTCACTTCTCAACCCCTCACTCCCCGCTACCCTTCCCAGTCTCCGGAAACCATCATTCTACTCTCTGCCTTCATGCGATCAAATTTTTTAGCTTATAGATACAAGTGAGAATATGCAGTATTTATCTTTCTGTGCCTGGCTAATTTTACTTACCACAGTGTCCTCCAGTTCCATCTATATTGCTGCAAGCGACAGAATTTTATTCTTTTTTATGGCTGAATAATATTTCATTGTGTATATATACCACATTTTACCCATTCATCCATTGATGGACACTTAGGTTGCTTCCATATCTCAGCTATTGTGAATAATGCAGCAATAAACGTGAGAGTGCAGTTACACTGATACTTCAATATACTGATTTCTTTTCTTTTGGATCTATAGCCAGCAGTGGGCCTGCTGTATCATATGGTAGATCTACTTTTAGTTTCTTGAGGAGCTTCCATACTGTTTTTTTGCAGTAGCTGTACTAATTTATATTCCTGCCAGCAGTGTACAAGCATTCCCCTTTCTCTGCATCCTTGCCAGCATTTGTTATTTTTTGGCTTTTTGATAATTGCCATTTTAATTGTGGTGAGATTATTTAAAAATTTGCATTTCTCATGATTAGTGACATTGAGCATTTTTTCACATACCTGTTGGCCATTTGTATGTCTTCTTTTGAGAATGCCTATTCAAATCATTTGCCCATTTTTTAATCAGATAGTTTGGTTTTTTGCTATTGAGTTGTTTGAGTTCCTTATATATTCTAGTTATTAATCCCTTATCAGATGGATAGTTTGCAGATATTTTCTCCCATTCTTTAGGTTGTCTCTTCACTCTGTTGATCGTTTCCTTTGCTCTGCAAAAGCTTTGTAGCTTGAGATAATCCCATTTGTCTGTTTTTGCTTTTGTTGCCTATGCTTTTGAGGTCTTACTCAAAAAATCTTTGCCCAGACCAGTATCCTTGAAGCATTGCCCCAATGGTTTTTTTTCAGTCATTTCATAGTTCAGGTCTTACATTTAAGTCTTTAATCCATTTTGATTTGTTTTTCTATATGGTGAAAGATAGGGATCTAGTTTCATTCTTCTGCTGCTATTATTTGTAAATGAGAAATGTAATAACAGAAGTCTGTAAACATAAAAAGACTCCCCCCAAATTGAGCTTTTCTGGCGTTTTCATAGTGGAACCCAGTTTCTTCCTTAGAATAGGGAAGAGAAGACAAAGATTCTTCCCCTGAGATCACCCTAGCCTAACTGGCCAGTCAGTGATGCCGACAAGAGGGCAGACACTGGCTGCTGTAGCTGGAAAGCTGGAGGAAGCAGATGGGTTTGGGGGTCATGAAGATGAGCATTTGGGTCGCTGCAACCGTCCTGACACCAGCTCCACCTTGGCACATACAGTATTCCCTTTGGCATCATCCCTGGTTCCAAGAAAGCTTGAGAGGTAGAGGCTAAGCCAGCTTTTCTCTCAGCCTGAATTTTTTGTGAGACCCAGCTGCTTGCCTAATAGTGGCCAAACCCTATGGCTACAGTGGCAAATTCAGAGCCAGGGGAGGGATCCACGCAGACCTGTCAAACGGGCAGAAGCTACACAGACCCATCGCACTTGACAGTCCAGTCTCTGTCCTGAACATCTAAAGCCCTTTCTAGTTAAGTTTGGTCCCCTCTCCCTGATCTCTTTCTTCCACACAGCTGAATTATTGTACATTCAGCTGCATTATAAAACCCTACTGGTTTAGGCCAGGCACGATGGTTCATACCTGTAATCCCAGTGCTTTGGGAGGCTAAGGCAGGAGGATTACTTGAGGCTAGGAGTTTGAGACCAACCTGGGCAACATAGCAAGACCCTCTATGTAAAATAAAAATGTGCTGGGTGTGGTGTGGGTACCTGTAGTTCCAGCTACTCAGGAGGCTGAGGCAGGAGGATCACTTGAGACTATTTGCTCAAGGTTACATTGAGCTATGATCGCACCACTGTACTCCAGCCTAGGCTACAGAGGGAAACCCTGTCTCTAAAAACAATAAATTAATTTAAAATATAAAATAGGCTGGGCATGGTGGCTCACGCCTGTAATCGCAGCACTTTGGGAGGCCGAGACAGGCGGATCACGAGGTCAGGAGATCGAGACCATCCTGGCTAACACAATGAAACCCTGTCTCTACTAAAAATACAAAAAAATTAGCCAGGCATAGTGGCAGGTGCCTGTAGTCCCAGCTACTCAGGAAGCTGAGGCAGGAGAAAGGCATGAACCTGGGAGGCAGAGCTTGCAGTGACCTGAGATCGCACCACTGCACTCTGTCTAGCCTGGGCGACTGATTGAGACTCTGTCTCAAAAAAAAAAAAAAAAAGAAAAAAAAATTGTATATATAAAATAAAACCCTACTAGTTTTGAGTAATACTTGGTATGCACACCTGGCAATATTTGCTGAATGCCTAGGGTGCAGTATGGGTAGTGGCAAAGTGTTAGGTCTCCGAGGGAGATTGCCTGGGTTTGAATCCTGGTTTTGCCACTTGCCAGCTGTGTGACCATAGCAGCTACTTAACCTCACTGAGCCTTCATTTCTTCATTTTTCTTTTCTTTTTCTTTTTTGAGACAGGGTCCCGCTCCATCACCCAGGCTGGAGTGCAGTGGCTTGATCTTGGCTCAGTGCAACCTCTGTCCTCTGGGCTCAAGCAGTCCTCCCACCTCAGCCTCCCAAGTAGCTGGGACCACAGGTGTGCAACACCACGCCAGGCTATTTTTAGTAGAGACAGAGTCTGTTGCCCAGGCTGGTCTCACACTCTTGATCTCAAGTGATCTGCTGGCCTCGGCCTCTCAAAGCGCTGGGATTACAGGTGTGAGCCACTGCACCTGGCCTCACTTTTTCATTTTAATGAGTATAATAATAATAATATGTACTCCATAGGATTGTTACCAGCACTAGTCCAACTAAAAGACTTATTAGTACATGGCCTCACACCTCTTTAAATTCCTCTATAAATGGTAGGCACTAATGTTCATGTGTTAATAGGAAATATTACTCTCCTTGCCTCCAGTCCCCTCCCCAGTCGTAGAAGGCAAATTGAGGCCCAAAAAAGTTCAGTGACATGAACCAGACTGTGAAGCAAAACAACAGAGCAAAGATTGACATCTGGGAGGCCTGCTTCTTTGCTTAGTACCTGTTAGTCCCCACTATTTAGAGTTAGTTTTTCTTTTCTATCTTACCTTTTTACCAAACAAACCCTCTTTCTGAAGCTCCCATTGGTTCATTCTGCTACCTTCAACTGAGAATAATTGAGCACCTCTTATGTGAGAGCATCATGGCCAACCCTGGACACCCAGGAATTGACATCGGATCTGCTCTTGTGAAGTTTGAGGTGTAGTGGTGACAAGTGCCAACAAATATTCACATCCACACATTGGAGTCACAGTCAGGGTTGAGGAGAACATACCCCCAGCAGGAGCAGCTCATGCAAAGCCACGAGGCAAAGGAGGACTTTGCAGAACAGAAACGTGGCCAGCATAGCTGTAGCAGAAGCTAGGGGAAAGAACAGGCAGTGGAACTGGAGACACAGGCAGGATTCCTGGCATGCAAGGCCGTGTAAGAGAGTAATGAGAGGTCTTTGAAAGAGTTTAAATAATGAAATGTGCCCTTTTAAAGATTACCTAATTACTACGTGAAGGAAGAGAAATGCGGGTCAGAAGATGGCAAGGATGGGAATTGAGGTATTGGTGGATTGAACTAGGTTGGTGGCAGTTGAGATAGAAGCGAATGGATTTGAGAGATATTTAGAAGGCAGACATGACAGAATATTGATTAATTAGGTGGTGGAGAAGGTAGTGAGAAACTGGTTTGGGGCAGAAGATGATCAGTTTTGTTTAGGACATGCTAACTTTAAGGCATCTGTGTAGCATTCCATGTGGGTGGTTGTATTTTTGTGCTCTGGAACTTGGAGGACAGGCCAGGTGCTTCTTTGTAGACCGGCCGGTGATCCACTAAGACAGTTCTGCACGGTTTGGCCCGTTTTCTCTGATCCTGGGCTATCTCTGTTTGAATATTCTAATGTTGTGTTTCCCTTTGGCTTTTCAGGACTCCAGCCAGGCAATTCCTCTGGTGGTGGAAAGCTGTATCCGGTTTATCAGCAGACACGGTAAGCAGGATGACAGCCTTGTCCATATTTGTGCAAAGATTGGGAAGAACTTCCAGGAATTCTTTGTAGAGTAAGAATAGAGATTGACTTCCCATCCTGACATTCTCAGAAAAGGAATAAATTCTTACTTGTCCATATAACTTTTGCTACCTCAAAATAGCCACACCTAGACATTGAAAGAAACGCATCATATATTTTGACACAAAATGCCTCAGCCACTTATCACGCAGCATTTTTTTAGCTTGAGAGTAAGTTTGAAAATGCAGCTGTTATGTAAATACAGCTGCTATTATGTGGTAACAGTAGTTTCACCATTACTCACAGTCTTTGCAAGTGTGGGTATCTCCCACTGTACAGCCTGACCATTTTGTCACTTTCTGTACCAGACTAGTTTGAAAACAACTCCTTTCCCAATGTTGCAGTGATTCCTAATAATCAGTTTTTGTTCTGGTTTGGTCTCACTGGATACAGCATGGCCAAGGGCTGAGTTAGTAGCTGGTCTTAAAGTTGTATCCAACTTTTGAGAATCTGCAGAGGCAGGCTGCTTCTCAGCCTAGGTGAAATCATACTCTCTTCTACTTGGATGAAGCTGAATCTTATAAACACCATTCCTCACCAGCTACTGGTCTCATTGGACAGAATTTAGCGATCGAAATAATTGCCAGAGATTTGATTTCCCAGGGATTAGAGTATTTATAAAGGACAGAACTAGTGCTATGAAAATTTCTAGGAACTGGGCATCAGAAATTGTTTTTAGATGCTGTTCTTTCTGTGATAGGAAAAGGGGCAGAGTGACCTTTCTGGAGCTAAGGAGGTAGATAAAATATTGCTTGTCTAAAGTCAGAGGCAGCTATTCTCTCTCCCTCTCCTTGTCTTTTTCTCTCCCTGTAAACTGGGACATTGCTCAGGTTCATTTTTGGAATAGTAATTATTATAGCATGGTTACAATTGATCTCATTCTAATCAGCTATAATTTTTAAATCTTATCCCTATTCATTTAAAGTAACAGCATTGTATATCAGTATTGAACAGTCAACAAATTTATCAAGTCCCTGATCAATGCTGGGTACCATGCATTGCCATGTAGGAAAACAGAAACAGGAATAATATACTCTTCCTGTCTTTAAGTGGTTTTATAATGCAGTTGGGAGAAATAAGTAAGCAAGTGATAAGTTAAAAAGAGATAAGCTGTGGTAATTCAGAATAGAGTATAAGAAATTTCACAAGATAGTAATGATTAACAGTCAAACAGTTGGCAAAGAAAAGTCCAAACTGAGTTCAGGGGAGGATGAATTATTTGTGCCTAAGAGACAATAGGAAGAAGAAAGTCTGAGCCACTGTTTATTAGCATACATTTCATTCATTCAACGAATACATATTAGTTGCTTATTATATCCCAACAAAAAGTTTCTGCCTTCATAAACCTTACATTCCACTGAAAGGTGGATAAGCAAATGACCAATTGATCAGCCAGCAAATACAATATGTCAGGTATTGGTGAATGTCATGAAGAAAAGTAAAGCAGGGTGAGGGGATGGAGAAGGAAGAGGGAACACTGTTTGAAGCTGGTTCAAGGAAAAGGCTTCTCCTAAAGTGACATTAGGGCAGAGTTGTGAGGGAGTAAGCCTTGTGGATATCTGGGGAAGAGTATCTTGGGGAGCGGGAACAAGTGCAGAGATCCTTGCCATATGCAGGAAGCCAGCGTAGCTGGAGCAGAGCGAGTGAAAAAGGAAGCGGCAGGAGATGAAGCTGGAAGCCAGACTCTTAGGGCCTCATGTGCTAGGATTGGATTTTATTCTGAGGGAGATGGGAAGCCACTGGAGAATTTTGAACAGGGAGTCATCTTTTTAAAGGATCCCTGGTGCTCTATGGAGCTAAGACTGTAAGAAGGAAACAGGAAGCAACTGCAGTAGCCTGAGGAAGACATGATGGTGGCCTAGAACAGGGTGTTAGCTGTGGTATTTGCTGAAAAGTGGACAGGTTCCAGATATTGTGGCATGAATGTACCTGTTTCTGCCCCTTACAGCCGCAGTGCATGAGTGCTTCACCATTACTGTGGTGAAGCTCTGAGGAAATGGGCACATTTATATGTTACTAATGGGAATGCAAACTGATATAACTCTTTGGAAGGGAATTTGGCAGTATCTAACAAAACTTCATATGCACTTACGATCCAGCAGATCCTAGGAATTCTAGAAATTTGCCATGAAGTTACATCTCCAACAATACAAAAATGCATGCGCACAAGGTTATTTGTGACAGCATTGTTTGTAATTGCAAAGTATTAGAAACAACCTAAATGCCCATACATAGAGGAGTGGTTGAAGAAACTATGGGACATTCATTCAATGGAGTACTATACAAGAATGAGGAAGATTTCTTTGAACTAATATGGAGAGATTCCCAGGATATGTTGTTAAGTGAAAAAAACAAAATGTGAAAGAGTCTGTATCGTGTAGAATACTACAGATGCTCCTCGGCCTCTGATGGGGTTACGTACAGATAAACCCATAGTAAGTTGAAAATGTACTCAATATACCTAGCCTAGGGAACATCAGAGCTTAGCCTAGCCTGCCTTAAATGTGCTCAGAACATGTACATTGGCCTACAGTTGTGCAAAATCATCTGGCAACACTATACACTGTAGAGTATGTGTTGTTTACCCTGGTAATCATGTGGCTGACTGGGAGCTGTGGCTCTTTGTTGCTGCCAAGCATTATAAGAGAATATCGTACTATATTTTGCTAGCACAAGAAAAGATCAACACTGGAAGTATTTCTCCTGAATGCATATCATTTTTGTACCATCATAAAGTCAAAAAATCATAAGTCAAACTATTGCAAGTCAGGGACTATATATATAGATATTCTTTTGCATTTCATTACCTTTTATATAAGAGAGAAGAAGATATAAGAATATCCATGTGTCTTCTCATTTCTGCAAAAAGAAATGCAGGAAGGATGAATCTAGGAACTAATATTTAATTGGTTGCCTATAGGGGATGGATGGAAAAAACGTGAAAAGAATGGGGCAATGGGAAATGGTAAGGAGTGGCATTTCTCTTACCTTAGTGTAGTTTTGACTTTTAGAACATTAGTGTTTCCTGTACTCAAAAGATAAATAAACAAGCCGAGCATGGTGGCTCATGCCTGTAATCCAAGCACTTTGGGAGGCTGAGGTGGGCAGATCACTTGAGGCCAGGAGTTCAAGACCAGCCTGGCCAACATGGCGAAACCCTGTCTCTACTAAAAATACAAAAAAATTAGCTGGGTGTGGTGTTGGGCACCTGTAATCCCATCTACTCGGGAGGCTGAGGCACAAGAATCACTCAAACCCAGGAGATGGAGGTTGTGATGAGACCACACCACTGCACTCCAGCCTGAGTGATAGGGTGAGACCCTGTCTCAAAAAAAAAAAAAAGATAAATAAATAAATAAAGGCAGAGTATGGGTACAACCCAAAATGGAATGCAGACAGTAACATATAAACCTAACTGTATTACAAGTGAATAACATAACCACAATGAAGAGAATGAGGAAGAAAATAACCTAAGTAATTTGTCTTGACTGTAATATAAATCTGAAGATAAAAAGATCTCTAAACAAATATTTTACAGTAATTAGTAATTTTTTATCACACAGATATGGATTAGCAATTCTAAAAGTATTTTATATATATTCTAGGATCAAGCAAATAAATATATTGTGGATTTTTTAACAATTGAGCACATAGTAGCTGCTCAAAAAACATCTGTTCCACTAAATTGATTTTTCCCAAATAGGGGCTTAAGGTGTTCATGAACTCCCTAAAAAACCATAGTAAAAATTTTTGTGTATAGGCATTTAATGAGGATAGAGCTCATAACCTGTGTCAGTCTTGAAAGAGTCTGTGGCCCACTGAATGCTGGGGATTTTCACATCCTAACTATCCTCAAATCCCATGGGAGGTAGACATTATAGTCCCCATTATATAGATGAGAAAGCTCAGTGGTGGGTGAGGGTGATTCAGGAAGGCTTAAAGGAAGAGAAGCGATTTGAGGAACAATTGAAACTGAATCATGATGGAAAAAAACAAAAAAACAAACCACCATTTTCATGAGGAAGGGAGCAACGTAACGTGAACATGGGATGGCTGCTGTAGAAATCATTTCAAGAATTCTCCAGGAGAACAACTTTTGGCAATGGTTGGATCCCGTGCACAATGGAAGGTTTTGTGCCATTTCCAAGTAACTTAGTCCAAGTCTGATGAGTTTTATACTTTCATGTTCATGTGAACTGAGAAAAAATTTAAAAGATCATGGATGTGTCACTTTGGTTATGTAAGGATTCGCCTGCATTATAATAAAAAGCCAACTGGTTTTTCCCTTTACTTTCTGGAAACCAGCCACTTATTAATGTTTCTGCTTCTAGAATCTAGAGATTCTGTCTGTTGAGCAAGAACACATAGTAGTCCCTCCAAAACATAAGTTCTCAGGAGGAAACAGAGACCAGACCTAAAGAGAGCTCCGTGTGTTCCAGGCCTGCTGCCTGATTTCCAATGAGCTCTCCTCTCATTTCTTCTTGTCCTGGACCCCCCAGGCCAAGGCTGCTTTTCCTTGGTGTCCTAACCTACCAAACAGTATCAAGATGATGACGCTCTTTCAGGAATTTTTGCAATGGCTTCACCAACTAGAACATAGTGAGTAGCCTGGTTTCCGAGATGACATTTGCTTATACCATATTGTGACATGTGGCTGTTTCTCTCAAAGCACTTGTTGTTTACATACTATCTTTAAACAACATTATCTGGCTTTTACATCCCATTTGTAACTAGTATTATAGTCCTATTACACTGGTACTAATGAGGTTTTAACATTGCCTGCCACTCTGTGAGGAATGTTCTGGAGATTCCTTTACAGGAGCAGACAACTTAAGGCCTATTACAAGCCAGGTAACTATATTTCCTCTGCTTACTTCTTTTTTTTTTTTTTTTTTTTTTAATTGATCATTCTTGGGTGTTTCTCGCAGAGGGGGATTTGGCAGGGTCATAGGACAATAGTGGAGGGAAGGTCAGCAGATAAACAAGTGAACAAAGGTCTCTGGTTTTCCTAGGCAGAGGACCCTGGGGCCTTCCGCAGTGATTGTGTCCCTGGGTACTTGAGATTAGGGAGTGGTGATGACTCTTAATGAGCATGCTGCCTTCAAGCATCTGTTTAACAAAGCACATCTTGCACCGCCCTTAATCCATTTAACCCTGAGTGGACACAGCACATGTTTCAGAGAGCACCGGGTTGGGGGTAAGGTCATAGATCAACAGCATCCCAAGGCAGAAGAATTTTTCTTAGTACAGAACAAAATGGAGTCTCCTATGTCTACTTCTTTCTACGCAGACACAGCAACAATCTGATTTCTCTATCTTTTCCCCACATTTCCCCCTTTTCTATTCGACAAAACCGCCATGGTCATCATGGCCCGTTCTCAATGAGCTGTTGGGTACACCTCCCAGACGGGGTGGCGGCCGGGCAGAGGGGCTCCTTACTTCCCAGAAGGGGCGGCTGGGCAGAGGCGCCCCCCACCTCCCGGACGGGGCGGCGGCCGGGGGGAGGCGCCCCCCACCACCCTCCCTGACGGGGCGGCTGGCCGGGCGGGGGCTGCCCCCCACCTCCCTCCCGGACGGGCTCTGCTTACTTCTTAATGTTGTTTCAGCTGGATTCAAAATCTCAGTCCCGGCCTATGTGGTTTACCTCCAAAGGTCTAGCTGATAGAATTCATCTGCCTCCTCACTGAGAAACCCTCAAACAGTGGGCAAAATGTAGCATTAGTCTATTTTGTTTTCCTAAAATAAAATTTGAGATTTCTCCAGCATGTCAAGGCTTTTGAAGGATTGTGCCATAACAGAGGGATTTTGACAGAATGCTTAAGATTGAGACCCAGGAATCCTGAGAAAAGCTGAGCGGTCCTGATGCAATCAGAGATGCTAGTCCAGTCCAACCCCTGGGGCTGGCACTGATGACGCACTTGCTGGATTTCTCACCCGTTTTGCAGTTGTGTGTGTGGTGCTGTCTGTAAAAGCCATGTCCATGCTCAGACTGACCAATGTGGTTCCAGCCTCTGCACTTGCACTCCAATAGGCTCCAGAAGCCTGGTGTTGAGGACTGAGTATGATTGCAGCCACAAGGCCTGAGTTTGAGTCATGGCCCTGGTTCTTACTTCCTGTATAACTTAAGGCTGGCTATCACTCATCAATCCCCTCATGCAGAGAATGAGATTGTTGCCAACCTTTACCTTGTTGTGACATTATTACTTGTGAGGACCAAGTAATTTATTTCTGTGAAAGCATTGATTAGCAGCACTCACTATGCCAGCATTTTTTTTCATGATTTTTTTCTTTAACAAAACCAATAAATTCTTGTGCACATTATCGTAGTATAACATTCATGCATGTTTGTCTTTAGAGTAAAGCTGTAGTCAGGAACCAGTGCCTAGCACAATGTCTGGCAATACTATCTGTTGACTGATCACTTCATAGCAAGCTTGTTCAAACTGTGGCCCATGGGCTGCAGCACAAATTCGTAAACTTTCTTACAATATTACGAGATTTTGGGGGGATTTTTTTTTTTATCATCAGCTATCATTAGAATATTTTATGTGTGGCCCAAGACAATTTTTCTTCCAATGTGGTCCAGGGAAGCCAAAAGATTGGACGCTCCTGACTTATAGTTTCATGTTCTCTCTTTTTCATGAGTATTGAAAGCATTGCCCCCTTGAACAATCAAACCGTGTTAAAACAGCTAAAGCAATATTATAATCTCAGACCTTATGAAACTCCTCTGATGAGAACTAATGCCTTGACCTATTTCCCATTCTTTTTTTTTTTTTCTTTGAGATAGAGTCCACTCTGTCACCCAGGCTGGAGGGCAGTGGTGTGATCATAGCTCATTGTAGCTTCTAACTTCCAGGTTCAAGTGAACCTCCTACCTGAGCCTCCTGAGTAGCTGGGACTACAGGCATGCTACAAGCACTGTGCCTGGCTACTTTAAAACATTTTTTAGAGACAGGGTCTCATGTTGCCCAGGCTGGTCACAAACTCCTGGCCTCAAGCAGTCCTCCTGCCTCAGCTTCCTGAGTACATTTTTCTATTCTTGACCCTAGATGATTTTAAAAAGTACCAATGGGTCACTTCCTTGCTTTACAGATGGGAAAAGAGAGGCAAAACAAGGGAAGGAATCTGCCTCATAGTCGCCCTTGGAGTCAAAAGAGGCTCTAACTTGGTGCTTTCTAATGAAAATGAATGCCTCGAAATTATTCCAGTGACTTTTCCAACATCCTTGCACATGTTTTTCTCCTTTGGCCTAAAGAAGAGAGACAGCGTGCTTAAATACATGCTGGCTGGGGGAGACAGATATTCAACTAAGCTTGGCACTATGCTTGTGAATTTGCTTTTTCTTCTTCTTGATCAGTTTTCTGTGTATTTCCAGGACTACAGCATGAAGGAATTTTCCGGGTGTCAGGATCCCAGGTGGAAGTGAATGACATCAAAAATGCCTTTGAGAGAGGTAGGGAATCAGTCTTGAAGATAAAACCAAATATTTGCCAGCCCCCTGGGGTATTGGCTCCACCCTTTCTTCTCTAAGAGGTCCCCAGAGGTCAGGAAGCCAACTTACCTGTCTCTTCAGGGGGTACCTGCTGTCTTGTACACATTCCCCTGTAGATATGCAGAGAAATACCAGGGCACATCCCAGTTTCCTTCTTCCTTCGTAGCCCTACCCATCCTGCCTCTTTCATGCCGATGATCTGCCAAAACCCAAGAAGTTAACTATGATATCTGGGCGGTTTATGGCTTCACCCGGAACCCTTGGTAGCAGTTAATATCAAGGCTAATGCGCTTGTTCATTGTAGCCCATTTATTATTTTGTGGGCTATTAAGGTAATGGGCAAGCTTTGGCAATTTCCGTCACTGTAATGGATATATATAGTTTCAATTTGAGGTTGGCCCTATCATTAAATCTAATTACATCTGATATGAAATTTTCCATAGGGAGCTCTGGCATGATTGTTCTGTAAGTAGGTGTTCTTGGTTGCAGGCCAGGAGACGTGAGAGCCAGTCTCAGGAGCTGGCCTCCTTGGCCTCATTTTTCTCCCCGCAGGGGCTCAGTCCCAGCCTGGTTTCATGATTCTTGTGAGATACAGTTGCTGTGTCCCATCCTCAGCCCATAGGGAATGTCCCTGAGCCAGGCTGGCACAAGAGAGTTTATATTGGTGGACTCATCTGCTGTGCTTTGGTCCTGGAGCCCCTGAAATGGAGCAGTCTTTGCTTTATCTGTTCCCTGGTCTGTCCCACTCATGGCCACCATGCCGGGCAGAAAGCTGATGGATTGGGACCAGGACATGCATGGTTCACCCCCTCCCCACGTTCGTCCTGTGTGTTTTTGCCTCTCTCACTCTCTTTCATTTTCGTGGGGGTTGCTTATCCTCAGGAGAGGACCCCCTGGCTGGGGACCAGAACGACCATGACATGGATTCCATAGCTGGTGTCCTGAAGCTTTACTTCCGGGGACTGGAACACCCTCTCTTCCCCAAGGACATCTTTCATGACCTGATGGCCTGCGTCAGTAAGTACCATTCTGGCTTCAGATTGGCTTCTGGGCTACAGCACCGGTAGCAAGAGATAAAAAGTTTCCACAGGGTCTGTGTGTTCTCATAAGCTTTTCAATGAAGTTTTTCTTTTCCCCAGTGAAATTTCTCCTCAGCCTCACTCCGTCATCCCCTGGTGGGAGGGGAGGAGGAAAGACTTTTCAGTAAGAATCTAGGACCCCCCAAGTCAGTACTCCTGGCTTTTTTTTTTTTCTTCTGATTCATCTCTGGGCTTTATCTTTTTTTAGTAAAATACCTTTATTTTCAATTATGTATTTGAAGCTTATACATTAATACTTGTGCTTTTCATGGTACAAGGGGGAAAAGCATAAGCGTTGCAAATATTTCATGCTTGTTGCATTAAACAAGACATGGCTTACCTGCTAAATGTATTAATATGTGTTCTAGGAACAAAAGCCCTCTGCACATTTAAAAGTAGTAATAGGATACTTTCCCAAAGAGAAAGATATATTCTCTGCTTTATCCTCTTAGGAGTTCTCTGCCTCTTACTCTAAAATTTGGGTCTTGAAAAGCTATTCCTAGCCATTTGGTTTAGCTTGTGGTACTGGAACACCCTCTCATTTGTTTGCCAGGGAAAACAATCAATGGAAACTTGGATTAATACAGGTCGGCCTGGAAGCAGGCCCTGTCTGACTGATGGCTCCAGAGGCTGGAGGGAGTGGTACCTTTGAATGGAGAAAAGATCCTTCTTCCTAGGTTGACCAGATCTTCATACCTGCTGAGTTTCCACTTTCACTCAGTATCTGCCCTGAGTACTTGTCCCTCTCTGTTATGCTGAGAAATGCCCAGGGCATTTGGGAAGCTGGCACTCTGGTTTGTTTTGTTGACTTCTGTTTGTGGGAGTCTAGTGGAAGTGAGTTATGTGGGTGATTAAGAATGTGATTCCCTTGGGTCATGTCTTTGTCTTTTTCCAGGACTGGGCCTAGGTGAAGTATCTTAAGCTGAACTGGGGTTGCCAAGACAGTTCAATATCCCTTGGCTGCCCAGTTCTTCCCTAGAGATACACTCTTCTTCCTAATCCAGTACTTCCCAACTCTTTTTCATATAAAGGCACTCATAGAAAATGACAGTGTTTACATGGCACACTGTGGAAGTGAGAGGCTGCCTATGATGGAGGACCTGTAATTGACCTATAATTAACCTCTTCACAGCACAAGAAAACCTTTCAGGTCTCCTTCACAATATCACTACATACCCAGGGGCCTGCTACCTCTTGCCTCAGGCCACTTTTTACTCATTCATAGTGCAGATAAGGGAGGGAGAAGATAAGCCACATTTGTCCAGAGGATGAGATGGCATGTGTGGAGTGAGCAGGACAGGCCTCTTGCACAGCCTCTCTTCCCACCGAGATGTAGGCCCTTTGAGGCTTTGTGTTGAGCAGTTACAGCAGGTTGGCGGCAGCTCCCTGTCAGTGGTTGTTTGAATAAGAGGGTGGTAGATACTGTAGGGAACATTTCTAACCCCATTCCCTGTGCCCAAATCCAAATCCAAATCCAAACATGTTATTAATAACAATGAGATTACAACAACGCTAGTTCAGTTTAATATTAATAATGTGTAATAACGAGTTTGGATTTGGATTTGGCACAGTTCCCTGTGCCCAAGAAGTATACACCTTACAGCCGGCAATGGTAAATGTCTGGAGCCCAGCAGGTGCCCTCTTCTAACAGCCCTACTCCAAGGAGCAACAGGGATGACACTCCTGTCACTGCACCAGTGCTGTGTGTGGGCTTGATCTGATGCTGTCCGTGTTGCCCCTGCTGGTAGTAGGGACTTCTGATCATTACTGCCTGGGATCCCAGTCATAGTGGAGGATAACACATGGCTTTCTTCTTTTCAGCAATGGACAACCTGCAGGAGAGAGCTCTGCACATCCGGAAAGTCCTCCTAGTCCTGCCCAAAACCACTCTGATTATCATGAGATACCTCTTTGCCTTCCTCAATCAGTGAGTAGCCTTCCCAGTGAACAGCTAGATCACGCTTTGGCTTGGGCACTGGAGGTTCCTCTATGGACCTATGCCTATTCATCCCTCCCAACAAAATATTTATTGAGCACCTACTGTGTGCTAGCCACAGTGCTAGACTTATTTAATACATCGTTAAATAAAAGATGAAAGCCTTGATATAATTTAGCTCCTGTTCCAGGGAAGGAAACAGCCAATAACAGATATATCAGGTGGAATAAGTGCTTGGAAGAAAAATAAAAAAGAGTAAAGAGAGGGGAAAGAGTAAAGGGGTCTGAATGAAAGGAGGGAGAAGCACTGTAGTTGAGGTGGACAGCAGAGGCCTGTCTGAGAAGACAGTGTACAAGCAGCAGCCCAGAGGAGGAGAAAAGAGTGCCACGGGGCCATTTAAAACCCCAGAGTCACAGTAATAGCGAGTTTGGATTTGGATTTGGGAAGCAATTAGAAGATTTTTTTTTTTTTTTTGAGACGGAGTCTTGCTCTGTCTCCAGGCTGGAGTACAGTGGAGCGATCTTGGCTTACCGCAACCTCTGCCTCCCAGGTTCAAGCGATTCTCCTGCCTCAGCCTCCCGAGTAGCTGGGACCACAGGCGCGTGCCACCACGCCCAGCTAATTTTTGTATTTTTAGTAGATATGGGGTTTCACCACGTTGGCCAAGATGGTCACCATCTCTTGACCTCATGATGTGCCCACCTCAGCCTCCCAAAGTGCTGGGATTACAGGCGTGAGCCACCGCACCCGGCATGTTACTATCTGATTTGTGTATTTTATTTTTTTTAAAACTGCCAACTGCTTTGTGGAGAAGTTACTGGAAAGGGTCATGAAGATAAACAGGGAGACCCTATCCCAAGGTTACCATCTGGTCTGGCCAGAGGTGTTAGTGGCTGAGTCTGGAGAGCGGTGAGGAGGGGTCAGGTTTGTGATACATTTTGAACATAGCATTAACAGGATTTGCGCATGGATTATACATAGAATATGAAGAGAAAAATCCTAAATTGTTGGCATGAGCGACAGGGACATAGGGAGGTCATTTATGGAGTTGGAGAAGACAAGGTGTGGAGAAAGGAATGAAGACAATGTGTTGATGTGGTCATGGTCATTTGAGGCACTTGTGAGATGTCCAAGTGGAGATTTTGAACAATTGGACCTAGGAATCCAACCCTTAAGGGAGAAACCAGGAGTGGAGCTGCCAGTGCAGGAGTTGCCCATGTACTGGTGGTATTTAGCTAATCACCCAGGGAACGGATGTGTCTACAACAAAGGTCTGAGGAGCAGAGGGTCCGCGGGCATGGATGGGGCATTTCTTCTCGTCCAAGCAGCATGTCCTTGTGTGGAGCAAGCTTTGGAGTCCCCACATGACAGGAAAGGCACCAAGCAAGGACATGTGATTCCTCCCCTCTGAGGCACCTCTGTCTTTTCACTTTGGTTTTGCTGCAGTTTCGCCCTCAACAGCCTAGACCAAAGGTTATAAATGGGCACCCTGAGAGCCAGATAAAGCCGAAGATGTGTTCTCTTCAGGTGTCTATTGTGTCTTGAGAACAATGAAATCATACTTACATTTGGGGAAATTTCACTTTTTAAAAACCTAGATTTCTAGCTTCTTTTGAAAAATTATTAGATCTGGTGATACTGACTCTGCAGTCCCTGGTGGCAGCAATTCCCTGTGGAGTAAGGGTTGTACTCCCTAGATGGGGCAGGCACTCCCCAATTCACCACAGTCCCCAGCCCTCCCCGTTGTCCCCCAATCCCAAGGCTGAATTCAGTTGCTATTTATCATCACTCTTGCTTTGTGGTTTTCATAGAGAACAAAAATGTTTCTCTGGATCCATGAATCTATCAGAGTGGGGGAAACAAAAGGTAAACCAAGGGGCCAAGGTGTTTTTGCATATATTTCTTTGTGAAAATGAAGAGCCTTCTACAAGGTTAGTCTCTGCTTAAAAGGAATACAACTTTAGAGACCATTTCATAAGTGTCAGCTTGCTTCCAAGTTTGTGGTCAACCTGGCCTTATAGGTATCTGGGTTAGTGGCCCCAGCTTGAGACCTTTTCTGGGGCACCCACGCTATCATGTAGCCCCCTTGCTGGCCCTGTAGAGCTACAGAGGGTCCTTGTTCCCCATCTTGTCTCTTCCATGCGGTTGTGTCTGCTCTATTCATTGGCCAGGCCCTGACTCAGCACCACCACTGCCTTTGGGTTGAACACCCCACTGAGTCAGCGTGTTCACGTGCAGCCTGGAAACTCTGCTAATTACTCTCGAGTTAGTCCCTTCAGGGCTACCAGTCATTGTCTCCCCTCAGAGACCAATATCTGCCCTCAACATGAGCCTAGTCTGTGCCCCCAGATCTAGGAGCATGACAGTGGTGAGCAAATGGGGATGAGGGGAAAACAGGGAGGGCTGGGGGACTATATGTGACAGTACAGTGGGGAGAAACAATAGAATAAGCATCCATGCAGGGTTGCTGCTTGCAGAGACGGCAGCCACTATTGAAGACAGCATAGGAATTGCACCAATTCAAATTATTCATTTTGTTTTGCTTTTATTGGTTTTTTTTTCTGATTGAAACGAGATTGATTTGCTCATCAAAGTGTTAACATTAAAAAAATGCAGCATTAATAAAGTGTTTTCTAAAATAATAAATAGAATGCAGGACACAAATGATAAAGCAGACCACCTCCACAGGAAGACAGCAGCTGACAGGCGTGCACTTCCGGACAGGGGTAGCAATAGTTGGCAGGTAGCTCCCGATGCAGACTCTGCTTGGGCTCAGACCATCAGGACCCTTTTTCTTCATTGCTGTGAGTCCTGGATGTATGTGTACTTTATTTCTGGCTACGGTTTGTTCTTGGATTGGATACATTGTCAATCTCAAGGAACCAAAAAAGCTAATATCTCAGTTTCTGTGGGTCTGGAATCCAAGTACAGCTTAGCAGGGGCCCTCTGGAGAGGTAATTGCATATCATAAAAAAGTTAAAAATCCAGAAAAGTGCATGCTAAAAAGTAAGTTTCCCAACACCAATCCTGGCGCCCCAAAAAGCCTCTGTTCCTAACCACAATGCTGAACCTTTTTATGAAGCACAAAAGATGTGTCCAAATCAGTTAGGAGAATTCACTAATAATATGAACTGAAACTGTAGAAATACAGTAGAACTCTTTGAGGACATGGCATGAGTGACTACAAGTCGACACCAAAGATTTTAAAGCAGAGAGTTGTTACTAATGTTATCCATTTTAGGTATTTCTTTGTTTTTATTTTGTTGTTGTTTGTTTGTTTTTGAGATGGAGTTTTGCTCTTGTCCCCCAAGCTGGAGTGCAATGGCGCAATCTCTGCTTACGGCAACCTCTGCCTCCGAGGTTCAAGCGATTCTCCTGCCTCAGTCTCCCGAGTAGCTGGGATTACAGGCGCATACCTCCACGCCGGACTAATTTTTTTGTATTTGTAGTAGAGACAGGGTTTCACTGTGTTGGCCAAGCTGGTCTCAAACTCCTGACCTCAGGTGATCCACCCACCTCGACCTCGCAAAGTGCTGGGATTACAGGCATGAGCCTGTAATTATACCGCGCCTGGCCTAGATATTTCTTTAAAAATAAAAGCCCAGTTTTTTATACTCTTACACTAGACACAGCCTTCAGGGACTTCAAAGATTATTAACACCATGACATTTTACACAAAACTGTGTGCATTTATATGCGCACATATGTGAATTTTTCTGGGGAGAGAATCCCTAGTTTTTGTCAAGTTATTGAAGGAACTTGTGTCCCCTAAATAGTTCAGAACCACTGCTTTAGGACAGGCGCAGTAGCTCACACCTGTAATCCCAGCACGTTGGGTGGCCAAGGCGGGTGGATCACCTGAGGTCAGGAGTTTGAGACCAGCCTGGCCAACATGGCGAAACCCTCTCTCTACTAAAAATATAAAAATTAGCCAGGTGTGGTGGCGCACGCCTGTGGTCCCAGCTACTTGGGAGGCTGAGGCAGGAGAATCACTTGAACCCAGGAGGCAGAGGCCTCAGTGAGCCAAGATTGTACCACTGTACTCCAGACAGGTGACTCCATCTCAAAAAAAAAAAAAAAAGAACCACTGCTTCAGCCCCTAAACTTAGATGTTCCCACTGTATATTGGAAAAGAAAAATGGATTTTCATCTGTATTTTGATGGGAGCAAGAAAATAGACCTAGAATCATGAGACCACAGTCCACGAAGATGTGTCCTCTTCAAGCTCCTGGTCATTGTAGCCACCTATGAATTGAACAGTTCTTACCTTAGCAGGCTTCCCAACATTTTTCATCTTTCACAGAGCTTTGACTTAGGACTCTCAGGACTAGAGTTTGTTTCCCTTTGACCATCAGGCTTCCCAGACACTACTGGTTTTCTTTTATGTTACCAAAACATTGTCAGATCACTCTAAAGTATCAAGGCCTTCCTCCTCTTTGTCCCTCCATGACACCAGGAACTGGCCAGCCTCGGATTAGCTACAGCTTAAGCCTGCAGCACCTCATGCCTCAGTTGTTTTCTCTGAGGTTACCAAGATAATTATCCTCCTGTCCCTCTCCAGTTTTAATTTGACTAGGAAGTAGACTTAGAAACTTCCCCTAGTCTTTTAAATCTCTGCTCTCTTTGAACTCAGGATCCGGGGAAGGATTATACACTTTTAAGAACTCCTGTGAAGCAGTCCAATGAGATTTGTAACCTCCCCCGTTGCTGGCCTCTCCTGCATTTGATTCTAGGCTCTAGAGAACAGTGATTCTCAACTCTTTTTTCCCATCACGTCCATAATACCACTCTTCAAGTCCTGCAGTGATTCGCAAACAGACAGGGGGTACATCTCCAGGAGGGGAGAGAACCACTGAGTCAGAGGGTAATGGGCTTTGTAATGTGAGGCTGGATGAGGGGTACACTACAGAAACAAACTCTGCAATCAGTTCTGAAGAACAGCTACTCAGATGGAGACAGCTGAGTCTCAGGCCTCGTTTCCCAACAGGGGACCTTTGGTTCCTTCTCAGAATCAAATCCTGCCCATGCCTATAAGGGAGACTCCTCAGCAGAGCTCATAGCTCTGCGGGCTGTGTTGGGGAGGTATCCAGAGCTGGCCCAGCCCTCAGTGCCTGGACGGGCAAGGCCCAATGGGACTCATCAGGTGCAGTGGCTCATTGAAGGCCTTGGGTCCTTGGCCAAGGTTGGAGGTGTGGCTGAAACAGCTGCTGGCTGAGAAGGGGAGAGTTCCCAGAATAAATAAATACCCGAGAATGAAGTCAGCCTGCATCCAGAGGAAGCCCGAGCAGAAGCCAAATGGCATGCTGACCTTTTCCTGAATAAATCCTGAATGTAATAATATAGAAGGAGATTATGAACACGAAAAACAATTGCATTCGCTGTTCTAGGAAGAAATTCACTGGCTTGATGGAATACAAAAGCTAATCAGTTGGCTATTTGTTAATAAGTCTAGAGGCTAGAAAGGAATATCCCTAATAATTTGATTATTTTGTTATGCAAGAAGGTACACAATGCACAGTGCCTGTGCCTCTGACCATATCTTTACCAGGGCAGCCTGAGGGTCCCCGTCTGCCCTGGCAGCTTAGTATGTTGGTGTGTAGCAGCCGTATTCAGCTCTGCAGAGTGACATGTTCTCAAGGTCATGTGGCCTTTGATAGATCCGGGGATAGGGATGAGGATGGGGTGGTAAGTAGAATTTGAAATGGGAGCTGGAAAGAGAGAAGGGATCAGAGCTGCAAGCAAGTACCTCTAGTTTGCATTTCCTGAGCTCCTGAATGACCATTCTGGTGGTCAGTCTTCTCCCCAGCTTACTTTCTGGAAAGTCTCTGACACCCAGAAAGGCAGGTGGCAATTTGTGGACCTTCTGCTTTTGCTCTTGGCAGCGCCTCCTGTGATTGTGTTTTCTGGGCATTCATGCGAGAGCTTTCCAGCTTGCCCCCTTTCCCTTCTCCTCCAGTTTATCACAGTTCAGTGAAGAGAACATGATGGACCCCTACAACCTCGCCATCTGCTTCGGGCCCTCGCTAATGTCAGTGCCAGAGGGCCACGACCAGGTGTCCTGCCAAGCCCACGTGAATGAGCTGATCAAAACCATCATCATCCAGCATGAGAACATCTTCCCAAGCCCCAGGGAGCTGGAGGGCCCTGTCTACAGCAGAGGAGGAAGCATGGAGGATTACTGGTAGGGGGGCTTGGGACGGGAGTAGGGGAGGGATTCACTAGCACACACTGGCATGGGAGCCAGATGGCCACACGAAAACCAAAGGGAAACACCCAGATCCTCCCAACTCCTCACTCCCAGGCTGCTAGGGTCTGGGGATGCTATAGGCAGCCCCCACCTCGGCCCCACCCACAGACTAAATGCCACTTCTTGCCACCTCCCTTTTTGATGAGTTCTGAGTGGCAAGGGACTATTCTGAAAGATGTTGACAACATTAATTGTGATACTAATCACTAAGAAAGGACTTTTTATAAAGTTGCATCTAGAAGTGATCTTTATTCATCAACAGTGTCTCTTGGGCTTCTACTCTGTGCTCTGTATTCTGAGAAAAACGATCCTGGGTCCCAGGGAATTCCCTTCCTTTTGGGAAGAGTTTAGATAAAAGGCATAATTTCCTGACCGTGAGTTTGTAAGCTGGCACTTCAGAATGATTTTAGAAATTGTGAAGAGAAAGAAGGGTAAGCCTTGTTTTTGGCAGGTTAGGGACGGTCCTCCCCTGAAGCAGCATTCCATTCTGTGGGGCCAGGTTTTCCATGACCTAGCTTCGGAACAGAGATCTAAAAGGAATCCCTGGGATATATGTTTGCTAGACCCCTCTGTTTGACAAAGAACAAATCACTATTTCTATTTTATGGATGAAGTAGCTGCAACCCAGAAAGGCCAGTGACAGTATTTTAGGCCACTCTAGCGATGGGAATTTAACCCCAATCTCATCTCTTTGTACAGGGTACAGTCCGTTACCCCATGCCACCCGCCATGGTACCATTTACAGCGTCGTTTTTTCACTAAACACAAAGACAACTGCCTCTCTCTTTTAATCCCTAACGTCCCTTACCTCCCCCTCCTCCTCCCCCTCCCTTCTTCCCCTAAATAGTGTTTCAGCCTGAGCTGAAAGCACAAGCCAGCCCAAATCGGATTCTGTCTGAATTCAACATCTGGAACCAATTCGGCCAGCCCCATTGCTATCGACTGAGGTAGGGGAGGACAGGGGAGGTTGTTTACTTAATTAGAGGCCAATTGGTCCACGCTTCTCCCTGACCCCCACAGAACAGCCTCTTGCCCAAGGAGTGAAGAAAGTGGCATTTGTGTTCTGTGAACTTAGTAATACCAGTGACATCCCTGGGTTCATCCCTCTCTGCTGTACTGCAGATTTCAGTGTCTGGGTCCAAGCTGGAGGAACCTATGCTGGCCAGCTGGGAGAGAAAGCTTTTTGTCACCGACAGATGGTTGGTGGTGACTGGGGAGGTTGTTGGTCACTTTAGGTCTCAGCCTACTAGATGATGAGCTCCAGGGAGCTGTCCTTGTGCATATGACTTAGAGCTTTGGTTTTCCCCCTTGCATGAGTGGTGAAAAGCTGTAGAATAGCATTCCCTTCCTTCTAAAGTCAGGCAGAACCTCCGCCCTCACTTCTCAAACATCAAACCACTGCAGGCTCTGGTCCAGTGCCCGGGGCACAGAGACCCCTACAGCCCTGGCCCCTGAGTCCCAGCCCAGTGGGTCAGAGTCCTGGAGGGGTGTGGCTCACGGGGACAGGTGCCTTCCTCCAGTTTCCTCCAAGATATTCTCCCAACCTACCCACCTGTTTCTTGTGCACTCGACATTTATTAGCAGCCTCTGGAAAAACCACAAGATTAGTCAGGGAACATTACTACCGCAGACTGTGTGGGAGGCTAGAAGCACCTGAGGAACAAGAGTCAGCAACCTTGGGTTGAGAGGGACCTTCTAACCGCTGGATTCACACCCACCTGGAAGGCTCATGGCCTCTCCTCTCCCTTCTTTGGGAAGTGAGAGAAGTGCCAGCCCCGGGAGCTAAGGCAGTAAGGAGGTGAGTGAGGGTGGTAGAAGGGGAGATAAAGCACTAAGAAGAGAATGGAGAATGGTCAGGAGACCCAAACAGCCATGGAAAGGAGAGCACCAGGCCACATGGCCTCCCCACAGCTGTGGAGAGGAGAGACAAATCCATTTCACCACACTTTCCAGTCCTGAAACTGGAACCGGTTTTCTAGGACTACCGGCTGGGTGGCATGGTGGACTGCTCCTGAGACCTCAGGTATTTTTGGGTCTGGTGGGTGCACAAGGGCAAAGGCTGGGGATGGAGTGTGTTTCGAGAGAAGTATAGGATTTTAGGGCTAGAAGAGACCTCAGAAAGCATCCTCTTGCCTTTCTCATAAAGCAGTGGTTTTCAAAGTGAGGTCCCTGGACCAACAGCATCTGTGTCACAAAGGACTGGTTAGAAATGCACATTATTTGGCTCCACCCAGACCCAGTGACACAGAAACTCTGAAGATGGGGCAGTGTTTTTTAACAAGCCTTCCATGGCTCGCTGAAGTTTAGAACTGTTGCCTTACTGGCTGGCTGTGTAAATAAACTTGAAGCCCTGAGGGAAAGTTTGCCTTTGAACCTCTCCCCCGCCACCCCCACCATCTCAAAGGTTTCCAGAACATTACAAAAATCATCAGATTCATCAGATGGTTTTTAGCCCTAGAAAAGAGTGAGAAATTGTGCCTACATTTTTTGACAAAGAGGAATCTCCGTTTATATTCTTCTAGAATGTTCTCTGGAGCCTGGGAAACCTCCTTGGAAGTGACTTGCTCTACACAGGACGAGTTCTGAACTGGTCACCCAGTCTTTGAGGAACTTCCCAGGAGTGTAGGATCCATCCCATGGGGAAAGAGGCTGGAGGGTTCCAAGGTGGAAACTGTGCGGCCAGGCTGCCAGGCTGAGTGGGTGATGGTGCTTTCACACAACTGCCTGGAAAGCCTCACCTGTTACTGCCTACTACCAGAGGAAGAACTTTAGAAATGAACAGTTTCTCTACTTTTCAGGAAGTAAGAACTTCCTGGTGCCCATCCTCATGAGTTCTGAAGTCCATGAGCCAGGAGATCAGGAATAGAAATGACTTTCCTAGTAACTTCTCTATCATTTCTTGATTCCTTACACTGGATGATTTTTTTTTTTTTTTTTTTTTAGACAGGATCTTGCTCTGTCACCCAGGCCAGAGTGCAGTGGCATGATCATGGCTCACTGCAGCCTCGACTTCCCAGGCTTAAGCAATCCTCCCACCTCAGCCTCCAGAGTAGCTAGAACCACAGCATGCACACTGGCTTTTTTTTTTTTTCTTTTTTTGTAGAGACAGGGTCTCATTAAGTTGCCCAGGCTGGTCCCAAACTCCTAGACTCAAATGATCCTCCCAAAGTGCTGGGATTACAGGTGTGAGCCATTGTGCCTGACCTACCCTGAATGATTTTAAATTTCATGAATTATTTCAAGAACTTGACCCAGCTTCTCTCCCCTGCCCTCTAACCCATAGCAGGATCCTGCCCTGTAGCCCATAGCAGATTATTCCTCCCCTACTGACTCACCTTCCACTTTTTCACCAGTTCACAGTCTGAACTGCAAAGCAACCTAGAGGCATCAAGCAAAATGAGAAAGAAGGAAAGCAAGTACTATTTATTAAACACCCGCTCTGTGCCAAACTTGTGACTAAATTACTTTATTAAATCCTCACACAGCTGAGGATATAGATCTTTATCTTCAGTATATAGATGAGGCAGCTGAGGCTTAAGGAGATTAAATAACTTGCCCAGGATCACACAGCTACCAAGTATCAGAGCTGCTTTTCGAATCCAGTTTTATCTGATGCTGAAACCCAGTGTTTCCCTTCCACCCTGCTTCGCCCTTGAAAACCAGGAATGAATTCACGTAGAGAATCAGACCTTGAGGAGTTGAGTTGTTCTCTATTTTCTAAAGAATTTAGTTTATACCTTCAAAAGGGCTTCCCTTTGTCTTGGGATATTCTAAGTTCCAAGTAGTCTCAAGTGGTTTTTGTAGCAGGAGCTAGACTGGAAAAACTCTAGAGCTTTGTATTTCATTATAAGCATTTGTCTGTTGTGGGCAGTTAGGATATAGAGAGCATAAGATGGATTCAGTGCCCTCGCGCCAGGGAGGCTGTATGAAGGGGAAGACAAGAATTTTATGAGCACATGTTAATGTCCCTGTCACTCTTGCTTCTGTTGCAGTGATAGCCCTCATGGAGAGACTACCTCGGTTGAAGACTCAACCCAGGATGTGACCGCAGAGCACCACACGAGCGATGACGGTACGAGGCCCTGCTTCCTGGTCAGTGGGGACGCCAGGGATGAGGCAGAAGGAAGTGATTATATATCCTGTGCATCTGATGAACCTGTCTGCCCAGCGGTCCCCTGAGGACAGGCAGAGAGCTCCCTGTCTCAATTTCATTCCATTCCTTCCTTGGAGAGGTAGCCCACCTTCTCAAATAGAATCGCTCGTATTAAACCAGAGGTGAAGAACTAGGCCTTTCATAGCCCTTCAACCTTCTTGCTCCACCTCCCAGCTCCTTGTCTGGCCTGAGTGCAGCATGATGTTGGTCCCTTATCATAGCCTAGACTCCTGCCAGACAGCTGGAGAACAAAGTGAAGGAAAGTACATTTGAAAAACAGTAAACAATTGGGTGTGGTGGCTCACGCCTGTAATCCCAGCACTGGGAGGCCCAGGCGGGAGGATCACTTGAGTTCAAGAATTCAAGACCAGCCTAGGCAACATAGCCAGACCCTGTCTCTTAAAAAAAAAAAAATAGCCTGGCATGGTGGTGTGCAGCATCCCTGTAGTGCCAGCTACTTGGGAGGCTGAGGTAGGAAGATCCCTTAAGCCCAGGAGTTCAAGGCCGCAACAAGCTATGATTGTGCTACAGTACTCCAGCCTGGGTGAGAGAGTGAGACCTTGTCTAAAAAAAAAAAAAAAAAATTAAGCCTGGGGTGGGAAATAGCAGAGCTGGTTGCCCAGAACCCAATAGAAGCAAGCCAGAGGGAGTGGGAATGAGGATGCAGAAACCACATGCTTTCACGCCTACCGACTGGAAAAACTGACCCTTTCCAAAGTACAGACATGCGAGTGCCGAGCAGCCTGGTGGGCGTGCATCAAGGGGAGGAATGCTCAGCTGTCATCCTCAGGCCCCTCAGCAGTGCCCATGCTTTATGAGGGTCTGTCCAGCCAGCACATTTCCCCCACTTCCAACAGCTCCACACCTCCTCTGGATCACATGGGCTCTGGAAGTCTCAGCAGCTGACAAGGGGCCTCAGAATTTTCTGGGCACAAGAATGAAATGGCAACAGTCTGTGGAGTTTTCCCTGTTCCCTGCCTTGCTGGGAATTCTGCAATTCTAGGCCAGCTTTTAAAGGAGAAAAAAAAAATAGGACTGCTTATTTAGATCCTGATGTCATAAGGATCCATATGATCATTTGCTACATTCGAGGAGGGGAGTAGGTGAACTAGGAAAATGAGTAGTGGGTTAGAGCCTACCTCGTGGCCAGCTCTGCTAGAGGCTTTATATATGTTATCTCTTAATCTGTAGTGAAAAAGATATGGCCGCTATATTACAGTTGAGAAAATGCAGGTCAGGGAGGTCGAGTAACGTACCCGAGGCTATAGAGAACTGAGGTGGGTATATTTAGACAGGCCTTCTCTGACCGGCCTCCTATAGTGAAATCTCCAACCCCTCCTGTGCAGGAGCAGACCCACCAGCTAGGGCCGTCTAGGCATGGTCTTATTTTTAAGCAGCCTTTCTCTCTGCTTCCCAGAATAGCCGACTTTCATCTCAGGTTCCAGCTTTCTGGGAGCCTTCTCTTTGCTCTTTGATCTCTACCTGCAGCCTAGCACAGACGAAGATAATGATAACAATAAGTCATGCACACATACCACTTACTATGGGCCGGACACTGTTCTAAGCACTTTTACAAATTGTAATTCATTGACTCTTCATAACAACTTCATGAAAAAGACACGATTATTAATCTCCATGTTACAGATGAGGAGACAGAAGCCCACACAAAAATAAAGATAGATTGCATTCGTAAACCCCTTTTACTTTTTTAGATTACTTTCATGTGCATTTTTTTCATAGGTTGGTCACAAAATATATTTTCATATTTTGCTCCTTGGAAAGTTGATTGGGCAAGTTATTTTCTCTTTATAGAGAGACAGAAAGCTCACATTCTACTTACTAGGGGGAATGGATAACATAAAATATTTAGAATACATGTATGTATTCTAAAAAATGTATGATACATTTTCTACAATTACTGGAATTATTATATAATTAGAAAAGAAATAATGCTTAAAAATATAGTATGGCAAGTTTGATGATAGACGTCAAAGCATGAAGATCTTTGGAAACACCAAAGAAGTTACTGTAGAAAGCAGGGGATGCGGTCGGGCGCGTGGCTCACGCCTGTAATCCCAGCACTTTGGGAGGCCGAGGCAGGCAGATCACGAGGTCAGGAGATCAAGACCATCCTGGCTAACATGGTGAAACCCTGTCTATTAATAATACAAAAAATTAGCTGGGCGTGGTGGCACACGTCTGTAGTCCCAGCTACTTGGGAGGCTGAGGCAGGAGAATCGCATAAACCCGGGAGGCAGAGGTTGCAGTGAGCCAAGATCGAGCCACTGCACTCCAGCCTGAGCGACAGAGTAAGACTCCGTCCCCCCAAAAAAAAAAAAAAAAAAAGCAGGGGATGCTTGAGTTGTGTTTTGATGTGCTTCATCAGGCAGATAAGAGAGAAGAAGATTCCTGGTGGAGGGAACAGTGTGAGCAAAGGCAGGTAAAAGGTGATACCAGTACTTTCAGGATAATGGTACAGTCTGCGTGAGAATTACTTGCTTTATAGATCATCCATGGCTTCGTTTTCCCACTAAGTAATTTCCTACCACTGTAAGTTCAGCTAATTCAGCTTTTCCACCCAGTTTCCTGAGTCTGCAGGTCCCAAGAACATGTGTTTACTTCTTTTCCACCCTTCTCAGAATGTGAGCCCATCGAGGCCATTGCCAAGTTTGACTACGTGGGCCGGACAGCCCGAGAGCTGTCCTTTAAGAAGGGAGCATCCCTGCTGCTTTACCAGCGGGCTTCCGACGACTGGTGGGAAGGCCGGCACAATGGCATCGACGGACTCATCCCCCATCAGTACATCGTGGTCCAAGACACGTACGTTGGGCCCATGGCATCTTTGGGGGTGGTCCCCAGCTGCTCTATGGGAGTGAGACTTCATTTCTGGAGCCATAGGACTATGAGGGAGGCCAACCCCTGGGGGGTCCAGTGCAGTCCTGAGGCTCACACAGTTCCTTGAAGAGCACCCCCCCCCCCGCCCCCCGCCCCACTCCCTGCACTCAGTGGAGAATTTTTTTAAATCTCTCCACTATCTGTGCCCCCTGCAAATCACCCCCTAATCCAGTCATTTTAGAAACCTGCCAGCCAGCCAGCACTCATCCATATTTATACCTGATGAGTGATAACAAGGGGTTTTTATTTGACCACCTATATTTCTTTTCTCGAAAGATCAGGCTGGGAAAACATTTTTGTTTCTCTCTTTTTTTTTTAAACAACTATGTTCACCCCAACCTGTTGAGCCACTCTTCCACTTGCAAATTAAAATGACTGGTTTTCTAGGAGAAATCCGGCTTAAGCAGCCTTATGGAAGTGACCTAGTTCATTTAACTGAGATGAGGTTGATATAGGGTAAGATGGGGGAAGGAGGGAAAAGGGTGTCAAGGAACAAAGGAAACCTGAACTGGTCCCAGAGAGATCTCATCTGATAGGCTGTTGGTTGATTCTCGCACTTTGAAGCAGTTGTCCCGTGGGCCCACCCAAGCCTGCCCCCTGTCCCTTTGCCCTGTCTCTGTCCCCAGCTCCCCTCCCTTGGATACGATGCTGTCAGTGTTTTTAGTCCTTCCCTTAATATTATTTTTTAAAGGTTGATATCCTGAGTGAGTCTGCACCCTCCCAGCCTCTTCCCGGCTCGTTCTGCAGGGAAATCCTCCCTCTGTTGATAGCATCGCAAACCTGGTGGCAATCTGTGCGTGGACAGGACCCTCCCAAATTTAGCATTATGACTTCACCACAGGATCAAGAGAAGATGAATTGTGGGGGAGAAGGGGCTTTCTTTGTCATCAGTAGCCAGAGGGGCCAGGAGAGCAGTGGAGAGACCTGGGACCAGCTTGGATGCTCTGAGCGGGGCTAGAGGCGCTACGACAGTGTGTGGCGGTGTCCTGCCATGACGCCGCCGTCTCCAGAGCCACCACACAGTTGACTGTCCTTACCCGGCAGTGCTCAGGACCTCAGCCGATAAACCACAACCTGGACTTGCCGCCTCCTTCTCCAGGAGGCCGCCCCAGCACGGCCTCCCCAGGAAGCAGCATGGGGTAGAAGGCAGATGCCTCGAATCCAGGTGTCCCCTAGCCACGCTTTCCTGAGGAGCTGAGGAGCCCGCAGAACTCAGCGGATTATTTATTTTTATTTAAACGACCCTTCAAAGGCCCTTAGGTTTCCTTGCCTCTGCTCACAGAACTAGTCCAGCCAGGTGTCGCTGCTGCCTCAGAGCTGTGTGGGGTCGCGTGTATGTCGGGGGGCCATCTTGCCGATTTAACACTGCTTTTTGTGTTGTTGTTGTTTTCCCTCCTCCCTGCCTGCCTGCCCCTTCTCCCCCAGCGAGGACGGTGTCGTGGAGAGGTCCAGCCCCAAGTCTGAGATTGAGGTCATTTCTGAGCCACCTGAAGAAAAGGTGACAGCCAGAGCGGGGGCCAGCTGTCCCAGTGGGGGTCATGTAGCCGATATTTATCTTGCAAACATCAACAAGTAAGCTCTGCTTTTCATTTTCTGCTCCCCTGAATGACTTGCAACACCCAGCCTCACCCTCTGGCCTAACCCCCATCTCCATTCCTGTGCTGCACGTAGGGCTCCCAGCTCCCCCAGCCTAACAGTTTGCATGTGGTCATTGCTGCTGCAAGGCGGACAGGGCTGAGGATGCTGCTACAAGCCTCGGGGCAGGTCCAGGTCTCCAGCTAGCTGCCCTCGTGCTGTGGAAGGGTGCTTTACTGTGTGTTCCCGCAGTGTCTGTCCACCCAGACCTTTGTGGCAGTCTTACAGCTAAAACTTTGACCAAAGCTTTGGTCACTTTATGCAACCTGGTTTTGTACTGTTTCTCAGAGGTGCCTTCTTTTTTCCAATCCATACTCAAATAATAGTCTTTGATGTCTGTCTTCCTTGACCCATGTTCGTGCAAAGATTCAGAGTCTGTGTGTGGCTTCTACTAGGCTGATGTTACACCAGGTGGGTTTATTGAGATATCATGTGTCTGTTCCTCCCCCTGTCCTGCATTCACTCCTGTGGAGGAAAGGAGGCCACGATGTCCCCAAGGAAAGCTTTGTCCTGAGCTCTTCATTCATTGGCTAACCCCTAGCTCCCTTTTCTTCTGCCCTTTCACACCAGGAGAAATAATTTTCCATTTTGTTCCTATTGCTTTGGCCTTTTGTATTATTCCACCCCCTTAGTCCCTTTGCAGATCCCCACTCCTGCTCAGCAGGCTCTTACCTCTGACCCCCAGCTTTCATTGTGGCTGTTAGCAACATCCTGGGGTTTAAACTCCACCCACGCCCGACCTGGCTGTCTAGAGGGATTCTACGCCTGCGTGCTGCCGCCTCCCCAAGAGGCATTCAGGTTATTGGAGAACTAATCTCATCTCAAGGGGCCAGACACCAAGTCCCAAAGCCTACAGACCTCTTTCCGCCAGACCCTGAAACCTGGCCCCGTGCCAGCAGGATGACAAGCCCCAGGGCGCTCCTGATGAATATGGATTGGAGATGATGTACAGTTTTTATTCCCCTCTGGCTTTTGAGGAATGAAATGATTTGCACTTTGAAAACCTGTTAACCGTAGCCTCTGGACACTGAGACTGGAAGGAGAATAAAGGATGCTTGTTGTTTTTAAACTATACCAGGTTTCCCAGATCTCTTGGCTTTTTTCCACCCAGACGGTAGCAGGGGGAGTGGTTGGGGCACGTGGCTCTTTTCCATCTCTTTCACCCTCAAGTTAGTAAAGTCGTTTATTCAGATCACTTACTCAGTGTAGTTATAATTTAATTCAGACCAGTTAAAAAAAAATTGAGAAGTTTCTGTTTCCCTCCAGCACACTGCCCTGCTGGGAGGGCAAGCCAATATCAAGTAACTGTGGGCTAATCACATTTTTTTCCTTATTTACAATTCTGTGTTAAATTATAACCCTACAATCAAAAGGTCGTGATCCTATAATTAACTCAGAAACCAAGGTGGGGTTGGTGGAGGAAGAGTTAGATAATTAGTTAAGTACATATTTTTAAGCCATCATATATTTGATGCCATTTGTGCATAGAAATTGTAGAGAGTAATAACTGAAATGGTAAACAAAAGAAGAAAAAAAAAGAGTATCTGTAGACAGTTAAGGTGCTTCCCTTGAACTCCTTGTTTGCTGGTGTCAGGAGTCTTGGGATGGGGTTCTTGGAGGACAAGCCTCATCACCTGGTGGGTGGGTGAGCGGCGGCCCCTGGGCATGTCTGGCCCTTAGGAGTGAGTCGGCCTTTGAGTCTTACCTCCTGCCCCCCACACCACTCCTCCTCCCAAATTCCTTGAGTTTCCTGAGTGCCCAGGTTCTCTCTCGCCCCTGGGCCCTCACGCCTGCTGTCTCCTCACCTGGTCACCTCCTCATCTCCCTTCAAGACTCAGTCCAAAGACTTAGCTCTTTGGGGAAGCCATTCTGACATCCCTGAGTTCCCCAGGCTGAGTGAGGTGCCCTTATGCTGCATTCCAAAGGCACTTTGAATACCTTTTGGTACTCACGCTTCACTCAGATCCCCCACCAGATTGAGCTCCTTGAACCCAGGAACTGTATCTTCCTTTTCTTTACATCCCCAGGGCCTAGCCTGGGACGTGGCACACCACAGCCACCCCATAAGTCTGTCTTCTCAGCAGTTTCAGCCCATGAGTCAGCCATCCTCAAGCAGAAAAAGGAAATCAGCAAAGAGCTATTAGGGTGTGGCACTTCCATTTAATTCTACACATTTATTAAGTATCTACTGTTGTGCCAAGCACTGCTGGTGTTTATTCAGAGATAAAAAAGACGAGGTCCCTGATCTCAGAGCTCACAGTCTGGCAAGGTAAAGACCCTATGGACAGGTAACTGACAGGTAGCATCAGATGCTCTGAAGGTACAGAGGAGGGAGGGGTCCATTCTTCCTGCAACTGGAGTTAGTGGTGCAGTGGTGCCAGTGCAGTTGGAGTTAGTGGTGCTAGAGAAATCCTTGCAGAGAGGGGGTTCATTTCAGCAGGGTCTTAGAAGACTCTGAGAACATCCTTTTTCCACTCGAGAGCAGCTGAGTCACAAGCCTAAAACTGCCGAGTGGACAGACTCACGGAGTGACTGATACATGCCAGGTCCTGGGCCAGGCCCTGCAGGTAGAAAGATGAGGAAGACCTCAGCAGTGAACAGGACTAGGACTGGCTTAGAGCACTGTCCCCACCTCACAGACCAGCTCCTTATCTTCAGAGTCTGACCCCTTCCCTCCTTCCACCTCAACTCCTGCCTCAGCCCCCATCTCTCTTAGATTCAAGATCAGAGCTGTTCAGCAGCCATCCAAATCAGAAGTTTCATTGCCTCTTAGATTAGACCTTTTCAGATCTGATTCCAAGACAAAATGAAATTATCCAGCAGCAGGCAACACCCATGTAACTAGGATTCTGCCAAGCCATTTTGTCTGAGAGCCCTAAGTGGTCTGAAACAAATTCGCCCAGATCCAGGGTTCAGCCCAGTGCTGGGTGACTTGGGAGTCATGTAGAGGTATTTCCACACTAAGAAAACGCACAAACTGGGCCCCAACTCTGCAGTGTTGCTGCCTCTTGAAAACTATTCTGCTCCATGCCTACAGAATAAGCAACAACAGCCTCTTGCCAGAGCCCAAAACAGTTACAGTCTTTTTGGAAAAAGAGACATGATAAAATTTAGAAAAGTTAACTATCCTCTTACCAGCAATCTTGACCTCTTTGGTGATGGTGAGACTTCTTCTCCTACCTGGGGCCTTAGGTTTCTGTTCATGGCAGGTCACAGAAGGGGCCTTTCCATGAATCTCTTTCCCATTAGAAACTTTCGCTTAATCAGACATTTTTTCTGACAGCAACTTACGTCTTGACAACACAAAGCCTGTGACCACCAAGTAAGTATCCATTTCTCCTTCGCCCAGCTTGGGGGTGGCAAGGGAATGAAGACATGGAGAATGCAAGAGAAGATGAAGCCGAGGAGAGAACGAGTTCTGTGTCCCTCTCCTTCTGAAGTCCCTGGGTGCCAACATCTGCCCCCTCCCACTTATCCTAGCTTCCTTGGAGCCAGGGCTCCCTGATCACACTGCCCTTTCTGTTTGTGATTGAAGGCAAAGGAAGCGTCCAGAATCTGGGAGCATCCGGAAAACTTTTCGGAGTGACAGCCATGGGCTGAGCAGTTCCCTGACTGACTCCTCCTCCCCAGGGGTGGGGGCTAGCTGCCGCCCATCCTCCCAGCCCATCATGAGCCAGAGCCTCCCCAAAGAAGGGCCAGATAAGTGTTCCATCAGTGGGCACGGGAGCCTCAACTCCATCAGCCGCCACTCATCCCTGAAGAATCGGCTGGATAGTCCACAGATCCGGAAGACTGCCACAGCGGGAAGGTCAAAAAGCTTCAATAACCATCGGCCCATGGACCCTGAGGTCATTGCTCAGGTAACTGTGGGCTCCTGGACAGACAGCATGAGTCTACATTCATCACTACCACTTAGTGCCACCCACCTAATTATGACAGGACTTGAAACAGAATGATTATTTTGTATGTGATATACTGAGTATATGTCCACTCTGGACATGTGGACCCGAAAAGACAGCTTAATAAGTGGTCTGCCTGTCCCTCTCTCCCCAGGAAGAACCTAAAGACAGAATAAAAGAAGCCTAGCTTCTTGCTCATACACTGGCTATTAGGAAGGCTGTTGTAATTTTTAAAGCCGGTATTAAGAGTATTTTGAAAGCCCAAGTTTTGAGTCTAAAGACCTTGGTAGACTTTAGTGAAACTGCCCGACTGTTGAGGCTCAGGTGTAATCCTGGCCACATGTTTATATTGCTGTGCCCATCACCATCATCCCAATTCCTAAGGCTAGTCTCTGGTACCGAATGGGTAGATGATCAATTAAGAACCTGCACCTGGTCTTAAAGACCTAAAAAATACTCTGGCTGCAGAGAGCTCTGGTAACCAAAAGGATTTGCAGCCCAAGCCTCCAGAGGCTATGGAGATGAGCTCCCTGGTTGCAGGGTCTTCCTTCTGTGTATGCACCGCACTGATGACTCTCTGTTTTCCATGAAATATTAGAGATCCAACCCCACCTCTAAAAATCCGACTACCGGGGCCACTCCAAGCAGTTCACTCAGACGTCTCTCCCAACTATATAATTTTCATTAGACCAGGTAGGAACTAAGGGCTTATTGTTGCCTTCTTATCTCAACTGAGTTGAGATTCTCCTTACCCCATCTTCCAGGGGGTGATAGAGGCTGGGCATGGTCTCTCTTGGCTTAATTGTGGTTCTCTGCTTACGGAGATGTACCTGGCAAGCCCAGTATTGAGCTACAGGCCTGAGATGTCTTGCTTTGCTAGCCTTCTATTCTGTGCCTCTATTTAAGCTCTTGGCTGCAATCTGCCTTGCACTACGGGAATCCTCCCAGCTCCCTCCTTGGCCAGGTGTTAATAGGAATGTCAGGAAAGGTAGACAGCTGGGACAGACTAGCTGTAGAGTGCGACTGAGGAGGGAGATGGAGTTCTTCCTGAGCATTTTAAAGGTTTGAGAATGTCATAGAACTGAATCACTGTGAACAGAAAGCAGGCATCGGTCTGTACGACAAAGAAACCTTAACCAAAGGCCTTCGCTTGGAATGTGTAAAATCTTTCCATGTGAACCTAATCCCAAGAAGAAATCCTGTGGTAGTTTGGGGGTGCCAGACACAGGTTTATGGGGAAGGAGCGGGGAGCTGGGAAGTCTCACTGGAAGGCAGCTGGCTTGCATACAAAGGTTCTTTGGTTCTGCCTTGAGTCCCTGGGCTAGGACTGCTGTTGGCTAAAGAGCTAGAGTGTTCCATTGATTTGCAGGCAATTGATTCACCTATGTGGGCTTTGGCTCCCCTTCCTGGTCATTCTTTGGTCCCCTTGGTGGTGATGGCTGGAAGGAAATGGTTTCAAATTGGACACTGCCCTGAGTTGGGGAGGAGGGGCGGGGGGAGGCGTATTGGGCTCCTGAAACTTTCCTCAGCCCCTGAGGAGGAAGGACTAACCCTCTTCACCTTTGGCCTTGAAGTCCAAGAGAATAAAGATCATACATCATCTCTACCACTTTTTAAAAAAGTGTTTATTATGTACAATTTCAAACCTACCCAAAAGCAGACAGAACTGGATAACAAATCCCCACGTACTCATCACCAAACTCCTGGCCATTCTTACTTTGTCCGTGTTTCTCTTCCCCACTAGATTATATGTCACTTCGTCGATAAGTATTTCAATATCTATCTCTAAAACCTAGGGTCTCTAAAAAAAATCAATTACTTTTTCTAAAGGAAAAAAAAAATCTCATGACAGTGAAAATCCCTCCATCCCCCTTTCCCCACTTTCTGAGCATTCATATGTTCAAGGATTTAGGCCAAGTACAATAATCTGGACATCTTACGGTCAATTTCTTCATGCCTTGGCCTGTGTTGTTGAAACCGGCTCCTTGGGGAATTCTCCCCTCATTTGCCTCACCTCCTCCTTTTTCCTGTTTTGCAGGATATTGAGGCAACAATGAACTCGGCCCTGAATGAGCTACGGGAGCTAGAACGGCAGAGCAGTGTCAAACACACCCCTGACGTGGTTCTGGACACCTTGGAGCCCCTCAAAACCTCCCCAGTGGTGGCCCCCACGTCGGAGCCCTCCAGCCCTCTGCACACCCAGCTCCTCAAGGACCCCGAGCCCGCCTTCCAGCGTAGCGCCAGTACTGCTGGGGACATCGCCTGCGCCTTCCGGCCTGTCAAGTCTGTCAAGATGGCTGCCCCGGTCAAACCACCAGCCACACGGCCCAAGCCCACTGTCTTCCCCAAAACAAATGCCACTAGCCCTGGTGTCAACTCATCAACTTCCCCACAGTCTACTGACAAGTCTTGTACTGTCTGAGGGATAATAATTTAATTGTTCTAGACAAGGGGACTATAGGGACTGACTGTTATTAAAATCTTCCTATTTAACTAGCTTGGGGACTTCAGTTGAAAATTAGGTTCTAAGTTGTTCTTGCAGGAATTAGCCTCCCCGTCTCCCAAAACCTTGAGAATGAAGCCCTTGGTATCGCCTCTCCCTTCCCACTGCCCTCTGCTTCCCCCAGTCGTCCTAATTCAGCCAGCTGCAGTCCGTACCGTTCTTAGGTTAGCCAGAGACAGGTTTTCATTATCAGGTCACTGTGAAATCTGGTAAGGCAGTCCTGAGGACATGGGCTCAAGTCTCAGTCCCCTCAGACCACGGTGATGCCTTGACCAGATGGTTGGCTACTGCCATCCAGCTTTCAGTGGCATCTTGTTTTGGGAACTGATTATAGAGAATCATATATAGTCCAGTCTTCATTTTACATACACACACATATTTTACACACACACATTTTACACACACACACACACATACACATGTTTTTCTAGTCTCTGGCATGTGTAGCCTCTCCTGGTCATAGACCAGTCTCTTTGTAAGTTATTGTGGCAGTTCACACAGTAGCCACCAGGGGTCTCTGTTTCCATTACAAACTTTGTTCTGTCTGGGCCAGAGAACCTAGCCTTTGAAATCTCTCCATCATATGAAACATAACGGGATGGGACAATCCCGTAACCTGTTTGGGGTTGGGGGCTTTCTCTCTGTGTTCTTTCCATTGATGTGAATTGGTCATTGGTGTTTGCTCTTGCTCTCCTCCATCCCCTAGAAGTACACCCCCGTCTTATAAAGGAGCTTTTAAAGTTTTTCTGAATGTATAGACATTTCTCGGGTTCCTACCTTTGTCTCTGATGGACCATTTTCCATTTAAGACATTTTCCTGTATAAGACAGTTTCATAGCTGGTTCCTTTTAGGGTAAAGAGTCTTAAGAGAGTTTTATTGTGTCTATGGCAGGTTTGGAAAAGGTAAGAAATGGGTCCTTTTTCCTCCTAATGTTTTTGGCACTTAAAACATAAAATTCATTATCCTATTAAAAAATTAAATTCAGCTTTGCTAATCCAGAAATTGTTCCCAAATGAAAACTTGTTTTAAGTCCACCCCTTAGTTTGGTTATTTTACAAGGTCTCTCTTCAGGGACCAACAGGGGCTTAGAGAGCCTTAGTTAGATTAAAGGGAGACCCTACCTCTTAAAACCAGTTTTCATTTATGCAAACAAGGACAATTAAGGGAACCCTGACCCCACAGGCTCTCAAGTCTTCCCAAGGCCAGAATCGAAAGAAAATTAAAATTTGAATGCTGAATATTTTGGCTCTACTCTGGCCTTTTTTCTGGTTCCCTTCCAAAATGCACAAATCATACCCTTGTCTGCTCCAATTCAGTCTCCAAACCTGGTGCCCATGGTCCTGGCCCCCCTAGCATCATGCTGTCCCAGGAGTACCAGGACCAGACACATCCACAGCCAGGCTCATGGGTCTCAGACAGCAACTTGAGTTAAAGCTGAAACTCATCCTTCTTCTCTGTGTTTTCTGGTTTAAAAGCTGCACTTATATTTTAGCCTTATTATTTTCTGTAGTTCCGGAGAGATGGTGGGTTGCCATTCTGGTAGGAAAATCTGAGTTTTCTTATCTTTGACCTAGAAGAGATTCTTTTTGGACCAACCTGCGAAATTGGTAGTTAGATCTATGGAAAGTGGTAGGATTTTTTTTTTTTTAATCCTGTGCAAAGGAAAAGAGGTGCTTTGTGGGAAATCACTAATGAGAAGGCTAACCTGCAGCACCAGAGAAACCTTTCCAAGTGCTAGGCGGGAGAACTGAAGAACTCTTTCAGTGAAGTGAGTCAGCCTAGAAGAGGCAACCCACAGTCTTGGTTTTTGTTGCTGTTTCCTGACCTGTTCTTGCCTGTCACCTGGGCCTACACAGGTCCCGAGCCAACGGGGCTTTCATACCCAAGGATCTGTTTCCTTGCTGAAAATGAAACCCTATCTTTCACTTTACATTCCTTTCAATCCAACTGATCAAAACTGGTACCCACACTTGCCCTTTCTCCCTCTCTCCAGCACACTCCCCTCTAAGAAAGTAAAAGCAAAGCTTTCTTAATGGCAACGCTTTGGGCCTGTTCTGTTGCTCCTGCCTTATTTCTCTTTCAACCCTGTACATGACTCGTGTTCACCATCCCCTTGATCAGTGTCCATCCGCGCTAATTTGCATCATGAACTGAACAGTGTGTGAGTGGTCACCTACTAAACCCAGCTCTGGGGGCAGAGCTGTCTTCCCCATCTCTGGTGCTCCTAACACCTGTGAGATGGTCCTGTCGAGAGGACTAGGAACCGATAGGAGGAGAGTCCTTCTCGGCAGAGCTCACTGCAAACAACTGGAATTGAGGTTGCACACTGTGATTTTTACACCGAAAAGCCAAAAGGAGCTGGCCATCCAGGGCCGAGGGAGACCAGCCTTCCTCAGCTATGCTTGCCGAAACCAGCATGATGCTTCAAAGAGCCCTGCTCCACCCCTCATGGCATGGATCCTTTTCCTGGTGTGGACTCTGAAGGGTCAGTCTTCGGGGAAGAGAGGTGGGGTGGGGCTACTAGCATCCCAATTTAGAAAATAGAGGAGTTTGTAGCCAGCAGCCTGTAAACTGGAAACACTGGTCTCAGCCAACCTCCTCAGGGCGCCCTGGCTTCTCCCCAAGGAGATGAGGAGCGGTGATGCCAGCACCGGGATGCGCAGAGCACTGGAAGGGCTGGTGCAGATCTACTTCCCGTGCAGAAGAGAAGTCACATCTTCCAGGGAATCGCAATGTTGTGGCGTCTGACTTGTATGTCACATTTGTGTAAAATGGTATATTCTTTAAAATAGTGTTGATAACTGGAATATTGTATGTATGCTTGGAGATGCTTTGTGTGAACCTAAGACTGTCACTCAACAGATGTTGGATTGGGGAAAATCCAAAGCACAACTTCAAAATAAAATACATTTTTAGGTTTCGATGCTGCAGTTCATATCCCTTCTCTCCTCTCTGAAATCTCTGATTCAGGACTCCAGCTGCCCAGGAGGGATTTTGATTCATCTGTGCTAACAGAGCCCTGCCTGGCAACAGAGAGAGCAATGAGATGACCTTACAGCCAGCCACCTTCTCCCTCCCCACCAAGGCACAGCACACTTGAATTTAGAATGGGAGGTTTTTTCCCCAGCATTTCCATTTAGCCTGTGTGTGGATTCTCATAGGTTTTGTAGAGAGTCTTCCAGCTCACCATTGGACTGCCTGTTGCCATGAGAACCATTTCCTTAACAGAATCCACCTTCCTTGTTTTCAATAAGGACTGTTCTCATTTCTATCTCTAGTCAGATTTCCTCACTTCAGGGAGTGGGGCCTAAGAAGTTGCTTAGAAACTTGGCAAGCTACAACCAAGGGTGACTAGAGATTCTCTTTCTTCCACAACCAAAGCCCTGAGTCATTCTGCCCTTGACAGCCCTCTGCCTCTGGGAGAAAAGCTGACCAATATGCTTGTGCTGTTGGTGGGAGTGGGGGATACAGGTGATGTTTTCTCTCCTACAGATTGTGAGTCTAGCAGAGCTTAAGTTCAAGGGTGAAGTTATTTCAAGGTAACAACTTCAAACAAATCCTAGAGCCCCTAGGGCCAACACTTATTTTTAACAGGCTTGTTCTAATAAAAGATGCCCCTGGGATGGATCACATCTCTCCAAGTGGGTACCCTGTGTTCAGTGGTAATGCAAGGAATCCTACCCCCAGCTCTAGACAGAACACTTTACAACCCCTTCTTAGGTTTATCATCCCTATCCGTTATTCATATATCTTTTATTCAGCTCTGCTATGCCCTTCCAGCCTACTGTCTCTTCCCTTCCCCTGTTTTCATGGAACAGCTACATCTTGAGCTTCTCTTGCTGGGCCCTTGGCCTCGGGTAAGTCAAGGCCAAGGCTGCTGTGCCACTCTGTGGTAGGAATGAGTTCTCCCTGACTGCAGGGAGAATGGGGATGGCCAGGAGCACCCCATAATAGCTGCGACATGGAGACAGTTTGTAGGCTGTGAGCAGGGGACCAAAGAGCCCCTTTTCAGAGGGTCCTGAGGCAAAGGCAGGCTATGCTTTTTAGGTCCTCTTTATCCATATATGGTTCTTTTTATCTCATATGTCCTGATGGGGGCTGGATGGAAACTAGTGGCAATGAACACTGTCAAAACACAAGTCCATTCCATCCAGATAGAAACCAAAAATGGAGACCAGATGTATGTGAATTTAGGAAACAGTCTTTTAAGACTATCTAACCTAAATGTTTATATCAAACTTGTCCAACCCGCAGCCCAGGATGGCTTTGAATGTGGCCCAACACAAATTCATAAACTTTCTTAAAATATTGAGATTTTTTTTTTAGTTCATCAGCTATCATTAGTGTTAGTGTATTTTATGTGTGGCCCAAGACAATTCTTCCAATGTGGTCCAGAGAAGCCAAAAGATTGGAATCTCCTGATTTATATTCATAGGTATATGACGTTTCCTTTTACTCAGGAATTAGCAACCTTGGCATATTATATATACTAAAGACAGTCATTTAGTCAATCAACATTAAGCTTCTCTCTGTACGAGCACTGTCATATGGTACTGAACAGAAAAAAAATAACAGGTAATGGAGCTTTCTAATGAGGAAGGACAGATAAAGAAGCAAAATGAGTATTACCCTGAAAATGAAACTAATAAGATAGGAGTTGTTCAGGAAATGAAGTATTCTGCTTGATCTGGCAAGGCTGATATGACTAGTAGACATCTAAGTGGAAATATCAGGTAGACCCTTGGATGTATGAATTTGGAGTTTTGGGGGTAGATAATACCTGAAAACGTATTAGGAGCTATTACATTATAGATGTATTCAAACAGAGATTCCCAGGAAGAGTGTGGAGATGGAAAAAAGAGAAGGTCCCGATCATTAGAAATGCAGCAGAGGGGCAGGGCGCAGTGGCTCACACCTATAATCCAGCACTTTGGGAGTCCAAGGTGGTGGATCACCTGAGGTCGAGAATTCGGGACCAGCCTGACCAACATGGAGAAACCCCGCCTCTACTAAAAATACAAAAAAAAAAAAGTATCTGGGCATGGTGGCACATGCGTGTAATCCCAGCTACTCAGGAGGTTGAGGCAGGAGAATCGCTTGAACTCGGGAGGTGGAGGTTGCAGTGAGCCAAGATCACGCCATTGCCCCCCAGCCTGGCCAACAAGAGTGAAACTGTCTCAAAAAAAAGAAAGGAAAAAAAAAATGCAGCAGAGGAAGGGGGCCAGCAAAGAAGGCAGAATGAGCAAGTGGCAATGAGGTAGATGGCTGGGAAAGCACAGGGTCACAGACAGCAGGAGAGGACAATGCTTCAACAAAGCAGGGAATCTGCTGTTGAATGCCAATGGGGTAAGGTGAGGCTGGCATAGAAAGGGAATCATTGGACAAGAGCATTTTCAGCAGAGGGGGAATGAGTCCAGCTGGAGTGGGTTAGGTGGCAAATGGGAAGGGAAGAGGCAGTAACTTGACAACTCGTTGAATGGGGAGCATCGAGAGACAAGGGTAAGATGGGCAGTGCAGAGGTGCATTTGTTGGTGGGGTGGGCAGGACGCAGTAGAACGGGAAGAATGAATGTGCAGGAGAGGAGAGGGTGAGCTGCAGGGTACAAGCGGGAGAGTTGGCCATGGCCACTAAAAGAGGCTCAAGAAGAGGCACTTCCTGCTGTCGCGTGGGAGGGAAGGCAGGTGAGTACAGACACAGGGCAGGCAGTGGATGTGGGGGAGGAAATGAGGGGGCTCCCTTCTGATTGCTTCTTTTATCTAAGCGAAGTTTAAGGCAAGGTCCTTAGCTGACAGTGTAGGAGGGAACAGTGCAGAGGAGGTTTGAAGAGTGAAGACAATGAGAGAAACACTTGCTTTTCCTCGAAGAGAGACGACGCTGGCACCGGCGCCGATTTCCTTCAGTGGCCTGGATGCTGCCTCACAGCTTGTCCCACTGCTTGGGGTCATAGCAGCAAGACTGGCTGCAGTGTTTGTCTCTCCTTCTGCACCCAAAGCTCCTAGCCAGAGCTGACCCCTGAAGGTGACAAAGAGCCGGGCTCCGAGACCTCGTCGCTCAGCCCTTTGCCCTTGTGACTGAGCACAGCAAATACATATGGCCTGGCAATGCCCCCCAGCCTCTTCCATATGCACCCCAACCAGCACCTGAGTCCTTTCCCCTCCCCTTTAAGGCACTGGGCCGGTGAGTCAGTTGTGAAAAACTGGCTCAGGCCCCTTAGAAGCGGAAAAAGAAATTAATATCTTTTCAGAGCAGACCAGGTGCCAGGAGCTTCATCTCATTTTACTTTCAAACCAGCCCTATGAGAAACGTCGAGTGACGTGCTAGGGTCATCCACAGTAGGTGGTAAAATCTGAACTCAAACCTCCATGGCAATGGAGCTAGCCCCTGCCCTTCTTACTATATGTTCAGCCTCTTTGTAGAAGTCACATGAGATTTTCTTTCTGACAGCTGCTGTCAAGGGCCGCCCTCTTCCACCTCTGGTCCTTGCACTACCCTTGGATTGCCACTTCTATTTCTAGGACTCCTCAGAGCCACTTGGGAACACGTGGTGGGGACTCTTACAGACTTCCTCTTCCCTTCTGGAGCCCGCCAGCCCCCTGCACCTTCTCGGATGCAACCGGCTGTGCTGCCCGGCTGGGGCACAGGCAAGACATTGCTTCACTGTGTCCACACAGAGGATGTGACCTCACAGAGGATGCGCAAGGAAACTTGATCTGTCACGGCACATGGCTCCAGGCCACCTCTACCTCTCTCCCTTTTCTCAGCCTCAGTCCGGCTCTTCTCATGCTTCTGTGCCTCTGCACGTGTGCCCACAGCCTGGAATTCCATTCCCCCAGCCCCCTCTCCTCTGCCTAACTCCCCTTTTCCTAAAGTCTGGCCAAGCAACCCTTCTGGAAAGCCCTTCTTGATCACCTTCCTCCCCACTGCGCATCTGCCACTCATAGCATCTGCCATGCCATCCTGGACCTCCAGGCTCCTGATGGGATGCCCACCTTTACGTCCTCAGCACACAGTGCTTGCCTCATAGCAGGTGCTAGACACATGGTAGTTTCCTTTGAATGTGCTAAATATGCTGGGAAAGAGATTGACTGAGAGAGGAAAGTAAGAGTGCTGGTGAGGACCCAGCAGGTTCATCAGGGAAAAAAGTGGGTAAACATTACGGATCGTCTAAGTTATGTAGCAAACCTCAGTGCCCTAAAGCAACAAAGGCTGATTTCTCACCAAAGCCAATGTCCCTTATGGACCAGCAGGGGAACTCTGCTCAGGACAGTCACTCAAGGACCCAGACTAACAGAATCACACTGCCAGAAAGCAGAGCTCTGGGAGGGTCTTGCATCAGGAAATAAATGCTTTGGTGGGGAACTCACATGCTCCCCCTATCACAAAGTAACTAGGATGTGCAGTTCTCCCATGTGCCAGGCAGGCAGAAACCTGGGAAGACTAGGCTGGGTGCAGTGGCTCACGCCTGTAATCCCAGCACTTTGGGAGACTGAGGCAGGTGGATCAGGAGGTTGGGAGATCGAGACCAACCTGCTCAATCCACCTCACCAACCACACAGTGAAACCCCATCTCTACTAAAAATATAAAAAATTAGCCACTGGCTCACGCCTGTAATCCCGGCACTTTGGGAGGCTGAGGCAGGTGGATCAGGAGGTTGGGAGATCGAGACCAACCTGTTCAATCCACCTCACCAACCACACAGTGAAACCCCATCTCTACTAAAAATACAAAAAGTTAGCCGGGCATGGTGGTGCATGCCTGTAGTCCCAGATACTTGGGAGGCCGAGGCAGAAGAATCACTTGAACCCAGGAGGTGGAGGTTGCAGTGAGCTGACATCATGCCACTGCACTCCAGCCTGGGTGACAGAGTGAGACTCCATCTCAAAAAAAAAAAAAAAAAAAAAAAGCAAGCTGGGAAGACTGGGTGGAACATGAGGATCTCAGGCACTCAGGCACATTCCTCCTGGTCCTGAGGTGAGAAGCTGCAGCAACTCCTCCAGCTGGAGGTGTTATGGGGAGTTCTCTTTATCTGAGCACTAGGCAGTTCTCAGCTCTGCTCCTGTTCTAGTGTCACTGTGGGAGGGGTGGGGCTGGCGGAGGAAACCACCAGGTGTGGCCATGGGAAAGTCCCTCCAACATTCTATAGAAACATGGAATTTCCTGGTTTTAACCATTTCACATCCAACTGCCATCTCAGAGCTGACCAGAGCAGCACAGACCCCTCCAGCCTCCTAGGACATTTGATGCGGGGCATCGAGTTCTGGCTGGGAAGTTGGCACCTGGGTGCCAGCCCCAGCAGTCTCTGAAGAGCATGGGTAAATTACTGAAGTGTGTGGGCCTCCATGCCTTCAATGCCTTTCTGTAAAATGCTTTCCAAGCTCCCAAACAATTCCAAATATATCCATGTCATCCAATCAACCCACAGAGTAGCTGTTACTCTGCGGGTGAGTGAGCTGGCTGGGAGGGGCTGCATGCTGTGTGCTCAGGTCACACTGGAAGGCATCAGCTGGGTCCCCGCGCTTGCTCTCGGACCTCTGCAGGCCTCCTGGGAAGGTGACTCAGATCCAACTTCTAGGACTGGATCGGCATAGCTCCCACACTTCCTTGGGGTTCCTGGGTGTGGGAGCGTGGACTTCCCAGGCAGCTTTCCACTTAGTTAACTTGCCCAACCTGCTCTGTTGACTCTGGGAAGAGCCCTGAACTTCCCTGCTCCAGTGAACTGTGGGAGATGCCAAAACAGCACCCAGCTGCCCATCAAGATTACCAGAAGGGCCCCAGTTCCTGGCTTCTCTGTGGCTCACACTCTGGTCCTATTGCCTACCCTTGGGAACTCAGAGCATCCTCTTTCTCTTTTCTGCTGAGCTGGTGGCTGCACCGAGTTGCCTCTGTCTCTTTAAGAGAGAAAGAGAGAGCGAGAGACGGAAATCAGGAAGTGCGAGAGAGCTGAGAGCCAGGACTCAGTGCTGAGCTTGGTGTCCCACTGCCACAAGGAGGCAGGGAAGAAACCCACTAGTCCCAGCTCCTGGGGTGGCACAGACATTGCAACTGGCCCTGCCTGTGGGTCCTAGGGGCCCTTGGCTACCAGGAGGCTAAGAACACTGCTCATGAATGACAGTGAGCCCTGAAAGCTCTGGGGGTGTCACCCAGTCCCACAAGCCTGCATCCCCTGCAGTGGAGATGGGGTGAGTGTGCAGCGTGTGGAGGGGGGTGGGGGTGGAATCAGGGGCCAGACAAGGGGCAGCTGCAGGGCAGCTCAGCCGGGTGCAGGGGTGTGGGCTTGTTGGCGGCGGTGCTCTCACATACAGCGTTGTGTGTGGCATGGAGGTGAGCCACCACGGGCCAACCACAAGCCCTCCCTGGGCTCTGCTTACCAACACCCAAAGCCAGCGATCAGCACCCAGCGCCTGCCCTCACCTTTCCCGGGGTCTTTCTCCCTGGCCGGAGTCTCAGGAGTAGGAGACGCTGGGAAAGGCTCCCTGAACAGTTTGGGAATAGAGCTGGAAACCCCCAGCCCAGCCCTGTGGGGGAAGGTGACAAACAGGAAAGGGTTAAAGGGCTAGGGCCGGCGGCCTTTGATGGAGGCTGAGAAGCAACTGCACTGAGGGGCGCCTCTCATCCGCCCTCCTCTTTCCGGTGTAGCTCAGCTCCTGGACGTGCCACAGACAGAAAGCATAACATACGCTCGCCAGGAAGAGCCTTTGCCTGACTCAGGGCAGCTCAGAGTGTGGGGTAAGTGCACTTGGCCACAGCAGAGCCCTGAGGAGGGAGGGGAGGGGAGAGGTGGGTGGGTGGCGTCTCACATGCTTCACTGTCCACTGCTCATTCATCCAACCACTGGCTGAGGGCCACTGAGCCCTTCTTTGCACCAGGTGCTTGGGGTGGTGGGGGGAGGATCTGCAGAGCGTGCAGAGTTAAGCCAGATGTGCCACAACCAGAGCTCGCGGGCACAGAATCCAGGGGCACACCGCCTGTCTGGGGCTCTGCGCTTTGCACCTCACTGCCTATTATCCCAGAGTCTTAAGCTGTTCCTTGCCCAGTATCAGAGCCCTTGGCCTTGATTTCAGCCTGCTGTGCTCCAACCCCAGCCCCAGCCCCCAGACCTGCTGGCTGGCTCCAGCCTCAGCGGGGAAAACCAGACCCACTCATTCATGCTGAGCTACTGTGTTGTCTTCAGGAAGCCTCTCAGTACCTCAGTTGCTTCTGTGTAATGTCCGCTCCTACCTGATCTGAAACTAGGAGTTGACCACCGATCTCTTCAAGGGGCCTCTGGCTCAATGAAATGACATTATCAAGGATTTGCATTTTTAAAAAAGATTACACAGAGAAAAAGTTCAGAGCGAAGGAACATAGGATTCCAGGCATGGCAACCCTCAGTTTGAGAACCTGTAAGATGTTAGAACACGAAGATGCCTTTTCTAGTCTAGCGTTATTTAAAAGTATTTAAGTGGCCAGGCATGGTGGCTCACACCTGTAATCCCAGCAATTTTTGGGGGAAGCCCATGTGGCCGGATTGCTTGAGCTCAGGAGTTCAAGACCAGCCTGGGCAACATGGCAAAAACCCATCTCTACTAAAAATACAAAAGACAGCCAGGTGTGGTGGTGCACACCTATGGTCCTAAGCTCCTCAGGAGGCTGAGTTGGGAGGATTGCTTGAGCCCAGGGGGTGGAGGTGGCAGTGAGTCATGATTGTACCACTGCACCCCAGCCTGGATGACAGAGTGAGACCTTATGTCAAAATAAAAAAAAGAAAAAGGAAAAAGAAAGTATTTAAAGGATGGTGGCCCTTCTAATGCTTCTGTCCCCAGGTATCCCAAAAAGGCCAGCACTGGCCTTATTTTTCAAAGAGAAATTGAGTTTAACTTCTGAGGATACACTTTCTGGTACTAATTGCTTTAGGAGAACTAGGCTTTGGGGAAAAGATGAGGACAAAGATGGGAAACAGAGTTGTAGGGGGTTTCAGATTCTCCCAATGGCTGAATGATGAATTTTGCCTCCCCTATACCCTGCTCTCACACACACACCCACACCCTTCTCCCCAACGCCCTACACACATACACACACACACACACACTCACACACACACACACACTCTGAAGCAGCCCCATCTCTCTTGGAGCAGTACTGGCCCGGCTGTCAGCTCACAGCAGCAGGAAGTGGTGGGCCTGGCAGGCAGGCCAGTGGGGGCTGGGGGAGTGGCTCTGGACTCATGTTGCAATCCTGGAGATTTGTGGTGGTGTGGGAGATGCTCCCTGACCCTGGGCCCTTCCTCCTATACTGTTTCTGCTTCCTGGGACAATCTCAAGCCTGGATGCCAAAACCCCAGAATCTTCAGTGCTGGGGAGAGGTGGTAGAGACAAGAGGTTTGTCTCTGCAGAATGACCTGCCTCAGGAGGGGCTTCAAGGGAACTTGGGGAGCCAGGACAGGCAGCAGGTGGAACAGGTGCCGGCTGTGGGCTGAGGGCTCAGTGGGGGCCCTCTTGTTGTGCTGTGCGTCCTTTTGGGGAAGTTACTTAACCTTTCTGTGCTTCACACTTCCCCCGCTCCCTTGCTTGTGGAATGGCCACATGGAGCCCTTCTTAGGGTAGCCTTGGGGCACAGTTACAGGTCAGGCCACCAGCGGCCACCCTGTGCCAGGAATGGAATCCTGGGCCCCCAGCATGCTCTTTCTCTAGGCAGAAGGTGACCAGCCAGCTCAGGGCAGGAGATGCAGAGCACAGCCAATTACCTGTGGCACACAGATGACCTGCTGGGGCAGGGGGCCACTGCCAGTGTGTACAAGGCCCGCAACAAGGTAGGAAGCAACCCTGGCCAGGCCCTGTCCAGCCCAGCCTTGGTCCCCTCATGCCTCAGAAGCTTGCCCAGTCAGCCCCCAGTGGGCATTGAGGGTGGTGGGACAGGGACCTCTGGATGTTGTGTAGCACACTCATACTGTGGGTTTGAGCAGAGGCATAGGGAGCTGAAAACGGCTCCTTGAGAGGATGCCTCTGTCGGGCACGAGTTGGAGCAAGAGAACTGTGAAGTAACAAGGCAAACATCCGAGGAAGGTAACAGCAAATGGGATCTAGGAATAGCAGAGTGGGGAATTAGGCCTTGTTTGGATTTATCCTGCGAGAATGTATGAGATGATATCCACTCTGTCTTATTCAAGAGTGGTAGCCGGCCGGGCACAGTGGCTTATGCCTGTAATCCCAGCACTTTGGGAGGCCGAGGTGGGCAGATCACGAGGTCAGGAGATCGAGACCATCCTGGTCAAGATGGTGAAACCCTGTCTCTACTAAAAATACAAAAATTAGCTGGGCATGGTGGCGTGCACCTGTAATCCCAGCTACTCAGGAGGCTGAGGCAGAGAATCGCTTGAACCTGGGAGGCAGAGGTTGCAGTGAGCTGAGATCTTGACACTGCACTCCAGCCTGGGTGACAGAGCGAGACTCCGTCTCAAAAAAAAAAAAAAAAAAAAAAAAGAATTGGAGCCATACAGACCAGGTTCCAATCCCTTCCCTGCTGCTAACCCCAGGGAGTGTTAGCTGCCCTGTGATGATTGTCAATAGCAATTGTAATAATGACAACAAGCCATCCCCTGCAGGAGATCAGAGTGTCAGGATCTTGTCACCTCCCAGTGCTGGACTCTCTACCCCTTGAGAGGGAAAGGCGGTGCGGATGGGAGCCCCCATCCAACCAGGCTAATCTCTGGGGTTGGGCTGGCCGGAGAGGCTGAATGGAGGCCCAGGAGAGGGTGGCTGCTCCCCTGCGGGAGTGGGACATGTGCTAATCCCATGCTGTCTCCCACTGCTCCCTCCCCAATGGCAGAAATCCGGAGAGCTGGTTGCTGTGAAGGTCTTCAACACTACCAGCTACCTGCGGCCCCGCGAGGTGCAGGTGAGGGAGTTTGAGGTCCTGCGGAAGCTGAACCACCAGAACATCATCAAGCTCTTTGCGGTGGAGGAGACGGTAGGGCCGGTGCTTGGTCAGAGAATGGTCTTGTCCTTGACCCTTATGGTCTGGGGAGAATCAGGCCACATGATAACAGAGATTTGGTCCCATGCTCATCAGCAGGTCAGAGACAGCAGGCAAATTGCAGAAGGGAGCAAAGGGGGCAAGGGGGTGGGGGCGGTGCACTGGAAAGGAACGATGGACAGAATCAGTACCTAAGCAGAGGGCTTCCTGGAATAAGTGACTTTGGATTCCAGTGTGTGGGATCAGTGTGAGGCCAAGGAGGGAAGGCCAGGCCAGAAGCTGGGACCTGGAGAATGGGGGCTCTGGGCTCCAGGCTGAGCCACTTCTTCCTGGTTGGGGGGGAGGAGAAGTGCCGTCCTCATGAGCCCCTCTCTGTCCCACCCATAGGGCGGAAGCCGGCAGAAGGTACTGGTGATGGAGTACTGCTCCAGTGGGAGCCTGCTGAGTGTGCTGGAGAGCCCTGAGAATGCCTTTGGGCTGCCTGAGGATGAGTTCCTGGTGGTGCTGCGCTGTGTGGGTGAGCCCCTCCCTGTCCCTGCCTCCACCCTCAGACCAGCAGCAGGCCTGGGACAGATGCTGACAGGACTCAGGTGTCTGACTCCTGCTAATCATTCCATTTAAAATTCCAACTTAAAAATTAAACCTAAAAAAGATTGTACACCAATGTTCACAGCAGCACTATTTACAATAGCCAAAAGGTGGAAACATCCTAACTGTGAAAACAAAATGTGGGAGGTACCTAAAATAGAATATTATTCAGTCTTAAAAGGAAAGAAATTCTGACACCTGCTACAACATGGATGGACCTTGATGACATTATGTGAAGTGAAAAAAGCCAGACACAGAAGGACAAATCCTGTATGATTCCACTCATACATTCATAGAAACAGAAAATACCATGGTGGTTTCCAGGGGCTGGGGGCAGAGGAGAATGAGGAGTTGTTTAATGAGTACGGTTTCAAGTTTGAAGAATGAGGCCGGGTGCAGTGGCTGATGCCTGTAATCCCAGCACTTTGGGAGGCCCAAGTGGGCGGATCATTTGAGGTTGGGGGTTTGAGACCAGTCTGGCCAACACGGTGAAACCCTGTCTCTACTAAAAAAAATACAAAAATTAGCTGGGTGTGGTGGTGCATGCCTGTAGTTCCAGCTACTTGGGAGGCTGAGGCATGAGAATCGATTGAACCTGGGAGGCAGAGATTGCAGTGAGCTGAGATTGCACCACTGTACTCCAGCCTAAGTGTCAGAGTGAGACTCTGTCTCCAAAAAAAAAAAAAAAAAAAAAAAAAAAATTGGAGAATAAGAAAAATTCTAAGATGGATGGTGTGATGGTGGCACAGCAGCGTGGGTGTGCTTAGTGCCAATGAAGTGTACACTTAAAATTGGTTAAAATGGGAAATTTCGTTATGCATATTTTACCACAATTGAACACCTAATCAAAAGAAGTAATACAAAGAGGGGTGCTGCGCTTGAGGAGACAGAGCCACCACCCATCTTGGTTTCCTAGAGAATCCAGATGGCACCTCCATACCCTAGTGTCCTTGAGATGCCCTCCTAAGCCCCATGCGCGTCTCTGCCCTTCTGCCTGTCCCATGGCTCTGTCAGCCCACGGGAACTCCTGTCTCTCTGGACGCAAGGACAGCCTTCCCACCAAGATGAGCCTCAGACACTAGACTGTCCCCGGCCAGAGCCAGCTAGTGGCCTCCCCATCTGTCCCCAGTGGCCGGCATGAACCACCTGCGGGAGAACGGCATTGTGCATCGCGACATCAAGCCCGGGAACATCATGCGCCTCGTAGGGGAGGAGGGGCAGAGCATTTACAAGCTGACAGACTTCGGGGCTGCCCGGGAGCTGGATGATGATGAGAAGTTCGTCTCGGTCTATGGGACTGAGGAGTACCTGGTGGGTGAGCTGCTGGAGACCCGCTGCCCTATGCTGAGGGCTCCCCTTGCCTTGTGAGCCCCCCAGAGCCCCCATGAGGGGGTGTGGCCCACCTCCTTCTTCCACAGGAGTTATGTCTCTCCCCTGTACCCCAACCAGAAGAATGCATTCTGTTCTCTGAGATGGAAAAGGTGAGGCTGACACCCATTTTTAAGATGACAAAGGAGAAGGATTTGAACAGTTCTGTTTTCACCTGCAGGTGGTGAAAGGGGGTCTGACAGGTCTCAGGCCCTTGCCAGCCCTCCTGCTCCATGGCCTCGTTCTGGTTCTCTCCCGCAGCATCCTGACATGTATGAGCGGGCGGTGCTTCGAAAGCCCCAGCAAAAAGCGTTCGGGGTGACTGTGGATCTCTGGAGCATTGGAGTGACCTTGTACCATGCAGCCACTGGCAGCCTGCCCTTCATCCCCTTTGGTGGGCCACGGCGGAACAAGGAGATCATGTATGGTGGAGCACAGGGCAGGGAATGGGGCGGACTGGCAGTCCCCTGGCCCTTCCCCCACCGGTCCTTGCTGTGTCTTCTGGTCCCCTCACACTCCATGGCCCTCCTCTGGTCCACCCCGCAACCCAGGCTCTTTGTAGATCTCTTTTTGTTAATGGGATCAAACAAGCAGCTGAGCTCTGCCCAGGGCTGATGGGAGTCTGTGAATATGCCCTATGTTAGTTCAGTGCTTCATTCTAGCCCTCTGCTCCCTTACTGCTCTCCTCGTCTCAACCGAAGCTCAAAGAGTGACTTGCCTAAGGTGGAAGAGCTCACCAGGGGCAAAGGTGGCAGCTTCCTGTTCCCAGGTCCAAGGTCTTTCCATGGTTTTGTGCCATCGGACAGGGAAGTAGCAAGTGGCTGGAGACAGTAGCGGCTCCCTCTGGGTGCACAGCCCAGAGCAGAGGAGATGTCAGCTGGCTTAGTGGGAAGGTTGCTGCACCCGCCTCAGCCCCGGGGTCCAGCTGTGTGGAACCTATATCAGGCCCGCAAAAGGGGCAGAAGACCAGCATGGACGGGGGTTGTCAGGGAAGGCTGGACTCTGAAGGGAAAGAAAGAGGAGAGGATACTGGGGCCATGCATAGCATGGGCAAAGGTGTGGAGGAGGCTGGCCAGGCTGAGGGAAGTGTAGCAGGGGGGAGAGGCAGTGGACAGGGCAAAGGTGTCTCTACCTGAAGCAAAGGGCTCCAGGAGGAGTGCTGAGTCAAGGCGCTCTCACAGCTGAGAGCCAGGTTTCTCACACTCCATCTGTCAGGCACTTTGGGGTAGCTGGGTGACTTGAACCTGTGCTCCTAGCCCTTTGTGCTGAGTGTGTCGTTGCCCGGCAATGTGATAGCTGGGGATCCTGCTGACCTGGCCTTCCTCCCCGCAGGTACCGGATCACCACGGAGAAGCCGGCTGGGGCCATTGCAGGTGCCCAGAGGCGGGAGAACGGGCCCCTGGAGTGGAGCTACACCCTCCCCATCACCTGCCAGCTGTCACTGTGAGTGTGACCCTGCTGGGGGCTGATGCTGGAGTCTGAGCTGGGTGTCACTTCTCTCTGCTAAGTCAAGACTTCTGAGGCCTGTTCCAGCAGGTTCCGGGCATGCTGCAGGCTTGGGCACACCACTTTCCCATCTGGTTGCTGGAACGAGTTCTTCCAGCTCTTCCTCCCCAACCCACCCTGCCCCACCATCTTGGTCCTAGCTCTTCAGGACATTCTCTTAGAACGCTCCTATTGCCTGCTTAAGGAGGATAGGTCTGGGCCCCCGCCCCTGACAGTCTCCATGTCCTGGGAGGGCAGGGGGCTGCAGAGCCAGCTGGTGCCCATCCTGGCCAACATCCTGGAGGTGGAGCAGGCCAAGTGCTGGGGCTTCGACCAGTTCTTTGCGGAGACCAGTGACATCCTGCAGCGAGTTGTCGTCCATGTCTTCTCCCTGTCCCAGGCAGTCCTGCACCACATCTATATCCATGCCCACAACACGTAAGTGGGGGCGAGGGAGGGAAGCGGTGAGAACCTTCTCTACCCAAGCAGCAGCGCATGTCCAAAGCAGCATCTCCCACAGTACGTTCTGAGGAGTGTGTACATAGGAACGCTTCCAGGTCCAAACGTAGTTGGGAAAAGACTAGTTCTACAAAGTTAAAGCTAAACAGGTTTCCTTGCATGTACTTCAGAGAGTCAGTACCTTTTCTAATGCTAATATGCATTATACATCTGAGAAGTGTGTGCGTGGTGCATGTTGGCTGTACATTTCCTAAAGGTACTGCTCATAGTACCCTTGATTCCTGGATAATTTTATAAAACTAGGTAAATTTTAATGGCAGTGTGACAGGAAGAGGTGCAGAGGCAAAGGCTGGGTATTAGGACTCCTGGGACCTGTTCCCACTCTGTCTCCATCACTATAAGATGTGAACTCTCCCCTTGGTCTCTCCATCCTTGATGACAGAGAAAACCACCCCCGTCCCTCCCTCTGCAAAACAGAGCCCTGTCTATGGGCAATGCTCAGCTGGGGCTTAGGCCACCCTAGCCCCCTGCCTTGCCTACTGACACCCCCTGCCCTCTGCTCCCCACCTCGGCTGTGTCTAGGATAGCCATTTTCCAGGAGGCCGTGCACAAGCAGACCAGTGTGGCCCCCCGGCACCAGGAGTACCTCTTTGAGGGTCACCTCTGTGTCCTCGAGCCCAGCGTCTCAGCACAGCACATCGCCCACACGACGGCAAGCAGCCCCCTGACCCTCTTCAGCACAGCCATCCCTAAGGGGCTGGCCTTCAGGGACCGTGAGTAGAGCCACCTGGGCTGGATCTTTCTCCTCCCCACATTTTCCTCTGAGACAGGAGTTTGCAATCCAGGCCATTGGTTACTTTTCTTTGTGGGTGTTTCTTTGGGGCCACAGGGAGCAGGAGGCAGATGTGGGTTCTAATTCTGCAGACGCCTCTGAGATGCCACATGACATGGGCTGGTGGCTTGACCTCCCTGGGGCTTACTGGCATCCTCAGAGCTGTGGAAAGAGCTCCAGTGGAAACAGGGAGATCTGGATTTAATGCACTTTCCATAATCTCTGATTTGTGGGGAAGCCTCAGGCAATTTGTGTTGGAAGAAGCCCAAGTCTGAGCTCCTGGAAAGAAGGGAAGGGGGTCAGGGGTCCAGAGCTTGGGCCTTTCTCCAAACTCTAGCAAAAATGTCCTTTCTTCTCACTTGAACAGTGCAAGTTTTATCCTCTTTCTCTGAGGCTAGGAAGGGGTATTCACCTCAAAACCTGTGGACAAGAGGGTGATTTAGTCCATTTTCAGCTCTTGGACATGAGGAGGTAGTTCTCAAAAGTGGCCGCAAGGTGGCAGTGAGGGATCACAACTTTAAGTGCGGCTAAGGCTGGCAAGGTGGGAGGCTCAGGGTGAGTTGTGAAGCCTGAGGTGGGAGATTGGCAGTGAGGGGTGAGTGTGAGCTGGAAATAATGAAAGATAAGCCGACCCAGCACCATACAGGCAGGCCCCTCAGACAGGGTCTTTGTCTGCAGCTGCTCTGGACGTCCCCAAGTTCGTCCCCAAAGTGGACCTGCAGGCGGATTACAACACTGCCAAGGTGAGGGGCAACCCCCAGGTGGCAGGGAGGGGCATGACCCAAGGGTAGGAGGTGTGGGACCTGGCCCTGTGCATCTCTGTGTTTCAGGGCGTGTTGGGCGCCGGCTACCAGGCCCTGCGGCTGGCACGGGCCCTGCTGGATGGGCAGGAGCTAATGTTTCGGGGGCTGCACTGGGTCATGTGAGTAATCATGAGGGCTGGGCACAGAGGGGGAGGCGGGCAGGAGAGGGAGGCGGACAGGAGGGGGAGTGGGCAGGAAGGGGAGATGGGTGGGGGGGTGGGCAGGAAGTGGAGGTGAGCAGGAGGAGGGGGTGGGCAGGAGAGGGAGGTGGGCAAAGAGGGGGAGGCGGGCTGGAGGGGGAGGCGGGCTGTAGGTGGAGGCAGGCCGGAGGGGGAGGCAGGCCAGAGGGGGAGGCCGGCAGGAGGTGGAGGCCAGTATCCTGGGAAGCTGTCTGCATGCACGGTGCTGAGTCCCCCGATCAAGGCAGCTCTGACTCAGTCTCCCCTTGGACAGGGAGGTGCTCCAGGCCACATGCAGACGGACTCTGGAAGTGGCAAGGACATCCCTCCTCTACCTCAGCAGCAGCCTGGGAACTGAAAGGTGGGTGTTCGCCTCAGGCCAGCTGGGACCTCTCAGCCCTGCCTTGTCTGCTCCTCACCCTAGATACTTCCAACAATGCACCTCTTCTCCCCAACCCAGGGCTACTGCCTTCCCTGCCCTCCTAGAATAGAGGGCACCCGCACCCTATCCCTTATCCCCACCTCACCAAATAACTGCAATGGCTCCCCCAAAACCCAGTCCCTCACCTGCAGGGGAAGGGGCCCATGGGGGCACAGACTCTCCAGGTACCAAGGTGGCCTCCCTATCCCAAGAAGGGGCTTGTGTCCTGCCAAGTCCTTCTCTGAATGATTTAGAGTGCTCACCCTATGCCAAGTGCCAGCAGAACTCTAGGGGGAGGACTCACACCCACGCACAGTTCCTGGATGTGACCAGGATGGAGATCCAGGTGGTCTCGTTCTCCATGCCTCATCTCCTGCTTTCTCTGAGTCTTCAACTTATCCTTGCCTTCCTTGGGTTCCCTGCCCCAATCTTTGGAACCCCACTCCCTCCACTCCCTTGTCTTGGGCTAATAAGGGGGGATGGGTTGGAAAAAGAGAGAGACCGGGCAGGAGGAAGCCAAGTGGAAGGGTCTGGAGTTGGGGAATGTGGGAAGACTTCATTGGCCAGAGCACGATTGAGAAGTAGGCACAGCACCCCAGATCCTGGAAGGCACGAGGCCATGGTACGGGTGAGGGTGGGAGCTCTGCAGCCTAGGGATGCCACTGGTGGCGGGAGTCTTTGGGAACAGAAGATCAGAGACTGCCCATATGCCTGAAGGCCCCCTCCTCCCGCCACCCCCAGCCCTTGTCCTCAGGGAGCTCCAGGGAGTTTCCCAGCTGTGGGCTGACTCATGCAGCCCCGCGTGCCTCCTGCTTCGCAGCAGCAACGCAGTTGATGGGGCAGCTGGGAGGTGGAGGAGCAGAGAGGAGGAAGAGGAGCATCTCCAGATAACAGGGATGGAGTCTCCATCCAGACTGAGCCCCTCTCAAATGGTGACAGAGAGTAGGGTTCAGTCAGCAGAACTGCAAGTGAATCTCCTTTGAGCAGAGCTCTGTCCAGGGCACAGAGGGGGCTCCAGGGGTAGATGTGGCATCCTGTCATTCAGAGAGGCCCATGCTTCCTCCGGAGCAGCTAGCCCTTCCTGGACATGTGAGGGCTGATGGGATTGTTGGGTAAGAGGAGACCTGAGATGGGTAGAGGCAACCACGGAGGCCTTCCTGAAGGATGAGGCTTTCAAGGCCAGAAAGAAGAAGAATACCTCAGGCAGGAAGGTCTGCGCAGAGACAGAGAAGAAAAGGGCCCTGTTCGGGGGAAAGGAGGGGATGCTGGGGAGGCTTACTGAAGCCACAGTCATGATGGCAGATAGCCCAGAGCTAAGCCAGAGGCGGACAGAGGTGGAGGTGAGGAGGGGAGGAAAGAAGGCATAGAGGCCCTGAAGGAGTCCAGCTAGAGAGAGGTTGGACCCCAATAAAACAACCAGTAGAGAGCCATTGTAGATTCTTGACCTGGAAAGATGTGTTTGCGAAAGCTTTTTGGGTGTCTGTCTGCCCACTTGCCCTGGATGGATAGGCATGGTGGGGAATGGCACGCTGGCCTGGGTCTGGCGTCCTGGCATCCTGGTGTCCGCTGGCTGCTGTTCCCCTGTTCTGGCTCTGCAGCCTCCTCCAAGGTGGCCTCCGTGGTGTGTCTAGAGAGCTGGGGTCAGGCAAGTGCCTGCTTTGAAGCCTATTTCAGCCTCCCATCAAGGAGGAGGATGGTGAGCAAAAACAGTTGTGAGCAGGGAGCCAGAGGGCCAGGTGCAGCCTCTTCTCTTAGTCTGGGTGTGGCTCCAGCCCATTGTCACCTTCCCCTACCTGGGCCTCTGTGTCCTCATTTTCAAAATGAGAGGGTTGCATGATCTCTGCGGCCTCCCAGCTGCCACATGTTGCAAGCCCATTCTTGCCTGAACATCCCCAGACCTGTAGATTCTCCTAAGGGCTGAAGACACTAGCTCCACCCGCAGTGGAACCAGGTATTTTCATGAGCTGAATGTCACACTGGAGGAACCCAGCACCTCATGCCAAGTGGCCCACCTTTGCCCAACCTGGTGACTCACCTCTCCCCCAGTGTGCATATCCTGCCTCAGGTTCCCCAGGACAGGTCCTTTGGTAGAGCAACCTTGCCTTTGTCCCAAATCTCCCTGGCCCTCCTGGGCAGCTGCTGCCATCCACAGACACTGCTCAGGCAGCCAGGACGGGCTTTGGGAATCCTAGGGCTTCCCCCAGCCCCGCCACCAGGCAAGACATTCCAGGCAAGACTTCATCTCCAAGGTCCCTTTTGATCCCTATGAACATCTTATTGTGTCGCAGGAAGGAAATTTGTCTCCTCGTTTTATAGATGAAGAGCCTGAGGCCTGGAGAGCTAAAGGACTAACCCAAGGTCATGCAGATAGCAAATGCCAGGACTAGGACTCGAACCCATGTCTCCTGACTCCCTGTGGAGATGTATTGGGTCCAGCCTCACCCTCTTCTGCCGTCAAATTTCCCATGCCTTAAAATCCATTTGTGCACTCAGTAACGCCTTCAGCATCCGTGCACTGACGGACTACCGTGTGCCGAACACGTTGCTAGGCACGAGACGTACGAGGAGCAAAGCGACGGCACCCCTGTCTTCAAGGAGCCTGCAGTTCATTCCTGATTCTCTCTTTGCTCAGCTCCCCTCTCCTTCCCTGCTCCTCCATTCCCAAGCCAAAATACACAGCATACTTTTTAAAAATCATGATTGTTACTAAAATGTATATACTAATGGTAGAAAGTTAGAAAACAGAGATAAGCAAAAATAAGAAAATTAAAATCCCATAACCTACTATCTAGAGACAGGTTATCACACCTTAGGAGTACACATCCTTCTAGATATTTTTCTACTATGAGTAAACATTAACCAACATGAAATGATAGTGTATTTGCTGTTTTATAACCTGTTTTTGGGATCACATCTGCTGTCCCACCTTCTGGACTCATCTAGAGCTTCCCCTTGAAGTTGTTTGTCTTGTCCTTCTTTCTCAGCATTTCCTGTAAACTGGGAAGTTTAAAAAAATTTTTTTAGTATTTTATTTTATTTCTTTTCTTTTTTTTCAAGGCAGGGTCTCACTGTGTTGGCCAGGCTGGTCTTGAACTCCTGACCTCAAGCAATTCTCCCACCTTGGCCTCCCAAAGTGCTGGTATTACCGGTGTGAGCCACCATGCCTGGCTTTTATTTTGTATTGTATTGTATTGTATTGTATTGTATTGTATTGTATTGTATTGTATTGTATTGTATTGTATTATTATTTTTGTAGAGACAGGGTCTCACTGTGTTTCCCAGGCTGATCTCAAACTCCTGGTATCAAGCAATCCTCCCACTTCTGCCTCCCAAAGTGCTGGGATTACAGGCATGAACCACTGTGCCAGGCCTAAACTGGGAGTGCACAAGGCTAGATGGATTCCAGTTGAACATTTTTTGCTAGAATACATTATTGATGATGCCGGGTATTGTATGTTGACATACCACTGGCTGGTGATGGCCTGATTCCTCTACTGTACCGTTACATTGTCCCTGTAGAAGAAAGAAGCAGAGTGGTGTGACCTTGTCACCGTGCAAATGCCCACCCCATTATCATCCATCATTGCTTGTAAGGCTATGCCCCAGAGAACGATTTCACTGGGCAGCAAGATGATAATGTTCTAACTTCTGATATATCATTGCCTAGTAGTCTACAAAATATAGCTTTTCCCTCATCAGAAAGCTATTGGTTATCAAGAAATACAGTTTCTACTGGACAGGAACTTAATTCTTTCTCTTTAGTTACAAAGTTTCCTGGTAAGGAGATCATTAATAGCAGCCTTGCATCATGGGCCCGTGAATTTTCATAGACTCAAGGTGTTACAATCTGTCTCAACCTTTATTCTTTGCAATACTCAACAATGTCACAACTTGGGTGAGCAGGGCCCTTGTAAGGATGGCGCCTCTGTCCCAAACACAAAACTTCCCAGAGACCCGGAGAGCCACCAAGGCTGTCCCACAGATGCTATGCCCAGCATGTGCCAACAGAACTCTCTGCCTCCCACCTTGGCTGCTCCTAAGCCCCCAAATGTGGCCTTTCTCTTTGCTTCCCTCAAGGTTCAGCAGCGTGGCTGGAACGCCTGAGATTCAGGAACTGAAGGCGGCCGCAGAACTGAGGTCCAGGCTGCGGACTGTGAGTGAGGCTGGAGGGCAAGGGCTTAGCAGGATCAGAGCTGGGGGCCCGTGTTCCAGCCAGCCTGCCCATCAGTGCCCAGGCTGAAGACCCCACGGGGGTCTGCCTTTGTGCCCCACAGCTAGCTGAGGTCCTCTCCAGATGCTCCCAAAATATCACGGAGACCCAGGAGAGCCTGAGCAGCCTGAACCGGGAGCTGGTGAAGAGCCGGGATCAGGTACATGAGGACAGAAGGTCTGTGGGATTTTCCTTCTTTGTGGGGTGGGAGTGGGGGAGTGGGCAGCTCCAAAGGTCCAGTAACCTTTAGCCTTTTAGACGTCAGCTTGCATTCCCCTTTCTCTTGGCAAGGGTGCTAGGGCATGGGGGAGTATAGGGAGACCCAGCAATAAACAAGAACCCCCCGACTGCCCCAGACACCAGCCAGGAGGAGAAAAGGATCTGGGGTCCTGCACCCATCTTGGATTTGAGGAATGCCTTGGGAATCTTAGCAGGTGCTATAATTCTGAATAAAAGAAGACTTTAGTTCCCTTTCTCTGTGTCAGGCCCTTGGGTAGGTCCTCTCACGTACAGCATCTCGTTGAATCCTGAAAACAATAATGATGCTATGATAATGCCCTTTTTATAGAACCTCAGTCAGTGAGGTTAACTTACCCTGAGTCACAGCCAGTAAATGACAAATGACAGAGGTGGCTTCAGGTCGGGTCTGTCCACCTCCAAAGCCTATGTTCTTGGCCTATGCCAGGCAGGGGTTTACAACCTTTAAGGCACCACTCTCCCTTTTAACAGACATAAAAATACCCCCCTCCCCCAGGCCCCAGCTGACTGTGTGGAGCCGCTGCCTACCTTGCCGCTTCTGACCAGGGGATGGGTGGTGCCCAGCGCGGACCTCCTCCCCATTCTCTGGTGCCTACTGTAATCTGGGCCTATCCCCATCCATCATCCCATGCCCTCAATTCTAAATTCAAACAGCTCTGAACACCACAGGAGTTTTTCTTAACTGTTTTGGCCATAAAACCTGACCTAAACCAAATGAGGCTCTTTATGGAATTTATCCCACTTACGGTGAATGTTCTTGTGGTTCTTTGGAGATGTGAATGTGTTTGATTAGGAGTTGATGCCCTGCTCGGGCCATTCCACAATACACTGTGTGGGTACCAAATTGCCTTTCTGATATCAGAAGACGATTCTCAATTCAGAGCACATTTGGCCCCGTCCTTTTGGATGAAGGCTGCAGATCTGAGGCCCTGTCCTTTTGGATGAAGGCTGCGGATCCCAGGCCCTGTCTTTTGGATGAAGGCTGTGGATCGAGGCCCCGTCCTTTTGGATGAAGGCTGAGGATCAAGGCCCCATCCTTTTGGATGAAGGCTGCAGATCTGAGGCCCTGTCCTTTTGGATGAAGGCTGAGGATCCCAGGCCCTGTCTTTTGGATGAAGGCTGAGGATCGAGGCCCCATCCTTTTGGATGAAGGCTGTGGATCCCAGGCCCTGTCTTTTGGATGAAGACTGTGGATCTGAGCCCTGTCCTTTTGGATGAAGGCTGAGGATCGAGGTCCCATCCTTTTGGATGAAGGCTGTGGATCCCAGGCCCTGTCCTTTTGGATGAAGCCTGAGGATACCAGGCCCTGTCTTTTGGATGAAGGCTGAGGATCGAGGTCCCATCCTTTTGGATGAAGGCTGGGGATCCCAGGCCCTGTCTTTTGGATGAAGGCTGTGGATCGAGGCCCCGTCCTTTTGGATGAAGGCTGAGGATCAAGGCCCCATCCTTTTGGATGAAGGCTGCAGATCTGAGGCCCTGTCCTTCTGGATGAAGGCTGAGGATCGAGGTCCCATCCTTTTGGATGAAGGCTGTGGATCCCAGGCCCTGTCTTTTGGATGAAGGCTGTGGATCCCAGGCCCTGTCTTTTGGATGAAGGCTGTGGATCCCAGGCCCTGTCTTTTGGATGAAGGCTGTGGATCGAGGCCTCGTCCTTTTGGATGAAGGCTGAGAATCAAGGCCCCATCCATTTGGATGAAGGCTGCAGATCTGAGCCCTGTCCTTTTGGATGAAGGCTGTGGATCCCAGGCCTTGTCTTTTGGATGAAGGCTGCGGATCTGAGGCCTGTCCCAGCTACTTCATCTTCCACCCGCATGTTCCTGGCGGGGCAGGCTCCTTCGGCTGGCAGAGCCCTGGAACAAGCCTGTGCTCTGTTCAGAGTCAAGCTCCAGAAATAGCAGAGATGGGGTCACTTGGAGGTGCTGCAGGGAGGAAGTGGAGCTACATAGGCCTGTGGGTGAGGAAGAACTTTTCCCAGACACTCCCGACTTCTCAAACAAAGTGTTTGTTTCCAGCCTGAAAAGGGGAAGGAAGAAATAATAATGACCTTCAACCCCAGAACAAGAAAGTCCTCGGGAGATCATCTCCCCAGTTCCTCTGCCTCCGGGCAGGACTGAGGCCTGTTGATTCATTCTTGTTTTCAACAAGGATTATTGATTCATTATTTATGTTAAGTTTCTGCTGTGTGCCACACACTGGGTAAACCAAGAAGCTATATTCTTCTGCTTTTTCCAGTTGACCAGAGAGAGATTTAACTCCCCTCTATCCCCAGCTGTCACTGCCAGACACGCTCTTAGGTTTCAGGGGCCTAGGCTCCTTCCCAGGGCCTAGTCTCACAACTTCTCATGTAGTAAAGGCCACGTTCCTGTTGCCCGTCCTGCTTGGCTTCCTGTCTCTCTTATCTCCTACTTAACTCATGCTGTGAGTGCATGTGTGTGAGAGAGGAAGAATAAGCCATGAGAACGAGAGACGGCTGGCTGACTGTACGGGGTCTCAAATAAGCCTAGAGACGGGACAGCCACCTCCACTCCCAGACTGATCCCCCAAAACTGTGGCTGTGAGGCTCCTCCCCTATTCCACTGCCACCCTTCCCCTCCCTCCCTCTTTCCTCTGTGCTATTAGATTCTTCCAACACCTGGTCCCTGTCTCCTGCCCACAGCATCCAGCAGATTCAGTGCTGTTTGGACAAGATGAACTTCATCTACAAACAGTTCAAGAAGTCTAGGATGAGGCCAGGTGAGCCCGGGGAGGGCAGATGCCCCTTCTCTCTCCTCTGTCTCCCTTCTTTCTTCTTTCTTCCTTTTCACTGGTGCTACCAGTGGCCACTAACCTCCAGCTAAGTGGCCACTAACCTCCAGCTAAGTGGCCACTAACCTCCAGCTGGTGGTTCTTGGAGGCCCACTAAGCGGATGGTTCTGTGCAGCTGCTCTAGGGGCAAGGCCCCTGTCTGCAAGCTGCCTGCAGGCCAGTGGGGGACGTGAAACCTTTACATGCCTGCCTGTTGCCACATGAGAGACTTGGATCACATGGTTGGGGGATCCAGTGGGCTGGGGCCTGGGTGCTGTAGGAGAGGTGGTCCTGGAAAGAGATCTCTCACCTTGGCAGGGTACTTTAAAGTATAGAATGTCACTATCCTTTGTGTCCTTGGGACACTGAGACAGTCAGGTTTTCCAGAAAAGGGGGGGTCAGGAGAAGTCCCATTTTGAGTCACTGGGTCAGGCATTTTAGCTGCTTGATCCATTAATCCTCACAAGGATGCTGTGGCAGGGGCAGCCCATTTACAGGCTCGGGGGTGGGAAGCTGCTTGTCCAAAGTGACTGCCATTGTGGGGTAGTGCAAGGGTGGGACCCAGGGAGGGCTGGTGAGGGGGTTGGAGGGAGCCTGCGGAGGCTCCAGTTGACTCTTCAGGTTGGGGAACTAACACACCAGGAACCAAACCTCCCCCTCCTCTCCCAGGCCCCAAGCATTTCCTAATCTGTAGGCTGAAGGTCTTGGGCTTTATTGCCAAATTCTCTTCTCTCCTTGGGATTATCTAAAAACCACTGTCCAATAGAAATATAATGCCAGACATGTATGTAATTCTAAGTCTTCTAGTAGCCAATTTTTAAAAAGTAGAAAGAAACAAGTGAAATTAATTTTAATGTGTTATTCAACCCAATATATCCAGTGTCATTTTAGCGTGTAATCAATATAAACAAAATCACTAAAGAAATACCTTATATTCTTTTTGTGTTATCTTCAAAATCCCACGTGTATATATACACATAAATACATAACTTATTTCCTTAGCAATTCTGTTTATATTGATTACATGCTAATATATATATTTGAGACAGGGCCTTTGTCACCCAGGCAGGAGTACAATGGCATGATCACTGCTCACTGTCGCCTCAACCTCCTGGGCTCAAGCCATCCTCCCACCTCAGGCTCCTGACTAGCTGGGACTACAGGATGCTTTCCCATCGCTTTATTTTTTATATTTCACATATATATTATTCATATATATATTATTCACATATATATAACATTTATAACACATCTCTATTGGGAAACTAAATTTTATATATGTGTGTGTGTATATGTGTGTGTGTGTATATATATATATATATATATACACACACACACATACATGGAGCTGGGTGCAGTGGCTCATGCCTGTAATCTCAGCACTTTGGAAAACTGAAGCGGGAGGATCACTTGGGCCCAGGAGTTCAAGACCAGCCTGGGCAACATAGCAAGACCCCGTCTCTACAAAAAATAAACAAAACTAGCTGGAAGTGGGCATGCGCCTGTAGTCCTAACTACTTGGGAGGCTGAGGTGGGAGGATCACCTGAGCCTGGGAGCTGGGAGTTCGAGACTGCAATGAGCTAAGATCACACCACTGCAGCACTCCAGCCAGGGCAAGAGCGAGACCCTGTCTCAAACAACAACAACAATAACAAAACCTCTAGGCATCGTTACCCTCCCCATTTTATAGATGACAAAACCAAGACACAGAAGGGTTAAGTAGCCCAAGTAATCTAGGTCCAGCTGCTTTTAACCATCCCATTTTACAGCCTCAAAGGAGTTTTACTTCTATTGGTCTTTAAGAGTCCTTTATTAAAATTAAAAATAAACCCCTAACTGTTAAAACCCAGCGTGTTGAAAGATACCATTTTTTAAAATGCCCGGTGGTCTTCAGGCTCTCTTGCATGAGCCTCACGGGACTCCCACGTGGCACCTGTGATGGATGAGGAGACAGGCTCAGCGAAGTGAAATCACTCGCCTAGTGCCGCCTGCCAACAGGAGGAAGGGCTGAGGTTTGTCCCAGGTCTCTCGGACTGTACACATGCTCTCAGCTGGCCAAGTGCAGGGCCCAGGAGGGGGACTCTGCTATGACAGGAGTGGGATGGGGAGGCCCTCAAAGTGAACTGCCATCATCATTTCATCTTGGGGCTGCCGCCACCCTGGAGGCCCATTCCTGCGAAGACCAGGAGGGGGCAGCATCTCCCTAGTGCATGAGCCTTAGGGCCCTTCAGGAGGCAGCCAAGGCCATGAAAGCTTCAGCCTTTCTGGCAAAAGTGGCTGGGCAGAGCGGGGAGGTAGAAGGTGGTGGCCTGATTTCTCCAGCTCGTTGCAGGTAGAGCCCATGAACATTCAGGCATGGGACCACCCAGCTGCAGGCATCAGTCACTCTGGGAGGGTGCTGGATAAGGGGCTATGGTTGACCGAGCCTCCTTCTAAGCCCACTTCATCCACCAACTCCCATCTGAAGCATCCCCCACGTCCCCACCCCGGCCCTGCACTGCAGGCTGCCTTCCCCTGGGGCCCTCACACAATTTCCCCATGGCTTCTTGAGGCCCTGGCTTTGTCCTAATCAGCTATTCCGGTGCTAGCTTCACTCCTCTGCCCCTCCTACTCCGCTGGGCGGTGAGTTCCCGTGAAGCAGCACAGGCTGGGCCGTCTTCATCTTTTAACTGTCTCTCGATCTTTGCTGCACTCTGTTTCGTTGACTGATTGAATAGGTGACATCTGTTCTGTCTGTTTCCTCCAGGGCTTGGCTACAACGAGGAGCAGATTCACAAGCTGGATAAGTGAGTGGTCTGTCCTCCGGCAGACGGGTGGGCAGGAGGGTGGGTGTCCGCAGGGCAGAACGATTCTCAACACCAGGGGAGAGGCAGTGAAGGGCCCTGTCCCGGACTGCAGCTGAGCAGAGTTGGGGATAACAGGTTATCTGGGGCCAGGGGAGGGAGTATGCATAGCTTAGTTGGAGGGAGACTTCTCAGATGCAATCTTGATGTAACTGGATTTACTTCTGGTATGGACAAGACTGTTTGCAGGCTTTTTTTTTTCTCTAGTTGTCCTCACTGATGCACCACTTACCACTTCCTGCTTCTGCCCTCTGCCTGAACCTTCCCTGCCTCCCCCGGCTCCTCTGTCTCCCATGTTTCCCGGACACACTCACGTCCAGGAGGCCCTCCCTGATTTAATGGTTATCTGGGAACTCACTCCCCCAGTTCTACAAGCACCCCGACCCCTTTTTGTCTCACACACACACGCACTCACACACCTTCTTTCCACGGCTGCCTCACTTTCCCTTCCCTTTCCTGAGGACTAAGCTTGAGCACATGTGTGTTCCCTGAGGATCCCCTGTGCGTCTCCCACATCTCCCTGTTGATGTGGGCTTTGCTGGCCACTGCAGCCTTCACAATCCAAGTGTGTGACCATCCTTCCTCCTTTCCCAGAGACATAGCCTTGCTGTGGACGCAGGGCTTGGGCACTTACGACGAGGTGGTGACGGAGACTGACGGAGACTGAGGGATGGTGGGCTTGTGCATAGTGGTTCTGGCAGCTCATCTGCACCTTGGTTCCCTGTCGTTCTAGGGTGAATTTCAGTCATTTAGCCAAAAGACTCCTGCAGGTGTTCCAGGAGGAGTGCGTGCAGAAGTATCAAGCATCCTTAGTCACACACGGCAAGAGGATGAGGTAACAGCCCCTCCTGAGCTCCTGGAGCCCAGGGCCTGGCCTGGCCCTTCTAGGCTTCAGAGGACCCAGGGCTTTGTGGAGCTCTGAGGCAGAGGGAGGAGTGAGTGAAGGGGTGTGAGCAGATGAGTGGTTTTCTGTCCCTGGGTGGACCAGGCAGTTGGCTGGGAGATTTCTGTAGCTCAGCTTATTTACTCCTACAACACCTGCCCTATACAGTAGATATCATCACCCTATTTCCTAGGTGAGGAAACTGAGGCTCTGAGAACAGGTCTCCTCTGCACATCCCATGGCTAGTAAGTGGCAGACCCAAGACTCGTATGTGGCTCTGCCTGCCTCTACAATCTAGATTCTTCAGGGCTTTTGAGGGGTAAAATCAAATCAAATCTGGATTCTTTCTACCGTTCCACCTGGTTATATTGAGAAGTCTCCTTTAGGAGAACACTAGGTGTCCCTGGGATAAGGACAGTGGCAGTGGCCCTTAAGTAGAACCTTCTGTCACACTGTCCCCTTCAGGAGTTTTGGGTTCCACCTTCTCAGATCAGGCCCACTCTCCATCCCCTGCCTGTGTGAACATTGGCCCCTCCTGAGAAGAGAGGACATTTCCCACGTGCTACCACGTGGCCTGTAGGACCTCACCTTGTTATGGGGCTGAGACCTTGGCACTCACCCGTCCTCATATCAGAATACCAATGCCTGCTTCTCCTACTCCAACCCACCACACATTCTGGTGTAATTGCTCTGGAGCAGGGCTTGGATGTCAGTGTAGTACAGCTTCTCCAGGTGATTCTAATGTGTGGCCAGGGCTGAGCACCAACCCCTGATTTAACGGCTCTGGGCCTTGGGGAAAATGTTCCTGCTCCTTCCCTCCACTTAGAGATAGGAGAGAATTCACACTGGAAATGAGAGCGTGGGCAGTTCCCCACACTGAGAGCCCTGGTGTGGGCTATCCTCTGCCTCTCTGCAGCCTGACTGGTGCCACGCTCACCATAGGTGGCATGCGTCACCCAGCCCCAGCCACATGTATGTTGTTGGTACTCCACACTACGGCCCTGAAGGGGGCCTCCCAGCCTCAGCCAGCTGTGTGCTTCTGCATTATTGCAGTGGGGCGGGCAAGCGTGGAGGGCACAGCTGGCAGGGCAGAGGCAGCGAGGGAGGCAAATACCCGGGACCCACCTGTGTCCATGTGTGGATCCGATGGCAGCTAGGCGAGCCCTGGGGAATGGGCTGAGTCCTGCTCTAATTCTAAGTCTCTGTGTGTTCTCTTGAGGGTGGTGCACGAGACCAGGAACCACCTGCGCCTGGTCGGCTGTTCTGTGGCTGCCTGTAACACAGAAGCCCAGGGGGTCCAGGAAAGTCTCAGCAAGGTGGGCATGGCAGAAGGATTCTAGGTGCTCTGGGGATGCAGGCTGGGGCGCTTGTTACCCATGTCTTCCCCTCCTCAAGCACTCCCCCTACCCAGCCACACATAAGCTGGCTACTAATTGCTGACCAAAGTATGGCTTCCCTGCAGCTCCTGGAAGAGCTATCTCACCAGCTCCTTCAGGACCGAGCAAAGGGGGCTCAGGCCTCGCCACCTCCCATAGCTCCTTACCCCAGCCCTACACGAAAGGACCTGCTTCTCCAGTAAGTGCTGGGGAGAAAGCGGGTGTGTATCTGTGTGGAAGGGGGTTGCAGGGAGCAGAGTATGCTGAGGTTAGAGCCTGAGGGGTTTGGCGTCATGCCAAGCCTAGGAGGCAAGATTAAAGAGACTAGCTGGGCGCGGTGGCTCACGCCTGTAATCCCAGCACTTTGAGAGGCCAAGGTGAGCGGATCAATTTGAGGCCAGAAGTTTGAGACCAACCTGGCAAACATGGTGAAACCCCATCTCTGGTAAAAATACAAAATTTAGCCGGGTGTGGTGGCAGGCACCTGTAATCTCAGCTACTTGGGAGGCTGAGGCATAAGAATTGCTTGAATCCAGGAGGCAGACATTGCAGCGAGCCAAGATTGTGCCACTGCACTCCAGCCTGGGCAAGGGAGCAAGACTCCGTCTCAAATAAGCAAACAAAAAAGAATAAAGAGGCTTCTCTGGTGGGGCTGCGGAGGAGGGTGGGCCTCCCAGGAAAAGGGTCTTGTCAGGACAACTTCCAGCCTCAGCCGCCTCTCCTGCCTCTGCCTTGGGCAGCATGCAAGAGCTCTGTGAGGGGATGAAGCTGCTGGCATCTGACCTCCTGGACAACAACCGCATCATCGAACGGTAAGGAGCTTTCACCTTGTGTAGGTCAGGGCTGGGTCTTCAAGCTACCCTTGCCTGGGGGGGTGAAGAGTCCCCAAGCCTGCCCATGCAGGTTTGATGACACATGTCCATTTTCCAAGAAGCCCTGTTGAAGCTTAGGCGTTTTCCACAAATGAGTTGACATCCTCAGGAGGTGTAGGGTTCACTTAGAGCCTTTAAAATGTGAGCCTCCATGCTGTCAGGGAGATGGGGGCCTGGAGGCATGGGGTTTGTGCCTGTGTCCAGCTCTGCACTCCATATGCACTCTGTGCCCAAGCTGCCCCAGATGCCTCCTTGAATCACAGCCATCCTCAGGATAGGTGCTGTTTTCATCCCCATGTGCTACCCCAGGAAGCCACAGCGCAGACACCTTGGATACGATGCCCAAGGCCGGTGTTTCTCTGGCCTTGTGGGGCTCCCGTCCCTCCTGCCAATGCTCATGGGCCAGCCCGGGGCTGCAGGATCATCTCCTGATTCGACTCCCCTCCTTGGGGTGCTGAGGGGTCATGAGAGGTTGGTGTGGGAACGCAACAGGGCTCCGACTCTGAGATTGAGATTTTGCAGACCAGTAAAAGTTCTTTCTTTTTTTTTTTTCTTGTTTTTTTTTGAGACGGAGTCTCACTCTGTCACACAGGCTGGAGTGCAGTGGTACTGTGTCGGCTCACTGCAACCTCCATCTCCTGGGTTCAAGCAATTCTCCTGCCTCAGCCTCCTGAGTAGCCAGGATTACAGGTGCCCACCACCACACCCAGTTAATTTTTATATTTTTAGTAGAGACAGGGTTTCACCATCTTGGCCAGGCTGGTCTCGAACTCCTGGTCTCAGGTGATCTGCCTGCCTTGGCCTCCCAAAGTGCTGGGATTACAGACATGAGCCACTGCGCCCGGCTACGTACCAGTATAGTTCTAAAATAAAACTCGAGAACAACAGAGTTACCAGCTGCTCACATAACCAAGTAAGCACATTTGAAGTAAAAAAAAAAAAAAGCCCTGTCATCTAGTAACCCCACTTTATAAAACACATTTTACCATCAAAGAGAGATAACCTCAGGATAAAGGATGGTCCTTGCTTGCCCTGAAGGCCAGCGGCCCTGTTTATATACATGTACACACGTGCACGCATCTCCCACTCCTGCCTGTCATCCTCGTGTCTGTCATTTTCCTGTCTGAGAACCAATGGCAGGGTAGAGTCAGCAGAGATTCCTACAGGATTTCAATCCTGACCCTGCTTCTTACCAACTGCGTGACCCTGGGAGGTGTGTTCAGCTTTGAGCTTCAGTTCCCTCCCCTGTGAGACAGGAGTAATAATTTCTACCTCATGGTGTTGACATAGGGATTTAAAAAAATGAGATATGCAAGGTGCTTGCGGGTAGGGGGGTGTGGAGGGAAGGGCTCACTAAATGTTACTTCTTCCCCAGAGGCCACTCCAGTCTCACACTAGAATTGGGGCCAGGAGGTAGGGAAACCAGGAGCAGAGCTTGTGGTTTGTCCCCAGAGTTTCAGAGGGTCCTTGGGTAAGGGAGGAATCTCCTCCCTGTCCTGTTCCAGCAAGAGAACTCATCCTCTTAAACACCCAAAAAGAGGATATTTGACAGCTTCTTGGAAGGATTTTCCAAAACAGCCCTCTTGGTCAGGAAGTTCTAATTTTAGTGCCAACAAAAATTGCTCTTGCTGTGATATGTCATCTATTTGCAGATAGCTCAAAACTTTATTTTAGTGAATTTTCACTTCCTTATTCAGAGCTGTAGCCAAAGAGCCAAATGAATCCATTTAAACTCCTTTCCCCTCCTAAACCTTGGCTACACAATGGAATCACCAGGGGAGCTTTTAAAAGTACAGATGCCTGGGTCTTGCCCCAGAGACTCTGGGTACAGCTTGTGGTTAGGATTTGCATGAGCTTTCCAAGTGATTCCAACATATAGTCAGAGGTGAGAGCCAGTGGGTTCTTGTCAGGGAGTGAGGGTGCTACAAGGGGAGAGCTGAGGACTTGAATGGCTCAGTGTTCTTGAAAGCTAATTGTGCTGGGCCCTGGAGTGTGGTCTGCAGGCCTCTCCAACAGGTGGGCACTGCTAGCCTGTACCTTTTCTTGTAGGCTAAATAGAGTCCCAGCACCTCCTGATGTCTGAGCTCCATGGGGCGCATGAGGCATCCTGAAGCATTAGAATGATTCCAACACTGCTCTTCTGCACCGTGAGACCAACCCAGGGCAAGATCCCATCCCATCACATCAGCCTACCTCCCTCCTGGCTGCTGGCCAGGATGTCGCCAGCATTACCTTCCACTGCCTTTCTCCCTGGGAAGCAGCACAGCTGAGACTGGGCACCAGGCCACCTCTGTTGGGACCCACAGGAAAGAGTGTGGCAGCAACTGCCTGGCTGACCTTTCTATCTTCTCTAGGCTCAGGTACTGCTCCTCCATGCCCATGGCTGGGCCGTGGGGAGAAGAAGCTCTCATACGCCCTCCCACTCCCTCTGGTTTATAGGACTTCACTCCCTAGCCAACAGGAGCGGAGGCCTCCTGGGGTTTCCCCAGGGCAGTAGGTCAAACGACCTCATCACAGTCTTCCTTCCTCTTCAAGCGTTTCATGTTGAACACAGCTCTCTCCGCTCCCTTGTGATTTCTGAGGGTCACCACTGCCAGCCTCCGGCAACATAGAGAGCCTCCTGTTCTTTCTATGCTTGGTCTGACTGAGCCTAAAGTTGAGAAAATGGGTGGCCAAGGCCAGTGCCAGTGTCTTGGGGCCCCTTTGGCTCTCCCTCACTCTCTGAGGCTGCAGCTGGTCCTGGGACATGCAGCCAGGACTGTGAGTCTGGGCAGGTCCAAGGCCTGCACCTTCAAGAAGTGGAATAAATGTGGCCTTCGCTTCTGTTTCTGGTGGCTCTCCCTGGGCTGTGTCTGCAAGGCAGGGAAGGCTCTCAGCTGGGTGTGCTTGGCAACCAAGTGGGGTCTGGGCGGGGATCTGTGAGAAGTGCTGGGAAATGGGGGTGGGAATTGGTCATGTCCTGATTTCTGCCTTTCCCCTAAATGGGCCCTAATTTCAAGGAAGAACCCAAGGGGTGCCTTCCCATTCCTTCCATTCTCTTGCCCCCGCATCATTTGGAAAGCTGTGTGAGGGGCCTGGAACTTAGGGAGAAAGGTATTCTTCTTTTTTTTTTTTCCTTCAAACCCACCATGTAAGTGGCTACTGCTTTTTTCCCATCTCCACCGCTATTCAAAACCTAGGCTATGTCCTAAATAGTGGGTTTGAATAGTATTATGGGTTATTTTAAGCATTCCTTCATTTTGTCTAGAATCTAGAGTGGTGCCTGGGCAAGGCATTCTGACTTTTGCAAACTGCTTGCAAATTTACCTCCAGCCTTCCCATAAACCAGAGCTGGACTACCCACCTACCTGGGTGGGTGAAGGAAGGGGAAGGGGAAGGGGAAACGCAGTAAGGTAGCCCCAGTAGGAGAGAGAGATGAGTGGGAAGCCCCACTGTGTGCTTCGAAGCGTGAAGACAGCATTATGCTTGACTGGAAATAATCCCAGAGATCCTTCCTGCCCATCTTCATGGGAGCCCCCACATCCTGAGGCCACTCTACTCACCTGGTAGGGCCAGAAATGGGGAAGGGTGAGTCCTGGAGGCTTGTGTCCTCTGTGGTGCTTCTCTGAGCAAAGACCAGCACTCTAAAGGCCTGGGGGAAGGTGGCTGGAGGTTGTTTCCTTGCATCAGGCCCAAGTGGCTTTGTGTTTGTTATTTGGGCCTCAAGCCCATGGAGTCACTTAAGCCCAGGGGTTCAAGTCCTGGGGCCTCAGAGACCAGCTGCTGCCTTGATGTTCCTGGGTACTAGACCACCTCTCGTCCACTCTGCTGGCCTGAATTTCTGGCCAACACTCCCAGCCCATGAGTGGCCCTTCAGGGAAGTCCCACAATGGGTTTTCCCTGGCAGCAACAGCTGCTGTGGACCCCATGTGCTTGGTGGAGCTCAGTGAAGGAGCCAGGGGATCCCTGAATGCCAAATGCAGATTTTTAGGAGATGATATGATCCAGGCTGTATGATCTCATGAGCAAAGCCTATGAGATGTGGCGGACAAACTCACTCAAAGGCTTCAGTTCAGTTTTTTTTTTTTTTTTAATTTTCCTTCTTTTTTTTTTTTTTTTTTTTAGGCAGGGTTTTGCTCTGTTGCCCAGGTTGCAGTGGAATGGTATAATCTTGGCTCACTACAGCCTCGACTCACTGTAGTGATCAAGCGATCACCACTACTACTCACTGTAGGACCAAGCAATCCTCCTGCCTCAGCCTCCCAAGTAGCTGGGACTACAGGCGTGCACCACCACACCCAGCTAATTTTATATTTTTTGTAGAGATGAGGTCTCACTATGTTGCACAAGCTGGTCTTGAACTCCTGAGCTCAAGCAACCCTCCTTTCTTGGCCTCCCAAAGTGTTGGGATTACAGGTGTGAGCCACCGTGCCCAGTGGCTTCAGTTCATTTCTATGCAAGGCAGAGCTGCTGACATCAGTGCCTCCCTGGATCTGAGGTTCTGCAGAGCTGCTGATTCCATCTCAGTAGGAAATGAGGAACTGGACCAAGACCCAGAACAACCCATAAGATCCTCAGGTGTCTGAAGACCTCTTTAATGTACCTCTCCATTCTCTGGAGTGATTCCTAACATAACACTTAAAATGAAAAGAGCCCATTCAGTTCACCAGACATGATCTGAGCCCTTACAGTGTACCAGGCCCACGGGATGCTGGAACTACAGAGGTGACTAAGCCACCTTTCTGGCTCATGGGGAGCTCACCTCTGTGGGGGAAGACAGGTATGCCACAGATAGCTTCCCATCATGGAAGAGGTGCTATGCTAGGAATGCAAACATCCAGTGTGGTCCCGACTCACCATCCTCACAGGGGAGGGTGCTTAGGTCAGGCTGGGAAACTTCCTAAGTGTCAGGGAGTGACTGAGAGCAGGTGACTCCAAAGTGGTCTTAGCAGGTGAGCAGGTGATACCTAGCAAAGAAGGTGTGGGAAGTATTCCTGACCGTGGGAGCAGCAGTGGCACAGGCATGGGAAGAGCTACTAGTATTTCTATATGACTGGAGAGTAGGTTAAAGTAGGATGCTGGTATTGTGGAAAGGGAGGAGCCAGTCCAAAAGGTCCTTGCAGGCCACACTGAGGAACTTGAGCTTTACCCCAGAGGACCACAGAGAGGTTTTAGGTCAAGTCCAATTGGTATTTTAAAGATACTACTCCTCGGTGCCCGTGTGGTGAGTGGAAAGTTGTGGGTAGGAATAGATTAGCTATGTGCATAAAGTGCCTAAAACTCAATATTATTATTATTATTATTATGTGAGACGCAGTTTTGCTCTTGTTGCCCAGGCTGGAGTGCAATGGCACTATCTCGGCTCACCGCAACCTCTGCCTCCCGGATTCAAGCGATTCTCCTGCCTCAGCCTCCTGAGTAGCTGGGATTACAGGCGTGTGCCACCACGCCCGGCTGATTTTGTATTTTCAGTAGAGGCGGGGTTTCTCCATGTTGGTCAGGCTGGTCTTGAACTCCTGACCTCAGGTGATCCACCCGCCTCGGCCTCCCAAAGGGCTGGGATTACAGGCATGAGCCACCGCACTGGCCCCAAACACAGTATTATTAACACAATAGTTCTCTGCATACTCTGCTCACCTTCCCCATCCCCTCCCCACCTCATTCAGCTATGAGCCCCTGCACAGGGTAGGTAGAGGAAACAGAAGTTCTTGTCTCATATGGGCTGAGTCGGGGGCTCAGATCAGTCACAGATATCTGGGAAGATTCCATGTGGCATTCAGATTCATGGCTAGCAGCCTCTTAAAACAGGCTGATCCAAGCTAAAAGGGGGCCTAACTGGAAGGATGAGGGGGCCTGTCCCAGGAACCCAGGCTAGAAGTACAGTCAGCTCTGGAGGGCAGGGCGCTACAGGGCTATATCTCTCTTTCTCTCCCAGAATCCACACAGTTTCCTCTCTTGAGACTGGTGTCCTGGTTTCAAAACACATATTCTGGGACCCCACTCAGCTCCTGAATCCAATCCGTAAGGGTGTGGCGCAGGAATCTGTATTATTGATGAGCTTCCCTGGTGATTCTCACACCAGCTCAGGTTTGAGAACACTGAGGCAGAGTTTACAAAGATCCTGCAGAGGGCATGTGAATGGCCCAACAGAGGCCAATTGGCAGTGCGTGGTACACTGGACCAGGCACCCCACCCCACACCCACCCTGAGAGCTGAGGCCAGGGCAGCCAGTCTAAGGACAGGATGGATATCAACCATGGCCAGGCCACCCTCCTACTGGAACCACCGTTTGCTTTCATGGAGCCACCTTGCTTCAGTATCCTCACAGGATTGCTGCAACTGGTCATTTTGGGTTCACTTCCAAACTGCTTCAAAGATTTTTATTTATGTTTATATATTTATTTTTTTTAAGACAGAGTCTCACTCTGTCGCCCAGCTGGAGTGCGGTGGTGCGATCTTGGCTCACTGCAACCTCTGACTCCCTGGTTCAAGTAATTCTCCTGCCTCAGCCTCCCAAGTAGCTGGTACTACAGGCATGCACCACCACGCCCAGCTAATTTTTGTATTTTTAGTAGAGACAGGGTTTCACCACGTTGGCCAGGATGGTCTTGATCTCCCGATCTCGTGATCTGCCCACCTCAGCCTCCGAAAGTGCTGGGATTACAGGCGTAAGCCACCGTGCCCGGCCTATATTTGTATTTATTTATTTATTTATTTATTTATTTGAGACAGAGTGTCACTCTGTCCCCCAGGCTGGAGTTCCATGGCGTGATCTCGGCTGACTGCAACCACCTCCCAGGTTCAAGCCATTCTCCTGCCTCAGCCTCCCGAGTAGCTGGGTCTACAGGTGCCCACTACTATGCCTGGCTAATTTTTGTATTTTTAGTAGAGATGGGGTTTTCACCATGTTTGGCCAGGCTGGTCTCAAACTTCTGACCTCAGGTGATCTCTCTGCCTCGGCCTCCCAAAGCGCTGGGATTATAGGCGTGAGTCACCGCGCCCAGCCATGCTTGGATGATTTTTTCAAGGGTGGAATTCTGGCTTCTTTTCCCCCATCTCACAAAGGATCCTTAATCAGGCAACCCCAATGGGAAGTGTTAAGGAATGAGCCAGGCTGACCTGAAGTAGCTTCAGTTTCTGTTCCTTGGAAGCTCAGAATGACTGCGGCTGGAGCAGTGTGGCTCCCTTCCCTTCATTCTTCAGCGGAGACAGAGGAGGAGGGGTGAGATAAGAGGTGGGAGTGAGAAAGGAGAGAGGGAGGGGGAGATGAAGAGGGATGGAGAGGGAGAGAGTGGATAAGCAGGGCACAGGGAGAGGAAGCAGAAAGGAGAGGCAAGAGAGGGAGACACAGAGCACAGAGGAGGAGACAGGTGGGGGCTGGGGTGGGGCAGGGAGAGCCTGTGAGGTCACCCAGGCCACCCTGCTCTCGCTGGTCTGTTGTAACCCAGTCCATGGCTTCCTGCCACTGCAGTGGGCCCAGGGCTGGCTTAGTGCTGGAATGCAAGTGGCTGTGGCTTGGAGCCTCCCCTCTGGCTGAGGGAAAAAAATTGCTGACAAATCTGCTTGGAATATCTGAGTTTTTCCAACGCAGAAAGAAAACACACACACACACACACACACACATGCCAGTCTTATCATAAGCCTGGCAGAGCAGCTCAGGATGGAAAAATTTCATAATTGAGATGGATGGAGGAGGTGCCACTAAAACTGGTGGAAAACAAGCCCCACCTGCCCCCACTCTACGTGATGACACCTTTCCAAGAGCCCTCAGATCCCTCCCTGCTTTTGTCCCCCCTTGATCTGCCCTTCTTGTCCCCAAGTACTGTCAAGGACCTAGGAGATCCCCTTGGGAGCACTGGAGTTTGGTGACATACAGAAAGCCCATTCCACCAAGAGTTGAGATGGTGCCCCACCAGCCCTCAACCCTGGCCAGCTACAAACATCTGGAGGCAGAAAATTCACCCAGTGACCAGAATCTTGGAGGAGGTACATGAGTCTTAAATGGAGCTCCCAATACTACTCCAACTTCTACCCAGCCCCAGCAGGTCCTCGGGGACCCTCCATCCTCCCCAAACCAAACGATTCCTCCATCTCTCCATCTCTGGGTGCAGGAGGCGTGGCTTGAAGAGACGTTAAGAAAAAAAATCCTGGAATAGGTACAGGTTAATGGGCATCTCCAGTTAGCCCTGCACAGTGAGATCAGAAAGACCACTAAGACCCAAGCAAGGGAGGCAAACATGTACAAACTGAGCTGCAACTCATGTTAGGATAATCTGAACTTCAAAGGCACAATGGGCTTCTTGTGAGATCCCAGGGAAGGAGCCATGAGTGAGGTCTGGGTGACTGTGAAGGCTCTGGAGGACCTGGCGTTTGGACTAGACCTTGGGAGTGGAGCAGGGTTTCCATAGGGCGAGGAAACTGGGGAAAGATTTTGCTGATCCTTCAAGCTGCACCTACAAAGTGAGATCAGAGATTCTGAGCCCTGCCCTTTCTACCACACCAGCTGGGCAGGACAAAGGCAAATTCATGGATCTGAGTGGATATGAGTCCAGACTGTGATACCTGTTTGGGCCAGTCACATGACTTCTCTGAGCCTTGATTTTCTCACCTGTAAAACAGGAATGCCAGCCATTTCACAGAGTTGCCATGAAGATGAAATCATTCAAGCCAAAAGTGCCTGCCGCATAATAGATGCTCAATGTATGTTTCTTGAGCAGATACATGTAACATATGGCACTTTACAAGGGATTTCTTTCACAAACACATTTTGATCCTCCAACAACATTTTGTCATGGTCCCTGCTCTCAGTCTAGTAATGTAAAATATTACTGACCCCCATCACACATTGCAAGCAGCACTCACTTCTTTGGAAAGCTGAGCTCTGTATGCAACATGCTGCCCAAGAAGGAAAGGAAGCAGCACTGGAGACCTGTGTTTCGTAGCTAACCAAGATAAGGGCATTTTTTTCCAAATGTCTGTGGAGGGGGTCACACCATTTTAACTATTTACTGCTGTAACCCCATTTTTAAAGTGTAGTCTGTGAGCCATCTGAATCAAAGTCTCTTGCAAAATCCAGGCCAAAATCCAGACATACTGAATCAGAGGGTCAGGTCCCAGAATAGGCATTTTGAACAAACTCAGGTTCATAAAGCTTGAAAAGTTTTTGGGGCTGTTGTGCCTGTTGTTCTCTTAGTCTGGGACACTCTTGTCCAGATTGACAAAGGGCTTGCTTCATTCAGATCTGCTTAAATGTCTGCTCCTCAGAAAGGTCTTTCCTGACTACTCAATCTAATAGAGTAGCCTCTATCACCTTCATCCCCTTAATGTGCTTGATTTTTCATCAAAGTGCTTACAACCTGACATCATATTACTCTTGTGTCTGTTTATTGTCTGGCTCTTTCACTAAATGCAAGCTTCATGAACATATCCATTTCACTGTTGTACCTTTAGTGCCTAGAACAGTGCTTGATACATAGTGGATATCAGAGAATTACTCATTAAATGCATGAATAACTGCTCTATGCCCTTGAAGATTGCACTGGCCATTAGTGCTGATTGCCAAATATTTCCAGCTCTTTCCCCTTCTGAGCACAAGGTAGAATTGTACATCTGCTCCTGTTTGTAGAGTGGGGTCATATGACTAGTTCTGGCCAATAAGCTGTGAGCAAAAGTGACTGGAGCTTTTAAATGCTGATGTGGGATCCTCCAGGCTCTCTCAATTTCCCTTTGGCACAGTGACTGGCAATATTAGACATGGTGAGTCTGATGAGAAGAGAGCCCCTGCCAACCTGCAAAAGGCATGTAATGTGAGCGAGAAAGGAGTCTGTTATTTCAGGGCACTCAGCTGTGGAGCTTATTACTACAGCATAACCTAACTTGTCCTGACTCTTACAGTGATTCCATGTAGACAGTTGTGCAACTGTCAGAATCCCTGGGAGTTCCCTGAAAGCTTCGGGGATTTCAGGCAACTTCAGACGCCTCAAAGTCAAACAAAACCAAAAATGTCCCCTTCAGGAAGTCAGGCCATGTTCTGTCCTTCCGTTTTCCTTCTTACTAGGGAACTTGGGGAGGGAGGGTGGGCGGCAGCAGTTAAACAACTCACCCAATAGGAAAACCAGCACGCTCTGGGACCACCTCTGAAGTGATCTCACACCCTGACCACACACTCTAAACTCACTGTCATAATCCTTCTCCTTGGTCAAAAATAAAAGCAGCACACCCACTCTGTTGGGAGTGAGTCACAAACAGAAAAAAGTCGATGGGTCTGAGCCAAGAGGATCTACTAACAAGGGGAAAGATCTCCCAGTGGAGGTGTTTCAGCAGATGCTGCGGTCTTACCCTTGTAGCCTGGATGACCAGACAGATCCAAAAAAATGTTAAAGTCCAGGCATCTGACACTACCCCAGCAATGTCCCGAGCTTATAATGAGACTAGAGTTTCTTTAGCACTTCTTCCCTGGGGAAGAAGGAATACTCTGCTGTTCATGTGGGGTGTGTGTGTGTGTGTGTGTGTGTGTGTGCGCATGGGAGCAAGAAAGAAGTCTATGTGTGTGTCGTGGGTTGGTGGGGAAATGCTATTTCAAGGAAGAAGGGGACTGGGCTGGGAAAACTGGCATCAGAGGAGACATGCCCCAGCCAGGGAACCTCACGTTGAGGTTAAGGAGGGCAACTGCCCGCCCCAACTCTAATTTCTTGGCTCAAGGAGATGAACTTTAAGATAAACTTTATGATAAATTTTTTGATTGGTTACATGGAGTTATATGATTAATATCTCCATTTTCATCTCTGTTCCCACCCCAGAAGCCAAATGTAGGGCTCTGGCCCTGCACAATCTCCTCCCACATTCATGCTAAGAGCAGCCACTGCCACTCCACCAAATCAGAGCTGCAGGAGGAAAACAAAAACTAGAGCATTTTTCTGTACAGCCCAGACAACTGGGGAAGAGTTTTATGCCTGATGGTTTCAGATAGCCCTCAGTTTCCCGTGGCCAGAGATGACGCTCCTCCTCATGAGTCTCTCTATCCAGGAAATCTAGGCTGGGCTGCCCAAACCATGCTTTGAGGCTGCAGGGAAGGACAGAGATGGAGACTGTTAGCAATTATTTCACAAACGGCTTTTCAAAGCCGATCTTCCAGGGATGCACTTGTTGTCAGATCCCTGCTGCTTCTTGCCCCACCAGGCTGTCACTCAGAGCTCAAGCTGTTTCCATGCCCAGGACCTCACCCACCCACTGCACTCCAGGAAGGGGATGAGTCTCAAGTGTGTGGAGATGGGTAACAGAGTGTGGACACAGCAAATTTATATGGAATACAGATTTCTGCAACAACCCCAAGAGAACTGCTTGCAGAAAAAGTGGGAGATTAAAATAAGAGACCACAAGGGCAAATTGTATTTTCCCTTTTACACCTTCAGCAGAAAGTATTCAGGAATAGCCCTCACTGGGCTTTTATCTGTCAGGTCCACTGAAGTACACTTGTCCTGGGGAGAAGGAACAGAGAAGCCCATTCTCAGAATCACCACCTCAGACCTAGAGCAATGGTTTTCCAAGTTGGGTCCCTGGATCAATAGCATCAACACCTGGGAACTTGCTAAAAATGAGCCATCTCAAACCCCAGCCCCAGACCTATAGATTCTGAAACTTTGGGGATGAAGCCCAATAATCTTAACAAGCCCTCCAGATGACTGTGATGCATACCAAGGCTTGAAAACCACTGATGTAGCAAAAGCAAGGTTAGGAGAGGGAAGAGGAAAGGTAGAGGAGGGGTGGGGCAGAGGCGGTGGCCTGTGGCTTACACCCCTCATCGGAGCTCCTCTGTTTGGTAGCACTGTGGGGTTGACTGTCCTATGGGTCATTCCTCAGAAACCACCTCATAGGGTGAGCTCCCGCCTCTGGTGAGCCCCCAGAGCCCCAGGAACCTCTCCTCTGCTACAGATTTGGGAGGCAGAGGACTATGATTACCGTGAGGGAGAAGCCATGGAGCAAAGCTAGCTGGGAATTCCCTGGCCACTGGACTCTGGAAATCTTAGGAATTACCTAAAAATTACCTCCAAGGGAAAAACAAAAAGCAAAAGTGAAGATTCCCCTACGAAGCACTAGGGGGAGACCCATCTCTGGCCTGGGAAGAGAAAGGAGAGACCAGGTCCAGAAGAATTTAGACTATTCTTCTAAAAAATGACCACCGCTAGACGGACGAAACCGAACCTGTGTTTTAAGAGGAAAGCTGTGATCACTGAGTCATAATGACGGAGCTGGAGAGTGCCACGTTAACAACCACCTGTCTCCCCACCTCCAGCCCAATGTAGAGTTAACAATACTGGGGCTAGAGAGGGCCCGGGCCCAGGCCCAGGTTCAGAGATCCAGGAGTCCTCCTTATCCATGAGATGGGCCTGTTTCCATGGGCAAAGGTGCCTGTCAGGAACAACTACATAATTTGTGGGAACCAGGGCAAAAAGAAAACGCCTGGCCCTTTGTTCAAAAAGTAAGACTTTCAAGATGGTGACCGCAGAGCGTTAAACCAGACAAGGGTCCATGAAGGCTTGAAGCAAGCCTTCACGGGGGAAAGTGCCGGGAGAAAGGAGATCTCTCTTTGGGTCCCATGAGTGAACCATCCATACCAGGTTCCACTTAGGACATTTAGGGGAACTGGTATCTCCACAGTAATTACTAGAGCAGCTCTGGGGAACGGAGGGTTGGCTAAGGAAGAAAAGCTCCCCCAACCCTTGGGGCGAGGGAGCGTTCTCTCAGTGGAGCCCCCCCAACTCCCCACCACCCCCCACCAGTCTTCCAGGAAAGAGGAATACCCTACCCGGCAGGGCTGCGAAGGAAGGGGAAATCCAACCAGAGCGAAAGTCGCACGCGGACAGCTCTGCCAGCCCTTGGAGGCATCCGGCGGTCACCCACGGGACAAGGCGCGGCTGCGGGAGCGCGCGCGGGGCATTCCCAACCCGCGTCGAGCTCCGCTCTAGAGGGGGCGGCGGGCGGCGACAAGCCGGAGAGAGGAAGGGCCAAGGAGCACGGCCCTCCTGTCGGCACCATCAGCGGGAGAGTGGCGAGCGGACGCCTAGACGGAGGGGCCCTACTCAGACCCCATCGAGCCAGTTCCCAAGCTTTTCCCTCCGACCTGCTCCCTCCCGGGGCGCGTGAGGGTGCGGGTCGGGGGTGAACCTGGTGTTGGGGAAAGTGATTGGCAAGGGAAAGAGGCAGGGCTGAAGGCCTAGGGTCCCCCGCAGAAATGCGCCCTCTGAGCTGTACTGTACAGAGGCGCTCCTCTGCGGAATCCTGCAGCTGCTCCAGGTGAAGACGCCCCCAAATCCACACTCGCGCAGACGTCGCCTGGCACGGACCCTACCCCCTTCGGTCCGTCGGCGGTTCTCTTGGGTCGTCCTTCCTGCCACTCCGACTCTCCCCGCCCCCGCCCCGCCCAGCAGGCTGCGGTTCCTTTAAAGGCGCGCTGGTGTGGGGCGGCCCCTTCTCTCGGGGCTGGCTCGGGAGTAGCGCAGTCGCCAAAGCCGCAGCTGCCAAAGCTGCCGCCACTAGCCGGGCATGGCCATGGCGTCCCCGGCCATCGGGCAGCGCCCGTACCCGCTACTCTTGGACCCCGAGCCGCCGCGCTATCTACAGAGCCTGAGCGGCCCCGAGCCACCGCCGCCACCCCCCGACCGGTCCTCGCGCCTCTGTGTCCCGGCGCCCCTCTCCACTGCGCCCGGGGCGCGCGAGGGGCGCAGCGCCCGGAGGGCTGCCCGGGGGAACCTGGAGCCCCCGCCCCGGGCCTCCCGACCCGCTCGCCCGCTCCGGCCTGGTCTGCAGCAGAGACTGCGGCGGCGGCCTGGAGCGCCCCGACCCCGCGACGTGCGGAGCATCTTCGAGCAGCCGCAGGATCCCAGAGTCCCGGCGGAGCGAGGCGAGGGGCACTGCTTCGCCGAGTTGGTGCTGCCGGGCGGCCCCGGCTGGTGTGACCTGTGCGGACGAGAGGTGCTGCGGCAGGCGCTGCGCTGCACTAGTAAGTGTGAAGGCAGGGGAGGGGCGTGCGGGGAGACCGCAGTCTGGGGGCGAAGGACTGGGAGGGCCCTGGGGCAGGGAGAGAGGGGCCATTACACTCTTTGGCTCCAGGGGAGCCCCTAACATAAGGAGATAACAACCCCTGGGGACAGTCCGCTCCTTAGTTCCCTGCCCGGTATCCTTTAGTGCCTGCCCACTACCTAGGTATGGTTATGCGGTAGTTAACAGATACCTGTCTCCTGACAGGTGCGTGCCTTGGCCCTCCACACACACACACACACACACACACACACACACACACACTCACACACAGGTTGTGGGGGGTGGGTGGGTGATGGCCTCGGCGGCAAGGTCATTCTGTCATCTCCCTGTGCACCCTCATGCTTTTGTTGTGAGTTCTTGGGAGTGGGTTGTGAGACTGCTGTTGAGATGACCGTTTGACCCTTGCTTATTAGGGTTACTGACAAAACGCTTGTTTGTCCGTCCATGGTACAGGCTCAGACCTCTCCTCCAGGGGGACGTATTGGGACAGGGAGGAGACCTTGTTAGACTTTGGATAAAGGCAGGCTGTGAGGCTGCAGAGAGCCTGAAGTCACCCTGAACCCGTGCCCCCTCCTGCCTTTCACCTCTGGCCCCTCAAACCTTTGGACTCTGCTCCAATGTTTGGCTGTGCCCTGCCTCCTCCCCTTCCTCCTCCTGGGTTCCTGCCCTAGTCGTCATGCTCTAACATTACTCAGCTCCTGACAGGGTCCCTTCCTCTCCACAGCCCTCAGGCCCCTCCAGTCACCTCCTGAGCCAGGCGCTTCTCAAAGCCAGAAAACACTGGGCCCCCAGTGTATAGATTTTCTGAGCCAATCTTCAGTCTCCTTGGGGGTTTATTATTTTTCTCCTCCTACAGTTAGGGGTGTGTATGCCTTTAATAGGTGTCCACCCTCCACCCCCACCCCGGCATTTGCTCTTGCGTGTTTAGCAGAGGCTATCCACAGCCATGTGTTCATGTGTTTACATGGATATTTCAAATATCTGAAGCCCAAAGCACAGACAATGGCACAGCCTCTAACAAGCATCTCTGGAAATGGATTGTGGTTTGCATCTTTCAGCAAAGGCCCTTCCCCCATGGCAGCAGCCTCACGTCTCCCATCCAACTGCAGCGCTGGACAGCAGCAGCGATTTCCACATCAGGAAAACCCTACCTTTTTTCTGCCTGCAGTCTGCAGCGGAGGCTGTTCAATGTGCTGCCCGCTGCAGCTGGCTGCAGGGAAATAGAGCTCAGACGCTAAGCCTGGGTCAAGTGGAAGGGAAAGATTGGAAGGGCAAGTGGGTGCTGCTCTTTCCTCCACCAGAACCCCCAGTTCAGGTGCTAATTAAGAAGGAAGGAGTAAAGGTTTGTAGAGGTACATGTTGTGGGTAGAGGGGCTGCTGTCCCTTGGTAAATGCCTTTGACTACAGTAGAATCGAATGCAACTTATCCTTGGATGTGTTGGCAGCTTTTGCACTTTCAAGATTCCCTTACTGCATCCAACAACCCTACACACAGGGAGAGAGGCAGGGGCCTCACTGAAATGGGTTTTATCATAGCTGGAATCCCAGGAAATCTGCTTCGTTGGCATTCTAGTTTGTAGTTAGACTTTGGGGGACTGTATCACTTGTTGAAGATTTTGCACATAGTTTTGTGATTTTCTTTTTTTTTTTTTTTGGTTTGGTGATAATGGTGCGTTTGTGTGTATTTGCGTGTGCCTGTGTGTGAAACTCCATGACTAAATGAATTGATCCTTACGTCACATCAGAATTGTCGATCTCCTTTGATTAAGTCATACATCGTTTCTAGTGGCAGGAAGATCTAGGCCCCCGGGCAGTACCTCTGACTTTGTGTGTGACTTGGTGAGGTCTTTTTACTTTCCTGGGCGCTCATGGCCCCCCACAGACTTGGTTTAATGCTAACGATGTCTGAACACCGGAGGGAAAGCAAAACTGGAATCGAGGGGCTACAGAAAGGAGTCTCTGTTTGTCATGATTAATATTTAACTAATTGTGAACCTATGGCTGGATGGCAAAAGTTGAGAAATGTTCTGATGTGCAGATGAGGGCTGGCAGGTGGAGACACAGCAGGCCAAACTCGCTGAGCATCTTTCTTTAAGTTGAAGATCTGATTCCATGGTGGGGTTGCTTTGTTTTATCTTCATTTTGAAAAGCAAGTGTCAGAAATAGGACTTTAAAAAAAAATCATACTATGCAGTAGTTAAGAGTACAGACTGGAACCAGAGCCCTGGGTTTGAATCCTGACTACCACTTAGTCCCCACGTGAGTCCTGGACATCTCTGTGTTCTGCTTCCTTGTTTTAAAAAAATGGGATAATGATATTACCTACTTCATCATGTTAATCTGAGAATTAAATGGATTAATATACATAAGGCACTCAGAACAGGGCCTAGCAAAATGCAATACGAATGTTGAATTCGATATGATTGTTATTGTCCCCTCCCATCTAACAGCTGTAACAACTAGTCTGGGCTTGTGACACCTCCTAGGATTACCTTTCGAAGCAGTGAGTACAATTTGCGAACTCTGCCTGGTTGCTGAGCTAAGTGGGGAAGTGACTGCCATAGACATCCCAGAAAATTTGGGTATTAGGTGTCCTCTAGAAATGCCACTCCTACCTGATGTCCTGCTGTGGCTGAGGAGACCCTTCTTTGCCTGGCATAGGGGCCACGAAGCCATTGGCTCCTTGTCTTTGTGTTTCTTGCACCCAGCAGAGTGCCAGGCCCAGAGCAGGGTCTCACTACGTGGTGAGTGATGAAAGTGATGGCTTGTTTGTGCTATTAAATATCCCAGCCCTTGGAAACAAGCAGGAGGGCAGTGGGTATGTGAGTGACATCTGTCTGCCCAGGAGACTGACACTGGGTGGGAACCATGTTGGCAGACGGGCATTTTAGTAAGGAAAGCATTTTGGAAAACACTCTTCCCACTGTCTGCCTTTTTAGCAAAAGTTCATCTAACCTAAGCTTACCCCACTTCAAGGTCTGTAACCAACCTCTGGTTAATGCTGGATTTGTGAACAGGGAAGTTCAGAGTTAATATTAATTTCTAGGATTAAAGAACTCCTAGTTGTGAGATAGAGAAGGAAATCCAGTGGGGATCTGTGGAAAGGCAGAGAGAGAACAAAAGGTCCTGTGAGCCCATGTGTGTGTTTTGGGGTAGGGGTGATGGTGATGGCGAGAATGCATTTCTAGCATTCTAGGAGGGAATGGTCAACAGCAAATAACCAGAGAAACTCACTGGCTGCCCTTTGGCTTTATTCTCAGGGACTTCCCCTTACAGATGACGTCCCTTAGTTTTCCTTCTGTAGAAGGCGCATGGAGGTGGCCTTTTACCTTTCATCTCATTTTGGTGGCTGCGTAAGCCATCCTGGACCAGGGGATGGTCTGGCACTTGGAGAAACCTAAGCCTGACTCAAACCCTCCTGGAGATGCTTAGACACACCTTGGCCATTGTCAGTGAATGCCACCTGTCTGCTCCTGGAGTCGGAGTCTCTCTCCAGAGGGGGCGTTATTCAGAGCTGTGAAGTGTTAAGTGATTGGAATTACATGGTTGAAAGGGAGGCCCTCTAACCTCCCCACTCTGTGATAGATTTTAATGATGTTGTGAATACAAGGCCCTGCCATGCAGCCCTCGGGGAAGGGCACCGGGACTATTCTTATTAAGAATGGCTGATATCTCCCTGGGCCTCTAGTCTGGTCTCTCTAGTCTTGTTGCTACGCTATTGGCTGGGTTCAACTCCACTTTCTGCACTTTCTGCACAGCTGGAACCGCCTGCGTGACAGCCCCCGATCCTGCAGACCCATCCCCCGCTTGTGGGTTCTTTGTGAAAAAGGCTCCTGGGACATTGGCATTGATTCTTCCTGTAGCAGAGAAAGGTCTTCATTTCAGGCCTCTCAGAAATCATCCTGTGTTGTTCTGGTGGCTTCTGTATTTATTTACCTTGGGCACTTGGAAGGTATTTGCGCACCCAGCAGCACTGAGTGTGTAGCGTGTGTTTTCCTTGATTTAGCCCCGTGTTTGGCTTTAGAGTTTAAGAAAATGAAGCACAGAAATGGAAATTTTGTTGTTAAAGATTGTGAGAATCCTCCACTCCCAAGCCCTCTCCTACCCCTGGCTCTAACTGGGATCTTCTTCTTGGGCAAGGTCCTGTTGGAGAACGTGTGTGTTAGGGGCCAGGGAAAGGACCTGGAATGCTTTCAAAGAGGCCTTCTGAGCTCCCCACGCTGCAGCCCGTTTTTCCTCTCCTCCCTGCTTCCTGTCTTATCAAAAGATGAAAGTGAAAGGATTAAATGTGCGCTTAATTTTCCCCACTATTCATCAGAGCATGAAATTTTCTGATTATGGAATGTGGGGGGCTTGAATCCCAGGTACAGTCAAAAATGATTAATGCCACTTGTCTGCCAGCCTAATTAGACTTGGTAATGAACGTGTGTGTTTGCCTGCTGATCCTGCGGAGTTATTAGGTGGAAGTGAATTGACATCTCCCCGCAGCATTGAGGGTTTGGTCTGATATCCTCTCTCTTCTCCCCAATTCTACCAGCGAGCCAGCCTGTGCCAAGCCTGGCAGGTAGTCCCTGAGTGACAAAGAAAAGACAGCCCCCAGCCCAGTCCCAAGGGCCCTGCCTCGGTGGGAGAGTGAATTTATCCTGTCAGGGAGCCACCTCCTGTGAAGTGTGAGCAGGTCAGGGGCCAGAGGCTTAGGGGAAGCTGCCGCAAGGCCGAACCCAGGTCTGAGAATGGGTGTAAGAAGAATTCTTTGCATGTCAATAGTGCCTTTTCTCTGAAGAGCCCAAAGTGTTTTCATGCCCGCTGCTACATTCATGCTCAAAATAGTTTCATGAGGTCAGAATACAGGGATACAGGGATGCTTAGCTCAGCTGAAAGGGAATTACCTGGCCAGGAGTCACCTGCTGGCTTTGCCAGGGACAGTGGTAAAGTTAGAACCTCTCGGGCGGGCCTCATTCTGACAGGTCTTCAAGGCTTTGGTGCTGTCTCAGGCCCTCAAGCCATTTCCCCCGCTTTGGGCTTCAGAGTCAGCACCTCTGTGTGAGAGGCTGCTACCTGAGATGGGATGGCCATGGGTGGGTCCCAGCTCCTGCACCCCAGTGTTCTCCCACAGGGCTCTCTCTGGCTCCCACACCCACCCCTCATTCCTCAGTTTCCCCATGGAGGGCAGCTGCTGGCATTCTTGCTCTGCCCAGGCTTACTATGAAGGCTGCTGAGGAACCTGTAAACACATCTGTGGCCTCACCAGAGGCCCTTCCTGTTCGCATTCCTCAGATGGCAAGGTGAGTATTCTTGGGTGGGTGAGTATTTGTGGGTGTGCAAAGCATGCAAGCTCCCCACCCCCAGCCCTTCTGAGGGAACCATGTTCCTGGGGCTCAGTCAGCACCAGCTGGTACGATCTCCTTCTCACAAGCTTGCAGACCTGGGTCTGTGCTGGTGGCAGGATGTTTTCTGCCTCCCTGCAGGGTCTCGCTCTGTCTCTGCTGACTCTGGGCACCTGCCCCTCCCGCAGGGCTCTGTTCTGACTCTCCATGGCTGGGTGGGGAAGGGCTGGCGGCAGCTGGGAAGGCCGGGCCTGACTGGGGAGATGGTTTTGCATTTAGTCATTTTCAGTTTTTTTCCAAGAGTTTTGGCAAGCCTTTCTCCACATGTTCCGGGCTGGATCTCAGGGTCGGAAGGGGAACAGAGCCAGTTTTGGGGCTTAGGGGAAACAGCGAGGAGGCTGAGGTGATGATGTTAGACCAGGCAGAAGGCTGGGTTCCCTGGGGGCACTGGTTTAAGTGGAATAACGTCGGGGCTTGGGAGCAGTCATGGGTTGCCCCACCCCAAGGTCAAGACTATCTTGACTCACACCTGGGGAAGTGACTTTTGAGTTTTTTCTGAAGCACTCATAACTGTGCTGAGGAGACTCGGGCAGAGCCTGGTAGACCCCAAGAACTCTCCATGGTGTGGTCTTTGGCTGAAGTGGCCCACAAGGCCATGCCGGGCCTGTTCTAGCATGCCTGTGGTTCCTAGAGTACACAAAGGTTTGTGAGAGATGTACCCATTGGGAAATCTTTGAGGTTTGATTCTCTTTTTTTACCCTTTTTGGAGAGGAAGGAGGAAGAGCAGTGGGGTCCCTCCTGGCATTGTAGCATGTGTCCAGCCTCCCAGAGGAGAATGCCCCACTTTGGCTGAGGAGTCTGGTGACCCCTGGGAATTGTAGCAGGCTCTAGATTTTCTTTCGGATTTTCCTACCTATAACTACTGCCCTGGCCCCATTTGAGGGCATGGGGCAGAGGGGTCGGGGGGAATGCAAGATGTGCGTGCTGAGGGTCTATAAGAGGGGTGGTGTTGGAAAGAGTAGTCTGTTCATTTTTGTGTGGCACTGAGCAGGTGAGTGGATGGCTGAGTGGATGTCATTTACCTGTGACAGGTTTATTCTTCAGTGGAGGGCCTATGTGCCACCTTCTGCTCCCCATTCCTGTTTTTCAAACAAACATATTTCCAGGGTGGGGCAGGATCTTATTTAGACATCTGCAATGGCCATTGGCTGGGGCTGCTAGAAAATTAAAACGTGGCTTACATAGACCTTTAAGAGATCAGACTCCAGGTTCATGAAAGTCAGGCCAAAAAGAAGAGTGATGTTCTTATTTTTTTTAATCCTTTTATGTTTTGCTTCTACTGGATGCTAGAGCTGGAAAAGAATTATCATTGTGTTTGCTGAAGATACAAGCTGGCATTCTGCGAACCTGCTAGGATGGGAATATTCACATGCAATAGGAAGAGTTGAGAATGGCAAAGAAACTGTGGGAGCAGAAATAACTTTTGTTGCACTTGGCTGTCACTAAGGCCATTTGATGTGCACTGCCTCTGTCAGGATTACAATTCTCTTGTTTCGTCGGTAGAGCTGATGTAATCAGGGCCATCTCATAGATGAGGAAACACAGCATTCAGGGAAGTCAAATGACTTCACTAAGATAACCCAGATCATTAGTAGCAAAGCCAGCACCAGAACCCAGCATGGCATTTTGCTTTAGGCTAATATCATTGATCACGCAAGTTAGTTGAGTTTACTTATTCATCTGCTGCCCTTCTGCCGGTGAATGCTGAAATGTCCAAAAAAGGAGGTACAGGAAAAAAAAAGGAGGTGAGCCCTATACAAGCTAGAGAATCAGCCAGGGCCGGGTAATTGAGAGTTGGCTCCACTTAAGCCAGTTTTCAACAATCAGTTTCTAAATTGATCGTCACCATGTGCAAATCATGAGATCTTTAGACAAAGGGTGAAGTTTTTCCAAATCCTAAAATGAAAGAAATAAGTGTGTCTCTCCCCGCTCCAACCTCACCCCGTAGGTGTTCAGGGTGTGTAGGGGGTGGGCCTGGAAATGCAGGTGGAGGATCTTTTTCTGTTCCACTCCTCCTTCTTGCCATGGCTTGGCTCTCAGAGTTCATGACACAGGACTAGTCAGGAACCAAAGTGAAATTAACAGACTGGATCCTAGAGGGGACAGCTAGGGTGAGGAAGAGATGGATAGGGACTGGACAATAATCTGAAGTTGCCTAATGGACCTCTGGCTCTAATCTCAGGCAGTGATGTGGCCCCATGAGAAAAAATACATCTGGGGAAACCTCCCACCCCCAAGCCAGCTCTGACTCTCTATATATTTCTCCAGGTCCGTCTCTCATTTGGGAACAGGTACCATTGCTTACTTTTCTTGCTGATTTGCAGGAGGGTGTTTTTTCTATCCAAGTTGAATGGAAGTTGGAGACTTGGTGGTTTCTGCTGAAAGAATTATGTGGATTATTTTTTGCATCTGAAGAAAGTATTAACCTCCCCCATCTCAAAAAAAACCTCAGAGATGCCTTATTATTCAACTGGAACAACAGATTCCAGCTGTAACATGAGAGTTTTGAGAGAAAGGATTGAGCACATTGTCCATGAATATCTACCCTAGTGATGAGTGTTTTTTAAAAGCCATCTGGAGGTAACTTTATATAAAATAGGGTGATAATATATTGTACCCCAGCAAGTAAGATGGTGAAGGTTGTTGCTTCAAATTATGCTGGGCCATGGCTGAACTTGCCTCCAGCATGGAGGTCATTGAGTCATTGCTTAGATGTCAGAGACAGCAAGAGGTCATTGCAGGCATTTCCCTGTCTCTAGGTAGTGCTCCTCCCAGACCATCATTACAGTAGAAAAATCTATCTAGTTTTCCAAAGGTCAGGAATGAAGATCCTAGAGCTTCTGAAAGCCCCATCTCCAGACTCTGCCAGTTCTTTCCTGTTGTCTTTCCCAATGGCTTAACCTGTCAAAGAACAGCTCAGTGATGAGGAGAAAAGAGAAGTGAGGTCAGCATATTCTGCAGCCCAAACGGGGCATTCGGAAGGGATTTCCCTGCATTACACGTGACTTTTTTTTTTTTTTTGAGATGGAGTCTCATTCTGTCGCCCAGACTGGCGTGCAGTGGTGCAGTCTCGGTTCACCGCAACCTCTGCCTCCTGGGTTCAAGTGATTCTCCTGCCTCAGCCTCTTGAGTAGCTGGGACTACCGGTGCATGCCACCACACCCGGCTAATTTTTTTTTTGTATTTTTAGTAGAGATGGGGGATTTACCATGTTAGCCAGGATGGTCTCAATCTCCTGACCTCATGATCCGCCTGCCTCAGCCTCCCAAAGCGCTGGGATTATAGGCATCAGCCACCACGCCTGGCTGTGACTCATATTTTAAAGTTCCCCCAGCAACCCTGTGTTCTCTTCTTTGAGGGCGGGGATGGGAATGAGCCCTTGCCTGTGCTCAGCCAGGCAGGACTTCCTAGGCCCTCTTGGAGATCTTGGGTGCAAGGACCAGCGGGGCAAGGAACTTGGCCCCCACCCCTTGTTTGATGGTCCCAAGTGTCATTTCAGGACCCGGACTTGCTTATGCCCTTCTTCTGGTACAGAGGTTGCTTGGTAAACTAGAGAGGGCCACAACAAAGGCCATGGGCAGCTCCCTTCTCCCTGAGGAAGCATTAGGGAGAAAGAATCAGTCCGCAACTGAGGAAGGGTGGCATCTGAGCACAGACGTATAAGTGCATCTTCCACCAGAGATTCTGAAAGTGTGTGAGTCCTCTGAGGTGGATTTCCTCTGGTTAAGGGATAGGTGTCCCTGCTGGGCATGGAGGCTTCACCCCTGTAATCCCAGCACTTTGGGAGACTGAGGCAGGATGATCTCTTGAGTCCAGGAGTTCGAGACCAGCCTAGGGAACATGGTGAGACCCCCCCCCCACCTCTACAAAAAATATAAAAATTAGCTGGGTGTGGTGGTGCCCACCTGTAGTCCCAGCTACATGCTGGGGGGTGGGAGAATCACTTGAGCCCAGGAGGTCGAGGCTGCAGTGAGCCATGATTGGACCATTGCACTCCAACCTGGACAACAGAGCAAGATCCTGTCTCAAAAAAAAAGAAAAAAGAACAAGTGTCCCTCCTTCATGGTAAACTGGTCCCCGCTAGTGGTTGGCAGGTGAGTCCTGTCATCTCTGGGCAGCCTGGGAGGGGCACCCCTCTCTAGTGGCTTTTCTGGAAGGCTCTGCTGCCTGTCTGGTGCCAGTCTTCTGTCTTGGACTGGGAAACAGGGCCTCCCAGAACTTTTCTACTAGGGCTTGGCAGCTTCTGGGAGTCAGAGTGAGAGAACACCTGTGAGTACTGTTTTGGGGCAAGAGAACAATATTTCTGCCCTTTAGTGACAGACTGATCTTTTCTCACCACCCCACACCCATAGGGTCGCATCCGCTTCTGCTCAGGTATCTAGTCTCAGATAAATGAATGGCCTGACCCTCTTAAAGCAACACCACCTCCTTATGGGCCCCTCCCCAACCCTGGGCTTAGCATGGGAGGATGTGAATTAGCCCCAGTTTGTCCCTTAGGAGCCTGTACAGCTGGTGAAGCATTAGTAATCCACCATCCCCAAAGAAATCCATTAACGAGCTCCTGGGCTGGGCACGTGGTGTGAGGTAACCGATCACTTCTGTCGTCTGAAACTTTGGAGACATTGATTTTCAGACTCACAGGCGCGACTGAGAAGTGAGGCTCGGGGCAGGCTCTTCCCTGCAGCCTGTTTGGTGGGGGCATTTTTATCTTATCAAGCTAAAAGCCCCAGGAATAGAAAGTTTTCCATTGGGGGAGGTGGAGGGGAAAGGACCTCAGTGCGGAGACAGAAGGCATCGTCAGTCGGTGAGGGTACCAGAGCCTGAGGGTCCAGGTGACTGTCCGGGTCATGCGAGGCCCAGGGCCCTCCCCGGAGCCCTCCCCCACCCGGCACTCCACCCCTGACGCCAAGCCTGGAGAAAAGCTATTGATCTCTGGCGCTGAGATGACCGAGGGCCAGGAGGAGAAGGCAACCGCTGCCTGCTTTGGGACGGTCACTGCTCAGCTCCAGCGGCTCTTCTGCAGGCTCCCGAAGAGCCGCTCGGTCTCCAAAAAGCACCAGATCCTGCAGAGGTTCCGCAACGGGGCCCGGAGGGCTCGGGGTAGGTCTAAGCCAATCTGACTGGGGGAGCTTGGGTTCTGAGGCCTCTGCTACTGGCCTCTCCCATAGAAAAGGAGTACAGGATCTTTCTGGCAGTCTGCTGTTTAGTGCTGAGCTCAGCACCACTCCTTGGCCCTCCTGACTCCGCAAGGACAAAGGCACAGGTGCTGTCACCTTGCCTGGTATGGGTTGAACAGCCAGATCCAAAGGACATGGTCTGCCTGTTTTGGAGGCCTTGAGTGGGTAGTGGATTTTAACAACTTTTTATTGGCTGAGAATTAGGGCCAAGCGGTCGTCTTAATCAGGGTCCCTGAGCTGGCAGAATATGGGTATCTCGGATGGCCACTGTTTTCCATTCTGCCTATCCTGTAGCCCTTCAGACCCTGCCAAGTTGCTGAGTCAGCCTTCTGAGGACCTGGGAGCAGTGATGTTTCCCAGGCAAAGGCTTCTCACCTGCAGAGTTAGTGAAGGTGCAGCCTGCATGGGGCTGAAGGCTGCTGGGTGGTGCACAGCTGACAGGAGTCCCGGCCTCGGGAAGTGGCCAGACCACTGATTCCTCTCCTGAGCACTAATTAGGGCGAGAACAGTCCTCGCCTGAAGAAGGATAACTGGACGGCGTAGCGGTGAGTGAAAGATAAGAGGCAGAGACAACAGCAATCCAAATCATCATAGGATCTTAGGTCATCCCATGCCCCTTTTCCAATGAAAGGAAGCTGGGACCAACAAAAGGCCCTGCTGGTGGCAGTGCCAGGACTAGGAACCCTGGGCACCTGCCTTCCAGCCTTGGATTCCTTCCACTGTCTCATGCTGTCCACAGCATCTTACATTTCTGTAGCACTCTCTGTTAAACACTCAGAGCATTTACGTTTGTTTGCTTTTAATATCATTTATTCCCTCCAGATCCTGGTGTGGTGGTAATGGGAAGGGGATTATTCTGTTTCACAGATGAGATAGCTCAGACAAGTAAGGCCCCTTGTTAAAGGTCATTGCCATCTGGCTGGGTCTGGAACCTGCTTCTCTTTAACGGTTGGCACTCTTTGGAGCATACATACTTTTCTTGGGGCCCCCTGTCCCCATTTTTCTGTATACTTCTCTCATATACTTTCAAGAATCAGTGGGGATCTAGGCAAGTCACCACACTAAGTCATAGGGATGGGACTAAAATGAAGTGCCATCTCTGGACTAAGTTTTGGAAGCAGATTTTTAAAAATAGGATCTTGACTATGAAAAATACGATTTTTCTGATTAAGGCTTTACCTCTTAAGAAGTGGGAATTTTAATTGAACTAGCCCTAATCCCCATTTGGAGACAAATATTTCTTAGCCAGCCTGAATAATTTATCCTCATCAATATCCTAATACATACTGTGACCTTCACTGAGAAGAGAATTGGACACCGAGTTGCTCAATTTAAATGCTCACGAGCAAGTTGGTATTCATCCTCTCTTTCCCCCTCCCTTACTCTCTCTTTAAGAATTATTCAGCAGATCATTTCCTCGCTCCTTTGCTATTCAGTCCAAGGAGTTATAGATTTAAGTAAAATCAATCAGGCCTGAAGTGGCAGCATTAAGGTCAGGGCACATACCGCACTGTGGCTATGATGGGCTTGCTTAACTTGTGTTAGCATTTGGGCTTAATTGCCAAAAGAGGAGGGAAGACGGGAAGCTCAAGATGATGGGAAAGGTGGACTGCAGACTGTGGACATCTGGAATATCCTCATCTCACTCGCAAGACTCCATGAGCAGCCTGGAGTGTGGCATTTAAGAAAATAGGTTTGGTGGCCGGGCGCGGTGGCTCACGCCTGTAATCCCAGCACTTTGGGAGGCCAAGGCAGGCAGATCACCTGAGGTCAGGAGTTCGAGACCAGCCTGGCTAACATGGCGAAACCCCGTCTCTACTAAAAATAGAAAAATTAGCTGGGCAAGGAGATGGGCACCTGTAATCCCAGCTACTCGGGAGGCTGAGGCCGGAGAATTGCTTGAATCCGGGAGGCGGAAGTCGCAGTAAGCCGAAATCGCACCACTGCACTCCAGCCCAGTTGACAAAGCGAGACTCCATCTCAAAAAAAAAAAAAAAAAAAAAAAAAAAAGAGAGAGAGAAAAGAAAACAGGCTTGGAGCCAGGCTGCCTTGAGTCAGGATCCTGGAGTTACCACTTTCTGGCTGTAGCTCCTCCTACAGATTAACCTCTCCGAGCCTCATTTTTCCAAGTATAGGATAGGGCAGAAAATCTCAACCTCAGTCTGGTGTGGGGTAAATTAAATGTCAAACAGTTGAAACCATGTTTGGTGCATAGAAAGCCCTGCACTGGGAGCTGCTGTTGCTGAGTGCTCCCAGGAAGACTTTTCATAACTGCTCCCCGTGGGTCATTGGGACAAGCCTGCAGCACGGCTGTCTGCCCCTCCATTGTACCTGGACCAGGGTGGACTGCCTGCATCTCAGTGGGAGAGATAGGACTTGAAGGTTGCCCAGGTAAAAGTAGAGGAGAGACATAAACTCACAAACACATTCCCTGGAAAAATTCCTATCATTGAGTTTACCACATCACATAATTAACAGGCAGAGCTAGATTAGCCCACCGGGTATCTTTAGGAGCTAAGCAAGCATGTCGCCAAGGAGCAAGTCATATGTCATTTTAAAAGGCTGCTAGGGGGGTCTGTGGGAAATAGGCCTGGGTCTCTCCAGAAGTCTCTGGTGGTCCTGGCTGCAGCGATGCAGCTGTAAAGAAGCCTTTGTGTGTCTCCAGCAGAGAGGTCCTCTGACATAATCTATTTACTTTCCTTCCCACTGCAAAAGAGCCTGCTTTCGCCCGGTTGATGATTGGCACTTTGAATAGCTGCAAGTGACATCAAAGCAGGTGTGGAAAAACAAGTTGGATGTAGTAGCCTGGTTGTCCCATGATAGACTGAACCTGCCTGCTCCTGGCCTCCTGTGACCTCCTGGCACTAGAACTGGGCATACCTGTGGTGCATTCATATCTGTTTTTCTGCATGAACTTCATCTGCCATCTTGCAGTTTGCATATGCCCAGCCAGGTCTCCTTGCAATCCTATTTGGCTGTCCTTAACTTTGGGGTCTGTGGCATACTACCACAAATATACTCCAGGCTAACAAGAGGCTAGGCTGCCCTTTGCCCCTTCTCAGAGATGATTGTCTGCCTTAAAAACAGAAACACAAGCAAACAAAAACAACCCTCCCCTTCTCTTTCCGTATGTGCCCCTCACTTCTAGACCCCAATCTTTTGTCAGCTACCCAGGGTCCTCTGTCTGTCTTCTCAGGGGCCCAGGGATGGGTGAGAGGGCCCAGAGCCCAGGGCTGGGGGACCTCTGCTGCTTTGTCTCTCTTACACCCAGAGCAGAGTGACACATGCCTAGAGGAGGGGCCCCTCCTGAGCAGGCCTGGGGCCGAGAGGGTATCTGGCAGCTCCACACTGGCTTTGGATACCATGGGCTTGTTGCTATTTGTTGAGTTCCCTTAAACCCAACTGCCTACAGTGTTTTAAATTATTTTTTTTTTCTTAAGGTGCCTGGCAATAGGATTTCTTTTTTCCCATGGTGATGATCAAACCAGTATATATCTTTACTGAGCTCTCTCTCTCTCTCTCAAATCCTTTCATACACTTCTTCCTGTCACACACAGTCTTGGTTGTGACTGCCTGTACTTTGTAACAGTGAGCTATGGGAGGCCCTCAGTCAGCACATGGTGAGTGAATGCAGGCCACGCATGCACAAATGAACAACTGGTTAGGAGCTGGGTAGATGTGGAAAGAGGGGAGACAGAACCGTAGAAAAAGGTTTAGTTCTCTCCCTGTGTATCTCTGAGTACATGTGTCCTGATGGTCACACATAATTTAATTGCCCTGTTCAAAAACTATGCTGTGTCTTTGCACTTCTCTCTGCATGGCCATACCCTAAATGCAGCGTGAGCGTTTTCTGATGTGGTGTCAGAGGGTCCAGGTGACAAATCTCTCACATTCACTGAGGAATGAGGTCCATTTGGCTTGCTCACCCCACCACCCTCCCCCAAACCATTTACTTTTACACTTTCTCCCAAAATAGATTGCCTCTTACCATTCTTGGCCAAGGGGGGATTCTCAGGACTGCTCTGTGATGTGCACTGAGGGCCTGCAGACTTTCCCACCTCTTTCTGCTCCCTCCACATTTTCTCCTGGCCATCACTGTCATCAACAAGCTGCACTGCATGAGGCCACAGTGCCATGGTATAAGAAGGTCAGTCAAATAGAGGTGTATCTCTTAAAGGGGCATACAGCATCATCAGGAAACATAATGTATATAAAAACTACAAAGAACCCCCTAAAATTTAGTCAAACCAAAAATGAATTAAAATTAAAAAAATTTTAAATGGTTTAGCTATTGTAAGATGACTAGATTCATTTAAAAGTAAAGCTAATTTAAAAGTAAAGCTAATTTTAGACAACAGTGGGCTCTGGTTAAAACAATAGAAATGTTATAAACATTGGATGTATAAAAAAATATATTCCAGGTGTGGTGGCTCACACCTGTAATCCCAGCACTTTGGGAGACTGAGGTGGACAGACCACCTGAGGTCAGGAGTTCAAGACTAGCCTGGCCAACATGGTGAAACCCTACCCTACTAAAAATACAAAAATTAGCCAGGCATGGTGGCGGGCACCTGTAGTCCCAGCTACTTGGGAGGCTGAGGCAGGAGAATTGCTTGAAACCGGGAGGTAGAGGTTGTGGTCAGCAGAGATTCTGCCACTGCACTCCAGCCTGGATGACAGAGCAAGACTCTGTCTCAAAAAAAACCCCATATATATAAAAAATATATTTATATATTATATATTTTATATATAATATAATATATAATATACAAATATATATTTATATATAATATAAATATCATATTATATAAATTTTATATAAATATAAATATTATATATTATATAATATATTTTATATATAATATATATTATACAATATATACTATATAATATATATAGTATATATAATATATATATACTATATATATAATATATGATATATAGTATATATAATATATAATATATTATATATACTATATATCATATATTATAAATATATATTATTATTATATATAATAATGTATAATTAATATCTATATATAATTATATATTATACATATTATACATATTATATAATATATATTATATATTATACATATTATACATATTATATTATATATTATACATTATACATATTATACATATTATATAATATATATTATATATTGTACATATTATATAATATATAATATATTATATATTATACATATTATATAATATATAATATATTATATATTATACATATTATACATATTATATAATATATATTATATAAAATATATTATATATAATATATGATATATTATATAATATATGATATATTATATATTATATAAAATATGATATATTATATATTATATAAAATATGATATATTATATATTATATAAAATATGATATATTATATATTATATAATTTATATTATATTTTCTATATTTTATATATAAATATATATGCACTCTAGCCTGGGCGACAGAGCAAGACTCTGTCTTAAAAAAACATATATAGTTTTTATATATATATAAAATATATATAACATATAAATATATTTATATATAGTATATTTACATATTATATATAAATATAATATATAATATATAATATACTATATATAAATATATTATATATTTATCTATAATATATTAACATAATATATTATATATTATATATTATATACATAATATATTTTATATATTCTATATAATATATTTTATATATAATATACAATATATTTTATATAGAATATATTTTATATATATTTTTCATGTACCATATAGAATACATTTTATATATATTATATATACCATATAGAATACATTTTTTATATTATATATACCATATAGAATATATTTTTATATATTATATATACCATATATAATATATTTATATATAATATATATACCATATATAATATATTTATATATATTATATATACCATATATAATATATTTTATATATATTATATATACCATATAGAATATATTTTATATATATTATATATACCATATAGAATATATTTTATATATATTATATATACCATATAGAATATATTTTATATATATTATATATACCATATAGAATATATTTTATATATATTATATATACCATATAGAATATATTTTATATATATTATATATACCATATAGAATATATTTTATGTTATATATATACCATATAGAATATATTTTATGTTATATATATACCATATAGAATATATTTTATATATATTATATATACCATATAGAATATATTTTATATATATTATATATACCATATAGAATATATTTTATATATTATATATACCATAAAGAATATATTTTATATATATTATATATACCATATAGATTATATTTTATATATTATATATACCATATAGAATATATTTTATATATATTATATATATACCATATAGAATACATTATATATATTGTATATATACCATATAGAATACATTATATATATTCTATATATACCATATAGAGTACATTATATACATATTCTATATATGCCATATAGAATACATTATATATATATATTCTATATATGCCATATAGAATACATTTTATATATTATATATGCCATATAGAATACATTTTATATATATTATATATGCCATATAGAATACATTTTATATATATTATACATACACCATATAGAATACATTTTATATATATTATACATACACCATATAGAATACATTTTATATATATTATACATACACCATATAGAATACATTTTATATATATTATACATATACCATATAGAATACATTTTATATATATTATACATATACCATACAGAATACATTTTATATATATTATACATATACCATATAGAATACATTTCATATATATTATACATATACCATATAGAATACATTTCATATATATTATACATATACCATATAGAATACATTTTATATATATTATACATATACCATATAGAATACATTTTATATATATTATACATATACCATATAGAATACATTTTATATATATTATATATACCATATAGAATACATTTTATAAATATTATATATATACCATATAGAATACATTTTATATATATTTTATGTATACCATATAGAATACATTTTATATATATTTTATATATACCATATAGAATACATTTTATATATATTATATATACCATATAGAATACATTTTATATATATTAGATATACCATATAGAATACATTTTATATATATTATATATACCATATAGAATACATTTTATATATATTATATATACCATATAGAATACATTTTATATATATTATATATACCATATAGAATACATTTTATATATATTATATATATACCATATAGAATACATTTTATATATATTATGTATACCATATAGAATACATTTTATATATATTATGTATACCATATAGAATACATTTTTTATATATTATGTATACCATATAGAATACATTTTTTATATATTATGTATACCATAGAGAATACATTTTATATATGTTATGTATACCATAGAGAATACATTTTATATATGTTATGTATACCATAGAGAATACATTTTATATGTTATATATATACCATAGAGAATACATTTTATATATGTTATATATACCATATAGAATACATTTTATATGTTATATATATACCATATAGAATACATTTTATATATGTTATATATATACCATACAGAATACATTTTATATATGTGATATATATACCATATAGAATACATTTTATATATGTTATATATACTATATACTATAGTATATCGTATATATACTATATAAATATTTTATATATATTTATATAGTATATATATACTTATATATAAGTATATATAATATAGTATATATAAATATATATTTATAATAATATATAGTATATAATATATAATATAATAATAGTATAAATATATATTTATATAGTATATATAATATATGTAATATTTTATATAGTATATATTATATAATATATATAATATATATAATATAGTATACAGTAATATATAATACTATAATTTTTATAGTGTACATATAATATATATATGGTTTTTTTTTGAGACAGAGTCTTGCTCCGTCGTCCAGGCTGGAGTGCATATGTGTTTATATTTAAAATACATATAAAATATATTATGTATAATATATAAAACATATATTATATATTATGTATAATATATAAAATATATATTATATGTTATGTATAATATATCTTATATATAATATATTTTAATATCTTATATATTATCTATATATAAAAAATAGGGGATGGGGCAAAAGAGATGGGAAGGAGAGCTCTCACTTGTCCTAGCAGGGAGTCAGTTAATACAGTCTATAGTTGAAGCACGGATTGCTAAAAATGGCTCAACACCATTACATTTGTTTATAATACACATGCATACATACACAAACACATGCACACACATGCAGAGGGCAGAGTGGGGACATGCTTCAGGCTACAGCACCCCCAAAGAACAAAGTTGTGGGAACAGGCCATGTGGAGAAGGTGCCAGGGGTCAGGCCTGTCTCCCTTGTCCTGGGTGCCTGGCAGGCGCTCCTCTTACTTCCTGCATCATTTGTCTGAACTTGTTGTGAACTATCCTGCCCTCTCTTCCTCTGCCCACTCCTCCCAAGACACCCCTACTTCAACACACCCAGCCTGGCCTGGCCACAGTACCTTCCTTTAGTTGATGTTTTCAGCCTAGGGATGTGTGGTTGTGTTGGAGATGGATGATTAATGTGCCTGCCCGAGAGGCACACCCACCCACACCCACCCACGTGAGACAGGATGGTGTCCCTGCAGGCCAACCGGGGCACCCAACTTCTGCCAGGCAGGTTGGGTGTGTTTGGGAGGAGGGCACAGGGGACACATCCAGCCTGCCTGGGAATGTGGCTTGGAGAATAAATCACTGATACATTAGATCCAGGGACCCAGGTTCCAGCAAGAATTTTTCTTATTTTTTAGAGATAGGGTCTTACTCTGTCCCCCAGGCTGGAGTACAATGGACCAATCATAGCTCATTACAAGCTTGAACTCCTGGGCTTGAGCCATCCTCTCACCTCACCCACCTAAGTAGCTGGGCCTACAGGCACACACCATCCCCCACCCCACTAAGGTTTTAATTGTTTTGGAGAGCTGTTTTACAAAAACAAAACAAAACAAAACAAAATTGTTTTAATTGTTTTGTTATGTTGCCCAGGCTGGTCCCAAATTTCTGGCCTCAAGCAATCCTCCTGCCTCAGCCTCCCACAGTGCTGGGATTACAGGCCTGAGCTACCTTGAGGGCCCCAGAGGGAATTTTAATATCTGCTTTGGTGTCTGAGCAACAACTGAGCAGATCTTATGCCTTTCCCTTTAGTACAAAATGGTCGCTCAAAAGTATATGTCAATCCCATCCAGCCCTGCCACACAGAAAACTGATACAGTCATTTTGGAAGAGAGTAAAGACCAGGATCTTGGGGTGGTCTTTGGCTCTCTTTCCTGTGCCTCAGTTCAGCAGAGGCTCCCAGCTTCACCCCACCTGTCCAGCACTTTCCCCTTTCACCGGCCTTGGAGGAACCTGCTTCCATAAAGCCCTCCACCCCAACCCACTCTTTTACATGGGAACTCAGCATCTGAACCAAACTAGAGCTTGCTCGGGCGCATCCCCTCTTGGCTGTTCTCACAGACACGACAGCCCCTGCGTGTCAGCTGCCCATCTTGCCTGTCCACATGAGGGGCTGGCCATCTCTGACCTTAGAGTTCCAGGACACTCGTCTTACCATTACATTGACCTTTCCTGTTTGCTTCCTGGCTTGCTTTCTGGCACTGTGTGTGTGTGTGTGTGTGTGTGTGTGTGTGTGTTGGAGCTGGGGCTGGGGTTGTGTGGAGGGAGGGAGCAGTAGTGTGCCTCCAGGCCCTCCGGGCTGGGCTGCAGGATGCTGAATGCCCCCAGGGTGGTCTGTCCTCTAAATCAAGGAACTACAGTAAGTGGTCTCAAGAGAGCTGGGCTTCGCCTCCTTCCTGGAAACATAAGGATGCAGATGTCCTGACCTGGCTGCCTGAACCTTGGAGTGGGGAGTTTCCATTCCCTTGCTGCCAGCCTCACTAGGAGTTTAGCCAGGAGTTTGAAAAACTTATAGATCATGTTGATTTTGGCAATGGCTGCAGACCTCCAGGCTTGACTATCACAGTCTCTCCGCCTTCCCATTCACCAACATGACCTATCCTTCCAGCCCCCCTGCCTTACTCCTCTGAACCCATTAAAGGCAGAAGTTGGAGGGAAGTGGGAGCAGGTGGGAGGAACTCAGATGAGCAGGAAAGTTGCACAGTTCTTCTTACCCTAATACGTTAGAAGAGGACCTGAAAATTGAGAGGGTTTTTGGCTGGCATCACATGCTGAGTCCACAGGAAGCTGGGTGGACTCAGGCATCTCATAGCGTTGAAAATGACAGCTGCCATTTATTGAGCACCTACCATATGCCAGGTGCCGTTGGATGCTTTGCATACATACTGTCTAATTTTGGCAACAAATTTGCTGGCAAGAAAGATACTACCACCGCCATTTGCAGTTGAGGAAACTGAGGCTAACTAAATTCCATAGTTAACTGAGGTTAATTGTCCAGGTGTCTCATACCCAGTTAGAGGGAGGGCTCAGGCCCAAACCCTGATTCATGTGACTCCAGAGTCCAGATTCATTGCACGCCCCAGCACCCGATTGAGTGTTCCATCTTTTCCACCCATTCTCTAAGACCTCTATCACACATGTTAAGCAGTGTGTTTCAAGGGATCACACTATCTGGGTAAGGATTTCTGATGTATGGCTGGTAAGTGGGTGCGCTCTGGTGCCAATCTGTGAGGCAGTTGGTGCTGGGAACTTGGTGTCCATTTTGGTGTCATAGGGAGGGGGTTTGCAGAGGCTGGGCCTCTTTGAGTGGGGAAGGCTGAGAGCCTGCTGTCTTGTGGAGCCTGAACTTGGCTGAAGTGCTGGCCTTTCTGCTGAAATTGTCCTGAGAGCTCAGGACAGGAACCTTTGGCTGCTGCCTGGGTGGTTCCAAGTCTCGCAGATATGGTGTTCCAGAGACAAAGGGGTCATGGATGGAGGACCAGTTCAGAGCAGGCAGACAGTATGGGTGGCTTCAGAAACTCCCAGGATGCTGGCAGCCTCCAAGGCTGAGTGGCTTGATTGAGCTTGGAGGAGAGCTGCGAAGTGGCACATCCCAGGCCCTCCAAAGACAGGACAGAAGCCTCAGGTGAGGTACTCTCCCTGCTCCCTGCTAGGACAGAGGAAAAAGCACTCCTTGCCCAAATCCCTTCAACCCAGGCTCTTTCTGGCCTTGGGCCACCCTGACTCCCATCCCCAGTGAAGCCCATCCCTGGCCTCAAGCAGTGCAGAGTAGGGACCAGGAACAAGTGGAGGGGATGGTTCTGAGGAATGGGCTGTTGAGGAGCAGCCAGGCGTGATGCATCTTCACTCTCCACCCTGCTGCTCGCCAGCTACGAGGCTGCCAAAGGTCATTTATCTCTTCAAGTCTCAATTTCCCTATCTCTAAAATAGGAGTAGACCCAATGAGTTAAAAACTTATGTCCACAAAATAACCTGAATAAAGTTGTTTATAGCAACTTTATTCAGAGTTGCCAAAATTTGGAAGCAACCAAGATGTCCTTCAGTAAGTGAAGAGATGAATAAACTATGGTCATCCAGATAACGGAATATTATTCACCAATAAGAAGAAATGAGTTGTCAAGCCATGAAAAGACAAGGAGCCTCATAAATATATATATAGCTACTATGTACCCACAATTTTTTTAATTAAAAAAAAAGACAGGGAGATAATACTAAGTGAATGCATAGTACTAAGTGAAAGAGCCAATCTGAAAATTGGCTACGTATCTTATGATTCCAACTATATGATATTCTGGAAAAGATAAATCTATGGAAACAGTTAAAAGATCAGGGGTTGCCGGGGTTAGAGAGGAAGAAGGGATAAATAGGCAGAGCACAGCGGGTTTTTAGGGCAGTGAAACTACCCTGCCTGATGCTATAATGGTGAGTGTATGTCATTATACATGTGTCCACAGCCATAGAACGTACAGCACCAAGAGTGAACCCTAATGTAAACTATGGACTCTGGAGATCATGATGAATCAGTGTAGGTTCATCAATTGTGACAAATGTACCACTCTGGTGGGGGATGCTGATAATAGAGGAAGCTGTGCAGCATATGTAGGGGCAGGGGGTATAAAGGAACTTTCTGTATTTCCTGCTCAATTTTACTGTGAACCAACATTGTTCCAAAAAAGTCTATTTTAAAAAAATTAGTGGTAGCCAGGCACAGTGTCTCACACCTGTAATCCTAGCACTTTGGGAGACTGAGACAGGTAGATCACTTGAGGCCAGGAGTTTGAGACCAGCCTGGGCAACATGATGAAACCTTGTCTCTACAAAAAATTAAAAAATTAGCTCTCTCCTCGCATTGCCCAAGATGCTGAAAGGAAAGAAGGCCAAGGGGAAGAAAGTGGCTCCTGTCATGAAGAAGCAGGAGGCCAAGGAAGTGGTGAATCCCCTGTTTGAGAAAAGGCCTAAGAATTTTGGCATTGGACAGGACATCCAGCCCAAAAGAGACCTCACCTGCTTTGTGAAATGGCCCTGCTATATCAGGTTGCAAAGGCAGAGAGCCATCCTCTACAAGCGGCTGAAAGTGCCTCCTGCGATTAACCAGTTCACCCAGGCCCTGGACCGCCAAACAGCTACTCAGCTGCTTAAGCTGGCCCACAAGTACAGACCAGAAACAAAGCAAGAGAAGAAGCAGAGGCCGTTGGCCCAGGCTGAGAAGAGAGCTGCCGGCAAAGGGGACGTCCCCATTAAGAGACCACCTGTCCTTCGAGCAGGAGTTAACACCATCACCACTTTGGTGGAGAACAAGAAAGCTCAGCTGGTGGTGATTGCACATGACGTGGATCCCATTGAGCTGGTCGTCTTCTTGCCTGCCCTGTGTCACAAAATGGGGGTCCCTTACTGCATTATCAAGGAGAAGGCAAGACTGGGATGTCTAGTCCACAGGAAGACCTGTACCACCGTTGCCTTCACACAGGTTAACTCAGAAGACAAGGGCGCTTTGGCTAAGCTGGTGGAAGCTATCAGGACCGATTACAATGACAGATACGATGACATCCACCGTCACTGGGGCGGCAATGTCCTGGGTCCCAAGTCTGTGGCTCACATCGCCAAGTTCAAAAAGGCAAAGGCTAAAGAACTTGCCACTAAACCGGGTTAAATGCACACTGTTGAGTTTTCTGTACATAAAAATAATTAAAATACTACAATTTTTCCTTCAAAAAAAAAAATTAACCAGGTGTGGTGATGTGTGCCTGTAATCCCAGCTACTCAGTGGGAGGATTGCCTGAGCCTGGGAGGTCAAGGCTGCAGCGAGCCATGTTCACGTCACTGCACTTCAGCCTGGGTGGCACAGTGAGACCTTGCCTCAAAAAAAAATAAATACAATAAAATAAAAATTAAAAATTGGGGTAGAAACACATGTTGCCCAGTCATAGTATGGATTATATGAAATAATGCATGTAGAATACCTGGTGTATGGTGGGTACTGAGTAATGGTACCTGATGTCATCACAGTGTGGGTACGTGATTTTTCTTTGTTCCCTTTTTGTGGCATTTTTCCATTAGTAAAGAATATTTTTCCATTATAAAAATTTAAACAATTTAGAAACTATAGAGGTAGGAAAAGCACTTGAAATCCCATCACTCAAAGCAAACATGTGACGTGCCTTCCAGACAGCTCTCTGCATAATGTATAAGTATGTATAGATTTTATATCATTGAAATCATAAAACACAATCTTTTTCCTTTTTTAGATGTATGTTGTGGACATATTTTCATGTTGACCAATATCAATATGCATCATCTTATATAATGGCTACATAGTATTCCATTTCAAAATATAATTATAACTAGTCTTTTGTAGATGGATGTGGGGGTATTGCTAGCATTTTGTTGTCATAAATAACTATGTGATGAACATTTTAGTGACAATATATTTAGATATGAGTAAATACATACCCAGAATAAATTCCTGCAGGAAATTGATACCACCAATAAGGTAGTACCTTCTCATTCCCCCACATCCCCTTTAATACTGGAACTTATTAACTTTGGTTAACAATTTTCTTTTCTGAAACTAGAGTGAGATTTTAGAAGTTCAAATGTTGGAGAAGGGGTGAGTAGAAAAGCAGGGAGGAGGGATGTTCCAGGGGGCCGGCCAGAGGCTTCTCTGCCAAGTGGGGCAGGGTTACCCCTTACAGACTCTAAGCAAGTACACCCAGCCCCTCCCCGCTGCAGGGAGCTGAGCCCTGGGGCCTCCCTTGCTCATAGGGGAGCCATGGAAGGTCTGAGGATGATCAAGACCTTTTCCTTAGGACTGTGATGCACCTCCAGGTGAAGGTCTGGAGGAAGGTCAGTGGGCACTGATGGGGTGTGCACAGACGGGCTTTCGAGATGAGGATGTCTGATGCTGTGGCCACTGGCCAGACAGACTTGGATGTTAGCGAGGTAAAAAGGAGAACTAATATTATTGAACTCCTAGTATGTAGCAAGTGTTGTGTTGTTATTTACATAACTTTCTCATTTGATTCTCAACAACCGTACTGCTATCATCTCCATTTAACAGATGAGGAAACCAAGGCCACTAGAGGTTAGGACACCGGCCTGGGGTCGGATCAGCACTGGCACTCTGGTCTCTCCACTTCAACAAAGGGCAGCAGAGAACCATTCCTTCCTTTAGTCACTGAACCAATTTGTAGTAGTCCCTTTCTGAATGCTTGCTAGTGAATGGGCTTCCCAAACTCGGAGCAGGGCCCAGAGCAAAGGGCTGCAGAAAGGGTCGCATTCAGGAACTGTGGCCGAGGAGATCCGGAGCAGGCGGTGAGGTTGCAGAGGGAACAACTGTGTCTATTGTATGAGAACCTGAGTCTGAAGGGACATCTTGGGGCCAGGTTGAGAGGCGGTATCCTAGCTGGGGGAGCTGGCAGGGTAGAGGCTGCAGGGTGAGGGTGCAGGGGGCTGGAGGTGGTGGAGCTGCCCTGGGATGGTCTGTGAGCAGAGGGCGCTGGAGACCCTCTCTGGGTGTTCTTGGAGCTGCCATAGCTGGTCCAGCCCAGGGGCTCCAGTGGGGCAACGCCCAGTGGAAAAATGGGGGATTCTTAAAGGAGAATCCCCTTGAAAAGGGAGTGAAGACAGGTACCATGAGATGGTGACAGTCCCCACTGACTTATTCAAGAGAATCAGGACAAGCTTTACACCTGCCCTTTTAAAACTTTGGTAAATTGAGCCAGGCACGGTAATCCCAGCACTTTGGGAGGCCAAGGCAGGCAGATCACGAGGTCAGGAGATCGAGAGCATCCTGGTTAACATGGTGAAACCCCGTCTCTACTAAAAATAAATAAATAAATAAATACAAAAATTAGCCGGGCGTGGTGGCGGGTGCCTGTAATCCCAGCTACTTGGGAGGCTGAGACAGGAGAATGGCGTGAACCCGGGAGGTGGAGCTTGCAGTGAGCCAAGTTCACGCCACTGCACTCTAGCCTGGGCAACAGGGCGAGACTCTGTCTCAAAAAAAAAAAAAAAAAAAACCAAAACTTTGGTAAATTGTAATTTTCCAATGCATATTATTTTTTCAGATTTCCCTGTAGTGCCTAAGAACAAAATTATCTTAAAACTAAAAGTGATTTGTGTGCTTGTTTTGGAAATACCTATAGGAATAAGGTTGGTGAGACTCAGGAATCCACATAGCAGAGCAGTGGAAGGAGAGGGTAGGGGATGGATCATTAACTCTTAACTTGGAGCCTCCACCTTCCAGGGCTTCTATGTAGTTCTTGACATCAGGAACCCCATTTAATCCTCATGGCAGCCCTAGGAACTGGCTACTATGATTCCTGTTTTAGGGTAGAGAAAATTAATGCTCAGAGAAGTTCATAACTTACCCAGGGTCACAGAGCTAATTGAGCGGGGCCTGGAGGCCTGGAGGACTTTCTTCAAAGTCCATTCTCTTTCCATGACATCACAGCATAGGCCAGGCTGCTGGTCCTCAGGGAGAGAGGGAAGGGGGTGTTAAGGTTTGCTTAAGATTGGCTTTCTTCAAAAAGGCACAGGGATGTTCAGAGAATGCGCATACGTTCCCGGATTCAGAAGTTGTCCTGCTTTCCCTCAGGCATCGGAAGTTGCTTTGTCCATGCAGAGTGAGAAGCTGCTATTCACTGACCTGGGATTGACCACAGGGGAGGCTGGTAGCTCTGGTGTCATCCGGGCTCAGTCGCCTTGGTGCCCGCCTGGCCCTTACCCACGCCTTGGCCTGGGCTGGAGGAGGGGAGAGTTAAATGGAGAGTTCTATGTTGTCTCTGTATCTTGCATGCAACTCTGGGGTGAAAGGGCCTTAAGGGTTTCTTATCAACAGAATAAGTTCTTATCAACATACCCGTTTTCTGGTTCAGAAAATAGCCACTCAGGCTATGCAGCCACACGGCAGAGGGTGCATGTGTGTGCCTCTGTGTGTGTGTGCATTTGGCAACTGGGTTGGGGCAAAAACTAACATTGGCAGCCCTGGGGATTAAGGGGAGGTTTGTAGCTTCTAAATTTTGGAAAAACAGCCTCCTAGCTGTGGAACTCCTGTGTCCTGTGTAGTTCCACCTTCTGGCTTTACTACTTCAGGGCTACAGTGAAAGAAGTAATGCATCTCTAAGCATAGGCCACCATGGCCTGTGGGCCATGTTTGAGGTGGTGAACTTGGCGGTAACCTTCAGGGACTGTGAAGCCCAGAAGCAGGCCTGGTAGAAGTAGGCAGGCCGTCTTGGCTTCAGTTTACCACTCCCTAGCCTCCTGGTCCTGTCCTGCCGGCCCACTGTGATCTCTGGAGGAGGTTTCCACTAGAAACCGCCATCTGTTTGGGCCTAAGGGCTCTGTGCTCCTAATATGGCCCAGGGAGGGTCCGTGTTGTGGATTGAACTGGGCTTTCCCCAAAAATGATAAACTTAAGTCCTAACGCCCAGGCTGAGCATGGTGAATCATGCCTGTAATCCCAGCACTTTGGGAGACTGAAGTGGGAGGATCACTTGAGGCCGGGAGTTTGATACCAGCCTGGGCAACATAGAGAGACCCTGTTTCAACAGCAACAAAAAAATCAACTGGGCATGGTGGCACACACCTGTAGTCCTAGCTACTCAGGACACTGAGGTAGGAGGATGGCTTGAGCCTAGGAGTTCGAGGTTATAGTGAGCTATGGTCATGCCACTGTACTCCAACCTGGGTGAGAGAGTGAGACCCTGTCTTAAAAAAAGAAAAAAAAAAGTTCTAACCCCCAGTAGTTGAGAATGCAACCTTATTCGGAAACATGGTAGTTGCAGGCGTCATTAAGATGAGGTCGCACTGGAGTAGGATGGCCTCCTAATTCAAGATGACTGGTATTCTTATAAGAAGACAGAAGCACAGGGAGAACGCCACGTGACGATGGACGCAGAGGCTGGAGTCATGCAGCTGCACACCAAGGAATCCAGCAAATCATCAGAAGCCAGAAAGAGGCAACACAGGACTCTCCTGCATATTTCAGAGCTGGCCTGGCCCAGCCAACACTTGATTTCAAGCTAGCCTCCAGAACTGCGAGACAGTAATTTTCTGTTTAAGTCACCTGGTTCATGGTACTTGGTTCCAGTGGTCCTGGGTGCTGAGGTCCTTGGCCCTCCATCCCAGCTCCTGGTTGTGGCTCCCTTCTGGGGAGAGGGGCTCCTATTGTGGTTTGTCTCCTTCATTTCCCTTTACAGTTGCCTCCTTCTATATACTTTCATAGGCCCCTCTTCCAAATCCTGGAAGCACATTTAATTTCCTCAAAGCATCCCCTAGCAATAGGTATAGGGGCTGTCATTGGAAGGAAAGGCTACAAAGGGGAAAGGATCATTTGATTTTACAGATGGCAATGTCAATATCAAGAAATGCCTGTTCTCCCGGAGAAACTACAGCTAGAACCTACAAATATTGCTCCTTAATCTGTTGCTGCCTCTTGTTGGCAAGATCCTTGTCCTCTTTAGTGATGACAGAATCCCCTGCCTCCTCTTGGCCCCTGTGATAAGGTCACAGGATTTACCTGGAGTCTCATCTCCTCTGGAAGCTCCCCAGAGCTGTCTGCACCCTGAAGCCCTCCCTGCCCGCTCTGGCTGGCAACTGTCTCTAGTTGAGCAAGCTTCCTAGGTCTGTGCCACAGCCAGGCCCCTGCTTTGGGCTGTCTCTGTTGTTAGTTATCTTTTCACATGTGCGTCCCATCTGCCCAGTGAGCCTGGGTTTCCCAGGTTTCTTGTCTAATTCATCCTCACCCTCGGGCTAGCACAGAGCACGAGGAAGCCCCCATGCTCCAGACATTGATGCTGCTGCCAGAGGCGATGGCACTAGCTGTCCAGGGAGGGCTGAACCCTTCCTTCCTAGAAGCCATGCTCCACCCAGAGTTTCACTTTTCCCTCCCTCCTTCCTCATCCAAACTGAGCACCTGGCCGGGTGCGGTGGCTCACACCTGTAATCCCAGCACTTTGGGAGGCAGAGGTGGGCAAATCGCTTGAGCCCAGGAGTTCGAGACCAGCCTGGGCAAAATGGTGAAACCCTTTTTTAATTAGCCAGGTGCAGTGGTGGGCGCCTGCAGTACCAGCTACTCAGGAGACTGAGGTGAGCCCGGGAGGTGGAGGTTGCAGAGAGCCACGATAGTGCCACTGCACTGCAGCCTGGGTGGCAGAGTGAAACCTTGCCTCAAAAAGAAAAAACAAAAAACAAAACATAAATTGAGCACTAGCTGAAGGCTGTGGAGGACAGTGGAATACCAAGGGCAGGGGTTGGTTTGGTTTGGCAGCAGCTGGTGACGAGCTGCCTTAAGGGAACTGTGGTCTGTGGAGAATTAACCACTGGGTCTAGTGGAATGTGGCTCTGTCTTTGGAATCTCATGGGTCTCCCCAATCCCTGAAAATGTCAGGCCTGCAGGCTGTTGCTTTTGGGTTTGGAGAAAGGCATGGGGGCTCTGACTTCATCTCTGCTGGCCTAAAAGCCCTGGGCTTGGCATTTCCAGGACCAGGAAGTATGAAGATGTGCTTCAGAGGTTTTGCTGCAGCCTGTGATTACATGGTCCGATGGAACAAAGTCTTTGGTGCTCAAACATGCTTCTTATAAAATCCCAGAACACTTCTCAGAGTCTTCTGCTACTTAGTGTTGTCCAGCTCAGCATGGTGATGTTTTCAGGGGGTGTGTGTGTGTGTGTCTGTGTGTGTGTGTGTGTGTGTGTGTGTGAGATGGAAATTGAGAGATTGAGATGCACAGGTGGACATAGACTGCCTGTGCCAACAGGACAAGGAGCTAAAAGAGGAGGAGAGAGAAATTCCTCCTCTCCCAGGTGCCTTCCCATTTGTGAGTTATGGCAGCTGTCATCACCGTGGAGTTGGGCGAGCTTTCAGTCCTTCCTCCTTTTCCTTGCTGCCATTTCTTGGCATCCTCAGAGCATTCTTCATCGCTCAGAGCTCTACCAGAGCCTTACAGGTGTGTCCCAGGGCCAGTGCCAGGAACAATGCTGCCCATTGTGGGTTCTGGCCTCAGTGCTCCCTTATCAAAGCCCTGGTATTTCTGGGCACTGCGGGCAGAAGTTTGGCCTGCACTTCCCTTTGTACCCTTCACCTTACTAAAGGGGAGGCTGTTTTTGTGCTGAGCAAGAGGTCTCCCACGGAGGACCAGAAATGCATGTGGGTGCCTGCAGGTAGATGGGTGCATGCCCCAGGGAATTGACTTCATTCATTTCTGTCTCCAAGTGAGAGGAGGAGGGAGGCGTAGAGAAGCGTGGGATCTGAAGGAGAGGATATTGGTGGGCTTCACTTTCGAGCACAAAGGAGATGAGCAGTGAAGGTTCCAGACGGTGTTACAGAAAGGTGGTCAGGCCATGGGTAGGAAGGTCATGCGGTTCTGGGATCTCTGTGTGTCCCCACATTTGTCAGGGTGCTCCCCTACGGACATTAGTGGCAAAACCCGTGCAAGAAACATGGCCCAGGTGCTTATCTTTGGGGGAGTAAGGGAAGGGGCAGCTGGGGAGAGGGGGGTGTCATTCCAAAGCTCCCCAAAAGTGGGGAGAAAAGGAGCCATCACCCCTCTGCCAAGATAGAGTGTGCTGTGGTGGCTTTTAAAAATCGACACCAAATGTACTGAATTTTTGGAGCTTGTTAGAAGGAAGGAAAAGCATTTCGAGGTGCCTGAGCCCTTATCAACAAAAAGTGGCCCCCTAATCCCCAGGTATGCAATCAAGTCCAGGCTGTCACGACTCCTGCCACAAAACCCGCCCACCCTAACCCATCCTCATGACTTGCCTTCACAGTCCAGAAGGAAAATTTATGAGATTCCAGCGCCTAGAAGGCTGGGCCTTCTGGCCGAGCTGAGGCACCTCCAGAATAGGTGACTCCAGCTGACCTGGCAGCTATCTGTGAGGACCACACCTCAGATCCGAGCATTTTGCCTGCGGATGGACTTGTGTTACTTTCTTCTGCTGCCACCTTGTCTTCACTACCCCCCACCCCCGCTCCCCTGCCCTCCCCTCGCCTCCCTGAGTCTCCTGCTGCCTTTGACTTCACCTCCCTTCTGCCAGGAGGCTCCAAAGAGAGCCCTTGAGAAAGCTGGAAAATACTAGCAGCCTTGGTGCTGCCACCAATGAGCTGTGTGTCATTGGGCACCTCACTTTTTCTCTCTGGCCTCAGTTTCCCCATCTCTAAGGTAGTCCCCAAAGCTCTTTTCAACTCTGGTCACTAAGTCTCTGCTTCCATGGAAGTGAACATTGTCGACGGAATGTGCTTCACCCGCTGAATCCCCGGATCTGGGATGTGGTCTGTGGGCTATTTCAGCTGCATTCAGAGTAGCATCCCCACATTCTAGCCTAGGCGGGGTCAGAGAGAGGTAACAGCACTTCCTGCTGATGATAATGCCTTTGTCTCTGGAAGCACTTTTAATTCTTCAAGATATGTCCTCCTTTATAACTAGAAGCAGGCAGGGCAGCTATTACCCATACAGGCTGAGTATCCTTTATCTGAAATGCTTGAGACCAGAAGTGTTTCTGATTTTGGTCTTTTTTCAGATTTGGGAATACGTATGATACCAGTCAAGCATCCCAAATTTGAAAATCAAAAATCCGAATTGCTCCAGTGAGCACTTCCTTAGAGTGTCATGTCGATGCTCAAAGAGTTTCAGATTTTGGAGCATCTTGGAGATCTGATTTTCAGCTTGGGGATGCACAACCTGTATTTTACAGATTGGCAACATAAGGCCCAGAAAAGTCAAGTCCTTCCCCAGGGATTTATGGGCGCTGGTGATTAATGTAAAGTGGTAGAAAGAGCACCAGTCTGGGAGGCAGAAGTTCTGACCTTGAGAAAGTAACTCGGTCTCTAGGCACCGATTTTCTATCTGTAAAATGGAAATAATAATGATTGCAGAGTCACACAAAGTAATGCAGGTGAAAGCAGTTTGCAAACGCGTAGAGCACTTAACTTGCATCCTTCCTGGGGGATCCGAGAGCAGGGTGACATTCTCACGCTGTCTCCCGCCCCACCACTTCTCTCCTGCACTGCTCTTCCCGCTGGGAACTAATGCAATCTCCAAGGTTATTTCTCTGGGTGAAAGTGGGGAGGAATCCTGCCTGTCCTCTAATCTCCCTTTTGTTCTTTACCTCCAGACTGTAAATTCACCTGTCACCCAGAATGCCGCAGCCTGATCCAGTTGGACTGCAGTCAGCAGGAGGGTTTATCCCGGGACAGACCCTCTCCAGAAAGCACCCTCACCATGACCTTCAGCCAGGTAGGTGCCAAAGCTCTCGTACCAAGCTGGGAACAGCCTCTGCAGGTGCCCCGGGCTCCACTTTCTCTCCCAGGAGCTCTGGTGAGCAGGAGGTGGCATGAGGCCTCAGATTCCACATGCACTGGATGGAGTTCACAGACACCCTGTTCCAAGGGGACTAGGGGAAGTGACACAGAGAACTCTGAAGATACTCAGAAGTCCCCTGTAGTTCTCCCCAAGTACAGAGCCTATTGTGGCTTAGGGCTCTGAGCCAGAGTTGTGGGTATGAGTGAGCAGTGGGGTGGCTTCCAGAGAAGCCTTCTGATGGTCCCTAAAGGCCTCATAGCCCTGGGACAGTGGGGATGCTGGGGCTGAGGCATCTCAAGCACATTGTCCAGCCAGGCCAGCCCAACCTTCAGAGGGGCTGGGCAAATGTTCTCTCCCTGTGTTAAAGAACCAGAAAATTGATGTCCAAAGCAGCTTTTGGTTCTGGGTTTTGTAAAGACACTTGAACTGTGATGTATCTGAACTTTTATTTCTAGGATTTAGAATGGAGACAGAGGAGTGTGTTTATTGCTTCTTGCATTGAACAAGCATTTATTGAGTATCTACTGTGTACCAAGCATGGGTGAGAGTTGGGGTAATAAATGATACGTCACAATTCTTGTCCTCAGACAGCTTACATTCTGGCAGGGGAGGCAGAATACCAACAAATAGCATACACTGTGATGCATGTTGCAATAAAAGTATGAACCAAGTGTTTGGATATATAGTGCAATTGTTTCTGCTGGGAGAAATCAGGGAAGGCTTCCCGGAGGAGGTGATGTTTGATTTAAGCCTTAATGTGTGGGTTGAAGGTTGCGAGTCAGGGAAGTAAGAATATCATCCTTTAATTCATTTAACAAATAAGTTTCGAGTGTTCACCATGTGCCAGGCCCAGGAATGCTGAGGATTTAATGATGAAAATTACAGACATGGTTTCTACACATCCGGTGCTTACAGTAGGGTAAGGGAGTGAGACTTTAAACAAATATATCCTGTGTCTCTGACGGAAAATCTCAAGGTGCTCTGAGAAACTATATTGGGGGACCCAGGTGCTGGATGGGAGACTCACGAGCAGCCCCCCGGTCTCCGGAGTAGCCATCACATGCTTTTTCTGGAACACAATCAACAGTGTTCAAATGCCTAATTCACCATGGGTGTTACCAGCCTCCCAGCTGTTCCCTCACGCCTTTCTCTCTCCCTGGAAAAAGAATTATTAGAAAGCAAGAATGATATATGTTTTTATAAGGGTGATGCTGGATTAGTTCTAAAAAGTATATTTTAAAACTCTGCACATCGCTCCACAGACGTTGGAATAGTAACTATTTCTGGTGTAGCCTGAATGTAACCAGGCCTCTTGGAAGGGCCTTACCCTTAGCAGGAACTGTCTACCCAGGATGGGGCACAGGGAAAGGAGAGGAGGCACATCTGGCCCCCAAAAGTGCTGATGGGCAATGCAGATGTTTCCTGAAGGTTTTCCTCAGAAGATAGAGGGAGGAGGTTACATAGTACACCATATAGCAACATTTCCTAAAAATCTTATTGAAACAGCCTTTTCTGGTCTCAATTTGCTTTTCTCTTTGGGAGCTTCCAAGTGTCTCTTCTTTCTGATCTCCTCAGCCCTGCACCCCACCCTGGAGCCTGGCTGTCCCCATTACTTCTTGGGTCTCCTCTTTGGGTCTCTTTCTGTTCCTTCCTTTAGAGCAGCAGGTCTCAAAAGGCGGCAATTTTACTCACCCCCTAGGACATTTGTCTGGAGACATTTTTGGTTGTCACAACTTAGAGGATGCTACTGATTCTAGAAGAGGCCAGGAATGCTGCTAGCCGGCCTGTTTTGCATAGAACAGCCCCCCACAACAAAGAATTATCTGACCTCAAATGTCAGTTGGGCCACGACTGAGAAACCCTGCCCTAGAGTGGGCTAGCCAGCTTCCGAGTGTGGCAGGCAAAAGGCCCAGGGAAGGCCTGGAGTTGGCTGGATTCGTTGTCTCATCCTCCAAATGTCAGCAGTGAAGAGATGCTTTCATGTCTGAGTTTTTGGAAACAGAGTGACCCCCTTTCCTCTGCTGGAGAGAGGAGTCAACCTTGGAACCCTCTGGCAAGTGAAATCAGGGCTTGTCTAGAGCAGAAGCACCACTGAAACATTGCAGAGGAAGGAGCCAAGAACCCCGCGTGGGAGCTGAACAGCCCCCAGTGGGCAAACAGCCTGGCATGGGGTTTGCTCCTGGGCTGGCCGGATCAGGCTGCTGCTGTATTTGCCTTGGACAGGCCTGCCTGCATGCTTCAGCAGAACTGGGGCAGGACCCAGCCCTCTATCAATAAAACCTGGGCCCTGCTCCAGGCCCACTTGCCTCTTCTAAAAAGCCTGTTTGTGCTCATTTCCGCCTTGGCTTGATTTTCTGTTAAATCTCAAGATGGAGCTTTCTTTCACCTTGACATCATCACCTGGGCTGAGCTAACTTCATGTGCTAGTGCTGTTTTCTTGGGGGATTTAAGGGAGCAGGGGCTCAGATGTGAGCTCAGCTACTTCTGGGTATATATGTCTTAGGGGGTTCTCATCTCAGTGGCATTTCTCCTCTCTCTATTTTTTTTTTTTTTTTTCCTGAGACAGAGTCTCACTCTGTTGCCTAGGCTGGAGTGCAGTGGCACGATCTCAGCTCACTGCAACCTCCACCTCCTGGGTTCAAGCAATTCTGCCTCACTCAGCCTTCTGAGTAGCTGAGATTACAAGTGTGCTCCACCATGCCCGGCTAATTTTTGTATTTGCAGTAGAGATGAGGTTTCACCATGTTGGCCAGGCTGGTCTCGAACTCCTGACCTCAAATGATCCACCCGCCTTGGCCTCCCAAAGTGCTGGGATTACAGGTGTGAGCCACTGCGCCCGGCCCTCTCTGCTCTTTAAGGAAAGAAAATCATTTATTTTCCTCCATCCAGAGAGAACCATTCTTTATTAACATTTTTATATGTTCTTCCTGAACATTCATACATTTTTCAAAACATGATTGAGATCATCCTGTAGATAAGTATTTGGCCTCAACATTTCAAAAGCAACAATCCCAAGGTTCTGTCTTGTCTCTGCCATGCCACAGGGAGGCAGCTGGGGAGGAAGGAGGGACAGGTGTGGAAGCGGGCAGGAATGAGCTCAGAATCCCCAGTGGCAAACTCAAAAGGCCATTGGAAACAGGCATCAGAAACCGAGGAAGGCCGCTGGGAGCTGTCTGTGCTTTTGTCAACCACAGAAATGAGGGTTTTGGAGTTTCTCCTTAAAGATCTCTGAGGTCTCTGATATCTGACTTTTCCTTGGGCACCCATGCGTGACCAAGCAAATCTCCTTCAAGTCTACCCTAGACCCCTTTTTCAGTTTAAGCCTCATTTGCTAAGGAACATCATCGCTATTGGCTAAAGACCACAATCAGTTACCCAAACAGCTGCAGTTCTTCTATTTAGGATTATACCCCAAAGAATTTATACTTCTGGTGGTCTTAACGGTGCTCTTATCCTGTTACCCCTGGGAGGAAAAAAGCCCTCAGTGGCTCCTGGTGCCCTCACGATGAAGTGAGGCCTCTGATGGCTTGGTTCAGTCCTTTCGCTGCCTATGGAGAAGCTGGCCCCAAGAGAAGAAGTCTTTGTCCTTGCCCACCACTGGATTCTCATTATCACCCACTGCAGCCCAGGGCAACCCCGGCAGCTCTGTCCCTTTGGCCTTGGGTGCCGCTTTTCTTGGTACATGGAATGCACAGATTGCAAGAGAGAAACATAAGCACTATTCCTTCCACTCCAATCCCTTGCAGCCAGTGCTCAAATTTTATGCCAGCAGGCCCAGAGTCCTACCCCTTCCTCCTGACCCTCCAGAGTCCCTGATATGGTTTGGATGTGTGTCCCTTCCAAATCTCATGTGGATGTGTGGCCTCCAATGTTGCAGGTGGGACTGTTGGGAGGTGTTTGGGTCATGGGGGTGGATCCCTCATGAATGACTTGGTGCTGTCCTGCAATAATGAATGAGCTCTCGCTCTATTAGTTCACACAAGAGCTGGTTGTTTAAGACAACCCTAGCATCTCTTTTTTGCTATCTCTCTCGAATGTGACACGCCTGCTCCCCCTTCCCCTTCTACCATGAGTAAAAGCTTCCTGAGGCCTCCCCAGAAGCCAAGCAGATGCTGGTGTAATGCTTGTACAGCCTGAAGAACCCCAAGCCAAATAAACCTTTTTTCTTTATAAATTACCCAGCCTCAGGTGTTCCTATATAGCAACACAAAACGGACTAAGACAGTTCCTGGGCAGCAACCTCGGAAACCAGGCTCCCAGGCCCTCAGCTGCAAAGGCCAGCCCCTCCCATGGCCATTCCCAGACCACACTCAGGCACTTTCCCCACTCAGGACTCAGGCCCTGCTCATGTTCCACCTGTCTACTATTTACTTAACATTTCTCTTTAAATAGACTTATTTTATTAAATTTAAATAAACTTACGTTAAAGGAAATTTTAAAATATCCTTGAATCACTGGTTTGATGTACTTAGGAATTTTTTCTCAGCACACATTAAATGAATACTTATAATTTCTTTTAATATGTGTCTAAGGACTGCCTCAAATTTACTCCACAAATATTTATTAAGCCAGGCACTAGCCAGGCACAGTGGCTCACACCTATAATGTCAGCACTTTGTGAGGCCAAGGCAGGAGGATTGCTTGAGCCCGGGAGTTTGAGACCAGCCTGGGCAACATAGCAAGGCCTTGTCTCTACTAAAAATTAAAAACATTGGCCAGGTGTGGTGGTGTGCATCTGTAGTGCTAGCTACTTGGGAGGCTGAGGTAGGAGGACAGCTTGAACTGAGGAGAAGGAGGCTACAGTGAGCTATGATCATGCCACTGTACTCCCATCTGGGCGGCAGAGTGAGACCTTGACTAAAAAAAAAAAAAAAAAAAAAAAAACCCAGGCACTGTTCTAAAGTCCTTTCAGGTGTCATTTGTGGGAGATGCTGCCCTATCGAGGCCACTCTCTTTGGCCATCTGGTGCCTGGACTACCAGGGCACTGGGTCCAGGGAGTGCCTAAGGGGCAGTGTGAGCAGTGGAGAGAGCTCCTGGGATGCTGAGAAGGAATTGCCAGCTGTTCTTACCAATACCAAGGTGCTCTTCCAAAGGAGACTTGGATCTGTATATACTGATACGGAATTGTGCAGCATGAATGCAGGTCCCTCCACGGTACACATAGGACCAAGCCATTTGTATTTTGCTTGCATATATACACGTGTGTGTGTATGTGTGTGTGTGTGTGTGTAAATGCAGAACGAGGGCCTGGTAGTGCTCAGCTAACTACTGAAAGAGATTTCACCCTGGAAGGGGGTGAACGTTGAAAGGGGTAGAGTGAGCCTCTCACATTTTGCCCTTTGTTTCTGTGTTGTTTGAATAGCCAAATGCTTTTCATATGTTCCTAATGTCATTTTTTATTTTTATTTTTTGATATTGAGTCTTGCTCTGTCACTAGGCTGGAGTACAGTGGTGCAATCTGTGCTCACTGCAACCTCCGCCTCCTGGGTTCAAGAAATTCTCCTGCTTCAGCCTCCTGAGTAGCTGGGATTACAGGTGTGCACCACCATGCCAGGCTAATTTTTGTATTTTAAGTAGAAACAGGGTTTCACCATGTTGGCCAGGCTGGTATCGATCTCCTGACCTTGTGATCCGCCTGACTCGGCCTCCCAAAGTGCTGGGATTACAGGTGTAAGCCACCGCACCTGGCCCTAATGTCATATTATTAAAAGGCAGTAAATGTTTTCTTAAAACACAGACCCTTGGCCTGGGTGACTGAATAGCTAGGTTCTAATCCAGATTGTGTCGACGAAATACTTGACATATGAGCCAGGACAAGCCTCTTAGTTTCTTTGAGTCTCAGGTTTCTCCTCTGAGAAATGGGACCCTGTGAGGCTCCAGCGAGAAGAGGTGTGTGAAAGCATGAGTGGACAAAAGCATGAGTATTCTAGGTGGCAGTCCTGGACCATCTCTGGTACCTCTAACAGTCTTGCTAGATGTAGATTTTTTAACTGTGTAACTCCTGTGATGAAAGCCCTCAGGGGCTTCCCATTGCCCTCAGAATGAGTCTAAATCTGGATTAGCACACACAACCCTTAGGTCTGGCTCTGCCAACTCTCCAAAACACCAGAAAGTAGGGTTATTGTCCTGGATATAAAACCAGGACTCTCTGGCTTTGTGGTTTGGGTGGACATTTTTTGCTATAAGGTTTATGACTATTGTTGAGGCCCCAAGTCACTATTCCACCCTGTGGATGAGTCTCTGTCCCCACTCACCAAAGGGGCAGATGGCTTCCAGGGTTCCAGGATAGATCAGCCCGGCCAGCCAGCATTTCAGCCTTGCAGGTCCCTGCTGCCTTTCTGCCTACACCCCCAACCCCAAACACTGTCAAGCCTTAGCAGGGCCCCTGCTGCAATCACCCCTCACCCCCTGCAGCAGAGTAGTGACTCCGCTGGCTTGGAGTTCTGTGCTTCCTGGCTCCCAGTCCTTTGCTCCCTCCTGCAGACATGCCACTGTCTGCATTAACGCGGTCTCTACCTTTCCAGACCCTTGAGAAAAAAAAAAGCTCCTGCGGCCAGTCCTGCCTTGTCCCTCAGCCCAACAGCCACGTGTTGAACCCAGGATGACCACATGGGGGAGCGAGAGAGCAAGAAGAAATGCGCCTAAAAGGGCAGGTGCTGGGGGTGGGGGGATGTGTCCTTTCCTGAGGCCCCGGGCTACCTAACACACTTGATAGACCTACCTGCACATCTCTCAGGAAGTGCAGGGTCTTGGGTCCCTTCTGGAAGCTTCAACACATGTTAATTGAACTGTGACTGATAACAACAGTAGCTGACATTTGTTGAGGCATACCTGTGTTCTGTCTACTCATTTCATTTATTATTGAAAGAAGTGTTGAAATCTCCAACTATAATTGTGGATTTGTGCATTTCTCTTTACAGTTAATATGCCTGTATTTTGAAGCTCCATTATTAGGTGCATAAACTTTTAGGAATTTCTTGTATTTTTTTTTTTTTTAACAGACAGGCTGGAGTGTAGTGGTGCTCATTGTAGCCTTGAACTCCTGGGCTCAAGTGAACCTCCAGCCTCAGCCTCCCAAGTAGCTGGTACTACAGGTGTGTGCCACCATGCCTGAATATTTTTTGAGTTTTTTGTAGAGATGGGGTCTTGCTCTGTTGCCCAGGCTGATCTTGAACCCCTGGCCTCAAGCAATCCTCCTAAAGTGCTAGGATCACAGGCACAAGTCACCACACGGGATACTTTTAGGATTATTATGTCTGCTTAGTTAATTGACCTGTGTATCATTATGAAATGACCTTCTTTATCCCTGTTAACATTCTCTACTATGAAATCTACTTTGTCTAATATTAACATAGTTACTGCAGCTTTCTTTTAATTACCATTAGCATGGCATTCCCTAATCTACCCTTTCATTTTTAGGCTATGAGTCTCTTTATATTTAAAGATCATTTCTTATAGGCAGCAAATAGTTGGATCTTGTTTTTTTTTAAACCAATCTGCTCATCTCTACCCTTTGAGTATTTAGATCATTTGCATTTAATGTGATTATTGATATAGCTAGATTTTTTTTTTTTTTGAGACAGTCTTGCTCTGTCACCCAGGCTGGAGTGCAGTGGCGCGATCTCGGCTCATGATATAGCTAGATTTTAAGTCTATCTTCTTACTACTTTTTTTCTTTTCTTTCTTCTTTTTCTTTTCTTTTTTTTTTTTTTTTTTTTTTTTTTTTGAGACAGGATCTCATTCGGTCACCCAGGATGGAGTGCAGTGACACAATCATGGCTCACTGCAGCTTCAACCTCCCCAAGCTCAGGTGATCCTCCACCTCAGCCTCTCGAGGAACTGGGACTACACATGCACCACCACACCTGGCTGACTTTTTTGTACTTTTCGTAGAGACCGGGTTTCGCCATGTTGCCCAGCCTGGTCTCAAGTGATCAGGGGCTCAAGTGATCCTCCCACCTCAGCCTCCCAAAGTGCTGGGATTATGGGTATGAGCTACTGCACCCAGCCGGCTATTGGTTTTCTATGAGTATTCTATCTGTTCTTGGTTCGCTTTTTCTTTTTTTCTTTCTTGCCTTCTTTTGGACTAATTGAATGTACTTTATGATTGCATTTTATCCCATTTGTTGCCTACAAGCTTTAACCCTTTGTTTTGTTATTTTAATGGTTGTCTTAGCGTTTACAGTATATAAATGGTCCTTAATTTATGGGATTACATCCCAATAAACCCACTGAAAGTTGAAAATATCTGAAGTCAAAAATGCATTTAATACACCTAACCTACCAAACAACATGGCTTACCCTAGCCTATCTTAAATGTGATCAGAACACTTACATTAGCCTACAATTGGGCAAAATCATCTAACACCAAACCTATTTTCTTATGAAGTGTTGAATATCTCATGTAATTTATTGAATGCTGACCTAAATTATGGTTTCTATCAAATGTGCATCTCTTTAGCACCATCTTAAAGTTGAAAAATCATAAGTAGGACCATTGTAAGGAGGGAACCATCTGTACATCTTTAGCTTATCACAGTCTACCTGTCAAATGATACTATGCCATGTCATGTATAGTATAAAACCCTGGCTAGGCACAGTGGCTCACACCTGTAATCCTAGCACTTTGGGAGGCTGAGGTAGGAGGGTCACTTGAGCCCAGGAGCTCGAGACCAGCCTGGGCAACATAGTGAGACCCTGTCTCTATTTTATACCAAAAAAAAATTTAAAAAAAGAAAAGAAAAGACAAAAATGATAGTATCCTTCCATTTCTCATCTACAGACCTTTGTACCATTCTTGTCCTGTATTTTATTTTCACATATACTACAAGCCAGGGGTCCCAGCCCCCAGGGCCACACACATGGCCTTTTAGGAATCAGGTTGCACAGCAGGAGGTGAGCAGTTGGAGAGCAAGCCACGCTTCATCTGTATTTACAGCCACTCCCCATGGCTTGCTTTACAGCCTGAGCTCTGTCTCCTTGTAGACCAGCGGCAGCATTAGCTTCTCGGAGGAGCCTGAACCCTATTGTGAACTGCGCATGCGAGGGATCTAGGTTGCGTGCTCCTTATGAGAATCTAATGGCTGATGATCTGTCACTGTCTCCCATCACCCCCAGATGGGACCGTCTAGTTGCAGGAAAACAAGCTCAGGCCTCCCACTGATTCTACATGATGGTGAGTTGTATAATTATTTCATTATATATTGCAATGTAATAATAATAGAAATAAAGCGCACCATAAATGTAATGCACTTGAGTCATCCCCAAACCACCAGCCCCACCCCGGTCCATGGAAAAATTGTCTTCCACAAAACCAGTCCCTGGTGCCAAAAAGGTTGGGGACCACTGCTATAAGCCCCTTACAATATTGTTACTATTTTATTTAAATGGCCAATTATATTTTAAAGAGATTTAAATGATAAGAAATTGTTTATTCATTTGGTTACCATTTCTGATACTTTTTTTTCTTCTGGTAGATCCAGGTTTCCATCTGATATCATTTTCTTTCTGCCTGAAGGACTTTCTTTAACATTTCTTGTATTTGTGGGTGTGCTGATGATGAGTTTTTTCAACTTTCCATGTCTGAAAAAGTTCTAATTTCACCTTCCTTTTTGAGAGATTTTTATGGGATAGAAATTTCTAGGTTGGCACTTTTTTTCTTTCATTATTTTAAAGATGTTGCTTCACTACCTGCTCACTTGCATTATTTCTAACAATAAATTTACTGGTATCTTTATCTCTGCTCCTCTGTATATAACATATTCTTCTTTTTTCTTTTTATCACTATGTATTAGTCTGTTTTGTGTTACTATGAAGGTATACCTGAGACTGGGCAATGTATAAAGAACAGAGTTTGACTCATGGTTCTGCAGACTGTACAGGCATGGCACCAACATCTGTTTGGCTTCTGATCAGGACCTCAGGAGGCTTTACTCGTGGCGGAAGGTGAAGGGAGAGCAGGCATGTCACATGGTGAGAGAAGGAGCCAGAGAGAGAGGAGGAGGTGCCAAGCTCCTTTGAACAACCAGCTCTCACATGAAGGAACAATACAAGATGCTCATTACCATGGGGAGGGCACCAAGACATTCATAAGGGATCTGCCGCCTCAACCTAGACACCTCCCGCCAGGCCCCACCTCTAACATGAGGGGTCAGATTTCAACATGCGATTTGGAGGGGACAGATATCCAAACTGTATCACTGGTTTTGAGCAATTGGTTACAATGTGCCTTTTGTGCTTGTCTTTATGTTTCTTGTACTGGGTGTTCATTGAGTTTGTTGGATCTATGGATTTATAGTTTTCACGAAAATTGGAAAAATTGGGGGCATTATTTCTTCAAATATTTTCATACCCCCCCACTCTGAGGATACCACTTACATGTATATTAGACTGCTTGAATTCGTTCCACAGCTTACTGCTCTGTTCATTTAAAAAATTCTCTTTTCTTTCTGTGGTTCATTTTGTTTTGTTTTGTTTTGTTTTGAGACAGAGTCTCGCTCTGTCACCCGGGCTGGAGTGCAATTGCGCATTCTCGGCTCACTGCAACCTCTGTCTCCTGGGTCCAGGTGATTCTCCTGCCTTGGCCTCCCAAGTAGCTGGGATTACAGGTACCTGCCAACGCTCCCAGCTAATTTTTGTATTTTTAGTAGAGACAGGGTTTCACTATGTTGGCCAGGCTGGTCTCGAATTCCTGACCTCAGGTGATCCACCCACCTCGGCCTCTCAAAGTGCTGGGATTACAGGTGTGAGCCACCATGCCTGGCCTGTGCTTCATTTTGGATCATTGCTATTGCTGTGTCTTCAAGTTTGTTAATCTTTTCTTCTGCAAAGTCTAATCTGCCATTAATCCCCATCTAGTATATTTCCCGTCAAAGGCATTGTAAATTTCAACTCTAGTGGTTTGATGTGGATTTTTTAAATATTTTCCATTTCTCCTACTTAACTTTTTGAATAAATAGCATATACTTATTCAGACATTTCTCTGGGCTCCTCACAGCCTATCCCCTTCTACCCTAGAAGCAGTGGGCTGCCTGAGACACCAGAATTAGTGTCTTTGAACAATGCTAATATCTGTGTCAGTTGTGGTCAGTAGTCGAGACAGAGTCTCACTAAGTTGCCCAGGCTGGTCTCGAACTTCTGGCCTCAAGTGATCCTCCCACTTTAGGCTCCCAAAGTCCTGGGATTACAAGCATTAGCCACTGCACCCAGCCCTGTGGAAATATTCCTGAGTTTTGTTCTAGGACCCAGTTAAATTACTTAGAAGGTCGATCCTTTTTAAGGTTTTAAGAGCCTCTTTAAGACTTGTCAGGATTGGAATAGTCCTCAGTCTAGGGCTAATTATTTCCCACCACTAAGGTAAGACTCTCTGTGTACTCTACTCAGTGCCTAATAAATCATGAGGTTTTCTGGTATGGCTTGTAGGAACAGGCACTATTCCTGCCCTGTATGAGGGCAGACACTGTTACCTGTAATCCTTTTGGGCGGTTCTTTCTCTAGCCTTGGGTCATTTCTTCCCATGCACACACCGATCAGTAAGCACGCAGGTGAATACTATAGGGGCCTTTCTGCAGTTCTCTCTCTCTGCAGCTGTCTCCATTCAGTTACTCTGTCCTGTGAACTCGGGCTGCCTTTGTCTCCCTAGACTCGAGCAGCATCTCCTCAGCTTCAGGGGGTTTTCCAGGCTCCACCTTAGTACCCGCTCTGCACCACATCTGGGAGTGAACTGGGAGTAAATCTAGGGATCAACTCATTTGTTTCCTGTGTCTCAGGGATTGCTATTCCTCATTACCTGATAGCCAGTATTTTAAAAACCACTGTTGCATTAGTTGTATCCATTTTTTTGGTTGTTTTAATCAGGAGGATATATCTGAATCCTATTCCCTCATCTTTGCCAGAAGCAGAACTCCCCCAGGCACTGTTCTAATCCTGATTCATACTAGTTCATTTAATACCCAGCCTTACGCATTGGGTAAATGCCTTGAGGGCAGGGATCCTATCTTTTGCCATTTAGTCTTCCTCATAATGCACTGGGCCTTGCACACAGTAGGTGCTGAAGAAGTCCTTCATTTTATTCGATTTTGAACTTGGATTTGTGGAGGTTTTTTGCATTCAGAATGCTGGTTCTCCCACTTACTATGACACTAGGAAAGTACATAACCTCTCTTAGCTATTACATGGGGACACCAGTGTGGTTGTTGCGGCAACTGTATAAAAGCACTTGTAAACTCCATGGAGCATGAACCTTGTTTGTTTACCAGTGTGTTCCCAGCACCTACCACAAGGAATATATATAATAGGACTGGCAAATAACATAGTTTCCCTTGCCCCTATGGTGTTTTAGAGCCTTCAGCCCAGCAGGCTGCTTGCCCTCTGTAGACACATTATCCTCAAGATAGCTATGGGTGTGAACAATGCTGCTCTCAGCATCTTAAAATATGGTAACGCTCCAAAATGGGGATTTTGTGTTGTACCCTGAGCACACAGTCACAAATCCATGTGCCCGCCCTGGTACCCAGTCCTAAGGCTGCTGACAGCCCCTTTCTGCCATCTTGGAGCAAGTTTAGCGCTCCCAGCTCTAAAATCTGGCTTTCTATAGCTTAATAACTTTATGATCTAGCAATCAATTGATATTGACAGCATCTTTTGTTATTCTGTGGCCACCAGAAATGAGAGGAGACTCACCACCTTTAGTTGACATGGCAGGAATGTCAGAAAAGTCAGAAACTAGGGTCCCACATCTAATCTTTCCTGGTAAATGTGAGGGTGGGGAGCAGAATACATTAGACCCCACCTAGTCCCTCAGTCAGTATTTCCTTAGCTTCCAAACCCCAAATTTGGCACTGATTTCTTCTATTCTGACTCCTTCCCTTGATAAGAAGCTAATGGCTGCTCCCAGGGGATTCTAGAGGTGCCAGATGCACACCAGCCCACCTATATCTGCCAAGAGAAGGAGCCAGTCCCCCGCTCCCTCCACGTTACCCTGAGCAGGACATCCTTCATTCTTACCCTGACTAGGCCGTCCCATCTGGGACAGCTTTCTCCATGGCTCCTTCACAGACTCCTGCCACACTTTAGAAGCCAGAAGTGCTGGCCAAAGCTGTCAGTGATTCCTTTGCACTGGACAGCCGCCCTCACAGGAGCCTCTCCAAGGCCTATCTGACCAGCCCCAGATGGGCCAGCCCACGCCAATGTATTTCTGATTAGGCAGAATGGAAATGCTTCCCAAAAAGGAGGCACCTGAAGTCCTGGCCACAAGGAGGGACAGAGCTCTGGTGCATATTTCTCTAGAAATCCTTAAACCCTAGAGACATTTCTCTGGGCTCCTCACAGCCTATCCCCTTTTACCCTAGAAGCAGTGGGCTTCCTGAGATGACCCCAGGTGGGCTAGGCTAGCCCTGAGGCGAGAGGCAAGACCCTCCTTGCTAGATGTAGCAGTGCAATAGTTGTTCACATCTCACCCTGGTGACTGTGCTGCCCGGGATGTTGGAGGATTGGCCCTGCCCAGAGAGGGGCACATCAGGGAGACGGCTGTTGATCAGAAATAGCTTTTGTCACTCTGTATTCTCACTAGGGAGGAAAATTAGAAGACAGAGCCCTTGGGCCTGACTCAGACCCTGACATGAGTTCTTGAGGGTGTGGACAACTGGGGTAACTCAGCTATCTTCAGTAGGTTCAGTGTCAAGGCCTACCGAAGCTGTTAGCCTGGCAGTCAATCAGAAGTGTGGTGTGGGTTAGCACCGCTGAGAAAGTGACTGTAGGGTGAGTCTAACCTAAATGGTGTGCCACCACTCACCTCTTACAACAGGAAGTCATCTGGGGAGACACCGAGCTCTCTGCTGTACACAACCATTGCATGCTGAAAATTGCTACCCTAGGGATGGCAGCATCTTAAGATTCAACCCAGATAGGACATCTGGTTAAGGATGCTTCTCAGAGTCAGATGGAAGGTGTGGGAGGTATGGATGATATTGGGGAATATGTGTCAGGAAGTGGGGAGAACATAGGAGGAGGATTTTGACATCAGAGGAGAGAATAGCAAGAGCTAAGCCACAAGAGGGAAGGGTGGCTTCTGGGAATGTGGATCGAATTTTGTGCAGCTGTAACGAGAGTTGCTTGATTGCACCTGGAGATGGGTGTGAACTGTTGGCTGGGCGTGCACCCTGAAGGGTCTTGAAGGACCTGCTCAAGAGTTTGGAATAGGTGGCGGGAGTCGGTGGAGAAAGGACAATTGTAATGGAAAGTTACAGGGGCTCTGGGTTTGAATCTGATTCTACCATTTACTTGCTTGGGCAAGTTTACTCTGAAACTCAGTTCATTCATCTGCAAAATACCTTCTTGCAGGGTTCTGAGGATTAAGTGAGATAATGAAATGTGTAACTTTCATTCAGTAACTTTAGTAGACCGTCTTATTCAATGTTGTTCTCACTAGACTGTATATTATTAGAAGGTAGGGACTGTGTCTTATTCATGCCCAAACTCAGACACTCAGTCTAGTGCTTGCCTGAAGAAAGTGCTCAGTAAGGCCGGGCGCGGTGGCTCACACCTGTAATCCCAGCACTTTGGGAGGCCGAGGCAGGTAGATCACGAGGTCAGGAGATCGAGACCATCCTGGATAACACAGTGAAACCCCATCTCTACTAAAATACAAAAAATTAGCTGAGTGTGGTGGCGGGCGCCTGTAGTCCCAGCTACTCAGGAGGCAGAGGCAGGAGAATGGCGTGAACCTGGGAGGTGGAGCTTGCAGTGAGATGAGATCGCGCCACTGCACTCCAGCCTGGGTGACAGAGCAAGACACTGCCAAAAAAAACAAAAAACAAGAAAAGGGCTCAGTAAATATTTGCTAAATGAAAGAAAGAATAAGCAAGTAGAACTTGATACATAGTAATTATTCAATAATTTTTTGTTGAAATCTGAATGGAAGTTGTTATGGTACCATGATCAGATCTTCATCTCAGAAGGGTAACTGTGGCAATAAAAAGGTAGGGGTTTTGGAGGAGGCAGAGACAGAAACATGGGGAACTCTTGGAAGGCTTTGCACTAATCTCAGTTAATGGCACTCATCAAGATAGGAAATACTAAGGGAGGAAAAGAAGGAGCAGGTAGCAGACAAGGCAGGGAATAACAAACTCAATCTTGACCCTGTTAAGAGTGAAACTCCAATAGGAAGGGCTGGGTACTCAGTGAGCTGTTACAGGTACCCACCTGGAGATACCTGGGAGAGAAAGAATTATGAGCCCTGAGTCTGTTAGGTGTGGTTGATACCAGTGGCATAGGTGAGACTTACCCCCCAAGGAGAGCAGGGGTACACAGGGGGAGAAGAGAAGACCCCAGGAAGCTGAAAGGAAGATGGGGGCATAGTCAGATGGAGAAAGTGGTTCCTAACTTGTTTGTAATGGACTATAATTTCAGGCATGTGGTTATTATGAGAGTAATCACAGAGGTAAACCATGAGGCCGCAGAGTATAGAGTTCAAGGACTTGGGTTCTGGAGTCAGACCCAGCAGAATTGATATTTGGCTCCACCATTAACTAGCAGTGTGGATATGTGCAAGTAACTTCACTTGCCTTAACCTCCTTTTGCTTTCTGTAAAATATAGATAACTGTAGCTTCCTCATAGGTTTGTTGTAGGGCTTAAATGAAATTATGAACAAACTATTAGTACAGTGCCTGCACATACTAGCTAACGGTGATTTCAAAATATGTCTCAGGGGTGCGGTGGCACCTTGCCCTGGTTTTCAGCCTCTCTATATGCCACCACATCTGATCATAAGGTCATAAGGCCCTAAATCTGATCTCCACTGCTGCTACCCTTCAACTGGACAGTTGAGGAAACCTGATGTCCATAGTTGCTCAAGATACCATATCAAGCTGGAGTTGGAGCTGGGACTAGAATACAAGCTCCTGACTTCCAGGCCTGTATCACAGCTTTTCTGGTACATGCAGAACTACAGGGTGGATCTTACAAGAGGATCTGGCCACATGACAGGATTGTATCTGAGAAAGGAAAAAAGCTTAAAATAATGTCTTTCATCATCTAACACTTTGAGTTAGGAAAGTGGCCCATTCATCATTTCAATGGGGCTTTCTGAACCCCAGCACGATGCCATGGATTTAGGGCTCTGGCTGCTACAGCTTTAGATCCAGCCTCCTCTTCCTAAGTCCAGGGACAAGAACAGCCAGTTCCCATCCTTTGTGCGATCACATCTCAGGGCCTTAAAGGCTCTTGCTCAGACTCTTCCATGCCCCCTCCCTCTTACCCTGGCCAAGCTATCACTATTATTGATTATTCATAGGGAAGAGGTTCAGAGGTTCAGACAGGGCCATTAGATGCTTCAGGGAGTCCTGTCTTCCTTCCTTTGAGACCCTGGGGCTTCAGTCTGGATTTTTCCTCCTGGAGGCTGGCCAACTTTGGTATATTATATATGATCTTTGTATATTTCTTCTAGTCCTAAAGTCCCTGCCAGCACAGTCTCTGTTTTGCTGACTTCTTACACATGGCTTTCTTCCCAACCTAGATTCACTGACAGCTGGGACAGGGTAGGGAAAGAGACATTAACTAGAAGTCAAGAGGCTTTGAAAGTAATGAGCTGTGATGGAACAAGTTACTTCCCTCAGTTTCCTTATCTATAAAATGGGCATAGTACCTGCTCTTAGGATAAAAGAGTAGCCTGGGGGAAATAATGGATGTTAAAAAGGTTTGAAAGGCCCTATTCAGATGTCATATTTTCATAAGGTTTGGAATGGCAGGGAGCAGTACCCTAAAAGAACACAGTGTCCCTGAGAACTTTCCTAACCAGGTCTGGCATCTGGTGTGCTGCTTCTAAGGAGAGATTCATGCTGACTCCTGGGGTACCTTGGCTTGGTGTTTGAATAGGTTGTTATTAGCTGTATGTGAAGGTTGCATTGCAGAGCTTCCCGGCATGAATCCAAGGACACAGTGTGGCCACAGAGAATCTGGGGCCTGTTTTTTTTTTTTCTTAAGTGTTAGATTCCCACTGAGCAAGGAGGTTCTTTTTATGAAGAAAAGCATGTTTCTTAGCTGGCTGGACAAAGCAGGTGAGCTGTTATTGATGGCCCAAGGATCACAGGAAACCACCTCTCTGGGGGAAAACCCCCCAAACAGCCTCTAAAATTTGAAAAAAAGATTGCTCCAGACAAAGCCAGAACCTACTTTCACCCCCATTAATGTGAGATCTTCCCCTGCAAACACCCGGTAGCTCACCCCAGCCCTGGGTGCTGACCGTCTCCCTCCTCTTATCTGCCTGCCAGAGAAGACAGCTACTGGTATTGACAGTTCTCCTGCACCGAGGGCGGCCAGCCGGCTGGGGTGCTGACTCTCAGCTCTCTTGTGTTTGTGCCTGCCAGGCACTCGCAGGCTTCTGGGAAGAAGACTGTGTGGGAGGATGAAGCCAAATTGAGCTGCAGTTTGAAACCTTCCCGAGCACTGACGGATTTGGCTTAGGTGGGAGAGGGAGAGGGTTTCTCATGAAGGTAGCCAGAGCTTAAGATGGAGTTGGCAGCTTGGTGTCCGGGGGGCTGAGTCTAGTCCTCCACCCAGCTTATGTTTCCCCAGGACTGGATTGTTTCAGAACTGTAGGAAAAGCTACACAGATTTGGAGAGAGACCTGATAACCCCTCTCAGCCACAGTCCAGGACCCTCCGGGGTCCACGAGCCATCAGACTCCATGAACATGGTAGCAAAGCCAGGCCTCTGAAGGCTGTTTCCCCGCCAGGACTCCAGCCCCCACTGTATTTAAAGATGGCAAAGTGCCCACCCAAATAGCCTCATCATTGCTGAGGGTCTGTACATGACAGTGACTAGGGGCGTAGGCAGCCGCACACACCAGGGCTGAGTCCCAGCACACATGTTCTACCTGTGTGACTCCGAGCCTTAGTTTTCTCATCTGTACACAGTCTCTGTCTCAAGGCTATTGGAATGAGTCAATGATAGAGTGCACGTAAATCACCTGCACAGAGAGTTGTTCAAACAATGGTAGCTAGAACTGCTATTGATCTATTGTGGGGTAATTGTCTTAACTGCTTTGAAGGATTCAGCCCTATGTGTTCCTTTGTCCAGTCAGATGGGAAAATATAAATGAGCCCTTCTCAATGTTAGGAATGACAAGATCAGGCCAAGACCCCTCTTTCTCAGACTATCCGGAAGATACACAGATGAGCTGGACGGTGTCTGCAGGCTCCTGTGTATCCTGAGGCTTCCTGAGGGCCAATTTCTATGGGTGGGAAGGCAGCTTGCTCTCTAGGTTGCCATAACTCTGCATCTGATTTGCATGTGTTTGTGGTGACCCTGCAGTTTCTTCTGGCACTTCCAACTTAAAATATTGCTGTTTCCCCAGGCAGGGCAGATATTGATTTTTTTCTTCTCTAACCATTCCGATTGACCCGGCTCCCCCACCCAGCGAATGGGGGAGGGAGGGGGTGGGGGTGAGGAAGTGGATGGGGGAGAAGGGAGGAGGGATGGTGTTGCCCTTATAGCTAGCACCTTCTACTCCGTGGAACCTGAGTCACCGGGGCTGATGAGAATGGGCTCTTTCCAGAAGCAAGTGCATGATGAAGAAAGAACAGAGGGAATGTTCCCCCTCGGGTCCATCCTGGTCCCTTCTTTCCCTGCATCCCTTATATGACCTGCAGTTCCCTGAGTCCACTTGCCACCGGGGGCGGGTGGCACCCAGGCGGCGGGGAGGCGGGGGAGGGGCGCAGTGACAGCCGAGCCGGCTTTGAGGAACCTTGCAGAGGAAGTGGCTTCAGAACTGCTTTACGCGAGGGGCAGGAAAGGCGCGGGAGGCGGGGGAGGTGCGGAGATGGCGCTCTGCACGGCGGCGGAGGGAGGGCGCTGGCGCCGGGGACACGAAACCGCAGAGCCCGGACGAGTCAGGGAGTGAGGCGCGAGCCGGGCGCCCGGGGCTCTGCAGGCGCAGGCGGCGCGGGGACAGGAGCAGGTTACCCGGCCGCCCGAGCGCTCGCACCCCGCTGAAAGAAACGCAGGCGGCCCGCCGGCTCTGCCTGGTCCGCTACCCGACCAGCTCCCGGCTCGGGGCTCAGAGCTAGGGGCTTACGCCAAGCGGAGCCCGGGGAAGGGTGCCCACCTCCCTCCGCCGCATCCCAAGCCCGGCCCCCTCTGATGCGCTGGCGGCCTCGGCCGGGAACTCCGGGGTAGATGACCGTGGACAGCAGCATGAGCAGTGGGTACTGCAGCCTGGACGAGGAACTGGAAGACTGCTTCTTCACTGCTAAGACTACCTTTTTCAGAAATGCGCAGAGCAAACATCTTTCAAAGGTAAACATAATAATGGAATGCAGGAGCCTTTCGTGGGGGGAAATAACCTCTGTGGTCAATCTAGAAGGGAAACCTTGCTCCCAGCAAAGGGACAAAGCCACATGTCAGGAAAGTGGCCAGGCAGTTGCCCTGAGGGCTGAGCATCGTATCTGGAGCCCTTCAGGGACCTGCACTATTCAGTTGGTCAGCCCTCCTCACAGCGCTTCCATCCACAGATCTCTTCAAAATGGCTCTCCAGAACGTGGGGGCTGCCCCTGGCTGGTAGATTGGCTGCAGGTTCACCTGTGCCTGAGTGCACGGTCTCATAACCGCACCCCCTCCCCAAATCCTAGCTTAGAAGTTCTAGGTGGAATGCCACCCAATCCCACAATAAGATAAACATTCATCAGTTGATAAACATTCATAAACACACATTCATCGGTTGAGACTTCCGTATTTGAAGTGGCCAGAAACCACCTTAAGTCGTAATCCAGCAACTTTGCAGAAGTCCAGGGTGTTTTTAGAAGCAGACGAAAACTTCTGGCCTAGGCCGCTGTCATGCTACCACTTTAACTTCCTGGGTCGGTTTGGGTAACCTGAAGGGGCTTGCGTGTGTTTCCTGATGGCATGACTTGTGTTTCCTAAAGGTGTCCGCCTCTAGACACCCAGCAAGCCTGGGTGCCCTGGCCACTCTCCTAGTTGGCTGCAGGCCTCGTGTCTGTCAGTATCTTGGTGGGAGTGGAGGTAAAGCTGAGTTTGTTTATTTGTTTTGCTACTTAGATGAGAGGGCTCCAAGCCAGGTCCTTAGAGAGGTTACCTAGAAGGGGCTGGTTTATAGACAGAAGTGAGCTGTTATATTTCCCAGGTGTGTGGCAGGCTCATCATTAATTCAGCAGTGCTACACCAATTCAAATTAACCAAAAACTTCCCCAGGCCTGACTCTGGGGCCTCCTTTGTTAATAATTCATCTTGCCTGTAGGCTCTGCCTTTCCTGGATTCTGAAGTCAGGCAAATGCACTGTACCTTCCAATTGTGAGAAGAGGCCCAAGAACCAAAGAAGAGATTGTGATTTTATGTTTGAAGGAGTCAACTAAAATAGGCCCCTGTAACTAGCACCTGTTTTCCAGGGCACCACTCATGAGGCTGGAGAGCAGGGGATGTTCTGGAGGGTGAGGGGCAAAGGGACAGGCGTCCCTTTCCCTGGCTGTAGGTGGGGCTCCTGCAGAACACCGTGGCTACAGAGGGGAGGTGTCCCACCCTCCCGTGGGGTTCTTGCCGCGTGGTATAAGTCCCCCAAATCCCCACAGATACTCCAGCTAGCTAGGTATTTAGACCAGTGGTTATCAATCTTAGCTACACACTGGATTCACAGGAAGCTTTAGAAAATACTGGTGATACCTGGTTCCCATGCCCAGAGCATCTGATTTAAATGGCCTGGGGTACAGCCTGGGCATCAGGATTTTGAAAAGCCCCCCAGGTAATTGATATACCGCTGAGGTTTTGAACTATTTCTCTAGAGTGTTTTGTTGCTGCCTGGGAAGGAAATGGTTCCTGTTTTTAAACCAAAGTTTAGGTGCTGTGCCTGCCTCTCACTGCCAGCTAGGCTGCAAGCCCTCAGTTTCAGAGGGTGAGATTTTTGCATAATTAGGTGAGGAAGAGGCACTGCAAAGATGCGGTTTCTTTTACTTGGCAGTGGAAAAGATAACCGTTTCTGATATTTCTTGGGAGAAATAGAAATATCCTATAAGAAAATACACTGGGATGGGGTTGGTGTGGCGGATGGCTTGCTCCATGGCCATCTCTCTCCCTTCTTCCCCCCAGTTCTCCTTCCTCACCTGCCTCCAGAAAATACACCTTTGGTTTGGTCCCTGCAGAAACACTTCCTGTACTTTGTGTCTTGAATCCACCTTGTATCTTGAGGCCTCTGTATATCTTCCTGTGTCATTTTGCTGGAGTCTGTAAGCCCTCAGAAGACAGGAATCCCTTCTAAGAAACTCCTTTTACTGAACCCCAGAGAGGGTGATCAGGGATAAATGCTTCAGGGTGGTGGGCATGGCCCCTCTTATCCTTACGGGAAGCATCTTGACTGGATATTCAGGTCAGGGACAGTGTTCCTCAGCACGAGGCTGGCCTTCAGCACGGAACTCTCCAGGGAGGGGCAGGGCTGGGTGAGCAAGTGCAGGGGTGGACTGAGGAGGGTGAGGCAGGCTGAGCTGGGGAAGCATCCTCCAAAGGTTTCAGTCTTTCATTCTTCTAGGTGCCTTTTTACCTTCAATGACACTTTTCCACTCTCTTTTCTCCCTTGGATCACTTCTGGAAAGGGTTTTAAAGAGCTCTGCCATATTCTGACCCCATTCTGACCCCTTACAGTGCTTTTATTCTTACCCAAAGAGAGATCACGCCTGAGCTCCTAAGAGAATTTCTTTTTCCTGTCTCCAAGGAAAGGAGTTGATGTGTTTCCCGGTCGTCGAGAGACTGAGGCCCTCATTTGGGAAGGGCTGAGCTTGCTTCTATAAATAGCCTTGTCAGAACAACCTGTGTGGCTGCTCAGTCTGTGCCTGGCTAGAACAGAGCTTCAGGGAAGCCTCGCTGCTGTGCGATGCCACCACCTGGGAGTTGCCACTGGTCAGTCCCAGGAGTTCCCAAGACTCCTCTCCAATGCCCTTTGGGAAGAGGTCGGAGGGGTGGGAAAGGTCTCCCCATTTCATAGGAAGGGGGTGCCTAAAGGTCAGGAGACAGCAAGGGAGATGGGGGCACCAGGCCCTGGGCCCTAGCTTGGTCTCTCTTTTCAGAAAATGGCAGTTTCCTGGGGCCACGTGCCTCCTTTGAGAGGGGTCGGGGACTTGGTTTTGAATCATACCACAGTTTTAGGAGGCTGAGGCAGTACTCTCCTGGTACTTTCCCACTTGGCTAGGCACAATTAGATCATGTTTCTCTGGGTCAGGCATGTCACAAATGGGGCCTGTGGGAGAGCCAGCCTGTGGGCTTGGGCAGTGCAGACGTAGATGGTATCAGTAAGACCATCATAGTTACCTCAATCTAAGGTGTTGCCTAGATGGGTAGGGGGACTTATCAGGTCACAGGACAAGGTTTTGATGGACCCAAGGTTAGAACTTACCTCTTTTGCCTCCCAGGCCAGAGAATTTTCTTCCTTAGTCCCACAAAAGATAGGGTTTGGTGATTTGTAGGATTGGTGACTGTGAAGCCAGGCGAGGCCCTCTGTCCATCCCTCATATTTGTTCATTTTTTTCCTATCAGGGATCTGACCCTGGAAGTGGGGCCAGCTTCCATTCTTATCAGTTTCCCAAATGCCTACAGGTGGTGGCCATTTAAGGCTTTGACATCTGAGCGGGAACACGGGCGTTCTGAACTCTCGGCATGTTAAACAGGCTCTGGGACCCCAGGACTCTGGCACCGGCCCAGAGCATTGGGGTGAGTGCTCTGAGGACAATACAGCTTTCTGCTTGCAGAATGTCAGAGCACCTCGCTTTATAGATGGAGAAACTGAGGCCCAGAGAGGTGGAAGGACGTCACTAGGCCACACATCTGTTTGGGTAGAGCCAGGACTAACATCCCTCCAGGACTCCTTGTCAAGTTCTCTTCTTCTTGGTCTTTTCCTACTCAGTAGATGACCCAGGATAGACTGTAGGTCTTGTCCTCTCAGAACCTTCTACAAAATGGAACACTTAACTTCAGGCTGGGTCAGGTTTTGAAAGGTCCTTCCCATCCCTCCATTCCTTAAGGCAGGCTAGCTAAGGGGACGTTGACCCTACACTTGATTTTAGCAGGTAGTCCCTGTAATCTTACAACTTTAGTGACTTAAAAGTTCTTCTTGGTGTCTATCCTACAACTGAAATATGTTAATAGATAAACATCTATCTTCCCACTGGAGACTCCTCCTCATGTGTGTTTTTCTCTGTGGATACAAAGAACAGAAGGTTGACTATATCTACAGTTAAATATTTTTCTTTTCTTTTTTTTTTTTTTTTTTTTTTTTTTTTTTTGAGATGGAGTTTTGCTCTTGTTGCCCAGGCTGGAGTACAATGACGCGATCTCGGCTCACTGCAACCTCTGCCTCCCAGGTTCAAGCAATTCTCCTGCCTCAGCCTCCTGAGTAGCTGAGATTACAGGCACCCACCACCATACCCAGCTAAGTTTTGTGTTTTTTTTTTTTTGAGTAGAGACGGGGTTTCACCATGTTGGCCAGGCTGGTCTCGAACTCCTGACCTCAGGTGAACCCCTGCCTCGGCCTCCCAAGGTGCTGGGATTACAGGAGTGAGCCACCGCACCTGGCCTATAGTTAAATATTATACTTAAGTACATAGAAAACACACTCCCATGCCCCCATCTGCCTAGGCTTTCTTGGGTCTACAGTGACACCATTGAATTCTTTTTCTTCAAGGAAGATGCAAGAGGAAGAGGGTCCTGGAGGTCAGATCCTACACTGCTCCCTGTTCCCTGCCTGTAATTGTTCCATCTCCTCCTGCCTGGACAGTCAGCTCCTCCCTGGACAGTATCCCTGTGGTACTCTAGGGGCACTAGCCAACCCCACAGCCCTGGGACAGTTGGGGAGGTCCCCATCTCTCTGCTAGCAGCAGGCACACCCAGGCCTCAGGCATGGCACCTGCCCCTCACCACCTCGGCATGAGAGAAAAGAAAAGAATACTAAAAATAAGTTAGCTCCAAATTTGAGCAATAAAAATAAAACAAGAATCTTTGGAACCACTGGCCCATTTGACTGTTTTTTGTGTGCTGTCTCAAAGGCTTACATGGCCCAAGACTAGTCCCAGAAGAGATTTCAGACTGGCACAGCCTCCGGATAGCCTCATTTAGAGATGCCGTCCGAACTCCACACTGGTGGGATTCACTGCCCGCTGCCTCCTCTGGCCCTTCCCAGTATTGTCAGTCCTATAAGATCAGAACTCGCATCTCCTTCAGGTCCAACAACATCAAGTACTTGGTTACAAAAGCCAGTATTGGCCGGGCGCGGTGGCTCATGCCTGTAATCCCAGAACTTTGGGAGGCTGAGACGGGCGGATCACGAGGTCAGGAGATCCAGACCATCCTGGCTAACCTGGTGAAACCCCGTCTCTACTGAAAAATAGAAAAAATTAGCCAGGCGTGGTGGCAGGCTAATAGTAGTCCCAGCTACTCGGGAGGCTGAGGCAGGAGAATGGTGTGAACCCGGGAGGCAGAGCTTGCAGTAAGTGGAGATCGTGCCACTACACTCCAGCCTGGGCGACAGAGCGAGTCTCTGTCTCAAAAAAAAAAAAAAAAAAGCCAGTATTGACCAAATACTGCTTGGGTTGAATTGCTGCATCTTCTCTCTTGCATCCTGTACAATCAGGATGGACTAACTTGAAACAACCCCTGCTTTTCAGTCATTGAATATAATCAGAGGTTTATTTCCCCCTTTATTTAAAAAAGTTAGATTGGCAGGTGGGGATCAGGATAACACATGGGAAGCTTGTGGGCCAGACCCGGAAATGGTGGGTGTTTCTTACAACCACAGGCCATTGGCTGGAACTCAGTCACGTGGCCACACCTAACCACAGGGGAGGTTGGGAAGTGAAGTACAGCTGTGAGCCCTGGTAGAAAAGGAAGCAGGTTGTGGTGAGCATTTAGCTGTCTCTGCCACACATGCCTCTTGCCACCGTTTCTGCGCCAGGCACCTGGGAAGCTCTGCTCATACCTGCTTGGTAAAGGACATGACCTGTTTCTTTGACCTTGTACCTCTCTCTCATCTGTCACTGAGGATATTCTGTTCTTGGGATTGGGTCCTGTCTCCCCCAGCTAAACTGGAAATCCCTTGAGGACGGGTGCTTTTCCTCACTCAGCACTTCTCTGGTTTCTCTGTAGCATCGAAACCTTCAGTGTTGCATCAAGGTGGCCTCAACCACCTACACCAGAACTACTCTTTGAGAATGGAGTTTCAGGGGCCCTACTCCAGAGCTGCTGGCTCCTGAATCTTTGGAGATGGGACCCTGGACTCTGCTTTTCTAATACTTTTCCCAGGTGATTCTCATATATGCTGCAATCTAGGAACCACCTGTTTAGGAAATATTTGGTAATTGACTGCTTACCCCAATTGGAATGCAAGAAGAGAATGTGTCACAGATTCCTGAGAGGTTCCTAGGCTGGAAACTGAAGTCTAGAGAGGGAAGAGGATTTGCCCCCAGTCACACAGCTCAGTAGAGACAGATTCAAGGAGTCAGGCCCCCTGGGTCCTGCTCAGAGCTTTCTCTGCTAGTCTCATCACAACAAGCTGAACTCTTATTTCAAGGCTGTTTGGGTGACAGCCCTTTGAGATCTTGATGGCACATGATGTAAGGGAAGACACACAGCACTAACTGTAAATGAAGTCCTCCCTTCCCATCCAGCTCAAGCCACTAAGAGGTTATGGCCAAGTCACTTCGATCATCAGACTCAGGTACTTCATCCTGTCCTTCTCAACAAACACCCTTGTCATGTGAGTGTCCTTATCTTCCCTGCTGAGAGTCCCTTGCCTCTTTGCATGGGAACAGACCCTTTTTACTAGTTTCTCATGGGCCTGGTAGGGATTCTAGATATTGGCTGCCAAGTTCTCTAAACCATAAGGACTTCCCCTAGGGAGGGGTCAGAGAGACGACCTCCTCCAGGACCACCTGGAACTCACCCAAGACATCCTTGTTCACACGCCGCTCAGTCCAGGCCATCCCTCACTCTCTGTTCTGGTTCCTCCCCGCCTGCCCTCCTTCTGTCTTCACAGGTTTAGACAGTTTATGCAGAATCAGCTTTTCCCTATAAAGCAATTTCACTTACAGTTTGGGACACATAATATCCACCCACCCAAGCAGTTTAGGGAGAAAAGAAGAAAGATTTTATGCCAGTATCAAACCCTGAATCCCAGGTCTTATTGCACACTGTCAGATCAGGCTCTGGATCCAACTCCCAGCCTAGGAGCTTGAAGGGGTCCTAGCTTGGGGACCTCGATTCTCTTCTCTTCTGCTCTTCACTTGCCAGGTACCTCACACCTGTGTACCTTCTGGCTTTGGGAGCTCCCTGGGTGGGGAACTGAGACCTGTCCTGCAGGTCCTTGGTTTCTTCTTCTTCATGGTTTAGTCTACCTCAAAGGGCATGGGGTGGGGATCCAGACCTAGCCTGGCATATTCTCCAGAGACAAGAGGATGAGATAAAGTGCCACGAATCAGGAGCACTTGATTTCAGGGCAAGGAGGAAGAAAAGAGCTGCAGTGACAGACAGCTTCAGGCTTGAATTGCTGAGCCTGTGGCTTCTGTTCACAGAAGGCTTCTGTCCTGGGGGCTCATCTCCTCTCTTCTCCCACAGCATCCCAGCTTTAGCTAATCACTCTCCAGCCTACATCCCTCGCCCCACCTCTCTTCCTAGCTCTAGAATGGCATTTTCTACAGCTTCCTGGAGGTCTCAGATACCTTAAATTTAGTATGTCCAGAACCAACTCATAACTGATTTATTTCTCTGTCTCTGCCCCACCCTCCTAGTCCCCCACCTTCAATACCTCAGGGGTCTTCACCTCTTCTATTCACCCCATCTGTCCCCGCAGTGCTGCAGAGGTCAGGCCTCTCCTCTCTGTCCCCGCCTCACCCTGTGTTGGCCCTCACCCTGTGTTGGCTGCTCGTAGCCTCTCACTGAGATGCCCCAGGAAGTCAGTTACCCTGCAGTTTCAATCCTGTGTTTTCCCCTCTGTGTATCCTGCCTACAACTGCCAAGGGCTTATTTTTCCCATATCCCAAAATTTTCCCAGGTTCCCTTTCCTTCCGGAGTGAAGCCCATACTTGGTTCTCCCTCTTTAGTACAGCGTCCAAACTGCAGCACCTGGCCTCAGTCAGAATGTTGTGTTTTTAACTTTCCTATAGCACTGAGCACCACAGGTGGGGGACATAAAGATGGATGAGATGGGGGTCTCTGTACTTGAAGGCCTTAGGGCCCCCAGCCACATTGTGTAACAGACCCTAGCTGCTCCCCTTCCCCATCCATGAAGTGTTTGGATGGGGGCCCTTCCATATCCTAGTGGAAGATGCTCTCAGCATCTGCCTTGCAGCCACATGGCCTTTATCATGACATGGCAGCAACTCCTGAGACAGGGAGGATGGAGGGCCTGACTCCTAGAATCAAAGGGTTTGAACAGGAATTGCCCACGAGGGGCTGGGAACAGGCTGCCAGCAGACACAGTGACAGAGCTGCACCACCACTGAGGAGGATGGAGGGGGATTTACCTCACCTCTGAAAAGCAGAGCCTCCTGGAGCTGGAGGAGATGGTTAGGGGTTATCACAGCCATTCCTCTGTCCCCATGCAGGACTGCACATAACCCATGACAGGCAGGGGAAGGAAGGTGTGTTCATTACCACCATCCTAAGTTAGTTTACCATCCTAGCCTAAGTTAATTTACCATCCTAAGCAAGAAAAGCAGGGAGGGAGGCAGCAGAGTGTTCGTGCCTGACAGATGTCGCTGGCGGAATTTCTGCTACCATCAAGCCAAAAAGTTGACACATTCTATGAGGTAACATGTGAAAGGGGGTGAGCCAAGGGCAAGGTTGCCAGCCCCCATGCTTGTCCAGCTCTAAAGCACATGCTCATCCCACCACACACACAGCTGAGGGAAGAGTCCAGCTTTGAAAGGCTCCAAATAAGCTCCAGTCACCCCTCTCAAGCTCTGATGTCCTGCCGTAGGAAGCTGTTTTTCTCATTCGGTCAATTTCCTGATGCTGAAATTCAGGCCGTTTTTTCCTGTTCTAGTCTTGGGAAATCTGGGTTACTGTACTTTGTTATCATGATCATCTCATCAGCCTCCAATTCGTGAACCCCTCATTATCCTCCTCATCTCCAGGCTCTCCCCCATGTGGTGAGTGGTGGTCAACTGTTCCCCCGGCTTTGCTGTGGATGACATGCAGGAACTGGGTCTGCAGGGCCCTCGCTTTGCAGTGGGGAGCAAGAGGCAGGTCTTCTCACCCCAGAACTGAAGCTCCACCTATCCCCTCCATTGGCTGGAGCACAGTGAAGAGGCACTTGGCACCTATAATGTCGATGCTCACACTTGGCTGGGAAGGCGTGGGTTCAGGAGGAGAATGTGGGAGCTGGTGATTCCAGAGTGTTAGAGGGCATTTCCAGTTGTAACTCAGATGTCCCCTTCTCTGTGCTCCCCAAACACCTTGCCGCTCTTTCTCTCCTATCTCTCCTTTCAATGGGCTATAATTTTCTGGACCAGGGACCATAGCTTGTTCATCACTGTGTCCCCTGGCACGTGGTAGGTGCTTAATGTGGGTTTGACAGAGGAGGAATGGGTTTGGAGCTTCTTTCCCAGGTGACATGAGCAAGTACTTTAGGGCAAGGTTTGTGAAAGTTGATCTCAGGACTATTTTAAAGGGAAGCTTGCTAAGATTCTGGATGTGGAATAAATGGATTTTTCCAGTTATCAGGAAATGAAAAATCCCACTGAGTGAGCAGAAAATGCAAGGACAACTTTTCAAACCTAGAGCAGCCCCCACCACCCCAGCTGTGATTGTTCAGCTGTTTGCGCTGGAGGAAGCGGGTAGGCAGGGCTGGGTCACTAAGCAACCAAGCCCTGGCACCTGCTGGCAGGAGAGTTGGCGTGGGTCTTCCGTCTTCCTCTAGTGGGGCCTCCGAGGGGGTTGGGCAGAGGGGTCCATGGGAGGGAGCGGGGGAGCCTGCTCTGACAGATTCCCTCTGTCTGCCTTTCAGCTTTGGGGAATGGCAGATTGGGGAGGAAAAAACCCATAAATCTTTTGTTTATTTTACTCTCCCAATTTAATATTGAGTGGGTGAAAGATCCTGGTTTGGCAGTGCCATTGGTCTGGGCACCCACAGTCAATGGATGGAGCGGGGAGGAGCAGGCTGTACTGGGGCCCTGTACCTGAAGGGAGCCTGTCCCTGGGCCTGGGAACCCACACCCAGCCTTCACTGTGTGTGACCTCGGGGAACCACCACTCTAGGCCTCACTTTCTCCCTCTGTAAGACGGGAAGACTTGGCAAACTCTGGGGCTGGGGATGATAAAGGCCATTTTGAGAAACACAGTTGCCAGAGGTAGGGCTCATGACTGGGGTGTGTGGAGGTATAAGGCTGTGTTCACAGACAAGGGCAGGCACAAGGGGCTGCTGGGAAATGGCTGGAATGTGCGATAGTAATGGCTGGTGATTGGGCCTTGATATGTGTCAGGGACTGTCTTAGGTGCTTTACTGGTAAACACTCAATCCTCAAAACTACCATACGAGGTAGGTACATTATTGTTGCTACTTAAGAGGAAACTGAAGCACGGGAAGGGGTCAAATAATGTGCCCAGGGTCACATAATAGTAAGTGGCAGATCCTGAAGTTGGACCCAAGTAATCTAATGCCAGAGCTCCTAACCACTAAACTGTAGCTCTTTCCAGAACTCTCCAAGTAGTTGAAGCTCTTGGAGCTTCTTGAAGCTCCAAGTAGTTGAAGCTCTTGACCTCACAAAGGATGCCCACAAATGCAGCCTCATGACAGCAGTACCATCTTGGAGTCACTGAAGATAGGACCCTTTGCCAGGCCATTTAGGGGAGAGGAGATCAAATGTCCCTGACCCTGGGCCTTTATGGCACAGTGAGGGGACACAAGCATTAAAAGACTCAGAGCTAGTTAATAGCTAAGTGGATATGTTTCAGTATCACATATTAATCCCTGAGCACCTGGGTGCCAAGACTGCCAGCCCAGGGTGGGGTTAACAGGGCAGGCAGCATGTGAGGAGAGGACTCGTGTGGGCTGGTGAAGAGGCGCCCCAGCCCTCAAAGCTGCAGGTGGAGGGAAGCCAGGAAGGGCTGCACTTCCCCAGTGGTCAGCGCAGGCTGGCGTCCTGGCTGCTGGCACAAGTCTCAAGCTGCCCCTCCCCTTCTAGCAAGCATGGGCGGTGTGGGTATGCAGGGTGCTGGGTACTGACTCACCTCCGGAGACCACTCGGCTCCCACACACCACCTCTGAATGATCTGAATCATTTATGGGCCTGAATGCCCTGTCCTCCAGGGAGCTCCAGCTGGAGCTGGAGCCAGCATATGGAGGTGGAGAGAGCTCCGGCAGTCACCCGGGTCCTGTGCAGCCTGCAGGCAGAACCTATAAACTGGACTCCTAAAGCCACTCCTCTCAAGGCCTGGAGATTCTGCTGAGTTTCACTCTTTGGCTCTCAGAGCATCTGGAACTCTACATAAAGCTGAGGAACCCTTTGTTTAAACCATTCTTGTGCAGGAAGTCCACTATGTGAGGGCAAGGATGTGATTTGGAGGTGGGGATGGATAGCTCCGACGGTGAGCCAATACGTAGCTCCTAGCTCTGGAGCACCAAGAGTGTGCCGTGACTGTATGACCACATCCATCTCTCTAGACGCATATGAGGCTGGAAAGCCAGATGTTGACCTAACCTTGACCTTGCCATGACAGGGTAGTGGGAGAACATCTGGAGAAGGCTGGGAAGTCCCCACTACCTGAACCTCCTGTAGGGGCCAAGGCGGAGCTTCCCCTTGGCCCTCTGAAGGTTTGCTGAAAATCACTGCCATGAGGCAAATTGATGAGCAGGCAAAAAGGCACACACACTTATTTAACGTGTATTCGCGGGAGCCTTCAGAATGAAGACCCAAGCCCCAGTGGGGTACAGAAGCCCATACACATCCTAAGGTTACAGAAAGACTGTGGGCTCAGAGCATGGCCCCAAATAGGTTATGGTTGGTAAATCAGGTTTTAGTGGCAACACAGGTTTTGTGGGGGGAAGAAGAGGAGGCTTGGCTAGCCAAGGTGGTCTTGTTATGTAGATGAAACCTCACAGGTAGCAACCCTCAGAGAGAAGACATGGTAAATGTTTCTTTCAGATCTTTAAAGATGTCAGACTCCATTCATCTCTCCTAGATCTGGACAAGGGAAGAAGCCTTGGCTGCATTAAAGGAGATTCTCTACAGATGCAAATTTCCCCCACAAAAGACAGCTTTGCAGGGCCACCTCAGTCTGCTGGCCCTGTGACAGCCATCTCAAATTATGTCAAAGTAATATATTTTATCTTTTTCATTCCTCATGACTTAGTTTGCTCTAGAATGTGGGTAGGTGGACCAGTTCATCTTGAGGCCCCTTCCTGATCTCTGAGCACAGGCTTCTGTGCCCCTGACCTTTCTGGGCAGTCCCCTGGGAGGTTTTGAGCAGGCATGCCCGCTACGACTGCAGCAGCTCCTTTGAGCTAGGCTGGGCTGTCCAGGTCATTTTTTGTGTTCATTTTGCATCCCAGGAGAGTGGCCTAGTCCTAGGAAAAGAGCCTGGTCTTGGAGGGCTTGGCATGATGGAGGCCCAGTTGCTTAGATGTGGCATTGACTCCTCGCTTGGAATACAGAAAGTAAGGGAAGCTCCCAACTCTATGGGAAACAGATAAAACCAGCCAGTGACATGGCCTCCAGGTTTCCCCTGCCCTTTTTATTTTTTATTGTGGTAAAATACACATAACATAAAATTTACCTTTTTTTTTTTTTTTTTTCCCAAGACAGAGTCTCAAATCTGTCACCCAGGCTGGAGTGTAGTGGTGCAATATTGGCTCACTGTAACCTCTGCCTCCCAGGTTCAAGTGATTCTCCTGCCTCAGCCTCCCGAGTAGCTGGCACTACAGGCATGGGCCACCACGCTTGGCTAATTTTTTTTGTATTTTTAGTAGAAACAGGGTTTCACCATGTTGGTCAGGATGGTCTCAGACTCTGGGCCTCAAGAGATCCGCCTGCCTCGGCCTCCCTAAGTTCTGGGATTACAGGTGTGAGCCACTGCACCCAGCCAAAATGTACCGTTCTTAAGTGTATAGTGCAGTGACGTTAAGTATAACCTCACATTGTTGTACAACCATCACGACCATCCATTTCCAGAACTTTTGTTTTCCCCAACTGAAACTCCTTACCAATTAAACAGTAACTCCCTACCAATTAAACAGTAACTCCCTATTTTCCCCTCCCCCCACCCCTGGCAACCACCATTCTACTTTCTGTCTCTATTAATTTGACTATTCTAGGAACTTCATATAAGTAGAATCACACAGTATTAATCCTTTTGTGACTGGCTTATTTCACTTAGCTTAATGTTTTCAAGGTTCATCCGTGTGATAGCATGTGTCAGAATTTCCTTCCCTTTCAAGGCTGAATGAGATTCCATTGTATGGACACAACACATTTTTTGTTTATTCATCCATCAGTGGACACTTGGGTTTCATCCATCAATGGACCCTTGGGTTGCTTCCACCTTTTTTGGCTATTGTGAATCATGCCGCTGCAAACCTGGGTGTTCAAATACTGGTTTTCTGATATTTGAGTCCTTGCTCTCACATCTTCTGGGTATATACTCAGAAGTGTAATTGCTGGATCACATGGTAATTCTGTTTAATTTTTGAGGATCACCATACCATTTTCCACAGTGACTGCATTATTTTACAATCCCACCAGCAATGCACAGGGCTGCAGTTTCCCCGCATCCATGCCAATGCTTGTTATTTTCTTGTTTATTGTTTTTATTAATAAGCATCCTGATATGTATGAAATGGTATCTCACTGTGGTTTTGATTTGCATTGCCCTAATGATTAGTGATATTGAGCATTTTTTCAAGTGTTTGTAGATCATATATAGATCTTCTTTAGAGAAATATCTGTTCATGTCCATTGTCTATTTTTTAATCAGGTTTTTTTTTGTATTGTGGTAGTTCTTTATATATTCTGCATATCAATCCCTTATGGCATATATCATTTGCAAAGGAATACTCTCTAAATTGGCCTGAAAGAACTGAGAGAGCTTAGGAGAGAGTTGGCCTGGGATGGGGTATTGGGATCCACTCACTCACCTACCCACCGTCCATCCTTAATTAACTCTGCAGTACTCTGGTTCAGGGTGGTCTGGGAATACAAAGATGGAAAAGGTACAGTCACTGACTGTGGTGTGCTCATAGTCTAATGAGGGACACAGGCTTGTACCACTAACACTAACGTACAGAGAGTCAAAGCAATGCTGGAATAATTGGGCATATGCTGATGTTGTTGGAAAATCCACTAATTCTAGATAAGAGTGGGTATCCCAAAAGACACTGTCAGTTCCAGGGGTAGGAGGCCAATTCTGTCAGATGTAGAGAAGGAAGGACTTTTCAGGCAGAATGGTCAGATGAAGGGCTCAGGGAGACTGAAAGGAGGCTGACCTAGGTGAGGCTGGGTGAGGGGACAGGGACCTAGCTGGAAATCCAAGGAGGAAAACACCCAAAGGAAGACCTTCTAGAAACTCTTGAGGGCATAAGAAGATGTCCCAAGGGAAAATTCCTGTGGCCATCTCAGAAGATTGAGTGTCACCCTCTTCTGTCTGGTTCAAACTTTAGACCTCTGAGCTAAAAAGGGGGCTTCATGAAGACCTGGAGCAGGGGAGAACAGAAATGGAAAGGATTTGGGTCATCTATTTTCAGAAGCAGAGGACAGAATTCTCATCTGGTGTTCAGTAGTCTCAGAAGTAAATGGGTCCATGGACCAGCAATCCTACAAGACCTTTATAAAATTCTGGAACCTTTTAATTACCTTACATTTATTTTGGGGTTTAGGGTGCATGCGTGTTACTGCTTCTTTGTGTTTTCTTCAATGCATGAAGCAAATGTTTAATGAACCCCTATTGTGTGCCTGACACTGTTCTGGGAGCCGCCTCAGTGAACAAGCCAAAGACCCTGCCTTGAGGGAGCTTCTTCCGAGATAGCCCACACAGTTGTGTCCTAGGCCACAGCCTGGCCTTGGAGTGGCTGTGGATATCAGAAAAACCTCCAGAATCGAGTACATGGGCACAACTTTACAGAAGAGCACATGGTGCCCCTGGGATGCAGCAGAGAGGAAGGGAGTCTGTCTAGACCTGGGGCTAGGGTAACCAAATGCACTGGTTCCCCCGGACTGTCCTGGTTTTAGCATTGAAAGCCCTGCATCCCGAGAAAACCCTCAGCCCCAGCACACTGGGACAGTCAGTCGCCCTACCTGGGACTGAACAGCTGGAAAGTATGGTCACTTCTCCATGAGGCACAGCAGGCATCGTGCCACAGGCACATACGACTTTAGAGGTCCACAAAAACGTTTTAATGTCTTTAAAATCATGAGAAAAAAATGAACATTTAGGTTGAAGAAAGTGTTTTAATATAGGATATTGATGTATTTGTCTTTATACCAATGCAATCATAGAATATAATTTTCAGTGGGTTTTTTTTTAATGGAGGAAGGGGCCCTTGGCCCCAAAGACAAAAGTTCTTAGGACCCATGAAAGTCATAATGTGGCCTGGGCTGAAGGGCCTATCAGGAATCAAGGTCCCATATTGGGTCCCCACTGACCAAGCTTTGGTCAAATGACTACTGAAGATGATAATGGAAAAATTTGGACAAATGACTACTGAAGATGATGATGATCATGATCATGATGATGATGGTGATGATGATAATTTGGATGATGACGCACTAGCTAACATTTATGGAGTGCTTACTGTGTACTTTGTGCTAAGCACTTTCAGGCCTGAGATCTCATTTCATCTTCACAACAAATGTATAAACTGCATTTCACAAAGAAATCAGTCTCCGTGTGGTGGCTCATGCCTGTAATCCCAGCACTTTTGGAGGCCGAGGTGGGCGGACTGCTTGATTTTTTACCTTCACATCAACCCCATGAGGCAATAAAGGATTTTTATCCCAAATTTATAGATGAAGAAACTGAGGCATATAGATTTTCTGACTTTCTCAAGATCATGTAGCGAGTAATAGGAGTCAGAAGCCAAATACACACTCATGTTCATCCTGCAGGTATTTACTGAATCTCTGCTATGTGTCAAGCTGGCACTGGGATCTGGGACGCCATAGAGGGCAAGACAGGCACGGGTGCTTCTCTCACGGAAGTCAGTATAAATGGAAATCCAAGGCTCACTACTGCACTGTAATTCCTAGGAGAAATTAAGACCTCAAGAACCACTGAAGCAAGTATTCAGCAGTATTTCCTATTTGCCTCATGCTCAGAGCCACCAGGCATAGAGAAGTAGTAGCAGTGGATGTAAGTCATTAAAGAGCTTCAGTCTAGTTGGGAAGAAGACCCGAGATGGATGGTCTACTTGGAGGTTAATATAAGTAGCCAGGCGTAGTGGCTCACGCCTGTAATCCCAGCACTTTGGGAGGCCAAAGCGGGAGGATCACTTGAGGCCAGGAGTTTGAGACCAGCCTGGGCAATATAGTGAGAGCCCCATCTCTTAAAAAAACAAAATAGAAATCGGAGTCTTAGTGAGGTGGACTTGATCAAGTTCACAGAAGACCAAGGGCATGGCCAGCACAGGCCACCTGTGGCCCAGCGTGCAAGGCAGCATGGTCTAATGGTGAAGAGTAACAGCATCTTTCTTGTTATTTAGGGGATTAAATGAGATCAGGACCTTGAACCCTTCAGGGCAGTGCCTGACTACTGTCAATTTTTAATATTATAATGAGGCCCTGCAGGGGCTTGAACTTAGGTCCCTGTAAGGGAGCTACTGTTCCCTGGTATGACCCACTCTAGCTGAGCTGTGCAGAGACTGAGATGGTCACCTCAAAGAGCAGGGGACCCTGTGTCCAGACTCTGGGGCATGCTGGCAACCTGGGGAGTCTGCGGGAGTGGCCTGATCTGTGCTGCTTGAGGCTTTTTGTCCCAGATGACACTGTACTTGCTCTGGTGTGCCACAGCGCATCCATCTCTGTCTTCCCTTCTCAGGTCACCTGCAGACTCCCAAGGACAGGTTCACACCCCATCTGCGTCATCTCCCAAGGTGCCTTTCACGATCCTCACCCATAGGCAGTTCATTCAGTTACTACTGGCAGACTGTTGACATTGGCCATCTGCTCTACGTTTTTGTCTTTGGGGACTTGAGTCTCTTTCCATTCTCAACCTCCACCCCCCACCTCTTTTTTCCCTCTGCTCTGTTAATACGCCCTACCAGAGCTGCTCAAATTCCACATGGAGCAGAAGCTCCATGCTAAAGCCCCTTCCCTGCTCTGCTGCAAATAACCTATTAGGGAACACAGTTAAGGAGTTCCCAACCCTTTTATTTTTGGGACAATGGACAGTGCCATAGAGGGACCTGTGGAAATCAACCCCTTCACTGCCGTGGTGGGTCTGTGGAGTCCATTTCAGAACACAGGCCTTCGAAGACCTGGGAGGGGGCTCTGCAGTAAGGCCCCATAGGGATTCCTCTTTCTCATTTGGTTGAGACCATCACAAAGGGACGAATGACTTTTTTTTTTTTTTTTTTTTGAGATGGAGTCTCGCGGGGTCACCCAGGCTGGAGTGCAGCGGCGCAATCTTGGCTCAATGAAACCTCTGCCTCCCAGGTTCAAGCGATTCTCCCGCCTTAGCCTCCCGAGTAGCTGGGATTACAGGCACACGGATAATTTTTTTGTTTTTGTTTTTGTTTTTGTTTTTAGAAGAGATAGGGTTTCATTATGTTGCCCAGGCTGGTCTTGAACTCCTAACCTCACCTTTGAATGCGGTTTGGACATTGAGCAGGGTATTTCAAATCCAGCCCAGATAGATGGGTGTCTGCCCCTTGCCTGCAGACGTTCCCATCTAGGGCAGGCCCAACAGAAGCACCGGGTGTTTGGGGTGTGGAAGGCAGCTGCAGATGGACATTCTCCTGTAGGAGGGGCCTGAGGCTTTCCTCCCTGACTTAAGCCTGGAGATGGCTTCCTTCCAAGGGGTGAAAGAATTGCTGCTGACAGATTTGCTAAGAGCTGAGAAAGAGGAAATGTGGCAAAGGCTCATGGTGAATGGCTTCCGGGGTATTTTTTGTTTTGTTTTCTTGAGTTGTGTGTGTTAAGAATGCGTAGACCGGCTTGGGCTTGGCTAAGATAGAGTCTTGCTGACAATAGAGAAAAGTGGTGAGCAGTGAAAAAGTAAAGTCGTGGCGGTTAGAAATGTTCTTTGTGCTCCTTTAGATTGGTTATTCCTGCTGCCATTCAGCCATGCTAGCTAGCCTCCAAGAGGCCCCCATCTCCACACCCAATTCTCTGAAACAGAAGAGGAAGCAATGATGAAAAAAAAACACCACCCTATCTTATGTGTAAAATCTTAGTCCTGCGAAGGGGCCCTTAGAGCTTCTCCAGTATCACTTCATGATTTCACAGATAAGGAAACTGAGGCCCTGAGAGGGGAAGTAGCTCCCCAGACGTCACAGGTCATTTGATGGTCTTGCATTTGTTCTCATCAGCTAGCTGCCAAGAGCTGAGCCATAGGGCTAACGCCAAAGTCCAAAGCCTCATGTGTGTTCTTGGCATCAGACCCTCAGGGTGCAGCTGAGTGTGAGGTGCTCCTGGACCTAGGGGTCTGGGGTGGGCTCTGGCCTGAGACTCCCCAGGCTTTCTTGCCCTCCCCTGCCACCCAATCAACAGGTATTTATCTGACACCTACTTAAAGTTTGGCCCAGGTTTCAGCCAAGCGGGGTGCCAGAAAGCTTAGGCACCAAACTAATGTCTGTCTCCATCCAGAGAGCATCTCACTGGGGAGATGGGATTAACATGTGAAACAATCATTAAACAATAAAAGGCAGCATATAATTAGATGCCAGCTGTAGCCACACAGGCTCTGAAATCACCTCTATAGGCTCTTGCAGTATGGATTTAACATCAGCCAGCAGCTGCAGAGATCTGTGACGATGGTAATTTGTACTTTTGCTGCAACGGGAATCTGAGGCTTTGAGGCCATGGGGCTGGTGTTTGGGAGCGAGTCACAGAACCAGGGAGTGAGCCTAGCTGTCTACCTCCATCCCTACCCCAGCCAGCTTTGTTGCCTCCTCATTGCAGAATGGAGTAAAGTGAGCAAAATCCAAGGAAGTGCCCAAGCCTTTGTCTTCTTGTGAAAAGTGTCCATGAAATGAGAGTGAAGTTACAAAGGCCCATTAACTGGTGGTGTGAGGAAATACACAGGAAACATAGGAAGTATGATTCAGGAGAAAGAAAGAGACCAGGACAAAACTGTGATTACCTTTCTCCATGTGGGAATCAAAATGCCAGGGATCTGGTACATTAAGAGAGCAGAGGATGGAGAGATGGCTATAGACTGGAGAAAATGCATTGGGAAACTACATAGAGAAGGTGGAACTAGGGCTAATAGTGTTCTAGGCAGGAGACTCTGCACAAACAACAGCATAGAGCAAACTACTGCACATGGCCAGGTTCCATAAATAAAGTTTGTTTTGTTTTTGAGACAGGGTCTTGCTCTGTCACCTAGGCTGGAGTGCAGTGGCACAATCACGGCTCACTGCAGCCTTGAACTCCTGGGGGCTCAGGTCATTCTCCCACCTCAGCCTCCTGAGTAGCTGGCACTACAGGTGCACTTCACTGTGCCCAGCTAATTTTTGTATTTTTTTTTTTTGTAGAGACAGGGTCTCACTATGTTGCCCAGACTGTTCTCGAACTCCTGGGCTCAAGCGATCATCCTGCCTTGGCCTCTCAAAGTGCTGGGATTGTAGGTGTGAGCCACCATGCCAGGCCCATAAATAGTTTTACTGGAACCCAGTCACACTCATCCAGTAGCTGCTTTTGTGCCACAATAGTAGAGTTGAATAGTGGCAACAGACTGCGTGGCCTGCAAAACCTAATATTTACTGTCTGACCCTTTACAGAAAAAGTTTGCCAACCACTGGTGCAGAGAAAGGAATTAACAAACTCTATGAGCATGTGGCCAATCAGAAGAAGGACTCAAGGAAAATGAAAACTGAAATTGGCTCAGAGGGGTAGAGCTTTGTTTTCCTGGGATGATAGTCACCATACATGCCTTTGAATGGGTTTGGTGATTTTCAAAACACTTTTGTACCCATTATCTCACTTGATTTGTACCTTCACATCAATCCTGTGAGACAATAAGGGATTTTTATCCCAAATGTATAGATGAAGAAACTGAGGCTTAGAGATTATCTGACTTTCTCAAGATCATGTAGTTAGTCATGGGAGTCAGAAGCCCAACACACACTTGTGTTCATCCTGCAGGTACTTAACCCCTACTATGTGTCAAGCTGGCACTGGGATCTGGGACACCGTAGAGGACAAGACAGGCGTGGGTGCTTCTCTCACAGAACTCAGTCTAAATGGAAATCCAAGGCTCACTGCACTGTAACTCCTAGAAGAAATTAAGACCTTTTTTGTCCACTGTAGGCAATAGGGGATCATTGAAGGTTCTTGAGCAAGTATTTCCTATTTGCCTCATGCTCAGAGCCACCAGGCACAGAGAACAAATTGAAGTATGATGTAAGTCATTAAAGAGCTTTAGTCTAGTTGGGAAGAAGACCTGAGATGGATGAGTCTACTTGGAGGTTAATGTAAGCAGCCAGGCATGGTGGGTCACACCTGTAATCCTGGCACTTTGTGAGGCTGAAGTGAGAGTATTGCTTGAGGCCAGGGGTTTGAGACCAGCCTGGGCAACATAGCAAGGCACCTCATTTCTACAAAAAAATAAAAAAAATTAGCCAGGAGTGTGGCACATGCTTGTAGTCCCAGCTACATGGGAGGCTGAGGCAGGAGGATTGCTTGAGCCTAGGAGGTCGAGGCTGCAGTGAGTTGTGATTGCACCAGTGCACTCTCGACTGGGTGACAGAGCGAGACATCTCAAAAAAAAAAAAGTGTGTGTGTGTGTGTGTGTATGTAAGTAGATGCTTACTTAAGTGCCAGATAGTATAGTGTTGCCTTTAGATGTAGGTTAGCTTTAACCTTCCTGTGGCTCACTTTCCTTGACTGTAAAATGAGCATCATAATAGTATTTTTGGTGACACATTTGCTGTGATGATGAAATGAGCTAATACATGCTAAGTGAGTAGCATAGTGCACGGTACATATTAGCTGTAGTGAATCATCGTCATCATTCAGGGCTGGAGTGATCAGGAAGAGCTTGACAAATAAAGTGACTTCTGATGGGCAAACAGGTGTGAGATGATTCAAATCGTAGGCCAGAAGGAGGAAAGACTGACAAATTTAAAAAGAGTGAGAGTGAATTTTTTAGCAAAAATTAGGTTTGTGATTTTGGTCAAGAAAAAGTAGGCACGGATGTATATAATAGCTGCAGTACTGCCGGTGGGACACACGTCCTCCTCAGCCCACCCTCATCCTGGGGACCCCCTCTCATTGCCACAGCATTCCTGGGTGCCCTGGGCCCACCTGGGAATACCAGAAGCCACGTGACTCACTCAGAGCCTCTCCTTAGGGCATTAGGTCACTCCCCAGTCACCAAAATTAAGATTACATATGTCATTGATTAGAGTGCAGAAGTAGGGTTTTGTTGCTGTTGCTTTAGTGATAAAATAAAGAAAAACAGCTTAGGGCAAATCTGCCCTGAGTTAGGCCCCAGACGAAAGGGGTATGGTCCTCCTTATTTTGTTAAGAATACTTAAATGGAAGCATTAGAGAATCACTCAGGGTGGGGGTGTCACTGTGAACCCCTAGCACCCAGCCTCTTTACATGGCTGTTCCCCAATCACCTCCAGAGCTAAAAGAAGACATTGCCTTTTTCCACCGCGTAGGACATGTGAGCACAAACCTATTTTTCACCAGTGCCCTGGACATGCCAAGTGCATTGGGAACAGCTCAGCCATCTGCCACCAATGCCAGGGGCTTAATCGGAATAGATGAATTCCATGCCAGATGCACTGAGATGTGTGAGCCCCCAGGAGAGACACCTCTCATGCCAATGTCTATATTTGTTAAATCATAACAGAGTTCCCTATTCTGTCTCTATCTTGGGCCACCCCAAGAGGCAAAACTGTCTGCTTGGTTTCTCGCTTTGTACCCGTGGACAGATCCTTAAGAATCTGGCAGGTGAATAGGAATCAGAGTCTTTGTCTCATCCTCTGAAGATTGCTATAGTATTGATCTCGCTCTCATGGCAGATAGTGCCTGTTAGGTAAACCTTTGGGGTGTTTGTGTGTTTCTTGGCACCAAGTGTTAATTCAGCAGCTGGATGAAGACCCTTGAGGTCTGGAATTGTTGTGAGGGGTCTGTCTATTTCAGTTCTTTTCAAATGTTGCTGCCAATTAAAATCAACTGGGAGATTTTTTAAATTCCCATGCCCAGACTGCACCCCAGACCAATTAAATCAGAATCTCCAGGGATGAAGCCCAGGCAGCTAAGTTTCTAAAGATCCCCCAGATGATTGCACTGTGCAGACAAGTTTAAGAACCACTGGTCTGGATTATACGCCATCTCTTGGGTGGAAAAAGGATCCGTGAGCCCTCGTGGCTGTGGCTGGCTGGCCTAATTCAGGAGGTGATTCATTTGGTCCATGGGTCACATCTTGTCTGCCAGATATTTTTGTGGGCAGCAGCCATCCCAGACCTGGGTGCTGACATTCCATGGCTGTGACATTCGTAGTGTTGGCTACACACGGGGCTCCTGGCACTCCCAGACAGGGCTTCCCATCACCAGCCAGAGGGCCAGGCCTCAGAATGGTGAGGTCAGGACTGCTGTCTTTTGAGTCAGCCCTGGAAGGCAGAGGTGCCTGTGGCCACTTGCGTCACTTCCCCGCATTTGTGGTGGGAAGGGGAGAGATAGATGGGTCTATCTGCTGAAGAAAAGGGGAACAGGAAGAAGAAACCCTAGGCTAAGGCAGCTTTGCTTCTCACTGTATTCAAAATCGAGCCTTTGAAAGCCACAGCACAGCTGCCTTTTCTTACGGGGAAATGGCTCTAGCTTGATTGGAAACTATGAGAGGAGATCTTTCCGAAGCTTCTAGAATTTTCTTTCCATTACTTATTTTTTATAGACAAGTATGAGAAAGCTATTACCTCCTGAGGAGCAATAGCCTACATGTGTCAGAGACAGAGTAAGTGTATAATAGTAACCAGACAACGGGGTCTTTCTAATTAGAAGCTCCCAGCGGGAAGGTATAGGGGTAGGGCCAGGGTCAGGCACATCTGGTCCCATAGACATGTGCTCAGCTGGCAAGGACTGAGGATGGGGAGCTCTGGGAGCTACCCAAGGGAAGGGATGAGGAATGAGAGGCTTCACTGTGAGAGTCCCCGGGTTAATGGACTGACAGTGAATGAAGAGAGTCTGTGAGGCTCACACTACTTGCTACTCACCTCCGGCAAGTGGGAGATGGCCAGAGCTGCTTGCCCTTGGGTGGTCTGCAACAGAATCAAGGTTCAGTTCCAGAGACCTGGGAAGGCACACAGAAGAAGGCTGGGCCCTGCATCCTGGTGGTTGCATCTCACTTGAGTTAGAAGTCCTTCCTTCCCACCTTCACAGGTGACATGGTGCCTCTGGGGCCTGACCCACTGCTTAGACTCATCTTAGATGAACATTTCACAGATCAGGTAACTTACAGGCTTTGGTTTAACAGCTGCTCATCCCAGCCCCGCAGCACAGAGTTTCAGTGATCATTATGGGTGTGGCAGGCCGGCCCCTTCAGCAAAAGATGCCGTCCCATGATGGCTACATGGTGAATTGAGAAGAGCATGGGCCTTAGATGGATTTGATTCCAGTTCCTACTTAGCCTCTTACTAGCAGGGGACCACAGGCATGTTTCTTAAACTCAGCCTCAGTTTTGTTATCTGTAAAATAAGAATGACATACATAGTATGTAAGAGAAGGTATGTGAAAGTACCCAGCACAGGCTGTTATTAATAGGTCAGGACCCCTTGGGGAGAGTACAGCGGGAGCAGACAGGCCAGGGAACGATGCCATGATGGAAAGAGGATGTCAGAAGCTGGGTGCGGTGGCTCACACCTGTAATGCCAGCACTTTGGGAGGCCAAGGCGGATGGATCATTTGAGGTCAGGAGTTCGACATCAGCCTGGCCAATATGGTGAAATCCCGTCTCTACTAAAAAATACAAAAATTAGCTGGGTGTGGTGGTGCGCACCTGTAATCCCAGCTACTTGGGAGGCTGAGGCAGGAGAATTGCTTGAACCTGGGAGGCAGAGATTGCAGTCAGCCAAGATCGTGCCACCGCATTCCAGCCTGGGTGACAGAGGGAGACGAAAGAAAAGAAAGAAAGAAAGAGAGAGAGACAGAGAGAGAGGGGGGAGAGAGAGAGAGAGAAAGAAAAGGAAGGAAGGAAGGAAAGAAAGAAAGAAAGAAAGGAGGATGTCAGCTGTGCTGAGGGGTTGGAGGTGGGAGGCTGGAGCCACACCAGCTCCTCTTGGCAGCCAGAGCCTGACATTGTATCGGTTCTGTGGGATTGGAAAGTGGAAGGAAGTGATGGCAGGTTGTTCAGGGTGGCGTGTCTCCCACATGGCTTGCTGAAGGGAGGAAGGTAGGGCAAAGCTCTGTCACGGGTGCCCTGTTGTGTTCTGCGGGGTGGTGGTGTGACGTCGTGGCAGCTGTGAAACTCCCCAGCCAAACCCAGACACCCACAGGACAGTGTCAGATGGTGTCAGAGTCATCCCTCGCTGGGCCTCAGTTTCCTCATTTACCAAAGGAGAATCCTGATCCACCCCAAGTCTGCTACACTTGAACATCAGGCAAATTCTGGGTGGGTTCTGACCAACCAGTTCCCACACTCCCAGCCACTCAGGGACAGTGTGAAGATAAAACCGGGAGGTGGGTAACAGTGAACTTGAGAGAGATCCAGAGAACTGACTGAGGGACAGTGGCTTCGACCCCAGAATTCACCCCTGTATTGTCTCTACAAGGTGAGGGCCATTAACCTCAATCTCCTCAATTTCATTGTTCACTTATCCTTCCCAGGGGATGGGAGGAGGAGGGCATCTGGGAACATATGAGAAGAATGAACACACGGTCTCACAGGAGGAACACAATGGGACAGACCTGGAATTTCTGTTTCATTCTGTACATACTGACTGTAGGGTGTGAGGCAGGTTGCTAAACTTCTCTTAGTCTCAATAGTCTCACCTGTAAGATGGGGTAATAAACTATCTTACAGACTTCTGGTTTGTGAGAATCATATGAGATAATATATGCCAAGTACTTGGCACAGAAGAAGTGCTAAGTAAATTCTAGGTGTCCCTGTGCCCAGTAGCGGTTTATCTCCTCTTTTATGGTAGAGGGCTACAGCCCTTCATCCCTGCCAGTTCACTCATTCATTTGACAAATAGATATTTACTTCTTGCTATGTGAAAAGCACTGTGGCAAGTGATGTGGGGCCTGGACTGGTCTCTATGTGTCCTTGGTCCTTGGGATCTAAGAGAATTCTTGTCTTCCCGATCAGTAGTATATACTGGCACCATGGGTAGACGCCTGTCCCTCCAGCTGTGTTGTTACTTCCTTGAGGAGACAGACCATGGCTTGTATTTCTTTGCATCTCCCATAGCATCAAAGAAGCATCTTTTCCATAGCAGCTTTCCATAAGCAAATGCGGCTCTGCTCATTCACCAGATTCATAGTCAGTGCCTGAGTGCCAGACGCTTTCACACTAATCTCAAGACAAGCCTGTGCAGTAGGTATTGTTCCCATTTCACAGATGAGGAGACTGAGGCTTAGAGAAATCTGAGTTACTTCCCCAGGAGGGCTGGCTAGACACTGGCACAGCTGCAATTTGACCTCTCATTGTCTTACTCCGAGTCCGTGCAGTTAGTTCCACTCTGCAGGGCTGGATGCTCACTTCTTGGTTAGAGAGACTTTGGGGAGGGCGTGGTTGTTCCCTTTCTCACCCTGAGAACTACTACACATCCGCCTCCACTTCTGTGTCTCTTCCAGAATGTCTGTAAACCTGTGGAGGAGACACAGCGCCCGCCCACACTGCAGGAGATCAAGCAGAAGATCGACAGCTACAACACGCGAGAGAAGAACTGCCTGGGCATGAAACTGGTAAGCGCCCGTCCACCCTCAACCTGGCCCCTGCTCCACCACCCCCTTCGGGTTTGGCACCTCTGCCCTCGCTCTGAATTCTGTGACTACTCCCTGGCAGGTCCCTCCCTTTCCTCCGGCCTCCAGAGGCCTCCGGGGTCTGGAAGGCTGATAGCCAGAGCCCTCAGTGGCCTCCATGTGCTTTAGGGAAATAGATCTGACTCTTTCATTTTTTGCTTGTGATTTTGGGAAGCTCTTTTAACTCCTCTGAGCTTCAGTGTAAACTAAGTGATTAAATGGTACGTAATGACCAAGGGCCCAGTATTGCTTGGCCTCCAGGGAGCCAGGACAATGGGACTTAGCTGCTCCCCTTCCTACCCCTTCGATTGTGAGAGAGGGACATACTCTCTCAGAGAGGGGAGGGCACCCAACTTAGCACCCAGTTGGGAAAGGCTGTCTTCAATAGGGAGGGGAGAAGGTAGAAAAACACTGCCCCCTGCTGGTGGCTGGCATCAGCTGGCTCTTTGGGGTTCAGCCAGATGGAGCACCAGAAAATCCAGTCACAAATGCACCTAGGTTTAAGTCTTAAAGGCTGTTTCTTAGTAAAGAGATACAGGAGGAAATCTAGTGGGCTGGTTCTCCAAGGCCCTCATTATAGAGCCTTCCTGCTTCCTGCCTGGTTCAGAGGTACAAACTAGAGTGGCTACCCCACACCCTGCCTCTTACAATGGGCACTCACCAAAGGCAACTGGTTACAGGAGGTTTGGGGAGCTGGCCTGAGCCTCCTGGGAGGGAAATCCACTGCAGCCCCACAGGTCCTCTTTGGTAGCTGGATCCTGAGGGTCTTCTCCCAGCCCACTATGGGGAAAGGGATCTCTGCTCCTTCCTCCAGCTCTCCCACGTCAGCAGAGGCAGGAAAGAACTCAAGGAGACAGGTGGGTGCTGCTGGGGCAATGGCCCCGAGTGGCAGATATGATCATGCAAGGCGGACGGCCCTGACCCCCTGTGACATGCCCCCGCTGGCAGAGTGAAGACGGCACCTACACGGGTTTCATCAAAGTGCATCTGAAACTCCGGCGGCCTGTGACGGTGCCTGCTGGGATCCGGCCCCAGTCCATCTATGATGCCATCAAGGAGGTGAACCTGGCGGCTACCACAGACAAGCGGACATCCTTCTACCTGCCCCTAGATGCCATCAAGCAGCTGCACATCAGCAGCACCACCACCGTCAGTGAGGTCATCCAGGGGCTGCTCAAGAAGTTCATGGTTGTGGACAATCCCCAGAAGTTTGCACTTTTTAAGCGGATACACAAGGACGGACAAGGTAGGAGAAAGAGTGAACTCAACCAGACCGTTCCCTTCCTACCTGTGTCCAAGCCCACCCACTAAAACTCCTGCCGGCCTTGGGTGGGAGCTGTGGGCTTCTCCTGAGCACCAGGGGTCCAGCTGCCCATGTGGTGTTCAGATCTGTGGAATCCGGGCAGGGAGGCAAGAGCAGAGTCCCTGACTCTGCATGTGACTTCAGGAAAACCACACCCTAGGCTCCCATTTCCTGATCTGTGCAATGAGAGGAATCTGCCCCACCATTCCTAATCTTTCAGGAGATGATGTGAATGGAATCATGCTTTAAACTCTGAGCAGACACCCAAGATAAAAGGTTATTGCCCTGTTCATTACTGTCATGTTCATTTCATTAAAAGGCCCGTGTCTACTTCCAGTTGTACGTACCCCACCTCTGCATTTCCAATCCTTTCCCCCAAGCCTGGGCCCCGCCCTTCTTTTCTGGGAAGAGCTCCCAGCCCCCTCTCTTGGTTTGCAGTGCTCTTCCAGAAACTCTCCATTGCTGACCGCCCCCTCTACCTGCGCCTGCTTGCTGGGCCTGACACGGAGGTCCTCAGCTTTGTGCTAAAGGAGAATGAAACTGGAGAGGTAGAGGTAGGTCTGGACCCGTTGTGCAAACCCAGGCCTTAGGGCACCCTGGGTGGGTGCAGGTGGGTGTTGTCCTAACTACCTCACATAGGTGGGAGCCACGCAGCACGGGCAGGAAGGTGACTGTTGAGAGAGTGAGCAGGGGTGGGTGATGGGCCTGGGGGTCAGTGTTTCAGCCAGGACTCTGAACACCCTGGGGTAGCACATTAGGGCCTGTGTGTGGCAAGGCCTGTGGAAAGAAAGGATTTCATGTGCTTTATTTCTGAAAACTCAGGGAGGAGGGGGACCAAGAAACTCCCTGTGCTCAGGCACAGGCTGTTTTTGCTTCAAAATGGCCCGAGGGCTACCAAGCTCCATCTCTGGGCTCCACTGGGTATAGACGTTTTTGAGCCATTTGTCCTCCCTTTTCTTGACCTCCATCCCCCAAGGGGAGCTAACCAGTGTGTAGTCTTGTGGCATAAACTGGAGTAAAACCAGGCCGGTGCCACCCATGGCCTGAGAATGACCAACAGGGGAAGGTCTCAGTGTTTGTCACACTGTGTTCAGTGGAGGCCTAGAGTTTTAAGGAGTTTTGGGAGTCACTGCGGAGATTTAGGGATCAAGGCAGCTGGGACTCTGTCCCTTCTCCCCATTTCAGCAAGGGCCGCTCTGCTCCCATCTGCTTTCTTTATTGGCATCTGTGCAGAATATGTTTGGAAAAAGTACTCCATGGACAGTATCTGAATGCTGCTGGCCCTGTGGAAAGCTCAGGCACTTTGAAGTGTGGAGACCTGGGCTCTAGTTCCAGTTCTGCTGCAATGAGCTCTGTGATTGTGATTACGCCACCTTCCCTGTGTGGACTTGAGGTTTCTCACTTATCCATAGCGAGGACCAAACCAGATAAACCTTAGTACTCTATTGTGCTCAAAGAGCTTAGGAGTCTCAATTGTTGGCCGCACAGGGCTTGTGCTCTTGGGTCAGCCTGATGGAAGTCCAACTTGCCTTCTGCCCTCAGAGGCCAGGTCCTTTAGGGGTAGGCCTGGGCCAGTCAGGCTCTCATTATCTGCTCTGCCAGTCATGGGAGGTAGATACCCCAATTTCCCAGCAGATAACAGGCTGAGAAGGGTGGAAAGCTGTGCTCGAGGTCACACTGCTGGGAGAGGTGGAGTCAGGCCCAACCCCGGTCTCCTGAGTCCACATTCCACTCCTCCACCTGCTTTCTGAGGGTCTGCATGTTGGGAGGCTGGGTGGTTCCAGCATCACCGTCAAGATCTCGGCTGCTACACAGAAACTTAAGATTACTGAGTTTCAAAATAAAAACATGGTTCATAGACTGGCAACTCTTGGTCATGAGATGCCAGCATTTGGAATTTTGTTGCTGCTCTGACAGGCATGCAAAGCCCAGGCTTCGCTGATTCAGTCTGTTCAGTAGCAAACTGTGTGTGAATCACGGATGTGAACTGGGAAGGGGAAGGCAGCAGGGTCTCTCAGGTCGTGTCAACTTCTAACCTGTCTCCTCTTCTGTTTCTTCCCACAAATCTCCCTCTCGCCTCACAGTGGGATGCCTTCTCCATCCCTGAACTTCAGAACTTCCTAACAATCCTGGAAAAAGAGGAGCAGGACAAAATCCAGCAAGTGCAAAAGAAGTATGACAAGTTTAGGCAGAAACTGGAGGAGGCCTTAAGAGAATCCCAGGGCAAACCTGGGTAACCGGTCCTGCTTCCTCTCCTCCTGGTGCATTCAGATTTATTTGTATTATTAATTATTATTTTGCAACAGACACTTTTTCTCAGGACATCTCTGGCAGGTGCATTTGTGCCTGCCCAGCAGTTCCAGCTGTGGCAAAAGTCTCTTCCATGGACAAGTGTTTGCACGGGGGTTCAGCTGTGCCCACCCCCAGGCTGTGCCCCATCACAGATTCTGCCAAGGATCAGAACTCATGTGAAACAAACAGCCGACGTCCTCTCTCAATCTGCAAGCCTTTCACCAACCAAATAGTTGCCTCTCTCGTCACCAAACTGGAACCTCACACCAGCCGGCAAAGGAAGGAAGAAAGGTTTTAGAGCTGTGTGTTCTTTCTCTGGCTTTGATTCTTCTTTGAGTTCTCTTACTTGCCACGTACAGGACCTTTATTTATGAGTGAAAAGTTGTAGCACATTCCTTTTGCAGGTCTGAGCTAAGCCCCTGAAAGCAGGGTAATGCTCATAAAAGGACTGTTCCCGCGGCCCCCAGGTGCCTGTTGTTCACACTTAAGGGAAGTTTATAAAGCTACTGGCCCCAGATGCTCAGGGTAAGGAGCACCAAAGCTGAGGCTGGCTCAGAGATCTCCAGAGAAGCTGCAGCCTGCCCTGGCCCTGGCCCTGGCCCTGGCCCACATTGCACATGGAAACCCAAAGGCATATATCTGCGTATGTGTGGTACTTAGTCACATCTTTGTCAACAAACTGTTTTTAGGTTACAAATTTGAATTTAATGTTGTCATCATCGTCATGTGTTTCCCCAAAGGGAAGCCAGCCATTGACCATTTAAAAAGTCTCCTGCTAAGTATGGAAATCAGACAGTAAGAGAAAGCCAAAAAGCGATGCAGAGAAACGTGTCCAAGCTGTCTTCAGCCTTCCCCAGCTAAAGAGCAGAGGAGAGCCTGGGCTGCTTGGGTTCCCCATCGGCCTCCAGCACTGCCTCCCTCCTCCCACTGGGACTCTGGGATCTCCAGGTGCTGCCCAAGGAGTTGCCTTGATTACAGAGAGAGGAGCCTCCAATTCGGCCAACTTGGAGTCCTTTCTGTTTTGAAGCATGGGCCAGACCCGGCACTGCGCTCAGAGAGCCGGTGGGCCTGGCCTCCCCGTCGACCTCAGTGCCTTTTTGTTTTCAGAGAGAAATAGGAGCAGGGCGAGTTTGCCTGAAGCTCTGCTGCTGGCTTCTTCTGCCAGGAAGTGAACAATGGCGGTGGTGTGGGAGACAAGGCCAGGAGAGCCCGCGTTCAGTATGGGTTGAGGGTCACAGACCTCCCTCCCATCTGGGTGCCTGAGTTTTGACTCCAATCAGTGATACCAGACCACATTGACAGGGAGGATCAAATTCCTGACTTACATTTGCACTGGCTTCTTGTTTAGGCTGAATCCTAAAATAAATTAGTCAAAAAATTACAACAAGTAGCCAGGACTGCAGAGACACTCCAGTGCAGAGGGAGAAGGACTTGTAATTTTCAAAGCAGGGCTGGTTTTCCAACCGAGCCTCTGAGAAACCATTTCTTTGCTATCCTCTGCCTTCCCAAGTCCCTCTTGGGTCGGTTCAAGCCCAAGCTTGTTCGTGTAGCTTCAGAAGTTCCCTCTCTGACCCAGGCTGAGTCCATACTGCCCCTGATCCCAGAAGGAATGCTGACCCCTCGTCGTATGAACTGTGCATAGTCTCCAGAGCTTCAAAGGCAACAAAAGTTCGCAACTCTAAGATTTTTAAACCACAAAAACCCTGGTTAGCCATCTCATGCTCAGCCTTATCACTTCCCTCCCTTTAGAAACTCTCTCCCTGCTGTATATTAAAGGGAGCAGGTGGAGAGTCATTTTCCTTCATCCTGCATGTCTCTAACATTAATAGAAGGCATGGCTCCTGCTGCAACTGCTGTGAATGCTGCTGAGAACCTCCCTCTATGGGGATGGCTATTTTATTTTTGAGAAGGAAAAAAAAAAGTCATGTATATATACACATAAAGGCATATAGCTATATATAAAGAGATAAGGGTGTTTATGAAATGAGAAAATTATTGGACAATTCAGACTTTACTAAAGCACAGTTAGACCCAAGGCCTATGCTGAGGTCTAAACCTCCGAAAAAAGTATAGTATCGAGTACCCGTTCCCTCCCAGAGGTGGGAGTAACTGCTGGTAGTGCCTTCTTTGGTTGTGTTGCTCAGTGTGTAAGTGTTTGTTTCCAGGATATTTTCTTTTTAAATGTCTTTCTTATATGGGTTTTAAAAAAAAGTAATAAAAGCCTGTTGCAAAAATGACTCATGTTAGAAACGTCTCCCTTGAACTTCACCATCTTACGGACACTGGGAGTGTGGGAGAGAGGGTGAGAATGGACATGATCACATGCTTCCTGGTGGAGTCAGATTTTCTTTTGCCAGTGAGCAGAGAAATGAAGGCTACTGTTCAAATAATTTGGGAAAAATTGTCCAAATGCGTAGGCGGGAGGGCGCTGCCTGGGTGACCAGCTGTTCCATGTCTCCGCAGTGCAAGAGAGTCAAGGAGACTGATTGCAGGCAGAGATGCTGATGTGTGGGAAAGAGAAGGGCCTTCTGGAGCTAAGGGTGATTTGACACCAGGACAGGCTACTGAGCTGAGCCATGATTCTTCTACTTCTGGAACTATTTAAAAATAAGGTAGAAAGGAATAGATCTTTAAAAGTTTAAGATCACTTCACCTGGAGGAAGGGGGCTAGATCAAATGACCAAAACAGTCCTTTCACTTGAGTTCTCTGACTTTCATCAAAGGAACATCTCAGTAATCATGGAAATAACCACATTAAATTATTAAAAAGAAATTCTTGCTGCCTTCCAGTATTGATCATATAGAATGCAATACACGGGGCCCAAAGAATGAATGAATGTCCAACAAGCATCCTTAAAACTGCCCAAGAATGGGGCACATCTGTAACATTTTTGTTCATCTAAACCCCCAAGAAATGTATCTTTCAATGATTTTGCCAAAGTCCAAAAATGAAGCACTTTCTGCTTTTCATTGAAACTCATATGGTTACAGCATAGGGTTAATAAATTCAAAGTTGTACGTTTGACATTGATACAGATTATTTGACTTAGCACATAGGAAAAAGAACCTGTTACACAGTCTGGCTCTACTCTGCCTTTGAATATGTCCCTATGCTGTTCACAGGGGGAGAGGGAAGATGACTCAATGCAAATGTGTCACCGTTACTGGAAAAACCACTCAATGCACAGGTCTGGACAGCACTGTGTCATGGCAGAATTGTGGGTCAAACCACAATTAAGGGTAGATGTTCATTTTAGACCCAGCCCTACCACTTACTGGCTTTGTGTCTTCAGCAGAGATCAACAAGGCAGGACATGACCTTTCTTAGCCTCCACTCCCTTCAAGATCGTGCAAAACAAATCAAGTTTGTGAAAGAACTTTGCACAGTGCTATATTTTACTTGTATTCACATAAGGAACCATAGTTCATTACTACTATACAGATCATAATCCCTCAGATCAGACTCTGGCAGGCCAAAGGCTTTAACAGGATCTGTTTAGGCTCAATTTCTGGAAACCCCTTTCCTAGTTTCATATGCTCATGCCGGTAGAGATAGGATTAGTGAAATTAAGGAGTTTACTCATGAGTAAAAAGGCCTATTCTGGGCCTGATAACAGACGGTAGGAGGCGCCACACACACATTTTCAAACCCATTCCTTTTTTCCTTTTCAAGCCTCAAACGGGCAATTTGTGGATATTGTGGATATTTTTAAGCCTTTCTTATCTCAGTTTGAGAAAAACTGAGAAGAGAAAGAAACAAGTAAACTGAAGTGCAACTGTCTCTTAATGGTAAAACCCAGAAACTCAGGGAATTTAGCCCAGTTCTCCCTCCTATTGTACAAGGAGAGATCCAGTCAGTGAAATGATTCCATAAACTGAGCAGGGACCAGCGCAGTGGTTCTGTACCTTTCTGGCATCAAGTGATCCCTTTGGTAATTTGATGAAAGCATGGTCCATCTCTCAGGAAAATGATCGTACAAAATCTGTGCACCATTTCAGGGAGTTCATGGATCCTCTAAAGACCTATTAAAGACCCCTTCCATGACCTCCACGTTAAGAAGTTGGGGCTGAAGAGGGCATGTGTTGGATAAGACTCTTCACTGTAACAAAGCTGTCATCTTGGAGTTACATCACAAATTTACCAGTTAGTGGCAGTGTCCTAAAGTTGGGGAAGAATCACTGTCCTATAGAAACCCATGTCCTAATATGCCTGTATACTGTTTCTGATTTCTATCTAGCCTAAATTCTACTGCAATTTAGGGTCAATTCTTTCTTCTGTTTCTTTGATTGATGACAGAGAACAGCTGGGATCTGTTTTCTACGTGACTAACCCTTTAGAGATGTGAAGGAACTATTTTGGGGCTAGGAAGTTAATTAGGCAGTAGGATATTTGGTAGAAGGTCTTTAAAAAGAGGAAGGCCCCACCTGTCCGAACTCTGAATGGGCTGGCCTGCCTGGAAAGCAGGGAAGGAATGAAACCATTGAAACCACGTGGGCAGAATGGCAGCCACCGTGACCTCTTCTGTCCATTTAGAATACTCCCGACTTCAAAAATTAGTACATTTTAGCTAAGTGGAGGAAACAAGAGGGAAGTCAGATTTAGATTAGAATAAAAATTTATTTTTGTAAAGAATTATATTTTGTATTTGCAAAAGCTGAAAATGCTCATAAAAATTACCAGCCCAGAGCTTGGATTTCCACCGGATCCACCACGTGAGACAAAAGAGTCTGTCACTTCTTCTTGCCAGGTTTGGGGGCCTTTTCTAGACCTTGGATGTGTTTTCGAGGGAGCTGATACTCTTCTACAATCCAAAAAGCACACACTCCTCAGCGGAGCATGACCTTGCTCCCCGGCTGGCCCTCCACCAGTCCCCGTTGCCTCACAGTGTCATTCCACCCAGCTCAAACTCAATTTCAGGACTGACCACTTACGCCTACACCTCACAGCTGATGTGTATATTTCTGAAATTTTCACAATGAGAGCTACTTTCTGGGTGTATTTCAGGCATTTATAATTTTTTCACGAGAGAGAATGTGTCTGTTCAGTCTGTGCTCCTCGCTCTTGCTCATAACATTTCTTCTCAGTACCTTGTATGGGGTTCTTCACATAAAGAGGCTCAACTCTAGAAGTTAACTGTCAGGTACTGCCATAGGCCATGGAATACATTTGCCTAAATGAGCACTTACTATCCGCCAGGCCCTGAGGATGAAAAAGGCAAGGTTTCTGGCTTATGCAGCTCAGTCTGGCAGGAGGTTCAGACATTAGAAAAAATTAGCCAAGCTGCAGACATTAACCAGAAATATAAACACAATTGGAAAGTGCTACATTAGCAATGTTTAAAATGCTAATTTAGGCTCAGGCCTCCCAGGACCCCTGGGCTGGGCCAGTGAGCCTCTGAGGTCAGGTGGGCTTGGGCGTGGGAGGGCATCTTAGGCAAGGGGATAGCCCAGGCGGAAGCACATGTGGGTGAACATGCAAGGAGAATCTGGGGAACTGCAAGGAGACCAGGACAGCGGGTGCCTGCAACATGGGTGTAGGAGCTGCCAGAGAGAGCCTGGCAGGGAAGGCTGGGGTCAGGCTGGGAGGGTCTTGTTTATTGAGCTTAGGAGTTAATTCTGAAGGCATTGAAGAGGCATACAAAGTTTTTTAGAAGGGAGTGATGTGATCATATTTGTTTAAGAAAGCTGACTCAGGCAGAGATGTGAAGGCTGGTTTGAAGTGAGGAAAAACGGGAGGCTGTGTTACCCAGAGTTAGTAGAAAGAACTTAGGCTTTAGGCCAGGCATGGTGGCTCAAGCCTGTAATCCTAGCACTTTGGGAGGCCGAGGCAGGCGGATCATCTGAGGTCAGGAGTTCAAGACTGGCCTGGTCAACATAGTGAAACCCCATATCTACTAAAAATACAAAAATTAGCTGGCCGTGGTGGCATGCGCCTATAATCCCAGCTACTCGGGAGGCTGAGGCACGGGAATGACTGGAACCTGGAAGGTGGAGGCTGCAGTGAGTGCAGTGAGCCAAGATTGCGCCACTGCACTCCAGCCTGGGTGACAGAGCGAGATTCTGTTTCAAAAAAAAAAAAACTTAGACTCTGGAGTCTAAAAAAGTCTCGTGCCCAGCTGTATCACTCAAGAGTCAGAGGATCTCAGGGCAAGGTACGGAACCTCTCTGGGCCTCAGTTTCCTCATCTGCAAAACAGATAACAGCTCTGCAGCATCATTATGATTAAGAGAGATGCCTGCAAAAACCCCAACAATGGGCCTAGCACAAAAGTTTGGGTGCTCGCCACATGTTTTATAGAAAGGGACCAACCAGGAAGAAAACTACTCTAATAGTGGAAGAGAAAACACTGAATTTGGAAGGAGCCAAAGGATCTGATTCAAACACTGGTTCCCTCTTCTCTAAATAGCTACTAAAAACTAAATGGGGAGAGAGAGAGAGAGAGAGAGAGAGAGAGAGAGAGAGAGAGAGAGAGAGAGAGTGTGTGTGTGTGTGTGTGTGTGTGTGTGTGTGTGTGTCTTATGCAAGTTGATTTGGCAGGAAGGTCTTTGCTGAGCTAGACCAATGCCTCCACTCTTCAGAGGGGATGCTCACCAAGCAATAGCCAGCCGAGGTGGTGGACCTGGTTTCCCTGGATCTGCACCTGAAGGCTGTCCTTGGCCCCAGGGGCAGGAGTGACGGTGGTGCTAGCCTGGCATCGCTGCTGAAGGATGGCAGCCACTGAGTATGGGTCCAGACCATAGGCCTCCAAGTTCCGGACCACGGTCACCTGGGGGGACAGTGGGACAGAGACTGACGGTGGTGACTGCATTCCCTTCCCTCCAGAGGGCTTTCCAGAGCCTCAGCAGCCTTCTGAGCCCCTGTGTTCTCTGATGGTTCACCATTCCTATAACCCTAGTACTTTTTAAATCCAAATCACTTATTTTTGTGCTTCTAAATTGATTCTCTCTACCCCATCCAATATATGTATTACATATTTAGAGGGACAGATACTCTCTGTATCACACAGAATGTCTACTTCTTTTTTAAGTTTTATTTGGAGAATTCAAAACATAAATGAAAGCAGAATAGTATATAAACCCACATGTACCTATCACCAGTTTCAACAATTACCAACTCATGGCCAACCTTGATTCATCTATACCCCTGTCTACTCCCCACTCCTCTATTACTTTAAAGCAAACCTCCCCAGACATCAGATCATTTCATCTATAAATATTTCAGTATGTATCTCCAAAAGACAAGGCTCATTTAAACATAAAAACAAAACCATCATCACACCTAAAAATAAATTAACAAACAATAGCTCCTTAATATCAAGAATCTAGTCAGCAACACATGCATTCTTCTGTTATTCAGCTTCACAAATGACAAGTATGTGACTTTGAGATAAAAAAGAAAAATGTTAGTGCTTTTAAAATATCACAATTCTCCCCCTTGTTGCTTTAAAACAAATTCTTTCTCATTCATGACTACAGATAGTAAAGTGTATTACTATCAGGGGTGTGTGGGGGATGACTGCTATCAATAAAGACTATAAAAGCTCCAACTAGCCTTACGCTTGTCAATGAGCTCCAGACCCAGAAAATCTTAGAATCAATAAGACTTTAGAGGACGTATCTCTTCCAATTGCCCACCTGATGCATGAACCCCCAACTACATCCTCCCCTGACAAGTGCTCACCTAATTTTTGCTTGCAGACTCTCCAGAAAAAAATTCACTATTTTATGAAGCACCAATTTCAATTATGGACAATTCTATTTGTCATTATTAACAGAAAATTAGTGTTTACATAAACTATATATATGAAAATTATTTAGTTCAGTGTCTGGCACATAATTAAACACTCAATAAATAGTGACTATTACTAATTATTGTAAAGATTATCATTACTGGTTCTCAATTATTGAGAACCAAGTATTTATATGCCAAGTACATTCTAAGTGCTTCAGCCATGTATACGCCTTCATTTGATCCTCACAATGCCTTACCAGGTAGGTATTATCCCCATTTTTCACAGAGTAAAACTCAGACAAAAAGAAATGAAGTAACATGCTCAAGGTCAGGCAGTGAGGCAACGGCTGCATTTGAACCCAGTACTATCCAAAGCCCATGCTCGTAACTGTACACTACTACAAAGTTCTTTATTTTGAACTCAAGTCTGTCTTCTTGGCATTTCCACCCAATAATCCTATTTCTGTCCTTTCAAGGCATATAGAATAAGTGCCCTACTTTGCCAGGGGACAGCTTTGCACATATTTGAGATGTCATTGGTTCCCCACAATTTTGTGTTGCCAAGCTAAACACACTCAGTTCCTTCAGCAAGTTTTTTACAAGTTATTTTCATTGAGCAAGGCCTAAGAGGTGAAAGAATATGTGGGAGCTGAATGTCCATAACATAGTTCTAAGAAAAAAATAAAAATAAAATTTTGTTTACTTTTGGAACCAGGCTCTAGCAAGTTTCCTAGAACAAAATGCTAGAGGGCAGTCAGTGAGCGGGGTCAGCTTTACCTGTTTCATACAGAGCCCAGCCCAGGCACATAAACACGGGTGTTTCATAAAAAAATCTTTGATGTGTTTGAGGCCAATCTAAAAACCTCCAATCACATTAGGGAGACCAGAACTTGGCAAGAACATTAAATCACTCTCCTTGAACACTGTGTCTTTTTAAAATTACCTTTTTATTAGACGCTCTTTGTGCTAGGGTGATGTCAATTGGACAGATTCTCCCTTTCTTCACAATGGGCTCTTGTCCGGGAAAGGTCACTTGATAGGCAGGCTGTAATTTTTCCAAACACCTGAAACAGAAGTTATGAGTTGCAAACTGATAAAGCCAACAGAAACCATTTCCTCATACCCCACTACCAGCAGGCAGTTAGGTGTAGGCTGAAATTGCAGGTTCACAACCTTGGCTGCACATTAGAATCATTCAAATCCCTAGGGAGCTGCAGCCCAGATCAATGAAATCTGTATCTCTGACTAGGGCTATGTATTTTTTAAAGCTCCCTAAAATGCGGCCAAGGTTGACACCCACTGATTCAAAGATGGGACATCAGTGACTTAGGCCCCTGGAAACGGTCCACTGACCTGGCCTTTTGAGAATCTGCCCAGTCTGCCTTGTGGAGGCTACTACCTGTCTCAAGAATGTGCCTTAAGTGGCCCATTGCCTGCGAGGGCTGCTTCACATTTCTGACATGTTTTATAGACAACTTTTACCACGAGGAGTTTCTACCTTTTATCTAACCAAGTTTTCTCTTGCTATCACATATATCAGGATCAACAACTTTTTCTATAAAGGGCTAGACAGTAAATATTTTTGGTTCTGCCAGTCACCTGGTCTCTTACAACTACTCAGTTCTGCCATTATAGCATAAAACCAGCGCACAGAAAACACATAAATGGATATGGTTGTGTTCCAATAAAACTTTATTTACAAAAACAGGTGGCAGGCCAGATTTGACCCATGGGCTGTAGTTTGCTGACTCCTGACAATAAACTATTTTCAGTTATGTGGAAAAGAAGGAATATTAAAAATTTTTCCTTTAAAGACTTTAAGACACTTTCCCCCCGCCTTCTTTTGCTTCTGCAGCTTATTGAAGTTCTTATTTTTTCTTATTTTTTAAATGCCCTGACTTTAACAGAGTAAGTTCTTTTTTTGAGACAGGGTCTCACCTTGTCACCCAGGCTGGGGTGCAGTGACGTGAACATGGCTCAATGCAGCCTCCACCTCCTGGGCCCAAGCAATCCTACCGCCTCCGCCTCCCAAAGTGCTGGGACTACAGGCATGCACCACTACGCCTGCCTGAAGTTCTTATTTTTAATTAATGTTCCTTTTTGTTCTTCCTTTCAAGCTCTCCCATGTCATATTGGCTCAAATTGTTCCAAAGACCCCCCAAATCAGAGTTCCTCAAGCCTGTGTTTATGTAGACTGACTTGGTATGAATTACAGAAAGAAAATCAAAGGCTAAGATAGTGACAGTATTAAAGTTCAATGTGATCAACATTAAGGCGAGGGGATAGAAAAGTTGGAGAGGGACTGCCAATGCTCGTTACCTGGTCAGAAGACTGTCCCATGGAAGCTTCATGACTGTATGCTGTTCATTTTTCTCTAAGATGCAGTCACATAGGATGGGATCCAATTTCACAAGACTAAAGGGAAAGAAGAGGCAATGAAGAAATCCTAGACTTGCCCCTTCTGACCTGAAGGCTAACTCAGGATTCATCTCTCATATGGCCTTTATAGACATTCAGGATATGAATCAATTATGGGCCCACAGTCCAAAAGGCAATGTACCTTATGGGTGGGAGATACACGAATGCTTTCCCAGGAAAAGCAGGAGGTGGAAGGGAAAGTGAGATAGGATAAATTTGAAGATCAGGAGCCTTTGCTACTAACTAAGCATGTGACCACAGCTTTCTAAGCTTAGCATCAAAATTGGCTAGTGAGGAAGAAAGAAAGGAAGTGGGGATCTTTAAAATGAAGGTGTTGGCCAGGTGCAGTGGCTCACGCCTGTAATCCCAGCACTTTGGGAGGCTGAGGCGGGAGGATCACCTGAGGTCAGAAGTTCAAGACCAGCCTGGCCAACATGGTAAAACCCCATCTCTACTAAAAATAGGGCCGGGCGCAGTGGCCCACGCCTGTAATCCCAGCATTTTGGGAGGCCGAGATGGGTGGATCACTTGAGGTCAGGAGTCCAAGACTAGCCTGGCCAACATGGTGAAACCCCGTCTCTACTAAAAATACAAAAATTAGCCGGGCATGGTGGCGCATCCCTGTAATTCCAGCTACTCGGGAGGCTGAGGCAGGAGAATCGCTTGAACCTGGGAGGCAGAGGTTGCAGTGAGCACAGATTGTACCATTGCACTCCAGCCTGGGCAACAAGAGCAAAACTCTGTCTCAAAAATAAAAATAAAACATAAAATAAAATGAAGGTATTAGATTAGGCTGGTATGTCTCAACTTTTTTATCATGATGATTTTTTTTAAAGTGAAAAAAAAAATTTTTTTTGAGATGGGGTTTCACTGTATCACCCAGGTTGCAGTGCAGTGGCATCATCATTGCTCACTGCAGCCTCAACCTCTTGGGCTCAAGCGATCCTCCCACCTCAACCTCCCAAGTGGCTGAGACTACAGGCATGCCCTACCATGCCCGGCTAATTTTTGTATTTTTTGTAGCGACAGGGTTTCATCATGCTGCTCAGGTGGGTCTCAAACCCCTGGCCTCAAGCAATCCTCCCGCCTTGACCTACAAAAATGTTGGGATTACAGACATAAGCCACAGTGCCCGGCCATTAAAGTAAAAAACAATTAATGGAACTCTCTTCATCTGGTAGTTTACCATCTGTATCTCCTTTTAAGAAAATAATACCATAATGGATACAAATATACAGTTAGATAGAAGAAATAAGTTTAATCTTTGAGAGCAGAGTAAGGTGACTGTAGTTAACAACAATGTATTGTGTATGTCAAAATAGCTAGAAAAGAGGACTTACAGTGTTCCCGACACATAGAAATGGTAAATACTCAAGGTGATGATACCCCAAATACCCTGCCTTGATCGTTATACACTCTGTGCATGTAACAAAATACCACGTGCACCCCATAAATATGTACAAATATCTATCAATAAAAATAAATACCTAAAGCTATGATGACTTCAGTAAATTCTTTGTAAGCTTGCATTTTATTCCTCACAATAGCCAATTAAAGATGATTCATGGGTATTTGTGAGAGAATATTTACTTAGTCTGTAGTCAATGTTGATCGTATACATGGATCTGAACACCCCAGACAATAACTCTGAGTGTCCACAGCCCATGGTTTGGAAACCACTGATCTTAATTACCTCTAAGATGCTATGGTTTTCTATTCTCCCTCCCAGACATCCTCCCCAAATGTGTCTATGTCTGATAAAGACAAAGACCCAATAAGACAGATCTGGTGCTTCTCATGCACTCACTTTTTGTTGTCTGCATCAACCAGGTCATTTTTCTTGGCGTAGTTAATGACGATCGTTCGGACCTCACTGCCCTCCAGAAAGCTCCCCTTCCTAGGTGAGGAGAAGTGACCCAGGGGTTAGTTCATGCTGTGCCATGAGACAAAAATGCAGACGCCCAGACTCACTCCCTGCTGAGCAGGGAACTTTCCTTAGCTTTCGGCCTCTAGTTTCTTCCCTTTTCCTGACTGAAGTGAGCATGACCATGTGAAGAATAATTACAGGCAGAAAAGGGTGAGACCTACTCGTTCATTTAGTCCAGAGGAACTTGCCCAGGGAAGAAGGCTGGAAGCTGGATTTTGGAGAAGGGGAGAACAGGGGCAGAGCAGGTTTTGCCAGTCGCAAAAGAGCACTACTCAGGTTGAGAGGAACTGTAGGCCAGAACACCAAGCAGGCAGAGAAGGGCTGCTCTCCAAAAACTCACTTGTGGCCAGACTCCTGGAAGAGCAGGGTCATGCTGGCTGGGACACAGTAGAGGGGTTTTATATCTGGAGGGTGATAGGGCTGTTCCCTGCTACCCTCCTGGATAGTCTGGGAGGTCGGGGAGGGCTCGGGTATGACGAAAGATGTAATCCTAAAACCCAGCAGAAGGAAAGAAAAAACACATTTTATACTAGCATCTCAGCAATCCCCAGTCCGTGGCCCAGGTGCCCTGGGGCCAGCTGGGCTACAGTGACAGGCCCCCTGCACTCACCTCGGGTGTTTCCAGTCCACAGCCACAATGCTCTCCACCCCTTTGCTCAGCTCCTTCACCTGTATAATCTGCTCCTGCTGCATTTGCTGCAGGAACTTAGAGAGCTAAGGGAGAGAGGGCCAGTGGTAGGGGACTTCATTGATTCCACACACATACTGAGCACCCAGGATGTGCCAGAGTGAGCTAGGCAGGGACTGTGCAGGGATATGAGACAGCCCCTGCCTTCATCAACCAGGAACTGGGAGGCCCCCAACCTGAGGGCCAGGGAGCAAGAAGCTGCTAGAGACTAACCAGTGAGGCCGTTCAGAACTCTAATCAGATATAAAGGGGTCAAAGGAGAAAGGAAAGTGGGTGCCACCAACTGCTTCAGCCCGGGGAGAGTTTCTTTCTTCCCCCTTACACTTGGAGTCAAAAAGCTTAATTCTAGACTGAGCCTGGTAGACAAGGCTTCCCCAGCATCCATCTGGCTTATGTCATATGTGCCCCTACACAACTCTCTGCATGGGTCTGCAAAGAAGATCCTTGCTTACCTTTTTGTAGCTTGACTTCTTTATGTCCAGTTGTCGTCCTTCGGGGCTGATGGCAGATGGAAAAGGCAAATTAAACTAATGAGCAGTCATACTGGGACCTGCCTGACACTGAGAGGAGGGCCTTTTTCCTCAGCCTTCCTCCCCCACCTTCAGAGAGAGGCCACTGTGCCAGAACTCTCTGCCCAGGGATGACAGCAGAGAGGGACGCAGACTATGGGACATTCTAAATCAGTGCTGTTCAAGAGAACTTTCCATAGACGTGGAATGTTCTCTGTGTTGTCTAACAGGGCAGCCATTAGCCACATGTGGGTAGTAAGTACTTGAAGTGTGACTAATGTGACCAAGGGAACTGAATTTTAAATTTTATTTACTTTAAATTAATTTAAACTGAAAATAGCGACATGTGGCCAGTGGCTACCGCATTGGATACAGCCTTAGATTCCTCCCAGACCAGACAACCTTCTGTGGCCTCCAAAGTTGCAACAGCAAACTCACACTGTGGGCAGCCAGGCCTGGAGTGGGGCCCAGCAAGCCGCATCCTGGGGTCAGGTCTGGCCAACTAATTATCTACTGTCTATGGTCACATTAGTGCTACAATGGCAGCATCGAGCAGTTGCAACAGAGATGGTATGGCCTGCAAAACTGAAAATATTCATATTTACTATCTGGCCCTTTACAGAAAAACATGCTGACCCCTGCACTACAGCAATTAGTTTTGGAGAGGACATTCCTGATAAAAGCTTACATCTTCTCTCAAAACATGACACGCAATAGCAGTGGATTCTCGAGGAGTCCTTCTAGAATCCACCCCAGAATCCTATCCTACAGAATATTCTGGGGCCCCTTTACCATATATTTGCAACCCAAGAAAGTCAGAACAGATTACCAAGTATCCCTCCACACACTCCAGACACCACATTTGTACAGGATAGCTTAAATACACCCAAGTATAAATGGGAAGACATTACATTAAGAATCACTTTTTTAAAAAACCACAGCCAGATTCTCAAAAAGAAATAAATTCAGGCCGGACACAGTGGCTCACGCCTATAATCCCAGCACTACGGGAGGCCGAGGCAGGCGGATCACTTGAGGTTAGGAGTTCAAGACCAGCCTGGGCAACATGGTGATACCCCATCTTTACTAAAAATACAAAAATTAGCTGCACATGGTGGCATGTGCCTGTAATCCCAGCTACTCGGGAAGGCTGAGGCAGGAGAATCTCTTGAACCTGGGAGGCAGGGGTTGCAGTGAGCCGAGATCACGCCACTGTACTCCAGCCTGGGTGACAGAGTGAAACTGTGTCTCAAAACAAAAAATAAATAAATAAATAAATTCAATCTCAGGGTAAAAATCAATAAGCAAACCTCCTGACATGATAGTATTTACTGAATGCTTATTATGGTTCAGGCTATGTAATCTTTACAGCAATCCCATGATTATTAGAAATTAGGACTCAGAGAAGCCCAGTAACAAGCTAAAATGCACATGGCTTGAACACCCTGGAGACCTAGCAGTTGAGTACAGACAGCTCTGTCTTCAAAATCCAGGTTCTATCCACACGCAATAATACCACTCCTGGTGGCTTGTGTTTTGGATGGGGTGGGCCGGGACGGGGGGTGTTCACACCAATTCTTCCTCCTAATAAAACCTAATGTGGCCCCCCACATACTTTTCAGAAGTGTGAGGAGGTTGAATGTTCCAGAAGAAGATTCCTGACAAAGAGGCTGCCCTGGGACACTTCCTGCAGAGGACACGCTGCCCGATTTGTGAGGTTGCCCAGAACCCCCACGGCAGAGGCAGTGTTCACGGAATCTCAGGAATTTTAACTTTCCGGTCCTCAATATCCTTTCATTGGCTAAAATTTAAGATTTTGTTTTAACAGCCCAGCAAGCTAAGAATTAACTTTTTAGAACCCAGGAACTAATGTATTTGTCAGATAAGCCTTCCCTCCACTCTTTCCACAGCATGTCCCTCAACCAGTCCCTGCATTGGCCCCATTCTGTCCTACTACCAAGGAGCACACGTGAGACCCCGGCCCCGGCCTCCAGCCCACATCAGTGCTTTCCATACCAGCAGGAGAACATGTGGCTGCCAAGGAAAGTGCTGGTGAGTAAAGGGAGGTCAGCCTTTTTGACTCGGCACTTCAAGGCATGTAAGAAGCATTGCTGTAACAGCTCATCCATTTGTTCTGCAGGGAAAAGACAAGAGCCACATCCTTCCTGAGGGATACAGAACACCTGGTACAAGAAAACGACCCCCAGCTTCATCCCTACCTCACCCGCTTGGCTCTGAAAGGAACCCATTCCCAGGTACCAAAGCTCCCAGCCTCTCTTGAGCACGGAGCCTTTAAAGAGGGTTGACCCCAGAGAAGGAGTCAAGCCACAAAGTCCCACCAAGCTAGGAGTGTTCACCCAGAGAAGTTGAGCCAGAAGAAACCTTGGAGGGCTTTGTAGCTGAAGACAGGCAAATGCCAGGGCAGATTAGCTCCCAGGAAGACGTGACTTATGTGGAAAGGATTCAAAAACAAGATGTGAAAGGGCTGCTGCGCCACCCTCACAGAAAATAAGGACCTTCCCCTCCTCCCCCGGGAGCTTAAGGGCCATTCTAGTCAGCAGTGGAGTGGAGCTCGTCAGGCTCCTAAATTGAGAGGTGGGGAGATGGGCTCTTCTCCTCCTAAAGTTATACCTTGAAGCGTTTTGCTATCTGTGGAGTCTTGGTTCAGGCCCCTGGTGCTGGTGTCTTCTGGGGCTTCTGAGAGAGACTTGTCTTCACGTGCCTGGTGAACCTCCCCATTCTCCTCTTCCCCCTCCAGGGTCATGTGCCTCATGTCTCCCTGCAGGGTGGAGTCCATCTGGACAGACCCCTTCTCTTCACTGAGATCTGCTGAATCCATGGCCAGTGGAGCAATGGAAGGTGGAGAGGACTTGTTTCCAGACCGCCTGGAAAAATCTCATGTCAGAAACATCAAGCAGCAGCTCCAATACTCTCCAGCCCTGGCCACAGAGGAGTCAGCAGTGAGGTCAGAGACAGCAGAGAGCCAACAGGCAGGAGTGGCCAGGAGGGGGCAGAGAGCCTGTGCCCTCATCTCAAGCGTACTTTCAATTCTGGGCCCCCAAAATTTCCATGCCTCAGTTTCTCCATCTCTGAAATGGGGAGAATAAATCTTGTCTCCTCCCTATCCCAAAAGAACAATACTATTAATAGACATCCCAAGACTGAGAAAGATTAAAGAAAAAGGAGTTTAAGATAAACTCCCAAAAATGTTCCCTTCATCTGAGTTAATAACGAAACCAATCTGAATTAAATATGAACATTAAGATCGCGAATGCATCTGTAATATCTGTTTGGTGAAATGCAAACCCACAGCTCAGCATATGTAATAAAACACAAACACCTGGACTGCTCAAGGACTGCAAAATCAGTGGCTTCTGTGTTACATCAAATGCAGTCTAACGTGGAAAGCAGAGATTGCCATGGTTTTATGCCACTAAGCCTTAGGAAGACAGGAAAACAGGTGATGCCACATAGCAAAGCACACAGAGCAGTAAAAAACTTTATCTTAGCCAACATTATGCAAATCAAACTAAGTTTTAACTAATAGTTATGGCAAGGCTTCTCAGTGTTGTTCACAGTAAAGCCAAAGGGTATGTTTAGGCTATTCTGATCAGGTAAATACCATAAATATTTTTTTCAAGGTGCAGCGAAAGAACCAAAGCAGCTGCTGCTAAAACAACTTAGACAACCTGATCTTGATTGCTGTTGCCCAGACTGATAGTTAAACAACAAGGTGCTAGGAGAACATCAGTCATCAGCCCTCAAATATCTAAAAACAGGCAAAAATGAGCTTGTACCTCCAGCAAAGGAGGGCTTGGCCAGTACTTGTAAAATCAGTAAGTCCGGCGGGGAGCGGTGGCTCACGCCTGTAATCTCAGCACTTTGGGAGGCCTGGATGGGCAGATCACGTGAGGTTAGGAGTTCGAGACTAGCCTGGCCAACACGGTGAAACCCTGTCTCTACTAAAAACAAAAAAATTAGCCGGATGTTGTGGGCACAAGCCTGTAATCCCAGCTACTCAGGAGGCTGAGGTAGGAGAATCACTTGAACCGAGAGGCAGAGGTTGCAGTGAGCTGAGATTGCGCCACTGCACTCCAGCCTGGGCAACAAGAGGAAAACTCCATCTCAAAAAAAAAGGCTGGGCGCAGTGGCTCACACCTGTAATCCCAGCACTTTGGGAGGCCGAGGTGGGTGGATCACAAGGTCAACGGATCGAGACCATCCTGGCTAACATGGTGAAACCCCGTCTCTACTAAAAATACAAAAAATTAGCCGGGCGTGGTGGGAGGTACCTGTGGTCCCAGCTACTCAGGAGGCTGAGGCAGGAGAATGGAGTGAACCGGGAGGTGGAGCTTGCAGTGAGCTGAGATCACGCCACTGCACTCCAACCTGGGTGACAGAGCGAGACTCCATCTCAAAAAAAAAAAAAAAAAAAAAAAAAAAAATTAATAATTCCAAGACTAGGCTGGAAAATATAAGAATGAATCTATACCAACAGGCCACAATACTTGGCTAAATGTGTGTTTTGAGAAAATCACTGCTTACTGTTTTGCTAAAATGACAAGAAAATAACCAGAAAATGAACAGGTACGCGTCTCAAGAATGCAACCTTTACAGTCAGAATGCGTTACTTTCATGAGGAGGAGGAGTCTGGAATGTGAAATCTGAATAACATAAAAGTAATCAGGTTATAATCCTGGAGTCTAAAGGTCTACCCTGCGGTGATTTGGATTCAGAAGCACTCATCATGGGGTCACATGATGTCTAAAATGTGCATCGCAGCTAGGGCCAGATTGACCAGGGCTATAAAAAAACGAGTATCACTGTACTGAGAGGCAGAGCAGACGATCCCTAAGGTCTTCCTTTGGGTCTAAGATTCTATAATTCACTTAGAAAATAAAGTTCTCTCTCATTACTTGTCCAAACAGGGGAAAAAAATATTTTCTTCATATTTGTAAGGAAATAAAAGTCTGGGCTTAGCAACTTGCTTAAAGATATGGCTAGGACCAAAACTCTCACTCCTGAATCACAGGCCCCATCCTCTCCCCAGCTGCCCCAGTTCTCTGTAAAACAGAAGAAACTCTGTACCCACCACAAGTGGTCCTGGTAAGTGTGGAGCACAGAGAAGCCCCTTCCCTTCAGGCCTGACGTGAGCATCTCAGCTGTGGACATGGCTGCAACTCCAATGGCTACAGGGGCTCTAAGAAGAAGGAAGCCAGAGACCAGGGTCATGGAAAATCTATGGGAAGGGCACATGTTAGGATCATCTTCTGACACATGTGGTAAAAATACCAAGGTTACCAATTCGAAGGTCTTGTATCATAAAACCAAACTCAGTCCACTCTCAGTTTTCTTCAGATTATGTATAAATATTACTTTCAAAAATCCCTTGACCAAATATTAAACTAAACACTAAACTTCTGTATTAGTAACTCCTCTATTGACTTTATCACTGCCTTTGTTTTATTCCTGCTGTGAATTAAATCCAGGTGGGTCTTGGAAGGATATTTAATGTTCCCTTTCATTAATTTCAAAAATATAAATTATCTCCTCTACCTTAAAGAAGTCATAGCCATCCCATAAGGAAGTTTAAAGGGGAGGCAATTCATATATCATAAATTAGGCTGAGGGATGCCATAGGGAAGAGAGAAGAGACACATAGTGGGGCCAACTAGAGAAGTTCCATCTAAGTTGACTTTATAAGAGGGGTTGCTCAGTGTAACTATATATCTAAGAACTGGATGTTTCCAGGATATCAAAAACAACCACATATATAGTAACTACAGAAACTTCCAAAGCCCAGATGAGAAATCTCTGCCAGCCCAGTGTTACTCAAGCATTGATCAATCAGATATTGCCTGTAAGGATAGGTGACTAGCTGGATAACAGTGGGGGAATAATACATAAGCCTGGCAAGGTAGCCAGGGTCCAAGTGAGAGTTCCCAATACTTGGATTTGCTTTAAACCTGGTAGCTCTGCTAACTGTACCTATAGGTCAGTTCCTGCCACAAAATCTGAAACTGGCTTCTTTCCCAGTTCTTAAAAGAAGGTTTTTCTCATCTACCCCTGAAAGGTCAATGGCTTGAGAACTCCAGTCTTGAACATGACTTGTATTTTTAACAACCCCTCATATCATTACCCCCACCACAAACCATCCATAGCTCCACCCCCATATACACTCTAAAGGCTAAAGTTAACAGGCCAAATATCCATTTACATAGTTTCCTCCTATCTCAGATAGAATATTGGGGGAGAAAAACGGTAACACCATCATTCTTTTCAACTGTAATTTCTGCTACAGGTAAACAGAAGTTTCTAGGTGCTTGGTTCCAAAGTGTTCAAGGAAAATAGAATAATATGAGTAGCAAAAATAAGATCTTTGAACACTGACCCCTCCCATGCCTACCATCACTCTTTCCTTCTCTCTCAAAGAAGAAATTACCAAAATAATGAGTCCACCTTGGTCATCTCCATGAAAAAAAAATAGTAAGATGTAATTTTTCACTCACTAGGATAACACAAATGAAGATGACCTGCCATATCCAGTATTGGTGACAGTATAGGGAAATAGGCTCCATATATGCTGCAGGTGGGTGTAAAAACTGATACAGCTTGTTTGTAGGAAAACAGAAAATACACATGATCTTCAACCTAACAATTCTGCATTTTAGTATCTACTCTGGAAAAATACTAGCAACAGTGTCCCTAGAGGCATCAATAAGATAACGTTTGTAATAGAGACAAATTGGAGGCAACCTCAATGTCTACCAGGAGAGGGCCTCTTCCATCACCACACAACAGGTAAAAAGGTTTGGCAGATCTGTGTGTTCTTATTTAACACACAGTTCAAGTTAAATGTGTATTGTTAGTATTTAAATGTCCACATAAAAATAAAAATTAAAAATTAAAAAAAGAAAACGTCCACACTATATTAAGTGAAAAAATAACACATACACAGTATAATTTTGTTTGAATTTTTAAACACACATACCCTAAGCCATGTATTTTTATACGCACATGTATGTATGTGTAGAACAATGACAAGAAGGACACACATCAAAATGATAATGGTTATTTCTAGGAGAAAAAGATTGTGGGGTAAGGGAGGCTTTTAATTTTTCGGAGCTGTTCATACAATTACTTCTTATTTTTAAAAAGAAGCATTGGAGGCTAGACGCAGTGGCTCATGCCTGTGATCCCAACTCTTTGCGAGGCCAAGGCAGGAGTATCGCTTGAAGCCAACAATTTGAGACCAGCCTGAGCAACAGAGTGAGATCCTGTCTGTATGTAAACTGTATATCAATAAAGCTATCAAAAATAATTAAAAGATGAGGATAATGATATGCATATAGGGAAAAAGCATGAGGGTGATGAAAGACAACAACAAAAAAAAACAAAAAAGGTCACAAACAGGAGACTAAGGAGACACGACAACTAAATGCAATTTGGTATTTTACATTGGATACGTGAAGAGAAAGAAGGTATCAGTGAAAAAACTGGGGAAATATGAATAAAGTCTGTAGTTTAGTTAGCAGTACTTTGCCAATGTTAATTTCTTAGTTGTAATAATCTATATTGTGGTTATGTAAGAGGCTACCATTAGAGGAAGCTGGGTAATGAGCATTTCAGAACTCTACTATCTTTGCAACTCTTCTGTAAATCTAAAAATAAAATAAAATAAAATAAAATAAAAATGCTAAGTTGAAAGAAAACAGAGCAGCAACAGCAAACAGCAAACACACTCTGCCCAGGCACATGGATTCCCCATAGGTTTGCTGCCATTCTCCTGCTGGCCCACTCTGCTTCTTCCAAAACCGATTTTTGCTTTCACTCTTTTGTTCATATGCTTTATAAGTTGTCATTCCCCTCCAACTTCTCTTTTACACAAGTTTTTCCCCCAAAGGCACAGTTGCCTGGCACAGTACCTGTTCCCCACCAAAGAAATGGCACAGAGGTCGCCCTTCTGTACCTGAGGCAGACCAGCAGGGGGCATCACCAGTCCAGGCAGCATCAAATCTGCAATGAACAAAAAAACATCACAACCTGCATTCGGCCTCCATCTCACTCTGCGTTTTACTTCATCATTTCCTCACTCACTCAACAAAAAAATAGTTACTAGGTATCAACTATGTTTTTCATAATAAAAATGAAAAATGGCAACTTCCAACAAAAAAATAGTTATTAGTTATCAACTATGTTATTCATAATAAAAATGAAAAATGGCAACTTCAGTATCAGACCTTCTCCCCTTAGGGGGCTAAAGGTCAAACAGAGTTTGAGTGTCCTGGCCGGGCGCAGTGCCTTATGCCTGTGGCTTACGCTTTTGATGACCCCTTCACCCATCCAATAGCAGGATATTTATTTTTATTCAAATGGTGGTTTCTAAGCCAGAAGTGGGAACCTTGACTTCCACTCCAGACTCAGCTCCTAACATTCTTCTGGCATAAAAGAGGTACTCTTAGCCAGGTGCGGTGGCTCACGCCTGTAATCCCAGCACTCTGGGAGGCCAAGGCGGGCAGTTCACTTGAGGTCAGAAGTTCGAGACCAGCCTGGCCAACATGGTGAAACCCTGTCTCTACTAAAAATACAAAAATTAGCCAGGCGTGGTGGTGCACACCTGTAATTCCAGTTACTCGGGAGGCTGAGGCAGGAGAATCACTTGAACCTGGGAGGCAGAGGTTGTAGTGAGCCGAGATCATGCCACTGCACTCCAGCCTGAGCAACAGAGTGAGACTCCATCTCAAAAAATAAAAAAAGAAAAAGTTTGAGTAGCCTATAACATGATCTGTCTTGTCCTAGTTTCCTAAATTCAGCTTATTGATTTACAGTATAGCACATGGTGGTTCACAAAATACTTTCACAACACTTATTTAAGCCTTACAACAGGGCCAGAGGGGCCCAGAGATCTTGTGTGGAACCAGCCAAGTGAGAAACATAAAACACATAGGGGAAAAAATTCCATTTTTCAACCACAAAAACACAGGAAATGGGTAAGTTTATTACATCAGTTGGCTTTTGCTAAGTAGGTTTCAGCCAATAGCCAGAATATAGGAGAATCCTCTTACCTGCTCCCCCTACCAGTTTCTCGAGCACCAGAGGCCATGTTGTAAAGGTTGGCAGAAGATCAGGATAGGACCACAGCGTGTACACTGTACAAAAAGAGATCCAGAAAACACTACTACCAAAAAGCCAATCTTCTAGAGAAATGGAAAAACCTAACACTATGGTCACTTTAATTAGAATACAGGAAAGAAACTCAACTCAAAGCTAAAGAGAAGGTTGTAAGGGGATGCCCAGAGAGGTTTCATTTTTGAGGAAGGAAAAAACCTAAGAAACTGAGTGTCACTTGAGATTTGGAGGCATCCGGATTGCAGCAGCAGAAAATGGTCACAGTGGACAAAAAAGTAAGGGCAGAGAACCAATGAAGCTTTTATTTACGGCTTCAGAAGCAAGTAGCCTAAGAACAGGAAGCCAGCTGTATAAAATTTGGAAACTTTCCCATGTTTATCATTTTTATCCCCTCTGTTTCCATAGTGATTAGCAGCAAAAACCCCTAGGTCAAAAAGCATTGTGGTTGTCTTCAGGTACAGCAAGGAAGTGAGATCAGGGGCAGGAGTGGCCTAAGGATATTGCATTGCACTATTGCAGACAACCCTGGAGGATGAAAAGCCCCAAGTTACAAAGTAGGTATCAGCAGCTATGGAAAAGAGAAAAGGAGACTGAGTCCCTGAGATTTGTGACAGAGAAGGCAAAGAATCCTAGAGAGCCACTCACAGCCTAAAAAATCCCTGTGAGACCTATGGTTAAAGTACACCATGAAAACAGCTGGATATGTAGCTTATCAATCCAGCTTTATTCCTATCACAGTATATCTTTTCAGTATTTTAGGAAAATCCTGCTACAGATAGTTTTAAGAAACATTTTTTAGGCTGGGCACCCTGCTCATGCCTGTAATCCCAACACTTCGGGAGACTGAGGCAGGAAAATCACTTGAGCTCAAGAGTTCAAGACCAGCCCGAGCAACATAGTGAGACCTTGTCTCTACCAAAAATTTTAAACGTAGCCAGACATGGTGGCATATGCCTGTAGTCCCAGCTACACAGGAGGCTGAGGCGGGAGGATCCCTTAAGCACAGGAGGTTGAGATTACAGTTAGCTACGATCACACCACTGCACTTCAGCCTGGGTGACAGAGTAAGACCTTGTCTCTAAAATATATATATATTTTTGGCCAGGCGCGGTGGCTCACATCTGTAATTCCAGCACTTTGGGAGGCCGAGGCGGGCGGATCACGAGGTCAGGAGATCAAGATCATCCTGGCTAACATGGTGAAATCCCGTCTCTACTAAAAAATGCAAAAAATTAGCAAGGTGTGGTGGCGGGTGCCTGTAGTTCCAGCTACTCGGGAGGCTGAGGCAAGAGAATGGTGTGAACCCAGGAGGCGGAGCTTGCAGTGAGCTGAGATTGCGCCACTGCACTCCAGCCTGGGCGTCTCATGGAGACATGCCCTGAAATTCCATCCTTTTCAAGACCTCTGCTCTATTCCTAGTCAACCCACTGTAAACTTCTCAGCCGCTGTTCCTTCATCTCAGAACTTCCCTTTGCAACCACCCTTACTTACTATGTCAGCCCTTTTTTTAATCCCTCCTATAGTGGTTTTGCATAAGAGAAAACCTTTTGCATCCTAGAATTGAAAGACCCAATTCTAGGAACACCAGGTCCATAAAGATCCTTGGGGATGGTATTGGGAGATTTCGTCCTTGCTTATTTTATGGGAGACAATGGAAGAAACAGAGAGAAGCAGATGTTAGGCAAGAACTACCTAATGGTAATGGCCATCTTCGTCCTGTTGTCATACCTGTTGGATACAGATTTTTCTCCAGTTCAAAGAGGATGGGGTTACCACCACTCACGTACACAGTCACTGCATCCCCTTTGTGAGCATACAACTTCACAATGTTGAGCTCCTCCTTTCCAGGTACTAACTCAGAGACTTGATCAGTTCCAAGGGTGGGGAAAGTAGTTGTCACATCAGCTCGAAGCTTTCTCCTGTGGAAAGCACACCAGCACTGTGAATGCTGCCTGGACAGACTTTTAATAAATATCAAGAACGAACTCAAAAGTGCTCACTATAAAATCACAAGGGCCAAAGAAAGATTGCCTGGTTTATGATGTCCTAGTCTCACACACACTCTTCTGAAACATCCTAAACTCCTTTTCATCCATTGTCATCTATTTTCACTCATTCCTGGGGTATGCCTTCCCATTTTATGGGTGGGAAAACAGGCCCAGTGAACAATCCAAGTTAGCCTGACACAGGAAACAGCCCTGCCTTCCTGACCTCATGCCTAGCCCTTGGGCCCACTCCTTTCTCATACATGCTTCGCAAATATGCCAGTTTATGATTAAATAACTATGCCATGAGACCTATAGACAACTATAAAGCACTGGTTACAAAATTCCAAACACAATCTCCATTTGTGACCCTGTCTGAACAGATACAGTTCTTCTTACCACATGTGCCTTATTCCCTCCCACCTGTTTCCAGCTGTCTCTCCTGCCAGAATTAATCACTAGTCATTTTTTTCTCTTATACTTTTAATTCTTGGTATCCCATCCGATCTCTCCCAAGGGGCATTAAGCTCTTTGGAGGGCAAGAATTCTGTATTCCTTCACTTCTGCATTCTCCACAACACCTTAAATAGTCTGCAGTCAGTAAACGCTGACTTAACTACGTTTTCTTTTAAACTCACTAGACTATCCAAAAGAGAGCCAGGTCCCCCTCCATCCTCACCTCAAAATGTGTCTAACCAACCCTTGCCTCCTGGGGTCCCTTCCCTGGCATACCCCTCGGCCTCCACCCGAGGATGTCGGCCAAGAATAGCGAGGGCTATGGGCCAGCGGGGCCCAAGAGGTGTCTGGTTGTTCCGTGGCAGAGCAGGCCCCTTTCCTCCCTCACCTGTCCGACCCCTTGATGGCCGTGTTGGACTTGACCCGAAAGGCCTTGGCAAACATGTCTGCTGGGGTGGCCTGGGGAAGAGAGCACAGAAGCCAGGGAATGTCAAGAAAGCGAGGGCGCAGCAGCTGCCAGGCCCTCAGCCGTGGGGGCAGCCATGCTGGGGCCCGGCCGCGAAAAGGGCCCGGCTGGAAACCAGGGCCGCGCAGCTCCGTGTCCGTTGCCGCTGGGGAGGCCGCGGCCGCCCCCAGTGGCGGTACCTGGAACTTTTAAAGCAGGGCAGGGAGGGGCAGGGCCCAGGGAACGCCCCTCCCCCGCCCACCGTCACATCCCCTCGCGGGCCTGGCTCTGCGCCTGCGCGAGCAGCTCGGGTTGCCCCTCCGTGGCGACTTGGACACTCCAACAGCTGTTCTGTTTATTTCCTTCCACCCCATCAGCCTTAGGAACTGCTTTGAGTAGAAGCTCTCTGCAAGCTCCCATTCCATTCGGTTCGGTTCAATTCCGCAAAAATAATTGAACTGATAAACATGAGTTCAGGCTTCGGCCGGGCGCGGTGGGCCAAGCCTGTTATCCCAGACTTTGGGAGGCCGAGGCGGGCGGACCGCTTAAGCCCAGAAGTTCGAGACCAGCCTGGACAACATGGCGAAACCCCATCTCCGTAAAAAATACCAAAAAAAAAAAAAAAAAAAGGAAAAAGAATTGGGAGGCCGAGGTGGGCGGATCACCTGAGGTCGGGAGTTCGAGACCAGCCTGACCAACATGGAGAAACCCTGTCTCTACTAAAAATACAAAATTAGCCGGGCATGGTGGAGCATGCCTGTAATCTCAGCTACTCGGGAGGCTGAGGCAGGAGAATTGCTTGAACCTGGGAGGCAGAGGTTGTGGTGAGCCGAGATTGCACAATTGCACTCCAGCCTGGGCAACAAGAGTGAAAGTCCGTCTCAAAAAAAAAAAAAAAGAAAAGAAAAGAAAAAAGAAAAATTCAGCCGGGTGTGGTGGCGCATGCCTGGGGAGGCTGAGGCGGTAGGATCGCTTGAGCCCAGGAGGCAGAGGTTGCCGTGAGCCGAGATCGTGCCACTGCACCCCAGCTTGGACAACAGAGTAAGACTCCGTATCAAAAAATAAAACAAACAAACAAAAAAACCTCGAGGGCTTTTTGAATATTTTTCTTTATTTTATTTTATTTTGTTTACTTGGAGACAGGGTCTTGCTCTGTCACCCAGGCTGGAGTGCAGTGGCGCAATCTCAGCTCAATGCAGCCTCGACCTCCCGGGCTCAAGCGATCTGTCTGCTTCAGCCTCCCGAGTAGCTGGGACTACAGGCGGGCACCACCGCACCAGGCTAATTTTTGTATTTTTTGTAGAGACAGGATCTCACCTTGTTGCCCCCGCTGGTCTCAAACTCCTGAGGTCAAGAGATCTGTCCGCCTCGGCCTCCCAAAGTGGTGGAATTACAGGACAGGTGTGAACCACCAAGTCAGGCCTAAATGTTTTTCTTAAAGGCATTCTATGATTAAGGTCCATTCATTGTACTATAAGCTAGAAGCCTCAGCTAGAATTTTCTGTAAGATTTTTCTCATCCCGGATTTTTAGTTTACTTGGGTGGTAATAACAGTAATAGAGAATTCACTGTTGTCCCAGATTTGTCCCAAAGTCACACAGGCAGGGAAGAAAAATTAGGTTTTCCTCAAAGGGACAGCTGTGTTCCCTGGAGACAAGGATTTAAACACCTGGAATCCTGGCTGTTTGTAAATTAAGTCTTGCATATTAAAATTACATTAAGCAATTTAAGTAATAAAAGTAAATTATGTTTTGCATATTAAAACTTCCAAGTGTCCATTCACCAATAAAAAATCCCAATTGATTCAGTGACGCAGTTGCACAAAGGAGAATTCCACACTGGCTTTCCAAACATTAGGCCTTCTACAATGTTTGCCCACCACCTATAGTGGCCTAGGGACCAGCCCCAACTCCTCCTAAACCTGTGACCCACTAGGCCTTTATTCTGAAGTATCCCAGCCACCAGGCCAATGTCAAAGGAGCCCAGAGGAGGACAGTGCCTACAACAGACCCCTGTACCCACCCTTCACCTCCCACTTAGCCACTCTTCGGATGTGCAATACATTTGGGGTCTTTTGCAGCACAGCTGCTGAGGAAGCCTCTTTCTTAGGGAACAGAGGAAAGCTATTCAGAGAATACTAAACATTTTAAGCTAGGGGAACTTTTGTATACCAGATGTCCTTGGATAAGAAAACATCAATTGTAAACCTAAAAATTAATTAGTGGTTGACAAGTAGGAGCCAAGACCCCAGAGGATTCTGCACCATGGCATCCAGCCTCCTCTTTGGTAGAGCAAGAGCTCCCTTCCCCAGTGGGCACAATCCCACCTTCTCTGCTTGCATCACAGACCTGCCTGCTCCCTGCTGGCTGACCCTATTGCAGGGAAAGCAGCCTGAACCTTAAGTTCAGCAAGCCCTGATTCCTGTGCCTTCCATCAGCAGCTCCAGAGCCACCCCACAGGGCTCCCAGACTGTTCCCCACTGGTGGGTCTGAGCTGCCAAGTTGCAGCAAGGCACAGGGCAACTATACCAAGAAAGCTGCCATTTACTGAGAAAAAGGATCATTTTCACTAATTATACTTGATAGCAACTGGCTGTAAATTGGATTCTTTACAAGAGTACCAAGTATTTGGAAGCAAGGGTAGGCCAGATGAGAGATTCCATTTTCCTTAGCCTTCCTTTTTCTTCTCTTCCCAGTGAGTCCTAATGGAGAAAATTTAGTTTAATTCATTGAAACTTAACTGGAAGCTTTCTAGTCAGGCTCTGTGATTTTTAAGACAAATTCAACACAAGCACTCTGCTCTCAAGGAACTCACAGTCTATCAAGTGGTATTTATGTCCTCTTGAAGTCTATAGGACCACAGGGTACCCAAACTGATAATTCATCCATGGCTACCTACTAGTTACTCCTTCACTAGCCTTCTCTTCCCTTCTACTGAAGCCCACACTCAAATCCCCTGAAAATATGGATCATTGGCATCTACATTTCAAATGTGACCAATGGTTTGAGAATTCTTTGATGGACCTGGATGGCTTTTCAGATGAGCAAGTGTGTTCACAGCCTCAGAAAGAGTCATGGTATCTTCACCCATATACAGATGATTCAGGGATACGGGATTTTTACTTTTTCAAATGTCTTCATGCCCATTGCCTCATGTTACCTTCATACCAATGCTGTAAGCAGTTATTGTTAACCCCTTTGCCAGGTGAGAAACCTGGAGTACAGAGAGGTTAACTAACTTGTCCAGGCTCACACAGTTACCTTGCATGATTTAGTCTGTGGATGATGCTTTCCAACCACTAGGAAAAAATGGATGCAATAAATGATGTCAGGACAAATGCCTATCCATTTAGGAGGAAAGTTTACCTCATATTTTCATAAAAAGAAATTCCAGATAAAGATCTAAATGTAAAACAAAACAAAACAAAAACTACCACAAAACTAAGCATGCTTTTACCATATAATCCAGCAATCACTCTCCTTGGTATTTATATAAATGAGTTGAAAATGTATATCCACACAAAAACCTACACATAGTCATTTATAGTAGCTTTACCCAGAATTGACAAGACATGGAAGCAAACAAGATGTTCTTTGGTAGGTGAATGGATAAATAAACTGTGGTACATGCAGATGATGAAATATTCTTCACCACTAACAAGAAATGAGCTATCAAGCCATTAAAAGACATGCAGGAGCCAGGCGCAGTGGCTCACGCCTGTAATCCCAGCACTTCGGGAGGCCAAGGTGGGCAGATCACTTGAGGTCAGGAGTTCGAGACCAGCCTAGCCAACATGGTGAAACCCCATCTCTACTAAAAAATACAAAAATTAGCCACGCGTGGTGGTGGGCACCTGTAATCCCAGCTACTTGGGAGGGTGAGGCACGAGAATTGCTTGAACCCAGAGGTGGAGGTTGCAGTGAGCTGAGATTGTGCCACTGCACTCTAGCCTGGGCGACAGAGTGAGACTCAGTCTGAAAGAAAGGAGAGAGAGAGAAGAGAGAAGAGAGAGAGAACATGGAGGAATCTTAAATGTGTATTATTATACTAAGTGAAAGAAGCCAATCTGAAAAAGATCATACTGATAGTATGTAAGTGATGGTTCCAACTATATAACATTCTGGAAAAGGCAAAACTATGGAGATAATAAAGAGATCTGTGGGGGAGGGAAAGATGAACAGGTAGAGCACATGTTGGGAGAAAAGCTGAGTGTTGGGAGAGCAGCTGAGGCAGGGCTTGCATGTCTGCTAGACTTGCTGGCTCCTTGCTTCTAGCACACCCATTATTTCAAGCAGCCATTCACTTGATACACTGTTTCCTTTCAACCCCCACATCTTCACCACCTGTTTGTTTGTTTGAGCACCAATAAACAGCCGTGGACGCCCAGAAATCGGGGCCTTGGCAGCCTCCACACTCACGATGGTCCCCTGGTCCCACTTTCTCTCTCAAACTGTCTTTTTCTCATTCCTTTGACTCTGCTGGACTTCGTCGGCCCCACGACCTGGTGTTGGGTCTGATCACCCCAACAACATTCTGGAAAAGGCAAAACTATGGAGATGGTAAAGAGATCCGTGGGGGAGGGAAAGATGAACAGGTACAGCACAGAGGATTTTAGGGCAGTGAAATGCTTCTGTATGACACTACAGTAGTGGGTACATGTCGTTATACATTTGTCCAGACCCACAGAATGTAAGACACCTAATGAACCATAATGTAAACTATGAACTTGCAGTGATAATGATATGTCAATATAGGCTCATTGATTATAAGATGCAAATAAATAAGCCTTGATTCATAACTCACAGCCTATTCACATACAAACTCAAAACAGATTGTAGACCTGAATAGAAAACAAACCATAAAACTTCTAAAAGAAAACATACGAGAACACCTTTGTGACCTTGTGTTACACAAAGATTTTTTAGATATGACACAGTAAACATGACCCATTAAAATAAATAATAACAATTTGAACTTCATAAAAATGAATAAATTTTGCTCTTCAAAAGACAGGTTAAGATTTTGAAAATTCCAGCCAGGCACAATGGCTCATGCCTGTAATCCCAGCACTTTGAGAGGCCAAGGCAGGCGGATCACTTGAGGTCAGTAGTTTGAGACCAGCCTGGCCCATACAGTCAAACCCTGTTTCTACTAAAAATACAAAAATTAGCTGGGTATGGTGGCAAGTGCCTGTAATCCCAGCTACTTGGGAGGCTGAGGCACGAGAATCACCTGAACCCGGGAGACAGAGGTTACAGTGAGCCGAGATGGCACCACTGCACTGCAACGTGAGCGACAGAGCCAGACTCCATCTCAAAAAAAAAAAAATCTGGAAAATTGCAAAATGAGTAAATTTTAAGTGTTCTAATTATAAAAAAAGTATGTGAAGTAATACATATGTTAATCAGTTCAATTTAGCCATTTCACAATTTATATGTTTAAAAACAATATGTTGTAGATGATAAATTTACATTTAAAAAATACAAAAAAATACAATTTTTATTTGTCAAATAAATAATATTTTGGCGAGGCATGTGGCTCGTGCCTAAAATCCCAGCACTTTAGGAGGCTGAGGTAGGAAAATCACTTGAGCCTGGGAGTTTAAGACCAGCCCAGTCAACATAGCCAGACCTTGTCTCTACTAAAAATAATTTTTTTAAATTAGTCAGTTGTGGCCGGTCGCGGTGGCTCACACCTGTAATCCCAGCACTTTGGGAGGCCGAGGCACGTGGATCGCCTGAGGTCAGCAGTTTGAGACCAGCCTGGCCAACATGGTGAAACCCTGTCTCTGCTAAAAATACAAAAACTAGCCAGGTGTGGTGGCAGGCGCCTGTAATCCCAGCTACTCGGGAGGCTGAGGCAGGAGAATTGCTTGAACCTGGGAGGTGGAGGTTGCAGTGAGCCGAGATAGCACCACTGCACTCCAGCCTGGGCAAAAGAGCGAGACTCCATCTCAAAAAAAAAAAAAAAAAAATTAGTCAATTGCATAGAAACAAGTGGATCCAGGAAAAAAAAAAAAAAAAACCAATTAGTTGAGTGTGGTGATGTGTGCCTGTACAAGTCCTAGCTACATAGGAGGCAGAGGCAGGAGGCTTGCTTGAGCCTAGGAGTTTGAGGTTGCAGTAACTATGATTGCACCACTGTACTCCAGCCTGGGTGACAGAGCTAGACCCCATCTTTAAAAAAAAAAAGTGTGTGTATATAAGTGTGTGTGTATATATATGACATACATATGTGTGTGTATGTGTATATATATGACATATGTTTATATATGTATATATGTATTTATATACACATATGTGTGTGTATATATATATATGACATGTTAAGAAAATGAAAAGATTAGCCATGGACTGGGTAAAAAGATTTATATCTGTAATATATAAAAACCTGTCAAAACTTAATAATAAGGAAACAACCCAATAAAAATTGGACAAAAGATTTGAACAGGAACTTCACCAGAGAAACTAGATGAATGACAATTAGGCACATGAAAAGATTATCAACATCATTAATCATTAGGAAAATGCAAATTAAACGCAATGAAATATCATACACATTTATTAGAATGGTTGAAACAAAACCAAAGGCCAGGCATGGTGGCTCATGCCTATAATCTCAGCACTTTGAGAGGCTGAGATGGGCAGATCACTTGAGGTCAGGAGTTTGAGACCAGCTTGGCCAACATGGGAAACCCTGTCTCTACTAAAAATATATATATATTTTAAAAACAACAAAAAAAGCGGGGCGTGGTGGCGGGTGCCTATAATCCCAGCTACTCGGGAGGCTGAGGCAGAAGAATCCCTTGAACCCAGCAGGCGGAGGTTGTAGTGAGCCAAGATCGTGCCATTGCACTCCAGCCTGGGTGACAGTGAGACTCCGTTTCAAAAAAAAAAAAAAAAAAAATTGACAATGTTAAGTTGTGGCAAGGATGTGGAGCAACTGGAACTCTTAGGCATTGCTGGTGGGAATGCAAAATGATAAATAACTTTGGAAAATAGCCAGGTGCCATGGCTTGTACCTGTAATCCTAGCATTTTGGGAGGCCAAGGTGAGTGGATCACTTGAACCCAGGAGTTCAAGACCAGCCTGGGCAAAATGGTGAAACCCTGTCTCTAAAAAACTAACAAAAAATTAGCCAAGGAAGGGGTAAGGGGGTGGCTGAGGTGGGAGGATCGCTTGAGCTCAGGAGGCAGAGGTTGAAGTGAGCCGAGATCCCACCACTGCACTCCAACCTGGGTGACAGAGTGAGACCTTGTCTCAAAAAAAGAAAAAAAAAAAAAAGGCCGGGCGCGGTGGCTCACGCCTGTAATCCCAGCACTTTGGGAGGCTGAGGCAGGTGGATCACGAGGTCAGGAGATCGAGACCATCCTGGCTAACAAGGTGAAACCTCGTCTCAACTAAAAACAGAAAAAATTAGCAGGGTGTGGTGGCAGGCACCTGTAGTCCCAGCTACTCAGGAGGCTGAGGCAGGAGAATGGCGGGAACCCGGGAGGCGGAGCTTGCAGTGAGCTGAGATGGCGCCACTGTACTCCAGCCTGGCCGACAGAGCAAGACTCCGTCTCAAAAAAAAAAAAATAATAAAAAAAAAAGGGAGAAAACTTGTGTTCATACAAATCTGGACATAAATGATGATCAGAGGCTTTTTCATAATTGCCAAACCCTAGAAACAATTCAAATTTCAAATGTCATATATACAGGACAAAGATCTAACAAAAAAGGATAGTGTCACTGTGCTTTCGGGTTAACCAGTCCTTTGCTGGTGAATTGGATGGGGGGAAGGGGAACTCTGACTTAGAGTGCTTACCCATTTCTGCATTGTAAATACTCCTACCATGGCCTATTTCAAGTTAGGTTTAACAAACCGCAGCTTACAAAATTCTTGAATATTTAACAATCAGCTTGACCAAGTTATATAATCTCTCTGAGCCTCAGTTTTCTGTAAAATATGAATGGATAAAACTGCGTGGCCGGGCATGGTGGCTCACACCTACCTGTAACCTCGGCACTTTGGGAGGCCAAGGCAAGAGGATCATTTGAGCTCAGGAGTTCTAGGCTAGCCTGGGCAACATGGTGAAACCCTGTCTCTAAAAATATACCAAAAAATTAGCTGAGTGTGATGACATGAACCTGTAGTCCCAGCTACTCAGGAAGCTGAGGCAGGATAATTGCTTGAGCCCAGGAGGTTGAGGCTGCAGTGAGCTGACATAGCGACACCACACTCCAGCCTGGGCAACAGAGTGAGGCCCTGTTTCAAACAAAACAAAACTGTCTAACTTCATCGTAGTGAGGATTAAATGGAATAATATGCATCAAACTCTTAGCACGGGGTCTAGCAAGTAGTAAACACTCAAAGGGTGGCTATTATTATATTGATTGCTTAGGCCTTAATATAGAGTACTCAGCTGCTTAAAGCAGAGGGAAAAAAAGCAAAATCATACAACAGCGTCCAAAGTCTGCAGCACATGAAATAGAACACTATAAAGGATCATCATGATAGTGATTGGTTGGAGGTTCTGAGCAATTTTCCCACGTTAAGCTTCTCCAAGTCCTGAGGTAAGGGGGGAAACAGAAAGGCTTCCAACCATAATGATGGATTCTGGCTTTCTAGTCAATTCCCCTTGTTCACTTGCATTGGGAGACAAGAAAGAAAAACTTTTGAGAATACATGGCCAATGAGAGTGGAAGAGGCTCTGAAATCAGGGAATCATTTGTTATTGCTGTATACAGATGTGTAGCTGTTATGCATTATTCCCAGGTTCAAGATCCTTAAACCTTAAAAAAGGTTACCATTGTGGCAATTTAAAGTGTGCTCCTATTTCATTTAATCTGGAATCCCGAGACTCGTTCTGTTTTCACCCACATATCAGCCACAGTGCTTGGTCATAGTTGCTTCACAAACGCGTGTGGACTTGAATCCCACATTAGAGCTCAAAGGTTCCTCAAGAGCTTCTAATCCCAGGATGGCAAATAAGCTTTATGTGCCATGTCAACTCTCCCAGGTTGGTACCAGCTGACTAGGGAGCCATGCTGAGGATTCTGAAGCCAAATCTGAGGAGCTGATTTGGCTGTAATTAAAGGGCATGGTGTCTTCTCAGCCCCAGAAGGGAAAGTGGTGATGCCTAGGCTGTTTGTTGCCAATGCTACCCTAATCCCACCCTTCATGTACAGCAGAACAACCTGCAAGCCAAAAGTAGAGACCCAGGATAAAAAATAAAAATCTTCTGAAAACTTTTAGGTAAAGTCATGGATAACAAAGCTTTCGTGGGTCATTGTGGGAAAAGTAGCATTTTCTTTCTCTAAACTTTGAGGTCAGACCATAATCTTCTAAAGTATCTTTTAGAAGTATTCCTTGGGTGCCGGGTGCGGAGACTCACACCTGTAATTCCAGCACTTTGGGAGGCCGAGGTGGGAGGATCACCTGAGGTCAGGAGTTCTAGACCAGCCTGGCCAACATGGCAAAACTTCTGTCTCTACTAAAAATACAAAAATTAGCTGGGCATGGTAGCGCATGTCTGTTAAAAAAAAAAAAATGTATTCCTTGGGGCCTCGCTGAAAAAATGAACATGGAGGAGAGAGGTGGGTGGACAACAATTATCCTACTGCTGTTATTGCTAATCTTATTAGTTCTAGAGCCACACCTAGGGCTGCTTCCCACTCAGCTCTGACCACCACACCTCATTCTCCTTCCCTGTCTGTCTTTCCCTAGAGGGTCTTAATCCAGTGGTTCTCAAAATGTCGTTTCTAGAGCCGCAGTGACATCAGCTAGGATTTTGTCAGAAAAACAAATTCTCAGATACTACCCTATAGCTACAAAATAAGGATTTTTTTTTTTGTTTTTTGTTTGTTTTTGTTTTTGTTTTGAGATGGAATCTCGCTTTGTCGCCTAGGGTAGAGTACAGCTGTGCGATCTTGGCTTACTGCAATCTCGGCCTTCCAGGTTCAAGTGATTCTCCTGCCTCAGCCTCCCAAGTAGCAGGGATTACAGGCACTTGCCACCACAACCGGCTAATTTTTGTATTTTTAGTAGAGACACGGTTTGGCTGTGTTGGCCAGGCTGGTCTCAAACTCCTGACCTCAAGTAATCCACCCGCCTTGGCCTCCCAAAGTGCTGGGGTAACAGGCGTGAGCCATTGTACCTGGCCCTGTGCTTGTTTCAATAATAGCTTTATCGAGATATAGTTCATTGCCCTACAACTCACCCATTTAAAGTGGACAATTCAGTAGCTCTTAGAATATTCACAAAGTTGCACAACCATCACCACAATCAACATTTTAGAACATTTTCATCACCCTCAAAAGAAACCCTGTGCCCATTAGCAGTCACTCCTCGATTTTCCTCAGCTGCTCAGTCCTAGACAACCACTGATTGACTTTCTGTCCCTATTGATTTGCCTTTTCTTGACATTTCATATAAATAGAATTATACAATGCATGGCCGTTTGTGACTGGTTTCTTTCATTTAGTTCACTGTTTTCACAGCTTATACATGTTGAGCCTTGTATGTACGTGTGTCAGTACTTCATTTCTTTTCATTGCTAAAGAATATTCCATTGTATGTGTATATGACATTTTGTTTGCCCATTAGTCCGCTGATAGACATTTGGGTTTGTAGCCACTTTGGGGCTACGAATGATGCTATGAACATTCATATACAAGTTTCTCTGTGAACACGTTTTTATTTCTTTGGGGCATATACATAGGAGTGAAATTGTTGGGTCATATGGTAACTCTATATTTAACATTTTGAGGAACTGCCAGAATGTTTCCCAGGTTGTCTCATATTGTTTTTGATATTACGGTGTCTCATATTGGTTTTGATTTGCATTGCCTGATGGCCAATGACGTTGAGCATATCTTCATCTGTTCATTGTCCATTTTTATATCGTCTTTGGAGAAATGCCTATTTAGATTCTTTGCCCATTTTTAAATTGGGTTATTTGTCTTATTATTGAGTTGTAAGAGTTCTTTATTCTAGTTACAAGTCCTTTATCAAACATATGATTTGCAAAAATTTTCTCCCATTATGTGGATTGTCTTGGTATTTTCTTGATGGTATCCTTTGAAGGACAAAAGTTTTAAATTTTGATGTATTCTAATATACATTTTGTTTTTGTTGTTCATAGTTACTTGTGCTTTTGGTGTCATGTCTAAAAAACCACTATGTAATTCAAGGTGATGAAGATTTACGTCTACGTCTTTTTCTAGGAGTTTTATACTTTTTGCACTTACTTTTAGGTTTTTTATCTATTTTGAGTTACTTTTTGTAAACAGTGTGAGGTAGGGAGTCAAACTTTATACTTTTAATATAGATATCAAGTTGTCCCAGAACCATTTGTTGAAAAGACTACTTGTTTCCCCATTGAATTGTCTTGGTAGTCTTGTCAAAAATCAATTTGCTGGCTGGGCATAGTGGCTCACATCTGTAATCCCAGCACTTTGGGAGGCTGAGGCAGGTGGATCACTTGAGGCCAAGAGTTTGAGACCAGCCTGTCTGATATGGTTTGGCTCTGTGTCCCCACCCAAATCTCACCTTGAATTGTAATAATCCCCACATGTCAAGTGGGGGACCAGGTGAAGATAATCGAATCATGGGGGCAGGTCCCCCACCACCACCCCATGCTGTTCTCTTGATAGTGAGTGAGTTCTCAAGAGATCTGATGGTTTTATAAGGGGCTTCCCCTTTTGCTCGGCACTCATTTTCTCTCCTGCCACCCTGTGAAGAGGTGCATTCTGCCATGATTGTAAGCTTCCTGAGGCCTCCCAAGCCATGCAGAACTGTGAGTCAATTAAACATCTTTTCCTTATAAATTACCCAGTCTCAGGTACTTCTTCATAGCAACATGAGAATGGTTTAATACACTGGCCAACATAGTGAAACCCCCTCTCTACTAAAAATACAAAGATTAGCCAGGTGTGGTAGCATGCACCTGTAATCCCAGCTACTTGGGGGACTGAGGCATGAAAATCATTTGAACCCAGGAGGTGGAAGTTGCAGTGAGCCGAAATCGCACCACTGCACTTCAGCCTGGGCAACAGAGCAAGATTCTGTCTCAAAAAAAAATCAATTAGTCATAAATGTGAGGCTTTATTTCTGGATTCTCAGTTTTATTCTACTGATCTTATGCCAGTACCAAGTGTTTTGATTACTATAGCTTTGCAGTAAGTTTTGATATCAGAAAGTGTGATTCTTCCAACTTTGGTCTTCGTTTTTAAGACTGTTTTGGTTATTCTTGGTCCCTTGAATTTCTGTATGAATTTTAGGATCAGCTTGTCAATTTCTGTAAAGAAGACAACTGAGATTTTGATACAGATTGCATTGAATCTGTAGATCAATTTGGCAAATATTGCCCCCTTAGCAATATTAAATCTTTCAATCCCTGAACATGGCCTCTCTTTCCATTTATTTAGATATCCTTTAATATATTTCAATGATGTACTTTTTAGTTATTTTCTTAAATTTATTTCTAAGTATTTTCCTTATTATGCCATTATAAAATGAACTGTTTTCTTAATTTTATTTTCAGATTGTTCATGCATGCATATAGAAATACAATTGATTGGCCAGGCGTGGTGGCTCATGCCTGTAATCCCAGCACTTCCGGAGACCGAGGCAGGCGGATCACGAGGTCAGGAGATCGAGACCATCCTGGCTAACATGGTGAAACCCCGTCTCTATTAAAAATACAAAAAATTAGACGGGTGTGGTGGCGGGCACCTGTAGTCCCAGCTGCTCGGGAGGCTGAGGCAGAAGAATGGCGTGAACCCGGGAGGCAGAGCTTGCAGTGAGCCGAGATCCGGCCACTGCACTCCAGCCTGGGTGACAGAGCAAGACTCCATCTCAAAAAAAAAAAAGAAAAGAAAAGAGAGAAAGAAAGAAATACAATTGATCTTTGTGTATTGATCTTGCGTCCTACAGCCTTGCTGAACTCATTTATTAGGTCTAATATGTTTCAGTGGATTCCTTAGGATTTTCTGCAAGTATAGATACAATGTGACAGATACAAGATTATGTCATCTGCAAAAGCAGTGCACTTTAAGAAGTCTTCCAGGTGATTCTTATGCAAGTCAAAGTTTGAGAAACATCACATTAATCTCATTTCTTGCTAAAGTTCCAGCGAAACTAGACTCCCATTGAATCTCTTTCCTGTTTCACTTTGATACTGTAAGCATGTGGGCTTTAGTGTAGAAGCAGTAAAGTGTGGTATGATAGCATAGGAGGGCTAGGAAATATAAATAGCAATATATTGGCAGCTGTGACTTTTCCAACTACTATTCCTTTAATTTTTCAAAACTGCTGCCTTAGTACCATACTTTCACTGTTAGAAGACAAGAGGGCCAAAAAGGTCATAGGTAAAATTTAGGGATATAAGAATTTAAGTAGTATACAAGATGGTTGAACAATTCCAACTCTTAGGTATTTATCTGTAGTGGGTTGAATAGTGTCTCTCCAAAATTCACGTCCACCTAGAATCTCAGAATGTGACCTTATTTGGAAACAGAGTCTTTGCAGACATCATAGTTAAGCTAAGATGAGGTCAAACTGGATTAGGGTAGGCCCTAAATCCAATGACTATTGTCCTTATAAAAGGAGGAGAGGACACACGGAGACAGAGACAGAAGAACGAAGACCCTGTGACAAAGGAGGCAGAAACCAAAGTGACGTATCTGCACGCTAAATAATGTCAAGGATTGCCAGCAGCCACCAGAAGCTGTGAGAGAGGCATGGAAGATTCTCAGAGTCTCCAGAAGGAAACAGCTTTGCCAACGCCTTGACTTTAGACTTCTGGCCTATTGAAGGAAAGGCCATGTGAGCTCACACGGAGAAGGCACCCATCTGCAAACCAGAAGTGGGCCCTCACCAGGACCCAACCATGCTGGCACCCTGATCTCGAACTTCTAGCCTCCAGAACTGTGAAAGAATAAATGTCTCTTGTTTAAACCACCCAGTCTATGTTATTTTTGTTGTGGTAGCCTGAACTGACTAATATATACATGCTGTATAATTTCATTTATATGAGGTTCAAGAACAAGCAAAACTAATCTATGATGGTTATCTCTGGGATGAGATAATTAACTGGAGAGGGGCACAAGGGAACTCTCTAGAGTTATGGAAATATTCTATATCTTGATTTAGTGTATGTTGCACAGGGGTACACATTTGCTGAAACTCATCACAAATGCATCTAAGAGCCATGCATTCATATACACTATGGAATACTATGCAGCCATAAAAAAGAATGAGTTCATGTCCTTTGTAGGGACATGGATGAAGCTGGAAACCATCATTCTCAGCAAACTATCATAAGGACAAAAAACCAAACACCACATGTTCTCTCTCATAGGTGGGAATTGAACAATGAGAACACTTGGACACAGGAATGGGAACATCACACACCGGGCCTGTCGTGGGGTGGAGGGAGGGGAAGGGATAGCATTAGGAGATAAACCTAATGTAAATGATGAGTTAATGGGTGCAGCACACCAACATGGCACATGTATACATATGTAACAAACCTGCACATTGTGCACATGTACCCTAGAACTTAAAGTATAATAATAAAAATAAATAAATAAAGTAGCACATTGGCAAAACCCCACCCCCCCCAAAAAAAGAGCTGTGCGTTTTGCTGGGTATAAAATTTACCTTAAAAATTAGTCAATAAAAAATTCAAAAATTAAAAAAAAGAATTAGGGAATAAGATTATATGCACTTGAGTAGGTGTGAGGTTATATAAGTTTGTAAGAGGGAAAGAGGAAAAGTTACTTAGGATGATTTTTCTAAGATTAGGTTTCAAGTCTAATTTAAGGAATTATAGCTGAAGATTTTATGCCTTCCATGTAGTATTAAGATTTAACAAATAAAAACATGAAGTGCTCAGTTAAATTTGAATTTCAGATAAACATCAAAACAGTTTTTAGGATATTATATTCCAAATATTACAGGGGACACACTTATACTAAAAATTAAACATTATTTATCTGAGATGTAAATTCAGCTGGGCATTCTGTATTTTTTCTGGCAACCCAACTACACATATCCTGGTCATACAGTGGGGATATGCTGAGCTTGTGAGGTCCAGCCCAAGAAGGGCAGGTAGAGCCAAAAATGAGAGGACTATTTAGGAAAAGTGGATGGAAGCTGTTAAGTTCCCGTAAAAGGTACAGATTCAATGACTGTGAGCTGAGAACGTGATTCTTTGTGAGTGAAAAACAAAGACAGGCAGGAGAAAGGCGGGGCCTCCGTGGAGATCATGGGGTGTGGATGAGGATCTGGTTCCTTCTGTACACCTAGCAAAGGGCCTTGCCTATAAAAGACATTTGTTAAATACAATCTGTTTGATTTTGTTGCACACATCTGGAGGAAAAGAAGCTGAAACTGTGGTTTTTGGATCACTTCAATATTGATGGTATTTCTTAAGAAGTTCTGGTAGTCTACAGATAAAGCTATTTGGTTTTTTTGTTTTGTTTCTTTTATTTCTGAGACAGAGTCTCGCTCTGTCACCTAGGCTGGAGTGCAGTGGCGTGATCTCAGTTCACCACAACCTCTGCCCCCCAGGTTCAAGCAGTTCTCCTGCCTCAGTCTCCCAAGTAGCTGGGATTACAGGTGTGTGCCACCATGCCCAGCTAATTTTTTTTTTTTTTTTAGTAAAGATGGGGTTTCACTATGTTGGCCAGGCTGGTCTCGAACTCCTGACCTTGTGATCTGCCCGCCTCGGCCTCCCAAAGTGCTGGGATTATAGGCATAAGCCACCTTGTCTGGCCCAACTATTTGTTTAATCAAAGACTGTATGAGTATAGGCAATGCCTTGCAGTCCCATTGTTCTTTTAGAGGCTGGATTTTAAAAAGTCAAATTTCCTTTCCAGTTCTCTCCAGTTCCTAGGGCTATGACACCTCTGCGGAAAGATGATATGAGGACATATTGCTCTTACTCCAGTGGACCTTTCTTGAACTTTGTTTCGATATTATTAAGGAGCACAAACTGGATAAAAATAGAGTTGTTTAAAGGTGTCTCCCTTATTGAAAACCGTGATTTCCTAATTCAGTAGTGCTATCTGTATCTCAGGAGAGCAGTACTGAGACCCTGAAGATGGTGAAAAGGAGCCTGGAACCTGGAGGCCACTGAGTTTTACAGGATTCTGGAAATCCTGATCTCAATACAAAGCTAGAATACAGAAAGACATCCTCTCAAATCCCTTTACCTTAAAGCATAATTTAAAAAATTGTATTGGTATCAACTATTAAAACGATCACACACACACAAGAAGAAGAGGAAGAAAGAAGAAAAAGAAGAGGAAGAAAGAAGAAGAAGAAGAAGAAGTAGGAGAAGGAGAAGAAGGAGAAGAAGAAGAAGAAAGGAGAAGAAGACAGAAGAAGAAAGAAGAAGAAGAAAGAAGAAAGTAGTCAGCGCATCAGAGGAGAGAGCAGCTCCTGGAGCTCCCGACAATAGAGAAAGCCAAGGAGGGCCTGGGAATCTTGAAGGAAAGAGGCTGGTTTTCAGGGCCCAGTGGAGACATATTTCCTGATCTCTGCAGTTCCTGCAGGGGTCTCAGCCTAGGAAGGCTGTGTGTGTTTCCAGGCTTCCAGGACAAGAGCAGGCTTTTCTCTTAAATAGCAAGCAAGTAAGCAGCAAGCAAACAAACAAAAGTGAAGCCTTTCTCAAGCCAAGGTGACCAGCAAGTAGAATGTTGGGAAAGTAGGACAAATAAAGACAGAGATGTCCATGTATTGGGGAATAATTTCTAAAATGCTGCTGACATCAGCATCCTTGCTGAGAGCCACTAGTGTCTGGCATGGGGAATATGAAGATTATTAATAAATAATCAAGGAGTGAGACAGACCCATGCATACATCATTCTAATCAATGCCCATGGAAACACCTGAATTTTCCTCCAACCCAGATATTTGCTCATCATTATTAGAGAAGGGGCTGAGCTGGGCAGAGAAAAGGGCAGAGAGGAGGACCTCCAGCTTGAGACTCCCCAATCCTGCGGACAGCTGGACCTACCCTGCTTTGAGACAGTATAGGGATCATAAGGATTTTTTGGAATTTCTTTTGGGAGCCTTACCCTTATCCCCCAACTGTTCCCACTAGGTGCTCAACCAAGCATTTCTTCCAGGCACATATGGTTGTCTCCATGAATATAATCTAAATAAAAACAATATTCTCCTAGTTCTTACATTTCCAGCTTAGTTTTAACAACCCTAGTGGATTAGCTTCCTAGGCACAAGTTTGACTGGACACCCCCAATCCGGCTTTTATTAAAGTACAGACAGGTGAATGAAATTTGAGGATTAGGAACACAGAGGCATGGTGGTAGGGCCCCTAGCTGCTGAGCTGTAATTATCATGCATGGAAGTACTTCATGAATTGTTTTATAGAGCTTGGGGGCCATTTTTGAGGCAGAGGGGAACCTGTCTTCCATCATTTGGGTGACATGGTAAGATGCATTTCAAAGTCTGGTGTCCAGGCTTTTGAGACTTGGGAATTTTAAAGACTTCCAGTAGCCTGGTGACCCTGATGTGGACTTTCAGGACACAGATAAAGCTGATTTCCAACACCTAGCTGTAGTGAATATCTGTTGTGTTTGCTGTACCATATTCACTTATCTCTTTTTTGGGACCCGCTATAGCAACTTTCCTCTGAAAGTCACTGTTTTCCTAACTTTCTGTCCAATATGTTTCTACTGCTGTGTCTAGGAGCCTCAGGCCTGACCAGTCAGAGTATTACATTTTCCTGGCTGCATATTTGGTTTAAGAATGGGCCCAGTGAAAGCCAGTGAATTACAGTGAGACTGTGGGATGACTGAGACAGCTTTTCTACTGAGTTGAACCTGGAACTGCAGTTGCCATCTTGCTTGCACAAAAGAACCCTGAGAATGAAACTAGCATGTTGGAATATAGAAACAAGAAATGGAGATAGGACACGCACCCATCATATCCAAATTTAGCTTTACTGCTTTTAAAAAAATACTGTAAAAAAGGTATATGGTACACTTTTCTTTTTTCCTTGTTTTCTTTTTCTTTTCTTTTCTTTTTTTTTGAGACAGTTTTGCTCTTGTTATCCAGGCTGGAGTACAATGGCACAATCTCTGGTCACTGTAACCTCCACCTCCTGGGTTCAAGCCATTATCCAGCCTCAGCCTCCCAAGTAGCTGGGATTACAGGTGCCCGCCACCACACCTGGTTAATTTTTGTATTTTTAGTAGAGATGAGGTTTCATCATGTCGGCCAGGCTGGTCTCGAACTCCTGACCTCAAGTGATCCACCTGCCTCAGCCTCCCAAAGTCCTGGGATTACAGGCGTGAGCCACCGTGCTCGGCTAGTACATTTTCTTTAAACAGTTTTAGTTTGATATTTGCAATAGAAAAAGCCCTAACCTGTACACTAGGTGATTGAGAGAGAACTAGTTCCTTGGCCCAAATGCTGTGAATAGAGCAGGTGCATTGGTCTTCTAAGACCTTCCATGAGCCAGATGACTCAATAGGACTTGGTCTCCAAGGTCTAAACTAGTGATTTCCAAACCTGGCTGATGAACAACAGCCACAATAAAAATATGAGCAGAGATCCTTACCAAGAAACTGTTCATCATTAGATCTGGTGGGATGGAGGGTAGGCATAATTGGTATTTTTCAAAAGTACCCCTATCATTTATTTATTGCCATACCCCAAAGCTTAGTGGCTTAAAGTAATCATTTTATTTGCTCATAATTCTCAAGGGGCTGTTGGTTTGGGTGGGGTGCAGCCAAGAGGTTCTTCTGCTAGCTTTATGTGGAACTCTCATGTGGCTGCTGTCAGCTGGCAACTCAGCCAGGTGGCTTCCCTCACTTGTCTGGCAATTGGTATTAGCTGAGGACTACAGAAATCCAGCTCAGACTTGTCCACATGGTGGCAGCATCTAAGAGCAAGAGAGAAGAAGCTGTAAGGGGGGTCTCCTGAGGCCTAAGCGCCTAAATTCCTCACGTGTTATTGGTTAAATCAAGTCATGTGGCCAGTCAGCTTCAAGAACCAGGAAAATTGTTTCCTCCACTCCCTGGGAACAGCTGCAAAGGATGTGCTATGTTTAATCTATTACAGTACCCAAGGTTCCTAAGCTTTAATGCAACAAATTACAAATTTAGTGGCTTGAAACAAGGAAAATTTATTATCTTACAGTTCTGGAAGTCAGAACTCCTAAAATTGAGGTGTAAGCAGCGATTCGTTCCTTCTGGAAGCTCTAGAAGAAAATTTGTTTCCCTGCCTTTTCCAGCTTCTAGAGGCCACCTTCATTCCTTAACTCACGGCCCCTTCCTCCATCTTCAAGACCAACAACAGCATCTTCAAATCTCTTTCCCTTTCTGACCTCTGCTTCCATGGTCACATTTCCCTCTCTGACCCTCCTGCTTTCCCCTTCCATCTTTTTTTTTTAGATGGAGTCTCACTCTGTCACCCAGGCTGGAGTGCACTGTCATGATCTCTGCTCACTGCAACCTCTGCCTCCTGGGTTCAAGTGATTCTTCTGCCTCAGCCTCCTGAGTAGTTGGGACTATAGGCACACACCACCACGCCCAGCTAATTTTTGTGTTTTTAGTAGAGACGGGGTTTCACCATGTTGGCCAGGGTGGTCTCGAACTCCTGACCTCAGGTGATCCGCCCACTTCGGCCTCCCAAAGTGCTGGGATTACAGGCATGAGTTACTGCACCTGGCCTCCCCTTCCATCTTAAAAGGACTCCTGTGATTACAGTGGGCCCACTCAGATAATCTAGGAAAATCACCCCATCTCAAGATCCTTAACTTCATCACATTTGCTAAGTCCCTTTTTGTCAAGTAAAGTGACATATTTACAGATTCTTGGAATTAGGATGCGGACATCTTTGGGGAACTATCATTCTGCTTACCATCTAAATCAAGAGAAACTATGTCACAGAATTCAAGGGTCCAGTGGTCTAGCCTGGGCTAGCCTGCCAGGCTCAGGGAATACAGGTGGAATACAGGCAGTCGAGGGGCTGAGTTTTTCAACCAAACAGACCAGGGTTTGAATTTCAGTTCATCACTTACTGGCTGGGTGACCTTGGGCAAGTTATTAAACTCTGAGACTGTTTTCTGAAGTGTAGGATGGAGATAATACCCATCTCACGGGACTACTGTGAGTTTTAAATGAGCAAATATGTTAAAGTGCTTCAGATAGTGCTTGGAACATAATAAATACTTAGCAAATGGTAATGATGATTAGAAAGACTCCTGGTTTGGTTTCAAGATTTCAGAAATGAAGCTTCATAGGACCCCTCAGGGCTATAGGTGGAACTGGTCACGCTGACTTAGGAGGAACAAGTGGAAAAAGAAGGCAAAAGTTTTGGAAAAGAAAAATAGGTGAAGAGTTTGGGATAATAAGCACAACCTTTAGGGTTTAGGAGACACAGAACTAAGTGTGTCTTAGTTGTAGCTGTACTACAGCACTGCGGGCATGGCTTTTGTTTGCTTTGTTAATAAGGGGCATTTTTCAAATCTTGGTGGAGAGGGGAGGGCATAAGAACAGGAGATGCCTGAGGTATAGAAGAGAGACAGTTTTCTGAGGCTCCAGAAAAATAAGCCATGGCTTTAGTGTTCCAGTGAGCTAGATTTCAGTGTTTCTGAAAAAAATAGCAAGTATATATTTCAGGAACACAGGTCAATTTGAGGTTAACATAGCTTGAGGAAAAAAGTAAGTTTCACTGGTTCTCTCCAGTGATTTTTAAAAAATATTTTCCAATTCTGTGATGCACATGTCACAGTAGGCATTATGGCACATTTTGCTGTACGGAAATGTCAATGAAACTTGTCCAAACTTAACATAACCTACCAACAGCTATTTTATCACAAAATTCCAGGTAAATGTGGCCACGGGGATGTTTTCTTAATCTGTGCATTTGAAACTTTGATCACATTGTGAATGTCCCAGTGGGTTTTTAAGATCCTGGAATAGTTGCATCTTTTTTACTATTGTTTATTTCCTTAGTCAATGTATTAGAACTTGCAGGTACCTTATTTTGCAGATGTCTTGGAATTGGCTTCAAAGGACAGACATGCATCTTATATGACTTTTGGCTAATTCATGGTGGGTAAATCTGACTTTAACTGCATGGAGAATGATAATGGTGATTTTAAACTACTCTTGAATGAGGCTTTGGAGGGGAAGAAAGGGCATGAATGATGTGGAAGCTGCTTGGGAGCTGGAGGGGACAGGGCAGCGCTCAGCAGGGGTGTGGAGGCTCCTGCCAGATCCCTTATGGGACGTTAACCCCATCATACAGGGGCTCTTTGAAGAAACATTGGGTCACTAAGGTCAGAGATTTATGAAGCTCCAGCACCCTCGAGGAGTCCTCTTTCCCTTGACCATGGGAACAATAGGCTAAAGACAAAGGCGGCCTCTGTATTTCCCACCTTAGGAGCAAGAAAGGGAGCAGGAACGCTTCCACTTGGCTCTGGAAGATGTGTCTTAAGCACAGACTGCGGATGCAATCCTCTCACGAGCAGTGATTCAGAATGAGGTAAGAAATCATGTGGGGGCAAGTCTCATTCAACTGTTTAGGGAGGGCAGTAAAGTGGTCTGAGGTGTCTACATAAGTACTGAGAACGGGGATTATTTAATAGAATTTTGCAATCTTAGAGCTGGAAGGGACTTCAACAGTAACCTCGTCCAATCTTTGCGTTGCCATGGAACTCTTTCTTCAAACAAAAGCTTCGTAAGAGCCCAAATACAAACCCCCGTGAAAGCAGAATTGCTCTGGTTGCAAAGTGGGGGAAGGGAGAGACAAAAAGAAAAAGTTTATTTATAAAATAAACTTTAAAAAATCATCATGGAAGAAAACTTTTTAATTTATATGTATATCATAGAAAGGCTAAAGTAACATTGATCACAAAAAATAAAATTCCCCAAACCAATAGATTATTAGTTTATACAGTGAAGATACTTTGGCTCTTTAGGGACATTTTTACTTGGAGTCACGAGAACAGAGAATATGACTTTTAGTCACACGGAAATGAGCCTTGGATGGGAATTTTTAAGATTTATGGGAACTGTGTGCTATGCTGATTTGGGACAATGAGCGTTCTAGTCCCACCAGGTGGCGCCCGCGTTTGGCATTCTGAGAACGTTTGGTGTCTTCTGGACTCCAGAATCTGGACGGTCCGACCGCCTCGTGCTTGGTGGGTTTACAAACTCTGACTGGTTCTTACCACCCATCTTCCAGGAAATTTTTTTTTTTAAAAAACAAACCAACCCATAAAACATCTGACCAGATGCCACACTCAAGAAAACACTTGTGTTCGGGTGTTTTAACCTCCAACGATGGAAATCTGCTTAACATTGGTGTTTCTGGTGTCTTAGCATCAGAAAAGGAAAAAGACACATATACACACATTCTAAGGAAAAAGTCAGGAAGGGCCTTGCAGAGGTAGGTCCTGGTGCGGCAAGAGGACGGTTAGGCGTTAGAAGCTTCTAGTTCAGGCTTTGCCGCTTCATGCTCATGAGGAAGCGCGGCTCCTTTGGCCTCAGTTTCCTGCGCTGCCTTCCCGTCTGTGGCTGACTGTTGCAGGGGAGTCAGACAAAGGCCCAGCTTCTATTCTGCATCCCAGCTAAGTCTGTAAAAGACGAAAGTCGTCGGGTACCTCCGTTACTGAGATCAAATGTTCATAAATGGAGGCATCGTGTCAATAAATGGGTTTATTATTATTGCTTTCTTATGTAACTCACCAACCCCCGGAGGGCCGTCCCCGCGGTGGGAAAGCCTAAAACAATACACATATGTTTTCACTAATTTAAAATTCATATTGAAGCGGGACGTTTTAGAGCTTCCAGGACGCAACGTGCTATTAAGGGACCGTGAGGGGCGGGCAGCCCTTCTGAGATCGCGGGCTAACTGCTACTTTCACCCCTCCTTCTCCGGACCCCTCCTCCGTCTACAGCTCGCGCCAGGGGACCCGAGCAGCCTAGGCAGCGAGTTCCTCGCCTCCAACCTCCCGCCTCCCGCGCCAGTACTAGCGCCGGCTAGGAGCGCCGCGTGGCCTTTACCGGCCACGGGCCCCGCCCCTGTGCGTCAGCGCGTAGCTGCGCCGAGGCGTTTCCCGGGGGCGTGCCGCGGTTGCTAGGCGACCAGACCGCTCCCCCTCCCGCCCCTGCAGCTGCGTCTCCCCACTTCCCAGCCGGGGCCAGTCGGGAGCGAAAGTGCGCTGAGCTGCAGTGTCTGGTCGAGAGTACCCGTGGGAGCGTCGCGCCGCGGAGGCAGCCGTCCCGGCGTAGGTGGCGTGGCCGGCCGGACCCCCAACTGGCGCCTCTCCCCACGCGGGGTCCCGAGCTAGCAGATGGGAGGCACAGCTCGTGGGCCTGGGCGGAAGGATGCGGGGCCGCCTGGGGCCGGGCTCCCGCCCCAGCAGCGGAGGTAACGGCGCCACGGGGTAACGGGCTGGAGGCGCCACAGGGAGCGGCTGGCGCTGGCAAGCGAAGCTTGGGGGTGGGGAGGAGGTAGAGTGAGCCCTCAGTAGGAGGGACGAGGGCAGGGGTCTGACTGCCTCCCCGGGACCGCCCCCACCTCCTCTCTATCAGGGCCCCCTCCCCCCATCCCTGTCTCACCGGGAGCGGGGGAGGGGGCTAGAGCGGAGTTAGAGCAAGAAGAATTTCCACCCCTGGATTCCCTCTGAGACCCTAAATCGGGGTATATGTTAAGGGATTACGAAAATGTAGGACTTTTTGTGGGGCTTTTTATTAAAGGGGGGGAGCCCGGGAGCAATGCCTTGGAAAGAAGCCCTGTTGCTTAGAGCGGATAACCAAGGGCTGAACTCTTGGGGTTTGCTGTGAGGGGTGCGGTCTAGCTTCGAATGTACAGGTTATGGGCTGTGCTGGGTAGGGCTTTCTCCGAATCCTATTTTGAGAGATTCCCCACCTTGCGTTGTATTTTACACCTAAATGGAGAGAAGAGACCCCTGCTTCCCTCTTTATTTGCATGCAGACTCTTGTTAATTTCCTCTGGCTGTTAGTCACTAGGCAATTTTGCACGTTTTCTTTTTCTTTATATATGTGGACGCCTATCCTGGTTCGTTTTATCAGGCTTATGGCAAAGGGTCAGTCACATCCAGAATATTTGGTTTCTGTTAGTGAAGCCATTCCCTGTTAAAAATATAAATAATTCTATCAGAATGTGAGCATGTTTTTAAAAAGAGCATTCCAAAAATATTTGTAGCGGTTTTTTTCCCTTTATATTTTTATAACACATCTGTAAAGAAAACTCTAGAATGAATTTCACAAAACAGTTTTTAAAGGTGACCAGAATATTCCAGGATATTTTAAAAGACGTTAAAAAATTGTTCCTCTGCAACATCGTCATTGTTATATTCATAGTGTATAATGTAAAATGATACAATGAAATGCTGATGTGTGTAACTGGGAAATCCGTGTTCTTGGTAGCAGATGAAATACATTATTCAGGGCCATCTTGTGGATTAAATAAATCCTCTCCGTCTTTTGTGTTCCCTTACAGTGGTGGAGCCACAGTGTTAAAGAACAGAGAAGTGATCCTTAATCATTTAGAATTTTGCCTCCACCATCCACCAGAAAATGAAGTGGAAAGAGAAGTAAATTCAATACATTTTATAATTTAGAGCATCCTTTTAGTGTTTGCTGTAGTACTTACTGTATTTTTCTACAAGTTAGGTAGATGTAAGTAGGTAAGTAAGTAAATGAATAAAGAGAAGACAGCCTTAAAAAGGCCTTTTATTTCTTGCCTGTAAGACCCAGAAATGTGTAGACTGGAGCTAGTCTTCCCATTAACATGGGGAAGACAGGCTCAGAGGAGAAGGTAGCACTGGGGAAGACAGGCTCAGAGGAGAAGGTAGCACTGGGGAAGACAGGCTCAGAGGAGAAGGTAGCACAGCCAGTGGTAGAGCTGAGATTAGAATCCAAGTCTCTGACTTGAGAAACTATTACCTCTGTTATTTTTTTCTGGTCTGTTTTTTTCTCTGTGAGCTTCAGATTCAAACTAGCCTGTATTTTCAAGTAGTAAGTTATTATGAAATCCTTCTGATAGTCCTTATTGTGTTTAACAACATTCAGAAAGACTTGTTTCAACTATTTTAAAATACAAACCTAGAAATGCTGTCCTTGAAAAACAAAAGTTGGATTTCCTCTGTACCTCTTCCAAATACCCCAGTTGTTTGTATTCAGTGCCAAAATGTAGTGTAGACATTTATTTCTATTACTGTTCCTTGTAGCAGATATGAAGCAGTTAAGACATAGGATTTTATATTCTTCAGTTACTGACAGATTTTGTCTGTAATCCTTTTAACTAGGTTGGGGGATGGTGTCTATGACACCTTCATGATGATAGATGAAACCAAATGTCCCCCCTGTCCAAATGTACTCTGCAATCCTTCTGAACCACCTCCACCCAGAAGACTAAATGTAAGTAAAAGAAGTCATTCTTTGTACATGAATTGTTTTGGAAAGGAGGAAGTGCTACTTAATGCTCAAGGTACACTTATGTATCACTGACAACCAGACTTTTTTTTGGTTTCTTTTTGATTTCTCTTGACTTTGGAATAACAATGTCTTTGGTCCAAATTTAGCTTTTCAGAATGATTTCAGTTTGGAGCTCACCTTTTTATTTCAGTTTCCACTGGGATAAATATATAGCACTAGGAAAAAAATAATATGCTACTTTTATTTAGGTAATGCTTATTTTTGTATAGGATGATATACACCTAGTATTACAAAGGCTCCTTTTAACAAAAATAAGAAACAGAAAACATCTCGGAATTCATAGATCTGCAGGGGTTTTTCTTCCCCTGCACGGTGGAAATGCAGTCTTCGTTTATTAGTATACTAAAGAGAACCATTTTATAGATAGATGATAACTACAACAGTTTGGTTTTTAATGCATTTAATCATTTTGGGGACTGCAGACACTTATTTTTTTATTTTTTATTTTTTTGAGGTGGAGTCTCTCTCTGTCGCCCAGGCTGGAGTGCAATGGCATGATCTTGGCTTACTGCAACCTCTGCCTCCCGGGTTGAAGTGATTCTCCTGCCTTAGCCTCCTGAGTAGCTGGGATTACAGGCGCGTGCCACCACGCCTGGCTAATTTTTGTATTTTTAGTAGTCAGGGGTTTTACCATGTTGGTCAGGCTGGTCTTGAACTCCTGACCTCGTGATCCACCCGCCTCGGCTTCCCAAAGTGCTGGGATTACAGGCGTGAGCCACCGTGCCTGGCAGCTTTTTTTTTTTTTTTTTTTTAACTTAAGATAAAATTAACTTGCATTCCTTCAGCATGCGTAGAGTGGTAGGCAGAGCAGGGTTTGGCCAAGTTCCATGACAAAGAGAGGCTATCCTATGACTTTAAAATTTCCTGCATATGTCATCAGATGAACAAACTGAATAATTGAATTGACTCGTTTGTAATATTTCTCTTTCATGTTTCTGTGTTTAAGACCTGAAATTGTTTCTATATGGAAAAATTACTTCTATTTTTCATAGTCCTTCCTGTTGTCATCAGTTTTTGCTTAAAATCAACCTTTTTCCTTTTTTTTTTTTTTTTTTTCCTGAGACGGGGTCTTACTCTGTCTTCCAGGCTGAAGTGCAATGGTGTCATGTCAGCTCATTGCAACCTCCACCTCCCGGGTCCAAGCAGTTCTCCTGCCTCAGCCTTCCTGAGTAGCTGGGATTACAGGCGACTGCCACCACACCCAGCTAATTTTTGTATTTTTAGTAGAGACAGGGTTTCACCATGTTGGTCAGGCTGGTCTAACTCCTGACCTTAAGTGGTCCACTTCCCTCGGCCTCTGGAAGTGCTGGGATTACAGGCGTGAGCCACCGCACCCGGCCCTTTCCCCACTTTCAACACTAGTAGTATACAAAACGTGAGCTAAAAATATTTTGAAGGCTGGTCACCCTTTTTTTCGTCCCCTTTTTGGAGTGTAGTGGGGTTTCTTTCCATTCTTTGCAAGTTGTTTCTTTAATATGAAAAAATGTCTAATAATTTCAGAACCATATACATCTTGTGTTGCCCATCAGATTGCTTGGTTACTTGCTGCCAATTGGTTCACCTCTATAGGAAACTATTTGCAATTGGGTTGAAGTGTTAACATCTGACTTTAAGTCATTTTAACTGATTTTTTTTTTTTTTTTGAGATGGACTCTCACTCTGTCACCTAGGCTGGAGTGCAGTGGCGCAATCTTGGCTTACTGCAACCTCTGCCTCCCGGGTTCGAGTGATTCTCCTGCTTCACCCTCCCAAGTAGCTGGGATTATAGGCACCAACCAACATGCCTGGCTAATTTTTGTATTTTTAGTAGAGATGGGGTTTCACCGTATTGGTCAGGCTGGTTTTGAACTCCTGACCTCGTGATGCACCCACCTCAGCCCCCCAAAGTGCTGGGATTACAGGCACAAGCCACCGCGCCCAGCCAAGTCATTTTAACTTGATTCAGAGTTAGCCGATGCTATTTATCTTCCAGTAGGTTACTTATATTGTATGTTTCAGGATCAAAAATAAATTTCTTACTGCATGGTGTTAGGCATGACAGTTTTGTGAGGGAGCAAGAAGATTTTAGATGTCTTACTCATTACTCATTTCTTTCTTTCTTTTTTTTTTTTTTTGAGACCGAGTCTCGCTCTCTCGCCCAGTCTGGAGTGCAGTGGCACAATCCCGGCTTGCTGCAACCTCCATCTCCCGGGTTCAAGCAGTTCTCCCTGCCTCAGCCTCCCAAGTAGCTGGGATTACAGGCATCTGCCACCATGCCTGGCTAATTTTTGTATTTTTAGTAGAGATGGGGTTTCGCCATGTTGGCCAGGATGGTCCCGAACCCCTGACCTCAGGTCATCCACCCACCTCAGCCTCCCAAAGTGCAGGGTTTACAGGCATGAGCCACCGCACCTGGCTGTCTTTACTCATTTTGCTGAAAAAAAAAAAAAAATTAAAAATGCCTTTTGACCTCTTGGTGCCACTTACATTTCATTATGCCATGACTCTATCCCGAGATCCTGTTACTTTTTTTACAAAGTTTTCTAGCTTCATTTATTCAAGATGCTCCTACATTTTCATGGTAAACTATAAATCATCTGCCCATAGGCTTTTATTGGGTTAAGTTTTGTGTTACAGGGATTTAGGGTTTGGGAGCTGGGGAAAAGGTAGGGTTTTATATCTGAGTGAGAAGGACATTCCTTTATTCCTTTTGAATTTCTCAGCAAGATTTTTTTTTTTTTTTTTTTTTAAGACAGAGTCTCGCTCTGTCACCCAGGCTGGAGTGCAGTGGCGCTATCTCGGCTCACTGCAAGCTCCGCCTCCTGGGTTCATGCCATTCTCCTGCCTCAGCCTCCCGAGTACCTGGGACTACAGGCACCCACACCACACCTGGCTAATTTTTTGTATTTTTAGTAGAGACAGGGTTTCATCGTGTTAGCCAGGATGGTCTCGATCTCTTGACCTCGTGATCCGCCCGCCTTGGCCTCCCAAAGTGCTGGGATTACAGGCGTGAGCCACCGTGCCCGGCCTCTCAGCAAGATTTTTAAGACTTGATTAATACAGTAGAAGATTCTATTTAAAATGCCAGAAGCCCATCAAATTAACAGGGTATGTGAAGCATTCTTATGAAATAAAACATGATAAATATGACATTATTCATGTCTCTGGATATAATTACATGGTTAAGAAAATACTTGGTAGAGTCAGTCATATACATTGCTTGGTTATTGTGATTATAACCCTAGACTAGAAATATTTAGTGTTTTTTTTTCAATAGGTTTTTGGGGAACAGGTGGTGTTTGGGTTACATGAATAAGTTCTTCAGTGGTGATTTCTGAGATTTTGGTGCACCCGTTACCCGAGCAGTGTATACTAGACCCAGTGTGTAGTCTTTTATCTCTCACTCCTCTACCACCCTATCCCCCAAGTCCCCAAAGTCCATTGTATCATTCTTAAGCCCTTGCATCATCTTCATAGCTTTGCTCCCACTTATGAATGAGAACATGCCATGTTTGGTTTTCCATTTCTGAGTTACTTCACTTAGAATAATGGTCTCCAATTCCATCCAGGTTGCTGTGAAAGCCATTATTTCATTCCTTTTTATGGCTAAATAGTATTCTATGGTATATATATATACCATAATTTCTTTATCTACTCCTTGATTGATGGGCATTTGGGGAAATATTTAGTGTTTTAAAACAATTATAGTTTAATATGTGTGAACACTGTAGATTTTTTTAGAACAATGGAAGGAAGGTTTTATTTATAACACATCAGACTTGATATGTAATTGATTCAGGCCAGTATTTGAGTTATTTACAGGAAAGGAAAGAAAGTTAAGAAGAGAACCCCTCCCTGAAAGGATTTCCTATTTAATGTGCTGGGAAAACTGGCTAGCCATATGTAGAAAGCTGAAACTGGATCCCTTCCCTACACCTTATGCAAAAATTAATTCAAGATGGATTAAAGACTTAAATGTTAGACCTAAAACCATAAAAACCCTAGAAGAAAACCTAGGCAATACCATTCAGGACATAGGCATAGGCAAGGACTTCATGTCTAAAACACCAAATGCAATGGCAACAAAAGCCAAAATTGATAAATGGGATCTAATTAAACTAAAGAGCTTCTGCACAACAAAGTAAACTACCATCAGAGTGAACAGGCAACCTACAGAATGGGAGAAAATTTTTACAATCTACCTATCTGACAAAGGGCTAATATCCAGAATCTACAAAGAACTTAAACAAATTTACAAGAAAAAATCAAACAATCCCATCAAAAAGTGGGCAAAGAATATGAACAGACACTTCTCAAAAGAAGACATTTATGCAGCCAACAGACACATGAAAAAATGCTCATCACTGGCCATCAGAGAAATGCAAATCAAAACCACAATGAGACACCATCTCACACCAGTTAGAATGGCGATCATTAAAAAGTCAGGAAGCAACAGGTGCTGGAGAGGATGTGGAAAAATAGGAACGCTTTTACACTGTTGGTGGGACTGTAAACTAGTTCAACCATTGTGGAAGTCAGTGTGGCAATTCCTCAAGGATCTAGAACTAGAAATACCATTTGACCCAGCCATCCCATTACTGGGCATATACCCAAAGGATTATAAATCATGCTGCTATAAAGACACATGCACACGTATGCTTATTGTGGCACTATTCACAATGGCAAAGACTTGGAACCAACCCACATGTTCATCAATGATAGACTGGATTAAGAAAATGTGGCACATATACACCATGGAATACTATGCAGCCATAAAAAATGATGAGTTCATGTCCTTTATAGGGACATGGATGAAGCTAGAAACCATCATTCTGAGCAAACTTGCAAGGACAGAAAACCAAACACCACATGTTCTCACTCATAGGTGGGAGTTGAACAATGAGAACACTTGGACACAGGGTGGGGAACATCACACACCGGGACCTGTCGTGGGGTGGGAGGAGGGGGGAGGGATAGCATTAGGAGATATACCTAATGTAAATGATGAGTTAATGGGTGTAGCACACCAACATGGCACATGTATACATATGTAACATATGTAACCTGCGTGTGGTGCACATGTACCCTAGAACTTATAATAATAATAATGAAAATATAATAATAATAAATAAGAGAACCCCTCCCTGTGTGGAAAAATTAACTCCCAGAATTCTCCAGATTCACTGGAGAAGATGATATTGATGGTGGACTACACTGAAGTAGCCTGCTCTGTTCTGGAAGGCATGCTTCAAGAGAGACGTAAAGTGCAGCCTATGTTGAGAATGTGAACAGGAGAGTGGGTGAGGTAAGGCAGATGTAGTGGGGATGGTGAACCTACAGAATGGTGGAGGCAGGGACAGCACAGCCCCTTTTAGGTACCCAGAGGGTTCCTACTTGAAATTTGGACACTTCTGTGCACAGTTCCCAAAGGCAAGGTACGACTTATTTTGCAAGGAGAGAAATTTAGGCTTACTTTAAGGAAAAACCATGAGTCAGGGATTCCAAGTGACATCTTTAATATTATTGTAATAGTTCTGTGGAAATTACATTTCTGATATGTATCTGTTCTTATTAATGTTGTGTACCTGAGACCCTCTCATTATCACAAACAGAAATGAAGACCTTCAGAGCCAGTCCAGCCTTACACGTAAGCAGAGTAGGGGAAATTCCCAGGGACAGACACTGCACCACAAATACCTTTCCTAACAGCTTGTCACTGGTAACTGCAGTTCCTAGAGAGGCATTCCTTTGGGTTAGGGCATTGATTTTCTGTTGAAGTTCAAATATCCATGGAGAGGTAACACAGTACATTGTATAGTGAGTGGAAAGCATGTTTTATGTGGGGAGAAAGTGGGTGAGGCAATTCCTTGTATCCTAAGTGAAGGCCTATTGTGGGGGCCCTCATTGAGCAGAAGGCATAGTTAGTGCTAGACGCTTGATGGAGGGAGATCAGGCTGGAGAAATGGAGGAAGCCGCCAGCAAGAGAAGAGAGAAAAGGGGAAGGGGAAGGGTGTATAGGAACTTAAACTTTAATGTGTTGAGGATTTTGCTGAATTGTAACCAGTGTCTTTTAAATATTTTATAGTTGGTGAAATTATTATTTTTAATTAGAATTTGATTCACACAACATCCTGCAAGTAGATATTATTATCCACATCTTACAGATAAAGAAACTGAGGCTCAGGAAGGCAACAGGGACCTACAGCTTTTTTTTTTTTTTTTTTTTGAGAAGTAGTCTTGCCCTGTCGCCCAGGATGGAGTGCAGTGATGCAATCTTGGCCCACTGCAACCTCTGCCTCCTGGGTTCAAGCAATTCTTCTTCCTCAGCCTCCCGAGTAGCTGGGATTACAGGCACACACTACCACACCTGGCTAATTTTTGTATTTTTAGTAGAGATGGGGTTTCACCATGTTGGTCAGGCTCGTCCCCAACTCCCGACCTCAGGTGATCTGCCCACTTTGGCCTCCAAAAGTGCTGGGATTACAGGCGTGAGCCACCACACCTGGCTGGACCTACAGCTTTTAAGTAGTGTAGCCAGGACCCCAACCCAGGCCTTCTGACTCCCTGTTTCTTCAGGATGTGTTTCAAAGACTTAAGCAGTAAATATTTAGATGAATTAAAGTTAGGTAGTAAAGATTTTAAGGAAAACTAGCCAAGATGCTTGTAGATGTTTGTTTTTGTTATGTAAATCTAATTAAAACCAAATAATTAAAATTCTTTTCCTAGTTCCACCAAATTTATTCCCTAATAGATTGCAGGCTGGAATGCAGTGGTGCGATCTCAGCTCACTGCAACCTCCACCTCCCCGGTTCAAGCAATTCTCCTGCCTCAGCCTCCCGAGTAGCTGGGAATGCAGGTGCGCGCCACTACGCCTGGCTAATTTTTGTATTTTTAGTAGAGACAGGGTTTTGCCATGTTGGCCATGCTGGTCTCGAACACCTGACCTCAGGTGATCCACCCGCCTCGGCCTTCCAAAGTGCTGGGATTACAGGTGTGAGCCACCACGGCTGGCCAATATTTAGATTCTATATGCGGGCCTGTTTATTTTCTTGATCAGTGATAGTTTTCTATTTTGGTATCAGAGAGACTATATGTACTTGGGCAATATCTGGCCCCTTTATTTTAAAACTAAATGCCAAGCTGTGGCTACATTTGAACTGGCTCCTTGACTTTGTTTAAGATCATATAATACATCATGTAACTGTATGTGTTCTATAAATATTTAAATTGATTAAATGACTTTTAAAAAGGAGCAAGCAGGACTTTTATAACTGAATTACGGGGGCTGTCTGAGGTATGCCAACACTTAAATTTTTGTCATTTATGTTTTTTAATATTGTTTTTTGTTATTTATTTTTGGTAATTTATAAATACAATTTTTGTTTTGCTTAGGTTATATTAAAATTTCTAGTTTTTAAAGGTTTGACTACTTTTTAGCTTACATTTTTAGAGATTACAACTGTAGCCCAGAGCTCCTCCGGAATTAATCTGTTCCTCATACTACAGGCTCTCTGAAATTATCAAACAGATAAAGGACATAATTCTTCAGGGTCCATTGAGAAAAACAGTTGTTCTTTTAAGTATCCTAGACTTCCTTTTATTTTTAACAACAGATTTAACATTTTTATCTTTCCAGCCCCTTCTTAGTATTTTTCACTTATTTCTTTTTTTATTTTATTTTTTTGAGACAGTCTCTCACTCTGTTGCCAAGGCTGGAATGCAGTAGTGTGATCTTGGCTCACTGTAGCCTCCACTTCCCAGGTTCAAGCGATTCTCCTGCCTCAGCCTCCCAAGTAGCTGGGATTACAGGCATGCATCCATGCATCACATCTGGCTTTTTTTTTTTTTTTTTTGTATTTTTAGTAGAGGTGGGGTTTTGCCATGTTGGCCAGCCTGGTCTCAAACTTCTGGCCTCAAGTGATCTGCCCGTCTTGGCCTCCCAAAGTGCTGGGGTTACAGGGATGAACCACCATACCTGGCCAAAGTTTTTATTTTATTTATTTATTTTTTTGAGACGGAGTCTCACTCTGTCGCTCAGGCTGGAGTGCAGTGGCATGATTTGGCTCACTGCAACCTCCACCTCCTGGGTTCAAGCAATTCTCCTGCCTCAGCCTCCCAAGTAACTGGGATTACAGGTGTGCACCATCATGCCCAGCTGATTTTTGTATTTTTAGTAGAGACAGAGTTTCACCATGTTGGCCAAGCTGGTATCGAACTCCTAACCTCAAGTGATCCACCTGCCTTGGCCTCCCAGAGTGTTGGGATTACAGGCGTGAGACACCACACGTGGCCAAAAAATTTTATTTTTTAAGGTGTACAGTATGATGTTTTGATATACATAGTGAAATGGTTACTACAGTCAAGCCAATTAAATGTATCTATCATCTCACATAGTTACCCTTTTTTTGTAATAGTAATTAATATTAATTTTACTTAGGTGTTTGGTTGTTTTTGTCCTTCTTTTCCTCCATCTTATTTCAAAAAACCTTGTTTCAGTTCAAAGAATCTTAATTCAGAGGAGTAAGTAGAGCTTTTTTCTGTGGGTCACTATCCCTTCCAGGAGAAGATTGTGGAAAACCTGGTGAAAGGAGTAGTACTCCTTTATCAAGTAGGCTCTTGCTAGGGAAGAGTTTTATAAGTACCCCAGGGACCTTGGACCCTCACTGTTATCAGGTACTTGAAGAATTGGTCCAGATGATCTCAAAAGTTCTCTTTAACTTAGAGCTTTTGTGATTCAATGAACTGAGTTAAAAGGCTACAGTAATTTATATGGGGACCTGGGAGTAGATGATTGAACACGTTGTTGATTCCAGGCCATAGTCAACATTCAGCCCTGCTAGTCTACAGGTGCTGGGAGAACCTGGTGCTGAGTTATGTTAATGGGAAGGGCCCTTGAATAGGAGCCAGAAGACCTATTCTGGTTCAAATTCTGCTTCTATCACTTGATAGTACCTTCTTGTTTACACTTCAGTATGCATTATTTTGATCATGCTATATGTCCTTAATATTTGGGAAGATACTTGAAACAATTAGTAAACAGCGTAAGGTAGTGCATATATTATACATAATCAAGTACCAAATTATGTGGCACAAACTGGAGAAGCTGCAGTTAGGATATAAGATTAATTAGTATGGGCTTGGCATAGTTCTAAGTGGAAGAGAGAGGAATTAAACTGGGCTTTGAAGGAATGTAGGAGTCGAGGGGATGAGGGGTGGAAGGATTCTCAGTACAAGGACACATCTGTAAGAAGGAACCTGGCATGTGGGGGGCATGGTAAGATCATCTTGTCTTGAACAAAGCAAGGCATATATGGGGGTTAGGGATGGCCGCAATATTCAGGGAGTCTGAAAATTAATATAACACAAATTGCTAGAGACTCTTGCTTTTCTTATCTTCTTTTTGGGTCATTTTAACCTTAAAGTAAACATGACTGGACACGTTTTGTTGTTATTCAGTTGGAGGAGGGAGGATTCTTCCATCTTTCTAATGTTTTTAATGACTTATATTCATTTTCTCTTTATAGATGACCACTGAGCAGTTTACAAGAGATCATACTCAGCACTTTTTGGATGGAGGTGAGATGAAGGTAGAACAGCTGTTTCAAGAATTTGGCAACAGAAAATCCAATACTATTCAGTCAGATGGCATCAGTGACTCTGAAAAATGCTCTCCTACTGTTTCTCAGGGTAAAAGTTCAGATTGCTTGAATACAGTAAAATCCAACAGTTCATCCAAGGCACCCAAAGTGGTGCCTCTCACTCCAGAACAAGCCCTGAAGCAATATAAACACCACCTCACTGCCTATGAGAAACTGGAAATAATTAATTATCCAGAAATTTACTTTGTAGGTCCAAATGCCAAGAAAAGACATGGAGTTATTGGTGGTCCCAATAATGGAGGGTATGATGATGCAGATGGGGCCTATATTCATGTACCTCGAGACCATCTAGCTTATCGATATGAGGTGCTGAAAATTATTGGCAAGGGGAGTTTTGGGCAGGTGGCCAGGGTCTATGATCACAAACTTCGACAGTACGTGGCCCTAAAAATGGTGCGCAATGAGAAGCGCTTTCATCGTCAAGCAGCTGAGGAGATCCGGATTTTGGAGCATCTTAAGAAACAGGATAAAACTGGTAGTATGAACGTTATCCACATGCTGGAAAGTTTCACATTCCGGAACCATGTTTGCATGGCCTTTGAATTGCTGAGCATAGACCTTTATGAGCTGATTAAAAAAAATAAGTTTCAGGGTTTTAGCGTCCAGTTGGTACGCAAGTTTGCCCAGTCCATCTTGCAATCTTTGGATGCCCTCCACAAAAATAAGATTATTCACTGCGATCTGAAGCCAGAAAACATTCTCCTGAAACACCACGGGCGCAGTTCAACCAAGGTCATTGACTTTGGGTCCAGCTGTTTCGAGTACCAGAAGCTCTACACATATATCCAGTCTCGGTTCTACAGAGCTCCAGAAATCATCTTAGGAAGCCGCTACAGCACACCAATTGACATATGGAGTTTTGGCTGCATCCTTGCAGAACTTTTAACAGGACAGCCTCTCTTCCCTGGAGAGGATGAAGGAGACCAGTTGGCCTGCATGATGGAGCTTCTAGGGATGCCACCACCAAAACTTCTGGAGCAATCCAAACGTGCCAAGTACTTTATTAATTCCAAGGGCATACCCCGCTACTGCTCTGTGACTACCCAGGCAGATGGGAGGGTTGTGCTTGTGGGGGGTCGCTCACGTAGGGGTAAAAAGCGGGGTCCCCCAGGCAGCAAAGACTGGGGGACAGCACTGAAAGGGTGTGATGACTACTTGTTTATAGAGTTCTTGAAAAGGTGTCTTCACTGGGACCCCTCTGCCCGCTTGACCCCAGCTCAAGCATTAAGACACCCTTGGATTAGCAAGTCTGTCCCCAGACCTCTCACCACCATAGACAAGGTGTCAGGAAAACGGGTAGTTAATCCTGCAAGTGCTTTCCAGGGATTGGGTTCTAAGCTGCCTCCAGTTGTTGGAATAGCCAATAAGCTTAAAGCTAACTTAATGTCAGAAACCAATGGTGGTATACCCCTATGCAGTGTATTGCCAAAACTGATTAGCTAGTGGACAGAGATATGCCCAGAGATGCATATGTGTATATTTTTATGATCTTACAAACCTGCAAATGGAAAAAATGCAAGCCCATTGGTGGATGTTTTTGTTAGACTAGACTTTTTTTAAACAAGACAAAACATTTTTATATGACTATAAAAGAATTCTTCAAGGGCTAATTACCTAACCAGCTTGTATTGGCCATCTGGAATATGCATTAAATGACTTTTTATAGGTCAATGCATCTTTGTTATTATCGTCAGATGTATTTCAACTGATGTATTATACTATTGGTTTAAATCTCTTTCTCTCAAGATAGAAGGTGTAGCAAAAGTATCCCAACTACTCCTCGCTTCTAGTGTCCCTCGGCGTCTGTTCTGGAGGGGTAATTTGGGATGTGGTGTTAGTTGTGGCTGAGAGCCAGTGCTAGGTCCCTTGCCCCACTAGGCCATTCTCTAGGCTCATTCTAGGCGAAAGAGCTCACAGCAGACTGTGGGGTGGGGGAGCACCAGGAAGCTGTTGGTGACCTGGACAACTGGTGTCCCTGGTTTTCAGTGACTCGTTCCTCTTCCCTTCAGTTTTCTGATGTTTGGTGTTATTATTTTATGTTGTTATTTTGCCTCTGATTTGTTTCCTAGTCACTCAAAGCATTTTACAGAAGCCTTACCACTTTACTAAATAACCCTGTAAGGTACTGATTTAAAAACTGAGTCATATGCATCCCTCCTCCTTTCCTCTCCCATGCCCAAGGAAGATAAAACAGCTTCTCTGCCACAATTGACCCAGAGTGGTAAAGATAGAGAATCAGCATGAAAACTGCAGTTCCCCAGCTTTGTGGTACTCCACGGACCAGCCTCCTTGCTGCATTTTCATAGAATCTCTTCCTTATAAAAGTAATCACCCTCGGGTAAACCTTACTACAGTTTAAAAATGCTTCCCTCTTCTCTTTACAGCTACCTGCCACTTCAATGTGCCACATTTTTCCCCCACTTTCACGTTAAGCTTAATGCTATTCCCTAGATCTGGGTGAACTTCAGTTAGAAGAAGAAAACTAAAAATCCAGAAACTGGTGATAATCAAGTTTTCCCTTTTTATGTTTCTTAATTTTATTCTCTTCAACAGCTTTTCTTTTTCTCTGCTAAGATTTAAACAGTGAGGGCTGATAATAAAACTAATTGTTAAGCCAGTGTCCTACTTACAAGGGTGGAGATGGGACAGAAAGTAACTCACTGCTACTGGGTTTTGTTTGTTGTTTCCTGTCCCTTGCTCTATTTCTGTCCTCTTCCAGAACAAAAGTATGCTCAAGTTCTATCCTAAATGTGTGCTCTTGGCTGGGTATAGTGGCTCATGCCTGTAATCCCAGCACTTTGGGAGGCTGAGGTGGGTGGATTCCTTGAGTCCAGGAGTTCAAGACCAGCCTGGGCAACATGGTGAAACCCTGCCTCTACAAAAAATACAAAAATTAGCCAGGCGTAGTGGCACATGCTTGTAATCCCAGCTACTTGGGAGGCTGAGGTGGGAGGATCACTTGAGCTGAGATCATGCCACTGCACTCCAGCCTAGGCAACAGAGTGAGACTCTGTCTAAAAAACAAACCAAAAAAAGTGTGTTCTTTAAAGTAGAATATTTGCTTTTTACAATATAGTTCTCAGAATGATCCAGTTCCATTTATTCTTCTAGAATGTGGTGCAAACTCGATGACATTGGAAGAGACTCTTTTTGTTGGGCAGTGTAGGAACAAGAAAAGAAAATAAAAATGCCATGAGTATATTATTTAAGGAACTTTTGCTTTATCCAAAAGTAGTCATGATTGCTGTAGCATAGGCTGTGAAAAATGAGAGAGTGCAAATCTCTCTCATTTAAATGTCCACAGTGGCTTTAGTCTCCCAAGTACAAGGGCCAGATGGCAGAGAACAGCTTAAACTGAGCCTTCAGCCTCATTAATAGGAGGAAGTCTTGGTACTTTTGGTGACTAAGAAACTGGATTATTTAAAACCTTAATTATCTCCTTTACTCCTGGTTTACAGAAGGCAATAAATATACAACTCCTTTAGATCCCTCTAACTCCTGCTGAATTTTCTTTCTTTTTTTCTAAGTCTGCATCCTATCTCTTGATTCCATTGCCTGAAGAAGCTGTGTGAAATTAGTCTGGTTATTGGTTTTCTTGTCTGATAGTGGCATCTTGATCTCTTCAGATGTCACACTAAATGCTGCTCATAACCCATCCTCTTCTTCTTTATTCATCACTGCCTTCTTCAAGGGAGGTCTTGAAACTGCCTCATCTACCTCATGATCTGCTAGTCGAGATAGTGACTCTTTGGAAGTTGGTAGTCCAATGTCTGCTTCCCCGCATTAACCACATTGTGTAGGTTTGGGAATTTTGCAGGTGCTAAATCTTCATGGCCAGGAAGACGAAACACCTTGAGAAATGGGAACATCTCTTCACTGTGTTCTTGGATCAGCCTTCTTTCAACTACCAAGAAATGCATGATTTCTCTGCCAACTCCAGGAAGTAGTACATTATGATTGAATCCTTCTTCAGTGAATCTTTTCATTGTAACTTAGGGTGTAAAAGCTCATATCTACTCAAAAAACTCAAATCTACTCTTTCAGTAGATATGAGCTTACATTGACTTATGAATGGTTTTCCTGTAGGCCCAACAGTGTCATGACCCTCCAGTTGAAACAAAGCATGAGTTATTTTTATATCGAGTCCTTGAACTGCTAGCCAGGTAGATGTTTCCTTGAAGTCCAGGGCAGGATCCAAGTCAGATGAAGGAGGTGGCACACCTGGCTTAACTGCAGATCAGGGAGCATTGAACCTCAACAATTTGCTGCATTGGATTTCTGCATGGGTTTCTCACTGAATAGTAAATTAGAGAAAATGCTACTTTTACTATTTTGCATTTTATATCAACATTAGCAGCCTGTTCCCACTCAGGTGCTGTCCAAGGCACATGTTTCCTTGGGATGTTTGGACAGAATGATCTGGCTTGATGTATTTCTTGGGCTCTGGTACCACATCATAGAATTGGTTAAATGTAGCCAGCAGCAGTGTGAAGACAGCTGACACTGTCTTCCAAGAGTGAATGCATTGGCCTTTGGAACTGCTGCTAAAGCCATGTGTGGGGTGGCGAGCACATCTTTAGGTGGCAGCAAGGCTATATCTGATTGACACAGATCTGCAGTCTCTAACACCATATTGCTGTTGTCCTGAATTTTCTAACTTGGAGAAATTTAAGGATCTCCTGCATTATCTAGGCAGAGCATATGTTGAGGTTGTTTTGCCAGTTGTTATCAGTGTCGAAGAACTGCTCCTGTAAGCAAACTGTTAAAAGCATTGCTACCCCATATGCATCTGATGTACGCTGTGTTTTGGTGTTTGTGTTTTTAGTGAGATTCTAGCCAGTACTGTGCCTGAACTTGGGAGAGAAAGGGGCCTGTGGCTGAGGTTGGTGCGTGCTCTATTTCTGTGTATCGAATGGACTACAAGGTTACTGAAACTGGGCTAAGGGAAAGTGTATAGACAACTCATTACACTGTAGACAGATTTTAGAAAGCTACAGGAAGGCAAATGGATGTTTCTGCCTCAATTTGGCAACCAAGAGAGTGATGCAGAGCAGAGTCATTGAAGTTGGCATACCTGTCTTCTGCAGGCCAATTCAAGTTTGAGGAGAGTGGGCTGCTTAAAAACATGGTGCTCGTCCACATGGATTTGAGGAAGTTTATGGTTGGGTTTCAAGCTTAGGGACAAGTTGTGGTTTTTAGAGGCAGTAACTCTATGCCACCTTATTGGCCACTGTTAAAAGTTTCACTTGGATCCCTGCCCAGCCATAGCAATGAGTGACTGAATTGGATCAGAGTTAGTACAGAAATTCAGACTGTCTCTTCCTCAGTTACTGGATTGTTCTTTAGCCATTTTTCTTCTAGTCATTTCAGTCAAACTGGTTAGGTTAGGTGACTTACTGAGTTCTAAATGGACAAATTTTAATTTCCAAGTTGTTTCTGACACGGTGAGAGTTGGGTTAGAATTTTTATTTCATTCCCCAAGTCATTTTTTCTTTTTCTTTATTTTTTCTTTTTGAGACAGAGTCTCGCTCTGTCGTCCAGGCTGGAGTGAAGTGGCGCAGTGTTGTCTGCAGCCTCAACCTCCCAGGCTCAGGTGATTCTCCCATCTCAACCTCCAGAGTAACTGGGACTACAGTCACGTGCTACCATGCCTGGCTAATTTTTTGTATATCTGTAGAGGGGGGGTTTCACCATGTTGCTCGGGCTGGTCTTGAACTCCTGGGCTCAAGTGATCCATGTGCCTTACCCTCTCAAAGTGCTGGGATTATAGGTGTGAGCGACCGTGCCCAGCCTCATTTTTTCTTTCAATATGGAAAATTGGCTAATCCACCTAATACCTGCTCATCTTCTAGTATTCTATCCTACCATCTACCCTCAGAGTTATTGATGTACTCTTTCATCATGTGCTATCGTGATTTCTCCTTAGATTAGAAAGTAAGCTTCAGATGGGAATGTGTCTCCATATTGTTCTGAATTAACAGATTTTGATGCCCGCTGATCATGTGCAGATGATGGAAGCTCATTTCCTTCCATGAACCAGGAGCATGCTCGCCTCTTCTTTTAGGTTGACCCACACAATCTCTGATGTCTTCTTTTTGGGAAAGGGTAATCAGATAAGGATTAAGGACATTTTCTTCTGGTCCAGTGTTAGATACAGTTACCTTGATAATAATGAAAAAAAAAAATGAATACCACCAAAACCTAACTATGATGTAAGGATTCTGCTTCTGCCCCACAGGGGCTCTGAAAGAGTCTAGCCTGGATCTTCTTTCCCAGAGGAAGTTTGACTTATGACCATATTAGTATGCTTTATTCCTTGGTGTTTAAGGGAGTTGGGGCAGACAGGTTAGCTGGCTAATGTCATTACAATTTAGTTTTTGTGACAATCTGTTAAGAAGGGGGCTTATTGCATAATCAAAAAAAGAACAATAAAAAAATAAAAATTTCTACTGTGAAACTATTTTGATCTGTAGCAGCTGGTCATGTTAAAACACTTTCTGTTTTGCTTAATTCGTAACTAGGCATAATTAAAGTTAAATGCTAAATTTTAGGTAGCAGCTGATAAATGGTTCTAAGCTTTCCTGACAGAATACTCCTACTACTTTGGTGAATCATGGAAAACTCTTTCTCCTTTATTTTTAATTATTTCTTTTCCATCTGTTATTGATGTCATCAACACGGAAGTTGGAAAGGTGACAATGATTGTTCTAGACTGCCTCTGTAATGCTTTTTCTCCTCTGAGAATTAAAAATACATACTTATACCTTGAGCCAGGTAGAATTGCCAGAACATGTTTTCCTCCGTGTCTTCGGTCTAGGTGACCAATCTGTAGAACGCTATAACTTACTATGCGTAGAGCAGCGGCAGGCATTCATGCTATGGAAAACCTGGAGTCAGTACAAATAAGGAGTAAGAAAAGGCCAGGGATTGGCAAATCAAAGAAGAGTTCTCTTCTGCCAGGGATTAGCCTCCTAGTTTTAAATATATTTTTAATATCCCCATTTTAACATACTCCATTTTCACCTTCAACCTATCCTTCCTGAAGCCCAAACTTTTAAAGAATTTACTTCCAGACCTGGCCTTCAGCCTAATATGATTAGGGTGTTTTTCTGAGTGTCTGTCAAATTATGCTGGCTAATTTCAATGAGAAAAGATTTTAGAGTCGCAGTGAACCCATCCATAAAAGGACTAAAAGCTCTCTCTGGTCCCTGAGATCCACAACCCCTGAGAGAAGCCAGAACTACAAATGCATCGTCTAGACTTCGAAGAAGCAGGGTATGATTCTTAATATAGCTCACCCACCGCTAAGTCAAGCCTAGACTCTAATATTTTTCTATAACAGGAGAAGCCTCCCTGACTGGAGACTAGAGTCTCACATCTGCCACCACATGAATAGACTAAAAAGAAAGGAGAGTCCCACATCAGGCCAAGTGGTGACCTGTGGCTATTTCAGCTCAGAATGTCAGCCTCTGAAGCATCAGGTTTGAATGACTTTGGTGTCATGGGATTCTGTCCATTGTCCGTTTGAGTCTGCTGACATGCTTCCTCTGGAAAGTGCAGTTTGGCATGGATGAGTCAGTGGTTTTTTATTTTGGGGTGTTTTTTAAAAAATAAAAATGAATTGCTTTGAGAATTTTTTAGCATCCTGATTGTTTCAAAACCAAGGCTGAGAACTGTCACAGGCAGGAACTTGTGTGCTGTACTCTGAAGGAGGTGAGTACCAGTCGCTGGGTAATTAGGGCTGTGCTGCAGGTACAGCCTCTCTCGCTTGGTGACAATGATACAGAAAGAAAATCTTGGGAAGGGAAAAAGCTGCCCTGAGAAACAGCCTTACAGAGAGTCCACCGGTATTCTTCCTTTAGTACCCAGAGCTTCTGTTCACAGTCTGGTTTGTGAGCTCCAGCCTTGCTGTGAAGGAAAATGGGAAAACATGTAGAGTGCTCAGGGCTAACCATCTCCCAGAAACCCGAATCAGCAGCTCTCCCATTTACCCTCTTGGGGCCCAAGCTCAGCTTAAGGATGAAACCTGACACGCAATAAGGAATACAGTTTATTTGGGAAGTTTGGGTGTTTTTCTTAGGCCCAGGCCTCAGTCTGTGGGATAACTTTTAAAGCCTGAGGGAATTGAGTAAATGAAAGAGGAAAACAATGTTCTTAGGGGTTGTGGGCTCTGCTCCAGCCTGCTTCTGATCTGGCCCTGAGCCACAATTGCCCTGGCAACAGGAGCTAATTGGTTACCTAACAGGGACTGCCTTCCGCCACCCTTGAGTTGTCCCCTAGATTGTTGTGGCACGAATACAGTTCACTCCAGCCTTAACCTCCCTGGCCTCAGGTGATCCTCCCACTGCAGCCTCCCAAGTAGCTGGGACTACAGGCATGTATCACCATGCCCAGCTAATTTTATGTATTTATTTATTTTTACTTTGAAGATGGAGTTTCACTCTGTTGCCTAGGCTGGAGTGCAGTGGCACGATCTCGGCTCACTGCAGCCTCTGCCTCCCAGGTTAAGTGATTCTCCTGCCTCAGCCTCCCAAGTAGCTGGGACCACAGGCATGCGCCATAACACCCAGCTAATTTTTTGTATTTTTGATAGGGATGGGGTTTCACCATGTTGGCCAGGCTGGTTTTGAACTCCTGACGGGTAATCCACCCACCTCGGCCTCCCAAAGTGTTCGGATTACAAGCATGAAACACCACGCCTGGCCAATTTTTTGTGTGCTTGTGCTTTTTTTTTTTTTTTTTTTGTAAAGATGGAGTTTCACCACGTTGGCCAGGCTGGTCTCGAACTCCTGGCCTCAAGCCATCTGCCCATCTCAGCCTCCCAAAGTGCTGGGATTATAGGCATGAGCCACTGTTCTCAGCTTTCCCTGGATTCTTGAACAGGGTTTCTGCCTTATGGGGCCCCAGCCTAAAGCTAGACATGGACCTTCCTATACTCACATGGAGCAACTCCAGGTTGGAGACATTAATTGCTGCTAGCGGAATTATAGAGCAGGCAGAATTTAAAAGAATATTCAGCTTGCAATATCGCTGTTAAAATTTACCCATGATCAGGCTGGGTGCGGCGGCTCAAGCCTGTAATCCCAGCACTTTGGGAGGCCGAGGCGGGTGGATCACCTGAGGTCAGGAGTTCAAGACCAGCCTGGCCAACACAGTGAAACCCTGTCTCTACAAAAAATACAGAAGATTAGCCGGATGTGGTGGCACACACCTGTAATCCCAGCTACGCGGGAGGCTGAGGCAGGAGAATCGCTTGAACCCAGGAGGCGGAGGTTGCAGTGAGCCGAGGTTGCACTCCAGCCCGGGCAACAGTGGGAGACTCTGTCTCAAAAACAAAACAAAAACCCCACGATCAAAGGCACCACAAACCAGGATACTCCCATGGCTCTTTATGCCTTTTAAGACAAAAACTATCAGTGCGTAGAAAAGGCAGTGAAAATGGCAATGAGGGCTACTAGTGCATTGCCCATTGCTTTTTACTTTCTAGGAAGGAATTTGTCAGTCCAAAAGCAGAAACGTAAAGTGACTGCAGCTAGTCTGTGCAGATGCTAAGGACTGACCTTGACCTTCCAGTAGAGTGAGCCTGGACATGATTTGACCTCGTTTTGCAGAGGCTGCCCAGCCCTGCCTTTGAATCTGGCTGTTGATGATCTCCTGATTGAGGAGCAGATCCAGGACACCCAATCTGAACCACTGCAGAGAATTCTTAATCATTCCCAGGGTGGAGCCCTGACCCAAGCTGCACTCACTTTTGCTGTTCTCAAGCATGTCTATATAGGCTTTTGTTGGTGCATTGATTCTTTCACCAGTGACTTGAGCAACTGTTGTGCGCAAAAAAAGCACCCTAATGGCATTTATCAAGGATAGGGAGCGTCAGCAGCATTGTTGACCATATGTTTAGAATCTAACAAAAGCTAGGCCATGGCTTTAGAGAAAACTTGCCAGCAAGTTATCTGCACTCTGTTCTGGTTTAAAATTTGTGTAACTTTGTAAGTGAATGGGATGGGGAGGGGAGATAGTTTCAGAAGAGAATGTTCTCTGAGTCTGTGCATAGTATAGAGTAAGGGGCTTCTGTCCTGAGCTGAAGGTGGAGGAGAAAAGATGGTAGGAATGAAAGGCGTGGAAGACATGCTATCCAGTAGCAACTTGGCTCTCACCTCCCTCCGTTTCTGACGTTGAAGATGAAATGGGGTTACCCTTCAGGTTTCTCTGCCATGATTTCAGATCAGGGGTTTGGCTTTTTCTGCTCCCTCATCAAACTGATTCTATCCCAGATTAGCCATCCTGAGGTCTGCAGGGGAGGAGGAACCAGCAGACCAGGCTTCCCTACTTCTCTTCCCCGATTCCCTCATTTCCCTCAACAAGTAGCAGGCTGTGTTGCTGTTTTCTCTGGTTGCTAAAACAACATTGCTTACTTCTGTCCCACCAACAATCCCAGCCAGAGACTTGAGACTGAGGTGAATACACAAGATGAATTCAGAAACCTCATCCCTGAGATCTTTCAGCCGAGTTTTTGAGCCAGTGTCCCACATTGTCCTGGTTCCATTCCCCTCTCAGCAAACACTCTTCATTCATCCCTTTTCCCCTTGGAACTGAAGTCACTAGTTGCTGTAAAATGCCAGCGAGATGTCCAGGCAAAGTGGCATGAGTGAGAGGGAGGAGGCTTCAGAGCTCTTTGGAGGACCAAGAAGCGCAATGGACCACAGGTGCTTCCCCTCAACGCTGCTAAAATAATGAGGGGCAGGCGCTTCCGTGGTGGGTCTTCCTGCAGTCACAACTGTTTCCCAACCGCTGTGTCACACACTCTACTGCTACCCCTTCCTAGCCCAACCTGGCCTGGGGCAGCTGCATTTCAAAGAGAGGACTTCCTCTGTTCTTTATTTAGTCCCAGGCTTAAATTCTACTACATTCAGAAGGGGAGGCGCCGCTGTCGCTGGGAAAGCTGGGCCGGGGCCGGAGGGAGACACAAGGCGGAGATTTCCCAGACCACAGAGTCGAAGTTGTAAAGTTAGAAACCTGGTAGGGAACAGCTGCGGGAGCCTCCTGGGTGGGAAATGTCCTACCTCCCCAACCCCTGCGGCTGCACTTTCACGGGGCTCCCCCCAGGGGGCGCCAGGCCCCGCCTCCACCTTTCTCTGCCTTCTCTTCAGTCGCTCAGTAAATGCCCAGTGTACTCGGTGGGCCAGGCGCTGTGCTGGATCTATTCAAACATAACACACATATTTAATGGAAGGTCAAACATGTTAAGAATTGAAGTACAGTGAGATACATATGATGGTAGACATGAACTAGTGTCCTAGCCAAGTGTTCCTCAAAAGACCCATTCGGACGAAGCGTCCCTCACTAGCCATGACCATTTACTTCTCTTTGTTTCCCTTATTTCTACCCTAGCCACCACCCCGCAGCACCAGTGACCACTCACTATCTCCAGTGCCTTCTGCCTCAGAGATTGCGAATGAATGGTGCCCAGGCTCTTCCCAGCTGAAGAAGTGGGAGGCAGAGTGCCCAGCTGGAGAGACCAAGCACCCGTCCCTTTAGTTCACAGCAGAGCCAGGGTTTCTGACCCCTCCCTGCTGCGACCAACCCCACCCCGCCCCCACTGCCGTGTTTACAGCGCCTTTTCAGCAGTCCCCATCCCACTCCCCAAAGCTGCCAAATGGGTTTATTTTTACCTACTGGGTTGGAAAAGGGGCAAAGGCTGAGGCTGGGGCAGTTCTGTGGCGCCAGCTGGGGCTTAAATACAATGAGAAAGTCCCACCCTGCCAGCTCTGCGTGAAGAGAACCCAGTAGGAAATAAATAGCGCTGTGTGGCCTGCCTGGATGCCTGACCTGCATATGTCTGCCTGGACTCCAGCCCGTCACATGAGCCGAGGCGGGTTAAAAAGAGAGGTCGGGTGATCTCCCAGCTCAGGTATCTGTCCTGGCATGAGGAGCTGTGGGGTGAGGGTGCCAGCTCTTCTTTACAGGGCCTGGTGGACAGGGAGGCCCAGTGGGCAGGGGCAATTCGGGCCAGGGAGGGAGTGGGCCAGGAAGGGAGCCGGACAGGCGGACTTTGCCCCAGTGCCAGTCCGCCTCCAGCTATCAGCCTCCAGCTGTGGGCACTGGGAAAGGGTGATAACGTTCGTAAGGACACTGTGACTGCCTAACGTTGGTAAGGGCAGATGACTGGAAGGGAGAAAAAGCTTGGCAGAAGTTCCAGGACTAAATCTTAATTTGGCCAAAGCCGTTGTTTCCGTCACACCCCACCCGGTGCGTGCGCGCGCACACACATACACACACACACACACACACACACCATTGCATATCTTTTTCTTTCCCATAGCTTTGACCCCCTTCATGCATTCCTGCCCCCTCCTCCACCCCTTCCAGCTCAGAATGCTAGCATCTGCCTATCTCCAGCAACACAGACACTTCTCCCTCCTCCCACGCCTCTCTCCTGGGACTCAGGCCTGTGGCTGCTTCTCCTTTCTAGGCCTCAGTTTCCCCTTAGGCAGCATGTCTCAGATCCCACTCCCAGGGCCCTCTAGGCAATTTAGGCCAGGAGACAGTGGGAGGCTCCTGGGAGAAGTTTCACTTCTTTTTACTGAAGTTCCAGAACTAGGTTAAAGGATTCAGCAAGCTGAAGACCTCCCTGTTCAGATCTGAGTTCCCTGAGATGTTGGGGGACCTTGAGTCAAGAGGCTCATTTGCTCAGATCCTGTTGGTGAGGAAAGTACCACATATATTGTGGTTGGACCAGTGCAACCCCCAGAACACCTGTTCATTGCAGTGGGCTGGCTGGATGGGGGCGTCTAGGGATCCTGAAGGGACAGAAAACTTGCTCTGTGGGATGATACAGTGCTGTGGAATGGGGAGTGGAGGGAACAGGAGTTGTCGTAGGCCCCAAGATGCCTGAACTCCAGGAGCCCGAGCTAGAGCGATGGCCATGGCATGGGCAGGCAGGACACATTCAATAGCTCTCAACTAGATAATAGTTTTTTTTTTTTTTTTTTTTTTTTTTTTTTTTTTGAGATGGAGTTGTGCTCTTGTCGCCCAGGCTGGAGTACAATGGTACGATCTTGGCTCACTGTGACCTCTGCCTCCCGGGTTCAAAGATTCTCCTGCCTCAGCCTCCCAAATAGCTGGGATTCAAGCATGCACCACCACGCCTGGCTTATTTTTTGTATTTTTAGTAGAGATGGGGTTTCACCATGTGGGCCAGGCTGGTCTCAAACTCCTGACCTCAAGTGATCTGCCTGCCTTGGCCTCCCAAAGTGCTGGGATTACAGGCATGAGCCACCGTACCCGGCCAATAGATTTTTTTCAAGAGAGAAATTGTCCCTCCTCTGTAAAAAACCAACTGCAAGTTTACATATCTAATTGGTCTAGAAAAACAATGGACATATAGGAGGGAAACCAGTATAATTTGTAATTTCAAGGACTATTCTGGAACTCCAGACTCCATGGAGATTAATCCTAACACTGGGGACAAATGCCCGTTTTCTCTGGTTGGGAAATTTAAGAAATCAAGGTGGAACTGGGCCATATGCAGAAGCATCTGACTTCCTGGAATATAATCAACAAATGTGATTTTGAGCCAGGTTGGGATCAATGCACCAATGTCAAGCAGGCATCTGGGGAGCCCTGACAACATGGAGCTAGATGTGGGGGTCAGAGACATTCCTGAGGGTACTGTATCTAATCCCCCTCAAGGTAGGATAACTGGGTAGTTGAAAGAAGACACCATTTATAAAATGTGGGCAGGGTTTCGGGAAACTACTAAGGGACAGTGAAGTACACCCAGGATAGCCACATGGGGCAGAAGGAAGGGAGTGGTTGCTGGAATCTTAGCGAGCAATAGCCGTGGATGAGGCTGTAGGAGAGAGCTGCCTGCCTGACAGAAGCTGTGGCTTTTGGTAGAGGATGGCAGGCACTGCAACCTCTGGAGAGTGGGGAGAAATCACGGGAATAAATGTGCTGGCCTCATCCTAGTGCCAGCTTATCTTACTCTTGTGCCTCCCATTGGCCAAACTTAATAGGAAGCCACGTCTGGTTGGCATAGTCAAAAAATGCCATCCTTGGCCAGGTGCAGTGGCTCACACCTGCGGTCCCAGCACTTTGGGAGGCCAAGGCAGGAGGATCACTTGAGCCCATGAGTTCAAGACCAGCCTGGGCAACATAGTGAGACCCCCATCACTAAAAAAAAAAAAAAAAAAAAAAAAAGCCATCCTCGTGGCACACAGAGCACAGTGTAGAAGGGTGGAGAGTGGATCCAGAGGGGCGAAGAGTATATATAGCAAATCTCTATGCTCCTAAGCAGGCAATTTCATCAGCATCAAGAAACTTTATGTTTTTTTTTCTTTACGGCCAGGCGCAGTGGCTCATGCCTGTAATCCCAGCACTTTGGGAGGCCGAGGCGGGTGGATCACAAGGTCAAGAGATCGAGACCATCCTGGCCAACATGGTGAAACCCCGTCTCTACTAAAAATACAAAAATTAGCTGGGCATGGTGGTGTGCACCTGTAGTCCCAGCTACTTTAGACTACAGGCATGCACCACCATGCCCAGCTAATTTTTTTGTTTGTTTTGGTAGATATGGGGTCTTGCTATGTTGCTCATGCTGATTTTGAACTTCTAGCCTCAAGCAATCCTCCCAACTTGGCCTCCCAAAGTGCAGGGATTAGTGAGCCACTGCACCCACCCGGCAGTAAACATTTTTTTGAGCACAAACCATGCACAGCCATTTTGCTGTGTACCAAGGATAAAACGCAGAAATGGATTTTCAGCAACCTGGTAGTCCAGCTGGGAGACAGAAGCAGAAGTGTTCAGGGAAGGCTTCATGGAAGAAGTGGGAATGTGAGATGGGGTGGAGGAGGGGATTGGAGGACAGGTGAGCAGAGCGCTGGGAGTACTTTCCTTCACTGTAGCAGAATGCCATTCAGCAACGTGATCCAACCCAAGGTCAAGTTTCAGATCTTCCATCCCTGAGATTTTACATAATAGGCATGGTTAAAGATCCCCATGTGACTGTAGCCATGTGACTCCACATATTATGTCCACCTCACCTGGGAAGGATCAGTTTACCTAAATGTCATTCCTGCTGGGTTCTCTGAATGACAGCTTTCTTCCAACTCCAAGAGTGATGTCCTAATTAATCAAGCAATCCATCAATAAAAATTCACCGGCCTCATAAGTAGAAGGCACTGGGAACTTGGGCTACACCTCTTCAGAGCACCTCTTCTTCTCAATGAACTCACATTCTAACAGAACAGAGATATGTAGAAATGATTAAAGTGTGTTTGGTAGGAGGTGTAATGGAGGTACGAGTAAAGTTCTGGGAAAATGCAGTGGAGAGAGTGACTCATTCCTAGAGGTGTTAAAAAAAGGCTTCAGAGAGGTAATATTTGCACTGCAACTCCATTAATGAGTAGGACTTGCTAGGCAGAGGAGGGAATTCCTGGCAGAGGACTTGAAATGTGTGGAAACAGCAAGAAGGTGAGAAAGGATGGTGAAAAATTAAGGGTGGCCAGAGCCTAGGATGGCAGTAATTGAGTCTAGTGGAAAAGCTGTGGGATGGTTTAAAGGGATATTATAGCTCCAGTTAAGGAGTTCACCAGTTAAGCAGACAAATAAGGAACCAAAGATGTTCTAACGCAAGGGAGGGACACAATGAGCTTCTTTTTGGAAAGGCAATTTTCTAGGAGGAGATGGCACTGTTCAAATGCAAGCAATAGGACCTGAGACAGGGATCTGTTCCTCTGCTCCTCTCGGGGCCCCACCCCACATCCCACCTCCTCACCTCCCCATCCCTATCTTTCTCCAGAGAACAGTTGTTATTTGAAATCTGTTACCATCCTGATTTTGCAACTAAAGAACGAGGCCAAATAAATGAGCTTATTTCCTCTTCTAGGACAATGTGGGTTGAACACCCAGGAGGACATTTCCCCTTCCTCCAGTTTTTACCCCATTCCCAAATTTGACGACCGAGAGAATGAGATGAAACCTTAAGTGGAACAGCCAGTCTGTGGGACTCAGGACCTGCCAATCCTAGAGGAACCAGCCAACCCCAGAGCTTGTCAGTTTCCCCAGGGCTCGTTCCACATTTTGTGACAATTCCCCCAGGTCTAAGCTGAAAAACACCAAAAAATAGGCCAGCTCTTTTCCATTTAATTAGCCATTCCTCCAAGGATGCCAGGTGGAATGAAGTACGAGCAGATGCATGGGGACAAGAGAAGGCGGGAGTAGATGCTAAATGGGGTTCTGTGAGCCCAGGCTCACCTCTACCAAGGCTGCTTCTTAGAATAAGGAGCTCAAGAGGCAGACGAAGGGGCTGCAGCCTTTGGGCTTGCAAGCCAAGGGTTTCAGGCACTGGGCACGGAGGGGAGCCGGCATGGCCAGTGAGGAGGCCAGAAGGGTGGGAGCAGGTGCCGTGGGAGCAGGTGCTGGGGCAGCTGTGCAGGGTCTCTAGGGCAGGAGGAACCGCTGCTTCCTCCGCAAGGGCGAATGCAGGGTCGCCTGGGGCTCACCCGCCCTAGTCCGGCTCCTGTTTCAGGGCTGTGGGCAGCCAACAGACCACACCGGCAGCCTTGTGATAGCAGCCAACTGAGGTGCTGGAGTCTATTTTTGGAGCTCTTAAGAGTAGGGGGAACTGCCAGCTGCCTGGGACCAGATGATCTCTGCAATGCCTTCCTTATCTAAAACAGGGTGACGCGTGCTAAGCAAATGCAGGCAGCACTCGGGCAAGGGAGAGAGAAAAAGACCCCTTAGAGCCCTGAGGGTCTCTCACCCTTAGCAAATACCTCCTTAGCGCCGCAGAAAGACCACCGATGTGGAGCAACTACCCCCCCTGGTGGTGAATATCGGGATAAGATTACACAGGGGCAGCTTACTTGGCCCTCACTTGGTCTTGCAATTTCTCCCCCAAGTCTCCGAAAGGTGACTGGGAGCCTGCGGTGTGAGTCCAGGGTGATTCCTTTTCTTTCTAGCTTCCTTCTTTTTCTCCTGTTTGCAGTTATGGTCCCTAGCCAGAGGCTTTCAACTTTATGGATCAACGTGGCACAGTGGAGGAAGCATTGGCACTGTGCCCTGAATCTGAGTTTGAATTTCTTTATTTAAGCCTAGCTGTTTCCATATCTGTAATTTGGAGATGATGCTAGAGGCACTGTCTGCCTCCCAAGGAGGCTGTGAGATCCAATGTGAACCACTAATCACAGACAAGGAAAGAGGGATGCTTCCTGGTCCCACGACCCAGTTAGTTCCATTGCTGGCTAGGGTGATCTTCCCTGTCAGAAGCCAGCATCACTGTCACCCATGCCTGGTCCTGAGATACCCCACAAGGCTCAGCTCCTCGTGGCTGCTAGGATTCTTTCATTCTGGTCAGGAAGTCACCTTTCCAGCTGCCTAGGCTGATGGCCAGAGGAGGACGGGATGACATAGTGATTACGGCACTCAGGCTGGAAAGACATAGGGAGGAGTCGTGGGCCTATTTGTTGTTGTTGCCACTTAACGGTCTTATTATTGACATTTATTTTTAGGTATCTTACCGGATATTTCTTTTATGCACTGTGACTCTTTGTCTATCAGATGCTGGATTTTGTTGGTGAGACACAAGACAGACAACAAATTCTTGTTCTCCCTAAGGGAGATACTTCGCCCATGCTTGTGACTCTCTTTCCACAGGTCAGTTAGTGGAGCTTTTGCTATAGCTTCTTTTCTTTTCTTTTTGTACTGCTGGCTTAAAAACAAAAATGAAGTGAGTTGTCTGAATGGTCTGAAAGGTCAATTCTTTGGGAGCAATGTTGCACTGTGTGTTTAAAAGTTATTTTCAAGAGTTTTGCTAGGTGTACCTCAATTTTTTTATTGTGGCAAAATACAACACGAAAGTTACTATTTTAATGATTTTTACATGTACAATTCATTGGCATTAAGTACATTAACAATGTTGTGCAACTATCACCATCATCTGTCTCTAGAACTTTTTCATCATCTCCAACAGAAGCTGTACTGGGCTGCCACTATTAAAGAACCATAAAGAAACTATTAGCTTCTTTATGACTTAAGCCACTGCTAATTATCTTTTCAACTGCACGCATTCTCTCCTTCTGGTCTCCCTAGACTGGGCACAAGAGTAGTGGCTACTGTGTTCTGGCTCCTTCTCCAGGAGAATTAATCAGATAATACAGCAGAGAAGGGGGCTGGGGCTTCCTCGGTTTCCTATAGTTGCTGAATTCTTTGGCAAGAGGGGTGCCTCCAGGGGTCCTGAATGTCTCTCCCCAAATCAGAACCAGAGCTGACCCATAGCTTAGCTCTGGGCCTGATGTATAATGGGCACTTAATAAAGATTTGTTTGATAAATGAATCTGGACAGATAGATTTGCCATCCCTGGAAAAAGAAACTTTATGGCTGCTCATAGTCACAATGAATTGACAAGGACATGCACTTTGGGGTCAGAAAGATCTGGGTTCACATGCTGGCCCTATTCCTTACTAACTATGTGGCTCATTTGTTGTTGTTGAGCCACAAAATAGGAATAACAATTCTTACCTTATGGTGTGCAGTTTGAATGAGGCACTGTACATGAGGTACTTTACCTTAGAGTAGTAGAAGCTCCATGATGTTAGTTCTGTCTCCCTTCCATCTACTAGAAAATCTCATAGACGCATCTCCAGAAATGACTTTCTCTTCTCAGTGCCAGTTCCTTTTCCTATTGCCTCACTTATTGTCAGTTCCTAAGAGTGAGAATCCTCCCTATTTTCTGAACTCTAACCTTAGCCCTTTCAAGTTAGGATTCTAATGCTGTTAAAATGTGAAAGGGAAATGATACTTTCTTTGTATTTTGAAATTGAGCCTCCTCAATTTCTATTTTATTGGATGGATTTGTGTTTTCTTTTCTCTTTTCTCTCTCTCTCTCTTTTTTTTTTTTTGACATGGAGTCTCACTCTGTCACCCAGGCTGGAGTACAGTGGTGCCATCTTGGCTCACTGCAACCTCCGCCTCCTGGGTTCAAGCGATTCTCTCACCTCAGCCTCCCAAGTAGCTGGGATTACAGGTGTGCGCCATTACACCCAGCTCATTTTTTTTTTTTTTTTTGGGACAGAGTCTCACTCTGTTGCCCAGGCTGGAGTGTAGTGGTGCAATCTCAGCTCACTGCAACCTCTGCCACAGGTTCAAGCAATTCTCTACCTCAGCCTCCCCAGTAGCTAGGACTACAGGTGTGTGCCACTACACCCAGCTAACTCTTGTATATTTAGTAGATACAGGGATTCACTATGTTGGCCAGTCTGGTCTCGGACTCCTGGCCTCAAGTGATCTGCCTGCCTCAGCCTCCCAAAGTGCTGGGATTACAGGTGTGAGCAACTGTGCCCGGCTATTTTTTTGTATTTTTTAGTAGAGATGGGGTTTCGCCATGTTGACCAGGCTGATCTTGAACTCCTGACCTCAGGTCATCCACCTCGGCCTCCCAAAGTGCTGTGATTACAGGTGTGAGCCACTGCGCCTGGCAGGATTTGTGTTTTCTTATGCACATTATATGTTCCCTTTCTCTCTTCCCGTGCCCTCACCCTCACGGCCCACCCCCGCCTCCAATGCATAATCACTGGCACAAGCTGCTTCTCTCACCCACTAAACTGAAACTATCATATCTTTTACTATTTCCAAATCCAAGAACTTGGCCACATTCCCCTGGGACAGAGGGCACAGTGCTTGTCATAGGCACTCAGGTTTTAATAATAGCCAGGATTATCAATCATTCACAATGCCTCTTTCATCCACCCCTTCCTTCCAATTACTTGGCACATTTGTTTTCACCTCCAAATTCTAAGATAAAGGCATGGAGTAAATTATTTGTGGAAATTAAGTGAGCTGGCTAAGGTCTGTGCCCTGTTGGATATATGACTCTGTCTACCATGTGGAGTAGTTGGAAAAGTTAAAACCCAGAGGAAAGGAATGCACTTCAATTTCAAACCAGTAAATATTCATTGGGTGCTATGAATATTCAAGGCTTTGGGGCAATATGAGCTTATGAAATCCGCAAATCTGATGGCAGAGATTTTAAAATAGTATTTTAGAATAGTCTCTTAACTAATATCCCAGTCACCATTTGTCCGCTCCTCAATCTAATCTACACAACACTTACAGTTTATATAAATAGTGCTCATGACTTAGGGGTCAAGACTGTGAAGAGTCCCATGTACTCTAGGGAGTTCGGCCCATTTCTCTAGGCTCTGCAGAGCTATTCAAATATTTTTAAGCCCCCTGGAATCAAATGATCAGATCTGCATTTTAAAAAATTATTGGGGTGATATTGGGAGAAGGGATTGGAAAGGGGAAGACCAGAAGCAATCAGGGGGCTGGTGCCATAATCCAGATGGAAGCTGGTGATTGCCTGAAGCAGGGCAGTGGCATGGGAATGGAGAGAAGGGAACAGTGGGGAGGTGACATTAGCTGGAATTGTAATTGATTATTGGGGGTGAGAGACAGTGAGGAGTCAAGGTTGACTACCAGCATCAGCCTTTGGCAACCAGATGGAGAGTGGTACCTTCTCTGAGTGGCAGGATGAAGGAGGGTGCATGTGTATGTGTACAGTGTAGATAGAGTCAGTTCTGTAGATATTGAACTTAAGCTGTCTGAAAATAGTAGTGAAAGTCCACTATGGGTATGAGTTTAAGAAAAGCATTTGGGTTGAATTTGTAAATTTGGGGGTCACGGGTGTAGATTAGCTGGTAGTTGAAACCTGGGAAATTGTATAAAATGATTAGTAAAGACAGTCAAGGGAGGAGCCCTGGAAAACCTCAACACTTTAGAGGGAGGTCGGGGAGAAGAGCAATTGAAGGAAACTGAGGAGAAGTGGGCAAGGATGGAGAAGTAGAATTCAGAGTGTGAGGTCCTGATAATCAAGGGATCCTGTGCTGCAAAGAGGCCCAGGACAGAGTTTTGAAGGAAGAAGGAAGGGTTGGGGCAAAGTGTGAAATTCAGCAGAGAGATCTAAACTGAGATGGTGAGCTAAGATAAGGAGATAGGAGTGAGTGGCCGAGGCAAAAGCCGAATTTCAGAAGAGTTGAGTGCTCAGGAGTTGAAGAAGTGGAGACAGGAAGTATAGTTAAATTGCTCCTGTAGTTGAGTTTGCTAGGAAAGGAACAAGAGGAAACCAGGCAGGTGTCAGGAAGAGGCAGGACAGCAGGCAAGAAATACTTAAAGATGTTACAGACAGGGGAAAGTGTCACTTGAGTGGAAATGGAGCAAATGCTGTTCCCTACTCAAAACCATCCCCCTCGCTTGTTGGGCCCCATGATGTGTCTGTAATCTCAGCACTTTGGGAGGTTCAGGCCGAAGGATCCCTTGAGCCCAGGAGTTTGAGTCCAGCGTGGACAACCCAGTTGAAGCTTCTTTCTCTAAAAAACAATACCAGAACCAAAAACCCATCCCCCTTTTCCTTCCTTGTGACAGAACCCATACCTGGTTCAGCAGGTGGGTAGCAAAGTGCCAGGGGAAGGTTGGTTCCTCCCCGACCTGGGGAACATTCTGGTTCTTTTGTGCAGCCATTGGTTTAGGAGTGGGCATGTGACCCACTTCTGGCCAATGGGACATTATGGGAAGCCAACTGAAGTTCTCTGGGAAATATTTTTCCCTTGATAAATACCATAATTTTGGAGGAAATTTTATTTATTTATTTATTTATTTATTTATTTATTTATTTATTTAAGACAGGGTCTCACTCTGTTGCCCAGGCTGGAGTGCAATGGTACGATCGCAGCTCAGCGTAGCCTTGATCTCCTGGGCTCAAGCAATCCTCCCACCTCAGCACCCCTGGAGCAGCTGGGACGAGGCACACACTACCACTCCCAGCTAATTGATTTTTATATTTTATAGAGACGAGGTCTCTGTATGTTGTCCAGGTTGGTCTTGGACTCCTGGCCTCAAGCGATCCTCATGCCTCAGCCTCCCAAGGGGCTGAGATTATAGGAGTGAGCCACTGAGCCCAGCCAAGACTTCAATTTTTTTTTAATTTTACTTTTATTTTTTATTTCACCCTTGCCTCTTTTCTTGCTCTGTTGAATCACGCCATGGGAAGATGTGAGACTTAGAGCTGTTGCAGCTGTCTTGCAACAATGAAATGATACGCTGAGCTGGATGGTGGAGAGGTCCTGTCTGCTGAGCATGGCAAAGCAGAGGACGGTCAGACCTGGATCCTTGATGGAGCTTGAGGACTTTGTTGAGCTGCTGAACAACCCGAGATCACCTCCCTTTAGTCTTGTTAAGAAACTATTAGCATCTTTATGATTTAAGCCATTGCCAGTTGTCTTTTCAGCTGCATGTGTCCTAACTGATATAGGATGGTTCTCATATTCTGGATCCAAGGTAATTTAGGCTGGTTTTTAAATGAGATTAGGGTACCAGTAAGACTTTTTGAAATGTTGAGGTAAACCATCTTTGACTGTGGTTTCTTCCCTAAAGTAGCACTCAAGGCCATCATTCTTTAAAACAATCCTGATTGTTTAAACAGACCAATTACTTTGCTATGGGTAGTGAAGATTATGGAAGTCAGGCCTTTCTGCCTTTTTTGGTTGAAGCCAAGTCAAACTAAGCCTTCCAAGCAAGAGACACCCATTTGTCCTCTCCACAGCTTCTCATAATTATTTCCATGCCTTATTGATACGTTGAGAAGTAAACCCTCCTAATTATTGCAATTGGCTACATTTTTATTGTAATATGAGATAAGACTTTGGATATCATGCTTTTCTCTAGAATTTAAGACAAAGGAACTCTCTAGACTGAGAGTTCAAAAGGCTGAGCTTTTGTCTAGAATGTGAGCCTAATGGGAAAGGCGAGATATTTGCAAGGGAGTCATTGCACGCGTACTCAGCAAGCACAGACTGCTCCTCTTGGGGCTACTGAGGAGGGCACAGGTGACTGGGAATGGAGTATCTGCCCTTGAGAAATTGACAACTTGGGAGAAAAAAAAGTCCTCAAAAGTGACGAATAAAAGCCCAAGTATAACAAGCATCATAAAGGATGGATTGGAAAAGCACGGGGTTGAAGGCAAGGAATCTAGTTAGTGAGCTAGTGGAATATTCTAGGTGAGAGAAATCTAGGGCAGTGGCAGGGGAGATGGAAAAGAGGGCAGGATACAGGAGGCCTCGCTGAGATAGAGTCAGCAAGAATTGCCAGCTGATTAGATGTGGGATGTGAGGAGAGGGGTGAATAAAAGGACAAGCCTCCTGAAACAACAGTGGGAGAGATTTTAACAAATCGTCTGTATTGTCTTCTAGGTATGGGGGGAGGATACGAAGACAAGAAAAACATCTAGATCATGGTTCTCAAACTTTCATTTAGCTGAGGAATATCTTCTTCAACAAAGCCATCTACATACAGCCAATATATTTGGGGTAGAATGTGTTTTTTTCCCTCCCCTTTCCTTGTTTAGGAGTTGGGCATGCACCAGGGTAGGATAACAGAAGACAGCACAATTGTTCTGTGCAATGATTCGGGGAGGTTCTATGCAGGGCCAGCTTCATGGGCATGCAAGCCATGCAGTTGCACAGGGACCTGCATTTATAAGGACCCTGTGTGGGTTTAATACTCACTTGGAATTCTCTTCTTTTTTTTCCGAGACGGAGTCTTGCTCTGTCACCCAGGCTGGAGTTCAGCGGCGCGATCTCCGCTCACAACAAGCTCCGCCTCCCGGGTTCATGGCCGTTCTCCTGCCTCAGCCTCCCAAGTAGCTGGGACTATAGGCGCCCGCCACCATGCCCGGCTAATTTTATTTTTTTTGTATTTTTAGTAGAGACGGGGTTTCACCGTGTTAGCCAGGATGGTCTTTATCTCCTGACCTCGTGATCCGCCCTCCTCGGCCTCCCAAAGTGCTGGGATTACAAGCATGAGCCACCGCGCCCAGCCTGGAATTCTTAATAATTTCTGAACAAGGTGCTATGCATGTTTATTTTGCACTGGGTCCGGCAAAGGAGCTAACTGGCCCTGAACAGAGGTAGGGAACTAAAGAAACTCGTCTTTTACAGGCTCGGAGATGCCAAGACAGCCAGGGTGGAAATGCATATGAATGATAATGTCCTAATAGTAGTAGTCTATTTCACAGGGTTGCTGCAAGTGTTGAATGAGAAAATATGTGGAAAGTGCTTAGAACAGTGTCTGGCACATAGGGAATGCTGTGGAAGTGTTTGATATCATTACTGTTCCCTCCTTGTACTGGTTCAACACCTGACAGCCTGAGGTTGATTATTCAAAGGGTCACAGTGGGCTTTTCTCATTTTGCCATTTCTAACCTGTCGCTCACCATCCAGCCCCAGGCTTATGATTGTCCTTTGGGGGAAAAACTCCAACAACAATAATTATCACAATAAATACATAGGTGAGATCACATCCTCTCTTGATCCTTAGTGTAGCTAGCTGGTGCTTCAGGGTGTGTCTGTGTGCTCTGTGTGTCTTTGTTTGTGTCTGAGAGGGAGGTTTTTTTTTTTTTCATTTAATTTTAATTCAATTAATTAGAGGCTCTCTCTGGTGGTTTCATTTTGTTTTTCTTTATCTGCCTTTTTGGTTCATATAGAGAGGACCCTGGAACCACCTGCTTCCTCCCTGCCACCGCATCTCCTCAGGTCCCCAGGGGAAGCCAGGATCTAAAGGATGACTGTGTCACCATTGTCATCAAGATAATGGCTCCCTCCCCCGCTTCCCTCCACTCCTATCTCATTCTCTTGAGCCTGTGGAGTGTTCAACCTTTGTCCCTCGAGTATAACCCTTTACTGACGATAAAAAATTAAAATACTGGCTCAACACCTCTACTCCACAAAGCTGTTGTCTTGACCAAAGTCTGAAAGCTGCCCCTCCTACCCCTATTCTAATCTTAGACATTCCCAGCACATTCTTAGTAAGAGGGAACTCTCTCTCATTGTCCTAGGATTTTAAGTCTGCAAGAACTACGCATTTTTTTTTTTCCTTAGCAGAAGCAGTTGTACTTTTTCCTGACAACTTTGCAAGTTCCCCATAAAGTTGGAAATTCCCTTCCTCGTTACAGCTCTTGATAGATGCAGAAGAAGCCTAGTCTGGTCCTGTCTTCTCTCCTGACCTGCTGTGTAACCCTGGGAAGTTAGCTTAAATGTTTTTGGGCCTCAGATCACAGAGATTAACTTGACTGGGGACAGACTGAAGGCTGAAAAGTGTTTGGGAATGATTTATTTTTAGAGGACCTTGGGAGAAGGGTTTTACAAATGTCTCTAAGGTAAGAATAGCCATTTGGGGAGTTACCAAGCCACTTAGATTCCCCCTCTTGAAAAAATGAGTTTAATAATTTCCATTGCTAATTTCTATGTCCCCACCCTTTCCTCCAAGCCTGCCTCCACCCTCAGCTGTTGATTGATGGAGTAGATGTGCTCTACTCCCCCTCCCACTGATGCACACACTTCTGGGAGGCCCTATATAAATAGAAGCCAAAGGCAAGGCTGCAGAATTATTATTATCATTATGATGATGATTATGTTTTCAGCATGAGAAACAGGAAGTGAAACTGACTAAAATGCCCAGTGATATGTGGCTGACCCTGTCTCCTCAGCTGGACCTAAAGGCAAAGGAGAAACTGGCCAAAGAAAACTGTAGCCCTGCCACAAGCTTTAACAACTTCTGGTGGTGTGTGTGTGTGTGTGTGTGCGTGCGTGTGTGTGTGTTACAAGGAGTGTCTTTAAATAAGCAGCTTCTAGAACTTGTGATCTTTCAACCTTATTTTTATGCCCAAGCTTCCCTCTTCATGTGATATCCTCAGAGTTCTTCCTTACTACTTCCTTCCCCATTTCCTAGAGAGAGCTTCTCACGGCTGTCAGAAGACGTTAAAGGAGAAGTCCAATGATTAATTACTTCCCACTACACATGCCTTATCTACCCAGGCCAGGTCTGAGCTGTGTGCCTTTCTTGATCACCAGGTCTGTCTCCAGGGCAGACATATTCCCTGGGCCCCCGAGGCCTTTCTTCCCTCTCCCTTCAGGGGGCCACGTTTTCTCTTCTGCCTCACTGCTTGAGGCTCCATCTGCTTGGTTGATTATTCATGTCCTTTGTCTTTTTCAGGAATCGATTATGGATAAATGGTAGTTAGAAAACAGGGCTTCAGGGCCGATGTAATTATCCCACTTTGACATTTCCATTTTCAGCACCATGGCCTCTGGAAACACTGACACAGTGAAAATGACCTGATTTTCATACTACCTTGTTAGTTCAACTTCCTAGGGAGAAAAAAGCAGGCAGCTATGTGGGGAGTAAATGAACCAAGTTGGTGTTTCAGAAACGCCTCCTCATTTGGACAATATTCTGAAAAAAAAAATGCATAGGAAACAGAAGAGAAAAAGGCATCTGCGGGGGATAGCAAAGAAAGAGAAAGAAAGAGCATTTCAGCTGTGCAGGGCATTGGGCTCACATTCTGGTCCCTGGGCCCACACCTTTTTTATGGCTTTCATACCAAGATCTCGAGCTAGATTAATAGATTATTGGAATTTTGGGTTGGGAAAAACATAACTGTCTTATTCTCGCTATAATTTTTTCTGAGCCTAGAATAGGGGGTCCAGCGAAGTCCACCCAGGAGCTGGGATGGAGGATGAGGATCATAACAAGGTACCTGATTGAGGAAGAACAACTCTAGTATGGAGCTTTATGCCCCAAATTGCAGCAGTTATGAGTCTTACTCCCTGCATAGGAGAACATGGTGGCCGAGAAGACAGGTGTTAGTTAGGTCCCGGCTTTCTGCATTCAAATCCCCACTCCAGACCTTACTTTAAGTTGCTTAAATTCAATGGGCCTCAGTTTCCTCATCTGGGCCCCTGGAAGGATATTAGTAACACCTATCTTGCAGGGTTGTTATGGGGCATTGATTGAATCAACACCTGGAATCACAGGCATTGTAGGAACATAATAGGTGCTCACTAAAAGAGAGCTATTACCGTGAACTTTTAAATTTGTCTTTGTCTATGTGCCATTCACCATCCTCCATTTCATCCATCCAGCAAAAATACAAATGCCATATTCTGTGATAGGCGCTGGGCAAGTCACCAGGGATAGACACAAAGCAGAATATAAATCTTGTCAGAGGATTTATCCTCCCCAGGTTTCTCTTATTTCTTAATCCAGAGCAGAACACATAACAAGTTTGAACCCAATTTTCACTGTTCCTTGGTCCTGTTCCTCACCCATTCTCTCCATTTGCTTTTTCTGCTTCCTTGCTCTTTCTTTCCCAACTCTGTAGGAAGATAGGCCCCAGGTGTCTCCGCCAAGGAAGGTCCCTGGAATCCTGCCAGGCTCTTCTAGGACTTGTCTTGGTGAGGGAGCCCTGGGAGGGGCAGGTCCCCAGGGAAGCCTGTTGCTCCTCTCACTCAGCAATCCCTCTTGGGCCAGGCTCCCCTTCCCAGGCCCTCAGCTCTCCCACAAGATCTCTGGGGAAGCTGGAAGAGGGCCACTAGGCCCTGTAATAACCACACTTCTTCATGGTAAACAAGAACCAGATTCCTGGGGAGTGACGCAGGCAGGAGCTCTGTGGCTGAGGCAGCTGTGATTATACCAAGACATGAAGAAACACCTCTTGCTCAGCCTTGGCCTGCTTGGGGAAGGCCCAGGAGAGAAGCTGCCCATGTGTCCCTCTTTGCTACCCTTCTAGTCATTCTTGGCCTGAATTACAGGGGCCTTGGCACCAATTGGCTCTGCAGACACAAGTGGGCAACCATCAGCCCCGATCTTCCAACCAGACTAGGTTCCTCCATCACCTCTCCTTTTCTAGGATTTTCCCCACTCTCTCCCCTACTCATGTGTCTGACTCCCACCCTTGGCTGTCATCCTGCACTCCCTGTGCCTTCCTTCTTGAGGGAGAATCATGCATGTCCCTCACCAATGCCAGTCGAAGCCTTAGGCTCCTGTGCAGAGGCCTTGATCCTGGGCACCCAGGAATGAAGCTGCCCTGAAGGGGCACTGGCCCACAGGCTGTCAAAGCTGGTCCAGGGCCTTCATCTTCACAATGTGACTTCTGAGTGTAGGATCAGGTCTCCTGGATGTTTAGGCCAAGCACAGTTCTTGCTAGTTCCTAGATGGAAGGTTGAACTGGCTTAAATACTTCCAGGATACACAAGAAACTGGGGCGGGGAACTGGGTGGCTGAGGGCTTGGGTGGCTGAGGGCTTAGTTGGCCAGGGAGACATTTTACAAGATGCCGTTTAGGGCTTTTGCATTTTGTAGCATGTGAATGTATTAAAAGTTTTCAAAAAAAAGAATTCTGTGATCTTGTAAACCTCTTGTATGTCAGATATAGAGAATTTCTGGCCCCTGTCCTCATGGTGGAAGGGAGAGTGGGATAGTTGTGTGGAAAAGGCCTCATTTGGGTCAGACTTCAGGCTTAGAAGGGGCTGACAAGGGCAGGTGAGCATCTGAATGACTTAGAATCTTGCACGAGGAGGATAGTGTTGTTGAGTGTGATGGTCCTGGAGGGAGGAGGATGGGCCTGAGCTTCTGTCCAGGCCTAGAAGTACATTTGACTTTCTGTGTCTATGAATTTGACTACTTAGGTACCTCAGATAAGTGGAATCATATAATATTTGTCTTTTTGTGTCTGGCTTATTTTATTAGCGCAATATTTGCAAGGTTAGTCCATGTTATGGCGTGTATCAGAATTTCCTTTTTTTTGAGATGGAGTCTTGCTCTGTCGCCTAGGCTGGAGTGGTATATATATATATATCTGTTCCATTCTTTTTGGTGTATCCCCAGAAGTGTAATTGCTAAATCATATGGTAATTCTATGTTTAATTTTTTGAGGACCTGCCATACTATTTCCACAACAGCTGCACCATTTTGCATTCTCACTGGCAGTGCACGAGAGTTCCAATTTCTCCACATTTTAGCTAACACTTATTTTCTGGGTTTGTTTTTATTTTAGTAATAGCCATTCCAATGGGGATAGCCTTGAGAAGGTTTAAGCATGGTGCCCTGGGGCTCATAAATGGGAGAGATATATGCAGGAAGCCCTCATCTAGATGGTGACATTTGACCTGGGCCTCTAAGCATGGGCAAGAATTCTCCAGGTGGAGGAGGAAAACCACATAGGAGAAAGGCTTAACAAAAAAAGGAACGGAGAGAGACAAGAAACTGCATGGCCTGTTTAGAGGCAGCAGGTGGTTAGCACCAGCAAGAAGATAGGGTTTGTAGGGGAGGGTGTCAAGTTGTATGGCTAGAGGCAGATTTAAGGGCTAGAAATTCCTCTCAGGCTTTGGACTCTGGTCAATAGGGAGCTATTGGTAATGTATGTGAAAGTGTTGTGCAAACTTCAATACAGTTTATAAATATAAGAATTTAGAATACAAAGGAGAGAAATGTTTTTAAAGAAACAAAGTGTGGCTGGGCATGGTGTCTCATGCCTGTAATCCCAGCACTTTGGGAGGCCAAGGCAGGCAGATCATTTGAGGTCAGGGATTTGAGACCAGCCTGGCCAACGTAGTGAAACCCTGTCTGTACTAAAGATACAAAAATTAGCCTGGTGTGGTTGCATGTGCCTGTAATCCCAGTTACTTGGGAGGCTGAGGCACAAGATAGAGAATCGCTTGAACCCGGGAGGCGGAAGTTGCAGTGAGCTGAGATCATGCCACTGCACTCCAGCCTGGGCAACAGAGCAAGACTCAGTCTCAAAAAAAGAAACAAAAGTACTAAGATCAATGCACAATGCCTGCTGTGTATTACACAATATGGAAGTAGTGTCTGGCATTCATCTAGGAGAATCTTGGGTACCCATGGTGCTGGCACTGCCCCATTCCCTCCCTGTCAGCTCCCAAATACAAGGCTAACCAAATAGCACAGAGGGCCTGCCCCTGTTGACCTCCCTGGGTCAGGAGGGCTCCTGTTGTCCATTAAGTGGGACAATCATGAAGCCATCACAATTCCCTGCAGCCTCAACCTTTTAGGCTCAAGCAATCCTCCCACCTCAGCCACCTGAGTAGCTGGGACTACAGGCTCCTGCCACCATCCCCAGCTATTTTTTTTTTTTTTTTGTATAAACAAGGTCTTGCTTTTTTGCCCAGACTGGTCTTGAACTCCTGGTCTCAAGTGATCCTCTTGCCTTGGCCTCCCAAAGTGCTGAGATAATAGGCATGAGCCACTGCACCCAGTGTACACTCTCGTGGTACAATAAATGTACACCAGAAGTTCTGAGAGCCTAGTTTGTCTTTTTCTTTTTTTTTTCTTTGAGATGGAGTCTCACTCTGTCGCCAGGGCTGAAGTGCAATGGTGTGATCTCCACTCACTGCAACCTCTGTCTCCTGGGTTCAAGTGATTTCTCCTGCCTCAGCCTCCCTAGTAGTTGAGACTACAGGCACACACCACCACGCCCAGCTAATTTTTGTATGTTTTGTAGAGACAGTTTTTTTGCCATGTTGGCCACGCTGGCCTCAAACTCCTGATCTCAAGTGGTCCACCTGCCTCAGCCTCCCAAAGTGCTGAGATTACAGGCGTGAGCCACTGCACCTGGGTTAAGAGCCTAGTTTTTAAAGTCACACACCTACCTGTCTATATGATGGTGTAGAGGTGGTCTTTGGAGGGAAGGGACAGATTGATCTGTACATGTCCCTTTTGTCTCTACAATGTTGTAGTTTTCACCACTTCATAAGCAATGTGGGAGGAAAAATTAGGTCCTACTTCGATCTGTCATGGAATGAACAAAAACAAAACAAAATATAGTGTGTATATATATATAGTGTATATATATAAGTGTATATATAGTGTATATATATAGTGTGTGTATATATAGTGTGTGTGTATATATGTATATACAATACACGTATGCTACATAAATTATCTCACATATACCTCAAATATTTAGGTACTTCCTCAAAAGTTTACAAATGCTAAGATTCCAAACCCATTAATGCTCAAATTACTCTATTCATTGCCTTTAACTGTCTGTCTTAGTGGTAGGGACAGTCTCTGGAAGTTCTGAGTAAGTTGCAGTTGCAGACTGTCTCCTTCTCCTGAGCCATGCACACAGGCTGGGATGGCTTCCCCAGGTCGGCCTGGCAGGTGTCAGCTAGCTGGACCACTTTCAAGAGCATTTAAGAACATAGGCTTTGACACATGTGGAAACAGATCTTCCCCATCTAGTTGTGTGATGACTGGCTGTTATTTAACCTTTCTGAGCCACGTTTTCACTGATCAAAATACTGGAAATACTACTACTTAGAGCATTGTTGAGAAGATTGAATGAGATGGTTAGTATGAAAGTACCTGCTGCATAGTAACTGCTCACATTTATAGAGGCCAAGTACTATGTGCCAGAAACCATTGAAAATGTTACTCCTGTATTTAATCTAGGGAATATTATTCCATCCTTCATTATACAAACAGTACAATGAAGTGCAGTTAAGTATAGTAGTGAATAATGAGGTGGGATTAGAACCCAGGATTTGATTCCACCATGCTCTGCTGCCTCAAAGTTATGTTCTCATGTGAAGCTATGGATCATTATACCCTTAGGAAATCTCTACCCATTCCACATATACATGTGTATATCTCTCCCCTACCTTTTCTACCCTTCCACTTCCATTTACTTATCTTAAGCAAGGGAGAAAAATCCAGGCATCACCAGGTCACCAGGTAAGAACCTGATGATCCTTTTGGTTGACCCACCTTGATTGTGTTCCTAGATAGTTCCCCCTTTCCTCTCCTCCTTTCCCAATCATTGTCCAGGCTGTTACTCATCTAAGTAGCAACTGATATGCCAGATATAAGCTAGGTTGGAGGGCAATGCTTTTAATACAAGGACAACAGCCTTGGAAGCCTTCTTGAATACAGGTGGATATTTGCCTCTCTTCCCTACATTTCCCATTGTAAACTGTGGATTTAGCATTAGACATCCTGGCCAGGTGTGGTGGCTCACGCCTGTAATCCCAGCACTTCAGGAGACCAAGGCGGGCGGATCACCTGAGGTCAGGAGTTCGAGAACAGCCTGATCAACATGGTGAAACCCCGTCTCTACTAAAAATACAAAAATTAGCCAGGTGTAGTGGCAGTTGCCTGTAATCCCAGCTACTCGGGAGGCTGAGCCAGGAGAATTGCTTGAACTCGGGAGACGGAGGTTGCAGTGAGCCAAGATCGCGTCATTGCACTCCAGCCTGGGCAACAAAGCAAGACTCCATCTCAAAAAAAAAAAAAAAAAAAAAAAAAAGAATTAGGCATACTGTAGTCCTAATTACTCTCATTTGTAGTCCCTTTGGACCATATTATGTCTGTTGATGTGCAGAGGTGAAGTTTCTGTTCCCCTTTGGGTACTTCCTTCTTTCTCTTTCTATTCGCATTCTTTGCCACTGCCCCAGCTGTTCCCTGCCGTGGCATTAAACTATCAAAGGATGAAGTGCAGATGAGGGCACGGAGGGCACCAAGGGCACCGTGGGTGGGGGAAGGATTTTTCCCCTCTGGGATGTCTTAACTAGGGCATTACCAATGGCACTTGCTATGGGTAGAATTCCTTTCTGTGAGGCAGCCGTTAACACCTTCAGAGAGAGCTAAGATAGAAGGGATGATAGAGGCCATCCTGACCAATATTTTGAGGTCATTTTCTGGGTCAGAAATTTTTGTGACTGAGTCTTATGTATATATATCTGTCACTTTTGCTTTGGGGGAATTTCTCATTTTATCACAGAAATACTAGCCTATGACATGAAGACTATTTCTCTCTGGCTCTAAGGCATTTTTCTTTCCAAGAGTGGGTTTTTAGTGGACAGAGCTTCTTCTGTAAATCATGCTCCTTCTTGCAATATTTTGTTTGCGGTACTAGCAGTGGATACAAAGGCTGCTTTATCTGTGTTCATGCACAGATCCGCCAGCCTGTGGATGATCCTCTCTCATCAAGAGAGTGTTAGCTGAAAATTTCCAAGAGATCCACCTCCATAAATTTCCACCCTCTGTCACTCGTTCATAATGCCACGTCATAGTAAAACAGGAAACTTTTATTCCATGATGGTGTGAAGGCTGTGTGGGGGAATCTTGAAGAGAAAGATTGTCACAATGTATCCTATCATATAACCCAGTCATGCAAATTAACATAGACCTATATTCTGTAACAGATTAGGCCAAGATGGAAGGAAATTGAGGTGTGGAAAATTTATGTTGCTCTAAAATGGAAAGAGTAGCCCATACCTCTTCAGGCAATTCCTGCCCAGAAATAGCAGATATCATATTTCTGACATTAAGAAGGATATGTGAGTGTATGTCTGCTCAGGATCTACAGTAAGGACCATGAGCATGGACTTTGGGTCAGAAAGATTTGGGTCCTGTCCTTCGCTAATGGAATGACTCTGAGAAAGTTATTTAATTTCTCTGGGACTCAGTTTTCTTGTTTATACAACAGATAAGTGAGGATAACAGTACAGACCTCATAGGGCTGTGTAAGAGTAGGATAAGGTTTGGCTGTGAATGATAGAAAACGTAGACCATCAGTCACTTCAACAAGGAGGCCATTTATTGTTCTTTCATATAAAAGTCTGGGTAGGTGGTCCATTGCTGATATGATGGATCCAGGTTCACCAGTATACAGACTCTTTCTGTCCTTTTGTTCTGTCTTCCTCAACCTGTAACCTCCACTTCACCATCCAAGATGGCTCCAGCTGTGAAATTTTTATTCCAGTCAGCAGGAAAGAAAAAAGAGAAGGAGAAGAAGAAGGACATACTTCTTTCCATAAACCACTTCCATTTACAAGTCATTGGTTATAACTGAATCTTATGAATGTAACCGGCTATAGTGGAGGCTGCTCAAGTGGGAAATGTAATTTTTATTCCAGGCAGTCTTGTGCTTAGCTAAATATGGGGTGCTCTTTGCTATCAAAGAGAGGAAAAAAAGGTGTTAGCCCACCCAACTAGCAATCTCAGCCACGGATCGTCATGAGATTTAAATGAGACAATGCAGGTAGAGGGATGAGCACAGTGTTGGGCACTCAGGAAGCACTCAAAAAACATTGTCATCGTCATCATCATCATCATCATCATCATCATCAACATCATCATCACCATCATCATGAGAAGGTGAGGAATACTTTGAAACTATGACAAGGCATTTTCTTATTTTAACCTGGTCTTGCTGCTAACATCACCCTTGGCCACCTCCCTTTTAAGGTGATTTGAGTTTCATCTTTTATGATACCTTTGAACATGCCTTCATGAAACAAAACTATATAAAAAGGAAAGCAAGGGAAAGGTGAACATAGGACTCAGGATGATGGGGTCTTGGGCCATGAAAATGGAGGGGTTGGGGGAGTGTGTGTGGAGGAATCATCTAGTTAGATGTAAATTATTGTCGAAGTTCTAGTTTTTATTTTGGGTAGTGGATTCACAGGTGCTTACTGCATTATTAAAAATAATTATTAACTAACAATAAAAGTGGAGCTGCATGGATCAATGATCCAATGACGAGAGTGTGTCATGAATCAAGGATTATAATTAATCCATTTCTATGTACCTGAGGTCCTTAAATTGTCTTTGTGTGTACTATATTGCATGGCATATGTGTTTGCATGTTAATAGTAGATAAAAATAGTACTTTCTATTTGCATAGACTTTCAAGTTTTGAAGCGCTTTTACACATCCATAAAAACTGTTTATTAAGTAGTTCATTACAGATGGCTAAGAGCCTGGTGTTACACAAATAGGACTTTGGACTGCTTCCTGTAGGAAAGTTTTTATTTTATCCTTGCACAAGCCCTACAAAGTAGGCAAGGCAGATGTTATTGTCACTATTTTGCAGATGAGAAGGAAGGAACTGAGAGAGCAAGGGGCTCTCATGAGGTTACATAGCGAGTCAGTATCAGAATGGAACTTAAGACTCAGGATCTCTTGGCCAGTGCTTCTGCATTTAGCACATCTCACTCCTCAATTATTCATCCACTAGGCGTTTATTCTGTTACATGGCACACTGTGCTTATGTGTTGTGTTCATATATGTGTGTGTTTTCTGGTGCTGTGTGTGCAGTTCATATAATCTCTATCCACTATGTATGTACCCTCAGAGTCCCTGTGTGCCCCCTAGGCCTATTTGGCTCTTGCAGCTCCGGGAGGACTCTCAGGTGGGAATTCAGTTGTCCTGTTATTCCTAGATCATTGGGCCTCACCATCTCCCTGGAGCTCCAGCTAGGTGGGAAAGCAGCTTTGATATCAGGAATAGATCCGTAGGCCATGAGCACAGAGCAGAGGAGCAAGCCAGCAATGTCTAAATAATGGTGATATTTAATATTTAATGATAATGTATAGTTTATGCTTTAGGATGTGTTCTCGTAATTACTATTTCATTGTATTCTCTCTCAGTCCCGAAAGTAGATTTTGTTGTTTTTTTCTTTTCTTTTTCAGATGCTGAGAGATGTTACATGTCTTGCTCAAGGTAACCCAGTTGGAGGACAGTCTTGGCTTCAGCTCATTTGTCTCTAGATCCTGTCATCTTACCACTGTGCCTTGCTGCCTCTGAAAAGGCAGAAGGAAGTTATTCTCTTTCTAGCTTTGTGGAGAAAAGCAGGTGATACCTCAACACCAAGCCATAGGGAGCCTCCAGTGACTCTGCAAAGAAAAAAAAGACCAACTCAGACTCCAGAGCAGCCCCACCAGAGCCTGAGCAGTTGGAGCCTTCCACCTTCCCACCCCTGCGTTCCTCTTGTCCTTGGGCATCTCCTGTGTGTGCTTCCGGAAGGTGATAGCAGTGCTATAGAAGTGGTGGAGTGAAGGTGTTTTCCTATCCCCGTGGCCTTAGATAGTGTCTTTGTCTTTGAAGAGTCAGGGGCATCTGGGGAGCTGTCTAACCGTATCTATCCTGTAGACTCGGGAGGAAGCTGCTGGCTGCTGTAGACAGAAGAGAATCCCTGTGCTTCGGGCTCCTAGGAAGGTGTCTGCCATCCTCTCTGTGCCACTGTTATCTGTCTTCTTCCCCACCAGATAACACCATCCACCGCTGCAGGGCTGAGCACGGCACCTTGTACATGGAGCTAAGCAGATGCTGCTTGAGAAGAGCATATGTTTGTGTCGGGGGAACCATGTCTCTCCTTGGTCCACAGAGCCCTGCCTGCCCCAGGAAAGGACAGCGTTGGGAGGGTAACTCCCACCCCTCACTCCTCCCCCTCATTCCTGCCTCCACAAGCATCTTCTGGGAAAGGTGAATGAGGGAAGAGACATTTGCACTTGTCCCTTACCTACCTAAGTTCTATCCCCAATGGCCACTTCTGGGGGTGTTGTCTTCTCTCTGGAGTTTTGGGGGACCTATTAGGGGGCATGTGTGGCCATAGGTCAAGCCTCATTCTCTAACTGGCCTTACCAAGACTTAAGCTGAGGTTTTGTGTTCACCTGTCTGGGTCGCTTGCCATTTCTCAAATGTTCTGCCAGTCAGAGGTGGGAGAGGTCGGCAGGGATGTACTTGGTCATCTCGAACCCCATCAGAATGTGTGTGGAGGCCTCCTGGCAGCTTCTATGCAGGGTCCAGCTAGATCCCTGGGCTTTTCCTGAGATACACGGGGCTAACCCACTTCTTACGGATTAATTTTTCCACATCGGAAATCAGAAGCCATTCCCCAGGGCCTCCCCTTCAGTTTCATTATCTCCTTTGACTCTGCCCACAACCTTTGAAAAGGTCTCGCTGTTCTTCCCACGGAGAGAGAGGTGCAAGGCTTGCTCAGCCTCACACAGCCAATCCGTGGCAAAGGATGGCGGGAATTCAGGTGGCCCCAATCTCAACCCATCCTCTTCCCACCCTGTATCCTTTTTAGTTTATTTACATGAAAACATGTTCAAAGGTATAATTACTAAAGTGCTCCTGGTTACACAATAATACGTCTTTACTGAAAAACAATAAATTAATGAGAAAAGAGATGCAAAAAACCTCAGAGGAAAATGTTGAAGTTAGGGAAATATTTAATACGCCCGCCTTTGGCTCACACCTTTTCCTGGGATGAATGACCCCTGTGATTCCAGCTCCCCCCCACCCCCCCGAGGTCTCATCTAGCGGGATACCTACGAGCCATCCCTCTCCTTGGAAATACACCCCTCTCCCAATTCGCTGCCGCTAAGAAGCCCAGACAATTGGAGAGGAGTGGATTTTCCATCTGAATTATGCAGCTCCTTTGACACGCCTCCCCTCTCCCTTTGCATAGCCTTGGTTAAGAACTAGCATTTCTTCGTCCCCTCTCCCTGTCCCCTCTCACTGTCCCCGAGGCAGCAGCCCCCAGCCTACTCCGCGATCCTCCCAGCTCCCGGCACCGCGCGTCCTCCCCTTTAAGGCCCGCCCCTCCCCCCACGCCACGCCTCCCCAGGCCCCGCCCCCCGCCCCTCCCCTTTAAGGACCGGCCCCGGACGCAGACGAGGCTGTGACGCGGCCGCCGGCCCGGGGCTGGGTACATTGTCGCGCGGCCGCTTCCCCCCGGCCGGGCCCCCGCCGCCCCACGGTCCCCAGAGCGCCAGGCCCCCGGGGGGAGGGAGGGAGGGCGCCGGGCCGGTGGGCGCCAGCGGCGCGCGGCGGGACCCACGGAGCCCCGCGACCCGCCGAGCCTGGAGCCGGGCCGGGTCGGGGAAGCCGGCTCCAGCCCGGAGCGAACTTCGCAGCCGGTCGGGGGGCGGCGGGGAGGGGGCCCGGAGCCGGAGGAGGGGGCGGCCGCGGGCACCCCCGCCTGTGCCCCCGCGTCCCCGGGCACCATGCTGTCCAACTCCCAGGGCCAGAGCCCGCCGGTGCCGTTCCCCGCCCCGGCCCCGCCGCCGCAGCCCCCCGCCCCTGCCCTGCCGCACCCCCCGGCGCAGCCGCCGCCGCCGCCCCCGCAGCAGTTCCCGCAGTTCCACGTCAAGTCCGGCCTGCAGATCAAGAAGAACGCCATCATCGATGACTACAAGGTCACCAGCCAGGTCCTGGGGCTGGGCATCAACGGCAAAGTTTTGCAGATCTTCAACAAGAGGACCCAGGAGAAATTCGCCCTCAAAGTAGGTCTGGGGCCCGGGGAGGGGAGGCGGGGCCGGTCCCGGGCCCTGGAGCTCCACGGCGTCGGGTGCCCGCCCCGGCCTGGGTCGCGGCGCGGGGCGGAGGGGTGGCCGCGGCGGGGCGGGGCGGGGCGGCCGGGCCGGGGGTGCCGAGTGCGGCGCGGGCGGCGGGTCCCAGCGCCCTCGCCTCCCTGACCGCTTCCGGCCGCTCCCGGGCGGGAGCCCTGGGACCCGCTCCCGGGGACTCAGGGGACCCTGCCATTTTGGGGTTTGAGCGGGATCCAGCCGAGTCAGAACGGTTGGCTTCGGGACTTCTGCTAATTTCACTCCATCTCAAGGAAGTGATTTTGGGGGTGGTGGTTCCCCGTCCTCTCCTCCCTCCTTTTTCTCTCTCTGCGGGCACAAAAGGCCCGTTACTCATTGAGCCGGTTGGTCGGTTGGTTTGGAGAAGTCGGATCGCAGAGGTTTATTTAGCCTCGCTCCTTATTTGGGAGCCGGAATGTGTGATTTCACTTCCCCGAGCCTCGCGAGGGCAGCCGGGCCGCCTTGGGGCGCGCCGGGCAGGAGGTGTGCGGCGGGAGGGTCCTGGGTGTCCCCCGGCTGCGGGGGCGGGATTGTTTGGATCCCGGAGCTGGCCCCCTCCCACGCCCGCGCGGGGCGGCTCCGGGGAGAGGCCGGCGGTGTCCGCGGCCCGGCTGATCATTGTGAACAGAGTCTGTAACCCGCGGCCGGGCCCGTGCTGATTCCGCCTCCTAGAGAGGGCCACTTGCTGTCCTGGACTCGCGCCGTGATGGGCAGTCTGAGGAAACATTATCCTTGAGCCGGGGGAGCCCATCCCTTTTCTTTCTTTAAGGGGTGTGGTGGTGGGGAGAATAAGGATTCAAGTGAGAATATCGACTTCAGAAGTTAAACACAATGGACTGGGAGGTCTCATGAGATGGGTGGGTCCGCAGTGAAGGGTGAGCCGGTCTTGCAGGGTCACCAACAAGGTTTTCCTCTCACAGGGGTTTCAGGTCAAACCAGTCTCTAAAGGTGACACCTCAGGTCTGTTTCCCCTGGGGTGCCTCAATGATTGGAGGAGGAGAAAAATACTTCCTGTGTTATATTTTTCTCTTCCCCTTCAGCCCCCACAGCGAGCTGTATTTCAGTTATCAAGTACAAAACTCAGAAATGTGGTATGGGTGGAACTATTGGAATATACGATCAGATGTTTTAAAAGAAACACCGGTACTTCGGGGTTGTACGGGGCAAGCATGTTCCATTTCTAGATTTTAAGGCCTCTAGAATTGTTTTCCTGCTGCTCTCATACTCAGCCCTGTCACAGTGCTTTGCTTTCTACTGTAAGTTATTGCTCTGGGATCTCGGTTGTTGTTTAGTATTGACTGTTGGAGAGGGGATAAGTATCTTCAACACTTCAACATTTGTGTCTTAGACTTCTCTTTCCCTACTCATAACTGAAGGGAAAGGAGGAGGAGGAGTTGTTTGGATTGAGCATGGCTCTGACCTTGGGGACTGGAGTTGGGTGAATGCAGTTTGACCACAGTTAACCTGTATCATTGAGGAAGTGACAGACGGTCTTTACAGGAGTGTTTGCTGTCCCCTCTGAGATACCATCTGCCTTCACCCATTAGTAGTTTGGGGACACTGGCTGTTCATTCTCTTGGATATTTGGAATATTATGTAAAGACTTCAGAACAAAAGCTCCCAACTTCTGCTCTGTATTCTGTTTAATAGACACACGCACAAAATCATCCTATAAAATGCTTTTGAGTGGCAATTCAGATTTCTCTTGTAACTAACGAGAGAGAGAGGTTTACATATTTTTCTACTTTGAATAGTTTTGGAAGGAAAAATCCAGCAGCGTGTTAAATAACACTCATAGTTTATCCCTCTCAGGTTAGAAGTGGGCGAAGAGTGAAGTCAGTCTGTTTTGACAGGCAGCCTGCTCCCAGATCTTTTAAGTTGACTCAACTGTTAAATTGTGGATTTCCCACACACGTCTTTGTGTTAAAACTTAATAATGGAGGAAGAAAGGAGAGACAAGGCATTTGGAGACTGACAGCAGTGTTAACAGCACTTCCATATCCAAATATTGGCTGAGACGTAATTACAGCTGTGGGGGGAATCTGGTTCAAAGAACGCTGTTCCAGAGACACACACCAAAGAGATTTCTAGATCTTGAATTTTGATTAACCTCAGGTGCTGAGTAGTGAAATGGTTTTCAAAACCAGGAGTCTAGTGATTATAAAGCAGGAGAGGAAGATGGAGTGGGGCAAGAGGGATTACCCCCTTGGGAAGGTGCCTGAGAAAAGGGGAGGAGACCTCTATTCTACAGTGTGCCGAGGCCAATGCTGGGGGGCTAGGGCAGAGCTGGAGGGCAGGAGCCCAGCCTCTGCTGGGGTTCAGAAGTCTGCTATGTTGCAGCCCCTAGAGTTGATGGGAGCTGGCAGCTGCTTAGTTGCTGTCCTCTCTGCCTATAGTCGGTGACCTATTAGCCCTGTTAAGTGAAATCAGCATTTGAAAAAGAGTCCCAGCTCACCCTGCTGCTTCTCTCCCTCCACCTCAGAGAGCTCCCATTTAAATGCTTTTGGTGGGTGCTTTGACCTCACCTCACCATCTCTCCTGGCTGCTTTTGCTAAGTTCTGAGTCATGCTTCCAGTCAGAGTTGCAAGGGACTTGAGAGGTCATTTTGTCCAGCCCCCTTATTTTGCAGAAGAGAAAACCAAGGCCCAGAGTGAGGGAGTGACTTGTTCAAGGTACCATAGCCATTCACTTGGCAGAGGCAGGATTGGAACCCAGGTTGCCTGACTCCCAGTCTCAGGCTTCTTCCCACTTCCTAACTGAGCCACGGGCTCAGGCACATGGCCACCTGCTGCTCCAGGGTGCCTCCAGCCTGAGGAGCTGTTCTGTCACCTCAGGCCCTGACTGACAAGAGGGGAGGTCAGCGAAGGGGGCTGGATGGGTATTTGCTGCTCCTGAGAACAGTCCCCAAAGTTGGAGGGGAACTTCAACAGTAGCTTCATGCATTTTTTTAACCACTCCCTCCCCCTTTTAAGAGAGTATTTGATAGACACCTTACTTACTATTTTTTGTACAAGAACATGGGAATTCTATTATTTTTATTTTTATTTTTTTTGAGACAGAGTCTTGCTCTGTCGCCCAGGTTAGAGTGCAGTAGCACGATCTTGGCTCACTGCAAGCTCTGCTTCCCAGGTCCACGCCATTCTGCCTCAGCCTCCTGAGTAGCTGGGACTACAGGCGCCCGTCACCATGCCCGGCTAATTTTTTGTATTTTTAGTAGAGATGGGGTTTCACTATGTTATTCAGGATGGTCTTGATCTCCTGACCTCGTGATCTGCCTGCCTCGGCCTGCCTAAGTGCTGGGATTACAGGCGTGAGCTACCGCGCCCGGCCTGTATTATTTCTTTGATAAGGACACCTAGTCTCAACCCACTTGTGTATTAATTAGTTGTATTCCCCGGGAGGGTTCCTCAGCTGCTTGCCGCTTCACTGTGTCATGGTGACCCTTAGGTGTTAGCTCAACAAATTTAATTAAAGACTGTATCGTTGTTCTCTGCTGTGCAACTCAGATTAGGTGAAGCATGTTACTGCTTTATAAAATATAGAATGTTGTCGTAACTTATCTCTGTGTATCTTTCCATTGCGTGGATTAGAGAAAACAAAGTCCTGTAGTTTCTTTTCCTTTCCTTTCTCCAGCAGTCCTCTCTCCCTAGGTCATGGAAGTGCCACGGCGATGTGGCTTCCTTTGTTCTGGTGAAGGGGAGATGATTGGAGCCTCTCATGATTATTCTGGATGCTGTTGGAGGGAAATGCCAGAGCTCCCACATCCCCACGGTACAGGCACCATCTCCTTTCCAACACACCTCATACTGTGTACCTGTGGAGGGCAAGACAGTTAGTGTGGCTAGGTGAGAGGCAGTGTCCCAAACTGGAGTTTGCTGGAGTTGTCACAAGGTTAGGAAAATTTCATTGACCAAGCCAGCCTCTTTTATATGCAATGTGGTTACAGGTAGGTAACAGTTTGCTGAGTATCTATCATAAGCTTAGTTGCATGGAGGATACACATGTAAAAAATGGCCTGTAAAATTTTGAGTCAAGAAACTTATTTAGAGAAGGTGAAATTAACACATGTAGGCTAGGGCTGCACTGTCCAATCTGGTAGCCACTACCCTCACATAGCTAATTAAATTAAAATTAATTAACATGAATGGATTAAACTAAATTAAATTTGAAAAATCAGTTGCTAGCCACACTTCAAGTGTTCAGTAAACATGTGGCTAATGGCTATTGAATTGAACAATGCAGAAGAACATTTTCATCCTTGCAGAACGTTCTCCTAGACTTTGTTGGTCTGGGAGCTAAATCGTGTGGCTGGGAATAGAGGAGCTTTGAAAGAGGGGAATCTGTGGTGACTCCAGGAGCTAAGGGAGGCTCCAGCTGGGGTCAGTGGGACATGGCTGTGCCTCCGAGGAGTGAGCAAGTCTGTGAGAGGTGTGGTGACATTGGCCTGGCTAGAACTGAGGGGAGAAACAGGAGGTCAGAGTGGTCAGGGGTTGGTGGCTCCAAATTGAAGCTAACTCATCTTGTGTCAAAGCAGGCTTTAAAGTGTTTGAGGGGCATGAAGGTGTCAAAAAAGGTTAGGAATCATTGAAGATGGGCTTACAGAATTATGAGGGAAGGGTCAGGTTTGTGGTTTCAGAGATCCTGTCCCTCCTGGCCCTAGCCCTGACCACTGGCTCCTGCAGCAGGGCCCTTGGCATCCACTGAGGCAAGATCGAAGCTGGGTCAGCTCACTGTCCTTTTTTACTTGTGAATTCTGGGCTTTGACTGAGCTTGGAGACAATCTCCAGCTAAGATATGGGATCAGTGGCTGACAGGAGGGGAGAGACAAGCAGTCCCTGGGCCTTAGGGCCAAATATTGGTGGGTGTCTAGGAAACAAAAGAAGCCCTTTGTGGGAGGAGGAAGGTATTGGGACCTGTGATGTTTCCGCTACTTGGGACCTGAGAGGTTGGGCCATCCATAATTGATGATTTTTCTTATGAAGCAGGTACAGGGGATTGGGAGGAGGGCCTGGAAGAGCCCAGCCTCAGAACTGCTGGAGGCAAACTTAATCCTTGGGCTAGGGGAGGGGCCAAAGCTCCTGTTACCCAGAGCCCAGGAGTGTGCTGAGTGGGTGCCAGGAGGAATGTCAGCCAAGATGGGGAAGAGCAGGGCACAGTCGTCTGCATCTGAGCCATTGCCCAGTTCCCAAGCAGCCTTGCCATGCTCTGAGCTGGGGTTCTTCCTGGTGGCGTGATGTCTGTGGTGCAGGATTCACTCTATTCTCCTACCTTTCCTCTACTTCAGGCCCTGCCAAGTGTCATGTGAGGTCTCTTTTCCCCCTCTTTTCCTTGCACTGTATCTTTCCAGATGGTTCTGCATCCTGGAGGGAGGTGGATGGGCAGAGAAGAGTTGTTCTTTGCAGGGACTGCAGCTTTTCTTGGTAATGGTTTGAGGCCCAGTGGCAAAGCAACCCACACTTCATAGTAACTTAGAACCCACACTCCCTGGTCATCTTTCTTGACTCCTTGCACATCACTGAGGAAGAAGCTGGCCTAGTGCAGAAAGGTTCAGTGGCATGTCCAAGGTCTTACATGGTGTCAGCATCCGAGCCACATCTTGAGACCTGGTTCCCTGGGACCTGCTCTTGGTCTGGGCCCCTTTGGTTTTTGGTTGCTAGAAGACTGTAGACCTGGTGGAGCAAAACTGAGCTCCACTAACGCATCAGCTAGGATCTTTCCACATGGGTTACCTTGTAAATGGGGGCATTGGTGAAGAGAAGGGGCCATGTCACTGGACAGTGTAATAACGTATGGCAGTTATAGAACCCAAATCAGATTGCTGTGTACCTTTTCTAGTTTTTAGGAAAACACTGGTATTTTGTATTTTAAGATATATATATATATATATATATATACACACACACACGCACACACACACAGATATAGATATGTAGAGATGAGCTTGTTACCATGGGTTATGTGCTAGATAAGAAAGCAAAAATAAGTGCATACATAAATAGAAAGCTTCCAGTGTTTGTATGCTGCTAACAAGTTACATGACCTTGAATAGGTCAGCTAAACTTTCCAGGCCTCATTGCACAGAGGGTCGGCTCGAGCAGCTTCTGAGCACCGGCAGGGTGAGGCAGTAGAAGGCGGTGAGGCAGTAGAAGGCGGTGCTGCAGGCCAGAGGTGGAGGGCAGGCAGGATAGCTTGCTGACTTGCTCCGGGTCTGACCATCAGCAGTATCTGGGTCAGCACAGATGCCCTTTCATAAGCTTAGTGCCTGGCTCCAGGGCAGCCTGTGTCCAGTTAATGAATAATCATCACTGACCAGCTGCTCCTTCTCTTGTGTGAAGACTTAGAAAGTGTTCTAGCTGGTGACTCGGCAGAGAGGATAGACTACGTAATTTAGCAGGGTGTGCATCTTCTCTTTCCTTAAAATCAGAAGAATCACAGTGTAGTGGTGGTGCAAAGTAGAGATGAGGAACTCTATTCCCTGTTTGAGATTCCTCTCTCATTTCAAGTTATGGGGCATTTGAGGGCCACTGTGATTTCTGGTGCAGGCTGTGCCCTGTGCACAGGGATCTGGTTGAGGAGCTAAGCGAAGGCTGAAGTCTAGCCACTGTCTCCTTGCTTGGCTTTGTCTTTGTGTGTGGCTGGGTTCTTTCAAAGGAGTGCCTTCTAATTCACCAAAGGTATGGTTATGGATTAGGGGTTGTTCTTAGGTTAGAGTTGGGGACTGATTCACAGAGCTGATGAGGAAATTAGGATTTACATTCAGGTGACCCTCAGCCCCTCAGACCGGGCTGAGTAAGAAGAGATATCAGGAATCCAAGGAAGCAGGAGGAAAAGGGGTTGCCTGGTGATGTCTGTTCTCTTTCCTCCTCTTCCTGCCCATGCAAGGCTAGAGCAGCTGTTTCAGCCCCGGAGGTTTGGACTGTGGGGTCCTGTGTGCTGGGCCATCAGGTTTGGTGGGAGGAGGAAGAAAGCCACAGTAGAAGGAGACATAAAGTTGGGCTGGGCCTCTGGCAGTGAAAGGTTCTTGGGGTCTTTATTCTCTGATCAGTAAACACCTCTGTGTGCCAGAATGAGCTGGGACAAGGCCCCAAGGTCAGCCCATATTTGTATCTGGTGTTCTCCTCCAAGACCAGCCAAGCTGTGTGCTCATTCTGCTGGGAACCTGAGCCCTCCAAAAGGGTCATATGAAAGGGCATCTTATTCTTGAGGGACGTTTCCAAGCATCTCTGTGGCCAGTGTCCATCCAGGACTCATCTTATAGGTGAAGAGTGGTGGCCAGAGGCGGAAGCTAGTGGCCACCCGATGGGAGCCTTTTCTGTTTCAGAGCATATGAGGGAGCTGAGGGAGCTGTACTGTTGATGCCTTCTCTCTGGCTCATCTCCATGAAGATTCTTTTGAACCAGAAGCAAAGGTGAAGTCTCTTTGAGGGGAGGGGCTGAACAGGAGATCTACTGACTGTCCCCCTGCCGACTCCTCCACTTTCGTCCTCCGGCGGGGCTCCTTATCCTCCTGCTTGTCTACAGGGAGAAGATCGAGTTGATCGTTTGCTGCCATTTTAATGATCCACATTGTTAGGAGGCTCTCAGTACACACCGGACCTTAGCAGCCTGGCCTCCTGCCCAGGGCCCAGAACTGTTACTCAGCCCCTCTGCCGAACAGCTAAAAATAAACCTGCCACTGCTGCAGTCTCCTCTCACAGCCAGGCCCTGTTAGCTGTCCCAGTGCTTCCTGCCACACCGCTGACCTGTTTCTCTCACTTTCTGCTGATATTCTCCCTGCTTGCCCCTTTCTCTTCCAGCCTGAGCTTGGTAGGTGATTTGGGGCTAACTCACTCTTCTGAGTGCTGGGAGACGTGCTATGGTTTTTATGTCTTCAGGTGTCTAGATTTGTGTGTATGAAAGCTCTGTGAAGCTGTCCTGCTTATTCCCCAGTAGGGAAAGGGTTAGACAAAAAGGAGAGTGACCAAGCTCATCAGAGTGGATCAGACCTTCTACTGTGCTCGCCTCCAGCCCTGGCTTCCTCCAGTTTTACCTCCAAGCAGGCCTCTTTGCCAGAGTTACCTGGTTATGGTAACAGAGTTACCATAGTTATATGCTAGGACAGCCCCACATGTGCAGTCTGCCCCAGGCCTTCAACCCGACTGCCCTGTCACTGAGCATGCTACCTACCGTGTACTCCTGCCCTGTTGCTACGTTATATTCTCCACCTCCGCAGTGTGAGGCTTTGGGCTACCACATTCAAAAGTGTGACCTCATCTTGTCAGCTTCCAAGAATAACTGGGCCCTGGCTCTCAGGATCTCCTTCCTGAGTCAGGCCATGGCACCTCTGGCCCTTCCAGCTCAGCCACATGCAGAATGTCACCGAGTGCATGGGTTTCTTCTACCTCTTGACTGCAGTATTGATGTGTGTCCATGGAGGTGTGGCCTCTTCCTCTACTCCCCAGGGATCCTGGAGACTTGTGGAGCAAGATGAGGAAAGAGGCTCAGGTAGCTAGAATATTTGCTTAGCTGATAGATACTGGGCAGAGTCTGACATTGGCATTCTGTTCTTCAGCGTGGCGTTAGTATTCTTTCTGATTTTTTCTAATCCCTAGACAGGTGTTGATACTAATCGTGGCCTAGGAGGGCTCTATGTCTGCTTTCAGGAATTATGGTTTATTTGGGGGAAGGGGTGTATGGTGGAGAGTGATGGCAATGACAACCAAGACATAGGACTTGAGGAACCCACTGCCTTCAGCTAGAGTTACATACTCTGACCATGTGTCGATGGCCTCCTTCTCCCACCTCTCCCCTGGGGCCACATTTCCTCTGCAAGGAAAGATTTATCTGCCAGGGCCCATTGGCCTGTGCAGAGGAAGAGTTGGGCATAGTTGCTAAGTGTTTATTTTTAACTCTGACAGAAGGAGCCCCTGTCCTCAGAATAGCCATACCCTCTGTCTTTCCCTATCCCGACTACCTTCCTTGGCTTCTGTGATTCCTAGAAGAAGGTTAGTAGGATTCTAAAGGCCAGGCTTCACGGGAGCTGGAGAAGGGTAGCTTCTCTAAGTGAGGAATCTGCAGGTTGCTCGTCATGCTTGGCTTCTGCAGAGCTCAAAGGGTCCTGCGGGGAGAGCCCTGGACACTAAAGGCCATGTGTCTGGAACTTGGAGAATTCTAGGAATGCAGGTGACCTGATGAGGAGGCTGCATGTGCCCTGCAGCTCAGAGCAGCCTGGCTGCACAGCTGAGTTGGACAGCCCAGCAAGGGGTCATCCCATACCTTCTACATCCTTACAGGCACCCAGATCTCTGGCAGATGGGGAGGCCACAGGGAGAAAATGAGCATATGTAGTAACCTGCCCTGGAAACGCTTGCGCTTGCAGACACGCCAAGTGCTGTCATTCCCTCTGACTGCCAGGCTCACGAGCATCATGTTCTTTCCAGCAGAGCCCACCTGGGACTCTTAGTGACTTCATACCCTTTGTGTTCTCTTCCTCTGATGTGCTTTAGTGACCTGTGCTCACAGAGAGGAGGAGGAAGGGTGGCAGTGCCCCCTCTCCTGGGTCTCAAACTCTCCTGACTTTATGCATTTGATTTGGCTACCTGGGCTCGGATACTTTAAAAGAAAATAAAATTAGGTTTGAGGTGTAACCAGAGAGGGAAGGAATAGAGAGTAGTAGGGGGTGGGATGGGTGGTTGAAACATGTGGCTAACTCTGAGAACCCTCAGCTATGGAAGGAAGGTCTTGCCCCCATGATTCTTCGGCGTGCAGTAGGGGGTTAGTTTGCCCAGAGCCCAGCTCTGATCATGTAGCTTCCCAGCTTAAGCCCTTCAGTGGGTCTCTCTGCCTGCAGAATACATGAGATATCCACATCTTTCCCAGATCTGGCCCTGATCTGTTTTTTTTTTTTTTTTTGGAACACATGCTTTTTTTTTCTCCCCGGCTTAAGTGGCTTATATATGTTGTTTCTTTAACAGAACTGTGCTTTCCACCCCCACACCTTAGCATCTATCCATCTGCATCTTCTCTGTACCATGCCTGTCCCCCGTCCTGTCCGTATCTACCTGTTCCACCCTGCACAGATACTGCTTTTCCAGAGCCTTTCGCACCAAAAGTGGGTCTTCCCATCCTTCCCCACCAAACTTGCTGATACACTCTTACCTTTTATTTCTCTGTTTAAGTGCATTTCTCCATGTGCAAGGCATCTCTCTCTCTCTCTCTCTTTTTTTAAACAGGAAGGCAATTTATTAACGGAAAATATTTGAGGAGTCCTGTGCACAGTGACCATGGCAACCCCCCTTCCTGCGGGTGCTGTCAGAGGGGTTGGGAGTGACGTCCTCAATCTGTCCGATCTTCATACCTGAGCGGGCAAGGGCCCTGAGGGCCACCTGGGCCCCAGGTCCAGGGGTCTTGGTTCTACTTCCTCCTATGGTTCGGAGTTCGATGTGTAGGGCAGTGATACCCAGCTCTGGGCCACATCCCGGGCAGCCAACATAGCAGCATGTGGTGAGGATTCATCTCAGCCTGCCTTCACCTTCATCCTACCAGTCACACGGCAGATTATTTCTTTGCCAGAAAGATCAGTGACATGGACAAAAGTGTCATTGAAGGATGCAAAGATATGGCAGACACCAAATACATTCTCTCCTTCAGCCACCTGAGGTCTGAGGCTGATGACCTGTTCTTCCTTCTTTTCCTTCCCCTTTCAAGGTGCCATTTCTGCATGTTGTTTCCAGACTCCGCACAGGAACGCAAGGCACCTCTTTAGATATCGGATTGGACTGTAAATCCCTTGAAAACCTACATCTTTATTATTTTTGTGTCCTCTTATTTTCATGTAGTGACCGTATGTCCTCATTAAAAAACTCAGGCCAGGCATGGTGGCTCACGCCTGTAATCTCAGTGCTTTGGAAGGACAAGTGGGATGATCTTTTGAACTCAGGAGTTTGATATCAGCCTGGGCAACATAACAAGACCCCATCTCTACAAAAAATTAAAAAGGTTAGCCAGCTGTGGTGGCACATACCCATAGTCTCAGCTACTCAGGAGGCTGAGGTGGGAGGATCACTTGAGCCCAGGAAGTCACGGTTACAGTGAGCTATGGTCATGTCAGTGCACTCCAGCCTGGGTGACAGAGCGAGACCCCGTCTCTGAAAAAAGAATCCTAGAGTATTTTGGCACTGTGCATTATATGCATTATACTTAGCTGCTGAATAAAGGTGTGATAACTGAGTAATAGTGGATGCCACCGATATTAAATGTGATGTACTAGAGGTAATCCTCAGAGTCAGGGACTGTGGCAGCCCCGGGAGTGGGATAGTACTGGGCTGTGCTCTCTGAGACTGAGCTGGGGTAGAGTGATGATCTCTCACATTGTCTGTTCTCATTCTTCTGCTGCTGAAAAGCTGCTCTTAGACAGTCTTCTGAGCATTTCTTCCCTCTACCCACTTGGATCTGCTGACTCAAGCAGGCACCTTCTATTTCTGCTTACAGAGTTCTCATTCTTACAAGGACCCTGACCACAGTTTCTCATTGATGCCTCTCCTCCTTCTCCCTGTTCCAGGGCCCCTCCTATTCCTGTTCAGTCATGGAGATGACCCTTTTGCCCTTTGGAGAACTTTAACTGAGGGAGGGACAGATGTGGAGCTTGCCAACTTTCCTACAGCTCCTGGCATTTTCTAGTTAGCTACAGACACGGCACAGACACACAGATGCAGTCCATTGTTTTCTATCTGCTGGTCCTGCTCCTGTGTGTTGCAAGAGGGACCAGTGTTAAACACTGTATTAGTTCATTTTGTGTTGCACTAAAGGAGTATCTGAGACTGGGTAATTTATAGAGAAAAGAGGTTTATTGCTCACAGTTCTGCAGGCTGTACAAGGATCATGGCACCAGCATCTGCTTCTGGTGAGGACCTCAGGAAGCTTTTGCTCATGGGGGAAGTTGAAGGGGGAGCAGGCATGTCACATGTTGAGAAGAGGGAGCATGGGGGTGGGGGAGGCCCTCGACTCTTTTTAACAACCAGATCTTCTATGAACTCAGAGCGAGAACTCACTGCCACAAGGAGGGCACCAAGCCATTCATGAGGGATCTGCCCCCAAGACCCAAACATCTCCCACCGGGCCCCACCTCCAACACTGGGGATCATACTTCAACATGAGATTTGGAGGGGCCAAATATCCAAACTATATCAAGTACCCAGTTGCTGGGACTGAGGTCAAAGGTTTGAACCTCATGGGGCTGCTTAACTCCATGCCACAACAGATTTACACAAGAAAGAGAACCTGACACTAGACTGGAATCTGGGAGACCTGGCTACTAACTCTACCTATGTGGCCCCAAGCAAGTCCTAGGACCTGTCTGGGCCTCATTCAGTTTCCTCATTGTAAATCAACAGGACTAGACTTGACCTTGAAGGACTCCTGCACCGAAAGCCTTTCATCACTGTTGTTGCATCCGCACTGCTGGGAAAATAACCTGATGCTGGGAAACAAGTGGTCGGCCTGGGTCCCAGGGAGCCTCGGGGACTAAGAGCCATCATCTCTGTCCTCAGTTTCTGCAGGACAGTGTTACTTCACCTTTTTCCTGGCTGCAGTGTTTTTATTCATTCAGCCAATGTTTATAAATGTTTATTGTTCTCCATGCCTGCCTCCTGTCTTCCCTGCTGACTGGCCATCAGGAGGCCCAGATGGCAGGATTAGATTGGAATGGCAGAACAGTCAAGGGTCATCCTCTTGGGTTTAGACCCCTTTAATACCTCTGCTGTATGAGATGAGAAGAATTTAGAACATTGATTCCTTCTAGCAGCTTAGACTAGACCCCTGCCTTTCTAAGCAGGATTTGCCTGTGGGTACCTTCTATACCCTTGAGATCCAAAGCAACTTACTACTCAAGAAAATTAATTAGCAATGCCAAGAGTGACTTGTACAGCTCCCCTAAGGATAGCTCAAAACAGCAGATAGACTTTGATACAATATAACAAATTTCTATTATTCAGATCACTGTAGGAAACTTAGCAACTCTGTGAAGGTTTCCCAGACTAATAACAAGTCTTTATTGAGCAGATACTATGTATCAAGCATTGTGTTAGGTGTTTTACTTACATTCTTGTTAATCCTTAAAATAACCCTTTTACTGCAAAGTGAAAGTCCCCAATTTACAGAAGAAACATGTTCATGTACAGAATAATTCCTTAGCAATTATTTATTGAGCACCTACTAAGTGCTAAGCATTATCTTGGGCTCTGGATATACATCAGTATATAAAACAGACAAAAAAGCTATTTGGGGGGTGGGAAGGGGGACCAGGTAGAGGAATAGCAAGTGCAAAGGCAAAAGCCTGAGGCTTATTAATAAGTGTGTCTAACTCTAAAACCTAGGCTCCCTCCAGCTCACAGTATTGCCTCTCTAATGGTCCTTTGTGACTCCATTATAATTGGGTACTTAGATGACCTAGCAATTTTAAGTTTATCCAATATTTATGGGATACTTATTTTGTGCAAATTGCTACGATGAGATGAATAAGTTGTAGGCCCTGCCTTTGGAAACATACAGTTTAGAGGAACGAACACCCGTGTGTATAAAAATGAATGAAAGACTTCCTCTCAAAATCCAGATCTTACCATTTCTTGCATTTTTGTCATTTGACCCTTGTAGGCCAGATGGTGTGGTTCCTCGTTTTGTATCTGAAGGAAGAGTTTCAGGGAGTGGGTGGGGGGTAAGTGTCTGGGCACCAGGGTGGCCAATAAAGGGTGCAGAGACACATGATGGGCTCTTCAAGGTGGGAGGGAGTAGAGGGTGGGATCACTGCCTGGCATAGGCAGAGGATACTTCATGGACATATACCTGTGACACAGCCAGGGGAGGGTGCAGATGAAAATACGTCCAGTGGGGATGGTTTCTAAGGAGAAGTGTGAGGAACTCCACTGGGGGCTCTGTATTTTGTCTGGCTGAGGAGGGAGAGATGCTGCCTCTCCAGGAATCTGGTAATAGGCAATGCTTGAGATTGGTGTGAACCAACGCATCACATAGAGCCAGGAGAAGTCACGAAGGAGGCAAGAAAAAGAAATGGCTGGGCTAAAGCTGTGGCAGAGCCCTTTTTATCCTCCTTTGGGCCCTCATATGGCTTCTCTTTTGGTCTGAAGAATCTCATCCTTCTTGAGTTTAGCCTTCTAGGTGAAGGAGTGGGCAGACTGCATGCAGGAAGACAGGGAGGCCGTGTTTGTGTCCTTCAGCTCAGGAGCTGAGAGAACAGAGGTCAGGGCTTGGGATGGAGCTGACCGTTAGTGCAGATGGGAAAGTGAAGCAATGGGTCGGGTCTGTTTGTTCCTGAGCATGTCCTGTGACAAAGGAAGTTGCAACATGTCTGTCTGTCTTTCTCTCTCTTTTTCTTTTCTCCTTTCTTTTCGTTTCTTTCTCTCTCTCTCTCTTCTTTTTTTCTCTTTTTTTCTTCTTCTTACTTTTTTTTTTTTTTTTTTTAAATAAAGAAAGAAGCAGGTAAAACCATCTTCCAGAAAATGCCAGAAAGAATATCTAGTCTGTGATGGGTGGTTCTTGCCCCTCCCCCTGCAATGCTTTTCCTGTGTAGTTTTTCTTTTGTCCTTCCTTTCCCATCCATACTTTCCTCTCTCCTTTCCTCTGAGAGATTGTGTCTCTGCAGCAGGCCAGCTGTGTCTCCAAAGGGAAGTAGTCAGTGCTTGGACTGAGGGAACCTTGAGAGAGAATCCTCTCCTTTGTCCTCCAGGTGAGAGAGCTGTTGCATCCACTCACACCTGGAAGGTTGCTGGTCTCCTCTCGCTGGACACTGAGAGCTGTTTAAATTTGACAGGTGGTTCCTGATTCCCACCTGGCATTTTTTGCTGCTGCACAGGTCTGTGTTGTGTCTCAGAAGGCTGAGGGGATACTTACTTCTCAACTCAGATAACCACCTTGTTGGTAGATTCAGTGTGTGTCTGTGTCAAGGCAGATGCTGGGAAAAAAGGGCCCAGAATGTGTGTGGGAGGTAGAAATCAAGGCTAGAAGACCACACATGTTAATCTGGAGTACTTGGTCAGGTTTGATTTTGGCCTGTGTGCTATAGCTGGGCAAGAAGCCAGTTGTGTTTGGAAGTGTACAGATGATCTATTTTCCTGATGAAACCTTTTGAGGTCTGGAATAAACATAGCTTGCTTTCTCTCTTTCCCTCTTTTGAGATTCAATTTCTCTCCCTTGGACTTCTATACCCTAGTAGAGCCAAAAGTTCCAGTACAAACCAGTTTTGAGACTCCAGCATTAGTCAACTAAGGGATGTTGTAGGTCATCCCTGAGAACGAGGGCTGCTTGCTCTGGGGAAGCTGGGAAATGGCACCAGGTGTCAGGCCCTGCTGCCCAGGATGGGATGACAGCTGCTGGTGTTAATTACGTTTCTGGGCAGAACAGGGTAAAGTCCTTAGGGGTGAGAATTTTTGTTTAGGCACTGTGTTCCCTGTACCTGTTGCCTCTGGTACAGCTGCTGCAGAGCCCCTCCTTTCCTGCAGTCTTCTTTGAATTTAATCTCCCTGTGATCCAGTGCATCTCTTCAGACTGGAGGTGAGCCCAGAGGAGTGGTGGAGGGAGTGGGGCCAGAATTTACTTGTTTGCCTGGATCCCACTGAGAATACAGAAGCTCTCTTTCACGAGAAGCTGTGCTGGCCTCTGTGGTACCCACTGGCCATATGTGACTATTAAAATTAAAATTAAGTATTAATAAAATTTAAAATTCAGTTCCTCAGTAGTGCCAGCCACATTTTAAGTGCTCAGTGGTTAGCTAGTGGCCACGGTTTTATGTGGTACAGATAGAGAACATTTTATCATCACAGAATAGTCTCTTAGACAATGCAAGATTCTGAGATAATTTTTCTAATCCTGGTAGACACTTAGCTGGAAGGGGATTTGAGGAAGGGTACAGGGAGAGGTTTTGAAGCCCAGGTGAGAGGGCAAGTAGAAGGTATTCATTTAGAAAAGGATCTTAAAAAGTATTTAGTTTGTAGGGCCAGGTGCAGTGGCTCATACCTATAATCCCAGCAGTTCATGAGGCTGAGGCAGGCAAATTGCTTGAGCCCAGGAGTTCGAGACCAGCCTGAGCAACATGAGGAAACACTGTCTCTACAAAAAATACAAAAATTAGCCGGGTGTGGTGGCGTACACACATGGTTCGATCTACTCAGGAGGCTGAGGTGGGAGGATCACTTGAGCCTGGGAGGCCAAGGCTGCAGAGAGCCATTATTGCACTGCACTCCAGCCTGGGCAACAGAATGAGACCCTGTCTCAAAAAAAAAAAAAAAAAAAAAAAAGGAGGAGTTCACCTTGTTGAGGACTACATCCTAAGAGATGGTCACCTGGCCCAGTGGCTCCCAAACCAGGATGATTGTTAGACTCACTTGTGGGTAGCATTTCAAGATACAGATTCCTGGGCACCACTCTTTGTGTCTAGTTGAATCCAAGACTCTTCAGAGGAGGTAACCTGGAATGTGCATTTTTAATGTGCTCCCCAAGTGATAATTATCTGGGTTTGGCAACCACCAACCTATCATACCTGTGCTTAAATTCTTCCAATGGTAAGGAGCTTATCCCTTTTCAAGAAAACCTTACCATTAAGGAAAAATTTGCTGTTGTTAAAGTTCTGTGTTTTTCGAATCTTGAGATTTGGTTCTTTGAGGTCATGAAATCCTTTGGTGCTCATTGCATCTTTAGAGCCTCGCAGAACCATCATCTTCATCCTTGCACTCAGTCTTCAGCAGATATTTGAGGGCAGCTGTGGTGTGGTCCCTGTCACTCCAAGTCATGGCACGCGTCAGAGTGCTTGATCTGCCAAGGGCTCTAGGGAGATGCAGAGATGCAACATCATTCCAGGATCCTTCCAATTGTCAGGCCTTGCTGAGAGCCAGAGGAAAGGTCTGAATCTCAGTGGAGCCCTACAGGGACAGCCCAAGGGCTATCCAGCCGGTGAGGGCCATGTGTGTGTCTGCCTCTCTGCATCCTGCTCCGTAGGGAAGAGTCCCTGCTTCTTTGCATGTTAGCACTTGTTAACACCGACCTGGTTTTCTTCAGAGGCATTGAGAGATTCAGCCATCCATTCCCGGTAATGACAAATGTCATTTCTGTTTAGAGACCTTCAGTAGCCTCCCTTCACTTCCAGTGTAAAATTCAAACTCCTGAACGTGGCATTCAAACAAGCTGGTTTGTCCTGCCTTCCACACTTTGCCTTCCAGGAGAGCACTCCTTCCCGCTCTGCCGTGCATTTATCTGCTTCCACATCTTCTCTTGGATCTTACATTTGCTTATCTTCAGTTTTTTCTGGTAGAACTGTATTTATCCTTCAAGGCTCATAATAGATTTTACCCCCTTACTCCCCTGCCCAATTCCAGGCAGAACTGCCTCCCTCCTCTGCCCTAGTGAGGGTTCATTCTGCCTGCATGACTGCTATGCACTCGAATTACAGCCCCCTGCCAGGCCCTCCCTGCTAGACCAAGCTCCATGCGGACAAGAACTATGTCTTACTTGCTTGATATCCCCAAGTGCAAGCAAGCACCAGTGCTGGAGCCTCCTTTTCCTGCATTGGCATTCTTACCCTCAGTGGCCCAGAGCTCATCAGCTCCAATGAGAAAAGTGCTACTTAGCAGCTGATAATTAACAGACAGGACGTGAGGTTTGGCTGCCTCAGAGGCAAAACTGGTATTTAAACAATAAGGTTTTTAAAAATCAAGCATTAAAGTGTCAGCTTCAGAAGCAGCTACTTCCAAACATAATCCTGCCCAGTTAGAGAAGACAAATGGAATAATGAGTGGAACCAAAGATTTCTCTCTAGCCTTGAGAAGAGTCCAGGGGAAAGAGGCCTGGGTGGCGTATTGGCAGGAGATTGGAAAAGGGGCCTTCATATTTCTTTTCTCTGGAATGGGGCTGGAGCTGCTTGGAGAGCAGGTGGGAGGTGCTTCCTTAGAAAGGGCTGTCTGTGTTCTCTTCCATTCCCAATTTCTATAGATTGGACTAGTTTTGCCAAGTGAGCAAGCAAGAAAAACTGGGAAACAGAGGGTAGGCATCAACCCTGGCATTTATCCTAAGGTGATGCAGCACACACTTGTATTCAGCGATAGAGACTTTTCCGTAATGCCTGGTAATATCTCATTGTATTTTCTTCTGATGCTCCTGGGGGCAGGAGGGGAGAGCTGACATCAGAGCCTCCTCCCTTCTACATCACAACCAGAGCATGAGGAATTCCCCAGCCCCTTGAGGTACCCAGACACTAACCACAATCTCCATCTCTGCTGAAGGCGTTCTAAGAAACATGCAGGCCAGGAACAGTCAGTGGCTTCAGAGCAGGGGCAGCCTGCTAAAGAGGCAGAGGCTTCTTGTGAGGGCGGGGAGCTTGAGAGTGCCCTGCACCCCATCCTGGGGGAGGTGAGCATCTGCTTCTGGGTTCAGCTGCCTGCGGAAGTCAGTGGGAGACACCCTTTCAGGGTCTGCTTCATTATGAATGAAGCAAAAAGCCTATCCCAGGAAATCACAGAGGCTGATGGGTATACCCCAGGGTACACAGGCTATATTTTTCCAATCCAAAGTGAGGGTCTATCTGATAGTTTTTCCTGGGGTTGGGGAGGGGTCCTACTTTCAGATCCAAAAGAAAATCTGAGATATGTCATTTGAATATGAATGCACTAGACTTTCTGGGAAATGTTGAAGATTTACGCCTGTCTGAGTGTCTCTCACTCGTTGTTACCTGTCCATTTGTTACCTGGCCCACGGATGGAGGAGGTCGGATGGGGTCTCCCAGGGTCCTCTTGCTGGGCAAGCTTGGCGGGCATCCTGCTTTTCCTTTCAGGTTGCTGGAATTAGTGGTGGTGGTGGCTCAGCTCACCCAGACCATGTGTGATGGTTATGGTGGTGACTTCTCACTGACTGCTGATGTGTACAGTACATTGAAAGCAGTCACCCAACTTCCTTTATAGCCAGATACAAAACAGTGCCTGAGGTCCAGGGTCGGGGAGGACTTGATGAGGGAATAAAACCAGCCGGCTCATCTAGGGGCTGATATCTGTCCGTGGTGACATAAGCACACATGATCTGCAGTCAAGGTTGACTTGAGGGTGTGCATGGGTTCAGTCCCTTTTATGAAGTCTAATGGTCCTTCCAGAAGCTTCATCATCATTTGAACTGAATAAGTGAAGATGAGTGCACCACAAGTGTGTGTGTGCACTTCTTAATCTGTCCATTCATCTGTTCACTGCAGGCTTATTGAGGGAGAAACATTTAAGCAAGGTATTTCTTGTGTACTCCAAGTGGTAGGAGAGCTATGTTCAGGGAACTGGGTGAACTTCGAAGAAGGAGCCGCCCGTTTCTCCAAGTGCAGCGCCAGTCCCGAGACACTCTGTGATCACCTAAACTGGGGAACAGTCTGCAATGCACATTACTGAATTAAAAGCTCTGAGAAGTTCTACAGTGAAAGAATCTGTTTAACTTTGTTTAACCTAGTGCTTCTGCCATCTATATGACCCCTTTTTACTTAGCACTTATTAACATCCTACGGAATACTATTTGAGAAATGGCAACAGCCCCCCTTCTCTGGGAGAACTGTTCAGTGATTCAGAGCAAAAGTCACCTGACTCTGGGTCAGCACAAGTTGGAGAGGTTTGAAAAAGGTGTATGTATGTTTGCATGTGTATGTACGGTGGGTTGGGGGGAGGGGTGTGGCAGAGGAGGGGCCCCGGCAGGTGGCTTCTATTGAAGTCAGCTCTGTCTGCCTCCCTGTTGGCTTTGTGCTTCTGGAGAAGCTTTTGTCCTGGCATGAAAACACTGAATAGCAGCTGCATCTGTCATGCCTGGGAAGCAGCAATGTGCAGCATGGGGGTGCATGAGTAGACACTCCTGCTGGAGAGCCAGGCTGCCGAGAGTGCCTGGGTATTGGACAAGGGAGAGGCTGGTGATTCTGAGGCAGCTGCTTGCTAATCCTGGAAGCAGAGGGGAACAAGATTTAGCTCCCTTATCTCTCTGCCTTCTCCTTTCCGATGGGTGCAATTGTGTTGACTCTTGAGGGACAGCCAGGAAGAAGCAGGTGGGCTGGATGCTTTCTCCTTTCTCCACCAACCCAAGGGCATCTGGAGGGTGGACCAGGGCAGAAAGGCGATTAGCTCTCCGTTACCCAGGGGAGCTGAGACAAAGGCATTTTGGGTTAAATTCAAGGAGGAATTCAGAATTGTGAACTGGATTTATGGAAGTTTGTGGAGTTTGAAAATTCGAGAGTCCTGGCTGGACTTGTGCTTGGAACGTTGGTCGGAGGTGGATATGAATGATGGGTCCTGCAGATGGCCGACTCCTGAGAAATGACTGGGAGGCTTTACTGGATTTTTCGCTTGGAACAAACCCAGGCTTAGGGAATTCCCGGAGCCTGTTGCAGGCCTCAACACCCTTCTGGTGCAGCTTCGCTGTGAGGCAGTGGTTATTTCTCAGGAAACTGGCAACTGGGAGTAAATGGGAGTGTGGGGTGGGAATCAGCTACTCTTCCTGAGGATTATACACTTCCAGTGTAATTAAGGCGGGGTCAGGATTTCCTATCTCTCATTTATTTATTTATTTATTTATTTATTTATTTATTTATTTATTTATTTATTTATTTGCTTAATCTTAAAAGGCTGCTTTTCCCCTCCTGGTCTTCCCACAGGGACAGGAGTTAGTCTGTTCCCAGAAGGAGCTAGGGGAGGTGTCCTTCATCTCCCATTCCTTCTTGCCCTCTCCCTGCCTTTCCCTGGCCACAGCCACAGAGACCCAGAGTCACTCAGATGGGGGAGGAGCAAAGCCAGTCCCTCTGATCATTGCCCCTTTGTTAGTGGAGAAAGGGCAGATGCTGCTCTGCAGTTATCCCGACCACCCTGCAGGACGTCTGGGTGGGCCGGGCTTTGGTTTGGGAATCAGGAGTATTAGCTGCAGCTGCCAACTGGGCTTGTACTTGCAGACTCCCAGGCTCCAGGCTCTCTGGAGGGGACCAGCAGCTCTGACCCCCGTGGGCTTGCTGTGGTCCCCAGGGAGCAAGCCCTTGCCAAGAACCTCTGAGCTCACCGAGGCGGGTATGGGGTAAGGATGGAGAAGGCCTGAGGAGCAGAAGTGTGCAGATGACTCCCTCCTTCCCCTCAGCTGGGTATGCATCACCACTGCTGGGAAGACGTTCAGGCCACTTCTAGACAAATCGGTCATGATGGAAATTTTTTCTTGCCCGTGGGTGGGGCTTTACTTGTTCAGAAGTGGCTTCAGATGTGCTCTTTCTAGGTCCTGGCTTGAGTGCTGAGCATTTACCTGCAGCCCCTCGGGGCTAGAAGGCAGGGCAGTGTCTGAGCCCCTTCCCTATCCCTTGGGGCTAGAAGGCAGGGCAGTGTCTGAGCCCCTTCCCTACCCCTCATTCATTCTCTCCCCTCACCTGTCATTCCATCCATCAGCCCCGAACAGCTTGGCAGCCTTGCGGCTCCAGCTGGAGCTTAGTAGGCATGTAGTTGGAGGAGGGAACGGCACTGCAGCCACGCTCTTCTCTCTCCCACAGGTCTTCTTCTTCTTGGGCCTCCACTTCCTGTCAGGGCCCTGCTTGCAGCTGTGGCACATCTGGACCTAGGCGGGGTATCCTATTGTCCTGCATGATGAGGATCCCAGATTTCCCCTAGGTGATGACCACAGTCATTCCAGGGTGGGAGCAGGACTTCCCCCACCCCCAGGCACTCCAGAGACTTCCTCCAGGCCCCCACTAAGCAGTCTGTCCCCAACTCCATCTCTCCCCCATGGAGAATGGTGGGAAGGAAGTTCTGCCAGAGGTTGTTTTTGGTTTGTGAGGTAATAGACTTTGGTTTGAGAAACATACATCTCTCCCTCTTCTTTAAGATGTGAAGCCAGAAGCACCAGACTCTGGTTTCCTTGGAAACCAGAGCAGCAAAGGTAGAGAAAAAAGGGGCTGGTTGTAGGCACTGAAATTGGGGAGGATTCTCTGGATCCCAGCACTTTTCTGGGGAATCCACATGGTCTGCCCTGGGCCCTGGGTTGTAGCCCTCACTGTGTTAACGGACTGTGTAACCTTGGTAAAATGCCTGCAACTCTCTGCACCTTAGTTTCCGCCAAGATGCCTAAGGTGGGGAACATGTTGGCTCCACTCAGATTCTGTGCCCCAGAGACCTGCTGGGTGTGTGTGGGGGTTTGGGGGTAGGGCATGGGGCTCCTGCTCACTGATTTAGCATTTACTGTGGCTAAACTACAAAGTGGACAGTCCACATGCAGACAGTTGAGAGCTACTTGCACCCAGGTCCTTTCTTTGAGAATACAGTGATGTAACAGGAGACTTCTTGCATTTTGCCTGTGTGAAACCAGCTGGATTTTGCTGAAGCTGTAATTGTGTCTCTACATTCTTTGATTCCTGTCTAAAAAAAATGGTTTCCACAAATGCTGTGAAGAATAGACTGACAGAGCTGGAAAGCGTTAAGTAGGGATCCTTTAAACAGATCCTTACATTGTACATTGATCCCTTCAACCAAAGCCAGAGAGGGGCAGGGACTTACTTGCTCTGATCACACAGTCAGAACAAGAACTAACAACAGTAAAGGTCTGGGTAGCAGCCTCACATATGCTAAGATTCCCTGTTGGCTAAGTTTGTCTGTTCCCAGGTCACCCTGGCCTTTTGCAATTCTGCCCTCCGCAGGCCCCTGTGTTGGCTGAAACCAGCCCTCTTCTTCCCCTTGCGCTTTCCTCCTGTGACCTCCCAGCCACCTCTTGTTTCCCCTGTGGTGTTCCCCACCTGTTGTTACTTCCTATTCCTCCTCACAACTTTTTATTATGAAACATTTCAGATGTGCAGCAAACTGGAAAGAATTGTACAGTGAACATGATTATACCAAACCACCCAGATTCTACCATTAGCCTCTTACTATGTTTACTTTATCATGTCTCTACGGTTTCAATCTCTCTATCCATTGACCAGTCCATCTCATTTTGGGGATGCATTTTGTAGTAAATTGCAGACATCAATGTACTTTACCCCTAGACATCTCAGCATACATAGGCATTAATTCGAGTTCAATATTTGTTCATGCATTTTTTTGATGATAATATTTATATTAACAGTGAAAAATGCACAACTCTTAAGGTATCACCTGATAAGCTTTGATAAATGCCTCTATCTGTGCAACCCAAACCTCTGTCAACTATAGAACAAAAAGTTTTATTACCTAGTTAATTCCCTTGTGTTGTTTCCCAATCATCCCAACACATACCCCCTCACAAGTGATCACAGTTCTGATGTTTTCTCACTGTAGATTAGTTTTGCTTTTTCTGGAACCTCATATAAATGGGATAATCAGTATGAACTCTCTCTTTTGTGTGAATTTCATCTGCATGGTGACATGTATCAGTAGTTTGTTATGCTGAGCAGTATTCCATTGTATAGATATGATAAAATTTGCTTCTCCATTCCCCTGTTGATGGACATTTGGGCTGTGTCCAGTTTTGGGCTATGATGAATAAAGCTCCTGTTAACATTCTTGCACAAGTCTTGTTGTGGACGTAATGTTTTCATTTCTCCTGGGTAAATAACGAGGAGTGTGATTGCCGGGTTACAGGAGGCTGTTACTTATTGTTCCTATCTGACTCTCTGCCCTGCCCTCTCATTGTACTGTGCACCCAATTATTTTAGGACTGTTATCACATCCAGTCCCTCAGTTGCTCCTTCAGGGTTTCTCTTCTTCTGGCAAATAACCCTAGTTTATTGAACTGTTGCTCTTATGTTATGCTCCTCAGATCTTTTATATCCTGGTTGTCCTCCTCTGGAAGTATAATACTCTTTTACAGATGTGTTGCCCAGAACTGAGTTCTCGCTGCTCGATGTGATCTACATGTGGATTCTAGGTATGGGAGAAATATAGAGTGTGGGTGCATTTGGATCCCTGTCTTGAGCTAGGTACTTGATCTGTGAGCTGAAGGAAATATTAACTTTTTGGCAGCCACTTCATGGCATCAGATCAGATGAGTTAATGTTTGTAAAAAATACCACAAATCTAAGGTCATATTAAGATATCCATTGAGCTTGAAGTCAGTCCGAGCCTCTGATACTAATGGCATTTATTGTGAACTTTCTACTTGCCATTGTGTCATTTAGTTTTTGCCTACCACTTGGTGAGAAAGGTACTATTCAAATTAGCTTAATAAAAACTCCTTGATTTAAAACTAGGGTACTTAGCTTTGGCACTGTTGACCTTTTGGACCAGATAAGCCTTTGTTTGTTGTGGGGGATTGTCCTGTGCTTTGTAGGAGTTAGCAGCATCCCTGGCCTCTACCCACTTGATGCCAGTTGCAACCATCTACCCATGCCCCCAAGTTATGACAACAGAAAATGCCTTCAGACATTGCCAAACGTCCCCTGGGGGGCAAATTAACACCAGGTTGAGAACTATTCCCAAGGTGTAGAGCTTAGTCACTGAGAAAAAATTTAAACAATATAGCTCTTCCTGAAAGGTAATCACTGCCAGCTCTTTAGCATATATACTTACAGATTATGCTCTTTCTATGGACAGTCCTCATTTTTCATGGTTCTAATCTGTGTGAATTTCAGTTACTATGGTTTGGTTAAATAACATCAGTCCTCGAAGAATTTGGCTCAAATTTGAGTTGCCAGGATATATGTATTACAAGTAACTGCATGCAGTACAAACTTTGCTGTTAGCTCTTCAGTCCACAGATCACTATGTACATAACAGATGCTCTTCATGGTCACTGACTAATCATGTTTCTTCTTAAAGAGTCTTTTGGTGATTGGTCACTGCCTATCTGTTCACTTCACATGCAGACAGGAAAGTGTGTAGTTGTGTTGCCTCCCTGTCTCCTAGTGAGAAACTCATGTGACATTTTACAAAAATGGACAATTGATGAGGGAATTGGCCAAGAAAGATGAAATTTCAAATGAAATGTGGTAATGCTGGTAGTGAATTTCAAGCCAAACGTAATGGAATTATATAGACTAAATAGCTGACTGTGGGAATGTCAACACTGTCACTGTTCAAGACTACATATACAGCCTGGGAAACTCAGTGAAGGTGGCATGTCAGCATAAATGAGGAAAGTGGTTTGATGAAAAGGATGAAGAGGTCCCAGAGGAGGTGACACTACAGAAGGAAACTTCACATTAAAGGCACCTTGAAGATATTTCACAACATTGAAAGTGCAAAGGATAAAACGTTAGAAGCAGATCCAAACTTAGAAAGGAGTATGACAATTTGCAAAGGCATATGAAAGATACTCATTCCATATTGGATGTTAAACAACAAGAAGGCAAGTGCTGTTCAAATTACTCTGGATAAGGTTTTTACAAAGCAATAAAACACTCATTCTCAGTGACGCTAATGTTTTAGAGTATACACAATAAATAGTTTTACTGTTTTCTCATTTCCTTATTTATAATTTGACAGCAAGAGAGTTTTTAATGTTTTGACCGAAATTTTTAAATGTCATGGAAAAATCATAATTTTCCTCATTGGTGATTAGGGTTGCTTTGCATGGTCATTTTTATGGTTCCGCATTACTGTGCAAAGCAAGAACTGCCTGTATTTTACAAAAAGTGTGGGTGAATACACATGCACACACCATGCTTTTTCTCTTTTTAAAACATTTTACAAAATGGGATCAGACTATATGTATCAAATTACAACTTGCTTTTTTCATGGAAGTTTTTTTGTTTGTTTGTTTGTTTGTTTGTGAGACACCATCTCTCTGTCGCCCAGGCTGGAGCGCAGTGGCGCTATCTCAGCCCACTGCAACCTCCACCTCTCGGAGTTCAAGTGATTCTCATGCCTCAGCCTCCCAAGTAGCTGGTACCACAGGTGCGTACCACCACACCCAGCTAATTTTTGTGTTTTTAATAGAGATGGGGTTTCGCCATGTTGGCTAGGCTGGTCTCGAACTCCTGACCTCAAGTGACCCGCCCACCTCGGCCTCCCAGACTGCTGGGATTACAGGTGTGAGCCACTGTGCCCAGCCAGAAGAATGTATTTTTGAAGAACTTTTGATTTCAGTATGTCTTAATCTACCTCATTCTTTTTTTTTTTTTTTTTTTTTTTATGTTTTTGAGACAGGTCTCACTCTGTCCCCCATGCTGGAGTTCAGTGGTGTGATCTCTGCTCAGTGAAACCCCTGCCTCCCAGGCTCAAGTGATCCTCATGTCTCAGCTTCCCAAGTAGCTAGGACTACTGGCCTGTGCCACCACACCCAGCTAGTTTTATCTGTATTTTATTCGTAGAGACAGGGTTTTGCCATGTTGCCCAGGTTGGTCTCAAACTCCTGGGCTCAAGTGATCCATCTGCCTCGGCCTCTCAAAGTGCTGGGATTACAGGTGTGAGTCACTGTACCTGGCCCCGTTGTCTGTTAACAGGTGTTTAGTTTATTTCCTTCTGTCCCCTAATTTGAAATAATGCTAAAGTGAATATTTTTGATGGATACTATCATAAACTCCATTTAATCGATGAGTTCAATGGAGATTTAGAATGTGAAGTAACTGGCTAAGGTCAGGCAGCTACTAAGCTTTAGAGCTGGTGTTTGAACTTGGGGCAGTGTAATTTCAGAGCCCTTGCTTTTAATCACAATGCTTTACACCTTCTCTTCCTTGTTCTTAGAAGCAGCTTTTAACAACGACAACCAATAATAAAAAAAAAGATCTTACTGAGTCAGGTACAATTCTAAGTGCAATTATATTGTTATTATTCACTAAATAACAACCTGCGAGTTAGATAATGTTGTTATCCCTGTATTACAGTGAAGGAAACCGGAGGTATAAGAAGGTTAGGAAAGGTGCTCAGGGCCCACAGCTGTTTAATGGAGGAGCTGGGACTGCCCCCATGCAGCCTGGCTTCAGAACCTTGGCTCTCATTCATGTTATAAAGATGTGACTAGAGAAAAGTCTCTTTCATCCTGTGCTGTTGAAGATGGGTTTTTTTTTTGTTGTTGTTGTTAGTTTTGGCGTATATTTTCTCCTACTGTAATCTTTTAAAAATCTACTACCTAGCACAGACTGCCTCTCCCATTGTTTTCTTAGGGGGTGTCACTTGGAAGTTTGATAAGCTTACTGCCTACTATGTCTTTAGTCAGCTTGTTGGTAAAATATTAATACTAGGCAAAGCCAGTCTGGTGTGGTGGCTCATGCTTGCTGTAATCCCAGTATTTTGGGAGGCCGAGGTGGGTGAATGACTTGAGGTCAGGAGTTTGAGACCAGCCTGGCCAATGTGGTGAAACCCCATCTGTACTAAAAATATAAAAATTTGCTGAGTGTGGTGGTGGGCGCCTGTAGTCCCAGCTACTCAGGAGGCTGAGGCACGAGAATCTCTTGGACCCGGGAGGTGGAGGTTTCAGTGAGCTGAGATCGTGCCACTGCATTCCAGCCTGGGCGACAGAGTGAGACTCCATCACACACACACACACACACACACACACACACACACACACACACACTAATAGGTTTGCCACTGAAGTTGTTCTTTGGGTTTAGTCAACAAGTAGATACTTATTGAACACCTCCTAAATGCCATGTACCGGGTCTAGGATTTGAAATCAAAAGATGAACAAGACATTGTCCCAGCCTCCAAGAGGTACATGGTCCACAGTGAGAAGAGAAACCGTTTTATAAATCCCACTGGTGAGTGCTGAAGTAGGAGTTTAGCAAGAGTCTGTGGGCACAGAGAGGCAGAGGGGCTGACTCTGCCTGGAAGTGGTCAGAGAGGTTTCACAGAGGAGGTGACATTGCCATGGTTCTTACAGACGTGAAGTCATGACAAGGCCTGGCTTGCCTGAGGTCAGGAAGTGCATTGTAGCTTCAATATAGGGGATGTGTTGGGAGGTTAGTGTAGCGATGATGTGGATAGGAGCTAGGGAAGACTAAGTTAGGGAATTTGGATTTTATCATGTCAGCCAGTGGAGATGTTTAAGGAGGAAAATGTCCTGCTCAGCTTTGCCTTTCAGCATGTGACCCAAGATGTACTGGGATGGAGTAAGTCTCCCTTCTAGAAACCAGTTAGAAAACACAGAAGAGTAGGCCATGCACGGTGGCTCATGCCTGTAATCCTAGTACTTTCGGAGGCCGAGGTGGACAGATCACTTGAGGTCAGGAGATTGAGACCAGCCTGGCCAACATGTGAAACCCCGTCTCTACCAAAAAATAAAAAGTTAGCCAGGCGTGGTGGTGCATGTCTGTAGTCCCAGCTAGTCAGGTGCTTGAGGTGGGAGAATTGCTTGAACCCAAGAGGTGGAGTTTGCAGTGAGCTGAAATCATGCCACTGCACTCCAGCCTGGGGGACAGAATGAGACCCTGTCTCAAAAAGAGAAAGCACACAAGAGAAAAGGGGGCTGCAACCCAGTAAGCGATAGCAGGACTGGAAAAGGAAAGATGGATTTGGGAGATCTTCCCAGAGACAAAATTGGATTGCTTCTGTGGGTGACGGAGGGAGAGAGTCTGAGGATGAGTACTCAAGATTTATATCTGGGAGCCTGGCTAGATAGTGATGTCATTGCCGTTTACCGAGATCTGGGAGCAAATTCAAGGGGGCCGTGAGTTCAGTTTGGTGCGTGTTCAGCAGCCTGTCCTAGATCCACCAAACAGCACTTTATTACTGGCCATTTATAACAACTGCAAATATTATCTAAATGCCTTGTCATCTCACTGCCTCCTCCTTTGTCATCCCTAAGGTCTGGGCAGGAGACTGTGTTCATATACTTCATAGAGGTCCAGACCCCTTGCGTCTGGCATTCCTTTGGTCTATAATTCAGTAAACTCTGCTAAAAAGGAAACGAGACTAGCTTGCTGTGGCCTCTTAAGCGACCCAGGGTAGCTTGTGATGGTTCAGATTATGATTTGTTCTAGAGCTTTTCCAGAGGCAGATGTTGAGGAGTTTATCCTATTTGTCCCCTTCCCTTTAAACAAACAAAAGTGCCGGCTGGACGCAGTGGCTCATGCCGGTAATCCCAGCATTTTGAGAGGCTGAGGCAGGCGGATCACCTGAGGTCAGGAATTCGAAACTAAGCCTGGCCAGCATGGTGAAACCCTGTCTCTACTTAAAAAAAAAAAAATTAGTCGGGTGTGGTGGTGGGAGCCTATAATCCCAGCCACTCGGGAGGCTGAGGTGGGAGAATCGCTTGAATCTGGGAGGTGGAGATTGCAGTGAGCTGAGATCACACCATTGCACTCCAGCCTGGGTAGCAGAGTGAAACTCCGTCACAAAAAAAAAAAAAAAAAAAGAAGTCCCAACCCCCCAGTTTTTTATATCCTCTTAGTCATCATAGTTTATTAACAGTTTTGTTTACATATTGCTTCTTTTTCCCTCTTGGCTAGACTGTGAACCTTGAAGCCCTGTGAGCTTGGTCTAGTGCCTGGAGCATTGTGGGTACCAGGTTTCGAGAGAATGTGTGCTGCCAGAAAGCAGATCTTTGCCACCTCCTCTCCCCTCAGCTCCTGAACCACTGCCAGCAGTGGTTCTGGAATCAACCTGTACTTTCCTTCTGCATCCTGGGATGTAATTCTGGGTGATTATAAGTTGGTTTATGGTCTAGCTTAGATTTGAGGCTTCTCTTGAGAGAGAGCATGTGTGTAAATGTTTAGCTTGTTCTAGTCTGTAGAACATTCTCCTTCATAGAAAAGATGGGAAATACTGGAGATGAAAATTCCCCATTCTCTGTCATTTTGTGTGTTAGAGTCTCTGTCCCCATCCCAGGGCCACTTCCTCCCTGGTTCTTCTTACGGCTTTGGATGTAGCTTGAAGACATGCTCCTAGTAGCTCTTGCATTTTCACAAGCTCTGCTTGTTGTGTTTAGTGAGCGCAGACTACTCCCTTCGGGCCTGTCCTGGCTCATGGGCAGTTGCTCGTGTCTTTGCACACATCCTTTACTGTCTCAGCTCTTCACTTCTCCCTGACATTTGTGGCTGCCTCCTCCTGGTTTCTTCTTTAGGCGATTATTGTGTTTTAGATGATCAGAATTCACTTTTTAGAGACTTGGACCTTGTCTTTCAAAATGCATTCCCTTTTGGGATCTCTGCCCATCATACTCCTTGGTCTCAACATCTAAATATTGTTTTTTTTTTTTCTTTTTCTTTCTTTCTTTTTTTTTTTGAGATAGGGTCTCACTCTGTTGCCCAGGCTGAAGTGCAGTGGTACGATCATTGGCTCACTGCAACCTTGACCTCCTGGGCTCAGTGATCTTCCTGCCTCAGCCTCCTGAGTAGCTGGGGCCACAGGCTAGTGCCACCATGCCCCGCTAATTTTTTAAATTATTCATAGAGACGGGGTCTCCCTATGTTGCCCAGGCTGGTCTTGAACTCCTCCTTCTCCTTTTTGTATCCTCTTAGTCATCAAGCCATCCTCCTGCCTCAGCCTCCCAAAGTGCTGGGATTTCAGTGTGATCCACCGCGCCTGACCTGAATATTGGTTTTTTTGAAGTCTAGGCTAAACAACTGTTTTTGTCTCAGTTTTTTTTTTTTTTTTTTAATTTCCCTCCTTTGAACTCTGAATTGACAAGCTTACTTCCTCCCAATGTGGTGTTCTTGTTATTATTGTTTTTGCTAGCTGAAGTTTTTTTTGTTTTTTTTTTTTTTAAACAGAATTTACTAGGTTTTTCTTCCTGGTCAGAAGTAAGTTCAGGGTAATAGTTCCCTTCCTTGTATCTTCAGCTGTGTGAAAGGTGATGTAGAGTGAGTATTTATCAGGTGCCCTGCTCGTAGCAGAAGGCATGACCTTGACTTCTCTCTCACAGTCACCTTGTGTTTGTGTTGGTGGCTTGAACTCACTCTTGTGTCTGGGCCATTTCTCTCACTGTGTAGGAAAGAGTGGTTCCTGTCTTCTCCCTGGCCATGTAGTCTGCTGTGTGTCACCACAACAATCATCTATCTTCCGGTTCTTTTTCCTTCTCTCCTCACCCAGTTGTCTCCAGTCTTAGGCATGTGGAATTGTGTACTGGGTGGGGGATGTGTGTGTGTGGGCTGCCCTCTTGATTTGTAGGATCCTTCTCTTCCTCCACATTCTCTGTCAACTCTCCTCCACCCCCTGTGAGATCTGTGGACTCAGGTATACGTTGCTGTGAGTCTCATTCTGCTCAGCTGGGGTGATGAAGGTGAGATTGCTTTTGTCGCTTCAAAGTAAAATTTTAGATTTGCTTTGGCAGCCGCACAGGGTCATATGCATGGGGGCTGCTTAGGCCAGAGGCACAGTGTTCCTGACCTCCTTCCGTCTTACTTTCTCTTGCTAGTTTGTCCATCTCTGTGGATTTTTTAAAGTAGATACTAGATACCTAGATACTACTAAGAACATGATCTTTCTCTTCTTGCCACTTGGATTTTAGCTTAAAGCCAACTTGGAACATTTAGGGTGTTTCCTTCCTACCACTGTCTGCCTGGTCTCCTAGGGAAAGATGCCTTGTATCTTGTTCTGGTGTACAGTCTGCCCATTTAATTGGCAAGTGTTTATTGTGACTCTTTTCCACTGGGCTCTGGCCCCAGGCCTGATGCGAATAGGGCAGGCCTGTGAACAGAGCAAAGACGAGTCACTTAGGAGGGGACGAGAGAGGCCAGCGGTAAACTAATATTACCAGCTCAGGGTTTATTTGTCAAAGCCTCCTTTGTTGTGAATAAAAGGTTAGATCTGAATTGGGTCTGAGTCCTGGCTTTATTACCTACTAGCCATGTGGCCTTGGGCAAATTATTAATACTTCCTTGGGCCTTGGTTGCCGCACCTGTACGATGGAGTCAGCAATGGATCCTGTTCTGTAGGGCTGCTAGGAAGCTTCAATATAGCAATATTTGCTATATATAAAGTGCACCTGGTACATGATTGATGCGGTTGAAATGAAAATTCCTCTTTCTCTTTCAATGCCATTTGCTGGAAGAAACAGAAATATCTCTGTCCCCATCTTTCAGTTTCCTACCCAAGACTCCTGTGTGGTTGACATCACTGCTGTGTGCAGTGTTCATGTCCATATAAGTCAGAAGTGGTTTGCAGCAGTGGTTTGGGGCTTTGGGGCCTCTGCTTGCTCCTTATCAATTCTTAGGGTTACATCCTCTGGGAAGATGCCAGGCCTGGTCAAGTGTGGCCTCTGACCTAGAGTTATGCAAGGCCTCTCTTCCTCCTGTGGCCAGTGTGAAATTTCTCATCTGTGCTCTCCTGCCTCTAGCAGGAAGGTTGGCCTACATTTGGGGCACATCTCTGTCACTGTCTCAGGCCAGGGGTTCAAATATAAGACCTGAATCATACTGCACCTCAGAACCCAAACCCTTTCACTTAATTTTTTTTTTTTAATTTCATTCAGATGGTAAAGGTTCAAACAATACATAGAGATATAAAACAGAAAGAAAAAAAAATACACGCCTCTCTCTAGTACCTATTCCCCAGTAGTCAACACTGCTACCTTTTTTTTGCGGGGGAGGTAAATTCCTCCAGAAAAAAACTTAAACATCTACAATTTCATATATCCTCTCCCCTCTTCCCTAAAAAACAAAACAATAACAACAAAACTATACAAATGGGATTATGCTATATATTCTGTTCAGTACTTTTTTGTTTTTGAAAATTTAAAAAATATGCAAAAGAAGAAAATGTCATCCATATTACTACCACTTATAATTAACCACTAATTAACTTTTTGGTGTGTTTGCTTCTTGTCTTTATGAATATACTTTAAAAGCTACTTAAGTAAGGTGGAAGCAGTTCTGTTTAAAAAATTAGGATGTTGCCCGGGCGCTGTGGCTTACGCCTGTAATCCCAGCACTTTGGGAGGCCGAGGCGGGCAGATCACGAGGTCAGGAGATCGAGACCATCCTGAATAACATGGTGAAACCCTGTCTCTACTAAAAAATACAAAAAATTAGCCAGGCATGGTGGTGGGCGCCTGTAGTCCCAGCTACTTGGGAGGCTGAGGCAGGAGAATGACGTGAACCCGGGAGGCAGAGCTTGCAGTGAGCCAAGATCATGCCACTGCAGCTCCAGCCTGGGCGACAGAGCAAGACTCCATCTCAAAAAAAAAAAAAAAAAAAAAAAAAAAATTGGATGTTAAAGATAAAGCCAAAGTATTATATCATCTTGGTCCTTATCTGCTTTCCCATTTAATAGCATCCTGCTCTCCCCGTCGCCGTGGATGGGGAGCTGCCTCTTTCTTCTACGACACCGCACGTTTTCCATTGTATGGATTTGCTGTCATTTCATTTATCTGACCACCCTCTTATTGGTAGGCATTTAGGTTATTACCAGTTTTTTTGCCATTAAAATGCTTTATGAATATAATGTGTAGGATGGTTTCTTGCTGGGTAATTACTGAGTCCAAGGTTTGAACATTTACAATTTTGATAGACATGGCCAAATACCTCCCCAAAAATACTAGTTTATTTCTCTACCAACTGAATGTGTAAGAGAGTGCCTTTTCTCCCCAGATCTTTGCATAAACCTGGGAGTTTGATTTTGGTCAAACATTAAAATTTTTTTTTTTGCCAGTCTGGTGAAATTATCATCTTTTTTATAAACATTTCTCTTTGAGCTACACTGAGTGTCTTCCATTCAGCCATCTGTGTTTCTCTTGCTTTGAACTGCCTGTTCTTATCGTTTGGCCATTTTTATATTAGGTTGTTGATCTTCAACAATTGATTTGCCTGAGTTAAGTTAGCCTTTTATCCATCATGTGTTGGAAATATTTTAAAGATTTGTCATCTACAGTGCGATTTTTAGGCCTCTTGACTTTTTGTTGAGCCCTAGGCTTTTGTGACTGCCTGTGACAGCTCTGGAGAGGGGGCCGACAGGCGCAGTGGCCCGCAGTCGAGCCAGGCCCCATCTTCTGGGCAGTGACGCGTGGTTGTTTTAAGGCTTTTGGTACTGGGGTTCCCCGTTGTAAGTTTTAGCTTTGTTTTGGGTAGGGACTTTTCCCCCTCATATTAATGAACATTAATAACAAATAGAGACTTGCTTTTGCCTCCCAACCAAGTGTTTGGGAATGTGTGCACCCACGTGAAGGGTCTGTGTGGTATCTTTATCTCATCAACCTTCTAAGGCTTTTAAAACCTGTTGTTAGATTTATGTTTAGATCATGGTTCTAGGGGAGAACCATCGTCACTCCTCATTGAGCTTTGCAGAGGCTCTGAAAGGAGGACATACTCTCTTCCCCAATCAATGTAGAGGAACGTCAGTAGTTCAGCCAAGATTGCTCTATCTGCCACCTCTTATGCTTCCAAGCTGGGCTAATTGAGAAGTGTGACATCTTGCTCCAGCCTATAAGCAGCTGTCTGTAATTTTGAGAGATGAGAAGGATTCTCCCTTAAACCATTGCTGCTTTTGTGGCAGCATCTTATTTCTTTCCTTTGCAGCACAAATCACAGTGTATAATTAAAACTATTTTCTTTGAGCTTGTTTTTGGTGTACCTCCTGCACTAAAATGTTAAGTTCTGTGGCGGTCATGGGGCTTATTTGTCATGTTCTCTGTTATACCCTTGGCATCCTCTAAACCAGTGCGTGGCACATGCTAGGCACTCCGGGGTTTCACTGAGTGATCCATTCTGTTAGGATGGGATCAAGTGCTCATGTGTCTCCTCCTGTGTCCCTCTCTGGCTCCAGATCTTCCACCTGGCAGAGTTTCCGGAAGCCCCAGAGATATGCTCCATGGCCATAGGGCCTGAGGCGTGGATGGCTGCCCTCTGACTAAAATTCAGAGAGCTAAGCTTGTCTCTTTAAAAAGTAACATAGACTAATTGTAAATCACCTAGAAAATACAGACATAATAAAGGAAATTAAATCTGTGATTCTGTCTTTCAGAGATCATTACCATTAACAACTCATTGAGTCTTAATGCCTTTATTGTTTTTGTTTTGTTTTGTTTTGTTTTGTTTTGTTTTTGAGACAGAGTCTCACTCTGTTGCCCATGCTGGAGTGCAGGCTCCCTACAACCTCCGCTTCCTGGGTTCAAGTGATTTTCCCACCTCAGCCTCCCAAGTAGCTGGGATTGCTTACAGGTGCGTGCCACCATGCCTGGCTAATTTTTTTGTATTTTTTGATAGAGACAGGCTTTCAGCATGTTGGCCACGCTGGTCATGAACTTCTGACTTCAAGTAATCTGCCCGCCTTGGCCTCCCAAAGTGCTGGGGTTATAGATGTGAGCCACTATGGCCAGCCCCTATGCCTTTATTTTTTTTATATACAGATCCGATAAATATCCATATAGCACTGAGTTTATGCTGTACATAAGGGTTTGTAACTTTCACTTACCATCAGACATGTTTTGATAATGAAATTTAAAGAAAGTACACATTGGGATTTGGGATGCAGAAGAAAAAATAGGATAGTATTCTAGACAATGACAGTGATGATACCTGAGAATCTAGTAGACACTCAGGAATCCACATTTCCCCATTTAATATTCATCTGAAACACCATTTTAGTGGCTGTAGATTGTGTAGCTAAACTCACTTTTACATAAAACAACCTCTGTTACTTATCTCTGGGCCTTAAGTTTGTGATATAGTTTGGATGTTTGTTTCTTCCAAATCTCATGTTGAAGTGTAATCCCCAGTGTGGGAGGTGGGGCCTGGTGGGAGGTGTTTGGGCCATGGGGGTAGGTCCCTCGTGAATGGCTTGGTGCTGTTCTTAAGATAGTGAGTTCTTAGGAGATCTGGTTGTTTAAAAGTGGGTGGCACCCCGCCCCTGTTGCTCCTGCTCTTGCCATGTGACATCCCTGCTCCCCCTTCACCTTCCACCATGATTGTAAGCTTCCTGAGGCCTCACTAAAAGCAGATACTAGTGCCAAGCTTGTACCAGCTGCAGAACTATAAGCCAGTTATATCTTTTATTTACAGATTACCCAGTCTCAGGTATTTCTTAATAGCAACGCAAAGTAGACTAATAAGTTTGTTAGCTATTTCTAGTAAAGGTAAATAACTCTTGAGATGTGTATTTTCTTAAAGATATGTCTATGATTAATACCTGAGGATGAAATTCTAAAAGTAGAATTTTAACATCAAAGGGTTTGCACTTTAAGGCATTTTCAGCCTCCATTTCTGGCTGTTGCTGTTGTGGACAGTCTTGGGCAGATTTTGAACTCTGCCTTACTGTGGGGTGGTGGAAAGGAGGCTTTAGGAGCAGCCAGAGCAGGGTTCAAACTCCAGCCCTGCCAGGGACAACTGGCCAAAAGGTCGTGAACTAATGACTCAGTGAGTTTTCTCATTTATAAAATAGGATGTTTCCTCCCAGGGTGGGGGTGAAGTGGGTGAGATGACCCATTTGAAGCACAGTGGACCCTTGAACAGTGCAAGGGTTGGGGCACTGACCCCTGAGCAGTCAATTCACATAAAACTTTTGATCTGAGTTGGGCAGATCACCTGAGATTAGGAGTTCGAGACCAGCGTGACCAACATGGAGAAACCCTGTCTCTACTAAAAATACAAAATTAGCCGGGCATGGTGGCACACGCCTGTAATCCCAGCTACTCGGGAGGCAGAGGCAGGAGAATCACTTGAACCCGGGAGGTGGAGATTGCGGTGAGCCGAGATCGCACCATTGCACTCCAGCCTGGGTAATGAGAGTGAAACTCTATTTCAAAAATAAAATAAAATAAAATAAAATAAAAAGGCCAGGCATGGTGGCTCATGCCTGTAATCCCAGCACTTTGGGAGGCCGAGGTGGGCGGATCACGAGGTCAGGAGATCGAGACCATCCTGGCTAACACGGTGAAACCCCGTCCCTACTAAAAATAGAAAAAATTAGCCAGGCGTGGTGGTGGGCACCTGTGGTCCCAGCTACTCGGGAGGCTGAGGCAGGAGAATGGCGTGAACCCGGGAGGCGGAGCTTGCAGTGAGCGGAGATCGTGCCACTGCACTCCAGCCGGGCCAACAGGGCGAGACTCCGTCTCAAAAACAAAAACAAAAACAAAAACAAACAAAACAAAGAAACAAAAGAAAACTTTTGATTCCCCTAGAACTACTATTAAATAATAGCCTACTGTTGACCCGAAGCCTTACTGATTACATAGTTGATTAACACATATTTTGTCTGTTACATGTATTATATCTTTATTCTTGAATAAAATAAGCTAAAGAAAATAAGCATCGTTAAGAAAATCACTTTGAGTAGGCTGAGGAAGAGGAGGAGGAAGAGGAAGGGTTGGTCTTGCTGCTGCAGGGCTGGCAGAAGTGGAAGAAAATCCCTGTATAAATGGATCCACGCAGTTCAAACCTGGGTTGTTCAAGGGCCAACAGTACTTAGCAGCCATTTAGCACAGAGCACTGCCAGCCCCCCCTCGGCCTGCAGCCTGCTCCAGCACCTTGCTAAGAGGTTGCTGAGGCTCACCTGCAGCAGCTGCCCTCCCGAGTCCTCTTTCCTTTACACCCCTCAGAGCACCCAGGCCAGCCACCCTCCATGTGGTGCAGCAGAGGCGCCGGTGGTCCAGGAACCAGAGTGGGAGGCCCTGGCCTGGAGGCACGATGGGTTAGTGTATGACACACGTGGCTTTCCCCCGACCCCCAGCTGCCTCCTGGGAGTGAAGAGGAGGTCTTGTTTGACAACACATACCGCACCACACACCCACAACACACTTGGTGCCAGAATCAGCCTTTTGCATCGCTCTTGGCGCTGAATCAGAGTCTGTCTTGGGGAGGGATGTCTTCCTTCTCTCATTACATGCGCCCAGCTTAGGTGGTGTAGTGAGGGAGTGTACAGGGCTGGGATGCCACAGCCTGCTTTCCTCCCCGTGTCCTGGGGTCCCCCGTCTGTCCAGTGCCCAGAGCTATTAATAACACCTTCATTGAAATGGGTGTAATGGAATCCCAGTTGCCCACCCCAGTGGGACTCCAACACATGGGGAGTGGGGAGCAGAATAATAATAGCAAACACGGATGCAGTACTTATTACGTGCCAAGCGTTATTCTTAGTTATTTACATCATGCACATCTATTAACTCATCTCGTATAGCAAGCCCATGAGGTGGGGACTATTACTGTCCTATTAATGGATAAGGGAACCAAGGCACAAAGGGGTTGGAAACTTTTCCCAGTTCACATAGCTAGTGAGCAGTGGCGCTTGTGAAGGGGGTCCTCCTGAGGGCCTGGGGCCTGCTCCTTCCCAGTCTTGTCTTCATGTCCACCTTGCTGACGAGTGGCACATCAGGCCCTGGGTGCCGGCTGCTTTCCTGTCCTCTGGCTTAGCCAGGCTTCTAATGCTGACCACTCCTGAGTCTTTCCATGTGGCTCCACAATGGCAGACTCGCAGGAGGAGATGAGGGGAACCATGCATACCTTGAATAGGGGGAGGGGTCCTGTCCTTCTTCCCCTCAGGTTCTAGAAGAGACAGAGAGGCATGGGACTGTATTTAGGCAGCTCCCGCAGCTCCCTCACTGCCGCTGTCCTAGAGCTTCCTTCCCAGGCAATGGGCTCTGTGGCTTGGCCCCCTGCCCCTGCCACAGTTGGCAGGGGGCCTTGCCTGTTGCGTTGCAGCTGAGCACACGCAATCATTAACCTTTTCTACATGTAAGAGAATTTCAGGCACAAACTGTGTGGGGCTGAGGTGAGTCACAGTGTTGGACCGGGGCTTAGTTTGGGCTTAAAATATTTCACAATTCCTCCAGGCATTCCTTGACTAATGATCTGTGGCTTTTTAGTGGGAAGACCCTTCCTTCTTCTAGTCTCCAGTACTCAGAGCATGGTTCAGGGCCTGTTGGCCTTCACTGCCCATGGCCATGCCCATGCCCAAGGAGCGGGGGCCTTGGCTTCTGGGTGGACCTGCCGCCTCGCTCTGCTGGTGGCCTCTGGCAGTGCCCTAGGAGTGCTGCTTTCCTTCCCTGTCTCTTCTTTGGCTTGGAGTGCAGGCCACCTCCCCTGCTGTTCTTTACTTAGCCCTGTACTCCAGATTAGCACATTCTTGGTTTCCTCTCTCCAGGCCTTCTGCGCTCCACACTTGTCCACAGAGCCACTTTGGCACTTCAGGGCTGTGCCCCCAGGACATCAGCCAGCCTGCCTTGCCCATCTGAAGGGCTTTCATTGCTTGGGTTGATTTTCCTATCCAGTCAGGGATTTCTGATAAACATGTGCCTGGATGGATGTCAATGACCAGTCTTTTTTTTTTTTTTTTTTTTTTTGTTAAATTTAATTTAAGTTCTGGAATACAAATGCAGGATGTGCAATGACCAGTTTTCATGGGAAATTCTTGCTAAGTTTCTCTAAGAAATTTAAAATACTACCTTTTCCAATTTATTTCAGGATGGAAAGGACAGCTCACCCTCAGTCACTGGGGGAGAGAGTTTAGTAGGGAGAAGAAGCAACAGAATGAGGGGGTGTTAGCTCAGAAGTTCCTAACCACTAGGTGGGGGAAGGAAGAGGGGAGGGAGTAAACAGAAATCAAATTAGATCTTGCCCATTAGAAACTCAGTTAGGTTGGGCAGATAAGGCATAAATATGCAAAACGGTAAATTTTTTCAAAGTGAAAACTACCCTATATAGAGTTTCTGAAGCACCTTCAAGGATATTATTTCACGAAGTTGAATCTAATTTTACAGATGAGGAAACCGTTTCCAGAAAGATAGGTGGGCTTGCGTGACACAAGCTAGGAAGTGCAGAACTGGGATTCAAAATGCATGCGATTGCAAAGCCTAGGTTCACTGTGCTACATCCGTCTCCTCTAATGGGTAGAGAGTTTGTGCAAGTCTGGAAGTGTGATGTGAACCTAGCCCTTCTTGCACAAACTCTCCTTTGCCTTGTGCCACGCACTCCTAATGTGTTTAGGGCAGAAAGTGCGGAAGTTGCAGTGAGCGCTTGGAATTCAGGGGGTGCTAAGGAGCATGCATTTAGATTTGGATCTTGGTGCATCCTCACTTAGCACAGCTCTGGTTGGCAGATGTCCTGGTGGTCGTCACTGGGCTGAAGACAGAAACCCAGCCTACAATCTTGGTGATAACTTGTGCTGGTTACATCCACATGCTCCAAGCTCAACTCAGTGGTGACGGAGGAACCCCCCTGTACTGTGGCATTAATGGTACTGGTTGACAGTGATGAATGCCTTTCTGATAATAAAGCACTTTTAGAGGTATTATTTCATTAGATGCTCATAATGTTTATATGAGGGGGAGGCTAGGCAGGTATCATCGCTCCTAAATGCATGTGGCACAGGCTCTGAAAGGTAGACCTCTCTGTGAGGCTGTGCAAGAAGAAATTGACAAATTTCAGACTGGGCCAAGTCTTCCCTGATTGTAACTCTACAACCAGGCATTGCTTCTGAGTAAATCTGACAACTTTGATTCTTCTCCTCTGGGCTCCAGTTCCTGTGTGCCTGTAGGGGGCGATCGAGGTTCTTTCTGCTTGGCTGCTCTGGAAACCTTGTTCCTCCTGAACCCTTTGAATTTAGCACTCTTACAGCATGTAATCTCACTGGATTTTAAGGATTTTCTGTGTATCCCCTCATATCTTCTTCTGCCCCCCACTAGCCTAGGCTTTTCCAGATCAGGACTGCTCTATTTGGTTTTGACATTCAGTGCAATGCATGGCCCATAGTAGGAGCTCAGTAAATGCTTGCTGGATTGAATTATATACAAAGGAAATTGGCCAGTGCCTTCTCTTGCTCCCCTTAGAGCATGGGAAAGTAAACTTTTTTCCTGGTACATCCAAATGAATGAAGTTGAAGGCTGGGCATGGTGGCTCACACCTGTAATCCCAGCACATTGGGAGGCCAAGGTGGGGTATCACTTGAGACCAGGAGTTCGAGACCAGCCTGGCCAACATGGCGAAACCCGGTCTCTACTAAAAATACCAAAAAATTAGCCAGACGTGGTGGCTCACACCTGTAATCCCAGCTACTCAGGAGGCTGAAGTGGGAGAATTGTTTGAACCCGGGAGGCGGAGGTTACAGTGAGCCAAGATTGTGCCACTGCACTCCAGCCTGGGCAACAGAGCGAGACTCTGTCTCAGAAACAAACAAACAAACAAACCCTAATGATGTTGAAAGTGGCAGAACTCAAGACCCATGCGGTGTCCTCATATGGCCACAAGGTGGCAGTGTGACCTCCTGGGAACCTTGCCTCCTGCAACTATTGGCTCCGGCCACCTGTTACTCCATGGGAGAGACCAAGTTATCTAGTCATTGATTCCTTCTAGTCACCTGTTTGGGGAATTGCCTCTGCAAAGTCAGTCTGAGAAATCTTGGCTTCCAGCCTCCTCTAAAAGCTGGGTGGTGTGGTGGAAAGACTTGGTCTTTGGAGTCTACCAGGCCTGGATTCCAACCTTGGCTCTGCCTTTTCTCAGAAACTTAGCCTTGGGCATGCTACTTCTCTGAGCCTCAGCTTCCCCATCCTGTAAAATGGCAAATGTACAGTTAGGAAAAACCCAACATATCATGGGCCATAGCATAAATGTATGCCAGCATTCTTGTTGGAAATGCTCGTTTGCCCTTCCCTTCCCTCTGCAAGCTGGCTCCATCATGGCCATCTGATCTTATTTGCAAGCTTCAGACACTTTCCAGCAGGTTCTTAGGCCTCCCTGCTGTATCACCCCAGCTCCACTCCATCTCGGTCAGTCAGCACCTGCTTCCCACGTTTCCCTCTGCCTGCATGCCTTCCCTCTGCCTGTCCATTTCCTTCCCAGCATGTCTCTTGGACAGCCCAGCCCTCTGAATGTCCAAAGCAGTTGGAGTGTGGACTGTGTAGGGCTCATCTTGACTTCCCATGAAGATGCTAAATCTGTGAGTGTCCTTGTCTTAATTATTTTGGCACCTGCGCTTGCACTTAGACAATTGGTGATAAAAATGACAGCTATTAGTGAGTGCATGTCAGATACTCTGTGAGGTGCTTTGTGGAAATATTTCATTTAATCCTCACAACAAATCTGTGAAACAGAAGCCATTATCCATCCCCACTTTACAAAGGAAGGGTAGATCAGGATGCTTTCGGCTCCAAGCAATAGACAATTTCATGAAAAGCAGCTTAAACAGTAAGAAGAGTTTATTATCTTGTCAAAAAGAAGTACTGAGGGATCCATGGTGATGGCAGCGAGGATCCAGGTGATTGCCATTTCTCCTGGTTGCCTTCCTCAGTGCATTGGTTTATCCTCTTAGGCCCCCCCTTACTGGTAATAATGTGACTGTCATGGTCCCAGGTGCCATATGCAGGAGAGATGATGTAGGTTTCTTGTGCTCTCTTTAAGAAACCTCTTAGCAGATTTCTTTTTTTTTTGAGATGGAGTCTTGCTCTGTTGCCCAGGCTGGAGTGCAGTGGCGTGATCTCGGCTCGCTGCAAGCTCCACCTCTCAGGGTTCACGCCATTCTCCTGCCTCAGCCTCCTGAGTAGTTGGGGCTACAGGCGCCTGCCACCACGCCTGGCTAATTTTTTTTGTATTGTTAGTAGGGACGGGGTTTCACCATGTTAGCCAGGATGGTCTTGATCTCCTGACCTCGTGATCTGCCTGCCTCGGCCTCCCAAAGTGCTGGGATTACAGGCACGAGCCACCGTGCCCGGCAGCAGATTTCTTACAAGGCTCTTGGCCAGTTGAGTTGTAGGCTTGTTCCCAAGCCAGTCACTAGCAAAGGGACTGGAATTAATGAGACTGGCTTAGACAGGTCAAGATTGAACCCCTGAGGCTGGTGAGAAGCCAGCCTCCTTTAATACCCCTAGCCAACTGGTCCAGGGAGAAGAAGGGGCGTCAGTGAGGTTCGACGAGTTAAGTAACTTGCTCAAGCTTGGAAATCTAGTAATAACTGGATTCATACTGGCATCCGGCTGACTTCCAAGGCCATCTGTTGCCAGGTTGAAGTCAACTACAGAGGTAGAGAGAATGTTGCTCTGGATTTGTTGTGCTGGGTCTGAGTAATTGCTGAGGGGCCTTTTCCTATGGACTCTGGAGTCTCTCTTCTCTCTAGCCCCCTTTCCAATACTGTATTGGTTTTTCTCAGTCTGCCTTTCTCCCCGAAGCCCCTTCACCCCCTGCTTCCCAGTACCTGAGTGCTGCCTGCCTTCCACAGTAGACTTTATGGCCTAAGCTGGAGACAGGTCTAAGCTGGACCGAATGGCCTGAGGGCTGATCTCAGTGTAGCTGTCAAGGCCCCAAGAGAGTCATCGTGAGATTTCATATAGAGCAGATAAGGAACTGCAGAGGCCTCAGGAAATGTGCCAAGGGGGCTGGTAGTGGGGGGCCAGCAGGAGTGGGGGGTTTGTGGTATGTCGGTGGCGATGTCAGGGCATGCGGGCCAGGGGCTTAGAGCAGGCCCATGTGACAGCGCAGTTACTCAGAAAGCTGTTTGGCCTGCAGATGCTTCAGGACTGCCCCAAGGCCCGCAGGGAGGTGGAGCTGCACTGGCGGGCCTCCCAGTGCCCGCACATTGTACGGATCGTGGATGTGTACGAGAATCTGTACGCAGGGAGGAAGTGCCTGCTGATTGTCATGGAATGGTAAGCAGCCACTGTTCTAGTCCCGGCCCAGCCTGTTCCCACTCCTCACTCAGGCACCTTGCCCTCTGAGGACAGCCCAGGGATGGGCCTGAAGCCTGGAATGTAAACACTTGATTTTTTGGGGGGCAGTGGAGAGTGGCGGCGGGCTGTTGTGTTCTCTGGATCTCACTGTGGCTTCATTTCAGTTTGGACGGTGGAGAACTCTTTAGCCGAATCCAGGATCGAGGAGACCAGGCATTCACAGAAAGAGGTAGAAAGGGTCTGTTGTGGGAGCACGTGCAGGCAGGCAGGGCAGTGGGGGTCTGAAGGGGGCCTTTGCAGTGCCTGCTCTTGGGGAAGGGTGCTGAGGCTGCTGCCCCCTCCAGCATGCTGCAAGGGGTGCCTCAGCTGACCAGGGCAGCTCCTGGTGGCTTTGTTTCTGGGGTGGGTGGTGGCTGTGGGGAGCCTCAGGCTGCACAGAGGTGGGACCCGGTGCACTGGGTTTTCAAGCCTAATGATGTGTCTTTGTGACTTTCTTTCCCACTCACTCTTCCCTCCCCTCTACAGAAGCATCCGAAATCATGAAGAGCATTGGTGAGGCCATCCAGTATCTGCATTCAATCAACATTGCCCATCGGGATGTCAAGGTGCCAGCTGTTCATAACCCTGAGCCCGAGTGCTGTGGGGGGCAACAAAGGGGCCGTGGCCACCCCAGAGATGGTTGCCAGGCCACCCTGCATCCTTGCTGCCTGGTTCCTGAGCATGCCATTCTCTGCCTTGTAGGGCCTTGCCCTCTCTGCCCATGGGCAAACCCCTAAACCCAGTAGTGAAGCATTCTCTGGCCCCACTCAGCCCTGTGGTTCTCCTCAGGCAGAACCCTCCAGTCACACTCTTGGTTTCTCTGTTCCTGTGGTGTTTACTGCGGGTTCTGTGTGTCAGTCTGTTATCTCCAGGCACTCTGGAAACCCTGCAGAGGCAGGCACCTGCCCATAGAGAGCTGCCACTCCTCGTAGTGGGCAGTGCCCAGGATAGGCAAATGGTTGCTGGATGAGTAGAGGAAGGGAGGAACCAGGATCCTTTTCGTTTCTGATAGCCCCTCCCAGGTCCAGCAGGGTTGCTATTTTTCTGTCTCTCTTTCTGTAGCCTGAGAATCTCTTATACACCTCCAAAAGGCCCAACGCCATCCTGAAACTCACTGACTTTGGCTTTGCCAAGGAAACCACCAGCCACAACTCTTTGACCACTCCTTGTTATACACCATACTATGTGGGTAAGTCCACAGGGGGCCCAGGGACCTAGGTTTTTCCCAGAACTTTTCTCAGCCCCTCCTCTTGGCTATCTGGGGGGCCGCAAATCCTAGGAGAGTTGTGTCTGTATGGCCCCTTCTGGTGCTGGTTCTGCTGGGACCTGCTGAGAAGTAGGGCTTGTCAGAGCGAAGCTACAGTTGAGGAATTGTAGGAAAGGATCTGCTGGGATCTTTCTGAGAAGAGCCATGGTTTCCATCAGATTCTCCGTGGAGTCTGGACTCAGGTCTTGTTCTGGAGCCACAGCTGATTGGCATGGAAGAAGCTTTCAAAGCATGTTCAGAGCATCTGTGAAATTAAATGAACAGCATGGGTCTGAAAGTCTCCTGCAGTTCAGGATTTTTAGAATCTTAAGATCCTAGTTCCAGGTTCCTCATGGAGGAGGATGTTCTGTTCCAGTCCCTGGGCTGGGCTTTGGCTCTTCCTTCTGTGCCCCAACTGCTGCCACCTCATGCTGAAAGGTTGGGATGGGGAGCATCTTTCACAGAAAAACTGAGTGGATCACAGGGTTCTGAGGGCCGGCCCACCCATGTTGACCTTTGATTTGCAGCTCCAGAAGTGCTGGGTCCAGAGAAGTACGACAAGTCCTGTGACATGTGGTCCCTGGGTGTCATCATGTACATCCTGTGAGTGTGCTGGGGAGGGGGCTGGGTGGGGCAGGGAGTCAGGGCGGCCTGTACTTCTCCAGGACAAGAGGAAGAGGCAGACGTTAGCATTCCCCTTTCTACAGGGGAGTCCCCTGCATGCCCCTTCTCTCAGTTCCGATAGCTAAGTGGCGGGTGTAAACCAGCTCATGGGCTGGAAAGTGTGCGCCTTAGATACTTGCTATGCTGGATTCCCGGGCCCCGGGCTTGACTTTGTATATTGTGCCTGTGTCAATAAGCCCTGATTTCTCTGTGACCTTTACAAGGAGAAGAGCCTGTTTCTCATCCTGTTCCTGGTACAGGGCCACTAAGTAACAGCTGTTCTGTCTCCCACTTCCTTCCTCCTGTTGATGCAGGCTGTGTGGGTATCCCCCCTTCTACTCCAACCATGGCCTTGCCATCTCTCCGGGCATGAAGACTCGCATCCGAATGGGCCAGTATGAATTTCCCAACCCAGAATGGTCAGAAGTATCAGAGGAAGGTAAGAACCCAGGCTTTCAGGACAAGGGGAAGAGCCCGTGTGTGTGTGTGTATGTGTGTACACGCAGACACATGTATGGGCCTCCATCTCATGTGCGTGGTGTAACTGTGGGTTAGCACCTATGCCCACGCCTGCGGGGTGTGTCCTGCTTCATTTTGCCTGTGTGGAGGGCTGGAGGCAGGGCCGAGGCTGTGGGGCTGTGCAGGGCCTATCAAGTGGTACAGCCGTAATGGTCCTTGGGGCCAGTTGCTCCGGCAGCCTGCCTCCATGCACCCCCTCTTTGAACCTGGTTTCCCCATGAAAACTGGGGAAAGGAGCAGGCCAGGGAGAGTGACCCCTGAGCTGTCACTGCCCCCTGTCCCACCCCACAGTGAAGATGCTCATTCGGAATCTGCTGAAAACAGAGCCCACCCAGAGAATGACCATCACCGAGTTTATGAACCACCCTTGGATCATGGTAAGCTCGGCAGGCTGGGGAGCCTTGGGTCTCACGGGACTATTCCACAGGACAGAGTCTTAGCCAGGACCCTACCCCAGGCTTTCACTCGGACCCCTTTTCTCTCTTCTCAGCAATCAACAAAGGTCCCTCAAACCCCACTGCACACCAGCCGGGTCCTGAAGGAGGACAAGGAGCGGTGGGAGGATGTCAAGGTGAGGGGCACCACTGGGTGAGAGGGGCTCCAGGTGGGGTGGGCGGCTTGCGGGGAGTGCCCAGGTGTGAGGCGTCGTGCTGGTGGGGGAGAGCTTGATTCTGCCTCTCTCATCCCAGGGGTGTCTTCATGACAAGAACAGCAACCAGGCCACCTGGCTGACCAGGTTGTGAGCAGAGGATTCTGTGTTCCTGTCCAAACTCAGTGCTGTTTCTTAGAATCCTTTTATTCCCTGGGTCTCTAATGGGACCTTAAAGACCATCTGGTATCATCTTCTCATTTTGCAGAAGAGAAACTGAGGCCCAGAGGCGGGGGGCAGTCTGCTCAAGGTCACGCAGCTGGTGACTGGTTGGGGCAGACCGGACCCAGGTTTCCTGACTCCTGGCCCAAGTCTCTTCCTCCTATCCTGCAGGATCACTGGGGGGCTCTCAGGGAACAGCAGCAGTGCCATAGCCAGGCTCTCTGCTGCCCCGCGCTGGGGTGAGGCTGCCGTTGTCAGCGTGGACCACTAACCAGCCCGTCTTCTCTCTCTGCTCCCACCCTTGCCGCCCTCACCCTGCCCCCTTGTTGTCTCTGTCTCTCACGTCTCTCTTCTGCTGTCTCTCCTACCTGTCTTCTGGCTCTCTCTGTACCCTTCCTGGTGCTGCTGTGCCCCCAGGAGGAGATGACCAGTGCCTTGGCCACAATGCGCGTTGACTACGAGCAGATCAAGATAAAAAAGATTGAAGATGCATCCAACCCTCTGCTGCTGAAGAGGCGGAAGAAAGCTCGGGCCCTGGAGGCTGCGGCTCTGGCCCACTGAGCCACCGCGACCTCCTGCCCACGGGAGGACAAGCAATAACTCTCTACAGGAATATATTTTTAAAACGAAGAGACAGAACTGTCCACATCTGCCTCCTCTCCTCCTCAGCTGCTTGGAGCCTGGAACTGCATCAGTGACTGAATTCTGCCTTGGTTCTGGCCACCCCAGAGTGGGAGAGGCTGGGAGGTTGGGAGGCTGTGGAGAGAAGTGAGCAAGGTGCTCTTGAACCTGTGCTCATTTTGCAATTTTATCAGTAATTTGACTTAGAGTTTTTATGAAACCTCTTTTGTTGTCCTTGCCCCACTCCTCTCCACCAGACGCCTTCCTCTCTGGATACTGCAAAGGCTTGTGGTTTGTTAGAGGGTATTTGTGGAAACTGTCATAGGGATTGTCCCTGTGTTGTCCCATCTGCCCTCCCTGTTTCTCCACAACAGCCTGGGGTTGTCCCCGCTGGCTCAGGCGTTCTGGGAGCTCAAGGCCACCTTGGAGGAGGATGCCACGCACTTCCTCTCTTGGAGCCCTCAGACATCTCCAGTGTGCCAGACAAATAGGAGTGAGTGTATGTGTGTGTGTGTGTGCACACGTGTGTATGAGTGTGCAGATCTGTGCCTGGGATCGTGCATTTGAGGGGCCAGGGGCAGGCAGGGCTGCAGAGGGAGACGGCCCTGCTGGGGCTTAGGAACCTTCTCCCTTCTTGGGTCTGCCCTGCCCATACTGAGCCTGCCAAAGTGCCTGGGAAGTCCACCCAGATTCTGAAACAGGCCCTCTGTGGCCTGTCTCTATTAGCTGGGTTCCGGGAGGCAGAGAGGAGTGACCGGGCACTGGCACAGCGATCAGGAAGACTGGACCCCCAGCCCCCAGGGCCCCCCTCCCCCCACTTAGTGCTGGTCCTAGGTCCTCTGAGGCACTCATCTACTGAATGACCTCTCTACTTCCCCTTCTTGCCATTATTAACCCATTTTTGTTTATTTTCCTTAAATTTTTAGCCATTTCTCCATGGGCCGCCGCCCAGCTCATGTAGGTGAGCCTGGGCAGCTTCTGTTGGCAGAGCTTTTGCATTTCCTGTGTTTGTCCTGGGTTCTGGGGCATCAGCCAGCTACCCCTTGTGGGCAAAGGCAGGGCCACTTTTGAAGTCTTCCCTCAGATTTCCATTGTGTGGCCTGGTGGGTCAGGGGGAGTCTTTGCACCAAAGATGTCCTGACTTTGCCCCCTTGCCCATCAGCCATTTGCCATCACCCCAAACAACTCAGCTTCGGGGCTGGTGAGGGGAGGGGCCTCCCCCAGCACAGATGAGGAGCAGCTGGGGTAGGCTGTCTGTGCCATGGCCCCCCACTCCCCCTTCCCTTGGAGGGAGAGGTGGCAGGAATACTTCACCTTTCCTCTCCCTCAGGGGCAGGTGGTGGAGGGGTGCCCAGGGTCGTCTTTGTGTATGGGGTAAGGCGCTGGGTGCCTGCAGCGCCTCCCTTGTCTCAGATGGTGTGTCCAGCACTCCATTGTTGTAAACTGTTGTTTTGTATGAGCGAAATTGTCTTTACTAAACAGATTTAATAGTTGAGAGTTTTTCTTTCTCTTTCTTCCTGGGGCTCAGGCCCTACCCCCCACCGCCTCTATGTGCAGAGGGGTTTTGTTGGGTGGTGAGGGTGTGGGTTGGGGGTCCTGGGAGAGGAGCGGAGGGCCTCCTGGGCGAGCAGGAGCCAGCACCTCATTGGTGAGGACCTGGGCAGGATGTGTGTAGGGCATCCTTAAAGCAGGACAGGGAGGCTGCAAGGGCTCAAGCCCATCTTCTTTTGCCAAATGCAGAATCAGGAGCCAAGCTCTTTTTGGCATATGATTCTTTGACCTACATAGCCACCACCAGGTGCTGGCACCTTTAGCCTGCGAAAGCCAGCTGGTATAGGGTCCAGGGAAGAGGGGGTGCTGGTGAATTTGGTTGAAATCCTGGTAAAGATACCAGGGGAGCAGGTTAGTGTAGTACCGGCACTCTCCAGGAGGCGGTGATAGGGGTCAGGCAGAAACCAAAGGCTCTACCTCGGAGCTAGAAGAGACTTCATGGTTCCTGTGGCCCATTCTCAGTGCACAGATGAGAAGACTGAAGCCCAGAGCTGGGGCCACATGATGACTTGACCTGCAGCAGAGCCTAAAGTAGAAACTGGGCTACCTGCCCCATTTCAGTCCCTCCGGGTCAGATGGGAAAATAGCACATCCTTCACTGTGTCACCCGCATTTTCTTATGTGACCCTCAGAGCTGCCGCAAGAGACAGTACGGGGCGGCTGCTGATTGCTGTTTTATGTGTGAGGAAAGTGACTGAGAAGGTGGGATGATGTGCCACAGTTGCATGGTGGGATTGGAACTCAGATCCCTCTCCCCGCTGGAGGAGAGACCTGCTTGTCCCCTTTGCTGCCAGAAGGACCATGTCTCCACCCTCAGCTCCTGGGAACAGCGGGCCCTGGACCTCCCCTTCATGACAGTGGGTTGCTGAGGTTGGTTCTCGCCTTGAGACACTACTCATCACTCTAAAATCACAGCTCAAAACAAACCAGCATGGGGGTTTGCTTTCAGAGAAATCCACTTATTTTGTCTGCACTTATGAAGGTGTTAGAAGCAATAACCCGAGAAGGAGGAATAAGGGGTGCTAGGAGGGAGTCAGGGAGAGAAGGAGAGGAAGTTGTCAGAGTTCTGCTATCTTTAGAAGCTGTATTAGTTTCCTGTTAACAAAGCTTCTGCCATATTAATTTTATGGCTTAAAACAACACAAATTTATGATATTCCTGTTCTGTAGGTCAGGAGTGTGATAGGGTCTCACTAGGCTGGCTGGAGTCCAGGTCTCAGCAGGGCTGCATTCCTCTTTGGAGGGTGTTTCCTTGCCTTTATCAATTCTAGGGGCTTCCTGCATTCCTTGGGTCATGACCCCCTTTCTCCATCTTCAACCACAACCTTGCATTTTTCTGATCCTTCTGTGGTCACTTCTCTGACCCAGCTGCTGTGATAAGATTGAGCCCACCCAGATAATCCAGGATAATCTCCTCATTGCAGGGCCCTTAACCGTAATCCCATCTGCAAAGTCCCCTTTGCCATGTAAGGGAACATAGCCACAGTCTGGGGACCAAGACATGGGCATCACTGGGGGGCCAGGATTCTGCCACAGAGGCCCGTTGCACAGCCTTCTTGGCCTCATGCCCAACGTTGGCCCTTGTGTTTTGCTTCCTTCCCTGACTCAGCCCATTTCAGGAGGATGCTTTTGTGGTCAGCAAGGATTCAGGCTGGGGTTGGCTTTCAGGGAAAATGGCTGGGGCGAAGGGCCAGGAGGGGTCTGGCATGGTTAGTGGGGTCTTGCTACAGCTTTTCACCCCCATGCCCATGTCCCTGATCTTCCATGCTGGCATCGCCCTGCGAGTCCCTGTCTCTAGGGAGAGCTTAACACCTCTGCTAAATGCCTGGGTGGGATGGCAATGGAAACTTTTGTCCCTAAGGGCAGATGCTGGCTTGCATGGGTTCAGGAGCAGGTGTGCTTCTTGAACACCCTTAAGTAGTGTGAGATGTAAAGAGGAGCATAGAGACACTCCTGGGCCCCTGCCAAGTACCGATGCTGGGCTCTTCCCCTCCATCTCTTCATTATCAGAACCCTCTGAGGTAGTCAGTCTCGTTTCCAGCTTACCTGTAAGAAACTCCAGCTCAGAGGAGTAAAGGGACTCGCCCAGCATCACACAGCTAGTCAGGGATTCTGACCTGGATCTCCTGTTTCCAAGTTTAGAGCTTCTTTAAGAAAGCCCATGGACATCGTCTTGGTAAGGGAGTGCAGAGGGGGCGGGGAGGAGAGGAGATATGAGGCTGGATTCCACTCCACTGAGGAAGGTCTAGTTTTCTTTGCTATAGAATGAGGGTGATAGTCCTAGGCCTGTGGCTGTTTTAAGGATTCAGTGAGATGGTGGATTTATTTATTTATCTGAGACAGAGTCTTACTCCATCACCCATGCTGGAGTGCAGTTGTGTGATCTTGGCTCACTGCAACCTCCGCCTCCCAGGTTCAAGGAATTCCCCTGCCTCGGCCTCCTGAGTAGCTAGAATTACAGGCACATACCACCATGCCCAGCTAATTTTTGTATTTTTAGAAGAGATGAGGTTTTACCATGTTGGCCAGGCTGGTCTCGAACTCCTGATCTCCAGTGATCCGGCCACCTCAGCCTCCCAAAAAGTGCTGGGCTTACAGGCATGAGCCACTGTGCCCAGCCTAGATGGTGGATTTAAATGCTTCCTAAAATGCCAGCTGCCAGGTGGCCTTTATCACCAGGAGGGTCCCACCCCTCAGTGCGCTGCTCAGCAGTGGGAGCACAGGGAGCCCCAGGCTTGGAGTCGAGTCAGTGGCCTAGGCCTGGTCCATGCTCCTGCCCTGAGCTTCACGGTGGGTCTCTGTGCCTTGGGGTGAGCAGGCAGTTGGGTTGGTAAACAATAACAGTAAATTTGGGGTTTTCCTTTGACTGGGTTGGAGACAGGAAATGCAGGAGGCTGTGAGTGACGAGTGGGTAGAGTGGGTAGCAGGTAGGTCGGGTAGGTCGGGCCTGCTCAGGGTGTGAAGGAAATTCAGTTATTCAAGGGAGGAGGGTGAGGGTGGTGAGGCTGGGGAAAGTGGCTGGCCCACTTACTGGTGAATATAAACAAACCCTCTGGGCACTCCCCAGGTGGGGCAGAGTGGGGACAGGGGAGGCTTTGAGGGGCAGCCACCGCATCCTCAGCCCTGAGAATGCAGCTCCTTTCGGGCTCTGTCTCTGGAAGCCTACATTTAGGGGCTCCAGCCGCCCCTGGGTCCTTTTGCTCACTTCATCTTCCTGTCGTCTCCCTGCACTCAGTCAGAACAGTGTGGCTCCCCAGCATACTCGACCACTAGATAATCCAGGCACTTGGTGTATGTCCTGTGCTTTGGGAGAAACAAATGAAGTGTAGGGCACAGTTCCTGCCCTTGAGAACCTAGTTGGGGAGATACAAAATGCCTGTGTGCAGCAGCAAGTGGCTTTGTCTTTCCTTTCCCTGTACCCACAGGCCTGGACACATTAGGGGCTGTTCCAGACTGAGAACAATGTGTCATTCAAGCCCAGGTGGCATAGGGCAGCCTCTTAGGGCCCCAGAGGTTTTCAGATGAGCATGAGTGAGGTGAAAAAACCAAAATGACAAAATAAACCACACCTTGGATCCTCGTCCTCTGGACGAAGATCTCACATCCATGCCTTGTTGGGGAGGATTTCAGTCCTCCCCAGCCCAGGCATGTGAAGATTAAATGAGGCTGTGCCAAGACTTGGAAAGGTGGGGGAAGTGCAACTCGTGTGGAAAGATAGGACTGCCCCCTGGGCTCTGGGCCACCATTCAGACAGGTCAGTGCCTTGGCCTTTTCAGCCTAGGCTGCTCTTTTAAAAGAAGACCTTCAGCCACTATCCAAGAGTAAAAATGTCACATTTTCAACATTCAGCTCATCTTGAGCACCTCCTCTGTGTCATGCCCAGTGCTTAGGACTTTGGAGACACACAGATGAGTCCAGAAGTGGGTCTAGCCTTTGTGGAGCTCAGCACAGAGAAGTGGCGGGCATCGCTGTAACAGAAGGAGAACTGATGCTCTCCAGAACAGGAGCAGAAGTGGTTGGAGTGCATAAGGTGGAGCTATTCTGTTAGAGACCCAGGAGAGCTTCCTAGCAGCCCTTCAAGCTGGCACCTGACTGACAGTTTTGATGGCAGAAAATGGAATAGCATGATGGAGATTTCCCCATTGCATTTCTGCTCTCACTTCTCTCTGCAAGAGCTGGATCCTTCCTTCTCCAACAGGTTCACCCCTCCTGTCTTGTGGTCTGAACTGCTGTCTGTCTGCTCATCTCGTTAGCTTGACTTTTGACCCCTCATGGGTTCTGCTCATGGAAATCTGATTTACTCCTCTCTGTGGGGTGCCCTTGGTGTTTTCTGTCCATTTTCCCTTTCCAGCCCCTCCAACTTGGATTCGCCTCATAAATGATGTTTGCTCCCTGAAAAACAAAATTTGGGGATGTGGTCTGATGGGGCTTTTGCCACGTTTCACTCAATTCATTAATTTTTAAAAAAGTGTTACAGTGGTACACCTTAAACTTAGATCTTTTGTAGTTAGGCACTTTCTGAATCATCATGGAAAATGATGACATTACATGAAATTGAGAGCCCTCCTGGAAGAGCAGGATGAGCAATTGTTAGGGGCTTCCTTGCCCCTCTTCCCTCTGCCACTAAAAGGCCTTTCTCATCCCTTTGTCCTCATGGTTCTTACTCCACTCAGTTTAAAAGTGGAGCCCTTGGGAGCCTCCCTGGCACTCACACACAAAAATGTCAATATACTTGGCGTCCACCCTTTCCATTTTTAACACACCACCATCTGGAACCCAGAATTACCTTGGAATTTACTTGTCTCCTCTAGAGGGAGTCATAATTGCTTGGAAGGTAAGTTACTGCCCAGAGCCTCTGGCCAGGAAGTGTTTTGGCTGTCAAGCCTGCAGGATTTCAGGTGGGGCTGCCAAGGTGGTGGAACCTGTGTTTGATAAGTCATTTTTAGGGACCAGGGCTGCCATGCAAATGCATTTGTTTGCATAACTTTCTTGCTCTCAGGGACAGTAAAGTTTCCTACTGCCATCCCACACCCCTGCCAGGATTTGCAAGTGAAATACCAGGACTGACTTTCCACTTTCCCCCTTCATGAGTCCTCCTCCCTTCCTAAGTCCTCCCCCACCCCTTGGTTTTGGTTTTGTCTCTGAGGTCCTGTGTGACCAAATACTAGTCTCAACCTCTCTGATCCTAGGGTAGTAGTGTTTCCAGGACCCTGATATGCAAAGTATCTGTACAAGTTACGCAAATGAGCATCCTGTCTGGGTGGCTCTGGTCCTAGCCCCGGGCAGTTACTAGCTCTGACTACTGCTGTCCAAGTGTGTGAAACGTGATCTTGCTCCTTCCTCTGTCCAGGCAGCTGTGGGTCTCTTGTTCCTCAAACAGCTACTGCCTCTTGGGGTAATAAGGCCTCAAGTTTCAAAATGAGCTGAGTTCTCCTAGCCCTTACCTTCTGATCTGGAGACATGTGGTTCTGAATTCACCAGTCAAAGGTTTACTTTTGAAAGAAACCACGATCTCATCTAAGTCTAAGACAGAGACCTTGGTTAGCTGGAGTCTGTGGTGCAGAGAGACCTGGTATTTGTAGTAAGACCTAGAGGGGCCTTTGGTTTTCTGGCACTCAGCTGTCTCCTTTTCTGGTCACAAACCTATTCTAAGGAAATGGTCCTCATAGTGAGACTCTAGCCCTACCCACCCACAGGAGGGTCGAGGGCAGGAGGGGAAGGATGACAGCCAGGCATTCTTTGAGCCAGTGTGCAAGGAAGAGAAAGGGTAGACGAGAAATTCAGTCTGATCGGCTTATTTCAGGCTCTGAAAATGACAGCTGACTCAGGGTAGGTGCTTAGTATCTGTTGGATGGATGAAAGCATCTAAAGGAAAATTAACACAAGTAATTTTAGTAACTCAAGACATTATATGTACATATACAGACATACAGAGTGAGGCGTGAACCTTTCTCTTTATAACGTCTCCACCTCAGTGATGCCAATTCCCTCTCCAGAAAAAACTTCATTGAACAGCTTTATTTTTTTTGAAATTTTTATCCAAAAAGTTTCTGAACATTTATCTAGATACAAATATACTTATAAGCACAACTGAGAAATTTCTTTGGCAGTTATAACAAGTACAAATGGAATCATTAGGCATATTGTTCTGCAACCTGCTTTTAAAAAATTGTGATAAAATACACTTAACTGAAAATTTACCATCGTAAACATTTTTAACTGTAAACTTCACTAGTATGTTCACATTGTTGTGCAACTGACAGACTTTTTCATACCCGTGAAACAACATACAGCTTGCTTTTTTCACTTAGCATATCTTGTGAATTTCCATGACCAAACTCATAGAACTATCATTCTTTTTCTAAATAGTTGCAGAGTATTTTATAGTATGATGTACCACAATTTATCTGCTGTGGATGGATATTTCCCACCTCCTTTCTTTTTTATTTGTCTTTTAACCTCATTTGCACTGAAGGACTACCCTCCCCCCCTTTTTCTACTATTTATATAGATCTCACAAATATCTTGTACAGTATCTTCGAGTGTGTGTGTAAGGATTTCTGTAGTATAGATCCCTAGTAGTGGAATGGCAAGATCTAAGGGTATACACATTTTAGTTTTTGATAGGGACTGCCAAAAAGACAGTATCGATTTATGAATGAATGCACTTTGCATATTGCTTTCCAAGTGAGAGCTTTACGAAAGGGTTTGCTGTCAGCAGCAAATCTGGGGGTAGAGTCAGTCAGCCGAGAGTAAAAGGGCATTTGTAGCACTTCCCAAAACTGATAGATGTAGACCCTTGGCCACATTGTGGGCGAGTGGAAAAGTCAGATGTAGAGGGGTTTAGGGGATTCCTTCAACATCTCCCCACATCAGTGGCCCTGCTCACTCAATTATGGTTATTTGCATACATTTTGGGCGTGTAGGCAGAATGGCTCAAAGACAAAAATCTGAGGTTCAGCCTTGTTTGGCCTCCTGGTGTTTGATCTTGACCGGGCTACCTGTTTCTCTGACTGGCATGCAAATGCCTGTGGGGGATGACAAGTGTGCACATAACATAAGTGACATAAGGCCAACTCTGGTGGATGCTGTAAGAGAGGCCCAGAGTGCTGTGGGAAGTTACAGAGGAGGCACACCTCTGGTTAGGAATAGCAGGGAGGAGGAGGCGGCTTTGACTCTGGGTTGTAGGTGTTGTGGGGCACACAGGACACATGCAGGTCCCACTATACAGGAGCTCACTAGACAGGAGCTCAGCCACATTGCCTCCCAATGTGACACTGATTGTGTGCCCAGCCCTCTGCTGGGTACCGAATCTGAGGCATCAGTCTTGGGGATGGCTTGGGATGTGGTGGTCAGTAGCTCAGTTGCATATGGCACACGATAAATCTTTGGAGTTACTCTAAGCTGGGTCCCAACTATGAACAGATGACTTGTCCTCTCTGAGCCTCAGCTTGTCAATTGGTAAAATGGGAATTATTATTGAGGCATCCATGAACATGTGCCCCAGAGACCTCCTATTATGGGGAGCTTATTTGTCCAAGGTCCCCAGCTATGGCACTCTGAAATTCATTGTCTCATTTGTGTGGAGGCCACACTTCCTTCCTCGTGCTCCCAGTCAATGACAGTACAACAGGGATGTGAAGATGCACCCGTTCCTGGGAGAACCAGGACTCGAAGGATGGCCAGCTTTGCCCCTGGCAACTTCATAGACACTTGTGCCTGGGGCCCTTGTGCGCATCCTCCTCTCCCTCTTTCCTTAGTGGGGTCACACACCGGTGGTTCCCCAGCCTCGCTTCACACTCCCTATTTTCTCTCATAAAGAAATTTCCCCTAACTGAACCCTTGTATGTGTAATCCTGTTTTGGCATCTGCTTCTTGGAAAATCTAGACTACAATATTATCACCAACCTTAGAAGGTGGTGAGGACTAAATGAAAAATCAGGTAAAAAAATCATATGAAAGACTTAGCATAGTTAAATCATATAAACGATTATGGAAAAGCCTCAGCCTGGCACATAGTTAGCACTCATTATTATCATATATTCTCATGCATTATATAGTGGGTACTGTAGCCATCATTGTACCAGTGTAAGCAGGTTAATTTAACTTAGGAGACTGCATTTAGAAGTCAAGAAACCTGCTTTCCTGCCCCTTCCCTGCTCTATCTCCCGAGTTCTCTATCCCCTCACATGTGCCCTTTATATAAGAGTGGCAGTGGTTACTCTTAACTCCCTAGGCTGGCCCCGGACTCCTCTTTTTGGGATAAAGGTGATTAATGCCGTGTGGCTTTTGCTGAGAAGGGAGGCTGCTACAAGGGTCTGCTGCAGGGATGTTCAGACTCAGTGGATTTGTAGCTCTTTAGCCCCGCAGAGAGGAGCCCCTGCCCTACTGAGCTGTAGGCTTTCTGGGAGGTAGCAGGAGTAGGTGGGTGGGTCACTGAGGGGTGCTGGCAGCCGGGCAGTGTTGGCGGTGGGGGCTGAGGGAGGATGATGGGAAGACAGTGAGCCTCCGAGTGAAACAGACCATGAGAGGCGAGGTGAGTCACAGGTTTCTCTCAAAACCCCCATGCCCATGGTCTCTAGAATGTGCCGAAAGTGGAGCCCGCCATCCCCAGCCTAGGCCCCAGTTCTAAGAATGCCTCCCCTTCTCTCCCTCCCACAGTCGCCCAAATTAATCAGGTCCTCGGCTTTGGGGGGTATCGTGCTCTTTTAAGAATGCGGCAGAGAAAACCGCTGGGTTGTATCCCAGCAAAGGAGGCCACAGAGATTAGGGCTGATTGGGAGGAAATGTGAGAACAGCGGTGTCTAGTTTAGGTTTTAGAACCTGGCTCTTCCTGCTCACACCACCAAAGAAAATTTGGCTTGAGAGATTCAAAAGAGGTTGTGTGGTGTGTAGGCTGCAACCCTAGATTCCTACAGATCTGGATTCATGGTCTTGCTCTAGCACCCAGCAGCTCAGAGCCCTCAGTGTTTGTATGCCTCAATTCCCCAATTAGTAAAAACAGTGATTTAAGAGCATCTTTGTCATAGCACTGTTGTGAGAATGAGATAGCGAATCAGTGTTAACCTTTAGCCCAGTTCCTAAATTAAAGCCCTATGAAGAGCCTCTCAGCTCAGTTCAGAGACCGCCAGTTCCCCCTTGTGAGTCTTTCTTTTCTTTTGGATTTTTGATCTCCAAAGACTCCATAAGGAAGTGAAATAATTATCCCCGTTTTATAGATTTGTAAACTGAGGATCAGCTTGATTAAGCACATAGGAAACAATCCTTTGTAGTACAGGACCCTGAGGTTTAACAGAGGTTTATCGCCTCCTTGGGACACCACCCAAAGGCAAAAGGGAAGCAGTGAAAGCATTTGAAGCTCAGAGAGGCTCAAGGCCAAGCCACAGCTTAGGGACCTGCAAAGTTCGCGGAGCTGCAGAGCTGGACGGGTGGGGCAGAAGCCACTCTTTCCATCCTCCAGGTCCTTGCGGTGGAACATTCCTCAGTTATCAGCACAACTCATTTTGAGTTTTGTTCACATGTCACTTTTCCTTTTCTTTCTTTCTCTCTCTCTTTCTTTCTTTCTTTCTTTCTTTCTTTCTTTCTTTCTTTCTTTCTTTCTTCTTTTTTTTCTTTTTAGAGGGAGTCTCGCTGTCTCCCAGGCTGGAGTGCAGTGGCGTGACCTTGGCTCACTGCAACCTCCGCCTCCTGGGTTCAAGTGACTCTTATGCCTCAGCCTCCCATGTAGCTGGGATTACAGGCACCCGCCACCAGGCCCGGCTACTATTTGTATTTTTTAGTCGAGACGGAGTTTCACCATGTTGGCCAGGCTGATCTCGAACTCCTGACCTCAAGTTACCCACCCGCTTTAGCCTCCCAAAGTGCTGGAATTACAGATGTGAGCCACTGCCCCCTGGCCACATGTCACTTTTTCAGTGACACCTACCCTTATTGTCTGATTTAGAACTGCAATTTTCCCTCCCACCTTTGACTCCTCACTCTGGGCATTCTCTATAACCCTTCATGGCTCTATTTTAAAAAATCGTTTTTATTGAATTACTGTGTACATACACACAGTTATCCTACTTAATTTTCCCCCATAGATCTGATCACCTTCTAAAAATCTGTACAACTTGTTTATAATGGCTGTCATGTAACCTCCACAAGGGCAGGGATTTGTGTCTGTTTTATCCATGGACACATCCCAGTGCCTGGCATATAGCAGCTCTCAGCTACTTATTGAAGGTTGGTGGGAAACTGCTGGCATCCAGTACTCTTTGCAGAGAATGAAGATGAACCTCCCTGACTTAACAGTTTCGTGGAGAACAGCACAAGGCGCTGTATGAGTCAGTGCTAAGGGCTGTGGTAACGACAGCAGCACGTGCTGGGTGGGGCCAGGAGCAGGTCCCCAGAAGTCAGTGAGATCCAGGGAAGCCCTCCTAGAGGAGGTTAGTTGGCACTCCCATTTCTTTAGCTCCCCCATCAGCTGAGACAGCTCCCCCTGCCCTAATAGAGGGAAGGGTTCACTCTGTCAAACCCAGATACCTCCTGCTCTTTCTGCCCATTTCCTCTTGTTCTGCCCTCAGTGGGTCCTGTGGCGGTAACCGCACTAACCATTCCAGCCCATCTCATTCCTTACCCCACAGTCCCAGCAGGCTAAGTATGGGCTGCTGCAGACAAATTGCCCACAGGCTTGTGTAGCTTGGAAGGGGCAAGCAGCAGACAGCTTGCCCTTGGAGTAGGGTTGAACCCATGGATGCACATCCTGGCACTTGTCATGAAGCCCAACACATAGATGATGCTCAGTAAATATAGGATGAGTGGATGGATAAAGCTGAGAGTTAAAAGATGCCTGGAGGCCAGGTGCAATGGCTCATTTCTGTAATCTCAGTGCTTTAGGAAGCAGAGCAGGAGGATTGCTTGAGACCAGGAGTTCAAGGCTGCAGTAAGCTATGATACCACCACTGCACTCCAGCCTGGGTGGCAGTGCCCTAAAAAAAAAGAAGAAAAGAAAAATAAGATGCTCTGAGAAGACATTTAAATGACTCAGTCTCTGTCTAGACACAACAGTGGCATCATTTAAACAAATTTCTGTTTTTTTTTTTTTTTTTTTTTTTACTTTACTATGTGTTTGTATTTAGCATTTTATTTTATGCCACTTTTCCCAAATGGAAGCTTGCGTGATTGTATTCTGTGTGGCACAAAATCAAGGAAATAGGAAAATAACAATGAGAATGTAGGGAGAGGAGGATACATACCAAAAGCCCTCAGTCAGTGGAGCCAAGTGGAGCTGAAACCCGGATAGTAAAGCCTGCTGTTGTCTAGATGTTCAGACCCCTGCTCCTCCAATGAGCCATTCTGAGGACAACCCTGGGCCACAACCCTACTGTGGGGGTAGGAGTATGTCCCTTGGTCCTCAAGCTTATAGGAGAAGTGGAGTGTCACAATTCTTACGGGGTCCCAATTCCTTTCTGTGTTTATATTAGTATCATATGTCCCTAAACAGGCATATTGAAGAGTAGGTTGAGACATGGGCATTCTGGGGTATTTCTGAGTCACAGAATCTCAGGGCTGGAGGCCCACAAAAGGATACCTTTGTTTATTTCTCAAACTTTCTGAAATCATAGATCACCAAATCATAATATTTGCCATGCTCCACCCTTGCAAACTTTTTACTTAAAAGATATACTGACTCCAAACCTCTGAATAGCCACATATAGAGCATAAACTAAGGGGATGGAATTGTTTTAGGTATTGTGGTTGCAAAAAGATAACATTTCATCAGTCTTCACTACCAGAACATAGAGAACTCTATTATTTTTCCCAATTCTAATAGCACACTTGCAATTGTTTTCATAGGATCTAGACTAGAGTTCCATGAACTCTATAATTGAAGTCACCAATCCCGGAATGTACTTACTCCTAAGAAGGAGTTCTGTAGCCACATTGGAAACCACACCCCTTTCTTCTTGATTTGTCCTCATAGGACATGAAGAGTGGTTGGTGATGCCTCTTTAGATTCATTCGGTGATAACTTACAGCCTGAGGCTTTCATGGGGAAGCCAATGAACACTGAACTTCAGAGCCTTGACTTGTGGCCGGATGCAGTGGCTCACACCTGTAATCCCAGCACTTTGGGAGGCCGAGGCAGGAGAATTGCTTGAACCTGAGAGACAAAGTTTGCAGTGAGCCGAGATCATGCCACTGCACTCCAGCCTGGGCAACACAGTTAGAATCCACCTCAAAAAAAAAGAAAGAAATGTGCTCTGTCATAATTCTGGAGACTAGTGGTACAACATCAAGGTACCTGCAGGCATGTTTCTTCTGAAGGCTCTGGAGAAGAATCCTCCTTATCTCTTTTAGTTTTTGGTGGTTGCTGGCAATCCTTTGTTCATGGGAGTTTAATTCCAATATCTGTCTCTGTCTTCATGTGGTTGTCTTTCCTATGTGTGTATGTCTCTGTGTCCAAATTTTAGTCTTATAAGGCCTAGTCATTGGATTAGGGCTCACTGTAATCCAGTGTGAACTCATTTTAACTTGATCACAACTGCAAAGACCCTATTTACAAACAGAGTCACATTCACAGGTACTGGAGGGTTAGGACTTGAACATAATTTTGGGAGACACAGTTCAACCCACAACACCCAGTATGGTCAACAACATGGTGCAGCTGCCACTAAAGGATCAGCGATAGTGGTGAGGCTGCATCACAACAGATGATCCTGGAGAAGGAGGATGATCTTCCTAAGCTGCCTGGACCAGGCCAGCTCCAGGGGTGTCAGCAGGACTTGACTCCTGTGGCTTCCCTTGGCTCCAAGACCTCACACTCCCATCTTCCCTTTCATCTTTCTGGCTGTTCCCCCTTGGTTTCCATTGCTGAGATCTCTTCCTCAACTCAACGATTAAATGACTGTGTTCCTCAGTGGCTTAAACTTTCTCTTCTCATTATATATATATATATATATATATATATATATATATATATATATATATATTTAAGCTGGTATCCTCTCCCATGGCTTTAGTTATTTATATACTGATGACTCCAGAATCTTCTGGAGACATCTCCTGAAATCCAATTAGACATCTCTACTTAGGTATCTTAGAGTAGCTCAGCTGAATACATTCCAAATTGCGCTCTTGTTTTTTTTTGAGATGGAGCCTCACTGTGTCACTCAGGCCGGAGTGCAGTGGTGTGATCTCAGCTCACTGCAACCTCCGCCTCCTGAGTTCAAACGATTCTCCTGCCTCAGCCTCCTGAGTAGCTGGGATTACAGGTGCGCACCACCATGCCTGGCTAATTTTTGTATTTTTAGTAGAGACAGGGTTTCATCATGTTGGCCAGGCTGGTCTCAAACTCCTGACCTCAAGTGATTCACCTGCCTTGGCCTCCCAAAGTGCTGGGATTATAGGCATGAGCCACCATGCCTGGCCTAAATTGGGCTCTTTATTGTAGTCCTTTTTAATTTAATCTAATTTAATTTTTGTTTTTTAAAGACTAGTCAAATGCAGTAGTGAGAAGCAGGAAAAGAGGATAACAAGGAGTTTGATCTGTAGCTGATAGTGAACAATCAATCGAGATAATTTACTACCTTTGGACCAGCCAATTCCCACCCCCTCTGCCCCCACACTTTTTAATTTTTTTAACCTAGGCTTCCTTCAAGATTTCCAGCCTCAGTAGGTGGCACCACCATCTGTCCATTTGCCTATGAAATCCTTGGTTTCTTCCTTTCCTTCACTCCTCACATCCAGCCAGTCACCAAGTCTAATTGACTTTACATTTGAACTAGCTCACAAATGTGTCTACATAATGTCCTAGTTATTTTGACTACCACTACCTTGGTTTCTGGCCACCCTCTGATTTTTTTTTTTTTTTTTGCTTGGATTACTGTAACAGGTTTTGAAATGGTCTGCCAGCTTCTGGTTTTATTCTCTTCAAATCCACTTTCCATACAGCAGCCTGAATGCAAATACGATCATATTATTTTCCTGCTTCAATCTCTCCAGTGGAATCCCACCCTCTTTAGGATATGAGTCAACCTCCCTAACATGGCCTGCTAGACACTGCAAGCTCTGACCCCTACTTACTTCTCGAGCCTCATTTCTCTTTATTCCCTCTTCTTTCTGTCACTTCCCCTGCCCCCTGCTTTCTCCCCCACATTTTTCACATGCTGTTCTTTCAGCCCAGCACACTGTTCCTCCCTTGCTTTACATAATTAACTGACAGTCATAGTTCAGGTCTCAGCTTAAATGTCCTTTCTTCTAGGGAGGCCTTTCCTGACCCACAATTTGCTTGCTCCCATCAGTGCCTGGTCACCAAGTTGCACAACTCCAAGGGGTGAAATTTGCATTGTATTATGTGTGAATGGTGCCCCTGAAATGGTGCAATGCGCGGGCCAGCACACTTTGTTCCTCACTGTCACTGTTTAATTGTCTTCCCTCCTGGACTGCAAGCTCCAAGTCAGATTCTCCGATGTAAATCTTGTATTAAGTAAGAACTCAATCAATATTTGTTGAATCAATAAATGAGATCTTAACAGAGAAATGGCTAATTGGAATGTGTACAAGAAATATGAAACAAATTTCTGGAACCCTCCCCTCTTACAGAATAATTTAAGTAATTGAAGATATTTAGTTTGGACAAATGAAGATTTAGAACAGATATAATAGCTGCTTTCAATATTTGTAGGGCTAGTATGTGAAAATAGAATACATTTATTCTTTTTTTATCCCAGAAAGATAAATAAAAGAGCTGAAGATAGGTTATAGGGAAGCAAATTGGGGCCTGATAATAAAATTGAAATAAACTTCCAACCCTGAGAGTTGTCCAGAAATGAAACAGATGGCACCCAAAGTAATGAGTTCTGCTTCACTGCAAAGATTGAAGTCTGTAGGATCGAACTCCATCTGTAGGATCATTGAGGGCAGCAGCTGGACAAGAGAGATTTTGAGGCTCTAACTCAAAATTTTATCTGTGATTGTATGGCTGTGGGGAAAGTTTACTTTCTACTTAAACTCAAGCATTTATGTAATGCCTCTGTGTGCTGGGCACCACTGGAAACATGCAGAGGTCTGCACTCATCCCTGTCTCAAAGGTTCACAGCCAGGTTGGAGGCACAGTGTCAAGTTCATAATCTGAAGGCAGAACCTTGCAGAGTATCGAGTGTCTAAAATTCAGTACAGAGTGAGGTCTGGCGTTATGCTGGAAGGCGTCACAGAAGAGGAGGGGCTTGAAAACAGACAGTGGACGGGCAAGAGCTGGAGAGGAGGGTCCACTTCAGGAGAAAGAGGCTGATGGTGGAGCCTGCAAGAGAAGCAGACGTGGCCAGTACACAGCTGGCGTGCCTCACACCTTTCATTTACAGCCTCGGAGTCTGCAGTGGGCTTTGTGGCGCTCTGGTTTCCCTAGCTGAAACCAATGAGGAAGATGGGATGGGGCTGGCCTGAGAATTTGCTAAAATGCAGGAGTCATGTCCCGTGGTGAAAGGGAATGAACTCCTCGTCTATCCTGAACTCCTTTAAATATTTGGGGTTCACTGGGTGAGTCGGAGATGACTTAGCTGCTCAGAAGAAGGAAGGGAGTAGGGGAAGCCTTGGATCAAAGGTGCCCAACAGTTTATAGCCTCAGACTTCACGTGTCTATTTTGTACATCTTTTGGCTGCAAGCACCTGAAAACCCAATTACCAATGACTTAAAGGAAAAATTATTATCTTACATATTGAAAATGCTGAGGTAGTTCTGATCTTGGATTGGTTAATTCATGGGTTTAACAAAAACATCAATGTCCTACTTCTTTCTGTTATTTCGTTTGTTGCTTTCCACATGTTGATTTATCCTCTTTGGCTGAGTCCCCTCATGGTTCCCAGAAGACTTTGGCAATTCCAGGCTTCAAATGTGGACATTTAGAGGCAGAAAAAAAGCCTAGCTTCCTTGCTTTTAAGAGTAAGAAAATATTTCCTGATACTCCTTCGGTCCTGGAGAGACTCAGACCTCTCTCCATGTTTTGTTATCCAGGTTATATCACAAACCCATTCCTAAATCAGTCACTGGACAGGCGAATTACCATGGAAGGGGCGCACTTCCCCTGAAGCACATGGATACCCGATAACTGAACAAAATCAGGATTTGTTATCATGAGAGATAAGGATGTCATGTTTTCTCCTGAGTTAGGATGCTAAGTTCTTCAGGTATAATGGAGACCAGGGTAGAGATGACCTGGCCAGTACTATTTGCCTTACCTGAGCTGGGGGTCCCAGTCAGGATATGCTGGCTGTGCTGGGGTAGCTGTGGTTGGTTCCTTGGTGGGGACTGAGATTCTCACTGGAGCAGTAGGTTGTGGGTTCAACCAGATGACCTTTAAGGCAACTTACAATCCTTACCATGAGCCTGGTATTGTGCTGGGCCCACAGCACAGTATCTCTTACAATCTTCATCTCAGATCTGCAAGTGAAGAATTATTATTCCTATCTTCAGGTAAGGGATTAAAATTATGTAACTTTCCCAAGGTCAATAGTAAGTGAGAGTGGGAATATGAAATCCGGTTAGTCCACGTATAACATAAGTGTTTGTCCAGTGTATGTCTCGCTATGTCTTTCTTCCAACTTAAAATCTTCCATGAGTCTGGAACAAGCCTGGGAGTGTGGCTTAGACCTGTACTTATCAAATTCTCTTTGGCTGAGAGCCAGATTTTTAAAAAATTTTGATCCATTGTGGATCAAAATTTTTTGTAAAATATAAAAAAAAAATACTTGGAAAATGAAATGAAAATATAATAAAGATATACAAAATACAAGCCCTGTTTTAAATTATTTAATATAACACACACACACAGACGCACGCGCGCACACACACACACACACACACAGATAATCTGTCAAATTGCTATAAGATTTTCCAAACTCTTAATTTCTGTACTTACCTTGCCACAAGCTGGCAACAAACAGATCATGGACCAGCCCTGGTTTTCAGCCCACACTGAGTAGCACTGATTCAGATAGCTTTCTGCCTCCATCCTCTTCCCTGGACTGCAACTAAAGATATTCAACGATTGGATGCCTCTGCCGAGGTGACAGTGGGAGAATTACTGGTTGCAATGTTAAGGCAAACATCAGAGGAAGAGATTAGATTTTGCCCTGTTGTTTTCATAGGAACTTCTGTTTTCTTTCTTCCTTTCTTTTTTTTCTTTTTTTTTAGAAGAAGAAGAAAATTTTATTATTCAGTAAGCATTAACTAGAACGGGATGTTCGTCATAGGCAATTTGCACATAAATTGCAAAGTCAGAAAACAAAATTCACCCTTCTATACAGACAAGCCCATACAATCCTTTTTCCATACACGTTCTCAAGATAAACATGACTAGTCCTCAACTTGACTAGTCCTCAAGTAAGAGGACTTGGCTGCACTATTTGTTACACATCCTAGATTCACCTGGTAGCAGGGGTGACCGTCTATGTTTGCTAATTGGATTTATCCAAAGGAAAAATAAATTTCTTCATATCTTTGTGACAAGAGGTGAGTTTTGGAGAGAGGTGCCTGCCCACGTTAGGCTCCTACTCTCCGGAGGAGACGGGAAGTAGGGGCACGGTCTTCCTTAATGATTGCATTTCAAAGAGATGGCTCCCGGGTACTTGAGAAAGACATTCCTGAAGGGAAGAAAGCTGGCAAGAGGCTTATTTACCTTTTAAAAAGATTTACATAATTTCAAACAGGTAGAGAAAGAACTTAAAATTACAAGTTTTCTAAAGTAAATGCTCACAAGGAAAGTTAAGCCTCTTTTTTGGAATTTTAAATTCAGAGGTACAAGTGCATGTCTGTTACATGGGTAAACCTGTGTCGTGAGGGTCCACTGCACAGATTATTTCATCTCCTGGGTATTAAGCCTAGTGCCCATTAGTTATTTTTCCTGATCTTCTCCTTCCTCCCACCCTCCACCCTCCAGGACATCTATTTTCTTCAAGAGATTTATATTAGACTTGAGAAAACAATTTCTCCTTCCTTCCTTCCTTCCTTCCTTCCTTCCTTCCTTCCTTCCTTCCTCTCTCTTTCTTCTTTCTTTCTTTTCTTTCTTTCTTTCTTTGTTTTTCTCCTTCCTTCCTTCCTTTTTCTTTCTTTCTTCTTTCTTTCTCCCTCCCTTCCGTCCGTCCTTCCTTCCTTCCTTCCTTCCTTCCTTCCTTCCTTCCTTCCTTCCCTCTTTCTTTCTTTTCTTTCTTCTTTTTTTTTTCAGCGTCTTGGCTCTGTCACCCAGGCTGGAGTGCAGTGGCATGATCACAACTCATTGCAACCTCAAACTCCCGGGCTCAAGCGATCCTCCCTCCTCAGCTGCTCAAGTAGCTGGGATTACAGGCATGTACCACCACACCTAGCTAATTTTTTGTATTTTTTTGTAGAGATGGGGTTTTGCCACATTGCTCAGGCTGGTCTTGAACTCCTGAACTCAAGTGATCTACCTGCCTTGGCCTCCCAAAGTGCTGGGACTACAGGCGTGAGCCACTGTGCCCGGCCTCCTAGGAAACAATTTCTTGATGGTGATTTTCCATCTTTTTGCTGTGTAGGAAAGAGATTGAGCTCCATGGTAATATGTGAGAGAGAAGAGACTCAAGGGACTAAGAACCTGTGCCACAAAAGGAAGGTCTGTTTTGGAGATTTGCTGGAGCTTCCCCATTGGATGTGTCATTGAATGATGATTCATCCCGGCCAAAAATAAAAGCTTCTTAAGCTGAGTGACTCTAAGTTTGTGTGTGGTTTACGCTTGGACATGCGTTACTTTTATGACATAAAAGTGACTTCAATCTGGTAAGATATATTTATAAACATAGAGGTCCTTTCATTTATTAGGAAATTCCAATTGTGTTACGGGGTCTTCCCAAGAGATCTAAATCTATTCTCCTCTAAGATTTAGGAAATCTAAGCCGGGCATGGTGTCACTCCTGTAGTCCAAACACCTTGGAAGGCCGAGACGGGTGGATAACTCAAGGCCAGGAGTTTGAGGCCAGCCTGGCCAACGTGGTGAAAGCCTGTCTCTACTAAAAATAGAAAAATTAGCCAGGTATGGTGGCATGCACCTGTAATCCCAGCTACTTGGGAGGCTGAGACATGGGAATCACTTGAACCTGGGAGGCAGAGGTTGGAATGAACCACTACACTCCAGCCTGGGTGACAGAGTGAGACTGTCAAAAAAAAAAAAAAAAAAAGTTTGAAGAAATCTGGAATGATCATTTGTCCAGTATATGAAACTCTGAGAATACTACACATGTGGAAACTAGAATCTATCAGAAACTCCGGGATGCTCAAATATCTTCTCCCTCTCTTCTTCATTCACAAATGATTTGAACACTTATATTTTTCCTTCTACTGCTTTCTACTGATTTTCCTTCTACTGCTGTGAGTCTGATGGGCTTCAGTACCATTGTGGTTGACTTATCCAAATGTGACTTTTCAGTTCTGTGACTTTTATATTTCCAATGACCTTTTCTTTGCCTCTACACAGCAATTTGCTCTAACAGTTACAGCCTGGATTTTGTTATTCCTCGGAACGACACCACCTCCAAAAATCCCTTCATTTGAGCATTCCATTCTCTTGCCACAGCCTCCTCTCTTTAGTGATTCAGATACTCCCACTACAACTCTTCCTTGACCTCATGATCAACATGCTTCTTTTTCTTTTTTCAGCTCTCTCCTGCCTTTATTTCCTGCATTATTCAACTTAGACTGCTTGGTTCATCTTTTCATTCAGGCTCTTAGCTATACAGACATACCTTAGAGATATTGTGGATTTGGTTCCAGACCACTGCAAGACAGTGAATATCACAACAAAGCTAGTCCCACAAATTTTTTGGTTTCCCAGTGTATGTAAAAGTTATGTTTATACTAGACTGTAGTCTATTAAGTGTGCAATAGCGGTATGCCTAAAAAAGTACATCAATATACATATCTTATTTGAAAATACTTTATTGCTAAAAATGCTAATGATCACATGAACCTTCAGTGAGTTGTAATCTTTTTGCTGGTGGAGGGTCTCACCTTGATGTTGATGGCTGCTGATTAAGGTGGTGGTTGCTGAAGGCTGAGGTGGATGTAGCAATTTCTTAAAATAGACAGCAGTGAAGTTTGCTGGATTGATTGACTCTTTCACAACAGATTTCTCTGTAGCATGTGATGCTGTTTGATAGCATTTTGCCTACAGTGGAACATCTTTCAAAAGTGGAGTCAGTTCTCTCAGGCCTGTCTGCTGCTTTACCAATTATGTTTATGGAGTACTCTAAATGCTTTGTTGTCATTTCAACAATATTCACAGCATCTTCCCCAGGAGTAGATTCCCTCTTAGAAACCACTTTCCTTGCTCATTCATAAGAAGCAACTCTTCATCTGTTCAAGTTTGATCATGAAATTGCAGCAACTCAGTCACATATTTTCAGTCTCCATTTCTAGTTCTCTTGCTATTTCCACCACATCTGCAGTGATTTCCTCCACTGAAGTCTTGAACTCCTCAAAGTCATTCATGAGGGTTGAAATTAACTTCTTCCAAACTTCTGCTAAAGTTGATATTTTGACCTTCTCCCATGAATCACGAGTGTTCTTAATGGCATCTAGAATGGTGAATCTTTTCCAGAATGGTTTCAATTTACCTTTCCCAAACCCATCAAAGGAATCATTATGGCAGCTATAGCCTCACACAATGCATTTCTTAAATAATAAGACTTGAAAGCCAAAATTACTCCCTGATCCAGGGGCTGCAGAGTAGATGTTAGCAGGCAGGAAAACAACATTCACCTTTTTGTAAATCTCCATCAGATCTCTTGGGTGACCAGGAGCATTGTCAATGAGCAGTAATATTTTGAAAAACATCTTTTTTCTGAGCAGTAGATCTCAACAGTGGGCTTAAAATATTAAGTAAACCATGCTGTAAAGAGATGTATTGTCATCCTGGCTTTATTGTTCCATTGATAGAGCATAGGCAGAGTAGAATTAGTATAATTATTAAGGGTCCTAGGATTTTTAGAATGGTAAATGCCCTCAAGGTGGGCGGATCACGAGGTCAAGAGATCAAGACCATCCTGGCCAACATGGTGAAACCCCATCTCTACTAAAAATACAAAAATTAGCTGGGCATGGTTGCACGTGCCTGTAGTCCCAGCTACTCGAGAGGCTGAGGCAGGAGAATCACTTGAACCTGGGAGGCGGAGGTTGCAGTGAGCCAAGTTTGCGCCACTGCACTCCAGCCTGGTGACAGAGCGAGACTCTGTCTCAAAAAAAAAAAAATAAAAATAAAAAAGGACCTTGGCCTCAACTTAGAGTCACCAACTGCATTAGCCCCTAACAAGACAGTAAGCCTGTCCTTGGAAGCTTTGAAGTTAGGCATTGACTTCTTTCTAGCTATGAAAGCCCTAGATGACATTTTCTTCCAATATAAGAATGTTTTATCTACATTGAAAATCCATTCTTTAATGTAGCCACTTTTATCCATGATCTTAGCTAGATCCTCTGGTTAATTTACTGCAGCTTCTACGTTAGCACTTGCTGTTTCACCTTGCACGTTTACGTTAAGAAGATGGCTCTTTTTCCTTAAATCTCATGAACCAACTACTCATAGCTTCCAACTTCTCTTCTGCAGCTTCTTCTAATCCAGAGCAAGGACCTTGAATTGAAGAGAGTGAGGGCCTTACTCTGGATTATGCTTTGACTTAAGGGAGTGTTGTGGTGGATTTGATCTATCCAGACCCCTCAAACTTTCTCCATATCAGCAATAAGGCTGTTCCACTGACTTATCATCTGTGCATTCAGTGGAGTAGCACTTTTAATTTCCTTCAGAAACTTTTCCTTCACATTTACAGCTTGGCTGTTTGGTAAAAAAGCCCTAGATTTTGGCCTGTCTCAGCTTTCAACATGCCTTCCTCACTAAGCTTAATCATCTCTAGGTTTTAATTTGAAGTAAGAGATGTGTGAGTCTTCCTTCTCCTTGAACACTTGGAGACCATTGTAGGATTATTAATTGGCCTAATTTCAATATTGTTACATCTCAAATAATAGAGAGGTCCTAGGAGAAGGAGAAAGCTGGAACAGCAGGCAGTTGATGGAGCAGTCAGAGCACATACAACATAAATGAAATGTGAAATTACTTTCTAAACCCCATGGAGGGAAATGAACAATTCCCTTTTCCCCTAAAATAATGCTACTAAAGCAATTAGACTTAGTCTAGACAAGACAGAAGATGTATAAGTGAAACATTAGAAGATCCTTAAATGAAGAGCGAATTGTAGTTGTTGGTGAAAAACAAGATTAATTTTATATTTGCTACCATAAAGTTTTTGTGTATCACTTATATCAATAATGTTATCAAAAGCTTACAAAAACAAAAATAGATTTACTTTTTAAAATGTTGTTTTAATTTTAGAGAAAATTGACTATTTAAATTGAGTGAAACTGCATGCGACATATGAACAAATGTGACAGTTCAGTACAACATAAGAAAATCAGAGCAAGGAAAATATTTTTCTGACTTTGAAGGCAAAAATTCATGCACAAATAATCCTCAAACTAATTTCAATAGAACCTATTTTCTGCTCATTGTAGAACAAGCCATAATCTCAACTGTAGAGAGATTTGAACAAATTGGTAACTTTGAAATAATTTAAGATGTAGCATATGGTCCTAGATATTGCTTTAAGAGATAAAAATTACAATGTAAGTGATAGCAATTTATAGGATGAAATTAAAGCATTTTATATTTTGTGCAAGAAAATAGAATACACATGACATTGATCAGTTAAGTTCTCTCTCTTATATGGACACAGTTTGTGGTGCCCCAAAACAACTACAGTATTAGCATCAAAGATCACTGATCACAGGACACCACAACAGACTGAATAATCAAGAAAACTTTGGAATATTCTGAGAATTACCAAAATGTGACACAGAGACACAAAGTGAGCACATGCTGTTGGAAAAATAGTGTCGATAGAGTTGCTCGTCATGGATTGCCACGAACCTTCAATTTATGAAAAAACCCTGCATTATCTACAAAGCACAATAAAGTGAAGTGTAATAAAATGAGGTACACTTGTACTCTCAACTCCTCCTCCTCGTCTTTTTGTTATACTAACGGGGCAAAACAATTCTGCCTTCTATGTATTGCTCCCCCGGCTGCCAAAAGAATCCTGAGAAAAATGATACAGTCTGGCAGACCATTTCAATTCATGATCACCTACCTCAACTGGGCTCAACACTGCCTGGGAATCTACTACATTTCTCTAGAGTCGTTTGTCTTCCGTATCTCTGCAAACATCATTTCAAACCTTTGTTTCTCTCCTTAAACCGCCCTGCATTTTCTCCTTATTCATTCTCTTAAGAGTAAATATAAGTCATCTGATGAAATTAACCTCAACTTCCTGCCAACGATTCTTCAAACCAACCTGCTTCTGTACCCACCGTCTCTACTTTCTTCCTGTTATTATTCAGAGGAGGTGCCCTCTTCATTTCAAAGGTAGTTCTTTGCTCTGCCTGCATCCCACCCCGTCCTGCTTTCTGAGTAACCTGACTTCATCAGTTCTCCCATCTCACTCTTCTGTCTTCAACTTCTTCTTCTCCTCTCCTGGCCCAATGTCTTGAAACAGTTGTCCACGCTTGTCATCCTATTATTATTATTTGAGATGGAGTCTTGCTCTGTCACCCAGGCTGGAGTGCAATGGCATGATCTTGGCTCACTGCAACCTCCACCTCCCTGGTTCAAGCGATTCTCCCACCTCAGCTTCCCGAGTAGCTGGGATTACAGGCGTGCACCACCACACCCGACTAAATTTTGTATTTTTAGTAGAGATGGGGTTTCACCATGTTGGCCAGGCTGGCTGGTCTTGAACTTCTGACTTCAGATGATCTGCCTGCCTTGGCCTCCCAAAGTGCTGGGATTGAAGGCGTAAGCCACCACGCTGGTCTAGCAGGCATGAGCCACCCCATTTTTTCACCTCCTATTTCATGTGCAACCATCCGTCTTCCATCCCTACCGCTCTACATCCCTACAGCTCTACATCCTTACAGCTCTTCTTGATAAAATCAACAGCACCTTTCATGTGTTCCATGCACTAGGGGCTCTTTTGTCTTGATTTTACTTGACGTTTTGATAGCATTTGATCCAGCTGACCATTCTCTTTCTCGAAATAGTTTCTTTCCTTGTCCTCAGGGATGCCACTCTCTTCTGGTGTTTCTTTTTATCACTCAGGCCACTCTTTAATGAGTTCCTTTGACAGCTTCTCCTGCTCTGGCTTATGAATATCTGGGTTCTTCGGAGCTTGGTTCTGGGCTCTCTTCTCTTCCATTCTGCACTGTTTTCCCTTGGTAATCTTACCCACTCCCACGATTTTACTCACCATCTTTGTATCAATGACCCCCACATAGTGATCTCCAGACTCAATCTTGACGTCCATCTGACCACGTGTATATTTTCACTTAAAGTCTCAGAGGCACCTCCAACTCAGCAGGACCAGTGTAGACCAGATCACCTTCCCCTTCAAACTTGCTGCTTCTCCACCCAACTGCTCAGACAAGAGATGAGGGTTCACCTTGGCCGTTGCCCACTCTCACCATTCTGACCTAAATAATTGCAGACTATTTGAAACCTTGCACTTCTCTCAATTCCTGTTTATTACCATCTTAGTCCAGACCACAATTTCTTCCTGTCTGGACTGGAAGCAAATGGCTCCTAAATGGTCTCATACAGAAGGTATATATTATCCTCTCTGTTTAATAGCCTTCAATGGCTTCCCTTTGCTCTTAGAGTCTAAATTTTTGACCATAGCCTACCATCCCTGAATGATCAGACCCATGCCCACTTCTTCAAGCTCATCTTAAATCTCTCCCCATCACATATAATGTCCCTTACTCTCTGTGATTCATCTTTTAGTTTCTCAAAGAGTTTAAGTTTCTTCTTGCCTCAGGGCCTCAGAACATGAGATGGGATGGAGAAGTCAGAGAGCTGTGAAGAGAGCCCAGGGTCCAGCTGGGTCGTGAATTGATACAAATTTACCTTTGCTCCAGAGATAAACCCCTTCTCCCCCATTCTTTGCTGTTCTTAGTGGTCTTTAAATCTTCAAAATGCTCTACTTCTTACCACCTCTCTCTTCATTGGGCCAGCTCCTGCTCATCCTTCATGTCCAGTTGAATGTTACCATCTCATGAAAGCATCCCCTAGCCCTGAGTCTAGGTTAGTTGCTTTTTAAATCTCACACTTCTAATTAATAGAAATAATCATGATTATAATAACATTATATAGTTAACTTTATAATATCTGTTTCCTCAACTAGCTATTAAATCCGTGTAGCTAGAGCCAGGATTGGTGGGAGGCTAAGGCAGGAGGATCACTTGCACCTAGGAGTTCAAATCCAGCCTGGGCAACACAGTGAGACCCCCATCTCTATTTAAAAAATTAAAAGAAATCCACGAGGGCAAGGATTATATCTGTCTTATTCACTGCTTTTTCTTCGACACCCAGCATAGTACCTGGAGCATAATAAGTTCTGAGTGAATAAGTGTGTATCTTGTAAAACCTCTGGCTTGGCTTGCCTCCAAGCCAGAGGTTTGGAGACTCCTTTCCAAAAAAAAAGAAAAAAGAAAAAAGAAAAAGAAAAAGATGTAATAGATGACTGCCAAATAGAACTCTGATTGACATGAGGCAACCTGTCTTTCCACACAAAGTGGATGACTCCATCTTTGCAGATTATGGAGAAGCAATCTGCTTCTCTTTCGATTTGGGTGTCATGATCATCAGACATGAATGTGGAGATTATTATGTAGGGAGATTCAATTAGTTACTTAATGCCACATACTGACCAAAGTTACTAATTCAGCCTTGGTGAAGAGTATATAATAGGGTCAGTTTGCGGAAATAACATCCCACTTCCCTAAGTAATGCAGGAAGACTTCTTTAAATAAGCATAAGATTCTGGGTTGTATACTGGACACACAATGAGCTCTGTTATGCAATGGCTTCATGACCTTGGAAAATATTTGTTTCTTGAATAATAGTAAGGGAGAATAGAATAGTTGGCTGAATTCTCATATTTCATATTGCTAGCAGATCAGCAGCAATGATGGAGAAAGCATATTTGAGCAAAGTCCAGTGCTGTAATCAAATAAGCTTTCTACATGGTTAATCTAATCTATACTTAATAGTATGTGTAGCTATTATTGCTCTAAATGGCAGTTAGGCATGTATATTAAGCTGTTCACTGGATTTATAGAACTCTAGGGGCTATAATTCATAATGTGTATTTTTTTACTTCACCAAGCCAAGCATTTCTGAGGTCACCTTCAGGAAATTGAAAGTGGGCACTCAAAAATGGTTGCTTCCTTTCTTTCCCTTCCAAGTGCAGGGAGAAACCATTTACTCTTTCCGCCCAGAAATGGTGGTAGGGAGGCAGAAGGCACTGTAAGGAAAAGCCCAGGTCTATGATTGGTACCAGCGCAAGGCATGTCCAGCTATTTTCCATGGTGTTGGCACCTATTGTTCCATCTGGTTGGATGGGAGCATTTTCCCAAATGTCTGCGATAGAGCTGCTTTTATTAAGCATTTACTCTGTGCCAGGAGACTTTTATGTATTCAAGCCTTTATTTTTTCTGACGACACCTTGAAAGAGTAATTATTCTCTCCATGTTACAGAGGAGAATACCAAGCTAGGGAATGTCTCAAGGTCATGTAGCTGAGAAGTAAGTGGAAGCCTGGGCTCAGACTCCAGAGGCTGTGCATGTCACCCTGTGCTGTAGAGTCAGAGGTACGCTGTGTCACTTTCCTTAGGTCTTTTATGTCCCCCTTGTCCTCTCCAGCCAGGGTGCCAAGGAGGCCTCTGGAAGCTAAAGGCTCAATGGCAGCTCAATTCTGCTGGGGGAGGGAGCTGTTGATAATACACAGATAAATGGGAACTGCCTGGCAAATTAGGAGTGCAGATGCTGTAGACACAGGAATGAGTCCTGGAGGAGGAGTCCAGTGGGAATAGGCCTGGTGGACTGGAGGAGTCAGTGGCTGGAATGAGGAACTACAGGCTCGAACAGAATTTAGAGGTCATCTAGTTTAGCGGTTTTGAAGCTTTTAATTGAAGGACTGCTGCTATTAAATTTCTCCAGAGACTCTCTGTTTTAAAATGTTTTGGCTGCTTAAAAACTTTTTAAAGAAATAATTCCATTTTCTGATTGCCTTAATCAAAGATGTAATAGATGGGCTGGGCATGGTAGCTCATACCTGTAATCCTAGCACTTTGGGAGGCTGAGGCAGGTGGATCTCTGGAGGCCAGGAGTTCAAGACCAGCCTGGCCAACATGGTGAAACCCCGTCTCTACTAAAAATACAAAAATTAGCTGGGCGCGGTGGCGGGCACCTGTAATCTCAGCTACATGGGAGGCTGAGGCGTAAGAATCGCTTGAACCTGGGAGGCAGAGGTTACAGTGAGCTGAGATCGTGCCACTGCACACTCCAGCCTGAGTGACAGAGCAAGACTCCTTGGCAAAAAAAAAAAAAAAAAAAAAAAAAGAAAAGAAAAAGATGTAATAGATAACGGCCAAATAGAACTCTGATTGGCATGGGACAAACTGTCTTCCCACACAAAGTGGATGACTCCATCCAAACAGGGAGAAGTGCTTTTTAATGAGCTTGTGCAGACTTATGAGAGGAGGTGTTGCTAAATGCACAATTTCCATGAGGCTTTTTCAAATTTTGGAAATTTCTCAGACTACCCATCACCTGCTATAAGCGCTGTCACTCTTGTCCCCAGGGGCGACTGGCTCCACTGTAGTGGCCACAGGGGTGAATGGTTTTCCCCAAGGGAAACCATTGATTCAGACCTATTTTCTTATTTATTGTTGAGGAAACTGAGTCCCAGACAAGTTAAGTAAAATCTTTGAAGTCACCAAGTGAGTTAGTGCCTAGAAGGGGTATTGAATAATGGAACCCATGTGTCACCTGGGACCCACTAGCCCCTGAAGATATGCAATTGACTGGTTCATTCTGTAGCCAGTTCTGTCGCTTATGAAAGTTGAAAGATCTTCCCATCATTTAAAATTCTGGGTTTATGTTCTTACAATTCAGCTCCCATTTCCTTGGAGTGTTAGGTCTGGTTTTCCCTAAATCACCCCAGGACTAAAGCTGGTTCCCGTATTCCACAGTTAAAACTACTCATATAAGTGTTTTGAGGGGGACACATGTCACAGAATGGGAAGTTTTTGTCACTGAACTAACTTGCCTTTCTCCTTTCCTTTCTCTCTCTCTCTCTTCCTTCCTTTCTTTCTTTCTTCCTTTCTTTCTTTCTTTTTCTTTTTCTCTTTCTTCCTTCCTTCCTTCTCTTTCTTTCTTCCTTCTTTCTTTCTTTTTTTCTTTTGTTCTTTTTCTTTTTTCTTTTCTTTCTTTCTTTTTTTTTTTTTTTAAGTTTCGCTTTTGTTGCCCAGGCTGGAGTGCAATGGCACGATCTTGGCTCACTGCAACCCCTGCCTCCCAGGTTCTAGCGATTCTCCTGTCTCAGCCTCATAAGTAGCTGGGACTACAGGCTCGCGCCTGACTATTTTTTTTGTCTTTTTAGTAGAGATAGGGTTTCATCACGTTGGCCAGACTGGTCTTGAACTCCTGAACTCAGGTGATCCACCCGCCTCGGCCTCCCAAAGTGCTGGGATTACAGGTGGGAGCCACGGCACCTGGCCTCTTCTTTCTTTTCATCTCTGATCTCTTCCCCTTCCTTCTGCCTTGTGCTTCACTCCCAGGGTGGAAGAACCCATTTGCTTCTTCTCTAATTTCTGTCAGTGGCTGCATAGGTAACCACATTGTCATCACAGATTGCAGGGGCTTCTCACCGGTTCCACCTTCCTTACCTCCAAAGCCAGGATCACAGACAAACAGATTTTCATTCTCCACTGTTTTCCAAACTCAAGTGTAAGGGCACAGAGTAGACATGGAAGAGAGGAAATGGATGCTTTTCTTAGAGAAAAAAGGCTTGTTTGAAAAAAAAATCCCATCAAAACCTCATCTCTGTGCTCCCTGTTCAAAACACATATGTACCTTCATACCTGAGATTTCATTTGGCAGTTATAGCAAACCTGGTATATTAGTCAGCTCAGGCTGCCATAGCAAAATACCACAGACTGGGTGGCTTAAACAACAAAAACGTGTTTTCTCACTGTTCTGGAGGCTAGGAAGTCCAAAATCAAGGTGCTGGCAAGGCAGGTTTCATTCTGAGTCCTCTTCTCTTGGCTTGGAGGTGGCCGTCATCTCACTGTGTGCTCACATGACCTCTTCTTTGAGCACACTTGGGGATAGTGGGGGGAAGACAGCAAGCTCTCTAGTGTCTTCCTCATAAGGGCACTAATCTCATCCTGAGGGTCCCACCCTTATGACCTCATCTAACCCTACTCACCTCGAAAAGTTCCCCACTTCAAGTACCATCACATTGGGGGAAAGGGCTTTAAAATATGAATTTTGGTGAGACACAAACATTCAGGCCATAGCACCTGGGAAGACGTTTTGCTAGTATTCCAGATGAGAAACTAAGCCTTAGAGAAATAAATCTATTAGAGTGAGCCTATGAGAGAGGACTGGGGGTGGGAGTGTGCATGATGATGGCCTATCCAGGCACACTGAGGCCCACCCAACTCCTCCCCTTTTCCCTGCCAGCTCAAGAGCGCAAAACTATTTCTTCTAGATTCTTAAAAGGTTGTGATTGTTTTAAAATAGGTGCACAAATTCTTGGACACTCCTCCCTTCAAAAGGCAGAATCTAATTCCTTTTCCCTTGAATGTGGGCTAGACTTACTGGTTCACTTCTAACAAATGGAATATAGCAGAAGTGATGGTGTGAGATTTCTGGAATTAGGTCGTAAAATATACTGCAACTTTCTCCTTATTCTCTCTTGCATCATTGGCTCTGGGGAGGACAGCTGCCATGTTGTGAGGACACTCAAGAAGCCCTGTGAAGAGGAACCAAGGCCACCTGCCAACAGCCCTGTGAGTGTGCCATGTTACTCATGAATCCGTTAGCCCAGTCAGGCCACCAGGTGACTGCAGCCCTGGCTGTACTTCTGACAAAGCCTCATTAGAAATCCTGAGATGGAATTCCTAGTTGTCACTCCCAGACTCCTGACTTACAGAAGCTGTGAGATAACAAATGACTGTTGTTTTAAGCAGCTAAATTTTGAAGACAGCAATAGATAATTAATACAAAGAGAAAAGTATTTTATTCTATACTCAGTTCTCCATTCTCCATGTTACCCATGTGGCCAAGCCAGATTGACATTTCTCATGCTCCCAGACAGCCAGTGGGTCAAAGAAGAAATTAAAAGAGAAATTTAAAAACATCTTGAGACAAACAAAAGTGGATACACAACATACTATAAAACCTGTATCTTAATTTTTCATGATACAAACAGAATTATATTAGGAAAGAAGAATGATGCAGTAATTTACCTGTGAAAATGACTTTAGGAGTGTAGGATAATCATTAAGACCATGGACTGTCTTTTAATAGCTGGATGACCAAAGGTAAATTATATAGCTTCTCTGGGTCTCATTTTCACTACATGAAAAAATGGAGATATTAATAGTGCCTAATAGTTTTACCTGATAATTAATGAGCTAATATATATCAAGTACTTAGCAAAGTAGCCAGCAAATGACTTTAGTCAATGTTCATATTGCCATTAACATAAATTTCAGGTATACTGGAATAATTATACACACAAACAGATGATAAATTGGAAGTGCAGAGCCTATGTTTTCTCCCAGGTTAACCTGTGATCAACTCATGATTTAAAAAGCTGGGTTAATATGGTTGTTTAGAAACCCTGACTGTCAAATATGATCTACAGAACGTTAGATTATTAAATCCCAATAAAGCAAATGTAACAGAAAAAAATGACTGAGTATCAGCTTCCTCTTGGAGAAAACAGCAATAATGCCATCTTATTGCTACATAATACATACCAGATGGCTTAAAATAAGTGACTAGCTTAATAAACTGTAGTTGCTTAATAAATTGTAGCTATCATTAACATCTTATCAGCTGTACAGCTTTTTTTCAGGTGAGTTTCTGTTTGTTTCAGATGCCCACTTCGCTCAGATGAAATGCCAGGCTCAAACTAAAGTCAGTATGCATTGCCTGGAAGGCTAATGGCCTAAGCCTTCCAGGCCAGGGGACTTGTGAACCCTGAAAATTTAAGACAGGTCTCAGTTAATTTAGAAAGTTTATTTTGCCAAGGTTGAGGACATGTGCCCGTGACACAGCCTTGTCACACAGCCTCAGGAAGTTCTGATGACATGTGCCCAAGGTGGTTGGGGCACAGTTTGGTTTTATACATTTTAGGGAGACATGAGACATCAATCAACATATGTAAGAAGTACATTGGTTCCATCCAGAAAGATGGGGACAACTCAAAGCAGGGAAGGGGCTTCCAGGTCACAGGTAGGTAAGAGACAAATGGTTGCATTCTTTTGAGTTTCTGATTCTTTTCCAAAGGAGGCTATCAGATATGCATCTATCTCAGTGAACAGAGGGATGACTTTGAATAGAATGGGAGGCAGGTTTGCCCTGATTAGTTCCCAGCTTGACTTTTCCCTTTAGCTTGGTGATTTTGAGGCCCCAAGATTTTCCTTTCACAGACTCAGGATGTCTTCTTCAGTTCAGGATGGACAGCCTCAGAGTAGAGAGCTTCAGGCCCCCTCTCCTTATCTTCTGCTAACCTCCATTCTTACTCCTACCCTTTCATCTCAGAATTTTCGCTTTGATGTTTCCCACTTCCTTCCTATGGTTACTTTAACCGAAGTGAGTCAGGTCTTACTGAAAAACTGACCACAGCCTGTCCGCTCCCAGCCTTCCCCAGACCAGGGCTGCCCAGGCAGAGCGTGAGGGGGGACTAGTGTTTACTCAGCCCATTTTTTTCCTCCTCTCTCCTCTAAGTCACGGGGCTTTGAGTAGGGCTTCCCCAGCCACTGTGCCCCTCCCAGCAGACCGCAGTCAGAAGCCAATCTCACATTTGTCTGGTGGCTCAGAGAGGGGACAGAAAGAGCAGCAGCTTATGTCCTTGGCTATCCTCTCAAGTGGGCTAATTTGCTTATTTTCAACTCTATTGGGTCCAGCCCTGTTGCCTCTGATCTCAGCTCAGAGAGGACTTGGCGGGAGTTTTTGGTTGTGACGACCAATAACAACCAACTATACGCACTGCAAACATCTCCTAGGGCCAGAAGCCCTGTTAGCTCATTATCTTAATCCTCAGGATAACCTAGGCAATTCGTATTCACCCTAAAAACTTCCCCTGGCTGGGTGTGGTGGCTCACGCCTGTAATCCCAGCACTTTGGGAGACTGAGGCAGGCGGATCACTTGAGGCCAGGAGTTCCTAACCAGCCTGGCCAACATGGTGAAACCCCATCTGTACTAAAAATGCAAAAAATTAGCCGGGCGTGGTGGCACATGCCTGTAGTCCCAGCTACTTGGGAGGCTGAGGCAGGAGAATCACTTGAACCTGGGAGGCGGAGGTTGCAGTGAGCTGAGATCATGCCATTGCACTCCAGCCTGGAGACAGGGCGAGACTCCGTCTCGAAAAGCAACAACAAAAACAAAAACAACCTCCAAAAAACCTTCCCCTGTTTACCTTTCTAATTTTGGTACCTACAGAATCTCCCCATTAGCCTTGAAAATCAGCATGATCTTTAAGGATTTAGGAGCAAATCTTTAAAGGATTGAGTTGTGGGAAGACCATGATGTCTTTGCTATTGGCTTTTGCAGTGAGAATAGCTTTTTCTCTGATCAGGTTTGGAGCCTTCCCTCTCTCCTAGGGCTGGGGGGTAGCTGGCTTCCTTTCTCTGAAATGCAGAATTCATTCACCCACTCTCTTTTGTCTTGGGAGCTTTGAGAGAACAATTTTAGTCAGACAAGAGTCAACTGACACCAGAACATGATGTGAATAAGATACATTTATTTATTCAAAATTAAAATCTGCTATGAAGACAGACAAACAATGTAACATTCCCAGAGGAATTGAATAAATTCTAGTTAAAACTGAGTTCTATTAGAACCAAATTTATTTTTATTTTTATTTTTTGAGACAGAGTCTTGCTCTGTCACCCAGGCTGGAGTACAGGGGCATGATATCAGCTCACTGCAACTTCCATCTCCTGGGTTCAAGCAATTCTCTTGCCTCAGCCTCCCAAGTAGCTGGGATTACAGGTGCGCGCCACCATGCCCGGCTAATTTTTGTATTTTTAGTAGAGACGGGGTTTCACCATGTTGACCAGGCTGGTTAGGAACTCCTGACCTCAAGTGATCCACCCGCCGCAGCCTCCCAAAGTGCTGGGATTACAGGTGTGAGCCACCGTGCCCGGCCTAGAACCAAATTTAGGTTGTTATAAATAACAAGCTGGCCACAGCTTTCAAGAATGAAGTGGTTGGGGAATGAGGTTAGGGGAATCCCTCCGAGACACTGGAAGGTGAATTAATCATCAAAGGGGCTCCCTGGTTTCTCTTCCTAAGAGTATTTGTAGCAGTTGGGAAGCCCCAAGCCCAGAGACAAGATAAATTAGAGGGAGGTCAGGGAAAACAGCTCAACAGCTAGAAAGCGTGGTCAGGCTTGGAATGGAAGCTTCTGTTGGCTCCCCAAAGAACATTTTTTTTCCTCCCTTATGTAACTTATAATTTATCTTAAAACACTCAAATACCATAGTGTGTCACCCTATGGAAACAGCTTAAAAACAGGTGAAAATAATAAATATTGAAAAAAAATTATAATATTGGGCTTCTTTCTAAATCGTTCACAGAGAAGCTCAGTAAATAAATAGAAATGAGGGTTGAGGTATCAGAGGTAATAAATATTCTATGAGAGAGGTACAATAAGGTTTCTCAAGGGGCTGGGTCAGCTATCCCAGAGCCCCAGATCCGATTTTGGAGACCTCTAATTTATGTCCTAGAGTCTATAGAGTCGCCACCCTGATGTCTCAGTTTCGTATCTTCATTGTCATGTAGGCTTCTATGTAGTTGATGAAGATGTCAAACTCACTCATGGCTTTGTAGATGCCTTTCTCTTGGAGCTGTGCAGAGAGATAAGAAACATTCAGTTAAAATCCCTTCTGGGGACTAAATAGGCTCCCCTCCCTCATGCTCATGGATGGGCATGACCTTGAGTGCAGAGGCTGCTTGTTCTCCCTCATGCTGGGAAGTAAACCAGAGGATAGGCCTAGCTGCCTTGGGAAAGGCTGTGCATTGACCTTCATCTCCTCCAGGCCTCCCCCTAGCAAGGGGAGCATTCATTTTGCAAAGCACTGTCTTCAAAATGATGCCTTTTCAACAATTTTAAAGGTCACGTACTCACATGATGATTATGCAGAGTTTGATGAAAAGACATTAGAGGAAGCGCTTCGAAAGCAAGACGGTGAGAGGAGAGGAGGGAGCCTTTTAAATGTCTGTGTTCTCCCACCAACACACTGAGCAGGCCCTGCCCTGCCGCCCTGACCTCCTATGAGAAATTCACACCCCCTGATGTTGGCACTCTGTGCAGTGTCTGTCCCCAGCCCACGAGGAGGACATAGGCCGCATGGTTTCTGGGAAATCAGACTGAAAAAGTTCACGCACAGTTGGAAGTGTGAAACCCCATTTCGTTTGGGAACTGACATTCTCAGGCACCTCAGCAGGTGCGAAGGGCAGATGGAAAGCGGGCTTGAACCAACTCCAGGTTAAGTGAGAATCCAGCTTCCTGCTCATTCTGAGTTCTAGGGAGTCTGGGCTGAACCCCCAGGTGTATTTGTATGTGCACATTTATGTGCCAGCTTCCTGCACGTGTGGGTTCAGCCTAGATTCCCAACAAGCTACTTTCTGTACTTTCTGTTTCCTTTGTCACTCTCCCCAGCATGCAGCTCACTGTGTTCACAGGCTGGCCGGCCAGCCTAACCCGCAAGCCTGCAAAGGCAGCGAGCAGTCATTTAGAAACCCCCAAAGACACTTAACAGAAAACAAATACAATCAAGGCAGCAGCTCCTCACTGGCTGAGCAGGTCATACCATCTGTCAGGTTCCCACACTCTCTCCAATGAAGAATGGGGCCTATTGAGTCCCCACCACCTTCCATGCTTTGGGGTTGGGGAGTGGGCATGGGTTGTGCTCTGCAGACCCTCTCTGCCACCATCCAAGCTCACCTTATTAAAGGCATTCTTCACCTGCTCCACGGCCTTGCTCTTGTTTTCACAGGGAAGAAATCGATGCTGTGGAAGAAAAGAGAAAGTATTGGTGATCCTGGCTCCCAGCTCCATGTCCATCACACTTGGGGGACAAGCTGGTGGCATCATGAGGAGGCCAGATTTATCCAAATGCCTCGCCTCACAGCTCCCAGAGAGAACTGAGCCCTGCTTCCATGGCCCTGGGAGTTAAATGTATTTCTCCAGGACTCACTCCAAGATGTTTGCAAGGCTTGGATGACAACCCAGGTCTTGGGATTCCTTCCTCCCCCAGAACTCTACAGTATCTCCTGCAGTGCTGAGCGAGGCATTCTTCAGCCTGTCCTTTTCTGCCTCTCTCTCCTGTCCCTCCCCGTCAGTCACAGCCACCGAGGAACACTTCTAAGCATCTGAGGAGGGAAGCTACTGGGACCAAACCCTTCACATAGCCTTGTCCTACAAATAGACACCAACTGATTTTCCAATATTGGTGACAGAACAGGGGAAACCATTAGTAGTGACGGCATCATTTCAGTTGGAGAAATAAATTACCTGGAGGAATTACTCATAGACACTAGCCTGGGGATGAATAGCCCCCTTGTCCCTTCTAAAATGCCAGGGGAAATCCTGTCAGTCAATCGGGCCCTTCTTAGAGCTTTGCTTTCAAAACATTGAGATTAAAAGAGGTGAATGATGTTTCCTCTGCTTGGGAACCTTAGCTCCCAGCCCAGGGTCTAGTTACAAAGAGGCAGTGGAGGCCTGACTGAAGCTCTGGGCTCCTTTTATGAAGAGAGAGGGGAGTAGTTAATAACCCACAAATGACTCACAAATAACAGGAAAGCTGTTTGCAAATTTCACATGTAAATGCCTAGCAGCCACCCCCAACGCCTGCTCAAAGAGAAATGAGCAAGAGATCTGACTCCAGGAGTCTTTCCTCATTTACAGCTAGCTCTGCCAGTCTGTGTCTTTGCTGTGTCTGTGGATGTGAGTGTCCCTGCTGGTCTGTAGGAGATGGTATTTTGGGGGCAGCTGCAAGGGAAAGAACTGATCTGCTACTTACACAGCGCCGTAGCCTCAGCCTGAGGGTCTTCAGGTTCTCCCCCAGGGAGTTCACATGCACCTTGATGTCTGGGTCTTGGTTCTCAGCTTGGGGCATCACCTCCTCCAGGTAAAACTGGATCATCTCAGACAAGGCTTGGCAACCCAGGTAACCCTAAGGGCAGGAGCCAAAGGTGAGTGAGAGATTGGCGGAGGTGGCTGGGAGGAGGGGCTGCTGCAACTAGCTTAAGAGGACAGCTTGGTTCTCGCGATCCTCCTTCACCAGAAGCTTCCCCCAAGGGACTGAGCCCTTTGTAAACCCTCTGGCTGCTGGATGTGCTGAGTTAACATCTTCCCACTTCTCCTTTTCAAAGCGAAGGAAACAGACCCAATTCCCTGCAATCAGGAAGCAGAGCCTCCCTTCCCTTAATCATGCTGCACACTCCCCCAGCACCCCGCCCCTGCTCTCACCTTAAAGTCCTCCAGCAAGGACTCCTTTAACAACAAGTTGTCCAGCTGATCCTTCATTTGCTGCAGGAAGAACAAAAGGAGAATGAACTTGAGGTTTGGGGAAATAACTGAAATGCAGTCTTTTTGATGCCCTTTCATTTAGAGATTTTTTTTTTTTTAAATCAAATTGGCTCTGGCCCAAAAAAATCAAAAGGGGAGTTTTAAAAACAGAGGATTCAACAGTGATGGGACCATCACTTAAATCAGCTCCTCCTCCTCAGAGTCAAGTTATTTAAAAAATCTGGCCGATTTTGAAGGGAAAGCAGAAGCTTGACTCAGTCCTGGTCTTCTTTCTGCGGAGCTACATTCGGCTTTAAGGGACACCTATGTCAACCCTTCGGGGCCTTGAGCCCCCGCTCATGTCCTGTTCTCTGCTTTTCTTTCTCCCCACTGTAGACATCCAGTTTAGCTTGGAAAGATCCCAGGGATTAAGAAGCTCCTTCTAATGCAGGTTTCCCTCATGTAGAGTGCTTCCCTAAACCACTGGTCTTTCAGGTCTGGAAATGCTCTAAGCAGAGGCAATTTAAATTTCCCTGCTGCAAGGCATGGGGAGCATCTTCACCTCGAATCAAACCTTTCTTTACTTCTCCTAGCCAATAAAGTATAGAGTGCCAGCAGGATCTTATAAGTTTCTCAGCACGAGAGAGAACGCATTTACTTTATAAGGCAGCTTTTCCTGCACATTTACTGTATCATCTGGCTTAGCTTAACTCACCAAACCCATGGCTTGATCTAGGATTCTCTTAAGAATTTAAGTTTGGGGGAATAGGTGTTGGGGATGGAGGTGGAGGTGGAGGCGCAGGAGGAGGGTTCTTATAGTTCCAGGAGAATGTCTAGTTCAGGCAGTCCCAGGAAGAGAGAAAGGACAGGAAGGAATCATACTCACAAAGAAAGTCTTCACTCTGCTGAAGGCATCTCGGAGATCTCGAAGCATGTTAGGCAGGTTGCCTGGGAAGTGGGTGCAGCTGTTCTCAGACTGGGTGCCCTGGCCTGGGCTGGCCCTCACCCCAGTCAGGAGGACCAGGCAACAGAGCAGTGCTGAGCTGTGCATGCCTTCTTTTGCAAGTCTGTCTTGTGGTTTGGTTTTGCAAGAGCAAGCCCCTGATGTGTAGACCTTCACCTCTCTGTCCCCCTTTTATATTGTAAGCTCAGGGAGGCCTCTTCATTCATTAAAAAGCCACAATCAAGGTTTCCCGGCACAGGATTTTTTCTGCTTAGAGCTCCTCCTTCTCTAACCTCTCTAATAAACTTAGTTTTCAATTTTTGCATCGTAAGCAAAAATGATTGGTTGAACATGAACTTCTGCATTACAGCTATTTTTAGGATGGGCTACCTCTCTTAGAATAATTTTTTAGCTTCTCAATTAAAAAAAGTTGATTTCCTGGGGAGAACAGCTGTTCTGTGCGCAGAGGCCCACAGCTGTGGGTTCCCATTCGCGTGTTCCTAGGTCACAGTGACGTGGACAAATTGCCCATTCCAGAATACAATGGGATTGAGAAATAATTGGGTCCCCCCAACCTGGGATGAATACCCAAGACTTCTCCTTGCTAACTTAGGCAATCACCTTAGGTCTCTGGGCCTTAGTTTCCTCAAGTAAAAATGAGGGGGTGGGCTAAATATCCTCAAAGTTCCCAAGCAGCCCTTCCATTTTACTTTCCAGAGACTGGCTTCCTACAGGACAGGCGGGGTCACAGGATGTGTTCCAGGCTCCTTTACCCCGATTTCATTAGGATTCTCAGGCACATGTTTCCACCTCTTCAGCTGTCCCCCACCCCAACTGTGCTTGGGGGAAGTGGGTAAGAGTAGTCTGCACTTGCTGAAAGCTTCTTATATGCTAGTCAGGTAGTGCTCACCATGACCCCTACCATCTCTATTTTATAGTGAGCAAACTGAGGCACAGAGATGTTACATCACCTGTACAAGGGTACACCAGTGCCAACTGAGAATTTGGTTTCCTCACCCTACTGCACACCATCTCCAGCACATAGAATGAAACCTTGGATTAAATTGGCCTTAGAGTTTCTTTTAGTTGTAAGCTTCTGTTGCTGGAGTCTAAAGTTTAAAAGATGGGGCGGAAGAAGTTGAAATAACAAGGAAAAGAAGTCAGGATTCCATGGAGGCTGGATAGGAGGTCCCTTACTTTCCTCTTACCTATCCCTACTTCCCCTTCCCAAAGAAGCCTTAGTAGTGTTGTCTTGGATTTGTGTGTGTGTGTGTGTGTGTGTGTGTGTGTGTGTGTGTGTGTGTGTGTGTAGAAGGTAAGGGGAGCCAGTTGGGTTGCGGTGAGGAGTGTTGCTCTACCTGGGGAAGGACCGGGGCAGTGACATCAGGACTTCTTCAGATATCTGGAAAGTCTCTGGGGATCCTTTGATTGAGCCTTCACCTTCCCCTTCCACAGGGGCTTTGCCTGCCATTCCAGTTTAGACTGTAACTGGGAGGAACACTGACCTAGGTGCAGGAGGCCTGGGCTCTGCCTTGGCCCTGCCACTCTATAGTCAGGGCAAATCACTCATCCTCCCTGTGTCTGTTTTTCATCTGTCCCAACAGGGCAATAGCACCTGTCCTCCTGCCTGCCAGGGAGCATTGAGCTTAAGTAGCCATGGACCCAGATGGAGGGCATTTCCAGTGTTCTGCTAGTTCTTCACCTTTCTGCATCAGCAATGGGACAACTCCAGTGGCAGCAGGTTCTGAGCTTGCTGCACTAGAGAAGGTCACTCACTGCAAGGGGTGCAAACACCTTGGGGCCCAGCCAGCGTGGAGTGAGTGGGAGGGAGGGATGAGAGGGCCCACGCCCACCCTGTGGATGTCCCTGCTGTGTGACCTATGGATCAGGGTCAGGGGACTCTGGTGTCTCTTCCCAACTCTTCAGGGAGTGTCAATGTAGAAACCTAAGAATCAGGAAGTGAGAAAGAGCCTGCTAGAAACTAGTATGGAGCTAACTCAGAACTTACTGGTCCTGCCAGACTTAGACTGGCTTAAGGGTTCTGTCTGAGTTCTGCTGCCAGGAAGCAGAGAGAAGGGGACCAGGACCTGGGTTTCCCCTGCTTGCACCTTTCTCCTTCCCCTTCGGCTCCTGGGTTTTCTGGGCTGTGTCTGTGTTAGCCTGCAGGGCTAACCCCCTCTCTGAGCTGGGTGTTCCAGAAGTGGACTCAGCATGGACACCAGGCAGGCCAGGGGTTCTGAACTCTGGGTGAGGCTGTGAACCCCTCCTTCCTTTGTTTCCCATCATGCCTTGTGCTTACCTCACTAGGAAACCTGCAACCCTACGTGGTTATCATTCATGTACACACCATGCCTTGCCGAATCAGCTTTGAGCTCCCTGAAACAGGACATTGTTTTATTAATCTTTGCGTACTTGGTACTTAGCACCAAGTCTGGCCCTTGGAAGGTATCAGCTATACTTGGGATGGGCATAGAAGAGTGCCCTTTAAGCCTGGAGGGTGCGAGGCTAAGGAGGTGGTCTGGGCACAGGTAAGCATTCAGAAGGAGAGGGAGAGTGACTCAGGGATGCAGGCAGCCTCCCTTCAATTTTCTTGTATGAGATGTGTGTGTAAATACACACACACACACACACACATACAAAATGTCAGGGAGAAGGGAGGTATGTAAAAGCCATTTGTACCTTTCTTTCATCTATAATCTGTTAAATAGGGCTGAGGTTAGGATCTGACTTCTTTTTTTTTTTTGAGACAGAGTCTCGCTCTGTTGCCCAGGCTGGAGTGCAGTGGCATGATCTCAGCTCATGGCAAGCTCTGCCTCCCGAGTTCAAGCCATTCTCCTGCCTCAGCGTCCCGAGTAGCTGGGACTACAGGCACCCGCCACCACGCCCGGCTAATTTTTTTTTTTTTTGTATTTTTATTAGAGACGGGGTTTCACTGTGTTAACCAGGATGGTCTCGATCTCCTGACCTTATGATCCACCCGCCTTGGCCTCCCAGAGTGCTGAGATTACAGGCATGAGCCACTGTGCCCGGCCCGGATCTGACTTCTTTATTTGTTCTGAAATGCGTAGCTAATTATCTCAAGCCATTTGCTGAAGATTTGATTCTTTCCCCATTGATTTGAAATTACTGTCCACTCTCATTTCAAAATTTCAGAATTTAAGTGGTTGGAGAGAACCATAGGCAAGTTCCCTGGTGCAAGTCCTCATTTAGCATATGGAGATAACGGCTTCTCCATCAATATGTCTCATAGTATTTCTGTCAAGAGATAGATATGAACATTTGAATAAAGACCCTGTGCCCTTATATTGACAAAGCAACAAGAACAACAAACAGGACTCCTAGTTCTCAAGTTTTTGAAGATATCTGTTCATCTGAAAAGTCACTGGGGTCCACGGGGAAAAGTCCCAAGCCCATAGGTCATGTCTGAGACATGAATGCCAACACTCACATGTGAGGAGATTTGGGTTTGGATTTTGGTACAAGGCAAGAGCCCATGAAGAGAGGGAAGTGAGAAGGCAGGCACCTATGGATGGATAGAATGTCAGCCTGGGCACAATTTAGTCCTGTGAATTTCAAGAGGACACAAATGCCACTCTCACACTGTGAGCTTCTTGAGGCCAAAAGGCCTGAGTCCAGTTTGCCCTCAAGCCCAGATGCATAGTAGGCATCTAATCAATGCTTATTACACTGATTTTAAATGAATTTTTCCAGTGGGGGATGTACTGGGAAATCAGAAGGTTGTGGGAAGGGGAATACCTGTCTTCTTCCATCCCTGCTCCAAAATATTCTCTCATTTCTGTATTTAGCTGCAAATGAAGGAAAACCTGAGTAAGCATGGCTTTTAAAAGAGGGGATTTTATTTTATTTTCTGTCTCACTCATCAAGAAGCCCAAAGCAGGCACTCAGATGTCATCCAGGACCCGTTTTTTCTGCATTCTTGTTCTCCTAACCTTTGTTGCAAGGAGATAGGAGAGATAGGAGGTGGTAAAGTCCAAAGGTTTAAAGGCACACCAACCCAGGAGACCCTAATAATCTTTTTAGGAAGCTCCGCCCAGTAAGTTTCATCACTTTAGCTGCAGAGGAATCTGGGCAGGCAAGAACTGCTGGTGTGTGTGTGTGTGTGTGTGTGTGTGCTTATGCAAATAGATTTTGGAGGGTGCATTCTACAGTTTACAAGATCTTATAAAGAATCTGCCTCCCATTAGAGCAGTCATCGGCCAACCTCCCCAACAGCACTTGGGTTTTCCTGTTGAGAGCGGGGACTGAGAGACAGGACTAGCTGGATTTCCTAGACCAACTAAGAATCCCTAAGCCTAGCTGGGAAGGTGACCGCATCCACCTTTAAACACGGGGCTTGCAACTTAGCTCACACCCGACCAATCAGGTGGTAAAGAGAGCTCACTAAAATGCTAATTAGGCAAAAACAGGAGGTAAAGAAATAGCCAATCATCTATCGCCTGAGAGCACAGCGGGAGGGACAATGATCGGGACATAAACCCGGGCATCCAAGCCGGCAATAGCTACCCTCTTCGGGTCCCTTCCCTTTGTATGGGAGCTCTGTTTTCACTGTATTAAATCTTGCAACTACAAAAAAAAAAAAAAAAAAAGAATCTGCCTCCCTTGTCGGGCACGGTGGCTCACGCCTGTAATCCCAACACTTTGGGAGGCTGAGGTGGGCGGATCACGAGGTCAGGAGATTGAGACCACCCTGGCTAACACGGTGAAACCCTGTCTCTACTAAAAATAGAAAAAATTAGCCGGGCGTGGTGGCAGGTGCCTGTAGTCCCAGCTACTCGGGAGGCTGAGGCAGGAGAATGGCGTGAACCTGGGAGGCGGAGCTTGCAGTGAGCCGAGATCGCACCACTGCACTCCAGCCTGGGTGACAGAGCAAGACTCCGTCTCAAAAAAATTTAGCCAGGTGTGGTGGTGGGCGCCTGTAGTCCCAGCTACTTGGGAGGCTGGGCAGAAGAATGGCGTGAACCCGGGAGGCGGAGGTTGCAGTGAGCCGAGATCGCGTCACTGCACTCCAGCCTGGGCGACAGAGTGAGACTCCGTCTCAAAAAAAAAAAAAAAAAAAGAATCTGCCTCCCAGCTACTCTCATGCTAAGCAAAATGGCAGCCTTCTTGGTGTAGTTACCCCATGCCTTACTGCAATCCTGCAGCTCAAACCCAAGAGTGGGGAGCAGGCTAGCAGCCTTGTGAGGGTGGCTCTGGAGCTGCAGAGGGAAGGTTCAGGGATCCGGGCTTGCTGGACTCTGGGTTTAGACAGCTTGTTGGGCAACACGGTCAGCCGGCAGAGAGCAGGCAGGTTGACGATGCAGGCAGAGAAGGTGAGACCGTGCCCATCTTGGGGATGGGTGACAACTGTCCTGATGAAGAAGACCCTCCGGGCTTGACTCCTATTTGCCATTAGTAGTTATTTTTTAAAGCTGATAACGGGAGTTTCATTTCTTCTTATCCAGGACATTTAGTGTGTAAAATAGCTTTGCCAGCTTGAAATTTCTAGTATTCCCTCGAATAAGCTTCCTCAGCTCCTAGGACAGAGGCTTCCTCAGAAGCTGTGCTGCAACAGACCCCAATGCCTATCACACACCCAAAGCGTGGCCAGTTTGGGGTGCAAGGAGACAGGAGTCTGTGAGCACTGTATTCCTCTGCGCTCTCCTGACATTGGCATTGATAGTGTCTGGGGTACTTCAGAATAAACGCCTGGTGGGCCAGAAGTTTAAGAGGAGCCCGGGCTGGGGCTGGCCCTTGGGTGGAATGGAACAAGGGTTATGCAAACCGGATTAAGCGCCCTTCCGAGGATCATGGCCGGCAGACACTGCAAACCACAGATGAACGGAAGGGCTGATCTTTGGGCAGCCAATGTGGAATTCCCCTTTGTGCAACTATGGCACCAAATCAGGCAATTTGGATTTTCCTTAGGGGATGGACACTGTGCTCTGTAACTTCTCATATGAGAAGTTTGGCTTATCAGGGACCAGGACACCAGGTGTTTGAGCCTTGGCCACCCAGAGGACCATAGTTGTTTCTGCTCTGTCTGCATGACTACCTAGGATAACTAGTGGGCTCCTGAGTGTGGGGCACAAATGGATTCTTTTAGCTCCAGGACTGTCCCTCTGGTGCGCTTTAGTTTGCTCCAGTCTCCACTGGATGGCTGGCACCTCCAACCCAACATATCCAAGCAGGGCTGGGTTTGTAGATAAGTGACTTCTGCAGTCACACAGGGTCCCATGACTAAAAAAGTCCTCCCCTTACTCTGCTACCACCATCTTGAAATTCTCAATAACTGTTGAGCAGGGGGTTCCACATTTTTATTTTGTACTGTCTTCCCCTGCCAATTTATGTAGTTGATTCTGTATCTGAGAGTAAAATCATCTCTCTCTGGTTTCACCTTCATCCAGTGCACCCTCGCTCAGTAAATGGAACTATCAATTAACTCTAGAAATGATTTGTTGGTCCCTCCCTCTTCCTTGCCAATCTATGTTCAATCTATCACCAGAACCTCCAGATTTTTCTTCATAAACATTTCTCTAATCTACTGATTTGTCTCCATTTCCATCATCACCAGCAATGACTGTCTGGTTCAAGCTGCTATCTGTTGGTAGAAGAGCTGAGGCAGGACTGGCTTGTCTGTCATAATATAAAAGAGTCTTGGGAGATGTCCGGGGTCCAGGGTCTAAAACCGCTCGTGGCCTTTGGAACACCAAGCTCTGTGCCAAAGGGTAGAAGGCTGCCCTGCTGCACCACAAATCTAAGCCCAGGGCATAAAATCCCTCCTGGCTTGGATGGAATGTGCACAGACTTGTTGGTTGCTCTCCCAGGCTCGTAAACATGCTCTCCATTATCTTGAGCAGCAGAGCATATTCTATATGTGTCAAAGAAAATGCTAAACCATCACAGCTATGCTTGATGCACCACTACCTTTCTACCCCCACATCCTCACGCCCTCACCTGTTTACCCCCACGTCCTCACCACCTGCTTCTTTGTTTGATCACCAATAAATAGTGTGGGCTCCCAGAGCTTGGGGCCTTTGCAGCCTCCATACCAGTGTTGGCCCACTGGACCCATTTTATGCACCCTTAACTTGTCTTTTCTCATTCCTTTGACTCTGCTGGACTTTGTAGCCCCCATGGCCTAGTGTTGGGTCTAATCACCCCAACACTGTCTCATCTCTCCTGGACTCCAAAATAAATGCCAAATTGTTATTCTAATATCCATTCTCTAGACTGTTCTCCACGTTGTAGCAAGAGTAATTATTTCCAAGCACCAATCTGATCATGACTCTGTTGCTACTTGAACCCTTCCATGGCTTCCCACTTTCCCTCTCTTGGTCAAATAAGGACTCATATTCTAATGTTTTCTATAACTTCCTTTATCATCTGACACTGCCTATCTCTTCTGCTTCAACTTGCGGCACTCTTCACTTTCTACTTCCCTCTGCACTCCAGCCTCATTGACTTTCTTCTTCTTTTTTTTCAAATGATCCGCATGCTCTCTCTCTCTCTCTTTTTTTTTTTTTTTTTAAAGAGACAGGGTCTTGCTATGTTGCCCAGGCTGTTTTTGAACTCCTAGGCTCAAGTAATCCTCTTGCCTCAGCCTCCAAGTGGCTGGGCTTACATTGCACCAGCCACTATGCCCAGTGATTTATCCCCTCTCTCTCCTATCACAGGGCCTTTGCGCATTTAGTTCTCCCTTCCTGCTCTCCTCCTGTCTTCATCCTTCAGCTCTCAGCTCAGATGTTCCTTCCTTAAATGAGTTCATCATTCCCCAGTCTAGGTCAGGCCCCCTGGGTGTATCTTCTCAGAACACCTTGCTCCCATCCCTCTGTAGTATTTATGTCAGTTTGTAATTAGACATGTGGCTATGTGATCATTTGATTGACCTCTGTCTCTCCTGTTAGACTGTGACCACTTCGAGGGCAGGGCCTGTATCTGTTTTTGATGAGTGTTGTTTGCTCAGTACTCAGCATGGTTCTGGGCACATCCAAGGTTCTCACTAAATATTTGTTGGCTGACTGGGCGGCTGAGCATGTGCTTCCTAAACTTTTTGTAGTGCTACATGGCTATATGTCTGTTCTTCCATCTCTTATAAAGTAGAAGTAGAGAATGGATTCATCTGAAGAAACCACTGTCCTTACAAACTATATGCCTATACCCATTATAGCTTTTCCAGTTTTTAAAAGAATTGATCTGATTACTAATTAGTGCTCTTCCAGGCGGATGTTAACTCCTCCATGGCTGCTGGAATGTTAAAATTCTATATGGACGTCAGAAGAGGAGGGGGTCTTAGACATTATCAAATTCACGTGTCTTATTTTATAAATGGGCAAACAGAGGCCTAGAGAAGAAGACTTTCCCAGGTCCTAGAGGTAGTTAATGGCAAAGGTAGAATCTGAATGCAATTCTTTTTCAGATCAGTACCTAATTCCTTTACTCACGTAAGTATCAAATCACTCTGGGTTCTCTGGGCCTGCAGCAACAATTAGGGGCAGCTGTCTAAGATGTGTTCAGTGTGTGAGGTTGTGGTGGTAAGAAGTTGAAAGTCTGTGACAATAAGTTTCCATCCATTAAACAGTTATGAATCTATTTTGTACTCCTTGGGTACCTTAAGTTTAGGAATTGGGAATGATAGTGAGGGTGGCTTAGATATTTTTGTCTTAGGGGAAGATTTCTGCCTTGGAGTGTTTTCAGACAGAATGGTGTTTCTATTTTGTCTCTGATCCATGAGTGTCACAGTGTTATAAAGCATAGTTTGGCCTGCCTTCCCACTGCAGTACCCCTACAGGAGCAACACCTTCCAGAAACCTTATAAAAGAGAGGAGAGGGGCCAGGCGCGGTGGCTCACGCCTGTAATCCCAGCACTTTGGGAGGCCGAGATGGGCAGATCACTAGGTCAGTAGTTCAAGACCAGCCTGGCCAACATGGTGAAACCCTGTCTCTACTAAAAATACAAAAATTAGCTGGGCGTGGTGAGGCTGAGTCAGGAGAATCGCTTGAATCCGGGAGGCTGAGGCTGCAGTGAGCAGAGATCGCGCCACTGTGCTCCAGCCTGGGCGACAGAGCAAGACTCTGTCTCAAAAAAAAAAAAAAAAAACAAAAAAAAAAAGAGAGAGAGGAGGAAGTTGAGCACTTTGCTCAGAAGGGCATCATCCTGCCCATTCTGGTCCTTACCTCTAAAACGTGCCACTGACTCTCAATCCTCCCCATACTCCGTGTGTTTTGTGCATTTTGGATGCACAGCTGCATCACACATGAAGATGCAGGTGCTTCCTCCCACCCTGGATTCATGCTACTTCCACTATGACTGTCATTTATATGTGCCCCTCTTAGCTCATAGACTAAGGAAGAAGGGAAAGGGAGTGGGTGCGAGCAACTGCGTCCAGCCTTGCCCCCGGTTCCCTAAGTCAGCTGTTGGCGAACTATGTGGATCCAGGACCCTTTTACACTCTTCAAAGTTATTGAGGACCCCCAAAGAGCTTTCACTTATGTGGGTTATATATACATATATATGTATATATAGTTATATATACATATATATGTATATATAGTTATATATACATATATGTACATATAGTTATATATACATATATGTACATATAGTTATATATACATATATGTACATATAGTTATATATACATATATGTACATATAGTTATATATACATATATGTACATATAGTTATATATACATATATATGTACATATAGTTATATATACATATATATGTACATATAGTTATATATACATATATGTGTACATATAGTTATATATACATATATGTGTACATATAGTTATATATACATATATGTGTACATATAGTTATATATACATATATGTGTACATATAGTTATATATACATATATGTGTACATAGGGTTATATATACATATATGTGTACATAGGGTTATATATACATATATGTGTACATAGGGTTATATATACATATATGTACATAGGGTTATATATACATATATGTACATAGGGTTATATATACATATATGTACATAGGGTTATATATACATATATGTACATAGGGTTATATATACATATATGTACATAGGGTTATATATACATATATGTACATAGGGTTATATATACATATATGTACATAGGGTTATATATACATATATGTACATAGGGTTATATATACATATATGTACATAGGGTTATATATACATATATGTACATAGGGTTATATATACATATATGTACATAGGGTTATATATACATATATGTACATAGGGTTATATATACATATATGTACATAGGGTTATATATACATATATGTACATAGGGTTATATATACATATATGTACATAGGGTTATATATACATATATGTACATAGGGTTATATATACATATATGTACATAGGGTTATATATACATATATGTACATAGGGTTATATATACATATATGTACATAGGGTTATATATACATATATGTACATAGGGTTATATATACATATATGTACATAGGGTTATATATACATATATGTACATAGGGTTATATATACATATATGTACATAGGGTTATATATACATATATGTACATAGGGTTATATATACATATATGTACATATGGTTATATATACATATATGTACATATGGTTATCTATACATATATGTACATATGGTTATCTATACATATATATGTACATATGGTTATCTATACATATATATGTACATATGGTTATATATACATATATGTACATATGGTTATATATACATATATGTACATATGGTTATATATACATATATGTACATATGGTTATCTATACATATATATGTACATATGGTTATCTATACATATATATGTACATATGGTTATCTATACATATATATGTACATATGGTTATCTATACATATATGTACATATGGTTATCTATACATATATATGTACATATGGTTATCTATACATATATATGTACATATGGTTATCTATACATATATATGTACATATGGTTATCTATACACATATATGTACATATGGTTATCTATACACATATGTATATATGGTTATCTATACACATATATGTATATAGTTATCTATACACATATGTATATAGTTATCTATACACATATGTATATAGTTATCTATACACATATGTATATAGTTATCTATACACATATGTATATAGTTATCTATACACATATGTATATAGTTATCTATACATATATATGTGTATATAGTTATATGTACATATATATGTATATAGTTATATGTACATATATATGTATATAGTTATATATACATATATATGTATATAGTTATATGTACATATATATGTATATAGTTATATGTACATATATGTATATAGTTATATGTACATATATATGTATATAGTTATATGTACATATATGTATAGTTATATGTACATATATGTATAGTTATATGTACATATATGTATAGTTATATGTACATATATGTATAGTTATATGTACATATATGTATAGTTATATATACATATATGTATAGTTATATATACATATATGTATAGTTATATATACATATATGTATAGTTATATATACATATATGTATAGTTATATATACATATATGTATAGTTATATATACATATATGTATAGTTATATATACATATATGTATAGTTATATATACATATATGTATAGTTATATATACATATATGTATAGTTATATATACATATATATGTAAACATTTATCATATTAGAAAGTAAAACTGATAAATTTTTAAAAATACCTCCTATGACATCTTTTTAAAGTCATAAAAAATAATAAACCCTTACATGTTAACAGGGCATTTTTAAATGAGATGTAACTATTTTCCAAACCAAAACACATTTAGCGAGAAGAGTGGCAGTGTTCTGCATTTTTTTCCAAGCATTTTTAACTCTCTGGCTTGATAGAAGCAGGATCCTCACAACTGCTCCTACATGCGGCCTGTTGTAATATGCCGTTTTAGTTGGAGCATAAGAATTTTCCCCTGGAAAAGGGAAGACCTCTCAGGGTTTCTCAGACCACCCTTAGAGAATGAATGCTGTAACTGTTTCACAGAAATCTCTGGGTGAGGACAAGTAGGAGGAGAATGATCAAAGTGTGGCCTCAGAGGCAGGTGCAGAGGATGTACCCACAGGGCACTTGGCTTGGGTAGACAAGGGAGAAGCCCACTGCTGTCTTCTTTATTCAGAGTTTCCAAATAGCCAGGGTGGTCTTTCAGTTTAGCAGCTCCTGTGAGCCTCTCACATGTCACGGAAGCTACAGTGCCTCACAAGCGGTGTTTGTGGTTTCAAGTCAAAACCCATGGGAGTTCTGGGGTTGATTTGCCAGTGACCTGTCATTACTGTAAACCCCTTCTCCAAGGGGCCCCAGGCCTAGGACTAGGTTCTAGAGGCTGGGTGTGGTCAAGGGGCACAGAGCTGTTGGACAGGCTCTACTGCAGGCTTATTTTGGGCTCTGCTTTCTTCTTCTGCCTTTTATTCTCCTCTCTCCCTCCTCTTTAATTCTAAGGGGCATTAAAAACCCTGCTTAGTCTTTGGTAACTCTTGTGCTTTCTCAGTTTTTAGAACAACATTGAAAATAAAAACAGACATTTCCTAGCCCCACTGGCCAGAATTTGTCCAATTAAATCAATATCATTGGCTTGCCATTCTCGTCTCATCCCATGCAGATTTGCCTGGCACACACAGTAGGTGAGCTCTAAGTGCTCTGGTGAACTCAGAAATCATTTTATAAGGAGGGCACCCTTTTAGGAACTGGGTCAGACATTGTGTGGTCATATTAAAGCTCAATCCCTGGTTGCCCACCTGATTGTGGGAGACCATCTATAGAAGGAGGGGAAAAAGAAACTCCTTTTCCCAGGGTGCTGGACTAAGAACTCCAGAGGCCCTAAGTTGTCTCGACCTTCAGATGTAGTTCAAAATAGTTTAAGGAGGCCCAACAAGGTTCTGATACTCTTTTGATGATTTTAAAAGTATTCTTTTTAAGATTAAAATACTTAAAATACAAGGAATACTTTCTAAACAGTATTATTCTTTCAAGTAATTAAGGAGAATCTGTTTGTACCTTGGCTTTTGGGTGATCTGAGACTGTTCCCAGCAAGAACCTTGAATTCAGGTGCCTCAAGCAGTGGGTTGGATATAAATTGGTATCAGGTAGTCAACTGGTTTCACGAAAGCGGCTAAGGGTTGTGCACTTGAGCCTCTCTTATGTGGCAGACCTTATATACCTCTGACAGCAAAGGCTGGAAGTGCCTTCCCCACTTTGCTCAACCCCCAGCCCTACCCTGGGTCCAAGTGTTCTGTTATTGGAAACCCCAAGATGTGCTCTGTCTTTGGGCTTGTCTTTGCAGCAGAGCATGGTGGTTAAGTGTGCGGGCCCTGGAGTCAGACTGGGTTTGCAACCCAGCTCTGCCCTTTCCCATCTGTGTGACCTTGGGCAAGTTTCTGAGCCTCCCTGTGCGGCAGTATCTATATACAATTGGAGATGATAATTGGTGCTGTCGTAGTGTTGCAAGGGCGGAATGAGTGACTGTACACAATGCTTGGGTGAATACTTGACATACAGCAAGTAGTCAGCCCACCTGAAGTGTAGTGGTTGATGTTTTTCCTTGGGAATACTCAGCTGCTAAAAGCTAAGTATGTCTCTTCGTGGATCTGAAGACTTGGAACAGACCAATTTCAACTCCAATATTCTGAGGATGTTACAGGGAGACAGAGAAGTCAATCTCATAGTAGAAAGACTGACTGGCTCAGGCATTTAGGAGGCCTAGTTTCCAGCCCTGGACCTTCTACTATGAGATCCCAAACAAGTTCCTTTTCATCCCTTGGCCTTGCTTTCTGCATCAATAATCCAAGGGCTTGCCAGAGTTGTTTTTCTAAGAAGATTTCCAAAGCTAATGCCCTTAAATTTTGTGATTCCCCTATCTCTCCTCCCAGCCTGCCCCTTCTGTTCCCCTCGGCAGGAGCGAGCGAACATGAGTGGTTCTGATACATATTTTCCTTCCTTTCCAAATCCACCAGGTCAGCACAAGACCAGGCCCTGTCAGCCTCTTGTAGCTCATAGCTTCTGCCCAGCCCTGGAAGTGCCATTCTGTAAGAGAAACAAAACCTTTTCCTCCGGCAGCTTTTGCGTGTGTTCACCTGTATTTCCTTCTCGCAATCCTGGCCCCCAGCACTTTGAGGTTGCAGTTTCGTTGTGAGTCAGGCCTGCTGAGAGCAGTGGAAATCAGAAGAGCCTCCACTTGGTAGGGGAGGACGTGATGCTGCCTTTTCCTCAAGAGCATGGCCCCGGGGGCGGCGGGGGTGTGGAAGGGAGGTGGTCACCTTCCGGAAGTGGATTTCTCACATTGACTGTTTCAGGGAGAAAAGAAGATTACTGGAAAGCCCTAGAAAGCGCTTCACATCTCTTTCAGAAAGAACTTTGCGTTCTCAAGCAATTATCTGCACCACGCAGTAAAATGTCTGTGTTGCGTTGATGCCTGCGCGACGCAGGCCTATGCCGAGGAGGAAGTGTTCTTGGTGTACTTGGCTCCTGACGTGGGACTCAGATAATAAATTCCCTTGAGAGAGGTGACCATGGGATCCTGGATTCCCGTGGCAGAGCACAGTGAGGCCAGTCTGGGTGCTGGTTCAGTCCCAGGAGTTGCCAGCTGCTATGGGCTTTGAAGTATTAAAGTCCCCCAATGCCTCCATTGTATCCCATGGGAAAAGGCAAGCAGGCAGGGAGGAATGGCCAGTGCTAGAAACAGGATATCTGACCCCTGTGAAAACCACTGTGGATGAATACTCGGGTCATGCAGGCTCTGGATCAGCAGATTCTTGGATCCTTGAAGGAGGGTCCATGCAGGTAGACTTCAGGTAGACTGAAGACCCGTGGAACACAAACATATAGATAATGCAAAAGAACACATACACCACCCCCAATTTAGAAGTGCCTGTTTTCTATGGACTTGAGTGGCAACCATTGGCACTTCCTTAACCGTGCTTGTGAGAAATCCTTTACGAAATCACCAGCAACTTCTAGAGAGTCAGGAGGTCAAATACAGTGGTGGGAAAGAAGCCATGAAAATAACACTGAAATCCCTGGGTGGTTCTAATCCTGGAAGCTGAGTTCCTGTGGGGCTGATCTGTGAGCTGGGACAGGTGGGGAGGAGAGTAAGTCATCTGGGAGCATGTGGTTAAGCAGAGCAGAAGGTTAGCATTTCAATGGAGGGCTTACAGCCCCTCAGAGGGGAAAGTGCAGAGGGACCTCCAGAGAGGGCAGCCAGGGAGAGGGAGCAGAGTGTGACAGAAGTTGACCCAAGATGACCTCGACTATTTCAGATGTTGCCTGAGGCTGTTCATATGTCCAGTAGGAGAAAGAAGCTGTCCTTTGTAAATCTCATAGACCCCCAGCTCCCAAGAACCTGAACTAAGTTTGGTCCTATTTATAGTGTAACCCCTGCTTTGTAGGCTGTGAATGAATCAACATTTATAAGTAGAGTTTCTACAGAGATGTTGCTCCAGTTTCCAAAAAAGTGACTTACAGACATCTGTGCAAAATTGGAAAGCTACCTGCACCGAAGTGTATAAACATATATCTGGTCAAAGGGGTCACAGGATGTAAACTGTGTGTTAGGGAGGGGTGGTGACGGGGACTTGGGGTGGGGAAGTGAAAGGGGAGGGATATAGGACATCCTTAGAGGGTATCATGAGCAAGCAGGCCTCACCAAAGCTCTGCCATTGGAATCCAGAATCCCATGTACATCTTTACCAAGGATACCCTATCATATCTGTAAGATGGAAAACATAATGATACTTACCTGCTGGCTATGAGAAAAAAATGGGAAAAATGCTTGTCATAGTGCACGGTTTATAGCAAGCACTCAATGACTTTTACCTGACAAGCCATTGCTTACTCTGCAATGACTGTAACTGTACTGAGACTACTACAGCTACTACGGCCAGTACTATCACGACAGCTATGACTGTTGATATCACCACAATTTCTCTTTCTCTTCTGGGCTTCCTGAAATGACTGAACATTCAAAGATTGGTGCAAGTGGAGGGAGAGTTAGTGTCCCCACAGTCCTTTCTGTGTGAGTGAGGGTTGGCTGGGGACTACAAGGCAAGGTTCTTGGTGGAGTGGGACACAGGAGCTTCTGGTCACTGTGACCATAGCTGGGGCTGCTGTTTCATTTCAGGTAAAATCAGAGGGCTTTAGAGTAAACAGGAGGGGAGGAGGAGAGACTGAGTTGCAGCAGCCCACGTTGAGCCAGAACTTGCCTCTCTATTGGCTGCAGTGGTGGGAAAATTGAGGTTGAGGCTGCTAGTGCCACTGTAACCAAGGTGCGGGCCTGTGGAAATGGTGCAAGGGATGCTGAGCTCTTCATATTGACCTCACCCTTCTCCCCAGTACTTCCCAGCCTAGCTGAGCTAAAGACCACATGGAGGTTTATTCAGCTGTAGTTACTGCCATCAACATTCTGAGAACAACAAATTAACATGTTAAATTCTGTTCTCCAGCCCCCAAGCCTCCGGAGAACAGAACGCATTCTTAAAGTCTTAGTTTTTCCAAACCACCAAGCCAGGTTCACTTTTCAAAGCACTCATTTTATCAGCAAAACTCCACTCTCACAAAGCCCAGGGCTTTCAGAACACAGCCCAACCTAGCTTGACATTTGCACTCCCAAATGCCTTCACAGCTTTCCTTCCCACAGGTTCTCTCCACAAGATCTCTGACCAAAACACGGGGGCTCTCACTATTGTCAGAATATGCCCTGTGCTCTCCCACGTCCTTACTTCCACTCATGGCTTCACTGGCCTGCAATGACCACCCTTCCTTTTCACCAACAGAATTCTTTCAATTCAGCACTGCCTCTTCCATGAGCCTTCCTTTAACAACCTGACTCCACTGAGATTTCATTTTTAAAAAAATCCTCCAGTGCTTATGACCATCCTTGGCAGTACTTTGTGTACCCTGCCTTAGAGTTGTGAGATGTCTTTGCCTGCATGGATGCATGTGTGCACATATGCATATGTGTGGGTGTATTGTGTGTATTTCATCCCTGTGGACTGGACACATGTTTTATATATGCCAGAGATAGAGAGGAGATGCAGTCTAGCTTGGTGTGAATATTTTTCTCATTTTGACTAAGGCACAGGTTTACGATTCTCAAATGGTAAAGACCTAGGTCCGGGAAAAGGAGGCCTGGGTTTCGGTCTTTCCTCTGTGTGACTGTGGAGATGTCTTCCACCTTCAATGAGTCTTGATTTCTGCCTCTGTGAGACTGTGGAGATGTCTTCCACCTTCAATGAGTCTTGATTTCTGTCTCTGTGAAATGGAGAGACTCCTCAGTTCTTTCTCCTGCTTTACAGAGGATCAAAGAGATTTGTCAATAGGTTGAAATACTTTAAAGCCATAAAATAGCTAAATGCATGAAAGAGCCCCTCTGTGGTCTTGTCTTTGACTCAAGAAGGGAGGCTCTGGTGGCTTTTCTCAGAACCAGCAGTAGGACTAGGATCCAGGAGTTTCTCCTCTCCAGCCATGCCACAAACCACCAAGCTACACAATCTTTTCCTGGGCTGCGTTATCCTTTCCACTGCACCATGTGGTGCAGCCCCATCAGGTCTCGCTTTCCTTTCCACCAGCCACATTCATAGCCATGGGAATCCGTGTTTTTCAGCAAGCTTCCTTCTAAAATCCCCCTCTGCCCAGAGTTCCTGGGGACCCTGTGGACCTTCCTTCCTTGTGACATGGTTGGGGAAACACATTGGTCTTCAGACCTCTTATTCATCTTCACGATCCCGGAGGTGGCTTGAGCAATCTTATCTGTTGTGTGAGTGTGCTCACATGTGTGTGCGTGTGTGACTCTTTGCAGCTGTTCTATGACTAACTGATGCCAGCTATCTGATACTGTATACTGTGTGCCCACCATATGCTATAGACTAAGACATGTCCTGACCCAAGCCCTAGACCCCAGGCAAGGCCAATGGCAAACTACTACCTGTCTTAGTTGGTTTCCCCTATTGCTCTTTGATGTCTTACTATATACAAGACACTTCATATTGTTTCATTTTAAGTTTTACAACAATCTAAAGATTTGATCCAATCATTAAATCTATTTTATAGTAGCGCAAAATAAGGCTCAAGTCTCCTGATAATCAGTTCATTCCTTTACCCATATCTCCATGCAGAGACAAATAATGTGACGCTAATAGTTAACTTTTTTTTTTTTATCTCAACAGCTTTAGAGGTACAAGTGATTTTTGGTTACATGGATGAACTGTACAGTGGTGAAATCTAGGATTTTAGTGCACCTCATCCAGGCCTCTGACACCTCATCCCCTTCCCTCATTGCCCCTCACTGCCCCAGGACCAGATTAGTTGAGGCAGAAGCAGTTGGAGGTGCTAGAAAAGCATTAGGGTTTTCACCATCTCCAGAATCTGCTTAGCACATGTCTCAACCTAAGGCAGTGCAGGCAGGACGGAGGCAAGAGCCTTGATTCCATAGCGGTTTCTCTTAGCACAGATTCCAGAAAGTTGAGGATGACATGATAGATGACCCTTGATATCTTTCTTCATTCCTTTTTGCTAAGTTATTCTCTGTTGTGTGGTGCCTGTGTGTGTAAGGCATTTCTAGGCAGAGGAGCTTTCCTGGGTCTGGTCAGTTTTACCATCTCATCTGCTGATCAAGATATAAAAGATGGACAGTGTCTGTTGTTTCCACCAATAATCAGATACCAGTCAGAATGCCAGAGTGATCTTTTCCTTTTCCGCCTTGGAAAGAAAGAGATTGTTTCAAGGAACAGCTGTAGGGTTAGATAGAGAGGACTGACTGGAAAGTGATTTGATGATCTGAAGTCCTGGCATTCCATGAAGGTTGCTCTGGGCTTATAGTACAGTACGAGAGATCTTTGTTGAACTGAAGAAGATGCTCTGACCATTAGGGTCATTAGACACTATGGAACCTTCTCACTGAAGTTCCCTTTTTGGAAACTGCTAAACATTGTACCCAACAGGTAATTTTAAATCCCTTATCCCCTGCCCTTCTGAGGATCCAGTGACCATTATACCACCCCTTATGCCTTTGTGAATCCATAGCTTAGCTCCCACTTGTAAGTGAGAACATGGGTGTTTGGTTTTTGATTCCTGAGTTATATCACCTAGAATAATGGCCTCCAGTTCCATCCAAGTTGCTGCAAAGGACACTATTTTATACGTTTTTATGGCTGAGTGGTACTCCATGGTGTATATATGCCATGTTTTCTTTTTTTATGTTTCAGTAGTTTTTTTCGACTTTTAAGCTCGGGATGCATGTGCAGGTTTGTTACATAGGTAACCTTGTGTCATGGGGGTTTGTTGTCTTACTAATAACTAATGGGTATTAAGCCTAGTACCCATTAATTATTTTTCCTGATCCTTTCCCTCCTCCCACCCTCCAATAGGCCCAGTGTATGTTGTTCCCCTCTATGTGTCCATGTGTTCTCATCAATGAGCTCCGACTTACAAGTGAGAACATGTGGCATTTGGTTTTCTGTTCCTGTGTTAGTTTGCTAAGGATAATGGCCTTCAGCTCCTTTCATGTCCCTGCAAAGGATAGGATCTCATTCTTTTTTCACTAATTTGTTGGTGGACACTTAGGTTAGTTCCATATCTTTCCAATTGTGAATTGTGCTGCAGTAAACATATATGTGCAGTTAGTTGTCTTTTCGATCTATATAGTGACTTCTTTTCCTTTAAGTAGATACCCAGTAGTGGGATTGCAGGATTGAGTGGTAAATGTGCTTTTAGTTTTTTGAAAAATCTCCATACTCTTTTCCATAAAGGTTGTACTAATATACATTCCTACCAGCAGTGTATAAGCGTTCCCTTTTCACCACTTCCACACCGGCATCTATTGTTTCTTGACTTTTTAATAATGGCCATTCTGGCTGGGGTAAGGTGGTATCTCATTGTGGTTCTTCCAATAATTTTTAAAAGGCTGAAAAATGTCATCAGGGCACGGTCCTCTCATTGTGCCATCCTCTCAGTATCCCAGAAAAAAAACTGAGCCCCATGGCATGTTCTGTTTCTGTCTCTGATTGTGGCCTGCTTATGGTCATTCCTTCCCCGTCTACTGCAGGGGAAGGAAAATACCCAGCACCTCCCAGGTAGAAAAAGAAGGAAAAAATGTAAAATGTAAAAACCCAAGCTCGGCAACTATAGAAGATAAACAACGTTGAGTCTCAGTATGGTTCATCGGCAGAATTTTCCCCAGAGCCAACGGCCTGTGTCAGAGCTATATTTTCCACTCCGGCTACTGTGATTTGGTTGTGGCACTCTTGGTTTCTTTCATTTTGGTGGAGACAGACTCTGACGCAAGTTTAAGGCTCTGGCAGGTGTCTGGGGGTTTACGAACTTGTCTGGGCCTCTGACACCTCATCCCCTTCCCCCATTGCCCCCCACTGCCCAGGACCAGATTAGCTGAGGCAGAAGCAGTTAGAGGTGCTGGAAAGTTGTTAGGGTTTTCACTATCTCCAGAATCTGCTTAGCACACGCCTCAACCTAAGGCAGTGCAGGCAGGACGCAGGCAAGAGCCTCGATTCCATAGGGGTTTCTCTTAGCACAGATTCCAGAAAGTTGAGGATGACATGATAGATGACCTTTGATATCTTTCTTCATTCCTTTTTGCTAAGTTATTCTCTGTTGTATGGTGCCTGCGTGTGTAAGGCATTTCTAGGCAGAGGGGCTTTCCCACATCTGGTCAGTTTTACCACCTCATTTGCTGATCAAGATACGAAGATGGACCGTGTATGTTGTATCCACCAATAAACAGATACCAGTCAGAATGCCAGAGTGACCTTTTCCTTTTCCTTCTTGGTAAGAAAGAGATTGTTTCAAGGGACAACTGTAGAGTTAGACAGAGAGGACTAATTGGAAAGTCATTTGTTCATTATCAGGACGGAGCTGGGCAAATTCCCAGCAGCTCTGCTGCTGGGTATGACCAGGAGGTCCTTAGGTTTTTTTTTTTTTTTTTTTTTTTTAGATGGAGTTTCGGTCTTGTTGACCAGGCTGGAGTACAATGGCATGATCTTGGCTCACTGCAACCTCCACCTCCTGGGTTCAAGCGGTTCTTCTGCCTCAGCCTCCCGAGCAGCTGGGATCACAGGCGCCGGCCACCATGCCCAGCTAATTTTTGTATTTTTAGTAGAGACGGGGTTTCACCATGTTGGCCAGGCTGGTCTCGAACTCCTGGCCTCAAGTGATCTGCCCGCCTTGGCCTCCCAAAGTGCTGGGATTACAGGCATGAGCCACTGTGCCCAGTCCCTAGGTTCTGACTTTGGCTCTCTGCACACTGTGCTCAGTCCCAAAGCTTCCTGTGCCCCATGCCCAGCCCCAGTGCCCTCTCACTAGCGTTTTGGCTTTCAAAGCCTCAGTGTGGTTTCCTTCACCAAGAACTTCACCCTCATCAGAGGCTCCTTTCTCCTCCCCCTGTAAAAGCCCCGTTTTCTTAAAGGTAACTGGCCAACTGAACACTTTTAAAAATAGGTTGTAACTGCACCTCTCACCCTCCCAGAAAAAGACTTGTAGTTTTCACTGGTAATATCCCAGACAGGGTGTCTAAGTAAATTGGAACGTTCCTGGTCCTGTGCATGTGTGTGTGTGTGTGTGTGCATTTAAGTGTGGGTGGGGAGGCCCTGGGTCTTCCCAGGCTGGTTGGATTTATCATCTCTTCTGCCTTTCCCAACATTTAAGATGGGCAGTGCCACTCACGGGCAGATGCCCACTTCTCTGGAATTGCCCCATCCTGGTAATATTTGTGGCTTCTGAAGGCTGAGTCTGAGATGCCTTCTCTTGGTTCCAAGATTCTGAGAAAGCCTGGGGAATAGCATAAAAAGTCTACCCTGGAAATAGTATACAAGCAAACCAACTGCCCACCCACTTCCTGAGTGAACATTGCTGAGTGTTCCTGAGTCAGGGGCAGACCTAAATTCCTTAACCATCTTTTTCTTCCCTTTCCCAACCTGGCACGGCCTCATACCCCTCCGCCCCTCCATTAAAGGCTGTATTTATGAGCAATGATGGATGCTCCCTGACAGGGCCACCCTAGAAAAAGTTGTGTAATGACAAAAACATGATGCTCTGATTGACCCTTTGTGGTTAAGTACATTCACAATCCCCCCACCCCGCCTTTTTTTTTCTGAGATGGAGTCTTGCTCTGTCGCACATGCTGGCGTGGAATTGCATGATCTTGGCTCACTGCAAACTCCGCTTCCTGGGTTCAAGTGATTCTCCTGCCTCAGCCTCCCGAGTAGCTGGGATTAGAGGTGCATGCCACCACGCCCAGCTAATTTTTGTATTTTTAGTAGAGACAGGGTTTCACCATGTTGGCCAGGATGGTCTCGATCTCCTGACCTCATGATCCACCCGCCTCAGCCTCCTAAAGTGCTGGGATTACGGAAGTGAGCCACTATACCTGGCCAGATGTATGTACCTCTCTTAAGCCCATCTTATAGGTGAGGAATGTGAGTTCAGAGAGGTGATGTGCCCAATCCAAGCCTACACAGCTGATAAGTGTCAGAACCAGGATTGAATCCTGGGCAGTGTGGCTGCAGAGGCCACACTCTGCTGTCCCTTAACAGAGCTATGGGGAACTAATTGGCATATAATTAGCTGAAATGAAGTACTTCGTGGTGCCTGGCACAAAGGTACCACAATAAATATTAGTTCCCTTGCCCCAAGAATGGTTTGCATTTTAATGACTGTGGAATGAAGGGCTTTCAGGATCCATTGGAGTTAGAAGGATTTGCATCCGAGTGCATGAATGCGCTTGTGGGACACCCACGCAAGCCACTGACAATCCTCAGGGTTGGTCAGCCCCATCCTCAGAGGTTTATACCTGGAGCTAAATCCCGACGGGGACTTCTGCCGATGACTTTTCTAGCTTCTGACATTTCAGTCTCTTCATCTCAGGGATTTGGTTCTCTGAGGACTTTGGGGGTAACAGTTTTAAAAATAATGTAAGGCAGCTGGTGATGGCTGCTTTAGGGGCAGCATGTGAGCTGGGCCCCAGGAGGGGAAAGCCATGAATCAGGGGTCATGTAGCAAGACAGGGCTTTCCTACGGGCTGGATTTGGTCAGCATGGGCCCCTGGTTCCCTTGAGGGATTCCCCAACTGTGCGGCCTGGCAGTCGCACTCTGGTCGAATGCCTCCGATTCCCCCAGCCGGCCTGACTCACCCTGCATCACTCAGACCTCTGTCAAGGTGCTGCTCGGAGAGTCAAAGTGGCTGCAGCAGGCAATCCCCTTGCCCACTGCAAGGCTGGTTGGGAGGCTGAACAAAATGGCACATCCTCTCAACTCCAGAAAGGTTGGGCCTTCCTTTCACCCTCCATTTTATGCCTGGAACCTCAAACAACAGAAAAAAACACAAGGCAGAAAAAAATAATTATTATAGTTATTAATGCTTTCTGAACCTCTAACGCCACTCGATTAGTCACAGTCATAGTTCGAGTGCTTGTTATGATAACACCTCGGTGGCTTCCTTAACTGTTGGTAGTGATTAATGGCATCATCTGGTCGAAGGGCTAGGGAGGAGTGTGCCTGTTGACAAGAAAGAGGGACTGAGTAGCAGGGGAAGGAGAGTGGGGACAGGGAGGTGTGGGTGGAAGCCTGGGCTAAGGCTAGCGTTACTGCACCTGAGTCAAGAGGGCAGATCCCTAAGTTAGAGACCACCACTTAATGTTCCAAAGACATCTAGGTGCTCCTGGGTCATGGCTCTTCAGGTGGTGGATGGGCAATGTTCTCTAGTACCTTAGACACCATGGCCAGGCCAATCTCTTTTCATCACCATCACCTTCAAGTTATTCCCCAGTTTGGTCACTGGGAGAGACTTCTCATTGGCCACCAGAACAACTCTAAATTCATATGAACCTTTCAGTTTCCCCACCTGCAACTTGGAAATAAAGATACTGCCACTCTTATTGGGAGGATAAAATGAAATAACAGATGGAAAGTTCCTGGCACGGCATACAGTAGGCACTCAGTACGTGGTGGTTTATTTCACTCTATTTCTGTCTACGGTCCGTCACATCTTACACTTCATTGTCTGTCACCTGTTCCATGACTCCTGCCCTGCCTCCCACACATTCACTGATTCCCATGACCCCGTGTCCCTCCTTTGTGAAGCCTCTTCCCACTGTTCCAGCTCACGTCGACACCCCCTCTCTGAGCTCTTACACTATGGTTGGCCCCGGGTCCTCCTGTTGGGTCCTCCCTACTTGTAGCATGGGTGTAAGTTTCATCTTCTCACGTAGATTTTAGCTTCTCAAGTTCAGGAACTGGGCTCATTGCTTCTTTTGATTCTCATGCCTGACAAGTCACAAGGTAAGCAATAGGTTCTTTAGAAGAGACCTGCGAGGTGGGTAGGGGTGGGTGTGTGGCAATGGAAAGTTACCCAAAGTAATGGGGAAACCATCTGGGGCACTTCTGTTTGGGGATTTCCCTGGACCACGTTTTGTGACCTGTACCAAGCCCGGTGCTTTGTCAAGCTGGAATCCTGCTATGCTCCCCACTTTCCATACCTATTTCTGCCCATGGCACTCATGTGAATTGGCAAAAGTGCTGTGGGATGGAAAATATTGGAATCTCAGGGAAAAGGGTCAGTGAGTGCATCCTTCAGGGCAGGATGTGGGGTCCCAAAACTGCTTTGTGCCTGGCAGATCACCCAAACACTTCCTCCATTTCCCCATGCCAGCTAAAGCAACCTTGGCTGTTATGCTCTGGCCCAGGTGTCTTTCAGGGCCTTTCATTCTCCACACAAAAAGCTTAGGCATAGGGGCCAGTCTAGATCCAGACACAAGGGCCAGCTGGAGAATTGGGAAGTACAGTAACACCTGGCCACCAAGGCTGGTACAGTTCAGCCTGACAACAGTCTGAGGGCAGTAGTCTGTCGTGAAAGGGGACAGATATGTCACCTTGAAGCTGCAGCACTTTTCTAGAGCAAGCCCACCTTCTTGAACATTTCAGTCTCTTTGCATCCAGCTGGGTGTATTCTGTCATATACACAAGTTGCCTTTGGCTCTGAGGCTGCTTTATAAGAACTAGTCCTGGATGGTGTTTGGTCAGGGATGAGGTTTGAGTTTGCTCAGCACAAGCAGATATGCTTAAATTACTCTCAGATTGGATGCCTCAAGAGCCTGGCCTACTCCTCTCCTACTGACCATCTGTTTTCTACTCAACCCAAGCCAACTCACCATTTGACTCCTTCCCACACTTTTAGGATTGTGAACTGTAGAATGCTGGAGTTGGAAGGAGCTGTAGAGACTAGCTAGTCTACCTTCTTCCTCATTCTATGGATGGGCAGACAGACCCAAGACTTGGGGGCGATTTGCTATGAGCTTCTTACAGCCTCTGCATACTACACATGGATAACTGTTTACCTTCCTGCTTCTGGATCAGAGCCTGCCCTCAAGTTATCCCCCATAGCCCACTCTTGTTCCATCAGTTGTGTCTGAATCAAAGACTCCCTTCTTTTTATTCCTTCTATTAACAGCCTTAAAACTCACCTTCCCCAAGAAGAAGCCTTCTTTGATTAATTCAGTTCATTTTTGTATGAGGATTTTCCAGAGAAACAGAACCAATATAAATATATATATGTGTGTGTGTGTGTGTGTGTATGATTTATTATAAGGTATAAGGTATGGCTCACGTGATTATGGAGGCTGAGAAGCCCCATGATCACCTGTCTGCAGCTGGAGACCCAGGAATGCCAATGGTATAGTTCGAAGGCCAGTTGGAGAGTCCCATGGTCTAGATTCTAGTTCAGGTCTGAAGGCCTAAGAACCAGAAGCTCCCAGGCAGGAGAAGATGGATGTTTCAGTCCAAGCAGTCAGGCAGAAAAGGGGAATTCTCCTTTCCCCTACTTTTTTGTTCTACTGGAACGCTTCGTAGATCAGACCATGCCTACTTACACTGGCAGGGGCAATCTGCTTCACTCGGTCCACAACTTCAAATGCTAATCTCTTCCAGAAACATTCTCACAGGCACACCCAGAAATCATGCTTAACCAGACATCTGGACATCCTGTGATTCAGTCAGGTTGACCATAAATTAGCCATCACAATCCTCCATTCTTTATGAGGCTGGTGGCTTGTACTATGTTAATTTTCACTTACCATTGTTTTTCCCCCATGAGTTCCTGTAGGATTACAGCCATACACCAAGTAATGGTGTTTCTGTCAATAATGGACCACATATATGATGGTGGTCTCATAAGATTATGATGCTGTATTTTACTATACCTTTTCTATGTTTAGATACACAAATAACCTACCATCATGTTACAATTGCCTGCAGTATTCAGTACAGCATCATGCTGTACAGGTTTGTAGCCTAGGAGCAATAGGCCTTACTGTATGGCCTATCTTATTGTGTAAATACACTCTATGATGTTTGCATAATGACAAAACCGCCTAATAAGGCATCTCTCAGAACATATCCCCAACGTTAAGTGACACATGACTGTATTTTAATGTGTTCTATATCACCTTCATTAGTCTGGCAGCTTCCTCCACCATTCTGGGAGGCCCAGACAGTAATGGCTGCCTTGCGACCTTTGTCTGGATTCTCACCCTTTGTCCAGCCTAGGACTACAGACTCAGGGATGTTCACAGCCCAGTAAATGGGAAGTATTGCTCGAAAACCGGATCACAAAGCCTCCTTGTGCTGAGGCTGGGGTAAGACTTGGAGGAAGAAGAACCTTCCCTGACTCCTTCGCTGGGGTCAGCCTCTAAGGGTCAGGGCTCACTCCCTGCAGTGTAGAGACTTTGCTGCGGGACAGGATGTGAACATCCTTGGCTTTTGCATGGTCAAGTTAAGTCACTTGTCCGGGGTCATAGTGACACAATCATTGCCAAACCTGTTCATTTCACCAGGGCCCCATGGGATTTTGCCAAGTCAGTCCTCCTTTGTACTTTCTTGCTCAACTGGTGTAGAATTCTAGAATTCTCAGGCAGGAAGGGAATTCATGGCGGAGGGTGGGGTGAGGTGGAGGTCATGTCGTACATCCTCCTAAGCAGACACATGGACGTCAGAGGCACCAGAGGGTTTCCACACTGACCTGCAGTCACCCATTTACACATACCCCACCTCTGAGAGTTCAGGTATTCTTGCAAATGTCTCCATTTCTGCTACTGTAGCTTATCCTGAGCCCTTTACTCTTTTTCCTGGAAAACAAGAAAATGTTTGGGAATTTGTATATTGGGAATGGGCAGGTGTCTACATTCATTTGCCTTAAAAAATTATTTGAAACATTGCCCTTTAAATGGAAAAATCATTTTCCTGATCTTTTTTCTCAAGGACATTTCCTGCTGCCTCCTCCAGACCTACTCTTATCACTCACAAACCCTAGAGGTTCCATGGCCGAAGGAGGACAGCAGCTGGCCATTTCAGACTATGTCCCCACATGGATCAGGACTCCCTGGGACATGATGGGAGTCTGGAGAAGGTGTCGTGGTTGGCAGGAAGTGCCACATTCAGGGATATTGACTTCTGGCTCTTTCTCCACGTGACTATGAGATGAAGCAATTTCTGAAGAGGGTTAAGATAAAAACCTTAGATGTCATCCAGCCTAATCCCTGATTTTACAGGCAGAAGAAGTGGATTTCAGAGCTAGCTAGTGGCAGAGCCATGACTCACAGGCCACCGACCTCCTGACAGGCAGTCCTTTCTCAGAGAGCCCAGCACCTTCTGTGTTTGGTTGTGTTGAGGTGGAGTTGAAGGAGGAAGCATGGCACACCTGCTGTAGGTCATGGGGACAGATGACTTTCCCCAGACCTCTTGCTGCCTATTTCCTCTTTTAATGTTTTTTGAGATGGGGTCTCACTATATTGCCCAGGCTGGAGTGCAATGGCTCTTCATTCATAGGTGCGATCAAAGTGCACTGCAGCTGCCTAGTTCACATTCTTCACCTGGCCCGTTGTTCCATCCAGTCTTGACCTCGCTAGCCTGCAGGGGGCGTGTGCAAGCCCACACTACAGCCCAGGCATCCCCTCTGCAAGGGAAGTGGTGCTGTTGTGGACCTGTAGTCCTTGGGGGGCTTCAATTTGTATAGAAATGACAAGGACAGAGCAAAGGAAAGTGGGATTTAATTTTAAGCGCCCACCTTCCCACCCCCAAGTCAATTTCCTGTGACGCTAATAAAAGCTTCAGGATCTCTTACTTTCATTAGTCCTTTCCACAGCCAAAGTAATTATAAACACATTTTTTTTCTGAAAAGACAGTTCTCCCTCCCATTATATATGCCTCTGGGCCCCATAAAATCTGGCCACCCTCTTCCCCGACCGGATTTACCAAATGTCAGAGTCCCACAACGCACTGAGAAACACCACTGTCCTCCTGGAGCTCTCCCACACAATACAGGCCTTGATTGAGGGTGTGATTCGGTTCAGAGTAGCTGGGTTGAATTTTTGTAAAGAGGTTGCCGTGTGTGCACTTTTGCCGACCTCAAAGCCACCAGAAGGAGGGAGCTGAGTGTACCTTTTTGTAATGATGACTCTCTATGATTTTCTCCATAGAGCGGTGCTTGCACACACTGACAGGAGTCCAAGAATGTGCACTGAGGGAGCATTTCCGCACAGATCTGCATGTTCCTTACCACTCACACATGTGCACACACATATCCATGTGTGTGTGCCAGTGCTTTGGGGCTCTGTTCCATGGGGTGAGTAATTTCTGCTATAGGGACCCTGGATGTGGAGCCATTCTCTGGGACCAGAGATATCCAGTTTATTTCAAGACTCTGGAAGACTGGGTTTTCAGACACCTATGAACTGACAGGACTGCCTTTGTCTGTCATAAATTTCCTTATTGCCAGACTGCTGGCCAGGTTTAGGGGAGAAGGGGGGGTCACCATACTGGAGATGCTGAGGGTGAGTGAGGGAGTGTAGGGTGGAAAGGCAGACAAATAAACCATATCTGCATACCCCTTCCCCATCAGCTCCCATACTGGTCATGGCCCATTTCTTCACACAACAAAAGTCTTCACCAAGGTTGCTAGCTGCAATGGTACAGTCCAGCTAGCTGCAGCAAAAAGGGGGAATTTACTGTAAGGAGCCTGGGGTGTCTCAGAATATCCATGGGATGGAAGCTGCTGCACGACACAGAGGGACTGGAACCAGGAGCAGAAGTCATCAGAAAGCCAGAACTCAGCTTCTCGCTCTCTGAGGCCACGTAGTCACTCCTTTCTGCTTTTCTTGGCAGCTTTCTCTGCATCTCTGAGCAGTTTGCAGAGGACTGCAACTGCACAGCTCTAGAGGCTACCAGTCTTTAATTCAACGGACCAGCCAAGACTGGCTAGTGCTCTAAAGTCCCAAGACCAAATTACTGGGAGACAGAGACTAACAGATCAGCTTAGGTCAGTTGTCCACTTTCCAATCAGCTATAGCCAGGAGACCAGGGTCACATGGCTGCCTGTGGACCAAGGTCAGGGTGGAAAACATCATCAATGGTGTCCCAAGTTAAATGGCTTGTCCTCTGTGAAGACCCTCTGATCAATCCTATGGAGGAAGTGACCTCTCTCCTGAATACCCACAGCACTTTCTCTTCTTGGCATGTATTGCTTTCTATCTTGTGTACTATTATTTTTATAAACATCTCATCCCCTCTCCCACTTATCTATAAGCAAGTTTGTTTATCTCCATATATTTCACAGCTTGCACAAAAAAAGATATATTTAATAATTATCCAAAGTCATTGATAATCTTCAGATAAATCAATTTTCAGGAACTTAAGCAACTTGGCCAAGTGTTTCATTTCACTGAATTGTCCAGGCTTGATTAAATGCAATTAATTCAACCAATTTTTATTGAGTGCCTTCTACACACCAGACTGCTGAGGGCACAACACTGAACAAGACAAAGTCCATACCCCATTGAGCTTCCAGTGTAGTGGTGAAGACCATCAATCAGTCAACACTGTTTCCTCTAAACTAGGCTTTCAGCTGGGTGCCAAGGATAGAAATGTGTAAGTCTCCAGCATTGCCCTGGAGGAGTTGTCTCCCTGGGGCAGGGCAGTGGTGGTGGGGTGGGGGGGAAGGTCACAGATGAATGGTCTGATATGTTGCTGTGCAACATGACAGTATTATTAGTTAAGGGTTGGGGAAGAAGTGCTGTAAGACCCCAAAGAGAGAGTGATTTACCACCTGGAGGAGGAGGGTGTGATCAAGGGAGGTTTTGCTAAGAACAGTGACACATGACTGAACTTGAAGGGTGAATAGGAGTTTGCCAGGGAGAGTGGGAGTTGAGTATGTGAGTGTGCATGTGTTTAGGGAACCGGGATGGGGAAAGGAGACAGGAATGATGGTGATCAAGCCCTTCCAGATGAAGTCATTTATCTGGAAAAAGATTTTAGGCATTGTGAAAGAGCTGCTGTGTCTGGAGGAAGGTGAGACATTTAGTATATCTGGAACACAAAAAATATGGGGAAAAGAATGGGGAGATTGGCCCTGGCCCCTCCTGGCTGTGTGTGCTAAGTCCGGGAGGCAGTGGGTAAGTAGCCACTGCCAATTGCCTTGGGGTCTGGAAGGCAATGATGTTGGCTGGGCATGAGGACCAGGCACAGCCTGGAGACCAACCACCTCTGGCCAGAAACATATTCCAGAAGGCCTTAGGATGAGACATTACTCCTGCCTGTGGTCGTTGACCTCTGGCTCATGGAGCGAGACGGCTGGATGCTGAGATTCTGGTGAAATTTGTCACTCCCAAATTGCAACCTTCCTCAGAAAGCACTGGATCTTCTAACTTTCACTCTCTCCCTAGTGGAGTGGGATTTTCTAAATTTTGCAATTGAATTTAAGAAATCAAAGAAAGTTGTCCATTCGTAGTTTAAAAAAAAAAAACAACCACAGATGTCTGCCTCCAGACCCCTGTGTCTTTTGAATTACAAGCCTGTAGCCCATGGCCTTCTAGCCAATGATATGAGTGGGACTAGAGATGAGGGATTTCCATGGACTGCTCCTGCTCTGGAATGTTCCTTGGAGATGACAGATCTGCTCTCCACTGTCCTCATGTGCCTGGAGGCGGGGGGTGGAATGGAGGCAACTTCCTGGACCTTTCCCTGGCCAGACTCAAGGCCATTGGCACCTGGTCCTCTTCTCTTTCCAGCTCTGTCTCTGTGCCCTCCCCATTCCTGGTCAGCCTCCAGCACTGTTGGCCCACCTGCCTATCTCAGACCTCTATGGCTCTGGGTCAGTCTTAGACAAACTACTCCCTCTCCTCTCCCTGTCAAACATCACTTATCCTTCCAGTCAAAGTTCTGTGTCTCTATAAAGGCTTCTCCATCCCACCTGAGTCAGACCGAAGAGCTCCCTCTTCTGTGCTGTCCCAGCACTTTTGAGTCACTTCTATTATTACCCCCACTTCCTTGGAGGACAGTTATTTGTTCTTATGTTCATATTGTTCTTATGTTCTTATGTTAAGTAGACTGAATTTCTTGGGGACTAGACCTTAATCATCTCTATATCCCTGGTCATGAGCAACAGTGCCTGACACATCACAGACTCACAATACATACTCTATTTGTCAATGAAGGGTGATTATCTGGGTATCTTGACTGTTGGGATTGAGGTAGGATGAAGGCAGCTTTGGGAAGAACTCCAGTGAGCAGAAAAAGGGAAGGGACATTTGGGTGGAAGAAACAGTTTGAACGAAGGCACCTCCATAGAAAGGCATGGACAAACATGGGAGCTTGCAGGGAAGGAGGGGAAGGGGAGGCTGCAGCACAGGGGGCTCCGAGCATGGTCCTGGGCTCCTTGTGTGCATCAGTGAATGCACCAGGCCTTTGCAGAAACTTGATGTATTGGCACTGATCCATAGAGAAGGGAACAGAGGCCCAGGAAGGAAGGTCACACAGCTTATGAGTTGGTGATGGAGATGGGATTAGACCATTCCATTAGACTTTAAAACACATGGCTTATTGGGGCCCTAGAGAACACCTAGTAATTCAGGTTGCCTGGTGCCTACAGTAAGTCAGTAGGTTGTGAGAGGAAAGGTGTACATGACAGAATTATATTATTCATAATATCTGGGTGGTTTTTTTTTCTGCCTTCCATGTGCCAAAACCTGGGCTAAGCATTTTTATATATTATCTCATCAAAACGAACAGCACCTTTATCAAGCGATTACCCCTATTTTACAGATAAGGAAACTAAATGTCAGAGAGTTCAATAATTTTCCCAAGATCACGAAGCCAATAAGTGATGGAGTCATGACTTAAATTCAGGTCTTTTGATGACACAACCCAGACCAATTGGGAAAGAGCTTCATGGGTAAATCGTGAGTCATACTTAATTTCAATTCCTGGTGACATAATGAAGGTACAAATTTTCAATTTTTTTTTTCTTTTTTTTTTGCCATGGGCAAGTTCCAAGCCTGGGCTTCTCTTCCAACACTGTCCCTCCCTTCCCTGTATAGTTCTGCTCACTTGTCCTGTCTTCTTGCTCTGTCCTCTATGCCCACATGTATAGAACTGGATCCCCAATCAAGGCTAACTGCTAGCCTTAAAGAAAGACCTATCTTCTGGCAGATAAGAAGGACTGTTAAGGAAGACGAGGGGACAGGAAAGCAAGGGGAATGTCAAAGAAATAAGGGGCCTGGCCAATATCTCAAGAACAGAAGCAGCTGTGGCCCTGGAAGGGTGGGGGGGACGTCATTTCCTTTTCCAGATCCCTTTTTTCCTTTGAGGTTCAGTCCCAAATGGGTAAAGTTCAAATACTAGTCTTACTCAGAATTCCCTAGTCCTGCTTGCTCAAAAGGTGGATTTTCTGGCCTCACTCCAATCTTCAAAACATCTTTTTGTGGGGCTTGAGAGTCTGCCTTTTAAAATAGCACCCCAGAGAGTCTACACATTGAGGGCCTTGGCTTCTGTAATGCAGTTACATCCATGGGCTTTCGCTGTTGCTGCTGAGAGAACTTGGGGTGCCAGGAAGTTGGGGTTGGATGCCTTCCAGTTCCCTGCCCTAATCAGAGGCATTGACCTGGAGGCCCTGTGTAGGAGTCCCCATCTTTCGGAATTAGTGATGTGGTTAGAGTAGCAACGTGACTCTGTGGACGGAAGAAGGTAGGTCGGATGTGAGAGTCTCCCTCCATGAACATGTGTGCGTCATCTGAGTCAAAGCTTGTATCTTTACTCTCAAAAACAAGTCATTTTTGTTCCTGTCAGCATCTTGGCCAGCCCACAACAAAGAGTACAAGCTGGATGCTTGTACTGTGCTGCGATAAAGAGGCCCAGACACAGGCCTCAGGTGATCCTACAGAGCATGGCTGGAGAGAACAGGAAAGGATTATTCCCCTGGGGGCTGATGGGGCTGCCTTCAGCAACACAAAAACATGCTTACAGAAAACTGCTGGAGGACATAGGAGTGATCTGCTTGCAATGAGGTTTTTCAACCACCAGGAATGGGGTGACCTAGTCCAGAGCCCTCTAATAAAGTGACTTTCAAACTGACTGCACTTCAAAATAATCCTAAGCTTTAACAAATAGAGATGCCCAGGCTTCATCCCAGATGTACGAAATTCAACTCTCAGGGACAGGGTCTGGGACTCTGTGCAAAGCCCCCTGGGAATTCTGGAACAACTAATCTGGCATTGCTCTAGGAAATAGCACTTGGAAAGCACTCCAGCAAAGTGGGAGGGAAAATTATTCCAGCTTGAACACTACAATATCAAGTAATCCTTTCTCTCTTCGCCCTGTCTCTTCCCTTCCCTTTCTTGCTCTCTGTAACAGGCAGGAGGCTCAGAAGAGCTTCTTCTCTCACGCTTCTTGCAGGGCAGTACAGGGAAAGATGTAGCTGTGTAAATTCCAGGAGGGCTTCAGGTATATTTAAATATGGGTTGCTTGCCACATTCACCTGCCTATCAAGTTTGCAGATGACAACGGCAGAATGTGGCACCCAGGTCTTGAAAGTCATGAAGCAGAATTGGATAACATCTGTCCGAGTCATGACAAAGAGGGTTCCTGTGCTGGGAGTGGGGGCTAATGAACCTGGAGATCCTTTCCAACACAGACATTCCCTGATGCCGATGATAACCTTTTCAAATTGTTGTTTTCTTGATTTTTATCTGTTTCTGGCACCTCATTTGATTCCCTATATGACAATAAACCCCAGGTTGAGTGCACTGAAATAATTTAGGTAATGAGAAGCTGAAAGTTACTACAGATGGAAGGAATTAGGGTGTATAAAGTGTGCATTGTGTGAGTCATAGGCTGTGTCTTTAAGCAACAAGCTTTTATTGGTGTCAGCATCTTTCTAGGCACAATGCAAACCCAGTGAGGATGAGATTTGGGGTTTAAAAGTCTTTCTGACCAGAGATGCCTGAGGAAATGACCCAGGGATCAAACAGAGATGCAAGAGAGCAAGGCTTCAAGGAAACTCACCTCAGCCTGTTTCCTCAACTGCTTTCCACACCTTTGTTTGCGGGTGGAAGAATAGAAAATGGGCTTGAATTTTTCAATCTAAAATTCTCTGTTCAAACCTGAAATTCTCTTACCTTATAGGAAGAGCAGCTGTATCTTTCAAGGATAGAATGGGTGCTAACTGCGTGGGTGAAATTATCTGAATCCCAGAGAAATGCTCTTTAGAAGAATCCACCAGACTCCTTCCTTTCTAAATCATACCCTTCTTCGAAGTTCCTTTCAATCCTTGGATCCTCTGTGGACACTGTTCTGATCATTCAAGCACTAAATGATCACCTGCTGTCTGCATACCTGGCTCTGATTCTAGAGTACACACCTGTATCGGCACAATTTATTTAGCTATTAGTCATGTATGTGTTTCTGATAGCTCTCAGTTAGCTGCCTGGGATGAATATTTACCTTTTTGTGCTAGTTTTACCTTCTCAATGGGACTTTGAGCAAATTAAGAGTGAAAACACATCTGTACTGATCCGTTTACATGTCCAATAAATAGATTTTAGTGCCAACTTGTGCAGCCATTGCTCTAGGTCTTGATACAGATATATACCAGGTGGTAGAGGCTATAAAGACAAAGCAGGCTAAGGGGAGTTAAGTGATAGATTCAGGAAAATCATTGAGCTGAAAAATGAATAATAACCTCATTCACTTTTTTCTGTTTATCAAAGAATGCCATATGCTAGATGCTAAAACAATTTACATCTGTGTGACTAGAGCAAGCCATTATAAAAAGGAAACAATCCAAATGGAAGAAATATTTTATCAGGCTGGAAAACACAGTTATTGAATTAAACTCCAAAATGGAAGCCATAGCTTACAAATGGACACTGCAGAAAACTGAATTAATGAGTAAAAGGCAAACTGAAGATAAATTTCCTAGAACACAAAAGCAAAAGATAAAGAAATGAAAATGAAAGAATAGAGTAAATGTGAAATACAGATATCAAAGAGCTAACCTACACATAACAGGAGTTCCTAAAGATAATGAACAGATTCTTTTGGAGCAGAAGCCATATGTAGAAAATATAATGGCTTTAAGTAAAATCTTATTTTAAAAACTGAATGCGCTTACTGTATTCATCAGGAGTCTGGATCGTGTCAGGCTCAGTTCAAACCAGCTTAAACAAAAAAGGAATTTTGCTGGCTCACTTAATGAAGTCCAAGGGTTCACTAGGAATCCATCCCTGCTGCTCTTGCTTTTCTCTGGATTGCCATCATTCTTGGGAGGGTTGTTCCTGTAGGGTGACATTCAGTATCTCCAGACTCACATTCTCCCAGTTTACCAATCCCAGTGGAAAAGAGAGTTCTAATACATGTACCATTAACCTTGGGTTAATCCTCGTTGATTTTGATTGGCTTGGCTTGGGTCATGTACTCACCCTTGAATCAATCTATGCAACTGAGAAGGGTTGTTGCCTTAATTTCACCGGCAGCACACACCCACTCCTGGGATGAGAGGATGGGTCAGCTTTACCTAGAGTCATATGGACTGCAAATAAGGGAAATATCATTTCCCAGAGGAAAATGGGGTTGCTACTTTCAGAAGAAAGGGGGATGAATGCTAGGTAGGCTAAATAACATCACATTGGGCAGATAGAAAAGAGCTACTACTCTGAAATATATTCAGGTAGAACTTTTACATCTAAAATACTACAAAAACTCAATAAATAAGTAGGCAGGGAGAAAACAAGTCAAGCATTCTTCAGATTTATTTTCCATAACTCTAAATGTGAGAAGACAATGAAACAAAGTATTTTAATCTGTGAAGGAAAGAAGTTGTGTGACCTGAGAATTCTATGCCTAGGTAAATTGTCACTCATAACGTATGCACTCGGAAAATACAATTCCCGGAACTCTCCCTGAACAAACCAGTAAAAAATGTATCACAATAAGGATAAATTAGAGTTGGTACAAATTATCACCCAGTCCTATCATTCTACCTCTGAAATATATTACAATTTGGTCCCCTTTCCACTATCAATCTGGTATCGTGTTAGTCCAAGTCAATATCATATTTTATCTGGACCATTGTCACAGCCTATTAAGTTGCCTGTCTCTTCCACTCTCAACCCTTCTAAGCCATTTTGTACATGTCATCCAATGGTCTAGTAAACCAGATCATGTCACTTCCTTGCTTAAAATAATTTTACAGCTTCTTATGGGTATTAGTTCATTCTCCCACTGCTATAAAAACATACCCAAGACTGGGTAATTTATAAAGGAAAGAGGTTTAATTGACTCACAGTCCTGCAGGGCTGGGGAGGCCTCAGGAAACTTACAATCATGGCAGAAGTGGAAGCAAACATGTCCTTCTTCATATGGTGGCAGGAAGAAGTGCTGAGCAAAGAGGGAACAGCCCCTTATAAAACCAGCAGATCTCATGAGAACTCACCCACTATTACGAGAACAGCAGCATGGGGGTAACTGCTCCCATAATTCAATTACCTCCCACCAGGTCCCTCCCCATGTGGGAATTATGGGAACTACAATTCAAGATGAGATTTGGGTGGAGATACAGCCAAACCATATCCTATGGCATGTAGAGTCAACTCAAGTTCCTTACTATGACCTTCAAGACCTTGCCTGATTCCACCTCTGCAGTTATTCCCAGCCCAGCCACACTATCCTCTACTCACCATGCTATAGTCATATAGCCACTGATCAGTTCTTGCTGTGCACATGCTAAGCTCCTTCTTCTCTCAGGGCCTTCACTCATGTTGTTCCCTCAACCTGGAACTCTCTTCCCTCAACCCTTTCTTTTCCTGGCTCCTTCTTTCTCATTACATCTCAGCTTACTTATATCACCTCTTCAGATGTTCTCTGGTCTCAAAATCTGAAAATAAGGTTCCTTTGTTTTTTTGGCACCCTTATCTCAGACCACTAATCACAAATTGTAGCTATATATTTATGTGTTTAGTTGTGTTACATTTGTCTTCTCTTAGAGTATGAACCCCACAAAAGCAGGGACCATGTTTATTTTATTTGTCACTGAATTCCCAGGTCTTAGCACTGTGTATGACAAAGAAATGGTGTGCAATTTATATTTGTAGGAGGAAGGCAAAAAGAAACATTGAAATGGTGTAACTATATATAGAAGCAAATATATAGAAAGAAGTTATGGGAATTGATTTAACTATAATTTCTAAGGTGATGGTAAACTTTTTTTCTATTAAAGAGATGAACTATGATGTTAAAAAATGGAGCAGAAAGCATATTTAAAACAGTAAATAAACACATTCATTATGTAGTGCTTTTGGTTCCTAATTTGGTGCCATAAAAATTGATATAGGCCAGGTGTGGCGGCTCATGCCTGTAATCCCAACACTTTGGGAGGCTGAGGCAGGCATATCACTTGAGGCCAGGAGTTCAAGACCAGCCTGGCCAACATGGCGAAACCCTGTCTCTACCAAAAATACAAAAATTAGCCAGGTGTGGTGACATATACCTGTAATCCCAGCTACTCTGGTGGCTGAGGCACGAAAATCACTTGAACCCTGAAGGCGGAGGTTGCGGTGAGCCAAGATTGCACTACTGCACTCCAGCCTGAGAAACAGGGTGAGACTCCATCTAAACAAAAAAAACAACAACAAAAAACAAACCATACCAAACAAAAGATATTGACTGATGTGATGTGAAGCTCTGAGAGTAGAATTAACCGTGCATGTAGAGTGACTGTGGCCTTGAAGGAAGGATAGAATTCAGAAAATTAGGGAGAGGTATGAAGGGAATTGTGTGTGTGCGTGTGTGTGTGTGTGTGTGTGTGCGCGCATGTGCACCCATGGTGGGGTGAGGCAGGAAAAAACTAGGTGAGCAGAGATCTGGCACTGAGACAGAGTAAATGGAGTGAAGTGGGAGGGTGAGGAGCCCCTAAGACTTCCAGGTACAAGAAAACTCGTGGTAGGTTAAACTCACAGAGGGTAGTGTAGAAAGTGTTGCCATGAGGACAAAGCATCCACCTTAGAGGGGCTTGTTGCTATGTATGTGTGCCTGCAGTTGACACAAGTCTTAGCAGGAGTCCTAAGAAAAGGCTCCCAGCCCATTTGGTCTGTGGACAATAAGGACCCCTTGTGGTGCAACAAAGAAGGTGAGACACAGATGTAGTGAAGAGGCTGCAGGGGCTAGAGATGCTGGCCAGGAAAGGACAGCCTGGGTGGGGCATCATGAGTGAAGAGGGTGCATGAGGATTCTGTATGACAGAGAAGGAAGGCAGAAGGTTCTGGAAACAAACTTGTACTACTCCCCATGAACTCAAAAGCAGGTCTTGTTTAGGGGGAGAGAGCAAAGCTGCTCTCTGTTCTTGGCAAACAGTCTTTGTGTATGTTGATCATGATGTCCCTCAAAGCAGCCCCCATGGGCGTTGCCCCCACTGCTTCACCTAGGAGCTGTGAGGAGTGGTAGATACAGCATTCCTAGGCAGCAGACCTGGGCTGGAATACCTGTCTCTGCTATTTGCTATCTGTGTAAACCCAAGCTGGTTCATTATCTTAAGACTGCTCTCATCTGAAAGGAAGGGATAATAATGCATGATTTCCACATCCCTATGTGAGATCTCCACATGTGATAGGCTTTTTAGTCTGTACTGTTAGTTGTACTTGGTGTGGGGTGGGTGGGCATGAACTTCAGAAGATGCTGTGGGCCTGACCTCCACTGGCTTTTCCTGCAGGTCTTCACTTTAGCTCAGCTTCAAGGGAAGACTCTGTTGGCCAACTGGGTAGAATATTTCTCTGCCCAGCCCACAGTTCTGGTAGGGACTTCAAAAGATGATTTTATGCTGCACCATTGTAGACTGAAAAAGTACCATACCAACCTCTGGGCATCTATCTAGTTTTAGGAAAATCACCAGAAAAGGTGAATCTGCCCTCTTGATCTACTGTAAGTAGCATGTAAAGTATAAGGCGGGTTGCGCAATTGGCACTAGATGGCACTGTAGCAGCCTGGGTGCATTAGATGAGACCTGCTTCAAACAAGAAATATAGTAGCTGGGAGGTGGGGTTGGGCCCAGGATAATGATAAGGACAAATTTCCATTAAATGACTTGCAAGATACTGTCCTTCATTTATAATGAGTCTGACAGGAACTTCCCCAGATTCATCAGTAGATTGCATGTTGCAGCTCAGCAATCACCACCAGGTGTGGAATCAACCATCCCAACCACGTTTGTGAAAAACCTTATAACAACTTCACTTGGGGCAGTTTCCTTCAAGGGAATGAATTCTCCTTCTTCTCAAGACCCATCCCAACCTCTCTTTATTGCCACTCGTCTCACCATTAGGGTCGGATCTCACCCTTCTTTGGGGGTTGGAGGGCATGGACAAAGTCCGACTCAGAATAGTTTATACACTAAAAGAAGTGCAAGACTTTACTAATAAATACTGGCAGAATCTTGGGAAATATGTGTGAGAATAGATTCTAAGGGTGTTAGACCAAGGAGGATAGAATATAGCACTGGATTGGATTGAATTTATTGGGGTTATTTATGAGACATTCTGGGTTTAGTGAGCTAGCTCTTGCAACTGGAAGTGGCTCTAAAATTTCTTGGTTGGCTGACTAAACCTTGGACTCAATGGTGGCATATGTTCAATAAGGCTGGAATGTCAGAACTTCCCTGACACAATGTAGAGGAAGGCATCCAAGACTTAAGGAGGAAGGAATGATGGAGTGACTTTATCACATGAAATCTCTACATCTACCAGCCTCACATCCATCCCCCAGAATGCCTAGAGGACAATCCTTTCATAAAGACATTAAGAAACACATTGACGAAGGTAGCACTTGCATCTCTGAAAAGCTCTGTGGTGGCTGTCTTCTATAAGCCAGGTATGATGGTGAAAGACACCTCCATTGAGTTGAATCTCTGATTTTAATAGAAATGATGAGACTCCCATATAGCAGAGGCCAAATGCTATAATTTAACCATTAGAGACAAGGGGACTGCAAATACTGACATAGTTTGGATGCCTGTCCCCTCCAAATCTCATGCTGAAATGTGATCCCCAATGCTGGAGTTGGAGGTGGGGCCTACTGGGAAGTGTTTGGGTCAGGAGGACAGATCCTTCATGAATGGCTTGGTGCCCTCCTCAGAGTAATGAGTGAGTTCTCACTCTATTTGTTCACATGAGAGCTAGTTGTTTAAAAGAGCATGGCATCTCTCTTGCTTCCTATCTCACCATGTAACATGCCCCCTTTGCTTTCCACCATGATTGGATTCTTCCTGGAGCCCTCGCCAGAAGCAGATGCCAGTGCAATGCTTCTTGCACAGTCTGCAGAACTGCGAGCCAAAATAAACCTCTTTTCTTTATAAAGTATCCAGCCTCAGGTATTCCTGTATAGAAATGCAAAATAGACTAAGACAAATACCATAAAAAACAGAAAGGGCATAGTGATAATCAAACTGTTTTGAAACCTAGAGATTTTTAGTGAGGCGAATTGATCACGGTGCATCTAGGAATGAAAAAGATGGCCAGCTACTAAAATGTCATCTGAGCTATATAAAAAGTTTGGTGACCCCACACCTCTACTAAAAATACAAAAAAATTAGCCAGGTGTGGTGGCAGGAACCTGTAGTCCCAGCTACTCAGGAGGCTGAGGCGGGAGAATGGTGAGAACGCAGGAAGTGGAGCTTGTAGTGAGCCGAGATCTTGCCACTGCACTCCAGCCTGGGTGACAGAGCAAGACTCCGTCTCAAAAAAAAAAAAAAAAAAAAAAAAAAAAAGTTTGGTGACCAAAAACTTGAGCTGCCTTTCATTCTATTTCCAGACCTAGAATCTCTTGATTGAAGGTGGACAAATGACGCATCCTGTGGATTTCAGTTAATATCTTTCTCCAGCTATTCTTGTGCTTGCTCAATGGCCCTGAGCATAAAGTGGCCATAATGTCAGGGATGAGGACTATGCATGGATTTAACAACATGGACTTACCCTAGTCAAGGCGTTTTTGAATACCAACACTGCTGAATGCCTAGCTTGCCAACTAAACTAAGCCTCTGTTATGGTACAACTCCCTAAAAGGCCCAGCCATCCCCCAGGGGCAGATTGATTACAGTGCAACCCTTCCATCATGGAAGGAAGGAAAAATGTTTCCTTAGTGCAGGAGATATGAATTCTGAGTACAGATTTGCTTTCCTGTCCAAAAATCTTCTGGCAGCTGTGACTACAAAATATGGTGTACTGCATACAACATTTCTTCTGATCAAGAAAGTAATTTCAAAAGAACTGCAGCAATGGGTTTATGCCCATAGAATTAACTGGTACAACCACATATGCTAATCCCCAGAAGCAGATGGCTTAATAGAAAGATTTGATGGTCTACTGAAGATTCAGTTATGGTACCAGTTGGGAGATTACAGTCTGAAAGGATGGGGTTCTACATTACAGGATGTAGATTATACTTTGAATCACAGAACCAACTATATGTTTCCATATTTCCCATAGCCAGACTACACAGGTCTGGGAATCAGTGGTGGAAGGGGAACTAGCTCTTCACACTCTCACATCTCGTAGCCTACTCACAGAATTTTTGCTTTTCATCCCTGTGCCTTTGAACTCTGTTGGTTTGGAGTCTTGGTTCCTAAGGAACAAATGTCTCTACCAGGAAATACATCAATGTCCCATTGGTTTGGAAGATGAGACTACCATTTGGCCATTTGGGGATGCCAAACCAACAGGCTAAGAAGAAGGTTACTCTATGACTGGGGCGACTGATTACCAAAGTGAAATTGGATTGCTGCCACTCAATGGGCCCAAAGAGGACAATATCTGGAACCCAGGGGGATTTTCTGGGGTGCCTTTTAGGATTTTCAAGTCCAATAGTAAAAGTTAACGGAAGATGACCACTTCTCCAGCCCCTGGCTAAAGGCATAACCACTGATGATTCAGACCCTTCAGGCCAGATGGATTACCCCACCACATAAAAAACCCCAACCGTGTGAGGTGCTGGATGAAGGCAAAGGAAACATAAAATAGGCAGTGGAAGAAGGAAGTTATAAATATAATTATGGCCTCATGACTAGTTAGTTGCTTACTGTGTGTATTTGTATATATTAATTATTTTATTATTTCTTCTTATTCATATCATTTTATACAGGTTTTGTTGGAAGTTAACTTTGCAATTTGGTTTTTAGAAAACATATTCAGATGGGACTGTGACTGAATTTGAGAAGTAATTCAAACAGATACAATGACTTGAGACTTTATAATCCTGAATTTGGGGAGAAGGTGATGCTCGCCTGTTTTATATGCTGAATAGTTGCATTTTGTTGGGAGGAAATGAATTGTTTTGTGGTTGTATAAAAGCTCAAATTTTTGTGGAGCAGTGTAATGGATGCTAAATAGCCAAAGGGGTGGACTGTATCAGTTATTGCCTCTCAGTTCTAAACCCAACCTTCTATAGTCTGCTTTGCGATCCTAGAGACTGGACCCTAAAAACCACATTTCTGCATTGCCGGTTGGCTCTGCCAATAGGGGCACTAGCTGGAGACTTCAAAGCTGGAGGCAGAAAAAGGGGTTTTCTCCTTCCTATATGCTTCCTGAGGGTTTCCCGTCTGCTTGTGGTTCCTGTGAGTGTTACCCCAGAGAAGCTCCTTCATCATAACTTTTTTTTCCCTTGTAGCAGCAGCTAAATCTAGTTTTCAGTTTTTCTAACTTGCAGAATCAGCTTCAGCATGTGTCCCTTGGGGACACCAGCAATAGCCAGCCAGTGTCTCTTCTGCAGAGATTTGGATCCTAATCCCCTGGATCCCTCCCTGTGGACTAAGACAACAAGCACTGGCCAAGCAATGCCTCTTACAGATCTGAGTTTCAGTTCCTTGGGGCTTCTCTACTAAGTTTCTAATTTTTAATAATTTTAACCTTTTCTCTTTGCCTCTTGGCTCTCAGCAGTTGCAACCTTTATGATATTTTAGAGTTCTCTTTTAACTTTTTTTAGTTACTGTGGTTGTTAGTTTTATATATCAGTTTGGCTTGGCTGTAGTACCTAGTTATTTAATTAAGCACTAATCAGGTATTGTTGTGAAGGTGTGTTGCAGAGCTACACTAAATTGACTTTAAGTAAAGGAGATGGCCCTCAATAGTGTGGGCGGGCCTCATTCAATCAGTTGAATGACCTGAAGAGCAAAAACTGAGGATTCCTGGAGGAAGAAGAAATTCTCAAGACTGCAAATTAGCTCTTGTCTGACAGTTTCCAGCCTGCCAATCTGCCCTACAGGTTTCAGGCTTGCTAGCCCCCATGGTTGTATCAGTTAATTTCTTGAAATAAATCTATTTGTATATAGTAAGAGATGCTGGTTCTGTTTTTCTGAAGATCCCTGGCTGATATAGTTATCTAGTTAGTATCTTTGTACCTATTGGCATATATTTAAAAAACTGTTGTGGTTTCCATCTCCTGATTGAACTCTAACTGATTCAAGCAATGCACAATTGGAAGTTTTCAATAAAGACTCCTATACTAAGTGTAAGTTTGAACAGCAATTATGAGCACAGATTGCAGCCAGTAAATATTAATAGAACATTGCTTAGGCAGAGAATATGCCAAACCCAAGTATGTAGCTTAGGAGAGCAGCAAGAGACAATGGTTAACACATAGAACAGGTAAACAGCATTCTGCAGAGGATAATGGAGGGAATCAGAATGCTTTGGGCCTGGCGCGGTGGCTCACACCTGTAATCCCAGCTCTTTAGGAGGCTAAGGTGGCAGATCACTTGAGGCCAGGCATTTGAGATCAGCCTAGCCAATATGGCAAAACCCTGTCTCTACTAAAAACACACAAAAAATTAACCAGGCATAGTGACGGCCCCCTGTAATCCCAGCTACTCGAGGGGCTGAGGCATGAGAATCACTTGAACCTGGGAGGCGGAGGTTGTAGTGAGTCGAGACTGTGCCACTGCACTCCAGCCTGGGCAACAGAGTGAAACTCTGTCACACACACACACACACACACACACACACACACACACATAATTCACTTTGAACATATGCAGAGTGGAAGCACAACTACTTTCTATGAATAGCAGTGTGAGTCCTACTAGGACAGGACTGTGTCAATGCAGAAGAAAAAGAGAATGGAACCCCTTGGGTCAAATAGAAGATTAGAAGTTAGAAAAGAGGAAACAACCCTGGATCACAGCAGAAGTTACTTACTTGAGACAGTTCTGTGTCACTAATCATCTGAAACCTTAGAGACCTAAAACAACAACAATCATTTATTTTGCTCACAAATATACAATCTGGGCAGGGCTCAGTACAGATAGATCATTTCTGTTTCATATAATTTTAGCTGAAACAGCTCAATGAGGACTGCCAGATCCACTTTCAAGATATCTCATTCATATGGCTGAGGCTGGCTCTCTGGGAGCTCTGCCAGAGCAGTGGGCTGTGAACCTCCTTCCCATGTGAGTCTATCTCCAGGATGTTTGGGATCATTTATGGCTGGGTTCCAAGAACAAACAGCCTGAGAGAGAAAATGAGAAACTGACGGAGTCTTAATGTCTGGACCAAAAAAACTTGGTTCTGCTGCATTCTATCAGTTAAGTGGTCACAGTACCCAGATTCGAGGGCAGGAGATATAGATGTCATGTCTCAGTGGGAAGAATGTCAAATAATTTTGGTACCATGTTTTAAGATGGCCACAGAGGAAATAATTAGAACAGGCAGCCAAAATTTTACTCTTGAGAATTCCTAATAGGCCAAGTTAACTGCTAAATAAAGTGTATGTAGTTCTCTTTGGATTGGGTGGATTTAGTCACACAAGTCCTTTTAAAATCCTGAGTTAAAAATATTCCTTTTTTTACTATTATTTATGACTCAGTTAGGTCAATCCTACCTGATTATCCACCACGATTTTGGAGATTAACATCAGCAAAATAGGAGTAGCATAATCCTATATGAAACATAGTCTTGGTAAGAAAATGACACCAAGCAAGTCATAACCAGACATATCTTAAAAGCAACTATATAAAAGAGACACCCATGGGGAGAGGAAGAAAGATAAAAATGATAGCAAATTTCTCATTGGAAGTAATGCAAATAAGAAGATGGCAAAGCAGTATCTTTAAAGTACAGTAAGTCCTCACTTAACATTGTAGATAGGTTCTTGAAAATGGCAACTTTTAGCAAAATGATGTACAGCAGGCCCTCGAATAACATTGTTTCCTTCGACATTTTTTCATTACAATGTTGATGAGAAAAAATGCTTTTATTATACGTTGTTTTGTTTAAAGTTTCCAAGAACCTACTGATGACATTGAGGACCTACTGTACTGAAAACAAAACAAAACAAAACAAAAAAATCTGCCAGCCTAAAATTCTGTATCCAGTGAAATTATCTCTGAAAAATAAAGATGAAATAAAGGCTTTTCAGGCATATAAAAGTTGAAAAAATGCATTGCCAGCAGACCTGCACTACAAGAAATGTTAATGTCCTTTAGGCAGGAAGAAAATGATATCAGATGGAATTCTGAATATACACAAAGAAATAAAGGGCACTGGAAATGGTACTACATGGGTAAATGTATAAGATTTTAAGAATATCTTTAAAAGATAATTATTTTTAGAAAATAATGTACTTTGGAATTTATAAAATAGGTATAGGTAAAATGTATGAAAATAATAGCATAAAAGCTGGAAGTGAAGAAATGGAAGTACACTATCATAAGGCTCTGATACCTTACATGAAATATATAGTATGATTTGAAGGCAGACTGTGGTGAGTTAAAAGCATATGGTATATATGAAACCCTAAAGCAGCCACTGCCACTAATATAATAAAACAAAGTTATATACAATAAGTCAATAAAGGAGATAAAATGGAATAATGAAAATACTTAATGAAATCAAAAGAAGGCAGAAAAAGGGGCAAAGGTATTTAAAAAAAGATGGTACAAATAGAAAACAAATAGCAAGAGGATAGCCCCAAACCTAGCCATATCAATAATCACATTAAATACAAATGGCCTAAATATGACCATTAAAAAGGAGACATAATCAGACTGAATTTTTTAAGAAAATACGTGAGAACAAACTATATGAGAGACATACTTTAAAAACACAAATAGGTTAACAGTGAAAGAATGCAGAAAATGGAGAAAGATATACTATGCTAATGAACTGTCCCTCAGTGAGTTAAAGAAACCAACGACTAAATTTTTGGGCTTATAGGATAGCAGATAAGAAAAGAAACAACTTGCTGAAAAGCTGAAACTGAAACTGTGCACCAAGAGTAAGAAACCAGTAACTAACAGAAACTCTTGAGCTGGCAGGATATCAGATAAGAAGCAACTTGCTGAAACGCTGAAACTCCCTTGGCTTCTGATATCAAGAAAAAAAAACTGGCTGAAATCAGTTGGAACCAAGATGGCCCACTGGAATTTGCACAGAATGAGCTTGCTGACATCACAGCCTAAATTTCCACCATATGTTTCATACTAACTCCCCCTGATTTGCACATGAGACCTGTGATCTAGCATGAAGAGATAACTGCGCATGCCTAAGGACTTCCCAGCCCTCCCTTTCCTTCCACCAATCACCTACTGATCTCAGAATCTACCCCCTGAACTTTTCCTAAAATAAATATTGTCTTGAAGCCAGCACAGGGAGACAGATTTGAGCTTGACACTCTTATTTTCTTGTGAGTCAACTTGCAATATAAAGCTTTTCTTTTCTCAAAAACTCAATGTCATAATATTGGCTTCTAGCACATCCAACAGCAAGACACTTCTGTGCAGTAACACTAATAGTGGTCAAAAGAAAGCTGGCTATCTACATATGTCTACCTATTTATCTAGAGGTATAAATCTCATCTATATCTCTATCACACATATTTCAGAGAGGCATATTACCAGGGATAAAGAAGGTCATTTCATAATGATAAAGAGGTAAATTTATCAAGAGGACATAACAGTCTTAAGTGTTTATGCACCTAATAACAGAGCTTTAAAGTAGATAAAACTTCACAGAACTACAAGGAGATATAGAAAAATTTACAATTATGGTAGAAGATTTCTTTTTTTTTTTTTTTTAATTTGAGACAAAGTCTTTCTCTTTTGCCCAGGCTGGAGTACAATGGTGCAATCTTGTCTCACTGCAACCTCTGCCTTCTGGGTTCAAGCGATTCTCCTGCCTCAGCCTCCTGAGTAGCTGAGATTACAGGCGTGTGCCACCACTACCAGCTAATAGTAGTATTTTTAGTAGAGATGGGGTTTCACCATGTTGGCCAGGCTGGTCTCAAACTCCTGACCTCAAGTGTTCTGCCTGCCTCAGCCTCCAAAAGTGCTGGGATTGCAGGCGTGAGCCACCACGCCCGGCCAGTTATGGTAGAAGATTTCAATACCCATTTCTCAATAATCCATAGAATAAGGAGGCAGAGTTAGCAAGGATATAGTAGACTTAAATAACACTGTCAACCAAGTTGACCTAATTAACATATATAGAACACTCTACCTAACAATATTAGAATGTTCATCCTTTTTGAGTGCAAACAGAATCTTTACCAAGACAGACCATATTCTGGGCTGATAAACTGGAAGTAGCTCAAATGTCCATCAGAAGGAGAATGGGCAAACAAATTGCGGCATAGCCATATAATGGCTACTACTAAGCATTAGAAAGAAATCAACTGGTCATACATGCAACACCATGGACAAATCTCAAGATAATTATGTTCAGTTGAAACCGGACAAAAAATACTACATACTGTATGATTCTATTTACATAATATACTAGAAAACCCAAATTAGTCTATACTTTCGGAAAGCAGATTAGTGCTTGCCTGAGCAGGGTTGGAGTGGGGATGTGGGTGAGAGGGTAGGAGAAAAGGATTAAAATGGAGCAGGAGAAACTGCTGGGGCTACTGAGTATGTTCACAGTTTAATTGAGGTGATGGTTTTATGGATGTCTGGATATGCCAAAGCTTATCAAATTGTACACTTTCGTTACAATAAAAAGTCAGCCCATTTAGAAGTTTATAAAGAAAAGTGAAAATTGTTTCTCTGCTCCAGATCTTACTTAGGTTTAGAGTTTGTATTTTCTTTCTTTCTTTCTTTCTTTTTTCTTTCTTTTTTTTTTTTTTTTTTTTTTTTTGAGGCAGAGTCTAGTTCTGTCACCCAGACTGGAGTGCAGTGGCATGATCTTGGCTCACTGCAACCTCCGCCTCCCAGGTTCAAGCGATTCTCCTGCGTCAGCCTCCTGAGTAGCTGGGATTACAGGCACCTGCCACAGCGCCCAGGTAATTTTTGTATTTTTAGTAGAGATGGGGTTTCACTGTGTTGGCCAGGCTGGTCTCGAACTCCTGACCTCGTGATCTGCCTGCCTTGGCCTCCCAAAGTGCTGGGATTATAGGCGTGAGCCACTGCACCCAGCTTTTTTTTTTCTTTTAAGGGATGGGTCTTGCTGTGTTGCTTGGGCTGGCCTCAAACTCCTGGGCTCAAGCAATCCTCCTGTCTCAGAGTTTAGCATTTCTTAACATCATCTTAACCCACACTGTTCAATATAATAACCTACTAGCCACAAGTGGCCATCCAAATTTAAATTAATTACAATTAAAATGTAAAACTGGGCTAGGTACAGTAGCTCACGCCTGTAATCCCAGCACTTTGGGAGGCTGAGGCGGGCGGATCACGAGGTCAGGAGTTCCAGATCAGCCTGGCCAATATGGTGAAACCCCATCTCTACTAAAAATACAAAAATTAGCCGGGTGTGGTGGTGTGCGCCTGTAGTTCTAGCTACTCGGGAGGCTGAGGCAGAAGAATCACTTGAACCTGGGAGGCGGAGGTTGCAGTGAGCCAAGATGTGACACTAACTCTACCCTGGGTGACAGAGCAAGACTCCGTCTAAAAAAAAAAAAGGAAAACTCAGTCCTTAGTTGCAATAGGCACATTCCAAGAACTCAATAGCCATTTGTGGCTAGAGGCCAACATATTGGAGAGTTCAGATTATAGAACATTTCTGCCATTAGAGAAAGTTCTTTTGGATAGATTTTTCCTGGGCTATGTAGAGACTCAGCACTATTACAAGCAACTTAGATCTTTCACTGGCCACTTATTGAGCACTTACTTTTGCCAGAAACTGCCAGGTCCTTTATATGAATTATCTCTAATTCTTGCAGGGAAAGTCTAAGAGAAGCTTGAATAATTTTCCAAGGGTCACAGTTACTAACTGGTATACCTAACATGTAAACCTATGTCTACCTAACCCCAAAGCCTAAATTCTTATGTGGGTCTCATATCTCCTGTGACTGGGCCATACCCCTTTCCTTCTATACTTGTGAAGGATTCTTTTCATATTCAACCACGGAGTCTTATATTTATCCCTCCTAAATTTTATCTTGTTCGATTAAGCTTATTGCTCCAGATTGTCAAAATATTTTAGGATCCTCATCCTGTCATTCCATATGCTCACTCGCCTTCCAAGCTTCATGTATTTACTGACTTTGATAAATATGGCCCCCCTAAACTTCATCTGAGTGATCGATAAAAGTCATTGCTAAGACAAGGGAAAGGATGAAGGCCTGTGGTCGGCTATCAGAAACCCTCCCGCTTGAGGTTGACATCAGTTTACCAGTCTGTAACCTTCAAGATACCAGCATACCAACCCACTTCTACTCTTATCTCCAGATTCTGAGGGATATGTTCTATATTTGGAGCCTAAAGACCTACTAGCACCATCTAGAATCATATGCTGGTTATAAATGACTTCCAGATGTTAGCCAAACAATGTTTGCTTCTAACCAAACATAAGGGCCAGAAGGATCAAGATATTGGCACCAGTGTTGATGCTTGTCATTTCCACTTAGCCCTCCTTGCTGCCCTCACCTCTAAAGTGGTTGTTTGATAATTTGTTGCTAAAAGCAAACCATCCCACAACAGCGGCTTCAAATAATAGCAATCATTTATTTGCTGATGAATTTGAAATGTGGACATGGCTGGGTGAGAACAGTGGGCCTCTACTTTACTGTGGCATTGGCTGAGCTTAAAGAACAGCTGTGGACTGGCACAATGAGGTTCCTCTAGCACAACTCTGAGAGTCTTGTCAGCTTTTCTCATGGCTTCCTGCCGCCTCCTCCCCACCCCGCTTTCAAACACTGCCCATATTGACCAACATGTGTTTCCCACAATGTGCCATCATTGACCATCTCTAGGGCTCCATCCAGTGTGCCTGTCCTTTTCCATGAATCCTCGAAGACTCAGCCAAGGTGTCACCTCTACCTAGAAGCCTTCCCTGATATCCCCTGCCCCCACACAACTTGGTTTGCATTACTGTCTCTCTACTGTGTTCCACAGCACGCTTTATTTCCCCTTTTCAAAGCACTTATCCCACTGTAATGGATTATCCTCTTTGTTTGCCTGTCTTTCCCATGAGATCCTCAGCTCTTCAGGGAATGAAATTGTTGTCATTTTGCATTCCCAGACCATAGCATAGTGTGTAAGATATAGTGGGTGCTCAATCTGTTGAATCAATGAGTGATATGATGATGACAGGTTCTGGAAGTTAAAATGATACTATCGAAATACCAGATTAGCAACAGGACCTGGCACCTGTAAAGAGCCACAGTGAAGCAGGTTCTACCGGACATAAGATTAAATGTGTTCAAGTCCATAAAGCATTTGGAGCAGTGTCTCTCACATAGTAGGCGCCATATAAGCATTTGTTGTTGCTATTATCATTGTTACGATGCCTGCGGCTTTCAGGTGTAGAGCTGTCTTTGCCAAAGGTTCTTTTTGCTCTCCCATTAGAGTTTTTCTTTAACAGGGACCTTGGACGACGTTGGCACTTCCTCCTCCTCTGGGAGTTCCCTGGGAGGAATCCTCTGGAAGAGAAAGTGTGTTCAAGACTAACAGAGTCTGCATGTGTTTTTCTCTTGGCAAAGGCTCAGTCCCTGCTCTAGCACCATTAGCTTCGCTCCTATTGGCTTCCACTGCAGCAGGTGGATGCAGGGATCACCACCTGCCAGGTGCTTCTAAGCTTCCCCAGGCACAGCAGGGTTAAGAAAAGGGAGAAGTGAGTTCAGGGACAGAGTGCTCTGGTATGCCGCCACCCTGGGATCAACAGCTCCCATTCCCCCAGGATGTCCTTTGTGGGAAGGCTGGAAGGAAAGCCGCCCACTGAAATGAAAACTCCTCACACTTTGGGAGAGGGTTTGGTCTGCACCTTAATTTGGAAGAGGTGTCCAGGTTTTTCAAGTTCCCACAGGCCTTGTTCTTGCCCTGCCTTTCTTGGGTAGCCGGAAGCTGACAAGTCCCAGAGTTCTCTCGTCATGTCCGTGCCCCACCGTGCCTGGAATCTGGAGGAACTTGAGCACGGCAGTTTTAGCCTGAACTGTGATTAATATTTGGTGCTGGGAAAACTGGGGGTTCTGGGCTAAGCCTGAAATTATTCTGGGCAAGGGGGAAAGGGGAATTTCCAAGATGCCCTCGAGAGAATGAGCGGGGCAGGGTCCTGGGTAAGAGGCTTGCATGAAGGGGGAAATGGAGAAGGGTGATAGGGAAACACCCCTGGGTAGAAGGGCTAAGAAGCAAGATAAGTGGGAATGGCAGCTGCAGGGCCCACGAAGAGCCATAGCTATGGGCAAAGTTGGCACAAGAATCCTGGAGGAGAATGCTGGAGGCTGGTGGGTGATATGGAGGAAAGAATGGGGTTGAGATGTTCTACCTGTGCTCCTCCTCCATGTCTCAGGTTAAACCTCACTTCCTTAGAGAGGCCTTTCCTGATCTTCATAACCCTCATTCCATTCCGGAGTCAGTCTCCGTGGGTCTGGATCTCAGCTCCTCACTTACAAGCTGGACAACCTTGTCCAAGTGTTTAAACTCTTTTAACTTCAGTTTTATCAATCTGTGTTATGTGGCTAAAGATAGTACCTTCTCACAAGGTTGTAAGGATTAAATAAATTAATATATTGAAAATGCTTAGCACAGAGCCCAGGTCTTGACTGGTAAGAGTGATCATGACATCTGTTTAATGGCCTGTCTCTCCTACTACTGTGAGGTCTGTGGGGCCGGGAATATGCTGTCCACTTTGGTGTCCCCCAACGGTTCGGTGTCCCCCAAACCTAGTGCAGGGCCTGGCTTGTTGTAGGGGCCCAGTTGAATGAATGTGTAAGTGACCAGGGTGGACTCAGGTGGTTGCATCCTTGTGGGGGTTAGGGTCTAGGGTTATATTTCACTGCATGGATCCTTTCTTTTTCTTTCTTTCTTTTTTTGTTTGAAATGAAGTCTCACTCTGTTGCCTGGGCTGGAGTATAGTGGTGTGATCTCGGCTCACTGCAACCTCTACCTCCTAGGTTCCAGTGATTTTCCTGTCTCAGCCTCCTGAGTAGCTGGGACTAAAGGCATGTGCCACCATGCCTGGCTAATTTTTGTATTTGTAGTAGAGACGGGGTTTCTCCATGTTGGCCAGGCTGGTCTCAAAACCCTGACCTCAAGTGATCCACTAGCCTCGGCATCCCAAAGTGCTGGGAGGCATCTGCCACCGCACCTGGCCTAAACATTTTTTTTCTAGGTGATCCAAGTTAGAAAAGACACAAGATGGCTGGGTGTGGTGGCTCACTCCTGTAATCCCAGCACTTTGGGAGGCTGAGGTGGGCGGATCACGAGGTCAGGAGATTGAGACCATCCTGGCAAACATGGTGAAACCCCTTCTCTACTAAAAATACAAAAAAAATTAGCTGGGTGTGGTGGCGTGCGCCTGCAGTCCCAGCTACTTGGGTTGCTGAGGCAGGAGAATGGTGTGAACCCGGGAGGTGGAGATTGCAGTGAGCCGAGATCATGCCACTGCACTCTAACCTGGTGACAGCGAGACTCCGTCTAAAAAAAAAAAAAAAAAAAAGACACCAAGACACCAAGATTATTCCTGGATAGAATAACTGTGGATGACCATTTGTCTTTCCTTCTAGTTTTTTATTCCATTATCTATTTTATTTTTGTGTTCTCTATAATTTTTCCATACCAAAGGAAGGATTACTTTTCTAATGGCTGAGAAAAGAAAATGTTATTAAACAAACATAACACTCTCCGTTGTCTGGAGGTGAGGAGCCATCACTGAAGGATAAGAATGGGTAAGAAATGCAGGGAATAAACAGTGTGTGATGGGAAGGCTTCTCAGCCTTCCAAGGCCTGTTGGAGGTTTCACAGGATGTTCCTGCCAAGGGAATTCTCAAAGCTCAAAGCCATGGGGGTGGAGGCCCTGCTTCCCTCCGTCTTAAGAAGGATGTGACTTGGGCAAGTTTCAGTTTTAGCAGGATCGCCGTGTCTTCAGAGGGAAAGAATGTTCTCAACCTTGAATCTTTTGCCAAGAAATGGTCCTGAGTGTTTTGAGGGGCAAAACTGCTGCTCCTGCTGCTCACTCAAGCACTGTTACTTGATATCAGCGGATTATTTCTCTCCAGAGGCTTGGGGCCCCTGGATGGAGGGCAACCCTAGCTGTTGCCCCAGGGGGAAGGCAGGGAGGAGGCTCGGACGGAGTTAAGAAGCCTAGGTAGGCTGAGTTCTAGCTCCAGCTGGCTGCATGATCCTTCAATCATTGAGCCTTAGCCTTCCCATCTAAAGAAAGGAGGACATCTTCCCTATTGATATGGAAGATCTTCCCTGTTGACATGGAATTCCGAGTGTAAAGTAATGCTATATGTGAAAAATGCCCTGGAGATCATAAAGTGATGGACAGATGCTGTTTGTGAATGAGAAGAGTATTGGTGGAATAGAGGAAAACATATACTCTCTTCAGTGAATTAAGTTTATGTTTCTTGCATCTGCCGATTCAAAAACATGTATGGCATTTCCTCCTTCTTGTAGGAGCTTCCTGTATGTTATACTGTCTGTTCCTCATTTGCCACATGTTATAGATGAGAAAACTGGGGCTAAGGGAAGATAGACTGATCTGGTTTTCCCAAGATCACAGAGCTAGTAAGAGTAGGGGAGGAATTATCACCCCCATTTCTCCGGATGAGGAAACTGAGGCACAGAGAGATTAATTCATTTGTCTGAAGTTATAGAGCCAGCAAGTGTGAAAGTTATACCTGAGTCTAAAAGAAAAAAATCTTTTTTTTGAGATGGAGTTTTGTTCTTGTTGCCCAGGCTGGAGTGCAATGGCACGATCTCGGCTCACTGCAACCTCTGCCTCCTGGGTTCAAGCGATTATCCTGCCTTAGCCTCCTGGGATTACAGGCACCCATCACCACACCCTGCTAATTTTCTGTATTTTTAGTAGAGATGGGGTTTCACTGTGTTGGCCAGGCTGTTCTCGAACTCCTGACCTCAGGCGATCTGTCTACCTCGGCCTCCCAAAGTGCTGGGATTATAGGCATGAGCCACTGCGCCAGGCCCCCTGAATCCAAATCTTTTAATGTTACTAATTTAGGGTTCATGGACTCTTGAGGGGTTCTCAGAAAGACATCAGAAGGAAAGTTTGCATATGTGTACATTTTTGTGGGGAGAGGGATTCCATATATTGAATCAACTTCTCAAATGAATCAGAAATCTTGGACCTGTAGTTGGTGCATAAGTAACTCTTTCTGTATTTAAACATTGATCATACTACAAGAAAAGCTTTAGTGATGGCAAGTTACTCTGGCACTTAAAATGAGCTTAATTGTTACTGTGCTTCAAGGCTGTGAGTCAAAATGATTGATTTGCCTTTGATGCAGCTGGCCAACTTGAATTTTTCTTTCTCCTGGCTTAATAACTCTTCAATATCTATAAGATGTCAAGATCAAAATTTTTCCTTCTGATACCATATTTTGTTTAATCTTCAACTTAGGTGCAAACCCTAGAAGAAAAAAGAATGTAATTCAACTCTTCAGTAGCCAGGATTGCCTGTCTCCAACTCCTTCTGAATCTAGTTATGTTGGATACTGGGAGAGAAGCATGTAGACTCTTCGGGCCTGACCTTTCTGATTTTTCTCTGGAAGGGCTTCACTGAAGCGGCACAGAAGAATAATGTTTCTACAGCATAGATCCAGGGGCTCCTCCCCACCAGGAACCCAGCTTAGCAGGCAGGCTGTTCATGTGGAACTCGCCAAAACCCCGTGCAGGTGGATGTGCGGAAACACCAAAGAACTGCACGATTGTCCCTGCCTTTGGAAGGTCTCATTCCCTGCCATTCCTTCATTCAGTCAACAAACTTGGAGGACCCAGTATGTGCTACATTTTGAGGATAAAGTGATGAACAACACAGACAAGATCCCTGCCCTTGTGGAGTCTATATTCAAACCAGAGCTTGACCTTCAAACTGAGAGACCAACTTAAAAATGGGGCCATCTGGCCACTAACTGTTATACACCCTCTGCTTGGGACACACGGTCTCAGCCCTCCTCCACCTTCAAGTCTGATAGGAGAGAGATTTCAGAGTGGCCCAAACAATCTAAAGTAAAAGTGAACAGAGTTCAAAATAAGTCCTCAAGGGCTGAGGGGAGACCAAGGGGAAGATAATGCGGTGAGGGCACTGAGAGAGGGATTCCTAGAGGAATTGCACCTTGCTTTGAATTTTAGCCCTAAGCTGCAAATCCTAGCTAACTTCTAAGTAGATGCTGACAGCTGGCTTCTATTTGGCCTGCCATATTGAATGGCTTTGTCCCCAGGACATGGTGGAGATTTAGACAACCCAGGGCAGAAAATCCTCTAGGAAAGGAAGTCTGAACTACACCGCTGGCTTTCTGAAAGGACAGGATTTGAGGAGCTGGGATGGTAGTAGGGGAGAGGGCAGCTGGGTGGGGTTTCTTCCAGGAAACAATGTGGATGCAAGATGCAGTCCTCGTCCCTGGCCTGCCCTTACCGCTTTAGTATTTCAGATGAGTCAGCTCTCACTCTGCCACCTGCTTTCTGTAACTCTGCAGCAGGCCAGTAGCCTCCAGTCCACCCTCTCCTCCTCCCAGGGCTCTGGGGTGAAGCCCTCCCCAGGAACTCCCTGGCTCCCAGTACCCATGGGAGAAGCTCTTTTCAACTGACATGATTTATTTTAACAATAAGGGGAAAAAACCACATCCGATTTCCACAGAATTAGAGTTCCTCCTGACACGCCTGGACTTGCCAGTTGGGAAGGACACTCTCAAGCCGTCCTCTATGCCATTTGCCGTTCTGCTGTTCCTTTGCTTGGAGGGAAGAGATGCCTGTTTCTATAGGGAGGAAGTTTGAAGTGAGAAGAGAGGACAAAGATTCTGTGAATGGAAAGAGCACTGGACTGAGAGTTCAGGGATGTGGCCTCCGGTCCCAGCTCCACCACTACTCAGTTGTCTGACGAAGGAAACAGAAAGTTGTGATACAATGTGGGTGACACATTGCCTAGAAAGAAGTGCCGTTGTGATACGTTTATGTTGGTGGGATGGGGGAAAGAAATAACAGGTTTGTATGGAGTGTTATGAAAGAATTAAATCTTAACCTTCCATTGGGGTAAGCTGATGGAAACAACCATAGCAAAGGACAGACTGAATATTTTTTTATTCTCTTTATAGAAAATAACAGTAAAAAAAAGTATTGACATAGGAGAAGGAAACAAAAAGTTGTCAGGAGTTAATGAATAGAAATATTTTTTTTTCTGGATTTTATGGTGTTTGTGGTATTTGTTAGCTTTTATGAATTTGTAATTTGTTGTAATTTCTTTCTAAATAAGTATTTACTTTTGTCTCTAATTTTGTCCATCTATTTTTGAATTCAATTTTCAAATTCTAAATGCTTCTCTCGGCCGGGCACGGTGGCTCATGCCTGTAATCCCAGCACTTTGGGAGGTCGAGGCGGGCGGATCACGAGGTCAGGAGATCAAGACCATCCTGGCTAACACAGTGAAACCCCATCTCTACTAAAAATACAAAAAATTAGCCAGGCGAGGTGGTGGGCGCCTGTAGTCCCAGCTACTCGGGAGGCTGAGGCAGGAGAATGGCGTGAACCCCGGGGGGCGGAGCCTGCAGTGAGCCGAGATCGTGCCACTGCACTCCAGCCTGGGTGACAGCGAGACTCCGTCTCAAAAAAAAAAAAAAAAAAAGAACAAAATGCTTCTCTCTGGGCCTCAGCTGTTTCCTCATCTGTAAATGAGAAGGGTGGGCCAGATGCTCTTTCATGTCTGGTGTAATGAAGCCCTGGAGTGGGCTGCCTATGACTGCACCCAGCTGTACCACACCCCACCTGGGTGTCTTTGGGTGAGGTACTTGGTAGCTCCAAGTCTCATCTTCCTTATCCAAAATGATGGACACAAAAATAGTATTGACCTCATGGAATAGGTGTGAAGATGAAAACAGACAATGCATATGGATGCTTCACACAGACCCTGGGGTGGCAAATGTGCTCAGTACTTGTTAGCTATTAGTGTGAGTCTACTCTTTTAGTCTATGAATTTTGTTAGAGGAACTCCTGCTTACCAGGCCTCTGGTTTAATAAAACATGACTGGAGTGACTCCATCCTGAAGTGAGTAGGCTAGGCACTCACAAGTCACCTATAGCGTTAATGCTTTATGGTCTGAAAATAGCCACATTTCTAAGCTCACCACCACTTATAATTACAGAAGATTGATGGCTATATAGGACATCTCCCACCAAGCCTGCAGAATGTCCGGATGTCCCAAGTGCAGCCCACTTTACTCAGAGATAATGTCAGTGAGCAGACTCAAGTTGAAGGATTGATGCTCACTAGAGCACCAACAGCCCCTACCTTTAGTGAGCACATCTGCACATTCCAAGTTTAATCATAGCTCCTTACAGCTTCTTATAAGCAGAGATGTTCCTAAAGGACAGGGGTTCCTCCTCCTGCTTTCTGGGCATGCCCTACTCTCTAATGGAGTAGTTTCCAATAAATTTGCTTCTTTGTCTGTGCTCCAATTCTTTCCTGTGTGAGATCTAAGAACCCACTCTTGGGGTCTAGATTGGGATCCTCTTTTCTGGCAACATCTTGAGTATGTGACCATGAGAAATGTTAGAAACTGGAGTGAAAGGTACATAAACATTTGAACCCAATGCCATTCTCTGGTTCTCCCAGAGGCACAGTAAAAAAAAGTATTGACATAGAAGAAGGAAACAAAAAGTTGTCAGGAGTTAAAGAATAAAGATTTTTTTTTCTGGATTTTGTGGTGTTTGTGGTATTTGTTAGCTTTTATGATTTGTAATTTGTTGTAATTTCTCTTTCTAAATAAACATTTACTTTTGTCTCTAATTTTGTACTTCTATTTTTGAATTCAATTTATTTTCCCGCAGACAGGGTCTCACTCTGTTGCCCAGGCTGGAGTGCAATGGTGAAATTATGGCAGACTGCAGTCTTCAACTCCTGACCTCAAGCAATTGTCCTGCCTCCTCAACTTCCTGACTACAGGTGTGCATGAGGACTATAGGCAGGCATGTGCCAACACATGCAGCTTTTTTTTTTTTTTTTTTTTCAGAGATGTGGTCTCGCTTTGTTGCCTACACTGGTCTCAAACTCTTGGCCTCAAGGGATCCTCCCACCTCGGCTTCCCAAAGTGCAGAGATTACAGGTGTGAGCCACTGTGCCCAGCCTGAATTCAATTTCTTAAAAGGACTCTCCCCACCCAATTGTATGAGCTATGCATGGCCAGATTTAGCAAATACAAATACAAGACACCCAGTTAACTTGGAATTTCAGGTAGATAAACACTGAGATGTTTTTGTTGAAATTCAAAGTTAAATATGCATCTTGTATCCAGCGGGAATATAAAAAAGGAAAGTAGTGGTCAACTCAACCAGGGTTGAAGTGGGGAGGAGGAGGGGAGTAGGGAGAGGAAAGGAAGAGGGGAGAAGTTTCACAAAGGAAGTCATACTGGAGCTAGGTTTTGAACATTAGGTTGGTGTTTACAAGGTAGGTGAGGCAGCGGGGCTTTCTAGGTGAGATGAGCCTGTGAGGTGTGGGAGATCTGCAAGAGAGATGAGGCGGAAAATGTAGGCGAAGTCCAGGCTGTGATGGGTCTGGATGCTGTGGGGAGCAGATTTTCTGCTACTGGGAGGCCCCAGGGCGTTATGCTGGGAGTTTTAGACTGGAGAGTTCCAAGACTGGGTTTGCATTTTAAAAAGTCCACCTACCTAGGGAAGTGTGGATTGTTCAGGAGAGGAATGGGGAGGCATCAGTTGGGCTCTTTCCATTACTATCCCTCCATCCCATCACCACTGGGGCTCTTTCATAACATTTCAACCACAGAGCCCATTGACATAAGATGTGTCACCCAGGGTCTGAGGCTTTGAACAGACTTTGACCGAGATCCCTGTGGGCAAAAAAGGAGGAGGAGAAGGAAGTACAGGCTGAAGTGGCATAGGTGCCCAATGTGGATTTGAGCTTCCCTCCCCAGGAGCACAGGTGTGGCCAGTTTGGATTTCCTTAAGTCCTCAGCTTCCTGGGTAATGACAAGTCAGAACAGCATGGCTTGGGAGAGTTATGTCACCTCCTCTGCTGAATGGGCTTGAGGTTCCTCACAAGTCTAGGTTTCTTTCCACTCTACCTAATCCTAGAGTGAAAGGGCAGCATGGGGTTAGAAAGGGCGCTGAGCCAGAGGTAAGGAGATAGAGGTTTGAGAGCAGTTGTGCCACTTCCTTGCGGTGCCATGGAGGGCTGGTTCACTTCTCTATTTCCTCATCGCTGTAATGTGAACATTGAACTGAGTTATCTCTGTTATATTTTCTGACTCTCATTTCCAAATATCACAATAAAGGAGAGCCAACCCCACTGAAAATGAGGAATAAAAGAGAGAGAAAAGATATAAAAACAAAAACAAAACAAAGGAGAAACTTCTTTAGGTTTAAATTTCCCAGTTCTTTTTCTCACCGTTTTTTTTTGTTTTATTTTCAAAGCTATACAGAAGTTCACACATATCATTATGATCTAGATATATTTACCAAGACATTTAAACATTTATGTATTCTGTTTTAAAATCCCTATTAGCTTCCCAAATAAAATACCCATCCATCATTATCAGTTTTTTATATATATATATATATTTGAGATGGAGTCTTGCTCTGTTGCCCAGGCTGGAGTGCAGTGGTGCGGTCTCGGCTCACTGCAAGCTCTGCCTCCCGGGTTCATGCCATTCTCCCGCCTCTGCCTGCCGAGTAGCTGGAATTACAGGTGCTGCCACCACGCCCGGCTAATTTTTTGTATTTTTAGTAGAGACAGGGTTTCACCACATTGGCTAGGATGATCTCGATCTCCTGACCTCGTGATCCGCCCGCCTTGGCCTCCCAAAGTGCTGGGATTACAGGCGTGAGCCACCGCTCCTGGCCTATATTTCTTTTTTTACAAATTCGTTCTCAGTCATACTTCTTCATGTTTTATAGTCCTCATAATGATAGGTTCTTTCTCAAATCTAACCAAAATTACTCATATAGATCTAATGCATTTCATCTAAATCCTGCAATGGGCCACACATTGCTCAACTCCATGGAGCCTCATTCCCATAGAAGGCAATAGGCATGGTACCCTCTGGAATTATGCAATTTTTGTATGCGCTCAAGACTCAGTACTTAGGAATGGCCAGGATCCACTCTTTTAAGGGAAGGAAATTGCCCTGGCATCATTATGAAAAATTCATGAGGTTGGAGTGCATGTTAGGCGGGGATAAGGAATTGGAAGACATGAGAGAGTTGTGTCCAGAACATGTCAAACTCAAAGCATTCTCCATTCAGGCTCGCCAATCTTCCCTCACATTCTTTCTGCTTCCCAACTCAACAAGTGGAAAATTGAGCTCTGATATCTCAATGGTGGGTCCATTGGTCCCAGAAGTCCTAATTCTAAGGCAGAGGCAACCTTGTGTCTGGAGACCAGATTCATAATTGAATTGCAATCCTGGGAAAGATGCCATTCTATCTCAATCTATATTCTTATTTTTGATATTAGGGGTCAGGCAGCAAGGCTTAAGATGAAGAGAACTTATTTCTTATTGTTCCCCCTTCTTCCTGATTTAGGAGCTCTAAAGAGAATTATAAAATTGATAATAAATGTCATTTTCAAGTTGCTTATTATGCGCCAGGTACTGTGCTGAGGAATTATGTGTAATCACTTCATCTTCATGCTGCGCCTACATGGTGAACGTGCAGTAGGCATGATGTGTGCCATTTTACAGATGAGTAAACTGGCACTGAGATTAAGTGGCTTGCCTTCAGTCTGACAGCCATAGAAAGCAGAGCCAGTCAACCCAGCTTCCAGTACCAGCGATTATGGTACACCACATGCTGGAAGAGGAGCTATAAACACATCACTTATTTCCCTTCCCCTGCAAGCTTCCTGATATGACATATCTGCCCTGAAATGAAAGCTAGGTCAGAACATATAGCCTGAGCACAAGGGGTGAATGTGGGGTGAGACTCAGCATGGACAGTGTTGCAAATCCCCTTACATGTGCAGCTGGGCTCTGAGCTGCTATTCTCACATGTGCAGAGGGACTCTGAGCCAGGCAGCTCAGGCCCTGCTGGGAAAATAGCACCCACCTCCCTCCATCCCACCCCTCTGGGGGAAACAAGGGTGGGGGTAGGGGAGATTCCCGAGGTCAAGAGTAGCTCTTTGCCCCCTCTCCAAAGGAGCAGAAAGATGTCCATTAGCTCCTAACAAAGGTGTCTTCTCCTTTTCCAGGTGCCTGGCACACAGGATAGAAATACATAATATTTATTAAGGAGTACTTACTATGATACAGGTCCTTTAGCTCATTCAAATCCTCACAGTTTTATTTTACCTATTTTATGGAGCTTCAGAAAGGCTTTAAGTAGCTTTTCCAGTGTCTATAGACCTAATGCATTTCATCCAGACTCTGCAATAGGGCCACATATTGCTCAACTCCATGGAGCCTCATTCCCATAGAAGGCAATAGGCATGGTACCCTTTCTGAGCAAGGCAGAGAGGGTACCTGCCTGGCCATACCCTCGTCTTATTTCCTTACTTGTTTTCTTTCTTCTTTAAGATATAGCTGATTAATCATTATTATGAAATGCCTCTTTCTTCTGGGTCTTGACATGCAGCTTCTAGGAAAAATGACAAACTCCCCATCTCCATGCAAATGAGAATTTTTTTGCAATTCTATGTTCATACAGAAAAATCCAAGTTAGGTCACTTTCCTGAGAGCTGTGGCATGCTACCAAGAAGAGAAGGGAGATAAGGAAGAAGAGAAGAGAGAGAACCAGGGTTTAAATCTAGAACTACATTGTGAACCACTATAGTCTACCACTTCCCTCAACACTTACCATTTTATTATGTCCAAGATGCTGGACCACAAGACATCAAGTCCCTGGGGTTTCTTTCCCTTGCACCTGTCCCGTAAAAGGCCCTGATCTTTCCTGTCCCTTTTCCTTCTCTGCCGGTGCCCTGTGGCCCTCTCTGTCTCCCGAATCTGGCTGCAGGAACAGGGTTTGTACCAGCCCAGTGGGGTCTCATAATTGCACCTCATCCCAAGGTCACTTCATTTGGTTAAAAATAAGCTCCATTTATTCTGGGAGTCTGTGTTTGGGGATGTCAAAAGACAAAATTACAACACATTTAGTTTAAAGATCTTAATTGGCTTTTATTTGCAATTCTAGAATCAGGCAACATCCTATTTTATAAAAATAGAATGAGTGGTCCCATGAGCTGACAGAGGAGAGTGGTTTTGTAGGCAGACAACTGCTAGAGGAAGCAGAAACAGAGAACAAAAAGCAAACTGGTCATTTAAAAGTTACTTTCCTTGTAAAGGTTAGAGCAGAGGAGACTTCCTTATATGCTGGCTAAAACTGGCTTGTTTCAGGATTTGGCTATTATCTTTCTCTCTCCTGATTTCTCAGAAGGTTAGATAAACAGTTTAGTTTCAGCTTGGTGGTGTGGAACTTCATTCAGCATGAGCAACTCCATTTAGGTTTGGCCTATTGGCCTAGTGCAGTAACTCAGTCCAAACCAATCACCCCCTGGAAATTTTATTTAATAGGAAGAAACTGTTTATACCCTATCTTTTCATTGCCCCAAACCTGATCCCTAGAGAACTTCTTGGTAAAGAGTTTATGTAAAAAGGTAATTTAGTTAGAGAGTCTTCTAGCCCAAGAATAAGGATTTCAGGTCCTGGCTCTGCCACTGGCTGATCTTAAACCTCTCTTCTTTCCAGTCTCATTTTCTCTCTCTCTGCATTAATCAAGAATGAGAGAACCCTCCAGGGGACAAGATGAAGGGGAAACAGATGATGTGCAAAGAAATCCTTGCTTTATGAGGGGAAAAAGTGTTCCTCATGAAGTTCAACAAAATGATGCAGGTAAAGCAGTTAGCTAGCACCTGGCACATGGCAGACACTCATAGCTGCCTAAGGCATTGGAGAACTGGATCGTGCTGCAGCCAGAGGCACCTGCAGAGCCTCATGGGCTGACTGCTGCAGGGTGTGGCTGATTGAGAGTGCTTTTGTGAGTTGGCCTGCAGGGTACACTTGGTAACGTGCCACAGCTCCCAGGAAAGTGACCTAAGTTGGATTTTTCTGCATGGACATAGAATTGCAAAAAATTCTCATTTGCATGGAGATGGGGAGTTTATTTTTCCTAGAAGCTGCATGTCAAGACCCAGAAGAAAGAGGCATTTCATAATAATGATTAATCAGCTATATCTTAAAGAAGAAAGAAAACAATTAAGGAAATACGATACTAAGAAAACAAGGGGAAGAACAATCTCCCCAAGGTGGATCCACCCAGCAAACCTTGACAGCATTTCCTCTTATCCACCTGAATAAAAATGACCAGCCCTTTCCAAATGGCAGAGAGCACTGAGAGGAGACACAAGGAGCAGCCCGCAAGCACCAAGTGAGAGGTGAGGCTCACGCTGTCCGTCGTCAGGGGCTCCTATGCACCGCCATCCTAGCGCTCCTCCTTCACTGCCGCAGGGAGGTGACCTGTTACCATTGTGTATGGCTATGATGTTCCAGATGCTGGGCATTTGGTAGAATGGGAAGGGGTACTCTATAGAAAAGGTGAATTTTCTAGTATCTTATTTTCAACGAGAAGAGATAGAGAGTGGGAAAGAAGGAGTGAAGGAAGGAAAGGTCAAGGATTTAATGTCTTTACTATTGCTTTTTTGTTCCAAGAACGGTGTCGGGCACTTTATAATGTGTTATCATTGTTTAATCCTTTGCAATGTGAAATATCTTTTTAAATGTAAGGAGCATCACTGGTTCAGAAATGGGTTCCTGTCTGTCTGGTGTCAGGGGAGCTACTGGGATCCCAGGCTGTGATGTCAGAGGGAAACAATGTTGTAAGTGGGGTGGAGTAGCAGTAAAGACAGTCAGCTCAGGGACTGGCCCGCCTTCTCTCAAACCCTGGCTTGGGCAGGTTACTTCATTTTTTTGGTAAAATGGGAACAGAAACAGAGCCTACTTCATAGGGTGGTTGTGAGCATTAAATGAGAAAATTACGTAAAATTCTTGGGACAGTGCCCAATGCACATGGCACGCAGAATAAATGTTACCTACTACTAATATCTGAATTAGCCAAGATGTCTGGAATTGCCTCACCAAGTTAAGGGAGACATCTTTCTCCTCCACAAAATGCGCAAGTCTCCTGGCATGGGATGAGCAGGCAATATCTGCCTGCTTCTGAGAGTTACCTTGTCAGAAGAAAAACTGCACTCTCTTGGCTTTCTAGAAGCACCCCAGTAGCCTTCTGAGGGGACAGAGCTCTGGGGCACTCTCTACAAACTTCCCTGGCAATGGGGCCCATCCTTGTTTAGCCAGAAAGAGAGGTTGATAAAAGAGGAAAGGAGCTCTTTGGCCTAATGCCTGCCACGTGGTAAGGTCTCGACATACAGCTGTCTATTCCCTGGGAATGATGCCCAGTTAAGGAGAGACAGGCAAAAATGGTTTCTAAACAGGATTTGCTGTTTCTGGTTTTCCAGAGAAGGAGCTGGGAATCCTGAGGAAGGCATGGGGAGTGGGGGCAGCTGGGGTTCACACTCACATGTGTGAGTTACAGCAGCTTTAACTATAGCTCTACAGTCCTCGCAGCTGGCTCCCTGTGTCTGATGCCCTCCTCTCCTCCACGGCCACACATGATACACTTACCTTGGCACACACAGCTGTAAATGGGAGATCTCAGTGGGCACCATGCAAAGTGCATAGCAGAGGGCTGCTTTCGTCACATGTGTTGTCATACGACGTGCGTTAAGGCTAAGCTCTATTTATAAGCTTGTGAAATGTGGGTGAAAACAGAGATAACCCCATAAGCTGTACCATTATATTTTATGCACTTTTCTCTGTGCGCATTATATGGCACAATACAAAGTGGTTAAATGAAGAGGCAGCCAGAAAGACAGAGGCAAGAAGGGTAAGAGAATGAGAAGAGGTGGCAAACCTCTCAGGGTCTGGCCCTGGCTATGAAGCAGCTGGCTGCAAACATGCTCCTCATACCCTTTGGCTCAGCAGATGACTGACGGGAAGTTGACAAGCTGCCCTCTACCATTGGCTTCTTCCCCTAGCTCCTTATTGTGGCTAATTAGTTCTTGAAGATGCCTTGTGCCTCCCTTTCCCATCCTCTCCAGAAGGTGAAATCTCCACAGCTGGCTTCAAACAAATGATTTTAAGCAGATACACTCTTGAGGTTTATAAGAAAAGGGTGTTACTTATTTCGGGGGCAAACATCAAAAACCAAGTGTGTTTTTATGGTTTTTCACATCTGTTGCCGAATTCCTAGGGCATCTTACCAACCCTGCTTTTCCTACTTAATTTATTAAAAACAATGCTTTTCACCCCTGTTGACAAAGTAGGCTGTGTTGAGTCATAGGAGAGTGATATGCACACAAGTATGCTTCCTGGGACTTAAGAGAGTGGTGTATCGTGTTTTCTGGGGTGGAGGTGGGGGCATGGGGTGAGGGTGGGGAAGAACTCATATCCAGTTGACTCAAGAAAACCAGAGGAGATACATACCCCTGTAACTCCTCAAGGCTGAAGTGTTTAGTGTTGTTTTCTTGTATTCCTCCCGGCCTGCCTTCGAGGCTGGAAAGGAGCGTCAATCAGGGGTCTTCTTTTTCATTGCCCTCCACTCTTGGCTGGACAGCTGACTTCCTCTCCTTTCTGCAGGCATGAAGTTACAGTGTGTTTCCCTTTGGCTTCTGGGTACAATACTGATATTGTGCTCAGTAGACAACCACGGTCTCAGGAGATGTCTGATTTCCACAGACATGCACCATATAGAAGAGAGTTTCCAAGAAATCAAAAGAGCCATCGTGAGTATGGGTTGGTGTAAAGGTGTGGATGACGGGGTATGCCTCCCCTTACATCTTAGCTTGAAAATGAGTTCCTTCTCATTGCCTTTTGCATCTCAGAAGAACACAGGATACCGATTGCTTATGTCTGTTCTTATGTTTCCCTCCACAGCAAGCTAAGGACACCTTCCCAAATGTCACTATCCTGTCCACATTGGAGACTCTGCAGATCATTAAGGTATTGGCCTGTGTCTGCTTTTTCCAGTATTTTTATCTTCATGTCTAAATGGCTCTGGGCTGAGAAAGAAATCCCTACCTTGTCCCCTTCTCTTTCCTAATCTCCAATGTACTCTAAATGCACCAGGCTTCTTTGTCAGATGATGTCTTAGGGCACGCTAGTGTCCCAGGGACATGTAACCCCTGGGAGGAATTAAAGAAGTGCTGCTTCCTAGAGAGTGATTGGGGGTGCCAGGTGCTCAGAGGGGACAGGATTTCTGTGGCTTGGGGGTAATTTTGGAAGGTCCCATGGAGGTAGCTAAGAAAACAAACAATGACTTAACCCAAGGAGGTTGTAGATCAGTGAATAAGAGGGAGGAAGGAATTTGGGCAGGATAAGATAATGGGTGTAAGATCAGTGAAGGTCGGACATAGAGGTGACCAGGTTTGTGACCCAAAGGACATATAAGTGAGTGGTGGGAGATGAGGTGAAAAAATACCCTGGAGTCATTTTATAAAGGTCCCTGGAGCCAGGCTGAGCCTCAGGCTTATAATACAGACAATAGGCTGGGTGCAGTGGCTTATGCCTGTAATTTCAGCATTTTGGGAGGCTGAGGCTGGTAGGATTGCTTGAGATCAGGGGCTTGAGACCAGCCTGAGCAACATAGCATGACCTCGTCTCTACAAAACAAAACAAAACAATTATCAGGGCATAGTGGCATGCAACTCTAGTCCCAGCTACTTGGGCGGCTGAGCTGGGAGGATTGCTTGAGCCTGGGAGGTCAAAGCTGCAGTGAGCCATGATTGTGTCACTGCACTCCAGCCTGGGTGCCAGATTGAGACACCCAAAAAGAATAAAAGAATGTGTGTTAGGGCATGCTAGTGTCCCAAGGACTTGGAATCCCTGGGAGGAATTAAAGAAGTGCCGCTTCCTAGAGAGTGATTGGGAGCTCCCAGTGCTCAGAGGGGATTAGGATTTCTGTGGCTTAGGGGTAATTTTGGAAGGCCCCATGGGGGTATAAAAGAATAAAAGAAAATAATAGCAGCAATAGAGAGTCAATGAGATTTTTGACCCCAAAGTTATATGATCATAAATTGTTTTAGAAAGACAGTCTGGTGCTGTTCTTACAATGGACAACGTGAGGCAGGAAAGCCAGTGACAAGATCTGCCCAATCATCTAGACAGGAGGTGATGAAAGTATGTTACAAAATAGCTGGCTTACCAGGTGATCATTCATTTTACAAAAAGGCCCATGAGACATGCCTTTAAAAGAGAGTTCCTCCAGTCCTGGGAAGTATTCTAGACAGATCCAGTTTTGGGAGGGATTTTGTATGACAGAGTGTAAGATATATTTGTATTGAGTTACTTTTTTCTCAGGTTTCTCTGCATACGTGAGACACACACACACACACCTCTTCATAATTCTTCTAAGCAGTGATTTATTTGTGGTGAAGAAATGTAGCCACTTACTAAATAATATTCTAGCCAACTGTATTATAGACACAGAAGATATGACAGCTAGAAGGGACCCAAAAGACCATCTATTCCAAAACCATCATTTTCAAATGAGGACAGGGAGACCTTGGGAGGGAGCATGACTAGTTAGTGGCAGAGTTAGGAATAGACCCCCAAATATATGCCCCCATCTTCAGATTCTTTCTCCTCTCAAGGTTGGGAAGTAGCTCATGTGGAATAAGAAAAGGAGTCAATAAGGATTCAGGTTCCTTCCCTTCCTTTCCCTTCCCTTCCCTTCCCTTCCCTTCCTCTCTCCTTCCCTTCCTTTCTCAGCCCCACCTTCCTTTTTTCTACAGTGTTCCTTTTTCTAGTACCACAGTCTTTGATAGTGCAGAGGGGTGTAACATTTTGCCCTTCTGGTTAAGAGAATCAGCAACAGTGAAGGAAGAGAAGGGTTTTTGTGTTGCCATCTAGGAAAAGCTGACACTGGGGCCAAGGAGGCTTTGCTTCTTGAATGAAGATGGGTGTGCTGTCCCACCGTTAACCACTCCCTGCTTAGACTGCACAGTTAATCTTCTGCAGAGTAACTGGCTCTCAGGGCAGATGGCGGGCAAACTTCTAGAAGGAAACTGTCTAGCCAACTTCACTGGGCTGTGCCTGGGAATTTAGAGACTATTTCTTTGGGACATCTGCACTCTGCAGGCTGCAGACCTACCCAAATATGCCCATTTCTGCAGCTGTCAGTCTCTCTTGCAAATCTCAGCCTCATTCCAATGACCTTTCTGGTTTAAAAGGACAGACTACAGGAGAGCTGAGCAGTGTGGTCCAGAGTAAGGTGGCCAGAATGAATGCAATGTGATTACAGTTGGAGGAATGCATACCTAGCAGGATGACTGGCATGCAACAGCCCTTGCATGTTGGCAGATGGGAGACATAACAGAGAGGCAACTTCAGCCCCTGTAGTGTAGGGAAGTTCTTTTCAAGAAAGCTGCTCAGCCATCAGTCCTTTTAAAAAGGAGGCAACTGGTTCCTGGAAAGATTTCAGTGGAAGTTAGTGATGACACGCTAGGGATACTGTAGAGAGAATTAGCCTATGATGGATTCTGGGCCCCATCCTTAGTAAATGTATTTCTCGGCCATACAGAAAAAGGGGAGAACTGGAATCTCTTCTCACTACTTTTGTCATAAGTAGCTTTGATGGGAATAAGAGAGGATGAACACTCTGAGACCATTACGAATTTTTCCAAAATGACTTTTAGTTCTCTCATGTATCGCTGCCCCTACTCAAATGGACTGCCCTGGTCTCCAACATAATGAGAGAAGAGGCCTCTAGTGTTTCCCTAATTTGTGTTTGTAGCCCTTAGATGTGTGCTGCGTGACCAAGAACCTCCTGGAGTTCTACGTGGACAGGGTGTTCAAGGATCATCAGGAGCCAAACCCCAAAATCTTGAGAAAAGTCAGCAGCATTGCCAACTCTTTCCTCTACATGCAGAAAACTCTGCGGCAATGTGTGAGTCACTGGGTCAGAATTCCAGCATCTGCTCCCCGTCTGCCCCAGGAGAGGCCAGGAAGTGCTGGCCCCCATTGGCCTCCTGATATGGTGCTTGGAGTCAAAGGAAATTCTCTGCGCACGTCCACAGGGAGAACTGTGGAGAACCTCTCCCAGTGGCCACTGCTTCCCCAGGGCTCCCTGCCTGCTGACAGCTCCTCAGATGGTCTCCTCCTAGATAACCCTCCCGGGGTGACCAACTTATGTCAACATATTCCTTAGTAAGAGGCATGGCAAGGACTCCAGTTCTACTGTAAGCATACCCCTGGTTTCTTTATTTCTGGCCCTTTGGTGTCTTTACATCAATAAACCTCTGGGTAGTTCCTTGGTATGGCCTATCCCTAAAGGTTACCTAGAAATTCATTGCGATCTATTCAAATCCAACATCAGAAACAAAACCAACACAAACCAACAAAAACTTAGACCAGGAGAGAACCTGGGCTCTAGCCCCATTCCTGCTGATTTCCTGTGAGACTTTATGGCAAGTGACTTCACCTCTCTGTGCCTCGGATTCTAAAATTGTTAGAAGAGTTGATGGCCCCTGTCCTACTTGCATTAATATGATAATGGACTCAAATAAATTCACCTAACCAGTTGTTTAATTAATAATTCATTAAAATTAATTATCTAATTAATAATTAATATTTAACAAATGTTTGTTGAGTGCCTACCCTGTGGGATGCAGCACTCAAGAGTGGTGATAAGACAGATATGGTGCCTGCTTTCCCAGTGCTGACAGTCTGATGTGTTCTAAATGCAGAAAAAACAAAAGGCGTGGGCAGATGCAGGTGACTCTACAGACAAGCTCTATTCTTCCGTGGCTGCTCCCACCTGAGTTTACTCATCTGACTCTCACTGTGGGAGGGAAGAGAAATGTCACTTCTCATGTGGGGAGGCAGGAGTAAGAGAGGGCCAGAGTGGAAATGTCCTCTGATAGGAGCTTCCTCCACTTTATCACAGCAGGAACAGAGGCAGTGTCACTGCAGGCAGGAAGCCACCAATGCCACCAGAGTCATCCACGACAACTATGATCAGGTAAGATCTGGGAAGAGGTTGGGGAAGATGGAAGATGAGAGGTAGATCAGGAGGGTGCCAGGCCTTCAGCCTCCTCTCCACTTAAATTCATGCATTCACTCTATAAGCAGCCATTGTGGGCAGGCCTCAATTCTCTGTGTCTGTAAAGAGAGTTTTGATTTTACCTCATTTGCTAATCTCCTGGGCTCCCCATCTCCATCATTCCTCCACCATTTTCTCATACCCTCATATATCAAGCCTGACCTGTATGATTTGGGGAAAGCACCCACTGCTTAAGATGGGATGACACAGAGGGAGCAAAGATCCCCCATGAAATGTGAGCTGTTACGCCTGAAACGTGTTACCTGCACGCTGTCACTGCGATCACTACCTGCCCCCCATATTGTGTGTAGTGATGAAGACATGGTACTTCTCATGTTGATGTTGGTGTAAAATGCACATCTCACGTGGATGTAGAGGAAGAAGCAGTGTTTCTCATGAGCATCAGTTCAAGATCTTGTTAAAATGCAGATTCTGGCTCAGCAGGGCTGGGATGAGCCTGAGTTTCTGCATTTAGATCACACTGTCAAATGATACCAATGCTTTGAAGAGCAAGAGTTAGGGAGTCTGTTATGGGCTCTGCTTCTTTGTGGAGAGACTCTGTAAGATAATGTTATAGAAATAGCTAAGAGTTACATGGTTCTTACTATAAGCCAGGTATTGCTCTAGGCACACAACAAGTATTAACACACATTCGTCCTTCCCAACAATGCTATGAGTCATTATCTGCGTTGGATACATTAAGAAACTGAGGCTCGAGCAGGTAAAGTAACTAAACTAAGTTCACACTGCAACTGCACGGCAGAGGTAGGATTCAATTCCATGCTGGCTGGCTCTACAGGACGTGCTAAAAGCATGAACTCAGTCTGCTGAGGAAGGAGGTGGAATAAGGCAGGAGACTTGGGTTTCATTTCCAGCTCTGTTACTAACTGGCTGTGTGACATTGGGTAGAACACTTGCTCTAGGGGCTTTAGTGCTCTAATATGTCAAATGAGGACAACATGCTCTCCCTACCCACTGTCCAGCACCTCAGGGACAAAGATGTTCTGGGATAACAGAAGCACTAAAGCAAGCTGGTGTGGAGAAGAAAATCAGCGGAACTGGCCAGTAAGGCAGATTTTTTTTTTCCTGTGAAAAACAGAGGAAAAAAAAAACCTGAGGGAAAAGAATGAAGAATTTTAAAGTTCTGTTTATAAGGAGCTGACATAATTTAACTACTTGTTTGTGGGGAAAAAAAATTGGTTGCCTGCGAGGAAAATAATATTGAGTCTGTATGTTATGCAAATATATTTCGTGACAAAAAACAAAAACAGAAACAAAACCTTGTGGGAACCAGCATATGAAGAAAGGGACTTGAAAACCATTACACAGTCTAGAAAGGTGGGTTCTTATGTTGATCTCTGATTTCAGCTGGAGGTCCGCGCTGCTGCCATTAAATCCCTGGGAGAGCTCGATGTCTTTCTAGCCTGGATTAATAAGAATCATGAAGTAACGTCCTCAGCTTGATGACAAGGAACCTGTATAGTGATCCAGGGATGAACACCCCCTGTGCGGTTTACTGTGGGAGACAGCCCACCTTGAAGGGGAAAGAGATGGGGAAGGCCCCGTGCAGCTGAAAGTCCCACTGGCTGGCCTCGGGCTGTCTGATTCCACTTGAAAATAGCCAAAAAGTCTACTGTGGTATTTATAATAAACTCTATCTGCTGAAAGGGCCTGCAGGCCATCCTGGGAGTAAAGGGCTGCCTCTCCTCTAATTTATTGTGAAGTCATATAGTCCGTGTCTGTGATGTGAGCCAAGTGATATCCTGTAGTACACATTGTACTGAGTGGTTTTTCTGAATAAATTCCATATTTTACCTATGAATGGAAGGATCTTTTCATTCAGGGAGAGTCAGTCAAGACTGAGGACAGGGTGTTACTGACAGAGGGATGGTTGTCATGGTGACAAAGCTGAACAAGCACAGACACAAGTAAGTAGAGAGGCCACTGGGTAGAGAGGCCGAAAAGGGTACCAACATCTAGATGGACACTGCATAGATGATTCAGAGCACAAATGTGTATCTTTCAGATTTCATATCACATGCTTTCATGGAAAGAACAAGACCTCTGAAGTCCAATTGATCTGGTTCCAATCCTATGTGACTTTGAACGAAGCACTTAACGTTTCTAAGACTCAGTGTCCTCTATTGTAAAGTGGAGATATTAACACCAGTCCTGTAGTGTTGCTGTGAGCATCGAGTTAGGAAAAGGTCTCTCATGACCTCAGCAGGGTGGGAGACAGCACGGTGCAATATAAAGACTGCCGACTCAGGGGCCACCTTCTGGTTCTAAGGCATCTCCTGCCATGAATTTCCCAGGGCAGGTCAGTACATTTCTTTGGTCCTTAGTTGTTGGTATTGTGGGTACTGACCCTTCTGTACTACCTGCTCCATATAATTATTTATTTATTTATGGAGACAGGGTCTCACTTTGTCACCCAGGCTGGAGCACAGTGGCATGGTCATAGCTCACTGTAGTCTCAAACTCCTAGCTCAATCAATCCTCCCTCCTCGGCCTCCCAAAGTTCTGGCATTACAGACTTAAGCCACCACACCTGCCTCTATATAATCATTTTAAAGCTGGAGTCATTATGAGGGCTTTGACAACCCTGATATCTGCACACGCCCCCCTCCTGGCTGTTTTCCCTAACTGTGTCCCTGCTCCTTCCCCGGGCTCACTGTGACCCAGCCATAGTTGTTTGCTCTGTGTTTCTCAAACACACCAGGCATGTTCTCACCATACAGTGTATGCACTTTGTGTACATGCACACTCATAAACTGAGGTAGGGTTAAAAAATAAAACAAACCCTCCACACATTATGCGTTAATGGGATTCATACGCTATTAGGGAGCAGGGTTGTTTGCTGAGGACCTAACTTTTCCAAAGTGACCTTGGGTGGGCACCCACCCTGAGCAGGCTGGGTGATGGCAGTTATAGCATTTCTGATCTTTTATCACTGCCCTGGGATGTGCTTCCCCCGGACACCTGCATGGCTTGCACCTCCACGTCTTTCAGACCTTCACTCCAAAGGTCTCCTATTGGAGGATAACCCCCCATTTCCACCTTCAGCACACTTTGTACCCCTTTCCTGTTTATCTAGCATCCTATTTTGTTTATTAGCTGTTTCTCCACATGAATGTAAGCTTCATGAGTGTAGGGATGGTTTAGTTTGTTCACTGCCTGGCACTTAGTAGGTGTTAAATTCACAATTCACCTAGATTATTTATTCAAGAAATGTGAATAACCACAAACATGTATATAGTGCTTCCTATATGCCAGCCGATAGTCTAAGAAATATACTTCTTGTAATATAATATAAATACACATATATATATTTCATTTAATTCTCACAACAATCCTATTGTAGGGTTTTTAGAATGAAATAAAATGAAAAAGGCCACCTCATTGATTGTTAGCAGTATGGATAATTAAACCCTAAGAAGGAAACTAGGCACAGAGAGGTTAAGTAACTTACCCTAGGCCACACATCGCATAAGTAGAAGAGCTGAGCTTCCAATCCAGGCAGCCGCATTCCAGAATGAACTATAATGTCCACAATAATGTACATATGTTGAGTTCATCATGTGCCAGGCACCAAGGTGAGAACTTAACTTATGGCTCCTCCTTTACTCCTCACGATAGTTCTCTAAGGTAAGATTATAATTATAATGTGAATAACTCTGCACTTTGGGAGGCTGAGGTGGGTGGATCACTAGGTCAGGAGTTCGAGACCAGCCAGGTCAACACAGTGAAACTCCGTCTCTACTAAAAATATAAAAAATAGCCAGGCATGGTGGCGGGCGCCTATAATCCCAGCTACTGGGGAGGCTGAGGCAAGAGAATTGCTTGAACTCGGGTGGCAGAGGTTGCAGTGAGCCGAGATTGCTTCACTGCACTCCAGCCTGGGTGACAGAGCTAGACTCTGTCTCAAAAAAAAAAAAAATTGTCTGGAGATTAGTGAGGTTTGACAATACACCTAAGGCCATGTTTCTGGTTGTAGAACAGAGATTCAAACTCCAGGTGTCCTACTCCAAAGCCTGAGCCCTCCATCATGATGGTTTGTGGCTTGTGCATCTTGCTCATGTGACAAGAAGCCCACAAGAGAAGGTGATTTACTGGCATAATGACCTGCACCTGTAGGAAATATTGTTATTATCAATGGTAGTAGAAGTACTAGTAGGAGAGGAGGAGGAGCAGGAGGAAGATAATTGAAGAAGAGCTCATCCTTTCTGAAATGGCTAGTATCTTGCTTAAAACTCTCCTAGGTCTCTTGTTTGCTTCCTTTCCTCGTCTACTTTTCCTTTCTCCTTTTTCAGACTTGAAGAATATGTCCCAATGCTTTTTGAGTTCGCAGTAGGTCTGGCATAGTGGGGTGTGTGTGTGTGTGTATGTGTGCGTGTGTGTGTTTGTGTGTGTTTCTTCACAGAGCTGGTGCTTAAGAAATACGTGCTAAGAACCCAAGAGTAACATTATCTCCCAAACCATGCTGAGTCCTCTGTCAGCCCCTAGTAGGTACCCTTGAAAAATCTGGAGCTCACTTCCACTGCTAAGGTGCAAGGGGAGGGAACCCATGTCACACACCAGGGCCATGACAGGTACTTTACACATAGGACCTCATTCAAGCCTCAGAGGAAGCCAAGGGGGTTGGAGTTCTTATCCTCACATGGTCAGTGAAGGCATCTCAGGCTCAGGGAGGTGGGGGAGCTTGCCCAAGTCCACAAAGCTTTGGGATGGCAGATCCAGAAAATGAATCCAGGCCCCATCTTCCTGGCTTTGGTGCCCTCTCCTTTTGCTGCTAGGGGAGTTCATTTTATCCTGGACAAGACTGTATAACCTAGGGCCCAGGTTACTATGTTGAATGCCAGCAATGCAGATAACTAAACCCAGATGCACCAAAAGGGGCTTGGACTAACTAGCCACAAGCTTCTGAAGTTACACATGAAATTATGGACATACACAGAGCAAAGGAGCAGAGGCCAACTTCTGAGTGTGTCACGCAATGTTCCTGGCCCAGCTGAGGCCTGGGCTCCTCCTGGGGATGCTCTATCCTCCTTCCATCTTCCAGAGCAAATTATTAATAACCACACATGTTCATACTGCTGAAACTTCATACTGCTGAAAAAGGCACTGAAGAGGTAGGAAAAACAGTCTTGAATCGCTGATGCCACCCTGTCCCCAATCCCCCAGCAGTGGCAGTGTGGTGCAGAGAGCAGTTTTGTGTGCTGGGGAGAGGGAGAGCGCAGCAATTGTGAGGCATTGAAATCAGTACTGTCCTTGTTACAGGAGAAAGCAAAACTGGAACACATTCACCTGATGGCCACCCATGGAGGGAGATTTAAACCAGCCCTACCCAGAGGGGAGTCACTGACCCCAACAGTCAGAACTTGAGTTTCTGCAAGCCTTACCACTGTGGGCTAAAGTGCTCTGGGGTTCCAAATAAACTTGAAATTCAGTCTAGGCCAGAGGGACTGCAACTCCTAGGCAAGTACTAGTGTTGAACTGGGCCCAGAGCCAGCAGACTAGGGTGTGAATGCACACAATATACTGAGACACCAACCAAGGCAGCTAAAGTGGTACCAGCATTACCCCTCCTCTAAACCCAGGCTGCACAGCTCATAGTTCAAAATAATGAGACTCCTTCCTTCCACTTGAGGAGTGGAGACAAAAGAGTAGGGAGGACTTTGTCTTGTATCTTGGATACCAGCTCAACCACAGAAGGATAGGGCACTGGTCAGTCATGAGGCCCCCTTTCCAGGCCCTAGCTCCCACTTGACATTTCTAGGCACCCCCTGGGCCAGAAGGGAACCAGTTGCCTAGAAGGGAAGAACCCAGTTTTGGCAGGATACATCACTGGCTAACTGAAGAGCCCTTGGGCCCTGAATAACCAGCAATGATATCCAGGCACTATGTCGACGGCCTTGGGTGAGACTCTGAGACTTGCTGGCTTCACATGAGACTCAGCACATTCCTAACTATGGTAGCTATGGGGTGAGACTTCTTCTGCTTGGGAAAAGTGGAGGGAAATGTAAAGGGGACTTTGTTTTGCACCTTAGGTACCAGCTTGGACACAATGGGGTACAGAACCAACTGGGCTCCTGGGGTCCCTGATTCTAGGACTTGGCTCTTGGATGGCATTTCTGAACCTGCCCTGGGGAACAGTGGAGCCCACAGCCCTGAAGGGTGAGTCCCAGGCCTAGAAGCATTCACCGCAAGCTGACTGAAGAGCCCTTGGGAACACTGGCAGTAGTGTGGCAGTACTCTCTGTGGGCCTGAAGTGGCGGTAGCCATCCGATGAGGCTCTCCTGCCTTTGGAAAGCGGTAGAAAGAGTGGGAAAGTCTACATCTTGTGATTTGAGTGCCAGCTCAGGTGCAGTACAATAAAGAACAGAACACAGGGTAGACTCCTGAGGTTTTTTACTCTAGTCTCTGACTCCTAGATAGCACCTCTGGGGGCCTGGGGAACTTGTCACCCTGATAAGAAGACTCTAGTCTCTGACTTCCAGATAGCACCTCTGGGGGCCTGGGGGAACTTGTCACCCTGATAAGAATGACACAGGCCTGGCTGGCTTTGCTACCTGCTGATTGTAGGGCCCCAGGGCCTTGAGCAAACACAGGCAGTAGCTAGGCAATGGTTACAGAAGGCCTTGGGTGAGACCCAGTGCTGTGATGGCTTCAGGTCTGACCCAGCACAGTCCTTGGTGGCCACAGGGGTGCTTGTGTCACTCCACCCTGAGCTCCAGGTGTCTCAAAACAGAGAGATAGACTGTTTGGGAGAAAGTAAGGGAAGAAAACAGGAATCTTTGCCTGGTAATCCAGAGAATTCTTCTGGATCTTGTCCAAGATTGTCAAGGTGGTACCTCTACAAGTCTGCAAGAATCACAGTGTTACTGGGCTTGGGGTGCCCCCTAAAGCAGATAGAGCTTAGATCACAACACTCAAGTCCTTTTGAACATCTGGAAAGCCTTCCTAAGAAGGACAGGTACAAACAAGCCCAGACTGTGAAGATTACAATACCTAACTCTTACAATTAATAGCTAAATGCCTAGACACAGAGAAACATCTACAAGCATCAAGATAATCTAGGAAAATATTACCTCACCTAGTGAAATAAATAAGGCACCAGGGACCAACCAATCCTGGAGAAACAGAGATATGTGACCTTTCAGGGAGAGAATTCAAAATAGCTGCGTTGAGAAAACCCAAAGAAATTCAAGATCACACAGAGAAGGAATTCAGAATTCTATCAGATAAATTTAACAAAGAGATTGAAATAATGAGAAAAATAAAGCAGAAATTCTGGAGCTGAAAAATGCAATTGGCATACTGAAGAATACGTCAGAGTTTGTTTTTCGTTTTTGGTTTTTTTTTTTTTTTTTTGACAGAGTCTCACTCTGTTGCCCAGGCTGGAGTGCAGTGGACGATCTCGGCTCACTGCAAGCTCCGCCTCCCAGGTTCACGCCATTCTCCCACCTCAGCCTCCCCAGTAGCTGGGACTACAGGCACCTGCCACTGCTTCCGGCTAATTTTGTTTTTGTATTTTTAGTAGAGACGGGGTTTCACCATGTTAGCCAGGATGGTCTCAATCTCCTGACCTCGTGATCTGCCCGCCTCGGCCTCCCAAAGTGCTGGGATTACAGGCGTGAGCCACTGCGCCCGGCCACATCAGAGTTTTTTAATAGCAGAATTCAGCAAGCAGAAGACAGGCTATATGAAAATATACAGCAAGAGGAGACAAAAGAAAAAGTAATAAAAAACAATGAAGCACGCCTACAGGATCTAGAAAATAACTTCAAAAGGGCAAATCTAAGAGTTATTGGCCTTAAAGAGGAAGTACAGGGGTAGGGGTAGAAAATTTATTGAAAGGAATAATAACAGAGAACTTCTCAAGCCCAGAGAAAGATATTAATATTGAAGTACAAGAAGTTTATAGAACACCAAGCAAATTTAACGCAAAGGAGACTACCTCAAGGCATTTAATAATCAAACTCCCAAAAGTCAAAGATAAAGAAAGGATCCTAAAAGCAGGAAGAAAAAAGAAACAACATACACCGTAGCTTCAATACATCTGGCAGCAGACTTTTCAGTGGAAACCTTGTAGGCCAAGAGAGAGTGGCATCATGACCTATTTAAAGTGCTGAAGGAAAAAACTTTTACTGTAGAATATCAGATCTAGTGAAAATAGCCTTCAAAGATGAAAAAGAAATAAGGACTTTCCAAGACAAACAAAAGCTGAGGGATTTCATCAACACCAGACCTGTCCTGCAAGAGATGTTAAAGGGAGTGCTTTAATCAGAAAGAAAAGGATGTTAATAAGCAGTAAGGAATCATTTGAAAGTACAAAACTCACTGGTAATAGTAAGTGCACAGAAAAATACAGAATATTATAACACTGTAACTGTTGTATGTAAACTACTTTTATCTTAAGTAGAAAGACTAAACAATGAAAAATTACGAAATACAGTAACTTCCACTTGAGGAGTGGAACAAGTTTTCGAGACACAGACAGTACAATAAGATATAAATAGTAACAACAAAAAGTTAAAAAGTGTGGGAACAAAGTTAAGGCATAGAGTCTTTATTAGTTTTTTTTTTTTTGCTTGCTTTTTGTTTCCTTGTTTATGCAAACAGTGTTAAGTTGTTATCAAGTTAAATTAACGGACTATAAAATAGTATTTGCAAGCCTCATGGTAACCTCAAACCAAAAAACATACAATGGATACACACAGGCACAAAAATGAAAAGCAAGAAACTAAATTCTATCACCAGAGAAAATCGCTTTCACTAAAAGGAAGACAGGAAGGAAAGACAGAAGAAAGGGAAGGTCACAAACCAGCCAGAAAACAAATCACAAAATGGCAGGAGTAAGTCCTTACTTATCAATAATAACATTGAATGTAAATGGACTAAATGCTCCAATCAAAAGACATAGAGTGACTGAACGGATTTTTTAAAAAAGACCCAACGATCTACTGCCTATAAGAAACATATTTCATCTATTAAGACACACAGAGTGAAAATAAAGGGATGGACAAACATATTCCACGCAAATTGAAACCAAAAAATAGCAGGAGTGGCTACAGTTAAATCAGACAAAATAGATTTCAAGACAAAAGCTGTAAGAAGAGACAAAGAAGGTCACTACATAATGAAAATGGGTCAATTCAGCAAGAGGATATAACAATTATAAATACATATGAACTTGATACTGAAGCACCCAGATATAAAGCAAATATTAGAACAAAAGAGAGATAGACCCTGATACAATAAAAGCTGGAGACTTCAACAGCCCACTTTCAGCACTGAAAAGATCTTCCAGACAGAAAATCCACGAAGAAACTTAATCTGCACTATAGACCAAAAGAACCTAATAGATATTTACAGAACATTTCATCCAACTGCTGCAGAACACACATTCTTTTCCTCATGAGGCACATGGCTCATTCTCAAGGATAGACCACATGTTAGGTCATAAAACAAGTCAAAACATTTTTAAAAATTTGAGATACCAAGCATCTTCTCTGACCACAATGGAATAAAACTAGAAACGAACAACAAGAGGAATTTTGGAAATTATACAAATACATGGAAATTAAACAATATGCTCCTGAATAACCAGCAGGTAAATGAAGAAAGAAATTGAAAAATTTCTTGAAGCAAATGATAACAGAAACACAAGATGCCAAAACCTATGGGATACAGGAAAAGCAGTACTAAAAAGTAAGTTTATAGCTATAAGTGCCTACATGAAAAAAGAAGAGAAATGTCAACTAAATAACTTAACAATACATCTTAAACAACTTGAGAAGTAAGAGCAAACCTAATCCAAAATTAGTAGAAGAAAAGAAATAATAAAATCAGAGCAGAAATAAAAGAAATTGAAATGAAGAAAACAATACAAAAGATCAATGAAACAAAAAGTTGGTTTTTTGAAAAGTTAAACAAAGTGGACAAACCTTTAGCCAGACTAACTAGGAAAAAAGATTCAAACAAATAAAATCGGAGATGAAAAAGGAGACATTACAACTGATACCACAGAAATTCAAAGGATCATTAGTGGGTTACTATGAGCAACTATATGCCAACAAATTGGAAAATCTAGAAGAAATGAAAAAATGAAAAAATTCCTAGACACATACAACCTATCAAGCTTTTGAAGAAATCCAAAACCTGAACAGACCAATAACAAGTAACAAGATTAAAGCTGTAATAAAAAGTCTCCCAGTGGAAAAAAAAGCCCGGGACCCGATGGCTTCACTGCTGAATTCTACAAGCATTTAAAGAAGAACTAGTACCAATCTTACTCAAACTATTCTGAAAAATAGAGGAAGAGGGAATATTTCCAAACTCCTTCTATGAGGCCAGTATTATCATTGGCTCATTCTCAAGGATAGACAATATGTTAGGTCACAAAACAAGTCAAAACATTTTTTAAAAAAGGAAATATCAAGCATCTTCTCTGACCACAATGGAATAAAACTAGAAACCAATAGCAAGAGGAATTTTGGAAATTATACAGATACATGGAAATTAAACAATACACTCCTGAACCACAGAAATTCAAAGGATCATTAGTGGTTACTATGAACCATTAAAGACAAAACCAAGCAAAGGCCTCTCAAAAAAAGAAAACTACAGGCCAATATCTCTGATAACTATTGATGCAAAAATCCTCAACAAAATACTGGCAAACCGAATTTCACAATACATTGAGATCATTCATCCTGACCAAGTGGGGTTTATCCCTGGCATGCAAGGATGTTTCAACATATGCAAATGAATCCATGTGATACATCATATCAACAGAATGAAGGATAAAAACCATGTGATTATTTCAATTGATGCTGAAAAAGCATTTGGTAAAATTTAACATCCCTTCATAAAAATCCCCAAAAAACTGGATATAAAAGGAACATACTTCAACATAATAAAAGCCATATAGGACATACTCACAGCGAGTATCATACTGAATGAGGAAAAACTGAAAGCCTTTCCCCTAAGATATGGAACACCATGAGGATGTCCACTTTCACCACTGTTATTAAATGTAGTACTTGAAGTGCTAGCTAGAGCAATCAGGCAAAAGAAAGAAATAAAGGGCATCCAAATTAGAAAAGAAAAAGCCAAATTATTCTTGTTTACACATGACATAATCTTATATTTGGAAAAACCTAAAGACTCAACCAAAAACTATTAGAACTGATAAACACATTCAGTAAAGTGGCAGAATACAAAATTAACATACAAAAATCAGTTGCATTTCTCTATGCCAGTAGTGAACAATCTGAAAAATACATCGAGAAAGTAATCTCATTTACACTAGGCACAAATAAAATTAAATACCTAGGGATTAACAGAAGAGGTGAAAAGTCTCTATAATGACGATGATAAAACACTGATAAAAGAAATTGATGAGGACACCAAAAAATGGAAAGATATTCCATGTTCATGGATTGGAAGAACCAATATTGTTAAAATGTCCATACTACCCAAAGCAATCTACAGATTCAATGGAATCCCTATCAAAATACAGACATTCTTCATAGAAATAGAAAAACTATCCTAAAATTTATATGGAACCACAAAAGACCCTGAATAGTCGAAGCTATCCTAAGCAAAAAGAACAAAACTGGAGGAATCATATTATCTGACTTTAAATTATATTTCAGAGCTATAGTAACCAAAACAGCATGGTACTGGCATAAAAACAGACATATACACCAATGGAACAGAATAGAGAACCCAGAAACAAATCTACACACTTACAGTGAACTCATTTTTGACAAAGGTGCCAAGAACATACACTGGGAAAAAGACAGTCTCTTCAATAAATGGTGCTTGGAAAACTGGATATCCATATGCAGAAGAATGAAATGAGACCCCTACCTTTCACCATATACAAAATTCAAATCAAAATGGATTAAAGACTTAAATCTAAGACCCCAAACCATGAAACTACTACAAGAAAACATTAGGGAAACTCTCCAGGACATTGGCCCAGGCAAAAATTTCTTCAGCAATATTTCACAAGCCCAGGTAACCAAAACAAACATAGATGAATGGGATCACATCAAGTTTTTCTGTACAGCAAAGAATACAATCAACAAAGTGAAAAGGCAATCAACAGAATGAGAGAAAATATTTTAAAACTACCCATATGATGAGGGATTAATCATCAAAATATATAAGGAGCTCAAATAATTCTCTAGGAAAACATCTAATAACCCAATCAAAACATGGGCAAAAGATTTGAATAGACATTTCTCTAAAGAAGGCATACAAATGGCAAACAAGCGTATGAAAAGGTGCTCAACATCACTGATCATCAGAGAAATGCAAATCAAAACTACAACGAGATATCATGTCACTCCAGTTAAAAAGCCTTATATCTAAAAGACAGGCAATAATAAATGCTGGCAAAGATATGGAGAAAAGTGAACCCTCGTACACTGTTAATGGGAATGTAAATTAGTACAACCACTACAGAGAACAGTTTGGAGGTTCCTCACAAAACTAAAAATAGAGCTACCATACAATCCAGCAATCCCACTGCTGGGTATGTACTCAAAGGAATGGAAACATTGTATTGAAGAGATGTCTGCACTCCCATGTTTGCTGTAGCTCTGTTCACAATAGCCAAGATCTGGAAAATAACCTAAGTGTCTGTAAACAGATGAATGGATAAAGAAAATGTGGTACATAAACACAGTGGAATACTATTCAGCCATAAAAAAGAATGAGGTTCAGTCATTTGCAACAACATGAATGCAACTGGAGATCATTATGTTAAGTGAAATAAGCCAGGCACAGAAAGACAAATATCACATGTTCTCACTTATTTGTGTGACTGAAAAATCAAAACAATTGAACCCATGGAGATAGAGAATAGAAGGATGGTTGCCAGAGGCTGAGAAGAGTAGTAGGGGGTTTGGGGGGAAGGGGTGATGGTTAATGGGTAAAAAAAAAAAAAAAATAGAATGAATGGGACCTGGTGTTTGATGACCCAACAAGGTGACTATAGTCAATAGTAATTTGTTTGTACATTTTAGAATAACTAGAAGAGTATAACTGGACTGTTTGTAACATGGGAGATAAGTGCTTGAGGGGACGGATGCCCCAATTTTTATGGTGTGGTTGTCACACATTGTATGCCTGTATCAAGGCATCTCATGTGCCCCATAAATATATACACCTGCTGTGTACTCACAAAAATTAAAAATTTTAATAAATGTTGATTGTCCTATTTAATGATTCTTAACTTTCTGATTTTATTTCCCATGTAACAGTGTTGTTTTAGGAGAGTTTTACTTGTACATTTATTTATTTATTTATAACTAGCAAGTATGAAGGCAAGCGACTCTGGCCCAGAGCAGCTGTACTTTCCTCTAGGTCTGCATCTCCAGATGGCTCTCTGCCGTGTCCTGGCAATGGCTCTTGCAGTTTCTGCATGGCCAACCAGGCTCCAGGTAGCCTTCCTGGTTCTCCCTGCTACTCAGGTACCCCTCCCGCAGGCTGGTCCAGTGCTCTGTTCTTCCTCTGTCACAGTACTCATCAGTGTAGGACTCTTCCCTTGACCCTATCCAGACCCCTGCTTTGTTCAGCACTGATTGTCATGCCTAGAACAACCGTTAGCTCATAAGATGCACTCAATACTCCCCATGCAGCCATGAGCAATGCCTGACTGTGGGTGGCAGGGCTAAGCAATTATTCCTGGATGTAGGTCCACAGCAGGAGTCAGCATGTCACATTTGGCCAAGGACTTCGGGAGAGGATAAATTCTTAAAAAGTTGCTATGAGCTCAAGTTACATTGGTTTTTTTGTTTGTTTTTGTTTCTTAAGTAGCAGGTGAGATAAGGCATTCCAGAGATAGAGTTCTTTTTTTTGAAATGGAGTCTCACTCTGTGGACCAGGCTGGAGTGCAGTGGTGTGATCTTGGCTCACTGCAAGCTCCGCCTCCCAGGTTCAAGCGATTCTCCTGCCTCAGCCTCCCGAGTAGCTGGGATTACAGGTGTGCACCACCACACCTGGCTAATTTTTGTATTTTTTTAGTAGAGATGGGGTTTCACCATGTTGGCCAGGCTGGTCTCGAACTCCTTCTGACCTCAGGTGATCTGCCTGCCTTGGCACCTCAAAGTGCTGGGATTACAGGTGTGAGCCACAGCACTCGGCCCAAGATAGAGCATTCTCTAGAACTGCAGTCTCCAACCTTTTTGGCACCAGTGACTGGTTTTGTGGAAGACAATTTTGCCACCAGGTCAAGGGTGGGGAGGGCGGATGGTTTTGGGATGAAACTGTTCCACCTCAGATCATCAGGCATTAGTTAGATTCTCATAAGGAGTGCAAGTTAGATCCCTCACATGCGTAGTTCACTGGGGTTCACATCCTATGAGAATCTAATGCCACCGCTGATCTGACAGGTGGTAGAGCTCAGGCAGTAATGCTCGCTGGCCTGCAGCTCACCTCCTACTGTGGCCTGGTTCCTAACAGGCCACCAACCAGTACTGGTCCATGGCCTGGGGGTTGGGGACCCCTGCTCTAGAGCATTCTAGAGACGTCTATATACTTCGCATTCTGTTACTGAAAGACATTCAGTTAGTTCAGTTTCAGAGCTCTGCCACAGAACCACCTTCAGCGAAGATTCAAGTGCTGTAAATGAGGCTGGATCCAGAACCAGGTCCCATGGAAGGACCATCATGGGAGTGGGAGTGGGTTCAGAATCTAGCTTTCATATCAGGAGATAAGTGTGACTCAGCACACTCCGGTCTGGATGCCTCTGCTGATCACTTCCCTAGACTATGTAAGAGCACTCTGTGCCTCAATTTCCTTATTTGGAAAATGAAGAGAATAAGCACACATACTTCATGGGGTTGCATGAGAATTAAAGGAACTAGTATTTCATGAAGTCCATAGTGCCTGGCACACAGTAAGTGCTACAAACAAACAACAAAAGAGCCTGTGGTCACCTTCTAGTGCATCTTAACTCTACCCCCAGCACAGGCTTAACTTCCCAAGAACTGCAGCGCTTCCCCCAGGGCAGACAGCAGTCTTCCTCTTGCTCCTTCTTCTCTACCTCCACTCTTAGTTGTGTTCCTTGGGACCCAGAATGGTTTTCCAGTTCTTGACAAGTCAGAGATACCTCAGTATCCATTTCCTGTCTCAGATTCTGAGCTTCCGAGGGTACAGCTACTTTGTAAATGGCTGCACTCAGTATATAAATGTTCATTGAATGAATGAATACATGCATGAAGCAAAGGCGGAGCCCACTTAAAGGAAGCCTGTGGCTTTGTCATTGGTTTCGGAACTTCTCAGCCTTCCTTTTATCCTCCACTTGGATCCTCTGCCTCTGTTCCATGTCCTTGGTTTCTAGCTCCACGGCAAAGGAGTCAGTTTTCTGTCTGTCCTTCTTGCCTTTCATTTCTCTTTCACCCCTGATTATTGTCCTATGGTCCTTAACTTCACATCCTGAAGCCTGAAGACTAGTGTCTCCACTCAACTCCTTGGCTGGCCAGGGCTCTGGGTGTCTTGCTAACTGGGGCCCTTCTCACCTAGGAGTGGTGCAGTCCCAAGCATGCAGGCTAGAGGGCATCATCTGTTCCGACAAGGTCAGTAGTGGCAGAAGCAGCACCTTCTCACTTGGGCCAGAGGTTCAGCTTTTTCAGACCAGCCGCCCTATGAGTGGGGAGAAAGAACTCAAGACTTCACCTCTTCTTCCTCACCTCCTCAATGGCTCCAAAATGTCCCTCACACCTCGCTCAAGAAGAGCAAGGTGTAAGTCTAGATGAGATACCCCTGAGGCAGAGTGCAGGCAGGGTCCTTCTGATACCACTAGGTGGCTAGAAATTGTGTCTAATGTGAAAGTTGTTGGATAGTAGAAATCTCAGTCTCTCTGTAGGAAACCAGTGAATGAAAAAGTACTTTGAAAGCCAGAGTTTGAGACCAGCCTGGGCAAAATAGCGAGACACCACAGCTACAAAAATAAAAAATTAGCCAGGCATGGTGGTGAATGCCTGTAGTCCTAGCTACTAAGGAGGCTAAGATGTGAGAGTTGCTTAAACCCAGGAGTTTGAGGTTACAGTGAGCTATGACTATACCACCGCACCCCAGCCTGGATGACAAAACAAGACCCTGTCTCTATATGTCTCTCTAAAAAAAAAAGGTGCTTTGAATTTGAAATTAGGGAAACACATCAGTAAGCAAGTCAGTTGACCTATTATGACGTATGATGTTGGTCTAGATTCTGAGTGGGTTACCAAAGGAAAACAGTCACTGATTCTTAGAACGTCTCAGAGTGTAGTTTCTCAAGTTCTTGCTCACAGTTCATTGCAATTCCACCGTTTTTTTCGACTTTCTTCAATACCTGCTCCTGAACCCCGCCCAGCATCCCCGGGTCACCATACCTCAGGTACAGGAGGTAGAAGTGCTCTCTGGCCTCAGGAATTTTGTTCCATTTTTCCTTACTGGAAGGAGTAAGGGTTCTTCTGACCCTGCCACATTCTCCATCCTCAAAGCTCACAAACCCATTAGTCTGTCAATGGGTTTGTGACATACTAACCCTTGCTCAAACCAGACTTTCTCTAAGAAATCTCAGATACCCTCCTTGCCCCTCAGAAGGAATCTCAGTGCCTTTCTCCTCTCCTCACCCAAATGCCTATTATGAACATAGACTCTGATTTTTTTAGGAATGTCCTGATAACAAAAATCCTTCCCATCATCCCCTTTATGTCACCTCATTTTTCTCAGACTGTGTGTCACAACTGGGGAGTTGTGGTCACCATGCCCACAGGTATTACAGCAAGGCCTCTTAACCTTTTGTGTGCCATGGATTCCTTTGGCATGCCAGTGAAGCTTATGAACTCAGAATAATATTTCTAAATGCATAAAGTAAAAGAAATAGGGTTATAAAGGAAACTGGTAGTAGTAAAATACAGCTATCAAAATGTGGAAATGGCAAATAGGTAATATATATGTGCTTCTTTATTAATGCATTAATGCATGATCTAGCAGTAGGCCTACAAACTGCTGACATTTCTAAGTAGTAATGAATATAAGTGATATTTTGAGATACCTGAAACCACTGTAATGTGATACAAAAATATTTGTGATTTCCATCAGTGGCAAAGTCATTGGTACTGCTAATACTATTGTGGTTTGTATTTGTTGCTTATCCTTATAATTGAAGAAAATGCTGAATTTCAATTAGGGGTTAGCAAAAAAAAAAAAAAAAAAAAAAAAAAGACATAGTGTCTTCTCATCTACCTTCTCCCAAGTTAAGAACTCCTGCATTAGAGGGTCTGTTGCTTTCCTGATGCTATGAGGTCCCATGGAGGGGGGTCCCAAGAGACCACATCTTTTCCACTTTGGTAGCCCTTGGGTCAATCCAGCTCAGTGCTCACACATGGGAGACTCTCTGTGCTTGTTTGTGAAATTAAAAGGAAAAGAACTGGCTGGGTGTGGTGGCTCATGCCTGTAATCCCAGGACTTTGGGAGGCTGAGGCAGGTGGATCGCTTGAGCCTAGGAGTTTGAGACCAGCCTGGGCAACATGGTCAAACCGTGTCTCTACTAAAAACACAAAAATTAGCCAGGCGTGGTGGCGTGCACCTGTAATCCCAGCTACTTGGGAGGCTGAGTCATGAGAATTGCTTAAACCCAAGAGGTGGAGGTTGCAGTGAGCAGAGATCACGCCACTGCACTCCAGCCTGGGTGACAGAGTGAGACTCGGTCTCAAAAAATAAATTAATAAAATAAAATAAAATAAAAGGGAAAGAACTGGTACATCCCTACTCTCTCAGGTGAAGAAACTGTTAAGTCAAGTCCTTGTCTGGATTTTTGTTCCCAACTCCAATTCCAGAGGAGGAAATAAATGCCCAGTGTCTCTTGCTCTGCAGGCACGGGGCAGGAGGAATTAACCAACTTTGGGGATCCAGCTATGTCAGAAGAAGTCTCAGGAGAAAGCCTGGAAACAAGTTGAGCTGGTTAAACAGAGCATGATGAAAAAACACAGGAAAGGGAAATGATGTCACTCATGCTGGCAGCTTTGAGGACAAGGAAGCGAAAATGTACGCTTCTGATAGTTAACTACCCCGCCTATCCCACCCTGCTGTCTCCCAGGAAGGTAGCTGGAACTGCAAGTGGGGCAAAGCTCCCAGCACTACCAGCCAGTGGCAAGGGCCTTCACCTGCCCACCTTTTGAACTGAGGTTTTTCCTCCAGCAGAACCGAAGGCCCATGTGCTTCCCTGCAAAGTGATGCAACTGGGCAGGAAGCTCAGATGTCAGCAACTGTGATGTCCTAGATAGGGAAAACCCTGCACTGCAAACTCAGGTCTTGTTTTGGAAAAAAAGGAGTGGCTGGATTTCCTTCTTGCTGTCTAGAAAATTGTTTCCTGCCCAAAAATGGCTTGATTCAGAAGCTGAGTTTGTTTCCTAGGAAGGGATTCTCCTTCTCTTCCTTCTGCGTGGCTTACCTTTACAATGCCACTGGCACCGATTATAGCCTGACTCCCGGGTTTGGAACCTCACTTTCTCAAGCTGGCTTGATGTGCCCATGAAATGTACCCCTGGCTTCTCTAACACAGTTGCGTCCCCCATCTGTTCCACTGGAGCACTAGCAAGGTGCCAAGCACTTGCTGCCCTTGAAGACCCCATGGTTCATGCGCAGCTATTCCCACATCTCTCCCCCACTATAAGAGTCTTCAGTGGCCCTATGGCCTTAAGGGGGAAAAGTCAAGAATTACAGAATTAAGAAAGCCAAGTAGAAAGGGGCTTAATAAATCATTTCATTTATTTTCCCATAATTTACAGATAAGGAAAGGAAGTTATTTTACCAAGACCACACAATGAGGTGAAGGTAAAGCTAGAGCTAGAACTTCAGTTTCTAGACTCCCAGATCAAATTCATATTCCTTGGTATGGTATTCTTGGTCACTGATATTATAGCCATATTTCCAATTTGATTCTCCATGGCTTCTCCCCATGACACCGAGCTCCAGCCAAACAAATCTATTTGCCAGTCCTCAAGTACCTTGTGGGTTTTTCTGTCCTCTCATTTCTGTTTTGAGTGTCCTTTGTTCAACTTCGCCCTCCTCTCTATCCCTCCCTAGCATCTCTGCTCATTTAAATTCTGCCTACCCTTCAAGGCTTATCTCAAGCTCTCCTATGTGATAGTGCCCTCCTCTGTGCCCCTTGGCACTTAACTTTCTGCGCGCTCAGCAGTACTGATCTTGGTTCTGCAAACGTACCTCTTATCCTCCAACAAGGCTGTAGGCAGGTAGTGGCCAGAGACCTGCCCGGGGCATCTCTGTAATCCTCACAGCATTCAGCACAGTGTCTTGCACATAGTAGGCATTTAATAAATATCTATTGAAAGAATGGCTTTTAAGATCTATCAGACACAAGGATGATAAAAATGATCTTATGTGTCTATAGGTTTATATAAATATGCATATATATATATATATAACTCCTGGGTGAGGCAGACAGACGATGTAGGTGTTATCTCCATTTTATTAATGAAACTGAATGCCCAAAAGGTGTAAAAACTAGACTTAGGTCACCCAAGTTCACCCTGAAAGTTGGTGAGAAAGTGAATATTAGGATTGGGTCTCCTGGCTCTCAGTCCCGTGTGATCTTCAGTGCTAATACCCTCTACATTGTTTCCACTGAAGACTCATTTCTTCTACCAGAATTATGAGATGGGAAAAGCTTCCTTCTCAGTCTCATTTTTAAGAAAAGCTATTTACTATAGGAGTTTCTCATGCGTTAAGAGTGTCATGTACTGGAATGAACACTTACTGAATACAACTTTGGGGTCTGCCTTTTACCAGTTGAATGACCTTGGGCAAGTTACTTCACCTCTCTGAACTATGGTTTCCCCATGTATACAATGAAGGAATTAGACTTGTACTTAAAAATCACTTCTTGCTCTAACAGTCCAGGAGGAATAGTCTATCATCAGATAAGGAAATTCTTGCCATTGAGGTAGAATTCCTTATATGAAAAAATCTGTGGGCCCTCCAGGACTTACTGGAGAAGATGTGTGTCAGGGGAGACCCAGGGTCCCCTCATAAGTTAAATCATAGAGCTCAGGCTTTAGAACATAGCAGAAAGAAGGAACAGTGACAAATCAATATATTCATTCCATAGTCATCAAATGTTCACTGAGCACCTGCTAGGAGCCTTTGGGTGTTGGGACCAAGAAGATGAACAAGGAGCTCTCAGGTTTGTGAGAGATAGAGACATGCAACTAAAAAATTGTAGTTGACTGTGATAAATACAAAAAGCAATATACAAGGCAAAGTTAAGGTGAAAAGGTGGGAGGAATCAGTTCTGCCTTGGGAAATGGGGGTGAAGAGACAGATTAGGGTGGGGCAGGGGAAGTTTTGCAGAGGAGATGAGGTAAGTTGGTATCTGTACAGAAAGTGATGTGGAATGTGGTAAGTGAATTTTAAAAGAATAAAGTATTTTGAACTGGGTGTGGGATCATACCTGTAATCCCAACAATTTGGGAGGCTGAGGAGGGTGTATTGTTTGAGCCCAAGAGTTTGAGACCAGCCTGAGCAACATGGTGAAACCCCCATCTCTACAAAATATACAAAAAAATTAGCCAAATATGGTGGCACGCACCATAGTCCCAAGTACTCGGGAGGCTGAGATGGGGGGACCACTTGAGCCCAGGAAATTGCAGTGAGCTGTGATTGTGCCACTGCACTCCAGCCTGGGAGACAGAGAGGGACCCTGTCTTAAAAACAACTCAAAAAAAAAAAAAAAGGATAAAGTATTTTGAGATAGGAAAAGGGGAGACTTGATTATTAAAATAGAATTGGGAGGCCAAAATGGGCGGATCACGAGGTCAGGAGATTGAGACCATCCTGGCTAACATGGTGAAACCCCATCTCTACTAAAAATACAAAAAAAATTAGCCGGGCGGGGTGGTGGGCACCTGTAGTCCCAGCTACTCGGGAGGCTGAGGGAGGAGAATGGCATGAACCTGGCAAGTGGAGCTTGCAGTGAGCCGAGATCGCACCACTGTACTCCAGCCTGGGCGACAGAGTGAGACCTGTCTCAAAAAAAAAAAACAACAAAACAGATTTGGGATTGTGTGTGAATACTAAGTTTAATTAATCATTACAGGTAACTTAAAACAATGCAATTGGGTTCTTCTTGGTTAATGAAAAGGAATTGACTGACATGACTGGCTTATACAAGCCTAGATTTACTGAAAATCTTGATTTCAACTATTCTCATCAGACCACATCTCCCGATTTTACTTTAATCACACTTATATATGATCATGAGAAATGGTTAACTTGGCACCAATGATGGAAAAATAGGCATGAGCTTAAATAGTTTAAGAGATACTTAGATTAGATATTTGTACATATTTTCAACATTTATCAAGCATTACAATAAAAAACCATGGTCTTTATTTTCAGGAAACTTTAAGAAGATATCAAAAGATGTTGAAAAGAACATTCTGATCCAAAAGGTAGAAACACAAAGAGTCATTGAATGTCAGAACAGGAAAAGACCTTACACACTGTTTAGTCTGTTTCTCTCATTTTACAGATTTGTAAACTGAGATCCAGAAAGACACAATCATATGCCAAAGTCATACTGTAATGTGGAGTCTTTGGACTCAAATATAAGACTTCAGAATTTTAGATATTTAATTTTTAATAAGTTGATAAAGAACATATGATAGTCTCTACCATCTTTATGATTTCCAAGGCATTGTCTGTAATTCATCCCAGGTTCTTTGAATTTAATTTTGTCCGGGAGCATGGTCCTACATGATGGACTAGTCCCAGCCTAAAAAATTTTCCAGTGTTATTAGGGAGAAAAGACCAAGTTCCATGAAACAGAGGACAACATTAGATGCTTTCACTGCCAAAGAAAAATCTGCTATTGGAAGTCAGAGAAGGGAGGGATTGGTATAGCCCAGAGTTGTTCAGGAATAAAGGATTTGGGTTTCATCTTTAATGATGACTAGAGGGAAGGGTGGCCATGTTGGAGAGCAATGGTGGGGATAGCAAGGGCTGAGGAAAAACAGCAGGAATGAGCCCACAGTGTCTGGAGTTGCAGAAAAACTTGGTTAAGGGGAACTGGGTTTAGAGGAGAGAGCAGGAGAATCCCCCAGAATTCTCTTCCAGTTCAGTAACTCAGATCTTCTCTATCCATCATTTTATCAAGCAGGAAGGTGGAGCCAGAAGGAGGCACATCCTTTATCCACAGCTACAACCAGTAATCCCCTCAGGCAGTGCTTCTTCCAGGAGGAAGGTGTTGGGGTAATCCGTCCTGCAATTAAGCTGCTGTAGTGCTTGAGGAAGAACAATGCCACCAGAGAAATTCCAAGGGAGTTCCAGCCCTCACCTGCCTGAGCTCACTTCCTTCATGTGACATGTATATACAGATATAAATAATTGGAAGCCTTTCAACTTGAAACAGGCTCCTAGGAGACCAGAAGCAGCAGCCTTTCCTGAGCTCAGGTAAGAGATCTTACCCTCTACTGACACTGCTCACGTTGTTCTGAGGATCACCTACTTCTCCTAATCATTTACCCAGGTATGTTCACGGTCACATCTAAAGGACCCTTTTCCACGAGGACAAAATCTCTTTGAGGACAAATAATCATCATGTTTATCTTTGTACTTCAGTACCTAGCACAACATTCAAGACAGCGGGTGCTCATTAAATGCTCATCAAATTGTTAGTTCAGGACAACTAACATCAATCTCTACTTAAAATGAATTGATCACTTGCTCTGTGCTAAGTGTATAAATCATAGATTATTGTATTTAAATAATCGATTTAAAATCAAAACAATTTCTGGGTTAAGTTTAATTATCACCATTTTGGGGTTAAGAAAATTAAACTCAGAGGTGAGTTGACTTGTCCAAGATCACATAGAGGTAGGGTGGCCAACTCATTCCAGTTTACCTGTGGTTTTTCCAGTTTTAAAACTGAAATTTTCGTATTTCAGGAACCATCCCCTGCCCCCCAACCTCAGTCCTGGGTAAACTGGAATGACCCACATCAATGGAAACTAGTAAAGCAAGGATTTATTTGGACCCAGTTCTCTTGTCTCCAAACCCAGAGTCCTCTTTGATTCTTTTGGGTTTGGTTTGCTTTTTTCCTTTTCCTACATTTGACAGTATCTCGAGTGGTCACAAATGTAAAAAATGTCTAGCATATTGCCTGGCATATAGGAAAAATTCAGTAAGTGATAATGATTATCAGTGCTGTGCCAAGCTATGGAGCCAGCCATATATATATGGATGTGTGCATATATATATATATATATATATATATATATATATATGATGTGTGTGTATATATATATGTCTTTATAAATTTTATGTATTTATTTCTTTCAAAAATATTAAAGTATTTGAGAAAATTGAAAAATTAAAAAGTAGGTTTATTACGACTCATGACTTTAAGTTTAAATATTTTATTTCTGCCCCAAACAAAATTTATTATAATTTTACTGTCCTGGTTTTAAGGGAAGGAAACTCATCAATAATATTTTCATCATATGCTTTTGAGAAACAAAGTTAACCATTAAGAATGAAACATGAAAACATGTGAATAGTGGTACAAATTTTTCCTTTTGCTTCAATATGGCTCAGCATGGCACTGTCGAATTTTGTCTTTATATAAAATTTTGATATTTTGTTTGTCATAAGCTTTTTAATTCATTTTGATATTGCATTAAAATATTTTTATCTTGATGACTGAGGTTTTTTAGTGCTCCCTTAAATTTTGCACCTAAAATGAGTGCCTCAATTGTTTTATCCTAACCTCAGCCCATTATTATTTTATCTTAAAACTCAGCAAACACCCTAACCTGCTCTCTTACTGAGGAGCCTCGCCCAAGAATAAATGAGTTCCGTCATTGCCTTTCTTCTCTGACTTTTGGGACCATTTGCTTGGTCTAGGACCTGAGTTGCAGGTCCAGGAAAGGGTGTACTCTCGAATCCACCCAGGAGTGCCTGACTACAGTCCTCCTGCAGAGGGCGCTGTGGAGTCCCAGACACTTGAGTGTTAGGTGGAATCGGGCTGATTGCCCATCACGTCTTGCCTTTCCCTGGCAGTAGGCTTGTTATGAAATCATTGACTTTCTATTTGCCTCTGGGGCTTAAACGAATCTGTTACCCTCAAATAACCTATCTGATCTCAGACAAATGCCAAACAGAGCTCAGTTTCTCTGCCCTGTGGGTGGCCATAAAATCCAGACAATTTCCCCCTAGGTGTTTTCGATGGCGCAGCCACAGCTTCTGTGAGATTCGATTTCTCCCCAGTTCCCCTGTGGGTCTGAGGGGACCAGAAGGGTGAGCTACGTTGGCTTTCTGGAAGGGGAGGCTATATGCGTCAATTCCCCAAAACAAGTTTTGACATTTCCCCTGAAATGTCATTCTCTATCTATTCACTGCAAGTGCCTGCTGTTCCAGGCCTTACCTGCTGGGCACTAACGGCGGAGCCAGGATGGGGACAGAATAAAGGAGCCACGACCTGTGGCACCAACTCGCACTCAGACTCTGAACTCAGACCTGAAATCTTCTCTTCATGGGAGGCTCGGCAGTTTTTCTTAGTAAGTTGCGTGCATGGGCCACACTGTCTGAGGCCAGATAAGGCTGTTCTCTTCCCCTGACCCCCCACCCCTCACCCCGTGGACACTTGGAGGAGGGGAAAATCAGTAAGTCATGCTCTCTTCTTTGAATTCCTAGCTCCTGTGGTCTCCAGATTTCAGGCCTAAGATGAAAGCCTCTAGTCTTGCCTTCAGCCTTCTCTCTGCTGCGTTTTATCTCCTATGGACTCCTTCCACTGGACTGAAGACACTCAATTTGGGAAGCTGTGTGATCGCCACAAACCTTCAGGAAATACGAAATGGATTTTCTGAGATACGGGGCAGTGTGGTACGTAAGCGGGTATCTACCTCTCCTGAAAGCCTTTTCTCTTCCTTCCTTGTCTGTTTCTCTTTCCTGGCAGTCCTGGCAGTGTAATCATAAAAAGAGGCAGGCTGGGGATTCCTTACCCGGGGGATGTATTCCAAAGAAATAACTGTAGTTCAAATATGTAAAATGTTTTGGGAAAGGACACCTCCCACTAGTTCTTGGCAGGGAGTGGATGAGAAGTCTTGATATTGAAGACCCTGGCAGCAGGCACTGACTCATCCTTGCTTGTTTTGTCTTCTTCTGTTTAGCAAGCCAAAGATGGAAACATTGACATCAGAATCTTAAGGAGGACTGAGTCTTTGCAAGACACAAAGGTATGTGCTTGGCCCAGACAAACTCTGGGAGGAGGAGTGGAGTGGGAGCATCTCCATCACCCTGGTCTTGTCTCTGCTCTCCCCTTTCCCCTCACCAATATACCTGTGTTTTTTTGCAGCCTGCGAATCGATGCTGCCTCCTGCGCCATTTGCTAAGACTGTATCTGGACAGGGTATTTAAAAACTACCAGACCCCTGACCATTATACTCTCCGGAAGATCAGCAGCCTTGCCAATTCCTTTCTTACCATCAAGAAGGACCTCCGGCTCTGTGTGAGTGTGGGTCTTGGGTGACAGGATGCATCTCAGCACACAGCTTCAATGGCTTAGCAACTAAACTCTTTCCTACCTCCATTTAATGGATGGAGAAACTGAGTCCAAAAGTTCTAATAATCTGTGTTGAGACATGTGACTAGGTAATAAGAACTCAGTTTTATTGACTTTTTGGTATATGCTCTAGGCAAAAAGTACTTTGCAAAGTCTAAAGAACTATAAGATGCTAACTATTTGATATTAATGATAACTCTGTTGTCTTTGAAATTATACTTTTTCTGTAGGTGAGGTATCCTACAGTATATTAGTGCATCCTCTGTCTAGGCAGTCAATTAGTAGACCATTGAGCTTGACCTCAGAATATAGTCTGAATAGGACCTAGGAATTCAATTCTTTTTTTTTTTTTCTCATGGGGGCTCAAAGAGCTCTGGGATAGAGCTCCTAGACTACAGCTGGGGGTTGTGGGGAGGCCAGATGGGGTACGGGGATGGCAAATGCCTTCAGTACTGCCTGCCTATTTCTAAAAAAGAAGTGATGAGTTCCATGTTTGAGCCTAAAAGATGGCTTCCTCTCCTAGCTGATGATGAACTTAATGATTCCAAATGTGAGGTCTGAAAGAGCTTTTCTATAGGAATAAGCATCCTCAGGGTTGTGGGTGAAAGAGTAGAATTTCTACCTGCTTCATGTCAATGGCAAAAAATCAGAATCTGTAATATAATCTATTATTCTTTGGGTCCTTTTCAGCATGCCCACATGACATGCCATTGTGGGGAGGAAGCAATGAAGAAATACAGCCAGATTCTGAGTCACTTTGAAAAGGTATATGCGACTTTGGCATTGATTGGGATGGGTGTGTTTTAAGAACTGAGATCATAGGTAGGTGGGATGGTTATTCACTGTTAGACATCCTGTAGCCTTCAGGTTCATAGCCCTCTGAAATCATGAGGACCAGCCCTTGCTTTAACCCAGGGGACACCCCTCCAGGCTCTAGAGGAGTACCCTCTCTGGGTGATGCTCTGGAAATGGAAAGGGAATGGCCATGATTCCATCAAGTCACTACAGTGACATCTGGATCTTTTAGCTGCACAAACCAGAGGCAATAGTTTTACAGTGTTCACACACTTGTATGTACCTTTGAAAACACTCACAATTTCACACACACACCCATGCCATTCAATTTCTCACCTTCACACCTTCTCATGTCTGCCAGGAAGGCCTGGATTTCACTCCTCACTGACTAAATCCTACTCATCCTTTAAAGACTCAGCCTGGGCATCACTTTCAGGATGGTGCTGGCTCCTTCTCTCAGAGTTAGATGCCTCCCACATCATCTTGTAGGAATATCATCCCTTTATTCACCACACTACATTTTAGTTGCCTGTTTTTGCCAGTCTCCTCACTCAGCTGTGGATAGGAATTGTGCCATTCACCTTTTCATCCCTAACCATCAGCTAGGTGATTGGCACAATCAATATCTGTTTAACTGATGTGTGCACCATAGGCAACCCCTACACACACACACAGGCACGCACACACACACACACACACACACGTTTCTTAAAGAAAATAGCTTGATTATTTTGATCTCTGTGATTCAAGAGTCTTAAGTAGCAGTTTTACTTCTGCTACCCCCTTGCACCTCAGTTTCTGTACATAAGACCAGGGTGATGAACTCAATGATTTCCCTTCCTTGTGTGATATCTTGAGATTCTATAACTTCTTTAAGTGCTTCATCTTGAAAAGAATGCTCTGCTCACAATTGTCAGCAGACCTATCCATAAAAGAGAGAAGTAACCCTGGAGCAAATGCTGTCTCATGAATTGCTAACCACATGGGTGTGTGTCTCTTTCAGCTGGAACCTCAGGCAGCAGTTGTGAAGGCTTTGGGGGAACTAGACATTCTTCTGCAATGGATGGAGGAGACAGAATAGGAGGAAAGTGATGATGCTGCTAAGAGTATTCGAGGTCAAGAGCTCCAGTCTTCAATACCTGCAGACGAGGCATGACCCCAAACCACCATCTCTTTACTGTACTAGTCTAGTGCTGGTCACAGTGTATCTTATTTATGCATTACTTGCTTCCTTGCATGATTGTCTTTATGCATCCCCAATCTTAATTGAGACCATACTTGTATAAGATTTTTGTAATATCTTTCTGCTATTGGATATATTTATTAGTTAATATATTTATTTATTTTTTGCTATTTAATGTATTTTTTTTTTTACTTGGACATTAGACTTTAAAAAAATTCACAGATTATATTTATAACCTGACTAGAGCAGGTGATGTATTTTTATACAGTAAAAAAAAAAAAAACCTTGTAAATTCTAGAAGAGTGACTGGGGGGTTATTCATTTGTATTCAACTAAGGACATATTTACTCATTGCTGATGCTCTGTGAGATATTTGAAATTGAACCAATGACTACTTAGGATGGGTTGTGGAATAAGTTTTGATGTGGAATTGCACATCTACCTTACAATTACTGACCATCCCCAGTAGACTCCCCAGTCCCATAATTGTGTATCTTCCAGCCAGGAATCCTACACGGCCAGCATGTATTTCTACAAATAAAGTTTTCTTTGCATAACATCTGCTTGGAGTTTGCAAATGTTTCAAGAGCAGAGACCATGTTGAGGATAAGTTTGAATCTCATTTCACCCCAGGTCCTCTTGCTCCTTTGAGGAAGAAGATGTAGGAACCTGGACCTTCTCTCTCCTGCAGATTTCATCCTCAGCTCTATCTCCTAATTCATACTGCTCTGACCCCACGACTGCCCTCCTCTCAAAAGGACTGTGACAGTGAGGGGCTTCAGCCATCTCTGCTTTCGCCTCATTGGCTTGGAGCACTGCCCTTTCTATACCTCTGTTTTCTTTCTCACCCCATACTCTTGCAAGACAAATTACAATGGGCATGAGGCTCTATTATAAAGGTTAAAAACACACAGGTTCAAACTGTAGGTCTAGAGTCTTGCCCAGGGAGGTGTATGAGCCCCCTTTTGAGGCCCTTCCATTTTGGATTCTGTCCAGCCTCAGAGTTTAGGTTGTTACCAGATCAAGTCCTTACCTTTGTGTCCAACTATTAAGTCAGTGTTTTCTTTCCAGGCCCCCTTCAGGTTGAGTGTCCCTGGACACCGAGGAGCCAGAGTTCTGGCCTGGCCTGGTTCCTTCCTTCTTCCCCCACCTCACTCTGAAGCGCACCCCCAATTTAGCTGCTTAGTTTTCTCAGTCTCAGAAACAACAGTCTCAGGCTGATTCCCTGGGTCCTAAAGATAACTCTCCTTACTGCTTTAATTGCTACTCCCTGTTCTTAGCCTGGGCCCTGATATAGTTTCAATGACTTTAACTTTTGATAACTCTCATTATACAAGTAACAACTGCCCAACAGAAAAGAAATTTTGGAAGAAAACAGAAATATAAAGAAGAAAATTAAAATCGCCCATAATCTCACCACCCTCAGACAACCACTTTTAAACATTTATGCTTATTTTTTCCAGATATTTTTTGATGGGTTCAAATCATGACTCAGCTCTCATTACCTGAGTGATTTGTGGGGGCAAAACTGAACTTTATTTGGACTTAATTTCTTCCTTTGGGAAACAGAATGGTAATATCTACTTTACAGGGTGACGGAAGAGGTGGTCTTTTATGTTCCTTTGATTTGCTCCCTTGCTTTTGCAAGTTCATACTCCCACTATTGTTGCCCATTTTCTATCAGGTTTTTACCCCTTTTCACCCTTCATCTATCAGGTTTTTCAGTTGCATATTTCCTGATTCTCTCTGACCAATCTGATAAACAACTTGGCTTCAACTCTGAAGAAACAGAGTTGAGAGGTCAACCGCATGGAACTCAGTGCTAAAATTAGAATCATCACCTCCAAGGGATGCTACATGGCAAGGAGGAAGCTGGTTTCATCTGCTAAGGATATGGTGAGTGTCTCCCAGATGGCCATGTCTGAGTTTGACCACAGAGCTAAAGACACAGCTCCTCTATTTGCTTCCTAGGAAGGCTTTTTCTTTTCTTTTCTTTTTTTTTTTTTTTGAGACAGGTCTTGCTCTGTTTCCCACGCTGGTCTTGAACTCCTAAGCTCAAGAAATCTTCCCACCTCAGCCTCCCGAGTAGCTGGGAATAGAAGTGCATACCACCATACCTAGCTAATTTTTGTATTTTTTGTAGAGACAGCCTGTTGCCCTGGCTGGTCTCGAACTCCTGAGCTCAAGTGATCCACCTGCCTCGGCCTCCAAAATGCTGAGATTACAGGACTGAAGCCAACATGCCCAGCCTTAGGAAGCATTTTTGACTCTTCTGAAAGTCTGGGCAATAGGAAGCCTTGGTCTTTGGGGACTCCATGTCACTATGTTGCCATTGTCTTGTTACCCTTTGCCTGTCTATTCATCTTCCCTGAAGAACCCATCTTCTCCTCCAAGTCATTTGTCTCTTTTCTTCTTGACTTACTGTAGCACTACATGAGGGAATTCAACAATGTTGAATAATGAGGAATTCAACAATGGAGACATCAAAGTAGACTGGAGGTTAAGGGAAAACTGCACAAAGATGGGACCATTGAGGACAGACACTGAAGAATGGTTTATGATAGTCACTTCTGATTACAATAACCAAAATTATTATTGTCAAGTATTAAGCACTTAGCATGTGCCAGGCGTTGTAATGGAAGCTTCACATATAGTACACTATTTAATCCTTAAAACAACCTTAGTCTTATTGAAACAACTAATCTTACTACCAGCTTGCAAATGACAGTGTGCTCAGAAATGGTAAGTAATTTGTGCAAGGTTTTACAGCTAATAGAAGTCAGAACCAAGATATGAATGTGGGTGGTCTGATACTACAGCCCTACATACTTTTGGACTTTCTTGTCCTTTTTCCCAACAATGGCATCTTGTCTTCAGAAGCACAGCAGAAAGGAATAATGAGGTTTGGTTTCCTAGAGACATAAGTAAAAATTCTGACTCTGACTCTCACTGTCTTGGACAAGGGACATCACCATCTTCAGTTTTTCATCTGCAAGGTGGGGATATTACTTGCCAGACTGAATGGATATGAGGACTAAATGAGATTGCAATAGCTAATTTGTACCAGTACTTATAATGTAAGTGTTCTAAGCATGTTACAAATATCTGGCCATCTAATTTGCACAAGAGCATGATGAGATATTTCCATTATTATTCCCATTTTACAGATGAGGAAATTGAAGATGAGAGGTAAAATATCATGTTCAAGTTCACTAGCTACCAATGGTGGAGATAAAATATGAATGCACGTGGGAAGACTGGAGAACCATGCTTTTAACCCCTGGACTTTGCTGGATGGGTAGAATGCCCAGGACATACAAAGCACCTGACCAGCAGCAGCTCTGGCCACTATCAGAGGAAAATGATGAGGTTTCCTGCCAAGCTATAGCACTAAAAATTAATTTCCTGGTGCAACTTACCTCTGTGACATCTGTGCTGAATTTTGTTTTTCTATGGGTCTAAATCTTGTTTCTTCAACAAGCAGAGCATAAGTTCCTTTGGAGATGACAAGATAAATACGTTAAATCTCAGGTTGACCTATCAGGTCTGGTTAGTATTAGCAGTTAGACCTTAAATAGGCCACTCCCCTTCTCTGGAGGGAGTATATATTCTGCTGAGAGACTGAATATACAAACAGACAGTGGCCAGGCCATATCTAAAAATAGAACTCTGACCCACAATCTGCAACAACCAGCCCAGGAAGCCAATCCATTATCTACAGTAACCAGCCCAGGAAGCCAGCCTACTCTCAATATGTCAGACTCTCAGGAAGTAAGATCACTATCACTAGCAATCAGCCCCGGAAGCAATAACACCTTTAACAATTGGCTCTAAATGGGCAGGACTTGATTAATAATTGACAGCTTCTGTAATTTTTGTCCCTGCTTCCAACTTAGGATAGGCCAGAGAAAGTCAAAAATATAAACCCCAATCACATAGGATGCCCACTTCTAGTCAGCATGCCTACAGCTTCTCCATGCAAACAGCCTCCAATCAGGGGATACCTGAAGCTTTTCTTTATCCAAGTCTAAAGCTTTCCTACTCCTCTGCCTGCCTTGACATCTCTGCCAAAATGCAGGTGATGATGGCTGACTCCCTCTCTAGAGGAAGCTCTGAATAAATAGCCTTGCTTGTTCTCATTTGGGTGGTTTTCAATTATTTCCACACTGCATTTGTAAAATGACAGGGTTGGAATAGATGATTCTGGGTTCTAGAAACTAGATGTGTTACCACTGTCTCAGGGAACCAGATGTAGCTGCTGCCACAATTGCCTTCCATTGGCGAAAAGGAACCTACATGGTTTCTGTATCACCAGCTTTGGATTCAGAGTTCAATGAATGCATCTGATTGCACAGGCCGAGATGAGATGAGGCCATGTGCTCTGGATGACAAGGAGGCTGGACAAGCTTCCTCTGATGGGAGATGGGCTCTTTCTCAAAAGGAGAGGCATCCCAAACTTAGGAATGAGGTCCATGCCCAGGTGACCAAAAAGACTTTAAAAAGTCTACTATATCCCTCATTTCCACCATGCCTTGGGGTTGCTCAGACTCCCTATTTGTAAAGATTCAGGTCTTTTCTAACATACTCCACTGTAGCTTTGTCTGCCTGTCCCTCTCCATATGGATGGAGAACAAACGGACCATTCCCTCGCTGGACTCCTAAGTTCCTGGAAGTTAGGGCTATGTTGTCTTTTTAGCTTTTTAGCCTGCCACACCCTACCCCATCTCAGCACAGTATAATGCTACATTATTAATAAGGACTGAATCTGAAAGCAAGATAATGGAAAGTGTTTTTTAAAAAATATATCAAATGTAGTTGCTTTTTATTTGTAAATGGCTGTTAGCTAATTTTTTCATGAGTTAAAGGCCTTTGGCCTTTGTTAGAAAACAGATAATCCACCCTGCTCTGCAAACTGGGCCTTGCTCACGGGAGGCAGTACAATAAACGGCAAAAGAATGACTGAATATAGCCACTCACTTATTTCACTGGGAGATTGGGAACAAAAAAGATGACATTTGCCAGTTCAGTTCAACTGTCAGGAGCACAGTGAGTCAATCACTTAACGGGAAGAGAGTAGGACTCAGAGGCCTGGAGGCAGGAAGCCATGAATTGTAAGAGTGCTCACACCTTTCTGTGTACATTCTTAGTCTTCTAGAATGTTAGAAGTGGGAAGGAATGTTCATAGAGAATATGCAGATCTACATAGAGAATATGCAGATCATTTTCGAGGGTCCAGAGAGGAAAAGTGATTTGCCAAAAGTTAATACAGTGAGTTATGGCCGAGTTGGCATTAAAATTCAGTTCCTGGCTGGGCATGGTGGTGCATGCCTGTAATCCCAGTACTTTGGGAGGAAGAAGTGGGTGGACTGCTTGAGCCAGGAGTTTGAGACCAGTCTGGGCAACATAGTAAGACCTTGCCTCTACAAAAAAAAAAAAAAAAAAAAAAATTAGGTGAGAGGATCTCTTGAGCCTGGGAGATTAAGGCTGTACTTAACCATGATCCTGCACTACACTCCTGACTGGGTGACAGAGTAAGCCTCAGAAAAAAAACAAAAAAAATTCAAGTCCCTATACATCCAGGTCCAGTAAACCTCAGTTCAATTCAAGAAGAACAAAATGTTATCCAGATTACAAATGAAGAATGTATTTATTTATAGATGACATGATTATCTAGGTAGAAATATCCAATGGAATTTACAAAAAGCAACAAACTAGGTGCAATGGCTCATGCTTGTAATCCCAGGACTTTGAGAGGTTGAGGCAGGAGGATCACTTGAGCTCAGGAGTTCGAGTCCAGCCTGGGCAGTAGAGTAAGGCCCCATCTCTACAAAAAGTTAGCTAGGTGTGGTGGCAAGCGTCTGTGGTCCCAGCTACACAGGAGGCTGAGGTGGGAGGATTGCTTGGGCCCAGGAAGCCAATGATGTAGTGTGCTGTGTTCCCACCACTGCACTGCAGCTTTGGTGACAGAGGGAGACCCAGTCTCAGCAATAACAACAAAAGCAACTAGAACTAATAAGAAAGCTTAGTGAAGTTGCAGAATACAAGATCAATATACAAAAACAAGTTGTATTTCCATACACCAGCAACACACTCTTGGAACTTGAAATTTTTAAAGATTACTAATTACAATAGCATAAAAAATGAAAATACTTGGGGATAAATCAGGGACAGAAGATTTAAAAGATCTCTACTGGAAACTGCAAACCATTGCTGGGAGAAATTAAAGACGATCTAAATAATAAATATATACCATATTCATGGGTTAAAAGATTCAACTTTATTAAGATGTTCTCCCCAACATGATCTATAAACTTAAGGCATTCACAATCAAAATTCCAGCTGCTTTGTTTTAGGTAAAATTTATAAACCAATTTTAAAATTAATATAAAATGAAACAGATTAAAAATGGCCAGAATAACTTTTAAAAAGAACAAAATTGGAGGATTAATACTATCTGATTTCAAATTTATATAAAGCTATGGCAATTCAGACAGTATAGTATCGATGTAAAAATAGAAGATCGAAAAATAGATCAATGGAACAGAATAGAAAGTCTTGAAAAGACCCATGTATATATGGACAATTGATTTTCAACAAAGTACAACAGCAATTTGGTTAAGATAAAATAGTCTTTTAAAGAGATGGTGCTATAGTAGTTGGGTAGCCAAACAGCAAAAAAAAACAAGGCAAAACAAAACAAAAAAACATAAAATAAAAACAAAAAACCCAAAAAACCAAAACAAAAATCAAACAACAACAACAACAACAAAAACCCTTGGATTCATACCTCACTTCATAATTAAAACTTAACTAAAAATGAACCCGGGATCTAAGTGTACAACTACACAACTTCTCAAGGAAAACTCTTGTGACTTTGGATTAGTCAAAAATTCTTTAGATTTAACAGCAAAAGCACAATCTATAAAAGAACAAATTGGTAAGTTGTACTACATCAAAGTTAAAAATTTCTGTTCTTCAAAAGACATCTAAGAAAATGAAAAGATAATCCATAGTAAGGGAGAAAACATTTATAAATCCTGTATATGATAAAGAACTTGTGTCCAGAAAACAAAGAATACTCAGAACTCAATTACAAGAAAACAATGCAATTTTCTAAATGAGCAAAAGATTTGGACACCAAAGAAGATAAACAAATGCCTGCCTCCACCCTCCCCCCTCCCCCAAAAAACACATGAAAAGATGCCCAACATCATTTGTCAGTACGTAAGTGCAAATTAAAGCCACAATAAGATAGCACACCTGTTAGAATGGCTACAATTAAAAAGAATGACCACACTAAGTGTTTGAGAGGTTGTGGAAGAACTAAAATAGTCTTATACTGCTGATGATAAGAATGTAAAATGGCACAACCACTTTGGAAAACAGTTTATTGGTTTCTTAAAAAGCTATATGACCCAACTATTCCACTTCTACATATTCATCCAAGAGAAAAGGAAGAATATGCCCATACAAACACTTATACAAGAACGTTCATGTCAGCTTTATTTTTAATAGTCAGCAATTTCAAACAATCTTAATGTCATTAACAAGTGAATAGGTAAACTAATTGCAGTAGATATGTGCATTATCTTGATGGTGGTGAAGGTTTTATAGGTATATACATATGTCGAAACTTATCAAACTGTATACTTTAAATATGTGCAGTTTATTGCATGCTAATTATTGCCCAGTAAAGGTGTGAAAAATTCAATTCAAGATAATTTCTTTTCTAGGCATTGTGGATGTTACAAATGCATAAAGAGAGTATGTGGTAGGGCAGTCATGTCCAGCAATATGAGGCCCAATGTGATTAAGGCAAGACGTTCATGCAGGGAGGTCAGGGAAGGCTTTCTGAAAAATGGATCTTGGATTGGACTTTTAAGGTCCAATTTGATGTCAGTGAGGGGCATAGGAAGACAGGGACCTTGAAGTCCTGCTAGCCCAGGGAAGTGGCTCAATCCTGAACTAATATCAATATTCTCTATCACATTTATGGCATATCATAGTTCAAAATACTTTTATTTAAATTATTTCATTTGTTTCTTTATGTACCACCTCCTATGAAAGTGATTGAGAGAGGCTTATATGAACACATACAATACAACAAGAGTTAAAGAAAATAGATGAAACACGTGGAATACAGACAATATAATGAAATTGTGATAAGATTTCACAAAGGATATATGATAAGGTTCTGAATCATAAGTTGGTAGAAGGATTAAAATTTGGCTCTGAACTTTCTAAAGGATGGAACAAAGAGAGAAGCATGATCATTGCAAAAAGTACCAAGCATTCTTTACCAATAACTTGGAAAAGGAAAAAAGGAACAACTTACCAAGCACTTTGTCTAGGTTCTCTCATTCAAACCTCACATACCCTGAACAGTGGGCCTGTCTTTCCTACAGATGGCAGAGATCAGTGATTTCTGGAGCTGTTATGGAGATGGTTAATATGTGGAAGTAGCTCCCTCTTTGTCTTGCATAAAGGAGGGAACTGCTGCTGGTCTTTAAATGAATCTTTTCACTGAGAAGGATTCAGAAAGAATCTAAAAAATTCTTTTCAGAGACAGAAAACCAGCTTTGGGGATGGGTGCAGTGGCTTACGCCTGTAATCCCAGCACTTTGGGGGGCCAAGGTGGGCAGATCACTTGAGGCCAGGAGTTTGAGACCAGCATGACCAACATGGCAAAACCCCATACATGCAAAACTTAGCCAGGTGTGCTGGTGGACATCTGAAATCCCAGCTACTTGGGATGATGAGGCAGGAGAGTCTCTTAAACTGGGAGGTGGAGGCTGCAGTGAGCAAAGATTGTGCCACTGCACAATTAACTGCAACAAAGCAAGACTCTATCTCAAAAAAAAAAAAAAAAGAAAGAAAAAGAAAAAGAAAAAAGGAGAAAAGAAAACCAGCTTTGGATCATCTCAATCTATGATTAGATCAAGACGATATGGAATTACTAATCCCCTAGCTTTCTTCTAGACACAAATGTAAATCCACCTCAGAGGAAGATACTATTATTACAATGTGAAAACATCTGAAAGTATTAGAGACGTAACAAAACAGGCATAACTATAGGGCCAAGGTTTGGGAGATGAAAACTCACAGAAGTGAGCCCAGTGTTGGGGGATGCTTTTCCCCTAGGGATATAATCTAAATTCACAAAAATTGATGTAAGTTTGGAAGACTGAGAGGCTGCAAATAAAGGTATTTTTCTCAGAGCCTGCTAAAGAAGGCTCTGGCAACCTCCTTTCCAGGCTTTGGGTTGGGATCTCAAGGTGCTACAACCTAGGAGTGAAATTGCCTTTGCAAAAATTATGACAGTGAGAGAAATCTGACAGAAAAATTATGACAGTGAAATAAATCTGACATAACTAATTCCATCTTTCCTGTAATTTTCAAGTTGCCCTTGTCCACTCCTGGGCATAAGCCAAGCTAACTATGGGAGGAATTTAGTTTATAGTTTAACTTTAAAACAAAGATGATAATACCCCCTTCCTGAAACTAACTTGCTCCTTGCTCAGGGACTGAAACTACCTGTGCAAAACTAAACTTAGCAATATGGTTAGAATTATAGTTCAGGAGTCATGTAGCCAGAGGTCACAAAATTTGTAACCTCCCCAATTTCTCCTATAGATAGCATCACTATTGTCAACCTAAGATTGGTATTTGAGGTATTTTCCAGACCCTGCATTTTGATGGACCAGCTGATGGTCCACCTGAACCAGTAACCCATACCAAGAAACTTGCCCGTTTGGTGTTGTGACCCCCACCCAGAAACTGACTAAGCATAAGAAGACAGCTTTGATCCCCTATGATTTCATCCCTGACCCAACCAATCAGCATTCTCCATTCCCTAGATCCCTGCCTTCCAAATATCCTTGAAAAGCCCCAGCCTCTGAGTTTTTGAGGAGGCTGATTTGAGTAACAATTACTCCCATCTATTTGCTCAGCTACCTAGCCCTATGATTATTAAACTCTTTCTCTGCTGTAATATCACTGTCTTGGTGGATTGGCTTTATCTGTGCAGTAGACAAGAAGAACCCACCTGGTGGTAACAGGAGAAATGGCAATTCATAAATAGGCTAGTTATACCAGGGACAGAAAACCAGCTTTAAATCATCTCAGTCTATGATTAGATCAAGCTAATATGGGATTACTAATCCCCTAGCTTCCTTCCAGAAGCAAATATAAATCCATCTCAGAGGAAGATAATATTATTCCAAGTTTAACATTATTTTTATAATTTTTCATATGCAATATCTGGAGCTCAAAGACAAATAACAACAAATGAGGAGACAAAATAATGTGATATAAAATAATGGAAAAAATAATGTTAGTTTCCAAAGAAAAATAACAGACAATAGAAATAGATATACAGGGAGTGCAGATAATAGAGTTATCAGATATAGGCTTTATAGTAACTATGAAAAATACATGCAAGGAAATAAAAAGCAAGACCATTTCAACAGAGAACTGGGAACTATAAAGAAACTTATTTGAAATTCTAGAACAGTAAAGATAATACAAATTTAGAGTTCAATGGATGAAACTCGACAGAGATTAGATATAGATAAAGGCAGAAAATATCCAGAAAAAAATAGGCAAAGAAATGGAAAATATAGAAAATCATACAAAACATAGAGAACACAGTGAAGAAGTCTGTATACATGTAATTGAATTCCCTGAAAAAGAGGCAAGAGAAACTGTGGGGCAGAAACAATATTCCTAGAGATAATAACTGGGAATTTTAAAAAGCTGATAAAACGTATAAGACCACAGATTTTAAAAACTCCACAACCCCAGGCAATCAAAATACAAAGAAAACACATCTAAGCACATTATAGTAAAATTGCTGAAAATTGAAGACAAAAGTATAATTTCAGAAACAATCAGAAGAAAAGAAAAACTACTTTCAAATGACTAAGATTAGCAACTGTCTTCTCAACAAAAACAGTGAAAGCCATAAAATAAGGAAACGATATCTTTGAATTGCTGGGAGGAAAAAACAACTATAAAGAAAAACAAGTACTGTCAACCAAAAGTTCTATAACCAGAGGAGAAATGCTTCGTAAATGATGGTGAATACATATATAATATACTCTATCAAAATCTCAACTGGCATTTTTTTTTTTGGAGAAATTAATGAATTGATCTGTCTTAGTCAGAGTTTTCCAGAGAAACAGAACAAATAGTATATATGGATTATAGAAGCTGAGACGTCTTGAGATCTGCAGCTGGAAAGCTGGAGACCCAGGAAAGCCAACAGCATAGTTCTAGTTTCAGTATAAAGGCCTGATAATCAGGAGGGCCAATTTTATAAGTTCCAGTCTGAGTACAAGTCTGAAGGCAGGAGAAAACCGATGCCTCAGCTTGAAGAGAGTCAGGCAGAGAGAGTGAATTCTCCATTCCTCAGGGTTGTTTTGTTGTTTTTGTTTTTGTTTTGGAGACAGAGTCTCACTCTATCACCCAGGGTGAAGTGCAGTGGTGCAATCACAGCTCACTGCAGCTTCGACCTCCTGGGGGCTGAGGTGATTCTCCCACCTCAGCCTTCTTGGTAGCTGGGACTACAGGTTCACATCACCACACTTGGCTAATTTTTTATATTTATTTTAGAGATGGGGTTTCACCATGTTGCCCAGACTGGTCTTGAACTCCTGAGTGCAAGTGATCCTCCCACCTCGGCCTCCCAGATTGCAGGGATTACAAGTATAAGCCACTGTGCCCAGCCTCAGAGCTTTTATTCTATTCAGGCCTTCAGCAAGTCGGATGAGGCCCACCTACATTGGGGAGGAAAATCTGCTTTACTCAGTCTACTGATTCAAATGTTAACCTCATCCAGAAACACCATTATAGACATACCCAGAATAATGTTTAACCACATTTCTGCATATCCTGTGACCCAGTCAGGTTGACACATAAAATTAACATCACATGATCTTAAATTCATATGAAATTAAGGGAACCCAGAAGAGCCAAAATAATCTTGAAAAAGATAAACAACGTTGGAAGACTCACATTTCCCAGTTTCAAACTTATTACAAAGCTACGGTAATTAAGACAGGTTCATACTGGTAAAAGACTAGACATGCAGATCAATGAAATAGTGTTGAGAGCCCAGAAATAAATCCTTACATTTATGGTCACTTGATTTTTCAACAAGGTTGACATTACTATTCAATGGGGAAAATAATAGTCTTTCCAACAAATGGTGTTGGGACAATTGGATATCCATAAGTAAAAGAATGATGCTGGACCCCTATTCACAACATATACAAAAATTGACTCAAAATGGCTGGGCCTGGTGGCTCATTCCTGTAATCTTAGCACTTTGGGAAGCTGAGGCAGGCAGATTGCTTGAGCCCAGGAGTTTGAGACCAGCCTTGGCAATATGGTGAAACTCCATCTCTACAAAAAATATAAAATATTAGCTGGGTGTGGCAGCGTGTGCCTGTAGTCTCGCTACCCAGGAGGCTGAAGTGGAAGGATCACCTGAGCCTGGGAGAGTGAGGCTGCAGCGAGCTGTGATCGTGCCACTGCACTCCAGCCTGGGTGACAGAGTGAGACCCTATCTCAAAAAAAAAAAAAAAAAAAAAAAAAAAAAAGCCGAAGTAGAAAATTTATATAAGAAAGCAGTAATTATTTATGACCTTGGATTAAGCAAAGCTTTCTTAGATATGACACTAAAAGCAGAAGCAACATGAGAAAAAAATAGATAAATTGGAGTTCATGAAAATTTTAAACTGTATGCTTTAAAGGACACCATTGGCCGGGCATGGTGGCTCACACCTGTGATCCCAACTCTTTAGAAGGCTGAGGCAGGCAGATCACCTGAGGTCAGGAGTTCAAGACCAGCTTGGCTAACGTGGTGAAACCCCATCTCCACTTTTTAGTTGAATTTTTAATGCAAAAATTAGCCAGGCATGGTGGCCTATGCCTGTAATCCCAGCTACTTGAGAGGCTGAGGCAGGAGAATTGCTTGAACTCGGGAGGCGGAGATTGCAGTGAGCCGAAATCATGTCACTGTGCTCCAGCCTGGGTGACAGAGTGACTCCATCTCACACACATAAAAAAAGGACACTATCAAGAAAGTAAAAGACAATTGACAGAATGAAAGAACATATTTGCAAATTATATTAGATGAGGAACTGACATAGTTTGGATATTTGTCCCCTCCCAAATCTCGTGTTGAATTGTAATACCCAATGCTGGAAGTGGGGCCTGGTGGGAGGTGTTTGGATTATGGGAGCAATCTCTTATGGCTTGGTGCTGTGTTCATGACAGTGAGTGAGTTCTTGCGAGATCTGGTTGTTTATAAGTGTGTGACACCTCCCCATCAGCTCTCTATCTCTTGCTCCTGCTTTTGCCAAGTGAAGTGCCTGCTCCTGTTTCACCTGCTGTGAGTAAAAGCTTCCTGAGGCCTCCCCAGAAGCCAAGCAGATGTCAGCACCATACTTGTACAGCCTGCAGAACCGTGAGCTAATTAAACCTGTTTTCTTTATAAATTATCCAGGCTCTGGTATTTCTTTTTTTCTTTGAGATGGAGTCTCGCTCTGTCGCCCAGGCTGGAGTGCAGTGATGGGATCTCGGCTCACTGCAAGCTCCACCTCCTGGGTTCATGCCATTCTCCTGCCTCAGCCTCCTGAGTAGCTGGGACTACAGGTGTCCGCCACCATGCCCGGCTAATTTTTTTGTATTTTTAGTAGAGACGGGGTTTCATGGGTTAGCCAGGATGATCTCGATCTCCTGACCTCGTGATCTGCCCACCTCAGCCTCCCAAAGTGCTGGGATTACAGGCTTGAGCCACCGCGCCCAGCCTCTGGTATTTCTTAATAGCAGCACAAGAATAGCCTAATACAGGAACTTAGCCTACAGAAAATGTAAAGAACATTTAAAACTCAATGATAAAAAGACAATCCAGATTGAATAGACGTCTCACCAAACAAACAAAAAGATGTATGAATGGCCAATAAGCACATGAAAAGATGCTCAACATCATTAGTCATTAAGGAGAGTCAAATCAAACCTACAATGCAGTAACACTACACATCCACTAGGACGGCTCAAATATAAAAACATAGCCAACAATAAGTGTTAATGAGGATGTGGGGAAGTTGGAACCCCCATACATTGCTTTATAATCCCATTGCTAGTGGGATTGTAAAATGGTGCAGAAACTTTAGAAAACAGTCTGGCAGTTTCTCAAAATGTGAAACATGGAATTACCATATGACTTAGCAATTGCACACCCAGGTATTGAAAGAGAGTTGAAGAGATGCCCACACAAAAACATGGACACAAAAGTTCATAGCAGTATTATTCATGATGGTCAAAAAGTGGAAACAATGCAAAATCCTTTAATTGATGAATGTATAATGAAATGTGGTACATACAATAGAATTATTCAGCAATAAAAAGGAAGGAAGAACTGATACATGCTACAACGTGGATGCACTTTGAAAACATTAAGCTAAGTGAAAGAAGCCAGTCACAAAAGCTACATAGTGTATGATTCCATTTATATGAAATGCTTATAATATGATTCCATTTATATGAAACATTCAGAACAGGCAAATCTATAGGGACAAAAAGTGAACCAGACTTCCAGCGAAGGAATGGGAAGAATCAGGAATGACTGCTAATGTGTATGAGGCTTCTTTCTGGATGATGAAAATGTTCTGAAATTAGTGATGCTGGTTGCACAACTCTGTGAAACTACTAAAAACTGCTGAATTGTATACTTTGAAAGGATGCATTTTATGGGTATGTGAATTATGGCTCAATAAAGCTATTATGAAAAAACAAAGATGAAATAAAAACATTTTCAGGTAATCAAACATTAGAGGAAAGTAGAAATAGTTATTTAATTCACAATGATTTTAGAACAAAATGATTTGGCTTGTTAGAAGATGATTGCATTCACATCTACTTTCATTACTATTGTTAATCAAAAAAGAGCTTGCTCACTGAATTTGGTCCTGAAGTTTTCATGTCATATTCTCTTATGACTTGTTTTGGTATTAGATTCCTGTTATCATTTTAGAGCAACTTTACAGTCTTCCGAAACAGACTGGTAAGAACTGGGATTAATCACAGTATATTTTGTTGTTTCTGTCTGGGTTACTATTATGAACACTTTATCAGGTAGTTGTCTTTTAAAAATCATATAGTTAAAGGGTGAAAAGTTGCTTGCAGTTGTCTAGCCTCTCTGATCTAAGCTCTTTTTGTTAGGGAAAGGCATTGAATGTGGCACAGGAATATATAAAAATAAAATTAGCAATTGTTAATAATAGCTAATTTTTATTTTTTTCTTAAGTATTAAAAAAATAGAGATGTGGTCTCTCTATGTTGCCCAGGCTGGTGTCAAACTCTTAAGCTGAAGGGATCTGCCCACCTTGGTCTGCCCAAAGTGCAGGTGTTAGCCACTGCTCCCAGCAACTAATAGCTTACTCTTTCTAGTGCTTACTAATGTGTCCAGCTCTCTTCTCTGTGCTTTGCCTGTATTTTCTCATTTCACTCTCATAAATACTTATGAAGCAGGTGATATTGTTATTTCCACTTCACAGATGAGGAAACCGAATCAAAGAAGAATCAAGTAACTTATTCAATTATTTTAATAATCATTCAAAGTCACATAGCTAGTAAGTTGCAGAGCCAGGAATACAAACACACCGTGTGACTCCATAGTCTGCATGTTTTCCAGAACACTGTACTGCCTCCCAAGTATTTAAACTTGGAGTCAGAGACCTGGGATGAATTCTAGGTAGTTCCATTTTCTGGTTCTATGAGCTTAGGCAAACCACCAAATTTCCCTTTGCCTTGGTTTTATAATCATAATACAGAAATAATGATATCTGCTCTGTCTTATAGGGTTTTTGTGGGTATCAAATTGTAGAAGTACTTTGTAAAGCATTACACGACCAACTGGCTCACTGGACTGGGGTTGAAACTCCCCTGCTCCCTGCCTCCAAGAAACCCAGCCAGTAGAGCTAGCTCCCCTTCCCCTACAAGTATTCATTTGCCTCCATTGAATTACAGTGGGGCTGAAGAACTTTCCGGGGAAAAGGCTTGAACTCTGTTCACACTTGGGATTCAACACTCATAGACATGGCTGATAGATCAGAGCATACAGAATCCAGATTACAGGGGGTTAATGGCAACCCCTACCCCTTAAAGAGGATTCACCTTGAGAAAGAAAGGAGTGTGACATGTGAGCTGTGCTCAGTAACAGGAACCAATGTCACTGATATTGATGAATTCCAGTCCCATGTTACGAGAAACTCCTCCAAACCAACCACTGTGGAGGTATGTGGGCATCCTGGGGCCAAGCAGGTCTCAGAGTGTACATTGAGAAAGCTGCTTCACTGAACTCTGCAACACTTTGGACTCAATCTCCCTATTGGGGTGAATGTGACCTTGCAAAATTTTTTGGCAGGAGCAATTTAGCACTGAGAAGCTGCTGAGGAGAACCCTCTTCTCACCACCAGTGGGGTCACACATGGAGCTTGCAATAGCTAGCTCAGCCAGCCCTGAAAGCACAGACTGCGTCATGGGCTTGGAAGAAACATCCCTTTGAGAACTCTCAAAACACTCTAGGGACAGACTCCGCAAGAGCCTGCTATGTTTATATGAGCAGATGGAACGACAGAATTTCAAGATTTTTTATTTCTAATTTTTAATCACAGGCTGTGGAAATATGAACATTCAGGTTATGCTATTCCAAATTATTTTTATTATTTTATTGTGGGAAAACAGAATTCAGTTAACTAGGATTAAGCAACAAAATCCACTTCCTTGTGGGATCATCTCTCTGGGCTAGGAAGAAGGATGGAGACTTTTCAAGGCAGAGATTGCTCCATGGAGGAAAACACCTTCTCTTCATTTTCATGAGTAATAAGTTTCCCAAGAGGATATTTTTTGGAAGTTGAAGGCAGAATTTAAATGGAAAACCCCACCCACTGTTGCTGGAAGCAACTTCTCTTCATCCTTTCTTTGACTTTTGATGCTTCCCTGGATCTGATTATTTAGCGGTGGGCAAAGGCTGGAGATAAGAAGCCAAAAGATAAGATTTCAGTGTAAGAATTCATGTCATTTTCATTTCAAGTACCATATATAAGCTTTTTCAGGGACACAAACTCTAGTTGCTCTTATTCTGGGGCAAGCTTGGACCTGCCAGGCCTTAGCCTGCCTTTCTTTGCCAGTTTTAAAATCCATGTAGTAAGTGTGTGTGCTGTAAGTCTTTGTGTGTATGAGTGTGTGTGTGTGTCTGTGTGGCTGTTGGCTCATCCTAAACTTTTTACTGGCATCTTAGGCTTCTGCAAGTAGAAGATTCTCTACATTAGGAGTCCCCAACTCCTGGCCCACAGACCAGTATCCATCTGTGGCCTGTTAGAAACCAGGCTGCGGCCGGGTGCAGTGGCTCATGCCTGCAATCCCAGCACTTTGGGAGGCTGAGGCGGGTGGATCACGAGGTCAGGAGATCGAGACCATCCTGGCTACCACGGTGAAACCCCGTCTCTACTAAAAACACAAAAAAGTTAGCCGGGCATGGTGGCGGGTGACTGTAGTCCCAGCTACTCGGGAGGCTGAAGCAGGAGAATGGCCTGAACCTGGGAGGCAGAGCTTGCAGTGAGCTGAGATTGCGCCACTGCACTCCAGCCTGGGCAACGGAGTGAGATTCCTACAATTAAAAAAAAAAAAAAAAAAAAGAGAAAGAAAGGAAGGAAGGAAGGAAGAAAGAAAGAAAGAAAGAAAGAAAGAAAGAAAGAAAGAAAGAAAGAAAGAAACCAGGCTGCACAAAAGGTGAGTGGTGGGTGAGTGAGCGGAGCTTCATCTGTATTTACAGCCACTCCCCATCCCTTGCATTCCCACCTGTGCTCTGCCTTCTATCATATCAGTGGCAGCATTAGCTTCTCATAGGAGCACAAATCCTATTGTGAACTGTGCATGCGAGGGATCTAGGTTGCATGCTCCTTATGAGAATCTAATGCCTGGTGATCTGTCACTGCCTCCCATCACCCCCAGATGAGGCTGTCTAGTTGTAGAAAAACAAGCTCAGGACTTCTAGTGATTCTATATTATGGTGAGTTGTATAATTATTTCACTGTATATGACAATGTAGTAATAATAATAAAAATAAAGTGCACAATAAATGTAATGTGCTTGAATCATCCTGAAACCTAATCCCCCAACTCCTGTTTGTGGAAAAATTGTCTTCCATGAAACTGGTCCTTGGAGCCAAAAAGGTTGCAGACTGCTGCTGTACATCACCCCTACCAGGAGCGAAAGGCCCTTTTCTGCAGGTCAGCTTTCAGTCTTCCATCCATCATCCCTTACAGAGCTTTCTTCTCATTATGTGACCCCTAAGTGAACTGAGCAGCCCATTGCTAAATCCCAAAGTGGTCAGCATCATGCTATAACCTGACCTCACCCAGTTGAATGCATCATTAACTCCGTGTTCAAGGAGAAAGCAATGCTTTCCATTAAAGAAGGAATTTGAGAATCTCTGTGACTTATAATGAGTTGACTAAATAGCATATAGAATCAAAGTTTACCTATAGCAGAGTCTAAATTCATTGAGCTTTCTGGAGCTTTATCTATAGCAGTCTAAATTCATTTGCTCCTAGCAAAGTCTAAATTCATTCTAAACACTTTTAAAGTGTTTAGAATCCTTCTCCCTTCTAACATCCCTTCTGCATTAGTCAGGTTAGGCTAAGTTATGCTGTAGAAGCAAACAACTCCTTAATGTCTCTCAGCAGCATATTACAACAAAAGTTATTTCTCACTTATTTTATATATGGAATAGATGTTAGCATGGGGACTCTCCTCATCATGGGTACTCAGGGACAGGCTGCAGGAAATGCTATCATCCTGTAATAATGCTGCCATCTCAACATGGCAGGGGATGAGAGCGTGTGGACGATTGTGTGCTGGCTCTTAAATGCTTCCTCCAAGCATGACATGTGTTTCTTTCACTTATATTTCATGGGTCTAAACAGCCACATGGCCACGTCTAACTTCAATGGAACAGTGAAGTGCAATTTTCCTGTGTTCCAAGAAGTGGAAGACTATAAATGTGAGCGAACAACTGTAATGTCTATCATACCTTTAAGTGGATATCCAGCCTTGAATACCTTCAGGTTTAAAAGTCTTTATTCTTGTGGTGATATTAACCTGCCAAATGCAGATTTCAAGTCATCCTGAACACTTCTGACAGCAAGTATCTTACTCACGATTTGTTTGTTTATTTAACAAGCTGCTACACTGTGCTGAGCAGTGTGAGCAAAAGAGAAGAACATAAGATCTGTTCCTTTGCGGTCCCATGATCTTAGCCCAGGAGAGAAAGAGAGAGAAGACTAAGTGCCACAAAAGAAGTTCAAATTGCTACATTGTTTAGAGGTGACAGAAATTCCTTGCAGCTTTTGGGAATGGCTTCAAGGAATTGGCCTTGAAGTACTGCTAAAAAAATTTTTAATATAAGTCTCAACCTCTCTTTCTAAATTGGTGTTTGTAGAATTCTTTTATTCTTTGTTTTGCAAATACAAAATAGCTTAAAGATGAAAATAAAAGCCTGCCAAGCCTGTAATCTTATTCCTTCAAAATAAGCATTCTTAAAAAGGTGTGTGTGTGTGTATTATACATATGTACACACACATGCTTGTATATGCATATATGTATACGTATACATACATATACAAGTAATCTGCTTTTGACAGTCAGCAACATATGCCATGTTTCTATGTTGAAGCAATAAAGGGTGGCTAGTGTTTGGCTGGTGGCAAGAACATTTCAGATCCAGCTGAACAAAGGCATAGAGGCACGAGGTGAAGATGAAACGCTCAGTTTTGCTGGTACCATGGTGTGTGGAAGTGTAGAAGAGAGAAAGCTGGGAAGGTGAATGGATTGGGTCTCAGAGAATGTGCAGTGCCAGGTAGGGGAATTTCAACAATTTTCAGTGGGCAATAGTGAAACTAAAGATTTATTTAAATTTACAACAACTTTTCTAAAAGCCTTGCATTTTGTGTAACTTGGAAACTACAGTTAAGCTATAGAGAAGAAAAACTCCCATGATCTCACCACTCAAATATAATCTTGTTTACATCTCAGCATTTATATTTCTAGGTCATTTTCAACACTTGTGCCCATTTTATCTTTTACAAAAGTGGGATCCTACTGCATATGCCATCTGTAACCTGATTTTTTTAAACCTAAAATTTTATAAAAGTTTTTTTTAAGAATGTAAATATAAACTATTTTGAGTGGTGGAATAGCATTCTATTACATGGACTTTTACCCATAGAAATAACCAATTAAAGATCACACAAAAGGAAAAGGCAATTGAATTATCCTCCTCCTTAAATACATTTCATTTACCCGGTTTTGAAATTAAAAATTGATTCATGAACATTTAATGAACATTAATTTCATGAACATATACATTCTATAAACCCCTCCCACCCACCCAGCACACTGGTTTGCAAAAGTAGAACAAAAGAGCAATGGGTTGTGGGGAGAGGAGGGAGGAACTTTCCTTATCAGAAACCAAAAATGATTTGGTGGCTGAGGAATAATATGATCAGACTTGTGCATTTAGAAGAATCTCCTAGATGAGGGAGAGGGATTTTAAAGGGGAATGAAACTGGAAGAGAGTCTATAAGATAGACGGGATAGGGATCATTTTCCTTCTTGGACAGAATGAGGCAGGTGGCACAGAGAAAGTAAGTGGCTTGTTCAAGGTAGCAGGATATGGCTGCTCTAGGGATAAGACTATGATATCCTCATCCACAGACCCAGAACTCTCTCCTGTGCTGGCCTAATCGCAGATTCTGTTTCCCTGGCTTTCTATGTCCAGACGGGTGGTCATGGCATCACTTTTTGGGTTTTTACTCTTACGCTGGGAACACATGCAAAGCGGATCAGTATTTAATAATGCCATTGGATGCAGGCCACATCTCAGCCTGTGGCCATTGCCTGAGCAAAAATGAGAAATATTTGGCAAAGATCTTTGGGCAAATAGCCTGGGAGACAATTTGACCTTGTACATAATTAGATTTGTGAACCAGTCTAATTACATAGTAGTAATTATACGACTAGACTCACACCAGTACTTTCCACCACCAAATGTGTGAGATTTTTTCTCACACTAACCAATTCTTCATTCTCGGTGGACACCAAATGGATGGCTACAACTCAATTAAAGTCTGACACTATTTACCAGGGGATAGCATCAGATCCCACGGGTTAAGGGTTCAATCTCACAAGACTGCTCCCATTTCAGACAGCAATGACAAGTCCCAGTTATCACCTGTGCTTGTGACCAAACAGCCATAAATCGGAGGTTCCCATGACACCGTCTTCTGGTTTGATCATATGCTAAAATGGCTCACAGAAACCCGGAAAATAATTTACTTATCAGATTACCATTTATTATGAAAGGATACAACTCAAGAACAGCTAGATGGAAGAGATGCATTGGGCAAGGTATGTGGAAAGGGGCACAGAGCCTCCTTGCACTCTCTGGGGCACCCCCCTCCCAGTACCTGCATGTGTTCACCAACCCAGAAGCTCTCCAAACCTCTTCCTTTAGGGTTTTTGTGGAGGTTTCATTACAGAGGCATGACTGATTAAATCATGAGCCATTGATCATTGACTCAGCCTTCACTCTCCCTCCTCTTCCTGGAGGTGGGATGGGGTGGGGTGGGGTGGAGTGAGTAGGGCTGAAAGCTCCAACCCTCTTATCTCATGGTTGATTCCCTGGCAAACAGCTCCCATCCCTAGGCTATCCAGGAACCCCCAGCTGTCAGTCACGCATTAGCATAAAAAAGACACTATCATTGGTGAGATTCCAAGGGTTTTAAAAGCTGCCAAGAAAGGGAGAGGGTTATGTCACACCAGTCAAATAAAATTCACTATTTCAAAAAATGCTTACTAAGCTCCTGTCCTGTGCCAGGTTCTAAGGGGAATTCTGACATGGATAATACTCAGTTCTAGTGCCCAGGGAGTTCACAGCCTGGTGAAGGAGACACAACCAGGGTGCAGGGAAGGATCGCCTGGGTGCCATCAAAGGGGGACTAGCAGCACTCCTAGGAGCACAGGAGAGGGGAGATTAACACTGTCCAGAAATCCGAAAATCTCTTTGTAGGTGTGGAGAGTGGACCTGGATAGGAGGAAAGGGAGGGTGCTATTTTAAGAGTACAGTAGTCTCCCTTTATCTGTGGTTTCACTTCCTGTGATTTCAGTTACTGATGTCAACAGTGGTTTGAAAATATTTATTACATGGAAAATTCCGGAAATAAACAATTCATAAGTTTAAATCGCGTGCTACTCTGAGCAGCGTGATAAAGTCTCGTGCCATCCCGCTCCGTCCTGCCTGGAACGTCAGTCCTCCCTTTGTCCAGCACATCCGACTGTCACAGTACAGCAGTGCTCGTGTTCAAGTCACCCTTATTTCACTTAGTAACAGCCCCACAGCACAAGAGTAGTGACGCTGGCATATTGTTATAATTGTTCTATTTCATTATTTGTTATTCTTGTTAATCTCTTTTTGTGTTTAAACTTCATCATAGATATGTATGTATAGGAAAAGAAAAGACATCGGATACATGGGGTTTGGTACTATTTGCAGTTTTAGGCATCTACTGGGCATGATCCACTGATCAATGGTCTTGGAACGTGTCTGCCATGGATAAGGGGAGTCTACTGTATTGATTCTGATTAATGCCTGAGAATGGGATGTTATTTCATTCACACGAAAGCCTTTTTCCTTTCTTCCATTCTTTCTTCCTTTTTAAAAAAATCTCCTTCAGAAAAAAAAGCAACCCTGGATATATGAGACAGGGGGCAGGGTGACACAGGGGAAATGAACCACAGTCCTTTACCTGGATCTACTCAGAAGACTCTGTAGCTACTATTTCCCCAACATGTACCATGCCATGTATTTATTTGCATACTCATGTTCTTGTGACTCAAAGTTGATGTTCTACAGGTTGTGGGAGGTCCAGGATCCTGACTCTTGGGAGGCAGTTGCAGTTCAGAACTGGCTTTCTCTTGTGGTTCTTTTTCCTGCAATTGTACAGGAGGCTTGGCTTAGAAAGTGAGACCCTGGCCCTTCTTCTCTCCTCCCCATTCCTGTCTGCAGCCCTGTGGGATCAGTAGCACCCTAGGTCCCTTGGGAGCCCTGAAGTTGTATTTACATAGCTTGTTCCCATTGATTTGCATGAATTATTACACGAAAGAACAATCAGTGGTCCTCTTTCTTCTAGCGGCTTCCAGAACCACCTGCTCTTTGGTCCTGTCCAGTAACTATGTGGATGCTGAATGTGGAGGCTACCAGGGTCTCCATCAATCACCTCTCCCGGCTTTATTTTTGCTGGTGAACTCCTAGTCAGGCTTCAAATTTCAGATCGAATGTCACTTCCAATGGAAAGCCTTCCCGCACCTTCCAGCACTGTGCCAGCACTGAGGGAGATTCTGCCTCATCTGGCTGTTGCCACAGGCTCCATCCTTCTGCTAATAGCACCTGTCTTAGTTTGCTTTTGGTTTCTTATAACAGAATACCTGAAATTCGGTAATTCATAAAGAAAAGGAATTTATTTCTTATAGTTATGGAGGCTGGGAAGTCCAAGGTCAAGAAGCCACATCTGGTGAGGGCTCTCTTGTTGGTGGAGACTCTGCAGAGTCCCGAGGTGGCACAGAGCATCATATGGAAAGGGGGCTGAGTATGATAGCTCAGCTTTGTCTTCTTGTTATAAAGCCACCAGTTCCATTCCCATGATAACACGTGAATCCATGAATAGATGAGTCAATTTGTAAGGGCAGAACCCTCAAGACCCAATCGCCTTTTAAAGGTCCCACCTCTCAATACTGCCACACTGAGGATTCAGTTTCAACATGAGTTTTGGAGGGAATGTTCAAACCATAGTGGTACCCATGACACAGTGTTGCCATTTATCTGTTTGCAAGTGTATCTCCACTCTACTGAGTCATTAAAGCACAAGGACTGTGTCTTAATTTATTTTAAAATAGCTTTTTAAATATATAATTAACATACCATAGATTATCTGTTTAAAGTGCACAGTTCAATTTTTTTTTAAAATATAGACACAGAGTTGTGCAACCATCACCGTATCTAATTTCAAAACATTCTGTTACTCTCCAAAGAAACATTGTATTCCTTAGTAGTCACTCCCTTTCCTCCCACCTACCCTATTCTTAACTCTTGGCCCTGGGCAACCATTCATCTATATTCTGTGTCTATAAATTTGCCTTTTCTGGACATTTTACATAAATGTTTTCATAGTAATTTATTTTTTGTACACTCTATTCTGCCATTCAGTAGGTGCTTAGGAAATGTTTGTTCGATGAATGAATGAATGTACTAAAGATTGAGAAACTGCTCGGAAGCATGGCACCGGGGAAAGAACACTGGACCAAAAGCCAGAAGACCTGCACTCTAGGCCTGGTTATGTCATTTATTTATGTGACTTAGGGAAAATCACTTGACCTTTCTGACTCTCAGCTTTCTAGTCTGTAAAGGAGGGATAATAATATCTGCCCTCCTTATTTCAAAAGTCCACAGTAAGTGTCAAATGAAAAAAATCACTTGGAAATATTTTGTATAGCTCTAAGCAGGCTGTACAGATGTAAGAATAATTTATGTTTGTGTTTACTCTCATCCCTTGAAATGCCTATAAAAATAAATCACTTATTACACGAATGACACAGGGAGAAGGAAAAACGACAGAATGCCAGTCTAAGGAGATCAACCGGTGGGATATGGGCTCCTGGAATGACTGCAGTTAACTCAGGGAAAAGAGCTAACAAATGCCCTGGTTATCCCATATCCATTACCACATGCATTTCCCAGCCAAATGGGAAGATAAAAATCTGTTCTTGAGTGAAAATTAAACTCAATTCACTGGAAGAAAAATGATCATATAATTTCCTCTTATCTTTTTGCTCTTAGGAAATTCTAATTAATATGCTAATTACTTTCTGTTTTGCAGGGCCTTTGCATCCATCGCAAAGAGGGGAGATTCAGGTTTAAGAGTGAGCTCTTTATTGCCTCACACAGAAGTGGAAGTGGAGAAGGCGCTCTGGTCCATGGTGGCTCAGTCTCTTTCTCTCCCTTTAGGTTTAGAGGACTTTGTAGGGGGAATGTGAGTATATTTATTTCTCAAATGTGAAATTCAGGCTCTGCAGAGAGATATACAGGACAGAGATGGGATGAGATTATTAGAATAAAACCTCTGAATCTAATAAGGAGTAGTTTGGAGAAAAAAAAACAGTCTTGCATGTGAAGATTTATCTTTAGATAAACTTTTCTTCCACCCAACATTTTTGTAAAACTCCCCAAGTTCCATCCTTTCGTAGAGGTTAGCAGAGCCTCAGACCTTGGTCTGGTCCAGGAGAGAGTTTGGATAAAAATATATGAATCTGGACAAAAGGGCCAGCCCCACTTCCTTCAACCTCTTAAAGTCTGAGACTTGGGGCTTTCCCAGAGGTGGGCCAGTGAGCCAGGTCTCCCCACTGTTTCCACCTGGCCTTTGGGCACTGCCTTCCAACTTGTCACCTTGTTTTTCCCATTCCCCTGATCATCTGATCAGCCTACTGCCTCCTTTCCCAATAAGGTCATGCTCTTCTCTTCCTCTGCTCCTATTCCAGCTATTTCCCCCATAGCCACTGCTTCCTTCTAATCCAGGGTTTCTTACCCTCAGCACTATTGACCTTAGGTCATATAGTTCTTTGTGATGAGGGGCTGTCCTGTGGCCCATAGGATGTTTAGCAGCATTCCCAGCCCATTCCACTAGATACCAATAGCACCTCCCAGTTATGACAACCAAAAATATCTCCAGACATTGCCCAGTACAGATGGGCATGAAGTATGAAGTATGAAGTCACCTTATTTAGATCCCCTAAACCAGTCCTTCCTCCCTTCACCTGGAGCTCTTGTTTATTAAACATTTACCATGGAGAAGACACTGAATTAAATCTTTCATGCGTTTTATGCTGATGGTTCTCAAAATTTAATGAACATAAGCATCACCTTGGAAGGTTCTTAAACTACATATTCTAATTCAGTCATTTTTTCGGGGAAGGGCTTGAGATTCTACTTTACTTTTATTTATTTTTTTTGAGACAGGGTCTTGCTCTGTCACCCAGGGTGTAATGCAGTGGCAAGATCATGGCTCACTGCAGCCTTGACCTCCCAGGCTCAAATGATCCTCCTGCCTCAGCTTCCCGAGTAGCTGGGACCACAGGCATGTGCCATCACAACGAACTAATTTTTATTTATTTTTGTAGACAGGGTCTTGCCATGTTGCCTAGGAGGATCTCAAACTCCTGGGCTCAAGCAATCCTCCCACCTTGGCCTCCCAAAGTGCTGGGATTACAGATGTGAGCCACTGTACCCAGCCCAAGATTGTACATTTCTAACAAGGTCCCAGATAATGCTATCACTGCTGGCTCATGGGCCACACTTGGTGAGCAAAGCTGCAGGTCATCACATCCTCATGGTCTTATGAGGACTCTATTTCACAAGTGAGGAAGGTGAGCCTCAGAGGGCTCATATGTGGCTCGATCACCTTTTGAACCCAGGTCTGCCTGCCTCCAAAGCTTGTACTCATAACTTGATTCTCAACTGATGTTGGGCCAAGGTTCCTAGGTTCTCTCCTTGCCCTTCCTTCTGAAGTAATAACGCTGTGATAAGCTCATCGGAGTCTGAGGCCCAGGCACATGTTTGCCTGAACTATCCATGTTATATGATTCCTTCCTCAGACAGAGTGAGCTACTCACGATCCCAGGTGTACCCTGAGGCCAGCCAAGGTGTATCCATGACCTCATGCCTCTGTTCCAGCCTGCCCTTTAACAGCTCATCCCACCTGCCTGCCCTCCCCGCCTATCTGCAGACAGTAGTCTAGGATTTCAGCTGCCCTGGGGGCTCATTTTCCCTCTCAGCTTCCTGCTTTAGCTGTCTCCTGCCTCCCACTCACCTATTACTCCAGCACTCTCACCTGGTCTTCTTTTCTGTCTCATCACTGCCTCTTGACATCTTTATCTCATAGTAGTTAGTTAGGGGTTCTTGGTAATGCCCTAAATCCACATGGTGGGAAGGGGGGAGTGGTGGAAGAGAGTGCGCTGTGGGGCTGTGCCTACTTCTGGAGGGTAAGACTCAGGCCCTCCAGGAACAAAGGATTCAGGCTGGTGGCAGCTATAGCCAAGCAGACTGCTGGCCAGGGATTGCAAAGGAGTATTTTGTTTGCTTAAGAAAATAAACAACACTGAGTATGAGATGGAGGGAGGGGGTGTTGGTGCCAGAGAGATTGGGAAGAGTCTGCCAAGGGTGTGTTCTACTCACTCTCCTCTTTTCTTTCATCTCCACTGAGCTGGAGGCAGTTATCCTGTCCCCCACATCACATTCCTACTCCCGTTTCCCATGCCTGGACCCAGGTTGGGCAAACTCTTCCTGTAAAGAACCAGATAGGAACTATTTTAGGCTCTGTGTGCCATATGGTCTCAGTCACAACTACTCATCTCTGCCTCTGTAGCACGAAAGCAATTAGCAACAATATGTCAACAAACATATGTGACCCCATGAAAACTTTATTTATTATGGATACGGAAACCTGAAAATAATGTCTTTCTTTTGATTTTTTCCCCAATCATTAAAAAACGTAAAAACTACTCTTAGGTCGCAAGGTTAAGCCATTCTCAGCTTAGCAGCGGCAGGCTGGATTTGGCTTGTGACCTACAGTTGGCCAATCCCTGATTCCCAAAATGTATTCCTCAGGGATGTGGGCAAATACTTATGGGAAATGCTGGATTAAACAGAGTTAAGAAGCATCAGACATTTCCAGGACGGGCTAGCACATGCCAGGGCTCTCTAACTGACCTCATTAGGATTCATCTGTTTCATGGAGGATCTTGCAAGACAAGAATTCCTCAAACCTAGAGTCTGAGGACTGTGCTTTGGGAAACACTGCTCTGCTTGATGCCCTCACTGGGCACATGGTAGAATCTAGAGCTGAGTGCCTTGCTAGCTGGAGATAGGGTCAGAGCTCTTGACTGCCCTGGCAGTCTTGACACATCGCGCTGTCTGTGTCCCCTGAGTGGTTCAGAGCCACACAGGCCAAGACTAGCCCACCAGAGCACCAGGCCTCCCAGCTTTCTGGGCTTGTCCATGCATACATTTCCTTATTCTTCCTGGTTTCCAGAACCTAAGGAGAGGCACATTTTGGTTGAGTGATTATAACCCTAGGGACCATGGGTAGCTGCATGTCAGGAAACACTCCTCAACTTCCTGGCCCTGATGGATTAAAGGAGAGGTACTTACAGGTTATTTCTTCGCTGTGGACTACTGTCCCAGCATGAATAGGGCATCATTATTGAATTATTTTGACAGGAAGGAGACTGGTGTATGCTGCACAGTAATAATGTATTTACATGTGTACAGAGTTTACCAAGCACCTCTGTGTTGTTTTTGCCTCTGTTTATTACACTTGCCCTTGGGGGGAGGTGGGACAAATTTTTAAAAAATTTATACATGCAGAGACTGCAGCGCAGAGAAGCTAAGAGACTTGCCCCTGCCCACACAGCCAGTAGTAGAGCCTGAACTCAAACCCAGGTCTCATCTCACCTCAGGGGCTGCTTTCCCCATCGCTGTATTGTCCTTAAAGTGATGGGTGACTAGGCAATGAAGTAATTCTCTAGGAAAGCATGACCAATTTCCCTTTCTCCACCTCCCTCTTTTTCCTCCACCCCTCCCCCATCAGCCCCCATATATATGCCCAAATCTCCACAAAGCCTTGCTTGCCTGCAAACCTTTACTTCTGAAATGACTTCCACGGCTGGGACGGGAACCTTCCACCCACAGCTATGCCTCTGATTGGTGAATGGTGAGGGTGCCTGTCTAACTTTTCTGTAAAAAGAACCAGCTGCCTCCAGGCAGCCAGCCCTCAAGCATCACTTACAGGACCAGAGGTGAGCATGGGGGATTCTTGGTTACTTTTCTTTGAAGGACTAGACCTCTGCTTTATTTGTGAAAAGGGGTCAAGGTGGGGACAGCAGAAGTCAATTTTTTTGAGTGTTGATGTAGGGACAAGACATGACTGTGATGAGGAGCTGCTTTCGCCAATTTAACACCAAGAAGAATTGAGGCTGCTTGGGAGGAAGGCCAGGAGGAACACGAGACTGAGAGATGAATTTTCAACAGAGGCTGCAAAGCCTGTGGACTTTAGCCAGGTGTGGTGGCTCACACCTGTAATCCCAGAACTTTGGGAGGCTGAGGTGGGCAGATCATTTAAGGTCAGGAGTTCGAGACCAGCCTGGCCAACATGGTGAAACCCTGTCTCTACTAAAAATACAAAAAAAAATTAGTTGGGCATGTGTTTTTGATATTTTCAGATACAAAAATCCCAGCTACTTGGGCGACTGAGGCATGAGCATCACTTGAACCTGGTGGGCAGAGGTTGCAGTGAGCCGAGATCATGCCACTGCACTCCAGCCTGGGTGACAGACTGAAATTCTGTCAAAAAAAAAAAAAAAAAAAGCCTGTGGAGTTTGAAAGAACAGAATGAAAAGACATTGAGGGAGATGCTAAAGCATAGCCCCCGTCCCCCGTGACCCATAACGCAGGGGTCGCCGCCTCCCTAGCCCAGGTACCAGCAGAACCGGGTCTTCTCTGGTCTTCCTCCCGGTGTAGGGGTGGGAGGCAGTTTCTTTAGGTGTCAGACCAGTGCCTGCAGTAAGAAAGGTTCTTAAATGATTGTGTAAAGAAGTACGAAAGAAAGGGAGAAAGTAAGAAAGGGAGGGAGCGAGAGAAGAAAGAAGGAAGAAAGAAAGGTAAGGAGGGAGGGAGGGAGAGAGGGAGGGAAAGGACAAAGGGCAAAGAAGGCAGGGGGAAAGAAATTCTCTGCATCAGTTATAATAAATACATAATGGCGTTAGGTTCCCCAGCTTGGAGGCTCTTCACTCAGTCCTTCCCAACTGGCACTTCAGAGGAAGGCTTTAGAGATGATTCATCTGGAAATCTGATGCCTCTCTCTCATTTGGTTACTAAAAAAAGTGAATTTTTAGACTCAAGAGTGAGTGGTTAGTGGAGGTGGCATAGTCTGTGTGTGACCCTGACCTGCCCTCTGTGCCCCTCCCTGGGACCAGGATTAACCCCTCGCTCCCTTGTGATGAGGAGTGAGGGACAGCCGTCTCCTGGGGAGGAGAAAAAGACCTGCCGGCCTATGTGTGCCTAGTGGCTTCAGGGCAGAACTTGGATAAGCACATGTCTAGTTCAGCTCTTTGTTTTCCTGGGTTTGGGCTCCCCAGACGTGGCACATTAGAACCTCCCATTTCTCCACTCTTCTGGGTCAAATTCTGACTCGTAGGTTGTAGGCTAGAGAGAACTGCAATGGAGAAGGAGGAGGTGCAGGGCGTGTGGGTGTGGACGGGCAAGGTGGGGAAGAGCAGGTGGACAGATGGCAAGACGAGCGGCCTTAAGTTTGAGGGGCAGAAAGACCCCTGCTTCACCCCCACTGCACCCTAGCAAGGCTGCCGGTTTGCAATATTCTCAACTTGCCCATTGGAGAGTGCTCGAGATTGGCCCGGGGAGACCCTCGGAGCATTTTCCCAGGGCATGTAACTCTGGGTCAGAGGGCCGGCCTCACAGGCTGCCTCCCTTTCTTTCAGCAGACCCTTCTGCCCTCCTTTGCTGGCGACAGCCTCTCAAATGCAGATGGCTGTGCTCCCTTGCCTGGGTTTTACCCTGCTTCTCTGGAGCCAGGTATCAGGGGCCCAGGGCCAAGAATTCCAATTTGGGCCCTGCCAAGTGAAGGGGGTTGTTCCCCAGAAACTGTGGGAAGCCTTCTGGGCTGTGAAAGACACTACGGTGAGTAAAGTGCTGTTCTGGACCCAGTCGTGGGGGTTCCTGGGGGCAGTGGGCCAGTGGGGCGAGGGGATGCTATTTTATGATTCTGGAGTCCTTCACAGCTTGCTAATCAGTTTCCAGTTTCCCATATAATAACTCTGTGAGGTCAGAAGGCACCACAAGCCCCATTTACACATGAGGAAATTGGGGCTCAGAAAAAATGTGGGCAGCCTCGAGTGAAATAAGCAGTGCCCAAGGGAAACCATGAAGAGAGCTAGATTCATCCAGGCTTCGTCCCGAATAGAGTCTTCGGCTCTAAATCTGAGAACTGGAATGAGTGGCTGGGCTGTGGAGGAAGCTCCAAGGGCAAGAGGCAGCTCTAGGGTGCAGGCTGTCCTCCCTCACATCCTGCTTCCTCACCACATGGAATATGGAGCCAAAATCCTGCCCATAGTGGTTCTTAAAGCAGATAGGCTTATTTCCTCCCATCTCAAATGACCAGAGGCATCAAACTGCTTCCTTATCAAATCTATGTTCATGCTCTAAGAATAAGAAGAACTCCTGGGACTCCATTTGCTCCTGGGGGGCCAAGCTTAGTCATTTTCGTGGCTGCAACCTTGTCTCCCCTCCCCATGGGCCAGCTCAGCCCAGCCCTTCCTGGGTCCTCTTTTGGTCCCTCTGGCCTTTGAGATCTCACAGACTAGATAGATTTAGGGGTCTAGGGAAGCAGCACATATTTGCAGAGTTGGTTTCTATGCTGACCCCTAACCTGGAGACGTCTTTTCTTTCTGTTTGCCAAGCAAGCTCAGGATAACATCACGAGTGCCCGGCTGCTGCAGCAGGAGGTTCTGCAGAACGTCTCGGTAATCAGACCTCGGGGACACCACCCTCTGTGGGACTGGTCTACTGTGGGTGGGAGTGCAAGGCTTTCTTAGGGGAGGTTGATGAAAGCCCTTCACTTCTTCCCTGGACTGACCTTACACAGGACAGGGCCAGGCTGTGAGCCAGGGAAGTCAGTGTCTGGGGTTATTGCTATGTGGTATGTGTGTGCAGTGGTACTGGGAGATGGGGAAGGTGGAGGCTTGTAAACATCTTTCTCCATTTAGCCAGATAATTATATATTTCTCTTTTACTTGTGTAGGCCCAATAGGCATCTACTTAGGTTCATGTCCTCTCTTCCATTTTCATCCTTTTCTCTGGGTCCTTTTTCCTGGGTCCTCCTTTGGTCCATCTGGCCTTTGATGTCTCATAGACTGGATAGATTTAGGGGGTCCAGGGAAGCAGCATGTATTTGCAGAGCTGGTTTCTATGCTGAACCCTAACCTGGAGACATCTTTTCTTTCTGTCATGTGAGCTCATGTGAAGTGAGCTCATGACTTAAAATAATACCTAACAAAAGGATTCATCCTTTCTTTCACCACAATCAGGTAGAGTATGTTATCAAGGATGGGTCACCATCTTCTCATCATCCATCTAGTGGGCACAAACCTACTGAGCCCTGAGCCCTGAAAGATGTGGCACTCTAGGAGTTTGAGGGGGCTAGAGTGCAATTGCTGTGTCCAAAGATATTAGTTTCTCCTCATTTCTTCTGTTCTCAGTCATTTTCCAGCAAACTCTATATCACCAAGTCCAAGTTCAAGCCCTTTTCAGGGTCCATCACATCCCCATAGCTGTTAAAGAGGCCATGCGGCATAGAAGAAAGAGAATATTAAGCAGATGGGCAGTCAGGAATCCTGGGAGCTAGGCTGTGTCTGCCACTGATTGACTATGTGACCCGGGGCAGGTCATTTCTCTCCCTGGGTCTTGGTTCCTCCTCTCAAACAAAGACCTGCTCTCCATGGCCCCTGAAGGCTCCTACAGATCTAAGGTTCATCATCACCTTCTAGAAGATCCCTATCTCTGCTGTGCTTATCTTGCCTTGGGTGGCATGTGGGTTGTTCCTTCAGGGGGTCAGGGTGGGCAGAGGCCTTGGCTCAGCAGTGACCCCGACCTTCCCCAGGATGCTGAGAGCTGTTACCTTGTCCACACCCTGCTGGAGTTCTACTTGAAAACTGTTTTCAAAAACTACCACAATAGAACAGTTGAAGTCAGGACTCTGAAGTCATTCTCTACTCTGGCCAACAACTTTGTTCTCATCGTGTCACAACTGCAACCCAGTGTGAGTAGCACACGCTCTGGATACTGGCAGCTCTGGGTTCAAGTCTAGGTCTGCTTGCAATCTGCTGGGTGACCCTCTGCAAAGTCCTCCACCTCCCTGGGCTTCAGTTTGTTATCTGTAAAATGGGGATGATCACTCCTGCCTGGCAGGATTGCTGCGAGTATTAAAGGAGGCAGCCCCTTTCACAAGGTGGGAGTTTGGTATTGGTTACCTTGGGGAATGCAGGATTCAGCCCTGGGCTCTCAGGCTTTGGGAGGCCCTGTGGCATCAGCAGGAAAACTGAGAGGGAGTTTGCATCTGCTCCTATCTAAAAACTGGCACAACTTCTTTTCCCATGTTATGCAGCAAGAAAATGAGATGTTTTCCATCAGAGACAGTGCACACAGGCGGTTTCTGCTATTCCGGAGAGCATTCAAACAGGTAAGGCCAAGAGCTGAGAGCTTGCCCATCCAGCAGAATAGACTAGTCTGCACCATCACACGAGGGCACCTCAGAGACCCAATGCAGAATGTAATGCAGGGGACACCATCAGCTTTGCCCCAAAGCCCCCTGACTTAGCAGGAGCACAGTTATATTTGCAGAAGCATCGTAAACTAAGTGGTCTTTTTTCTTCCAGTTTTCAAGTTAAAGTGCTTTTATATTTCCCTACAAGATGATTTTACGAAAGGAACTTTCCCTGTGTTTTGTAGGTACTTGGGCTGGGCAACTGAAGTCAGAAGAGACGGAGAAAGAAGGGAGACACCCCACCCCCACCCCATACATATCTGCAGTATTTTCCATGATGCTCAACTGGTCTAGTTGTGAAAAACAATTATGGGAAATTATTTTTGCTTTTCCAAAATTATGACAACAAAGAAAACCCAAATTTCATCCCCAGCCTCCCTAAAAACATAAATGATTTTGATCACTTTTTTTTTTTTTGAGGAAGAGATGCATCAGCTTTTAAATAAATGGTGAAGAGCAATAACATCTGATGGAGAGGGGCCACCTGGGCTCATTTCACCTGGGCAGTGGATTCAGGTGGTGGGCCATATCCACCCCATACTGCAGTTTGTGGTTGCTGTTGTTAGGGGTGCCATATGTCTTTCCCTTGTTCTTTGCCCACTGATATTCACTAGCCTGTTTGTCCTCACCCCTGAAGCAGATAAACACATGTAGATGGAGGAAAAGTGACAGGCAGGTGGGTTCATCAGTGGGCTCATCCCAAAGGTGACCCATCCCTTGGATTGGAGTCAGGTCTATTTTAGGCATGGCAGGTTGGAAGAAAGACTATTCTCATAGCTAACATGGCTGACCTTCAACCCTCTTTTCCCTTTAGTTGGACGTAGAAGCAGCTCTGACCAAAGCCCTTGGGGAAGTGGACATTCTTCTGACCTGGATGCAGAAATTCTACAAGCTCTGAATGTCTAGACCAGGACCTCCCTCCCCCTGGCACTGGTTCGTTCCCTGTGTCATTTCAAACAGTCTCCCTTCCTATGCTGTTCACTGGACACTTCACGCCCTTGGCCATGGGTCCCATTCTTGGCCCAGGATTATTGTCAAAGAAGTCATTCTTTAAGCAGCGCCAGTGACAGTCAGGGAAGGTGCCTCTGGATGCTGTGAAGAGTCTACAGAGAAGATTCTTGTATTTATTACAACTCTATTTAATTAATGTCAGTATTTCAACTGAAGTTCTATTTATTTGTGAGACTGTAAGTTACATGAAGGCAGCAGAATATTGTGCCCCATGCTTCTTTACCCCTCACAATCCTTGCCACAGTGTGGGGCAGTGGATGGGTGCTTAGTAAGTACTTAATAAACTGTGGTGTTTTTTTTTGGCCTGTCTTTGGATTGTTAAAAAACAGAGAGGGATGCTTGGATGTAAAACTGAACTTCAGAGCATGAAAATCACACTGTCTTCTGATATCTGCAGGGACAGAGCATTGGGGTGGGGGTAAGGTGCATCTGTTTGAAAAGTAAACGATAAAATGTGGATTAAAGTGCCCAGCACAAAGCAGATCCTCAATAAACATTTCATTTCCCACCCACACTCGCCAGCTCACCCCATCATCCCTTTCCCTTGGTGCCCTCCTTTTTTTTTTTTTATCCTAGTCATTCTTCCCTAATCTTCCACTTGAGTGTCAAGCTGACCTTGCTGATGGTGACATTGCACCTGGATGTACTGTCCAATCTGTGATGACATTCCCTGCTAATAAAAGACAACATAACTCAAGTCTGGCAGACTTTCTTCTCTATTTCTGGATGAATGCCCAGTGAGACTGTGTTGTACAGCTAGAAAAGGCCTTCTTCCCAATAGCAAGGCTGTGCATCTAGCCTCAAGCTCTGGCTGAACTTTGTGGTCGACATCAATCTAAAGATACAGTGTCTGACTATAACCTTGTTCCAAAAACCTAGGCAAAGAGTATATGTAGGAGGTGGGATATCACTTCCATGACATAAGTGCTATTGCAGAGCCGTGGCCACCCAGGAACTCCTGACTGCTTTCCTTCCCCTGCTTGCTATACATTGTCTGGAACTGGCTAAGAAATGGGGAACATTTGTGAAAACCAAGAAATGCAATGGTTTTGGATGAATAAAATAGACCAAAGTTAAGGTAAGTGCACAAATATCAGTGTCAGGCTATGGAAGAAAGATAAAGAGATACTTTTTTTTTTTTTTTTTAGAGGGGAGATGCTGAGGTCAGGGCACTTATGTGCATCAAGTGATGGAGACAGAGTAAAGAGAATTTATGGATATATATGCATATCTTGCTAATAAGTTTGGTTTATCATCACATCAAGATAAATTGCCTTTAGCATAGAACTTGAGATAAGTAGACGTTCACTAGCAAGTGCTAACATTTGGATCAGGGCAAAGGCGTTTCCAGGAGTGTTTTTATACCAGACCCCTGCTTAGTCCATGGGGCTGAGGCATGTCACATAACTCAGAGCAAGAGCCTTCTATTTGTGTAAGACCCAACCCTGGGAAGGATGCCCGAGACAACAGCTATGCCTCTGCCCCAGCCTGATGCCATGTGATCTAGAGCCTGGGCAGCAACAACCCTGTGGTCAAAGATATGGAAGAAACACTCTGCAAATCCCACAGTCTGTTCGACGGCTTGGAAAGGAAGCAAGTGGCATTGGGACAATTGCTGTACATGCCTACAGCTTACCTGTCAACTACAGGGGGCTGCCAAGGTGTGCAAGAGGACCTGGGCGCAGAGCCATGCTCAGGGCACAGATAGATGGGGATGGGAGTCGAGATGGGGCATGGGAAGTGATGAGGGCTCTGAGAACACATGAAGCAGGTATTGGACATCAGCAGATAGATGAGACTCCTTGGCACCACAGTCCGAGCCTGGTGTTGGGGGATAGCTGGGGAGTTGTCAGGCAGGAACACTGATGTAGTCATCTGAATCACTGTCCTCCATCATGGCGGCAGGCTGGTGGTAGAGGCTCACGTATTCACAGCTGGTCTTCAGAGATGGGGCATGGAGCCAGGGAGATTCAGACACCTGGGCACAATGAAAGAAGCATCACTGGATCTGGGTAGGGTGATTTTAATATCTCCCCAGGTGGATTTTCATAGTGGGCAATGGAGCATGGACACGGCTGCTGAGTTCCAGAAGGCAAAGACACAGAGATGGCTCAGCTCCATCAAGTGGAGTAGCCCTGGGGATTTTCAGGGTAGTGTCTCACCTGAGATAACTGGAAAACCTAATGTGGGCAGGAAATGCCTTAAATGGGGCTCAGAGTAAAATCATGTGGCTAAGCATGGGCCTGAAAGAGACCCAGCTGCCAGAGGAGTATCCCCTCGGGGATAAGATGCTGTGACTTATGGCATAAATATGCATCTTCTTAGGGAGTTATTCAGAAGTAGAGTGAGTCACCCTCAGCACCTCTGTAAGGGCTCAGAGATGCTGTGATGTGGCGTCGTGACAGTGCATTCCAGGAAGGGGGATGGATGGTGAAGGGGATAAGATGGCAGCCCACATGGAACACTGGTGCTCCTCTTCCCCAGACGGAAACTTCAGGATCATCTACCTTGAGGACAGTCAGTTCTCAAAAGACAGGACTGTGCCAGTGACCCCAACATGGCACAGTTACTATCTCATCCACTGAGGAAGGCCACAAGGGGGACAGTTATGTATTTAAACACAAGCTCTGAGAATTAGACGTCCAGCAGCCTGAATATAGTAGGCATTCAGGAAGTACTCATTGAAAGGAAATTTTATATATTTTGTACTTTACTAAAGAGGGACGCAGCAGCAGCTTGCTTTGAAAACATGTTTTCCATCAGTCAAGGAAGTAAGAAGCCACAAAACAGAAAAGAAAAAAAGAGAGAAGGTTGAAAAGAAAAGTAACAGTGAGAGCAAAGAAAACTAAGCAACAAAATTACATGGTCCTGGTATAAATGTCAGTGAGGATGAAACTCAGTCAAGTAATCAATGAAAGACAGCTAATAAGCACATGTTGGTAGCACTCCACTTAGATGATATAAGACCAGTCAAGAAAGACCTGGATCCCAGAACAGCTCAAGATGTCAACCCGAAGCAAATTAACCAGCACATAACAATAGGAGAAACGATACACAAAGTTGGAGGTGACACAGAGAAATGAGAGATGATCAAGATAAAGTTTCCAGGGTGGGAAGGAAGGTGGTAATATCTGAGCTTCCTTTAGAGGCCAAAGAAGAGGCTGAGGACGGGAAGAAGATGATGCTGAGGATGGGGAAGAGGATGAGGCAGAGGAAATCCTCGATGTATGACATGGTTTTTTGTTTTTGTTAAATTAAACGAACTTTGAAAAAAGTGAGCAAGTCCTTTGTTAGTTTTTCACACTATCTTCTATTATGTTTTAATTAACTTTCTTTGATAATAGAGATGGTTTTAGATTTGCTAAAAAACAAAAATTTATCTTTCACTGCCTGTTATAGTTCATCATTTGAGATTAACTTATTTGGCTTAAGAAATGGAAATGCTCCCCATGGAAGCTATAATAATGAGTCATTAAGCATAGGCACCTTTTTGTAAATTTGTTCCATCAAGATTTTTGCCCCTAATAGTGGGAATGAGAGTTTCAAGTAGAGAGGCAGGGTCAGCTTGGAACAAGGTGCAGGCCCAGGTGAGGGTCTGTGTGGTCACAGGGCAGTTTTAGAGGAAAGGGCTGCTGGAAAGACGGAGTAGACAGACAGTGTGGCGCCTGTTGTCCCTCCTGGTTGCTGCACCATCCTCTGGAGTCAATGGTCAGTATTCAGGTACCAGGACCTTGTGCACATATTTTCGAAGCAAGCTGCTGCTGCTTCCTTCTTTAGTAAAGTACAAAATATATCAAAGTTCCTTTCAATGAGTACTTACTGAATGCCTACTATGTTCAGACTGCTGAACACTGCCACGCGGGTGTGAACCTTCTCTAGCGGGGGTGGGGAAGGGCAAGCCGGAGAAGCCGGGGGGGGGGGCGGGGGGGGACTGCGCAGAACTGCCTCTTGTTGCTGGGTACCACTCTCCTCTTTGTAGCCAGGCCCACGATTGACCAGCTGGGGATTAAATTTCTCAGCCTGCCTTGAAGGGAGGTTCACTACATGGTTAAGTTTCAGCCTCTAGGATGCAAGTGGAAATGGTGGGAAACGTCAGGGTCATGGGCTTAAGAAGCAGCATTCTCTTCCTCCCTCCTGTAAGCTGGGACGTGCACACGGTCCTGGTGCCTGTGTACTGACCATGGAGCTGGCAAGACTCCAGAGGATGGCGCAGCAACCAGACAGAGGGAATTTCAGTCCCAAGATGACCTCTTGCCTCACTGGCTCAGGCCACCTCTTCCTGTCCCTGTCTCTGAGCCTTTATTTGGGGAGGGGGAAGTAGGCTTCCACCGTGTGGGCCCTGTCTTTTGGAGTCTGCTGCATTAGCTTAGTCTACATGCGAATTAAACAAGGGATTTTCTTTTCCCAGGCGGCTGCCGAAGATGACGGGGGTGCAGGTCCTGGTGCTTGATGGTGGAGGCCATCTCCTGGGCCCCCTGGCGGCCATCGTGGCTAACTAGGTACTGCTGGGCTGGAAGGTAGTGGTCGTACGCTGGGAGGGCATCATTTCTGGCAATTTCTACAGAAACAAGTTGAAGTACCTGGCTTTCCCCCGCAAGTGGATGAACACCAACCCTTCCCGAGGTCCCTACCACTTCCCGACCCCCAGCCGCATCTTCTGGCACAAGTACGAGGCTTGCTGCCCCATGACCACCAAGTGAGGCCAGGCCGCCCTGGACCGCCTCAAGGTGTTTGACGGCATCCCACTGCCCTACGACAAGAAAAAGCGGATGATGGTTCCTGCTGCCCTCAAGGTCGTGCGTCTGAAGCTTACAAGAAAGTTTGCCTATCTGGAGCGCCTGGCTCACGATGGTGGCTGGAAGTACCAGGCAGTGATAGCCACCCTGGAGGAGAAGAGGAAGGAGAAGGCCAAGTTCCACTACTGGAAGAAGAAACAGCTCATGAGGCTACGGAAACGGGCCGAGAAGAACGTGGAGAAGAAAAGTGACAAATACACAGAGGTCCTCAAGGCCCACGGACTCCTGGTCTGAGCCCAATAAAGACTGTTAATTTCTCATGCTTGGCCTGGCCTGCCCTTCCTCCATCGTCGCCCTGGAATGTGCGGGACCCAGGGGCCGCAGCAGTCCAGGTGCCACAGGCAGCCTGGGACATAGGAAGCTGGGAGCAAGGAAAGGGTCTTAGTCACTGCTTTCTGAGGTTACTTGAAAGCACTCAGAGAATTGTGCAGGTGTAATTTATCTACGACCAATAGGAAGAGCAACCAGTTACTATTAGCAAAAAGGAGTCGGAAGACTAATTGGAGGGGCCCTACCTTGTGAGTGGGGCGTCTGTTTAACTTTCCACCTGGTAATATAGCTCTGCAGCTGTTAGAATGTGCAAGCGCTTGGGGACAACATGAGCTTGCTGTTGTACAAAGGGTATTTATAGAACCATAGACTGGGAAGATGTGCGACCAAGGGGTTACAGGAATTGCCTGTGCTCCTCACCTGTATTTTGTAATCAGAATCAAATAAATTATTTTTAAAGAAAAAAAACAGGGATTTTTACCACACCCTTTAAAAAACAACTTTATTCTGGGTTCTGCGTGTTTTGGACACTGTAGGCTGCTTTAGAGAATAAAAAGCTTTCTCATCTCAATTCTTAAAGATGAACGGATAAAGGCTTTCTACCCAACCATCAGTGGCCCTGAGTGGAAACGCGAGTTCCCTCCATCCACTCTAGATTTAAAGATGAATCCTCCTCACTCAAGGTGTTGAACCCTGTCTACATCTCTCCCAAGTCATCCTCTAGACCAAGCTTAACTGCCTCCAGAGAATGGTAAATTACCTCCTCTCACCTTCGAGAGTTTACTAGAAAGTTCTCGCGCACAGGAAGGTGAACTGTCTAGGTAGCTTCCACCTCCCTAGGACCCCCTAGAAATCTAATCTCCTCCACGAGAAAGCCTTTCACATAACTGTGGAGCTGCCACCTATCATTCTCTGCTAAGCCAGCTGCATCCAGCACGCAGGTATCCTGTGACAACTGCCTGGCTAGAAGCCACGGAACCAGGTCTTCTACAGTTCCCGGTATTCAACCTCCTGACACCAAACAAGGAGGAAACTAAAACAACTTGTTCCTCGGCTCAGGGCCCAGGAGCTGCTGGGAAACCCGCTCTCCGGATCGCGGCGGCGGCGCGGGAAGCCACACTCGGGTCCCCGCCCAGGGCTGGGGCCGCCCAGTCGGGCCGCGGCTGCCAATCAGGGCAGGAGCGGAGCTTACCTGCAGCGGGGCGGGGGGCAACGGCGCTCCGGGACCTGGAACGGGGGCCTCCCCCGTGCCTAGGGAACAGCGAGGGCGAGGTGAGGCGGCGGCCGAGGCTCCCGCCCCACCGTCATGCTACTACTCCCAGCTCCACCCCCGCCCCACTCCCAGCTCCACCCTGTGGGAAGCCCTGGCACCTGGGAGCGCGCCCCGCTGCGCCCGGCTTTCCCGGAGCCAGCGCACTCTTTCCGCTACTCCCCGTGGCCCGCCCGGCGGCTCACCTGCAGCGTCCGCTCCACGAGCGCGCCGCGGGCAGGCGCTGTAGATGTTGTTTTGGGAGCGCGGTCGCGGCGACCCGCGGGGCCTCTGGGTGCTCTCCAGGGCGCGCATCCTCACGGCCAGTCGGCGGGCCCGCCTGGAGAGGGCTTCCCCACAAAGCCACAGGAAGAGGGAGGAAAATGGCATCAGAGGCCCGTGCCACCCTCCCCAAACGAAAGGCTGCCTCCTCCCTCGGGCTTGGCAGTGTCTGACCTGGAGATGCTCCAAGCGTGGGGAATGTACGAGGCACGACCTTGCCCTGCCCTGAAGACCAAAGGGCCCAGGCCGCTCTCCTCCTCAGACCAGTGGCCCCCACTTCCCTAACTTCCCTACACCCCAGGCTGCTCATCAAAAGCTCCCTGAGTTTCCCATGGAAGTTCACAAGGGGGTTCTGAACGCTGTGGGCTCTTTGGGCAGCTCAGTTCTCCCTACCGAAGCCCCCAGCCCAGCCGCTCACCTTTCCTCCTTTCAACAGCCCTTTTCACCACCAGCCCCAGAAGTGCCAGCAGGAAAAGGCCCAGGATGGTCGGGATCAGGATGTGAAATCCTTGGCCTTCCCTCCCAGACTGTGAGCCATAGTCCAGTGCTCTGGGGAGGGAAGGAAAGTGAGAGAGGGAGGAAGAGATTATTAAAAGAGGTAGGTTGAGGGCTTGCTCCTGTGTAGCCAACGTTTTTGGAGATGACTTACAGGTTTGTCCTTTTGTTAACGGAATTCACTCCACTCCCCCCTCAAAAAGACTTGCCTATGGAGTCACGAAACTTGAATTCAAATTCATATTCCGCCTTTTACTGGTTGTGTGATCTCGAAGGAGTCTCCTAACCTCTCTGAGCCTTATCTCTCCATAAATAGGTATAGTAAAATCTATTTCACAGAACTGTTATGAGGATGAAATAAGAGTGGATATAAAGAATTTAATGCACCTTCCGGTGTTCAGCACCTTAGTTTCTTCACGAGATTATTGCAGATATTGACTGGGCTAGTTCCTTATAATGGTGGGGGAAAGGATGTTTTTCTCATAGTGCTCCTTCTGCCTAGAAGTTTTCCCCTCAATTTTCTCTGCATATTGAAATCTTACTTTTCTTAAAGGACATTGTGTAAGTCCTCTTTTCTTCCTAATTATGGTAAGCCAGATTTGTGTGTGTGTGTGTGCGCTTTGGGTTTCCAATTCTGTGGTCATGCCTGTTTCAGACTTTATCACAGTCAGACTTATGTTAGTAAGATCTGGATATTGCATATTGTCATCTTCTTATATCTTCAGGACATAGCACAATGCTTGCCACATAGTAGAGAATAAGAAAATGCTGGTTGACCTTGATGTTTTCCCTACTAATAGGTAGGAAGCAAGAGACCTGGTTCTATTTGAAACCACTTGGTTCTCATGGCCCCAGTTTCTCCTACCTATAGAACCCAAATGATTTTGGAGGTCCTCTTTCTCACTATCACCTTTGTCTTTGCTTATGCAAAACCAATTTTGATTATTATAGGGTTTTTTTTTTTTTTTGGAGTCTGCTATAATGCTTCCCCCTAGTGGTGTATTGCAGTACTTCCTTGGACTGCACCCCAGCCTTTAGACCGGTGCTGTCCAGGAGAAATGTGAGTCACATATGTAATTTTAAATTTCCTAGTAGCCACATTAAAACAGTAAAAGGAAATGGGTGAAAGTAATTTTATATTACTAGATTAATAGTTAATTTTATTTTTATTCTCATTTAGTTCTTCCCCATAAAAATAGATCTGAATGAATCTAAGCGACTGGAAGAGCTGGGTCTCACTTCTTTCTACAGGATCAATGCTGGGGCATTGACAAGTGTGTTTTTGTTAAAGGAACTAATGAGTTAATGAGCTATACTCATAGGTGGTATATTTCACAGTGGCCTAGAGACAAAGCCAAGGAGGGTGTCTAATAATGGACATTGCAGTGGGTTTCAGTGGATCTCTTAATTCTAGCCTAACTCTAGATCCTGGACAGTGGTCTCTTACCTCTGCCTGTGCAGCCTGGTGTGGTGGTTGTAGCTGGGCGTCTGGGGCTTGAGCAGCCCCTCCAGAGCTGAGATTTTTGAGGCTGTAGTGGATGGCAGGAAGGTTCGGGGCTTGTCACCTGCTACTGAAGATGCTCTGGACACTCGAGGGCGGTGGGTGATTTGGGTGGTGGGGGAGGAGTGGTGAACTGGAGGGACCTTGCCCCTTTGAGCTGGTGTGGTAACTGCAGGAGGTAGCAGGAAAAAGGGATGTTCCTTTTATACACTCTATTCTCCAACAGGATTAGGTCATCACCTCTTTCCACAACATACCCTTCCCTTTTATACAGACTACTTCTGTTCTTGCAGTCCTCAGGGCCTAAAATCCTTTTTAACATGCTATCTAGGCCTACTCAATTCCAAGTATATTTGCTTCAAATACCATTTCTTCCAGGAAGCCTTCCCTGACTTCCCAGGTGGAAGAGCTTGCCCCCTCTGAGCAGGGGGAAAACCTTTTTTGTAGTTCTATTCCCAATCTGCCTTGTGCTGTATTTGCGTGCTAATCTATTCTCCCCCATTTCACACCTATCAGTCACAACCTTGGCTACATGATCTGTTCAATTACACTATCCCTCTTGGCTCTCAGCAGGGTTACCTAGTGTAGTAATGTTCAATTAATGTGTCTACCTCATAGGCATATGGGATAATATGATGGAAATATTGCATGTCAAAATGCATTTAAAACTGGATGATGATATCAAAATGTAAAGGTATCATTTGTATGAACATCCTTAATCTTTTAGTTGCAAAATAGAGTTAAAATCATTAGATGCCAGCAGGTAGAAGACAGCCCTACGGGAAGCACGAGACATGATGATCTCCAGCTGAGAAATGTCTGCCCAGTCTTGGTTTCCGCAGTCATTCATAAAAAGAGCTAGATTTTGTGAGTGGAGCACAAACATCATTGCTTATGGTGCCACCTGGTGGTAATATGTAAGTTCTGCAGCTAGGACCAGGGGACCTGACTGTCAGACAGGCTTGAAGCATATGGACAGCAGATCTCAGGGAGGTATGTGCCCTCTCTAAAGGCAGGGAATACACACCTAAGACTCAGCTCAGCTCTGCCAGCCACTCTATGAACTGAACATAGACCCCCTCCTCCATTTTCACACTGCTACAGCATCTCACCCACCTCTCCTACCCTCGCTATGGTGAACTGACCTCTGGTTACGAATTTGGAAGAACTGGCATATGCAGGCATCTGGAACAAATAGGGCAGATGAAACCATTTTGGAGTCTCAGGCATTGGCTGCTCTTCCCATGATGGCTCGTATTCTATTGGAAGGAAGAGGAATATGTTGGTGGTCTCTAGGAGGAGACTGAGGCTTGGGTGTAAACTGAAGCTAATTCAGCCAAAGTGGATGACAGTGAGGGGATGAGGGCAGGGTCCACTGAAAGAAGCAGAGAAGGAGCTGGGTTGGGGGCTTCCCTGGAGGAAATACTGGTTCCCCCAGTCCAGTCAACATTCCCTGCAAAACCAGCAGAGGTCATTGGGATTCTAGGCTGTTGAATTACTGCTGCATATGTGTGGGGAACTCAGTGGAGGAAAGGAGAAAGGCGGGGTTCCAGAGAAATAAAGGATCAGGTCATAGAGTAATAAGATTGGCCTATAAATGTGGCTGGATAAATTAGTGTCTTTCCTTTATTTCTCATGGGACAATTACGTTGGATAGTTATTTCCTTTTGCTTCCAATTTCCTCCATCTCAGAGCCTCTCCTCAATCTCAAGCCTCCACTCCCCTCATGCCCTGGGTAGGATGAACAATGCAAAGAGAGCACCTATCTTGTTCTTTTCATCCATGTTGGGTAGAAAATTCTGTGGACCATGGAGTTAATTGACTATGAGGTTTCATATGGATCTTAATCATTATGTGGCTTATATGGCAACAGTGTAAGAGTCTAGGAGACTGTTACAGTTAGATGGCTGTCCCAATCTTCCCAAGTGAAACATTTTCTGGGTAGTCTGAGCCTCCAATCAGCGGAGGAACCTACCACTGTGGACATTCAGGGTGACTTTCTGGGTCTTTCCCCGGTCTGTGTTCATGCCCGCTCCGCAGGCATAGACTCCGCTGTCACTTTCGGTCAGCTGTGTTACCTCCACTAGGAACAGATTCTTGTGTGGGTATTGCTTCAGAGTAACTCGGCCCTTGTATTCTGGCTTGATGAAGTTGGTGGTGGATACCACGGTACCACATGTTCCAGATCCAGCCATCTCCCGGCACAGATATATCCTCACATGCATTTCAGGAAGTGGGCACTTGATGGTAACTGATCCGCCCAGCTCCCCCTCTACCTTTACTTCTGGGAGGATCCTCAGGGCCCCCGATACTGCAGGGAGAGGAGATTAATGCAGAGGGAGCCCCATCTCTAGCTATATCCCAGCCCCATCTACTTCCCAGCTCCAGCCGTCTCTCCAACCCTAGCCCAGGCCCCAGCCCAACCTCACATTCATCCCCAGATCCAGCCCTGACCCAATTTTTAGCCTGGCCTCAGCCTGTCCTTAGCCACAGCCTTATCCTCATTTCTTTTTTCTTTTTCTTTTCTTTTCCTTTCTTTTCTTTCCTTCCTTCCTTCCTTCCTTCCTTCCTTCCTTCCTTCCTTCCTTCCTCCCTCCCTTCCTCCCTCCCTCCCTCCCTCCCTCTCTTTCTCTCTCTCTTTCTTTCTTTCTTTCCCTTCCTTCCTTCCTTTTCTTTTCTTTTCTTTTTTTTTAATAGGATCTCACTCTGTTACGCAGGCTGGAGAGCAGTGGTGTGATCGTGACTCACTGCAGCCTCAACCTCCTGGGCTCAAGCAATCCTCCCAGCTCAGCCTCCCAAGTAGCAGGGACTACAGGTGCATGCTGCCACGCCTGGCTAATTTTTGTCTTTTTTGTAGAGATGGGGTTTTCATTATGTTGCCCACGCTGGTCTCGAACTCATGACCTCAAGTGATCTGCCTGCCTCGGCCTCCCAAAGTGCTGGGATTGAGCCACCATGCCCAACCCTTATTCTCATTTCTATCCTTAGTCTCAACTTCAGCCTTGTCCCATCCCCAGTCCTATTCACAACCTCAGGCCAGCTGTATGTTCATCCCCAATCCTATGCCCTAGCGTTACCTTAATTTAACCCCCAGCTTTGGCCTCACCACCAAACCCAAACCCATAAGGACCCAGACACTAAACCCTTGAGATGATAATCAAAAGTATATCACCCACTCCAAAGAGACATGATATGCCGCAGGTGACCCCAAACAGCATACAGCCCCCATGTGACCTCAGTGTGGTGCTGGGAGCATGGTGCGGTTATGTTGCAACAGGTTTTCCTTTCCAGTTTGGTTTTGCTCAGGTGCATCCATCCAGCCATTTATCCACAGCTCTATTTATGAAATCATTCAACAAGCGTTTATTGAATGCCTTTCTTGTGACAGTAAACCAGCTGGCATCCCTCCCTCAGTCACAGATCATTTAGTGAATGATACCAATCAATGGCCAGTGAGCAGTGTAATACATCCCATGAGAGAGATTGCACGGGGTTCCCTGGAAGGAGCAAACCCGGGCGCCTGATGTAGGCTGTTGCAGGGGGTGGCGTGGTCAGAGGAGGGCTTTCTGGAATAAGTGACGTCTGAGTTGTGACCTGAAGGAATGGGTATGGAGTGCAACTGAGAGAGTGACGATGCTCATCATGGAGGCAGGGGACATAGGAGGGGAAGTGAGGGTGTGTGTGCATGTGTGCTTAGGTGTGCTCACACTGTATGTGTGCTGGGGAGGGATAAAAGATGTGGTTCATGAATCCCTGACACCATAAAGCTTATGCTTTGAGTGACAGAGGTCAGGTCTAATGCACTTGAGCCAGCTACAGAAGAGGGTAAGGCCATGTCTGATTAATTGCCAACTAAGTGGATCCCATAAGTGTCTGCATATTTCTGGGAAGAAAGTTCATAGGGCAAAATTGTGTGTGTGTGGCGAGGTGGGGCTGGAAGGCTGAAGTGGGGAGAAGAGATTCTTCCAAATAGCCAGAACAGTCCCCTAACAGTCTGGGATATGAGAGAGAACATAGCATGTCCATGGGCGGAGAGACATTTGCAAACGTACTGAGATTTATCCACAGGGCACACTTTAAGAAGAGCACTATTGAGTTCAGTCAAACAAGAGTCAGGGATAGCTTAGGAAAGAGGTGGGGCTTGAGGCTTTGGGATAAAGACATTCTGGGCAAAGGGAAGAATTCTGACAATGGTAGAGAGGTAAAAACAATCATGGGAGGCGGAAAAGGGGGTTGGGGCAGGTGGGGAGAGTTGGAGAGGGAGGACGTACAGGAGGGCGTTGAGATCTAAAAGTGTAGCTGATGTAAACATGGTAGGGACAGGCAGATGGACCAGCCAAAACCACGAGTTCTGACATGGAAACCCTCACATGAAAAACCCAGCACTGCTTTAAACCCACTGGAAATTGAGTCATGAGGGAGCCTCACAACTAGACATTGCAATGGAAAGGTGACCTGTCACAAAGTGTCAATCAACAGACAAAGACCCAATCAAAGGAAGGTCTGGAGGAATCACCTTGTGCATCCAGACAGCCCCCACCTGTGTGCGAAGTTGAATGCCGAGGGTGGAAGCACGTGGAAGTATTCAAATGAGACTAACCCAGCCAGGAAGGGGGTGTGAATGCCACTTTCCCAAGAGCAAGATGGTACAAAATGGGCAGGGGGAAGATAGCAGAGATGGGGTCATCACCTATGTAGCAACCTCCAGCAGCCTCAGGCCTCCCAGGGTTGAGCTTTTGGTAAATCCCTGGCTTGCCTGTTCAGCTCCTTGTGCAGACCCTAGATGGATGAAGTGCAAGGAAAGCTGCTGGCTATGCTGAGCTCTGGTCCACAAGGAAGCAGTAGTTGGCGATGTGAAAATGACCAGACCCCAGGAAAAAGAAACTAGTTCTCCTCAAGTTTATGGTAGCTTCTAACCTATTCCCAAGACTTAGTAAAGTAGATTTTGAAAACAGAGAAAAGACAGATATAAGCTACTGGTTTAGACATCTAAAGTAGCACAGTGTGCATGAGACTCATCTGAGGAGATTGGCTATGATGCAGATGATCTGGTCCCGTTCTTAGGAAAGGTGATTACATCTGTCTAGGGCATGGTCTAGAAATACGTGTTTTTAAACAGGTGTCCCAGGTGCTCTTGCATTTCTGCAATCCTGGGCTATATAACATTTACAAATGATTCTGGGGAAGAAAGGGAGGAATGAGAGAAGGCATCGAAAGGAACCAACCTGTTCAATAGTAATATTTCTGAGAGGCTGCTAAGTAAGTGACATTAATCTCTAAATTGGTGACTTGATTTTCAGTGGTTATGGTAGGGAAGAGGGGGATATGTGGCTTAAAGAATCACTCTCAATATATAAACGGATGTAAATACATGATTGGAAAATGGGAAAAAATTTTCACCATACAAAATAAGGTCAAGGTCCATAGGTCCTTGGTGGCTGGGGAGCTCTGGAGAGGGACTCTGGCACCCACTTGGGGTGATTTTCCAGGTGGAAGTGCAGATGAGGACCTAGTCAACTCAAATAAGAGCAGATCTCAGGAAGAGGAGAGCTGGCCTGTGATTTTTATGTTTATCAAACGGGGCATGGATTTTTTTTTTTTGAAGGATGGGAAACATCCCGCTCAGCTTCTTATTTCCAAATATAGTAACCTGGGTGTGTCCAGGCCTGCAGCCTGTCACAAAGAATGAAGTGTCCACCTCCTTTCAAAGGCCAGCCCCTCCACCTGTATCCTGAGTCCACCATTCTCACCTGTTTTAGAACTTCTTGTCTGCAGTGATCCTGTTTCTTTCTCTGGCTATTGGAGAAAAATGGCCTTCTCATCTAGCATTGCCATAGCTTACACACATGTCCTGCTAATGCCCATATTTTCTTCTCCTTCTTTTTTTAAGACAGGGTCTTTCTCTGTCACCCAGGCTGGGGTGCAGTGGTGCAATCTTGGCTCACTGCAGCCTCCACTTCCTGGGCTCAATTGAGGCTCCCACTTCAGCCTCCTGAGTAGCTGAGATCACAGGCGCCTGCCACCATGTGTGGCGAATTTTTTTTTTTTTTTTTTAGAGATGGGCTTTCACCCAGGCTGGTCTTGAATCCCAGGCTCAAATGATCCACCCACCTCAGCCTCCCAAAGTGTTGGGATTACAGGCATGAGTCTCCATGCCTGGCTTTGCCCATCTTTAGAAATCCCTCAGTTGACCTTTGCCTCCCCTTCACCTGCCAACACACCTCTTTATTCTCTTTCTCAAATCAGTCATCAAATTCGCTAAATCAGATTCACTTCCATACCTCCCAATTTCTCTTCAATCCACTTCTATCAGAATTTCATGTCCAGTATTCCACTGAAACTGCTCTTGTCAAGTCACTGAAATTCTCCTTTTGCCACATGTAATGGTCACCTCTTTGTCTTCATTTCCCCTCATCCTCTCAGCAGCGGTTGACAGAATGGAGCCAGCCCAGCTTGAAACACACCCTTGGTGTGGCTTCCTTAGTGCATACCCTCAACGGTGGCTCCCTGTCAGCCTGCATTCTTCCTCTCCTTCTCTCCTACCTCTCCATCCTGGCTAGCCCAGGCCCTGTGCCTTGGACCTGTTCTTTTCTCTGTCCTCCCTCCCTCTCTCCCCTCACTCACTCATTGACTCCCATGGCTTTTAAGGCTAATGCTATAGATTCCACCAAAATGTGATCTCCAGTCTTCCTCTGAGCTCCAGACTTGCTCTGACATCTCCGCTTGGACCCTACTTGAATGGGTAAGATATATGCCAAACTTAGGACAGCTGAGAAAGAGCTGATTTCTCTTCCAAAACCTGACCTTCACATACTCTTCCGATGACCCCATCATCCACCCATCTGCTGAAGACTAGAACTCATCTTCATGTTAAAGAATCAAGAATAAATTTTAAGTGTGTGTGTGTGTGTGTGTGTGTGTGTGTGTCTATGTATGCTAGGTCCCAGCATCAAAGGTATGTATGTATGTATGTATTATTATTATCATTAGTCAAGGTAAAAAGGTTTGAAAGCTCACACTGCATGACACTGCCTTGCTTTATTATAGAGCTCTACACAGGGCTCCAGGCAAAGTGGTCTACAGTTTGTGCCTCATGCGCTAGGCCCTAGGGAGACCCACTCCAGCATTTGCAGGACCTGGAGTAGGAGTACAAATTAAGGCCCAAATACTATATATCTGAATATTTTTAAGTTATAAATCAAGCTAATAAACTGTTAAATAAAATTCGCTTTACTTCCCTAGCTTGACTAATGCACCCTCCTTGGATGTCCACTCTACTCCGTGGCCATGCAGGGAAAACAACCCCAAGCTTCCTGCCCCCAGCCTCTCATCCCTTCCTCCTGCCCACAGCACAAGGGTCCTGCTATATACATAGTAGATACCCCAGCTTGCAAGTACAGTCTTCTTCCACCCCCACCTTCTTCCCAAATAGCCACCCATGGCCACCTTTTATAGGCCAGGGGTCAACCTCAAGAGGAAGACCCAGGATAGAAGCTTGCACTGTCATTGAAAGGGGGCCCAGAGTCATGTGGACAGGGAATTCTAGTTCTAAAAGAGAGAGTTTGGGTAGGGCATGGTGGCTCAGGCCTGTAATCCCAGCACTTTGGGAGGCAGAGGCAGGCTGATCATTTGAGTCCAGGAGTTTGAGACCAGCCTTGGCAACATGGTGAGACCCTATCTCTATTAAAAATACAAAAATTAGCCAGGAGAGGTGGCATGTGCCTGTAGTCCCAGCTACTCAGGAGGCTGAGGTGGGAGGATCACTTGAGTCTGGGAAGTTGAGGTTGCAGTGAGTCATGATCACACCACTGCATTCCAGCCTGGGTGACAGGAGTGAGATCCTGTCTCAAAAAAAAGTGGGGTTAGGTGTGGGCTTGGGGCGTGTGCCTCCCCCGGCCTGCAAACTGCTCACCCTGTGGGCATGGGCATGACTGGAGAAGGGTGGAGCCCATAGCAGGATCCCTTGGCCCAGCTAGAATGAGGGTACTTCTCAGGACAGACTGAAGTGGTGCAATTTGAGGACCCTTCATGCCTTTAGGTCTTCCACTCCCCACCAAATCCTCTCTTCCTCCTCAGGCCTAAGTTTAGTTAACCAACCACCGTGCCCTCCTATGTCCTACTACCTCTCACAGTGTTTGATGTTTCATGTAAACTCCATTCCGTTGGACTTTTAGAGATTTTCAATCTTCAGCTTAACAAATATCTGAGTTTCTTTCATACTCAAGACATCACAAAGAAAGCAAACATAATAGGAAGCCACTTTAACCCACAAGGAACTTATCACTGAATAAACCAAATTAAGATGGACACACATTGAACATAATACAAGGCAGCCATTGGGCTCAGAAGAGGGGGCTCAGGAATGTCTACAATTAGGAGGAGAAGTTTGAGATGGACTTTGAAGAACCCATAAAAAGTGAAGGTGGCCAGGTGCAGTGGCTCAAGCCTGTAATCCCAGCACTTTGGGAGGCCGAGGCGGGTGGATCATCTGAGGTCAGGAGTTCAAGACCAGCCTGGCCAACATGGGAAAACCCCGTCTCTACTAAAAATACAAAATTTAGCCTGTCACGATAGTGCGCACCTGTAATCCCAGCTACTTGGGAAGCTAAGGCAGGAGAATCGCTTGAACCCAGGAGGCGGAGGTTGCAGTGTGATGAGATTGCGCCACTGCACTCCAGTCAGGGCAACAGAGAGAGACTCTGTCTCAAAAAAAAAAAAAAAAAAAGGTGAAGGTGAGAGGAAGGGTGTTCCTGGCAGAAGGCACAGCATGGGCAAAGACATGGTGGCAGGAATGTGTGGCTTGTGTTCAAGGAGGAGTCCTGTTGGCCGGAGGTTAGGAAAGTGTTGGGGAGTATGGTTGGCTCAGAGTATGAAAGGGGATACAGGGAGGAGTGTATATTGACTTCAGTAGGCAGTAGGAGTCATTAGAGGTTCTTGGGAGAGGTAATCCTGTGATTAGAAGTCAAGTTTAAGAAAATTAATCTGGCACTGCAGGCATCCTGAGTTAGAGGGAGTGGGAAAGATAGTTAAGAGGGGATTGTGTGTTATTTTCCCGTCCATTTCCTCTGTTACCTTCCTAGTATCAATTGCTGCTGCTTCTTATCCCAGTAGACATGGATCTAGAAACTGCAATGATTTGGCCATTGACTGGATCAAGGTCTGAATGAGGATACATGGGAAGAGGTGGTAATTAGCCATTCTGGCACTTTGTGGCTGATGATCAGCGATACTTCAGACAGGTGAAATAGCTGGTTTGGATGGTGATCAATGAAGAATTTGAGGTAAGGTTAGGCAGTTTACATTTCAAATCTTGGTGGAATATTGAAGTAGAGGTTGCCCAGGAGACAGTTGTAAGTTGAGATATGGAATTCAGGAAATAGATTAGAGCTACTGAATGGATTACAGAATTTTCATTTAGGGTTGAAAGCTGGAAATTCGGGACTGAAAAAGATCTATAGAAAGAGTGTAGAGGTAAGAAGAAAGAAGTACGGAGACACTTGCTTTAAGATCCCATATTAATAGGCTAATATGTTTAGGAGAGATGACACCTTCAGCTCTTAAGAGTTAACACCTGGCTGGGCACAGTGGCTCACACCTGTAATCCCAGCGCTTTGTGAAGCTGAGCCAGGAGGATCACTTAAGGCCACAAGTTCAAGACCATCCTGGGCAACACAGCAAGACTCCATCTCTACAAAAAAATTAAAAATTAGCTGTGCATGGTGGCATGCACTTGTAGTCCTAGCTACTAGAGAGTCTGGGGTGGTAGGATCACTCAAACCCAGGAGTACAAGACTGCAGTGAGCCATGATCACACCACTGCACTCCAGCCTGGGTGATAGAGTTAACACCTGACTGAAACAGGAGAGTGTCTGGAGTGGAGCAAGGAGCATTAGCATGGAGTGAGGAAGGCATCCAACACCTCACGTGGCCTCCATTCTTGTCCTGCCCTAGGTGTTGGTTCACAACTGAATCCATCCAGAAACATCAGAGCTAGAGCTACCAGGCAATTCTTCTACTTGTGGCCAATTCAAGCCTCATTCAGAGGTCTGAAGTGTTTCCCCACGGTACTTACCTGGCAGGAAGTAAAGTGGCCAAAGCCAGAAGTCCATTGTCCCTTCTAGAGTGCAAGGTCCATCCAAGAGCCCCTAGAGAGGGGGATGGAGACACGCTGCTTATTCAGGAACCCTTCACAATCTGGAACTGGAAAGAGATTTCTAGCCCCCACGAGGAACAAAGCTTGACGATGAGGAAATGACAACCTCCCTTGTTTGCTAACTATTCTTAGGCTAAAAAGAGAGTGCTGACAAACCACAGCGGAAGTCAGGAGCTGAGAAAACATGTTGTGTGGAGTAAGAAAGGGTCACCCTGTTTAAAAGGCATCTAAGAAGTTCCTCCAGACTATTAGCAGTGACCAGGCCTGATATTCCTTTGTCTTGGTGCTTTTTCTTAGCAGGGCCTCCCGTGCTTTATGTATACTCATTGGCTTCCGTGCTGGGGTCATTTGCTTTCATTCTGCCTTCAGGATAAAAGAGCCTTATCACCAATTTTCCCTGCCTGAGAAAGGCTGTATGGGCAGACGCTTGGGCCTGAAGTCAGAAGATGCTGACTGTAGTCCTTACCAGTCACCAGTTAACTCACCTTTACAAACGTTTTTGAGCACCTACTATGTGGGGGTACTAACTAAGGACTTTGAGCAATCCATTACTTTTCTCTGAGCCTGAATTTCTTCATCTAGGAAATAAATGAAGCTGGGACTAGATGATCCCTGCCATTCCCTCCTGCAGAACACAGTTCCTGAGGACTTCACATAGCTCCCCAGCACCTCAGCCAACCTTCACCCTTAATCTCCCCAAAGTGTCCCCACAAGGTGCTGCCCTGTGGCAAGGGCTCAGGCCTCTGTCCAGTGACCACCAAGGCAATGCCAGAACTGGGGTGTGACAGGTCATGCAGCCACTTCGCCTGAAGTCACAGCACCCTGGTAGAGCTCTCCTTCAGGACCCCAAGGGCCCAAGGGTAAGGCCCATGACTGATGGAGAGAGATGCTGAGGCCACAGGGCATCTTGGGAAGAGTTTTGGATGCAAGTCAGAAGACCTCAGGTCTTGTACTGGCTTGGCACTTTCTAGCTTTGGGCAAATTTCCCTGGGCCTCGGTTTTTTCCTTGATAAAGTAGGGATTGCCCCTACCCTGCCCACCTCACATGGCTTTTCTGAGGCCCAGCAGAACTCACAGGCATGGAAGTGCTTTAAGAAGCCTTCACTGTGAGCTGCGCAGGGGTATTACTTATGAGGGCATTCTCAGGGCTCTGTTCCTGGAAGTTTCATCCCTGGAGGTCAGTTCTCAGGGCCCCAACCCCAGGTGAAAGGACCTCTTGTGCCCCTGGAGGATCCGGGCTATACTCACACTGTTTCTGGGGGGATGTGCCTGACAGACCCGGGCTCCACAGTGGTTGTGTCAGCCACTCCCTGCTCGCCCCCACACAGCAGATTTGTCACATGTTCTCTAAAACAACAACATCCGTGGTGGAAGTTGAATGTGAGGCTCAGAGCAGGTGCAGAGGAAGTGTGTGGGGGGGTGGGCCGCCTGCCCTGCCCCATCCCTATCTGAATCTCCCCTGGCCCGGAGCAGCTGTGGTTGTGATGTCCTCCAGCCCTGAAATGGGCCAAGATGGCAGAGGGCAGCCTCGGGCCTCTCCTTAGTGCCAGAGCTCCCAGCTGGGATTAGCCCCACCCTTCCCTACTTAGCGGGCTCTTCCCAATGCCCCAGAGCTGTCACACAGCTGGGCTCCACCATGCACTGGGCTTGAGGCCTGGGGCTGTCTTGGAGAGACAGAGAAGGGGAATATGAGTGAATGAACGTGATGTGTGTGGGGGCAAGAGTGTGTGAGTATGAATATATGTATGAATGAATGTGTGAGTGTATGATGTGTGTTGTATGACTCTGATGTTTGAGCGTGTGAAGTATGTGTGGTGTGTGACTGAGGTGTGGTGTGTGAGGGTGCAATGTATGTTGTGTGATACGTGTGTGGTGTGTGTGTGGTGTGTGGCTACAGTGTGAGTGTGTGTAGTGAGTGTGAACATGTAGTGTGTGGCTATGAGAGTGTGAGTGTGTTATGTGTAGTGTGTGTGAATGTATGATGTGTGGCTATGAGTGTGTATGTGCTGTGTGGTATGTGTGTGAATGTAGGATGCGTGGCTGTGTGTGATGTATGTGTGTGTGAATGTGTGGTGTGTGGCTATGTGTATGTGCTATGTGTTGTGTGTGGTATGTAGTTATGAGTGTGTGTCACTGCGTGGTGTGTGGCTATGAGTGTGTGTGCACACTCTATGCTCTGTCTAGTGTGTGTGTGGTTGAGTGTGTGAGTGTGTGGTGTGTGGTTATGAGTGTGTGTGTTCTCTGTCTAGTGTGTGTGGTGTGTGGTTATGTGTGTGTGATTGTGTGTGTGGTGTGTGTCCATGAGTGTGTGTGTGCTCTGTGGAGTGTGTGAGTGTGTGGCGTGTGGCTATGAGTGTGTGTGTGCACTGTGGAGTGTGTGTGTGGTGTGTGGCTATGAGTGTGTGTGTGCACTGTGGAGTGTGTGTGTGGTGTGTGGCTATGAGTGTGTGTGTGCACTGTGGAGTGTGTGTGTGGTGTGTGGCTATGAGTGTGTGTGTGTGCTCTGTGGAGTGTGTGTGTGGTGTGTGGCTATGAGTGTGTGTGCTCTGTCTAGTGTGTGTGTGGTGTGTGGTTATGTGTGTGTGATTGTGTGTGTGATGTGTGTCCATGAGTGTGTGTGTGCTCTGTGGAGTGTATGAATGTGTGGTGTGTGGCTATGAGTGTGTGTAAATGTGTGGTGTGTGGCTATGTGTGTGTGCTATGTGTTGTGTGTGGTATGTAGTTATGAGTGTGTGTCACTGCGTGGTGTGTGGCTATGAGTGTGTGTGCGCGCACTCTATGCTCTGTCTAGTGTGTGTGTGGTTGAGTGTGTGAGTGTGTGGTGTGTAGTTATGAGTGTGTGTGTTCTCTGTCTAGTGTGTGTGGTGTGTGGTTATGTGTGTGTGATTGTGTGTGTGGTGTGTGTCCATGAGTGTGTGTGTGCTCTGTAGAGTGTGTAAGTGTGTGGTGTGTGGCTATGAGTGTGTGTGTGCACTGTGGAGTGTGTGTGTGGTGTGTGGCTATGAGTGTGTGTGTGCTCTGTGGAGTGTGTGTGTGGTGTGTGGCTATGAGTGTGTGTGTGTGCTCTGTGGAGTGTGTGTGTGGTGTGTGGCTATGAGTGTGTGTGCTCTGTCTAGTGTGTGTGTGATGTGTGGTTATGTGTGTGTGATTGTGTGTGTGATGTGTGTCCATGAGTGTGTGTGTGCTCTGTGGAGTGTGTGAATGTGTGGTGTGTGGCTATGAGTGTGTGTGAATGTGTGGTGTGTGGCTATGAGTGTGTGTAAATGTGTGGTGTGTGGCTATGTGTGTGTGCTATGTGTTGTGTGTGGTATGTAGTTATGAGTGTGTGTCACTGCGTGGTGTGTGGCTATGAGTGTGTGTGTGTGCACTCTATGCTCTGTCTAGTGTGTGTGTGGTTGAGTGTGTGTGTGTGGTGTGTAGTTATGAGTGTGTGTGTTCTCTGTCTAGTGTGTGTGGTGTGTGGTTATGTGTGTGTGATTGTGTGTGTGGTGTGTGTCCATGAGTGTGTGTGTGCTCTGTAGAGTGTGTGAGTGTGTGGCGTGTGGCTATGAGTGTGTGTGTGCACTGTGGAGTGTGTGGTGTGTGGCTATGAGTGTGTGTGTGCTCTGTGGAGTGTGTGTGTGGTGTGTGGCTATGAGTGTGTGTTTGCTCTGTCTAGTGTGTGTGGTGTGTGGTTATGTGTGTGGTGTGCATCCATGAGTGTATGTATGCTCTGTGGAGTGTGTGTGTGGTGTGTGGTTGTGTGTGTGTGTGGTGTGCGTCCATGAGTGTGTGTGTGCTCTGTGGAGTGTGTGAGTGTGTGGTGTGTGGTTATGAGTGTGTGGTGTGTGGTTGAGTGTGTGTGTGGTGTGTGGTTGTGTGTGTGCTCTGTGGAGTGTGAGTGTGTGTGCATGTCTGTGAAGATCAGGGTTTGGCTGTGCTGAGGCTGGGGCCTGCCGGGCAGGGCGGAAGGTGTGTGGGATGGGAGTGGGCAGGAGAGCTTTTTGCATCACGTGTGGCCCAAGTGAAACCCTGAAAACATCCCATTAGGTTACAAGACTTAAGAGTTAGGGGTGTGAGGACGGCTGGGCAGGCGGCGAATGTCGGGAGTTTGAGGGGATCAAAATCCCCAGAACTGGGCTTGTTCCATTTACCTTTAGCTGTTGCCCCCGGGTCATGGGGGTTGGGGCCCAAGGGAAGACTGACTGCTGGTGAAATTGTGAACTTTACAATTCTTACATCCTTATTTTCTTCTTTCTTTTTTTCTCGTCTAAGCTCGATTTCTCCTTTCTGACTCACAGGGCTACCATGGTGCCCTGGCACTCTTACTCCCAGGGGAGTGTCTGCCAGGCTGGAGCACACCATGGGGCAAGGGAGCCAATGGCCCAACACCCTCTAGGGGCCAGAAGGGGTGAACCTGATGGAAAACATTCATAGCCCCCCGACAGCGGGTGGAGGGAATAAATAATGCCAGATCCAATGGAAAGTGAAGTCCTTGAGGTGTGTTCATTCGCTCTGTATGATGACCTTTTAGCTTAGGCTCTGCCATCCTCCCTATGTTACAGATGGGCTAAGAAGAACGTTTCTCGTAAGGCTGTTGTGAGGATCACATGAGGCAAGTGTTACAAGGGACTCAGCACACAGCCTGCGATGTGGTCAGAGTGCAGTGGAGATGAGCCACCGCCACTGGGTGGAGCTTGTTGTCATGGGTTCTGCTTGGTTATTGCTTTTCTCTGCTTTGACCTCCGCATGGCCGGGTTACAAGGGCCATTTTCTGGGCCCTCCCAAACTGAGGGCCTCCATCCTCAGGTGGTCCTCTCCATGACCCAACACTGTTCTCTGCAATGACAGACCACAAGAATCTCCTTGTCTGGTGGACTCACCAAGAACAAGCCCCGCCACCCGCCCCAGGTAGAGGTACCTGACTCAGGGACCCTGTTGTCCTGTCCTTCCAAGCACCGCAGGACCCCAGGCTTGCCTGTCCCAGAGCAAGCCACTCCACAGCAGCAGGGCCTTGGAGCATTTACCTTTATAACAATAAGCCCATTTGTGACTTTTTTTTTTTTTTTTTGGCAGAGTCTCACTTTGTCCCCAGGCTGGAGTGCAGTGGCGCGATCTCGGCTCACTGCAATCTCCGCCTCCTGCGTTCAGGCAATTCTCCTGCCTCAGCCTCCCAAGTAGCTGGGATTACAGGCGCCCACCACCACGCCCAGCTAATTTTTGTATTTTTAGTAGAGACGGGGTTTCACCATGTTGGCCAGGATGGTCTCGATCTCCTGACCTTGTGATCTGCCCGCCTCGGCTTCCCAAAGTGCTGGGATTACAGGTGTGAGCCACCGCACCCAGCCATGTGACTTTTTTAAAGATAATAAATGGTAGGATTTTGATGACTAAGATTTCTTTCCTGACTATGGCCATATTCCTATTGGAGTTCTGAGGTTAAAACTCCAAATATGCAGGACTTTTGGATCAACTTCAGTGTGACATAACAGCAACAACCTGGATTTTAGGATATTCATGTCCCTGTATCTAAGACAAAGATTTTTGGCTCTAGGGAGAGTGGCTTGGCTGCCCTTTTAAGAATCAGCCTTGGAAGAGACACTCCAGAGCTGCTTGGCTCCTATACCGATGATCCTCTCTCCATGCCTGCCTTGCTCCACAGCCTGCTGGGACCTTTGGTCTCAGTCTCACAGCTTGCCTCTCAGCGTGTCCACTGTCCACTTAGACATGTAGCCTTTTTGAGATGATCTCTTATTTTTGTTGCACAGACTCCTTAGTATAGATAATTATTTTAGGAAAGCTGGGAGGGATGGGGTGGGAAACTCTACTTGTTTCTCTGCCTGGGGGACCGGTTTCATAGACCATAGCACAGTCAGTTCCTCTCGCTGCTGTTTAATGTTCTTAGGAGAGATGTTCTGTCTTGAGTTTTGGAAAAGTCTAAATCAGAGATCTATTTTTTAGCTTTACAAAACAAAATCAATTGCTATAAACAAGTTCCTGGCTGGGTGCAGTGGCTCACACCTGTCATCCCCATGCTTTGGGAGGCAGAGGCAGAAGGATTGCTTGAGGCCAGGAGTTCCAGACCAGCCTGGGCAACAAACAAGACCCTGTCTCTACCAAAAAAAAAAAAAAAAAAAAATTCCTAACCACTGTTTGGCCTTAATAATGCCCAGCAGTGGTTGAGCATTAATAATAGTTGGGCCTTCATAATAGTCCTGTTGGGCCTTAATGATAGTCCTGTCTTTACATATTGGACTTTAAAAAAGAATAAACATTAAGATAATTCAAGAACTTGGGAAAGATTTCCTTGTCATCAAATGTTTAAACAGTTCCTTGAATGCTCGGGGCCACTGACCGTTGCTAATTGGTTTATCATCATCAATCCTGCAGTTTATTGTCACTCCCCTGTACTAAGCTGAATCATATCCTCTCCAAATTCACGTCCACTGGAACCTATGAACCAGCTTCCTTATTTAAAAGGGTTTCTCGTGCTACACGAGGAGCAGATGGACTTTGAGCCTTACTGACAATATCACTTAGGAATAATATAAGATCGCTTTTGGCTTTAGTGACATTTCTTGACCTTTGCTTCAAAGGGCTGGGATAGGCTACACGAGTTCAGGACTGGCTCGCTGGTTATTGCAATGCGTACAGAAGTTGCATCTTAATCCTCTACCATAAACATGGCCCTTTGGTGAGTCATAGAACAGCTTCCTGGAAGGGTAAGACAATGGTAGTTTCTGACACACCTGTCATTTTGATCCTCCTGGAACGATTTGCTGTCATTCCAGAAGGTATGCATCCCCATCACAGAAGAAAGAAAAAAACATTTCTGATGCCCCCTCTTCTGGCTGGATAGAAGCCCAAGACTCTGACCCAGGTCAGGGCCTGGGAACTGAGACTGGAGTACTGCAGTTAGTGGGGCTGGAGGGAACACCAAAGGAGGCCTGAAGTCTGAGTCCCAGGAAAAGGTAGGCTTGGGAAGCTCATAGCATCCACAGCATTATGTTTAAGGCCTGGGTGGAAGCAAAGGTTCACATCAGGCAGGATGGCAGACTGGGGAGAACTCTCTTGCAGAGAGAACTCTCCACACACAGAAGCCCTGTGGAAGAGTCTAGGGGTGAGATGGGGGGCTAGCTGCCAACAGACAGCTTGGGCAGCCCTTAGAGGATATGACATGGTTCAGCACCAGAACCTAGGAATGATCTTAACAGACAAGGGGGTCCCAGGGTGCCTAAAATTGGGACCAAAGCAAAAGGCAGCCAGATGCAGTGGCTCACGTCTGTGATCCCAGCACTCTGGGAGGCAGAGGTGGGAGGATCAGTTGAGCCCAGGAATTCAACACCCGCATAGGCAACATGGCGAAATTCTGTCTCTACAAAAAAATACAAAAAGTTAGCCAGTGTGGTGGCGGACGCCTGTAGTCCAAGCTACTCTGGAGGCTGAGGTGGAAGGATCACTTGAAACCAGGAGGTTGAGGCTGCAGTGAGCCATGATTGCACCACTGCACTCCAGCCTGGGCAACAGAGTGCCCTGTCTTAAAAAAAAAAAAAAAAAAAAGGAAAAGAAAAAGAAAAGAAAAGCTCTGAAGAGGCTGTCTGGGAGACAGAAGGTATTGGGTGCAAATACAGTCTGAGCCTCGTTGGTGGCAATCACAGTCTTTAATTATTAATTGTCATATTTCTGATTTGTTAGCAAGTGCCAGCTTGTAGGCTGGTTGAAGTACAGAACTCAGAGGAAAAAAGAAATTAAATTTTAGCTTTCTGGAGAGCAGCCCCTCTCTGGCACCATCAAACACTTCTTTGTTTCCCTTCAATTTGGAACTCTTCAAACATCAGGGGTTGTGAGGGTTTGGCCATTCTTTTATCTTGGGTCCATGTGAGTGACAGAAATGGTGGGGCCTGGGAAAGATCTCCCTCCTTTACATTTTCTCTTCTCCCTCCTCCTCCTTATTCTAAAACTGTGCCTCCAACAGAGGGGCAGGGGCTCTTGTAGAGAGATCCCTGGCCCAGGACAGGAGATGCCAAATCTAGTTTATCTCACTGAGGGCCTTTGAGAAAAACGCTTCAGGGCCAGGCTCAGTGGCTCATGCCTATATAATCCCAGTACTTTGAGAGGCTGAGGCGGCGGATTACTTGAGGCCAGGAGTTCGAGACCAGTCTCATCAACATGGCGAAACCCTGTCTCTACAAAAAAAAAAAAAAAATTAGCCAGACATGGTGGCCCACATCTGTAGTCCCAGCTACTTGAGAGGCTGAGGCATGAGAATAGCTTGAACCTGGAAGGCAGAGGTTTCAGTGAGCCGAGATTGTGTCACTGCATTCCAGTCTGGGTGACACAGTGAGACTTTGTCTCAAAAAAAAAAGAAAAGAAAAAAAGAGGCCGGACGCGGTGGCTCACGCCTGTAATCCCAGCACTTTGGGAGGCAGAGGCAGGTGGATCATGAGGTCAGGAGATCGAGACCATCCTGGCTAACACAGTGAAACCCTGTCTCTACTAAAAATACAAAAAATTAGCCAGGCGTGCTGGCAGGCGCCTGTAGTCCCAGCTACTTGGGAGGGTGAGGCAGGAGAATGGTGTCAACCTGGGAGGCGGAGGTTGCAGTGAGCCGAGATTGAGCCACTGCACTCCAGCCTGGGCGACAGTGAGAGACTCCGTCTCAAAAAAAAAAAAAGAAAAAGAAAAACGCTTCACTCTTCCAAACCTCAATTTTCTTATGTGTGAAATGGTAAGAATGTGGGTTTATAATTACCTGTGTGTATGCTCATGATACATGACCCCTAAGGCCTTAGGACTCGAGACATTTTATGACCTCTCCCAATAGGGGCAGAGGTGAGCACCCCTGGTGAAAAGTTAAGACTCAATGAGTATAAATACGCCAAGAAGAGCTGTGGCTTCTTTCACTGGTGTCCTCAGAAAGGCTGTGAGCAGTGTTGGTGGCATACCTGTCACAGCATCTAGCAAAGCACCTGAATTCTAGTATGTATTCAAATACATCTTTTGATGGAAGGAAAGAAGAAGAGGGGAAGGACGGGAGGGAGGGATGGAGTGGAGGGAAAAATTCTGTTGACATCCCATGATAAGGGTGCAGAGGGGCGCTACACGTCTCTCCTTTCTGCAATCAGCTCTCCCACCCCGGTCCCTCTTCCTTCAAGGGACCCATGAGGACCTCTATTCTTCTCCGTACCTGAGGTTCTCTCAACAGAAAGAAGTTGCAAGTGGGACCTCCTCATGCCACCCTCATCCCCAATAGGAACAATTAGGCCAGGCTTCGATGTCACTGAGGAGGGGACCAGCACGCCTCTGAGGACAGTAGGAAAAACCTAGGCAGGTGTTAGAGCAGGGAGTGGGGTCCCCAGGAGCTGAGGGCCCCAGGATCGACATGATTCTGAAGGTGATTGTCATGGGTGCAGGGAGCAGGCGGCGACACCATCTAGGCTTCCTGGGGGCCGTCCTGGGCCTCGGCGGCCACGGTGCTGGACTGGAGCAGGAAGTCTTTGTAGGCCATCTCGGCTTCCTCCTTGGATGACTAAGGGGCAAGAGGAGAGGCATCAGTGTTGGGGGCACTGGCTCAGTGGGTGGAGTCGGGGGAGGGGAGGTGCTTAATGTCCTGAATTCGTGATCTTGGTCCAAGCAACACAAGCCTTTGGGGCCCACTGTTCTCATCCCAGCCCCCATGCTCACCAAGAAGGACGCATTTTGAGAAATGGAAAGTTGCAGCCTCTAAAAATATCTCCTTCTGTCTCACTACCTCCTTCTGACACACGGAGTGGAACCGCCTCTGTTGCCCGGGCCTGTCCCCGGAAGCTGCCCACACAGTCCACGGGCAAGGTGGCCTAGGCTGGGGTCAACCACAGTTGTGTATGTTTTTATTTCTCTACCAGCCCAGACAGGTAGCTTTTTGGCACTACAAAGTTAAAGGGGAAGGCTGTTCCAGGAATAACTCGTTCTAACTTTGCTAAATGCCAGAGATGTTTCAAGAAAAAGTAGATATGATAAAAACAACAACAAAAACTATCACCTCGGGATTAAAGGCATGAGATGTTATTTTTCTTGGTCCCCTGAGTCCTAGGGAAGATTGAGGGGATGGTATATGGCACCCAAGGCAGGAGTTGCCTCTGGTGGGGCTTCAAGAGAAGTGAGCAGGGGCTTCTAGCCTCAAACTGCCCACCGCAAGCAAATGTCTCCTAGGCCCAGGCAAAAAGCTGGTCCTGAGCAAACCCTCAAGGGAGGATGGGTGGCCTGAGGTCCTTGGGTCCCCCAACCCAGGAAGAGCATCCATTTAATCACCAGCATTTGGCATTGTAGCTTCCCATCTTTTATGCACCTGCTTTCCTCATCTCCTGGCCTGCCTCTCTCCTGCAGTTTTACAGCCTAATCATATAGCTCACCTCCTTCCTGGGCCTTATCCACATCAGCATCCCACAACCAGTAAGATATAGTTCTTCCTCAAAAAGTCCTGAGGACTCCTGAGGACTATTTATATCATCCTCCCTATTCTGGGATCGGCCCCCATGTTGAGGTAGTTCTTTCTGAAGTCTAACTGCATCCCTTCATGCTGCATTTCCTTGTCACGTAGTGGGGCTTCCTTCTTCCTCCTCACCCTTTTTGCCTTCTTGGGTTCTTTGGTCTCCGTGGTGCTCTCAGTGGTGGCAACAAACTCTGTGTGAAGAAAGAGGGTAGGTTAGCCCTTACTAGCCTCCTTTTCCCAACCCAGATGTGGGACCAATTCTTACTCTCCCCAGGGGCTGAGCATTCCCTTGAGTGAGGGTCATACCATCTTTTCCTCCGAGGGATGTCTCCTGAGTGATCGAAGAGGCTCCCATGTTGTCATTGGCTCCAAATTCCCTGGAGTTCTCGAAGTCTGACATGCTAATGTCTGTCCTGTAGCTTCTGATTGAAACTCGGTCTGTCCAGGAGGAAGAGGAGTTGGTGTAGGGACAGGGGCTGGGACCTAGAAGGCCAGGCTGGGCTGCTTCTCTCTGGGCGGATCCACTGTAGCCCTGCTGGACAGCTGAGGTGGTGCAGCTCTGACTATGACCCGGGGGGATGGAAATGATCCGAGTCTCCTCCCCAGTCCCTTTTCCTGGGTAATCAGGACTTGGTAATCCCTGATCTTTGTCACTCTGGGACCTTCCAATGCAAGCATCTCCTTTGGTCCTCACATCAGCCCCGTGAGGTCGTGATTATCATCCTTGACTTGAGCCATGAGGAAACTGAGGCATGGCATAAGGATGGCCCAATGTCACACGGCTCATTAGTTATCCAATTAGTCCAAGCCCAGGGTCTCCTGAAACCCAATCTCCTCTTCCTGGCAGCCCTGTCTCTGAACCTAGATCCTGGGTAATTGGAGATGATTTTCCAGTGTTAGTATTTGGACAGCAGCTCTGAATTTCAGTTTCGAGTATGTGTGGGTTTATCTTTCCCCATCCTGCTTTCTCGGGATCCTTTGTTTTAGCTCATGAAAAAGAAGAGACACAGCAGCTTCCTCTATGGGTGGATGATTCAGGACTGAGGGCTCGGGTTGGAGGTGGGAGGCAGGGAGTATCCCAGGGACTCACCGACGTTCTTCCTGTGCCGGGCTCTGGCCACCCCCACAGCCACGGCTCCCACTGCCAGCACCAGGCCCAGGGGCACCAGGGTGGAGACCAGCGCTCTGGAGCTTCCACCTTGTTCCTCAGAGCTGGAAGAAGGCTTAAGTTAGTTCATCCCTGGAAGGGAGATCTGGGGGCCCGAGGATGTGCTGGCAAGGTTGGCTCAGTCCTTTTTCCTCCCAGGTTTATCCACCCCACCCTGCTGATGCAGCTTCCTAGCTCTGTTCTTCTAAGAAGCCTTCCCAGACTGGCAAAGGCACGCACTGGGCCTTGTTGCATCCCAGGCCTGGAAGATTGAACTGAATTGTAAACACCTCCCCAGTCATGGGAGAAGGGCAGAGGGTACCATAGGACCCTCCCACGTATAAGCAGAGGTAGTAAGGGCTGCCCCAGTGCTCAAGAGACAGACGGGCTTTCCTCCTTGGACCTGGTGGCCCAGCCTCAGGTGCTCAGCTCTGGGGTGTTCTCCGAGTGGGGAGCCTTGAATCCTTCCTCACCTGCCGGAATCCACAGATGCTCTGCTCCCATCGGCTTGATCTCTTGTATCTGCCACCGCCTTTTCCTCTGCAAAAAGCCTGGGATCCTGAATGGCTTTGTTCTCAATCTCCCGAACACCAGAGTCTAGCACCTTCTCATCAGGAGCAGCGTCTGCCTTCGCTAGGCTGACATCGCGGGACCCTGCAGCAGGGAAGAGTGGGCCTGGGTTGTGATTTTTCTCTATGCTCTTACTCCTCGAGGTGAAGGAGTCTGGGGGAGACTTCATGAGGAGTCACAGGGTCAGGGTTTGATCTCAAGGCTGTTGGGGTAGGACCCAGGATGACATTAGAAACTGCTGTGATGGCCTTCTTCAGCTGTCACAGATGATCTCTGCCCCATTACTACCAAAAGTATAGTGGGGACCTTCAAGGCTTCGTGTCATAGACCAGCTGTGCATAAAGGCTGACCCATCACTTATGCCCGGGAGATTTTCAAGGCTCTGAGACGCTGCCCCAGGCTTCCTGACTGCCCAGCTGGGTATGATAGTGCTGCCCCCTGGAGGTAGCCTGGCGATGGGCCCCTCAGTGAGTCCCATCCGCAGGGTCCAGACACAATAGGATTTCTTGAGGGACTACAAATACCCTTATTAGGGCTAAAACATTTCATGTGAAATTTTAAAAGGGGACTTGAAATGCAAATTTACTAGATGTTTCCTAATTTTCCTGATCAGACCTTGTAAATGAAGGTATCTGGCCCTCTTTCGAGGGCAAGCTTTGGCAGGGGTAAGGGGGATGAACATATTGCATATGACAGTGATGTATGCATATTATTCTTCTATACAGAGAAGAATATTTCCAGATATAGAAGAGACTTCAATCTGGGTTGAAGTGGCAACTATGGGACTTGTCTTTTTTTTTTTGAAATGGAATCTAGCTCTGTTGCCTAGGCTAGAGTGCGGTGGCACGATCTCAGTTCACTGCAACCCCCGCCTCTTGGGTTCAAGCAATTCTCATGCCTCAGCCACCCAAATAGCTGGGATTACACCACCATGCCCAGCTAATTTTTGTATTTTTAGTAGAGACGAGTTTTCTCCATGTCGGCCAGGCTGGTGTTGAACTCCTGGCCTCAAGTGATCTGCCTACCTCGGCCTCCCAAAGTGCTGGGATTACAGGTGTGAGCCACCACATTCAGCTGGGAGTTGTCTTAATGCCGAGGTTAAATAGCAAACCCACTATTTTTACTTAGTTGGTATGTTTATTCGAGATGTCCCTTTTGAAGGGCTCAACGAGGCTATATAGGACCTAAATGTCCCCTCCCTTCCCACTCTCCACTTTCAGCCTCTTACAGCCAAACATAGGGGCCAGCACTGATTGAGAAGCTCTTAGGCAGGGGCCTTCAGGAAGTCCTGCCTCTGGGTCTGAGGGGTGCAGGCCCTGTCCTTGGAGACTCACCCGCTGCCTTCCTCTCTTCAACTGCCACATAGACGGCTGCAGTCTCTCCATAGAAGTGGCCCTGCTTCACTCCACACCAGTACCAGCCCTCATCAGCCCTGGTCACCGGGTTCAGGGTCAGGGAGACAAGCCGGCTGTTCTCGTCACAGTTCACGAAGGCCTTGCTGGGGCCTTCATCTTGGCTGGGCAGGGCCTGGCAGCCCGTGTTATTCCACTTGCACCAGTATTTCTCGTACGAGGAGAATTTGCATGGGAAGTGACAGGGGACCTTGAGAGTCTCTCCCAGCACAGCCGTGACATTCCCTGGTACCTTGAGGTTTGGTTCTCCTGGAGGAGGGAGGGAGGTAGAAATAAACACAGAAGTTGGTACTTGGAGATGCTGCAGGGAAGTGACTCTGGTGGGAACCTTTGTCCACATGTCATATATATATATATATATATATATATTTGTTTTTGTTTTTGAGACAGGGTCTCTCTCTGTCACCCAGGCTGGAGGGTAGTGGTGCGATCATAGCTCACTGCAGCCTCCATCTCTTGGGCTCAAGCGATCTTCCTGTCTTGGCCTCCCAAGGTGCTGAGATTACAGGCATGCACCACCATGTTCAGTCTACGTATCCTCTTTGGATAGCATTAGAAATAAGTATGTTATTCTGACTACATAAGAAATGTAATTGTGTGCCTAGGTAATAATTAATATTGATGAGCACCATGATCAATCCAGAGTCTACCATAGACCATAGATCTTCGCACATGGACTTCAGTTTGCTTTCCTCACTCTTCCTTCTCTTCTAGACTCAATACAAAGAGGTATCTGCAATCCTTGACTTCAGCTGATGCCTGCACACTGCGAAAGAAGCCCATGTTCTTGGTAGTAGGAGGTACCATGTATGGTAATTCAGAGTGTAAGGTGCGTGTTATAGGCATGAAAATGTGACCTCTGGATAGGTGGGCTCCCTCCTGAGGTCTGGCCCATCAGGGTGGAGGCGGGTGAAAAAGGAGGAAGAGTGGTTGGGGATGCTGCTGCTGGCTGGAGAGGTCTTAGAGCTTTCTCCCTCCCTGTCAACTCCTACCTTCGATAATCTTGATCTCCACGGTGGTCCTCCAGCGAGTATCGCCGTTGGTCAGACACCAGTAGAAGCCGGCGTCCCGGCTGGTGAGCTGGTTGAGGATGACAGTGAAGGTGCCGTTGCCTGGCTCCTCCAGCAGGGAGAGGCGGCCCTCGTACTGCTCCTTAACCCGCCCCTCGCTCTCCACCAGCAGGGGGCAGCGGCCATTCTGGGCCCCTTCCCAGAGACACCAGTACTTGATGCTTTTGCTTTCCTTAGGGTTGTAGGGGCAGAGCACGGCCACAGAGCCTCCTGCCACCCCCTTCACCACAGTGGGGCTGCGGGGAATCGTGGACTCTGGAAGCACAGACAGAGATGGGATGGGAGGATGGCCACGCAGGAAGAGCCTTGCGTGGCCTGAGAAGCCTTCTTCCCGGGGTCTCAGCCAGAAGGGGGAGTGAAGTTTACACGCATCACCTTACCCTCTTCAGAAAATGAAAAGGAGCTTTCCTAATGTCACAGAGCCTGCAGCTGGAGCCACCAGGGCCAGACTCCAAGGGCTTGGAGTCTCCCCATCAGCCTGCACAGTTCTTTTCCCCCATCTTATTCTGAGCAGAGAATGGAAGGAGTTGAAGGAGAGGATATCAGCTCTTCTTCTTTGGCTTCTTACAAAGTCTCCCTCTGTGTAGGTTTTTGTCTATTTAGTACACTAACAAGTGTATTCCACAAAAGTGGCCCAATGGATTATGCCCAAATCAAGAAAACATATTTAGGATGGTATGATGTAAACTATAAAGTATGTAGCAAAGGTGGGCTTAATTGTTGGGGCCCCAAGGGGCATCTCAAAGACGATAGCCATTCTCCAGGCAGCTAAAGCTGAGGTCCAGAAAGAACCAGGTGACCAAAGATGCAGGGGATTCTGGTGAAGACCCAGAGCTGGATGTGGACATGGCATGCAGGGAATATAAGCCCCTTAAAAAAAAAAGTCACAAGCACAGATACTTGGAACTGCAAGTACTGGTTTGCTGCTTCTCACGAGGGCAACTCTATGCAGGGTGCTCTGGGGTGAGACAGAGCTGGGATTTAATTCTTTCACCATGCTGATGGCTCACTGGAGTAGGGCTGAGTGGGCCAGATGGTGCTGAAATTCACAAATAACCCTACGAAATGTGACAGTGAAACATTTAGAGGCTGGGGCACTCCTGGGAACGCATTGAGACCAAGATAAGCCAATCCTTTTTCCATCTGAATGTGAGGGATGAGGCACCCATCTTGTTCAGGGGACAGAGGGCCCCTGCAGAGCCTGCCACAGCCCTGAAACACAGTCTATAAGTCCTGCCTCAATCAAGAGCTTTACTCACCTCTTGCTTGTTAAGCAGGGACAGCCATCAAAAGGACTTTGATAACAGAAGAGTAATTAGGAGCTGCCATCAGGCAGAGGTTGCTTTTTCTTGCTGTCCTGTGCAGCAGCCCACGCAGCCTCCAGTTCGGGGCTGGTCATTGAGTGGATGCTGTTGGCTGATTGATGACTATTGATGAATACACTCAGAGGGAGCTGAGCTTGGCTCTCACCTGCGAGACTGCCCCACCTACTCCCCCTCCCTCTCTAGGGTCTTACCCTCATTGACGAAGAGTTGCCAGGCCTGGATGGGCGAGCCTTCCTGTAGCTCACCATCCAAATGGGCTCCACACAGGTAGCGCCCTGCATCCTCCTTCCTCAGGCCTGTGATCACCACACTGAATGAGCCATCCTTGTCCTGGGGGTTGAGCAGGATCCTGCCCTCAAAGGCTGGGGCCCTCTTCCCCAGGGTGTTGACGACCACATCACAGTTTTCCCCACTGCTCTGTCGGCACAGAAATTTGGCCACGTTTGCCACCTCAAGGCCCAGGGCACAGTGGAAGGTCACTGAGCCCCTCAGGTCTTCGTAAACCAGCTCGGGCTCGGGCTTTAGCACTTGGAGGTCAGCATTCTTCTTATTACTATTGGAATCATCCCCAGCCTGGCAGAGATACTGCCCAGCATCGCTGAGCCTGAGTTGGTTGATGACAACGCTGAACACTAACTGGCCAGTACCCTGAATATCAAGGTGTATTCTTCCTGTATAGTTGGGATTCACATAATCATTGGAGTCGATGACCAGCACAGGGTACAGGCCTATCTGCTTGTACAAGGACTTCCTCTTTTGAGCATTCTCAGTCTTGAAAGGGCAGTTGATGGTCACCGTTCTGCCCAGGTCCACTGTGTAGACTTTAGTGTCATTTAGGAGCCCAGGACCTGCAGGATGAGGGGTGCAAGGTAGGGGGCAGGCAAGTTACGATTCTACTTTCTTGCAACATAGGACTATTTGCTATTCCTAGTTAGGGTGTGGGTGGACTTATAACCTGGAATGCCCTCCTTCCCAGAGGAATGCTTTCGGAAGGCCCAGCTTGACAGCTGTCTCCTCCATGAAACCTTTCCCAAGCTAACACTAATCTCTCCCTGCCCTGTGCTTTCTTGATACATCTGCATCACTTATTACATCCAATCTGGTGTATGGGTAATTATGTTCTCCATGGACTGGAAGTTCCTTGAAGGCAGGAACATGTTTTTCTCATGTTTGACCCCTCTGCTGTGACAAGCACAATGCCTCTGGGTAGTAGGTGGCCAAATTAATGTGTGCTGAAATGAACAGAATGAATGTAAATGCAGGGTGATGGATTTCAACGCATACAATAGAAGTTTCTAAAAATTACAAGAGTCTAAATGTGAAATGGGCTGTCTCGGGGAGCAGTGAGTTTCTGCTAAAGTGCTTAATCAGAGGCTGCATACCCATCATCAGCATGTTCTTCTAAGTGTCCGGTTAGGGTGAACTCTAAGCCCTCTTCACCTCTAAAGATTCTGTGGTTTTGAATCTTGATCCCCACCTAAATGACCTCCTCATTTAGTCCACAGACAATAGTATGTATATTCCAAAGGAGCACGACATGTCTTTGGGAGTCCCCCTGAATTTCTTTTCTCCGTAGACCTCTCTTTTGAGTTGCCCTTGACTATCTAAAACAGCCTCATTGTTAAACCCTTGTCAGAAAGAGCTTTTCTTTTTTTCTCTTTCTCCAACTAGAATAGGCTTGTTAGCAACCCATCCTTTCAGGATCTTGGTCTTTGGTCAAGATCTAATAATCTAATTTACCCTGATAAAACCAAAAGACTAAAGGTTCCTGGGTTAAAAAAAAAAATATGCATTTTACAAGAAGCCTTTTGGCGGCCCAAACCTTGATGGAAAGGTGCATTAATGATAGGAATTTAAGGATCCCTGTAAATCTCTCCCTACCTTTTCTATCTCCTTAGCCTGATGTCAGATTTCCCTTTCTACCTGTAGCAAACACCAGAAAACTTGTCCTTCTGATACCCTTCTAAGCTGGGGTCTCCAGAACGCCTAAAACGTTATAGGCCACCAAGTCCTAGAAGGGTTCACTCATCACCCCCAAGTAGGCCCTATCTGTCTCCTTCTCCTGTTCTAAGAAGTCTTTGCCTGGGGAAAGGGGTGCCTTCTGACTCCCAACCCGGCTACACATCCTTGTCAGGAAGTTCCTCCTCAAGCCCTCCATGCACCTTAGAGAATTCCCTCTACTTCCCCCCAGAAGCCCAAGGAGCTTGGATCCTTACCCTGGCTGACCTCCAGGCTGACATCAAAGGACAGGCCTCGGCTATTGATGCCCAGGCCACACTTGTAGCGCCCGGAGTCATCCTGGCTCAGCTGGGCAATGTTCACCACAAATGTGCCGTTCTCCGGGAAGTTGGTGAGGTTAGCCCTGCCTGCATATTTGCTGGAGACGTAGCCCTCCGAGGAGATGAGGGTTATGCAGCCACCTCTAGCTCCCTGCCGGCACCAGTACTTCCGGGTGTGCCGGTTGACAGAGGTGGGTGGGTAGTAGCACGTGATGGACACTGAGTTACCTTCCACACTATTCACCTCCTCAGGACCAAATATGGGACTCTTCGTGGAGATGGCTGTGGGTACAGAAGAGAGAGGCTTTCTGAGGCCCTTGGGAGGTAAAGCCTGTTCCAGATAACCCACTATGAGGAGATGTGGTTTTCTACCTGACACGTAGGCCCTGTGTTGATAATTTATCATATATCACAGCTGGAAAATTGCTGAGATTAAATAAAGTGACTGTTTTAATCATGATTAAATTCTAATTGTTGTTCATTAATGATAACCATTTCAAGGACAAGGGAATGACAAATTTATGATAACCCTTGTTTTTTATTTTATATATTTTTATTGTTTTGAGACAAAGTCTCTCTCTGTCGCCCAGGCTGGTGTGCAGTGGCACGATCTCGGCTCACTGCAACCTCTGCTTCCCAGGTTCAAGCGATTCTCATGCCTCAGCCTCCCAAGTAGTTGGGACTACAGGTGCATGCTGGCTAATTTTGGTTTCTATTTAGTAGAGACAAGGTTTCTCCATGTTGGCCAGGCTGGTCTTGAGCTACTGACCTCAAGCAATCCACCCTCCTCAGCCTCCCAAAGTGCTGGCATTACAGCTGTGAGCCAGCATCCAGCCATCCATTGTTTTTTCAAACAATAACACCACTTTCGTAAGGTGTTACATGTTTGCACTTGCCATGTGTTATTTCCTTATATTTCTAAAAGCACTTTGTAGATGATTTTCTTTTCTTTTTTTCCCCCCAGATAAAAATATTGAGAGCCAGAAAGGATAAGTGACTTCCCTCAGATTTCACAGCGGGTCATAGAGATGCTTGGTTGAAGTTAAGGTCTTTGTTATTCTCAAAGAAGATCTTTCACAGACCCCTGGCCTTGAGATTAGGAAGTGCCATTCCTGTCCCTGACTTCCAATGCTCACAGATGTGGCCTTTCAGCGTCTTCTCTGTATGACTCTTCCTCAAGGAAGTGCCAACTTTGAGAGGGACATCCCTGGGGATGAGTCTGATTTTAGTGTCCCCAGGGAGGTGAACCCTGGAGTCGGGCAGGCTGAAGGGGTGGAGCTTGGGGAGTTGGGACCTGGTAGACACACCTGGGAAGACCGCCAGCAGGCAGGTGAGCACGAAGAGCAGCATTGCTGGTGGGTCCTGAGCGCCGCACCACTCAGGCCGACTTCTCCTGTGCAATGCTGAAAAACAATAATCACAAGGAGATGAAGCGCCCCTTGTCTTCCAAGACTAGTTGACCTTAGAGTTTCTGTGACATCTGTTTGGCTTTGTATCTCCAGCAACGGACATAAATCCTGTTGAATGAATCAGTGCCTCCACTTTTTCCATAACAACTCAAAGTCTTATCATCCTTCAACACTTGTATATCCTTAATAGCTATAAGTAGCTTTTGTCTTCTCAACTAAGCTGCAAGCTCCTTTGGGATAGAGATATTGTGTCATTTGTTCTGTTTCCCTGCCCATGAGACACAGTCCCAGGCACACCGTAAGATCTCAGGAACGGCTTGCTGGGTGATTGGTTCCTACCAATATGTGGCCCCCATCTTTCTGTTTCAGCTGCCCTCCCTACATTCCTGGGAGGTGAAGTGGGCTGACATATTTCACAGTGTGTTCAGATGAGGAAACTGAGACCCACAGAGGAGGTGTCATGATTATTAAGGCTGTAAATGTAATGATGATGGTCCTAACCCCATTGATTGCTCCCTTATTCTGTCTCAGGCACTGTGTTGAATAATTTATGTGTACTATCTCATACAGACTTGATATCAGCCCTGTAAGGTTAGTATCCTTATCCACATTCACATGGGAGGAAATGAAGGCTTCAAGGTTAAGTACTTTCCTCAAGGGCACATGGGGTTAAGTGTGTGGGGGTACACAGAATGGGGGTCGGGGAAGATTTGGGCCCACCTTTGTCTGACTGCAAAGTCCATGTGCTTAACCTCTCCACTACTGTATTGCACCCCAAATACAAGAGCATGCTTTTACCTTATGCTTATTTGTGTTATTTGTAGAGACCCTGTTGCTTATGAAAGCACTACCATTTACATTATTTCATTTGAGCTTTATATGTTCCCTTGAAATAAGACAGACGGGTATAATCACAACCATTTTATGGATAAAACATTGAGGTCTTGAGATGCTGAATGATAGGCTTACGTTTTCCCAGCAACTTGGTTATGGAATTGGGGTTAAAAGCTTAGGTGTTAGGGTCTTTGTAATCCTGCCTGGTAAGGCCTGGCAGACAAAGATGAAGAATCGAAGATGAGACCACTCAGACGGAGCAGCCTGTGTGGACTTTGTCTCCACCGTGGACACAGCCCAGGGCTGAGGAGAGTTGAGGGTCCCAGGGGCCTGCCTGACAGCAGCTGTCATCAAGACCCCAACTACAGCCTAGAGGAGGAGACAGAAGTCTCCACTTTCCCAGACTTTGACAGACTTTAAACTTTGGAGTTGTCTTGACAAAGAGAGTGTTAAATGATCGTAAGTTTGGGCAGTAATGAGTGCCCATAAAGATAAGGACGCTGTAAGCAGGAGGAAGCTGGGCGTTATCTCCCAGACCTCCCTCACCACCCTGGCCCCTGCTCCTGCTCCCAGACTCCCTTCACCAGCTTGAGCCAAAGGCAATAGAGTTGTTTATCTTGGTTATTTCTTTGTTGCAGGGGAATTTCCCAGCAAGGAACCTTTTATTTCCTTGTGAATATAAAGGTATTTTGTTTCTGCAGTTCTTTGGAAGAGTAAAGGGAGGGAGTGGGAACAAATATGGGTGTCAGATGGCAACGTTGAGGCTTTCTTGAGTCCGGTTAATTGCCCCAGACCTTTCTTACCAGGTCAATGATTAATGCCTGGAGTGGGGCCTTGGCCAAATACCAGTCAGCTCCAACATGGAAGCAATCAGGGGACACTAGCTGGGATGTCATCACCTGCGTGGGCACTGCAAGCTGCCATGGGAGATGCTCCCAGGTGGGAGCAGCTTTCAGGAGGCCAGGAAGTCTCAGAAACAGTTGGGATGGGCTGGCTGCAAAGTCCTGGGAGATCTACCATTTGCTACTTGTGCTGGCACAGGGTGGGTGCAGTCACAGGTGGGACGACAAAATGCTGCCTGCTTTTAAGAACCCTTAAAAAAGTCCTTGCTTCTTGTTCCTGTCCTCACCTCTAGATAAGCAAGCTGCCTCATATTTGTGTGAGACAGGAGTGGTCTTCCCACAAGCTGAGCTGGGGGATGCAGCCCTCCTCTGGACTTGGCCTGGGTTGCAGAGAGTCAGATGCCAGTTTCTCCAAGGTGAAGACCCTGACCTCTGTCCCAGACTTCTCATTTTGTGACATGTTTGGGTGGCTGTGCATGTTTGTGTAGAGAGGGGACATGTGTGTGCACCCATTACCCTCTGCATGGTCTCAAGCCAGGGATGAGAGCATCAGGCATGCACAGGCAGGTCGGGCAGATGGCAACATCAGCGGGATGCACACAGTCCAGTCCTAGACGGGATGATTGGCAGGAGAGGATACCCCTGCTTTCAGGAACAGGAGCTTTTCTTTGCCCAAAGCTAAAACTTGAAGCACAATTTCTCTAGTAGCATTTGAAAGGACCTCGAGCTTTCAGAATCATTCCAGACCCCTTCCTCTCAAAACCAGAGACTTTCTTCCAAACCTGGGGATTCAAATCTCAGGGAGACCTCCCCAGCCCAGGGTGGCTGGGGCTGGATTTAAAGGATTTGCTTAAGGAAGGAAGAAAAAGAACATAATGTTGGGCACCTGCTACGTGCCAAATGCTTTTCTAGGTTCTTTTCTTGTAAGACTTCATCCATCAGCACGACAACCCAAGAGATAGATGTTGTTATCCTCATGACACAGGTTGGAAATCTAAGGGTTATAGGGATTCTCGACCCCAAGACCCACAGCAGAATCCTAATTTGAGGTCACTACCCCATTATCACTCTTTAAATGAGCAAAGGGACCTGCTTTATTGGGTTTTATATATATGATATTATATCATGCATGAGGGCACATTTTCTGGTCCTTAAACTAGCAGTTGTTTTTTCACTGCTGAGGCTAGGATGTGCTAGATCATTTTCAGTTTACTAAGTTAGTATCCCAACATATGTGTAACATATGTCCCCACAATTGTGGATTGGGGCAGGAGTGTAAGCTGTGCTGAAGAATAGTTTTTCTTTTTATAAAATGTATTTAACTAGCTCCTATTCAGTTAAAGTGACTGCACTTCATCTCTCATGGTGTGGAGTCCAAACCTTTGTCCACTAATCTCAGGTTTCCCTCTTTTTCAGAGGAAGAAAGGTCCCCTGGACTTGGTATGAGAGTAGAAGTCTGCTTGCTGGGCATCTTTTGAAGATAGAGAGATAGAGAGTGAGCTACTTAGGTTGGACTCATGTGGATAAGAGAGGAGACAAGCACTATGGGCTAGGCTAGAAGAACGTACACTGAGTCCTTTCCAGGTGCTTTACATGTGTTAATGTGTTTCATTTTTACAGCCACCATAGGAGATGGGACAAAATGGGCAACCCCATTTCATGAGTGAGATAATTGAGGCACAGAGAGGTGAGACATTTGCCCAAGGTTGCACAGTTGGTAAGTGACTTAGATGGGATTCTAGATCAACAGCATAGGCCCTTAGCCACTCTGCTTTACCTCAGAGGGTCTTCCTATTGAGAGGAAGCAGTGGAGAGAGGAAGAAGCAGGATATTCAATCTTAGCCAAATGAGAATTTGTTCAGTTCTTTCCTCTCTGCCTTTCATGGAAAAGGCAGTTCTTATAAGGAGACACCTGGGGCTGGGCGTAGTGGCTCACGCCTGTAATCCCAGCACTTTGGGAGGCTGAGGTGGGTGGATCATGAGGTCAGGAGTTCAAGACCAGCCTGGCCAACATGGTAAAACCCCATCTCTACTAAAAGTGCAAAAATTAGCTGGGTGTGGTGGCACGGGTCTGTAATCCCAGCTACTCAGGAGGCTGAGGTAGGAGAATCTCTGGAACCCAGGAGGTGGAGGTTGCAGTAAGCCAAGATCACACCACTGCATTCCAGCCTGGGTGACAGGGCAAGATTCCATCTCAAAAAAATAAAAAATTAAAAAATGAAGAGACACCTGGACCCAGAGGTAGGTGCCAACAGAGAAATTTCTTCCTGGAAAATATTAGCTGCAATTTATTTAGCACCTACCATGTGTAGGATATGTTACATAACCATGCATATAACCAGGCATGTTGATGCCAAAGCCTCTTTCCACTCCACCATACTCTGTCGATGCCAGTGACATTGGGACTCCAGCCCCAGCCCCTCCAGAGAGAGGGCAAGACATAGATGAAGGTCTCTGCTGAGCACAATGCATAGGTATTTTTTTTTAAGTTGGATAGTTTGCTTTTTAGGTGACATCAAAATGTCCTCATGACCATATCAAAATGGCTGTACCAAAACCTCATCGTTCAAACTTGCTGGTGACTTCACACCACTCACATAGACTCATGGTGTCTTGGTTTCCTCAACTAGGGAATGACATCACAAAACCAACCCTGCCTACCTCCTCGTTGGTATCAGGGGAGAATGAGATGAAGGTGTGAAAGCCCAGGGCAAGTGGGTTTACTAAATGGAAGCCTGTGTGACACCATTTTTTATCACCTAAAGCCACAGAGGTCTAGCGGCACTAGGAGATAAGCAGAGAGAGTTGCTTTCCTGACTCCTGGCTCAGTGTTCTTTCTGCTACTTTAGCACATCCAGGGGCGGGAGAAGGATGGAGAGAGAATTCCAGATCTGGCTCTGGGAAGACCTATGTCCAGGCACCAGACAGCTGCCTTCTACCTAAACCCCTGAAATTGGCATCTCCTCTCCAGATGTTAAAGGATCTATAATTCCCCTAGTGAGGGGGGAAAGTGATGGCACAAAATAGGAGCACCTTCAATGGCCCCAGGCACTGTGGCAATTGCACAAAGGGAACTGGGGGTCAGGGACGGAGCTTGACCAGCTGCTGCCCTTGTGCCAGACAGTCCCACTGCTGGCTTGGGCTGCTGTCAGGATGGGCAAAGGGAGGGGGAGCCCATGTCTGAGATCTGCTGGCTGCAGAGCCAGGAGGAGCAGCAGGAGTTGATCATGCTGCCTGTGGGGCTCAGCTCCACCTCACTCAGTGATCCCGTGAGGAGCTCATTTTTTCTACCTCTAGGAAGGGCAGGATGATGCGATGACACACAGTTATGTCTCCCATGGCAGGAATCTGCTAGAGCAAAGCGAGGTGGAATTGGAAAGGATTTCAGAGGTTCTTGGAAGCCCAGAAAAAGGAGCTGAACATGCCTTTGCCAGAAAGCCACAAGTGGGAAACCTCAAAGAATGGAAGAGGACTTGCTAGGTGCCATACTTTATGCGCATTATCTAATTCCAGGTCTGTTGGTGTTCAATAAATCCTTGATTAATTAAACTAAACTGAAAAATATGAAACAATTCCTATTTCATTCTAGAGGTTACAAAGCTATTTCACCTGTGTTTTCTCATTTGAACCCACATTGACCCTGAATGATAGGTGTTATTTCTATCTTTGTTTTACAGATTAAGAAACTGAGGATCAGAGAGGTTAGGTGGCTTGCCTAAGGCCACACAGTTAATCAACTATGAGGAGTTAGGAAATCCAGGCACAGACCAAGCTGAAAGAGTAGAATTACATATGCTGACCACAGAGGTCCCTTCCCACATGCTGATATTTCTCAGAAAAGGATGGGGGGCTTCCACACACGTGCATCCCTACTCGTCCCACTGCGATATGCAAGCTTACTCCCCAGCCACACACAGTCACACAGTCTGCCTCCTTGTCCTTGTCACCCCACTATCTAGGAGACTGGGAGTTGGGAATGGAGGGGGTTACCTGAGCCATCGTCCCGAGCCCTTTCCAGATAGCATCCCGTCTGGGGATCCCAGAGCAGTAACACTTACTTTTAGCCACTTCCTTCTCTCCCGTTGATCTGACTTCAGGGACACAGCCTGCTGGCCAGTTGGTAACCCCTGCCTCTCTAGGAGCTACTGGCAGGGCACTGGACGCTGCTGCCAAAACTGAAACTCTGCTCAGTGTTTGACCCACACCTGGGCTCTTAAAGGGCCACTCTCCCACAGGCACCGTGGCCAGCCAGGGTCACGTGACTCTCACAGATCCCTTGCTTTCCTTTCATTTTGGCCTTCCTGGCTGGCTCCATTTGGTTTCCTTTGACCTTGGGGAGACTCTGTTACTTGGGAATCCTCCATCGTTGCAGCTTCAGGATGAGGGACAGAATGTCAAGTGTGAAGATGCTGTTCTGTCGCTTTCTAGCTGCAAGACCTTTGGCAAGTCACCTTCCTATTTCTTTTCATCTGGAAAAGAGGGATGGTAATACCAAATCTACAGGTAGAGGATATAGCCAGGTATTAGCTCTAAAATACCTGGCCCAATGCTTGATTTGAAGTTGACATCATCTGATGGGGCACAGGTGGCAGGAGTGGCTGTCATAGTCCTTGGTCTCATATCCCCAGTTGCTTGGGAATCCCCTCCGACTCCCTAGGTTACTTAGCCTGGACAAAAATGCCCCTTATACACCTCCTGCCAAGCCCCTTTTACCAGTCCCAGAGCTCCAGGAACTGGCAGGACTGTGGCCCTTCCTGTTTCACTCCCCGGAGTCATGAAAGACTCGCTGCTTCTGGGCTCCCCTGAACATGGCTGACCTCAGAGTCTTGTTAGGACCCGGGCTCGGCTCCATAGCAAGGAGGGTGCTGACCTGCTGAGCTGAAGTAGCACCTCCTTCCCTATCTGTTAGTCCATGCCAAAACATGACCTGGTTGGGACTCCCGGGTGTTCCCCAAATGATCGTGGCAGTCCTGTGACAAAAGTGAAGCCCACTCCCCAACACACACGTGTATGGCCCCCCCACCCCTCACTGCAAACCCCCACAGAAATGCTGCCCATCCTACCTGTGCAGGGCTGACCCAGGCTCTCCCTACAGAGTCCTATAGGCCAAACACCAGAAGGGGAAGGAAAAATAGAGAAATAGAGCCCTGGAGAAACACAAGGCAGCCAGAGCCCTGGGTCTTATTTTAGCTAACCACTGGCTCACTTGTGGGTGTTAACGCACAATCACAGATTTCAATGGCAAGCAAAAAAACCCCATAATTTCTTTATGTAGCTTAATTTCTCTCTTTTTTTGTGGTTTGCAAATTTAGATTTTCTTTTTTTATTTTGTTTTAGGTTCCGGGATTACATGTGCAGAACGTGCAGGTTTGTGACACAGGTAAACGTGTGCCATGGTGGTTTGCTGCACCCATCAACCCACCACCTAGGTATTAAGCCCCACGTGCATTAGCTATTAGTCCTAATGCTCTCCCTCCCCCCACCCCCCCCAACAGGCCCGGATGTGTGATGTTCCCCTCCCTGTGTCCGTGTGTTCTCATTGTTCAGCTCCCATTTATGAGTGAGAACATGTGGTGTTTGGTTTTGTGTTCCTGTGTTAGTTTGATGAGGATGATGGCTTCCAGATGTAGCTTAATTTCAAACCCTAAACCCATAATCTGATTGATAAAAGAAAACAAGTTACCTAGTCACTTCTAGGCAAGCTCAGCCCAATTCAGTGATCTCTCAGTCACTTCACTCCAGATTTAAAATTTAGCCTCATTATGGAGTTCCCTTCCTTTTTGTCTCCCTTCTCTCCCCTGGGGTCCAGTCTGGAGAGAGCGGTCTTGGGTGAGGGGGTGGTCAATGTTACTGCTGAGGCAGTGAAAAGGGGTGGCCCATTATTATTTTGGTCTTGCTTTGTCACGATGCTGTGCTGGCCTTGGGCTCCAGAAGGAAATAGTTTTGTCTACTGAGATGTGACTTCCCCTGCTTGGTCAGTGGGCTTTGTCCCTGCTCATCCTGAGGGTTCTGTGGTCCACACTGTGCCCTCCTAGTCCATACACTGAGCTCCCTGGGGTGGGTCTTCCAGGCCCTCAGCCTCTCCTTGCCCACCTTGTGGGTGCAGGGTGAGTTTGGCTGATCACAGACTCCTGAGGCCTTTGGGAGATCCTGTGCAGCAGAGTCACATTTTCCCCCAACACTCTTGTAACCTCCTGTGTGTCAGTGTTCCCATATAATTGGGGGTACAATGGATATCAGCAAGACTGTGGACCACCAAAGTTCTCTACAGGATGGGCGAAGGTGAGGGCCCCTCAATCTGGAATTTTCAAGCCCACCTGGATATCTCTATCATTGTTAATCCCCTCTCCCCTACTGTAGCCTGGACTCTGCCCCACGGTGGTGGGTGGGAGGGCACCAAGACACATCAGTAACTAAGCTCTCCTTTTTACTCTTCAGCAGTCTTTCTCCTCCCCAGTTCTGGGGTTAATGTCTAGCAGGAGGATGTGAGGGGAGACAAGATACGCAGGTGCAGAGATGAGACAAGCCTGGTTCTGTCAGATTATAGCTCCTTTCAAAGGATTCCCGATTTATACCTCTCTCCATTTGAACTCAATAGTCAAAATATTTGTAGGGTTTGTTTCTTCCTTCCCAAAGCAAGAAATAAGTTGTGTCCAGTTGTCCAGGCTGGAGTAGAAGTCAAGGCAGGTTCACAGAACACTAGTGTAGAAATTTAACGAGCGAAGGCTTGCAGGGAGGAAGGGGAGAACACTCATTAAATCATTTCTTCTCATGCTGCCTTGGTGGGGGTGGAGGACAGGTTGCAGATTTCCTTCCCTGCTTTGCTATTTCATGATGGTGGGTAATTTACTAGATCATGTCCTGCTGCATGTTTTCAATAGTCTCCAAAACTGTCTTAGCTGACCCATGTCAGACACACACACATACACACACACACACACACACACACACACACACACACCCCCCACATACCTGGAGCCCACTGATCCTACTGATCCAGTTTACAGAAAGGGGAAAATGAGAAGTAGAGCCCTGGGAAGAGGCAGGGAGTCAAAAATCCTTCGTCCTATTTTGGGCTCAGCCACACGCCGGTGGTGTGATTGGACTCACTTGCTTCCCCTCTTGTACTGTGGTTTCCCCATCTGGAACCCAGTGGCCCTATTTCCCAGCCCTGGGGGAGGAGGGACAGGCCAAGAGAGTCCATTGCCCAAATCAATAATAATGATGATAACAGCAGTGATTATACTTTCCAAACTTACAACACTTCATCTGCTCAACCCTCCCTGCTTCTTTTAAAGTAATCATACAAGAAAATATACCAGCAGAAGAACAGCTTCTCACTGGACTTTCCTGACTCTGGGACTCAGCATAAGTCACTGTGGAACACCTTTGTTTTGTTCCTGATTCTGCCTCTAATTGCCGAGTGACCTTTGCCAGATCACTTCATCCTGTAGGTCTGCAGGATTGTTTGTTCCATCAGAGGACAGTGCCAAATTGTTCCCAAGGCTCTTTCAGTTCTAGGATTCTGTGTTTTGGTTGAGCACTGTATTAGTTTCTGACAGCTGCTATAACAAATTAACACAACTTTAGTGGCTTAAGAAAACAGAAATGTATGCTCTTTCTGTTCTGGAGACCAGAAGCCTGAAATCAAGGTGCCAGCAGGGCCACCCTCCAGGCTCTAGACGATAATCCGTTGCTTGCCTCTTCTAGTTTCTGGTTGCTGCTGACATTCTTTGGTGTTCTTTGGCACGTAGCTATGTCACTCCAACCTCTGCCTTCATAGTCACATTGGCTTCTGTGTATGTCTCAAATAACTCTCTGTTTCTCTGTTATATGGATGGTATTTGGGGCCCACCCAGCTAATCCAAGATGATGTCCTCATCTCAAGATCCTGAACTTCATCACATCTACAAAGACTCTTTTCCAAATAAGGTCACACTTCTGGGCTCCAGAGATTGAGACATAGACAAACCTTGGGGAAGAGGGGTGGTGGTTATTTCTCGGCCTACCGACCATGACAAGCTCAAGGTCCAGGGAGATTTGAGACATGCAGGAGAGTGCACCCCTGTTCCCCAAGGGCAAGTAGTCCAATTGAGAAGTCATCACTCACATGCAATACTGTCAAGGAACAACACAAGCCAGGAGGTAGCAAGCATAGAGAGCCTGTGTAGCCTTGGGAAAAGAGCAGGGGCTCTGGACCTCGACGCCCTAGGTTCACATCCAAGCCTTACCACCTGCCAGCCAGGGAACCTTGAACAAATTATTTAATGTCTCTGGGGAAAATTATACTTACTGTATAGGTGTGTTATAAAGATTAAGTATAGGCCAGGTTCAGTGGTTCACACCTCTAGTCCCAGCACTTTGGGAGGCCAAGGTGGGAGGATCACTTGAGGTCAGGAGTTGGAGACTAGCCTGGGCCAGATAGCAAGACCCTGTCTCTACAAAAACAAAAAAATTAGCCAGGTATGGTGGCACACCCCTGTAGTCCCAGCTACTTGGGAGGCTGAGGTGGGAGGATTGCTTGAATCCAGGAGTTGCAGTCTGAAATGAGCTATGATTGCACCATTGCACTCTGGCCTGGGTGACAGAACAAGACCCTATCTCCCCAAAATAAAAATCTAAAAAAAGATTAGCTATAATATGTTCAGTGACTAGCATCTAATAGGTGCTTATGATTCAGCATCAAATAAACGGGACAGCAAAAGGCAAGTGTGTGTGTGTACATGCATACGTGTCTGACACTGTCTGCTAAGACAGTTTTGGAGACTACTAGGAGCATGTACCAGAACATGATGGCGTAACTAGAGTGATTCTCCACTGAATGATGAAGGACCAAGAACAGAAAAGTGAAATGACTTGCTCCAGTTTGCACAGGAGGTCATCATACAGATGGGTCTAGAACCAAGGTTTTCTAGAAAGCATTTTCCTCCACTTCCCAAAACTTTTGCTGTCAGGATGAACTTTTTGGATGATATTTCTACAGACAGCAAGGGACGTCCGTTTACACCCTTGGTTTAGCCAGAGAATATTGGAGATGACCAAGCCCACAGGTTCACACAAATCCAACCCTTCAGGCTGTCTTTAGCTTGATGCTCCACAACCATGGGTTGACACAATCACCAACAGAGAAAGGGAAGCTAGATAGCCCTTCTTCACTCTCCACTGCTCAGCGGGCATCCCTCCACATGGATGGTTCCTTTGAGTGTGGCTTTTGCCATAAAAATGAGATAAGAGGGACAGAGGAAATGCTCTTTACTGCCAACTCTCTGCTCCTATGTACAGATCTTCACCTGAGTCAATGTTTAACCCCTGACTGGAGTCAATGTTTAATCCCAGGCCAGCCAGCCCTGCAATCCAGCATTCCTCATCTAGCCTAAAATACAGAGTCATTTTAGAATCAACCACTGAAGAATAAAATTGTGACTGAATTTGCCAAAGCTAAATAAACTCTCCCCCTTTTTTAGAGGATACTGGCTGTTTGGAATTATTCATGCTACCTGTTCCCATTAGCAGATAGTGGTATGGTGTTTGCTGACCCTAGCTGTCACTCAGTGGTAGGAGCACAGCGTTTATTCTTCCTGTTTCAGTTCTTCCTTTTGGGCTGGGGGAGAAGAGCATTGGGTGGAGACCACTGCCCTTGTTACCCAGCTGGCAATGCTGCTGGCTGGCAGCATGCTTCCTTGTGAAGGCACTACTTGGAATCCCACTAGGGGAGCTGGAACTTGAATGTTCCGGTTGGCTGCATTTAGGCATGTTTTCTGGGAGTTTCTGAGCCCAGATTTATGTTCAAAGGCCTAAACCTTTTCCCAGGTGAGTCTCCCTATTAAGGGGCAGGTGGGAGAGGGAAAAGTTCATTAGAAAGACCCTGACTGTTGGTGATTCTCTAGGGGCTTCCTAGAGTCCTTCCTAAGGAGCTCGGGGCATATGGCATCTACAAATGCGCAACATTGTGTCAACTCTAAGAACAACCTTAATCAGGGAAGTCAAAGGATGGCAAGCTGGGTGGTAGCGTGCAGGGACGTGAAGAGGGAAGGAAGGCCGCTGTCAGATTAGCAGCTCTAGTCTTCAGTTGGTGTTGGAGAGGTGACTCACTGGCCAAACGTGTGCATGCAATGCTCAAATCTTTTCACTTTCCTCTATGAACACACCGAGGCCCTGCCTTCTCCTTGACCACCTGCCTCCCTGTGTCACTGCCCTGATGTCCCATTCTTCACTGTTTTCCTAGCTCAGCTGCCTCTCAGTCAGAAAGTGAAAACAACATTTCTTCTGGGGCTCCCAGAGTGGGGAGGTTGTTGGTACCCTTTCTCATTTTGGCTGGTGAAAGAGTGAAGGTAGAAACTGTGGTAAGAGCCCCCTGAGATTGCCTGTGTCCAGCCCTGAGGAGCCTGCCGTGGGGAGCGGGGAGTGAAGTGGAACATAAAAGGCCCTGGAGGCTGGGCGTGGTGGCCCACACCTGTAATCCCAGCACTTCAGGAGGCCAAGGGAGGCGATCACTTGAGGCCAGGAGTTCGAGACCAGCCTGGCCAACGTTGTGAAAAATACTAAAAATACAAAAGTTAACCACGCATGCTGGCGTGCTCCTGTAATCCCAGCTACTCAGGTGGCTGAGGTAGGAGGACTGCTTGAACCCTGGAGGTGGAGGTTGCAGTGAGCCAAGATTGTGCCACTGCACTCCAGCCTGGGCGAGGGAGCGAGAGTCTGTCTCAAAAATAAATAAATAAATAAAAATAATTAAAAAAAAAAAAAAGAAAGAAAAAGGCCCTGGAAATGGAAAGTCAGCCATGGTCCAAAAGCTCTCCCAATTCTTCTTTGGGCCTAGTCCCTACACTCCAAAGAGCTTTGATTCTCTGTTTCTGAGAGGCAGGGACATATGAGCAAACTTTTTTGAGGTTACCCAACCATTGTCCTATGTGCTGTTACCTCCACACCCTGGCTAGGGAGAAGCGGAAGGAGGAAGATTTTTGGAGTAGACATCCAAAGTCAATAGGTGGAGTGTCAGGTGACAGGGCCCAGCCCCTCTCATAAGCCACTGGGGTCCTGCTGAAGACTTGCTGTTTCCTTGTTCCTGGTCTGAGCCTGGCTCTCGGCCCAAGGCTTGCCTGACAGGCAGCGATTGGAAAAATAGCCCCTGTAATCCCCTGCAGCCTGTGTTCATCTGAGCCTCAATGTTCCCATCTCTAGAATGGGAGTATGTTTCTTTTTGGTGATGTATATTGTAATTAATTTGTAGTTGTCTGTACTCCACTGGCAGAGGTAGGGAAGGAAAGTGCTGGCCCCGTAAAATGTTTAGATTAGTTGCATTTGCTAATCAGTCTGATCTTCCCATGCCAGGCCCTAAAGAAGCCATAGTCTGAATTCTTTTTCTTGAACTCTTGTCTGAAATGAAACACAGTATCTTCAGACAAATTAGAGCATTCTGAAAACACCTTTGGACACAGTAGTCCTAGCTTTCTTCCTCTTCTCTAAAGTACTCAAGGTTAGGAAGCCAGAAGTTTGCCACTCAGGGAAAGAAGTAGCCTTTGTTTGACCCTCTATGCTCACAGCAGAACTGGTAGATCTGGATAGAGGTAGCAAGTAAGTGAGCAGTGGGAACAAGGCCAGAGGTGGCAGAGGCAGAACATAGAAGAGTTCAGATCCTACTCAGCAAATGTGTGTCTTTTTGTTGTTGTTGTTTGTAGAGATGAGGTCTCACTATGTTGCCCAGGCTGGTCTCAAACGCCTGGCATCAAGTGATCCTCCTGCCTCATGCTCCCACAGTGCTGGGTTTACAGGCATGAGCCACGGTGCCTGGCTTCAATCAATGTCTTTGATGCAATGCATCCAGGAGGCAAACAGTGGTCTGCAGGCCAGGGGCATTGGCACTGGTGATCACCACATGCCTGTAGAGGTGCAGCATGGGGTTCTCTCCTAAGGCTGCCGCTTCTCTGCTGCCCACATGGGTTTCAGCTGGCCCCTTAGACAGTAGGCAGTAGGATGACAGCTCATCATACTGCTGACAGTGAAGGGAGCACGCTGGCCCGGGAAGGCCAGCACCTGTAAACCAAGCTGTGTCACTGTATGAAAAATGAAGAGCTTGGTGGTGCTGGACCCTGAATGCAGGGTTTGTTTCTTTCTGAGTAGAATCTCCATTCTCCATTCCACATTAGTCATGCTTTCAGCTCTGGGATATCTGTACCAGGTGAGCACAATCAAATAACCTGTGTCTACTTGGCTGAAGTGCGTTATGGGTCTCTCTGTGGAGGTATCTTCCCCTAGGGCCTGACTGAGGCTGTTATTAAACTGATTTTTTATGTCTCAGACCACAGTGGGCTATTGGAGGAGAGGAAGAAACCTCCAACGTATTAGCAGAGAGCTCTCGAAAGTTGGCTTAGAGTCATGCATTTGCCGCGAGTAAGCTGAGACAGATGGACATCCCCACAAATAAAGATCTGAGCTCCTTTTATACATATGTCAGCAAGGACCTCAGGGCTGGTGCCTGAATTTTTAGCTCTAGTTCCGGCTCTCTGAACTTTTTTTTTGTAATGTCTCATTAGGCCAGGGTTGTAATAAACTAGTTAGGTGACTAAAGAGAACCAATTCCTGGAAATGATTATGAAACCTTCCATGCACGAGCCTAAGAAAGAGAGAGAGAGAAAGACAGAGAGAGGGAGAGAGAGAGAGAGAGAAAGAAAGAAAGAAGCAAACCTTTAGAGCTTTACACAGGAAGGGACCTGACCAGATACTCAGACTATACATCCAAGCAAGGGGGAAGGCAGGGGACACAAAGATCGAGAATGCAGCTGTGGAGGTGGGGTGCTTTGCATGAAGTCCCAGTGTGCCCTTTCCTGAGTAGTGTAACTTAACTTCTCTGGTCCTCAGATTTCCCATCTATGAAATGGGAATGATCACACCTACCTTACAGAAATGTTACCGTAACTGTGATACACAATGTGAAAACACCTAGGATAGTGCCTGCTGTGCAGAAACACGTTAACAAGCAGTAGCAGCGTTAGTAAGTAACGGTAAAGAGAACTGCAGAAATGCACCCGAACCTGAGAATCTGCTTGATCTTGTGAAAATCAATGGTCTCCCTGCATCCTCGATTAGATTCTAATCCTAAGTTAGAAATCCCCAGGGAGGCTTCCCTGATTCTGGCCTAGGGATAGATGTTTGCCTGCCCCTCATCTCAGTGGTATAGGCATCATGCTAGCCGGAGGTATAAGATGAAAAACAACAGCACTGACAATACCAAGTGGTGGAGGTGGCCTCCTCTGCCAGTTTGGCCTCTGGCCCTTTAAATCAACCCTCCTGACTACTCCATGGATCAGTTAGCCCATAAAGGAGAGCTGTGAACACTTGGGGCTTCCCCGCTTCTCTCCCTGAAAGTTCTTATTCAGATCTTATCTCTGCCCCCTCCAAACTCTTGGCCCTGGGACTCTAATCTGGCTCTGCCCTGGCCTTTTGAACTCTTACCAGCTCCACCTCTGGTGGAGCTTAACTTTCCCTATAATGGCCTCCCTGCTAGAAACGCTCCTGGCTCTAGCCACGTGGCCAACACTCTTGCTGGGCTGGTTGTCTCCTCCCTCCCCTTCTTCCCCCAAGATGGGGTAGTCAGACAGAACATTCTAGCTGCTGAATTCCACAATGAAAGTATTAGAGCCGTTCAGAGGAAGGAGAGGTCCTGGAGAAAGGTGGTCAGGGAAGCCCTTGAGGAAGAATAGGATCTGATCTCCAGATCCGAGTGGGAACAAAAGAGTCCCGTACAATTTCATGGCTTAGTCCAGGGATTGGCAGATTCTGGCTCAAGGGCCAAATCCAGCCTCCCTCCTGTTTTGGGAAATAAAGTTTTGTTGGAACACAGCTGCGGTCATTTGTTTCTCGATTGCCTGGCTGCTTTTGTGCTGCAACGGCAGAACTGAGTAGTTGCCATAGAGACTGTATGGCCTGCAAAGCCTAAAATATTTACCATGTGGCCCTTTACTGAAGAGTTGGCCAACCCCTGGTTTAGTGCATCAGGCTTCCCCAAACAGTGATGTGAGGAACTCCAGCCCCTTGGGACTGCTTCAATGAAACACAATAATCCAACACATCTGGGAAACACACATAATGTCCCCATCCCGAGGTGTGAAAACCCAGGGTGTTTCACAATACACCTTCATAAAGCAAAGGCTCCAAAAGATCCTGCATAGAAGAATGTTTGTGGTTTCCCAGCATTTCCAAAACTTCATTAATCTACCAAACCTCCTTTTCCTCAGAACACCTTTTCACATCCTGAGAATCTAGCATTAGAAACAGTCTGGGTGCTGGGCCCATCCCTGCCACAAATGAGAACCAATTCCTGGAAATGATCATGAAACCTTCCATGCACGAGCCTAAGAGAGAGAGAGAGAGAGAGAGAGAGAGAAAGAAGTGAGCCTTTAGAGCTTTACACAGGAAAGGACCTGACCAGATACCTAGATCATAAATCCAAGCAAGGGGCACGGCGATCCAGAACATAGCTGTGGAGGTGGGCTGCTCCGAGTGGCCTTTGCTGAAGTACACACTTTGCAGAGCCTGCTCCCTCATTGGTTGAATGGGATCCATGATGTCTGTCCTATCTCCTTTACAGGGTTATTTGGGGCAGGTCATTGAGAAAGTGAACAGGAAAATAGTCTCGAGGGACGACTGCGGTATCCTTGATTTTTGACAGTGAGTTTTGCTTTGGTACAATGCTCAGCAATGGTGAAGTGAAAAAGGCCCTGAACCAAGGTCACGAGTTCTCTTTGCTAGTCCTCACAGTGCTATAACTAACTGGGTTAACTGGGTGACTTTAAACAAGCGCCCCCCACCTGTACCCTTAACCCTGTTGGGCCTCAAGTCCCTCTCTTCTAGAATGAGGGTATTAGACTAATCTCTAAAGATCTGTTAGCTCTGAAATTCTGCGATTCCATGTGGTTAGATGTGTGCAACTTCCCTACTTATCCAAAACAACAGGTTTCTCTTATAAGCCATAAAACTGGCATCTCCTTGATTTTCTTTGTACAGTGTCTGTGTTCAGAACCAGATATGAGGAGGTATTACTGAAGGATTTCTGTGCTGCTGACAGCTTAGAAGGCAGGACTAAGCCTTCTGGAAATGTCTACCTGCCAATTCTCAACTCGATATTGGTGCCTATTTTTCCTTTCTGCCTCCACCGCTCAGGCTGTTCCATCCAACAATGGAGCCCAGACAGTTTGCCAGCAGATCTGGCAAAAGAAAAGAGTGGATGTGATTCCTGGAAAGGCAGTGGGGCCTAGGGTGGAGCAAAAGTTCCCTGACAAGCATGAGGTGATGTAGTTACAGGGCAGAATCCACATAAAATTCCTCTCTTTTGTCTCCCACCTCACCCCCAAAAACCATTTTCCAGCTTCACCAACAGTCCTCCATATCGAGGATTTATAAGCAGCTGAACAAGAGGGCCTTTATGAAGAAAGCAAGAATCTACTGAAAATACCCTGCTCCTCCATGAATGTAGGAAAATCCCAGAAAATCTTGGCCGGGTCAAAAGGTCTACGGCACAATAAGCCTGGGTCCAAATGGGGCGGGATGATGTGAGGAATGGGTGTTTGCCCTTTTGATCTCAGTGGAGAAACCAGCTGCCTATGGGGTCATCTAGGGGACTCCCAAAAGGAGGGGCAGAAGCCCAGGGGGACCCAGAGTTCTTGCAGAGGAAGGGTGCCTAGAGGCCACTGAGCCCCCAAGTCAATCAGACACAGGTATTTATTGGAGTCCTACTGAGTTGGAAGTTCTCTGGGGGCATCATGAGACAGATAAAATGCAATTACTGCCCTAAAGGAGCTTAGAATCTACTTGAGAAGGCAAGGCTGGTACACTTAAATATAATTACATGTGAGTGGGAGGCTGAGTGCTAACAGTAGTCAGAAAAGGAGCCCCCAGCAAGGGCTGGGAGTGTTGATAGGGGATTTGTCACTTTCCACACTGATTGGAAGCCTCTTCTATTTTCAAACATTCAGGAATGGAAATTTCACGCTTTTCCTAGGTGACCTCTTCCAGTGTTTCGTACACCATTCTTGAAGTCTCCTTTGAGTCATCTTGTCACCTTTGGACGTGGATAATGCTTGACTTTCTTGGGCCCAAGGACAGCCAGCCTTTCTTCCATGGGTGGAGCACCAGCTGCATCAGCTTCTCTTCCCACAGGTGGAGGAAGGATGATGGAAAGAGGCTGGGGTCCTGAAGGCCTTTGATCTTGGTCCTTCTCCCATGGTAACTGAGCAGTTCATCTTTCTGTCCCTCAGGGTCCTGGATTTCTCTCTGGGGCAGTCAGGCTGGCCCCAGCAGGAAGAGAGTCATCCTGGAGCATCTTTCTTTCCACATGGGGCAGCTGGTCTGGTTGGGGGTTCACTTCCAGAAAATGTGTCATCTGAATTAGGGTGACCCTTTCTGCCTCCTGAGCTGCAGAGACACAGAGCAGACTGTGAGGGTTCTGGGTAAAGACAGCACTGACTTTGATTTCCTAAGAACCACTCCCAACCACTGCAAGTTTTCAAGAACTTTCTGACACAGAAGCAATGGAGCCCTAGTTGGCTAGGCTAAGCCAGCCTAGCCCCTGATAGGGCTTGGACTTCGGGGCCTGGGTCTGAGAACCTTAGCCTCCTCGACTTGCTGCCAGAAAATCTCACCCTTTCTTCACTACGTGTACATATCACAGAGCCCTCACTCTAAGAGTACTTAAACCTGGGCATGTTGCTCTCAGAGAATTTTAGCTGGGCTTTGCCGAAGGGGGAAAATGCGAGGTTTGATCCCAGGTCTGGGCCCTGCACTCCTGCTCTCTGCTGCGAGGGTTGCTTATGAGGCTTATGGTTAACATAGGCATCACAGCCTTTGTAATCCTCCAGGAGCTTCTCCTTATGCTCTGGGATGCCATTGACACGTAAGTACAGAGATAATTTCTAATTTTATTGATTAAAAACCAAGGCAGTTTGGGCAGAGTGGCTCACGCCTATAATCCCAGCAATTTGGGAGGCCAAGGATCACTTGATGTCAAGAGTTCAACACCATTCTGGCCAACACAGTGAAACCCCATCTCTACTAAAAATACAAAAATTAGCCAGGCATGATGGTAAATGCCTGTAGTCCTAGCTACTTGGGAGGCTGAGGCAGGAGAATTGCTTGAATCTGGGAGGCGGAGGTTATAGTGAGCCAAGATCACACCATTGCACTCCAGCCTGGATGACAGAGCAAGAGTCCGTCTAAAAAAAAAAAAAAAAAAAAGAAAAGAAAGAAAAAAGAAAGAAAGAAAGAAAAGAAACCAAGGCCAAGAGTGGTTAAATGGCTCAGCCTAGAATTTAGCTCTTCTACATTGAAAAGTCCTGGCAGGACTCTACCCCTACCCAGCCCTGAGGGTGTCAGATGGGAACCAGAACTCTTCTATCTAGCCTTGGGGCTACCCAACTCACAGGTCCTCCTTCTCCAGAGCTTCCTTTGCAATAGAACCAGAGCCATAAGCATAAACAGGGCCAGCATGGTAGAGACAGGAGCCAGGGTCCGAGAGCTGCTTTCATCTTCTGGAAAAGTGCTACAGTGGGGATGGAAAGAGCACAGGGGAGAGGAGGTTGGAGCTGGGCAGAAGATTAAAGACCATTTACCCACACCCTTACTTTACAGATTGGGGAGCTGAGGCCAAAGCAAATGGGCAGCCGTGGTTCCCATGGCTGGTTAGTGTCAGAGCTGGGGCTAGAATCTCTGTCTTCAGGCTTCCAAGCCTGAATCCTTTTCCCTCTTCCACCCATCTGTGTGTGGGCCCTGCGATGCCTCCCAGTGAGAAAGAGGACTAGGTGGGAGCCAGCGACTCCAGCCTCAGCACTGGGCTCTGCCACAACCTTTCCTTGTGGCTTCAGTGCATCACCCCCTCTCTCCGGAGCGCCTATTCTTTATCTTTAAAAACAGAAAGTCCTAATGAAGTTTCCAGCCTAAATATTGTCTTTCTATCATTTAGATATCACTTGAAAACCACATGGAAATACTCAGGGAGCGTTCTCACAGCAAGGCCCCTTGGGTGAGGGAGGGCATCCGATGTGTATGTCAGTGTCTTGTGGGTACAAAGGGAGAGAAGTGAGCAGAGGGAGAGGGGCCTCCCTTGCATGCCAGGGATGAGGCAGATGTGGGGCCCCCCAACCGGGAGAAGGTGCCTGGGGTTACCGCTTCACGGAGGACTCCTTGCCAGGGGGTCCCCAGGGTCCTACTGCCGGGGCCTGGCTCAGTGTTGCTTGGGGACCTCTGTCTCCAGTGGCAGCATCTAGGTCCCCTGCAGCGCTTCCTTCCCCAGATGCTGCCTCCATGCTGGTCCACACATCTGCAGCTGGAGTTCCCAAGATCCACACATCTGCAGCTGGAGTTCCCAAGGTCCACATGCCTGCAGCTGGAGTTGTTTCTCCAATGGAACCCTGAGATTGTTGCTTAGAAACCGGCGTTGCTTGTGGGAGGATTTCCCAGGCCAAAGTGTCTGAGACCAGAGCTGGTGGCCCAATGGTTCCTAGGACCTTTTTGGCTGCATCAAGAGCTATCCTGACCCCCTCTATGTCCTCCCTTGGCCTATCAGCCTTGGTAGTTGTCATCTCCCTCCTGTCCTTGCTGACTCTAGCCCTGTTTGTCACCGAGCTTCTGGTGCCCTCCCAAACACCTTCTGTTGTATTGGACATGCTTCTGCTCTTTGAAGGTGGACTCTCTGGAATCGGAGCTGGTGCTTTGACAGAAACCTCTGACCAGCTGCCTGTCCCTGGAGCTGCTGGCCTGGTTGCTCCTGGGGTTTGTCTTCCCTCAGCTGAAGCTGTAGTCATGCTGGTTCCTGGAGTTGAAGCAACTGTGTCCCATGCTGTCCCCTGTCCTAAGGTCTGGGTGGTTCCTGGGGTCCATCTGTTGGCCACTGGAGATGCTGTTCCATAGGATCTCATGGTGAGCTCCCCAGCAGCTGGAGTGGCTGTGGGGAGGGTGCTGGCGGGACCTGTGTGGACAGCAGAGGGAGGCCACATGGGAAGGCTGGCAGGCCACCTACTGGATTTGGCAAAGGACACCAGGTTTAAAATGTCTGCTAAGTGGAATGCAACCTCACTAAGAGTTGCAGTCTTTGACCAATAGGTTGGATAAAATAAAAAATAGGAAAATGTTTCATTCTCCAGTTTGTGGCAAACATTCTCTTGTCTGTGGCAGACACTGACATGTTATACTCCTATTTCCTTCTCCCATGCCCACATATTTTCTATCCAGCTGTCTTGAATTCCCAAGCTGTTTTCTCCAGAGGCCCACCGCCCAGCAGGTATTGTTCTTCAAAAAAGGTAAAAGAAACACTCCACTTCTAGCAGAGCAGCCCGTTGCAGCAGGCGGCTGGAGAGCAGCATCTAATAGAACTAACCTGCTTTCAGGCTGCCTCCTGTCATGCTGTCTCCTCTGCCAAGTGGCCTTTCACAGCCTGGAGGCCCTTCCTATGCTCTGGGTGCCTGACTTGGGATCAACAAACAGAACCTGCTGCAGAGGGCCTAGGCCTGGGAGCTGTCAGATGTCTGCTGAGGGACTCAGCAAGAGTCTGTGTGAAGGACAGCCCAGTTGCAATTCTTCTGTCCTGCCTGTCACACCTCCTCTGCAGTGCTGCCGCTTCTCTGCATGTCTGAACATGCAGCTATCAGGATCCTAAGAAGCCACATTATCCCATTCTTGGAGCCGTCTCCAAATATATATTTCATGACATTTGGGGGACACAGGTGGGAGAGTGTACATGCATTCACTGGGGAAGTTTTTCCTAAAATCTTCCTTTCTTTTGAAGGCAGCCTTCTTCTGAAATGAAAGCCTACTTCTTAAAGTCTTTGCCTTGCCCCAGCTTTTCATTGTCACTTCCCTAATGTTTCAAGCCCTTCTAGGACTCTGAGGCTTCTCTCCCACTTTCTCCTTCCTAGAACGTGCTTCACCAAGCTTGGCCCATCAGCCATCAGCTCATACCTGCAGAGATGGTCAGATTCATGCTTAAGAACAGCATGTTGTTTTCACTTCCAATGCCGCAGAGGTAGCATCCGATGTCATCCGGGGACAGTTGGGACAGCCTCACCACAAACAAGCCTCTCTGTGGAAAGTCTGTGAGGGCCACACGGTCACGATAGCGATGGTGAGTATACTGGTTGGTGGACACAATGGTCTGGCAGATCCATCTTGGGGGCCCCAGACGGCACCAGTACTTCCTCTGGTGCCTGTTGACAGATGAGGGGGCATAATGGCACTGGATGGTGACAGCTCCTCCAGGCTCCCCTGACACCAGCCTTGAGCCCTTCAATGAATTTGGAGCTGCAGACAGAGAAGGAAGTCAAAGGAGAGGAAGTGGTGAGCATAGTCACTGTTTGGGGACTCACGAACTCTGAACTCTGCCAGAATTAGGGGTCAAGTCAGAAAATACCACTGTGAACATGGAGCAGAATCAATATAAAAATGGCAGAACTCAGCCATTGGGAAAGCAGATGTTGTCCCAAGGTATGGAAGATGAAAATGTAATCATAATCTTACCCACCCTGATAAGCTAACACTTATCCTGAGCTATCCTGGTCCATCCAGAGCCTGGGTTCCCCTGTGCTCCAATGCAGATGTTTAAAAAGATGCCATCTAAGCACACATGAGAGGGCTGAGGCAACATCTGACACTCACTCACTCAGTCACTCCTCACTGTAGATTTAGACAACACAGTCCAAACCATGCCACCAATGATAACATTAAATGGTAATCTATCATCAAAAGACAAAAATATTCACAATTATAAACAAGGACCCTTTCAGGACAACAGTGATGATTCCCTGATAGAAGGGCTCTGGTTTGCATGGAATGTAAAAGACAGATGCTAAGCAGTAAGAACATATCAGTGTACCTTTCATCTGCAAAAGACGGGGAGTCCTGAAACACAAGAATCCCCTTCTGCTTGGTGGGTACCTGTCTGGACCAGTGGTTGCAAAATTTTTCACACTAGTCACTTTTCCATAGAAACAGAAACAACCAAATGCCACCATATAAGCACAGATGAGCAGTACTGTGAATATGTCTGCTTGGCAACAGGCCTAAGGACAATTCGTAGTTGAACCACATATATGGCCAGCTTCCTGGATGACTTAAATGTGATGGGGTGCAAGCAGAAACAAAGTTCATTCTTTCTCTCACTGCCTCGTCATACCTTCTCCGTGGACATCTCTGATCCTTGCTGAAATTTCAGGCATAATCTCATGTATGGTAGCTTTCTTTCATAATTTCTCATGGATAATAAAGAGCCCCGCCTAGTCTAAACTTATACATCCGGTCCAGTCCAGTGAAAGATCACAACTCCAATCTTTTGCCCAGTCAAAACCCTTTCCTTTCTCCCAGCTGGGCTTGGAGTCTGTCATGGAGGAGGGGGGCATGGTTGGGGTCTCTTGCTTTGCTCTATCCCTTCCCCTGTTCAAAGCTTCTGTTTGGGGATCCCTCCAGAGTTGGGCAGAGTCGGGAGAGGAGAGGTGAATGAGACAGTTGTGATCTGCCCTTGGTGCCTTCTGGGCATGGCAGATGACCAAGGCTGCCTCTTTTTTGCCTACCAGATGTATTTTTAGCATATATGGCTGTCGTTCTCTCCTTATGAGAATTGCAGGTTCTTCTGCTGGCCATTAGTGGCCACCACCCACAAGCCTATGACTTCTGGCTATCTGCCCTGCTCTGTGGTCATAGTCCCCTCTGGGTGGCCCTCTAGGTGGAGGCCCTGCATTTAACACAGGAAGTACACCTGTGTCCTGCGGTCAGAAGAACCTGGGACAAGGGGCATGCTTGTTGAGTGGCTTTCTGGAAGTTCCTCCTCTTACTTGGCTTCAAGTGAGGAGAAAGTGATGTCTCCTGTCCCCTGCGACAAGTGGAGGGGACCACAACACAGGGACATCTCTCCGACAAAGCCCTCACAGTGAGCTCTGCAGCTGCTGATGATTCTCTCCCTCCTTCATTTGGCCTGGACAGCTTCCCGCGGGGCTGTTGCTGGCACCAGCTCTATGTGTCTTTCTACAGCCCTGTACACGTGGTTCAACATCTTGCGGTAGGATGTGGATGCCTGGCACCTATCAGTTTGTTCTGTCTTTAGGACGTCTGAACCCCAGAAAGTTCAGTTTAATATCCTTGATTTGGTTTGGATGTTCGTCCCCTCCAATCTCATGTTGAAATGTGATTCCCAATGTTGAGGGTGGGGCCTGGTGGGAGGTGATTGGGTTGTGGGGGAGGATCCATCATGAATGGTTTAGCACCATCCCCTTGGTGCTAAATGAGTTATTTCTCAGTTCACATGAGATCTGGGGCCTCCCCCCACCTCTTCTCTTGTTCCCTCTTGCACCATGTGCTGTGCTGCTCCTGTTTTGCCTCCCCTGTAAGCAAACGCTCCCTAAAGCCTCACCAGAAGTCAAGCAGATACCAGCACCATGCTTCCTGTACAGCCTGCAGAACTGTGAGCAAAATTACACTTCTTTTCTTTATAAATTACCCAGTCTCAGGTATTTCTTTATAGCACCATAAAAATGGCCTAATATAATGCTATTGCCAGGAACAGTTAAGCAGTTTGTGGGTGCCAGAGCAAAATGAAAATGCAGGACTTCTTGTTCAAAAGTTATTAAGAATTTCAACATGGCAACAGCAGAGCATTAAGCCAAGAACCTTCTGAGTATGGGGTCCTGTGTGACTGCACAGGCCCAGGAAACCTACCCTGCCTATTATGTGTGTATTCAGGTCTAACTGCTGGAAGAGTAGAGGTCATAAATGTTATGGCTGTACTGATACTCACTGTATGTTTCATTAAACAACACACCCCAAACCATGCCACTAATGGGAAAGTTAAATTACCATTTAAATTTACCAAGTTGTGCATATTTGCAATATTCACAATTACAAACAAGGACCATTTCAGGACAATAGTGATGATGCCCTGATAAAGTGTGCATACCCCAGATTTCAGGAATTCCCCTGATCTGTATGTGAAACACTTGAGAGGAGCAGGGTTCCACTAATCAGCAGGATGGGGTGGTCTGACTTCACAGTAGAAAGCTGATTAAGAATCCTTAATCAACCCTTGCAAATGCACATAATTTTTTATTAATACCAAAGTTAAGAACCAATACCTTAAGGATTCATTTGATAGATCACTGATCAATAGCTCTTTGTTATATACAATAATTAAGGTTTGGGAAATTTTATATTAACTACCATAAGAATTCAAGACCAGGCCAGCATTTTAGGGTCAATGTGTGCCCACCTGGGGGCCCTGATGCCAACTCCCTGCCCATCCATGGAGGTGGGTGCCCTGGCTCTCATCCCCTCATTGTTACTCAGCAATTGTCTATTGCTATGGCTTCCATTAGGAGAGGCTAGGGCGCCTATAGCTGTAGGGAGCCTGACTTGGTCTGAGAGAGCCTGGGAAGTCTGAGGTCCATGGTTGAACAAAGGGAGGGTAGGGGTTGTACCTGCAAAGGAGCTCTCCTCCCGCCAGCAGAGGGGCGAGGAAGGCGTGAGTGTTCCCATGGCCCGGAGATGGGTCCTGGAGGGGAGAGAGCCCTCCCACAGCCATCTCGGATGGGGTCTTTTTTGTGGAAGGGCGAAAGAAGAACCTGCAGCAAAGGAAGGAGATGGGTCATCAGGGGGCCATCCCTGTGTCCACAAAGGTACCTACAGAGGAAGAAGCAAACAGCCAGTTCCAAACCCCTGCCAGGCCAGATAGCTCCAGGCCATCCATCAAGTAAGAGCTGCCTGCCCTCCTGCAGCTTCTCCCTCCCACTGCTACCACCTTGCTGGGGTCTCAAGCAGCAGCTGCCTAGATTGGGAGGAGAGGGGTGGAGAAGAGGGAAGGCAGCAACCACACCCCCTTCCTGGACTGCAGGCCTTGAGGGGATGAGGGAGTATACCTTTAAATGAAGATTAAAGTGCTGACCAAAGTATTTAACTGGAAACTTTAAATGATCAAATTTAGAACATTTGAGACTTAAAGCAATTAATTTAGGACTATTACTTAGCAGAAAAATCATGGGCCTGCCTGAGTTGTCGTTTACTGAAAAATTTTAAAAGGGACAGCAGGAGATTAAAGAGGTGGTGTGATTTTATCACGCAGAGTGCTTACTCAAATATTGGCTACATTTTTTGTTTTTGTTTTTGTTTTTGTTTTGAGATGGAGTCTCGCTCTGTTGCCCAGGTTGGAGTGCAGTGGCGCGATCTCAGCTCACTGCAACCTCTGCCTCCAGGGTTCAAGCGATTCTTCTGCCTCAGCCTCATGAGTAGCTGGGACTACAGGTGCGTGCCACCAGGCCTGGCTAATTTTTGTATTTTTAGTAGAGACAGGGTTTCACCATGTTGCTCTGGCTGGTGTCGAACTCCTGACCTTGTGATCCGCCTGCCTGGGCCTCCCAAAGTGCTGGGAGTACAAGTGTGAGCCACCACGTCCGACCTTATTGGCTACCTTTGATTCATTAAAACTCTGATTTGTTTTTAAGCCAGTTGTTAATCCTTTTTTTGGTATTATGATGGAATTTCCATTCATTCATTAATTTATTCAGTCATTATTTATTAAGCATCTACTTGGGACTAGATTCTAGGTACTGGGTACTCTTGGCGCATACTCACTATGTTCCTCAATGGTTCCCTATTACCATCAGAATAAAATCTACTACAGCATGGAGATGGAGCCATTTGTCATCTGAGCATGGTTTATACCTGGACAGTTTTACCATACCAGCCTGTGAGGAACTTTAGGGCAGCCTGGAAGACTCAGGTCTGGTTTTGTAAGCCCTGAACCTGGGCTGGGTTTGGGACTCACCTTGTAGCAGGCACAGTATGAGGAAGAGGGGCATTTTCCATCCCGCCCTCCTGCTGGTGACCTGCAAAAAACACTCTAAATGAAAAGAGGCCTGAGAGAAGCTGGGTGAGGGTGGTGGGACTTGAGAGAACAAGCATCTTCTGGCTTTGGGATCTCGGTTTGCTCAGCGCAGGGGCTGGGTTGCAGATATCTGAGAGTAAGACAAGCACTTCCCTCCCTGAGAAAGCATGACTTTATCCTCACACTCCTAAGCATGCACATTTTGGTCACGTCCACGAGGCCAAAATGTCCCTTACCCTTGAGGGTTCTGTGTTCAGAAGAGGTGAAACTCCCTCTGTAGGATTCTAGCCTGGGCACCCACTTGCCAGCCTGGAGCTCTGAGTTTGTGGGGAGCACCGTGTAGTGGAAAGGCCACATTTGAAGTCCAAACTCTAGTTGGAATTGTGGGACCTTGGAAGGTTAGTCTCAGGGATTCGATTCCTTTTCAGGAGAATGAAGGAATCTGCAAGGGGTTGTTGTTACACAACTTACGTGAGATTGTGGTAAAGTGCCAGCAATGAGCCTGGAGTAGTCCACTTCTCTTCCTCTCCTCACCACTTCCTGTTTGCAGAAAGGGAATTGGTTTTTTCAAGGGAAGATTTCTGTTTCACTGTTAGTATGCCTCGGTTAGTAACAAGGAGTTAAAAATTAAATCTCAGACCAAGTAGCTCTCTGCACTAGGGTGCTATTCTGTTTCTTCTCCACAACTTCTAGAAAGCCCTCTCTGTCCCCCCATCCATACTGACCTTCACCCCACTGTGGTCTCTCCCACTGGCCTGGGGAGCTTCCAGAGGGGACGGCTTTGTATTTCATCCCTCTACCATCATGCTCTGAAAGGGGATCTAGCACATTGTAGATGTGAAATGCACAGCTATTGTGAACAGTAACCCTCCTCTTTTAATGGACACCATACTGATCACTACACAATGGTCTTTTACCGCTTGCTGGTGAAAAAGACAGAGATTGTGGCCGGGCACAGTGGCTCATGCCTGTAATCCCAGCACTTTGGGAGGCCGAGGCGGGTGGATCACGAGGTTAGGAGTTCAAGACTAGCCTGACCAACATGGTGAAATCCCATCTTTACTAAAAAATACAAAAATTAGCCTGACGTGGTGGCACATGCCTGTAATCCCAGCTACCGAGGAGACTGAGGCAGTAGAATTGCTTGAACCCAGAAGGCAGAGGTTGCAGTGAGCCCGTGCCACTGCACTACCACTTGGGTGACAGAGCAAGACTCTGTCTCAACAACAACAACAACAAAAAAGACAGAGATTGTACATTACACTTCTCTTGTATTCCCCAGAGGGTATTCATGGATGCTTTTTGATGGATTAAAAATCTACTCTTTGAATCTATCTATTGCTTCTGTTTCTGAGACCTATAGATTTTTGAAAAAGCAAACTAAAGTTAGCCGTTGAGTTTTTCTTCCTACTCTAATACGTTCCTCAGTACTGTTAAGGACAGGCGCTAACAGTCAATGGTTTGGCCCATGGGCAGAAACCCCCTCACTTCCCAAACAGTTTAAGCCATGCAAAACCACTGGCCAGTTTGGGACACAGGCTGTGCAGGAGGGAATCACAAAGAGGAAAACAGGGAATAGGGGAAAAGAGAAGGCAGAGGAAGTAGGAGAACAGGGAGAGAAAAGGAGAGGTAGGAGGTGAAAGAAGGGAAAAGGGAAGAAAGAAGACAGAAGCAGAGAAAAGTAGAGAGTCCATGGGGTGGCCCTGAGCTTGTTTTCCTGCAACTAGACTTGGCAAGTTGTCCCCTCAGCTTGGCTCTGCCCAGCCCTCTCCACTAAGGCCTTTCCCTGCTCTATCCAGTTTGAGCCCCAAGAATGGCCAGATCTTTAAAAGTCCATAGGCTCTTTATGCATCTTTCTGTGCCTTCGCTGTAGCAAGTCCCCTAGCTTGGGCACTGCGATGGCAGTCTCAGACCTTTCCCTGCCTTACGAAGCTTCCTGTCCCCACCTGGAAACTCTCCTGGGGTGTTTGTTCCTGCACCTAACTCATAATTTGATTAATATTCACCAAGTTCTGGCTGATTCTGGGGCTGGCACCTACACTCCCCCGGGCGAATTTTTCTAAAGCACTAAGTGCTGATGCAGCACATGTTGGGGCCAAAGTCTCTGCATCATACCATCCAGTTCCTCTGAAGTCACCGGTGCAGCAATCTCTGGGCTTCAGGGAGAAAAGCCGGCTCCGTGGGGCAATGAGGAAGCAGGAGTGTGAGATAAAATGTTTCCAGGGAGTTATCAGCTTTGATTGGAGGCTGGGAGGATAATACTCAACGGAATGTCTCCAAGTCACCCTCTCTGCCAATGACCTTCAGAAATCCTTTCTCCAGGAGACAGGGGGCCATAATTCAGTAGCCTGGGGCCACAGGCTTCTGTTACTGCACACTGCATTTTAGGGGATGAGACCATATGAGGGGACTCTCTTGTCCCTCTCATCCTGCTGGGAAGGGCATGCACCTCACCTCAGCTTCAGCACAGGCTGCTGCATGACTTCCCAGATGCCTACTGGCCCTCCGAGCCCCAGTTCACTCCTATCCCCTCCCCACATCCCCTGGGCAGCAGATAAGAAGGGAAGGAGTCAGTGTAGTACAGAGGAGAGAGCACAGAACCAGGACTCAGGAGGGGCTGCAGCAGCCTCAGGCTGCTGCAATAACTTGGCCAATGTTCTGTTCCTCTCCTCTACAAAAGAAGAGCTTTGACCGCATGTTCTCCGTGTTTCTTCTCTTTCTAACGTTTTTTTGGTTCTAAATTACCCAGGACTTCTAAGGAACCATGCACTCTGGTGGGTGTGAGCAGAATAATAGGGAGCTGAGAGGGAGCCCCTATGTTCTGGACTCTAGAACCCTTACCTGGCCTCCTGGGAAGGAGCCCACCTGCCCTGGGAAGGGCACTGAGGAGCATGTGTGATAGCTATGGCTGCAGTTCACCCCCCACATTCAGAGGCAAGATCCCAACCTCCAGGAGAAAGCGTCATTTCACCTTTTGTTCTCCGGGCTTCACTGTGGCCTCTCCATCCATCTCAGTCCAGAAACAAGATCCAGGTGGACTTTTCTTCTCCTTATGAGATGCAGGTGTTTGGACGACTTCTAGTTGCTCTTCCTTAAACCTGGAGACTGAGAAGTCAAGGTGGTATTTTGGAAAGCAGCTGGAGCTAGCAACGGAAGGTCGGGGTGCAAGGCATAGCTCTGCCACTCACCTCAAGTCACTTCTCTTTGGATTTTATTATTTATAAGAGGAAGCCAGTCCTAATCCCTTGTCGTTCTTACTGTCACTTATTCCTGAAGAACTTTTCCAGGGGTGGTAACAGTAGCTTCAAGAAAGAAAACACTGATCCATGTCCTTCCTCCTCTTGTGTCCCCTTCAGGGGTCTCAGACTATTTAGGGTGCCCCAGCTTACCAGCCCATTCAGGCATCTCCCAGACAAGTGATGCAACAACTTGGGCAGGAGGGCAGGGAAAATTCAAAATTCAGGAGAGGAATTCCCCTGCCATTTGGCTGGCAGCTGGTGCCCTCCAGCTGACCTGGCCCCTCCAACTCTCATAGAGAAGAACTTTGGGCAGCTTGGGTCACTGACTTCAGAGTTGCATGAGCTGGTGGTTACTAATTCACGTCCCTGACAAAGCATAATACAGTAAATGAGACGATCTTCATGGAAAGAGGACACTGAGAAGTGTGGCTTACCCAAATAGATGACACAGTTGAAAAATACCCCAATATTTCCCTTTGGAAAATAGTTTATGGGTTTTTTTTTTCCTTGTAAAAGATGTGATCTTCCAATCTCTGTTGGTCTCAAACTGACATTAAAATGGCTTGTACAGCTGAAGCACTCAACAATGAATGGGCACAAGGGGATGGGGGGTGCTGCAAGCTGTAATTAGGGACCTTCACTAGGACCCCTGATAGATATGATAATATGGCACCTCTGAGCCAATTAGAAAGGGCAACTCTTCCTTAGAATAAATTCAGTTGGTATATTGTTGTGTAATTTGCCATAGCCATAGATGGCAGCATGTATTCTCGATGCATTTCCCTTTCCAAATTTGAAGGCAGATTGAGGGTAGAAATTGAGTCACTGAAAGCAACAGAAGAGGAAGAGAAACAACTCTATGGGGTACTTGGAGTTTGGCCATGACAGGACAATTGTGCATAGTGTGTGCTGGTAACTGTGTGCACAGCTGTGTGTGCTGCTCTCCCAGGACTTGGTCAACAGCTTCCAGTGCTAGAGCTCCAGATTTTCACCTCCATCTATAGCCTCTCATATTAGTTAAAATACATCTACAATGTGAATGGTATCTCCTTAGTAATGGTGCTCTTGAGCAGTGCACAACCTGAAGAACTGTATACAGTGGCCTTGCCTTCCGAGACTGGTTTCCAGAAATGAGTGACCTTCATGTAGGTGGTAGAGAGGTAGCTAATGCCTGGCCAGATTCTCCCCTTCCCCTCCTCATGGAGCAGTATAGTGTCATGTTTGATCACACAGACTCTGGAGTCAGACTCCCCCCTCCTCTCAGTTAAGATCTCAGTTCTACTTTTTACTGGGAAAATGACATGGATCAGGTTACTTTTTCTCTTTAAACCTAGTTTTCCTAATCTGTTAAACAGGAGAAAATAGCACCTATCTCATAAAGTTATTATGTGGATCAAATGTGATAATCCATATAATTCAAAGTTCTTAGCATGCAGTTAATTTTCATTAAACATTAGCTGAGAATATTATTAGCTTGGCTTGTAGCAAAGGAAGCAGGTGTTTTATCATGATCAAACTCTCAAAAAAAAAATGCCTTCGACGGTTTTCTTCCATTCAAGTGTCCCCTCCCTCCCTCCCTCCGTCCCTTCCTTTCCTTTCCATTATTTTGGCATTTGAAAGATAAAAAATTCATCAATTTGTCTAGGGACACTTCTGAATTAAATTTATATTCTTAAGTAAACATTTGTCAAATTTTCACTATTTTGTAAATGTTGCTGCCATTTGCATCCTTAAGGTCATATTTTTCTGTTTTACCTACTTCTGAACACTTTGAAGACTTTTTGATTACAGAAACCAAAAATTATAGTAAAGTACAATTAATTGTAATGCACTGGTCCAGTTTCCAGAGCACTTTCTCAGAGCCATGAAGTCCCTTCTCTGAAGCTTTATGGAGGAGAAAACTCCATACTGGCTTCTTCTCTTGGGGGTACAATTGAATTTGCTTATCCAGCACAAAGCCCCAGGGGCTCCTTTACATATATATATGACACTATAACCTGATTTTAGGACTTAGACTCTGGAATCAGGCTTTGACCAGACATCAAATCTGGGAAGAGCTTTGTCCATTCCCTGTCCTCCAGCTCCCACCTCCAATCCCCCAGTTTGCAAATGACTTTGTTTGTTAAACATACACACATGAGAGTAAAAACCAGTAAACAGAAGGCTAACCCAAGAAAGAAAAGCTACTTGTGCTGTATAACAGTCCATATGGATCTCTTTCTTCTCCAAAATGTGCTTTCTAATGTGTGATGAAGAGCAGTGGACAGAGGTGCTTTAGGTTCCCACGTGGCTCACCCAATCCTGTCCCTTTCCTTGGTAGTCAAGACTTATCCTCCTTATATGTTGTGGTAGCTTTCTGCTCGCTGTACCCACTTTGTAAGCTTTTTCTACCCTTGTTGGCTGCTGGAAAGGCACATTTTCCCTCCTAGCTCAGGTAGAATACCAAGTATTGAAGAAAACATTATTTAAAAACATCTGCCTTTGTACAAGTCCTCGATTACTTACTTAGAAACTCACAAAGGAAGGTGAACTATTAGACTTGTCAGTCCTCCAAATGACAATGGAAGAAAGTGTTTGTATAGCACAAATAATCATTTTATAATGGCATTTAGCAAGCTTTTATAACCTCAACCACCATTTACCTGATAGCAAAGCTTGCAGTTCAAAAATATTCAACCCCTAAACACAGGAGGCATTCCAAAGGCAGTTAGTTGAGTGCTGAGACAGTTTAAGTTCATGTACAGACTATTGGCAAAAGCACAGAGTAAAGAATCCCAGGAGATTATTTCATAGATGGGAGCATATTAGCCTAAGACTTTAGCTGTAGCTCATTCTAGAATGTTGGTATGAATTGCTATTGGAAAACATGATCAGCACCTCTTAGCATAATCTTTCTGGAGTGACTTGAGTCTGGAAATGGAAATGAATATGTTTCTTACTGGTTAAGATTATTTGGTTAGGATGCTATTTTGAATACACATTCTCCTATGATAATGAACCTCTAATGAATCTCTGGTCCTTGCAGGATGGAGGCGCCCCAAAAAAGTTAACTTGCCACTAAGGAGGCTATTGGTCTCTGTCTCCTCAAAGAATGGTGCTATTTGCGGGGGCTCAGTGTTCATCTCTGTTGCTGGTAGGTTGAATGTTTGATAGCAACAGTAACTAACTCAGCGTTGATTAGTGGGAGGCTATACTGCTTGCTGGGCCCATGCATAGCCTCTATCCTTCTGACAATGCACCTTCCTTAATGTGTCCGCTGCATTAGCACCAGGGTGGCCGATGGCTGAAGCTGGCTGATGTCAGAAAGCCAATTCATTCTGTCAACTTGGCAGTTAGTGGTTCTTCCATGGTGGATTCTCTCTGCTGAGCTTTAGCACATGATACAAAGATCTTCACACTTCCTGCCCGCTCCCTTGTCCCTCCATGTTCCACTACCCCCACCTTTCACTCTGTATGTATTCTAACATCAGGCCATTTTTCCTTTCACACAAAATAGATGACCAGGTGCACTGTCCAAGCTCTGTCCCTTGGATGGACTTTCTCCTGACTCTGTCTTTTAAGATCATTCCTTGTAGTACACCTGCTATCTACTTTCGAGTCGAACCAAACCAACTCATCTATAAACCAAGCTTGGGGTTTTCACCTGTCTGCCATTAGCTACCAAGTATGCTCTTCTGTGGCCCTTATGAGCCTGGGGAGGGGCACTTGTGCAACAGTGGTAGTTATTATGAGGGTCCGGGCTGCCTGCTTATGCAGCTTGCTGTGCTTTCAGGTTCCTGTGCTTGATCCCAGCTAAAGCACTTATAAGTCATGATGAATTGCCTGACCTTATGACTTGGTGGGTGTAATAACTCTTAGCTCATGATGGGTAGTTCCAGATGCATACTCATTTGGTATCCTGTGTTCAGGTACTGTGCCTCAACTAGGACTCAGTATCACACCAGGAGTTATTTTTCAAAAGGCACGTGATGCTCCCCTGCAGATGCCATGGCCCTGCAAAAGAGTCTTAGGGGACCACGTGACTAGGTAGTGATTCTTCCACTAGGGCTTGCCATAAGCTCTGCACAGCATCTTTTCCCACCACCTAGACCTCTAACACTAGTGAGTGCAGGGCTGCTTACAGCTAAGCCTGGACCTGCTGCAGAGGCTTTTCCTGCTCTGGGCCCCACTCAAAGGTAGAAGCCTTTCATGCCGCTAGGTGTATGGGCCAGAGCAGTATTTCCAGCTGTGGAATATGCTGCCTCCAGAACCAAAGAGGTCTATCAGATGTGTTGCTTCCTTCACTGTGGTAGGAGGTGCAAGGTGTAATGCCTTGTCTTTTACTTTGGATGGGGTTTCTTGGCAGGCTCTTTATCACTGGACTCCTAAAAATATTACCATGTGACAGGTCCCTGAATCTTCACAGGTTTGCCTCCATCCTCTGATCCACATGTCTTACGAAGGCCTCCAAAATATAGCCACTTCTTGTTCATGTAGCCTGACTAGCATGAAAGCATCAAATAATGGGTCAATGTGACATTTTTTAGGATATCTAGATGATGTTGATTCCTTTGGACTATATTATGACAGAAGACAGGGAAGTTAACATAGCCCTGGGGTGAAACTATAAATATGTATTGTTATTCGACTGTATAGATGCGGATGGTTTCTAACTCTCTTCTCTGAAGGGAATAGCAAAGAATGCATTCACCAAATCAAGGCTGCATGCCATGTACCTGAGGCTTTGCCAATCTGCTTGTAGCAGGTAGATAGACACAGTGGCTGAAAATGGGGTTACTCTTTGGTTGAGTGTGTGGTTCTTTACTGTCATCCTGCAGGGTCCACTTGGTTTCTGCAGGGGACAACTATTGAATTAAATTGAGATATCATGGGAACTGCCATTCTTGTATCCTTTCGATTCTTATGGGTGATACTAATATCCAGAATTACCCCCAACACACGATATTGTTTTATATTCACTATCTTGGCTGGGGATGGGGCAGTTTCAGATGCTTCACTTGGTCCTACTGTGATAGTTCTGAGCCCACAGGCCCAGGATCCAATGATCCAAGTAGCAAGTATATGAATCCCAATTACGCATTCAGAGACTGGAGAAATTACCACTGGGTGTAAGCTGGACCTTGGCCAGGACTTTACTTATTACCTCGCTCCCACATGCCCCACTAGTTAGAACAGTAGCCATGAGGATGCTTTGATTCTCTGGGCAACATGCCAGCTTGGTACAGTTATCTGGGTAAATGATCCTGGGTCCCTTTGGGAAGGGCTTATGGAATCTTTACTTTGTATGTTTGCTGGGGTGTTGCAGGGTTCTTTCTCCCAGAGACCTGACTGAGTTAAAGTCTGAAAACTGGTTCAGATCCAGAAAAGGCCAAAGGATCATGACATTGTATTGGGGCTACTGCTTTCAGACTCCTTGTTATCCATCCTTGACTTCTTCTAGTGGTCTAAACTAAGAAACACTCTTGTAGAGTAGACGTAGACGTAGAAATGTCTCCATTATCTTTAGACTTAAGCCTGTAAGTGTCCATGAAATAGAAAGGGCAGAGCCAACCTTTCTTTATAGAGAGATTGTTGTGTGCCTTGCCCAACTTGCCTGAAATCACACAGAAGCCAGTAATAAGGGGGTACTCAAGGACCATTTTCCTACCAAATACTGAAAGAAGCAAATCTCCAGATTTGCTGCAATGGGACAGGCTCCATAATGATGAAGAATTTCATCTTGATTTAAGTTTAAGTTATAAATAAGTGCGTTTAAGCACTACATTGACAAAATTGCTTAATTTAAGAAGGCAAAATATCTTACTATCTTCAGAGATCATTATGCTTAATCTTTCACTCACTTTTTAAAATGGATCATACACAAGAATGCCCTAGGAAATGATGAAGTTCCACTCTATATTTCAAAAGCTGACACATAGGATCCCCAGTGTTCCTGGGGTCATCTCCTTCCTAACTGTTCAATTCATGGAGCTGAGCTTCATATTGAAAGAGAGAAGAGAAAGGGATGTTGCAGTTCCACCTACTTTGGCATGGGAGTTTTCCTCTCTAAAAGGAAGACCTTCCTTTCTCTTTAACAAATCTTTATCAGGCACCCACAGACTACAATGCTAGGAATGTTAGGGAGTGTAGTAAGACATATGTACATAGTTACTGTCCTCAAAAAATGTAGTACCTAATTGGGAAGGAATAGGAAAATTCAAATATCAAAGCAGGTCTCACATATTCAAAAAAATAAAATCTCCAAAGAGTGAGAGAAATTAATGGCCCAAAGACATTAGGAAAGGGTTCTCACGGAATCGTAAATTCTCATAGAATCACAAAGTAGGAGACCTTAGAAGTGACCTAATTCAAGTCTCTACTGAATACACAGTATCTTCAGAGACTTATTTTAAAAGTAGGCATTCAGTCTTAGTTTGGTTATCTCCAGGGACAGGGAACTCACTCAAGTTAATTTCATTTTCAAATATTTCTAATTTTTAGGAATTTCTAATTGAGAACAATCTAATTTCTTTTAATTCCTGCCTATTGGCACTACTTTCATCTTCAAGGAGAAATACAGGATTAAATCTACTCCCGCTTCTCTCAGTAGCCTTTGAAATAGTTCTCCAGAGTCTTCTGTTTGTTCACCTTGTTAAATCAAGTTTAGCCTAAAGCTGCCTCCTTACATATTTTAAGTTTGGCCTAAGGGTTTCTCTGTACATTGTGAACTCTAACAAGTGGAAGTGTAAACAGACAGTAGCCTACACTTGTGCTAATTACCGACTTTTGGCCAATTAAATGTAGCCAACTGTTTGAACCGCGTTCAAATAAGGCAAACGCTGAGCTGTAACCAATCCAGTTGTTTCTGTAACTCACTTCTGTTTCCTTGTATGTCACTTTCCTTTTCTGTCCATAAACCTTCCACCATGTGGCTGTGCTGGAATCTCTGAGCCTATTCTGGCTCAGGAGGTTGCTCGATTCACAAATCGTTCATTGCTCAATGAAACTCCTTCAAATTTAATTCAGCTAAAGTTTTTATTTTATCAACCTAAACATTTCTCATACCTTTGAACTAAAATCATAGAATATTATTGATGCAAATAGCCATCCTTTATTACATTTTCTATTTTCTGCCAATGCCCATGCCTGCCATGATCTCATTTAGGCATTGCAATGACCCCATAAGTCAGATGGTATTACTATCCCTATCATATGGATAAGAATTCTGGAGCCTCAGGGAAGTTCAGCCTCCTCTCACCATCTGAGTTGTTCCTTCTAGATGAATTTGTCAATGTGTCTTGAAAGCATCTGGGAACTGAGCCTGTAGGTAATGGTTTTTTGAGCAGGATGGTGGCGGTAGACAAAATGTACTGGAAGGAAAACATTTGGAAAAATGAAAACCTTTTAAGAAACAGTGAAAATAACCAAAGGTGATAAGGTTGGGATGGCAGTGATAAGTAGCACAAGGTCAGGTTGATTACTCTAGTGTTGGGGAGCAAGCGGATGGTGGGGTAGAGAATGAGAAAAGATAGGGGGATTAATTTAATGAGTCTTCAAGTATTTATCAAGAAGGTACTATGCACTAGGCACTTTGCTGGGCGCTGGAAAGGGATAGTGAATAAAACAGACACATCCCTTGATTGATAGTCTGCTGGGGGAGAGGAACATTAAGCCAATTAGCACAGCAAGAACTATATACAATATAAGTGATTTAGAAGTATTGGTAGGTATTAGGAAGGGAAAGAATAGGGCTCTAAGGAAGCAATCTGGGATCATTCTGGAATAGGAGAATGTGCTATGTGACCTTAAGGTTAGTTGGCCATTCTGATGGTGAGAAACCCATCTCCCAGTTCTAAGTGATACGCTCCAAGTTTGGCCAACTGTCCAGCACTCACCAGCTTCTGACTGGACTCAGAGTGAGAATCTGGTTTTAGATGGCGCCTGACTTGAAGCACCCTCTAGTGTTAAGGAAAGGAAGGTAACAGCCTGAAAGAGAGGGAATTGGGGAAAGACAAAAGAAATGAAATTGAGACTTGTTTTGGGAACAGGTGGGCTGAGGAGAAGCCCCAGAGGCCTGTGTTAACAGTGTTGGAGTTGGGCTTTACAGAGTGTGTCCCTGCACCCCAGCTGAGAAAGCAATGATGAGCCAGGAACAATTCCACTGATCTACGTGGTTTTACTCATTTACTCTTATGAGAAATTACTGGTAGAACCCTATACTACAGGTCTGGAAACTGTGACACAGAGGCTAAATAATTTCTCTAAGGTCACATAGCTTGTAAGGGGGTAAAGAACAGAGCCAAGAACCAGTGTCACTATGAAAAATGGCCCTGGCAGATCTCTCTATCCCAGTGCAGGTTTGAGATGATTTAGATGTGCTTAGCTGAGCTTTTCTTTGCAACAGCTTGCCTGGGGGCTGATAAAGAAATTCAAACAGATGTGATAAGCTGTGCTACCTGTTGCTGGGCTGATGCTGTAGACAAATCCTAATGTCTCAATGGCTTAGCACCGCAGACTTTATTTCTCACTCAAATGAAGTCCCATGGGGGGTGGCAAGGGCTCTCCAAACCACCTCTCAGGGACCAAGCTTCCTCTGTCTTGTGGCACTGCCCTCTCAACACTTGGCCTCCAAATTTACTGAGTCAGGGAAGGAAGGGAGGGAGGAGGTACACTGGCTTCATCCCAGAATTGTCACACCAAACTTCCACTGAATTAGTCACATGGACCCAACTTAACTGCAAAGGATGGTGGGGAAATGGAGAGACATGGATTATTAGGAGAGCACTAAGGGTTCCCTAAAATGGGGCTGACTCCAGAGCCCAGCAGCAGACCAGCAGAGGCAAGGAAAAAGTGGATGAGCATAAGCAGTGGTTCATTCCCTCCCCCACCCTGGAAAGCAAGATAATACTCGTCGGACTGTGGGAGAACACAGCCTGTCCTTGCCTTGGGTCAGCCTGTTTTAGCTTTTCCACTCCGCCCCTGTCCCAGGGAAAAAGGAGGAAAGTTGGGAAAAGGGTCACTCCACAGAGCAATGAGAAGTTGCGCTTAGTCTCTGAAAGGGGAAGAAAAAATAATCTTTCATCTCTTGGATGTGTGGGGAGACAGTGACTGGGGAGAGAGCAGAGACACTTGAGCCCCTGGAAGTTCAGTCTGAAAATCTAATCCCTGAGGAATTTGCTGTCCTTCCTCCTTGTGGGGTATGGCTCCTGTGGTCCCCACTTTCTGGTGTTTATGCCCCTGTGTAGTCCCTTTCTTGGGTGTTGGTGAGACCTGTGACTTACATTTAACCAGTAGAATACAGCAAAGGTGATGAGAAGTCACCTCTGTGGTTAAATACAGAATGAGAAGATTGTAATGCCCATCTCTTGCAAGGAGATTCTGTCCTTTGCTGGCTTTGTTGAAGCTGGCTGTCATGTTGTGAGCTGCTCAGTAGAGAGAGTCATGTGGCAAGGAATGGAGGGCAGCCTTTGGCCCACAGGCAGCAAGAAACTGAGGCTTTCAGTCTGGTCACCCACTAGGACCTGAATCCTACCAATCATCACATGAACTTGGAAGTGGATTTTTCCCCAGTTGAGCTCTCAGATGCAAACCCAGACCTGGCTGACACCTTGACTGAAGGCTTGCAGAGGACCCAAAGCTGTGCCAGGACTGTTGACCAAAAGAAAGCAGGAGAGAAATGTGTGTTGTCCTAGGCTGCTGACTCTATGGTAGTCTTGGTATGCAGCAATAGATAAGTAATGCATGGGGGTCGGAAAGTGTGAGAGGGAAGCACATTGGTTTCCTAGGGCTGTCATAACTAAGCACTATAAACTGGGTGGCTTAAAACAGCAGAAATCTATTCTCACAGCTCTGGAGCTAGAAGTCTGAAATCAAGGCACTGGCAAGGCCATGGTTCCTCTGAAGCATCTAGGGGAGGATCCATCCTTGCCTCTTCCACCATCTGGTATCTCCAGGCATTCCTTGGCTTATGGCAACATCACTCCAGTCTCTGCCTCTGGCTTCACATGGCCATCTTCCCCGTGTGTCTCTGTCTTCTCCTTTTCTTATAAGGATATCATATGGGATTAAGGGCCTGCCGTACTCCGTGTCACCTTATCTTAATTACATCTTCAATGATCCTATTTCCAAATAAGGTCATTCTGAGGGACTAGGGGTTAGGACTTCATCATATCTTTTTTGGCACATTTCAACCCATAACAAGAAAAAATAAATAAAGAGAGAGAAGAGCTGACAATTGAAGAATCATCTGGAAAACAAGCACCTTCTTGATGGGCCAGGTGAACATATCCAAGCAGCCTGCACATTCAGCGCAAGGATGAGGGTCTTTGCAGGTGAGGATCTCAGAAACTGCAGGGAGTGGACCCTTCCCTTCTCTCCAGGAGCTGCTTGAAATTTGTGAACAAAAGCCTAACTTCACCAGCTGAGAGAATACCCATCCAGAGAATGGCTTTCCCCACAGCTGCCAAAAGGGTTGTGTGGCCTGCCTCATGGCAGGGGGTGGCCAAATGATCCTGTATTCTAAGTCCTTGCATTCTAAGGTACTCTCATTCCATAGTTTGGTGCTGTATTTGGAAGCCTGTCCTGGGTTAATGAATGGACCCTTTTCTCTGTCTCAGATACCGGAAGGGCCCAAAAGCTACAATACGTTTTCAACTATGGGCAGCTGCTGCCACCTTGTGCCAGAAAGACTCCATGGCTAGAGTGACCAGGGACCTCAGATCAGGACGCTACGAAGGGGCACTTCTAATAATTGTTCTGGGGCAGCAGGTGTAAATCGGGATTGTCCCAGGGAAACATATGGTCACCCCTGGGGAATGCAAGGGAACAACAGGATTTGCAAGGATTTTCCCAAGAATAAATTTGAGTTTTCCAAAACGTTCTACTTTTCTACATTTACTCTCAGCATGAAGCTTCCTATGTCACCTGTGGTGGCCATCACACCTCATGCGAGGTTAACAATACGTGAAAGAGTTCTGAATTCCTCTGGCACAAAGAAGAATGAATTTCCAACTATGCCTACTAAGAGAAAAAAGTCTCTTTCTACATTGCTTTTGAACACAACGTACCCCAAACACATGTAAAGTTTTGTTCTGACTTTAAGGATGCATTTTAAATCAATAAAGGAACAAAAAGCCCAGAAAAGGCCTAACTCTCTCTCTCTCTTTGTGTGTGTGTGTGTGTGTGTGTGTGTTTGGTGCTTTCAAAATTGACATATTACTCAGATATGGAAAAATAAAAGTAAAATTTTTGTCTTATAATTGTTTAGTGTGGGTGCTAATTTCTGTTGGTAGCAGGGATGAGGTGACATTGCCAAGATATTTTACATGTACCAATTAATAGAAAGTTAATCTCCATTGCTCAGATCTGTTTTAGGTAAAGCAGCTAATTCAAAGCTCAGACTCTAGACAGCTTGAAGGGATCTCTCCTACCCCTTCTCAAGATGGTGTCTGGGTGCAGTGGTATTGCTCAGATGTCCTTGATTCTCCCTACCCTCTGCTGAAATGCCCCTCATTCTTCTTGGTGATGAAGATGCCACTGGTTTGATCTGGTCCATGGGCATCACAGTGGCATCTGCCCCCTACTACGCATACACACGGGTCCTTGCCATTGCCTCTGGTGACAAGAGCTCCATACTCTGAGCTTCCTTAGGAACTTGGGTCTTTTCTGCTCTCTCAGCTATCATGCATCTCAGTGGGGTGCCAGAAAACTCTAGATTGCTTTCTCTCCAATATGCTGTTGTGTGTGGACCCTTGAAGTCTGCCTTCAGCATGTGCCTGTAATTGCTAGTTCCCCTTTCTTGGATCATGTTGGATGCAGCATCCCCTGCGGTGGAGGGTTTCTCCACAAAGTCTATGGTTTCCCCAAGCTCTGCCCAGTCTGTGAAGGACAGCAGCTCCTGAAGTTCTTAGACTGTCCCAAATTTATCTTGGGGATGGTTTTATCCAAGATGCACCCTCCTGCCCTATAACACCTCTTGTTAATGTTCCATCCTGGGGTGAGAAAGGGAGCCAGAACATTTCAGGTCACTCTTTGCCCCTTTTTTCCCCCTCACCCACCCAGATCCTAATCCCAGCATTAGAAGGAACTTCTTCCTTCCTCAATGGTGAGGGCTTCACTAACATCATATTTCATGTTCTTCTCTGATCAATGGTCAAGAATCTGTTCTATGATTAGTTCTCTAGCTAGCTGAAAATCCTCTCACTTTTTTTTCAACGTTCTCAAGATAGCCTAGAAAATGAAATAGGAGCTCCCCTATATTTGATGGTTCTCCCCTCCCCATGAAGCTCTGGATGCCATCAGTTCAACATTTGGGGGTCACAGGTTAATCAGAGTCTAGGATTTACCAGGTTAATATCTGAAAACATATTATTATTTTACAGTGAGAATTGCGTATTTGATAAATGTCATCAGATAGTATTAAAGGAAAAATAGTCTTAGCTAGCAATTTAGAAGATAAATTGCTCTGATTAGTTGCTAAAAAAATTCCAGATGGATTAAACAATTGAAGAAAAACCAAATTATTTTTAAAAACTAGCAGAAAATGGAAGTAAATATGTATCCTATCTCTAAAGGAGTAATTTTCTAAGTTTTAAAATCATATAAGAAAGAACATAGGAAAAGAGAAATTAAAATACTTTTTAAAATTTTGCCCCTCAACAATATATAAAAAGGAAAACAAAAGACTTGGAAAATATTTCCAGCACATATGAGTCAAGGAATGTTACATGGTTATATAACAGAAACTGTTATTCATTGCAGATTACACTGATGCCTTAAGAAAGCAATTTGTCATCTGAGCATGGTGGCTCACGCCTGTAATCCCAGCACTTTGGGAGACCCAAGCAGGTGGATCATGAGGTCAGGAGTTTGAGACCAGCCTGAACAACATGGTGAAACCCCGTCTCTACTAAAAATACAAAAATTAGCCGGGCGTGGTGGCACATGCCTGTAATCCCAGCTACTCAGGAGGCTGAGGCAGGAGAATCACTTGAACCCGGGAAGTGGAGGTTGCAGTGAGCCAAGATCGCGCCACTGCACTCCAGCCTGGGCGACGGAGTGAGACTCCATCTCAAATACAATACAATACAATACAATACAATACAATACAATACAATACAATACAATACAATACAATACAATACAATACAATAGAAAAGAAAGCAATTTGTCAATATAATCCAAGAATCTCACTATTTGGAATTTATCCTAAGGAAATAATTTTAAAATAGGCACAAGTTAGCTATGCTTTTTATAATCACATTCATGTTACATTGTGATGATCATTAGACACATTTGACTCTCCCACCAGACAATGGGACATTGTGTTTTTTTCACCTCTGAATCAGCATGCTTAGTCTGGAGTCTGGCATAATTGTAGGTGGCAAATAAATGTTGCAGAATAATTATTTCATTGTAGTATTTACATTATACTTAACGATTGAAACAATCTTAATTTTCAACAATAGGAGAATGACTAAATAAAATACAGTGTTGTCACTTGATGGAGATATTGTCAACTAAAATAATAATGAGTTTTCAGACATGGAAAACATTTTATATAATTGTAGCAAGTATGAATCTTAGAGTACATACTCAGTTGTAGCAAAAATGTAACTTTCTTTAATTTTCTTTAGTAACATTTACATTCCTTTTCAAGCCCCATTTTGACTAGTGGTCCACCCCGGTGTGTGTCCTGTTATGCTGATTCTGGGTAATCTCAGGCAATTCAAAGTCCTGTTGCCACGCCCTATTCCCAACTGCTTGCATTTTCCCTGGGGTAGTACCTAGTAGTTTGTCATTACCTGCTCCGATGGGCATCCACCAGGATGGGATGTCTATTGACTTCTTTCTCTTTGACCGTTGATCCATGCAGGACCTGGATTGTCCTCCGTTCCCTAATACAGAAGTTTTTCAGGCCAGCCTCTGACTTAGCCACATTCCATCTGCATCATCACATCACCCTGGCGCTGCGGGGAGTTCTGAGAGGTTGTCTTGGGTCCTCAGGTCCTAGCTGGGTCACCTGTAGCCTTTGCTGCTCTCATATGGTGCTAAGTAGAAGGATCTCTGTGACACATGTCATTTCCCTAGGCTCTTTTCATGGTGGGAGTTTAGGCCATATCCGTGGGGTTCCGGGGGTGCAGGCCGGGTGGGGAATGGACCCCAGGATATGCTCTTGCTCTTCTTTCTGATTCTCTGCAGCTCTGCCCTAGTTGGCAACTTTATCAAGGCTTTAGGGGTGAGGAAAGCTGGCTCTGACTGTTCATTTACTTCCAGATGCCTTTGTCTTTGGCCTGGATCTCAGCTGTGAAATTCATAACCCAACATTCGATTGCTTTATTATTTGGTTCTGTTGTAACAACCCTCCAGAGACAGTCTAGGCAGAGCTAAGATGTGAAACACAACAGCAGAAGCCAAAATAAAAATGGAAGCCTTGATTAATGTATCAAAATATTAGTCTACTATAAAATGCAAAAATAAACAGAACCTCAGAACTTTGTTATAACTGTGTGAACGTTAGGTATACGTATGGGCAAATACATGCAACAGGGAAAATCTTAAGTTAATTGTGTTAATCAAGAGAGAACGTGGATTTTTTTTTCTTTAGCAAATTTCCTTCATATTAGTTATGTGTAAATACCAGCCATGTTGTTTGTGAAAAAGCTTAATCTATTTTACCTCCAATAATATAGCGCCTTCTTAGCCCCCTTATTGCCCATCTAATCTCCCATCAATCCCTGATGTGGCTTTTTCCTTCTAGTAAGGCCACTTCTCTTACTCACAACCTGCTTACACCATCTTCCAAGACTTTGTTTAACCCAGTGGTTCTCAAACTTTAGCTACATCAGAATCCCCTGGAGCATTTGTTGAAATACAAATGGCTGGGCCCTGCCACCAGTTTTTCTGATTCAGTAGGTCTGGGATGGAGCCCAAGAATTTGCATTTCTAACAAGTTCCCAGGTGATGCCAATGTTGCCAGTTCAGGGACCACACTTTGCAAACCACTGGCTTAGCCACACCTTTTACCTGAAATGTTCCTTCTATTTGCCTTCTTCTTTCCTCTCTCCCTTGCTTTTATAAACATGTCATGATAACCTAACATGCATAACTGGCTTGAAGCACACCTTGAGGAGCTTTGGATAGTATTAATCGATTTATTCACGTATTTCATCCTACCTTTTTCTCAACAAAGTCTCAGAACTCTGATTATTTACTCTGCACCACCCCTACTACATATATAATATAGTCAGTGCTGTATTATTTTGGATTTATCAAAGCATACGTTTGCAATTATTTCATGCAATTTTTCTCTCCCTAATCAGCCCTTTGAGGCTCAAACAGGCTATCGTTCTTTTCCTCCGTAGCAGGCACAGAACCAATGTTTGCTGATGGGGCTCACTGAAGGACGGGCATATCATTTATTAATAGAGCACTGGCTACAAAACCTGTCCCATCCAGCTGCTCTGCTCCACCCTTACTAGTCTTATGGAGTTTCCCCTCACCCTGTCCTTGTCGGGCAGTTTGCCTGTTCTCCTTTTGCAGTGAGTGAGTACCTCTCCCAATATATCCAAACCCAGAGACAGCTGTACAGAGATAGGTGCAAACTACCATTTTAAAATGGATTTCATTATAAAAGTAATAATATCATTTCACAGTTGTATATTCAAAAATACACAAAAACCAAAGAAGTAAATTTAAATGTACCCATAACCCCGCCACATCAAGACACACAGTTTTAATATCTCAAGGTTTACGTCTCACACATATTTTCCCACTAAATTAGACCAATCTGTAAGTACTGTTTTTCAACCCATGTTTTTTCATTTCCCAATATATCAAAGCTTATTTACTGATGTCATTAACCTTCTTTAATATCACTTTTAGTGGTTACAAAGCATTACATCATATACAGAGACTATAAGTTATTTAACAAACTCCTTAGTGGTTAATAACCAATTATTTGCTAATATAAATAATGATTCAGTGAATATCCTTATTCATTCCTCTTTGTATACCTGGCAGTGTTTTTCCCAAAATCACATTTCAATGGCTTTGATGCGTATTGAAAAATTGCCAGCCAAAAACTTTACACTGCTCTCAGAGGTATATATAAAAGGCCTCTGTAAACCCTCACACGGTGCTCTCAAACTGTGGGACCTTGCCAATCTTATCAGTGAAGATGGCGTCTTCTTTTAATCTGAATATATTTCATCACTTGGGGAACGAATTTCAAATGACTGTTGATCATTTGTATTTCTTCCTCTGTGAATTGCCTGTTTTGGGTCATCTGCTTGGTTTTCTATTTTTTGTTTTTGTGACAGCAGACTAAGTTATATATTTCAATATGATCACCAAGACACAAGAGATAAATGACCCAGAGTGAGATGAGAGGCAGATGTGCAGAAAATTCTACAAAGAGAGCCAGTGAGGTGACTCTCTGCACTGAGGATGAGAGAGGGTGGTGGGTGGAGATTGGGAGGTGGTAAGGCAGATTTCTTTGCAGAGAGCTGTGCTGAGACTGGCCTCCCTACCCCATTGAAGGAGGGGTGGTGCTTGCCCCTTGCCTCAAGTCTAGTGAGATGGGCTTCAGTTGACTGCTTAGAGAGTGCGTGTTCCCTGCCGCTAGGACAATAGCTGACTCCCCACTATGGTCATTAGGGAGGAGATGAGGCAGGTTACCTAGCTGCTTTGGGAGTAGTGTGAGCCAACCAGAGTTGCTGTTACCCTGAGATTGGCCTGCATCTCAGATTCTATCCAGGCAGAGAAAGTGAGCTTCCTGTGGACCAGAAGTGGAGGTGACTGGTTCAGGAAGGGGAAACACACTGGAGCCATTTTCAATCCCACCCCAAACAACTTCTGCAGTAGGCAGAATAATCGCCCCCAAAGATGTTCCCATCCCAATTCCTGGAACCTGTTGATATGTCACCTTACCTGGCAAAAAAGACTTCCCAGATGTGATTAAGAATCTTGAGGTGGGGATATTGTCCTATTATTGGGGTGGTCCTGATGTACTCACAAAGGTCCTTAAATGTGGAAGAAGGAGGTAGAAGGATCAGAGAAGATTTTCCCATAACTTTATTTTATAAATATTATATGATATATACTTACAAATTTCTGCTATCATATTGTATTTTACAAGAACTTTGTCTTGTTTTCTAAATCTCCCTTCAAAAACATGTAACATTCTATTCTTGATTCATAGTTGCAGTATCTCCATGTTTCCAAGGATATTAATTATAGATTTTTTAAAAATTATACAGTTTTCTTGTAATTCCTGCATCATCTCTATTTTCTCTGAGTTCCTTCTTCTGGATTCTTTATTTTGATCTCTGGCTTTCATTTTGGAGGCTTTCCGCGAATGTCTAGTGTTTCTAGTATGTGTGTTCGTATTTCAGACCAAGGCACCTAAATTTTGCTTGGGTTGTGCATATATGCAGAACTTGTCAATCAGCAGGCTTCACTGTTGGGCTTTTGGTTTTGGTGCTTTGGCATTTTTTCAGCAAGAACCCAAGCCATTTAATCAGAGGAAACCCCCAAATTTAGTACCAGCAGTCATTTTCTCTGGGGTTAATTGGTTTCCCTAGAGAAGCTTCCAAAATCTTCCAATATCCTGCCTGGGGGTGTTTCAGAGGTTGGGCGTTGGGGGTGTCTGAGCCTCTCTGCTAACATTTTTGAAACCAAATGGAGAAAGAAGCTGGAGATTTCACTATTCAGTGTAGACTACCCACGAATCCTCCAGTTCTCAGCTGAGGCCAATGTTTCTGAGTTTGGAGTTTGAAGTGTATCTGTTGTAAATTCCCCTTGGGTAGAAAACGGCTTCCTCCTGAGGTGAAAGGGAGGTAATCTTCTCAGTGCACAGACTCGTAGTCAATGGTCTTATTTTAAGCTGTGTCCCTCAGGCTCACCTCTGCGTACCATGGTCCTCTAATCCCGGAGCCTTCCATGGCTTTAGCAGCTCAAACACTTGCTTCTCACTGAATTCCTCTCCCTGCAGGCCTGGGTTTCCACATCTCCGCCCTGCTTGGTCAGTTACCCCTCATTTCACCTGCTTCTCATTTTCCAGTATTTGCCAGTTCTCCTTTTGCAGTGAGCGAGAACCTTTCCCATCTCTCATCTGCTATCATCCGCTTTTCTGTTTCCTCTGTCCTTGTGAATTTCTCCTTTTTTTATAAAAAATGTTGGGACTTTTTAATGGGATTTGAGGACAAAGTAAAGATAAAATATTATATCTAATACACCATGTTTAAGTAGAACTTGAGATTTTTCTAGATGAGAACAGTTTTATTATCTTGCCATGCCATAGCTAGTGATGAAGAATTCTTGCTGTCTCTCTAGGCCAGTGTTGGGGCTCATACGCCAATACCCCAAAATGTGGTGCTTTGACGTGCTGGACTAAAGAGGCAGCCTTAACGTGTCTTTGACCTTCCACCTCACCTCATCTTCTGTCTCTCCCAAAGCGCAGAATCAAGTTGTTCTCTGAAGTCTCTTTATCTACCTAAAAGCCAAACCTGCCAAAGAACATGTCTACCTTCCCTGAGTTTTTATGAACTTAACTCATATAGTAGGAAAAAAACCCAAAGTCTGTTGATACTTGGGTAGATGTTTGTTGCAAACAACTGTTTGTTTCGAGGGCCCAAAAGACTTTGTCCTGGGCTACTGTATCTTCTTCAAGTCCATTCATTTTCCCTTAAAAATCATTTTTTACTATCTCTCAAAATACCACGTTTCCTCCATCTCTCCTTCCCCTGTGAAGAAAGGTTATATAAACATCTGTACCTCAGTGGGTTATTGGGTAATCATTCTCCTGCCATTCCCCCATGCTATGCAGCTTAAAATAAAGTTGTGTATACCTTTTCTCCTGTTAATCTACCATTTGTCAGTTGATTTTCAGTGAACCTTCAGGAGGCAAAGGAGAAATTCCCCTTCACCCTTGCACCAGCAATCATTGTTAGCTGTGGGGTTTGCTCCTGGGATCCAAGAGCATGTGCTTTCCTAGACATTAGAGGAGGCAGGGTCCCAGGTTATCAGCTTCTGCAGAAATGGTACTTAGCTGCCACACTTTATAGTTGCAGGTTGTTCTAGAATTTAGTAAATAAAATAATTCACTTCCGGTCATTTATTTAATCTTAGGATTAGACTTTGTTTTGTGAGTCTTTGAGAAGATTTAGTAATATACTTAGGGCACTTAAAAAGAAGACTAGGGAATCATTGTCCAATAAGTCACTTGCATTCAAAAACACACTGATGAGCGGTTAAATTTTATTTCCTAATCCAAACATTCAGTTTAACCTCATTTACAAATAAGTTAATAACTGGTATATTCGTTTGCCTAAGTTGCCATAACAAAGCACGACCAACTGGATAGCTTAAACAATGGAAATGTATTTTCTCACAGTTCTGGAGGCTGGAAATCCAAAATCAAGCTGTCGGCAGGGCTCTGTTTCTTCTGAAGATGTCAGGGAAGGATCTGTTCCAGCCCCTTCTCCTAGCTCTGGTGGTCCTTGGCTAGTGGCAGCTAACTCCAACCTTCACATGAGATTCTCCCGATATGCATAACTACCTGTTCAATGGGTGTTCTTTTTTTTTTTTTTAATAAGAGCATCAGTTATATTGGATAGGTGTCCAGCCTATTCCAATGTGATCTCATCTTAACTAATTACATCTCCAGTTACAGTATTTCCAAGTAAGGTCACATTCTGAGGTACTGGGTGTTAGGACTTCAGCATATGAATTTCAGGCATGCACAATTCAATGTATAACAAGTAGAAATGTTGAAATTGTAAAAAAGAACATCTGGCTAATAGAAAATAGCATGCACCCTGGAGACCAACTGGATTGGAATTCTGGATATGACACTTATTATGTGTGTTTAAGCAAGTTGCCTAACTTCTCTGTGCCTTGGTTTTCTCACCTATTCAGTAAGAAAAGCGGTATTCCTCCTGAAAGGTTGTTTTGAGGATTAGCTGAAATAATCAATTAAAAGCATCTCCAGAGCACCTGGCACACAATCACTGTGCAGCAATTGTTGCTATCATTATTTTTCTACCTAACTTTGGAAGAGTATCTGAGTGTTTCTCCCCTACATAGCTATTGTTTACTAGGGGTCTCCAAGTATTTATAATTATGCACCTCATGACCTAAAAATTTCTGAATATGCATGTGCTTTGTGTATGTACACAGAGATATACACACATACATACATATACACTTTCTACTTTCCTAATGTATTATATGCATTAGAATATACATACAAAGCAAATAAAAAGAATGAGATAAATGGAATTTTGGACATTTTCTCCCATTACTCCAGTGGCTCTTTCTGTGAACCCCAGTGGGTTGACCACTCTTGACAAGGATAGAGAGGCCAGCACCTAACTGTGTGATCTCTGCTCTTGTTAGACACCAAGTGACTACTGGTCAGCTTCCCCACAGTCCATGCAATCTCAACCCAGTTCACTCTACAGAGGCAAGCCCAGCAGCCTGGGCCATGATCTCTGGATGTCCTGATAAACTCAAAGCTCCCAATTTTTTTTTTTTTTTCTGCAGTGGCGCCATCTCAGCTTACTGCAACCTCTGCCTCCCAGGTTCAAGTGATTCTCCTGCTTCAGCGTCCCGAGTAGCTGGGACTTGACAGGTGAGTGCCACCATGCCCGGCTAATTTTTTGTATTTTTAGTAGCGATGGGCTTTCACCATGTTGGCCAGGCTAGTCTTGAACTCCTGACCTCAGGTGATCCGCCCGCCTTGGCCTCCCAAAGTGTTGAGATTACAGGCGTGAGCCACTGCGCCAGGCCTTTCTTCTCCTTTTTCATTTTCATTTTTTTTTCCTTCAACTTTTATTTTAAGTTCTGGGGTACGTGTGCAGGATGTACAGCTTTGTTACATAGGTAAACATGTACCATGGTGGTTTGCTGCACAGATAAACCCATCACCTAGCTGTTAAGCCCAGCATCCGTTAGCTATTCTTCTTGATAGGCCTCGACAGGCCCCAGTAAGTGTTGTTCCCCTCCATGTGTCCATGGTGTTCTCATCGTTTAGCTCCCACTTATAAATGAGAACATACAGTGTTTGGTTTTCTGTTCCTGCATTAGTTTGCTGAGGATAACTCAAGCACCCAACTCTAACGGACTGTAGCTTTGGCATAACAGTGGATATAGGACTTTGTCCTGGGTCACATTTTCCCAAAGTCTTAAGGATAATATTAGACTGCTTGAATCCTGCTTTTTGCTGCACACCTTCCTCCTGGAGCCCTGGAATGTCTTGCTCCAGTAGGTATTATTAACTCACAAGACCTGCTGCATAGCTGTCACCTGGGGCACCACTGTTTTTCTGAGTGAGGGCCACTGTTTCCTGGGTCCCATGTTTTCCTTTCCTTGCCTCTCTCCCATATTTGCTGTAGCACATTGTTAATGATTTACTAACCAAAGAAGTTTTGATAAATACATTTCTCCAGTCTTTGCATTTCTAAAAATATCTTTATGACTAAAACAAGGTTGACCTAATGGACATATATTAAATATTTTACTTCACTAAAAACAAAACAAACAAACAAAAAAAACCCACGCACTCTTTTAAAGAAAAACTCCAAATTTTCAAGAATTGGCCACCATCATATGCCATAAATCAACTTTCAACAAATTTCAAAGAATCAGTATCAAACACATCTCATTATCTATTGCAAAACAATTATGTTAAAATTCAATAACAAAAACCTATTTTTAAATAGTGACATATTTGGGAGTTTTAAAAAAGACCTTTAGATATATCGAGGATTAAAATATAAATAATAATATAAATTATAAAAATATTTAAATTAAAAAAATACTGTTTCAAAACTGAAGTAGAAATTTGTGGGAAATTTATAACTTTATATTGCTTGTATTAGAAGAGGAGAAAGGCTGAACATTAAGTAATTAAGTTGGATTAAGTATCCAAATAAATGGTGGCTCATGCTTGTAATCCCAGCACTTTGGGAGGCTGAGGTGGGCGGATCATGAGGTCAGGAGTTCGAGACTAGTTTGGGCAACACAGTGAAACCCCATCTCTACTAAAAATACAAAAATTAGCTGGGCGTGGTGGTGGGCTCCTGTAATCCCAGCTGCTCAGGAGGCTGAAGCAGGAGAATCGCTTGAACCTGGCAGGCAGAGGTTGCAGTGAGCCGAGATTGTGCCACTGCACTCCAGCCTGGGCGACAGAGTTAGACTCCATCATAAAAAAAAAAAAAAAGTATCCAAATAAAGATGTTAGAAAAAGAATCACAGAGGAAACCCAAGGGAAGGAGAAGAATGAAAATATGCGACAATGCTATAAAAAATGTCTTAGATAAGATATGTAAGACAAGAACAACATTTATGGAATAGAAAAAAATGTAAAATGAGAGACCCATCAACATCAAAGTAATTAATAAAACTTTGACAAAATCATTCAAATAAGGAAAGCAAAGGTACCCACAAAAAGTGTCAGGAATGAAAAAAGGGGCTAACTAATGAGATAAAAGATAATAGGGGAATGTTATAAATAACTTTACACCAATAAACTTGTATTCTTAGGTGAAATGGACAAACTTCTAGGAAAAAAACCTGGCAACAATTGCTTCTATGTGAAATAGAAAACTGGAATGGTTTTATAGCTACTAAAGACGTTGAATCATAAGGAAAACCCTGTGCCCAAGCAATTATACAAGTGAGTTCTACCAGGTGTTCAAGAGACAGAGGTAGAAACTCCAAATTTACTCAAATTCTTACAGAAGATAGTGGGAGGGGTAATATTCCCAAATTTATTTTATGAGGCTAATGGAACATGGATCCCTAAACTGTATAAAGACTGTCTGAAAAAGAAAAATTACAGATCAGTCACATTCATGAATATAGAAGAAAAAAAAAGAACCTAAAACATTCTGGATATAATCCAGCCATGTTTTAAAAAATTAATATATGAGCTGGGCAGGGTGGCTCACACTTGTAATCCTAGAACTTTGGGAGGCTGAGGTGGGAGGATTGCCTAAGCTCAGGAGTTCAAGACCAACCTGGGAAACATGGTGAAACCCCATCTCTAAAAAAAATACAAAAATTAGCCGAGTGTGGTGGTGCACACCCATAGTTCCAACTACTCAGGAGGCTGAGGTGGGAGGATCGTTTGAGACTGGGAGGTTGAGGCTGCTGTGAGGTATATTTGCACCACTGCACTCCAGCCTGGGTGACAAAGCAAGACCCTGTCTCAAAACAAAATTAATATATAGGTCTATTCTTGAAAGTTATATTGAAAACTGTATTCGTGTAATTTATCCCATTAAGAGATTTAAAGAGATAATCATCTCAGTAGGTTTATAAAAAGCATTAGGTGACATTTAACATTTATTTATTGTTAATAAAAAGCAACTTCTTAGTAAACTAAACGTAGAAAGTAATTTCCTTGACCTCAGCAAGGAAATCTGCTTTTAAAAATCTACAGTGAAACATCGAAAGTATTCTCATTAAAGTCAGGAACAAAATAAAAATTGCAGTGGAGGCTTTAGCCAGCTCAACAAAGCAAGAAAAATAAGAGAAATGGTATAAGAATTAAAAAGGATAAGATAAAACTCCCATTATTTGCCAATGATGTGAATACCCACATAAGAGACCACAAATGATCTACAGATTTATTATTAGAATTGTTAAGGTAGTTTAGCAAAGCCCACAAATATAAAATCAATATACAAATATTAATTTCATTTCTACACCAAAAATAAGCAGAAAAATACCATTTTAAAGTTTTTCAATTATAAAGAAAATGATATCTAGGAATGACTCTACCAAGAGATATGCAGGTCTTTCACATGGAAAACAATACAAATTTTGGAAATTTATTAGCGAATCTTTCTAAATAAATAGAAAGACATAATATATTTGTGGGAAAGGAAGATCAATTTGGTGAATATGTATGTTTTCTCTGTCTTAATTCTATAACATTACAGAAATTCCATTCAAAAGCTTAACATGGTTTTATATGGAATGAGACAAGCTTACTGCAAAGTATGCTTAGAGGAGCAAAGGGCCAAGAGTATCCAAAACCATCCTGAGGAAGAACAAGATTGTTGGTGACTGTAGGACAGCATGTTCTCTATGACATCAAGATTATTGTAAAATTGGCCGGGCGCAGTGGCTCATGCCTGTAATCCCAACACTTTGGGAGGCCAAGGCGGGTGGATCATCTGAGGCCAGGGGTTCGAGACCAGCCTGGCCAACATGGTGAGACCCTGTCTCTACTAAAAATGCAAAATTTAGCCAGGCGCAGTGGTGCGCACCTGCAGTCCAAGCTACTCAGGAAGCTGAGGAAGGAGAATCACCTGAATCCGGGAGGTAGAAGTTGCAGTGAGCCAAGATTATGCCACTGCACTACAGCCTGGGTGACAGAGCAAGACTCCATCTCAAAAAAAAAAAAAAAAGATTATTGTAAAACTAGAATAATTAAGACAATGTGATATTAGAAGAGGATGGAAAAATGAACAATGGAAAGGATAAGAGAGCCCAGAAACAGCCCACATATGGATGGAAACTGTATATGAGAGGGGTGACATTGATGATATTTGTGCCCACAGAGGAAAAAAAAATTAAGTCCCTAATCCACACCATACACAAACACAAAATTCAGGCCCCTTCCATCATGTGAAGACAAAGTGAGAAGGGACCATCTATGAACAAGGAAATGGGCCGAACAAGGAAATGGGCCCTCACCCCACACTAAATCTGCTGACATCTTGATCTTGAACTTCACAGAGCTGTAAGAGGTACATTTTATTGTTTATAAGCTAAAAAAAATCCAGATGAATTAAGAATTCGAATATAAAAGACAATAAAATTAAACATTTAGAAGAAAATATGGAAGAAGTTTATGGCTTCAAGGCAAAGAAAGGTTTCTTTAAAAGGATAAGACGCAAATCACAAACTAAAGGAAAAGTTGGATACATTTTAATACATTAATACATTGTATATTTTTGAATACATTGAATAGTTTTATACTGATTCTGAAAGTATACCATGAAGAGAAGGGGAAGAAAAGCCACAAATTGGGAGAATATGTTTGTAACACATACAACTGACAAAGGATTTAGATCCAGAGTATAAGAAAAATACCCACAAATCAATAAGAAAAATAAAAATAAACCAAGAAGAAGATTGGTAAAAGACATCTCACATTTCACTGAAGAAGAAACCTATATGACCCAGGATCATAGGAAAAGATGGTCAGTGAAAAGAATAATCAGGAGAACACCAGTTTAAAAACCACAGTGAAATTAATGCAGGAACAGAAAACCAAACACTGTATGTTCTCACTGACAAATGGGAGCTGAACACAGAGTACATGTGGACACAAAAAAGTGAACAATAGACACCCAGGTCTGCTTGAGGGTGCAGCATGGGAGGGAGGCGAGGATCCAAAACTACCTATCAGGTGCTATGCTTATTATCTGGGTGATGAAATAATCTGTATACCAAACTCCCTTGACACGCAATTTACTCACATGACAAACTTGCACGTATACCCCCTGAACCTAAAATAAAAGTTGGAAAGAAAAAAAAAAAGCAGATTTAAAAATAAAATAAAAAACAAGAAAACAATTCTTTAAAATGCTACTTAATTCCTTAAAATAAACAATTGTTTAGAAAAATATAGCAGAAGATAACATGGAGCTTGGTGTATATTTTGGAAGGGCTAATGAAAAGAATATATTCAAATTTCCATTTAACCTTGTATTGATCATGTATAAATCTACTGTTGTATAGGGATTCAAATCACGAAAAGGATCCTATTGAGGCTATATCTAACTAGATGGAAGAACAGAGTGTTGGCCATAAAAGTTAAAAACTTGCTAATGTATTTCTTTATCTCCTTCAGTAAAGTGTATAAAATATTCAAGAATGTATCCAAACCTTGCACGGACTTGCTTATGTTTCTGGTTTTACCACTTATTAGAGTGTAATTTGGGTAATAGGCAATATAAGGAAAGGACCACAATAGTAAAATCAGAAGATTCAAATTCTGGTCTGAGATCTGCATATTGTTTGTCTAACCTTTGGTAGTAACACCACACTCCGTGCCTCAATTGCAAAGTTGTAAAGAAGTGACTACCTTATTTAATTCATGAGGCTTTCTGAAGCTCTAGTAAGATAATACAGGTAAAAATAAATAAATTAGCAAACAAATACCACAATGAGAGAATATTGCATACTATTACATTAGCCAAGATTTTAAGAAATTTGATAATGTCTCCAGTTGGAGATTTAGAGAAACAAAAACTCTTAAACACTAAGGTTAGAAGTGACTAAGAATGAGACTTTGAGAAACAATTCCATATTCACTAAGAAAGTTTAAAATGTGCTTATTTTATGACCTAGCAATCCCACCTCTGAAGAAGCTCTTTTTTTTTCTTTTTTGAGATGGGGTCTCACTCTGTCACCCAGGCTGGAGTGCAGTGGCACTATCTTGGCTCACTGCAACCTTCACTTCCCAGGCTCAAGCAATCCTTCACCTCAGCCCCTCCGAATAGCTGGGACTACAGGAACATACCACCATGCCTGGCTAATTTTTTTTTTTTTGTATACTTTGGTAAAGACAGGGTTTTGACATGTTGCCTGGGCTGGTCACAAACCCCTGAGCTCAGGCGTTCCACACGCCTAGATCTCCAAAAGTGCTGGGATTACAGGCATGAGCCACTGTGCTCAGCCTAAAGAAGTGCTTGATCCTCTATACCAGATGACCTGTAGAAGAATATTCGCAGAAGCATTGTGTATAACAGCCCAAAACTGGAGATAAACTGATGTCCATCAATCATAGAATGCATTTTTAAAATGTGGTATATACATAAAATTGGTAAACAATAGTCACAGGCATCCACGTGAATGGATCTCAATGGGTAAACAATAGTCACAGGCATCCACATGAGTGGCTCTCAAAACAACATTTGAACCCTCTTATGTTGCTGGTGGGAATGTAAAATGGTGTAGCCACTTTGGAAAACAGTCTGGCAAGTCCTCAAAAAGTTACACGTAGAGTTAATAATTGGCCCAGCAATTCTATTTCTAGGTATTCTCCAAGAGAATCAAAATATATATTCATGCAAGAGACTGTAATGTTCATAGCAGCATTATTCATAATAGTTCAAGAGAGAAAACAACTCAATTGTCCATTAGCTGAAGAATGGATAAACAAAAATATAGTATATCCATATAATGGAGTATTATTTGGCTATAAAAATGAAGTACTGATACATGCTCAGTATGACTGAACCTTGAAAACAAGCCAAGTGAAAGAAGCCAGACACAAGAAGCTACACATTGCATGGTTCCATTTACAGTCATATGTTGCTTAACCATGGGTATATGTTCTAAGAATTGTGTTCGTAGGCAATTTCATCATTATGTGAACATCACAGAGTGCACTTACACAACCTAAATGGTATAGCTTACTACATACCTAGGTTGCATGGTATAGCCTATTACTCTGAGGCTAAAAACCTGTACAGCATGTTACTGTACTGAGTACTGTAGGCAATTGTAACACAATGGTAAATATTTGTATATCTAAACATAGAAAAGGTGTAGTAAAAATACAGTATTAAAATCTTATGGGACCAATGTTGTGTATGTGGTCCATTGTTGACCAAAATGTTGATATATGGGCACATGACCACATGCAAAATGTCCAGAATAAGCAAGTCCATAGACCCAGAAAGTAGATCAGTGGTTGTCAGGAGTTAGGCTGAATGGGAGTTAGGGAGTGACTGTTAATAAGTTTCTATTTGGGGGTAATGAAAGTATTCTGGAATTAAATGGTGGTGATGGTTACATGATTTTGTGAATATACCAAAAACCATTGAGTTGTATGCTTTAAAACGTGAATTTGGGGCTGGTGGTGGCTCACGCCTGTAATCCTAACACTTTGGGAGGCTGAGGTGGGCAGATCACAAGGTCAAGAAATCAAGACCATCCTGGCCAACATGGTGAAACCCCGTCTCTACTAAAAATACAAAAATTAGCTGGGTATGGTGGCACGTGCCTGTAGTCCCAGCTATTCAGGAGGCTGAGGCAGGAGAATCACTTGAACCCAGGAGGTGGAGGTTGCAGCGAGCCAATATCACGCCACTGCACTCCAGCCTGGTGACAGAGGAAGACTCCGCCTCAAAAAACAAACAAAAAAACAAAAAGGTGAATTTGATGTTATGTAAATTACATCTTAATAAAACTGTTATTTATAAACAATGTTGAGTGAAAAAACATGACACAAAATAATACACAAAGCGTGGTTTCATTTATATAAAGATCAAAAATAGAGAAAATCTAAACAATGCAGGGCTAGCTACATATGTGAATGAGTATAAAGAAAATCGAGGGAATAAATAACTCAAAATTTGGGATAGTGGTTACCTTAGGAAGAGGGAGAGATGTGGTCAGGAAGGGCCACAGGAGAGTCACAAAGATGGCACAGGATCTGCTAATATTCTATCTTATGCTTGGTGGTGGATGGATCAACCAGTTTTCGTAGCATTTTCTAACAGTACATATTATTCTTTAAAGTGAGTTTAAACTCTCTCCCTCTCCCTACACACACACACACACACACATACACACACACACACGATGTATATATACAGTGAGTCTATTATCTATCTATTTGGATATACACATATTTATTTATGTGTATATTTCTTAATTTCCAAAAATTAAATCTCCTTCTTCATTTGGGTTTCTGTTCTCTGTTCATCCGTTGTCACTCCTCCATTGGTTTCATTCCTTTCAAGCATTTGTTGACATCTCCCGTCTGTTGATAACCTCTTTACTGGTCTCTTCATTGCTTGGAGTTGATATATTTTAATCCTGTTTAATTTGGAGGGAATCTTTGAAGGGAGAGGAGAAAATGTGTACAGCAAATCCATCATTTTAAATCAGAAATTAGGTTATCTTTCAAATAAAATTAATAAGAAAAAGAACCAAGGCTTATTGAATACTAACTAAGGGCGATTCTAAGAACTTTGCATGTCTTATTCTGTTAATCTTCACAACAACCCTATGAGGCAAGAGCTTTTATTTTTTCCTGTTTTACAGATGAGGAAACTAAGAGACCAAGATGGAAATAATTTGTCCAAGATATCAGAGATAAGCAGGTGGTGGAACCGGAGTGTGAATACAGTCAGTCTCAATCTAGGAAATATGCTCTTAACAATCAGGTGACATATTTATGTGGAGAGAGTCATTCAACCCAAAGGTCCTACAAGCAATGGTGGTAGGTGAAAGAGCATAAAACCTGTACCCAGCTGAAGAGTGAAAAATCAGCTCAGAATGAAGATATAAAGAGCAGCCCTGCTGTTAATCAAGCTGGAAGGACAGACACAGATAAAGCCAGCTGCAACATTAACAGAAAACATTGTTTCTCCTAAAGTCACGCAGCAGCTGCAAAATGTCATGAAGCCTCCCTTTTTGAGTGATGACTACTGCTGTCTTAGCAATGACGCTTGTAGGCCCACTTTGCTCAAATGGGTCCTATTATTGGGGATATCCAATTGCTAAACTGCCCTAGCTTCATGACAGCATCCAATCCCTAGTAATTTCCATATATACTAATCCTGTGTCCGAAATGGCAATGAATTCAGAATGGATCCCCACTTCCCTGAGACTCACCTCAAAATCCTACAGCAGGACACCAAACCTTACATGAGATGTGTCCCTGCCTTACTCCTGCTGAGCATCATTCTACCGTTCCTTTGGAATGCCATCCCTCGCTGCATTGAGGCAATATATCTGATTTTGTTGGATTTCAGGTGTGTGCCTGGTGGTCTTATCTCAGGAGCACCGGGCTGGTGGAAGAGATGGTGATTGTTATCAGATGGCATGATGGTGACAGTGAGGGGGAGGCAGACCCAGGGCTTGAGAAGGACAGAGGACAGGTGAGCATTTCCTCACCCAGGACAGGCCAGACGTGCTCCCTGAACTGTTGCCTGTGCTGGGTGTTTGCCATCAGCCATTTTTCCCTCTGATTTTATCACTTCCAATATAGGTATGTGCATTAATGTAGGTATGTGCATTCTTAGAGATTCACTCCTTTGGCTTACACTAACGACTTTTCTTATACAAAAGACCTCAGTGAACCTTGGGAGAGAAGGCAGTTCTTGGGGAGGAGAAAGATTGAGACTGGGAAGGCACATGTAGCTGCTTTGTATTTTACCCTCTGGTTGGCCTTAGTACCCTCTTTTTGCTTGGTCTCTGGGCACTGAATCCTTCTAGGAATCTTCTCAGTTTTAGGCACTGGTTTTAATCCTGCCTGAGGCAGTTGCAACCACCTTTTCTGAGCTAACAATCTCCACCCCCTTACCTAGGAAACACCTGCAACTTTAGTCAGATGGAACTTCCGGGTGTCTCACCTGGGAGAGAGAGCTATGTAGCCCTTAGGAGGAGTTCAGTGTTGTTAACCTAGTGCAGCAGAATTGTGAGCGGGGCTGAGCCTCTGCCTCAGCCTCAACTCCATTGGGGCTGCGGACAGGAGGGAAAATTGGGGGTGGGGAACTCAGCCTTGCTTGTTGGAGCACTATTTTCTAGTTAAAAAGTTCTCAGGGCTTTGATGGCCACAGATGAGTCACTATGGATATAAGGTTTATTATTATTATTATTATTATTATTGATATTATTATTAATGCTCTTTTACATTGGTATTGTGTTTTTAGCTTTTCTGAGAACCTTCATCTTGATTTTCTTTGTCTCCTGTGAGGTCTACATAACAGGAGTGATAATTTCCCCATCTCATAGTTGAGGAAACCAAAGCCCAGGGAAGTTATGGGATTTGCCCACATTGGTGACAAAGTGAAAGTCCAAACCAAAGTATCTTGACCCTAGCAACAAGTAACTCCAATTTCTCACACCAGAAGAGGAGAGTGTTGAATAGTGAGTGTTGGGAATCCATCTGATCCTAGTATGTTTGAACTGTGAATATGGCCAAACTTTAGACCATTGGGTCTTAGTGGGTGGAACTAGAGGAACTGGAAACTGGTTCTTGTTTCTCCATCTATCACACAGAACCTACCTATTAATCCCATCCCCAGAAGCCACCCAGCCCCAAAGAAGCAAATGGAGCAATGCCTGGGCTCAGGTTATGTAAGCAGAGGCTGGGCTGCCGCCAGCCCTTTGGGCAGGAAGGGGTGGAGGAGGGCCCTGCCTCTGCCCTTCAAAGGGTGAGTGTGAGACAAGAATGTGGAGAGGCCACTCTCAGCCAGGCCAGGTGGGTCTTGGCCTTGGAGCCAGCTCTGAACTGACAGGTTCAAACCAATCTGTGGCTTAGCCTGCACTTCAGAATGGGGTGGTGGTTGAAGGTTTGTTTATTTGTTTTGGCCTTATCCCCACACCAAACCAGAATGTCCCATTGAGAAGGCATAGAGTGGATAAGACAGGATGCAGTGGGTCAGGACCAGCGTGCATCAGGAAGTCAGGAAGAGAGGGTGCTCAGAACTGGAGGCTGCTTCTGCCCCTTGGAGCACAGGCCCCTGAAGTTATTTTCAGGCCCACACTCTGGAGTCTTTATCGGGAGAGTTTCAGGCATCAGTTTCCTGTAACTCCATTCTGTTCTCCTGCATCACCCTTGCTCTTTCATTTTTCTTCACACAGCAGCCAGAGTGAGCCTCCAAAAACACAGACCTGATCATGTCACTCCCAGGCCTAAGATCCCTAATGGCACCCCACTGTGCATCAAATCTGGATTCCTCAGCAAGGCCAGCAAGGCTCGAAGCAGCCCGCCTTCAGCCCCACCTTGCCCCCTCTCCTGGCTGCTTGTTAAGTTCCAGTTTCTGAACAGGGCCCTCTGTTCTCTCACCCAGGACTTTTGCACCCTGCTGTTTCCACTGCCTGCCATTCCCATTGTCCCCTTCCTTAAGCTCTTTCCCCTCTCTATTCCCACTTAGGTTATTCAGATCCCGAGATCTGAGCTCAGGATCTTCTGCAGAGAAATCTACTCTGACACAGTAGCCTGCATTAGGTTCCCTCATGGGCTCTCAGAGTACACTATGCTTTCCCTATATTGCATGTATCACAAGTGTAATTTACAATTACTGTTGTTACTGTCTGTCTCATTTGCTGGACTGAATGCTCTATGAGGACAGAAGCATTTTGTAGTTCTTTTTTTTTTTGAGACAGAGTCTCGCTCTGTCATCAGGCTGGAGTGCAGTGGTGCGATCTCGGCTCATGCAACCTCTGCCTCCCGGGTTCAAGCGATTCTCCTCCCTCAGCCTCCCAAGTGGCTGGGGCTACAGGTGTGCGCCACAACGCCCAGCTAATTTTTTGTATTTTTAGTAGAGACGAGGTTTCACCATGTTGGCCAGGATGGTCTCTATCTCTTGACCTCGTGATCTGCCCACCTTCACCTCCCAAAGTGCTGGAATTACAGGCATGAGCCACTGTATCCAGCTTGTAGTTTTATTCACTGTAATATCTTCAGTACTGTGGATGAGTGAGTCAATTTGATTCAATTTAATAACTAACACTCAGATTCAGCAAAGACTTGCTGGGCACCTGCAATGTGTCCAGCATGGTGCACTTCCATATGAACTCTTAATTAATTTAATTTCCACAAATTTGATGCTACAGTTTGGAGTCCCAGGGCTAAAGTTATCACATTAGATTATGAGAATTAGATGAGCTCATATATGTTGAAAAGCATAGGCCTGGCACAAGTAGGTAATCAACAAATATTTATTCAATGGACAAATATGTTAACAAAGCAACCTTCTGATAAAGAAGTTAAATAATTTCTTTTCTTTCTTTCTTTCTTTTTTTTTCTTTTGAGACAGAGTCTTGTTCTGTCACCCAGGCTGGAGTGCAGTGGCGCGATCTCAGCTCACTGTAACCTCTGCCTCCTGGGTTCAAGTGATTCTCATGCCTCAGCCTCCCGAGTAACTGGGATTACAGGTGTGTGCCACTATGCCCAGCTAATTTTTGTATTTTCAGTAGAGACCAGGTTTCACCATGTTAGCCAGGCTGGTCTCAAATTCCTAGCCTCAAGTGACCCACCCACCTCGGTCCCCCAAAGTGCTGTCATTACAGATGTGAGCCACCATGCCTGGCCAAATAATTTATTTTAAAGCTGAAAAACATAGGATTTCCCAAATCACATAGGTTATAAGCGCTAGACCTGGGATTTGAACCCAGGCCTAGAGGTGTGAGTCCAAATCTCATCCCGTCACCACTGAGCTCTCCTGGCCTGATGGGGAACTCAAAGAGGTAAAAGACCTTGGTTTGTTTTCAAGGAACAGGCCGTACAGTTGAAGAAGATAGGCACATAGGAAACAACCTGAAGACATAGTTTCCTCTGATTTCAAGCCAAGGAAATTGATATGGACAGTGAGTGAAATTGGAAATCAGAGAAGAGAGAGATCCAAGGAGCAGTGAGGGAAGCCTCCAGGGAAAGAGAGGTGGGAAAGGACATTCCTGGAGGATGAGATGACAGAAGCAAGAACAGAAAGGAGCAAGTCAGTATGGATAGGTACGCCACCTACTGGACGATGCACGTTCCGAGTTAGGAGGAGAGGAAGCCTGGGGAGGAGAGGTGGTGCCAGGAGCCACAGGACCTGCATGGCAAAGAGAGATGCCACTGGGCTTGGCAATGGGAAATCATTCCAGATTTCTGACCAAGGGAGCAGTCTGGTGTGAGTAAAGTTCAGGGAAGATCAGCCTGAGAGTGTTGTGTGGGATAAACCGTAAGAAAGAGGAAATAAAAGGAAGGCAGGGGAAGCGAAGAGGGAGGAAGAATAGAAGAATGGAGGGAAAGAATAGTAGCATTTGTTGTCCACCTTGCAGGTCCTTTCCAAAAGACAGCTTGTTTAATCTTCTCAACTACACTGCATGGTATGTATTATTATCCCAGTTTTGCAGATAAAGAAGCTGGAGTTAAAAGAGTTGATTAACTCGCCCAGGGTTACTTATCTAGATAGAAATCAGAACTAATGCTTGAGTGTTTTGCCTCCAGATCCAGCAAACTTTCCTCTATATTTCAAGGTACAGCTGGCAGGGAGCCTAGTTAGGAAGTTACTGCAGCAGCAGGGAAGTCACAGGGTGGTGGATTTGGGTACAGAGACTTTCCTGAGCTAAAGTAAGTATGCCCACCTCCAGGGCCCAGCACTAAAAGCCTGATGGTGGGCACGTTGAGGTGGACTTTGCTCTAACAAGTCCAGCAATGAAGTCAGGAGCAGTGAAGGGTCCATCCTAGGAAAAGTGTCCAGTGTGGAGCCACGTGGAGAGGAGAATCCAAAGCAGAGTCTCAGGAGATGCAGTTAGAGCCGGGGAAGCAGCCTGGGCGGGAAGTCAGGGCAGCTAGGTTTTAGCCCTGGAAGTACCACTCTGGGACTTTGGGTCAGTCACTTAGCCTCCAGGAACCTCAGTCTCCTCATCTGTAAAATAACATTTAAAATCTAATCTTCCTTATCTTTTTCGTTTTGAGACCCAAATGAGATTGTGACTATGGAGGTGGTTTTTTTACTCAGGAGTTCTGGGCTTGTGGAAGAGATGGTGATTGCTATTAGGTGGCAGGATGGTGACAGTGAGGGGCAGGCGGACCCAGGGATGGAGGAGGACAGAGGACAGGCAGACATTTCCCCACCCAGGACAGGCCAGATGTGCTCCCTGAACTGTTGCCTGTGCTGGGTGTTTGCCATCAGCCATTTCTCCCTCTGACTTTATCACTTCCAATTAATTCGTTGCTCACTTACGAAGTTCCCACTCTCCTTAAATCACTGAGATGAGCAATTCTTATTCCAATCTTCTGAATACCCTTCCTTTTACCTTTCCTCTTCACTGAATATCCAAAGAGCTAGTGAGATAAATCCATTGTGCCTTTGGCAAAAAGTGAGTTACCAATATCCAAATATGAAGACATATTAAAATTCTTTCACATTTCCCCCAGCCCCCAGCCTATTTCTCTTCTACACCGAATTCATCACCTGTGACACATTTGTGTCATCAATTATAGGTGTAGCTCATCCAATTCAGTTGTAGAAAGAAGAAAAAGGCACAAAAATGTTTATGCTGCTGGTTAAGTTAATGTGAAGCATTTTACATGTTGTGGGGGAGGGAGTACATTGCTATGCATTGGCCGACATAATGGCTTATAAATTTACTTATTGCAGAAAATGCATTAGTGGGTATAGCTATTTTCATTTATTTGTACCAAAGTCTCTAAAGAAAAATAAAAGAGCCAGTGTGTTGCTCAAGTGCATGTGCCATTCTTACAAAACACAATGACCCCTAGGTGTCTGGATGTACCAAATCCATCCTAGGAATAAATGCCATCTAAGGCAATAGTGCTCACAGGTGTCTTTGGGACATGTGTCCCTACAGATGAGCTGGGGATGTTCACCTTCCACCTCACTGTCTGTTGCCTGTGCACACTTGTTCAGCTCTGAACACTTAGGAAATACTATGAGTTTCTCTGGAGATCAGGGCCAGAGAGGCCAGTGTGGGGCGGATCCTAGACACAAGATTAGGCCCATGATATGGGGGAAGATAGAGGGGAGGCAGAGAGGTTGAAACACTGAGGGCTGTCAGAGAGGTGGGAGAGCAGCAGCCCACATGGAAAGACAGCCCCAGGGGAAGATCAAAAGGGACGTTACCCTGGGCCCAGAGAGGAGGGTTTTACTTCGTTGAAAATGAAACACACTCCAGGAGAGCATTCTAAATACCCTTGACTCTCCCATTACTGTAGCCGAGTTGCGTACTGTCAGTTTATTTGGGATATTCTCTACTCCTTGAAGGTGGGGACTCTGGGAGATGACAGAAAAGCTGAGTTCTCCCAGGGCAGCCAGACATTTGGACAAGTGGCTTATGAGTAAAGCCACTCCTTACCCTTGTATGCTAGGAATTTGCTCTTGGATTAATCCCACATGAATTTACTGAATTCCTGAGCAGAGAACAATGAACCCAGTCATTTGTGATGAAGCCACAGAAGGGATCACTGGGACTCCTGCCAGCCAAGTCTATCTGGGGCTGGACTTGAGTGACGAATTGGGGCTCGGAAGACTTCTATTTCATGGATTCTGCATTTGTTTTGTTTGTTTATTGGTGTATCAGTCCGTTTTCATGCTGCTGATAAAGGCATACCCAAGACTGGGCAATTTTCAAAAGAAAGAGGTTTATTGGACTCACAGTTCCATGTGGCTTGGGTGGTCTCTCAATCATGGCGGAAGGTGAAAGGCACGTCTCACTTGGTGGCAGACAAGAGAAGAGAATGAGGAAGAAGTGAAAGAAGAAACCCTTTAAAAAACCATCAGATCTCATGATACTTATTTACTACCATGAGTACAGTATGGGGGAAACTGCCCCCATGATTCAGTTATCTCCCACTGGGTCCCTCCCACAACATGTGGGAATTATGGGAGTACAATTCAAGATGAGATTTGAGTGGGGACAGGGAGTCAAACCATATCAAGGGGCTTTGCCTTTTTAAATAGTTTCCTATATAATTCTCTGGAAATAATTCTCTGGAAATTCTAGCCTTAGCTCAGCTAAACCAATGAGGAAATAGGTATAGTTTACACTTGGTCAGGGGCCCCTAGAGGGCAGGATGGGCAGAGGCCAGGCATGAAAGTGATGGTAGCCATCCCAGAGTACCAGGACAGAGGTCAGGTGAGGAGCTGGGACCATTAGCCCTGGCTGGCCTGGAGTCTTTTGCTACACCTCCTGGGTTTGTACCTCCATGCTTTGGATGTTTATACCTCCATGCTTTGTACCTCTGGATGCTTTGTCCAATGGCTGGCAACAGCCCAGAGGGTTGGAACTGGACATAACAGAATGCTGAGTGGTCGTCAAGGACCCCCAGACTCTCTCTGCCTTCAGTGAGACCATCCTTCTCCCAGGCAACACAAGGCTCCCCTATCTCCCATCTGGGATTGGCCACCTTGTCTAAATCCAGGCACATGTGCTGAGTCCTGATGCCTCTGTATCCAGAAGGAAGCTGGGCACAGGGCAGTGCTGAGGCAAAGGAAGGGGGCTGGTGCTGACACCAAAGGGACAGGGAAAGGAGCACATTCATTTGTTCCTATACGACTGAGAGATTTCCTCTGTGGCCCTCCTTCCTATATCCTTGGCCCCGGCGGTGGCAGTTCTTCCCTAACTCCTCTTGACTATATTTGACTTTAGCCCCTAAATATTCCTCTGCACCCCGTTAATAAAATCCACATTGCCCAAACAATGGCTGATAATCTGCAATACAGTTTCTCCCTCTTCCCAGAGCCATTCTTGACCAATTACTCCTGAAACTAGCTGAACTTGGCTGACCCCCTCTCCTGCTAAAGCCTAGTAGGAAATTCTTCTCTCCTGCCCCAAGTGAGAAGGGAATAAAGGCTCTGCCAACAGTGCTCTGGAAGATTTTCTTCTGCAACGGACTCTGCTGACATGGTGGGTGCAGCATTGCTGTGAGGGTCCATGACTGGCCCTGCTGGCTTCCTTGGGATAACATGGCCCAATCCTGGAGACAGTGTTCTATCTATCCCAAGAAAAATATCCAGGGGGAGAGGGTGGGTGGAAAACATGAAGAGAGAGAAAGGGGAGATCCTTCTGGAACTCTTAGAGGGATCTGAAAGATGTCAGGGAGGTCAATTCTAGAATCGTGGGAGATGGGCCTGCTGCAGTACCACATCCAGGAGCTGCCCAGGATCCTCTTGCAGCTTCCCACCGCTGTGCCCTCACCAGCCCTCTTCAGCCATCCGTACGGAGGTGGCTTCATCGTCAGCATATTGTGCCCATGTCTCAAGCCAGCGCGCCTTACTCAGTGCCACCATTTTTCTGTAGAGCTGCCCAACATCTGTGTCATTTTCTCTCCTACCTTCTACCTTGGTAAGGCATCTGAAAAAACAAGGGGTTCCCTATTAACTACTGCTTCCTGTTCTTGCTTTCCCTGAATGGAATCCAAGCTTATCTGCACAGAGGAAGAGTGTGCCAAGGCCAAGGTCCTATCAAAGGGACTCTGTTCCCTGAGTTAAACATTGGTCCTTTGTTACCTCCCTGCCTGGATGCTTCCAGAGGTGGGAGGCCTCCTAGAGCCTCCAGTTTCGGTTTGAGGCCTCTGAGTGCAATGGTTCAGGAAAAAGGAAAGGCCCAATTAATGGGCAAGAAAAAACCCAGGGACAGGTTGATGTGATGCATTTGCTCAGGGCTTCCTGCCCGGGGATGAAGGATTTTACATTTTCCTTCCTCCCTTGTACACCGAAGCCTGTTGAAGAATGCTTTCCCCCTGCTTCCCAGATTAAGCACACCATCCTTCAAAATGGAGTTCAACATCCTTTGGTTTCCATCAGCTTCCTTTGATCAGCTCCTTCAGCACTCTATTCCTCATCCCCTCAGCGATTATGCAGCCATCTGCAGTGCGTTCATTTGCCCTCGTCTTTCCGTGGCGTTTCTTCTGCGTGCTCACCTCTGGCACTGGAATGCTTTCCAAGGGCGCAATGCCTGTCTTCTCCATTTGACTGAGAGCTCCCTTCTTTTCTACTCAAAGCCTGAATACACAGCACACCTTGTTCTTTAAATGTTTGCTACACACTGATTCTAGCCAAGCCTCTCCCAAGGATAGTGTTTGAAAGGTCTCTGTGCAGGAGATATTAACTCAGCAAAAGGAAGAGAAGTTAGAAAGTTAGAGAGGCAACTCCCACTTTCTCTCTCTCTCTTTTCTTTTGCTCTCTCACTTTCAGGATTGGAATAAGTAGCATGCTATTTCACATATATATATTTCACCTATAGTTCTGCCTTGGCTATAGTAAATGATAGAAAATGAGTTTGGTTGGATTCCTCCAAGCCCCGAAGGCTATTGCCTGTTGCAGTAAGGAGGAAGGGTTTTTGAACCTAATTAACCACCTCCTCTCCTGACATCCCAACTCCTGTTACTGAGAAGTGAACACGTGGGAGGAAGAGTTTACCCTCGGCCCGTGTACTGCTGTCCAAGCCCCAGACTAGTTTAACACTGACTCCACCAAGGAAGGACAGCCTGTGCCCAAATGCAGGCCCCTCTACATTCCTTTGGGTCCTTTCTCCATTTCCCATGTTTTCTACTAGGTACAAAACTCCCACATATCCTCAGCATTTCACAGAGTGTGCCTTCTACCTCCCATCCTGATTGAAACACACCTCCCCAGCCCTCCCACCCCACCTATGTCAAGGGGCTGGGCTGACACTGGAAGGCAGTGTCAGCTCTCCCTACCCCAGGCCATTCCAGAACATGCCTTTTCTGCCCCTGTAAGTGTAGCACTGCTCCTCAGTGCTTTGAGAGAGTATCCTAGAGTTCCTTTTGAGCATCCTTCAGGTACTGCCAGCTCTCTCAAGTATTGTCTGGATACTGGAGTGGTTCTCACAGGTTCAGGGAATTAGCAAGGATGTGGCAAGAGCTGTAGGTTAGCTTAATCAGGCAAAAACTGGGGCAATTGTTCAGAGCAATTACTTTCTGTTGGGGATGTTTTCATATAGTAGGTGTAGAATGGTGGATGAGGCAGTCCTGGTTGAAGGACCAGGGACTGAGATAACTTTGCACTCCTCTGAACCTGAATCAACTCAACCTTCCTTTTTCTGAACCTGCACTTTCCTGAAGAACACATAGGTGTCTTTGACCTCACTGGGGTTCTCAGCATCACCACATATTTTTTCTGTCATTGTTCCAAATTAACTTTATTTCTCATCCCTTCCCACAATGGCTCTTCTGTACCTTCTCTTATTAAGCTCCTTACCCTACCCTACTCTCCTTGCTTTCACGCTGCCTCCAAATTAAAAGGGAAGATGCAATCTATTAGGAGGGAACTTCCTCCATTTCCCACCCTTTTCCACAAAGGTTTGTTTTTTGTTTTTTTTTTTTTACATCTCTCCATCCTTTCCTTCCTTTTGTCTTTTTGTTTTAATTTTTTTCTTTTTTTTTTTTTTTTTTTTGAGATGGAGTCTCACTCTTTCACCCAGGCTGCAGTGCAGTTGTACGTCTCAGCTCACTGAAACCTCTACTCCCTGGGTTCAGGCAATTCTCCTGTCTCAGCCTCCCCAGTAGCTGGGATTACAGGTGTGTGCTACCATGCCCAGCTAATTTTTGTGTTTTTAGTATAGATGGGGTTTTGCCATGTTGGCCAGACTGGTCTCAAACTCCTGACCTCAGGTGAACTGCCCGCCTCAGCCTCCCAAAGTGCTGGGATTACAGGCATGAGTCACTGCACCTGGCCCATCCTTTCCTTCTTCTCCCCTGACCTGGAAAAGTTGCTGACCCTCTTTCCCCAGAAGAATTTATTCTTGTTCATTAGATCTTGTCTCCTCTACTTTTCCTTAGGAGCCTTCCTCTATATGATCACTTTTCCTATATATTTAATTTTTTCTCTATGGACGCTTTCCTTCTAACATATAGTCATGCTCGAATCTATTCCATCTTAAAGCAAACAATAAAAAAAAACCCTTCTGTACTCTTGATCACATTTTTTTATTCAATTTCCCTAGCTTTCTTCCCTAGCTAAGCTATAAAGGGAGGGAAGTAGATTTAACTACACTCACTGTCTTCACTTCCATTGACTCTACAACTGGCTAAAGTTGGTTTTCATACTCGGTTCTTCTCTGAAATTGTTTTTGCTGAAATTATTAGTGACCTCTTAATTTCAAAATCCAATAGAAATGTTTTAGTGCCATCATATTTGATGTGTCTGGAGTACTTGGTATTGTTGACCAGGTTCTTTTCTAGAAACTCTTTTTTCCCCTTAGCTTTCAAAATCTCTCTCTGAATAGTGGTGAGTACTATGGAGAGAATTCAAGAGTGGTACTTCATAGTACCACATAGGAAAGATCAAGTGTCATCTTTAGCTTCATCATTCAGCAAAGGCCTCTCAGAAAATCTGAAATTTAATCTAAAACGTAAAGGATGAGAAGGAACTAGCTACGTAAAGACGAGGAGAAAAGAACTCCAGGAGAAGGAACAGCCAAGGTAGAGTCCCAGAGCTGGGACAAGCTTGATGCATTTAAAGGAGAACATGAAGACAGATCTGAGAAGGGGGCACAGGAGAGAGGCCTGAGGCCCAAGAGGATGAGAAGGCAAAAGATCCTGAGGAGGAGTACACGGTACCCAGGAGTCAGTGTTTCAAAATGAAGGGAGTCGTCAATTGTGTCAAATGTGCAGAGAAATAAAGTAAATGCGAGTAAAGCAGACTACTGGATCTGCCAACATGGATGTCATTGGTAACTCTGACAACATGGTCTTGGGGGCATGGAGGGGAAAGATGCTTGGTTGAAGCGGGAGGAGGAGTGAGGTTCAGGTGAGAAAGGAGAGGTTGTGTTTATTTCAAGGAACATTTCCAGAGGGGAGCAGAGAGATGGCTAGGGTGCTAGAGCAGTGCTGTCCAACACCATAGCCACTTGCCTAATTAAAAAATGTAAGTTTATGTTAATTAAAATTAAATAAAATTAGACATTTAGTTCTTTGTCACACTAGCCAAATATCAAGTGCTTGAGGGCCACATGTGAGGAGCAGCTACTCAATTGGGCAGAGCAGATAGAGCATAGTTTTATCATTGCTGAAATTTCTGATGGACAACTCTGCTGTAGAAGATGTGGGGTTAAGGAAGGTTTTAATTTTGTTGTTGTTGTTGTTAATTTTTTAATTTGAGAGATACTAGACAGAACAGTGATCAAGTAGAAATTGGGGGTGCAGTTTTCTCATTGGACTTCTCTTTATTTACCTCCCTTTAGATGTCAGTGTGCCCCAGAGATTCATCCATGAGCTCTGTTCTTCTTATTCTACCCATCCTCCCTAGACAGCCTTATCCATGTTCATGATCAACTGTCACCTACATTTAGTGGCTCTGTTATCGCTTCTCCCCCATGAACTGCAGACCCGCAGTCTACCTACCAGGGGCCATGTCAACTTAGAAGTCCCACAGCAACCTCAAACTCCGTATGCCCCAAACCAAACCTCCCTTCTTCCTGGTCCTACCCCTATAGAATATTCATGAATTCTGTCTACTTGTTCAGACCAGCAATGTGGGCATCATTTTGAGCTCCTCTTTCTCCTTTAGTCTTTACATCCAGTCAGTCACTAAGCTGCTGGTTGGTTTGTGGGCACATTTAGAATTGTGCACCACCTCCATCTTCACTGATTTATTTAAATTCTCACTTGGACTGTTGGGAGCATTGTGGATTAGCTAGCAGAAGACTCACATCCACCCCCTTCTCCTAGGCTGGCCTCTATTAGAGAGGACAAGACAGGCTTTCTTACAGCTAGAGATGGCTTGTGATGTAATTCTGGTCAATGAGACAGAAAAGAAAGTCTGTTCAGAAGTTTCTGGGAAAGACTTTGCTTTCTTATTTAAAAAGACAGATATGGATGCTCCCAGTATTTTTTCCCTTCTTAATCCTTTGAATGCCAGCAATATGACTGGAGCCACCATCTTGCAATTGCAGAAGGAAGGCAAAGAGAATTCCTGTGCCTCTGCCCTGAACAATGCCCATAGCCACCTACCCTCATATTTCCCAGTATGGGAGAAAAAGATAAATCCCCTTTTATTTAAGCCACAGAGGGTTCTGTTACTTGCAGCCAAAAGCATCTTTGACTGATAAAGACTTCTAGCTGGTTTCTTTGTTGTAGTATCATTGCAGTATGTTCCATTATCCACAGCCTTGGCCAGAGCCTTTACAAAATGCAATTTTGACCTTGCTACTTCCCTGCTTTAAATCTTCCATTGACTCTCCACTGCTCACAGGATAGAGATCAGACTGTTCTGCATGGCACATAGGCCCTCCACAGTCTCCTGTTGCCTGCTCTTCTGGCCTCATCCCTGGGCACTGTACATCACAGACAGTTCTCCAGATACACCACACTTCTTTGTGCTTTCTTGGCACATGCTGTTTCCTCTGTCTGGAACACCTCTTCTTTCCAGGTCTTTCCCCTCCTCTCTTAGATCCCTACCCTCTATGGTTCTATATCTTTATATCTTGAATATAATCATACCTTATTGTCTCTTTCTCTTGCTAGACTACGAGCTCCTTCATTTTCTGGGTATGTCTTATTTATCTTTGTTTTCCTAATATTGGATAGAGGGTTTGAACTCAGGAAACTGAGAAACGAATGAGTGTGCTGAACCAGGGGCCGTGATTCTGTCTCTAGTTTTACTTCTTGTAACCCCATGAGCTCTCTGAAACTCATGTTCCTCATGTGTAAAACACGGGTAATTCTATCTTTGTTGTTTGAGGTGTCAATGAAATTATTTTTATATGGCAGATTTGTAATAGCCAAACAGCACTGGCCTTGCTGAGAGGTCAACCCAAGTTCAAATCCATGACTCCAATAATTACTAACTTATGAACTTGGGCAAGTTGAGTAAACTGTCTGTGTCTTGGTTCCCTAATTGACAGAGAGTTATATAGAAATGTGTGGGGCTGTTATGAAGCTTACTTGAGATACTGAATATGAGAATTCTTGGTTCTAAGAGGGACTCAATAAATGTTTAGTTGAAGTGGACATGGAAAGAGGGGATCTTCAGTCTTGATAAGATCCTACTTGGGATGCCCAGATCCTGGACAAGAGCTGTGGTCCCCATGCTGCTGGGCAGCCAAAGCCCAAACCTGTGCCTGCCTCCTTTCACTGTGCAGACAGTAGGCACCATGCCAGCAGCTCCATGCAGAGCTGCACTGGGTCTCCGTCCCTAGGTTGGAGGAATAAGAAGAGTCACGACCATCTGCACAGCACTGAAAAGATTTCCCGATGCGTCCATAAATATATATCTCATGTACGTCTCGAGCATTCAGCAAAGGCTTCTCAGAAAATCTGAAATTTAATCTGAGACTTAAAGGATGAGAAGGAACTAGCTATGTAAAGATGAGGAGCGGAGAACTCCAGCAGAAGGAACAGCCAAGGTAGAGTCTCAGAGCTGGGACCAGCTTGATGCTTTTAATAAGAGAACATGAAGACAGATCCTTCAGGAGCCCCTGCCTAAAGGATGGGGGCAGGAGAGTCACTCAAAGAGGAGATGACAAATATTTCCTCAGATCCAAGCAACTGAACAGAGCCGGGAACTAATCCAAAGGAGGCCTTCACAGAGTCCTGCCTACCCACTAAAGCAGAGTGTGGCAGGGTTGGTGTGAGCTGGAGGAGGTGTTGATGTTGCAAGTCAACTTGTGCTGTAGCCTCAGTCCTACTTTCAGGCATGAAGGCCCAGGAGGTAGAGAGCGCTGTACTCTCAACATGTCCAAACACAGACCCATGCAGGGGACCCCCAGATCTGAGCCTCTCGCCATGGTCTATGTCTCAGTGAGTGGTATTAGTATCCATCCAATCACGAAGGAATGAAACCAAAACATGACTCATGACCTCACCCTCTTCCTCACCCTCAGTAATAGGTCCACCAAATCATGTCAGTGATGAACGTCTTCAAACCTTCTTTCTTTTCTTCTTTCTGCCACCACCACAGCTACACAGTGCCCCACTGCCTCCCTCCCAGACTACAGCAGTAGCTTTCTAACTGTTCCCTACACACCCATCCCAGCCTGTCTCGGTCCCCTCCCAACCCAGCCACCAGAATGATCTTTCCATCTGTAGAGATGTATAGAGTTTGGCGCAGCAACTCTCTTCATGTAAGAGGAATTTTTTGAAAAGTCTCTGGGGGTTGACGCTCAGATCCTAAGAGCCCTCAAGTGTCGGGTGGAGGTGAGAAGGATTTGCTGGTTGTGCTATAAGTTGGAAAAGAAAAAGAAAGGGTGGAAGGGGAGGTGATGTGAGGCCATGTGGTTGTGATAGGTCCCCCAGCATCCCCCACACTGACCTTCAGTAAAAAACTCAGAAAATAACAAACTGCTTAACGAAACCTGATTTCCCATGGGAATCAGTGAAAGGCCTGGGCTTTGCGTCTAGACCAATAGTGAGCGGAGACAGAGACGGTGGCTTGGGGACGGCAGAGTGTGGATTGGGAAGGAGGCAGGTGTGGGGAGGCTCCGAAGCAGCACACACAGATGCAGATAGGACAGAACTGTAGGAGGCTCTTAAAACTGGAGGAAGGCTTTGACTGTTTCAGTTCTGAGGAATCTAGGTGCAGGCTAAGATTAACCAGTCCTGATGGGGGTCCCGGTTGGCATCTGAATTACATGTCTATATGATAATAATATGAATAGACACCATTTATTCAGCAGTGTGCTATGGTTTTTTTATATGTAGTATCTCATTTGATTCTATTTTCATAACAACTGCAAGGGGTAAGTATTATTATTGCCTTACTTTACGAGGTTCCATCCTGTTATAATCTAAGTTCGTTTTTTCTCCATTTTTAAGATAAACAATAACTGTAGGGCAGCATAAAGTTCCCTGAACCACACAACAAAGAAAGTTAAAAGGTGCAAAAGGTAATCACCGAAAAGGAAACTGAAGTGCAGAGACCCTGGCAGCCTGGCTCCTGAGCCTATGCTCTTGGCCACTGTGTGTTCTCAATCTCTCTTCCCTCCCCTCCTCTTCCCTCCTTTCCTATCTTCTTCCATCTATCCACTCATCCATCCATCCATCCATTCATCCATTAAGCCTCCATCCATCTATCCAACTATATTTCTGACCATATCTCTCTCTATATATACATAGTTGGAGGTAGATATAGATATAGATATAGATATAGATATCTAAGTTGACATGCCAGAGGCCATGTCAGCTTAGAAGTCCCACAGCAACTTCAAACTCAGTATGCCCCAAACCAAACCTCCCTTCTTCCTGGTCCTACATGTATATATATATACATATATATATATATGTGTGTGTTTATTTCTGACCATAGATATAGATAGGTAGATAGAAAGAAAGGAAGAAACATATGTATCTCCAACTATAGAGATAATTCCTCTTTAGGTGGGAGGTTGAATTACAGAACCTAAAAGTTTCCTTTCCGTTCTCAAGTTCTCTGAGGTTTAGTTTATTTTAGACTATATTTTGATTATTTTTGGCAGGTGTTGATCTTCCTAACTTGTTTGGATTTACCGAAACATACATTTCAGGGCTAGCATGGATCTAGGAGAAAGACCAAGTCCCTCATGTTGAGAGTGAGAAGTGACCCACTAAAGCTCACCTGGTCCAGGCCTCTGCCTGTTTCACATTATTTTGAATTCTGGATACGTGGCAAGTGGTGATAAGGACAACAATCCAACTAGGTAATGAGTAAGAGAGAATGACAGCCTGGAATTAGAGTGTAATCTGTTTTTACCACATGTGTATGCTAACAGTCAGTGATGATTTTGACAGTGGTCATGACTCCAGCAATTCACAGGTCCCTATACCTGAAGAGATTTACAGACCTCATCCAATGCACTTCTTGCCTCCTGATAACTAATGCCTGATTCATTCCAGAGATGAACAAATTTAAAAGAACGTGCTATTTAAAAGAAAAAAAAGGAATTTTAAAACCTTTTCTAGCTTTTATTTCTTTCTGAGAAGTTCCCTCCTGTTATACGCTTATTTTTTTTTTACCTTCATTTTAAAAATAAATAACTGTAGAACAGCATATAGTTCTCTGAACCACACAGCAAAAGAAAGTAAAAGGAAGCAAAAAGAAGCTTGCTCTATGGTCATGGGCAGTAAGAGACTGATGATACAGGAGAAGTTGGATTTGAGGATATGAAAGCTGGAAACAGCTGGTTCAGGCTGCACCAGAACACACACATTACACCCATGCCAATTGCTGTCTTTTCAAACTCCAGGAAGCCTGGCGTGGGTGAAGCTGAGTCACCTGGAGGCTGTGCCGAAGACTGGTTGTGCCGTAAGTTTTGTGTGCAGCAGGCTCTATCTTTCTCTCAGAAGTGAGTTGGGTGAACCCTTGGTATCCAACCCTCCCTACAGTCACCTCCTTTGAGAAGAAAAAAATAAGACCCAGAAGGTAGTATTATCATTTATTGAGTAGCTACACTGTGGCCAGAACTAAGCTTTACATGTTTTATATCACTTATATATCTCAACAATCTTGAAAGGATGGTATTATTTTCCCTGTCTTATAGGTGAAGACTCTAAGGTTCAGAAAGTTAAAGTGATATCGCCAGGGTTCCTGACTGGTAAGTGATGGAGGCTGAATTTGAGCCAGATCTATATGCTCCATCATCACTCTCCTGGGGAAAAGAGCCTAGATGTGTTCTATCTGCATTCCTGCTTAGATTCTGCATGACTTCTCCTGTCCATCCCCTTGGCCCCCTCTCCTCTAGTCCATGAGATTACAGCTTTGCACACTGACAGGAGGGTCCTTCTTAGCCTACACATACAACCAGGTGTCAAAGGATGGAAGGGTTCATCTCACACACTCACAGACCATGTAGACTATTCAATCTACACCTCCAGCTCGAACTCAGAACATTGACGGGAACCTGCTCTTCAATCTTTCACCTCCCCTTTCTCCATGAAACGAACGTCAACATTCACACAGCAGCCCATCCCCAGCCTACAGGGCGGCCCCTGCCAGATCATGCTTCCCACTGTGGAAGAAGGCATGTACGAGTGAGTGGGCTTATCGGTTGACCTCTGTGTGAGATGGCACGTGGTCCTACCCTGCAGAGTCAGAGCGCAGAATTCCAAGTGTAGCACAGGTGTGGCAATTCAGAAGAGCAGCTGTCAACACATCTGAGGGCACAGACCCCCCTATCATGCCAGGCTGGGAGAGGCCACTCCTGTATTTGGCAGGTGGCTTGTGCCCAGTGGCATCAAGGCTATGGCAGGGTATAGCAGAGATCTAAGGCCAAGTGGAAGTAGAGCTGTTGCTTTGATTTTGAAAATCAAATGAATGGCCTTTACAAACTTCCACCCACAATTCTTTGAAAAGGGATGAGTAACTCTGACCCTACTCTTACCTCCCTCCCCATCAATTCAAGCTGAATGAAGAGAAATCCTATGTGAATACACAGATACAATGACCTCAGCTCTGTCTAGCACCACTTTCAGGGAGGCGGATGTCCTCACTGGGCCCTCTTGCATCTCTTCAAAATGGGAATGACCAAGTTTGGATTTATTATTCTATTCTTGAATCCCAAAGACCATCCTTAGAGCAAAATATGCTCCTTGAAGGATGAGGATGTGGAGAAGCACGGTATCTTTAAAAAACAAGGGAAGGGAGTCTCAGATTAAGAAAACTGGAGAAATGGGCATGTCAGTAGGATGAGGATGCCTAGTGGCAGGTGGAAGATGTCTGTGACTTTGTCGTGTGTGGGAGAAATGACCTTTCTCAGGATGTGGGAATATAATAGGCTGTACTCCTGATGACCTTGACCATCCTAATCACACTTGTGTGATGCCAGGGCCCCAGGTTCCACCCAAGTTTTACTTTATAGCTATTCCCAAGTTTCCCTATTAATCAAGAAAATTAATGAATAAGGAATAAGGTGATCATTCTTCAGGTTATGGGTTGAAATAGACACAGAAATCAACTCAGCTGAATATAGCATGCGGAATCAGTCCTCCAGAAGGCAGCTTTCTCTCTTTCTGGGGGTGTATAATAAGACATAACTTGGCTGGTTGTGGGAGTCCTCATCAGCCGTGACAGACCAAGTCCTCACCCATGGCCAGGAATGAGGCACAGGCTTTTGGATGTGCGTGTATGAGCAAACGTACACAGAAACCGCCACACCCACACCCCACATACCATGACAGGGTGGAGTATTTGTTGTCCTTATGTTAACCTTGTCACCATTTTCAGAAATTCTGGGCTTTGATGGTGCTGCGTCCATCAGGACACAGTCCAGAAATTCTCAGCAGCCTTAAAAGGCACCTTTCCAGCAACATTCCCTTCATCTGCCCCTCACATCTGGGCATCCTGGACTCCAAGCAGTTCACAGCCATAAGTAAGATTTACTTCCTAAGGGGAAGCAGGAGTCATGTCTGGCCATGTCTCACCTCCAAGCTTGTATTTGCAAGCCCACACCACCCACCCATAATACCCTCTTTCGGCATTTGCTCAAGCTGCACAACTTGGTCAGGGAATTTGAGGGGAGAGGTGTTCTGGTTAATGATGAGTTACCATATAGCTATCTTCCAAAGATAAAATTAAAAGCCACAGCAATAACTATTAGTTTGAACAATATTTAATCTCTGATGCTTCAGAAGGCACTTTGAGATCTTGAAGGGCCTTAGGGTTGAGTCTTTGATGGTGACTATGGCTCCTTAGGGTGCTGTGTGGATGTACAAGAGCACTGGCTAAGGAGAGGTGGCAGCATGCAACAAGGGTAAGAACCTCAGCTCTTTCCCTAAATGGCAGGCTGACCCGGGGTTAGTCACTTCCCTTCCCCAGCAGCACTGCGTCAGAGCTTCTCTGAGGCCCCTCTTACCTCTGATATTCTATTAAGACTGGCAGAGGATGTATTGTGTGGGTTTTCTATCACTGGAACTGAGAAAAATTTAAAACTACCTGCATCAGCACAGAGAAGATCTGAAACGGTTCTTGGGTGTTTATAAAGCCTGTGGGCTGGGCTCCCATCTTGATGTCAGCCCAGCCCTGGGGTCAGTGCAGACTGAGATACGGAGCAGGAAAGCAGGAAGAACGGGAGTAGCAGAGTCAGGGACCACAGCACAGTTGGTGATTGAATTTATCAAGCCTGTGGAGAAGGACTCTCCCTGGTGGAGGTAGTGGCATAAATATGTGGTCACTTATCCTGCCTTCTCAGACCAACAAGAGCTGTTCTGCTATCAATCAACCGAGAGATTGGGTTACAGGGACGTATCCTGTCTTTGGGACTGGTGATACTGAGAGGGCAGTGGGTGAAGAGATAACGAATCAGCTCCTCTTAGCCCAGGCCTTGTCCAGAAGGCTGGAACTGAGAGAGGGATCTGGCAAGGTATGAGCCAGTGTCCATCCACTGTAGGGATTCCAGGAGGCCCATATTTCATGTGACCCTGCATTTGCTGGATGTAACTTTTTTTCAAGTCATTGACACGTCCATTGTCTCATTTGACTTTTCGTCTCAGGCATGGCCAGCCCCTTCACTCAGCTCTCGCTAGGCTGGACTCTACCCAATGTAAGAAAACATCTAACAAGAGCAGAATTCTGAACAGTGACTCATTGTGTTATATCAATAGCTTCAGTGATGTATCCAGCGGCCCCCCTTCACACAACACCAAACACACACACGCACACACACACACACACACACAGCCTCTTGTGGAGATCACCTTCAGAATGATCCACATGGGAACTCAATGGCACAACACTGAATATAAATGTATGCTTGGACTCAAATCTCTCCCTCCCATTCATCTTGAGCCCTGAGTTGCGTGGTGGCAAAGGCTCCCAAGTGGAGCATGTGTCTCTTCTTGTTCAGCCAGGACAGGGTCTGTACTGGTCGCAGAGTCTACTCCTTCAACAGTCCCAGCTTCTTCAGGGCCTCCCTTCTGTGTTCATTGGGGACACCCTTTGGGGAGATCTTGACACTGACACAGGGGGGCCGAGGAAGCTTGTCACGGCTCTGTCCTTGGTAGGACAGGTGCTTGGAGCTCTGCTCCTGCTCCAGGTCAGCCAGCTTGCCTACCTGGATACCTGCAAAATCTTTCCCCGTGCCCAGGGAGGCCGGGCGGGGCCGAGAATTACGTAAGACACTGGGCGAGATCTTGTCCAAGAAGGAGCCCTTTCCCAGAGAAGTGCTGGTTTTGGGGCTGGCATCTTTCTCAGATGAAAGGTAGCTGCTCAGTCCCACCCCTGAGCGCTCCAGAGTGTTGGACTTGAAGTTCATCTGTCTCAGGCCAGGGGTGTTGCTCTCCTGGAGAGTCAGCCCTGACTCTGGCTTTGGTGGAGTCAGGGCACTGTTTGCCCTCGGGGCCTTAGGGATAGGAATTGGCATAGATTTGCTAGCTGCAACATTGCCTGGAGCTGGAGACTTCATTGGCAAAGGTCCCTGAGCTGGACCTGGAGCTGGAGCCGGAGCTTGAGCCAGAGCCTTCCCAGCAGCAGGAATAGCTGCTGAGGCCTGGGCTGGAGCTGCAGGCTGAGCCAGACCTGGAGCTGGGGACAGATGCTGGGCCCGTGTCTCCTTGGGTCTGATGGAGCTGGTGGGCTTACTTAAGTGGAGTCCAGGCTCATCTTGATCCTGGGGTAGCCCCAGCTTCTCTAGAGCTTCTTTACGTGCTTTTCTCTGCTCTTGCAGTGAACAGGAGATCAGGCCAGAATCTCCAGGGGCAGCCTCAGTGTGGCGGGACAGCCAGTGCTGGGGGTCACTGTGGAAACTGCTTCGGCTGCTCTTCAGAACAATATTAGGTGGCAGCTTCCGGGGCTTAGGGGTTGTGAGGGGAGCTAGTTGGCTGTTTGGGTCCTCCCCTGATGGGAGGGGAGCATCTTCAGCTCTTGCATTCTGAGGCAACCCTGCAGGAGGAGGCTGGGGTTGTTGTGTGTACCCGGTTGAGCCTGTTTCCTTGGCTTTTTGGGACATGGCTTCTGAAGGAGTCTGCTCTCTTTCCTGGGAGCTGGATGGTGTGTGGAGCTGGGGTGTGTGGCCCTGCTGTCCTGGCCCCTCAGGCAGGCTGGCTTCCCTACACTGCTCTGGCTGGATGTCCCGGAAAGCTTCTGGCGGAGGGATGAGCACCACGTCCAAGTCAAGGGCAGCCTCCTGGGGGCTGGCAGGTGCCTGCCTGGGTTGGCTGCTCTGGCTGACCTGTTCTTTCTCAGGCTCTGGCGCAAGCCTCCCCGGTTCTCCAGGGGTGTGACTGCTAGCCTGGGTGGTGCTTTTCCTGAAGTTCTGGCTTCTGGCAATGTGGATATTCCTAGGGAGGCTGTAGGAGCCTGACCTGAGGCCTAGGCCCTGGGGCTCAGGAGGATGGGATGAGCTGGACTCAGTTACTGTCCTTGGCGCTCGTCCTTGCTGAGTGATGGTCTCCTCTGGACCTCCTGTGAGGGTCAGAAAGAACATAAAAGAGTGGACAGAGGTGAGGGCCCTGCTGCAGAGGGGAAAGCAATGACTTCCTGAACTCTGATCCCAAACTAGCAATGAATGGGTTTTATTTTGTCTTGTTTTCTTTGCTTTTACAAGAGCAGCACTTTTGTCTGGATATCATTTAGACTAATAGATCAGTAATAGCAGATCCAGGGCCAGGCGCAGTGTCTCATGCCTGTAATCCCAGCACTTTGGGAGGCCAAAGCAAGTGGATCATTTTAGCCCAAGAGTTCGAGACCAACCAGGGCAACATAAGAGACCCCCATTTCTACAAATAATAATAGCATATCTTTTTTTTGACTGAGAATTAATTTTTCATGATGGGCGGCAAGAGAGTGACCCCTGATTGCTCTAAGTTATTGACTCGACCTCTCCCCAGTTTTCTACAGAGGCACCAGGGTTGGAGATAAATTTGGGACAGTTCCTTCTAGCTATTTTGGGCCTCCCAGATAACTGAGCCCAGCGCAAGCCTCTGAATAAGTGATTTGCTCTTGATTCAACCAGGCTTCTGCCTTCTACTTGCACTTTCTATGAGCATGTGGATAATTCTGTAATAGCCATAGTGTCCCCACACCAGAAAGTGACTCCTTTCCTTCCAGTGAGCTAGGCAGGTACATCAGGCCCCCTGGGCCAGTGAATCAGCCTCATGGAGCAGGAAAGCCCTACGTCCCCATTTATAGCTAACTAATTGTTAATAAATATTTGCTAAATGAAACAACACAAAACTGCAGCCCCAATACCAGCGGGACTGTCCTCAGGAGTAAAAGGCTTCTCACACCCTGGGACATGTGGCCCCACACTCATGGCCACACTTGTGTGTTGTTTTGTTCCCCTTCTGCTGAGCCTGAACACCACTGGCTTTCCACGCTCTCTAACGAGGGCCTCGAGGTGCTTCCCACTGCAGCTGGGGAGCCCTTCCTTCTCCTTATCTCTCCTACCCTTGTCCTCTGTGTCACCCAGATTAGCTCTCTAGACTGACTCAGTCTCTCCAGAGCCACCCACCCAGCCCTCCCTGACTCCCTCCCCCGCCTCTGCGGTCATATCTCTTTAGAATTTTTCCACAGGAGAATGGGAGCTGGTCAAACCCCTTTCCCTTCTAGGGCTCTGATACTTCATAGACAGACATAGGAAGCTGGCTTGCCAGGGGTCCCTCCTTCCCTCCAGGGACAAGGCTCTGTTCTAGCCAGGAGAGTGGTGAGGAGTGTGGCTACACCTTCTTCTGCCTGTGACCCTTGGGGTAGAGGGCAGGCGAGGTAGAAAGTGGCCGGAGGGGACATATTGATTTTCTGGGTTTTGCTGGGGTTCTACCCCAGAGGGTCTGCCTTACCCCGGGGAGTGGGTTGGGTTATGGGCAGTGCTCGGAAACCTCTGGGAGTTGTGGCTGGCTCAGACTCGTCAGTGGACAGTCCGCTGTCAGCCTCCGTGTCCAGTGAGCCAATGGTCTCCTCCAGGAAGAGCAGACACTCCTTCTCTTCAGCGGACAGGAAGTCGTAGCTGCTATCACTCTGTTGGGTTTGGGGTTGAGGGCGGGGGCGGGGAGGCGGGGGGAGGGCGAGAAGAAGAACAGGAGAGGGAGAGAGAGCTGTGAGAAAGCGCTCCCTCCGCAGAAACTGGCGGGGCCTGAGAACCACCCTGCAGAGAGGAAGGAATGCTGAAGAGCTGGAAACCTTTCCCTCCTGCTACTCTGCAAAGCTGCTGGAGTTGCCTCCTGAAACTGTAGGCACCAGGCAGGACAGAGTCTGTCAGGAGGCTGGCCCACTAGCGCCCAGCTCTGGAGCTGGGCAGGCACATGGCAGGGACCTTTCTTTTGCTCAGTCCTGGCTTGAATGCGTAGGGGCACAGATTAGAAGCAGTCCCAAGTTTCAATGTTTGACAGCCTTTGTCAAACATCTCACTTTGAGCACCTCTGATTTAGCTCCAAATAAGAAGTGCAACATAACAATTTGACCTGAAACTTCAGTGGTATTGCTTTTAACTTTTAAAAGTACTTCTGCATACTTGATCTGGTATGTCAAGGACAGTATGAGGAAAAGCAGGAAATGCAGCCAGCTATGAGCTGCCAGGCCAGTAGGAACTGTGGCATGACTGGCCACAGATAAATGTACTAAATGATTTGTACTTGACTTTGAAATGCATTCCATACGGGAATTTTTCCCCTTGTACATTTACTTTCTTGATGACATTTGGCTCTGGCTAATGTTCAAGTAAGTGTGCATTTCTAAAGCAAATATTAACTTAAAGGGGGAGGTTGGTGGAGAAACTGGATGGTATGGGAGGAGGGAAAAGCAGCTTAGTATTAAATATTAAGTAGATCTTAAAGTAGATCATATTCATTATGAGAGAGTACATAGAGGTTTTTGGAAGAAAATAATAATGGTCATCTCAGACAGTTACTGTCTATGTTGTATGGGGCTAGAAGTTTGCTGGAATAGTTGCTCTTCCACAGAGGAGGTTGAAGGGAAAACAAAAGGGCAAATTGGAATATAAGAAATTTGGGCCAAGTCTCTTCTTGGCATCTCCACCCCTTTTCCTAATATTTGGGACACTTCAGAGTTGTATATTCTTCAGGCCCACTCAGATGGCCAGGAAAGATTTTGAGACAGCTCTAAAAATATCCTGGAGGGAGGGGAGAGGGTTGCAGAATAACCCTTCCAGTTGCCTCTGGAACTTCCTTTCGCATGTGGGCCTACATGTGAAAGGAAGCCCCAAATATAGCCCCTGGAAGCTCTGAAGCTGACTCCAAGAGTTTCTTGAAGAAAAATATCTTTATTGTCCTCTTCCTCCTAAAATAGCCTTGCCAAGGATAAGCTGACTCTGAGTTTCTCCTTCATGAATGATTCACTTTGAAAACCTTTAATCCCTGTCACATTCTGTGTCCAGTGCTATGTGACTATTCACGTTGGCCTCAGCCTAAAAGACATAGGAAGACGTCTCCACAGCCCCATTATCTAGGGTCAAAATGAAATTTGTATGATTGTCTGCACTTTGGATTTGTGCATGTGTGTTTCTTTCTCTACTCTATTTTTACATATCAAAATCCACTGGTTGTCTTAAACATCTTGACATTCAGTAGACACCCTTAAATTTTCAAATACCTCTATAGGATACAATGCAAAAAAGCATAAATTCTCCAGGATTCTTATGTATGTGACAAGCATGAACAACAAATGTTTGCGTCTGGATGCAGCACAGATTTACTCTTTCACACCAGTCTCACAACAACTGAGATTTAAATTCATGCCCAGAAAAATTACAGTTTATTAAATGCCACTCACAAGTAGCTAAACAGAGTGACTTTGGAAGATTCTCAGTCTCTGCTCCTAGAAAGGCTGACTCTTTTCTATATAGAGGCATATGCTAGGTGCTTTACCTGTATCTCATTTACTCCCCACAAATTGAATTGGGTATGAACAGTAACTATCCCATTTGAAAACCGAGGAGGCTAAAGCTTAGAGAAATTAAGTAATTTGCCCAAGGTCATACAGCTTATAAGTAGAGAACTCAGATCTGTTTGGTTCCAGAACCTAGGCTCCTAATTACCTATTTTCTTTGATCTTTGTAAGAGACTAAAGTAATGCTGCTCATTGCAGAGAACTTCAATAATCCATGTGCTACAAGAATCTATGTTCTGGTTTCCACCATGACCTCAGATTACAGGCCTACTCTCTCTGCTCAACCCAACCCCCAACCTAATGAAAATCGGCGGAAAAAGTCTCATTTGCCCAGTTGCTCTCTAAGGTCATCCCATCCTATTCTCTATAGAGCCAGGGCTGACTCAGGCAGAAAGCACCCACTGGTGTTGTGAATCACTCCCCAACAATGAAAGAGAAGGTGCAGTGAGCCAGGATGGGTGGCAGGAAAGGATAGGGCAGGGCAGGGCAGGGCAGGTGTGCAGAGAGCAGACCAGGTTGCGGGAGGGAGAGTATTACGTACAGATCCAGAGCGGGTGGAGGTGCTGCTCATCATGCTGTCACAGCTGCCGACACGGGTCACAGGTTCTGAGCCAGGCCCCGCTGGCCACAGCTCCCTCTCGGGCATCGCCCGAAACAAGGCACAGGGATGGCAAAGGGGGCTCCTAGAGGGGAAGCGAGCGGAAGTGAACAATGTCCCAAGCCGGGCCTGAAAAGAGAAGAATCAAAGCCACACGTGAGCCGAGGCTTCGGCAAGGCTCTGCCCAGGCCCTGGGCGGCATGGCAGGAAGGACACCAAGCAAGCAGAGAGCTGGAAGGGGGGCATGAACAGCCACTGCCTGACACCCCCGGCCTGCATGGAAGGACCCTGAAGCTGGCTTAAATACATGCAGAAGGACAGACTTAGTTGGTGGAGAGGCAGTCTAGTCAGAAAGAAGCTTCTACTACTTCTCTTACATTTTTCTCTGAACCAAGGAGCTTAATCTACATTTTCATTACTATAAGCAATAAATATTACAGGCGTCAATACCTTGGGTTCTGGAGTTAGTTGGGTCTGGGCTCAAATCCCAGTTTAGCCATTTACAGTTATGTGACTTGGGGCAAATTACTCTGAGTCTGTTTTTCCTCATTAAATAATGTTAGTATAAGGATTAAATGAGAGAACAGTTAGCACAGTTTAGTTGGTAGTAAACACCCTAAGACCTCATGAGTCAATAATTAACTATTATTGTTCTTGTAACAAGAAAAAGACAAGATCTATCTAGGATCAAACTAAATTGAAACAAGAGAAACAGGATCTCAGAAAAGAAGGATTCTGGTTTGATGGGAGACTGTAGACTTGAGAGAAGAAACAGGTCCCTTAATAATACCTACCTCATGGGGTTATTGTGAGAACATGTAAAACACTTTGCACAGAGCAAATTGTCACCTGCTATCACAGTCAATATCATCAACATCATCACAACCACCTCTACGATACCCATCTTTAACTCCCTAGCCTGGAGGCATAAACAGGGCACCTGCAGTGGTTGACACAAACCTATTTTCTTTCTAGTGAATCTCTTTCTTTCTAGTGCCTCTGTTGTTGCACATATTCCCAATGAGATTCCCTAGCCTATGTCAAATGAACAAGAGAAATGTCCCATATAGCTTCCTCCCAACTCTAATTCCTTAGGGAAAAAAAGTTTCAATGTCATTGTAACAATAGTAGTAGCAAAGGATGGCAGTGCCATCTTCCCTCTGAAAGTCCCAAGGATTTTGATGTGGCTGTTTGTGGGAAATACTCCACTGGAGATGGCAGGCCAGAAGTGAGTCTGCTATGTTAAAATGAAATTCTAAAAGAATTAAGATGAAAAGACAGTTCCAAGATCAAACAGAGAGTTGGAGGAGAGCCAGAATTAGAATAAAGTTTGTCTGATTCTAAATCCATATTTTCCTTATAATGCCATCCTATATTTTCTTTCATCTTTCCAACCCTCCCAACACTAGGTAAAATGTCCTAGAAGAAAACATGATCTATTTGAGATCTGGAGGCTTGGGCTTTGGATGCCAGGGCAGATGTTCTCTTGGCCTCTGGTAATAATTGCTTCCAGTGCCAAAGTCAAGTTTGGGCTGGGTTGGGTAAGTCAGCTTTCCATCCCTATACAGCTGGCAAGTATGGAGCCCCAAGGAGCTCCTCTTCTGCTTGGGAGGAGTCTCTTAAAAGGGGCAGGTAGGGAGGGGCAGAACACTGGGGGGAAAACAGGAGAGATCCCTAGTGAGCCAGACATCTGGTTCGTAGGGGTCCAGATCCTCCTAGGAGATAAGGAGGGGACTGGAGGGGCAGAGACACCAAAGAAGCCCAATGATAAATAAATGTGGGGTGAGGAAGCTCTTAGCGTTTTTTCATGAGGTTAACTCCCCAATACCCAGAAGCTCAAAGAAACAGGAACATGAGAAATCATGTGGATGAAGTTCAGTCATCTCAGCTACCCACTCCATGAATGATGCCCAAGTTCAGGGAGGACTAACCCATTCCTAACATTTTGTAGGGTTGAGGCCACTATAGCAAAGGAGTTCCATCTCTGTGAGTCTAGGCACACAGAAAACACTCAAAAAATGCCGAATGAATGAACTTGCCATCTGTTCTAGGGTCTATTAGGTTGAGCTTTTGGAAGGCTTCTTCTTGGTTTCTAACCTATTACTGTGAGCTTTTTCTTAAATATTTAATTTCCTAGATAATATATGGCTCAGTGAAATTTGGGCAATGTTTTCAGTTAAACTAACATTTATGAGCACCTAATAATAGGCACTGGTGTTACAAAACTGTATAAGACAAAGGCATTGTTGTCAAAAAGTCAGTGTAGATCTAAGGGTCTAGTTTTGGGTTCCAATTTTCTTCTCTGTAAAATCAGGGCAGTAAATATTTAAAGTGACTCACTGTAATTAACATCATATTCTCTATGAATGGGTGAGCCGATGCTGCCTCTTACTTTCAGAGAAAATTACTACCCTTGTGCTTCTAAGTATGCTTTAGACTTTACAGAGATTTTCTAGTCTCTCTTTCCTACCAGGGAAGCTTATCACACTTTTGTTTCAGAACCTAGGATGTCTTCAAGTAGCTGGAAGAGATAAAAGTGGTAGGAAAAGCACTGCTTCACAAGAACACAGCATGCCATAGCTTGCAAAGTACTCTCAGATATGCTAATTCGATCTTCAGCATAATCTGGAAACATAGGCAGGATGTGACGTTTTCTTCATTTTACGGGTGAGAAAGTTATGGCTCTTACCACTAGCCCTTCCTAAGGGAAACAGGGAATGACCTATACATGCATATACAGGGCAGCCCTCCACACAGCATTTCAGGGACTATCTGGATGCAAGAGGGGCATGCCCCCGAGAATGGTTACTAGCCACCCCTGACTAAAATACTAAAAGCCTTAAAACCCCCTTCTCCTTCTACTTCATACCTTAAACCCTGCAAATTATCTGCTTCAGCTTTATACTTCCAGACCAGTGTATTGCCCCAACAGCAGATATTTCCACAGTAAAGACATGACACCAACTGCCAAGGAAGATCATGTCTTTAGGGATTACATAATCCCTGCACAGAGGAATCTGAACCTGAAACCAAAGCTGAGTGAGGCGCTGTCACCTCATCTCCATACCTAGTTTTCTGACTTAAAGAATCTGAATGGTGAAAGCTGCATTTCCTTTCACCGACTTCACAACCTTGAACCTTGGGGCTCTTTCAGGGCAGCCATTGAAACCCTGATAAGAAGACTGAGAAACAAACAAAACACTCAAGGTGAGAGTTTGGTATCTTTTAACCCTTGACCTCTTTGGGAACTTAACGGGAGGAGGGAATGGGTTAAGAAATATGCAGCACCTATAGTCAGGGCCACCCATCCAAAGACACATTAAATATTAACTACTCCACTGACTAAAATACTAAATACTGCCAAGCCTTGGAGGAGAGGAAATAAAGAACAGTTCAAGTTCTGGTATCTGGAGACGGTGGGGTGGGGAGAGGGCTCCAGCTCCATTCCAGGTTGGCTTGTCTGTACCTTCTAATCAGACCCAGGTCCCTCTCATCCTCCTCCCACGAACCCCCCACATGTCCTCCAAGAGCTTTGCCTCTCTGCCTACTAGTCAAAGAGGTTTCCTGTCTTTCAATCCAGGTGTCTTTGCTTCTTGTTGACTACCCAGAAATGTGCCTTGGGCTGGAAAATATCCTAAGAAAAATAGCAGAAAGACTAAAACTTGCACAATTTGCATATCCGTCTCCATGAACACATGGGCAAGTTTCTGTGTGTGTTTAGGCAACATTATCATCTTCCCTTTCACCAGTGGGTTTGAGGGAAGGAGCAGGTAGAAATACCCTCTGCATAGGAGAGCTTTGTTAGACACTGCCAGTGGTCTTTATTCCTAAATTCACCATCTAGGGCAGCCCTCAGTCTGTGAGTGTGGGGTGTTGGCTCTGTGGTGTGAGGTGAGCTCAAGCCTAAATCTCCAGTTGCCAGGACTGGAAAACCCATATATTCACTCAGGGCTGCGTGTGCCAGGCCCTTGAGCCTGGCACTGAGGGCTTCCCACTTCCCTCTTCTCTGCAGCAGGAGGAAAAGAGTCAAAGTTAGGGACCAAAGGGTTAAACCCCCCAAGATGGATAATGGAGAGGCAACTTGCTACTCTGACTCGACTCCTACATCTGCCTTCCTTCTGCAGGTAAATCTGCCACACAAACTGCCAACTGGGACACCTGCAGGAAAACAAACAAAGCCACCACCCTGGTCTGCTTCTCTGTCTGTGGACTCTGCCACACTACCTTGGCTTGAGCCCCACTTGGAACTCTAACTAGACTTGACATGCAGCCACGAAATATTCATGTGGGTGAGGCTCGGCACAGCCAGGTAGCTTTCTGTTTGCCAGTCTCTGTGTCTATTAACAGGCAGAGTCAGAAAGTTAATTGAGTAGAACCCAAATAAACTTGACTTTGCAGCTAGATTATCCATGGGTTTTCCAAAGATGAGCTGGTAGCTGGAGTTGAAGTTTTCTCCATGTGCCCAAACCTCATATCCCTTTACAAACAACCTAGTACAGCTCATGCCTAACACACCTGTACACAGAGAGCTCCATTATCACACGAGCATGATCAAACACACACACACACTGCACCCATTATTTAAATAAAGATCGACACCAAGTTGGTAAAGCCACGGGAGAATTTCCTGTTACAGTCGCTATGGAAAACCAAGATACTCTCCCCCATTTTGACTCCCTCTATTTCAACTGTTCTTTTCTAAAATCACAACTCAATTTCAATTGTTCAGAGATGGAAATTTCCGAAACAAATCTATTTTTTTTTCTTGTTGTTTGCACAATATGCCTATCCAACCTAAAGGGATAAATGAAAAAGAAGGTGCCTCCCAGCCCCAGTCTCCACAAAAATACTACAATCTCAAGTTGCTACCAACCTGATCTGATCCCAGAATGGACTCAGAGAGTTGAGGAACAGAGAGGAAATCTCCCTAGCTGGGGTATAGAGGGACACCTCCCCTCCCCTGTAGCTCTGATTTCCCATGAAACCCCTTCCTCTTGCTATAGGATAAGCAATAGTTGGTTAGTGATTAACTCACCTCCACTGGGTTGGGGGCTGAAGAGAGAAAAGAAATACCCTTTTGTTTCAAAGGGCAGAGATGGAGACAGAGGCTGCTTCCCCTGCCTCCTACTGTTTTCTTCTCCTTTTGAGCTCCTCCTGACTTACCGAGACAGGTAAATGCTTCATCTGTGCTGCCTGGCCCCCACCCTGCCACTGACTCAGCCAATCCTAGCCTCCCCTCCCTACCTCTCATTCCAGCTGTTTCCTCAGGGAGGGAATGGGAGGGGAATGAGCAGGGTGGTGCTGTTCCCTCTTAGCCAATCATCTCCTACCCCCCCCTTTCCTGTTTAAAGCTAATAAAGAGCTCTTTAAAAAACGAGGGCTGGAAGGAGGAGGAGCTGGTTTGGGCTGAGACTGGAAGGACAGGTGGCAGGGAGGGAGTAGGCAGAGATAGTATATATATTTAATGTTGATATAAAGGAAAGCAGACAGTCCTCTGGGCAGTGTGCTTTTCCATAGGTCTATGTGAAACAGGTTTTTCATCTAGAACTACCTTCTTCCACTTGGAGCTTAGTTTTCCCCTGAATTCTCTAAGCTAAACTCATTTGTGTTCAGTTTTGCTGCTAGCTTTTCTAGATGTTGAAAGTCACTTTCTTCCCCAAGCCTACTCCTAGCTCATAAGCCTAGCAATTCCATTCATGTCCACTGAGGAAGGTGTCCCCAGGCTAGGGATGCTGTAGTTGGGCCAGTCTCGCCCCAGTGCTTGCCAACAATCTCCTTGGCCTAATTTATTTCTGGGGGAAATAAAACCATTCATCCCCTAAGAGGTCCGTGTCCTGATGAAAGAGTGACTGGACAGCTTGAAAGGAGAGAGCATGCACTCTGTCATTTGGTCCTCTGCTCTCTTTTGGCTGTTCACAGAAGGTGGCAATACATATTATGAAATAAAAACAAAACAAACTACCAACCAGTTTAGCAACTCTTGTCTCCTTTCATGGACTGATACTTGGAATTCGTAGGGAGAAGAGAGTAGGTAGAAGAATCTACTATTTTTGGGAAGAAATTTCCCACCAGGTACAGAGACCACTCTTAACAGATACGATTTTTGCCTGGAAGCTGGTTTTTCCTACAGGTAGATTATCCTTGATAGGTATCAGGATTTGAGGTATTCCACTTACTAGCATTAAAAGGTCAGGGAGAAAATTTAAAATCAATGTACACAATAATTGCCAAAATGTATTAAGCTCTTGCTATTTGCTAGGTATTGTGCTGAGCATTTTCATGTATCTTTTAATTTAGTCTTTAACTTAAAAAAGTAGGCATTTGTTAATATCTAAATTTTACAGGGAGGTTAAAAATCTTTTTCAAGGCCATGTAGCTAGGAAGAGGCAGGGCAGAGATTTTAATTCAGGCAGTATAACATCAAGGTTGCTATGAATCAGCATAATGCCAATCCGCCTCTATTTTGGAAGGAATCTCAAGTGGGAATCATGAAATACACAGATAATTTGCAAGTGTAATTCTAGCAATTAGATTCGTCCTTTTCTGTTTCATTTCCTACTTAAAGCTATTAATATGTTTTATAACAAGATGACACATGGCTTTCATCTTTTCTCTTTCTGTGATCATGGTTGGATAGGAAATAAAAAGGGCAGTGATCCTGGGGCCAAGGTAAAGATGAAGTGGAGCAGGACTAATGGATGGGAAGGAGGTTGGAGGAAGCCTGGGATAACCCAGTACCCTATCAGCAGCCTCTGGATATCACAGCTGAATGAGCACTTCGGGCTATGACCTCTCTCCCTGGTGTGTCATTCAAACATATATGATGTCATAATACTAACAAAACAGGAAGGGCATCTCCAAATCAGCAGTTCAGTGCAACCAGAGTCACACCCATGGATGAAGTCAATGAAGTTGATCTAGCTCCATAGGTGTGTGATTTGAACATTTGCTAAAAAAATGAATTGACTTATGAGAATTAACTTCCAAGAGGATAGTAGGCAACAGTCTTATTTGTGAACAGACACAGTTTTTCAGTTATAATAAAATTAGGATAACTAGGAGGAACCCCTATCTTTTACCAGGTAGAAGCAGGGACATAGACAAAAATCATCTTTCTCTTCCTCCCTTTCCTCTCAAAAACGTTTTTTTTTTTTTTGTAAATTATGAAATATTTCAGATACACTGACATAACAAACATAACTGTACCTAACATCCAGTTCAGGAAATAAAACATAAACATCACAGTCGAAGTTACTTAGAAGCCTTGAGCCTCCCCTCCCCGCAAACACATATATGTCCTAGCTGAAATAAATCACTATTTCAAATTTTCTTTTTCCCATTCTCCATGTACTTAAATGTTTTCCCTGGAATTCATATTGTTTTTGCTTTGTTTTATTTTTGCTTAGAAATATACCAAGTCTCTAACATTCCAAGAGAGTTGGAAAGGAGGCCTGGACTACAGAAAAGGGAGGATTTCCAAAGTCAGTCAAAAACCTGAAAGAATAAGACTTCCTGGTTGATATAGGTCATCATTTGAGCGGGGTATGTGTGTCATTGCTCTTAGTATGTAAATGCCTGTTTGATGACCAGACTCTGTGGAAACTAATTACAGCCCAGCTCACCTGACTCATCTGTTCTCTCCTTCTCCATTCTTGCATGCTGTTGTGGTCATCTCTTTGACTGTCAGAGGCTAGTTTATGATTTCCTTTCTCAGTACAACCTCCCCACTTAGGCACCTCCCTTCCCCCTAAGTGCACATGCAAGGTGTGTTAGTCCATTTGCATTGCTATAAAGGAATACCTGAGACCTAGTAATTTATAAAGAAAAGAGGTTTGGCTGGCATGGTGGCTCATGCCTGTAATTCCAGCACTTTGGATGGCCAAGGCAGGGGGATTGCTTGAGCTCAGGAGTTGGAGACCAGCCTGGGCAACATGGCAAAACCCTGTCTCTACTAAAAGTACAAAAATTAGCCAGGTATGGCAGTGCACACCTGTAGTCCCAGGTGCTCGTGGGGTGAGGCGAAAGGATGACTTGAGACCGGGAGATCAAGGCTGCAGTGAGCCATGATTATGCCACTGCACTCCAGCCTTGGTGACAGAGCAAGACCCTGTCTTAAAAACAAACAAACAAGCAAACAAACAAAAAAAACAAAAAAAGAAAAGAGGTTTGTTTTGCTCATGATTCTACAGGCTGTACAGGCATGGTGCTAGCATCTGCTAAGCTTCTGGTAAGAGTCTCAGGAAGCTTACAATAGTAACAGCAGGTAAAGGGAGAGCAGGCAGTGTCACACGGTGAGACAGGGAGCAAGAGAGAGGAAGGAGGTGCTAACATGCGAACTCAGTATACATTTATTAATATTTATTTTATTTGCTATAATGACTCATTATTAACAATAGACAGGGCCATGGAACATACACTTATCACATAGTACGTTAGTCTGTTTGCATTGGTGTAAAGGAATACCTGAGACCTAGTAATTGATACGGAAAAGGGGTTTGGCTGGGCATGATCTCATGTGAGAACTTAGAACTTACTCATTACAAAAGGACAGCACCAAGACATTCATGAGGGATCTGCCCCCATGACCCAAACGCCTCCCATTAGGTCCACCTCCAACTTTGGAGGTCACATTTCAACATGAGATTTGGAGGGGACAGAACATTCACACTATATCACATGGCAAAAACTCTAAGCATGGCAGACTGAATAGACTGTAATCACTTGTCTCCTACCTGCTGGTGTCTTGGTTCCCAGAAATGTCACGTTTAATGGTTGACTCCACATGTCAGCATTTCCTGCTCTTGCTTTTGATTTGGTGTTACTGGATTCCTTTGAGTCACTAACATCTTTATGTTGATCGCATAACAGGCAGATTAGTACCACTATAAATTCATGAGTAACAACCTCAAATGGGTACTTTATACTTCAGGCAATTACTACTTTTCTCTAGGAAACTGGATTTCCCATTTTCTGAGACCACTCTTTTTCTCTCTCCATAAACTGTCTACCTCTCTTTCACTCCATTTTCATATAACAACTTTGTCACCAATTTTGAACGCTTCAGTATGACAACAGTAGTCAAGAGGCAGGAATGCCACATTCCCATCCCCAAATTTACAAACCTAACTTCCTTTGCACCCATTTTCTTCTTTTTCCCTGTCGGTACAACAACAAAAACCATGTTTTTCCTATAAAATCCTGTCATCCATTATGTGTGCTCTGAATCTCATTTCACCAACTCTATCCCTGTAACCTTCTCTCCTGCATCATCATTTTGACCTTTCTCCTAAAATAATTCCCATCAGCTTTTTAAAATCTGCTGTCAGTTACCACACATCCAACTGCTTGTTAACTAATTTGTTAAAAATTACTTGAAAGTTAGCAGCTTACTAACTTCCGAAATGTTGTTGCTATTATTTACCCCACTATCTCTTTGTCCTTGAGTGTAATTCCATTACTATCATTTTACTGAAGTTTTGGGAGAGTGGAGGTTAGTGAATATGTTCAACTTGTTATCTTTAACCAGACATCCCTATTTACTTTTCAACTCATTTCTATCTGGCTACTTTCTCCTTGACTCCCCTAAAACAGATCATGCTAAGGTCGTCAATGAACTCCAGTTTGCCAAATCCTATAGACTGTTTGAATTCTTCTCTATCTTGTCTTTCTATAACATCCAACACAGCTGGCCACTTTCAGTTTTTTTAAAAAACTATTTTCTCTTGAATTCCATGACATAAAGTTCTCTTGCTTCTCTAATCTCTCCTGAACCCTCAGTTATCCTTGGTGGCTCTTTCTTCAACTAACTTTTAAATGCTAGTTCTTCTTCCCTTACCTGGCTCCTTAAATGTTGGGAGTTACTTGCAGCTTGGTGCTGAGTCTTCCTCCCTATATACACTCTCTCTACCTTCTCTCTTCCATCCACACAGCTTTTATCTATAGGTCAACAAGTCCAAAATTTAGGTCTTTGTCTTTAGATATATCTTTTGAACTTCAGATCTGTAGATGCCTACATGGTCTCTGCTTTCACATGATTCACAAACATCTCAAACTTAACATGTCTTAACTCTTTTCTTCTCTATTCTCTCCAAATACATCCCCCCTTCATCTTCCATGAATCAGTAAATGTCACTTTTTCCTACCAGTTGATTGAGTAAATATTATTCCACATCACCAAGTCTTGGAGATCCTATCTCTAAATTATATCTTACATCTATCCTCTTCTCTTGACATCTACCTGGCCCAAGCCATCATCCACTTATTAGCTGTTTGTCCTTGAGGCAGTTTAAACTTTATAATTCTCAGTAATCATATCTATAAAATAGAGATGATAATAATAGCACATAACTTATAGAGTTATTGTGAAGATTACATGAGATAATACATGAAGAGTGCTGAGTATACTGTGAGCACTCAATAAATGCTAACTATGATAATGCTCACCGTCATCACTTCCATATGTTACTGTAGTAGCCTCCTCCTCACTGGTAGTCCACTTCCACTCCGCCCTCTTCAATCTCTTCTCCACAGGGCAGTTACAGTAAATTTTGAGGAACATCAATCTGATGCCTTCCTTAAAATGCTTGAATATCCTCCCAATGATCTTAGGATAACTTTATTCCTTTACAGGAATAAACTTCATTGACTTTGTTCATTCACATGTTCATTCATTCAACTATATATCGAATGTCTATTGTAGATCCAGCCCCTTATTAGGTGTTAGGAATACAACAATAACAAAAGTCACAACTAGTTCCTGCCCTTGTGGAGTTTACAAAGTAATTATGGGCACAAACATAAAATAAGCAAATAAAGCCTGTTAAATATGAATTCGAGGAAATGCTTAATATAGCTTATAGATGCTGCAAATCTGGATCCTTGCCTGCTTCTAATACTTTATTTCATGTCCCCTTCTCCTGTTTATCATACTGTGACCAGACTGGTCTGAAAAATATTTCATTTCCTTCTGCAACATCATGTTTGCAAATGCTGTACCCTCTATTTGAAATGATTTTATTTTTCAACTGATTAGTTCTTATTCATGCTTCAGATTTCAGCTTAAATGTCACCTTCTCAAAGTCTTTCCCAGATTCACCAATTTTAATTCGATTCTCCCACCCAATTATTCTTTTCATAGCATCTGTATTTATTTTTCACATCAGACAGGTGATGTGCTGATGTCATAACAAGGTTTGAGAGAGTCATCACATCCCACACGTAAGTGCAAAACCCCAATCATCACACTTATGAACTACAAAAGGATCTCATAGCACTTGTATTTTTATTTCTTTGTAGTGTTGTTTTTTCTTTCCCTCCAAATTATACCCACCACCTAGGGAAGTTCCTGGCATGACATTAGCATTCAGAAATGTTTATTAAATGAATTAATATTATTGCAATCTTGGGGTATTTGACACCATATTTTGCAATAAGTAAAAGCTCAATGAGGATTTGTTAAACCATTTAACAATTTTCCGAGATAAATTATTACCTTAGCTTTTCCTAGCCAAATTCAAGATCATTTTCTTGATCTTCATTGTAAGAGTAAGAAAAACAAGGCTAGATCTTTGGATGTTAAAGGATGAACCTAATGAGAGGGTAACTTTGGCAGTATGTCAACATAATGCAAAATCTGCTCCTTAGTTTTGTAGGTTTAAAAACTCAAATTGATCAATGTACTCCATAATATTAACACTCTAGGAGAGGTAATTCAATCCAATAAAATTCATTAGAGAAAGAGTTATCAACCCCAATACAAAATAGTTAAGTCATAGTGGAAGAAAGTTTGGAATTCCAGTAACTGTAAAATTTTGTCCATAATTAGGAATAGTAATTTTATGAAATGTCCTACATAACAGACTCTAAAAATAGATTCTTATTCCATAAAAAGGACATTTCTATTTAATTCAATATAAATATCCGACAGAATGGAAATGAACTGTGTTAGAAAAATGTTTATGGTTACTTGATAAAGTGACTTTTCCTATTGGACAGTTCTAAATAAACCCTGACAAATTCTTACGAAACCCTTCTTTCCTCCATTGTTGACAGAAAAATTATTACATCATTTGTTTCATACCTGATATTTCCAAGATTACATCTTTTAAAAAAAAACCCCACGCTTTTATGGTAGTTGTTTCTTGATTATCTTAGAAAAGGTGCTGCTGAGGACTTCCACTTCCAGGAATGCTGGACTGGGTAATTCAGACAAACTCTCCTGCTGTTTGCAGTGTAGAGCCAAAAAGATAGTGAAGAATTTGGCAGGCACTAAGGACACAGGCCTGGATCAAGGTGAGGATAGGTCTGGTGTGTTGTGTCCAACATTTGAGGCCAGTCACTTTTCCTCTGGAGACATTTGTCTGTTCCAAAATGGGTGGCTGAGATGCTGAGAGGCTGAGTGGTACTTCTGACAGCTTAAGAGAACAAGGAGAACAGGCATCAGAGTTCAGGGTCCACCAATTAATGTGCTCTAGTGAGCCACACTCACTGCAGGTTGGGACCTCAGAGAGCTGCACCATAGGAGTGAGCATGAACTCTTCCAACACTAGCGTGGGGACTAGCTGTGTTGGACTTATAAGTTATGGTGATGTCTATACACTCAATGAGATAGGTAAGGGTTATTGGGAATAATTTTGTCTACATTTTGTACTTAACTTCGGTATTGATTTCAAACCTGACTCCTGAGTCAGCAGCAACTCCAAACAACTCCAGATTAATAGCTTTTCGGCTTATTGCAATGATTCAACAGGGCCATCTTTAGGGTTTTAGAACATGGCCAAGTCATTATGACATCTGCTCCAATACCTCAAGATTCACTAATGAAGTCCTCCAAGTGAATACAGAGAAATGCCACAGGAATAAGATCAGAAAACTTCACTTCGTGTATGGAAGGAATTCTAGGAGGTCAGAAGGGCAGAGAAGTTAAAAGAGTGGCAGCTACTAAAGCAAAGAGAGAGAAGGCTATTCATTCTTTGAGAGCTATTAATAGTTTCTTAGGAATTCTTGAATTCATTTTATGAGGAAATCATAAAAGTTTCAGTGGGCTTAGGGGAATATGTTTGTGTCTTGTTTTCGTCTGGTAAATATCCTCAAAATTTATAAACAAAATAGAGACAAAGACAATCCAAGTCAAAACAAAATAGAAAATATATTTGAAATGCCTGCTTTTCTGTTCTTGAATGTCTCATTCAGGCTTAGAGATATAAGATAAGCATAGATACTTACCATCCAGTAAGTATACACTTTGCCAAATACATGTCCTGCTTTGTAGCCTTCACCACATAACTAAGAGCACAAGCCACTCTTTTTCTAAGCTCTAATGGGATGGTAAAGAGGACAGAAAAAAACTACGTTTTACTTTTTGTAGTTATAACTAGCATTTAAAACAGATTTTTTTTTTTTTTTTTTTTTTGAGACAAGAGTCTCGCTCTGTCGCCTAGGCTGGAGTACAGTGGTGCTATCTTGGCTCACTGCAAGCTCCGCCTCCCAGGTTCACGCCATTCTCCTGCCTCAACCTCCCAAGTAGCTGGGACTACAGGCGCCCGCCACCACGCCCAGCTAATTTTTTGTATTTTTAGTAGAGACAGGGTTTCACCGTGTTAGCCAGGATGGTCTCGATCTCCTGACCTCGTGATCCACCCTGCCTCGGCCTCCCAAAGAGCTGGGATTACAGGCGTAAGCCACCGCGCCTGGCCAGATTTTTTTTTTTTTTAATTATACTTTTAAGTTCTGGGATACATGTGCAGAACGTGCAGTTTTGTTACATAGGTATACATGTGCCATGGTGGTTTGCTGCACCCATCAACCCGTCATCTACATTAGGTATTTCTCCTAATGCTATCCCTCCTCTTACACCCCACCCCACTGACAGGCCCCAATGTGTGATGTTCCCTTCCCTGTGCCCATATGTTCTCATTGTTCAACTCCCACTTATGAGTGAGAACATGCAGTGTTTGGTTTTCTGTTCCTGTGTTAGTTTGCTGAGAATGATGGTTTCCAGCTTCATCCATGTCCCTGCAAAGGACGTGAACTCATTCTTTTCTATGGCTGCATAGTATTCCATGGTGTATATGTGCCACATTTCTTTATCCAATCTATCATTGATGGGCGTTTGGGTTGGTTCCAAGTCTTTGCTATTGTGAACAGTGCTGCAATAAACATATGTGTGCATGTGTCTTTATTGCAGAATGATTTAAATCCTTTTGGTATATACTCAGTAATGGGATTGTTGGGTCAAATGGTATTTCTAGTTCTAGATCCTTGAGGAATCGCCACACTGTCTTCCATAATGGTTGAACTAATTTACACTCCCACCAACAGTGTAACACGTGCCTATTTCTCCACATTCTCTCTAGCATCCGTAAAACAGATTTTAAGATGATAGGGACCTAATGACTTCTAGCACTATTTCTCATGCAAAAGACTACCTCCATTACTAATGTATTTTGATAGCTTTCATTTTCATTCTTGTTAGGTTTTTAATGTAAGTTTACTTTGCAACAATATCTATCCTTTTTTAGTCTGAGTTCTTTCCTCTAGGGCCTCAGAGAATAAATCTAATTCATCTTTTATACATGTCCCAAAATTTGAAGTTAGCTAACATGTCAATCTCTTCTTTTCCCCCTCATTTCTTCAGCCTCCACGACGGCCATCAAACCTGTTTTTCACCACATTTTACAGGTAAAACCCACATCCAAACCTCCAATGCAACATGACCAACATTAAGACTATTGCGGCCAGGCGCAGTGGCTCACGTCTGTAATTCCAGCACTTGGGGAGGCTGAGGCAGGCGGTTCACGAGGTCAGGAGATCAAGACCATCCTGGCTAACGTGGTGAAACCCCATTCCTACTAAAAATACAAAAAATTAGCTGGGCGTGGTGGTGGGCGCCTGTAGTCCCAGCTACTTGGGAGGCTGAGGCCAGAGAATGGTGTGAACCCGGCAGGCGGAGCTTGCAGTGAGCCGAGATCACCCCACTACGCTGCAGCCTGGGCGACACAGCAACACTCTGTCTCAAAAAAAAAAAAAAAAAAAAAAAGACTATTGCTTCCTTTTTCCTGCTCTTTCAAGTATTAAAATGCAGCTATTTTTGCAACCTAAGCCATAGTACTCTATTCGGATCAGAATTAGAATTAAGTACCATTGCTTCATCTTTTGTCAAACCAACTATAAAGCCAGGTTTTCCCTCATGCTGAACTCACATAATGGATTGTTTAGAATTCAAGGGCAGGACTTCACATTTAGGAATATTCAACGTTAGGATTTTTTGGCTTGTTGAGATTTTTGAATTGTCATTCATTGTTCTACAAATCTTCTCTGGATTTACATTATCTGTAAACTTAATAACTGTAAGTGGTGAGTGAAAATGAATTGCATGAGGCTAAGGACATAAAACTGGTATAAGCCATAAGAGATCTCTCACAAGTTGATTAATGGTTCATTTAAACCACCATGGTGATAGCCACGATTCCCAAACTTTTTTTTTTTTTTTTTTTTTTTTTTAATCATGCATCAGAATCGCCTGGTGGGCTTACTAAAATTGATTGTTGGGTCTCATCAATTTCTGATGTCCTTCTGAGCACTTGCATTTCTAACAAGTTCCCAGGTAATGTGATGACCAACTTTGGGAAGCATTGCTTTATGGGCACAATTAATTATTCAATAAGCTTCCATCACACAACCCAACCGATTCTTTATGAACCTTGTAATGTGAAGTTTGGCTTGACTTATTCTTATGTTGGATGTACGCTGACCCACAGAGATATATTTTATGCTGCTGTACAAACTGATTAGATATTATTATACTTCCACGTCCATAATTTTAAAGCTTTCAATGAGAAAGAATGGGTTAAACAGTTTAGTTTAGTTAGGGAATCTGAACTCTGGCCAATTGTAATAGCCACAGGGTTGCTTCAAATACATGTTTAAATGTTGACATTGCCAAAGATGAAATTAAACCCTCCTATAGTGATGTTGCTGTTTTCAAACAGATCTAAGTTCACAAAGATTGCAGTCTATTAGAAAATAAATATTAAGCCTTTCCACACTGACAACTTGTCAGCAACAAATATTGAATTACAACTTGTAGGATTGGATTTAGAAAAAAATTTAGTCAATGAATGGGAATTTCAACCTTTCGTTGTTAAGGAGAAATACCTTAGTTTCTCCTGTCTCATTCACTGAGTCCGCCTAAAGGGTGATATTTGGCAGATTTTGGTACCTTAGTTAAAGATTCGGTAAGCTTTTGATAATATGTATATTGAGTAAAATAGCCGTTCAGTGGCCATATCTGCCCTGATCCCAAAATATACTCAAACAACGTTTTCACTTCATTTATTCCTTTGAAACAAGTCACTTAATACAGCATTTAGATATTTAAAGTCATACACCTCATAAATAAAATCAATGCATCTTAATGACAATGGCAAAATCACATAAGAGTTGTAGAAAATGAAGTTAGACATCTTCCAGGTAGCAGCAGTGCATTACTTCAAAAAATGCTGGCAAGTAGGCAAAACATTTTTAAAACAAGAAAACACTGTCCATCTGCATTAAGAAAAAATATTTTCTTATGCTGTTTTGCCCATCCCTACTTTTTCAAGTCACATTCTAAAGCTCTAATTTGACGGTCTTTACTTGTGGTTTTCTTTTTGTGTTAGGAACCTCTGTCTCTACTGCATTAATACAGAAACTATAGGAATATTGTTGTTCTCTAACCCTTTTCACAAGCTATTCATATTCATTCTGTATTTAGGCTGAATTCAAATTTTTTTCAAGGAAAAATACTATTCTGCTAAGTACATATTTCCTGTAAACAGCTGGAGTCCTGAATGGCACCAATGTGACTGGAAAACTGACAAAAATTAGGTCCCCTGGTCCTTTAAGTAACTTACGGGCTAATTACATAGCCTATACCAGTTTATAAAGTAGACTCATGTAATTATAATAGAAATTCTGAGCCTAAGATGATCCTTTCTGTTTACCTACAACTTAATCAAATTATATCTTCACCATTCCTAAACTCCTATATGTTGGTTAGTACTTTTAAAAACATATGTATAAAAGGGCATCATGGCAAAATGCTTATAATTCATGGTTTCATACTTTAATGATAAGCTTTTTCACCTATGGCCATGCTACATTCTATGACAAGAAATGGGGAAGAAGGGTTGAGTTGACACAAAGGCATTGCTTTAAAAATGTTTGGAAAAGCGTAATTCATGACTAGGAATGCATCTATTTGACAATCTCTTCTTTATCAGTGGTACTTTGTCCTCTTGGCCCTTTTCTCCCTTCACTCTACCATGAGGGGGTTACCAACCTCCTTTAAATGTGTATGAATCAAGACCTAAATCAGCACCCTACAATTCAACATCAATAATAATTTTAAGTCAAATATTCAAAGCACTGTAAGCAAAATGCTAGATAATTTTGAGAAAAATAAACACTCTCCCACAACCAGGGACACTTAATATTCTTTTTATGTGGAATGAAATGTGCTGAAATACTGTAACATAAGAAAACAGCTTTAGTTAATAAACTAGCTTATTCAAATCAAGTGTTTCACTTTGGACTTAAAATGATGCCACTTGTATAAGACACGTTTAAGGCCTCTGACTCAAAAATCAGCTTCCTTATAAGTCTGCTTGGAAACAAGTTTTAAGGATCAAATCTTTTAGAAATTATCAGTCATCTCTGCACTACAAGGACAAATTTGAATACTGCATTGTATAATAATACAAGATATTCACATTATAATAATAAGTAACATTTTTAATGCTAGGGCACAGACCATGCTCCTAATAGTTACTGAAATTGAGTTCTACTGTTATCAAAACACCAGAATGTTGTGCCAATAGATACACTCTACACTGATGGCAATCTTTGATTAAGAAGAGCTGATGGTTAGTAGCTCAAGAATTGTACTTTAATGTCCTTAATTAGATCCCTAGAGGGCCAACATGTAAACTTTTATTCCATATATATGTTTTAAAGTGCTGCAAACAAATGTGTCTCCACACATGAAAGAACATAATTCTTAGTATGTTTAGGAAGGCCACCTGATTTGTCAAAAAAAAAAAAAAAATCACTGTTGCTTAATCTTGCATACTTCCCATTCCATTTTTTTTCCCAAAAAGATGTAAGAAAACTATGTTTAGCTTAGGGCAACTTGCAACACCCACGTTTTAATCCCTCCACAGAAGGAATAAACTAGAGAAGCAAGTTAGGCATGGGCATTTAGGGACACAGACAAATTAGATAGATAACATAATGTTAGTTAATTCCTCATTATTATTTTGCTGGGACTTCATGGAATAATCAAGCGGCATGACTACATTAGTTGTTAAAAACAGGGTCAAACTGACCAGCAGTCAAGCGTCAAGGGTACCACTTGACTATGCTAATTTCATGGGAAACAATGAAGAAATCAACCATGAACCATTAGCAAAAGATGGAACACACTAATGTCTTCACTTGGCTAATACATCACAAAATTTCCAGGTATGTTAAATTTTAGCTTCTGAAATCACTTTATTCAGGAGTGAATCTTCATAGTACTACACCTGACCTTTAATCCAAAGACGAGTAAGAGAAAGGAAGAAGGGTGGGGTGGGAAAGTGAGGTCTTTATTCACTTTGCCACTAATATAAACTGTCATTTTAATTTTTAAAAAAATTCCTCTATGGCAGGCAAAAACTCAATGAATAGGAAAGATTTCATTCTGCTCTAGTACAAAACTTAAGACATTTAATCCTCCTGAAAGTTGTAAGTCCATAGATTTTCAAAATTCCCAAGATGAGAATTTACTCCCTTTAATAACTAATTCCAAGAGTTTAATAAGCACAGTAAAAAATGAAAAAACAAACAAACAAAAAGCAAACCCCTGTAAATTCTGTGAGGCTTAAAAGCTTGAGTTTAGAATGAGCAAAGGTTTAGGTTTTTAATCCTCAATAATTAAATCAGATGGTCCACAAATAAAGCTTCACCTTGAATTTTCCAGGATCAGAACACTAAAGTACTAGTGCTAAATTTCAGCAGACTAAAGAGTCATTTTTGAAAGGAATTTGACAGAGTATCAGTGTCCAACCGGTAAATGGACAACCTAGATAACAGATAAAATAGAATGAAATAAGATCCCCTGAATAAGTACTTGACACTTAATATGTAAACAAAGCCCTTACAATGAAGGGGTTTAATTCTGTAAAATATCAGTGTTCTATTCCTTTCCATTTGTTAAATTTACCCACTGTAGAAAATATATACTGAATTTTAAAGTGACAGAAACTTATGTTGGAACATATCAAACCATATGACAGAAACATATCAAAACATGCCTGGCACAGTATAAATTACTCAATAAATATTTGTTGCATGAATAAACTTCTAGATCTAAAGCTGTAGTAAGCAAATGTCAACTCTGTGTCCTGAAGTAGCAAAGAAAGGAAGGCAGGCTTTCTGAGTAATGATGCATAAAGCTCAATTTGATAATTGTTATCTAGTGGTATATTCTTAATTTACAGTTTTAAATTTAGTATTTTCTGGGAGAAGTAAAAAAGATACAAAACTAAAACCATCCAGATCAGATGAGAGTCAGGTGTGGAGAGATTTTCAATCCCATTAATTTGAACACATTATGATTGCCAAACATTAAGTATCATAAGCTCATCAGTGCTATTTTTAAGGCTCAGTAAAATAGAAAACTAAACACTTTTAAGTTATGCTGACCATAACAGCTTATATTGTCTAAAATAACTATGCACACAAAAGGTACTCAAGAAATGTCATCTGACGATTTCAAACAAACTTTGTGAATTGTTCCTTAAAAGTTCTTTTCTCTTATATTGTTCAAATGTTCCTTAATTTTATATGGCCACCTTCACCAAGTGAAACTGCTAAAAATAAATGTCAATTTTAAAACATTTGCTAGGAAGATATGCTGAAAAAGATCCAAGTGCTTTAAAGTATACCACTGAATTTCTAAGTGAGATACTTAATAAAAAATGAGACCAAAATAACAAAACTTCACAACATTAAGCCTCTTCACATTATGTGAGATAATACATAACAAATTATAATTTAGCATCCCTGATCAGAATAATTAAGAAAAGAGGTAGAAAACTTTTATCTGGAAGATCTTGTAGTGAAGCTAAGTTTTAGAGGGTGTGCCTTGCGGATTAGTCCACTAAGCAAATGGCTACACATCTAGTACTAGGAAGAAGCAGAATTCTGAGAAAGCTGCATAAGGCAAGGATTTACAATTTTTTCTATTTTGGAAGTGAAACTAGCTCGTTCAACAGTATTACTCCAATTACTTTAAAACTTCAAAAATCCAAGTAAAAGATTGCAGATAAGCAAAGTGCTAATTTGCAGAAATGTGAAATTATTTAAAATAACTTTAGTGGAGGGATAAGGCTAGCACAAAAGCAAACACTCTTTAGGTGTGCAAAAAATCTTACAAAAACCAACCCAAAGCAGAGCATTATTACTTGAAAAAAAATTTTTGGAGGAAGTGCTCTTAACAAAAAGCTGAGAAAATTAAATCCCCCCGATAAACTTTACGCAAATGAAGAAAAAACTGAGGACTCGAATTTCAAGGAATTTCAATTAAAAAAGTACCCTGCTTAACTTTAAAATGTTATCCGATGTGACAAAGACCAATACATGAATTGCATTAAAACACGAGGCCAACGGTCTTTTAAAGCTTCAGGAAGCTGCTCAGGCACCTTTTCCCTCATACATTCTACGTTTTATATGCTAGAGATCTTAAACAGGGCACAATCAGTTCCTGTTTTGTGATAACATTCTCAAGGATGAGACTCATCCCTGTAAAAATTGCTTGTGATGTACTTATCAGTGGTTAAGCACACATTTATAATGTCTACCAAATTGCAATATAAAATCAGTTTGGACAATTCTGAGTATTTTCATTTGATGAATCAATTCATAATTTAGAAACTTAACTCATTCAGTTTTTAAAAAGACTCAGTTACTGGAGACACTGTGGTAAATGTCCAGTGGACTCACAGGAGGCCTTCCACATTACCCAAAATGTGATGCTTTCTTCTTCAAGTTAAAGCTGCTGGGTGCTAGTTTATAATACTCAATCTCAATCGTATGCCCAGTGGACTCACAGGAGGCCTTCCACATTACCCAAAATGTGATGCTTTCTTCTACAAGTTAAAGCTGCTGGGTGCTAATTTATAATACTCAATCTCAACCTTCAGGTCAGTGTCAGTAGGTGGCAAGGATCACCTATTCTGTCACTCCAGCAGAAAGAGGCATGTATGTACAGTTTACCACTGTAGACACACATCTGTAAACTTGCACACTAATTTTAATCTTAACAAGGAATTTCAGTGTCTTAGTGGTTTTAAGTTAAAAGGATGGTTCAAGCATTGTATCCTTTGTTCTTTAGGGTTACGATAGCTTATTGGAAAACCCAGAGCCTTCTGGATGTGTGAGGTAGTAGGCTTCAACCCTCATTCATGCATAGGTCACACTTCTCCAAAGTTGGTATGGCCTGTCTCCTTGGCATGTTCCCTTGCTTCCGCTTGTCCAGTTAATCCTTTCTGACATACCATGCATCTCAGGGTGAAGCGGTTGACATCAGTAAACTGTCTCCTTCTTCTAGCTTCATCTGCTAATTCCAGTGCTTGTACAAGAACAATATCATCATTAGAGGAGAAAATGGTCAGAGGAGGTGTATCTGGATCAGGGAAGTTACGTTGAAGTGGATCATAGTGGATGCCATCATAAATAAGCAGAACCCTTTTGGTATATCCTGCATCTTCCCCAAAACGATCAATTCTTACTGTCTGTGTATCCACTACACATATTTCACATTGGTAAAACTTGGACAAAATCGATATCTCTATTGCTCCTCCCCAAGTGTCATCCCTTTTGATCCAGTCACAGTACTCTTGATTTGTTTTTCCCAGTATTGCCTCACTATAGAAGTCTGGATCGCTTGCTACAATTTGTGCTATGAGGCGTCTCATCTCAGGGGCACAAGCTGGATTCAAGACTCCTCCTTCGACGACATAGTACACACTGGTAAAGAGGCAAGAGTTGTCTGCTGGGACCACGGTTCTGGTAAGGACAGGCAAAGTTTCCCTGACGTAACTAGAAGCACCACGTTTAGTAAATGCAGGTGAACTTCTGGGGCTGGTTTGGTCTTCTTCAATGATCAGCATGTCACCTGTTAAAAATAAAACAAATCCAGATCTGCAAAGAAATTACAGAAGAAACCGAGTGTTCTCTAGCCAAGTCTGTAAATTACAAACCGAAGGAGTTAAAGCATAAAGTGGGGTTACTAAGGAGAATACAGTTTTGCAAGTAAGTTACCAGTAACAATCTTTGTTCACTGAATTTTCATAAAGATGAAAAAAGAACAAAAAACACTTGAGGTTGCATCCCAATTTAGTGAAGGGGTCTGGAGTAAACAACTTCAAGCTTACCTAAAAAGATACATTTCAAAAACAAAATTTCCTTTCCTTATACAGTATTTTACAGAAGGTGCTCACTACAGAGTAGGCCGCTAGGGGGTTCTCCTTCTCCGGGAACTTATCTACTCTATTGAGTGTTTACAACATCCTTGATACAGCAACTGAAAGCTTTTAATTATAAACACTGATGTTCAAGTTTTGATATGGCACAGAAATAACTGCTGCTGGTTAGAAATTGAAAGAGCTTTCAGTGGGTGTTTTAAAAGCTAACTCGAAAATGAGTATGCCTGTCAAACGAAGTATCTACGAAGGGGACTGCAAAAATGAATCAAGAAAAAAAAAAATCCTGCACCCTTGAGATCTCATCGGTGATATAGGGAAAAAGAGACATAAGGACAGAGAAAATAGGCCCTACTTCTTTATATTTTTGTGGACGCCGAGGGAAAACAAAATGGGATAGTTTCAAAGCCGACCAGAAAGCGGAATGGGGAAGGGGGTCTTCAAGGCTTTGGGTTCCCTTTCAACCCTGTGTCAAGACAAGGAGTTGCTAGACACTTGCCCTGGCCCCCGTCAGAGCTCTCTGTTCTTTGATCTATCCTCGCCCCTGGCCTCAAAGCCCCCCCGCCGACCCACAGCCACCTTGCCTTGACTGGTGTTCTGTTCTCTCTCACGCCCCTCTCCATCCTCCCGGGACTTTCCCTGGCCCCAGCCCTGATTCCTTACCAGATTGGATGGGCAAGTCTTCCAGAATGGTATCCCCATTGCTGAGATCCAGGCACTCGGGAGGGTATCCGACGAGGATTCGCTGACCGCCGGGGGCGATCCCGGTGATGGCGGCAATTTGGCCCTGGAGTTCCCGCACCCGGGTCCGGCTGGACAGCCCCTGCAAAACATGGGTGCCGTCCTTGGCCTTGCAGCGGAGCCGCCACATCGTGTCGGTCCGGCTGCCCATAGGCCAGGCACCCGCGGGGCCAGCTTTGGTCCCGGCAGCCTGTTGGGAGACGCCGCCGGGGAAACCAGGCGCCGGGTGGACTCCAAAATGGCGACCTTTAGCGGGGCCAAACATCGCGAGAAGTTGCGAGTGGTTGCAGTTCTCGCGACGCTTCGGTGCGGCTTCTGCCTTAGTACCTTAGCAAGCGCGAACTCTTTTAAAGTGACAGCTGATTTTTCCCCCACCCTCAGAACGAAGATGTAAACCTCCGTATTCCTAAAGGACAACGGGTCTTGCTACCTATAGAGCGAGTGAGGTGCCCTCCGCGTGGGTAGCATATATGCTCAAGAAAAGAGGGCGGGGGAAGGAGTTCCTGAATGAAGGTCTGGAGATTGGAATGTGACCTTGCACTTAGTGAGGTCGGAAATTATTAAATTGGGGCTTCCACACTACACCCAGACTACACCAGGAGAAACAGAATCATAGTTCACAACGCAAACGAATGCCAGGAATGGTCAGTGAGTCAAAGGACCAGTCAAAAACAATCACAATTGTGACTAGACTCGTGGCTACATTAAACATTGACTCATTGGGGTTCCAGGGGCCGAAAGACTGGCCTTTCTGCCTCCCTGGGACTGTGCTTGAAAACGTCTATTTGCCACATCAGAAAGCACAGTATGAGGTCAGCATCTGGGCCCAGGGCGGCTGCCTCATTCAGGTGGTGGCAGTGTAAGGAGGAGTCATGTAACGCGTGTCATCAGATTCCAGTTCAGTTCCTGGGCATACAAATATGAAGACTTCATTCCTGCCTTCATTGTAACAAGTATTCACTGCAGTTGGGAGACAGGGTGGGGTGTGAGACACACAGCCACTGAATTTCAAAGCAACGTGATAATGCTAGATTATCTGTACCTTTTCAAACGTGTATGCCTAGAACCCAGGACTGTGCCTCGCAAATAAAAAGTGTTCAACAAATACTGGCTGAATGAATAAAGACAGAGTTGTATAGACATAGAGAGGGCAACTAGAGCACTCTGGGAGTTGTAAAAAGCCTTAAAGAGGAGATAACTGTTTGAACTTTTGGAAGAATTAGTTTAATTCCCAGGCGAAGGAGGAATAAAGACATCCCTGAATTTATATCTCTCTTTTCCAAGAAATCCATACTCATTGTTCTTTATCCAGCCGGGATCCAGACAGCAAGTCCCACTTGCCAAGAGTGGGTTTATCAAGCATCAAACGGGCCCGCTGGGGCAACTATGAAAAGTGTAGTTCACTTGGTGCAAACTCACCTCCACTGTAAAAGACTTTGCTTCTGAATAAATTATATGTAATGTTTCCATCTTTTCACATCTTTCATGACTCAATTTTTTTTTGCTGGTGCAATTTTCCTCCTTGGTTCTTCAAGACGACTACAACGGGTGATACAGTCTGGGTTAGGGGGTAGGTAGGAGGGAAGGTAGGAGTGGTTAGAAGTCCACCGGGGTGGCCGGGCGCAGTGGCTCACACCTGTTAATCCCAGCACTTTGGGAGGCCGAGGCGGGTGAATCACCCGAGGTCAGAAGTTCGAGACCAGCCTCATCAATATGGAGAAACCCCGTCTCTACTAAAAATACAAAATTAGCTGGGCGTGGTGGCGCATGCCTGTAATTCTAGATACTGGGAGGCAGGAGAACCGCTTGAACACGGGAGGCAAAAGTTGCGGTGCCAAGGTCGTGCCATTGCACTCCAGCCTGGGCAACAAGAGCAAAACTCCATCTCAAAAAACAAAAACAAAACCAAACCAAAACAAAAAAAAACTCCAGTGGGGTGTATGGGTGGGTCCAGGGAAGCTTCTGGTTCAACGATGAGAGTGATTGATTTTCTTAGGTTACAGCGTCTGACCTGTGGAGCCGGGTATGTATACACCCTAAGGCATAATTAGCTCAAGTGTTGTGGTAGTTTATTCTAGCAAAAACATCTTTAAAGCTTACGTTCCCATTTATGGATCTAATGAGGTTCTGCTGGGATTCAGGAATGAGAGCGTTAATCTTTGCAGCATTTTCTCGTCACCCGGCACACCCCCTCTCAAGACGCCTACCGAATAGTCTACTCTCGCGAGAGTCAGAAAAAAAGTCAAGCTTTTTATTAACACCGCCCCCAGCCCTATTAGTTACCAAGCAACAGTGCCACCAGGCTCTTCGGCGCCGGGAAACTCGGGAGCTTGTGATCTCTCTGGTTCCGACTTCCAGCCGCCTTCCCGAGCCAGTTAGGCGATTGCGACCCTGCCCCGCCCCCTGGGTCCTGCAGGCGCCCGATTGGTGGATGATTCTCTCCAGGTGAGGACCTACGCGCGAGGGGGCGGGGCCAGACGGGCTCACATGATTTGCCGGCGACTGTAGCGCCGGCCCCGGCCACAAGCTGTCGGCTCGATTCGGTCGCGTTACAGGGGAGGCGCCGGGGCCAAGGCAGGGAGGGATCTTAGGAGAGATCGTAGGGTGAGCCACAGCTGCGCAGCCCCGGGTAGGGTCTAGCGGGGCGGGATGTGGGGGCTGCGTGCCCCCGGATGAAGTGCGGGGCGAGGTGCTGGTCCCCAGGCATGGCAGGCAGCGCGGACGTTCTGGGACCGGGAGCCACAGCCTGTGTTTGGGTTGGAGGATTTGTGTGGACAGTAAAGGAATCGTGTAAGGCTCTTGAAGGCGCAGGATCTTCCGTCCTCACCAGCCCCCTGTTGTCTGAATTGGGGGCATGAGCTCAGGACTTTCCCACTCCAGTTTGAATCAGGGCTTACCCCTCTTCCTGAGGTGACCTTGGGGAAGTCATTTACCACCTCAGCGCTCCGGCGTTCTTTAGACTGAGTCCCGGGGGTAACTAGGGAGAGGGCGCGGAGCAGGGCTTGAGAATGCACTAGAGGAGAAATGACGACGTGCTAGGGCTGTCTTGCGGTCCAGTTACTGCTTTTCCTTCAGGGAATATGTTCGAGATTTTCCCACGTCCCTCACTTTTTTTCTTTTCTTTCTTTCTTTTTCATTTTTCCTTTTTTTTTTTTTTTTTTTTTTTGACAGTCTCGCTCTGTCGCTAGGCTGGAGTGCAGTGGCGCGATCTTGGCTCACTGCAACCTCCGCCTCCCGGGTTCAAGCGATTCTCCTGCCTCAGCCTCCCGAGTAGCTGGGACTACAGGCGCGCACCACCACGCCCGGCTAATTTTTGTATTTTTAGTAGAGACGGGGTTTCACCATGTTGGCCAGGATGGTCTCTATCTCTTGACCTCTTGATCCGCCCGCCTCAGCCTCCCCAAGTGTTGGAATTCCAGGAGTGAGCCACCGTGCCCGGCCTCACTGTTTGCAAAACTGAGTCCTACCGTTAGATTGGAGTTAATTTCCTGGTAATGAACTTCGTCTATACATAACCCACCCCACCCCAACTGCTGCCACTACTCTGCCCAGATTCTTAAAACTAGAATCTGAGGTCATGAAACCTTGAGCAGGACACTTAATTCGATGAATCTCAAATTTTCAATCTGTAAAATGAGAAGAAATAATGGTGGCAAAATCTGCCTAATTACAAGATTATTGTTAGGACTGAAGAAGATAACGTCTGTAAATATAGACTCGTAAGTCAGAAGATAAATGTAAGGTTCTAGTGCAACTCTTTTTATAGGTGAGGAAACAGAGGGCTAGAGAAGTAGCTGCTAACTGGGAGAAACAGGACTGAACTTGCCTCTTGGCCCAGGGTGTTTTTACTTATACCACACGGATCCAATGCACTGACTTTTTTTTAAGTTATGTCTTCTTTCTTCCCCTTCCCTTTTTTACATTCTACTTCTCTGTTTCAGACATCTGAAGAGCTGCCATGTCTGGGGCATCTTCCTCAGAACAGAACAACAACAGCTATGAAACCAAAACCCCAAATCTTCGAATGTCAGAGAAGAAATGTTGTGAGTTCTGGCAGAGAGGAGGGACTGCTCTCTCTCAGCATTTTATCTTGGGAATATAGTTATAATCCTGGACTCTGCTGCTTGGTGGGAGTGATAAATAATTATTTGACATGGAAATTTAATGCAAAGTCTCCAAGGGTGGAATGTCCTGTCTAAAACAAGTAGACTTAGTGAAATGTCTGTTCTTGGGGCTTGACTACTGGTGTAGTCCAGCAGTTTCTTACTGCTTTCTTAAACTGAATCTCTGTCTCCTGGGATGTTTGCACACTGGCTTGCTGATGGAAGTTAGAACTAACATTATTGTACACACAATGAGTAAGGCACAGTTGCAGGTGCAGGAATTACTTGGAGCTGGTAATGTTACCAGCTTTATCTGTTGGGCTGAGTTTTGGGAGAGTGCTGCTCATTGTAGAAATTGCAGATGGGAGCCAGTGCTGCTTGGTTTCCTTCCTACAGGCCTGAGGGGAATGAGCCCTGACACTTGGCTTCTCACAGTGTCTTGGGCATCTTACTTTCTCACAGGTTTAGCCTTTGTACTTTGTAAACTATTTTCCCTATAGGTTCATTTTTTTGAGGACAGCTTTCACATGAGCATTTTCATTTCTATGCCTGTCTTTTAGATAGAAACAGCAGGAGGGTTTGCGAGGAGATGAAGCATCATTTCCTGTCCCCATGCATCTGTATTTCTAAGCATCATAGGCTGCATAGCTTCCCAAAAGATCTGGGACTCTGTTCCCCACACATTTTGGGGAACTTCAAGGAATGCTAACTCTTGCCTCTGCTTCTGGATGGCACCATTCCTGCAGAATCCTGTCAGTCAGTTCTTCTCACTTCAGTGGTTATATATATATATATATATATATATATATATAACCAGTTAGTCAAGGAATATATATATCTCAGCAGGTGGAAACAGCCGACCAGCATGAGACCGGGAATTATCTCATGTTCAAAGCTTTTCCCAGAGCCTCGACCTTGATGTCATGCCCTTGTCAGTTTCATGATTGACAATGATAATCTCTCTTCACCTAGCACCCATGGAGCCTGCTGGACAGAAGCAGCTGGCTGGATGTGATACTGGGGTTGGCAGAGTTAGGGTCTACAATTAGGGTCTCTTTTCTCTGCCAGGGCAAGAAGCCAGGTGCTAAGGGCAGAATACCCCATGAGAGATAACTAGTATAGCATGATGTTTGAGTATAGCCTCTGGAGTCAGACTGCCTGAGTTTGAATCCCGGGTTTATGATTTCTTAGCTCTTGGACAAGTTGCTAGTTCTCTCCGTGCCTCAGTTTACTCCTTTTAAAAGTGGGAGTACTAACAGTGTCTCCCCCAAGAGTGATGTGAGGATTAAATGACTAAATGTAGGAAGGCGCTTAGAAGAGTGTTGGGCATATATCTAATGTGTGTTATTTTTCACAGGTGACTCAATCTGCCTGTTGTATTTATTCCTGAAATGTTTATATTGAATCATACTCAAATGCTGTATTGGAAGCTCACTATTTAAAAGAGGGCTGTGAATAATTATTTTTTCAGTAAAAAATGTTTTCTTCTCTTATTTGACAATATTGTAACCCAGATTTGGGGATCTAGGATGCACCTCTTACAGGGAGGTACACTCATGTTACTAGGGTGCTTGATCCAAAAGAGAGCTGGGGCTGGGGGGCAGGATTGATAATTGTGGGAGTCTCTGACTACACGATGCCCTGTGTCAGTCCTTCTAGCTTTGCTTTTTTCTCCATGGTAGGAATCTCTTCTACCTGCTTTCCTAACTCTTCTGTAGTTCCTTTGCCTTGAGGGCTTTCAAGTCAGGGAAGCAGTAATCCCTGGTTTCTTTCCTGTCTTCTAGACTCTAATTCCTGCTCTGGGCTCTAATCTCTTTTTTTCCATACTCTAGTTTCTCTAAATGCCTTTTTCTTCTCTAAGAAGAAGAAGGTGTCCTAAAGCCACTGTGATTTATTTACCCTATTCTCTCCTCACGTCACAGTCGGGCTGTGAGACTGTTGCAGACATAGTCAAAGGAGAAAATAAAGTTATGAGTATATGTGTTAACTTACTTCCTTTTCCTCTGCTATAGAGCTGTACTTTGGAGCTGGTTCACCTGGCAGCTTAGTGTTCACATCAGCGGCTGCTTTATTAATAGCTTAACCGTTGTTCCCTTGCTGCTCATTACACCTGTGTTGGCTAACTTTGACTCCGGGAAGTGACTGGGCTTGAGGATTTCAGGGCTGAAGAATGACTTTAGGGAGCCAAAACCTCCGAAGGAGCATTACTGGGACTTCAACTGCTCCAGGGATGGGGCGAAGAGGGGCTACTGGCCGAGGTGTCTTTACGGTGCTCAGAGGACTGGTTTCAGGGCTTATGAAAGCAGAAATGGAGGGCCGGGCGTGGTGGCTCACGCCTGTAATCCCAGCACTTTGGGAGGCCGAGGAGGGCGGATCATGAGGTCAGGAGATCAAGACCATCCTGGCTAACACGGTGAAACCCCGTCTCTACTAAAAATACAAAAAAAAAAAAAAAAAAAAAAAAAAAAAAATTTAGCCGGGCGTGGTGGCGGGCACCTGTAGTCCCAGCTACTCGGGAAGCTGAGGCAGGAGAATGGCGTGAACCCGGGAGGCAGAGCTTGCGTGAGCCGAGATCGCGCCACTGCACTCCAGCCTGGGTGACAAAGTGAGACTCCATCTCAGGGAAGAAAAAAAAAAAGCAGAAATGGAGAAATCTACATGCTTTTTTTTTCTTTTTCTTTTCTTTTTTTTTTTTTTTTTGAGTAGTTCTGGAACAGACAAATTCTTCCATGTACCTTTCCCTAAATACAAAAGCAATGTATGTTCATAAAAAATTCAAACTACAGAAAGGATTTAGAAAGCGAAAAGTAAAAAACTCCTGTTTCTTCTAAGTTTGATTCTTCTAGACATCTTATTCTGGTATATCCTATTAATAAAGGTAGGTTCATATTGTTCATATTCTGTTCAGCTGCCATTTCCTTTTTTATTTTTTTAAACAAGTTACTGTCTTGTGGACATCCTTTTAATGTTGATAAATGCAGATTTACCTCATTCTGCATTGTATGGATATGCCAGCTTTCCACGGATAGGCATTTAAATTGTTTCCAGTTTTTCATCATCACAAAGAGTGCTGCAGTGACCATTCTTACATGTACACCTTTGCACATTTGTGACAGCAACTTTTCCTACAGAAATAATAGAAAAGATAGACACATTGGAAATGTTCATCAGTATTACTAGTTTGCTCTCCTGAGAAGTTCTATATTGTAAGCTGTTTTCAATATTTTAAGATATTTGATGGAAATTGGGCAGCATCAACTATAGCCATAGTGGTTAACTGAAACATCAGCTTTCTTAGTGTTTGACCGTAGTTATATGAACTTGGTTATTTCATGCGTGTCAACGGGCAGGAGATAATCAGCAGTTCTGACTTCTGATGAATAAAGATAAAATGTCACTAATGAAACATGCTTTATGGGCAGCATATTTCTAAATATTAGGCCTCTTTAGAGCCAATAAAAGAAGACGACCTGGGTCTTGAAAAGGCTGGGAACCATTGCTCTCCTAGACCATCCTTCAGGATTAGAATGGAGAGCAAGTTGTGTTTACCATGAGGGTACCTTTGTCAAGTGCTGACATGAGGCACAGGAGCTGGCAGCTGGGACTGAATGGGCAGTCATGAGATCAGGAGACTGGTCAGAACCCTGACCTTGACTGTCTATTGTGGGACCATGGGCAAAGCTCTTAATTTCTCCAGGCTTGAGTTTTTCTATTTACATGAGGGAAGTTATCAAGTCCTCATTTTTTTTGTAAATCTTTTTTTTAAATACATTTATTTATTTATTTTGAGACTGGGTTATGAGACTGGCTAATTTTTATATTTTTAGTAGAGATAGTGTTTCACCATGTTGCCAAGGCTGGTCTCAAACTCCTGGGTTCAGGCGATCCACCCACCTTGGCCTCCCAAAGTGAGGATTACAGGCATAAGCCACTGCGCCCAGCCTCAAGTCTTCATTTTATCTAAGCAAGTTTATGAAAGGAAAATGAGTTTAAGTTTGAGAAAAGGAGTTGAACCTGGCTTAAAGAAGGTGGAAGAGAATTTCAGGATTGAAACAGTTTTCCATTGTCTATCAAGAGATGGGTTACATTGTCTCTGAAATTAATCAGGTGGCAGTGGCAGGTGGTTTTGTTTTTTAACAGGCAGGACAGAATGTTCCTACTTTTGCCAGTGTGGTAATTTGAGATAGGAAGTGTGGTTTAGTTTTGTACTCCAGAAAATGAGAAGCCCTGGTTGTAGCAGGTGTGCTTAAGTGTATTCTGGACAGAGGCGAGAGGTGCGTTGCTGGAGGGCTCTTGGGAGGTCCCAGTGGATGCAGTTTTTTTTGTTGTTGTTCTTAGCATTCTCTGTCCACATGGGTAAACAAGAGCAGCTGGTTCCCTGGTTGCCTTCAGAGCAGCTCCCAAGTATCAGTTCATTTTAAACTTTAGGGAGGGTAATAGGACCTTCGGGGGAAGTGCCTAATGGGCTGGAAGGTGCAGACAAAGCAGGCCTAGAAGTGCAGGTAATGAGCCAAATCATGGGGGATTGAGAGCAGGCATTGAGCCGAGTTGGAGAAAGTGAAGACTCAGGGGATTTTACTACTTAAACCTGAGACAGCTGATCCCATGCAGAGGCTATCTGCTTGTTAGGGGCCAGTGATCAGGGATTAATGGCAGCTGAGGCTTCAGGGTACAGTTTGCTTGCCTTTAAGCTCCCTATTTGAACACAGATGAAAATCACTTATGTTGCTCCTTTACCTACCTTGGAGGGGCTCCTGCTGAGACTCGGGAATTTTCCATGTGTGCAGTGGGTAAAGGACTAAAAGCCAAGCCCTCTGACCCCAGGTCTGGGCCTCCATTTCTCCCTCCTCACCAGTAGGGTCACTCTGAGTACTTCTTGCCAAACACCCTTAGGAAACTTTTCCTTCCGAGGGTGGTTCTCTACCTGGGCCCCTCCTCCCACTTCTCCATTGAGATCTTTCTACATTTATTTCTCAAAAAATGAAAGTCATATTTCCCATCCAAGTACCTCCATTTTACAGAACTGTTTCTTAATCTTACAAGGTCCCTTAGTACCAGGCAGAGGGGCAGCCGCAACTTGCAGGGCACCTTCTGGGAAGCAGTGGTGGGAAGTGGGAGGTGAAGGTATTTCTTCCTTTTTCCTCCATCCTGTGCAGGGCCTTCCCTCATTGGAGCCGGCAGAGCCTGAGCTATCCCAGATGACCTCAGTGTGGTTTTTGGCCCCGGGACAGTGGCCGGCAGCAGTTCAGGTCCTTCTCCCACCTCTCCTCTGCAGCAAGATGGGCCGGGAGGAGCCAGCCCCTGTGAGCAAAGTGATGAGGAACCTCTTTTTATGGAGAAAAGCTGCAAGGAAGCACAAGATCTGTGTTCTTGTGCCAGCTGTACCCTTGACTCATTATGTGTCCCTAGACAAGTCACCTGTCCCCTGAACATGTAGTTTGCCCTGCCTGTCCAGTGAGACTTATCTCTGCAAATGAGCATTCCTGAAGTAAGTTAATTTACTAAGGAAGGGTAGACTGAGGACTGTTAATGCTTCTCAATTGTCTTGCTTTTACGTGGGCCATGGTGGCAGATTGGCCCTGATGCCCTTTGTGGGCTGGCTCTACCCTGAAGCTTCCTGAGGTCTATTCAGAATGTGTATCAAGTAAGCTTTGCCAACTCAATCTCACTATGGTTTAGAAATTCTGGCTTAAAGAGGAGCTCATGACCTGAGTGAAAAGGCCAAAACAGCTTGAGGCAGGGCTTTTTGCAGTGGGCAAGCTAATTCTTGCCCATGGTTCTGAAGGGATGAGTGGGATCCTGGAGACAGAAACTCTGTTGGACCTATTATAGGAGCCAGCTCAGTTCTGCACTGGTAGAATCTCCAAGCATTAGACCTTCCTTCACGGCTCTGTCATTTTTATATTTCTAGGCATTCTTATGTTAAGGATGATGTCATTGTTACTTTTCTTTCTTTCTTTCTTTCTTTGAGACGAAGTCTTGCTCTGTCGCCCAGGCTGGAGTGCAGTGACGGGATCATGGCTCACTGCAACCTTGAACTCCTGAGCTCAAGCAATCCTCTTGAGTAGCTGGGACTATAGGTGCACACTCCCACATCTGGCTAAGTTAAATATATATATATACACACACATATACACACATATATCTTAAATATTATATATTTAAGATATATATTAAATATCTTAAATATTATATATTTAAGATATATATTAAATATCTTAAATATATATATTATATATATCTTTATATATATCTTTTTATATATATATATATATTTTAAGAGACAAGGGTCTCTCTATGTTGCCCAGGCTTATCTTGAACTCCTGGCCTCAAGTGATCCTCCCACTTCAGTCTCCCAAATTGATGGGATTACAGGCATGAGCTGTCATGTCTGGCTGCAGCATGGTTATTTTCTTTCTTATCCTTGCTACTTTTTTCCTCTTTCCACCTTGGGTACTGCAGTGAAGACCTCAGACATGTGGGAAAGGCGTATCTTGGTTTGGGCATTTTCTGGAAGCCTGCATAACCTTTTAACTCTATTTCAGGAGGCCTGCCTGATATCGCCTTATTTATCTTCCCAGACTTGCTGAACCTTTGCTCCACAGGTTTATGAAGATAAAATGAGATTATGACTATGAAGTTCGTAGCTCAGTGTATAAACCTTACTAGACCCCAGCGGGGCTGGGTGCCTCACGCCTGTAATCCCAGCACTTTGGGAGGCTGAGGTGGGTGGATCATGAGGTCAAGAAATTGAGACCATCCTGGCCAACATGGTGAAACCCCATCTCTACTGAAAATACAAAAATTAGCTGGGCATGGTGGCGGGCGCCTGTAGTCCCAGGTATTCGGAAGGCTGAGGCGGGAGAATCACTTGAACCTGGGAGGCGGAGGTTGCAATGAGCTGAGATCACGCCACTGTACTCCAGCCTGGCGACAGAGTGAGACTCCGTCTCAAAAAAACAAACACCAAAAAACCTTACTAGGACTCTAGTCATTTCGTTTTATTTTGTTTCATTTCCTTCTAGCATGGGCCTCCTACATGACCAACTCCCCGACTCTGATCGTTATGATTGGTTTGCCAGCCCGGGGTAAAACCTACGTGTCCAAGAAACTAACACGCTACCTCAACTGGATTGGAGTCCCCACCAAAGGTAAGTGTGGCTCATTCCCTAGGAAAGACAATTATTAGTTCCTGGGCCTCACAGGTCTCTGGGAGACTTATTCTTCCTGGCATCAATGCTATAGGGTGCTTTTGGCAGAAATAGCAGTTTCTTTCTGGTTTACTGGAGTTATTCTCTATTCCCAGACTTGTCTCCTCCTGGCGTGGGTGGATTGGCCTAGTTTTGAGGGAATGCCTTTGATAGGACTGTTAAGATTTAGATGAGCATAGGGCTGTACCTTTTCAGAAGCCTTACATGGACATCATCTTATATAACCCTAGCAGTGTCTCTGTGAAATAGACAGAGTGGCTGAGGAAATTGAAACCTCAGACAGCTTAAGACTTGTCCAAGGTCTAGAAAGTCAGGGCTTGAACCCAACTCTTTTGACTCTTAATCTGATATTGTTCCCAACCTACCATGCTGCCGCTTTTTTCATCCCCTTGGTCACTCCGACATTAGGCCAAGAAACAAATCCCATTTGGTGGGGCCATCATATTATTTTGCTGCTGAAGGATTTGGGTGTCTTCTACAGTGTTTAATCTTGGGGTGTATCGGCGTGAAGCAGTCAAGTCCTATAAGTCCTACGACTTCTTTCGGCATGACAATGAGGAGGCCATGAAGATCCGCAAGTGAGTCTTATTTAAGGCCTGATCTCCAGGTCAGCTCTTTCTTGGCCGTCATGAGACTTGGTGTGACAGGGCTTGGTTTCATCTCAGTAAATATCTTATGGGGAAGTTAAATGGAAGTTATCTGATGGGCAAGTGACCTTGGGCTAGGGTGGTCAGAAGAACAGGGCTCAGGGTGATTGATACCTGTGTGCTTGTAGGAGAAGTCTAAAGAGGGCTAAGATCTGTGCATTGGGGCAGGGGCAGGAGGGGGTTATAGGATGGTGTGAAAACCCTCAGTGAGAAAGTTGAAAGATCTAGTTAGAGAAAGGTTTTGAACAGTGGGAAACTAAGTGGGCAGGGATGTGACTTCTGTAGCCACCCAAATGTTTGTGTCTCTGACTGTTTGAGCTTAGCTCTCCTTGCTGGTTTCATTTGCTCTTATGGCAGACAGTGTGCTCTGGTGGCGCTGGAAGATGTTAAGGCGTATCTCACTGAGGAGAATGGTCAGATTGCGGTAAGCTTTATCTGCTGCTTCTTCTTTCTGGTCCCCACCCTTGCAGCAGCCTGGCTACCCAGCCCCACCTTGAGTCTGCCCTGGTGGGGTTCCGTTTCTCTGTTCCTGCTCATTTACCTTGTGTACTTTCTTCACAGGTGTTTGATGCCACCAATACAACCCGGGAGAGGAGGGACATGATTTTGAACTTTGCTGAACAGAATTCCTTCAAGGTAGGATCTGACTCCATGCTGGAGGAAAAGGGATGAGTAGAGGTGGGGAGTCAGGCTACGGGCATGGATCTCTCACTCTAGTGGGTGAGGATAGGATGGGATATCTGAATCTCTTCTCTCAGAGCATTCCCCCAGTCCTTGAGTGTTTTCATTCAGGTCCTTTCTCAGACTGTTAGCCTGTATGTTTGAGGCCCAGGGGCTGTGGTAAGAGCTATGAGGAGGACTTGAGGGCCACTTTCATGAAGAAAATCCTGGGAGATGTGGTGGCTGGGTGGGGTAGATGAGCATGTGCTCTTAATTAACAGCCTGGCATTTTTGACTTGCTTATCACTGCCTTCTCTCCATGGCCAGGTATTCTTTGTGGAATCCGTCTGTGATGATCCTGATGTCATTGCTGCCAATATTCTGGTTGGTGACACCCCTACATATCATCTCCTCTTCACCTTTTGTGCTGTGTGTGTTGTGGGGTGTGTGTGTGTGTGTGTGTGTGTTGTTGGGGAGGGGTGTTTTCGTAATGAAAGAGAGAAATAGACATGTTTAACATCACAAAGAGATCTTTTCTATCTGCCAGAGCCCCATCTGGCACTTCTACACTCTTCTCTTGGGAGAGGAAACTGAGGCTTTAAGGAATCAAGTAAGAATTAGCTGTTGAATTGAAACCAGGGTTTAGGTTGTAGGATTCTTGGCCCTGTGCTCTAGGTATTATCTGGATGTTGAGACCTAGATGTTGGAATAGATCAGCCGGGCACGGTGGCTCATGCTTGTAGGCTCGGCACTTTGGGAGGCCGAGGCAAGTGGATTGCTTGAACCCAGGAGGATCACCTTAGCCTGGGAGGTTGAGGCCACAGTGAGCCGTGATTGTGCCACTGCAGTCCAGTCTTGGTGACAGAGTGAGAACATGTCCAGGGAGGTTGAGGCTGCAGTGAGCCATGATTGTGCCACTGCAGTCCAGTCTTGGTAACAGAGTGAGAACATGTCTCAAAAAAAAAAAAAAAAAAAAGAATAGATCAGACTCTTCATTTCAGGACTTACCTACAGGAAGGTTATCTCCCCAGCAATTGTCCAAAGTTCTCGTCAGTGTTCTATAAATTGAGCTCCTTATTCCCTGTGGGGTCACAATGTAAGCCAGTCCCCATTGGATGGGTTGTGCTCTGCTGGACCGAGTAGATATCTGAACATGGTCTTATGCAGGTGCTCTCCCAGCCGTAGGAACTTGGGATCATCTGAGGAAGAGGCATCTGGTCCCAAGTCAGGCACTGGGGTCATGCACCCTATTCTGAGTGGTAATAGGGAAACATTGGAGCCTGTTCTGTTTTCTCAGGAAAGTACATAAAGGGATTGGGGCCCAGGAGCAGCTTTGGCTGCGTGACTGCCTCTGTCCTTCAGCCAAGTGCAGGCACATGACTCCCCAGTTGTCTTAACTTTTTTGGTTGCCAGGGTCACAGGACGGGGCGGGGCGGGGTGGGGGGTACTCAATGAGTGGAGTGCCAATGTTCCAGTGAAAGGCGACATTTATGGACTTCTTTTTCTTTTTTTTAGCAGTGGCTATTTGTAGGACTGTTACGAGCAGACCTCTGATGAGGCCTTTACTGGTTCCTATGATTTCAGGAGGTTAAGGTATCAAGCCCTGACTATCCTGAAAGGAACAGAGAGAACGTGATGGAGGACTTCCTGAAGAGAATTGAATGCTACAAAGTTACCTACCGACCTCTTGACCCAGACAACTATGACAAGTAAGGTTTAAGGCCATGGTTTGAAGGGCCCAAGGCAAAGGTCTCATCTGGGAAAATAACCTTTCTCCCTGAGTTCTCTAACTTCCTTCTGATAATCTAGATCTACAGTGTTAACATCATCCCAGAGAAATAAGGTATGGATTTGTGGCTTTTATGTGGATTGCATCTTGTACATGAAAAATTGAAGTGGTTGGTTTTGTTTTGTTTTGAGACAGGGTCTCACTCTGTCACCCAGGCTGGAGTGCAGTGGCAAAATCAGGGCCCACTGCAACTGCTGCCCCCGGGGCTCAGGTGATCCTCCCACCTCAGCCTCCTGAGTAGCTGGGACCACAGGTGTGCACCACCATGCCCGGCTTTTTTTTTTTTTTTTTTTTTTTTTTTTTTAGTAAAAATAGAGTTTCCCCATGTTGGCCAGGCTGGTCTTGAACTCCTGAGCTCAAGTAATCCACCTGCCTCGGCCTCCCAAAGTGCTGGGATTACAGGTATGAGTCACTGCGCCTGGCTGGAAGTGTTTTTTATCATCAATTTTTTCTCTCCAGTCTCTAGAGCATGATTTCCTCAATCTCAGTATTATTGGCACTTTGAACTGGGTAATTCTTTGTTGTAGGACCTGTCCTGTGCATTGTAGGATGTTCAGCAGCTTCCCTGGGCTTTGCCCGCTAGATGCCAGTAACACCTCCAAGCTGTGACAACCAAAATGTCTCCAGACATGGCAGATGTTCCCTGGGGGACACGGTCATCCCTGGTTGAGAATCACTGCTCCATATCTGAATGGGGGTGTTGTAGGATACCCTTTGGAGATGTGTCATCAGTTTCTAAAGTTTATATATATTATATGATATTTTACATATATTAATGCTTGTGTGTATATCATGCATATTATAGCATAACATATATATTACATATTGCATATTTTTTATATCTGTCTCTCTATCTCTGTCTATATATATATAACATGCAAAGCCCTCAAGAACATGCCTGACTCAGAGAAATGTCTGATCAATACCAGCTGTTGTTACTATGGAAGCATTTGTTGGCAGTATGGTGTAGACTATAGATTAACTTGTCATGTGTGAGGTATATGAGCCATAGCAAAACCAAGTCCATGTTGAAGAAAGATGGTGTACACATGGAAATCTGCAAGAATGTGGCCTCATGAAAGAGCATGCATTCAGGGCAGTTAACAGCTCTATTCATATAATACAGACCTGCAGCCAAGCAAATGGCACATTTAATGTGCATGGCACACTTAATACAGTGGTCTGTTTAATGTTTTGAGCCTTTCAGTTCCTTCAAGTGGGTTTCCCAGAATCCCCTTAATTCAGAGGCTGAAAACCACCTCTAGATATGGCATAAAGTATTCTTCAGTTGGAACAAAGTCCCACCTAGAAAAACATACAGAAGATCTACATATATATACATGTGTATGTTTGTATATGTTATCTCTGGTAGTAGGGTGATGCGTGATTTGCACCCTTCCATCATTTTTTCTGATTTTTTGAATTAAAATAAGCACTTATGACTGTTTTTTTGAGATGGAGTCTCTCGCTCTTGTTGCCCAGGCTGGAGTGCAGTGGCACGATCTCGGCTCACTGCAACCTCCCCCTTCCTGGGTTCAAGCAATTCTCCTGCCTCAGCCTCCTGAGTAGCTGGGATTACAGGCACCCGCCACCACGCCTGGCTAATTTTTGTATTTTTAGTAGAGATGGGGATTCACCATGTTGGCCAGGCTGTTCTCAAACTCCTGATCTCCTGATCTACCCACCTTGGCTTCCCAAAGTGCTAGGATTACAGGCATGAGCCACCACGTCCAGCCACACTTATGACTTTTATAAAGAGAACAATCTCATGTTGGCCTCAAAGCAAGCAATGTCTGAAAGTGTCTTTGAGAGAAGCATGATTAGGTAGATGCAGGGAGTATATAGACATTTCTGTCTGTGCTTCTGTTGCCTCTTCCCTTCCCCTCATTGCTCATCATGCCATATTCTGGCCAGGTCTTAACTGCCTCAAAAGGGGCCTATTCTTCTCACCAAATTTTGGGCTTAGCAAAATCTTCAGGTCATCTAGTCTAGCCCCTGATGGGAAGGCTGAATTCTGTTTATCCTATTTATCTACATTACGTGTCACACCACAGGCACTGAGGAAATGGTACAAACTTACTAGAAGTTCAGGAAATTGTACTTCATCTTGGTTTTAAGGAGTAATTAATCTCCTACCATTTGGTTCCATAAACGTGGGTGTGACAGAGGAGGGGAGGAAGAGCAGCTGTGAGCCTGCAAGTCCCTATAGAAATCCTTTTCCCTCTGATTCTTATTCTCAGATTTTCTTACCTAGGGAATTTTTTTTTTCCTTTCCTGTCCCAGGGATCTTTCTTTCATCAAGGTGATAAACGTGGGCCAGCGATTTTTAGTCAACAGAGTCCAGGACTACATCCAGAGCAAGATAGTCTACTACCTCATGAATATCCACGTCCAGCCTCGCACCATTTACCTTTGCCGGCATGGAGAAAGCGAGTTCAATCTCTTGGGGAAGATTGGGGGTGACTCTGGCCTCTCGGTGCGGGGAAAGCAGGTGAGTAATTATTCAGCACACTGGATTTTCTATGAGTAATTATTCAGCACACTGGATTTTCTAGGCTTAGAGTTAGAAGGGCATGGCTGAGGTCATATATTTTATCTCCTTACTTAAATCCCATTTGGACGTAGGCTGTGGTTTCATAGTCAGGCAAGTGCTCAAGGTGTGTTCTTGCTCACTGCGTCTAGCTCTGTGTTAAAGAGTAGATAACTTTGACCCATTTCTGCTGTGATCATTCAACCATCAGATATTCATTGGGCACAACTTGTATACTTAGCAATGTACAGGGTGCTCCAGTTAAAGTTCATTTCCTTTTGGGTTTATATTAACTATGTAGCACCTTATGGATTTTGACCATGGTTATGCACGTTGTCCCTTACAGGCCAAGTTAGCAGGCTTTGTGTATGTGTGTGTTGAGTGTGTGTGTGTGTGTGTGTCTGTGTGTTTTCTTTTTACCCTTAATTTTCATGTTTAAACCCCAGTTTGCCCAAGCTCTAAGGAAATTTCTGGAGGAACAGGAAATAACAGACCTCAAAGTGTGGACAAGCCAGTTGAAGAGGACCATACAGACTGCTGAATCTCTCGGGGTGCCCTATGAGCAGTGGAAGATTCTGAATGAGATTGATGCTGTGAGTAGGAAGCTCTGAAGGCCCAGAAAAGCCAACAAGAGTCTCGTCTTCAGGCAGGAACTCTCAGAAGTCACTATTTAGACAGTTTTATCTAGGAAACTACAACCAACAAGTAAAAACTCTGAGGAAGCTGACTCTATGGCCAGCCCGGGGGCTCAGGGAGGACAATTGCACCCCTAATCAGGGGTTTCCTGCCTGATTCAGTACCTGTGCCAATCATGGGACCCAAACCAATTTTTGAGCCAGCCTTTCTGGCACCTGGGGAAAGTAGGGCTAACAAGGACTCATTTTGTTCCTTTGTATATTTGCCTCCTGGGAAAAATAAATAGCTAACAACCCACTTCTTTGCTTTCTGCTTAGATCATTTGGTCAGCTATTCAGGAAAAGTTTTTCCCAAAATTTCTCTTGGCTTTCTCTCTTCTTGAGTACAAAAGTAGACACTTCTTTCTTTCTTTTTTTTTTTTTTTTTTGTGAGACGGAGTCTCGCTCTGTGGCCCAGGCTGGAGTGCAGTGGCGTGATCTTGGCTCACTGCAACCTCCGCCTCCTGGGTTCAAGCAATTCTCTCCCTCAGCCTCCCGAGTAGCTGAGATTATAGGCATCTGCCACCACGCCTGGCTAATTTTTGTAGTTTTAGGGGAGATGGGGTTTCACCATCTTGGCCAGGCTGGTCTTGAACTCCTGACCTTGTGATCCACCCGCCTTGGCCACCCAAAGTGTTGGGATTACAGGCATGAGCCACTGTGCCCGGCCGACATTTCTTTTTCTTTCCTTCCTTCTACCCTTTTATTTTTCATGCAAGGTCTCCAGTCCCTTCAGTTTCCCTCCTTCTCTGCTTCCTGTTCCTTTTAGCCTCTTGACTTTCTTGACCTGTAAGTTCCCCCCAGTAGTAGGAGAATGTGGTAGCTTGAGCTAGAGAAGTTGCCTCTTTCCGGCAGTGGTCCTCACCCGGTGAGTCACAGACACTCTGTGACACTCTGGTCACAGGCAGCTGCAATACATGAAAGGACCCAGCACAGTGCCTGGCACGTACTAAGAAACTAGCATTCTTCAATGTCATCTTCCTTATTTGGGATGGGGCTGGTGTGGTACAGTCTATCTCTTCAAGCCAGCTTCAAGTGGCTTTTTGCAGGGTGTGTGTGAAGAGATGACCTATGCAGAGATTGAGAAACGGTACCCAGAAGAGTTTGCACTTCGAGATCAAGAGAAGTATCTGTATCGATATCCTGGTGGGGAGGTAAGATGCCCCTGTCATGTGAAGTGACTGCCTAGACCCTTGCTGAGTGTTTAACTTTAATTTGGGGGAAGGATTGAATGTGATTTGGAGGGTCTAGGCATCATTTATCTTCCTTCCCTTGGGTCATTTTGGTTTCATTCAGCTTAGACAATCGAATGCCTCATTAATTGTTAAGATTCCCAGGGATAAGGGTGACAAGGCATCCTCTGTTCAGTATGTTTTAGAATCAACACAATCATTTTTACTTCTTTTTTTCCTTGTACTCTCTCAATCCCACCCCCACATAAGTAAGTGGAGTCACCAAGTAAATATATGGGATAGGAATTATTTCCCTATCATCTTGAGTGTTTTAGGCTATTTCCTTGTCTAAGTGGTTTCCATACTCTAGGGATGTGTGAGGCAAAAGTAAATAAAACTGAATGGCAGAGGTACAGGAAACCCCTAGGAGTCTCTTGTCTCACTGCCTGTATTAATCTGTGGGAAGAAAAAACACACACACACAGGTTGAACTCACACTTCGTCTTCTTAACCTGTAGTTTTCTTGGTCTAAATATTGCTTTTGAAAGATCTGAGTTTTCTCAAGAGATACCAGGGCTGGGGGCAGTTAGCAGGTGATGTAAACTCACTGAGCCTCCAGAAGGAAAGCCAGCTGAGGAAGAAGAAATGGCCCTTAGTCTCCAAGGTCCAGCCACTGACTTGGCTGCCAGCTTGCACCTGGGCTCCTGCCAGTCTGCCCCATTTCCCTCCACAGTCATACCAGGACCTGGTGCAGCGGCTGGAGCCTGTCATCATGGAGCTGGAACGTCAGGGCAATGTCCTCGTCATCTCCCACCAGGCTGTCATGCGCTGCCTCCTGGCCTACTTCTTGGATAAGGGCGCAGGTGCCTTTGAGGGAGGGGCTGGGAGACACATCCAGTGGGAGAGGGCTGGACTTGCAGTGGCACCAGGATTCCTGGGAAACAGACCTCCCTGTCTCCGCTCAAATTAGAGTACTTTCTCCAGACAGCAGTGTGGGGCTCCCAGCAGCCACTGAGTCAATGACTTGCTGAGTTCACTCTGCTGCTACGAAAGCTTCCAATGGAGAGTGGCTGCTGCTGGTGCTCCTTGATCCTGCCTGGCTCAAGGGCCAGTGTCATGCTGACACTCCTGGCAGCATCAGGACAGTGGTTGAATATTCCCAGCCTGCCACGCTGCCTACTAGGAGGGTGGTATCTTAGGAGCAGCAGTTGTTTCTGGGTAACGGCAGTAAGAAGGTGCCGTTGACTTCTTCCATACTTCACTTCCCAATCTTCGGGAGCTCCTGGGAAGCCTGCATTGTGGATGCTGAGCTCAGCATCCTGAGCTGCTGGGAAGCTGTTGTGGTCAGACCTTATTGGCCTTTGCTGTACCCAGGTGACCCCCTTCCATTGGGCTCTCTGGCTACAATACTTCCTGTTTTTGCCTGCATGGAAGGATCTAAGATGGCCTTTTTTCCTGCCTTAGCCACTCAGAAGTTTGGGTGGCTTTGTGGTCTGGGGTTTAAGGGAGGAGTTGTACAACTCTAAGAGGTGGTCAAAGTAAGGGAAACTCATTATGAGCTCTGTAGATTCTTTCTTCCACTAACTTGACCTTACTCCATAATACTAAGAGACTTCCTTCGCCTGGTCTTTCTGTTTTCAGATGAGCTACCATACTTGAGATGCCCTCTCCATACCATCTTCAAACTTACTCCTGTGGCCTATGGTAACTATGCACATAGGGGCTGACGGGAGCTGGGAATTGAGGAAGGTCAGAATTTTCTCTGAAGTTTGTCTAGAGTTCAGCTTCATTATCCCTATATACCAGGGAAGCTCCATCAGTGCCTTCTGTTTTGAAAGGGATGTATGCATGACTGTGTGTATTGCAGAATGCGTACATTCCTTTGTGGTATACTTTCCCATAACTAAGGAATTTTCCATTGAACCTTTTTCTTTAAGTCCTCTCTTTCCTCTGTTTTCTCAGGGTGCAAAGTGGAAACAATTAAACTTAACGTGGAGGCTGTGAACACGCACCGTGACAAGCCAACTGTAAGTATTTTCCCACGATGAACACACCAGTTTCCCTGCCACCTTGAGTCTTTGAAGCTTTGACATCAAGAGTCTGGGGTTTCTTTTATGTACAAAAGGGAAACAGATTCAGAACTTACGTCCAAACGTAGTTTGCTACGTCTGAAACTGATGTTGGAATTATTTTTTTTTTAAATTAGTACCCCTTTCATGAGTCTTAACCTTGAATGTTGGCTCCTGGAAATCCAATTAAATATGGAAAGTGTTTGGCTGAAGTGAAATGCAAATTACTACCCCCCTCCAACCCCAAGTGTCCCTTTAGAAAGCAGAGTCCAGAGGAGCCTATAAGGTGGGGGTCAAGAGGTGTAGGTTTGTTCCTAGGTCTGTCCCTGGTAATCTGTGTGGTCTTCAATAAGCCCCTTCCTTTCTTTGGGTCTTTTTCCTGCTTTGGAATGTTATGCTTAAGGAGCTTCTCCCTTTTAGCCCCCTGATGCTAGGAGGCCAGGCCATGGGCCATGCCCTGTGAGGGACCCTGTGTGCAGAGGAGCAGCAGTGAGGGAAGCTGTTGTGGTTACAAGCGCATTATTAACCTGTATGAGTGAGCTTTTGGCTTGGCTTTCATTTGTGTGGTGTCACTCCATTTCCAATCAGAACAACTTCCCCAAGAACCAAACCCCTGTAAGGATGAGAAGGAACAGCTTTACGCCTCTGTCCAGTTCGAATACAATAAGGCGTCCAAGAAATTACAGTGTTGGGAGCCGGCCCCTCAAGCCCCTCAGCCCTCTCCGTGCCCAGGACATGCAAGAAGGGGCCGACTAGCCGAAGACCCAAGTCAGCATTCCGGTGGTGTAACTGTGTGTTTCCCTCCAGCCCTGGCCTCCTGCCCTTGTCACTAATCACCAAGGAGTCATTAACTTCCTCCCTCTACGCCCACCCCTGACACTTCACCATTAATCTTAACACAGAACATGAGGTTATGTGTTTATAGGACAACTTAGGCTGTTCTTCAGTTTGAAACATCTTTTCACCCAGGGGCAAGTTAGCAAATTGAGTCTTTTAGGACAGATTCTCAGATGGGATGATCTGGAGGAGGAAAAAGATACACTCCCTTGGGGCTGAGCATGCCCCACACTCTTGGATCTTCTCTCTGTTCCCTGGTGTCTTCACTAATGTCCTCATGTTGGTGAAGTGTTGGGGGATGGAGGGCGGGTGAGCAGTTGGGGGACAAAAAGTCTATTTTTCCTTCACTTTTGTCTCTTCAATGTGTGTTTTCCTCACACTCCTTACCTGACTGCTTTCTTCCCCCACTTTCATGTCCCCTCTGGATTGTCCAGTGTAATGCATGGCATTGTGGTGTCTGTCTAGGAAGGAAGGGGTGATTGACAAGAGACAAGTCTGGCCCAGTTGATGCTTTCTGCAGAGGGTCTAAATGGATCTGGACTGGAGGAGTCTTTCCTTTCCTTTCTCCCTTCCTCTCCAGCCAGGTCCTGCAAGGGCCAGCCCAGGCTACAGAACATCCACAGAATATTCTGGAGCTTGCAAGTAGACATAGGGTGAGAGTTCTTGCCTCCTTTCATGAGAAACAGTCCTAAGTCTTCGATGCCCTGGGGGATTCTGGCTCTGAGCATGTGGGAAATGTCTTGGTTTTTATTTTTAATTTAGAGTCAGGCCTGGGTCTTTTGAGGTCTGCAGAGTGGGGTTTAGGAGAGTAGGGGGGGCTCTAGCTCTTGCAGGGCTCTTAGAGAGCAGTCATGTCTTTTCTCCCATGGCTCTCAGGTTCTTTGCCAATCACAGCAACTTTTCCTGCCAAAGCCAGTATCCTCTGGGGCTGTTTAGAAGGGCAGTTAGATTCAGGAGTCACCACTGATGTTTGAGTTGCTCAAGGCAAGAGGCAGAGAAGAGTTCACTAAAACTGCTTATTTTTGAATAATTTCAGCACACTGTCCTTAAGAAGAAAGAAACATCAAAACAAAATAGTTTTTACATGAGCATTTTTTTTCCCAAATGTGGAAAAGCTTGATGATGAATTTAATCTCTCTCATTGGAGTATTCTTTTGTTCATAAAGAGAAACTATCTCATCTTGATGTCCAGAGAAGTCCTTGGAACCCTGTGGGATCTAGCTCGTAACTGTTTGTATTTCTCTATTCACTTCTGTCATTTCATTTTCTTTGTAGGGTTAAACAGAAAATCTTTAGGGAAGAAATTCTTAGCCCCTTGATGACCATGATGGCTTATTCTCTTTCCCAATTTTGCATGCAAAATGTACAAATATATGTATGTTTTTCTGAGAGGCAAGTTTAGGGTTCTCATGGGATTTTAAAAAGAGATAGGTGACTCCCCACCTTAAAGTTATCTGCTGGTCTTTTAGAGGTAACCAGTGAGAAGGAGTTAGCTATTTTCCAAGGGTGTTTTCATTTGGTAATGGAAGACTTTTTGCTGTGGTTCTCATCCAGGAGTATTCCTTAGAATCCCCTTTAGAATTGTTGAATCATAAACATGCCTGTGTCCACCTTATGCTTAATACTGACTCAGAATCTCTGGGATCTGGGTCTGGACATGCATGTATTTAAGTAGCTTCCCGGATGATTCTGATTCATAGCTCGGGTTAAGAACTCCACCTTAGGAAGTTAGGTGGAAAAATACTGGATAGTAGTTTCTCAGACAAAAGTGTCAGCCTAGGAATTCTGAATTCCTCATAGTCCTGAAAGGACAGTTCTTTGGGTTTGATGTTTGAGCAGATCATAATGTTAAATGATATAACCCCCTGGAAGGCAGGCTGCTGTGTTTTAGAGGGTTATTCTAGGTTCTAGTCCCATCTTTAACCCTTTACATTGCTGAGTGATGTGGAACAAATCACTGAATTAAATAATTGTCTCTAGATAGCAGCTGGGGATTTTAAGCACCCTGGAGAGAGGTGCAGACCCTGCAGGATGATAAAGGTTGTCATCACTGGCAACTGACTCCTGACCCTGAGTCCTTTACTCGTATGTCCCAAGTAGGATACCATAGCCAGCTTCTAAAGGCTGCTTACCTAGATTCTTCTCAAAATTGTGTCCAAGATGTTAAGTAACCTGCTATTCCTGTTTAGTGGTTACATAACATGTACTTAGTGTCTTTGTGGAGCTTTGGGCTGGTGGGGGCAGGGATAGGGGAAAGATAAACAGAAGTAGAAGAAAAGGTCCTTGTCCAGAGGAAGGTTATTTTAAGAGACAGGACATGTAATTTATAACAAATGGACATTTGCAATATAGCAACAGTCTGAGTCTAGAAGTGTTCAACCATCACATCGCTTCTCCTGACTTTTCTGTTGTCCTATGGCTATGAGACTACAAGGATTGGGGGATGGGGATGCCCCCACCACCACCAGTGTGAGAATGAGATATGGTTGGGGAGGCGTGTTTGGCACTTTTACAAGGTTGCATTGTCCACATTTGCTTGGATGGTGGCATCTGTAGCCCAAATGGGCATTCAGTCTTTTCTTCTGCTGTGAGGTGAGAGTAATTCAGACCTAATGAATGAGAAGAGGGAGCACTTTGATCCACAGACTTTGGATTAACACTGTACCCACTCTTAGCAAAAGGGGACTTCTCTAACAAGCTAGCATTGTGTTAACCTGTCATTAACCCAGCATTAGAGACAGGTCACTGGGATGTTCATTCTGGCTCTCAGCCTGCCGTTATTTCCCCACTCTCCCCTGTGCTAGTTCGCTTTCTCCAGAAGACGAGCTGAGGTGGTCTTAGCCTCAGATAGGACATGAGAAATTGGAATTTGGCAAGCAAGGGCTTCAGCATCCTTTAGTTTCTAAAGCAAGATCCCTTCAGAGAAGTCTAGCAGGAAGAAGCCAGGAGAATGTAGAATGGAAAAGAGCTCTTACTCCAAATTTTAGAGAAGTTTCAGCTCTACTTCTCATCTTTTCTCTCCTGGTCTTACTTGAATGCATGTTGGTAATCTGTATACATTACTATGACTGTGTCTATCACAAGTCCTACAAAATAAAAATGGACTTAAAAGTACTCTCTGCTGAGGCTGTAAGTTTTGTTTTGTGAGAAATAGGTAAAGACATTAGCATTTAATCTACTGGAATAAGCTGGTTGCTGTGGCTTATACCTGTAGTCCCAGATACTTGGGAGGCTGAGGCAGGAGAATCACTTGAGACCAGCCTGGGCAATATAGTGAGACCTCACCTCTAAAAAAGTTTTTTATAAATTTACTTGTCTAAAGTGGGGAAAGGGAAATTATTCTGTTTTCTTATTCTTGCTTCAAGACTATGACAGATTTGAAAGATAATTCTAAAGCAGATTTAGAGAACCTACTTCTCTTCTTATCTCCTAATCCCTAAATTGTAATTTAGCTCTTATCTGTATTGTTGTTTTGTTTTGGTAAAGGGATGATTTTTACATTGAGTTTTAAAGTAGAATAAGAAAAGCTTCTAAAAACTTGCATTGTGCTAGGGATCTGCCCTATATCTTTGCCTCTGGTGTTTCGTTGTTGTTGTTATTGTTTGTTTGTTTCCAAAGAAGTTGGAGTTAAGGACACAATATATGTGTACCCCTAGACTGAATGGGTGAGTATTCCATATGAGGATCTGGGTAATCCTCTTTGCAACCCACATTTGGTCTTCAGAGACCCTGGCATTTTGAAGAAACATATGATATAGCTGTTTGGAAATAAATTCATCTATGTTACTTTTTTTTTTCTTTTTTTTTTTTTTTGTGAGCAGGAGATCTTAATTGACAGAAACTCATTGGTGGTTGGAGTGGCCAATGGGCAAGGGAAAAAGTATCCAGTAATCAGAAGAATTGTATCTGGGTTATGTAATCTTATGCACATTCCATTGTCTTTGCCAAGCCCAGAAGCCATGTTGTGTTCATTGTTAAGAAATTTGATAGATTTACCCAGCTTTTCTATGTATTTTGACTTATTGAAAATATGTAACAACTGAGTCAGGTTGCAACACTGGTGGGGTAGAATCGACTTTCCCTGAAGGTGACACAGATATCAGAATTGTGTCCAGGGATTTAATTTAGACCCATACTGTCCAGGAGACTGTCTCTAGTTGGAGCTCTGTGCTGACTGACTGACAGACAGACTTTAGTGTCTGTGTGCTGACTGACAGACAGACTTTAGTGTCTGTGTGCTGACTGACAGACTCTAGTAGTGTCTATATGTTGACCAACTGATAGACTAGTAGGATCTGTGTGCTGATTGACTCTAGTAGGATCTGTTTGTCACTGACAGACTGTAGTAGTGTCTGTGTGCTGACTGATAGATAGACTATAGTAAAATTTGGGTGTTGCCTGACTAACGGTCTAGGGTCTGTAAGCTGACAGTCTGCCTGCTTTCTGATTGTATCCATTGAAGTGTATGTACATTATGGTAATTCTCTGTCTATTAAATGTGTCTAACAAAGAAAGGAATTAAGCACTCCACATGTTTTCTTTATAGGGGAGTTCTGTACACTATGATTTTAAATAGATATTTCTTATATAGTCGTGGCCAAATTCTCATTATTTTGTACAAGATAAAGGTTATGCATCACTTTTATGGTATTTTGTGAACTCAGCTAAGGGAATGCCTGTTCAGAGCCTGGAGTTGTTACCTTTACTTGAAGCCATCTCATCCAGTCCCCTGCTTTAGGGCAGGACTTCAGTTCCACTGTTCGTTTCTGAAGCTTCTGTGTCCCCAGCTTATCCTGTTCTGGAATGTTGTATTCCATTGGACAGGACTGCTATTTTTAGTCAGCCATGCATTTGGATTTTACGCTTAATCTAGTTAGTAAAAATGAGAAGAAAATTTGGCATTTAAAAATTGATTTTAAGGGTTGGCAAAAGTATTTTTTCCAGTAAGCCTTTCACTGGATATCTGTGACCAATATTTACCTACGCAATGTTTTTGTATCTGAATTGCTTATGTACGTTTTTTATTATATTGACCTAACAAGAAGATCAACTTATGCTGGTATGGTGATGGTTTTGCTATGGCAAAATCAAAGGGCTGATCATACATGGTGCCCTTTGGGAAGGGGGATGGTGTGGGGCTGAGCACCTCTGTGTTGAATGGGAATGGGTCAGATTGGGAAGCCTAGGAAGAGAGTTCTACTGTAGATTTCCTAGGCACTGCTCTGTTGAAATAGGAACATAAGTCTTTAGCAACATTCTGATTTAATCGGGTGACACTGATAACAAAGTATGCCACTCAGATCCATTTAAAGTGTGCATAACTGTATTTGAAATGTGTTTTTGTGTGCGTGTGTGTAGAATGGGTAAATAAAATTGTTGAGTAACTTGAACCTATCAGAAGGCTTCTGGGTTTTTTGTTTAGTATTTTCAGTTGTGTTTCCCATCCCTTCCCCACCGCTAAAACTTTGCCTCATGCTGCACAAGGATTCAGACTCAGACGAGCCAACAGAAGTTCGCACTGTAATTGAAGACCATGGTGTAGCCATGGCTCTCTTCTGCCACCTTCTGGGGAAGACAGGAAGAACATTATGGAAAGCACATGAACTTCAATAGTTGTGTGTTCCTGTTGGCACTTATGCAAGAATTAAGAAACAATTACATTTCACTGCACTGTGCAGTATTCCCATTAGCAACATGTAACTCATATTATGTATTATAAAGAAAACTTTTGGAGATTTTTTAGCACTTAGTGGACTGTTGTTCCTAAAATGTGATTTGCCCATTTCTAAAGAGATTATGGTCAAGGGTATAAAACAGCATTTAATTTTTTTTGAGACAGGAAATACAGATAGGGTTGTTTTACCATTCTCATGCCTTATTCCTTGTTACCTTAACGAAGACCAGAAGCTCATTAGAAATGCAGAATCCCAGGCCCCATCCCAGACCTCCAGAGTCAGAATCCTCATTTTACCAGGACGACCAGGTGATTCATATGCACATTTAACATTTGAGAAGCACTGTTCTAGGGGAAAAATTTCCCACAAGGTAAAATGTTAGATGCCAGTTAATGGGAAGAAGTTGATCTGCTCTGATGACTGGTTTCAGAATGGACTCGTATAACTAAAATAGTAGGGACCCTCCTCAGAAGCCAAGTAGCCCCTGACTACAGTGTCACTTTATTGGCATGGTCTTTTGGCTGACATAGCCTACACGATATCCTTCTACCAGAGGGATCCTGACTGCTCCTGCTTCATGTCTTGGGTATGTAGCTTATGGTCCAGGTCTGAAAGGAGTGCCTGGTCCAATATGGTCACGAGGTCAGCTCCTCAGGGAAAGAAGACCATGACTACGCCATTCGGGTAGTCAAGGTGTGTGTGTAGGCACGCCAGTGTGTTCATGCATGTGTATGGATGTGGGGATGGGGAGGTTGAGGGAGGAGGGAAGGTAGGGGAAGGATTCTGTTCTACTTTTATGTTCGCTGCTTGGCGGTGCTGTAATAGCTTTGTGTCTCTTCCTCTCTGGCTCATAGGCAGCAGAGACCACACTGGCTGTGCGCAGACGCCCCTCCGCAGCGTCCCTCATGTTGCCTTGCTAATGATGTGGATGTTCAGGCCTCACCTCTCCAAACGACTGGGATCTACTGAAAAGCTTTGGATGTCAGCTTCACAGAGGCTAGAACAGGAAGTTAAGTGGGAACTGGACTTTGGGGGCCACCAAAACGAGGCCTGGAGAAACGTCACCATATTTCCTCCCCTCCTGCCTAATGGGAATATCAGTTACACTGAAAAATTTAACTTCCCTGTGCCTCAAAACATTTAGCAACCTGAACCAGTGACTTTTTGTCATCTCTGTGCTGAGTTTGGTCCAAGTTGGTCAATCTCATTCTGTATAGGCATTTAACATCCTACCTGTGACTGTCTGCATCCTTTGCTGGCTCTTTTTTGCCCAAAGTGCAAATGCACTTCTTCAGATTTACTTTTCAAGTGAGAAGGTAAGAGCTGGTCTCTGCCACTGTTCCAGGTGAGCAGGCTAGAGTCTAATATACATATGCTAGCAGTTACTATTTGCCACATTGGAAGCAAGAGACAAATCACCAGGTGAATGGAGGGTCTTCTGAGAAATTCAGTCCCTAAAACATCTTTTCTGCCTTGATAGAAGAACAGTGTCAGTGGCAACCTTTTCATTTAGAGAAGTTTTTCTTGTTCCAGGCCCTTCAGGACAGGATCTGACTGCAAGACTCCCCAAAAAGGGGACCCATCTTCTAAGTTCCCTTTTATAGCTACTGTACTTTTGACTTGATGCATGTGCGTCTCATGCATCAAGATGGGGCTGATGTGGTTCTCCTGGGTGGTTGGGAATGTGGGCTAGACAGAAAAGTAGAGTGCCATTTATATCATGTGAGTAAGTCAAGAAAGCTCCTTGAGAATCAGCCCGATCAGGGAGTGTTTTGGCTTCAGAACAGGTGGAAGGAGACACGCCCCTCTGGGCTCTGTTACCATGATACAGTCCTTGAGAGAGCTGTGGCTGTGACTTGGAGGGCAGTAGTCTCCTGATACCTGCCTCTTGGCCACTGGTCACTATTGTGGTCACTGGTCTCTCATATAAAAGTGAGGGTGGCGGGGTCATGGACCAGCGCCTCAGTGCATTAGTCATTTGCTTTTCCTTACAGACAAATCAGATAACTCTTCCCCAGTGATTGTCAAATGTATGAATGTATCTCTGTAAATGTAGTTTTGACATGTCACTGTTACTGAAGGAGAGTATGGAATCCCTACAGGATATTATATCTTGCAAGGAAAGTCTATTTTTTTAAAGAATAGTATGTTTTTAGCTTTACTTTTCTTTCTTTTCCTTTTCACTCAAATGCTCACTTGCTGGGCAAAAGGGTGAGTAGCAAGAAAAGTAACGATATGTAGCTTTTCTCAAATGGTTCTTTTATACTGTGGATGATACAGGACTCTGTTACCTAAGATGTGATAAGCTGGGCTGCAGGCGGTTCAGCATCCAGCAACTAGAAGCTGCTTTTCTACGTACAAAGCTGCCTTCAGGAAGGCTCCTTACCCTGTAGCAGATGATTTTCATCTGGCTGCCTAACGCATGCTGTACTATAATGATTTAGTTGTGATATGGATTTCTCTCTGCATCAAAAAATGTCTTTTGATGATCAGACAATGTTTATATTTAGTTATTTATTCTATCCATGTAAGACATTTTTGAGTTTTCATGTCACTGTTTGCATGTATTTAATCAGAATGTAATATAATTTATGTTGTCAGGTTTTTTTCGTTTGTTTGTTTGGGTTTTTTTTGTAGAAATTTAGGTAGTTAGAGCTTTTAAGTCTAATGTCATATTAAGTTAAATTTCCAGAATGTAGATATCTGTCTTCTGTAAAAGGAAAATAATGATGTTAAGGGACAGTGAATTTTTTTTGAATACTTTGTTTCTCATTGATTTTTATTGTAAGTGTAAACCAAGCGATGCATTTCTCTGGAGAAATGTTTATCTCCTTGATTAATAAAATCATGCTAAAATACATGAGTAATATGTATTGCTTTTGTAATAAGAACATACAATAAAATTATTTTTAATTAAAAATGCAATTTTTAAGATAACACACGAAAAGATAACATTTGGTACATTATATGTATGCAAAATACTAATAACATTGTCTAAAATGTGTTTGAAACTAGCTTCTTTAAGATGATTTTCAAATTATTAGGTTATATGTATATTTCCAACTAGTGATTTTAACCAGTTCAAGTTTCATCAGCATTTCAAAATGATATCAGTAAGATCGTGACTACCATGCATTACTGACATCCTAGAGTTTCATTTATTTATTTAACAAATATTTAGTGACTACCCATTAGTTGCCAGGCAATGACTAAAACAAAGTCCCTGACCTTTGTCTAGAGTTTATTATTGGAAAGGAAAGGTTAACAGCAGGTTTGTAACCTAACCCATCTCTTTCTACTGGGGATGCTTTCCCCCTCATGAATGACCTTGACCAAATAATGTTGGATAATGGTTACATAAATGTATATGATAAAGTAACTTGGAACAATCTTTTGGGGTCAGCAGCAATAGAGATAAAATGAAATGTTCATAATAACAACAGAGGATTTCCAAATTCTTTAAGTTCAAGGGTTCTTCTGATAGAATGAAAATGACTTATGAATTCTCCAATTTGAAAACAGGTGAGAGACAGTGGTTATGTGTACTGATGAATACATTGAGCTTTAATAATCTAGCTGGTGGGCTGACAGTAATGAGGATGTGGTGTCAAGGTTTAATTTCCTTGGAAATATCTCCAGGCACTTCTGCAAGTGTTCTCTAATTCAGCCATCAAGGCACCATTTGTAAAAGGCTGGGGTGTCTGGAATCATTCTCTGGGTTTTACAGAGAGGTAAATGAGCACCATTACTGAGTCACACACCTCAACACTGTCGTGATTTTTATAAAGCCAATAATACCTCAGAACAAGGTAAATGTTAAGACCCAACAGACACATGCCACACTGTTTTAAAATGTTGCTGGTAACTTAGCAAAGATACCAGCATTAGAAAATGATTACTCAGCGAGTACTTCAGTGTAGGGTGATGGTCATTATTTGCCTTTCTCCTGTAGGTGTCATCATTACACCATTTCTTAAACCTCTCCAGGGTCTTCACTTAAGACTCACTGTGAGGAGCATCAACCTTCAGGTTCACTAGCTTGCCCTGGCTATTTATTTTTTATTTTTGTAGAAATAGGGTCTCACTATGTTGCCCAAGCTGGTTTTGAACTCGGCAGGAGGTGATGAGCCCATGGGCACTTCCTGTGGCAGTCTGACAATGGCCCATCACCAAGGTTTATGGTCTCTAGAAGTATTTTGCACCATCTAACCTTCATTCATTCTCTTGAACTCATTTGAGAATTTGACATGCTAAGGACTCTCTACCCAGAAAAAGGTTGACACATAGGTTTTGCATACAGTTTAGGGAGGTCATGACCTGAAACCCATTCTTGGACCTCAGGGTAGGAAACAGGAGCTACGTAATACTGTCCATACTCTCTTGTCCGTTTCTCTCCTTTAACATGTAAAAGAAAAAATAATCCAGTGACATGCATTTGATACTATTTAAGCGGAGGAGGGGAATATATGATGTACTGGAATTTTTTTACTGCACACTGGGATATTTAAGAACGTGGTTTTTAATGAGATAGCATCACTGTAATCATGGAGAGTAATATTTTCTTTCTCTTAAAAACATCAAAGCACGGTCTTCTTTTATTCTCATCAAGCCAATGTCAGCTGCATTCCTTCAGCCCTTTACAAGCAGAACAACTATGCTTCTGAATTCCCAAAGGCATTTAAATGCCTTTTTGATTGTATGCAACGCTCTACCTGTGAAAATCAGATTAGATTCTATAGGAGAGTTTCTCTGCAATTAAGCAAAATAATTTCAGAAGCATAGGAACGCTTGGGAAGCAGCACTGCAGCTCTAATGGGGTCTACTCTCAACAAGTTTAATGCCCTTCACCGAACATCCAGCCTACTTTCAGAGAATAACTTGTTTATCCATTTGGGTTTCCGTCATCACTGATATGTTTGCCTCTTCATTGCCATTCAGTTTTCACTTCCTAGGTTCTCTCCTCTTTCCCCCATTGTCTTTGTAGAATTTATGGATGGGAAGGGAAACTGTGTCAGAGTATGCTTTAATAAAGTCTGTTAAATATTCTTTTCTGAATTTAAATTCCTGAGTCATTTCACTCAAACTCTGTTTCAGATTAGAGTTGGTTTCAGCTGTGGATTTCAGTAAATCTAAAATAACAACTCCAAGGGCACATTGGTTCAGGCTGGTAATCTCAGCTCTTTGGGAGGCTGAAGCGGGAGGATTGCCTGAGGCTAGGAGTTCAAAACCAGCTTGGGCAATATAGTGAGACTCCCCCCATCTCTACAAAAATAAAAAATAAATCAGCCAGGAATGGTGGTGCACACCTGTAGTCCTACCTACGCGGGAGGCTGAAGTGGGAGAATTGATTGAGCCTGGGAGTTTGATGCTGCAGCGAGCTATGATCATGCTACTGAACTCCAGCCTGGATGACAGAGTGAGACTCGCTCTCTCTCTCTTTCTCTGTCTCTCTCGCTCAAAAAGAACAATGTGTTGGATTCTACTTCATAGAGGAAGGTGGCTACTCCAGTTGCAGAAAACATGTTTACACTCTGGCCAGCAGGAAGGAAGAAGGCAACAGGACATACCAGCTTCTTTTAAGGATATTTCCCTTCTGATATAACCCATAAATATATACACCTACTGTAAAGTTAAAAATTAAAAAAAGAATATTTCCTAGATTTTGCAAACACACTTATGCTTATACCTCATTGGTCAAAATGTAGTCAAGTGGCTACATACAGCTTTCATGCAGGCTGGAATATTTTTATTCCAAGTGGCTTTGTGCCAGTTATAATTAGGGTTTAGTTACCAAAGAAGGGTTCAATAGCTATTGAAGAAGTAGCAACCTGCCTTAGCAGGTAATTGAAACATTGTAGCAGGTCTGAAGGGCTATAACAAGGTGAGCAGTAGCCTTTGAGGAGTTAGGCTGCCATTGCTTTGTAAGAGAGGAAAAAATTATTTTTCCTTCTACCCTCCTAGGTTCTGTGCCTGGGACTTTGTAAATTAGACTAACAAAACAGATTGACAAAAGAAACCCAAACAATTTATTAATGTGTGCAGCACACCCCACCTGGGAGGAACCTCATGATGAGTAACTCAAAGGGGAGTTAGAGCTTAGATTTATATAGCATCTTAACAAAAGAGCAATAACTTTGTAGAGAAGTGACAAGACAAAGGAAAAAACGTTAAGTTTCCAGGGCTGCAAATTTTGAGAAGGCAAATACCTGAAAGAAACTAATGGAGAAGGTTTGTGTAGGTCTGTCTTGACACTGACTTCTTTGTGGACATAAATCTCCCTCTGGAGAAAGGACTTACAGCAGTCCTCATTCCTCAGAAGTTTCTGCTTAGAGTCATCTAAGAGATACTCCAGGAAGGCTTCTTTCTGCTTCCATTGCATCTCATTTGCCTGCAGTTCAAAATAATCTTTATGCCAAAGAGGCATATTTTAAGGTGACTTATTCTTGTCCCCTAAAACTTGCATCCATCAACTCTGATCTTGCCACAATGCAGGTCCATCTAAACTCATAATTAAAGCTTATTCTACAGTGTTTCATGCACAATTTGATTTTTAAAAATTCTTTTTAAAATTTACATTCCCATGGAATCTGCCTAAGGCTACTTTTCGCAAAGCTTATAGCTTGCAGTGAACGCCAAGAATGAGTTCTCAGAAAATTCCAGCTGAGCGTGGGAGGGAGCAGCTCCTCTGAGGAGAGTCCGCCCCAATATCTGCCCACCATGTATTCATTGAAAGGGCTTGTTAAACCACAAACATCCACCAGATGGCTTTTTGAGGTCGGGTTGTGAGACACCTGTGGCCTTGTCAAAGCACTCAAACCTCATTCTCAGGAGGCTGTTTTCAGCGTTCCTTATCACACACTCCACTCCTTGTCCTGTTTTCAGGGTCAAGGAATTATAGTCTCACGCACAAATAACATACACACAGTGCCTCAGCATTTTTCCATGCCCCAACCTCAAATGCCTTGTACATAAGTTTGAGTATGTGGCTGTGCGCCCCCCACACTTTTCTGGCCCAGGTTGTTTTGGTCAGGCATTGGGGAAACATCAACCCAACGTGTAAAAAACATTAAAAGAGCAATTTAAATCTTTTCTGAATTCTCTTGACAAAGACCAAAGGGAATCCATTCATGACACCCTGTAGAACTTCTTAAAATAGTCTTTCCTGAATTCTCTTAAAATCTTACACACACTGCAATGTGTGTGCCCTTTTTATAACTTCCCACAACTCTTCCCCCAGATTGGGCATTGCTGACTTTTATATTTCTACTCCTCCTTCCTCACCTCCTGATCTCTTCCTTTAACTACCATCTGCCCATTTCTTTGTGTTTTGTTGTTATTTGTTTTTTTGAAACAGGTTCTTGCTTTGTTGCCTACACTGGAGTGCAGTGGTGCAATTACAGCTCACTGAAGCCTTGATCTCCTGGACTCAGGTGATCCTCCTGTCTCAGCCTCTCAAGTATCTAGGACTACAGGCACATGCCACCATGCCTGTCTAATATATATATATATATATATAATTTTATTTTTTATAGAGATGAGGTCTTGCTATGCTGGTCTCGAACTCCTGTGCTCAAGCCATCCACCTGCCTCGGCCTCCCAAAGTGTTGAGATTACAGGCGTGAACCACTATGCCCAGCTTGCCCATTCCATTGTAAAGCAATGAAGCCAGTCTGAGAACAACAGTTTCACCTGATCTATTACCCCAGTTCTCCAGGAAACGATCTGGCATAGATCCAACTATCTTTTAATGTTCAAAGGAATAGAAGAGCCTGCTAATGCTCATTTATTAATTTGCCTAATTTTGGATACACATAGTAAAATATATAAGCCTGTAATCTTTATTTACTCTTGTGGTGTAAATATTCACCCATCAGGAGCCCCAGGAGGACCCTGTCCTGGAGCTGAGGGTAAGCCCTGAAGAATATGCAGCCTTGGAAGGGGAGCAGAGGGAGGCAGGAAGGTGGTGAAGGGGGAGGTGTTGGGGAGAGGAGGAGGGAGGCAGAGAGAAGAGGAGAAATTCCTCTGTCTCTGTCTCTCTCTGATTCACTCTGTCAGTGTCTCCTCTGTCTGTCTTTTGTCTCCATCTCTGTCTCTGATGCTCTTGCTCGTCCTGTGGGGAGAGAGGGCTGAGGAGGGAAGAGCGGGGTTGGGGCAGGGGGACAATGGCAGTGCCAGGTGGACACTTGTCCTTCAGAGTCCCCAGACACCCCTTCCTAAGCATCTCTATCTCTCTGCATCTATCTCTGATTCTGCCTCTCCCCCAAGACCCACCATATTACTCTTTCTCTCTCTCAATCACTCTCTGTTTCTTTCTTTAATCTGTAATTCTAAAATCCAAAAACCTTTGAGGCAAAGTTTTCTTCTAATTCATTTGACAGAAAAAACCTGACCCAAACTTTGTGATGCTATTTATTGTCTCTATAGAGCCCACTTAGTGTGAATATTTTTGTATTTTTATATTTTATGGAGAAATATTAGTAAGACAATAGTATAAGTGATATGGTTTCTAAAGTCCTATAGTTCTGAATCTGAAGTAAGCCATTAAGATGAAGAATTACTTGCAATTATTTCCTGTAATACATGTTCTATTTTATGTCCATATTTATGTAGGGCTAAACTAGATTTTCCTTCCTTTTTAAAATAATTTATTATACAAACATTCTGTATATAAATCTATAAAAGATACTGAAGAACATGCATTCCTCAAGAAGTAGAACATGGGGTATGTAAATAAAAATTATTCAAAGCTTAGGATTAGCAAAAAGAGATCACTGGAGTAAATGCTCAATGGATTCCTGGGCATTTTCTAGCAGGCCCTCTGGAGATGATCAATTCACAGGAGTATGTGACTCTGACTGACTTTATTTAAAGTTGTTTTAGAACTCTTTAAGCATAGAGGTTAATTTGCAGTAAATTTATAGGAATGCAAATGATTCTTATCTGAGAACAATGCAAATGATTCCTGGTTATAGTAGAGCAAATATACTTTGTCCATTTTGTTTTAATTACTTTCCACCAGGTAGAAAAGCCAATTGCAAATATTACAGTTTGTTACTCTGTAGGATATTAACCAGTTTTGTATCTATTGGAAAGGTCACTTCAGAATGCTTTTGACTGACTGACTATATGCATTCCTATTCCTCAAATTCTTCTTTGAACCAGTTGTAGCATCTGAATGTTTCCTCATTAATTAATGAGTTGAATTAAATCTTTGATATATATTCATCTTATATTTACTTGTGTCATATTTTTAACTTTTTGAAAATCATGTCTTAGAGGGTGCTTACACTATAGGAATTTGCATATTAGTTAAGAAAAGATAAGACATAAAAAATCATAAGGCAGCATGTGATAAATGGCAAGTGATCATATGGATTTTGGGGGCTGTGGTAGAGTTTCTGGATGACTGTTTTTTTCATTTATTTCTGCATTACTTTCATTCATTTAACAGACAACTGCTTTGCAATATGAAGCACCGTGGAAGGGAATACAAATACAAATCAGACACAAACCCTGTCCTGGAGTTAGCAGTTTCCTGTGGGAATAAAGGGGAGGAAAAAAACACCTTTCCTCTACCATATTGTATTCAGTGGCTGGGACCTGCAAATTAGACTAAGACAGATTAACAGGAGAGAAAATTCTATTTATACATGTAACTTGAGTACATGTGGGAAAACTCAGTGATAAGTAATTCAAAAAGTTGGTTAGAATTGGGGCTTATACATCATCTTAATAGGTGAAGGTGGGGAGAAGAAAGGCACTTACAAGAAAACAGATTATTGGCCGGGTGCGGTGGCTCATGCCTATAATCCCAGCACTTTGGGAGGCCAAGGCGGGTGGATCATTTGAGGTCAGGAGTTCAAGACCAGTTTGGCCAACATGGTGAAACCCGATCTCTACTAAAAATACAAAAATTAGCCAGGCATGGTAGCGCATGCCTGTAATCTCAGCTACTTGGGAGACTGAGGCACAAGAATGGCCTGAACCTGGGAGGTGGAGGTTGCAGTGAGCCGAGATCATGCCAAGACACCATCTCAAACAAAAAAGAAAACAGATTATTTTTTGGAAAGGTAAGTGGGTTTTCAGGGGAAAAGTAGGAAATTAGAAAGTTCTGTGATAATGTTTGTGTATATAAGTACGAGTGTTCTTTCTGTCTCCTTCAAGGCCGTGAAATTTCTCTGGAGAAGGAATTTGAAATATGTTTTACTCATGCTCTCCCCTCCAGGACAGACCTACCCTGAAAAGGAATTTATGGCAACCTTATCTCCAAGGTTGCTGCCTTTAGACAGATAAGGAAAGCCCCCAAAATCTCTGTTCCTTTCCATATCACTGAATCTCAAATATCTTCAGCTTAAAAGAATCTTAATGCCAAATATTTGGGGGTGGCATATCCTGATTCCTTTCAGGAGAAAGACATAGATTAATCATCACAAATAGTAATAATGGATGGGGAAGAGAAGAACATTTGCAACCTTACTGTGTCCTTAATGCTTTATTATTCTATTAAAACCTGAAATTTTGTAGGAATTTTTCCCCAGTTCCATAATTACAGCACAGAGAACCAACCAAGTGTTATAGTAGTCACAAGCAAGATGATATGGGATCCCTCAAAACAATTTTACATGCCTTAATTCCTGAGACCAAAGCATTCTCCTCACCTCTCTCTTTACTCATTTGGTTAACTCTGGACTCAGGCCAAATCCTGTCCCTGGAAGAGCCACAAAGTAGGAAGCCTGGGTACAGGCCTGGCAAGCGAGAACAATGTGTCACTGCAGGACTTTGGAGCTCTCAGCTTTGGAGTCAGTTAAGACCAGTTCCTTGCTGGGAAGCCCTAACTCTGGAGGGACAGAGACAGGTAAGGTTAGTTTACTTCCTTGAGCTTTCGTCTTCAGTGCTGCTTAAAGCCTTAGGATATCTGGTATTCAGGAAAGAGGATGAGGTAGCATTCAAAATTGTGTTCTACCTGGGCAAGAACCAGGGATTGACAGCCCGTTCTCTTTCCCCAGTGCTGGCCAGAGTTACAGAAGTTGGACTGTAAACATTGGCAACTATTGACAGAAGTCAAGGTCATGGCAAGACCATTTGGCCCATGTTTGTTGGGGAAGGATAAGCTTGCGGTTCAAAAAACTGGTCAACTGGATTTGGATTCCCAGAAACCAGGAAATTTCTGAAACTGAGTTTTAAACCTGGCAACTCTTTTACCATCCCTTTGTATTTTTGCAGTTCCTCCCTATACCAGCTTCCTTACAGCTGTTCTGATTTCCTGTCGTAAGATTTTTTCTTTTCATTTTCTCCAGGGAGGGTAAATCAATATAACCTCTTCTCTAGAGAGGAGGTGGTTAGGTTGGTCTTAAGCGGTGTTAGAAGATCTATTTTTTTTCAAACCAGGTGTCTGAGCTGGGTGAATTCCAGCCTGGGGAGAGGACTTTGATCACCAGATGTTTTTTTGGTGTGCGTGCTGTCTTATGGTTGCGTGGCGGGTTTCTGCTTCAGATGGTACGTATGTTTTCCTTCAACTCAGCTTACAGGCATTTGGTGTCCGTTTGCGGTGTTTTGAGGAACTCTGTCTAGGGCTTTAAGGAAGTTTACATTTATAATATCTTTATTCTTCTATTGAAAAATCTCAAGTTGGCCTAATGCTCTGCACTCAATAGGAGCTTAGTGTACATTTAATGATAACCCTGATCTCTGAAGTGGGTGGTTACTGTTTACTTTCCCTTTCTGTTCTGGGAGCAAAAAGAGTACCAATTTCAAAATCCTGGGAGGTCTTACTTGTTATAAACTCCAGGATCGCTATTTGGGTAGGGGACTATTTGTTTAGAAGTTGACAACTTGTGGTTGAATTTGAGTAAAATTCCTGTTATACTTTTGAAAATAAAACTTTGGAAATCCGGCCGGGCGCAGCGGCTCAAGCCTGTAATCCCGGCACTTTGAGAGGCCGAGGTGGGCGGATCACGAGGTCAGGAGATTGAGACCATCCTAGCTAACACAGTGAAACCCCGTCTCTGCTGAAAATACAAAAAATTAGCTGGGCGTGGTGGCGGGTGCCTGTAGTCCCGGCTACTTGGGAGGTTGAGGCAGGAGAATGGCGTGAACCCGGGAGGCAGAGTTTGCAGTGAGCCGAGATCGGGCCACTGCACTCCAGCCTGGGTGACAGAGCGAGACTCCGTCTCAAAAAAAAAAAAAAAAAAAAAAATTGGAAATCCGTTGGAAGGGAAGGACATGGATGTACATGGACATGGAGGAGTGCAGGAATCAGGATCAATAATCCAGCAAAAAGACATGAGAATGGGGAAATCTGATAAGGGTTCTCTGACAGCACATGATATGCCAAGTGAATCTGTTTTCTTTTTCCTTCCAGCAGAGCACTGTCCAGAACTTCCTCCAGTGGACAATAGCATATTTGTCGCAAAGGAGGTGGAAGGACAGATTCTGGGGACTTACGTTTGTATCAAGGGCTACCACCTGGTAGGAAAGAAGACCCTTTTTTGCAATGCCTCTAAGGAGTGGGATAACACCACTACTGAGTGCCGTTGTAAGTTAGATCTTTCTGTATCTTTGCCCATATTGATATCCTGTTTTACTCCTTCACATCCTACTTCCTGTAGGCTGTGGTAAAACTTTATAAGAAAACAAAAATTCTCAATTTCTAGGAGACCTCTTTTAAAGCACTCCAGTGGAGGAGCTTCTCTTGGAAGCTGTATGATCAGATCTTGATCAGTATTAATTCAGTTGAATTAACAGAACCAATTCCCTCTATGGGAAAGAAATAATTTCTTCCAGATATTAGAACTAATTTTTTTTGCTATAATTTGTTTAACCTTATATTGCTTTAAAAATGTTTATGTTATGGAAAATTTAAAATGTATACAAAAGACAGAAGAGTCAAATTCACTCATATAGACTCATCACATAATTTCATCAATTATCCACACATGATAATCTTGTTTCATGTATATCCTCACTTTATTATTTTGAAGTAAGTGCATTGTATCATTTTATTTCACCTATCATATAACTTTTGAACTGGGAATAGCTTATATTCTCAGTTTACCAATGTGATAGTTGAGATCCAGCTGACTTGCTCAAGGTCACAAAACTCATTTCTGGTATCCTCTGTGGAGATGGGTAATAATTAATCCATATCCTATTTATTACTATTATTTTTTAAAGAATAGTTGCATTAGTTCTCTTGTATACCTAGAGTACAGCACACCGATATTATTATCCTTCATTCATATAACCAAACTCATATATCCCTGTGCATTCTCTCCTGTTTGTTTCCATGCCATGGGAAAAAGCACAACAAAATAAAAAATGCTAAGTAAGTGTATATTTGGCTGGTTGAAAGGGAAGGAAATACTTGCCTCAAACATAGTCTCACTATTTTGAGCCATGCTTAATATAACAGTACAATAAACATACGATTGGTAACTTTCAGTTACGTGATTAATTACTTTCAGTTGCCAATTCATGTTGTTCTTGTGCATGACAAAGCTCTTTTGGGCTGTACTTAGGTCAATCTCCTCTTTTTTTCAATCTGCATTGATATGGTAGTACCATGTACTTCACTCAATTAAAAATGTGCAGTATTAACTCTAATTTGCTGTTTTCTCACTGAAGACTGAGGAGGTCTGGCCTTTGCTGTGTTGGGCTTCAGCTTTGCCCTTTCAGCTTATTGCTTATTTTCTTCTTCAGTGGGCCACTGTCCTGATCCTGTGCTGGTGAATGGAGAGTTCAGTTCTTCAGGGCCTGTGAATGTAAGTGACAAAATCACGTTTATGTGCAATGACCACTACATCCTCAAGGGCAGCAATCGGAGCCAGTGTCTAGAGGACCACACCTGGGCACCTCCCTTTCCCATCTGCAAAAGTAGTAAGTACAAGAGAAACCATCAAAGATCCCCAAAATACTGATTAGTAGTCTAAACTTAGACATTTGCCACATCCCTGGGATGCTTTTCTCTTTTTTTGTATCAGAGACAGGCTTAAGATCTAGCAGACAGCCATGAAACAAGTGGAGCTCACGGAACCAAATCTCACCTCAAGAGAATACATTCCATTGCAATGAACAGCATCCAAAGCACACATTTTTCCTTCTCAGATAGGGGTCCTGTCCTACTAGGTGTAATGTAGGGTAGTTTGGAGCATCGACTATTTTATTTCTTAATTTCAAGACAGTGACTTTGTTTGAAAAGTAAACACAAAACAGGGGAAAAAGATCATAACTCATCTATTGCAAAATTATCTACAAGAGGCTAAAGACCCTCTTTCTATCACTACAATTCATATCTCTCAGAGTTAGTAAATTGGGTGTGTTTATTTCATGACTTTTTCTTATGTTTATACAGACATTTAAAACAAACACACACAAATAAAATATTTAAATTAAATAAGCATTAAATGCCATTTTGTGTGTATGTATATGTATAAATATACCTACAGAAAAGGGACTTGCTATACATATTTTTAAATTGCTTTTTTTCATGTAACTATATACATGGCCATTTTCCTACACCAGTCCATGTAGCTCTATTGCCCGCTATTTAATAACTGCATATGTGTATGTCGTAATTTATTATATGGCTCTCATATTATTTTAATATTTTTGCTATTTGGAACAATGCTGAAATGAATATTTTATACACACACATATTCTTATGTCTACGTTGTTATTTCTTTCTTTTTTTTTTTTTTTTTTTTGAGATGGAGTCTTACTCTATTGCCCAGGCTGGAGTGCAGTGGTGTGATCTCGGCTCACTGCAACCTCTGCCACCCAGGTTCTAGCGATTCTCCTGCCTCAGCCTCCCGAGTAGCTGGGTTACAGGTGTCTGCCACCACGCCCAGCTAATTTTTGTATTTTTAGTAGAGACGGGGTTTCACCATCTTGGCCAGACTGGTCTTGAACTCCTGATCTTGTGATCCACCCGCCTCGGCCTCCTAAAGTGCTGGGATTACAGGCGTGAGCCACCGCACCAGGCTACTACATTGCTATTTCTATAGGATAGATTCCTAAAATGATTGCTGGATCACAGGATGCCATTATTTGCAGAATATACTTCAAATATCCAAGAAAGTCTACTAAAATATTTAATATATACTTGGACACAAAATAAATATTGAAAAAAATCAATGTTTTTATTTTCTATTAATAATTGTTAGTTGAATTTGAAATGTAAAAATAATTCTATTCACAAGATCTATATGAAAATTTACTGAAAGATATAAAACAAGACTTGAATGAAAGAAAAGACATGCATGATCCTGGATGGGCAGACTTAGTATTACAGTGCAATGCCTCCCAGGATTTTAAATTCAAAAATATGAAAAAAACATTAATTAAAGAATCTCATCCGGTAGGATACACATCTAACATTGTAAATATTTTTGGGAAAATGATGAATGATGTATACATTTGACTGGATCAAAGGGAAAGGAATACTTGCCGTATTAGATAGTAAAAAATACTACAAAGTTACTATGAGCACAATATGGCAAACTGTAGGTACTACAAATTATATATCATTAAAATAGCAAAGTATAGGTACATATAAGTAGAACAGATTAAGTCAGGAGGAAAAGTCTTCAATAGTGATGGAATAATTATCTATTTGGAAGAAGACAAAGTTAGGGCTCTAGCTCACAGCATATTCATAATACATTCCAAATGGATTTTAAATATATAACTATAGAAAGCAAAATTATTAAATCATTAAAAGAAAACATGAGATAATATATTTATTACATTGGGATGGGGAAAGCCTTCCTAAGCAGTTTCATAAAACTCAGGAAGTCATAAAGGAAGAAAATGGGCAGATTTAATTAAATTTTTAAAAGAAAAACTTCTACATACTAAAAGACATCATATTGAATAAAGTATTTGCAACATATTTGATGGTTAAAGAGTTAATGTTTTTAATCAACAAAGATCCCCTAGAGATCAGTAAGGAAAAAAACAACCCAATAGAAAATAATCAGTTGGGTAAGGACAGGCAATTCCAAAATAATGGCCCTAAACAGCACTTCTATCTCCTGATTATATGAAAGGATATTGAACATTACAAATGATTATAGAACTGGAAATTAAAATTAGATATACATCTTTTACTGATCAGATTAGCAAAAAATGAAAAGATGGATTTAATTTAATACTATTCATGACCTGAGGAAATAGCCATTTACGTCAGTGAGAGTGTAAAGTGCTATCACTATTTGGATGTATTTTGGCAGTAGCTACTAAAATAATAAAAGCCAGGCGTGGCAGTGCATACCTGCAGTCCCAGCTACTTGGGAAGCTAAGGCAGGAGGATAGCTTGAGTCCAGAAATTTGAGGCCAGCCTAGACAACACAGTGAGGCCTGTCTCTAAAAAAAAAAAGAAAAAGAAAAAGAAATAATAAAGACAGGCAGTTTAAGAGCACAAACTATATATGCTCTTACATGAGGGAATTTGGGGTTATTTAAAACTTGCATACATACTATTATATATACAGTTAAATTACATGCATATAATAGCATTTTATGTCATTAGCTTGACACAAGTTTAAAGTATTTCCTTATTTCTTCCAAACATTTTCTGGTTTACTCTCTTTTAATTCAGTAGTTTCTATCCTAGCTCTTAACCACAGGATCCCTGTCTTTTTATGTCACTTCATTATCTAAATCTAGGATGAGCTCCCTAGGTTTCTGAATAAACCAGATTCTTTCTGTTTATTCTGTTTACCACATCATCTCCTTCCGTTCAAAATTGTACTCATAAAAGTTACCAGAACTCTGGTGGACTGGAATCCCCCAAACAACTCCTGGAAATTCTTCTTGCTTTCCTCTATTCAGCCTTTGAGCTCAGTCTCTGAGCTTTAAAAAATTACAGTGTATTAACTGCATAAGTAATATTAATACACCTTTGTTGTAGAAAAATATAGAAAATAAAAGACGAAACCAATTACGTACAAGCCATCTAAGGATAAGGGCATTAAGTATTTTGGCATATAACTTTCCATACTTTTTTCCTGTGCTTATGTATGTGTAACCATGATTTACAAAAATAATATTATACATGCTCTTTCATGATCTGCTGTTTTTACTCAACCATTTGTTTAGAAGACTTTTACGTTTCAGTAAATATACACCTACATAATCATTGTTAGCCACTATTTTTGATCGACATGTTTAGTGTCCTGTGGTCTCAGAGCTGACTGGGACCTTAGAGATGATATTATTTAACCTGCTTATCTGATAATATTAGGAAGGAAGCCAAGAGGAGCAAAATGGATTTAGTGCTACATAGCTAGTGGAAGAGCCAGTATCAAGACTCACAACTCCTAACACGTCATCCTGCTTTCTTTCCACAGTTCCACAGACTCGTCCTCTTCCCTTCCAGCCATGTTCTCCCCTATTTCTTTTTCTTTTGAGACAGAGTCTTGCTCTGTTTCCCAGGCTGGAGTGCAGTGGCAGAATCTTGGCTCACTGCAACCTCCACCTCCCAGGTTCAAGCGGTTCTCATGCCTCAGCCTCCCAAGTAGCTGGGATTACAGGTGCGCACCCACGCTGGGCTAATTTTTGTATTTTTAGTAGAGACTGGGTTTCACCATGTTGGCCAGGCTGGTCTCAAATTCCTGACCTCAGGTGATCCACCCCCTTCAGCCTCCCAAAGTGCTGGGATTACAGGTGTGAGCCACTGCTCCCACCTTCTCCCCTTTTTCTGATACTCTCTTTGATATAGTTTGGATGTGTGTTCCTGCTCAAATCTCATATTGAATTGTAATCTCCAGTGTTGGAGGTGGTGCTTGGTGGGAGGTGACTGGATCATGCGGGTGGATTTCTCATGAATGGTCTAGCACCATCTCCCTAGGTACTGTCCTCATGACAGCGAGTGAGTTCTCATGAGATCTGGTTGTTTAAAAGTGTGTAACGCCTCCTCCCTCTCTCTCTTGTTCCTGCTCCTGTTATATGAGATGCCTCCCTCCCCCTTTGCCTTCTGCCATGATTGTAAGTTTTCCGAGGCCTCCCCAGAAGCCGAGCAGATGCCAGCACCATGTTTCCTGTACAGCCTGCAGAACTGTGAGCCAATTAAACCTCTTTTCTTTATAAATTACCCAGTCTCAGGTATTTCTTTATCACAATGCGAGATGGACTAATACACTCATGTTTCACAACTCTTATCCACAGGGCATGTCAGCTTCCACTTGAGCTCACACGCTTCATCTCCTCTCTCAGGGAGTTATTTCTTCAGCCTTCACCTATGGCCCAATTTTTCTTTTCTTGTACATTAACAATTAGCTTCTCTACAACTTAAAATTTCTTTCCTTGAGCTCCTGCTGTCAGATAATACTCCCAAATCCCTACTAACTCAGAAGATGGGCTGGGGGAAAGCTCTTTCCCATGGACAAATATGATTTAGAAGAGAAGGAAATGAATGAAGAACAGGTTTCCAGATCCCGCAGGTGTTGCTGTGAGGATGTCAGGTGCTGGCACAGGTGTTGCTCTGAGGCTGTCAGGTGCTGGCATAAACAGCTGCAATTAGGGGTGCTGTTCATTGAGCATGCCTGGCCCTCATAACTGTGACTTCTATACTCGTTTCTCTCAGGGGACTGTGACCCTCCTGGGAATCCAGTTCATGGCTATTTTGAAGGAAATAATTTCACCTTAGGATCCACCATTAGTTATTACTGTGAAGACAGGTAAGTGAACACAGCCTGTCAAATGCCAGATCTTGCCCCTTGGCAGCATTGTTTTTGGGAATAACCCAGTCTGTGTCCACCTGGTCATCTGATTTCCTACTGCTGCAGGATTCTAAGCTCATTCTGATTTTGAGAGCTGCTTTGGCCCTCTGCTAGCTCTCCTCAATCCCTAGAAGACAGACTGATCCTACTAAAGTATCCTACTTACCCCAATGCAAGTATCTCTTTTTCCTCTCTGCCAAGACAAGATAAATTATTTAAAATGAATGGATTTGGCTGGGCGTGATGGCTCACACCTGTAATCCCAGCACTTTGGGATGCTAAGGCAGGCGGTTTGCTTGAGGCCAGGAGATCAAGACCAGCCTGGCCAACATGGCAAAACCCTTGTCTCTACTAAAAATACAAAAATTAGCTGGGCGTGGTGGCACACTCCTGTAATGCCAGCTACTCAGGAGGCTGAGGCATGAGAATCGCTTGAACCCAGGAGGCAGAGGTTGCAGTGAGCCTAGATGGCACCACTGCACTTTAACCCAGGTGGAAAAGTGATACTCTGTTTTAAAATAAATAAATAAATAAAATGTATGGGTTTTTTGTTTTTTTGTTGTTGTTATTTTTGAGACAGTGTCTCCCTCTGTTACCCAGGCTGGAGTGCAGTGGTGTACTCATAGCTCACTGCAACCTCTGCCTCCTAGGCTCACGAGATCCTCCCACCTCAGCCTCTCTAACAGCTGGGACTACAGGCATGGGTCACCACGCTTGGCTAATTTTTTAAGGTTTTGTAGAGACAGGGTCTCCCTATGTTGCTCAGGCTGGTCTTGAACTCCTGAGCTCAAGTGATCCTCCCACCTTGGTTTCCCAAAGTGCTGGAAAGTGCTGGAATTACAAACATGAATCACTGTGCCTGGCCTAAAATGTATGTTTTTCTAAAAAATATAAATACTAAAAGACAAACATAGAAGTGCAGAAATATAAAGACTTAGTGTATAGACCCTTAAAGCCCCCTAATTAACTCAGAGTCATGTGGCCTCACTGGCATTTCGATCTCGTTATATACCTTCAATGCACTTTGCAGGCAACTCTCATATTTTTCTGATGAAAAGCAATTGCTCCTTTTTAGCCCCTTCGCTAAGATTTATTTGCAAGTGTCTCTCATTTTCTACTCCTTTTTAGAGCTTAGATGCCAGATGCCTTTTTAGGTTATTGAATGATAAAGTGCTTCTATCACTCTCCCCACCCAAAACCTGAGTGTGTAAACACCTGATTCAGAATTTCTCACTTCTCTATGTTTTATGAGTTGACTCATCACTTGGGTCCTCTCCTACCTCCAGGAAAATGGTTTTACTTTGAACTGCTTTGTAATACCGAGATAACTTAAGCATGCATTGAGGCTCAAGGGCAGGGAGGTGGATTCCATCACAGCATGAAATACTGAAATACAACTACACAAAACCAGTCTCCATTACCCAATTCAGAAAGTGGAAAAGCTAAGCCTTTTTCTAATTTCTGTTCAGGTACTACTTAGTGGGCGTACAGGAGCAGCAGTGCGTTGATGGGGAGTGGAGCAGTGCACTTCCAGTCTGCAAGTTGATCCAGGAAGCTCCCAAACCAGAGTGTGAGAAGGCACTTGTAAGTAGGAGGCTCATATCTGTCTTGTTCACAGCTGGATCTCCAGGGCCTGGCATCACTCCTGGCATATGCTCAGTATATATCTGTTTAATGTGGGACATTTTGCTTTTGAATGGGTTGGCCTTGGCCTGGCTGTAGAAGGGACTCATAAACTATTAACTCACATTTTTATAAATGGAAGTTGGAAGTTCCCATTCACTACCATCATCACAAATACCTCATGAGACCCTGTTGGTAGAAGTTGTTGTCTCATGTGCCTTATAGAGCAGTGGTTCCCAACCTTTTTGGCACCAGGGATGGGTATCATGGAAGATGACTTTTCCACGGATGGGGGTGGGGAGAGTGGGGATGGTTTGGGGATGATTCAGATGCATTACATTTATTGTGTACTTTATTTCTATTATTATTACATTGTAATATATAATAAAATGATTATATAACTCACCATAATGTAGAATCAATGGGAGCCCTGAGCTTGTTTTCCTGCAACTAGAGGGTCCCATCTAGTTAGGAGTGATGGGAAACTGACAGATTATCAGGCATTAGATTCTCATCTGGGAGTGTTGGGAAACAGTGACAGATCATCAGGCATTAGATTCTCATCTGGGAGTGATGAGAGACAGTGACAGATCATCACACATTAGAATCTCATCTGGGAATGATGAGAGACAGTGACAGATCATCAGGCATTAGAATCTCATCTGGGAGTGATGGGAGACAGTGACAGATCATCAGGCATTAGATTCTCATCTGGGAGTGATGGGAGACAGTGACAGATCATCAGGCATTAGATTCTCATCTGGGAGTGATGGGAGACAGTGACAGATCATCAGGCACTAGATTCTCATCTGGGAGTGATGGGAGACAGTGACAGGTTACCAGGCATTAGACTCTCATAAAGAGGGGTCAACCTATATCCCTCGCATGAGCAGTTCACAATAGGTTTCATGCTCTTATGAGAATCTAATGCCACCGCTGACCTGACAGGAGGTGGAGCTCAGGCAGCAATGTGAGCAAAGCAGAGTGGCTATAAATACAGCTGAAGCTTTGCTTGCCTGCCCGCTGCTCACTTTCTGCTGTGTGGCCCAGTTCCTAATAGTCCGTGGACCGGTACCAGTCTGTGGCCCTGGGGTTGGGGATCCCTGTTATAGAGCAAAGCACATAAGCACAATGCGTGAGAATTGGAAAAGTCTCTAAAATTCTTCTAGGCTCCAAAACTAAACAAACAACACTGAACAGATCCATTTTCATTGAGATTCTTCTTTTAGTTCATATTTATTACTGGGATAATATTAATAAGTATATTTAAGCCAGAAAATATAAATGATTTGCCATGTTGAAAACCCAAATCTTTACTTAAGCTAGCCTGGTTCTGAGCCCCCATTCAGAGAGCTAACTGCTGCTCACTGGCTTCAGAGTATATAGCTGGGTCTCAGTCCTTATGTTGTAACTTGTGAAAAATTTTCTTTCTTCAGCTTGCCTTTCAGGAGAGTAAGGACCTCTGCGAAGCCATGGAGAACTTTATGCAACAATTAAAGGAAAGTGGCATGACAATGGAGGAGCTAAAATATTCTCTGGAGCTGAAGAAAGCTGAGTTGAAGGCAAAATTGTTGTAACACTGCAGCTGAGCAGATGTAATAGAAATAAACCTATGAATAAATTTTCTTCTTGGTTCTGAAATTGGTTTCAGATTTACCTCTTATTGGGCTGAAATTGCCAACTGCAGTTGTATAATGCACCGTGTGTGTGTGTGTGTGTGTGTGTGTGTGTGTGTGTGTGTTGTTCTCAGAATGTGAAAAGGCCAAATGTAGTGGTTGTCTAAGGCCAGAATTAGCAACATATTATTGGAGAATAGAGGGCTTAATTTCCAGTCTGTAAGGAGAATGGAAAACTCTGATCTCAGCCGAGAGAGTAACTCGTATTTTAACATGAGACCATGAATTACGAAACCAAAACTAACCGCAACTTATGAGGCAAAAATTAACCTTCCATTTTGGAAAAGATGCTGAGAATAGTTACATCCTTAAAAATGACCCACTGGGACAGAAGGAGAGCTAGGACCCAAACTCTCCTCCCAGTCTTGCCCACATCTGGCTTATGGAAACAGGTTTCCAAATCTGCAGGAAAATTGCTTACTGCCTCTTGAATGAAACCTGGTCCTGCATGATAAATTAGAGATGGTGCAACACAAGTGAATATATTTCTTCTCTTTTTTAGAAACAAAAATTTTATATTATTTTTTACTTACAATTCTCCTTTTTTAGAGGGTAGAAGAAATAAGAATCCTAAGGCTTTTAATCAAAATGTCATACTGAGCTGGCATGACAAGCTTCTCCCACCTCTCATCCTGACTGCTACCTGAAACACGTAGGATATCTAGATAAAGTGCAATCAAAATATATAAGCCAGCTTGAAATAATGGAAAATCGCTAGGTAAAGTTATGAAGGGGAATAAGAGATGGACTCTTGAGTACCCCAGAGTCTACTAATAGACACAAGACATGTACACACGTAGCATTATTTTAGAGTGGTTAGAATGAAGTAAACATTTTTCAGACAACAGTGGGCTATGAGAGCTCGGATGAGAGGAGGTTCACTTCTGTCTGGGAGGAGGAGGCAGGAATATTGTCAAGGAAGAAGTCACAGTTATTTGGGCCTTCAAAAGTAAGTGAGAATTAGAGACAAAGATTAAAGAGCTTATTCCAGTTGGAAAGAATATTTGAGAAATGGAGTAAGACAATAATAAGATTTAAAACAAAAATTTTTTTTTTGAGATGGAGTTTCGCTCTTGTTGCCCAGGCTAGAGTGCAATGGCGTGATCTCAGCTCACCACAACCTCTGCCTCCTGGGTTCAAGCGATTCTCCTGCCTCTGCCTCCTGAGTAGCTGGGATTACAGGCATGCGCCACCATGCCCGGCTAATTTTGTATTTTTAGTAGAGACGGGGTTTCCCTATGTTGGTCAAGCTGTCTCGAACTCCTGACCTCAGGTGATCTGCCCGCCTCGGCCTCCCAAAGTGCTGGGATTACAAGCATGAGCTACCACGCCTGGCCAATAATAAGATTTTTAACCAAGTAAATTCATTCCTAGGATTAATCTAACTCGAGGAAAATGATTTGAAATTGAAGCTAATTCTTATTTGTATATATTATCTATCTAGGAGGATCTTATGAGCATTTGAAATGTCTACTCTTAGGAAAATTTTGAATAAATTATGGTACTTTAAATGTAATGCAGACCTATATGGTGATAAATATGAGGAAGTAGAAAATCTTAAAAATACAATCTTAAGTAAAAATACAATATTTAATAACAAGGGCTTATGATTGCATTTATGTAAAACCTTTATTCTTGTGGGAAAGGATTAGACAATAATAGGCACAGATAAAAACATTTGTCTTAGAATATGAAATTATAAGTGTTTATTCTCTTAAAACTTTTTAATGTTGTAAAATGAATTTCTAATAATAATTTTAGAAGGCATTGCACAGAGGCAGAAAAAATGGGATATGTTTAGGAACTTGCACATAGCCTGGACTGGCCTAGATGAAGCATGGAAATTGGTGAGAGAGAAGGTGGCTGGAAAGATAAGTCAAAGCCAGTTTATGGAGGGTTTTGAATGACGTGCTAGAGAATATACACTTGTTTTTGGTAGGCAGAGAATATACATTTGTTTTTTGGCAGTCAGACCATGAAGACATGGAAGCCTTGCAAACAAGGAAATAATAAGGACAGAACATAAAGAAAGATTTCTCTCACAATGTTGGTTGTAGTATTGGTTGATGAGGGAAAAGAACTAAGAGAAACCAACGAAAGGACTCCTACAATAGTCCATATGGGAGGCATTATCAACCTGAACTGGTTTGGTGGCAGCAGAAATGAAAAAGCAGCAGCAGACACGAGAGGTATTGAAAACTTGTATCAAAACAACCTGTCAACTAATCAAACATTGAAGGGTGAGGGAGAGGAAGAGTTCAAAAGTGAATCTGAAATTTTATTCCCGAGAACCAGAGGTCAGAAAAAGCTGGGGTCAGAAAGTGAAGCTTGTTGGCCGGAAATGAGAAATTCCTCTTTGGATGTGCTGAGAGTGAAGTGCTTGCAAGATGTCCAGTGGGGGAAAAAAAAAAAAAAACCTAAGAAAGTAAGTCTTGAGTTTCGGAGAGTAATCAGAAATAATAATGTAGTGCTGGCTAGTCTTCTTACTGATAATAGTTAAAGCTGTGACAGAAGGCAAGATCATTAAAATTGCGAAGATAATTTTTTTTTAAAAAAAGAAGAGCCTGAGATATATCTATATTTAGGAATGAGAAGGAGGAAGAGAAGGTAACAATAACTAAGAAAGAGAAATTAGTTAAGTTAAGGGAATCAGGTAAGTTTAGTGTCATGGAAGCCAAAGGAGAAGAGAGTTTCAGAAAGGAAATGATCAGCAGTGACAAAGGCTGCAGACAGATCCTAAGAAATGAATTAAAGATATTTTGGACTTGGACCTAAGGGCGTGCCTCAGAGAGACATGTCAGTAGAAGAGTGGTAGAAGCCAGATGGGAAAGCAACAGGTGGAGTGATGAATGAGAAAGAACAGGCAGGTAGAACAAGTCACACCTTTGAGAAGTTCAGCATCACACTAAAGAAGAAAGGTGGAATTTGAGGTATTGGCAAAATTGAAGGGACATTTCAGGATGAGAGATGCATTGAAAATGAGGCAGGAAAAGAAGAAACAATTCTCCTCGGAATGAGGAGTGAATAGGAGGGAAAATTTGACATTGATGAAGCTAAGGTAAAATGATTTTTAGTAAAGTAGGAGGTAAGAGCATCTGCTGAGAGGGAATGTGACAATTTGGTGACCTGGAGAGAAAAATCTGCAAGAGTCACTGTGGAAAGTAAACGAAAGGACTTCAATACATTGGAAAACGGTACTTTAAAGAAATAGCAGCTTTAAAGGTGATATTTCTTCCAATTTAGTCTCAAGACTGTGCAATCTGGAATCCTCCTCTATCTTCATTCTGGTCAAATCAGTGTCTCACCTTGGTGACCTAGCGCATGGTTTCTTTACATCTAATATCCTTACCACTTTTATCTAATAATTTCTACCTTTTATCCAAATCTCACATCTTCTGTAAAAACTTCCTTGATTAACTCAACCTGTTGTAGTTTAGTTCCTTTTCTGAAACTCTTCTGGGACTTTTAGTATTTATTACAGAAAAAGTGAAGTTCTCAGAAAGAATTGCCTTTTAATAGCAATCTTCTGAGCACACAAATCTTAACCTTGAGGATTAGTAGCTTAATTGGACAATGTAAGTGCTTGTGGTCTTTTTAGATCTATGCGAGAGGAAACATGGCCGGTCCTTCATTGCGTTCTTCTGAGCGCACTGGATAGATCAATTTTTGGAGGCCCTCTGGTGCCTGACATGTAGTAGCAGTTAACATTTGCTGAACTCCAAATACGTTCTAGATAACTCAGCACATAGTGGAAACCCAACGCATGTTTGAAAAATTCCCCACCTTTTGTAATTCCTTGGGGTGGGATAGAGACGAGCTCTGGGCAAGAATATCAGTTTTCAAACTCCAGGAAAGCATACTGGACCTAGTGTCATGGAAAGTGGATCATTTTTGCGGAGGCTCTCTGAACCTCGCAGTATCCAAGGTTTCCAGGCTAGCTGGACTGTGTCTTGCATAACCCTTATGTGTTTATGAAAAGAAAAAAGAATTCTGGCTTCAAATTCAAATTACCTTTCCACTTAGGGGAAATGGTTGGCAGAGGAGAAAATAAACGATTGCGACATGTTACGAAGAATGAGGACTAGCAAAGAGGAAGGAGCTTAGGTAAACAGTGCTGCTTTATTTCTGCTGTTAATCATTCATTGGGCCCGTCAAAAGTTTCTGCCCATCTATTTCCATCAACCGTCCTTGACCAGCCAACCACTGGTCAAGGCTGAAATTCAGGGACTTTTTGGTGGAGCAATTACCAGTCAACTTCAGGGTATTATGATAAACTCTGATCTGGGGAGGAACCAGGACTACATAGATCAAGGCAGTTTTCTTCTTTGAGAAACTATCCCAGATATCATCATAGAGTCTTCTGCTCTTCCTCAACTACCAAAGGTCGGTGGACTACTAAACCCTTGGGGAAGCTTGGAGGAAAGGCTGGTGGTTTGGCCCTTTAAGGAGTGCAGGATTAGAAGGATAAAACAGAGACAAAAGTTTGGAGGTGTTTTCGGCAGAAATCTTTTCAGGAGCACTGTATTAGGGGATGTAAGACTTGAGACGTACTTTAAACCCTATCTGAGCCTCAAGTTTTAAAAATTATAAATGGAGGAATAATATTGCATTCTAATAAAATAAGCTAAAGAAGAAGAGGTGTAAGGTGTTGCTCTTGTTACTGTATCTAAAAGACAGATGTGTTGGTTTGTTGATCTTTCACCACCTTCCCACATCAGAGTTGAGGCAAGGGGTCAATCAGACTTTTCAAAGGGTTCACAGGAAGCTTGCTTTTCTTAGTCTACATTCTGAAAACTGGGGCCATTTCTATTTTGAGATTTGATTAACCACTCCAAATCTCCTCCACCACTGACAGCAAAGATGTTTAGATTTGGTAATAAGGAGGACACTGGCCAGCCTCCAGTTGGTCTCTGAAGCTAGCAGGCTTAGTCGTCCTCATCTTCTTTACTTTCTTAATTTGACGATGCTGATAACCCTTCCTTCTTGAAATTCTCTTCTTCCTTGGTTGGCCAGGATACAGTACCATTCTGATCCTCATTTTAATTCTTCAACCACTTATCTCTTTGCTGATTCCTATTCTATCTCTAAATATGGTAACACCAAAAGAATAAAAAGTAGACTACAGAAGAGGCAGAAGCATCAAAGAAGGTTGGCATTAAGCTTAGAGATATGTTTGAATGTAGTATGAGCACAGAATAAAGGGGCTGATAGAAAAATAAAGAGATTTGGCCAGGTACGGTGGCTCACTCCTGTAATCCCAGCACTTTGGGAGGCCGAGGCTGGTGGATCACCTGAGGTCGGGAGTTCGAGACCAGCCTGACCAACATGGAGAAACCCTGTCTCTACTAAAATTACAAAATTAGCCAGGCATGGTGGCACATGTCTGTAATCCCAGCTACTTGGGGGGCTGAGGCAGGAGGATCATTTGAACCAGGGAGGCAGAGGTTGGGTTAAGCCGAGATCGTGCCATTGCACTCTAGTCTGGGCAACAAGAGTGAAACTCCGTCTCAAAAAAGAAAGAAAGAAAGAAAAAAAAAAGAGATTCTAGGAAGGGTGGGGAAAGTGTGGGAGCCAGTTCTTTCTGGAGTTTGTAAGTGATATAATTGAGAGCCCAGGTATAAGGAAGAAGACACTCAGCCCAAGACTGGAGAAAAATACTATCCTTTCACAAGGTATCTGCATTTTAAAAGGGGGAAGTTAGACAAAATAAATATTAACTTAAAAAGTAACTTCTCATGGAAGGAGAAATTTGAGGACTAAAGATTTTTCCAGTGACTCTCAAATTGCACTGCATTGCTAAGTGCTGATAGTATTTTTCACAAGGGACCCGCCATGCTGACTAAAGTTCTTGAGTTGGTTCCATTTCTGCAGGAATTTAAAAGATGAAGTCCTTGAAATATGAAAGTTGGCTAGAGTAGTCTCAGCTTTTCAGTGAGCAGTTACAGAATTGCAGAATTTGTTCATCTAGGTTTAATGTCATTATTTTAGAGATGGAGGGAACTGATATCCAAGAAGCTGATATAGCTTCTTCAAGATCACAGACTTAGACTGTGGTATTGCTGGAACTCCAACTTGGGTCTTCTCAGCTTGCATTCCCATACTCTGTGGCCAGCTGGTTTCTGCTGAGGGACCACCAGGAGTAGTTATGGTGAACTGCAAATGCCGTAGTTGGAGAAGAGTTAGGTTGCATCCTGATGGTTTGTTAGGGAAGTCTAGTCACTGTATTATCTCTCTTCAAAACTGACAAAGCATTTCACACACATTATTTCATTTGGTCCTCAGTAAGACAGTCATTCTCACTCTAAAGATAAAATTAAATTGACTTTCATTCCTTTTAGATTTATTATTGTTTATTCTGTCTTATTCCTTCCTCCGTGTAAGTTTTTTTTTTTTTTGAAACGGAGTCTCGCTTTGTTGCCCAGACTGGAGTGCAGTGGCGCAATCTCTGCTCACTGCAAGCTCCGTCTCCCGGGTTCACAGGCCATTCTCCTGCCTCAGCTTCCCGAGTAGCTGGGACTACAGGCGCCCGCCACCACGCCCGGCTAATTTTTTGTCTTTTTAGTAGAGACAGGGTTTCACCGTGTTAGCCAGGATGGTCTCGATCTCCTGACCTCGTGATCCGCCTGCCTCGGCCTCCCAAAGTGCTGGGATTACAGGCGTGAGCCACCGCACCCGGCCTCCTCCGTGTCAGTTTTAAGCTAGTTAAATTCTGGTGCTCAAATTAGGTCTTTCTAAAGGCAGTGAAAGAAATCTCTGCGAAATAAGGAGGAACTCTTTTCTTTTCCTCTGCATCTGCAAAAAAGCAGATGATAATCTGCGTGACAAAACTGACCTTGCAAATTTTTTTTTTAACAAAGGAGTCACGGGGTTATATAGACCAATTACAATACCACGTTAGAGATGGAAAGTTGAATAAACACCTTCCTTGTCTTCAAGGAATTCACAATGTATTTCGGGAGGCAAAAGCAAATAGATAGTTAGGATACAAAACAATGCTACAATTAAGGTATTAGCCAAGTACTAGAAGAACAGAAAACACTGGCATTTCATGATGAAGTCAGGCAATGCTTCACCAAGGAGGTGACATTTGATCTGAATAGTGAATAAAGGAATAGTGAGTAAAGGAGAAGTTGGAGGTAAGAGCATTAATGCATGAGAGACATTAACTGCAAATGCTTGCAGGTGTTTTTTAAAAAAATCCTGGCTGTGTATGGTGGCTCACGCCTATAATTCCAGCACTTTGGGAGGTCGAGGTGGGAGGTTCACTTGAGGCCAGGAGTTCAAGACCAGCTTGGGCAACACAGTGAGACCCCTGTCTTTACAAAAAATTAAAAAATTAGCTGGGTGTGTTGGCACGCTCCTGTGGTCCCAGCTACTGGGGAGACTGAGGTGGGAGCATCATTCGAGCCCAGGAGGTTGAGGCTGCAGTGAGCTGTGATTGCACCACTTCACTCCAGCTTGGGTGACACAGAGTGAGACTCTGTCTCAAAAAAGAAATCCAGAATGTTTTTGGGGAAGGGTAAGTGCCTCCTTGAGACTGAAGCATGGTGTTCTAAGTGAGAAATGATGGGAAAATTGGGACAGATAGGGGAACCTATGGAAACTGGGAAGCATGAATGTTTTTAAGCAGAGTAACAACACGTAAATTGCTTTTTAGGGACATAATGGCATCAACATGGAAGCTGGCTTATAAATGTTTGAAGGCTTTTGCAGTGGTCTAGGGTGAGGGGAAGGGAATTATAGGAACCCAAACCTGGACTATGGAAGTGGAATGTAGGACAGAGTGGCAGATTCTGGTGCTGCTGCTATGACCAACTTGATAGGACTTGACGACTCTGAATAGTGCAGGGAGGTGAGACAGAGGAGGCAATAATGACTTGGATTTCTAGTCTGGGAGGCTGGGTGGAGATTGTCACCTTCACTGAGACAGAAAGCACAGATATTAAGTAGTGTTGGAGGAACATAGTGAATTTAGTTTGAAACACGTTAAATTCAAGGTGCCTGGGAGATACAAATGAAGTGATCGGAAATACTGATTTGAACCTTGGGAATTTTAACTTAAATTATTATTATTATTATTTTTTGCTTAAATGAGAAATCTAACAGAGTCAAAAAGTTTTAGTTTACTTTCAAGGTTGCAGATAAAGAGGAAAGTGTAATAATTATTTCTGGATTTGGCAAGGAAAACTCACAAGCACTTATAACTTTCAGTAAACAGAAATGTTTATTTAAATATTATTCCAGAAAAAAAATTCACTAAGATAACCAGTCAGAATTACACTTTTCTGAGGTTAAAAGTTACTGTCATGTGGCAGAGCAATCATCTCTAAAATCCAGGAACGACTCCTTTGTTAGAAAAAACATTTGCAAGGTCAGTTTTGTCACGTAGATTATCATCTGCTTTTTTGCAGCTGCAGAGGAAAAGAGTTCCTCCTTATTTTACAGAGATTTATTTCATTGCCTTTAGAAAGACGTAATTTGAGCACCAGAATTTAACTAGTTAGCAACCAGAGTAAAGAAGACAAGCCTGAATAGCTTAAAACTTACACGGAGGAAGGAATAAGACAGAATAAAATAATTATTAACAATTGAATTTATGGAGCATGGAAGTTTTTGCATGAACCAGAGACAATTAGGCCCAGAGGTCTGTGGGTGATTCATTTTATTTATTTATTTATTTATTTTTGAGACAGAGTCTCTCTGTTGCCCAGGCTGGAGTGCAGTGGTGTGATCTCCACTCACTGTAACCTTTGCCTCCCGGGTTCAAGCGATTAACCTGCCTCAGCCTCCTGAGTAGCTGGGATTACAGGGGTGCACCACCACACCCAGCTAATCTTTGTATTTTTAGTAGAGACGGGGTTTCACCGTGTTAGTCAGGCCGGTCTTGAACTCCTGACCTCGTGATCTGCCCGCCTCAGCCTCCCAAAGTGCTGGGATTACAGGCATGAGCTACCGCGTCTGACCTGTGGGTGATTCAGGTATGATGATTAAAGTTATGGATGTGGATGACTTCCTTTCAGGAAGATAGTTGAGGGCAAGGGAAGACAAAGCCCCAGGACAGCCCCAGAGGCCCCAGCATTCCTCTGCTGTGCATGACACATTAGATCTCATTGTACCAAAGGCCACAGTGGAGACCAGATCCAGGGCTTCTAGCCGGAAGTTCAGTGGATGTTCCTCTGCACTGGGGTGTAATTAAAGTCCCTGGTGATGCAACCATTTATTGCAATTTTAAATCATTATGATGACAATGTTTTGACGTCCAGGAGTTTGGCTTCTGACAGAGTGACATTCCAATGCCAATTCTATGAAACTCTTCCCTATAATTTCTTTTGAATGTTTACTACGTGCTGTCCACACACCATGCCAAGCCCCTCTCAGAAATTCTGAGATATAATTACAGTTATCCTTCTTATTTTATAATAAAGGAAACTGAGGCTTAGAGGAGCTGAGTGTTTTGTCCATGGGACTCGGTTCCCATGTGGTAGAGCCAGGACGCCAACTCACATGTTCTGGGTGTGACTCCAGAGCCCATGCCCAAGGTCTTGGCCACACTGTCCTCCTCTGTCCCTAGCTCTGTGGCCATGGCCTAGGTGTGAGGATGAAGTAAAGGGAGTGAAATAACTTCCTCATCACAGTGTAGGGTCTGCATTTGTCTGTATCTCCTGTCATAACCTGTGGAAGGAGGAGAACCAGTTTTTGCTTACTGCTTCCCTCCTTCACTGTCCTCCCTTGACTAGTTGATGATATGATGACTTCGGTTTAAGAATGGAAGAGCCTAGAGTAAAATTATTTGGGCCAGTTCTCATTAAAATACAGGTGTTTGCCTTGCTTTAAAATCAGGTAAAATCAGTCCTTAACAAAGCATACACTGTAAGGGGAGACACTGATATGGCACAGTACTACTTTTCTTTGGAACACACGTTATCACTAGGAGCTTTTGGATTTAAATTCAATGCACATTTTGTGAGCACTTTAACTTCATGAGGCGCAGGCTAGGTACTATTGTGGGGCAGAAATAAATGGGAGCATACTCTGTCATTTCAAGAATCTTGTGGTTTAGTGGTGAAGGCAGACTTCAGATGTGAGTTACAGACCAAGTCTGAATCAGAGTTATAAATACAAAATTGTACTTGGTATGTGGAGGCTTGCTTGGATAGGAGGGAATGCTGGAGAAGGGACTGGCAGAATGAGTAGGAATTAAAGAGGAAAAAGAGAGAGGGTAGATGATGTGGACAGGAATGGGAGATAGGAAAGTGCTGGGAATGGTAAGGAATTCTGGTTGTCCAGGATAGCTGGAGCCTAAGGGGTCAGACCACAATACCGAAAAGTTAGTCATCAAAGCCAATTGAGTGAATGCCAGTACTTGAAGGATCAGTTCATAGAAATAAATTTGCTGAATTTATCAAAGTATCAATTTATCTAACATTGTTTCAAGAAATATTCATTTTGGAGGCCAGGCATGGTGGCTTATGCCTGTAATCCCAGCACTTTGGGAGGCCGAGGCGGGAGAATTGCTTGAGGCCAGGAGTTTGAGACCAGCCTGGGCAACATAGTAAGATCACATCTCTATTACAATTTTAGAAAAGAAAAAGAAAAAGAAATCATTTTGAATATTCAATGAGTATAAATATATCCTTTTTGAATGTAGCTAATGAATACATATTTTAGCGGCATTTAAGATATTTTTCTTCAACTTCTTGAAGCTAATGATTTAATCTTATGGTTGTATTTTTGTAAATATAGTCATGAATATTTTTCTGAACATATTCAACATATATATTTTTCTTGTGAATGTAATAACAACTGCAACAATTCCTAGGGGAAATTTCCACTTTCTACTCTTATCCTTTTGACTTTTCATAGTCAATTCTATTTTGCCACCCCACTGGTGTTTTTAATCTCTTTCATCAATTTCACTGAAATTCAATAAACACAACAAATCTACTCATTGTCAAAAATTGAAGAAACTTTTTCCCATAGTTTTCATAGTTCATAACATATCTTATTGGGTGGGAGAAATTTGTCACATTTTATGAATTTCACAGATGATGAGTGAGGTGGTTTTCATGATATGCAACCTGCCTGGCTCTCAGCTGTCTCCAGCTTCACAAGATTGTGAGGGCAGAGAGGAGCATAGAGTTAGGAAGGAGGATAATGGGAAAAAAGAGGGGGAAACTGAGTAGAAAGGGGAAGTATGAAGGCCCAGAATGTTGGTCCTGGCTCCTCCCAACCTCTCTAGACCACCTGGATTCATTCAGTACAAAGTCTGTGAACACATTTCCAGTAAGTGACTACAACTGGTAAATTGCTCGTTAGGTGAATTTACGTATTGGCAGAATTGCCCCGGTGGGGATGTATAGAGCTCATGGGACAGGACGTGTGTGACATGGGGTTCCCACAGCTGACAACAGGTGGAGGGATGGCTTCATCAGAACTAAGTTTTAGAAAGAGAAGAAGCTTATGTGAGTCTTTACTCAATGAAGAAATTAGACTCCACAAAGTATGAAGGGCACTATAAACTTCCCTTCTCCCACACAGTTTCTCTCCAAGATGTTTCAGTCCCACATTATGTAAGACTGTCCCATATTACTGAGACCAGCTTTATGTTGAGGGACTGAACATTACCTTAGATATACATTACATTACATTACATTACAGTCCTACATTATGTGGGACTGAAACATCTTGGGGAGAAATATTGATTGAAGGGACTCCCTTTACCTAAATGTATATGGGCTTTGTATGAATTATGGATGCATGAGAGCGTCCAACCATCTGGATCTAACAAAGATGTCAAAGTAAAGGATGAAATTCACTATTTTATGGGAGTGAATTTGGTTAACTTCATATATTCCTTTGAAGACAAGGACTATTTCTTTTCTTAATTTCTTTTTATTTTTATAGATTTACAGTACAGAGATTTTTCAAAAAATTAAAAATAGAACTCCCCTTTGATTCCCACTATTGAGTATCTACCCAAAGGAAAGGGACTTTTTCCTAATGCAAACTTAGGATATGTTGTGTTCTCCAAAGGGAATGGGAAGTGGTGATGAAGATTAAAAAAAAAGTCCTTACTAATTTTGCTTTAAACAAGTCTATATAGTCTGATTTAAAAATAAAAGTGCATTTGCCATGTATATTTTTCATATATGTATATGTGTGTGTGTGTGTGTATGATCATTTTTCAAAACTGCAAATTGCTTCATGGTTTATTGCCTTTGTCAATAGTTCTCACAAGGAACTCCCAATACTTCTATACGGCGACTCAACTCTTTCTCTCTATCCCATCATTTTCCTGCCTTTTTGTTTTGTTTTGTTTTTTTATGTTTGTACCTTTCCTCTAAGTCCTCTGTCATTTCTTTGTTAGATCATCTGGCCAATTGCAAGTCTTCTCACTCAACCTCCCTGTTTCTTTCCTCTAATCCCTTTAATCTATCTTGTGCATGTCTGCCATAATGATCTTAAAGCATAATAATTGTGTCATTCCTCAGCTTAAAAACAAACATTCACATCAAAAACAAGCACTTTTATTCCCCAAGGAGTAAAGTCTATGAATTTCCTAAAGTTGACATTTACATCCCATTCAGACACATCTGTAAACTGTCCCTTCTCCATCTCAGACATTTAGCCAAATTGGAATATTATCTATTGTTCCCTCAACATGCCCTGCATCCATTCTGCAGTGTCTTCAGTATACCTAGTGCAGATGCAGTCTCCTCTGCAAAGCCCACTCCCTCCCTCCACTTGGAATCAATCTCTCTTCTGAGCTCACAGCTTCTGCAGAGGCCAATCCTTATTGTCTTGTGCTGTAACATTTGTGCTCAGGGGTTTTTTTGTTTTGTTTCCACTCCAGGCTGTCATTTCCTTGAAGACATGGATCCCATAACATTTATTCTAGTGCTTTATGACAAGTTGGAATTCAATGACTATTTATTAAATTGAGTTCTTTCAGCAGAAAAACATCAGCGAAGCAGCAGGCCATGCACCCCCCAAAAACTCCATCTGGGGCTCTTCATAGAAAAAGGAAAATGGCAGCCTGGCCCTTCTCCAGGCTGTGGAAAGTCTCTGATCCAATTCTCTTCCAAATGACCTTGATCGCTGCTCTGTTGCCTGCTGTTCTTGGTGAGTAGTGGGAAACAAGCTCAGATCAGCAACAAACAATGAAGATCATCTGTGCATTCACTTTTAAGGCTAAAAAAAATGATGACTGAGCTTCTAGCAGAGACCCAGCTTCATCAACAAGTGGTTTATTTGACAGGCTAGAACTTAGGGAAATTTGCTTTACACATAAAGGAAATAGTGTTCTAGACACTTTCCCCTAGATTTTTATTTCTCCAGGAAAGAATTTCTCTCCCAACCATCTATATGGATGATAATATGGACAGATCTATATTATCTATTACTATGACTAAACAATTTCCAGTGTTTGTGGGTTTATTCAGGGGGTGCTTAAAAAGTAAATCAGCCTGGTATTTAATTCTTGCAAAAAAAGCAAAGTTAAGATTTTTATGCTTCAAGGGCTCCATGCTTCTTCCTCCATATCATTCAAAATCAAACAGATGTAAAAAAAAATAAATTAAAAATGTTATTTTTACCCATTTCCCAGCCACCCTGTTTCCCTTCCCTGAGGCAACCAATGTTATATAATGTTATTTGAATACAATAATATGTTTTTGTTGAGGCAACTTGTAGTGACTTCTGACTTTGCACAGATGCATTTGAGTCAGCAGATATGGGGAGTCAGGTTGGTGAAGTTCATGTCTTTCTTCTTTTTCAGATAAATTCTCCCATGTGTAGTAGAGAAGGGAAAAAAATTCTGCCTTTTATCATTATTGTTTATTGTTATCATTGTCATTATCATTTGTGAACAAATATATATTACTGATCACTCACTAGGTGTATTGAACAGAGAGTATAATAGGAGTTATGATTTTTCTTGACTAGAGGTGAAAAGAATGATCCCTGCTCTAAACATCACACTACAGAAACAATAAGATGCTGTGTCCCAAGGTATAAGTTTTGGTGCTCCTTCTCATTTTGGTGTCCAGGCAATTGTGGTCCTCCACCCACTTTATCGTTTGCTGTCCCGGTGGATATTACGTTGACTGAGACACACTTCAAAACTGGAACTACTCTGAAATACACCTGCCGCCCTGGCTACGTCAGATCCCATTCAACTCAGACGCTTACCTGTAATTCTGATGGCGAATGGGTGTATAACACCTTCTGTATCCGTAAGTATCAACATTTATTTTTTTCCTTTGCTTTTCCTATCTTTGGAAAGTTGTCTCAGAAACTAAATTTTCTGAATCTTTAGTCACTAAGAAGACAGTTTGTCAATTACTGATTTCAATGTACATACTTGCGGCATTTTTTGAAAAACAAAGCAAAACAGAAAAATTAGGGGTAGTTAATTCCATTGAAAAATAACTCTGTTCTTTTTTTTTTTTTTTTTTTTTTTTTTGAGACGGATTCTAGCTCTGTCTCCCAGGCTGGAGTGCAGTGGTGGAATCTTGGCTCCCTGCAACCTCTGCCTCCTGGTTTCAAGTGACTCTCCTGCCTCAGCCTCCTGAGTAGCTGGAATTACAGGCGTGCACCACTACACCTGGTTAATTTTTCTGTTTTTAGTAGATACAGGGTTTCACCATATTGGCTAGACTGGTCTCAAACTCCTGACCTCAAGTGATCTGCCTGCCTCGGCTTCCCAAAGTGCTGATATTACAGGTATGAGCCACTGGGCCTGGTTAGAAGTCTATCCTTTATAAAGTAATCCACCAAACACTTCTTTCAAGAAAAGAACCACAAATTTCATTATGATCTACTGAAAATCAGATTCACTTTTTAAAAAATTATAAAAAAGGTAGGTGGCTAGAAAGAGGCAATGCAGTTTTCAAAAGAACCTCACTCAAAATATTTGCTGTGTTTTGAAGAAAAGTTATGATTCACTGTCAGTTGGGAATGCATTCTGTGATGTTTTCCAATAGTAGGGGTATACAATCAATACTTTCTCTTTTTCGTTCCTTTTGTGACATGCATTTTTGAGTGGCCTAGGTTCTAAGTACATGCCATAGACATAGAATGAAGCAAAGCTCTCCCGTCCCTGGTCAGCTTATTAAGTCCTGGACCACGTGTTCTGCTACTGCAATTATTTAACTGGTCATTTTTCTCTATTGGTAAAATGTACCAGAAAAAAATGGGATCAAATTTTGTATTAATTTTGAGGTGAGTCAGGGTTAGAAATAAGTTTGAATCTAAATCTCTCCGTGTTTCTGGAAGCAGAGGTGAACCTTGGTTAATTTCTTTTCTTTTCTAATGCCATATCTGTGAGTACTTGGAAGTACTAATCAGCATTTAAATTTTTCTCCCAGACAAACGATGCAGACACCCAGGAGAGTTACGTAATGGGCAAGTAGAGATTAAGACAGATTTATCTTTTGGATCACAAATAGAATTCAGCTGTTCAGAAGGGTGAGTGTGAGGTAATCTATGAACAATTCTTTTATATTTATTTAAAAAATAGCTGAAGTGTTCGTATATTTCAAAATTTAAAATGGTGTAAAAAGATAGACGTTGAGAATTCTCATTTCCATCCTATCTCCATACACCCCATTCCTTCCCGTCCTCAAGCAAAGATCTATTTTTATTGGTTCGTATGTATCTTTCTAGTGTTTCCTTATATAAATACAAGCTAAGAAGTTAGCATATATTCTTATTTTCCCCCCTTTCCTCTAATGAACCTAGTATTGAATCTTGCTTTATTGTTTACTTATCAATGTATACTGGAGATATTTCCATGTTTGCGCATAGAGAGTTTCCTCATTAATTTCTTTTTACAACTGCATAGAATGTTGTTGTGTAGTTGTGTCATGGCTTTGCCATCCTTGTGATGGATCCGTGGATGTTTCTAATCTTTTGCTATTCTGAACAATGCTCTGAAGTATTCTCTTGTATGTGTGTCATTTTATACATACGTAGTTACATCTGCAGTGTAGCTTCCTAGAGGAGGCCTCTCTGGCTCAAAGAGTATGTATATTTGAAAATTTAAAAGATATTGTCAGACTGCTTTCCCTAAGGGTTTCATGGTTTTGCAGAGTATGTAAATGTCTGTCTCTCCATAAACTCTCCAACTGTGTTGTCAAACTTTCGAAAACTTGTCAAATTTTTGAATTTTTCCCAATGTAAGAGGTGAAAATAAAATCTCACTATAGTTTCACTGTACATTTCTCTTATTGTCAGGGAGGTTGAGTATATTTTTATATGTCCAGGGGATTTTTGTATTTATTTGTGCACTAGTTAGCATGTCTGATGCCTGGTTGTTGTTTTTTTTTCCTTAACTTGTTGAACTTTTTATTCTTAAGTTTCAGGATGTATACATTTAGACATACACATGAGTCTGTGCATAGCAGGATTTAGGCCTCGATGCTGATATATACTGTAACTTTTCCCACTGTGTGTGTGTGTGTGTGTATATGTGTGTGTGTGTGTGTGTGTATGTATATGTATAATGTTTTTGACTTGGCTATTGGTATTTTTTCCCCTTAAGGAGAAATTATTTGTATTTATGTTGTTAAATTCATCAATTTCCCTTTTAGAAATGGCTTTTGGATTTTATGTCTTAAGGCCTTCCCCAATATAAGGTTTTAAAAAAATTGCCTATATTTCCTCTACTTCTTTTATATTTTCATATTTTTTAATATTCAAAGCTTTAATTTATTTGGAGTTAATATACAGTATACAGTATGAGGTACAGATTTTAGACTATATCTTTTCATATTGCTTTCCTGTTACGCCAATACCACTTATTTCAAAGTTTGCCTTTACTGATTTAAGATGCTCTTTGATACTATATAAAATTCATATACTTATCTAGGTCTATTTCTGGACTTTCTATTCAATGCCCGTATTTTTTCTGTACATTTATGTGTGCGTTTCACAGTCATTTAATAATTGAAGCTTTATAATATGTTTTAATAGCCAATATGGGTAGTGCTATCTTATTGCTCTTCTTTTTTGAAGTTTTCCTGACAGTATGTATTTATTTTTCTATAAGAACTTTAAAGTTAGACATATTTTAAAATCAGTGTTAGATTAGTTTTAAAATTAATTTTAGGTGAAGTGCAGTGGCTCACACCTGTAATCCCAGCACTTTGGAAGACCAAGGTGGGAAGATCTCTTGAGTCCAGGAGTTCGAGACCAGCCCGGGCAACACAGGGAGACCTTGTCTCTACAAGAAATTAAAAAAATTAGCCGAGTGTGGTAGCACGCACTTCTAGTCCCAGCTATGCAACAGGCTGAGGTGGGAGGATCACTTGAGCCTGGGAGGTCGAGGCTGCAGTGAGCCATGATAGTGCCACCACACTACAACCTGGGTGACAGGGCAAGACCTCATCTCGAAAAATAAACTGGTAAAATTAACTTTAGGAGAATAGATATTTTATAATGTTGACTCTCTCTAGATAAGAATATGTTACCGTAGAGAAGGCAAAACTATTCCTCTACCCTCTTAGGGTCTCCACCAGGCCTGAGAATTAAGTTGACATGAAACAGATTAACAGGAGAAAAACACACAGGTTTTATTTTAACAAGTACATAGGAAACTTCGCAGGAAAATGAAGACCCAAAAAGTGGTCTTTGTACAAAGTTTCTTTGTACAGATTTCTCTTGGCCTTGACTCCCTGCCCCTGGTGATAAGAGTGTTCTTTTCCTTCAGGTACAGGGAAGGTATCTTTCCTGTGAGAGTTTCATGTCCTGCCTTCAGGAAGAAAAGGGGAGGTCAGAGTGCCCTTCCTGCATCTTGCTGTGTTTCAAGTGCTTTTAACTCAAAAAACAATCTTTATGCCAAACTGGTCTATTTTGGCATATTCTGCTACCCTTTGCTATGCTTTCCTCAGTTTGTCTTAGTCTTTTTTCCCTTGTTTCTTCATGTGTGTTTCAGCTTTCCTCACATAGATTTTGCATTTCTTGAAGAGTTTAAACCTCTGGCAAAACCAAACAAAAAATGTTTTTGGTATTTTAAATGGATTATTTATCCATTTTGTATTGTAACTAGTTTATCTATCATCTATCTATCATCTATCTATCTATCTATCTATCTATCTATCTATATCTATCTATCTATCATCTATCTATCATCTGTCTATCTATCTATCTATCTATCTATCTATCTATCTATCTATCTATCTATCATCTATCTACTATTGATTTCTGCATGTTAGTTTGATATCTCAGCTAACTTTCTAAATTTATTATGCATTAGTTCATTCTCATGCTGCTATGAAGAAATACCCAAGACTGGGTAATTTATAAAGAAAAGAGGTTTAATTTACTCACAGTTCCACATGGCTGGTAAGGCCTCAGAAAACTTACAATCATCGCAGAAGGCAAAGGGGAAGAAAGGCACCTTCTTCACATGGCGGCAGGGAGGAGAAGTGTTGAGTAAAGGGGGAAAAGTCCCTCATAAAACCAACAGACCTCATGAGAAACTCACTCACTATCGCGAGAATAGCACTGGGGTAACTGCCCCCATGATTCAATTACTTCCCACTACATTCCTCCCATGACACATGGGGATTATAGGAACTACAATTCAATATGAGTTTTGGGTGGGGACACAGCCAAACCATGTCATATTATTTGTAAAAATTTAAAAAAATTCTTTCAGTTGAATTCTCTTAGGATTATCTGGTTTGTAATCACATCATTTCAATGATTCTTTTACCTCCTACTTCCCAATTTTTAGATTTCCATTTTCTTTTTCTTACCTCCTTACGTTAATTATGTCAGTCAGGATTTACCTGGAGAAATAGAACCGCAGGATTTATTGTAGGGACCTGACTTGACATAGGTGTGGGAGATAGTTAAATGGTGTTTACAGGAGGTTGTTCCTTCAATGTCTGTTGCTGTGGCCTGAAGTAAGCAGGGCAGGGACTCAGGAAGGGAAGATAGACATGAACTGAGTGCTTCAAGGACAAACTGGAACCTGCAAAGATGAGCGAGTAAAGCCCACCATTGTAAACTGGAATTCATCTTGTTCTTTCACTGCCCCTTAGCCTTCAACTTCAAAAATGGATATGTCCTGTAGAAGTTGTCCGTCACAGTGCTAATGTACTTGGATCAGAAGCCAGGGTACATGAAGGAGGAGATCCTGCAGGAGCTGGCTCTGCTGTGGCCTGGTTGAGCCCTCTGCTAACAAAGTGATAGAACAGAGAAACAACAGTGCTTGTGAACTGCAGTCACATCCTGTGCTCTGCCCTGACCTTTCTAGCATATGGAGTATGGCTGTACTAATTCACATCTACCATCTTTTATGGGCCATACTAACTTGGCATTATGTATGGAAGATAATTCTGGGAAATATAATTACAGCTTAGCTAAGTTGACACAACATAAATCTACCACAGCTCACTCCTTGTCAAATGTGATATTTGTATACACTAGTTTTAACCATACTTAGCTTAATTTCCAAATAAAGTCAATAGCAAAGTAATACTCACATTTTACATAATGCAACTATCCCTCATACACCCAAAAACATGGAAATTCTTTTCCTAAAAGAGAATTCCCTTTGAGCTGAGTCATATCTCCCCTTTGATATTCTATAACTTAAATATTGAGATGTAAGGTAAGCCACTACAAACACATCTTATACAGTAGGGGAAGGAAAGGGGTAAAAAGAAACACAATTAATGTAATGTCCATTTATATTAAAATAAGAAAGAAATATTCACAACTTTTATGGTCCTTGTTTATGCAACTGGTCATGTGGTTGTAGCAGATATTTATAATGACGTTTCTGTTACTTATTCCATATTCTCTTTGCCCTCAGCAAGCACTTCATCTGACGTTGGTTCCTTGCCCAATGGGGTCACCTAAACTTTTATTCTTGAATGGTCTGGGCCATCAGCAGTCCTGCCTGATTTGGGTTATTATAGTTTTTTGTTGATTTTAATTATAGGGCATTGGAGTGTAAGGGGGTGCACCCAGTATGTCTGGGTGCCCTGCATTCCAGACATACTCATCTTTACCATCACTGTGCAGAAGCAATCTAATTTTTCCCTTCATTATCAGGATTAGTCACACCAACCATCAGAGTGGACTCCTTCTTTGCCTTACCTTCACTTGCATGAGGGTCCAGAGTTGACAGGTCTCAACCTCCAAGCTTAATTTAGGGTTTTCAGGTAAAATACAGGATGCCCAGTTAAATTTGATTTTCGGGTAAACAACAAATAATTTTAGTGTATGTTCCATGCAACATTTGGATCACACTTAAACTAAAAAAAGTGTTCATTGTTTACATGAAATTCACATTTAACTAGGCACCCTGTATTTGTATTTGCTAAATCTGGCAACTCTAATTTTTGGAACTCTTGCTGCGTCCCCCAGTAGAAGCATTCTTCCACTGAAGACTTCCAAACTGACTGGGCCAGGTGCAGTGGCTCACGCCTGTAATTCCAACACTTTGAGAGGTTGAGGTGGGAAGATCACCTGAGCCCAGGAGTTCAAGACCAGCCTGAGCAACATAGCGAAACCCATCTCTAAAGAATAAAAAAATTTAAAAAACAGAAAATAAAAGAAATAAAAAGACTTCTAGATTAATCAAGAATGTTACTTATTTTTATGTTTTAAAATTTACAGTTGTTTTATGGCGCATCATGATATACAATCAACTTTCATTAATATTTCAACAGGCACTGGAATGAAGGATTTTCTTTATTAGTAGTATATAGAGTTTGCTATATACACATCAGATTTACTTTCTTTTTTTGAGACAAGTTCTCCCTCTATCACACAGGCTGGAGTGCAGTGGTGCAGTCTTGGCTTACTGTAGCCTGGACTGCCCTGGCTCAAGCAATCCTCTTGCCTCAGCCTTCTGAGTAGCTAGGCCTACAGGCATGTGCCATGATGCCTGGCTAAAGTTCAAACTTTTGTAGAGATGAGGTCTTGTTATGTTGCTCATGCTTGTCTAGAACACCTGGGCTCAATGGATTCTCTTGCCCCGGTCTTCCAAACTGCTGAGATTACAGGCATAAGCCACTGTTCTCAGTCAGATCTACTTTCTTGATAAGTTGTTTTGAATATTTTATTATGCTTGTCTTTATATACCTTAAGCATGAAGATAGGAGTTAAAGTAAATTAATAATTTTATAATTATTTTAACCATTATAAAATAATTTAATGATAATTAGCATATTTTGATTATTTTTCTTGTCTCACATACTTCTGTTTTATTAAAATTGCTGCTACATACATATTTTGCTACATAAAGATTCATAGCTCTTCACTGAAAATCAAAATCTTTAACATATAAAGTACCCATTGTGTGTCATTTAATAATCTTGGTTCTGATGTCCAACTTATGGGATATTAAAATTATTATCTTTGGTTTTCTTTTGATTTGAATTTGCTTGGTATAATTTTATGCTGTCTTTTATTTTTAATCTGTCTGAAACACTTTTAGGTTTGTCTCCTGTATATAACAGAGCTGAATTTTCTCCAATTAAAAGCTGTTTTTCTTTCATTAGGAGTTTACATTTATTGATGTGAGTGATACTTATAGACTTGGTTTTGTCATATTATTTCATATTTTGTTATATATGTATGTGTATATTTATTTTCTATTAAAAATATATGGTGGTATTTCGGAAGGTTCAAAATTTGTTTCTAGTGGTGACCTATATACATTTAAATTTATATAATATCATTATTCCTCTTTATCTTTAGACAGTTTAAATTGGTTCCTTGTTATAAACAATAAACTTATCTTGTATTCTTCCCCCTCCTTCACCCCTTCTATCTTCCCTACCAGTAAATTTGTATCATTTGTATTATCTTAGTGTTTATTTTGTATTTAACATTAATGTGAAATATTCATATGTGTCTATGGTTGCTTTCACTCTAAACTTTGCAAATGATCAGGCAATAAGGGAATTTATTTTACCTTCTCTTCCCTGTCTCTATTTTTTCTTAGTTATACTATTTCAGTGCTGTCTGAGCATATAACATTTATATTTCCTTCAGTCACACTTAAAATCACATTTGTTTTTTCTTAGATCTGCATGTACAATATTTGCTACCATTTTTGTTTGTTTTGGCTAAAGTTGCCATTGTCATCTCTTGGTTGGCTGTAGTTTGTCCTATGGTGGTTTCCAAAAAAAAATTCCCAAGTGAAAATTATTCTTTGAGTTCTTGCAGGTTCAGATAATATATCTGAGGCATTGATACCTAGAAGATAATGGGGCTTGATATAGTCCTTGGCTCATCCTTTCTTTTCTTGGATGTCTTACAGGTACTGCTGCACTATCTTTTGCTAGTGAATACTACTGATCTGAAATTTCTTCTCATATGGCTTGATCTTTGTTTGACTATCTAAATTATTTTTCTTTATCTTTGAAACCTAATACTTTCACTCTTAGTTGTTTTGGTAGAAATCACTTGGTTTAATTTTTTGCTACTATGTGATGTGCAATTTTAATATGTAGATTGACGTATTGTTTTATTTTAGTAACATTTACTTGAAATATATATATTTTTTGAGTCAAGGTCTCACTCCCTTTGCCCAGGCTGGAGTGCAGTGGCACGACCATGGCTCACTGCAGCCTCAACTTCCTGGGCTCAAGCAATCCTCCCACCTCAGCCTCTCAAGTAGCTGGGACTACAGGTGAGCACCACCATGCCCGGCTGATTTTTGTATTTTTAATAGAGATGGGGTTTTGTCATATTGGCCAGGCTGGTCTTGAACTCCTGGTCTCAAAGAATTCACCTGCCTCAGCCTCCCAAAGTACTGGTATTACAGGTGTAAGCCACCACACCTGGCCTGAAACAAATTTTTAAAAAGCTATTTTGTTCTACTTGGATTCCTTCTTTAGGTTATCCAATTAAGCCTATGTTGATTCTCTTTTGCTTGTTACCTATATCTATTAGTTTTCTCTTATCTTTTCCATTTGTTTCATTTTTGTTGATTTTCTCATTTTTATCCTCTGTTTTCCTTATTGTGTATGGCTTCCATAAGGGAAAGTGAAAAGAATCAGAACTAAGATGCTGTTGGAACACTAAGGTGTTCCCATTGAAACAACCAGAAACAATATTTTGCACTTAGTCTCTGGGCTAGGTTGGAAAAACTACATTTTAAAGAAATTTTAAAGTAAAGAAATACTTAATTGTAGTTGTAGTTGAGATATATTTTCTTGAAGTTATTATTCAATAAATTCCACAGGCTCTTAGATTGCTGAAGGTGACATTTACTTTAGTGTTCTATCACATTGTAGGTTTATTCCTTGATGATGCTACAATTTGATATCATTGATGATTATCAATATCCTTGATGATGCTACAATTTGTAATCATTCATATCTTTTGTTTTTTTCTGTTAGCATAAGATAGAGGGCAGGAAGACGAACTGAGGAAAGAGTAGGACATATCAAGAGCCGTAAAAATGGAAGTGGTGAACTGAAAGCTAATGATGTATGGGAATAAGACACCCACCTGGAAGTCAGAGGAAGCTTCAAGCCAAAGATGGGGAGATTGTGGACTCAGTAATGTAGCTGGTACTCTCACCCAGAGACAACCACAGAACACGCTGAAGCCAGCCTTTTATTGTTGTGCTTGAGCTCTGGATGAACTGCATTCCTGATCCCTAGTAGATGCTCAGTAACAGATTAAGGAATGAGGGTCCAAAGGAAAAAACACACGCATCTCATTGCAGTAATGAAATTTTACTGAATGGAGTGCTTAATGGGAAATGATATCCAAGAACATATGATTTCCTTATTTGAATATTGAGTAACAATTCTATTTGCTCAGACCTCTTTAATTTAATTTAGGGTAGGAGGAATTCCATTAAAATCTTTGATCTATCTTATTCAGATTTTTCTTAATTGGCTCAACCACTAGTCATTGTGAAGTCCAAGATAGAGGAGTTGGCTGGAGTCATCCTCTCCCACAATGTGAAAGTAAGTAAAGACTCTTCTGACTTGACTATCAATTTAAACTCTGTTAGGTAATAAAGTCCCTGTGCATCTTTACAGGTATGTGTACCTTCCATTAGAATTTGCATGAATTTTAGATTTATCATGATGCCTTCCCTGAGTATTTCTTTCTCTTCACTCACTTACCTCAGTTGTCAAGTGTAAGCCTCCTCCAGACATCAGGAATGGAAGGCACAGCGGTGAAGAAAATTTCTACGCATACGGCTTTTCTGTCACCTACAGCTGTGACCACCGCTTCTCACTCTTGGGCCATGCCTCCATTTCCTGCACTGTGGAGAATGAAACAATAGGTGTTTGGAGACCAAGCCCTCCTACCTGTGAAAGTAAGTCATAATGATGAATTCTGCATCAAAATGTTTGCTCTCTTTTGTTTAAAAGAGAAACAAAGGTAAATTTATTGGGGGGCAAATGGAAAATTCAAAGATAAACTAACTATTGCTCTGATGCAATCATTTATTTGGCCACCTGATACTTATTGCATGTTGGTTTAGAATATAAAAGCCATAAAAATGGGAGTGGTGAACTGGGAGCTAACAGTATATGGGAACAAACAGCAACAACATCTCACTGGTTTGGTGAAGTAAAAGTTTATTCTCATTTATACTGAGTTTGTTCCATGTCCAGGAGACTCTCCAGGGCAGCCGTAGTCTGTGTTAGCTTAGCAACTAGCTCAGCAAGCCAGGTTGCTTTGATCTTATGGCACCTCCATTTCAAAATGTGCCTTCACAGTCTCTTCAGTAGATGAAGAGAGAAAGGCCAATTGTGTCCTGGCTAAGAGCTTTGGCCTGGAAGCAACCACATATCACTTTCCATTACAGCCTTTTGTCTCAAACTAGAGAGTAGCCTCAGAGGACTGGGGAATGTAGCCTTGGTCTGTTCAAGAAGCGGAACTGAAAATATAATTTGCACCTATAAGATGAAACACATATGCCTGTAGGGCAAGCAAAACCTAAGTGCCAGAAGGGCAACAGGACAAAGCAAGTGATAATTGAGTCAAAAGATATGTTAGTTAGTGTGCTAGTCTAAGGAATCTTACTTTATTACTAAGTTTACACAGTATTGCTTACTAACCCACCACAGGACACAATCAGACGAGGGGCACAAAAGAGCAGGATACTGCCAACAGTGCAAAATGCCTGGAGTTAGATCTGCAACAAGTGAAAGCGGCAATAGCTGAGGGCAGAAAAGTGGGCAGGGGCCAGGTTATGAAGGGCCTTGTGTTTCAGTCTCAGGCATTCAGAACAATCATGGAGGGGAGACTTTGAAAGGCTTTAACAAGGGGAATAAATGTGCTGCATTTTAGAAAGATAACTCTGGCTGTGGGACAACAACCTGAAGTGGGACAAAACTTAACTGACAGTCACCTGCTATGGCTTGAATGTGCATCTCCAAACTCATGATAAAACCTAAGACCCAATGTGATCGTTTTAACAGGTGGAACTTTTGGGGAAGTGATTAAGTCATGAGGGATCCACCCTCATGAATGGGATTAGTGCCCTTATAAAAGAGGTTGAAGGGAGAGCGCTAGTCTCTTTTGCCCTTCTGTCTTGTGAGGACAGAGCATTCATCCCTTCCCCCATGTGAGGACGCAGCAAGAAGGCACCATCTTGAAAGGGGAGAGCAAGCAGACATTGAATCTGATGGTGGCTAGATCTTGAGCTTCCCAGCCTCCAGAACTGTGAGAAATAAATTTCCATAATTTATAAACTAGTGAAAGTATTTTGTTATAGCAGCAGGAACAGACTAAGACAGCACCTCCAGCCAAAAACTGAAGGTGGCTTCAGCTGTAGCATGGCAGTGGGGCTGGACAGAAGTTAAGGGATTGTAGAGGAATTAAAGTAGCAGAATTGACAGGATTGGATGACTGCCAGGATGTGGGTGAGGGGTGTGAGATAGGGGGTGGCTTGTTTTCTGCTTGTCGGGGCATGGGTCTCTGATCCCCTGGGCTGCCTCTGCACTATGTAATTACCATGGGCCACGGACCCATAACCAAAATCATCTGGGAAATTAGGCCATTATACTGAAAGTTTTGGGGGCTTTGGAAATATGTTTCTGCTGGGTTATGTATAACTGATTTTTATTGGTAGGGAAGTTGGAGGAGCTATCCACAGTCATCTCGAAGAAGGGCCAATGTAATGAAAACTCATTTTAAAAGCTGAAATTATATATTTTATATATATACACACACACATACATATATGTATATATAAATATGTATTATATCAAATATAAAAATATATAATATATAATACTATTGGTATAATGTTATATATTCTATAAGACTATATTATAGAATATATAAAATATATAATAAGTATCATTAACAAAATATAAATAATTTCAGCTTTTAAAAGCCTCAGTAAAATGAGTTTCCATTACATTGGTCTTTCTATGAGGTAATTGTGGATAACTTCTTCAACTTCTCCACCAATAAAAACTAGTACTGAAAGGATTACATATATATATATATTATATATACAGATATATATGTATGCATTTGTGTATGTGTATTCACTTTAAAATGTTTCCCTTGTATCTACTTGACATGCACATTCATCAGGCATTTGTGTTGCACTTGTAACTGGATTAGCAGTGGCAGTAATATCCTTATTACCATCTATCTTTTAAAATCCACTTGTCTTTTCTCATGATTCTTTAGAAATCACCTGTGACAAGCCAGATGTTTCACATGGGGAAATGGTCTCTGGATTTGGACCCATCTATAATTACAAAGACACTATTGTGTTTAAGTGCCAAAAAGGTTTTGTTCTCAGAGGCAGCAGTGTAATTCATTGTGATGCTGATAGCAAATGGAATCCTTCTCCTCCTGCTTGTGAGCCCAGTAAGTATGGACTGTGACAGAATTTCAATGTTTGGCATCTAAAGGTACCCAGTACTGTTAATATGGGTATACTTGCATGCATAGGCCTACTATGAATTACAGTAAAAATTTACATCTAGATCAATAATTTCCTTTTTTTTTTCTTATTGGAAAGAAGAATGATTTTAATGCACTCTGCAAGGTCATATATTGTCACATAAAACTGCCACATACCACAAGACTGTGCACATTCCAACCTTAAAAGGAGGTGTTAACATTGTAGATACTATGGATTTGTATACTTATTTCAATAATTTTATGGAATTTGATAGAAAATTGTCTTATTCTGACAAAATCATTATATTATTATAATTACTTTGAAAGACAAATAATAAATTGTCCTGAGGAAAAATGCCTTTTATAACTTGTACAAAAGTATTGTGTGAACTGGTTATGATTCCAACACTCTGAAGTTATAAACTCATGTGGATTATTAAAAATAATGACAATAGTAATAATGATAACTTGGCACTAGACTAGGTGCATAACAAGGATTAACTCGACAAATCCTCCCAACAATTGTGGGCACTATGATTATCCTTATGTTACAGATGAGAAACTGTTCACAGAGGTTAAAAGACTTGCTCAAGGTTATACAACAGGTAAGAGAAGGAAGCCACTGATGCCTTGTGCTCTAAGTTTTGCCCTCACGAAATGTAAAGAACTTCTGGGGATTTCTGGAACAGTGGTGTAGGAGTTTGGGGAAACCTCTCTCCTGAAGAGGTATCCACCAAGCTGGTCAAAATTAGCAAAGAAAACCATTCAAGGTCTCTGGAGAGTGATCAAAGGGATTGCAACAAACCGAGAAGCATTTATTCAGCAAAAATATGGAGACTTGATAGGAACAGTGGGAGGACATTGCATTAGAACTAGGGGCTGCAACAGCTCTACCTTGCGGGATGATGTTTTCTGTGGGCTCATCCCACAAGTGGCAATTCCCATCTTCTCCAGTTCCCTGGGGTAAAAAAGTTATTTGGGGTGGATTTGGCAGCCAGTGAAAATTATATGACAGTATTTTTCAAAGATCCATGCTGTGGAAGTCGAATATTGAATCGGTGGCAGCAAACATGCATCAGTGTCTGTTCCTTCACCCCCAACTCCGATTATATGGGGAGGATCTAAGTGGGGCAGCTGGTAAGAAGTCAGTCCCCCCTTTTTCATGGCTCTATGTTGCACGAGAACTATTCCAGTTGGCTCAGCAGCCAAGTGGCATCTCCCATCTTCCCCAGCTTCCTAGAATGGAAGAACTATTATGGGTAGGTTGACAGCTATGAATATTGGCAGTTATTATTCTCTCCAGCTCTGTGCTGTGGAATATGTGTACTTGGTGGTGGGCGCAGCTGGGTGGCAGTGCCAGTTCCTACTTCCCCCTTTTCTCTTCTCACAGCTCCTACACCATAAGAAGAACTCTAGTGCAGTGCCTGGGAAAGAATGAGTTTTCTAATTTCCCCCAGCTCCTGATCTATAGGACAGACATTCTTCCAGGGCAGATTTGGAGCAAGCTTCAAAGACTGTAAACACTCTGCCCCTTTCAAGGAACTTTAATTGGATTAGACTGTGAAGCATATTATGCCCCAGGGAGTTGCTGAAAAAAGTAGAGCAATCAGATAAAAATTGCTGGCGGCCAATGGTTGTATGTAATACCAACAGAGGTAGACCACCCAAAGTCTCAATGAGAAAGAGACAGTCAAAGAGAAAACCACAGTTATCTCTGGCAGTTAAAAAGACTGTGTACATGCCCAAGTCTGTGCTGTCTGTGGCATGCTGTTAGATGTTGCACACTTTGAAGGAAACAGACTTAACTGAACTAGTCCAATTATGTCACTAAACAAACAAGAAAATGAGGAAACAACAACAGATCCCAAAGGTGGTAAGGGAGAATCAATATCCAAAGTTGCTGCAATGTATTATCTAACTTGTCCTGTTTTCAAAAAAAAAAAATTGTCAGATGTGCAAAGAAACAGGAAAGAGTGACCCATGTAAAGGGAAAAAGCCAACAATAGAAACTGTTTTTGAGGGAGCCCAGAGAATGGACTTAGCAGAAAAGTTCAAAGAATCACAAAGCAGCTATTATAAATATGTCCCAAGAACTAAAGGAAACAATATTTAAAGAATTAAGTAAATGTATTATGACAGTTTTATCAAATAGAAAATATTGATAAAGATAGAAATTATTTTAAAAAGAAAATGGAAATTCTAGAGTTGAAAAACACAGTAAGTAAAATGAAAAATTCAAAAGAGGAACTCAACAGTAGATTTGAGTTGGAAAAAGAATCAGTGAATTTGAAGATAAATTGAGATTATGCAATTTGAAGCACAGAGATGAAAAGAATGAGGAAAAATAAACAGCATCAGAGAAATGTAGGACACCATTAAGTGTGCCAACATATGTATAATGACAGTCCCAGAAAGATGAGAGAAAGAGAAAGGAGATAAAAACCTATACAAAGGAAAAATGGCTGAAAATATCACAAATTTGACCAAAAAAAAAACCCAAACAAAAGAACAAAACAACACATTAATCTACATATCCAAGAAGCTTGTTGAACTCAAGTAGGATATTGCAAAAAGATCTAGACCTCGAGACATTATAATCAAAATGTTGAAAACCAAGAATGAAGAGAAAATCTTGAAAGCAGCAAGAGAAGAGCAACACATCATGTACAATGTAATGCCAGTAAGATTAACAGCTGATTCCTTATCAGAAAGAATGGAGGCTAGAAAGCAGCTAGATGACACATTCAAAGTGCAGAAAGATAAAAACCTCAACCAAGAATCCAACAATATATTTTGCACTTACATATATTACAAACTGCATAATATATTTTTATAATTATTGTTTTATATAATTTCATGTTTCATGTCTTTTATAGTAGCTGAGAGAAGAAAGGAGGGCAAGTATATATTTAGAGAGTTTATTATGTTAATCTTCTTATTCTTCATTTCTGGCTCTCTTTATTTCTTCCTGTAGATTCAAGTTACCATCTGGTGTCATTTCTGTACTATAATACAGTTTTGTTCCCTCCTACCTTTCTTGTGATGTTATTGTCAAATATATTGCATTTCTGTATGTTATAGGCTTAATAATGCAATTATATACATATTGTTTTATGCAATTGCTGTTTAAATCAGCTAAGAGAAGGAAGGAGTAGTAATATATATTATATTGTGTTTCAAATTACTGACATAATGACCTCTGCTGATGCTCATTATTTTACTGTGTGGATTCAAATTACCATCTGGTGTCAATTGCTTTCAGTCTGAACAATTTCCTTTAGCATTTCTTGTAAGGATAGCCTTCTAGTAACAATCAGATACCACTTCACATCCAGCAGAATGGCTGTAATAAAAAAGATAGACAATAACAAATGTTGGTGAGGATGTGGAAAAATTAGAACTCTCATACACTGCTAATAGGAATGTAAATTGGTGCGACCATTTTGGAAAAGAGTTTTTGCAGTCCTGCTGAAGTTTAACCATGGAGTTACCATATGACTCTAATTACCCTCCTGGGTATCTACCCAAGATAAATGAAAACATATGTCCACACACAAAAATTTTACATGAAGATTCATAGCAGCATTATTCATAATAGCCAAACAACCCAAATGCCCATCAACTGAATAATAAATAAACAAAAAGTGGTTTATCCATAAAATAGATTATATCATTGGGCAATAAAAATGAAAAATAAAAAGTACTAATGTATGCTACAACATGGATGAACCTTGAAAATATTATGCTAACTGAAATAAGCCAGTCACAAAAAGTACATGTATTGTATGATTCCATTTATTTAAAATGCTCAGATTAGGCAAATCCATAAAGAAAAAAATAGATTAGTGGTTGTCAGGACCTAGGGGGAGGTGGAAATAGGGAGTGACTGATAATGAATATGAGGTTTCTTCTTGGGTTGATAAAAATATTCTGAAATTAGTTAATGGTGATGGTTGCACAACTCTGTATATACTAAAAACCATTGAATTACACATTCTAAATGGGTGAATTTATTTGTTGTGACTTTAATCTGAATAATGCTGTTAAAAAAGAACTTTTATATTCCATTTCAAATGTCTGAAGATAAAATGTAATAATCATCCAACGTGGTAGATGTTTGCATTATATTTCCATATCATATGAATCAGTAGCATTGGGAAAGAGAGAAGAGGACAAGATCCAAGGCCCAGGCTCAAAAAATGTTTGGAGCTTGGTTTTTTTCTTGCCAAGTCATTCCTAGTATCATCTGGATGAGGGGAACGGCTCCTGTTTATTTTCCCCAATCAATCAGTAAACATAGTTAGATTTGTTTGTGACAGTTTTCCTGCCATGCTTCAGTTCAGAAACTAAAATCTCTGAAGTGTAAAGAAGAGGAATGAGAATTAATATTATTATACTTGGCACAGCACATGGAAACCACTTGGGAGTGTCCTTAGTGAACAGCCTTTCTGGAGGTGTGCACATTTGAGCTAACGTCCATGTGTGTTTTCTGGTGTGGTTGATACATCAGGCCTTGCAGGCTGGTTCCAGGCTGAATGAACGTATGACCCCCTTTGATAGGACAGGCTTATTGACTGCTGTGGCAGCCCTAGTAATAGTGTCCTTTTGTTCTTCTTCTTCTTCTTTCATGAGTAGATAGTTGTACTAATTTACCAGACATTCCACATGCTTCCTGGGAAACATATCCTAGGCCGACAAAAGAGGATGTGTATGTTGTTGGGACTCTGTTAAGGTACCGCTGTCATCCTGGCTACAAACCTACTACAGATGAGCCTATGACTGTGATTTGTCAGAAAAATTTGAGATGGACCCCATACCAAGGATGTGAGGGTGAGGTTTTGTTTTTTAATATTTTTGTATATTAAATGTCCAGTATGTGCTAGGATTCTCTACCTTAAATGAATATAATTTTATCCCTCACAACAAGTTTAGAATTAAGTTAATTCAACAGATTAGTAAACTGTTAGTGCCAGAAGGGGACCATAAACATGTTACAGTTTGAGGCACTGAGAAATTGTAACCTTTCCTTATCCCAGTTCAGAATCAAATGAGAAGTAGACACAGAAGTCAAACATTATGCAGATTATGTATTAGTTTTCTTACTGGTAAAACTAGAATGGAGAATACAGCTCAACTATTGTCAGAGTCAGGCTTCCTTCATAGCCCTTACCTCCCCAGTATGGGCTTTGGGGTGTTTGGCAGAAGACAAGTTTGTGAAACAGTCATGAGCGTAACCAGCTGCAGGGTGACTTGTGTCTCATGTCTCTTGAGCCATGAGATGGCAGGGCTTCCTGATCTGCCTCTAGAAGACAAATCCTGACTCGTGACTGAGTATTCTCACTTCGTAAGGATAGAAAGGAGACTTCCTCCAGTTTCTCTGGTAGGAGACGCACCTCTTTTATTTGTGGAAATGAGTGAGGGACTGAACGACAAGTGGATACTATTTTATGAGCCTCAGTGGAACAGACAAGAGAGGAAGAAAATGCTTTCTTCTATCCATCTATCAGAACCTTACCACTTTAGAGGTGAAGACACTGAGGCCAAGAATACAGGGAATTTTATGCTGCATATCAGAATTTCAACAATCTGTGAAATGCATAAATAATGAAAAGTGGTAGTTTAGATCAACCTGTCAGAAGATTACTTATTTCATATTAAGACTTAACAAAGTTTAATTGCAGTTATTCAGACTCATTTTGGGGAAATAGAATAAAAGATTTTAATAAAAGGACTGAATTAAAAATATACTTAATAAAACTTACCGCCATTACTTAAATAACAAAAAGTATTGCTTATAAATGTTTAAAAACCTCCTTTATAGTTGTATTTAGGCTAGGTGCGGTGGCTCCTACCTATAATCCCAGTACTTTGGGAGGCTGAGGTGGGAGGATTGCTTGAGCCCACGAGTTTGAGACCAGCCTGGGCAATAGAGTGAGACCCTTGTCTCTACAAATAATTTAAAAAATTAGCGGGATGTGGTGGCACACGTCTGTAATCCCAGCTACTCAGGACGCTGAGGTAGGAGGATAACTTGAGGCTAAGAGGCCAAAGCTGCAGTGAGCCGAGATCATGCCACTGCATTCCAGCCTGGATGACAGAGCAGGACCCAGTTGGTTACAATTATTTGATCCCCTATGGTCTTATTGATTTAATTATTTAATAAAGAATATTTTTAACCATTTTAAAAGCAGAAGTGAAGTAGTATTTATCCAAGTTATGAAACCTGATCAAATGTGAATTTAGACTCATGACTTACATATTTAAAAGTATTTTCTGCACTGCAAAGCATTTCATAAATATTATTGTTGTTTTAATATCCAAACCATATGATTGCTGGATATTTTTATTATAATTCCTAAACAAATGAGCACTGGAAGTGTTTGAGTATGTCCAAAAGACCCCATTTTAATACTGGTCGAGTTACTGACATGGAGAATGTAATATTTTATTCTGTTTTGATGTTTTCTCTTACATCAGACAATAGCAAGTTTTTTCTTAAACTATTTCTACTAATGAATAAAAAAATATGTCCCTATAGCAGCTCTTACTGTATTAAAAAATTAAAGAATTTGGCCAGATGTGGTGGCTCACATGTGTGACCCCAGCACTTTGGGAGGCCGAGGTGGGGGGACCACTTGAGGCCAGGAGTTTGAGATCAGCCTGGGTAACATAGTGAGACCCCTTGTCTACCAAAAAATTAAAAACTTAGTGGGTGTGGTGGCACACACCTGTAGTCCCAGCTACTCAGGAGGCTTAGGTGGGAGAATTGCTTGAGCCCAGGAGTTTGAGACTGTAGTGAGCCATAATTGTGCCCTGTACTCCAGCCTAAGTGATAAAGCAAGATCTTGCCATTTAAATGGCTATTTCTCTCAAATTTTGCATCAAAAAAGAAAAATCCTTGAAATAAGCAGTAATTTAAATTTTTTCGTATGCTTTAGCTCTTAGGTGGATATAAACTTTTGAAAACTTTCTTCTTCCTTGTGACTTGAGAAGTATAAGTTAATAGAGAGTTTAATAATGAAGCCATAAGTAAATGGATGTTGTTTGTCATTGCCCTTGAATAATTTTGAAAATTTACATTTTCATATTGGTTAAATTTTTTTAAATATTTTTTATTTTTTAGAGACAAGGTCTCACTCTGTTGCCCAGGCTGGTCTCAAACTCCTGGGCTCAAGCAATCCTCCCATTTTGAACTCCCAAAGCACTGGGATTATAGGCATGAGCTACCACACCTGGCTCTTCATATAAGTTTAATCCAACTTTTCATTTTGGAGGCTCCTAATGAAATGCTTAGTTGGAAGGAAATAACTGGATTAGAGGACTTTAGCAAATAAGGGGGGAAAGAGCAGACTTGGAGTGTCTTGGGTCTCCCTTTCTGTTTCCCCAATCTCTCTTCAGTGGTGAGATCGTCCAAAGATGGAAATGAGGTTGTTAGCCATAGAAGCTTTCTCATGGTGATTTTACTAACCATGCACCTCAAATTTTATTTTTCAGCGTTATGTTGCCCTGAACCAAAGCTAAATAATGGTGAAATCACTCAACACAGGAAAAGTCGTCCTGCCAATCACTGTGTTTATTTCTATGGAGATGAGATTTCATTTTCATGTCATGAGACCAGTAGGTTTTCAGCTATATGCCAAGGAGATGGCACGTGGAGTCCCCGAACACCATCATGTGGAGACAGTAAGAGTTCATAGAATTATCTTATTCTGGGAGTTTCTTCATATCAGTGTGATGGAGATTATTAAGAGAAGGTTTAAAATTAGGTAAAAAAATTCATATACCTTGCATGATTCTTGGAATGGGTCCAACTTTCTCCTTCTTCCTCATTGTGTGTTCCCTTTCTTTTGGCCTCTTCAGTTTCCTCTTTTCTGAATCAGTGAAAACAGACAACATGTAATAAATAAGCTGGACTTTTCAAGTAATGTGTTTTTGTTTCTTTGTATTATTCTCTTTCTTCCCTTATTTCTGGTCCATATGTCTCAATCTGCAGAAGAAGAACTGTCGAAATCTATTGAATCTGCCTTTCTGAACTTGTTTCCTTCTTCTTCCTCAAACAGCAGCCTTCTGTTACCTCTGAGCCCTCCAGTCAGACCATCACCCAGTGTAGAATGCCTCCTTCTGCTTCTCCAAAAGGCTCAAGTGGGCCAGGCATGGTGGCTCACACCTGTAATCCCAGCACTTTGGGAGGCTGAGGTGGGGAGATCACCTGAGGTCAGGAGTTCAAGATTAGCCTGGCCAATATGGCGAAACCTGGTCTCTGTTAAAAATACAAAAAATTAGCCAGGCATGGTGGCGTGGGCCTGTAGTCCCAGCTACTCAGGAGGCTGAGGCAGGAGAATCACTTGAACTCGGGAGGCGGAGGTTGCAGTGAGCCGAGATCACGCCACTGCATTCCAGCCTGGGCTACAGAGCAAGAATTTGTCCCAAAAAGAAAAAAAAAAAGGCTCAAGTGTTAATGCATTCCACCCTCCTCCCTTTGTGTTTGATATCTCTATCTAGCAATGGTGAGGGCTCATTACCCCTATTAGGAGCCCAAAGTGATCAGGCATTAGTTGCAGCTTATCCATCAATAGGAAAATTCCTATCTCCCACTTGTAGAAATGTTCCCACTTTGCCAACCAGGTCTTTTAAACCTGCAGGTCCCAGAGCTTCAGAGATGTGAAGCACAAATTTCCCAAGTAGGTCACTTAGAGTGGTAGCCAATGGGGCCAGTCATGCTTCCATCCCCTGGTTCCTGGACCCATGCATTTATTTTACTGGGGACCCAGAGCCATATAAAAGTCGATATGATTCAAAATAAATACAGCATTTTGGAAGATAGTATCCCATCACTGTCATGCATTGCCTCCCAGCTGGCACTTCAACTGTGCCTTTAATAGGCCATTCAGTGTTTTCACAGGTTGGCAGGTTCTGAATGATGCAGTATGTGATTTGAGTAGTGGATTCCGTGAGCATGGTCCCAACAACACACCTTCTTTGCTGTGAGTGGGTTTTCTAGTTGGATGTAGTGGATCCTATGCCAATGCCAATTGTTCAGACACTCTATAACCCTTAAGATGACCGTGCTGACTGAGGTTCTGCAAGGAAGAAAGGCAAACCCATGCCTGCAATATTTGTCTAGTTCTATCAGAATACACTTCTCTTCCTTTCATGGTAGAAGAGGTCCAATGTAGTCAACTTGCTAGGAAGTGGCTTTTTGGTTGCCTCAAGTGATGGTATCATACTAGGGACTTAGGATTGTTGTTGGCAGGTTGGAGATTCAGTGACAACAGTGAGCCTTGGTGAGTGGGAGCTCATGCTGTTGGGCCCATGCTTGTCTTCCATGCATGCCACCACAACCACTCTGCTCCTCCTCCTCTTGTGCCAGCACTCATGAGGCCAATAACAGAGAATGGCTTACTCCAACTGGCTGAGACTTTTTTTTACTTGGTTGTTTAATACCTTTTCTACTGGGGATGCTCTGGTGTTAACACACAAAATAAAGATCTTCACACTTCCTGCCCACTCTCATATGTCCACTTACCTGCTCCTACCCCAGATCTCTTTGTGCCCAATCTTCCAATCTTTCTTCTTACAGGACTAGGACCTTGACCAGACAAGCCATTCATTCCATGCCCTGAATCTTAATTTAGCCTATCCTTAGGCCACTTTCTTTGGGTGCACCATCTATAGCACTTCCTTTCAGGAAGATTACCCCTTACAAATTGTCTTTCAGGACTGACCTTGATTGGGCTGTAATGCAGCTTCCATTCATTTTAGCTTGTACACACCAAAGGAGTGAAGGGCATGCCATTTCAAAATATGCTGAATTGGTATGTTGAATATTTCAAGTGGAAAACATTAGAGGAATTGGAGTTTCAGAAAGGGCTAGCTGTCCTGTCTCTTTTTGCATGCACGAGCCATAAAGATTGCTCTGGGAACAGTACCCTCCCCCTACTAGAGCAAGAAAATCGCCCTCATCACCAGAGACTGGGAATTAGGGGCTGCAGTGGACCTGAATACTAAACTTCCCAAAGTAGTTTTTATCTTCCACTAGTTTTACAGCCCCTCCCTATACATCTCTTAGTGACCCTCCTAGAAATTTATTGCTCCTAGCCAAATCCTCTTTGTCCTGTCATTTCTTCTTAAATTTATTGTTCTTTGTTTACAAAGTATAAAATATCTTGCTTTGGCCACTTCTTCAGACTTTACCCTCTTGGGAAGATCCCCATGTATGTATAAAATTTGTGTGCTTTTCCCTTGTTAATCTACCTAGTGTCAATTTGATTTCTAGATCCAGCCGAAGAGCCCACATAAGAGCTAAGGGGATTAGGGGTGGAGGTGATCTCTCACTTCTCTACAACACATACTGTGAACCCAAAATGTCTGAGACAGGTCTCAATCAATTTAGAAAATTTATGTTGCTAAGGTTAAGGACGTGCCTGTGACAGCCTCTGGAGGTCCTGATGACATGTGGCCAAGGTGGTCGGGGTACAGCTTGCTTTTATACATTTTAGGGAGACATAATACATGTAAGATTTATACTGGTTTGATCTGGAAGGGTGGGAGAACTCAAAGTGGTGTCGGGGAAGGAGGAGTGGGGCTGGGCTTCCGGATCATAGGTAGATTTTCTGATTGGTAATTGGTTGAATTATTATCATAAGAAAGGAATATCTGGTTTATGATAAGGGGTTGTGGAGATATGTTTTGTTTTGAGACAGAGTTTCTCCCTGTTGCCTAAGCTGGAGTGCAGTGGTGCGATCTCAGCTCACGGCAACCTCCACCTCCTGGGTTCAAGAGATTCTTGTGCCTCAGCCTCCCAAGTAGCTGGGATTACAGGCACATGCCACTGGGCCCGGCTAATTTTCGTATTTTTAGTAGAGACAGCGTTTCACCATGTTGGCCAGGCTGGTCTTGAACTCCTGACCTGAAGTGATCCGCCCACCTCGGCCTCCCGAAATGCTGGGGTTACAGGCATGAACCACCGCACTGAGCCATAAATGTTTCTTATTAGATTTAAGATCTGTGTTGGTGTTAATGTTGGAGGGGTATAATGGGGAATGTCCAACCCTCTCTTCCAACATGGCCTGAACAAGATGTTCAGGTTAACTCTGGAATGCCTTGGCCGAGAGGAAGGGTCCATTCAGATGGTTGGGGGACCTTAGAATTGTATTTTTGGTTTACAATACCAAAAATATTTATCTGTGAACCACGCTCAGAGTTTTCCCCATCCGGACAGTTTGGTTATACTGGATAACTGGTATAGCCACAACTGTGAGCTAAAGAAGAGGCACTCCTGCCATAGTGGCTGGGCACAGGTAGGAATTGGGTTTTCTGTTTGTGCAGCTTGCCTGTGCCACCTTTTACTGCCCATGCTCAATCCCAGATGCTCTACTTCCATCTTATAATGAATGGTTGCCTGCTTATAACCTGATGGGTCTGACAGACTTGGCTCATGATGGGTGATTCTGGCTGCATGATCACTTGATGACCCAATGTTGGGAGCTTTCTCTATCAGGACCTGGTAACATGCCAAGAGTTATATTTCAGAAAGCATACAGTCCTCTACTGCAGTGCATGGCCTTGCTTCGGGATCTCAAGGATCTATGGTGTAACTGTCCTGTTGACATTTACATCTTTTCCTACTACAACCACCTTCAAATACACTAGGCTCTGCTGGGTCCTAAGGCTCAAGCAACAGGATAATTTCACTGCAGACTAGACCTGCTGTTGAGCACTTTCCTAACATGGGCCCCGCTCAAACCTGGCAATCATTTGTCCCCCCTAGCCTATGGGTTGGAGCAGTAACCCCAGTATGAATTATGCTGCCTCTAGAATCTGAAAAGTCCTATTTAGGTGCTGTACTGCATTCTTCAGAGTGGGATGTGCAATTTGCAATAATTTGACTTTAGTTTGGATGGGATATCTTAGTGTTCCCTGAACCTTGGACCTTTGAAAATTTTATTGATGTGGCAAACACCTGACTCTATTTTTTATTGTATTTTTTACTTTGGAGCATCATCATGCTAATACCTCTTGCTTATCTGGGGGAATTAACATGATGCCATTGATATATTGGATCAATGTCATGTTCTGTGGATATCCAGACGGTCAAGATATATTCAGACTCTATTATGACATGGGCAAGAGGGTTATCATAGCCCAAAACCTGCAAATGTACACTCCTGACACCTTCCATGTATATGCAAACTGTTTCTGCTAGGAAAGGAAAGAAGGGCCTCTGCTGAATCAGTGACCTCGTTTACTTGAAGCCACATTAATCTGCCCTAGCAAAGATACCACATCTGGTACAATGGCTGCAATAGGAACTAAAATGTGGTGTCTTTTTTTCAGTGGTATACTGTAGTTCTTCAGAATCCTTCTAATTTTTGTAGTAGACAGATAAGAATTTAATGGAAATATCACAGGGATGACCACTCCCATGTCTTTAGCTATTTGAACGGCACTAATTTTCATGTTCCTCTCCCACCCCTGGGAGATATTGTGGTGGTGTTTTTTTCTTTAAATTTACTTTATTTGCCTTGGGGAGAGGGTGAGATGGGTGGACAGTATCAATTGCTTTCACTTGGTCTTCCTGCATAAGATGGCTCTTACCCCGCAGGTCAAGAACCCAATATAGGGGCTGGGCCAACTACCAATTTTGTCTATTCTGACTATACGTTCGAGGGTAAGGTAAATGACCACAAACTGGTCTAATAGGAGAGCTATAATGGTTCCAGGTATCAATGTCAACTCAAGCCCTATGTGCAATAATTTTTGAATTATTGTACCTCTTTTATCAGTGCAGTTACCTACGTAAATAAACATAGGTCCTCTTGGAGGACTGGCAGATTCATTACTGTGCAAACCTTCCAAGATTTTGTAGCATCTTCACTCCTGGCAATTGGCTTCATCTTCAATTAATGATTACCAGGCTGGAAAACTGTCCTAGGTTTATATATTGGGCAAAGGATTGTGACTGTTTATTGGGCCAAATGCTGTTGGTCCCTTGATCATCCATCCTTAATTTCTTTTGATGGTACAAATAAAGTGTATATTGTTGTTGGCTGCTCATCTGTTTTCACCCCTAAGAATGCTATGGTTTAATCTTCATAACTCTCAGGCACCCCTGGTTGCCTCTCTGACCTTGCAATTCATTATAATGGTTGCATTTATTTAGCTTCTGAGGCATATGAGCAGCTTTCTGACTGCTATGGCTATCAGTGAACCTTTTTCATTAATGACCTTTTTTGTCATCAGCTCCAGCATTTGATTCTGGTTCTCCTCTTTTCAGGGAATTCCTTATAGCTTTGGTAAATATTGTTCCCTCTAGGACTTCCCATGTGGCATAACTACCTGGTGCGTTTTTCAGTGTACACAAATGTCCACTCCAGCATGCTCACTTCCCTGAGTCATTTAATCCCTTCTTATACCATCTGCCATGGCAATCCCAGCATTTCAGTCTGACTTATTGTGGGCCATCAACTTTTCCATGCTTCCAGGAGCATCTTATTATAGTACTTATAACTGCCATAGTCCACTGGTATAGTACTTTGTCCGACATTCCTGCTGCTCTGCTTTTTTTTTTTTTTAACTTTCTCATGCAGTGTTTGTGGACCTGATAGTGTTCCCTTTCAGAGAAGTGCTCTGCACCATGTCCTCTTGACTATTTCAATGTTCAAGTCACCATATTCATTTATCCAATGAGCTCTTTTCTATAGTTTTTTAAAATGCAATATGTTCTTCTTAGGCATGGATGGACAGTATCGATTGGGGAGCAATGACTCAGATTGCGGATGATATAACATCCTTACAATTTCTCACAGATGCAAATCTCTGCATTTAGCCTGAAAGTGACTAAGTGTACTATGAGTATGATATGACCTAAGGCTGAATTCAGCCTTCATGCCAAAATGGTTCCTAAACAATGGAAAGTTGAGTGAACTTGTCAATAAGATGAAGGAAAACCTAAGGGCTATATCTCTAGCCTTTCTATGGTTGCCCAGCTTGAGGCTTACAGGAGGAGAGCAGAAGTGTCTGGGTTTGGCTACGTGCTCTTACAGGCAGCGAGGATAGAAGGACAGAATGAAGCCTCCTACAAACTACACATATTCTGCAATGTGCTACTTTATACACTTTACAAGCTAATGATCTCTCACTTTTCTGTCTCTCCCTCAAGTTTGCAATTTTCCTCCTAAAATTGCCCATGGGCATTATAAACAATCTAGTTCATACAGCTTTTTCAAAGAAGAGATTACATATGAATGTGATAAAGGCTACATTCTGGTCGGACAGGCAAAACTCTCCTGCAGTTATTCACGTTGGTCAGCTCCAGCCCCTCAATGTAAAGGTAACTCCAGCTTCCTTTTCAGCTCAAGATTAAGTGGGTGGACGTGTCCTGAGAGCACTGAGAGCTGAGTTTCTTCCCTGTCAGAGGCAGCATGAAAACATTTGATTTGATTTATATTAAATAATCAATATATGCAAATGGCACCCAATGCAAAAACTACAAAGGGCACACACAAACATTAATGTCCTCCATTTCTTTCTCCCAATCACAAAATTCAGCCTTCTTGGGGCAGCCCATACCGGGTTTCTTGTATATTTCCAGAAATATTCTAAAAGTATCACATTTTATCTTAGTGTACCTGTGGCCTGTGGCAAAGTTTCCATAGAAACTTGCTCTAGTATGAATATAGGCTCCCCTGAGTGAATTCTAAATATCATGAGTGACAGTTATTTCCACCAGAGTCTCGTCCAGGGCATGCACCACCTGCTATGATATAGATGGTGTGTGTTGGTGTGAGGGGTCAGGGAGGGTGAAGGGGGACTCGTAGTTTGCAGCAGTTGTGGGGACAGGAGGAGTTGAAATTAGGTCTGATTTTTACATGCATAGACGTTTGCTGTCAACATGCATGACTTTGCTGTCAAAAACTTCAGTATTTATTTGCCATCATTGTTTATTTTGTACACAGGAGAATAATAGTCAAGAAGGAAATTTTTTTATTATACTTTAAGTTCTGGATGACATGTACAGAACATGCAGTTTTGTTACATAGGTATACATGTGCCCTGGTGGTTTGCTGCACCCATCAACCTGTCACCTACATTAGGTATTTCTCCTAATGTTATCTCTCCCCTTGCCCCCCACCCCCTGACAGGCCCCAGTGTGTGATGTTCCCCTCCCTGTGTCCATGTGTTCTCATTGTTCAACTCCCACTTATGAGTGAGAACATACAGTGTTTGGTTTTCTGATCTTGTGATAGCTTGCTGAGAATGATGGTTTCCAGCTTCATCCATGTCCCTGCAAAGGACATGAACTCATCCTTTTTTATGGCTGCGTAGTATTCCATGGTGTATATGTGCCACATTTTCTTTATCCAGTCTATCATTGATGGGCATTTGGGTTGGTTCCAAGTCTTTGCTATTGTGAATAGTGCTGCAATAACCATACGTGTGCATGTGTCTTTATCATAGAATGATTTATAATCCTTTGGGTATATACCCAGTAATGGGATTGCTGGGTCAAATGGTAATTCTAGTTCTAGATCCTTGAGAAATTGCCACACTGTTTTCCACAATGGTTGAACTAATTTACACTCCACCAACAGTGTAAAAGCATTCCTATTTTTCCACAACCTCTCCAGCATCTGTTGTTTCCTGACTTTTTAATGATCACCATCCTAACTGGTGTGAGATGGTATCTCATTGTGGTTTTGATTTGCATTTCTCTAATGACCAGTGATGATGAGTATTTTTTCATAGGTCTGTTGGCTGCATAAATGTCTGCAAGAAGGAAATTTTTATACTTAGAATCTTGCAGCAATCAAAACTGTGAGTGACAGTTACCTCGTTAGTTGGGATTCTGGGGTCACATACCTTCTTTTAGAAATATCCTGTCATGGAAACAACAGATGCTGGAGAGGATGTGGAGAAATAGGAACACTTTTACGCTGTTGGTGGGAGTGTAAATTAGTTTAACCATTGTGGAAGACAGTGTGGCAATTCCTCAAGGATCTAGAACTAAAATACAATTTGACCCAGCAATCCCATTACTGGGTATATACGCAAAGGATTATAAATCATTCTACTATAAAGACACATGCACACGTATGTTTATTGCAGCACTATTCACAGTAGCAAAGACTTGAGACCAACCCAAATGCCCATCAATGATAGACTGGATAAAGAAAATGTGGCACATATACACCATGGAATACTATGCAGCCATAAAAAAGGATGAGTTCATGTCCTTTTCAGGGACATGGATGAAGCTGGAAACCATTATTCTCAGCAAACTAACGCAGGAACAGAAAACCAAACACCACATGTTCTCACTCATAGGTGGGAGCTGAACAATGAGAATACATGGACACAGGGAGGGGAACATCACACACTGGGGTCCGTCAGGGGGTGGGGGGCAAGGGGAGGGATAGCATTAGGAGAAATACCTAATGTAAATGATGGGTTGATGGGTGCAGTAAACCACCATGGCACATGCATACCTATGTAACAAACCTGTAGATTCTGCACATGTATCCCAGAACTTAAAGTATAATAAAAAAAAGAAATATGCTGTCATATTACATGAAAATGTTATTACTTTGAGCAAGTGTCTTAATGTATCTCAACTGTCTCTTAGATAAAATGGGAATAATAACAGTGCTCATTTCATAGGGCTGCCAGGAGACTTAAATGATAGCAACATAAAGTGCCTAGCAGAAGTCTGATAGGTAGTCATACTCAATAAAATGCTAATATGAATGTTTTCAAATGAAGAGAAAGATAGAACAATTAGCAGAACTAAATACAGTTCATTCTTATTATCCGAGACTGTTATCATGTCTTTCTTCATAGATTTACAGATTTCTTAAAAATATGTTTCCATTACAGCTCTGTGTCTGAAACCAGAATTACTGAATGGAAGGTTGTCTGTGGATAAGGATCAGTATGTTGAGCCTGAAAATGTCACCATCCAATGTGATTCTGGCTATGGTGTGGTTGGTCCCCAAAGTATCACTTGCTCTGAGAACAGAACCTGGTACCCAGAGGTGCCCAAGTGTGAGTGGGTAAGTGGCACAATTCAAGGAAGGTCTGTGCTGTCAACCCCTAAAAATGGTGGCATCCCCCAGAGCTCTGTACCACTCAACAATGGTGAAATCTGACTTGTCAGGATTCATTTCTGAGCCACTCCCACTCAAAGAAACTCTTTTTGTCTTGAAGCATTCTGGTAAGTTAGGGGTGGCAAGTTCTCCTGTTCTCACTTGAGAACAGGAAAAACTGAGCCCTTACAGAGCAGGGTTTCATAGACCCAGTAGTACTGATTTCTAGCTTAACTTTTGCTAAGCTATATAATATATTGTTGTTCCATTTCTGGATGGTCAGCAAAAACAGCCTCTGTTACCATGGGGGCCTTCTGGACAGCTGTCTCAGAACAGATCCATGTTCCCCTGGGGAAGACTGTGGTGGGACCCAAGTGATTTCTTGTTTTCCCAGCCTCAACCACCAGTCTGAGGTTGTTCTTGGTTCAATCCTGTAGTCCTTCCACTGAGCTTCTCAATCACACCCACCACTTATATCTTTTAGGAGACCCCCGAAGGCTGTGAACAAGTGCTCACAGGCAAAAGACTCATGCAGTGTCTCCCAAACCCAGAGGATGTGAAAATGGCCCTGGAGGTGTATAAGCTGTCTCTGGAAATTGAACAACTGGAACTACAGAGAGACAGTGCAAGACAATCCACTTTGGATAAAGAACTATAATTTTTCTCAAAAGAAGGAGGAAAAGGTGTCTTGCTGGCTTGCCTATTGCAATTCAATACAGATCAGTTTAGCAAATCTACTGTCAATTTGGCAGTGATATTCATCATAATAAATATCTAGAAATGATAATTTGCTAAAGTTTAGTGCTTTGAGATTGTGAAATTATTAATCATCCTCTGTGTGGCTCATGTTTTTGCTTTTCAACACACAAAGCACAAATTTTTTTTCGATTAAAAATGTATGTATAAAAAACTATTTTGTCTTTGTGGTCATTTAGGACTCTGTGAAATAAGCGTCCTTAAAAAACCCATAATATAAAGTTAATACATTAATACATTTGTTTTACTGTTTGGGCCACAAATAATAGGTACTTGGGTTTTTGTTTTTTTTTTTTTTTTTTTTTGAGACAGACTCTCACTCCGTTGCCCAGGCTGGACTGCAGTGGCACGATCTTGGCTCACTGCAACCTCCACCTCCCAGGTTCACACAATTCCCCTGCCTCAGCCTCCTGAGTAGCTGGGATTACAGGTGTGTGCCATCATGCCGAGCTAATTTTTGTATTTTTAGTAGAGACGGGGTTTCCCCACTTTGGCCAGGTTGGTCTCGAACTCCTGACCTCAAGTGATCTGCCCACCTTGGCCTCCCAAAGTGCTGGGATTACAGGTGTGAGCCACCATGCCTGGCCATACTTGGGTTCTTATCGTGGACAGACTGCCTTTACTCCACAGTTTCATGTGTGCACAGCACTCATGTCCTCCCTGGTGAGGTTAAATGTCAACACACCCTCAAAGCCTCCCCCATTCTCCCGCTCTGGGGGAGTCACGCCTTCCCCTGAGCCCCTGTGCACATTGTCTCTTTGACTTATGCCACATCTCCACTATTGCCTTCCATGAAGGAAGTTTACTTTTGTGTCTGACTTCCTCATTCCAACCCCAGAGAAGGAACTTCTAAAGACAGATGAAGATGAAGCCCACATGTCAGTCCTCTGCATATGCTCAATTCTTCTGTCTGATTTGGTCACCATTTTCCTTAATATTAAGTTAAAACAGGTTGAGCAACTGCCCCACACAGGAAGAGATATCCCATATCAAACTTCCTTATATCTCTGGGTACTCTAGGAACTTTTATTCCTTTAAGTCATCACTTTTTCTGACTCTTGCTTCCTGTGCAGTCTCTTTCTCACTCTTATCCCAGCTCCTCTAGCTGTCTTTTCTCTCCCTGCACACAGAACTCTGGCCTTTTGAACACTGGCCTTTTTGGCTTAATTTTCCCAAAATTATGTGAAGGAAATGGCATTAGGGCAGGCTTTCACTGAACTTTAGACGTAACAGAGGAGGTGGCGCTGTTGGAGAAACCCACTGCTATAGTTTGAGTGTTTGTCCCCTCCAAACTCATGTTGAAAGTAAATCCCCAATGTGGAACTATTGAAAGGTGGGGTTTTTAAGAGGTGACTGGTTCATGGGAGTTCTGTCCTGATGAATGGATTAAACCATTCATAGATGAATATTTTGTGTGCTAATGAGAAGAATGTGTTTTCGCAGCTGTTATCACAGAAGTGGGACTGGTGGCTTTATAAGAAGAGGAAGAGAGACCTGAGTTAGTATGCTCAGCCCCCTTGCCATGTAATGCCCTGTGCCACCTTGGGACCCTGCAAAGTCCCCACCAAGAAGGTCCTCACCAGATGCCGAGCCGTGGCCTTGGATTTGCCAGCCTTGAGAATTGTAAAAAATAATTTTTTTTGTTTATAAATTACCCAGTTTCAGGTGTTCTGTTATAAGCAACAGAAAATAGACTAAGACATCCACTTAACATCAAACGTATCTATCCATGATCTTAAAAGCCATTACCTACTAGGCTACTAGGCATTTCTTGGTTTAATGTTTATTTTTGAATTTCCCCTGATACAAGAATTTGTGAGCAACTAGTTTCCCTGAAAGGTGGTCCCAGAAAACACTGTGAGTGAGTGGGCAGTAAGATGGAGAAGGGAAGAAAGCCCATGAGGGAACATTGTTGAGGGGGTTATTTCATTGCCAACTGGGACTCAATCATGCTGGAAGCATCTGAGAGCATGTAGAACCCAACTCTGAGTTGTCCTCCTCAGGAAAAAGACCTGGGTATTTTTCTGCCTATTCTCTTCTCTCACTGGTGAAGTTTTGCTCCAGTAGCAATGGCTCCCAGACCCAAGGGATCTACACTGTTGGCTGGCTGAGCAGGCTCCAAGGATGGGGCTCACCATCAGTCAGAGAGACACGGGTAGCCAATGACACCTATGGGACCATTTGCAGTAACCTCTAGAGTAGGTCAAGGCCATATGGCCAGGATACAGATGCACTCTTCTACAGCTGCCTTTTCTGTATGGTCCCATTTGCAGTAACCTCTAGAGTAGGTCAAGGCCATATGGCCAGGATACAGATGGACTCTTCTACAGCTGCCTTTTCTGTATGGTCCCATCTGTTGACTAAGCACAATGGCATCAGCCAGTCTCTACTGGCTTACAGAAATATCACTAACTTTTTTGTATTAATGTTGAATCTTGCAACTTCACTGAATTCATTTATCAATTCTAACAGTTTTTTATGGAGTCTTTATGTTTTTCTAAATATAAGATAGTGTCATCTACCAACAGGGTCATTTTGACTTCTTCCTTTCCAATCTGAATGCCCTTTTATCCCCTTTTGCTTGTCTAATTGCTCAGACTAGGATTTCCAGTACTATGTTGAATAAAAGTGGTGAAACTTGGCATCTTTGTTTTGTTCTAGATCTTAGAAGAAAGGCTTTCAACTTTTCCCCATTTATTATGGTATTAGCTATGGGTTTGTGACTTAATGGCCTTTTTTGTTTTTGGGTACTTGGTATAATTTTGATTTCTAAAAATTTGCTGTGACTTGTTTTATGGCCTAACATAATCCTGGAGAATATTTCATGTGGTAATGAGAAAATGTGTTTCTGCAGCTGTTAGATGAAATGTTCCATAAATATCAATTTGTTCCATTTGGTATAGTGCGTAGTGTAACTCCGAAGTTTGTTTGTCAATTTACTGTATGGATTATCTGTTTATTGCTGAAAGTGGGGTGTTCAAATCTTCTAGTGTTATTCTATTGCAGTCAATCTCTCTCTTTAAGTCTATTAATATTTGCTTTATATATTTAGGTGCTCTGGTGTGGAGGGTATATACATACACACATACATACACAAACACAACTGTCATATCCCCTTGCCATATTGACTTCTTTATCATTACATTTATTACAAAATAATCTTCTTTTAAAAAATCGTTTTTGATTTGAAGTCTATTTTATCTAAGCATATCTACTCCTGCTTTTTTTGGGTTGTTTCGCATTGGTTACTTTCTTCATCCTTTCACCTTTAGTGTATGCATGTCTTTATAGGTGAAATGAGCTTCTTGAGGACAGCATATAGCTGAGTCTTGTTTTTTAAAATCCATTCTGCCACTCTATGTCTTTTAATAGGATAATTTAACCCATTTACACTCAAGATTATAACTGATAGCTAAAGATGTACTATTACCATTTTGTTGCTTTTTTTTTTTTTGAGTCTTTCTTTGTTCCTCCCTTACTCTTTTCCTTCATAGTTAAGTCTTTGTCTCTAGTAGTATCTTTTGATTTCATGCTATTTATTTATTTTTAATTTATTTTTAAATTTTATTTTATTTTAAGTTCTGGGTTACATGTGCAGGACATGCAAGTTTGTTACACATGTAAATGTGTGCCATGGTGGTTTGCTGCACCTATCAACCCATCACCTAGGTATTTTTTTTTCACTGCTAAAATATTTTATTTTAAAATGTACCACAGTGAATGGATGTATCCATACTGGTTTTTATAAATGTACACACGCACATCCATATATTCGACAAAGTATATATATGTACTGGCTAAAGACCTATCCAAAAGAGGAAATATTTCTAGAAAGTTCATGTGTTTATACTTCATTTGACAATTAAAACTTACTTATTTGAACTGAAGTTTCAGTTGCTTAGCAATGACTAATAATACCAATGCCTGTCAATAATGACAACTAAATTGAGAACTGTAAATTTCACTGCTGCGCCTTGGGTCAAAATCTTCAATGATGGAATCCTAAATAAGTAACAGTTGTTCCTATAATGGGGTATATATTCAGAAGGAATAAATATCTGCCACTATTACCAAAAGGCTGTTCTCTGCAGAGCTCAAAAAAGTATTATGCCACAATACATCATTTGTATTTAAAAAGGATCTCTTGTTTAGATGCCACTGCAGATTCTGCTTTTACTAAACAGAAAGGCAGCACCCCATTTCTTTCTTGTAAAGGAGGGAAGTCTTTTATAAAAAACTCTTTGAAGAAGTTTTGGTAGTTACGTTCAGAGTCAAACACAGCAGCACTTTATTAACAAGGACAGAGTAATATAATCACAAGGAAATACTTGTAAGTCTAAATTAAATGATATCTTGGACAGCATAAAATGAATAATAACAAGGGCAGGCATCTCAATGTGTCTGTCTCACAGCTGTTCAATGTCAAAGTAATTTGTAAGTGAGGAAAGACAAGAGCAACATTTACATCACAAATTGACTGTAAAATACTTCATTACATTGAGAAAGGTAATCAATGGTCAAAATCCATAACCAGAAGGAGATACCATTTGAGTATCTATCAATGGGCCAAACAGACCTGTTAGATTTTAATATTGCCTGGTATGGAACTCAGATACTGATTTCCTCTCTATGTAGGAAGCCAATGTTCATGTTCTTGATAATAGTCCTTAATCTTTCTGATTGAGGCAGTCCAAACCCATCTGACCTCAGAACACTAGGTCTAAGAGTCAACTTCTTACATTGATATATTTTCCTTGAGTTCTTTCATGGTGCTGTATCAGCATGTTACTATAATCTGAAAATGATATGGGGCACAAAGGAGCTATATATATATCTGAAATTATATATATACATATATATATATGTATATATATATGAAAAGTATCCCATATTCCAGTATCACGTGACAAAAAATTTATGGTTAAATTATTTAAGACATTTACTTTATTTTTCTTGTGGCCATCCATTTAATTAAGTGAAGAACATCAGTGTATTAAGAAGGTCCCTCTTTATCACATGATATTTCTAAGCAGATATTTAGGAATGCTCAGAAGATTCCACTTTCAGTTGCCTAAGGCCTCCTAAGACATAATTTAAAGTGAGACTTGAACAGAAACAAGTATCTTCTGACTCTAGCTGAAATCGTAGAAATAGTTTCTGTTTAAATCCTGGGAAACCTTAGATAAGGTATGTGAAACTGAAAAAAGATCGAATCAGCACACACAGATAAAGGATACAACAGATACCAAGATGGGTAAATGCCCAATTATTTTCAGTCCTCATAATCTGTACAAAGCTATGAGGCAACCAGTAGGCCATATCTCACTAGGCAGCCTTTGAGGAAGATGTTTCCCTATTTGAAACACAAGAAATTATGAAAATATGGAGATGAAGAGGGAGCAGTTCTGTGCTTCTTGCTGTGTTATCTTTATTATATTCCTAGTGTCACTGAGACTAGTTTAAAAACAGCCTGCAACAAGAATATTCTCATCACCAACCACCTTTTCCACCTTTCTTCTTTTTCTGTTGCTGTTTCTTTTTTGATGCTGGAGCCCCTGCAGGTTTCTGACCCATCACCTAGATATTAAGCCCTGTATGCATTAGCTATTTATCCTGGTGCTCTCCCTCCCCCTGCCCCCTAACAGGCCCCAGCGTGTGTTGTTCCCCTCCCTGTGTCCATGTGTATGTGTTCTCATTGTGTAGCTCCCACTTATAAGTGAGAACATGTGGTGTCTGGTTTTCTGTTCCTGTGTTAGTTTGCTGAGGATAATGGCTTCCAGCTCCATCCATGTCCCTGCAAAGGACATGATCTCATTCCTTATTATGGTTGCATAGTATTCCATGGTGTATATGTACCACATTTTATTTATCCAGTCTATCATTGATGGGCATTTGGGTTGATTCCATGTCTTTGCTATTGTAAATAGTGCTGCAATGAACATACACATGCATGTGTTTTTATAACAGAATGATTTATATTCCTTTGGGTATATACTCAGTAATGAGATGGTTGTGACAAATGGTATTTCTGGTTCTAGGTCTTTGAGGAACCACCACACTATCTTCCACAGTGGTTGACATTTATTTTTTAATGTATCTATTACAAGTTTTTGTGTTGTGGTTTCCCTAAGGTTTATAAAAAATTTTATAGTCATAACAGGTTATTTTAAACTGACAATTTAACTTCGATCACAAAGAAAAGAATGATAGCAAAAACAAACTCTTCTTTAACATCACTCCTCCCCACATTTTGATGTCTCTATTTGCATCTTTTTATATTGCCTGTCTCTATTGTTGCAATTATCTGAATAGTTTGTTTTATAGTCCTCATGCTAAAGATATAAGTGGTTGAGTTTCTACAGTTACATTATTCTAAATTTGTCTGTAAACTTACTTTTACCAATATGTTTTATACCTCCAGATGTTTTCTTCTAATACGTTAGTGTTCTTTTCTTTCAGACTGAAGAGTTCTCTTTAACATTTCTCTTAAAACAAATCTGGTCTTGATGAATTCCCTCAAATTTTCTTTATCCAGGTAAGTCTTTATCTCTTATTCATGTTTGAAGTTAGCTTTGCTGGGTACTAATATTTGTGTTGGACTTTTTTTCTTTAGTACTTTGAATATATCCTTCCACTCTCTCTTGGCCTGCAGAGTTTCTGCTGAGAAATCTGAAGTTGTATTGGGGCTCTGTTTAATGTGACATATTTCTTTTCTCTTGCTGTTTTCAGTATTCTTTCTAGGTCTGACATTTGATAATTTCATTATGCTGTACCTTGGGGAAGAATTCCTCTTTGGGTTGAAGTGGATTGGTGACCTCTGAGCTCCATTCATAGATGAGCTCTGAGCTCCATGTACCTGAATTCTACAATCTTTCTCCAGATATGGGAATTTTCAACCATTATTTTCTTAAATATTCTTTCTAGGCCTTTTTATCTCTTGTCTCCTTGCAATCTCCTATTATGCAGAGGTTTGTTTGATTGAGTCCCATAATTCTCATAGGCCTTTTTCACTGCATTTTATTCTTTTTCCTTTTTGCCCTCTGATTGGTTAATTTCATATGTTTTGTCTTTGAGCTTGCTGAATCTTTTTTTTTTTTTCCTGTCACTCAGGCTAGAGTGCAGTGGTGCAACCATAGGTCACTGTCACCTTGAACCCCAGAGCTTAAACCACTCTCCCATCTCAGCCTCCTGAGGAGCTAGGACTACAGGCATGCACTACCATGCCTGCCTTTTTTAAGAGACAAGGAGTCTTATTATATTGCCCAGGTTGGTCTCAAACTCCTGGTCTCAAGCAATCCTCTTACCTTGGCCTCCCAAAGTGCTGGGATTATAGGCATAAGGCACTGTGTTAGGGCCCAGGCTTGCTGATTCTTTCCTTTGTTTGATCAGGTCTGCTGCTGAAGTTTTCTGTTGGGTTTTTCAGTTCAGTTATTGCATTCTTTATTTCTAGAATTTTGATTTGGTTTTTAAAAGTTGTTCCTAGGCTGGGCATGGTGGCTTAGGCCTGTAATCCCAGTGCTTTGAGAGGCCAAAGGGAGAGGATGGCTTGAGCCCAGGAGTTTGAGACCAGCCTGAGCAATATAGGGAGACCCTGTCTCCACAAAAAAATTAAAAATTAGCCAGGCATTCTGACGTGTGCCTGTAGCAGTCACTTGGGAGGCTGAGGCTGAAGGATCACTTGAGACCAGAAATTCAAGATGGCATTGACCTATGATCATACCACTGCACTCCAAGCTGGGTGAAAAAGTGAGCCCTCCATCTCTAAAAAACAAACATAAAATAAAAATTGTTCTTATTTCTTTGTCAAATTTCTTATTTTGTTTCTGGATTGTTTTATAAATTTTATTTAATTTTCTATCGATATTTTTTGTGATTTCCTGAATTTTTAAAAGAGGGTTATTATTAATTATTTCTCAGGCAGCTCACAGATCTTTAATTCTTCAGGGTCTATTACCAGAGCTTTGTTCGTTTTTTTCCCTGATTTTTTTTCAGTCTTGTGTCTTTACATTGAGGCCTGTTCATTCGAAGAGATGGCCACCTCTTCCAACTTTTGCAGGTGTTCTTTGGTGATGTTAGACTTTTATTACTTAACATTAGAACTTTATTTGCTGGCCTGTAGTTGCTTCCCATTCTGGAAAGGATTTATATTGAGCACCAGAACTTAAACACTTCCCTGGAACTAAATCACCACCCTTTCATTTTTTCCCAATCTGGGGAAGACTTATTGTGAGTACCAGAACTTATAGCTTGCACAGGAACTTAAACACAGACCTGCAGTGGTTTCCAGGTCTGGGGAAGACTTAAGAGAGCACCAGAACTTCATCACTGACCTTTCAGTTGCTTCCAGGTCAGGGGAAAGTTCCATGTAAGCATCCGGGCCATGTGGAAAATCTGACCAGGGACTCAGGCCTTCCCATGGGTTGTGTCCCATGAAGCACTATGGCACTATCCAGTCTCCTCTGTGTGATGCCCAGCTGATTTAAATGCGGAGTAGCCACGAAGATCCACATGCCATTCCCCGTGATAAGCACCTTTTCCCCCCACTTGTCTTCAATTCACCCCAGGCGGTTCAGTCCTCCTGGCATTCCCAGTGCTTCCTGTGGGACAGGACTGCCATGGGCTTCCCATGAAAATTCCCAGACCAGTGGGGAGATAGAATGTCCACTTCCAGTTCCCTCCTTCCATCTTGGAAACTGTGGGTCCAGGGAAGTTCTCTGTGAGTGGCGGTTATGCCAGCTTAGGGGAGAGGGTGGCACAGTCTAAAATGGCCATTTCTGTTACCAGTTGTGGTTTTGTTGTAGGGGCTTTCTCCTCTTCTCTCTCAGGTTCTGGTGAATTCAAGGTGGTGTTCTTGTCTTTGAATAGTTACTAGCTGTACTTTTGTGGGGAGGAGTGGTGCTGAGGATCTTCTATTCCACCAACCATAAATGAACTAATTTCATAAATAAAATTAAAATTTCCACTATCCAGAAAGTCACTTTCCACACCATTTTATGAGTGGATAAGAATGGGTAATTAGGTATGTGTATATTTTCATGTTATTAACATGCTTAAACAAAGATCCACCCCAAGTCTCAGTCTTTAAGAGTACAGAAAAAACAGTTGAGGTTTTTAAATATTAGCCCTTTATTTTTCCTTTCTTACCATTCTTTACTAATATAAAGGAGTAGTGTTGACTTATTTTCACATAGATTTAAATTATCCTTCCATTCTTTAATTTATCCTTTTATTTAAATCCCTTTTAAAAATTATTTAAAATAAATACATATATATTCTAACAAATATTAAAACAGTAAAGGTAGGTATAGAGAGTTTACCTCCATTATATTACCCATTTTTCTCTTTCCATTTTAAATTTAAATTTCACATTTAAGATTTTCACTTTGTACATAATTCTATAAATTATAAACCATGTTAGAAACGCATCTATTTCTTGACCTATCAACTTTATTTATCTTTAAAATTAAGATACATTCACGTTTAACAAATTAGCATATTATCTGGTGCACACAGTTCCCTTTCCCTACTCCCAGAGAACCACTGTCATATCTTGCAACATTTTTTTCCTGATATTTATGTTCATATTTTAAGGCAATGTTTTTTCTATTTTTCTTAAATTATTCATTTTAGCTGTTATCTATTGATTACAGATATATATTTAATCATCTTCTAATATACCACCTGCTTTTCCTTTTTGTTTCAATATAATTATTGCATAATTTTGGTTACATCAATAATAACTTTTACATGTTATGACTATGCAGTATACCAAATAGCGTTTTGTGAGTATGTTTCATTGCTTTTGTTTTAATACATTGTCTATAATGTCCTTTTCCAGTAACGTTTGTTTGCTTGCTTGTTTTGTTTTCTATATTTCTATTTACATTTCCTCCTATATGCGCCAAGAGATTTTTCAGTCTACCAAATCTGTTCCAAATGTTGAGATATCATATGCTTTATCAATTCCTTTCTTATTCTTCTGTGTCTTTCTGCCAAAGTCCTAGAAACAGACCTTGAAACAAGAATTAAAGTGTAGGTAATTTGTTTAGGAGGTGCAGGAAACACCAGGAGAGAAAGGCAGTGAGATATGGAAGGAAAGTCAACCAAAAAGGATACGTTAGCAAGCTAGTTAGGATGACCACAGCCTCATCCCAAGGGACACTGGTAAAGATGGTGAACTCGCACCTCAGAGTAATCATAGCTAAGGGTAGGGAGCTGGGATATTTATAAATACTTCCATCAGTTGTTAATTGAGATCTGCTTCTGCAAGGTGTTATCTTCAGTTTATCCTGCTAATTGCAAATCAGAGTAGCCTTTGATGGTTGTGGAAAAAGCCTGGGTAAAAGGAAACAGATATAGGCAGTTGGAAGTTGTTTAGAGTGTGCTAAAGTGGCAGGGCGCTGGTGATACTGACAGGACATTGACAGGGGCTGCTACACACTACAACAAGCAATGGATGTTCTCAAATCTGTAGACTCGCCTTCCTGCCCTGTCTTTACTTTGTTGACTCATGTTCTCTTTCTTATTTCCTCATTTTATTGGAGCACATCCTCCAGGAACTACCTAAGAAATGATGTGTAGGAAGTAAGCTATTGAGTGAACTCCTATATTCTTGAAACTGTCATTATTTTCACACTTGATTGATAGTTTGGCTGGGCGTAGTAGGGTGGGTAAAATGTAATTTTTCCTCTCATTTTAAAGGAATTTGTCTACTGTTTTAATATATTCCATACAGCTATTGAGAAGTCAAAAGACATCCTGATTTCTGACCTGATTTTTCCTCAACGCTGGAAGCTTTTAGGATACAATCTTTACTCATGGTGTTCTAAAATATCATGTTGGTATACTTTACTGTATGATTTATTTTTATTTATTATGCTAATTCTTGATGGGCTCTTTCACTCTATAAACTCATGTTCTTTTATTCTGAGAAATTTTCTTAGAAAATGTTTTCAGTAACATTTCTTCACTGTTTTCTCTTTTCATGGAAACCAAAATCATTTGATATTGGACCTCCTTGTTAATTATTGGATTTAGTTATGTTTTCTGCCCTCATTCTTACCTTCAATTCTCCAAACACTTTTTTGGAGATTTCCTTGACTTCATTTTTTTTTCTGAATTTTTCAATTTGTTTTAAGAACACTTTCTAACATTTTCCAAAGAATTTTTAAAAATTGTTTTCTGTTTTTAAAAAAATAGTAATCCTGTTCTTTCCACCTAGATTCTTTATTGTCTCTATGGAGCTATTTTGCAATAGAGAAGTATGATTTTGCTCCCTGCAAACCTCTGTTAATGATCATTGGTCAGCAGTTGTTCTTTCAGAGTAAGGCCTAAATAATCTCATTTAAAGTTCTGTGTATGTGAACAAATTTTGCTGGCAGCAGGCTTACTTGCAGCATGATGGGACAGTGAGGCATTTTAAATTAACTTGTGGCTATAATAGAGAGTGTTAATTGTTTCCCTGTATTAACCTCTATTTTCACTTTAAGTAATAGAACCACTTCTACCATTTCAGCAGGGCACAGGGTTGCTCAACTAGTCCCTCCCTTGGAGCAACCTCCCAAAAAATGCAACATGCTTGTCACCTTCTTAAAAAGGAAGCTTCTTGCTCTCCTCTTCCTCTTCCATACTCTTGAGGGCTGAAATGCTGATAGGGTGCCTGAGAGCCAGCTTCTGCCTTTTTGAGAAGGACAGCATCCTAGGGGATATTAAAGCAACAAGGAGAAAAGGCCCTAGTCCCTAGTTGACCATGTTGAGCAGTACTGCCTTCCATCCTGACTGGGTTTTTGCCTCTGAACTGTTTTTGAAAGAAAAATAAAGTTCTACCTGTTCTGAGCCATTGAGTTTTTGGTTGTCCTATCTCATGACAAGTATAGGACAATGAATATCCAAATACTGATGTTTATAGGTGTCTTCTTTGTTGCTGTCCAGTTGTTCCAGAGAAGGAACTTCTGTGTTTTTTTTTTTTTTTTGCCTGTTTACAACTTGAGTTTACAACTTAAATTTCTCCTGTGCAAGATGAGGCAATTACTGCTTCTGTACTTTTTAAAATTCTGTTTCTCCCTCTATTCCTCAGGCTATTTCCATCACCACATTACTTTTGCACTATCAACATCGAGAGAACTTTCTTTCCTGAAATGATTGCTCCTATCCCTAAAAGACACAGCAGTTGCGTTTGTCTGCTTGCTTTAAGTTAAATGTTTTTCTTTACACCATGACTAACTAGTTCATATATTTCCTTCAGAAGTTCACCCACAGTGGTGCTGAATAATTACACCAGGAGTAAAAAATGTATAGGTTATTTGGAATGTGAATCTGGTGCTAAAGTTTAGTTGAGCCTGAGAAAAGTCAACTACGAAACCCCTGCTGCCAAATATTCTTCTTTGACCACAAGAAAATAAATTAAAACGAAGTGAATTCTTTCTATTCCAGGTTTAATAATTGTGGGGAGAAAGCAATTGGAAAGCTAGAGGCTCGGCTCTGCCCTAAAAAAGTTATAACTAAAGAGAGACTATTTTGATTCCATTACCATTTTATATTTATGGGCACTAAAAAAGGGGGATGCTATTTTCTAATATTTCTCTGAATTTAGGAATTACCCTTCCTAGTGCTGTTTCTGCCAATTTTAACCAATAAGTGACCTTCTGATACCAAGTCTATTTGCATATTTAGGGATATAGTGAATTCTCCTTTATTTAAAAAATAATACTCTTTATTCAAAATGTAAATACATTGAATAGATTATGTAATTAAAAATTATTTCCATAAAATTATTTTCCCTCAGAAATTTTATATGCCATCTATCTCAATACCAAGTAGAAGCTTATTACAAGTTTTAGATTATCCCAAAATGTCTGAGTCTCAGCCTGGGTCCAATCAGGAGACAGAAACCATACAATGATTTAAATAGAGGAAATTTAATATACAGAATTACTAAACTCTGATAAAAAAGTAATTATAAAATTTAAGAAAACTCTGTATGGTATTCTAGGGCTGAGGCAAAGTACTCAAGGGAGACAAACTGCAATGAGGTGCCCCTTCCCAAGGCTAGGGTTTAGACTTCATTAAAAAAGGTATAGTAGCAATCCACTGGATGCCAGAGAAGTTCACTAGTTGCCTGGACAAGAGCTGGTCTGTGGTCATTGGGCAAGTAGAAACCAAATATCTAGAATAGAGGCAGAATATAGGTGAGCTCCAGCTGGTGGCTACATGCATAAGCCTGCAGATAGGGTTGGGGGTCACTGGAACATGAGCTATCTGTGAGGGGAACCACAGATAGTGGCCAGATGGGCAGGTGTGCAGAAAAGTGACCCCAGTAGCAAGCCTTCAAGGCAGAGAAAGCACATAGGCAAGTAGGTGGCCAGGTGTGAGGGCATGAAGAGGGAGTAGGGGTGCTGTTGTGGCAAGAGTCTTGGAGAAGTATCCGTCAGAAGAACCACGGGGAGGTGATAGCCAGCCTGGGCCATGACTGCAAGATTGCCAGGGGATGGTGCATTCTGGGAAGAGGGCCTGGGGCAGACCACCCCCATATATCTTACTAACCCATCATGTAGCAGCAGGAAACAGCAGGAGAATCCTTGCTTCCTGCAATGTCCCTCAAGCATCCTCTAATGAGAATATTAAACATCATTCTCACTGTAAAGGATTAATACTTAAGGGAATTTCATCCATTATCACAGAGCTGTAATAAACGGTTAGTTTTGATGTGAGAGGAAATGCACTGATAACTGGCACGGCACGTATAACTTAATGATGCTAAAATAAAAATGCAAAGTCAAACTACTCAAGGATTGCTTACAGCGAGACTTATGGAAGAGGAAGTACAGGAAGAGTAGCAGCAAATTCACTAAAATTTAGACTTATAAGCAATTTTGTTGAGTTTATTTTCAGTCAAGGAAAAATGATTATATATTTCCTACTAGTTGATAAAAAGAAACAGTTCTTAAAGAGGAGCTTATTTTCACTAATTAAAATAGAAAAACTTAAAATAGAAAATTAAAATTTATCCCATGGGCCATTTAATAAGAAACAGTGAATAACATAATTAGGACAATGCCAATAACATGGACAATAGCAAAGTTGTTTTTCAAATAGCCAAATATACCAGCCTTTAATAAGAACTGAGTTGATCTATTAAAACATAAATTAAGACTGATGCTTTTACAAGAAGTTAAGCAAGCTACTGATATCCAGGTACAGCTACTAAAGCTTTGTTTTGAATCAAAGATAGACCCTGGAATACATAGAAAAATGAATGGATTTCGTCTCTGTTAGACTAGTGATTCCTGCATTTGCTGAACATGAGAATAACTTCAGGCATTTTAAAAATAATTCAGGCATTGAAGCCTCATCAGATATATTTGATTAGGGGATTGGGAATCTGCATTTTAGCAAACACAGATATTTTGGGGGAGCTGCCTCACTCAAGGTGGCAGTCTTTCTCTGGGACACCCACATTTATTGATTGGTTGGTGCAGTGGTACAAAAGCCCAGCTTTACTTAATCCTGGACACCTTTGAAGGGCTAGTCCAACTTTAAGGATGCTCTGAAGTCTCTGATGCAACTGTTTCAAAGTTTTACTTTTCTGTCTTCCTTCTCATTCTTCCTTTACAGACAATGTTCCTGTAAGAATGCCTCAATAAACCACTCTGCATGCACATTTATATTTCTTCTGTTTTGATTTACTTGTTTGTGTTCTTTCCTCATGTGTTTGACAATTTTATTTTTAAATGATTTGTAAAGAAGGCTTTTATATTTAAGACATGAAATTTTAATTGTTATATCTGCTTTAATTATTTAATTGAATTTTTTTTTTTTTGAGATAGGGTCTCGCTCTGTCATCCAGGCTGGAGTGTGGTGGTGTTATCATGGCTCACTGCAGCCATGACCTCCTGGGCCCAAGTGATCTTCCTATCTCAGCCTTCTGAGTAGCTGAGACCACAGGCATGCACAACCATGCCCAGCTAATATTTTTTATTTTTACTTTTGTAGAGACAGGGTCAGGATCTCCCTATGTTGCCCAGGCTGGTCTCGAACTCCTGGGCTTACAGGATTCACCCTGTTGGGCATCCCAAAGTGTTGAGATTACAGGCATGAGCCACTGTACCTGGCCTTAAAATTTTATTATTCTTTCATTTACTTAATAGTGTTTGATATATTGGAGATTTAAAAAATTGTATTCAAATTAAATATTTTTCCATTTAATTATTTCTACCCTCACTCTAATGCTTAAAAACATTACGCCTATTGGGAGGCTGAAGCGGGTGGATTGCCTGAACTCAGGAGTTCGAGACTATCCTGGGCAACACAGAGAAATCCTGTCTCTACTAAAATACAAAAAATTAGCTGGGCATGGTGGCATGCACCTGTAGTCCCAGCTACTCGGGAGGCTGAGGCAGGAGAATCACTTGAACCCGGGAGGTAGAGGTTGCAGTGAGCTGAGATCACCACTGTACTCCAGCCTGGGTGACAGAGCCAGACTCCATCTCCAAAACAAAAACAAAAACAAAAATAAAAACAAAAAACATTGCAACCAAAAAGTATATGACTCTCTATGGACATTTAGTGCTCCCAATGGACTTATTTAAAAACAGGAAATCAATAGTTAAAAGCAATCCTCAAGGATTGTCCAGAGTTAGTTCTATGAGGAGGAAGTACCAGAAGATAGAACAGGGACAAAATGAGAATCAAAGCAGACTGGGGATTCTTACCCCTACTTCCGAAGTTTGTTTTTTAGTTAAAAAGAAAATACTGAAAAATTTTATCAGCAAATGTATAACTACCCTCATTTCTCAATTGCAAAACTGTGAGAGGGTCTGATATAGGTGTGTGCTTAGTTTTAACCAAGTCCCACTTCTGAATCCAAATCTTTCAACAGTGTTTGAACACTAAAATAGTATGAATAGACATGTTATGATCCAGCATGTAGAAAACTATGGTCCAATACTGTACAGTATTACCTATTTTATCCAGCTACTCAGTTTCTTTCCCCCTCCAAGATACATCCCTAATTTATTCCAGAAAGATTTTACTTAACATGCCAGTCCTCTCAGTCTGTCACCACTTCTTCTTACAGAACTTGTTTCCTCATTCCTCACCTCATCTTGCCTATTCCTCCTTTTCAAATGCCATCATTCTCTTGATTTGTAGCAATCACCTTTTTTGTGTTATTTATAGTTTTATAAAATAAGCATGCATCCCTAAATAATCTAGCTGAGTGTTTGTTACTTCTTTTTATATATGAGATCATGCAGTATGTATTATATTTTGACTGATTTCTTTTGCTTACATTTGTGAGATTTATGTTGTGTCTAGTTGTTATTTATTCATTTTTATTGCTATATATTATACCATTCTGTGACTGTACTATAATTTATGTATCCATTTTATTAAGGATACAATTTAGATGGCTTTAGTTCTTTGGCGATTACATAACTATGAATATTCCTATACATGTCTTTTGGTGTACACGCTGGTTGTATAATGTACATATTCAACTTTCATAGACAAATTTCCAGAATCTAGATTTATATCCTGGCTATGCTGCTTAAAAGTTATACGATCAGTAAAATACAATTTAGATCTTTTGAAATAATCCAGTCAAGGGGAAAAATAAATAAATACTAGTAAAAAAGAATGAAGAAAGCCTACATGTGTTTTCATGAAAGTACTAAACTCACTAGGAAGGTAAATTTACAAATCACACTTAGAATACTCCAGTGATGTTATGGTGCTGTGTAAATCTCTCAATCCTCTAGTATAAATGTTTAAAGTCAAAATAGTCAAAACGACAACAGCTACAATTAGTGGCTAAGGAACACAGAATAGATAAAGAAGTAAATTAGGGCAAGAAAAATATAAATTGCGAGAAAGGCAGAAAAAGTCTAGAGTATTTTTATGCAACCAAAGTTAAGTTGATATCAGCTAAAAATGGTCAATATAACTATGGGACTGTTTATGTTTGCTGCATGGTTAACTACAAAGAAAGAAATTACAGCAGGCACACAGATAAGAAAGAGAAAGGGAACAAGTTAAACACCACAGAAAACCACCAACAAGAGAGGAAGCAACAAAAAATGAAGAAAGAAACAGAGAATCTATATAACAACCAAAGCAATTAGTAAAATGGCAAGATTCCTTACCTATCAACAGTAACCTTGAATGTAAATAAGTTAATTTTTTATATTGAAAGATACATAGTGGCTAAATGAAGAAAACTACAAGATCCAATGACGTGCTACCTATAAGAGACTCATTTCATGGTTAAAGTCAAATATAGACTCAAATTGAAGGGATGGAAAAAGATATTCCAAGCAAACAAAAACCTAAAGCAAACAGGAGTAGCCGTACTTGTATATAATAGACTTGAAGTTAAAAAAAACTGTAAAAAGGTCATTATATAAAGATAAAAAGATCAACAAGAGTAAATAAGAATTATAAATACATACGCACCTAATCCTAGAGCACCCATATATATAAGCCAAATATTGTTAGACCTAAAGAGAGAGATGGACTGCAATACAATAATACTAGGGAACATCAACATCTCACTTTCAGCAATGGACAAATTATTTAGAAAAAAAAAATCAACCCAGAAACATCAGACTTAAAGTGCACCATAGACCAAATGGATCTAACTGACCTTTACAGAATATTCCACACAACAGCTACAGAATACACATTCTCAACTGCACATGGAACATTCTCTAGGGTAGATCAGATGTTAGGCCACAGAACAAGTCTTGAAAATTTTAGGAAGGAAGAGATCATATCAAATAGGTTTTCTGATCACAATAATGTGAAACTTGAAATTAACAAAAGAAAAACTTTGGAAACTTTACAGATACATGAAAGTTAAATGACATGTCCCTAAACAACCAATTGGCCAAAAAGAAATTAAAAGGAAAACTAAAAGATTTTTTGAGACAAATGGGAATGACAATACATTATACCCAAACCTATAGGACACAGCAAAACTAGTTCTAATTGGGATATTTATAGTAATAAACACCTACATAAAAAAGAAGAGAGATTTCTAATAAACACCCCAAGGAACTAGACAAACAAGAACTAACTAAACCTAAAATTGGTATAAGGAAGAAAATAATAAAGCTCAGAGCAGAAATAAATGAAAAAGACATGAAAAGAAAAGAGGCCGGGCGTGGTGACTCACGCTTGTGATCCCAGCACTTTGGGAGGCCAAGGCAGGCGGATCACGAGGTCAAGAGATCGAGACCATTCTGGCTAACACAGTGAAACCCCATCTCTACTAAAAATACAAAAAATTGGCCGGACGTGGTGGCAGGTGCCTGTAGTCCCAGTTACTCAGGAGGCTGAGGCAGGAGAATGGTGTGAACCCGGGAGGTGGAGCTTGCAGTGAGCGGAGATCGTGCCACTGCACTCCAGCCTGGGCAACAGAGCGAGACTCCGTCTAAAAAAAAAAAAAATTGAAAGAGCAATAAAATGAAGTTGGGATTTTGAAAATATAAACAAAAATGACAAACATTTAGCTAGACTAAGAGAAAAAGAGAGAATACTGAAATAAATAAAACAGAGATTAAAAAGGAGACATTACTACTAATACCACAGAAATAGAAAGTACTATAAGATACTATTATAAACAACCATATGCCAACAAATTTGATAAGATAGAAGACATGGATAAATTCCTGGATGCATACAACCTACCAAGATCAAGTTATGAAGAAATAGAACATCTGAACAGACCAATTAAAAGTTGAATTGAAGAGAAAATTCAATCAGTAATAAAAAGTTTTCCATCAAATAAAAGCCTAGGACCTTATGTCTTCATTGCTGAATTCTACCAAACATTTAAAAAAGAACTAATACCAATTCCTCTCAAACTATTCCAGAAAAATTGAAGAGGAGGGAATACTTACAAACTCATTTTGCAAAGCTAGCATTACTTTGATTCTAAAACTGGACAAGAACACAAAGAAAAAAGAAAACTATAGGCTGATATCCCTGATAAGCATCGATGCAAAGATTCATAACAAGATACCAGCAAACCAAATCCAAGAGCACATTAAAAAAATTATTCATTATGATGAAGTGGAATTCATCCCAGGGATCCATGGATGGTTTATCATATTCAGATCAATAAATGTGACACACTACATTAACAGAAAGAAAGAAACATGATACAATCATTTCAATAGGTGCAGAAAAAGAATGTGACAAATTTCACATTCCTTCATGACAAAAACTCTCAACAAATTAGTATAGAAGGTATGCACCTCAATACAATAAAGGCCATATATAAAAAACTCATAGCTAACATCATACTGAATGGAAAAGCTTCATACACAAATGGACCAATGGAACAGAAGAGAGAGCCCAGAAATAAACTTACTCACCAAAAGCCAACTGATTTTTGAAACAGGTGAGAACACATACTGGAGAAAAGACAGTCTTCAATAAATGGTGCTGGGAAAATTGGATATTCGCATACAGAAGAATGAGACTAGATCCCTACCTCTCATTATATACAAAGTCAACTCAAAATGGATTACAGACTTAAATATAAAACCCCAAGCTACAAAACTACTAGAAGAAAATATAGGGGAAGTGCCCCACATCATTGGCCTATTGACTTAAATGGACATGAGTTGGCAATTCATATAATTAAGGACAGATGGCTATATGAAACCATCTCAACTTACCTAAGGTTTCAGAACAAAAGGTGAAATCCTATATTTCACTGCAAGTTAATTTTATATATCACTTTGGGTCATACTTCTTAAGTAACTTGTTTCTGAAGTAAACTTAGGATATGTGAGGGTTTTTCTCATTCAGGGGGTAAGAATGACTTTATAGAGATCTTGCTTTGAAGAAGTCTCTGATTAATGAATGACTGGAACCAAGAAACATAACAGTAATACTACTTATTGTCTGTGGTTGTTGGTAAAAACCATACTTAAAAAATTCTGAATGACCCAACGGATTTTTGCTTTTGTTGACAGTTGCCATAAGAAAATCATATAGATGGATGGATAGATATAGATAGATATATGATTCATAGAGACATCTCCAACTGTTTTCCTCTGTCTTGTCATTTTCTTGCTTTTCTTAAGCTTTCTCTTTCTCCTATAACTCTTCTGCCATTTCCTTGTTCAGATAATTTCCTTGGCTCACTTGGCCAATTGCTATAGTCTTCTTAATCAATCTCCCTGTCTCTTCTCTCTGCCTCTTTCAATCTACCTTGTATACATCTGCCATAATAGTCTTTCAAAAACACAGTAATCATGTCACTTGAAAAAAGTGTATGTATATTCCCTAGTTTCAAGCTCCCAATCTTGGTATTGAAAACCTGATCAAACCCAGTTCTAACCTGCCTCTTTATCTTTAACTATCATCTCCTATCAGGAATTCCTTATCTTCTAATCAATCTGAAGTACTAATTACTATTTTCAATAAATAACCTTTACCTTCTCACTGCTGTGCCTTTACTTAATTTTTACTATTGCCATAAAATATTCCACATTTAACACTCCAAATTTCACAGCAATATCTACTACCTCTGTACAGTTCACCCCAGATCTCTGGAATTTACTGGTCTCCTGAATATGCTCCTGTTACAAAAAATACAAGCTATCTTTTATTACAAAAATTTAATGCCTTTTCTTCTACATTTGATTATAATCTCCTTGAAAACAGTTCCCATTTTATTCTTCATAGTACTTTATGACAGGTAAGAATTCAATGACTGTTTATTAAGTTGAGTTCTTTCAGCAGAAAAACACTGAAGAGGCATCAGATCATGCACTCCCAGAGACCTCCACTTGCACTCCTTGAGGGCTCCACCCTCGATAGAAAAGGAGAAATCGCAGCTTCACTCGTCTCTAGGCTGTGGAAAGTCTCCAATTCAACTCTGTTCCAAATGATGCTGGTCACTGTTTTGTTGGCTACCATTCTTGGTAAGTAGTGGGGAGACAGGCCAGATGACCAGCATGCAACTGAGTTCATCACACACCCTATTTTAAGAGGTGTCTAAGAGATCTCTAACATTATGGAATATATTTGACCACCTGGAATTTGGGAAACATGCTATAAACTAAAAAAAGAAAAGCTTGTTTTATAGACCGTCCTGATGCTCCCTTTTAGAATTTTTCTCTCCAGGAAACTCTGAACAACTTAACATTGAAACAATCATGACTTGTAATAAATGCGTATTATCTGCCAGCCTGGCCATGAACTCTCACTGCCTGTGTGGTTATTTAGAATGTAGAAGGGGTTGGTATAATTCTTCTGGGGCATTTGGAAGGTCGCTCAGTACTTTGTTTAATTCTTGCCAGGGAAGTAGAATTAAGATTTTATTTTTCAAGGGTTTAATGATTCTCCACCTTGTGATGCTTTTGAAAAACATTTTATTTTTTAGCAGGCCATTTATTCTAAATCTAAAAGTTCCAAAAGGACATAAATGAAATGCCTCCTCATCCTTGACTGAGGCAACTAATCTTGCATAATGCTATTATTAGCAGAAAATATGTTTCTGCTAAGGCAGGAGGTAGAGTCATATGGCATGGCATAGCCACCTATATTCTGAGCAGACGGATGTGGGCAATCTGATAGAATGATGAAAATTAAGTCTATTCATTCACTTTCTAATAAATTAGCACTTATACAGTCAAAGATGGACAAACTTTTCCTGCCTTTACTCATTGTTGTTGTCATTATCATTGCTCAACAAATGTGTATTATTGATCACTTACTGCGCTCATTGAACAATGACACAATAGGAGTTATGATGAAAGAGAAAATCATGGTCTCTGCTCTAGAAAACTTAGTACTCGGACATTGAGACATTGTGTCCCAAGATATAACTGTTGATGTTCCTTGCCAATTTTTTGTGTGTGCAGGTGACTGTGGTCCTCCACCCGAGTTACCATTTGCTTTTCCAATAAATCCGTTGTATGATACTGAATTCAAAACTGGAACTACTCTGAAGTACACCTGCCACCCTGGGTATGGTAAAATCAATTCAAGTCGACTGATTTGTGATGCCAAAGGCTCGTGGAACTATAGTATCTTCTGTGCAAGTAAGTATCAACATTTATTTTTCTCACCTTTACTTTTTTTCCCAGAAAGTTCTTTTAGGAACTTAATGAATTACTTAATTCATATGAAAATCTTCTATCAAAACAGTTCAAAATTAACATCATCTATAGTATTTAGAAGAAATCAGTTGGGAATACACTTGGACATATTTTTCGAACAGTTAGAATATAGCATCTGCTTCCCTTTTCCTTCTGTTTCCCTGTGACGAAGGTCATATATTTTCGAGAGCATACATTTTTATGGACAACTGGTCAATAAATACAACCAGTATTATCACAGTGGTCTAACTGAGCAAATGAAACTAAGTGAAGTTTTTTTTTCTCTTCTTAAAATGTGTCAGAAAAATGAGATATATGTTTATTTTTTTTTTCTCAAAGCAAAATATTAACGAGTCAGAATAAGAAATAAGCATTGAAAAATATCTCTAGGTCTATCTGGAAGCAGGAGTTAAAGTTAGTGAACCAGACTTTTTTTTCCCCTAATGTTCTATTTTGTGAGTAATTGGAATCATGAGTCATTATTTTAATTTTCCTCCTAGAGAAACGATGCAGAAATCCAGAATTAATCAATGGGATAGTGGAAGTTAAAAAAGATCTTCTCCTTGGTTCAACCATAGAATTCAGCTGCTCAGAGGGGTGAGTATAAGGCAACCTAGAAGCAATAATTTCCTTTTCAATTAATTTTTATAAGGAGTTAATACATTTATATGTTTCAAAAATAAAAGTGGCATAAAAAGGTATACATCAATAATTCTTACTTCCACCCCATCCTCATTCATCCCATTTCTCTCTGCCTTCTGACAGAAAATGACATTGATTAGTTTCAGATTTATCCCTTTAGTGTTTACTTCTATAAATACAAGTGAGTACAAGTATTTTTGTCAATACTTTTCCCTCTTTATTATACAGAAGATACCTGACTGCATACATCGTTTCGAACCCTGCTTTTGTTTTTTTCACTTACAACATTGCTATGGGCTGAATTTTTTTGGTATTCCCTCAAAATTCATATCTGAATCCCCAGTGTGATGGCATTTGGAGATGGGGCCTTTGGGAGGTCATTAGGTCATGGGAGCGGAGTCCTCATGTGGGGATTAGTGTCCTTATAAAAAGACGTGAGAGAGCTTTCCCTCTCTGTCTCTCTCTCTCTCTCTCTCTCTCTCTCTCTGTCTGTCTTTCTCTCTCTGTCTCTGCCATGTGAGGACACAGCAGGAAGGCAAACCATCTGCAAACCAGGAAGTAGGCCCTCACCAGAACCTAACTATGTTGGTACCCTGATCTCAGACTTCCTAGCTTCCAGCACTGTGAGAAATAAATTTCTGTTGTTTAAGCCATCCAGTCTATGGTATTTTGTTATAGCAACCAGAAATAACTAAGACAAATATGTACTAGAGATCTTTGACATTCATGCACCAAGTATGTCCTCATTCTCTCTGTCTGTGTGTATATGTATGTTTACAGCTGTATAGTTTTCTAACGCATGTATCGTAGCTTATCATAGTTTATTTAATGATTCTTACTGATGGATTTTTGTGTGTTTCCAACCTTTTCCTGTTACATACAATGTCCTGATGCATACTTTTTATATATGTTATGTTATATATATTAACATAGAGAGATGTTTGTAGGATGAATTCCCAGAAGTGGGATTGCTGGATCAGAGAGAAGATGCTTTGAAATTTTGCTAAATATTGCCAAATTGCTCTTTATAAACTGTAAAATTTTGTAATGTAAACAAACGCCTGTGTCTTTACCTCTGTGATTTACTATTTTTGAATTTTTTGCCTATTAAAAAGAGAAAACAAAATCTCTGTATAGTATTTTTTAAGTTTTTTATTTTTTTCAGACCTCTCAGGGGTGAAAAACTTTTTATTTTGAGGTAAGTATAGGTTCACATGCAAATATTTCAAAAATACAGAAAGAATCCATATCTTTCTCTAGATGGCCTTTGCATTGTCTTGGCATCATTTATTAATAAGTCTACATCTAATCCATGTGAGAGAACATCTTTTAAAAATACGTATTTAATTCTTCAGCGTATATTAGTCTTTTTTAGATGTTCTATTCAATGCTTTTAGTCTTTCTGTATATTCACACAACCAGTTCCTTTCTCTTGAATTTTTAGTGTGCAACATCACTTAGAGGTATCCGCCTGACTGTTCTGTTTTTATAGAGTTTTCCTATGTTTGCTTGTTTGTATTTCTATATGAACTTTTAAATTGGTTGATTTTTACTTTTAATCAATTGTATTAAGCTTTTAAATGAACTTTAAGAGAATAGACATTTTATGATATTGCATCTTGCCAGCCAAGACTTTCCATTTGTCCTAGTTGTCTATGTGTGTGTGGCTGTGTGTGTGTGTTTCAGGACTGTTTTAAAGTTTTCCCCATTTACATTTTTCAATTCTTATGTTTGGTCTCTGCTATCTTATTTTATTTTTGTCTTATTTTTGAGATTGCAAATGGTGTCTTTTCTTCCATTATATCTCCTAACAATTTTTATTCGTATATATGGAAACTACTTATTTCTATATATTAATATCATATCTCAGCTAATGCCTTGAATTTCCTTATTACTTATAATAGTCTATCAGTTGGTGATATGGCTTGGCTTTGTCCCCACCCAAATCTCATTTTGAATTGTAGCTCCCGTAATTCCCACGTGTGGTGGAAGGGACCCCGTGGGAGATAATTGAATCATGGGGGGGGGCGGTTTCCCCCTTATTGTTCTCATGGTGATGATTAAGTCTCACGAAATCTGATGATTTTATAAGGGGTTTCCCCTTTCACTTAGCACTCATTCTTTCTTGCCTGCTGCCATGTAAGACATGCCTTTTCCCTTCCGCCAAGATTTTGAGGCTTCCTCTGCCACGTGGAACTGTCAGTCCATTAAAACTCTTTTTCTGTATAAACTACCCAGGCTCAGGTATGTCTTTATCAGCAGTGTGAAAACGGACTAATACAGTCGGATTTTCTTGGGATTTCCAGATATGTAATTATGTCATCTGAAAATAATGATTCTGTTATTTTCTCTTTTCCAGTTTTTGTATTTCTAATTCCTTTTTCTTATGTACTTATGCTAGCAATTATCTCAAATAAAAAATTGATACTAGTTATTTTTCTCTTATACTTGACTCTAGCAGAAATGACTAGCATTTTCTTCCTAAATTTAGTGGAGCTGTATCTGCACTGATTCCTGTTATATTGAACATTTTTGGCCAAAACTAATTGTTGATTATTTTTCAAATGCCATTTTAGTGACTATCAAGATGATGGTTTATTTTTCTTAATAGATTTATTAATATCACGTATATATTAGTCTGCTCAGGCTTTCATAAAAAAATACCAAAATCCCACAGGCTGGGACAGTTCTGGAGTCTAGAAGTCTCAGAACAAGGTCCCACAGGTTTTGGTTCCTGTTGAGGGCTCCCCACCTGGGTTGCAGATGGCTGGTTGTCTTCTCACTGTGTCCACACATGATCTTTCCCTGGTGTCAGCATGAGGGTGCAGGGACTGCAAGTGGAAGATCTTTGTGGTGTTTTTTCTTATAAGGACCCTAATCTTACTGGATCAGGGCTCCACCCTTCTGAACATTAATTACTTACTTATGCAAATATAGCTACACTAGGGGGTTAGGGCTTCCACATATAAATTTTGAGGAGATAGATACATTCAGTCCATAACAAGTTATTCTATATTAATATATTTCCTAATTTTGAAGGATCCTTTTATTCTTTAAATAAAACTATACTATTTGGTCATTGTATAATTTTCTTTTTAAAGTGTTCCTGGACTCTGTTTGATAATATTTTATTCAGGAACTTATTATTGATATTCAGAGTAAATTTTTTTTTAAAGGCAAAAGGTCCTAGAATAAAGACTGGGACTTGTCAAGAGCAAGAACAATGAGATGATAATCAGGAAGTTAGGAACTTATGAGTTCCTAAGGAACTCTCAGGTTTATGAGAGTAAGCCAAGCTCTAGAAGCCAGAAAAAAGATTCAAATTAGAGGTCAGAGTACTAGTACACATCAGTAATGTGTCTTGCTCGTTTATTTAAAGGAAACTACATAACAAACTCAAGTGAACCACTTACTTGTTTTGAACTGCTTGATTTATAGCTTGTTAGGGAAAGAGTGTAAGATTTAAGACAAGTCCTCAGATTTTAGGTGTAAAACTTGTTGTGTTCTCTTTTTATTCATTTTGGATGGGTACCATGTGATACAAAGAAAAAGCTTAAGTTGCTTAGACAAGCTAGAGCATTTTAAAATTGAACAAATAAACCCTTCGCTTGATATGAGAAAATGTAACTGCAAGTTGGCCTAAATGGTAATTAGTAATCAAGACAGCATTATTTTTTCATTTTAAAATATTTAATAAAAATTTGTTTCTTTTTTTCTTTAACAGGAGAAAATTACAGTGTTTATTCATGCAACATACATGTGGGAGAGCTTGGTGATGAGTAACTCAAAGGGAGTGATTAGAATTTGGGGCTTATATACCATTTTAGTAGGTGAAGGGAGAAAGGCACTTATGGGAAACAAATGACTTTCTAGAAAGATAAATACATTTTCAGGAGAACAAACAGGAGATAAGAAAGTTAGTAAAAAAATATATTTTTTAAATGTTTACTTTAGGTTCAGGGGTACATGTGCAGGTTTGTTATATAGGTAAACTCATGTCATGGGGATTTGGTATGCAGATTATTACATCACACATGTACTAAGCATAGTACTCAATATTTATTTTTTCTGATTTGTCCAAAACCTCATAGACAATTTATGTCTAGAGTAAATGAATTCCACTAAAATGTTTGACCTATCTTATTTAGATTTTTCTTAATTGGCTCAACCACCAGTCATTGCCAGATCCAAGGTAAAGGAGTTGATTGGAGTGATCCTCTCCCAGAATGTGTAAGTAAAACTTTTTTTTTCTGACCTGACTACAAACCTAAACTACTTTAGGTAATAACACTGCTGTGAAATCTCACTGCTTCTTTTACCCTCCGTTAGAATTTGCATGAATTTTCGATTTAACCCAATGCCTACCCTGAGTGTTTCTTTCTCTTCACTCACTCACCTCAGTTGCCAAGTGCGAGCCCCCTCCAGACATCAGGAATGGGAAGCACAGCGGTGGAGATCAAGAATTCTACACATATGCCTCCTCTGTCACCTACAGCTGCAACCCCTACTTCTCACTCATAGGCAACGTCTCCATCTCCTGCACCGTGGAGAATAAAACAATAGGTGTCTGGAGCCCAAACCCTCCTATCTGTGAAAGTAAGTCAGAATGATTAGTTCTGCTTTGATCTCTTTTATTTGTTTAAAAACAAAAGGAAGGCATATTTATTAGGGAAGATGGAATGATTCAAAGAGAAACTAATCACTGCAATGATGGAGTCATTCATTTGTTCAACTAATCTTGTTACATGCTGTATCAGTCAGAATAGCATAGGCTGTGCTGCAGTAGTAATCAACACCTAAATCTCAAGGCCTTTATATAGTAAAAGTTTTTTTCAAGTTTCTTCTTAGTGCACTGCTAGCCTGGGAAACTCCCTAGGGCAGCTGTCACTTATATGGTAATCCAGATTGTTTAGATCTTTGACACCTCCATGTCAAAACTTCCACAATTAGTTCAGCGGGAGAAGAGAACAAGGAAAGTCAGTCTCTGGCTCTTCAGTTCTTTGACCTGGAAGTGACATATATCACTTGCCATTACAGCCTTTTGACCAGAACTAGTTCCTTATTTCCACCTAATACAGAATAACCGGGAAACACTGTCTTTTGTTTACCTTACAATAACTGGAAGTATGGGTGGACACTAACAATGTCAACCATGCATGCCTAAGGAGCAAACAAACCACCAACACCAGCAGGTAATAAAGGTAATAAAACACAATGAAAGAAAGTACTTTCCCTTGGCCTCTCTATGGAAGCCAGAAGAGATGTTATGTCAATATCAGTAATGATTCAGCTTGCTGGTTTAGGACATTATTCTTTACTGCAAATAAAGTGCCTAAAAACCATAGTATCACATATTGTTTTGACTCAGTACAGGACACAGCCAATGCCGGGGTGAGAGAGAGCATAACAGTGAAAAGACTGCAAGAAGTGGAAAAGGCAGGAGCTGAGGCTGGATAAGTTAGTAGGGGCCAGGTTACGAAAGCTTTGTGTGTCACTTTCAGGAGTTTGGAATGAAAGAAAAGGGAAGACATTAAAAGGACAATGTGAAGTGAAACAAAACATAACTAATAGGCACCTGTTGCAACCTTTCAGCCAGGAAGTGAAAGTGGCTTCAACTGTAGCCACAGCAGTGAGCCTGGAGGAAAGTTGAGGAAGTATAGAGGAATTAAGATGGCAGGACTGACAGGACATGATGACTAACATGATGTGGGGTGAAGGCGGCTTGTTCTCTGCTTATGGAGGCGCAGCACAGATTTCCCGATACCCTGGCTGCCTCTGCATGACACCATATCATTACCATGGGTCACTGACCCCCAACCAAAATCATCCAGGAAATTAGGCCATTTAATGGAAGGATTTGGAGACATTGAGATTTGGACTTCAGGGTTTAGATATTGCCCATTCTTATTGATGAGAAAGTTGGAGGACTTTACATGACTAACATGATGGGACCTCATTTTGCTGAGGTTTCTGGCAACTGAAAGGAAGTATACAAATCTCCAAAATGTTTTCTTTGTTCAGCGCCTATTAAATATATATTTGTATCAGGCCCTCCTTGAAGCCATGCCAACAGTTACAGTCACATCTTTACTGCCATTTCTCTCTGATAACTCAGATGTCTTTTTGTATGCTTCTTTAGAAATTGTCTGTCGTCGACCACAGATTCCAAAGGCAATCTTTGTTTCTGGATTTGGACCCCTCTATACTTACAAAGACTCTACTATGGTTAACTGTGAGGAACGTTATATCCTCAGAGGCAGCAGTTTAATCTATTGTGAAACGAATAATGAGTGGTATCCTTCTGTTCCCTCTTGCGTATCCAGTGAGTATGGGCTACGATGGAGTTCCAATATTTGGATCTAAAACTATCCTGACATATAGGTGTGGCATGCTCACAGGCACAAGCCAACTCTACTCCCAATAATCATTTTAAGATAAATTAATACTTTTCTTGTTAAAAGGAAGATTTTTTTGCTAATAATCTCTTAGTGCTATTGGAAGAATTCCAAATATATAGTCATGAGACCAATGACTTCATAGATATTGTAGACTTATATATTTGCTATAAAAATTTTCCAGGAGACAATAGTAAAGTGTTTCAGTCTAACAAAATCAATGTATTATGAGAATTTTTTGAACAATGGAAGTAAGATCCCTTTAAGACAGTTCTTTTTTATAATTTGCACAGAAATGCTCTATGGGCCAATATTGGTCTTGAGACCTTCATGTTGTAAATACATACGGATCATTTATAACATTAATGATTTATTGCTAACATTTATTGAGCATTTTCTATGTTATAAACACTGTTCTAAGTGCTTTACATCAATTAACTCATTCAATATTGACAACTATTCCAAGAAGTTGCTATTTTTTATCCAATTTTAATGGTGAGAAAACCGAAAAAGAAAGATTAAGTAACTGGCACAAGCTCACATAGTTAATTGGAGGTGGAAGCCACCACTACATTGTGGTTTATCTAGTCTCTTCTGCTATCACATGAACTTAGGTGCCATTCAAAATGTGTAGTAATGAAACTCAATAAATACACAATTTGACAGACACATATCCTCTCCTTGATTCACACTGACCTTTAGCATATTGTTGAATAGAAAAAAAAAATACAAGACGAAAGGCCCAGCTGCAAAAGTTATATGGGGCTTGGTTTGAGGCCAAAGCATGAAGTTGCAGATGATAGTGTCATGATGTCAAGAAGAATGCCTCTTATTTTAATTCCCCATTAGGCAAAGAGATTAGAAAGTCATTCTCATCTTGGAGCAAATTTTTGCTATGTCTTTCTAGTGATCCTAATTCTTCCCCTGAAGACCAACCATTCTAAAGTGCAGTGATGTAAAAGGAAAACTAAGCTCCTACAGAGTTGACCCAGCACCTAGAAACTGTCCCCTTCCTACACCATGGCATGCTTCTCAGTACAGCCTCTCCAGTGGCACATGCATTTAGTAGACACATGCACTTAATAGACACTAGTCTATTGGGCAGTGGTGCTGCCGAGTCTTTTTCTGGAATTCCCATTTAATCTTTACCATCTCATTTTTTGCTGAATGACTATGTTATATCCCTTTTTTGTGACAGGCTCATGAGTCACTCTGCCATTCCCAGTAACACGTTTCTTTCACCCTTGTGCTTTCTTTATGAGTGAATGGTTGCACTGACCTACCGGACATTTCCTATCTTCCTGGGAGAGAAATGACTACAACCTAAGTGATCACGAAATATTTGAAATTGGAACTGAGTTGAAATATCTATGTAAACCTGGCTATAGACCTGTTTTAGATGAGCCTCTGACTGTGACTTGTCAGGAAACTTTGACATGGACATCTTCCAATGAGTGTGAGAGTAAGAAGACTTGAACTTTGTTTTGTGTATATATGTGTGTGTATCTTCTTTGATATTGAAAATGTTGAGCACAATCCTTGAAATTTGCTGAGACTTGCTTCACTTCATAGCATATAGTTAATTTTTATAAATGTTCTGTGTGCACTTGAAAAGATGCATATTTTGCAGTTGTTGGGTGCAATGTTACATATACATCAATTAGATCTAATTTTAATGGTTTTGTTCAAATCTATTTCCATATTTATATTTATTTCTTGTCTACTTGTTCTCTCGGTTACTAAAAAAGTTTTGTTTGTCTTTTATCTTTTCAGAGTTTTTGTTTGTTTGCTTGCTTGCTTGTTTTGAGACAGGGTCTTGCTCTGTCACCCAGGCTGGAATGCAGTGGCATGATCTCGGCTGGATGCAGCCTCAACTTCCCGGGCTCGAGCCATCCTCCTGACTCAGTAGCTGGGACTACAAGTATACACCACCACACCTGGCTCATTTTTGTATTCTTTGTAAAGATGGGGTTTTGTCATGTTGTCCAGACTGGTCTCAAACTCCTGGACTCAAGAAATTCACTCACCTCAGCCTCCCAAAGTGCTGGGATTACTGGTGTGAGCCACCACACCTGGCCATCTTTTTAGTTTTTTCAAATCATTTTTTGCTTTGTGTATTTTGAGACTACATTGCTAGATGCATACAAATTTAGAATGATATATTTTCCTGATAAATTTCACTTTTTATCATTATAAAATGACTCTATTACTATAACTGTTTTATCTTTAAAATTCTACTTTTACATTAATATAGTTCTGACATCTTTATTTGAGTTAGTGTTTACATGGTTTATCCTCTTTTAGTCTTTTGTTTTTGTACTTTCTGTAATTGTATATTTTAAGTGTATCTTGGAAGCAGGATAGAGTTGGATATTTTAGTCCTACTTGACAATTTTCATTATTTAATTAGAGCACTTGTCAGTGTACAGTTAGTGTAATAATTAATATAATTGAATTTATATCTACCATCTATTTGCTATATACGTTTTTTGTTTTACATTCTTTTTTTTCCCTTCTTTTGAATTGATTTTAAATTTTTTTCCATTTTTTTACCTGGTATTTACTTGGTATTTATTTACTTTTAGCTCTTTTTATGATGTTTATACATAATTTACTACTTTTGCCTCTTCCCAGGCAATGAAAAGCCTTAGAAACCTTTAACTTGATTTATCCTGCCTGACTTATATGATTTTATTTTTCAATTCTAAATGTGTCTTAAACTCTGCATTATTATTATCATTATTACTATTGCATTATTATCTTAGTAAATCCAATTAGTTTAGATTTGTTCACATAATTACTATTTTATTCTCTTCTGATTCTTCAGTCATATCTGTTATCCCTTTCTTTTGCTTCATAAATACTCTCTAGTTTCTTTTAGTGAGAACCTGTTGATGATAAATTTCTCTCTTTGTTTTTCTCAATGTGCCTTTATTTCACCTTAATATTTGAAGATATAGTTGCTGGATATAAACTTCTAGATTGGCAATTATTTTCCGTGGTCATGTGAAAGATTTCATTCCATGGTCTTCTGCCTTTCATTGTTTCTGTCAAGAATTTTGCTATTAGTCATACTGTTGATCATGTGAAGGTTTTCTATTTTTTCTGATTGCTTTTAAGATGTTCTTGCCTTTATTTTGTGGCAGTTTTTGTCTGATATGTCTGGGTTGGTTTCTTTGTGTTTAGCCTTTTTGAGATTTAGGATATTTCTAGAATATGAGGTTTGATGCCTTTCACTGATTTTGGAAAATTTTTCAACTTCAAATACTTCAATATTATAAATAAGTATTTTCTTTGAGTACAATTTCAGCCCTATTTTCACTCTTCTACTGATACTTTGGCTACATTTATGTTAAGCTTTTATACTGAATCTTCTATATTTCCTGTGCTCTTACCTGTGTTTTTACTTTTTGTTTCTCAGTATTTTACTATGAATATAAATTAAGTTCACTAATTCTCTCTTCATTGATGTATTATCTGATATTAATTATGAGTTGAATTCTTAACTTTATTGTTTTTTCACTTTCAAGATTCCCATTTGTAGTGGATTTGTAGTATTGATATTGACTTTTCTACCAAAATTCTCAATGTTGTATTTTATTTCCTTCTACATAACAAAGCAAAGTGGCTTTTAAGTCAATGTTTAGAACTTCATTTTCTGGATCCTCTCAGATCTGTTAGCATTGTCTCTTGCTTTCTTTGGCTTTTTAATAACCTTGTCTGGTCTCCTGTTTGCTTGTGGCAGGTAGTAAGGGGCATTAAGGGCTTTGAATGACCCAAATCCAATCAGGGAATGTAATGATACAAGCCTGGGCTTCAATACTTATTATAGATAGTTGGTCTATTTTTGGTTTATTCTTACTTCAAGGTATAGTTCTAAAGATTCCCAAGAACTGTGGGTTACCAGCAATCAATCCCCACTACCACACACACATTGAGTTCTGATCAGCTTCTTAGCCACTAAGTTGTATTTTGGGGGAGGAGAATTATTGTATACTTCTAGATATATATTAAAAAGCAGCTCTACATTCCTGGTACACATTGGGTATCTTTCTTTCTCATTAAAAGAACAACTAAGACAATTAAGGTCTTAGCACCTGAATTCTTTCTTCATGGATTAACTGCCCCCACTCCCCACCATGTTTTTCTACTTGTTATCAAAGAGAAGGTGAATCTAAATTGCTTAGCTCATTACTGCCAAAATCAACACTTCGTTTTAAGGACTTCTAATGAAGAAACACGGTTGGAGGGAAATTAAGTAATAGCACTTCAACCAAACAATGGCAGAATTTGGAGAAGATGCTTGGTCTAACTCTTCCCTCAACTTCTTTGTTTCTTTCTTTCTCTTTCTCTCTTTAAATTTTGGCAAAAGCACTTAACATGAGATTTACCCTTTCAATAAGTTTTTCAGTGTATAATATAGTACTGTTAATTATAGGCACTATTTGTACAGCAGATTTCTAGAACTTATTAATCTTGCACAACTGAAACTTTATACCTGTTGAACAACTGGGGAGTTGTTTCCCCTCCCTCCTCCAGCCTCTGGCACCCACCATTCTACTCTCTGCTTCTATGAGTTTGCCTTCAGATATTAACATCTTCTATAAGGTGGAATCAGGTCTTCAGCCAAAGGTGTGTCCCCCTGATTGATTTACTAAATGTGAATAACATTTAAAAATTTTTAAAAAAATTTTTGTGAGTACATAGTAGTTGTATATATTTATGGGGTACATGAGATATTTTGATACAGACATGTAATGTTGAACATTTTTTAATCCATCAGGGGTATGTTGCCCAACACCAGATCTGGAGAATATCAGAATCATAAATGAAAGGAGGTATTTCACTGGTAGATGTGTCTATGCCTATGGAGACTATATTTCATATATGTGTGATGAAAGCTATTACCCTATTTCTGTTGACGGGGAGAGTTCATGCCACACAGATGGCACATGGAAGCCTAAAATGCCAGCATGTGAGCCAGGTAAGAATATTGAGAGAACCTGTCATAATCATTTCCTAGATTCCCCAAATGATTCCACTTGGTTCCACAAAAGATCGAAGTACTTAAAACTAACTGAATTTGAGGTTGTTCCTCCAAGAAGCATTGTGCAAAAAGGATCACAGATACACATCACTAGCACCATGCAAGGCAGCTATGGAACAAAATATGTTGGAAGACAAACTTACAGGAGAAATTTTCTTTTAAGAGAAAAAAGTAGAATTGATGAAGTCTTTCAGTCTCATTTTGTCATTTTCCTGCATGTATACTGACGTTTTAGTAAAGAGGGACACTACCTCACAATGCTCCATATTTATAAGTCAAGGGAGAAAACATGATTTACATATTGTGTAATAATGGAAGCTCCAGGTTGAAGAAGTGCTCTGTTAGGGAGAGTCTTGAAGCCTAGCGGCTGACGGTGTCAGCCTTTTCTTTCCTTGCTTTAACTCAGACCTACTGAACCACCTCTCTGTTGAAATACCACGAAGGAGAAGAAATAAGCATCTAAGGTGATAAACATCTGTCTCTTATCAGGATAAGACACTGAAAATGTTATTATTATGGAAGTATCTTCATTATGAAAGACTCTTCACATCAACACGATGGTGATTACTCGGTACTATAGTTTGGGTTTCTCTAAAAGCAAAGCTTGAGAAAATGACTTGGGAGCCAGTAGTTTATTTTGGAGGTGATTCTAGGAGGTAGGAGTAAGAGATGAGGGAGAGACAAGGGGAATCAGCAAAGGTGACTATTATAAGCAGCAGGGGCTCAATTCTTTGGGACCACAGAGAAGTGTAAGGAATGCCTTTCATAATTATCTATCTGAAGGATGGGAGACTGGGACATTTATCCACTACTTTCTGTTGCTCATTGGTTTAGGGTTGCCCTAAAGCGCAGTAACCGCTTCAGTAATTTAGTCAGTAACTGAGCCTCAATTGCAACTGTGCTCTTTCAGCTGCAAAGGAGGCTCCAAAGTAAGACTGACAGATTCACATTGAATGCTTTCTGTAGAACATCATCAGCGTAAATCTGAGCTTGTGTAAAATTATATATTTCATCTGCGACTGTAGTCAGAAGTCCAAAGGGACATGGCATGGGTACAAAGCATTTGTTACAATATATCCTTTGCACCACTCGATTTGTTTATGTCCCATTAATTAAACTCTATTAATTTAAGTAATCTACTGCTAACAAGTGTTATAAAAGGAAAGAACAGACATTGTGTATTGGAATAATCAAACAAAGCTTCATGGAGAAGTGGGACTTGAGATAACAATTAGAGAAGGTAAGCAGATGCTAATAAAGGGGAGTCCCAGGAGGAAATATTAATATATAGAAGTGGAAATGTACATGACAAGTTTAGGGAAGGAGGAGTTGACTAGTTTGGTTAAACAGAAATAGTGCTAGATGGGGCCCAGTGCGGTGGCTCATGCCTGTAATCCCGTAACTTTGGGAGACTGAGGTGAGCGGATCACCTGAGGTCATGATTCGAGACCAGCCTGGCCAATGTGGTGAAACCCCATCTCTACTAAAAATACAAAAATTAGCCGGGTGTGGTGGCGCATGCCTGTAATCGTAGCTACTTGAGAGGCTGAGGCACGAGAATTGCTTTAACTTGGGAGGCAGAGGTTGCAGTGAGCCAAGACCATGCCACTTCACTCCAGCCTGGGTGACAGAGTGAGACTCCATCTCAAAAGAAAAAAAAAATAGTGCTAGATGAATTTGAAGGATCTATGAAAAAGGCCAATAGAGGTATTTGTATTTTTTCATATGTCCATGGTTTGTTAAAGATGCTGATTATTTTATTTTTAGAAAATAGAGCATTTTAAAATCCCCGTCGCTTAGTTTTAATCTTCGGAGGCAATCATCCTTCAACACAGGACTTCCTTTGACATTCTCAGGGCTCTAAATTTGTTGCAATTTTTCATTCAAGAGTTCCTGAAACTTGAAAGTTCCCTTCTAGTGTGACTACCCCAGCATTTCATATTACTTATGTCAACACTGAAATCATTGTTTAAATTGTAAGATATGGTAATTATGTTCTTATGGTGTTGTAGTTATGGACAAGATTGTTTGGGGATCCTGCAGTTATTCAGGGCCTTTACAACTATTCCTTTACTTAGCCTTACTTCTATTGAGAATGATTTTCATTTAATATGACTCTCTATGGTTGAATTCATGCTTTCGTACCAAAGCTCATTTAATTTCCCTAAGCAGTGAAATATTTTAGTGATCATGTACACAAAAACCAAGAAACGTCCTACAAAATGGAGAATTCTCTCAACCCAAGAGTTGCTTTCATTCACATCAAGCTTTTCTCTAGATTCTCAGCCTGAAAGCAGTAGAAATGTTGAGTTGCGTCAAGATACCCTATGGAAAAAGGATTTGGATGGGAACATTTGAATCTCCTACAGATCATTCAGATTTGGGGAGATTAATCTGAAACTATGAGTTCATGCTCTTCTCTCTCTCTCATCATCCAAGTTTGCAGTTACCCTCCCAGTATTGCCCATGGACACTACAAGGAAGTTATTTTAATAACTCCTTATCCTGAGGCTACATATGAATGTGATGAAGGATATGTTTTGGCTGGATTTGCTACAATCTACTGCAAGTCTTTTCACTGGCAACATGCACCTCCTCAATGTAAAGGTAACTCCAACTCAACTCATAATCCATAGAAGATAGAATTAGAAAATATTAATGGCAATGTTTCCTATTAATCAAAGGCAGCATAAATTTTGTCTTTATTTATTTATTCATACTATTTAAATTATGCCTGATATATTTTAAAAAGTAATTGACAGGTATATTGAAAATGAACTTTACTTCCTACTCCAGTCTTCCAAAAGCATAGCTTGCCCTATGTTCAGAGAGAACCACTACTACCAGGTTCTTATGTGTCTTTCCAGAATATGTTGAGACAGTATCTTTTACCTGAGAATACCTTTGTGGCTCTAGTTTTCATGAGAATCCTGAGTTAATTTCAACTACTCAAGAAAGAGGAATCTCAAGTGTTAATTCCCAAATTATGAAGTGTTGGAAATCTCCACAAAAACTTCATGATGGTCACCATTTCCCCATGATAGTTACATTTCCACTTTTGATTACCTGATGGTGGTGCTGTTGGTAAACCTGCTGTAGAAACAAGACGAATCAAGTAAGGCTCTGTCTCTTGATTGTGCTTGGAGCTTTCATCATTCTGCTAATAATCACCACTGGCTCTGTTTAACCCAGGAAGATTATGAAGCAAGAACAATGGAAAGTACATATCAAGAATCCACAAATCAAGGCTGTGGGGTGCAGCAATTGAGAGCACCAATTCTTACCACTTATAAGCTATGTGATACTGAGGAAATATTTAACTTTTCAGTTTCCTTGCTGGTAAAATTGTGATAATAATAGTATCTAACTCATAGATCGGTAGCGAGGATTAAATGAGATAAGTAAAAAATTTAGCACATAGACTGACATATAGTACTTGTTCAATAAATGCTAATTATTACTGTTATAATTATTATTAAAATAAAAGCATAGAACAACCTGCAGGACCAGAAAATAATTGTGAATACAATTTTGTATCCTTTTTATTATCCAATGCTGTTATGATGACTTTTTTTGAGAAACAGTGTGATCAAAAATACATTTTCATTACAGCTCTGTGTCTGAAACCAGAAATAGTGAATGGAAGGCTGTCTGTGGATAAAGATCAGTATGTTGAGTCTGAAAATGTTACCATTGAATGTGATTCTGGCTATGGTGTGGTTGGTCTCAAAAGTATCACTTGCTCAGAGAAGAGAACCTGGTACCCAGAAGTGCCCAGGTGTGAGTGGGTAAGTGGCACAATTCAAGGAAGTTCTGTGCTACCAATCCCTAAAAATAGTGGCCTCTTCCAAGGTTCTGTTCCGGTTAGCAATGGGGAGATCTGACTTTTGTCAGGAAGCATAAGTAACTTACCACAATTAGCACTTCCATACTTGCATGGTGATAAGCCAAGAGAGACACATTTTCCTGCTCTGTGTCTACAGCCCAAATCTCTAGACTTGAGAGTCTATTGACCCAGATGTCCTGACCCCTAGCTCTACATTTTCTACAATAAATGTTGTGCATTTGTTCCATTTCTGGTTGGTCCTCAGAACCATCCCTCAGTTGTCTTTGTGGAGGTGCTTTGCATCTCCTCTGGAGCCCAGCATCTTTTTAGCTTCAACCTGCTTGGTTGCTGCTCAAGGACAGATCTGGGCTTGGCTTGCATGTGAACACTTGCTAGGATGCACGGTCTCTCCTGATTTCCTATTTGTTCCTCAGGTCAATCTCCCTTTTGCCAGTAATGACTCTCAGAATGTACTCCCATCTTTATAGCAGCATGATTTATATTCCTTTGGGTATATACCCAGTAATGGGATGGCTGGGTCAAATGGTATTTCTAGTTCTAGATCCCTGAGGAATCATTCTTAGCAAACTATCGCAAGGACATAAAACAAAACACTGCATGTTCTCACTCATAGGTGGGAATTGAACAATAACACTTGGACACAGGAAGGGGAACATCAAACACCGGGGCTTGTTGTGGGGTGGTGGGAGGGGGTAGGGATAGCATTAGGAGATATACCTAATGTAAATGACGAGTTAATGGGTGCAGCACACCAACATGGCACATGTATACATATGTAACAAACCTGCACATTGTGCACATGTACCCTAGAACTTAAAGTATTAAAAAAAAAAAAAGAATGTACTCCCATCCCCTACTCATTTCTTTAAATCACTTTTAGGAGGCACCTGAAGGTTGTGAGCAAGTGCTCACAGGCAGAAAACTCATGCAGTGTCTCCCAAGCCCAGAGGATGTGAAAGTGGCCCTGGAGGTGTATAAGCTGTCTCTGGAGATTAAACAACTTGCAAAAGAGAGAGACAAATTGATGAACACCCATCAGAAATTTTCTGAAAAAGAGGAAATGAAGGACTTATTTTTCCCTTCAAATCAACATACAGAATCTTCATTCATCCACCCTACTCTTCCTTGAGCACCATCACTCTCATAAGGGTCTGGGCTAGGAGAACTTTCTTATTACTGCCAGAGAAAATGTGTAATTATTGGTAATTAGATTATTGGTAATCTAGCCTTTTGTAGCTCAAATGTCCAGTTTCCTGGACTTGAAGTGCTGGTTAATTAAATAATTATTTACCAAATATCAGTTTGTATTGTCATCTTGGTCAATATGTTGCATAAATATGACACACTCCAGTACACAAATCCACTGCCTAAAGTTTCTGTAATTAACTTTGCCTCACCTTTTTCATACCTCAGAAAGAATGGAAGCCAGGAAATTCAAACCATGTTCATACCATAATCTTTATCTGAATGCCTTTACTCTGAATCCCGCATGTGCCTACCCTTAACCTACAGAAAAGGATACAAAACTCAAAGGATTTTCTGTAACATTACAGACAAAACCATTGTCTGTTTGATGGCCCCTGCCCATTAGTAACTCATCGCTTTACCCCTGCACAGAATTCCACTCTTCTCACTTTTAACAGCACTTTCAACAGATTGGGCTTGCATGCTGCACTACTTTATAGAAATGGAATCATCCATTATGCACTCCTTCATATATGTTTTTTTCCTTTAAATATTATATTTGTGAGATTCATCCATGTTATACATAGTTGAGGTTCATTTATTTTCATTTCTATTTAGTATTCCACCAGTGTATGAATATATCACAATTAACTTATCTATCCTATTGTTGATGAACATTTGGGTTAGTTTTAGTTTTTTGGCTATCATGAATAGTGCTGCTACAAATATTTTTGCAAATGCCTTTTGCTGAATATTGACATTTTTTTCTCCGCATATACCTGAGGATGGGATTGCTGGCTTATAAGGTGTGTGTATGTGTTTGTTCAGTTTTCCAAAGCTGTTATAGCAAAACACACTCCTGCAGAACATGGAACACTTGCTATTGTTAATTGTTCTTTTTTTTTTTTTGAGAAATTCTGTTGGGTATCACATTGTGCTTTAAATTTGTTGTTCCCCAGTGATTAGTGAGGTTGAATTACTTTTCATATGTTTATTGACCATTTAGATATTCCTTTTCTGTCAAGTTCTAGTTCAAGTCATTTACTCATTTTTCTATTGGATGATTTACCTAGTTCTAATTTAGTTGCAGGAGTTTTTAATATATTCTGGACAAAAGTCCTTTGTGAGATATGTACTGCAAATATCTTTTTCCTGATCTATGGCCTGGCTTTTTTTACTTTTATAAAGTTATGTGTTTTATAAACATAAATTCCTAATTTTAATGTAGTACAATATATCAAGTGCTTCCTTTTTGATTAGTGTTTTGTATCCCATTTAAGAAATCTATGCCTACCCCCAAATCTTTGCCCATGTTTTCTTTTAAGATATTTAGAATTTTACTTTCACACCTAGAACTATGATCCACCCATAACTGCTATCGTGTAAGGTAAAGGACCAAGATTCATTTTTTTCCATATGGATATACAATTAATCTGGTATAATTTATTAAAAAGACCATCCTTTCTCCCATTGCTCTGTAGTGTCACTTTGTCATAAGCCAATTAGCTATGCATATTTGATGTTTGTTCTTGACTCACAGTTGTTAGCCCTTGGTCTATTTGGCTATCTTACACCAATACCACAATGTCTTCTTTACTAAAGCTTCATAATGAGCCTTAATATCTGGCAATGTGGGTCCTTCTCCTATTCCTCCTCCACCGCCTCTTTAGATTACATCGACAACTTTGCTCCTTTGCACTTAAATGAATTTTAAAATCAGCTTGTCAATTTTCACCAAAATTCTTTTGAAATTTTTATTAGAATGCATTTGATTGATGTATGAATTTGGGAGGAATTGATATCTATACAACATTGTGCCTTCTAATCCATAAACATGGTATTTTCCTACATTTATTTATATCTTTTATTTATCTCTAGCTTTCAGTGAAGAGCTCTTATACATCTCTCATTGAACTTACCTCTAGGCACCTGGCATTTTAAGTTTTACATTTATACAAAAATCTTTTAATATAATTTTTGGACAGTAGATAATTGTTTTTAATTGTTGATATTTTATTTGATAATCAGCTAATTCTAATTAATTTTTTATATGTCTTTGGCTTTTTAAAGTTCCTAATTATGTCACCTGTGAGAAATAAGTTTGCCTTCCTTCCCACTCCTACCATTTATCTATCTATCTATCTATCTATCTATCTATCTATCTATCTATCTATATATCTATATATCTGCCTGCCTGCCTATCTATCTATTTACTTAGCTAACATTCTATTCCCATGAATGGGACCGCAATTCAACGTACAATGGAAGTGAATATAGCAATTGTTCACGTCTTCTTATTGATCTCAAGAGAAAAACTTTTAATGGCTCACTATTATGTAGTATATCTATGGCCATACCACCCTGAACATACTCGATCTTGTCTGATTGAGAAAGTTTCTTTTCATTCCTAATTTTCTAAGAGGTTTCCATTTTTATCATAAATTGTTGTTGAATTTTATCAAGTATGTTTTCTGCATCTAGCGAAGTTATCAAAAACATTTTTTCTGTTAATGTAGAGGATGCTGTAATGTTATTTGTTGCTGCATAATAAATTACCCCAAAACTTGCTTAGTGGCTTAAAATGGTAACATTTACTTTGTTCATAAATCTGCAGTCTGGGCAGAACTTTGTGGAGGTTGACTTTGCTCTACTCAGCATCAGTAGAGGTGTCTCATAGACTGGGAGCTGGAATCATCTAAAGATTTGCTTACTCACATGTCTGGTATCTGAGCTGGGAAGACTTAACAAGCTGAGGGCTAGAACAACTGGGACTCCTCAGGCATCTCTGCCTTTATGTGATATCTGCCCTTTGGTTTACTAGTCTGGCCACTTCAGAATAGCTCCAACTATCAACTACTATTTTAGGAAATATATCGTATCCTGGCTGGGTATAGTATCCCACACCTGTAATCTCAGCACTTTGGGAGGCCAAGGTGGGTGAAACCCCATCTTGAGGCCAGGAGTCCAAGATGAGTCTGGCCAACGTGGTGAAACCCCATCTCTACTACAAATACAAAAATTAGCTAGGGATGGTGGTGCATGCCTGTAATCCTAGCTACTTGGGAGGCTGAGGCATGAGACTCGCTTGAACTTGGGAGGTGGAAGTTGCAGTGAGCTGAGATTGTGCCACTGCACTCCAGCCTGGGTGACAGAGCAAGACTCTGTCTCAAAAGAAAAGAAAAGAAAAGAAAAGAAAAGGAAAGGAAAGGAAAGGAAAGGAAAGGAAAGGAAAGGAAAGGAAAGGAAAGGAAAGAAAAGAAAAGAAAAAAAAGAAAAGAAAATATACCATATGCTATAGGTCTATACTCCAAGTTCATAAGGCATTCTTTCTTAGCTTCTTGGGCATTCAGTAGACCATTGCACTCTTTCATAATGTCAGCTGCTTCTGTGATGGAATACCACATAGGACCAGTGAATCTCAGGAACATCATTTCATTGACTTATATTATTTCATCATCAAGTGAATTCCTTGATCAGAAGTAATAATGTATGTCCTCCCATAACAGCAAATAAAGCATTTAGCAAGTCCGCAGATGGTATGGCTGCAAGAAGCCTTGCCATAGGGATGATAAATCCAAATCCATTCAAGAATCTACTGCTGCAGAGGCAAATCACTGTATCTTCCATGATAGGAACCCAAGTGATTGGCTGGCCTCCCTTGGATATGGTACCAAGATGGATGTTGGTAGATATAAATGCCAGCTTTCTTAATCCACAGGTAGGCAATCTCTGAGGCATGTTCTACACTCTCTACCTGAGGTTCCTTAAGGGGTTTAGCTTCAGTAAACCACAAAGGTAACTTGCTCGCCAATGTAAACTGTATTTATTTTCTTCTCTCCCATTTTTACATCCTTATTCCTTTAATGGTGTATTCTAGGATCTCATAAATTTCATAAAGTTCTTCCCAAGGACTGCATCTTGGTGGGCTAAGGCAAGTTCTTTTACATTCACATATTTTGTTCATTCAGTAGGGGTTGATATGGTTTGGCTGTGTCCCCACCCAAATCTCATCTTGAATTGTAGCTCCCATAGTTCCCATGTGTTGTGGGAGGGACCTGGTGGGAGATAATTCAATCATAGGGGTGGTTTCCCCCATACTGTTCTCATGGTAGTAAATAAGTCTCATGAGAGCTGATAGTTTTATAAGGGGAAACCCCTTTTGTTTGGTTTTCATTTCTCTCTTGCCTGCCACCATGTAAGACATGACTTTCACCTTCTGCCATGATTGTGAGGCCCCCCCCAGCCACATGGAACTGGGAGTCCATTAAATCTCTTTTTCTTTATAAATTACCCAATCTCTGGTATTATCAGCACCATGAAAATGGACTGATACAGGTGTTAATATGATTATTTCATGGTGAGTTGAGCTATAGGAGTAAGGTTTTATACCTCATTATTGTCAACCCAATTTCTGCTTTTCTTGTCCTTTATTTAAGACAATAAATTCCTATTTTTTTGCACTTTATTTTTTCCATTACTGCACAAGCTTAAAATTTCTATACTGGAAATATCATAGAGACCATTCTAATTCCAAGCTCTTCTTTAAACATATGTGGAGATGAAGGCCTGGGTCACAGTATCATGACTAAGCCACATGATTCTTGGTAGGTTATACGAGGATTTGGTCTCCTGATAAAATGGGCAGTTCAGAGTCTTTTCCACCATAATAAAAGCAGAAAGTCCTTAGGCATACTCTCCTAAGTGATAGGCACAGAGTTCCACATAAAAAAGCTTAGTCTGATTTCATTAAATGCAATTAGTTTGACATAGTGAAAAGAGCTTGGGATTTGAATCAGACTTGGATTCAGAATCTGATTTTGCCACTGATCAGAAAGATTTAGAAAAGTATACTCAGTCTTTCCGAATAAGTTTCCTCTATAAAATATGTCTACTAATATCCATGTTATAGGTTTGCTTTAAGAAATTAAATGCAATAATTTATGTAAAAGTTTGGAACATGTTTAATAAGCAGAAGCTGTTTCTTAAAAACAATATTCTACTTAACTATTTAAATGACCTCTTTTATCTACATAGTCAGATTTTATTTTAGTTCCTGTTTATCAGATGAATCAAACCACATGATGGGTTCATTCATTTTCCTTTCTTTCTAGGAAGGTTGAAATTCAATTGTGCTGTCAGCAATATTTACAAAGAACTCCACCCATTTATTTCTGGGAAATGTTCCTCTTTATTTTTGAGAGTTAAGCACTTTGGTTGTTATGTGCCTATTATACTCATTACCGCTCAGCTTGGTGTTAAAGGTCATTTTTGGATATTTTTTCAGCGTTCATTGTCCTCTGTGGATGAATATTTGTGTATACTCAAGTAACAAATATACATAGCTTCTCCAAGGGGCAAAATATGAAATCCAAGCTGTTATCTTCACCTTTTCACTTCATGGAGACTAAAAGAAATAATTCAGGCATATGACTTAGGTAGTTATTAATGGACCAGTCTTAACCCAGATAGTTATTAATAAACTAAGTCCTAGGTTTAACAAATACAACTTATTGTTAACGTTTTACAACTTATCTTTTTGTGCTTTTGTCAGAGATATAATACTGGAAGGGAAGGGCCTCTACTTGGATCCAGCACCACTGAAAAGTTCTTAAAGTCCTCATGATCCTTTCTATATTTATAATGCTTCATCCTCTACCATTTAATTTTCCACACAGGCTTTATCTGTGCTGTACACACCACTCTGAGAAACTTTCCTTTACTTTCCAATTAGTGTGGATGAATAATTAGATATCATAGATACATCGAGAAAACATAAATATTGAGGGAGTAATTGTTTGAACTATATTTTTGGATTTTTTTTACAATTATAAACTTGCATGCATTCTCTATTCCACTTAGGCTGTGGAGTGTTTAGGAAGAACATTTAACTATAGATTTTTTGAAATTTTTACCTGCCTATTGGGAGATCACAGTAGTGACTGAAGATCTGACACCTCTGGGAGATGGTGTAAAACATGTCTCAGCATCTCACCCTGACACCTGAAGAACATGACACACATCTAAACTGTGCCTTGATTACTTGGAAATAAATGATGTATATACGTAGACAACAAGCAATCAAGTGCCCCTGATAACAAGGGAAAAAAAGACAGTGAGAAAGTCTTGTGGTAATGAGTATAAATATCCACCAAATCCCAGAACTCTCATGTCCAGCTCATATTGTTCCCCCAAGATCTGGAGCTTTATTGGATTGCTCCCTATTGGTCTTATCCTGAACCTGATCTACCCAACTCTGCCCTGCCCTTCAGTGACTCAAAGCTGTGGCCTTCCCAAGACTTAGTTTCTTGGTTCAGGTATCAATTTACTAGAGATTTGGAGCACCAACTTTCATCTGATTTAGGGTGTCTGAGAATGCTGAGCCCAGTGCTGTGTCTGAGATTCTGCACAATGCCTCCCAAGTTGCAGGGAATCTTCCCAGCACTGCCTCCCCAGGGTCCTGTCTCTTCTGCAGTTTCTAGCTGTCCTGTGTGGTGAGTACTGAGGTTATGGGGAAGAAGAGAACAAGAGGGGTAGTTTAAATCAAGATATGGTGAAGAATTCCTGGTTAAAAATTAGTGCAGTATGATCAAATGGCAATAATTTGGTACAATTTTGGAGAAATACAATGAAGTACATTATTAAGAAATATATTTAAATAGTTTTAGTTCTTTTGATATAATCTTTAGTTATTTGGAAAGCAAAATATTATATAAATCTTTGAGAAGCTGATCTAACAAAAACCTTTAGTTTTTATATTAATGTATGTTACATAAAATTATGTTTAAATGGATACTGTCAAATAATTTAAAATTAGCTATTCTAAAGGGTTGATTTTTTCTACTGCATTAATAATTGAGTAGAAGATTTTTGTCATTTAGAAAGGAAAATTTTATGTTGTTACAAATAATGAGTGCATTTACTAAAGTAAAATTATAAAGCATTGAGTAAACTGAAAACATTATATAGGATGTAAGGTATTTTATTGTAATTTAGGGAATAATTCTACCTTACCAAGAGCACTGAAAGAGTCTGTGAGAACTTGTAGGTCCCACTAGCATAGTGCTGGTTATACATGCAGATGTAATTGTTTTAATTTATAAATTAAGAATGCTAATAAAAAGTAATTTTTTTCTTCTGATATGATTTCTTTTTTAAAAGAAAACTTTCCTAAAAGTATTAAAAAAAATTTTACACACATCCCTTATGCCATCTATCAGAACACTTAAAGTAGAGCATTTGCATAGAATTTCAAAATCACTCAACAGAGAAGAAAATATTTCACCAATAGCTATGTCCATCTCTATGGTGACCATATTTCATATTCATGTGCTGTCAGGGATTTTCCCAGTTCTGAAGATAGAAAGATTTTATGCTGATCAGAGAGAATGTGGTGTCCCACAATGCCATTCTGTCATCCTGGCAAAAGCATTGAGATAATTTGTCAAGATTAATTTATCTTTTTCTTTTTTAAATTTCAATAGTCTTTTGGGGAACAGGTGTTTGGTTACATGAATAAGTTCTTTAGTGGTGATTTCTGAGATTTTGGTGCACCCATCAACTGAGCAGTGTACACTGTACCCAATGTGTAGTCTTTTATGTCAAGATTAATTTCTAGTGCCCCAGAATGATCCCATGTTGTTCATCCTTTGAACTTTCTCAGTATCACAAGGTGACTTCTGAATTTCTTCTAAGGAGAATTTTAAAATGTTTTACTTTGGAAGAGGTCTCTTTTTTTTTTAAATCAAAATAATGGATATTTTAAGGGAAACTCTAAGGTTAAATGAATTCCTTTATCCCGGGTTATTCTTCTCTCCTGGAAAATGAAATGGCTAAATTTGTGATTCTTCCAAAGCCATACTCCACTCCAACCCTCTTACTGTTTTCCCTGGGCACCGTTACCGTGACCTTCCAGGTCTCCTCTTGTTTCTGAGGCAGTGAAGGTAGACTATGTCTAACAGGTCACAGAGAGTTGTTCCTCCGGGTTTCTCCATATTTATCCCCTGTTCTTCTAGTTCCTCAAAATCCTACTTTGCCTGCAGTGTCACTTATGCCCAAATCTTTCACAATCTGGTTTCTAAGTTTGCCTCTTTTTCTTCTGTCAATAAAAACTTTCTGCTGCCTTTAAGCCTTTGCCTAAACCATTACTCTAACATGAAAAGCCTACCCACATCTCACCCATTTAAGCAGATTTTAATCTAAACTTCAAAATATATATTTCAAATCTCCTCCATGAAATGTTATCTTATCCTTTTCTGTGTTGGTTCTCTCTCGTTCCTTCTTTCTTATTATACCCTTCTTGCTGGCTTCCCTTGTCTTTGGATATTACCATAAGCTGACTGGTATTATGGTTTTGCTATTCATGTGGTTATGACTTATTTTCCTTACAGTATCCAAAGATGTGCCTTGATGTCTGCTGAACAGTCTTATGGGGGTGAATTCACATAAGTGTTTGCTGGACTCATCATAAAAAGACTTTTCCTAATAATGCGTTTGATCTGAGGCTCAGGACATTTCATTTGTGAGCCCTAGACTTATACATGGGTGAACATTTATTTTGAACCTATCATGTCAAAAAGACACAAAGATACTTGAGACATGTTCTCTACTGTCAAAACAGAAAAAAAATATTAATAAGGAGAGTATAACTCAGTTGTTAAATAGCAGATAGACAGTATAGACTGAAGCCATAGAGGATGTGAACTTTTGAGCAAAATAGACCTCAGTTCCAACTCTGTTTCTGTCACTCAGTAGCTGCTTAACATAAAGCAAAGCTCTTCTCCATGGAGAAGTTTTCTTCTTTAAAAGGTAGGGAAGATGATAATGAGTATCTGTTAGGGGTATTGTGATCATTGGATGATATAATATATATAAGGTGTTTCAATTATGAATATATTATGTCTGTAGTATCATAGTATATATGCTATATGTAGCATACATATACTATGTAGGACATATACAGTGTCATAGAATACACAGTATTCATACTATACATGTGTATATATAAAAGATAAGTAATATACATACTATACATTCATATATATAAAATGTGTGATATATGCAATGTAGTATAGACTATAGTAAGATCTCAGCAAGCAGTTGGATATGATATATAATCTCTTCCTAATAACTGCTATAGGAGCTTACAGAAATAAATGATGACTGCTTGCTGGAGAAGTAAAGAGAAGCCTTCACACAGAGCATTTGGCACTTGAGCAGCAAGGAGAAAAGAAAGGATGCCATTCTAGGTAGGAGAGACGATATGAGCACAGGTACCCCTGTGAAAATGTGTATGATGTATTTGGGGACCAGTGGCTAGGTGGATTAGTCTATAAAGAGGACAAATTAAAAAATAGTGATGATTAAGGTTGAAGGATCCATGAGAAAGGCCAGGAGAGGGTTTTCTAAATGCCCATGTGTAGATAAATGTTTTAAATTTTTATTCCCAGTAAATAACAATTCGGAAGGCATTATTACTTGGTTTCAGCCTTAAGAGAAAATTCTTACCTTGGCATGGTACTTTGTCTGACATTCCTGCTGCTCTATTCTGTTCAACTTCCTCATGCAGTGTTTGTGGACCCTGACAGTGTTTCTTTTCAGTGAAGTGCTCTGTGCCATGTCCTATTTATTTCAATGTGCAAGTCACCATTTTTATTATTCCTATGAGTCATTTTCTAAAATATCTTAAAATGCAGTAAGTATATTCTTGGTGAGGATGAATAAACAGTTTTTTTTTTCTAATTTTGTTTTAGTTGCAGGGGTACATGTGCAGGTTTGTTATATAGGTAAATTGCATATGGGGGTTTGGTGGACACATTATTTTATTGCCCAGGTAATAAGCACAGTACCTGATGGGCAGATTTTTTATCTTCTCCCTCCTCCCATCCTTCACCCTCAAGTAGGATCTGGTGTCCATTGTTTCCTTCTTTGTGTCCACATGTACTCAGTGTTTAGCTTCCATTTATAAGTGAGAACATGCAGTATTTGGTATTCCATTCCTACATTAGTTCACTTATAACAATGGCCTCTAGCTCCACTCATGTTGCTGCAAAGGACATGATTTCATTCTTTTTATGCCTGCATAGTATTTCATGGTGTATATGTACCATATTTTCTTTATCTAGTCTACTGTTGATGGGCATTTAGGTTGATTTCAAATCTTTGCTATTGTGAATAGTGCCGCAGTGAACATACGCATGCATGTGTCTTTATGGTAGAACAATTTATATTCCTTTGGGTATATACCCCATAATGGGATTGCTGGGTCAAATGGTAGTTTTGTTTTAAGTACTTTTGGAAATCATCAAGCTGCTTTCACAGTGGCTGAACTAATTTACATTCCCACTAGCAATATAAGTGTTCCCTTTTCTCTGCATCCTCACCAGCATCTGTTATTTTTTGACTTTTTAATAATAACCCAAATGGACAGTTTTGATTGGGGAGCAATGACTCAGGGATTGTGGATGATGTAACTTTCTCACAGATGCACATCTCTGCATATAGCTTGCAAGGGACTAGGGGTAGCATGAGTATAATATGACTTCAGGCTGAATCCAGCCTTCATGCCAAAATGGTTCCTAAACAATGTCAAGTTGAGTGAGCTTGTTAGTAAGATGGTGGAAAATGTAAGGTCTATAACTTGAGCCTTTCTACAGTTCCTCAGCCTGAGGCTGACAGGATGGCCACACAAGTATGAAGGTTTAGCCAAGTGATTTTATGGGCAGAGAGGATGGAAGGACAGAATAAAGCCTCCTACAAATAACATGCATTCTGGGATGTGCTATTTTGTACATTCTATAACCTCGTGCTCTGTCACGTTTGTATCTCACCATCAAATTGCAGTTTTCCCCCTAGTTTTGCCCATGGGCATCCTAAACAAGTTAATTTATGCAACTGTTTCAAAAATGAGGCTGTATATAAATGTAATGAAGGCTACACTGTGATCAGACAGGTGAAACTCACCTGCATTTCTTCCTGCTGGTCATCTCCAGCTCCTCAATGTAAAAGTAACTCCAGCTCCCTTTTCAGTCCATGACTACGTGGGTGGAACTGTCATTAGAGCACTGAGAGCAAAGTTTCTCCTCTGCTAGAGGCAGCACAAAAACATTCTATTTGATTTATTTTAAATAATTAATATATGGAGATGATACCCAATGCAAAAACTACAAAGGACATCCAGCACCTATATTTCATTTAGGAGTCCCTGAGCAAGCACTCCCAGGCAGAAAACTCATGCAGTGTCTCCCAAACCCAGACAATGTGAAAATGGCACTGGAGGTGTATAAGCTATCTCCAGAGATTGACCTACTGGAACTAGAGATACAAGGGAAGATGATACACTCTGGAAAAATAACTATAATTTTTCCCAAAAGAGGGAAAAAAAGATGCCTTGTGGCCTTGTTGCTTTCATTCAATACGGATCACTTCTGTTTTGCATCTCTACCATACCTTTAGCTCCAATTTCATGGTGATTAATATTCACATATCAGAACTACTTTGTCTTTGTAATCATTTAAGAGCCCAGCAAATGAGAGTCCTAAAAAACCCACTTCATAAGTTAATACTTTTATTTTACTGTGTAGACCTTAGAAGTGCATACTTGGCTTTCCACCAATATGTGTCCCTGGACTGCCTTTACTCCACAGTTCCATGTGTGCACACCTCTCAGGTCCTCTATGTTCAGACTAAACATCAACACACCCTCAAAGACTCTTCCAATCTTTCTGTTTGAGGGAGGCATGCCCTCCCCTGAACTCCTGTGCATGTTGCCTCTTTCATTCATGCCACATCTCAACTGTTGCCTTCCATGAATGGGATTTTCATTTGCGTTTGACCTCCTTGTTTCAACTCCAAAGAAGGAACTCTAAAATAGGGATGAATATTGTCGTGGGTTGCAACTGGCTGGGGCCAGCCTTGCGGGTGGTAAACAAACTTACCAAGACAGTCTTAGGTGAAGAAAGGCAGGTTTATTACAAAAAATATTAAAATACGAAGATATGTTGCAAGAGAGCAACGGGTGAAGATGGCTGAATAGAAAGAGCTCCGGTCTGCAGTTCCCAGCGTGATCGACACAGAAGACAGGTGATTTCTGCATTTCTAACCGAGGTACCTGGTTCATCGCATTGGGACTAGTTAGACAGTGGGTGCAGCCCATGGAGGGCGAGCTGAAGCAGGACGGGGTGTCGCCTCACCCGGGAAGCACAAGAGGTCGGGGGATTTCCCTTTCCTAGCTGAAGGAAGCCATGACAGACTACCTGGAAAAACTGGACACTCCTGCCAAAATACTGCACTTTTCCCAAGGTCTTAAGCAACTGGCAGACAAGGAGGTTCTCTCCCATGGCTGGCTTGGCAGGTCCCACACCCATGGAGCCTTGCTCACTGCTAGCGCAGCAGTCTGAGATTGAACTGTGAGGCAGCACCCTGGCTGGGGGAGGGGCGTCTGCCATTGCTGAGGCTTGAATAGGTAAACAAAATGGCCAGGAAGCTCGAACTGGGTGGAGCCCACTGCAGCTCAACAAGGCCCGCTGCCTCTAGACTCCACCTCTGTGGGCAGGGCATAGCTGAATAAAAGGCAGCAGACAACTTCTGCAGACTTAAACGTCCCTGTCTGACAGCTCTGAAGAGAGCAGTGGTTCTCCCAGCACGGTGTTTGAGCTCGGAGAATGGACAGACTGCCTCCTCAAGTGGGTCCCTGACCCCTGTGTAGCCTAACTGGGAGACACTTCCCAGTAGGGGCTGATAGACACCTCATATAGGCAGCTGCCCCTCTGGGACAAAGCTTTCAGAGGAAGGATCAGGCAGCAATATTTGCTGTTCTGCAATATTTGCTGTTCTACAGCCTCTGCTGGTGATACCCAGGCAAACAGGGTCTGGAGTGGACCTCCAGCAAACTCCAACAGACCTGCAGCTGAGGGGCTTGACTGTTAGAAGGAAAACTGACAAACAGAAAGGAATAGCATCAACAAAAAGGTCATCTACACCAAAACCCCACCTGTAGGTCACCAATATCAAAGACCAAAGATAGATACAACCACAAAGATGGGGAGAAACCAGAGCAGAAAAGCTGAAAATTCTAAAAATCAGAGTGCCTCTTCTCCTCCAAAGGATTGCAGCTCCTCACCAGCAATGGCACAAAGCTGGATGGATAATGACTTTGATGAGCTGACAGAAGTAGGCTTCAGAAGGTTGGTAATAACAAACTTCTCCAAGCTAAAGGAGGATGTTTGAACCCATCAGAAGGAAGCTAACAACCCTGAAAAAAGATTAGATGAATGGCTAACTGGAATAAACAGTGTAGAGAAGACCTTAAATGACCTGATGGAGCTGAAAACCATGGCATGAGAAATTCATGATGCATGCACAAGCTTAATAGCTAATTCGATCAAAAGGAAGAAAGGGTATCAGTGATTGAAGATCAAATTAATGAAGTAAAGTGAGAAGACAAGGTTAGAGACAAAAGAGTAAAAAGAAATAAACAAGACTTCAAGAAATATGGGGCTATGTGAAAAGGCCAAATCTATGTTTGATTGGCGTACCTGCCTGAAAGTGATGGGGAGAATGGAACCAAGTTGGAAAACACTCTTCAGTATATTATCCACGAGAACTTCCCCAACCTAGCAAGACAGGCTAACATTCAAATTCAAGAAATACAGAGAACACCACAAACATACTCCTCAAGAAGAGCAACCCCAAGACACATAATTGTTGGATTCACCAAGGTTGAAATGAAGGGAAAAGTGTTAAGGGCAGCCATAAGCCCATCAGACTAACAGTGGATCTCTCGGCAGAAACCCTACAAGCCAGAAAAGAGGGGGGACCAATATTCAACATTCTTAAAGAAAAGAATTTTCAACCCAGAATTTCATATCCAGCCAAACTAAGCTTCATAAGTGAAGGAGAAATAAAATCCTTTACAGACAAGCAAATGCTGAAAGATTTTGTCACCACTAGGCCTGCCTTATAAGAGCTCCTGAAGGAAGCACTAAACATGGAAAGAAACAACCAGTACCAGCCACTGCAAAAACATGCCAAATGGTAGAGACCATCAACGCTATGAAGAAACTGTATCAATTAACAGGCAAAATAACCAGTGACCATCATAATGACACAATCAAATTCATACATAGCAATATTAACCTTAAATGTAAATGGGCTAAATGCCCCAATTAAAAGACACAGACTGGAAAACTGGATAAGGAGTCAAGACCCATCAGTGTGCTGTATTCAGGAGACCCATCTCATGTGCAAAGATGCACATAGGCTCAAAATAAAGGGATGGAGAAAGATCTACCAAGAAAATGGAAAGCAAAAAAAAAAAAAAATAAGCGCGGTTGCAATCCTAGTCTCTGATAAAACAGACTTTAAACCAACGAAGATCAAAAGAGACAAAGAAGTCCACTAAATAATGGTAAATGGATCAATTCAACAATAAGAGCTAACTATCCTAAATATACATGCCCCCAATACAGGAGCACCCAGATTCATAAAGCAAGTCCTTAGAAACCTACAAAGAGACATAGATTCCCACACAATAATAATGGGAGACTTTAACACCCCACTGTCAATATTAGATCAATGAGACAGAAGGTTAACAAGGATTTGAACTCAGCTCCACAACAAGTAGACCTAATAGACATCTACAGAACTCTCCACCCCAAAGCAACAGAATATACCTTCTTCTCAGCACCACATCACACTTATTCTAAAATTCACCACATAATTGGAAGTAAAGCACTCCTCAGCAAATGTAAAAGAACAGAAATCACTACAAACTGTCTCTCAGACCACAGTGCAATCAAACTAGATCTCAGGATTAAGAAACTCACTCAAAACTGCACAACTACATGGAAACTGAACAACCTGCTCCTGAATGACTACTGGGTACATAACGAAATGAAGGCAGAAATAAAGATGTTCTTTGAAACCAATGAGAACAAAGACACAACATATGAGAATCTCTGGGACACATTTAAAGCAGTGTGTAGAGGGAAATTTATAGCACTAAAAGCCCACAAGAGAAAGCAGGAAAGATCTAAAATTGACACTCTAACATCACAGTTAAAAGAACTACAGAAACAAGAGCAAATAAATTCAAAAGCTAACAGAAGGCAAGACATAACTAAGAGCAGAGCAAACTGAAAGACATAGAGACACAAGAACGCTTCAAAAAAATCAATGAATCCAGGAGCTGGTTTTTTGAAAAGATCAACAAAATTGATACACCACTAGTAAGACTAATAAAGAAGAAAGGAGAGAAGAATCAAATAGACACAATAAAAAATGATAAAGGGGATATCACCACCGATCCCACAGAAATACAAACTACCATCAGAGAATACTATAAACACCTCTATGCAAATAAACTACAAAATCTAGAAGAAATGGATAAATTTCTGGACACATACACCCTCCCAAAACTAAACCAGGAAGAAGCTGAATATCTGAATAGACAAATAACAGGCTCTGAAATCGAGCCTGGACCAGGACCAGATGGATTCACAGCTGAATTCTACCAGAGGTACAAAGAGAAGCTGGTACCATTCCTTCAGAAACTATTCCAATCAATAGAAAAAGAGGGAATCCTCCCTAACTCATTTGATAAGGCCAGCATCATCCTGATACCAAAGCCTGGCAGAGACACAACAAAAAAAGAGAATTTTAGACCAATATCCCTGATGAACACGGATGCAAAAATCCTCAATAAAATACTGGCAAACCGAATCCAGCAGCACATCAAAAAGCTTATCCACCACAATCAAGTTGGCTTCATCCCTGGGATGCAAGGCTGGTTCAACACATTCAAATCAATAAACGTAATCCATCACATAAATAGAACTAATGACAAAAACCACATGATTATCTCAATAGATGCAGAAAAGGCCTTCAACAAAATTCAACAGGCTTTTATGCTAAAAACTCTCAATAAACTAGGTATTGATGGAAGGTATCTCAAAATAATAAAAGCTATCTATGACAAACCCACAGCCAATATCATACTGAATGGGCAAAAACTGGAAGCATTCCCTTTGAAAACCGGCACAAGAAAAGGATGCCCTCTCTCACCACTCCTATTCAACATAGTGTTGGAAGTTCTGGCCAGGGCAATCAGGCGAGAGAAAGAAATAAAGGGTATTCAATTAGGAAATGAGGAAGTCAAATTGTCCCTGTTTGCAGATGACACAATTGTATATTTAGAAAACCCCATTGTCTCAGCCCCAAATCTCCTTAAGCTGATAAGCAAATTCAGCAATGTCTCAGGATACAAAATCAATGTGTAAAAATCACAAGCATTTCTATACACCATTAACAGACAGAGAGCCAAATCATGAGTGAACTGCCATTCACAACTGCTACAAAGAGAATAAAATACCTAGGAATCCAACTTACAAGGGATGTAAAGGACCTCTTCAAGGAGAACTACAAACCACTGCTAAACTAAATAAAAGAGGACACAAACAAATGGAAGAATATTCCATGCTCATGGATAGGAAGAATCAATATTGTGAAAATGACCATACTGCCCAAAGTAATTTATAGATTCAATGCCATCCCCATCAAGCTACCAATGACTTTCTTCACAGAATTGGAAAAAAAAAACTACTTTAAATTTCATATAGAACCAAAAAAGAGCCCGCATTGCCAAGACAATCCTAAGCAAAAAGAACAAAGCTGGAGGCATCACGCTACCTGACTTCAAACTATACTACAAGGCTACAGTAACCAAAACAGCATGGTACTGGTATCAAAAGAGATATATAGACCAATGGAACAGAACAGAGCCCTCAGAAATAACACCACACATCTACAACCATATGACCTTTGACAAACCTGACAAAAACAAGCAATGGGGAAATGATTCCCTATTTAATAAATGGTGCTGGGAAAACTAAACTGGCTAGCCATATGTAGAAAGCTGAAACTGGATCCCTTCCTTACACCTTATACAAAAATTAATTCAAGATGGATTAAAGACTTAAATAGTAGAGCTAAAACCATAAAAACCCTAGAAGAAAACCAAGGCAATACCATTCAGGACATAGGCATAGACAAGGACTTCATGACTAAAACACCAAAAGCAATGGCAATAAAAGCCAAAATAGACAAAAGGGATCTAATTAAACTAAAGAGCTTCTGCACAGCAAAAGAAACTACCATCAGAGTGAACAGACAACCTACAGAATGGAAGAAAATTTTTGCAATCTACGCTTCTGACAAAGGGCTAATATCCAGAATCTACAAAGAACTCAAACAAATTTACAAGAAAAAAGCAAACAACCCCATCAAAAAGTGGGCAAAGGATATGAACAGATACTTCTCAAAAGAAGACATCTATGCAGCCAACAGACAGATGAAAAAATGCTCATCATCACTGGTCATGAGAGAAATGCAAATCAAAACCACAATGAGATACCATCTCACGCCAGCTAGAATGGCAATCATTAAAAAGTCAGGAAACAACAGATGCTGGAGAGAATGTGGAGAACTAGGAATGCTTTCAGACTGTTGGTGGGAGTGTAAATTAGTTCAACCATTGTGGAAGACAGTGTGGCAATTCCTCAAGGATCTAGAACTAGAATTACCATTTGACTCAGTAATCCCATTACTGGGTATATACCCAGAGGATTATAAATCATGCTACTATAAAGACACATGCACACATATGTTTATTGCGGCACTATTCACAATAGCAAAGACTTGGAACCAACCCAAATGTCCATCAGTGATAGACTGGATTAAGAAACTGTGGCATACATACACCATGGAATACTATGCAGCCATAAAAAAGGATGAGTTCATGTCCTTTGCAGGGACATGGATGAAGCTGGAAAGTATCGTTTTGAGCAAACTATCACAAGGACAGAAAACCAAACACTGCATGTTCTCACTCATAGGTGGGAATTGAACAATGAGATCATTTGGATACAGGGTGGGGAACATCACACACTGGGGCCTGTTGGGGGGTGGGGGCCTGGGGGAGGGATAGCATTAGGAGAAATAGTTAATGTAATTGATAAGTTGATGGGTGCAGTGAACCAACATGGTACATGTATACCTATGTATCAAACCTGCACATTGTGCACATGTACCCTAGAACTTATAGTATAATAATAATAATAATAAAAACAAAAAAACTAAATATGCAACAACAGGTGAATGGATAAGCAAATTGTTTTGTATCCATACTAGAGAATGGCTGATTTTAATGTATGTGATGTCAATGAGTCTGCAGGATTCCTAAACATTTGAAAATTGGCTTTCTGTGAGCTGGTATATGCTGACTGTAGCACACCACTGGATATAAATAATGTATATATGAAAAAAAAAAGAGCAACGGGCAGTGCAGCTGAGAGAAGGCTGTCTGCCAAGAGGCAGGGGCTGGAGAGAAGTTCTACAGGGTCATGCTGGAGGGGCTATGTGTGGAATGAGGTATTTGGGAATAGGATGTTGTGCCAGAGAGTTGTTTGTGGCTAGAATTTCTCAGAAGAATTGCTCTTCCCCACCCCAGGGCCCCCTCCTCATTGTTGCTAACCTATCTTCTCAGGACTCCACAAAGATAAAGCCCACATGTCAGTCCTAAGCATATTCCCAAGGCTTCCATCTGATTTAGTCACTGTTCCTTAATATTAAAATGGCTTGAGCAACTCTCATACACATGAGGAGAAACCCTGTATCAATCCTTATGTCTCTCAGTACTCTGGCGTCTATTCCTTCGAGTCATCACTTTTTCTGACTGTTGCTTCCTGTGAAGTCTCTTTCTCATTCTTATCTCAGCTTCTCTGGCTGTCTCTTCTCTCTCTGTACATAGAACTCCATGGGGGAATACCAGCCTCTTTGACTTGATTTCTGCAAACACACTCCATGGAGGCAATGGCGTATGGCAGGCTATCATTGAACCTCAGCTATAACAGAGGGGCTTGAACTGTTAGAGAAGCCCACTTAACATTGAAGCTGTCTGTTTATGGTCTTGAAAGCCATTGCCTGCTCCATCTGCTAGGAATTTTTGTTGTTGTTGATATTTATTTCGGGTTCCCCTGAGACAAGGATTTGTGAGCAACTGGTTTCCTTGGAAGGGGGTCTCAGAAAGTACTGATGGGCAGTAAGATGGGAAAAGAAGGAAAGCAAAAGAGGAAACATTGTTGAGCAGGTTCTCGTACTGCTAAGAGGGGCTCAAGCATGCTGAGAACCCGCTGAGAGCTGGTGGCACACTCAACTCTGAGTTGTTCTCCTCAGGATGAAGACCTGGGTATATATCTACCTATTCTCTTCCCTCACTGGTGAAGTCTTGCTCTAGCAGCAATGGCTCCCAGACATGAGGGATCCACACTATTGGTTCGTTGAGCAGGCTCAGAGGATGGGGATCATGGTTAGGCAGACAGACATGGGTAGCCAGTGGCTCCTAATGGGCTGTCTATAGCAACCTCCAGAGTAGGCCAAGGGCACAAAGGTAGGGAAAAGATGGTCTCTTCTACAGTTGCCTTTTCTGTGTGGTCCTATCTGTTGACAGGTTGTTCTAGTCTTCCACTCTCTCCCTACTCATATCTCTCATTTCCCTTTGCCAGATCCCTGAAACATTGTGTTTTTCATTGCCTCTAATACAATTGTAAAATTAAATTGATATAATAGCTTTCACGATTTGAGGTCTGCTTCTGGGAGGTATTAATATCTTAGCATTTCTGGCCTTCTCTGTAAGAAGGCAGAGTAGCTGTCAATGGTTCTGGTAAGAGCCTGGTCTAAATGAAGCAGATTTGGGGAAGTTGGAAGTTGTCCAGAGTGTGCTGAAGTGGCAGGGCCCTAATGATATTAACAGGACATTGACAGGGTCTGCTACACACTATAATATACAATGGATGCCCCCAAGTCTGTAGGCTCACCTCCTTGCCCTGTCTTTGCTTCTTGGACTCAAGTTCTCCTCTTTCTTGACTTATTCATTCATTGTACTGGAACACACCCTCCAGGAGCCACCTAAGAAATGATGCACAGGAAGTAAAATTTTGAGCTCCAACATATTTGAAACTGTCTTTATTCTCACACTTGATTGATAATTTGGCTGAGTGTAGAAAATTGGGTTAAAAACAATTTTCTTTTAGAACTTTTAAACAGTATCTTTTTTTGTATTACAGTTTCCAATATTATAGTAGAAAAGCCAGAACCATTTTAATTCTTGATCATATAGGATGTTTTTATCCTTGTTTTTCTGTAGGGAAACTCATATTTTATTCTGATAAATGTTGTTGGTATAGTTTTTTTTTGTCTTCTTTATATTTTTCTCTTATTTTTAGAGAAATCTTACTGGTCAGATATTGATCCTTTTTGTCAATCTAGTAATTTTCTTAAATTTTCTCTCTTTTTCCCATACATCATCTCTGTCTCATCCCGTCCCCACTTTCTTTGGGGATCATTTCTTGATTTTTTATTTTAAGCATTTTCAAAAATATTCCCTTCATTTAAATAAGTATTCTGTTTTTTATGGATACAGTGCCTACCTATATTTCTCAGAGGATATTAATAATAGTTTCTATGGAAGTTCTATTCTGCTCTCTGCAAACTTCTGTTGATGATGGTTCTAGGTTATATATTCATTTTAAAGAGTGAGACCCATATCACTGATTATTTAAGTTCTATGTACATGGTGAGATTGGGCAGTGAACTACTTTTTTCTTATTGGCAGTTGTAGCAGAAACTGCTGATTGCTTCCCAGTATCCATTTCCCGTACTTGTTTAGGTAATACAACTACCCTCACCCCTTTGAATATCAGCAGGGTACCTGCTGCTCTGTTAGATGCTCCCTTGGAGTAACCTCCCAATGTGCACAACTTCCTAGTTACTTTCTTAGGAAAGAAGTCACTTGCTTTCTTTTCTTTTCTTTTTTCTTTTTTTTGAGACGAGTTTCGCTGTGTCGCCCAGGCTGGAGTGCAGTGGCACGATCTCGGCTCACTGCAACCTCCGCCTCCCGGATTCAAGCAGTTCTCTGCCTCAGCCTCCCGAGTGGCTGGGATTACAGGCGCCCACCACCACGCCTGGCTAATTTTTTCGTATTTTTAGTAGAGATGGGGTTTCACCATCTTGGCCAGGCTGGTCTTGAACTCCTGACCTTGCGATCCACCCGCCTCGGCCTCCCAAAGTGCTGGGATTACAGGCATGAGCCACTGCGCCCGGCCCCACTTGCTTTCCGCTTCCTCTTTCCCCCCGCGGTGGGCTGAAGTGCTGGCAAGAGTGATGGTGAGTCAGCCTCTGCCATTCTGAGGACAGTTCCTGCGGATGCTAGAGTAATGAAAGGGAAAGCATTTGGCCCTTGGATGACCTTGTCAACTTGGGTCAGAGCTTGTGACTGTTCTGAATGCACTTCCATCTCTGGACTGTCATATGAAAAAGAGAGAAACTTTTGCCTCGTTAGCCGTTGTGTTTGAAGTGTGTTTGTTATAGCAGCTTAGCCTATGCCCTAACAAATTCAGAGGGATACCCACATATCAGTTTTTACTGGTATCTCTTCTGTTCTGTCCAGTTTCTCTAGAGAATGATTCTCCAGTCTCCTGCCTGCTTATTTATTAACTTGAATTTCTACCGTGCAACAAAGAAGATTACTGCTTCTATTTTCCTGTGGAACTCTGCTTCTCCCTCCACCTAGCACCCTGTTTCTGCTACAACGTTACTTTTGTATTGTCAACTTTAAAGCATTTACATTCTTTCTTGAAACAATTGTTCCTATTTCTAGAAGGCAGAGTCATTGCATTCATCAACTGCTTTTAGGTGACTTGTTTTTCCTTCTATTATGACTAGTTTATCTTTGTATTTGCCTCAGAGGTGTGTATACAGGATGTGCTTAATAATTACATCATGGGCAAACAGTACATGAAATTATGTGAAATACTAACTTGGTACTAATACAGTCCAGCAGAAGGTCAATTACAAAATTTCTGCTGCCAAATATTCTTCTCTGACTATAGGGAAACAAACTGTAAGTATGTGATTCAGTCTCTCTCCAGGCTTAAAAAAAGAGCCTAGGAAAAAGGAAGCTGCTTAACTAGAAACTTTCAGATGAAAAATTATATGTGAATGGTGACTATGGGTTGAGCTGCCATTTTGTAATGTGGGAAATTAAGGTTCAGAAAAAGAATAAAGGTTTCCAATCCAGAAATAGCCCTGTGAATAGCTACCAGTCCTGTGTTCACATGACTTTTACCAAATTATCAATTTTCTAGACACTGATAATTTTAAGTTTAAAGATATGATAAATTGTTCCTCATTATAAATATTAATATATAACCAATAATGGATATTTATACTGAAAAAAATTTTTCCAAATTTTATTTTTCCATTTTTTATGTCTACCTCAGTACCCAGTAGAAGCTTAATAATTTCAAAAAGTTTAAATATATTAGTTTGTAACAATATTTATAACTTAAATGTGCTAAAATAAAAATGGAAAATCAAAGTCATGTAAGAGAGATAAATTTCCCTAAATTTAAATTTATACAGTAATTGTAATTGAGTTTATTTTGAGTCAAATTAAAATGGGAACTATAATGTATCACATATTTACATTGTTTGACAAAAATAAACATATCAGTTCTGCTTACAGGAGAAACATTTTTTCTTGTTTTGAAAATAGAAAGCAATTTTCTTGCATGAGTTATTTTACAAGGGACAGTGAATAACATAATATATAATGCCTTTAACTTCAGTTGATAAGTTCTTCAAAAAGCTAAATATATCAATCCCCTATAAAACTGAGATGATGAGACATGTTGGGGGGTGGAGCCAAGATGGCCGAATAGGAACAGCTCCAGTCTACAGCTCCCAGCGTGAGCGACGCAGAAGATGGATGATTTCTGCATTTCCAACTGAGGTACCGGGTTCATCTCACTGGGGAGTGTCAGAAAGTGGGTGCAGGACAGTGGGTACAGCACACTGAGCATGAGCCGAAGCAGGGCGAGGCATTGCCTCACCCGGGAAGCACAAGGGGTCAGGGAATTCCCTTTCCTAGTCAAAGAAAGGAGTGACAGACGGCACCTGGAAAATCAGGTCACTCCCACCCAAATACTGAGCTTTTCCAATGGTCTTAGCAAATGGTACACCAGGAGATTATATCCTGCGCCTGGCTCGGAGGGTCCTATGCCCATGGAGCCTCACTCATAGCTAGCACGGCAGTCTGAGATCAAACTGCAAGGCGGCAGTGAGGCTGGGGGAGGGGCACCCACCATTGCCGAGGCTTGAGTAGGTAAACAAAGCAGCCGGGAAGCTCGAACTGGGTGGAGCCCACCACAGCTCAAGGAGGCCTGCCTGCCTCTGTAGACTTCACCTCTGGGGGCAGGGTATTGCCAAACAAAAGGCAGCAGAATCCTCTGCAGACTTAAATGTCCCTGTCTGACAGCTTTGAAGAGAGCAGTGGTTCTCCCAGCACACAGCTGGAGATCTGAGAATGGACAGACTGCCTCCTCAAGTAGGTCCCTGACCCCTGAGTAGCCTAACTGGGAGGCACCCCCGAGAAGGGGCAGACTGACACGTCACATGGCTGGGTACTCCTCTGAGACAAAACTTCCAGAGGAATCAACAGGTAGCAACATTTGCTGTCCACCAATATCTGCTGTTCTGCAGCCTCCGCTGCTGATACCCAGGTAAACAGGGTCGGAGTGGACCTCCAGCAAACTCCAACAGACCTGCAGCTGAGGGTCCTGACTGTTAGAAGGAAAACTAACAAACAGAAAGGACATCCACACCAAAACCCCATCTGTATGTCACCATCATCAAAGACCAAAGGTAGATAAAACCACAAAGATGGGGAAAAAACAGAGCAGAAAAACTGGAAACTCTAAAAATCAGAATGCCTCTCCTCCTCCAAAGGAACGCAGCTCCTCACCAGCAACGGAACAAAGCTGGATGGAGAATGACTTTGACGAGTCGAGAGAAGAAGGCTTCAGATGATCAAACTACTCTGAACTAAAGGAGGAAGATTGAACACATGGCAAAGAAGTTAAAAACCTTGAAAAAAAATTAGATGAATGGCTGACTAGAATAACCAATGCAGAGAAATCCTTAAAGGACCTGATGGAGCTAAAAACCAAGGCACAAGAACTACGTGACGAAGGCAGAAGCCTCAGTAGCTGATTCAATCAACTGGAAGAAAGGGTATCAGTGATGGAAGATCAAATGAATGAAATGAAGTGAGAAGAGAAGTTTAGAGAAAAGGAATAAAAGGAAATGAACAAAGCCTCCAAGAAATATGGGACTATGTGAAAGATCAAATCTATGTCTGATTGGTGTACCTGAAAGTGACAGGGAGAATGGAACCAAGTTGGAAAACACTCTGCAGGATATTATCCAGGAGAAGTTCCCCAATCTAGCAAGGCAGGCCAACATTCAAATTCAGGAAATACAGAGAACGCCACAAAGATACTCCTCGAGAAGAGCAACTCCAAGACACATAATTGTCAGATTCACCAAAGTTGAAATGAAGGAAAAAATGTTAAGGGCAGCCAGAGAGAAAGGTCGGGTTACCCTCAAAGGGAAGCCCATCAGACTAACAGCGGATCTCCTGGCAGAAACTCTACAAGCCAGAAGAGAGTGGGGGCCAATATTCAACATTCTTAAAGAAAAGAATTTTCAACCCAGAATTTCATATCCAGCCAAACTAAGCTTCATAAGTGAAGGAGAAATAAAATACTTTACTGACAAGCAAATGCTGAGAGATTTTGTCTCTCAGGCCTGCCCTAAAAGAGCACCAGGCCTGCCCTAAAAGAGCTCCTGAAGGAAGCACTAAACATGGAAAGGAACAACCAGTACCAGCCACTGCAAAAACATGCCAAATTGTAAAAACCATCGAGGCTAGGAAGAAACTGCATCAACTAATGAGCAAAATAACCAGCTAACATCATAATGACAGGATCAAATTCACACATAACAATATTAACCTTAAATGTAAATGGGCTAAATGCTCCAATTAAAAGACACAGACTGGCAAATTGGACAAAGAGTCAAGACCCATCAGTGTGCTGTATTCAGGAAACCCATCTCACATGCAGAGACACATAGGCTCAAAATAAAGGGATGGAGGAAGATCTACCAAGCAAATGGAAAACAAAAAAAGGCAGGTGTTGCAATCCCAGTCTCTGATAAAACAGACTTTAAACCAACAAAGATCAAAAGAGACAAAGAAGGCCATTACATAATGGTAAAGGGATCAATTCAACAAGAAGAGCTAACTATCCTAAATATACATGCACCGAATACAGGAGCACCCAGATTCATAAAGCAAGTCCTTAGAGACCTAGAAAGAGACTTAGACTCCCACAGCATAATAACGGGAGACTTTAACACCCCACTGTCAACATTAGACAGATCAACGAGACAGAAAGTTAACAAGGATATCCAGGAATTGAACTCAGCTCTGCACCAAGAGGACCTAATAGACATCTACAGAACTCTCCACCCCAAATCAACAGAATATACATTCTTCTCAGCACCACACCGCACTTATTCCAAAATTGACCACATAGTTGGAAGTAAAGCACTCCTCAGCAAATGTAAAAGAACAGAAATTATAACAAACTGTCTCTCAGACCACAGTGCAATCAGACCAGAACTCAGGATTAAGAAACTCACTCAAAACCTCTCAACTACATGGAAACTGAACAACCTGCTCCTGAATGACTACTGGGTACATAAAGAAATGAAGGCAGAAATAAAGATGTTCTTTGAAACCGACGAGAACAAAGACACAACACACCAGAATCTCTGGGACACATTCAAAGCAGTGTGTAGAGGGAAATTTATAGCACTAAATGCCCACAAGAGAAAGCAGGAAAGATCTAAAATTGACACCCTAACATCACAATTAAAAGAACTAGAGAAGCAAGAGCAAACACATTGAAAAGCTAGCAGAAGGCAAGAAATAACTAAGATCAGAGCAGAACTGAAGGAAATAGAGACACAAAAAACCCTTCAAAAAATCAATGAATCCAGGAGCTGGTTTTTTGAAAAGATCAACAAAATTGATAGACCACTAGCAAGACTAATAAAGAAGAAAAGAGAGAAGAATCAAATAGACGCAATAAGAAATGATAAAGGGGATATCACCACCGATCCCACAGAAATACAAACTACCATCAGAGAATACTATAACCACCTCTACGCAAATAAACTAGAAAATCTAGAAGAAATGGATAAATTCCTTGACACATGCACCCTCCCAAAACTAAACCAGGAAGAAGTTGAATCTCTGAATAGACCAATAACAGGCTCTGAAATTGAGGCAATAATTAATAGCTTACCAACCAAAAAAAGTCCAGGACCAGATGGATTCACAGCCGAATTCTACCAGAGGTACAAGGAGGAGCTGGTACCATTCCTTCTGAAACTATTCCAATCAATAGAAAAAGAGGGAATCCTCCCTCACTCATTTTATGAGGCCAGCATTATCCTGATACCAAAGCCTGGCAGAGACACACACAAAAAAGAGAATTTTAGACCAATATCCCTGATGAACATGGATGCAAAAATCCTCAATAAAATACTGGCAAACCGAATCCAGCAGCACATCAAAAAGCTTATCCACCATGATCAAGTGGGCTTCATCCCTGGGACGCAAGTCTGATTCAATATACGCAAATCAATAAATGTAATCCAGCATATAAACAGAGCCAATGACAAAAACCACATGACTATCTCAATAGATGCAGAAAAGGCCTTTGACAAAATTCAACAGCACTTCATGCTAAAAACTCTCAATAAATTAGGTATTGATGGGACATATCTCAAAATAATAAGAGCTATCTATGACAAACGCACAGCCAATATCACACTAAATGGGCAAAAACTGGAAGCATTCCCTTTGAAAACTGGCACAAGACAGGGATGTCCTCTCTCACCACTCCTATTCAACATAGTGTTGGAAGTTCTGGCCAGCGCAATCAGGCAGGGGAAGGAAATAAAAGGTATTCAATTAAGAAAAGAGGAAGTCAAATTGTCCCTGTTTGCAGATGCCATGATTGTATATCTAGAAAACCCCATCGTTTCAGCCCCAAATCTCCTTAAGCTGACAGGCAACTTCAGCAAAGTCTCAAGATACAAAATCAATGTACAAAAATCACAAGCATTCTTATACACCAATAACAGACAAACAGAGAGCCAAATCATGAGTGAACTCCCATTCACAATTGCTTCAAAGAGAATAAAATACCTAGGAATCCAACTTACAAGGGAAGTGAAGGACCTCTTCAAGGAGAACTACAAACCACTGCTCAATGAAATAAAAGAGGATACAAACAAATGGAAGAACATTCCATGCTCATGGGTAGGAAGAATCAATATCATGAAAATGGCCATACTGCCCAAGGTAATTTATAGATTCAATGCCATCCCCATCAAGCTACCAATGACTTTCTTTACAGAATTGGAAAAAACTACTTTAAAGTTCATATGGAACCAAAAAAGAGCCTGCATTGACAAGTCAATCCTAAGCCAAAAGAACAAAGCTGGAGGCATCATGCTACCTGACTTCAAACTATACTACAAGGCTACAGTAACCAAAACAGCATGGTAGTGGTACCAAAACAGAGATACAGACCAATGGAACAGAACAGAGCCCTCAGAAATAATGCCGCATATCTACAACCATCTGATCTTTGACAAACCTGACAAAAACAAGCAATGGGGAAATGATTCCCTATTTAATAAATGGTGCTGGGAAAACTAAACTGGCTAGCCATATGTAGAAAGCTGAAACTGGATCCCTTCCTTACACCTTATACAAAAATTAATTCAAGATGGATTAAAGACTTAAATGTTAGACCGAAAACAATAAAAACCCTAGAAGAAAACCAAGGCAATACCATTCAGGACATAGGCATGGGCAAGGACTTCATGTCGAAAACACCAAAAGCAATGGCAACAAAAGCCAAAATTGACAAATAGGATCTAATTAAACTAAAGAGCATCTGCGCAGCAAAAGAAACTACCATCAGAGTGAACAGGCAACCTACAGAATGGAGAAAATTTTTGCAATCTACTCATCTGACAAAGGGCTAATATCCAGAATCTACAAAGAACTCAAACAAATTTGCAAGAAAAAAACAAACAACCCCATCAAAAAGTGGGCGAAGGATATCAACAGACACTTCTCAAAAGAAGATATTATGCAGCCAAAAGACACATGAAAAAATGCTCACCATCACTGGCCATCAGAGAAATGCAAATCAAAACCACAATGAGATACCATCTCACACCAGTTAGAATGGCGATCATTAAAAAGTCAGGAAACAACAGGTGCTGGAGAGGATGTGGAGAACTAGGAATGCTTTTACACTGTTGGTGGGACTGTAAACTAGTTCAACCATTGTGGAGGTCAGTGTGGCGATTCCTCAGGGATCTGCAACTAGAAATACCATTTGACCCAGCCATCCCATTACTGGGTATATACCCAAAGGATTATAAATCATGCTGCTATAAAGACACATGCACATGTATGTTTATTGCGGCACTATTCACAATAGCAAAGACTTGGAAACAACTCAAATGTCCAACAATGATAGACTGGATTAAGCAAATGTGGCACATATACACCATGGTATACTATGCAGCCACAAAAAAGAATGAGTTCATGTCCTTTGTAGGGACATGGATGAAGCTGGAAACCATCATTCTCAGCAAACTATCACAAGGACAAAAAACCAAACACTGCATGTTCTCACTCATAGGTGAGAATTGAACAATGAGAACACATGGACACAGGAAGGGGAACATCACACACTGGCGCCTGTTGTGGGGTGGGGGGAGGGAGGAGGGATAGCATCTGGAGATATACCTAATGTTAAATGACGAGTTACTGGGTGCAGCACACCAACATGGCACATGTATACATATGTAACTAAACTGCATGTTGTGCACATGTACCCTAAAACTTAAAGTATAATAATAAAAAAAAGAACAGAAAAAAAAGTAAAACTGATATAGTAAAGCATCAGTCAGCATTTATATTTTTGTAAAACATTCAGCTATTGAGATCCAGGCAGGTGTATACTGGATATCTAATTTTATAACAAAGATAGACCCTGGAATACAGAGAGCAATGAATGAATAGTATCTCACTTAAACTAGAGGTCCCAAAATTGTCTAGTTTTACATTTATGTCCATGAGCCATTTGAATTAATTTTTGTATGTGGTGAAAAGTAAGAGTCAAGAATCTTTTTTCCCCCTTACATGGACATCCAAGTGTACTGGCATCATTTGTGGAAAAGACTACCCTTTTTTATGGAATTACCATTGCAATTCATCTATAACCAAGTAACCTTTTATGTATTGGTGTATTTCTCTAGTCTATTTTTTCCATTGACCTATATGTCCATTCCTATGCCAGTTTCAAAATGTCTTGACTATTGTGGCTTTATAATAAGCCTTCAAATCAGAAGTGTGAGTTCTTCAGCTTTTTTTTTTTTTTTTTTTTTTGCAAAATGTTTTGGTTTTCTAGGTCTTCGGCACATCCATGTACATTTTAGAAATAGCTTTTCAATTTCTATATAAATATCTACTGGGATTTGGATTAGAATGCTTTGACTCTAGATCAATTTGGGGAGAAGTGACTTAATAATATTGTATATAAATCCATGTACATGGCATATTACTCATTTTCTTTGATTTTTTTCATGAATGTTTTGGAGTTTTCATCTGCCATGCACCATAAAAAGCTTTAATGTATGTCCTTTTAAAAACTTTTTATTTTGAAATAATTGTAGATTCATAGAAAGTTATAAAAATAATATAGAGAAATCATATATATGTGTCTATATAATATATATAATACATACATACATATATATCATATATATGTGTATATATAATATACACACATATATAATACATACATATATATATATATATATAAATACAGAGAAATCCCATGTACCCTTCACCCAGTTTCCTCTCTTTGGTTATATCTTATGAAACTATAATATGATACCAAAACTAGAAAATTGACATTGGTTTAATATGTGCTTATGGTTCTATGCTATTTTATCACATGCATAGACTCATGTAACCACCACAGCAATCAAAACACAGAATTATTCCATCACCACAGAGATTCCCCCTTGAGCTACTACTTTAAAATCACACCTGGCCCTCTCCCCTGGCCCACCATTCCTAACTCTGGCAATTAGTAATCTCTTCTCCCTCTCTATCATTTTGTCCTTTTGACAATGTTTTACAAATGAAATCACACAGCATGTGACCTTTCGAAATTTTATTTTCACCCAGCATATTGCCCTTACGATGGTAGTGCTTTTTAAATTTCAAGTTCCAATTGTTCACTGCAAGTGTATAGGAATATAACTGATTTTTGTATATTGATCATGTATCTGTGGCCTTATTAAATTTTCTCATAAGTACTATTAGGTTTTCTATAAATTCTCTGGGATTTACTACATAAATGATCATGTTGTTTGCAAATAAAAGGTTTTATTTCTACTTTCCCAAACTGCATGCCTTTTATTTATTTTCCTGCTTTATTGCATGGGCTATATATTCCAATAAATGTATTGGTGAGAGTAGAGATCCTTGCCTTGTTCCTAATCTTAAACTTCTGTGTTTCAGCATAAAGTGATATTATTTGTAGATTTTCTGCATGGGGTTTCCTACCTCAATAGTTCTTTTTCTAAAGGTCAGGGAATTAATGTGAGTGTCCCACCAACTACTCTACATTGGGAACCATGGAAATGACCACCAGGTGGGCCATAGACACAGTGGAGATGGACATGAACTATGAATCCTTTTTTGCCTGGCCCCTGTATCTCCTACTTGAACTATCATACTTTCTGTTCCCAGGTACCACAGGTAGCTCAAATCCAACAAGTTTCTAAAAAGCACAGTGACCAATTACTTAAATCAATTACTGAAGGTTCCATTGCGGAAGGACTAGAGAATCACTACTATGTATACCTACTGTGGGGTTGCACAGTGCTTCCTCATATGGACCTGTTCTCACTTACTGCTGAGGAAATTGTCAGAAAAAAAAGGGCAATCAGCAAGGTAAAAGGCAAGAGATCATGATTTTCTATTCTAAAAGATCTTAGAGTCTTCTCTTCTAAGAGATCATGAGCCTGGAGTGGCCAGCCTCAGTCTTTGGATTGTTCATTCTTGATCTCTTTTTACATTAAGCAATTACCAGACTGGAGGGCCCTTGCCCTTAGGAACACCATATACTGTAGCCTTCTTCAAAGACTCCTACAGGTCAGGACATCCTCACCCTCCCAGGCTGCAATCCCACCTTGCTGCCCTAAATGCTTCACTCTTAAGGAGGCACTCACTCACAGTGTCATACAAATGCAGAATCAGTACTTGCACAACCCCGAGAGCAAGTGCCTCCTTAAGTTTTGCATCCTAGGCACATTTTTTGAATCATGTCAGTCCTGACTATGCTGTCCAAAACAGGATTTTTCACCAACCTTTTGCTTCTGAAGATTAAGTAACTGCTATAAGCCCTGCTACTCTGGAATCTGTTATCCTCATTGCTATTGGGCAGGCAAATTTGGTAATAGCCCATCCTACCATAAGATGCAGCCTACAGAGGGCCAGCCACTATTGAGTTTTGCAGTGATGTTGGTCCCTGTCATGGGTGTATTCCTTGTTGGCTTGTTAAATGGTACATCCTCAGGGTTCTCATGAAGAAAATAGCTGGTGGGTCTATGGCCTTATAAAATAGATAGTTCTAACAAAATCTAATTCTCTGACCCTGTGATTTCTTCCGACTTAGTTTGCCATGGCAGTTCTGGTATCTCTATCCCATTTAATATTGACCATTATTTTTCTTAAGCATCATATTAGAACTGACTCCCAGGGCACTTGCCAAGGTGTTAAATCCTGTGATATGGGAGGTTGCCCCTATGCTGATAAACTCTACCTTATCTAGCTTTAGGATCCACTCCCAGGCATACTCTCCCAGTTCCTCAGGATCCATGCCCAGGAATAATCTCCCTGTTCCTGGCAACACATGCTAGCTAGATCCCATGGCTCCTGGGTTTAATTTCTCTCTTCTTTTAGCAGGGACAGCACTTTCTCAGTCAGTTCACACTGAGATTTGACCCCAGCTATTGGCCTGGTGACTAGTGATAAGTTGGGGACAGATCTTGAGGAGGGCAATTATGGCCTTATATAGCACCTGCTTAATTTGATCCTCTGCATAGTGTATAAGCATGGGGAAAGGACACTATTATAACAAGGTAAAATGGGCCAATTATCCATCAATTAGACAGTAGGAATAAGGTTTTTATTTGAAATATACTGCACAGTGTGGTGAATATAGTAAATAATAATGTAGTGTATATAAGGGCCCTGAGTTTCAGTAGGAGACTTGGAAAGGCTAAGAATTCATCCTTTGTTGAGGTCCTGCTGTTCTTTTTAGGTAAGGTCCTGAGCCTGGTCCTCAGCCTAATTAACCCTCAGCTACCTGAGATAAGAGTTTCTTTCGATAGTAACGAGGAGACCTTCTGGCTTTCACCCTTGTATTTGCATTGTGATTGATTGCTTTGTGCCTTCATTTTCAGTTAAGCGGTGCTACTCAGCCACCCAATTTCACAATCCCTATTATTGCCATTTCCATCCTACCTCTCAAATGCCAGAGACATGGCACAAGCCAGTGCATCTTCCCCATCTACGTTCCATGACAGCTCACTGGGTAAAAATGTGAATAGTTGCCCTGCTACAGCAAACGGGGCTATCGATACTCCTCCACCTTTTACAAGTGATGGGGTCTTGATTGCCAGTTGGCTGGTGGGTGATACAATTCAAGAATCCCATCCTTAGAGTCTGCTTCCTAGTTCCAGGTGCATGTGAATTTTTAAGAATGTGCCCTTCAGGAAGAAAAATAAAATTTAAAGAAATGAAGCAGCCAAATAGGGAGGGGAAAGAACTGAGCAAGAACATGTTCACAGGAAATGCATAGCCTACACCAAATCAACAGGGGCTTGAGTACAAATTGCATCACAGGGTCATACAGACTTGAGTCAAGGGATTAGGGCTCTTGTACCCCAATACCAGTACGACATTGGTTGCTTCTTGGGGGGTGGGGCATAACTTCCTTGGTACATCAGGATTACATGGCTCCTATTATAACAAGGCATTCTCTGCAGAATGTCACAGGTATAACCCTTTAACTGCAGCACCAGCAGCAACTGGAGGGTGAGCATATCACTGGGTAAAACCCAACTGTGTTCATTTACTCCCAAGTGGCCCAGTCAGCAGACTCACAGGTAGTCATTTTGGCCAATGAGTGAAAATTATTTTGGTATAATGAAAAATCTTGGATTTTGGAATCATTCTTGGGCAGAATTTGGCTTAGTCACTAAAATATCTGAGAGATTTAGGGCAGCTTACATAATCTAGCTGAACCTGTCTCCTCATCTATGCAATGAGGAAGATTAGAGCCATGTCACAGGGTTGTTTGAGATCAATTATGATAATTTATGTAAAGTTCTGGTACATCTCATGCTCAAAAATTAAAGCCAGGTTAACAAACCTTCTGGCTAATCATTTAAATTACTTATTTATTTATTTATTTTTTGAGACAGAGTTTCGCTATGTTGCCCAGGCTGGAGTGCAGTGGTGTGATCTCACCTCACTGTAACCTCTGCCTCCCAGGTTCAAGCAATTCTTGTGTCTCAGCCTCCCAAGTAGCAGGAATTACAGACTTTCACCACCACGCCCAGCTAATTTTTGTATTTTTAGTATAGACTGGGTTTTTCCATGTTGGCCAGGCTGGTGTCAAACTCCTCGCCTCAAGTGATCTACCCGCCTCAGCCTCCCAAAGTGTTGGGATTATAGGCATGAGCCATTGCACCCCGCTAAACTACTTTACTGTGTTCCTCTTTCTAAAGGAAGAAACCACTTAGTGGATTTGTTTTCTTTTCTCTCTAGAAAGTTGAGATTTAACTGTGCTTTCATCAATATTCCAAAGACGTTTGCTCAGTTATATTTGGTAGTTCTATTTATTTTTGAGAGATAAGCATTTTGGCTATTATTGGTATGTAGTAGTCATTCCAACTTAACTGGGTAATGAAGATCACTTTGGGACAAATTCCAGAATTTACTCTCTTGTTCGAACAGCAGTCTTTGTCTCTTACAGGAACAGAAACCCACGGCTGGTGGGCAAAAGATACAACTCAGATTGGTGGTTTTGTCTGTCTCACTTTAAGAGACTAAATTTAGGAAATGGTCTGGGTGAATAGCTACGTAGTTCCAGATAGCTAAGAGAAATTTTGTCCTGTGGTTATCTTCCCGTGAAGAATAACAAATGTGCCTTTCAAAAACATATCTTTTGTTGCTTACAGGCAAAATGCTGGGTTTCACTCTGAACAAGCACCATTGAGATATTCTGTAAGTCACAATAAATCTTCCTTTCTTCCTAATTTATCATCCTCAAGCATTTAAATTTCAGGGCAAGCTTTTTCTGTGCTGCAAGCACAAACTAGAATAGTTTTCAGAGTAAGATAGTATCACAGAGTGAATCATTTGGTACATCAGAAATTCCAGGAAGTAGGAAAAAGAAGTTCCCACTTACGTATATTTCTTGTAAGAGTAATTATTGTTTGAACTAGATTCTTATTTTTAAAAGTAGAGACTTGTTTTACTCATTCTGGCTGGACTGTTTAGAAAAGTTTAACTTTGCAAACTTTAAAAAAAAATGTTCATTCCTCTATGGGCAGTTTATCTGCCTCGGTGAGGATATTGCTTCCTGGACAGGAACTGCTTCTCAGCCTGGCCTTTCATGCTGCGACCTCTCCTTCCTGGAGACCCACCACTTACCCTGTGTGACAGGAGCTGCAGTCCTTTTGCCTTTTGCTCTTGTTCCCTCAGAGAAGAATTATGCATATACCCAGAAAGGGACTCATCACTGGCCCCGCCTGAACAGTGATAAAGTCTTAGGGAGATACATACAGAATCTCAGAGGGTGGCCCAGACTCTTCTCCCCAAGAAAGGGCCATATCAGCTCCCCTCTGTCAGAACTGTGCTCAGCATCTGGTCTACCAGTCACACTCCTTGCCCCTCCCTTTCAGTGACCCATTGTTGGGACTTTGCCAAGGCTGAACTCCTTGGCACAGGCATATTTCAACGGTTACTTAGAGAACTTTTCTTCCTCTTGATTCAAGGTATTGCAGAAGGCGGAGCCCCATTGTGTCCCCTCTGAGACTCTGCCATGTCCCTCAAGTTGCAGAGCTTTTTCCCAGCACTAGGCTGGGAAATATAGTCAAATGGTGGTAGTTCACAAGATTTTCGAGAGAATAAAGTGACTATGTTATTAATAAAAATGAAGAATCTTAAAATGTCAAGGAAATTGTTCTAATTTAGATAGAAGCTGTTATTAGGTCTAAAACAACAAAGTGTTCATATGCAAAAATCTTTGCAGAGCTGCTTTAGAAAGGAATAACCTTTAATTTTTAAATCAATTTCTTATATTTAAATAAATATTCCTAAATGCTTAAGACACAATTATTTTCCAATTAAGTTAGTTAAACCATCTACAATCTCAGTTACTAACTGATCAGAAAAAATTTCCATCCTCCAAGCACAATATACTGCCTGCTATCACAAATTCTGAGTGAATTTGCTGAAGTAAAATTAGAGCACTTTGTAAACTATAAAGCCTTATACAAATGTAATGAGGCAGAAGTTTAAATAATAATAATGATAATAAGTACTGCATTTATTTACTTTAAAAAAAGTAAAAGCTAAGGCCCAAAATGTGGCAAGGCACAGGTTAAAAAAAAAAGTTTTCCTTTGCCTAGCAGCTTATTTTAAGGATAGTTATAAGATAATGCTGTCTGAATAGCCAAGGCCAAAGGAATGGGTTCCAAACACCCCTCCATTTTAGAGCAAGGTTAAACGAAAAAAAAAAAAAAAAAGACAAATGCTTTTACTGTTACTCTTTCCCCAGGCTTCTTGAGCATTATGTTTCACAAATGTCTATATTTAGCCAGTTTTTATTTTTCTTTCGATGCAGCTACAAGGTCACCAGCTATGCAAGGTCGCAAGTTATGTTATAAATTAAGTGACCTGTCACTGTATAATTAACTGCTTTTGTTTTGCTTTGGTAAGGCCGCTTATAAAAATGCCGCTTTATTTTTATTCAATGCACAGCCTTTGGATATAAATCCTCTGAGCCGGTGCATACCTAAAAATAAACAAATCCTCCTGTACTCCGTATTGGTCTCTCCGTTCCTCAGTTTACCACAATGTTTATGGCAATCACGAAGGGAATGAAGACTGCAGGCTTACTGTCTCCTTTGGGTCTGGGGGTTGGAGCCTGGGCCTTGGGAAACCTGTGACCCCAGGCGCTGCTAGGAGAACTTCAGCCCAGAGGGGAGATCAGCTCTACCGTGACCTGGCGTCCCCTACCTAGCAGTGCAACAGAACCTAAAAGGAGCTACAGGACGATTTCAGAAACCGGACGCTTCAGGAAACGTGGTAAGGTTTTGGGAGCCCAAGGCAGGACCCGTCCCTTGGATGGAAGGGGAGCCTGATCACCTCCTGGGGTGTGCCGAATAGTCCGACCCACAGGGGCTGGGTGCCAGGGGAGTGGCTGGTCAATTCAGATGAAACTCACACCCCGCCAAGACAGGACGAGAGTGGCTTGCTAAATCAGCTAGGAATCTGGAGGTGGCGAGAGTGGCTCACCACCCCAACTAGGAATCTAGAGGTGGCGAGAGTGGCTCACTACCCCAGTTACAAACATGGGAACTAAAAGTGTGTGAAAGTGTGTAAATGGAGGGGCCTAATTAGTCACAACAGCTGCGAAGTGGGGAGTCACAGATCTCTTAGTGTGGACTGTGTGCTCCAAGAAAGTGTGGGGCCGACTAAGACTAGTGTCTATCTGCATAGGGCTAATAGGAGCTGCGCTACAGCTCAGAGTTGTAGCAGGAATAGGGAAGTCTCCAAAGCCAAGCAGCATCTAAAAGTTTCTCCATTCCTCAGTTTACTGCAACAGTAACACATTGTTATTCAAATATAGGGAAGTTTTTACGAATGAATGAGAAATGTATGAGATTGAGAGAACTTGCCAGAACTGGTTGAAGAGCTGTTGTTATGGAAATTAATGATTGTTATATTATTTAAATGGAATGTCCTTTTAGCAAAGTTGTAGTTTTCTCTGTCATTAGCCAACAATGTTTCTTGAGAGAACTAATTTTTATAACATGTTAAAGTATTTATAAACATATTCCCTGAAACAGCTATTGTAGCATCAAAAATGGAGGATTTGGATGGCTTAGGGGGGAAATCTTGACCCAAAAATAATAGCTGGGTGCTCTTCTGAGAGCTGGTAGATTGATATAAAGTGCTGAAGCCATGCTTTTTTGATCATTGAGGAAGAAAGCGTGATTTATTAAGGAAGCAACTGTATTTGGAAGATAACTCTTCACATCAGAAGCATGAAAACTATTGAGGGATGGTGTTAATTTAGGTAACAGTGTCAGTACCGGATAAAGAGGCCAACTCCACCTCTGAGTTCCCTTCTTATATTCTGAGGAAATGGAGGAAGACTTTCTCCAATCTGTCAACAAGTCTTTGAATTATTTCTCCATGTTCCTACTTATTTTTTCTTTTATCTTCTGGTCCCTCAAATCTTCACATTACTTCTGATCCCAACCCCCTGAAAGGGTGTTTAATGTCTTGTCAGCCTTAGCCTCCCTTTCTGATCCTACCTCCCACTTCTCTTGCAACAGCAATCTGATGCCAGAGTTGCCTATCGCCTCAGTATATTCTACCTCTCCCATTTTTTTCAATGACTCAACTTTACTCACCCTTGAAGATGTACCTCCCCCTTACTCTGTGAAGCCTTCCCTTGACAATCCAGTCCTCTGTTCTGTCACCACCTTCTCCTATAGAACTTCTTTTCTGTCCTAATCTTCTGGCACTTGTGTGACTGGTTCTATGGTATGACTATTATATGGCTATAGTTTAACTTTTCAAATACATCACAAGTATGTCCCTTAATATTACCCAAAAAGCCTAGCAAAGAGCTCTACATATGTATTTATTTATTTATAAAAATTAAAAGCTATGTTTTCTATTTCTATGGAGGTGTTTAATCTGAGGGTTAGGAAAGGCTGTGTGGAGGCTGTGGACTTATATACAGGTGAATTTCTATTCCTCGCTACAAAAACAAACATTTCCTTTGGACTGACTGTTGCTATGCTTTCTGAGCTCCCCTGAGTTGAAACTTTGGGAGAAGAAGTGAGAGAAACAATGTTTGACTTGAGCTAATCCTTGGCCTCCTGGGTGCTTCCGACTTGCTCTTTCTCTTGTATTTTGTGTGTGTGGAGGGGTGGGGATGGGGTCCTCTACCATCACTGAGGATCTGTTAACAATTCCCTGGGTGTGGTCAAACCCATCTCCGATTCTGGTTGACCACTTGCTTTTTCCTATCTCCTCGATATCTGGTGACTCCTAGAGGTTTTGTTTTTGTTTTATTTTGTTTTTACTGAGGTCTTCCTTCCACCCTGGTGGCTCTTTTAGACACCTGAAGACAACTCCACCATGAATTACTTTCTCATGCATCTGATTTCTAATCCCCTGGAAGTACTCACCCCTCCGTTTTTCTGAATAACATCTGGAGTATAGGTTATTATACAATCTCAAAGCAGCAGAGATCTTTCATTTGTTCCCACTATCAGAACCACTGGACAGCCCATCTTTTGCATTTTAGATTTCCCTGGCAGGAGTCCAACACTAATCCACTGTGTCCCCCTGTCCAAACTGAGAGGAGCCATATTAGGCTTTTTCAGTGGGCTCCTTAGAGTCCCTCTCTCAATGTGAAGGAAAAGTGCACCCACACATTTTCCTCATGCAAGTGATGGAATGGGGCTCACAGGAAAACAAATGCTTCACTACAAAAAAAATCCTTCCCAAATATCCTTAAAATATCTTCTGTTTCTGTCATTTCAATGTTTTTTATTCAGGTGAGGGAGATAAGAGCTTTCTAACCGGTTATGAGTCACCTACTTCATCAGTGAGAGAGGGTTACTTGACTTTGCAAATAACAAGAATATTGTTTTTCAGCCAAAACTTCCATTTTACAGCCTTTTACACCTCTGAAGCTGCCACATAAAGTACTTACCCAATGCTTTCTATAGAGAGCAGAAAATAGTAGTATTCTAAGAAGGAGCAGTGGGTTTTGAACTGATAGAAGCCTGAGTTTAATCTCTAAGTTTCATTCATGTCACTGGCACTTAGTAACTGTGATCTTATGCAGAATAACTGACCTCTCTAAGGTTGTGTTTCCTTTTCTGTAGAATAAATATATGATAAACATATATAAAATGCAAGTGGCTAAGAACTCAAAATATCATTCCTATTGAGAGCCATAGGCAACCACAGGCAGGAATGATCACCGCGTGCCAGGATTGCATGTGGAGAAAGGTAGAGAGCATTGTAGTAGGGCAAATGGCAGAAGAAAAGGCACAGAAGTGAGAATGCACATGGCTTAATAGGAGAACACTGAACCGGTGAGAGTGCCTGAGAACAGTGCACACATGAAGGAGTAGTTCCTGGTGAGGATGGAGTCCATGAGAAAGGAGCCAGCAGTTTTAATTTGCTTTTTAGCAAATAAGTTGGAAACAGCTTTAACTTAGATTCAGTCCTTACAGGAACTCTTCCCTTAGTGTGGTGCTTTATCAACATACTCAATGCTCTAAATTTATTAAATTGCACTAAATCTTGTCTGCAAAACTTTTGGCACTATAGATCATTCCTTTACTGACAGGCTAACTCAACAACTCAACATTGCATCTTTCTTTCTTTCTTTCTCTCTCTCTCTCTCTTTCTTTCTTTCCTTTTTTTTTTTTTTTTTTTTGAGGTGGAGCCTTGCTCTGTTGCCCAGGCTGGAGTGCAGTGGCATGATCTTGGCTCACTACAACCTCCACCTCCCAGGTTCAAGCGATTCTCATGCCTCGGTCTCCTGAGTAGCAGGATTATGGGCGTGCTCCACCACACTAATTTTTGTATTTTTAGTAGAGACGGGGTTTTGCCATGTTGGTCATGCTGGTCTGGAACTCCTGACCTCAAGTGATCTGCCCACCTCAACTTCCCAAAGTGCTCTTTGCATATTTCTTACTTCCAAATATGCCATTGTTTTGCATTGTTTCAACAAACCTCTCTCCAAAAATTGCAAAATGATAAAACATTCTCTTTGTGGAGGGGGTGGTAGTTGGAAGAGGTGGGGGGACTCAACCGGATTCATTCACTCTTTACCCATTTTCAAAGATAATCAACTCTTTTTAAAAAAGCTTATTAGAATATAATACACATATAGAAAAGTATACAAAGTGAAAATGTACAGCAACATGATTCATCAAAAATCAAACACCTAATGAAAATGTCACCCAGGTAGAGATGTAGGACATTGCCAGCCCCCAGAAGTCCCATGGGGGCCCTCCCATTTACTACTTCATCCTTCTTCAAATGTAACCATCATCCTGATTTGCAGAGTAATCATTTCCTTATTTTATTTATACTTGTTCTGTAGCTTAGTTTTGAATTTTTAAAAGCTTTAAAAATGGAATAGAATTATACATTCATGGTCTGTCTGCTTTTGCTCAATGTATTTGTGAGATTCACCCATTTTTTTGTAAATAGTATCTCATTCATTTTTATTGCTGTCTAGTACTCCATCAGTTGAATGTACCATAATTTACTTATCTGTTCTAGAGTTGATGGATTTTTAGGCTCTTTCATGTTTGGTCACATTACAAATAATGTTGCTGAAAACATTTCTGAGCTTGTCTTTTAGTGCACATGTTTGTGTATTTCTGCCAAGAAAATATCCATGATTGTAATTGCCAGGTTCTAGGAGATAACCACAAACTGTTTTTGGAAGTGGCTGTACCAATTTATATTTCCTTAGGTAGTTCATTGGAGTTCCATTGTGTCCTACTCATGAAAACTTTGGTATTATCATAGTTTTCAATTGTAGACATTCTGGTGAGTGTGTAGTGATTTCTCATTGTGGCTTTTATTTGTATTTCCTGATGACCCATGTGATTAAGCACCTATTAATATGTCTGTTGACAATCTGTATAGCCCCTCTATAGGAACATCTATTCAAGTCTCTCAGCTGTTTTTAAATTGCACTGTCTGCTTTTTGAAAATTAATTTGTGGCCTTTCTTTTTATTTAGCCTCATGATTACTGAATATGATTCTGTTTTGGAGTAACTCCCTGTGGCTAAATTAATGCTTTTGTACCCAGAAGTTCATGAACAGTGTAAAAGTTTACTGATTTTGTCAAGGAGATGAAATGTACATCAGCAGTACAATAAGTTAATGACCTAGTTCTGCATAACGAGAAGGGTCGCTCACTGAATTGTTCATTAAATGAAACTCTAGCTCATTCTCCTCTACCTTCTCTCTCACCATTCAAGTTTGCAGAATGGTTCCTCCCATTGGCCATGGGTCCTATGAAGATGTGAGATCATTTTTTATTCTCTACTACTCTGGTGCACTGTCACTGTGATGATGGATATGTTCTAATTGGAGAGGCTGAAGTCACCTGCAGAAATTCACATTGGTCAGCTCCAGCCCCTCAATGTAAAGGTTAACTCCAAACTTACTGAGGGCCCTTGCTAAGAAGGTAGAGCCTCTATGAAAGGTCAAACAAGAGTCTCCTCCTAGACAGAGGCAGCACTTAGAAATGTACACTTTACTTATTTATTTAATTTGCATAATTAATATATACACATGGTACAATATTTTAATAGCATGAATGATCACAGTTTATCACTCTTGAACACTACTGTTATCAATGTATCTTTCAGAGGTCATCTGGAAGGCCACTTTTTGCTTGAATAAAAGTTTTGATTTAAATATAACATACTACAACACTGTGTCCAAATCTTAGGTGTAGAGGTCAATAAATTATCACAAAGTGAACCCACCATGACAAACTACCACTCAAGTCAAGAAGCATCACCACTACCAGCATCCCAGAAGTGTTCCGTGTGCCCTCTCCTAGTGACTCCCCAACTTTCCTTCCCAATTAGTCTCACCTCTAGCATCACAGATTAGTTTTATCAACTTTTTAGCATTATATTTAGATTGGTGCAAAAGTCACTGCGGTTTTTGCCATTACTTTGAATATAAAGGAAATCATGTATGTATTCTTTTGTGCCTGCCTTCTTTACTCAGTATTATGTTTTTGAAAATCATCTATGTGTTCTTGCATGGGGTGATAGCTTATTCATTTTCATTGTTGTATAATCTTTGGATAAACATAACACATTTTATGTATCTTATAAAAGTTTAGGATTTTCATGTTATAGGCTATTATGAACAATGCTCTTATGAACATTCTTGCACATGACTCTTGATACAAATGTGCAAATATTTATGTTGGGAATAAACTTAAAAGTGGAATTGCTATTTCATAGAGTATGCATCTATTCATCTCTTTTTTTTTTTTTTTTTTTTTTTTGAGACAAGTTCTCATTTTGTCACCCAGGCTGAAGTGTAGTGGCATGATTATAGCTCACTGTAACCTCCAACTCCTGGGTTCAAGGGATCTTCCTGCCTCAGCCTCCTGAGTAGCTGGGACTACAGGCATACACCACCATACCTGGCTAATTTTTAAAAAGTTTTTTGTAGAGATAGGGCCTTTCTTTGTTGCCCAGGCTGGTCTTGAACTCCTGGGCTCAAGTGATCCTCCTTTACCTGCCTTGTCCTCCCAAAGTGTGGGATTACAGCTGTGAGCCACCACACCCAGCCATATATTCATCTTTAGTAGATAATGCCAAATTTTGTTCAACGGTGATTGCAACAATTTAAATTTCCACAAGCAGTGTATGAGTGTTCTAATTTTGATAAATAGAAGTTCTAAGTTCTAATTTAGTTCTATTTATAATTTTTTTCCTTGATGTTGGCACCTTTCATATCCTGTTTAAGAAATATTTGCCTACAGCAAGGTCACAAAAAATATTTCCTTATGTTATTTTCCAGAGCTTTATTGTTTTAACTTTTCATATTAGTATCTCCAAATCACTTGGAATTCCTGTGTGTTTATGGTGGAAAGTAGTGGTTAAAATTTGTTTTTCTCCAACGGCTATTCAATTAATCATATAGCACTTATTTAATAAACTATAGTTTCCACGCAACTCTGCAGTGTGACCTTTGTTATAATTCAAGTGTCTGTATATACAGGGTTCTGTTAGTGGACTTAGAGATACAATTTTTAATTTGAGAGTATCAGTGAGGATTTGGCAAAATTTTAGTGGGCATCTACTTAAGTTTAAATGAGGAATCCTGTGGGTAAATTCCCAACATCTTTGAAGTATTCGATGTCTCCATTAGAAACCATGCATGCTCCCACCTTCTCATAATGAAGTTGACCTGATAGGAGATTTTTGGTCAACCACAAGGATAGGGTCAACCTTTTTTTTTTTTTTTAACTAATCTATTAATAGCAACTCAAGGAGCTAATTCCCCACACTGTCTCCATTTAACACAGCAAGATATTAAGAATATGAGAATAAAAATTATATACTTAGGACCATGAAAAGATCAAGGTTTGGAAATACTGTACTAATTTTGAAAACTCTGACTCTAGGACCGCAGTGCCTAGGTTTACATCATAATCATGCCACCCAAAGGCTATGCAATATTAGACAAGTCACACAAACTATCTGTACCTAATTTTTCTCTTTAGCAAAATGGAGGTAATAATGTTTTGCATTAGTACTTACGTTGACATATAGTATGTGAAATAACATTATTAGCATTATTATTAATCTTATTGTTATAATCATAAATAAATGGAGGTAAAGAACAACTCTCAGCATCCCATCCAGGTATAATTTATCAGTGTTTCATAACTCTCAATATTCTTACTATTATAAGATCTTATTCTGAGAATCATAGGATGATCAAAATTGTGTTTCCATTATAGCTCTGTGTCTGAAACCAGAGACAGAAAATGGAAAGCTGTCTGGGTAAGGATCTGTATGTTGAACTTGAAAATGTCACCATCCAGTGTGACTCTGGCTATAAAGTGGTTGGTCCTCAAAATATCACTTTGGTTGGTCCTCAAAATATCACTTGATCAGAGCACAGAACATGGCAAGCACCCAGAGGTGCCCAGTTGTGAGTGGGTAAGTGGCACACATTTCAGGGCATCCTATCCCATTCTAAAAATGATAGTCTCCTCCAGAGCACTGTCCTAGCCAACACCAGCGAGATCTGACTTTTGGCAAGATTTATTTCGGGCACATCACTTACAGAATTAGCACCGTCACCTTCGAAGCACTTTGGTGTGCTTAAGGTAAGCTCAAGAAGGACCACACCCCTAGATAGGAAGGTCTCATAGATCCAGCTGACTTGACCCCCAGTCTCATACTTTCTATAATAAATGCTATGCTTTTGCTTCATTTCAGATGGGCCCATCGGAATTGTCCCTTCTGTCGCTCCTAACGAGGCCTCCTGGGTGTTGTCTGCAGCGTTGTTCCTTCCCTGCTTCACCAGCTACTGATTGCTGCCTGACGGCCGAGGGAGAATACTTTGCTGAGACCCTAGTTTCTTTGGGATTTTATTCATCTGTCCTGAGGAGGGTTTTGACATTCCGGTTTTGTGGTCATCAGTGATACATCCAGAAGAAATCTTACATATTCGGATTTCATTTGGAGAGAAGCCTCTCAAAAACTATCGCTTTATTTCATTTAGGTAATCTCTGAAGGTTGTGAGCAAGTGCTCACGGGTAGAAAGCTCATGCAGTGTCTCCCACACCCAGAGGATTCGAAAATGACCCTGGAGGTGTATAAGCTGTCTCTGGAGATTAAACGACTGGAACACGTGTGAGACTTTAAGAGGAACAATGCCAGTTAGAAACCAGTTAGGAAGGATTTTCCTTCCCTTTCCCCACAAAACAGAGAAGCAGTTATATTTCTCTCTTTAGCAATTCTGTGTTTCTCAAGTACTATTATTTACTGGGGAAAAATATCTGTGCTTAGGAGAATTCACTAATATTCTTAGTGGCACCGATCATATGAAACAATTCATAATTTTTGTCTTAGTTCAGTTTAAGTTCCTGCTTTCCTGGATTTGGTGGACTGGCTGAATAAATAATTACCTATCAAAAATCAAATTATCTTTGTTTTCACTTTGATTTCTGAGTAATGAACAATTAGGGCTCTCTGCAAGTCATTTTCTGATGTTTCTCAGATTAACTTACTTTTCTACTTTATTGTGTATGTTGTCCTCAAAAACACATACTTGCATCCTTTATCTGAAATATCTTTACCCTACATTTTCATTTCCTACTCTTCCTGACCTGTATCAGATCAAATATGCCATCTTCTTCTGAGTCTCCTCCATTCTGATTACTAGTATTTCTCTAGAGTAACTTCTTGTTTCCACTTTATACTTAAGGGATATTTGGTTTTGTTTGATATCCCTTTCACCCAATAATAACAAGCTTGAAAGTTATTCAAGCCATTCAAGATGGCTTGGCCATCTGCAAGCCAAGGAGAGAGGCTCAGAAGAAAACAAGCATGCTCATACCTTGATCCCAGACTCCCTGCCCCAGAACTGTGAGAATAAGAAAAACCAAAACTCTGTTGTTTAATCCCCCTAGTCTTTGATATTTTGTCATGGCAGCCCTAGAACACTGATATGGACACCAGTAAGAGAGTGAAAGGCAAGCTATAATCTGGAAAGCACTATTTGCAAAGCTCATGTCAAACTAAGGGCTTGTGCCCCCCAAATATAAAGAACTTTTACAAATAAATTTTAAAAGATAATCAACCCACCAAGAGAATGGAAAAAGACCTGAAGAACCTTCACAAAAAATGATATCCAATTGGTTTTATAACCAAGACATAAGAAAACTTGGTTAACTTCATTAGTCATTCGGTAAATTAAAATCAAACACAAAGTACAATTTCAGAATTCATACTCAGAAGAATAGCTAAAATGATAAAATATCAAGTATTAGTAAAAATGTATTCCAACTGTAACTCTGAAAACCTGCTGGTGAAAGTATAAATTGGTCCAACTGCCTTACAAAATTCTTTGGCAACTAAGCTGAACATACGTCTACTCTATGATCCAGCAATTCTACCCCTAGAGATTACCTCTCAAAAATGCATCCATATCTATTCACCTATGGACATGTGTTAGAATGTTTATAGCAGCCCTATTTACAATAACCCCAAACTGGAAATGATCAAAATGCTCATGAGTAGTAGAGGATAAATTAATGGTGATACATCATATGATGAAATATACCGCAACAATGAAATGAATGATTATACAGACGAATTTCAAAACAGAAAGTGTTTAGTGAAAGATGCCAGATACAAAAGATGTACATACTGTTTTGTTTCATGTATGTAATGTATAAAAACAGGCAAAAGTAATTCATAGTGTTTAAGTCAAAATAGCAATTTCCCCCGGGATGGGGGTATGAGGAAGGCTTTGGAAGTCCTGGTAATGTTTTGTTTCTTCATCTGGGTGATGTTACATGGGTATGTTCAGTGTGTGAAAAGTCAACTAGCTCTGCATTTGAGACAATGTGCTTTTTTGCATGTAAAATATTATTCAATAAAAATTAAATTAAAAGTTGTAAAGAAGGTGAGTCTTCTTTTTTTTCTTTTTTTTTTGAGACAGAGTCTCACTCTGTAGCCCAGACTGGAGTGCGGTGGTGCAATCTCAGCTCACTGCAACCTCTGCCTCCTGGGTTCAAGCGATTCTCCTGCCTCAGCCTCCCAAGTAGCTGGGATTACAGGCATGTGCCACCACACCTGCCTAATTTTTGCATTTTTAGTAGAGACAGGGTTTCACCATGTTGGCCAGGCTGGTCTCAAACTCCTAACCTCAAATGATCTGCCTGCCTCGGCCTCCCAAAGTGCTGGCATTACAGGCGTGAGCCATTGCACCTGACCAAGGGTTTTTTATACCCCACTGATCTCGGTGCGGGGTAATGGCTGTTCTTCCCATTGACGTAGAATATCCTTACCCATAATGCAGTCCGATATAGGAGAAATTGCTATATTCCTCACAACAGGATTCATCTTTTCAGTGGTTATATTGGCCACATTTTTTTTTTGTTTACAACTACACCTGATATCCACAAGGTTACTCTGTCCCCAGTTAGGTGGAAAATGTGAATAAGTCCCAGAATCTGTAAGTTTCATCTTCACTGTTTTGGCTCCCTGCAGGAAAGAATAACCTAGGTGTTAGATTTTGTTGGTTTTTTGTCTATATTATTCCAATACTATTTCTCTAGACCAGATTCTTGGAAGCTAAAGGTATAGTTTTCATGCCCCATTGGTAAGGTCTACTTCCATCATGCCTCTCAAAGTGATATGGTTTGGATTTGTGTCCCCTTTGCCTTCCACCATGACTGAAAGTTTTCTGAGGCTCTCTCAGCAGTGCTTCTTATACAACCTGTGGACTGTGAGCCAATTAAACCTCTTTTATTTGTAAATTACCCAGCCTCAAGTTTTTTCTTTCTTTCTTTTTTTTTTTTTTTGTGACAGAGTTTCGCTCTGCTGCCCAGGCTGGAGTGCAGTGGTGCAATCTCGGCTCACAGCAAGCTCTGCCTTCTGGGTTCACACCATTCTCCTGCCTCAGCCTCCCGAGTAGCTGGGACTACAGGCACCTGCCACCACACCTGGCTAATTTTTTTTTGTATTTTTAGTAGAGACGGGGTTTCACCATGTTAGCCAGGATGGTCTCGATCTCCTGACCTCATGATCTGCCCACCTCGGCCTCCCAAAGTGCTGGGATTACAGGCATGAGTCACCGCACCCGGCCAGTCTCAAGTATTTCTTTATAGCGGTGTGAGAACAGACTAATCCACGGGCTTTAGCTATCTCATAGTATCACATCTCTCCCCTTCATTGTCCTGTTTCCTCACAGAGACTTGGCTATAACGGGCATGGGGTCTTGCATGAATCCCATTGTCTATGCAATGATAGTATTTATAGTATTGACAAACGTCAAGAGGAGGCTCTGATGGATGGGGACATCAGATGCTTGGGTAAATCAAAAGATACAGAAATATGGGAGGACATTATCAAGGTCTGGATACAGGCAGAGAGATTAGTCACATTTTCCAGATTAGTTTCCAGGCAAGTTTCCAGCTTTCAAAGTCTTCACAGCAGATTCACAGTTGAGATGATTTTATCTGAATGAGTGAGAGCCTCATAAGAACTTTGGAAATGCAAATATTCCCTTCTAAGCATTGCCTTATAAGACTAGAGCAATTCTAGACACGGGCTGCTTTTGATGTAGGCTAAGCCAACTCAGCCAGGTCACGTGTACCTCATCGATATACACAATGACTTCAGGTGTAATGACTCAGCTTTCCTGGCTGATATAGCCCACACCCAGTACACTCCTTACCTAACACTGGGTAGTTACTCAAATGTCTCTTGACATCAGACTGATAGCCCATTAAGGCCTACCCTATATTTATTCTCTGTACCTGAGTCATTATGTGTTTCTTAAATTGAACCAATGTCTTCAAGCCGGAAAACCACAGTTTCTTCACATCTTCCCTTTTCCTTATATCTAATCACTCATTTAATTCATTTCCTTCTTACTTTGAAATGTTTTCGAGAGAATGGAAAAATGTTTGTGTTAGAATTATGGGATAATTTCTACAATATAGGTCTATTTTTAAAATTTCATTTACCCCAGTTCCAACTATTATTTGACCCAAAATGGATCTTCATCCAGTCCTTTGACTCTTGTACTTCCATTATTCTTCACGTCTCGTTTTACCAAGAAGGGTTAGAAATCTTTCAAACAAGCATGTTCAAGAATGATTTTTAAACAGGAGGTTGAGAGCCCATGCAAAGAAATGACTATAGAAATCAGTGACATAATCTAAATATATCCCCAATTCTGTCATTTCTAATCACATTTACACTATCACCCTGGCCTAAAACACCATCACTTCTGGACTAGATTACTACAATAGGCTTCTGGCTTTAGGCTTCTTCTCTTACCTCCTCATAGCAGTCATGGAGAGCTCAAGTGGTTGTTCCTCTACTCAGAATTCTTGATTAGTTTTTTCTCAAAGACTAATTTTATATATTATTTTCTGACTTCTGTCATTTCTGAAGAGAAGTCAGCAGTTATTCAAAGTATTCCCTGTATGTAAGCACTGTCTTTTTCCTGGATGCTTTTAAGATTTCCTCTTTATTTTTGGTTTTCAGCAGTTTGACTATAATGTGCCTAGGCATGGTTTTCTTCATATTTGTTCAGCTTGAGTTTCACTGAACACCTTGAACCTATAAATGTACCTTTTCTCAAGTTTGAGAAATCTATTTTTTCAGATAATTTTACTACTTCATTCTCTTTTTCCTCGTATTATGGAACTCCAATGACATGTTTATTTGGTTATCTGATATTGTCTTATAAGTCCTGAGTCTCTGTTTTTTATATAAATGCTTTGTCTTTCTCTACTTCAGATTGGACAATTTCTATTGATTTATCCTTAAGTTCATTGGCTCTTTCCTTTCATTTCCATTCAACTGCCAAGTTCCTCCAGTGACATTTTTATTTCAGAGGGTACGTTTTAGTTGTAGAATGTTTTGATGCCTTTTTTTTTTTTTGAGATAGAGTCTCACTCTGTAGCCCAGGCTGGAATACAGTGGCGCGATCTCGGCTTACTGCAACCTCCGCCTCCCAGGTTCAAGTGATTCTCCTGCCTCAGCCTTCAGAGTAGCTGGGACTACAGGTGCATGCCACCATGCCTGGCTAATTTTTTGTATTTTTAGTAGACACGGGGTTTCACCGTGTTAGCCAGGATGGTCTTTATCTCCTGACCTCGTGATCCACCTGCCTCGGCCTCTCAGAGTGCTGGGATTACAGGCTGTGCTTGGCTAATGCTTTTTAATATTTTATTTTCTACTGAGATTTCTTATCTACCTATTCATTACCAAGCATATATACCTTTACATCAGTGAGCGTATTTATAATGGCTGTTTTAAAAAACTTGCCTGCTAATTCCAACATTTGGATCATCTTAAAGACAGTCACCATTGACTTTCCTTTCCCTTAACTGGAGTTCAGATTTTTCTAGTTTCTTCATATGTCCAGTAATTTTGAATTGTATCCTGGACATTATAAATGGATTCTATTATATTCTCCCCAAAAAGAAAGTTATTTTTGTTTGTACTATTTTTTGTTTTTCATTTAAACAGACAACTAACTTACTTGCATCCAACCTGAAAACTCTCTCTCTCTGGAGCAGCCCAAATCTCAGTTTACTTCTTTTATCCTTAGCTGCTCTGTTTTTAGTCTGTCCTGCTCATGGGTGATTCAGAGATCAGCCAGAGATTTGGGCAGAGTTTATACACAGGATGGGCTCTTCTCTTTGGTTCTTTAATTTTTAGGACCCCCATAATTTTCTAGTGGCTGTTGCTGCCCAAAGCTCTGTTTTTTTCAAACCAGGAAGGCTTGGTTTTGTCTCAGAGTTTTAGCCATGCCACATCATGCCAACTTTGATATTCTCTCAGGCTAAAAGGCATAACAAATGGGAAGTTTGATCTATGGTGTCCCCTTCTTCTAAGACTTATTGCTCCTTTAGAATGTATGGGCTTTTGTTCACTTTCTGGTTCCCTAAGGTAGGATTTTTGCTGTTTTCTTCCCTATTTTATTCAGAGTTTAGAATTGCTATCTGTGGGAGGGTGGGACCAGTAGACACTTACACAGCTATACTGAAAATGGAAGTCTTCATCCTCTTACCCATATTCAGTCTTTTGAGCTTGCAGAACATGATGTTCCCTCTTCAGACAAAACTTTTCTCCTTGGTATTTTCATGGCTCACTCCCTCGCTCAATTCAGGCCTTTACTCGAATGTAACTTATTCAGAGAAGCCTTCCTTGACCATATCATCTAACGTGTGCTGCCCATCCCACCTCACACCTTACCACCCAGCACATTACTCTGTGTTATTTTTCGTCATACTACTTCTTTCCCTGACCTTGTATATATTTATTTATCTGGTTTACATTTATTTTTCTCACTAGACTATAAGCTCCTTGAGTATGGCATTTTTTGTCTGCTTTGGGTAGTGTGGCATTCCCAGCACCTAGAATATTGCTTGGCTCATCGTAGGGGCTCAAGAGATATTTGTTCAATGATTAGCTCATATTAGATGCTTAAAAATACATCTACACACAAACATGTACAACCAATTTTTTATGAAGGTGCAAATGTAAATCAAAGGAGAAAGGATAGCATTTTTGAGAACAACTGAACATCTACAGGCAAATAAATAAATAAATCTTGATGTAAACCTCATACCTTATATAAAAATTAACTCAAAATAAATCCTGGACTGAAATTTGAAACATAAAACTAGAAAAAGAAAAAAAACACATGAGAAAAATCTATGAGATCTAAGAATTAAGTGTAAAGTATAAAACTATAGCACTTACAAAATCTTGGGAAATAGCATAGGGGTAGGCAAAGATTGTTTAGATTTGACACCGAAAGCGCACTCCATTAAATGGAAAAATTGATAAATTGGATCTCATTAAAAGTACTCCGGGGTCGGGTGTGGTGGCTCACACCTGTAATCCCAGCACTTTGGGAGGCCAAGGTGGGTGGATCACGAGGTCAGGAGTTCAAGACCAGCCTGGCCAAGATGGTGAAATCTCCGGTCTCTACTAAAAATACAAAAATTAGCTGGGTGTGGCGGCACATGCCTGTAATCCCAGCTACTCGGGAGGCTGAGGCAGAGAATTGCTTAAAACCCACAAGGCGAAGGTTGCAGTGACCTGAGATCGCGCCACTGCACTCCAGCCTCAGGGACAGAGCAAGACTCCCTCTCAAAAAAAAAAAAAAAAGTACTCTGGTACACCCATACCCCATACTATGGAATACTATTTGGCAGTAAAAAAGAAAAAAAATGGATGATTGACACATATAAAATCTTAAATGAATGTCATAGGAATTGTGCTGAATAAAAAACATATAATCCAGAAAGTTTATATACTGTAAGTTTACACACTGTATAATTCCACTTATATAACATTGTTGAAAATGACAAAATTTTAGATATCAAAACCAGATTAGTGGCTGTCAGAATTAGAGGTGAGGGGGATGGGCATGAGGGAGGTGAGTGCGTTATAAAAAGGCAACATGGGTAATCCTTGTGTTGATGGAATTCTTCTGTATCTTGACTGTGATGGTGGATACACCAATCAACATATGTGATAAAACTGTGTAGAACTGAATGCACATGCAAACAAACAAGAATACAAATAAAATGAGAAATTTGAATAATATCAGTGGATTATATCAATGTTAATATTTGTTTATTATTTCACAGCTCTTAATTATTTACTTTTGTGATGACTTGGGGGGAAGGAAATACTATCTCTGCTTTCTAGATATTAACCCCATTTCTTATCTTCTTTGTCTCTACCTAATTACCTAGTTTTCTGTGACAGTTATTTACATTATTTTAAAAGTACTAGATTTTAAATTAATGAGATTGAAGCCATAATAAAAAGTCTTCCAGTAAAGAAAAGCCAAGGACCTAATGGCTTCACTGCTGAATTCTACCAACATTTAAAGAAATGTTAATACCACTCATACTCAAATTATTCCAAAAAGTAGAGGACAGAATACTTCTAAATTCATTCTAGGAGGCCAATATTACCTTGATACCAAACCCTCAAAGAGACATGTCAAAAAAAGAAAAAAAAAGAAAAAAGAAAGAAAAAAGAAAACTACAGGGCAATAACTCCAATGAATATTGATGCAAAAATCCTGAACGAAATACTAGCAAATTGAATTCAGCAATACATTAAAAAGATCATTCATCATGACCAAGCAGGATTTATTCCAGGGATGAAAGGATGGTTCAACATATGCAAATCAATCAGTGTGATACATCACATCAACAGAATGAAGGACAAAAACCATATGATCATTTCAATTGTTGCTGAAAAGGCACTTGATAAAATTCAACATCCCTTCATGATAAAAAAAAAAACTAAAAAAACTAGGTATAGAAGGAAGATACCTCAATATAATAAAAGCCATATATGACAGACCCACAATTAGTATCATACTAAATGGGGAAAAACTAAGAGCCTTCCCTCTAATATCTGGGACATGACAAGGACTCCCACTTTAACCACTGTAATTCAACATAGTACTGGAAGTCCTAGCTAGAGCAATTAGACAAGAGAAAGACATAAAGGGCATCAAAATTGGAAAGGAAGAGTCAAATTATAATGATTTGCAGATGACATGATCTTATATTTGGAAAAATCTAAAGCCTCCACCAAAAAACTATTAGAACTGATAAACAAATTCAGTAAAATTGCAGGATACAAAATTCACATACAAGAATCAGTAACATTTCTATATGCCAACAGTAAACAATCAATCTGAAAAAGAAATAAAAAAGTAATTCCATTTACAATAGCCACAAATAAAATTAAATGCCTAGGAATTAACCTAAGAAGTAAAAGATCTTTACAATGAAAATTATAAAACACTGATTAAAAAATTTGAAGAAGACATCAAAAAATGGAAACATATTCCATGTTCACGGACTAGAAGAATCAATATTTTTAAAAAGTTCATACTATCCAAAGCAATCAACAGATGCAGTGCAATTCCTATCAAAATACCAATGACATTCTTCATAGAAATAGAAAAAAACTGTCCTAAAATTTATATGAAACCACAAAAGACCCAGAAGAGCCACGGCTATCCTAAGAAAAAAAAAAAAAAAAAAATGGAGAAATCATATTACCTGATTTCAAATTATACTACAGACTGATAGTAACCCAAACAGCATGGTACTGGCATAAAAACAGACACATAGACCAATGGAAGAGAAAAGAGAGCCCAGAAACAAATCCACAGACCTACAGTGAACTCATTTTCAACAAAGGTGCCAAGAACATACACTGAGGAAGACAGTTTCGTCAGTAAATGGTGATGGAAAAACTGGATATCCATTTGCAGAAGAATGAAACTAGACCCCTATCTCTCAGCATATACCAAGATCAAATAGAAATGGATTAAAAACTTAAATCTAAGACCTCAAATTATTTCACTGCAAGGAAACATCAGGGAAAATCTTCAGGACATTGGTCTGGGCAAAAATTTCTTGAGTAATACCCGAAAAGAACAGGCAACCAAAGCAAAAACAGACAAATGGGATCATATTACATAAAAAACCTTCTGCACAGCAAACAAAACAGACAAGCCACAGAATGGGAGAAAATATTTGCAAACTACCGATCTGCCATGGGATTAATAACTAGAATATATAAGGAGCTCAAACAACTCTACAGGAAAAAAATTTCATAATCTGATAAAAAGATGGGCAAAAAGGTTTGAATAGACATTTCTCAAAAGAAGATACAAATGGCAAACAGGCATATGAAAAGGTACTTAACATTACAGATCATCAGAAAAATGTGAATCAAAACTAAAATGAGCTATCATCCCCAGTTAAAATGGCTTTTATCCAAAAGATAGGCAATAATAAATGCTGGTGAGGATGTAGAGAAAAGGAAACCCTAGTTCACTGTAGGTGGGAATGCAGATTAGCACAACCACCACGGAGAACAGTTTGGAGGCTCCTCTAAAAATAGAGCTACCATATGATCCAGCAGTCCCGCTGCTGGGTATAAACCCCAAAGAAAGGAAATCAGTATATTGAAGAGATATCTGTAATCCCATGTATGTTTTTTTGCAGTCCTGTTCACAATATCCAAGATTTGGAAAGAACCTAAGTGCCCGTCAACAGATGAATGGATCTATTGAAATGTGGCACATATACACAATGGAGTATTATTCAACTGTAAACAAGAATAAGATCCTATTATTTGCAACAACATGGATAGAACTGGAGGTCATTATGTTAAGTGAAATAAGCGAGGCACAGAAAGACAAACATCACATGTTCTCACTTCTTTGTGGGATCTAAAAAATCAAAACAATTGAACTCATGGAGATAGAGAGTGTAGAAGGATGATTACCAGAGGCTAGGAAGGGTATCGGGGGTGAGCTGGTGGGGGATGTGGGGATGGTTAACGGGTACAAAAAAATAGAATGAATGAATGAATAAGACCTAGTATTTGATATCACAACAGAGTGACTATAGTCAATAATAATTTAATTGTACATTTAAAAATAACTAAAAGAGTATAATTGGATTGCCTGTCACAAAAAGGATAAACGCTTGAGGGGATGGACACCCCATTCTCCATGATGTAATTATTACATATTGCATGCCTGTATCAAAACACTTCATGTACCCTATAAATAAATATACCTACTATGTACCCACAAAAATAAAATAATTCCAACATTTTTTAAAAAGCAAGAAAGGTAAAAGCACTAGGTTTTAGTGGCAAGCACAGATTTGATTCAGATTTGTGAACCAAATAAGTGGCTAAAACTTTACAGATAAGTGGCTGAACCACTTATTTGGGTACAGACAGGCCTGACAAAATTACTCAGACAATATTTGAGTGGGACATTCCTTGTTGTTTTTCCTGATTTACATAAGTCACCTAATGAGTCACACTTGGTGCCATTCTGATCTGTTGAAAGAGGGAAGTGTGGTGCCTGAAGCACTGAAAAGCATGCGGGAGAAGGTGATAACAAGGCTCAGGTAATGAGGCTCAGCCACCTATTATCTGTAAAGTTTTGGCCAAATGTCACCTACACTTTTCTGGAAAGGTGATTTTAAAAAACCATAGGCTGTCATAAGACTAAATGCAATCATTTATGAAAAGTGCTTAGAACATAGAGGTGCCTAATAGGTAAAAGAGTCATCTAACGAACGCTCTAAATTCCTTGTTTTTTCTAACTAATATTCAGTTATTGTCTTAGATTCTCTTCTAAAGTTAAGTCAATTCATGACGAACTTATGTGCTTTCCTTCTTTTTAGGGAGGTTAAAATTTAATCATGCTGTAATAAATGTTACATCATAATTTACCGAGTTACTTTTGGTAAATGAGAACTAAGTGCTTTGGATTTTGAACTCCTGTAACAGTCTTTGCAGCTGAACTAGGTAGGCAGGTCATTTTCAGGCCTTTCCCAAAACTCATCTTCTTGTAGTAAAAATCAGCATATTTATTATTATTATATTATTATTCAAGTATTATTTCCCATGAAATATAATTATGTACATAAACAGCTTATCTTTTACTGCCTTTTTTCAGAGACATAACACCAGGCTGAGTGTGGCTTTTGGCTGATTGAAAACCATGCAAGTATTCTTCAGGTCTGATGGAATCTTGCTGTCTGTGTATGTTCCCACTTGCAGCCACATGCTCCTGCATGCTTTTCAGTGCTTCAGGCACCACATTTCCCTCTTTTAACAGACCAGAATGGCACCGAAGTGTGACTCATTAGGTGACTTAGGTAAATCAGGAAAAACAAAAAGGAATGTCCCACTCAAATATTGTCTCAGTAATTTTGTCAGGCCTGTCTGTATTCGTGAGGCTTTTTTTTTTTTTTTTTTTTCCATATTTCTCTTTCCCCCTCAGGCTTTAGAACTTTTGGAAGGAAATGTAACTTTCCTCATCAATTTTGTTTTGTTTGTTTTTTAATTTCATCCTTCTGTTGGCAGTCCAAACTCATAACTGAAGCCGCACCTTGTCCTAAGTAGGCAGTGCTGCTCAGGATGGCTTTCTCTCACGCTGTGATTTCCTGACTCGAGTGGATCTCACACTCAGACTTATCACACTCAAGGTTTGCTTTAAGGGTGACTGAGCCTGCCCACTCTGAACCAAAGTCCTTTTTTTCCATCCCTTATTTGTTTTGTCACTCAAAAATGAATTACTTACATTCCTAGATAACAATCTCTTTTAAGTACAGCTCCTATCCTGTAAGGAAAAGATTAGCGTTCTATTGCTAAATGGCTTCAGAGTTCCACAAGGTTACTTACTACTTGCATCAGAACCCCTGATACTAAAATTTAAGTTTTGAGTGTCCTTTGACTCAGTTGATTCTAGGAACCCTGATTCCACCCTCTTGCCCTGAGCTCTTCCTTAATGCAGAGCTTGGTCTTGACCTGACTTTGCCCCAGGGTGTAGCTGCTACTGGCTATTGGACAGCTGACCTCCAGTTTGGCAGAGGCTGCTGCTAGTTCTCTCTCTTTCCTTTGGTTGTTTCTAGGTGGAATCTGTGACCTTCGGGCTTCTGTCAGTGCAGGTCAACACGTACCATGAGGCCTGCGCCAGGGAGCCAACCACCCTCCCATCTCTGTATCTCATGCCTATCCAGCCTACACCGTGAGCCAGGCATTCCTAGTGCACAGGGCCCCAGGAAAGCCTGGGTAAAGTGCACAATCAATGAAAGGAAGGTAGTTTACATCAATCAATTGCAAAGATATTTATTCCATGTTAGGAATTTTATAAGTATGGTCAAATTGTAGTAATTTACACCAATTTGTGGGAGGCATAATAAATTATTTTATTAATGTTGTTTATTAACAAATTAATTATTTTATTAATGGTATAATAAATTGTTTATTAACTTCCATTTTATTTAAGGAAGGTTTAACTACAATTTTTTTAAGTTTTAATACTTTTAAGTATATGCTAATACCATTACTAGGGGATTAAAAAAACTTGGTTTGTGTATATTCCTGGGGATCTACCCTAGTAAACAGATAAAGATGAAGTGCAAGCACCTTCGCTTCCTTACATATAAATATAAATACAAAAGTGCTTAAAATTCGTTTACCTCTTAAATGAGTCCATTATCGCCTGCTGTATTTTTGTTTAATAATTGGCTGTCACATTTTACCATCCAGAAAGCAAAAGTGAAATTTTTATTGTTGTCACAAATTCTGAGAAAACGAACTAGAACCTACATTTATAAGGTATGTGTAAAAGTTCTCTGTAAACCATAAAACATTATATAAATACAAGGTTTTATTTTTGCAGTTTGGTAAGTAATTTTCATTATTCAAGTACTTAAATTTTTTTCCTTAAAATTTTTGTTTGTTTGTTTGTTTTGAGACAGAGTCTCGCTCTGTCGCCCAGGCTGGAGTGCAGTGGCATGATCTCAGCTCACTGCAAGCTCCGCCTTCTGGGTTCACGCCGTTCTCCTGCCTCAGCCTCCCGAGTAGCTGGGACTACAGGCGCCCGCCACCAAACCCAGCTAATTTTAGTGTATTTTTAGTGAGACGGGGTTTCACCGTGTTAGCCAGGATGGTCTCGATCTCCTGACCTCGTGATCTGCCCGCCTCAGCCTCCCAAAGTGCTGGGATTACAGGCGTGAGCCACTGCAAATTATTTTTTATAAATGCAAAACACAGGGTATTGTTGAGGTTGGTACGTAGGGAAGTGCTTGCAGATTCTGAGTTTGTGCAGTTCTTGCAAGTTTTCACAGGGCAATGTCTCTTTATCACAAAACACTTCTCAAATAACTTCAGTTAAAAAAAAAAAGTCTCCTCTGCTGCTGACTTTATGTCTAAAGGTCCTTCATTGCCCTCAAGTAGCACAGGCAGCAAGTTGTAAAGAACACAGACCACGTGGAGCAAAACTAAACTGACTGCTCCTCACTAGCTGTGTGACTTTGGGCAAGTAGCTTTACCTCTCTGTGGTTCTGTTTTGTCATTTGTAAAATGAGGATAATAATAATGCCTATCTCATGTGGTTGTTGGGGGAGTTTATATTTGTTAAATGGTTAAAACATTACCTGACAAATTATAGTAAGCATTTATACATACGTTTTTATTTACTTATTTATTTAGAGACAGGGTCTCGTTCCGTTGCCCACCCAGGCTGGAGTGCAGTGGTAGGATCTCGGCTCATTGCAACCTCTGCCTCCCAGGTTCAAGTGATTCTCATGCCTCAGCCTCCCAAGTAGCTGGAATTACAGGCAAGTGCCACCATGCCGAGTAATTTTTGTATTTTTAGTAAAGATGGGGTTTCACCATGTCGGCCAGGCTGGTCTCCAACTCCTGGCCTGAAGTGATCTGCCTGCCTTGGCCTCCCAAAATGCTAGGATTACAGGCATGAGTCACTGAGCCTGGCTTACATTTTTAAAATATTTTAAATTATTGAAAGAAATAGTTCTATAGAAGGTGAGAAGTCAATTCTGCTTCCTCCAAATACTTATACACATACCCACTTTCCTTAATTCTTAGCCATGTGGTAATGTGAGGGAAGGCATCCCCTTTGTGAATTATGTCATGTTATTTTATTGGCAATGGCATTGATTGGGAAGCATAAAAGTCTTCCAATAAATCCCTTTAGTTCTGTGCTGCTTTCTTTAATGAATCAGAAGAAAACACCCTCTTTCTCTCTCCCTCCCTCTCCGTCTCTTCCTCCCCTTCTCCCCTCTGCCCTCTGTCTCTCTCACTATCCAAGTTTGCAATTCGCTTCCCCGGATTACACACTGACACTATGAAAATATTAGTGAATTCCTCACTCAGCACTCTAATGCAGTGTGAATGCAAGCAAGGATATGCTCTGACTGGAGCAGCTAACATCTGCAGGTTTGCAGGTTGTTCATCTCTAGCTTCTCAACGCAACGGGAATCCAAGCTCCCCAGCCAAAATAGTGCTGAGCAGCTAACCACTACAGAGTGGCTCAGAAGTGACTTGGAGGGAAGTGTTCCTCCCAGCCAGAGGCAGTTGCCATGGGTCAGTGCTTGAGTCTGAGTGAGGTGGGTCATGGTTCAATTTCAAATATCCAAGAAATAGCACCATTACTCCCCAGTTTATATGTAGTCCAAAACCTTTCGTGAGATAGTTGACCTATGGGGTTGACCCCCACTGTTGGTCAAATGACTGTTATGACAGAATAAGCAAAATATTTCTTTAAAGGTTATTTACATTATTTTACCCAGAACAATTCCAGGAGCTAAGTCATCATCACTGCTTTTATTTTACACAGGGGAAAACCGAGGCAAGAAGAGAAGTCCTGTTGCATAGAAAGAGAGAGCTCAGAAACTGGAATTAGATGCCCTGGGTTCACATCTTGGCTCTGCGTCTTAAAAGGTGCTGTGTGATTCAGCTTCTCCATCCCTCAGCTTCCTTATCTCTACAGCAAATATGCTCCTACAGGGTTGCTGAAGGCTTACATGAAATAATGCATGTAATACGCTTGACACGTAGGCTGACATCTAGCAAGTGTTCAGTAAATATCAGCTAGTAAATAACAGCTACCACTCAGCTAGTGGTAATGCTGGTTGACGTGATGGGGTGGTGATAGCAGTGGTATCAAGAGTAGCGAAGAAAGAAAAGATAAAATTCAGCAAGATTTCTTATCCCTTTTATTAATTATCAGTGTCCAAATGTGTTTTTTCTGAGGTTCATAAGATGCTAAGGTAATGTGTTTTGACTACAGCTCTGTACCTAAAACCAGAAATATTAAATGCAAAGCTGTCTGTGGAGAAGAATTGGTATACCAGTCTTGAAACTGTCACCACCAATATGACCCTGGCTATTGGATGTTTGGCTCCCAGAGTGTCTTTTGCTCAGAGAACAAATCTTGGAGTCTGGATGTGTCCAAGTGCAAGAGGATGAATAATATGCATTCAATGAATTTTATATATGATACCTCAAAATAAATGATAGGAAAATGGGATGGTTCATAAAATGGGAAAAGTAGTAATATCTCCTAAAGCATGGTCTCAGTTGTTGCAGTTAATTTATAAGGTGTTTACAGGTACTGGTTCTTTCTACCTTGAAGCATTGTGATAAATCTGTGGTGGTAGCAAAGTTTATTGCATTTGTTTTACAGGAAGTCAGCAGAGTCTTATTAAACAGTTGCCCTGGCCCTGGGCCTCAGTATTTCTCTATTATTTGATGTGTTTTTCTGGTGAATTAGTAGAACTGGATCCCCCTGAAGCTTAAGCTTCCTCTTTGCTTGTGCTGATTCTGATTATTGCCTAAGAACAGATATAGATTCAACTCTCAGGGAAATATTTTGCTAGGATCCAAAGTAATTTTCTGGAGTTTCCTGCCCATGCATCCTGGGGTCATTCCTTACCTTCTAATCCTCCTGTCACAAGCCTTCCTGAAAAGCTTTGATTTCCTCTTTCCATTCATTTCATTTCATTTCATTTTGATTTCCTCTTTCAGAAAGTCTCTGAAGGCTGTGACATAGTCATGGCAGGCAAAACCCTCTTACACCATCTCCCAGGTCGCAGGGTCTCAATAGTGGCCCTACAGTTACATACACTGTCTCTACAGATGGAAAAACTGAAGCAAGAGAGAGACAAGGAGAAAACCATTTAAATATACTATACCTCTATTCCCAAGAAGATGGAGAAAGGATTTGCTTTTCTATACAGTTCTTGAGAGAAAACCTCAGTTTATCAACTCCATTTAAGTATCATTATTTATGGCAATAAATAACTTTGGCAAAACTTGCTAATATACATGTGACCTTAGAATGTGAAATTATTAATTTATATCAGCGTAATTCAGCTGAAGATTTTACTTTTCTGAATTTGGCAGGCTAACTGAAATAAATAATTACCTAATAAAATCAGTTTGTCCTAATTTTCATTTGAATGTCTATGTCATATAATGTCAGTGCTCTATACAAGTTCACTCCCTAAAGTTTTTCTTTTCCATTTTATTATATCTCAGTGGTTGTGAAGGGTGATGAGTTACATAACAGTGTTCATGTGATTCTCTCTCTCTCTAGACATCAGTGCAGAGTTTAGTAAATCATATTCCTTAGTTCATAAGAGGCTATTATCCTTGGTCAAGGTAAAAGCCCTTCTCTGCTTTCTTCCCTTATCTCTTGACTGCCATTCCTCATTTTCCTCTCTCCACTCCCATAGGTACCTACTCTAATATGTGTGATACATGATGTTTAGTGTGCACACAGATTGTGAATGTGTATATGCTTTTCACCTTCCTTGCTCCCAAGTACTACATAGTATTCTAATACATGCATCCTCCATATTTTGTTTATCCATTCCCCTTGGGATGAACACCTAGGTTGCCTCCAGCTTCCCTTTACTATAAATGACTTTGTGATGAGTATCCTTGTATATGTCTCTTTATAAAACTGCTTGAGGTTTTCTGTTGTATATATGCCCTAGAAAGTAGATGCAGTATCAATTTATTTTGCTGTGTAGAAGAGTTATTTTGTCTCCATTGTCACACAAACATATAGGATTACTTACCTTACTAATTTTTAATATTCTGATTTATTATCATCATTTTAATATCTGTAAAATCTGTAGTAATGCCACTTTTCTCCTTTTCTCATTCCTGAGATTAACAATTCACATTTCTCTCTTTTTTCTTCCTGCTCAGTCCGTCTATAGGTTTTATAAATATTTTTTGATTTCTCAGATAATTAGCTTTTTGTTTTATTGATTTGCTCTACCGTTTTTCTTTGCTATTTCATTGTTTTCTGCACGGATCTTTATTTCTTCTGCTTACTTTGGGTTTAATTGGCTCTTCTTCCCAGTTTCTTAAGATGGAAACCAAGGTAATTGACTTAGACCTTTGTTTCCTTTCTAATAAACACTTTACTGCCATAAATTTCTCTCTGAGAACTGCCATGTGGCATTCCACAAATTTTAATATGTTGTACTTTCAATTTCATTCACTTCAAAATACATTCTAAATTCCTTTTCAATAAAAATAGTTGTTTTATGTTATGGTATGTTGGGATTGTTTTGCAGCAAAGCCAAACAAAAACTTCCTTCTACTTTGCTTGCAATTTGACAGGCTAAGGTAGAGAAAGAACTGCAATGGCACCCAAATTATCAGTCCCAGGCGTCTTGCAGGGCTCATTACATGTGTGACAGGTTCAACTTACAAAGAACTGATCTAGGTTTTGACATGTGAAATAGTTCACTTTTTGTTGTTTTGTCAAGGTGATAGTAAGTGTAGCCTTTGTGGTAGACTGTTCTCAAGAAAAGCTGACAGAAATCTTCTAGGAAGAGATGGAGAACTTGACTGAGGATAGAAAGGAGTGTGAGAGAGGCTTGTTTTCCTAATGCTGCTACAGACCCTCTGATGTCAGGGAGCTTCTCTTTTTTTTTTTTTTTTTTTTGAGACAGAGTCTCGCTCTGTCACCCAGGCTGGAGTGCAGTGGCCCAATCTCGGCTCACTGCAAGCTCCACCTCCCAGATCCACGCCATTCTCCTGCCTCAGCCTCCCAAGTAGCTGGGACTACAGGCACCCGCCACCATGCCCGGCTAATTTTTTTTGTTTGTTTGTTTTTGTATTTTTAGTATAGATGGGGTTTCACCGTGTTAGCCAGGGTGGTCTTGATCTACTGACCTCGTGATCCGCCCGCCTCGGCCTCCCAAAGTGCTGGGATTACAGGTGTGAGCCACCACGCCCAGCTGGGAGCCTCTCTCTTATATGAGTCAGGGAGGGGCTCCAAAGGTGAGAAAGAGGATTTCCTCCACAGTTCTAATGAATCAGACCAAACAAGGAAGCAGGAAACAAGACAGGTGTCTGGGACCTTCCATGCAATGCCCCAGAAAACTGGTTCACAGTGGGGGCAATATGGGAAATGAGGGTATGCTTCAAAATAACTTTTATAATTGCCTTATTCCAGATTCTCTGAAAGCCATTGTATAACAGATTTGTTGGGGTAACAAAATCCTTTTTCAGAAGAAGGTAGCAATGGATAGAGAAATTTTTTCTCAGGAGAAGTCATTCAGAGCAGATGTGGACAGGAAGGGTTGTACAAGGTTCATATACCTGCTGAGCCCTGGGGGGTGGGGAATGAATGAGGGACCCCACAGGATGCCTTCTTTTGTGATGTGGTCCTACCCTGTGAGTGTATTAGTTGGGAAAACTAAGTTTATTGTCATGGCAAACAACCCCCAAATCTCAGTGGCTTTAAAAATAAAGTGTTATTGGCCAGGCACGGTGGCTCAGGCCTGTAATCCCAGCACTTTGGGAGGCCAAGGAGGGCAGATCACGAGGTCAGGAGATCGAGACCATCCTGGCTAACATGGTGAAACCCCGCCTTTACTAAAAATACAAAAAATTAGCCGGGTGTGGTGGTGGGCACCTGTAGTCCCAGCTACTGGGGAGGCTGAGGCAGGAGAATGGCATGAACCCCAGAGGCAGAGCTTGCAGTGAGCCAAGATCATACCACTGCACTCCAGCCTGGGTGACAGAGCAAGACTCCATCTCAAAAAAATAAATAAATAAATAAATAAATAAAAATAAAATAAAAATTAAAAATAAATAAATAAATAAATAAAGTTTTATTTCCTGTTAACACTACATGTCTATCTTGGGTTGCTGGGGAGCAGGGTTGGGATCTGCCCTGGGACCCACATAGCCTCTGCTTCGGGGGAAGGAATATGAAAATCCCATGGCTCTTCATAACTTTACATTTTACTGCCAAAAGCAAATCACTTTAATGGAGCTATAAAAGGAAGAGGGAAGAACAACACTACCATGTGCCCGGAAGGAGAAGAATCAGAATCATTGAGGAACCACACTAATGACTAACACACTGCAACTACAGAGATTTCCTGCAAAACTTGCATAATCACATATGCTCATTACTTTTGGATTTCTTGTGATTAGCAATCAAGGACAGTTTCTCAGCTAATCAGCACAGGAAGAAGAGCCTATGGTAACAGACAATAAAGGAACAGGTAAGACATAGATATAGGAACACAGGCAGGGGGAGTCAAAAGGATGTGAGGACAGGGGATGCAGCTGAGAGGGCATGGCCAAGTTGATTTGTAATAGCAACAAACTTAAGACAACCCAAACATTTACCAACAGGGGACTGGTTTAAATACGATGTGCTTACAAACACTGGAATTTACTAATCCACCAAGTGTTCATAGAGAACCTACTCTGTGCCAGACACTGAGCATAGTGCTGTGAACAATAAAAACCCACTAAAATGAAATGTAGTCATGAAAAAATGAGGTATATTTGCATGCACTGATGTGGAAAGATATCTAAAATGTATAAAATGAAAAATGCTTGTTTCAGAACAGCATGTATCATATGATCCCATTTGTGTAAGAAATTCTTACATATCTAAGTATACTGTTTACATAATCTCATAGTGACTATCTCTGGGGTATGTATTTGAAGAATGGTTAGGAAGGCCAAGAATTTATTTGACACTTTATAATCTTGAGTTCTATTTGTAACCTGAGCATATTTATACATATAACATAGATGATATATAATGTAATAATAGTAATTTTAATTTTTATCTTTGGAATAATAGAAAACAGTAGTATAATTTTAATAATTTTTAAAACTAACAATGATATATTTGGCTGCTAAAGAAAGGAAAGACAGGGAGTAGGTAGTAGCTGGAGCAGGACATCAGGTTAAGGGATAAGTTGACTACAATAGACAGGACAGGTGGGATAGGGGAGACTGGGATGGGAGAGTAAGCAGTGTACGTTTTTCCTGATAAAGCCATAGGGGATGAGATTTGGGGCTGAGTTGGGAGAAAATAACCTCAGATTGGATGATGGACATCTCGATTTTATAGGAGGGGGAAAAAGGAAAGAATGGGTATGGGGGCTGTCTGGCTATGTAACAGGCATCCTTTATAATGGCTTCTGTTTTCCCACTGAGCTAGAAATAAGAGCACTTCCTCAGAGAGAGGGAAAAAGTAGGAAACTTTGCATTTCAAGAAAGATAGACAAGGGTTGAAAATGTAGTAAATATAAAAACAATCTTACTAAATAAATTTAAAATTTTCAGAGAGTCAGAGTTGAGGGCCCTGCTGAAATTGGTAACCACAAATTTATAGTGGTACCAATCTGCTTAATTTTATGGGTATTTTTCTAGAGTTCTGCTAACATGAAACAGCAGATTCCTGATTCATTTAAGGCTGGGATTTTATTAGGTGGATATAATGAAGGGTCATAAGGGGCAAAGAAGTTTAAAATATTGATAAAAGGCTAAAATGGTGCCTCATTGCCCCTCAGTTGGGAAGGGAAGAAAAGAAATGAAAAGAGGGGTTGGTGGATGGTGATTTTCAAGAAAAAGTGTTTGATGGCAGGGGACTGTCAAGAAGGAACAAACTTGAAAGACAAAAGGGTGTGGTCACAGAGTGTGGTATCTGAATATTTTATTCTTCAGCTAGAACAGCCCTGGGTAGTGACAAAGTATAGGATGACCATTGGAGAGGTGCTAAGTGAGCAGGAGGATGTCATTGGAGATGTGGGGCTCAAGGAACTGAAAGGCCAGGCCCTGGCTGGTGTCATGTCCTGACCACATGTCTCCCAGTTAGTAAGCCAGGTCAAGGAAGCAGGAATGAAGACCCAGTGATGACAGGGAAGGGAAGGAATATTTGTCAAGGCATAATTCAGGTGTTCCTGAGTCCCCTGGCCATACTGCTATTTATTGCCATCCAAATCCCTGTGTATTATCTAATAATGAGATCTCTGGCCCTCTGGAATCAGAATGCATTGCCTTAGCTTCTGTCTCCTGGGATCTAAAATTCCATCACTGGCCTGAATGATCAGTGTTCCAGGTGCCCTAAAGGAGAGGGCTCAGAGAATTTGCTGTATATCTGTTTCCTTCATCATGCCATTTGCTAGGTCTAGTTTATGGCCACTGTCTACTCACTGTCCCTGAAAAATATGGTCTCAAGAGAGGATCAAGCTTACTGCCTCCAGGAGGTAGCAGCCCTTGAGGGCTAATTTGCAGAGGTTCTGCAAGAGATATTTTCTCTCTCACACAGGCTCTGCTTTTCATAACCCTCCCAACCCTCCTTGTTGTCTTCTACCACCCCAGGACTGGCCCTATTCCAAACTGCAGAATTTGTATGACAGTAATCTAAAGTAATTGTAACTCTTATTATGCAATTTCTATCATTTATGAGTAATATGAGTTCTTGAGATAATTGGAAGACATGGTATTTCTATTGTCCCACCTTCCATGGAAAGTGGAAGAAATACATGGGCATCTGCAGGAAACCTAACATTCCGCACCCAAACACAGAATGGTTCTGAACACTACTGGGGGTATGTCTAACTTAGACATCTTGGCTAAATCTATCCTTTTTTATTTCTACTAAAGTGGAGAGAATTTTGGTAGCCTGGGATCTGACTGCTTACCCAGAGCTTGTCTAGAGATAATCCAAGCAGTTAGGGTACACTTCTAAGATGTTGAACAAGGCCTATGAGTCTCTGGTGACGTGTCTATAACTGACATCCTTCAATTCACTTGTGGCACAGGTACCTAGACCAGGAATGCATGCACCAGCCTTGCTCATGTGTCCCAGGTAAACAAATCATTGTTATAAAGTCACTCTAGGTTTTATAACAGAGCAACTCTCCTTCCAGCCCAATAATACCATTTTAAAGGTATAGACACCAAAAATGTACTAATAGCCTTAGTTTGACCTAATTTGCTATTCAGCTTCTTCATGTGGAAAGTCAAATAGCTGGATGCCACCTGCATTATTTCATTTAAATTTTTTTTAATTTTTAATTTTTGTGGGTACATAGTAGGTGTATATATTTATGGGTTACATGGGATATTTTGATACAGGCATACAGCAAGTAATAATTGCATCAGGGTAAATGGGATATTCATCACCACAAGCATTTATCCTTTGTGTTACAAACAATCCAATTATACTCTTTTAGTTATTTTTAAAATATACAATTAAATTATTTTTGACTATAGTCACCTTGTTGTGCTAGAAAATACTAGGTCTTATTCATTCTTTCTAACAATATTTTTGTACCCATAAACCATCCCCATTTCCCACTCCCACCCCCACTACCCTTCTCAGGCTCTGGTAACCATCCTTCTACTCTCTATCTCCATGAGTTCAATTGTTTTAATTTTCAGCTCCCAGAAATAAGTGAGAACATGCAACATTTGTCTTTCTGTGCTGTCTTATTTCACTTAATATAGTGACCTTCAGTTCCATCCATGTTGCTGTGCAAATAACAGGATCTCATTCTTTAGAGAGACTGATTTCTTTTCTTTTGGGTATGTGCCCAGCAGGGTGTTGCTGGATGGTATGGTAGCTCTATTTTTAAATTTCTGAGGAACCTCCAAGTTGTTCTTCATAGTGGTTGTGCTAATTTACATTCTCATCAACAGCATACGAAGGTTTCCTTTTCTCCACATCCTAGCCAGCATTTGTTATTGGCTGATTTTCAGATAAAAGCCATTTTAGCTGGGATGAGATGATATTTCATTGTAGTTTTGATTTGCATTTCTCTGATAATGATATTAAGCACTTTTTCATATACTGTTTGCCATTTGTAGGTCTCCATTTAAGAAATCTCTATTCAGATCTTTTGCCCTTTTTAACTCAGATTATTTGATTTTTTCCTATAGAGTTGTTTGAGCTCCTTATATATTCGGCTTATTAATCCCTTGTCGGATGGGTAATTTGCAAATATTTTCTCCCATTCTGTGGGTTGTCTCTTCACTTTGTTGATTGTCTTCTCTGCTGTACAAAAGCTTTTTAATGTAATGTGATCCCATTTGTCCATTTTGCTTTGGTTGCCTGCGCTTCTGGAGTATTACTCAAGAAATCTTTGCTCACTCCAATGTCCTGAAGTTTTTGCAGTGTTTTCTTCTAGTAGTTTAATAGTTTGAAGTTTTAGATTTAAGTTTTTAATCCATTTTGATTTGATTTTTTAATATGGTGAGAGACAGGGGTCTAGTTTCATTCTTCTGCAAGTGGATATTGAGTTGCCCAGCACCATTTTTTAAGACTGGTTTTTTCCTAATGTATATTCTTGGCACCTTTATTAAAAGTGAGTTCACTGTAGATGTATAGATTTATTTCCTAGTTCTCGATTCTATTCCATTGGTCTATGTGTCTGTTTTTATGCCACCACCATGCAGTTTTGGTTACTATAGCTCTGTAGTATAATTTGAAGTCAGGTAATGTGATGCCTGCTGTTTTGTTCTTTTTGCTCAGGATGGCTTTGGCTCTTCTGGTTCTTTTGTGGTTCCATATAAACTTTAGGATTTTTTTCTATTTCTGTTAAGAATGCCATTGGTATTTTGATAGAGATTGCATTGAATTTGTCAATTTCTTTGGGTAGTGTAGACATTTAAACAATATTGATTCTTCTAATCCATAAACAGGGAATATCTTTCCAATTTTTGGTGTCTTCTTCCATTTCTTTCATCAATGTTTCATAGTTTTCATTGTAGAGATCTTCACTTCTTTGGTTCAGTTTAATTCCTAGGTATTTATTTGTAGCTATTGTAAATGAGATTACTTTCTTGATTTCTTTTTCAGAATGTTTGCTGTTGGCATATAAAAATGCTACTGATTTTTGTATGTTGATTTTGTATCCTACAACTTTACTGAATTTGTTTATCAGTTTTAATGGTTTTTTGGTGGAGGCTTTAGATTTTACCAAATATAAGATCATATCATCTGCAAACAACAAGTTGACTCCTTCCTTTCCAATTTGAATCCCCTTTATTTATTTCTCCTGTTTGATTGCTCTAGCTAGGACTTCCAGTACTATGATGAATTACAGTGGTGAAAGTGGGCATCCTTCTCCTGTTCCAAATCTTAGAGGAAAGGCTTTCAGTTTTTCCCCTTTTAGTATGGTACTAGCTATGTGTCTGTCATATGTCGGCTTTCACTGCATTGGAGTATGTTGTTTCTACACCCAGTTTTTTGAAGGTTTTTATCAAGAAGTGATGTTGAATTTTATCAGCACCAGTTGAAATGTTCATATGGTTTTTATTCTTAATTCTGTTGATATGATGTATCACATTGATTGATTTGCATATGTTGAACCATTCTTGCATCCCTGAATAAATTTCAGTGGTCATGATGAATATTCTTTTTAATGTGTTGTTGGATTCAGTTTGCTTATATTCTGTTGAGGATTTTTGGATCAATGTTCAGCAGAGATATTGGCCTGTAGTTTTCTTTTTTTGATGTGTCCTTGTCTGGTTTTGGAATCGGGGTAATACTGGACTCAGAAAATAAGTGTAGAAGTATTGCCTTCTCCTCTATTTTTTGGAATGGTTTGAAAGTAGAATTAGTATTAGCTCTTTGTATTAGTCCATTCTCATGCTGTTAATAAAGACACATCTGAGACTAGGTAATTTATAAAGGAAAGAGGTTTAATTGACTCACAGTTCAGAATAGCCAGGGAGGCCTCAAGAAACTTACAATTATGGTGGAAGGGGAAGCAAACACATCCTTCTTCACATGGTGGCAGGAAGGAGAAGTCCTGAGCAAAGGGGTAAAAGCCCCTTATAAAGTTATCAGATCTCATGAGAACTCACTCACTATCATGAGAACAGCATGGAGGAACTGCCCCCATGATTAAATTACCTCCCACTGGGTCCCTCCCACCACATGTGAGAATTATGGGAACTACAATTCAAGATGGAATTTGGGTGGGGACACAGCTAAACCATATTATTCTGCCTCTGTCCCCTCCCAAGTCTCATGTCCTCACATTTCAAAACACAATCATGCTTTTCCAACAGTCCCCTAAAGTCTTAGCTCATTCCATCATTAACCCAAAGTCCAAGTCCAAAGTTTCATCTGAGACAATGCAAGTCTCTTCCAACTATGAACCTGTAAAATCGAAAGCAAGTTAGTTACTTCCTTGATACAATGGGGTACAGGCATTGGATAAATACATCCATTTCAAACAGAAGAAATTGGCTAAAACCAAGGGGTTATAGGCCCCACGCAAGTCTGAAGTCCAATAGGGAAGTCATTAAACCTTAAAGTTCCAAAATGACCTCTTTTAACTCTATATCTCACATTCAGGTCATGCTGATGCAAGAGGTGGGCTCCCATGACCTTGGGCAGCTCCACTCCTGTGGCTTTGCAGGGTACAGCTCCCCTCCTTGTTGCTTTGATGGGCTGGTGTTGAGTGCCTGCGGCTTTTCCAGGCACATAGCACAATCTGTCAGTGGATCTACTATTCTGGGGTCTGGAGAACAATGGCCCTCTTCTCACAGCTCTACTATGCAGTGCCCCAGTGGGGACTCTATGTAGGGGCTCCAACCACACATTTCCCTTCCACAGTGCCCTAGTAGAGGTTTTCCATGAGTGCTCTGCCCTGTAGCAAACTTCTGCCTAGACATCTAGGTGGGTGTTTCCATACAACCTCTGAAATCTAGGTGAAGGTTCCCAAACCTCAATTCTTGACTTCTGTGCACCTACAGGCTCAACAACCACGTGGAAGTTGCCAAGGCTTGGGGCTTGCACCCTCTGAAGCAATGGCCCAAGCTGTACATTGGCTCCTTTCAGCCACAGCTGGAGCTGAAGAAGTTTGGATGCAGTGCCCCATGTCCCAAAGCTGCACAGATCAGAGGGGCTCTGCACCCAGCCCAGAAAACCATTTTTCCCTCTCTGTGAAGGTCTCTGACATGCCCTGGAGACATTTCTACCATTGTCTTGGTGATTAACATTTGGCTTCTCATTACTTAAGCAAATGTCTGCAGCTGGCTTGAATTTCTCCCCAGAAAATGTCGTGTTTTTTTTTTTCCTATTGCATTGTCAGGCTGCAAATTTTCCAAACTTTTATGCTCTGCTTCCTCTTGAATGCCTTGCTCCTTAGAAATTTCTTCTGCCAGATACCCTAAATCATCTCTCAAGTTCAAAGTTCCACAGATCTTTAGGGCAGGGGCAAAATGCTGCCAGTCCGTTTGCTAACACATAACAAGAGTCACCTTTGCTCCAGTTCCCAACAAGTTCCTCATCTCCATCTGAGACTACCTCAGCCTAGACTTCATTGTCCATATCAGTATCAGCATTTTGGGCAAAGTCATTCAACAAGTCTCTAGGAAGTTCCAAGCTTTCCCACATCTTCCTGTCTTCTGATCCCTCCAAGCCTCTTGGAAGTTCCAAACTTTCCCACATTTTCCTGTCTTTTTCTGAGCCTTCCAAATTGTTCCAACATCTGCCTGTTACACAGTTCCAAAGTCACTTCCACATTTTTGGGTATCTTTATAGGAGCAACCCACTATCTGAGGTACCAATTTACTGTATTGGTCCATTCTCACGCTGTTAATAAAGACACACCCAAGACTGGGTAATTTATAAAGAAAAGAGTTTTAATTGACTCACAGTTTAGCATGGCTGGGGAGGCCTCAGGAAACTTACAATCACGGCAGAAGGGGATGCAGATACACCCTTCTTTACATGGCAGCAGGAAAAAGTGCTGAGCAAAGGGGGAAAATCCCCTTATAAAACCATCGGATCTTGTGAGAACTCACTATCATGAGAACAGCATGGGGGAACTGCCCCCATCATTAAATTACCTCTTGCTGTGTCCCTCCCATGACATATGGGAATTATGGAAACTACAATTGAAGATGAGATTTGGGTGGGGGTGGGGCCACTTATTGTTATAAACTTTCCTCTTAATACTTTTGCTGCTTTCCATGTTTTTGTCTTGCAATCTATTTTGTCTGATATGAGTATAGCTACTCTTGTTCTTTTTTGGTTTCCATCACCACAGAGTATCTTTTTCCATCCCCTTATTTTCAGTCTATATGTGTATTTTTAGGTGAAATGGGTTTCTTGTGTGCAACAGATCATCAAATCCTCTTTTTTTCATCCACTCTGATACTCTGTCTTTTTACTGGAGAGTTTAGTCCATTTACATTCAATATTATTATTGATAAGTAAGGACTTACTTCTGCCTTTTTAAAAATTTGTTTTCTGGTTGTTTTGTGGACTTCTCTTTCTTTTTTCCTTCTTTTCTGTCTTCCTTTTAGTGAAGGTGATTTTCTTTGGTGGTATGATGTAATTTCCTGCTTTTTATTTTTGGTGCATACATTGTATTTTTTTATTATAGGTTGCCATGAGGCTTGCAAATACTGTCTTATATCCCATTATTTTAAGTTGATAACATCTTAACACTGTTTGCATAAATAAACAAGCAAAAAGAAAACTAATAGAAACTCTGTTTTTTAACTTTGTGCCCTGCTTTTTAACTTTGTGTTGTCTCTATTTATATCTTATTGCACTACGTATTGAAAAGTTGTAGTTATTATTTTTGATTGGTTCATCTTTTAGTCTTCTACTTAAGATAAGACTTGTTTACATACCACAGTTACAGTGTTATCATACTGTGTTTTTCTGTGTACTTACTACTACCAGTGAGTTTTGTGCTTTCAGATGATTTCTTACTATTCGTAATGTCCCTTTCTTTCTGGATGAAGTGTTCCCTTTAGCATTTCTTATAGGACAGGCCTGGTGTTGATGAAATCCCTCAGCTTTTGTTTCTCTGGGAAAGTCTTTACATCTCTTCATGTTTGAAGGATACTTTTGCCAGATATACTGTTCTAGGGTAAAAGTTGTTTTCCTTCAGCACTTTAAATATGTCATGCCACTCTCTTCTGGCCTGTAAGGTTTTCACTGAAAAGTCTGCTGCCAGACGTATTGGAGCTCCACTGTATATCATTTGTTTCTTTCCTCTTGCAGCTTTTAGGTTCCTTTCTTTATCCTTGACCTTTGGGAGTTTGATTATTAAATGCCTTGAGAGAGTCTTCTTTGAGTTAAATCTGCTTGGTGTTCTATAACTTTCTTGTACTTTGATATTAATACGTTTCTCTAGGCTTGAAAATGTCTCTATTCTTATCCCTTTGAATAAATGTCCTACCTTTATCTCTTTCTCTACCTCTTAAGGCCAATAACTCTCAGATTTGCCCTTTTGAAGCTATTTTCTAGATCTTGTAGGTGTGCTTTGCCTTTTGTTATTCTTTTTCTCCTCTGACTGTGTATTTTGAAGTAGGCTGTCTGCAAGCTCACTAATTCTTTCTTTTGCTTGATCTATTCTTCTGTTAAAAGATTCTGATACATTCTTCATTGTCAACTGCATTTTTCAACTCCAGAATTTCTTCCTAATTCTTTTTAATTATTTCTATATCTTGGTTAAATTTATCTGACAGAATCCTGAATTCCTTCTTTGTGTTTTCTGTAATTTATTTGGGATTCCTCAAAACAGGTATTTTGAAAACTTTTCCTGAAAGGTCACATATCTCTGTTTCTCCAGAATCAGTCCCTGGTAACTTACTTAGTTCATTTTGTAAAACCATGTTTTTATGGATGGTCTGGATGCTTGTGGATGTTTGTCAATTTCTGGAAATTGAAGAGTTAGGTATTTATTGAAGTCTTTGCATTCTGGGCTTGTTTGTGCCTGTCCTTGGGAAGGCTTTTGAGATATTCAAAAGGACTTGGGTGGTGTAACCTAAGCCATGTCTGCATTAAGGGGGACCCCAAATCCACTAATACTGTAGTTATTGCAGACTCATAGAGGTACCACCTTGGTGGTCTTGGATAAGATCTGGAAGATTCTCTGGATTACCTGTTCTCTTTTCTTATTTTCTCCCAAACAAACAGGGCCTCTCTCTTTCCATGCTGAGCTGTCTGGAGCTGGGGTTAGGGTGACACAAGCACCTCTGTGGCCACCATCACTACTGTGCTGGGTCAGGCCTGAAGCCATCACAGCACTAGGTCTCGCCCACGGCTCACTGTGATGACTACCTTTCTACTGCCTATGTTTGGTGAAGGCTCTAGGGCTCTACAATCAGCAGGTGATGACTCCAGCCAGGCTTGTGTCCTTCTCTTCAGAGAAGCAAGTTTTCCATGCCCTTGGTAGGTATAGAGATGGCATCTAGGAGTCAGGGACTGGAGTTGAAAACCTTAGGAATCTACTTGGTATTCTATTGTCCTGCAGCTGAGCTGACACTCAAACCACAAGACCCAGTCCTTCCCATTCTTCTCTCCCCTTTCCATAGGCAGAGGAGCTTCATTCCACGGCCACCATCACCACTGGCCCACAGTGAGTCCTGCCAGGCTACCACCAATGTTCACTAAAGGCACAAGGACTCTTCAGTTAGCTTGTGGTGAATGCTGCCAGGCCTGGGACTCACTCTTCAGGGAAGTGGGCTCCCCTCTGGTCCAGGGAATGTCCAGAAATGCCATCCAAGAGCCAAGGCCTGGAAATAGGGACCCCCAAGAGCCTGCTTAATGGTTTGCCCCTGTGGTTGAGCTGGTATGTAAGGTACAAGACAAAGTCCCCTTTACTTTTCCTTCTGCTTTTCTCCAGCAGGAGGAGTCATTCCATAGCCACAACAACTGGGAATGTGCTGGGTCTCACTTGAAGCCAGCATGTCACAGAATCTTACCCAAGGCCCAGAGTGTACTACCTGGGTCTCACTACTGATTATTCAGGGCCCAAGCCTCTTTAGTCAGCAGGTGATGAGGTACTGCTGGAACTGGGTCCTTCTCTTCAAGGCAGCAGTTTCCCTTCTGGCCCAGGGTATGTCTAGAAATGTCATCCAGGAGCTAGAGCCTCGAGTGGGGGCTTCACAATTCTGACTGGTACCCTATCTTACTGTAGCTGAACTGGTATCCAAGATGCAAGACAAAGTCCTTATTACTCTTGCCCTTCTTCTCCTCAAGCAAAAGCAAGAGGTCTCTTTTGGAACCACGAGCTGTGCTGTCTGAGGTTTGGGGAGGGGTAGCACAAGCCCTGGCTGCCCTGGCTGATGTCTCAGTAGGTCACATGCCCCCCAGTTCCACGGGCTCTGAGCCCAGCTCAGAACTAGGACTTGCCTTGGAGTTGCAGTCCTTGTGGCCCAGATTACATTTCAAGTTTATTTAGGCCTCAAAGCACTTTAGCCTGTGGTGGCAAAGCTTGCTGGAACTCAAATTCCAACTACTGGGATGGGTGACTCCCATCTGGTGAGGGCTCCTCAAACTGCTTCCTCTATAGGTGGGCATCTGCTGAGTTCAGCCTTATTTTGCTTTTCGCTGTGACAGGGGAGCACTGAGGTCAATGCAAAGTCTCACAATTGCTGCATTCTCCCTCTCCCAAGCACACAGATTCTCTCTCTGCCTCATGTGGCCACTGCCAGGGTATGGGGTAGTGGTGTCAGCAATTCAAGACTGTCTTTCCTATTGTCTTTGGTGCCTCTGTCAGCAGTAGGAAGTTAAAACCAGGTACTGTGAGTGTTCACCTAGTTTTTGGTTCTCACGAAGATGCTTTTGTTATGTAGATAGTGTTAAATTTGGTGTTTCTGTAGGACGGACAATCAGTGGAGATGTCTATTCAACTATCTTGCTCCTCCCCTCTTTCCAGATCTAATTTTTAATTTTTTATTGCTATACTATGGTTGTACACATTTGGGGGTGCATGTAATATTTTGACACATGTATATAATGTGTAATTATTCAATCATTGTAATTGGGATATCTATCACCTTAAACATTTATCTTTGTGTTGAAAACATTACAGTTCTCTTCTAGCTATTTGGAAATATACAATAAATTATAGCTAACTATCAAATACCAGAAATTACTCCTTCTATCAATCATATTTTTGTATCCCTTAACCAACTTCTGTTCATCAGTCTCCCCCTACTTCCCTTGCAATGTAATTTCTGACATTCCTGACTGTCATATCTAATCACTTCTAATCAGAATAACAATGACATTAAAAATGTCATTTAGGCCAGGCACATTGGCTCACACCTGTAATCCCAGCACTTTCGGAGGCCGAGGCGGGCAGATCACCTGAGATCAGGAGTTTAAGACCAGCCTGGACAACATGGCGAAACCCTGTCTCTACTAAAAGTACAAAAATTAGTTGGGCATGGTGGCGAGTGCCCGTAATCCCAGCTACTCAGGAGGCTGAGGCAGGAGAATTGCTTGAACCCAAGAGGTGGAGGTTGCAGTGAGCTGAGATCACGTCACTGCACTCCAGCCTGAGCGACAAGAGAGAGACTCCATCTAAAAAAAAAGAAAAAGCCCTTCAGATTTAGAGTTACTAGTGAACCTTTTCAAAGAACCTAAGTATATATTCTAGATGTGGCACAGAGTGAGAAGTCTCCTTATGTGCTTTATATTAAGATTCTGTCAGTTGATGAATAAATATATATTTGTATTACTATAAATATATCCTATATGTACACTACTGTGATTAATGACGACTGTTAAAGCTATTTATTGTACGTGCAAAAAACTTTTTAATATTTAAATAAATAGGAAAATTGTTTCACAGTTAATATAAATATCAATAGTGCATTATTTAGAGAACATTAAGAAAAACATAATTTTTCTGCCCACAAACATCTAATAAAATTAAATAATTGTACATGTCAACATACGAATACCTGTAGCATTTCTATACAACAATATCAAACTAGCTGAAAAGGAAGTCAAGAAACCATTTACAATTGCAACAAAAAAATTAAATACCTAGGAATAAATGTAACTAAGGAGGTGAAAGACATCTATAAGAAAAATTACAGAACACATTGATGGAAGAAATTGATGACACAAAGAATTGGAAAAACATCCCAAGCTCATGAATTGGAAGAATTAATATTGTCAAAATCACCATACTGCACAAAGTAATCTAAAGATTCAGTGAAACCCGAGCAAAAAATATCAGTGATATTCTTCACAGAAATAGCAACAACAATCTAAAATTCACATGGAACTAAAAAAGAGCCCTAGTAGCCAAAGCAATCCTGAGCAAAAAGAACAAAGCTTGAGGCATCATGTTATCTGATTTCAAAATATAATATAAGGCTATAGTAACAAAAACAGCATGGTGTTGGTATAAAAATAGACCTGTGGAAGAGAATAGAGAACCCAGAAATAAAGCCACATATTTGCAGCTAACTCATCTTTGACAAAGCTGACAAGAATTCACACTGGGGAAAAGACATCCTCTTTACTAAATGGTGCTGGGTAAACTGGATTGCCACATGCAGAAGAATGAAACTGAACACCTATCTCTCACCATATTAAAGAATCAACTCAAAATGGATTAAAGACTTACATGTAAGACCAAAATCTATAAAAATACTAAAAGAAAATCTAGGGAAAAGTCTCCTGGATATTGGCCTAGGCAAAGAATTTATAACCTCAAAGAACCTCAAAGTACAGGCAGCAAAAACAAAAATAGACAAATGGGATTTAATCTAACTAAAAAGCTTCTACACAGCAAAAGAAAAAATCAACAGAGTGAAGAGACAACTTGTAGAATGACAGATAATATTATTCATCCAACAGAGGACTAGTATCCAGAAAACACAAAAACATCAATACAAAGAACACAAATACAAAGAACAGCAAAACCTCCTGAAATAATCCCATTAAGATATAGGCAAAAGATCTGAATAAGTACTTATCAAAAGAAGACATACAAATGGACCAGGCATGGTGGCTCACTCCTGTAATCTCAGCACTTTGGGAGGCCAAGGTGGGCAGATCACCTGAGGCTAGGAGTTCGAGACCAGCCTGGCCAACATGGTGAAACCCGTCTCTACTAAAAATACAAAAATTAGCTGGGTGTGGTGGCGGGCACCTGTAATCCCAGCTACTTGGGAGGCTGAGGCAGGAGAATCACTTGAACCCAGAAAGTGGAGGTTGCAGTAAGCCAAGATTGCGCCACTGCACTCCAGCCTGGGTGACAAAGTGAGACTCCATCTCAAAACAAAAAAAACAAACAAAAAAAAAGACATACAAATGGCCAATAGTTATATGAACAAATGCTCAACACCACTAAGCATCAGAGAAATGCAAATCAAAACCACAATGAGATATTATCTCACCCACTTTAAATGACTATTATTAAAAAGTCAAAAAATAACAGATGTTGGCAAGGATGCAGAGAAAAGGGAACTCTTTTTTTTTTTTTTTAGATGGAGTCTTGCTCTGTTGACAGGCTGGAGTGCAGTGGCACAATCTCAGCTCACTGCAACCTCCGCCTCCTGGGTTTAAGCGATTCTCCTGTCTCAGCCTCCCAAGTAGCTGGGATTACAGAGATGCATCACCACACCCAGCTAATTTTTGTATTTTAGTAGAGATAGGGGTTCACCATGTTGGCCAAGATGGTCTTGATCTCCTAACCTCATTATCCACCCGCCTGGGCCTCCAAAAGTGCTGTGATTACAGGCGTGAGCCACCGTGCCCAGTTGAAAAGGGAACTCTTATACACTGCTGTTGGGAATGTAAATTAGTATAGCCATTATAAAAAACATTATAAAGGTTTCTTAAAAAATTAAAAATAGAGCTACCATATGATACAGCAATCCCACTACTGGGTATTTATCCAAAAGAAAGGAAATCAGTATATCAAAGGGATACTGGCACCTCCATATTTATTACAGCACTGTTCATGATAGCAAAGAGATAGAATCAACCTAAGAGACCACCAACAGATGAATAAATGAATAAATAATTTGTGGTGGCCAGACACAGTGGCTCACACCTGTAATCCTGGCACTTTGGGATGACAAGACTGGTGGATCACCTGAGGTCGGGAGTTCGAGACCAGCCAACATGGAGAAACCCTGTCTCTACTAAAAAATACAAAAATTAGCCTGGCGTGGTGGCACATGCCTGTAATCCCAGCTACTCGGGAGGCTGAGGCAGGAGAATTGCTTAAACCCAGGAGGCAGAGGTTGTGGTGAGCCGAGATCGCGCCATTGCCATTGCACTGCAGCCTGGGCAACAAGAGCAAAACTCCACCTGAAAAAAAAAAAAAAAAGAATATGTGGTATATGTGCTATATGTACACAATGGAATATTATTCAGCCATAAAAAGAATGAAATCCTGTCCTTTACAGCAACACTGAATGGAACTGGTGTTCATTATGTGAAGTGAAATGAGCCAGGCACAGAAAGACGAATGTTGCATGTTCCCACTCATAGGTGGAAACTAAGAAGTTGAACTCATGGAAGTAGAGAGTAGAACAATAGTTACTACACATTGGAAAAGGTCCGGGAGAAGAATATAGAGGGGTTGGTTAATGGGCACAAATATACAGTTAGATAGAAGGAATAAGTTCTAGTGTTCCATAGCACAGTAGGGTGAGAACAGTTAACAATAATTTCATGTATATTTCAAAATAGCTAAAAGAGAAGATTTAAAATGTTCCCAACCCAAAGAAATGATAAATGTTTGAGGTGAGGGATATCCTAAATACCCTGATTTGACGATTACACATTGTATGCATGTATCAAAATATCACATGTATCCCATAAATATGTATAATTGTTATGTATTGTGATGGTTAATATTTGGTGTCAACTGGATTGGATTGAAGGATGCCTAGATAGCTGGTAAAGTATTGTTTCTGGGTGTGTCTGTAAAGGTATTGCCAGAGGAGACTGACATTTGAGTCAGTGGACTGGGAGAGGAGACAAACTCTCAATGTGGGTGGGCACCATCCAATCTGGCTGCCAGAATGGCTAGAACACAGCAGGCGGAAGAAGGTGGGATATAAGCTGGCTTGCTGAGCCTTCTGGCTTTCATCTTTCTCCCCTGCTGGATGCTTCCTTCCATTCCTCCTGCCCTTGGACATTAGATTCCAGGTTCTTTGGCCTTTGGATTCTTGGACTTAACACCAGTGGTTTGCCAGGGTCTCTCAGGCCTTCAGCCACAGACTGAAGGCTGCACTATTGGCTTCCCTGCTTTTGAGGCTTTTGGACTCAGACTGAACCACTACTGACGTCTTTCTTCCCCAGCTTGCAGACGGCCTATCGTGAGACTTTGCCTTGTGATCATGTGAGTCAATTCTACTTAACCCATTTATGCCTGAGGTTGCAATTTTTTTGTGTGAAAAATCAGACCTTGGTGATGACCTTGTGCTCAAGGATATAAATAACTCCCACATGCTTAGCATTCCAATAATGGAACATTAGGCATATGTAAACTCCCTTCCAGATATACATATATGCTATTAGTTCTGTCCCTCTGGAGAACCCTGGCTAATGTAAGTATCAATAAAATGTTGCTTGTTAAAAATTAATTATACGACACAGAGTAATAGATTAGATATCAAAGTGATAACTTTTACAGAATTTTTTATATGCTGGCACTCACTGTATTAAACATAATGAGCTCTAATAGCTGTATTTTACTTAATTTAGGCTACTATGCTTTTAGAAACTAGTTCTACAGGGATTCATCAAAGCAGAATGGAAAAGAGAATGTCAAATATTATCACCTCAAAATTTGACAAAGGAAAAACTTCCAAATCATATGTCACAATCATGATAAATTGTCATCAATCTGAATATAATACATTATTATAATATGTATAAAGAAATAAAGAAATTATTAAGGAAAAATGAAGCCACAACTGAATAGCTAGCTCTTCCTCTCACCTCAGTTGAAAGTGAGGGTTTACAGAGTATCGTAAATAAGTGGTATAGCAATCATAAAAGCAATCAAGCAGCTGGCAGTGCTAATAAATTCCTGTTTCTGCATGAGAATATAAAACTTTTAAAATTTGAATATTAAACTTTCATAATATATTTGTAATAATTATTAAACTATTTTGGGTGAGACTTCTAATTTTCTTCCTGCAGTGCATTTCATGATACTATTGTAAACCTCACCTTCTACTTTGAGAAAATACTATGCTTTAATACTTGGCCATCTGCTGTTAGGACAAAATGTATATTTGGTGCACCTCTAGAGACCTTTTACTAAATGGTTACCTCTAACTTTAAACTTCAAGCTTTTCCAGGCATAGTTCATTCTACTTCCAGGGCCACCTTGCCACTGGTATAAATTCTCTTTCCACGGCTCAAAATTTATATCAAGATTCTTATTTATTTATATATTTAATGGGTACAACATGGTGCTTGGATGTACATATACACAGTGAAATAACTACTAGAGTCAAACAAATGTAAATATTCATCACTTTCCATAGTTACCTATGTGTGCTAAGAGCACCTAAAATCTATTCTGTTAGCAAATTTTCAGTATACAATACAATATTATTAACCATAGTCTCCATGCTGTATTTTAGAGCTCTAGACTTATCATCCAATTTAACTGCAAATTTGTACCCTTTGACATACCTCTATTTCCTCCCCCTCCTTACCCCTGGTAACCACTGTTCTACTCTCTGTTTTTATTTAAAACTCCTAGAAGAAAACATGGGAAGAGCTCTTTGATACTGGTCTTGGAAATGACTTTTGGCCATCACCCCAAAAGCACAGCGACAAAAGCAAAAATAAACAAGTAGGATTACATCAAACTAAAAAGATTCTGCATAGCGAAAGAAATAACAAAATGAAAAGGCAGCCTGCAGACAGGGAGAAAATATTTGCAAACCATATATCTAACAAAGGGTTAATATCCAAACATATAAGGGACTCACACACCTCAATAGCAAAAAACCCTCAATAATTCAATTTAAAAATGGGCAAAGGAATGAAGTAGACATTTTTCCAAAGAGGGCATATGAATGGCCAACAGTTATATGAAAAGGTACTCAGTATCACTAGTCTTCAGGGAACTGCAAATCAAAACCACAATGAGATTATCACTTCACCCCTGTTAGGATGGCCATTATAAAAAAGTCAAGGAATAAGTGTTGGAGAGAATATGGAGAACAGAGAACCCTTAGACACTATTGGTGTGAATGTAAATTGGTATAGCCGTTATGAAAAAAAACATGGATTTTCCTCAAAAAATTAAAACTAGAACTACTATATGACCAGGCAATCCCTATGCTGGGTATATATACCCAAACGAAAGGAAATCAGCACTTTGTAGAAATATCAGTGCTTCCACATTCACTGCAGCATTATTTATGATGGACAAGAAATGGAATCAACTTATGTGCCCATTAATGGATGAATGGATAAAGTAAATGTGATATATATACACAATGGTATATTATTCGGGCTTAAAAAAGAGGGAGGTCCTGCCATTTGTAACAACACGGAGAACCTGGTGGACATTATGCTAACTGAAATAAGGCAGGCAAAGAAAGACAAATACTGCATGATCTTACTTATATGTGGCATCTAAAAAACTCAAGATTCCCTTTAAAAGTCCTCTTCAATGCTCCCCACATCTGTGTTGACTGAAAATGTATCAAGTTGATCCTGAAATAACTCCTTCACTGCTTCCCAATGTGCAGGCAATAAAAATTAGGTATCAACTCACCTGCACGGTGTTTTTTCTATATCATCTTTATCCTCTCACTCACAACACACCCATTTTATAAGGTACTGTTTTCATCCTTGACACCACACCAAACCAATGAACACTGCCAAAAACTTCAGCTTCTTGTAAATATGTGATAGATCTTTCTGGAAGATCTTCAGAGCATTTTCTAAAAGGTGAAAGAATGGGATACAATGCATGTTCCTTCAGTTCCTAAGACCCTGAAGAGAAGGAACCAAGTCAGAAAACTCATGGGCTCACCTGCAGATGCATATGCAGATGCAAAATGCAACTCTGGTGAGTCCAAAATAGTCCACTCAATGGCTTCTGTTCATGCAGCACCCCGAGCCACAGGCTGAAACCAGGGTGAGGCAAGTGAGGTACTCACCTTGAGCATAAAATGTAAGGGGGACATCAACAATTTGGTAACCAACATAAATAATATTTTAGTGTAATATTTTGAAAAATCAAAATTATTGCCCCCCAAATCATGATGAACAGTTCATGAAGGAATTGATGAAACTAATAAATAGAATTAGACATATATAAACATGAATTAATAACCAATTCAGTAACCAATTTACGGGGATTAATGATTCTAAATTGTAAATTGTGGGTTGTAGGATAGGAAATGAGGACTGAAAAGAAAAAAAAGAAAACACTAGGATTTCAAGCCTGCCTGAAAATAACATTATCGAGAGAATGGCCATCCAATTTGGGAGTAAATTGACAGTTCAGTTCCAGACCTATAATGAAAAATAAAAGTAGCACTTAGAGAATTTTATATTGAAAGGAAGAAGAAAAACAGGATGTAATATGAGTGGGCACCAACTACCAGCAAAATCGATTTCATGTTATGGAGTGTTTTAAAGTCAATTAGTGATGATAGGTTATAATGGAGGGATGAAACACCCAAAGGAAGACAAAGAGAAAGGAAATGAGAGGTATTGTCACATAGTTACAGACATAGAAATAATAGGAGGAAGAAATATGAGTGGGGTTGCACTGAATGCAATCCACTTCCGCCAAGTAGGAGGGTAATAATCCAAGGGTGGATGCAGTGAGAAGGGCAGGGTCATAGCTTGAGTACAGCAAGAAATCATGACCCAGCCCTGTGGAATAAAGAGAGGAATAATAAAAAAATGCATAAGCTTTTTGGAATAAACAGAGGACTCCTGAAAATTGCATAAGTCTTGGAAAGTAGATGAACTGCAAGAAAAAAAAGATGAAAAAAAAACAAGGAATTTATATTACAATCCACCACAACCACCACCACCACAAAACGGCCAAATATGTTTTGTTTTTGCGGTCTGGGCTCTATAAAAGTTATTTTCCTCCTACTCCTTCCTTCTTCCCTCTTCCACTGTTTCCAATCCTTTCTTAGAAGGTACTGTGTGATAGCAATCAGAACAGAGGACAGTATATGCCAAGGGGTTGTGGACGACTTTCCCTGTTGCTGTTTTCTGTGGCTGTGCTTTCCTATTTTAGACATTGACCACCACCCATCAATGCTGATTTGCTTCTGGGTAGCCACCGATGACCTGGCGCATTTTTTTACAATGCTGCTCTGGTTATGATTCCCACAGTTCCCATCTTGTTGTATGCAACTGCTTATCATAAGTCCTTCTCTGAGATCCCCAGTTCTCTCCACACCGAATAAATAAACTTTTATTCCCCCATGAAGTATCACATCTTTTATGTCCAATTTAGGTAATCCAACCTCTAAGCAATCATATCTCTTTTGATACATAAAAAGGAGCCTTACTTTTTAAAAAGATCTGGCCTCTTCTGTCTATGACCAAATTCCCCAAGACAAGGAAGTCTGAGTGAGGGATATTTGAATTAAACCACTCTGTCATACAACCTGAGCTTTCCTCATGCCTGTGAGCAATGTTAAGGGTAGCCTTCATCTTTTTATGTAGGTTATAAATGTAGGCATCCAGGAGCCTCATGAAGTCAAGACTCCCTCCTCCCTAGCTTGAATTCACATTTGACCATCCTTTGGCTAACTCATGCTCTCTCTCTCTTTTTTTTTTTAACTTTTGTTTTAGGTTTAGGGGCACAAGTGCAGGTTTACTGTATAGGTAAACTTGTGTCATGGAGGTTTGTTGTACAGATTATTTTGTCACCCAGGTACTAAGCCTAGTACCCAGTAGTTATTTTTTTCTGCTCCTCTCCCTCCTCCCAACTTCCATCCTGAAGTAAACCCCAGTTTCTGTTGTTCCCCTCTTTGTGTCAATGTGTTCTCCTATTTCACTCCCAAGTATAAGTGAGAACATGCAGCATTTCATTTTCTGTTCTTGTGTTAGTTTGCTAACGATAATGGCCTACAGCTCCACCCATATTCTTGCAAAAGACATGATCTTGGTTTTATGGCTGCATAGTGTTTCATGGTATATATACCACATTTTCTTCCAATCTGTCATTGACGGGCATTTAGGTTGATTCCATGTCTTTGCTACTGTGAATAGTGCTGCAATGAACATTCACATGCGTGTGTCTTTATGGTATTAATAGACATATTATTAAATATATATGGCATATAATAAAGCCATATACTGCATTTGTGGGCATATACGCAGGAATGGGATTGCTGGGTCAAATAGTAGTTCTGTTTTTAGCTGTTTGAGGAATCACCACACTGCTTTCCACAATGGTTGAAATAATTTACATTCCCACCAACAGTGTATAAGCACTCCCTTTTCTCCACAATCTTGCCAACATCTGTTGTTTTTTGACATTTTAGTAATGACCATTCTGACTGGTGTGAGATAGTATCTCATTGTGGCTTTGATTTGCATTTCTCCAATAATCAGTGATACTGAGCTTTTCTTTATATGCTTGGGCAAATTTATTCTCAGTTTCCATCAATCTCTATTGGCATTTACCCCAAGGGACTAAATGGTCTGTCTTGGTACCCCAAAGTTCCCTGCAAAATATCTAAATCAGATCCCACTACAACTCCTGATACAAAAAATACTTTAAGCAACAACCAAAGTCTAATGGGAAAATGAATGTTAATTAGATATATTAAGGCATGCTAACTGCTATAACAAGCCCTTAATTTTCAATAGTGTAACACAATAGAGGTTTCTTTCTTCCTGTTGTAAAGTCCAAAATCGTTGTTCCAGTCAGATCTCCTCTAGACAGTGACTGGGGACTCAGACTCCTACTCTTTTGTCTCCACCATTTTTAGCATGTGCTAAAAGTCACCATATTTATCTACATCAAAGAAAAGGAAAGAGAGAGTATAAAGTAGACCTCTTATTAACCACCTCTTTCTGGAAGTAACACACCTCAACTATGTTCACATTCCCTTGCCTTTAAAGCTGTTGGAGCAGCTGCTTCATGGCTAATACTGCTTTCTAAGGAACAGAATTACAGATCTTTGGTAGGCAGTTAGTCATCTCTACCACACATCAAGTGAGTGGGATTTTCACGATTCTAGATCTTTCTTTGGGACTACTATAGCTGGGCCCAAGTGCAGAGTAAATAGACATAGATATGACATCAAGGGTGATGCTGAGTTGGAAAATGGGAGAGCAGGCATGGCAGAGGGTGGGCAGAACTGCCTCTTTGACATCTCCACTTGGGAACTCTCATAGGCATCTCCAGTTTAACATGTTCCCAAAGGAGCCCTTTGCCTACTCTGTCTGCCATGCCTGGCCTATAGCTACCAACTCTCTCTTCTCCCCACCATGACCTTGTTAGTAATTACCACTATCAGCTACCCAGGGCCCAGGTGAGAATCCCAGGGATCACCCTTTCTTTCTTTCCCTCTTTTGGATTTTCAATTTAATCTATTCTCAAATTCTGTTGACTCTACTTCCTTCTACACTATATTTAAAATATGTCTGGTTCTTCCTATCTCTTCTGTCATTGCTCTAGTCTAAGCTGCCATTATCTCTAATTCATAATATCTGCAACAGCTTCCTAGTGGTTCTCACTGTGTCTACTCTTGTGCCCTTTAATTCATTTTCTACAAAAGGAACCAAGAGATCTTTTTAAAGATTTAATCACATTTAATTTAAATGTGATTTATTTAAAAATAAAAAATCAAATTTAATCATATTAACCTGCTCCTGAATCTCTTAATAATGTTCCATTGCACCTAGAACAAATTTCAAATACCATAACATGGGCTAGAAGATTTTTCTAGGTTGAGAGTCCTATCTGATCTTCCAACTTCATCCAGGACCACTTTGGGTTTTTTTGAGGTGGGGTAGTGGGGGCGGGTATTCATCCCCTCAAGCATTTATCATTTCTTTTTGTTACAAGCATTCCAATTATACTTAGTAATTTTAAAATATACAATGAATTGTTATTGATCATAGTCATCCTGTAGTGCTATCAAATACTAGATCTTATTCATTCTGTCTAACTATATTTTTGTACCCATTAACTGTCCCCACTTTCCTTCCTCTCCCCACCACCCTTCCCAGTCTCTGGTAACGAGCATTCTACTGTCTATCTCCATGAGTTCAATTGCTTTAATTTTTAGCTCCTACAAATAAGTGAGTACATGTAAAGTTTGTCTTTCTGTGCCTGGCTTGTTTGACTTAACATAATGACCTCCAGTTCCATCCATGTTGTTACAAATAACAGGATCTCATTCTTTTTATGGCTGAATAGTACTCCATTGTGTATATGTACCACATTTTCTTTATCCATTTGTCTACTGATGGACACTTAAGTTGTTTCCAAATCTTTGTCATTGTGAATAGTGCTGCAATAGAAATACAGGTGCAGATATCTCTTCAATATACCATTTCCTTTCTTTTGGGCATATACCTATCAATGGGATTGCTGGATCACATAGTAGTTCCATTTTTAGTTTCTTGAGAAATCTCCAAACTGTTCTCCACAGTGGCTGTGCTGATTTATATTCCCACCAACAGTGTAGACAAGGGTTCCCTCTTCTCCACATCCTCACCAGCGTTTGTTATTGCCTGTCTTTTGGATAAAATCCATTTTAACTCAAACGAGACCACACCTCATTGTAGTTTTGATTTGCATTTCTCTGATGATCAGTGATGTTGAGCAACTTTTCATATACCTGTTTGCCATCTGCATGTCTTCTTTTGAGAAATGTTTAGTCAGATCCTTTGCTCACTTCTTTTTTTTTAATTTATTTTTTAAAATAACTTTTATTGTTAATGTTGGTGGGTACATAGTAGGTATATATACTTATGGGGTACATGAGATGTTTTGACATAGGCATACAATGCATAATAATCACATAATGGAAAGTGGGGTATCCATCTCCTCAAGCAGGTATACTTTCTATTACAAACAAACCAATTGTTACTCTTTTAGATATTTTTACATGTACAATTATTATTGACTACAGTTACCCCTTTGTGCTACCAAATACTAGGTATTATTCATTCATTTTTTTTTTTTTTTTTTTTTTTTTGGTACTCATGAACCACCCCCCACCTCCCCCTCAACCCCTAGTCTCCAATGCCATTCTCAGCCTCTGGTAACCATCCTTCTACTCACTATCTCCATGGGTTCAATTTTGATTTTTAGTTCCACAAATAAGTGAGAACATGTGATGTTTGTCTTTCTGTGGCTGGCTTATTTCACTTAACATAAAGACCTCCAGCTCTATCCATGTTGTTGCAAATGACTGAATCTCATTCTTTTTATGGCTGAATAGTACCCCATTGTGCAAAAGTACCACATTTTCTTTATCCATTCATCTGCTGAAGGACCCTTATGTTGTTTCCAAATCTTGACTATTGTGAACAGAGCTGCAGCAAACATGGAAGTGCAGATATTTCTTCGATAGACTGATTTCCTTTCTGGTAGGTACATACCCAGGAGTAGGATTGCTGGATGGTATGGTGGTTCTATTTTTAGATTTTTGAGGAACCTCTAAAGTGTTCTCCATAGTGATTGTACTAATTTACATTCCCATCAGCAGTGTATGAGGGTTCCTTCTTCTCCACATCCTTGTCAGCATTCATTATTGCTTGTTTTTTGAATAAAAGCCATTTTATTAACTGGGATGAGATGACATCTCATTGTAGTTTTGATTTGCATTTCTCTGATCAATGATGTTTAGTGCCTTTTCATATACCTGTTTGACATTTGTATATCTTCTTTTAAGAGATGTCTATTCAGATCTTTTGTTCATTTTTAATCAAATTATTAGATTTTTTCCTTCTAGAGTTGTTTGAGCTCCTTATATATTGTTTATTAATTCCTTGTCAGATGGGTAGTTTGCAAACATTTTTTCCCATTCTGTGGGCTACCTTTTCACTTTGTTGATTGCCTTCTTTGCTGTGCAAAAGCTTTTTAATCTAATATGATCCCATTTGTCCATTTTGCTTTGGTTGCCTGTGCTTCTGGGGTATTACTCAAGAAATCTTTGCCCACTCTAATGTCCTGAAGAGTTTTTGCAATGTTTTCTTCTAGTAGTTTCATAGTTTGAAGTTTTTGATTTAAATATTTAATCCATTTTGATTTGATTTTTTAATATGGTGAGAGATAGGGATCTAGTTTCATTCTTCTGCAAGTGGATATCCAGTTGCCCCACACCATTTTTTAAGACTGTTCTTTCTCTAACGTATATTCTTGGCACTTTTATTGAAGTGAGTTCACTGTAGGTGTATAGATTTATTTCTTAATTCTTGATTCTATTCCATTGGTCTGTGTCTGTTTTTATGCCACCACCATGCTGTTTTGGTTACTATAGCTCTGTAGTATAATTTGAAGTCAGGTAATGTGATGCCTGCTGTTTTGTTCTTTTGCTCAGGGTGGCTTTGGCTCTTCTGGGTCTTTTGTAGTTCCATATAAATTTTAGGATTATTTTTTCTATTTCCGTGACCAATGTTGTTGGTATTTTGATAGAGATTGCATTGAATCTGTTGATTTCTTTGGGTAGTATGGAAATTTTGAACAATATTGATTCTTTTAATCCATAAACATGGAATGTCTTTCCATTTTTTGGTGTCTTCTTCAATTTCTTGCATCAATGTTTTATAGTTTTCATTGTAGAGATATTCCACTTCTTTGGTTCAGTATATTCCTAGGTATTTTATTTTATTTGTAGCTATTGTAAATGAGATTACTTTCTTGATTTTTCAGAATGTTCACTGTTGGCATATAAAAATAATTTTTGTATGTTGAGTTTGTATCCTGTGACTTTACTGAATTTGTTTATCAGTTCTAATAGTTTTTTGGTGGAGTAGTTAGTATTTTCCAAAGATTAGATCACATCATCTGCAAACAATAATAATTTGAATTCTTCCTTTCCAACGAAGGAAAGGGCTTTTTTTGGATTCCCTTTATTTCCTTCTGTTGTCTGATTGCTCTAGCTAGGATTTCCAGTACTATGTTGAATTACAGTGATGAAAGTGGGCATCCTTGTCTTGCTCAAGATCTTAGAGGAAATGCTCTCAGTTTTTCCCCATTTAGTATGATACTAGCTGTGGGTCTGTCATATATGACTTCTATTGTGTTGGAGTATGTTGCTTCTCTACCCAGTTTTTTTTAAGTTTTAATCATGAAATGATGTTGAATTTTATCAAATGCTTTTTCAGCATCAATTGAAATGATTTTATGTTTTTTGTCCTTCATTCTGTTGATGGGATGTAACACACATTGATTTGCATATGTTGAACTGTTCTTGCATCCCTGGGATAAATTCCACTTAGTCATGGTGAATGATCTTTTTAATGTGTTGTTGAATTCAGTCTGGTCATATTTTGTTGAGGATTTTTGTATCAGTATTCTGATATCAGAGATATTGGCCTGTAGTTTTCTTGTTTTGCATGTGTCCTTGCCTGGTTTTTGTATCAGAGTAATATCAACCTCATAGAATGAGTTTGAAAGTATTCCCTCCTGCTCTATTTTTCAGAATGGTTTCAATAGGATTGGTATTAGCTCTTCTTTAAATGTTTGGTAAAATTCGTCAGTGAAGCCATTGTGTCCCAGGCTTTACTTTGCTGGGAGAATTTTTTATGGCTTTGATATTGTTACTTGTTATGGATCTATTCTGATTTTGGATTTCTTCATGGTTCAATCTTGGTAGGTTGTATGTATCTATGAATTTATCCATTTCTTCTAGGTTTTCTAATTTTTTGACATATAGTTGCTCATGTATCTAATGATCCTTTGAATTTCTGTACTATGAGTTGTAATGTCTCCTTTTTCATCTCTGATTTTTTTTTATTTGGGTCTTCTCTCTTTTCCTCTTAGTCTGACTAAAGGTTTGTTGATTTTGCTTATCTTTTCAAATAGCTAACTTCTCATTTCATTGATATTTTGTATTTTTTATTTCAATTTCATTTATTTCTGCTCTAATCTTTATTACTTATTTTCTTCCATTAACTTTGAGTTTGGTATGCTCTTCCTTTTTCAGTTCTTTAAGATGCATTATTAGGTTGTTTCCTTCTTTTTTATGTAGGTACTTATTGCTATAAACATTCCTCTTAATACCGCTTTTGCTGCAGCCCATAGGTTTTGGTATGTTGTATTTCTATTTTCATTTGTTTCAAAAAATTTTTAAATTTCCTTCTTAATTTCTTCTTTGACTCACTGGTCATTTTGGAGCACAATTTTGGAGCACAATTTCCAAATGTTGATATCGTTTTCAAAATTCCTCTTGTTTTTTATTTCTAGTTTTATTCCATGTGGTCAGAGAAGATACTTGATATGGTTTCAATTTTTTTTGAATTTTTTAAGACATTTTGTGGCCTAACATATAATCTATCCTTGAGAATATTCCATGTGCTGAGGAGAAGAATGTGTATTCTTTAGCCATTGGATGAAATATTCTGTAAATATCTATTAGGTTGATTTGATCTATAGTGAAGATTCAGTCTGATCTTTGTTGATTTTCTATCTGAATGATCTGTCCAATGCTGAAAGTGGGGTGTTGAAGTCTCCAGCTGTCATTGTATTGGAGTCTATTTCTCTCTGCAGCTTTAATAATATTTCCTTTATATATCTATGGGCTCCAGTGTTATATTCTCTTGCTGAATCGACCCCTCTATCAATATATAATGACCTTCTTTGTCTCTTTTCATGGTGTTTGCCTTGAAACCTATTTTATCTGATATAAGTATAGCTACTCCTGCTCTTTTTTAGTTTTCATTTACACCGAATATCCTTTTCCATCCTTTTATTTTCAGTCTATGTGTCTTTATAGCTGAAGTGTATTTCTTGTAGGCAGCAGGTGGTTGAGACTTGTTTTTTATTTCCATTCAGCCATTCTATGTCTTTTGCTTGCAGAGTTTAGTCCATTTACATTAAATGTTATTATGGATAAGTAATGACTTACTACCTCTATTTTAAAAAATTGTTTTCTGTTTTTTCTGTGGTCTTCTTCTCCTTCCTTCCTGTCTTCCTTTCTGTGAAAGTGATCTCTGGTGGTAGGTTTTAATTTTTTGCTTTGTATTTTTTGTGTCTCTATTGTAGGTTTTTTGATTTGAGGTTACCAGAGGCTTTCAAATAACATCTTCTAATCAATTATTTTAAAGTAATAAAAACTTAACATTGACTGCAAAAAACTAATAAGCGAAGAGAAAACTAATAAAAATTCTACACTTTAACTTCATTCCCTGACCCCCACTTTTTAACTTTGTGCTGTTTCTATTTATATCTTATTACACTGTCTATATCTCAAAAAGTTATAGTTACTATTTTTGATAGATACATCTTTTAGTCTTCCTACTTAAGATATGATTAGTTTATACACAATTGTAGTGTTATAGTATTCTGTATTTGTCTGTTACTATTTCCAGTGGGTTTTGTACTTTCAGATTATTTCCTTTTATTTGTTTACTTCCTTTTCTTTCAGATTGAAAAGCACTCTTTAGCATTTCTTGCAGGACAGATTTGCTGGCGTTGAGGAAATCCTTCAACTTTTGTTTGTCTGGGAATGTATTTCTTCTTCAGATTTGAAGTATATTTTCCCTAGATATGCTATTCTAGGATAAAAGTTGTTTTCCTTCAGCACTTTCAATGTGTCATGCCACTCTCCCCTGGCCTGTAAAGTTTCCACTGAAAAGTCTACTGCCAGACATACTGGAGCTGCTTTATATGTGATTGGTTTCTTTTCTCTTGCTACTTTTAGAATCCTTTATCCTTGACCTTTGGGAGTTTGATTATTAAATGTCATGAGGTAGTGTTTTTTGGATTAAATCTGCTTGGTGTTCTATAACTTCTTGAGTATTGATATGTTTCTCTAGATTTGGAAAGTTCTCTTACTATTTCTCTGAATATAAACTTTCTACCCTGATCTCTCTCTGTACCTTCACTTTAGTCCAGTTACTTTTAGATTTGCCCTTCTGAGGCTATTGCCTAGATCTTGTAGGCATGCTTCATTCTTTTTCTTTTCTCTTTTTCTTTTTTTTTTTTTTTGACAGTCTTTCTTTGTCACCCAGCCTGGAGTGCAGTGGCGCGATCTCGGCTCACTGCAACCTTCGCCTCCCGGGTTCAAGAGATTCTCCTGCCTCAGCCTCCCAGGTAGCTGGGACTACAGGCATTTGCCACCACACCCACCTAATTTTTTTTTTTTGTATTTTCAGTAAAGATGGGGTTTCACCGACTTAGCCAGGATGGTCTCAATCTCCTGACCTTGTGATCCACCTGCCTTGGCCTCCCAAAGTGCAGGGATTACAGGTGTGAGCCACCATGCCTGGCCACTCTTTTTTTTTTTAATCTCCTCTGATAGTGTATTTTCAAATAGCTTGTCTTCAAGCTCAGTAATTCTTTTTTCTGCTTGATGAATTCTGCTGTTAAGAGACTGATGCATTCTTCAATATCTCAATTGAATTTTTCAGCTCCAGAATTTCTACTTATTAAAAAACTATTTCAGGCTGGGCATGGTGGCTAACGCCTGTAATCTCAGCACTTTGGGAGACCAAGGCGGTGGATCACTTGAGGTTGGGAGTTCGAGACCAGCCTGACCAACATGGTGAAACCCCATTTCTACTAAAAATACAAAATTAGCTGGGCGTGGTGGTGTGCACCTGTAATCCCAGCTACTCAGGAGGCTGAAGCAGGAGAATCACCTGAACCCAGGAGGCAGAGTTTGCAGTGAGCTGTGATCGCACCATTGCACTCCAGCCTGGGCAACAAGAGCTAAACTCCACCTCAAAACAAATAAACAAACTATTTTATTCTTTTCATTAAATGTATCTATTAAGATTCAGAATTCCTTCTCTGTTTTCTTGAATTTTATTGGGCATCCTTAAAACAGCTATGTAGAATTCTCTGTCTGAAAAGTCACATATCTCTTTGACTCTGAAATTGACCCCAGGTGCCTTATTTAGTTCCTTTGGTGAGGTTATGTTTTCCTGGGTGGTACTGATGCTTGTGGATGGTTGTTGATGTCTGGGCCTCCAATAGTTAGGTATTTATTCTAATCTTTGCAGTGTTGGCAAAGATTAGAATATGATGGATGTTTGTACTCATCCATCCCTCTTGACAAGGCTTTCCAAGTATTCAAAGAGAATTGAGTGTTGCGATGTAAGTCTTTAGTCATTGCAGCCATATCTGCATTATGGGGCACCCCAAACCCAGTAATGCTGCAACTCTTGCAGACTTCTAGAGTACTGCCTCAATCATCTTGGGTAAGATCCAGGATAATTGCTTGAATTACCAGGCAGAGTCTCTTCCCTCACTTTCCCCCAAACAAACAAGAGTTTCTTTCTCTTTGCGCTGAGCTGCCTGGAGTTAGGGGAGGGGTGATGCAAGCACCCCTGTAGCCACCAGCACTGGGACTGTACTAGGTCAGACCTGAATTCAGCACAGTACTGGGTCTTCCTCAAGGCCTGTGGTGACTATTGCTTGACTACCATTGATGTTTATTCAAGGCCCAAGGCTCTTTAGTAAGCAGGTGGTGAATCTAGCCAGGCTTGTATCATTCCCTTCAGAGTGGCAGGTTCCCTTCTGGCACAGAATGGGTCTAGAAATGCTGTCTAGCAGCTATAGGACCTGGAGTCAGGAGCTTTAGGAATTTACTTGGTGCTTTATTTGTGCTGTGGCTGAGCTGTTACCCAAGTTACAAGGCAAAATCCTTTTTACTCTTCTCTCTCCTTTCCTCAAGCAGAAAGAGTCTCTCCCCATGGCCACCACAGCTGAGAATGCACTGGGTCACATGGTACTGGGTCTTGCCCGAGGCTCTTCGTAAATACTGCTTGGCTATCCCCGATGTTAATTCAAGGCCTAGGGTTCTTGTCCACAAGTGATGAATTCTGCAAGGACTGGGTCCTTCCCTTCAAGGAAGCAGGTTCCCTTCTGCCCCAGAGTGTGTCTAGAAATGTCATCCAGGAGCTAGATCTTGGAATGGGGACTTCAGGACTCTGCCTGGTGCTTTATTTTACTGTGGCTGAGCTGGTATCCCAGGCATAAGACAAAGTCCTCTTTACTTTTCTGAAGCTGTGAGCTGCACTGCCTGGAGTTGGAGGAGGGTGACACAGCATTCCCTTGGCCACCCCAACTGGTGTCTCACTAGGTTACATATACCCTGTGTCCATTGGCTCTAAGCCCATCACAGCACCAGGACTTGCCCAGGAATTGCAGTCCTTTTGGCCTAGACTGCCTTTCAGATTTATTTGGAGCCCAGAGCCCTTTAACTCACAGTGATGAGACTTGCCGGAACTCAAGGTCTGGCCACTGGGATGGAAGAGTCCCCTCGGGCTAGGGCTTGTCTAAATGCTCCACCCATGAGCACCAGCTGAATTTCACCCTGTGTTGCCTTCTGCTGTAACAGGGCAGCTCTGAGTTTTAATGCAAAATCCCACAGTAACTGTGCTCTCCCTCCTCCACACACCATGTGGCTGCTGCCTGAAGAAGGGGATGAAGGAGGGGTGGTGTAGACAATTTGAATGTCTGTCCCATACACGTGGCCAGCAAGCATATGAAAAAATGTTCAACATCACTAATCATTACAGAAATTAAAATCAAAACCACAATGAGATGTCATCTCACACAAGTCAGAATGGCTATCATTAAAAAGTCAAAAAATAACAGATGCTGGTGAGATTGTGGAGAAAAGAGAATATTTATACACTGAGAGTGGGAATGTAAATTAGTTCAGCCACCGTGGAAAGCAGCTTGGCGATTTCTCAAAGAACTTAAACCATGCAACCCAGGAATCCTATTATTGGGTATATATACAAAGGAATATAAATCATTCTACCATAAAGACATATGCACACATATGTTCATCGCAGCACTATTCACAATAGCAAAGACTGGAATCAATCTCAATGCTCATCAATGGTAGACTGGATAAAGAAAATGTTATATACCGTTGAATACTATGTAGCCACAAAGAAGAACAAGATCATGTCCTTTGCAGCAACATGGATGGCGCTGGAGGGCATTGTCTTAAACAAACTAATGCAGGAACAGAAAGCCAAATACCACATGTAGATCACTTTCTGTGAGCTAAACATTGACTACACATGGAAACAAAGAAGGGAACAATAAATCCTGGGGCCTACTTGAGGGTGGAGGGTGGGAAGAGAGCAAGGATCAACAAACTCTATCGGATACTATCCTTATTACCTGAATGGTGAAATAATCTGTACACTAAACCCCTGTGACACGCAATTTACCTATATAACGACCTGTACATGTACACCTGAAAGTAAAAGTCAAAAAAAAAAAAACAAAACTGTCTTTCCTACCCTCTTCAATGCCTATTTCCTTGATAGGATGTTAAAACCTGTTGCTGAGATTGCTCATCTGATTTTTGATTTTCATGAAGGTGCTTTCTTGTGTGCATAGTTATTCAATTTGGTGTTCCTGTGGAGGGGGAAGATCATTGGAGGGTCCTATTCAGCTATCTTGCTCTGCTTCCTCTCAGAACCACTTTCTTGCTTGCTCCTGCCACACTGGCCTTTCCTGTCCTCAAAATTGCCCAGCACTTTCCTGTCTCAGGCACTACATACATGCTATTGCTCCTGTTTTGTACTCACTTTCTTCTCTCACCTGGTTAATTCCTACCCATCCCTCACACCTTAGCTTCAATGCCACTTCCTCAGAGGGCACTTCCATGACGCCCCTAATCGACAATTGGTTCCTCATTATTCTCTTTTAGTATTCTTCATAGAGCCTCATTTGTAATTTATTTTGTAATTACATATTTATTTGTACATTTGCTTGTTTATATGGCTCTTCTGTTAGATTGTGAATTTCATGAAGGCAGACATCCTGTCTGGTTTCTTTCTGAGCCACATCGCAGCACTTAGCACAATGCATGGTACTTGAAATGAGTGCCTGAGACATATCTGTTCAAAGAATGAATGTATGTGTGGATTATAGGAAACGATTGAAAAAAACCTGGACTCTGTTAAATTACAAATTGTGTAACTATAACAGATTGAGTGAAAAATTATTGACTGAGACATCAGAGATCCTGTTGACAGTCAAGAGTTGGTTCAGTGGTTATGGCAAAATGGCACCAGGTCAGTAAAGAAAGAAAGAAGCGAGGGGATGGTTCAATAGGGAGATGTGGGGACGGAGTGCTAGGGCTCTGAGATGAGCAGGGTGAGGGTGCACATGCTGGTAGGAAATGCAGATCCGATGAAGACTGGTGAGGTGAGAAACAGGAATTGGGACAAAAAGCTGTCAAAGAAGTCAACACAGTGGATACAAATAGTCTTGGCACGTAGTGGGGTGCTGTATCCATGAAATGAATAATAACAGCAGAAATCCAGATAAAGAGGAAAAATGGGAGAGCATTTTGAATGCTCTCTCATTCTATTCCATGGATTCTACTTTGAATCTATGTTTATGAAGTCTGTGGAGTCAGTGAGTCATAAGACCATATCCTGCTTTTCTCAGGCTTCAGAGACCAAACATGAAAAACAACATCTTTCTTTTCAGCCCAGTTGTCACTATTTTTAAAAGAGGAGGAAGTTCTTACTGTAATTCAACAGGTTCTGTTTCCTACTCATTAGTTTTCTAATATTCGTCATGCAGTTAGAATGACTGAATTTATAATGACAAATATGCCTGCCCTCAATAAAAGTCATGAGGATCATGGATTTACATTCTGGAAATAAGTAAATGTAGGGGTCAAGGCTTGGAAAAATTTTGAATAAAAATAAATTGATGGGCTGAAAGGTACAGCAATATAAATTTCTCTTCCACCATAAAACATGTAGGGGTGGAAGGTGGAGATTTTGCAGGAAAGGCAGTGAGGCAAGAAGCATCAAGATAGCTGGGTTTCTGTTTTATCTGTAAAATAAGAGTAAAGGCAAACCTGTCCAACAAGGCCAGGTGTGGGCGTGGACAGGGCAGGGTTGGAGTCACTCAGATTATTTTGAACAGAAAGCAAAGGTGATGGTTTTGATTGGTCTGTTTCCAGTTTTGTTTTTTCAGGTAGTAGGAGTAGATAGCAGACATGAAGGAAACTGAAGGCTTAAGGAACAGGCTGGGAACAAAATTCAGCAGGAGGGCAGGGAAGAAGCAGATAGGGCAATTCCTGTAACTTAAGGGAGTTTGCCCTGAGCAGCATGGAAATGAGGAGTTGATTCATGTAGCCTTGGTTTATTGCAATTAGACACTCCCAAGTTTTAGTAGATATTCAACAGCTAGGCAATAAATGCATTCTAGAACTGTTTCCTTTTCCAGTGAAGAGAAACTACTTTGAATCCATGTTTATGAAGTCTGTGGAGTCAATAGGTCATAAGACCACATCCTGCTTTTCTCAGGCTTTAGAAACCAAACATGAGAAATAACACCTTTCTTTTCAGCCAGTCGTCACTATTCTTAAAAGAGGAGGAAATTCTTACCATAATTCAACAGGTTATTTTCCTTCTCATTAGCTTTCCAATATTCATCATGCAGTTAGAATGACTGAACTTAGAATGACAAATATGCCTGCCCTCAGTCATGACCAAAATATCAAATGCTCTATTTTGGTAATTTGAGCTTGTGCATCGCAAGCCCAGTTTCTCCTGACTCCACAGGTCTTCTCCTTGCAAAGACTTATCCAACCTTAACAGATAAATCCAGGGTTCTGTATAGCCTTGGGCAAGTTGATCTCATAAGAATAGAGACTTTAGTGGCTAAAATCTTATATAAATAAGCAGTAATAGTCATTTTATATAAAAAGTATAGTGGTAAAAAGTCATCAAGCCTCTTTGCTTCAATAAGCACTCCAATGACGTAAACCCATTGATGAGCTACTGGGAAAGGAAAAACTATGTAGTTCTCAGTGTTAATTTGGGGGAGGGGATGGCTCATCCTGATTTTTACAGGGCAAGGTACAGGTCTTGAACAGCCCCCATCTCCTCACTCACTCTCACTGTATGGACACAGGAATGTTATGTTTATTAATCATTTATGGTATTTTATATTACTGAACCTCTACAGGATGAAGGCATCTTCTGGTGTGTGGGGTTGAGGAAATTTCACCTAAAGATTGGGGCCATTTATGGCATCAATCATTTGGCTAAAATATGTATTTCTGTGGCCAGAACACTGAAGGAAGCCCTGCTTGTGCTGACTGGGGAGGAGAAGAGGAAGGCCCTGATGGTTGTGTGGAAACCAGTCTCTCTTGATCTTCACCACAATGTAGCCAAGATGTCTAGAAGGAGTTTTAGGATGTTCCGATGGTCCCCTCCATAGGAAGCTGAGCCAGAACTTTGGAAGTAAGAACACAGGTACAAGGCTGTAAATTTGTCCCAGCCATTTAGGGTTAAGTAAAACCACTCAGATAGAGCATAAACTAGGACAAGGTCTATAAGCCCTGGGTGCACACCACCATATACAAAATCAGAAAATGATAGTTTATATTCCAGAGAGTTTTCATATATTTATATATTTTGTGTTCCTTTTATTTATTTGTTTGTTTGTTTTACTTGGTATAAAAAAAAGAAAACCTTTGTGAAAGGTCTTAGTTGTGCTAAGGGGGAAACAAAGAAATGAGTTTGTGCTCACACTTTGGCCAAAATTAAAGGGCACAGTGTTCAACTAGGGATCAGTATGAGTGACAGCAACAATTGAAATGTGAGAGCCTTAAGTAGAATGTGGATCTGGGAGACTAGCTGTTGGGTTCCATTTGAAGATTCTCTTATAAAATAGAAGCATAGTCGTGCCACGTTTCCTTTTACTGAGGAATTTGGTTTTCGCTTTCCAGGTAAACCCAGACCTTTAAAGTGAAAGCATCATCACAGTCTCAGGACTAAGATTCAATGCTGACCTTTAGCTGTTTTCATTGCAGGATATTAGCTCACCAGACAGCTGGGTGAGATAACCTCTCTTTTAAAATAAAGCAACCCTAAGGGATTGGAGCAGCAATAATTACCCTCTTATTTCTGCAAGAAACATTTATTACATTTGAAGCTGGCCTCATGATAGTCAGTATTTGCTTGAAAAACAGATGTGTTAGTTCCATCTGGACTGGGCTAATGCTTGAATCTTGTCATTAACAATGTATTTGTGTTCATCATTCCTCATTTTCTGCATATTTTTAAGGAATTTTTCCTAATAAGGGAAAAGTTATCGAGCCACATTTGCTTGTAGCAGATTTTTTTAACAGTCAAGAATAACAATAAAGAACTGGACAATTTATGTTGGAGAAAGCAATGGAATTGTTAGTGGGAATAGGAGAGTGACTATGTGAGTACATTTAGGACAAACATTACCTACAGCCAATATGCCTAGAATTGGCCATAATTGGTTTTTGTGACCAAATTTCTTTTCATTTTGCAAATGGGAATGGCCTTTAAGGTTGAAATCAGAGTGCCACAGGAATATTACTTAACAAGCTTTTAACCTCAACTTTTAGCAAAATTTATATAACTAGCACATTATGTGTTTTACTTAGCTTTCAATGTCACTGCAGTTGGAAAATAAGTTTCGCCTTCTTTCTTCCATGGCCTGCTCTTCCCCAAACAATGCCTGTTTGATTTTTACTGAAGTCAGTCTTGTGAAGATTAATAGCCAGAATCACAAAAACAGTTTGCTAGTTGGGCTCTAGAGTCCAAAATGTTGAGGGAATCAATTGCGTCTGATGGGACTACCAGAAAAGAGAGGAAGAATTGTTCATTAATTAAGCAAGTATTTAATGAGAGTGTAATATGGGCTTATTGAAGCAGATGTCACTAGAACATAAAGGGAAGGCTAAAACAAGGCCTCCACCCTTTCACAATTCAAATCCACTTGAGGAGATGAGATATCAATATCAGAATAACTAAGTGGAAGCAGAGAGTATTTTGGTTGAATGTCAGTGCAATGTATAGGAATTTGGGGTCAAGAAAGACCATGAATTTCCTTCCATGGCTGGAAGGATTTGTAGAGGAGGTAAGACTTTACCCTTAAACTTTACACTTAATAATTTCTTCTTTCCCTTGAGTTTGCCTAAGAATTTTGAATAATTTTTCAAGACCCCTATTAGTCTAACTAAGGACAGAAAAAAATCAACATGGCAGGCCTGCGCGTCAATGAGATTTCTGAAAAAAGGTTAGCCGTCACTGACATGATTATTTTACATTTGCTGAACCCTGTTGATACTCAAACCTCAGGAGAAAAGGTTGTTGTCTTCTGTAGGGTATCCAGAACCAAGCAAAAGTCTGCCTTTGTGACTCTGGGAGTATCATTATATACAGCTGATGCTTTTCCATTTCAGTTTCATCCAGTTATGCCTAGAGCCCAACCAAAGGCATTTTAGGATACCCGGCAGTCTCTTTCCATAGTAGGGAATTAAGATCAGATACTTCTTTTCATTCTTCACAGGAGCCTGTTTCCATGTGAAACTGGGCAGAGTTGAGCCTGCCAAAAGGCATGCTCTCTGGATGTTGAAGAGAAATTTGCAGAAAAAGGAACGCATCAACTCCACAAGATTTCAAAATACGGTGGGCACAGGGAATGGAAATTCTAAGGATGTAGAGAATGAAATATATATGAAAAAAAAAAAAAAAACAGAACAAGGACTTGTCCTGCAGAGGGAATGCCCATGAATTCTCTCATACTCATAGAACAATGAGTGCTGTGTGGAAGGTAACGGTCTCAGTGGTATCTTAGTTCTTAGCTGCGCACCTGCCTTTCATCTTCCTGTGTGGCTTTCTCTCTAGTTCCAGTAAGGAAGCTTTCTAGAGGTTTGAGTTGTTCAGATGTGTGTAATACACATCCTGCATGGTACACTTTATAAGCACTTTTCCTGAAGCAGCAGGTAGCTCTTGTGTCCCTCTTTCCCCCTTCACTAGCAAATCCTATTTCTTTCCTGCAATGTTGTTGGCAAGACCCAGAGAGAGGAGTTTGTCAGGAACTCATCGGGTTTAGCACTGACCAAGCCACTATGAGATGCCTAGTTTAAGGGGCATGGCTGTTTTGGCCAGAATATGCCCTCTCCAGAGCTTCCCACTTTTAGTATTTGCAGTAAGGGATTTCTCAGGCAGTCAGTAAGTTGTTTCCAGTTATGAGAAAATATTAACTGCATCAGTGAAATGAAAAGATGTGGCACTTGGTCAGTAATTTCTTTGTGGCTCAGAATCAACAGTCATCACATTCTCAGCTTTCCATTTCTGGCAGTAAGAATGCAAAGTCTAAAACATAGCTCTGTAAAGTATTTCCATAGACATAACATGGGTGTGTGTCTCTCTCTTCAGATTCCCTCCTACAGAGTGCTCATTTCTTGTTACTTATCCTCTTTTGGATTTTAGCGTATTTGTTTTAAAGGATTGCAAATGAAAACCAACCCCTCCCCATGAATTCACCATAAAAGTCACAGACTTTTTTTAATGGAAGAGATGTTTTTCCTGCAGATTTTCATCTGGTTCACACATTTAAAAAGACTTGCTCAGCATAATTGTCTTTGGGTGGGCCGGTCACATTCAGGGATTCTACAAGTGAAAGGAGGATGCTATATCTGTTCTGAAATAATTTATATTTCAATGTTGCATCAGCTATGCTTAACGAGAAAATGAATGTTTTAGTGCCATTGGTGTGTATAGCTTCTTTCCTGCTCTAAACTAATAATGCTTCTAGACTTTGTAACAAAATTTATCTGCAAAGCAGATGCTTTGTTGTAGAATGGGGAGAGATTCCAAAGTCATTTATTGCTGATAGCAAAGAAAAACAGCGGCTACCTGGCATTTGCAAATTGCGTTAATCCCCTTAATATGGACTAGATGGATTTGGTCATTTAGAGATGATACCATCATATTATGCCATTCTGTATTCCTAGATCAACAGATAATTTAACAATGTTCCTTCTCCTTAAAGCCCTCCTCTCAAGAAAAAATAAGTTCACTAACGCATTTCCCATTTTTTCCAGGAATATTTTGGGAAATATTCTATAAAAATCTGAACAGTTTGTGGGCCTTGAAGTATCCTAAAGATTTTTAGAAGCTGCTAGTTAATACTGGCATGATACCTTTCAGTGATCTGTATCAGAGATTATTAATGAAATGTGATAATGCTAATGAGTCAAAGAAAGCTCAAATTTGTGATGTGGGCAGTTGCACTTGAAATTGATGCACCAATCTTCCCCAGACACTCACACACACATATGGTGCATTTGAGCCAATGGTTAAGAGTTTGAATCCATGCATTAGCCTCGGGTTAATCAAAGACAAAAACTGCTTCTCTTGCCCTTAAATATTCCCCTCAGGCTGCTGCTGAGCAACGTCTGAGGATCCCAAGGGCTGAGGCAGCTAGCTGGGGTAGGGAATCCATTGAGCATTTGTACCACAGGGACTCTGCAAAGAAGTGCAGCTTATAATTCCCAAAGTGAGGGTCCAAGAGAGAAAAGGGAAATAAATAGGTCTCAACTTGAAGCACATTCTAACCAGTCATAGCTCCCTTTGGAGGAAGCCAGCTCAAAATGTCCCTGGGAGTTACTGGAGTTAAGAGTCCAGTGATTACCCCCATGAGAGTACAGCAAACATAAAGGTAAGGTAAAATTTGGGTGACATGCTCTTCCCATGGCCAAGGTCATTTCCCAAATAGGCAATTGAATGGAGACAAGTTTTACAAGTGTGGTCTATGTGTAAATGGGAGATTTACATTTTAGCCTTTAAAAAAATTGTTCCCAGTGGTGATCATCTCAGGAGCCAGACCGAGAGTTGCCAAGCAACAAGAAAAACAAAGGCAAGTTCCAAGAAGTTCATTAAAATCCGCAACTGCAGAGCTTTATTCTAATGTTCTCCACCCTAGTGGAAAAGACAACCCAGTCAAAATTGATGCCTCCTGTCTGTTTCCACCCTCCGCCCTTCCTCCTTTGAGCTCCAAAAGCACACTGGTTACACTGTCAACTTTAGCAGAAAATATATTTTCTCTTATACCATAGTTTTTCGTACATCTATATGTTTCCCAGTTAGATCACTGACTGTTCTAAGGCAGGAACCATGTCTTATTTGTCTTCTTACTACTAGCTTAGTGCCTAAAACAATTCCTATACATAGTAGGTTGACAATAAATTGAATGTTAACTGCATAGTAACAATTTCTGCCTATTGAAGTTTTAGCTTTTCTTTAAGGCTGATTTCAAATGCTCCATCTCTTCAGAAGCCTTTTCTTATCTCTGTTGTGCTGTCATTTATCCTCAAATTCCTACAGCATCTTTTGTACCTCTTTTGTGAAACTTACTTTGTCTTGTATTACAGACATTCTAGTTAGGCCTTACTTTGTTGGGATAAGAATCAGGTTTTACTTGGCTCCATATTCTTGGATACAAAGTCTTGCACACAGGCTTGCTTATTCATTTATTAATAAAACTGAGCATCAACTATGTGGATTCTGTAGGACTGGGCATATAAAGCGAATTAAGTACACATGGCTTTTATTCTCACTGAACTTAAAATCTTGTGGGGAATTTAGACAAGTAAATAGGAAATCAAAGCTCAATGCTTTGATGAAAAGGTATAAAGATCATGGGGTCACTTGACCTAATTCAGGGGATCAGAGAAGACATCCATGAAGAAGTGGTACTCACACAAAGTCCTGAAGAATGAAAAACAATGCATATGCAAAGGCCAGGAACTGGTACATTTAAGGAGCTGAAAGTTCAGAAGTTCTAATGAGCTCAAGTGAAGAATGCTTTCCCTCTAGAAAACTGAAGTGTAGAGGGACAAGACATAAAAAGGGGAAATCCAAGTTCACATGATGGCTAAACTAGCAAGAAGCTCACATATTTTGTCTTCCAGATCAGTTCTTTTTCCACTAAATATTTGTTTCTGTGTTTCTTTCAAGGCCAAGACCTTCTTTCCTCATTAAGTCATGAAAACCTGTTAATGCAGGAAATACATGCATGCAAGCATTTGATGTAGTTTATTTCTCCCTAAGTCATTCATATATTTCTATGCTGTAGTAAAACAGTGTTGCCTCTGATAGTTCATCCTTAAGAAAGAGAAAAACAGAAGTCCAAGTATGTTGGCTGGAACTCTGCTACAGTAAGTTGGCTCTCTACATGTGGGGAACAACCTCACAGTCTGTGAGCACATACCCCTGAATGTGACTTAGGCAAAGCTGATTATTGGATGGAAATCAGCATTTAGAAGGCTTTTGTTTTGCTTATCTACATAGCTTCAATGAGGAAGGAGAAAATGAGACTATAAGTACCATGACCATATAATTTATTATCCATACTAGAACACTTTAAGAATGAAAAAGAGGACTCTTAATAATTATGCAAAGAAAACTGGTGCAAACTGGGACCACCCAGGTAAATTGGGACATATGATTATGCTATCTATAACTAAAACACCTTTACAGATTTACACATTAATGTTCAAGGTTTCCCTTTTCTTTGCCTTTATTCTAGATCATTTTTTATAGAAGATGTTCTGTAAATAGTTGATGTTCAAAGAGTCATCTAGAAAGCAGGAGACCCACTTCACCTTCTCTCATCCCTAGAAAACTGGGTCTTAACATATAATTACAACATTTGTAAATCCTGGCCAACTGCACAATCAATTTTCTTGAGCCTATGTAACTACCTCACAATTTTCTTGAGCTTACATAACTCCCTGACACTGGATCAGCACTGTCCAGTAGAACTCTGCAATGATGGAATGTCATATATGTGCTCTGTCCTACATAGTAGTCACTAGCCACATGAGTCATTGAGAAATGGAAACATGGCCAGAGCAACTGAGAAACTATATTTTAAATTTTGCTTAATTGTTCTTAATTTAAAAATAAGTTTAAATAGCTACATGTGGTTAGCAACTAACATAGTAAACATCTCTAGATCACTGGAAGTAAAAAGAGGCACCAGTTGATATGGCTTGGCTGTGTACCCACCCAAATCTCATCTTGAATTCCCATGTGTTATGTGAGGGACCCAGTAGGAGGTAATTGAATCATGGGGGTAGGTCTTTCCCATGCTGTTCTCAGGATAGTGAATAAGTCTCCTGAGATCTGATGGTTTTAAAAAGGGGAGTTTCCTTGTACAAGCTTTCTTCTCTTGTCTGCTGCTATGTGAGATGTCCCTTTCACCTTCTGCCATGATTGTGAGGCCTCCCCAGCCACATGGAACTGTAAGTCCATTAAATCTCTTTCTCTTGTAAATTGCCAGGTCTCAGGTATGTCTTTACCAGCAGTGTGAAAACAGACTAATACAGTAAATTGGTACTGGTAGAGTGGGGTGCTGCTGTAGATACTCAAAAATGTGGAAGCAACTTTGGAACTGGGTAACAGGCGGAGGTTGGAATAGTTTGGAGGGCTTAGAAGAAGACAGGAAAATGTGGGAAAGTTTGGAACTTCCTAGAGACTCATTGAATGACTTTGCCTGCCCCAAATGCTGATAGCGATATGGACAATAAAGTCCAGGCTAAGGTGGTCCCAAAGAGAAATGAGGAACTTGTTGGGAACTGGAGCAAAGGTGACTCTTGTTATGTTTTAGCAAAGAGACTGGCAGCATTTTGCCCCTGCACAAGAGATTTGTGGAACTTTGAACTTGAGAGAGATGATTTAGGGTATCTGGCAGCAGAAATTTCAAAGCAGCAAAGCATTCAAGAGGCGAGTTGGGTACTGCTAAAGGCATTCAGTTTTAAAAGGGAAACAGAGCATAAAAGTTTGGAAAATTTGCAGCCTGACAATGTGATAGAAAAGAAAATCCCATTTCTAAGAAGAAATCTAAGCAGGCTGCAGAAATTTGCATAAGTAATGAGGAGCTGAATGTTAATCCCCAAGACAATGGGGAAAATGTCTCTAAGGCATGTCAGAGGTCTTCACAGCAGCCCATTCCATTACAGGCCTGGTGGTCTAGGAGGAAAAAGTGGTTTCGTGGGCTGGGCCCAGGGTCCCTGTGCTGTATGCCCCCTAGGGACTTGATGCCCTGTGTCCGAGTTACTCCAGCCATGGCTGAAAGGGGCCAACACAGAGCTCAGGCCACGGCTTCAGAGTGTGCAAGCCTCAAGCCTTGGCAGCTTCCATGTGGTGTTGAGCCTGCCAGTGCATAGAAGTCAAGAATTGGGGGTTCCCAAAGGAACCTCTGCCTGAATTTCAGAGGATGTATGGAAGTGCCTGGATGTCCAGGCAGAAGTTTGCTGCAGGGATGGGGCTCTCATGGAGAACCTCTGCTAGGGCAGTGTCGAAGGGAAATGTGGGGTCAGAGCCCCCACACAGAGTCCCTACTGAAGCACCACCTATGGAGCTGTGAGAAGAGGGCCACAGTCCGCTAGACCCCAGAATGGTAGATCCACTGACAGCTTGCATTGTGAGCCTGGAAAAGCTGCAGACATTCAATACCAGCCCATGAAAGCAGCCAGGAGGGAGGTTGTACCCTGCAAAGCCACAGAGGCAGAGCTGTCCAAGACCATGGGAACCCACCTTTTACATCAGCATGACCTGGATGAGGGACATGGAGTCAAAGGAGATCATTTTGAAGCTTTGAGATTTGAATGCCCCACTGGATTTCAGACTTGTGTGGGGCCTGTAGCCCCTTTGTTTTGGCCAGTTTCTCCCATTTGGAATGGCTGTATTTACCCAATGCTTGTACCCCCATTATATCTAGGAAGTAACTAACTTGCTTTTGATTTTACAGGCTTATAGGTGGAAGGTACTTGCCTTATCTCAGATGAGACTGAACTGTGGACTTTTGAGTTAATGCTGAAATGAGTTAAGACACTGGGGGACTGTCGGGAAGACATGATTGGTTTTGAAATGTGAGGACATGAGATTTGGGAGGGGCTGGGGTGGAATGATGTGGTTTGGCTATGACCCCACCCAAATCTCATCTTGAATTCCCACGTGTGGTGGGAGGGATCCAGTGGGGGGTAATTGAATCATGGGGGCAGGTCTTTCCTGTGCTGTTCTTGGGATAATGATAAGTCTCATGAGATCTGATGGTTTTAAAATGGGGAGTTTCCCTGCATAAGTTCTCTTCTCTTGTCTGCCACCATGTGAGACATGCCTTTCGCCTTCTGTCATGATTGTGAGGCCTCCCCAGCCACGTGGAACTGTAAGTCCATTAAACCTCTTTTGTAAATTGCCCAGTCTCAGGTATGTCTTTATCAGCAGCATGAAAATGGACTAATACACAAGTGAATGTCACTAAGATAAAACCAGAAAAGCTTTCATTTACTTTTTGTCCCATTTAGATGTACACAGAGCTGGGATCCTAGTAGGCCAAGGTCTCAGCCTTTACCTTTGTTTGACTCCACCTCAAGGATCAATTTCATCTCTATTAAATATAGAGAAAGGAAAGAACATAAAATATATATCAAATCAACACCATTTGATTCAAGCAGAACATTGATATGTTAATCCATTTTACTTGAAACACCATAGTAAGTATTTATACTAGTGGGAATAGTAATGAACATAATCACAGGACTTCATTCCATGGTGTACAATGCATTAAAGAAATCCACAGCCTGGCCAACATGGCAAAACTCCATCTCTACTAAAAATACAAAAATAAGGCAGGCATAGTGGTACACACTTGTATTCCCAGCTACTCAGGAGGCTTAGGCAGGAGGATCACTTGAAAACCCAGGAAGCAGAGGTTGCAGTAAGCTGAGATCATGCCACTGCGCACAAGCATGGGTGACAGAGTGAGACTCTGTCTCAAAAAAAAAAAAAATTCAAAATTTCTAAAGAAAGTCCTACTTCTGCCAGAGCCTTCGATAAAGGGATATTAAGGCCCCAAAGCTCTATCTTCAGCATTTTGTATTCCTCTTAATACAAAAAGCATAAGGCCCAAAGCAATTGATATTGGATCTCCTTATCTCATCAAATGTTTCCTTAGTTCTGCCCTCTCATTAAACTATTTGTAACTCCTCTATGGCTCTTATTACTTTCCGTTTTGTATTAGCTGTGTAACTAATACAAAAGAGCAAAAAGTGGACACTGTGGTAGACAGGTATAATTTTACTTCTCCTACTGAAGAGTAAGTACTATAAGGACAAATACAGTTCATATACCTGTATTATATTTTCTACAACGCCAGGCACAGTTCCTTACACACAGTAGATGCTCAGGAAATGTTTGCTTGTTTATTTGGAAACATTTTGTATTAGTACCCCACATTGTGTTAAGAATTAAGTTTCTGGAACCTGAAATGAGATAAAATATAAATTCTTAGGCAACAATGTAAATTCTTATGCAGATAGAGTAACTGAATATAAATTTGAGGGTGTGGTAAGACTGATTTTTTTTCTCTTAGGATTGCAAGCTGATATAATTATATTGGAAAGCAATATAGAAATTTGTATCAAAAGGCTTGGCTGTAATAATTTTGTATTTGAAACTCCATTCCAATTAAGTTATTTTTAGACTATTATATTGAGGTTATGAATTGACATACAAAAAGTTGTACATATTTAACATATACAACTTGATGAGTTTGGAGAGAAGGATACACCTGTGGAGTCATCACCATAATCAATGTCATAAACATATTCATCATCTCCAGAAGTTTCCTCCTACCCTCTTTATCATTATTACTTGTACGTGTGTGATAAGATCACTTAACATAAGATCCACCCTATTAGCAAGTTTTTAAGTATGCAATACAGTATTGTTAACTATAGGCACTATGCTGTACTGCAAATATCTAGGGTTTATCTTGTATATTTATCCTGTACTTACATTTCCACCAATCAGTGTACCTGAAACTTTGTACCCTTGACTAATATACTTCCCCATGACCTCCAGCCCTTGGCAATTATCCTTCTACCCTATGCCTCTATGAGTTTGACTATTTTAGATTTCTCATATGAGTGGTACCATGCAGTATTTGTCCTTTTGTGTCTGGCTTATTTCAATTAGCATAATGTTCTCCAGGTTCATCTATGTTGATGAAAATGACAACATTTCCTTCCTTTTAAAGGCAGAATAATATTCCATTGTTTGTATATGCCACATTTTATTTATCCATTCATCAGTCAATGGACATTTAGGTTGCTTTCATGTCTTGGCTCTTGTGAATAATGCTGAAATGAATGTGGCAGTGCAGATATCCTTTCAATATCTTGATTTTAATTCCTTTGGATATATATTCAGATGTGAGCTTGTTGGATCATCGGTAGTTCTACTTTGAATTTTTAAAGAAACCTCCATACTGTTTTCCATAGTGGCCATTCCAATTTACATTCCCACCAACAGTGTACAAGGGATTCCTTTTCTCCACATCCTTGCCAACACTTACTGTCTTTTGGTTTTGTTTTAAAAATAGCCATCCTAATAGGAATAAAGTGATATCTCATTGTGGTTTTGATTTTTGGTTCCCTGATGATCAGTAATGTAGAGCACCTTTTCATGTACCTGTTAGCTATTTGTGTGTTTTCTTTGGAAAAATGTCTATTCAGCTCCTTAGTCCATTTTTAAATTGGGTTGTGTTTTTGCTATTAAGTTATAGGAGTTCCTTACGCATTGTGGATATTAACCATCTATCAGATATATAGTTTGCAAATATTTTCTTCCAATCCATCCATAGGCTGCATTTTCATTTTGTTGTTTCTTTTGTTGTGCACAAACTTTTTCATTTGGTGTAGTCCTACTTGTTTATCTTTGCTTTTATTGCCTGTTCCTTTGGTATCAAGTCCAAGTAATCATTGCTAAGACAAATTTCATGAAGCTTTTTCCCCAATGTTTTCTTTTTCTTTTTCCCCAATGTTTTTAAAGTTTCGAGTCTTGTATTTAAGTCTTCAATTCATTTTGAGTTAATTTTTGTGTATGATGTATCCACCAATGAAATAATTTAAATACTAGGAAATATATATACAGGATGTTCATCTCTGCCTTGTTTATAGTAGTGAAAAACTGGAAACAACTTAAACATCCAACAAGAATGATTAATAAATCACTGACCAACTAGAAATAGACTATTATACAACTATTTTAGAAGAGGTTTTATTTGTTTAAGAATGTTCACAATATTAAGTAAAAAAAAAAATGAGAGAAAAAAGTTGGGAGGAAATACAGCAGGATACTGAGTGGTCACTTTTGATGGTACAATTAGGATTGATTTTCTCCCTCAGTTTTTCTCTTTTTATTTTTCAAATGTACTTACTGTCAATAATATGAAACCCACATTAGTATGTAATACGTGATTTTGACACTAATTGATTCCTCTATTTAGAGGTAATTCTAACTAGCAGAGACTTAGGACAAAAATCAAACTTTTAGACAGCTAAGCACACCTAGATTAAAGCATGTTTTTTCTTTTCTTTTCTTTTTTTTTTTTTTTTTTTTTTTGAGATGGAGTCTCGCTCTGTCGCCCAGGCTGGAGGGCAGCGACGCGATCTCGGCTCATTGCAAGCTCCGCCTCCCGGGTTCGCGCCTCTCTCCTGCCTCAGCCTCCCGAGTAGCTGGGACTACAGGCGCCGGCCACCACGCCCGGCTACTTTTTTGTATTTTTAGTAGAGACAGGGTTTCACCGTGTTAGCCAGAATGGTCTCGATCTCCTGACCTCGTGATCTGCCTGCCTTGGCTTCCCAAAGTGCTGGGATTACAGGCGTGAGCCACCGCGCCCGGCTGTTTTTCTTTTTGGTAGAGGGCATGAGAGGTAGCTGGCTTGCCACATGCCGATCCAACATCCTGATTTTTCATCAAGAGGCTGAATAGCCAAGATTTTTGTGGCTAGATGAATGAGAATTGGTCAGAGGTGAGTTCCAAACAAAATTATTAAAAATATTCACACAAAAATGTATCTTAATGTTTATACGATTAATTTTTAAATTGATTTTGTAAAAGCATATATTAGTTCTCTTAGGAAAACTATAGTCAATGCAATAGGATTTATTTATAGCCTATAAATATGGCTATATTCATATCATTATGTGAAACATACTCCAGCATAAGTCATATATCTTCATACCTCTCTGTGACAAAACTTCGATTGCTTTTCTGTCCACCAGATTTAAAAAGTGGTCAGTATTTGTGTAGGACATAGGTGAAAAGAAAAAGAAAGTAGCGAGTGGAGAAAGGGAAGTTTGGGAAAGTCCAGATGTAGGTGATGTTGTAGCTCTCTGACAGTCTATTTGGGAGTCAGAATCGGTGTGAGTGCCAAGTTCACTACGCATAGCTTTGCACATAGTAGACAAGTGATAAGTATTAAATGAATCAAAAGCATAGGGGGTTCATAGTTCACCTACTCAGAATATATTCTTTAGAGTTTTTGTTCAGATGGATTCTACCTTTTCTAAAAAGGGGCAATTGAAAGAGTAACAACTAAAAAGGAACTAAATATTGTAGAAAAATCTGAGAAAGGTATAAACACAGTCTTTTCCTGGAGGATTTGCCATTTAAAGCCACAACTGTTTTTAATGCCAAGTATCCTTGGTGGCCAGTGCCTAGTGAAAGTGTAGAAACTACAGAGAGCAGGATTCAAGTGCTCCCTGAGGGCATGGCTTGTAGCTTTCCATTCATTATGGAATCAAGCCTGGAGAGCCAGTCTCCTGTTTGAGCTCATTGGTACTGCTCGCCAGAGAGGGACAGAAGAGGTAAGAGGATCTGAAGAATATAAAATGGAAGATACGTGGATGGTGATAAAATTTAAGGGATTTAGTGATTTACAAATTCATGCCTTATTTGGATATGAAGAAAAAAGCTAGAGAACATAGTTTAGGCCAGTAACTAGCCTAAAGAAAGGAGTAGAATATAAGGTTGAATGAAATTTCCTGTGCAGTGCCCAGGGACTATGAGATATATAATAATTTTCCAGTTCTCTCACAGTTGGTTTTAATATTATCAAAAGGCTCACTCTTTCTTTGCTTTCTCCTGAGTTTTCCTGCACTCATCTCCTAGGTCCCTCAGGGAAATACAATGGTTATTATAGTTATGCCTAACATTTCAAAATCATTTTAACTTAATCAAGCATGTTTGCATGGAAAAGTAAAGGCTGTGGTGCCAGAGAAATTTGAGTCTGGTCCCTACTCCACTACTTTCCAATTGTGTGTTCTTGGGCAGCTCCTCAACCTCTCTGGCCCTCAGCTTCCTTAGGTGGATCAATGCTATCAACTTCTAAGGATTGTTATACACAGTAGCCTAGTACCTGGTGTATAATAACCACATAGTCAAGTTCAGTTGTTACCAAATGCTCTACAGATGTTATGTTTTGGGCTGTTTATTTTCAACTTAATATAGGTTCTTGCCTTCAAAATCAAGGTGAGACCAAAAGGTATGCAAATGCAGTGTAACAAACAAGCCTAGACAATTAAAAAACAAAACAAAAAACCTGAAACAGTAAGACTAACATTGAATAGCAAAGCAATTTAGTGAAGAAAGAGGTTATGAGAGTGAGACACTCTCAAACCTCCTCTTTCTTTTTATGTTAAGTTCCGGGATACATGTGCAGGATGTGCTGGTTTGTTACATAGGTAAACGTGTGCCATGGTGGTTTGCTGCACCTATCAACCCATCCCCTAGGTATTAAGCCCAGCATGCATTAGCTCTTTTTCCTGATGCTCTCTCCCCATTGCCGCTCCTGCCCCCAAGCACCAGTGTGTGTTATTCCCCTCCCTGTGTCCATGTATTCTCATTGTTCAGCTCCCACTTATAAGTGAGAACATGCAGTCAAACTTCCTGTTTCACTTGGACCTCTCTACAATTCTGTGATAGAGGCAGGGGAAGTGATCAACGCATTCAACAAACTGGAAAAAGCAAAGCACAGATGGGTTTCAGCTCCATTACAGCTGCTATAAAATGAAATCATAGGATTAAGAAAATTTTAAAGTTTCTTTTAAGGCTGTAATTCTATTATTCTTTGGCTTTCCTAAAGTAAGCCTACTAGTTAATGTGAGATCTGATACCAGAACTTGCATTTCTTGATTCTCAGCTCAGGACTTTGTGCTAGACTGGGAAGTGTTGGGGACATAAGAGAACCTCGTTTCAAAGAAAAATGAAAATCGCAGCTGGGCAGAAATGCCTTCCTTCCTTTTCTACCAGCAGCATTTTAATACAAGCTTAAAATGTCAATAGAACAGCTTTGGCAATGTTTGCTCAAACATACTCATGCCTGAATAATGATTTCCATCTTCACACATTAGTACTTTCGTTCTTGAAACTGTACCCAGTTCCTGCATACTTACTGCTGCTTGATCAGTTGAAACTCTTCCATACTTAAGCCTTTCCTCATGCCAGAAAAACCACAGCTTTCCACCTCTTAGACTTACTTCATTTCTTTTGAGTTGTTTACTCCATTATTACAAAAAGCCAATCATGCTTTGCAAGATAAATATTTACTCTCAGAGTTCCACTCTTCTTTCAGAAGACAAAATAGACACCTTAGAAGAAGAGCAAATAATGCATGTAGAATACTAACAGTGGAAGCCACATATTTCTATTTGTGGGCACATAAGTGCATATATGCCTCTGGTGTGCTTTGTGGTTGACTTCTTTAGACTCCAATTTGATCTGAAGTCCAAAGTAGCCTCAGCTCTCTGAAGACACTGGGACCTTATTTTGTTTGAAGAGACAATGCCATGGCAATGTGGTGTTTGCCTGGTTACAAGGACTTCCACAGAGGCCACATATTCCTGGCAAGATGTTAGCGGGTGCTGAATTTGAAATAACTATAGCATCTCTACAATTTGATCCTGCATGCTTTTATTCTATGAATCTGGTTATATATAGTAAATCCCTATTATGTGAATAAGAGGGAACTATACTTGACTAACTGTTTAGAATGCTAGATAAATTACATTTGCAATAACAGGTCGCTTTTATATGTGCCCAGTCATCTTTTTAACTCATTTCCTGTTTAGAAAAAAAAAACTGCAGCTTGCTGCCCATGCTCATTTAATTTTACATAAACATGCTCTTTGAGGCTGAAGCAAATCTGACTGATTTTCAATATAAAAATAAAATATAGAAACTGTTCTTGAAGTTATTTCTAAATAGAACTTGTCTCTAATCCTAATGCAACAGAAATGTATATGATGTTATAAGGATTAGAGACAAGAGTATTCTCAGGGCAAATGGGAATGGGTTAAAAATCTACAACTTCATTATATTTATTAGATTATAAGAACCTTGATGTGTGGAACTTGATCTTATTGCTCTCATCTGGCACCTGGCCTAGAAATTGGTACAGAAGAGCTACTACATTGATATGTGATTCACATAGGTGTTGAGAGTACTATGACATACAATAGCAGATTCTGTACTGTGGAAATACTAGAGGCCTCCAAGGTAGTGCTTGGGATTCAGGTTCCTTTACTTACCAACTTTGCAACCTGACCAAGTCATTAATTTCCTCCTATCTAAAGTTGTGATATAATAACATCCTCAAAGTGTTACTGTGAAGAATTATTGTGAGGTTAAATGAAATTATGCATGGATGTGCCTAGCACAGTACTTGACACATAATAGGTGCTCAATGTGTTAAATCTAAACTTATTGAATTAAAAAGAACATACTGAAGAATGGGCATGAGACGTTTCATGAGGATGAAAGTGCAGTTGAAAGAAGTAAAGGAGAATGGGGTTTTGTAGTCTGCATGAAGGAGACTGGCAGTATCTCAGAGGTAAATGAAGACTGAAAGAAAAAGAAAAGAAGAGGGCAACCTTTAGTCCCAATGAGGGGTTGCAGGAATTTTAAGGAGTCTAGGAATTTTCATGCTTGGTTAAACTATTTTCTGTGGGACAAATTAATAGACTAATACTTATGAAAGTATATGGAAGCTATTTTGATTAATAAGCAGAATACATTTAAAAGTATTGTATTTCTGAATCTGTGTTAGCTTTTTATCATTATATATTTTTTAATCAAAGGGCACTAAAAAGTAAATCTACTATTTATACAAGGATCCAGGTTTTGATGTTCAAAATGAGTTGTAATACTGGGTTGGAAACCGCTAGTTTAGACTGATAGCAATTGAGGGACTGACTATAAAACCCAATATAAGACCTGTCATGCTGGCCCAGGAAAATCCTTGGATCAAGTTATGAGAGTCAGTGTGCTTCCCAATAAATCCAATAACAATTTTATAACAACATGCACTAATTCTATGTTAACTTTACATAATTATATAGGAAATTTAAAAATTCTCCCATACCAGCAATGTGAAAACGGTGTCACATCATTATTATAACACATAGCAAACACACACAGAGCCACATGTGGAACTGAGACCAAAAATAGTTTTTAAGACAGAGAAAAAATGGAAACTTCAGGCAAACTGTGGTCTAAGAGTGAAGTAATTAGAAAATAGAGATGTTGAAAAGCCCAGAATTCTGGAAAAAAAAAAAAAATCTCTCTTTAAAGCAGATGATTCTCTGTGTCTCTGTCTTATACAGACATAGCTCAGCTAGTTCCTCTGAGCTAAAAGGTTGTTTGTTTATTTTGCACAAGTTCTAGTAGGTCACAGTGGGAGTTACTGGTCTTACAGTTAGAGCAGACATTTGGGAGCCAAAAGCTATGGGCTCTATTATCATGTATAATGCTGTTACTGACAACCTTTTCTCCATTCCCTTAGTTTATCCATTAGTTAGATATGGAAAAGAATTGCTGCCTCTCAAAATGTTAAGCTTCTTTAATGAAGATGTGTTTGTATGCTACCAGGGAGGGAATAGTGCTCATAAATTATAGGGGAATGTTAACATTAATTTGTTTCCTGTTGTTCAACTATATATTAATTTACTATTAAGTATAGGGTTGGGGGTAAATGTCAGGAATATAGCACTCTGCAAGGATGATTGATAGGTGGCAGAGTCCACAATTATTCTGCTAGTCATAGGTGGTCCAAGAACTTCAGGGCCAAGAATAAATGGACATTTGTAGGAGGTTCACTTGAACTCCAAAGGAACTAGATGGGAGGCTAAGGAAAAGGAGATGAAGTCAAGGAGATGAAGTCAAGGACTGGCTGCATTTGCCATAAGAAAATACAAAACACTCAATACGTAACTTAGGCAAAGTCAGCATTGAGACTGTCTTCATTATGTCTTCTTTCTCCGTTGCCTCAAATGCTTATTGAAATCTTACTATCTCTCAAGCTTTGTGCTGGATTTTAGATTACAAGACTGAATAAGATAGACATGACCTCCTTCCTCCTGGACCTGACAATTGTTCCTTCAAATCACTTCCACACATGCATTGCCTGGGGACTGGGGACTGGGGTCTGGATCCCATGGCCAGACCAAACCCCAAAGGTGGGTACTGGAGCATCCTTAAATTGGGACAGATATTCACACTGCAAAGGTTTGAAGAAGCAGGAGCTCTTGAAAGGTAGGACTGATCTGTAGCTCTGTAGGACAATGGACCAATGCTATTAAATGGGATCTGACCATGAGGGTACCTCTTGAGAATAAGTTGACTTTTTTCTTATTTTCTCTTGGACTATGGTTACCAGTATATTTAGCCAAGTGTTTTTGTTATTGTTTTTATTTTATTTGCATTTTTAATTTCCCTCATATAATAGAGTATCTACCACCAACTCTTCAGAAAAATCTAATACATCAGGATAGCTTTACCTGATACCATTGCAAGGAATAAATGTATGAAGTTTAAAAAAAAAGTGTGGCCTGCCTTACATCCACCCCTCTGCTGAAACCCAGGCAGGACTTTGAGGAGACTGTACCCAGGTATTCTGGGAGGCAGCCAGCAGTAAGGGAGGCTTTTCCTTGATGGAGTTTGGAAAGAAGAGGAGACTCAGGCAATGCATGAAAAACAACTTCCAGAAGCCTGAGAGGCAAAACCTTCCTTCTCCTAACAGTCTAGGGAAATTAAGCTTTTAAGAGCATGTTTGTAGGAAGGCTGATGCTCGCCTTACATGTGCTAATTAGAAGGGGAAATCTATGGAGACTCAGTGAAAGGTGTATTGAGAGGAAGGGTGGAAACTTGAGAAAAGCGAAAAAAGTGTGAAATATGTGAGGGGGAGGATGGGACAGAGGGTTGATGAAGAAACATATACTGTGTTCAAAGTTCAGTTAAGATGGTTTAGTGTCCATTTGGTTGTCTTATTTTCTCCAGCAGATCATCTGAAGATTTAGAAATGGGCAACAGTAGGGTTCATCTACCTCTGGTATTTTGCCAGGCAGGTACAACAGAAAAACGAGATAGGAAAGATAAGGGCATTGAAAAGAAGGAGGAAGTGATGGGCCATAGAATGTCAATCTGGAGAGGAAGAAATGAAGACAGACAGGAACTGAGAGGAAGATACAAAGTAAAGAATCTATGAATTGGAAGATCTCAATGAGGACAAAGAATGATAGGTTGAGAGTTATCTGATTAAAGGTTATGCAGAGAGACTGACGTTTGAAAAAATGTTTTTGGAGTTGGAGCAATTCCAGACAATGACATGTTCCAGGGTGTGTCTATGGGAATGACTGGCTGATGTGGAGGAGGTCCATGGAAGTTAGTAAGTCAAGGCAGTAAGTGACCAGAGTATCAAATAAGGATATGATGTCATCCTGAAAATGGGTGGATGTTGGACAGACAGGAAGACTCTGAGGGTGTTGAAGTTTTTATAAATCAAAAGCAGGGTTGAAGAGAGGTCAGTACCTAACAGCAAGCAGAAGGTGTTGAACAGTAGCATTGTTCAATGGAACAATTTCCACAGAAGCTGGGAAACTTTATACGAGAGGGAAGATAAGAAATAATCTGAAACTGACAGAGTGGAAAAAGCATAGAGTTTTCATTTACTAATAGAAACCACAGAACTGGTAAGGCTGGATATCGGGGGAAATTCAGCCAGATATCGGGCAAAATTCACCCCCGATATTTCACGTAGGTTCTTTTCTATATTACCTAAATGTCGGCCGGCCTGAGAAATAAAGGGAAAGAGTACAAAAGAGAAATTTTAAAGCTGGGTGTCTAGGGAAGACATCACATGTTGGCAGGTTCCGTGATGCCCACTGAGCCGCAAAACCAGCAAGTTTTTATTAGTGATTTTCAAAAGGGGAGGGAGTGTACGAACAGGGTGTGGGTCACAGAGATCACGTGCTTCACAAGGTAATAGAATATCACAAGGCAAATGGAGGCAGGGCAAGATCACAGGACCACACGACCAGGGTGAAATTAAAATTGCTAATGAAGTTTTGGGCATGCATTATCATTGATAACATCTTATCAGGAGACAGGGTTTGAGAGCAGATAGCCGGTCTGAGCAAAATTTATTAGGCGGGAATTTCCTTGTCCTAATAAGCCTGGGAGCGCTACGGGAGACTGGGGCTTATTTCATCCCTACAGCTCGACCATAGAAGACGGTCACCCACCGAAGCGGCCATTTTAGAGGCCTACCCTCAGGGACGCATTCTCTTTCTCAGGGATGTTCCTTGCTGAGAAAAAGAATTCAGCAGTATTTCTCCCATTTGCTTTTGAAAGACGAGAAATATGGCTCTGTTCCACCTGGCTCACTGGCTGTCAGAGTTTCAGGTTATCTCTCTTGTTCCCTGAACATTGCTGTTATCCTGTTCTTTTTTCAGGGTGCCCAGATTTCATATTGTTCAAACACACATGCTCTACAATTTGTGCAGTTAACGCAATCATCACAGGGTCCTGAGGCGACATACATCCTCCTCAGTTTACGAGATGACAGGATTAAGAGATTAAAGTAAAGACAGGCATAGGAAATCACAAGGGTATTGATTGGGGGAAGTGATAAGTGTCCATGAAATCTTCACAATTTATGTTCAGAGATTGCAGTAAAGACAAGCGTATGAAATTATAAAAGTATTAATTTGGGGAACTAATAAATGTCCATGAAATCTTCACAATTTATGTTCTTCTGCCATGGCTTCAGCTGGTCCCTCCATTTGGGGTTCCTGACTTCCCGCAATAGCTGGATTGGTATTTTTTAACCATTTCTTTTATTTTAAATGGAATTTAAATAGAATTTAAATTTTAAATGGAAAATGAACTATAATCTGGTAAATGGCATGTAGTTTGTTACCTTGCTTGCATATTTTGTCTTATTTTCTGCCCTTTGAGTTTATGTTAGTCTTAGGCTCTACATCATTCTTCTCTGTGCCTGATAGAATGGTTTGTTTGTACCGCCCTGCAATATATTTAATATTATGATGGGACATATTATGTACCATGCCCAGATCCTATGACTCACAATTAATAGGAAAGATTGAGACATTATTCATTCATTTATAGCTAAGTGACGTGTTATTTTATTGTTTTATTTATTTTATTATAAGCCCATAAGATGATGGCTATTATGTACATAACACCTAGACCAAGATTGCTAATCAAAGGAAAGGGAACTAAACTAAATCTCTGTTCTTGGCAGCGTCACTCATTGTCCATTCATTCATATGTTTATTGACTCTATCTTATATGTCATGCACTGTATTAGTTGAGCGGTAATATGACTCATTCCTAAGCTTTGTCCTTGAGAGGCCATGGTCTAGTGGCAAAAACAAATAATTACAGATCTTTGTTAAATGTTGTAATAGAATATTGTTCAAGGTGTGTGGGAAGGTTACGGAAGACTTCCTGAAGCTGATAATAGTTAATCTCCATCCTGAAGTAAAATGAGTTAGGCAGGTATGTAAATAAATCTCATCTTAGGTAAAGGGCAAAGCAGCTGAGGTGGAAAGGCTGGAGCCTAGGCAAGCAATGCACATCAAGTTCTGGAAGCAGCATGCAGACTGCCAGTTTGCACCCTCCACACATCGTATCTGCTTATCCTGAAATTACACTGGACTTTGTGGATCCTTCGCAGTAGAAAAGGCTTCACTAAGAAACACTGAAACATATTCAGATTTCAGCTGCTAAATTAAAACTACTGACATTTCTCAAAGAATCTGGTTTGTCCATTAAGTGCAAGCTGATATCATCACAGAAATTTTTTATCTTGGGAGCACCTTTTGGAAACTTAGACTACAGTTACGTATTTGAAATAGCGAAAACCTTTGTCAAACAGCCCTTCAATCAGATGCAAAACCATTAGTGCTTTGTGCGCACATTGGGCAAATGTGATCCTTCAGGATTGGCTGCTCTCGAGAAAGAAAACTCTCTATGGGCCACCACACCCCACTACTTTATCCATGGGGAAGCAGCAGTATCAAATGGCCAATGGTCCTAGTTCCTGGCACAAAGTAGAAGCATGATAAACATTAGTGATTAAACATATTAAACATGGAAAACATATAAAATTAGTGATTAAAAATTAGTCTAAATCTATGTCTTACCAGGTGGATTGTTATCTCCAGCAAACCCTGGGCCTTGAATTCACTTTTTGTCAAGGAATTTTATTAAGAAACATGAGTCAAATCTGAATATTTTTAAAAATATAAATTACAAGTTAATTGGCTTTGCAAAAGACATATGTTGATGTACTTTGTTGCATTTTAGGTAGCATTTTGGTTAAGAAGAGCCCCCTCTTTAAGCCATTTAAGAGGGAAAAGCTGATTCACAGTTTGCCTTATTTGCTAGGTATTTCTATCCCAGGGGCAAAGAAGATTATTCAACATATACTTCTGTTCTCTATTTTGACATATCCAGTTTTTCCAAAGTTCCTAGCCAGATGCTAAATTCATATAGGCTGATAAAGGAGTCTCTGTTCTTAAGATGATAATAGAGAGCATTTCATGAAATGGTTAAGCAGTAACACATATACATAGTATATGTATATATATATATAGTGACTTCTGTTGAAAAAATGGTAAGTGACTATTCATATTTATTTCCACTCTTTCTCAAAATGCCACTAAAATTACAGTGTCATTTTAACTAAAATTAAAAATAATTTTTTAAAGGCATAAAAACACAAAAGAATAAATGGCAGAGGAGATGCAGAAAGGTGTTTGAATTGTTACCGATTTAGCAGAAAGTAGAAAGTTAAAACCTTCCTGCCTGTAGCCAGTCTGTTTATGCTGCAGAACCCCAGAAAGGCTCAGAAATTGGAGGCACAAAGAACCTTTGGAGATGAGGAATTAAACTGAAAATAGGAGGATCAGTTGAAAGTGTATATAAAGTCGACAGACCTGAAGGACCCTTCTCATATGCAGAGCATTTAGGAGACTATTATCATGCTTTTACTTTGTGCCAGGAACTAGGACCATTGGCCATTTGATACAGCTGCTTCTCTATGGATAAAGTAGTGGGGTGGGGTGTGGTGACCCATAGGAAGCTTTCTTTCTCGAGAGGAGCCAATCCTGAAGGATCCCAGTTGCTCAATGTGCGCACAAAGCACTAATGGTTTTGCTTCTAATTGAAGTGCTGTTTGACAAAGAAGGTTTTTGCCATTTCTCCTATTCAGAGAGGAGGCAAGGGGCATTAAATGGAAAAATCAAAATCAGAGTAGTTCTCAACTCTAGGAAAACTGACAGTGAAAGAAGAAGGGTAGGAAAGACAAACATTGAATGGTGAGACCCGTAACTCCCCGGTGAGACTAAGATCCCAGAATGTTGGTAGCCAGGCTTATACCTCTCTGTTCCATTCCAGGTGAGACTTCAGAGGACTTCTTTTTAGGGAAATGAATGAGACTAAGAGAAAATACTTTCAGATGCTAACATATGGGGTTGTTTCCCACACTGTCAAGTTCCCAACCCAATAACCCTACACTGAAGCCAACCAGGAAACACACACAGTTTACAACTAGCTTTTTGGAGTCTCATTTGTAAATATTGAAGGAAACATTATGGATCATAAGACGCTTGAGGAGGCCTCCAACATGAAATACAGAGAACAAAACTAACAAACACGGACAAAAAGAAACTCGGAAGACAGACAATGCAAACAGAAAAAGAAAACAAACCACCATCAAAACAAAGCAAAATCCTGTATATTTAATATCATCACATATAAAAGAAGATATTATATACGTTAAATGAGTAAATAATGCTGGTTAAAAACATTCAGAGAATAAGTAAGAGTTCATGGAAATTACAAATATTATAGCAATAATAAAAGTTCAACAGAAGCACTGGATAAAAGTTGAGAAATTTTAAGAAAATATAACAAGATGAGAAACAAAAATAGAAAAGATACAAGGTTTAGAGAACTAATAGGAGTTCTAAGATTAACAGTCTGACTAATAAGAGTTCTAAAAAGAGTATACTGAAAAAAATTATCAAAATAATAATATAATAATAGTTTCCAAAATTGGAAGGCACAAATTTCTAGACTGAATGGTTCAGCATAGTGAATGGAAACAGACTAACAAAAGGCACATTGTGATTAAAATTTCGGAGTTCCAAGTTTAGAGACAAAACCATAACTTTCAATAGAATAAAAGTGGATCAAACATAAAGAATTAAGCATCAGAATGACATTAATATTCTGAAAGTAATTCTGAAATTAGATGTCAATGGAGAAATGCCTTCAAAATCCTAAGGAAAATGGTTTCAACTTAGATTTTAAGACCTAGACAAACTATCAATCAAGTTTGTGGGCAGAATAAAGCCTTTTCAAAATTTAAAAAAATCTAAAAAAGAAAATTACCTCCTCATGCCCCTTTTTTTCCAGGAAGCTATTGGAGAATACACACCTTCGAAATGCGGAGAAATATAAGAAAAGGAAGACAAGAGTTCAAGAAGCCAGGCATCCAACAATAATAACTAAAGAGGCAAGGTAATTCTCAGGATGATGTAACAGAAAGTCCAGATTGGCGAATGACAATGAAGAACTACAAGAGGTTTGTACTCTGAAAAGAAGAAGGAAAAAAGTGGAACTCACAGTTTGTCTAAAGTTTTTGACCATGTTTCAAGGAAGTATATGGTTCTGTGCAAAGTTAGCAAAAGGTACATTAAAAAAATGAGAAAACAACAAAATCAGGCAATTACCAACTAAAAGTATAAAGAATTTGGTACAAAAAAGGAAATTAATAATACACTACATGCTAACTTGTTAACAATTTTTACATAGTACCAATACGATAAATACAATGTTAATTTCAAACTGCAATTAATTATGCTGGAAGGATGTGGGAGTGTTAAGAGAGTTAAATTATAGTCTTCATAACAGGAAGTCAACAGATAATACCTACTGAATATTTCTACTTTTTGGAGGGATGTTGGGTTGGGGAACTACTGTTTCATTTCCTGAAAGTACTATTTGGCTTTTTAAATTGCCTGTGCACATGCATATGCATACATAGTCTAAAGTTAAATTTTTAAAACCACATATAAAAGCCATGTGGGAAAAGAATTATTGTGAATGCTTAGTAAAAGAATGTATGCACAGCACATAATACAATGTTGATACATCATAGAGTATTAATAAAGTCCCCAAGATTTGCCCGCTTGGGATAGTCTTATTAACAAAAGTTAATCTTGTTAATAAAACAGTCAACAAATATATAAATCTTTACTCATCAGTCCCTAGTAAAATTTTCCAACTGTTGTGGAAGATGTAAAGAAATATGAAACATAAGCCTTACATTAAAATACCTTCTAATAAGTTATGGCAGTTAATATTTAATTGGTGTTATATGTACAGTAGGCACTGTCCCAAGTTCTTTACATATTATCTCTTTTAATTCTATGAGATAGACATTATTATCTCCATTTTATTATATAAATGAGGAAACTGAGGCACACTAAAATGAAGTAACTTGTCCAGGTCATGGAGCTCATAAGAGAGGGAGGTAGGATTCCAGTCCAAGCAGAAGGCATGGGAGTCTCAAATTGCTTTATAATCTAATTGAGGGGAAGAAGAAACAGAGCTAAACAACCTTATATGATTTAAGGAGGAGTTCAACATAATACTGGAAGAGATGTCACAAACAAATGCAAGCATACTTTAGGGGAAATCGCTGTATCACACTAGGAGATCAGAAGAGAGTGCAAACCCTTCAGACTGATAGCCAAGGAAGCATTTAATTGGACCAGCTGGCTGGGGAGGGCATTCCTTGTAAGTGAATCAACACGCAGAGGTGGTAACCATAGCATGCCAGGGATCAGCGAGGAAGGTAATTTGACTAGAGCATAGCACATTTTGTTCATCCACAAATAAAACCTGTGAGATCAAAGCAGGAAAGGCCTAATAACAAATTATAAACGGCCTTGAAAGCAGACTAAGAAGCTTGGACTTTATTTTGTGAAAACGGGAAGTGATTGCTGAGCATGTGCACTTAATCTGGACATTGTACATGTAATCAACTGACAGGAAGAGAACAAGTAACGGCTTATTGTGGCAGTCTGGATAAGATTTATCAAAATCTCAAACTAGCCTGGGGTAAGTGAGAGTGGAATTGGCTGGATCCTGGATGAGAAGTCCCACAAGGACTTACAGAAACAATTTGCATTTTATCTTCCTACCAAGGAGAAAAGTTTTTCAAACTACAAAGGCTAGATATAATTAAAAGGGAATTAAATTTCAAAAAGTTCAAGTAAGAGTATCTGCTTTGAAAAAATGAGTTTCTAGGTTTCAACAAGTTACAACATAGCATAATCAAATACTTAACTATTATGATTATGAATTGGCTGGCAGGATTTCTTTTAAAATAAAAGTAAAGCTTTCTAGATGTAACAATAAAGCATGCTCAATATGGAAAAAATATACAAAGAAAAAAATCAGCAAACTTATTCACATACCCTTAGTTTGGTTATTTTTTTTCAGTCTTTTCTATGAATAACTTTGTTTCCATGTTAATACAAAGTTACAATTGATCATCATATTATATATAGAAGATATAGTTTTCTTCTTGCTTACACATTTTAATAAAACATTTTTCAGTCTTTTCTTTGAATAACTTTGTTTCCATGTTAATACACAGTTACAATTGAATTTTCTTCTTGCTTAAACTTTTTTTTTTTTTTTTTTTTGAGACGGGGTCTCACTCTATCACCCAGGCTGGAGTGCAGTGGCCCGATCTCGGCTCACTGAAAACTCCGCCTCGCAGGTTCATGCTATTCTCCTGCCTCAGCCTCCCGAGTAGCTGGGACTACAGGCGCCCACCACAACACCCACCTAATTTTTTTGTATTTTTAGTAGACATGGGGTTTCACCGTGTTATCCAGGATGGTCTCGATCTCCTGACCTTGTGATCCGCCCACCTCGGCCTCCCAAAGTGCTGGGATTACAGGCGTGAGCCACCACACCTGGCCTTGCTTAAACATTTTAATAAAACATTTCATATTCCATTACAAATTTATTTGTATACATAACTAATAATTGCATAATACTTAATAATGTGTATATATGTACTAAAAGGTTTTTAACCATTCCTGTGTAGTTGGATATTTAAGCACATTCTAAATATCTGTTTACATAAGCCTAATATCTCTTTGCTCAAAATCAATTTTCTGTATTGTGGATTACCTCCTCAGGCCGGTTTTCCAGCTAAAAATCTTAAGAAAAACAATGGAGAATGAAAGAAGTAAACAGTTTAAACATAACTTCTATTTAAGAGGGCATGAAATGGTTAAATTGCAAAACCTTAGTAAGTCACCAGAGTGATTATTTTTAACCACACTGTCCCTGAAGGACAACTGATAATGATATATGGGAAGTAACTATAGTGCAGAAAATATCTAAGCAGGCATAACAAGTGTTTAGTAATTAACATCAGAATGACATTATAGTTTTTATTATTATTAATTTTCCAGCCAGAGTCTCACTCTGTCACCCAGGCTGAAGTGCAGTGGTGTAATCTCGACTCACGGAAACCTCTGCCTCCCAGGTTCAAGCGATTCTCCTGCCTCAGCCTCCTGAGTAGCTGGGACTACAGGCGCCCGCTACCATGCCCAGCTAATTTTTGTATTTTTAGTAGAGATGGTGTTTTACCATATTGGCCAGGCTGGTCTCGAACTCCTGACCTCATGATCTGCCCTCCTCGGCCTCCCAAAGTGCTGGGATTACAGGCATGAGCCACCGCGCCTGGCCGCAGAATGACATTATAGTTACATCTACACTTGAATGTATTTTATATTGCATTTAAATTTATTTACATGTATTTTAACTTAACTGGTAAAATAGACTTAACTGGTAAAATTCTGAAGCATGGGTATAATTATTCTCTTAATGCACCTTATTCTTTTAAATTTCTGAATTAATGGAATCTGTAGACATTATTACAAAGATATATCTGAGCCAGTTATATTACTGAAATCACCTTTGCAAAAATTATGACAGTGAGAAAAATATGACATAGGAAAATTATGACAGTAAAGGAAATCTGACCTAACCAAATCCATCTTGGTTCTAAACTCCAAGCTGTCCTTGTTCATTCCTGGGTACAGACTGAACTAACTTTGAGAGGAATTTAGCTCACGGTTTAACTTTGAAACAAAGATGATAACAGCCTTCCCCAAAACAAATCCCCTCCTTGTTTGGGGACCAGATTGCCTTTGTAAAACTAACAAAATTACCCACAAGATTAGGAATTATGGAGTCATGCAACCAGAGATCACAAGATTCCTAAGCACAATTGCTCTGATAGATAACATTACTGTTGTAAAACCTAAGACTGGTGTTCGAAGCATTTTTCAGACCCTGCATTCTGATAGACCAGCTGGTGCCACCCAGACTGGTAAACTGGCTCATCTGGTTTTGTGGCCCCCACCCAGAACTGACTTAATGCAAGAGGACAGCTTGGACTCCCTGTGATTCCATCCCTGACCCAATTTATCACCATTCCCCATTCCCTAGCTCCCTACCCGCCAAACTGTCTTACAAAAATCCTAGCCTCTGAATTTTTGGGGAGGCTGATTTGAGTAACAATAAAACTCCAGTCTCCCATTTAGCCAGCTCTACATGTATTAAACTTTGTCTATTGTAATTCCCATCTGGATAAATCAGCTCCATCTGGACAGTGGGCAAGAAGAATCTGTTGGGCAGTTACATTACCCACTGACAAGAAGAATCTGTTGGGCAATTACATTACCCACTGACAAAGTAAAAAGCCGGTGCTTGGAGTGAGCAGACCAAAAACACAACACCCTTTAAAATGCTTGCAGGGATCTGCTTTTTATTTTGTAGTTTATTGTGAAGTGTGGGTGGTGTGATGGGCCAAGCACAAAACCTGCAGACAGTTGATGATGTGGGTTCATGCTTTACCCTGATTATTATTAGGTGTACGACTTTGGATTTGTTAGAGAATCACTGAAATTCATTTAGAGGTTAATAATAACACCTATCTCACAGAGTGGATCTGAGAATTAAGTGAGATATTAGTGAAAAACACCCCAGAGATGATAAGTCCTACATTCATCTAAATTGTTGCTGTCATTATTTCTGTCTGCCACATTATCCTGGCACAAGATTTAGTGGGGATTCATTGAGCAGGTGAGAGGTGATGTGGAAAAGATCCATAAAATTACCTCATTAGCTCTGAGAACCTATCACTAGCTCTTCAGATGGAGCAGTGAGAACAGTCTGGGATCAAACAGTATGGAGAAAAGAATCTCCTTGGTTCTCCTTTCATGGGAAATTGCATCAGAAGTTCCTGTGGATGGCTTGGTAATTGGTGAGCATTCTGATTCAACACTGTGTCTCTCAGAATATAGTAAACAACCAAGGTTACACTATCCACATCAAATGATTAATGCAATATGCTTATAATTGTTTTGTGATTTTGCCAATTTTCTCATATATATAACAACTCAGTGTTTTGTAAGTCAGCAAAGCCCATTGATATTGTTCTTTATGGGCTCAAATTATTTCACATCCATGGTTAACACTACTTCAAACTGATTGACAAAATTAGGGGGCAAAACAAGAAAAGGTGTATTTGGTTGTGCTATTCTTGACACATAACCCAGTTGATTCACTGTTGCCAAAGCCCACCAACTCCACATCTGAGACCTTTGATTCCATTTTATGATTTTTAATCAACTTCATTGAGGTATAATTTACATAAAACAAATGGAAACATTCAAATTATCCAGTTTCATGAGTCTTGACAAATGTATACACCATGTAACCACTACCCCAATAAATATATAGAACATTTTCCCCCAAAAGTTCCCTTTTGCCATTTTGCAGTAAATTCTCCTACCCTCTTGCACTCCCCACTCCCGATAGTCATTACTTTGATTGCTATCATCATAAGTTGATTTTGCTTGTTCTGGAACTTCATATAAATGAAATCACATAATATCCACTCTATGTGCCTAGTTTCCTCTGCTCAGCAAGTTTTTGAAATTCATCCCTATTGTGTGTATCATTAATTTGTTCCTTTTTAATGTGAAGTAGTATTCATTGTATGGAAGTGCCACAATTTGTTTAACCATTCAGCTACTTATGAATTGTTTCCAGCTTGTAGCTGTTATAAATAAAGCTTCTATAAACATTTATGTACAAATCTTTGTAGACATTTTTATTTTTCCTGGGTCCATACTTGGAAATATAAGGTCATATGGTGTCTGTTATGTAAGAAGTTACTGAAGTATTTTCTAAATTGGTTCTTTTCCATGCAAACCTGACACACACACAAACAAACCCTGACATAATTATTATAGACCTTTGGGCTAATGGACTAAGTGACATCAAAATGAGGCCACATGCTCTGGAAACATGAGGGGGAAAGGATGTCACAGAAGTAGTAGAGGAGGTGGTATCAGATGGGGGACTTGAGAAAACAGAAGTGTTTTCAACAAAACCTGCAATTATTGTTTGTCTGAAGTAAATTACCTTCTTCATAGCAGAACATTTGGCTATATGAGAAAGTACTATTTATCCTAGAGAAATGATCATCATATACGTAAATGGATTTTATTTGACATCTGAAAGAACAGTGCTAGGAAAATACTCACCGATGAACACTTTGAGAAAGATCGAGGAACCCTTTAGTCTTCATTATGCACCAACAAATAAAAGGTAACACATAGAGTGGACGGAGCATAATTTTAAATCTCCCCAGAACTGGGTTCAAATTTTGCTTGGCTTTGCCATCTGTATTGTTTTATCCAATCATTTCCCCCTCTGAACCTGTCCCAACATGTGCAATTGTAAGTAATAATAGTTTACTCATGGCACTGCTGGATGGTTAACCAAGGTTAAGTCTCAAAGTGAGAGTATCAATGGAAGGTGATCCCTTCAATGTGAATTTCTTCTTTCTTCCCTCCTTACCCTTGTGCAATTCTAGTAAGCTTAAATTGTAAATCTGCTTAACTTGCAAGCTGTTAAATCAAGGGAAACAAACTGCAGATGGGACTACATTGGAGGTAAAGAATCCAATGTTTATACAACTCTGAATCTTGGTAAATGACCTAATCTTTGCTAAAGGAAAAATACTACTGGGTGGGGAAAGAATAAGGAAAACAACTAAATGATCTCCACATTGCTAATACATGAGAATTTCATATTGCTTTTACAGAATTTTAAAACTGTATGTCATGACATGGCTGTATTTATAGATTTCATGAAAAGTGGCCAAGTCTTGTTATAGGAAACATTCATTCATGTCATCACCCATGATCATTCATTATTGTTAATATTTATTGAGTACTGTGTGCCAAGCAATGGGCCAAATGCTTTACATACATTATTTCCTTTATTCCTCACAAAACCTCTATGAGGTAATATCATTACACCTGTTTTATAAGTGAGAAATTTGTGTTTCAGAGCGGTTGGGTGCTGGACCACACTCTCACATGCACACACACTCTCGCATGCTCACACACATTCATACATGCACATACACTCTCACATGCTCATACACATTCATATACATGCACACACATGCTCACACAGGCTTTCATACACACACATGTTCACACACATTCATACATGCACACACATGCACACTCATTCATACATGCACACACGTGCCCAGACTTTCATACACACATACATGCGTGCACACATTCATACATGCACACACTCTCACATGCTCACACACATTCATACATGCACACTCATGCTCACACATATACATGCACACACACTCACATGCTCACATTCATACATGCACACACGCTCTCACATGCTCACATTCATACATGCACACACGTTCTCACATGCTCACATTCATACATGCACATACTCATGCTCACACACAGTCATATATGCACACACACTCTCACATGCTCACACACGTTCATACATGCACACACACATGCTTACACACTCATACATGCATACACTCTCACATGCAAACATTCTCACATTCTTGCACACACATACTAAAATGAACAAACTCGCCACAAGATTAAAAATTATGGCTCAGGAGTCATGCAGCTAAAGGCTACAAGATTCCTAACCTTCCCAATTGCTCCTATAAATAATGTTACTATTGCAAAACCTAAATTTGTGTTTGAAGTTCACACATGAACAGTCTCACCTGTGTGCACACACACATTTTCTTGTTCCTGCCCCTACCTCCAAAGTGGAGGTAGAAAAAATTCACTGTTGTCTCAGAAAGTTAGATCTTGGCAAATAAATATTTGCTTACATAAGTCAAGCACTGCATTTCCCCCTGGCTGCTGAGCCTGTTCTCACACACACAGGGAAGTCAGCTGCAGGGCAGGATGCCATTTCATAGGTGAACATGTCACATGGAATTAGACCACTTTTTCCCAGGTCCTGCTGAACCTGCACCTAGTGAAAAAAAAAAACTACTATGTCTGCTGCAATACACTGATACCTTGATTAGTGAATTACTGAAGAACTCATGTGTAAGAAATGGGAGAGTCCACTCATTTGTTTTCATTTATTAAAAAATACCCTTATTCTGTGAAGCAGAATTACCTGTATCTGCAGCTGCATGACAAAAATGCCTCAATATAAAGCTCCCCCCAACCCCCACCCCCCGCCCACTGGCTATTTTAAGATAAGTTGGCAATAAATTTAGGCTGAGTTAGAATGTAAATATGAAATAGACTGGTTCCTCAGATGTGAGGCATAGATAGGCACATTACATACTTTGGTAGCATAGAGGAAGGTACCAGGTATGATGCAATGGCAAGGGAGATTTTCTGGAGGAATGATGCCTGGCCAGTCTAACAGAGGTGTTAAGATCCTAAGCACTAGTTCTACTGCCAGCAAGCCATGTGGTTTGGGGCTAGTTTCTTAACTTCCCTAAACACCAGCTGGTTCACTTGCAATGAGGGTGATAATATTTGCTCACAGTTTTGTATTCCTTGGCTTTCAGGAAATTGCACGATCCTCTTTCCTTTCCACTACCTTCTCCTTTCCCTTTCTCTGTCATTTGTACTTTCTAACGTGGGGCTCCTCAAGTCTCACACCTTGGGCTTCTCTATTTCCACATGCTATGCTCCCTTGGTTCAAACCTTGCCTGCAGTCACATCTCTACCCACTCCACCTCAATCTTGCCTCCGTTTCAATCGCATGCTGGACATTTCCACGTAGACACTCTGCCAAGGCATTTGAAATTCAACAAGTGTAAAGCTGAATATGGATAGTTCTTTTAAATAGGGCCGCTAATCTCACAAACTCCAAACTTCTGAGTCCTCTTCAACATCTTTTTCCCCACTGTTCCTTATCTAATCAGTTGCCAAATTCTGTGGCTTATTACTTTGAAACTTGTTTGGTCAGAGCAGGAATGGAAATTCAAAAGTCTATAATAATTGTGTCAGGAGTTTTACAGAGCAACAGGACTGGAACTCCTTAATATAGATTTATTAATTTTAAAACTAAAAGACATTTTTGTTCTCTAAACACCTGGACTGTTGTAATTAGCTAAATTGGATCTTTGCTTACACAGCCATTCCCATTCCAGCATCTTAGATGCCAATTCCAAATTACCCAGGTGCTTCCTCCTTACAAGTGTCAACCGTCCTTTAATGCTTCTGAATGGTGTAAAAGGCACAGGCCTTGCCTTTAAGGCTCTCTCAAATCTCTTTCCAGCCTCTCTTACCCTCTTGTTCCATTGCCTCAATTCAGTTCTCCATACTCTCCCTAAACTAAACTCCTTACTATTCCTGGAATCAACAGGACTGACCCCAAACCTTTGTTCGTATCTCATCTCTTTTCCTATTTTTGCCCTATTGCATTGACACTTGTCATATTTAGTTGAATCACTGGGCCTTTAGCCTTCCCCGCCCCAATTATCACACTCCCTTCTTTCCTTTCTGAAGCCCCATACCACTTTGGTTGTGATATTTGTATAGCATTTATCATGGAAAACCTCCCTACTAGATTGTAGATTCTCAAACACAAGTATTGACACTTAGTGGGTTTCTGTGTACTAGGGAAGTTTATTAAACAGTATTTGATTTAGTCATTGTATGGTTCCTGGGATAAGAGTAACAACCGTGGTCCCTTGCTCTGTCAAAATCATAAACCTATTTTCTTTGTATTTTGACCTAATTACATAAGCTTGTTTTGGATTGGAAGGTCTATAGAGACTATTTTAGTGCCAAATGCTATTTAATCAATGCAGAAATAAGCCCTTGAGAGGTGCAGTGACTCAGGTGAGGACACACTGATAGTTTCTGGTAGATAAGTATGAAGCCTTGGAACTACTGCTCATATCATAAGCCCCTGGGTTCCCAAATCACACCCCCAAGTACCTAATTCATCATCCTCTGCATACAAGAAATTTTTGCTCATTCCAATAAAAAGAATGTAGTATGGCAGGACAGGAGAAGTATAGGTTTTGGAATCAAACTAGGTTTAGATTCTGACCTGGTCGCTAGTTAGTGAATGGGCTTTGGTAAACAGCCTCTCAGCCTGTTTCCTTGTCTGCAAAATATGGATAGTTATCTTCACTTCATGAAGTTGTGTTGGTGAAATGGTATAATGTGTATAAAGCAACTGGAACACAACAAATGAGGCCATTTATTTAAAATAATCTTTAGTAAGTTATAAATTCACATATTTGCTTTTTTCTGAGGAATGCTTAGATTTTATCATAGATCTCTTTTCTAAATTGAGTAAATACATAGTGGATTTCTTTGTTTCCTTCCCCTCAGAATGTTGAAATTTGGCTGATTGTAACTATTACTTAAGACTCTATCCAGTAATTGTTCGTAAAATTTCTTTTCTTTTTTTTTTTTTTTTTTTTTTTTTGAGACGGAGTTTTGCTCTCGTCCCCCAGGCTGGAGTGCAATGGTGCGATCTTGGCTCACTGCAACCTCCGCCTCCCAGGTTCAAGTGATTCTCCCGCCTCAGCCTCCCAAGTAGCTGGGATTACAGGCACCTGCCACCACGCCCAGCCAATTTTTGTATTTTTAGTAGAGACGGGGTTTCACCATGTTGGCCAGGCTAGTCTGGAACTCCTGACCTCAGGTGATCCTCCTGCCTTGGCCTCCTAAAGTGCTGAGATTACAGGTGTGAGCCACCACGCCCGGCCAAAATTTCCTACCTTGCCTTTCACACCAATTCTGTGAGCCCAAGCAGGAATGAAGATTACCTATCTCTAATGGTAGGACAGAAGGGAGTGGTGGTTAAGGTTACTGGAGATTATTGGGGGAATAAATGAAGACCTCATGCCACTTCTAAACACTGCCAGGACCTAACATACCTTGTGTTTTTATATTCAATATGGGAGTAAAAGTTAGATATTTTAACATCAAACACTAGATGGTTTTAAAAGCCCCCCACCATAACTTCTAAACTCCACAATGTTCGAATATTGTTAGGTTTCAATGAAATCCTACAGTAGTCCCTTGCTTGGAATCACTGTAGGATTGGCTCCAGCCATGGGCAACACAAGGTTTGGTTCTATACAGTAGGTATGGCTCAAAGAAAATGCTATGATTGAAAAATTGTTGTTTTCCTCCTCAAAAAGCTCATACCAACCAGTAAAGAGCTATCAGAAAACCTTCAGGAAAGAATATCATGATAGGATATAACAAATACCCCCACAGCTGGTCCATAGACCAAAGTATAATTCCAAGTAGGGAATTTCACTTAACAAGGTAAGGCATTTAAGGGAAAAGGAATCTAGGCTAGGACTCTGCTAGCCAGACCCAGATAAATTATTACAGGGAAGCATGTTCTTGAGGCTATTCTCTATAAAGAAGGGCAACCCATCTTGCCATCTATATCCTTTCTGTTTTTGACAGGGGTGGTCCTAAGCTGGATAGATCTTTACTCTGACCAGTACCATATAGGTCTGTGGTTCTCAAACCTGGCGGCACAGTGTGGCACTTTAAGTAATCCTGATACCCAGTCCCATCCCCAAAGATGCTGATTTAATTTGTCTAAGGTGCAGTTTGGGCCTCTGGATTGGAACCAACCCATATGCCCATCAATGATAGACTGGATAAAGAAAATGTGGCACATATACACCATAGAATACTACACAGCCATAAAAAAGGATGAGTTCATGTCCTATGCAGGGACATGGATGAAGCTGGAAACCATCAACCTCAGCAAACTAACATAAGACCAGAAAACCAAACACTGCATGTTCTTACTCATAAGTGGGAGTTGAACAATGAGAATACACGGACACAGGGAGGGGAACATCACACACGGGGCCCTGTCGGAGGGTGGGGGTTAGGGGAGGGATAGCATTAGGAGAAATACCTAATGTAGATGTTGGGTTGATGGGTGCAGCAAACCACCATGGCACGTGTATACCTATGTAACAAACCTGCATGTTCTGCACATGTATTCCAGAACTTAAAGTATATATATTTATATATGTATAAATATATATGAATATATAAATATAAATATATATATAAGCTCCCCACGTGATTCTAATGTGTGGCCAGTCTTGCAAACCTCAGGCTATTTATTCTAAAGGATTTGTAACAAGTCTTCCTCTTAAAATCCACCCCACCACCATTCAGCGTTTTGGGGTCTGTTTGTTTTTGTTGTTATCCCACCCCACACCGCCCCGAGGCGCGCGCGCGCGCGCACACACACACACACACATACACACACACACTTACACTGGTGAATTTCTCTCTACAGTCAGTCTGGAGTAATCCCAAAGTGGTGTCTTTGGTAAATAAGGAGAACCCGGGTGAAGAAAATGACTCCCACCCGAACAAGGCATGAACAATGTTCACTCCCTACTGTGTTACTCAACCTGTTTCCCCAGGTCTCTGTTTTCACATTAGAGAGTGTTCTAGGAGATAACGCCCTTCCTCCTTAGTTACTTCCCCTCCTTCCCTAGTTATTTCCCCACCCTCGTGCTGGCCTTTGACAGACCTCCCAGTAGAGGGCCCAAGACGCGGGTAGGGCACCGCGTCTCAGCACCTGAGTCTCAGCCCCCGAACTCCACCGCACCTGCAGGTCCGCTTGGCAGCACTCAAGCGCGGGGATGCTCCGCTTAGACGAACTCACGTTCGGGCAGCAAGGCCTGCGATACTTGAGCACCCCTCCCCCTCTCCCGTTTACACCCCGTTTGTGTTTACGTAGCGAGGAGATATTTAGGTTTCTAGAAGGCAGGTCATCGCAGGCCCCACCCAGCAGTGGAGAGAGTGAGTCCCTGAGGGGGTTGCCAGCGAGCTCCTCCTCCTTCCCCTCCCCACTCTCCCCGAGTCTAGGGCCCACAGGGGCGTATGACGCCGGAGCCCTCTGACCGCACCTCTGACCACAACAAACCCCTACGCCACCCGTCTTGTTTGTCCTACCCTTGGTGACGCAGAGCCCCAGCCCAGACCCCGCCCAAAGCACTCATTTAACTGGTATTGCGGAGCCACGTGGCTTCTGCTTACTGCAACTCGCTCCGGCCGTTGGGCGTAGCTGCGACTCGGCGGAGTCCCGGCGGCGCGTCCTTGTTCTAACCCGGCGCGCCATGACCGTCGCGCGGCCGAGGGTGCCCGCGGCGCTGCCCCTTCTCGGGGAACTGCCCCGGCTGCTGCTGCTGGTGCTGTTGTGCCTGCCGGCCGTGTGGGGTGAGTAGGGGCCCGGCGGCCGGGGAAGCCCCTGGGCTGGGTGGGAGGTCCAAGTCGGTCTCTGAGACACGCACAGGGGCCGGCGACTTGGCAGGTGGGGAGCTCGGCCCGCGGTCGTGGTTCCCGCCGTCCTGTGCCTTTAAGGCTCTCGCCGCTCACCAGCATTTGGGGCTCCTGCTGTGTCGGCCCCCAGCTGACTTGGCTTTAGAGGTCGGCGTGGAGGGTTAAAGAGGCCCCGGCTGGGTTTGCGGAGCAGCCAAGCCTGGCAAAATCGAAAGGGAGGGCTCAAAGAGAGTGTATCCTTAACCCCCAAAAAGCTGGTCTAAAAGGATGGGAGGCCAGACCGCTGACCGCTCCCCACTCTCGACAGAGTCCAGCCGTGTGGAGCACACGATGCTGCAAACTTGCATGTCATCTCTTTCAGGTGTGGCATTTCAAGGGGGCTTGTGTCTTGAAAACAGCAACTGTGAGGACACTTGATAGTCATTTCCTTCAGTTCTGCTTTTGTCTCCCTAGGTGACTGTGGCCTTCCCCCAGAGGTACCTAATGCCCAGCCAGCTTTGGAAGGCCGTACAAGTTTTCCCGAGGATACCGTAATAACGTACAAATGTGAAGAAAGCTTTGTGAAAATTCCTGGCGAGAAGGACTCAGTGATCTGCCTTAAGGGCAGTCAATGGTCAGATATTGAAGAGTTCTGCAATCGTAAGTTCTTCATCTTTTTAGAAAAGTTCTGGGAATGGAATGTATCTTAAATTTATTTTTATATACCTTTGGAGTGACTAGTAATTGATAGTTCTCTAGCGTTACTAAACCCCAGGGTATACCCTGTTGGCACTTCACACTCCAGCTAATTGAAGACATTTACCACCCTGAGTAGGTCCTGCTGCTTCATTAAGAGTTTTTCTTCCTAACACTGTACCTCTTGAACGAACTAGTAGAGAAAATAAACAATAGGTATTGTTTAGGGAGTAAACATATAAAATATATTTGGCAATTGCCTTGAGACACATAACGTAAATGATCTGTTTTCTTAAGTATTTTATAAAGTAGGACTTACCAAATACAACTCTGTGGTGGCATTTTTAAAAGCTCTCAATATTTACTTCAAAATCTGTTATACTTGTACATATTTATAGGGTACATGTGATATTCTGGCACATGCATAAACTGTGTCATGATCAATCAGGGTAATTGGATAGCCAGTACCTCATGTTTGTGTGGAGAATATTCCAAATCTTCTCTTCTTGCTACTTTGAAAAAATATATGTATATATATAAATTGGGATATATATATATAGGGAGAGATATATATATAATTGGGATATATATATAAGGAGATATATAATTGGGATATATATATATAAGGAGATATATATATAGGGAGATATATATATATAGGGAGAGAGATATATATAGGGAGAGAGAGATGTATAAACTGGGATATAGACAGGTAGATAGGTTGATTGTTAAAAATGAATAAGAGGCCCAGTGAACAGTTGTTTGGGGGCTAACACAGTAACCGTGTTTGATACTGATACCTAGTAGAATTAAAAGAAATGAAGATTTCTTGTTTTAGGTGAATATACATACAGTCATCCACACCTTATGTGCCCTTTGGTTTCATAAAATATATATTGGCATTATCTTGGAGGAAAAAAATCTGTTACTTACATAGCCCTGTATTAGCTTTGAGATATATGAGTAGAGATAAAGAGACCCGATAACCTGACTTTGAACAACTTAAATCAATAGATGCTATGGTAAATACAGAAATTGACACAAATACCTTTAGAAGCCATGAGTGAAATAGGCTTTAACTTTTTATTTTTATCCACAATAGAGGCAGTAGGATGAAGTACATAGTCTTTGCACATGTATCATGTTTTAACTCTTCCCCATGTTATTACTTTATCCAATCCTCCAAACAACCTCATGAGGTAAGTTGGGGCTCTTACACTCTTTTTATGGCGGAGGAGACAGACCCCAGTAGTTTAATAACTTCCTCAAGAGCAGCAGCTTTTACGCCAAAACCAAGGTGTAAACTTGGGTCTTCTGACTACAAATCCAATGATGACCCTTCCACTTGACCATGCCTCTCTAGATTCACATTTGTGGGCAATCTGTTTACAGATGTAAATCCTTTATGTATACAATTTGTGGGCAATCTGTTTACAGGTGTAAATACTTTATGTATACAATTGACTCATCCTTGCCCCCAGGGCTTGTGGGAATTAAATGAGTTTGTACGTAAATAAATATTAGCTGCTATTATTGTGCAGGACATTAGTCCAGGGGTCTGGAAATACCCTATTCCTGTACTGTATGGTGCTGTGTAGTTCTTTAGGGCAGGGTAAGGAAACCAACATTTATTGAATGCCAGAACTGGGCCAGGCAACTTAAATTTTTTTTTTTTTAAGTGGGGATAGTGATATGTGTGTACCAACTCTACTTCCTAAGCCTCTAGTAACTAGGAAACAAAGTATACACGTGAATACATTTGCTACATTGCAAGTGCCATGATGATATTAATATAGTTAAGTACTAAATATGCGCAAAGCAGTAAAGAAAGGGGGTTATTAGGGTCCAGATAATTAAGTATAGATTATAAAACAAAAATTGATACTACATTTTTTGTTGCTGCTTTTGTTAATACTTTTAGGTAGCTGCGAGGTGCCAACCAGGCTAAATTCTGCATCCCTCAAACAGCCTTATATCACTCAGAATTATTTTCCAGTCGGTACTGTTGTGGAATATGAGTGCCGTCCAGGTTACAGAAGAGAACCTTCTCTATCAACAAAACTAACTTGCCTTCAGAATTTAAAATGGTCCACAGCAGTCGAATTTTGTAAAAGTAAGTAAAATTTTTTAAAGTATTTTCAACCATCTGGTGTTTGGGGGAAATAGTATCCCTTCCTTCATTCATGCTAGAACTCTATGTGTATATATTATTATATAGGATGTTTCTTGATAGGACCATGAGTGTCAATTTATTTTGAATTAGACTAAATATTTATGTGGTAGGAATACTTATTCATTCAAAAATTTCACATTTAATTAGTTTGAGGTTACCTAAAATAAAACAAGTATATATTCTAAATTCGTTGCTTTTTCAAAACTTATTATAAAGAGAAATTAGAATTAAAGAAGTCTAAGGGTCAGGCATGGTGGCTCATACCTGTAATCCCAGCACTTTGGGAGACGGAGGCAGGTGGACCACTTGAGGTCAGGAGATTGAGAGTAGCCTGGCCAACATGATGAAACCCTGACTCTACTAAAAATACAAAAACTAGCTGGGTGTGGTGGCGCATGCCTGTAATCCCAGCTTCTTGGAAGGCTGAGGCAGGAGAATCCCTTGAACCTGGGAGGCAGAGGTTGCAGTGAGCTGAGATTATGTCACCGCACTCCAGCCTGGGCAACAGAGCAAAACTCCATCTCAAAAAAGAAAAAAAAGTCTAAGGATAAGAAATATCAATGGTTCAGATGATGAATTTACATATATGTGCTTGATAATTTTTTCAAAATTTTTTCCCGAGCTTTATTGAGGTATAATCGACAAATATTATTTTAGGTGTACAACATGATGTTTTGATATATGTGCACATTGTGAAATGATTAACACAGTCAAGCTAATGAACATATTTACCACCTCACATAGTTACCTTCTTTGTGTGTATGCCTGATAATTTAATTTTAAAGAATCAATTTGTATTCTATTCTAGAGAAATCATGCCCTAATCCGGGAGAAATACGAAATGGTCAGATTGATGTACCAGATGGCATATTATTTGGTGCAACCATCTCCTTCTCATGTAACACAGGGTAAGTTTGGGCATACTAAAACCCTGTATTTAGGAAATGAGAAAACAAATTAGGACTTAAGGTGAGATTGTTAGTTTCATGACTGGTATTCACAGCTAGTAGCAACTAAAACAATCCCTCTCCTCAAAGACCCTTCATCATGAGCTCATCACAGTTAAATTTAGTAAAATGGGGGCAAGAAAGGAAGATTTCTTATACCACCAAAATTCTCTAAATTCTGATTTCAGTAAATATGTGATTCAATATAAAATTTTAAATGTGATTAATAAAAATATTCGAGATGATGATACTTGCAGAAATAATTCTTCAAATGTTAAATACTAAACCAATCTTTAGTTGACCTAAATAATGAATTTGCATGAGTTTTTCTATATGCAAACAAGCTGTTACAAAACAGCATGAGTTAAAGACATTCCTAGTGTGAAAGTATTCTAAGTTCTTTGATAAGTTCTCTGTATAGGGAGAAGGAACTCATTCATTGAGTACCATCAATGTCTCAGACACTGTTGAAAACTTTACATTTATTTTCTCATTTCATATCTGTAAATTAAATAATTCTATTTTACTCTGTGTGTGTCCCTATTCTTTATAAAGTAAAAATATCAGTATCACTTGTCTCCTATACGAAACACAGATATTGGTTAGGTCATGAACACAAAATCTGGGAAGTACTTTGAACCCTTTAAATATAAGTACATTCTATTATTCTGTGAAGCCCATATTTAGAACTCAGAGGTATAAAATGTTCAATCATCTATGTCATTTAAAAATGTTTAAAACACTTATGCTTTCTAACATATTCCCCATGCAAATAAAAAATGTACATGTCTTATCTGTTTTTACTCTTTGGATGTCATGTTTTTAAACTTAATTTTTCTTTTCCTTTAAACTACTGTGTGGACTTTTATCAACTACTGTTTTATATTCACCTAATTGTGTAGTAAATATTTTAAGATAATAACCTGGAGAATTTGAGGAAAGTCAAATATGTGTGAATGTAACAAACTCTTTTTTCTTCCCCTGTTGCTTTAGGTACAAATTATTTGGCTCGACTTCTAGTTTTTGTCTTATTTCAGGCAGCTCTGTCCAGTGGAGTGACCCGTTGCCAGAGTGCAGAGGTAAGAGTTAAAAAATCTAAGCACTCAGATTGTGAGGCTGAGTACTCAATGATAAATTAATTTCTGCCCCTTAAGAATTAGCACAGTGTGTATTTGTAGCAAACCCACCTTTCAATATATGAGTGCTTTGCTAATTTTAAGACCTTTTCTAGTGATGTTCCTTCATTTAGCAGCTGTGAAGATAAACCAGCAAGTTTTCTGAGTCCCAATTCCCAAATTATAGAATGAGGATTAAAAACAAACTTAGATTTGTATTGCACTTGGTCATTTATTGTCTAACCATTACTTCTAAAGTCAAGTATGATAGGTGAAAGATTTCCGCCCCACAATTTTATGTAAGAAAATAGTGTCAATCAGAGGGTCTGTAAGACTTGACCCCATATCCTAAAACAAGTGGCAATGGAAGGCGTTTAACCCAGGTCTCTTATTTCAAACCCAGCATTTTTCTAAAATCCAGTGTTGCCTACATGCTGCTTCTTAGGATTAAAACAATTAACCGAGATAATTATCTAGCGGGGTTTTAAGGTGTGATATATTCTTATCATTAGAGAGATAAGCTTATACCGTCAAGAAGAAATACTGTGTCTGTATTTGAGAATCTTCTCAAAGAAAGATATGGTGCAGAAATAATATTATAAATGGATATATATCCAGTCAAATTTATGTCAATTAGAGACACATGTCTCTTGGAAATTGAGAGGAATAAAATACATGCAACATTTTAAAATGTAGGCTTGCTTTCTTTCCATCCTTCTCTCTCTCCACACACAATGTGCCCTCCTGCAAATGACTTCTGAAGGCCCTGTTGTCAAAATTATTGATAAGTTAAAGTTTTTGTATGTTACTAGGGGAAGAAAACTAGAGTAGATTTAGTGTAATTTATCAAGCATTTATCGATTGACACTCTGGTAGGCAACGTGTAGGGTCAACTGACACGAAGACAAATAAAATGAAGCCGTGCCATTAAGGAGCCTGTCCCTGCCACACCCACCATGTGCCCTTCTTTTTGAGATGTCATACTACTACCATTTTTTCTCATTGTAGTTGTTTTTAAATTTTTCATCATTGCTACCCAGTAGCACCTTTCCCATTTTCATTGTCCAGTAAGAGACATTGTAAATGATAGTAAATTAAAGATAGAAAACAAGGAAAAGCTGGGCCATATCTTTTGTTTGACCCAGGCAACATGTCACAAAGTTCAGACAAACAGTCTCCCATCTGAAGCCAGTATTTTCACAAGCACCTGCTGTGTCATGAATTTGACAGAAATGCAAACCCACTTTATCTTCCTGCTTGCACATCTAGGCCACAGCCTTGCTTCCCTATCTGGTGTCTTGAACTCCATGCTGAATATTCTGATGTTCATGTTTTCCTCCTTGACTCTTCTATCCTCTCTGTGACTCAGCAACCACTGACATCTGCATCCTGTAGGAAAGAGCCCCTGTTCTTAAGCAATCCCAGTGCCTTCAAATATCCCTATAAGGCCTTACTTCTTTCAGGATCATTTTGATTTTCCACATAACTTGTTTTGACCATACCAAAAAGATTGAATGGAAAGTGAATTCTTAAACAATGTACTGCTTCACCTCAAGTATGTAGCCCTAGACTATAAACACATGAGGTTGCTTCAGTGTCCATGCGTGAATATGGATACGAAGAAGGAAAGAACAGTGGACACATTCACTAATTGTCTATAGTTATACAGAAAACAGAGGTGCTGCTAGTTTACCTCTGAATAGAGCCTCACTGTCAGAGGACCTGTTTGCTTATCTCTCTGCCAATGTTTTCTTTTTCAAAATTTTAGTTGACTGATGGTATCTGCTAACCTAGAATCAATCCCTGCTATATAATGACTATCATGCCAGACCCTTCTCTTTATCTTAACTCCCCACATCTCATCCCTAAATCATTGTGCTTTACCTCCTCAATCTGTTTTTCAAACTTGTGTTTTGCTCTCCATCTCTATATTTCTAGCATAGTTTATTATTCCTCCTGTGGACTATTGCAGTTAGGGCCACCCCTAACATTTTCAGGGCCCAGGCAAGAATATAAATGGAGGTCGCTGGCCTAAGACCCACCTTGTTTCAAATAGCCCTTCCTCTTCCCACACTGTATGGGTTCTCTGGTGCACATAAGCGGACAACTCAGCCTACATACCCAAGTCATGTCCACCACATCCACCATAACTTGTATCCACCCTCTATTGTCTGTTGGGTTAGAGGTGAGTATATCAGCAGGATAGACCACCCTCAAGAACATGGACCAGTGGGAGGGACCCTCTCAGGCCCTGGAAGGGGTGTTGGCACAGGGAATTCTGGGTGCTAGTTCCTGGAGCATGTTCTGGAATGGAGGAGAAGTCGTAGGACAGGCTGTCATTGAGTATATGCTATCAGCCTACAAACATCCCACCAACAGGGGAGAAATGCATCCAGAGGAGGGCCAGAGCACAGCCTTTTAAAATGTGGGGTTTGAAGCAGCAATCTTAGTTGCCTGAGTTCAAGAGTGACACTGATAGCAATGGCCTCCTGCCTCCATTCTTTCACTCTATTAATGTTTCATCCATATTTTACCCAGAGCGATCTGAAACACAGATGTGACTTAGACATCTATTTCCTCCTTAGAGCTTATTCATATCTCCTATCACTTAAAAAGCCCAAATTCCTTAGTATAGTGTACAAGGCAGCCATGGTCTACCTACTGCTTGACACTCAGGTCTTGCCTTCATGTTTTATGCCTTATACATGCAAACTGCTGTGGTTTCCATGTACCTCTTTTTCTTCTTTTTTTTAAATTGAGACAGGGTCTCACTCTGTTGCCCAGGCTGAAGTGCAGTGGTGCGATCACAGCTCACTGCAGCCTCAACCTCCTTGGCCCAAGTGATCCTCCCACCTCAGCCTCCCTTGTAGCTGGGACTATAGGTGCACACCACCATGCCCAGCTAATTTATGTATTTTTTGCATAGACAGGGCTTCCTCCTGTTGTCCAGGCTGGTCTCGAACTCCTGGGCTCAAGCAGTCTGCCCGCCTCAGCCTCCCAAAGTTCTGGGATTACAGGTGTGAACCACCATGCCCCGCTGCCCCTTCTTTACTTAGCTATATTTTCCTTACTAAGAGTTAGTTCCCTAGTCCATCAGAAAGATTCCCAGGCTGGCTACTTCGGGATGACCTTTGCATTTTTTATTGAAATCATTTCTGAATCTTTTTTCCCACTAGCTTTTAAGACATAGGAACTATATCTTGTTCAGCTTTGCACTTCCAATTATAAAAAAATGCCTGGCGTGTGTTAGGCACTCAGAAAATGTTTGAACTGAACCAATGGTGTGTGTGTCTCTGCACACTCTAAGTTAGTGTAAATCAGAACAGCTTGTTGTTGCTGCTTGTTTTGATCCAAGACCGAAGAGTGATTGATAAATGTGCTAAGTATTTTCTGTGTTCTTAAGTGTGTTTGGTGTAACATAATTTGGCATACACACATATTAAATTGCCTTCATTCTTAAAAAAAAAAAAGGACAACAACATCATGCCTTTAGATTATGTGGAACCATTGAATTTTTTCTCAGGGTAACTGCCAGGGAGTGGTCCCTTTTTACAGTATAACTAAAAAAACCTCTGCTTGTATTTATTTTGTAAGTTCAGCTGCTCAGTAAGATTGTTTTGAGTGAAGTCTCTGTGAGTCCATATGTGCTAAAAATTTTTACTCTAGAAGTCAAAATGTAATCCTGACATTTAAGATCTCTGCTGTATCCAAAATGATCTGTACTTAACTCTTAAACATGCTGCTTGAATTTTCAACTCCTTGCATTTGCTAGCGTTTCCCTCTTAGAGTGAAGAGCAACGCTTTCTCCGCTGTTCTCTCTCAAAAGCATGGTACATATTAGGTTTAAACTCAAGTTCTACTTCCCTGCCCAAGTCTTCTCTGACTACACTGCTTTCATCTCTAAAATCCTGCAGCATTCACTTTTCCTAGCACCGTTTTGATATGCACACATCTTACTATAATTTTTCTTTTACATACATGTTCTGAATCTTATTATTTCTATGAATTGGTCTCAAGGTTAGCATTTGTCTTCTACACCATTTGCATTCAAAGCTCCCACATACTACCAATTACTTAATAGGCATTTATAAGCATCTCTTGTTGGTAATGCTGAATTTAGAAAAATGATATTTTGATTTCTTTAAAATATAATCTTTAACATGTTTTGATCTTATTTGTAAAAATACTTTACTAGTTTTATTTATTTAAAAGATGTTGGAATTGTTTTTTAAGAAATTCATTGTCCAGCACCACCACAAATTGACAATGGAATAATTCAAGGGGAACGTGACCATTATGGATATAGACAGTCTGTAACGTATGCATGTAATAAAGGATTCACCATGATTGGAGAGCACTCTATTTATTGTACTGTGAATAACGATGAAGGAGAGTGGAGTGGCCCACCACCTGAATGCAGAGGTAATCACTTTGGATAGTTATATTTTTGCTTTATTCTTACCCTCAGGTCTATATGTGGGTTGCAGACATTCAATGAACCCCCTAAGAAAAAAATGTAAAATGTTTACATATACATATTTGTATTTTTCTGTGGGACACAATTTTTCTACAGCTTCTCAGAAGGGTCTATGGCTTGTATACACACACACACACATACACACACATATTATGATGTATATATATAAAATAGGCCTCATATTTTTGGCAAATTTGCTTACATTTGCTGTTTTATACCATGTTGCTTTCAGTAAGTTAATATAGGTACTTTGTTTATACAAAGAGATATAAAGTGGTTTATTGGAGGGAGAATCTTAGATTGAAGGCTCTAGATAGTGATCATACCTGTTGCAACAACTGGGAAACTCTTGCCATCTGTTGACTTCACTGAATTAACATTCAATTCTTTTCTGCCTCCAGAATTTCTATTATTATCCATTCTCCTTCATCCTTCTAGACGTTTTTCTTTCAATGTCTTTTTATACCCAGAAGGTACTCTCAGAATCCTTCGAACTGCTTTTTAAATATATTTTAAAAGAAATATTTAGAAGATCAGTGAAGCTGGACTAAACATTGCCTAGTATCAATAGGTGGCGTTTAAGTAGTGGTGAATACCAACATGACTCAAGCATTTGTGTATTTACTTTTATAATTATAATTGAAATTTTATTAGTATGAATTTTAAAAATTCCTTATTAAAATAGATTTTTATTATAAGTATTATACATAGACATAATGACATAATATTAAAGCCAGGGAGATGAGTACAAAATGGGAAGTGAAAGTCTCTTCTCTATCACTAGTCCTACTCGGAGAGGTAACAATTTTTTACAAATTCTTTTGTTTTATTCTAGAATATAAATAAACATACAAATATTTTTTATTTATTCTATCAATGGTGTGGGTATTCATTTATCTAACCAGTCCTCTATTGATGGCAATTTAGGTTTTTTGTTCTAGTTTGGTTTTTTTTATGAACTATTATTACAAATGATGCTATAATATTCTTGTACATCTGTCACTGCACATGTATGCAAGTACATTTGTACAATAAATTCCTTGTAGTATAATTATTTATAACAAAGGTATGTGAATTACATTTTTCATACCCGTTAGTAGCACTGCTTTTTAAAAGACTGTACCAATTTAGTCTCCCACTGATACAACATCATTGTGGTGTTTGCACCTTTAATGATAATGATTGTTAGGGAGATTTGACAATGTAAATGGTAAAAATTTTTATTATTTGAATTCATTTAATTATGAAGTTTAGTGTGTGTGCTTTTTAAATTTGGCCATTTGATCCAGTTCATATTTATTTTTCCGAGTTTTATTAAATGATCAGTTATTTAGAGCTTAAAAAACCATATGGAAGTACCCAAGTAGGTCATGGCAGGCTGATGCTTCCATTAAAACGACTATAAAATCTCAATAGATTACCAAAAAATTATATTTTTTAAGGCATAAGATACAGCTGTGGAAGCAACAAGTTCTGAACGAACTAAAATTCCTGGGGGCAGGTGGTGAAGACAACCCATCCTGATGTAAGGCAGTTTTCCCTAGGGACCTTTGCTGATTCTGAACCTGGACTAAGGATTCACCTTGACCCAGACAAAAGACCACTTCTAGGAAAGAGAAACCAGCAAAGCTTTAATGGTTATGGAGGGATAGGGTAATACACTGGAAATTGAGGCCCTCAAATGCAGAACCAATTTTTCCTAAAGGCCATTTGCAAATTTTGGGGCTGCATGTGAGGCTGGGAAGGTTGACCCAGAGCTTCTAAAGTACAAAATGAAATCTCTCAGAACCTGATGGTATTTGGATAGCATATACCCACCAGAGGAACAGGCTTTTATCTAGCATACCACAGGTCTCCCCTTTAGCACATCTGTGCTCATTTTGAAACTGTATAGGGAAGGACATTGGATGGCTGGGAGAACTCTGAAGGACAGACCTGGATCTCCTGCCATCTTCCAAAGATGAAACAACAAAAATCCGCCAGGCTTTCAGTCAGAAGCCCGGAAGGGCCACTCCCAAGGAACGGAGGCAAGAGCAGAAGTAGATGGAGTCTTACTGAAACTGAAACCCAGCTCAATTCCTAATAGGTTGAAGACATGATTACCTCAATGCAGTCTGCTTATCAGAAAGGCATATCATATCATCCGGATGTTTTATATACAATGTTTGGCATACAACAAAAGACTGTTAGATATGGAAGGAAGCAAGAAAATGTGACCAAATCAAGAGAAAACAAAACCAAATAAAGAATATCCAGATAATTGAGTTAGCAAATGAGAACCTTAAAATAACTGATTAACAAGTTTAAGATGATAAAAGAAAAGAGAACTTCAGTTGGAATCTGCAAAAATGGAGTAAAATGAATATTCTACAACTGGAAAATATCTGAAATTAAGAACACAATAGATAGGTTTAGCTATTCAGGCAGAGCAGGAAACAGTATTAGGAACTGAAAGATTGGTTAAAAATACCCAAACTGGTGCACAAAGAGAAAAAGGAATGTGAAATATAGATAAAAGTTTGAGACATTTGAGACATGTTAAACTGTGCTAACACGTTAGGAAAAAGAGAAAGTGAAACAAAAAGGAAGAGGGGAAGGAGGAGGAGGAGAAGAGAAATAGGAGCAGAAGAAATATTTAAAATGATACTTACTCAGAATTTTCCAAAACTGATAAAGTACATTAGCCAACAGATTCAAGAAGCTCTCTGACTCTAAGCTGAATAAAAATAAAACCACTTTAGCAAAAAATCTAACTCTAAGCTGAACAAAAATAAAACCACTCGTAGCAAAAACAAACAACAAAATCTTCAAAGAAGCAACAGTATAACTGATTACTGCTCAGCAAAAAATGATGCAAACCAAAAGACAATAAGAAGAAATCTTTAAAATACTGTAAGAAAATTACTGTTCACCTAGAATTTTATACCCAATTAATATATCATTCAAAACTGAATGCAAAATAGAGATGTATTCAGACAAAAACCAAGAAAACTTTGCACTAGCAGACCAAACATGCACAGAATGAGAAACTAAAGGAAATTCTTCAAGTAGAATGAAAATAATGCCAGGTAAAACATGAAAATACAAAAGGAAATGAACAGTGACAAGGATAAATGAATACTGAGTTTACAAACAGTGAATGTAATGTCCTGTGGGGTCTGAATTATACATAGAATACAAATGCACAATAACAATGCGAAAGGCAGAAAGAGGTAAATTCATTTAAAGGTTACACAGTTCTAGCAGTACTGAAAAGGTGGTAAAAGTGATAGTTTGCATAATTGACTTATAGTCTAATAAATATTGTGATCTCTAGGGTTGCTACAAATGAATGACAGAAGAATACATAAATCACAAGCTAATAAAAGAATAATAATGGATATTTAATCCAAAAGAGAACAAGAGAGAGAGAAGCAGAAAGGAACACAGAATAGATGGGAGAAATAGAAAACTAATAAGGTTGTTGATATAAACCCAAGTATGTCAGTAATTATGTTAAGTGCAATTTGACCAAGATTGTCAGACTTAAAAAGATTTTAAAAAGAACCTAGTTCTTTACTATTTACAAGAGACACAGTTTAATTACAAGAACACAGAATAGTTGAAAGTAAAGGATGGAAAAATATACCATGCAAATATTAACCCTTCAAAATAAGCTGACACAGTTACATTAATATCAATGTATATTTTAAGATGAAACAGTTCATAATGATAAGGAGGCCAACTCAACAGTAATATATCATAATCTGGAATCTATATGTACTTGATAAAATAGCTTCAATCTATATGTAGCAAAAATGGACAGAAAAAATAGACAAATACACACTCATAGTTAGAAAATTCCACACCTATCTCAATAGCTAATAGGACAAGCAACCAAAAATCAGTGAGACTAAAGATCTGAGCAACAATTAAACATATATACATATGAGACCATTGAATCTATTAGGACCGATGACGGGTATGTTTTTTCAAGTGCGCATGGGATATTTACCAAAATTGACCCTATGCTGGGCTCTAAGCTACAATACGTTGCCAAAGATTGAAGTTATTCAGAGCATACCTTCTAGCCACAGTGGAATTAAACTAGATGTCAGTAACGAAAAGATAACTAAAAAATTAACTTCTAGGAAATTTAAACTCTAAGGTAGTATATACATTCTCTGGATCAAAACTGAGAACTAACTTGATAGAACAAAGAATAATTTAGAATAGTTTCTATATAGGAGGGTCTTAAAATGAAAAGTTCATAAAAAAACTTTACTTATCTTAATAATGATTATCATTGTTTGAGTGCCTGCTAAATGCTGTTACCTGCTAGGCGTTTTACTCAATTTATCCCTTATAGCAGCCTGTGAGATAGGTTAGGAGGCAGAAAAAAATGACCGATACCATCTGAGTTCCTAGGGCATCCCGTGTGTGATGGGGCTGGCAACAGTCATCCTGGATGATGTAATCTCTTGCTTCAGGGACAGACACTGTGAAATAGCTTACTCAATTATTTCCCTTAATCCTTCCTCAATAATAATTACTCAATCTGTTCTGCTTTTATCCTCATTTTACAGATGAGGAAACTATAGCTTAGAAGGGTTAGGGACTTGCTAGAGCTCACTAATACGTGGTGAAATCAGGCTTCGGCACTACCCAATACTGCCTCAACAGGGGACTTTGTATAAGTGACCCAATGGCAGTTGGGCTCTGAAGACTGAAAAAGTTGCTCTGCTGTTAGATTTATGCTTTTCAGAATATGTTCTTAATGAAAGTGTCACCTGACTTGTTATCTAGTCTGAAATCTAAAGAGGAACTGGTGTATGGAAAGTTGGTAACCAGCACAAGAGAATTAAAAGGAGTTATTTTTACTCAGACTCAAGTATCACTTTAAACAAGACGTGAAACAAAACAAGTTCTCAGGCTCATTAAGGTTAAGTGATAGAAAAGGCTGTGACTGTCTCTGTTGGCTTAGTTGTTCTAGAACAACATCCTGTTGTTCTTTAGTATTAGCACAAAAGATAATTTGGGAGACAAAATAGAGATGTGCCACAGAATAAGATCACTAGTGACTCTTTGATTTGTTTATTTCACAAGAAGCAGCTTAAGCACCTCAGTATACTTTGGTATAAGTCTTCTTTAGTTACCCATAGGTATAATTTATATCAAAGCAAACGCAACTTAGAACTTCAGCTCCTTGAGAAATACTCAATAAGAGTTGGTTTCCTGAAAGTCATACCTAGGTGTTTGTGGGGAGAGAGAAAGGATAGCCACAGAGCAAGCAATGGCTAAGAATGTTAATGTGGCCAGCAATATTTAGCAAGGTTTCTCAACCTTTTCTTTCACAGGAAAATCTCTAACTTCCAAGGTCCCACCAACAGTTCAGAAACCTACCACAGTAAATGTTCCAACTACAGAAGTCTCACCAACTTCTCAGAAAACCACCACAAAAACCACCACACCAAATGCTCAAGGTACAGAGACTCCATCAGTTCTTCAAAAACACACCACAGAAAATGTTTCAGCTAAAAGAACCCCACCAACTCCTCAGAAACCCACCACAGTAAATGTCCTAGCTACAATAGTCACACCAACACCTCAGAAACCCACCACAATAAATGTTCCAGCTACAGGAGTCTCATCAACACCTCAAAGACACACCATAGTAAATGTTTCAGCTACAGGAACCCTACCAACTCTTCAGAAACCCACCAGAGCAAATGATTCAGCCACCAAATCCCCAGCAGCAGCTCAGACATCTTTCATATCAAAAACCCTATCTACAAAGACCCCTTCTGCAGCTCAGAATCCCATGATGACAAATGCTTCTGCTACACAGGCCACACTAACAGCCCAAAGATTCACCACAGCAAAAGTTGCATTTACGCAGAGTCCTCCAGCAGCACGTAAGTCCACTAATGTACATTCCCCAGTGACTAATGGTCTCAAGAGTACACAAAGATTCCCTTCTGCTCATATTACAGCAACACGGAGTACACCTGTTTCCAGGACAACCAAGCATTTTCATGAAACAACCCCAAATAAAGGAAGTGGAACCACTTCAGGTCAGTTGACACTGTTCAGGTTTACTGAGTATGGATCTAATGTGCTATGGTGGAAATATGAACTTGACCAAGATTGCAGGATTAAATAGTCTCTAATTTATTGTAGCCAGGGTTTTTCATACTAATACTTTTTACTTTATTTGGAAGCGGACTTGGATTGTACTAGGGCAAATCTTTAAAAAAAGAAACATTTACAATAATAGAGAAAAAGACTGTGGCCCCATTAAAAAAATGCTAAATTAAGATTGGTAAAAAAAAAAAAAAATTCTGTTTTCTGTAGTAGTTTTAGGGAGTCAACGAATTATTCAAGACCCCTTCAAAGAACCAAATATGTACTGTCCTTAAGGCTGAGTCCTGGGTCTGGTTCATTGATAGAGATCCATCCCTCAAAGCATGCTAAGGAATCTTCCCGGATTCCCTAGAGTTGCAGATCTGCTAAAGCATCTCAATAGTGTCGTCTAAGTAATTGAAAATACAGAGATCCTTTCAAATAGTTCGTATTATTACAAGGCTCTATAAATGATGGGTTCTCAGTGGCACCAAGTAATTGTGTTTTATCTATAGTTTTACCCATTATGACCGTATTTTCAAAATGATTTTATATATTTCATAATTGTTACCTTGAAGCCTATTTTGCCAGCACCTGGATATTTTTAAGAATTTAAACATTATGGATGTTATCATTAAAGTTCCCTTAAAACATTTCCCCAGCCCATTTTTCTCCCTCTAAGGCAATTACTGCCCTGAAACTGATGTGCTTACTTCCTGTCTGTTTTCATTCTTATACTCCATGTTTCCATAAGTAGTACATAATAATGTTTCATATTTTTAAAATAATTTACAGAAACTGTGTATGTTTCATTACCTTTTAGCACTCAGCATTGGTTTTGTGGCTTACATTGATTAATTTAGATTTACTATACTAATTTTAATTCTTTATGTGGTTTTTTTACTTCTTTACAATTTTATGACATCTCTTGGTCTAAAATTTCTAGGTTGAACACGTCCAGTTTTTAATAGGGCAAGGCAAAGAGAAATAAGCATCACTTATAAATTTGTTATAGAACTAACTTTATTGACATATTTCCTTCTGTAAAAAGTATAAGATAATTTAAGACATTTAAACTGAACCTGATGAGTCAATTATAATATATCAATATTTGGGATCAAATTTTACTCTTAGGTACAATTAATTTACTCTTTCAGGGCACAATATAAAATGCCATATTTAACTCTTTTTTTTTAATTGAAAAAAAAATTGTAGCCACCACTTACTGAGTATATACTATAGTGATATGTTCCGTTCACCTTCTATTTGATGCCACTCGTCTGTACCACAACCTTGCAAAGTATCTTCAGATTGATTTTATAGATGAGGAATTAGAGGCTTAGAGATTAATTCATCCAGTTCATATCCAGTGCACAGTTTAATCCTGCCCTTTTTCTGCTGAGTAATATTGCTTGTTCTAAATGGCACTCTTGAGTCAATGTGTTCACCTCGCTTAGGAGAGCAGCTTATTTATTGTTATAAATATGCTTATCTGAAAGTAAATTTATTTTTGCAATGCCCCATCCATAGTCATTGAAAGATATAAATAATAAGGTGATATGGCATTTTTGAGTTTTGATATAGTCTGTTAAAAGGGACTTAGTCATCTTATAGTTTCTTGTTAGTAGGATTGGATCAGCAATTATTTACTGTTTAAGTTTTCAAACATGTTTCTTGCCTTCAAGTCTTATAACCAAATTTAAATGGCATTTGTTTTGGTAGTCAATAACTCTTTATCATAATTTATATTTACAGTGTTGATTCTGTTGAACAGGTATAGACAGTAATGTTTACATTCTACTTGATTAAGTTAATAATGTGTAATTGTTTTTATAAATTTATAATTATTTCATTTATGGAAATTTGAGTTGCTTTCGAGTTTTCTAGTGTAGTTTATTGATAGTATATGAAATTGCTAGCAAATCAATGACTTTAACAAATTTTTGTTGTTAATCCTTTTTTTCCCCTTCGTCTGTAGGTACTACCCGTCTTCTATCTGGTAAGTTTGGCTCTCAGGCCATTAAAAGAAATTGTTTTCACTGTGGGATATACAATCCATATTCCTGGGAGATAATATTGTCTTCTTGTTTTTAAAAAAATGTATCCTGCAATTTATTTTTAAACTTTTTAGTATGGAAAACTTTAAACGTCACTCAAATAGGGAAAATAGTACAGTAAATCCTCATATACTCGCTCGGATTCAGCAATTTTCAACTCATGGATACCCACTTCACCCACACTCCCTGGATTGTTTGGAAGATAATCCCAGACATCGTATCATTTCCTTCATAAACATTTCACTAAGTAACCTTTATAAAAACATAACCACGTAGCATACCTAAAAAAATCCAGTAATTCCTTAATATCAGCAAATATTTAGTCAATATCCAAACTTCCCTGATATCTTATAATTTTTTAATTGATACATAATGTTTTATATATTTATGAGGTACGTGTGATATTTTGTTACATGCATGGACTGTGTGATTCTCAAGTTGGTATTTGGGGTATTCATCACCTTGAGTATTATTTTTGTGTGTTGGAAACATTTTAGGTCCTTTCTTCTAGTGACTATGAAAAATATATCACACATTATTGCTAACTATACTCACCCGACTCTGCTATTGAATATTAGAATGTAATCCTTCTATCTAATTGTATGTTTATACCCATCGGCCAAAGTCTGTTCATCCTCCCTCCTACTCACACACTTTTCTCAGCCTCTGGTATCTAACATTCTTCTCTCTACCTCCATGAGAACTTTTTTAGGTCTCACATGTGAGTAAGAGCATGTGATATTTGTCTTTTTTGCTTGGCTTATTTCATTTAATATAATGGCCTCTAGTTCCATTCATGTTGCTGCAAATGACATGATTTTATTCTTTTTATGGCTGAATGTATTTCATTCTATATATGCTAGATTTGTTTTCTTTCTTTTCTTTTTTTTTATTTTTATTTTTTTTTTGAGACAGGTTCTCGTCCTGTCACCCAGGCTGGTATGCGGTGGTGTGATCGTAGCTCACTGCAGTCTCGAACTCCTGGGTTCAAGCGATCCTTCCACTTCAGCCTCCCAAGTAGCTGGTACTACAGGTGTGTGCCACGACACCCGGCTAAGTTTTTGAAATTTATTTTTTGTAGACACAGAATTTTCCTATGTTGCCCAGGCTGGTTTCGAACTCCTGGCCGTAAGCGATTTTTCCGGCCTCCCAAAACGTTGCGATTATAAGTGAGCCACTGCACCTGGCCCCACATTTTCTTTATCCATTTGTACATTGATGGACACTTAAGATGATTCCATATCTTTGCTATTGTGAATAGTGCTTCAATAAATATGTGAATGCACATATCTTTTTGATATATTGGTTTTATTTTCCTTTGGATAAATACCCAGTAGTGGGATTGCTGGATCCTAAGATAGTTATTTTTTTTATGTTTTCAGGAACCTCCATATTGTTTTCCACAGTGGCTGTACTAATTTACATTCTCACCAACAGTATATAAGATTTCCCTTTTCTTCACGTCCTCACCAGCGTCTGTTATTTTTTGTCTAAAAATGGCCATTCTAACTGAGGTTAAGAACTGATAGCTCATTGTGGAGCTTGATTTGCATTTCCATGATGATTAGTGATGAGCAGTTTTTCGTATACCTGCTGGTCATTTGTATGTTGCCTTTTGAGAAATGTCTGTTCATGTCTTTTGCCCACTTTTTAGTGTGATTATTTGTTTTTCGCTAGTAAGTTGAGTTCGTTGTGTATTCTGGATATTAGTACCTTTACAGATGAATAGTTTATAGATATTTTCTTCCATTTAGCAGGTTGTCTCTTCACTCTGTTGATTGTTTCTTTTGCTGTACACAAGCTTTTTAGTTTAATATAGTCCTATTTATTTTTGTTTTTATTGTCTATGCTTTTGAGGTTTTAGCCATTAAACCTTTGCCTAGACTAATGTCCTGTAGCGTCTTCCTGATGTTTTCTTCTAGTAATTTTATAGTTGTGGATCTTATGTTTAAGTTTTTAATCATCTCGATTTGATTTTTGTACATGGTGAGGGGCAGAGGTCCAGTTTCATTCTTCTGTATTTTCCCAGCACTATTTATTGAAGAAGGTATCCATTTTCCAATGTATGTTTTTGGCACCTTTGTAAAAAAATCAGTTAGCTATAAATATGTGGATTTATTTCTGGGTTCTCTATTCTGTTCCATTATTCTGTGTGCCTGTTTTTATACCAATACCATGCTGTTTTTGGTTACTATAACCTTATATTTTGAAGTCAGGTAGTGTGATGCTGCCAGCTTTGTTTTTGCTCGGGTTGTGTTAGCTCTTTGGACTCTTTTGGTTCCACAATCATTTTAGGACTTTTTTTTTTCTATTTCTGTGAAAAATGACATTGATATCTTGATAGGGGTTGTACTGAATCTTTAGATTGCTTTGGCAGTATAGTCATTTTAACAATAATAGCTCTTCCAGTCCGTGAGCATGGGATGTCTTTCCCTTTGTGCCCTCTTCGATTTCTTTTATCTATGTTTTGTAGTTTTCCTTGTAAGGGTCTTTCACCTCCTTGGTTAAATCTGTTCCTAGGTATTTTATTTATTTTTTTAGTCATTGTCAATGGAATTGCCTTCTTGATTTCTTTCTCAGTTTGTTCATTATTGTATAGAAATGTTATTGATTTTTGTATGTTGATCTTGTATCCTGCAACTGTACTGAATTTATCAGATCTAAGAGTTTTTGGTGAAGTCTTTAAGGATTTTTTTTTACATATAAAATCATATCATTAAAAAAGAGGGACAATTTGACTTCCTCTATTCCAGTTTGGATGCCTTTTATTTCTTTCTTTTGCCTGGCTGCAAGTTAATGAAATGAAAACTTGGTTCTCTATGAGCCAAATGAAACTTGGTTCTTCAATGAAATGGAAACTAGGGCTTACAGCATTATGTTGAATAGAAGTGGTGAAAGTAGACATCCTTCTCTTGATCCAGTTCTTAGAAGAAAGGCTTTCAGCTTTTCCTCATTCAACAGAATATTAGCTGTGGGTTTGTCATGTATGACCTTTATGATGTTAATATGCTTCTTCTATGCCTAGTTTGTTGAGAGTTTTATTGATTTGTATGTGTTGAATCATCCTTGCATCCCTGGTTGAAATCCCACTTGGTCTTGGCATACTAATATTTAGATGTGGTGTTGGATTTGGTTTGCTAATACTTTGCTGAGAATTTTTGTGTCTATATTCATCAAGAGTATTGGCCTGTGATTTTGTTGTTCTTGTTGTGTTCTTGTCTGGTTTTGGTATCAGGGTAATGCTGGCCTTATAGAATGAGTTAGGGAAAGTTTCCTCCTCTTCAGTTTTTTGGAATTGTTTCGGGAGAATTGGTATTAGTTCTCTTTTGTATGTTTGGTAGCATTTGGCTTTGAATCCATCCAGTCCTGGGCTTTTCTTTGTCAGGAGACTTTTTATTACAATTCAGTCTTACTACTTATTATTCGTCTGTTCAGATTTTCTGTTTCTTCCTGACTCAGTCTTGATAGGGAGCATGTCTCCAAGAATTTATTCATTTCCTCTAGGTTTTCCAGTTTGTCAATGTATAGTTGTTTATAATAGTCTCTGATATTTTGTATTTCTGTGGTATCAGTTGTAATGTCTATTTTTTCATTTCTGATTTTATTTGGGGCTTCTCTCTTTTTTTCTTGGTTAGTCTAGCAAGTACTTTATCAATTTGGTTTATCTTTTCAAAAAAACAAGTTTTCACTTTATTGTTTTTAGTCTCTATTTTGTTTAGCTCTGCTCTGATTTTTCTTATTTCTTTCCTTCTGCTAATTTTGGGGTTGGTTTGTTCTTCCTTCTCTAGTTCCTTAAGATGCATTGTTAGATTATTTATTAGAAATCTTTCTACTTTTTTGATGTAATCATTTATTGCTGTAAACTTCCCTGTTAGCACTGCTTTTGCTGTGTCTGATAAGTTTTGCTACACTGTTGCCATTTCTATTTTTTCAAGAAATTTTTTGTCTAATCCTGAATTTCTCCCTTGACCTAATGGTCATTCAGAAGCATGTTGTTTAATTTTCATTTATTTGTACCTTTTCCAAAGTTCTGTTGTTATTAATTTCTAGTTTAATTCCATTATAGTTTGAGAAGATACTTGATACAATTTTGACTTTTTCAAATTTATTGAGACTTGTTTGGTATCCTAACATATGTTCTATTCTGGAGATTGTTTCATGTGCCATTGAGAAAATTCTGTAGCTATTGGGTGAACTCTTCTGTTAGTGTCTGTTAGGTCCATTTGGTCTAATGTGCAATTTAAGTCCAATGTTTCTTTGTCAATTTTTTGTCCAGATGAGCTAATGCTGACAGTGGGATGTTGAAGTTCTTAACAATTATTGTACTGGAGTCTATCCCTTTAGATTGGACAATATTTGCTTTATATGTTTGGGTACTCCAGGATTGGGTGCATACATACTTAGAACTGTTATATCCTCTTGCTGAATTGATCTCTTTGTCAATTATATAATGACCTTCTTTGTCTCTTTTTACTGTTTTTTACCTAAAGTCTGTTTCATCTGATATAAGTACAGCTACTCCTGTTTGTTTTTGGTTTGTGTTAGCATGGAGTATCTTTTTCCATCTCTTTACTTTCAGTCACAATGTGTTTTCACAGATGAGATGACTTTTTTGAAAGAAACGTATAGTTGGGTTGTGTTTTTGCATCCATTCAGCCAGTATACATCTTTTAAGAGGAAAGTTTAATCTGTTTACATTCAGGGTTATTGATATGTGAGGAATTATTCCTGTCATCTTATTAATTGATTTCTGGTTGTTTTGTTCCTTTTGTTCTCTCTTATTATTGTGATGTAGAGTTTTTCTTTCATAACATTTTAGTCTTTTCTCTTCTTTGTGTGTTTGCTCTACCAGTGGTTTTTAAAATTTCTGTGTGTTTTCATGATTGTAGATATCATTCTTTGTCTTCTGGGTATAGCACTCCCTTAAGCATTTCTTGTAAGCCATCTCATGGTGATGAATTCCATCATGGTGATTAATTCCATCAGCTTTCTTTTGTCTGGGAAAGACATTGTTTCTCCTTCATTTATGAAGGATAACTTTCCTAATCCTTGGTTGGTAGTCTTTTTCTTTCAGCGCTTTGAGTATATCATCCCGTTCTCTCCTGGCCTGTAAGGTTTCTGCTGAGCAATCCATTGTTAGTCTGATGGGTTTCCTTTATAAGTGACTAGATGCTTTTCCCTTGCTGTTTTTAGAACTCTCTCTGTCTTTCACTTTTGACAGTTTGAGTATAGTTTGTCATGGAGAAAACCTTTTTTTTTTTTTTTTTTTTGGTTTTGAGACAGAGTCTCATTCTGTCACTCAGCCTGGAGTACAGTGGCGCAATCTCAGCTCACTGCAGCCTCTGCCTCCCAAGTTCAAGCGATTCTCCCACCTCAGCCTCCCGAGTAGTAGCTGGGATTACAGGTGTGTGTTACCACACCCATCTAATTTTTGTATTTTTAATAGAGACAGGGTTTCACCATGTTGGCCAGTCTGGTCTCGAACTCCTGACCTCAGGTGATCCACCTGCCTCGGCCTCCCAAAGTGCTGGGATTACAGGCATGAGCCACCGCACCGGGCCAGAGAAGACCTTTTTAAATTGTATCTACTTGGTGATCTCTGAGCCTCCTGTGTCAGGATGTCTACATTTCTTGTTAGACTTGAGAAATTTTCCTCTGTTGTTTTAGTAATAGATTTTCTAATCCTTTCACTTTCTCTTCACCTTCTGAGACTCCTAAAATTTGAATAGTTGGCCACTTTAGGGTGTCCCATATATCATGTAAACTTTGCCCATTTTTTTATTCCTTTTTCCTTATTCTTATCTGACTGTGTTATCTCAAAAGACCTGTCTTCAAGTTCTGAGATTCTTTCTTCTGCTTGATCTAGCCTATTATTGATGCTTTCAAGTATATTATGTATTTAATATTTCATCAAGTGTATTATGTATTTCATCAATAAATTATTTCCAGAAGTTGTTTGGTTCTTTTATATGTATCTTTTTTTGATAAACATCTCATTAATATCCTGAATTGTTTTTCTGATTTCTTTGTATTTTTTTAAAACAAATTTTAAAGTTTGTATCTCACCTCCCTGAGCTTTTTTAATATCACAACTTTGAATTCTTTTCCCAGAATTTTGTAAATTTACTTTTGATTGGGATCTGTTGCTGGAGAATTATTGTGTTCCTTTGGTGGTATCATATTTTCTTGTTTTTTTCACGTTTCCTGCATCCTGAAGTTGATATCTGTGCATCTGATGTGATATTTGCTGTTTCTAATTTTTCAAATTTGCTTTTGTAGGGGAGGACTTTTCCTGAAGATGTATTTATGGTGTCAGTTAGGTGGGGCACTTTGGCTTTGATTCTGGGTGCATGCAGTAGTGTAGTTTCTGTATGACTTTCAGCTGTAAATATCATCAGTGGTATCTGTCATTTCCTCAGTACTTTAGGATGCAGTTACTAGTGGAGATTTGCTAGGGAATAGGATGCCATGTGGGCCCATCTTCGGACCCAAGTGTTGGCAGTGGTGGGCTGAGTTTGCCTGTCCTTGGGCCCAGGGTGATGTTGCTGGCACCAGTGTTAGCAAGCCCAATCAGGCCAGTTATTGGGTCTCCAGGTGGCTCACTTGGGTGCCAGAAATGGCAGGTGACCTGGTTCTCAGGCTACTTGGCAGCAAGTGGGGGCATGGGTGATGGCAGTAGTAGTGGTGGGACAACCCTGTGGGACACAAGCAGTCTGTGCCAGTGTTGGCTGTGGGTGCCGTGATTGGGTGGATCAGTTTCCAGGTCTGCAGGTGGCTTACCAGCTGTGATGTTAGTGGCAGGTTGAGTGGGCCTGACTTCAGACACCAGGAAGAGTGCTCAGCTGCTATTGGTGGTGGACTGGCTGAGCATCCGGGTACCTAGATGGCAGGCTTGTGTACTGAGAGGGTGAGGCTGGGCCAGATGGACTTGTCCTCAGGCCTCCCTGTGGTGCATGTGAGTGCTGGCTGTGGTAGGAAGAGGTAGAGTATTCCTAGGCTACTGGTGGAATGCTTAGGTGAGGACAGTGTGGCTGTGCTGTGGACCAGCTACTTGGGACAGCAGTGTTGTTTTCAGTTGGGAGCAGCCACAGAGAGGTGGCTGGGGCACATGCAGTTTGCTCATGCCTCACACCAAAGCAGCCAGCAGCAGCCATAGCCGCATGCATTGGAATTTGTCCTCAGGGAACCAGAAAATGCCTGGCTGCTCCTCTATTGGGGGTGTCAGGTCGCTGCCAGTGGCTCCTGCTTTGGCTCAGGCAACAGTGGCCACAGAGCAAGATGCAGTCTGGGAGGGGCTGGGCTCTCAAAATAGTCTTGTGCTGTGGCTGCTTAGGACTCAGTGGTTTGTAGTACTCAGTGTGAACTTACTCTCTGGAGTAATGCCATCACACTGTCTCCAGGCAGCTTCCTATGTTAGATCTAGGGCCTACGAGAATCAAGGGACTCCTGTAGCTAGGATTGTGGGAGTCTTCAGAGGGAATGTGGACTGCTGGGGTTCTCTCACTTACTCTTTTCCTGCATTAGGGAGTCTCTCCAGGCTTCCAGGCAATCTCAGCCAAACAGGCTGCCTTGCTTCTGTCTCCTTCCTTGCTTTGGTGCATCCTGTCACTAGTTTGTTAAATTCTAGTGTTCTCTCTTTGATGATCTCTTCAAAATGTGATTATGTAATTCCTGCTTAGGTTTCTCTCCATGGAAGAGGAGAAGACCAGAGGCATCTAGTCAGACATCTTGAAGCCACTCCCCATGATACTGTCTTAGGAAAACAATCAACATGTAGCGTTCATGGATACCAAAGGGAAAATGGGTAAACACTTTTTTTTTTTTTTTTTTTTCAGACGGAGTCTCGCTCTGTCGCCCAGGCTGGAGTGCAGTGGCGCCATCTCGGCTCACTGCAAGCTCTGCCTCCCGGGTTCACGCCATTCTCCTGCCTCAGCCTCCCAAGTAGCTGGGACTACAGGCGCCCGCCACCACACCTGGCTAATTTTTTGTATTTTTTAGTAGAGACGGTGTTTCACCGTGTTATCCAGGATGGTCTTGATCTCCTGGCCTCGAGATCTGCCTGCCTCGGCCTCCCAAAGTGCTGGGATTACAGGCGTGAGCCACTGCACCTGGCCAGATAAACACATTTTTTTTCTTCCACCTTTTATTTTAGGTTTAGGAGGTACAGGTGAAGGTTTGTTACATGGGTAAATTGTGTGTCATTAGGGTTGAGTGTACATAATATTTCATCACCCAGGTAGTGAGCTTAGTACCCAATAGGTAGTTTATTGATTCTCACCCTCCTCCCACCTTCCATTCTCAAATAAGCCCTGGTGGCCATTGTTCCCTTCTTTGCATCCATGTGTACTCATTGTTTAATTCCCACTTATAGGTGAGAAGATGCAGTATTTGGTTTTCTGTTCCTGCATTAATTCACTTAGGATAATGGTTTCCAGCTGCATCCATATTACTGCAAAGGACATGATTTCATTCCTTTCTATGTTTGTGTAATATCCCGTGGTGTATATATACCACATTTTCTTTATCCAGTCCACCACTGATGTGCATCTAGGTTGATTCCATGTTAATTGTGAAAAGTGCTGATGACCATATGTATGCATATGTCTTTATGGTAGAATGATTTTTGTTGGTTTGGGTATATACCCAATAATGAGATTGCTAGGTCACATGGTGGTTCTAAGTTCTTTGAGAAATCTCCAAACTGCTTTCCACAGAGGCTGAACTAATTACATTCCCACCAGCAATGTGTAAGTGTTCTCTGTTTTCCACAACCTTACCAACATTTGTTATTTTTTCACTTTTTAATAATAGCCATTCTGTCTGCTATGAGATGGTATCTCATTGTGGTTTTGATTGCATTTCTCTAATGATTAGTGATGTTGAGCATTTTTTTCATATGCTTGTTGGCCTCATGTATGTCTTCTTTTGAGAAATGTCTGTTTATGTCCTCTGCCCATTTTTTAAGGGTTGGTTTGATTTTTGTTTGTTGATTTGTTTAAGTTCCTTAGAGATTTTGAATATTAGAACTTTGTTAGATGCATAGTTTGCAAATATTTTCTCCTTTTCTGTAGGTTGTCTGTTTTCTCTGTTGATATATATTTTTTTGCCATGCAGAAGCACTTTAGTTTAATTATGTCCCACTTGTCAATTTTTGTTTTTGTTGCAATTGCTTTTGGAGACCTCATCACGAAATATTTACCAACACCTATGTCAGAATGGTATTTCCTAGGTTTTCTTCTAGAGTTTTTATACTTTTAGGTTTTAAGTTTAATTCTTTAATCCATATTGAGTTGATTTTGGTATATGGTGAAAGGTAGGGGTCCATTTTCAATCTTCTGCATATGGCTAGCCAGTTATAGCATTTATTGAATAGAGAATCCATTCCCCATTGCTTGTTATTGTCGACTTCATTGAAGATCAGATGGTTGTAGGGGTGTGGCTTTATATCTGGGTTTTCTAACCTCTTCCATTGGTCTATGTGTCTATTTTTATACCAGTACCATGCTGTTTTGGTTACTGTAGCCTTGTAATATAGTTTGAAATCAGGTAGTGTGATGCTTCCAGCTTTGTTCTTTTTACTTAGGGTTGTTTTGGCTATTTGGGTTCTTTTTTGATCCCATATGAATTTTAGAATGTATATTTTTTAATTCTCTGAAAGATATCATTGGTAGTTTGATAGGAATAGCATTGGATCTATAAATTGCTTTGGGCAGTATGGCCCTTTTTAAAAATTTTGTATTAATTTTTTTTTTTTTGAGACAGAGTCTCACTCTGTCACTCAGGCTGGAGTGCAGTGGCATGATCTTGGTTCACTGCAACCTCCGTCTCCTGGGTTCAAGCGATTCTCTTGCCTCAGCCTCCCAAGTAGCTACGATTACAGGTGCACACCACCACACCCAGCTAATTTTTGTATTTCTAGTAGAGATGAGGTTTCACCATGTTGGCCAAGCTAGTCTCAAACTCCTGACCTCAAGTGATCCACCTGCCTCAGCCTCGCAAAGTGCTGGGATTACAGGCATGAGCCACCATGCCCAGCAGTTTGGCCCTTTTAAAAATATTTATTCTTCCTATGCATGAGCATGGAATATTTTTCCATTTGTTTGTATTGTCTCTGTCTTCTTTGTTTTGTATTTCTCTATAGAGATCATTCACCTCCCTGGTTAGCTGTATTCATAGGTATTTTATCCTTTTGTGGCAATTGTGAATAGGATTGCATTCTTGATTTGGCTGTCAGCTTGACATTGTTGGTGTATAGAAATGCTTCTGATTTTTGTACCCCGAAGCTTTACTGATGTTGTTTAACAGTTCTAAAAGCTTTTGGGCAGAGACTATGGAGTATTCTAGGTTTAGACTCATATCATCTGTGAAGAGAGATAGTTTACTTCCTCTCTTCCTATATGGATGCCTTTTATTTCCTTGCCTGATTGCTGTGGCTAGGATTTCCAGTACCATGTTGAATAGGAATGATAATAATGGACATCCTTGTCTTGTTCTGGTTTTCAAGGTGAATGCTTCCAGCTTTTGCTCATTCAGTATGATGTTTGCTGTGGGTTTTTCCTGGCGGCTCTTATTATTTTGTGGTATGTTCCTTTGATGCCTAGTTTGTTGATGACTTTTAACATGAAGGGATGTTGAATGTTGTCAAAAGCCTTTTCTACAACAATTGAGATGATCATGTGGTTTTTTTGTTTGTAGTTCTGTTTATGTGATGAATCACATTTATTGATTTGGATATGTTGAGCCAACCTTGCATCCCAGGAATAAAGCCTACTTGATCGTGGTAAGTTAGGTATTTGATGTGCTGCTGGATTCGATCTGCTAGTATTTTGTTGAGGATTTTTGCATTTACTTTCATCAGGGATGTTGGCCTGAAGTTTTCTTTTTTTGTCCTGTCTCTTTGCCAGATTTTGGTATCAGTGTGATGCTGGCCTTATAGAATGAGGAGTCCCTCCTCCTTGATTTTTGGCATATTTTCAGTATGATTGGTACTGGCTCTTGTTTGTATGTTTGGTGGAATTTGTCTGTGAATCCATCTGGTACAGGGCTCTTTCTGGTTGGTAGGTTTTTTAAATTACTGATTCAATTTAAGAACTTATTATTGGTCTGTTCAGGTATTTAATTTCTTCCTGGTTCAATCTTAGGAGGTTGTATTTTTCCAAGAATTTACCATTTCTTCTACATTTTCTAGTTTATGTACATGGAGGTGTTCAAAATAGTCTCTGAGGGTGTTTTGTATTTCTGTGGGGTTGGTGGTAATGTCCCCTTTGTCATTTGAGTTTGTGTTTATTTGGATTTTCTCTCTCTTTATTAGTCTAGCTAGTTGTCTATCAATCTTATTTATTCTTTCAAAAAACCAGCTTTGGTTTTGTTGATCTTTTGTATGGATTTTTGCATCTCAATTTTATTCAGTTCAGCTCTGATTTTGGTTATTTTTTTTCTTCTGCTAGCTTTTGGGTTGGTTTGCTCTTGTTTTTTCTAGATCCTCTAGAGGTGATGTTACTTTGTTAATTTGAGATTTTTCTAACATTTTGATGTAGGTGTTTAATGCTACAAACTTTCCTCTTGACATTGTTCTGGCTGTGTCCCAGACACTCTGGTATGTTGTATCTTTGTTTTCACTAGTTTCAAAGAATTTCTTGATTTCTGCCTTAATTTTCAGAATGCCAAAAGTCATTCAGGATTAGGTTGTTTAGTTTCCATGTTATTGTATAGTTTTAAGAGATCTTCCTGGTATTGATTTATATTTTATGCTGTGGCCTAAGAGTATGGTTAGTATGATTTTGGTTTTTTGAATTTGTTTAAAATTGCTTTATGGTTGAGCATGTGGTCAATCTTAGAGTATGTGCTATGTGCAGATGAGAAGAATGTATATCCTGTTGTTCTTGGGTGTAATGTTTTGTAGATGTCTGTTAAGTCCATTTGGTCAAGTGTCAAGTTTAGGTCATGAATATCTTTGTTAGTTTTCTGCCTTGATTATGTGTCTAACATTGTCAATGAGGTGTTGAAGTCTCCCACTATATTGTGTGGTTATTTCCATCTCTTCATAGGTCTTTAAGAACTTGTCTTATGAATCTGGATGATCCAGTGTTGGATCTGAAAAGAGTAATAAAAAACATTATCATTACTATCATTATTATTTATTGTGGTTATTTTATATTTTGAATGAACTTCTAAGCTAAAAGATTTATCTTGAAAGATTCCAACTGTTGGAATTCACTTTGTTTTAAATAGAAATAAATGTGTTTCAAATGAAAGTCTGGTGATTTAATGATCACAAAAGTGATGAGTTTAATAAATGAGTTTTTTCTCACCTTCTCAATGGCACTCAATGAAGGTTTGAAATGCCTTTTTTCCTGAAATTCTTTAAGTATTTATACCCTTTGATTTTCTAGAAAACTTTCCTTAGTCTTAATTGGCATTCCAGCTTGTGTTAAAAAATAAAGAGGAAGTCCTTCCTTCTTAAACTGGACATATGGCAACATTTTTTGTGTGTGATTTCATATTTGTAGGACATAAACCTGAAAATTATATTCATTAAATTTATTATGTGAATGAGGTTACTCTTCTTTAAAGATAAATTAACTCTACTGCAAGAAAATTGTTTCATCAATTACACTGCAATGTAAGTAAAATGATACAGATGATCTTTGAATTTTGGAAGTATTTGATTTTTTTTTCCTATTCTGCTAAGGAAGAAAGAATGACTAATGTTACAGAACTTTCTAATTTGCCTTGTAAATGAAGCATGTGTTGTGAATTTTAAATCTATTCTTCCGTTGGCTTTGTATAAGTGTTTCCCAATTTTTTTTTGTGGGGGGCGGGGGGTGCGTTAATTCTTGCTCTCTTCTCACCAAAGACCTTTTTAGACATTTTTTTCTTGATCATCCTCCACCACACATATACTGCAAATCGGTTTATGTATCACATATATATCTGCACTCTGTACTTAAAAAAGGAAAATTTTTTTTTAACTTTCATCAGGTATCACCCCCATTGAGAATGCTTGCTTTCTGTTGGTTTTGTTTTTATTGTTTTTAAAGACAAAATCATATAGAAGAAAGAACTTAACCTCTGGAGTCAAACCAGTCGGATGTTGGTTTGAATCCTGTTTTTTTCACTTAGTAATTATTCAACCCAAGTGATTAACTTAATCTCTCTGAGACTCAGTTTTCTCATTTAAGAGATAGAGATTGTGATTCCTATGTGAAGTATTTGAAGCTTAATGTGATTAGTGGGTATGAAAACTCAAAGCACAGTCCTAAAAGTTGAATAAATATCAGCTTAAGGAAGTCACTGCATGCAATCACTATTATTTTCCTAAGCTGGATTTCTGATAATTTCATCACTCCCTCTGGCCACACCAAAGAATAAGAACAGTCTTTTATTCAGGTAATATTTACATGTTTTCTCTGTGGCAAGTACTGTACTGATTTTTTTAAATGTATTATTTCATATTCTTCTCACAACAATCTTATAATGTAGCATTTATACCCCATTTTCAGCTAAGAGAACTGTGGTTTTGCAAGATTTGTAACTTGCCTTTCACAGAGCTAGTAGGCAGTAAATAGAGGCCGATGACTAGTTTCTCTATTACCAGGTTTTTTTTTTTTTTGGAGGGGGGACAGGGTCTCACTCTGTCACCCAGGCTGGTGTGCAGTGGTGCAATCTCGGCTCACTGCAACCTCTGTTTCCCAGGCTCAAGTGATCTTCCCAGGTACTTTAAAAGATAGAAAGATGCTCATCCTAGTGACAGACCAAGAGACAATACAACCCAAATTGGACAATTAAGGTGCTATGATTCCCTACAAGTATTGCTTTATTCCCCTCTGTTGCCAAAGTCCTATACTGAGACATTCATAAGTCCCTCATGGGGACTAATAGATCAATTTAAAGAATAATAAATAAGAAGTCAGGAAATATTCAATGAAATATAGAAAATATTTCTTCTGTAGCCCCTAACAATTGTGTACTTATTTATCCTTTAAACTTGAATATGGCATATATTACAGACTAGCCCAAATCTAAATGTACTTTCAAGAGTCTTGACTCTTAAGTAGCTATTTGAAGTTAATAAGATGTGGTTACAGGGGTCTTTATGTCTTATTACATGCCCCTATACATGACAAACTTAAGTCCCGTTATAAAGTGACATCAGTTATGTGCCTGTTATTCAGGTTTAAGTCACATAATATAATCATATAATCTTTCTGTGATACGTTTAGTCTGGAAAAGGAAGTATGTGAATTTCCCTTATTAAAAAAATTGAAGAAATACAGAGGTACAGAAAATCCAACGATGATGGCAAGACACTTAAAGGATCCTGTGGATGTCTCTCTGAGGAAGCAGAGTTGAATCTGCATTTACAAAACGGAAAATTTAAGGGTTACTCAAGCATACTGTTTTTCAAATCATCTACGAAAATCTCTTCCCAGGGTGACTTCACTTGCCCACAGGCCCTTTATTCTGTTACATTAAGTATGATATAAGCAAGAACAAAACCTTTCCATAACTTTTTGTTTTCATAGCACATGCATTGCATTTCCACTTTGTTAGCTCTGCAAGTTAGACCTTTTGAAGTGTCTGGGTCATCCCACATTTCTTCAAAAAAGATGATGTGCATCCTCTAGGTCGCTCCAGTTCTTGTAGGTAGGTAGATAGAATTCTAAGTTGGGTTCTTTGGCAGTGAAGATGATACCCTATATATTAATGTAGTATCTATCTAATGTAAATTTTGTTTGATGAATATCAGGTATTTTATTGAAAATATTTCAAACAGTTAAAATTATGGCCTGAATCTGGAGCTAGAAGTGAGTTTTTCTATGGCAATAAACTGTTTGACTTACCCTTTCTTGGTCTCAGTTTTCTTATCTGGAAACAAGATATTAAGTGCAATTTAATAAATATTTGTTAAACACTTTCTACTGTTCTACTGTTTGCCATGCACTGTGTTAATAATGAGAGGTGATCAAATGAGATAATAGGTGGCAAACTGCTTTGCAATGTTTTCAACACTGCAATACAGTTCTACATGATGGGGAACCTTACTAAAATACTCCTTTTTCTAACATTATGTTATTTTCCCACCTAAGAGCTCTTCAGTTTAATCTTAGGAACATTGGAATCATAATTATTATTTCATTCATTATTTCATACTTTCATTTTTCCCAAGTTGCATAAATCTTAATGTTGATTCACCTTTGGTTTTCTGTAGATACCAAGTGAATTTTGAGATCATAAACAGTTGCCTTTGAACCTGAAAGTTTTGTTTCTAATTTGGGAGATAATATGCTCTTATTAATTTACTGAGAAGATATGTAGAATTTTGTTTTTCATATTTCTGTGTTTTGCCTTGGTTTTCTGTTAAACCATCAGCCTCTACACTTTCTTCTAGAACTATGTATATGTGTTGAGCATTGTTCTGGGAATAGCCTTTTACTTCTGTCATCCGAATGTTCTAGATCACTCTGAATTTTCTGTCTTGATTTAGTATTCAAATAAAAAATAAGATATTGAAAATGGTGGAATTAGTGGGAACTGGTGACAGAAAGGGGGAAACCCAAAATTTTTTAGGAGCTGTGATTTATTTCATGGATAGTGTTTCTAAGTTAATGATACAATTCTAGGGGATCAGTTAAATAAACTTCTAAAGTAAAATACTGTAAAAACTTACCTGTGGTAGAAATAGCTGTTTTTTAAATCACAGTTTTCACATGGCAGTGCAATTGTACGGTGTCTCTATTTTGCTGATTTGGAGCCAAATACACTCATTAGTCACGTTAGATTCAGTTACTATTCTAGTGTCATCTGTCATTTCCTTTGTAGTACAGACCAATAGAGTTGAGTCCAAGGACACTGGGCAGGGTTGGTGGGGGTGGTGGTGGGAGGGGGGCTGTTGGTGAGGAAAGAGAGAATGAAGATGGTGAGAGAAAAGGGCAAATGGGTGCATTTGAGAAGAAAGATTGTGTAAGCTATAAAAACGATTTGATGTTGACCAACTTATTTGACCAATTATTTGCTGTTGTTCAGCTCAAAATAGTGCTTTGAATCTTAAAAGTGAATATAACTTTTTGAAATGAAATTTAATCTACCATAGACTGAACACTAAAAAGCATATTCTGTAGGCAAAGTAAATATAGTTTGCCCTCCAATCTCAGATGATAATAGTACAGGCATATTTCCTGTGATGGAGAAATGTCTACATATCTGTTATATCTACTATAAACTAGGTAAATGTCCTTCCCATTAACCACATATGTTAATGTTCAACTTCCTTCTTTCTGAGACTCAATTCACTCATCTAAAAAATGAAAGTGAACTCTAAGATACTTTCTAGCTCTAAAATAACATAATTCTGTCACCATATTTGAATGCTCAACGATCAAAACATTTAATCAAAGCATGATTGGGTTGAAACACTTTAGAAGCCTCTCAAACCTGTCAAAAACTTTTATTTGAGCATTGTGATACTCCAAATATATTTCTTCCTTTTTCTTTCGAAGAAAACAGGACAAATAAAACATGCATTTGTCAAAAATTTGTGACATAAGGAAGCCATATACAAAATGCAATTAATATCTCCTATTTGTAACTCACTTCATAACCAGTATGTATGTCATTGTGAAACTATAATATAATTTTAATTGCTCATGTTTCTATTAACTGTGTTACCATATCTTTTCCCCTTCAAGGATTTCTTGCTGGTACTCTATTAATTGGTACCCTAATTCTGGTCGTTGGACTATGGAAAATCAGAGTGAGCAGAAATTCTGGTGATTTTAAAAAATTTATTCCTAGTTTATTTCCAGTAAAATTTGGTACTGTATCAGTAGATGACTCTCTTAGCTTTATTTAAATTTTGGCGTGTCTCTGTATTCATTTTTGTCTGTAATTACTATCCTGGATTAACAGACTTCATGTCTGTTTTTTCTCAATATATTCAAAGGCGCATTTCAAAGCAAAGTGACTTGAAGTCTCATTTTGTGATCTATTAATCCACTGATTTTTTTCCACTCAGTGTAATTTATGATAGTATCTAGTGTTGCACAGAAGCAAAGAAATCTAGGAAAAATCAACCTCTAACATACTGTGAAATTGCCTGTGATTAGGGCTTTTTCTCACTTATATTAATAGATGCCAGTCCAGCTCAAAACAGCGCAGTGGTTAAGACAGCAGACAAATGGGGGAAATATAGTACCTACCTCATATGATTATAATCATATATCAAATGAGTTGCCACTTGTCAAGTACTTAGAACATTGCTTGGCACATAGCACTCAGATATTAAAACAACAACAGCATACACATACATCAGTATTATTTAAAATATCTAATCTGCATTGAATATACATAATGTTAAGTATAAATGTCACGATTGGCTCTGATGTGTCCTGTAGACAGAGGATGATTTGAATCGACCCTCTTCTGTTTTGTAGTTTTAACTGTTCAGAAAACTAGTTGTGGAATTTATACAAACTTGAGTTATTTCTAAGCTGCCCTAATGCCTGTCCATTTTTCCCATTAATAAAAATCTATTACTTTAATGCTGTTATTAAATTGTCTGTTTTAATTCTTTAGATGATGTGACCTATCTCCTTTTTACCCTCTACAATTTTTCTACTTAAATTAAGAATATTACTTAAGCCTATTATAAGTTAAAGCATGTAAATATTCTTTAACTCACTAAATGAGTCAGTCTTGTAGAAAAATATTTGACCATTAGGTTCAGGGGAGTGATTAATAATTTTTACAGGCATTTGTTTAATATCAACAAAATATTCTAGCTGTCATGATAGCAAATATAGTAAGACATAACTTTTTCTCCAGATATATCAGAAATGTTTTAGGAATGTGATTTAGAGCCTAGCAAAAACTCACAGTTAGTACTAAGTCATCTAAAGTGAGTTGGTATGGAAGCATCAGCAAAGCTACTCTGAAAAAAAATTAAACCACCAATCTTACGTACTTTCTTGTATTTGTTCCAACTCTCCTTTTGAAATACTGTTATCAGTTTATCAAGTTATAAAGTATCAATGTATAGAGTATTATCAGTTTACCAAAGCTACTGCTTTGAGACTCCCTGGATCGGTGGGAATGGAGACTGGGCAGGGGAGGGCGGAGGGCGGGTGGGGGCAGGGCAGCAAGATGTGATAAGTTTACCAGGTGCTGTCTCTTGGCTTTCATCAGTTTCTTTACATACTTTGGTAAGGTAATTGGCTGTGATACTTGTATGTCCTATTAAGGACATAAAAGTACTGGAACATAGAAGGAGGGAATACAGTAATTTCTGCTTATCCTCGGTTGGCGGGGGCAGGGTGTTTCAAGACCCCCCAGTGAATGCTTGAAACAACAGATAGTGCCTAACCCTATATATGCTGTGTTTTTTCCTGTGTGTACATACCTATGAGATAAAGTTTAATTTATAAATGAGGCACAGTAAGAGATTAACACCAACGAATAATCAATTAGAACAATTTATTGTAGCAAAAGTTATGTGAATGGGGTCTCTCTCTCTCTCAAAATATCTTATTGTATTGTACTCACCTATTTTCAGATTGCAGTTGACTGTGGGTAACTGAAACCACAGATAAGCAGACTAGTGTATTTGTTTTGAATTGTATTTTGGGGTTTTGCAGTGAACTTAATTGCTTATTTTCTGAATTAGAGGGAAAGTCATGCAAACTCCTAAGAAAGAATTTGTCTTTTTTATGTGCACATAAAAAACACTCCGCTTGCCTTATTTTGGAAACATAAGCTGTTGAGGGTAAGAGCTAGCTTTATATATGTTTGGCTAGCCTCCTGATTTCATACTGATTTAATTAAATATTTGATCTTAATTAAGACAGGATATAGTTAATGTGCAAGTGATAATGTGGTTTCATTTAATGATTCTTCATGTTTGCCTATCAGAGGATTGATTTATTTCTTTTAGAAGAGTTAGGTCTGTATGATAAATTTTAGTTTAGGGATGGAAGTGTAAGCAGATGCCTGACTTCGTTTTTGATTGAAATGACAGTTACATAATTCAATTCAATAGTTTTTTTCTTCTCTACTATTCAGCTCTTATAATGCACATGAGAGCAACAAAGTACTCAATGTTGTGTTTGACCATTTAAGTGTGACTGGTGGTACCTCAGAAATAAGACTTTCTGGTAAATTATAAAAGGTATATATGGTTTAATAAAATTACATTTCTGTATCTTGCAAAATATCCATTAATACCCTTGGCTAGGGGGTTCTTCATGACTTTTAAAGGATAATAGAGGCTTAAGTCTCTACTGTCACTAGAGTTGTTTTTTTCTTTGTTGAATGAATGACTAATACATTGAATCTCTCATTACTATGACACATCGTCAGTTCTGTACTTGGTAGCAGTAATGCTTACCATCTCATCGTACATTTTGAACTCAGTTTATTGTAACGATTAGATGCTATAATGCCACAAATATTCGGGGGGAAAGGGATGATACATTAGGACTTATAAGAGAATGCCTTCATTATGATAATTTGCATCATGAGATGGTTGACCTACCTTGTATTTCTCCTTTTGCTTGGTGGCTTTTAGAGTTTTTAATGTTTAAGAAAAATTATAATATGTGCTAAGATATCCTTTTATAGGTCATGTTTATAGATCTTAAAAGACATCTCATATCTTTATACAAAATTATCACACAAAAATAACTTGGTGTAAATGTATCTGTAAAACTTTCTGAGTGTCTTCATCTCTTAATCTTCTCTTCCACATGTAGTAGTATTCAGGGGTTTTTATTTATTTTTATACTTTTTTAACATCTCCCACACTTAGGAATTCATTGACTTTTAATCTGAAGGTACCTTAATTCATTCTAGCTTAGCCACTATTCAACTCGAGAAACTAAAAACTCCATGTCACATTTTAGTTGTTGCTGTAGCTGATAAACCCCACCTGTAGAATCTTGTCCATATTCTATTACTCATTATTTTTTTTTGTTTTGCACCCCAAATTAACTGATTCTTTTTGGTGATTTATCACATAGTAACTAAAAATTTATATTTATCACTAGTAAATAAAATCATTTTGATTTTAACTTTTTTTTTTTTTTTTTTAAATTTCAGGGCACATGTGTTTCACATTGACAGGTTTGCTTGGGACGCTAGTAACCATGGGCTTGCTGACTTAGCCAAAGAAGAGTTAAGAAGAAAATACACACAAGTATACGGACTGTTCCTAGTTTCTTAGACTTATCTGCATATTGGATAAAATAAATGCAATTGTGCTCTTCATTTAGGATGCTTTCATTGTCTTTAAGATGTGTTAGGAATGTCAACAGAGCAAGGAGAAAAAAGGCAGTCCTGGAATCACATTCTTAGCACACCTACACCTCTTGAAAATAGAACAACTTGCAGAATTGAGAGTGATTCCTTTCCTAAAAGTGTAAGAAAGCATAGAGATTTGTTCGTATTTAGAATGGGATCATGAGGAAAAGAGAAGGAAAGTGATTTTTTTCCACAAGATCTGTAATGTTATTTCCACTTATAAAGGAAATAAAAAATGAAAAACATTATTTGGATATCAAAAGCAAATAAAAACCCAATTCAGTCTCTTCTAAGCAAAATTGCTAAAGAGAGATGAACCACATTATAAAGTAATCTTTGGCTGTAAGGCATTTTCATCTTTCCTTCGGGTTGGCAAAATATTTTAAAGATGAAACATGCTGGTGAACCAGGGGTGTTGATGGTGATAAGGGAGGAATATAGAATGAAAGACTGAATCTTCCTTTGTTGCACAAATAGAGTTTGGAAAAAGCCTGTGAAAGGTGTCTTCTTTGACTTAATGTCTTTAAAAGTATCCAGAGATACTACAATATTAACATAAGAAAAGATTATATATTGTTTCTGAATCGAGATGTCCATAGTCAAATTTGTAAATCTTATTCTTTTGTAATATTTATTTATATTTATTTATGACAGTGAACATTCTGATTTTACATGTAAAACAAGAAAAGTTGAAGAAGATATGTGAAGAAAAATGTATTTTCCCTAAATAGAAATAAATGATCCCGTTTTTTGGTATCATGTAGTATGTGAAATTTATTCTTAAACGTGACTACTTTATTTCTAAATAAGAAATTCCCTACCTGCTTCCTACAAGCAGTTCAGAATGCCGTGCCTTGGTTGTCCTAGTGTGAATAATTTTCAGCTACTTTAAAATTATATTGTACTTTCTCAAGCATGTCATATCCTTTCCTATTAGAGTATCTATATTACTTGTTACTGATTTACCTGAAGGCAATCTGATTAATTTCTAGGTTTTTACCATATTCTTGTCATCTTGCCAATTACATTTTAAGTGTTAGACTAGACTAAGATGTACTAGTTGCATGGAATATAACTAGATTTATTATGGCAATGTTTATTTTGTCATTTTGCTTCATCTGTTTTGTTGAAGTACTTTAAATTTCATACGTTCATGGCATTTCACTGTAAAGACTTTAATGTGTATTTCTTAAAATAAAACTTTTTTTCCTCCTTAACCACAGTTATCACAACTAGCAGTTGTGATAGTTCCTAATTTCCTAATAGTTTCTAATATTAGGAAATTCTTTGAACTTTCCTAGAAGTTCTAAGAGTAGGCACATATCCATCCACCTATTCATTCATTCATTTGTTAAATATGAGGGCCCGCTCTGCCTATTCTGTAATAACCCAGTGCTTCCAGGGATAGCAATAACACTGGCTCAGCTATTCAGAAAAAAAGCTGAGTGCCTACTATGTGCAAGTTGTCATATGCTAAAATGTGAGCTTACCAAGATAACTGCAAGTGTCTGCCCTCAAGTTGCTTATAGTTTGCCACAGGAAGACCAAAATATATACTTATTGAGAGAAAGAAGATAAAGTTACGAATGTTACAGCCCCGAATATGGTGGGTGCTTAAGCTGTTTGTTAAGCAGTTGAGTGGCAGGGTGGGAGATATTCAAGGCAGAAAGCTGATTGAGAAAGCAGTAATAGATGAGATTATAGTGGCAGGATGGTCGAAGTAGGAAAGGCTTAGAGCAAGGGCTAGACTATGTCATGTGTTCTGTGTAGAAGTGAAAATTGTAAGCTCTAGACTTTTTCTGCTCGATCTAATTAGAATCAGTGAGCATAAAATAGGTTTCTAATAGCAAGAACTTGCTATTTAGATAAGGGTAAAAGCGGAAATACTATTAAACAGTCATTTACCTTGAAGAAAATATAAACAGTAGGCTTGTGAGGGTAAAGATATTTTCTTGTAGGATTTATATTTACCGTGTATCCTGTAGTTATGAGGTTGAGTGGTTTTATTTTTGCTTAAGATAACCTCTCCTGTGAGATTTTACTTTGATTGCAAAGGTTGTATTGCTTTTCCTCTTGAGACTGATGTATTTGTTACAGCAAGTTATACCTGCTCACTGTAGAAATTTGAGTTTTATAATATTTAGCCCACTATCACTGTCACTTTTCTGGGAATACTTGAACATGAATAATTTTTGTCTTGTCACACCCTAGCCCTGTTTGCTTTGGTTAATGTCCAATGTGCAAATGCCTCATTTTCCTCCCACCCATCCTGAGTGTTTTCTTCCTCCTTACCAAAACTAAAACAGCCCCTTCCCTGAAGGTACTGCTTCCTTTGCAGCCTATTCCAGTGGTGGCTGGTTTATTTTCATCCATATGACTCATTTGTTAAGAGGTGGTGGAGGTGTTTTCCTTGTTCCTTTGTCATGTCTTCCATCTCAACCCCCACACACATCTCTTTAAAAAGAGTAACTGTCCATTCACTCTGGTAGGGTAATTTACTAAAATGTCAAATGTTTTCCCTGTAATTCTCCTTGGTGAAAAGCATGGATTCTGGAGACAAATCGGAGCCCTGGCATTTATCAGCTGCAGGACTCAAGGGATATTCCTTGTCAGTGTACCTTAGTTATCTATGTGTAAAGTGGGCCTAAAATCAGTACCAGCCTCATAGGATTTGCAATGAGAATTAAGTTAATACACGTAGAGCTTAAAATAGTGCCAGCCATGTAGTAAGTGCTCAGTAAGTTTTAGCTCTTTTTAATGCACAGGTGGAGAGATTGCCTTAGGTGGAAGCATGCAGGGCTTCAGTACGTACTAGGAGGGAACTGTTGCAGGTGGGTTGGAGATGCCCATGGTGGCAGCTTTTGAAATTGATTTCACATTTCTTCTGTTTTCTCAGGGACATATACATCAAGGTCATCATAAAAATGATGACACATGAGGAGGTGTTATGTTTGAAGACAGGCAGAGAAGGAAAGGACTAGAGACATTTAGTCAATTAGCAGGCAATGCTAAAGACCCAGTTGAGGTGAGTGCTCATGAATTTAGAGTGCAATCATCAAGCTTGGTTCTGAGTTTTTCTGCAGTCATATTTAGCTTTGTAGATACAGTCTCAGAAAAAACCAGTTGCTTGGATTTAATCATGATTGGGTGTTCCCAGGTGAATTTGATGACGTGAGTTGAGCATGTGCACAAGGGAGTGATTAAAATGATGGACCATAGAATTTAAGCTATGTGAGAAGGGAAGTGAAGACATATGAGTGGTAAGAAACAATGAGTAACAGGATCAATATTTTGTAGACCTTAATGGGGTCATGTCATTGTTAGACTTGGGGTACTATTTAGGATGAACTAGAATGGTAATATGCAGTAGTGAGAAATAAGAATGCGTCAATTGAGGGTAAAACAGAATTGGCAACCAGAGGACAAAGCTGTCTACAAATACACTTCCCCTTCATTTTGGGCACAAAGTTAGACACATTTCCTGGCACTCTTGCAGTTAAGTGTAGACATAGGACTGAGTTCTGGCCAAAGGAACATGATCAGAGATGTGTAGCATTTCTGGGTCTGGCCCTAAAACATCCCCATATGTGATCCTCCTTGCCTCTTTCCCTACACTGAGTTGATGAAAGTGACTGTAGTAACCTAGTAAGTCATGTGCTAAAGATAACAGAACCACAGAAAGGAAGGAGCTTGAGTCATTGCTTTGAGGAGAGCTGTCTGCTGATCAAGAACACCCACTTTAGATTTCATGTGAAGAAGAAATAAACTTCTGTAATCTTTGAGTTCTAACATTTTGGGGATTGGTGTGTTACGTTATTGTGGTTGACATTATCTAAACTAACACTGAAGCCTTCTAGATTTTGGTGATGCAAGGGTTTAAACAGAACTATGGTTGTGAGAAGTTGAGATAAAATGGTGGACAAAAGTATTGGTGCGGAGGAGGCCATGGAACATCTTAATTGATACTGAAATCACCAAGAAGCATGGGGATTCATGTTAGAGAGTGATACTGAGTCAGGGGCTAAAATCTTCATGAAATGAGTGGCTTGTACATCTGAAGATGATTGCAAACAAGAAGATAGCAGGTGCTATATTCTGATGATACGTGACTCGAAGGAAAGGGTTTTGTGGAAAGGAAGGAGGACTGGTCTGCAAATAGCAATGATGAATAAAATAGGGCACCAACTTCACCTCTATGCCTGGTACTATGTGGAATGAAAGTGCAATGAGATATTTTTGCCTATCAGAGATTTGTTTGCACATTCAAACCCACTGTATGATCCTCTTCCACCCCTTGTTATTGCAATTCCCCTACTTTCTGGTCACCCACCCCTGTCTGTTGAGGGATTTGGAACTGGCTCACTGTCTCCCAACCATCCTACAATCTGGTATTATCCATAATTATTTCACATTGACAAGGATGACTCCTTATAACATCTGTGCCTCTGGTTTTATTGACCTTTTGATTTCTAATGACCTCCTTCACTCTACCTGAGTCACTCATCTCCATGGAACCTTCTTAAATCACTAATTCAGGCATATTTTCTTGCTCAATATAATCTTTTCCGCTTTCTAGTTTAGTTACTGCAGTATGTTCATCAACTCTCCACTTTCTTCCTATTTATAAGTCTCCTACTGTGATGGATATTTTCTGTTTGTTCATCCAGGACCACTCTCTAGCACACTCCAACTTGCTGTGACCTCAGAGGCTGACCTATAATGGAAGCTGTGGAGGGGAGAGCTGCATTCCTTCTAATTTTTGTTTTGTCTCAAAACACTCCACAAGTTCTTATTTTATTTCATTTTTTTTTCTACCATCCTATCACCAAAAGATGGCTCCCCTTCCTTTTGACCTTTTCCTCTTTTAGGAACTACACCTTTCAAAGGCTATCAACTCAGATCACATTATGTTTATGGCCCTTTCCTGAAAGTAGTGCTTGTAGTTAGTGCTCTGGTCTACAAGGACACCTTTTCAGCATTTTCATTTTTACGGCAGACTCTTACTTTCTGGCAATGGTTTTGGAGCAATTTGAGGACTTTGCTAGCTCAGCTTTTTTCACTTTCATTGAAGTCTTTCCACAGACTGCCCTTGCTCACCACAGAGGCTTCTAGGAGTGGTGTGAAGGACTCCTGGGTTGTTTTTGTTTTGTTTGTTTTCTTATAGGCAATTTGAAGTAGGTGCTTTGTCTTCTAGTTATGTTGAGAATGTGGTTTTCATGTGACCACACTTCCTATTGGTGTGGCTGTGGAAAATCAGATGTTTTTATATATTATTGGTGGGAATGCAAACTGATACGGCCATTTTATAGGGGAATTTTCCAATATCTAAAAAAAACCCCACACATACGCATTTACCCTTTGATCCACCAATCTCACATCTAGAAATGAACTCTGAAGATATACCTCCAACAATATGGAAATATACAGTACAAGGATATTCACCAAAACATTGTTTGTCATTGCAAAAGACTGGAAACCACCTAAATGCTCATATGTAGGACTTGCTCAATAAGCTATGTTATATCCAAACAGTGGAGCATTATGCAGCTCTGAAAAAAGAATGAGGAATATCTCTATGAACTATTATGAAGTATTTCTAGGATATATTATTAAGTGAAAAAAGTAAATACAAAAGACTGGTATGCTACTTTTCATGTGAAAAAGAAGAAATAAAAAATACACATCCTCGTTTGTACAAAAAGAAATGTAGGAAGGATAAACTAGAAACAATGAGATAGTTATATATAAGGTATAGGTGGAAATGATGGAGAAGATGGGAATTCCTTCTAATTTTTGTTTTGTCTAAAAAATTTTAGAATCATTGTCTCACATATTAAAAAGCCAAGTAAATATAAGCAATGAAAATAGGGAGAGAAAAAAATTCAACAGAATACAAACACAGCAAATGAACCTTTATATATATATATATATATATATATATATATATATATATATATATATAAATTTTTTTTTTTTTTTTTTTGAGATGGAGTCTCACTCTGTCGTCCAGGCTGGAGTGCAGTGGTGCAACCCCCATCTCGGCTCACTGCAACCCCCATCTCCCAGGCTCAAGCAAGTCTTCTGCCTCATCCTCCCAAGTAGCTGGGATTACAGGCATGTGCCACCATGCCCAGGTAATTTTTATATTTTTAGTAGAGATGGAGTTTCACCATGTTGGCCAGGCTGGTCTTGAACTCCTGACCTCAAGTGTTCGGCCTCTCAAAGTGTTGGGTTTACAGGCGTGAGCCACCACACCCCACCCCTTACTGTATTTCAAATGAATAACGACCACAGTTAAGAGGGAGCTGTGAGGTAGAATTGAATTAACCTCGGAACACAGTATTTTGATTATACAAACAAAGGGCTAAAGACAAGAATATGAACAAATGTTGGATTTTGTCTAGTGGGTTTGTTTTTCATAGTAGTATGGGTTAGCAGTTTCAACACTGCATTCTAAGATGGGGTAGGTAAGCAAATATATTGCAAATAATGAGTCAGGATTCTCACTGTTGAAGGGAATTAAAAATAAGGGAACACTAGCATGGAGCCTGTGGTATTTGTAATTTGAGTTATCAGTATAAACTCATGATTTGGAACATAACTGATACACAGAGAAACGTGTATACACACACATACATGTGCATTATCTGTATTAGGTTCTCCAGAGAAACAGAATCACTAAGATATATATAGATATATGAAAAGATTTACTGTGGGAATTTGCTCATGCAATTATGGAAACCTAGAAGTTCCATAATATGCCATCTTCAAGCTGGAATCCCAGGAAAGCAGGTGGTGTAATTCTGAGATTGAAGTCTTGAGAACCGGGGGAGTCAATGGTGTAACTCCCAATCTAGGGCTTAAGGCCCAAGGACCAGGGCTGCTGGTGTGCAGATGCAAATCCTGGAGTTCAAAGGATTGAGAACCAGGAGCTCTGGTGTCTGAGGGCAGTAGAAGATGGATGTTCCAGCTCAAGAAGGGAAAGTAAGAATCCGTCCTTCCTCCACTTTTTTGTTCTATTCAGATGAGCCCTCAATGGACTGAACGATGCTCACCCACACTGTGAGGGCTGGTCTTCTTTATTCAATCCACTGACTTAAGTTCTCATCTCTTCTGGAAACACCTTCACAGACACACCCAGAAATAATGTTCTACCAGCCATGGGCCTGTTACTTAGCCCAGTCAAGTTGACACACAAAATTAGCTATCACAACATCTGTGTGTGTATATACATATGTATTTGCATGTGTGTGTATATATGTGTATATATATTCATGTGTGTGTATATGTGTGTATGTTGTGACTGGGTGTATACACATCCATATACATAAAATATTTCAATATATTTTGTATATATGTTATATATGTTATATATTATATAGTAATATAAAATATATTTATATAAGACTATAATCTATATTGTTATACATTATATAAATATATGTATATATAAATTATATACTTATAAATATGTTATATGTTATGTATACTATATATGCTATATGTATTATATATTATGTCATATATAATTTATTGAATATATTTATAGTATATGAAACATATATAGTCTGTCTTCTTGGAAAAGCATACAAACAATGAGACTCCAGATCCAGATTTCTTTTTTTTTTGAGACAGAGTCTTACTCTGTCACCCAGGCAGGAGTGTGGTGGTGTGATCTTCGCTCACTGCAACCTCTGCCTCCTGAGTTCAAGCAATTCTCCTGCCTCAGCCTTCGGAGTAGCTGGGATTACAGGCAAGCACCACTACACCTGGCTAATTTTTGTATTCAGATCCAGATTTCTAAATGTCTTTCTCCAGTTAAAAAAAAAATAGGGCTCCTGGGAGAAATGGCTGATCTCTGGGCTAGGGTAGGGAAACTAAAAGATGAACCTGGAATATCTTGTGGTATCACAAATTAAGTGTTCTGAAAAGAAGTGCTGAAAAAATTATAGTGACATGTCAAATGGATTCAGAAGCCAACATGAACAAGCTCCCACTGACCAAATCTGAAACAATTACAGCAAATAAATAAATAAATAACGATGGCAATGGATCATAGCACATAGAATAAAATAAGAATTTGAGTCCATACTGATATAATTGAATAATAAAGAGAAGAAAGACACCTTCTTTATAGCAAGATTCCAATTACCTACATGTAGTAAAAATGATGCAATTAGAAAGTCAGCATTTGGCAACCATCACAGTAATAATTATTTCAGGCAAGAATCAATGAATGCTAAATCAGTAAAAGTCTGATGAGAAATAATTATATAGTCTTCAATTTTTTCTCCACAAAATACTTAATTGCAAATAATAACTTTGCAGAAGAAAAACCTGACAGACACTATTTTAGCCAAGTGATCAAAACTAACATCACTGATATTGGGACAAATAACACCTAGTTCCTCCTGATAAGATACATTGAAAAGAACTCTGTCATTTCTGTGGTATTGTTGCCAAAAATCATAATCTGAATCAAAATATGAGGAAGTATCAGAAAAAAGACAACTTGACCGTCATCCTACAAAATACCTCTTCCAGAGTGGAAAGGTAGTGAAAATCAAGTAGAAGAAGGGAAATAAAAATTAATTTAAAAAATTAACAAATGAAATAATAAAGGTAAGTGTAAAAATTAGAAAACAAAAATAATAGTGAAAATGAAATCAAAAGCTGGGTCTTTAAAAAAATAAAATTGATAAACTTCCATTTAGATGGGTAAAGAATAAAGAGATAAGACAGAAATCGCCACCCATGAACTTTTAGTAATGCAACAGAATACATCACTCACTGCAGAGCATAATCATTGGAAGAAAAATATGAGAATATGGCAGGCAACTTTATGCCAATAAAGTCAATAAACTGGGGATCACGATTATGATCAACATTCACTTTTGAAAGGGCCATGGAGGAAAATGAACCAGGAAGATCCTTCCTGGGGCAGAGCTACCACACTAGAGGCACACAGTATTGAGTATAATGAGACTTACAGAGAAGAATATAGCAATCTGGGGAAGCAGACCACACTTACTGAAAGTAGCACTGCAGAAGTAGTGTTTATTAATTTAGATTGTAATTTGAAATTGCCACATTATTCATTTCTAAGATTTCAAATTGCTTTATATCTGACAGTTTGTACTTCAGACCTGCCTATTTTTGTTTTACAGGTCCTATTTAGTTACTAATGGATATTTATCCTTTATTTCTCAGATTTGTTTTGATATGTTTATCACATTTTTCTATTAAGAGAAATTCCACTTAGAGTCAGTTCCTTTCCAAAGTTGATTTTGTTGGCTCTCTCTCATGGCATTGCATTTCTTCACATTTTACAGTTGTGATTTGCAAGTTTTTTAAGTAGACTTTTTAGTTTGTTTCATTCTTTGGTAGATTGTATTAATGTTTCTAATTCTTTACTCCTTCCCTTTTACAGAATTATAACTGGACATCTTTTGCCAGGTGACTTTTCAGTGCCTTCCACTATAGTAGATGGAATATACTTCCCCACTCCATTGAGCCCATTTTTTGTTGGCTAACCTATAGTTTTAAGATTGTAATTTTTTTAAATCTAGTTACCTTGATTGCTTTTTAGAGAGCTATTAGTCCCAATAACTTAGACCACCATTATTTAAAAATGGAATTCCTAACCACAATGTATGCACCTCATCATAGGAAGGAACACAAATGGGGGAGTAGAAGAAAACAGAAATGTATTAATAGGTGACAGTGAGTACTTCAGCTTTATGTGTAATGTTTTATTTCTTGTATTACAAAGTAAAAGATATGAAGCATTTGACTAAAAATGTTAATTTATATAATTTGAATGATGGGTACATGGGCAGTTGTTATATTTATATATACTTTTACGTATTCTAAATTTTTTTCTCAAAAAAGAGAAACAGTCAAGGGTTAGTATTGTGTCATCAAACTCATTACAGACCTCAATTCATTTTGTTTTATTTATTTCTGAACAATATAATTTGAGGAAGTACAGCATACTTTAAGGAAATCTGTAGAAGGGCAAAGTAAAAGCATTTGAAAAAGTCTCATCACCTGAAAAAGGCAGAGAAAAAAAGAACAAAAGGAAGAAGTGTTCTAGAGGTCTCATCTAGTTTGTATAGGGAAGAAAGTTGAGGTAATACAGCTGTGTGGGAAAAGGGATAGATTCATATATACTTGTTCTTGAGAGCAGACATGTTGTTAACAATGAATGAAATGGAAACACAACTAATCTTTGAAAGAATGAGATGAACCTGAAAAAAACAACAAAAATAAGAAAAAAAGGAAATAATGATTTAAAATAGATAGTGAAGAAACTAAGATACAGACATTAAATAAAATGTAAATGGATTATTTTCTTTCACTAAAGCTTAAAGACGTAGTTTGGATTAGAAAACAAAAGCTGTGTATGAGGGACGTGGTGAAATAGTAAAGAAGGGTGGAAAATAAAAGATAAGCAAAGATAAAATGTAAGGTCAGACCAATTATAAAAGGCAAAGATTTATGAAAAAGGTAACATTCATAAATATGTATATATCAAACTACATGCAACTAGCTAAATACATAAAGCAAAATCATTAGGAATTTGTTAAGCCTAATAAAATATAATTATGACTGAAGATTTCAATACATCTCTGCCAAAATCAAACAGATTTTGTAGAGAGAAAGAAACTCAGGACAGGGAAAAACAACCTTATATTATCTAGAGACAATATGTTGGCTTTCCTCTACACTAAGACACTTTGATACTGGTGCTTTCTTGATTTCTTGATCTTACCAGAACATGTCAAGTGAAGGTTTTACACAACTACAATGCCACTCCTATGGGCTGACAGCTGTAAAGAGATGCATCCCAATTCTAGAGATGTTAACACGTGAGAAAAATGTTTCTTAGAATCAAAGATATGAGGGGTTTTTCCATATATCAATGAAACATTTGCTCAAAAACGTCATATACTTGGCCATAAAGTATATTCACTTTTTTAAAAGGCCGTGTTGATAAATATGAAAAAGAAAGAAGGTGATCAACAAAATCTTAACCACTTGAAAATTAAGATGCTCCTAGATCACCCTTATATCAAAGATAAAATTTAAAAAATTAAAAACTATTTAGGAAAGAGTGAAAAGAAGAACAATTCACACTAAGTTATTTGGAACACAGAGAACTTTTCAGTGGAACTTGCAAGCTTTAAATGCCTTCGTTATTAAGGAAAACATTAAAAATAAAGGAATTTGAATTCATCTGTGGAAACTAAAGAGCAACAAACTAAATAAAAAGTTTTAACATATTAGTCAAGGTACATATATAAACATAGAATATCAAATAAAACCGGACACCTCAATCTAAGGTCTGTAAAAAACTTTAAAACAAAGATTGGAATCGTAAGAGTTAAAGAAATATAGACATTTTTGACAATGCAAAAAATGTAAATAATGGATAGAAAAAGTGGAAATAAATTGCTAAAACACAAAAGAGAGATTAATGGTTTGTGTCTATAATAGACAAAAAGCTCTTACATTGATAGGTAATACCTATTACGATAGGTAATACATTGAAACCGAATACGACATGGACAGGTATACTGATAGGAAATTTTTAGCAAGGTAAATCAGATTGATCAAGAACATATGAAAAGATGTTGACATTCACTAGGAGTCAGAGTAAAGAAAATCAAAATAATTTTCCGAGGTGTGAAGCATTAGAATGAACACAGAATGATGGCATTTCAGGGCTAAGGCTGGAAATGGCCCCTCTAAGTTGCCATGGGAACTGAGTAAACCTGGTCTTAACCATGTATTGGAGAAGGAATCTATCCACAAACCAAGGAGGAGTGTGGGTGCGGGTTGGGACTGGGCAGACCAAAGGCCGCTGGAGAGGAGGCCTGGGGATCACAAAACGCTTGAGGATGGCACTGCGCCCTGGGTCTGTACAGTATGGTTTGCAATAAAACTCAAAATCTTCCAGCCGAGATAAGAAAAAAAATAATTACAAATTACATGAATACCTACCTAGACAATCCAATTAAACTCTAACAACATATGTTGGATTTAACAATGGACCTAATATTAGGTAAATAGTGACAATAATAAATTGGATATGACAATGCAAAAATAATCCTGTTTATGAGTGATAATCATCTTAAAATATCGAAGAATGTAGGTACCCGGAAAGATTCTTCAAATATGTGAAGGAACTATTCACATTTCTTTAAAAATTGTAAGAACAGCTCTGAAAATTTAAGGTAAGTCATTTCCTTGTTGAAAAATGTGAAAATAACTAGTCATCACAAATTTAAAAATAAAATCAATGCAATTCCAAACAAATTCCAATGAAGTTTTTGTTGAAGTGAGCTGGACAAAAGATAATGAAGGTTTGTATGTGTGAAAGAAATAATTCAATTGTATTATTGATTATATAAGGAAAATTCATTATTTCTGAAAAATTATAATTTACTTTAATCATTAGCTTTTTAATCGTAAGTGTTACTACTATATGAACAAAAACAGGTGAGGTTGTTATTCATAAGTCCAAGAAATGACGTTGAATTTTGTTAGTTCTCAAAAAAAATAACTTTTAGGAATGAAGTTCATGCAGTGTTCTAATTTATAAAACAAACATTAGTTTTCAATCAACCGTTGGCATATGATATGGTACCCAGATATTCTAATTGTAGTAATTTTTAGTGCTACATAATTTGTAATATAGTCTAAGATTGATGAGAAGTAATTTAGAATGACACTGCTTATGTAAATTGTTAATCATTTTAGTTGAGCATATATATTAAATTTACATAAATTCAAATAGTATCATAGATAACTTATCAAATATTTATGTTTCATTTAATTTAGGCTTTTTAAATGAAAAAAAAAAGTTTGGCACATACTAAAATCAAGACCAGCTACATAATTTGTAGAGCCCAGTTCAAAATGAAAATACAGAATCCCTTATTCCTAAATCATTAAGAATTTCAAGATGGTGACCACAGGGCTCTAAACCAAGGGCCCTTGTGAGCATGAGTCCCAGTGTGACTGTAAGAGTTGCATGCCCATGAAGCCAGCCCTGACTAACATACCATGCATGCATTTATTTTTACACTGAAACAGCTGAGAGAAGACATAGAGCTTTTTAATACCCCAAATACATAAAACGATACAATTTATCCAAGGGTTTACCTTGATTAAGGTTATGATGAACTTGGATTATAAATGTAATTATTTAGCATGTAAGAGTAAAGCTTTGTAATTCCTGGTTTAAAATACTTATTTCAGAAGTTTTCAGTCTTTAAAGATACAAATTTAGGTTTAAAATTTATTTACCTTTTTACAGAAAAAATGGATGAGAACTTAAATTTCCATTTTTGTTGTTTAAATACTTTCTGAAGGACAGAAAGAGTTTAAATTTGGGAAAATAAATTTTCAATTAATCATTTAGATGTTTTTATGCATAGACTTATGAGTATTTTTCTTTTTTCTTGCCAAAAATGTGACATCTATTTTTAACTCAATATCATTAACTAAAGGGCTTAAAACTCAATTGAATAATGTCCTTTTAAAATGAATTTGGCAGGAGCTGTTTCCAAGGAGAAAAGACTTTTGAGATACAGTTCTCTAATAAATTAGTCTATTTTATTTATAAAAACTACATTGACCTGGTGACTGTAGAGCCTTTACTTTTTCCCCAGCAGGTGTGTTTTCTTATACCATGACCAAATATGAAGAATTAGAAAGTTTTGCTTTGTTTCTTATTTTTTTGCAAATTTTTAGAGTCATTCTATATTTAGACAACTATTAAGTGATTTTTAATGCCAATTAAAGCAGGGATTCCATTATTTAAGGGACTTATCAGAATTATCTAAAAACACACAAACTAGTCTAGATTTAAAAAATCCTCCAATCATAACCTGTACCTACCCTGGAATTATTTCATTTCTGAAGAAGTCTGCAGTAATAGGTGCCTCATCATCAAATGCGAAATCTCTTTTTGGAGTTCTGGGAATTCCCCATTCCTCAGGGAAGATTCCAATTTTGTTGGAACTAAAAATTATACAAATGTTGAGGGGAGGGATAATTTTTAAGAAAAAAAATACAAAACCATGAATTAAAATTTAGTTTCTACTGCCTTGGAAGGAACCATACAAGGAAAGCCCCCTGAAGCATTAACATCAAGTGTAAACCTTCCTCTGGCCACATCCCACCTCTCAATTCAGGTTGGCATTCATAAAGGGGAGGAGGTAATTACCCTTAATCAATGTCTACAATACTTTTCTTCCACGGAAAATAAAGAACTGTACATATTCTGAACAAGTTTAGGTAAGCTGATAGAAGGTTGTCTTTCTGATTGCCTGCTTGGCACAAGGTTCAAGAGGGAAGCACATACTCGGAAAAAAAAAAAAATCCTTCCATTCAGCTACCCTGAGCTTCCACTCCTGCTCAACCAGACCTTCATCTGCCCTATTCTCCAGATGGTGGCAGTTCCTTGCAATGAGGAACGCCATCGATCTACTAAGGAGAGGGCTCTGCTTTTTACTGAAATGCCATATTGAGGCAGGAGAATAGAGTCTGGAGACAGGGAGCCTAAAGCCAACCCACTGCTGACTTCTTGGAATTGGACCAAAAGGAAAACCCCACCTCTTCATGCCCAAGTGATAAGGGGCCAGAGGCCCCCTTCCTCTACAAAACCCCCTTTCCCCTTTGTCACAAACAACAAATGCCTCTAATTAGTCCCAGGCCGAACCTTCACTTCAGCCTCTGATTAGTCGGGGATCAATCCTTCATTTGCATAGGGTGTAACCAATTGGAGACCTCTAAAGTGTACCTAGTGGTGTTACCAAATTCTTTTAGCTTAATAAAAACCCCAAAGAACATTGCAACTGGGGCTCTTGAGCTGCTTGTTTGAGCCTGCTCCCGCTCTGTGAAGTGTACTTTCTTTTCAATAAATCTGTGCTTTTGTTGACTCCTTCTTTTATTGCTTTGGTTGTGGGTTTTAATTATTTGTTCAGCCAGCCAAGAACCCAACTTGCAGTCAAGGCTTTCCATCCAGTAACAATATTTTGTTAGCTGGCTTACTTATGTTAAGTGTTGCTCACTTTCAACCCATGAATTTTATCTTACGACATTTTAAGATTCACCAATTTGGCAAATTTTTAAAGTTAATTCCATTTTTAATTTTTGTTAACAAATGTATTTTCACAAAATTCATCTGATGTTTTTCTCTTAAAATTGATTAATTCTGTTCTAGAGTATATCACATGTATTTCTGTCAATAATAGCTTTTACTTCTCATAATTTTGTTTTATATGTGCACTTTTATTGAATTAATCTTTCATTTTGATAACTATATACTTAATAATAAAGGACTTTTGGACATTGCTTTTAGTGTATCGTGTTAAAGCTAAATGTCTTATTTATTTTATTATACTTTAAGTTCTAGGGTACATGTGCACAAAGTGCAGGTTTGTTACATATGTATACATGTACCATGTTGGTGTGCTGCACCCATTAACTCGTCATTTACATTAGGTATTTCTCCTAATGCTATCCCTCCCCACTCTCCCCACCCCACAACAGGCCCCTGTGTGTGATGTTCCCCACCCCATGTCCAAGTGTTCTCATTTTTCAATTCCCACCTATGAGTGAGAACATGTGGTGTTAGAATTCGTTTTTTAGATGTTTACTGCTCCTATTGCAAATTAGTATTGACGTGAATTCACAGAGCTTGAAAGACTTCCAAGCTGCATTTTCAGCTTTCGCTCCTCAGCCTGCTCACCAACATCCAAATAATCCTTCAATTTTCATTATTTAGATGTCTGCGTCTTTCTTTTGTCATTATTTTATATAATGTTTATTGGATTGTGAAAATGAATAAATAATTGTTGAGAAATGATTTGTGGTGCTTTGTTTGATTTCAGTTTCCTATTGAATCATTCAGAAACAATTAAATATTTTGGCTTGTAGTGCCAAAGTAAAATATCTGAAATTTTTCTAGAATTTTGGACAAAGTTCCAGACATTTCTACTAGCATGCACTGATGACACCAGTTCTCTCTGTATAGAATTCAGTGACATTTTCAAATAAATATTTCTAATTGACACAACTTTTTGTTTTAGGAATATTTGTGTGTGTGTGTGTGTGTGTGTGTGTGAAGAGACAAGGTATCACTCTGCTGTTGGAGTGCAGTGGTGCAATCATGCTCACTGCAGCCTTGAACACCTGGGCTCAAGCAATCCTCCCACCTCAGCCTCCTGAGTAGCAAGGACTATAGGTATGAGCCACCATGCCCCACTGATTTTTTTATTTTTATTTTTGTAGAGACAGGGTCTTGCTGTGTTGCCCAGGCTGGTCTTGAACTCCTGGTCTCAAGCGATCCTCCCACCTCGTCCTCCCAAAGTGCTCCATTACAGGCATAAGCCACCAAGCACAGCTATCAATACTATTTTTATCAATAAATAAGTATAAATTTTGCTTTAATTCAGATGTTACATTAATTACATTAATTCTAGCACTACCAAATCATTAAATTACAATGAATTTTACATTTAAAGTAAGTAAATAAAATATATATTTATGTCAAATAAAATTTGGAAATAGATTCAGTTCTATAAGAGATTTTAATATATGATGAAGAAATAATAGATTATGGTATGGTTTGTTAAATTAATAGTGCTGCCATAATTGATAATTGATTAAAACAATAATCCCTTGCTTTGTAAGTTTTCATAAAAGTTATTTTCTCATTTTAATAGAATATGTGTTGTGACAAGTGGTCCACAACCCTAGATAACAATGAAAAACGTATCACTATTATTTTTTGAAGTGATATTAAGCATTTTACTCTGAAATTGCTTTAGTATTTTTAACTAATCATAGTGTTTAAATTATGATGGTTTATTCTCAGTTTTAAAATTCATTTCATCAATACATTGATAAAAGATTGTTTCAGAAACTTTATTTAAAATATTTTAAGGTAGAACTTATTTAATATGTGCTTTTAATTATGTCTCTTGATGATTATAACTATTCTTTATTTCAGCATGAGTTTTACAAAATTTTAGTCCTGTTTTGGTGAATCTATGAATGTTCCCACTTTTAAAGATACAACATTTAAGTGCCATTTGCATCCATTTTCTTTTTCAGTATTTTTTTCCTCAATATGAAAGGATACTTAAGAGTTTTCTGGCATTTCCTGATGTTTCTCAGTTAAGACTTTTACTGCACTTTTTTTTTTTTTTTGAGATGGAGTCTCACTCTGTCGCCCAGGCTGAAGTGCAGTGGCGTGATCTCAGCTTACTGCAACCTCCGCCCCCTGGGTTCAAGTGATTCTCCTGCCTCAGCCTCCCAAGCAGCTGGGACTACAGGCGCATGCCACCAAGCCTGGCTAATTTTTTTTTTTTTCTGTATTTTTAGTAGAGACGTGGTTTCACCATATTGGTCAGGCTAGTCTTAAACTCCTGACCTCGTGATCTGCCTGCCTCAACAGGCATGAGCCACCGCACCCGGCGACCTTTTCTACTATATCAGGTGATGTTCCAGGCTGTAGCACATTAATATAATCTTATTTTCTCAGAGATTCAGAAGATTCATATTAATAATAGTAAAAAGAGGAACATTAGTAAACATATTCAGAATTTGTTGGATGTTTATTTTCAATATTAATACACATTATTCACTAAGTATCAAAGTACTACATATTTACTAGTCACATATAAATCTCACTCTAAGAACCATAATATCAAATCAAACTAGTTAGAAACAAGCAGGTATGAGCAAAAGAAATGTTATGATTTAAATTATCATTAAAAAGATAGTTAATATGCATATTGGATAAATATCCACATTAAAACAATTTTAAGAGTGAGGCAAATCGAGTTTTAAAATTTTTACAAGCCATTATTTTATTACACAGGAATCTTATTCCTGCACCAAGGAGAAAGGAAGCTCAATTAGCTCATTCAGAACTTTTCTTCCTTAAGTTCATGTGACATTACTTCAATTATATCATGAATTTAAAGGAGGACATCTCAAAATATTATTCATAGTTAACAAATTCCAGGTCATTGGCATTATTATATGGCTCTGTGTTCAATACAGGTTATTCTATTGATTTAATTTGCTTAAATGTTTTCACTCATTCAAAATAATGACAGATGAAATTAAATATATCTTATTTTGAAAAGAATTGACATATTTCCACTAAGGATTCTTCTTTTCCAAGAACAGGAATAAGGACAACTTGACACTTTGATCTTCTTTACCAATAACTGATCTGTTAAAAATAACTTGGGTACTATGCTTACTACGTGGGTGACAAAATAACCTGTACAACAAACCCCCATGACATGAATTTACCTATATGACAAACCTGCACATGTACCCCGAACCTAAAATAAAAGTTTAAAAAACAAATAAATACTTTGGAAGGCTGAGGCAGGTGGATTGCCTGAGCTCAGGAGTTCGAGACCAACCTGGGCAACACGGTGAAACCCTGTCTCTACCAAAATACAAAAAATTAGCCAGGCATGGTGGCGTGTGCCTGTAGTCCCAGCTACTCAGGAGGCTGAGGCAGGAGAATTGCTTGAACCGGGGAGATGGAGCTTGCAGTGAGCCGAGATCACGCCACTGCACTCCAGCTCTGGGTGACAGAGTGAGACTCCATCTCTAAAAAAATAAAAAAATAAGTAAATAAATAAAAATAATTGGTCTGGTTACACATTTTTTTCACTTCTTACATAAGTTTTGGTAATTTATTTTTCTTAGAAAAATTGCTTTTGAATCCGTTTTTTTCATTTATAAGAATAATTTGTGCCTGTAATCGCAGTACTTTGGGAGGCTGAGGCAGGCAGATCACTTGAGATCAGGAGTTCAAGACCAGCCCGGCCAATATGCTAAACCTCGTCTCTACTAAAAATACAAAAACTAGCCAGGCATGACGGTGCATGCCTGTAATCCCTGCTACTTGGGAGGCTAAGGCAGGAGAATCACTTGAACTTGGGAGGCGGAGGTTGCAGTGAGCCGAGATCACACCACTGCACTCCAGCTTAGGTGACAGAGAGAGGCTCCACTTCAAAAAAGAAAAAAACAAAAAAGAATAATTTGTTATTTTATAATTATTTCAATTTCCTCCCTTTTTTGCTCATTTGTTTTTTCAGTGAAAATCTACTGAGGGCATAGCAAGTTTCTAGGTACTGTTCCAATATTTAGTATATATTGGTGAATAAAGTGGATGAAGTTTCTTCTATTATGGGTCTTCAGTGTTAGTGAGGAAAGACATGGGAAAAAGCTGCAAAGTGATTTCAGGTAGAGTAAGTGCCATAAAGGTAATATAGCAGTGTGATAGGAGAGAGAATAAATGGTAGAAGGAATTTTTTTAGAGTGGTCAGAAAAGGATATTTTGAAAAATTGACATTTAAGCTGAGACCTGAAAGATGAGGAGGAACCAGCAACACAGATGTGGGAAGATCTAGGAAAATAATATCTCCGGAAGAAAGAAAATACCAAAAGCTCTGAAAAGAAAATGAGGTTAAATTATATTTATTTCTATATTTTCTTTGCTAATTCACTGTATTTGTGGTTTGCCTCTTTTTTCTCATTGCTTGTGGTTTAATTTTTATTCCTAAGTCAGAGAATTAGCATTGAATTTGTTTCTTCATTCTACTACTTGTTTTCTTTTTCTTTTTTTTATTTTAAGGCGTTATTAAAATATGATTGACAAATTGCACTTGTTTAAAATGTACAATCGGATACATTTTTTACCTATTTATACCCCATGAAATCATCATCTTCTGTTGCTATGAAAGATACCCTTTGTGCTCTTTTCCTAAGCAGTCCCTCCACTTGGTGCAATCAATGCCATCCACTCTTGCCTACTCCAGGATGTGTTCTTGCAATCATTCCTCCTCTTTCTCCTCTGGAATCAGTTTCTTGTTTCTATATTCCCCTCCACTTGCAGCCCCACACTTTCCAAATAAGTTCTCTATTCTCATTATCTCTGATTTCTCACCTGCCTTTCTCTCTTGAATCCAATCTAATTAAGCCCCCTTTCCCATCACCCCACCAAAATGGCTCTTGTCAAAATTACTGATGACTTCCATGTTACCAGACTGGATGGCCAATTCTTGAGATTCAACTCTCAGCAGCTTTTATTATATATAAATTTCTTTATTTGTTAGTTGTTACAACCCATAGAATATAAGGTCTTTGTTTTGTTCACTGCTATATTCCTAAAATCTATCATAGTTTGTAGCACATAGTAAGGGCAAGTTAACTATTTGCTGAATGAATGTTAATTGAATCTCCTTCATGTATAGTTTTCTAGTGTATAATCTTCTCTATAATATTTTATGTTCCCTTTCTCCACTGGGAAGGGGAGGCATGTCAATATCATTTCATAGGTCACATGAGTTTTTTTTCCTAGTTACTAATATTCTTAAAAAGATAGGATCTTTAGGGCATATACTGAGTGGGGTGAGTCAAGGAGAGTGCTTCAGTATTGTTGACTCTAATCATCTCAGTAACTTTTCATTTGTTTGTTTGAGACAGAGTCTGACTCTGTCACCCAGGCTGGAGTGCAGTGGTGCTATTTCTGCTCACTGCAACCCCTGCCTCCTGGTTCAAGTGATTCTCTTGCCTCCACCTCCCAAGTAGCTGGCATTATAGATGTGGACCACCATTCCCGGCTAATTTTTGTATTTTTAGTAGAGATGGGGTTTCACCTTTTTGGCTAGGCTGGTCTCGAACTCCTGGACTCAAGCATTCCACCCACCTCAGCCTCCCAAAGTGCTGGGATTACAGGCATGAGCCACTGTGCCCAGCCTAATCATCTCAGTAATTGGACTCTAGGCTAACAGGAAGTCTTTCTAAGTCATTAAGTATTGTACAGTATATTTCCTCATGGAAATTTGTATAACAGCTATTTCAAAGCTGTCTGCTCTTCACTTTTTCTCCTTCACTCTAATGTACTCAAGCCTGATTTTTGCAAAGAAGACATGACATTGCTTTTTGTTACATTTGTTACTGCTAAGTCCTTCTTCCCTTGACACTCCAAAGTCTCAAATGGGCTATCGATACTCCCTACTCCCAATCTATTCTATTTATTTACCTGAAATATTATATTTTTTGTTTACTTGCTATTTTATGTATCCCCCAACTAGAACACAAGCATCATGAGGAGCTCTGTTTATTTTATTCGTTGCTGAATTATTTGTGGCTAGAAAAGTGCCAGGCATGTTATTGGCTCAGTAAATGAATGTATGAATCTACTTAAATATCAGGTGTTATATGTGCCTCAGTAAGGGATATGAAAAGGTCACAGGTGCGATCCATCCAAAATTACTTTCTCTCAGCAAAAATTCCATCTTGGCATCCAGAGGTTTATTGGGGTTTGTTACACATGCATTCTATTCAATACTGTTCATTGAAAAGAAAGATTCAGTTAGCCTTTCTACCTTCTTTATTATCTATGAGATTTGTTATAATTCCACCTTGGGGGGAACATGGGTGATTTTTAACGTAATTTGTTACCCATTGTTTTGTTTTCAAAATAATGTTTTCTTTTATTTCTAGATTTAAAAGGTGTAAATAGGTTGGCATTTACTAAGAGGAACAATGTATATTTCTTAATGGGGGGAAGAAGAAGACAAAGATACTGGTATGTTTGTGTATTTCATGGTGTGAAAATGAGAGTATTCTTTACTGTTGCCTGCCATTTTCTTAGTGAATTAAAAAGTAAATTATCACCTGGATGTGGAACATCATGGAAAAGAATATGACATATTTTAGAAGAACAATGGCATGATACAGTAATCTAATGAAAACCTTAGGACGCGTTGGCAATGCTGAATACAGTTTAAGGTTTCTAAACATTAATATGTAGTGAAAACAATCAACCCAGATGTGTGGATTTTTTTTCCAGCAATTTTCAGCTGCTGAAGTCCACATACGTAGAAAGAGTAGATGATTGAATTCATCCAGGGTTGGAGCATATGTATGCTAGAGAGAAATTGAGACAACGAATACAAGCAAATTTGCAAGAGTGATTATGATGTACTACACCATCAAAACTGAGAAAGAAGAGTGTGTAGAAGGGACTAATGGATGGTGAGTAAAGTGCTGGAATCAATCTAAAGGTCTTATTTAGATTTAAAAAATTCTGAGGTGGAAAGTGTTTTAATAAATGAACTGGAAGTTTAAGAGGTAGTAGATGTAGGATGTTTCAGATCACAAGAGGTAAAGAGTCAAGAAACTTTAAGGTCAGAATATTCAATGGATTATTAAGTGAATGGTGATAGCATAAAGATATTTCTTTGTCTGTACACAACCTGTCAAATCTTGCATGTTTTGGCCCCATCTCTCACTCAAGATTTATCTTAAGCTGCCTCACTCTTGCTCCATAAGCTTTAGCCACATCAGTCTATTCTCAGTTATTTCCCTCCTAAGCGCCTTCTCACAAGATGCTAGTTGTATTGTACAGGTTTCTATCTTAGAGGCCCTTTATGACCTGCCTCTCTTCCCTACATCTTACCTGTCACATCTCTTCTCTCTGTGTTTCTTAATTTATGCTGTATCAAAAGCAAACTCGCACACCCCACACACACTATTTTCTATTCAATATTTTCTATTCAATTACATATCACTTCTTACTGTTATAATTATATATTTTGCTTCATATAGATATTTGTGATATTTATCCTATTTTATTGTTGACTGTGTATGCTAGTTTTACAGCTGAAATTATTAAAGGATCAGTGAAATTCTTATGGTGGTAAGAATTAACTCACTATTTTATAAGCTAGTTTCATGAGTTATGAGTAGATGTTTAACTGTTACTTTATTTTTATGTGAGATGCTGAATTCTGTTGTTGGTTTCCTGATAAATATTTCTTTTTTATTTTTCAGATTATCATATCTTCCTTTACATTAATTTATCAGACTTAGCCTCTTCTTCTGCTGGTAGTATTAATCTCAAGGACAAAGTCAAAAGTATTTATAAGGATTCAAAGAGGTGCTCATAGAGCTATTGAGAAATTTTTTTAAATTTCTTCCTAGCATTTAGAAATATTCTACTTTAAAAGGTAAGATAAATAAAAGAAGAGATGAAAAAGGAGACATTACAACCAATACCACAAAAATTCAAAAGATCATTAGAAGGTATTATGAGCAACTGTATGCAAATGAATTGGAAAACCTGAAAGAAATGGATAAGTTCCTAGACATATATACCTACTGAGATTGAATCATGAAGAGATAGACCACCTAAATAGGCCAATAACAAGTAATAAGATAGACACAGTAATAAAAAGTGTTCCATCAAAGAAAATCCCAGAACCTTATGGCTTTCCTGCTAAATTCCACTAAACATTTCAAGAAGAACTAATATCAATCCTACTCAAACTATTTCAAAAAATTACAGAGAAGAAAATACATCCAAATTCATTTTATAAGGCCAGCATTACCCAGACATCAAAAACAGACAAAGATACACAACAATGAAAAAACAAAACCAAATGCCAATATCTCTGATGAACATAGATGGGAAAACTGTCAATAAAATACTCGCAAACTGAATTCAACAACACATTATAGATTATTCATCATAATCAAGTGGGATTCATTCCAGAAAAGCAAGGATGGTTCAATATATGCAAATCAGTAAATGTAATACATCACATCAACAGAATGAAGGAAAAAATGATTTCAATAGACACCAAAAAAGTATTCAATAAAATTTAACATTCTTTCATGATAAAAAAATAAAACTCTCAACAAAGTGGGTATAGAAGGCAAATACCTCAACACAAAAAAGGCTGTATGTGACAAACCTGTAACTAGTATTATACTGAATGGGGAAACACTGAAAGCCTTTCCACTAAGGTGTGGAACAAGACAAAGATTTCCACTTTTACCACTTTTATTCAACATTGTAATGTAAGTCTTAGAGCAATTAGGCAAGAAAAAGAAATGGCAGTTAAATAGAAAGAAAGAAATCGACTTATTCTTACTTGGATATTATCTTATAGTTAAAAAAGCCTAAAACCTTCACTAAAAAACTATTTGAACTAATAAATGCAGTAAAGTTACAGGATAGAAAATCAATTCACAAAAAAATCAGTAGCATTTCTATATGCCAACAGCAAACAAGCTAAAAAAAGAGAGAAAGCAATTCTATTTACCATAGCTACAAAAAAACCCATAGAAATCTACTTAAAGAAGTGAAAGGTCTTTGCAATGAAAACTATAAAACTCTGATTCAAGAAATTGAAAAAGACATAAACATATGAAAACATATTCCATGTTCATGCATTAGAAGAATCAATATTGTTAAAATATCCATACTACTCAAAGTGATCTACAGATTCAGTGCCATTCCTATCAAAATATCAATGATATTCTTCACAGAAATAGGAAATACAATCCTACAATTTATATGAAATCACAAAAGGCCCAGAATAGACAAAGCTATCCTGAGCAAAAAGAACAAAGCTGGAGGCATCCCATTAGTTGGCTTCAAATTATATTTCAGAGCTATAGTAACCAAAACAGCATAGTATTGGCATAAAATCAGACATGTAGACCAATGGAACAGAATAGAGAACCCAGAAATAAATCCTTGCATTTACAGTCAATTCATTTTCAAAAAAAGGTGCGAAGAACATACATCGTGGAAAAGACAGTCTTTTCAGCAAATGATGCTAGAAAAACTGGATATCCATATGCAAAAGAATGAAACTAGATCCCTATCTCTCCACATATACAAAAATCAAATCAAAATAGATTAAAGACTTAAATCTAAGACCTGAAGCCGTAAAACTACTAGAAGAAAGCGTTGAGGAAATTAATTGAGGCAAAGATTTCTTGAGTAAGAGCTCAAAAGCACAGGCAATGAAAGCAGAAGTGGACAAATGGGATCATATACAGCTAAAAAACTACACAGCAAAGGAAACAGTCAACAAAATGAAGAGACAACCCATGGAATGGGAGAAAATATTTGTAAACTGTTCCAGTGACAAAAGATTAATAACCAGAATATATAAGGATCTCTAATAACTCAATAGCAAGAACCAAATAACTGGATTTAAAAATGGGCAAGAGATCTGAATAGTCACTTCTCAAGGGAAGACATATAAATGGTCAACAGATATCTGAAAAAATGCTCAACATCACTAATTATCATGGAAATGCAATCAAAACCACAATGAGTTACCCCAGTTAAAATGGCTTTCATTGAAAAGACGAAAAACAATGAATGCTGGCGAGGATGCAGAGAAAGGAATGCTGATACACTGTTGGTGAGAATGTAAGTTAGTACAGCCACTACGGAAATCAGTATGGAGTTTCAGCATGGAAAAAAATAAAAAACAGAACTACCATATGATCCAGCAATCCCACTGCTGGGTATATATTCAAAAGAAAGAAAATCAGTATATCAAAGAGATATCTGCACTCCTATGTTTATTGCAGCACTATTCACAATAGCCAAGATAAAGAATCAACATAAGTGCCCATCAACAGATGAATGGATGAAGAAAATATGGCACACATACACAATAGAATATTATTCATCCGTAAAAATGAATGACATCCTGTCACTTGCAACAACATGGATGGTAATGGAGGTCAGTGTGTTAAATAAACCAGGGACAGGAAGAAAAATATTGCATGTTGTTGCTCATATATGGAAGCTAAAAAAGTGATCTAATGGAGGTAGAGAGTAGTCACCAGAGGCTGGGAAGGGTATTGGGGAGGGATGATAAAGAGAGATTGGTTCATGGCTACAAAAATACTGTTAGATAGAAGGAATAAGATACTGAGTTCAGTAGCACAATAGTGAAAATATCATATATTTAAAAATAACTAGAGAAGTGGATTTGGAATATTCCCAACACAAAGAAATGATAAATGTTTGAGGTGATGGATATACCAATTACCCTGCTTTGATAATTATACATTGTGTTCTTGTATCAAAATATGACATGTACACTATAAATATGTACAACTATTATGTATCTATAAAAATCAAAACATTTTTAAAAGGTAAGAAATAGTTCTCATTAAAAATATAACTGAGATTATTTTTCCATTATAAATTATGTTTCAAAGAACCCAACACAATAAGAACATTCAAAACTCATTTGCAACTTCTGTGGAGGTTTTATCTCTAACCCTCTCTCATTTATTTTATCATACTTTTCTAGCTTTAAAACATATTTCCTTTAGATGCCCTGGGATAAAAAAGACAGAGATCATATACCCGTTTTGCTTTATATTTAATAAATCTAAATAGAATCAACTGCTAATCATTTCCTTTTACACCTAATGCTTTTATATATACAAAATTATTGGATCAAGGCAAAGGATTCTATAAGGTAGGGAGTGATTCCCTAAGTTGGGCTGTGTATCAGTGTCACTTCTTCAGACATACAGATGCCTGGTATAAAAGTTGGTCACATGAATTGGGTCATTTTTATCATATCCAACTAAAACAGTCAATTGACCAGGGGGAAAAGCATTCAGAACACATAACATTGATCAAAGAATGCAATTCTATGCAAGCCTGGTTGCTGAAACTGCCTTCTGTAACCTGAAATTGGTTTTTCTAATTACTGAAACAACCTGCTGTGACTCTAAGACTAGTTTTACCCAAGGCTGTCACTCACCAATCAGAAGTTGCCAGCTCCCCCAAACTTTACTAGTGCCAATAAACTTTCCTAAAAAATAATATGCAACATTTCTCGTTTTTGTTTTTGTTTTTTTTTTTTATAAAACCTCTAACCTCTTTGTTTTACAGACATACCATGGACCACCCAGTCTGTGTGTATGCCCCAAATTATAAGTCTTGCTTCCCAAATAAAACATTTTAAATTTAGAGATTCATCTCTAGTTTTATTTGACTTTGACACTAGTCATAGATCCAGATCACCTGAGTTAGATTTTCCAGTGGTGAAAAATAAAAAAAACCCATGATTTGTCACAGGTGACTCACATATAGCCAAGTGTGAGAGCCACTGTTTTAGACATGAGTATATGCACAGAATGAGTAGCTGCTTACATGTAATGAGTATATAATGAATAGCTGTTTAAATGAGTAGAATGTTTTAATGTCTTCTATTAAAGTCTGAAATATTCTGGTAGATTTACCAGAGGTCTACCTACTCTAATTTCTGGATACAAGATGCTGAATTACAATAAATCAGTATTTATGATGTCACTGTAATTGAGTTTGAAATCTAATTAACTTTACATTTTTACATTTTGCCAAATATTGCCAAGTCTATTTTTAACATTAAATGCTCCTGGCTCAGTGATATGGAGAAAAAAGCATCTTAAATCATTCAGTAAAACCTAATTATAATTTTAATAAATACATTGTCACTTTTATCAAAGTAGGTTATTCACTAAAATTTTAACCTTTATTAGTTTGCTTAGAATCTTAATGAAATAATAAATCAAATGTAGTATTTTACATCTTAAAATTTTTAGTATTTAAAAAATCTTGGAAGCAATTAATATAAGAAATTTTTATATGTTGACACCAATGGTTTATAATTATTGGATTTTATTTTTCTTGACATGATTATAATAAAAGAAACTTAGTAGTAGTGATCTTCATTGTTGTAGTTGCGGATTTGTTAAAACTCCTTTCTGGTAGGTAAAATAAATCAGCCCATTTTAGCTTTAGGAAAATTCAATGTATATGTATGTGAAGGGTGTTTTATAAGGATATAGGAGTCTCACAGACCCCACTGACAGTACTATAGCTGCCTTCAGATGGGCAGTGGAGCCAGGCCCTGGAAGGCAGTCAGGGTCTTCTCTGCATCTTTCTTCTTTTTTCTCTTTGGGTGCCTGCTTACATTTTTGTTGCTTGTTGTTGTTGGTTTTTTTTTTTTTTTTTTCTGTCTTTCTTTGGACTGTTCTGCTACATTGTCTGTATACAGCAGGAGACATGATAACCAATTGTTTCCAGGTGTTGCATTTCTATTCAGGAGATACATCCAGACAGAAGCTAGAATCTCTTAGACATAGCCAAATTCCAGGAATTTAACTCTAGTACTGGTCAGTGAAGGGCCAAGCAACCCTGAAGTCAGTTTCTATGGCTAGAGTCATAAGGTCATCATGAAAAAAAATTTCAGCCAGAATCCAGTCTGGTAACCTTGTAGATTGCCTAAGTCAGTTTCCAAGGAAGAAGATTACTGGCAGAAAGTTTAGTAGATGTCCACTTGTATTAGTCTGTTCTCACACTGCTATAAAGAACTACCTGAGACTGCATAATTTATGAAGAAAAGAAGTTTAATTGACTCATAGTTCTGCAGGCTTAACTGGAAGCATGACTGGGAGGCCTCAGGAAGCTTACAATCATGGTGGAGGGTGAAGGGGAAGCAAGCACATTCTCACATGATGGAGCATGAGAAAGAGAGCAGGAGCAAGGGGGGAAGTGCCACACACTTTTAAAACCACCAGATCTCATGAGAGCTCACTCTCTATCATGAGAACAGCATGAGGGAAATCTGCCCCAATGATCCAGACATCTCCCACCAGGTCCCTCCTCCAACATTGGGAATTACAATTCAACATGAGATTTGGGTGGGGACACAACCAAATTATATCACCACTTCCAAGCCTAACTGAACGCATGTGGCTAAAGGGTAACTTTTCTTAATGTTTTGGGTATACTTCATTATTTAATGTACACATTGATGCTGGATTAATATTTAGGGGTAGAACTTCAACAATGTTATTTTTAGAACTTTTAATAAATTGAAGATTTCTCTACTTAAATCTCTTGAACTATCTAGAGAATAAATTTCAGAACTGTATCCTTATTTAATAATTACTAAAATCTGGCTCTAGCCTTCCAATCAAGTACTATTTTGCACTCCTCCTTGTTTCTTCAGCCAAACTGGAGAACTCCTTAATCACAACCCACTCTCCATGCTTTAGCTATCTGTTTAGTTCACTCAAAGGGTCTTCCTGCTCATATACTAATATGCCCAAATCTTATACATTTTTCACAGTTGAAATGTCAACCCCTACAATGACCAACTCCTCACACCAAAAGGTGGCATTATTCTATCATTAAACAGTAACTTTCCTACTGTGTACCTTCACGGCTGCACTAAGGAAACAGTACTGAAGATGATATGCTCCTTTCCTCAAGAGGCAAGTGTTAGCCCTATGAGTATGGGTTCAAGAAAAGGAGCAGCACATGCAAAGCCCTGGGGGTCAGAAGAAGCAAGCATAGCAAGATAAAATGTATGAACCAGGCTACAGAGTAGGTCAGACATGTAAGCAGAAACTATTAATACATAAGTCATTTTAGATAGCCTCTACTTTGTCATGAAGACAATGGTATAATCAATCATAGAATACTTTGATGCAGGAAAGTAAAATGTGCCCTTGCAATGGTTTCCAAGCTATCTACACAAACTAACAATCATGCATATTCTGCAAATTATAGCTTGATCATCACTTTAAAATACTTAATATGAAAATAATATGCATTATCACAATAACCATATTTATTATTGCAAGAAAAAGGAGAGCTGATAGATTAAGTGTGATTTCAAGTGCTATGACTTGTCAATAGCTTAAAACAGTCTAAATTTTGCAAAAAGAGTGTTTCATTGACAGTGACCATCAAGAATATAAGATCTTCATTGAAGGCTCTTGATCAGGAATTATATGGAGCATTTTAAGCACAAAACTCTATATGAAAAGTCACATAGAACTTCCAATTTCTAGTTCTAAATATAAGGAGATGGGAAGTTACCACTTTGTCCTAATAACAAGTAAAACAAATCTTAATAAATCTAAAAGAATGTAAATCATATAATGTCTGCTCTCAGACTGCAGTGGAATTAAACTGCCAATCAGTAACAGAAAGATAGCTAGGAAATCCCAAAATCACGGGAGATTAAACAACACACCTCTAAGTAACACAGCAAAGACAAAAATAAAAGAGCAAAAAAAAAAAAAGACATCTCAAGGGAAATTTTAAAATATTTTGAACTAAATGAAAATGAGAGCATGACTTACCAAAAACAAGCCAAAGGCCCTACCAAATGCTTTACCAGAGAATAAATACAGATGGCAAATAAGCATGTGAAAAGATGCTCCACATCATATGTCCTTAGGAAAATGCAAAATCACACAAGGAGTTGTCATTGCACACCTATGAGAATGGCCGAAATCCCAAACACTGATAACACCAAATGCCGACGACGATGTGGAGCAACAGAAACTCTCATTGTTGGTGGGAATGAAAAGTGGTACAGCCACTTTGGAATATAGTTTGGCAATCTCTTGCAAAACCAAACAATCCAGCAATTGTGTTCATTCGTATTTACCCAAAGGAGTGAAAACTTATATCCACACAAAAACTTGCATACAAATGTTTATAGCAGCAGCTGTTGGAGGTGGAAAGAATGAGGGTTGTGATCAACTCAGTATGCCACTGGAGGCTGTATGAGTAAGCAGCAAACTGTTTCTCATAAATGCAGAATGTTGGCAAACTGACAAACTGCATATGCCACCCAGAAGGAATGCTGAAGGCAGTCACGCCCCTAATCTTGTGATTAAGTACATCTGAAGTCTGTTAGTAATAACATGAACCTGTGATCAATTAAGCAGCTGACCAATTGTTACCTTATCCTCCCTGCTCTTGCTACCCAATAAATAAGAAGGGCTATAGAAAGCTCAGGGTTGCTGCCTTTGCTCACTAGAAGCTGGGAGCTCTCTTCTTCTTCCTCTGACCCCTGCCTTTAAAACAGTTTTGCTTTTTTTTTTTTTTGAGATGGAGTCTCGCTCTGTCGCCCAGGCTGGAGTGCAGTGGGGCGAACTCGGCTCACTGCAAGCTCCGCCTCCCAGGTTCAAGCCATTCTCCTGCCTCAGTCTCCCGAGTAGCTGGGACTATAGGCGCCCACCACCACGCCCATCTAATTTTTTGTATTTTTAGTGGAAACGGGGTTTCACCATGTTAGCCAGAATGGTCTCGATCTCTTGACCTCGTGATCCGCCCGCCTGGGCCTCCCAAAGTGCTGGGATTACAGGCATGAGCCACCACGCCCGGCCTAAAACAGTTTCTTTTGTCTTAAGTTTTCATTTCTACGTTCGTCTGTCTTCATTCAGTCTTGACGGTCTCAAGTAATAACAGTAGTAACTGTTGTAGTGACAGTTTCAAGAAGTAATTGTGGCAGTCAGCCACAAGCAGCTTTATTCATAATCATCAAAACTTGGAAGCAACTAAAATGTTTTTCAGTAGGTGAATGGATAAACTTTGGGACATCCAGACAATGAAATATTATTCAGTGCTTAAGAAATGCACAGCGTGGTAAATGGATCCAAATCTTTGAAATGAAGGGTTTTTTTTCTATCAACTAATGAGCAAAAATGTTGCTTTTCAACCATTTCTGATTTTCACAAACTTCACATGTTCCTTATGCATTAATTCAAGAATGGTTAAAAAAAAAAAAAGAAAGAAAAAGAAAAAAAGGAAGGAAGGGAGAAATGAGTTACCAAGCCATGAAAAGACATTGAGGAAACTTCATTAATTTAAAGACGCCAATTTGAAAAGCCTACATGCTTATGATTCCAAGTATATGACATTTTGGAAAAGGCAAAACTATGGAGACAGCAAAAGGGTCAGATGTTGTTCGGAATCAGGAGGTAGAATGAATAGGCAGAGCACAGAGGATTTTTAGGGCAGTGAAACTACTCAATGTGATAATACTATAACGAAGGGCTTGGGTTTACTATCTGGTTTGCATGGTTTTGTTGGATCATTAGCTGTTGTCATGTAGATAAGAGGCTCACATGTCATTACACATTTGTCCAAATCCATAGACTGTACAACACCAAGAATCAACCCTAATATAAACTGTGGACTTTGAGTAATAATGATACATCCATGTAGGTTCATTGATTGGAACTAATGTACCACTCTGGTGGAGAATGTTGATAATAAGGAAGGCTATGGATGTATAGGGGCAGGGAATACATGGAAACTCTCTGTAACTTCTGCTCAATTTTGCTGTGTACCTAAAACTACTCTAAAAAGTAAAGCTTATTTTCCTTTTGCTAGGCAAAGAAAAAGTTATATAAAACTCTACATAAGTGAGAACACTGATGTTTCTCATTTAACATTTTAAAAATCTTTGGACATTTTATATAATTCAATATATGAGGCCTTTCCTAATTCATGTTTTTTTAAAATAATGGCTATATGATATTTTTAACATAATGAATTTTTTCATCAAGCCCCAAATAGGGGCACCAAAATACTTCCCATTTATCCCAGGATGACATAGACATATCACTGTTTTCTATTTGTGCTCAGATTGAAAACAGTTGAAGTATTTGGGGGAAGAAAGAAATCCAGACCCAAAGGAACATACCATTTCATAAATACAGAATTAACTGATTTTGTTACTGAATAAAGCAAATATGATTCAGGTAGAAATGCATGTAGGTAGCCAGCAAATGGCTACAGATCTACAGAGTATTGTCTGTTTTTTTAATATAAAATTTGAGTTATTTTAATGAACTGAACTCTCACTCATACATAAAATGCCTTTCTCAGGATTCGAAACTCCTGGGTTTTTATACTCTCTTTCTCCTTGCTAATTCAAATGCAAGAAAGGTACATTCCTCTGACATCTTGCAGAACTCCTTAGGGCATCGGAATCACAGCAGGTCAAATGGCAAATGCAGAAGCCAGAGGCAGAAGGAAGATGGGTGTGTTCAGCAGCCTGTCAGAAGGCAGGTGGCTGATTGTCGCAGGGATTAGCAGGGAGTGAAATGAGCCCAGGGAGGTGGTAGGGGCCAGTAATAAGGGATCTTGAATGTCACCTTAAGAATTCTGAAAGTGATGAGAAGGCCTTCAAAGTCATGCAGGCAGATGAGCCCTCAAAATTGGGGTTTAACCTAGAAGGGTTCTTGGCTTTGCCCAGGAAAGAATTCAAGGGCAAGCCGGTGGTGTTAGACAGCAACTTGTACTGAAGTGGCAGTGTACAGCAGCAGCAGAGGTATTGCTCCTTGCAGAGCAGGTCTACTCCACAGGCAGTGTGCCCAGAATAGCAGCTCAGAGGCAGGGCTGCAGTCATATTTATACCTATTTTTAATTATATGCAAATTAAAGGGTGGTTTATGCAAAATTTCTAGGATAAGGGTAGTAACTTCTGGGTTGTCAGGTCATTGCCATGGAAAAGTTTGGTAACCGCTGGGTGTTGCCATGGCAATGGTAACTTGATGCACTGATGGGGTTCTTATGGATAGCTGCTTCCACCTTGGTCCTGTTTTAGCTAGTCCTCCATCTGGTCCAGGGTGTGAGTCCCCACCTCCAGAGTAGATTCCCACCTATTATCTTAAAAGGGATAGTTCCAGGGGGTTACAAGATAACATTTGACTTTTAGATTAAAAACAGGTTGTTCTCCTACATCATATAGTCCTCAGATGGTGATTTCAGTGTTAGAGGACTGAGTCGCTTGAGGTTGCTATAGTTGATTGTTAGAGTACTGGGAGTAAGGAGGTATTTAGTGGGCCAGTGAGGAAAAAGTAAGACCCTAGTAACAGAATGTGGCTAGTTGAAGACTTTTTTTCCTTACAAACACAACTCCCACCTCTCTTTCTTGTATGTAGGGTGTATCTGTAGATTGGTATCTTGGCCACTTGCTAGTGCTTGCAGAGAAACATAGCTCTGCCAGCACCTTGATCTTGGACTTCAAGCTTCCAGAATTGTGAGACAGTAACTTTCTGCTGTTTAAGTCCCCAGTTTGTAGGACTTTGTTATGGCAGCCCTAACAGATTAATACAGTGAGAGCAAACCACAGTACTATTTGCAGTATCTAGAACTTCATCATCAATATAAATCATGGATATTTTCAAAAAATGTTCCAGGTGTTACAGATATTTCAAAATATCATTTATGAGTATCAGTACTTTGAAATCACAGTTAATAAACCACTGCTAAATCATATTATTTAAGTTGTTAATAAAGGAGTGCATATATTTTATATCAAATACAATTAAGGCTACAGTGCTTACACGTCATCCTAGTTTTAGTAAATGGTCTGCAAATACTTACTTTGCATCAGTAGATATCTGAGGCTTACTCTGGCACTCTATTCTTTTGTAATTCTTTATCAGGCTTGCTCTGACATTCTGTTCTTCACAATTCTTTATCAAAATCTCCTATATTTACCCCTGACAGTGTAGCTAGTCCATATGATTAGTCACAACCTTCAACATTCCTCAGTTACTGAAGGTTAGATTAACCTTCAGTTTCACTACAGAACCACTGTTTGGGGCAGCTGCTCTAAGCCCAACTGCTAAGTGACACAGAAGAACAGGCTCAACTCCCTGACGTGGAGGAGCACCCTTCCCTGGAATGTGCCACAGTTTTAATCCATGGCTTGGTAATTGCCACAAACACTCTAGCCTACTGTATACCCTGAATGAGGTGCCAGCAGCTGCCAGCTTTTGTTGATGTTTTGGAAGAGAGGTTGCCTGTGGAAGCCTAGTAGGAATGATGCAGACTAGGGGGAGCTGTAGCTCAAACATGCACAGAGACAGCGGTGAGGAGCCACTCTTCCTGGAGGAAACTACAGAGATTCCCATACTAGAGATGGCAGGCAGGGATTAGGGGACTGGGAAATGGAGCAGAAATCAGGCTGATCAATGAAAGGACTCTCCACAGAGGCTTGATGCTGTGGTTCCCCTTCTCTACCCCAGCAAACATTAGTGGGGTAGAGATGCAGCATTGACTTTTCTGTAGACAGGGCCGTCCTTAGGGCATGCAAGGCCCCAGCAAAGTGTGTGTGTGTGTGTGTGTGTGTGTGTGTGTGTGTGTATTCTTTGTCTATGAAAACAATTTGATTTAAAAATGCATTACACAACTCATGGTCCCATGTGAGGTATAGTCATTTATGAATACAAATTTTTTAATGAGTATCAGAAGACACTAATTTGTTCATTGCCTAATCATTCCACATGAAGATTCTTCATCGTGTCCAGGCACCGTCTCTTCCTTTTTGGAGTCTAGATCCTCTGTGTTTTTTTATTGTCAAATGTGCACAATGTGCTCTTCTTGGTTAATTTTTTATCTTCTCCGACCAGACAAAAATGACAACACTGCTATTACAATGCATGGTCCTTTAGAACCTGTTTATACAAGTTGAAAGGATAGAGATTTTCTTGCCCTTCTGTTTTCCTAATACCATGTATTCATTATTAATTATATCATTTCCCACAGTGTTGATCATCTATTGTACCACCCATGAACAATGGCTTCCTTCCAATGACACTCGAAGGTTGCTTCTGTGCTTCATTGATGATAACCACAATTACAAATATTATCCAAGCGGGAAAAATCTAAATAATATTTCCTCTTCTAGTCTTGTTAAATTTACCATTTGGAATCTATAGTATGTCTTCATCTGAACTCTTTAGGCCATAATCAACACATGGCTAAAATGGGATTTCTTTCCATGGGGCCTGCATCCCTGCTTTCTACCCCTTGTACCCAGTGGGAGGTCAGATCTTATGAGGAGTGATAGAGCAGCTCCATCCCCACAAGAAATGTCCACCCATCTGCTGGCATGGCTTAAGATGAGCCCAGGAGAATGCCCCATTTCTATATGCATTGGAGGCAGGGCATTGAAAGGAGGGGCCCATTGGTGTTTTAGAAATCTCTGGGGAGAGAACAGCCTGATACATGGGCTGGAGCCAGTGGTGGGGGTGGGGTTGGGGGTGGGGGCTGGGAGGCTGAAAGAGGAGGTGACTGGCCTGGGTGCCATAGTAGGAGCACACAGTATAAAGGACATCTGTTACCACCCTCCCCATCCTCATGTGTCAAAAGTCCACAGGTGCCAGATGTAGCATCACAGTTGGAACACCAGGCAACGGCTGTCACAAAGGCCCACACATATTTGCAAGCCCCAGAGTTGGGAATGAACAGTTGGTAGCCTAGAGCCCTGAACTGGAAATATGTAATAATCTCTAGTAAATCTAACGGAAAAAATAAAAGAATCTCAGTTGCTTTAATACAGTATAATAAAAAGAAATACCATTTCATAAAAACCATAACCCAAATAATTGGACCTTGGTGGATTCAGGAGGAGCTGCCAAATGGAGTAGGGTCATTTCATCATATGTCAAAGTATCACTTGTAAGATGGCTGGGATAGACTGAATCCTGCCCCCCCAAAATTCTGAATCCTGAATCCTCAGTGTGATAGTATTTGGAGGTGGGGACTTTGTGAGGTGATGAGGCTTAGCTGAGTTCATGAGGGTGAGGTCCTCCTAATGGGATTAATGCCCTTATAAAAACAGACCTAAGAGCTTTCTCTCTCTCTCTCCCCGCTCCATGTGAGCACACAACCAGAAGGTGGCCATCTGCAAGCCAGGCTGTCTGTCAATAGCTGTAGGATGCTTAGAACAGTTCCTGGCGTGTAGTAAGCTATGTGTTTATTAAATTAAATATACACAAATAAAAGTAAAGCACCTTTGAACTGTCTTTTATGTGTATATTATCAGTTTAAATATTATTTTTTGATGACAGAAAACAGTTTAGATCTAATGCCTCAGGTGTTAGTTTTTCTCCTTTTCCTTTTCTATACTATTACTCCGTTGTTGTTAATTTATATATTATTTTTCTCTGCCTCGTAATTCATCAGTGATACTGAAGACTTTATGTCATGGTTGGTTTCCCTTTCCTCATCCAAAAACTTAATAAAGAATAGAAAGCATTTATAATAAGAAAGAAAAATATTCATTAATAATTTAGATTTTCCTATACACCTATGCGTGTGTATTTTATTTTCCCTTTTGTCAGAGTGCAATTTTATCTGTAACCAATGATGTTATCACACAATTGAATAAATCAGCATTTTTATTTAGAAGACAACATTTTTCAAGTAGAGAAAAATTGATCCTCTGAATATTCATTTCTTTATCTTAAATAAATAATGGTTATCTTTGCAAACACAGTGATTGCAAGACATGTACTTCTGCTTTCTCTTAACCTAGAGGAGTTTTGTTGTTGTTATTTCATTGGTTTTGTTTTGTTTCATAGATAGCACATTTAGAACATTAGGAATGTTATCTTGATTTTGTCCAAATCTTTGAAGGTCCTCCCAGATTGATATATGCAATTAGTGGTCTTTTTATACTACGCTAATACTATGGAAATTGCATTGCATTTGAGAGATATTATTGCCTTTGTATTTAAGAATTAAATATACAAACTGATCTTCATCAACTTTTTCTCTGCGGAAACTGGGTTCTATTCAAAATATATCAGGGTTATTTTCAATATACTCATTTCCTATCTCAGGAAATATGGAGATGCCAAACTGCCTCTATGCCTAAAAAGCTACAGCCCCTGTTTAGGATGCCTGGATTTCACTTGGACTCCCCATTCCCCATCTTTTAATTCATGGGCTTTTATTTAGTGGGGAAGAACTCATTGCCTTTAGTGAAAGAATTTCACTAAAAGTGAAGCTTCAAATGCTTGGTCAAAGTGGAGGTTATAGCTATCTTTTTTTGTACAAGGAAAAGAAAGAAAAGAGATAGTGTATTAGCCTGTTCTCACACTGCTATAAAGAAATACCCAAGACTAGGTAATTTATAAATGAAAGAGGTTTAATTGACTCACAGTTCCACATGGCTGGGAAGGCCTCAGGAAACTTACAATCATGGTGGAAGGGGAAGCAAGCACATTTCACATGGCAGCAGGAGAGAGAAGAAAGAAAATTTCAGGTGAAACTGCCATTTATAAAACCATCAGATCTCATGATAACTCCATCGCTATCACAAGAACTGCATGGGGGAAACTGCCCCCATGATCCAATCACCTCCCAATAGGTCTCTCCCTTAACACCTGGAGATTACAATTCAAGATGAAATTTAGGCAGGGACACAAAGTCTAACCACATCAGATAGGAACCTGAACCACAGCAGGTAGAGGCTGGTCTTGGGAACTGTCCCATCCAGAGCTCCCTCACTTCCCTGAGTGAGCTTTGGGGAACCAGAACATGGCTTTGTATTTATCCACCAGAGGGTGGCCATGCCCTGTTACTGATGGAAGAATCTGGGGAGGTCAGAGATTTGCCTACAGAGCTGCAGGGCTCTGCTGCTGGTCACCCACGCTGCAAAACCCAAACCTCCCTCTACTGGGCCCTCAGTTTGCGCACATAAGGAAACCCATTGCCTTCCTTTAATCAGACTAGGGCTCTAACCTAGTGAACTATCAAAACAGAAACGTAGACCACTCTTCCTTAAGTTTGAAGGTGTGCAGTCTTCCTCCTGTCATTAAAAAAGAAAACCTGTGTCCTAAGGATCCAACCTTGGTAACAACCAGCAACAGCCACACATACGTGAAGTTCTCTTTATTCTCATGGCTCTGCAGATCTTCTCAAGCATGGATAGCTCATTGTCAATGATGTTCCGAGCAGGTTAGGGACAGAAGGCAGGGGGCGCTCCTCCTCCTGAACCACAGGTAGAGGTTAACTTTACCTCTGTTTGTCATTGTATATCCCCATCAGAGCTGAATTATATAGTCCCCAGGCAACTATTAATTTAAAAGAGACAAGGAATATTTAATTCTCCGAATAAGAATCCAACAAAGCAGGGCCGGGTGCGGTGGCTCACGCCCGTAATCCCAGCACTTTGGGAGGCTGAGGCGAGTGGATCACGAGGTCAGCAGTTCGAGACCAGCCTGACCAACATGGTGAAACCCTGTCTCTACTAAAAATACTAAAAAATAGCTGGGCGTGGTGGCGGGCACCTGTAATCCCAGCTACTTGGGAGGCTGAGGCAGGAGAATCGCTTGAAACCGGAAGGCGGAGGTTGCAGTGAGCCGAGATTGCACCACTGAACTCTAGCCTGGGCAACAAGAGCAAAACTCTGTCTCAGATTAAAAAAAAAAAGAATCCAACAAAGCTATGGATTTTGTCTTATCCTTTTTGTTTGTTTTTGTTTTGAGTCAGATTCTCACTCTAACCCAGGCTGGAGTGCGATGTTGCGATTTCGGCTCACTGCAACCTCCACCTCCCAGGTTCAAATGATTCTCTCGCCTCAGCTTCCCGAGTAGCTGGGACTAGAGACGGCTGCCACTATGCCCAGCTAATTTTTGTATTTTTAGTAGAGACGGGGTTTCACCATGTTGGCCCGGCTGGTCTCAAACTCCTGATCCCAAGCGATCCTCCCCTTGGCCTCTTAAAGTGCTGGGGTTACAGGCATGAGCCACCGCACTGGGCCTTATTTTATCCTTTGAAAATGAGAAAGAAAAATCTAAAGCTTTTCCTTCAATCTAAGACTCACAGGAATTATATCTTTGATGAAACAGATATGTGAATTTAAATATTTTATCCAGGGCTAAAAGTATTAAAACTACCAATCAGAAACCCATATTTTCAGGAGACAGGTTGCCAACGATGGGATGACTTTTACACAATAGTGGTTCTGAGTGTTTGTAGGAGGAACCGGGAGAAACACATTTTAACCAGGCTAGCATACAGTTAAGCAGCCACTGCAGGCTTTCCCTTACTGGAAGTCCCACTCAGAGAAAAAGGCCTTTGCGCTAAGTTTAGGTAATTTGCAATGAGACAATATGCCACACTGCTACCAAGGAAACAATGATTTATTGTAGGGAAAAAATTCAAATCAAAACAATAGAACTATTCATTGTGGAAAAATTATTAAAACAAAAACCTCTGTGTTATGTTTAGGTTTCAGGAAAAATAGTAGTCTTCTCGATTTATAACTTCTGATGGCTCAGAAAGAGGAACAAGTAATAATTGTTCGTCTTTACTATGGGAAGTACAGGAATTTTACTAAATTTGAGAGTTCTGTCATTAATTTTTAAGACTACTTATTGTTTTATATCTTTAATTCCTTAAAACAAGATGTCTCAAACTGTAAAATTCAGCATAAAGGGTACTGATATATATTTCATAATAGATAAGCCAAGAGTGAAATAATACAAAAACAGATACAGTGCTATATGAAAACTTAATTTAGGATGAACTTAATATCTCAATTTATTAGAAATTAATGTTGTATTTTTAAAATGAGGCCAGCATAAATGTATACAGTTTTGGAAGAAAGATTGCTGCACACACCATTTGTATAAGGAAAATTCAGGTGGACTATATACTAAAACTTAAATACACATATATGATTTTATTCCCTTTTGTGTGTATCACAGTAAAAATTGAGAATAACAATTGGATAAACTTCAACATAATAAAACTCAGAAAATATAAATAAAAATAATAATGTAATATTAAAAATTATGTGGCAAAAGTAAATGTAAGCCAGAGAGAAAATATTTGCAACTGATTAATAGTCAATATAAAATGAATTCTACAAACTGAAAAGAAAAAGACAGTCAAATAAAAAATTGGACAAAAATGAAGCAATAGACAATTAGAGAGGGAAAATTGCCTATAGCTAACAAATATATGGAAAGAAGTTTAACCTTACAGGCATTTAGAGATATGAAAATAGAAAATTATAAATGAGTCTTTATTAATCAGATTGGCAAAATTTTAAGCATTCAATGTTGAAAAGATTTTGGTAAAACAAAGGTATACATCAGTGGTAGAGGTATGAATTTCTACAATGGAAAGTAATTGGAAAGTAATCTGGCAGTTTCTGATAACATTTAAGTATATATAATGCTTAATCTATAAATCTCACTTTTATGATACACATTCTATAAAAATATAGATACACATAAGTGTACACATACATATATGCATGATATAGTCTGGATATTTGTCCCCACCCAAATCACATATTGAATTATAATCTCTGATGTTGGAGATGGGACCTGGAGGGAGGTGACTGAATCATGGAGCCGGATTTCTCAGGCATGGTTTAGCACCATCCACTTGGTAGTGTTCTCATGATAGTGAGTGAGTTTTCATTAGATCTGTCCATTTAAAAGTGCATGGCACCACCCCACCACCACTCTCCCTTTTGCTCCTGCTTTTGCCACGTGACATGTCTTTTCCCCCTTCGCCTTCCGCCATGATTGGAAGCTTCCTGAGGCCTCTCCGGAAGCAGGTACGCTATGCTTCTTGTACAGCTTGCGGAACCATAAACCAATTAAACCTCTTTTCTTATAAATTACTCAGTCTCAGGTATTTCTTTATAGCAATGAAAGAATGACCTAACATAGTACATACATAAGTACATCATCACATATATAAAACATTTTCATTGTAGACAATAAACATATAAATAATAAAGGAAATTGCCCCTAGTTTGAAGATAACCTTGAATCTATAGAGTGAATAGGGTCACAGACTTTCAGGCAGAGTTGATAAAGCAAATACATCTACCTAGGATTATTCTGGAAAAAAAAATCTCTGAATTCAGAGGCAGAAAGTTGTACTTTATAGAAGTTTTTGGTTACTAGGTTTATTAGATCTTTTCATGTTCCTTAATAGAAAATACATTCTTTGCACTATTCTAAAAACTATATATATACTTTTTTACATTATTTTGCTTTTATAACTGACTGTCTTCTGCTACCCAGTTCCAGAGATTTGAGGTATAAATACACCATCTAGAAAGCACTTGGAACCTTCACAGCTGACAATAGTTCACATTTCTGAAATACTAAAAATTCAAGCAAGTGTATCAAAATATCAAAGAAAGTTGTCACATTGTATCGCTAATGAATATCTACTTTTTCATATATGGTTATTGGAGGGTAAGGTATTTTTTTCTTTTAAACAGCTAAGTGGACTTTGATCAGTTATGGCTATGTCTCCATCTAGTGGTAGGTAAGTACTCTAAGTATTTGCACAGTAAGTGAGGCCATTGTCACACTGAAACAGCTGAGGTGCTGAATACATAGGAATTCTGTGGTTTTTATTGGGTACACATCATCAGGGTCACCACAATTTGTCTTTTTTTTTTTTCTTTTTGAGACAGAGTTTTGCTCTTGTCACCCAGGCTGTAGTAGTGCAATGGTGCAATCTTGGCTCACTGCAACCTCCACCTCCCGGGTTCAAACAATTCTCTTGCTTCAGCCTCCTGAGTAGCTGGGATTACAGGCACCTGCCACCATGTCCAGCTAATTTTTGTATTTTTTTTTTTTTTTAGTAGAGACGAGGGTTTCACCATGTTGGCCAGGCTGATCTCGAACTCCTAACTTCAGATGATCTGCCCGCCTCGGGCTCCCAAAATGCTGGGATTCGAAGTGCAAGCCACCACACCTGGCCTTGCTTTTAATACAGGATGAAATAATATTTTCTGCTGATGATAACTTGCATTTAAATTCCTACTTGCAAATTTAGTAACATCAAGTTTTTGAGGTATTCACAAAGTCTTTTCAAACATTAACTAAAATTCAAAATTTTAAATATATATTAAAGAGACTAGTGGCCCTTATTTATGGACTAGTTAGCTATGTAGGCCTCTTATCTGTTCTTCCTGAACTTCAGAGCCAAGACTTCTTATCCACACTTATTTATAGCCCTCAGACCTTTTTAAATATGAAGAGTCCCAGGTATAACATTTATATACCTTTGTGATGACTCTCCATTTACTAACTGAACCTTTTGAACCTTCATTCTGTCATCTGTAACAATGTCAATAAACACTTCACAAACCTATAATACTTTCTGCATTTATATACATTGTCTCATGTAATCCTTCCCACCACCCCCTGAGGGGGATAGAGAAAGTGTTTACTGTCTCTATCTTATGATGAGAAAGATGTAGTTCAAAGAGATCTTATAACTCATCCAAACTCAATAAACTGGCAAATGGCAGAGCTAGAAATTTACATTAGATTTCTTGATTCCAAGTTCAATATTCTTTGTAAGATTTGCCCCATTTACAACTATGATGATTAAGGGAGCTAATGTTTGTATAAATGCTTAAGTCCAATAGAACCATAATTTATTGTAAAATTACATAATAAAGATAATGAGGTCCCTGAATGTGAGACACTTATGGGGAGATCAGAGAATCCTTCATAAAAGCATATATATCAGGCTGAATTTAGCTGACCCTCAAAATGAAAATTCTCCAGAAATTTGAAGCCTATATAATCTATTAGATATATATTTTTCTATCTTCCCACTCTCTTTCTGTGGCCATCTTCTTAAAACATTACTAGGTGAATTATTGCTAAGTTTTCTTACATAAATTAGATGAATAACAAGAAAAAAGCTACATAACTTAACAAACGTATGTCTTAATAGCAAACAACAACAACAAACCCAAACTAACTGAATGCCTGTATGTGTTGGTTGTGTGTATAAGGCGCTGTACGTAAGAAGTGTGTATGTTGGGGCTGGAGTCTGCTATAAAGAACAGTAATGTCAGATTCTTTCCCTTGAAGTTTTTGTTTCCCCTTCTCTGCCACTTCCCTTTCCCATTTCACTCTATTCCCATCAAAAGGATTCTGACTTGCATAAAACGACAGAACCACAGGAATGGGAAAGGGAAATAAAAACGGAGTCACATTTTTTTTGCTCCTGTTTCATGACATCTGCACAAGTCGCCTTCCAGTCTTTAATTTCAGTGGAACCTTTAAGTACTTGTTATATGTCTTTGTAGAAAAGCAGATTTTGACCATATGCTCTATGTAGAAGGGAAGCTGAATTGCAACCTCAATTTCTCCTAATTTCTGCCTCCTGACCACCCCCTTCCCACCCAGTCCATGAACATCTTTACAAGTATCAGAAGCAGGCCAGGCATAGTGGCTCATGCCCGTAATCCCAGCACTTTGGGAAACCAAGGTGGGAGAATTCCTTGAGGCGGGGAATTCAAGACCAGCCTGGACAACATAGAAAGACCCACCCCCCTCCGCCGCCGCCCCACCACAAGAAGTTTTTTCTTTTTCTTTTTCTTTCTTTCCTTCTTTTTTTTTTTTTTAATTAGCCAGGCATGGTAGTGCACATATGAGGTCCCAGCTACTGGGGAGGCTTAGGTAGGAGGATTGCTTGAGCCCAGGAGTTTGAGGTTAAAGTGAGTTGTGCCACTGTACTCCAGCCTGGGCAATAGAGTGAGATCCTGTCTCAATAATAATAATAATAATAATAAAGAAGAAGAAGAAGAAGAAAAGAAGAAGAAGAAGAAGAAGAAGAAGAAGAAGAAGAAGAAGAAGAAGAAGAAGAAGAAGAAGAAGAAGAAGAAGAAGAAGAGGAAAAAGAAAAAAAGAAGAAGAAGCAAAACCCAAAGAACTAATCTCATACTTGCTCTCTTTCTTTTCTGCCACTACAGAAAACAGAAGAGGACTAGAATTACTTGTGGTCCTAATAATTTAACCAGGCATACTCAAAACTAATTGCAAATGTTTCTTTTAGGATGTATACAAGGCCTAAAATTGACTTTGGAAACATTGAGTATCTTCCCTTCCCATCACAGGCAATAAACAAATGTGGGCTGGTGCACATCTTTTCCTGCCCCTGAAAAGGTTTTCTTACCTCTGGACAAGTGATTTCCTAACCTGAGGTCAATATTATCTTAATCATATTTCACAGATAGGCCAATGCTTAGCATATTCTCCAAATCACAAGAAATTTTGAGTTGTACTTAGAAAAGACATTAGGTTGAGTGTCAGGAAATCAGATTCCAGCCCCAGATGTCATTGGCAGATATGATCCTGGGTGGGTCATTTACCACTCAGGACCTTAATTCCCTCTCTTGAGAATTTAAGGACTTAAAGTAGAGAATCTCAAAGCTGTCTGCTAACATGACTATACTTTAAGCAAGAACTGGAAATGAGTTGCTGACCTTTCCTTCATAGTTCCTGGTAGTGAAATGAATCAATTCTATTGAGCAATCATTGCAGAAGAAGCTGCTGTGAAGATAACTGATGCAAGCTTGTTAAAAGCTCTTCCAAGAGTGGATCCCACATTTCCCTTACATTTAACGTGTCGTTTAACATAGTTAATCTTTGTTTTCTCAAGAGCGAAATGGATAAACACTCAACTTCAGAGGTGTTTTTTTCTGCCTCTTGAGAATCACAATTATCATTGCTGGTCTTCCTTTTTCTTTTTCTTAGTAAACTTTAATCTAGATTTTAAAGTTTCATGGAAATAGATATTTGGGTTCTTTCAGGTTTTTTTCTGATATACAATTCGAGTTTTTTCCTTTGAGGTACTCTTCTGGGCTCCCTGTCTGAAAGAAGAGTTGCCTATGGATAGAACGTTGCTCTCTGTCCTCAATTAGCCAACAAGGCCCATCAAGGCTGCCCCGCTCAGTGCTAAGGCCATCTCACTCCCAAAACCTGCCCTCACCCCTTGCTACTTGTCCCTCCAGTGATCCTGGATCCTTTTGGAGAGAGGTTGTCCTAAGAGCCCAATAGAGGAATCAGGCACCCGGATCAGTTGTTTCCCTGCTGTGTTCCCTAAGTTAATGTCATGCTGTCCTACACCCACATTTTTGTCCCTCCACACTTTTACAAAAACTCTCAAAAACAATATCCAGAGTGCCATGGTTTCCAAATGATTTATTCCTTTGCAGAAGACCCCAAGAAGTCCCATCTTCTTCAGGGAAATCTGGGACAATCCAATTGCATAAATTTCCAGCTAGGGGTATCTAGGGATTTTCTTAAAGCAAGGAGTTATGAAGTGCTTCCAACTGCTCCTGAAGTTTCCAACTATGAGGCCAACCAGAGACTCTTTCAGTCCCACACTACATGAGCCCTCTGGGAGATACCCATTCCTTCTGGAGCCATAAGCAAGCAGGAACAGGTTTTAGGGCACTCACCAGCCCCCACCTCCTTCTCACAGAAGGGTCTTCCTGCCCCTGCATCCCACTCTACTGTGGCTTCAGATTCTGATACTGTCCCTGGGTGGTCCCATGACAGCCACCTGAGAGTACCACCATTCATTTCTCCTCCATTCCTACTCCCATTTATAAGGTTTTGTTTATTTTGCTGGTTGTTATATGTTTATTATATCAGTGTCAATACATCTTTGTATATCTGAATTAATTATAACAAATAAAATGGAAAAGGATTGGAACCACTTTATCATTTTCCACACTAGCTAATGAAAGCATTGCTTCTTCGAGGAGATATAACTTCTTACTGAGTTTTTCTAATGCTATATTTCTAATCAGATTAACAGAGAAAATAAAAAATAGCTGCTAGTCGAGAGATCATTTACACACTTGAATATCTAACAATTATCTTGAGGCAAAAAGGTAAAATTTTGTCTTAAGTTTCATTTTAAAGAAATTAAACTGGCCAGGTGCAGTGGCTCACGCCTGTAATCTCAGCACTTTGGGAGGCCGAGGCAGGCAGATCACCTGAGGTCGGGAGTTCAAGACCAGCCTGACCAACATGAAGAAACTCTGTCTCTACTAAAAATACAAAATTAGCTGGGAGTGGTGGCACACGCCTGTAATCCCAGCTACTCGGGAGGCTGAGGCAGGAGAATTGCTTGAACCTGGGTGGCAGGGTTGCAGTGAGCCAAGATCGCGCCATTGCACTCCAGCCTGGGCAACCACAGTGAAACTCCGTCTCAAAAAAAAGAAAGAAAGAAAAAAGAAAAAAATTAAACTTAATATCATTTCTTGTGTTCTTTTCAACAGATATTCATTCATAACTGTATTAGGCTGGGGTTCCATTAGGAGCCCTGGAGCGTACAAATTAAAATAGCATGCTCCATGCCAGTACTTTACAATCAAATAAGGATATAATAAATTGCTATACTAGCACTTGAAATTTACTTGGGAAACAAAGTATAAAATAAATAATATATTCATGAAAAGTTAAAGACTAATGGGAGAAAGTACTTACAAACTATGCATCCAACAAAGTTCTAATATCCAGAATCTATAAGGAACTTAAACAGTTAAACAGGCAAAAAACAACCCCATTAAAATATGGGCAAAGGACAAGAACAGATACTTCTCAAAAGAAGACATACAAGCCCGGGTGCGGTGGCTCATGCCTGTAATCCCAGCACTTTGGGAGGCCAAGGCAGGCGGATCACGAGGTCAGGAGATGGAGACCATCCTGGCTAACACGTGAAACCCTGTCTCTAATAAAAATACAAAAAATTAGCCGGGCGTGGTGGCGGGCGCCTGTAGTCCCAGCTACTCAGGAGGCTGAGGCAGGAGAATGGCAGGAACCCGGGAGGCGGAGCTTGCAGTGAGCCGAGATCGTGCCACTGCACTCCAGCCTGGGTGACAGAGCGAGACTCTGCCTCAAAAAGAAAAAAAAAAAAAAGACATATAAGTGGCCAAGAAACGTATGAAACAATGATCAACATCACTAATCAACAGAAAAATGAAAATCAAAACCACGATGAGATACCATCCCATACCTGTCAGAATGGCTATTATGAAAAACTCAAAAAACAACAGATGCTTGCAAGGCTGTGGAGAAAAGGGAAATCTTATACACTGTTGGTGGGAATGTAAATTGTTTCACCCACTGTGGAAAGCAGTTTGAAGAGTTCTCAAAAAACTTAAAACAGAACTACCATCTGACCCAGCAATCCCATTACTAGGTATATATCAAAAAGAAAATGCATAATCTGATCCTGCAACCCCATTACTTAGGTATATATATCCAAAAGAAAATAAATCATTCTACCAAAAGACACATGAACTTGTATATTTATCACCATGCTATTCACAATAGCGAAGATGGAATCAACCTAAGTGTCCATCAATGGTGGATTGGATAAAGAAAATGTGGTGCATATACACCATGGAATACTACACAGCCATTAAAAAGAATGAAACCATGTTCTTTGCAACAACACAGATGCAGCTGGAAGCCATTATACTAAGCAAATTAATGCAGGAACAGAAAACCAAATACTGCATGTTCTCACATATAAGTGGGAGCTAAACATTGAGTACTCATGGACATAGACACTCGGGACTAATAGAAGGGGGAAGGAGGCAAGGGTTGAAAAACTAACTGTTGAGTATTATGCTCACTATCTGGGTCATGGGATAATTCAAATCTAAGCATTCCATAATATACCCATGCAATAAAACTGCACATCCCTTGAATCTAAAATAAAAGTTAAAATTATTTGTAGAAAAGAAAAAAGAATGTAACCATTAATAATAAAAAAAGAAGTTAAAGACTATCGACAGTTCATGAAAATGTATGACTCGAGAAATACTATGTTGTACTTAACACTACATATACGTACACATCAAGGCAACATCATGACAAGGCTGACTTTTGAAGCCATCTCATCCCACACAAAATAATTAGAAAAATGGATACAATGAATCCAAATTAATTTTTAAATGTATCACTGAAATATGTAGAATTATGTGTCAATTATAAATTTAAAAATTAATTTAAAAATACATAACTGAGATTGAAATTAAGAAAGAGAAATCCTGGGCCAGTTGTGATAGCTCACGCCTATAATCCCAGCACTTTGGGAGGCTGAGGCAGGCAGAGTTCGAGACCAACCTGAGCAACTTTACAAAAAAATACAAAAAATTAGCAGGGCATGGTGGCACGTGCCTATAGTCTCAGTTACTTGGGAGGCTGAGGTAGGAGGATTGTTTGAGCCTGAGAGGTTAAGGCTGTGGTAAGCTGAGATCAGGCCACTGTACTCTATCCAGCCTGAGAGACAGGGTGAGACCATGTCTCAAACACACACACACACACACACACACACAGAGAGAGAGAGAGAGAGAGAGAGAGAAGGAGGGGAGAGAGAGAGATAGAAAGAGAGACAGAGAGAGAGAGAGAAATCCTCGGGGAGAGGAAATAAATAGAATATTGAAAATCAATGTAGTGAGTAAGAGCTAAACCCAGTGACTTATGGAGGAGACAGAATGGGGTAAATCCCTAGGGGGAGGGCCATGATTTTAGCACATACCAGGGTTCTGGATTTGAGTGTAAAGTCCCATGCAACACTGGCACCTAGAAATGGGCTCTTTAATAAATCTGACAGCCAGTCCGTAAATGAAAATTAGAATACCCTTACCACTAAGCCAATGAAGCAGCAAAGAAGCAAGACAACTACTCTGTGCTATGGGAGAAAAAAAGACACAGGAAGCACATCTCTGAACCTTGCTAATGCTATTGTATGAATTTACATTATCCTGTCTATGTGGAAAACCCCAACTGAGAAATTCTTATATAAATTGAAACTACTGGGCCCTTGGTAGAATGAAATGTGCCCCTTGTCACAGGAAACCACCACAAACCAGTGCACTTGATGCCTGTGGAAAAAACTCCCACTGAAGATGAGTTCCTAGAAAAAATGTACAATCCTCAAGAGGAGACAAAGAACTAGGGAAGAGAGAGCTCTGGGATGCAATGAATTAGAGAAACCACATCTAAAGAAATACAGAGAATAGAAAAATACAAAAATGCTTTAAATTAAGGATATCTACAATATTCAAAGAGAAGAAAGGAGGAGAAATCATAATAGACAGACATATTGCAAAGGATAGGGCATATTTAGGAAAGAACAGAACAGAAATTCTAAAAGTGAAAAATAAAGTAATTCACACTTCCACATCCAGACAGCATAATTAGAATCAGACTTGCCCTGCTATCATAAACAAGTTAACTGGATAAAATATAAAGTGATTGTTTTCATACATTAATTGCCCCAACAATTGTGCTGCTTTCTTCATAGAGATGAGTTTTGGACCACAACCGAGACAGGGAAGGCCCAAGCAGAGCACAGTGGGCTCCTAGACTTTAAGAGATAGAGATCAAGGTTCAGGGAGTCTGAGGTGGCAGGACTTTCCTGGGGAAAGTACATAATAGAGCCAAAGACAGAAAGAGCTCCAGAAATCTGTCTAAGGGCCACCTCAAGTCATTGTGTAAGAGGGAGCACAGGGCTGTGACCTTAGGAGAAGGAAAATAAACAAGGTGAGCTGCATGCATCACAGGAACAACTCGTTACCTACAGACAGTTACCAGGTTACAGCCCAGAGAGCCAGCAGTCTGGAGTTGAGTGGTCAGAGGCTGGGGTTTGGTGGACAAGGGCAGAAGATCAGAGAAGGAGGTGCTGCACAGAGACCTGCAGAGGGGTACTCTCCAGTCTTTGGTTGAGTATATCTACATATGTAGAGGAAGTTACCTGAGGCCAGAGACATAGTCACCAGGAAGACATAGGCAGAAAACTCTTGAAGCTCAACTAGGCTGGGAATATATGGTGTTCTCACTAGCTAGAGTGGAAAGGCCGTATAGCACACGGGGCATCAGGTAGAAAACTAAAGGGGTATTGTCTTAGTACTGAGGCTATGTTCACTCTAGACCAGAGGTGTCCAATCTTTTGGCTTCCCTGGGCCACATTGGAAGAAGAATTGTCTTGAGCCACACATAAAATACACTAACACTAACGATAGCTGATGAGCTATAAAAAAAATAGCCAAAAAATTTACGAACTTATGTTGAGTTACATTCAAAGCCATCCTGGGCCACATGTGGTCCACGGGCCGTGGGTTGGACAAGCTTGCTCTAGACTAAAGGCTGTTCTGAATCTCTAACAAACTTCAGAACAGGGGAAAAAAGCTAACATTTAATATTTTTAAATTGTGGTAAAATATATATCACATAAAATTTAACATTTTAACCATCTTTAAGTATACAATTCTATGGCAATAAGAACATTCACCATGTTGTGAAACCATCACTGCTATCCATTTCCAGAACTTTTCCATTATCCCAAACAGAAATGCTACCCTTTAAACAATAAGTCCCTGTTCCCACTGCCTCCATCCCCTGGTAACCTCTACTCTAGGTTCTGTCTCTATGAAGTTTCCTATTCCAGCTACCTCATGTAAGTGGAATCATACAGTATTTGTCTTTTTGTTTCTGGCTTATTTCACTCAGCATGTTTTCAAGGTCCATCCATGCTGTTGCATTTATCAGAATATCATTCTTTTTAAGGCTGAATAATATTCCATGGTACATATGTATCATATTTTAATCCACTATCTGTTTATGGAAATTTGAGTGGTTTCCAGTTTTTGGCTATTGTGAAAAATGTTGCTATTAACATTGGTGTCCAAGTATCTGTTAGAGTTCCGCTTTCAATCCTTTTGAGTATATATCTAGAAGTGGAATTGCTGAATTATATGTTATTTCTGTGTCTAACTTTAACTTTTTGGGGATCTGCCAAACTGTTTTCCACAGCAGGTGCACCATTTTTAATTCCTATCAGCAGCACATAAGGGTTCCAGTTTCTCCACATCCTTTTAAAAAATGCAAGTTAATTTAAGTGTTTAAATTTTTCCTGTTCAGATAGTGAAAAATTCCATTTCATTCCTTCTTCTGCCATGCACACCCAACCGAAGGCTGTGTGTCAAAGTCCAAGGGACTTATACAAAGTGTTGGGGCTTGAGCCCTTGGGTCCACAAAAGTTATCACTGACATGTTATTTTCTGCTGTCTGACACTTTCCGAGTTGGCAGGTTTCTGTGGCTTCTACACCACACGTGAGACATGAGACATTCTCATAAGGCAGAGGCACCCAGCTCCTGTCAGTTCTACTCTCCAGCTGTAGCATGCTGCCATTTCCCTCTGAGGTCATGCAAGACCTACCACCACCAAAGTCAATCTCAGGTCCCCTCTACTCTGAAATGCACAAGCCTGTCTCTCAACCCCTGGGAATCATTTCGTTCTCTGGAGGGAGTTTCACTGATCCCCTTCTGTTTCTTCCAAACTCCAAATTTCTCTTAAAAATTTTGAAAACATTTATACTCACAAATAAAAGACCGGAAATCTTGCAGATAACTTCTGCTTTCTTACCAACCTTATGCCTTCCCAGAAGTTATGAAGTGCAGTCACAGTGATCAATTGAATGAGGAAGGAAATGGGGGAAATTGGTAGGGCAGGGGTAAGGAGGTCATTGCACTCAAAATATCTAGACAAATAACAAGATTTTAAGCAAATACAAATATAAACACTTAGACATGCTCTGGGAGAAAATTGGAGAAATGTAGCAAGTATAAAGAAACAGAAATTATGCACAATCACACCACCTGAAGTTAACATTTTGATATATAGTCTTTTAATCTTTTCTCTAAGAACAGAGATGTGCCTTGAAACTTGAAGTTCAGGACAGGCGTGGTGATGCACATCTATAATCCTAGCACTCTGAGTGACCAAGGTGGGAGGATGGCTTAAGGCCAGGAGTTTGAGACCAGCCTAGGCAACACAGCAAGACCCTCTCTCCAAAGAAAATTTAAAAATTAGCCAGGTGTACTTGGCACATGCCTGTAGTCTCAGCTACTCAGGAGGATGAGGCAGGAGGATTGCTTGAGCACAGAAGTTTGAATTTGCAGTGAGCTACTGTAGCAGGACGAGCCGTGGACAAAACCTCTCAGACACCAGGTTAAGGAAGGATTTGGCTTTATTTTGCCGGGAGCTTCGGCAGACTCACGTCTCAACGTCCGGGAGCTTCGGCAGACTAGCGCCTCAAGAACCCAGCTCTCTGAAGAATTTATTTGGCCAGGAGCTTCATCAGACTCACGTCTCAAAAACCGAGCTCTCAGACAGTGGGTTAAGGAAGGATTTGGCTTTATTTGGCCGTGTCTGAGAGGTTTTGTCCGTGGCTTGTCCTGCTACACTATGATCATGCCACCACACTCCAGCCTGGGCAACAGAATGAGACCCTACCTCAAAAAAAAAAAAAAAAAAAAATTCATACAATATATATTGCTTGTCTTTCAGAGTCACCCTTTCTTAAGTAATTAAAGAAAATATTTTATGTGATTTCCAGAAGCCCAGAGCCCTTTCTACTGGTTTTGAGTTTTCTGAATGAAAGAGAACATGCTTACCTTCTTCTGATTCCTCATTTTTTACCCACTGCTTTTGATTTTCTATAGGTGTTCTATGCCGTCCAATACCAAGCCATAAGTTACATGTGGCTATTTAAATTTGAGCTAGTTAAGTCTAAATAAAATGGAAACTTCAGCTCCCAGTCACACTAGCCATATTTTAAATATTCAGTAGGCACATATGGCTAGTGGCTATTGTATTAGGTAGTGCAGATCTAGAACACTTCATTGTTGTAGAAAGTTCTATTAAACAGTGTGTTCTAGCTGACCTCGACTCAATCTGACTCCTCCTATGCACCTGCTATCATTTCCTTTTATCATCTAGCTCCCATTCCTGTATTTCCCCAAACACCAAAAACACATTGCTGCTGGACATGTTTTTTAAAAAGCATTTTTAAAGGTTTAGCAATAGCAGAAGATTATTGCCAAAAGAAAGCAGAAAAACAAGTTAAAAACAAATAGTAGGTGTCAATGTTGCACAAATTTGCTAACCTGCACTGACCTAGTGTATACATCCAACCAACTAGTTAACCAGTTGGGCCTCAGTTCAGCAACTGATAGGTAAGATAATCATTATTTTTTATCCAACCATTACCTGACTTGGAATAACTATCATGCTCTTTTCTTCTAATTAAAAACATCATATAATATGTAGAATATAAAGGTAAAAATCCAGAGCAGCGAGGCGGGCAGATCACGAGGTCAGGAGTTTGAGACCAGCCTGGCCAATATGGTGAAACCCTGTCTCTACTAAAAACACAAAAATAGCCGGGCGTGGTGGTGGGCGCCTGTAATCCCAGCTACTCGGGAGGCTGAGGTGGGAGAACTGCTTGAACCTGGGAGGCGGAGTTTGTATTGAACCAGAGATCGCGCCATTGCACTCCAACCTGGGCAACCGAGTGAGACTCTAACTCAAAAAAAAAAAAAAAATCCGGAGCAGGTATTCTCATGCAATTAGGAGATGTTTATTGTCACTACAGAAACAACCTTTCACTGCTCCCTGGCCTACTACAATCTTGTTGATCTTTTTGCTGCCTCTCTTTCCTGATCATGTGCTCCAGCATTCTATCTTTCAGGCCATCAACGTAAAAACTAAAAACTCTTGTTATTCTGTCACACTGAATAATTTGGCTCCTGATTTTTTGAAACCTCTCCCTATCTAGACTGGCCTGTGGCCTTGCCTCCCAGAGCAAAAGAACTTCCTTCATCAAGCTTCCCTAAACAAAAGAGCAGTTTTTCCCCAAGAAGAATTTTGCTATTCTGTCATTCTTCTAAAATGCTGAAGTAGCCACTAGAAAATTTGGTTTTATAAATGACTTTTTCTTGTTTCATGCTGCTTTTTTTTTACTTCTCAATGTTTCATAAGTATTTTATTATTTTTGTAAAGGCATGTAATAATATTCCATAGATATACCCTACTTTACTTAACTATCTCTTATGGTTGGGTATGTTTGCAGTGAGCTATGATCGCACCATCACACTCCAGCATGGGCAACAGAGCAAATCCTATTGGCTTTACTGTTGAAACATGGTAGTAATGATCCACATGAAGATACCTAAATAACTTTGCTACAAACCCTACCTACTTAGCATACAGTGGGCAAAGCTGATTAATCTCATATTTAGAAGTTGTATGAACAAGCGCAACATTGCACCTCCTACAACTGTGAGTAAAATAAATGTCGTTCTCATCTTTGCATCTGCCTATAAAGCTTATTTTAATAGAAATGAAGATAACATAAAGACTATATGGTTTACTGACTGATTCTGAATCAGAGAACTTGGAGAAAGAAAATTATATGATCAAGACTTTAAATTCTCAATTCAAGCTTGAATAAAGAACAAGAAATTTTTTGAAAGCCCCCCCAAAATTATCTCACGTAGCCAACGAGTAAACATTTCTTAAAAGAAAAACAAAACAAAAAAAAGAACTAAAGTTATATCCTGTGGGTAACAGACTTACAATGAGAAATGTTTATTTTGAAGAGGCTTTAATGAACTTCCCAAAGAAGTTACCTTGGAGGGGAATGCTGATCCTCATCAAGACCCACCTCCAGCAGCTCTCATTGTTTCTAGATCTATAATTATTTTTAAGTTCTCTCAGCTCCCCAGGCTTGATATTATGTGTGACCTGGGAGGAAGTATTATATACATGGAAAGAATTTCCAGATTTCTCTTATTTATGTCTGTAGAAATCCAGGGAATATAAATGGGAGTGGATCTTAAACATGTTAGATCAGAGTGAAAGAAATATGTCATATATATATTTTTACCAGGTGAGTGCTAGCGTTAGTGCATTTTCAGCATGAGAGCACTAACAAAAGATTCTGGGTTTGATGCATTAGCTTAGACAACTGGGAGTGGCTCTAAAAATCTGCTCCACTGGTTGACTAAAACCTAAACTCAAAGGTGACCTATGCTGAATAGACTGGAGAATGTCAGAGCTTTCTAAGTATATTGTAGAGGAAGGTATCTAACCATAAAGGAAATTTCTGCTTCCAGCAAAGGTGGAAAAGAGGAACTGGGTTTATCCTCCCACCTACATAACAAAAAAATAGATGACATATAGGAAACAATTATTTGAAAGACATTGGACATCAGATAATGAAGGACTGGGATCCCTGTGAGATGGGAAACAAATGATGTAAGACTTATGATTGCCCTACTTTACTGTCTTGAAAGAATCTCCAGACTGCTGCACAGGGAAGGGGAATGAAAGTGGAGGGCAGTGAACTACCTAAGTTGAGACAATACTGAGAGTATGGGGAGATCAAGGAAGCTAGGAAGGTAAAGTTCACAGGACAGAGACATAGAAGAGAACTGCAGAAAAAGAGAACTTTGGAGATCTGCAAAAGGTGCTCTTGAGTATTTAGCTGAATACCATTCAATGCATTCATGTGAGAAAAATATTCATGGTTAGAGAAAAGGATAACTTGTGACAGTGCTTGCCATTCACAAAAGGGCAGTGGTATGGTTTGAATATGTGTCCCTTCCAAATCTCATGTTGAAATGTAGTCTCTAGCGTTGGAGATGGGGCCTGGTGGGAGGTATTTGGGTCATGGAGGAGTATCCCTGATGAATAGCTTATCCTATTCCCTTGGTGATGAATGAGTTCTTGTGAGATCTGGTTTTGTAAGAGTTTGTGGCAGTCCCCTGTCCCCCACTCTCTTGCTCCTGCTCTGGCCATGTGACACATCAACTTCTCCCTTTGCCTCAACTTCTCCCTTTGCCTTTCACCATAATTGAAAGCTCCCTGAGGCTTTACCAGAAGCCAAGCAAATGCCAACACTATGCTTCTGTAAACCCTGCATGAGCCAGTTAAGCCTCTTTTTTTTTTCCTTTCTTGTCAGACAGGGTCTCACTCCTGTCACTCAGGCTGCAATGCAGTGGTGTGATCACGGCTCATTGCAGCCTCAATTTCCCAGGCTCAGGTGATTCTCCCATCTCAGCCTCCTCAGTAGCTGGGACTACAGGTGCATGCCATCATGCCCAGCTAATTTCTTTTGTATTTTTTATAGATACAGGGTTTCACCATGTTGCCCAGGCTAGTTTTGAACTCCTGCACTTGAACAATTCACCTACCTTACCCTCCCAAAGGCCTGGGATTATAGGCTGAGCCACTGCACCCAGCCTAAACCTCTTTTCTTTAGAAGTGATCCACTCTCAGATATTTCTTTATGGCAATGCAAGAACAGCCCCTAACGCAGGCAGAAACTGTGTCTGTTTTCACCAGCTTGACTGAAAATTAACAATTCATGGGGGTTTATGTAGCATGCCAGAAGATTTTGGCTCTGGAATTGGAACAATTATCTCCAGATTGAGCACTGCTCTGGCCTCACCTAAAAAAATATTAAAATCAAGACCCCAAAAGATCATGTATTTTAGGTAAACTGCACAAAAGCATGAAGTGCAAGAATGTTTACAGAAGTACAAAAATATTCAGCACCCAATAAGGTAAAATTCAGAAAGTCTGCTATCCAATAAAAAAATTAGCAGTCATGTGCAGAAGCAAGAAAATACAGTCCACAATGAGGGGGTAAATCCATCATTTGAAACCTACTCAGACTGGCACAGATGTTGGAGTGAGCAGATAAGGACATTACACAATTATGACCATAGGTTGTATGTTCTAAAAGGTAAGTAAAGGCATGGAAAGTACAAAAAAAAGACCTAAGTTGAACTTTTGGAAGTGAAAACTACAACATCCAAAATGAAAAATACACTAGATAGGATTAACAGTGGATTAGACATTTCAGGAAAAAAGATGAGCAAACATGAAGACATAGTAATAGAAAGTATCCAAAATGAAACATAGAAAGAAGAGAAAAAAGGACAGAGCATCAGTGAGCTGTGGGATAATTTCAAGTGGTCGAATATATCTATGGAATTAGAGTCCTCAAAGATAAGGAGAGGGAAGGGAAGACAGAAAAAAAAAACAATTTAAAGAAATAATGGCCAAATATTTTACTAATTTGTTGTAAACCATAACACACAGACCAAAGAAGCTCAACAAATTACAGGCACAAGAAATATGAAAAAAAAATTCACCAAGTCACATTTTAATCAAGTCACTCAGAACCAATTTAAAAAATTATAAAAGTAATCAGAAATAAATATTTATGTACAGACAAAGAATGATATGAGTGAGAACACATTTATTGTCAGAGACAATATGTATTCATCTGTTCTCACACTGCTATGAAGAAATATCTGAGACTGGGTAATTTATAAAGAAAAGAGGCTTAATTGATTCACAGTTCCACATAGCTGAGGAGACCTCAGGAAACTTACAATCATGGCAAAAGGCAAAGGAGAAGCAGGCACCTTTGTCAGATCTGGGGGTCCGGGTCTAGCCCATGCTGAAGTATGAGGGAAGTGGGTGGATGGGCAGAAAGAACACTCAGGGGGCCTTAGGCAGGTGAATATGGTTTTATTCAGCAGCAGCTCTCATTAACAACTTTCTCACACTAGCTCTTTATGCTGTCTTCCCTGTCTCAGCTGCTTGAGCTAGGGGCTCCCACATACAGCTGCACAGCCGGCTCTGCCCTGCCTTTCAGGTCAGCAGCTTAACTCTTTCTGTCTCTGGGCACAAGCCAGTCGAGCTATGTCCTGGCTCCCTCCTGTTCATCTGCAAGATGGATAGCTCTGACTCTCTCTTTCTCTGGGCACAAGTGCACCTGCTATGTTGAGCCAAGCCGAGCCCACGAGCCCCTGTATAGCATTAGCAGGGCAATTATATCTTTCACAGGCAATAGTGGCTCAGAGCAAAGTATGAACTTATACAAACAGGTTATATAACAAGTGGAGGTTTGCACCTGTGCACCAGACTTGCTGATTCCTGCAGGCCTGGATATCCGCCTTGGTCTATTCTTTGACCAAAGCACATCCGTGTACCTTACATTCCATCCCCTAGGCCGAGGGAGACATAGGCCTTGGACACACAGGTTTGATACACAGGTTTGGCACACAGGCCTGATATATAAACTTTGGGCATGCAAACCCAATACATACACATAGGCTTGACACATAAGCCTGACCCATAAGCATTGGGCACGCAGGCCCAATGTATATACACAGGTTTGACACATACATAAGCTGTGATAAACTGCCCAGCTATTGGCACAGATTACCATAAGTGTTACCTTCTTGGTGATTACCATTTACATTGCTGTGAGTTTAGCTCATTAGCCACTTTGCGTACACTGGTTTTAAACCATATGGTGTCAGTACTAGGCTGGACTGCAACAACAGTCGAGGCAGCAGTAGCACCTTGGCTAGACCCATCTGTATACCATGCCCTATTAGGAATGGGGGGACGCTCTTCCTAATGGTGAAAGCATAGGGTCTAGGGATGCCTTAGGCCCCACAGTCTTATTTTGCATTAGGACTACAGGTCCCAAGACTTTTTGCAACTTTGCTGCTAAGGGACTTGGCATACTTTGCTGCTCCAAGTAGGCACCCCACTTTGCTAAAGTGGATGTCTGTGCCTTCCTTGTCTGGGGGGTTGTTCCCCATGAACACACCCCTCCCGCTACTAGGTAAGTGGCCCATACGATGACTGTAACCCATCCTGCCACACTTTTGGGAGCCTAAAGGGCAGCATATGCAGTTACTGTTTTCCCAGCTGAGGGGGTGGTTACCCGTGAACACACCCATCCTGCTGTTACTAACTGCTTCTCTACCAAGAAATACTGGAGCTCAGCTCCCTTCCATAGTTGGGACCAAAAGCCTATTGGCATGCTCAGGCACTCCATGTGCTGCTATAAGCCCTAACTGAAACTCATTTGTGGTGACATGCACATCTAGCTTAAATGGGCACCTCTAGTCGACTACCCATTGGGCTTGTGCCTGCTAAATAACCTATGTGCCAGAAAGACTCTCTCAGCCACATCATCCAATCCCAAGCAAGAGTGGTGTTGCCACTTCTAAATCTGCAAGAGAATCAGAGGGGAGCATAACATCATTAATAAGACCGTGATATATGGTGGGGCTATGCATATAGCCCTGCAGCAACACTGTGAAAGTCCATCATCACCCTCCTATGAAGACAAACTGTTCCTGGCTCTCTGGAGCAATGTTTATTGAGAGGAATGCATTGGTCAAGTCCACCACACAGTGGTACTGTCCCAGTTCTGTTGTCAAGCGATTCATCAAATCTGTGATGGAGGGTACAGTTGCATGCAGTGAGGGTGTTATTCAGTTTCCAATAATCCGCTGTCATCCGCCAAGACCCATCAGGCTTTCTGACCGGCCATACCGAGGAATTGTAGGGGCTATGGGTGCCACGCACTATTTGCACCTCTTCTAACTTCTGAATAGTCTCAGTTATATCGGTATGCCTCCCTGGCAAAAGGTATTGACGAGTGGAGGTAACCCATCGGGGTTGTGGCAGAACTTGGGGCTAATGATGTGTATGTCCCCGCAGTACCAGCTTTGCTACATGAACTGGGAGTCTGAATTCTCCGGCCATGGTGTATAAGTCCAGACCATGCAAAATGTTCACCCCCAGAATATATTCAGGTATGGGAGAGACATACACAGTGTACAGGTGGGGGGCCAAGCAGCCAATGCCAAGATGCAGGAACGCAGGTTTCACCTTCACTGACTGGCCCCCATAACCGTGAGTGAAAGCAGCTTTGCCCGGAAACTTATCCGGCTTCCCATAAAGAAGACAGCAGTGTGCACCAGTATCTACCAGTGCTAGGACCCACTGTACATTAGTTGGGGACGAGTGGATTACCAGCTCTACATATAGACTAGGGTCATCAGGCGCCCGCTCGGGCCGGGCACCTGGGCCAGTTCCCTAATCAAACAGGAAAGGCCCTGTATCTCCACCTGTCTGCAAATAGTCCTTGAGTTGCAATGTCCAGGCGGGAGTAGGTTGAACAACATTGTTTTGTCTCTTCTTGGGCATTCTCTGAAATTGTTGCTCCGGGGACAATTGCCTCCACAGAGCCAACAGCATTCCATTGGGTCGCCTGTCAGTTTTCTCCCAAGCAACCCCAGCTGCAATTAAATCCACATCTGCATGAAAGCCACCCACTGGGGCCCCTTTTTATCTCGTGGGGTGGCTACCGGTGGGGGCGGGGCACCTTCCCCTTCTTTATGGCGCGGACTTTCCGGTTCCACCGACCGCCTTCTGCTCCCCAAGGGCTGCCACAGCAGTAGTCATTTCATGTATGCAGCGCCCCACATATGGAGTGAGAACAGCAGCTACAGAGCCAAAAGCACTGGGGGGCGCTGAGCCCAGCACAAGAACCCTCACGTGGGAGGTAAAGCGTTCATTATTTGGCCCCTGGGTTTGCAGATCAAACACAGCCTGCCGCATCTCCCAGAGTATCTGCACCAAATCAGTACACGATTGCCGTTTACTCACAGTTTTTGGTATCTCTCCGGCATTATTCTAAAAAGTCCGTATGGCTGCCATTAGCCACTCAATTAACGTGTGGTCACCTTGCCTTTGTGACAACCGTTGGCGCAGCTGTAGCCGCTGATGAAGGGAGGAGTGAGTTGTGATAGAAGCCAGATTCTCCTTCCTGGAGGAGGCGCAAGAAATGCCATCAGCTCCTTCGGACACTGCCGGCACTGTTTACCTAACTCCCACAACTCAGCAGGGGTATAAGCACAATAAGAGGTGTGTTCAGGCGGGCGCGCGTTGGCTCACGCCTGTAATCCCAGCACTTTTGGGAGGCTGAGGCGGGCAGATCACCTGAAGTAAGGAGTTTGAGACCAGCCTGGCCAACGTGGTGAAACCCTGTCTCTAGTAAAAATACAAAAATTAGCCGGGTGTGGTGGCAGGTGCTTGTAATCCCAGCTACTCGGGAGGCTGAGGCAGGAGAATCTCTTGAACCCGGGAGGCAGAGTTTGCAATGAGCCGAGATTGCGCCACTGCACTCCAGCCTGGGTGACAAGAGCAAAGAAGAGATGAGTTCCACCACCTTGCTGGGGCGGGCGGGGGGCGGGGGTCGTCCCTGGGTTCTCCACTGGGGTCCCATCGGCTGCTTATGTTCTACCTTCTGACGGATTACAGGGTGAGCCCACAGTGGTGGAGGAGCCTTCTCCCTGTCAGCATCAGACGGAACGGGAGTCTCCAGCCAGGAGGACAGGCTCAAGGTCGAGCTGACAGCTGTTTCCAACTCCTGCTTCAGGCTGTTTGTCTGAGCCTCCAAGTGCCCTGTTTGCACCTGAAGGTCCCCCACCCCCAGGTCTTGCTCCAAGCTGTGCACTTGGGGCCCCAGGCGTGGGCTTGTGCCGGAAGGTCCCTTATCTGTGGGACTGGGCATGTACTTCCCTCAGTGCAGTCAGAAACGCCCATCTGACTCTGCCATCGAAGGTGCGTTCCTTCTTGGTGCTGTATGCTTCCAGCTGCTTTAGTGCTTTCTCCACAGTCGGGGAAGACCTATCCACTGCCTTCCTCATTTCTACTGGGGCTCATCCAAGCAGCACCTCCGCCACCGGGTACCACAGCCCCCGCTAGTGCCTCATAGCCGACCCAGGAGTCCTCAGGGGCTAAACACCCACTCACCTCATCCTGCTGAAGACTCTAAATGTCAGGTCCACGACTACGCCAAATGTCACGCTCGGGGGACTGTAGGCAGGTGAATATGGTTTTATTCAGCAATAGCTCTCATTAACAGGTTTCTCACAGTAGCTCTTTACACTATCCAGCCTGCCTCGGATGCTTGAGCTCGTGGCTCCCACATACAGTTGTGCTTCTGGCTGTCCCCTGCCTTTAGGGTCAGCAGCTTAACTCTTTCTGTCTCTGGGCACTAGTGGGCCAAGCTGTGTCCTGGCTCCCTCCTGTCCATCTCAAGACAGACAGCTCTGACTCTCTCTCTCTTTGTCTGGGTGCAAGTGTGCCTATCATGTCAAGCCATGTTGCACTGAGCCAAACCCCAAGAGCCCCTATAGAGCGTTAACAGGGCAATTATACCTTTTACAGACAATAGTGGCTCAGAGCCAAGTATGAACTTACACAAACAGGTTATATAACAAGTGGAGGTGTGCGCTTGAGCACCAAACTCACCGAGTCATGCAGGCTTGGATATTCACCTCGGCCTATTCGTTGACCAAAGCACATTCATGTACCTACAACCTTCTTCACAGGGCAGCAGGACAGAGTGAGTGCAAGCAGTGGAAATGTCAGATGCTTGTAAAACCATCAGATCTCGTGAAACTCACTATCACGAGAACAGCATGGGAGAAACTGCCCCCATGATCCAATTACTTCCACCTGGTCCCACCCTTAACACATGGGGATTATGGAGATTACAATGCAAGATGAGATTCTGGGTGGGGATACAACCAAAACATATCACATATTCAAAAACTGAATTAATCACCAGCAGATTTACCTCACAAGATAATAGTAGTTAAAGTTTTTTTAGGAAGAAGGAAAATACCAGATGGAAATATTGACCTATCCAAAGGAATGAAGAGCACCAGAAATGGTAACTACATAGATAAACATATAAGGCTTTTTTCTTATTATTCAAACACTAAGGATATTGGAATTCTGAAATGAAATATGTTCAAGCTATGCACCTGCCACCTAATTTTGCCCCACCCCATGGAATCTGAAGGCTACAACCTTCCCAAGAGTTTGAGGAATACACTGAGAGGAACTTCAGCATTCTTTAAGTCCCCTGTACTAGATTTCCTTTACAGACCAGAAATTACAGTGGGAAATTCTGTCATCAAAAGGCCTCTTTGGCTGCGTGAGGTGGTTCACACCTGTAATCTCAGCACTTTGGGAGGCCGAGGTGGGCTGATTGCTTGAGCCCAGGAGTTCCAGACTGGCCTGGGCAACATGCCAAAACCTGTCTCTACAAAAAAAAAAAAAAAAGCCAGTCATAGTGGCACTCACCTGTGGTCCCAGCTACTCAGGGGTCTAAAGCAGGAGAATCACCTGAGCCCAGGAGGTCTAGGCTACAGTGAGCCATGATCATGCCTCTGCACTCCAGCCTGAGTGAAAGCACAAGACCCTGTCTCAAAAAAAAAAAAAAAAAAAAAGAAGGGGAGGGGAGGGGAGGGGAGGGGAGGGGAGGGGAGAGGAGGGGAAGGAAAGGGAAGGGAAGGGAAGGGAGGGAAAAGACCTCTTTGAATCCAGTGGAGATAATTTGATCCTGAAGGGGTAAAGGCCAAGTGGTAGCACTTACTCAACAGACCAGATGGAGGAGGTTATTGTAATTAACACCCAGGCAAAAAAGCAGTACTCAGAGTGGCTGATCCACAAATATACTTGGCATTGGCTAATTGAGTAAGTTGTCCCTTTGACTGATACAGGTAAATGATGAGTGGGCACATGTGGTCCCTGAACTTTTATGGCTATTTTCCAATTCAGGAATGCATAGTTGGAATACATATGCTCAATAACTTGTAGACTACAAATATTGTTTTCCTACACAGTTTATTTTCCTGGTAGGGAAGGACAATGGAAACCCTTAGAACTTCCTCTACTTACCAAAAGACTAAACCAAAAACAATACTACTTTCCTGGAAAAATTGCACAGATTAATGTAACCATCACTTATGATTTCTGCAACATATTCATTCATCTCACCTGCTTGGCCAATGCAGAAAACGATATTGGCTTAACATTAACTTAATGAAAGCCTGAATCCAATTAGAGCCAATAAGCATGTACCCTTCTACCTGCAATGCAGCTGTTGATTCAAAGTATTTTTCTCTTGACCTGTTAATAAAATACACCAGAAACAGTTTCTTTTCACCTGGCGTGTTTATTAACACATCTTTTCTGTTCTACTTTGGGTTGTATCAATTCTCTGTCTGTCTTAATCTATCTGTAGGGACCTTGTTCACCTCTTAATTCTAAAGAATATTATAGCCCTACGGCACGACTAGGGCAGAGAGAAACCCAGGAGGATAGTATAAGGAGAGCTACAATGATCATCAAGAGCCCGACAATGCAGCTTCTTGGAACCAAGAACTTTGAGGATATTAAGGATGTTGGTCCATAGCTTAAAAACAATGGAAATCCTTTAACAATTTTGAAAGCTTCAGGGATAGATAAAATTGTGTGTGCAAGGGGAGTGGGGGTGACTTTTTTTGTGATTTCAATAACAAGGAGGAATTTATTCTATCAAATAGAACAAAATGAGATTTGCATTTTGAAGATATCACTCTCTGTGTGATGTCAAAAATGAATATGAATGGGAGGTACAAAAATTGAAGGGACATCAATTAAAAGAAAAGTGCATTATTTTAAGATAGAGATGGTAGCTTGGAATATGCTGGCAGAAGATATGGGAAGTATGGATAAAGAGGTGTTTTGAACAAAAAATAGATGGATCTCAAAGATGGATTAGATATTGGAGAATGAAAAGCATGAGATATCATGGATGAACCTGAGATTTGTAAATTAGGTGACTGGATGCATGATGGTACTATTCAATGAGATTAGAAACATTGGCAGGAACCAATAACTTTGGAGGGAGTGTAAGAATTAAAGAAAGAGGGAAGATACATGAAAGGTGGCTTGACAGTTAAGGACGGGTTTATTTTAGAGAAAACAAACATGAGAGGGGCTTCTGGCTGAGTTAGGTTAGAGCCTACTTTCTTAGAGACTAAGAGTTTTTAAGGATTCAGGGTGGAAGAGTTTATCAGAGGCTTGTACTGCTTCTGTGTTTCTTTGTTGCACTTATCTGGGAGGGAGAGCTTTGTGTCTGTTCCCATACATCTTCCTGCAGCTGCAGGCATACCCACCCTCCTCCCAAGTCTGCTTTTAGCTTCCCTTAGTGCACTTAAATGGAAAGGAATGTGCTTATTAAGGCCCACTGTTTTACTGGGGCCCATTGTATGAGGGTGAAGTTTGGCAGTTACCCAAGAGACTTCCCCACCACCTCCCTCTGTGCCCCAGCTGTCTTATCTGTATTTTACTGTCTGCTCTTTCTGGGCACTTGTTGTTAGAAGAAAAGTGATTTCCTTGAAATGCATGAGGCTAGAAAAAGAGCTGGAACTTAAAGTGGCAGTGTTTGTCCAAGATGATGGTGCTCCTGCTCTGTCAGGGAGGACTGAGTTTGGTGTTTGACATATTGATACTGAAGTATCCACATGGAGAGGCAAAATAAGGTATACAGGGTCTTAGGCTTAGAAGACAGGTGTGAGCTCAATTTAGAATTTTTCAAGTCATAGACGTAATAGATACATTTACCTGTGGAGATATAATAGAATGTGAAAAGAGCCCAGGATTCAGCCTTGAGAAACTCCAACATTTAATCACCAGACAGAGGAGGATAAACTGGAAAAAAAGATATATATGTATATAGAGAGGAAGAATGACCAGAGAGCTAAGCAGATAACCAGCAGATAATGATATCTGGGGAAGACAGCAGAACAAATTGTTTCAAGAAGAAAACAGTGGTTAATGTCAAATTCCACCAAGAACTGAAAAATGTTCACTGGCTTTGGCAATATGAAGGTGATCGTTAGTCATAATGAGAGAGACAGAGGCTAAATCAAAGTAGGTTGAACATTAGTAAAAGGTGTTGAAAAGGACAGGCCATCTGTTACTCTTTCAAGACATTAAGAAATTTGGCTGAGGCTGGGCACAGTTGCTCACACCTGTAATCCCAGCACTTTGGGAGGCTGAGGTGGGGAGATCACGAGGTCAGGAGATTGAGACCATCTTGGCCAACATGGTGAAACCCCATCTCTACTAAAATACAAAAAAATTAGCTGGGTGTGGTGGTGCATGCCTGTCATCTCAGCTACTTGGGAGGCTGAGGCAGGGGAATCACTTGAATCCAGGAGGCGGAGGTTTCAGTGAACTGAGATCAAGCCACTGCACTCCAGCCTGGGTGACAGAGCAAGACTCCGTCTCAAAAAGTTAAAAAAAAAAAAAAAGAAAGAAAGAAAGAAAGAAAGAAAGAAAGAAAGAAAGAAAGAAAGAAAGAAAGAAAGAAAAAGAAATTTAGCTCTGAAAGTGAGGAGAAAGGGTTAGAAGTTGGGGGAAGAAAGTCTTTTGAGATTTTTTTTAGCTCTTTTAAATGTCACGGGGAATGATCCAATGTTAGAACACAGTTGAAAACACAGGCAAGAGTGGAATTGTTTGATAGTTAAATATTTCTGAAAAATCAGGAAAGAGTAGAATCCAAGACCTCATGTGAAAGAACTGACCTTCAATAAGAGAAGAGAGAAAATGGAAAAAAGAAAAGATGAATGCAGATGGAGGTTCCTAGAGTTGCTAGCAGGAAATTGGGAGACTAGATCTCCGACGGCTTCTCAGTGAAGAAGGAGGTGAGAAGACAGGCAGAAAAGGGTCAGTTATGGTTGGAAGGGTGAGGAGTATAAAGAAGATACAAAGTAATCATTGATGAAGTGAATTAAAAAGAGGAAAACAATGGTAAGTTTGCCACACAAGGTTGAGTCTATTTGAAATTAGTTATCCTGAATTTATCCACCAGTGCAACCTGCCATGTGGCTCTATCTCAGTGCTTAGGTAAGGAAAGCAGAAAGTAACAATGATTGAGGTTTGGGATTTTCTAAACAGTTGCCATAAGGAAACAGGCAAAGGAGTTTGTTACTGGCAGGAGTGCTGTTGAACTTGTGGTATAGACTTTTGACTGATTAAGGAAGGAACTGAAGAAAGAGTGGGCAAGTAGATTAGAATAAGGGGAAAGGCGACAGAAAGTTCTCATGAAGTCAAACGAAGGTCAAGTAGTTTGACACTGAAATAGGTAAGCTGAATGCAGTGGAGATTGTATGTAGACAGCAGGATGTCTGAATTAGAGATTTTGGAAGTGGTGCCATATTAGGACATGACAAAGTCTAGGGTGTTACCAAGGGGGTATTTTGTTGGAAGTATCTGCTTGAAATCATGTTAAATTTAAACCTCAGTCTCCAAAGTCAGTATAATTACACTTATAATTTTTAATCCTGGCATTGGCGTTTATACTGTCAAAAATAAATAAATCCAATAGGGATAAGTTTGCATATTCCGTCTCTAAATCCATTCCCACAAATTGCATTTACATGTCTTCAACTGATAGCAACTGTAACAATTTATATTTAGGCTTGCAGACTTCCTCTTGATGACATTCAAATTTTTTACCCATTTATCAGAATTTCCTAAAACTGTGGTTCACAACCTTGGTTGGTTATCAGAATCACCTGGGGAACTTTTAAATTCATAAATTCTCAGCCTGTTCTGATTCAGTGAACAGTGAACCTGATTCAGTAGTTCCCAGGTGGGGCATGAGAATCTGTACATTAAAAAAAAAAGCTTCCCAGGTGATTCTGACAATCGGTCAGGGATGACAAGCATTGCCCTCAGAGATGAGTAAGTATTCCTCAGTTGATCTGCCACTGACTTCTCAATTCCTCAATACAAATTTCTGGAGCTACACATCCCAAAGGAACCAGCTTGAATGCTGGAAGAAGGAACCACAAACTATAAACTAATGGAGCTAAAATTTACCTTTTTAGGGCTAATTTATGGGTTTTGAATACTTTTAAAATATTAAGACAATTCTATTATGTTACCACCTGGTTTTTTTTTAAAAGGGGCTACCTATTTCATGATTTCTCTTTTATAAGAGTAACACTTAGATGATAATTTTATTGCAAGACTATTATATTATAATTGTGTGATATACTTTACTGTAAAAATAGTATAATTATTTGTGATGTCAGTTGCCAAGTTTTCTTATCTATGCTCCCATATCTGAGTTTTGGAAATTGAAAAAAAGAGAGAGAACTTGGGAAGCTATTGTAGAAGCCTAGGTTAGAGGTGACGATGGTGAAAACTACAAAAATAGCAGAATGGACCCAAAAAAGAGAAAAAAGTTGAAAGAGGTTTATAAGATAGAATAGACAAAGTTGGGATTAGGAATAATATCTTCACATTTCTGTAGGAGTTTGAAAACTAACTTTCTATTAATCATATCTTTAAGTGCCACAAAGTAGAAGTCTTTTTAATTTTGGTTTAAAGACAATATATTTATATGATTATTCCTAATATTAGCTTATATTTTAACCAAAAAATAATCAGAGACTTAAAACCAACTTTCAAATTTGCAGTTGTAACAAACATACTTTAACCTAAAAGAAGAATTGAAAGGCAAGTGCAATGTACCTTGGTTCCTATTTCCTATGGGAACTCTTGTGAGAATTTAAGACAAAACCCATGGGGGAAGGGAGGAAGTGAATTCAATTATGTAACACAGACAAACCAGAGAATAGCAGATTAAAACAGGTGTAAAATTCACCAACTCTAGGTGAAGGAAATTAAACCCTTTTAAAGTCCATATGTTTAGAAATATAGCTCAACTACAACAACGCTACTGGAGCCTATGCGTGATCTATAAGTGTGTGCTTTCATTTTACTTCTAATCTCACAAAATAATTATTCCTAGCAATTGATAGTTTATTCCAAAAAGAAGCCTGACTTTGGCCCTCTCACTGACCTGGAAGAATTTTTGATGACATGTGTGTTAAATGTGTGATTGAGGTGAAGTAGGGATGAATAGCCAGAGCTGGTTAAAAGGATAAGCATCCAAAATAATACTGACCTAGGAAAGCTTTAGGTCAAATCTGCCATATAGAAATACTACAAATATAACTATTTGTTAATATAAGTACTGTTGCATTATTAATTTTATAAAAATCCTCAAATGTTCAAATGTGTAAATTCAATATGGATACCAGGATGGCTTATGAACAGCACATGAGAAAACAACTTCATGATGTAATTAACTCAATGAGTCAATAATGTGATAGAACTGTCTAAATCACTTCTGTCATGTTGGACCACATTAGTATAAGTTTAGTGTGCAGGAAAAAAGAGACGATAATCTCATGCTTTTCTTTGCTGATTACACTGTACAATATTGAGGTCAGCTTTGCCCCCCACATTTTAGAAGGAGAGTGATCAAAATATGTTGTATCCACCAGCAAGTGAAGAAACTGGTACAAGAACTTAAATCCATAATATAATTAATGAAAGAAGTAAAATGCTTGGCCTATAGAAGGACATGATAGCTGGTGTCAGATATGGGAATTAGCAAATGACAGGATTCAGTAAGGCCAATGGTTGAAAACAGCAGGTGGGCAAATTTTGTCTCCATGCCAAAACAAGTAAAGAGAGAGGCCGGGTGCGGTGGCTCACGCCTGTAATCCTAGCACTTTGGAAGGCCGAGGCAGGTGGATCACGAGGTGAGGAGATCGAGACCATCCTGGCTAACATGGTGAAACCCCGTCTCTACTAAAAATACAAAAAAATACAAAAAATTAGCCGGGCGTGGTGGCAGGCGCCTGTAGTCCCAGCTACTCAGGAGGCTGAGGCAGGAGAATGGCGTGAACCTGGGAGGCGGAGCTTGCAGTGAGCCGAGATGGTGCCACTGCACTCCAGCCTGGGCGACAGAGCAAGACTCTGTCTTAAAAAAAAAAAAAGTGAGGAGAGAATGCCTTAACAGATTTCAAGTCAAGAGGGGACTAATAAAGCTCTTTGCAGATAATGTTAAAACAATGTATTGGTTTAAAAAAAATAAAATAAAATAAAAGAGAGTGTATTGCATAAAGCACAGGAAAGAAATGTTCAAAAGCCCCAAACATTTTCAAATATGGGTGCCAAGCTGACTATATTAAAATGACCACCTGGAAAATCATCAGAAACACAGGTTCTAGTTCCTTTATCTGGGAGATTCTGAGTTCTTTAGCCTAGATTCAGACACAGAATCTATCTTTAACATGTTCCCGGGTAATTGTGATGACCAGCCATGTTTAGAAATCACTGAATCATGTTGTATCTAAAATTCTATTCCAATCTAAACCCTGTAATTCCAATGCTTATGAAAGATTATGCTATTGGCCAAATGGCCTAAGAAAATATTCAATGAAGTTAATATTTGATTTATATTTATTTTATCATGCTTAATTTATAAGAGTATCCTAGAAATATCACCTGAAAGAGAATTTGGAAGCATGAAGAAACAAGAACAAACACTAGTTTGTTTATTGTCTAGTTATTCCACTAGATTGACTAAGAACACTGATGTGTGTCAGATGTCATGGAAGTCCCAGGGTCAAATCTAATACCCCTTTACCATCCTGCAGAAAGCACCGGTCTTTCTTGGTTTGATTAGAGGGATTTTCCAAAAAGGAGAAAAGGGTCTTTTGTCCAAATATCCAGCTGTACTGTCTGATGAGCACTCATTTAAAAAACATATTAGAAAGAACATTGCTTACGATGAAAAGTTTTACAAAGCACAAAAGTCCTTCAGTCAGCGTGAACATTAGCCAGTAACGCTCAAGAATTGTTTCTGTGATATTCATTATCTAGTTCTGGATTCTTCTTTCACTGTGTATACTCAAACATGTGGCACTGGATTTTGGAGAGTAATTTGTTTCCTTAGAGCAGGGATTGCTGAACTGAAAAAGCGGGACAAAGGCAGAATTTCTATAGATGAGGCTGTAGGCCCATCTTCAATAGATCAGTCTCGAAAGTGCTAAGGAAGACACTTTAAAAAATCATAAGACACAAGAGCTGAAACAGCCCTTAAGGATTTTAGAGTTCAACCCCTTCTTTTATAAATGAGGAAACCAAGTCCAGAGAAAGAATGTGAATTGACCAAAGTCCTTCCCTTAGTGATGGAATTGGCACGAGAATGTGAGCCTCCATTCTCAGGCAAGTAGTAGAAGAAATTCCAAGAGTATCGACCTCAGACACCACTCAGGAAAAGGAGCCCCATCAAAGTGAAGGGAGGCAGTGGTGATGGGGGATGTAATTAACAGTTCATTTAGCCTGTGCTGACAGTGAGAACTGGATGGCAATTTGCTCTGCATGTAGAAAACATGCGTAGGATGACAGTGGTAGGGAATCAATGATTGCGGTAATTCATGAGCAAAGCACTGGAGAAAGAAAATGTAAGAAAAGAACTAAAGGCTGAATTCAGGTTATTGGGATAAAAATTAAACCTGGGATCTCTAGATTAGTACTTCCTGAGGTGCTGTTTCTATTATAAATAGAACATAAGAACTAGGAAAAGAACCAGAAACAGCATATAAAGAAGGCAATATTGCTAAGAAAGAGATTTAGATGCATAGAACATGCTGTGGATTTAGGGGAAGCTGCAGAGGGAAAGATAACACCTAGATAGAAAGCAATGGCTTCCCCTCTAACACTACCCTGGGATCACATTATTGGCACGAAAATAATGTAAGGTCAGAAAAATTTTTAAGTCAGGATAAATGTTAGAAGAGTCCTCAAATGAACTCGTGTCCGGGAGGAAATATTATGGCACATATAAGAAGGGAATTGGGACTTTGGTCTCCCTATCAAATTGGAAAAGAACAAAGTCTTGAAAAATAAGACTTTACGGAAGGGATATAAAGCTAAAATTTAACTAGTTTTGATTCAGTTTTTTCTAATAGGAGTCTGAAATCATAGTTAAGCTGGGTAAATGATTAAGTAAATTTTGTTCAGTAGAATATTATGTGATTATTAAAGTGATACATATGAAGATTTTGGAAATACATTAACGAAAATTTATGACCTAAGATAAGTGAAAAAACATGTATCATAGGGTTATTTTGATAACTGATATGGAAATAATTTTAAATGATAAAGTGTATTTATACTACACAATATATAGAAAATTTCTTTTTTTTCATTGGGATAAAGATTAAGAATCAAATAATCAAGATTAAGGTCACAGAATACATGTAGCTGTTGTTTTAAGAAGAGTGGCTTATGGGCCTAAATTTTTATAAAGTGGTTCAAATAATGAGCATTAAAAACACGGTGAAATCAGATTCTTGGCTAAAATTGAGAACCCATATATAAGGTAAACTTCAAAGGCTTGGTAGAAGGAACTTAATGAATAAAATACGATTTTACTATACCATAAAATATTTACAAAGAATGATGGTTTATCAATAGGAAATATATAGGAAAAATATACACTGTAATTGTGTAATGGGCTTATTGAAAGTGAAGGAACTGTGGAAATTTTTTTAAATTATAGAAAAGTATAGAAAAAAGATCTTTCTTTAAAGTATAGAAAAAAGATCAGAGAGCACTTGACTGGGAAAACAAAGTAGACTCCCAAACTCCAAATTAGTTTGGAAAGGCTGAGAAAAGTGACAAGATGTAGAATATTGGTTTTGTATGAGATAAATGGCAACTTCCAAAATCAGGTGATCAAAATCACAAGGAAAGAAATTCACGCATGTACATGTTCAGTTTTGCTGAGAGAAGTCTTCTTTCCTTGTCTTCTCAGAATCCTATCACAGTAAATGCTCAGATAGAAGTTTTTGAATAAGAAGTCCTTTACCCATTGCTTGTTTTTGTCAGCTTTGTTAAAGATCAGATAGTTGTAAGTGTGTGGGCTTATTTCTGGGTTCTGTATTATGTTCCATTGGTCTATGTGTCTATTTTTGTGCCAGTGCCATGCTGTTTTTGGTTACTGTGTTCCTGTAGTATAGTTTGAAGTCAGGTAGTATGATGCCTCCAGCTTTGTCATTTTTGCTTAGGGTTGCTTGGTGCTGGGATAACTGGCTACCCATATGCAGAAGAAGATTGAAACTGGACCCCTTCCTTACACCTTATACAAAAATTAACTCAAGGTGGATTAAAGATGTAAGTGTAAAACACAAAACTATAAAAACCCTGGAAGACAATCTGGGCAATACCGTTCTGGACACAGGAATGAGCAAAGATGTCAAGACAAAGATGCCAAAACAATTGCAACAAAAGCAAAAACTGACAAATGGGATTTAATCAAACTAAAGAGCTGCTGCACAGCAAAATAAACTATCAACAAAGTGAACAGATGGAATGGGAGAAAATTTTTGCAAACCGTGCATCTGATAAAGTTATAATATCCAGAATTTATAAGGAACTTAAGCAAATTTACAGGAAGAAAAACAATCCCATTAAAAAGTGGGCAAAGGACATGAACAGACACTTTGCAAAAGAAGGCATACATGCAGCTAACAATCATATAAAAAAAGCTCTACATGGCTGATGAATAGAGAAATGGAAATCAAAACCTCAATGAGATACCATCTCATGCCAGTCAGAATGGCGAATATTAAAAAGCCAAAAACAACAGATGTTGGCAAGGTGGCAGAGAAAAAAGAACACTTACACACTTTTGGTGGGCATGTAAATTGGTTCAATTATTATGGAAGACAGTGTGGCAATTCCTCGAAGACCAAAAACAGAACTACTATTCGATCCAGCAATCTCATTACTGGGTATATACCCAAAGGAATATAAATCATTCTGCCATAAAGACACATGCACATGAATGTTCACTGCAGCACTGTTCACAGTAGCAGAGACATGGAATCAACCTAAATGCCCATCAATGGTAGACTGGATAAAGAAAATGTGGTACATACACACTGTAGAATACTATGCACACATAAAAAAGAACAAGAACTATGCACCCATAAAAAAGAACAAGATCATCCTTTGCAAAAACATGAATGGAGCTGGAGGCCATTGTCCTTAGCAAACTAATGCGGGAACAGAAAACCAAATACCGCATGTTATAACTTGCAAGTCGTGGTGAAACAATGAGAACACATGGACACATAAAGGGCAACAATGCACAGTATTGGACCTATTGGAGGGTGGAGGGTAGGAGGAGGGAGAGGATCAGGAAAAATAACTAATGGGTACTAGGCTTAATACCTGGGTGATAAAATAATCTGTACAACAAACCCCCATGACACAAGTTTACCTATATAACAAACCTGCCATGAACCCATGAACTTAAAATAAAAGTAAGATTTAAAAAACACACAGAAGTTTTTGGGTTGTCTTGCTCCTACTACGAAAACCCTATGCAGTTTAAACATGACTAAGGACATTCTCCTTTTTAATAATACTTCTCTAAGTCACAGACATCTCAATGTTCCAAGTTTCTAAATTACCCTTAAAAGCTTCTTTCATTAGCTCCTATCTCGCTTTGGGCTCTCCCAGAGGCAGATTTGGGTGTAAGTAGTCTATAGGGAACGCGATGCCGGGAAGTACTGGTAGCGGCATGGTGAAAGTGAGACAGGGAAAAGAAGTAAACTGACAAAGTGTGGGTGCTCATACTAGTTACCACTGAACACAACTCCTGGCATTCAGCCTTACTGGGGACCTCTGAGGGATGGTGAAGAATCCACCTCATACTTATCCCAAAGGAGGGGCAGAGAAGTGGGAGTATTTTGCCACCAACTTCCCATTTGCCATTAGTTGAGAACTGCTTATGGGAGCATGACTCTCCAGCAGTTCTGACTTGTCCTGTACTGGCCCAACATGCTCCCATGGTGAGGCAGAGGGTCCCAGAGTTTGCCATAAACAGCCTTAGGTGGGTGTGTAGAGGAGAATACCAAGGGGCACTTACAGCTATCTATAGCATCTTCTGCCACAGCTCCTTTCACAGAGACCAAAGGATATGTGCCAAGACACAATCTCTGTGCTTCTGCTTTTCTCTCTTTATGTGCATTTATCAAGAGAAGTCATTGTATTACCCATCACTTCATTTAGCTTCTCTGTGCTGAAAATTTTTTGTCTGTATTTCATATTCTGTTTTCTCCCCCAAACTGTTTTCACATTCCTGGTTGTCAACAGCATAAGTCCACTTGGATATCTCATTGTCAACCTTCAAAATCCCAAATCCTTTCTCATTGTTATAGGAAAATTTCCATCATTCTACATATATTTTTTGAGCGCTAACTAGGATGCCGGGCATTGCCTAGGTAGTAGGGACATGCCAATCAATAAACTGGATTTGCCTTCACAGATTTTAATGTCTGAAGGCACATATAGGAATACAAGCAAATAAGCAGGTAATCCTAGATCAAAAAGCCCTGGGATATGGGGCAGGCTAGAGTGCTATGGGAGACAGTGGAAGGGCCTATGACCTGTGCATGAGGATTCAGGAAAGCTTCTTGAAAGAAGTGAGGCTCACAGTTCGCAATTGCAAATATGTGGAACCAACCTAAGTGTCCACTGACTAATGAATGAATAAAGAAAATGTGGGGGCCGGGCGCGGTGGCTCATGCCTGTAATCCCAGCACTTTGGGAGGCCGAGGCGGGTGGATCATGAGGTCAGGAGATTGATACCATCCTGGCTAACATGGTGAAAATCCGTCTCTACTAAAAATATAAAAAATTAGCCGGGCGTGGTGGCGGGCACCTGTAGTCCCAACTACTTGGGAGGCTGAGGCAGGACAATGGCGTGAACCTATGTATACACCATACTACTCATACCAATACTACTCAGCCATTAAAAGGAAAGAAAGACTGTCTTTTGCAGCAACTTGGATGCAGCTAGAGGCCATTATTCTAAGTGAAATAACAGAGGAGGGGAAAACCAAAAACCGTATATTCCTACTTATAAGTGGGATCTAAGCTATGAGTATGCAAAGGCATACAGAGTGATATAATGAACTTTGGAGACTCAGAAGGGGGAAGGTGGAAAGGAGGCCAGGGATGAAAAACTACACATTAAATACAATATATGCTATTTGTGTGACAAGTGCACTAAAATCTCAGAATTCACCACTATATAATTCATCTATGTAACAAAAAAACCACTTGTACCCCAAAAGCTATTGAATTTTTTTTTAAAAGGCCCAGAGTGAGACCAAAAGCATAAACAGAAAGTAGTGATTGTTATCATGGTTATCTTCCCAAGACTCAGCACAGGGCCCAGAGCAGACTAAGTTCCCAATTAATGTTTGACAAATGCATGAATAAGGAAAAAACATTTTGGACAGAGAAAAAAACAGATGGGAGACTCAAAGTTTTGAAAGGAAGTGCTTTGCATTTTGCCAAATAGAAGGACTATTTGTTTTTGTTTTTTTGTTTGTTTGTTTGTTTGTTTTTTTGAGACAGGCTCCATCTGTTGCCCAGGCTGGAGTGCAGTGGCATGATCTTAGCTCACTGCAACCTCCACCTTCCGGGTTCAAGCAATTCTCCTGCCTCAGCTTCCCAAGTAGCTGGGACCGCAGGTGCCTGCCACCATGCCCGGCTAATTTTTGTATTTTTAGTAGAGACAGGGTTTCGCCATGTTGGCCAGGCTGGTCTCAAACTCCTGACCTCAAGTGATCCACCCGCCTCAGCCTTCCAAAGTGCTGGGAGTACAGGCGTGAGCCACTGCGCCCAGCTTAGAAGCACTCTTGTATGGATAGGAAATTGATTAATCTTCATCTGGGCTGAATAATAGAGTAGAGGAGAAATATTCAGTCCAATAGATAGAAATGTGACTGCAAAATTGTAGCATCCACTGTGCACTCCCTTCTAGCTCCAATAACATTTCGAGCAGTTAAGTAGTAAAAGCACTAATCTAGTCTTGGGGAGTAGAGAAGGATCCCCAGGAAATGTGAGATTCACATTGAGACCTGATGGATTCAGAAGATGTCCTAAAGAGCAGTGGTGATGGTAGTGGCAGACAAGGAGGTGGAAGAATATCCCAGGCAAGGAAACAACTCATTCAAGGATGAAAGCTCGGAGACTTGGCAAGTTCAGGTGATAATGCAAGCAATTCACTACTTCGGCGGGAAAGATGAGGCAAGAGGCTGAAGGATCCTGATATTTAGTCTTACAGTTCATGTTAAGATATTTGGGGTACATGGAATGATGGGATCAGGTAGAAGAAAGGGTAAGATGGTGAGAAAATCAGGCTGGCTAGTCACCCACACAAGATTTCTCAAGGTTAACATATGTGTCCCCATGTTCCAAGCCTCATCCCTGACTTCACAGTGTTTTCCATCAGCATAAGGACCAGGGATTGTTTTCTAGTGGAGAGATTCACAGAAACAGAACTCCCAAGCAACCGTTTTTATAAATTGTATGACTTTTCCAGTGACCAGTACCTTCATGTCTCCTACATGGATCCTATCCTCTTTTTTCCTAACCAGCATCTAGGCATCAGAAGGCTACTTCTCAAGTTGGAATCCAAGAAAAGATACAAGGAAAGTATATTGAGAGAGGTTTCACCCAATTTCATGCAAGGCTGTGACTCTTAACCCTGACTGTACATTAGAATCACTTGGGGAGCTTTTTAAAGTTACCGATTCCCCTTTGAAACCAATGATCAGGTTGGTGCAAAAGTAACTGCAGTTTTAATTAAAAGCAATTGCACAAACTGCAATTACTTTTGCACCAACCTGATGGATCAGAATCTCTGAGAGTGAGCCCCGGTTTATTTTTGTGAGCCTCTTCCATGATTCTAATGCTCAGCCACTGATCTCACCAGCAAAGCTGTCTCATCAGGTTACAGCAGCGTCCAGATCAAAACCGCAGTTACTTTTGCACCAACCTGATAATTGGTCTTGGAAGGGAATCGGTAACTTTAAAAAGCTCCCCAAGTGATTCTAATATACCTTCAGGGTTAAGAGTCACAGCCTTGCGTGAAATTGGGTGAAACCTCTCTCAATATACTTTCCTTGTATCTTTTCTTGGATTCCAACTTGAGAAGTAGCCTTCTGATGCCTAGATGCTGGTTAGGAAAAAAGAGGAGAGGATCCATGTAGAAGACGTGAAGGTACTGGTCACTGGAAAAGCCATACAATTTATAAAAACGGTTGCTTGGGAGTTCTGTTTCTGTGAATCTCTCCACTAGAAAACAATCCATGGTCCTTATGCTGATGGAAGTCACTTTCTGAGACTGTGAAGTCAGGGATGAGGCTTGGAACATGGGGACACATATGTTAACCTTGAGAAATCTTATGTGGGTGACTAGCCAGCCTGGATGCACAATGCCAACTTTCTTGTCTCTGGCCCCAGGTTTTCTAGTTTCTGTTGCAAACCACCTCTGTTTCATTGAAATATTTTCTTTTTTATTATAAAATATTTCAAATATACAGGAAAATCAGAAGAACAGTGACCAACTATAAGCCCAATACCAAACTTTGCCATATCTCATCATTTAGTACATGCGGTTCAGAATTTTTACAATAAAATAACAGCTATAAAGCCCCTTGTCCAATCCAAGTTCCCTCCTTCTACACTTAGAGGTAAGCACTATCCATAAAGTGGCATTCATCCTTTCTATGGATGTTTTATCATTTTACCAAAATTAGATACATTTTAAAACAAATGCATGTTGTTAAAAATGTATGCAAAACAGTACTGTTTCATATAGTTGTGATTTTTGTATAAACGGCATCATCCTTTATGTATCCTGCAATTTGCCATCTTTGCTTCAGTACGACCTTGAGTGCCATGCTAATACATGTAGCTTTAATTCAATCATTTTCACTGATGCATAAATCATTAAAAATTATGTAAATGCTTGAGTTTCTCTTGGGTGTATATAGAGGTGTAATTGTTGGGTCATGTATACATGTATACATCTTTAAATTTACTAGATATGAATAAATTATTTTCCAAAGTAGTTCTAATTTTATGAAACTCCTTGATAATTCTCAAAATTCTATAACACTTTCCCTTCTGCAATATGTGAATGCTGGCAGAAATCATTTATAAAGCAGCATATACAGACACAGAATATTGAGACAAGGAAAGGGACTAAAAGTAAGTTAGCCATTAAAGAAGATGTTATGCTAAGAGAAATAGTGTACTACATTATTGCATGATGAAACTGGAAACTGCCTTTCAACTCAGTGGAAGCATCCTTATTTTTCGAAACAGACTTCAGCAAAGAGAAGTGGAAGAATTATGACAAAATTTACTGACAATTTAATGAATTTTCAACAGTTTAACATTAAACTGAAGTGAGAGAGTGATACAATGTGAGAGTAAATGATAATTAATCCAGTAGAAGAGGGACATAAACAAGCAACAACAATAAAACCTTTTACTGAGCCCTGAAGCAGAGCTTCTTTGTGAGATTATGTGCTTTCCCTCTTCTCAAAAGCTAAGATAGAGACTGAAGTCCAATCCAAATTAGGCTTCCCAGCACTGGGCTCTTTCTGCCTGGAGGAAGGGGCCTGTTCTAGAAGTTATTGCAAGGTGCTACAAAGTACATCAACACATTTTCATAACTGCTATTAAGCTTTCAAAACCACCAGACAAAGAAATAGGAATGGATTGTAAATTCCCTAGAGAAAAACTACATGTCTAACTACTTCGAGCAAATCCATGTTTTATTACTTATGGTACTTCTTATACAAAATGCTTTGGAGAAGTAAAATTGTTAGGATGTATGTTGGACAATATACTGGGGAATTATTACCTGTAATTTAGGATGGCTGAAAACATTCACTATGTTAAAGGAGAAATAGTTACTAATAGAAGTAGTAAATATCTTTAGATACAATGGTTTCTTAATATTTTCATGCATTATTTAACTTTGACATATGAACTATTTTCTAAAACCTATGAAGGAAGAAAGATTTTCTTTCCTTTGATTGGCCATATACTGGCAGTGGAACTTGAAATGACTACTAATTACCACTTTAAATTATACGTTATCTGGCAAGAATTGATAGATTTTCTAGGAGGCTAATAGTTGGGGAATGAAGTCAATTTTACGTATGTTTGCTCCCTGTTAATTGGAATTAAAAGTGATATTGAATGTGTGTAAATGTATTTCAGTATATTGACTAACTATTGTCCTGTGATTATAAGTTACAGACCCTTTCTGAACTTTGACCTTTTCATATATTTGCTATATTTCCAAATATTAGCTGTTATTGTTCTACTTCTATTCTATATATGGTATTTTTATATAAATGGCATACACACACACACACACACACACACACACACATATATATATATAGAGAGAGAGAGAGAAATCTCAAATTGTTTTGTGTTACCAATGATCTAGAAAGTTTGGAACTGTTTATAAAATAAAGGTTTTATTAGGTATATTGTCGCTGTTGTTTTTATTGCTTTTAAGTTTAGAGGCTTTTTTTTCGTCTTCAAATCATGTAAGCTAAAGTGAATATACTCATTTGGAGCCTTTCCCAATGTGTTAAACTTGCTTTAATAAGTTTATCAACTTTTAATGTATATTGTTACTCCTGTAACAGAGAAATTCTATTTTTAGCTTGGTTAGTTGTGTTGTCACATATTAATAAGTAACTTTACAGCTTATTAATTCTGAAGAAATTCAAAAGTACTTCACTTGATTACACTGTCGTATTTCCAGTATTGAGAATAAGTCTTTCTAATGCCTCTTAATACTCAAATTGAACTCCAAAATATGAAAATCATTTTGCTTCCTATCAGAATACCAAGTACTCTTGCGCTTTAAAAATGCTTCTGCAAGTTCTTACCTTAGGCTGGGCATGATGGCATGAGTTTGAGGCCAGTCTGAACAACATAGCAAGATCCCATTTCTAAAAAAATTAATTTAATTAAAAAAATAAAATTTTACTTTATAAAATTGTAAAATTTCACTTGGTAAACTTGTATGTATATTTCAATTAACTACCAATTATCTGTATATCTTGGCAATGTCTTTTCTCAATCTTCAGTGAAAAAGTTTTTAAAAACTTGATTGCTGATAAATTAGGGAAGGGAAAGTAATTTATTTTTAATAAAATACTATTCTAAATGTTTCAGATTTAGTTTTGTGTCATCACTAAATTATATTAAGTTACATCACTAAAGTAAATTAGTTTATTAAAGTTCTTTTTAAACTGAAGTCTCGATAAAGAAGATCAACTATAGGACTTCTCCACATGTCAGGGAGAAGTAGAAATAAAGATGATGAGACATGACCAATCCTGTGTCTTCTTGAAGCCAAAGATATTTGTTTAAATGAAGATTTGGATAAACTCCAAGGTAAACAAAAGGGCTATTAAGAAAAGGTAGGGAATTCTGGAAGGAGTGTGAAAGGACACCCTCTTCCACTACTTACTGGCCCCTCACTGTTCTTCAGTATCACGGCCACCTCTGGAGGCAGACATAGGATGACCCGATGACAGCAATCCATCTCTGTTCCCAAAGGGTATTCTGCATCCCTTAAAACTGTGAGGGGTCAAGCCTTTGTTTCAGTATCTCATAAACACAAAATCTGAAATAAGTAAAATACAGTAAAATATGATATGCAAATCCATGAGTTTTGCAGGAAGACAGGTCCAAATGGCAGGAAAATCTCTTTCTGCTTTGACTGGAAGGAATGAAAACAGAAATGGTGATGAAATGCCTGCAAAGCATTAGGCAGTTTGGAAAGTCCCTGCAAATGTCCCTGTCCCCCATCCTCCAGACCACTCCACACCATTATCACGACTAGTAACATGACCAGGTCACACAGATGTTTGACCATTTTTGTGGACTGCTCATTGATTAGCATTATGTGACAGAAGTATTCCGAGGCAGCTTACTGCTTACTGTAGAGGGTGCTGGTTTTCAGCGAAGATAGTCAAGTGGTTTGGAAGGGGAAAGAATTATCTTAGCCGGAATCTAGACACTGATTCTACTCATTCTGATACTACATTAATTCTGCTTTGCAAAGGGGAAAGAATATTCCTTCTTATTTGACTCCTAAATGAACTTCTTTCACTATTTTGGGGGCCCAACATCCCACACACCCCAGGCCAGTGTGGAAACCCCCTAAAGGAAGCAGTTCCTCTTCTTTTTGGATAACTGGCCAGATTTTTTTCCAGGAAATCTCTAGGATTCATTTTGTTTTTTTACATATGACTTTTATGTTGTATTCAAGATACCCAAACTCTAAGTAATGTAAGTTTATTAGATTGCAAAACATTGCAACTGTTTTAAAACTCCATATTAGTGTCATGACAGGAAACCGTAACCGATTTTTAAAATACTTGAATTGGGAAAAATTAAGTCTCATGGAGAGTGATTCTCTTCTCTTGCAGCCACCTGCATGGTCTCTACCATGCCCCTACACTTGCTATGTGTTCTTGGCAATACCCCAGGAGGTTCAGACAATAGCTCATCAACACTGAGAACCACAACTTGCAGATGTGGTAGCCCCATTTACACAATGGCAATTGCTTTGTGCTGGAGCAAGGATCTCATCCACAACCTATGGTCTAAGGGTAACTTATGCATAAATAGAATTCTGCTATAAGGCAGGAGGACTAGAGATGGTTTAGAATGGCTTGATATCAATCTCCTTTATAATTCAGCAGAAGTTAGGAAGTTCCAAAGTTGATCATGGAAACAGATACTATCTTAGGATAAATCATAGATTGGGAAACATTTTGCTAAGGACTTCTGGTTGGTGCATTCTGGTTGCTGTTGACAGCAAACATACCCTCTCTTCTTGATCTATCTGCAGTAATGGCCCCTTATACCTTTCTAATATTCATCATTACTTTTATTTTTGTCCCTCTGTTTATTCTTGATCATTCTCACTGGTCATTTGACAAATTAATTAGATTTTTTAAGAACCCAACTTGGCTCCTGTTTTTGATTTCACTGACTTTTTGTTTTAATTTTAGTATCTCCTTTCTTCTACTTTCTTTGGATTTTTTTTTCTGACCTCTTAAGACAATATATCTAATATCTCTTTCTAAAACCTGCATTAGCTGTATCCCATAAATTTTAATGTTTTTTTCTCCTATGGCTCAGTTTGAAAAACACACTAATATATGTTCGTTTCTATTATGATTTTTTTCTGCCCTATGTATAAGTTATACATGTCTATCTTAATTTTCAAACACACAGTTTTTAAAAAGTATTTATTGATTATTAATTTCTAGCTCAATGGCGTAGAGATCAGAGAACATATTCCGCATGATTTCAATCTTTGAAGTTTTTTGAGACTTGCCCTATGATCTAGCTTGCAATCAATTTTTGTACATTAGCTTTCTGTATCTGAAAAAGGATGTCTTCTGCATTTATCAGGCGCAGTGTTCTATAAGTTCCCTATGCCTTGCCAGTTAATCATGTATAAATTTTCAATTTATTTGCTAATTTTGTCAACTTATTCTATCAATTATCAACAGATAAAATGTATCTGTGAATTTAAATTTGCATTGTAAATTTGTCTGTTTCTTCTTGTAGTTCTGTTGAATTTGTCTTAAATGTTTTGAAGATACACTATTATATGTAGAAAAACTTAAAATTATTATATCATCTAAGTGAACTGTTCTTAAATTTTCTTTTGTCAACAATTGATATAATTACATATATCTTTTACTACTGTTTACATAACATATCTTTTTCCATTACTGATTTTCAAGTTTTCTTTATCTTTAGGGTTTTTTAAATACAGTTTTATTAAACCATAATTCATATACCATGCAATTCATCCATTTAAAGTATGCAATTCAATGACTTTTAGTATATTTACAAATACATTTAGTCATTACTAGAGTCCATTTTAGAACATTTTCATCACCTGAAGAATACTCTTTTAGTGTCATCCTCTATCCACTCCCTATTATCCATCCTCCCTTTATACTCCCCTCCGCTGCTAAGCAATCACTGATCTATTTCCTGTCTCTATAGATTTTCCTGTTGCGGACTTTCACGTGAATGGAATCATATAATGTGTGGACTTTTGTTACTGGCTTCCTCCAGTTAGCATAATGTTTTCATGGCTCATCCAAGTTGTAACATATCAGTACATCATTCCATCTTATGGTTTTTTCCGTTATATGGATGTACACACTTTGTTTATCCATCAATCCGTTGATTGACATTTGAGTCATCTCTACCTTTTGACTGTTATGAATAATGCTGCTATGAACATTCATGTACAAGTTTTTGTGTGAACATATGCTTTCATTTCTATTGGGTATTTACCTAGGAGAGGAATTGCTGGGTTTAATCATTTGAGAAACTACCAGATTGCTTTCCAAAGTACCTGCACCATTTGACATTCCCGCCAGCAGTGTACAAGGGTTCCAGTTTCACTACATCCTCATCAGCACTTTTTATTATTTGATTGTTTAATTTCAGCCATCCTGGTGAGCTTTGATTTCTGTTTCTAGTGGCCCGAAATTCTACAAGAATCAAAGCTCAAATTCTCCCACACCCCTAAAATGACCTAGTAGATTTCCACTTTCTCTTTTATGTTGCCCTAATAATTTCACTTATACATTCTGATTATATATATTTATAGGGATATCTAGATAGATGATAGATAGATAGATATATAGATAGATAGGCAGGATGGATGGATAGATAGGATAGATAGATAGATAGATCGATCTAAACACACACACACACACACACACACACACACGTGTATTTCAGCACTTAGGGTTGTTTTCAGTGGAATAATTCATCCAGTTAACCTAGGACATAACATTACTGAAAATAGAATTCCATTCTTTTACCCATTTTAATTGGTATATCGTTCCTATGGGTATGTAGCAGTTCTTCACATGTTCTACATAACAGTCTCCTTTTTAGTTATATGTATTGCAGATGACTTATGTCTTATGCAAGTCATGTGGTTGTGCTCTTGTAATGATATATTTTAACAAATGAAGTTTTTAGTGTTAATATACTTGAATCCATCAAACTTTTCCTTTATCATTTGCATTTTCATGTCTATTATGAGAAATATTTCCTTACCCCAAGGTCATAAAAGTACTCTCATATATAGGTTCTTCTACATTTTTTAATGTCTTACCTTTCATGTTTAAGCCATCATCCATTGGGAATAGAATTAATATGCATGAGGTTTGGATCGATTTTATTATTCCATTATATGTAATGAATTGTCCCCAAATTATTTGTTGAATAGTCTCTCTCATCTTTCACCAGCAATCTTCAGCACTACCCATGCCATGAAGCTAGTTTCTATATATGAGGTCTTTCTCTTTTTTCTTATTAATCTATTTTTCTACTCATTCATCAATACCACACTATCCTAAATATTAAGAATTTAGGTCTTGATACCTACTAGAACAAGTATCAGCAAGTGTCACTTTTACTGTTTGTGTCCCTTTGCTATGATGTATTTTAGAATGACATTGTCAGGTTCCTTTAAAAATGTTAAATTTTGACAAAAATTGCATTGACTATACATTTGATCAGTTTGTAGAGAGCTCATATATTTTTTAATCAAGTTGTCCTATACATGAATGTGCTTATTTCTTGATTTATTTAGGTCACATTCACTTTACCTGAATAAAATGTTATAATTTTCTCCATAAAGATTCTTCAACTATTCTGTTAGATTTATTCCTATTACGCACTTTTAGTAAGCATCCTCTTCTTAAGATTTAAAATGAGCTCAGTTTAAAACAGAATGCTTCTAATTTTTTTACCATAAGGAAAGATATTTGCTGCAGGTATTTTTTGCAAATATCTTTATAGGGCTAAGGGAACTCTTTTTTATTTCTCTGTAGTTTAAAGGGCTTTTAAAAATCGGTTAAATTTTATTAAATCTCTTTTTTTTTTTTTTTTTTTTTGAGATGGAGTCTTGCTCTGTCGCCCAGGCTGGAGTGCAGTGGTGCAATCTCGGCTCACTGCAAGCTCCGCCTCCCAGGTTCACGCCATTCTCCTGCCTCAGCCTCCCAAGTAGCTGGGACTACAGAAGCCCGCCACCATGCCCGGCTAATTTTTTGTATTTTTAGTAGAGATAGTGTTTCACCGTGTTATCCTGGATGGTCTTGATCTCCTGACCTCATGATCCGCCCGCCTGGGCCTCCCAAAGTGCTGGGATTACAGGTGTGAGCCACTGCACCCGGCCAAATCTTTTATGAGTTTATGTTTGTGGTAGATTTTAATCTGTTGAAAACTATCTTTGTAATCCTAGCACTTTGAGGACATGGCAGGAGGACTGCTTGAGGCCAGGAGTTTGAGACCAGCCTGGGCAACAAGGGAAACCCTGTCTCTACAGAAATCTTTAAAAATAGCCATGCATGGTGGCATGTGCCTGTAGTCCTAGCTACTGCGGTGAGGCAAGAGGATCACTTGAGCCCAGGAGTTCGAGGCTGCAGTGAGCTATGATAGTGATACTGCACTCCAGCCTGGGCAACACAGCAAGATACTGTCTCTAACAAAACAATACAAAAAAACTGAAGGATGGTTCCTCTGAAGAAGAATGTGTTTCCTTCAGTTAGAAGCCAGAGGACCACAACAGCACTCGGCTTAATTCAAGTATCTTAAGTAAGATTGCCTACCTTGTGCAACTCCCTGCATATAAAGCTTAGTCAATTGTAGTAAAAATTAACACAGGACAACCTCCTTTGTGTACACCTACAAATCACTGCTCCAATTTTAGTTCCATTTACCTTTTTTTCAAAATTGTCCCCATTGGCACCAACATGTATGTACTCTGGATTTTGTTTATTATAAACAACTACAAAATCCTTTTGATGTATGTCTAATGTCTTAAGCATATTATAGGATGAAAACTCTGTGCAGAATCCCCATTTTATCATGAGATTTGTGTATTTATTCATTCAAAAAATTTCTATGAAGTGTCTACCATGGATCAGGAAATATTCATGGAATTAGGGGGCTCAAACATAGAGAAACAGAGAGACAAAAAAACAAAATATTTCCTTCATGGACCTTACATTGTAAGAGAGACAAACACAAATGAGGTCATTGTAAAATATATAATGTGTTCAATGGAGCTAAGTAGTAAGAGAAGAAAAATAGACCAAAGAAGGGGATATGAATGGAAAGGGAGGTAAAAGTGTAAGAGGATATCTAGGAAAGATCTCACTGAGAAGGTATCTTCGAGTAAAGACTAGAATGAAATGAGGGAGCTGGCCACTGAGGCTATTCAGGAGAAAAACAATCTGGACAGAGCAAACAAGACCCTCCGAGGGCAAAGGACCCCAGTCAGAGTGCAAAGGGTGAATACTAGAGCAGCAAAGGCCATTGTGGCCAGAGGGAGAAAAGAAGGAGAAAAGGGTCAAAGATGAACTCAGAGAAGTTAAAGGAAAGCAGATCACATTGGACTGAATGGATCATAGTTATGACATTGCCTTCTACTTTGAATGAGATAGGAAATTATTGGAGGGTTTGGAGCCGAAGGCAGTGATTTCTTTTTTCCTGACAAACATGTAAACAGGATCACTGCAAGATACTAGACACCAACACACTCATCTACAGAGGAGTTGAGTTTTTGTGTTGCTGAGAAGTGTTTATTAATAAAAATATATTTGGGAAATTTGTGAGGGCAGACAAGAATAAGCATGAAAAGAATCATGAATCTAACTGTAAAATAAATGAAACAATACAAGTGCAAGAAGAAAACATGGATGAATTATTGTGTAGCCTGGAGAATGGTTTTTAAAACCATGGCTCCTAATCCAGATGCAATAAAAGAAAAGATGTATCAACTTGACTGCATTAAAACAGACAATGCTTACAAGGCAAAACGATGCCATAAACAAAGTCAAAAGACAACTGACAAACTGGGAGGAAACATTTGCAAAACACATCCAGAATAACAATCCTAATATATATAAATAAGTCTCAAACATTGAGAGAGGAAAAGGCAAATATACATGATAAAAATATATTTTATAAATGTTCAGCGTTACTCATAGGGAATGCAAATTAAAGCTACACTGAGATAAAATGTCTCATTTATTAGACTGACTAAAATTTAAAACCATGATGACAGCACATTAGATTAATGAGGTGCTCTCACACAGTTTTGTAGGAATATATGTGGTACAACTCTTATTAAGGAAATTTGGCAATATCTAACAAACCTACATATGTGTTTACCATTTGACCCAGCAATCCCACTTCTAGGAATTTGAACTGAAGACATGCTTCTAACAGCAGAAAAATAAATATTCACAAAGTTACTCTTTAGAGCATTAAAAACAACCAAACTGTCCATACATAGGGAGATGGTTGAATAAACTATGGCATATCCACACAGTGAAGTATTGCATGCAACTGTAAAAATGAATGAGGAATATTTGAATTTGTAGGAAATAGTGGATTCCAGCATATTTGTTAAGTTAAAAAAGAAAAGTGCAAAAGAATACCTATAGCATGCTTTTAAAATGTAATAAAAAAGGAGAACTAAGAAGACAAATGTGTAGCAGCTCATTTGAGCAAAACTAAGGACAAACCAGAAACTACTGAAATTGAGTACCTATGGTGGAGAGGATAGAGGTGATGGAGAGAAGTGACATTTCCCTTTTATTGTGTCTTTTTATATCAAGCTGACATTTGGGACTATGTTAATGTTTTATTTAAGCAAAAAAAAAACATCAAAAAGATTGAGGGGAAACTAAAATAGAATACAAAGAGAAACAAATTAACAGTATTTTGAATGAATAACAATCACACTGAAGAGGGGGAATAATCTGAGTAACTTTGGAACACAACAATGCTGTTTTTATATTTTCGGGCTATAAACAAAATAAAACTTTAAAAACGAGTAGATTTGATTTCCATCATAGTATAGAAATAGCAATTTTAAACTTCTGTGTATTCTAGGATTAAGCAAATAAGTAAATATATTGTGAATCTAGGTGTCTCACTGTTGAAGAAGGGAGTTACACATGCAGAAAGAGGGAAGGATAGAATGAACTCTATGCTAACGGACTGAAATTGGAAGAATCGCTGTGAATTCATGACATATATAAATATAGATATGAGAATGGATATACATATATATATATATATAATACATATCCTTGCTCTGTCTGCTGAGAGGGTGCGGAAACAATGATACTCCAATAAAAATGAACACACTTAGCATCCAATTCTGGCATCTAAATGCCATTCTCTGCCAGAAAGAACCAGCATTCCTTGGAGAAACAGCAAATTTCAGTGTCAGGTCTAGAGGTGAGTCTGGAGCATTTTTTTTGTGTGTGTGCCAGAAAGTAAGGAAGTGCTCAAAGAACAATAAGAACAAGTCAAAATGACATAGGAACTATTTTGAGGGCTCCCACTGGCCAGATCAGGGAGAATTTAAGCATCAAAATAAATAATGGTAGCCATGAATTATGACCCATTGAGTAAATAAATAAAATTCATATTGATATAGTTTATGCTGATATAGACAAATGAATAAATAAATAGAGAAGGGAAAACTCTTATTTACAGTAAAATGCCAACAGATGAATATAGAAGTAATTATTAAATTAGGAAAAAACACCCTTTGACAACCATCATAGTAAAAATTGATTCAAGAAAGGATCATCAATAGACGCTAAAATTTGTGGGTAAAAATTTGATGAAAAAATGAGGAATTTACATAGTTTTAAAGTATCTCCCTATAAAATACTTATTAATTACAAAGGGAAAAATACTGAGTCTACACTAAGAAACATGGGAGGCACCATCTTAACTAAGTGATCAAAGTTACCACCACCAGTAATAGGACAAATAGACAACATATGCCTCCCCGTAAGGATAAGACATCCTTTCTGGTATTCCTGTCAAATAATTAGATTCAATAACCTGAATCTATCATGAAGAAATGATAGACAAATCCAAATTGTGGGGTGTGATCCTGTCTCCTGACATTACCATCCACGTATACTGCCCTCCTACACTGAAAAGGGCTGATCTGTACAATCAATTGGATATTCTGGAGTTAACATATTGTGATTTCTGAGGACAGGTCACAAAGGACATTATGGCTTCTTCTTTCTTGTTCTCAGAGACGCTAGCTGGCATGTCACGAGGACACTCAACACACAAGCAGCGAGCCCTATGGCAAAATCCACGTGGTGAAGAATGAAGCTTCCAGCCAAGGGCTAGTAAGTGAGCCATCTTAGATGTGGATTCGCCTATCCCAGTTAACCCTTCAGATGACTGCACCTCCAGCTGATGTCTTAACTGCAATCTCCTGAGCGATCCCAAGCCAGAACCACCTGACCGACCCACAGAAACTGTGAGATCATAAATGTTTATTCTTGCTTTACACCACTAACTTCAGGGTAATTTGTTATTATAATAGATAACGGACTTAAAAGTCATTCTCCAAAAATAATTGCGGTGTATTCGTCAAAAATGTAAAGGTCATGCAATACCAAAAATGCTGAGGACATTTTTCCAGAATAAAGAACTGGGGGTGGGGGGAAGGCATAATGATCAAACACAATACATGATCCTGAAATGATTCTGGACCAGGAAAAACAAAGGTTGGTTTCTATTGTTGTTATTGTTTTTACCATAACACAGGTTATTGAGATGATTGTCAAAATTTAAATACAGATGGTAGCTTATAGTCTTGTGTCAATGTTAAGTTCTTATTTTTGATCATTGCACTCTAGTTATGGAACAGAAAGTCCTTAGTGAACCATTTAGAATAGGAATAAATGCTAGATGGTTCCAAAGTAATAATTATATAATTATAATTATATAATCACATATATGTACATATATGTCTATAGAGAAAGAATAGAGAATGGTAAAGAAAATATAGCAAAATGTTAACATGCAGAGAATCTGGGTAACAAGTATATGGGAATTCTCTGCAGTACTCTTGAAACTTTTCTGTAGAGATTACTTCAAAATAAAAAACAGAGCAGAAGTGGCTGCTGTTCCTAAATTCCCTAAGTAAACTTACACTGTTTTTTCAAACTGGGAGATGAATCCACTAATAGGTTTTGAAATGAGTTTGGTGGATTTCTAACAAGAATAGGATAGCCTAGCCTAGTCTAGCATAACACAGCATGGCACAGAGGACGAACATTGTAGATTACTAAGGGTGAATACTAACTTGTGAAAGTTTTGTTTAAGTTCTAGTAAGAGAAACAAGTGAGTGTAGTGGGTTGCGTGGTCAAAAAAGTGGGGAAGCCACCGCAACGAGGGGTGAGTCTGAGCCAAAAAGTGGCTCAGAGCTCCCCGCCCACCTCGTGCCGGGCCGTCCCTCCCGCTTGTCCCACCCTCACCGGCACCGCGTCAGCCCCCAGGCCGCCTGCAGGTGTGCGCTCAGAACTAGCACGTGTGCCGGACACTATTTAAGGGCCCGCCTCTCCTGGCTCACAGCTGCTTGCTGCTCCAGCCTTGCCCTCCCAGAGCTGCCGGACGCTCGCGGGTCTCGGAACGCATCCCGCCGCGGGGGCTTCGGCCGTGGCATGGGCGCCGCGGGCCTGCTCGGGGTTTTCTTGGCTCTCGTCGCACCGGGGGTCCTCGGTGAGCTGGGAGGGGGAGCACGGAGGTGGGGACGCGTCCCGGGCAGGGAAAGCTTCTGTGCCGCGATGCAAAGCAGGGGGCCAAAAGCGAGAAGGTGGGGGCAGTGCTCGACGCGTGTCCGCCTCCCGCTAGCTTTGAGGGACCACTGCAATAAACCGCCTGGTCCTGATTGTCCCCACTGGCCCCTCCGGGAGCTGGGACCTCCAGAATTGGAGGCTGCGCCACAGAGGGGCGCTGTCTGGTGGGCCCGGTGTGGCTGGCGGCGTGCGGGTGCTCGCGGTCTCCTGCCGGGCTTCCCGCCCCCAGGATTCTGCAGGTGCTCATCGCTCTCTGGCCGGCGGTCAGCGCTACCGCTCGCCACGGGAAACCTACCCACTGCATGAGGCACCAGCTAGCCACGTGAGGCTGTTTCTGTACACCCCGAACCGCGCTCCTGCCCAGCAAAAGCGGCAGAACCTCGGCTCCCTTTCCTAAATAAGAGTAAGACCTGGTTCCCAAGCATGGGTCTCAGATTTTCTGAACTCTAATGTGATATTGGTAGAGATCCTAAACATTAACCATCCGTAGTTATTTTTGAGACATGGATTAAAACTATTGTTTTCTTCTTGTTTTTAACCTTCTGTAATGGTGTGGACGTCCGCAAAGGTCTCATTCACCATTTATTATATCTTTTTTTCCTCCAGATTGGCTTGATTTTAAAGAAAGATTATAATTAAGATTAGCGTCTCTTGGCTACAGGATGGGTCTAAGTTTCTAATTATCTCCACGGTACCGTGCATTCCTAGTTTATAAGACGTTTACTGTGTGCAGACCTCAATAACTGGGTGACTTTTGGCAAGTCATTTAGCTCCCTGATCTTCAGTTTCTTCATCTGTAAAATGAAACTAGTGATTAACTGGCCTTCCACCTCACTGAGCTGCCCTGAGCACAGATGAAACTAAGCAAAGAAAGTTGGATGTTAGTCGTTACTACTAAATATCAGTAATAAGCCTCCTGTACAGACTTGATTTTATGGAGCCAGCATTTAAGCTAACAAGCTGGGTGTCCAGTTGTTTCTATGGACATCCAGCTTGTTGAGGTGTCTGGAATACAGCACATATTAGTTTATTACAACTTTTTGCTTTCCTGACATTTTACTGTCTCCTGACCCTTAAACCTTTCTCCAGACCATTATCTTCATCTCTCTTTTCTTTTTCTGCATATTAACTCCCTTTGAACAAATGTATATTCACAACTTTTTCTAAGAGCAGGGTACGTCCCTGACTTCTCACCTATTTCTAAATTTCAGAGAGGATATTATCAACTGAAAATCAAATTCTTCACCAGTCCTGCCAATTCAGGGCCACAGCAGCAGCATCATGTAGGTGACTTAACTGGAGCCCCATGAAATACCAGGTCTACCTATCTGTCAGCCATTCAAGCTACTGTGCTTCTGTTGTTTGTCCATTTCTCATTTTTGTACCAGTATTCCCATCCTAAGCATTATAATTACCTGTGTAACAACCTCATCTCTTTTAAGAGATTTTGGTTCTCATGATTGGAAAGGTTAAAGAGTGACCTATAGGTCACTTTCCAATTATGAAAACAAAAAATTAAGAAATATATATATTTTCATTATTTCACTCCATTGTTCAAAAATCTAAAAGGCCTCCAGTGGAAGAAAATCTGGTGTCTTCAGCCTTTCTAGCTCTTTGGAATGGGATCTCACCGAAGCTCACACCCCCTGATTTCTCCAGCTGCCTGTCTTGTATGCGCTGCTCATGGTCTTCCCCACCTGTCTCCCATGGCTCATGCTTTGCCCACTCTCCACTGCTAACTTTTACTGCTACTGCGTGCTCTCCACACATCATCTCTTGGCCAGTTCCTGCACTTGAGTGTGCTTAAGAAACTACTAAAGTACCTTTATAAAATGTAGGTTCCTGGTTCCACCTCCCCCTCCAGAGGTTCATAGGTTTGGAGTTAGCACAGGAAAGCTGAGGTTTAACAATCACTCTAGAAGATTCTGCAACAAGTATCTATAGGGCACACTGCTATAAGCAAAGTCAATGGGAGCAAATTTCCTTTTTAGTGTTTTCCTATTTTTCCTTTTGTCTATTTGCATAAACAGATTCAAATTTCCTACACTTCTAGATTTTACTCAAGCCCTTAGTGGCCACCTAACTGTATCCTATGCTGAGAAAACAAAACCATGAAAGAAGAATGCTCCCATTTTCTAATCAGCTACAAACCTACCAACTTACAAACTTACCTCCATCTGCAATCAGATTTTGTTCTCCACTGCAGAAAACCTGCTGAGGCCTTCCCGTCACATTAGAATAAAACACATGCCCCTTATTCTCCAATCTGAGGCCTTCTACCTCTCCCTGAAATTCTCTGTACCCCACTCACTCTCTCTGCCCCAGCCACACTGGCCTTCTCTTTATTCTTTGAGCACAATTGCACTAGGTATTCTCTCTTTTGAAATGCTCTTCCTACAAATTATTCTTTGCCTGTCTCCTTGACATTCAAGGCTCAGCCCTCTGTTGTGCTTCTCTGACTCTTGTCTGAAGTATCCATATTCCAGGGTACTCGCCAATACAAAACTGTGTTCTATTTTCTACAGACCACCTATCACCATCTAAAACCTTCTTGCTTATTTATGTACCTGTTTGTTGTTTGTTCCCTCACTGGAATACAAGTTCCATGAGTGCAAGACCTTAATCTGCCTTATTTCCTGATTTGAGTTCCTATCAATAGCCTGTAATTTGGAATTCAATAAATATGAATTGAAATCTTGGTATGTTTCCTCCTACAACAATGAAAGAAGTATCCATTATGCTGACAAATTCAGCTCCTTTTCCTGTATTCATGATCATGTTCCATACCCTCTTGCCTTTGCAAGGACTTTACTTCTGCAGATATCTCCTACCTTGCATCATCAATGTACCTCTTTCTGTATGATCATCCCCACCAGCATTTAAGTATACCCCAGGAAATCCTTTATGGACCTTCTCATGACCCACTGGAACTCCATTTTCCTGTCCCTCTTCTTGTTCTTCTCAGCAAAACTTTTCATTGACTACTTACTCAAATTTCGTTATCTCCTTCTCCACTTCAGACAGGCTTCTTCCCCACAGTCTCCTGAAGCTGTTTCTTGCAATGTCGCTACTGACCCTTATGCTGACAAATCCAATGGTCATTTTTCTATGTTAATCTTTCTCAGTCTTTCAGCAAAAACTGATGACTTCCTTTCCCTTGAAACCGTTATCATTCTCATCTTCCAAACCAAGACACTCTTACCTGTTTTTTCCATACTGCTCTGTTGACTCTTAGTCTTTTTTGTTCTATCTCTAAATATTAGAGGGTCTTGGGGCTCAGCCCTGAGCCTCTTCTTTCTTCATTTCTTCTTCCTAAAAAACCTCAACTCATCTTGTCTCATGGCTTTGAATACTATTTATATGTTGACGACTCATATTTATTATCTATAGTTCTGTCCTCTCTCCTGAGCTGCAAACTGCCTACTTGGCATCTTGATGTGGATGCCTAGTGTGTTAGATATACCAAGTCTGAATGGAAATGATTCTGAACACAATTCCCTATCTCAAGGCCACAACACACACACACACACATACACACACACACACACACACACACTCCTTTTTCAGGCTTTCCATCCTCAGAACAGGGTAATTCTATCAATTGTGTAGCCCAAGTCAGAAGTCCAGAAGTCAGGAATCCTCCCATTTCCTCAGCCCCACATGTAAAACAACAAAAAGTCTTGCCAATTCTATTTCTAAAATATATCCACTGCTCAATCCTTTGCCAAGCTTCATTTTTTTTTTTTGGCCCTAAACTGTACTCTTTGCTTCTAAAAGTAAGCAGTTCGATCCACTCTCTACCCAATTGCCAGAATATTCCTTTAAAAATGTAAGTCAAGCCTTGTGATTCTTCTGCTTGAACTCTCCAATGACTTCTACTCAGGATAACATTCACGTATCTGTGGTCTAAGAAGCCCTTCATGATCCCTCCTGCTGAGTTTTCTGACTTGATTGTGGACCATTCTGCTTTGCTCATTGCATCCCAGCCACACTTGCCTTCTGTCTGTCCCTGGAGCATACCAAATCCATTCCTCCTGTTAGGCCTCTGCCTAAAATACTTGTACCCAGCAATTTGCCTGGCTGCTTCCTTCTTCCTTCTTGTCCTTCAGTCACAACTTAAATGTTGCCTTTTCACAGGCCTTCCTTAACCATCATAACTGAAGTTGCATGCCACCCTGTCCCTTCTCCTTCCAGTGCATTACATTGTGACATATCACTCTATTTCATATTTCATGTTCAGCACCTTCTTATTTATTTCCTGGTATCTATTTACAGTCTGTCTCTTTCTGTTGGATTATAAATTCTATGAGGGTGGGAACCTTGTCTCTGATGTTCACAGATATGTCTCCTGTGCTTAGGACCGAACTTTGGTTAATATGCATAACTGTTGTTAAACTAAATAACAAACAGGGAAAGACTCTCTAAAAAAAAAAAAGATATTTGTTTGGGAATAGAACATTGCAATGGGAATATGTGTGTAATGATGAATTGTGTGTATATTCAAGGAAGTAAAAGAAGACAAAGGTTTTTAAAGGAAAAATACGAGGATTACATAATTGTTTTAGAATAATTATCCTTGGCTACAAAGACCAATAACAAGGGTGATGCCAGTTTGAGGTTATACAGGCAGATGCCGGAAGGATGTTCTTGTAGGGTTGCAGTGGCTTTTGTGCACGGTTGTGGTTTTTCAGTCTTTTATGATAGTTTGGGTTAACAGGTATACAAGCATGAGAACCCTGTTTTCATGGCCTTCCCTGGCTTTGTCAAGGTGTTTTTTGTTGTTTTTTTTTTTTATTACATTAGTGACTCTATTTTGATTCTGACAACTTTCACATCATCATTCAAAACTTGCTTATCAAATAGGCAGGAAACCCAGTATTAAGGTATTTGATTATATGAATTATCAGTCTCAATAATGATTTTCCCTCCTACCTGCTTTCTGACTAAAATTTCAGTTTTATTTTTATTATCCTATGTGTTTGTTTTTCATCCATTTCAAATGGATTTCCAAGCCATTCCAGGTAAAGTCCCTGGGCCCAAGTAATTAAATATATCCCTGTTCATTTAACTCAGAAACTGCTTCGCCTGGTAGTTTTAAACATGGTTGGAAGGATATATGTCTGAATGTCAAGTCACCATCTTTGACCTTCAATCCAGTCATGATCTCCTCTGAGTTTTACTCCTGGCTACAGAAAGATGTGAAGAGGGTCCAGTGACCCTCAAGAAAATTTGTATTACTTGATGGCCCATGGCTTAACCTTCCCTTTTCTGATATGATCTGCCTTGTGACTTGGGATTCTGGCTTTCGTTACTAATGAGGATTGATGTTCCCAAAGGAAGATAGCCCTTAAGTCTCCTTATTGGAAATGAGACCCTCCCATTTTTTATCATCCAGAAAGTGTGATCCGTATCTCCTTCCATCATGGAAAGTTATGCTGTGAAGCACCCTTCTGCTTTTGCTATTTCTGGATCTTCATTCCATCTTCGTCCATGTCATTGCCACTGATTAAATCTTGTAAATTTAAATTGGTTTTCCAGCTTGTGGAGGATAATTTGATATTGTCCTTATTTACATTTGATAATTACAGACTAAGTCACTTGACTAGAGTCACTAGTACAAGTAGTATCAGGATCATGAAGTTTGTCTTCATTGGGGTCATACCCTGATATTCCGTATAGAATCTTGCTATTTTGCACAGAGTAAGCACCTGGAGACTTTTGTAGTTGTTAATGGAGAAAACTAAAGAAACTGAGGAAATAAATAGAAGGGGACCTATAGTGATATCTGGCTCCCAATAATGATGGCTATTCTTAGAACCAGTCTTTGTGACTTCTCCAGTAGTAGTTTGGGGTCACAGCTAAGGTCTGGCTGTGTTTTGGGAGCTTTGTGTGTGACCTTGTGTCAGTTCATCCATGTTTATACTTTGACTTTCACCCGTACCTGTCTCAGACCTGTTTGAAAAAGGAGATTATAAATTTGATATTTAAATACACTGCTATTCTAGGAGGGCCTTACAACTGAGTACTTTCTTTTTTTGCCTGGACTACCATCTGATCTGGAAGAAGAGTTAACTTCTTGTTTTCTGCTTGTCAGTTTAGGGCGTTGAAACTTGAGCTTGTTCTCATACATAGAAAAATGACTTTTCCAGCTATATCCCTAAGTGTATCATTGCTATAGTTTCTTACCTATCTCCTAGAATAACTTCTGTTCCATTATTAATAATAATATTGTTACTTTAAGTCACAGGAATCTGTGTTGAAATGACTGTCCCTTTATCTAGTTCCCACCAGAAAGTATTTACTGAGTTCTCTTTGGTGGCGTATTACTCTACTAGATTAACAGAATAAAATAATGAAGAATAATAAACATATTTTCTCCTCTCTAGGCATTAACGGTTTAATAGCTAAGATAGTTATGTAAATTCATTAAAGTAATTTTCAGGATCATATGTGTACTGAGCTTTTACAAGATCTCTTATATACTTTAGTTTCTTATGCTATCCTGGGAAAGTTTGTATTTAAAGATTTTTACCTTTTTGTCCCACAAATTCACAAATAGCGTACATTAGTTATGTGCAGTTTTTTTGTGTATAAATAATACCTCATTGAAGCTGGGAAAAATATTAGTATCCGCTCCCCCTACCACCCTTATAAAAAAAAAATCAAAACATATGTACTCATCCTTCAAGGCCCTTGCCACATGCCTTTCCTGTTTTCCCCAGACTCTGACCTCACTGTGAAAAAACAAGCAAACAAACTAAAACCACTAATTTTTACTTGTAAGGGTGAAGGAGATGGAACAATTCTGAGGATTTTCTGAAATTTTATGAAAAATTACTTTCTCCATCTCTGAAGTCTACCCTAAAAATTCTCTGAATCTCTGAGCTTATTTCTGTGTATATTCACCCTTACTGCAATGATATGCATTCTTCATTCCATAAAATATTGCCCTATTTTAGACTTACATTCTAAAGATCAAAGTTTTCAGGATAATTTGTAACAAGGCAGAAGCAGAGAAGAGGTTTTAGCCTCTCTTGGTTTTTATGTTTCTGTAGCCTTTGTCTCAGGTCTTCAGGTCAGGGTAAGTTTCTGCCAAGGTTTCCTTTTGCTAAGCCTAAAATTCAGAGTAACCAATCTTAAGTTTGCTGTTGAGATATCTTGCAAATACAAATGCTTTCTTGGGTATATCAAGAGGCATTCTTTATCACCTCCTTAGAGATCTTCAAGTGGTCAGATGCTCAGCAGTTCTGTAAAGGTGAGTAATCCTGTAATAGAGGCATATTTGGTTCTGTCGCTGTATCTGGATGAGATAACATGTTATGTTTAAGATAAAAGACCAGTAAATTCACATGTCATCTCAAGTGAAGAGGGCTCCTGAGTGCTCCATGCTTCCTTTTACTCCTAGGGGCACTGGGTATGAGGGTTAAGTCATGATAGCTGGCCAAACCTATTCATCCTGTGATCTTTATGACTTTGATCTATGGTATCCATACTGTGTTAGGGTGAGGTTAGAAGTTAGAGACAAGGGATGTTAATATTACCTCATCCTCATCCCATTCAATTCAAAAAATACTTTTAAGTAACTACTAGATACTAAGCTCTAGACCAGACAGTGGGGCCTGGGAGTGACATAAAAATGAATCTGATAGTCTTTGCCTTTGAGAAACTCCTACACTAGTTGTAAAGGCTGACTCTTAAATATATATTGTACTATGAGGTAGTTCTCTTATTTAAGAAGTGCTATGAGGTCATAGAGAAATAAATCATAAATGCTACCTAGAAGAATTAGAGAAATATAGGCCCTCTGAGCAGAGGAAACAGCATTTGCAAAAGCGTAAGTGTGCAAGAACATGATGTCTTTGGAAAAAATCAGTGTTGTTGGAGTATAGGCTACATAGTGAGGAATGGTAGTTGATTAAATGGATTGGAGCTTACTTGTAAAAAAATCTATGCATTTTTTCCCTATAAACAATGGTAAGTCATAGTAAGTTTTTAAATGTGCAGAGTGGCATGACCACATTTGTGTTTTAGAAAGATAATATGTGCAGTAGTATAGAAGATGTACCAGCCCAAGGGAGAACAATTAGAAAAGTAAATTATGTCATTCAGTGATCCAATGGGAGACTACTGCAATGACAAAATAGTTGGTTTGGAGAGAGATTTCTGGAGTCCAGTCACTAAACTTCGGTAAGTAATTGAATGAAGAGAAGAGAGTAGAGGATGAGTTAGAGGATGAGTTACAAAAAGGAAATGATCACTGTGAGTTTTTTAAGGCAGAAGACTTGGTAGATGATATCATAGATTAACAGAATATGTATAAAAATGGAAAATGAAGACTAAGTTATAACTGACCACAAATAAAGTTGGCATCCATGCACAGAAATGCAGACTGTGTGCATTAAACAAGTAGTGTTCTAGAGTTGACTGATCCTTTGGAAAGTTTTGTAAATGTAAGAATTTCTGTGAGTAAACATAAGCAGGCCTGTCAGCAAGTCCAGTCAGGTTGAGATTTAATATAAAACACAAAAAGTCTCCAAAAAGTCTCCTGAATCCCAGCCCCAAATTCTGTTTGGGTTGATTTGGTTTTCTTTTGTAGATAAATCATGTGTGAGTTATAGAGAACTCCTTTAGGACTCTGTGATTACACACATGGGTATTGCATTTGGGTCGACAATGACATATTCTTGTAATAAAGGGTGAGTTGGCAGGAGACAGCTCCAGGGTACATGGATACCAGAACAGCAGTTCCAACCAGAAACCATCACTCTTCCAAAAGAGATCTGAGTAATTGCCACATACTTTTTAAAATAAATAAGCAAAAAGGAATCACCTCCCCGATCCACTCCAGAGACACTGTTTCAAGATTACCAGCTAGAGAGGATCCCTAGAAGAGAAGGAAGTTTTGGCTGCTCTCTTCCAGTTTTAAGTCTCCAGTGCTACTGACCAGGAGCTTGAATTTCATTTGGCTTTAAATTGTATGAGTCCTTAATCTGTCACCCCTGCTTGTCATAAATGATATTCTATTCTCTGCTATTCTTTCAGTAGAGAAAGAACTAAGTTTTTCTAAAATGTAAGTCTAGCTGGGAGATGATCACTCTTTTTTATTTTTATTTTTATTTTAAGTTCTGGGGTACATGTGCAGGATGTGCAGTTTTGTTACAAGGTAAACGTGTGCCACGAGATTTCTCATCTCTTTGTCTTTAGATATCTACTCTTTGGTGACTCATCTGCTACATGTATTATCTCAGACAATATTGTAACCTGGGATAATGACATGCCTTTTAATGAATGTAAGTAAAACAATCTCTTTATTGCACCCTATTTAATTCCTCTTGTCCCCTTCCAGAGGGAAATTGGGCATCTGCACACCAAAGTGAGTAGCCAGGAGGGTTTACACTTGGTTTGAGTAGCTCTAGGCACACAGCTATGACTTACCCATCTTCCTCATGGCCCCCAATCCTACCACACTTTCCTTTGTTTACTGTTCTTTGATGATAAGTTATTTCATAGTGAGTAAATGCTTACATCTAAAACATTCCGGGAGATTACACACTGCCAACTTTATTCCATGCAAAAAGTAAGCCACCCTAGGTCCCTTCTATAACAATTTATCTGTGGTCTGGGGCGGGGACTGGTGACCAGCTCATAGCTTTTCGGTTTTTATCAGCCAGTTCCATATATCTTTTGACCTTGCTACTTCCTATTTAGAATCATCTTTGAGATCAGGATACAGAATTTCAACAAAATAGGTAAATTGTAGGCTGAGTTGCAGTTTGGATTGCAAGAATGAAGAGAAAATTCTCAGAAAGTATAATATTCTCTCTTTCCCCACCTACTCCTTAAAAAGGTATTCCTTGTAAGTCACTCCCAGCCATCCCCCATGGGACTTTGACAGCAGCAGCAGGGAGAGGGGTTTGCTATGAAATCATCAGTGCCATATTGGATGTAATAGGGAAAAGCTGTTTGACCTCTTGGATGAGAAGTCAATGCATTGCACCAGCAAAGATAATCAAGTTGATGTCTGGAGCTCTGGAGCAACCCTCCTCTTCAGTGTATTACTCTTACTTGAATGCTCAATTATAGAAGTTGAAAATGGAGTTGTGGAATCTGGATTATGTTCATTTTTTTAAAATGATACATGATATTTAAGTGTAAGCTTGGTTTTACCCTGAAAGGCAGCAATGTAATATGGTGTCAACTAAACAGCAAACAGAATCCTCTACTGCCAAAGTGCTTCAGGGGTGAGTTGGGCTGAAACTTCAGGATCTAGAAATAAAACAAGGTTTTTTTTGGGAAATAGATATATGGTACCTATGGAAAGAGCAGAAGGAAGATAGTATATGTGGTTGAGTTTTCTAGTTAAAGAGTTTTTTATTGTTGTTGTTTGTTTTGTGTTTCTGTTTTTGTTTTTTTGAGATGGAGTCTCGCTCAGTCGCCCAGGCTGGAGTGCAATGGCGTGATCTTGGCTCACTGCAACCTCCACCTCCTGGGTTCAAGCGATTCTCCTGTCTCAGCCTCCCGAGTAGCTGGGATTACAGGCATCCAACATCATGCCTGGCTAATTTTTGTATTTTTGTAGAGATGGGGTTTCACCATGTTGACCAGGCTGGTCTTGAACTCCTGACCTCAGGTGATCCACCTGCCTCAGCCTCCCAAAGTGCTGGGATTACAGACGTGAACCACCACACCCTGCCTAGTTAAAGAGTTTAAAAGTAAACTTTGAAAGTAATATCTAAATGTTGCAGATGTAGGACTTTTTCTTCTTTTGTATTTTGGGGCAGTGCTAGATCTGTGTTATTGTAGGGGAAATTAAAAGATGCTTTTTTAAAAAAGCAGACAGCACCAAAGTCAATGATTAGAGATTTTTTCATACATATATATATAATTATCACATCTTATCCATAGGTGTGCTTTGAACATATATATGCCACTCTTCTCTGTCTTCTGGAATGCAGACCAAAGATGTTAAATTGATTCAGTTGAGTATATATTATACTGCAGATTCTATATGTATAAAGACAACAGTTCTCGAAAGTTACCCTTACTGAAACCAAGTATAGCACTGATGTGATGAAACAGTTTGGCTGTATCTTCTTATGTCAGTTTTCACTGAAGACCTCCTCTTGGAGCCAAAGGGAAGTTAACTGAAAGTTCTAGAGGTTGGCAATTTTCCCTTTATTCTGAGACTCCCTCAGAAAAGGCGTGCATAACAAAGTAAATGTAAACAATATCCTTCATGGTTATTAGGACAAGTAAATGAAGAATATGAGGCCATTATTCAAAACCTCTGTTCACTTCCTGTGGCTTTTTCAAAGTGTTCCAGCCTCAAGTCAGGACAAATCACCTGTACTGAGGCTCTAGTGTCTTCAGCAGCAGGACCAAAAGTGGTCATCTCAGCCTGTACCCCCAGTTGTGTGTTTGAAGCAGCCATTGAATAATTAGTATGTTCCAGGTATTGTACTTTCTCTGTTCATGTACTTTTAGCACTGGATTCTCACTATACCTTATGAAGTAGTTTGCGTTATACTATAGACTAAGAAACTGAAGCTTAAAGAGAGTAAGACTTGCCTGAGGTCACACAGCTATTGAATGACCGTGGGGAGTTGAAACTAGGTCCACTGAGCTCAAATTTCCCTAATCCATGGTACCTCCCCACATGTAACTATCGTGCCACTAATATGTTATTTTCATGTGCTAAATTTGCCTTTTGTTTCATTATTAAAATTGATTAGACTGAGAACTTTTGGATACATTCTTTTCATTATTATTGTTTGGTCAAGATGATTTATGTTGATCTGTTTGCTGAGGATCAAGAAAAAGGTAAGAATTTAGGAGTTTGGGAGTAAGCAGGGAATAAACAAACTATACATATTTCTAAGTCTGTTTCTGAAAAAGTTATGTGATCTATATTTGGATATTTTACCTACATTTGAATATTTTCTCACCATGATCAGTATGTCTACCAAGTTTCTTTTCTACTTTTCAGGGATTTCCTGTGGCTCTCCTCCTCCTATCCTAAATGGCCGGATTAGTTATTATTCTACCCCCATTGCTGTTGGTACCGTGATAAGGTACAGTTGTTCAGGTACCTTCCGCCTCATTGGAGAAAAAAGTCTATTATGCATAACTAAAGACAAAGTGGATGGAACCTGGGATAAACCTGCTCCTAAATGTGAATATTTCAATAAATATTCTTCTTGCCCTGAGCCCATAGTACCAGGAGGATACAAAATTAGAGGCTCTACACCCTACAGACATGGTGATTCTGTGACATTCGCCTGTAAAACCAACTTCTCCATGAACGGAAACAAGTCTGTTTGGTGTCAAGCAAATAATATGTGGGGGCCGACACGACTACCAACCTGTGTAAGTGGTGAGTATGAAAAGAAAGCTGGGTTGGGAGGTTGGGGTCTTGCCTTTCTGTGCAGACCACATTTTGTACCCTCCTGAAGGACAAACAGTGTGAACATGTAATGATGAGGGTGGAAGAAGGAAACAAGGGAAAAGGTGAAAGTTATGGCTTCTTCATGGAGGCATATAACTGCTCGTTCAAAAAACATCAGTTGAGCAAAGGAGTTTAAAGTACATGGAAAAATGTAATAAAACATACCTAATAATTGAGTAGGGTAAGTTTTGCAAGGATGGGGTCAGAGTTTGTTGGGGATGTGGGAATGGGGTGGTTTTCAACTGTATATCTGTGTTACTGTTAAAATGAGAAGAACGGTGGGCTCTTATAGCAAAAATACACCCAATGGATTTGAAATTAATGTATAAGTAGCTGCTAATACAGTCTGGCACAGGTGATATCCTGCTCTCTGTGGTCTCTGTAAACATGTTTTGAAGTTATCCACTATTTCCCCAAGTCATCTTCTGAGCCATCACATTTCAAATAAATGCCTTTGAAAATAGGGACCTACTGTAAATTATTCATTCCTTCTCTTTTGGTTTGGTTTATGTTGCTGCTGAAATATAAATCTGAATTTGAATTCCACAATTACAAGAAATGGCAATATTTGACAAAAATTATACTATCAAATTAGGTATTTTCTTAATAAAGAACAATATTGACAAATTTTAAGCAGATTAAAGAGCTGACAAAACTGTTAGTATAAAATGGGATTCTGTTTATTGATCGATTGATTGATAAATAGATAGCCTTGGAGGAAGGAGATCTTAACGATAGTTACAAAGCGCAATGGCTGCTGAAAACAGTTAAGCCTTTGTAACAATTTAGACAGACATATATGTATGGACATGGAAGGATATCGTATACATGTCGCTAAGTAGAGGAAGTAAGGCATAGAATATGTATTAGTTGTACACACACACATAATATAGGTGTATATATGTATCATGCATAGGATCCCAATAAACTATATTGCCAATATCTACCAGGATAGCCCTTGAAATGATAGCATGCTACTTTTGGAACAGAGAATAAGCTTAAGGATAGGGTGAGAATATAGGTGAAAATTGACTTTTTTTGGTAATTGAAATTTTTCACAAGGCAAATGTAATTCATATAGTGTAACTAAAAATGAAAAATAATGTACTATTTATGGCTATTTGTGGCATAAAATGGATACACTTAAACCACACCTGTTTGAACTTTAAAAGACTAGGTTGAAAGTTAATACCAACTGGCTACCATAGATCATGTGTCATTTATTTAAATTCATATCCTAAGTCAGCATCTCGATCAAGCTTGTCCAACTCGCTACCTGTGGACAGCATGTGGCCCAGGATGGCTTTGAATGTGGCCCAACAGAAATTCATAAACTTTCTTAAACCATTATGAGATTTTTTTTTGCAATTTTTTTAGCTCATCAGCTATCATTAGTGTTAGCGTATATTATGTGTGGCCCAAGACAATTTTTCTTCTTCCAATGTTACCCAGGGAAGCCAAAAGATTGGACCCCCTTGATTCTAGATTGTGAAGGATGCATCATCTGACGGCTTTTTTTTCCTGGTATGTGTGTGTAAAGTTTTCCCTCTCGAGTGTCCAGCACTTCCTATGATCCACAATGGACATCACACAAGTGAGAATGTCGGCTCCATTGCTCCAGGATTGTCTGTGACTTACAGCTGTGAATCTGGTTACTTGCTTGTTGGAGAAAAGATCATTAACTGTTTGTCTTCGGGAAAATGGAGTGCTGTCCCCCCCACATGTGAAGGTACCCTAAATTTACAATCTATTTTAAGAATCTGGGCTGTTCTGTTATTTGCCATGCATTTCTCATCTTTGGTTTGTTTTTTAGAGGCACGCTGTAAATCTCTAGGACGATTTCCCAATGGGAAGGTAAAGGAGCCTCCAATTCTCCGGGTTGGTGTAACTGCAAACTTTTTCTGTGATGAAGGGTGAGTGTCAGGATTATTTATGAGATTTAATTCATTTGGCTTGTGTGTGCGTGGTGTGGACTGTGAAACCTGCAGAAGTCTCCTCTGTGAGGATCTCTGGGCAGTCTGGGGTAGGGTTGTGAGAGGTAATGCTGATAAAAGGAACAGATGCACACTGATTGAAATGAACTTGTCTTGAATTGTAAGTAGAGGCTGCTGTTCTTCAGCACAAACTGCCTAATAGTTCTGAATGACAACCTTCTGTCTCCAGGTATCGACTGCAAGGCCCACCTTCTAGTCGGTGTGTAATTGCTGGACAGGGAGTTGCTTGGACCAAAATGCCAGTATGTGAAGGTAGGCTAGGCAACTATGGTCTGACAGCACTGCATTCTCAGCTTAACTAAAAGCTTTTGGTTCAGTCATTACCTTACAGACTCTTACTGAACACAGAACTCCTAGAGATCTTTAAGGATATGGGCTTCACCAAAGCATCCTTATTTTTTGTTTCCTCAAGTAAAATGGGGTTCCTAGGCTTTCCCTCCTCTGAAAGCTATGCAGACCTTCTAAGTAGGTGGACCATGTGCATAAAGAAAATAGTGTATTTGGTAAAAGAAATCAAAGGATCAGCAGAGTACATATACTCAGGAATGAAGCTTGAGAATCAATCTTCTAAATTATGTTGCTTTAGCTGCCTTGATTGATTCATTATAGACTCGGATATCACTGTCCTAGGATAGTGGTATCAAGCAGCATCTGGGGCATTCTTTGTTTTCAATACACCTATGATCTTGTCATTTCTTTCTGCAATTTCCCTAGAAATTTTTTGCCCATCACCTCCCCCTATTCTCAATGGAAGACATATAGGCAACTCACTAGCAAATGTCTCATATGGAAGCATAGTCACTTACACTTGTGACCCGGACCCAGAGGAAGGAGTGAACTTCATCCTTATTGGAGAGAGCACTCTCCGTTGTACAGTTGATAGTCAGAAGACTGGGACCTGGAGTGGCCCTGCCCCACGCTGTGAACTTTCTACTTCTGCGGTTCAGTGTCCACATCCCCAGATCCTAAGAGGCCGAATGGTATCTGGGCAGAAAGATCGATATACCTATAACGACACTGTGATATTTGCTTGCATGTTTGGCTTCACCTTGAAGGGCAGCAAGCAAATCCGATGCAATGCCCAAGGCACATGGGAGCCATCTGCACCAGTCTGTGAAAAGGGTGAGTGTTCCGGTACTCAGAAAAGGTGCTTCTGATTCGTTTTCTGAAAAATTAGAAGAAGGGGTTGTGGGCTTTAAGTAGGGCCTTGTCCAGTTTATACTCCCCTCAAATCTACTAAATCTAATCAATATAAATTTTGTAGAGGGCATTCTTATCACTAGCCCCCCACCATTGTTTTATTTTGTGGGAATATGCTTGGAAAAAATGTTAGGAATCACTAAGTTTCCCATTTCTATAGGGGAAAAAATGAGGAGAAAAATGCTTGTTTGTCTTAATAGTGACTTCTTAAAAGAGAAGTCATTCAAGCCCTCATTCCTAGGGATATATCAGAATCTCCCATAAAAAACATACAAGATGATTCCTTATGAAGGGAAGAGGCAGGAGAGGAGTTGCAGCACCCAGTGGAAAGTGAACAAGATCTGCAGCAGCCTCTGTGCAGAAAACAACAACAACAACAACAACAACAAAAGATTGGGAAACTGTGATCTAAAATTACCCAAAGCTGGTCTGCAACATGTGTTCTGTATCATACAGCTGACACCAGAGTGGAATTATAGCATGAATATCAATTTCTTTGGCTCAGTTTCTTTCTGTGGTTGTTTACTTAAGCAGTTATGTTATGTTTTGTTTTTGTCCTTTCATTTAGAATGCCAGGCCCCTCCTAACATCCTCAATGGGCAAAAGGAAGATAGACACATGGTCCGCTTTGACCCTGGAACATCTATAAAATATAGCTGTAACCCTGGCTATGTGCTAGTGGGAGAAGAATCCATACAGTGTACCTCTGAGGGGGTGTGGACACCCCCTGTACCCCAATGCAAAGGTGCCAGGCCTCAAATGTAGACATTTTGTTAACTTTAAGATTGCCTTGAATTAAATTCTCATCCTAGTCTCTTTTCTTAGTGGCAGCATGTGAAGCTACAGGAAGGCAACTCTTGACAAAACCCCAGCACCAATTTGTTAGACCAGATGTCAACTCTTCTTGTGGTGAAGGGTGAGTGAAGGCTGACTTAGTCTGACCCAAGTCCGGTGTATCAGCACACACTGCAGGCTCTATGTAAGAGTTTGTATCAGTACACCCTGCAAGCTCTATGTAAGAGTTTGTCTCATAGGTGCTTGCCTGTCACATGGTCATGGAAGTGTCTATCATACTATTTTTCCATGCATGGAAATTATGCCTGTGCAATGAGAAGTTGGTGCTGATGTTGGCTACATTTTTGTTGCTATTGCTTCTTGGCCTGAAAGTAGTGAGTCTGCTTGGGAGCCATGGCTCTTGCCTAACTTAATGGTCACCTGATAGCAAAATGACATACGTGACTCTGTCTCTAGGTACAAGTTAAGTGGGAGTGTTTATCAGGAGTGTCAAGGCACAATTCCTTGGTTTATGGAGATTCGTCTTTGTAAAGGTGAGTAGCAAAAATGATATAGGAGCTGAAATAATGTGAGATCTATACATTTCCTGGGAGATTTTTGTTTTGGGACATGTTATGAGAATTAGAGTATTAGATTCTGTTCTATTGATTCTGCCAATAGTTATGGTTGCACAGTTTTACCATGTCTTTCTTTTGCTACCTTTTTCTTCATCAATAACTTAAATCTACTTTGTTACTGATTCTATTTTGTGGTTTACGATTATGGGAATAATGACAGCGGTGAGTATATGAGCCACCATCTTAATTTTGGGTATACCACAGTTTAGTGGAGAGAGTAAGGGATAGGTGTCAGATCTGAATTCACATTCTGTCTCTACTGCTTACTAGTGTGAGACCTTGGACCACTTGTACAACTCCTCTGAAACTCTAGCCTTTCTTCCGTAAAGTTTGCATAAGACTACAGACTAGGAGGTCCAGAGAATGTAAATAAAAAGTAAAAAGGACCAGGCACAGTGGCTCACGCCTATAATCCCAGCACTTCGGGAGGCTGAGGGGGGCAGATCACAAGGTCAGGAGATCAAGACCATCCTGGCTAACATGGTAAAACCCCATCTCTACTAAAAATACAAAAAATTAGCTGTGTGTGGTGGCATGCATCTGTGGTCCTAACTACTTGGGAGACTGAGGCAGGAGAATCACTTGAACCTGGGAAGCGGAGATTGCAGTGAGCTGAGATCACACCACTGCACTCCAGCCTAGGCAACAGCGTGAGACTCCATCTCAAAAAAAAAAAGTAAAAAGAAACGTAGAAAATTTAAAAAACACTACAGACTTCAAATTATTCAAATTAAATTGTACTATTGCTACTTTCTGGATGAGGAAACTGCCTATCACAAAGTAGGCGCTCATTCAACAATAAGTTTTCTCAGCTAGTCATATAAACCATCATATCACCTCAGCACAGAGTAACCAAGAAAGCATAATTCTATTACCCTGTGTCTTTTATTCTCCTATTGCCTAATTAAAAAGAATTCTTCTTTTAATTAGCAATTTACTACTGGGCCTAACTAACTCCTAATGTGATGTTGATCAACCACATTCACTTTTAATAAAGATTTTCTTTCCTATGAAATGTGTTTAAATTGAATTTTACATACTTAATGAGCTTTCACACAACTCACATCATGAAAATGTACCCATACCGTCCAGGAAACAACAGATTCATAACCAGCTTCATTTGGTGGTTCTTTGTTCTTTGGTGTCTAATACAGGAACTCAATTCTACAGTATCTTTTCATCTCTCTAGAAATCACCTGCCCACCACCCCCTGTTATCTACAATGGGGCACACACCGGGAGTTCCTTAGAAGATTTTCCATATGGAACCACGGTCACTTACACATGTAACCCTGGGCCAGAAAGAGGAGTGGAATTCAGCCTCATTGGAGAGAGCACCATCCATTGTACAAGCAATGATCAAGAAAGAGGCACCTGGAGTGGCCCTGCTCCCCTATGTAAACTTTCCCTCCTTGCTGTCCAGTGCTCACATGTCCATATTGCAAATGGATACAAGATATCTGGCAAGGAAGCCCCATATTTCTACAATGACACTGTGACATTCAAGTGTTATAGTGGATTTACTTTGAAGGGCAGTAGTCAGATTCGTTGCAAAGCTGATAACACCTGGGATCCTGAAATACCAGTTTGTGAAAAAGGTAAAAACCCAATAAGGGGGAAAAAAGGAGAGATTTACTTAATTATTCTTGTTTATTATCTCCCACCCAAAACTGCATCATGGAAAGAGGCAAGAGGGGCACAGATTACTTTCTGTTTCTTCCATCCTATAATAGATGTTCTCTGTGTTGTGTGTGTGCATGCAAATGCCCCCTTGGATCTGGGATCTATTCAGGGTAGATAATGAGAGAGCCTTTTTAAAGAGCAAACAGCATTCAGTAGTGAATTTGAGCTTCATGATCTTTGGCATCAGAGTTTCAGACTGTCTGTCCAATGTTGTACACTTAGTGTTCTTGAGTAGAAATTCCTCTGTGTTGGTATTTATGTAGGGAGTTTTTCTCTTCAGGCTGCCAGCCACCTCCTGGGCTCCACCATGGTCGTCATACAGGTGGAAATACGGTCTTCTTTGTCTCTGGGATGACTGTAGACTACACTTGTGACCCTGGCTATTTGCTTGTGGGAAACAAATCCATTCACTGTATGCCTTCAGGAAATTGGAGTCCTTCTGCCCCACGGTGTGAAGGTACTTTAAGTTCCAGAGTTGTCTTTCTCTTTGATATGAGACATCTATAAATACTGTAATTCCATCCTTGCTTCTCCAGAAACATGCCAGCATGTGAGACAGAGTCTTCAAGAACTTCCAGCTGGTTCACGTGTGGAGCTAGTTAATACGTCCTGCCAAGATGGGTGAGTATGAAGTGGTCTATTCTGAGAAAAGGTCTCAACCTTGTTTTGTGGATTAACTTGACCTTCAACTTGTCTTGGTGGCATCCTTTAGAGGCTCCTCATTGTCACAGGCATGGAGAATATGAGGTTCCAATGGCCTAAATAGCAACTCTGACTCTTCAGTCGTCTCTTGACATGGAAAGGGCTTTGCTTAACTCAAAAGTAGTTTTTTTACTTGGAGTAGAAAAAAGTAGTTTTTTACTAGAATTTCAACTCCTCTCTGCCAAAGTTCTTATTTAGAAGTCCCTTTTTGCATGCAGTTTGAAGAGATATGATATTGGGAACAGGAAATGCATTATAATCTGTCTCTCTGTAGGTACCAGTTGACTGGACATGCTTATCAGATGTGTCAAGATGCTGAAAATGGAATTTGGTTCAAAAAGATTCCACTTTGTAAAGGTAAGTTAGAAAAAATAAAAGCCTGACAATGGTAATGGAGGATTAGAGAGGGCAGGCCACTGAAGAATTAGTCTACTGCTGCTTCAGCAGTCTTAGGCGTCTCCCTCATTGGAGGTTAGATAAGAAAAATCTTATGGTGTTGGTCAGCATTGACACTGAGAAACAACATTGTCAAGTAGGAACTGTTTTTCATGCATCTGCTAATTTTGCTAACAATAACAAAATATATAGCCCATATTCCTAGGTCATGGGAACATAGCTGTATTTCTTCCTTCACACTTTACTCTATTTTCTGAATTTTTATGGAGTATATAGTACTCATATAATCACATTTAATAAAGCTGTTTTTAAAAAAAGCATAATCCATATTCCAAAATTTAAGTTATTTTCTAGTTATGTGAAATATATGCAGTTGCATATTGTCATTTGTACCTGAATGAAGACCGCTCACCTTGAGGTACTAGCTGAAGTAGAACTCCCTAAATCTCTTCTGCAGTTATTCACTGTCACCCTCCACCAGTGATTGTCAATGGGAAGCACACAGGCATGATGGCAGAAAACTTTCTATATGGAAATGAAGTCTCTTATGAATGTGACCAAGGATTCTATCTCCTGGGAGAGAAAAAATTGCAGTGCAGAAGTGATTCTAAAGGACATGGATCTTGGAGCGGGCCTTCCCCACAGTGCTTACGATCTCCTCCTGTGACTCGCTGCCCTAATCCAGAAGTCAAACATGGGTACAAGCTCAATAAAACACATTCTGCATATTCCCACAATGACATAGTGTATGTTGACTGCAATCCTGGCTTCATCATGAATGGTAGTCGCGTGATTAGGTGTCATACTGATAACACATGGGTGCCAGGTGTGCCAACTTGTATCAAAAAAGGTAAGATACTTGGAAGGGATAAGTTATGGGATGTTGTACAGAATAAAGAAAAGAGGTTTTGAATCTGCACTTGACATTCTGCCTAAAGAAAAGCATCTAAGAGCTAAGGCAGTTATATTGTTTTACAAGATATCTGCCTTTTCCTATCTTCTCACTTGATTGTTTTCTCTTTCCTTTCTCAGTGTATTGAGCAATAAATAGTACATGAAAGGATAATGGCTAACTTCCAAATTGATAGCATCTCCAAAAATTGTTATTGTTATGACTTTAGTGTAAGAAAAATGCACATACATTTTTGGCAAATGTTTGGCAGTAATATTGCTAATAATTTGATATTTAAGGCTATGTTGCCAGCCAGAAAGAGAACTTTGGGTGTTCTGGAGAATTAATTGGCCCTCCAACCCATTGAATTGTCTTTCTTGTAATTGTAGTTATCATTTGCCAGCCTTATTCCTGTCCATGACTATCTACAGCAGAGGCTGTTTGGCAACTGTTGTCTTTGGCCAGCACAGTAACCTTAAGTGAAACCCATCTTCAGTTTAAGATAAATAGTGAGCTTGCGAGCCACAAGAGCCCCCTTTGCTTCCCAGCAAGGCACCAGTAACTTGAGCTGAGCAGTGGCTGCCACTTTTAGAAGGACAGGGGCTCTCTGACTTGTCGTATCTGGTGGCTTCACTTCCTAGCTCTCGTAGACATTTGAAGGTGTAACCATGTCTGCTATTTAAAGGGAAAGGAAAAGAAAACTGTTGGCTGATGGATTACCATTGTGAACTGTATCCATTAATGTTTCATTATCTTATTTTTTAACACTTTTCTTCAAATCATATTGGCTATCGGTAGGAAATGCAGATCTCCATCCAGTGTTGCTGGTCTGGGTGGAATGAATGAATGTTTTTGGATACCAGTTAGTTGGCTTGTTGCTTCTGGCCTTCCTGTATCGCTATCACCCAGAGATAGTGCAGGCTATGTGTTCCTCTGTGCTGAGTTAAAGACCCTTTCTTATTGGTGTCTAAGCCTTCATAGGGTGTCCACCTCCGCCTAAGACCCCTAACGGGAATCATACTGGTGGAAACATAGCTCGATTTTCTCCTGGAATGTCAATCCTGTACAGCTGTGACCAAGGCTACCTGCTGGTGGGAGAGGCACTCCTTCTTTGCACACATGAGGGAACCTGGAGCCAACCTGCCCCTCATTGTAAAGGTGCTTTGTCTATTTTTTATTCTTATTTTTATATCAAATTTGTGCCAAATAGATATATTCAGTTGGGTACTTTCAACTTAAAATAGCCAAAGAAATGAATTAACTGTCTGATTACGTTAAAGGCTTTAATTAGATTAATACAATCATTAATCTAAATATCTCAAAATAAGAAAAAATGTCTCAGGCTGTAGTCTATCTGGTGAATGACCACTTATGTAGTCATTTACACATAGAAAGTTGGAGTTATGTCTGTAAATTAAACAACCAAAGCACAGATTGTATTTACACACTGTAGTTACAGTTATATTAAGTGTGTATTTGATAAAGTACCAATAAAAAGCACAGCAATGTTTTGAGAATATTTGCTGAGTGTTGGTGGGATTATGGGTACATTTTTAATAAAAGTTTCAGAAAGACATTTTCATTGTCATAAACAGTGCATATGAAATATGACTAGTAAATTAGTGTCTAGTATTCATTGAACACTTTTTACTCTATGCCAGACACTGTGCACAGCACCTGACATGCATTATTTCATTTAGTCTTCATGAGAGCCACATGAGGTTGGTGCAATGATTATCCCTGTTTTATAGATGAGGTTTCAATAGCATGGAGAGATTTGGAACTTACTCAAAGTCACACATCTAGGAAGTACTAGAGCCAGGCTTCAAATCCAAGATCTCACTGTGTTAATCCATTCTCACACTGCTAATAAAGACATATCTGAAACTGGGTAATTTATAAAGGAAAGAGGTTTAATGGACTCACAGTTTCACATGGCTGGGGAAGCCTCACAATCATGGCAGAAGGTGAAGGAGGAGCAAAGGCACATCTTACATGATGGCAGGCAAGAGAGCGTGTGCAGGAGAACTGTCCTTTATAAACCATCAGATCTCATGAGACTTATTTACTATCACAAAAACAACACAGGAAACCCCACCCCCATGATCCAATGACCTCTCACCAGGTCCCTCCCATGGCGCATGGGGATTATGGGAGCTACAATTCAACATGAGATTTGAGTGGGGACACAGCCAAACCATATCACTCACACTATTGATGACTACACTGAAAAGAAGAAAGAAATGAGAAAGCACGCACATGTATGAAGAATTAGAGAGTAAAACTAGAAGCAGAAAAAAACAGTAATTCAGAATACTTCATAATATTACCAATTCGGCCCTCACCATTTCTCCAAGAAGCCATTAAAATTATCCATCACTGTTTGGATAGAAACTGAAGCAAAAAACACAAATATAATCTGGCTTAAATTACCCAGAGGTTATTGAGATAGAGGGCTGACAGTAAAAGATTGTGTCTAGGATATAGCCTTATCCTATTTCAGTGCAGCTTTCCTTACTGAGAGTGAAACAGGTTGGTTTTATAAATCTTTCTATTAAGGGAAATTTCTGCTTTCTTGGTAAAAGGCCAAAATATGACTGTGCTTGAATTAGATTTCTTTAATTTCAGAGGTAAACTGTAGCTCACCAGCAGATATGGATGGAATCCAGAAAGGGCTGGAACCAAGGAAAATGTATCAGTATGGAGCTGTTGTAACTCTGGAGTGTGAAGATGGGTATATGCTGGAAGGCAGTCCCCAGAGCCAGTGCCAATCGGATCACCAATGGAACCCTCCCCTGGCAGTTTGCAGATCCCGTAAGTACCACGGGCTTCACCGCTGCTTGTAACTGGCTAACGGAGAGAAGAGAGTGAGAGTTTCCCTCAGTGTGGAGAGTCCTGGGTTTTAAATTGACATAGGTTTGTGACCAGTTGTATAATTACAGAGGAACTTGAAGTCAGTGGTCTATTCTAGAAAAAGCACAGCTTGGCCAGGTCCGTGACTTCTGCCTGTGATACCAGAATTTTGAGAGGCTGAGGCAGGAGGATTGCTTGAGCCTAGGAGTTTAAAACCAGTCTGGGCAATGTAGTGAGACCTGGTCTCTACCAAAAAAAAATAATAATAATAATAACCAGGCATGGAGGTGTGCACCTGTGGCCCCAGCTACTCGGGTAGCTGAGATAGGAGGATCACTTCAGCCCAGGAGGTTGAAGCTGCAGTGAACCATGATTGCACCACCGCACTCTAGCCTGGGCAACAGAGTAAGACCCTATCAAAAAAAGAAAGAAAGAAAGAAAGAAAGAAATTAAATAAAATAAAAAAGAAAATGGAAAAGAAAAAACACAACTTTCTTAGGATGGGGAAAGTGAAGAAAAGAAAATAGAAACACTAATTTAAAAGGAGCAAAAATGTGAAACAAGCAACCTGAAATTTTGAAAGGAGTTGCTGCGTAGACCACCCTACGTGCTGAATCTGAGTTAATAAGTGCTTACAATTTGACAGGGAACTGCAGAAATAGGTTAAATAAATAGTTGTTACAGTTAATATTTGCATTCTAACCTGAGAAATCTCTGATTATAAAGTTGAGTATATTGGTTTTGTCATTGGTGGACTCCCCCAATCTACTTAGAGTGAAAAAAAAAAAAGGCCAGTGAGTTGCTACATAAGAAACAAATGGATATAACTCAAGGTTCCAATACATCTTTTTTATCTGTTGTTTTTTGTTTTTGTTTTTGTTTTAAATAGACACAACGTCTCACTATGTTGCCCAGGTTGGTCTCAAACTCCTGAGCTCAAGTGATCTTCCCACCTTGGCCTCTCAAAGTGCTAGGATTACAGGCATGTGCCACTGTGCCTGGCCCCAATACATCTTTTAAATCGACTTGGAAGGGAGCTAGAGTTTATTTCTGGGACATTACCATGAAACGTGGGGCTACATTGAATTATGACACTATACTGATAATCATTTTCATGATTTTGTACTATTTTTAGGTTCACTTGCTCCTGTCCTTTGTGGTAAGTCTTCTTAAATACTTGAAGAAAAGCTCTTATAATATTTTTTAAAAATATGTAATGCTAGAGGTCCTATATCCTATCTGATGATATATTTAACTCATAGGGAATGTTCTCTTTTTGGTGTTTTAAAGATACTTCAATGTACATGTCACATTACAAAATGTCACTTTGGCATAGAGTTGGATAAATTATTTGAACAGCCAGCTCTTTCTTTTTAAATTGATATTTTAGTTTTTATTAACTGTTGGTGTTTGGCTTGATTTGGTCTATTGAAATAGGCAGGCTTCTTCTGCTGTAGCAAAATATATTTCACAGCTGAGAGTTAAATGTTATGCAAAATTATAAGAACCTGGTGTCCTGTGCGCCTAATTTCTATTCTTGAGATTTCTCTCTTGTCACCTCAGTGACAAGATGGTTACTAATGAAACTAAAAGGAACAGAAAAACTCAATGAAAAGTTGACTGGAACCTTGTGGTCATGTGCTTGGTGCTTTAGATTAAAGGTGGACTGGATCAAATCAGAAAAACCTTAAGCTCAACTATAATTATTCAGGAATTCAGCATTTATGTCCAAGAAGAGTTAAGTATGAGTCACATAACATTTTCCCCACCACTAGCAATAGGCCCTACAATCAATCAGAACAATGTAGGTGATCGTCTTCTGGCATTTGATACTTGCTGGATTTTTCTTCTAGGTATTGCTGCAGGTTTGGTACTTCTTACCTTCTTGATTGTTGTTACCTTATACATGATATCAAAACACAGAGAACGGTAAGTTCAAATGCAAATACTTGATTGACCAACATGCACAAATGGTTTTGGCTTCTTGTCTGAAACTAAACACAGAAGCACAAGTTATGTGAAATAAATACTGCAATGTGATAACTAAATGAAGTATCTCGTGCTATACAAAAGGAAGCCCTTTCTGTAGGACTTAAGAGATATCAAACACTTAGCTTATTTTATTGAATGATGTTTATTCAGATAGTATATTGTAAACAACTCTAGAGAATAGGAAAAAAATCCCAGTGGGAACGACTGCAAATACTTTGGTGTATTCGTATCTGATCTTTTTTGTATATTTTTTCTCTCTTTAAACTGAAATTTTGTCATTTTCATCTTCTGTCTTGATTTTTTTCATTTAGACTCATGTTTATGTTTTTATGTCTTTAAGTCATGTTTTCAGTTACTAAATAGCATATTATTCTATTCTGTGTATTTATATATGTATTTATGTGTTTTAAGTTCCTTCCAAATTTACTTTGATAATATATAAAGATAGGAGTAGCACCTTTGGCTAAACCTTTTTTCATACCCACTTATTTCCTTAGAATAGATTTCTGGAATTACTAAAGATAAGTGCATGAGCATTTAATATACTTGATAACTATTGTCAGATGACGTGCCAGGAAGTTTGTTCTTAGTAATATTTAATGTACCGGGATATGTCGTGTTTCTCAACCCCTTTTCCTGCTTCATTGATTTGCCTGTTCCATTACAAATCACTTTGTGTTTAATTAATACCTTTATGTTATTATATCTGATAGGGCAAGAATTCACACTACAATTTTATAGGACTTTCCTCTCTATTCTCTTCTGTTTGTTCCTATAGGTGATTTTTAGAATCATTTGTAATTTCAAAAAAAAATTGTGATTACATTTAAGTCTATACATTAATTTGTGAGAAATTGGCATCTTTTCTGTAATGTCTTCTCATTCAGAAACATACTAGGTCTTTCCATTTGATCAAGTAATCTTTTCTCTCCCTTAGTCATTTTCATGATTACTTAATATTAACTATATTACTACGTTTCTATGTTTTGGTATGTTATGTTTTCTTATCCAGAAATTAGATATATTTTTGCATATTATTTTTAATTATTTTTAAACATCTGAATCCATTAGGAATTTATTTTATGGTATGGTAGTTGAAGTAAACCCACTTGTACTTTTTTTCCCTATATATTCAATTTTTTCAAACCCTATTTTGAGTAAACCATCCCTTCACCATTGGTCATAGTTTTCTTTATCAGATAAAGCACGCCTATTCAATTCTTATGTACACTGGGGCTTATGTCAGAGATATCTGACATAAATATGCAAGATAGATTATATTCCACTGATCGGCCTGTCTCTATGAGCCAGAGCTACTCTATTAATAAATGTAGCTTTTTCCGAGATGTGTTCCCCCTCTTCAAAACTATTTTGAAATTTTCTTCTATTTATTTTTGCAGATAGGCTATAGAATTATTCGCACCACGACTACACCTCCCATACCCTAGAAAAATAAAATAAAATCTTAGATCATTGATAGGAAGTGCCTTAAACCTATATATTTATTTGGGAAGAACTGACCTCTTCATGATATTCACTATTTCCTTCCAGAAATACCAGATGACTAATTATTCAGATGTTTTGTTATATTTCAGTTAAAATTTAATAGATTACCTTATATAAGCTACATAGCCATAAAAGTATCTTATTTTTATTGCTTTATAAATAGAATCATTTTTGGTTATGTCTTATAAGTAATTGCAAATGATATCTAGGAAAGTCTATCTTTATACAGTCATTAATTCTAATAGCTTTTCAGTGAGTTACCCAATCATCTAAGTAGAAAACTATATTTTCTACCAATTATTATTATTGGTAGAAATAATTTCTACCTCATATCTACCGATTATACATTTTCATTTATTTGTTTTTGTCTCATTTTACTGAGAAGAACTTTAAGGAAAATCTTCAGTAATATTAGGGAATATTGGCATATTTTAACCTTTATTTTTAATATAGAGCCTCTAGTGTTTTATCACTAAAAATGATACTGCATCCTTTTTTCTTTTCTATATTACATAAAGTGTATTTCTAGTCACAAAAGTTGTTTTTCCCTATTTAAAATCACTGAAAAATCTTGTTTCCCTTCTTTAAGCATATTTTTATATCACTATAAATATTTGCATAAGTTTTTAAAATACAAAAGTAAATATGCTTGTTGTAGCAAATTAAATAGTTTATAAAGATACTGAATAGTCTCTTCCACTGAACAACTGCTGGTGCCTTCAAGTCCAACATACTAAGTTGATGGATGTCAGCAATTTGCTGTAGATACTTTCATATGTTGCTCTATCTAGTATATACATGCATGGCTTTTAAAACATTTGAGCGTAATGTTAGAGAAATAGAAGTCATGCGAAAAGAGGAATGACCACGTCCATCCATTCTTTTCTTATACAACAATGGCTGAGTGCCTACTATGTCTTAGCACTATACTAGGCTAGAATCACAAAGCCTAGTAGCATATGGCCTCTGTCATCAAGGAGGTCACAGCCTGGTAAAGGAGGACAAGCATGTCGCTAAACAAGTACCATAAAATAATGTCGCCATGGTGGATTATATGATATTTGGTGAGGATGCAAAGCAAATGGTCAATATTTGGGAGTTTTAATCAGGAAAAGTTTCAGCGTGGAAGAGATGTTTCAGGTGAGCCTCAAGAGAGTGTAGACAAGGAGAGAAAGGCATTCCAGACAGAAAGAGCAGTTTGAATAAAGGCCCAGAGGCTTGGCTTTCCATCATGTGTTGTGAGAACTACATAACCCATTTGAAATGGCTAGGAAATAGTGTGTGTGTGATGGTGATTGAAGGCGAAAGTGGCATAGCTTTAGGTGGAGACATGCCATTAAAGAAAAAAAAAAAAAACCCTGACACGTAAATCTTGTGGAAGCTACAGAATACTAATATGTGCAAAGGATACATTTTTAACAAAGCATACCGTCAGGTGTTGGCCTCGGATGTTATGTGTGCATAGGTTCGTGAGTCTTTGTACATGCTAGTGTTAGGGCGGATAATCCAATGAAGTCTTACCAACTCTCAGGTAGCTCCGAGTGGGGAGATGACCAAGTCATGCCACCTAAAACATGTCACCAAAAAGCTCCAGCAAAATTTCTTTCACGTGCCAAGTCCCCTGCATCTATCATTTACCCTGCCACCAGTGCCATCTGATGCCATGGCTCAGTTATGTAATTCCTAGAATAGGCTCAGACATGAAGGGGTTGCACTGAAACTATGTACTGAGGGTATCTACGAACCTGGGCAGTTTGTTCTAGGCTGGAGGCGGGAGGGTGAGGGCTGCCTATGGGGTTCTGGCTGTCCTGTACAGTTAGCGTGTACTTAGAGTGTAGAGTTTACCAGAGTGTGTACCACACAACCCTGCTTTCATGAATGACTTCAGAAAAAAAGGGTGTTCTATGGCAAATAAGATTTGGACATACTGCACACTGTATTTTTTTCTTGTGGAGAATCACAAGGACCATGAGAATATTTAATAAGAGGTTTTTTGCTATCAAGAGGACAGGATTTCCAGGACTTGGTGACATGCTGGATGTGGGGAGAAGGAGGCACATAGAATGGCTCACATGAAGGCGATGAGGTGGACCCCCTGACTCACTAAAAGAGGAGAGGGGCAGGATTTGTGGGGGAAGATGAGGAGTTCGGTTCTGACCTGGTACTTTGAGGTACTCATGATTTAGGGCTTGGGAGAAGGGTCTGGACTCAGGTGGGTGACACTTAAATCACAATGAAAGCTGTGGAACCAAAAAGAACAGAATAGATAAAAATTGGGATAAGAACAGCCCTCAGAAGAACAGTAATGTTCAAAAGGCAGAAAGTGAAGGAAGAGAGGCAGGGGGAAAACTAGCAGAGAGTAGCGTCACAGAATTCAAGGAGAAAAGGGTCTCAAAAAAAATTAGGGATGTCATTTGCAGGGCCTTCCTCATAGGAAGTCACAAGATAATTTCAGCCCAGAGGAATTAGAAACATAAATACATAGAAAATACAGTCTCTATCTCTTTCCTTCATGCTACTGAGTTTGCTATCAGAGCACTGCATGTGTATAAAAATTTGCAAATTTGGGGAATGCTTACAAGTGCAAATAATTTATAATATTCCAGTCTAATTATTGTTTATTAATATGATTATATCATGTACTATACTTAAGTGCCTCAACTGATATGAAGCAAACATACCTGTTTAACCAGATTCCTAGTTGTCATTCATTTATTTCCATTTGCTAACCCACTTCAATTGATTTTCCAATAATTGATAAAGACACTTGAATGGCCTGAAATGCTTTTTTAAATGAGATGAGTAATCGTTTAAAAATGAATGTCTAGTGACAATATTAAATATTTTGAAAAGCCATCTAAACACTTGAAAGATACTATGCTATTCTTTTCTAGTCATCTAAGATATTGTAACAAAGCTTAAATCTCACATTGACCTAAAAATTACTGTTTTATAATCTTCTTAACATATCTCCTGTACACGGAACTCTTCAATATTCTAGTGAGTGACATGCTGTCAGTGTCTTTAGCAGTATTCTTTCTTCCCCAGTAATTTTGTATTACGTTATTTTAGAGCTTTACATGGTAGTATAATCACATTTTATTGTCTTTTAGTAATTCTGGCAAAGTGGTTTTAGAAGCACAATGAAATACGTGTACTTTCAAAGAAGGAAAGTAAAAACATTCTCTTCAAACTCATTTAAAGCTTTTAAGTCAGACTAGAACATTGAGTCCCAAAAGGGTAAAGTTATGATCTAAAATAAGAACTTATTTTTGCTTCTTTTCTTCAATTTGGAAGTTGTAGTTGTTAGTCATTAAGCGTCCTGGATCCTAGGGTAAAGCTGCTTAGTGTCAGCCTCTGACTTGAACACTTACAAGCCTAGATCATTAATTTTTTATGTGCCTTTCCAAAAAATGGAGTTACAGTGTTTACACTTCATAGGATAAAAACAATAAAAATGAAATAATCACAGAAAACCAAACACCGTATGTTCTCACTTGTAAGTGAAAGTTGAACAATGAGAACATGTGGGCACAGGGAGGGGAACATCATACACTGGGGTCTTTCACAGGGTTGGGGGTTAGGGGAGGGATAGTATTAGGAGAAATACCTAATGTAGATGACGGGTTGTTGGGTGCAGCAAACCACCGTGGCACATGTATACCTATGTAACAAACCTGCACATTCTGCACATGTATCCCAGAACTTAAAGTATAATTTAAAAAAATGAAATCATCCACAAAAGTACTTACCATGTGTTGGGAATTATGGAAAGCAAACAACTGCTACATTGAAACATGGTCAATGAGTAAAGATATTACATTTTTCTTTCTTCTTCTGTTTAGCAATTATTATACAAATACAAGCCAGAAAGAAGCTTTTCATTTAGAAGCACGAGAAGTATATTCTGTTGATCCATACAACCCAGCCAGCTGATCAGAAGACAAACTGGTGGTATGTAATGAAATGGAAATATTATTAATTTACATATAAAATTTCCTTCAACTTGTATTTATCAATAAGCATAGCATTCACGGTGTATATACATGCTTCTTACTATTGCACAAGTCTTCAGTAATCATGCATAGCAATTGTTCATTTACCTACTTCATTTTGCCAACTAATGTTCCAATTTTTTAATCCATCCATTCAACAAATATTAAACTAAATAGCAAAACAACTAAGAATAAAATCAATAAGATGATAAGCATTATATAGAGACATAATAAAGCAGGCAAGGGGGATAAAGAGAACAGGGTGGTCGCAAGGGAAGCTCTTACTAAGAGAATGTCATTTGAGAAAAAACTCAAGGGAAGTAAAGAGCCAGGGCCGGCCTTGGTGGCTCACGCCTGTAATCCCAGCACTTTGGGAGGCTGAGGCAGGCAGATCATTTGAGGTCAAGAGTTCGAGACCACTCTGTTCAACATGGTAAAACCCTGTCTCTACTAAAAATACAAAAATTAGCCAAGCGTGGTGGTGTGCACCTGTGGTCCCAGCTACTCGGGAGGCTGAGGCAGGAGAATCACTTGAGCCTAGGAGGCGGAGGTTGCAGTGAGCCAAGACTGCGCCACTGCACCCCAGCCTGGACAACAGAGCAAGACTGCATCTCAAAAAAAAAAAAAAAAAAAAAAAGCCAGCCATGTGGCCATATAGGGGAGGAGGATTCCAGAAAGAACAGTAGGTGCAAAGGCCATAAAGCAGTGTGTGCCAGCTGTGTTGGCGGCACAGCAAGGAGGCCAGTGTGGCCTAGAGTTGTAGAGATGAAGTCACAGAGATGGGGGTGGGATGTGGGCGAGAGGATGATCGTACAAAGTCTGCTATGTCATTGTAATGGGATGGTGGGCAGGAGAGGATGATTGTATAAAGTGTGCTAGGTCATGGTAAAGAGATTGGTTTTTATTTGGAAGCTTTTAAGGAGAGGAGCAACACATTCACCTTAACTGCTGTGTTAAGAACAGACTGTAGGAAGCCATGGGTGGAAGATGGGAGTCAATGAGGAGGCTGCTGCAATCATCCAGGCAAGAAATTGTCAGTGGCTACCACCAGGTTGTGAGAAGAGGCCAGATTCTGCATGCATTTTTAAGACAGTGACAGTAGGATTTGTTGATAGTTTGTATCAGAATATGAGAGGAAGAGAGCTGTCAATAATGACACGAGGGCTTTTGCCTAAGCAACTGGAAGGATAGAACTGCCATTAATTACATGATTGAGAATGCAAAGAGCAGGACTGGGGAGAAAAATCAGGAGTTCCACTGTGGAGATGTTAAGTGTGGATGTCTAATAGACTTGGCAAGAAGACAGCTGATGTACAAGTCTGTATTTTGGGCAATTGGTCCAGGCTGGAGATAAAAATTTGGGCTTTGTCATCATGTGGATGTACATAACAAGGAGACTGAATAAGATCTCCGAGAAGTGAAAGAGGCTAGCAAAAAGAAAAGGTCCAAGTATTGAGCCCTGGATCCTCCAACATTAGGAGTCATGGAGTGAGAAGGCACCCACTAAGAAGTGAAGGAGCAGCCTCTGATACTATCCAGAGAAGAACCTTAAAGTCAGGCAAAGAAAGAATTTTAGGGAGGAGGGAGTGATCAACTCTGTCCAGTGTTGCTGGTAGGCCAAAAAAATGAGCCCTGAAAACTGACCATTGAAATTCAGTAGCACAATTTTTTTGTTGTTGTTGTTTGAGACAGGGTCTCACTCTGTCACCCATGCTGTAGTGCAGTGGTGTGATCTCAGCTCACTGCAGCCTCTACTTCCTGGGTTCAAGTGATTCTCATGCCTCAGTCTCCTGAGTAGCTGGGATTATAGGCAAGCAGCACAAAATTTGCTGCTGAACTTGACAGGACAGTTTTTGAAGAGAGGAAGGAGGCAGGAGCCTGACTGGACGGAGCTTAAGAGAGAATGAAAGGAGAGAAATTGCAGCTATCAAATACAGACAACTCTTTCTAGGTTTTTTTCTATAAAAAGGAGCAAATAAGTAAAGTGCTAGTAAGAGTAAAACATAAAGTCAACAGAAATATTTTTTAAGATTGGAGAAATAGCAGCTATGCCCTATTCCTACATGCTGATGGGAATAATTTAGTAGAAAGGAAAAGAGTGATGGCAGAAAGAGAGAGAAGAATTGCTCGAACAAGGTCTGGGTAAGCTAGGAGGAACAGATTAAGCAGAGGAGCTCCTAGCTGCGTGGGCTTAGTAACAGGAGGGAGGGCAGAATCTGCAGGTGCAGATGAAGGCAGGTTGGGAGCTGTGATGGGGAGTGAACGTGTGGAAGTTCTCTTCCGATGATTCAGTCTTCTCAGTGAATAGAAAGCAAATTATTCAGCTGAGAGTGAGGCTCAGAAAGGAGGTATTAGAGAGTTAAGAAGAAAAAGGGAGGCATTAAATCATCAACTAAGAACTGAAGACTGAATTATAGGGAGTACAGAAAGGCCGACAGGCCACATGAGATGTGCACCTGAGTTTCCCATGAGAAAGTGGGGATGAACATTTGAAGGTTTACTCTGTCCGGGGATTATGTGACAGTCTTTCATGCCCTCTCTTACTTAGCCATCAGTACCACTTTGAAAGGTGGGTGTTCTCCCAAGATAATACCAAGATGAAGAAATAATATCCAAGAAAACCTTGGGCAAGGTATCAGGGTCAATCATTGGCAAAGGTGGAATGCAAGCTCATGTCTGAGTTTAAACTGCTTTCTCCTACATAATCTAGAAAATAAAGATACCAGCCAGGAGTGGTGGCTCACGTCTGTAAACCCAGCACTTTGGGAGGCCGAGGCAGGCAGATCACGAGTTCAGGAGATCGAGACCATCTTGGCCAACATGGTGAAACCCCATCTCTACTAAAAATACAAAAATTAGCTGGGTTTGATGGCACGTGCCTGTAATCCCAGCTACTTGGGAGGCTGAGGCAGGAGAATTGCTTGAACCAGGGAGTTGGAGGTTGCAGTGAGCTGAGATCACGCCACTGCACTCCAGCCTGCTGACAGAGCGAGACTCCATCTCAAAATAAAATAAAATAAAAAAGATACCACCTCTGTCCTCTTGGAACTTATTTTAATAAGATAAATAAGACCCATAAATATCATAGGTAATAATACATACCATAAACAAGGTATAGAAAATCTGTGATGGCAGTTGAGGAAGAAAAGGTAACCTGCTGCTGGTGAGTCCTGACAGGGGGACCATACTAGTGACCTCTAAATCCAAACCAGTTGAGGTACAGAGTACACCTAGCACATAAATATTTGTTGAATGAGTTTATGAATGAGAAAGATTAGTACTTTCATTTCTCATTTAGTTTAATTCATGTTTATATGAATGTATATAAAATGTAGTTATTTGTTCCAGAGCATGTTATATGAAGAAAGGCCTTTCAATAGAATGATATCTTCTAATAGACTTGATGCTTTGTTGGTTATACCAGCTGTAACTGGTATGTAAAGAGAATGTTAGCATTATTTAAACTTCGAGTTGCACTGCTGCTATTCATGCTGCCTCCTAAACAGAAATGATCTATTTCAGTGTGCCTCATTGCTTGGAATTCAGCGGAATATTGATTACAAAGAAACTGCTCTAATATCAGCAAGTCTCTTTATATGGCCTCAAGATCAATGAAATGATGTCATAAGCGATCACTTCCTATATGCACTTATTCTCAAGAAGAACATCTTTATGGTAAAGATGGGAGCCCAGTTTCACTGCCATATATTCTTCAAGGACTTTCTGAAGCCTCACTTGTGAGATGCCTGAAGCCAGGCCATGGCTGTAAACAATTACATGGCTCTAAAAAGTTTTGCCCTTTTTAAGGAAGGCACTAAAAAGAGCTGTCCTGGTATCTAGACCCATCTTCTTTTTGAAATCAGCATACTCAATGTTACTATCTGCTTTTGGTTATAATGTGTTTTTAATTATCTAAATAAAGTATGAAGCATTTTCTGGGGTTATGATGGCCTTACCTTTATTAGGAAGTATGGTTTTATTTTGATAGTAGCTTCCTCCTCTGGTGGTGTTAATCATTTCATTTTTACCCTTACTTGGTTTGAGTTTCTCTCACATTACTGTATATACTTTGCCTTTCCATAATCACTCAGTGATTGCAATTTGCACAAGTTTTTTTAAATTATGGGAATCAAGATTTAATCCTAGAGATTTGGTGTACAATTCAAGCTTTGGATGTTTCTTTAGCAGTTTTGTGATAAGTTCTAGTTGCTTGTAAAATTTCACTTAATAATGTGTACATTAGTCATTCAATAAATTGTAATTGTAAAGAAAACATACAACACTTGCCTTATTTTGGTTTTTTTTGGAGTCAATGAACTCTTCGATAACAGAGAGTCTTAGGGCTTTAAAGTCCACGATTTAACAGTTATTCATTCAGGATCCCATCACTTGGTCATTTTAGCCAAACTTTTAACCCACAAATTCAATTTCCTCACCCTCAAGACTTTCTCTTATATTTGTCCAGCCAATACCTTCCCCGGCTCACTCATCCTCTCCCACCACACCCTTGATATAGATATAGCTGTTAATTTTCTCTGTTCCAACATTTAAACTATTGAGAAAATAAAACCTTGCTCACTGGTGACCACAAATTTACTCTGTACCTTCCCCTAGACTAGGTAAGCTGTTCAGCATCTGTTTTTTTTCTGTTTTTTAAAATTGTGATTAAAAACACATAAAATTTACCATCTTCACCATTTTTAAGGGTACAGTTCAGTAGAGTTAGGTACATTCACATTGTTGTAGAGCAGATTTCCACAACTCTTTTTCTCTTATAAAACCAAGACTCTATATCCATTATATAGTAACTCCACATTCCCCCATCCCTTCAGTCCCTGGCAACCACCATTCTGTTTTCTGTCGCAATGAATTTGACTACTCTCAGTACCTCATATAAGTGGAATCATACAGTACCTGTCCTTTTGTGACTGACTTATTTCACTTAGCATAATGTCCTCAAGGTTCATTAATGTTGTAGCATGTGTCAGAATTTCTTTCCTTTTTAAGGAAAGGAAGAAATTCATTGTGTGTATATGCAATTTTGTTTACATTTTGTTTATCCATTTATCTGTCGATAGACATTAGGTTGTGTATTAGTCTGTTCTTACATTGCAATATAGAAATACCTGAGACTGAGTAATTTATAAAGAAAAGAGTTTTAATTGGCTCACGGTTCCACAGACTGTATGAGAAGCATGATACTGGCATCTGCTCAGCTTCTGGGGAGGCCCCCAGGAAACTGACAATTATGGCAGAAGATGAAGAGGGAAGCCAGGCATGTTTTACATGGCAGAAGCAGGATCAAGGGAGAGAATGGGGAGGTGCCACACACTAGAACAACACCAAAGGGATGGTGCTAAACCATTCATGAAGGATCCACCCTCATGATCCAATCACCTCCTACCACGTCCCACCTCCAACAACTGAGGATTACAATTCGACATGAGATTTGGATGGGAACACAGCGTTTTTCTGAGCCCTCCATATTTTTCCAACCTCTGCCTGTTACCCAGTTCCAAAGTTGCTGCCACATTTTCAGGTATGACCCACTCCTGGGTACCAATTTTCTGTATTAGTTTCTTCCCACATTGCTATAAAGAAATACCTGAGACTGGGTAATGTATAAACAAAAGAGGTTTAATTGGCTTATGGTTCCAGGGTCTGTACAGGAAGCATGCTGCTGACTTCTTCCTGCCTTCTGGGGAGGCCTTGGGAAACTCACAACCATGGAGGAAGGCAAAGGGGAAGCAAGGCATCTCATACGGTGGGAGCAGGAGGAAGAGAGAGAGGGCGCAGGTGCTACACACTTTTAAACTACTAGATTTGGTGAGAACTCACTCCCTATATGGTACCAAGCTAATCCATTCATGAGAAATCCACCTTCATGATCCAATCACCTCCTAGTAGGCCCCTCTCCAACACTGGAGATTACAATTTGACATAATATTTGGATCCAAACCATATCAGGTTGTTTCCATCTGTTTACTATTGTGAATAGTGCTTCCATGAGCATGGGTGTGCAGATGTCTTTTCAGACATTGCCTCAATTCTTTTGGATCCATACCCAGAAGTGGGATGCTCTTCAGCACCTTTTATTCGTGTACAGTCAGCAACACTTTCATTTCCCCACATTGTCTGTTCACTCACCTCGAGCCATCTACTCTTCTACATTCATTCATTCTTCCTTCTATTAAGGGATGATGAAAACATCCGAAGGTAATTCTCTTAACTTCCTCTCCCTCCACCTTCCATCCTATCTACATCCACTCACCCTTACCCTCATGTCTGTCTTCCACTTTTCACAGCCTATATCTTTCTCTCTTCATCCCTTTCTGTCTTTTCCAGGACATTGTTCCTTCAGTTAGACCCTCTCTCATCATTGGCTCCTTTGTTCCACCTCCAAAACTCCTGAAGCCAAGACCTGCTGAGCTGCATGTGACAGAAATCCACCTCACACTGGCTTAGACCAAAAATGAATTTTGCTAAATCACATGACAGAAAAGTCCAAGCGTGTAGCTGGCTTTTGTCAAAACAGGAATAGTCAAAGCGTGCCTTCAGGAATATCTTCTCCTTCTGCTTTGCCTGGCTGGCTTCATTCTCTGGAAGAAACTCCCTAAAAACTGGCAAAATATTTACTGATGATGCGACATGCACGTCTCATCAGCTTAGCCTTCCAGTACAAAGAGCCTCTCGTCCAATAAGTCTTTCAAAAGTCCCTTCAATAGCTTTCATTCTCCAAATAGGGTTACATGCCCCCAAAGGAAGCAATAACTAGGAGCAGGACAGTGAAATAAACACAGGGCAAGGCCTGAGTTGCCTGCCCAGCCTTGGAGATGGGGGTAGGGTTGGTCTACCTCATTGGTTCTCAGGTGGGATGATTTTGCCCTCCCAAGGACATTTGGCGTGTCTAGAGACATTTTTGGTTACTACAACTGGAGGAGGGAAGGGCTTCCGGCCTCTAGTAGGTAGAGGCCAGGGATACTGCCAAACATCCTCCAAGGCAAAAGACAGCCCTCCAGAACAAAGAATTATCTGGTCCACGATGTCAATAATATTGAGGTCGAGAAACCATAGTCTTCCAGAATCACATTGAACTATGGGAAAGAGGGGATTTCCCAGTGGAAAAATCTAGGGGCAAATCCCAGAGGAAGGGACCCATTTAGAGCAACAGATATCCACCTTCACCTCCATCTGAAAAAAATCTTCCCCCAAACCATCTATGTTTCTCATTTAAACTACCTCTCTTACACCAAATTTTCTGAAAGAGTGGTTGGCCTTAGCTGTCTCAACCACTGTAGTCATTCATTCAAGTGATAATTATGGAGCTCTTTCTGTGTGCTAAGCATTATTTTAGGTCATGGGATTTGGCAGTCGTAAACTGACATGTTCTCATGCAGCTTTTATTCTGGTGGGAGAGACACACAATAAGCAGATTTTCAGTTGGTAATAAAATGAAAAAATGATAAGTATAATTTTTTAATCTATATGAAACAGGCAAAAAGGAAAGGAAGTTCTGAATTAATGTGCAATTTTAAATAGTGGCCAAGGAAGGCTCCATTAAGAAGGTCTCATTTGAGCCAAATAACTCAAGGAGATGAGGTAGTAGCCATGCAGAGAGATATCTGGGCAAAGAGCATTCTAAGCAAAAGGAATATTAAATGGGAGGAAAAAACTGAAGAGAAAAATACACCTGCTGTACTTGGAGAAATAATTTGTTTGCAAGCTGATGGTAAAAATCCAGCAGAAAGAGGTGTATGATAATGCTGGAGGAAGTGAGAATTGCTGGTTTCCTTGAGTGAGTGAGAGCAAATCGAATCTAGGGCACAAGTGGAGAGATCACCCTTAGACTTAGACTGTGAACAGTATAATTATATTAACAGGAGAGACGGAGGTTTCATGGGCCAAATACAAGAATTTGGGTGGAGTGATGGTAGAAAATTGTAGATCTATTTGATTGTTTCTATTTTCTCAATAAAGAAAGAAACAAAGCCATTCACAGAAATTAAGAATGTTGGAGAAGGTGTCAGAAATAAATGTCAAAATAAAAATATGAAATAGTCAGTTAGGAGAATGGGAGAATAAATGGATTAGACAATAGTGGGAATGTCAGGCAGAAGTATAATGGTCCATTTGAAATTATTTGTTACTAAAGTAAGGCTAGTCATTGTGGCTATGTGTCTTTTCCAGCCACATTCAGTTTCACAGGTATGAGAGCAAAATAATGGAGAATTGATTCTAACCAGGAATGTTGTTTTGTCTAATGGCTATAATAAACCAAGAGAAGGGTGAGGGAGCTAACGGTGGGTGCAAGATGGTGATTATAATGACAGAGTATGGAATTTGACCTGGTAGTGATGAAAGTGAAGACACAAAGGAGGTGAGAAGCTGAGAGAGATAGCGGTAGGATCAATGGGCTGCAGGCACTGAGACAGACAAAGATTGCTGGATTCAGTTTAATGTTACTAGGGTAAAAGAAAAGAGTTGGATTGGTGGTTAGAGAGTGGGATCACTGAAATCATTGAGGGTTGCAGTGGTAAAAGAGAAGAGTTGGATTGGTGGTTAGAGAGTGGGATCATTGAAATCATTGAGAGGTTGAAAGTGACAAGTCTCCGAGCATGCACATGAGCATTAGAGTCAGAGGAGAGTGGAGGACAAGACCACAGGCAGAGAAGAGGTCAAGGCACTGGAAGGCCAGGGATTTGAAAATACCATTGCTGTGAATGTTGAAATCACCAGGGACTGTGGCAGAAGTAACAGTGGAGAAGGTGGCCATGAGCCAGGAGCTCAAACTTTCAAGGAATGAGGGGAGAAAGTAGATACTAGGAGATGGATACCTGCAGAAGTGGTAAGGAGTGGCACCTTCTGATAGCATGTGATGTAAAACTGGGGAAATGAGCCTTCTCCTCTTCTCTTTTCCTAAGCCTACTACAATCTGGCTGCTACTCCCATTACTCTGTTGAGAATAACTTGAAATGATGATAGCAAATCCTTAAAAGAATGTCACTGGATGTATTAAAAACTGTGATAAGTGATATGATCAAAGTAGACATTTCTTCCACTAGAATTTTGGGAGAAAGCCTAATGGAAACCAACGCGCACAGAAAGACAAATGCTGTATGTTATTAGTCATATGTGGACTCTAAAAAACTCATCTCATAGAAGTAGAGGGTAGAATACTGGTTACCAGAGGCTGGGGAAGGGAGAGACAATGGGAGATGGAGAGAGATTGGTTAAAGGGCACAGGATCACAGATAGATAGGAGGAATACATTCATCCTTGAATACTTAACCCTCTGCCCTAAATCTGTCAGTCCTACATCCATATTTCTTATTTCAGTAAGTAGCACCACCATTCATTTCTAATCCTGGGGCTAACTCTTTTTTTTTTTTTTTTCTGAATCATGTCTCCTTTTAATGGTTAAGGAAAACAAGTTTAACATAAAATTAGCAACAACAACAACACCACCACCAAGGTTTAAAGTCAAAATTATTTTAAGAGAAAAACCCAGGATAAGTAGCAAAATAGCCTACCTACAGACAGGCAGTACATGTCAGAAGGACAGGCCACCCCCAATAAAAAAGATAAAATATTATTTTTTCTACCTTTTTTAAACTTAATTAATTATTTCTTTCTTTTTTCTTTTTTTTTGTTTCTTTTTTTATTATACTTTAAGTTTTAGGGTACATGTGCACAACGTGCAGGTTTGTTACATATGCATACATGTGCGACGTTGGTGTGCTGCACCCATTAACTCGTCCTTTACATTAGGTATATCTCCTAATGCTATCCCTCCCCCCTTCCCCCACCCCACAACAGGCCCGGGTGTGTGATGTTCCTCTTCCTGTGTCCATGTGTTCTCATTGTGGAAGCTGGAAACCATCATTCTCAGCAAACTACCGCAAGGGGGCTAACTCTTGATTGCTTTCTTCTCACCACCAGCCTTAAGAAAGGAAGTAACCAAAATCCAATACATGAGCAACTGTTCATTCCATCTCCAATATCTTTGTTAATTGTCCACTTTATCCACCCAGTCAGGGCCGCCATCAAACCTCACTTGGATGTCGGCAAAAGCTCCCCTGACTGGTCTTCGCAGTCCATTATTGCCCTATTCTAATCTACCTTCCATACTATACACAGATTTACATTTTTTAAATGTGTATCTAATTGTCCCTCCCTTTTAAAAAATCTTACAATGGCATGACGTCTCAATTCAGGGTAAGGAAATTGTTTCTTCACATTCCCTGTACACCGTACACATCGCCTGCAATTGTCCTTCAACACGGAGAGCAGGCATTTCATTAGCTGACCTTCCCACACACATTCTTGCAAAGAGGAAAAGTTAAGCAGGGTGTTTGGAGGCGAGTTGCCATCATCCACCGCCTTTGTCTGGAAGCGCAGGGCCTCACATGCGGGATCCATCGGAAGCCCAAGCATTGTCAAGCTCTGCTGCTGCACCTGGGTCAGCAAGGTGGGCTCTGCCTGCGAAACTCGTTAGAAACAATGCAAATGGGGAGTAAACATGACCTCGCCCATGAAGGGGAAGCTGTGGTCAAAAGCATTTTGTCCCGGAACCCCGCAGCCCTCCCCACACTCTGGGCGCGGAGCACAATGATTGGTCACTCCTATTTTCGCTGAGCTTTTCCTCTTATTTCAGTTTTCTTCGAGATCAAATCTGGTTTGTAGATGTGCTTGGGGAGAATGGGGGCCTCTTCTCCAAGAAGCCCGGAGCCTGTCGGGCCGCCGGCGCCCGGTCTCCCCTTCTGCTGCGGAGGATCCCTGCTGGCGGTTGTGGTGCTGCTTGCGCTGCCGGTGGCCTGGGGTGAGAGGCGGGCGGGCGTGGGGAGGCGCCCGGGCGGACGAGGAACCCGGGGCCCCGCAGAGAACTCGCGTGCAGCGCTGAGCTGCGCTGCTCTGCGTGCCCGGGTCCGAAGGCAGCGCGATGGGTGGGCTGAGCGCGCGACCCGGCAGGGCGGCGGGTGTAGGATCCTTCTGCTCACTGGAGACCCTCGCTGCTTCTGGGTAAGCGTGGAGTTCCCAGGTGCAGGGGCTTAAGTCGTGACCAGCGCAGAGGAAGGCGCAGATGCTGAGCGGGTGCCGCACGAAATTCCTTGCCTTTGTGTACTCACAGCCTAGGCTGGCTATAGCCAAGACGTGGCGTTGATCCTAGCGAAGGGGATCTTGGGGATCCGACAAACCTGAGTTCTGGTCCTAGAAACTTAACTGTGAGGCAACTTAGCACACCTGAGTCTGTTTGCTCTTCTGTAAAATGGGGACACTGGTATCTCTGCATCGTGGAGTTGCTGCCTCAGTGGCATTAAGCCTGTCGCGTATCTAACACAGGGCTATGTGTCCCCGAGTCCATTTCTATCCCCCAACCGTTACCTCTGTACTTTGCTCCCAATGGTGTTTAGACAAGCAGTCCTAGGGATGCAGGTATTACCTGACAACTGCCCCGCATGGAACTGTCCTCGTCCCCCACACCAAGCCACCACGGCCATCATCACCATGCACTTAATTGACAGCATACTTTAAGACAGATGCATGCCAGGCACTTGCGGATTAGAAGAGCAAGGGAAGCCCCAGAACATGCAATGTAACCGTTGCAGGTAGAAGGGACGGTAGATATGTTTACAGTTCGCATTTTAGTGATGTGTTTAGTACAAAATAACGCCTATTATAATTATTATAGAAATTTTGAGGCCACATCTCTTCCTTTTTCTTAACTTCAAATAGGTAAACATCTTCAGTTAGAACCCTTCTATTATTATTTTTCGGCTCCCCGGAAGTCTTCTTGGTTGCCTAGACTCACTGGCAACATCTCATTTGAAGTGACAGTCTTGGTTGTTTTTGTCCAGCCTATTCCTGACAACTCCGGGTTCGCCCTTCTCTGCCACTAGACATTTTACATTCATTATTTGAGTGTTCCTTCTTCTCTAAAAGAGTAAATAAAATAAAATAAAATAAAATAAAATAAAATAAAATAAAATAAAATAAAGTAGAACCAAGTCCCGCAAGAGTTGTTATTAATATTTGATCTCCTTAGGCACCGGAAAGTAACCTGTCAGGTGCAGAGATGTGATAAAACGTACAATTTTATTTTTAGGAGAGAAGCATGCCCAGTAAGTTAAGCAATCTGTTGTCAATGCTTAGGAATTTGTGTCATCTTTGGGAGTACTGGCCCTCTTCTTACTAGAATGTTGTTTTACTTAGCCTATGTTGATTAAGTTACTGTTATAAACAATCCCAGACACTATTAATTGCAAAAAAAAATTTACTGAGGTTATCACAATAACTTCCAAATGTGAAACAGCCTAAACTACCTAGAAATTTTGTTGCTGACATAATTTAAATTTTAAAATGCTGATGGATGCTTCCAGTGTGCATGGTCCTTTGGAATTTTAAAGAAGTATAAGAGCTCTGCACCCAAAGTGTATGCATATAGAAGTAGGTGGTGGAGTTTTATGAAATCTACTTATTAGGAAGCCAGCGTTCTGCTTTTTCCAGCCTCTGCTACTTACCAGCTGGTGTCTTGGACCCAGTAAGTTAAGTCACATCACTGACCTTCAGTGTCCACATGTATAAAATGAGCATAACTGACATCCTGATCTCTGAGAGAGACGTTTTGAAAATCAGATGGTGTAATGCATGTGACAGTGTTTTGTAATCTGAAAACCCCCATGCATGTCTGAAAAACCATGACTAAGAAGTCGTGCAAGACTGCAGGATCACCGAAAAGCGAGAAATCTCAACTCCTATGATCAGGAAAGGATGAGTGAAAGGTATATGGCTTTACTAGCACTTAAAGAGTGAATCTAGAAACAGATTGCATACGACAAAAAATAGCAGAGGAGCTAGGATTGTTTTGTTATTATGAGTTACTCACAGTACCCGTAAAGTGGTATAGTGCTATTTGAAAGAGGACTTAGATTAGCTGCAAATAGATATTGCAAATGTAGGACAACCACTGAAAAATGTGAAAAAAAGAACTATAATTTATATGTTAATAAGTAAGAGAGAATTGCATCATATAAAATGCTCAGTTAAAACAATAAAGATGGCTGGGGACAGTGGCTCATGCCCATAATCCCAGCACTTTGGGAGGCTGAGGTGGGTGGATCACCTCAAGTCAGGAGTTCAAGACCAGCCTGGCCAACATAGTGAAACCCTGTCTCTACAAAAACACAAAAATTACCAGGGCATGATGGTGGGTGCCTGTAGTCCCAGCTACTCGGGAGGCTGAGGCATGAGAATCGCTTGAACCTGGGAGGCGGAGGTTTCAGTGAGCCGAGATCGTGCCATTGCACTCCAGCCTGGGTACAGAGCGCAACTCCAAATCAAAAAAAAAAAAGAAAAAAGAAACAAACAAACAAACAAACAAAACAAAAAACAATAAAGGGCAGGAAAAGAATGGAAGACAAAAAATAGAAAGAGAGAACAAGAGAACAAAAGCAACAAATAAAAACCAGTAACAAAACTAAAGCAACTATATCAACAATCATTTTGAGTGTCAATGATCTAAATGCACCATTTGAAACAGATCATCAGAGTGGATCAAGAAACAAGACCCAACTATATACTGTGTACAACAAGACCGTTTTAAATATAGACAATATATATGAAAAGTAAATGGATAAAGATATACCATGCTAATGCTAGTCACAGAAAGCAGGAATAGCTGTGTTAATTTCAAACACAGCAGGCTTCAGACCAAGAAAAATTATTAGGGATAAAGAGGGGCATCATATAATGATAAAGGGACCAATTATCCAAGAAGACATAACAATATCCCATATGTATGCACCCGATGGAGAGACAAAATATGTGAGGCAAAACCCATAGAACTGCAAGGAGAAATAGATGGATTTACTATCATAGTTGGAGACTTCTATGATATCTTTCTGATATCAGAAAAGGTGCTGAAGTCTCCTTATCAGAAATGGGCAGATTCAGCAGGCAGAAAATCCGTAAGGACATACTTGAATTCAACAGCACCATCAATCCACTTGGGTATAATTGACATATATAGATGACTTCATCCACAACAGCAGAGCACATATTCTCCCGCTCACATTCATGGGGATAGACCACATTCTGAGCCATAAAATAGTACACGAATTAAGCTTTACCAGGCAGTGTTTAATATAGGGTGGACTCTGGCGCCCTCACGTGGTCCTCATATAGGATCTGGTTTGGTTATCCCTGCTAGGTAAAGGTGCAAGATAGAAGGGAAGTTCCAATTTGCTTTCTGTGCTTTGTGGTGTATTTTGGTTTACATATGCTCAGATGAGTGGATGTGTGATTTATATTATCTATTTTAATCTAAAATAAGCTTCACATTTGGACAGGTAACATCAAAAGTGTCCTACACAGAAATACTGGGTGAAGATCCCAGTAATAAAACCAACTCCAGAAAACAAGAAAATGGTAGAGTTGACAATCCCTCTCACCCTCTCCGCAAAGACACATGTATACACATTTTTTGCAGAGGCATTAAGTAGAAGAAATGCTGTCAGTCTAATCACAACTGATCACAACTCGATGAAACCAAAAAACCTAGAAAGTATCATGAAGACTGTCGAAATAAGCTTTACATTCACTATTGTGAACAGAGAGACTCAATGTGACTGTTTTTTGTCCCGTTAGATGTTAGCTAATGATTGTGCTAAGTCATGATGATTAACAAAGCATTTAAAATATTTATTTTATCTGTGTTACATTTCAAAAATTTATATTGAGGCATATAATTTATGTTCGTGTACATATATAATTTATAAATTTATATATTTGAAAGGGCATGCTCTTTTTTTAAACTGATAGAGGTGCCTAAGCAAAGCAAGTGCAAATCTATTCCTTAAAGGGTAAGTATGCAGAATGGAAAGCAGAGTGTTCTTTGGGTTGACAGCTCATATTGCAACAGACATGAAAGTGATGATGTGTTAATTGTGCATATAGCACAGAATACATCAACTTGCTTTGAATGGAATATCTGAACCAGGAGAATGTGAAAGTGGGCTGAGTCATACAAGACAAAACCCGAAATGAGATAACAATACATACCCACTAGAATGGCTAAAATGAAAAAGATTGACCGAGCCAAGTGTTGGCGATAAGGTGGAGTAACTGGAATTATAATATACTGCTATTTGGCAGGTAAAATTATAACATTAACTTTAGAAAATAGTTCAACAGATTCTTAAAACCTTAGACACACACTCAACATTTTACTCTTAGGTTTTTACCCAAGAGAAATGAAATCATATGTCCACACAAAGACTTGTACATGAATTTTCATAGCAGTTTTGTTTGTAATAGCCAACACGTGGAAACAATCCAAATGTCCCTCAACAAGTAAATGGATAAACTAAATTAAGATATATTTATGCAATTGAATATTACCCAGCAACTAAAGGAAACAATTTGTATACATGCAGCAACCTAGATGGATCTCTAATTATGCTGTGTGAAGGCTAAACCATAAAAAAAGAACCTGAGTGATTTCCTTTATACAATAGGATATAAATGAAGTGATTTAGGTTATATGAAATTTTAGAAAGTCAAATCAATCTGTAGTAAGAGAAAACCACCTGAGTTATTTCCTTTATATGATAGGATATAAACGAAGTGATTTGGGTTATATGAAATTTTAGAAAGTCAGATCAATCTGTAGTAAGAGAAAACACATTGAAGGTTGCCTAGAGAAGGAAGTGGATGTTTGGATGGATTACAGAAGGGCATGAGGGAACTCTGTGTGGGTGGGATGTATGATGGAAACGTTAATTGTCTTCATTTTGGTGATGGTTTCACAACGCATACATATGTTATAAGTAATCGAATTGTACACTTCAAATACTCATCAATCATTGTATGTAATATATCTTGATAAAGCTATAAAAACTTTTAAAATTATGGTAGGTCTTCAGTTTGTGGATTTTATATTAATATATTTATCATAGGAACTAGTCACAATTGAGGGATTGGTAATAAAGGAGAGAAAGGAAACTACATCAAGCTTTCTTTGTTGAAGGCTCATATATTCCTTTTTTGAGCTATTATACAACTTTGCTTTTTATAATTACCTATACTATTCATATACTACTATGCAGGTAAGAATATTATGTAATTAAGGGGAGGGAACTTCTTTCCAAGAATGGTTCATTCAATTTGCTTTGTTACTTTAGGTCTCATTCCTTCCTCTCGTTGCAAGCTTTGCTGTGACATTTACCCTCTCTCAATACAGCTTTTGGCACTAGGCACTTCACATGGAATCTCTTTCTTTGTCCAGCATCAATGGATAAGACAAATATCAAAATTGTATTTCATCCCACATATCAACTAGAGGAAAGGTGAATGCATAACACTGAAAATAACAGGAACTGTTTTACTCAGTGTTTTTTTTTTTTTTACAGTATCCTCAAAGGGCTGTTATCTATCAAAATCAGCTGTGAAAATTTTTAAAGATAGACTCCTGGGCCCTAACCTAGACCCACTAAATCAGAGATTTGGGGGACATAGCTTGGATTCTTGATTTTTTTAAGTTTTATAAGTAATTCTTCATTTTTTGCTCATTGCAACAAATATGCATTGAGTTCTTATAATTGAGTGTTAAGTACCAGGACTAAGTATTAATTTAGAGGTACAAAAAAACACATCATCTCTTGCCTTTAAATTATGCATATCTAATATCTATTGAGATAAATAGATACTTCTAAAAGCACACAAAGATAAAAAGCACAAATTGTAATAACAAACAATTATTGATATGAAAGGAAAAGCAAAGGGTCGGACTAGAAATTATTATAGGGTGGGGCAGAGGGAAGTAGTTTAGATTCCAAATCCCTAAGAGGGTCAGGGAAGGCTTCAGATGAGATTGGGTGTGTTCAGGGTGGTATGGCCATAGGCAGGCTGGGGAAGGCTTCTATAAGAAAGTGACATTTTAGCAGATGCCTGAAGGAAGAATTGAAGTCAGAGTGAAGATAAAAGTGTGTCACATAGAAGGAATGTCATAGACGGGAAAAATGTGTGTCTTTGGGAAACTGAGAAAGGGGAAAGGGCCACACCTTGGTGAGGGGACCAAGTGGCACGAGATGAGGCAGGGAACATAGACAAGGGCTTCCTTGCTTAACAACTGCTGGCTTAATAAAGCAAATGTGTGATGATGGATACAGGCTGTCTGGGAAAAATAAGTAAGAAATATGAGCTTTCTTGGAGCATCATCCTTTGCTTCAGTAGAAAGCACAGAGTTAGGCTTCCAATTCTGACTAAAGCCATTGACAACAGGGAAAAGGCAACCTTAGGAATTCTCCTCTCTGTCCGGGGTCCCGTGGGCACTATGATGGAGCTCATGAGATGCAGATGAGAAGTCCCAGGCTGAATCCGGGGCACATTCACTCAGGAGAGCTGAGGTCACCAGTCACTGAGGTCATCCAGTGCATTCCCGACAGCATAGGCTCATTCCAAGCTAGTTCTGCAAAGGAGCAGAAAATGAACTCTTGGAAGCAAAGCAAGCACTCCCACTTTAGCGGAATAATCGAATTTAACTCTTAGAAGTCCCCCTACCCTTTTCTAAGGGTAATAATCATAAGTATAATTTATGAAGTGCCTTCTGTGTATCTGGCAGCATATACTACTTTTGATTCTCCCTGCAAACCTGGTAGGAAAATATTATTCCCTTTATGAAGATGAAACTGAGGCTCAGCAAGATTAAGCGGTTTGCCTAAGACCTCATAGCCATTAAGTAGAAGACATTGGGTTCAAGGTTCAATCTATGAACCCAACATTTTTAATACTATATACCATTCTCTTTTTGTATTAATTTCCTATTGCTGCTGTAACAAATTTCCACAAACTTAGTGGCTTAAGACAACAGAAATGTATTCTCTTCCAGTTCTGGAGGCCGACATCTAAAATAGATCCATAGGGCTGTGTTCCTTGTGGAGGCTCCAGGGGAGCAGGGGTTTTCTTGCTCTTTCCAGCTTCCAGGGGCTGCTTCCATCCTTTGGCTCATGGCCTCCTTCCTCTACCTTCCAAACCAGCACCATAGTGTCTCTGAATATCCTTCTTCTGTCTCCTTTCACCCTCTTGCCTCCCTTTTATAAGGACCCTTGTGATCACATTTAAGGTCCACCTAGAAAACCCAGGATAATCTGCCCATCTCAAGATTCTTAATCACATCTGCAAAGCCCTTTAACCATTACAGGTAACAATCACAGGCTTCAGGGATCAGAACATGGATATCTCTGAGAGGTCCTTACTTAGCCTACCACACCTTTCCGTATAGATTCTCAAAAGTTTAGCTGAGCCTAATAAGGGAGTTCATTACCATTAGGGTCCGGTTTAGTAGCAAGTGCTTCCTTTAAGTGAAAAGGTGAAAGTTGTCCACTTAATAAGGAAAGAAAAACATTGTATGTTGAAGTTGCTAAGACCTAAGGTAAGAAGGAATCTTCTATCGATGAAATTGTGAAGAAGGAAAAATAAATTTGTGCTAGTTTTGCTGTCACACTTCAAACTGCAAAAGTTACAACCACAGTGCATGCTAAGTGCTTAGCTAAGAGGGGAAAGGCATTAAATTTGTGGGCGGAAGAGGTGAACAGAAATGTGTTCTAATTGACAGCTATCAGGTTTGGTACTATCTGAGGTTTTGGGTATCAGCTAATGTCTTGGAACATGTCCCCCACAGATAAGTGGGTGACTACTGTATATTCAAAATAAGCATTTATATACTGGGGAGTAAATCTCCCATGTTATTTGTGTTTTATTTGTCCCACAAATAAAGTAAACAAAGTAGAATTTTAGGCAAGATTCATTTCTAGAGGCAGAGATATTTTATTATAATAAAGAAGGTTGCTCTACCATAAAATATAGCAATTTAAATTTTTATAATCCTAATAACCTCAAAATATATAAAATAAAAGATGGACAACATTATAAAAAGAAATAGACAAATGTACAATAAATAAAATATTTTAACACAACTCATTTAGTATCTAGTAAGACAAGTACTCCCCCCAAAATCAGTAAAGTATCTAGAAGATTTGAATAAATATTAACAGATTGGATTCACTGACTGATCTTGTTACAAGAAAGAATTATACATGATGATGGGAGAGAGGAAGCCACAGCACAGGCACTTACTGATTAACTAAATTTTGAAGCTGTGAAATGCACCTTATCCTTTAGTGAAAGATGATATAAATAGCTTAGTTGCCTTCAAACTGGCAGAGACTTTTTGAATGGATGGATGCTGATTTTTTAAAAAGGAGCCCATTTCTGAGGCATATTTTAAAGCAGGGGTCCTCAACCCCTGGGCCATAGACTGATACTGTCCAGTGGCCTGTTAGGAAATGGGCAGAACAGTAGGAGGTGAGCAGCCAAGCATTACTGCCTGAGCTCCACCTCCTGTCAGATCAGTGGCAGCATTAGATTCTCATAGGAGCAGAAACCCTATTGTGAACTGTGCATATGAGGGATCTAGGTTGCATGCTCCCTATGAGAATCTAATGACTGATGATCTGAGTGGAACAGTTCCATCTCAAAACCATTCCCCTGCACCCTCCATTCACGGAAAAATTGTCTTCCACAAAACCAGTCCCAGGTGCTAAAAAGGGACTACTGTTGTAAAGGAATAAGTCCCTTGCTATTATTATTGTTATTAAGATGGAATCTTGCTCTGTCACCCAGGCTGGAGTGCAGTGGCACAGTCTTGGCTCACTGCAACATCTGCCTCCTGGGCTCAAGCAATTCTCCTGCCTCAGCCTCCCAAGTAGCTGTGCACAGGCATTTGTACAGGCAAGTGCAATCATGCTCTGCTAACTTTTTGTATTTTGGGAGAGGCAGTGTTTCACCATGTTGGCCAGCCTGGTCTCAAACTCCTGACCTCAAGTGATCCACCCACCTTGGCCTCTGAAAGTGCTGAAATTACAGGCATGAGCCACCACTCCTGCACCCCTTGGCTATTATTGAAGTGTTCTTTTTCTTTTTTGATCACATCTATGAAGTATATTGGAGAGAAAGAGAAGGTAGAATGGGAATTTCAACAGGGTCATGGTGGCTCACTCCTGTAATCCCAACACTTTGGGAGGCCAAAGTGGGTAGATGACCTGAGGTCAGGAGTCGAGACCAGCCTGGCCAACATGGTAAAACCCCGTCTCTACTAAAAATACGAAAATTAGCCAGGTGTGGTGGTGGGCACCTGTAATCCCAGCTACTCAGGAAGCTGAGGTAGGGACAATTGCTTGAACCCAAGAGGCAGAGGTTGCAGTGAGCCAAGATAGCGCCACTGCACTCCAGCCTGGGTGATGGAGCCAGTCTCCGTCTCAAAAAAGAAAAAAAAAGTATGGTAATTTCTCCATTAACTTTGATGCTGCTGTGGTCTTGATCTCCAGGTCAATGCAATGCCCCAGAATGGCTTCCATTTGCCAGGCCTACCAACCTAACTGATGAGTCTGAGTTTCCCATTGGGACATATCTGAACTATGAATGCCGCCCTGGTTATTATGGAAGACCGTTTTCTATCATCTGCCTAAAAAACTCAGTCTGGACTGGTGCTAAGGACAGGTGCAGACGTAAGTAACTCTGGAGTGGGAACCCCCCTGTTAGTCAAACATCTGTAAGATCTGATTCAATTTGTTCAAATTTTGTAACTGAGTTGCATATGACAATTAGTTTGCCAAGGTGCAATACATATGAGAATTATTCTTGTAGATCATACCTTGTTACTGCTTTGAGTTCCTGGCGCCTTCATTACAAGTTTATTTCATGAGAAACAGTCATTGCAGGACATGATTGAGGGAAAATCCCCATTCACTGGGGGTCTCCCATTTTCATGACTAAAATTAAGTAATGAATGACTTGGGACAAGAAAGAGAAGTGGATTAAATAACTAAAAGATGTGACAATCTTGGGCTTTGAGATCTTTGGATTATACCAGTTGAATTGAATTACAGATAATAACAAAGTTTACATTTTTCTGGGAGGCATAATATGGGGATGAAACCCATCTGAAAGGAAAGTTTTTTTTGAAAGGGAGCTGATCCTGAGGCAGTCTGGTGAGTTTCCTCAAGGTAGCAAAATCTGTGGAACCATCAGAACTGCGTGTGTTCCTCAGTAAGCTACAGGCAGGTTGAGACCTTATGTACTAAAAAAAGTTTTTAGTTCACTCTACTTGGCTCCAAAATTCTGTTTCTTTCCTGTAGGTAAATCATGTCGTAATCCTCCAGATCCTGTGAATGGCATGGTGCATGTGATCAAAGACATCCAATTCGGATCCCAAATTAAATATTCTTGTACTAAAGGGTGAGTTGGCATCTCTTGAACCAACATCTCTTGGTTCAAGAGTTCTAACACATCCACACTACCTTCTAGTCACATCTCAGAAAGGACAACTAAACTATTACCATCTGCTCTTTAACGGCTGCAACACAGATGTTTAGCTCCTGACTGAAATGAGCAAAGGTATGACAAGATCGGGGGAAAATCATCTGTATCCTTGCTGGAAACCAAGGCAGAGCATATATGAAAAGTGTGGCATTCATTGGGTGGGAAGGAAGAAAATGGGGGAAGAGTATAGTCAAAGCACACAAACAGCCTTAACGCAGAGGGGACATTGCTGGAAGAAAGGGAAGGCCATTGAGTAACTGTGTGAGAGAAATCTTAATGGTCATAGCACAAGTAGTTTGCTAGGGCTGCTGTAACAAAGTACTCCAAAACGGGTGGCTTAACACAAATGAAGTTTTTAAAATTCTGTTCCGGAGGCTGAAAGTGCAAAATCAAGGTGTTGGCAGAGCCATGCTCCCCTCTAAAACCTGTAAGGATGGATCCTTCTTTGCTTCTTCCAGCTTCTGGAGCCCCAGGCCTTCCTTGGCGTGTGGCAGCAGAACTCCTGTTTCTGTCTCTGTCCTCACAAGGCCGTCTTCCCTCTGGGTCTGTGTCCTCACATGCTGTTCTCCTGTCTGTGTATGGCTGTGTCGAAAGTGCTCTCTTTTAATAAGGACACCAATCATAATGGATTAGCGCCCACACTAACGACCTCATCTTAACTGGATTGCCTCTCCAAAGACCATATTTCCAAATAAGATCACATTAATAAGCACTGGGGATTAAGACATCAATATATTTCGGGGTAAGGGAGACACAATTCTCATTCATTGCTGGTAGGAATGCAAAATGGTACCATGACTTGGAAAGATAATTTGGCAGTTTTTTATAAAACTAAACATACTCTTACCATGTTATCCAGCAGTTATCCTTCTTGGCATTTATCCAAAGGAATTGAAAACTCATGTTCACACCAAAAAAAAAAAAGAAATCTGCACACAGATGTTTATAACAGCTTTATTCATAATTGCCAAAACTTGGAAGCAATCAAGATGTCCTTTAGCAAGGGAATGGATAAACTGTGGTACATCCATACAATAGAATATTATTCAATACCAAAAAGAAATGAGCTATCAAGCCGTGAAGAGACGTAGAGGAACCTTAAATAGTGAACCTTTTTTCACCATCACTAAGTGAAAGAAGCCAATCTGAAAAGGCTACATAACATATGATTCCAACTATATGCCATTCTGGAAAAGGCAAAACTATGGAGACAGTGAAAATATCCGTGGTTGTCAGGGGTTAGGGAAGAAGGGGATGAATCGGAAGAGCACAGAGGGTTTTGAGGGTAGTGAAACTACTCTGTATGATGCCATAACAGTAGGTACATGTCATAATAAATTTATCCGAAGTCATATAGTGTACAATACCAAGAGTGGACCCTAACATAAACTATGGACTTGGGGTGGCCATGATGTGTCAGTGTAGGTTCCTCAATTGCGAAAAACGTACCACCCTGGTGAAAGATGTTTATAATAGGGGAGGCTATCCATGTATAGGGGCAGGGAGTACATAGGAAATCTCTGTATCTTCTGTACATTATTTCTGTGAACCAAAAACTGTGCTAAAACACAAAGTCTATTTTTTAAAACTGCATAGACATAAATACATGGGCATATGTGCATAAACAGACACACACACAAATAAGTGCAGGTAAAACAGGAAATTTGAACAAAATTTGTGGATTATAACTGTATCAATATCTTAATGTTGATGTTGCACTATTGTTTTCCAAAATGTTATTATTAGGGGAAAATTGAGTAAATAGTACCTGGGATCTCTCTGTACTATTCCCTGCATGTGAATCTGATTATCTCAGAGTAAAAAGTTTTTTTTTTTTTTTAAAGTTCCTACTAAATTTCCAAGGGGATCGGCTTCCCCTCAGATCACTACCCCTTTTCAGGGAGCAATAAAGTAATCTTCCTTGGAATGTAGCAATCTGTAACCAATCAAATGCTGTAACTATGCATGGTCCCATATGGAAAATATAATCCTGCTAAAATTTCTCTGTCTCTGCCTATGTAAGTGATACCTTATGTCCTCCACTTTGGAGTGCTGACCCCATTCATTTGGAGTTGGTGTCTTCCAGTTGGCTACCCTTAACCTTTGTGCTCAAATAAACTCTATCCTTAAATATATTTTCTGAATCTCATTATTTAAGGTTGAAAATGTGCTAACCTAAATAATTCACAGGATTTGTTTTTTATTCTCATTTTTTCCTAACCTATCCACCTGGTTCAAGGCACATAGATTAAGAAGGAAAATGGAAATGGGACTAATATCCCAGGCTTCACTGTCCCTCTTCGGGGCCCTGGGGAGGAGACTCCTAAAAGTCTAGACCTGTTCACCCACATCCTGTATGTGGTTTCTGGAAACGAAATGATCATGGCTTTTCCTGAACCATGGCTTAACTTTGTGAATCCACAACTCTCTCTTCCCCAGGAGATCCAAAAAGGTAGGGTAGGATGTAAAGGCTTCAATCTGTTCAAATGGATATGAGACTCCCTGGCTCCCCTTACAATAAGTAGCATGGATTTTGTCTCTCTGCCTTACTTCCTCACAAACATTCTGAATGAGAAGTGTTCAAACCACTATTTGTTCAATTGCTTAATCTACTTTGTGAAACAAGTTTAATAAATTAAAATATTCTTCTATCTGTTCCCCTTGATCAGTGAACATAAAGTTATCTTTTGACTCATATTTAAAATGTTCAGTATTATAACACTGAACAATAGTATGGAGGAAAAAAAATGCCAACTTAAGTTTGAACTTGCTTCACCATTCCTATCCCAACCCCCATGATTAGAAAATCAAAAAGAACACTTTGAGAAATAACCTCAGTGGGGTCAAAAGCCAGAGGAGCCTCCAGGATCCCTTGTTCCTAAGACAAACAGGCAGGGTGAGGTGCACATATAGGATTGCAGCTCTTCTTCACTTCATTTGTTCACATACTTCATACTTGTGTTTATGTCTGTTGGCAGTGCAATAGAAAATGATTTCATTTTTGGTGGTATACTAGAAGGCATTAAAAAACAAAATAAGGCCGTGTGTGCTGGCTGTAATCCCAGCACTTTGGGAGGCTGAGGTGGGTGGATTACCTGAAGTCAGGAATTCAAGAACAGCCTGGTCAATGTGGTGAAGCCTGTTTCTACTAAAAATGCAAAAATCAGCCGAGTGTGGTGGCAGGCACCTGTAGTCCCAGCAGCTAAGGAGGCTGAGGCAGGAGAATCTCTTGAATCCGGGAGGTGGAGGTTGCAGTGAGCCAAGATCGCACCATTGCACTCCAGCCTTGGCGACAAGAGTGAAAATCTGTCTCAAAAAAAAAGAACAACAACAACAGCAACAACAACAAAAATCCCAAATGATATTGAAGTCATTAATAATTACATCATAATCACTAGTATAATGTAATAGTGCATCAAGTATCTTCAAAAGCACCCACTGTTGTCTCACTATTTATTTGATCTCCATTTGTCACTGTTTTGTTGTTTGAATAAAGCTTTATGTTGCCAGGTTTTCTTACATACTCATAAAGCAAAGTTCTCAGCTATACCAATAACCATGACTGTTATTTGACATTGCTTCATTCCTTCATGTATAGTACTATCAAGTTTGACCCTACCCTCACTATGACTAGTTTCACCCAACCATCTATCACAACAGAGAGTCTAACGTGAAGTAAAATAAATGTCATAAATTATTCCAAATTTATGGCACACTGTGAACAGTTTGAGACATACTAATTGAGAATTGCTGACTTTAATATTTTAAGTATAAAATGAGTGTTCAATTCTTTTCGATCAGCCTGGATTTCCTTTCGTTCTAGTTATGAATCCCCTTCCTTCCTTCCTTCCTTCCTTCCTTCCTTCCTTCCTTCCTTCCTTCCTTCCTTCCTCCCTCCCTCCCTTCCTTCCTTTCCTTCTTTCCTTCTTTGCTTTCTTTCTTTCCTTTTTACTTTTTTTTTTTTGATACAAGGTCTTGCTTTGTTGCCCAGGCTGGAGTGCAGTGGCATGATCAGCACTCACTGCAGCCTCAACCTCCCTGACTCAAGCGATCTTCATGCCTCAGCCTCCTGAGTAGCTAGGACTACAGGAATGTGCCACCACGCCTGGCTTTTTTATAAATTTTTTGTACAGACAGCGTCTCACTATATTGCCCAGGCTGGTCTCGAACTCCTGAGCTCAAGCAATCCTCTTGCCTCAGCCCCCCAAAGTGCTGGAATTACAGGGGTGAGCCACTGTGAAGGGCCTACTTTGGCCTTCTTTAATGAATCTTATTGATAAAAGCCCATCCATGCATCCATACTTTTAAGGCAAAGAAATACATACAACAGGACTGTATACACACATATACATGTATATATATGACAGCTTCCCTGCACTCAAGAACTTTGTGCTATCTTTTAAAAAATGAAATTTATAGGAAAAACTACAATTCATCTTAGATTTGCATAAAAAAGTGTCATAAGGTAATAAAGAAGAGAAAGCTCATCCAATTGAGAAGGTATGAAAAAGAAAGTCAAAAAGTCCCAAGAAGAATGTGAAACTTGGGAAAGTGATAGATAGTCCTTTGATGAGTGTAAAATGTCCCTCTGAATCCTATAAGAGTGTAATCTCTGGAAGTAGTAATTTAATTGGGTAGTTGACCTGTGTCTTTAGAATGTAACATTCCTTATTTTTTGCCTCTAGATACCGACTCATTGGTTCCTCGTCTGCCACATGCATCATCTCAGGTGATACTGTCATTTGGGATAATGAAACACCTATTTGTGACAGTGAGTTGAAATATCCCTTCCTATTTCTTTTACCGACACATTCTAATTTTTCTCTGGAATAATAAAAATCTTAACTGAATTCCTTCTGTGCAATCTGTCCTTCACACGGCTGAAGACTGCGGTAATGTTCTCGAATATTCCTATGGGGTTCCTGGCAACTCTTTCTTTAAGTTCTTCCTTATCCTGGGATGTGTCTTTTCTAATTCCAGAAGTTTAAATACATAAAAGCCTTCAAACTTGATTTTACTTCAATAAACTTGAAATTATGTTGGTTCTACCACCTCCAGTATAATAATCATCTTGCTTGGCAAATCAGTAAAGATTTTTAAAATTGATACTCTTCAAGGTTAGCGAAGCTGTGGAAGAACCTGGACTCTCATGTACCACGAGATCAGCACATCCTCTTGAAAGGCCCCATGCACTATAAACCTCAGAAGTGAACATATATTTTAACCTACTTCTTAAAATTTATACTTAGGAAATAATCACACACTTTTTAAAGTAGTTTGGTATAAACTTTTCATTGCAGCATTATTTATATTAGTTAAAATGTTAGAGTAACCTAAATATTTTAAACTATGGTTTGGAAATAATCTACTAGTAGGAAAAAGATGTGTTCAAATGACCATTATAAAGAATTCCCTAAGAAACATAAAATAGCTATGCAGAATGAAAATAAGTATATCCATACACTGGCATGGTATTCAGCCATAAAAAATGACAGCATAAAGAAGCACTTAATGACTAGAAAGAGATGTGTTTTATGTGGAAAAAGAATCAGATGAACGGCATATATGGCAAGATCTCACTTTATTAAAAAATAATACACCTATGTAGTGAGGGCCAGGCTGAGGCTGAGAGAAATACAGTGTATAACATCTTTGTCTTACTCTTCTCTTTGGATAACTGGACTCCTTTACTTTTCTTCTTGGTATTTAAAAATGTTACTTTTACTAGAAAGTTTACGAGCTTCAGAATCTAAGTTTACAAATGACATTGGTCACACATTTATTGCTGTTTATCCACTTTAAGAAACAGTTTTGCTATTTTGTAAAACAAATTTGGAAACCTTCCATCTTATTTGAAATCTGTAATAAACATGGAATTGGAATAGGAATTTTCCTGGAAATATGAAAAAGATTAGTAAAATAGAGAAGACAAAAAATATAATAATACACTTATACCTGTATTTATTTTTTATCTCTGTTTCTAGTTCTGTAACCTCTCTGTATCCAAATCCTGGTAAATGGCTTCAAGTCTTCTTGGAGAAGGCTAGGGGAAGATTTACAATACATGCTTTTGACTGCGTAGCATGGTGCTTCCTCAAGAGAATCCAGTCTCCCATCCGTTGGTGCTGCTCTGGGTCTATAAACTATTCAAGTCTAGGAATTGTTGATGAACAATGAACTTCTTTTGCAATAATTCAAGTCAGACTTCTATTCACTTGACCTAAATCTCTTACACTTATACAAATCAAGTAACACTTTAGTCGGCTACCCGTCTACTTTGGTTTTAGAGACTCCATGATCAGTTAGCCCAATAAAAATGTCCTCTTCAATAAAATCATTCTGATTGCTGTTTCAGCTCAATTATGCATTACAAGAACCCCCATTGCCTCTGGCAATTAAGTGCTGCCACTTGGACTCTGTCACCCTGAGGTCCTTTGGTCCCCAAGTGAATTCAGAGAATCCAGTTCAATGGCAACAGTTCCCATTGTCATTCCTGGCCTACAGAGAATGAACCGTTGCAGAGGATGCTGAAACTCCCCATGTGAATGTATTTCTCAAGCCTCTGGTAAAAGGTCTGTCTTCTGAACCCTCTACTCCTGCACTGTGCCTCACCAGCTCTATCCAAGGATACAACTTTCAGAGTGGAATGGCTGTTGCTTAACTTCCGCCTCTCAAATATCAGGCTAATTTCTCATGCTATATAACCCTAGTCCAGAACCGTACAGAGAAAGTAAGTCTGGAAAACTTAATTCCAAATTGGCCTGGTTGACATGGTGCCAAACCACCAAATAATTATAATTTTATTTAACTCTTTGTCTTCTTTTCTTTCTTTCCTTCCCTCCCTCCCTCCTTTCCTCCCTCCCTCCCTCCCTCCCTCCCTCCCTTCCTTCCTTCCTTCCTTCCCTCTTTCCTTATTTTCTTTCTTCTTTACCACGCTGGCTAGGACCACCAGTATAACATTGAACATTGGTAGCAATAGATGTCATCCTTGTCTTGTTCCACATCTCAAAGTTAAAGTTTAAAACATTTCACCATTAAGCTGGTGTTTACTGTAGGCTTTTTGTAGACAACCATTTTTGAAATAAGGAAATTATCTTATATTCTTCATTGCTAAAAAATTTTTGTCTTTGAATCATGTTGAAGTTTATCAAACACTTTAGTTACATATATTGATGTAATCATATCTGTTTCTCTTTTTCTGTTAATGCAACAAATTGTTTTGAGTACATTTTTGAAAGGCAAATGATTTTAAATTTCAATTTTACATTCTTAAAATAAATCAACTCAGTCATAATATTTAATCATTTTTATATATGGCAAATATGCTTTTATGATATATTTTAGATGTTTCTATTAAAATATAATTCATGTATCATAAAAGTTACCTTTTTAAATTATACAATTTAGTGGTGTTTAGTATATTCACAAAGTTGTGTGTTATGATCTGAACGTTTGAGTCCACCCCAAATCCAAATGTTGAAATCCTTACCCCTAAAGTGATGACATTAGGAAGTGAGGCCTTTGAAAGATGATTAGGGCATGAGAGCAGAGCCATCACGAATGGGATTAGCGTCCTAATAAAAGAGGCCCGGAAGAGCTCCTTTGGCCCTCCCACCATGGGAGGAGATGCTGAATCTGCCAGTGTTGGTCTTGAACTCCCCAGCCTCCAAAACTACAAGAAATAAATTTCTGTTGTATACAAGCTAACCAGTTTATAGTATTTTGTTATAGCAGCCCAAATAGACTAAGACATTGGGCAACCAGCACCGCCAATTAATTCTAGAACACTTTCATCATCCCATTCCTAACATATTTTAGAGATAAGACTATAATTTTCTTTCTTGTAATGTCCTTAATAAGATTTTGATATCAAAGCTATGACAGTCTTATAAAGCCAGCTGGTAGTGTTTCATATATTTGTTTCCTTGTAAGGGTTTATATAAGATTGGCATTATTTCTTCTTTAAAAATAATTCACCAGAAAAGGCATGTGGCCTGGAGTTTATGTTCTTGGGAGGTTTTTTTTTTCCAACCATTTTCCTGTACCATGTAGACTTTTGGCTGAAGTATAACATATATATATATACACACACACACACACACACACACACACACACATACATATATACTTATATGTATATATGTATATATACGTATGCATACGTGTATATATACGTATATACGTGTATATATATACATATATAGGTATATACGTATATGTATACATATATAGGTATATGTATACATATATACACACACTTAATATATGTATACACATATATTATATATATAGTGTGTATATATGCACACATCTTAATCATGCAGTTCAATGGAGTTTTACAAAGTAAATGTATCCATGTAAACGGCACTCAGATTAAGATATAGAACATTATCAGCACCCCAGAAGCCTTCCCGATGCCCTTTCCCAGTTATCTTCCCAAAGTAACCACTATTCTGATTTATAACACTAATAGTTTTGTTGCTTCCTAAATTTTATATTAAAGGAATCAAAAAATAGATACTCTTTTGTGTCCAGCTTCATCTCAATGTTATATTTGGAAGAGTCATTTTTGTTTTTGCAGGAAGGATTGTTGGGTCTTCTTTATTATTATGTTGTATTTCATTGATGATCTTGAGTACCTTTTCACGTTTGTGAAGTGCTATTCCAAACTTTTGCCTATTATTTATTAGTTTGTCTATTGTTTTGTAGAAGTTCTACATTTTCTAATAAATGTAACACAAATATTGTCTTTCAGGCTGTGGCTTTTCTTTTTTCCTTCTTAATGATGTCTTTTGTTTATGAAAGTTCTACATTTTAATAATATTCAATTTATGAGTCTTCTTTTTTCCAGTTACTGCTTTTTCTATTCTACTTAAGCAATTGGGCCAAGTGAGGTGGCTCATGTCTATAATCCCAGCATTTTGGAAGGCCAAGGCAGGAGGATTGCTTGAAGCCAGGAGTTCAAGACCAGCCTGGGCAGCAGAGTGAGACCCTGTCTCTACAAAAAAAATAAATATATAAAATTAGCTGGGCTCAGTGGCACATGCCTGTAGTCCCAGCTACTTGGGAGGCTGAGGTGGGAGGATCCCTTGAGCACAGAGGTTCAAGGCTTCAGTGAGTTATGATGGTGCCACTGCACTCCAGCCTAGGTGACAAAGCCCTGTTTCTTATGGATGGGCAATAGATCTAATATCATCTATTAAAAAGACTATTCCTTGCATAGTGCAATGCGACACCACCATGACCATAAGTCAGGTGACCTTATGAGTGGATCTCATTCCAGAGAGGTTCTGTTTCACTGGTTTATTTGCCATACTATAAGCACTGCATTAAGATTTTAATTACTATAGCATTACATTAAGATTTGATATCTGGTGGCATATATCTCCTAACTATGTGCATCTTCAAGATTTACTTGGTGATTCGTGGCCCTTTGCATTACCATATAAAATTTAGAATCAGCTTGTCAATTTCCACATAAAGAATCCTACTTGAATTTGTATTAAGTTTCTGTTGACTCAGTAGATCAATTTGTGGACAAGTAACAAATTTACAGTTTTGAAGTTTAAATTTATGAATATGATATATCCTCCCATTTTGAAGTCTTCTTTAATTTCTTTTAATAATATTTGTTAATGTACATTATAGAAGTTATGTACCTATTTCATTATCTTTATTCTTACATATTATTTTTAAAATTTCATTCTTTAATTATTTACTTCTTAGATATGCACCTGTTTCATCTCAGCTCCAGCAAATTTGTTAAATTTACTTATAAATTGAATAGTTTACCTGTAGATTCTTTTGAATTTGCTGTGTAATTATGTCATCTATGAATCTGACAAAGTTTTTACATCTTTTCCTTTCTTATGTCTTTTGTTTATTTCTCTTGCTTTATTGCATTGGCTAGAACCTCCAGTACAATATTGAATAGAAGACATGATACAAGGCTTTTAATAGTCATCATAAATCATGATGTATGCTGTAGATTTTTGCATGATATCCTTTATTAGATTAAGGAAACTCCCCTTTCTTTCTAATTACTAAAAGATTTATGAATGTTCTTTCTAATTGATCACTGCATGTATTGAGATTATGTTTCTTTTTCACTCTGTTAATGTAATATATTACATTGATTGATGTTTAAAAGACAAACACTGAATTCCTAGAATAAACCTATGTTGCTTGTGATGTGTTATAGATGATTATCCTATGTATGGGGGGTATGCGTGTGTGTGTGTGCAGGATTGCTCATATTTTTATTGTAACATTGTAACATTGATTTAATATTTAAAATCAGTCAAGGTAAACCTCACTTTGATCATTGTATCATCCTTTGGAAATATTGCTGGATTCAGTTTCATAATATTTTGTTCAGAAAATTTGCATTTATATTCTCAAGAGATCTTGGGTTATAATTTGCTTTTATTTTAATGTCCTTATCAGATTTGGGCATCAAGATTATGTTGGCCTCATAAAATGTGTTAAAAATTATTTATTTTTTCTAGTGTCTGGATCAATTTGTGTAACATTATTTTTCCTTATATGTTTGGAAGAATTCAGCAGTGAAGCAATCTGGACCTGAGGGTTTGTTGTTGTTGTTGTCAGGATTTAATTTCTTTAATAGCTGTAAAACTATTATTTTATATCTTATTGAATTAGTTTGGGTAAGTTATATTTTTCAAGGAATTTACTCATTTTATTTAGATTTCCTAGGTTATCAGCATAATGCTGTTTATTATAGTCTCATATTAGCCTTTGGATGCCTGTAAGTTCTGTAGTGATACCCTTACACTCATTAATTTCTGATATTGGTAATTTCTTTTGCTTCTTTTTCCTTGATTAGTTTTACCGGGGCTTTATCAATTTTACTAAGCTTTTCAGAAAAACAACTTTTAACTTTCTTGTTTTTTCTTTAGTTTATGACTATTTTCTCTTTTATTGATTTCTGCTTTAAGCTTTGTGTATTCCTCCAGTCCTAAATTCTTGATACTAATTAATTTGTTTCCAACTTTTATTTTTCTAATATGTACATTTAACCTATCAATTTTTCTCTAAAACTGTTTTATTTATTTCCAACAATCTTTATATTTTTATTATCATTGTACATAAAAGCTTTCTAATTTCACTTTTAATATCTCCTCTGACCCATAGGCTGTTTAGAAGGGCATTGCTTAATTTCTAAATATTTAGAGATCTTCTAGTTATCATTCTTTCATTAATTTAATCATTTCAGACATGGTTTATTGCCCAGAATATGGACGATTTTGGTAAAATGTTACGTATGCACTTGAAACGAATGTACAGTTATTTTGCTTCATTTTCTAGAAATGTCATTTAGGAAAATGTGGTTTAGAACAGTCTTTTTTTTCCCCTCCACTTGTTCTCTCAGTTATGGAGAAGCATGTGTAAAATATCTGTATTAGTTTCCCAGGGCTGCTGTAACAAATTACCACAAACTTAGTGGCTTCAAAGAAGAGAAATTTACTCTCTTAACAGTTTGGAGGCCAGAAATCCAGTTAAGATGTCAATAGGATTGGTTCCATCTGCAAGCTGTTCTGTGCCTCTCTCCAGGCTTCCTTCCAGTGGCTGCTGGCAATCGTTGATGTTCCTTGGCTTGTAGATGCATCATTTCCTTCTCTGTCTCCATCTTCTCATCGCCTTCTCCTCTGTGTGTGTCCTTTGCTCTTCTGTCTCCTATAAAGACACTGGACATGGATTTAGAGGCCACCCTGGCAATCCAGAATGGTCACAGCTCGAGATCATTAACTTGATTGTATCTACAAAGACTCTCCAAACTGGGTCATATTCACAGGTTTCAGAGATCAGGACACAGATATTTTTTAAGGAGGACAGTGGTTATTCAACCCATTACAATCCCCAACTATGACTATGAATTTGTCTGTCTTTCCTCTTTGTTCTAGCAATTTTTACTTTATGTATTTTAAACATGTTATTAAATGCATGAAATTTTTGGTTTATTCTTTCTGCTGAATTGACTATTTTATCATAATGAAATGTCTCTCTTTACCTCTCATAATACTTCTTACCTTAAAATCTACTTTGCATATTAATACAGCTATATAAGCTTTCTTTATTGTTTTTATATTATATGTGTTTTAAATCTTTTACTTTCAGCCCTTCTTTGTCTTATATTTAAAGCTTGTCTCTTATAAACATCATATAGTAAGGTTTTGTTGTTTTATTCAGTCTTAGTTGTTCATTGGTGTGTTTGGAACATTAAAATTTAATAATACAAATTAAAAATAAATAAATTTAATATAGTTACTGATATAAAGTCTAAGTCTTGGTATTTGTTTCATGTGTTTGTTCCTTTATTCCTCATTTCTCACATTTTTTAATTCATCAAGTATTTTTATTATTCTATTTCCCCAGTAGCTTTTAAGTTATATTCCATTTTTTATTCTTAAATGACTACTCTAGAGATAGACATCCTTGATTTACTATAGTCTGCTAAAATTGTACTTTTACCACTCTCCAAACAACGCAAGTACCGAAACTATTAATAGTTAATTCCATTTATGTCCTCCCCCTCTTTTTGTATTGTTGCCATACGTTTTGCAAAAAGAAAAGCTTCAGCTGAATTAAATTTAAAAGAGTTTAATTGAGCAATGAACGATTCGCAAATCAGGCAGCCTCCCGAGCCAAAGTAAGCGCAGAGACTCCAGCCCAGCTGCGTGGGGGAAGAGGATTTACGGACAGAAAAAGGAAACTGACGTACAGAAAACAGAAGTGAGGTACAGAAACAGCCGATTGGTTATAGCTCAGCGTTTGGCTTATTTGAAGACAGTTCAAACAGTTGGCCACATTTGATTGGCCAAAACTCGGTGATTGGCGTAAGAGTAGTCTGTGGTCTGTTTACATCTTCTCTTGTTATAGTTTGCAGTGTACAGAGAAACCTTTAGGCTGAGCTTAAACTACGTAAGGCTTTAGGCTAAACTTGATTTAACGATTTACATATATTCTATATTTCAAAGACACTGTTGTCTTTATAAAAACAGTATTTATTTATATTTACACCTTAGTGAATTCTTAGAATTTTTATGTTGCCTCAGCATCCATTTAGAATATGTTTAGCTTTCTCATGCCAGAAGCAGGGCTTAGTCACCCTTAATGTCCTTTCTAGTTCTGTACCTCCTCCCAATTTTTCAACGTGGTCGAGCCAGATATCTGCCTTATACAACTGCCTCCTGGTGACCACCTCTCTATGGGACAGCTAGATAAAACCTACTTGACTAGCGTCCCTGCCCTCTGTGCCCTGCATGGACTTCGCAGATATGCTGCCGTGACCACCTCTCAGTCGCAGCATGACTGCCTGGAACATGTGCCTGCTTTCTTTAAACTCACCAATTAGAACTCCCCATGGGAGATACCTTGGCTTGTAGATGCAAGATGCTGGGTCATACTCTGGTCCCCAATAAAGGCATTGGCTGATGGGTCCCTTTCTCTCTCTCTGTCTCCTCGCACTGACCAACCTCTGTGTGATCTTCAGGCGTGCCATACCCCCAGTCCGTAATAAAATCTTTACTTCCATCTTGTGTTTCTTGTAATGACTGAAGAGGTTTTCTCTATCATAAAGATCCTAAATGAAAACATACCCGCATATGAGCTCTTTCTGGTGTGTTTCCTTCTTATTGCAATTCTGTCAATTCTATATGAAACTATTTTCCTTCAGCCTGAAAAAGTCTCTTTGGCATTTTTGTATTGTAGAGCTTCTGACAACAAATTCTTTAAACATTTTTCTAATTGTGGTTCCTCTGAAGGTTATTGTCCATGTTTCCTGGCTGCTTTTAAAATGGATTACACTTTAAAACAGATTTTTTACAATATTATTGTGTTGTGTCTAGGTAAGAATTTCTTTGTATTGCTTGGGTTTCCACAGTTTTTTTTGTTTTGTTTTTTGTTTTTTTTGACAGAATTTCACTCTTATCACCTGGGCTGGAGTGCAGTGGTGCGATATCTCGGCTCACTGCAACCTCCGCCTCCGGGGTTCAAGTTATCCTCCCACTTCAGCCTTCCAAGTAGCTGCAATTACAGGCCTGTGCCTCCATGCCTGGCTAATTTTTACCCTTTTAGTAGAGATGGGTTTTCACCATGTTGACCAGGCTGGTCTCAAACTCCTGACAAGAGGTGATCTGCCCACCTCGGCCTCCCAAACTGCTGGGATTACAGGCATGAGCCACCGTGCCAGGCCTGTATAGCCTTTTGAACCTGTGATTTAATGATGTCTTGCATCAGTCTTGGAAAATTCTCAGTTATTAATTCTTCAAATGTTGTTTATGCTCAGTTCTCTCTCTCTTCTCATCGAGGGACTTCAGTTAAACATGCTAGGCTTTATTCTTCTATGTATTTAGTCTGTATTTTTTAATCTTTTTATATATTGGTGCTTGGTTTTGAGTATTTTCTTCTGTCCTAGCTTCCAGTTCATTGATTTTCTTTCAGAGTCTAACCTGCTATTAATCTCACACAAATTCTTAATTTCAGCAATCATATTTTACTTTTACAATTCTAGACTTTTTATTTTCCAAATCTGCCCTCTTCCTTTTTTTTTTTTTTTTGAGACAGGGTCTCACTTTGTTGCCCAGGTTGGAGCACAGTAGCATAATCATAGCTCACTGCAGCCTCAACCTTCACAGGCTCAAGCAATTCTCCCACCTCAGCCACCTGAGTAGCTAGGAATGCAGGTGTGCACCACCACACCTACACATCTGGATTATATATATATATATATATATATATATATATGTATATATACTTTTTTTTTTGTCGAGACAGGGTTTCGCCATGTTGCCCAGGCTGGTCTCAAACTCCTGAGCTCAAACGATCCACTCTCCTCAGCCTCCCATAGTGTTAGAATTACAGGCGTGAGCCACCACATCCCACCCTGTTCTTTTTAATAGTTTCTAGTTCTTACAAGTTTCAATTATACCCTTGAACAGGTCTGTAGTTCTAATGGGTCAGTTTCTGTCATCAGTAATTGTGTGTGTTATTTTATCTCTCCAAATATCTGGTTATCTTTGATTGTGTATCAGGAATTCTATTTGAAAACTGTGTCTGTAGAAATAATTTCAAGGCCTTAGATAACCCATCTTCTTCCAGATGGAATTTTTGTCGTTGTTTCTGCAGGCATCTGGGGACATTAGCAATCTAGGACCACTCTAATTCAGTCTCAGGAACTGTGATTTTCCGGGGCCACCCACAGTACCAGTACTTGAAGTACTAGTTCCAGTCTCTGAGACAGCAGATTTATTTTCAGTTAACCCTGATTACCAGGGCCTAGTTCTTGTGGCCTCAGAACACATCAGAAGGTATTACCAGGCCTTCCATTTGGGGCAGGCCCTGAACTTGCATTGTTGTCCCTTAACTTCATGAGAAAATCAAAAGTCTGTTCAGCCTCTCAGTTGCCCTGTCCTGATTCAGCTGCCCATTCCCAAACAATAAGCAGCCCAGTGGCTAAGCCCAAATACCCAGCTCTCAACTGGATTCTCATCTTCTCCTAGATCATGGCCCAGGAATGCTTCACTAGTTTGTTAGCTTTCGGATGCCTTAACAGATAAATATTTTTAATTCTCCAGTATTTCTAGCCTTTCTTGAGGGTGGATGGTTGGAGCAATATTTTATTTGAACTGTTGAGATTACTATTACTAGAAGCAGAGCCTGAAAAATTTTTATTTTTAATTTTAATTCATTCATTTCTAAATTTATCCAATTAAATTCACTCAGTTTTAATTTCAAGTGTTTTGGGATTTGGGTTGAAGAAATTGTGTTCTAGTTTATAGCAACACAGTATACTATGTACTACTGCTATATTTTAAAATGTATTTAGGGGTTTTTGTGGACTAATATATGATCACTTTTACACAGATATCATCTTATGATATCAAACTTAGATTTGATGAGATGAGTTGGTAAGCTTCATATCTTTTATATGTTGTGAAACCTTGAAATTACATTTGGAAGTATATTTTTGAATGAATTTTGGTAATTTGTATTTCCATTTATATCATTTAGATTTTCAAAATATTTAACCCCCTGTAGTCTACAGTTTTATAAATATTCTCATATACATAAAAATATGTTTAAATTCTTTTTCCTACGGTGTATATTTGTGTTTTCTCTCATCCCTTATACTTTATCTTTTAGCAAATGTTTTTGTATTTTATTTTTCTAAAAAAGCTAACCTTGGTTAATAACAAAAATGGAAATTAAGAAAGCAAATGGAAAAGAGTAGGAGAAAACTGTATAAATACTATAACACTATGATCAAAGAGCTATTTAAAATGAAAAGAATGTGGATTGAGTTAATACATGCATGCAAATACTATAGGAAATCATATCAGTAAGAAAGGCAGGACACATCGTATTATGCCCATTGAAGCTACAACTTTATAAAAATGTACCTATGTGTTAGCAAAGATTAAAAGCAAATAATGAATGTAAAAATAGCTATAGTTTAGTGACTCATGAGATTTCTGTCATTCATTATTTAAACTGACTGTTATTTATCCTGCTCTTCCTTTTTCCAGGAATTCCTTGTGGGCTACCCCCCACCATCGCCAATGGAGATTTCATTAGCACCAACAGAGAGAATTTTCACTATGGATCAGTGGTGACCTACCGCTGCAATCCTGGAAGCGGAGGGAGAAAGGTGTTTGAGCTTGTGGGTGAGCCCTCCATATACTGCACCAGCAATGACGATCAAGTGGGCATCTGGAGCGGCCCGGCCCCTCAGTGCATTATACCTAACAAATGCATGCCTCCAAATGTGGAAAATGGAATATTGGTATCTGACAACAGAAGCTTATTTTCCTTAAATGAAGTTGTGGAGTTTAGGTGTCAGCCTGGCTTTGTCATGAAAGGACCCCCCCTTGTGAAGTGCCAGGCCCTGAACAAATGGGAGCCGGAGCTACCAAGCTGCTCCAGGGGTGAGTCTGCCTGAGGCCTAGAAGGGCCCTGCCAGTGACATGCGTTGCTGTTGGATCAGGAGATTAGTATTTGTTCAGGGGGAGGGATTTGTGCTGAGCAGGGTCGAGGAGCAAATTTTCTAAGTAGTGAACATGAAATTCAGAAGGTGTGTGTACATGCACATGTGCTGAAATTGAGAAGCAAAGCTCAACCTGGGCAAGGGATATGATGTTTCTTTGGGGTTCTTATAAACAGATCTATCAATTACCTTTGAGTATAATAATGGTTGATACAAAATGAGTGATTCCTCTGGCCGGGCACTATAATACAGGCTATGTGTGAATTTTAATCCTTAAAACAAAGTTATTAGGTAGTTACCAGTTGTTCTATGTTTGTCTGTTTTGTTTTACTTGAGATACTGTCTTGATCTGTCACTCACGTTGAACTGCTGTGGTGCCATCATGACTTACTTCAACCTCCGCCTCCCTGGCTCAAGCAAGTCTCCTGCCTGAGCCTCCCAAGTAGCTGGGAATATAGGTGCATGCCACCATGCCTGGATAAGTTTTTTATATTTTTTTTGTAGGGATAGAGTCTCACCATGTTGCCCAGGCTGGTCTTGAACTCCTCAGCTCAAGCAATTCACCCACCTTGGCCTCCCAAAGTGCTGGGATTATAGGCATGAGCCATCGTGCCCGGCCTCTATGTTTTACAGAGAATATGTGCCTTAGACACATCAGATAACTTTCTGAGACACTAACTTGCAGACAAAACTGGATTGCAAGTCCACCTCACTCCAGAGCCTTGGCTTTGCTAATCAGCATTCAGTCATGAAATCAAAACTTACTCTAGATACTTTCAAGGAGGGAGGGATTTCATGCAGGTTGTATTAGTCTGTTCTCACATTCCTATAAAAAACTACTTGAGCCTGGGTAATTTATAAAGAAAAGATGCTTAATTGACTCAGAGTTCTGTAGGCTGTACAGGAGGCATGGCTAGGGACCCCTCAGGAGAGTTACAATCATGGTGGAAGGTAAAGCGGAAGCACGCATATCTTCATATGCTTGGCAGGAGAGAGAGAGAGAGCAAGGCAGAGGTGCTACACACTTTGGAACAAGCAGATCTCGAGAGAACTCTATCACAAGACAGCACTAGGGTGATGGTGCTCAATCATTAGAAACCACCTCCATGATCCAGTCACCTCCCACCAGGCTCCTTCTCCAACACTGGGAATTACCATTTGACATGAGATTTGGGAGGGGACATAGAGCCAAACCATATAGCAGCTAATAGGTCACAAAAATGTTAGAAGGGCAGGAAAAGCAATAGGACAAAGGCAAAGTTACGAGAGATCAGGGAGCTGCTGTGGCTCCCAGTCTACAGCACAGGAGCCTGGACTGATGGTGAAATGGCCAGCCCCTCCCACTGAGCAGGCAGCTCCCTGTAAGCTGCTAATACTGCAGGAGACACCACTGCTGCCAGAATGCAGCTGATATTGCTGGAGCCAAAGTCATTGGCATCGTTACAATTGAAGCTGTAGCTACTCACTGAAGCCATCTATACTGCCACTGCCTGAGCCACTTCTGGAAGTAGAACAGATTCTGCCATCATCCTGCTTTTTAATTTGGTATATATGCCTCCAACTGGCAGAACCTAACCAGAGCCCAGCTATCAAGGAAGATGAACAATTGTAGTTTTAAGGCTTCCTTTGCTAGCTGTCAAAAGACAGTGCAGAAGTGTGAGGCTGGGGGCCAACAGAAATTTAACCAGCACAGCACCTCAATATTACATCACCAGGCATTGATTAGTCAAGGGAAACACTGGGTGATGAGCCCTGAAAATGGACATTACAGCATCAGAGTATTTACAAACTCCCTAAAGAAGTCATTTTTCTATTCCAATCTCCCATTTGATGCTTGAGAAAGCTGAAGTCCAGAAAAGGGAACTGATCTGCTCAAAGACAAACCGAAATTATTTTTTCCATTTTATAACAGTTTTATGTAATTTAGTTGAGATCCAAATGTGTTCTGATTTCCTGAGTTCCAATCAACTATATTAAGAGAGAGCCAGCGCTGCCCTTACAATATGTTGCGTAAATATACACTCTCATCATGGTGACAGTAGGTCTTTCAGATTTTGTTCGACAGTTTCCCACCTTCTCACTGAAGTGAAATGAATGACTAGGCAGCACCTTGCTACATAGCATGAGGAGAGGAGACCCATAGTTCTTTACCATCCTATGTCAGGTGGCCGCTGAGAGAAGACTTGAAAGGAGATGAGCATAGATGTATGGACGCTCTTTGTTGCACCAGTGTGATAGGTGATGGAGGGACCTATTAGATGAGACATGGGCAGGGGCACTCCTTTATTGCCTAAAATGCAAGACTAAATTGGTGATGCCTTTCTAGAAAGGAAGTATGAAGATACAAAAATCCATCATCCCTCCCAATTTTGTACTGGGTGAACAGTAATTGGAAGCATTCTGGAAGGAACTGTCCATTGTGAAATCTTAGTTGCGTACTTTAGATGAAAAACAATCAATTGGGGATACCTCTGTTTTAGTCACAGTTGTGCCATGTGTCAGTTCTATGAGTGATGGCAAGACATCTTCCTTGCCCTGTGTATTTAGTTTATCAATGTAATAAGGCTGTTATTCTAACTTTATTATTATATATAGATTCGTAATTATTATTCCCTTGGCCAGTTTAACATTGAGAAAAAAGTTGTTTTCACACAATTAGCTGTACTTTGTTTCTCTCTCCCCAGTATGTCAGCCACCTCCAGATGTCCTGCATGCTGAGCGTACCCAAAGGGACAAGGACAACTTTTCACCCGGGCAGGAAGTGTTCTACAGCTGTGAGCCCGGCTACGACCTCAGAGGGGCTGCATCTCTGCGCTGCACACCCCAGGGAGACTGGAGCCCTGCAACCCCCACATGTGAAGGTGACTAGACTCTTATCTGGCTTGATATTTTTAGCTTGCGTCTTTATTCTCCACATGCCAGTGATTTCTGTTCATTTTTCTTTATCTCCAGTGAAATCCTGTGATGGCTTCATGGGCCAACTTCTTAATGGCCGTGTGCTATTTCCAGTAAATCTCCAGCTTGGAGCAAAAGTGGATTTTGTTTGTGATGAAGGGTGAGTATGAGCTTGCCTGACCTGCTGGACATTGAAATTGGGGTTGGGAATCAGTCTAAAAAGGGGAGATTTGGTGTGGCTTAAAAGAAAGACACACACACACACACACACACATTCAGAGAGATGAACTTTCAAAGTACACACAGGAAGAAAGGAAAGAAACATATAGAACTAATAACATGAGATATGAAGAGGAAACTGGAACATATATTAACTGGCAAGTTCAAAGGCAAGTATAACTACTGGTTATGAATATATAGGTAACACATTAAGCAAAAAATATCAGCCAGAAACGGTGGCTCACGCCTGTAATCCTAGCACCTTTGGGAGGTTGAGGCGGGCAGATCACCTCAGGTCAGGAGTTGGAGACCAGCCTGGACAACATGATGAAACCCTGTCTCTACTAAAAATACAAAAGTTAGCTGGGTGTGGTGGCATGTGCCTGTAATCCCAGCTATTCCGGAGGCTGAGGCACCAGAATTACTTGAACCTGGGAGGCGGAGTTTGCAGTCAGCCGAGATGGCACCATTGCACTCCAGCGTGGACAATAAGAGTGAAACTCCATCTCAGGAAAAAAAATCATATTTTACAAGCAAAAAGGAATATGAGTAATTTAGAGAGTCCCAGAAAAAAACTGGAAGTAACAAAAGCTTATTATAAAAAGCTAGGATCATTTATGAATCATTTCACTAAATTCTTTAAATCGTCAACAGTGAAATTTGTAATAGGACTGAAAATGGAAAAATCAGCATTTTTAAAAAAAATCCAGCCATATATCATCTAGTTAGTCATGGGCTCTGGGCTCTGAGCTGGGGTCCTGATGGCTGCTGTTAATATTTCCAGCAAGCTCATTACCTTATGTCCACCTAGTGCTCTTCGCAGGGTGCACATCTCTACACGGGAGCTGACCAGCATGGGCAACAAAGCACCTGATCCCAAAATGTAACACAGAATCTTGGCAGCCTCCAAATGCCAGCACCCAGTAAGAGTTAGGAGGGCATCGGGGTCCAGCAGACATTGAGAATTTTTGACAATTGCATGCAAAAAATAAGTCCTCTCTTCTTTCCTTTTTCCCCTAGAATATTCACGCTTACTCTTCAGCAGCCCAAACTGCCCTTTTGAGCCTTCTTCACGCCATCACAGATGTGGAGATGAAAGGACAATCTGTTCTCTCGCCAACTATTTCCCACTTTTCCACTCCAAACTGGGAGCTGTTTTACTTGCTGTTCCAGGGTCAGAGTTAGGAAGGCATTACATTAGAAGACTGGGTTTCTAATAACAACAATGAGTGATTTATCAGGTTATCGTGGAGTAATCAGTGAAACTCCAAGCCTGGGTCCTGGGTCAAGGGGATGGCGCCTATGTCATGACCACCTTTTTCAATTCAAGCAGGACTATCATGTGACCAAGCTACTGCATTTTGCCATTCTATATTGTTCCCTTCTGGAGGCTGTGATTTTTCCAGAATAAGGTAGCCTGTGCAACTCTGCCACCTGCTGGCCTAAGGTCCTAATAATCCTGAAATTGGGGCTGGGCCTTAGATTGTGAACTAAGGGTTCTCTTGGCTGAAACAGCTCACACTATTCACTCCTATTTTCTTCTTTAGATTTCAATTAAAAGGCAGCTCTGCTAGTTACTGTGTCTTGGCTGGAATGGAAAGCCTTTGGAATAGCAGTGTTCCAGTGTGTGAACGTGAGTAGCAGGAGTAACATTTCAGGCCAGTCTCTCCCCTTCATGTGTTCAGTATTTGACCCATGACCTCCCCTAATGTGGTTCTTCAATTTTCTAGTCTGAATTATTGATTTGAAAATTGCTTATTTTAATAATGTTTGGTTGTGAATCAAATGTATACATCACCTGTCTTTGGAACCATCTGATCTGTCTCTGTCCTTCTGTATTCTGTGTTCTAGTGCGATAAATCCTATGGTAGCGTGCTTCTAGGTCAGGAGAGATTAGATAATGTGAAGCCTTAGCAATTTGCTTTCTTTCTCTCTTTCTTTTCTTTCTTTTTTCTCTTCCTTCCTTTCTTCAGTTCTTTCTTCCCTTCTTCTCTTTCTCTCCCCTTTCTTCCTTCCTTCCTCCTTCTTTCTTTTCCATTTTGTTCTTCCATCAGGTGCAGTCTACAATTTTTGTATATATTTGATAATACACAAATATTAAACATGCCTTTATTTAATCAATATTTATTGATCACATACTTTGTGCCTGATGTTCATCTAGCCACTGGAGTTATATCAATGAACAAGATGGATGAATTCCCTGTCCCCATGTTGTTTCTACTCATTTGGGGAAAGGGACAAGAAAAAAAATAAATACGATGCTATGAAGATAGTAGAGCAAAGCATTTAGGCATGAGGGAAAAGTGAGGAGCAACATTAGACAAGGCGAGCAGTTTGAGACTCCTTAAATTCTCAAAACATGTACCTAAATAATTTATGCTGAGAGATTCATAAATAATGTCATTTTAAAAAATTTATTATACTTTTAAGTTCTAGGGTACATGTGCACAACGTGCAGGTTTGTTACATATGTATACATGTGCCATGTTGGTGTGCTGCACCCATTAACTCGTCATTTACATTAGGTATATCTCCTAATGCTATCCCTCCGCGCTTCCCCCACCCCACAACAGGCCCCGGTGTGTGATGTTCCCCTTTTTGTGTCCAGGTGTTCTCACTATTCAATTCCCACCTATGAGTGAGAACATGCAGTGTTTGGTTTTTTGTCCTTGTGATAGTTTGCTGAGAATGATGGTTTCCAATTTCATCCATGTCCCTAAAAAGGACATGAACTCATCATTTTTTATGGCTGCACAGTATTCCATGGTGTATATGTGCCACATTTTCTTAATCCAGTCTATCATTGATGGACATTTGGGTTGGTTCCAAGTCTTTGCTATTGTGAATAATGCAGCAATAAACATATGTGTGCATGTGTCTTTATAGCAGCATGATTTATAATCCTTTGGGTATATACCCAGTAATGGGATGGCTGGGTCAAATGGTATTTCTAGTTCTGGATCCCTGAGGAATCACCACACTGTCTTCCACAACGGTTGAACTAGGTTACAGTCCCACCAACAGTGTAAAAATATTCCTATTTCTCCACATCTTCTCCAGCACCTGTTGTTTCCTGACTTTTTAATGATAGCCATTCTAACTGGTGTGAGATGGTATCTCATTGTGGTTTTGATTTGCATTTCTCTGATGGCCAGTGATGATGAGCATTTTTTCATGTGTCTGTTAGCTGCATAAATGTCTTTTGAGAAGTGTCTGTTCGTATCCTTCGCCCACTTTTTGATGGGGTTGTTTTTTTCTTGTAAATTTGTTTGAGTTCATTGTAGATTCTGGATATTAGCCCTTTGTCAGATGAGTAGATTGCAAAAATGTTCTCCCATTCTGTAGGTTGCCTGTTCACTCTGATGGTAGTTTCTTTTGCCATGCAGAAGCTCTTTAGTTTAATTAGATCCCCTTTGTCAATTTTGGCTTTTGCTGCCATTGCTTTTGGTGTTTTAGACATGAAGTCCTTGCCCATGCCTGTGTCCTGAATGGTATTGCCTATGTTTTCTTCTAGGATTTTTATGGTTTTAGGTCTAACATTTAAGTCTTTAATCCATCTTGAATTAATTTTTGTATACAGTGTAAGGAAGGGATCCAGTCTCAGCTTTCTACATATGGCTAGCCAGTTTTCCCAGTACCATTTATTAAATAGGGAATCCTTTCCCCATTTCTTGTTTTTGTCAGGTTTGTCAAAGATCAGATGGTTGTAGATGTGTAGTATTATTTCTGAGGGCTCTGTTCTGTTGCATTGGTCTATATCTCTGTTTTGGTACCAGTACCATGCTGTTTTGGTTACTGTAGCCTTGTAGTATAGTTTGAAGTCAGGTAGTTTGATGCCTCCAGTTTGTTCTTTTGGCTTAGGATCGACTTGGCAATGCAGGCTTTTTAAATAATGTCATTTTTTAAAAATGAGCCCCATATGTTCAATAATCAGTAGACTACTGATTTCTCCTAGTCTCCCCATTTATAATTTCCCCAATAGAAGATAGAACTTTGCTTCATTTCTTGATTCTAATGATTGGGAAACGTGTTTCTTTAGAAAACCATGAAATTTTACTAAAATGTTTATGTTGTTAGAAATATACTTGGACATCTTACAGTGCTTTTTAGAGTAAAATTTTGGAAGAACATAACTTATATAGAGATTCTTGCTGTCTAAGAAATTCAGTGCTCCTTGAAGCAGCATGACAAATTTCTGTTTTACCATCATGAATGAAACCTCCTTGATTGGACTACTCAAGCTTTCTCTTATTTTTCATAACTGTTGCTAGTTAAAGTAGCTTCTTCCAAATTCCAGTTCTAATGAAAAATGCCAATTAGAAATGAGGAAGAAACTGTTCTAAAAAAATCAGCAGATGCTAGAAAGGAGAAACAACTTGAAACCTGACCCAGAAAGTTAAAAGAGAAAATAAATCATCAACAGACCTAGACGTTTTCAAAAGCAAAGCCATCTGAATCCATTTGGAGTTTTTTATAATGCCCTGAATATGTTTCAATTCACTGTGACAGGGCTATTGTTATCACTGAGATTGATGATCAATATCAATAAGTAATCAGCGAAAGGTTTCACCTATTTAAGATGATTAGCACACATATATACATTTGAGAAATATTTCCTAAGAATGTAGGCTCCTTCCTCAGCACTGTGTCCCCAGGATCCTGATGAGTGGCTGACACAGGACAAGTGCTTAATTAATATATATTGACTAAATGAATGAGCAACCCTTCAAAATGGCTATTTTTCTTTTTCAAATGTTTTGCTACTTCATTAAAGTTGTAAAGTTTCCATTGTCCAGGAACCATTACTATCCGGAAGATTCAGGATAGACAAATCTCTTTTGTACTTTGCAATACACTTTCACTGACATCTCATTTAATCCAACTCTTCAAAGTCCCAATGTCTACTGTCATCTCCTTAGCATATTTTCAGCAACACCAATCATAGCACCCTGTAATTGCAGAATACCTCTGGTGAAACTCCTGAATGAAACTTAGAGCTTTTGCGTTTTTTCTAGAAATCTTTTGTCCAAGTCCTCCAGTTATTCCTAACGGGAGACACACAGGAAAACCTCTGGAAGTCTTTCCCTTTGGAAAAGCAGTAAATTACACATGCGACCCCCACCCAGACAGAGGGATGACCTTCGACCTCATTGGAGAGAGCACCATCCGCTGCACAAGTGACCCTCAAGGGAATGGGGTTTGGAGCAGCCCTGCCCCTCGCTGTGGAATTCTGGGTTAGTGCTCATTTCCCCACATCCCAAATGGGTTCAGAATATCTAACCCAGGCCCTCCATATTTCCATAATTACAATGTGGTATTTATTTGTGCATTTGCCACAATGGAATGCCAAACCAATGATAGATGGTTCTAAGGTAGGTCAACACATAAGATCTTGATGACCTTTGCAGATGGAGGGACTGATGAAAAAAGAGGGAGGCGGTGAGTAGTGGGAAAGTCCTTCATTAGAAGCATATGAATTAAAAACACATGCCTGTGAATCTCCTTATTGAAATGTTTGGTTTAGAAATCTGACCTAGAAAATCGGTGGCTCCTTCTGCCAGGAAATGTCTTGAGTTCCCGCCCATGCTTGACAGCCTCTCATTGGAGTTTTGATGACTTGAAGTACAAGGAAACCATATACGAAAGGTGGAACCTGGGCAGAAAAACTCTTTCTGGCTTCCTAAAAATGTGAAAAATTAAATTGGAGCTATCTTTACATTAAATTATATGAGCATTAGCTGAGCGTGGTGGCAATTGCCTGTGGTCCCAGCTACTCGAGAGGCTGAGATGGGAGTATCCCTTAAGCCTGGGAGGCAGAGGTTGCAGTGAGCCAAGATTGTGCCACTGCACTCCAGCCTGGGTGACAGAGCGAGACCCTATCTCAAAAACAATAAAAATAGGCATTAGGAGGCCAAGGCTGGTGGATCACTAGAGGTCAGGAGTTCCAGACCAGCCTGCAAACACAGTGAAACTCCAACTCTACTAAAAATAGAAAAAAAAATTAAAAATAAAAATAAATTATATGAGTAGAAAGACCAGATAGCAGGCTAGTCTTCCAGATAATATACTTCCTTATAAGCCTATGCTAATGGAACTTTCCTTTCAATTTTACAGGGAAGTTTTTTTTTTTCATAACTAAAATTTTCTTTTCTTCTGGCATCAAATCTACCAAGGAAGAGAAAAGAGGAAACACATTGGGTATCTTTTTATTAACTCAAATATTCTTGATTTCTTGGTCTCTAGGTCACTGTCAAGCCCCAGATCATTTTCTGTTTGCCAAGTTGAAAACACAAACCAATGCATCTGACTTTCCCATTGGGACATCTTTAAAGTACAAATGCCGTCCTGAGTACTACGGGAGGCCATTTTCTATCACATGTCTAGATAACCTGGTCTGGTCAAGTCCCAAAGATGTCTGTAAACGTGCGTAAACTTGCGTTGGATCTTTCCCATGTCTGCAAAAGCTTCTTATGGAATTATTTCAAATGTGGGATATGAGAAACCTTTTCTGAAAAGTGTTCGGATAGATGGATGTAAGAGTTTTTCTTGTAGGTCATCCTTGATTGTTGCTTAAAATGTTAACTTCATGAGAATGTTTCAAGAAATAGTTGTAGAGAAAATCTTCATTCCCTATGGGAAAGAAAATAATAAATGACTAGATCAGGAAAAAAATGGTGTAGGAAGACAAATTCTGTTTGAATAACTAGGTGGGAAGAAATCCTTTGCAAACTTTAAAATATATTTATAGTAAATAATGCCATAAATGACCTTTACATTTTGATAAGGGATGCAAGGTCTCTACACAGATCGAAATCTAGATCTAGATAGATCTGGAGGGAAGGTCTTTTTGAAAGTGGGGCTTAGTAGGTGGCTGATCCTCAGCACTCTGATGAGTTTTCTCAAGGTGCCAAAATCTGTGGAACCATCAGAACTGCGTGTTTTCTTCAGGAAGCTACATGCAGGTTGAGACCTTACGTACTGAAGAGAGTTCAGATTACTCTACCTGGCTCCAAAATACCTTCTTTCCCACAGGTAAATCATGTAAAACTCCTCCAGATCCAGTGAATGGCATGGTGCATGTGATCACAGACATCCAGGTTGGATCCAGAATCAACTATTCTTGTACTACAGGGTGAGTTGGCAGCAACATCTCTTGGTTTAAGAGTTCCAGCACAGCCATAGTACTTTCTAGCCACATCTCAGCAAGGAAACTAGGCTATTGCCACCTGCTCTTAAGAGGCTTGAACACAGGTGTTAACTCCTGATTGAAATGAACAAAGATAGGAGAAGATTAGGGGAAAAATCTGTATCCTTGCTGGAAACCAGGGCAGTGTACATATAAAGAGTATGCTGTTCACTGGATGGGAAGGAAAAAAAATTAGAAGTGTAGTAGTCAAAGCACACAAACAACCCTAACCCAGAGTAGACATTGCTGGAAGAAAGGGAAGACCATGTAGCAGCTGTGTGAGAGAATGAATCTTAATGATAACAGCATGATCCCTTGCTAGGGCTGCCATCAAAAAGTACAGGCCTTCCTCGTTTTATTGTACTTCGCAGATGTTATGCTTTTTACAAATTGAACACTTGTGGGAACGCTGTGTAAGCATGTTCATCGGCATCATTTATCCAACAGCGTGTGTTGACTTCGTGTCTCTGTGTAGCATTTTGATTATTCTCACCATATCCCAGATGTTTTCATTATTATCATGTCTGTGATAGTGATCTGTCATCAGTGATCTTTGATGTTACTATTGTCATTGTTTGGGGTCCCTATGAACTGCACCCATATAAGACAGAAAACTTAATCAATAAATGTGCGTGCTTTGACTGCTCCATGGACTAGACATTCCCCTTCTGTCTCCCTCTTTTCAGGACTCCCTAATCCCTGAGACACAATAATACTAAAATGAGTCCAATTAATAACCCTACACTGGCCTTTAAGTGTTGATATGAAAGGGGGAGTCATGCATCTCTTACTTTAAATCAAAAGCTAGAGATGATTAAACTTACTGAGGAAGATATGTTGAAAGCCACGATAGGCCAAAAGCCATTCCTTGTGTGCCAAGCAGCTAGCAAGTTGTAAAGGCAAAGCAAAAATACTTGAAGGAAAAATAAAGTGCTATTCCAGTGAACACATGAATGATAAGAAGGTAAAACAGCCTTATTGCTGATACGGAAGAAGTTTTAATGGTCTAGATACAAGATCAACCTAGAAACATTTCCTGAAGCCAAAGCGTAATCCTGAGCAAGGCCCTAACTCTCTTCAATTCTGTGAAGGCTGACAGAGATGAGGAAGCTGCAGAAAAAAAGCTGGAAGCTAGCAGAATTTAGTTCCTGAGGTTTAAGGAAAGAAGCCCTCTCTATAACATAAAGGTCCAAGGTGAAGCAGCCAGTGCTCATATAGAAGTTGCAGCAAGTTATCTAGAAGATCTAGCTAAGATCACTGATGAAGGTGTTACACTAAATAACAGACTTTCCATGTAGACAAAACAGCCATCTATTGGACTTTCATAGCTAGAGAGGAGAAGCCAATACCTGGGTTCAAATCTTCAAAGGACGGGCTGATTTTTAGGAGCTAATGCCGCTGGTGACTTTGAGCTGAAGCCAATGCTCACTGACCATTCTAAAAATCCTGGGGCCCTTAAGCATTACATTAAATGTACCTTGCCTAGGTCTATAAATGGAAGAACAAAGCCTGATGACAGAGGTATGTTTGCAGCATGGTTTACTGAATATTTTAAGCCCACTGTTGAAATCTAGTGCTCAGAAAAACAGATTCCTTTCAAAATATTACTGCTCATTGACATTGCACCTAATCAGCCAAGAGCTTTAACGGAGACGAACATGGAGATGAATGGAGTTTTCCTGCCTGCTAACAACAGCAGCCATTCTGCAGCCCATGGCTGAAGGAGTAATTTTGACTTTCAAGTTCCACTATTTAAGAAATACATTTTGTAAGGTGAGTCCCCACAGACAGTAATTCCTCTGATGGATCTGAACAAAATAAGTTGAAAACTGCTGGAAAGAATTCATCATTCTACATACCATTAAGAACATTCGTGATTCATGGGAAGAGCTTAAAATATCAACATTAATAGGAGTTTGGTAGAAGTTAATTCCAACCCTCATGGCTGACTTTGAGAGGTTCAAGACTTCAGCGGAGGAAATAACTGCAGATGTGGTGAAAATAGCAAGAGAACTACAATTAGAAGTGGAGCCTGAAGATGTGACTGAATTGCTACAACTTCATGATCAAACTTGAACAGATGAGGAGTTGCTTCTCATGAATCAGCAGAGAAAGTGTTTTTTTTGAGGTGGAGTGTCTTCCTGGTGATGATGACATGAGCATTGTGAAAATGACCACAAAGGATACAGAATATTACAAAAACTTAGGTGATAAAGCAGCAGCAGTATCTGGGAGGATTAACTCCAATTTTGAAAGCAGTTCAGAGGGTAAAATGTTATCAAACAGCATTGCATGCTAGAAAAATCTTTTGTGAAAGGAAGAGTCAATCAATACAGCAATTTTATTGCTGTCTCAGCTTAAGAAATTGCCACAGCCACCCCAGCCTTCAGCAACCACCACCCTGATCAGTCAGCAGCCATCAACCTTGAGGCAAGACCCTCCACCAACAAAAAGATTACAAATTATTGAAGGTCAGATAATCTTTAGTATTTTTTATCAATAAACCTTTTTTTAAAGTATGACTTTGTTTAGACATAATGCTATTTCACACTTAATAGACTACCGTATAGTATAAACACAACTTTTAGACTCACTGAGAAATCAAAAAATTCATCTGACTCATTTGTTGTGATATGTGTTTTATTGTGGTGGTCTGGAACTGAACCTGCAATATCTTTGAGGAATGTCTGTAACGCGAAGTGGGTGGCTTAATACAACAGAAGTTTCTGGAGTTCCATTCTAGAGACTGGAAATCCAAAATCAAGGTTTTGGGAGGGCCACGCTCCCTCTGAATCCTGTAGGGAAGGATCCTTCATTGCATCTTCCAGCTTCTGGAGCCATAGGCCTTCCTTGGCATGTGGCAGCAGGACTCCAATTTCTGTCTCTGTCCTCATATGGCCATCTTCCCTCTGGGTCTGTGTCCTCATATGCTGTTCTCTCTGTGCATGTCTGTTTCCAAAGTTTTCCCTTTTAATAAGGACACCAGTCACACTGGATTAGGGCCTACCTTCATGACCTCACCTTAACTTGATTGCATCTGCAAAGATTGTATTTCCAAATAAGATCACATGCACAGGGACTGGAGGTTAAGACTTCAGCATACTTGGGGGAGACACAATTCAACCTATAACAGAGCCCCTTTGAAAATGTCAGGCATCAGGTGCTCACAGCACACGGTCCAGCTGTTGGTGCTCACCCTTGCTCAGCACACAGTGGAGGCTCTGCCTCAATCTCATTCTTCATGGGAACAGCTAAGCCAGGTAGCGAATACGGGTTACGTTCGTGCCACCACAACAGACACTGAAAGGAAGTTTGTGGTGTCCAGCACATTTGCCAGCATAGGCCTCACAGACCACAGCACCTAGAATCTGACAAAAATTAGAATAAATCTGATGTCTCCTTTTCTCTCTTTTTTTAAAGCATTTTTAAATACAATTGGTAAATTTCCTGACTGTACCCTCCTCATCTTGCATTGCTGAATAAGTGAGGAACCGCTCTATGGCATGAAGCAGAACACCATTGAGCTTATGAGAAGAAACAGGAAATACATGTAAAAGAGACCAGTCTGAAAAATCAGGAGAAATTTTACAAAAGAGATTTACTGCCAAGAAACCAGGGAAACTTTCAGAACACTCTCCTTTTCATATTTGTAACAAGATTCAATTGTACGAATATTTCTGTGAAACTAGCCATGAAATGTGTACATGAATGAATATATGTATTCAGTGTGTTTATATATTTCATTTCATACATGTGATCTATATCATATATATATGTATATCACAATGAATATTGCAGAAAATTAAAGCAAAGAGTAAGAAGAGTTAACCAAATGTTCCCTGAATGCAGTGGGAAAAGATGAAAAGGAGAAGACAGGCAAGCACAGTGGCTCACACATGTAATCCCAACACACTGAGAGGCCGAGGCAAGAGGATCACTTGAGCCCAGGAGCTCAAGACCAGCCTGGACAACATGGCAAAAACCCATCTCTACAAAAAAGTATAAAAATTAGCTAGGCATGGCAGCATGTGACTGTAGTCACAGCTAGGCAGGAGACTGAAGTGGGAGGATCACCTGAGCCCAGGAGGCTGAGGCTTCAGTGAGCCTTGATGGCAACCCTGCACTCCAGCCTGGATGACAGAATGAGACCCTGTCTCAAAAAAGGAAAAAGAGAAGACATATGTAACACAGTGTCAGGATTCAAAATACATGTAGCAAAAATTCCAGAGGGTAAACAAATAAGTCCATACCTAGCCATCACTAGGGAAACTTCTGTGTTTCAGGGATAGAGAAAAAAACTCAGATTCCAGAAATAAAACATGAAAATGTAATACCCGCAAAAGAAATAAATTTATTGACACCACATTGATTCTATATTGTATAAGATATATTGTATAACACTAAATTGTAGAAGATAGCACTTCTCTTGAGCCAAGCTAATATTCACACCTAGAGGCTCCAGGTACACATTAAAGGATAAGCAAAGACACAAAAATTGTACCATTTAAGTATGTTTCCCAGGCAATTCATAAGCAAATTTTTAAAAAGGAGAATGATGAATTCCAAAGGAAATCTCAATGAGATAGGATGTAGGTAAAAAGAAAAAACAACAATAAAAAAAAATACACACAAAATCTTGGCAATGTAATAATAATTTATTAATAATCTCTCTAAACTCATAGAATATATCAATAAAACTAGAAAATGTGAGACAGCAAGAAAAGATAGGATAGACTTACATTACAGAAAAGATGAGTACACTGACTATATAGAGTTTGACTCTAAAATTGAGAAAAGAGGTTTAAATATGTGTCACGTGTATATGTATAATATACATGCACACATATAAAATGAAATTCCTCACTGGAAAAAATATTAAGTTTAATTTCCAAATTATTAGAATGACTACAACAGTTGAATCTATCTGTTCCATATAGTAATTGAGGGGGAAGGAAAAGGAATAGCAAGGAATCCATTTTTCTCTTCCACCAGAAATAAGCTCCCTCATGTTTGGGTCAGGTCACTTTATTCATTGCTTTCTCCACATCCTCATCATTAGGCATCATGAAATCAATGAAAAGGCAGTGAAGGAATGATGATGAAAGCTAATCAAATGTATCATTTACCTCAATACGTTTGGTTTAATCTTCTTGTTGAAAGACAAAGTCTCCTAGACAGGATCAAAAGCAACACATCTTGTATTTATAAAAAACATGTCTCAAGTAAAATGACATAGTATTATACACACACACACATACACACACACACACACACACACACACACAAATTAAGGGAAAATGCAGACAAAAAATGGCAGAAATAATATTTAGAGAAAGATAGAATTTAAGAAAAAACTTGTCAAACAGGTCTACAAAATAATTGTTTTATTTTGGTGCGAGTTACAGTCCGCAATGAAGCGAAGATATTAAGAAGCAAAGTGGGCCAGGAGAAATTAGAGCAGAAATATCTCTTTCAATAGTGAGAGAATAGGAAAAAGAAGTAGAAAAGCTGGGAACAAGAGGTAAAGTTTAGGCTAGGCCTTAGACTTCTCCTGCATTGTAATCCCTCTGGTTTGCCACATATGCATGCTGTCAGGAAGTTGATGAGGTATGTACAGCACAATTTATTTTCCATTTTTTGCCTTTAGGCACCGACTCATTGGTCATTCATCTGCTGAATGTATCCTCTCGGGCAATGCTGCCCATTGGAGCACGAAGCCGCCAATTTGTCAACGTGAGTTGAAATCTCTTTCCCCATTCACCCCACCGTTTAATCCTAGAGTTGTCCTCCTAGAATTACAAAGAATGGATCTCATCCCTCTTAGAAATGGTATCCTTCTGATATTTGAAGAATCCAGTCATATCCTTAAAATGGCTCACAGCATTCCAAGCTTCCACCTTCACCTAGAAATGCTTTTTTATTTTTTCTTATCTCAAGGTCTAATTTTTTTAAAAATAGTCTTTAGCTCCCTTAAACAGTCCCCCAATTTCATCCTCTGTTGGGTGAACACCTCCCAGTTTGAAGAGCATTTTGTTTAGTGAAGTCAACAAATACAAAGTCAGTGAAAGAAACCCCATATCATCTCTGCAAGCTCTTAGTATCACATCAGATATTCAAGCCATGCAGCTCTTTCTTCCTTCTTATTCTTTGTCTAAACAGGATCATGCCATCTTCCCTGTGAGTTGTTTGGAAGATGAGCTTTCTACATTTTGGGGAGCAAAGACGAATGAGCAATTGCAAGCTAACAGGGAATATAAAATGTGTATAATCCTGGGTTTAGTGATGGTGTGAGGAAATCAGCAATTTCAAACCCAGTTGGTGGGAGGATAAGTGGGAACAAACCTTGTAGAAGGCCAATAAACTGGCTGGGCACTGCCCTACGGTAGAGTAGGACACAGTATTCAGTTCTTCCAAGATCAGACGGGATTGGGCGCATTTAGGGTGGTATGGTTGTAGATCAGTATCCAGTTCTTTTTATTATTTCTGAATCTGTAAGTATCATGTTTATTATATGTAATATTGTATATTTGTACTTTGTCTTTATTAGTTCTTCCAGAGCTTTTGTCCTTATTATTTAATAAAGATGTTATACTGAGCCACATGTGGTGATTCAAACGTGTAATCCCAGCACTTTGGGAGGCCTAGGTGAGCAGATGGCTTGAGTCCAGGAGTTTGAGACCAGCCTGTACAACATAGTGAAACGCTGTCTCTACAAAAATACAAAAACTATACGGGCATGGTGGCACACGCCTATAGTCCCAACTACTCGGGAGACTGAGAGGTGGGAGGATTGCTTGAGCCAGAGAGGTCGAGGCTGCAATGAGCCATGATCGTGCCACTGCACTCCAGTCTGGGCAGCAGAGCAAGACCTTGTCTCAAAAAAAAATGCTATGCTGTATGCTTTATTATATTAATATTGAATAGAATAAAGACACATGCCTTCTATATAGAGAGAACTAAATTAATAATGGTGAGATAACAGTTAAATTCTCATTTAGCAGGAGAAATAAAAACATAGACTATAGGCTAGGCACAGTGGCTCATACCTGTAATCCCAGCACATTAGGAGGCTGAGGTGGGCAGATCACTTGAGGTCAGGAGTTTGAGACCATCCTGGCCAACATAATGAAACCCCGCCTCTACTAAAAATACAAAAGTTAGCCGAGTTTGGTGGCGCATGCCTGAAATCCCAGCTACTCAGGAGGCTGAGGCAGGAAAATCGCTTGAACCTGGGAGGCAAGGGCTGCAGTGAGCCAAGATGACGCCACTGCACTCCAGCCTGGGGAACAGAGTGAGGCTCTGTTAAAAAAAAAAAAAAAAAAAAAAAAAGTGGACTCTAATAATACATGGACACATTTAGTGAAATAAACTTGAGTAGAGCAGAACTTATAATATTTTAAAACTGTAAGAAGATGTCTGTACATTAGCAAATAGTAGATGAGAATAGTATTTTCAATATTTACTTCTGGTAATTTGGAATTAAAAAAAAAACTTTGGGGAAAATTTACAATAAAGTATGATTTTAACAAACCAGGCTAGGCGTGGTGGCTCACGCTTATAATCCCAGCACTTTGAAAAGCAGAGGCATGCAGATTGCTTGAGGCCAGGAGTTCAAGACTAGCCTGCCCAACATGGCCAAACCCCATCTCTACTAAAAATACAAAAATAAACCAGACATGGTGGTGCATGCCTGTGATCCCAGCTACTCAGGAAGTTGAGGTAGGAGGATTGCTTGACCTGGGAAGTGGAGGTTGCAGTGAGCCATGATCGTGCCACTACACTCCAGCCTGGGTGACAGAGCAAGACTCTGTCCCAAGGTTTTGTTTTGGTTAACTTGCTGTCCCTTTTTCCAGGAATTCCTTGTGGGCTACCCCCCACCATCGCCAATGGAGATTTCATTAGCACCAACAGAGAGAATTTTCACTATGGATCAGTGGTGACCTACCGCTGCAATCCTGGAAGCAGAGGGAGAAAGGTGTTTGAGCTTGTGGGTGAGCCCTCCATATACTGCACCAGCAATGACGATCAAGTGGGCATCTGGAGTGGCCCGGCCCCTCAGTGCATTATACCTAACAAATGCACGCCTCCAAATGTGGAAAATGGAATATTGGTATCTGACAACAGAAGCTTATTTTCCTTAAATGAAGTTGTGGAGTTTAGGTGTCAGCCTGGCTTTGTCATGAAAGGACCCCGCCGTGTGAAGTGCCAGGCCCTGAACAAATGGGAGCCGGAGCTACCAAGCTGCTCCAGGGGTGAGTCTGCCTGAGGCCTAGAAGGGCCCTGCCAGTGACATGCGTTGCTGTTGGATCAGGAGATTAGTATTTGTTCAGGGCGAGGGATGTGTGCTGAGCAGGGTCGAGGAGCAAATTTTCTAAGTAGTGAACATGAAATTCAGGTGTGTATACATGCACATGTGCTGAAATTGAGAAGCAAAGCTCAACCTGGGCAAGGGATATGATGTTTCTTTGGGGTTCTTATAAACAGATCTATCAATTACCTTTGAGTATAATAATGGTTGATACAAAATGAGTGATTCCTCTGGCCAGGCACTATAATACAGGCTACATGTGAATTTTAATCCTGAAAACAAAGTTATTAGGTAGTTCCCAGTTGTTCTATGTTTGTCTGTTTTGTTTTGCTTGAGATACTGTCTTGATCTGTCACTCAGGTTGGACTGCAGTGGTGCCATCATGGCATACTTCACCCTCCGCCTCCCTGACTCAAGCAAGTCTCCTGCCTGAGCCTCCCAAGTAGCTGGGAATGTGGGTGCATGCCACCATGCCTGGCTAAGTTTTTTATATTTTTTTTGTAGGGACAGAGTCTCACCATGCTGCCCAGGCTGGTCTCAAACTCCTCAGCTCAAGCACCCACCCACCTTGGGCTCCCAAAGTGCTGGCATTATAGGCATGAGCCATTGTGCCCGGCCTCTATGTTTTACAGAGAATATGTGCCTTAGACACATCAGATAACTTTCTGAGACACTAACTTGCAGACAAAACTGGATTGCAAGTCCACCTCACTCCAGAGCCTTGGCTTTGCTCATCAGCATTCAGTCATGAAATCAAAACTTACTCTAGATACTTTCAAGGAGGGAGGGATTTCATGCAGGTTGTATTAGTCTGTTCTCACATTCCTATAAAAAACTACTTGAGCCTGGGTAATTTATAAAGAAAAGATGTTTAATTGACTCAGAGTTCTGTAGGCTGTACAGGAGGCATGGCTGGGAAAGTTACAATCATGGTGGAAGGCAAAGAGGAAGCACGCATATCTTCATATGCTTGGCAGGAGAGAGAGAGAGGCAAGGCAGAGGTGTTACAGACTTTGAAACAAGCAGATCTTGAGAGAACTCTATCACAAGACAGCACTAGGGTGATGGTGCTCAATCATTAGAAACCACCTCCCTGATCCAGTCACCTCCCACCAGGCTCCTTCTCCAACACTGGGAATTACCATTTGACATGAGATTTGGGAGGGGACATAGAGCCAAACCATATCACAGCTAATAGGTCACAAAGATATTAGAAGGGCAGGAAAAGCAATAGGACGAAGACAAAGTTACGAGAGATCAGGGAGCTGCTGTGGCTCCCAGTCTACAGCACAGGAGCCTGGACTGACGGTGAAATGGGCAGCCCCTCCCACTGAGCAGGCAGCTCCCTGTAAGCTGCTAATGCTGCAGGAGCCACCACTGCTGCCAGAATGCAGCTGATATTGCTGGAGCCAAAGTCATTGGCATAGTTACAATTGAAGCTGTAGCTACTCACTGAAGCCATCTATACTGCCACTGCCCGAGCCACTTCTAGAAGTAGAACAGATTCTGCCATCATCCTGCTTTTTAATTTGGTATATATGCCTCCAACTGGCAGAACCTAACCAGAGCCCAGCTATCAAGGAAGATGAACGATTTATTTTTAAGGCCTCCATTGCTAGCTGTCAAAAGACAGTGCAGAAGTGTGAGGCTGGGGGCCAACAAATATTTAACCAGCACAGCACCTCAATATTACATCACCAGGCATTGATTAGTCAAGGGAAACACTGGGTGATGAGCCCTGAAAATGGACATTACAGCATCAGAGTATTTACAAACTCCCTAAAGAAGTCATTTTTCTATTCCAATCCCCCATTTGATGCTTGAGAAAGCTGAAGTCCAGAAAAGGGAACTGATCTGCTCAAAGACAAACTGAAATTACTTTTTCCATTTTATAACAGTTTTATGTAATTTAGTTGAGATCCAAATGTGTTCTGATTTCCCAAGATCAGATCAACTATATTAAGAGAGAGCCTGAGATGCTGTTACAATATGTTGTGTGAAATTACACTCTCATTGTGGTGACAGTAGGTCTTTCAGATTTTGTTCGACAGTTTCCCACCTTCTCACTGAAGTGAAATGAATGACTAGGCAGCACCTTGCTACATAGCATGAGGAGAGGAGACCCATAGTTCTTTACCACCCTATGTCAGGTGGCCGCTGAGAGAAGACTTGAAAGGAGATGAGCATAGATGTATGGACGCTCTTTGTTGCACCAGTGTGATAGGTGATGGAGGGACCTATTAGATGAGACATGGGCAGGGGCACTCCTTTATTGCTTAAAATGCAAGACTAAATTGGTGATGTCTTTCTAGACAGGAAGCATGAAGATATAAAAATCCATCATCCCTCCCAATTTTGTACTGGATGAACAGTAATTGGAAGCATTCTAGAAGGAACTGTCCATTGTGAAATCTTAGTGGCATACTTTAGATGAAAAACAATCAATTGCGGATACCTCTGTTTTAGTCACAGTTGTGCCATGTGTCAGTTCTATGAGTGATGGCAAGACATCTTCCTTGCCCTGTGTATTTAGTTTATCAATGTAATAAGGCTGTTATTCTAATTTTATTATTATATATAGATTTGGAATTATTATTTCCTTGGCCAGTTTAACAGTGAGAAAAAAGTTGTTTTCACACAATTAGCTGTACTTTGTTTCTCTCTCCCCAGTATGTCAACCACCTCCAGATGTCCTGCATGCTGAGCGTACCCAAAGGGACAAGGACAACTTTTCACCCGGGCAGGAGGTGTTCTACAGCTGTGAGCCCGGCTACGACCACAGAGGGGCTGCGTCTCTGCGCTGCACACCCCAGGGAGACTGGAGCCCTGCAGCCCCCACATGTGAAGGTGACTAGACTCCTTTCTGGCTTGATATTTTTAGCTTGCGTCTTTATTCTCCACATGCCAGTGATTTCTGTTCATTTTTCTTTATCTCCAGTGAAATCCTGTGATGGCTTCATGGGCCAACTTCTTAATGGCCGTGTGCTATTTCCAGTAAATCTCCAGCTTGGAGCAAAAGTGGATTTTGTTTGTGATGAAGGGTGAGTATGAGCTTGCCTGACCTGCTGGACATTGAAATTGGGGTTGGGAATCAGTCTAAAAAGGGGAGATTTGGTGTGGCACACACACACACACCTTCAGAGAGATGAACTTTCGAAAGTATACCTAGGAAGAAAGGAAAGAAACATATAGAACTAATAACATGAGATATGAAGAGGAAACTGGAACATATATTAACTGGCAAGTTCAAAGGCAAGTATAACTAGTGGTTATGAATATGTAGGTAACACATTAAGCAAAAAATATCAGCCAGGCACGGTGGCTCACGTGTGTAATCCCAGCACCTTTGGGAGGTTGAGGCAGGCAGATCACCTGAGGTCAGGAGTTGGAGACCAGCCTGGACAACATGGTGAAACCCTGTCTCTACTAAAAATACAAAAGTTAGCTGGGCGTGGTGGCATGTGCCTGTAATCCCAGCTATTCCGGAGGCTGAGGCACCAGAATCACTTGAACCTGGGAGGCGGAGTTTGCGGTGAGCCGAGATGGCACCATTGCACTCCAGCGTGAACAATGAGTGAAACTCCATCTCAGGAAAAAAATCGTATTTTACAAGCAAAAAGGAATATGAGTAATTTAGAGAGTCCCAGAAAAAATTGCAAGTAATGAAAAGCTTATTACAAAAAGCTAGGATCCTTTAAGAATCATTTCAGTAAATTCTTTAAACCATCAACAGTGAAATTTGTAATAGGACTGAAAATGTAAAAATCAGCATTTTTTAAAAAATTCAGTCATATATCTTCTGGCTAGTCATGGGCTCTGGGCTCTGAGCTGGGGTCGTGATGGCTGCTGTTAATATTCCCAGCAAGGTCATTACCTTGTTTATGTCCAGCTAGTGCTCTTCCCAGCGTGCACATCTCTACACGGGAGCTGACCAGCATGGGCAACAAAGCACCTGATCCCATAATGTAACACAGAATCTTGGCAGCCTCCAAATGCCAGCACCCAGTAAGAGTTAGGAGGGCATCGGGGTCCAGCAGACATTGAGAATTTTCGACAATTGCATACAAAAATCATGTCCTCTCTTCTTTCCTTTTTCCCCTAGAATATTCACGCTTACTCTTCAGCAGCCCAAACTGCCCTTTTGAGCCTTCTTCACGCCATCACAGATGTGGAGATGAAAGGACAATCTCTGTTCTCTCGCCAGCTATTTCCCACTTTTCCACTCCAAACTGGGAGCTCTTTTACTTGCTGTTCCAGGGTCAGAGTTAGGAAGGCATTACATTAGAAGACTGGGTTTCTAATAACAACAATGAGTGATTTATCAGGTTATCGTGGAGTAATCAGTGAAACTCCAAGCCTGGGTCCTGGGTCAAGGGGATGGCGCCTATGTCATGACCACCTTTTTCAATTCAAGCAGGACTATCATGTGACCAAGCTACTGCATTTTGCCATTCTATATTGTTCCCTTCTGGAGGCTGTGATTTTTCCAGAATAAGGTAGCCTGTGCAACTCTGCCATCTGCTGGCCTCAGATCCTCAAAATCCTGAGATTTGGGGCTGGGCCTTAGATTGTGAACTAAGTGTCCTCTTGGCTGAAACAGCTCACTATTCACTCCTATTTTCTTCTTTAGATTTCAACTAAAAGGCAGCTCTGCTAGTTACTGTGTCTTGGCTGGAATGGAAAGCCTTTGGAATAGCAGTGTTCCAGTGTGTGAACGTGAGTAGCAGGAGTAACATTTCAGGCCAATCTCTCCCCTTCATCTGTTCACTATTTGCCCTACGGCCTCCCTCAATGTGGTTCTTCAATTTTCTAGTCTGAATTATTGATTTGAAAATTGCTTATTTTAATAATGTTTGGTTGTGAATCAATGTGTACATCACCTGTCTTTGCAACCATCTGATCTGTCTCTGTCCTTCTGTATTCTCTGTTCTAGTGTGATAAATCCTTTGGTCGTGTGCTCCTAGGTCAGGAGAGATTAGATAATGTGAAGCTTTAACAATTTGCTTTCTTTCTCTATTTTTTTCTTTCTTTTTTCTCTTCCTTCCTTCCTTCAGTTCTTTCTTCCCTTCTTCTCTCCTTCTCCCCTTTCTTCTATCCTTCCTCCCTTCTTTCTTTTTCATTTTGTTCTCCCATCAAGGTGCAGTCAGTCTACAATTTATATATATATGATAATACACAAATATCAAACATGGCTTTATTTAATCAATGTTTATTGATCACATACTTTGTGCCTGATGTTCATCTAGCCACTGGAGTTATATCAATGAACAAGATGGATGAGTTCCCTGTCCCCATGTTGTTTCTACTTAGGTGGGGAGAGGGACAAGACAAAAAATAAATTCAATGCTATGAGACAATAGAGCAAAGCACTGAGGAATGAGGCAAAAATGGGGAGCAACATTAGACAGGGTGAGCAGTTTGAGACTCCTTAAATTCTCAAAACATGTACCTAAATAATTTATGCTGAGAGATTCATAAATAATAAGTCATTTTTTAAAAATGAGCCTCATATGTTCAATAATCAGTAGACTACTGGTTTCTCCTAGTCTACCCATTTATAATTTCCCCAATGGAAGATAGAACTTTGCTTCAATTCTTGATTCTAATGATTGGAAAACGTGTTTCTTTAGAAAATCATGAAATTTTACTAAAATGTTTATGTTGTTAGAAATATACTTGGACATCTTACAGTGATTTTTAGAGTAAAATTTTGGAAGAACATAACTTATATAGAGATTCTTGCTGTCTAAGAAATCCAGTGCTCCTTGAAGCAGTATGACAAATGTCTGTTCTACTATCATGCATGAAAGCTCATTAACTGGACTACTCAAGCTTTCTCTTATTTTTTCATAACTCTTGCCAGTTAAAATAGCTTCTTCCAAATGCCAGTTCTAATGAAAAATGCCAATTAGAAATGAGGAAGAGACTGTTCTAAAGAAATCATTAGGTGCTAGAAAGGAGTAACAACTTGAAACCTGACCCAGAGAGTAAAAAGAGAAAATAAATCATCAACAGACCTAGACATTTTCAAAAGCAAAGCCATCTGAATCCATTTGGAGTTGTTTTTTATCATGGCCTGACTATGTTTCAATTCACTGTGACAGGGCTATTGTTATCACTGAGATTGATGATTAATATCAATAAGTAATCAGTGAAAGGTTTCACCTATTTAAGATGATTAGCACACATATATACATTTGAGAAATATTTCCTAAGAACGTAGGCTCCTTCCTCAGCGCTGTGTCCCCAGTATCCTGATGAAGGGCTGACACAGGATAAGTGCTCAATTAATACATATTGACTAAATGAATAAATAACCCTTCAAAATGGTTATTTTTCTTCTTCAGATGTTTTGCTACTTCATTAAAGTTGTAAAGTTTCTACTGTCCAGGAACCGTTACTATCCGGAAGATTCAGGATAGACAAATCTCTTTTGTACTTTGCAATACACTTTCACTGACATCTCATTTAATCCAACTCTTCAAAGTCCCAATGTCTACTGTCATCTCCTTAGCATATTTTCAGCAACACCAATCATAGCACTCTGTAATTGCAGAATACCTCTGGTGAAACTCCTGAATGAAACTTGGAGTTTTGCGTTTTTTCTAGAAATCTTTTGTCCAAGTCCTCCAGTTATTCCTAACGGGAGACACACAGGAAAACCTCTGGAAGTCTTTCCCTTTGGAAAAGCAGTAAATTACACATGCGACCCCCACCCAGACAGAGGGACGACCTTCGACCTCATTGGAGAGAGCACCATCCACTGCACAAGTGACCCTCAAGGGAATGGGGTTTGGAGCAGCCCTGCCCCTCGCTGTGGAATTCTGGGTTAGTGCTCATTTCCCCACATCCCAAATGGGTTCAGAATATCTAACCCAGCCCCTCCATATTTCCATAATTACAGTGTAGTATTTATTTATATGTGTGCATTTGCCACAATGGAATGCCAAACCAATGATAAATGGTTCTAAAGTAGGTCAACACATAAGATCCTGATGACCTTTGCAGTTGGAGGGACTGATGAAAAAAGAGGGAGGTGGTGAGTGGTGGGAAAGTCTTTCATTAGAATCATATGAATTAAAAACAGATGCCTGTGAATCTCCTTATTGAAATGATTGGCTTAGAAATCTGACCTAGAAAATCGGTGGCTCCTTCTGCCAGGAAATGTCTTGAGTTCCTGCCCATGCTTGTCAGTCTCTCATTAGAGTTTTGATGCCTTGAAGTACAAGGAAACCAGACAGGAAAGGTGGAACCTGGGCAGAAAAACTCTTTCTGGCTTCCTAAAAATGTGAAAAATTAAATGGGAGCTATCTTTACGTTAAATTATATGAGCATTAGCTGAGCGTGGTGGCAAATGCCTGTGGTCCCAGCTACTCGGGAGGCTGAGATGGGAGTATCACTTAGGCCTGGGAGACAGAGGTTGCAGTGAGCCGAGATTGTGCAACTGCACTCCAGCCTGGGTGACAGAGTGAGACACTATCTCAAAAACAATAAAAATATGCTGGCCGCAGTGGCTCACACCTGTAATCCCAGCACTTTGGGAGGCCAAGGTGGGCGGATCACTTGAGGTCAGGAGTTCCAGACCAGCCTGTCAACATGGTGAAACTCCAACTCTACTAAAAATACAAAAAAAAAAAAAATTAAAATAAAGAAATTATATGAGTAGAAAGACCAGATAGCAGGCTAGTCTTCCAGATAATATACTTCCTTATAAGCCTATGCTAATGAAACTTTCCCTTCCATTTTACAGGGAAGTTATCTGTGTGTGTTTTTTTGTTGTTCTTTTTGTTTTTGTTTTTGTTTTACAACGAAAAGTTTCTTTTCTTCTGGCATCAAATCTACCAAGGAAGAGAAAAGAGGAAACACATTGGGTATCTTTATTAACTCAGATATTCTTGATTTCTTGGTCTCTAGGTCACTGTCAAGCCCCGGATCATTTTCTGTTTGCTAAGCTCAAAACACAAACCAATGCATCTGACTTTCCCATTGGGACATCTTTAAAGTATGAATGCCGTCCTGAGTACTACGGGAGGCCATTCTCTATCACATGTCTAGATAACCTGGTCTGGTCCAGTCCCAAAGATGTCTGTAGACGTGAGTAAACTTGCACTGTGTCTTTCCCATGTCTGCAAAAGTTTCTTATTGAATTATTTCAAATGTGGGATATGAGAAACCTTTTTTGAAAAGTGTGCAGATAGGTGGATATTTTTCTTATATGTCACCCTTGATTATTGCTTGAAATGCTCACTTTATGAGAATGTTTCAAGGAATATTTGTAGAGAAAATCTTCATTCCCTATGGGAAAGAAAATAATAGATGACTCTAGATCAGGAAAAAAAAATGGTGTAGGAAGACAAATTCTGTTTGAATAACTAGGTGGGAAGAAATCCTTTGCAAACATTGAAATATATTGATAGTAAATAATGCCATAAATGACCTTTACATTTTGATAAGGGATGCAAGGTCTCTACACAGATCTAAATCTAGATCTAGATAGATCTCGAGGAAAGGTCTTTTTGAAAGTAGGGCTTAGTAGGTGGCTGATCCTCAGCACTCTGATGAGTTTTCTCAAGTTGCCAAAATCTGTGGAACCATCATAATTGCATGTTTTCTTCAGGAAGCTACATGCAGGTTGAGACCTTACATACTGAAGAAAGTTCAGATTACTCTACCTGGCTCCAAAACATTTTCTTTCCCACAGGTAAATCATGTAAAACTCCTCCAGATCCAGTGAATGGCATGGTGCATGTGATCACAGACATCCAGGTTGGATCCAGAATCAACTATTCTTGTACTACAGGGTGAGTTGGCAGCAACATCTCTTGGTTCAAGAGTTTCAGCATAGCAATACTACCTTCTAGCCACATTTCAGGAAGGAAACTAGGTTATTGCCACCTGCTCTTAAGAGGCTTGAACACAGGTGTCAACTCCTGATTGAAATGAACAAAGATAGGAGAAGATTAGGGGAAAAATCTGTGTCCTTGCTGGAAACCAGAGCAGTGCACATATAAAGAGTATGCCGTTCACTGGATGGGAAGGAAAAAAAATTAGAAGTGTAGTAGTCAAAGCACACAAACAACCCTAATCCAGAGTAGACATTGCTGGAAAAAAGGGAAGACCATGTAGCAGCTGTGTGAGAGAACGAATCTTAATGATAACAGCAGGATCCCTTGCTAGTGCTGCCATCAAAAAGTACAGGTCTTCCTCGTTTTATTGTACTTCGCAGATGTTATGCTTTTTACAAATTGAACACTTGTGGGAACTCAATGTAAGCATGTTCGTTGGCATCATTTATCCAACAGCGTGTGTTGACTTCGTGTCTCTGTGTAGCATTTTGATTATTCTCACCATATCCCAGATGTTTTCATTATTATCATGTCTGTGATAGTGATCTGTCATCAGTGATCTTTGATGTTACTATTGTCATTGTTTGGGGTCCCTACGAACTGAACCCATATAAGACAGAAAACTTAATCAATAAATGTGCGTGCTTTGACTGCTCCATGGACTAGACATTCCCCTTCTGTCTCCCTCTCTTCAGGACTCCCTAATCCCTGAGACACAATAATACTAAAATGAGTCCAATTAATAACCCTACACTGGCCTTTAAGTGTTGACATGAAAGAGGGAGTCATGTATCTCTTACTTTAAATCAAAAACTAGAGATGATTAAACTTACTGAGGAAGATATGTTGAAAGCCAAGATAGGCCAAAAGCCATTCCTTGTGTGCCAAGCAGCTAGCAAGTTGTAAAGGCAAAGCAAAAATACTTGAAGGAAATATAAAGTGCTATTCCAGTGAACACATGAATGATAAGAAGGTAAAACAGCCTTATTGCTGATACGGAAGAAGTTTTAATGGTCTAGATACAAGATCAACCTAGAAACATTTCCTGAAGCCAAAGCGTAATCCTGAGCAAGGCCCTAACTCTCTTCAATTCTGTGAAGGCTGACAGAGATGAGGAAGCTGCAGAAAAAAAGCTGGAAGCTAGCAGAATTTAGTTCCTGAGGTTTAAGGAAAGAAGCCCTCTCTATAACATAAAGGTCCAAGGTGAAGCAGCCAGTGCTCATATAGAAGTTGCAGCAAGTTATCTAGAAGATCTAGCTAAGATCACTGATGAAGGTGTTACACTAAATAACAGATTTTCCATGTAGACAAAACAGCCATCTATTGGACTTTCATAGCTAGAGAGGAGAAGCCAATACCTGGGTTCAAATCTTCAAAGGACGGGCTGATTTTTAGGAGCTAATGCCGCTGGTGACTTTCAGCGGAAGCCAATGCTCACTGACCATTCTAAAAATCCTAGGGTCCTTAAGCATTACATTAAATGTACCTTGCCTATGTCTATAAATGGAAGAACAAAGCCTGATGACAGAGGTATGTTTGCAGCATGGTTTACTGAATATTTTAAGCCCACTGTTGAGATCTAGTGCTCAGAAAAACAGATTCCTTTCAAAATATTACTGCTCATTGACATTGCACCTAAGCAGCCAAGAGCTCTAATGGAGATGGACAAGGAGATGAATAGAGTTTCCTGCCTGCTAACAACAGCAGCCATTCTGCAGCCCATGGCTGAAGGAGTAATTTTGACTTTCAAGTTTCACTATTTAAGAAATACATTTTGTAAGGTGAGTCCCCACAGACAGTAATTCCTCTGATGGATCTGAACAAAATAAGTTGAAAACTGCTGGAAAGAATTCATCATTCTACATACCATTAAGAACATTCGTGATTCATGGGAAGAGCTTAAAATATCAACATTAATAGGAGTTTGGTAGAAGTTAATTCCAACCCTCATGGCTGACTTTGAGAGGTTCAAGACTTCAGCGGAGGAAATAACTGCAGATGTGGTGAAAATAGCAAGAGAACTACAATTAGAAGTGGAGCCTGAAGATGTGACTGAATTGCTACAACTTCATGATCAAACTTGAACAGATGAGGATTTGTTCATCTGTTCAAGTGGTTTTTTTGAGGTGGAGTGTCTTCCTGGTGATGATGACATGAGCATTGTGAAAATGACCACAAAGGATACAGAATATTATAAAAACTTAGGTGATAAAGCAGCAGCAGTATCTGGGAGGATTAACTCCAATTTTGAAAGCAGTTCAGAGGGTAAAATGTTATCAAACAGCATTGCATGCTAGAAAAATCTTTTGTGAAAGGAAGAGTCCATCAATACAGCAATTTTATTGCTGTCTCAGCTTAAGAAATTGCCACAGCCACCCCAGCCTTCAGCAACCACCACCCTGATCAGTCAGCAGCCATCAACCTTGAGGCAAGACCCTCCACCAACAAAAAGATTACAAATTATTGAAGGTCAGATAATCTTTAGTATTTTTTATCAATAAACCTTTTTTTAAAGTATGACTTTGTTTAGACATAATGCTATTTCACACTTAATAGACTACCGTATAGTATAAACACAACTTTTAGACTCACTGAGAAATCAAAAAATTCATCTGACTCATTTGTTGTGATATGTGTTTTATTGTGGTGGTCTGGAACTGAACCTGCAATATCTTTGAGGAATGTCTGTAACGCGAAGTGGGTGGCTTAATACAACAGAAGTTTCTGGAGTTCCATTCTAGAGACTGGAAATCCAAAATCAAGGTTTTGGGAGGGCCACGCTCCCTCTGAATCCTGTAGGGAAGGATCCTTCATTGCATCTTCCAGCTTCTGGAGCCATAGGCCTTCCTTGGCATGTGGCAGCAGGACTCCAATTTCTGTCTCTGTCCTCATATGGCCATCTTCCCTCTGGGTCTGTGTCCTCATATGCTGTTCTCTCTGTGCATGTCTGTTTCCAAAGTTTTCCCTTTTAATAAGGACACCAGTCACACTGGATTAGGGCCTACCTTCATGACCTCACCTTAACTTGATTGCATCTGCAAAGATTGTATTTCCAAATAAGATCACATGCACAGGGACTGGAGGTTAAGACTTCAGCATACTTGGGGGAGACACAATTCAACCTATAACAGAGCCCCTTTGAAAATGTCAGGCATCAGGTGCTCACAGCACACGGTCCAGCTGTTGGTGCTCACCCTTGCTCAGCACACAGTGGAGGCTCTGCCTCAATCTCATTCTTCATGGGAACAGCTAAGCCAGGTAGCGAATACGGGTTACGTTCGTGTCACCACAACAGACACTGAAAGGAAGTTTGTGGTGTCCAGCACATTTGCCAGCATAGGCCTCACAGACCACAGCACCTAGAATCTGACAAAAATTAGAATAAATCCGATGTCTCCTTTTCTCTCTTTTTTTAAAGCATTTTTAAATACAATTGGTAAATTTCCTGACTGTACCCTCCTCATCTTGCATTGCTGAATAAGTGAGGAACCGCTCTATGGCATGAAGCAGAACACCATTGAGCTTATGAGAAGAAACAGGAAATACATGTAAAAGAGACCAGTCTGAAAAATCAGGAGAAATTTTACAAAAGAGATTTACTGCCAAGAAACCAGGGAAACTTTCAGAACACTCTCCTTTTCATATTTGTAACAAGATTCAATTGTACGAATATTTCTGTGAAACTAGCCATGAAATGTGTACATGAATGAATATATGTATTCAGTGTGTTTATATATTTCATTTCATACATGTGATCTATATCATATATATATGTATATCACAATGAATATTGCAGAAAATTAAAGCAAAGAGTAAGAAGAGTTAACCAAATGTTCCCTGAATGCAGTGGGAAAAGATGAAAAGGAGAAGACAGGCAAGCACAGTGGCTCACACATGTAATCCCAACACACTGAGAGGCCGAGGCAAGAGGATCACTTGAGCCCAGGAGCACGAGACCAGCCTGGACAACATGGCAAAAACCCATCTCTACAAAAAAGTATAAAAATTAGCTGGGCATGGCGGCATATGCCTGTAGTCACAGCTAGGCAGGAGACTGAAGTGGGAGGATCACCTGAGCCCAGGAGGCTGAGGCTTCAGTGAGCCTTGATGGCAACCCTGCACTCCAGCCTGGATGACAGAATGAGACCCTGTCTCAAAAAAGGAAAAAGAGAAGACATATGTAACACAGTGTCAAGATTCAAAATACATGTAGCAAAAATTCCAGAGGGTAAACAAATAAGTCCATACCTAGCCATCACTAGGGAAACTTCTGTGTTTCAGGGATAGAGAAAAAAAACTGATTCCAGAAATAAAATGTGAAAATGTAATACCCGCAAAAGAAATAAATTTGTTGACACCACATTGATTCTATATTGTATAAGATATATTGTATAACACTAAATTGTAGAAGATAGCACTTCTCTTGAGCCAAGCTAATATTCACACCTAGAGGCTCCAGATACACATTAAAGGATAAGAAAGACACAAAAAGTGTACCATTTAAGTATGTTTCCCAGGCAATTCATAAGCAAATTTTTAAAAAGGAGAATGATGAATTCCAAAGGAAATCTCAATGAGATAGGATATTGGTAAAAAGAAAAAACAACAATAAAAAAATACACACAAAAACTCGGCAATGTAATCATAATTTACTAATAATCTCTCTTAACTCATAGAACATATCAATAAAACTAGAAAATGTGAGACAGCAAGAAAAGGTAGGCTAAACTTACATTACAGAGAAGATGAGTAGACTGACTATATAGAGTTTGACTCTAAAATTGAGAAAAGAGGTTTACATATCTGTTGTGTGCATATGCATGTGTATAATATACATGCACATATATAAAATGAAATTCCTCATTAGAAAAAATAATAAGTTTAATTTCCAAATTATTAGAATGACTAAAACAGCTGAATCTATCTCTTCCATATAGCAAGTGAGAGGGAAGGAAAAGGGAAGGCAAGGAATGCATTTGTCTCTTCCACCAGAAATAAGCCCCCTCATGTTTGGGTCAGGTCATTTTATTCGTTGCTTTCTCCACATCCTTATCATTGGGCATCATGAAATCAGTGAAAAAGGCAGTGAAAGAATGATGATGAAAGCAAATCAAATGTATCATTTATCTCAATACATTTGGTTTAATCCTCTTGTTGAAAAACAAAATCTCTTAGACAAGATCAAAAGCAACAAATCTTGTATTTATAAAAAACATGTCTCAAGTAAAATGACATAGTATTATACACACACACACACACACACACAAATTAAGCGAAAATGCAAACAAAAAAAGGCAAAAATAATATTTAAAGAAAGATAGAATTTAAGAAAAAAATTGTCAAACTGGTCTACAAAATAATTGTTTTATTTTGGTGCCAGTTGCAGTCCACAGTGAAGCCAAGATATTAAGAAGCAATGTGGGCCAGGAGAAGTTAGAGCAGAAATATCTCTTTCAATAATGAGAGAATAAGAAAAAGAAGTAGAAAAGCAGGAAACAATAGGTAAAATTTAGGCTAGGCCTTAGACTTCTCCGGCATTGTAATCCTTCTGGTTTGCCACATATGCATGCTGTCAGGAAGTTGATGAGGTATGTACAGCACAATTATTTTCCATTTTTTGCCTTTAGGCACCGACTCATTGGTCACTCATCTGCTGAATGTATCCTCTCGGGCAATGCTGCCCATTGGAGCACGAAGCCGCCAATTTGTCAACGTGAGTTGAAATCTCTTTCCCCATTCACCCCACCGTTTAATCCTAGAGTTGTCCTCCTAGAATTACAAAGAATGAATCTCATCCCTCTTGGAAATGGTATCCTTCTGATATTTGAAGAATCTAGTCATATCCTTAAAATGGCTCACAGCATTCCAAACTTCCACCTTCACCTAAAAATGCTTTTTTTTTCTTATCTCAAAGTCTAATGTATTCTAAACTAGTCTTTAGCTCATTTAACCAGCCCCCAATGTCCTCTTCTGTTGGTTGAGCACCTCGCAGTTTGAAGAGCATTTTGTTTAGTGAAGTCAACAAATACAAAGTCAGTGAAAGAAACCCCATATCCTCTCTGCAAGCTCTTAGTATCACATCAGATATTCAAGCCATGCAGCTCTTTCTTCCTTCTTATTCTTTGTCTAAACAGGATCATGCCATCTTCCCTGTGAGTTGTTTGGAAGATGAGCTTTCTACATTTTGGGGAGCAAAGACGAATGAGCAATTGCAAGCTAACAGGGAATATAAAATGTGTATAATCCTGGGTTTAGTGATGGTGTGAGGAAATCAGCAATTTCAAACCCAGTTGGTGGGAGGATAAGTGGGAACAAACTTTGTAGAAGGCCAATAAACTGGCTGGGCACTGCCCTACGGTAGAGTAGGACGAAGTATTCAGTTCTTCCAAGATCAGACGAGATTGGGCGCATTCAGGGTGGTATGGCTGTAAATCAGTATGCAGTTCTTTTTATTACTTCTGAATCTGTAAGTATCATGTTTATTATATGTAATATTGTATATTTGTACTTTGTCTTTATTAGTTCTTCCAGAGCTTTTGTTCTTATTATTTAATAAAGATGTTATACTGAGCCACGTGTGGTGACTCAAACGTGTAATCCCAGCACTTTGGGAGGCCTAGGTGAGCAGATGGCTTGAGTCCAGGAGTTTGAGACCAGCCTGTACAACATGGTGAAACGCTGTCTCTACAAAAAATACAAAAACTAAACAGGCATGGTGGCACACGCCTATAGTCCCAGCTACTCAGGAGACTGAGAGGTGGGAGGATTGCTTGAGCCAGAGAGGTCGAGGCTGCAATGAGCCATGATCGTGCCACTGCACTCCAGCCCGGGCAGCAGAGCCAGACCTTGTCTCAAAAAAAAATGCTATGCTGTATGCTTTATTATATTAATATCCAATACCATAAAGGCAAATGCCTTCTATATAGAGAGAACTAGATTAATAATGGTGAGATAACATAGTTAAATTCTTGTTTAGCAGGAGAAATAAAAACATAGACTATAGGCTAGGCACAGTGGCTCATGCCTGTACTCCCAGCACATTGGGAGGCTGAGGTGGGCAGATCACTTGAGGTCAGGAGTTCGAGACCAGCCTGGCCAATATGGTGAAACCCCATCTCTACTAAAAATACAAAAGTTAGCCGAGTTTGGTGGCGCATGCCTGTAATCCCAGCTACTCAGGAGGCTGAGGCAGGAAAATCGCTTGAACCTGGGAGGCGGGGGTTGCAGTGAGCTGAGATCACACCACTGCACTCCAGCATGGGGAACAGAGTGAGGATCTGTTAAAACAAACAAACAAACAAACAAACAAAAAACACATGGACTCTAATAATACATGGACACATTTAGTGAAATAAGGTTAACTGAGTAGAGCAGAACTCATAATATTTTAAAACTATAAGAACATGTCTGTACATTAGCAAATATTAGATGAGAATAATATTGTGAATATTTACTTCTGGTAATTTGAAATTAAAAAACAAAACTCTTAGCAAAATTTACAATAAAGTATAATTATTAGAAACCAGGCTGGGCACGGTGGCTCACGCTTATAATCCCAGCACTTTGAAAGGCCGAGGCAGGCGGATTGTTTGAGGCCAGGAGTTCAAGACTAGCCTGCCCAACATGGCCAAACCCCATCTCTACTAAAAATACAAAAATAAACCAGAATGGTGGTGCATGCCTGTGATCCCAGCTACTCGGGAGGTTGAGGTGGGAGGATTGCTTGACCTGGGAAGTAGAGGTTGCAGTTAGCCATGATTGTGCCACTGCACTCCAGCCTGGGTGACAGCAAGACTCTCTCCCAAGGTTTTGTTTTGGTTAACTTGCTGTCTCTTTTCCAGGAATTCCTTGTGGGCTACCCCCAACCATTGCCAATGGAGATTTCATTAGCACCAACAGAGAGAATTTTCACTATGGATCAGTGGTGACCTACCGCTGCAATCTTGGAAGCAGAGGGAGAAAGGTGTTTGAGCTTGTGGGTGAGCCCTCCATATACTGCACCAGCAATGACGATCAAGTGGGCATCTGGAGCGGCCCCGCCCCTCAGTGCATTATACCTAACAAATGCACGCCTCCAAATGTGGAAAATGGAATATTGGTATCTGACAACAGAAGCTTATTTTCCTTAAATGAAGTTGTGGAGTTTAGGTGTCAGCCTGGCTTTGTCATGAAAGGACCCCGCCGTGTGAAGTGCCAGGCCCTGAACAAATGGGAGCCAGAGTTACCAAGCTGCTCCAGGGGTGAGTCTGACTGATGCCTAGAAGGGCCCTGCCAGTGACATGTGTTGCTGTTGGATCAGGAGATGAGTATTTGTTAAGGGGGAGGTATGTATGGTGAGGAGGGTGGGAAAGTAAGTTTTGGGGAAAGAAGCATGAAATTAAGAATTGGGGGTGTGCATGCACCCATGCATATGTGTCTTCATTTGGAAAGCAAGACCTTAATTAGCCAAGAAAAAAGCTATTTTGGACTCACCTATTATTTGATTCTCAGGGCAAAGTACCAGCTGCAATCTCTCTCAAGTATATTGAAAAATTATATGGACTTTCTCTATGATCAGCTATGTGCTAAGCACTTTATATGCATTTTCTCATTCATTATTTACAAAAACACTTTGAAATTGTGCTATTGTATTATCCATTTAATAGTGACATCAGCTTGATCTTTCAGAGGTTAAATAAATTAGCTAAGTCACATGTTCTAAGTGAGACACCCAGGATTTTAAAATGCAAGTGTATCAGACCCCAGAGTCTGAATGTTTTGGCTCTTGCCATACTTTTATCAGTATCCATTGCTGAAAGAAAGAGACTGGCTTACAAAGACAGAAATCATAGCCTCAGAATAGACAAAGACCTTAGAGTTTGTCTATAATGGTCTGCCTCCTACATTTTATTTTGATTTTATTTTATTTAAAAACTATTTATTAGAGTTGACGTCCCACTCTGTTGCCCAGGCTGAAGTACAGTGATACAATCATGGCTCACTGCAGCCTCAGATTCCTAGGCTCAAGCCATCCACATCCTACATTTTATCCCTAGGAGTCTAAGTCAAGAGTGAAAGTAACTTGTTCAAAGTCAGTTAAATATTTCTAAATTCATCTTTAATGAGGTATAGATTAGGTTGATGTTAAAATGGGTTCCGATGCCCTAAGCATGAACGAACAGGACTATAAATAAAGGCAGATGTTGAGTCAAATACTCTCCAAATAATATGCCCTCTCATGACAAAGGACTGGCTTATTTAAGGGCTTGTGTTTTTGATGGCTCATCTTGTCTACTGATGCCACAATAGCTGGCTTAGCAGCTGTGTAGGAGGTGTTATGATTGATACATAGGGACAGAGAAGGAGCTTACGATTCTTCTGCCAACCCATGTTAGCCTTGTGCAACCACTGAGCTGGGAAGATGAACAGATAAAGGGATATAAAGACGGATGTACTGAGGCAGGAGATGGGCAGGGCTTGTGTTCTTGTCACAATCCTGCTGACCAAAACAGGCTCTGGCCCAGACAGGATGAAGTGAAAAAACAGCAGGAACCAGCAGATGGCGATGAAAGCAATTGCTAGCTGCCCTCATAGTCCCATCAGCACCATGACAGTTTACAAATGCCATGGCAACGACCTAGAAGTTACTGCCCCTTTCCTGGAAAGTTCTAAATAACTCGCCCCTCAATCTGCATTGATCCACTCCTTAATTTACATGTAACTGAAACGGGTTTACAGCAGTATAAACACAGTTGCCTGCCAGGAACCCTTATGTTGCTGACTCTGCGTGTGCTGCCTATGAGTTAGCCCTGCTCTGCAAGAAGCAGTGCCTTTCACTAACAGATTGCTGTCTAGCACCACTGGCTCATCCTTGAATTCTGTCCTGGATGAGGCAAGAACCCTTCCAGAGTAAGCCCCAATTTAGGGGCATGCCTGTCCCAAAACAGTATGACTGTACTTTAGTCATTGGTGTGCAATCAGAGAAATCGGGGGAAATCTGTAAAACAGATTTGGTCTCAGGTGACAGTCTCATTACCTGAATAACAATGGTACAAATCGGGATTACCTTCCTAGGAAATATGTAGATGGAGAATCCACCAATACTGATAACTTCACATTGGATAGCCAGAGCTAGGAGAAAATACCTCATGCCCTGTAGATTGACAAGTGAATTTGGGGCCTTGTGCTAGGGAGAATTGGGTTCTATTTCTCTACCTCTGACTAGCTATGAGGTCTTCAGGAAGCATAGGAAATTCCCCCATAACTAACAAGTACTCTGGAACTGTCCTTTCCATAGTGTGTCAGCCGCCTCCAGAAATCCTGCATGGTGAGCATACCCCAAGCCATCAGGACAACTTTTCACCTGGGCAGGAAGTGTTCTACAGCTGTGAGCCTGGCTATGACCTCAGAGGGGCTGCGTCTCTGCACTGCACACCCCAGGGAGACTGGAGCCCTGAAGCCCCGAGATGTGCAGGTGCCTCAACTCTCTGGCTTCCAGATTTCTCTCTTTACCCCACACATGGAGGTCTTACTCCTATTTTTTCTTTTTTTCTTTTTTTCTTCTTCTAGTGAAATCCTGTGATGACTTCTTGGGTCAACTCCCTCATGGCCGTGTGCTATTTCCACTTAATCTCCAGCTTGGGGCAAAGGTGTCCTTTGTCTGTGATGAAGGGTAAGTGTGACCCAGAATTCAGATCAGGGACTCAGCACTGGAGAGTGACTCTTGAGCTTAAGGATCAATCCAAAAAGAGGGCTGACCTAGGAAAAGAAGAATCCAGGGAGATTAACTTCTGGAAGTGTAGTTTTAAAATAAAGGTAGGGACTAAGTGGCACTACTATCAGGAGATGAAGAGATAAAGAAAAAATGGCGCATATAACTGAGTGTCAAGTACAAACAGAAATACAGTCACCAGTCCAGAAAAGGGGACTGACCTAGTGGAAAAGAAGTACTAGAGGAGACTAATATCTGAAACAATGATTGGAAAGTGTGGTATGAACCAGCTGGATCCATGAACAGAAGTTTAAAAAGCAAAAAGCTCAACTCATTTGATTTCTCACTTATAGAGGCTCAGAAGTAAAATCATTTTGGAAAACGTGCAAGCTTCCAGTAAGGCACAAAGGAAAAACAATGGCCGAAATACAAAAGATCTTGAAAAAAAAAGTGTGTATATATATGTATACATACGTATATGTATACGTATATATATGTACACGTATATGTATATGTATACATGTACATGTGTATACGTATATGTATACATGTACATATGTATACGTATATGTATACATATGTATATATACATATGTATATACATATATATGGAACATATGTATATACATATATGGAACATTAGATGTATGAATAAATAATAATTTGCAGACATGAAGAGATAAATAAATATTCTAGGGGGTTGTTAAGAAAAGTTTGATATATAAGAGAAAGTTGTATATAAGATAAAATAACATGCAAAGATTATTTCACAAAACTTTTAATCAAATAAATAGTGGAATTTGGAATAGGAACGAAAGAGTAAGTAGAAATATTCTAAATTCCAATTACATGTGATTGACAGCTCTGCCAGCTATTATTGCTTTGTCCTCACTGAAAGCTACAGTTTTTCCAAAATGATTTGGCTTCTGAGCCCGTCAATGAGAAACTAAGTGAGTTGAGTGTTTTCACCTGTGCTTTAGCTGGAGCAGTAAAATGTTAATTAACTTAGGAATTCTCAGGGAGGAGGTTGAGATCTGTCACGAAGGGAAGAGAGAAATGGTGCATTCATCCAGCCACTACTGCTTTGTTCTTTAGGTTTCGCTTAAAGGGCAGTTCCGTTAGTCATTGTGTCTTGGTTGGAATGAGAAGCCTTTGGAATAACAGTGTTCCTGTGTGTGAACGTGAGTAGATGGAATACTTGTTCAGTCTGGATCTTTCTGTTTTTTTCTTAATGTGGTTTGCCCCATGGGATTATCTATTGTTTGTCCCGCTGTTTGTGCCCGCTTTTGATAGAAATTGTTCTTTGTTGGAATAGATACAAGCAATGTTTTGGGGAAAAATAAACATGAGAATCATGTGTTTTGGGTACCATCCTATAAATATTTATGAGGAGAGTCTGTGCTATAAATAGAGAGAAATGCTTCATAGAAATAAATGTATGGCAAGATGCTAGGCTAAATTTTTCTCTTCTTTCCTGTCAAAGGTAATAGTCATACTTCAACTTTTCAGTTCTTCCCTCAATCATCCATTTAGTCATATACTCATTCTTTCAACAGAAAATTATTTGAGCACCTACTATGTGCCAAGCAATCTTCTGGGAACTGGGGATATACCTATAAACAAGACAGATAAGTCCATGTTTAAATTTTTGTGCAAGGATAAAGACAAAAATCAAAGACATGAATAGAAATGTTCAAATGATACTAAGTGTTATTAAGAAAATGCTCTTAATTGAGTCAGTGCTGTCAATTGAGAATGTAGCTGAGGACCCAAAAGGCAAGTGTAGCCCAGCAAACCTCTGGGTGTAGCTGAGGGTTCAAAATGGGAGGCTGTTGCAGCAATCTAATCAGAGATGTTGGCCCAGGATAGCAATTGGGAAAGGTGATGATGAGAAGTGATCAAATTCTGGATATATTTTGAAGGTGCAGATGACAGGATTTGGTGATGGTTAGCTTAGATAGAGGGTGTGAAAGAAAGAGAAGAAACATAGCCAGTTTCCAGGTTTTTGGCCAGAGCAACCGCCAGGGTAGAATTTCCCTTAGCTGAAATGCAGGGGACTGCATGAAGTTTGGGAATGGGGGAAATCAAAAGTTAAGCTTGGGACATAACTTTAGTGTTCCTCTTAGATATCCAGATGGATATGTTGGAGAGTCCCAGGCTGCCCATAGATATGTAGAAGCCATCATTGTATCTGCTATGCTTGAAATCAGGATTGAAAGAGATCTTCACCTAGGGAGTGAGTGCTGCTAGAGAACAGATGCATGGACTGAGCCTGGATGTCCAGGATTAAGAGTTGCAAAGGTGAGAAGGAATCAGCAAAGGGGATTATGATGAAGCAGCCACTGCAGTAAGAGAAAACACAGGAGGGTGAGGTGCCCTGGAAGCCAAGTATGGAAATTATTTTAAGGGATTAGACTAATCAACTGTGTCAAATTCTATAGAGAGGTCAAATTAGGTGAGAACAGAAAATTGATCTTTGGGTTTAGCAACTTGGAGGTAACAAGTGGAAGTTTCAGTGGAGTGCTGGCAAACACTGATTGGAATGAATTCTAGGGAGAATGAATGGGAGGAACTGTAACAGATCATAGACAATATTTTAGAGGAGTTTTCATGTAAAGAGAGTAGAAATAGGACTATAGCTGAAGAGGGAAATGACAGCAAGAGGTTTGCTTTTGATTTTTAAGAGGGCAGAAAATAGTGTGTTAAAAATAGAAACACTACTATGTCCAATCTATCCATTTACTTCTTCACTAAATCAATCAGGGTATTGCTTCCCCTTCTGATCATAGCTATTAAAAATACATGTTTACAATAGAATTTTGCTCATATGAATACTTTGCCTTAAATCATTTCAATGTCTTGTATTGATTTATATGATGAAAATGATAATTTCATCTTACATTGTTGGAAGTCAGCTATTTGACAATCTTAACTTGCCTGGAATAGTTAAGAAGTATGAAAGAAAAGAAAAAGAAAATACCCTCATGAACCCAACATATACCTGAAATCGCTTACTAGAGTGTAAACATTGGTTAAGCTATTTTAACCTTTGATTAGTTTATCTATAATTCTTTTGGGCTGTAATATCCTCTTCCCAAATTCAAAGCAAATTAGAAAAGGGAAGGAGTGTCCCCAAATAGAGGCATTCCAAGGAATAAATGTGTTTCTTTAATGAAAAAAATAAATAAATAAACCCTTAAAAACCAATGAGTATCTCAAAAAACCGTAACATTCTTGAGCCTTTTGAAACACATACAGGAGTACATAGCATTTTTTTTTCATTGTGACAGCATTACTGCAATCTTTCATCTGTATTTTGAAAATCATAGCCTGGCATCATCAAGAAAAATTAAATCACTGATATACAAATAATAAATGTATAATATATTTTAGAAAGATGTCTCTAGGATGAAGATTCTTGATGTCAAAGATCATATTTATCCTGTGCTTTAAACAGTACTTGACATACAGCAGATATTCAAAAAAATGCTTGTTGAATTAATGGATGATTCCCCTTTAATGTGACTGTGAAGATTTTTATTTACTTTAAAGGAATATACTCTTTATTATTCAGAAATATTAACTATCTGAAAAATTTAGGATGCTTAATTTGGGAAAGGTTTTTGTAATAAACATTGATTTAGTTGTCATTTCATTTAGCTCCATCTTAGCAGAGGCCTAATACATTTATTTTGCAGTTTCTACTTTCCTTAAGAAGAAAAGTACGCTTAATTGGCAACACAGTCACAGTATGACAACTGTAGAATCGCCTTGGATTATACTTTAAAATTTTTTATGGAATTGAGAGCTCTTGTTTTCTTTCTAGAAATCTTTTGTCCAAATCCTCCAGCTATCCTTAATGGGAGACACACAGGAACTCCCTTTGGAGATATTCCCTATGGAAAAGAAATATCTTACACATGTGACCCCCACCCAGACAGAGGGATGACCTTCAACCTCATTGGGGAGAGCACCATCCGCTGCACAAGTGACCCTCATGGGAATGGGGTTTGGAGCAGCTCTGCCCCTCGCTGTGAACTTTCTGTTCGTGCTGGTCAGTATCCGCTTCCACATATCCTAAATGGGTTCAGAATATGTGGACCCAATCCCTCATGTTTCTGTAATAAGACTATGGTATTTGTTTGTGAGCTTAACTTTGTCATAAGTGTAAATGTCAAAATTACATACCATAGCTAAAACAGATGGGTTTCAGCAGCGCCAAGGTATGTTTGAATCTATAAGATGAAAACTCTTCTTGCTGGTGGAGTGGAAGAGGGTGGGGAAAAGGGACTGAGGGAGGGGTGGAGGGAAGGCAGTAAGGCACAGTTATGTAAATCAGGAAGAAAAATGTATTCACTGGAGACGACATGAAAACAGCTGCCTATGAACACTAACCAGTATCTGTATAATTGACAGACAGTCTCCATAAGTTCATGAGGTGTACATGGGCATGCAAAGTTCAAAATTGGAAATGTGGATATTATTTAGCTAAGGTTTTAAACTAGTGTTCTGCTGCATGGGCTAAGTAACCAAAAAGACTCTCTTTGTCTTGACTTAAAGTTTGTCCACTTGTCATCTTGCCTCCAGGCTGTCTTAATCTTTGTACTTGAACTGTTCCACTCAGGGGGTAAGAAGCAAGGAAAGAGTAGCCCAAAGAAAAGAGTAGGAAAAGGAAGAGGCTATTTCTTCCTAAGGAGGGGAAGAAGTTGCCTGGTCCTTCAGGGCAAACATTAGGCCTTTTCCAGAGCAGAAGCTGGAGTAGATTAGGGATGTGGCACCAGCCTTGGAATATTCCATTATCCACAGGGAAGCCCTGAGAGACAAGAGCCAGCCAAGGTGAAAAGACTAAACCTGATGAAAGGCATTTAACCTTTCTTTGACCTTTACTCTCCAACTGAGTGGTACCCATCAGAATGCAGTAAATTTTTTTAATGTAAATGCCTAGACCCCAGTGCAGGCTTAATGAACAGATGGAGGAAGTCTTCTCCAAAAAGGAGGTAATGGAGTTCAGACTCTATTTGAAAATATGCAGCACATGGCTGGGCACAGTAGCTCACACCTATAATCCCAGCACTTTGGAGGCCGAGGTGAGAGGATTGTTTGAGGCCAGGAGTTCAAGACCAACCTGGCCAACACAGCAAGCTCCTAACTCTATAAAAAATAAAACTGAAAAATTGTAAAAACTGTAAAACAAAAAAAGTAAAAATATGCAGCACACAATATACTCTCTCAGAAAGAAGACATGGCTTCTTACAGAAGGCTGATGGCTTAGTCTGTTTTGTTCTGGTTCTTTTTTTGTTTTGTTTTGTGTGTGTGTGTGTGTGTGTGTGTGTGTGCTTTTTTTGAGAGAGAGGGGCTTGCTCTTTTGCCCAGGTGGAGTAGAGTGGTGCAATCATAGTTTACTGCAGCCTTGACCTCCCTGGCTCAAGCAAGCCTCCCATCTCAGCCTGCCAAGTAGGTGGGACCACAGGTGCATGCCACCACACCCAGCTAATTCTTGTATTTTATGTAGACCGGTTTTCATCATGTTGCCCAGGCTGGTCTTGAACTCCTGGGCTAAAGCAATCCACCTGCCTTGGCCTCCCAAAGTGCTGGGACTACAAGGCGTGAGCCACCATGCCCAGCCTATTTTGTTCTATCTTTAAATGCCTGGTTTAGCATCAGAAGAAAAACACTGTATTAGTTTCCTAGGGCTGCTGTAACAAATTACCACAAACTAGGTGGCTTAAAACAAAAGAAACTTATTATTTCACAGTTTTGTAGGCTGAAATTGAGATGTTGGCAGAGGTATTTTCCCATCTTCTAAGGCTCTGGAAAACAACCAGTTCTTTACTTCCTTCCATCTGCTGCTGGTTCCTGGGATTCCTTGGCATTCCTTGGTTTGTGGATGCATCATTCAAATCCCTGCCTCCATCATAGCCTTTTCCCCTGTGTCTCTATATGTCAAATCCCTCCACTTTTTCCCTGATAGGGACACCAGTCATTGGATTTAGGGCCCACTCTAAATAAAAGATGATCTAATCTCAAGATCCTAATCTTAATTCTATCTGAAAAACCACTATTCCAAATAAGTTTCTATTCTGAGGTTTTAGGTAGAGATATCTTTTGGGAGAACATCATTCAACTCACTACAAGGGGTATCTGCTATGAAAGGCCAGAGAGGCAGCTTATGCTGGGCACCCTGAGAATGGAGTAGATGGAGAGAGATGATAAAATATGTCTTGCTACTCATGAGTGAATTAGCACAAACACATGAAGATTTGAGTGGTTAACTGAGGATATAGGCACTCCGATAGGAGGTCAGAATGTGAAACTACAAGCTGAAGTTCTTGCTTTGGTGAAATAAGGGAAGAAAGATCAGAAAGCTGAGTGGTCTTCCAAATAGTAAAAAAATCCTGCTGAGTAGATGCCATTGAAGAGCTTCATCCCAAGGTAACATCAAGGAGAAGAAAATCTTTTGCTATTCTTGTAAGTCTCTTTGTTTCTGTGATCCACCTATCAGCTTAATTGAAGAGAAAGAGGAGGTAGGGTGGAAGTCTCTCTGCTAACTTTGATATTCCTGTGGTTTTTTTCTCCAGGTCACTGTAAAACCCCAGAGCAGTTTCCATTTGCCAGTCCTACGATCCCAATTAATGACTTTGAGTTTCCAGTCGGGACATCTTTGAATTATGAATGCCATCCTGGGTATTTTGGGAAAATGTTCTCTATCTCCTGCCTAGAAAACTTGGTCTGGTCAAGTGTTGAAGACAACTGTAGACGTGAGTAACCCCTCCCTGGGAACTACTTCATGTCTGTTAAAGCATAGGTGGGACCGGGCTTGGTGGCTCACGCCTGTAATCCCATCACTTTGGGAGGCCAAGGCTGGCAGATAGCTTGAACTCAGGAGTTCGCAACCAGCCTGGGCAACATGGCCAAACCCCACCTCTACAAACAACAACAACAAAAACAACATAGGTGGGATTTGATTCAATTTGCTCAAATTTTGGAAGCAAGATGTTATATTTGCCCAAGATATTTTGATAAAGGATGGTCTTGTACATCACCCCTTCTTCTTGCTTGTAGTTCCTGAACCTTGACTAGATGCTCATTTCATGAGAATGGCTCTCACAAAAGAATTAGAGAGAAAATTTACATTCACTGTAGATCATCCTTGATGGCTGAAACCATTAAATGAATGAAACAGGGGTACAAAAGAAATTTATGTGAGTTGCAGTGAACTGTGCTTGGCTAACTAAAAATAGGGGAGACATCCCAAATTTTGAGGCCTTTGATTTTGGCTGGCGGAATGAGAGTACAACACTTTAGCCATAAATGACTTGTTTTGTTTTTGTTTTGTTTCTGCTGTTGCTGTTGTGTTTTTTGTTTGTTTGTTTGTTTCTGAGATGGAGCCTTACTCTGTCACCCAGGCCGGAGTGTAGTGGCGCTATCTTGGCTGCAACCTCCTGGGTTCGAGCAAGTCTCCCTGCCTCAGCCTCTCGAGTAACTGGGATTACAGGCACCCACTCCCATGCCCAGCTAATTTTTGTATTTTTTAGTAGAGATGGGGTTTTGCCACGTTGGCCAGGCTGGTCTTGAACTCCTGACCTCAGGTGATCTGCCTGCCTCGGCCTCCCAAAGTGCTAGGATTACAGGCGAGAGCCCATACATAACCTTTATTAGGAGATGCAAGATAGTCTTTTTCAAAGTTGTGTTCGTAGCTACATGATTCTGAAGTTGTCTGCCAAGTTTCCTCAAAGCAGTCAATTCCATGAAACAATTGGAACTGTATATGCTGTTTAGTATGCCACACTCCAGTCTGAACCTTACAAAGGTAAGTTGAACTCTATATTTAATCCCAGATTCTGCTTCTTCCCCTAGGAAAATCATGTGGACCTCCACCAGAACCCTTCAATGGAATGGTGCATATAAACACAGATACACAGTTTGGATCAACAGTTAATTATTCTTGTAATGAAGGGTGAGTTGAGAATACCATCTCTTGAATATGAGTTCCAGAACAGCAGAGCCAACTTCTGACCCAGTCTCAGATAGACAAACTAAACTATTGCTCCCTTTACTTTAAAAGCAAGCAATAGGACTTATAGATGGAGATGATACGTTGGACATAGCCATATGATCAAAGGAATACAAAAAAGAAGGTACAATATGTATTGTATTGTAAACCAGAGGAGGGCAACATGTTCCTGTCAAAGGTGGTACATGTGAAACCTGGTCAGGCATTCATTGGATGAAAAGGAGCAGCTTACAAATAAGGAAAAGGAAAAAAGGTAGTTGAACCATGTAAACCTCCTTAACTGAGATCAGTAGGTAATATAGTTGAGTTGGAGGACCCTGAAGCAGAGTTTGGGGGGGTAAACATTAATTGTAACAGCAGCTCTGGAAGAGTATGCATCAAAGTGCACACAGAGAGGAGACATTATGGGGTTCTTGCTCTTGACTTCTCCTTGGGACAAGTAGCCACACCAAAAGCCATTGTCTCAACTGAGAAGGGGCTTTTAAAAACTCTGGAGTGGACCTCCATCAAACTCCAGCAGACCTGCAGCAGAGGGGCCTGACTGTTAGAAGATAAACTAACAAACATAAAGGAATAGCATCAACATTAACAAAAAGGACGTCCACATGAAAACCCCATCCAAAGGTCACCAACATCAAAGACCAATGATAGATAAATCCACGAAGATGAGGAAAAACCAGCACAAAAAGCTTGAAAATTCCCAAAACCAGAATGCCTCTTCTCCTCCAAAGGATCAGAACTCCTTGCCAGCAAGAGAACAAAACTGGGTGGAGAATGAGTGAGTTGGACAGATTGACAGAAGTAGGCTTCAGAAGGTGGGTAATAACAAACTCCTCTGAGCTAAAGGAGCATGTTCTAACCCAATGCAAGGAAGCGAAGAACCTTGAAAAACAGGTTAGAGGAATTACTAACTAGAATAACCAGTTTAGAAAAGAACATAAATGACCTGATGGAGCTGAAAAACACAGCACAAGAACTTCATGAAGCATACACAAGTATCAATAGCCAAATTGATCAAGTGAAACAAAGGATATCAGAGATTGAAGATCAACTTAATGAAATAAAGCATGAGGACAAAAAAGAATGAAAAGGAATGAACAAAGCCTCCAAGAAATATGGGACTATGTGAAAAGACCAAACCTACGTTTGATTGGTGTACCTGAAAGTGACGGGGAGAATGGAACCAAGTTGGAAAACACTCTTCAAGATATTATCCAGGAGAACTGCCCCAACCTAGCAAGACAGTCCAGCATTCAAATTCAGGAAATACAGAGAACACCACAAAGATACTCCTTGAGAAGAGCAACCCCAAGACACGTAATTGTCAGATTCACCAAGGTTGAAATGAAGGAAAAAAATGTTAAGGGCAGCCAGAGAGAAAGGTCGGGTTACCTACAAAGGGAAGCCCATCAGACTAACAGTGAATCTCTCTGCAGAAACCCTACAAGCCAGAAGAGAGTGGGGGCCAATATTCAACATTCTTAAAGAAAAGAATTTTCAACCCAGAATTTCATATCTAGCCAAACTAAGCTTCATAAGTGAAGGAGAAATAAAATCCTTTACATACAAGCAAATGCTGAGGGATTTTTTCACCACCAGACTTGCCTTACAAGGGCTCCTGAAGGAAGCACTAAACATGGAAAGGAATAACTGGTACCAGCCACTGCAAAAACATACCAAATTGTAAAGACCATCAACAATATGAAGAAACCACATCAACTAATGGGCAAAATAACAAATTAGCATCATAATGACAGGATCAAATTTACACATAACAATTCTAACATTAAACGTAAATTGGCTAAATGCCCCCAGTTAAAAGACACTGACTGGCAAATTGGATAAAGAGTCAAGACCCATTGGTGTGCTGTATTCAGGAGACCCATCTCATGTGCAAAGACACACATAGGCGCAAAATAAAGGGATGGAGGAATATTTACCAAGCAAATGGAAAGCAAATAAAAGCAGGGGTTACAGTCCTAGTCTCTGATAAAACATACTTTAAACCAACGAAGATCAAAAGAGACAAGGGCATTACATAATGGCAAAGGATGCAACAAGAAGAGCTAACTATCCTAAATATATATGCACCCAATACAGGAGCACCCAGATTCATAAAGCAAGTTCTGAAAGATCTATAAAGAGACTTAGATTCCCACACAATAATAGTGGGAGACTTTAACACCCCACTGTCAGTATTAGACAGGTCAACAAGACAGAAAATTAACAAGGATATTCAGGACCTGAACTCAGCTCTGGACCAAGCAGACCTAATAGACATCTATAGAACTCTCCACCCCAAATCAGCAGAATATACATTCTTCTCAGCACCACATAGCAATTATTCTAAAATTGACCACATAATTGGAAGTAAAGCACTCCTCAAAATGCAAAAGAATGGAAATCATAACAAACAGTCTCTCAGACCACAGTACAATCAAATTAGAACTCAGGATTAAGAAACTCTCTCAAAACTGCACAACTACATGGAAACTGAACAGCCTGCTCTGAATGACTACTGGGTAAATAACGAAATGAAAGCAGAAATAAGTAAGTTCTTTGAAACCGATGAGAACAAAGACACAATGTACCAGAATCTCTGGGACACAGCCAAAGAGTGTTTAGAGCACTAAATTTATAGCACTAAATGCCCACAGGAGAAAGCAGAAAAGATCTAAAATCGACGCCCTAACATCACAATTAAAGAACTAGAGAAGCAAGAGCAAACAAATTCAAAAGCTAGCAGAAGAGAAGAAATAACTAAGATCAGAGCAGAACTGAAGGAGACAGAGAAACAAAAAACCCTTCAGAAAATCAATGAATCCAGGAGCTGGTTTTTTGAAAAGATTAACAAAATAGACCACTAGCCAGACTAATAAAGAAAAAAGAGAGAAGAATCAAATAGACACAATAAAAAATGATAAAGGGGATATCACCACTGATCCCACAGAAATACAAACTACCATCAGAGAATACTATAAACACCTCTACGCAAATAAACTAGAAAATCTAGAAGAAATGGATAAATTCCTGGATACATACACCCTCCCAAGACTAAAACAGGAAGAAGTCGAATCCCTGAATAGGCCAAAAACAAGTTCTGAAATTGAGGAAGTAATTAATAGCCTACCAACCAAAAAAAGCCCAGGAACAGATGGATTCATAGCTGAATCCTACCAGAGGTACAAAGAGGAGCTGGTACCATTCCTTCTAAACTATTCCAAACAATAGAAAAAGAGGGACTCCTCCCTAACTCATTTTATGAGGCCAGCATCATCCTGATACCAGAACCTGGCAGAGACACAATAAAAAAGGAAAGTTTCAGGCCAATATCCCTGATGAACATTGATGCAAAAATCCTCAATAAAATACTGGCAAACGAAATTCAGCAGCACATCAAAAAGCTTATCCACCATGATCAAGCTGGCTTCATCCCTGAGATACAAGGCTGGTTCAACATACGCAAATCAATAAACGTAATCCATCACATTAACAGAACCAATGATAAAAACCACATGATTATCTCAATAGATGCAGACAAGGACTTCGATAAAATTCAACAGCCCTTCATGCTAAAAACTCTCAATAAACTAGGTATTGATGGAATATGTCCCAAAATAATAGGAGCTATTTATAACAAACCCACCACTAATATCATACTGAATGGGCAAAAGCTGGAAGCATGCGCTTTGAAAACCAGCACAAGACAAGGATGCCCTCTCTCACCACTCCTATTCAACATAGTATTGGAAGCTCTGGCCAGGGCAATCAGGCAAGAGAAAGGAATAAAGGGTATTCAAATAGGAAGAAAGGAAGTCAAATTGTCTCTGTTTGCATATGACATGACTGTATATTTAGAAAACCCCATTATCTCAGCTTAAAATATCTGTAATCTGATAAGCAACTTCAGCAAAGTCTCAGGATACAAAATCAATGCAAAAATCACAAGCATTCCTATACACCAATAATAGACAAACAGAGAGCCAAATCATGAGTGAACTCCCATTCTAAATTCCTGCAAAGTGAATAAAATACCTTGGAATACAACTTACAAGGGAAGTGAAGGACATCTTCAAGGAGAACTACAAACCACTGCTCAAGGAAGTAAGCGAGGACACAAACAAATGAAAAAAACATTTCATGATTGTGGATAGGAAGAATCAATATCATGAAAATGGCCATACTGCCCAAGGTAATTTATACAGTCAATGCTATCCCCATCAAATTACCAATGGCTTTCTTCACAGAATTACCAAAAAAAAAAAAAAACTACTTTAAATTTCATATGGAACCAAAAAATAGCCCATATAGCCAAGACAATCCTAAGCAAAAAGAACAAAGCTGGAGGCACCACGCTACCTGACTTCAAACTATACTATAAGGCTACAGTAAGCAAAACAGCATCGTACTGGTACCAAAACAGATATATAGACCAATGGAACAGAACAGAGGCCTCAGAAATAACGCCACACATCTACAACCATCTGATCTTTGACGAACCTGACAAAAACAAGCAATGGGGAAAGGATTCCCTATTCAATAAATGGTGTTGGGAAAACTGGCTAGCCAGATGCAGAAAACTGAAGCTGGACCCCTTCCTTTACACCTTATACAAAAATTAACTCAAGATGTATTAAAGACTTAAATGTAAGACCTAAAACTATAAAAACCCTAGAAGAAAACCTAGGCAATACCATTCAGGACATAGGCATGGGCAAAGACTTCATTACTAAAACACCAAAAGCAATGGTAACAAAAACCAAAATTGACAAATGGGATCTAATGAAACTAAAGAGCTTCTGCACAGCAAGAGAAACTATCATCAGAGTGAACAGACAACCTACAGAATGGGAGAAAATTTTTGCAATCCATCCATATGACAAAGGACTAATATCCAGAATCTACAAGGAACTTAAACAAATTAACAAGAAAAAACAACCCTATCAAAAAGAGGGCAAAGGATATGAACAGACACTTCTCAAAAGAAGACATTTATGCAGCCAACAAACATGAAAAAAAGCTCATCATCACTGGTCATTAGAGAAATGCAAATCAAAACCACATTGAGATACCATCTTGGGCCAGTTAGAATGGCGATCACTAAAAAGTCAGGAAACAACAGATGCTGGAGAGGATGTGGAGAAATAGAAATGCTTTTACACTGTTGGTGGGAGTGTAAATTCGTTCAACCATTGTGGATGACAGTGTGGTGATTCCTCAAGGATCTAGAACCAGAAATACCATTTGACCCAGCAATCCCATTACTGAGTATATACCCAAAGGATTATAAATCATCCTTCTATAAAGACACATGCACACGTATGTTTATTGCAGCACTGTTCACAATAGCAAAGACTTGGAACCAACCCAAATGCCCATCAATGATAGACTGGATAAAGAAAATGTGGCACATATACACCATGGAATACTATGCAGCCATAAAAAAGGATGAGTTCATGTCCTTTGCAGGGACATTTATGAAGCTAGAAACCATCATTCTCAGCAAACTAACACAGGAACAGAAAACCAACCACCGCATGTTCTCATTCCTAAGTGGGAGTTGAACAATGAGAACACATGGACACACCTAGGGGAACATCACACAGTGGGGCCTGTCAGAGGGTAGGAGTCTAGGGGAGGGATAGCATTAGGAGAAATAGCTAATGTAGATGATGGGTTGATGGTGCAGCAAACCACCATGACATGTGTATACCTATGTAACAAACCTGCACATCCTGCACATGTATCCCAGAATTTAAAGTATGATAATAAAAAAAAGACTGTGTACTCATTTTTGGTTGCCATGATAAATTCAGAGAGGAAAAACATGATATATATTAAATTTTACTGCAACAACTAACTGCCCCTTGTCATCAGCCTATTCTATCACTAGAGTGAGTCAGTATTCCTCTTTTCTGACTGTCTGAGCCTGGACGATTTAAACTGCTTTTCACACAACCTCTTGCCCAACCTTTTCTCACCTCCCATTGTGAATGAACATAGATTTCCCTATGGTAAACAAAACAAAATATCACCAAATCTAAGGCAAGATAAAGCAATTGAAAATAAAAGAAACCAACCCAAGAGATCAGAGAAATATTCATCCGCACAACAGCTTCCTCCAATAAACAGGGGACAATCTTTAAAAATCTCTCATATGTGTTTGTAACATAGAATCGATGGAACTATATGAGGCATTTATAAGATTTAATGATCTGATATCAGAAAAGTTGAGATTTGAATGAAACACATGGGAGTCGGAAAAGGAGTGATGACTGGTAGATTGGAGCCTGCCCCCAACCCCCGGAAAAAAAAAAAAAACACCAAAGGGATAAAGAAGACAAGATTGAATTCTCCAGAATTCATCAAGGACCAGACTTGAAATGACACATATATACACACAAACACACTACACACAAACACACAGGGATATAATATAGAAATTCCAGAAAAAATAAAAGAAAGCAGAATGAATAGAAGCATTAATTAGCACATAATGGAAGACAATTTCTCAGGCTATAAAGAAAAATACTAAGCTGATCCTTGAAGGCTTACTAGACAAATCAAGATTAACAACAATGGGCCCCGGCCCTACATGGAAGAAAATTATGCCATCCAAATATAAAAAAATACTGCCACTCTCCAGAAATAAACAAAAAAGAAGAAATTCATATTAGCACCAAGCTTCCGTTCTGTAACACTAAGTAGTAGAAGTTAGTGTTTGAGAGGAAATATTGTACAATAAAATTTCTGTACTCGGTCAAGCTGCCATTCATCTGCAAGGCACAGATGCATCGTCTTAAATAAGAAGGAACCCCAAACATACACCAGTTAGATATACTGCCTACAAAAAGAAAAACTCCCACAAAGCTGTGGGAGTTTTTCTTTTTGAAGAAGAAATCAAAATTCCAAATGGTGTTGTATCAAAGAAATATTAATGAGGCACAAAACTAGTTAAATGGGGTCACTAAAACTGTTTTATTTAATATGGAAATAAAATATCAAAGCAGGACTAATTCTTGAAAGTTAATTCATGTAATATGAAAAGAAGAAGAAACTTGATATAAAAAATAGATTTTATCACTTCAGCTAGGAAGTTAGAGATTAAGTAAGAAAAACCATCATAAACTTATCATATGTAGGGGACACATATTCTTGACATAAAAAATAAGGAGAAAATGGTACTTCACACCAGTATAAAATATATATATATATACACACACACACACATATATATATATAAAATCAAATTTTAAAAGATAATCAGAAGGGCAAAACCACTTGGTCCATAAAACAAAAGAGGGGTGAGAGAAACAAGAGCTAGCAAGCTTTCTGTCTCTCTTTTGGGAAACCAGCATTGTTATGTTAAAGTGAATTAATACATGTATTTTAATGCCTCAGTTTTTCTTTCTAATATAATAAATATTAACAGATATAAGCTCCATTGGTAAAATCACTTTGAGGTCCTTAATACTTCTTAAAGTGGCTGGGCGCTGTGGCTCATGCCTGTAATCCCCACACTTTGGGAGGCTGAGGCGGGCAGAACACCTGAGGTCGGGAGTTCAAGACCAGCCTGGCCAACATGGAGAAACCCTGTCTCTACTAAAAAATACAAAATTAGCCAGGTGTGGTGGCACATGCCTGTAATCCCAGCTACTCGGGAGGCTGAGGCAGGAGAATCACTTGAACCCAGGAGGCGGAGGTTGCGGTGAGCCGAGATGGTGCCACTGCACCCCAGCCTGGGCAACAAGAGCGAAACTCTGTCTCAAAAAAAAATAATTATAACAATAACAATAACAAAAATGTTTAAGAGTGAAAAGAATTCTTGAGACCAAAAAAGTTTAAGAACTAGGGCTTGAAGATGTTCAAGCAAAGATAGGAAAAGGCTATTGCAAGTACGGTACAAAGCACAGGGGGAAGGGTTCATAAGTATATATATTATATATATATGATATAACATAAAATTCATATATATTATAAAAATAATAAATATGATATAAATTTGATATAAAATATATAAATCTGATTTTTAACATATTTTGATTTTATACTGGTGTAAAGTACCATTTTCTCTTTATTTTTTACATCAAGAATATGTATCCCCTACATAGTATAAGTTTATCATAGTTTTTCTTACTTCATTCCTAACTTCCTAGTTAGTAGTGATAAAATCTGTTATTTTATATCAATAAAAATATTGATATAAATTTTATTTACATGATATACAATATTTAAATATAACATATTTTATATTACAAAATATACTACTATGTATTACAAAAAAAAAAACAAACTCCATTTAGCAGAGCAAGAATGGAGTTTGTTTTGTACAGTGCTGAGTTCCAACCCATAGAATTGTTAAATAAATAAAAAGGAAAGAACACTATAAGATCAAACTCATCAGTTATAATAGTAAATGTGAATGATTCCAATCCCCCCTTTTGAAAGACAAAGGCTTCTAAATATGGTCAGAATCCTATTTACAGTAGCATCAAAAAGAATAAAATACTTAGGAATCAATTTAATCAAGGAGGCACAAGACCTGTGCACTGAAAACTCAGTAACTGAAAATGAGCAAATGATGTGATAGACATGTCTCCAAGGGAAATATACAAATGTCCAATAAACACATCAAAAGATGTTCAACATCATTAGTCATTAGGGAAGTGCAAGTCAACCTGACTTTGTACTAGGATGTTTTGTATTAGGATGGTTATAATATTTTTAAAAAATAGGAAATAAAAGGTGTTGGCGAGGATGTGGAGAAATTAGAACGCTTATACATTGCTGGTGGAAATGTAAAATGGTGTAGCACTGTGGAAAACAGTTTGATGATTCCTGAAAAAGTTAAACATAGAATTACCATATAACCAGCAATTCTGCTCCTAGGCATATACCTAAAGAAATTGAAAACAAGGACTGAAGCAGATGCTCAAATACCAATGTCCATAGCAGCTTTGTTCAAAATAGCCAAAAGGTAGAAACAACCCAAGTATCTACGAGCAGATGAATGGATCAATGAAATGGAGCTTATCCATTCCATGGAATATTCTTCAGCTATACAAAGGAATAGAGTTCTGATACATGCTACAAGATGCATAAACTTTAAAAACATTATGCTAAGTGAAATGAGCCAGACACAAAAGGATAAATACTGTATTCCACTTTTATGAGGTGCCAAAAATAAGAAAATTTATTGGACTAAAAATAGATTAGAGATAACCAGTGGAAGGGGAGAATAGGGAGTTACAACTCAATACATCCAGTTTCTCATTGGGATGGTGAAAATTTTTGGAACTAAGCAGTGATAATGGTTGTATAATGTTGTGAATGTCATTGATGCCACTGAATTATACCCTTAAAATGGTTTTAATGGCAAATTTTATGTTGTATCTCTTTTAAAACAATAAGAAAGAAAAAAATTTTAAATATATCATGTGATATTAGGAAAGAAAAAAACAGATAACAGTATAAGAAAAATAAGAATTTAAAACATATCAAATAAGATTTTAAAATTTTGTTTAAGATATTGATACTTGGTCCAGTGCACAATAAAGACAAGAACTTTTTTTTTTTTTTTTTTTGAGATGGAGTCTCGCTCTGTCACCAGGCTGGAGTGCAGTGGCACCATCTCGGTTCACTGCAACCTCCGCCTCCAGGGTTCAAGCCATTATCCTGCCTCAGCCTGCCGAGTAGCTGGGACTACAGGCATGCGCCACCACGCTGAGCTCATTTCTGTATTTATAGTAGAGACAGGGTTTCACCATGTTGGCCAGGATGGTCTTGATCTCTTGACCTCTTGATCTGCCTGCCTCGGCCTCCCAAAGTGCTGGGATTACAGGTGGGAGCCACCGTGCCTGGCCTGAAGACAAGAACTTTTGAACAAGAGAGCGCTAACTAATGTATTGAAATACATAAAACAAATACTGATATATAGAAGAGCTCATTCAGCTGTTTCAAAGACAGAGCTCTGTAACACATGTACTCTTACCTAAAGAACTGTCTCCCACCACTGGAAAGGAGGTCTTCTCTGACCAAATACACAGCATCGTGGAGTTGGCCAGCATTAACTTGGATCATCTGGCTGGCCAGGAAAGGAGCGCTCAGGGAGAAAGAGGATTGTCACCATCCCAACCAGATTGGCCATTAGATCTATGTATCAACAGAGTGACATACGGGAGAATTAAAATTCTAGTATGCAAAAATATGCCATATGTTAACAGAAAATAGACTGCAGGGAAATTTGTATTAGGTAAAACCGAGAGAAAGTTAAGAGCATACAACAGTAGATAAGCAATAGACAACCCGATATAAAAATGAGGAAAGAATATGCACAGGCAATTCACAAAAGGAAACATAAAAATGGCCTTAAAAATTGCTAAAATAAATATTTAAGCAAAAAAGCTCAACTTCACTATGGTTTGGGGAAATGCAAATTAAAGCAACAATATGTCATGTTTTCACAGTCACATTAATAAAAGTTTAAAAGAGGGAAGTAGAGGTAAATAGGAATTTGAGGAAAAGGAGCCCTCTCATAGTGGTTCATTGGAATGTGAATTGCTGCAGCTTTCAAAAAAAAACTTACACTATCCACAAACAATGAAAGCATAGATATCTTCTTAGCTACTAATCCCACTCCTAGGAAAAGGAGTATTAATTACAATAGGTTCTTTATTGCAGTATTGTTTATATAAGCAAAAAGAGCAAACAACCTTGACATCCTTCTATTAGCAGTAGGTTGAATAAATCATAAGACGTCTACTATGAACTATTTTGCAGCAATCAAGAAGACTTAATTAGATCTCTGTTTAGTGATTTGAATGGGTGACCATGTTGTGATGTCAACAGAAAAAAATAATTTGCAGAAAAGCATATAGAGTTTGTTCTCAATTTGGAAAAATAATGACAAATTTGGAGGAGATATCCTATACACATATGTGTGTTTGATTGGGTTTGGAAAAATCAGGACCACCTGAGATGGAGGTGGGAGTGACAAAATATACATGGTATACTAAGTGAATATGTAGGTTATACAATTACATTGTTAAATTTCTGAAAACAAGTGCAACTTAAGCATGTAACTAAGGAGTAGATGTTAACCTGGACAAATGAAACATAGATTGTTTTGAGCAAGAGACGGCAAAATTTTTTGTCAAGAGCCAGATAGCAAAATTTTCAGTTTTGCAGACCATGCAATCTCTATTGCAATTACTCAGTTCTGCCATTGCAGTGGAAAAATAGCCCTAGACAAATGAATGTGTGATTGTATTTTGATAAAACTTCATTTACAAATACGTGCTATAGAACAAATTTGGCCTGTGAGCCATAGGGTGACAATCTCTGGTTAGATGAAGGGATTGAGAGCATTATTTTTCTTCAATTCTTGTCATTATGCAAAGTCAGAGAATTTTCTAAAATAAATAAAAATACAAATTGGCAAAATAATAATAGTTGAAAACTTCAGATTGGGCAAATAAGTAAACAAATAATCACATGTTGAGGAATAAGGCTGCTTTGATTCTTGTGTGTTCAACTTTGAAACCTTTATCACAGTTATAAAAACCATTTATAAAAGTTGATATAACTCCACAGAGTATACCTCAATAAATTTGCACATAGAAGAAATCAAAATGGGTATATTTTCTCATCGCAATACACCAAAAACTAGGAGTTAATAAGCAAATGATACATTAAAAATTCAAAGTTTTAGAAAACGGAGTACCTTAGATCTTGATCAAAGAGAAATTTAAAAACAGCCATTGCAGATTACCTGGAGAATAACAATCGCTAATGATCCTCGAGTGCATGTGCCTCAAGCATTCTTCTAAGTCCTTTACTTGAATTGATTTACTTAGTCTTTGAAAGACCCTTTGAAATGGATATCATGCATATCCCTCATTGTATAGAAGAGAAAACTGAGACAGACAGGTTAACTAATTTGTCCAAATTCATGTGACAGGTTGAGGTTAGAATTAGAATATCGCCAGTCAGCTTCAACAACCTGTAATGGTAAGCCTTACATTATTTATCTTCTTAATTAGGAATGCTGAAACATATATTACTCATAAAAATTTCTGGGGTGCTGATGCCAAAACTGTCCTCAGAGAAATTTTTCAATCCTTTTTGTTACTTGACAGGAAAAAATTCAAATAAATGAACAAAACATTTCTTAACAATTTTTAAATTATTAAAAACATATATAAAAGGCTGCTGGAGTAAGGAATTAATAAAGTAATGAACAAAGAAAAAATCATAGAAATTATAAAGAAATCTAAAAGCAGATTCTTTAAAGTGACCAATTATAAAACAAACAGACTGGGTCAATTGTCATTTCACAAAATAACAATTCTATAAATATACAAGAATGAGAAAGAAGACATAGCCTGTTGATATTGAAGAGATTTAATACTTGATAAAAATATTATATCTTCTCTATTCTAATAAAATTAAAACTATCCATGAAATGTTCCATGTCAGAAGAAAAATACAATTTACCAGGTGTAGTTTAAAATAGGCAGAATTGCTGATAAACCCATATCTGTTTGAGTCCATATTTTCAATTCTTTCAGGTATACACCCAGAAGTGGAATTCCTGGGGGATATGGTAATTCTGTTTAACTTTTCAAAGAATTGCCAGACTATTTTCCACAGCTGCTGTACCATTTTACATCCCCATCAGCAATGCACAAATGTTCCAATTTCTCTACATCCTCACCAACACTTGTCATTTTTCTGGTTTAAAAAAAATCATTATTATACCACCCTAAAAGGGGCTGAAGTCAGTTTGATTTACATTTTCCTAATGACTAATGATGTGGAGCATCTTTTCTTGTGTTTATTGGCCATTTGTATGTCTTTTTTGGAAAAATGTCTACTCTCATCCTTTGTCCACTTTGTAATTGGGTTGTTTGTTTCATTGTTATTGAGTTACAGGAGTCCTTTATATGTTCTAAGTATTAAATCCTTATCAGATAGGGTTTTCACATATTTTCTATCATTCTGTGGGTTGTCTTTTTAATCTCTTGGTGGTATCTTTTGTTCTTGACTTGGACTGCAGGACACTTCAGTTCCTCACTACATGGGCTTCTCCAAAGGACAGCTGGCCTCTCCCAGAATGAGCATCTCAAAAAGAGAAGAAAACATTGCAGTGCTTTTTGTGATTAGCCTCTGAAGTTGCACACTATATCATTTCCACTTTATTCTAATCATTAGAATCAAGTCACAAAGCACAGCCCACATTAAAAAAGAGAGGAATTGGGCTCCATCACTTGAAGGGACATGTATAAAATAATTTGTGGACATATTTAAAACCACCACAAAGAAGCACCTTTAAAAAAAGACAATGGCCCAGTTTTGTAACTCTTTTTTAACTTCAAGAAATAGATAATCCAAGTATTAATATTATTTAAACTGTTATGGAACATAGAAATAAAATTATAGCCATAATTAAAGTTTGCCAAAGATTACAAATGAAAATAAAATAAAATATATCTCTGGCTCATTTGCTAATATAAATACTAAAAATCTTAAATTGACTATTAAATAAAACCAATATTAAAAAAATTATGCAAGGGGAACAAGTAAGGTTATTCCAGAAATGGTTCCAAATTAGGAAACCCACAAACTTACAATATTAAAGAGTACAACTTTTCTTAAATGTCATATAAATATACTCTCTAATGCCAAAAAACACAACGAATGGTTAAAATCTAAAAGCATGCTTGAATATAATTAAAGTTCAAAGGAAAAGAACACTCGGCATCCTTCCTATTATTCAAAGTAGTTGTGGAAATTCAAACCAGTAAAATGACAGCCCCCTGTATTTAGAGAGATATACATACAGATATAGCTAGAGAGAGAGAGAAGGCAAATTTATTATTAACTGATGGTTGTTTACCTGAAAACCAGAGGGAATTATTTGAAAGGTTATTAGAATAGGAAATGGTAGTGAGATATCGAGTAAAAAATAAATACTTATAAATTAATTACTTTCTTTATATAGGTAACAACCAAATAGAATATAAAGAGGAAAAATACCATTCACAACAGAAACAAAATCATCTAGAAAGAAATTTAACAAGAAATATATAGGACTTATAAGCAGAAGATTTAAAAGAGGGGGACATAGAAAAATACTTGAAGAAATGGAAGAGATAATATTTTATTTAAAAGATTTAATGTTGTGGTGATGTTAATTATCCCTGAATTAGTATGCAAATTTAATGTAATTCCTATCAGTTTCAATGACATTCTTTTTTTTAATTTGACAAGATGTCTGTAAATGTCATGAGACCCACCAACAGAATATTCTGAGATAATAACAAGAAGGGTGTTTGATACCAGATCAGAGGTGGGTTTGATACCCACCTCTCAGTGTCTGGTAACCACCTTTCTACTCTCTACTTCTACGAGTTCAACTATTTTAGATTTCACATGTAAGAAAGATCATGCGGTATTAGTTATTCTGTGCCTAGCTTATTTTGGAAGGTATTTTAAGGCACAAATATGTTGTAGTGTAATTATGTTGTAATTTTTCCTGACCTGATGTCCCACGTCTGTAAAATTATTTTACTGAAGCCTAGGCTCTTTCCCTAGGACTCGCTGTCTGGAATAATAAATATCTTACTTCTGTACTTAACAGAATTGTTCTGTCTGCATATAGTCCCCAGTTTTTCTCCAAGTAGTTTCTCAAACAAATGCACTTCCTTTCCTGAAAGGATGAGTAAAAATTTAACAGCTTTAAATCTTTATATATAGATATATTTTAAACCAAACGACTACACTGTACATGGTATTATAGCCCTCTTTAATACTTACGAACTATATCGTATAATTATTCTAATTATTATATATTACTCTACAACACCATTTTTAGTGGTTGCATTTTGGTTATTACTTGGATAGTCCATAACCTACCTAACAAAGTCCTTAATGTCTGGAATTGAAGTGGTTTCGCATTTCAACTGTTAGCAAAAACACTACAATGCACGATCCTGCACACATGAAAAGAAATGAGATGAGGACTTCACTAACTTCAAAGACAGCTTAAGGATTCAGATCTTCACATCTACACAAGAGACAAGATTTGCAGATTTGAGTGAAAGGCTATGCACGATTTTAAGCCTTTCAGTACATATTGCCAAAGTGCCCTCCACTAAACTTTGACCATGACCTACGGAGTGAGTCACAACAGTGACTCTTTCTTTGAGTTTATATTACTGCTAGGTTTTGTCAATTTGCCAATCGAATGGGCAAAAACGGCATTTTATTTGCATTTTAAAGTGTATTTATCATGTTTATAAGGAAGCTAAACTTTTCATATGTTCATTTGACTATTTCCATTTTTCCTTTGTAAATTATTTGTTCATAATTCTTTACCATTTTTCTACTTGGGTGTTTGCCTTTTTATAGTTGATGTATAAGAGTTGTTTTTATTATTTTTCCTCTGTGGTTTGTCTTCAAATTTGTATGTAGAAAGGTTTATTTGTAATTATTCAGTTTTATCAGTTTTGTTCATAGTAGAATTTTTCCTCAATGTATGTCTATAGAAGCCTCAAATCAGAAACATGTTTGCCTAAATCACCTAGTTCTTTTATGGTTTTATTTTTGACATTTAATCTTTGATACACACAGATTTTGCTTTGATGAATGTCATGAAGCAGAGATCTAGCTTAGCTTTTCAGATATTTGTCCTATCAATGAATAATTCAGTTTTCCGTGTCTTGAAATGCCATCTTTATCACTGCCAATTTCTTACAAAAACTTGTATCTATTTCTTGGGCTTTCCCCCATTTTGCTCTAGGGATCTGTGTCTCTATTCCTGCCTCATTTCAATTATTTTACATTTTAAATGCATTTTAACATCCCTTCTGTTTTTGTGCCTTAAAATACCTTCCAAAATAAGCTAGGCACAGAAAAACTAATGCCACATGATCTTACTTCCATGTGAAATCTAAAACAGTTGAACTCATAGAAGTAGAAGTAGAAAGGTGGTTACCAGGCGCTGAGAGGTGGGGAGCTGAGATTTGGTCAAAGGGCACAGAGTTTCAGTTAGACAGGAGGAGTAAGTTTCAGAGATCTATTCCACAGCATGGTGACTATAGTTAATAATAATGTGTATTTCAAAATTGCTGGCCGGGCACAGTGTCTCATGCCTATAGCTCTTTGGGAGGCTGAGGCATACGAATTGCTTAAGCCTAGAAGTTAGAAACTAGGCTGGGCAAAATGGCAAAACCCTGTCTCTACCAATAAATACAAAAATTAGCCAGGCATGGCAGCGCATACCTGTAGTCCCAGCTACTCGGAAGGCTAAGGTGGGAGAATGGTTTGAACCTGGGAGGCAGAGGTTGCAGTAAGCCAAGATCACATCACTGCACTCCAGCCTGGGTGATAGATCCAGACCCTGTCAAAAAAAAAAAAAAAAGAAAGAAAGAAAGAAAAGAAAAAGAAAAGGAAAAAAAATTGCTAGAAGAGTAGATTTTAAATATTCTCACCACACACACACACACACACACAAAACAAATATGAGAGGTGACGGACATGTTAATTAGCTTAATTTAATCATTTGCAACAGAAACATATATCAAAACACATTTTACCCTATAAATATATACAATTATTGTTTGTTCATAAAAATAAAATCAGATTTTAAAAAATATTCACTGTGTTTTTTCAGCCATACATAGGCTGGAACCTTCTTCACATTTTGGCTCCAACAATCTAGCTTAGTCACAGCGAGCACATCTAAAACAACCTCTAGGAGGCCAAAAGTCAGAGGACCCCCATGATCCTGTGCTCTTAGACAACTTTTAAATGTATGATAGGAGACAGGCAGAGGAAAACACAGGTAATAATGGGATTATCCTTTTCTTTCCTTTCTCCAGTGGTTCTCAACTTGTTTAATTGCAGCAATTTTTAAGATTTTTTTTCTTGGCACACTTGAAAAGATTGTATACCATAGCCTAAACAGGCTAGCAATAAGTAAAATTCAATCAGTACCTAAAATGTAAAAGAGACTCACTGTGTCTACAAAAACATTGATGGTCATTGCCATAGTCACACAGTTCCCTTTAGCTTTCTGTCACTGTTTCGGGAAGAGCTGGTATATCAGTTAGGATTTCCAGCTGTAAAAGACAGAAGAAATAAAATAACAGGATCTCAAACATAGATAGTAGTTTACTTCTGTCTCAGGTTAAAAATCACGAAAGTAGGCAGTCCAGGGTTTATACGATGACTCCATAATCCACAGAAACCTGGGTTCCTTCCACTTTGCTACTCTGACCTCTTCAAAATGAGAGCCCATCTTATCTCATGGTCTAAACTCCAGCCAGTATAGAGGACACAGGGAAGAAGGGAAGGCCAATTCCTTTAAAGACACTTTCCAGAAGTTGCACAAGACACTCCACTTACATCCTCTGGCCAGAAGTTAGTAACATGGCTATGCCCGGCTGTAAGGAAAGGTGAGAAGTGAAACCTTTATTGCAGGTGGCCAATGGCCCAGTTAAAAATAGAGGGTTCCATTACTAATGAAGGAGAGGAAAGTGGATACTAGGGATGGCACCAGTAGTCTTTGCTACAAATGGTTGCTGCCCTGATCACATTTCTTACATAATCAAGAGGAAAAGTTCTTAACTGTTGCAGTTACTGCCTCATCATTATATGGCATTCCATTTTACCCTTTAATTTTTACTTGGTCAAGTTTAGGCCTGCTGTACACCAGAACACATGAATAGCTTTGCTCAGCATTCTTTGTGACGTTGCTCACAGTAACATTATGGATACCTAATAAATTTTTTAAAAGACAAAATGTTCTACGTTTTGTGGCATACTCTGGATGGCTTTATGGTAAAGTGGGTGAGTATCCCTGCCCTTTACATTTCAAGTGTAGGGGTGTTTAGCTGTCTCTTCTGGCTCTCATTTACTGACTCTTCTGGGTAAATCCATTGTTCTTTCTTTTATACAAGAGACTATCTGAGCACCCAAAACTTGAAAGTCTCTAAGCTAGGTGCTATAGTGTTAAATATTTCAGTAAGATATTTTCCCTGCTTAATCCAGGAGCTTGTCATTTCCTTGCTGGAAGTACACATGGATAAAATAACTGCAAGGTTTCTGAAAGACTTAAGTACAAAAATGTCCTGCAAAGAAAAAGGGAAATATCTCATTCAGTTGTGAGGGATTAGGAATAAAAATGAATTGGAGAGGTCAAAATGTAAGCTTGTCCTCAAAAAGAAAGGACTAATTTGCAGTTGGAGATGGGGTTTCTTCCTTCCGAGGTCTGCCATGGTGTAATCTGTCCTGTAATGTCTAATGTCTACCTGCTATTATTTTCTAAATGGTGAGTTAAATGGGAAATATGTGTAGCGTATAACCATTTTCTATCCTTTGCTTTAGCTTTCGACTCATTGGTTCCCCATCTACCACTTGTCTCGTCTCAGGCAATAATGTCACATGGGATAAGAAGGCACCTATTTGTGAGAGTAAGTTGAAATATTTTTCTCCACAAATTCCTCTGTGTGATCCTGACTTGCCCCTGGAGTACAAAGAATAAATTGAATCCTTCTTGCACAAAGTAGTCTCTCAGATATTTGAAAATAGGAGTCAGATGCTTCATGGTCTTCCTGGCTTTTCTTTATCTTAAAAGGTGATTTATCTGAAACTGTGGGCTTGAACCTAGGCAAAATACCCTACTTTCCCATTATAATAGTAAATATTTCCAGTATAGAGAGTGTTGTCCTTAATGAGTACATTTTAAAGGCGTTAGACAAAATTAGGTCTTTGCCAACTCTTACTATCTATCAGCTTACAATTCCACAAAGTAGGCTACTCACTTTCTTGTTATTCTAATCCAAATAATAAAAAGAACTCTTCTTCCAGTTCTTAGCAATTTTCCTAAGCCTCTGATCGTTTTGAGTTCTAATCCTCCTTCAATTCTTTTAGGCCCATGTCTTCAGTTGTATTTGTTCTCGATTAGCTGACCCTCCATTTTTCCCATAAGATATTTTTCAATGAATCTCCAAAACTTTAAAACCATGGAAGAATGATTGCAAATTGGCAAAGTGTTATAGCTGTGAAGAAATCGTCATCGCACACAGAGTTGATGGCAGCAAAAGTAGGCACAGACTTCCAGAAAGCTAATGACCAATATAAACAAAAGTAAAGTAAATACCCTCTGACTGACAATTCCATTTCCCAGAATTTAGCCCAAGAAAATAATCATGAAATAGTCCCATGATTTTGGTCCAGAGATAGTCAATGCAATAATATTTGTGATAGCGGAAAATGTTAAACAACCTAAATGTTCAGCATGGTTTGAAAATAGCTAGTAGAAGAAATAAGGCGTATTTTAATGGCTATCAGTTTTTAAGAAAGGTAAAAAAGTGCACCAGGAGGAATTAAAGATTGAGATGCCTCATCCAAGTGGAAAGAGTACATCTATGTAGCTACATGACTGATTATTATTCAGCCACCAAATATGGTAGTATAGAAAATATATCCATCCATACATATGCATGTATCCACATATGTATCTAAGAGGATATAATTAAATTGTTACAAATAGTTATCTTTGAACCATTTTCACTTTCTTTCTCTTTGTCCATATTTTATAAATTTCCTACAATGAATGTGTTCATTGTATTCACTAATATTCCTCCCCCCCAAATTAACATTGACTTTTAAACATTAAATGAATGAGAATGTATACAAGGTGCCTCCCATATCTGCCAAGAACTTGAAATTCTATGAAATAATTCAAATTATCAAAGAATTATCAGTTTACTATACGAAGTTTTCAAGGCATGGCACCTTTTGTAGGGGGTTATCTTTTATAAAAAAATTTCCACTTCTACATTTATAGGTCAGTGATCATTTAATTGAGTCAATACTGGTTATGTGTGTATATGTGTGTAGTCACTTAGCCAATATGTGAATATTATTCTTATGATAGAACACAGTATTCATTTATCATTTTATTGCCCTTAAATCTCCCATTATTTCATTTTTCATGCCTTATCTTTTGTATTTCCTTTTCTCTCTTTTTCTTCATAAATAATGCCAGAAGTGGTATAAACTGCAAAGAGGTTATTTTAATAACCTATAGGAAAAAATAGTCCAGCAGTAGATAAGTACCTTAACAATCTGTGATAAAATCGCATGTATTATCCACTTAAAATTATAAATATATAAACCCAAAAAAACATGGATTTTTTTGTGAAATACTTATTATGAGCAGAACCCATATCATACACACCTAAATTTCAACTAGGTAAAAATGTCTGATTATTAGCAAATATTTTAAGAAAATAAAAGTATTGTAATTCCATTTAGAAAATCATTGGATTATTTGCATTTGGTATTTAAATTCATAGTAAAATAATTCATTATTAAAAAATAAGCTGTTTTACCATACTCTTCCTTCTCTCAGTCATATCTTGTGAGCCACCTCCAACCATATCCAATGGAGACTTCTACAGCAACAATAGAACATCTTTTCACAATGGAACAGTGGTAACTTACCAGTGCCACACTGGACCAGATGGAGAACAGCTGTTTGAGCTCGTGGGAGAACGGTCAATATATTGCACCAGCAAAGATGATCAAGTTGGTGTTTGGAGCAGCCCTCCCCCTCGGTGTATTTCTACTAATAAATGCACAGCTCCAGAAGTTGAAAATGCAATTCGAGTACCAGGAAATAGGAGTTTCTTTTCCCTCACTGAGATCGTCAGATTTAGATGTCAGCCCGGGTTTGTCATGGTAGGGTCCCACACTGTGCAGTGCCAGACCAACGGCAGATGGGGGCCCAAGCTGCCACACTGCTCCAGGGGTGAGTGTGACCCATCAAGACTTTGCTGGGTGTGAGGGTACGTATAGATGATAGGAGTTGTTGAAATTAAGGAAGAAGTGTGTAAGGACTATGAAATTGGCATAAACATAATAGTAGCTTCACTGTCTGTTATCTCTGTTAATAATTGTCTCAAAGTAATGGCTTATTCTCTCATCTATAGTAGACATATTTTAGATGCATTTTTAAATTTAACATTTACAGCAAATATATGAAGTAGCTACTATTGGTATCCCCATTTTACTTTGAGAGAACTGAGTCTTAGTGATATTAAAGAACTTTTCCAAGGCTCTGACTCCAGAGCCTAATCATAATGTACAGTGGAATGTATCATGAACAATAATGTGTAACAGTGATGATCATATCTCTATCCCTGGAGTGGGGCAGTAGGCAAGTGAGCCATGAGGACCAAAATGAGAGCATCAAATCAAAAAGGCCTTGGACTTCAACTTTTTCTCATTATAATTGAAAAGACTGAAGCTCAGAAAAAGTGTTTTGCTCAAATCCAAACAAATATATATATGTATATATACACACACACACACACATATACTTGATACATAATTATATATTGTTCAGATTGAGGCTCAAATTCATTCTTTGAGGTTTTTTGATTGTTTGTTTGTTTGTATGTTTGTTTGAGAGAGGGTCTCACTCTGTTGCCCAGGCTGGAGTAGAGTTGTACAATCATAGTTCACTGAAGCCTCTAACTCCTGGGCTCAAGTAAGACCTCTGCCTCGGTCTCACAGGTAGCTGGAACTCCAGGTGCTCACTACCACACCTGGCTAATTTTTATTTATTTTTAGAGACAGAGTCTTGCTATGTTGCCCAGGCTGATCTTGAGCTCCCGTCCTCAAGCAATCCTCCTGCCTCAGCCTCCCAAAGTACTGGGATTTCAGGCCTGAGCCACCATGCCTAGTTTCAAATGCATTCTGATGCCCTGAGAACACACCAATTGTCCTGTGGATGGAGGCAGCCAACATTTCGGTTAAAATACGGTCTAAGCAATATGTTCTATCACTAAAAAGTCTGTAGCTTTTTTTTTCTTTGAGGGGGGATTGTTCTTTTTGTTTATTTTTAATTTATTAATCTTTAATTTTTGTGGGTACATAGTAGGTGTATATATTTATGGGGTATATGAAATGTTTTGATACAGGCATGCAATGTAAAATAATCATGGAGAATGAGGTATCCATGCCCTTAAGCATTTATCCTTTGTGTTACAAATAATCCAATTACACTCTTTCATTTTTAAATGTACAATTAAGTTATTACTAACTATAGTCACCCTGTCATGCTATCAAATACTACATCTTATTCATTCTTTTTTTTTTGTACCCATTAACTGTCCCCACCTCCCCTCCCTACCCTCACCCCCTATCCCCACGATTTTGTTCTTGATGCCTCCTCTTTTCTTAGCTGAAATGACTGGCTTAAAATATGGAGTGGGAAGAATTAGGACTGGTCACAGGGACAGAAAGGAAGCTAACAGTTCAGCCCTGTGCGGACTGAAAGAGGGACAGGGAGTGTGGAAAATGAAGAATAGGTGAAGGTGTCTGTTAGATGAGACCTTGGCAACAGTACTCCTTGCTGTTGCCTTACGCATGAGCTTGAGGGACTGCCTCTGTAGGAAGTGGAAGAGTGGCCAAACCACCCGCACTCACGACTCTGTGCTCCATAACCAGTAGTTGAAAGCAAGAGGAATATGCTGCCTTATAGTCTTCGGAACATGTTTCAGTAGAAAAAACACAGACAAGGTGTTGGAGAGACTTTGATTCTAGTCACAGTTCTGCTTGGTTTCCTTAGTTTCCTTGTTAGTGAGATGTGGCTACTGAACTACCAATCTTCTCTTTTAATAGCTGCACTCTGCAATGACGATTTTTAAGCCCTCTGGCAAGCATAAGATATAGCAAAGGAAATTGCCCCATATCTAACAAGTGCTCTGGAACTGTCCTTTCCACAGTGTGTCAGCCGCCTCCAGAAATCCTGCATGGTGAGCATACCCCAAGCCATCAGGACAACTTTTCACCTGGGCAGGAAGTGTTCTACAGCTGTGAGCCCGGCTATGACCTCAGAGGGGCTGCGTCTCTGCACTGCACGCCCCAGGGAGACTGGAGCCCTGAAGCCCCTAGATGCACAGGTGCCTCGACTCTCTGGCTTCCAGATTGCTCTGTTTTCCCCCTCACATGGAAGTCTTACTCCTGTTGTTTTATTTTTTCTTCTAGTGAAATCCTGTGATGACTTCCTGGGCCAACTCCCTCATGGCCGTGTGCTGTTTCCACTTAATCTCCAGCTTGGGGCAAAGGTGTCCTTTGTTTGCGATGAAGGGTGAGTGTGACCCAGCGTTGAGACCAAGGACTCAGTGTGGAGAATCACTCTCTTGAGATCAGGGGTTAATCCAATTAAGGAACTGACCTAGTAGATAAGAAGTACCCAGAGAGATTAATTTATGGAAGGGTAGTTTTGAAATAAGGGTAGGGACTAAGTGGCACCACTTTCAGAAGGCAATGAGAAAATGGCACATACAGCTCAATGTCAGGTACAAACCTAAATACAGTCACTGATCTTGAGTACACAGTTGGAACTTGAAATGAATGGGTACGTATTTATTTGGAGGCAAAAGAACATAATTTTATAAGAGGTCTGCTAGAAAATAAATGATGAATAAGACAAAAATTGTTTGCCCCATAAGAAGTAAGGTAGAGGTTGTCTTAAGAAACTTAAAACCAATCAATAGTGGAATCTGTAATAGTGCATGGATAAGTGTGTTTTAACCCAATAATATATCTTCAGGTCAGGAATGGCCAGTGTAATTCTTTTAATGCAGGATTTTTCTCAGCCACTTTGCCAGCCAGTGACTTCTGGCCAGCAATGCCCCTGCCCAGGCCTTGCTTGGGCCCAGGCTCACCACAGGAAACACCCCAGATACTTGGCCCACTGGGCGGCATCTGGCTGGTGCTCTGACTGGGACCCTGGGGCCACCGTGACTGCACACTCAGCCCCTGGTGGGAGGGGATGTGTGAGTGAGTGAGTGTGGGGTCCAGCTGGCCACTCCAAGCACCTGCACAGGAATGGGCTCTGAGCAGTGCTGGCGGCTGGACCAGGCATGTCACACTGAAGGGAACGTGGTGGTGCCCAAACAGGGGTGCCCATGACCCCAAAGCCCAGAGGAGGTGTTACAGCACACTAATGGCTCTTAGCATTTGATAATGCCTGCAGCCCAACAGATGGCAGTGTGCTTAACAGCTCTGTCAATCCTGTCGCCCCGCATTTCCTGTCGCCCAGCTCTGGCTTGATCCGCTGCTGCTTCCTTTCGCGTGGTACAGCTGCCCTCCCACAGCAGAGGGCGGAGGGCCACAGTGCTACAGGCTTCTTTGTACCTGCGTTCGGTGGGTCCTGAGTTGTTGTCCCACATCCAAGAAGAACAAGGTTATGCTGACAATAGAAGGGTGAGGAGGGTGGAGAAGAGTTTTATTGAGTGGCGAAACAGCTTCTCAGCAGAGACGAGACACGAGGGTGGACCCCAGATGAAGTCAGGGGGTCATTCTCTCTCTCAGCGTGGCTGGTTCTGGGGCTTTTATGGACACAGAATGGGGAGCCTGTGCTGATTGGTTTATGACTATGCAAAAAAGACTAAAACAAAGACACCACTCAAAGGTGGGCACAACAGTGTAAAAAACCAATTAGGGAAGCTCAGGTATATGTAAACTAAATGAACAGTGAGGATCAATCAGAGGAAAGCACACCAAATGGGAAGAGAGGTTCTCAAGCCAGTCCATGGATTTACCTGGAACTTGTAGCTAGGCTTTAAACTGTCTTCAGCTTGAAGGTCGGGTTTCACCGGGATCTGCCCCATCTGCCTAGGATTTGTCTGCCTCCTGCTTCTATCAGTTTCAAGTGGTATTACTAGTTGTTTATGTGTATCCATTACTCTTGGTGGTGTGCACTATGAGTCTGGAGGGATAACTAGATTGGGCAATTAAGCAGTTATTTTTAATGATTTCCAAGGAATCTTCGGCATTTACAAAGTCCACCACCTAATAATGATTTCCAATTTCAGAATGATTTCAGATTTCAGAAGGCAAGCAGGATTCAATAAGTTGGGCATTTTGGGGTGCAAAGACTCTTCCCCCCTCCCTTCTTTTTTTCTTAGAGCACGTGGTTCAGCATGCTTCTGTGAGCCTCCTCTGGCCTGTTACAGTTGTAGTGGCAAGAAGAACAGTGCCCGTTCTCTTTCTAGATGTTCCTGGCTTTGCTTACCAAATCGAGAGCTGTTCTGCCTCATGATCCACTAATGAGAATAAGTGGGATGTCAGAGAGCCATCAGTGAAAGACGACATCTGAAGGTTATGGCTCTTGTGCCCATGGAGAAGTATGGTTCTGTGTTCATGCCTTCTGTAGGTGATGCTGGACTATGAAGTTTATATGGCAATTATGCACATCAGCTCTAATTGCTTTGCCAGTCACAGGGTACCATGGTTCTTTAGAATAAATTGGCCTTTGAGTTTCTGTCAGCTACTGAAGAATTCAGATCCCTAATGAACTAAGACTTTTAGCTGGGCCTGAACCTAAGACCTAAATGATAGTCAAGGAGGAAATGGTAGTGAGGAAGCTGAGCATCTATTAGTGAAGAAATCAAGGGAGAGATGGGAATTGCTCACACATTTGCTACCGCTTTTTTTTTTCTTTAGGTTCCGATTAAAAGGCAGGTCTGCTAGTCATTGTGTCTTGGCTGGAATGAAAGCCCTTTGGAATAGCAGTGTTCCAGTGTGTGAACGTGAGTAGAAAGAACTATGTAGTTTGGATAGCTCTCCTTATTTTCGTTTTCCAGCGTGTTTTTCCGCATGGCATCACCTGTTGTCTAGATCTTTACTTAACTGAATTATGGATAAAAATACTTCTTTGTTGCAAGAATTTCAAGAAGGGTCTTGTAGGTCTTCTCTGACATGTGTTTTTGTTACTAATCTGCAAATCACTTAGTTTAATGACTGTTTAATTTTGTGGGGAATGTGTGGCAAGAAACTAGATGACATAAAGGTGCAGCACGTTTTAGTCAGTCATTTATTTTTAGTTTTCTTATCAAGGAGGAATCTTTCTTAAATTTTTGTTTTTATTTTTATTTTTTGAGACACTGTCACCCAGGACAGAGTGGAGTGGTGCAATCACAGCTCACTGCAGCCTCAACCTCCTGGGCTCAAATGACCCTCGCACCTCAGCCTCCCAGTAGTTGGGACTACAGGCGCATGCCACCACACCTGGCTAATTTTTGTACTTTTTGTAGCGATAGAATCTCGCCATATTGCCCCAGTTGGTCTCAAACTCCTGGGCTCAAGCTATCCTCCCACCTTGGCCTCCAAAAGTGTTAGGATTACAAGTGCGAGCCACCATGCCCAGCCAAATTTTTATGTTCTTTTATCCCCTCGCATATCATAAACAATTTAGTCAGCTTGTTTTTTAGCCTGCAGTATTTAATGACATAGGGCTTCCCATGTGCCAGGACTTTCCATGTGTAGAAAAAGCAATGAATAGTGAATGAATAGTGAAGACACCTCCCTACTTTCCTGGGATGTATTTTCTTGTTGGGAAGCAGACTATGAACAAGGAAATAAATAAGTAAACAAAATTCTAAAAGTTATAATATATAAAATGGTAGTTAAATAGGGATGTTATGGAGAAAATAAAACAGAGTTATATGATAAATTAGTACGGTGGAAGGAGCTGGGATGATGAATCAGTGTCTGAAATGATGAGGTGTCCTAAGTTTCCAAACCATCTGCTTAAATAAAATATGCCAAAATTCAGAAAAAATTCAGAAACTCTTAGATAAAAGTACATGTTTGACATACCAAGACATTACTGATTGATTCTATTCTGTCTACTACAGCAAGGCAAGAATTTTTTAAACCTTGTTTTCCTGATTATTAGAAAATGTTTATTTTAATTTGTATTGTGTTAAAATAACTTATAGAAATCAATTTGGATACCTTATGGTGAGTATTATGGTGAAGAACATTCAATACCTGAGGAAACTCAAGTATTCAACAAACTCAACCTTACAGAGACACATAGAGCTGAAAATAAATATATAAATAAACTTAGGAAAACACGAACAGGTAAAATTCAAGCATGAGAAGTCAATCATTGTTTGATGTACTAGGTCTTTTATATACACATAATTCTGATAAATTTGGGTATCTCTTCCTAAATTCATATCAAACTAGAAGCATCAATTGCTTTTAGGGAAGGAACTGTTCTAAGCAGACTAAAAGGAGGAAGAAATGGTGGCTAATAATTGGAAGAAATCAAAAAAGGCTCTTTGGCACCATTTAATCTGAGGAAAAACAGCCTTACTGGTGTCTGATGACACCACTGGAAATTTGGTATTGGTCCTGATGGTAATGGTCTTGAATCACCAAGAAACATTTACATTGCTAAAGATGATAGTTCATGTTTATTAAAGTTCATAGATTTCCTTGAAACTTATGGTCTCTGATGACCAAAACTTTGTCTGTCTTGAACCTCATTGTCAACTCAGAATCTTACTATGCCTGAGTTAAAGTAGACAACAAAATGGGTGTTTTTAAAAAAAATAAAAACAATTACTTTCCAAATTCATTGTGAACATAGGTACCTGAGTGGTCCAGGAACACTGTCTTTGGGCTTTTGCAATAAACTGTAATTTAGGTCTCACTTCAGTTAGTTGCCTCTCAACAAAAGCCTTACAGATTTAAATTCCGTCTACCTTAGTTATATTCTTTCTAAAAGTGATATTCTTTCTAAACACACAGTCACAGGTCACTATTGTTTCAGTCATCTTAAGTGAAATTCTAATAGAACTTAAAGCTCTTGTTTTCTTTCTAGAAATCTTTTGTCCAAATCCTCCAGCTATCCTTAATGGGAGACACACAGGAACTCCCTTTGGAGATATTCCCTATGGAAAAGAAATATCTTACGCATGCGACACCCACCCAGACAGAGGGATGACCTTCAACCTCATTGGGGAGAGCTCCATCCGCTGCACAAGTGACCCTCAAGGGAATGGGGTTTGGAGCAGCCCTGCCCCTCGCTGTGAACTTTCTGTTCCTGCTGGTTAGTACCTGCTTCCACATATCCTAAATGGGTTCAGAATATCTAGGTAAGAACCTCCATATTTCTATAGTGACAGTCGTTTTTGCTTGTGAAAATGGCTTTGCTGTAACTGTCAGAGACAGAACTCCCTCCCAAGTGAATGACAAATGGGTTCTAGATAGGCACGCTGTCTCAATTGTTGGTATTCTGATGGTCCTTCCTATGGGGTGAAGAGTGTGGGATGGTAAGGAGAGAAGGGGGTGGACAGTGAAGAGAATTGATGAGGTCCAGATTTAGTAGAGAATGTTTTCAAAGTACTGAAAACAAATGCTAAAGAAAATACTCTTTTATTCCACCTCTACTACTACGAGTTATCTTTATCCTGGAGAGATGGATGTGCTGTGCAAAAAGTACACATTGATGATGTAATTTACTTCAGAACTGATAACGCTATAAAAGTAATTTGAGAAACTCAGATGTAGGGATTTATACTTTTTATGTTGTTTCCAAGGGTTTGTTCAAGCCACTGACTATGTTTGTTTGGTCCTTCACCTCAACATTAACAGAGGGAACTCAGGAGGCCCTGGAGAAGCAGAGTTTCAAATTGTACTCTTAGCCTAATGGGTGCAGCAAACCAATATGGCACATGTATACCTATGTATCAAACCTGCACATTGTGCATATGTACCCTAGAACTTAAAGTATATATATATATGTGTGTGTATGTGTGTATATATGTATATATATGTGTGTATATATATGTGTGTGTGTGTGTGTGTATATATATATATATATATATATATATAGAGAGAGAGAGAGAGAGAGAGAGAGAGAGAGATTGTACTCTTAGCCTCCATAGCTCATTCCTTTGATATATTAGTCTGGCTTTAAATGACAGTACCTGACAACTGTAGGCACATGTGTGGCTGTGACTGCCCACACCAGCTCCATCTTCCAGTAAGGACAGAACAGCACTGAATCGGTAGCTTGTTGATCCCTGTGGTACTCCCCCATCTGATCTAGTTTGAAGTTAGAGACTGTAGAGGATAGTGTTTAAATGTCAAGAGGTCTAGGTTTAGAGAACCCGTCTTTCACTGATCAAATAGGAGGGAGTGGCTTATGACCTGGCTGGTTGAGGTCTTCATGTACCTCTAATAGCCAGAGATATTGGATGTGTTCATGTATTCATATGTCTATGTTTAACTGAGTGTCTTTTCTTGTGTTTGTGTGGGAACTTGTTCTTAGCCTGCCCACATCCACCCAAGATCCAAAATGGGCATGACATTGGAGGACATGTATCTCTATATCTTCCTGGGATGACAATCAGCTACATTTGTGACCCCGGCTACCTGTTAGTGGGAAAGGGCTTCATTTTCTGTACAGACCAGGGAATCTGGAGCCAATTGGATCATTATTGCAAAGGTGACTTATTTCTTGGTATTCCTTATTCTTGCTGGGTTGTATGGAATGCATGAGGCTTGTAAGGCTGAGAGACATTGAAATGAGCTTAATGAAAGGGATAATATTTTTTTCTTCTCGGCAACTGCTTTCTTTTCATTTACATAAAATTTATTTCATCTTATTAACTGTCCTCTTTGCATGGTCGACAGCAATGCTTCTCCATCCAGAGCATTAACAAAATCACCTTGTTAAAAAGATTCTCAAAATCCATTCCATGACCTCTGATTCTGTTTTAAAGTGGGGTCAAAAGTCTATTTTTAACAAACTCATCAGAATGCTCTGATGCAGGAAGACCACAGACCACACTTCAAGAAATACCACTTTGCCTTCTTGGTTTGTATCTAGGAAAAAAATATTGTAGGCTTAATTTTGAGACTATTACAACTGAAAAGAAGTCTGTGCTTGAAGATGAAGGATGTACTGATGGCTGGGCAGAAAAAGAAAGTAAAACAAAGGATAAGTTAAACAAATTAAAGTAGTCTGGGTGTGGTGGCTCACACCTGTAATCCCAGCACTTTGGGACGCCAAGGTGGGCAGATCACCTCAGGTCAGGAGTTCGAGACCAGCCTAGCCAACATGGTGAAACCCCGTCTCTACCAAAAATACAAAAATTAATCAGGCATGGTGGTACATGCCTGTCGTCCCACCTACCTGGGAGGCTGAAGCAGGAGAATTGCTTGAACCCAGGAGGTAGAGGTTGCTGTGAGCCCAGATCGCGCCACTGCACTCCTGCCTGGGTGACACAGTGAGACTCAAAAAAAAAGAAAAAAGAAAAAAGAAAAAGAAAAAGAAAGAAAGATAAATTTTAAATTCACAATCATGATTTACTAACTTTTTTGTTCTATGTGCAGAAATTGGCCAGAATTATGCATTTAATAAAGAGCAGAGTGTCAGTATTTGTTGTGAAGCCAGACAGAATTAACATGGTACTCCTGTTTCCTTACAGCGTGACCCCAGTGGCTCCAGGGCTAGATCACTGTTAGCCTAATTCCTAATCTTTCCACAGCTTTCCAGTTGCAGAGCTGTTAATCAACAGTGAATGCACAGTACATTCCATATTCTATTACTTTACATTAAGAAATGGGAGTCAGAAAATGTTAAATCATAAGGTTTTTGGAGGAGGAAGATTAGTAACATGTTTAAAAACATGCTTCCTCTTAGCCAAGGGCAAAATAGGTTTTGGCTATTTTCTCCTATTCTCGCAGTTAAAACGGACAATCAACAATAAAATATCAATTTCTTTCTGATTTGTCTAATTTCAGAAGTAAATTGTAGCTTCCCACTGTTTATGAATGGAATCTCGAAGGAGTTAGAAATGAAAAAAGTATATCACTATGGAGATTATGTGACTTTGAAGTGTGAAGATGGGTATACTCTGGAAGGCAGTCCCTGGAGCCAGTGCCAGGCGGATGACAGATGGGACCCTCCTCTGGCCAAATGTACCTCTCGTAAGTGCAAGTGCAAGGAATGTGGGACCTTCCCGGTCATGGTTATTGCTCATTCATTCATCCATATTGGCATCAAGTGTAGTGTGATGTTTATGGCATATGCTATGAGCTATAGAGTACAATATGAGCATCCACCTATTCCAAAACTCCCATAGTGAGAGTAAGGCCAGACTTCCTCTTCTCATACTTCTCACTGCAGCTCTGCACCTTTTTTGTCTATATCACTTTGTGGTTGCATGAGCCACACAGTAATGATTTATTTACAGCCTATGAGCCTTACAAGAAATGTTTTCAGCATGAGTTAGGGAGCACCTTCCAAGCTGCAGAGAGCAGCCGGCCTGTCTCCCTCACCACTGGAGGGGACAGGATTTTAAGCTAGCACAGCTGGATAGAGCAGATTTAGAAATTACGTATCATTGAGCTCTGTAGAAGAGTAGCCCTCTGCTGGCAACTGGAAGGTACTGTAAGATAGAAAACTACCCACATCATGGAGCAGATGAGCAAAGTTAATAATGAACAGCCTTTCTTAATCCAAGTTAGTGCTACACTTTCCCTTCTCCCCATCTCTTATGACTCTTCTAATACATGGTTCTACACCAACATTGTTCAAGATCCAGTTTTACAATTAATCCTGTAAATATGCTAATATGACTCACAGATAATATTTCTAAATTATCAGCTTGACACTCACTTAATATCAAATTATATTTGCTTTTTTGGCAAAAATCTCACTGGATAACTTACTAAATGCTTTTAGAGTATTCTGAAGATCTGGCTGGGACTGACAGAAAATTCAGGTCATTGGAGAACCAACCGTATCAAATATTAGAACAAAATATAAAGCAATAATACAAAAGTCACTTTGCACCAGCATAAGAAGAGACATACAAATAAGTGGAACAAAATTGATATTAATAAAATAAAGGGGCCAGGTATGGTGGCTCATGCCTGTAATCCCAGCACTTTGGGAGGCCGAGGCGGATGGATCACCTGAGGTCAGGAGTTTAAGACCAGCCTGGCCAACATGGTGAAACCCCATCTGTACTAAAAAATAAAAAAATTAGCTGGTCGTGGTGGCAGATGCCTGTAATCCCAGCTACTCAGGAGGCTGAGGCAGGAGAGTCGCTTGAACACGGGAGGTGGAGGTTACAGTGAGCCGAGATCGCTCCATTGCACTCCGGTCTCGGTGACAAGAGCAAAACATTTTTTAAAAATTGTCCATTAAATTAACAATAAGAAGGTTGTTAGGTGAACACCCAATAAAAAGCAAGGATGTGATGACACTGATATTGTTGTGTGTTGAAGGTACTATTGTAAATTTGCAAAAACTCTTATGAAAAACAATTATGCAATGTATGTGGAAAATAATACAACTATTCCTGCCAGTTAGCCCTCCTAGAAATTTAATCTAAGGAAATAATGTAAAATATTAAAATATTTTATGCATTTTATTAAGGGTTTCATGAGACAGAAACCTAGAAACAAGCTAAATGCACAATAGAAGTCATTGAATACACTATGAGGCATCTACTAGATTATGTTAGTTTGCCTTTGTTGTAACTTATATTTCTAGTATATAATTATGTGAAAACACACATATAAGGAAATGTACCAGAACAGAATGTATCAAAACATTTTTTGGGTACTAGGATTGGGGTGACTTTTTTCTTTAGTTCTGTATTATAAATTTTCTTCTGTAATTGTATTAATAATAATTTTTAAAAGTCTTCTCTGAGTGCAGAAGGTAAAATGAAAGTATGTGAATGAAACCAATGGCTTTTTGCATGAGAAAAAATATTAGACTGAGTCCTGAAGAAAAATCAGGATGACTTGTCACTGGCTGAGAGGTCCTGTTCAATCATGTTGCATGCCAGAGTGATGTTTTGTGACTTTTGTCTTCCTTTTAGGTGCACATGGTGCTCTCATAGTTGGTAAGTTTTATGAAAGTTTTGCTGAGGAATTCTGGCATCTATAGCAGTAAGTACCTACCTATAATGAATGAAATGTAAAAAGAGAGATCAAAATGTCTTGAGTTGTAAAGAGATCAAAATATCAAAATATCTTCAGTTGTAAGTTCAACTAGAAAGAAAATAATGATAAGTTAGGCCACAATATGGTGAAACTGGCATCGTCATATGCATACTAAATAACCTTCATCAAAGGTTCTTTACTATCTTTGAACCATTACAAATGAATAATCATTCATCAGTGTCAAAAATTCTTTATTTGAATGTGGTGGGAGAATGCAACTTCTTCTTTCAGTTGTAACCTGGAGTATGCTTCCAGATGGTGATCCTGCTCACTTGCACAAATAGAAAGCCATAAGACCAGTCTTCTGAACCCATATCTGTGATTTGCCTAAATAAGAATAGTTTTGTAATAGAGTTTGCTTCCAAGGGAATACTGTGGCATATTACTCTTACATCCCTTTTTAAGCATCTGGACACTGAGACACAGAGAGTTAACGTAACTTGCCCAAGACCACAGAATGGGGTAGCCTGGGTCTACTTATCTGTGGAGACTGTGCACTTTAACAATCAATAAATGGACAAAATGACCTAAATATGTAATTCAACAAGAGAGAGAATTCCAGTATTTTCACAATGAAATGCCTGTGTGTTAAGTCTTAGGCAAGAGACATGGGCAGGGCCATGGAGAGCTGGTGGCCAGCTGCCCCATCACGGTTCTCACTTACTTTTGGAAAAGCTGACATTGGACTAAAGGTTACAAAACGGCTCAGCTCACACCTTAACTATAATAACCCTGTGGGAGTAAGACTAATGCTATAGAAACCCAGAGTAAAGCAGAATGTATAGTTACATCTTTAAAAAAAAAAAAAGCATTGGCAATCTGTAGTGGGACTGGATACTAAGATAGAATTTAAAACCTGTAAGTTATATTTTCCATGCATTTAATTACCTTGTTTTACTGCCTAGGCACTTCATCTGGTACGATCTTCTTTATTTTACTCATCATTTTCCTCTCTTGGATAATTCTAAAGCACAGAAAAGGGTAAGTATAGCCATATTATCCCAAGAAATGTAAACTGTACTTACCCCCTCTTGGAAGTCAAAAGAAAGTAAAAGACAAACAAACCCATTGCTACATAAACAGATGTGGTAATTCTTATAAAGAAAGTCCTTGACACACAGTATAGACAAAGAGCTATTCACACTAAAGGAAGTATATAGGATACTAAGAACAATTAAAAAAATAATAATAATAACAAAAAAAAAGACCATTTGGCCAGGTATGGTGACTCATGCCTGTAATTTCAGCACTTTGGGAGGCCAAGGTGGGCAGATCACTAGAGGCCAGGGGTTCGAGACCAACTTGGGCAACATGGTAAAACCCTGTCTCTACTAAACATACACAAAATTAGCTGGGCGAGGTGGGACACACAACTGTAATCCCAGCTACTCGGGAGGTTGAAGCATGAGAATTGCTTGAACCCAGGAGGCAGAGGTTGTAGTGAGCCAAGACTGTGCCATTGCACTCCAGCCTGGGTGACAGAGTGAGACTACATCTCAAAACACACACACACACACACACACACACACACACACACACACACACAGCATTTTAAGAAGGAATTGAGTTTTACAGAAAGAGAAAGTAGGCAGAAGGGGTTTTTAAATAGTTGTTCATGAGGCTGTTTGATATCCTAGTTTTGCTAAGACATTGCAGACACTGACCTCTAAGCCCAGATCCTATCATAGCACTAGAAGTTAGATTGGGTCACTTATGGCACACATATCATATGGCACACATAGGCTGCCAGTGGGGAAGAATTGAAACTTTCCATTGGGTATTTTAATATATAAACAAATATTTTGTAAACACCATTAACTTTTTTTTTTTTTTTTTTTAAGACAAAGTCTTGCTCTGTCACCCAGGCTGGAGTGCAGTGGCACGATCTTGGCTCACTGCAACCTCTGCCTCCCAGATTCAAGCGATTCTCATGCCTCAGCCTCCTGAGTAGCTGGGACTACAGCCATATGCCACTACACCAGGCTATTTTTTGTATTTTTAGTACAGAAAGGGTTTTGCCATCTTGGCCAGGCTGGTCTTGAATTCCTGACCTCAAGTGATCCACCTGCCTCAGCCTCCCAAAGTGCTGGGATTACAGGTGTGAGCCACCGGGCCCAGCCATCATTAATTTTTTAAATTTGAAAGAAAAAAAACTTGCAAAGACTAAGATCTGAATAAAGAAACGTCTTTGACAGGGAAGAGAACCTACACAGCTTTTGTACTGGTTGATTGAATTATAACAACCTCAATGAGGCCAGAATCAATAATCAATGTTATATGGTTGATGAGCAAATTCTATACCCATAGAAAAACTGAATTTGTAACTTTTAAGTGAACGGTTTTCTATAGCAAATATTCTAAACAAGTGCAGTTTCCTACAACAAGCTTTACAGAAACTGAAGTTTTGATATTTCACAAAGATGCCAATATACTTTTTAAAAAGTAGTTTGTCATAGTAGATCTTGCTGTAAAGAACCTAGACAGGAACTCAATTTCATGGAAAAATACTGAATTAGTAGATATTTAAATTTAAATATCCATCGTTCCTAACTAATGTTCTCTATATTTTACGGCTTGACATATATTCTTTGCTCTTTTCCATTACAAAAAGAAAAGGTAAGTAGCTGGGCACTTTACTTTAACAAAGTTCTTGTGTCAATACATTTTTCCTCTTAAAGTTTCTCATTAAGTACCATATAATTAGTGAGTTAATTTTTAAAAAAATTACTACTAAGTCTGAATTAAAGGAGTCGGGGCTTCTAATTTTCTGTATCTATATCAGTCTCTAGTTAAAACCACACAGGGGAAATGATTATCCCTTCTTCTTGGAAGTATTCAAGATACTTTAATATCTTGAAGATATTTGAATATCTCCACCCTTCTAACTATGTCATTCTTCATTACTTATGGTCCATTCCTTGTTAATCAACTAGAGGGTCAGACTCCCAAGCCTAACTATTGATTTGTTTCACCTACATAATTTAAGATCATTTCCTCATATTAATCACCTTCAGACATAAACATGACTCAATAACCATTTCATAAAATTATTTCTTTAGAAATGATTGTCTTGTATAGTCTAAGCAACCTCAGAGCATATACCATTTCTTCATGTTTTCCATCTCGTAAAACCTGCCTCCTATTATTTTCATATTCTTTAAAGTGTAATGTCCATGGCACAACCATTCTCCCTCTGACCAGTGGCTACCAGAAATGTGGCAGAAAGAAAGATCGTGATCCTTGTTAGACTTAAAGGTCAGGGAGGTAAACCTCCCAAACATCTATGTAACCCACACTAAAACCTATTCTATATGTGTAATCCAGGAAAGTTTTTAAACATTTTCTAAACTTTTATTTTTGACCTGTTTCACTTCTTGGGATTATAACTGCCTGACGTGTTCTTCCTGCCTGTCATACAGACAAAACCAATTCCCTGAGATCATGGTATATTGCAGTAAAGAAAGAGATGAATTAATACAAGGCCAGTCGCGTGGAAGAACTCGAGTTATCACTCAACTCAGTCTCCCCAAGAACACAGGGGCTAGGGTTTTTATAGATCATTTGGTAGGGAGGGAGCTAGGGAATGGGTACTACTGATTGGTTGGGGATGGGGGTGTGGGAAATGTTCCTCATGTGCTGTGTCCTCCTCTGGTTGGGGGCCACAGGACCAGTTGAGTCATGAGTCACAAGTCCAGGTAGAGTCAGTCAGTTGCCAAATGCAAAAATCTGAAAAACATCTCAGAAGACCAATCTTATATTCTACAGTAGTGATGTTATCTATAGGAGCAATTAGGGAAGTCACAAATCTCTGAGCAGTAATGGATTATAAAACCTATGCCTATATTTTAGCAGAGTTCAGGTCCCTCTCCTAATCCTAATCTCTTGGCCTTTCATTAGGTTTCAGGTCCTGAGCAAGGAGGGAGCTAGTGTTAGGAAGAGACTGTTATTATCCTTGCTCCAAAGTTAAATTATAAACTAAATTCCTTTCATGGTTAGCTTGGCCTACACCCAGGAATGAGCAAAGCCGGCCCACCTGTGAGGCTAGAAGCAAGATGAAGTCAGCCATGTTAGATTTCTTTCACTCTCAGAATCTTTGCAAAGGTGGTTTCAGCATAGTGAGTGCATTTCTCTAACAAAACACCATTGATTTTCATGTTAGAAATAACACATAGCTAAAATTGGGGAAAAGAAGTAATAAACTTAAATAATCACAAGGCAGAGGTCCCTTCTTTCAGAAGGAGTTGGGCTGATTAATCATGCAGTCATACCTCCTTGAGTGGGTGTGGCCAATAAGCTAAGTCATCGTGGCTATGTGAGGAGGACTGATTATTCCTTATCTGGAGCTCAAGCTTTCCTCACAGAAAGACAAGGGCATAAAGGGCCTCATGGCAAAGAAGAAGGAAGCCATGTGGGAAACACAGACTTTGAGTGGAGAGTATCGTAGTGGTCACCAAGTCAGAAGAGCCATTTATCCTGGAGCTAAAAAAGACTGACAGATATAGAATAGTGTAGAACAAGATGGCCTGCTCTATGGGAGAGCCACAGTCACACCAGGCCTAGAGAGGTGCAGGCTGACGTTTACCTCAAACACTGGAGACAATTCAGAAGCTGCATAAGCAGTCTGAAGACTTACTAAGAAACTAAAATGAGGCTGGGTGTGATGGCTCAGGCCTGTAATCCCTGCACTTTGGGAGGCTGAGGCGGGTGGATCACCTGAGGTCAGGAGTTGGAGATCAGCCTGGCCAAGATGGCAAAACCCTGTCTCTACTAAAAATACAAAAATTAGCCTGGTGTAGTGGCACATGACTGTAGTCCCAGCTACTCAGGAGGCTGAGGCAGGAGAATTGCTTGAACCCAGGAGGTGGAGGTTGCGGTGAGTTGAGATTGTGCCACTGCACTCCAGCCTGGGCAACAAAGGCAAAACTCCATATGAAAAAAATAAATAAATAAATAAAATAAAATAAAACAAGAAAAGAAACTAAAGTGATAGAGAAATAGAAGGAATACACACACAGAAATGATCTCACCTTCTTTAAAATGCTCCTCAAGGAGGTCTACTTTAACTATACTAGTAAAGATGACATGACCCCACCCCCACATTCCCAGTCTCTCTTATCCTGCTTTATTTTTTTCATAGACTTATTCTTTTATTATAATTAATTAAATAATTACATTCCATGTTTATTCTCTCTCTCCCTCCATGAAGTCGGGGATTTTTGTCCTATCTTCACCAATGGATACACAACAAATCTAAACTGTCCCTGGGACAAAGAGAGTCTCAATAAATATTTATCAAATGAATGAGTGAGCTACACACCACTAAGAGTGTTACCACAAGGGGAAATTTCTGCCGTAATTCTCTACCAAGTTGAACAGTGCGTCTTTAACTTGTCCTAAACTTACTCCAGGTTTCAAGGCTGCTCCTTGTTCTAATATACCAACTGTCTCAGTCTGTTGGTATATATACTTGGGCAGTTATAACAGAAACTCCATAGACTGGGTGGATTCAATAAGCATTTAAGCTGGGTGCAGTGGTACCCGCCTATAGTCCCAGCTATTTGGGAGGCTGAGGCAGGAGTACTGCTTGAGCCCATGAGTTTAAGGCCAGCCTGGGCAATATGGTAAGACCGTGTCCCTAAAAAACATTATTTCATTTCTAAAAACCAAGCATTTATTTCTCATAGTTCTAGTGGGTAGAGAGTCCAAGGTCAAGGCAACTGCAAATTCAGTGTCGGGTGGGGCTCGCTTTCTAGTTAATAGACTTCAATCTTTTCTCCGTGTCCTCAAATCAGAGAAAAGGAGTGAAGGAGCTCTCCTGGTCTCTTTTCTAAGGGCACTAGTCCCATTCACAAGGGCTTTGCTCTCATGATCTAATTACTTCTCAAAGGTCTCACCTTTGAGATCCTATAGTAATTAGATCCTATAAATTTTCAACATATAAATTTGGAAAGATACAAACATTCAGTCCATTGTACCAACACTGCATTTGGTAAGCACATATGCTTAAACGATATCACACTTGATTTCATGTGCCTTCTCAATCCTCACCTTTCCCTGATTAAGAATACCTGATTACTCTGCTCATTTCCTCTGTGCCCTCCACCTTGGCCTTTCCACTCGGTATTACTACTATCTCTTGCCTTCTTGGTCTCTACTATACTCCTCACCATCCCTGCTCCCTGGACTATGATCCCCTGTGAGCAGGGACCACCTATATCCACCCAAAACAATTTTTATTTAATGATTTTTTAATCTCTACTTGTACAGCAGTCAAAATTAATAATAAGAGTAGAAATGGTTAATGTATTTACAAAAAGAGTTAACATGTTTATTTATAGGTTTATTTACCATTTATTATCTTCTTTGGTCCTCAAAGCAACTCTGTGAGGTAGGTAGGCCCAATCATATTGTTATTCCAAAGCATAAAACACTCTAGGTTCAAAGAAATTCAGTGGCTTGTTTAAAGCCAGTAGGAAGTTGTTAGGAATTAGGCCTTTAGTCCAGATTATTTAACTGGAAATCTTGAACTCTTTGTGCTAGTATTTTGACAATGTTAGTTGCCATTTCTGAATCTGACTCTATATTACTGAAATTCAGTATCCAGAATTGTACATAGTACAAACCTAAAGTATTTTCCTTTTTTCTTTCAATATTCTTTTTCTCCCTATATTTTACTGAGTTTGTTTTAGCTACTCTGGTATATTGAACCAGTATCTTTCTAGAGAACCGTATGCAATCTCTCCTTTTTTTACTCTTTATTCTGAGTCATTAGGCTATAAAAAATTAAGGTATTTCTTCAAGGGCATCTTTCCATATTGAGATTTCCTGGTGTTTCACACAGACTTGGCAAGTTCTTCCTGTGATTTAATCTCACTGCCTTGTTATTTCACTAGTTAAAAATATGCTGCCTGCACATTTTGATATTTCACTGTGTATTTACAACAATAATTTGGGATAACGTTAAATAAGATAGGTCATAAGATAGGTCATGCACTCATCAGTGAGGAATAATACTGGTTAGACTTCTTCATTCAGAGCCCATTATTGCCTCTTGTTACTGCCTAGTACCCACTCCCATTTCTACACAAAACAGCCTTGTCCACAGTCAAAATTTCAATGTTTCCATTGTTGTGATGCTTAGAATGATAAAATACTTAAGGCCATCCTCTGTGAAGACTCCCTGAATTTTCCTATGTTCACATTAACCACCAGTAACTAACCAAATAGCTCTTCATTCAACATATACTCACCGAGATCATATTCTCCAAAACCCCATGTACCACTCATCACCCAAGACCACCTTCAGAACACTACTCATCTTACCACTTAACCACCACTCCTTGGAAGGTCATACCACCTGGCTATATACCCCTCCACTCTTCCTCATCCATGGATCTCAAGTGTGCCTTCCCTGTCCTGTGAAAACTCTGCCCCCTGAAGCAGTCTGCCTCTTTTTCTCAAATGATGCTGTCATTCTAATTTCCATAAGAGGGTAAAGAATAACTGAGTGATGAGGAAACAGTGGTACATGTTGAAGTGAGTTAACTCTTCAAGCTTCCATTCTAAAATCCCTAATACCAACTCATACATAAAATCTCCTGGTACTGGTACTGTTTTATCATTTCATTGATAAAAGATGAAGTGTTTATTAACCCCCAAAGAGGCAGTGTACCATACCAAGTGAGGGCGAGGGCTTTGCAACCGCTAAGGCCTGTGTTCACAGTCACTCACTCTCTATGAGACCCTGAGCAAGATACTCATCCTCAGTAAATTTCATTTTCCTTACCTGTGAAATGGAGATAATAATAGTTCCTACCTTACTTAGCATAGTGCCCCATTTATGATGCATGTCAGAAAATGTTAGCTATTATTTACACATGATTGTTATTACTGATATTAAAAATTGAGTAAATATTTCTTTTTACTGTTAGTTCTTAAATACCTTCATGACAGCTACTGCTGCTCCCCTAACTGTGGATATTGCTTGTACAGAAAACAGAGCATATATCTTCACTATAGGAGAAAAAGGAAGCCTCGTGTAACACTGCAGTGCAAAGTCATTCATGTTGTGCAGCTTAAGTGTCAAAATCTCGATGTAAATCCTATTTACTAATCAAAATTGTGTCAGAAATAGTGAAATGTGTTAAGGCGTGGACATCTGCCTATAAACAATTTAGAGTATTCTGACAGAAAATATAGGATGATTTTAGTATTATTTTCTAATCTAAGTTTTTGCTTAGTATTAAAAGATGAGATTTGGTTATGATTTTGCTTTCAGACGTCTTGCAAAGGTATCAGGAACTTAAGGCAAATAATACCTTAAATTTCAAAATGCAAATTACTAATTTCTTTCAAAACAGATACTTAAATGATTAAGACAGTTTTTCTATTTTTTTCCTCTGCCAATTAGCAATAATGCACATGAAAAACCTAAAGAAGTGGCTATCCATTTACATTCTCAAGGAGGCAGCAGCGTTCATCCCCGAACTCTGCAAACAAATGAAGAAAATAGCAGGTACCTATATACATACTGAATTCAAAATGTTTTCAACAACTCAAATATCAAAAATGGAAACAGGACTTGAATATGATATTGCACTAGGTAGGTCATTGATACCAAAGAATTTAGAAAGTACTTCAGGAGTTGGAAACTTCTTTTTTTTTTATTGGATTATTATTGTCATTTCCACTGATTTGGGGTGATGACTCTATAAGTCAGTGCAGTCACAGTCACTACTTTTTCAAAGCATTCCTATAATTTCCTGTATTTATGCTATGAAACTTTGAGAAGTAGTATGCTTTTCTTTTTCTTGTGGAACCCAAGAATTTGCTGCCTGCTTGTACCTCCAAGTCTTCCAGCTTCCCTTAAATGCACGGAGTCACTTTAATGTCCTCTGGAGACTTTCGCTTTACCTCCCCAGCCTCCAACCCCCTTGATTTCTGACTTCCACTGAATTCTCTACTTCATTTGGCCTCTTTGACTGCTCCTTCTTTTGGTCCTCATTCCCTTGGGCTTATTAAATACCTAACCTTTCATTCTACCTATTCAAAGCAGGCTTACTGCAAGCTGTTGTGTAGTACACATTGCTAAAGATTTGGGGTGAAAAGGGAAATTATACCATTATCAAAAGTGGTATATATCAATATTAGAAATCACTGAACTGAAAAGTAACTAGTACACCAGGGACCTGAAAACTACCACCTGTGAGCCAAATCCAGTTGGCCACTTGTTTTTGTAAATAAAGTTTTACTGGGGCACAGCCACACCCAATCGTTTGTCTACTGTCTCTGGCTCCCTTTTATACTACAACAGCAGAGCTGAGTAGTTGCAACAGAGACCCCAAAAGCCAAAAGTATTTACTATCTGGCCCTTTAGTGGAAGACTTTGCTAACCCCTGAACTATATCATACTATGAGAAATTTCTCACTGGCTAGTTCCCCTTTTAACCTGGGCTTTCCATCCTCTTCCCAGGCCTCTCTCTCTCATTGGATACTCCTCTCTTTTGTTCAGATCTTTAATGCATTCTCAGGGTATGCAGTAAATACAGGCATTCAGACTCTCGGGCTGCTTGCAAATTCAAAACTCCATTTTTCTTTAACATTCAGAGCAGTTTATTTGGCTCTGGCTTACTTTGGCTATGCCCAAGAATCCTAAAATGTCCTACCCATAGGTGTTTGGAACATTTTCAGGAATAAGATCACCATATGCCCTAGAACAGAATTAGGCCAGTCCTGTAGAAAGCAGAAGCAAAAGCACCACAATCATTACTAAATTTCCTTTCTTTATGTCCTACCTCTTTCTCATATACCTGTGCATTAATCTAAACTTGGCATGTTATACCTACATACATCAGAAATCCTAAATTCAACAGAGGACAGTGGAAGGGGCCCCAGGAAAAGTAAAGGAAGTGGAAAAGGTATTTTATAGTTAACCAAAATATAAGTAGAAGCAATTCAAACTTTTCTAAACAAAAAATTACAGATTATGTCCTATTTTCTCCTATAATAGAAATGAATTTGCAATGCCCTGTTTATTATCTTGTCTTCCTAGTTGCTTTGCTTCTAGCTTGTCATTACTGTTTATGAAAACAAATGAAATATGCATTGCTTTTTTAAAATTCAGAATTGATATTTTACTTTTTGAAGCTTTAATGTTTATCTGGCCTGATCCTTCTGAAATGGGCATTTGTATACACTGGGGGATACATGGCTAATGCTAATATACCAAGGGGATATAAAAATCATAAGATGAAAATGGCATGGTTTCCTAGAGAATATATTTTTCTAATGTTACTCCAATAGTTCAAATAAAAATTGTATTATTTCAACATGAACACAAACACATTTATAAGGGAGCAAAAGACAAATAAATAATGCAGGAAGTTTAAGATAAAATAAGATGGCCTGGCGTGGTGGCTCACGCCTGTAATCCCAGCGCTTTGGGAGGCCGAGGCGAGTGGATCATGAGTCAGGAGATCGAGGCCATTCTGGCTAACACGGTGAAACCCCTTCTCTACTAAATACACACACACAAAAAAAATTTAGCCGGGCGTGGTGGTGGGCGCCTGTAGTCCCAGCTACTCGGGAGGCTGAAACAGGAGAATGGCGTGAGCCCGGGAGGCGGAGCTTGCAGTGAGCCGAGATCGCGCCACTGCACTCCAGCCTGGGTGACAGAGCAAGACTCCGTCTCAAAAAAAAAAAAAAGATAAAATAAGACAGAAAATATTGTGCTTTCAGGGATGCTTTAGACTATGTCTCCAAAGTTCTTGCGTGAGGCATTCATTTTCCTTTACTATCAGAGTGCTATGGGGGAAAAGTCAGGCAGAACTGATTCAGGGCCAGCTGTGTGGCCACTCATTTACAAACAGACAAAATAACAGCAGACTGGAAGAACAACAACCATTTTTATAAGAGTTCATTTTAAAAATATTCCACAATGATAAATTATTTGATTTAGCCTCATTCCTGTCAGATTACCTGCCTAAAACACTTTTCCGCCTTTCTTTCTATCTAAATTCCCTGAACCCAGCTCCAGCTCTGAATTCAATCAACCAAGATGCTCTCCCAAACAACTCTAGTCCAAAATGATGTCTCTCTTTGAAACTCACATTTCCTGACTACGCCATTTAAAAAATAAACTAATTTATTTTAACAGTAATATCTCATCATTGTTAAAAACAAGAAATAGGGGAAAATATAAAAAATATAAAAATTACCTGCAATAATCTCTATCTAGTAGTATTCTTAAGCTTCTTTGCATATTATTATACATTTGCATATACGCCTTGAGATTATATTGATTGCACAATATTGAATCCTGCTTTTTTTACCAAATGACAAACATTTCTCCCATCATTATAACAGTACATAACCTATAGTAATTGACATTTCCTGTGTTGTTTTTTGCCTGTTAACTCTATTGCATTCATGTAGTTGCTTATTTATTCTTCAAACATTCTTAGCCACTTACAATGTGCCATATGTTGTGCTTATGTGTGTTTTCTTTTCCATGCTAAATTAACTTCTGATGAATAGAGAAAAGATCTCCCCAATCTCTGAGTATAATCAAATGAGAAATGTTCAGTAATCAACTGAGCACGTTAATCAATTGAGAAATTTTTCATGCACGTCCCTGGGAAGAGATCACCAAACAGGCTTTGTGTGAGCAACGTGGCTGTTTATTTCACCTGGGTGCAGGCGGGCTGAGTCTGAAAAGAGAGTCAGCGAAGGGAGATAGGGGTGGGGCCGTTTTATAAGATTTGGGCAGGTAAAGGAAAATTACAGTCAAAGGGGCTTTGTTCTCTGGCGGGCAGAAGTGGAGGTCGCAAGGTGCTCAGTGGGGGAGGTTTTTGAGCCAGGATGAGCCAGGAAAAGGACTTTCACAAGGTAATGTCATCACTTAAGGCAAGGACCGGCCATTTACACTTCTTTTGTGGTGGAATGTCATCAGTAAAGGCGGGGCAGGGCATTTTCACTTCTTTTGTGATTCTTCAGTTACTTCAGGCCATCTGGGTGTATACATGCAAGTCACAGGGGATGCGATGGCTTGGCTTGGGCTCAGAGGCCTGACAAAATTAATTTATGAAAATTTCATTTATCCTCAACTTTTTGGAAATACTCTTACATCAAAGTACACCTCAAATTGTGTACACTGACTACTGATCACTTTTCGGTAGGTATAAAGTCCTTAAAAATTTTGTTTCAACTTTCCCTTTTAAGATTGGAATTTTGACCACAGTGTTCCACAGGAATAAAGTGAATCATCTGTGGCAAAATATGCTAGTCAAGAAGTGAGTTAGAATCTGTGCCAAGCGTTAAGACCTTGTGCACCCAGGTTCTGGGGCGGAGTAAAGAGGCAGGCTCCAAAGACATAGCTGTGTGTTGGACATGAGAATATTTGGAGGAATACAGGTAACGGATGATGCTGGGAAGTCCTGTGAAATGGAAGGAGAACGAAGATGAGGAATCTGGTGGCAGTAATAACCGGGGAACAGATGAGCTGGAGGGCCTCATCAAGAGGTCTGTCCCTTGGTAGCAGGACGCCATTCCCGGCCTTAAAAGGAGATGCTTCAGTACGGCTGGGGAAGCACGTGGATACCTTGTACTAAATCCACTACTGCAGCTCATTCTTAACTGTAAGTAGAAGAGGAGGACATGCTTTCTGAAGCTGACCCCTCCAAGATGACCAGTTCCTATTTCTGTCCCCTGCTACCACCATGGTGTAGAACAACAGAATCAAAAAAACATTTTTTCTGTTATGGGTGACCTGTACGTTTTCTAGAATGGAAGGAGACTCTTTATTTAGTAGCTCAACTCTGAGAACACTTTTTCTTTGGACAAAATTAAAAAAGGAAAAGGTCAAGTTAATCATTCATCTCTCTGTTTTCTACTAATGTCTCCATTTTCGCCATACTTTCTATGTCCTACATAGCAGCCATCACAGAGGGCAATAAACACTTCTAATGACCGTGTAATTTATATGGAATGCTGAAGGGGTGGGTTGGCCCTCCACACCTGTGGGTGTTTCTCGTTAGGTGGAACTAGAGACTTGGAAAAGAAAGAGACACAGAGACAAAGTATAGAGAAAGAAAAAAGGGGGCCCAGGGGACCGGCGTTCAGCATACGGAGGATCCACTGACCTCTGAGTTCCCTTAGTATTTATTGATCATTATTGGGTGTTTCTCGGAGAGGGGAATGTGGCAGGGTCATAGGATAATAGTGGAGAGAAGTTCAGCAGGTAAACACGTGAACAAAGGTCTTGGCATCATAAACAAGGTAAAGAATTAAGTGCTGTGCTTTAGATATGTATACACATAAACATCTCAATGCCTTAAAGAGCAGTATTGCTGCCCGCATGTCCCACCTCCAGCCCTAAGGCGGTTTTCCCCTAACTCAGTCGATGGAATATACAATCGGGTTTCACACGGAGACATTCCATTGCCCAGGGATGAGCAGGAGACAGATGCCTTCCTCTTGTCTCAACAGCAAGGAGGCGTTCCTTCCTCTTTTACTAATCTTCCTCAGCACAGACTCTTTACGGGTGTCGGGCTGGGGGAAGGTCAGGTCTTTCCCTTCCCATGAGGCCATATCTCAGGCTATCACATGGGGAAAAACCTTGGACAATACCTGGATTTCCTAGGCAAAGGTCCCTGCAGCCTTCTGCAGTGTTTTGTGTCCCTGGGTACTTGAGATTAGGGAGTGGTGATGACTCTTAACAAGCATGCTGCCTTCAAGCATTTGTTTAACAAGGCACATCTGCACAGCCCTTAATCCATTTAACCCTGAGTTGACACAGCACATGTTTCAGGAAGCACAGGGTTGGGGATAGGGTAACAGATCAACAGCATTTCAAGGCCGAAGAATTTTTCTTAGTACAGAACAAAATGGAGTCTCCTATGTCTACTTCTTTCTACACAGACACAGTAACAATCTGATCTTTCTTTTCCCCACATTTCCCCCTTTTCGACAAAACCGCCGTCATCATCATGGCTGTTTCTCGATGGTAACTGTCTCTTCGGAGCTGTTGGGTACACCTGCAGACTAACAACAGACAAAACAGGCACACAAGGAATAATATGAAATTTATAATCATAGTACTTCCGATGGTCTTAACCCACGTGACAGGGTTAAGATTTGCGAGGCCATCAGCAACTCCTGCAATTGCCTCAGTTCCTGGCACCAAATTTAAATGGGCTTTTGATGTTTCAAAAATTTGTTCCTTTAATTTGGAAATGTCTAAAGAGAGATTATCTTCTCTTCCCTGTAGATGGCATCTAACCATGTCCCAGTGATGCTCAGACTCATTATAAACTTGGGGTGTAATACAAAAATCTGACATATTCCAGTCACACTGTAACTGGAAACAATGTTCTAGGCTCATGAGCCTGTCTCCCATCCAAATGACAATTTGTCTAAGATCATTAATTTGGTTTGCCAATTTTTGATCAATACCAGATTGTGAATTCCATAATCTTGTAGAATTTTTTTGCCAATCATTAACAAAGTTTACTGACTGAACAGAAGAGTGCAATGCAACTCCTGCCATAGCAGCCGTAGCTGTGACTGCAATTAATCCCATAATCACTGTAATTAAAGTAAAAATGAATCTTTTGGATCTATTTAAAATGGCTTTTAATACTTCAGTCAAAATATGGACGGATGGCGAGGCCTCCCACGGTCGGTCCATGGACACAGAGATCCACACACCTTCTCTTGCCCTCACCAGTTGAATCAATGCAAGTAAAAAATCTGCAATTTTCACAGCTTATAGTTTGAGAGTCTGGTTTAATAACTATATTTCCTACAACTAGCATATAAGGGGGCTTTACACAGGTTTGGAAAGGAACTGTTAAACTGGAATTTAGGTTGATAGTATAAAATAGCTTACGATCTCTTGTTTCTAAAGTTTGATTTCTAGACCAAATTCTAATGCGGTATGAGGCCACAGTAAGCCTTCATAATTCTGGATGTTCAGGACCAGAAACAGGACTTATTATTTTTGGTCTTGGGGTAGAGATTCCTTTTTCTCCCCATTCCCAAGGGTAGAAAGACTGTAATTTTTTAGCTTATGTTTGTCTAAACTTTCTGTTAAGTCGCTATCAACAGCTGGACTCACTTGTGCACTGGGACACGACTGAGTTTGTCCTGTGCAATTGTGGTAGAATTGACCTCGAGGTGCCCAATCTATAAGAGTTCCGAATTCACTGTTTTGTAATATCACCGCACTATTGGCCACACATTCTTCCCAAACTAAAACTTCTGTATTTTTTGATCCTTTGGGAATTTCCTTGGGGCAAGGTTTCCCTTTAGGTCTAAATTTTAATGATCTTTGATAAGAAAAGTCTTGTAAATAATTTACCCGTGGCCTGAGTGACACCCCGCTTACCATGTGATAAGTGAATCTACTCATGGGACTGACAGTAGGTACTTCTACCAACCAGTTTTGGACTGCAAGCATTAAACATCCTGGTGATCTCCCTAGGCAGATAGGAGGATAATGATACCCAATGGAAATATTTATCATCATCCCTTCTTCCTCAGGTTTGGCAGGGCAATGATCATCTGTGGGGCCAGGTACCCATACACTATCATTAACATATACTTCAATAGGATTATCCATCCATGTGACTGGTGTTTCCATCTCTGCGGAGGCGCTTTTCTTTGCATCTCCGATGGGTTCATCGTAGAGCTTCAAATGTCTAGTGGGTATCCAAACAGGAAGCTGATTTTCTCCTGGTGAAACACAAGCAAAACCTCTCCCCCACGTCACCACCTTCCCTATTCCCCATGTCTTATTTTTATTATCTTTCCACCAAATCAGTTTTCCTTCATGTGGGCTGTTCTTTTTACCAGTAAAATGTTGCTCTGCAGAAGTAGTAGTCTGATTTCTATAAATGTTTAAAAAATGTAAAGTATAGAGTGCTAGATTAAGTTGCGTCTGAGGAGTGGTACATTCCTTACTGTCTCCCCCTTCTTTTTGCTTAACTAATTGAGTTTTGAGTGTTCTATTAGTTCTTTCAACTATGGCCTGTCTTTGGGAATTATAGGGAATTCCTGTTGTATGTGAAACTTTCCACTGATGTAAGAATTTTTGGAAAGCTTTACTACAGTATCCTGGTCCATTGTCAGTTTTGATTTTTTCTGGAACTCCCATTACAGCAAAACAAGATAATAAATGTTTTTTAACATGGGAAGTACTGTCTCAATTATCTGGCCCTAAACAATGTAAAATCACAGTACTTTGATACACTTCTGAGGCTGTGCCTACGCTGACAAGCCCTGTAACAGCCTTTAGTTTAAGCCAATTTTTGGGCCACTGATTTAAAGCAATGATAGAGACATCTGCTCCAGTGTCTACTAACCCTTCAAACTGTTTTCCTTGAATAATGGCCTTACACACAGGTCTGTTCTCTGAGACGTGACTTGCCCAATATGCAGCCTTTCCTGTTGGATCAGTGCTTCCAAATCCTCCTGTTCTTTTTATCTCACTATTTCCAACCTTAATATAAGGCAGGAGTAATAATTGCGCAATCCTGTCTCCTGGACTGGCACTCCAAGGAATTGAAGAGCTAATAACCAATTGAATTACGCCATTATAGTCTGAATCAACCACACCAGTATGAATTTGAACTCCCTTCAGACTTAGACTTGATCTACCTAAGATTAGTCCTACAGTCCCCTCAGGCAGTGGGCCATATACCCCTGTGGGGATTTTTTGTGGGGGCTCCCCTGGAAGCAGAGAGACTGCCTTTATAGTACATAAATCCACAGCTGCACTGCCGCTTGTGGCGGGGGACAATTGTTGTACTGTGGTAACTGGCTCATTGCCTGAGGCACTTGGGACAGTGGGGGTTGTTGTCCCTGAAAACCCTGAGGAACAAAGGGCTGAACTGGGAATGCCCCAGTTTGTTGCGGGGCCTGAGGCTGGCCCCTTTGCTCATTTTCCCGACAATGGTTGCCCATTTCTATCAAATTTAGAACGACATTGACTAGCCCAGTGTTTTCCTTTTTTACATCTTGGACATAAGTCAGGTGGCTCTTTTTTATTTGAGACTGGGCAATTCTTTTTTAGATGACCAGTTTGATCACAATTATAACATTTCCCTCCAAATGTTCTAACTTGTCCTCCTAAAGCAACTCCTGTTATTGTGGAATAAAGTTTAGAAAATATCCAAAGCTTATCAGCCTGTAAATTCTGGGTAGTTCAGTTGTCTACCATGCTGTTAATTAAATGAAAACATCCTGTTATTTCAGGGTCCTTCCTTGACAAAGTACTATACAGCTGAAGAACATCTCGAATACAATTTTGGTGGGAAAGGAGCCAATTGATTTCAACAGAATCAGATCTGAGCTTCATAAAGTCTTTGAAGTGACTTCACAGAGATGCAGACATGTGCGCTTGAAGATGCTGCCCCTTCCCCGGTACCTAGCAAAGCTCCTGCCTCTTTGTGTGCATCACTGTGAAACCCCCACCCTTCTGCCTCGTGCTAAACGCACACAATATCTAGTCAGGGGAAAAGACTGCATTTAGGAGACAGAAAATAGTTTGGATTACTTAAAGGAATAAGGTGTTGCCTGGAATTTCTGGTTTGTAAGGTGGTCATTGTTCTTTTTTAAAATATTTGTAATATGGAATGGGCTCAGTAAGAAGAGCTTGGAAAATGCAGAAAGTTATGAAAAATAAGTCACTTATAATTATGCTACCTACTGATAACCACTCCTAATATTTTGATTCATTTTCTGCCTATCTTCTTTCACATATGTGTTTTTTTACATATGTACTTTTTCCCCCTTAGTTTGTTTCCTTTTATTTTATAGAGCAGAACTCTAGTCTTTTAAACAGTTTAGAGTGAAATATATACTATATCAGTTTTTACGTTCTCTAGGGAGAAAAATTAATTTACTAGAAAGGCATGAAATGATCATGGGAAGAGTGGTTAAGACTACTCAAGAGAAATATTTGGAAAATAAGCTTTCGATATTTTCTTTCTTTCTTTTTTTTTTTTTTTTTTTGAGATGGAGTCTGGCCCTGTCTCCCAGGCTGGAGTGCAGTGGCGTGATCTCGGCTCACTGCAAGCTCCGCCTCCCGGGTTGACACCATTTTCCTGCCTCAGCCTCCTGAGTAGTTGGGACTACCAGTAGATGGGACTACAGGCACCTGCCAACACGCCCAGCTAATTTTTTTGTATTTTTAGTAGAGACGGGGTTTCACCATGTTAGCCAGGATGGTCTGGATCTCCTGACCTCGTGATCCACCCGCCTCGGCCTCCCAAAGTGCTGGGATTACAGGCATGAGCCACCGCGCCTGGCCGCTTTCGATATTTTCTAAACTTTAATTCAAAAGCACTTTGTGCTATGTTCTATATAAAAAACATAATAAAAATTGAAATGAAAGAATAATTGTTATTATAAAAGTACTAGCTTGCTTTTGTATGGATTCAGAATATACTAAATTAACTTTTTAAAGCACAACTTTTAAAAAATGTATCAAAATAATAAACGTGTTCTGATATTTTTAAAATAAGTGACCTTGTGTTCTTTAACCAGTCCACATCTTTAGAGAACAAAAATGTGTTATGATATTATGGGCCATGCTAATGACCTCTAGAAAACATCAGAATATTTCTGGATATTTAATAATAGCTTTATATATGATTAATGCTCATTTCTATGTAATTCTGTTTAATAGTTGCTTTAAAGGTGAATTTTGCCACATTTACTTTGACAGCAATATAAGGAGTGAGATAGACATGAACCTGAATTTCAATTTAAAATCATGGAAGAGAGGGAAAAAAAACCAGCTTAAGAAAAATCAACTGATAAACTGCAAGAAAAAAATGCAACTTACATCACAAAAGCTAATTGCTTTATTATTTAGAGAGTACTTAAAAATTAAAGACCAAACTTCTCTCCACCCAACAAAAATGGGCAAAGGACATACAGCTAGGTCACCAAGAAAGAAGGGCAAATAGGTGGTGAGTATATGTAAAGATACTTGATAGGACTTTTGCTTAGTTGGATCTTTAGCAAATCTCTTTTATTTCTTGGGATTTTGAAGAAGTAATTTTTGAAGGAGGACTAGAAACTAAGTGATTGGGAATTGGCCTTTTTAGAATTAAAATTTCCCATTACAAGAAAAAGAAATCCTGTGTTCTTTTTTTTTTTCCAGAATGGAGTAGGTCAGTGAGCAATGTGATTAATAAATATTTCAATGCCTGTGACTTTTGATTTGTTTTGGAGACAGGGTCTTGCTCTGTTACCCAGGCTGGAGTGCAGTGGTGCTATCTAGGCTTACTGCAACCTCACCTGTCACTTTTTAATTGCAAGAAAGCCGAAAGGTTTTTTTCCTATTATATCAGTTATAATGAGAAATACTGTATATACTAACTATGAGTAAAATACTATATTGCCTAACTTGTATTATTAAGCAATTCTGCTAACCTGTGACCTTACATTTTCATCTGAAAAGCAGGGGCTGGACACCAATTGCCCTGTGAAGCTATTGCTAGTCCTAACATTCTTTGTTTTGTTTGCTTTTTTGGCACACTTAAGTGTGTACTATGAAGTTTATGATGCTTAAATGAAATTTTCTGTCTCTACCATTATAATGAGAAAGGAATAAAATACTTTATTTTGCAAATCTACTTATGGAATATAGTTCTGTACCTGATTGTTTTCATAATCCCTGTGTTGATGGGTAATGCCACAGACATACTCTTGATGGTAACAGGAAAGAAAATCAGACACAGCTAAACATAAAGGTCAGTTGGCTGGCAGGTGCTTAGCAGGTGTAAATAGAGGCCCATTCATGCTGCTACACTTGCTCCTGAAAAGCATAATGTAAATACAGTATACTAATTAGGAAGCAAAGAACCATCTAACATGGTTCTTTTTTTTTTTTTTTGAGATAAAGTCTTGCTCTGTCACCAGGCTGGAGTGCAGTGGCGCGATCTTGACTCACTGCAACCTCCGCCTCCCAGGTTCAAGCAATTCGCCTGCCTCAGCCTCCTGAGTAGCTGGAACTACAGGTGTGCGCCACCACGGCCAGCTAATTTTTTGTATTTTAGTACAGACGGGGTTTCACCATGTTGGCCAGGACGGTCTAGATCTCCTGACCTCGTGATCTGCCCACCTCGGCCTCCCAAAGTGCTGGGATTACAGGCATGAGCCACCACGCCCAGCCCTAACATCAAATTTTAAAAGAGTTGGCCACAGTTTAATGACATCCCTGCACACCAGCCTCCACCCATACTGCCCTTCATAAGCCCCTTAAAGGAGATCCCATAGTTCTAAACCGGGTCCACAAACACACATATCCTCATTCTCTCCTTTTCTTCTCTTTGGCAGTTTGACAAAATCTTTAGGGGGAATTGGAGGAAACATTAATCTCCTAAATCAACTTCATTCAAAGCTTTGGCTTCAAGTTCTACCCGTTACGGCCTCAGGAAGTTCATTGTCGACATTGAACTCAGTCACTAAAATGACCTCAAGGCTAAGGGATAGACCACAGTTCCACTTCACAAGTAAGCTTGCAACACCTGATTTAGGAAAGTTTGCTGTGCAGACAGTTGTAGCTCATCCCTTTTACAGACCGATCTCGATTTGTTTCCTAGGGTCTAAAATTATTTAAATCAAAATCTCTCAGAAATTTCTGGACATTTAATAAATTCATGCTGGAGGAGAACTGGCAGAGACATGTTAAATGCACTTGACCACAAGAACCATTTATTTCATCCAATATTTACCAGCTATTCATTGTACACCTACTATAGATTTTGGCACTGGAGATATTATAAGAAAACTCTAACCCTGACTTATGGAACTTATCCCAAAAAATAGGAAACAAGGCTCAGAACCATTCAAATGAAGCTTCAGTTAACTCAAATAAAAATTAGTTTTATAAATTTAATGTGAAAGTCTTCGAGTATATTAAGAATGGCTTGATTAACCCCAGGGATAGAAATTTTACTGATTGAAAGAAAGTTTCAATAAAATACCGATCTTGGAATCTAATCTGACACCTGAAACTAGGAAATCAAACACTAGCCATATTTTTTCTTCTATTCTTTATAATAATTTTTCTCATGAGAAAAAGGTATCTTTCTTCCAAGCCTGAAAATAAATGGAGAATTTTTAATATCTATTGATGTGGAGAAAAATAAATAGACTATCTGCTTTCACAAATAAGTGCTGGCATTGAGCCACAGAACATGTCTGTCATATCGCTCTTTCACACCATACATTAACAGGAATAATAATTTCCCCTCATTGAGTTTCCTATTTACTATCCCCTTAATTATACCTCCTTTAATTACTGTCATAGAGTGTCTGAATTTTATAATCGAAGATACTAAGATGTTTATTTGATATACCACCAGACTCAATGTCTTGTATTCTTTGCCAAAAATTTGAAAATTTTTGGAAAGAGGAAATTCCGTGGTTTGGTGAACCCAGAAAGTCTTCAGTACATTCAGTTATAGAACTATATTAAATACATTTAAACTCTATAATTCCATAAGACCCATTTTAGGTTTATACACTAAGCATCCAGTTCCTCACCATCCTCTCATACAAACCCTGTGTAATACAAGTTCTACTCCCATAATTCTATGAACAAAACAACAATTGATACATAGGTTTGATTTTTAAAATACATTTTCTTTACCTTATTCTAAATGTAACATAGGGTCAACATAGAAAAAGAAAACTGAAAAGCACAAGGAAAGTGAAATATCTATAATCTTATCAACCACTGTTAATTTTGTTGTGTTCCAAATTAGTGTATGTATATATATATATAGCACTTTTGTTTTAATAAAAGGACTGCCAAAAGGCACATGCCAATTTGGACTCTGCTTTTTCCACTTACAATGATATCATAGTTTCTCATATTTGGTATTCTTTTGCAATACTTGCTGCATAGAATTCCATCACACAAAGGTAACTACCAGAAATTCCTTATTACTTTTGCTAGACACTTAGGGTTTACATTTTTTTCAAAAATTATGAATCTTTGATCACAGCTCTGATGATTTCTCTGGGAACTGAGAGCCTAACACAAGTCATGTCCACTTTAAGACTTTTAACATTCTGAAAAGTTATGTTACAAACAGAGTGCTGGTCCCCCTGCAACACGTTCACTCACATTGGCTGAAGTTTTAATTCTTTGCCAATCTGAGGGGAAGAGATGTCAACTTTGTTTGCTCTTTTAATGCCAGTCATGTTCCCCTTTTTTTTCCTTTTACCAGTCATACTGGCTTACTCAGAACCCTACCAATCAATCCTGCTCATTCTTAATTTTCCAACATTGTTCCTGAGATTGTTTCACCAGAAAAGTTCTCCCCCTTATCCACTTCGCCTAACAATTTCTACCCATCCGAATCCTCCTGCATTTATTGCTTCCAGGAATTTGGCACTTAGGACACCCTTGTCCTTACATTGTTCATGCATGTATATTTCGTCTTCAATAAAACATTTAGTTGCTCAAGGGCAAGGGTCCCATAGAGTCTCAATATGCTAACGGCCTGGTGTTGCTTAATAATTTAGATTCTGACGGGTCCTCTCCAGGGAGGGGAGCAAAGGGCAAATTATCTTAGGGGCTGGGAGTGCAGAAGCCAAACCTTTGAGACTGTGAAAACAAGACGGCGCCGAGACGATTTAGTAGCAGGCATTCAAGCAAGAAAAACTCAAATATTGTTCCCAATAATGCCTGACTAATGCCAAATACCAAGTAAGGGCCCAGGCAGTCCTGACAGCCTGCAGTGCCGCAGGATAAAACTAACCCTGAGGGGTGCTAGCCCACGATAACCCCCTGCCAGGGCTCTGGACACGCCCTGTCTCCTCGAAGGCCAACGGGCTGCCCCTGCGCGCCGAGGCCCCGCTCCGCGGCCCGCCGATTGGCCCCAGCCGCCCCGGCGCTAAGACTCAATTTCACCCTACGCGCCCAGGCCACGCCCACCTGTCATGCGGCCCTGGAAACTTTGTGAGTTTGGGGATTGTTGTGGACTCAGAAGGGACTTCCCTGCTCGGCTGGCTTTCGGTTTCTCTGCTCACCTCCGGCTAAATTACGGGGTCTCCCGCGCCGCTCATGGCGCCTCCCGTCCGTCTCGAGCGTCCCTTTCCTTCCCGGCGCTTTCCTGGGTTGCTTCTGGCGGCGCTGGTGTTGCTGCTGTCCTCCTTCTCCGGTAGGACCCCGGGGTGGATTCGCGTGTCCGCGGCGAGGCTAGAGCTCTGCTCAGTCAGTCGGGCAGGAGGCGCGGGGCGAAGCTCACTGCACGTCGTGCCTGCTTGGGATAGAGAGCGAGGCCAGGGTTCTCCGAGGGGTGCCGTGCTCAGATCCCGGGGGTATGTGGCGGGGGATGCGGGAACCACGGAGAAGCTTGTTTGGTGGCGTCGTGTGCGCGGCCGACATTTACGCAGGATCTGGCTGCGTTCCCAAGAGAAGCGTGAATCGTGTTTTCGGGATTGAGCCCAGTCAGCAAGGGGAGGGCTTACTGGGCGCCCCAGGTGAGGGCTTGCTCTGGAGTGCACAGGTGCGTGGGATTGTTGCTAGAGCCCGTGCTGTGCCCGTGGTGAGAGTTTGCCCTGTGTTCCCTTGGTGCCTTGGTGAGTAGGGTGTTCATTAGGGCTTGGACAGTACCGGCGGTAAGGGTTGCAGTGCGTCTGCTGTGCCCCATGGGCTGGACTGGCCTAGGCTGGGCTGGGCGAGCAGGGGCCTGGCCAGGTGTTGCTGGGAGCGTGCTGTGCGCAAGTGGCCTGTGTGCGGAGTTCACTGTGGGCAAGACAGTTCACTGTTTGCTTTGAATGGAGCGAGCGCGGACTCTGGGGCTAGGGAGGGCATGTTGAGTGAGAGCAGGCTCTCAGTGCCTGGGGTTAGAGAGGTGGTAAGGGCGCACCATGCTTTTAGTGCCTTCTGTGAACAGTGTCCGTGTTGCCTGAGATCGTATTGGTCTTGAATTTTAAGTGGCTGCTTTTTTGGGGGGTGGGTGGGCCATCGAGTCATCTTCCTGTTGCCAACCAATATAGACTATCTGATTCCATTGCCTAGTGGCTTTTTGACATTGTTTTCCTTCTTTTCATTAGTTTGAGTCATATTTGAGAGATGTGAAGCAACCTAAAAAACACTGGTAGCCAAACCTAGTGAGAAATTAGTATCCTAACAAAGGAAGGCAGATAATGTTAATCTTGTTTTCCCCTACAGCTCATAAACTGAAGCTTAAGGCCTATCCCATTGTTTTGTATTTCATTGAATGGAATCAATATTTTTAAAAATGCATGCTAGGCCAGGCCCAGTTGCTCACACCTGTGATCCCAGCACTTTGGGAGGCCCAAGTTGGGTGATTGCTTAAGCCCAGGAGTTCAAGATCAGCCTGGACAACATGTCAAAACCCCATGTCTACAAAAAATAAAAAAATTAGATGGGCATGGTGGTGTATGCCCGTGGTCCCAACTACTCCAGAGGCTGAGGTGGGAGGATCGCTTGAGCCCAGGAGGAGAAGACTGCAGTGAGCCGTGATCATGCCACTGCACTCCAGCCTGGATGACAGTGTGAGACCCTGTCTCAAAAAAAAAAAAAAGCCAAAAAATACATGCTTAAATACAGGCTTATTGTGCAAAATGAACAAAATAAAAGGACAACTGTTTTTAATATTTTGGTATATCTCCTTCTGACTTTATTGTGTTTCATGTGTATCTATGTCCAAATTATATTTAGGATCTTATTCCATGTACAGATTGTAAGTTGCGTTTCTTCTCTTAGGAACATTCATTCAACGAATATGGGTCTTGTATGTCTGGTGCTGTTACACTGGTAGGTAATAACAGACAATTCCTATTTTCTTTATCCTTTTTTTACTATTTGTTTACACACACTTACATGCAGGAAGATAAGCAGGGACTTTGTTTTGCTCATTGTTAAGTGCTTAGTGCGGGAACACAGTAGGCAATCAACAGATGTTTGCTAAAATGTATTGGGAGTGGCAGACATTAACCAAAACATAATAGTAACAAATATATTAACCAGGGAAGTGTTCTGGAGGAAAGGAGTATAATTTTCTGACAGCATTTAACAAATGACTGGAGGGAGGGAAGGCTTTGCTTCTCATCAAACAGACAAAACTCTGCCACTTTGGGGTATCTGTGCTTGCTGTTCCCTCAGTCCTGGAACATTCTCCCCATGACCTGCTGCATAAATGGGCTCTTTCTTCTGCAAACTCAGCTGGAATGTTACCGCTTCAGAGACCTTCTTGGAAACCCCCAACTCAGGTTGAACACATACAACCCAGTTCAAGTCCCTCTTGTAATCACCCTTTTAAAGTGATCTTTTCTGTTCTCTGTCTCTCCCCATCAGAATGCAGGAATCTTCTGTCTTCCCCCATTTGTGGTTCCAAAAGCCCCATTTGTTTGCTTCTGTATGAACACTAACTCAGTATCCATATAGACATCTGTTAAATATCAGAAAATTAAATATACTATTTGGCTGGGGCTTAGAGCCTAGGAAAAAGTCCCTCCTGCCTCCAGGAGGAAGGTTCTTTAAAGAGCTATGCTCAGGATGGTCTTTCTGTTGTACCTAAAAAGCTAGGGCAGCAGCAGCTGAGGGCCAGAAAGGATCTGTCTCCCCTGTTTATGTTGACTCTGCAGGGCTTCCAGTACTTCAGTCTTGCATCTCACTGATCATTAAAACGTTCATTTTGAAGGAGGGTGATGGGATTAGGGAGCAGTGGTGTTAAGAAGAAAACGAAAGGACTTTTTTTTCTTTTTAAAGATTAATGTTTAGAATAGGCTTAGTACTAGAAGTACATACAGGCTGGGCATCATAAGGAGAGCCCACCTCTACAGAATATTAAAAACAAAAAATTAGCCAGGTGTGATGTTGCACGCCTGTGGTCCCAGCTACTTGGGAGGCTGAAGGGCGTGAGGGGGGAGGATCACTGGAGCCCCCGTGGTCAAGGCTGCAGTGAGCCCTAATCATACCACTGCACTCCAGCTTGGGTGACAGAGTGAGACCCCGTCTCAAACACACACACACACACACACACACACACACACACAGAAAAAAAAAAAACCTAGAAGTTGAAGAAGATAATGAAAGCAATTTGAAATAGAGGAACATAGAATTATAAAATGAATAGGGTGCAACATGGAAGATAACAAAACTAAAAATGAAGAGAAGGAAAAACAAGGTTAAGTTTGAGGTTGATAGGGTTAAATCAAGACAGGTATGAAACCTAGAGAAAGTAAAAATGAGAACTCACGATGCTAGGCAGAGAGAATACATGAATTAAAATAAACATTCAATTTTTGGAGCAACTCACTCTCACAAAGATAAGGTTTTGTAAGCAGGTGGTGCTGTGCATGGGAGACTTGCCCTCTCAAAGGTAGTTGCCAAATGGTTCGAGATAGCAGAAGGAAACATGTGTCAAATTTCAGGCCAGTCTCATTCATTCCTCCAGAAGAGGAGCTGCTTTTTTGGACAAAACCCCCGATCTCCTGTTGTGTGTGGTCTCTTCTGCCTATTTCAGGTGTTTTCCTTATTTCCAATGAAAGAAGCCAAGACCAATAAGTTCTTATTGCTTCTTAGTTTCCTCACTCAGCATACTACAATGCAAAAAGAGCAGTCCATATCTGGTCACCTGCCAGGATACCAGAAGACTAGGAGATAGGCCGCACAAGAAATGGCTAAATCTTTCTCCATTGTTCTGTAGAATGATTATTTTCAATATGAAATTGATTACAATATATTCTTCACATTGTTTTGTGTTTGACAGCAGTGGACTTTGAGTACCAAATTTTTTTCGAATAGCTACTATGAGGGACATTGTGCTGGGTGTTGTGGCCACATGGATGAATGGAGTCGGCCATGTTAACTATTAAACTCAAAAGCACGTGATAATTACCTGAGAGATCCATGCAGGGGAGAGTCCAGGGGAAGGTGACTGATCACTGCTTCCCAGGGGGAGGCAGAAAATGCTTCCTGGAGGAGATGATGGGTGGATTAAAGAAGACAAGAGTTGAGCAGGAGTTGTAGCTACCAGCCAGGGAGGAAGGGTATTCAGAGCAGAGGAAGCAAGGTGAGCAAAGGCACCAAGATGTGACACTGCTGGACTGCCAGGCTATTCAGTGTGGCAGAGTAGGGTAAGGAGACAAGAAAGAAGGGAGAGGAATAAATCACAGGGTGAACAATTCTGAAAAGCAACAGGCTTGTCAGGAATAAACAATCACCATCATAAACTCAGACTTTGATATTATTCCCTGTCCTTTTAGGGCAGCTTGAGCCCTTTTGTTTGACTTAGCACAGCGTGACTCCAAACTAGGGTTGTTTTAATTTCCCCAGACACAGTAGCAGGCAATTTCTTGAGGACCTAATTGCAGATAGAGTTTGTCGGTGTCAGCATGTGGGAGCTCCAGATGAATGGCAGTAATGGGAAGCAGTTGGGTAGTGGTTCAGCAGTGTGGCCTGGGAACCTAGTTGACTGGCCTGCCTCCTGGGTCTGCCACCTAACTGGAATGTATTCTTGGGTTCTGATTGTGATGGGATTTAAAAGTCTGTAAGCTATGTTAGGAAGCCTTAGACATTATCCTGAGGTCATTGGAGAGCCATCGAAAGGTATCTGTCTTGGAAAAGCCTTGATTACTCTGTCATATAAATACTGCTCTGGTAATGTGAAAAATGAATTGAATGAAAGGTGGCAAGATAGGTATGGAGACCTATTTGGTTATGTCGTGGTAATCCAGATAAGAAATGATAGTGGCTTGAATGAAAAGTAAAGGATACAACTACATAGAATAAATGGGCATTTCAGTTGTGGAAACATAACTTGTTTGGTGTGTGTGTGTGTGTATGTGTATGTGTGTGTAGAGTCAGAAGTGGCTCTTGGGCCTCCCTTTGTTGTTTGAGATAGAGTGACACATTCCAAGTAGAGCTGTGTGGGGAGGCAATTGAATATGTAGTTTTGGCACCCCAGCTAGAGATCTGGGATGGAGAGATACCCAGCTAGGAGGCAGCTGGTTATCAGTGGTAATGAAGTCACAGAAGTGTATATATTCTCCCAGGGGGACCTGCAGAATGGAATCACAGGAAGTCCTCCTACAGACTCATCAGGGATATTACCTTGGTATGAGCCAGAGGACAAGCTGAAAACCAGAGTGGTTTGCTCTCCTAAAAGCCAAGGAGTGAGAACTCTTCAGGCAGAAGAGAGTGAGGGCAGAGTGATCAGTAGCTCTCATGTTATCAAGAGGGTAATTCAAACTATTAAGGAAGAGACTGTTAGGAGGAGTTTAACAAGGAGGAGGCCCTTTAATGACTCAGAAAGTAGTTGAAGTAATTTTCATAGACGTAGAAATGAGTGGGAAGTGAGAAATAAAATTGAAATATGTAGATGTCAGAGTTTATGTTTTGTGGAAGCAAAAAAGGTTTTAAATAGATTGGATAGTGGGAGAAGGAGCAAGATGGTCAGGTTTCATTGCCATTTCAGTTGTAGTCAAATACCATGAATTTCTGGTAATACTAATCTGGGCAGGGCTGTGGGTATGCGTGTACATTAGTTAATTTTTTGCAAGCAGGTGTGAATGTACAGAAATTGAACAGTTCAGTGGATCCAGTGTAGATTTTTTTTTTTTGAGACAGAGTCTCGCTCTGCTGCCCAGGCTGGAGTGCAGTGGTGCAATCTCAGCTCACTGCAACCTCTGCCACCTGGGTTCAAGCAATTCTCCTGCCTCAGCCTCCCAAGTAGCTGGGACTACAGGCATGTGCCACTACACCTGGCTAATTTTTTGTATTTTTAGTAGAGATGGGGTTTCACCGTGTTAGCCAGGATGGTCTCTATCTCCTGACCTCGTGATCCGCCCGCCTCGGCCTCCCAAACTGCTGGGATTACAGACGTGAGCCACTGCACCCAGCCCAGTGTAGATAATTCACTTTACTAAAACTCACCTGGAACTTTGGGGAAATTTCTGACTGCACCTATCTTATGATATAATGGCACCTACTGTTGAAGTATAGTATTGTAGCTTAATATTAATTATAATATAAAATATCTATAAAAATAAGTCAAGATACTGTTTTTCTGGAGGTAGGCATGTTTAGTTTGAAATTTTCCATAGGAAGAAATTCGGTCCTCTGAAAACGTATTGCCAATAAGTGCATTGCAGGACATGATATATAAAGAAAATATTGGACAGTGTATATATGGAGAATTTTAGAATTTAGAATATGACATGAAATGAAAGTGAGATTTCACCTGGTTAGAGTTTTCTTGACCAGTCTCTCAACCTGAGGCAGGACCATGACCAGGGAGTAAGAAAAGAAATGCTCCTTGGAGATCAAAATAGATCTATCTACTTTGGTCCTTCCACTATAGAAGAGGCCTTTGCATTCTGTTGGCCCTTTAGGCTTTTACTTGATGTCTCCATCATCATATTTTACAAGCCCACAGATAATTTGAGGAAGATGAGTTGCCGCAGTAGAAATGATAGGGAGAAAAAAAAACTACAAAAAACAGAAACAAAAAATTCTAAAACCACAGCAATATAGTAGCTTTATTATAGGACATGCTGGATAAACAATCCAACAGCTACCTCAGGGAGCTTCTGAGAGCATGCATGATGCAATGATCAGTGAGGCAAGATCAAATTGTGTTTGATGTTCAAGAAAGGAAAAACAATTCATGTAAGTCTATCCAAAGTAGTAAATATTTTATATTTAAGTAGTGTATATTCACTTGTCAGATGCTCAGTTCACTTATCTGAAACCTATGAAATAAAGTCTTATATTTTAGAATATTTGAGTTCATATTTATTTTAATCTATGAAATCCACTACATTTACTTAATAATCACCTCTTACCATTACATTTCTTGAGCACCCACAAGATGGGTAGAGTGTAGTAGAAAAAGAAGAACACGGTCCTTGACCCCCAGGAACTTGCCTTTTAAGAGAAGACAGCCTGAAGTGACAAGCTGTTATAAGTTAGTGTTTTAAACTATGGAAGAACAATCTGAGCAGAGTGCTCTACACTGTAGATGACTTCTTAGAGGAGAAGTGACTTTTGAAATGAATTTAGAAAAATGTGGAGAAAGTTGCATCCATATATATTTTAAGACCAAAGACATTAATGCTGTCTCTTCAGTTTATTGTCGAATGTTTATTCCCAAACAAACCAAAAGCTAATAGGATGTTACTTAAAACATGCAAGTCCCATTTCCTCCACTACTACCAGCACTCAGGTAAAAGCATGGAACAATCATTTAAAATCTTGCCAAGGGCCTTCCTATTTTTTCTGTACTACCTGCTGCCAGACCACAGTCCATGGCTGATGAAAGTGATATCAGTACTTCATCTTCATGTTCCTATTCTCTTATCCCTAGATGCCTGTGAGGAGCCACCAACATTTGAAGCTATGGAGCTCATTGGTAAACCAAAACCCTACTATGAGATTGGGGAACGAGTAGATTCTAAGTGTAAAAAAGGACACTTCTATGTACCTCCTCTTGCCACCCATACTATTTGTGATCGGAATCACACATGGCTACCTGTCTCAGATGAGCCCTGTTATAGTAAATAAACTAGCCTCTTTTTTGTTTTCTGCTTGCTCTAGAGATTTGCACACATTTTAGGGTACATATTCCACTATGGAGATGATGATTTTTTTTTCTTGTGAAATGAGGTTTAAGATAGCAATGCATTTTTGCAGACTTTGAGAAATTGAAATCTCCAAGAAATCTTTTTCTTGGCAATAGATTGCCTGGGTGAACATGAAACTGAAATTTGCCCTTATAATAGGTAGATAAAGAAAATAATATTCCCAGGCATTCAAAACAGCAATGCAGAATTTTGACCTTGATTCCGATCTGTTTAGAAACTGGATTGAAAAAATCTCAAAATTATTTTCTTTTAGGAAAAACATGTCCATGTATAGGTGATCCTTTACATGGCCAAGCAGTCCTTGCAAATGGGACTTATGAGCTAGGTTATCAGATACACTTTATTTGTAACGAGGGGTAAGTAAGTTCCTCCTTAGAGGAAATAAGGAAAATGTTAGTAATTTTATTTTCGTTTTGCTTCTCTTCTTAAGCATTCATATAAACTTTATTTAATTTTGCTTTCTATGTGACAAGTTATACTTCTAGCCAAACAACTCTTGGATGTTTTATGGAGACAGCAAAGACGTAGAGTAAATAGAAATTGATATTGAAGGAAAGCATAACTACCTGCTATTTCTGACAATAAGTCTGTTGAAAGCATTAAGAATGTAGTAATCATGAGAATTCATCCTTCACAACTGAGTGTCCCCTATTTAAATCTGCAAACTCTTAGAGTTAAAGTAGGGCTCACAGAAATGAGAAACAGAATTGCCAACTAAAGATATGCTTGTATCCAGATGACTCTGTAAAGTGTGACCTGGTTAGCCTTTACCATCATGTTGAACAAAATCTCTCAGTTGAAAAACCTTATTTCTGAGACTGCTACAATGTGAAGCATCTCAAGAACAGGCACTGAGCACTCGGTAATAGCCTTTGTTCTGCAGGACTTTTAAAGTCATAGATATTGGGGATACTGGACATTTAAGTGAAATGTGCATTTAGAGAGTAAATGTAATTTTCATAGATTTTCTATTGCTATAACACAATACGTGAGACTAGATAATTCATAAAGAAAAGAAATTTATTTGGCTCATATTTCTGGAGGCTGCGGAATTCAAGGGCATGGCAGTAGTACCTGGCAAGGGCTTTCATGCTGCATCAGAACATGCTGGAAAGTGAAAGGGAAATTCAGCACTTGCAAAAAAGACAAAGCACAAGGGAGGGGCTCTCGCTTTATAACAACCTGCTCTTGTGGTAACGAATCCAAGCCTACAAGAATGAAGATCCACTCCCTGAAGAATTAATGAAGACCCTCTAGAAAGGCATTATCCCTCTTAATGCCCTAATCATTTCTGAAAGGCCCCATCACCTCTCACTGCTGTTACACTGGCAATTAAATTTCAATAAGAGTTTTGGTAGAGACAAACCAGATTCAAACAATAGCAATAATACACTATAATATATAAACAAAGTGAGTCTTGGAGGAAAAGTGCACTGTGACCATGTAAGGCAGTTTCACTAAGAGTTTTTAAAATTTGGTCAAGTAGAAATATTGGAGTATTCAATTAATAGTTACATAGAGCTTGCTAGGCACTGTGAGGGATACCAAAAGTTTAAGACATGCACCCTCCTAAAAGAAGTTCTAACCTTATTGAGAAACAATATATACTGAGAGGTATCAAACCAAAATACTAAATGAGAAATACCAAATAATAGAATTAATCATGATAATTACACTAAGAGTCCAGAAGGAAGAGAGATTCCTGTGAATTTAAATCAGGGAAGATTTCACTGAGTATAGGGGTATACTCAATGAAAGTATTCCTATACTCAATGAGCTACTCCTAGAAAGACATTCTGTTCTAAATAATATTAATAGGAGCTAAAACTCATGTAGCACTCACTATGTGCCAAATGCTAACTTATCTAATCCCCTAAACAACCCCACGAGCTATGTACTGTTATCCCCTTTTAATCAATTAGGTAACTGAGTGAGAGGAACTTTAAGTGATTTACCCAAGCTCAAGAAACTAGTAAGTTGGGAAGCAGAGACTCTAATCCAGGCATTCCAGCTCTAGGGCCTGTTCTCTCTACAGTCTTGTCCTTACTGAGCAGAGTCGTGTGAGAAAACGCACAGAAATGAATGTGTAATGTGATTGCAGGAGGCAGCAAAGAGGCTGGGTGGAACGGCACAGCAGATTTATTTAGATGTTTTTGCTCTCGGCCAATATAAGTTCAAATAGAGAAACTGTTTATTTGATTAAATTGCAGATTTATTTAGCATTTTCATTATATAGTATGTTGTTTAAGAAACCACCCCCTCAAATTACTGCAGCGTAGAAAATAAACCATATAAAAAGTTCCTTCATTATTATGTGTCTTATTAATTGCTATACAAAACAGTAACCCTTTCTTTTCTCATTTAGTTATTACTTAATTGGTAAAGAAATTCTATATTGTGAACTTAAAGGATCAGTAGCAGTTTGGAGCAGTAAGCCCCCAATATGTGAAAGTAAGTAAATTCTTTTTTTTTTTTTTTTAATTCAGACCAGTAGTCCTCAAAGATTTTTTGCCTCAGGGCGCCTTTTACATTTTAGATTAACAAAGATCCCAAAGAGGTTTCTTTTATGTGGGTTATATCTATTGGTATTTATCATATTGGAATTCAAACTGAGCGATTTTTTAAATAATTATTGATTCTTTTTGTTTTTGTTTTTGTTTTTCCTAAGAGAGGGCACCAGTATGTTTCCCAGGCTGGAGCACAGTGGCACAATCTCAGCTCACTTCAACCTCAGCCTCCCGAGCAGCTGAGACTACAGGCATGTGCCACCATACCTGGCTTTTTGTAACTTTTGTAGAGACGTGGTTTTGCCATGTTGTCCAGGCTGGTCTTGAACTCCCATGCTCAAGCAATCTGCCCCCGTGGGCCTCCCAAAGTGCTGGGATTACAAATGTGAGCCACCCCACCTGGCCTGATTAATTTGTAAGAATAGATGCAATACAAATTAACATATATAACATTTTTTAATGAAAAATAACAATTTTCCAAAACAAAATAAAATTAGTGAGAATAGTGGCATTGTTCACATTTTTTGCACATCTCTTCAACACCTAACTTAAAGGAAGACTTGGATTTGGGCTGTTGTGTAATCACACAATATGTAGACTTTGGAAAATATCACTATACACTTCTGCCCGGCGCAGTGGCTCAGGCCTGTAATCCCAGCTCTTTGGGAGGCCGACGCGGGTGGATCGCGAGGTCAGGAGATCCAGACCATCCTGTCTAATACCCTGAAATCCCGTCTCTACTAAAAATACAAAAAATTAGCCAGGCGTGGTGGTAGGAGCCTGTAGTCCCAGCTACTCTGGAGGCTGAGGCAGGAGAATGGCATGAACCCGGGAGGCGGAGCTTGCAGCGAGCCGAGATCGCGCCACTGCACTCCAGCCTGGGAGACAGAGCGAGATTCCGTCTCAAAATCAATCAATCAATCAATCAATCAATCACTATACACTTGTAAGGATGAGAGTGAAAAAAGACAATATTTTGGTGGTATTGTGAACCACCAATTTAGAAAATGGATATATTTAAAAATTGCAAAGGATTTCTCAGCTAGCGCTCAGTTAAGCATATTTTCTCATTAAATTGTCAGCATTTCTTGTGATAACTAGAAGAAAACTTAGCATGGCCTTGCAAATAAATATAGGCGTATTAGGCCGTTTTCGTATTGCTATAAAGAAATGCCAGAGACTGGGTAATTTATAAAGAAAAGAGGTTTAATTGGCTCGTGATTCTACAAGCTCTACAGGAAGCATGATGCTGGCATCTGCTGGGGGTTTGGGGAGGCCTCAGGAAACAACAACCATTGGGAAAGGCAAAGGGGGAGCAAGGTGTCTCACATGGCAGGAGCAGGAGCAAGGTGGGGAGGACGGGAGGTGTTACACACTTTTAAATAACCAGATCTCCCAAGAACTCAGTATCACTAGAACAGCACCAAGGGGATGGTGCTAAACCATTCATGAGAAATCCACCCCCATGATTCAAACACCTCTCACCAGGCCCCACCTCCAACATTGTGGACTACAATTTGACATGAGATTTGGTGGGGACACAGATCCAAACCATATCAATAGGTATTTACACTTTAAGAAATGAGATTTGTTCTGAAAGTTAGTTACTACATTAATGGTTTGAATTTGGGATAATATATTTGCTCATAGAAACCTTCTTTTAAATCCATATTGAATTCACAACCAGCTTGTAGAAACCCTATACTGACAAATTCACTGAAGACACAGAAATTTTACTAATGCTGTCTTAATCTTTTACATTTCTTTCCTCTTTTTCTTCAATTTTAAGAGATTTTGTGCACATGACCTCCAAAAATAAAAAATGGAAAACACACCTTTAGTGAAGTAGAAGTATTTGAGTATCTTAATGCAGTAACTGATAGTTGTGATCCTGCACCTGGACCAGATCCATTTTCACTTATTGGAGAGAGCACTTATTGGAGAGATTTATTGTGGTGACAATTCAGTATGGAATCATGCTACTCCAGAGTGTAAAAGTCACCTTTCAATTTATTTCCTTCTTCATCTGTAAGTACTCTGGAAATATTTTGTAAATAGTTTTATCTACAAATAAAGCAGGTGTATGTGCTTCCTCCTCCTGTGTAATTGGATCTAATTTATTTTAATACAGGTCAATTCAAGCCAAAAAATAGTTCTAGTTAGAGTTCCCTATTTTTCACCCCCACATGTTCTTGGCATTTCATTTCATACAGTGTGAACTACTGTGTATCTGCATGAGTTAGAAGTTTTTGTTTGAAAGACCAAAAAAGATAATAAATCAACAAACACTGGCTTAAAAATAAGAAAGGTGGTTCTTGTATTACAAGAAATCTAAGAGTTCTGGCTTTGGTAGTGGTAGACTGTAACAGACTAATGCTCTCACCAATAAAAATGATAAACTCTGGATAAAAAATAATTTTCTTAAAGACCAGAGTGACCAAAAGTATGAAGACTCCACAGGGGACTTGCCTGTTTAAAGAAAGAAATCACAGAATAACAGTGATTTAAAAGTATGTACTTCCCAAGTATGCATGAAACATTCTCCAAAGTAGACCATATTCTAGACAATAAGACAATTTTCCACAAATCTCAAAAAATCAAAATCATTCAAAATACATTATCTGATCACAACAGAATGAAAGTAGGAATCAACAACAAGGCCAATCCCCAAAGAAATGAAAAGTATACAAGACACTCCTAAATAATCCATGCATAAAAATAGTAGTCAGCCGGGAAATTAGAAAGTGTTTTGAATTGAATCACAACACATCAAAATATCCAAACATGTAGGATACAGCTAAAGCATTGCTTACAGGGGAATGTATAGCATAACATACTTACGTTAGAAAAAAAAGAAAAGCCTCAAATCAATGATTTAATTTTCCACCTTAAGAAACTAAAAAAGAAGAGCAAATTAAATCCCAAACTAGCAGATGTAAGGAAATGATAAAGATAGAGCCAAAATCAATGAAACTGAGAAGAGAAAAAAAAAAATAGAGAAAATCGATGAAACCAACAGTTGCTACTTGGAGATCAATAAAATGTGTAAACCTACAGCCAGACTGACAAAGAAAAAAAAGACACAAATTAACCAATACTGAGAATGAAAGAAGTGGTGGCCAAGCACGGCACCCCAGCCAGCTTGAAGACCCTGCCCTCCTGCAGCCGGCAGGGGCAGTCACTCCTGGACTTGTCCTTTTAGAAGCTCCAGCTTTACCACTTGCTGGTGGAGCCCAACCACTGCCGCAGGGTCCTCATCACCAACACGCCTGGCAGATCCAAGAGGAGATGGCCCAGGATGGGATGTGGTGAACAGCAGCACCCAAGAGTGCGGGGTGCGTGTGGCTCCACTGCCTGGTTTCTGCAGAGATCCTGTGCCAGTGCCCTGTGCCCGCCACACAGGAGCCAGAGGGGGAGCACCATGCCCCCTGCTTTTGGAGACTGCTGCACGAAGGGGCCAGGTATCAGACCTTTGCTCTGTCACCTCAGCACTGGCACCAGAAGCCCTGCAAAGCAGCATCTGGGAGATGGACAGCCAGGGGGAAAATAGAGGAAGCTTTCAGAAGTGGCTAGATGAGATATTTGAAATACTGAAAACTAAAAATCCCAACTGCATGGAAGAGCTGGCCTCAGATGTGGTCAGTTCTTACGACAACCTGGACACACAGTGCTGACCCACATGATGGGATGCACCAAGCTGGGCCCCTGCAACACACTTGGAGGCTTGGCCCTGCAGCCGCCCCACCTCCCAGCTCCAGCTACAATTGCAGTCTGACCTGGGCAAGCAAGAGCACATGGTGGAGATCCTGATGGAGACCTGAGCCACACGTGCCAGAGTGCTGGCCAGACATGGAGTATGGGATCCCGCCAGGGGAACTCTGGCCAGCCTGTAGCCCACTGCCCAGCCTTGCTGGCTCCTCTGCTGTTTCCTGCATGGTCTGCAGCCCCCGGCCCATTCCCTTCCTTCCCCTCTGCAGAGGGCAAGCCAGAGGCTGTTCTCAGTGGGAGCTAGGGCTCTCCTCAAAGGCTTTCTGACCTTGGGGCAGGCTTGACATCCCCATAGCCCTGCATCCCTCATCCCTTTTCATGTCTACTGGAGGACAGTGAGCCATAGCTGCAGCAATCTTGTTTAAATTTAGGTAGTTGAATTTTTTAGAATTAAGTTTTGTATGTTTTGAGCAATAAATTGTCTTAAGATATATATTTTAGGTTGCTTCAAGATAGCTGAATAGGAACAGCTCTGGTCTACAGCTCCCAGTGAGATCAACGTAGAAGACAGGGGATTTCTGCATTTCCAACTGAAGTACCTGGTTCATCTCACTGGGACTGGTTGGACAGTGGATGCAGCCCATGGAGGGCAAGCTGAAGCAGAGCGGGGTGTCACCTCACCAAGGAAGTACAAAGGGTCAGGGGACTTCTCTTTCCTAGCCAGGGAAAGCTGTGAGTGACTGCCTGGAAGAACAGTACACTCCTGCCCAAATACTGTGCTTTTCCCACAGTCTTCACAACCAGCAGACCAGGAGACTCCCTCCTGTGCCTGGCTGGGGAGGTCCCACGCCCACGGAGCCTTGCTCGCTGCTAGCGCAGCAGTGTGAGATCCACCTGGGATGCTGGAACTTGGCTGGGGGAGGAGCGTCCGACATTGCTAAGGCTTGACTGGGCGGTTCTATGCTCACAGTGTAAACAAAGCGCCGGGGAAGCCTGAACTGGGTGGAGCCCACCGCAGCTCAGCAAGGCCTACTGCCTCTCTAGATTCCACCTCTGGGTGCATGGCATATCTGAACAAAAGGCAGCAGACAGCTTCTGCACACTTAAACGTCCCGGCCTGACAGCTCTGAAGAGAGCAGTTGTTCTCCCAGCACAGCATTCGAGCTCCTATAACGGACAGACTGCCTCCCCAAGTGGGTCCCTGACCCCCGTATAGCCTAACTGGGAGACACCTCCCAATAGGGGCTGACAGACACCTCACACAGGCGGGTGCCCCTCTAGGATGAAGCTTCCAGAGGAAGGATCGGGCAGCAATATTGACTGTTCTGCAGCCTCCGCTGGTGGTACCCAGGCAAACAGGGTCTGGAGTGGACCTCCAGCAAACTCCAGCAAACCTGCAGCTGAGGGACCTGTCTATTAGAAGGAAAACAAAGAAACAGAAAGGAATAGCAGGTGGTGATATCCCCTTTATCATTTTTTATTGTGTCTATTTGATTCTTCTCTCTTTTCTTCTTTATTAGTCTTGCTAGTGGTCTATCTATTGTGTTGATCTTTTCAAAAAACCAGCTCCTGGATACATTGATTTTTTGAAGGATTTTTTATGTCTCTATTTCCTTCAGTTCTGCTCTGATCTTAGTTATTTCTTGCCTTCTGCTAGCTTTTGAATGTGTTTGCTCTTGCTTCTCTAGTTCTTTTAATTGTGATGTTAGGGTGTCAATTTTAGATCTTTCCTGCTTTCTTTTGTGGGCATTTAGTGCTATAAATTTCCCTCTACACACTGCTTTAAATGTGTCCCAGAGATTCTGGTATGTTGTGTTTTTGTTCTTGTTGGTTTCAAAGAACATCTTTATTTCTTCTTTCATTTCGTTATGTACCCAGTAGTCATTCAGGAGCAGGTTGTTCAGTTTCCATGTAGTTGAGCTGTTTTGAGTGAGTTTCTTAATCCTGAGTTCTAGTTTGATTGCACTGTGGTCTGAGAGACAGTTTGTTATAATTTCTGTTCTTTTACATTTGCTGTGGAGCACTTTACTTCCAACTATGTGGTCAATTTTGGAATAAGTGTAGTGTGGTGCTGAAAAGAATGTATATTCTGTTGATTTGGGGTGGAGAGTTCTGTAGATGTCTATTAGGTCTGCTTGGTGCAGCTAAGTTCAATTCCTGGATATCCTTGTTAACTTTCTGTCTCATTGATCATCTAATGTTGACAGTGGGGTGTTAAACTCTCCCATTATTATTCTGGGGGAGTCTAAGTCTCTTTGTAGGTCACTCAGGACTTGCTTTATGAATCTCGGTGCTCCTGTATTGGGTGCATATATATTTAGGATAGTTAGCTCTTCTTGTTGAATTGATCCCTTTATCATTATGTAATGGCCTTCTTTGTCTCTTTTGATCTTTGTTGGTTTAATGTCTGTTTTATCAGACACTGGGATTGCAACCCCTGCCTTTTTTTGTTTTCCATTTGCTTGGTAGATCTTCCTCCATCCTTTTATTTTGAGCCTATGTGTGTCTCTGCACATGAGATGGGTTTCCTGAATACAGCACACTGATGGGTCTTGACTCTTTATTCAATTTGCCAGTCTGTGTCTTTTAATTGGAGCATTTAGCCCATTGACATTTAAGGTTAATATTGTTATGTGTGAATTTGATCCTGTCATTATGATGTTAGCTGGTTATTTTGCTCGTTAGTTGATGCAGTTTCTTCCTAGCCTCGATGGTCTTTACAATTTGGCATGTTTTTGCAGTGGCTGGTACCGGTTGTTCCTTTCCATGTTTAATGCTTCCTTCAGGAGCTCTTTTAGGGCAGGCCTGGTGGTGAAAAAATCTCTCAGCATTTGCTTGTCTGTAAAGGATTTTATTTCTCCTTCACTTATGAAGCTTAGTTTGGCTGGATATGCAATTCTGGGTTGAAAATTCTTTTCTTTAAGAATGTTGAATATTGGCCCTCACTCTCTTCTGGCTTGTAGGGTTTCTGCCGAGAGATCCACTGTTAGTCTGATGGGCTTCCCTTTGTGGGTAACCTGACCTTTCTCTCTGGCTGCCCTTAACATTTTTTCCTTCATTTCAACTTTGGTGAATCTGACAATTATGTGTCTTGGAGTTGCTCTTCTCGAGGAGTATCTTTGTGGCGTTCTCTGTATTTCCTGAATTTGAATGTTGGCCTGCCTTGCTAGATTGGGAAGTTCTCCTGGATAATATCCTGCAGAGTGTTTTCCAACTTGGTTCCATTCTCCCCGTCACTTTCAGGTACACCAATCAGACGTAGATTTGGTCTTTCCATATAGTCCCATATTTCTTGGAGGCTTTGTTCATTTCTTTTTATTCTTTTTTCTCTAAACTTCTCTTCTCACTTCATTTCATTCATTTGATCTTCCATCTCTGATACCCTTTCTTCCAGTTGATTGAATCAGCTACTGAGGCTTGTGCACTCGTCACGTAGTTCTCGTGCCATGGTTTTCAGCTCCATCAGGTCCTTTAAGGACTTCTCTGCATTGGTTATTCTAGTTAGACATTCATCTAATTTTTTTTCAAGGTTTTTAATTTCTTTGCCATGGGTTCGAACTTCCTCCTTTAGCTCAGAGTAGTTTGATCATCTGAAGCCTTCTTCTCTCAGCTCGTCAAAGTCATTCTCCGTCCAGCTTTGTTCCATTGCTGGTGAGGAGCTGCGTTCCTTTGGAGGGGGAGAGGCACTCTGATTTTTAGAGTTTCCAGTTTTTCTGCTCTGTTTTTTCCCCATCTTTGTAGTTTTATCTACCTTTGGTCTTTGATGATGGTGACATACAGATGGGTTTTTGGTGTGGATGTCCTTTCTTTCTGTTTGTTAGTTTTCCTTCTAACGGTCAGGACCCTCAGCTGCAGGTCTGTTGGAGTTTGCTGGAGGTCCACTCTAGACCCTGTTTGCCTGGATGTCAGCAGCGATGGCTGCAGAACAGCGGATATTGGTGAACTGCAAATGCTGCTTCCTGATCATTCCTTTGGAAATTTTGTGTCAGAGTACCTGCCGTGTGAGGTGTCAGTCTGCCCCTATTGGGGGGTGCCTCCCAGTTAGGCTATTTGGGGGTCAGGGACCCACTTGAGGAGGTAGTCTGCCCGTTCTCAGATCTCAAGCTGCGTGCTGGGAGAACCACTACTCTCTTCAAAGCTGTCAGACAGGGACATTTAAGTCTGCAGAGGATTCTGCTACCTTTTGTTTGTCTGTGCCCTGCCCCCAGAGGTGGAGCCTACAGAGGCAGGCAGGCCTCCTTGAGCTGTGATGGGCTCCACCCAGTTCAAGCTTCCCGGCTGCTTTGTTTACCTAAGCAAGCCTCAGCAATGGCGGGCGCCCCTCCCCCAGCCTCGCTGCTGCCTTGTAGTTTGATCTCAGACTGCTGTGCTAGCAATGAGCGAGACTCCGTGGGCGTAGGACCCTCCGAGCCATGTGCGGGATATAATCTCCTGGTGTGCCGTTTGTTAAGCCATTGGAAAAGCACAGTATTAGGGTGGGAGTGACCCGATTTTCCAGGTGCCATCTGTCACCCCTTTCTTTGACTAGGAAAGGGAATTCCCTGACCCCTTGCGCTTCCCAGGTGAGGCAATGCCTCGCCCTGCTTTGGCTCACGCACAGTGCACTGCACCCACTGTCCTGCACTCCCCAGTGAGATGAACCCGGTACCTCAGTTGGAAATGCAGAAATCACCCATCTTCTGCGTCGCTCAGGCTGGGAGCTGTAGACTGGAGCTGTTCCTATTCGGCCATCTTGGCTCCTCCCTCCTATTTTATTCTTTTCAGAGTGATCTGTTGACACCTTTACTGAGTTTGTTCCTATTGCAGGACTCTCATTTTCTGGAGTGCAACCAGTTTGAGTCTTTTGATGTAACACATTTAAGCAGGGAAATTTCTGCTGTCTGCAGAACACGACCTATATTTCTGTCTCTTCCCTGCCTGCAGTCTTCCACACCTCATATGTTATTCTTTTTTTCTCTTTACCGGGCAGTTTTATCTGGCAATAGCAACTAAATTTTATAGCAACTGAAAGGCAGGAAAAGTCCTTATTTACTGAGATGAAATAGAGGACTTTTTGCAGGGACTCCTGATCAGCAGCTGTGCTTATGACTGGAGAGATTATTTTGATATGACGGAAGGAATTGTCATCCTGATTTCAGCACTGCTATCTCTGGTTTCACTTTCCTTGCAGCAGAAGCAAAAGACTAATTGTAGGAAGAGCATTAGCCTGCTCAGACTGTGCTTAATTAACATCATTTCTGTGGTCTTCAGTTTCCATTTAGTTTAATGAGATTGTTGAACTCAAATCTCAATCACTGGATTCTAATTTATTTATATATTTCCTATCTCCCTAATATTTTAAAGGATCTAGGGGAATTATGCATGTTAACATAGTAATTAGAATACCTTTTTATAATTCCTATAAAAGCCTGTTAACTGGTAGCCTCCTTAGTTGAGTCCTGTAGGTTTTGAGGGGCAGGAAGAGACGGTTTTTTTAGTGGACTGATATATGAGCAAAACAAGATTGCATATGAAATTAATACTCAATAAGGTATCCAGGCTTACTCACATGTTCCTAGTGGGTATATGTACTAATACTAAGTTTGTTGATACAGTCTTTTGAAAGAGTTAACTATAAGCATTTCATAAAGTGTTTATAAAATACTGATCTAGCTTAGTGTTTGAGAGCAAGGAGAGAATTGCTTGTAAGAAAAAGTTTATAAAAAAGAGAAACTACAGGGGTATTTTTTGAAAAATGACAAATCAAAATTCCTCATGGGATTGTCAATCATTTTTTATCATCAGTTAGAGGAAGACTAAATAGCAAGATAATGATGTTAAGGTAGATCTAAATGTGCTAATGTGAAAAAATGTCCAGGAAGTCCTAAGTGGAAAAGAGGAAGATGTAAACTATGTAGTATAATACCACTTAACAGTTTTTTAAAAAGACACATATGTTTACCCCAAGCACATTACTTTTATGATTTATTACTGGTTATCTTCTAGGATTTCCATTATAAAATATGAAATGTAGTGAGCATTTTTTTGGTTTTTTTTTTTGAGATGGAGTCTCGCTCTGTCACCCAGGCTGGAGTGCAGTGGCATGATCTCAGCTCACTGCAAGCTCTGCCTCCTGGATTCCCGCCATTCTCCTGCCTCAGCCTCCCGAGTAGCTGGGACTACAGGCACCCGCCGCCATGCCAGGCTAATTTTTTTGTATTTTTAGTAGACACAGAGTTTCACCATGTTAGCCAGGATGATCTCGATCTCCTGACCTCGTAATCCATCTGCCTTGGTATCCCAAAGTGCTGGGATTACAGGCTTGAGCTGTAGTGAGCATTCTTGTACATACATCCTTACATACTTGTGCAAATATATATGTAGATTAAATTCTTTTTTTTTTTTTTTTCTAGTTGGAGTCTTGCTCTGTCACCCAGGCTGGAGTGCAGTGACATGATCTCGGCTCACTGCAACCTCCATCTCCAGCGTTCAAGCAATTCTCCTGGCTCAGCCTCCCAAGTAGCTGGGGTTACAGGTGCGACACCATGCCAGGCTAATTTTTGTATTTTTAATAGAGATGGGGTTTCACCATGTTGGCCAGGCTGGTCTCGAACTCCTGACCTCGTGATCCACCTGCCTCAGCCTCCAAAAATGCTGGGATTACAGGCGTGAGCCATCATGCCTGGCAAAGAATGACACTGGGTGTATTAAAAAGTATGATAAGTGACATGATCACAGTAGACATTTCCTCCAATAGAATATTGGGAGAAAGCCTAATGGAAACCAATGAAAAATAAGAAACACACGTAGCCTTTGGAACATAGCCTTTCTCACCTAGTGGAGGAGGAGCTGAGACTTGAGTAAGACAGTCAGATGAAGTAAGGCAGTATTCGGGAATGTTTGTGTGAGCTAAGACTATACATCCTGAGTGATACAAGTGTGTTGGACCATGTATACATGGGTCTCCTTTAGTGAAGCCGCACTGAGTAGAGAATAGTTTTCTACCTAAAGCATCTTTACTCCATGATGAATCAGTTATGCACGGAGGAGAAAGAGCTAACACGTGTACTGAAATATCTGCTACATTATCTACTCAACCCTAATTCTACTCACCTTTCTACAGCCTTTGATATTTAGAGTTACTCCGTCCTCACACAACTCTTTCCAGCTCTAGCACTGGAAACAATTGACTCCTGTTTCTACCAAACTGTATGTCCCAGATTCTTGTCTTAGGAGCCATAGAACTCCAAAGGTTTATGGCTATAACTGTGTTTTGACATAACTGGCTTTCTTTATAGTCCTATGTGATTTACTTATGCATTACAAAAAACAGCTCTGAGAAGGGATTCATAATTCTGACCAGCCAGGCAAAGGTGTATACATGATACATAAAGATATTAAGAACCCCTGCATGACTATTCACAATAGCAAAGACATGGAATCAACTTCAACGCCCATCAGTGATAGACTGGATAAAGAAAATGTGCTACATATCCACCATGGAATACTATGCAGCCATAAAAAAGAATGAGATCATGTCCTCTTCAGGGACATGGATGGATCTAGAGGCCATTATCCATTGCAAACTAACGCAGGAACAGGAAACCAAATACTGCATGTTCTCACTTATAAATGGGAGCTGAATGATGAGAACACATGGACAGATGGGGGGAACAACACATACTGGGGTCTATTGGAGGGTAGAGGATAGGAAGAGGGAGAGGATTAGGAAAAATAACTAATGGTACTAGGCTTAATACCTGGGTGGTGAAATAATCTGGACAACAAACCCCCATGACACAAGTTTACCTATGTAATAAACCTGCACATGTACCCCTAAACGTAAAAGTTAATACAAGAACCCCTGCATGGATAAGGATCATGTATTTCCATTCAGATCTTCCTTTCATTAATTTTACATGCCCCTCTTCAACAGTCTCATTGATTCCTGTGATTTTTGACCATCTGCCATCCATTATCTTTTACAAAAGTCCTCTTGTGCCTTTTTTGGAAGTCCATTTTCATAATCAACAAATTACCTATATTCCCAATCTTTTCCTAAACATTCTCACACCTCCTGGCCTTCACTAAACCCCATCTGTCCCATGCCCACATCTTTCTTAGTTTAAAAAACAACAACAATGAAAAACTTTTGCTGCTTAACCTTGATGGCGCTATCCCTTCCCCACCCAATGGTTTCCTATTGCTACTGTAAAAAATTATCTTGTGGTTTAAAACAACACAAATCTATTCTTTCACATTTCAGGAGATCGTAAGTCCACAGTGAGTCTTACAGGATGAAAACCAAGGTGTTGAAAAGACTGACTCCTTCTGAAAGCTCCAGTGGAGAACTTGTTTCTTGCTTCTAAGGGGCACTGGCATTCCCTGGCTCATGGCAGCAACACTCTGAGCTCTGTTTTCATCATTGCCTTCTGGTCTGTTACCTTCCTCTTATAAGGATCCCTGTGATCATATCAGGTTCACCTAGCTACTCCAAGATACTCTTTCCATCTCAATATCCAACTGCAAAGTCCTAAACTACAAGGTAACACTCACAGGTTCCGGGAAGTAGGATGAGGACATTTTGGGGGAACATTATTCAGCCTACCGCGTACTCCTCCTTTTCTCTCATTCTTGGATTCTTTTTTATTGTTATTTTTTAAATTGGCATATAATGATTGTACACATTTATGGGATACAGCAAAGGAAACAGCAGAGTGAAGAAAAAAACCTACAGAATGTGAGAAAATGTTTGCAACCTATGCCTTTGACAAGGGGTTAATATCCAGAATATCTGAAGAACTCAAACAACTCAGCAAAATAAAACAAATAATATTATTTAAAAGTGGGCACAAGACCTGAACAGACATCACTCAAAAGAAGACATAGAAATGGCCAACGAACATAAAACAAAATGCTCAACATTCTTAGTCATCAGAGAAATACAAAATAAAACCACAGAGAGTTACCACCTCGCCTTAGTTATCAGAGCTCTTATCAAAAAGACAAAAGATAACAAATGCTGGTGAGGATGTGTAAAATAGAGACCTCTTATACACTGTTAGGGAATCCAAATTAATATGGCCATTATTGGAAATAGTATGGAGGTTTCTCAAAAAATTAAAAGTAGAACTACCATATGATCCAGCAATCCCACTACCGGGTATATACCCAAAAGAAAGGAAGCCAGTATGATGAAAAGATATCTGCACTCTCACATTCACTGATGCACTATTCACAATAGCCAAGGTATGGAATCAACCCAAGTGTTCACCAATGGATGAAGGGATAAATAAAATGTGGTATATATACACAAGGGAATACTATTCAGCCATAAGAAAGAATGAAATCCTATCATTTGCAGCAACATGGATGAATCTAGAGGATATTATATTAAATGAAGTAAATCAGGCACAGAAAGACAAATCCTGTATGATATCAGTCATGTGCAATCTAAAAAAGCTCATCTCATAGAAGTAGAGAGTAGAATACTGGTTACCAGAGGCTGGGGTAGGGAGAGACAATGGGAGATGGAGAGAGATTGGTTAAAGGGCACAGGGTCACAGATACATAAGAATAAATTCATCCTTGAATACTTAACCCTCTGCCCTACATCTGTCACTCCTACATCCATATTCATTGCTAATCCTGGGGCTAACTCTTGATTGCTTTCTTCTCACTACTAACCTTAAGAAAGGAAGTAACCAAAATCCAATACATGAGCAACTGTTCATTCCATCTCCAATATCTTTGTTAATTGTCCACTTTATCCACCCAGTCAGGGCCACCATCAAACCTCACTTGGATGTCAGCAAAAGCTCCCTGGCTGGTCTCCCCTCTCCATTATTGCTTTAATCTAGTCTCCATACTATACACAGATTTACATTTTTTGAATATATATCTAATTGTCCTTCCCTTTTTAAAAATCGTACAATGGCATGACGTCTCAATTCAGGGTAAGGAAATTGTTTCTTCACATTCCCTGTACACCGTACACATCGCCTGCAATTGCCCTTCAACACGGAGAGCAGGCATTTCATTAGCTGACCTTCCCACACACATTCTTGCAAAGAGGAAAAGTCAAGCAGGGTGTTTGGAGGCCAGTTGCCATCATCCACCGCCTTTGTCTGGAAGCGCAGGGCCTCGCCTGCGGGATCCATCCAAGCATTGTCAAGCTCTGCTGCTGCACCTGGGTCAGCAAGGTGGGCTCTCCCAGCGAAACTCGTTAGAAACAATGCAAATGGGGAGTAAACATGGCCTTGCCCATGAAGGGGAAGCTGGTCAAAAGCATTTTGTCCCGGAACCCCGCAGCCCTCCCCATGCTCTGGGCGCGGAGCACAAGGATTGGTCACTCCTCTTTGCACTGCGCTTTTCCTCTTATTTCAGTTTTCTTCGAGATCAAATCTGGTTTGTAGATGTGCTTCGGGAGGATGGGGGTCTCTTCTCCGAGAAGCCGGGAGCCTGTTGGGCAGCCGGCGCCCGGTCCCCCCTTCTGCTGCGGAGGATCCCTGCTGGCGGTCGTGGTGCTGCTCGCGCTGCCGGTGGCCTGGGGTGACACGCTGGGGGGCGTGGGGAGGCGCCCGGGCGGACGAGGCACCCAGGGCCCCGCAGAGAACTCGCGTGCCGCGCTGGGCTGCGCTGCTCTGCGCGCCCGGGTCCAAAGGCAGCGCGATGGGTGGGCTGAGCGCGCGACCTGGCAGGGCGGCGGGTCTGGGATCCTTCTGCGCACTGGGGACCCTCGCTGCCTCTAGGTAAGCGTGGAGTTCCCACGTGCAGGGGCTTAAGTCGTGACGAGCGCAGTGGAAGGCGCAGATGCTGAGCGGGTGCCGCACGAAATTCCTTGCCTTTGTGTATTCACAGCCTCGGCTGGCTATAGCCGAGCGTGGCGTCGATCCTAGCGAAACGGGACTTGGGGATCCGACAAACCTGAGTTCTGGTCCTAGAAACTTAACTGTGAGGCAAGTTAGCACACCTAAGTCTGTTTGCTCTTCTGTAAAATGGGGACACTGGTATCTCTGCATTGAGGAGTTGCTGCCTCAGAGGCATAAAGCCTGTCGAGTATCTAACACAGGGCCTGTCCCCGAGTCCATTTCTATCCCCCAACCGTTACCTCTGCACTTTGCTCCCAGTGGTGTTTAGACAAGCAGTCCTAGGGATGTCCTGCATGGAACTGTCCTCGTCCCCCACCCCAAGCCACCACCGCCATCATCATGATGCACTTGATTGACAGCATACTTTAAGACAGATGCATGCCAGGCACTTGGGGATTAGAAGAGCAAGGAAAGCCCCAGAACATGCAATGTAACCGCTGCAGGTAGAAGGGACAGTAGATATGTTTACAGTTTGCATTTCAGTGATGTGTTTAGTACAAAATAAAGCCTATTATAACTACTATGGAAATTTTGAGGCCACATCTCTTCCTTTTTTTAACTTCAAGTAGGTAAACATCTTCAGTTAGAACCCTTCTATTATTATTTTTGGGCTCCCCAAAAGTCTTCTTGGTTGCCTAGACTCACAGGGGCAACATCTCACTTGAAGCGACAGTCTTGGTTGTTTTGGTCCTGTCTCTTCCTGACAACTCAGGGTTCGTCCTTCTCTGCCACTAGACGTTTTGCATTCATTATTTGAGTGTTCCTTCTTCTCTAAAAGAGTAAGGGGAAAAGAAAACCAAGTTCCCCCCAAGAGTTGTTATTAATGTTTGATCTCCTTAGGCACCAGAAAGTAACCTGTCTAGTGAAGAGATATGATAAAACTTACAATTTTATTTTTAGGAGAGAAGCATGCCCAGTAAGTTAAGCAATCTGTTGTCAGTGCTTGCTGAGGTTCTCACAATAACCTCCAAATGTGAAACAGCCTAAACTAAACTACCTAGAAATTTTGTTGCTGGAGTAATTTCAATTTTAAAATGCTGATGGATGCTTCCGGTGTGCACAGTTCTTTGGAATTTAAAAGAAATGTAAGAGAAAGAGCTATGCTCCCAAGGTATATGCATATAGAAGTAGGTGGTGGAGTTTTATGAAATCTACTTTTTAGGAAGCCAGTGTTCTGGTTTTTCCAAACTCTGCTACTTACCAACTGGGGCTGTGGACCCAGCAACTTAAGTCACATCACTGACCTTCAGTGTCCACGTGTATAAAATGAGCATGACTGACATCCTGATTTCTGAGAGAGGTATTTTGAAAATCAGGTGGGGTAGTGCATGTGACAGCGTTTTGTAATCTGAAAACCCTCATGCATGTCTGAAAAACCATGACTAAGAAGTCGTGCAAGACTGCAGGATCACTGAAAAGGGAGAAATCTCAACTCCTATGATCAGGAAAGGGTGAGGGAAAAGAGTATGACTTTACTAGCACTTGAAGAGTGATTCCAGAAACAGGTTGCATAGGACAGTTTATGGGAATATTTATTTACATATAAAAAATAACGAGGAACTAGGATTGTTTTGTCATTAGAGGGTACTCATACTACCCATGAAGTGGTATGGTGCTATTTGAAAGAGAACTTAGATTAGCTGCAAATAGATATTGCAAACTTAGGGCAACTACTGAAAAAAGTGAAAAAAAGAAGTACAATTGATATGCCAGTAAGGAAGAGTGAATTGCATCATATAAAATGCTCAGTTAAAACAATAAACAGGGCCAGGCGCAGTGGCTCATACCTATAATCCCAGCACTTTAGGAGGTAGGGTAGATAACCTGAGGTCAGGACTTCAAGACCAGCCTGGCCAACATGGTGAAAACCCATTTCTACAAAAATCCAAAAATTAGCCGGGCATGATGGTGGGTGCCTGTAATCCCAGCTACTCAGGAGGCTGAGGCAGGAGAATCTCTTGAACCTGGGAGGCAGAGGTTGCAGTGAGCCGAGATCGCGCCACTACACTCCAGCCTGGGCGAAAGAGTGAGACTCTGTCTCAAAAATAAAAATAAAATAAAATAAAGGTCAGGAAAAGAATGCAAGACAAAAAATAGGAACAGAGAACAAGAGAACAAAGACAACAAATAGAAACAAGTAACATATTAAACCAACTATATCAACCATCATTTTGAATGTCAATGATCTAAAGGCACCAATTGAAACAGATCATCAGAGTCGATCAACAAACAAAACTCAACTATATATTGTGTACTCCCTATAAGACCATTTTAAATATAGAGAATATATGTTAAAAGTAAATGGGTAAAGATATACCATGCTAATGCTAGTCACAGAAAGCAGGAGTAGCTGTGTTAATTTCAAACACAGCAGACTTCAGACGAAGGAAAATTATTAGGAATAAAGAGGGGCATCATATAATGATAAAGGGGCTAATTCTCCAAGAAGGCATAACAGTATCTAATATGTATCCATCTGACAGAGAAACAAAATATGTGGGGCAAAGCTGATAGAACTGCAAGGAGAAATAGATGAATGCACTATCATAGTTGGAGACTTCAGCACCTTTATCTTTTCTGATATCAGAAAAGATAAAGGTGCTGAAGTCTCTGTATCAGAGATGGGCAGATTCAGCAGGCAGAAAATCCGTAAGGACATACTTGAACTCAACAGCACCATCAATCCACTTGGATATAATTGACATATACAGACGACTTCATCCAACAACAGCAAAAGACATATTCTCCGGCTCACATTCATGGGGATAGACCACATTGTGAGCCATAAAAATAGTATGCTAATTAAGCTTTACCAGGGAGTGTTTAACATAGGGTGGACTCTGGCGCCCTCACGTGGTCCTCATGTAGGATCTGGTTTGATTTTCCCTGCTAGGTAAAGGTGCAAGATAGAAAGAAGGGTAATTCCAATTTGCTTTCTGTGCTTTGTGATGTATTCTGGTTTACATATGCTCGGATGAGTAGATGTATGATTTATATTATCAACTGTTATCTAAAATAAACTTCACATTCGGACAGGCAACATCAAAACTGTCCTACACAGAAATACTGGGTGAAGATCACTTAATAAGACGAACTCCAGAAAACAAGAAAATGGCAGAGTTGACAATCCCTCTCACCCTCCCTGCAAAGACACATGTATACAAATTTCTTTTGTCAGAGACATTAAGAGAAACAAATGCTGTCAATCTAATCACAACTGATCACAACTTGATGAAACCAAAAAATCTAGAAAGTATCATGAAGACAGTTGAAATACAGCTTTACATTCACTGTTGTGACCAGAGGAACTCACTGTGGCTGTTTTTTGTCCCCTTAGATGTCAACTAATGATTGTGTTAAGTGATCATGATTAACAGAGCATTTAAAGTGTTTATTTTATCTGTATTACATTTCAAAAATTTATATTTAGGCATATAATTTATATATTTGTGTACATATATAATTTATTACTTTATATTTTTGAAAGTGCATGCTCTTTTTTTAAGCTGACAGACATGCCTAAGCAAAGCAAGTGCAAGTCTGTTCCTTAAAGGGTAAGTATGCAGAATGGAAAGCAGAGTGTACTTCGGGTTGACAGCTCATATTTGCACAGACATGAAAGTGATGATGTGTTAATTGTGCGTATAGCACAGAATAAATCAGCTTGCTTTGAATGGAAAATCTGAACCAGGAGTGCATGAAATTGGGCTGAGTCATACAGGAAAAAACCCGAAATGAGATAACAAAATATACCCACTAGAATGGCTAAAATGGAAAAGATTGACCAAGCCAAGTGTTGGCAATAAAGTGGAGAAGCTGGAATTATAATATACTGCTATTCGTCAGGTAAAATTACAACATTAACTTTAGAAAATAGTTCAACCGTTTCTTAAAACCTTACACACACACCTGTCATATTACTCAGCATTTTACTCTTAGGTTTTTACCCAAGAGAAATGAAATCATATGTCCACACAAAGACTTGTACATGAATTTTCATAACAGTTTTGTTTGTAATAGCCAACAAGTGGAAACAATCCAAATGTCCCTCAACAAGTGAATGGATAAACTAAATTAACATATATTTATACAATTGAATATTACCCAGCAACAAAAGGAAACAATTTGTATATGTGCAGCAACCTAGATAGAACTCTAATTATGCTGTGTGAAGGCTAAAACATTTAAAAAAAATCGGAGTGATTTTCTTTATACGATAGGATATAAACGAAGTGATTCGGGTTATATGAAATTTTAGAAAGTTAAATCAATCTGTAGTAAGAGAAAACAGGTAGAAGGTTGCCTAGAGAAGGAAGTGGATGTTTGGATGGATTACAGAAGGACATGAGTGAACTGTGTGGGGTGAAGGGTATGATGGAAATGTTCGTTGTCTTCATTTGGTGATGGTTTCACATGGCATATATATAAGTGATCAAATTGTACACTTTAAATACTCATCAACCATTGTATGTAATACATCTTAATAAAGCTATAAAAACTTTTTAAACTTATGGTAGGTCTTGAGTTTATGGAGTTTATATTAATATACTTATCATAAGAACTAGCCACAAATTGAGGGATTGGTAATAAAGAGGGAAAGGAAACTACATCAAGCATTCTTTGTTGAAGGCTCATATGTTCCTTGTTTGGGCTACTATGCAAATTTATATTATTACCTATACTATGCATATACTACTATGAAGGTAAGAATATTAGGGAGTTAAGGGGAAGGAACTTCTTTCTTTCCAAGAATGGTTCATTATATTTGCTTTGTTGCTTTGATCTAGTTCTAACCTCTCATTGCAAGCTTTGTTGTGACGTTTACCCTCTCTCAATACAGCTTTTGGCACTAGGAGAGCTCCACTTGGAATCTCTTCCTTTGTCTAGCATCAATGCATAAGACACATATCAAAATTGTATTTCATCCCACATATCAACTAGAGGAAAGGTGAATGCATAACATTGAAAGTCACGGAACTGTTTTATTGGTGTTTTTTTTTTTATACAGTGGTTCTCAAAGTGCTGTTATCTATCCAAATCAGCTGTGAAACTTTTAAAAAATATAGACTCCTGGGCTCTAACCCAGACCCACTAAATCAGAGATTCTGGGGACATAGCGTAGACTCTTCATTTTTTTTTAAGTTTTATAAGTAATTCTTCAATTATTTGATCATTGCAACAAATATGCATTGAGTGCTTATAATTGAGTGTTAAGCACAAGGACTAGGTATTAATTTAGAAGTACAAAAAACACGTCATCACTTGCCCTTAAATTATACATATCTAATATCTTTTGAGAGAAATAGATACTTCTAAAAGCACACAAAATTAAGAAGCACAAATTGCAACCACAAACAACTATTGATATGAAAGGAAAAGGAAAGGGCCTGACTAGAAATTATCATAGGGTGGGGCAGAGGGAAGTAGTTTAGATTCCAAATCCCTGAGAGGGTCAGGGAAGGCATCAGACTAGATTGGGTGCATTCAGGGTGGTATGGCCATAGACAGGCCAGGGAAGACTTCGATAAGAAAATGGTATTTTAGCAAACACCTGGAGGAAGAATTGAAGTCATAGCCAAGATAAAAGTGCATCACACAAAAGGAATGTCATAGACAGGGGAAAAATGTGTGTCTTCAGGAAACTGAAAAAGGGGAAAGGGCCACCACACCTTGGTGAGGGGACCGAGTGGTATGAGATGAAGCAGGAAACATAGACAAAGGCCTCTTTGTACAAAGCCAAACGTTGGTTCTTTTAAGTCTAATAAAATTGACCTCTGGCCTCAATCTACCCAATTAATTAGTGGAAGGTGTGGGAAGGAACAGAAATGAAAACAAAACAAACAAGATATTTCCAAAACTAGAGTAAGATGCTATTCTTTTTCAACAGATATATCTTCTTGATTACATACTGTTTGACTCTGTGATTTTTGTTGCTTTAAATTAAATCTACGAGGCCTTAAGGGGCCTAGCTGAGTCTAGTATATAATTTGAAATATCTATGAGAAAATACGTCTTCTTTACGGTAAAGTATAGCTTTAGTTGTTGAGCTTTGTTCACTCTTTGTGCTCAAGATTGACGTGGCAACAGACTTCCAACATTGGTGGCTGCTACTGAGGGCCAAAGAGGAGATGTGTACTCCCACTGAATCTGAGTGTCCACTGAGTGTGAAGGTGGATGGTAAAATGCATGAGTGTATCTTACACTCATACTTTACAAGAAAGTATGATAAATGAGGATGGGGGAGAAGCTACAACACAGGCACTTACTGATTAACTAAAATTTGAAGCTGTGACTTGCAGCTTCCCCTTTAGTGAAAGATGATATAAATAGCTTAGTTGTCTTCAAACTAGCAGAGACTTTTTAAATGGATGGATGCTGATTTTTTAAAAAAAGAGCCCATTTCTAAGGCATCTTTTAAAGCAGGTGTCCTCAACCCCTGGGGCATGGACCGGTACTGTCCAGTGGCCTGTTAGGAACTGGGCAGAACAGTAGGAGGTGAGCGGCCAAGCATTACTGCCTGAGCTCCACCTCCTGTCAGATCAGTGGCAGCATTAGATTCTCATAGGAGCAGAAACCCTATTGTGAACTGTGCATACGAGGGATCTAGGTTGCATGTTCCCTATGAGAATCTAATGCCTGATGATCTGAGTGGAACAGTTCCATCTCAAAACCATTTCCCTGCACCCTCCATTCACGGAAAAATTGTCTTCCACAAAACAAGTCTCAGGTGCCAAAAAGGTTGGGGACCAAAGTTCTAAAGGAATCAATCTCTTTGCTATTATTGTTATTATTATTGTTAAGATGGAGTCTTGCTCTGTCACCCAGGCTGGAGTGCAGTGGCACAGTCTTGGCTCACTGCAACCTCTGCCTCCTGGGTTCAAACGATTCCCCTGCCTCAGTCTCCCAAGTAGCTTGGACTACAGGCACATGCCACCATGCTCTGCTATTTTTTTGTATTTTTAGTAGAGATGGGGTTTCACCATGTTGGCCAAACTGGTCTCGAACTCCTGACCTCCAGTGACCCACCAACCTTGGTCTCCCAAAGTGGTGGAATTACAGACATGAGCCACCACACCCAGCTCCCTTGGCTATTAGTGAAGTCTTCTTTTTCTTTTTTGATCACATCTATGCAGTATATTTGAGAGAAAGAGGAAGTAGAGTGGGAATTTCAACAGGGCATGGTGGCTCACACCTGTAATCCCAGGACTTTGGGAGGCAGAGGTGGGCAGATCACCTGAGGTCAGGAGTTTGAGCCTGGCCAACACGGTGAAACCTTGTTTCTACTAAAAATTCAAACATTAGCCGGATGTGGTGGCAGGTGCCTGTAATCCCATCTACTCGGGAGGCTGAGGCAGGGAGAATTGCTTGAACCTGTGAGGCAGAGGATCGCACCACTGCACTCCAGCCTGGGTGACAGAGGGAGACTCCGTTACAAAAAAAAAAAAAAAAAAAAGAGTATGGTAATTTCTCCATTAACTTCGATGCTGCTGTCGTCTTGATCCCCAGATCAATGCAATGTCCCGGAATGGCTTCCATTTGCCAGGCCTACCAACCTAACTGATGAGTTTGAGTTTCCCATTGGGACATATCTGAACTATGAATGCCGCCCTGGTTATTATGGAAGACCATTTTCTATCATCTGCCTAAAAAACTCAGTCTGGACCAGTGCTGAGGACAAGTGCAAACGTAAGTAACTCTGGAGTGGGAACCCCTCTGTTAGTGAAACATCTGTAAGATCTGATTCAATTTGTTCAAATTCTGTAACTGAGTTGCATATGACAATTAGTTTGCCAAGGTGCAATACATATGGGAATTGTTCTTGTAGATCATACCTTGTTACTGCTTTGAGTTCCTGGCACCTTCATTACAAGTTTATTTCATGAGAAACAGTCATTGCAGGACATGATTGAGGGAAAATCCCCATTCACTGGGGGTCTCCCATTTTCATGACTAAAATTAAGTAATGAATGACTTAGGACAAGAAAGAGAAGTGGATTAAATAACTAAAAGATGCGACAATCTTGAGCTTTGAGATCTTTGGATTATACCAGTTGAATTGAATTACAGATAATAACGAAGTTTACATTTTTCTGAGAGGCATAATATGGGGATGAAACCCATCTGAAAGGAAAGTTTTTTTTGAAAGGGAGCTGATCCTGAGGCAGTCTGGTGAGTTTCCTCAAGGTAGCAAAAATCTGTGGAACCATCAGAACTGCATGTGTTCCTCAGTAAGCTACAGGCAGGTTGAGACTGTATGTACTAAAAAAAAATTCAGTTTACTCTACTTGGCTTCAAATTTCTGTTTCTTTCCTGTAGGTAAATCATGTCGTAATCCTCCAGATCCTGTGAATGGCATGGTGCATGTGATCAAAGACATCCAGTTCGGATCCCAAATTAAATATTCTTGTATTAAAGGGTGAGTTGGCATCTCTTGAACCAACATCTCTTGGTTCAAGAGTTCTAACACAGCCATACTACCTTCTAGTCACATCTCAGAAAGGACAACTAAATTATTACCATCTGCTCTTTAAAGGCTTCAACACAGGTGCTTAGCTCCTGACTGAAATGGACAAAGGTATGACAAGATCAGGGGGAAAATCATCTGTATCCTTGCTGGAAACCAAGGCAGAGCATATATGAAAAGTGTGGCATTCATTGGGTGGGAAGGAAGAAAATGGGGGAAGAGTATAGTCAAAGCACACAATCAGCCTTAACCCAGAGTAGACATTGCTCGAAGAAAGGGAAGGCCATTGAGCAGCTGTGTGAGAGAAATCTTAATGGTCATAGCACAAATAGTTTGCTAGGGCTGCTGTAACAGAGTACTCCAAAACAGGCGACTTAATACAAACAAAGTTTTTGGAGTTCTGTTCCAGAGGCTGGAAGTGCAAAATCAAGATATTGGCAGAGCCAGAGCCAGATCCATAGCCATGCTCCCTCCAAAACCTGTAGGGATGGATCCCTCTTTGCTTCTTCCAGTTTCTGAAGCCCCAGGCCTTGGCGTGTGGCAGCAGAACTCCAGTTTCTGTCTCTGTCTGTCCTCACATGGCTGTCTTCCCTCTGGGTCTCTGTCCTCCTATGCTGTTCTCTTATCTGTGCGTGTCTATGTCCAAAGTTCTTTTTTTTTTTTTTTTTTTTTTTTTTGTGATGGAGTCTGGCTCTGTTGCCCAGGCTGGAGTGCAGTGGTGAGATCTCGGCTCACTGCCAGCTCCACCTCCCGGGTTCCTGCCATTCTCCTGCCTCAGCCTCTTGAGTAGCTGGGACAACAGGCGCCCATCACCATTTTTTTTTTTTTTTTTTTTTTTGTATTTTTAGTAGAGACAGGATTTCACCATGTTAGCCAGGATGGTCTCGATCTCCTGATCTCATGATCCGCCCACCTCACGGCCTCCCAAAGTGCTGGGATTACAGGCATGAGCCACCGCGCCCAGCCCAAAATTCTCTCTTTCAATAAGGACACCAGTCATATTGGATTGGGGCCCACACTAACAACTTCATCTTAACTTGATTGCCTCTGCAAAGACCGTATTTCCAAATAAGGTCACATTAATAGGAACTGGGGATTAAGACATCCATATATTTCGGGGGTGAGGGGAACATAATTCTCATGCATTGCTGGTAGGAATGCAAAATGGTACCATGACTTTGAAAGACATTTTGGCAGTTTTGTATAAAACTAAACATACTCAACGTATTATCCAGCAGTTATCCTCCTTGGCATTTATCTGAAGGAATTGAAATCTCAGGTTCACACACACAAAAATCTGCACACAGATGTTTATAACAGCTTTATTCATAATTGCCAAAACTTGGAAGCAATCAAGATGTCCTTTAGCAAGGGAATGGATAAACTGTGGTACATGCATACAATAGAATATTATTCAATACCAAAAAGAAATGAGCTATCAAGCCATGAAGAGACATAGAGGAACCTTAAATAATGAACCTTCTTTCACTATTACTAAGTGAAAGAAGCCAATCTGAAAAGCCTATATAGTATATGATTCCAACTATACACCATTCTGGAAAAGGCAAAACTATAGAGATGTAAAAAGATCAGCAGTTGCCAGGGGTTAGGGAAGAAGGGGATGAATAGGCAGAGCACAGAGGATTTTGAGGGTATGAAACTACTCTGTATGATGCCATAACAGTAGGTACATGTCATAATAAATTTATCCAAAGTCATATGATGTACAATACCAAGAGTGGACCCTAAGATAAACTATGGACTTGGGGTGACCATGATGTGTCAGTGTAGGTTCATCAGTTGCAAAAAATATGTACCACCCTGGTGAAAGATGTTTATAATAGGGGAGGCTATCCATGTATAGGGACAGGGAGTATATAGGAAATCTCTGTATCTTCTGTTCATTATTGCTGTGAACCAAAAACTTGTGCTAAAACACAAAGTCTATTTTTTTTTAAACTACATAAAAGTAAATACACAGGCACATGTGCATAAACAGACATGCACACAGTCGAGTACAGGTAAAACAGGAAATTTGAACAAAACTGGTGGATCATATCTGTCTCAATATCTTGAGTTTGATGTTGCACTATTGTTTTGCAAAATGTTATTATTAGGGGAAAATTGAGTAAAGTGTACCCGGGATCTTTCTGTGCTATTCCCTACAACTGCATGGGAATCTGATTATCTCAAAATAAAAAGTTTTTTTTTTTAAGTTACTACTAAATTTCCAAGGGGATGGGCTTCCTGCCAAAGAATTGTATATTGTGAAATTAAATCTTTCGAACTTAAAACAATTCAAACTTATAGCTGGGAGAACTTTAAATTATTCTGAGCCATGAGAAGACTGTGGCTATGCAGCCTGAGTCATGCAGCAGGCAGCTGTAACTTCTGCCTTTTTTTCCTGTGAATAGTTAAAACCAAATGGCGCCAGAGATAAGACCCACTCAGATCACTATGCCTTTTCAGGGAGCAATAATCTTCCTTGGAATGTAGCAATATGTAACCAATCAAAGTGATGTAACTATGCATGGTCCCATATGGAAAATATAATCCTGCTAAAATTTCTCTGTCTCTGCCTATGTAAGTGATACCTTACGTCCTCCACTTTGGAATGCTGACCCCATTCATTTGGAGTTGGTGTCTTCCAGGTGGCTACCCTTAAGCTTTGTGCTCAAATAAACTCTATCCTTAAATATATTTTCTGAATCTCATTATTTAAGGTTAACAATGTGCTAACCTAAACAATTCACAGGACTTGTTTTTTATTCTCATTTTTTCCTAACCCAACCACCAGGTTCAAGGCACATAGATTAAGAAGGAAAATGGAAATGGGACTAATATCCCAGCCTTCACTGTCCCTCTTCGGGCCCTGGGGAGGAGACTCCCAAAAGTCTAGACATGTTCACCCACATCCTGTATGTGGTTTCTGGAAACGAAATGATCATGGCTTTTCCTGAACCATGGCTTAACTTTGTGAATCCACAACTCTCTCTTCCCCAGAAGATCCAAAAAGATGGGGTAGGATGTAAAGGCTTCAATCTGTTTAAATGGATATGAGAGTCCCTGGCTCTCCTTAAAATAAATAGCATGGATTTTGTCTCTCTGATTTACTTCCTCACAAACATTCTGAATGAGAAAAGTTCAAACCATTATTTGTTCAAATACTTAATCTACTTTGGGACACAAGTTTAATAAATTAAAATATTCTTCTATCTGTTCCCCTTGATCAGTGAACATAAAGTTATCCTTTGACTCATATTTAAAATGTTCAGTACTACAACACTGAACAATAGTATGGAGGAAAAAAATGCCAATTTAAGTTTGAACTTGCTTCACCATTCCTATCCCAATCCCCATGATTAGAAAATCAAAAAGAACACTTTGAGAAATAACCTCAGTGGGGTCAAAAGCCAGAGTCTCCAGGATGTCTTGTTCTTAAGACAAATAGAAGGAGGTACAAATATAGGATTGCAGACTTGTTCACTTCATTTGTTCTCTATTTGTGTGCATGTGTGTTGGCAGTGCAATTGAGAATGCTTTCATTTTTGGTGGTGTACTAGAAGGCATTAAAAAACAAAATGAGAAGTGGGAATTGAACAATGTGAACACATGGACACAGGGAGGGGAGCATCACACTCCGGGGCCTGTTGGTGGGTTGGGGGCTAGGGGCGGGATAGCACTAGGAGAAATACCTAATGTAGGTGACGGGTTGACGGGTGCAGCAAACCGCCATGGCACATGTGTACCTATGTAACAAAACTGCACATTCTGCACATGTACCCCAGAACTTAAAGTATAATAAAAATTAATTAATTAATTAATTAATTTTAAAAAACAAAATGAGTCCAGGCGCAGTGGCTCATGCCTGTAATCCCAGCACTTTGGGAGGCTGAGGTGGGAGAATCACCTGAGGTCAGGAATTCAAGACCACCCTAGTCAACATGATGAAACCCCGTCTTTACTAAAAATACAAAAATTAGCCGGGCATGGTGGCGTGCACCTGTAATCCCAGCTACCTGAGAGGCTGAGGCAGGAGAATCACTTGAATCTGGGAGGTGGAGGTTGCAGTGACATTGCACTCCAGCCTGGGCGACAAGAGTGAAACTCTATCTCAAAAATAATAATAATAATAAATAACCAAAATGATATCGAAGTCATTAATAATTACAACATAATAGCTACTATAATGTAACAATGTGTCAAGTGTCTGCAGAAGGACCCACTGTTGTCTCACTATTCATTTGATCTCCATTTGGCACTGTTTCGTTGTTTGAATAAAGCTTTATGCTGCCAGGTTTTCCTACATATTTGTAAAACAAAGTTCTCAGCCATTCCAATAACCATGACTGTTACTTGACATTGCTTCATTCCTTCATGTATAGTACTATCAAGTTTGAGCCTACCCTCACTATGACTAGTTAGGCCCAACCATCTATCACAACAGAGGGTCTCAGGTGAAGTAAAATAAATGTTATAAATTCTTCCAAATTTATGGCACACTTTGAACAGTTTGAGACGTACTAATTGAGAATTGCTAACTTTAACATTTTAAGTATAAAATAAGTGTTCAGTTCTTTTTGGTCAGCTTGGATTGCCTTTGGTTCTAGTTATAAATCATTTTCTTTCTTTCTTTCTTTCTTTCTTTTTTTCTTCCTTTCTTTCTTTTTCTTTTTCTTTCTTTCTTTCCTTCCTTCCTTCCCTCCTTCCTTCCTTCTTTCTTTCTTTCTTCTTTCTTTCCTTCTCTCTTTCTCTTTCTCTCTCTCTCTCCCTCTGTCTCTCTCTCTCTCTCTCTCCCCTGCCACTTTCTTTCCTACTGACAAGGTCTTGCTTTATTGCCCAGGCTGGAGTGCAGTGGCATGATCAACACTCACTGCAGCCTCAATCTTCCAGGCTCAAGCGATCTTCCTGCCTCAGCCTTCTGAGTAGCTAGGACTACAGGAATGTGCCACCATACGTGGCTTTTTAATAAATTTTTTGTTGAGACAGGGTCTCACTATGTTGCCCAGGCTTCTCTCGAACTCCTGAGCTCAAGCAGTCCTCCTACCTCAGCCTCCAAACGTGCTGGGATTACAGGCGTGAGCCACTGTGAATGGCCTACTTTGATGAATCTTACTGATAAAAGCCCATCCATGCATCTATATATTAATACTTATAAGGCATAGAAATACATACAACAGGACTACATACACACATACATATGTATATATATGACAGCTTCCCTGCACTCAAGAAGCTTGTGTTGTCTTTTAAAAAAATGAAATTTATAGGAAAAACTGTAACTCATCTTTGATTTATATAAAAATGTGTCATAAGATAATAAAGAAGAGAAATCCCATCCAACTGAGAAGGCATGGAAGAGAAAATGACAAAGTCCCAAGAATGTGAAATTTGGGAAGGTGATAGACAGTTCTTTGACAAGTGGAAAATGTCCCTCTGAATTCTATAAGAGTGTAATCTCTGGAAGTAGTAATTTAATTGGGTAGTTGACCTGTGTCTTTAGAATGTAACATTCCTTATTTTTTGCCTCTAGATACCGACTCATTGGTTCCTCGTCTGCCACATGCATCATCTCAGGCAACACTGTCATTTGGGATAATAAAACACCTGTTTGTGACAGTGAGTTGAAATATGCATTCCTATTTCTTTTACCGATACATTCTAATATTTCTCTGGAATAATAAAAATCTTAACTGAATTCCTCTGTGCAATCTGTCCTTCACATGGCTGAAGACAGCCGTAATGTTCTCAAATATTCCTATGGGGTTCCTGGCAACTCTTTCTTTAAGTTCTTCCTTATCCTGGGATGTGTCTTTCCTAATTCTAGGGGCCTAAATACGTAAAAGCCTTCAAACTTGATTTTACTTCAATAAACTTGAAATTATGTTGGTTCTACCACCTCCAGTATAATAATCATCCTGCTTGGCAAATCAGTAAAGATTTTAAAAATTGATACTCTTCAAGGTTAGCGAAGCTATGGAAGAACCTGGACTCTCATGTACCACGAGATCAGCACATCCTCTTGAAAGGCCCCATGCACTATAAACCTCAGAAGTGCGCATGTATTTTAACCTACTTCTTAGAATTTATACTTAGGAAATAATCACACACTTTTTAAAGCAGTTTGGTATAAACTTTTCATTGCAGCATTATTTATATTAGTTAAAATGTTAGAGTAACCTAAACATTTTAAACTATGGTTTGGAAATAATCTACTAGAAGGAAAAAGATGTGTTCAAATGAGCATTACAAAGAATTCCCTAAGAAACATAAAATAGCTATGCAGAATGAAAATAAGTATATCCATACACTGGCATGGTATTCAGCCATAAAAAATGATAGCATAAAGAAGCACTTAATGACTAGAAAGAGATGTGTTTTATGTGGAAAAAGAATCAGATGAACGGCATATATGGCAAGATCTCATTTTATTAAAAAAAAAATACACCTATGTAGTGAGGGCCAGGCTGAGGCTGAGTGAAACACAGTGTATAACATCTTTGTCTTACTCTTCTCTTTGGATAACTTGGGGACTTCTTTATTTTTCTTCTTGGTATTTAAAAACGTTGTTACTTTTACTAGAAAGTTTATGAGCTTCAGAATCTAAATTTACAAATGACATTGGTCACACATTTATTGCTGTTTATCCACTTTAAGAAACACTTTGGCTATTTTGTAAAACAAATTTGGAAACCTGCCATCTTATTTGAAATTTATAATAAGATAACATGGAATTGGAATAGGAATTTTCTTGGAAATATTTAAAAAAATTAGTAAAATAGAAAAAACAAACAATATAATAATACACCTATACCTATATCTATATTTTTATATCTGTTTCTAGTTCTGTAAACTCTCTATATCCAAATCCTGGTAAATGGCTGTAAGTCTTCTTGGAGAAGGCTAGGGGAAGATTTACAATACATGCTTTTGACTGCGTAGCATGGTGCTTCCTCAAGAGAATCCAGTCTCCCATCCGTTGGTGCTGCTCTGGATCTATAAACTATTCAAGTCTAGGAATTGTTGATGAACAATGAACTTCTTTTGCAATAATTCAAGTCAGACTTCAATTCACTTGACCTAAATCTCTTACGCTTATACAAATCAAGTAACACTTTAGTCGGCTACCCGTCTACTTCGATTTTAGAGACTCCATGATCAATTAGCCCAATAACAATGTTCTCTTCAGTCAAATCATTCTGATTGCTGTTTCAGTTCTAATAGCCATTACAATTGTCTCTGGCAATTAAGTGCTGCCAATTGGACTCTGTCACCCTGAGCTCCTTTGGTCCCCAAGTGAATTCAGAGAACCCAGTTCAATGGCAACAGTTCCCACTGTCATTCCTGGCCTACAGAGAATGAGCCATCACAGAGGATGCTGAAACTCCCCGTGTGAATGTTTTTCTCAAGCCTCCAGTAAAAGGTCTGTCTTCTGAACCCTCCACTCCTGCATGTGCCTCACCAGCTCTATCCAAGGATGTGACTTTCAGAGTGGAATGGCTGTTGCTTAACCTCTGCCTCTCAAATATCAGGCTAATTTCTCATGCTGTAACTCTAGTCCAGAACCATACAGAGAAACTAAGTCTGGAAAACTTAATTCCAAATTGGCCTGGTTGACACTGTACAAAACCACCAGATAATTATAATTTTATTTAACTTTTTGTCTTCTTTTCTTTCCTTCCCTCCTTCCCTTCTGCCTGCCTGCTTGCCTTCCTTCCTTGTTTGCTTCCTTCCGTTCTCCCTCCCTCCCTCCCTCCTTTCTTTCCTTCCTTCCTTCCTCCCTCCCTCCCTCCCTCCCTCCCTCCCTCCCTTCCTTCCTTCCTTCCTTCCTTCCTTCCTTCCTTCCTTCCTTCCTTCCTTCCTTCCCTCCTTCCCTCCTTCCCTCCTTCCCTCCTTTCCTTCTCCTTATTTTCTTTCTTCTTTACCACACGGCTAGGACCACCAGTATAACATTGAACATTGGTAGCAATAGATGTCATCCTTGTCTTGTTCCACATCTCAAAGGGAAGGATTAAAACATTTCACCATTAACCTGGTGTTTACGGTAGGCTTTTTGTAAATAGCCATTTTTGAATTAAGGACATTCTCATATATTCTTCATTATTAAAAATTTTTTGTCTTTGAATCATGTTGAAGTTTATCGAGCACTTTAGTTATATGTATCGATGTAATCATATCTGTTTCTCTTTTTTCTGTTAATGTAACAAACTGTTTTGAGTACATTTTTGAAAGGCAAATAATTTTGAATTTCAATTTTACATTCTTAAAATCAACTAAGTCATAATATTTAATCATTTTTATATATAACAAATACCCTTTTATAATACATTTTAAATGTTTCTATTAAAGTATAATTCATGTATCATAAAAGTTACCTTTTTAAATTACACAATTCAGTGGTATTTAGTATATTCATAAAGTTGTATATTACGGTCTGAATGTTTGAGTCCACCCCAAATCCATATGTTGAAATCTTTACCCCTAAGGTGATGACATTAGGGAGTGAGGCCTTTGGAAGGTGATGAGATCATGAGAGCAGAGCTATCACGAATGGGATTAGCGTCCTAATAAAAGAGGCCCAGAAGAGCTCCTTTGCCCCTCCTGCCATGGGAAGAAATGCTGAATCTGCCAGAGAGGTTGGTCCTGAACTCCTTAGCCTCCACAACTATGAGAAATAAATTTCTGTTGTGTATGAGCTAACCAGTTTATAGTATTTTGTTATAACAGCCCAAATAGACTAAGACATTGGGCAACCAGCACCGCCAATTAATTCCGGAAAACTTTCATCATCCCATTCCTGTTTTAGAGATTAGACTGTAATTTTCTTTCTTGTAACGTCCTTATAAGATTTTGATATCAAACTTATGACAGTCTTATAAAGCCAGCTGGTAGTGTTTCATATATTTGCTTCCTTGTAAGAGTTTATATAAAATTGGTATTATTTCTTCTTTAAATGTTTAAAAGAATTCACTGGAAAAGCCATATAGCCTGGAGTTTACTTTGTTGGGAGGTCTTTTTTTATTCCAACAATTTTCTTGTACCATGTAGACTTTTTGCTGAAGTATAACATATATATGTAGTAAAGTGCACACATCTTAATTATGCAGTTCAGTGGATATTTACAAATTAAATGCATCCATGTAAATGGCACTCAGATTAAGATATCGAACATTATCAGCACCCCAGAAGCCTTCCTGATGCCCTTTCCCAGTTATCTTCCCAAAGTAACTGCTATTCTGATTTATAACACTAATAGTTTTGCTGCTTCCTAAATTTTATAAAGGAATCAAAAAATAGGTACTCTTCTGTGTCCGGCTTCTGCTCAGTGTTATATTTGGAAGTCACTTTTGTTGCTGCAAGAAGGATGGTCAGTTTTTTTATTATTATATTGTATTTCACTGATGATCTTGAGTACCTTTTCATATGTTTGTGAAGAGCCTGTTCCAAACTTTTGTCTATTATTTACTGGTTTGTCTATGATTTTATTGTTTTGTAGAAGTTATTTAAATATTCTCATGTTTTCTAATAAATGTAACACAAATGTTGTCTTTCAGGCTATGGCTTTTCTTTTTCTTTTTCCCTTCTTAATGATGTCTTCTGTTGTAGGAAGTTCTACATTTTAATAATATTCAATTTATGGATCTTTTTTTCCAGTTACTGCTTTTTCTATTCTACTTAGGCAATTGGGCCAGGTGAGGTGGCTCACGTCTATAATCCTAGCACTTTGGGAGGCCAAGGCAGGAGGATTGCTTGAAGCCAGGAGTTCGAGACCAGCCTGGGCAACAAAGCGAGACCCTGTCTCTACAAAAAATAAAATAAAATTAGCTGGGCTCAGTGGCACATGCCTGTAAGTCCCAGCTACTTGGGAGCCTGAGGTGGGAGGATCCCTTGAGCACAGGGATTCAAGGCTTCAGTGGGTTATGATGGTACCACTGCACTCCAGTCCAGGTGACAGAGTGAGACCCTGTTTCTTATGGATAGGCAATTGATCTAATATCATTTATTAAATGTTGCAGCATGGCCATAAGTCAGGTGACCTATATGTGGATGTCATTCCAGGGAGGTTCTGTTCCATTGGTTTATTTGCCATACATTGTGTTTTTGTTTGTTTTGGTTTTTTGCCATACTATAATGGCAAAAAAAACAGTAGCATTACATTAAGATTTTAATTACTATAGCATGACATTAATATTTGATATCTGGTGGCATATATCTTCTAACTATGTGCATCTTCAAGATTTACTTGGTGATTCTTGGCCCTTTGCATTACCATATAAAATTCAGAATCAGCTTGTCAATTTCCACAAAAAGAATCCTACTTGAATTTGTATTGAGTTTCTATTGACTCAGTACATCAATTTGTAGACATTAACAAATTTAGTTTTGAAGTTTAAATTTATGAACATGATATATCCTCCCATTTTTGAAGTCTTTAATTTCTTTTAAAAATATTTGTTAATTTACCTTATAGAAGTCATGTACATCTTTCATTATCTTTATTACTACATATTATTTTTAAAATTTTATTCTCTATTTACTTCTTAGATATGCACTGGTTTCACCTCAGCTCCAGCAATTTTATTAAATTTACTTTTAAATTGAATAGTTTTTCTGTATATCTTTTGAAGTTGCTGCATAATTATGTCATCTATGAATCGGACAAAGTTTTTAAATCTTTTCCTTTCTTATGTCTTTTGTTTATTTCACCTGCTTTATTGCATTGGCTAGAACCTCCAGTACAACATTGAATAGAAGAGATGATACAAGACTTTTAATGGTTATCATAAATCATGATGTATGCTGTAGATTTTTGTATGATATCCTTTATTAGATTAAGGAAACTCCCCTTTACTTCTAATTGCTAAAAGATTTATCATGAATGTTCATTCTAATTGATCACTCTGCATGTATTGAGATTATCATGTTTCTTTTTCACTCTGTTAATGTAATATATTACATTGATTGATCTTTAAAGGGCAAACAAACTCTGAATTCCTAGAATCAACCTATGTTGCTTGTGATGTGTTATAGATGATTATCCTATCTATGAAATGTGTGTGAGTGTGTGTGTGTGGTGTGTGTGTGCAGGATTGCTCATATTTTTATTGTAACGTTGTAACATTGATTTAATATTTAAAATCAGTCAAGGTAAACCTCACTTTGATCATTGTATCATCCTTTGGAAATATTGCTGGATTCAGTTTCATAATATTTTGTTTAGAAAATTTGCATTTATGTTCTCAAGAGATCTTTGGTTATAATTTGGTTTTATTTTAATGTCCTTATCAGGTTTGGGCATCAAGATTATGTTGGGCTAGTAAAATGTGTTAAAAATTGTTTATTTTTTTCTAGTCTCCGAAATAATTTGTGTAACATTAATATTATTTTTCCTTATATGTTTGGAAGAATTCAGCAGTGAAGCAATCTGGACCTGAGGGTTTGTTGTTGTTGTTGTTAGGTTTTAAATTAGTGATTCAATTTCTTTAATAGCTATAAAACTATTATTTTATATCATATTGAATTAGTTTGGGTAAGTTATATTTTTCAAGGAATTTACTCATTTTATTTAAATTTTCTAGGTTATTAGCATAATGCTATTTATTATATCCTCGGAAATCCTTTGGATGTCTGTAAATTCTGTAGTGATACTCCTATGCTAATTAATTTCTGATATTGGTAATATCTTTTTGCTTCTTTTTCCTTAATTAGTTTTACTGGGGCTTTATCAAGTTTACTAAGCTTTTCATATAAACTGCTTTTAACTCTCTTGTTTTTTCTTTAATGTGTGACTATTTTTTACTGATTTCTGCTTATTTTCTTCTACTTTCTTTAAGCTTTGTGTACTCCTCCACTCCTAAATTCTTGATCTTGATTAGATAATTTGTTTTCAACCTTTATTTTTCTAATATATACATTTAACCTATACATTTTTCTCTAAAACTATTTTACTTCCCACGATCTTTATATTTTTATTATCATTGTACATAAAAGTTTTCTAATTTACCTTTTGATGTCTTCTTTGACCCATAGGCTATTTAGAAGGGCATTGCTTAATTTCTAAATATTTGGAGATCTTCTAGTTATCATTCTTTCATTAATTTAATCATTTGAGACATGGTTTATGGCCCAAAATATGGATGATTTTGGTAAAATGTTACATATGCACTTGAAAAGACTGTACAGTTATTTTGTTTCATTTTCTAGAAATGTCATTTAGGAAAATGTGGTTTAGAACAGACTTTTTTTCTCCCTCCACTTGTTCTCTCAGTTATGGAGAAGCATGTGTAAAATATCTGTATTAGTTTCCCAGGGCTGCTGTAACAAATTACCACAAACTTGGTGGCTTCAAAGAAGAGAAATTTACTCTCTTAACAGTTTGGAGGCCAGAAATCCAGTTAAGATGTCAATAGGATTGGTTCCATCTGCGAGCTGTTCTGTGCCTCTCTTCAGGCTTCCTTCCAGTGGCTGCTGGCGATCGTTGATGTTCCTTGGCTTGTAGATGCATCATTTCCTTTTCCGCCTCCATCTTCAAGTCGCCTTCTCCTCTGTGTGTGTCCTTTGCTTTTCTGGCTCCTGTAAAGACACTGGACATGGATTTAGAAGCCACCCTGGCAATCCAGAATGGTCTCAACTCAAGATCATTAACTTGATTGTATCTGCAAAGACTCTCCAAACTGGGTCACATTCACAGGTTTCAGAGATTAGGTTAGGACACAGATATTTTTTAAGGAGGACAGTGGTTATTCAACCCATTACAATCCCCAACTATGACTATGAATTTGTCTGTCTTTCCTCTTTGTTCTAGCAATCTTTAAGTAATTTTTACTTTATGTATTTTAAACATGTTATTAAATGCATGTTTAACATGCATTTATTAAATTTTTTGTTTATTCTTTCTGCTGAACTGACTGTTTTATCATGATGAAATGTCTCTCTTTACCTCTCATAATACTTCTTGCCTTAAAATCTACTTTGTACATTAATATAGCTATATCAGCTTTCTTTCTTGTATTTATATTATATATATTTCAAATCTTTTACTTTCAGCCCTTCTTTGTCTTATATTTAAAGCTTGTCTGTTATAAACATCATATGGTAAAGTTTTGTTGTTTTATTCAGTCTTTCTTTGTTGTTCATTAGTGTTTGAAACATTTAAATTTAATAATAAAAAGTTAAAATTAAAAATAAATAAATTTAATCTAGTTACTGATAAATCTTAACTCTTGGTTATTTGTTTTCTATTTGTTTCATGTGTTTGTGCCTTTATTCCTCATTTCTCCCATTTTTGAATTCATCAAGTATTTTTATTATTCTATTTTCCCCAGTAGCTTTTAAGTTATATTTCATTTTTTATTCTTAAATCACTACTCTAGAGACAGACATCCTTGATTTACTATAGTCTACTAAAATTGTGCTTTTACCACTCTCCAAACAACGCAAATACCCAAACTATTAATATTTAATTCCATTTGTGTCCTCCTCCTCTTTTTGTATTGTTGCCATACGTTTTGTAAAAAGAAAAGCTTCAGCTGAATTAAATTTAAAAGAGTTTAATTGAGCAATGAACGATTCGCAAATCAGGCAGCCTTCCAAGCCAAAGTAAGCTCAGAGACTCCTGCCCAGCTGCGTGGTGGAAGAGGATTTACGGACAGAAAAAGGAAACTGACGTACAGAAAACAGAAGTGAAGTACAGAAACAGCCCGATTGGTCATAGCTCAGCGTTTGGCTTATTTGAACACAGTTCAAACAGTTGGCCACATTTGATTGGCCAAAACTCGGTGATTGGCATAAGAGTAAGCTACGGTCTGTTTACATCTTCACTCGTTATAATTCGCAGTTTACAGAGAAACCTTTAGGCTGAGCTTAAACTATGTAAGGCTGTAGGCTAAACTTGATTTAACAATTTACATATATTATATATTTCAAAGACGTAATTGTTGTTGTTGTCTTTATAAAAATAATATCTATTTATATTTACACCGTAGTGAATTCTTAGAATTTTTATGTTGCCTCAGCATCCATTTAGAATATGTTTAGCTTTCTCATGCCAGAAGCAGGGCTTAGTCACCCTTAATGTCCTTTCTAGTTCTGTACCTCCTCCCAATTTTTCAACGTGGTCGAGCCAGATATCTGCCTTATACAACTGCCTCCTGGTGACCACCTCTCTATGGGACAGCTAGATAAAACCTACTTGACTAGCGTCCCTGCCCTCTGTGCCCTGCATGGACTTCGCAGATATGCTGCCGTGACCACCTCTCAGTCGCAGCATGACTGCCTGGAACATGTGCCTGCTTTCTTTAAACTCACCAATTAGAACTCCCCATGGGAGATACCTTGGCTTGTAGATGCAAGATGCTGGGTCATACTCTGGTCCCCAGTAAAGGCATTGGCCGATGGATCCCCTTCTCTCTCTCTCTCTACATTCCTCGCACTGACCAACCTCTGTGTGATCTTCAGGCATGCCATACCCCCAGCCCATAATAAAATCTTTACTTCCATCTTGTGTTTCTTGTAATGACTGAAGAGGTTTTCTCTATCATAAAGATCCTAAATGAAAACATACCCGCATATGAGCTCTTTCTGGTGTGTTTCCTTCTTATTGCAATTCTATCAATCCTATATGAAACTATTTTCCTTCAGCCTGAAAAAGTCTCTTTGGCATTTTTGTATTGTAGAGCTTCTGACAACACATTCTTTAAACATTTTTCTAATTGTGGTTCCTTTGAAGGTTATTGTCTATGTTTCCTGCTGCTTTTATGGATTACACTTTAAAATAGATTTTTTACAATATTACTATGTTGTGTCTAGGTAAGTATTTCTTTGTATTGCTTGGGTTTATCTTGTCGCACAACTGGAGTGCAGTGGCGCGATTTCGGCTGACTGCAATCTCCACCTCCCAGATTCAAGGAATCTTCCCACCTCAGCCACCTCGGTAGCTGGGATTACAGGCCTGTGCCACTATTCCTGGCTAATTTTTGTATTTTTAGTAGAGACAGGGTTTCAACATGTTGGCCAGGCTGGTCTCAAACCTCTGACCTCAGGTGATCTGCCCACCTGGGCCACCCAAAGTGCTAAGATTACAGGCATGAGCCACCACGCCAGGCCTGTATAGCTTTTTGAATCTGTAATCTTGCGTCAGTCTTGGAAATTTCTCAGTTATTACTTCTTCAAATGTTGTTTATGTCTATTATCTCCTCTCATGGCAGGACTTCACTTAAACATGCTAGGCTTTATTCTTCTATATCTTGGTCTGTATGTTTAACATGCATTTAAGGAGTTTTTGTGGACTAATATATGACTACTTTTACACAGATATCATGTTATTATATCAAACCTAGATTTGAGTAAATGAGTTGATAAGTTTTATACCTCTTGTGTGTTGTGAAATATTGAAATTACATTTGGAAGCATCTGTTACTTGAAAGTTCAATAGAACTTTTTTTTTTTTATTCTTACATGTTTGTTGGGTAATTCTAGCTTTCTAAATCTTTTTGAATGAATATTGGCAATTTATATTTCCATTTATATCATTTAGATTTTCAAAATATTTAACCCCCAGTAGTCTACAGTTTTATAAATATTCTCATATTCATAAAAATGTTTAAATGCCTTTTCCTACTGTGTATATTTGTGTCTTCTCTCTTCCCTTATACTTTATCTTTTGGCAAAGGTTTTTATATTTTATTTTTCTAAAAAGGCTAACCTCAGTTATTAACAAAAATGCAAATTAAGAAAGCAAATGAAAAGAGTAGGAGAACACTGTATAAACTCTATAATACTATAATCAAGGGCTATTTTAAATGAAAAGAATGTGGATGGAGTTAATAAATGCATGCAAATATTATAGGAAATCATATAAGTAAGAAAGGCAGGACATATCATATTATCCCCACCAAAATTACAACTTTGTAAAAATGTACCTACGTGTTAGCAAAGAATAAAAGCAAATAATGAATGTAAAAATAGTTACAGTTTAGTGACTCATGAGATTTTTGTCATTCATTATTTAAATTGACTGTGCTCTTCCTTTTCCCAGGAATTATTTGTGGGCTACCCCCCACCATCGCCAATGGAGATTTCACTAGCATCAGCAGAGAGTATTTTCACTATGCATCAGTGGTGACCTACCACTGCAATCTTGGAAGCGGAGGGAAAAAGGTGTTTGAGCTTGTGGGTGAGCCCTCCATATACTGCACCAGCAAAGATGATCAAGTGGGCATCTGGAGTGGCCCGGCCCCTCAGTGCATTATACCTAACAAATGCACGCCTCCAAATGTGGAAAATGGAATATTGGTATCTGACAACAGAAGCTTATTTTCCTTAAATGAAGTTGTGGAGTTTAGGTGTCAGCCTGGCTTTGTCATGAAAGGACCCCGCCATGTGCACTGCCAGGCCCTGAACAAATGGGAGCCGGAGCTACCAAGCTGCTCCAGGGGTGAGTCTGACTGAAGCCTAGAAGGGCCCTGCAAGTGACATGCATTGCTGTTGGATCAGGAGATTAGTATTTGTTGAGGGGGAGGGATGTGTGGTGAGCAGGGTGGGAGAGCAAATTTTTTAGGTAGTGAACATGAAATTCAGAAGGTGTGTGTGTGTGTACTTGCACATGTGCTGAAATGAAGAAGCAAAGCTAAACCTGGGCAAGGAACTTGATGTTTCTTTGGAGTTCTTAAAAGCAAATCTATTAATTACCTTTGAGTATAATAACTGCTGATGGAAAATGAGTGATTCTTCCAGCCAGGCACCATAATACAGGCTACATGTGAATTTTAATCCTTAAAACAAAGTTATTAAGTAGTTCCCAGTTTTTCTAGGTTTGTCTGTTTTGTTTTGCTTGAGACAGGGTCTTGATCTGTCACTCAAGTTGGACTGCAGAGGTGAGATCATGGCTTACTGCAACCGCCACCTCCCTGGCTCAAGCAATTCTCCTGCCTGAGCCTCCCAAGCAGCTGGGACTACAGGTGCATGCCACCACGCCTGGTTAAATTTTTTATATTTTTTTTATAGAGATCGAATCTCACCATGTTTCCCAGGCTTGTCTCGAACACCTGAGCTGAAGCAATCCACCCACCTGGGCCTCCCAAAGTGCTGAGATTATAGGCATGAGCCACTGTGCCTGGCCTCTATGTTTTGCAGAGAAAATGTGCCTTAGAGAAATCGGATAACTTTCTAAGATATTAGCTTGCAGACTGAAGACTGAAACGCAAGTCCACCCGACTCCAGAGACTTGGCTTTGCTAGTCAGCATCCAGTCAGGAAATCAAAACTTCCTCTAGATACTTTCAAGGAGGGAGGGATTTCATGCAGGCTGTATTAGACTGTTCTCACATTGTATAAAGAACTACCTGAGACTGGGTAATTTATAAAGAAAAGAGGTTTAATTAACTCTCAGTTGTGCAGGCTATACAGGAGGAATGACTGAGGATTCCTCAGGAAACTTACAATCATGGTGGAAGGCAAAGAGGAAGCATGTATATTTTCATATGGCTGGCAGGAGACAGCAACTAGGGAGGTGCTACACATTTTAAACAAGCAGATCTCAAGAGAACTATATCACAATACAGCACTAGGGTGATGGTGATAAACCATTAGAAACCACCCCCATGATCCAGTCACTTCCCACTAGGCTCCTCCTCCAACACTGGGAATTACAATTTGACATGAGATTTGGGTGGGGACACAGAGACAAACCATATCACAGCTAATAGGTCACAAAGATGTTAGAAGGGCAGGAAAATCAGGCAGCCTCCCTAGCAATAGGACGAAGGCAGAGTTACCAGAGATCAGGGAGCTGCTGTGGCTCCCAGTCTACAGCACAGGAGCCTGGAGGGATGCTGAAGTGGCCAGCCCCTCCCACTGAGCAGGCAGCTCCCTGAAAGCTGCTAATGCTGCAGGAGCCACCACTGCTGCCAGAATGCAGCTGATATTGCTGGAGCCAAAGTCATTGGCATCGCTAGAATTGAAGCTGTAGCTGCTCACTGAAGTCATCTATACTGCCATTGCCTGAGCCACCTCTAGAAGTAGAACAGGCTCTGGCATCATCCTGCTTTTTAATTTGGTATATATGCCTCCAACTGGCAGAACCTAACCAGAGCCCAGCTATCAAGGAAGACAAATGATTATAGTTTTAAGGTTTCCATTGCTAGCAGCCAAAAGACAGTGCAGAAGTGTGAGGCTGGGGGCCAACAGAAATTTAACCAGCACAGCACCTCAGTATTACATCACCAGGCATTGATTAGTCAAGGGAAACACTGGGTGATGAGCCCTGAAAATGGACATTACAGCATCAGAGTATTTACAAACTCCCTAAAGAAGTCATTTTTCTATTCCAATCCCCCATTTGATGCTTGAGAAAGCTGAAGTCCAGAAAAGGGAACTGATCTGCTCAAAGACAAACTGAAATTATTTTTTCCATTTTATAACAGTTTTATGTAATTTAGTTGAGACCTAAATGTGTTCTGACTTCCTGAGTTCCGATCAACTATATTAAGAGAGAGCCAGCGCTGCCCTTACAATATGTTGTGTGAAATAGACACTCTCATTATGGTGACAGTAGGTCTTTTAGATTTTGTTCAACAGTTGCCCACCTTCTCACTGGAGTGAAATGAATGACTAGGCAGCACCTTGCTGCATAGCATGAAGGGAGGAGACCCATAGTTCTTTACCCCTATGTCAGGTGGCCGCTGAGAGAAGACTTGAAAGGAGAAGAGAATAGATGTATGTTTGCTGCACCAGTGTGATAGGTGATGGAGGGACCTATTAGATGAGACATGGGCAGGGGCACTCCTTTATTGCCTAAAATGCAAGACTAAATTGGTGATGCCTTTCTAGAAAGGAAGCATGGAGATATAAAAATCCATCATCCCTCCCAATTTTGTACTGGGTGAACAGTAATTGGAAGCATTCTAGAAGGAACTGTCCATTGTGAAATCTTAGTTGCATACTTTAGATGAAAAACAATGAATTGGGGATACCTCTGTTTTAGTCACAGTTGTGCAATGTGTCAGTTCTATGAGTGATGGCAAGACATCTTCCTCGCCCTGTGTATTTAGTTTGTTATCAATGTAATAAGGCTGTTATTCTACCTTTTTTGTTACATATAGATTTGTAATTATTATTCCCTTGGCCAGTTTAACAGTGAGAAAAAAGTTATTTTCACACAATTAGCAGTACTTTGTTTCCCTCTCCCCAGTATGTCAACCGCCTCCAGATGTCCTGCATGGTGAGCGTACCCAAAGGGACAAGGACAACTTTTCACCCGGGGAGGAAGTGTACTACAGCTGTGAGCCCGGCTATGACCTCAGAGGATCTACGTATTTGCACTGCACACCCCAGGGAGACTGGAGCCCTGAAGCCCCCAGATGTGAAGGTGACTAGACTCTTATCTGGCTAGGTATTTTTAGCTTGCGTCTTTATTCTCCACATGCCAGTTATTTCTGTTCGTTTTTCTTTTTTTCCAGTGAAATCCTGTGATGACTTCCTGGGCCAACTTCCTAATGGCCGTGTGCTATTTCCACTTAATCTCCAGCTTGGAGCAAAAGTGGATTTTGTTTGTGATGAAGGGTGAGTATGAGCTTGCCTGACCTGCTGGACATTGAAATTGGGGTTAGGAATTAGTCCAAAAAGGGGAGATTTGATGTGGCTTAAAAAAAGACAGACAGACAGACAGACACACACACACACACACAATCAGAGAGATGAACTTTTGAAAGTATATATAGGAAGAAAGGAAAGACACATATGGAACTAATAACATGAGATATGAAGAGGACACTGGGCCATATATTAACTGGCAAATTCAAAGACAAGTATAATTACTTGTTGTTAATATATAGGAAACACAGTAAGTTTAAAAAATCCTATTTTCAAAATTTTAGAATTTCAAAACAGCAAATAGAATGAGTAATTTAAGAGTCTCAGAAAAAATTGCAAGTAACAAAAAACTTATTCTAAAGAGCTAGGATCATTTAAGAATCATTTCAGTAAATTCTTTAAACCATCAATAATGAAATTTGTAATAGGACTGAAAGTGTAAAAATCAGCATTTTAAAAAAATCCAGTCATATATCGTCTGGCTAGTCATGGGCTCTGGGCTCTGAGCGGGGGTCCTGATGGCTGCTGTTAATATTCCCAGCAAGGTCATTACCTTGTTTATGTCCATCTAGTGCTCTTCCCAGCGTGCACATCTCTACACGGGAGCTGACCAGCATGGGCAACAAAGCACCTGATCCCAAAATGTAACACAGAATCTTGGCAGGCTCCAAAAGCCAGCACCCAGTAAGAGTTAGGAGGGCATCGGGGCCCAACAGACATTGAGAATTTTCAACAATTGCGTACAAAAATTATGTCCTCTCTTCTTTCCTTTTTCCCCTAGAATATTCACGCTTACTCTTCAGCAGCCCAAATTGCCCTTTTGAGCCTTCTTCACGCCATCACAGATGTGGAGATGAAAGGACAATCTCTGTTCTCTCGCCAGCTATTTCCCACTTTACCACTCCAAACTGGGAGCTGTTTTACTTGCTGTTCCAGGGTCAGAGTTACGAAGGCATTGCATTAGAAGACTGGGTTTCTAATAATGACAATGAGTAATCAGTGAAACTCCAAGCCTGGGTCCTGGGTCAAGGAGATGGTGGCTATTTTGTGACCACCTTTTTCAATTCAAGCAGGACTATCATGTGACCAAGCTACTGCATTTTGCCACTCTATATTGCTCCCTTCTGGAGGCTGTGATTTTTCCAGAATAATGTAGCCTGTGCAACTCTGCCATCTGCTGGCCTCAGATCCCCAAAATCCTGAAATTGGGGCTGGGCCTTAGATTGTGAACTAAGTGTCCTCTTGGCTGAAACAGCTCACTATTCACTCCTATTTTCTTCTTTAGATTTCAATTAAAAGGCAGCTCTGCTAGTTACTGTGTTTTGGCTGGAATGGAAAGCCTTTGGAATAGCAGTGTTCCAGTGTGTGAACGTAAGTAATAGGAGTAACATTTCAGGCCAATCTCTCCCCTTCATCTGTTCAGTATTTGACCCATGACCTCCCCTAATGTGGTTCTTCAATTTTCTAATCTGAATTATTGATTTGAAAATTTCTTATTTTAGTAGTGTTTGGTTCTGAATCAATGTGTACATCACCTGTCTTTGGAACCATCTGATCTGTCTCTGTCATTTTGTATTCTATGTTCTATTGCGATAAATCCTATGGTCGTGTGCTTCTAGGTCAGGAGAGATTAGATAATGTGAAGCTTTAACAATTTGCTTTCTTTCTCTACTTCTTTTCTTTCTTCTCTTCTTTCCTTCCTTCAGTTCTTTTTTCCCTTCTTCTCTCCCTCTCTCCTTCCTTCTTTTTCATTTTGTTCTCCAATCAATGTGCAGTCAGTCTACAATTTGTGTATATATTTGATAATACACAAGTATCAAACATGCCTTTATTTAATCAATTATTTATTGATCACATACTTTGTGCCTCTGTTCATCTAGATACTGGAGTTATAGCAATGAACAAGATGAGTGAAGTCCCTGTCCCCATGTTGTTTTTACTCAGGTGGGGAGAAGGACAAGGAAAAAAATAAGCAAATTAAATGCTACGGATAATAGATCAAAGCAATGAAGAATAAGGGAAAAGTGGGGAGTAACATTAGACAGGGTGAGCAGTTTGAGACTCCATAAATTCTCAAAACATGTACCTAAATAATTTATGCTGAGAGATTCATAAATAATAAGTCATTTTTTTAAAATGAGCCTCATATGTTCAATAATCGTAGACTACTGATTTCTCCTAGTCTACCCATTTATAATTTCCCCAATAGAAGATAGAACTTTGCTTCATTTCTTGATTCTAATGATTGGAAAACATGTTTCTTTAGAAAACCATGAAATTTTACTAAAATGTTTATGTTCTTAGAAATGTACTTGGACATCTTACAGTGCTTTTTAGAGTAAAATTTTGGAAGAACATAACTTATATAGAGATTCTTGCTGTCTAAGAAATCCAGTGCTCCTTGAGGCAGCATGACAAATGTCTGTTCTACTATCATGCATGAAAGCTCATTGATTGGACTACTCAAGCTTTCTCTTATTTTTCATAACTCTGGTAGTTAAAATAACTTCTTCCAAATGCCAGTTCTAATGAAAAATGCCAATTAGAAATGAGGAAGAGACTATTATAAACAAATCAGTAGATGCTAGAAAGGAGTAACAACTTGAAACCTGACCCAGAAAGTAAAAAAAGAAAATAAATCATCAACAGACCTTGACATTTTCAAAAGCAAAGCAATCTGAATCCATTTGGAGTTTTTTATAATGGCCTGAATATGTTTCAATTCACTGTGGCAGGGCTATTGTTATCACTGAGACTGATGATCAATATCAGTAAGTAATCAGTGAAAGTTTTCACCTATTTAAGATGATTAGCACACATATATACATTTGAGAAATATTTCCCAAGAACGTAGGCTCCTTCCTCAGCATTGTGTCCCCAGGATCCTGATGAGTGGCTGACACAGGATAAGTGCTAAATTAATAAATATTGACTAAATGAATGAGTAACCCTTCAAAATGGTTATTTTTCTTCTTCAAATGTTTTGCTACTTCATTAAAGTTGTAAAGTAAGTAAACTTGCATTGGATCTTTCCCATGTCTGAAAAAGCTTCTTATTGAATTTTTTCAATTGTGGGATAAGAGAAACCTTTTTTCAAAAGCGTTCAGATAGGTGGATGTAAGAGTTTTTCTTGCAGGTCGTCTTTGATTATTGCTTGAAATGCTCACTTCATGAGAATGTTTCAAGGAATATTTGTAGAGAAAATCTTCATTCCTTATGGGAAAATAAATAATAAATGACTCTATATCAGGAAATAAAAATTGTGTAGGAAGACAAATTCTGTTTGAATAACTAGGTGGGAAGAAATCCTTTGAAAACTTTATTGGTAGTAAATAATGCCATAAATGACCTTTACATTTTGATAAGGGATGCAAGGTCTCTACACAGATCTAAATCTAGATCTAGATAGAGCTGGAGGGATGGTCTTTTTGAAAGTGGGGCTTAGATCCTGAGGCGCTCTGATGAGTTTTCTCAAGGTGGCGAAATCTGTGGAACTATCAGAACTGCGTGTTTTCTTCAGGAAGCTACATGCAGGTTGAGACCTTACGTACTGAAGAGAGTTCAGATTACTCTACCTGGCTCCAAAACATTTTCTTTCCCACAGGTAAATCATGTGAAACTCCTCCAGTTCCAGTGAATGGCATGGTGCATGTGATCACAGACATCCATGTTGGATCCAGAATCAACTATTCTTGTATTACAGGGTGAGTTGGCAGCAACATCTCTTGGATCCAGAGTTCCAGCACAGCAATACTACCTTCTAGCCACATCTCAGGAAGGAAACTAGGCTGTTGCCACCTGCTCTTGAGAGGTTTGAACACAGGTGTTAACTCCTGATTGAAATGAACAAAGATAGGAGAAGATGAGGGGAAAAATCTGTGTCCTTGCTGGAAACCAGGGCAGTGCACACATAAAGAGTATGCCGTTCACTGGATGGGAAGGAAAAAAAATTAGGAGTATAGTAGTCAAAGCACACAAACAACCCTAACCCAGAGTAGACATTGCTGGAAGAAAGGGAAGGGCATGTAGCAGCTGTGTGAGAGAACAAATCTTAATGATAACAGCATGATCGCTTGCTAGGGCTGCCATCAAAAAGTACAGGCCTTCCTCATTTTCTTGTACTTCACAGATGTTATGCTTTTTACAAATTGAAGGCTTGTGGCAACGCTGCGACAAGCATGTCGGTGGCATCATTTATCCAACAGTGTGTGTTGACTTCGTGTCTCTGTGTAGCATTTTGGTTATTCTCACAATATCCCAGATGTTTTCATTATTATCATGTCTGTGATAGTGATCTGTCATCAGTGATCTTTGATGTTACTATTTTCATTGTTTGGAGTCCCTACGAACTGCACCCATATAAGACAGAAAACTTAAGAAATGTGCATGCTTTGACTGCTCCATGGACAAGACATTCCCCTTCTCTCTCCCTCTCTTCAGGACTCCCTAATCCCTGAGACACAATAATACTAAAATGAGGCCAATTAATAGCCCTACAATGGCCTTTAAGTGTTGACATGAAGGGAAGAGTCATGCATCTCTTACTTTAAATCAAAAGCTGGAGATGATTAAGCTTAGTGAGGAAGATATGTTGAAAGCCAAGACAGGCCAAAAGTCAGGCCTCATGTGCCAAACAGCTAGCGAGTTGTAAAGGCAAAGCAAAAGTACTTGAAGGAAACTTAAAGTGCTATTCCAGTGAACACATGAATGATAAGAAGGTGAAACAGCCTTATTGCTGATATGGAAGAAGTTTTAGTGGTCTAGATACAAGATCAAACTAGACACATTTCCTTAAGCTAAAGCCTAATCCTGAGCAAGGCCCTAACTCTCTTCAATTCTGTGAAGGCTGACAGAGGTGAGGAAGCTGCAGAAAAAAAGCTGGAAGCAGCTGGGCACTGTGGCTCATGCCTGTAATTCCAGCACTTTGGGAGGCAGAGGCAGGTGGATCACCTGAGGTCAGGTGTTCAAGACCAGCCTGACCAATATGGTGAAACCTCATATCTACTGAAAATGCAAAAATTAACCAGGCGTTGTGGCGGGTTGCCTGTAGTTCCAGCTACTCGGGAGTCTGAGGCATGAGAATAACTTGAACCCGGGAGGCAGAAGTTGCCGAGATTGTGCCACTGCACTCCAGGTTGGGTGATTCCTGAGGTTTAAGGAAGGAAGTCATCTCCATAACATAAAGGTGCAAGGTGAAGCAACAAGTGCTGACATAGAAGCTGCAGCAAGTTGTCCTGATGATCTAACTAAGATCATTGATGAAGGTGTTAAAATAAATAGCAGATTCTCCATGTAGACAAAACAGCCATCTATTGGACCTTCATAGCTAGAGAGGAGAAGCCAATGCCTGGGTTCAAAGCTTCAAAGGATAGGCTGACTTTTTAGGAGCTAATCCCATTGGTGAGTTTGAGTTGAAGCCAATGCTCACTGACCATTCTAAAAGTCCTAGGGCCCTTAAGAATTATGATAAATGTACCTTGCCTGTGTCTATAAATGGAACAACAAAGTCTGATGACAGAGGTATGTTTGCAGCATGGTTTACTGAATATTTTAAGCTCACTGTTGAGATATAGTGCTCAGAAAAACAGATTCCTTTCAAAATGTTGCATACAGCTCATTGACTTTGTATCTAATCAGGCAAGAGCTCTGATGGAGATGGACAAGGAGATGCATGTAGTTTTCCTGCCTGCTGACAACAGCAGCCATTCTGCAGCCCATGGCTGAGCAGTAATTTTGACTTTGAAGTTTTAGTATTTAAGAAATATATTTTGTGCCAGGCATGGTGTAATCCCAGCATATTGGGACACCAAGGTGGGCGGATCATGAGGTCAGGAATTCAAGACCAGCCTGGCCAACATAGTGAAACCCCGTCTCTATTAAAAATACAAAAATTAGCCAGCATGGCAGAATGTGCCTGTAGTCCCAACTACTCGGGAGGCTGAGGCAGGAGAATCACCTGAACCCAGGAGGTGAAAGTTCCAGTGAGCTGAGATTGCGCCACCGCACTCCAGGTTGGGCAATAGAGGGAGACTTCGACTCAAAAAAAGAAAAAGAAAAAGAAAAGAAAAGGAAAAAAAAATACATTTTGTAAGGCTATAGTTCCCACAGACAGTAATTCCTCTGATGGATCTGAACAAAGTAAGTTGAAAACTGCAGGAAAGAAGTAATCATTCTACATACTGTTAAGAACACTCATGATTCATGGGAAGAGGTTAAAATATCAACATTAACAGGAGTTTGGTAGAAGTTGATTCCGACCCTCATGGATGACTTTGAGAGGTTCAAGACTTCAGCGGAGGAAATAATTGCAGATGTGACAGAAGTAGCAAGAACACTACAATTAGAAGCAGAGCCTAAAGATGTGACTGTATTGCTACAATATCATGATCAAACTTGAACAGAAGAGGAGTTACTTCTTATGGATGAGCAGAGAAAGTAGATTTTTGAGGTGGAGTCTCTTCCTGGTGAAGATGCCATGAGCATTGTTAAAATGACCACAAATTTAGAATATTACATAAACTAAGTTGATAAAGCAGCAGCAGTATCTGGGAGGATTGACTCCAATTTTGAAAGCAGTTCAGAGGGTAAAGTGTTATCAAACAGCATTACATGCTACAACAAAATCTTTTGTGAAAGGAAGAGTCAATGTGGCCAGTTTTATTGTTGTCTTAGATTAAGAAATAGCCACAGCCACCCCAGCTTTCAGCAACCACCACCCTGATCAGTCAGCAGCCATCAACCTTGAGGCAAGACCCACCACCAGCAAAAAGATTATGACTTATTGAAGGTCAGATAATCTTTAGCATTTTTTATCAATCAACCATTTTTTAAAGTATGACCTTTTTTCACATAATTCTATTTCACACTTAATAGACTATAGTATAGTACAAACACAACTTTTAGACTCACTGAAAAATCAAAAAATTCATATGACTTGGTTTGTTGTGATATTTGTTTTATTGTGGTGTTCTGGAACTGAACCTGCAATATCTTTGAGGAATGTCTGTAACACAAAATGGGTGGCTTAATACAACAGAAGTTTTTGGAGTTCTGTTCTAGAGACTGGAAGTCCAAAATCAAGGTGTTGGGAAGACCATGCTCCCTCTGAATCCTGTAGGGTAGGATCCTTCATTGCGTCTTCCAGCTTCTGGAGCCCCAGGCCTTCCTTGGCGTGTGGCAGCAGAACTCCAATTTCTTCTGTTGCTGTCCTCAGATGGCCATCTTCCCTCTGGGTCTGTGTCCTCATATGCTGTTCTCCTCTCTGTTCATGTCTGTGTCCAAAGTTTTCTCTTTTTATAAGGACACCAGGCATATTGGATTAGGGCCTACCTTAATGACCTCATCTTAACTGGATTGCATCTGCAAAGATTGTATTTCCAAATAAGATCACATCCACAGGGACTGGGGGTTAAGACTTCCCAACATATTTGGGGGAGACACAATTCAACCTATAACAGAACCCCTTTGAAAATGTCAAGTGTCAGGTGCTCACAGCGCATGGTCCAGCTGTTGGTGCTCACCCTTGCTCAGCACACAGTGGAGGCTCTGCCTCAATCTCACTCTTCACGGGAACAGCTAAGCCAGGTAGTGAGTAGGGGCTACGTTTGTGCCACCGCAACAAACACAGAAACGAAGCTTGTGGTGTCCAGCATATTTGCCAGCCTAGGCTTCAGAGACCATAGGACCTAGAATCTGACAAAATAAAATTGGAATAAATCCAAAGTCCTCTTTCTTTTTTGAGCATTTTTAAAAATACAATTGATAAATTTCCTAACTGTTCCTTCCTCATCTTGCATTGCGGAATAAGTGCGAACCTCCCTGCGGCATGAGGCAGAAAACCATTGAGCTTATGACAAACAACAGGAAATACATGTAAAAGAGACCAATTTTAAAAAATCAGGAGAAATTTTACAAAAGAGATTTACTGCCAGGAAACCAGGAAAACTTTCAGAACACTCTCCTTTTCATATTTTTAACAAGATTCAGTTGTACAAATAATTCTGTGAAACTAGCCATGAAGTTTGCACATGAATGAATATATGTAGTCAGTGTGTTTATATATTTCATTTCATATATGTGTCATATATATGTGTGTGTGTATGTGTGTGTGTGTATATATGTATATATATATAAAACACTGAATATTGCAGAAAATTAAAGCAAAGGGTAAGAAGAGTTAACCAAATTTTCCCTGAATGCAGTGGGAAAAGATGAAAAGGAGAAGATAGGTGGGCACAGTGGCTCACACCTGTAATCCCAACACTGAGAGGCCGAAGCAAGAGAATCACTTGACCCCAGGACCTCGAGACCAGCTTGGGCAATAAGGCAAAACCCCATCTCTACAAAAAAGTATAAAAATTAGCTGGGCGTGGTGGCATGTGCCTGTAGTCACAGCTACACAGGAGACTGAGGTGAGAGGATCACCTCAGCCCGAGAGGCTGAGGCTTCAGTGAGCTGTGATGGCACCCCTGCACTCCGTCCTGGATGACAGAATGAGACCTTGTCTAAAAAAAAAAGAAAAAGAGAAGACATATGTAAGACAGTGTTAGGATTCAAAATATGTATTAAAAAAATTCCAGAAGGGTAAGCAAATAAGCCCATACCTAGCCATCACTAGGGAAATTTCTGTGTTTCAAGGATAGAGAAAAAAACTCAGATTCCAGAAATAAAATGTGAAAATGTAATACCCGCAAAAGAAATAAGTTTATTGGCACCACATTGATTCTACACAACACTAAATTGTAGAAGATAGCACTTGTATTGAGCCAAGCTAATATTCACACCTAGAGGCTCCAGATACACATTAAAGAATAAGCAAAGACACAAAAATTGTACCATTTAAGTATGTTTCCCAGGCAATTAATAAGCAAATTTTTAAAAAGGAGAATGATGAATTCCAAAAGAAATCTCAATGAGATAGAAAAGTGGTAAAAACAAACAACAACAACAAAAACCATAAACACAAAAACTGGCAACGTAATCATAATTTAGTAATAATCTCTGTGAAGTCATAGAATATATCAATAGAAGTAGAAAATGTGAGAAAGCAGGAAAAGGTAGGCTAGTCTTACAGAAAAGATGAGTAGACTGACTATACAGAATTTGATTCTGAAATTGAGAAAATAGGTTTAAATATATGTATCAAGTGTATATATCTACAATATACATGCACACATATAAAATTAAATTCCTAATTGGAAAAAATATTAAGTTTAATTTCCAAATTATTAGAATAACTAAAACAGCTGAATCTATCTGTTCCATATAGTAAGGGGAGGGAAGGAAAAAGAATAGCAAGGAATGCATTTGTCTCTGTCATCGGAAATAAGCCCCATCGTGTTTGGGTCAGGTCATTTTATTCATTGCTTTCTCCTCATCCTCGTCATGGGACATCGTGAAATCATGAAAAAGGTAGTGAAAGAATGATGACAAGGCCGAGCACAGTGGCTCACGCCTGTAGTCCCAGCACTTTGGGAGGCCGAGGTGGGAGGGTCACCTCAGATCAGGAGTTCAAGACCAGTCTGGCCAACATGGTGAAACCCCATCTCTACTAAAAATACAAAAATTAGCTGGGCATGTTGGCGCATGCCTGTAATCCCAGCCACTCAGGAGGATGAGTCAGGAGAATTGCTTGAACTCAGGAGGCAGAGGTTGCAGTGAGCAGATATTGCACCATTGCACTCCAGCCTGAGCGACAGAGCCAGACTCCGTCTAAACAAACAAACAAACAAACAAAGCAAATCAAATATATAATTTATTTCAATCCATTTGGTTTAATCTTCTTGTCAAAAAACCAAGTCTACTAGACAGGATCAAAAGCAACAAATCTTGTATTTATAAAAAACACGCCTCAAGTTAAATGGCATAGTATTACACACACACACACACACACACACATATATTAAGGGAATACGCAAACAAAAAATGGCAGAAATAATATGGGAAAAGACAGAACTTAAGAAAGAAATTGTCAAACAGGTCTACAAAATAATTGTTTTATTTTGGTGCCAGGTACAGTCCACAATGAAGTCAAGATATTAAGAAGTAAAGTGGACCAGGAGAAGTTAGAGCAGAAATATCTCTTTTCAACAGTGAGAGCAGAAAAAGAAGTAGAAAAGCTGGGAACAATAGGTAAAGTTTAGGCTAGGCCTTAGACTTCTCCTATATTGTAATCCCTCTGGTTTGCCACATATGCATGCTGTCAGGAAGTTGATGAGGTTGGAAAGCACAATTATTTTCCATTTTTTGCCTTTAGGCACCGACTCATTGGTCACTCATCTGCTGAATGTATCCTCTCGGGCAATACTGCCCATTGGAGCATGAAGCCACCAATTTGTCAACGTGAGTTGAAATCTCTTTCCCCATTCACCCCACCATTTAATCTTAGCGTTGTCCTCCTAGAATTACAAAGAATGAATCTCATCCCTCTTGGAAATGGTATCCTTCTGATATTTGAAGAATCCAGTCATATCCTTAAAATGGCTCACAGCATTCTAAACTTCCACCTTCACCTAGAAATGCTTTTTTTCTTATCTTAAGGTGTAATTTATTTTAAACTAGTCTTGAGCTAATTTAAATAGCCCCCAATTTCATCCTCTGTTGGGTGAACACCTCCCAGTTTGAAGAGCATTTTCTTTGGTGAAGTCAACAAATACAAAGTCAGTGAAAGAAACCCCATATCAACTCTGCAAGCTGTTAGTATCATATCAGATATTCAAGCCATGCAGCTCTTTCTTCCTTCTTATTCTTTGTCTAAACAGGATCATGCCATCTTCCCTGTGAGTTGTTTGGAAGATGAGCTTTCTACATTTTGGGGAGCAAAGAGGAATGAGCAATTGCAAGCTAACAAGGAATATAAAATGTGTATAATCCTGGGTTTAGTGATGGTGTGAGGAAATCAGCAATTTCAAACCCATCTGGTGGGAGAATAAGTGGGAACAAACTTTGTAGAAGGGCAATATACTGGCTGGGCACTGCCCTACAGTAGAGTAGGACACAGTATTCAGTTCTTCCAAGATCAGATGAAATTGGGTGCATTCAGGGTGGTATGGCTGTAGATCAGTATCCAGTTATTTGTATTACTTCTGAATCTGTAAGTATCATATTTATTATATGTAATATTGTATATTTGTGCTTGCTTTGTCTTTATTAGTTCTGCCAGAGCTTTTGTTCTTATTATTTAATAAAGATGTTATACTGGGCCAGGTGTGGTGGCTCACACCTGTAATCCCAGCACTTCGGGAGGCCTAGGTGAGCAGATCGCTTGAGCCCAGGAGGTCGAGACCAGCCTGTACAACATGGTGAAACCCTGTCTCTACAAAAAATACAAAAATTAAATGGGCATACTGGCACACGCCTGTAGTCCCAACTACTCGGGAGACTGAGAGGTGGGAGGGTTGCTTGAGCCAGAGAGGTCGAGGCTGCAATGAGCCATGATCGTGCCACTGCACTCCAGCCTGGGCAGCAGAGCAAGACCTTGTCTCAAAAAAAATGCTATGCTGTATGCTTTATTATATTAATATCCAATAGAATAAAGACACATGCCTTCTATATAGAGAGAACTAAATTAATAATGGTGAGATAACATGGTTAAATTCTCATTTAGCAGGAGAAATATAAATGTGTACTATAGGCCAGGCACAGTGGCTCACACCTGTAATTCCAGTACATTGGGAGGCCCAAGGTAGGTGGATCACTTGAGGTCAGGAGTTCAAGACCAGCCTGGCCAACATGGTGCTACCCCATCTCTACTAGAAATACAGCAGTTAGCTGAGCATGGTAGTGCATGTCTGTAATCCCAGCTACTGGGGAGGCTGCAGCAGGAGAATCATTTGAGGCCAGGAAAGGAAGGTTGCAGTGAGCCAAGATCATGATACTGTACTCCAGCCTGGGCAACAGAGACTCTGTCTCAAAAAAAAAAAAAAAGGAAAAAAAATGCTCTATAATAATATATGGACACATTTAGCAAAGTAATGTTAACTACGAAGAGCACAACTCACAATATTATAAAATTTTAAGAATATATCTGTACATTAGTAAATATTAGATGGGAATGATATTGTGAATATTTACTTCCGGTAATTTGGGATTTCAAAAAAGCTATTAGCATAATTTACAATAAAGTATAATTTTAAGAAACCATGCCGGGCACGATGGCTCACACCTGTAATCTCAGCATTTGGAAGGCAGAGGCAGGTGGATTGCTTGAGGCCAGGAGTTCAAGACCAGCATGGCCAACATGACCAAACCCCAACTCTACCAGAAATACAAAAATAAACCAGATACAGTGGTGCATGCCTGTAATCCCAGCTACTCGGGAGGTTGAGCGGGGAGGATTGCTTGACCTGGGAAGTTGAGATTGCAGTGAGCCATGATCGTGCCACTGCACTCCAGCCTGGGCGACAGAGCAAGACTCTGTCCCAAGGTTTTGTTTTGGTGAACTTGCGGTCTCTTTTCCCAGGAATTCATTGTGGGCTACCCCCCAACATCACCAATGGATATTTCATTAGCACCAACAGAGAGTATTTTCACTATGGATCAGTGGTGACCTACCGCTGCAATCTTGGAAGCAGAGGGAGAAAGGTGTTTGAGCTCGTGGGTGAGCCCTCCATATACTGCACCAGCAAAGATGATCAAGTGGGCGTCTGGGCGTCAGTGCATTATACCTAACAAATGCACACCTCCAAATGTGGAAAATGGAATATTGGTATCCGACAACAGAAGCTTATTTTCCTTAAATGAAGTTGTGGAGTTTAGGTGTCTGCCTGGCTTTGTCATGAAAAGACCCCCTCCCCGTGTGCAATGCCAGGCCCTGAACAAATGGGAGCCGGAGCTACCAAGCTGCTCCAGGGGTGAGTCTGACTGAGGCCTAGAAGGGCCCTGCGAGTGACATGCATTGCTGTTGGATCAGGAGATGAGTATTTGTTTAGGAGGAGGGATGTATGTTGAGGAGGGTGGGAAAGTAAGTTTTGGGGGAAGAAGCATGAAATTAAGAATCTGGGGTGTGCATGCACCTATGCATATGTGTCTTCATTTTGAAAAGCAAGACCTTAATTAGCCAAGAAAAATGGTATTTTGGACTCGCCTATTAATCAATTCTCAGGGCAAAGTACCAGCTGCAATCTCTCTCAATTATATTGAAAAATTATATGGACTTTATGGTCATCTGTGCCCTAAGCACTTTGTATACATTATCTCATTTATTATTTACAACAACACTGTCTTATTTAAGGGCTTGTGTTTTTGATGGCTCATCTTGTCTACTGATGCCACAATAGCTGGCTTAGCAGCGGAGTGGGAGGTGTTATGGCAGATACATAGGGACAGAGAAAGAGCTTACAATTCTTCTACCAACCCTTGTTAGCCTTGTGCAACCACTGAGCTGGGAAGACAAACAGATAAAGGGATATAAAGACGGATGTATTGAGGCAGGAGATGGGCAGGGCTTGTGTTCTGGTCACAATCCTGCTGACCAAAACAGAAACTGGCCTAGACAGGATGAAGTGAAAAAACAGCAGCAACAGGCAGATGGCGATGAAAACAATCACTAGCTGCCCTCATATTCCCATCAGCACTGTGACAGTTTGCAAATGCCATGGCAATGATCTGGAAGTTACCACCCCTTTCCAGGAAAGTTCTAAATAACACGCCCCTCAATTTGCATTGATGTGCCCCTTAACTTACCTGTAATTGGCTGGGCATGGTGGCCCATGCCTGTAATCCCAGCACTTTGGGAGGCCAAGATGGGCAGATCACCTGAGGTCAGGAGTTTGAGACCAGCCTGGCCAACATGGTGAAACCCTGTCTTTACTAAAAATACAAAAATTATCTGGGTGAGGTGGCTCGCACCTGAAATCTCATGAGGCTGAGGCAGGAGAATCACTTGAACCCGGGACGCGGAGGTTGCAGTGAGCTAAGATCACACGACTGTGCTCCAGCCTGGATGACAGAGTGCGATATCACCTCAAAAAAAAAAAAAAAAAAAAAAAAAACCACAAAAAACAAGAAACAAAAGTAATTTACATGTAATTGAAGTGGGCTTACAGGAGTATAAATACAGTTGCCTGCCAGGAGCCCATATGTTGCTGACTCTGGGCACACTGCCTGTGAGTTAGCCCTGCTCTGCAAAGGGCAATGCCTTTCTAAAAGATCGCTGTCTAGCACCACTGGCTCATCCGTGAATTCTGTCCTGGGTGAGGCAAGAACCCTTCCAGAGTAAGCCCCAATTTAGGGGCATGCCTGTCCCAAAACAGTATGACTGTACTTTAGTCATTGGTGTGCAATCAGAGAAATATGGGGAAATCTGTAAAACAGACTTGGTCTCAGGTGACAGTCTCATTACCTGAATAACGATGGTACAAATCGGGATTACCTCCCTAGGAAATATGTAGATGGAGAATCCACCAATACTAATAACTCCACACTGGATATCCAGAGCTAGAGAAAATACTTCATGCCCTGTAGATTTACAGGTGAATTTGGGGCCATGTGCTAGGGAGAATTGTGTTCTATTTCTCTACCTTTTACTAACTATGAGGCCTTCAGCAGGCATAGGATATAGCAAAAGAAATTCCCCCATAACTAACAAGTACTCTGGAACTGTCCTTTCTACAATGTGTCGGCCGCCTCCAGAAATCCTGCATGGTGAGCATACCCTAAGCCATCAGGACAACTTTTCACCTGGGCAGGATGTGTTCTACAGCTGTGAGCCCGGCTATGACCTCAGAGGGGCTGCGTCTCTGCACTGCACGCCCCAGGGAGACTGGACCCCTGAAGCCCCCAGATGTACAGGTGCCTCTCTTTCCCCCTCACACGGAAGTCTTACTCCTGTTGTTTTATTTTTTCTTCTCGTGAAATCCTGTGATGACTTCCTGGGCCAACTCCCTCATGGCCGTGTGCTGTTTCCACTTAATCTCCAGCTTGGGGCAAAGGTGTCCTTTGTGATGAAGGGTGAGTGTGACCCAGCGTTGAGACCAAGGACTCAGTGTGGAGAATCACTGAGTTAATCCAATTAAGGAGCTGACCTAGTAGATAAGAAGTACCCAGAGAGATTAATTTATGGAAGGGTAGTTTTGAAATAAGGGTTAATCCAATTAAGGAGCTAACCTAGTAGATAAGAAGTACCCAGAGAGATTAATTTATGGAAGGGTAGTTTTGAAATAAGGGTAGGGACTAAGTGGCACCGCCTTCAGAAGACAATGAAAAAATGGCACATACAACTCAATGTCAGATACAAACCTAAATACAGTCACTGATCTTGGGTACACAGTTGGAACTTGAAATGAGTGGGTACGTATTTATTTGGAGGCAAAAGAACATAATTTTATAAAATGTATGCTAGAAAAAAAAGATGAATGAGATGGAAATTGTTTGCCTCATAATAAGGCAAAGGTTGTTTTAGGAAACTTAAAACCAATCAATAGTGGAATCTGTAATAGTGTATGAATAACTATGTTTTAACCCAATTACATATCTTCATGTCAAGAATGGCCAGTGTAATTGTTTTGATGCAAGATTTTTCTCAGCCACTTTGCCAGCTGGTGACCTCTGGCCAGAAACATCCCTGTCCAGGCCTTGCTCTACCCAGGATCAATGCAGGAGACACCTCATCTACTTGGCCCACCCAGGCTGTGCCAGGCTTGTGCTCTGATGCAGAGCCCATGACTGCCGCGACTACATGCTCAGCCTCTGGGAGGGGGTGTGTGAGTGAGCAAGTGTGGGTTCCAGCTGGCCGCGCCAAGCACTGGCACAGGAGCGGGCTCCGTGCAAGGCTTGTGGCTGGACCAGGCATGTCACACTGAAGGGAATGTGTTGGTGCCCAAACAGGGGTCCCCACGACCCCGAAGCCCAGAGGGGGTGTAACAGCATGGTAATAGCTCTTAGCATTTGATAATGCCTGCAGCCCAACAGATGGCGGTGTGTTAACAATTCTGTCAGTTCCATCGCCCCGCTCAGGCCTGCATCTCCAAGGCTGACTTGGCCTGCATCTCCAAGGCTGACTTGGCCTGCATCTCCAGGGCTGACTGGACCTGCTGGTGCTTCCTGTTGCATGGAATAACTGCCCTCCCCTAGGAGACGGCAAAGAGCCACTGTATTACAGCCTTCTTCATACCTGCGTTTGGTGGGTCCTGAGTTCTTGTCCCGCATCCAAGAAGAACAAGCTTATGCTGACAATAGAAGGGTGAGGAGGGTGGAGAAGAGTTTTATTGAGTGACAAAACAGCTTCTCAGTGGAGAAGAGACACAAGGGTGGACCCCAGATGAAGTCAGGGGGTCATTCTCTCAGTGTGGCTGGTTCTGGAGCCTTTATGGACTCAGAATTGGAAGTGTGTGTTAATTGGTTGGTGAGTATGCAAAAAAGGCTAAAACAAAGCCACCACTCAAAGGTGGGCACAACAGTGCAAAAAACCAATTAGGGAAGAGCAGGTATATGTGAAATAGATGAAGAGTGGGGATCAATCAGAGGAAAGCACACCCAACAGGAAGAGAGGTTCTCAAGCCAGTCCATGGATTTACCTGGAACTTGTAGCTAGGCTTTAAACTGTCTTCAGCTTGAAGGTCGGGTTTCACCGGGATCCGCCCCATCTGCCTGTGATTTGTCTGCCTCCTGCTTCTACCACTGTCAAGTGGTATTATTCGTTGCTTATGTGTACCCATTATTCTTGGTGATACAGTATGAGTCTGGGGGATAAGTAGATTGAGCAATTAAGGAGTTATTTTTAATAATTTCCAAGGATTCTTTGGCATTTACAAAGTCCACCACCTAATAATGATTTCCCAATTTCAGAACGATTTTAGATTTCAGAAGGGAAGCAGTACTCAATAGTGAGTTGAGCATTTCAGGGTGGCAAAGACTCCTCCCCCGACCCTTCTTTTTTTCTTAGAACACGTGGTTCAGCATGCTTCTGTGAGCCTCTTTCTGGCCTGTTACATTTGGAGTGGCGAGAAGAACAGATATTCCTGGCTTTGCTTACCAAATCAAAAGCTGTTCTGCCTCATGACCCACTAATGAGAATAAGTGGGATGTCAGAGAGCCATCAGTGAAAGATGACACCTGAAGGTTATGGCTCTTGTGCCCATGGAGAAGTCTGGTTCTGTGTTCATGCCTTCTGTAGGTGATGCTGGACTATGAAGTTTATATGGCACTTCAGCTCTGATTGCTTTGCCAGTCACAGGGTACCATGGTTCTTTAGAATAAATTGGCCTTTGAGTTTCTGTCAGCTACTGAAGAATTCAGATCCCTAATGAACTAAGACTTTTAGCTAGACCTGAACCTAAGACCCAAATGATAGTCAAGGAGGAAATGGTAGTGAGGAAGCTGAGCATCTATTAGTGAAGAAATCAAGGGAGAGATGGGAATTGCTCACACATTTGCTACCGCTTTTTTTTTTCTTTAGGTTCCGATTAAAAGGCAGGTCTGCTAGTCATTGTGTCTTGGCTGGAATGAAAGCCCTTTGGAATAGCAGTGTTCCAGTGTGTGAACGTGAGTAGAAAGAACTATGTAGTTTGGATAGCTCTCCTTATTTTTGTTTTCTAGTGTGTTTTACTGCAGCACGGAATCACTTGTTGTCTGGATCTTTACTTAACTAAATTACTGATTAAAATACTTCTCTGTTGGAAGAATTTCAAGAATGGTCTTGTAGGACTTTTCTGACATTTGTTACTAATCTGTAAATCACTTAGTTTAATGACAGTGTTTAAATTTGTGGGGAATGTGTGGCAAGAAACTAGATGACATAAAGGTGCAGCACGTTTTAGTTAGTCCTTTATTTTTAATTTTCTTATAAGGAGTAATCTTTCTTACATTTTTTTTTTCTTTTTTGAGACAGTTACCCAGGATGGAATGCAGTGGTGCAATCACAGCTCACTGCAGTTTCAATGGCCTGGGCTCTAGTAACCCTCCCACTTCAGCCTCCCAGTAGTTGGGACTACAGGTGCATGCCACCACACCTGGCTAATTTCTTATATTTTGTAGAGATGGAGTCTTGCCATATTGCCCAGGCTGGTCTCAAACTCCTGGGCTCAAGCTATCCTCCCACCTTGGCCTCCAAAAGTGTTAGGATTACAAGTGTGAGCCACCGTACCCAGCCAAATTTTTATGTTCTTTTATCCCCTCGCATATCATAAACAATTTAGTCAGCTTGTTTTTTAGCCTGCAGTATTTAATGACATAGGGCTTCCCATGTGCTAGGACTTTCCATGTGTAGAAAAAGCAATGAAGAGTAAAAGAATAGTGAAGCCACCTCCCTACTTTCCTGGAGTATGTTTTCTTGTTGGGAAGAAGACTAAAAACAATAAAATAAGTAAACAAAATTCTAAAAATTATAATATATAAAATGGTAGTTAAATAGGGATGTTATGGAGAAAATAAAACAGAGTTATATGATAAATTAGTACAGTGGAAGGAGCCGGGATGACGAATCAGTGTCTGAAATGATGAGGTGTCCTAAATTTCCAAACCATCCGCTTAAATAAAATATCCCAAAATTCAGAAAGAATTCAGAAACTCAGATAAAAGTACATATTTGACATACTAAGACATTACTGATTTACCCTATTCTGTCTATTAAAGCAAGGCATGATTTTTTTAAACCTTTTTTTTCTTATTGGAAAATGTTTACTTTAATTTGCATTGTGTTAAAATAACTTACAGAAATCAATTTGGATATTTTATGGTGAGTATTATGGTGAAGAACATTCAATACCTGAGGAAACTCAAGTATCCAACAAACTCAACCCTTACAGAGACACATAGAGCTGAAAATAAATATATAAATAAACTTAGGAAAAACACAAGTAAAATTCCAGCATGAGAAGTTAATCATTGTTTGATGTACTAAGTCTTTTATGTACACATAATTCCGATAAACTTGGGTATCTCTTCCTAAATTCATATCAAATTAGAAGCATCAAGTGCTTTTAGGGAAGGAACTGTTCTAAACAGAAGAAAAGAAGGAAGAAATGATGGCTAATAATTTGGAAGAAAGAAAAAAAGCCTCTTTGGCACCATTTAATCTGTGTAAAAAGAGTCTTACCAATGTAGTCTGATGACACCATTGGAAATTTGGTATTGGTCCTGATGATAACAGTCTTGAATCACCAAGAAACATTTACATTGCTAAAGATGTTAGTTCATGATTATTAAAGTTCATAGATTTCCTTGGAACTTATGGTCTCTGATGGCCAAAATTTTGTCTGTCTTGAACTTCATTGTCAACCCAGGAATCTTACTATGCCTGATTTAAAGTAGACTACCAAATGGGTGTTTGTAAAAAAATTTTAAAAAATTACTTTCCAAATTCATTATGAACGTAGCTACCTGGATGGTCCAAAAACACTGTCTTTGGGCTTTTGCAATAGACTGTAATTTAGGTGTCACACCAGTTAGTTGCCTCTCAACAAAAGCCTTACAGATTTAAATTCCATCCACCTTAGTTATAGTCTTTCTAAAAGAAAAAAAATTATATTCATAGCACAGTCACAGGTCACTAATATTTCAGTCATCTTAAGTGAAACTCTAATAGAACTTAAAAGCTCTTGTTTTCTTTCTAGAAATCTTTTGTCCAAATCCTCCAGCTATCCTTAATGGGAGACACACAGGAACTCCCCTTGGAGATATTCCCTATGGAAAAGAAGTATCTTACACATGTGACCCCCACCCAGACAGAGGGATGACCTTCAACCTCATTGGGGAGAGCACCATCCGCTGCACAAGTGACCCTCATGGGAATGGGGTTTGGAGCAGCCCTGCCCCTCGCTGTGAACTTCCTGTTGGTGCTGGTCAGTATCCGCTTCCACATATCCTAAATGGGTTCAGAATATGTAGGTGAGAACCTCCATATTTCTATAGTGACAGTCATTTTTGCTTGTGAAAATGGCTTTGCTGTAACTGTCAGAGACAGAACTACCTCCCAAGTGAATGACAAATGGGTTCTAGATAGGCACACTGTCTCAATTATTGGTATTCTGATGGCCTTTGGGGTGAGAAGGGTGGGATGGTAAGGAGAGAAGAGGGTGGACAGTGAAGAGAATTGGTGAGGTCCAGATTTTGTAGAGAAATTTTTGAAAGTACTGAAAACAAATGCTAAAGAATGTACTCTTTTATTCTACCTCTACTATGAGTTGTCTTTATCCTGGAGAGATGGATGTGCTGCGCAAAAAGTACATGATGATGTAATTTACTTCAGAACTGATAACGCTATAAAAGTAATTTAAGAAATTCAGATGTAGGGATTTATACTTTTTATGTTGTTTCCAAGGGTTTGTTCAAGCCGCTGACTATATTTAGTTGGTCCTTCACCTCACCATTAACAAAGGGAACTCAGGAGGCCCTGGAGAAGCAGAGTTTGAGACTGTACTCTTAGCCTTCATAGCTCCTTCCTTTGATATATTACTCTGGCTTTAAGCGACAGTACTTGACAACCGTAGATGCATTTGTGGCTCTGACTGCCCACACAAGCTCCATCCTCCAGTAAGGACAGAAGAGCATTGAATTATAAAAGGTGTTGACTTTTTAATGTGTTCTTTTGAGATGGAGTCTTGCACTGTCTCCCAGGCTGGAGTGTAATGGCACAAACTCGGCTCAATGCAACCCCCACCTCCTGGGTTTGAGCAATTCTCCTGCCTCAGCTTCCCAAGTAGCTAGGATTACAGGCACCCACCACCACACCTGGCTAATTTTTGTATTTTTTAGTAGAGACAGGGATTCACAATGTTGGCCCGGCTGGTCTCTAACTCCTGACCTCAGGTAATCCACCTGCCTCGACTTTCCAAAGTGGTGGGATTACAGGCATGAGCCTGGTGCTGACTTTTTTGACCTGTTGGCTAATTGGACTTAGAATTTCTGTATGTTGAAAAATAAATAACACAGTAGATAGATGAGAAATATATGGGAAACACAGCAAAGGGTTAATAGTGTTATCTTACAGGTAGCAGTAGTGGTGGTTGTGGTACTAGTTGTAAAAGTTAATATATAATGAATACTTAGTACCACTGTTAGATAGGCTGGACATGGTGGCTTATGTCTGTAATACCAGCACTTTGGGAGGCCAAAGTGAGACGATCACTTGAGCCCAGGAGTTCAAGTGCAGCCTGGGCAGTATAGCGAAACTCTGTCTCTACAAAAAATAAAAAAATTAGCTGGGCGTGGTAGTGCATGCCTGTAGTCACAGCTTCTTGAGAGGCTCAGGTGGGAGAATCCCAAGCCTGAGAGGTTGAGGCTGCAGTGAGCTGAGATCACAACACTGCACCCCAGCCTGGACAACAGAGCAAGACTCTGTCTCAAACACACACACACACACACACACACACACAAGATAGCTTCTAATTTAATTACACAACAACGTATGAGGAGGATAGTATTCTTATTGTCTCATTTTATAGGTGTAGAAACTGAGACACAGAGGGTTTAGGTAACTTGCACAAGACCACAGAATGGGGTAGCCTGGGTTCAGCCAAGCAATCTACTTATCTGTAGAGACTGTGCACTTTAACAATAAATAAATGGTCGACAGACCTAAATATATAATTCAACAAGAGAGAATATTTAAGTACTGTCATAATGAAATGGAAAGCTATCAGGCAAGGTCCCAAACACCAGATAATGGGCAATTCTTAAGTTGGATGAAGGAGATACATACAAAGAATTAGAATGGGCCAAATAACTATTAACCAGCAGGTTCTTGGAACTCAGAGCTTAGTGTAAACTCCTCGTGAATTGGGCTGAACCACATAGGAACTCCTTTTGTCTCTCTGAACTAAGACTCAGAGTAAAAGCAGTCCCCTTTGCCTTCTTGTTCCTAGTCTCTTTACCCTATCTAGTCTTGGCCTTTGACATCTTACTGCTTTGTAGTGAGAAGAGACAAAGAAAATTTCATGATCTTAGAGACTATCGAAACAGAAAAAATTAAACCCAGTATTTTTTCCCTAAGACTTGGGATAGATTGCTTAAGATACCAGTCCTAGGCCTTCCTAAAATGGAAGATGAGGAACTAACCTGGGGCGGTGGTCCAGGCTTGGAGTGACATGCCATAGAGGGTTTTGAGACAGAATAGCAATCCAAAGAGAAAAAGGAACCTTTGAGTACTAGCATCAGAGCAGGAAGAATATCTTGGGATACTCAGATCCCCTACCTGCCCATTTCAATGGCCCAGTTACATCAGAGGCCTGATTCATTTCAAAACCTTCCTCAGAGCAAGGGGTAATTGCCAGGTACCCTTTAAAGCCAGAATTAATACATGTAACCCATATTTACGCTGTCTCAAGACTAATTAGCATGGTGTTGCATGCTAGACAAATAAGTTCAACTGCAGAAAACATGTAAAAACTAACAGAAGTTTCTACTTGAATATCTTAAGAGAGGCTTAAAGAAAAATTAAACTATGTGACACTCATTAAAATGTCCCCAAATCCTCTTTACCCATTTCCATTACCCAGTGTCCCATTCATTAAAGCAACTGCTTTCCTAGAGCCTAGCTTCTCTCAGTCCCACCCAGACTGTCTCTCAATAGTCTCCCCATCTTCTGGACCTTCTTAGTTCACAAGAAGTCTCCATGCCATTTCTAAGGTAAATGGAGTTTCTTCAGTTCTGCATAGTTCGATGCAACACAGCCTTGAAAGTTTCTGCAGGGAAATGCAGAAACTATCTTAGGATGCAAGATTTAGAGAAAGGGTGTAAATATCTTTCTACTTTGGCACATAAATATGCAGAAACTGTTTAACCTCACTAGAACTAAAGAAATGCAAAAATAACAAAGTACCCTTTTTTTTTTTACTATACTTTAAGTTTTAGGGTACATGTGCACATTGTGCAGGTTAGTTACTTATGTATACATGTGCCATGCTGGTGTGCTGCAACCACTAACTCGTCATCTAGCATTAGGTATATCTCCCAATGCTATCCCTCCCCCCTCCCCCCACCCCACCACCATCCCCAGAGTGTGATATTTCCCTTCCGTATCCATGTGATCTCATTGTTCAATTCCCACCTATGAGTGAGAATAGGCGGTGTTTGGTTTTCTGTTCTTGCGATAGTTTACTGAGAATGATGTTTTCCAATTTCATCCATGTCCCTACAAAGGACAGGAACTCATCATTTTTTATGGCTGCATAATATTCCATGGTGTATATGTGCCACATTTTCTTAATCCAGTCTATCATTGTTGGACATTTGGGTTGGTTCCAAGTCTTTGCTATTGTGAATAATGCCACAATAAACATACGTGTGCATGTGTCTTTATAGCAGCATGATTTATAGTCCTTTGGGTATATACCCAGTAATGGGATGGCTGGGTCAATTGGTATTTCCAGTTCTAGATCACTGAGGAATCGCCACACTGACTTCCACAATGGTTAAACTAGTTTACAGTCCCACCAACAGTGTAAAAGTGTTCCTATTTCTCCACATCCTCTCCAGGACCTATTGTTTCCTGACTTTTTAATGATTGCCATTCTAACTGGTGTGAGATGGTATCTCATTGTGGTTTTGATTTGCATTTCTCTGATGGCCAGTGATGATGAGCATTTTTTCATGTGTTTTTTGGCTGCATAAATGTCTTCTTTTGAGAAGTGTCTGTTCATGTCCTTTGCCCACTTTTTGATGGGGTTGTTTGTTTTTTTCTTGTAAATTTGTTTGAGTTCATTGTAGATTCTGGATATTAGCCCTTTGTCAGATGAGTAGGTTGTGAAAATTTTCTCCCATTTTGTAGGTTGCCTGTTCACTCTGATGTTAGTTTCTTTTGCTGTGCAGAAGCTCTTTAGTTTAATTAGATCCCATTTGTCAATTTTGTCTTTTGTTGCCATTGCTTTTGGTGTTTTAGACATGAAGTCCTTGCCCATGCCTATGTCCTGAATGGTAATGCCTACGTTTTCTTCTAGGGTTTTTATGGTTTTAGGTCTAACGTTTAAGTCTTTAATCCATCTTGAATTGGTTTTTGTATAAGGTGTGAGGAAGGGATCCAGTTTCAGCTTTCTACATATGGCTAGCCAGTTTTCCCAGCACCATTTATTAAATAGGGAATCCTTTCCCCATTGCTTGTTTTTGTCAGGTTTGTCAAAGATCAGATAGTTGTAGATATGCGGCGTTATTTCTGAGGGCTCTGTTCTGTTCCATTGATCTATATCTCTGTTTTGGTACCAGTACCATGCTGTTTTGGTTACTGTAGCCTTGTAGTATAGTTTGAAGTCAGGTAGTGTGATAAAGTACCCTTTTTTAAAATTGTCCATTAAATTAACGACAAACAGGTTTTTATGTGAACACCCAATAAAAAGTAAGGATGTAATGTAACGAATATTGTTGTGTATTGAAGGTACTATTGTAAATTGGCAAAATCTCTTATGAAAAACAATTATGCAATGTGTGTGGATAATAATACAAATATTCCTGCCAGTTAGCCTCCTAGAACTCCAATCTAAGAAAATAGTGTAAAATATAAAATAGTTTATGCATTTTATTAAGGGTTTCATGAGAAAGAAAACTAGAAATAAATGCACAATAGAAGTCATTGAATATACTATGATGCATCTACTAGATTATATTAGTTTGCCTTTGTTGTAACTTATATTTCTAGTATATAAGTATGTGAAAACATACCAGAAGAGAATGTATCAAAACACATTTTGGGTACTAGGATTTGGGGTGATTTTTTTCTTTAGTTCTGTATTATAAGTTTTCTTCTGTAATTGTATTACTTTTATGAGAAAAATATTAATTTTTAAAGTCTTCTTGGCAGTGGCTCGCACCTGTATTCCCAGCACGTTGGGAGGCTGAGGCGGGCAGATCACGAGGTCAGGAGATTGAGACCATCCTGGCCAACATGGTGAAACCCCGTCTCTACTAAAAACACAAAAATTAGCTGGGTGTGGTAGCACGTGCCTGTTTTCCCAGCTACACAGGAGGCTGAGGCACGAGAATCCCTTGAACCCAGGAGGTGGAGGTCGCAGTGAGGTTGCACCACTGCACTCCAGCCTGGCGACAGAGTGAGACTTTGTCAAAAAAAAAAAAAAAACTTCTCTGAGTGCAGAAGGTAAAATGAGAGTATATGAGTGAAATCAATGGCTTTTTATAAAAAATATTAGTCTGAGTCCTGAATAAAAATCAGGATAAATTGTCACTTGCTGAGAAGTCCTGTTCAATCATGTTGCATGCCAGAGTGACGTTTTTGTGACTTTTGTCTTCCTTTTAGGTTCACATGATGCTCTTATAGTTGGTAAGTTTTATGAAGTGTTTGCTGAGGAATTCTGGCATCTTTAACAGTAAGTACCTACTTATAATGAATGCAATGTAGAAAGAGAGATCAAAATATCTTGAGTTATAAATTCAAATAGAAAGAAAATTATGATGAGTTTAGGCCAGGATATGGTGAAACTGGCATCGTCATATGCCAGGTTATTGAGTAACCTTCCTCAAAGGTTCTTTACTATCTTTGAACCACTACAAACGCATAATCATTCAACAGTGTCAAAAAGTATTTATTTGAATGTGGTGGGAGAATGAAACTTCTTCTTTGGGTTATAACCTGGAGTATGCTTCCAGATGGTGATTGTGCCCATTTGTACAAATAGAAAGCTACAAGACCAGTCTTCCGAGCCCATGTCTGTGATCTGCCTATGTAAGAAGAATAGTTTTGTAATAGAGTTTGCTTCCAAGGGAATCTCTATGGCATAGTATTCTTATATCCCTTTTTATACATCTGGACACTGAGACACGGAGGGTTTAGGTAACTTGCCCAAGACCACAGAATGGGGTAGCCTGGGTCTAACCAGGCAATCTACCTATCAGTGGAGACTGTGCACTTTAACAATCAATAAATGGACAAAAGGACGTAAATATATAATTCAACAAGAGAGAAAATTCCAGTATTGTCACAGTGAAATGCCTGTGTGTTAAGCCTTAGGCGAGAGACATGGGCAGGGCCATGGAGAGCCAGTGGCCAGCTGTCCCATCGCACTTCTCACTTACTTGTGGAAAGGCTGATGGTGGACTAAAGGTTGCAAAAGAGGTCAGCTCACCTCTTAACTATAATAACCCTGTGGGAGTAAGACTAATGCTATAGAAACCCAGAGTAAAGCAGAACGTGTAGTTACATCTTTAAAAAAAAAAAAGCATTGGCAATCTGTAGTGGGACTGGATACTAAGATAGAATTTAAAACCTGTGAGTTATATTTTCCATGCATTTAATTACCTTGTTTTACTGCCTAGGCACTTTACTTGGTACGATCATCTTTATTTTAATCATCATTTTCCTCTATTGAATAATTTTCAAGCACAGAAAAAGGTAAGTATAGCCATATTATCCCAAGAAATGTAAACTGTACTTACCCCCTCTTGGAAGTCAAAAGAAAGTAAAAGACAAACAAACCCATTGCTACATAAACAGATGTGGTAATTCTTATAAAGAAGGTCCTTGACACACAGTATAGACAAAGAGGTATTCACACTAAAGGAAGTATATAGGATACTAAGAACAATTAAATAATAATAATAATAATAATAACAAAAAACCAGCATTTTGGCCAGGTACAGTGACTCATGCCTGTAAATTCAGCACTTTGGGAGGCCAAGGTGGGCAGATTACTAGAGGCCAGGAGTTCGAGACCAGCCTGGGCAACATGGTAAAACCCCGTCTCTACTAAACATACAAAAAATTAGCCGAGCGAGGTGGCACACGCCTGTAATGTCAGCTGCTTGGGAGGCTGAAGCACAAGAATTGCTTGAACCCAGGAGGCAGAGGTTGTACTAAGCTGAGATTGTGCTGTTGCACTCCAGCCTGGGCGACAGAGTGAGACTACATCTCAAAACACACACACACACACACACACACACACAAACACATAGCATTTTAAGCAAGAATTGAGTTTTACAGAAAGAGAAAGTAGGCAGAAGGGGTTTTTAAGAAGTTGTTAATGAGGCTGTTTGATATCCTAGTTTTGCTAAGACATTGCAGACACTGACCTCTAAGCCCAGATCCTATCATAGCACTAGAAGTTAGATTGGGTCACTTATGGCACACATAGGCTGCCAGTGGGGAAGAACTGAGACTTTCCATTGGATATTTTAATATATGAACAAATATTTTGTAATTACAATTAACTTTTTTTTTTTTTGAGACAGAGTCTTGCTCTGTCACCCAGCCTAGAGTGCAGTGGTGCGATCTTGGCTCAATGAAACCTCTGCCTCCCGGGTTCAAGGGATTCTCCTGCCTCAGCCTCCCGAGTAGCTGGGACTACAGGCATGTGCCACTACGCCAGGTTAATTTTTGTATTTTTAGTAGAGACAGTTTTGCCATGTTGGCCAGGCTGGTCTCAAACTCCTGGCCTCAAGTGATCCACCCGCCTTGGCCTCCCAAAGTGCTGGGATTGCAGGCATGAGCCACCATGCCAGGCTACCATTAACTTTTTACACTTGAAAAAAAATTCCAAAAATTAAGATCTGAGTAAAGAAATGTCTTTGACAGGGAAGAGAACATACGCAGCTTTTGTACTGGTTGACTGAAATATAACAACATCAATGAGGCCAGAATCAATAATATCAATGTTATAAGGTTGGTGAGCAAATTCCATACCCATAAAAAACTGAGGGCCAGGCTCGGTGGCTCACGCCTGTAATCCCAGCATTTTGGGAAGCTGAGGTGGGCAGATCATGAGGTCAGAAGTTCGAGACCAGCCTGGCCAACACAGTGAAACCCCCATCTCTACTAAAAATACAAAAAGTTAGCTGGGCATGGTGGCATGTGCCTGTAGTCCCAGCTACTTGGGAGGCTGAAGCAGGAGAATCGCTTGAACCTGGAAGGCGGAGGTTGTGGTGAGCTGAGATCGCACCACTGCACTCCAGCCTGGGCAACAGAGCAGACTCTGTCTAAAAAATAAAAATAAAAAAAACTGAATTTGCAACTTTTAAGTGAACAGTTTTCTACAGGAAATATTCTAAACAAGTACAGTTTCCTACAATGAGCTTTACAGCAATTGAAGTTTTCGTATTTCACAGAGATTTCAATACACTTTTTAAAAAGTAGTTTGTCATAGTAGATCTTGCTGTAAACAACCTAGTCAGGAACTCAATTTCATGGGAAAATAGTGAATTGGTTGACATTTAAATTTAAATCATTATCCTTCCTAACTAATGTTCTCTATATTGTATGGCTTGACATATAGATGTTCTTTGCTCTTTTCTATTACAAAAAGAAAAGATAAGTAGCTGGGCACTTTACCTTAACAAAGTACTTGTGTCAATACATTTTTCTCTTAAGGATTCTTGTTAGGTACCACTATAATTTGTGAGTTTTTTTTTTTTTTTTTTTTTTGAGACGGAGTCTCGCTCTGTCGTCCAGGCTGGAGTGCAGTGGTGCATCTCGGCTCACTGCAAGCTCCGCCTCCCGGGTTCACGCTATTCTCCTGCCTCAGCCTCCCACACAGCTGGGACTACAGGCGCCCGCCACCACACCCGGCTACTTTTTTGTATTTTTTTAGTAGAGACGGGGTTTCACCGTGTTAGCCAGGATGGTCTGATCTCCTGACCTCGTGATCTGCCCGCCTCGGCCTCCCAAAGTGCTGGGATTACAGGCGTGAGCCACCGTGCCCAGCCTGTGACTTAATTTTTTTTTTTTTAATTTACTAAGTCTGAATTAAAGAAGTTGGGGCTTCTAATTTTCTGTATCTATACCAGTCTCTAGTTGAAACTACACAAGGGAAATGATTATCTCTTCCTTTTGAAAATATTCAAGATACTTTAATATGTTGAAGATATTTGAGTATCTCCACCCTTCTAACTATGTCATTCTTCATTCCTTATGGCACATTCCTTGTTAATCAACTAGAGGGTCAGACTCCCAAGCCTAACTATTGATTTGTTTCACCTACATAATTTAAGATCATTTCCTCATATTAATCATCTTCAGGCATAAACATGACTCAATAACCATTTCATAAAATTATTTCTTTAGAAATGATTATCTTGTATAGTCTAAGCAACCTCAGAGCATATACCATTTCTTCACATTTTCCATCTCGTAAAACCTGCCTATTTTTTTCATATTCTTTTAAAGTGTAATGTCCATGGCACAACCATTCTCTCTCTGACCAGTGGCTACCAGAAATGTGGCAGAAAGAAAGATCATGATCCTTGTTAGACTTAAAGGTCAGGGAGGTAAACCTCCCAAACATCTATGTAACCCACACTAAAACCTATTCTATATGTGTAATCCAGGAAAATTTTTAAACATTTTCTAAACTTTTATTTTTGACCTGTTTCACTTCTTGGGATTGTAACTGTCTGACGTGTTCTTCCTGCCTGTCATACAGACCAAACCAATTCCCTGAGATCATGGTATATTGCAGTAAAGAAAGAGATGAATTAACACAAGGCCAGTCACGTGGAAGAACTGGAGTTATCACTCAACTCAGTCTCCCCAAGAACACAGGGGCTAGGGTTTTTATAGATCATTTGGTAGGAAGGGAGCTAGGGAATGGGTACTACTGATTGGTTGGGGATGGGGGTGTGGGAAATGTTCCTCATGTGCTGTGTCCACCTCTGGTTGGGGGCCACAGGACCAGTTGAGTCATGAGTCACAGGTCCAGGTAGAGTCAGTCAGTTGCCAAATGCAAAAATCTGAAAAACATCTCAGAAGACCAATCTTACATTCTACAATAGTGATGTTACCTATAGGAGCAATTAGGGAAGTCACAAATCTTGTGACCTCTGGCCACCTGACTCCTGAGCAGTAATGAATTATAAGAACTATGCCTATATTTTAGCAGAGTTCAGGTCCCTCTCCTAATCCTAATCTTTTGGCCTTTCATTAGCTTTCAGGCCCTGAGCAAGGAGGGAGCTAGTGTTAGGAAGAGACTGTTATTATCCTTGCTCCAAAGTTAAATTATAAACTAAATTCCTTTCATGGTTAGCTTGGCCTACACCCAGGAATGAGCAAAGCCGGCCCACCTGTGAGGCTGGAAGCAAGATGAAGTCAGTCACGTTAGATTTCTTTCACTCTCAGAATCTTTGCAAAGGTGGTTTCAGGATAGTGAGTGCATTTCTCTAACAAAACACCATTGATTTTCATGTTAGAAATAACACATAGCTAAAATTGGGAAAAAGAAGTAATAAATAATCAGAAGGCAGAGGTCCCTTCTTTTGGAAGGAGTTGGGCTGATTAATCATGCAGTCATACCTCCTTGAGTGGGTGTGGCCAATAAGCTAAGTCATTGTGGCTATGTGAGGGGGGCCGATTATTCCTTATCTGGAGCTCAAGCTTTCCTCACAGAAAGAGAAGGGCATAAAGGGCCTCATGGCAAAGAAGAAGGAAGTCATGTGGGAAACACAGACTATGAGTGGAGAGTATCGTAGTGGTCATCAAGTAAGAAGAGCCGTTTATCCTGGAGCTAAAAAAGACCTGCAGAGATAGAATAGTGTAGAACAAGATGGCCTGCTCCATGGGAGAGCCACAATCACACCAGGACTAGACAGTAGCAGGCTGATGTATATCTCAAACACTGGAGACAATTCAGAAACTGCATAAACAGTCTGAAGACTTACTAAGAAACTAAAATGAGGCTGGGCGCGGTGGCTCAGGCCTGTAATCCCTGCATTTAGGGAGGCCTAGGCGGGTGAACCACCTGAAGTCCGGAGTTGGAGACCAGCCTGGCCTACATGATAAAACCCCATCTCTACTAAAAATACAAAAAATTAGCCAGGCATGGTGGCGGGCACATGTAATCCCAGCTCCTCAGGAGGCTGAGGCAGGAGAATCACATGAACCAGGGAGGCGGGGTTGCAGTGAGCCGAGATCGTGCCACTGCATTCCAGCCTGGACAACAAAAGCAAAATTCCCTCTCAAACAAAAAAAAAAAAAAGAAAGAAAGAAAGAAAAAAGAAACTAAAATAAGACAGAAATAGAAGGAATTCACACACAGAAATCATCTCACCTTCTTTAAAATGCTCCTCAAGGAGGCCTACTTTAACGATCCTAGTAAAGATGGTATGACTCGTATGACCCCCACCCCCACATTCCCAATCTTTCTTATCCTGCTTAATTTTTTTGTATACTTATCGTTTATTATAATTAATTAAATAATTAAGTTCCTTGTTTATTGTCTCTCTCCCTCCATGAAGTCGGGGATTTTTGTCCTGTCTTCACCAATGGATACATAACAAATCTAAACTGTCCCCGGAACAAAGAGAGTCTCAATAAATACTTATCAAATGAATGAGTGAGCTAAACACTACTAAGAGTGTTACCACAAGGGGAAATTTCTGCTCTAATTAATTCTCTACCAAGTTAAACAGTGCATCTTTAACTTGTCCTAAACTTACTCCAGGTTTCAAGGCTGCTCCTTGTACTAATATACCAACTGTCTCAGTCTGTTGGTATATATACTTGGGCAGTTATAACAGAAACTCCATAGACTGGGTGGATTCAATAAGCATTTAAGCTGGGTGCAGTGGTACTCACCTATAGTCCCAGCTACTCGGGAGGCTGAGGCAGGAGTACTGCTTGAGCCCATGAGGTTAAGGCCAGCCTGGGCAATATGGCAAGGTCCCGTCCCTAAAAAACATTATTTCATTTCTAAAAACCAAGCATTTATTTCTCATAGTTCTGGTGGGTAGAGCGTCCAAGATCAAGGCAACTGCAAATTCAGTGTGTGGTGGGACTCACTTTCTAGTTAATAGACTTCAATCTTTTCTTTGTGTCCTCACCTCAGAGAAAAGGAGTGAGGGAGCTCTTGCGGGTCTCTTTTCTAAGGGAACTAGTCCCATTCACAAGGGCTCTTTGAGAAGTAATTAGATCCTATAAATTTTCAACATATAAATTTGGAAGGATTCAAACATTCAGTCCATTGTACAAACACTGAATTTGATAAGCACATCTGCTTAAATGATATCACACGTGTTGATTTCATGTGCTTTTCCACCTTTGTTTCTAAATTCCGTTAACCCATCTCTGAATTCATTCAACCAAGACTCTCTCCCAAACAACTCTAGTCCAAAATAATGTCTCTCTTTGAAACTCACATTTCCTAGACTATACTATTTTAAAAATAAACTGGGAGGAGCCAAGATGGCCGAATAGGAACAGCTCCGGTCTACAGCTCCCAGCGTGAGCGATGCAGAAGACAGGTGATTTCTGCATTTCCATCTGAGGTACCAGGTTCATCCCACTAGGGAGTGCCAGACAGTGGGCGCAGGTCAGTGGGTGCACGCACCATGCACGAGCCGAAGCAGGGCGAGGCATTGCCTCACTCGGGAAGTGCAAGGGGTCAGGGAGTTACCTTTCCGAGTCAAAGAAAGGGGAGACGGATGGCACCTGGAAAATCGAGTCACTCCCACCCGAATACTGCGCTTTTCCGATGGGCTTAAAAAACGGCGCACCACGAGATTATATCCCACACCTGGCTCGGAGGGTCCTACGCCCACGGAGTCTCGCTGATTGCTAGCACAGCAGTCTGAGATCAAACTGCAAGGTGGCAGCAAGGCTGGGGGAGGGGCGCCCGCCATTGCCCAGGCTTGCTTAGGTAAACAAAGCAGCCAGGAAGCTCGAACTGGGTGGAGACCACCACAGCTCAAGGAGGCCTGCATGCCTCTGTAGGCTCCACTTCTGGGGGCAGGGCACAGACAAACAAAAAGACAGCAGTAACCTCTGCAGACTTAAATGTCCCTGTCTGACAGTTTTGAAGAGAGCAGTGGTTCTCCCAGTACGCAGCTGGAGATCTGAGAAGGGGCAGACTGCCTCCTCAAGTGGGTGCCTGACCCCTGACCCCCGAGCAGCCTAACTGGGAGGCACCCCCCAAGAGGGGCACACTGACACCTCACACTGCAGGGTACTCCAACAGACCTGCAGCTGAGCGTCCTGTCTGTTAGAAGGAAAACTAACAAACAGAAAGGACATCCACACCAAAAACCCATCTGTACATCACCATCATCAAAGACCAAAAGTAGAGAAAACCACAAAGGTGGGGAAAAAACAGAACAGAAAAACTGGAAACTCTAAAAAGCAGAGCGCCTCTCCTCCTCCAAAGGAACGCAGTTCCTCACCAGCAATGGAACAAAGCTGGACAGAGAATGACTTTGACGAGCTGAGAGAAGAAGGCTTCAGACGATCAAATTACTCTGAGCTACAGGAGGACATTCAAACCAAAGGCAAAGAAGTTGAAAATCTTGAAAAAAATTTAGAAGAATGTATAACTAGAATAACCAATACAGAGAAGTGCTTAAAGGAGCTGATGGAGCTGAAAACCAAGGCTCAAGAACTACGTGAAGAATGCAGAAGCCTCAGGAGCTGATGCGATCAACTGGAAGAAAGGGTATCAGCAATGGAAGATGAAATGAATGAAATGAAGCGAGAAGGGAAGTTTAGAGAAAAAAGAATAAAAAGAAATGAGCAAAGCCTCCAAGAAATATGGGACTATGTGAAAAGACCAAATCTATGTCTGATTGGTGTACCTGAAAGTGATGGGGAGAATGGAACCAAGTTGGAAGACACTCTGCAGGAGAACTTCCCCAATCTAGCAAGGCAGGCCAACGTTCAGATTCAGGAAATACAGAGAACACCACAAAGATACACCTCGAGAAGAGCAACTCCAAGACACATAATTGTCAGATTCACCAAAGTTGAAATGAAGGAAAAAATGTTAAGGGCAGCCAGAGAGAAAGGTCGGGTTACCCTCAAAGGGAAGCCCATCAGACTAACAGCAGATCTCTCGGCAGAAACCCTACAAGCCAGAAGAGAGTGGGGGCCAATATTCAACATTCTTAAAGAAAAGAATTTTCAACCCAGAATTGCATATCCAGCCAAACTAAGCTTCATAAGTGAAGGAGAAATAAAATACTTTACAGACAAGCAAATGCTGAGAGATTTTGGCACCACCAGGCCTGCCTTAAAAGAGCTCCTGAAGGAAGCGCTAAACATGGAAAGGAACAACCGGTACCAGCCACTGCAAAATCATGCCAAAATGTAAAGACCATCAAGACTAGGAAGAAACTGCATCAACTAACGAGCAAAATAACCAGCTAACATCATAATGACAGGATCAAATTCACACATAACAATATTAACTTTAAATGTAAATGGACTAAATGCTCCAATTAAAAGACACAGACTGGCAAATTGGATAAAGAGTCAAGACCCATCAGTGTGCTGTATTCAGGAAACCCATCTCACATGCAGAGACACACATAGGCTCAAAATAAAAGGATGGAGGAAGATCTACCAAGCAAATGGAAAACAAAAAAAGGCAGGGGTTGCAATCCTTGTCTCTGATGAAACAGACTTTAAACCAACAAAGATCAAAAGTGACAAAGAAGGCCATTACATAATGGTAAAGGGATCAATTCAACAAGAAGAGCTAACTATCCTAAATATATATGCACCCAACACAGGAGCACCCAGATTCATAAAGCAAGTCCTGAGTGACCTACAAAGAGACTTAGACTCCCACACATTAATTATGGGAGACTTTAACACCCCACTGTCAACATTAGACAGATCAACGAGACAGAAAGTCAACAAGGATACCCAGGAATTAAACTCAGCTCTGCACCAAGCAGACCTAATAGACATCTACAGAACTCTCCACCCCAAATCAACAGAATATACATTTTTTTCAGCACCACACCACACCTATTCCAAAATTGACCACATACTTGGAAGTAAAGCTCTCCTCAGCAAATGTAAAAGAACAGAGATTATAACAAACTATCTCTCAGACCACAGTGCAATCAAACTAGAACTCAGGATTAAGAATCTCACTCAAAACCACTCAACTACATGGAAACTGAAAAACCTGCTCCTGAATGACTACTGGGTACATAACGAAATGAAGGCAGAAATAAAGATGTTCTTTGAAACCAATGAGAACAAAGACACAACATACCAGAATCTCTGGGACACATTCAAAGCAGTGTGTAGAGGGAAATTTATAGCACTAAATGCCCACAAGAGAAAGCAGGAAAGATCCAAAATTGACACCCTAACATCACAATTAAAAGAACTAGAAAAGCAAGAGCAAACACATTCAAAAGCTGGCAGAAGGCAAGAAATAACTAAAATCAGAGCAGAACTGAAGGAAATAGAGACACAAAAAAACCTTCAAAAAATTAATGAATCCAGGAGCTGGTTTTTTGAAAGGATCAACAAAATAGATAGACTGCTAGCAAGACTAATAAAGAAAAAAAGAGAGAATAATCAAATAGACGCGATAAAAAATGATAAAGGGGATATCACCACCGATCCCACAGAAATTCAAACTACCATCAGAGAATACTACAAACACCTCTATGCAAATAAACTAGAAAATCTAGAAGAAATGGATAAATTCCTCGACACATACACCCTCCCAAGACTAAACCAGGAAGAAGTTGAATCTCTGAATAGACCAATAACAGGAGCTGAAATTGTGGCAATAATCAATAGCTTACCAACCAAAAAGAGTCCGGGACCAGACGGATTCACAGCCGAATTCTACCAGAGGTACAAGGAAGAGCTGGTACCATTCCTTCTGAAACTATTCCAATCAATAGAAAAAGAGGGAATCCTCCCTAACTCATTTTATGAGGCCAGCATCATTGTGATACCAAAGCCGGGCAGAGTCACAACCAAAAAAGAGAATTTTAGACCAATATCCTTGATGAACATTGATGCAAAAATCCTCAATAAAATACTGGCAAAACGAATCCAGCAGTACATCAAAAAGCTTATCCACCATGATCAAGTGGGCTTCATCCCTGGGATGCAAGGCTGGTTCAATATACGCAAATCAATAAATGTAATCCAGCATATAAACAGAGCCAAAGACAAAAACCACATGATTATCTCAATAGATGCAGAAAAGGCCTTTGACAAAATTCAACAACCCTTCATGCTAAAAACTCTCAATAAATTAGGTATTGATGGGACGTATTTCAAAATAATAAGAGCTATCTATGACAAACCCACAGCCAATATCATACTGAATGGGCAAAAACTGGAAGCATTCCCTGTGAAAACTGGCACAAGACAGGGATGCCCTCTCTCACCACTCCTATTCAACATAGTGTTGGAAGTTCTGGCCAGGGCAATGAGGCAGGAGAAGGAAATAAAGGGTAGTCAATTAGGAAAAGAGGAAGTCAAATTGTCCCTGTTTGCAGATGACATGATTGTATATCTAGAAAACCCCATTGTCTCAGCCCAAAATCTCCTTAAGCTGATAAGCAGCTTCAGCAAAGTCTCAGGATACAAAATCAATGTACAAAAATCACAAGCATTCTTATACACCACCAACAGACAAACAGAGAGCCAAATCATGGTGAACTCCCATTCACAATTGCTTCAAAGAGAATAAAATACCTGGGAATCCAACTTACAAGGGATGTGAAGGACCTCTTCAAGGAGAACTACAAACCACTGCTCAAGGAAATAAAAGAGGATACAAACAAATGGAAGAACATTCCATGCTCATGGGTAGGAAGAATCAATATCGTGAAAATGGCCATACTGCCCAAGGTAATTTACAGATTCAATGCCATCCCCATCAAGCTACCAATGCCTTTCTTCACAGAATTGGAAAAAACTACTTTAAAGTTCATACGGAACCAAAAAAGAGCCCGCATCGCCAAGTCAATCCTAAGGCAAAAGAACAAAGCTGGAGGCATCACACTACCTGACTTCAAACTATACTACAAGGCTACAGTAACCAAAACAGCATGGTACTGATACCAAAACAGAGATATAGATCAATGGAACAGAACAGAGCTCTCAGAAATAACGCCACATATCTACAACTATCTGATCTTTGACAAACCTGAGAAAAACAAGCAATGGGGAAAGGATTCCCTATTTAATAAATGGTGCTGGGAAAACTGGCTAGCCATATGTAGAAAGCTGAAACTGGATCCCTTCCTCACACCTTTTACAAAAATCAATTCAAGATGGATTAAAGACTTAAACGTTAGACCTAAAACCATAAAAACCCAAGAAGAAAACCTAGGCATTACCATTCAGGACATAGGCATGGGCAAGGACTTCATGTCTAAAACACCAAAAGCAATGGCAACAAAAGACAAAATTGACAAATGGGATCTAATTAAACTAAAGAGCTTCTGCACAGCAAAAGAAACTACCATCAGAGTGAACAGGCAACCTACAAAATGGGAGAAAATTTTCACAACCTACTCATCTGACAAAGGGCTAATATCCAGAATCTACAATGAACTCAAACAAATTTACAAGAAAAAAAACAACTCCATCAAAAAGTGGGTGAAGGACATGAACAGACACTTCTCAAAAGAAGACATTTATGCAGCCAAAAAACACATGAAAAAATGCTCATCATCACTGGCCATCAGAGAAATGCAAATCAAAACCACAATGAGATACCATCTCACACCAGTTAGAATGGCAATCATTAAAAAGTCAGGAAACAACAGGTGCTGGAGAGGATGTGGAGAAATAGGAACACTTTTACACTGTTGGTGGGACTGTAAACTAGTTCAACCATTGTGGAAGTCAGTGTGGCGATTCCTCAGGGATCTAGAACTAGAAATACCAATTGACCCAGCCATCCCATTACTGGGTATATACCCAAAGGACTATAAATCATGCTGATATAAAGACACATGCACACGTATGTTTATTGCGGCATTATTCACAATAGCAAAGACTTGGAACCAACCCAAATGTCCAACAATGATAGACTGGATTAAGAAAATGTGGCACATATACACCATGGAATACTATGCAGCCATAAAAAATGATGAGTTCCTGTCCTTTGTAGGGACATGGATGAAATTGGAAATCATCATTCTCAGTAAACTATCGCAAGAACAAAAAACCAAACACCGCATATTCTCACTCATAGGTGGGAATCGAACAATGAGATCACACGGACACAGGAAGGGGAACATCACACTCTGGGGACTGTGGTGGGGTGGGGGGAGGGGGGAGGGGGGAGGGATAGCATTGGGAGATATACCTAATGCTAGATGACGAGTTAGTGGTTGCAGCACACCAGCATGGCACATGTATACATATGTAACTAATCTGCACAATGTGCACATGTACCCTAAAACTTAAAGTATAATAATAAAAGAAAAAAAAAACTTAAAAAAATAAAAAAAATAAACTAATTTATTTTAAGAGTAATATCTCACCGTTATTAAAAATAAGAAATAAGGGAAAATATAAATGAATGTAAAAATTACCTGCAATAATCTCTACCTAGTATTATTCTTCAGCTTCTTTGCATATTATTTTATATTTGCATGTACACTTTGAGATTATATTGATTGTTCAATATTGAATCCTGCTTTTTTTCACCAAATGACAAACATTTCACCCATCATGATAACAGTATATATCCACTTGACATTTCATGTTTTTTTTGTTGCCTGTTAACTGTATTGCATTCATTTCCTTGCTTATTTACTCTTAAAATATTCTTAGCCACTTACAGTGTACCATACATTGTGCTTATGTGTGTTTTCTTTCCCATATTAAATTACCTTCTGATGAGGAGACATTTTTTCAAAAATATATTCTATATCAGTTTTTACTTTCTCTAGGGAGAGAAATTAATTTAAAAAAAAAAACTCCCCAAATCTCTGAATATAATCAAATGAGAAATGTTCAGTAATCAACTGAGCATGTTAAACAGTTGAGAAATGAATTTATGAAAATTTCAATTATCCTCATCTTTTTGGAAATACTCTTTTATATCAAAGTACACTTGAAGTTGTGTACACTAACTACTGATCACCTTTTACTAGGTATAAAGTCCTTAAAAATTTTGTTTCAACTTTCCCTTTTAAGATTGGAATTTTGACCACAGTGTTCCATGGGAACAAAGTGAATCATCTGTGGCAAAATATGCTAGTCAAGAAGTGAGTTAGAATCTGTGCCAAGCGTTAAGACCTTGTGCACCCAGGTTCTGGGGCAGAGTGAAGAGGCAGGCTCCAAAGACATAGCTGTGTGTTGGACATGAGAGTGTTTGGAGGAATACAGGTAACAGGTGATGCTGGGAAGTCTTGTGAAATGGAAGGAGAACGAAGATGAGGAATCTGGTGGCAGTAATAACCGGGGAACAGATGAGCTGGAGGGCCTCATCAGGAGGGGTGTCCCTTGGTGGAAGGACACCATTCCTGGCCTTAAAAGGAGAGGCTCCAGCACGGCTGGGGAAGCACGTGGATACCTTGTAATAAATCCAGTATCGTAGCTCATTCTTGATTGTAATTAAAAGAGGAGGACATGCTTTCTGAAGCTGACTCCCTCCAAGATGACCAGTTCCTATTTCTGTCCCCTGCTACAACTGTGGTTTAGAACAAGAGACTCAAAAAAATTTCTTCTGTTATGAGTGACCTGTACGTTTTCTAGAATGGAATGAGGCTCTTTATTTAGTAGCTCAACTCTGAGAACACTTTTTCTTTGGACAAAATTAAAAAAGGAAAAGGTCAAGTTAATCATTAATCTCTCTCTTATCTACTGATGTCTCCATTTACGCCATATTTTCTATGTCCTACATAGCAGTCATCACAGAGGGCAATAAACACTTCTAATGACCTTGTAATTTATATGGAATGCTAGCATCATGATTATCAGCCTGTAAATTCTGGGTAATTCAATTGTGGACCATGCTGTTAATTAAATGAAAACATCCTGTTATTTTAGGGACCTTCCTTGACAAAGTACTATACAGCTGAAGAACATCTCGAATACAATTTTGGTTGGAAAGGAGCCAATTGATTTCAACAGAATCAGATCTGAGCTTCATAAAGTCTTTGAAGTGACTTCACAGAGACGCAGACATGTGCACTTGAAGATGCTGCCCCTTCCCCGGTACCTAGCGAAGCTCCTCCCTCTTTGTGTGCGTCACTGTGAAACCCCCACCCTTCTGCCTTGTGCTAAACGTACACTGTATCTAGTCAGGGGAAAAGACTGCATTTAGGAGATAGAAAATAGTTTGGATTACTTAAAGGAATAAGGTGTTGCCTGGAATTTCTGGTTTGTAAGGTGGTTATTGTTCTTTTTTAAAATATTTGTAATATGGAATGGGCTCAGTAAGGAGAGCTTGGAAAATGCAGAAAGTTATGAAAAATAAGTCACTTATAATTATGCTACCTACTGATAACCACTCCTAATATTTTGATTCATTTTCTGCCTATCTTCTTTCACATATGTGTTTTTTTACATATGTACTTTTCCCCCTTAGTTTCCTTTTATTTTATAGAGCAGAACCCTAGTCTTTTAAACAGTTTAGAGTGAAATATATGCTATATCAGTTTTTACTTTCTCTAGGGAGAAAAATTAATTTACTAGAAAGGCATGAAATGATCATGGGAAGAGCGGTTAAGACTACTCAAGAGAAATATTTGGAAAATAAGCTTTCAATATTTTCTTTCTTTCTTTCTGTTTGAGACGGATTCTTGCTCTGTCGCCCAGGGTGGAGTGCAGTGGCATGATCTCGGCAACCTCCACCTCCCAGGTTCAGGTGATTCTCCTGCCTCAGCCTCCCGAGTAGCTGGAACTACAGGCACCCGCCACCATGCCCGGCTAACTTTTTGCATTTTTAGTAGAGATGGGGTTTCACCATATTAGCCAGTATGGTCTCAATCTCCTGACCTCATGATCCGCCCGCGTCAGCCTCCCAAAGTGCTGGGATTACAGGCGTGAGCCACCGTGCCTGGCCAGCTTTGGATATTTTCTAAGCTTTATTTCAAAAGCTCTCTGTGCTATGTTCTCTATAAAAAACGTAATGAAATTTGAAATGATTTTTATTATAAAAGTAAGTAGCTTTTTATGAATTCAGAATATACGAACTTTTAAAAGCACTTTTAAAATATTTATCAAAATAATAAACATGTTCTGACATTTTTAAAATAAGTGACCTTGTGTTCTTTAACCAGTCTACATCTTTAGAGATCAAAAATTTATGTTATTATGGGCTATGCGAACGACCTCTAAAAAACATCAGAATATTTCTGGCTATTTAATAAAAGCTTTATATATGACTACTGCTCATTTCTGTGTAATTCTGTTTAATAGTTGCTTTAAAGGTGAATTCGGCTACATTTACTTTGAGAACGATATAAAGAGATAGACATGAACTTGAATTTCAGTTTAAAATCATGCAAGATAGGAAAAAAAAAACCATAAGAAAAATCAACTGATAAACTGCAAGAAAAAAAACATGCAACTTATACCACAAAGTGTAATTGCTTTATTATTTAGAGAGTACTTAAAAATTCAAAGACCAAACTTCTCTCCACCCCACAAAAATAGATAAAGGACATACAGGTAGGTCACCAAGAAAGGAGGGCAAGTAGCCAGTGAATATATATAGAGATACTCGATAGGACTTTTGCTTAGCTGGATCTTTAGCAAATCTCTTTTATTTCTTGGGATTTTGAAGAAGTAACTTTTAAAAGAGGACTTAAAACTAAATGCTTGGGAATTGGCCTTTTTTAGAATTAAAATTTCCCAACACAAGAAAAAAAATCCTGGGTTCTTTATTTTCCAGAATGGAGTAGGTCACTGAGCAATATGATTAATAAATATGCAATGCCTGTGACTTCTGTTTTGTTTTGTTTTGGAGACAGGGTCTTGCCCTGGGGCTGGAGTGCAGTGGTGCAATCTAGGCTCACTGCAACCTCACCTGTGACTTTTCAATTGCAAGAAAGCCAAAAGGTTTGTTTTCGATTACATCATTTATAATGGGAAATACTGTATATACTATGAGTAAAATACTATATTGCCTAACTTGTATTATTAAACAATTCTGCTGACCTTTGACCTTACATTTACATCTGAAAAGTAGTGTGATAAGAGTTATTAAGAAATTATTTTAGGCAGATAGAGACGAAAAGGGGTCCTTGGAACGTTTTTGTTTCTTTTAAAGCAGCTCCAGAAATGTTTCTTGTCTAGCAGGAAGGCCCTGGCTCTTAGAGCTGGGCCAGCAACCTTTAATAAGCAAATGCCAGCCATTAGAAACTGGGTCCACCCAACATGGTGATTTCCACCGTTTTCCTCTTGCCTTAGCCCTGACGTGTGCCTGACAACATGGCTGCCCCCACATATCTCACCAAGTGTAGAACATCTTGGTGTCCTGCATTTGCATATTAAAAGGCTAGGGTGGGAAGGCCAGTTTTTCAGTCTATGTGAATGACATCCCTGGTCAAACCAATCCCCTGAGCCCTATGCAAATCAGACACCGCCTCCTCTAGCCTCTACATATATTTGGCTATTTTCCATCCCATGTGGGGGTGTCCTCTCTTGGCTTTGGAGCCCCCCTCCCTCTGTCTCTGTAAAGGGGAGCTTCTTCCTTCTTTCTTGCCTATTAAACTCTCTGCTCCTTAAAACCACCCCATGTGTGTCCGTGTCATTTTTCCCAATTCAATATGACACGAAGAACCAACAGGTTCCTCTGTTACTGGGGGTCCTTGCTTCCAGAGCTCCCAAGATGGTGGTGAGCCACTTCCAAAATGGCGGCAAGCTTCGTGTTCACTGACCTGGGGTTCTTGGCCTCATGGATTCCAATGAATGGAATCTTTGGCCATGCGGGGAGTGTTATAGCTCTATTAGAAGCCGTGGGTCCTGGAAGAGAACTGTGGAACCCAGTGACTAGTATTCAGCTCGGTTAGGATGAACCCAGGCACTTAGCCGTGCAGGAACAATGGCAAGCCTTTAGCCCGATTGGAAGTGGCAGTAGGTGCCTCGCTGGATCAGGAGCACAGCGGACACCCTGCCGGATCCGGAGGAATGGAAGTCAGCGGTGGGTCTGCGACGGCGGCAAACAGCAGTGGTGGACGGTGAGCGAAAGCTCAGCTCGAGCCGTAACAAACACAGACCAGAAGAGTGCAGCGGCAAGATTTAATAGAGTGAAATAGAGTGAAAACAGAGCTCCCACACAAAGGGAGGGGACCCAAAGGGGGTTGTCGTTGCCGGCTTGAATGCCTGGGTTTATATCTGATCACTGTCCCTCCCGCTGTGCTCTCAGGCAACAGATGATTGGCTATTTCTTTACCTCCTGTTGTTGCCTAATTAGCATTTTAGTGAGCTCTCCTTACTATCTGATTGGTCAAGCGTGAGCTAAGTTCCAAGCCCGTGTTTAAAGGTGAAAGTGGTCACCTTCCCAGCTAGGCTTAGGGATTCTTAGTTGGCCTAGGAAATCCAGCTAGTCCTGTCTCTCACCTCCACTCCTCAGAGCTGTATCATTTTGGTGCATGGGCCAGCAAAAGAAATTCATTCATCAGACTGGTGAGTATGGAGTGGATCTCAACTTTAAATCTGTCCTTTAATCTCAAGGCTCTCTTCCAGCTACCCTGTCGCCAAACTTTCTCTATCTGCGGTCTCTTACCCTCTCTGTGTGTGTCTAATGTGCAGGAATCTTTACAGTTCAGGGAAACAGTTCTGTTAGAAAAGATCACGAATCATGGCAGGCAGTAATTCAATAAATGTCTCTTACTCTCTACGGTTTCTCTGGCAAGCACATGGTATTCCTAAGCCACCTAGTGGAAATAAAAATCCTCTTTATGAGACACATTGCTGGTTCTCTGTGGTAACTTGCAGCTTCGCAACTTTTTCATTTTGCACTTTTCTACTGATACTTCTGTGGACGGGAAAGCTCTGCTTTTAACAGTTAGGAGTAAGATGTCTTTTGTAGCCAAATTTTAGTCTCGATATTGTCGCACTGGCAGAAAAACGAACATTCAGTTCCTTCGTTTCTTTAAGGCATGTATTCTGTCTCCTATTAAGATGGTACTTAATTAGTGAGGGAATTTTAAGTCCAGAAGTTAACCGGAACCATTTTTCTATGGGTAAATGCTTTAGCACGGGCTATAATAGCAGGATATAGAGTTCAATCTAGCACACCCCCTCCCTTACAGGGACCTTGCCCAATTACGTGATTTTTCTTGAAATCCATTTAGGAAGGAACACAGGCCACACAAGTCTAGAACGTCAAAGGGAAATAAAAGGTAGAGGACTAAGACTGCTTGGGGACGGCGTGCCTAAGGTCCAAAAGTTTAGTTCCTCTAGTGCCATGGCTTGGGGGGTCACGCCTGCAGTCATGGGTGGCACATTTAAACGAGTGCTGGGAATCCAGGACCCCGGAGGGAATATAGTTGGGGGGACACCCTCTACTGTTTTTCTCTCCATCCTGGATCACATACCGAAAGGAAGGAGACTAAAAGGACGCTTTTATTCTCACTTCTCTTTCTAGTTGGGTAACAAATCATCTTTTAATATGCACTCCCCTGGAGTGTATTTTAAAGCACTGGGACTCTTTCAACCCAGAAACTTTGAAGTAAAAGTGGCCTATTTTCTTTTGCACAAGGGCATGGCCTTTTTACTTCCCCAAAATTAAAGAAACAAGTTCCAGGGGAACCATCTGAGGAGCCCCCTTATTTGGGGGCCCTTCAAGTTCCCTTCTCATTGCAGGGCCTCAGACAAGTAAAAGGAGTCTTAGGCTGATTTTCTGACAACACTGATAGGTAGATAGAAGCTTTCCAAAATTTAACTCAGGTATTTGACCTCTCATGGAGGAATGTTATCCTCCTCCTAAGCCAAACTCTAACTACAGCTAAAACAGGAAGCTCTGCAAGCAGAAGAGAATTTTGGAGATGAGCAATATGTCTCCTGTAGTAGGCCAAAAGGGAAAAGAGAAAACAGGGAAGGCAAAGAAATAGGGGAAACACCATTGGCAACCCTAATTGGAACTCCTTTCTAAAGTGTTTTTACTTCTTTTGTGGTTTAAAATGGATTCTCTCTCTTTTATAATGTTCTTCCAACCTAGGAAAGGTTAATTTTCCAAACCTTAAAATGCTTGGCTTAGAGTTGAGCTAGGGAGAAGGGAACCCAGAAGCCTGATATGTTAGCAAAAGGGTAAAAATTTCTTACTAGTCAGGCTTTTGGCTTCTCTCTCCCTGTGCAAACCAGTAAACGGGATAATAAGGATCATAGTTTATATTCTCTGTAAATTTATAATTAATGAAAAAGGATTTGTGAGGTTGGTCTTAAGCTGTAGACAATCTGATGTGCTTTGCATGTCTTTCTGTATGGTTCTGTCAAAGAAAGGGTACCCTTAGGTTAGGATGCAGGCCCAGGACCCCATAAGCCTGCTGTTCAACCCAGCCCAACAAAACTGTCAGTAACAAACTTGGCTACAGGCCTCCATCTTGTTTCATGTCCTTAGGAGCATAACCTATAACTGCATGGCAATACATTGTTTTAGTTTCTGCCATTTTACAATGGTGGCTGTCTTCTTGTGCTAAGTCAGTTCCTGGGTGAGGGCCACAAAGTCAGATAAGCCAGTTTGTCAATCTGGATGGTGCCAGCTAATCCATCATGAGCAGGGTTTACAAAATATCTTAAGCACTCATCTTGAGAGGGTCAAAATCTTGTAGCCTCCAGCTGCATGACCCCTAAGCCACGGTTTCTAATCTTATGGCTAGTTTCTTGGTCTGGTCCCCCGGCAAGAGGGAAGTATATCTTAACAAGGGGCGGTTATCATCTTTGTTTTAAACTATACACTGTAAACCAGGCTCCTCACAAAGTTGGTTCAGTCTATGACCAGGGATGGGCAAGGACAGCTTGGGGGCTGGGAAAAAAAATGGAGTTGCTTGGGTTGGATCTCTTTCACTGTCTCAGTCACAATTTTGCAATGACAGTTTCAAAAGCTGCCTATCTCCCCTTAAATAATACCTTGTACACTTGTGGTTAAATCATAACCTACTTAAGCCTTGTCGGTTTAACCTGTGAGGTGACTTTTTGTAAGGTTAAAAAGCCAAAAATCTTAACTGCTTGGTGTGGCTAAAGTCAAGTAACGAGGAATTTAAAAGAATTTTCTTAAAGAGTGCTCAGCTTAATTAAAAGTGGATATTCAAGTTATAGGTATATTTAAAAGTTTTTCTGGAAAAAGGCTCTTTTCTTCTGTCAGCTGAATTATTTTTCTCCATTTTTTGTCTTACCACTCTTAATGCATGCATGAGAGGCCCTAAGATAACTTCCGGTAGCATGGGACTCCTTGGGAAAACTTCTGATAGCATGAGATTCCTTGGGAAAAACCAAAGGCGCCACTTTGCAAAACAAAACAAAAAAAACCCTGTTTTCCTCACGAGACCCCAGGAGTTAAAAGAGTTAAAAGTTTTGGGGTATCAAAAATTACTTCCCATTATGAGAGAGCTTTGGTGTGTAGGAACTAGGTAGGAAATATACTTTAAGGGATGGCTAATAGTAGTTATAAATCAGAGAAGCATGCTCTTGGCCACCTGAAAGATATGGAAACATCCCCACCCCACCCCACCCCCAACTAAGAGATGAGACTCCCATGGGGGATGGGCTAATTACAAAATAAGCCGATTGGCTTTGGGGTGCCTTGCAATAAAATACATGATAGAAGCACTACACTGTCTTCTCCCATAGTATCTATATGGTCTTTTCATAAATTGAGCATTGAAATAGAAGTATAGCAAGGAGGTCTTAAAACACTAATCTGCCCTTTAGTAAAAGAGTTATAAAAGGTTTGTAAAGCTTTTACCTCATGGTCAAATTGGTTAAGATTAGATGGAATAATCTATAAGGTTTCATTTAAACAGATTGGGGTTAACATTAACAAACTAATGCAAGGGTAAAATTTGTCTTTGAACAGGATTTCCATGTCATAGTAAAGGCTAATGAAATGTTTTTGCCTTTTGAGTCATCATTTTGGCAAAATAATTTATGGCAATCTGGAATTCTATTTCATAACATCAAGTGTTCAAAACCTCTAACATTTAACAGTCATCTCAAAATCAAACTTCAAGTTTCAAAATTTTCCTTCCTGAGGGCTGGCTTTTTGGATCGTTCAGAGGGCCCCTGAAACATTCAGAAAAGAGGTAAACAGGATTATTTGACAAGTTTAGTCACATGAGATTGCCAAAATGATGTCCAATCTTCTTTTAAGCATATTTTGATGAATAATATATGTTCCAAAATTATATAGGATTTCCAAAATTCTAATGTCTAAGTATATGCTATCAGTCATAATTAAGGGTAAAATTATTGGTAGCCATGGAGATAAATAAACTTCTTTTTCAGTCGTGTTTTTAACTGTAACTATCATGGAAATTTTGCCATTCACAGACAATTGTTGTCTTGCTTTATTCCTTCTCAAAAAACGGTTCATAACCAAGCTATATTAAGGACTTTAACAGGTGTTCTCAAATGCAGGTTTCTAATAGCTTTTAATAGCTTTGAACACTGTAACACTGGAATAGAGAAAGGACGTACGGGACTCATAAAAAACTGACATATTCGCAGATATCAAGCAAAACAAGAGTTAACTAAAGGGACTGTATTCAGAAAGTTAAAGCAAAATTTTTAACTTTTGCTTGGAATATTGCTGATCCTTGTTTTGTTTTTCAGAGTCAAGGAAACTTATTTTAAGCTATTTATGGCCTTTAATAATTGAGTAAGTTTTACTACTGTGAACAAAATTTGGAGCATGTTTATTTTTCTCTGCCTGGTTCCTCCGGAATTTGGAGACTATCTGTCTGTGAGTACTCTTAACTTATGGCAATACAGTTGTTTGCATCAGTGCAATAAGAATCCTTTTTGTTTGTTTTTTGTTTTTTGGCAACAGGACACAATTGGGAAAACTGGTTATTTTACCAAGGCTTTGACTGAAAGGATGTGTTCCCCTTTAAGGAATCAAGCTTGACATGCAGAGCCAATGAAAGGCCCTTGGGGAGAACTGGCCTCATACCTTGTCTACACACAGTCCCTGCACATGGTTCCTAACCTGTGGTCAGTAAAGAATGTCACTTTCTAACAGGTCTGGGAGCTCTGAGTTTATCTTGGGATCTCAAGAGGTGAGGATCACCCAACTCACAGGTATTTGTGGATACAAACCCATGGTGGACTTGGCTCTGAAAGTCTTATCTGGAAGTCCTTATGGAACAGAGTTTCATCAAAACCAATCCAAAAGGCCTATGTAGAAATAACCATTCTTGCTGCACTTTATGCAAATAATCAGGCCAAGTATAAGACTAAAGTTTATTCTACGAACAACACACACGGTCCTAACATAATTTGTTTTTACCAAAAATGAGGACTGGAGAGAGAAATTGTGCTCCAAAGCTTATCATACATTTGTCATTAAATCCTAGTTTCATTAATTGTTTTTAAGTTTTTTGCCTACATTTTAAACTAACCCTGCTTATTCCTGTAAATCAAGTGATCTCCTGCAGATTGGAAGAAACAAAAAAGGATGGGTAATGTAAAAATCTGGATCAATATGCCAGTTCTGGGCAATTATCCTGCAAATTCTGCCAGGTAATGAAAGTGAGTAGGGTGCCCATAAACTGGAGGTTTCCTTTTTTGGGGAAATAAAACCAATGAACTTCATAAATCCCAAAGGGAAATTGTGTATCTTAGAAAGTAAAATTTTAGATGGAAATTATCTACTACCCCACACTTGTGGGAATTGCTATACTCACTCTACTGTTTGTGATAGGGTTATACATGGTAGCACCTTCTAACTGAAATATTGGACAGAAAGTTTCCATTGCTGTATATGTTGCTTAATTATTATCCTTATAGGAGGGATAATAGTTACTGACAAAAAGGAAGCATCAAAGTTTTACTGAGTCTGCTAGGACTTTTTATTGGGATTAGTGATGCACTTTTAAATAAAACATGCTGCTTCTGGATTAACACCTCTACTAAAGTACAGGAAAATCTACAGTTACTTAAAGGTCAAATCAAAATCATTAACAAGCTCAGGAAAAATGCAGGCTTTAGCCCCGGGTGGCTACAGTCCCTCTTTAATGAATTCCAGTCTTCTTTATGGAATTGGTTAAACCCTTTATTAAGCCCTCTCTTGCTTATATGTCTTGTATTAATACTTGAACCCTGTATACTCAATACTGTAACTCAAATTGTTTGTTCTCCTCTAGAAGCAACCAAATTCCAAATGGGTGTTATAAACTGGATCACGCATGGACACGCCCTATTTCCAAGAACCCTTAGACAGACCGTAGGAAGAGCCCTAGCTGCTGTTCCCCATTCAACGTCCATTTTCAGCAGGAAGTAGCCAGAAAAAGTCGTCACCCAATAACCCCCTAACAGCAATTAGGTTGTCTCCATGGGGGGCTGGGGGGAATGTGATAGGAGTTATTAAGAAATTATTTTAGGCAGATAGAGAGGAAAAGCGGTCCTTGGAAAGTTTTCATTTCTTTTAAAGCAGCTCCAGAAAAGTTTCTTGTCAAGAAGGAAAGCCCAGGCTCTTAGAGCCAGGCAGGCAACCTTAGGTATGCAGATACCGGCCATTAGAAATTGGGTCCACCCAACATGATGATTCCCATGGTTGTCCTCTTGCCCTTGCGCTGACATGTGCCTGGCAACATGGCCCCACCTATCCCCACACGGGTAGAGCATCATGGTGCCCTGCATTTGCATATTAATAGACTAGGGTGGCAAGGCCAGTTTTTTCCCGGGCTATGTGAATGACATGCCTACTGAAACCAATCCGCTGAGCCCTATGCAAATCAGGCACCGCCTCCTCCAGCCTATGTATACCTGGCTGGTTTCTGCCCCACTTGAGGTCTCCACTCTCAGCTTTGGAGCCCCCCTCTCTGTCTCTGTACAGGGGAGCTTCTTCCTTCTTTCTTCTCCCTTCTTTTTTGCCTACTAAACTCTCCACTCCTTAAAACCACTCCACGTGTGCCCATCTCGTTTTTTTCCAATTCAATGCGAGATGAAGAACCTGGTGTTCCTTCACACATCGGAGCCCTATCAGCAGGGGCTGGACACCAATTGCTCTCTGAAGCTATTCCTAGTCCTAACATTCTTTGTTTTGTTTGCTGTTTTGGCACACTAAGTGTGTAAAGTTTATGAGGCTTAAATGAAATTTTCTGTCTCTACCATTACAATGAGAAAGGAGTAAAATATTTTTATTTTGCAAATCTACTTATGGAATATAGTTTCTAATATACTTACGTTTTAAAAGCCTTCAAAAGCCAAGAGGAAACAAAATACTATCCATTCCTTCTGAGAAATGCACTTCTTTCTGTACCTGATTGTTCTCCTAATCCCTGTGTTGATATGTAATGCCACAAAAATGCTCTTGATAGTAACAGGAAAGAGGATCAGACACAGCTAACCATAAAGGTCAGTTGGCTGGCAGGTGCTTAGTAGATGCAAATAGAGGCCCATTCATGCTACTACACCTGCTCCTGAAAAGCATAATGCAAATACAGTATACTAATTTAGGAGGCAAAGAACCATCTAACATCAAACTTTAAAAGAGTTGGCCACAGTTTAATGACATCCCTGCACACCAGCCTCCACCCACACTGCCCTTCATAAGCCCCTAAAAGGAGATTCCATAGTTCTAAACCTGGTCTACAAACACACACATTCTCATTCTCTCCTTTTCTTCTCTTTGGCAGTTTGGCAAAATCTTTAGGGGGAGTTGGAGGAAACATTAGTGTTTAATCTCCTAAATCCACTTCATTCAGAGCTTTGGCTTCAAGTTCTACCCCTGTTAAGGCCTCAGGAAGTTCACTGTCGACACCCTCCCTTTGAACTCAGTCACTAAAATGATCTCAAGGCTAAGGGATAGACCACAGCTCCACTTCACAAGTAAGCTTGCAACACCTGATTTAGGAAAGTTTGCTGTGCAGACAGTTGTAGCTCATCCCTTTTACAGACCGATCTTGATTTGTTTCCTAGGGTTAAAATTATTTAAATCAAAATCTCTCAGAACTTTGTGGGCATTTGGTAAATTCATGCTGGGGGAGAACTGGCAGAGACATGTTAAATGCACTTGACCACAAGAACCATTTATTTCATCCAATATTTACCAGTTATTCATTGTACACCTACTATAGATTTTGGCACTGTAGATATGAGAAAATGCTATCCCTGACTCACGAAACTTATCCAAAAAGTAGAGAACAAGGCTCAGCCATTCAAATGAAGCCTCTGTTGAATCAAATAAAAATAAGTTTTAAATATTTAATGTGAAAGTCTTCGAGTATGTTAAGAATGGCTTGATTAACTCAGGGATAGAAATTTTACTGATTGAAAGAAAATTTCAACAAAATACCAATCTTTGAATCTAATTTGACACCCGAAACTAGGCGATCAAACATTAGCACTATTTTTTCTTCTATAGTTTATAATAAAATTTCTCATGAGAAAAAAAGACATTTTTCTTCCAAGCCTGAAAATGGATGGAGAATTTTTAATATTTATTGTTGCTGAGAACAGTAAATAGACTATCCACTTTCACAAATGAAGGCTGGCTTTGAGCCACAGAACATATCTGTTATATCACTCTTTGACACCATATATTAACAGAAATAATAATTTTCCCACATTGAGTTTCCTATTTACCATCTCTTTAATTATACCCGCTTTAATTGCTGTCATGGAGTGTTGAATTTTATAATCCAAGATACTAAGATGTTTATCTGATATACCACCTCCACACTTAATGTCTTATAATCTCTGCCAAGAATTTAAAAATTTTTGTTGGTCGGACAGGAAGAGGAAATTCCATGGTTTGGTGAACCCAGAAATTCTTCAGTACATCTCGGTTATAAAACTGTGTTAAATACACTTAAACTCTATAATTCTATAAGACCCATTTTAGGTTTATACACTGAGCATCCAGTTCCTCACCATCCTCTCATAGGTTAACCCTGTGTAATACAAGTTCTGCTCCCATAATTCTATGAACAAAACAGCCCTTGATATATAGGCTTGATTTTTTAAATACATTTTCTTTACTTTATTCTAAATGTAACATAAGGTCAACATAGAAAACTGAAAAGCATAAGGAAAGTGAAATATCTGTAATCTTATCAACCATTGTTAATTTTGCTGTATTCCTAGTTTCTTTTTATACATATCAATATAGTACTTTTGTTTTAATAAAAGGACTGCCAAAAGGCACATGCCAATTTGGACTCTGCTTTTTCTACTTACAGTGATATCATAGTTTCTCATATTTGGTATTCTTTTGCAATATTTGCTGCATAGAATTCCATCACACAAAGGTAACTGCCAGAAATTCCTTATTACTTTTGCTAGACATTTAGGGTTTATATTTTTTCAAAAATTAATCACATCAGAGTTTTGATCACATCAGAGCTTTGATCACATCAGAGCTTTGATCACAGCTCTGATGATTTCTCTGGGAACTGAGAGCCTAACACAAGTCATGTCCACTTCAAGACTTTTAACATACTGAAAAGTTATGTTACAGAGTGCTGGTCCCCCTGCAACACGTTCACTCACATTGGCTGACGTTTTAATTCTTTGCCAATCTGAGGGGAAGAAATGTCAACTCTTTGTTTGCTCTTTTAATGTCAGTCATGTCCTTTTCCTTTTACCGGTCATTCCGGTTTACTCACAATCCTACAAATCAATCCTGCTCATTCTTAATTTTCCAGTATTGTTCCTCAGATTGTTTCACCAGAAAAGTTCTCCCTCTTATCCACTCTTCACCTAACAATTTCTACCCATCCGAATCCTCCTGCATTTATTGCTTCCAGGAATTTGGCACTTAGGATACCCTTGTCCTTACATTGTTCATGCATGTATATTTCGTCTTCAATAAAAAATTTAGTTGCTCAAGGGCAAGGGCCCCATAGAGTCTCAATATTCTAATGGCCTGGTGTTGCTTAATAAATTAGATTCGGAAGGGTCCCCTCCAGGGAGGGGAGCAAAGGGCAAATTACCTTAGGGGCTGGGAGTGCAGAAGCCAAACCTTTGAGATTGTGAAAACAAGACGGCCCCGAGACGATCCAGTAGCAGACATTCAAGCAAGAAAAAAACTCAAATATTGTTCCCAATAGTGCCTGACTAATGCCAAATACCAAGTAAGGGCCCAGGCAGTCCTGACAGCCTGCAGTGCCCCAGGATAAAACTAACCCTGAGGGGTGCTAGCCCACGGTGACCCCCTGTCTAGACTCTGGATCTCTATTTTTAGGTCGAAGTGCTTTATTCTTGATTCCCGAATTCCCGGAAACTATTACCAAAGCAGCTTAGTTTTCTTTCCACCCTGCCTGGGTCACAAATATGACGGCGAGCCAGTCCTTTCCCGCAGGAACGCCTCAGGCTTCCGGGATGGTAGCCCAAGGGTTTAGCAAGAAAAAAGGCGGCCTCGGGGAACCTGTTCTGTTAGGTTCCGCCAGGGCCTCCCCCTGTCCCCTCGAAGGCCAAGTGCTGCCCATGAGCGCCGAGGCTCCGCCTCGCGGCCCGCCGATTGGCCCCAGCCGCCCCGGTGACTCGACGCACTTCCGCCCCGGGCGCGGCTCGGGCCACGCCCACCTGTCCTGCAGCACTGGATGCTTTGTGAGTTGGGGATTGTTGCGTTCCATAGCTGGACCCAGAAGGGACTTCCCTGCTCGGGAAACTGGCTCTCAGTTTCTCTGCTTTCCTCCGGAAAAATAACGGCGTCTTCCGCGCCGCGCATGGAGTCTCCCGGCCGCCGCGAGTGTCCCTTTCCTTCCTGGCGCTTTCCTGGGTTGCTTCTGGCGGCCATGGTGTTGCTGCTGTCCTCCTTCTCCGGTAGGACCCCGGGGCGGGTTCGCGCGTCCGCGGCGAGACTAGAGCTCTCCTCAGTCGGGCAAGAGTCGCGGGGCGGGGCTCACAGCAGGCCGTGCCTGTTTGGGGACAGGGTTCTCTGAGGGGTGCAGTGCTCAGATCCCGGGGGTATGTGGCGGGGAATGCGGGGACCACGCAGAGCCCGAGGTGAAGCTTGTTTGGTGGCGTCTTGTGCGCGGCCGGCATTTACGCAGGATCTGGCTGCGTCCCTAAAAAAAGCGTGAATCATGTTTTCGGGATTGAGCCAGTCGGCCAGGGGAGCGCGGACTGGGCGCCCTAGGTGAGGGCTTGCTCTGGAGTGCACAAGTGCGTGGGAGTGTTGCTAGGGCCGGTGCTGTGTCCGTGGTGAGAGTTTGCCCTGTGTTCCCTTGGTGCCTTGGTGAGTGGGGTGTTCATTAGGGCTTGGACAGTACCCGCGGTAAGGGTTGCAGTGCGTCTGCTGTGCCCCATGTGCTGGGCTGGGCGAGCAGGGGCCTGGCCAGGTGTTGCTGGGAGCGTGCTGCGCGCAAGTGGCCTGTGTGCGGAGTTCACTGTGGGCAAGGCAGCTCACTGTTTGCTTTGAATGGAGTGAGCGCGGACTCTGGGGCTAGGGAGGGCATGTTGAGTGAGAGCAGGCTCTCAGTGCCTGGGGTTAGAGAGGTGGTAAGGGCGCGCCATGCTTTTTGTGCCTTCTGTGAACAGTCTCCGTGTTACCTGAGCTCCTATTAGTTTGTAAATGGCTGCTTTTTTGGGGGGTGGGTGGGCCATCGAGTCTTCTTCCTGTTCCCAACCAATATAGATAGTATCTGATTCCATTGCCTAATGGCTTTTTGACATTGTTTTCCTTCTTTTCATTAGTTTGAGTCATATTTGAGAGATGTGAAGCAACCTAAAAAACAATGGTAGCCAAACCTAGTGAGAAATTAGTATCCTAACAAAGGAAGGCAGATAATGTTAATCTTGTTTTCCCCTACAGCTCATAAGCTAAAGCTTAAGGCCTATCCCACTAAATTTATTTTGTGTTTCATTGAATGGAATCAATACTTTTAAAAATGCATGCTAGGCCAGGCACAGTGGCTCACGCCTGTGATCCCAGCACTTTGGGAGGCCCAGGCGGGGTGATTGCCTGTGCCCAGGAGTTCAAGATCAACCTGGGCAACATGGCAAAACCTTGTCTCTACAAAAAATACAAAAATTAGCTGGGCATGGTGGTGTATGCCCGTCGTCCCAGCTACTCTGGGGGCCGAGGTAGGAGATTCACTTGAGCCCAGGAGGTGAAGGCTGCAGTGAGCTGTGATCATGCCACTGCACTCCAGCCTGGATGACAGAGTGAGACCCTGTCAAAACAAAACAAACAAACAAGAAAAACCCGCTAAGAAATACATGCTTATTGTGCGACACGAACAGAATCAAAAAACAACTATTTTTAATATTTTGGTATATTTGTTTCTGACTTCATGTGCGCGTCGTGTGTATCTATGTCCAAATTATATTTAGGATCCAATAACATGTATAGTTTCTACGTTGCATTTTTTTCCTCAGGAGCATTCATTCAACGAATATGGGTCTTGTATGTCTGGTGCTATTACACTGGTAGGCAATAACAAACCATTCCTATTTTCTCGATCCTTTTTTCACTATTTGTTTACACACACGTTCATGCAGGAAGATAAGCAGGGACTTTGTTTTGCTCAATGATAAGTGCTCAGTGCTGGGAACACAGTAGATAACCAATAAATTATTTGCTAAAATGTATTGGGATTGGCAGACATTAAAATCCAAAACATAATAGTGACAAATAAATTATGAACCAAGGGAAGTGCTCTGGAGGCAAGCAGTATAATTTTCAGATATAAATCTGACAGCATTTAACAAATGATTGGAGAGAGGGAAGGCTTCTCTGCTCATCAAACAGACTTTGGGGCATCTGTGCTTGCTGTTCCCTCAGCCCAGGAACATTCTCCTCCTGACCTGCTGCAGAAACAGTCTCGCTCTTCTGCAAACTCAGCTGGAATGTTACACCCTCAGAGACCTTCTCTGATCACCCCACCTCGCGACCCCCCCATCTCAGGTTGAACACATACAACCCAGTTCAAGTCCCTCTTCACTTGTAATCACCCTTTTAAAATGACCTTTTCTGTTCTTTGTCTCACCCTGTCAGGATGCAGGGATCCTGTCTGTCTTGTCGCACTTGTGGTTCCAAAAGCCGGATTTGTTTACCTCTGTATCTGTTAAATACCAGAAAATTAAATATACTATTTGGCTGGGGCTTAGAGCCTAGGAAAAAGTTCCTCCTGCCTCCAAGAGGAAGGTTCTTTAAAGAGCTATGCTCAGGATGGTCTTTCTGCGGTACCTAAAAAGCTAGGGCAGCGGCAGCTGAGAGCCAGAAAGGATCTGTCTCCCCTATTTGTTGACTCTGCAGGGCTTCCAGTACTTCAGTCTTGCATCTCACTGATCATTAAAACGTTCATTTTGAAGGAGGGTAATGGGAGTAGGGAGCAGTGGTGATAAGAAGAAAACAAAAGGACTTTTTTTTTTTTCTTTTAAGATTAATGTTTAGAATAGGCTTAGTGCTAGAAGTTCAGCCTGGACAGCATAAGCAGACCTCACCTATACAAAACATGTAAAAAAAAAAAAATTAGCCAGGTGTGATGTTGCACGCCTGTGGTCCTAGCTACTTGGGAGACTGAAGGAGAAGGATCACTGGAGACCCTCCATGGTCAAGGCTGCAGTGAGCCCTGATCATACTCCAGCTTGGATAACAGAGCAAGAGACCCTGTCTCAAAACAAAACAAAACAAAACACACACACATACACACACAAACAAACAAAAAAAGAAACAAAATAGGAAGCTGAAGAAGATAATGAAAGCGATTTGAAGTAGAGGAACATAGAATTATGAAATGAATAGGGTGCAACATGGAAAATAACAAAACTAAGGATGAAGAGAAGGAAAAACAAGGTTAAGTTTGAGGTTCATAAGGGTAAATCAAGACAGGTATGAAACCTAGAGAAAGTAAAAATGAGAAGTCACAATGCTAGGCAGAGAGAATACATGAATTAAAATAAACATTCAATTTTTGGAGCAACTCACTCTCACAAGGAGAAGGTTTCGTAAGCAGACAGTGCTGTGCATGGGAGACCTGCCCTCTCAAAGGTAGTTGCCAAATGGTTCCAGATAGTTGAAGGAAACATGTATCAAATTTCAGGCCAGTCTCATTCCTCCAGAAGAGGAGCTGCTTTTTTGGACAAAACCCGCAGTCTCCTGTTGTGCGTGGTCTCTTCTGCCTGTTTTAGGTGTTTTCCTTATTTCCAATGAAAGAAGCCAAGATCAGTAAGCACTTACACAGTAGCGTCTCAGTTTCCTTACTGGGCATACTACAATGCAAAGAGAGCAGTCCATATCTGGTCACCTGCCAGGATACCAGAAGACTGGGAGATAGGCAGCACAAGAAATGGCCTAATCTTCTTTCTCCATTGTGCTGTAGAATGATTATTTTCAATATGAAATTGATTACAATATATTCTTCACATTGTTTTGTGTTTGACAGCAGTGGACTTTGAATACCAAATTTTTTTTGACTAGCTACTCTGAGTGACATATTGTGCTGGGTGTTGTGGCCACATGGATGAATGGAGTCGGCCTTGTTAACTATTAAACACAAAAGCATGTGATAGTTACCTGAGAGATCCATGCAGCGGAGAGTCCAGGGGAAGGTGACTGATCACTGCTTCCCAGGGGGAGGCAGAAAATGCTTCCTGAAGGAGATGATGGGTGGATTAAGGAAGACAAGAGTTGAGCAGGAGTTGTAGCTACCGGCCAGGGAGGAAGGGTATTCAGAGCAGAGGAAGCAAGGTGAGCAAAGTCACCAAGATGTGACACTACTGGACTGCCAAGCTATTCAGTGTGGCAGAGTAGGGCAAAGGAGGCAAGAAAGAAGGAAGAGGATTAAATCACAGGGTGAGTAATTCTGAAAAGCAACAGACTCATCAGGAATAAACACTCACCATCATAAATTCAGACTTTCACGTTATTACCTGTCCTTTTAGGGCAACTTGAGCCTTTTGTTTGACTTAGCACAACATGAATCCAAACTAGGGTTGTTTTGATTTTCCCAGGCACGGTAGCAGACAATTTCTTGAATACTTATTTGCAGATAGAGTTTGTCAGTGTCAGCATTTCTTGAGCACCCACAAGGTGAGTATAGTAGAAAAAGAAGAACATGGTTCTTGACCCCCAGGAATTTGCCTTTTAAGAGAAGACAGCCTGAAGTGACAAGCTGTTATAAGTTAGTGTTTTAAACTATGGAAGAACAATCTGAGCAGAGTACTCTATACTGTAGAAGACTTCTTAGAGGAGAAGTTACTTTTGAAATGAATTTAGAAAAATGTGGGGAAAGATGCATCCATATATATTTTAAGATCAAAGACATTAATGCTGTCTCTTCAGTTTATTGTCGAATGTTTATTCCCAAACAAACCAAAAGCTAATAGGATGTTACTTAAAACATGCAAGTCCCATTTCCTCCACTACTATGAGCACTCAGGTAAAAGCATGGAACAGTCATTTAAAATCTTGCCAAGGGCCTTTCTGTGTTTTCTGTACTACCTGCTGCCAGACCACAGTCCATGGCTGATGAAAGTGATATCAGTACTTCATCTTCATGTTCCTATTCTCTTATCCCTAGATGCCTGTGAGGAGCCACCAACATTTGAAGCTATGGAGCTCATTGGTAAACCAAAACCCTACTATGAGATTGGTGAACGAGTAGATTATAAGTGTAAAAAAGGATACTTCTATATACCACCTCTTGCCACCCATACTATTTGTGATCGGAATCATACATGGCTACCTGTCTCAGATGATGCCTGTTATAGTAAGTAAACAAACCTCTTTTTTTTTTTCTGCTTGCTCTAGAGATTTGCATACATTTTGGGGTACATATTCCACTATGGTGATGATGATTTTCTTCTTGTAAAATGAGGTTCAAGATAACAATGCATTTTTGCAAGCTTTGAGAAATCAAAATCTCCAAGAAATCATTTTCCTGGCAATAGATTGCCTGGGTGAATATGAATCTTAAGTTTGCCCTTATAATAAGTAAATAATGAAAATTATATTCCCACCCATTCAAAAGAGCACTGCAGAATTTTGATTTTGATTCAGATCTGTTTTATAACTGGATTGAAAACTCTCAAAATTATTTTCTTTTAGGAGAAACATGTCCATATATACGGGATCCTTTAAATGGCCAAGCAATCCCTGCAAATGGGACTTACGAGTTTGGTTATCAGATGCACTTTATTTGTAATGAGGGGTAAGTTGCTCCTTAGAGGAAATAAGGGAAGTGTTAGTAATTTTATTTTTGTTTTGCTTCTCTTCTTAAGCATTCCTGTAAACTTAATTTTGCTTTCTATGTGACAAGGTATACTTCTAGCCAAACAACTCTTGGATGTTTTATGGAGATAGGCAAGATATATAGTAAATAGAAAGTAATTGATATTGAAGGAAAGCAAAACTACTTGCTGTTTCTGACAATAAGTCTGTTGTAAGCATTAAGAATGTAGTAATCATGAGAATTTATCCTTCACAACTGAGTATCCCCTATTTAAATCTGCCAACTCTTAGAGTTGAAGTAGGGCTCACAAAAATGAGAAATAGAATTGCCAACTAAAGATACACTTGTATCCAGATGACTCTGTAAAGTGTTATCAGACCAAAACTGACACGGTTAGCCTTTACCATCATGTTGATCAAAATCTCTCAGTTGAAAAACCTTATTTTTGAGACTGCTACAATGCGAAGCATCTCAAGAGCAGGTACTGAGCCCTCGGTAATAGCCTTTGTTCTGTAGGGTTTTGAAGTCGTATATATTGGAGATACTAGACATTTAAGATAAATGTGCATTTAGAGAGTAAACGTAATTTGTGCATTTAGAGAGTAAATGTAAGTATTCTGCTATAACAGAATACTTGAGGCTAGGCATTTATAAAGAAAAGAAATGTATTTGCCTCATATTTCTGGAGGCTGGAGAGTTCAAGGGCATGGCAGTAGTGTCTGGCAAGGGCTTTTGTGCTGCATCATAACATGCTGGAAAATGAAAGGGAAATTTAGCATGTGCAAAAAAGACAAAGCACAAGGGAGGGGGTTCTCGCTTTATAACACGTGCTCTTATGGTAATGAATCCAAGCCTACAAGAATGAGAACTCATTCCCTCAAGAATTAATGAAGACCCTCTAGAAAGGCATTATACCTCTTAATGACCTAATCATTTCTTAAAGGCCCCACCACCTCTCAATGCTGTTACACTGGCAATTAAATTTCAATATGAGTTTTGGTAGAGACAAACCAGAATCAAACAATAGCAGTAACACACCATAATATAGAAAAAGTAAGTGAGTCTTGGAGGAAAAATCAGCTGTGACTATGTAAGGCAACTGACAGTTTTTAAAATTTGGTCAAGTAGAAATATTGGAATATTCAGTTGACACATAGAGCTTGCTAGGCACACCGAGGGATACCAAAACTTTAAGACAGCGACCTTCCTAAAAGAAGTTCTAACCTTATTGAGAAATAATATATATTGAGAGCAATAAAAGCAAAATACTAAATGAGAAATACCAAATAAGTAGAATTATTCATGATAATTACTCTAAGAGTCCAGAAGGAGGAGAGATTCCTGTGAATTTAAATCAGGGAAGATTTCATTGAGTATAGGGGTATACTTAATGAAAGTATTTTTATACTCAGTGAGCTATTCCTAGGAATACACTCTGTTCTAAATAATATTAATAGAAGCTAAAACTCATGTAGCACTATCTATGTGCCAAATGCTATCTTATCTAATCCCCTAAACAACCCCATGTACTGTTATCCCCTTTTAATCAATTAGGAAGCTGAGTGAAGGAACTTTAAGTGACTTACCCAAGCTCAAGAAACTAGATAAGTTGAGAAGCAGGGACTTGAATCTAGCCATTCCAGCTCTAGGGCCTGTTCTCTCTACACAGTCCTTGTCCTTACTGTGCGAAGTGGTGTGAGAAAAGGCACAGAAATGAATGTGTAATGTGATTGCAGGAGGCAGCAAAGAGGCTGGGTGGAAAGGCACAGCAGATTTATTTAGACATCTTTGCTCTTGGCCAATATATATTCAAATGGGGAAACTCTATTTGATTAAATTGCAGATTTATTTAGCACTTTCGTTATATAGTATGTTGTTTAAGAAACCACCCCCTCAAACTACTGTAGTGTAGAAAAGAAACCATATAAAAAATTCCTTCATTATTATGTGTGTCTTATTAATTGCTATACAAAACAGTAACCGTTTCTTTTCTCATTTAGTTATTACTTAATTGGTGAAGAAATTCTATATTGTGAACTTAAAGGATCAGTAGCAGTTTGGAGCGGTAAGCCCCCAATATGTGAAAGTAAGTAAATTCTTTTTCTTTAAATTTAGACCAGTAGTCCTCAAAGATTTTTGCCTCCTTTACACCCTTTACACTTTAAGATTAACAAAGATCCCAAAGAGATTTCTTTTATGTGGGTTATATCTATTGGTATTTATCATATTGGAATTCAAACGGAGAGGTTTTTAAATAATTATTGATTCTTTTTGGTTTTGTTTATGTTTTTCCTAAGACACGGTCTCAGGCTATTTCCCAGGCTGGGGTGCAGTGGCACAATCTCAGCTCACTGCAGCCTCAGCCTCTCCAGTAGCTGGGGCTTCAGGCATGTGCCACTATGCCTGGCTTTTTGTAATTTTTGAAGAGACGGGGTTTTGCCACGATGCCCAGGCTGGTCTTGAAATCCCATGCTCAAGCAGTCTGCCCCCGTGGGCCTCCCAAGTGCTGGGATTACAAATGTGAGCCACCCCACCTGGCCTGATTAATTTGTAAGAATAAATGCAATACAAATTAACATATGTAACATAATTTTTATGAAAAATAATAATTTTCCAAATCAAAATAAAATTAGTGAGAATAGTGGCATTGTTCACATTTTTTGCACATCTCTTCAACATCTGGCTTAAAGCAAGATTGTATTAGGCCTGTTGTGTTATCACACAATATGTAGCCTTTGGAAAAATATCACTATATTCTTATTAGGATCAGAGTGAAAAAAGACAATAATATTTTGGTATTGTGAATCACCAATTTAGAAAATGGATATATTTATAAATTGCAAAGGATTTCTTAACTACCACTGAGTTAAGCATATTTTCTCATTAATTGTCAGCATTTCTTGTGATGACTAGAACAGAACTTAGCACGGCCTTGCAAACAAATATAGGCGTATTAGGCCGTTTTCGTATTGCTGTAAAGAAATACCCGAGACTGGGTAATTTATAAAGAAAAGAAGTTTAATTTGCTCATGTTTCTACAAGCTGTACAGGAAGCATGGTGGTGGCATCTGCTGGGGGTTTGGGTAGGCCTCGGGAAACTTAACAATCATTGGGAAAGACAGAAGGAGAGCAAGGTGTCTCACATGGCAGGAGCAGGAGCAAGGTGTCTCACATGGCAGGAGCAGGAGCAAGGTGGGGAGGACGGGAGGTGTTGCACACTTTTAAATAACCAGATCTCCCAAGAACTCAGTATCATGAGAACAGCACCAAGGGGATGGTGCTAAACCATTCATGAGAAATCCACCCCCATGATTCAAACACCTACCACCAGGCCCCACCTCCAACATTGTGGACTACAATTTGACATGAGATTTGGTGGGGACAGAGATCCAAACCATATCAATAGGTATTTACACTTTAAGAAAATGAGATTTGTTCTGAAAGTTAGTTACTACATTAATGGTTTGAATTTGGGATGATATATTTGCTCATAGAAACCTTCTTTTAAATCCATATTGAATTCACAACCAGCTTGTAGAAACCCTATATTGACAAATTTATTGAAGACATAGAAATTTTACTAATGCTGTCTTAATCTTTTACATTTCCTTTCCTCTTTTTCTTCATTTTTAAGAGGTTTTGTGTACACCACCTCCAAAAATAAAAAATGGAAAACACACCTTTAGTGAAGTAGAAGTATTTGAGTATCTTGATGCAGTAACTTATAGTTGTGATCCTGCACCTGGACCAGATCCATTTTCACTTATTGGAGAGAGCACGATTTATTGTGGTGACAATTCAGTATGGAGTCGTGCTGCTCCAGAGTGTAAAGGTAGTGTTTCAATTTATTTCCTTCTTCATTTGTAAATACTATGGAAACATTTTGTAAATAGTTTTATCTACAGATAAACAAAGCAGATGTATGTGCTTCCTCCTCCTGTATAATTGGTTTCTAATTTATTTTAATTCAGGTCAATTCAAGTCAAAAAATAGTTCTAGCTAGAGTTCCCTATTTCTCACCCCCACATGTTCTTGGCATTTCATTTTATACAGTGTGAACTACTGTGTATCTGCATGAGTTAGAAGTTTTTGTTTGAAAGAACCAAAAAAAAAAAAATACACACTGGCTTAAAGAAAGTTTCATCTTGTATTACAAGAAATCTAAGAGTTCTGGCTATGGTAGTGGTAAACTGTGACAGACTAATTGTCTCACAAATAAAAATGATAAACTCTGGATAAAAAAATTTTTTTTTTTAAAGACCAAATGTTTAAGGCACTCTGGAGTGACCAAAAGTATGAAGACCATGTAGGGGACTTGCCCATTTAAAGAAAGAAATCACTGAATAACAGTGATTTAAAAGTATATACTCCCCAAGTACACATGAAACATTCTCCCAAGTAGACCATATTCTAGACAATAAGACAACTTTTAACATACTTCAAAAAATTGAAATCATTCAACATGCATTATCACAATAGAATGAAAGCAGAAATCAATAACAAAGCCAATCCCCAAAGAATTGGAAAGTGTACAGGACACTTCTAAATAACCCATGCATAAAAGAAGTAGTCAGCAGGGAGATTAGAAAGTGTTTTGAATTGAATAAAAACACAACATCTCAAAATATCCAAATATGTAGGATGCAGCTAAAGCATTGCTTACAGGGGAATGTATAGCATAATATACTTGTGTTAGAAAAAAAGAAAAGTCTCAAATCAATGATCTAATTTTCCACCTTAAGAAACTAAAAAAGAGCAAGTTAAATCCCAAACTAGCAGATGTAAGGAAATGATAAAGATAGAGCCAAAATCAATGAAATTGAGAAGAGAAAAAAAAAATAGAGGAAATCAGTGAAACCAACAGTTGCTACTTGGAGATCAATAAAGTGTGTAAACCTGTAGCCAGACTGACAAAAAAAGATGCAAATTAACCAATACTGAGAATGAAAGAAGTGGTGGCCAGGCGCGGCACCCCAGCCAGCTTGAAGACCCTGCCCTCCTGCAGCCAGCAGGGGCAGTCACTCCCGGACTTGTCCTTTTAGAAGTTCCAGCTTTACCACTTGCTGGTGGAGCCCAACCACTGCCGCAGGGTCCTCATCGCCAACACGCCTGGCAGATCCAAGAGGAGATGGCCCAGGATGAGACGTGGCACACACAGGCACCCGAGAGTGTGGGGTTGGCGTTGTTCCACTGCCTGGTTTCTGCAGAGATCCTGTGCCGGTGGCCTGTGCCCGCCATGTGGAAGCCAAAGGGGGTGTGCCATGCCCCCCGCTTTGGACACTGCTGCGTGAAGGGGCCAGTTTTCAGACCTTTGCTCTGTCACCTCAGCACTGGCGCCAGGAGCCCTGAAGAGCAGCATCTGGGAGACGGACAGCCCTGGGGAAAATAGAGGAGGCGTTCAGAAGTAGCTAGATGAGATATTTGAAATACTGAAGACCAAAAACCCCAGTTTGCATGGAAGAACTGGCCTCAGATGTGGTCAGTTCCTATGATGACCTGGACACACGGTGCTGACCCACACGATGGGAGGTGGCCCTGCAAAGCATTCAGAGGCTTGGGCCTGCTGCCGTCCGGCCTCCCACCTCCAGCTGCAATTGCGTTCTGACCTGGGCAAGTAGGAACACGTAGTGGAGATCCTGATGGAGACCTGAGCCAGGCGTCCCGGAGTGCTGGCCAGGCGTGGAGTACGGGATCCAGCTAAGGGAGTCTGGCCAGCCTATAGCCCCCCAGCCTTGCTGGCTCCTCTGCTAATTCCAGCAGGGTCTGCAGCCCCAGACCCATCCCCTTCCTTCCCGTCTGCAGAGGGCAGGCCAGAGGCTGGTCTCAGTGGGAGCTAGGGCTCTCCTCAAAGGCTTTTTGACCTTGGGCCAGTCTTGACATCCCCACAGGCCTGCGCCCCTCATCACTTTTCGTGTCTCTCGGAGGACGGCGAGCTGCAACTGCAGCAATCTTGTTTAAATTTAGGTAGGTGAATTTCTTAGAATTAAGTTTCATATGTTTTGAGCAATAAATTTTCTTAAGATATATATATTTTAATCTTTTTGGTTTTATCTCTGAATATTTTTTATTTTTTTTCAATGTATTTTTTTTCTGGAAACATTCTGTGCTGCTACATTAGAGCCTACACAGTTTAGTTGGTACATTTCATTCTTTTAAGGTTCAAATAAGGGATTTTATTTTCCAGTGAGTTTCCCTGCATTGTTAACAAGTCAACAGCGTTAACATATGATTTTTTGGTTTTTTTTTTTTTTTTGTATACTTTAAATTTGTGTGCAACCCTTCTCCTTTATGCCCTGTGTTACAATGAGGCTTGGTCAAAGTGGGGAAAACACACACAGCTGCTACACTTTTTTTTTTTTTTTTTTTGTCATTGGAACATTTGTGCCATGTCTTCCTAGACTTAAGTGTAAATTATGGAGGGTTTTATTTGACAATTTATATGTAAATGTCATTGAAGGCTAAGGTTAAATCTTTGGAAATCACAGGCACCAGTTGATCTTTAGAGACCTCAGATCCCCTCAGGTGGCGCCTTGTGATAGGCGGTGTTCTGGGAGGCTTCCTGTCAGGTTCCACAGCACAGGCACCTGCTCTGGGCACGGACTGAGCTCCTGGGGTGTGCACGGAGCTGTGGTGCGCCAGTCACATGCGCTTGGAAACAGCGTGTGCTGCTAGATTGGAAATGCCTACGTTGCTCTGTTAAATTGGTGCTGGAGCAAAAACCTAAGGTTAAATTTAAGTCTAGAATGAAAGAAATCTGAATCCATGTAATTAATGGCCGCTTGATCTTGAGAGTCCTTGACGGCCCTGCCTCAGGAAGTGAGGTGGGGGTGCCTACACCTTTCACTTTCCTTCCTCACGTCCACCCCGTATGTGTTTCTCATCCTTTTTCTGACTTCCCCCCATCCCTTAGCCAAAAAGCTTTATATTCTTTTGTGCATATGGCCATTCTTTAATATCGGTGATGTAAACTTTACTTGATTACTTTACAAAATTATTCAACAGACAAAAGAATGAAAAAGAGAATATCACTAAATATCCTACAGACATTTAAAGGATGACAAGGGAATATTATAAACAACTTTATGCCTACAAATTTGACAACTGAAATGGACAGATTCCTTGAAAGATACAAAATGTCAAAACTCACTTGAAGATATGGATAACCTGAATACTCCTATATCTAGCAAAAAATAAAATTTGTAGTTAATAACCTACTGAAGGTCCAGATGGCTTCACTGGGGAGTTCTACCAACCATCTAAGGAATAAATCATAGCAATTGTACACAAGCGTTTCAAGAAAGTGCAAGAGGAGGGAACACTTCTCATCCCATTTTATGATGATAGCATTGTCCTTATACGAAAACCAGAAAACAAAAACATTATAAGAAAATTACAAATAATATCCTTGATGAACACAGGACCAAAAATCTTCAACAAAATATTAGCAAACCAAATCCTGTGATACATAAAAAGAAAAGTAAATCATGACCAAGTAGGATTTACCCTATGAATGCAAGATTAGTTCAAATGCAAAAATTAATCAGTGTAATTTGCCACATCAGGAGACTATTAAGGAGAAAAAATTCATGTGGTTATCTTATTAGATGCAAAAAACAAAGAAAGTGACAGAATTCATCATCTTATTTTTCATGATAAAACTTCTCAGCAAACTAGGAACAGAAGGGTACTATCTATCTTACCCTGATAACAGACATCTACAAAAATCTCACAGCTAACATTACACTTAATGGTTCAAAAAAATTAGAGGTAAAAAGTAACATTGTACTTAGTGGTTAAAAAAACCTTACTTACATTTCTGTCTAATTAATAAAGACCTAATTCTGGAAGGAAAACAGTGAGGATGTCCACTCTTACCACTCCATTCAGCATTGTATTGGAGATCCCACCCAGTACAGTAAGGCAAGAGAAAGCTGTTAGGCACACATGTTGGAAAAGAAGAAATAAAAACTGTCTCTACTCACAATGAGATGCCACTAAATACCTATTGGAAAGGCCGAAATGTAAACACACACACCCCAAACTGACAATACCAGGTATTGACAAGGATATGGAGCAGATGAAACTCTCATATACTGATGGTGAGAATCAAAGTGCAGTGACCACTTTGGGACATTTTTGGCATTTCTTATAAAGTTAAACATACTCTTATCATACAACTCGGCAACCCAAATAAACTGAAAACATTTTCACACAGAAACTTATATGAGGATGTTCACAGCAGCCTTATTCATAATCACCCCAAACTGCAAATCGCCACATGTTCTTGAGTTGGTGAATGAATGAACCACCTGTGCTACCTCTAAAAGATGGACTCATACTCAGCAATAAAAAGGAATAAACTGATTCATGCAGCAACACAAATGAATTTTGAAAGCATCATGCTTAGTGAAATAAGCCATACTAAGAAGACTGTAATTTCATTTATGTGACATTCTGAAAAAGTCCCACTATAGGGATAAAAGCAGATCAATGGTTAGCTGGTTGTGGAAGTGGGGATGAGGGGGAGGAGGGGTAACTCACAAAAGAGCATGAGGAAATTCTGGAGAGTAATGGAACTTTTCTGTATCTTTACTATGGTGGTAGTTACATGATTATTTGCATTTATCAAAACTCATACAGCTGTACACTTGAAAGGGTGAATTTTACTGTATGTAAATTATATCCAATAAACTAACCTTTACAAATAACATTAGGTACAATTAGACACAACAAAAGGTCAGTGAACCTGAAGACAGGTGAATAGAAATTGAACCTTATTTAAGAAGAAATGTTGACTAAAGAAAGAGAGAGGCTTACAGACCTGTGGGAGAGTATCAAGCAGTGAAACATACATGTAATTGGAGTTTCAGAAAGACAGGAGAGAGAATGGTGTAAAATATTATTTGAAAAAATATTGGCCAAAAATTATCCAAATTAGATCCAAAACAACCTCAGATCCAGGAGATTCAGTGAACCTTCAGCAGGATGAATAAATTATTAAAATTTACCACCACCACCACCCCCCTGCAGTAGTTTGGTAAAAACTACCAAACAAAAGTTTAAAAAGCAGCCAGTGAGTGGGGAAAACAACAAAAAACCGTATTACATTTAGGAGGGCAGGGACAAGTAAGAATGACAGCCAGCCAAGTTTTCTTAAGAAAATGTGGTTACAATATGGTTATGTCTGTTAGTGCTGAAAGAAAAATAAAACACCCTAGAATTCTGTATGAAGGAGAATATATTAGTTAACATTTAAAGTCTTTTAAAAAATGTTTTTAACATCTTGCATTCCATTCCTTGTCTCTGTTCACACTGGAAATTACTACTTTGTACTACTTTTTCTGCTAAAGCAGATATCCATTAATTCTGAGGTTTCTCTAATTTTCCAGTGGTCAAATGTCGATTTCCAGTAGTCGAAAATGGAAAACAGATATCAGGATTTGGAAAAAAATTTTACTACAAAGCAACAGTGATGTTTGAATGCGATAAGGGTTTTTACCTCGATGGCAGCGACACAATTGTCTGTGACAGTAACAGTACTTGGGTTCCCCCAGTTCCAAAGTGTCTTAAAGGTACAAAGGTTATCTTTTTTCTGTCTTGGTTTGTTATTGTTGTTGCTGTTCATTTTAGACTTTATTTCTTTGATATTAACTATCGGTCATACAGAATAACTGAAAAGAAACAATTTTAGTATTTAACTCTGTCTTGTATTCATTTCTATGCCAGATGAATGACACGAAATTCACATAAAATTCTGCTGTTGTGATTTTTTGTGCTTTTCCAGGGTTCTTAGCACGTTATGTACATTGCATGGGTATATGCTTTTAATATTTTTATGTATAAAATGAATTACAACAACTTTTTGGAATTGAAACATGGGCATTTTTATCTAAGTAAGTCAACAATGGCATAATTCATATAAATGAAATGAGAGCAATAACTCCCAAGTGGTTGATCTTCTAACATTATTTTGTTTCCTAGTGCTGCCTCCGTCTAGTACAAAACCTCCAGCTTTGAGTCATTCAGGTTTAGTAGCTTCTTCCTTATATGTCTCAAAAATCTTGTAAATTCCTGGAGAAAATGCCAGCAATAACTCCCAAGTGTTTGGTCCAATCTACATTATTATTTTGTTTTCCAGTGTCGACTTCTTCCACTACAAAATCTCCAGCATCCAGTGCCTCAGGTTTAGTAATTTCCTGCGTATATTTTTTCAAAAATCCTTTAAATTCCTGGTGATTTTTTAAAAAATCCTTCAAATTTCTGGTGATGTTCACTTATTTTTAGTAATGAAAGGAGGGAGGACATTTGTATAGCCATTTTAGTTGTTATACATAGTGATTCTAAAATTATTTGCCATAATCTGATATAAACAGGAATATGACCTTGGGAAAGTTGTATAAATTTTGAATGTGTTTATATATATATGTTTACATTATATATAGAGAAATTGATTTAGTACCTTCCTTATTGGGTATTAGTAAGGTATAAGTGGGATGCATTTAAAGCACTTAGCACAGTGCCTGGTGTAGAGAAAGCTCTTAGAGCTAGCTAATATGACTTATCCTACACTTAAATTAATGTTAGGGAAGGGGAAGGTTCATGTATGTTTGTTAGTATGTGTGTGTGTTAATATGTTAATATGTTTGTTTGTTAATATGTATGTTTTGTGTCATCAACTTTGCTATTTTATTCTTTTCAGAAGTGATCTGTTGACACCTTTACTGAGTTTGTTCCTATTGCAGGACTCTTTCATTTTCTGGAATGCAACTAGTTTGAGTCTTCTGATGTAAAACATTTAAACAGGGAAATTTCTGCTGTCCTCAGAACAAGATCTGTATTTCTGCCTCTTCCCTACCCACCCCTCTTCCACACCTCATAATGTTATTTATTTTTTTTCTCTTTAGTGGGCAGTTTTATCTGGCAATAGCAACTCAATTTTATAGCAACTGAAAGGCAGGAAAAGTCCTTATTTACTGAAATAAAATAGAAGACTTTTGCAGGGACTCCTGGTCAACCACTGTGCTTATGACTGGAGAGATTATTTTGATATGACGGAAGGAATTATCCTGATTTCAGCACTACCATCTCTGGTTTCACTTTGCTTCCAGCAGAAGCAAGAGACAATAGTAATTGTGGGTAGCACTTCAGTCTGGGCAGACTGTGCTTAGTTAACATCATTTCTGTGGTCTTCAGTTTCCCTTTAGTATAATGTGAGTGTTGAACTGAAATCTCAATCACTGGCTTCTAATTTGGTTATATATTTCCTATCTCCCTAATATTTTAAAGGATCGAAGAGAATTATGCATGTTAACATAGTAATTAAGATACCTTCTTATAGGCTGGGTGGGGTAGCTCACACCTATAATACCAGAACTTTGGGAGGCCGAGGTGGGTGGATCACGAGGTCAGAAGTTCAAGACCAGCCTGGCTAAGTTGGTGAAACCCCATCTCTACTAAAAATACAAAAATTAGCGGGGTGCGGTGGCAGGCACTTGTAATCCCAGCTGCTCGGGAGGCCGAGGCAGGAGAATCGCTTGAACCCAGTGGGCAGAGGTTGCAGTGAGCCAAGATCATGCCACTGCACTCCAGCCTGGGTGACAGAGTGAGACTCTGTCTCAAAACAAAAACAAAAACAAAAACCTTCTCATGATTCCTGTAAGAGCTTGGTAACTGGTAGCCTCCTGAGTTGAGTGCTGTAGGGTTTGAGGGGCAGGAAGAGATGAGTTTTTTAGTGGACTGATACATGAGCAAAACAAGATTGCATGTGAAATTTATACTCAGTGAGGCATCCAGGCTTAACTCACATGCTCCTAGTGGGTATTTGCACTAATACTACGTTTGTTGATACAGTCTTTTGAAAGAGTTGATGATAAGCATTTCATAAAGTATTTATAAAACACTGGTATAGCTTAGTGTTGGAGAGCAGAAGAGAGAATTGCTTGGGATTGTCAATGGTTTCTTATCATCTGCTAGAGGAAGACTAAATAACAACATCATGATGTTAAGGTAGATCTAAATGTGTTAACAAGAAGAAATGTTGAGGAAGTCCTAAGTGGAAAAGAGAAAGATGTAAATTATGTAGTATCATACTACTTACAGTTTTTAAAAAGATACATATGTTTACCCCAAGCACATTCCTTTTTTTTTTTTTTTGAGACAGAGTCTTGCTCTGTCACCCAGGATGGTGTGCAGTGGCGCGGTCTTGGCTCACTGCAACCTCCGCCTCCCGGGTTCAAGCGGTTCTCCTGCCACCTCAGACTCCCAAGTAGCTGGTATTACAGGCACCCACCACTATGCCGGCTAGTTTTTTGTATTTTTAGTAGAGACGGGGTTTCTCCATGATGGCCTGGCTAGTCTCGAACTCCTGACCTCAAGTGATTCACCTGCCTCAGCCTCCCACAGTGCTGGGATTACAGGCGTGAGCCACCACACCCATCCTCACATTACTTTCATGATGGTTATCTTCTAAGATTTCCATTATAAAATACAGAGTGTGGTGAGCATTCTTGTACATACATCTTACATACTTGTGCAAATATATATGTAGGTTAAATTCTAAGATGTGGAATTGCAAAGTTTGTAAAGTATGTGTAGTTTTCATTTGATAAACTTAAAAAATCAATATCAAAATTAAAGTCATAATTTTATATTGATAAGGCCCTGGTGAATTTATAAAATCAAACTTATTTTTCTAGGTCCTAGGCCTACTTACAAGCCTCCAGTCTCAAATTATCCAGGTTGGTTAACTCTTTATCCTACTGATATTGTTAAGAATTTATTTATTTATTTTTATTATACTTTAAGTTCTAGGGTATGTGTGCACAGCGTGCAGGTTTGTTACATAGGTATACGTGTGCCATGTTGGTTTGCTGCACCCATCAACTCATCATTTATATTAGGTATTTCTCCTAATGCTATCCCTCCCCCAGCCCCTAACCCCTGACAGGCCCCAGTGTGTGATGTTCCCCACCCTGTGTCCATGTGTTCTCGTTGTTCAACTCCCACCTATGAGTGAGAACATGTGGTGTTTGGTTTTCTGTCCTTGTGATAGTTTGATTAGAATGATGGTTTCCAGCTTCATCCATGTCCCTGCAAAGGACATGAACTCATCCTTTTTTATGGCTGCATAGTATTCCATGGTGTATATGTGCCACATTTTCTTAATCCAGTCTATCATTGATGGACATTCGGGTTGGTTCCAAGTCTTTGCTATTGTGAATAGTGCCACAATAAACATACGTGTGCATGTGTCTTTATAGTAGCATGATTTATAATCCTTTGGGTATATACCCAGTAAGGGATTACTGGGTCAAATGGTATTTCTAGTTGTAGATCCTTCAGGAATCACCACACTGTCTTCCACAATGGTTGAACTAATTTACAGTCCCACCAACAGTGTAAAAGTGTTCCTGTTTCTCCACATCCTCTCCAGCATCTGTTGTTCCTGACTTTTTAATAATCGCCAATCTAACTGGCGTGAGTGGTATCTCATTGTGGTTTTGATTTGCATTTCTCTGATGACCAGTGATGATGAGCATTTTTTCATATGTCTGTTGGCTGTATAAATGTCTTCTTTTGAGAAGTGTCTGTTCATATCCTTTGCCCACTTTTTGATGGTGGTGTTTTTTTCTTGTAAATTTATTTAAGTTCTTTGTAGATTCTGGATATTAGCCCTTTGTCAGATGGGCAGATTGCAAAGATTTTCTCCCATTCTGTACGTTGCCTGTTCACTCTGATGATAGTTTCTTTTGCTGTGCAGAAGCTCTTTAGTTTCATTAGATCCCATTTGTCTATTTTGGCTTTTGTTGCCATTGCTTTTGGTGTTTTAGTTATGAAGTATTTGCCCATGCCTATGTCCTGAATGGTATTGCCTAGGTTTTCTTGTTGGGTTTTTATGGTGTTAGGTCTTACATTTAAGTCTTCAATCCATCTTGAGTTAATTTTTGTATAAGGTGTGAGGAAGGGATCCAGTTTCAGCTTTCTACATATGGCTAGTCAGTTTTCCCAGCACCGCTTATTAAATAGGGAATCCCTTCCCCATTTCTTGTTTTTGTCAGGTTTGTCAAAGATCAGATGGTTGTAGATGTGAGGTGTTATTTCTAAGGCCTCTATTCTGTTCCATTGATCTATATATCTGTTTTGGTACCAGTACCATGCTGTTTTGGTCACTGTAGCCTTGTAGTATAGTTTGAAGTCAGGTAGCTTGATGTCTCCAGCTCTGTTCTTTTTGCTTAGGATTGTCTTGGCTATATGGACTCTTTTTTGGTTCCATATGAACTTTAAAGTAGTTTTTTCCAATTCTGTGAAGAAAGTCAGTGGTAGCTTGATGTGGATAGCATTGAATCTATAAATTACCTTGGGTAGTATGGCCATTTTCCCAATATTGATTCTTCCTATCCATGAGCATGGAATGTTCTTCCATTTGTTTGTGTACTCTTTTATTTCGTTGAGCAGTGGTTTGTAGTTGTCTTTGAAGATGTCCTTCACATCCCTTGTAAGTTGGATTCCTAGGTATTTTATTCTCTTTGTAGCAATTGTGAATGGGAATTCACTCATTATTTGGCTCTCTGTTTGTCTATTATTGGTGTATAGGAATGCTTGTGATTTTTGCACATTGATTTTGTATCCTGAGACTTCGCTGAAGTTGTTTATCAGCTTGTGGAGATTTTGGGCTGAGACGATGGGGTTTTCTAAATATACAATCATGTCATCTGCAAACAGAGACAATTTGACTTCCTCTTTTCCTAATTGAATACCCTTTATTTCTTTTTCTTGCCTGATCACCCTGGCCAGAACTTCCAACACTATGTTGAATAGGAGTGGCGAGAGAGGGCATCCTTGTCTTGTGCCGGTTTCCAAAGGGAATGTCCAGTTTTTGCCCATTCGGTATGATATTGACTGTGGGTTTGTCTTAAATAGCTCTTATTATTTTGAGATATATTCCATCAATACCTAGTTTATTGAGAGTTTTTAGCATGAAGGGCTGTTGAATTTTGTCAAAGGCCTTTTCTGCATCTATTGAAATAGTCATGTGGTTTTTGTTGTTGGTTCTGTTTTTGTGATGGATTATGTTTATTGATTTGTTAATGTTGAACCAGCCTTGTATCCCAGGGATGAAGCCAACTTGATTGTGGTGGATAAGCTTTTTGATGTGCTGCTGGATTCAGTTTGCCAGTATTTTGTTGAGGATTTTTGCATCGATGTTCATCAGGGATATTGGCCTAAAATTATCTCTTTTTGTTGCACCTCTACCAGGCTTTGGTATCAGGATGATGCTACCTTCCTAAAATGAGTTAGGGAGGATTCCCTCTTTTTCTGTTGATTGAAATAGTTTCAAAGGAATGGTACCAGCTCCTCTTTGTAGATCTGGTTGAATTCGGCTGTGAATCCATCTGGTCCTGGACTTTTTTTGGTTGGTAGGCTATTAATTATTGCCTCAATTTCAGAACCTGTTATTGGTCTATTCAGAGGTTCAGCCTTTCCTGGTTTAGTCTTGGGAGGGTGTATGTGTCCAGGAATTTATCCATTGCTTCTAGATTTTCTAGTTTATTTGCGTAGAGGTGTTTATAGTATTCTCTGATGGTAGTTTGTATTTCTGTGGGATCAGTGGTGATATCCCCTTTATCATTTTTTATTGCGTCTATTTGATTATTCTCTCTTTACTTCTTTATTAGTCTTGCTAGTGGTCATTTTTGTTGATCTTTTCAAAAAACCAGCTCCTGGATTCATTGAGTTTTTGAAGGGTTTTTTATATCTTTACCTCCTTCAGTTCTGCTCTGATCTTAGTTATTTCTTGCCTTCTGCTAGCTTTTGAATTTGTTTGCTCTTGCTTCTCTAGTTCTTTTAATGGTGATGTTAGGGTGTTGATTTTAGATCTTTCCTGCTTTCTCTTGTGGGCATTTAGTGCTATAAATTTCCCTCTACACACTGCTTTAAATGTTTCCCAGAGATTCTGGTACGTTGTGTCTTTGTTCTCGTTGGTTTTAAAGAACAACTTTATTTCAGTCTTCATTTCATTATTTACCCAGTAGTCATTCAAGAGCAGGTTGTTCAGTTTCCATGTAGTTGTGTGGTTTTGAGTGAATTTATTAATCCTGATATGCACTGTGGTCTGAGAGACAGTTTGTTGTGATTTCTGTTCTTTTACATTTGCTGAGGAGTGTTTTCTACCAATTATGTGGTCAATTTTAGAATAAGTGCGATGTGGTGCTGAGAAGAATGTATATTCTGTTCATTTGGGGTGTAGAGTTCTGTAGATGATTAGTGGGTCTGCTTGGTCCAGAGCTAGTTCAAGTCCTGGATATCCTTGTTAATTTTCTGTCTCATTGATCTGTCCAATATTGACAGTGGGGTGTTAAAGGCTGCCATTATTATTGTGTGGGAGTCTATGTCTCTTTGTAGGTCTCTAAGGCCTTGGCTTTATGAATCTGGGTGCTCCTGTATTGGGTGCATATATATTTAGGATAGTTAGCTCTTCTTGGTGAATTGATCCCTTTACCATTATGTAGTGGCCTTCTTTGTCTCTTTTGATCTTTGTTGGTTTAATGTCTGTTTTATCAGAAACTAGAATTGCAACCCTTTTTTTGCTTTCCATTTGCTTGGTAGATCTTCCTCTGTCCCTTTATTTTGAGCCTATGTGCATCTTTGCATGTGAGATAGGTCTCCTGAATATAGCACACCCATGGGTCTTGACTCTTTATCCAATTTGCCAGTCTGTGTTTTTTAACTGGGGCATTTAGCCCATTTTCATTTAAGGCTAGTAGTGTTGTGTTTGAATTTGATCCTGTCATTATGATGTTAGCTGGTTATTTTGCCCGTTAACTGATGCAGTTTCTTCATAGCATCGATGGTCTTTACCATTTGGCTTGTTTTTGCAGTGGCTGGTACCGGTTGTTCCTTTCCATGTTTAGTGCTTCCTTCAGGAGCTCTTGTAAGGCAGGCCTGGTGGCGACAAAATCTCTCAGCATTTGCTTGTCTATAAACTATTTTATTTCTCCTTCACTTACGAAGCTTAGTTTGGCTGGATATGAGATTCTGGGTTGAAAATTATTTTCTTTAAGAATGTTGAATATTGGCCCCCATTCTTTTAAGGCTCGTAGGGTTTCTGCTGAGACATCCGCTGATAGTTGGATAGGCTTCCCTTTGTGGGTAACCTGACCTTTCTCTCTGGCTGCCCTTAACATTTTTTTCCTTCATTTCAACCTTGGTGAATCTGACGATTATGTGTCTTGGGGTTGCACTTTTCAAGGAGTATTTTTGTGGTGTTCTCTGTATTTCCTGAATTTGAATGTTGGCCTGTCTTGCTAGTTTAGGGAAGTCCTCCTGGACAATATCCTGAAGAGTGTTTTCTAACTTGATTCCATTCTCCCCGTCACTTTCAGGTACACCAATCAAACGTAGATTTGGTGTTTTCACATAGTCCCATATTTCTTGGAGGCTTTGTTTGTTTCTTTTCACTTTGTTCTCTAATCTTGTCTTCTCTTTTTCATTAATCTGATCTTCAATCACTGATATAGTTTCTTTCCACTTGATCGAATCAGCTATTGAAGGTTGTGCATGCGTCACGAAGTTCTTGTGCCGTGGTTTTCACCTCCATCATGTCATTTAAGGTCTTCTCTACACTGTTTATTCTAGTTAGCCATTCATCTAATCTTTTTTCAAGGTTTTTACCTTCCTCGAGATGGGTTAGAACATCTTAGCTTGGAGAAGTTTGTTATTACTGACCTTCTGAAACCTACTTCTGTTAACTCATCCAACTCATTCTCTGTCCAGTTTTGTTCCCTTGCTGGCAAGGAGCTGTGATCCTTTGGAGGAGAAGAGGCAGTCTGTTTTTTGGAATTTTCAGCTTTTCTGCTCTGGTTTCTCCCATCTTTGTGGTTTTATCTACCTTTTGTCTTTGATGTTGGTGACCTACAGATGGGGTTTTGGTGTGGATGTCCTTTTTGTTGATGTTGATGCTATTCCTTTCTGTTTGTGTGTTTTCCTTCCAACAGTCAGACCCCTCAGCTGCAGGTGTGTTGGAGTTTGCTGGAGGTCCACTCCAGACCCTGTTTTCCTGAGTATCACCAGCAGAGGCTGCAGAACCACAAATATTGCTGCCTGATCCTTCCTCTGGAAGCTTCGTCCCAGGTGGGGCACCCACCACCTGTTTGAGGTGTTTGTCGGCTGCTACTGGGAGGTCTTTCCCAGTCAGGCTACATGGGTGTCAGGGACCCACTTGAGGAGGCAGTCTGTCCAGTCTCGAAGCTCGAATGCCATGTTCAGAGCACCACTGCTCTCTTCAGAGCTGTCAGACAGGGACGTTTAAGTCTGCAGAAGCTGCTGCCTTTTGTTCTACTATGCCCTGCCCCCAGAGGTGGAATCTATAGAGGCAGTAGCCCTTACTGAGCTGCGGTGGGCTCCTCCAGTTTGTGCTTCCAGGTCTCTTTGTTTACACTGTGAGCTACTCAAGCCTCAGCAATGGCAGACATCCCTCCCCTCATCAGGCTGCAGTGTCGCAGGTCAATCTCAGACTGCTGCGCTAGCAGTGAGCAAGGTTCTGTGAGCGTGGGACCTGCTAAGCCATGCACAGGAGGGTATCTCCTGGTCTGCCGGTTGTTAAGACTGTGGGAAAAGTGCAGTATTTGGTCAGGAGTGTACTGTTTCTCCAGGTACAGTCTGTCACGGCTTCCCTTGGCTAGGAAAGGGAAATCCCCCAAGTCCTTGCGCTTCCGGGTGAGGCGATGCCCCGCCCTCCGTGGGCTGCACTCACTGTCCAACCAGTCCCAGTGAGATGAACCAGGTATCTCAGTTGGAAATGCAGAAATCACCTGTCTTCTGCATCTATCTCGCTGGAGCTGCACACCAGAGCTGTTCCTATTCAGCCATCTTGGACAAGATTTTTTTTTACTTAAAATTTTTTTAAATTAAAAACTTAAGACATATCTAAAAAAATGTTAAGAATTTTTAAATGATGGGTGAAAAATAACATCTTGTTTTAATTTGCATTTCTTGGTTCTTGGTTTTTAGTTGTTTTTGTTTTTGCTTTTTTGAGACCGGGTCTCACTCTGTTGCCCAGGCTGGAGTGCAGTGGTGCAACCACAGCACACTGCAGCCTCAACCTCCTGGGCTCAGGTGATTCTCCCACCTCAGCCTCCCAGGTAGCTGGAACTACAGGCACCTGCCACCACACCCAGCTATTTTTTTGTGTGTGAATTTTTTGTAGAGACAGGGTTTTGCCATGTTGGCAAGTCTTTTCTCCAACTCCTGGGCTTAAGCGATCCTCCTGCCTCAGCTTCCCAAAGTGCTAGGATTACAGGTGTGACCCACCATGCCCGGCCAATTTGCATTTCTTTAATTATCAGTGAATCTGAACTTTTTTTGATCTACATTTATTTATTCATGTGCTTTGTCTATTTTTCTGTTAGGTTTCTAAAATATTTTTCTTAGTGATTTTTGAGAGCTCATTATGAATTAAAGCCCTTTTAATATGAAGTGAACAGTTTTTTCCAGGTTCTTTTGTTTTGTCAGTTTTAAGCTTGTTATACTATTGGATATAGATTACTTTTTATAACTTTTAATTACATGAGTAGTGTATGAATATACTTTTGTAGAATTTCAAACATTACAAAAGTATATAGAGTAAAAGATTAGTTTTATTTTTAACTCATTACCCAAGTTAATCACTGTTAATAGTTTAGGGTTTCTTTTTAAATCTATTTTTGTACATCAACATCTTTTTTTAAAAAGTTTTATTTTAGATTTGGGGGTACAGGTGAAGGTTTGTTACATAAGTAAACGTGTCACAGGGATTTGTTGTACATACTATTTCATCACCCAGGTATTAAGCCTAGTACCCAATAGTTACCTTTTCTGCTCTTCCTACTCCCACCCTCCCTGCTCAAGTATACCCCAGTGTCTGTTGTTTCCTTCTTTGTGTTCATTAGTTCTTACCATTTAGCTCCCACTTATAAGTGAGAACATGCAGTATTTGGGACGTTCCTTCTGAAGACATGTGCTCGTTCTTTTTTATGGCTACGTAGTATTCCATGGTGTATATGTACCACATTTTCTTTATCCAGTCTGTCATTGATGGGCATTTAGGTTGATTCCTTGTCTTTGCTATTGTGAGCAGTGCTGCAGTGAACATTCATGTGCATATATCTTTATGGCAGAATGATTTATATTTCTCTGGGTATATACCCAGTAATGGGATTGCTGGGTTGAATGGTAGTTCTGCTTTTAGGTCTTTGAGGAATCGCCATACTGCTTCCCACAATGGTGGAACTAAATTACACTCCCACGAACAGCATGTAAGTGTTCCCTTTTCTCTACAACCTCACCAGCATCTATTATTTTTTGACTTTTTAATAATAGCCATTCTGACTGGTGTGAAATGGTATCTCACTGCCGTTTTGATTTGCATTTCTCTAATGATCAGTGATATTGAGCTTTTCTTCTGTATGTTTGTTGGCCACATCTATGTCTTCTTTTGAAAAGTGTCTGTTCACGTGCTTTGCCCACTTTTTAATGGAGTTGTTTTTCTCTTGTAAATTTTTTTAAGTTCCTATAAATGCTAAATATTAGGCCTTTGTCAGATGCATAGTTTGCAAAAATGTTCCCCCATTCTGTAGGTTGTCTGTTTACTCTGTTGATAGTTTCTTTTGCTGTGCAGAAGCTCTTCAATTTACTTCAATCGTACTTGTCAATTTTTGCTTGTGTTGCGATTGTTTTTGATGTCTTTGTCATGAAATCTTTGTTATTATGTCCAGAGTGATATTGCCTAGGTTGTCTTCCAGGGTTTTTATAGTTTTGGGTTTTACATGCAAATCTTTAATCCATCTTGAGTTGATTTTTGTGTATGGTGTAAGGAAGGGATCCAGTTTCAATCTTCTGCATATGGCTAGCCAGTTATCTCAGCACCATTTATTTAATAGGGAATCATTTTCCCATTGCTTGTTTTTGTCAGTTCTGTGGAAGATCAGATGGTCATAGATGTGCAGCCTTATTTCTAGGCTCTCTATTCTGTTCCATTGGTGTATATGCCTGTTTTTGTACCAGTACCATGCTGTTTTGGTTAGTGTAGCCTTGTAGTAGAGTTTGAAGTCAGGTAATGTGATGCCTCCAGCTTTGTTCTTTTTGCGTAAGATTTTCTTGACTATTCAGGCTCTTTTTGGCTCCATATGAATTTTAAAATAGTTTTTTCTAGTTCTGTGAAGAATGTCGTTGGTAGTTTGATAGGAATAGCATTGAATCTGTAAATAGCTTTGGGCAGTATAGCCATTTTAATGATATTGATTCTTCCATCCATGAGCATGGGATGTTTTTCCATTTGTTTGTGTCTTCTCTGATTTCTTTGAGCTGTGTTTTATAATTCTCATTGCAGAGATGTTTCACCTCCCTGGTTAGCTGTATTCCTAGGTATTTTATTCTTTTTGTAGTAATTTTGACTGGGATTGCCTCTCTGATTTGACTCTCAGTTTGGCTGTTGTTGGTGTATAGGAATGCTAGTGATTTTTGTATATTGATTTTGTATCCTGCAACTTTGGTGAAGTTGTTTATCATCTGGAGCAGCTTTTAGGCTAAGACTATGGGGTTTTCTAAATATAGAATCATGTTGTCTGTGGACAGAGATAGTTTGACTTCCTCTCTTCCTATTTGGATGCCCTCTGTTTCTTTCTCTTATCTGATTGCTTTGCCTAGGACCGTCAACATACTTTTATGTGTAATTATACATGTAGTTTGGTGTTTTCTCTTTTCTTAAAAATGATATTATGCTGTACATATTTTTCTGCAACTTTTTCCACTTACACTCTTAGATTGTAGTTGTGTTTAGATTTATTCTCATACTTTCTAATGATGACTTAAGTATATACCATACTTTATTTAACTATTCTATCAGAGGTCATTTATATGTTCAGACGTTTTATATTAATAGGTAGTTGGATGTATTGATCTTTTCCCTAATGGCTATGACTTTGGTGTCTTTCTTACTAAAACTTTAGGTCTTCTGTATGCTGAAATTGTATGAAGATTTCAACCATGTGTTCTGACTTTGGTCTTTGCACTTAAATCATTAGTAAATCTGAAATTTATTCTGGTGTATATAATGAGATATATGGTTCCACCTCACCCCACCCCAGCAACCACCATCCAATAGCTAAATAGCACCATTTTTTGAATAAGTTGTCTTCTCCCCAACTGATTTGAAATGTCAATTTGTATCATACATTGCATTCATAGGTGTTCCATCCTCTTTTCTCCTTTGAACTTTGTCCATTCTTCTATTCTTGCAGCAAAAGCAAGTCTTTTTTTTTTTTTTACTGTAGTACTATATGTTTTAATAACTGCCGGAACACTTCCTTTTCAGAAATTTCTAAGGAACTCTATGTTATTTTTTCCAAATAAACTTTTTATCTTATCATTTTGACCATTTTAAGTTTACAATTCAGTGGCATTCAGTACACTGACATTGTTATGTAACCATCAGTACCATCCATCTCTAGAATATTATAATCATCCCACACTGAATCTCTACTCATTAAACAGTAACTCTCCATTCCTCCCTATCCCCATCACCTGATGATAACCACTATCTACTTTTTGTCTCATGAATTTGCCTATTCTAGGTAAATTTATATAATTATAATAAGTGGAGTCCACTTATATGGCATCCCACTATTTGTCCTTTTGTGTGTGGCTTATTTTACTTAGCATAATGTTTTTAAGGTTCATCTAGATCTATCTTGTGACATGAATCAGAACTTCATTCCTTTTTATGGCTGAATAATAGTTCGTTATATGTATATACTATATTTCATTTATTCATTCATCTGTTGCTAGACACTTGGGTTGGTTTGTTTTTACCTTTTGGCTATTTTGAGTAATGCTGTTATAAACATAGGTGTACACATATCTGTTTGAGTTCCCCTATTCAGTTCTTTTAGGTATATACCTGGGAGTAGAATTGCTAGATCATAAGGGAATTCTATTTTTAATATTTTGAGGAACTGGCATACTGTATTCCACAGTGGCTGCACCATTTTACATTCCCACCAGCAGTGGGAACCTTTAACAAAGGTTCCAATTTTTCCACATCTCCACCAACACTTATTAAATTGTTTTTTTAGTAATAGCCAAGTGTCTTAGTCTGTTTTGTATGTGATAACAGAATACCACAGACTGAGTAACTTATAATGAACAGAAATTTATTTCTTACAGTTCTGGAGGCTGAGAAGTCTAATATCAAGCCATGGGCATCTGTGAGGGCCCTCTTGCTTTGTCATAATATGATGGAAGGCATCACATGGTGGAAAGGAAAAGAGACGGTGAGAGAGAGAGTAAGAGGGACAAAACCATGCCCTAAATAACAAACACACCCCTGCAATAACGACATTAGTCCATTCATGAGGACAGAGCCATAATGACCCAAACACCTCTTAAAGGCGCCACCCCAATAACATTAGATTGACAATTAAATTTCATCATGAGTTTTGAAGGGGACATTCAAACCATAGACCATCCTAATAGATATGAAGTAGATATGCATACTAGATATGCATTTCCCTAAAAATTAGAAATGTGTTGAGAATCTTTTCATGTGCTTATTGGTCATTTGTATATCTTCGTTAGAGAAACATCTTTTTAAGTCTTTTGCCCATTTTCAAGTTGGGTTGACATTTGTTACTGAGTTTTAGGAGTTATTTATATGTTCTGGATATTACTTCCTTATCAAATATATGATTTACAAATATTTCCTCTCATTCTGTGGGTTGCCTTTTCACTCTGTTGATAGTGTCATTTGATGCACAAAATTTGCTTTTAATTGATGAAATATAATTTTTTTCTTGTCTTGCCTGGGCTTTTAGAGTCACATCCAATAAATCATAGCCAGATCAAATGTCAAGAAGCATTTCCTCTGTTTTCTTCTGAGAGTTTTATAGTTTTACCTCTTATGTTTAGGTCTCTGATCTATTTTGAGTTTGTGTTTGTATATGATAAGGGTCCAGCTTCACTTTTTTTGCATGTGGATATCCAGTTTTACCAGCACCATTTGTAGAAGAGACTCCCTTTCCCCATTTGACTGTTCCTTGTCACGCTTGTTGAAAACCGTTTGACCATATATGCATTTCCGAGGTCTCTGTTCTATTCCATTGGTCTGTATGTCTGCCTTTTTGTCATTACCATTGTTTTGATTATTATAGTTTTGGAATCAGAAAGTGTGAGCCTTCTCAACTTTGCTCTTTGTTTCTAGGATTGTTTTGGCTATTTGTGGTCCCTTGAGATTTCATATGTATTTTGGAATGGATTTTTCTATTTCAAAAAAAAAACAAAAAATGCCATCATCAGGATTTTCACAGGGGTTGCACTGAATCTGAAGATTGCTTTGTATAGTATTGACAGTTTAAAAATACTAAATTTTTCCAATCCATAAACACAAGTGTCTTTCCATTTATTTTATATCTTTAATTTTTTTTAGCAGTTTTGTAGTTTTCAGTGTACAAGTCTTTCACCTCCTTAGTTTATTCCTAAGTATTTTATTCTTTTTGATGCTATTACAAATGATATTGTTTTCTTAATTTCCTTTTCAGATTATTCATTGTTAGTGTATAGAAATACAACTGAGTTTTGTATGTTGATTTTGTAACCTGCCACTTAACTGAATTCATTTATTAGTTCTAAGAGATTTTTGCATGTGTGTGTATATGTGGGATCCTTAGGGTTTTCTAAATAAAAGATCATGTCATCTGCAAACAGCGAATTTTATTTCTTCCTAATTTGAATTTCTTTTTCTTACCTAATTGCTCTGATTAGAACTTTCAGTCCTATGTCAGATAGAAGTGGCAAACATGGACACCCTGTCTTGTTCCTGATCTTAGGGAAAAAGCCTTCATTCATTTAACATTGAGTATGATGTTAGCTGTGGGTTTTTAATATATGGCCTTTATTATGTTGAGGAAGTTTCCTTCCATTTCAGGTCAACTCTAAAGCATTTATTTTTATTAATCCCTCTTTTTTTTTTTTTTTTTTTTTGAGACAGAGTCTTGCTGTGTTGCCAGACTGGAGTGCAGTGGCTGTATCTCGGCTCACTGCAACCTCCGCCTCCCGGGTTCAAGCAATTCTCCTGCCTCAGCCTCCCAAGTAGCTGGGATTACAGGCACGCACTACCACACCCAGCTAATTTTTGTATTTTTTTTTTTTAGTAGAGACGGGGTGTCACCATGTTGGCCAGGGTGGTCTCGAACTCCTGACCTTGTGATCTGCCTGCCTTGGCCACCCAAAGTGCTGGGATTACAGGCGTGAGCCACTGTGCCTGGCTAATCCCTCTATCTTTTAATTTTAATTAGAATCACATTGGATTTATAGACTAATTTTGAGAAAACAGTACAGATAAATTTGCATGTTGAACCACAGAATGTTGTCACAGGAAATGTGAGTGGGCAGGAAGAAGAAAGATTATGACATTAAATGTAAGTTTATAAATTTTTATGATACTACTTTGAGAAACATTAATATAGTTTATAAGGAAAATTATATTTTAAGGGATTTTCTACAAAGGTGAAAAAAATCACCCTATGAATTTAAAGGATTTTAAGCTTTATATTTAATTCTTTCTTTCTTTTATTAATTTAATCTATATTTCTTCTTTTTTTCTAGGATATCCTAAACCTGAGGAAGGAATACTTGACAGTTTGGGTTGGTATAGCTATCATGACAAATATAAGTGGTAGTATGTGTAGAAACGTATAGGTAATTAGTTTTTATGAGGTGCCCAAACATAGGATCCTTGGTAGGGTAAGATAACTTTCTTAAATGCTGTGTTTGTATGTAGGTTAAAATATATAAAACACAATTTTCTTTCCACATTATATTGTTATTTTGTGATGGTAATCTGTCGATAAATTTTCTTTCCATTCATATCTTATATACATGAACCTTAAAGCAATCTAAGTTGGGTTTATTTTTTCTGTCACACGCTGATTTAACACACTTGATGTAGGCTTACGCAGTTTACACAATGCATGTTAAAAAAATGATGAAGTGCAGTTGTGATATAGGCCAATGAAATATGAAGATTTCTTAATAAGTAAAAACAAAAATCTATTACCTTTCATTTCTTAGACTAGTTTGGTAATAGTTAATCATTTTATATAATGTACCTTAGGCTTGTTTTTTAGTATTTGCCTTACCTCCAAAATCTGTGGTCCAAGTGTCATTGTGCCAGTAAATCTGTTGCCATCTTAAACTGTTAAACACTTGATAATTATTTATGAGATGAGAAGAGCAGAGTTGAACATAGCACTTTATGCTTTGACTTATAGCAATTTAATAAAAGTAATGGCAGTTTAGAAGCAAAGGTACTAGGGACAGAAACAGTCCTAAAAATTAAGATTTTATAGAATTATTTTGTGTTCTCTAGATAGTCAAAAATGTATGCTCAAATTTCTCTGTATATTTTTATCCATGTGCCCTGGTGTTTCATTTATTATGGGAATCCTATTGGTATTTAGGACTATGTCTTAATTTTGGGGCAGGGCAGAGTATGGAAGTAGAGAGGATGGGAAGGGGATTGATAAAGTATTGTTTGCGAAGACTTTGTAAATACCATCTGGGCAATAGAATAATAGAAATTTATTTATGACTCACTCTACAGATCACTTTTGGAGGAAAAAATACAAATTAAATGTCTACCAAAATAATAAGAAATGACAGAATGACTATTGAATTAAACCAACTCTCATGGGATAATACTTTTCAAAAATCATTTTCCTTTACTATAGTGAATTCTAATTACTCTAATAACTTTACTGCTAAATAACTTGATGTGGTAGCTATAGAGAAAAACAGTGAAAAATGAGGTTCCCATTAAGAGTTTCACAAGTGGAACCCTTAACCTGGAAACTGGTTAGAAGGGTTCTATGATCAAAATGACCTGGATGCCCTAGCAGTCATGCTAAAACTATATAAAAAATTTTTTTTTCCTCTGTAGTCTTGTATTAGTCCATTCTCAATGCTGTTGTAAGGAACAGTCTGAGACCGGGTAATTTATAAAGGAAAGAGATTTAACTGACTCAGTTCTGCAGGGCTGAGGAGGCCCCAGGAAACTTATAATCATGGAGGAAGAGGAAGCAAACACATTCTTCTTCACATGATGGCAGGAAGGAGAAGTATGAGAACCAAGTGAAGGAGGAAGCCGCTTATAAAACCATCAGATCTCGTGAGAACTTACTATCATGAGAATAGCATGGGGGAAACCGCCTCCATGATTCAATTACCTCTCATGGGGTCCCTCCCACAACACGTGGGGATTATGGGAATTGCGATTCAAGATGAGATTTGGGTGGGGACACAGCCAAACCATATCAAGTGTTTAGATGATCTGATTGAAATAAATGCTATCTGGAGATCCATGTGTTCAACATCTTTGAACTGTTTTCTTTCTCAGATGTTTGGGTCATTGCTGTGATTGTTATTGCCATAGGTAAGTATCACAAATTTTGACACCACTTAAGTCAAAAAATTATTGTGAAGACATGCATTTTAAAAATAGTTTTTCAGTTTCTATACTTTTTTCAGCTTGTAAATTGGTTAAACCGATTTAGGAAAACCTGACCTTTTATTTCATATACTTACCTACCTTGTGTTAGTGATTTTATACTCTGTTATATTCTGTATATCTACTTAGTAACAAAGCCTAAGTAATACATATTTTCTCAAGATGATCAGTAATATTAGTTGGCTTCCCAAATGTGCTTTTGATAGTTTTCTAAATTAAGCAAGGACTTTTCTCTGACTTACTATGGACTGTGTAAGTGATTATGGGGAGTTGGATTTAGATAGCAAAGAGTCTGGATGGAATATAAATGTGTAGGTGCTTAAATAACATTTGACCACTGAAATGTAACCAACATTTATTTCTTCTGCTAGATGTTGAATCTTGGTGATTAGTTTTCAGAATTATATGTCATTTGTTTTCTGGTTTCTTATAGTTGTTGGAGTTGCAGTAATTTGTGTTGTCCTGTACAGATATCTTCAAAGGAGGAAGAAGAAAGGGTAAATTAAAGCATGTTTCTTTTAACTTCTTGGTCCTTCTTATACTTAACATGCTTTTGTGCAGCTTCAGTTTGTAATCTGTATTGCATGCTATCTTTTTTTTTTTTTAAATATGCCTGCATTAGTTTTTCCTACCAATTGCATTTCTTTGCTAAAAATATTTTCAGCTACTTCTAACATCACTGCAACATAAAAACATCTGTGCAGAGTTCCTACAGCTATTATGACTTTAAGAAAAATTTCTTTTGGATTTGAGGTTTAAGTTATTTAGCAAATCATGGACCACTCACTATGAGGCCTTCTCTACCCTATTCCCTATTTCCAAAATTGCACTAATGGCCAAAATTAAATTTAAAGTGTTTCACTGTGGAGACTTTGACAGTTGTATTCACTGGAATTTTTATAATGAAAAGTTTCCACTTGTCTATATAGCTTAGCTAGTTGCAAGAAGCTATGTAGGCATATCATTTAAATACCCAATTTGGTGTCTTTTCATTTAAAGTTGTTATTTATACATGTTAAACTGGGGGATTCAAAACAACACTATCCGATTTCCCTCTTACATTCTCTGAATTTACCAGATTGCAGTAAAACTGATGGGGTTAAAGTTAAAGTTGCTGAGACGGGTTAGATCTATAAGGTACCTCAATTAACTGTGTCTTTTAATATATAAAAATGTAAAAAGTGAGTGGGTTTAGAATAGAAGAAAAATGTACAAGTACATATCTTCTAAAGAAAATAGGGTTTTTAAACATCAAACTCAAATTTTAGTTAAAGAGCTTACAGTTTAACAAAAGACTTAGAATGAATCCTGGAACACAGACTAAGATTAGGTGCTTTGAAATTTCTGAAAGATAATATACATTCATTTTTACTGATTTTTAAAAACTGTTTTCCCCTATAGTTTTAGAAATAGCTTTGAAATCAAACCTAATAATTTTAAGACTTTTGGTACTCATGGTTTTATGATATATATTCCTTTTATACTGATCATCAGGTTTGGACTAAGTCATAAAAGTACAAGCTTTACTCATAAGGAACTCAAACTTTTTTCATATTACTTGGTTATCTTTTTAAATACCCATAATCCCTTCACTTGAATCTTAAATCTTGTATTTATGGAACACAATATGCATATTTGATTTATCTATCAGTTGTATATTTTAAAAGTTACATATCTACAACGTGAGTACAAAATATTATCAATGGAATATTTTTACAAATCCATAAGGTTTGTGTAGAAACAAGTTCTAAAGAAAACAAAACAAAGTCGCATTCTGCTTATTTTCCTACTTTGTTTAAAATATCACTGCATCAGAATTTTTAAAGGTTCATTAACAAGTATTAATCAAACTCTCTCTAGCTAGCAGTTAATGGTTTTTCTGTTGTTGTTGTTTTTTGCTTTTTTGTGATGGAGTCTTGCTCTGTCACCCAGGCTGGAGTGCAGTGGCGCAATCTTGGCTCACTGCAACCTTGGCCTCCTGGGTTCAAGGGATTCTCTGCCTCAGCCTCACGAGTAGCTGGGATTACAGTCGTGCACCACCACCACCGGCTAATTTGTTGTACCTGTACTAGAGATGGGGTTTCACCATGTTGGTCAGGCTGGTCTTGAACTCCTGACCTCAGGTAATCCGCCCACCTCGGCCTCCCAAGGTGCTAGGATTACAGGTATGAGCCACCGCGCCTGGCCTTAATGGGTCTTTTAAAGCTCAACAGTTATCTGACTGTTACACTCCCAAATGAAAGGTTCAATAGCAGTAGTGAACTGAGATTCCAAAATTAATTTGTCCAGTGATTTTTTTTTAAAGCTCATATTTTACAGCATAGGGTCCAACTGACAGTTGCCATTATTAAAATTTTAAAATATTTTGGGAAGGTATGATATCTTTAGCCAATGCAACATAATTAATCCTGCAAATAGTAGCACAACTTGAGGAAAAATAGTCCAGAAAATGGTGTGAGAGACGAAACTCCTAATTGCCTTTGAACTTTAAAATATAAACTGCGTGGGAATCTTTTAGAATAGATGTTGCCCTTTTTATGACAGGAACATACTCAATTGGAAATTCAGCATATGTAATGGCTGAATCCAAAGCTAGGCTCTCTTTATGGATCTATTATTTTGTAGTTCCATGTTATTTTGCTAGCTGAACTGAATGTGAGGGTGGTTTATCTTTCTTCTTCAGAGTCTAGAGCAATGCTTCTCTGACTTTAATGTGCACATTAGTCACCTGGAAATCTGTTAAAATACAGATTCTGATTCATTGGGTTTGGGGTGGAGCCTGAGACCCTGCCTGTCTAGTGAGCTCCCAGTGCTGATGCTGCTGCTGTGCCTGGGCTACACTGACCAGGGTGTTGGCCACTACTGATGTGCCTATACTGTTGAAGTCTGAAGAAACACTATGAAGCTTATTGGCAAATTTTTCTAATATTTAAGATAATTGAAGTTTTTAAGATTCCTCATCCATGTGTATCCTTAAAAAAAGGCTATGGGGTAATAAATAGTAGTTGGCTTTTCTTACCTTCTTTAACTCTTAAAAAACAAAGATTTCCACCCGGGCCTAGTGGCTCACGCCTGTAATCCCAGCACTTTGGGAGGCCGAGGCGGGCGGATCACGAGGTCAGGAGATCAAGACCATCCTGGCTAACACGGTGAAACCCCGTCTCTACTAAAAATACAAAAAAAAAAAAAAAAAAAAAAATAGTGGCGGGCGCCTGTAGTCCCAGCTACTCGGGAGGCTGAGGCAGGAGAATGGCGTGAACCCCGGAGGCGGAGCTTGCAGTGAGCGAGATTGCGCCACTGCACTCCAGCCTGGGTGACGGAGTGAGACTCCATCTCAAAAACAAAAAAACACAAAAAAACCCCAAAGATTTCCATTTTTTTCTTTGCACTGTTTAATGTCCATAATCTTGTCCCCCCAGATTGGCTGTTGTGGCCTTAGAAACTTCTTATAAAGACTATAAAATGTCTGGAGGCACTTCTCCACTTCCGGGGGTAACTGGAAGCAGGCTAGCAGGCACAAATAATCTCAAATTGCTGTTAAAGCCTGGCACAAAATGTATTTCTTGTAAACTGGTATTTATGGTGATTTGGGAACGTAATTACTCTTCTGCAGCCTTCATCTCAAAATACAAAAATAGTGTAAGGAGTCATTTTAAGATCATCCAACATCATTTACATTACTTGATAAAAAGTGGGCAAAAGGTTAAAGTATTCTGCCACTTTTCTGTTTCATAGCTCTCAGCTAAGAACAGTATAGGATACCAGTGGATCCGAAACAGGTCCCATCCACATGCTCCCTCCTCTTCCCTTCCCGTTTCCTTTCTTTACTAATTCTTCTACCATACTTTTTAGTCTTGGAAGCCACAGCCCTGTCTTTGCTACTGCTTCAGTCCTGTATTGCATGGCATGACTGTGCTTCTGAACAACAGATGCCTTTTGTTTACATAAATATTTAAGTAATGATTTTTTAAAAATGCATGATTATTTTTTAACTCTAGTTAAGCGTCCCTGGATAAGTGACAGTTTGGCTAAGTTAGTGAAAGTTATTTGCATAATTTATATATTTATTACCTGTGACAAATAGTTTTTCCTTTTTTCCATTAATGGTATTTATTATTTTGTATAACCTAAACTGACTTTTAATGTTACATTAATATTGACTGACCCAATTACTTTATTAAAAATAGTGGTCAATTCAGGTAATTGGGGCATATAGTGACATGGGGCAAAAAAAGGATCAAATTAAATGTTTTTCTAGTTGGCCCTTAAATTCTTGAGCATTTAACCCTTCAAAAATTTTTGAGCAACTACAAAAATGTTTTGTAATTAGTTTAGAAAGCATCCTTACAAAATTAGATCCATCTCAGAAATATGAGACGCCATGTAATACGAAGTTTTGCAACGATGTCTCCTCAGGTTGAAAACAGATGTGCCACAGGAAGACACTTCTTAATGTAAAAGTCCAGAGACATCTGAAAATACATGATGTCATAAAGTTGATTTCTAGATAATATTACATGGATTTGATACATACTCAATGTGTTCCCTCAAAATTGAGGGTGTTAGGCCGGGTTTGGTGGCTCACGCCTGTAATCCCAGCAACTTTGTGAGGCCGAGGCAGGCCGATGGCTTGAGCTCAGGAGTTTGAGATCAGCCTGGGCAACATGGTGAGATGCTGTCTCTTAAAAAAAAAAAAAAAAAAAAAAAATCAAGAGTGCTAGAGACCAGTACCATTTCTCCCCAACAATCTGTTATTCCTTGAAAACATTTTGACATGAATCACTTCATGCAAAATGGCTTCAAAGATAAACATATTAAACAGGAATTTCCAGTCTGTTTATCTGCTGGATGATCTATATGACTTCAAAGTTCAAGTAGCTTCTAGCACAAAATTCATGTTTCCAGTCCTTCAGTGAGAATGAGAAAGTCTTAAGTTATGAACCTAATTCTCAGCTTTCCTGCTTCTCTTACACTGGATTTTATCCCACTTGTTATGCTACTCTTGTTTCTTTTTGGTTTGAAGTCACTATTTTATTCAGCCCTTTTCTCTTCCTCTGTTCAGCTCATACCTAACTGATGAGACCCACAGAGAAGTAAAATTTACTTCTCTCTGAGAAGGAGAGATGAGAGAAAGGTTTGCTTTTATCATTAAAAGGTATCTGTTTTCTGTTGTTTATTTTCAGATGTCCTTTCTTTTGAAAAATATTCAGTGGATATATAGATATCAATAACCTGAGCAAAGAGATATTGGCAGTAAATATCAAAGAGGAAATTTACATTCCTGTTCCCTTTGCTAAATTATTGATGTTTTCTTATACCGTTCCCTTTGAAAACATAATGTGTACTGACAGGCTTTGACGTAGGCTTTAAATAGAGTTATGTTCCCCTAGTCCTTTTATCAGACGATCTCACTTCTACCTTGTAAAACAGCTGTGAATCCAAAAGTAAGAATTTGTGAGCCAACTGGGAAATAACCACAGAATCAACTCATTTTAAGTGCAAGGAGGAAAAATGCCCTTTTATAGAAACCAAAATATATTTTACTTAGTTTTGTAAATTTATTCAATTCCAACGTATAAATAACTCTGTAAAGACATTTTATCAGTTTCCCTGGGCTGGGATATTTTTAGCATATCAAAGGAAAACAAAAAAGTCCTCAGATTTTGAAAAGTAATGGATTGCATTGCCTTAAACCCTTGGACCCCGTCCACCTTCTGTCTTTGAACTGAACTGGAATTATTCCTCTGTTTGTGCTAGAATGTGTGTCCGCAGAGCTGGGAAGAGACGGAGATACATATCCCACCTCTTATAATGTGAGGCCCTAACCTAGGTTATAATTAAAAGTTTGGGAGCAGGATCTACAAAGGCCAGCTGGAAGGACAATTTCTTAGTAAAAGCAAAGTGGTGTCTTTGGTTACAGGAGGAAAGGGAAAGACAAAACATACCAACCAGAATTGGCGTTCTGGGCCTACCCAGTCCTATATACAGTAGTTCCTTCTTATCCACGGGGGATACATTCCAAAACCTCTAGTGGTTGCCTGAAACCTGGGAGAGTACTAAACCTTATATATACTGTTTCTCTTATACATGTATACCTATGATCATTCAATTTATAAATTAGGCACAGTAGGAGATTAACAGCCATAACTAATAACTAATAATATCAAACAATTATAAAAATATGCCAGCATCACTACTCTTGTGCTCTGAGGCCACTAAGTAAAAGAAGGGTTACCTAACCACAGGTACTGTGATACCGTGACAGTCAATCTGATAACCAAGACAGCTATTGAATAACAGGCACATAGTGTCCACAGCGTGGGTATGCTGGACGAAGGGATGATTTATATCCCGGGAGGGATGGAGTGGGACAGTGTGAGATTTCATCATGATACTCAGAATGGCACACAATCTAAAACGTAGTTCTGTAATTTTCCATTTAATATTTTTGACCGTATTTGACTATGGGTAACTGAAACCGTGCAAAGTGAAACCGTGGATAAGGGAAGCCTACTATATCTTCTTAGTCTCTTAGGACACTTTTGAGACTAAAGCCAACTAGGAAAATAGTTTTTAGACTCTCTCTGAGCTTCAGGGTATCTGTAAACATTTGAAGATAATTTAATGAATGCTGTAGTTAATATTTTGCCATCTTCAAAATAGCTTCATTGTTATATCCAATAAATGTTTCTTTAAATTTATGTTAATGCCTTTTATCTTTGGCATAGATTGGATTTTTATTTAAAACTTTATTTAAAGAAAGAGATTCTACTACTATGGGAAAAAAAATTTACTTAGAAAAATATAGTGGTGGCCAGTCCTGGTGGCTCACACCTATAATCCCAGCACTTTGGGAGGCCGAGGTGGGCGGATCACTTAAGGTTTGAGACCAGGTTGGCCAAAATGGTGAAACCCTGTTTCTACTAAAAATACAAACATTAGCTGGGCATGGTGGTGCATACCTGTAATCCTAGCTACTCAGGAGGCTGAGGCACAAGAATTGCTTGACCCTGGGAGGTGGAGGTTGCAAGTGAGCCAAGATCACACCACACTGCACTCCAGCCTGGGTGACAGAGCAAGACTCTGTCTCAAAGGAAAAAAAATAAAGAAAAGAAAAGAAAAGAAAAATATAGTGGTCTTGGAGAATTCAGTGACAGGCCAAACCATTAAGTCTGTCATCACAACAGTCCTTAGGGAACTGCAATTTTATAAGTATAGTAATGACGCAGTAGAGAACCATAATGATGGCCTCCCCGGCAAAGAAGAACAAACCCATTTATGCCTGAGGTTGCAATTTTTTGAATTTTTGCAGTCAGACCCTGGCAATGACCTTGAGCAGTAGGAGATAAATTCCACATGCTTAGTGTTCCAATAATGGAACACTAGGCATAAATGGGTTATTAAAGTATCCAGAATTAACATGCTTAGCTGTGACATTGGAAAGGCAATGTGTTTGCTGTGGCACACATACTAGTAAATAATGACTGGTCCGAATTTGGTTTTCGTTTGTCTATTAAAGTCAATTTACTAAGGCAGGGAGGGCCCAGAGCTGTGCTGTCCAATTCAATAGCCATGTGTGACTGCTAAGGACTTCCAAAGTGGCTAGTCCAATGTCAGGTATGCTGCAAGTGTCAAACACACACTGGATTTCAAAGACTAAGCCAAAAAAATGTAAAATACATCTCAATATTTTGGTTATACTCGGTTAAAGAAAATAAAATTATTTTTGCCTTTTTATGTTTTTAAAAGTGGCTTCTGGAAAATTTTAAATTACATGTATGACTGGCATCATCTGTCTTTGGCCAGCACTAGACTAGAATAATAGGTTTTATAAAGATGTCTATTGTTATACTAAAAGTGTGACGTAAACTTTAGTTATTTAGGAGACTCTTAGTGGAATACATGATTTTCTTGACAGTGAGGGGTAGATGAGGCATCACATACTTGAACAGTTAGAACCACTATCTTTTTAAAGGTTCTGTGCCAGAGCTACAGCTTTAAAATGGAGGGATCAGGAAAGCATGCGTTTGTCTCCAGTCTTTCCCATTGGCCCTACATCAAAATGAGGACATAGTTACTAAGTACTTTGTGTGCTACTGCTCTATTTCTTGTTTTGGAGGGTATCAAAAATACAAGACAGGGATAAAGGAAGGTTTTTTTTACAGTGAGACCAGTTGAACATTTGAAATTATTTTAAAAGAATAATTTATTTCCCAGGTTGGTGGCTCATTACTATATTTTTTTAATTGTTCATTTTCTGAATAGGCTTCTGGAATTTAATTTCTGTACTTAATTATATTTATCTTTGACATGATCTTTATACCTTGGTTTGCAGGAAAGCAGATGGTGGAGCTGAATATGCCACTTACCAGACTAAATCAACCACTCCAGCAGAGCAGAGAGGCTGAATGGATTCCACAACCTGGTTTGCCAGTTCATCTTTTGACTCTATTAAAATCTTCAATAGTTGTTATTCTGTAGTTTCACTCTCATGAGTGCAACTGTGGCTTAGCTAATATTGCAATGTGGCTTGAATGTAGGTAGCATCCTTTGATGCTTCTTTGAAACTTGTATGAATTTGGGTATGAACAGATTGCCTGTTTTCCCTTAAATAACACTTAGATTTATTGGACCAGTCAGCACAGCATGCCTGGTTGTATTAAAGCAGGGATATGCTGTATTTTATAAAATTGGCAAAATTAGAGAAATATAGTTCACAATGAAATTATATTTTCTTTGTAAAGAAAGTGGCTTGAAATCTTTTTTGTTCAAAGATTAATGCCAACTCTTAAGATTATTCTTTCACCAACTATAGAATGTATTTTGTATATCGTTCATTGTAAAAAGCCCTTAAAAATATGTGTATACTACTTTGGCTCTTGTGCATAAAAACAAGAACACTGAAAACTGGGAATATGCACAAACTTGGCTTCTTTAACCAAGAATATTATTGGAAAATTCTCTAAAAGTTAATAGGGTAAATTCTCTATTTTTTGTAATGTGTTCGGTGATTTCAGAAAGCTAGAAAGTGTATGTGTGGCATTTGTTTTCACTTTTTAAAGCATCCCTAAATGATCGAATATATCAGTAATTTCAGAATCAGATGCATCCTTTCATAAGAAGTGAGAGGACTCTGACAGCCATAACAGGAGTGCCACTTCATGGTGCGAAGTGAACACTGTAGTCTTGTCGTTTTCCCAAAGAGAACTCCGTATGTTCTCTTAGGTTGAGTAACCCACTCTGAATTCTGGTTACATGCGTTTTTCTCTCCCTCCTTAAATAAAGAGAGGGGTTAAACATGCCCTCTAAAAGTAGGTGGTTTTGAAGAGAATAAATTCATCAGATAACCTCAAGTCACATGAGAATCTTAGTCCATTTACATTGCCTTGGCTAGTAAAAGCCTCTTATCTATGTATGTGTCTTACCTCATCTCCTAAAAGGCAGAGTACAAAGTAAGCCATGTATCTCAGGAAGGTAACTTCATTTTGTCTATTTGCTGTTGATTGTACCAAGGGATGGAAGAAGTAAATATAGCTCAGGTAGCACTTTATACTCAGGCAGATCTCAGCCCTCTACTGAGTCCCTTAGCCAAGCAGTTTCTTTCAAAGAAGCCAGCAGGCGAAAAGCAGGGACTGCCACTGCAATTCAAATCACACTGTTAAAAGTTGTGTTTTGAAATTTTATGTTTAGTTGCACAAATTGGGCCAAAGAAACATTGCCTTGAGGAAGATACAATTGGAAAATCAAGAGTGTAGAAGAATAAATACTGTTTTACTGTCCAAAGACATGTTTATAGTGCTCTGTAAATGTTCCTTTCCTTTGTAGTCTCTGGCAAGATGCTTTAGGAAGATAAAAGTTTGAGGAGAACAAACAGGAATTCTGAATTAAGCACAGAGTTGAAGTTTATACCCATTTCACATGCTTTTCAAGAATGTTGCAATTACTAAGAAGCAGATAATGGTGTTTTTAGAAACCTAATTGAAGTATATTCAACCAAATACTTTAATGTATAAAATAAATATTATACAATATACTTGTATAGCAGTTTCTGCTTCACATTTGATTTTTTCAAATTTAATATTTATGTTAGAGATCTATATATATATAAATATGTATTTTGTCAAATTTGTTACTTAAATATATAGAGACCAGTTTTCTCTGGAAGTTTGTTTAAATGACAGAAGCGTATATGAATTCAAGAAAATTTAAGCTGCAAAAATGTATTTGCTATAAAATGAGAAGTCTCACTGATAGAGGTTCTTTATTGCTCATTTTTTTAAAAATGGACTCTTGAAATCTGTTAAAATAAAATTGTACATTTGGAGATGTTTCATGATGATGTGTTTATTTCTAGTGGGTTTTGTCTCAAATTGAAGTATGTTTCTAATTGGGCCCATCTTCTAACCATTCCACTCCCACAGCCATTCCTCCTGTCCCTCCTAGCTCAGACCCTTAAGTATCCCCAGGCTTCTCCACTCCCAACCCATCACATAGATACTGCACAGATATCCAGTGACATCACATTACCTACTGGATGAAGTCCACATTTCTTAGCCTGATACTTGAAGACCTTTTACAATTAAATCCCAACTTTCTTCCCCAAGCATTTTCTATTGCACTTCTTCAAATAACCTACTCTCAGTAAAGCCTGACCATTTCCCCTGTGCTTTCTGCTGTATTCCTAGTTCACTGTTGCTTGAAACACCTACTGTCCTGTTGAGATCCTATGCATCTTCCAAGGCCCAGCTCAGATATTACCCTTCATGAAACTGTGCCTGATTTCTGCCCAGCTCTTATAGTCTTTATTATTACCTAACCTTGGGATAGCCACATTTAAGCATCTATATATACGTGTCCAGTAGAAGATAAATCTTCTGCATCCTATGAACGCATATGTAGAGCTAAATAAAAACCCAAGTCCTAACAAAGTATAAGATTTATGTAACTAGTAGGATTTGGTTGTTTCTGCAAAAATCATTGTTGCTCTCTCTGCAGATTTGAATTAAGTCGGATTGCTAAATTTCTCAGAGCAGGCTTCAGTGTTTCTCAACCATGGCTGCACATTGCAATCACCGGGGGATATTTACAGACACCTGGGTCCCACCCCTAGAGATTTCTAGTGTAATTGATCTGGGATGTGGTTTGGGTGTAGGGATTTCCAAGCGTCCTAAATGATTCCAATGTGCAGCTAAGGTTGAAAACCCATGCATTAGTAAATCTCAAGCCCCACAGTAAATTTTTCTATATAAACTTGTAAAGATAGAAGTTAAAGGCTTATATTTATAGAAGAAAATTATGGCTTTCTTAATTCAGCCTATTAAATCAGAAAATTTCATTGAAGACTTGAATTAAGGTTTTGTTGTTTGGCTAACTGAACAAGGCTAGCTGTTTAGAAATACAGAAGCATTGTCTCAAATAAACATAAAAATACAGAAGCATTCTGTTTAATAGAACACTAGGTGAAAATTATATATATATGTGTGTTATATATATGTATATATATACACACACACACACACACACACACACACACATTTTGAGACGGAGTTTCGATCTTGTTGCCCAGGCTGGAGTGCAATGGCACTATCTCGGCTCACCGCAGCCTCCACCTTCTGGGTTCAAGCGATTCTCCTGACTCAGCCTCCTGAGTAGCTGGGATTACAGGCATGCACCACCGCGTCTGGCTAATTTTGTATTTTTAGTAGAGACGGGGTTTCTCCATGTTGGTCAGGCTGGTCTCGAACTCCCAACCTCAGGTGATCCGCCCACCTTGGCCTCCCAAAGTGCTGGGATTACAGGCATGAGCCACCGCACCCGGCCTGAAAATTATATTGACTATGAATAGAGCATTTTGGAAAATCTTATGTGACCTTGAGACTGTAATGTATTTTTTAAATTGGGATAAAATACATGGGGAGAGTTAGTTACTTTGTAAGGTAACTAACAATAAATCTGTAAGAATGCTGAAGGGACTTGAGATTAGAAGGAATATGAATTTGTGGTGTTCAAGTAGATTTTAGGGTTTGTGGGAAATAGTCAACTCTATGGTATTCTAAAACTTAGTAATGTCTTTCAGCTAACATTTTAACCAAGAATGAGCTTTTCTGCATATTTTTAAATTTTGCATACTTGTACTTAAGTAGGATTTAACATGGAGTCTAATAACTTCCAGAAATGATTCAAAATTGAGTGATTGTACATACAGATTTTTTTTTTTTCCCTGGACTACACTGTTTTCATCAGAATTTCTAGGCTCACTCAGAAAAGGTTACACTAGTATGACTAATCCTTTGTAAATCGGAGCACTGCTGCCCTCCTGTGGACTGTCACGGCATTTGACAATCCCTTCCTTACCAGCTCAAACTTAGTCACTATTCAGAAGTTTGAGTCATTGCTGTGATTCCCAGAAGACATTTTCAATTTCATTTGGGATATGGTATAAGACTAGTCCTCTTCTCCTTCCGTGAAATCAAAATTATTTTTTGACACAGGATCTCGCTCTGTCACCCAGGCTGGAGCTCAGTGGCTCAATCACAGCTTACTGCAGCCTCAACCTCCTGGGTTCAAGGGATCCTCCCAACTTAGCTTTCCCCAACAGCTGGGACTACAGGTGTGCACCACCATGCCTGGATAATTTTTTTTTTTTTTTTTTTTTTTTGTAGAGACGGGCTTTCGCATGTTGCCCAAGCTAGTCTCGAACTCCTGGCCTCAAGCAATCTGCCTGCCTCAGTGTTCCAAATTACTGGGGATCCAGGCATGAGCCACTGTGCCCAGCCAAGATTAACATTTTTAAAAGAGTTTTAAATGCTGTCCCTTATTGCTTAAGTATAGGAGAAGTATAATATTGTGGATCTGTGGTCAATAAACAATTTTTCCTTCCCTCTCACATACCAGCAGAACGTTTGAACAAATTGCCAAAAGTATAGATAACATTTGAAAAAGCCGCCCATCCTGATTCCTGATTCGATAGTACATAGCCCAGGGAAACCTGTACAGAGGTGGTAAAACTGGTGTTAGGAGACTCCGCCTCCATTTATAAGATTTACCTCTCTCATGTAGCTTTTTACAAAACTAAACTATAATAATATGCTGCAGTGGCAAACCCTGTGCTAAACTACTGTAAACAGGAACCCCTGTAAACAGTAATCCTGGTGTTTGGGGCTTGTGGCTTCATTGAGAGAGAATTCAGGAACAAATGCTTAGAGAAGCACTTCAGAACGGTGTTCAGGAAAATTATCTATCGTCTGATTAATCTCCTCCACCTGAAAGCGTTCCTAGGAAAAATACTCTGTAAATTTGTATTTAAGTTGGGACTTGAAAATTCTTTGGTTAGGTTCCCATAGCATCGTGCTTCTCAAGTCTTAGTGTGCTAGTGAGTTACATGGTGATCTTCTTAAATTAGAATCAGAAGATTCAAAAGGTATCGGTTGGGGCCTGAGGTTCTGCATTTCTAATGAGTGCCTAAGGAGCTGTTTGTGGTGGGCTGTATGATGGCCTCTAAAGATATCCAAGTCCTAATACCTGGAACCTGTGAATGTTACTTTATATGGCAAAAGGGTCTTTACAGATGAGATTAAGAAAATTGAAATAGGGAGATTATCCTGGATTATCCAGGTGGGGGCCCTAAATGTAACCACAAGGGTCCTTCTAAGAGGGAGGCAGGGGGAGATTTGACTGTGCCAGAAGACAACATGGCCACTAAAGCAAAAGACTGCCCGGCTGGCTTGGAAGACGGAGGAAGGGGGTGCAAGCCAAAGAACGCAGCTCTAGCAGCTGAAGGCGGCAAGAAAACCTGTTCTCTCCCGGCGCTTCTGAGAGGGCGGGTGGCCCTTGCAGTCCAGTGAGCTGATTGCAGGCTTCTGGAATCTGTAACTGTACAAATGTGTGTTGTTTTAAGACACCATGTTTGTGGTAATTTTTTAGGGCAGCCACAGGAAACTAACACACCAGTGCTGGGGGCCCTCAGACCACAGTTAGTAAAGCGTTTTAGGAACAAGACCACAGAAGAGAGGCTCTCAACTTTAAAACAACAGTGATGTCCAGACCCATTCCCAGACCAGCAAAACCAGAGACTGTAGGGATGGGACCCAGGGAACACTAATTTAAAGGCTCTTTGGGTGAACTGAATAGGAAGATAGGGTAGGGCACCATCATACTAGAATAAACTCAAAAATACAACTTTTGTGTTCAAGGAAAACTCTCAAGCTCCATCGAAGTATGGACACACTAGTCTGCCAGGTACTCTCCTGAAACTACACACCAGCTTCTCAAAGTGAAGGTCTGGGCCAGTATGTTACACAAATAATTGTCCAGTTCTAGACTTATTTCTGTTTCACCTAAATTGGCCAAATATTTGACTTGTCTCATCCATATTTATTAAGGACTCATCAGTGTTTTACTTCCACAGGTGGGATTTTCCAGTCCAACTTGCATGAGTCTTGAAGATGCTGTCAGTCTAATAAGCCTCCCCACTCAATATTTTTTTCATTATCTATTCACCAAGACCCACTTATAAATTTACAGCTAATAAAATCTGGTAAAATTTAGATAAGCAGGACCCATGTCCTACAAAGCATTTTCTACCTAGGTTGATAGCATGGCTTCATAAACCCGATTCAAGATGCTGTCTCTGGAAGAAACAGTCTACATAATTACCAATTTATTGTGCAAAACCACCTCAGAATGGCAATTTTAGATAAAGAGCTGTCCGCATCCAAATGAATAAAACAAAATAATCCTGTTTGAGAGGCACCGCAGTTACATTTTGCTTCTCATGACTTAGCAGTGTGGCACTATTTAAGCATTCAATGAGAGTGCCATAAACTTCTTTTATAGAAAAGACGTCTCAAATCATTGTTTTTGTGCTTTAATGCTGAACTCAATTTCACACTTACTCGTTTGAGGACTGGAATCAGGGCCTCCTGAGAGCAAAAATCTGTCGTTTGTATTTGCAACACCTAGGCTGGAGCTTTGAGCGTGGTGGGTGGATCAAAAACTGTTTAATTGGTAGGTAGTACAACAGACCCCAAAAATGTCTGACCTATAGGTATTTAATACTATTGTAGCCTATCTCAGTGGGAAGTGAACAAAACAATATAACTTAGGGTCTTAACTAACACCACCACTTAGGGTCTTCCCACCACATCCTGGGGATTAGAACATGGGTTCTTCCATCAACAGCCTGAAATAGCACTGCAGCTGCAGTGAGGGGGTGCAACATATGTACTGGCAAGTCTTCCCAGCAAATGCTACTTCCGCCCCCCACTCTCAGCCCACTGGGCAGGGCAGCCATCTAGGGGAAGACTGTGGCAGGGGGTTGGGCTTAGAAATGGCTTCCTAGGTGGCTGATTTGCCATCATTTATTGCAAGCCACTGGCTTAAAAGAGTTCTACTGAGGGTAGTTCATAGTCATGCACCTCCTGTGCAAAAAGCCTGATCAAGGGGCCACAACCCGCCTTCCTGAAGATCCTACAAGCTTGATCCCCTATCAAATCAAATCTGGCTAATCTCTGAATAGCTTTACAAAACTGGCTCACTGGGCCAGGCGAGGTGGCTCACGCCTGTAATCCCAGCACTTTGGGAGGCTGAGGTGGGTGGATCACGGGGTCAGCAATTCGAGACAAGCCTGGCCAACATGGTGAAACCCTGTCTCTACTAAAAAATACAAAAATTAGCTGGGCGTGGAGGCGCCACGCCTGTAATCCCAGCTACTCGGAAGGCTGAGGCAGAATTGCTTGAACCCGGGAGGCGGAGGTTGCAGTGAGCGGGGACAGTGCCACTGCACTCCAGCCTGGGTGACAGGGTGAGACTCCGTCTAAAACAAACAAACAAACATGAAAAAAACCTGGCTCATCTTGTTTTGAAGTGTTGACATAAACTAATAGTCAAAAGCACCACTCAATCTTTTATAATGCAAGTGAAATCAGTGCTGTGCCCCTTCAAGGAACCATGTGACAGTATGTTTAGTTGAGCACCAGTTCCTTGCAGGAACAGTTGCTGGCAGAAGGGCTGTGTCTACAGCCCATGTGGAACTAAGGAGTTTTCCCATTCAGTAGGGAGCATCCCTCAGCCTTGATCTTCAACATTTCTTCTCTTCCCTAATCTTTTCTCTCATTTTATTTCTTGGCTCATAGAATTTCATTCTTCTCTTAATGGGCTTCATTTTTAATGTCTGGCTGGCTGTAACCTACTTCAAATTCTTTATGAAGTAGGCAAGATCTGCACAGCCAATTAATTATTCAGGACCCACTTCTTATCATCACAGAATTATGAATGGGAAATAATAGATGAAAAACACAGACATGATAAACTGAACATAGTATTTATTAAGGTCAGGATGCATGAATAGACTCTTCTCAACAGAAAGATAATTCAACAGCAATCAATTTACAGAATTCAGAACAGCACTACATTTCAGCAAAATGCAACTAGAGAACATCAGATAAATTATAGTAATTTGTTTTTAAAAATCCATTAAACTATCTCTTACCTCTGCAATAATGTATCGTACATGCAGTTAAAGAAGTTAGTAGGGAAAAGCATGATCTTCCTTCCCCATTCTCTGCCCATCCATCTTCCAGGAAACCACAGGCTGCTGCTGCCCAGAGTTGGCATGAGGCTTCGAGGCTGCTGCTTTTCCCCCTACATCATAACCGATTTCAAATGGTGCTAGACAAAAACAGACTCTGAACACCAGGAGAAATCGGTCAGCCTGTGTAAGAGATGGGCCAGTGGTGCTCCCAGGGTCTGCACCTCGACAGTCCAGGTGGCAAGTCTGATTTCGGGTGCCCCGCAATCAACGCCGAATACTCCAGGGCATCCTCTAAGAGCAGACTGATGGTGTCGATGTGGACAAAATGGTCCTCCAGGTGTACTGCCCTCTCCCCTGCCCCATGACAATCGACACCCAATACATTGTTATCCAACAGAATATGACAATCGCCACACTCAAAGGCCCTACGAACACATTCATGCTGGTGATGGCTGCTAGGAGTCAACAGAAATAGCATCACAACCTCTGCCCCTGCTCAAGCCACTGTGTTTATTTTAAACACAACCCCCTTCTCTACTGTCACCTCTCCCAAAACCCAACAAACTCAAGAGTGTATTTTGCTCTTCAAGTTCTTCCCTGGACTTCTCGAACAGACTCAAGTGGCAAGAGGAGAGGAGCCAGTCCCATGAGCAGCAGTTCCTCTGCAGTCCACCCTTGGCTGTGCTGCAATTCTTACTCCTAAAACACTGATTTCAAATGGTGCTAGATACAAAGATGGAAAAATCTAAGCCACCATGTGAAACCAGCTTCCAGAAGAAGAGGATCTCAATGAAGAAAGAAGGGAGATTCAATCGGAAGACCCAGCCTCTGCCCTGAGGAGAAATATCTTCTTGTAGTTCTACTTGTGTTATGACACAGTGCTCCATGGGAAAGGCACAGAGGAGGTTACACAGGGCTGCGCGAGGCAACATGAAAGGCACAGCTGATGCTTCGAATAGATGAGAGCAATACAAAACTCATTAATTCTAGGTTAATTCTATTTAACTTCACACCAGTCACTACAAATTATTATATATGATGAAATAAAAGCTAAAATTATTACTAAAATACATTAATATTTACATTTATACTGCCCTGCATTTGTATAGTATTTCACAGTATACAAAGTGTTTCCAGATATATTCTCTTACTTCATCAGGACACAAGCACCCTATCTGCCTGTGGAATGAAGCTCCAGCTGCTACACAAAGGTGAGTCTCACCTGGGCCAGGACAACTCTTCTATGTGTCTTAACTTGAGAAAAGCATGCATTCCTCCTTCCCACCCCATATGTAAGTATCAGAACATTCAAATATGACCCCATGAACCTGCAATCTTATTTAACTCCTGATGTGACTTCAAAAACTGGTACCCTATAATTGTATTAAGCAGATAATCCTCTAACGTAAGAATTGAGTTTTATTTTCAAAGTCTGCTTGAAAATAAGATTTGCACACTGTATTCCAAATTAGATTTCCCATCTCCTTACTGCATCATCTTTTTTGGTTGTTTGAAGCTAAGAAAATATGTGTATTTCCTCTGATACCATAACCAAGAGAAAAGAGACAGAGTAGAAACTGTATATTTTAGCTTCCTTTCAGGCCTCTAGATACAGCCTTATAATTTTTATGGTTCCTGGCACTAACAGTATGTGTTGCTAGAAGAAGAAATAGAATTTGAACATCAAAAGTTGTGGTGTTTAATTCTCACAACAGTCGTATGGGGCAGGTATTATTCCAATTTTTGCGAAGAAATTCATCCTTAATGAGGCTAAATAACTTGTCTGCAGTCACACAACCAATAAATGCAGATCCCAGGTCTAACTCCAAAGACTGTTTCTGCCCTTGTATCCACTGCAGTCTGCTCCATAACTTGACTATCATCTCATTTTGTTCTTGAACTTCATTAAGAACAAAACAGGGTGGGTGGGGCAGGAAATTCCTAGGCGATACTTCTGCACTGAATGGGATCATACTGACTACATAACACGTTATACTTAGGGGGAGACGGGAGCATCATCTGGGTTCTGCGAAAGCCGGGTGGTCTGGGGCAGCTTGCTTTGTTCTCCTGCTCCTCTAGCGCCTTTGTTGTCTTTCCCCAGCATGTGGCTGTGGGAAAGACACTGAAGATGAACCTGCAACAAGCGATTCTGACACCAGCGCTAGGCTCTACAGCCCACGGGGGACTTGCTAGCCTCAGTCACAGGTGGGAGAGCTGGGGCAGATCTGCACACAAGGGCTCTCAGTGATGACACCTGTAGCCAACACCTGGGGCTTGTTAACCAGGTAACAGCCAGGGTTGTAAGGTCAGGAGTGAGTGTTTAAGGACAGTTACTACTGGGAGTCCAAATCCTGTCAAATGAGGGGATTTGATGAGATTCTCACTTTTCTGCTTTTCATTTTAGCCACTCTTCCTTATCAACTTTTAGTTACCAGTACCCCCTCCCTATGAGCTATCACACAGGTGTCCCGCGGTGATCAGAAAGCACCTTCCTCCATGGCAAGGTCCTGCCTGCTTAAGCTGTTGTCTCTTCTGGAATACTCTCCTTCACCCTCCCTTAGCTACCACCCCTCAGCCCTGCCCCCACCTGCCACCACTCCAGGGAACCTGTCATCCTCCCCGCAGCTCAGGAAAGCCTCCCTGAGTCCAGCCCTTGCTAGAAGGTTAAGTGGTCCTCGCCAGCCTCAAGTTCTTTCCTTCAAAAACCACTTATCTCACTTGGTCATCAGTGTGATTATTTAATGTCTCTCCTGCTACCCGTAAGGGACCATTCGGAGTACAGCAGAGGGGCTGTGCATAGCAGGACGCCACTGCCACTGAGGGAGTTAACAGAAGCCACAGTCTGGGTCCCCACTCCTGGATTCTAAAATTTAACTCTTAACTCTCTGGAAGAAGAGATAAGAAGCCATTAACAATGGATCACTTTAATTAAACCCTCTAAAAGAAGTGGAGAAAAAAATCATGTTAGTATTGAAATCCTTTGCCTTTCCAATTCCACTGGATAAAAGGGGTCCTTCAGGTCTCAGCCCTCCCAACAGAACCAGTTTTCTCCTCTCAGAATCAGCTGAGCAATGACTCTTCGCTGAAACAAGCTGGTGGCTGTTCCCTACTAGGAAGCAGCCAGTTAGTTTGGTAAGGGCTGGAAGGGGCTTGCTTTCCCTGGCACCATGCCTGAAGGCCACCTAGACCTGTAAGAAGGCAGCCCATGAAAATCCCAGCCTGCTGAGAGCTCTGCCATCCAAGGAGGGTGATGGGTTTTACCCACCTCAGCCTAATGACTCCAAACAAACTGGCTGAAGGTGAAAGGGTTGGCAGGGCTGTCTGGGGAGGAAAACCACCCATCCAGAAGGGTGGGCATGTCAGTCTTACGAGTGCTGCCACGCAGGGAAAAGGTGTCAGAGCTATACTCCAGCCTGGTCCACTTCTGTCCCCACATTCTACCTGGAGGCTTCTCGACCTCACACCAGGGCATTAATCTGCTTGGGCACACAGTGAATCAGAACACAATGGTTTTAATACCTGCTTGGCCCCAACTCTGAGAACAGGGACCTGCCACTTGCCCTGAATGGGCCTCAGTGTCTTCATGTGTAAAGAGAGGAGGCTGAGGTAGGCTGCTCACAGCACATTCAAATGCTCGGAGGGCTTGGGCAGGAAACCTGAGACAGAGAAGCAGCAACAGCATGCAGCAGAAATACAGTGAACTGGAGAGGCCATATTTTGTCTAAATGCATGCAAAATCAGATACATTAAAATAACCCTAGCCAGGTGTGGTGGCACGCACCTGTAGTCCCAGCTACTCAGGAGGCTGAGGCATGAGAACTGCTTGAACCCGGGAGGCAGAGGTTGCAGCAAGCTGATATCGTGCCACTGCACTCCAGCCTGGGCTACAGAGAGAAACCCTGTCTCAAACAAAAACAAAAACCCGTGCAGGCCAAACACATCTGAGGGTTAAATACCATCTATAGGCTGTTGGTTAAAAATAGTTTGGAGACTGCAAAGACAGCTTCTACTTCATTCTATAAATGATGCTTTGTCTTTAAAGCCTAGCATGGTACCTAAAAAATAACATGGGAGGAAAATGGGAAGGTGAGGGAATCCTTCTTTCTGAAATCCATAAGCAAACCCACTGAACAAACAGACACTGGTCCCCAGTTACCTAACCCTGCTTGCTTGTGCTGCGCTACCACAGTGTGTGCAAATCCAGAACGTGGGAAGGTTCTGCCAAGGCAGTGCTGGGTGCTGAGTCACAGCTACTTACGTGACTGATGTGTGTTCCAGCCAGATGGGGGGAGCCGGAAGCCAAGCCCAGATGGCCATCTTCTTTCCTCTGGGAATGCTGATTTCAGGGCTCCTGGCAGCAAGGAAGAGCTCATCTTGGTGAGAGAGGGGCCTGGGGAAGGCTCTTTTGTAAAAGGGGAATGTCTTGCCCTCAAGAGACAGTCCCAGGCCATTGCATGTATAAACTGAAAGGGCAGCCCAGCTTCCTGTCATTCTAGGTAGCAGCCTGGGCATTCTGTCTTTAGCTGTCAGGGTGGGGGCTGTGAATCAGAGGGAAGGGTGATAAAAGGAAGGGTATACACATGAGGGGCCAAGGGTGGAGCAGAGGGAGCATGGAGTTACCGGCTGGCCCAAAGTCCCCAGAAACCTCCATCAGGCTCTTCCTTTCTGGCAGGGTGGCCTTCAAAGGAGGACTCAGAACCCAGGGACCACTGCATTTCCCAGGCCCTGAGCCCCAGTGTGGGAATCACATCCTCCAAACCCACAGTGCCCCTCAAATTCCTATTCAGGTAACAAGGCAAGAAGTAACAGCCTTCCAAGCCTATGTGGACCCAGCATCGGTTTTTCTGGTTTCCCCTGGGTCAGAGGTATGGAGGTCTATGTTCCTAGGCAGCTGCACTCCTAAAAGTTCAGTTTTCCATCCCTCCCTTAACACTACTGACATAAACCCCAGACTCAGTCCAGGCACGGGGGCCCTGGGTCGGGACTGCTGGCTGGATGGGAGGATGCACCAAGGTTACCCTGCCCCTGGGATGAGCTGGGGGGACAGCAGGAGACAGTGGAGGGCAAAGGGAAGGAGGAGGAGTGGAATGAAGACTGGAGCTCGCGTGTCTCCATGTTCCCCCAGTAGAAGGGCTCAGCTCTGGCACAGAAGGATGGGCATGGCCCTGAACTGCTTTCAAGAAAGCTAGTGCTTTCCGCAAGAGGAAAAATGGCATACCAATGGTCTATTACACAAACACAATGCCCACCACAGAGTTCATGGGTCCAAACCAATGCAGATCCAAAGGCAAACCACCAATGCTGCTCCCTGGTCATTCCAAATCATCTGCTTGACTCAGTGAAGATGGAGTCAAAAGTGAAACCACAGTCTCAGGTGAAACCTAACTCTGGAGGTAGGGAGGGAGACGCCTCAAAGCCCAGCTTCCCCACCTCCCCCAGGCAGAGCTGGTGACCTCCTCCTTCAGCCACTGAGAAGTAACTAACAGATGCAGTATCCTGCCAGGCACCACACTCACAAGACGGCATGGCTGCTCTCGCTGGGAGAAGCATGTTCCTGTTCCCAAGAGCTCCTCCAGAGACATGCCCCAGCCTCTTGCAGCACAGCATCTGCTCCTCCCTGGAGGGAGAGCACAGCATCTCAAAGGAGAGAGCATTTCAACAAGTCAAACACTCTCCCCAGAGCAGAGCACAGCCCAAGGGGGGCACCAGGAAGCCCAGGGTGCTTCCTGAACTAATCTCTGAGTGGCAGTTCTCCCCAGTACCTGGGCACACACCTGGTCCACACACATGGACTGGGCACACCCTGTGGCGTGATGTGGTTCCACTTCCCTAATAGAATGGAGGGAGGCTGGGCCAGACAGAGGGTAGATTTGAATCCAAAGCCAACTGCAAGCCCACTTTCTCTCCTTCCTCTTTGGCTGGCCCAGCTGGTAGCTGCACCTATGGTGCTATTCCAGCCTCATTCTGCTATCAGGACCTCTGTCTGCCAGGCTCAAGAACAGTGAGTAGCAGGAGGAGGAAGGAGGAGAAAGGAGGGAGGAGAGAGGAGGAAGGAGGGTAAGAGGGAGGGAGGGACTCGGGAGAAGAGGTGGAGGAGGAAGTTTCACAGTCTAGTGCATTCCCATCAGATCAGAGAGAGGGGAACATGTGCAACTTCCCTTTTCAAGCGTTTCTCTGCCCCCCCTTTTGTTTCGGTTCCTTCCCCTCTGGCCTGGGGATGGCGCGGCTAGTGGGCTATGCAGGGGCAGGCGCCCAGGTACCCAGCCAACTGGGCTCTCGCCCGGCTCCATCTCAGGCCTGGCACGCTCCCTCAGGCCGTTACCCGGCATGCCCTTCTCCTTGTCAGGGAGGCCGCGCCCTCTTGTTTTCAAAGTTTTATAACAGTATTGTTTGTTGTCCAGCAGATTAAATTCTTTGGAGGCTGGGGAGTGGGGGGAGGGTGAGTGAGAGAGAGGAGGGAAAAGAGAGGAGAGAAAATACAAATAACTTCTATTAGGCCCAAAATATTAAATGAGTTCGCTTAACACAAAGTTCATCTGTCTTGAGAGAGGCTAGTGGCCAGGAGCCTGCGTTCCCTTCTCTGTCTGTGCCTGACCTCTCTGACCCCCTTCTCACCTAGCAAGGGATGTACGGTCTCAAACTTCCAATACCACTCCTCGGGTCAAGCTGAAAAGCAGTACCAGCTAATAAGGCTGGAAGATGCATGTGTGAGCACCACCCTCCAGGCAGGACACATGACATAGCGTTGGGCAGGTCCCTGCAAGAACACCCTTGACTCTCGTCTCAGGCGTCTGGCCGAAACAGTCCAGGACTATTGGGGGAAGGGCATCTGTAGGCAGCTGCTGGAGCCCTTGTCTCAGAGATGGCTCGTCCCTGCTGTGAACCAGTGGTTTGTTTACACTTGAAATCAAAGTCACATATTCATTGATGCCAATGACACTGGAAGAACTGTACCCCAAGGAAATAACACAACTGCATAAATAAATATTCACGTAGACCTAAGGAATAAGAGTGGGAAATAGTAACGAAAAGAGACAAAAAGTCATTATAAAATAAGCATGATCTTACGGACAGGGCCCATTTCAGCATCCTCAGCCTTTCAGGCCTGTTGATGCTAAATCTGTAGGTGGTGATGACATACAAAAAATATGATTTTCCATATTTAATACAACTCTCATTTAGCCATTAACTGATTTATTTCAGACTGTGGGTTACCGCTAAATAGTAGGCCTATTTGAACACATCCCTTTGCCTTTAGTATAGCAGGCAATGTCTGTGGCTCCCAGAGTTGTGGGCCTGCCCTGTGATGTTCCTCTCCCACCTCCTACCTTCTTCCCAGCAAACCATGTCTGGCCTTGCGTCCTCTACACGGCCCTCCTCCCTCCCCACCATAGGATTAGAGCAGCTCAGCACTCTTTCCTGGAAAAGATGAGGGACAACATGCCTTTCTCTTTTTTTATATGCAAATAACACCAGTTCCTATAAGATCAGTGCCAGAAGTTCTCTCTGCAAAGGGAAACAAGGTCAAAGTTCCAGATTCGATGACCACATTGGTGTACCCTGCCAATGCATCCCCTCAATTGCATCCAGCTTGGGCCTGTCTTGAAGGCAGATGGGAAAGATGGAGAGAAATGCCTGCTCTAGATCCTGGCACCCAAACCTCATGCTGTTCCAGGGACTGTCTCAAAGTGCCACAGACTTGGGACTGGGAGGATCCTGTGGAGGACACTGAGTCTCCTACCTCAAATAAAGAGGCTTCATCTTTCCTCAGGAACCCTCAGCAGAGGTGATGCACAGTTCTCCCAGAAGTCTAGCCCAAATCACTCTCCTTGCTGCAAGTTCTGCCCACTCTCTTTTCCATCCTTCAAGTGGACAGAATGAACTGGATCCAACATGACAAATCTTCACACATGAAGCTACAGAAGGCTTTATCCACTAAAACAATTCTGCTGTGGATTCCCCATCACAGGGTTTCAGTATGAGCCAAGGATGCATTCAGGAAATACCAAAGGACAGACATTTAGAGACACATATGCATGCTGCCCCTGTCCAACCTCAACTGTCCTAAAGGAATACCCCCAGAAAAAGCCTAAACCATCATGGCTAAATCTGCTGTAAATAAAGATAAACCATTATTTCCTCCTTCATACAAGTTCTGGGTCTATTTAAACAAAGGTCACTCAAGAGGGCTAACTGGCCAAGAAGTCCTGCTGTCCAATACTCTGCCTTACCAGCCCTTATAAAGAGTGGGGGATTATGCTCTGCCTTTAAGGAAAACTGACACCCACGAGTTCTCTTACCCACCTTTCTCTCTGTGGGTAAGCCCTACTTTTTCGGTCAATCATGAAGCAGACACTCAGAACTAAAGCCAGTGTTTCTAGTCCCTTACTTTACATTGTACATTAGCCAAGGCTTCCAGCAGGCGCTGTACATTAGCCAGCAAACAGGTAGCATACACACAACATGCATGCTGGGCAAGGCTCAGGGCATCTCTTACAAATGTGTTGGAAAAATTTCAAAGACCCTACACTGGGCTTCATCTCTAAGTGAGCTGCACTCAGCAGAAGCATGCCTGTGTGCATAGGCATGAGGTGCCATACAGATGTGTCACAGTGGTTTGATGCATCACATATTCCAGAAGCTTCCAAATGCAGGAAACCTCTCCAAGAACACATGGTGAGTGGCTGGCTTCCCAGCCAAGAAGTGCAAGCCAGTTCTCACAAGAGCTCCAAGAAGTCTGAAGAATCAGAGAGTTGGAGAACCTGGACATGCTGAGGTTTCGTTTCCCATTCAACACATAGAAAAGGCATCTCTAGGCCCTCTAAGGCCTTCAGAAATTAAGGAAACTGCCAAAGACTCCACTCCCCTACTCCTGTCCCTGCCCCACTAGTCAGAACCCAGAGAAATAACAGCTGAAGTCAGAGGACCTAGATGGGAGACCCACGAGAAGCGGCTACAAGCAGTCAGATCTTGGCAGGATTGACTCTCAGGTTCAGTTTTACCAACGACAAGGATAAGACCACCTACCCTCTCAGGGTTGTGTGAGGACCAAATGAGCCAGCAAGTATGAAAAGAACTATGTGAGCTGATACGATGGTTATTACTCCATTCCTCTCCTGCCTGAGTCCTAGCCCAGATCGCTGTTTGCTATTCCATACTGGCAGTGGGGTGGCACTCAGCTATTATTAATCCCAGGTAAACATCCCACAAAGCGGCAAGCAGATAGTGTCTTGGAGAAATGTAGCTATTTTAAAACTCTACATTCTGCTTAGCAGATTGCACAATGTGCCCCCTCAGCCCCAGGGGCTCCTACCCACACAGCCTTGCAGAAGTGGTGTACGTCTGGGACTAACGCTGCCATGGAGAAGCTAGGCCAGAGTCCCAGCCACTCCTAGCCCCCATCTGGCTGGGCCTGGGACCTTCGGCTTTCCTGCATGTGTTTTATTTTGCTGTCTTTTTAAGAGTGACTCAAGACTAAAAAGCCAAAATGGAACCAGTGGCTCTGAGATATTTTTGTTTATTTTTTATTTTTTTCATTGTTATTTTTTAAAATTAAATTTAATTTTTTAGTCGAGGGCCTCAAAAAACACATGAAAAGAGAAGGCTAAATATAAAGGAAAACTTCCTGATAGCAAGGGGCACAGACCCTCCCTCAAACCACAGCTGCATTCTGTCTCCAGGGTTTAGGGCCAGACAGGACAGAGCATCTTTCCTAGAGCAGGGTCCCTTGGGTCAGCCCCTTGCAGGACAGCAGGCACCCCCAGCAGCTCCCACATAAACCCATCTCCAACAAGCCTCCTGGGGGAAGCGCGTAGCCATGTCCCCTACCACCCGGTGGATCCTCATCAACACCTTCACGAAACCTCCAGCCCTCTGCTTCCACTTCTGGGAGGTCTTTAAAAACTACCTCCTCCCACCCACCCACCCTAATTCCAACAGTACCACTTCAGCTGCTCTGAGACAGGTCATCAAGATCCCTCCCCTTCTCTTGTGGAAACCTGGGCCTAGTTTTCCTCATCTTGAATTATTGGCTAAGGAACATCTCCATGAACATTCAGGGAGGCCCCAGGATACAGCTGGAACCTCCAAAGAGATTCTGGTTCCATCCCCTCATTTCATAGATAATGAAACTGGAGCTGAAAGGAGGAAAGTGAGTGAGTTTTTACCAACAAGAGCTAGGACCAGAATCGGGGTCGGCTGACTCCTCAACACAGAGCAACACAAACCCCACTTTCCTGACCCTCCTCCTCCCTGAGCACCCCCAACTACACTACCTCATCCCTGTGCAACTTCAGACCCCTGGCAGCAGATGGCAGTGTGTGCAGTCCGGCGGGTCAGCTGTCCATGATCAGCCAAGGAGCGAACAATCACATGGCCTGACTCCGCAGGTCCGCTGCCTCTTCCACCAAGTAAACAAGTCCCGAGCCCTGGAGCTACATGCGCTGAACACATGACACATGCCTGCCCTGTCCCCAGCACCACCAACCTGCCTCCGCCTCTCAAGACACAGCTCAACCAAGCATCTGGCACAGGTCACTTCTCTATGCCTGGTGCCCATCCCTTCCCTATCGTGAGACGATTAGCTCTGGGAACGGCTCGTTCTGGCAGGACAGGCTGAGTTCAGAACCAGCCTCCTGCAGGAACATTTGACCAATGGCTCGGCAAAGACGTAACCTGCACGTTTCCCTGTGCTGCATGGACAAGTGTGGGGCACAGTGACCAGGCTGAGGAAAGAAGTCAGCTGGTGCTTGGGAGGGTGTGAGGCAGCAGGCCAACAGCAACCATGGCAGACAGGAGAGAACCAGTCTGCTGGAGACCAAAGGCTTGACATCTACTCCACCTTGATCCCTGACTCACGACAAGTTCCTGTAAGCCATGGGGACCTTGGATGGATTTCCCAAGTTATTAGGAAAAAAGAGGGGGTTAGTTTGTATCAGTCCTAACTCCCTGAAGGAAAGCTAAATTGATGTGGCTTCAGATGGCTGAGGTCCTAAGTCTCTAGAACTCTCTGACTATCATCTGAATTCTCCTCCTTATGTGTGTGGGGGGTCCCCCTTTTCATCCCCACACAATCTCCATATATGTCTATCCTGTACATTTTTTAATTCTTTTTAAAAATCATTATTAGCGGTGTCTCTCCACACTAGAATGTATGCCCCATGAAAGTGGAAAGTTGGCTTTGTCGAGTTCTGTATCTCTAGCGCCTGGCATGGTCCCTGGCACATAGCAGAGGCTCCATACACAGCAGCAGACGCCATGTACTGGCCTTACTCAGCTCTGCCTGTCCATGGCTACCAAAGGGCATTTGGGTCTGCCCTGCCTCCCCCCAAAGGAATGCGGCACAACCGTCCCCAGTGACTGGAAAGTTCCTTCGGGTGTCTGCCTTTTCACTCTGGTTCACATCAGTCCTCTGAGAATCTTAGTTCGCAAAAATGTCTGACTTCAGCCCAAAAGAGTAAAGATAACGTAGAGGCTTTGGAATAAGAAGTGCATGCATTTAAATCTCAACAACCTCCCTTACCAAATGCATAACCTTGGGTTAAGTCACTTAATCTGTTTCTTTAACTATAAAAGGGAAGTGATCCCTATGTCATATGGTTGTTCTGAGGATGAAATCAGATAAGGAGAGGAGAGCCCTTAAAAAAGGTCAGTTTCCCTTGGACCAACAACTCTGATGCCCATCTCATACCTTCATGCCTCATTATAGACCCTGATCGGGGCACCATCCTACCTTCAGTACCAGGCACTCAGACACAAATCCTTCACAGGAGATGCACACATCCATCCTGGGCCATGACAGGCAGCCCTGGCTGAGCACTGGACTTGTCCTCCCACACCCTCCTGGACTTGCTCCTGTGATCTAACCACACATACCACCTCCCCACGTGGCTCTATCTGCCCCCATGTCCCCAGTCCATCCCTGTAGGCTTGACACTATGGTACCAGGCTCCGCACAGGCCATGGGGCCCTGGAGGTGTTCTCTGGCTTTATCAGCCTATGAGCAGCTCTTGTGGAAGGAGCCAGCAAGAAAGCAAACTCAGTCCATGCTTTCCTCACAGTCACTCCAAGTCTCAGAAAAGCAAAGCAAAATGAGGGCCTCCCACAGACAGCCGGCTGGTGGGAAAGGGTGGTATCTCTTACATATCTCAGAGGGAGGTAACACGCCCAAAAAAAGTGACCAGCACAAGGTACAGATCCTCTCTAAAGCTGTGGCTGCAACCTTAGGGACACTCGAGCCAGGGGACAGAGCCAAGATATGCATTAAACAATTCACAGAGCTGACCGGACCAGGATTCAATGGAATAGAGAAGGTACTGACCAATCAGGGCCCCTGGCAGGGCCTCTCCCCCACAACTCCCAGCCAAGCCACACCACCTCAGCTCCAGAGCCACCAACTCTGTTAACCTCTGCTGGATCCCGGATGGAGAGGCCCCATGCTGCCTCCTGACTCCCAGACCTCAGAAATTCAAAGGTCAAGAAAAAAGTGCCAGATATGCTGGCCCCTCTCTCAGGAGATACCAACTGTTCTGCTATCCTCATTGGGAACACACAATGCCCCATGTCATGTGTGTAGAACCCACGCTGGTGAGCAAGGAGGAAAAGAACCAGATGAGGGACAAAAATAGGAAAATCAGCAGGGAAGCACCAATCCCAATTCTGGAAACATCAGAGGCCAGAGAGATAACTGCATGACCACGAGCAAAACCAACCTCCCCTTTACTTCCCACCCTGGTTTTCCCAATCTAACCAAGGACAGGGCTATTCGTGGGAGTGGGGATCACGAAGAGCTATGCCCAGGGACGCACTGCACATATGAGGGCTGAGACTCCCAAGCACAGCCAGCAGCTACGTCTGGCTCCAGCCCTACAGCCAGGGCTGGCCAGACTCTAGCCAACACTTCTTGAGGGACTTGGCTCACTCCTTTTAGTCTCCCCAGCTGCACCCAAGTCGATATCTCTCCACTCCAACACCCCCTGCCATCCCTCACTGCAGTACTGCTGGAGGGCTGAGACCTGTCAGGGTCCTTGAAGGAAGAGACACCAGATTCTTCCAAACAGCCCTGGGTTCCTCAGGCTGTTCACAGCCAATCTAGAGACTCACCTCAAATGGATAGAGGAGAAGAAGAAATAACAGGAAGCAGAATTGGCCAATCTTCCCTGGATAGCAACGGGAGCAGCATGGGGAAGAGGAACCCCCCACCCCCACCGAAACATATGAGCAGAGAGAGGCGACCACTGTGTGGCCAGAGGCAGGATCCCATAGGTACCTCCGAAAATTACCCAGCATAATTCCTTTTATCTTTAGAGCCCAGACCAATCTGCTGTTGGCTAATTCCAACTGGCTTTACTGGCCAAGAATGCTGTAGTCATCTACTCGATAGGAGAGAGACTTCCTAGTGATGTGTGGGCACCGAGAGTCTGCTTTGTGAATTGTATCAATGATGCCACTGACCTCCCTGATTCTGCAGGCCGTCATCATTTTTCATTTTTAATCACCATTGCTATTACTGTGATCGGCAGCAAGTGAGGCAGAAGAAAAGCATTTCTTTGTCAACTTCCTAGAGATGCTTTGCAATGGCTTACTGGACCAGGGATTTTGTTTTTTAAGGCAAAGGTAATGAAGGCCTAGAGGAAGAAAGTGGCTCATTCAAAGAAACCCCAAAATTAGGGAGAGTCCCAAAGCTCACTGCTCAGCCCAGTCCAAACTCCAGACCACCAACCTAGACTAAGCCCCCTCAAGGCAAAATGTATCTAGATGGCCTTAAGACAGGCCATCCACTGAGACTACACAGGGGAGAGAATCCCCAGGCACTAGGAAGGCTCCCAGGATTACCGAGGGGTTAAACCCAGAACCTCTTGCTGGATGCTGGAGCCAAAGAGAGTTTCTATTACTGTGGGAGGCCCAAATGCTCTGCCAACTGCCACACCCAGCAACACTACCCAGCTATCTCCCACACGTCCGAAAGCCCGACCACTTCAGCTGCCCATCCTGCCCCCAACCCTGTGCTGGTTACTAACCCCATTCACAGAAAAGCCAGAAGGAGAAGGATGCAAAAAAGAGAACAATCGTTTGGGAGATTCTGAATGGAGACGTCTGAGGATTCCCCGGCGGAATAAGGAAAATGGTGTTCATGGGAAGGAAGGAGGATGGGGGAAGGCTGGAGGGAGCAGCCCACACTGGACTTACCTGGGAGGCAGAGAGCGGTTAAATCCTATTTCCTTGCTGCATCCAGTTTCCAGTAAGCAGCCTGGTGATGATTCACTGACAAGACTGGGGTCATGTCGCATCAGTCAGCACTTGTGGTCACAAAACCACAAAAATTGGTGGCTCAACAGCACCTATGAGAGGAAAGAGGGGAATATCCAACCCACCCTGCCCTGAACCAGCCAACACAACATGCTCACCCACCACCAAAACTCCTCCAGAGGACAGCTGAGCCCTCTCTGCCCAACTGGAGCCAGATCTCCAGAAACCCCAAATGGGTAAGGATGAAGAGCAGACACAGACCCAGGATGCCAGTCACTGTGTTTGCCCTCATATATCCTCAAGAAAATCAAAGGGAGGAGGAAGTGGTGGAGGAAGGCAGGGAATGCAAGAGGTCCGAAAGAAGGAAGAGAGAGGTCAAAAGACATCCTTAGGCAAAGCATGGCAAACAGGAAACCAGAAAGAGAAAGCGGAGGCAGGGCTCAACTGTACCCTCAGCCATGTCACATGCCCCTAGCTTCTCTCCCTCTAAGCTCAATATCCATCGGAGAGCTATCAGCCCTTCCTGGCCCTCATCCCACATCAGCACCTTCATCTAGCACGACCTTTCAATCTATCAGCATCTGCAATACAGGAGGAAAGTAAGCAGCCCTGAACCAGACAGACACATATACACACATACACACATACACATACACATACACACACACACACACACACACACACACACACACACACACCTTCCCAGAATAAAAGGCCCTTGGAGATGGCTCACGCTCTCTAGGTTCTGGTTCTCTGATAGAAGTGCTCCACTCCCACAGGGGAGGGCAGACACGTCTGATAAGAATTGCTTAGCACAATGCTATATATAGTCTAGGTTCCTACCAGCCTGGAGATGTGGAGCTAGAACTTGGCAGAGAACCATGCTAGGTGCTGGCAAGGACCATCCTCCCGCTGCCAGCCAATGGGGAGCCTCACTTCCCGGCTGGGGGCCGTGAGGGCACACAGGGTCCTTCCAGGCAGCCCATTAACACTCCACACTGAGGGACACAGGCTGTTGGCTCCGTTTTAGGGAAAATCAACTTCTCCCAAATGTGAGGGGGATGTGTGGGGGCTGAACAGCAAATTCTAGCTTCTCTGCAGCTATCCAGTAGCATGAGAAAATCAATCTAGTCCTCTCTTCTGGAGGACTAAGGGTGGGGTGTGTGGGAGAAGAATGGAGAAGGCATAGCAGGTGGCTGGGCTCAATAAACATCTACCCATTTCTGATGTTCGAAGAAATAAAGGAATGTAAAAGAATGCAGATGAATACTTACTGCAGAGAGCGGGGCTGCCAGGCATCTCCTTTTTTTGTTCCAAATACATGCAAGTGAGCCACTCTATCCGGCAGTATGACGGCTGTCTCCGGCACACTGGCACCATCCTCAGCTGAGCCTGAGTCGCCAAGAGGTTGTCACCCACTCACAGAGCAAGCTGCACTCTCCTGAGTCCTCTGTGAGGAAGAAGAGAAAGGAAGACAGGTGGGCTCACCTCACAGAGCCAACCAAGCAATGAATTGAGCAGATCCCAACCAGGGGCCCATCTGGGGTTAGTATGTGGCTCTGGGATGATGACCCTCAGCTGTTGCCCGCCATCCAATGACAGATGCAAGACAATGTTGGGCAAAATAACATGGGACCTATGTCCTGGAGAAAGGCCAGTAACAGAGGGTACAGGGTCTGATGAAGGAGGGTCTGTTTACCACCTCTTTCAGAAAATGAACCCGAGAGACCACAGAGCTGCCTGAAGCCCGAAATCCAGGCTCTTATCATATACACAGCTTGGGACAAAGAAAATGAGACACGAAAGGTTCCAACGTCCATATACATACAATCTTTTTAGGTCAAGCTGCTCTGTACTCGGGTGCAAAACATGACATGAAGCGGCTGTGTCTGCCTTTGCACTCTGAGTGGGGACGGCTGGTTCCCATCCCCTGCCCTGCTTAACTCTCTCATGTGACCTCGGTCACATCTCCCTGCCCTGCTCTGGCTCCCAAGGCCCAGGAGCCACTCCTACCAGAGATCCCAAATGAGTCACCCTGGGAGGTCCTTGGAGAGAAGAGGAGGTGCTCAGTGACAAATGTCACTGCTAGCATCATCCGCGGGAAAGCATGAGACTGAAAAATAGTACCCAGTGAAAGGAGGGAGGGGGCTCCGGTCAAGTTGTCCCTCATCCTCATAAGCAATTGTTTGTCCCTCTGCCCCACGCTCCAGCAGAGGGGATAGAGAAGAGAAAGGGGAGGACGGTTTGTCCGCATTCAGTGGCGGTGGAGGTGCATCTTCTCTCTCGGTCGCAAGAAGGTGGGGCGGGGCGGGGCGGGATGGGACGGGGCGGGGCAGGGCGGGGGGATCACGCGCCTATAGCGCAAGGCTGCGGTATCGAGAAAAGCCTAGAACCCACAGCCGCCATGATGACGCAAACAAAATTAAAAGGGTCAAGAACTCAAGGCCCACTGTTTCACCTAAGAAGAAAATGAAGATGATGAAGGGGAGAAGAGAAGCTCTGATTTGGGTCAATATGGAAAGGGGAGGCTGACGCAGGCTGCCCAAGAGCCAGCCTTTAGCTTAGTGACGGTGATGCGGATCCGCCATCTTGAAGTGCCGCCCGGCAGAGGACTCTCAAGACGCCACAGCCCCACCACGGCCACTTCTCCCAGGGTACAGGTGCGCCCGCATTCACTGAGGTCGGCCTGGCCCGCCCCTACCCCAAGAAGCGAATCGCCCTTCATTCAAGGCAATGACCAGCAAGACTATCACAAAGAGAACCACGGTGAAAAATCCCAAAGGGCTTTCTGGGCCCTGGGAAGATGTCTGTCATCTGGGACTAGTGGGAAGAACTCAAAAAGTGACCCTATTTGCCAAGCTCATCTAATAACACATACAGCTATTATTTTCTTTTCAGACTCTAAAATGCAAGGGTTCCCAGAGCCCTGCTGAGTTACCTGGTGTTGCTCCCATCCTGATGCCCGGGCGGTGGCCGCCTTCTCTGTCCAGCCCTCCCTGAAAATGACCCCAGGCTAAGGATCAGCTCAGAGCCCCGAGCTGTTTTTGTAGCTTTCATGTTGACAGAACATCCTGGCCACTCTGCTGAGAGCTCCATCTCCCGGCTCCCGATACACTGAGTCATCTTCCAAAGAGGAAAAAAAACAACAAAGCAGCCGTCACCAGGGTCCCCACTGCCGTCGACTGACGACTCACTGGCTGTCGTCACTCTCTGCTTCGCGGCCCCCGAATTGGTAACGAGGGGCTTCAGGGTGCCCAGCTCCCCTCCCGTGGGACTCAGCAGCGTCAGGGAAGCAGGCAGCCACTGCTGAGATTCAGAAAGAAGGGAAACTAACCTGGCATCAAAAGGCTCCCAGGAAAGCTCACTGACCCTCCCGCTGCCGTCACCAGCCCCCACCACTCCATGCCACGGCATGTTCCTGATGCAGAAGTAAAGGGGTATTTATGCCAGGTGGGGGACAGTACCACCTTGCAGGCTTGAAGGGCGTAACGCCTAGGTTACCTCCTCTGCGCCCCTGCTGTGATACCACTTAGGGCACAGGAGCTCCTGTCTCCCCCATTTCTTCTCTAGCCCCCTGCTATGCTCCCATTTTAAGTCCCTGATAAACCACTGGGTAGGGATGGGAACCTATTTGCTGCCAATATATTAGGCATTTCTGTATAACAGTTGTAGTAGCTCCATCTCACTGAACGAGGACATGAAAACTTAAATCATATGACTTGTCTAAAGTCACTCAGCTAAGAAGAAGGATCACAATGAAAACCTAGGTCTGTTCAAGTCCAGTGTCTCTGCTCCCTGCTCTCTAATTCTGGAGCTTATTCTGGCTTTGAAGATGCTATATCCCACTCCACCTCTCCCTCCTCTTGTACGAGGAAGGCAACCAGGATAACTGAGTCAGTTAATCCATCAATTTCAGCTACAAGAAAAAAGCCATCATCTTGAGTGAACCTGACCACAAACGAAGAGGAGAAAGTTAATGACAGTGTCAAGGAACAGCTGAGGGACCCAGACCATGGACACAAGATTGACCACCCAAACTCCCTCAGAGCATTAGGGACTTACAAAATTCCTTAAATAGACAAATTTTGGGGATCTACTTCGTAACAGCCATCTTGTAAACACCAGTAATTCAGAGAGGAAAAATGTAAAAGCTTTGGAAGACCAGGGCTCTAGTCATGACCAGGCCACTTACTAGACATGGGATGCTCCCCACAGGGCTGTGGAAAGGAATAAATGAAGTAACTGCAGGGAAAGTGTCTAACATGGTATCTGTCAAACAGAAGGCACCAAATAGGTATTTGTTTTCCTTCTCCTTTCTCTAGCCTCCCTCCTGGAGCTCCCAATCTGATAGGTGACATAAGACTTATACACAATCATAACACAACAAAAGTACCATAAAAAGGGACAGACTGTATGGAAGTTTGGCTGAAAGGGCAGGGGTGGTTATGAGAACTGCTTCTTGCCAAGGAAATCAGGAGAGGTCCACGGAGAAAGTGAGACTGCCACAGGTGGATGCAGAGGAGAAGAGGCATGGAAAACATCACTGGTGAAAACAGATAGGAAAAGGAAGTTGCCTGGTTTTGTTGGAACCTGTGGTCCACCAAAAGAAACGGAGAGAGGTAAGACTGTACAGGAAACCTAAGGCCAGTTACGGCCAGCATTGAGCATCACGCTAAAGGGAAGGAATTTTACTCTGGGAATTATGAGAAACCATTTTAAGTTTCTGAGCAAGAAAGACAAGATGGCCGCTGCACGCAGAAGGGCCTGGAGAGAGGGGGAACGGGCAGCGGGGAGCCTCACAAGAGGACTACAGCTGGAACCATGGCACTGGCAGGGGGCATGGAGGAGAAAGAGAAGAAAAACAGTAAGCAGGCAGGACCATCCGAACAGATCCTCAAAGCTGCCATGGACCTCACTTCCCTGTCCCCACAGGGAGGCTGCTGGAGACAGAGCCTATTTGGGGAACACAAACCACGGGTCTGACACGTCTGAGATGAGCTGCCGAGCCTCTGCCTCCACTCTCATTCAGACACTCAGCTTTTCCGAACTACTCCAAGCACCAGGCTGATGAGGACATGGGAAACCCACGCTCTGGCAAAGCCGGGCCCAGGTGTTGAACCCCTACCCAGACGCCTTCCACCTGAATCCCCACCCAGGACTGTGTCCAAGGGTGGGACTAGGCGGCTCTGCCCCTGGAGCCACCTTCATTGCGGCAGCCACCACTGTGCCCGCCTCTGCTGTGCTTTTGCCCCCCCTTCCCCTCCTCCGTCATAGCCCCCGCCCCCCGCCCACTCTGCGGAACTGGCACAGCAGGACAGAAAAACCAACGCCACCATGTCGGAGACCAGCAGAAATGGCTCCAAAATGGCAGCTCATCAGAGGAGTCCAGAAAGATCATAAACCCACCCAGGGAAAAGAGGGGAAGCCAGTGACAAGGGGAGTAAACTGTCAAAACTACCTCCCAACCAAGCCCCCCATAATCATCACATCTTTTCCTTCAGAAACATCCTCTCAAAAATCAGATGGGACATGAGTGAAAGAAGGGTGCCACCCCCTCCACCAGAGAGGCCCTAGGAGCCATAGGTGGTATGGGGCACTCAGAAGGATGTTCTGTAGCCTCTTCCCCAAGATGAGGCTAGAAAACCACCACTTTTGTCCTCAAGCTTGGCTCCTGCCAGTAACTAGACAAGAGTTAGCCCTCCCAGGGATTGCAGTCCTTCACTGCTACCCAGTCAGACCCTCCCCAGCTCTATGGGCCCTGGGGAGCAAGAAGGTAGGGTTGCAAGGAAGGGCCGAGAAGGCGCGTGCCATGCCCTCAGTTATGTAATAAGAAGGGCGGTGCTCGTCCTAGGCCAGAGACCCAGGGCGCACTGCGCTTCCAGATGCGCAGTCACGGGTGGGGGCCACTGCGCATGGCGCAGGGCTTGGTAAACCCCCTCCCCACAAACGTGAGACCTGCGACAAAGACAGGTTAGAGAGCCGGGACCCTGATTTTTCGAGGCCTCCCTCCCCCAACCAAAGGCGAACAGCCTGCTGCCCTAGTTTTATTCTGATTCTCCTCATTCCCTAGACTGACAAACCTTTCTAACCCGGGGCCTCCAAACCTCCCGTCTCCCACTGACTTTTCTGGAAATCCCACCAGATACGGAGTTTCGAGCAATTTTCTGGGGTCAGTCCCCCATCCTCACCTTTCCAAGCACCACGTAGTAGTAGCTTCCAGAAGGTAGATCTTTCCCATACTGGGCTCAGCTCACAACTGGCTCTTGAGGGCCTCTGGACAGCCCCGGACGTCAATGCAAATCTGTTGTCCCCAGGGAGTAGCCCAGAGTCAGCAGGAAGCCCAGGGTGGTGGCAGTAGCAGCAGCAGCAGCTCTGCCCTACCTTGCCCATGCGTTTCCAGGGGAGCCAAGAATTATTTTGCCGCAACACTGAGGTGTGGCTGATTGGAAAATTCCCTTTTCCAACACCAAACTACAGAATAAATATTTTCTTCCAATTTGGTCAACCCTCTGCATACCCATCTCCCTAACATTCTTCCCTCTAAATAAAAAGTTTTGGGAGCCCTGAGCTCTTCCTCCTTATAGTGCGTGAAATTTTAAAAGGCATAGGAAGAGGCTTCAACTGGGCAGTCAAAAGCAGGCATAGACACAGGAGCCTACGCACACCCCTAAAGAGATTTTAGAAAGCTGCTGGGCTTCTCCCCGCTCCCCTTTAAGCAAGTGAAATGCAAATTCAGATTTGATACCCTGCCCTGAGCCAATCAAAAAAAGCTTTTCACCTGCCATTGGCCCACCCACCAATCAGAGGAAGTGTCTGGAGGGAGAGCCCTCCCCTGGCCAATGGAAGGCCAGCTCAGTCACTTAGTTAATGATGCAGCAGTACAGGGAAGGCCATCACATGTGAACTGGAAGGGAGCCAACATGGAGACACAGAGAGCGCAAGGTAAACAACTTTCCAACGCCAAAAGGATGACATTTAATCTCTAAATGCTAGCTTCCCTTCTTAGCTCATCCTTAACCCCTCTCAGCTGGCCACAGAGACCCCAGGAGCCTCACTACCTGTCCCCATAGAGCTCCTAACCAGATGCAACAGTGACTGCGTCACCATTCCCCACTTTTCCCAACTACGCAGTGACAAACCTACCAGCTTTACCCCACTTCTCCCAGCCCACACCCCACCCTGGCCACTCGGCTCCCCACCAGCCTCAGAATCCCAGGGCCAGACCTTTCAATAAGGCAACCCCTAGGGAAAAACTGTCCCTCTGTCTTCCTTTCGGCACTTCTCACTCCCTTACCTTCCACATAAGACCTGCACGGACAGACAGATGGACGCTGACACCCAAACAACTTGGAGAACCAGTCTGTCTGTCCACTAGAAGGAAATAGGGTAAAAGCTGGGAGGTCAGGTGGGAAGCAGGGGATGGTTCACTCCTCTCTCCTCTACCCTGGTCAGGCTTGAGCAGCTGACACTAGGGAAAAGAAATTAAAGTGGGAAAAAACCCTCCCTCAGAGAAATAAATAGCAAAAATCGAGAAAGAAGGTGAGAAAGACAGAGCACCCACATACACAGAGACAGCGCCCCTGATCCCAGCAAATACATACGTGGGGGAAGAAGGGGGTTACGCCATCAAGTCCTGAAGCCCGTCGGACCACCCATCGCCGCCTGCGCAGACCCAAATCTTGGTCCCGCCGTAAGGTGCCGCAGTCCTGAATGTTCCAGAATTTGGTCCCATCAAACCCTCCACCGTCGCCCCACAACCTCTTGCTCCCACCCCTGCCCCCCACCACCACCCCACCTCCTCCCCACGGGAACCGCCCGTGCCACCTTGCGTGTCATCTCCTAGCCTAGGCTACCCAGAGGCCTCTGGCCCTGACAGATCTCTGAACGCTCAGCAAGTGAGCTGGCAGAACCTGGTGCCCGGTGTTGCTATGACTTGTTTCTTGATTTCTCTCTCTCTCTCTGCTGCAGCACGGCTGTTGCTAGCAGACCTATCGACGGAGCTTGCTTGCTCGCTCGCTCTCTCACTCTCTCTCTCTCTCTCTCTCTCTCTCTCAGCTCTGTGACGCAGATCTAAATTCTCCAGTCTGCTCCTTGTGTTGCAAGAGCAGAACTGCAGCTTTTCCCCTGGAGAGCCGGAGGGCAGTGCCAAGGCTGGTCAAACAAGGCAAAAAAAGTTGGGCCTACACTCTGCTTCCTTGGCCACACTTTTCAGCTCACACCCTCCCACCTCACCCCTCCTGCACCTCACTGCTCTGGGGCATAGAGGTCCCTGTCCTTTCAGGCTCACTCCTTCCCTGAGGCCTTCCCAGGCATAAGAGTAGCTTAACTCTTTGAGTGGCAGCCCCCAGTGCCCAGACAGGGCTGCCCTGTACTAAATGTTGCAACATGTTTTCTTGAGCCATATGGGCTTCTCCAGCCCTGAGAAAAAATGTTCCTCACCCTGACCACTGTCCCATTAACTCTTTGTGCCACAGACAAGTCCAGGATTACAGTCATAGCTGATTTCTGTTGTTTTTTGCCTTTTTGGCCAAAAACCAGGACCTTTTTCTCCCTGGAATTTCTTAAGGACAAAAAGCGTAATTAAAACATTGCCTGCCTACCCCACAAATGAGATCCTTCTATCAGGGCAGGAATTTGAAAAACCAAATTGAACTGCAGCCTGAAGAATCCAGAGTAAAACCAGTCTGGATATCCATCCTTCCTGGGCTCAAAATTTTAGGGCCTAGGTAGATACATTCAATTACTTTTCAAGTAATTGGCCACACAGTCTCAGAGATTTGGGTTGCTGAGTCATTTGTTCCCAAGAAGATCTGACAACATGAAAAACAGCAAAACAGAGCAACAGCCAAGCCTGGACCTGAAGTGGCCAATGACTGGGTTCTCCTCTCCAGCATGGGCAGTCAAGCAAGATGAGCATCCACTAGCCGACCCCCAACCCCTCCACAATGTTCATGCATGGATGTCCACACTCCCGGAAACTCTTCCAGGAAGGGGCGGTCCACCAATGATCTAGAGATGGAGTGGGGTTGTTTTTGGATACTCACAGGTCTCCACTACGGCAAGCAAAGAGCTCCCAACATTTTCCTGCCCCTCCCCCCAGACGCAAAAATGCTTCCAAGAACAACTGAGATACTAAATCACTAGACCCTACATACCCAGATAGACCAAGGGAGTGTTGGGTTCCCACACTGCTACATCCAAAGAATGCAGAAAGGTTCCTGACAACCAGTTGTACCATATGAGCCTAGACTTGACCAGAAGTGAGTGAGATATTCAGGTCCTGGGTCAGGTAACTTATGAAGTCTATGACATCAAGAACCTTGCAACTTCCAGGAAGATGAATGAGAATTCGAGGCCAGGCAGCTACCTTATCCCATATCTGCTTCCCAGGCAGCCTTCTTCAAGCAACTACTCTGGGCCAAAGTTTCATCCGGCGGAAAGAAGGACCACTTGGAAGACAAGCATGGCACTACACAGTTTTAAAAGAAGACCAGAGTATCTGCGCCAGGCTCCCAGCAGGAGGGAAAGTGCTTCAAATTCACACCTTCTGGGCTCCAAGGTTGAGCATGCCAATAAAGAAGTTACCTACTGGTCTGATGACCAAAGGAATGTGGCCTTGATGGCACTAAAGTAAGTCCCCCAGAAAGGTCCTCTGGTTACTTAAATCCCATTTGCCGTAGTTTCCTTCTCCATGGAAGAAAAACATGCCTAAGTTCATGTCAGGACATTCCTGATTTATCCAAGAGCCCAGGATCAAATAAACAAAGGGCTCTGAGCTCTGCCAGGGAGCCTCCTCCTTCAGGAGGCAGAACTAGAGGGAAGTAGGCTTGGTACAGAGCTGGCCCATCACCCCATGAACTTGGTGAGTGACGTGGCTGCTCACTGCCATGGCGATGGGGATGTTACGGGTGGGTGGAAGTGAGAGAAGAGGCAAATAAGTCATGAGAGACGAAGCGAAAGCGAGGCAGGGTCACAGGAGGAACCTACAAAGCCACAGAATTTGTAGAGAGGCCGACTGTAGTCTATGACCGCAGCAAAACTAAGCTGAGTCCCTGCAAAGATAAGTCCCCATCTCAGGGGTGCGGCATGAACCAACTATGACTCGCAAAAACCTATGACAACACTACGTTCAGCAAGGCTTTGTTTCCTTTCATTTTCCCTCTAAATCTTTTCCTTCCCATGACCCCGTTGGTACGGCTTTGATGACTGGAAGAACACTAGGGTTTTCGGTTTTGCTCCGGTTTGAATAAAATGACACAGACATACGTGGAGTGGTTTTAAGGAGTGGAGAATTTAATAGGCCAGAAAGAAGGAAGAGGCTTTTCCTGTACAGAGACAGAGGGAGGGGGGCTTTAAGCCGAAAGAGGGAACCTTGAGTACGGTGGAAAACAGCCAGTTATATGAGGAGGCTGGAGGAGGCAGGATTAAAACAGTCATTTTAGGTACCTCTGCCCAATTCTAGGTCTTCCTTCTATTAACCTGATTCTACAAGGCACCAAGAACAAAAAAACCCGAATGGGATGACCAGGAAGCAGAAATGAATTCAGTTCCAAAAACATGGGAGGATGTTTACTTAGCAAGCACACTCGAGCCTACAAGGAAGCAGTTTTACAGGGTGCTGCATGCAGTGTTTGATTTCAGGGGGTAAAGATAACTTCAGAGTGGGGAAAAGGTGCTGGCTCCTTCTACTCACCCTCAGAGGCTTGGGGAGGCCAGGCCAGTGCAAACTTGAAAAGGCAAGGCTTCAGCTCAAGCCCAACAGGTTGCCGGCTCTCTTTGGCTCCTCGGCAGCTACCGGACTCAGGAACTAAACAAACTCTCCAGACTTCATGAGCATTCCGTGGCCTCCGACTGATCTGGGTCAAAACTTCGAAATGCCAAAGACAAAGAATTTTTTTCTTTAAAGGGGAATGAGCTGAACTTTGACCCGCCCTTGTTCAGGGTGTGGAATGCAAGCACTGTGTACCGGCCACAAACTCCAGTTCGGCAGGCAACAGCCAGAAAAGCAGTCTTCATGCCGGCTTCATGCCGGCCTCCCTGTCCTGTTTCCTCTTTAGGGCCAACTCGACGGGGTCTAGGTCTTTACCTCGCTCTCCAGACAGGGAAGCTGTGCAGAGGACACATTCCAATCTCTGTTATCTAGAGCTAGAGTGGATGTTCTAGATAAATCTGGCAGCGATCTGATCTCAGGTGGAACTAACAGGCCCAGTCCACAGCAAGATGGCATTTCTGTTCACTCCCTGGGAGCTGGTGGACAACAGGCACTTGGTTACCCCCTGAGGTAAATCATTTATTAAGTACCTACTAAGTGCTAAGCCAAGATACAGCACAGGAAAAGCATCAGAAACAGGCCATCATGGAGAACACACACATTCCAGCTGAGGCTAAGTATTCCCAAATTTGCATTGCTGATATTTAAAACATCTGCTTACTTTAAAAGCTGAGATCCACTTTTGCAACGAAATAATATCAAACATACTGCTTGGTTCCCAGGCTAGCTCACAAAAGCCCATTTTATCCACTCCAGGAAGTCATCAACTCCAGTGTCTTCAGGGGCCAGGCAGGTAACGAAGGAGTACAGTGGCCTGGGGAGGGGATGTGCCCAGTGGAAGGACCGTGCCACTCCTGATGGGCCACCCTCCTGGCTCTGCCTGCTGGGGACCATCTGGGAACAGAGACCCAAAGAGTCCAGATCATCCAGGTTTTCAGGGCAAAGCGGAAAACTAGCTTTATGTTAAACTCCTGATTTTTTTTTAACACTGTCAAGATATTTTAATGGTCAGAACATACCTATAGAGCTTCCAGTTTGTTCTCCTGGTTGTAATGTGTCTAAAATACAATACGTTTGTAATTAAAAAAAAAAGAGCAAGCATTGCCAGAGTGAGGAATTAAATAAAATAAAGAACATACCCAAAGAGGAAAACTTTACCTCACACATCTGCCATTTGAGGAAAATAATAAGCATAGAGGAAAATGAGGAAAATTTAAAACTTCCCTGAGGGCTGCAGGTGGAGAGGTGTATCGAAATGACTTCCAAGTATACGTGATTTAACTGAAGTAGTAATAATATGTGTGCATCCTGACCTGCCAGCTAGGCAGAAAAGTCATGCTGATATACTGGCTCTGTCTCCCAGTTAAGAGCGCTTCTCTGGACATCCACAAAAGGTCCATCCAGGGCTTTGGTGATAAGATTGGAAGGGCTTATCATAATCCAGCTGCCCATTCAAGGCACAGTACCCTCCACAAACACCACCGTGACCAAGTCATGGTCTAGCCCCAACTTGATTCAATAACTCCCACCACACCTTTGGAGGGTTCAGACAAGTGGAACACAACTGAGATGAAATCTCTCTGCAGGGAAATATTAGCCTTCAGGTCTCCACTCTGCCTCTGGAGCCCCAGAGAACAAGCCTAGTCCCCCAAAGACTTGGAGACACTTTAGGATGGTTTTTACAACCAGAAGTTTTTAGGCTAAACAAGAAGGTACAAAAAGGGAAATTAAAAAGGAAGGGCGGGGGGAAGAAGCCAGAGAGAAATATTCTCGAAATAACTGATCAAAAGTTAACAAGCCAAAGGAAAAGAGGAAGAGACACAGGCATTCATGAGACAGGAGCCTCTTGTGGCCAAACCAATAGCAAGTGAAGAAGCACATGGGAAAGGAAGGGCCCACAGTCCATACACAAAAGAAAATGCCAAGAGCCACCAGATCAGACAGTTCCCAAGGCCAGCCACCAGGCTGTGCCAGTGATCCAGGACATACTGGTTAGAACCTTGCACTGGGAGAAGAAAACTGCATACAACTCACAATTGTTCAGTATGGAACTTTTTTCTGTCCAGTTGGGGGAACGGTTTCTTTTACTGATGGATTTGTTGGAGTTACTTATATATTCTGGATATGAATCCACTTGCCAGGTATAGGTACTGAGTGTATCTTCTCCTCTCTGCTTGCCTTCACTCTCTTTTATTGATGTCATTTGATAATCAGAAGCTCCTCATTTTAATGACATCCAACTTATCAGTCTTCTCCCTTAGAGTTAGTGCTTTCTGTGTCTTCTTTAAGAAATGTATGGCTACCCCAAAGTTATAAAGATATTCTATGTTATCTTGTAGATGAAGTTTTGTTTTAATTTTCACATTTAGATTGATGATCGCTTTGGAATTTATTTTTGTATATGATCAAGATTCATTTCTTTCCTGTGGATATCCAGTTGAACCAGCACTGTTTATTAAAATAACCATCCATTCCCCACTGCCCAGCAGTGCCTTCTTCATCATAAATCAGGTGTCCAGATACATATAGGTCTGTTTCTGAGCTCCCTGTTCCATTTCTTTGGTAGAAATAAGACAAACAAATAGGTCTGTTATTACGGTGTAGATCACTAATTGTAAATCTGGTCATTTTAACATGTTTACAAGTAAGGTTTAGGAAAACATACACTGAGGGGCCAATTGTGAGAAGCCAGCTCGATGTGGACATGCATAGTCTGAGAAGAGAACTCCAGCCTGGGCTTCTGAGAATGAATAGGATGAGCAAGAATTGGTAAAGAAATAGCATCACTAGCTAAGGAAGGGGACAGCAAGAAGAAAAGCACAGAAAAATAAAAATCAGCCTTATTTTTTTGTGGAGAGCAACATAGTGATTAAGAGTACAGACTCACACAGTTTAGGAGACAGCTTGCATCCAAATCCCCTAATACTATTTAGCTGTGTCACCTTGGGCAAGTTACCTTGGCCTTTCTGGCCTCAGTTTCCTAATCAGCAAAATGGGGGTAATCTTCCTCATTGAGCTATAAGATTAAATGGGTTAACTAATGCATATCTTTTAGTACAGAGCTTACCACTGCAAGCATTCATTCAAAAAATGCTGTGTGCTATCATCATCATCATTAGTGACACCATGGAGAACAGCTGGACTGTTAGAGCAATCTTGTCATTCAACCAACATTTATAGAGTACTTAACTACCAAACAAAAATATTACATTTAGTGGTTAAAAACTCTAACTCTAAAATGAGATAGATTTGAATCTGAATTCTAGTGCAGCCTCTTGACTAATTATATAAACTTGAACAACTTACTTAACCTTTCTAAGTTTCTAGTTTCAGCTTCATCTATACTTCATAGGGATTTTCTTGGAGAGGATGTGAGATACAGAAGTAATGCAGCACAAGGCCCAACACAGAATAAGTGCTCAATTAATCCCAGCTATCACTATGATGAGAATGACAACAATGGTGACATAAAGATTTTGCATTTGGTATAAGAAAAAGCCTACCAACACCTCAAAAGACTTAGAATACCTAGCATTCTCAGATCTTCCATCCAAGTACTAACCAGACACAACCATACCTAGCTTCATATTGACGAGATAAGTAGACAAGACCAAGTGTGTTCAAGTGGTAGGCCCAAGACAGATAAGGAGCTTAGAGAAAAAAAGGTTGCAGAAGCCAAGTAAAAGCTAAATTACTGGGATAGTTCAATATCTGGTAAGGAAGAGATGAATTTCTAACATCAAGCAACTTCAAGAAGAAACAAAAATACAGAAATCTAAGTATATATAATCACAAAAAGTATGAGAATGTGCTCGATGTTGGGGTGGGGACAGAAATGGTACTCATAGAGTAGAAGTCTGATGGCATTCATGGGGAAAAGGCTCCTAAGGAGCAGTGCCATTAATAGTTGCAGACCAACAGCAGTGATCATGGTGTGGTCAGACCTCAGCCATGAAGACCACACTGTGCCAGTCTCCTGGAGGAACTACCCCAGAGCCACTGAGGAGCTTTCCCCCAACCCAAGAGACCATGACACTTCCACCCGTGTCACTGAGCTGAAGCGAAACAAGGCCCAGCAGTGACAACGAACACTCCAAGGACACAATGCAGTGCCAGGTGCCAAGTGAAAATCCGAGAGGCAAGGGCTGGGGACAGCCTGTGCTGGAGGGTAGGTGCTGGCAGAGGTGAAATGCAGACACACACTCAGAATGCCGCCACAGACAGGGAGCCGGAGCCAGGCGGCAGAGAGTGAGTGACCTGGCAGACGCTGGCCAAGAACACAGGGCTCCCCGACCCTCAGGGTAAAGGAAGACAAGCAAAGGCCAAGTTGAGTGCTGAATTCACAGCACAATTGGAAGTGAACCCCAGCACCAACAGGAACTCCTGTGTGAAATACGCCCAAGGGCTGCACAGAGAGGGGCATGTTTGCATGGGGGAAGGTCAGGCCTGCAACAGCAGATATTGTGACTAGGATGTTCTGTTTGTAAGTAGATGCTTTTTCCTGGACAGACACAGTCAGTCTGTCTCTCAGGCCAGAAATCCAGGCTCCAAAATGTCCTGCCCAAGCTGGCTCCCATCACCTCTTGGGAAAGTGAAACAGGCCAAAACATCTATCTTGTCTTAGGCCGCTAATCATTAAATCTAAGCTCCCACCCCAGAGGGCTCACAACTCAGCCATAAGCAAAACCCAGACTGGCAATAGCACTGGTACCTGCTATCCTGACTATGGGCTGGGGCTGAGTGAATGTGGCCACTCTGCTAAACACTGGTCACAGCTCCTGCTGCCTAAAATACAGGAGGACAAAGTCTTCTTGGGACTGAGGGAGTAACCCAACGTGCCTCTTGGCTGGCTGCTCAAAATCTTGGCCCTGCCAATGGATGGAAATAATTTCCAGAGAGATAGAGTGTGGTTGGGCCACGTGAGAGGGACTTGAGGAGAACATTACTCCATTCCTCAACAGCAGAACCTGTAGCCTGTGCCACAGGCCAGACATGGCTGGGATTGAGGGGTCTTGGCCAGACTCCCTCCAGGCACAGGTTGGTGCCCTCAGACGCTGCTGCTGCTCTTGTGGGCAGGAGGAGATGTCTCTAGGGTACGAAGAACCTAGGCCTCTGATGATTTATGGGTCTGTGCTGACCTCTGTGTGACCACATGGGTTTAGCACCATGTGACTTAAAAATGGAGGCGCTTTCCTGCCTCACAACAAACTTCTGCTCTACTTAACTGAGTCAGATCTAGACAGCAGGAATCATAAACACAAGTGGGGCAGGGGATTCCCCAAACACTTCTGACTTGAACTTTCATTTCCATACTGCCTTATCCCCCAAGCAGGGGCACGTCCGTACCTGCAGCCTAGGACAGAGGAGAAAAGAGACCAGGGCCATTATGCATGGCCTGGGCGCAGGTCCGAGCTTTCAGCAAAGTGCCAGCTTTGCCAGGAGCAGGGACAAAACTTCCAGGGCCAAGACTCTCATTCAGGGGTGGGAGAGGAGCTGGGGACTGTCTAAAACATAACAGTTAATATTTGGGATACGTTTTCATGTTGTTTTCACAATGTGAAACCATACCAAAAGTAAGGTTCCACAAAACCTTTGATGATGTGAATACTTCCTCTGCACTGGGAGGGGATGTTGACCAGAATCTTTGGGGGTGGGAGGCAGTCCTGTGGTTGATTTATTTACTGAAGGTAGGTGTTGGAATTACACTCTTTTAGAGGGTTCAGCTCTCTGAAACCCCCTGGGACCACTGGACAGCCATTATTCTCAGGCTAGGATTTGACATAGGCCTCCGAGGCCAATGTTCTTTCTCCAAAAGCAGCACAGCAACAACAGCTCTGCCTTAAAAGACAGAAGATTACACTTAGAAGATTTCTCCAACGCCACATACTTTGGAGGTGAGAGGAGTACCCCATCACTCTCCCTCTGAAAACTTCAAAACCTTCAGAGGCCAGGGTGAATATTTAGAAAGCAGGCGGGTCCAACAGAAAGAACGGTCATTGATCTATTCCAAAAAAAAAAATGTGTTTGGGGCCCATGTGTCAGGTACAGTGCGAGGCACTTTTTAAGGAGCTCCACCCTTGGCTGGCAGGAACTCCCTCAGTCAGCAGAGGCTGGTAAACTAGGAAAGCAAGATGCTAGGAGGACAGGTGGCTCCTTAATCCCACCCTGGCCCCCCAAACAAGACAGCTCAAGTCTTGCCGGCCCTGGAGGCCCAGGCACTTGGACATCACTTGCTCTATGCCTTTCTTGGGAGGCAGAGCTAAGCGGGGGTTGAGGAGAGATCTACAGGCTGAGTGCGCTCATGACACAATCAAGAAGTTTCTGGGGCCAGGTGCGGTGGCTCACGCCTGTAATTTCAGCACTTTGGGAGGCCAAAAGAAGCCAAGGCGGGCAAATCACTTGAGGCCAGGAGTTTAAGACCAGCCTGGCTGACATGGTGAAACCCCATCTCTACTAAAATTACAAAAGTTATCTGAGCATGGTGGCACACGCCTGTAATCCCAGCTACTTGGGAGGTTGAGTCATGAGAATCTCTTGAGCCTGGGAGGTGGAGGTTGCAGTGAGCCGAGATTGTGCCATTGTACTCCAGCCTGGGTAACAGAGCGAGACTCTGTCTCAAAAATATATATATATAAGTTTCTGGGTAGGCTGACATGAAAAAATTACGACTGGAGCTTCTGAGAGCCCTAAATCACCATAAGGGTAGAGGAAGGAAGACAGGAGGAACTGAGATGCTGAGATAAGCTGGGATGTCCCAGCCCACTTCCCTAGAGAGGCCCTTTCCTAACAGCCAGCGGGAGAACCGTGTTCACGGAGCCCTATCACTGACCTCGAGGGCAGCACCAGCATCCACAGTCAGGTCATCCCGAGAGTCGTAACCACTGTTCCTGCCCCAAACCCACTGACCCTCTCAACCCCATCCAAATAGCCCAGGATGAGCCACAAGACAGGGCCTTAGAACCCTGGGGGTGTAAGACACCCTCAATGTCATCTGGCCTCACCTTCCACTGAGACAAGAAGATTCTGCCTTGGGGTAGAGTCCAAGGTGTGGGATCTTGGGTGAGTTATTCCATGTCTTGCCTAAATTCTCTCATCTATAAAGTAGGGCTGATAAGCTCATCATACATCTTCACAGTGTTGCTGTGAAGATTAGAGTCTATTTGAGTAAAGCACTCAGCAACAGTGCCTGGTACCCAACAAGTATTCAGTAAGGAAAGTTATGGCTACTGTTTTCATTATTAGCACCCCTGCATGGCAGACATTCGCTCATGTGTAAACACTACAGGACCCACGGAAGGAGCTGGAGACCTGACAGGGTCACCCATCTTCTCTCCCTCACATCCTTCACAGCCCATAAAGCAAGACAGGAATCCAGCTCCCAACACCAACATCTGCCTCCCTGTCACAGCTACCCACTGGCCCCAGGGCTGCCCCCTGAGGTAGCACAGGGTAAGTCTGACACCCACATCACCTGACAGTGCTTTAAGCACACAATACTGTACCTAGCAAACCCCCCCTCACCAAAATCTCTACCTCTCTGGGCCACGCAGTCTCATGTTTTTAACCACTCTTCACGTGCCAGCAGCTCTGCTCTGTACTTCAACTAGTAGTTTGACATTTTCCCTCCTAATTGAGATCAGGAACTGGAACGGCCCTCCAAAAGTGGCCTGAGAAGGCCAAAGGGCAGCCGGCTCTGATCTCCCAGAGAACCTTCTTCCTCCCTTAGGAGTCCTCACTCCCTGTCTTGCTTAATCTGCCCCTGCCCCTCAACTCCCAACCCAGCCCTCCCATACACACAATAATTAAAACCTTGCTATGTGCCTTCTTCAGGCCCTCTCAGTCTTGAGCTTAGGAATCTGCCAATAAGCCTTTGTTGAATTATTTCTGTATGACACACACTAAACCATTTCACATATATTATCTCCATTAATCTGCTCAATTTCCCTTAGCTGGGAATCAATCCCAACGCTCACCTGCTCCTTTTTCGAGAGCTAGCTGGATAGATTCTTTCCATGTGGCCAAACTCCAGCAAGGAGAAGGTGCTTTGATACTCTTGATGTTGAACAAGAGTCTGAGACCCATGGACTCTACTAGACTAAGCAATATGTCTACCTGTATCCTTCACTCTTTCCCAGATGAGATAGACAGCAATCCTGCAGGCCCCACGTTTGCCATGATTGTTCTTCCTTCTCCAGATGCCAACAGTTTAACCCCTTGTTACAATTTAGAGCCAAGATAATAGGCTGTCATGTCTCATGTCACACGTGGCTCATCTGTAGCCTCCAATTAGAGTCTGAACTTTTCAAAGAAAGGGTCCAGGCAAGCTTCAAAATTCTTTTTTCATTCTTGCCAAAGCGATACTTCTAGCAGCACTCAATCAATACTTGCTGATTGCCTGATTGGACTAGATTAGGCCTGTCAACATGACAACCCCTAAATCCCCAACAAACACACTGGAAATGGGCTCACTTGATGTGAATCCCTTCCCTGCCCACCCACACAGGTCCTCTGAGGTTTCTCCTACTCTCTCCTTCCTTTGATCTAAATGTATCAAACAAGAATGTGCTCTTCTAACTGCAGCTTCTGGAAAGGGTCCCCAAGCAAATATCAAAGGGACACTCAACCTGTGGTGTCACAAACACCAGCAATCACCTCACCCCTCTGCCTGACGGATGCCAAGGACAGCTGGCTCTGGACTAAAAACAGTGCAACCCCAAATCTGAGCCCTGGGGATCTTTTATGTGTTTTCCTTTTCCCTGTGACCCCATGTGAGACTGAGAACAAAGGAGACAGAAATCAGCTGTCCTCATCACACAGGTGGGAAGGCCACTGTCAGACCCACCCTCTCCCAGGGAATCAAAGACCAGAGACTCTAATGGTTCCCCATGGCTACCAACTGTAAATTTCAACTAAGAGTAGAAAGTGGCCTTACCTCATACGGTAACAGAAGAAGAAAGGAAAGGAGCAGAGGAGTGCCACCCAGGGCCCTAGGAGGTAGGTGGAGAGGTGGAGCTTTGCATGCCTTCAAGTGCCTCCTGTGGTGGGCTAAAACTCTTACTGTTATTAAGAACATACAGCAACCAAGGAAAAGAGGGGGACAAACCCTCTACTTTATGGCCTAGATCCAGGCATTTCACAGATTCTGATGCGCTCCAGACAGAAGCTCAGGGTCCTTTTGAGACATGAAGAGTCTTGACTGCACAAGAGAAGACCAAAAGTTCTTTGGACATGGTTCTAGGTCCCCACTTTAGTTAATTAACAAGCTTTTACCAAGTACCTCCTAATTCTTCTAAGTACTTCCAACACCTACGACACAGCCAGGCACACAGTGTGGATGCTGCTACTGAATCCAGGACAGGAGGGAAAAGAGAATCAAAATTAAATATAAGATACGGTTCATAACCAAAGGCGTTCCTGAAATAGCTTCCAGAGCTAACATGATTTGGGAACAGTTATAAAACAGCCTCACTGCTAGGAAGCTTCTCGCGGGCCTGGACTGCGTCTTACAGCCCTTTAAGCCACCACATGGTGCACATCCATGTCCAGTAACCATCCACTGGGCAAATAGGCCGATGAACACAGGAAGGAAACACAGCACAACTTCCGTGAGGCCTACTTCTAAACATTCGAAATACCAAGTTTACCCCTCATTTTTGGAATCATACAATGCTGAGATACAACTGACTGGCCACTTCCTGCCTACCTGTAGGCTATCCCCAGAGTTGTCATGTATCACCTTTGTATAAGAAATGTGTCCCAGAAAGCCAATCTCAACATTTAACCTCCTTCCCACACCCATCCCAACACTTGGCTCCCCCATCTCCTTTTTCTCTCTCATATGCAGAACCAAGTAACAAGTTAAAAAATGGCAGGAACTCTTTCTGAGTAAACTTTGCTCCTTGGCCAAGATGATAAAGCTGAGCTTCACCGTGGAATGCGTCCCGGTGATTGGTAACCTGCTCAGGCACAGAATGGAAGCTGGCCAGCTGACTTCCAGGACTCAGCCATCGCCCTGGGGCCTGCAGAAGGACCAGGGACAGAGGCTACCTCCCTGCAGCCCTTGTTGGGCCCCACAGCCCTGACCACCACCGACCCCCACTTTGGGAGATGAGGAATAGAACTAGATTCTCCATCTGGCTGAGAGCCCGTTTACAGGGCTCTGGCTTCCTCCCAAGGCTGCCCTCAGTCCCACCAGACCTCTATGTTCTCCTTGTCCCCCTCTGGGAGATCCTTCAAATAAGGCCAAGGCCCCCAATTAGCATGCCCCTTGCCTTTTATCTGCCCAAGCAGCATCCTCCTCATCACGAACATCAACTTCCACATTCCACAAACCTGCCACGTTGTCAGGCCTGGTGGTTGGCCCCGTGCTGCCTCAAAGCTCATTCAGCATTCCGCGACAGCGGGACAAAGCTGGCACTGTTATCACCTCCACTCCACGGATAGGAACTGGGGAGCCTATACGAGGAGGCACAGCTGGTAACTAGACTCAGAGCCCTGTCTCTTAACTGCTGTGCTGTACATGTGGATGACATCCCTTCTCCTCTGATGAGACCTCCTCCCAATGCCTGTCCTTGGCAGATGAACTACTCTCTATTGTCATACTTGACCATCTCTGGCATAAAAGGCGGGGCTAACCAGGTTTCCTTAGGAAAAGAAAAAGGCCCAATAGACGTGACTTTTTTGTACATAAGTATTTTTTAAACAAGTTTTTACTACTGACTGACTCATTTAAATGAGGTGAAATGTATGGTTAACCCCTTCTAGTTTACAAAGTGCTTTTGTAACAAATTAACTTCATTCCCCATCAAAGCCTAGTGAAGTATATGCAATTATTCCCATTTTACGGAGGAGAACATGAGGAAAGCTAGGAGACTCATCCAGCATCACTTAGCCAATAAGCAGCAGAGTAACAAATTGAACCCAGGACTCCCAAAGGCTAAATCCTGTCTTTTGGGTACCTAGCCATTGAGAGAAAACACAGCATTGGCATTCAGAGTGGGAGCGTGGGAGTCACAAAGACTCACACTGGCTGTGTGACCTGAGGCAAGTTAATTAACATCATCTTGTATCACTAAAGCAGTGCTACTAACAAGCGTGACACATGGTTACTGTGGGGATTAAATAAGATAATGTATGCAAAGTACTTAGCATGATGCCCAACACATAGTAAACACCCAATAAATGGCCGTGATTTTTATTACTCTCCACTGTCCAGGCAGGGGCTATAGCATCTCCTTAACTCTCTGTGTGCCTATTACAGTGGACATGAGATACAAAACTGTATGTAGTAGGTACTTAATACAGGTTGACTAGGAGCAACTTCCTGATATCCCAGCCACTGTACCTCACAAACAGCTGTAGGCAAGAATAACAGGACAAAGCCAAGCTCCCAACCACAGCAGCTAGAAGGAAGCAGTGTCCACCCCTGAGGAACACATTCCAGGACTCAAAAGAAAGACAGAAGAAGGCTCGGAGCTGCAGTCTCTAGACACGAATAAAATGGCCGCCAGCCCGTGCCCTGTGCCAGCCTGAGCACAGCTGTGGCTCCCAAGGGCAGGGGTCTGTGTTTTCTCCACATCCTGCATCAACCATCACTCCTTCCCAGGGCTCTGGGTCTCTGCTCCCGGGGCTTGGGAACATGCATGTCCTTGGTGAGAAGACCACATAAAAGGGCATGGCCTACTTCCAGGAGCCTCCCTGATTCCCACTTCGAGATAAAAATAATAAACACACACACATACAGAGGGCGGAGAGTGAGGGGGGAATTAAGTGGTGTAGAAGCTAAGGCACAAGGATTTACAAAGCACAGGGCTGCGGTAACCTGGCAACCTACGAAAGGTGTGTCAGAATGAGTAGGATGCAAATAGACAAGCACCAGGGCTGGGAACAGTCAGGGCTGGACCGGGGAAGGTCACAATGTGCTGGCCTGGTTCCTTGTGGCGCTGAGCTGAGGAGGGAGGGGGAGAACAGCAGATAGGACGCTGCTGCCCACGCAGCTTGTGACTCCCAGCTGTGTGTTCCCAACAGGCTCCCAACTGGCCACTCTGCTAGCTTCAGGCTCTCTTCTCCAATCCTGTCTAGATATTGCCATCAGTATCTTCTCTGAAATTCTGAACCATCATATGCCTCCCCTGCTCTGAAGCTGCCCATGGCTCCCCAGCACCTAGCCTCAGCATCCTGTGGCATGTTGTTCCAATCTACCCCTTCAACCTCAGGATTCACTATCCTCCCACGTCCTGTACCTTCTGATCCTGCCTCACTGCCCCTTCCATATGCCTCTTTTCTATGGGCTTCTGCATATGGTGAGTCCTCCCTCTCAGTTCAGTCTAAATCCAGAGGTCACAGCTATTTCAACACATATTTTCTAAATACCTACCATGTACTAGGCACTGGGCTGGGCACTGAGACTACAGAAATACTTAAAATATGTCCTGCCCACAATGAGCTTGTGGTCATAGGGCAACTCAAACAAGCCAATGTGAAAGTAATAACAGGAACAACAGATACAGAGCACTTCCTATCAGCAAGACCCTCTTTTCAGCCTTTTGCATGCTCACTTTCATTCTTTAAATAACCCTATCAGGTAAGTATGATTATTATCAGCCCCATTTTATAGATGAGGAAACTGAAGCATAGCAAAGGTCAAGTAAAACTTACTCAGAATCACCCTAAGTAAGTGATAGGCTTCTACGGAGAGTGAGCATCTCTGGGAGTGGGTGCTGCGGTCCAGCAGGGCAGTCAGAGGTGGCCACAGCCATGGATGAAGCCAAATCCAGGATGGCCATGGCCAAGGCACCTTCTCTCTATTTCCCCAAGAGGCCATCCTGGAAGCTAACGCTTCCTAGATGGAAGATGTACTTAAAGCAGGAGGTAAATCCCAGAACTCTGGGAGGCCAAGGTGGGCGGATGACCTGAGGTCAGGAGTTCAAGACCAGCCTGACCAACATGGTGAAACCCTGTCTCTACTAAAAATACAAAAATTAGCTGGGCATGGTGGCAGGCACCTGTAATCCCAGCTACTTGGGAGGCTGAGGCAGGAGAATCGCTTGAACCCGGGAGGCAGAGGTTGCAGCGAGCCTACATCATGCCACTGTACTCCAGCCTGGGTGACAGAGCGAGACTCTGTCTCAAACAACAACAACAACAACAACAACAACAACAACAACAACAACAACAAAACATCACCCAAGGCTGCCCTCTCTCCTTCTAAGAAAGAGACAAGCAGAAGGGGAGACGTACATGAGCAACAGCCAAGTGTCACAGTGTGAGGGGATAGAAACTCAAATTCACAGCAGATCCACTCAACATCTATGTTTCCCCCAGGCCACGTAGTCAGAGGACTTAATTCTATATTATTAAGGGCTCAGCAGCTCCACCGTCCTGCCTCTAGCGCAAGCTGAGGAAGGGACCTCTGAGGTGTTTGGAATGGTTTCTTCTTTCTGTCCCTGCATGGCTGTAAGTGTCGGCATGGCTAGAAGATTCCATGCATCCCTGACAGCCCAGGATGCCTCTATGTCCATGCCAGGCAAGTCTTCACTATACCACGGGGGAACAGGAGCAGGATGCTGGCACATTCACATCGCAAGAGGGCACGGGGCACTGTGACCCAGTCTCTGGACAGGGGCATCTCCACCTAGTGCTGTTCCCCCTTCCCACTGTGGGCGTTGGGATATTGTACAGCTTCAGGGTCAGGCACAGCAATATGGCTCAGAGGAGCTCACTGTCCCTTCAGTCCGACCCAAGGGGCCTTTTCTCTTCATCTCACAGTAGAAACTCTATACTACCCAGGGAGTCCCTGGGCCCCACAGAGGCCACCAGGGGCAGCCTCCAGCCAGGCTGCAGTTCCACCACTGACCAAGCAGAAGGGATTCATTCCTCCTCCTCTTGTTCCAGCAACACTGTGCTGCTCTTCCTGAAAACTGGCTGGAATATAAGCTCCATGAGGACAAGAACTTCTGCCTGTTTTATAAACTACAGAATTCCCAGTACCTAGAATGGTGCCTGGAATATAGCAGGCACCCAATAAATACCTGTGGAATAGATGCATTATCATTTCTACCTTATAAATAAGAAGAATTAAGTATATTTCCTATAGACATAAAGCTAGTATATGGCAGAACTAAAATTCAAATCCAGGACTTCCTGGGAACAAAATAAACCATATTGTACAATCACCTAACACTACTATTTACTGAGTACTGACCTGGCAAAATATGTGGGAGGACAAGGAAGATAATCCCCATGATTGAAAACTTGTATTGTCTGAGCAAGAGGATGTGAGCAAATAAAAATTTAAAAAAAAATCTTTATTAGGGATTTATTATGTACCAGGAAATGGGGGACATACAGACATGGTCTCTCTTTAAAGGATGTGTGTGTATGTATGCATGTGTGGCGTATACATACATATACATACATACACATATATGTAAATATATAAGTATATGCTAATTTATACACAATATATGTAAATATTATATGTGTTATAAATTTTTTAAGCCCATCACTAGGCAGTATAGGGGAGCCCAATGATTGAAATAGCTAATAAATATGTATAACAGGAACAGAAAGGGGCAGAAGTCACTGCAGGTAGATGCTCCACGAAGGAGATGGAAGCTGAGGGAGGCTCTGAAGAATGTAAAGCCTTCCATGAGAACGAAGGAGCAAAGGCAACCCAAGGGGCAGGAGTGCATATGCAGCAGAACCCTGCAGGCTCTGGGAGGAATTCATAGAGAATTCTGACTGCCCTAAGGTTGTTTCCCCTTTTTCCATTTTTTGGAAAATATACACTTCTGCTTTTAACTGTTCCACATTCTGTACCTATCCTTAATACCTTGCTTGAAGAAAGTGTTCCACTGCAATAAAAAAAAAAATATATATATATATATATATATATATATATATATATATATATATATTTGGAAACTACTGCTCAAATTCAAGCTTGTTCTCCTACATATGGGAAACTGGAGTAGCCCAAGGTCCCAGAGCTAGCTCACAGCAGAACTACGGGAAAGACTGTAGGCCTCCGGGCTTCCCATGAGCAGACTGGGAGACACTATTAAATTTCCCGGGGTGTAGCAGGAGAGCAGAGAAGGCAGGCTGCTGTAGAGACTGGGCATTATGGTGAGCCAGGCCTCAGCATCCTGACTGAAACGAGGGGACCTCAAGGCCCTTCTCAGCAATATATGCCTAAGACCAGGTTGTAACCTGGGACCTTCGGGCCCCTGCAGCTGAGGTCTCCCCTCCTGCTGGAGAGACCGCAGGGTTTTTTCTGCTGCAAGTCATGAGTTGCTTGTTGGTTTTTTTTTCCTGCTTGGCTTGTTTTGACACGAGGAAGAGGCTAATAATCCTCCTGGCAAACCTAGGTAAAACAACAGGGCCACAGCCCCCTCTCTGAAGCAGCAGGGGCAGCTGGCTCTGACAGGGAGAAACTGGATCTAGGAGTGTGATTGGTCAGCAGCTGACCTCTCTGCTCTGGCCTCTGGTGGCTCCTACACATCCCACTGGAGCTGTTTCCCTAAGAATGCAGGCTCTGGAGCAGGACCGGTGCAATTTCTGTCTCTGCTTATTACTAGCTGAGTGATCTCAGGAAAGATATTATAGCTCTCTGTGACTCAGTTTCCTCATCTGTCAAATGTAACAGTTATCTCAGAGTTACTGTGAGGTTTAAATGAGTGAATACATAGAAAACAGAACAGCACCTAGGACACACTAAACACTTAATAAAGTTAGCATCATCACTACATTATTGCTTATACATAAGGCTCCCTGAAACCTTGTCTCTTAGATGCTAAGATCAGACTAAGCTGGATGCTAAGGTAACCTATTGTGGAACATAGGTAAATAGTGGTGTCAGAGATCTGACAGGCACAAGTCCAGAGACTCAAAGCTTCCTTCAGGGTCCTGGATTCCCTTTTAGCACTCAGAGCTGTAGGCTGGTAGGGTAACACCTCATGCTTCCTAGCTCTGGCAGGAACACCCCATTATTCAGAAGCACGTAGGGTCTCTGGCCTCTCCAGCCCCATGCTCTCTGCCTTCATTTTGGCACTGGTGGGTGGCATCTGACTGGTTCCCTGTATAGAATACTCATGCTCCACGTGCTTGCATCCTTCATTTACATCCTGTAGGAATACTCTAGGCAATCCCTAGAAGATAAATAGCTTCTAGGGATCCTGAATTTGGGGGAGTTAGCTGGATATTATCTTTCAAAACCATTTCTGAGGATTTCCTTGAGATCTGGGGCCAACCTTGTGGGTGTACCTAAGAAGTTACCAAGCCGCTTTTTCAGAAGTGCGTATGCATGAGAGTACAGACTTTTGCCTGGCCCCAGAGCAGAGCATTGGGAGCTCAGCAGTTGTGTAGGAAGCTGCAGAGAGTAAGATGGGAGCAGACGAGGCATCCACTTTCTCAGTCTTCAGCCCAATATCTGTGGAAAGGAAGGTCTCTAAAACTCAGGTAAGTCTAGGTACAGCCCAGGCTCAACTCTTACTTCTTAATCTCACCTTTTTGTCTTTCTATCCCAGCATCTAGTGTTAAGCAGGGCTCTCAGCTGCAGCCCAGTGAATACTGGTTAAATTGACTAGACGCTCTTGATTTTTCAGCATGTGACTGAGAAATCGCCACACTCATATTTGAGCCAAGTGCATCTGTCACATGCAACCAGGTCTTTACAACTACCACTGTCCATGTTACAATATTCTACCATACATACAGGGCAATAAGCTTGCCTGGGGATTTTTTGGTGTCCAGTAATTTTAGGTAGGAGTTACATTAGATGTAGTGTTTAGATGTAGATTACTTAAGCTTCCCAACTGCCAACTCTTGATCAACTTTAAAGGGAAAGAAATAAAAGAAGTGCCGACCCTGTCTCCCACGTCCCCCGCAAGTCCACTGCCTCATCATTCTGGTCTCCTTTTGTGCCCTGTACCCTCCCATTCTTTCCACCAAGCTCCTTTTCTCAACGCTTTCTCACTTGTGGTGTCCTTCTATCTCCTCTTCATAGTGCAGAGTCCAACTGTATTTCAAGTCCACACTCAAGTTCAAGACTTCCACTTCCACGAGGCCTTAGAATGATTTGTGCTGATGAATCTTTACGTCTGCCTCACACGTGTTGCTAGTCCTAGCGCCTTGCCTACTGCCTAGCACTTAATGGCTCTGGCTGTACTGGGTACATTTCCCCTGATCTCGTGTTCTGGCCTGTACCACTGTCCTGAGACCACCTTTCCTGCATCTGTCATGACTCTGGTCCCACCTGTGCTACTAGCCCCAGGCCCCTGCTCCTATTGTTCAACCCCGTCCCTGGGAGCACCTTCACACCACTGTCTTTACCCCCTACCCATGAAGGCGATTCCAACCTTTAGTCCTGAGACATCCAGGAATACCTGTTGGACAGCCCACTTGGGTGTCCCACTATCACCTCCTGTTCAACATAACTAAAATTCATTCAACTATTACCTGTTGAGTTACTTTTAAAGCCAGGATCTGTTCTAGTCACTGGTGAGCAAGCCATGTAAAAGTCCTCACCCCAAGGGTTCATCAATGGATGAAGCGATGAACAAAATACAGTGGAATGTTATTCATCCTTGAGAGGGAGGAAATTCTGACACATGCTACAACACAGATGAACCTTGAGGACATTATGCTGAGTGGAATAAACCGGTCCCAAAAAGACAAATACTATATAATTCCACTTACATGCAGTTTTAAGAGTAGTCAAATTCATAAAGACAGAAAATAGAATGGTGGTTGCCAGGGGCTGTGAGGAGAAGAAAAGGCAGTTGAATGGGTACAGAGTTCAGTTATGTAAGATGAATAGAGTCCTGGAGACAGATGGTGGTGATGGTTGCACAACACTATGAAGGAACTTAATACAACTGAATTGTACAATTACAAATGGGTAAGATGATGAATTTTATGCTATGTGTTTTTTAGCACAATAAAAAAATGTTAAGTCCTTGCCTTCTGTGCACTTTTCTGTATGTTATGCTTCAATTAAAATGAAAAAGATTTTGTCATCATGGAATTTATATTCTAGAGTCAGTATCTCAGTCATCATCCAAGCAGTTTCCTTCAAATTCCCATCACCTGTACTGCCAGTCTCCAGGCCTGTGCAGTCCTCCTGGAATTCCTCCTTTTGCCCCATATCCAAGTGCTCTCCATCATTCCTCTCTAAGGCTTGCACCTCAGTGCTTCCTCCTTCCGAGAACCACAATTCCCATCACCTCTTCATTTTTGATAGAAAATACGAGGAAGTGGGAAAAACTCTACAGTGCCTGATTCCAGCGTTGGCTCTACCACTTGCTCAATAACCTCTCATTTAAACTTTGATTTCCTCACTCACCAAATGAAGAGTTTGACAAGACATTCATGAAGGCTCCTTCTGGCTCCGTACCAGGATAAGTCTCCGGTTCACCCTCCCCAGCCTGCCCTGAGGTCTGGTGTATTCCTCTCAGGCACTCTGAGCAGCCTGAGAAGAAAGGCCTCATTCAGGAGGGGAGCCCAGCCCGGGCGACAGCTCCCTCCAGGAGCTCCTTGGCTCTCTCGCCAGCCAGCCTGAACTTTTACTGCTTGTAACCTTGTGACTTTGGATTACCTGACCTTGAATCCTGCCAGCCCTGCACTCCTGCTGGGACCTCTTCTGACCTGACTGCCTGTAACTGGGACAGCCTCGCCTGCTGACACTGGACCCTATTCTGCTACTACAAACTGGGCTGCCTTGTGGCTGTACAACCAGGATGCTGCTAGCCAAACTGTGAATTCTCCCTGGGCCATGACCATGGCCCCGACCATGGCCCTGCCTTGGCCCTGGTTCCTGTAGTGTCCTCTGAGCTCATCCATCTGCTACGACAGGGTCCACAATCTGCCTGTGATTGATTCATTCACTCCAAAATGTTCACTATGACACTTACTCCAAGACAGGCACTGCTCCAGGTAAGAGATACATGAGGATGAAACACAACTGCTTCCAATGTCAACATATCCCATTGCCAGGGCAAACTTTCCCACTTAATGAAGACCTATGTTAACTTACCACTGTCAATTTCTTTCATGTAACAGGTATTTACCATGTGCAATTACTATGTGCCAGCCACTAATCCAGCACTATAATAAAACAGCAGTTTAGGGAAATGCAACTTTCTATGTGGTACAATGGTTAAGATATGGCCTCTGCAACTGGAATCTCAGTTGTGTGACCCTGGGCAATTATAAGATTTCTCTGAGTCTCAGTTTCCTCACTCGAAAATGGGAATAATAATAGCACTTAACTGATAAGCTCATATGAGGAATAAATGAGCTAGCCCATGTGAAGTGCTTAGAACACTATATGGCACACAGTAAACACTTGGATATTAGCAGTTTTTATTTTGATATAACCCCAAAGATGCCAGCACTTAATATGCCAGAAACTTCAAGAGTCCCTGCTCCAGCCTGCATAACCAGTATCCCAAGAGTACCTTTGTAGATGAGTAGTGATAGCATGTAGCCCCAACTTCAACATAGCTAACAAAGAATAATATATTCCTGTGCAAAGCACTATATACAATTCTAATATTTTCACATGGGTTAAACTTAGGAATATCACTAAGGAAATGGATACCCAAAGCTACCAAGGAGTGAAAATCTTCGTAATACGTATATCCAGCAATATATAAAGTGCTTCCTACAAACCATTAAGACAGGCAACCCAATAGAAAAATAAGCAAATGATCTGAAGAGGCATTTTGCAAAGAGGATACACAAATGGCCACTATCCTCAAAACGCACATTCAGACTACAGTACAATATTACTACATACCCACCAGAATAAGTACAATGAAAAAGGAAGATAATATCAAATATTAGCAAAAATTTGGAGCAACCAGAACTTGCCTACTTTGCTAGTGTGAGTATAACTGGTACGACTGCTTTGGCACTACTATTAAAACTATGATCCAGCAACTCCACTTCTAAGTTTATACCCAGCAGAAATATATATGTATATACACAAGTATGTATATGTATGTATACATACATTCAGGTATGTATATGTGTATATATCCATTCACCAAGACATTCATATTTACAGTAGCACTGTTTGTAATAGCCAAAATCTGCACACAGCCCAAATATCCATCAATGATATACAAATAATAAACTGTGGTCTATTAGTATGGAATACTACACAGTCATGAGAATGGAAAGCTACAATGACACAGAACATGGATGAATGCCACAAGCAAAATGATGAGTGAAAGAAACCAGACTCCAAAAGAGAACATACTGTGTGATTTCATTTATATGAAGTTGAAGAGCAGGTGAAACCAATCTGTGATTGTAGCATTCAAAATAGTGGTTACCCTTGGAAGGGTGGTTTGTAACTAGAAAAAAATGCAAAGTATTTTCTGCGGGGTTTGGTTTGGTAGTGTTCTATTTCTTTTCCTGATCTGGGCACTGGTGACAGGATATGTACGCTTCGTGCTGAACACTTATGATTCATTCACTTTTGTGCATGCATGTTATACGTCAATAACAACATTAATTTTTTAAAAAAGGGCCAGGTGCAGTGGCTCTCACCTGTAATCCCAGTGCTCTGGGAGGTCGGGGTGGGAGGATTGCTTGAGGCCAGGAGTTCAAGACCAGCCTGGGCAATATAGAGAGATCCCATCTCTATTTAAAAAAAAAAAAAACTACCCAGGTTCAATGGCGTGTGCCTGTAGTCCCAGCTACTCAGGAGGCTGAAGAAGGAGGATCACTTGAGCCCAGGAGTCGGAGGCTGCAGTGAGCTATAACGGCATCATGGCACTCCAGGCTGGGCAGCAGGGCAAGACCCTGTCTCTTAAAAAAAAAAAAATTAATACTACTAATAAAAAAAAAAAACGCTAACAAGAAAAAATCTAGGAGAAAATGGACTTTTATCCAATGGGTTGTTTCCCCAACACCAATGAATTTTAGTGTCTACACTCTCTGCTCACAAAATCTGAAGGACACACATATTTCTGAGCATTTTCCTATTGCATTTTAATAAATGGCAGAAATGTTACTCTACAAAGCTTCAATACCATAAGAAATAAACATGTTTTCAAAACTCCAAATTAATTTGTCAAGCTTTATGTTCTGTGAGACCCCGTCTGAAAATGTCTTCGGGTTTTATAAATGCATGCTGAAATATAAAGTAACTTTTATAAGAAACAAGATTTTTAATGAGACAGAAGTGCTTGGGCCAGGGGTGAAGGGAGTGAAAACCAAGAAGATGGAGGAGACGAGACAATTCCCAATCAGCAAAATCCAAGGCTTAAATTTCCAGTGGCTGCCAGAGCCCTGAAGTAACTCTGGGCCTGGAAGCCAGGAAGTCCAAGCAGAAGCTACGGACTCAAAGACAAGCTCAGGATCTGGGGGCAAGAAGGCAGCTGAAGTGTGGAGACTCAGACACAGGCAAAAGAATCCAGAATGCTGCTGGATGATGACTATAAGCTACCAGGAGGTTATAAGAGGAGTGATCTGCACTTCCTGACCCGGCTCAGGAAACAGTGGCTGGGCGTAGGCAGCCTTGGGTACATAAGGAAGTGACTTCAGCCGATCATGGAATAAGAGGATGTAACCTTGGGTGTGCTCTGACCTGCAACAGGGATGAGCAAGCCGGGCTTACCCAGAGGTTCTTTCTCTACTGGGTGTGAGTTTCTAAATATACACACACTCATCTGTTCAATCCATTCAAATATTTACCCTCATTGAACAGGACTTCTGAGGCTTTTGGTTTCGACTGCCCTAGTTGCCAGCTAAGACAGCAGTAATCTAGAACCTGGCTACTGAGCCCACAAGTACCATCTCAGTCCCTTGCATGAGAAGGGGAGTAGTGAACCCGAACTCCAAGAACAGCAAGCACTTGCCATATCATCCATTCCCCAGTGACTTCCACTAGCAAAGGGAGACTTTTAAAAAGAAAAAAACCCAGGCAACTCCAAAGTCATTTGTAAAATGTTATTTACTCTCCTCCTAAGTAGAATGACCTTCCTAAACTGTCTGGTTTGGGCTTATCAAAAAAAAAAACAAACAAACAAACAAAAAATATATATATATGTATTTGCCTCCCCAAACACAGGGACTTTGAGTAAGTTTTGTGGCCAGGGGAACAACACTGAGACGCAAACTGGAGGCAAGGATGTCAAATGCACCCAGTGAGAATATCTATCCCTCTCCCTGCCAATCTCCTCTCTCACCACTCCCACCACCTCTTCTTTCCCCAAATCATAAAGTGTCACTCACACCTTCACCCTCTGACATGACGTTTAGAGAGTCCAGGTAGTGGGGTCACATGGAGAGAACCTTGAAACTTGTCGTGAATTTTTAAAAGTCAGCACATTCTAGAATTCACACACAGTGACCCTCCCTTCACTATCTAGAGCAAGCAAAGGTCCTCACTTTGGGAGACTTCTCATTTCCCTGTTCTGGCCTTAAAGCAGCCCTGCCAACTGCAGAAGAACGGTGCTGGCAGATGAGAGATGCACCAGGCTGTTCAGGCATCTGGCCACAGGTTGAGTCTTTCACCTGGGAAATAACATCATGTTCTCCACGGCAATGAGTATGTGTTTCCTGAGTTTAAGAGAACTTCAGCAAGCAGAACTCAGTTCTGCAAGGCAGAACAAACTTTTAGCTACAGAGAGAAAGAGAAGGAAAACAGCTCCAGGCTAGACTCTGATCATTCCCACATGAAGCCTCCTTGGAATGGCTTCCTGGTTGCCCTTAAAGTTCATCTTAAAGGTACCAACACCTAAATCATAGGCTTATTTAGGTGCACCAGAGACACAGCTGCACAAAGCCACCCGCATGACCTGGGATATGTGTGTGCTTACAGGGGGATTCTATGGGAAACTGTACCACAGGAGCTTTAGCGATGGCTTGGAAACAACTTCCTGAAGGCAATATTGTTAGATGCCGAAGTATTTCACTACCAAGGTTCCCCATAAATACTGAGGAGAGAGGGGAGCAGTGGACGAATGAAGAAGGCAATGATTCAATAGTTCCTGGTTTCAAGTTATTTCCAACAGATGCAGAGAGCTGGACGAAACGACCATTTCATTTCTACATTGGCCATTTCATGGCCATTTCTACAAAACTGTCCCCCTATACCAAGGTTTCTCAACCTCAGCACAATTGATATTTTGGACCAACAACTCTGTTGTAGGGACAGTTGTTCTGTGCATTGTATAATATTCAGCAGGATACCTGTTTTCTACACACCAGATGCCAGTAACACCCTTCCTGCTCCCCAGTTATGACAACCAAAAAATGTCTCTGGACATTGCCAAATGTCCCCTGGGAGCCAGAGCTAGGGAGTACAGAATTGCCCCTGGTTGAGACCCACTGCCCTATACTAACAAATCATGTTTGATCCCAGTCCTGGGTGAAGGGAGTGAAAACCAAGAAGACCAAGGAGATGACACAGTTCCCAATCAGCAAAATCCAAGGCTTAAATTTCCAGTGGCTGCCAGAGCCCTGAAGCCTTCACTCCCATAGGCATGATCCCAGTCCTGGCCTCGCAGTGTAATCATCCACTTTGGAAAGAGTTGAGTAAATTTAGCCTGGTCATTATCTCCCAGGGCATTAAGAAAACAGAAGCTCCTCCAGACAAGTCACCACCATCAGATCTGAGGAGTGGGAGAGGGAGCCAGCAGGGGAAGATGTCCTGTCACCCACAGACATCCACTCTTTAATCCCACAAAACCCACCTCTTCCAAGATACATCGACACCAGGGCAGAGACTCAGCCAACCAAAGAGAAACTCCCAACTGTCCAAGAGTCTCACAGCCACTGTGTCCCTATCATAATTCACTTCAGTTGTTGGGTATTCAAATATCATCTACCTGGCTAAGTTTTGGGAGGAGGGAAAGTACATCTCAGTCCCTCAACACTTGTTTGACTAACCATCCCAGCTCCTGGCTTTCCTCCACTTGTCCACCTTGACTGAAAGGTGTCCTTGGTGCCAGATACCCTAAAGAAAATCTACTAATGCTAGGGTCTTGCCCTCCAGGGCCTTGGGAGTCAAGGTTGGCAGCATTGGCTAAGAGGCATAAAAGAAGGTGAAGGTACTGAAGTGGAAATTCCAGACACACAAGGGAGAGACAGACAGATGGATGGAAGACTAACTCCAAGGGACAGCATCAGTGGTGGGGGTGGGGCCAAGTCTTCAAGGGGCAGAGTCAGGGAGGCCTGTGGGACAGGCTGACAAGCTTCCAGGCTTTGGAAAACGGAAGATCCTGTGTAACCACACACTTTCCCAACCAGAGATGATGCTGACTGTGTTACTGACTGTAAATCTAGTCTACTCAGGGCTGGGTTTGGCTCACTCTGGGCCGGCCCCCCACCAGCTACAGTTTTGCTAAATTTAGTGCTGTTCCCAGCCACCCAAACGACTCTGCTCTTCGTGTCCATTTCAGGTTCAGTCAGGGACAGACAGAGAGGAATGGGACTTGTCCAGAAGAGATCTGCCCTCATGTGACCCTCTCCCTTCCCCGCTGAAGTCAGGGGCCCCAGGGAGCAGAAGATGTGAGAAACCAGTTGGAGGTCTCCAGGGCTCTGAAGCAGGCTCTGCCCTCTAGGTGACATGCAGAGTAAGAAGGGCCACTGATCCCAGGAAGATCACCCCACACCACCTAGGTTTCACTCTTTGGGGGTCACAGATGCTGTGGGGTGGCAGGGGTCCTACTCCCTCAGATACTACATGGCATGGTGGGTGGACAGACAGACATCCTCAGGGTAGGACCGGAGGAAGGCCCCTCTGCAGTGCTTTGGAGAATCTTGGAGATAAAAAATGTATTCAGTCAAATATTCAGAGGCTGTAAAACAGAGAAGGTTAAGGGAGTGGTCCTTAAACCTGGGTGCACATTGGAATCACCTGGGAAGCCTCAAAAACTGATGCTTGTGTCCCAGCAACCCGAGAGACTCTGATGTAATCGACCTGGGCTTTGGAAATTCTGAAAGATTCCAAGGTGATTCTAATATTCAGACTAGTGGGAAGCAGTGGGTTAACAGCATGCCCTGCTGCTGTCACTGAGTTCTGCCTTTCAGGCTGCCCTGGTAGACTCCTCACCCAGCCACTGCCTTGCTATGTCACCCACCAAGGGCAAGTTATTTAACCTCTCTACGCCTCAGCTGCACCAACTGTAAGGTGCACATAATGATACAGAACATCTACCTCTAAGGTTGTTGTGAAGCTGTAATGAGACAATCCATGTAAAGCACACAGAACATGGTATACAAGATGTGCTCCCTGAAAGCTAGGAATCATTATTATTATCTGTTATAATGAGGAGGAAGAGAAGGAAAAAACAGGGAACCCATAGAGCTGGGTCTACATTGCCCAAGGAATAAAAGTCTCTAGCACCAAGCCACGACCATCTCAGGAAGTGGGCAAGAAGAGGCTCCACGGCCATCTCCACAGTCCTCTCAGGAGGACACTCACCCATTCCCCCTGCTGCTGTTCATGCTGTTTCTCCTATCTTCCAAGCCCTCCCCTCTTCCCTTCTTTCTAAATCCCACCACTCAGCGCCCAGCTCTGACCACCCCAGGGCTCTCTCCCTTCTCAGGTGAGAAAACCCTGAGGTCTCTCCAATAATACTTCCCCTCCATGCCTATCTGTCTACAGGATGAATGAATGTTTTGATATGGACTAGCCTTGTAGCCTCAAAAGGAGGCTACAAATAAGCAACTTGGGAGGAGGGCCTGATTCTCATGCTTCTGTGTGTTCCCTATGACACCTAGCACCATGCTGGGCACACAACTCTGGATTAATGAATATCTGTGAAATGAAAACACATGTTGAGCCAGCAAAGCTAACTGCACATCAGCAAGAATCCAGGCTCAGTGTCCAAGAGAAGCAGGCCCAGCACCCAGGTTGCTGGCCCAGCTCCCCATTCCATCATTACAAGGACACACCACCACCCAACTCCATCATAAGAGATCCCACTCACCTAGTCGCAGAGCCTGTGGCTCCTGCCAGAAAGCCACTGACCCCCATGATTCCCTAAACCCCAAAAGAGCCAGGAAAAACCCAGCTCTGCCCACAAGGGAGTCCAGAGCAGCTGGCCACCCAACAAGCTGTAAGCCTCTTACAGATTAAAGGTCCTAATTTAAACCTCTATTTGAGGTACGACAAGTGGGTCAACACTCTGCAGGTCGGTCAGTGCAGCTGGTGGAAGGAGAGGCAACTATGACCCAAGAAAGGCTCTTCTTCTTCGGGGGGAAAGATGGAGCCAGAGAATCACAGATCTAAGTGGAATCACTGAGGTGACAGGAAGTTCATTCTGATGCACCACGAATCCTACCCCCACCCTGCCCCCAGATCGACGGGACTCCACCCTCCCTAGGCAACGAACCTGAGAAACAGAGAATATAAGGACAAAACCACAGTCGGGATGGCCTTCCTCTTCCTGCCATGGCTTTGGTATGTGGGGAAGAAGGAAATTTGCTGCTAAAAGATAAAAATTTTTTAAAGCAAAGAGACAGTTAATAAAGCCAGGAACCAAGAGAACAGGGAAGGGGCTGGATATGCTGCTGCATTCTAGGGACTCATACCCTGGTGAGAAGACAGGGAAGGTGACCTTTGCTCCTAAACCTGGCTGAGGTTTTCCTGATCTTTCTCCCTAGCTCCTCTGCAGCAGGAAACACCAGGCATGGGTGAGCAGCTGCAGACAAGCCTAGGATCACGCTGTCAGAAGCTGACTCTGGCTGCTCTTTAAAAAGAGCCCTCTCACCACATCTGTCTCCATAGAGATGGCCTCTGGGGAAGTGGCTGGAACCCACTGTCTACACTAAGAGCAGAGAAATCCTTCCAGGACAATGTTTCTCAAATTTTCTGGACCCTGATTCATAGTAGGAAATCAATGTTATGCAGTAGCCCAGCACAGGCATATACGTGCACTTATCTATATGTATCACTCTCTCTCTATACATAACTGAAACAAAGTTTCATGAAATAATACTCATCTTTACTACGTACTACGCAATCTAATATTTTCTATTCTATATATATTTTAAAGGCTGGTCTCAACCCGCTAAATTGATCTCACCCATTATGGCCTCTGGACCTGCAGTTTGAACATTACTCTGCAGGAAATGGAAGAGGCTCTTCTCCTTGAAAGAACTTTTAAAATTCCCTCACAGACTAACCTCCCTACTCCTACTAAGCCAATGAGTGAGGTGAGAAAATTGGAACCTCAGTTGCCCAGTCCTTTCTCTGCAATATGCATAAGCCGTGGCTGCCTCAGAGAGCTCCGGTCTGCCCCACCTCTCTCAAGGTGCAGGAGCTCCCCCCACACCCGCAATGATGCCTCTTGGTACTGGCCTAGCACCTAAGCACAAGCCAGTGCAAGGCTGATTGTCACCATCATTCACTGGGATCAAGCATTGCCTCACCACCCCTCAACCTCACCCTCCACTAAAGGAATTTACCTATAACACACAAAGGCAGAAATGCCAACACTGTGCTGCCCACATTGGCTTTTTTCCCCTCCAAAGAGCCTATCTGTATATCAGATGTGCTACAAAAGCCTGGAGGATGGGAAGTTTTTCATCTTTTTTTTTTTTTTTTTTTTCTGAGATGGAGTCTCGCTCTGTCACCTAGGCTGGAGTGCAGTGGCGCGATCTTGGCTCACTGCAACCTCCGCCTCCCAGGTTCAAGTGATTCTCCTGCCTCAGCCTCCCGAGTAGCTGGGACTATAGGCACGCTCTGCTAATTTTTTTATTTTTATGTTTTTTAGTAGAGACGGGGTTTCACTATGTTGGCCAAGACGGTCTTGATCTCTTGACTTCGTGATCCGTCCGCCTCAGCCTCCCAAAGTGCTGGGATTACAGGCATGAGCCACCATGCCCGGTCTGTTTTTGTTTTTTTAACTGATGGTACAGAGACACATTTTATGGGAATCTTTTTAATGTCAGGGAAAAAAAAAATCCAACCTTAAACCTCCCTCAGCCCAGTCTTCCTGCTTTTCCAAGAGGCCTGCGAAATACCTCCTCCTCCAGACAGCCCTCCCTGATGGATGAGGACAGCTAAGGAATTCTACAAACCCTATGCCATGGTAATATAAAACTCTAATGACTCCTTTCCACACTCACCATTCCCACAAATGTAACACGCTGCCTCTCTGAATCCATCATTATGGCCTGGGTGGGTATCTAAGTTGGAAATCATGTTACAGAAAAAAACTTAGCATAAGCATTCAATATTTTGAATCAGTAAGTTGTAAAGGTTATTTTTTTTTTATTTTTTCCAAGTAATAGAACAGGTATTTTTGTCACCTGCTAAGTGGAGCAAACGCTGGACCTCTCCATTTGTGTCAGTGTGCAGACTCCCATTCCCCACTGCTTTCCCAAGCTCCTTGGGACCACTGTCATGCTTGCTGCTTATCAGCGCCCTCCAAACCCAGAATGCCCACTCAGTGCACTTGGGCAAGTCCCAAAGACTCCAGGAGAAAAAGCATCTTATCACCACCATAAGAGCGCAGTGAGCATTTGATGGCTCACCAGCCTATAGCAGGTTTTTTTTTTGTTTTTGTTGTTGTTGTTGTTGTTTTGTTTTTGAGACGTAGTTTCGCTCTTTTTTGCCCAGGCTAGAGTGCAATGGTGCAATCTCGGCTCACTGCAACCTCCGCCTCCTGGGTTTAAGCAATTCTCCTGCCTCAGCCTCCCGAGTAGCTGGGATTACAGGCACACGCCACCGCATCCAGCTAATTTTGTATTTTTAGTAGAGACAGAGTTTCACCATGTTGGCCAGGCTGGTCTTGAACTCCTGACCTCAGATGATCCACCCACTTTGGCCTCCCAAAGTGCTGGGATTACAGGTGTGAGCCACCGCACCTGGCCCCTATAACAGGTTTTTATAACTTGGGATCTGTGAATCCTCTGATGGTGTATGCCAAATTGGGGCTCTTATTATTTTTTTCTCCTGGAGAGACTATAGCTTCCATGCAATTTCTAATATGAACTGGCAGGAAAATAAGTTGAGAGCCACCAAAACCAAATTCTTAGAAAGTTGATCGAGGGCCTCCCAAGACTGCCTCTACCTCTCCAATACACAGCCCTTCCTCTGCCACTTACACTTTCTCTGAACATCCCAACCTCCTTCTGCCAACAAGCCATTTCCTCCTTCAGTTTTGTGGTGGTCTGGCATGAACTTTCAGGTGAAGTCCTCTCATCCTTGAACACTTACTTATTAACAAACACCTATTTACTGAGCACTTGATGGGGCCAAGCATCATGCTAGGCTCTGAGGATACAGCCATAAACAAGATGGATGAGATCTTCCTTGTTTCCAGAGACATCCTCCAGCTCCCAACCCCATTTAAGGCTAATACAACACTTTCTTACATTTCATTTGTGTCACATTTACACACTATTTTAGGTGAAGGTATCTGTCTACCTCACTTATTCCTTCTCCATCCCCACCCCACTCCATCCAAAAAGAGAAACAGACACAGAATCTTTCACAGAGGCCATCCTAAGCAAATGCACATCAATCCACGAATGCTGACGGGCTCACCAGTGGTCCAAGCAGCAAGACTAGCATACCAGGGCAAGCCTGACTCAGCAACGCAGGGTCCAGGGGACCTTGGGAGATGTCTCTGTTGCAGCAAAGAGAGCATGGGGCCTCTGTTCCTCAGCCACAGCCTGCAGTTCTCATTCCAGCTGCTGATCTTTCAAATTGTGCATGCAGTCAGGGAAGTTAGAAAAACAATGCCCAAGTAGATGTGTCTGGCTGACCTACCTCCTGGACTATCCAGGTGGAGGAGAAGCATACATCTCAGATATCTGCACCAATACTTTCAGCATGTAAACTGATGGAAGACATCAAACAATGCATCAAAGACATATACCCCTCTCATGAAGAAGAGAGCTGGCTGCTCTAGATACCATGGCCATCTCTTCTAGCAATCTCTGCCAGCTCATTTCCAGAGCATCTGAACACAACCATCTACTTCCTAAATCACAACATGGCAGTGACTAGAGCTGCCACCATCCCTTTCTACCTGTCAGATGCAGAAGGATGCACAGCCAACAGTAACAGGACCACAGAGCTGTTTCCCTAATATCACAAAAGCTTTCAATACTGTTAACGAAATGGCTCTAGCAGCCACCAAAGAAATCTGCTACTGGACTTTGTTGTCCAAGAAGTATGACCTTATGGTACTGAGGTCAGAGAACAGGACACTCCTCAGCACTATTCAGTCAACAAATATTAGTGAAACACAGCACTGTCAGGTACTATAAACAACAGAAAAGACAAGACTCAACCTTTATGTCAATCAAAGGTTGTTAGGGAAGCAAGGTTACTATAGAAGAAACAATCAGAGCAATCATCTCTAATGTGGCATGTATAAGCAGATCCACTAGGATGAAGAAGAAAATATTACAATGTTTATACTTTACCAAAATACAAAAAATTAAATTTTACTATTATTTAATATAGGAATTGACACGGACACACTCCTTCAATTTGTGTGTTGGGTGGTTGCTGTATTTAAGGTACCAGAGGAATCCTTGTGTCTGAGTAGGAGATCCAGATGCAGAAGGGTAGACAGCGACACCCCCAGTTGCCTGTTGATTTAGTACAGTTTACATCTGCCCAGTGAAGCAAAGTTAAAGACACCATCTTCAATACAATAAAAAACAGTCCTTTGTAATAAGACGGTGAGACCCGAACGTCATCTGACCACATTGTCACTAATTATCTCGTGGTAAAAATATCTAAAAGAGTTGCTCAGCTTAGAGAAGAATCAGGCCAGGTACGGTGACTCACACCTGTAGTCCCAGTGCTTTGGGAGGCCCAAAACAGAAGGATCTCTTGAGACCAGGAGTTCAAGACCAGCCTGAGAAACACAGCAAGACCCCCGTCTCCACAGAAATTTAAAAATCAGCCGGGCATCATGGAGCACATTTGTAGTTCTCACTACTAGGGTGGCTGAGGATTGCTTGAGCCCAGGAGTTTAAGGCTGCAGTGAGCTATGATTGTGCCACTGCACTCTAGCCTGTGCAACAGAGTAAAACTCTGTCTCAAAAAAAAAAAAAAAAGAGGAATTATACTTTTTTTAAACCAGAAAACAAGAGTTCTAAAATGTGCTGACCTCTTCTGTAATGAGTGCCAGTAAGTAGAATGCTACTTAATGGGTATTTTTAAACAAACAAACAAATACTCTGTATCTTTATGGTGAAAGTAGAATTTTTTTAATGGGTAAGAAAGCCATTGTTCTTTTAAAACAGGCACTTGGAAATCATTTCTACCATTATGTGATAATGTTGCCAATTTCAATGTAAGGATGTCATCTCTAAAATCTCATTATCTGCACACACTCAAAACAGAACATCAAAACTTGTTTTAAAATCTCCCAAAATGAAGTATTTCAGGGGTCTTGAACCCATTTATTAAATTCAACATATAAAAGTATTAAATTTTGCAATGAGTTTGTAAGAACAACTGATTGATATCAAGACTGACTGAAATATATTAGCTGGATTTCAACAAAAACCTTTGCAGAAAACAGTGGATGTGACTAAAAAACAAGTTATCAAGATTTCGTAAGTAAAATCCAGGATGCATTTCTGCCATGGGCATCTGCATATCATTGTGAGGTCTCTTTTGAAATATCCTGACTCAAAACAGAACTTCTAGCTGCAAATGACACCAAGCTATTCTGAAATAATAAATTATGCTCAATTGCAATGTTCTTAGTGAAAAAGAATCATTCTTAATAGATAATTTCACTTAATTCTTCAACAAATATCCATCTCTTATATACACATGTTAGGCACTGTTCCATGCTCTGAGATATAGCAGGGGACAAAACTCACAAAAATCCCTTCTCTCATGGAGCACGTATTCCAGTGGGGAGAGAGAGAAAATATACTAATATAAATAAATAGTACGCCAACTGGTGAAAAAAACACTACATGAAAGGGATGCAAGGAAGGCTAGAGAATGCTGGGGGCTTGGGGGACCCTCTGAGAAGGTAACATCTGAGCACAGACCCAAAGGAAGTAAGAGATTTAACCACAGGGCTATCTGGGGAAAAGCATTCCAAACAGAGGGAACTGGAGGTACAAAGGCCCTAAAACAGGAAATGCCTAGTATACCTAAATAACAGCAGGAGGCCAGTGATGCTGGAGCAAAGTGCAAGTTGAAAAGAGTAACAAGAGATAGATACAGAAGTAACGTAATAAAGCCGGGTAAGGTCGTATGGACCTGTATTGTGCAAGATGGCAGCCACTAGCCATGTAAGGCTATGGAGTACATGAAATGCAACTAGTTCACATGGAGATGTGCTTTGACTATTAGTACAACAAACAAACAAAACAAAAGCAACGTAACATATCTCAGAAGTGAAAATACTGTTAACATACTGGGCTAAATAAAATACATTATCAAAATTAACTTCGAGTGGTTCATTTTCCATTCATTTTTCCTTTATCAAAAACTTTTAAATTACATACGTGACCCTCATGTGTAGCTCACATTATATTTCTATTGGGCAGTGATGAGATAAGCTATGAGGTCTTATGGACCACAGTAAGGGTGATTGCTTTTACTGAGAGAGAAGAAAAGCCACTGCAGGGTTTGGGCACAGCAGAGCATGATGTGACTTAACATTTCACGGATTGTTTTGGCTGCAGGGAGGACTACAGCCTCTAAGGGGCAATAAAGAAGCAGGTGAGAGCGGATGGTGGCTTGGACCAAGGTGGTGGCAGCGGAAGTAGTTCTGATAGATGAGATTTTGGATATATTTTACAGGTAGAGTCAACAAGACTTACTGACGAACTGGATGAAGGACAGATGAGAAAGAGGGAAATCAAGCATGACCAGAGGTGTTTTCGATAAGCAACTGGAAGAACAGCATTCCCATAAATGGGATGGGGAGACTGCAGGAAGAACGTACTGGGGAGGGAAACCAGGAGTTCCATTTTGGACACGTTTAGTGAAATATCTGTTAATATCAAAGCTGAAATACTAAACAGGCAGATGGAGACACAGGTCTACAGTTCAGAAGAGAGTTTGGGCTGCAGACAAATGATTAAGGGTCATCAGCATATAGACTTTTTAACTTTCCATTATAGAAAATTTCTGGGCTGGGCGCGGTGGCTCACGCCTGTAATCCCAGCACTCTGGGAGGCCAAGGTGGGTGGATCACGAGGTCAGGAGATCGAGACCATCCTGGCTAACACGGTGAAACTCCGTCTCTATTAAAAATACAAAAAAATTAGCTGGGCGTGGTGGCAGGCACCTGTAGTCCCAGCTACTCGGGAGGCTGAGGCAGGAGAATGGCGTGAACCCGGGAGGCGGAGCCTGCAGTGAGCCAAGATTGTGCCACCGCACTCCAGCCTGGGCGACAGAACGAGACTCCTCAAAAAAAAAAAAAAAAAAAAAAGAAAGAAAGACAATTTCTAACATAAGTAAAATGAGAGAGAACCGTATAATAAACCCCCAGGTACCCATCACCCAGCTTCAACAATGATCAGCTCATGGTCAATCTTATTGATCTCCCAGGATTACACTGAAGCAAACTCTGGAGATCACTCATATAGATGGTATTAAAAGCCATGCAACAGGAGAGGATCACAGACAGAATGAGAGAAGATAGAGAGGAGGTGCCCAGGGCCTTTAATGTTTAGAGGTCAGGGAGATGAGAAGCTGAGAAGGAATGGCCAATTAGGCAGATGGAAAGCCAGAAATACACACCCTGGAAGCCAAGTGAAGAAACAGCGTCAAGGAAAAGGGTATGATCAGCGGTGCCAAACTGAAGAGCTCCTGTGAGGAAGATGAAGAAGTGACCACTAGAGTCAGGATCATGGGAGTTACCATGGACCTTGCCAGGAGCACTTTCATCAGAGTGGTGTGAGTCAAGAGAGGATGTGAACACAGCAAGGACTGAAAATATGGAGGGACAGATGATGGGGCAGTAGCTGGGAGAGGTGACCAAAGAAGACTTTTTGAAGATGAGAAAGCCTTTGGAAACGATCGAGCAGAGGGAAAAAGTGGTGATGCAAGGAGGAGGGGACAGGCTGGGGCAATGTCGAATATGTGAGAGGAACTGAAATTTAGGGCAAAGTAGAAGGCTGCCCTTGGACAGAACCATGAAGAGTTCATTTAGGAAGAAGGTAGGGAATACAATATATCCTAGCCATTTGAAGTCTTTTGTTTTGTGTTTTATAATACTATAATGTATTTTAGCACAGCACTACTTTTTATAAATTATAAATACACACACAAACAAGGGGAATTGCTCAGAAGTTTTAACTGATATGGGCACACAATCAAAACGATTAAAGACCACTTAACTGAAAGAAAACAAAACATATCATCAGAGGCTGAACATGTAGCCTTCAGTGACAAGGAGATATGTATCATAAGGATACTAGGTTTTATATCTGAAAATATACTTTTATTAACTAAGATTTTTTTAAAGGCTCAGACACTATAATCCAGTAACTACAATACAGTTGCATTTGAACTGAAAATGCAAAAATATAAGAAGAATCATGGACCATTCTCAAAATCAGAGCATCACAGGAGTCAGAGTCTGATTATTTACTTACATAAAGAAATGTAAATCAGTTAAAAGTTTTATCAGCAAGACAGGCCTGAATTGTATCATCATATTTAGCTACTGAGGCAGACTGGCTAACCAATACACAACGAACAGCAAATCAAGAAAGTGGGCCTGTCATCTGAAAGGCTGGCAGGTAGCCTAATTGGAACAGGCAAAAGCCCCAAACCAACCTGAAGTCCACAAAGCCACAGAAACATCCAATTTGCTCAAACATATTAGCAACACTTGGCTTTTGCCAAGCCCTGTAACAATTCAGAGCCCCCCTCTTTAAACGTGTTCATTTAGCCTCTCCACAATCCACCAATTCAGGAAGCTCTCCATTTTAACTTTCAGAGCTATCCACACTCAAGCCCAAAAATGTTACATGGATACACACAAGGCCCAAGCAGCACCACAGTTAGAATGCCGGGTCGTGTGGCTATGAGACACAGGCCTGCCACAGAAGCCATGCCTGGCTTCTTGAACATTCTAGGTGCACCTTTGTCAACCACATAAAATGACAGCATGAGAGCATGAACACCAAGCTATAAAACGTGGCAGGTCTGCCTGCACAGAAGTGACGGTTGTGGTCACACTGCTCAGCTGGGGTGAACGCACGGGGAAAACTGCCAAGCAGCAGCTCTCCTGTGGTCAAACTGTAAGCTCCAGGAGTTGGGCCCTGTCTGTCCTTTTCACAGGTGTAGGCCCAGTGTCCAGTACAGCTCCTGAAACAGAGCAGGCTCCCAAGAAATATCTACTGAAGGAAGGGAAAAATGACTAGCTACATTAAACCATAAAGGCAAGAGGGATCACGAAAAAATGCTCAAAATCATAAAAATCATCTAACAAAACTCAGGAAGCTGTTGATGGCAGCTGACTGGGAAGAATCGTGGGTAGCTAAGTAAATCTAAAAGGTAGAATTGCAAAACATAAATTCTTTTAAGAATGACCATAATCTTTATTAACAGAGCCTTGAAGATTTGTTATCAACTAAATGAAACATGAGGATCTTGTTTGGAGCCTGACTCAAACCAACCGGCTGTTTTCAAAAAAAAAAAAAAAAAAAAAGAAAGAAAGAAATTGAGACATCGAAGGAAATTTAAACACCATTTGGATATTTGGATGACAGGAGATATTTAGGGATGACTGTGCTTTTTCAAGGTGTAATAATACCACTAGGGTTATGTTTTTAAAAGGTATTATCATTTAGAGACACATTAAAAAGTATTTATAGATAAAATAATACAGGATCTAGGTCTTGCTGTAAAATAATCCAAGAAGGGAGTAAGAAAAAGGTGGGTGAAGGTATAAAAGAAATGAGAAAAGCCATGTGTTGATTACAAGTCGAAAAACTGGGGGATGGGAACATTGAGGTGTATTACGCTAACTCTGTGTACCTGTGAAAATTTCCATTGACAAATTTGAAAAAAAAAAAAAAAAAGACTAACCATAAGGTCAAACCATAGTTAATTTCCTTGCATTTGCCGCACTGTTGGAAAATAACTGAGAGGCATTTTTAGTCATACATGGACACAGTGGTTTCTGAGGAGACCAGCAGAACAGAGCTGAGAGTCCCATCTTTTCTTTATCCCTGCCATCATGTTCATCTGAGACTCACTTGTGTCATTTCTGCTTTCATCCTAGGCCTGAAGAGGTCTCCATGTTTCCTCTCACAATGGCTCCTACTCTCCTTCCACTCTTCCCTTCTCTGCTGCTGGTTAGTTCTTCACAATTCTGGTGGCCCTCTGCTTTACCCAATGATCCTGACTACCTCTAACCCACCTTTGTAGCCAGGTCATATTCCTTCCTTCTCATGGCCCTAATGCCAATGGATTCTATCATGCCCACACAGCTTTAACCCTTCTCTTTTCCTTAAAGGCAGTCACTTAAAGGCACTCATCGTCATATATCCAAGTATGTCCATCTTCCCCCAAATTTGTCACACTTGCTGCGTTAAGCACCTCTCTTCCTCCACTTACCCACTCAGATTCCTCCTGCACATTTCCAGGACAGATCAAACAAGGATGGGTCAACCAATAAATATCTGAGGCCTATTGTGTGCCAAGCTCTGTACTCAGCACTGGGGTGACAGCAAAGGACAAGACAGATACAGACATGCTCTCTTGAAGCATGTGATCCAGTGCAGATGGAATTAAAATTGGTTCAGCTGCCCATAAACCTTCCAGATCAAACTGCGAATCTTTTATTTACCTCTTATCCTGAGAACTTCACACAGTGCCTGCCATATAATAGATCTTTAATAAATATCTGATAAATGATATTTATTTATCCAAGTCAGTGCAGTTGTCTCAACATAAGTTTAAGACCATATAGTATGGGGTCACCCTAAACCCTACAAATGAAAAGATATTTAAGAGAGAATGTTTTCTTTATAACAGCCTCTGGGGAAACTGTGTCGGGGAGGTATGAAGGAATGCTCCTAGAGTCAGAGTTACCATTACCAGCTAAAAGCAGCTCTAGGTGTGCTCGACTTCTGTCTTCTTTGCTATTATGGATTGTCTGCTCCCTCCTCCTGCTGCTGGCCTCCTCCCTATCAAGTGCAACGAGAATCAACCTCAGTCACCTCCGTTCCCCCTGCTACTTCCAGCATGTGGTTTCCTCCTGCTACCGACGTGTCTCACTTCCTATCTGAGCAGAACTGCCCCAACTGCTGGGCTGCTGCTGTTCTGCAGCAGCGAGAACTTTAGCCCTGTTCCTAGCTAGGAGTTTCAGCAAGACTCTGGCTTGAGGACCAGGTCAAAAAGGTGGAAACTAGGACACAGAAGGACTCCATAAAGGTTGGCTGCAGGAATAATGAATGCTGATTCCAGTCCCAAGCCAACACAGACACATGTCCCACAAACGCCAAGCCCAGGGCCTTATTCTGACAGAGTGGATGAGTGCCAGGTTCAGACAAACATGCCAGGCTGGGTTGCAGGCTCTCTCTGTGGCGGCATCTCCAGGACCTTTGCACTAAAGGTGCCAGTGAGATCAGAAACAAGAGATATCAGGGGAAAGATCCTACAGGACAGGCAGAACCAATGAGCCTCCCTTCTCCTCACTCAACACTGGGCTTGGGTCAGTCCAGTATATCCTTGACCCAACACTTGGGTCAGTCCAGTATATCCTCTGCACTGCCCAGGGAAATCAGAATGAGAGGGACAGTAGCTTGTCAAACCCAGTACTGCTGAGGAACTCAGGCCTCCAGGCTCCAGGGAAAAGGCTGAAAATGAAAGAGCTTTCCTAGATACAGAGTGACTATTTTTGAGCTGACTCTAATAATCTACTATTTCAACTACCAGATCATCCTCTCATGGGATCACAAAGACAGGCCCAACGCAGAATCTTTAAGAACCCTAGAAATCTGAAATAGCCATCGTAAGCATCCTCAGTAAAAGGCCAAGCACTTTTCTGGTAGTCTACAGCAGGGGTTGACAAGTTTTTATCTTTTATCCTAAAGGGCAAGATAGTAAATATTTTAGGCTTATGGGGCATACAGGCTCCCTTGCAGTTACTCAACTATGCCCTTGTAGCATGAAACCAGCCTCAGACAATACACAAACAACGGGCGTGTCTCTGTTCCAGTGAAACTTTATTTACAAAAACAGGAATCCGGCCCACGGGCCACAGTTTGCAACCCCTGGTCATTGGGAGAACCTGCTCTTCCAGTATTTCCATGCTCCAAAGAGGAACAGAGGCTCCCATCCACCTGGAGGGCTCCTATCCACACTGAAGACAGGGACCCACTCTGGGGACTAGGCCTCCATCCCTACTAGTCCCTCCCACAAGGTACTAAGAAATCTAGGCTACTTGTTCAAAAAGCCTGGTCTGCATCAGAAACCTGGGCAAAGGTGGAAAAAGCTTTCCAGACATCAAATCAGAGGGCTTCAGAACTGGAAGAAGCTAGATCCCTAAGACTAGACACTTAGGCCTGGAAAAGGAAGTCATGTGTCCAAGATCACGTAGCTAGCAAAAGTCTCCTGACTCTGTCCAGTGCTCTTACTCCTCCAGGGTGATAAACAGCATGCTAGAAGAGGCCAAAGACTTGTGGCACATTTCTACAGCACATCCCCGAGCTATAAGCAAATGGTACAAGACCTTGGGGGAAATAAGTGCATGCGTGTGTGTGTGTGTGTGTGTGTGTGTGTGTGTGTGTGTGTGTGTTTCCAGGTATACCTGGACATAGTTACTAGGGAGAGGAAAACTTAAACAAAAATCTTAACTTTAAAAAGGGATATGGTTTGGTAGAAGATGTGGGTTTTTGTTAGCAGAAATGTCCAGGGTCTGGGCAAGCCCTGGGATAATAAACCAGTACAAGGCATACAGCCTCACTCAATTCCAGGTAATGCCCCAGGCCCTAGGATCTACCTCTACCCACCTTCAAGCTTCATAATCCAATATCCTTCAAATCTTTTCCCAGAACTGACTTTCATTGCATATTTTACTTGCCTGACCATAAACATTTTTATTTGGATACCCTGCCATCATCTTGAAGGCAACATGTCTAAAAGAAAATCAAACATGACTCCCCAAAACAAGTTTGAACTCTAATGTTTCTATTTCTATAAATCACTAAGGTTCAAAATTTCAGCACTTTCTCTTCCCCACCTCCTGTCCTCAAGCCAGTGTAGCACTCCAAATTATCTCTTCTTCTTCATTTCCACAGGCTCCACCCTAACCTATCACCTCCAATCTGGTATGTTGCTAGTCTCCTGCTGGGGACCCCAGATTCCAGGCTTGCAACAATGCCAGATCTTCCCCCATATACTCATCCTCCTTCCATTCACCACAGTCTCTTCAAGGTCAAGGTCCAGTGCTACTCACCTTCGGCTTCCCAGTTCCCAGAACCTCACCTAATATGGGGGGCACACAATAAATGCTGAATGAATGAATCACGGTTTTCATCACAAGATGAAAGAAAAAACTTAAACAAAAATCTTAACTTCAAAAAGGGATATGGTTTGGTAGTTTTCATCACAAGATAACTGCACAAGAAACCTCAGGCCCTTCCTAGTTCCTACTCCCTCGAACCCAGACTGCTGAACTCTGAAGGCCCACCATCATCTTACCCTGCCCACCTCAGCTCCTACCAGCCCAGAAACAGGCTTTTGGCTCCATCTAGCTCATCAATGCTGGACCCTCCTCATGTGCCAGGCATTCCTGCATCCACATCTCTGCCCACGCTCTGCTCACCCTGCCCTATGATGACGTCCATGCCCTTCCCCCTGCATCTACTCCAACTCCTACGCAACTGCCAACTGCCGAGCTGTTGGGGGAGACAGGGGATGCAGGAAGAGGGGAGATGATAAAGAAGACTGGGGAAAGGGGAGCATGATGAAAACATGCTGGGGTCTCTCTCTGACCCTTGGAAGCATAACCCTCTCAGTGGGTCACAGGCGATTTAGAGAAGGAAGAGCCAGGAGGAGGAGCCAGATTTTTCCACTGAACGAAAGGCATGATTTTCATCACTGCTTCTGTTGCCCCGGTAACCAGGGACAGCCCAGTGGAGAGTACAGTAAAAGAACACCATGTTTATCTTTGCTGTCTGATCTACTTCCCTGTACACCCTTCCCTGACCATCCCCTAGCCCCTAGGCCTGCTCCAAATCTCTTATAATGCCACCACCATCCTTCTAGTTACCCTTGCTCCTCAAAGGCAGAGCTAATTTCTCCCTCTCTTTATCCAACCCTAAGTACCATGTGTTCTTCCACTGCAACATTTTGGGGTTCATCTCGCCATGCCACCTGCCATGCCAGGGGTCCCCCAAAACAAAGAGCTGGTCTCAAAGCACAAGGATGGCATCTGCTCTACCAGACAGGGCAAGTGGGACTAGTGGGGCAGGAAGGTGAGGAAAACTGCCCAGCCAACCGTATTCTCATCCCATACAGCTGGTGTGGAGAGGGACCTGGCTCTCCCAGCCCCCCTCCTATGGCTGAGATCAGGAGAAGGAGCCAGGTTGGGGATCGGGGGAGTAGGTTCACCCACAGGCTTCCACAGATCCTGCCTCCCACACGGACACCGTGTCTGCGTGACCTGAGAGCGGAGACACAGTGCTCGCCCTGGAAGATTATATAAGCGTTATATAACATGGTGGCACCAATAAGCACACAGGAGCAGTTGTCGAGTGCCAGGGACAGGCCAGGGGTGGAACCAAACCCAAGGGGCTGGAGGTTCAGCCCTCCTGCCACCAATGCCAAAGCAGCACCAGGCCCTGGCTGCCTCGGCCCTGTCTATACCTGCTCCTTCCAGCCCAGAGGACACAGAGAGAAACTTGCCAGGCTCTGCGCTCTTCTTCCCACACTGGGCAGCAGGGAGGGGCCGCAAAACCGTCACCACCCTGGGCCATGGCAGCCTCTGCCCATCCGGCCTAAGGCAGCCTAGCTGCCCTTCCTGCAGGGGAGCAGCCATGGGGTCCTCGGCAGGGGAGGGGTGTGGACCAGTAGCCCCCTCCTCTCTGTCCTCCTACCAGAATGTAGGAGCACTTGTTTGGGGAACAAGTGCTGCAACAGCAGCTCCAGGATTGGCTGGGCCAGCCGTTCCTCTGCTCTGTCACTTGCTGTTTCTCTAAAAAACAAAACAAACCGAAAGGGAAAGAAAAAAAAATTAAGCACATTTGACAAATGCCAGATCCCAAATTTTGGTCTACGGTTGCAAAGCTGGAAGGAAGGGGTCCTAAGGAAATTACCCTATTTCCCTACAGCCCCCATCTCCCACCATTCCTGGCCAATTCACCATCTATGAACTTGGGCTGTGAGCCTGAAGATTGCTCCGCAGCCCCTACCTCTGGAGCTGCCTCAGTGGCTGTAGCTCCTTCGGGTAATATTCCCCCTCCCTCTACAGAATGCTCAGAGTCTGCGGCTCCCGGATATACACGCGGGACCAGGCGGCCGGCCTGGGGCAGTTCTGGGCAGTTTGGGCCAGGTCTTCATCAAACTCCTCCACCGTCATCACCACACCCACTTTATTAATTTGGCAGGGGTGGGGGCAGCTGAACAGAGACAGAGCCAAGTGATCTCCCGCAGCACCTGCCCTCTCCTGAGCTATGCCTCTGGCCTTCCCGCCTCCTCCTCCACACGGACCTCCGCGCCCCCTGAAGAAGGGGGGAAAAAGAAATACGCATTAATACCTCGAGCCTTGGCGCACCAGCCCTCGCCCCCTCAACCACCTGTCTCTGCGTTCTCCCCCGCAGCCTTCCTCAACTCTGGGCGCCCCCTCTGCAGCAAAGGGGCACCACGCCCACTGCGGAGAGGAGAAATGCAAGGTGGGGAGCGGACAGGGGCTCACTTGAGGGCCCGGGGGCTGCTCACTCACCCCTGCGCGCAGCTGGCCCTGGCCCCAGAGTCTGGGGCCCGCCCGGAGCTGCTCCAGGCCGCGACCGCTCCCACCCCCGCGGCGAGGCCAGCAGCGCCCCAAGGCCGCGCTGCAGCCGGGGTGGGGCGCGACCGGAGCGCGGCCGGGGCCCTGGGCATCGTCCCCAGGGAGCCCACCCTACCCCGGGACGCTCGGGGACCGCCCTGCAGGCCCGGCCCAAGGTGCCCACTCCCACCTGGCCGAGTCCCGGCTCTTACCTCGGCGGCCTTCCGCCCTCCGGGGGTACTGCGCAAACAGGCTCTCCCCCGGCCCCCGCCTGCCAAGCGCCCCGCTGCAGGCCCGAGATGCGCAGCCGCTACGGACGCCGACTCCGCGGCTGCCGCTTCCCGGGCGTGTGAGCTCAGCCTGCCCGCGCGCCCGCGCTTCCCACGCTCGGCGTCCCGCGCGGCGCCACCCAGCGGCCGCGTCGGGCGCTGCACGCTCGTGTCCGGGAAAATCTGCCGCAGCCGGGCCGGCCAAGTGATTCGGAAATTCCCAGAATTTGACCATGGGCTTGCGGCGGGGCGGGAGACCTGTCAGGCCGTGTGGCCGTCGCTAGACTCGGGGCAGAGCAGCTCCCACCCACCCTGTCTCTGAAGGGGACTCCAGAGTCTTTGCAAGATATTCTGATTTCCCCCCTGTTCCTCTGACCTTGCCTCGCCATATTTCTTCCAGGGCAGTGGAGACTGTGGGGATGCTGGTGACTCCTTGTAAAATGGGGGTGGAGAATCGAGGGGTGGGAAATGGGTGGGAAGCGCTCGAGGCTGGCATCTCAAGGCCTCCATGGGCCCGTCTAGAGATCCGAGGTGTGCACTGAGTCACTTCCCGAGCTTGTTAGAACACACATGCACAGATGCCCCAGCCTACCTGTAAATTCTAATTCGGAAATTTCAACTGCTCTTTTTAACCTTTTCTTGTGCCTACACCCTTCTGAGAATTGCAGAAGAGCTATGGACCCTCTCTTCAAAAAAATGCACATGCATACAGAAATATAATTTTGCACAATATTTCAGGGAATTCTGAAACTCCTCAAAGCTCCGTGGATCCCAGCTTAATATCTCACTTTGTGCAGATACCCTAAGCAGAAAGAGCGAGCTGGTGATTACCTGAATACGCTGCCATCTTATCTCATGCTTTTTCCTCCTTCAGGGATATCTCCACTGGACGCCCAATCTCACATTTCCGCCTGTAGAAATTCCACCTGTCCTTTAAGGCCAACTCGAAAACCTCTTCCTCTCTGATTTTCCCAATCAGCAATGTCATTTATGACCTCAGTTTTCTGAGAGTATGTCTTTTATGGCTGTTAACATGTTATAAATACACCTGTATTTATTTCTGTGGTTGGTTTCCTTATCTCCTTCTAGATAGCAAAACTGTTTTAAGATCAGTTTCTCCCTCTGCAACTACTAAGGGCCTTACATGGTATGCCTTCGACAAACAGTTCTTAAGTAATCAGAGAGATTGGATTGAGAGAATAGGAGGCCCAGGGAGACGAATGCCTTTGCTCTACCTGCACCTTTCCTCCCTTCCTGATGCTCCACCACACGGACCTCTAGGCGTCTGGAAAACAGAATCCTCAAGTTGATAGGTTTATCTCATTCATTCCTGCTCCTCCAGGCAAGGCAGCCATAATTTAGGGGTTCCTGGATGAAGTTGCAAGACAAGTTCATGCAGGACACACATACCAAATAGCAGATATTCTACCACCAGTGTCTCCTAGTCCAGTGAGGGGTGTCCCCACCCGCCTGGTGCACAAGCAATGTGGATGTCATCCTTGACTTTTCCATCTCACTTCCCTCCTTTCTTGCACATATGCCAATCAATCACCACATCCTGATTCTACTTCCTAAATCTTAAATCTCTAAGATTGGCCCTCTCTTTATTCCTAGCTCATTCCACCATTATTTCTTGCTGGGATTTCTGCATTTGTCTCTAGCCTAACTCGCCTACCTGCCTCCAGCCTCACTAGGCCCAGATCCAGTCTCCACATCTGCTGTGTACTGAATGTCTGTATCTCCCTAAAGCTTGTTTGTGTGCTCTTTCTCTCTCTCTCCTCTGCTTTACAACACGGGAGGATACAGTGAGAAGATGGCCAACTGCAAACCAGGAAGCAGACCTTCTCCAGACACAGATCTGCTGATGCCTTGATCCTAGACTACCTTGCCTCCAGAATGGTGAGAAATAAATGTTGTTTAAGCCACTCAGTCTGTGGTATTCTGTTGTAGCAGCTTGGACTAAGACAATATCCCATTTAGAAGGATCTTGCAAATATATCAATCCCTTCCCTACATAAAACTCTTATGTAGTTTCATTCTGGACTAAGGATGAGGTTCAAACTCCTTTGCCTGGCTCACAAGGCCTCCTAGATCTGGGCCCAACTGACTCTCCAGCCTCCTGTCTTGGCACAGCCTCCACTCTTACCTATATGCTTCACTTGTACTAAACACCATGTTTCTCTCCACCTTGATAAAAGTCCTCCCCCAATTTTTTTTTTTTTTGAGACGGCCTCACTCTGTCACTGTCACTGGGGTGCAGTGGTGTGATCTCAGCTCACTGCAGCCTTGATCTTCCCGGCTCAAGTGATTCTTCAAATTCAGCCCCTTGAGTAGCTGGGACTACAGGCATGCGCTACCATGCCCAGCAAATATTTTTGTATCTTGTAGAGACAGGGTTTTGCCATGTTGCCCAGGCTAGTCTCCAATTCCTGAGCTCAAGCGATTTGCCTGCCTCAGACTCCCATAGTGCTGAGATTACAGGCATGAGTTGCCGCACCTGGCTGTCCCCGACTTTTTGAGACTTTGTTTCACCTATTCCTCAGGTTTCCCGACTGTCTCCTCCTGCACCACCTGGCCCTTCCTCTGCTATAATATGAAAATCACAATATTGTTATTGTTCTTATATGACGTCTGCTTTCCCTGCCACACTAATACCTCTGCGATAGTATCCTCAATGCCTGGCACAATACCTAGTGCCAAATGGGAACACATAAATATTTATTAAATGAATGAAAGCTTTGAACATGGCACATAGCCCAGATGAGAGACTCTGGGGGTAAATGCAGTGGTGCTTCATAATCTAAAAGTCAGATAGGGTGGGACAGGCCTACTGCCTTTTAATAATAGCACTATTCACTGTTTTCAAGTGAATTTCAATCTTTCTGAGTTTTTTATTTCCTTATCTAAAAAATGAAAATAATAATAATTAGGGTTGCTCTGAAGGTGGCCAGAGATATATGTGTAACAAAGTATTTTGTAATTTTAAAGTTCTCTCTCTCTCTCTCTCTCTCTCTATATATATATATGTTAGAAGTATTGTATTACTTCACTTGATCCTCACAATAACATTTTGAATAGACAGCTGACATTTCCTACTTTGCATATAAGGAAAATGAAGGTAGACATGGTAAAGCAATTTGCCTAAGGTCACCCAGATGGTTGCCAAGGAACAGAGGCCTGACATGGGATTTCAAGCTCAGACTCTCTCCGCCACATCACCACTGCTCCTCTCTCCATCCCCAAAGTAAGTATTGATGTTGGGACACATGTTGACATCCTGAGGATCATGCAGCTCATAAATGTCACCACTGACCACTTCTGAAGGGTTTTTATGTGTGTGTGGATGTGTTTGTTGAGGCACATGGGGCAGAGGTGAGTTGTTGGTAGAAAATGGACTATATATCAACAGTTATCAAGATAGGAAAGAATGGGGTGGGGACGAATTGGCCTTGGCCTTGGGTCTGACCCTATGCTCTCTATCTTTGCCCCTTCTCTTACTCTAATGGGGCCACCTCAATTGACAGCCCCCTTTACTGTGTAGTTGGATCCCCGCAGGCTCTGAACTTCTCAGAAGCTGGAGATCTTCCATTTCCTCCATATTTTCAATTCTGTCCATGCAAATGTTTACTGAGCTCTTACCAAGTGCTTTGTCACAGCCCATGGAAGCCTGGCCAAATTGCTTAACCTCTCTGAGCCACAGTTTCCCCATTCTGCAAAATGGGATTGATAGCCCATCACATGGCTGTTGGGAGGATTAAGCAAGATAACCTATCAACTGTTGGTGAGCTGTTGCTAGTGGAGACACCTGCCCCCAAACCCCACCCTGTGTCTGCTATTTTTCATGTGAATGCAAGGGGATGTCTGCTTAGTAACTAGGGGAGGACAGAGCAGATCGGAGGAGCTGGGAAAGTGAGAAAAGGAGTATGAAGGCTGCAGTACTCCTCAGTGTGCATTTGTCAGGGATATGTAGATGGCTGTGGGGCTCAGAGCTTGTTGGAACTCTTGAAGAATGACTTGTGAGTTTCTGGGCCCAGGCAGAGCCCTTTGAGCTTGCAAAACAAGGTCAGGCACGGTGATGAGAGGCTTTCCCAAGCTCTTGGTGGGCGGGGAGCATGAACCACTGAGAGCCACAACAGGAGAGGCAGAGCAGAGCAGCCATCTTTTGGTGACCACAGCTGTGAGGGCTCATCTGAGGTCCCTTTTTGGGAACTCCCAGAAATAACTCAAGGGCATCTGAGAATGTAGATGAAATCATCAGACAAGATATTACAAACATAAAGAACGGAGGTGGTGCCAGGCACATAGTAGGAGCAGAGTGCCTCTGCCCCTCGGTCTTCTGATTATGCTGCCTTGGCACTAAGCATGTTTGTTTCTCACTGTGTCCTGTGCTGTAGGGAACACCCAGTGGAACTGCCCTTCACAGATCCCTGAGTGTGGTTACAGTGGTTTTTCTCTTTAAAGATTAAATCTTTTTTTCCCCTTTCTGCTCAACAAAGACAACAGCCTTTTGGTTTTTGATAAACGTTCTTTTCCTACTAGCAGGTGGATATGCCCGGGGCACTAAGAACTGTGCTTTTAAAACACACACAAGCCCAGCTGTTTGAATCTGCCACTTCTGTATGTCTTACTTCTCTTATCTCCTGCCCCCGGGGCTGAGTTTTCTCTGCCTTGGCAGGCTGATAACATGTGGAAGGAAGAGAACAGTTCTAATTAATAGACTAATTAGTGGTACAAGTCTTTAATAGCTGATTATAGGAAAGTCATTCCCCACCCCCCAAGTGATTGATTTATTTATTGCTGTTGTGCTGCATTATTGCAAAATAGTCAGCTTCTAATTATCTATTGGCTGGTTCAATCAGGCCTTTTCCTTCTCTTCCATCTTGTTCTTTCCCTTGCTAAGGGAAGGCACAGGCAGAATGGGAGAACTCAAGCCAGCTGATGACCAATTCTGGACAGATATAAGTGTTGGGATCCTACTGCCACTCCATCTTGAGTGCTTAGAGCTGGAAAGGGAATATGAGGTTCAAGGGAAAAGAAGGCAAGAAAATCCCACTCATTCTTCTAGGATAACGTCCCCATGGTGGCCATTCCCTCATCATCCCTCTGACTCTGCACGCCATAACTCACACACATTGTCAGTTGCATTAAAAAACAGTATAGTTAGGAAACAAGCATGAGAAGACACAAAAAGAAAAAAATTAAATAAAAAATAGTGTAGCGTGGAGCTTAAAAGCATGCACTAGGCCGGGTGCAGGGGCTTACGCCTGTAATCCCAGCACTTTGGGAGGCCGAGGCAGGCAGATCACGAGGTCAGGAGATCGAGACCATCCTGGCTAACACGGTGAAACCCTGTCTCTACCAAAAACCACAAAAAATTAGCTGGGCGTGGTGGCGAGCTCCTGTAGTCCCAGCAACTGGGGAGGCTGAGGCAGGAAAATGGCGTGAACCCGGGAGGCGGAGGTTGCAGTGAGCCGAGATCACGCCACTGCACTCCAGTCTGGGTGATAGAGCGAGACTCCGTCTCAGGAAAAAAAAAAAAAAAAAAAAAGTGTGCACTGAAATTCAACAGCCTGGGTTCACACCTTGGCTCTCCCACTGGCTAGCTGTGTGATCTGGGGCAAGTCTCTTGACCTCACTGTGCCATATTCTCTAACCTCATTTGTAAAGTAGGAATATAATTGTTCCTCCCTAGGACTGTTGAGGATTAAATTTAAAAAGCTATGTAAAGCACTTAGCACAGTACCTAGTATATACTAAGCCCTCAAAAACATTAGCTATGACAATTACTACTGCCTGAAATTATTTAACTTACCTGACACATCAAAGGACTTTGGTAAATGTTTGTAGAATAAATGAATGACTATATCAAAATTTTTAAGTAGATTGTGAGCCCTTGAAGTAAAAGGGGTGAAGAAAAGAGGAAATTGAACATTAAGTCATAATAATAAGGGCTATTTTAAGTTGAAAGCTTATCAAGAACTGGGCTCTGAGCTACTTGCTTTATGTACATTCTCTCATTTAATCCTTATGTAACTTAATTTTTACCCACGTTCTTGAATCATGTTTTATTAACAACCCAAGTCTGGAAAGTCCATGTTTTCCCAAGATATATTTTTATTTATTTTTATTTTTTTTACTTTGAGACAGAGTCTTGCTCTGTTGCCCAGTCATAGCTCACTGCAGACTCGAACTCCTGGGCCCAAGCGATCCTCCAGCCTCAGCCACCTGAGTATCTGGGGTGAGAGGTGCAAGCCACCATGCCTAGCTAAATTTTTTGTTGTTGTTGTTGTATTTTTTATAGAGATGAAGTCTTGCTTTATTGCTCAGGCTGATCTCGAACTCCCAGCTTCAAGTGATCCTCCTGCCTTGACCTCTCAAAGTGCTAGGATTACAAGTGTGAGCCACCACACCCAGCCAAGATTTCCAAAAACTCTTGGCGCATGGAGTGACATTTTTTGTGATCACTTTTCCTTATGAATTCCTGTTCCAGCTGAATTTGGGCACTTTCACCTGCCTGCTGACAATGTTGTCCTCTTATCACATCACTCTCATTCATGGCAAGCGGGCTCCTTCTTTTCTTCTTTCCCCAAAGACTCCCAGGACTTAAGGTCATTTTGCCTGGAAGACTTTAACTAAAGGTCAGGGCAACATAGGATTGTGACAGCATCACTCGGACCAGGAAGTGCTGAAAATCGTCACACTAGCGTGCCCAGCACCCTTTTTCCTGGCTGCTCTGCCTCCCAGAGCCCTGCCTGCAGCCATTTCTCCCTTTCCCCAATCCTTTCCCTCCATCTCTCTACTGCCCTCCACCTCTCCCTGAAAATATCTGATTACTGTTACTTTATTATACAAAGGAAATTTAACTCTTTTGAACAAACATCTCCATTCTGGGCTATTCTCACTCTGAGATCAGAGGAGCTGAGAATTGGATCCTCAGCTGCTTTTCTTAACCAAAAAAGTTGAACAAAGTGTTTATTCCTCCACAAATGAGTGAAGCACCTCTGTGAGGAATCCTGCTCCCCCCAGAATGAAGAAATATGGCAATCATTTTTTACATTACATTTTTTTCTTCCTGTTATACATACGGTAATACTATGAGGTGGATATTAGCCCTTGCCCTCTCTTTTTTCAGATGAGGAAACCAAGGATGGAAAAGGTTAAAAAAGTAATCTGCTCAAAGTGACATAGCTAACATGTCAGAGCTGGACCCCAAATGCAGGCATGTCTGACTCCAAAGCCAGAGGGGGTGACCACGACACCATGTGGCCGCTCGGTGCAGCTCAAGCAGGTCTGAAGTGGGTTGCACCCCCAGGGTGAATCTTACTCAGGAAACCTTTCGCGGGGGACACTGTATGGGTCAGAGGAAGGTGAATTGATTTACTGAAGGCCAAATACATTAAAATAGAGTTAGAGCTAGGAATAGCTACCTATGTATAGCTTCATGTCTGAGACCCAAGAAGAGATGTTGCTATTAATCACTGCTGAATGATTACCCTGATTGCTTCATTTGTTGATGCTGCAGTTGCTGAATTTTACTGTGCTCTATTCAACCTTGAGTAGGGCCCCCCTCTCTAGGAAGCTAAGGCAGATTTTCTTTTGCTTGTGGAGTGCTGACTTCATATGTAAAACTGCCAATGACAAGTTGGTTGCCCATTGATGTCTAAGAATGCTAGCCAGGTAGCTGAAGCTCTTCTAAGAAGCTCAATAAATAGCTATGGAATGAATGAAAGAATGTCTCACTTTAATTTGTCAGTTCTCTTTCTAAGGACTTACCCAAGGCAGTGGAGGCTGAGGGGTGAGTTAGGCAGAACCAGATGAAGGAGCATCCCAGCTAGGAAGCGGGCTGGGTCACCACAATCATAAGGGATTCAAGAATATCACTGGAAATGGAGCGAGGTTGCAAAAACTGAATTTATCAGAACTCTTCCCAGAAACAGTAATGAATGTAGGTGGAGAGAATTTTTTTTCTTTTTCTTTTTCTTTTTCTTTTTTTTAAGACGGAGTCTCGCTCTGTCGCCCAGGCTGGAGTGCAGTGGGGCGATCTCAGCTCCCTGCAAGCTCCGTCTGCCGGGTTCACGCCATTCTCCTGCCTCAGCATCCCAAGTAGCTGGGTCTACAGGCGCCTGCCACCACGCCCAGCTAATTTTTTGTATTTTTAGTAGAGACGGGGTTTCACCGTGTTAGCCAGGATGGTCTTGATCTCCTGACCTCGTGATCCGCCCACCTCAGCCTCCCAAAGTGCTGAGATTACAGGCGTGAGCCACCGTGCCTGGCCGAGAATTTTCTTTTTTAAAGACAGGGTCTCACTGTGTTGCCTAGGCTGGAGTGCTGTGGTGCGATCATGGCTCACTGCAGCCTTGACCTCTTTCCTGGGCTCAAGTGATCCTCCCACCTCAGCCTCCTGAGTATCTGGGACTACAGGTATGTGCCGTCACACCTGGCTAATTTATTTTTATTATTTTTTATTTGCATAGAGACAGATCTTGCTATGTTGCGTAGGCTGGTCTTGAACTCCTGGCCTCAAGCAATCCTCCTACCTCAGCCTCCCAAAGTGCTGGGATTATAGCCATGAGCCACCATGCTAGCAGAGAAAATTATTTAATATATCACTGGTGGAACGGTCAGGAGGATTTTGCCACATATTAGCAATGTGACTTTGGCTTTCTCATACCTAAAATTAGGATTGTGATACTCATTGTACTTTTCCCCTCAATAAATGTGATAATGGAAAAATTACAGCTTTTCTAATTTGCCCTTTGGCCTACTATAATCTGGTCTCTGCCCTCCCCCACTCTCCTGACTGCTTTCACCAAGGTTATAAATCACCTCTTTGTTGAAAATTCCAATCCTCTGCCATTCAGTAGTATTAGCCACCGTATTCCAGGCTGTCTTCCATGACATATTCTCAAGATCCCAGGCTCATGGTTCTCCTGTCTCGACATATTCCCTTCTAACTCACCTTTGAGGCTTGTCTGTGTTCGTTATCTGTTGCTGCATAACAAATTACCCCAAAATTCAGAAGCTTAAAACAACATGGATAAAATGTGGCACATATACACCATGGAATACTATGCAGCCATAAAAAATGATGAGTTCATGTCCTTTGTAGGGACATGGATGAAGCTGGAAACCATCATTCTCAGCAAACTATTGCAAGGACAAAAAACCAAACACCGCATGTTCTCACTCATAGATGGGAATTGAACAGTGAGAACACATGGACACAGGAAGGGGAACATCACACTTTGGGGACTGTTGTGGGGTGGGGGGAGGGGGGAGGGATAGCATTAGGAGATATACCTAATGCTAAATGACGAGTTAATGGGTGCAGCACACCAGCATGGCACATGTATACATTTGTAACTAACCTGCACATTGTGCACGTGTACCCTAAAACTTAAAGTATAATAATAATAAAAAAAAAACATAGATTCTCTCACACAGTTTCTTGATTTTTTTTTTTTTTTTTCCTGACAAAATCTTGCCCTGTTGCCCAGGCTGGAGTGCAGTGGCACAAACACAGCTCACTGCAGCCTCAACCTTCTGGGCTCAAGCAATCCTTCTGCCTCACCTCCTGTGTAGCTGGCACTACAGGCACGTGCCATCATGCCTGGCTAATTTTTTAATTTGTTGTAGAGACGGGGGTTCTCATTATTTGCCTAGGCTGGTCTCAAACTCCTGGCCTCAAGCAATCCTCCCACCTCAGCCTCCTAAAGGGTTGGGTTTACAGCATGAGCCACCATACCCGGCCTCACGCAGTTTCTTAGGGTCAGCAATCTGGAGCAATTTAGCTGGGTGGAATGGCTTACCTGAGTTGTCTGGCTTGGGATGTCTCATGAGATTGCAGTTGTACTGTTTATGTATTTATTTATGTTTAATTTAAAACTTTTTTTTAAAGGATACTCTTCTAAGGTTTTCCAAGCTTCCTCACATGGCTGTTGGGAGGAGGTTTCAGTTCTTCCCCACATGGAACTCCCTGTAGCCTACCATGACATGATAGATGGCTTCCCCAGAACAAGGGATCAACAAGAATGAGCATGTACCAAGCCTAGATGAAAGCCACAGTGTCTTTTATGATGTAATTTCAGGAGTGACATGCCATCACTTCCACCCCTCTTGTCTGACAGACCAACACTACTGATACAGTGTGAGAGGGGCTGACTACACAAAAGCCTGCCTATGAAGAGGTGGTGTCATGGGCCACCTTGGAAGTTGTCTACTCCAATATCCTTCTTTGCTGACCCTGAAATGTCAGTGTTCGCCAGGATTTCATCCTCACACCTCATCTCTTCTCATTCTCCACACATGCCCTTGATACTCCAGGGTCCCCCAGTACCTTCCATTACCATCTAGATTCTAAAGACACCCATGTCTGCATCTCTACCACATTTCCCTCTCAAAAACTTCAGGGTTGCACGTTGCCTGTTGGAGCCCAGAGCACCTCAAAGTCCACACATTCCATAACGAGCTCATCATCCCTCCAATTCCATTTCTCCTCTTGCACTTCCCTCTTGGGAAGGACAGTGCTGTCTACTCTGTTGCCAGGCAAGAAACCAGAAAGTCACTCCCTTTCTCTCATATCTAATCAGTGATTACCAAGACTTTTTAAAGTTTTTTTTTCCATTTTTTCCCCATCTTTTTATTTTGAAAATTGTCAAACCTACAGAAAGGGCTGGAAGAAGACTAAAATGATTCATCATTTACTAGATTGCTTTCATGTAGATTCAAAATTGCTAATATTTTGTCTCATATTTGCTTTTTCTCCCCTTCCCCTCTCTCCATATATATTTTTTTCATAATACTACTAAGATGCTATTTACCTTTTCACTCTTATTATCTCACAGATATACTGTGTATGTGTGTGTGAATATGACGGACATTTGAAAGTAAATTACAGACATTATGGCCCTTCATCCCTAAAGATTCCTGTGTGCATCTCTTAGAAATAAGAACATTCTCTTACATAACCAAAATGCCATTATTACACCTAAGAACCAAATCCAGTTGATTTCATCTTTCCACTATGGTCTCCAATTTATTTATTTATTTGTTTGTTTGTTTATTATTTTTTTGAGACAGAGTCTCACTCTGTTGCCCAGACTGGAGTGCAGTGGCATGAGCTCGGCTCACTGCAATCTTTACCTCCCGGGTTCAAGTGATTCTTGTGCCTCAGCCTCCTGATTAGCTGGGATTACAGGCAGGCGCCACCATGCCCGGCTACTTTTTTATTTTTAGTAGAGGCAGAGTTTCACCATTTTGGCCAGGCTGCTCTCGAACTCCTGACCTCAAGTGATCCGCCTGCCTCAGCCTCCCAGAGTGCTGGGATTACAGGCATGTGCCACTGCGCCCAGCCATACGTCTCCAGTTTAGCCACTTTTCTTCAGGCCACAGTCTTCCTACCCTTCAATAATGCAATCACCTCCTAACCCTAACTGGTTCCTTCTTCAGTCCATGCTCCACACTGAAGCCAGAGTAAGCTTTCTAAAATGCAAATCTGATATGTCACTTCTCTACTTCAGACTTTTCAATGGCTCTACATTACCTTCAAAATAAAGGATAAGCTTTACATGACACACAAAGCCTTCATCATCTAAATTCATCTACAGCAGTACACTCCAGGAGAAATAAAATGTGAACCACGTATGTCATTTTAAATGTTCTATTATCCACATTCTAAAGATTTTAACAAATATAGCTTAAATTAATTTTAAAATACCTTTTATTTAACCCAATATATCAAAAATATTATCATAGCAAAACATACTCAATATAAAAACTATTAATGAAATATCTTACATTATTTTTTTCTAAGTCCTCAAAATCCGTCATGTATTTAACATGTACAGCATATCTCAATTCAAATGCTAAATTTTGAAGGGTTAAAGTGAAATGTATTCCTACCAAAACTATAAGGTCATGTTTAACAACAACGACAAAACATTTTATGAGGTTCCAGTTTTTAAATTTGAGTTTATTAAATTACATATAGCTGGAAGTCCTGTCTCTCATTTGCACTAGCCACATTACAAGTGCTCAGCAGCCACATGTACTTAGATGCTACTGAAATAGTAACATATCTAGAGCCGCGGTTCTCAAAGCGTGATCCAAGGTCCTCTGCGGGTTCCCTAAAACATTTCCAAGTGGTCTCTGAGGTCAAAACAATTTGCATAATAATACTACAAATCTATTTTCCTTTTTCACATTCATTCTTTCACAAGTATACAGTGGAGTGTTTCAGAGGCTACCCATCATATCACAACAGATTGAATACAGAAGCAGATAAAAGAATCAGCATTCGGGGGCTGGGCGCGGTGTCTCGCACCTGTAATCCCAGCGCGCTTTGGGAGGCTGAGGTGGGTGGATCATGAGGTCAGGAGATCGAGACCATCCTGGCTAACACGGTGAAACCCCATCTCTACTAAAAATACAAAAAAATTAGCCGGGCGTGGTGGCGGGTGCCTGTAGTCCCAGCTACTTGGGAGGCTGAGGCAGGAGAATGGCGTGAACCCAGGAGGCAGAGCTTGCAGTGAGCCGAGATCACACCACTACACTCCAGCCTGGGTGACAGAGCGAGACTCCGTCTCAAAAAAAAAAAAAAAAAAAAAAAAGAATCAGCATTCTTCTCTTCAGCCAGATATTAGAGAGATTTACCAAAGTTTAAAACAATGACACTCTTTTTCCTAATTGTTTTTGTTTTGGAAAATATAATTATTTTTCATTAAGAAAAGCATTACTTACATTATCATGTAATGGAATAATTATTGTTATTTTTAAACAAATTAATAAATAAAATTTTCTCAATTTTAATTTTTGAAACAGTAATAATTGATAGATGTAACTTTCAAAATCAAAAGCTCCTTGAAGTTCTAAATTTTTAAGAGTGTAAGAGGGCTTTGAGAATAGCTGCTGTAGAACCTGCCTAACTCTCCAGTCTCATGGCTTGTGATTTCCTCTCCTCTCTCTTATATTCGACTTGAACTTCCAGTTCCAGACAAGATGGAGTGGACACACTTTTTCTTATGCCTCCTGTTAACTAACTCTAAAAACCCTGGACATTATATATAAGTCAAACATAGGGAGACTCCGATATGTAGAGAGAAGAAGGCAGAATTGGGAGGGACTTTTGGACTCAAGGAATGACATGGCACCAGTGTGGTATCAGCAGAGATCTACTGGGAAGCCTGAACTTCTAACCTGGGCCAGCAATAATGAGGTACCCCCTTCACCCCATCCCACCTCTCTGCCCTGCAGGTGTCAACAGCTGAATGGGGAACCTGGACCCACCAGTGTGGTATCAAAAGAGGGGTGCTAAACAGAATCTTTCAATAAGATCCAGTCTTTCAACATAAATCCCAAATTTCCAGATGCAATTAAAATCACTGGTAATACCAAGAACCAGGAAAATCTCAATTTGATTGAGAAAAAACCATTAACAGATGCCAACATTGAGATGATAAAGATGTTGAAACCATCTGACAAGAATTTTAAAACAGACAGCCATCATAAACATGCTTTAATGAGCAATTGCAGCATGCTTGAAACAAAAGAACAGAAACACTCAGCAAAGAAATAGAAGGTATAAAGAAGAATCACATGCTTTGCTTGAGCCTTAAAAGAATCACTCACATTTCTGGAACAATCACCCTCACTTTGCTCCTGGGACAAGGCTTCTTCCTCTCTTGGGAACACCCATATCTCTCCTTTTCTCCTCTTTAACTCCTGCTTGACCAAAGGATCAGTCCAGACGTCACTTCTCCTGGGAAGCCTTCCATGGTCTTCCATGGCTTCCATGCCCCTCCCACTCAGAGCTTCCTATACCATAGCACTTACACTCAATGCATATTGTTCTGTCATCTATCCCTCCCACATCCACCCAATGTAAAGACTTGACAGAAGGGACTATATCTTATCCCAGGTGCCTGGCATAGTACCTGGCTTATAATAAGCACTCAAGAAATATTTTTTGAATAAATGAATAAATTAATGAATAAATGGAAACTCTTCTGTGGCTCCTCTTCTATTGGATAAAATTAAACTCTGTGGTTTAGCTTTAAACACCCTACACAAACTGTGACACCCGGATCTTTCTGGTACTCGGCTTCCCTTAACACATTCTACTTCTCTGTCATACCAGAAAACACATTGTCCTTTGACAGTACCTTATCTTTCCCCATCACTACATATTGTATGTACTCTTCTATCAGTCTCAAATATCCTTACTCATTACTATCATCAAAATCGTATTCATTTTTACAGGACCCACTCAGAAACCACCTGTTCATGACCCAGTCTCAGATCTTCTCAGCTGGAAAGAGTCCTGCCCACGTCTAGATACAAAGCACTTCATTTAGTCTTTCCTCGTGTTATTTCTCACTTTCTGTTGTGCATTTTTTTTCTTGCTTCTTTGTTTAAATGTGTGTCGTATTATCCCCAAGATTTAAACATTTGGGGTTCAAATAAACTCACATCCTATTCATCTTTGCCTCTGCCACTGTGCACGTAACACAGTCCCTTGTTATTCTCTGAGTTTCAGTTTCTTTTTCTGAGATAATAGAACCTACTTCACAGGGTTTCTGTGAATGTTAAGTAAAATATGCTATTTAAATATTGGCACCATATCTCAATTTTCATACAGTAAGCACTCAAAAACTGTTAGCTACTATCATTGTTAATATGATTATTATTTGAAGAAATAAATAGACTGAGCAAGTCCTGTTACCTCTACTTTGAAACCACTTTTTGAATTCTGCTTGATCTCATCACTGCCAATATGATCACCTGCTCCCAGCCATGATCGTTCTTCTTGCTACGGTCTCCTTCTACTTTCTTATCCCTCAACCTCTATTCTCTACTCAGCAGCCAGCATGATCCTTTTAAAACATAAAGCAGATGATATGACTTCTCTGCTCAAAACCCTCCAGTGACTTCCCAATCTACAACTAAAAAGGCCCCATGTAGTCTGACCTCCTGCCTCTCCCCACCCCCACTCACTGACACAACCTCATGGCCATCTTGCCCCCTGCCATCTGAGGCTTTCTGCACTTGGCAGCTTTTCATCATAGGGCTTTGCACTTGTCCTTTCCCCTGTGTGGGATAATCTCTCCCAGCTTGGCATACAACCTGCTTCTCCACTTCATTCAAGTGAAGCTGTGCTCTCCACTGTTATTTTTCTAAAAGTAACCACCATATGTAAAATACCAACCATTATTCTCAATATATTTTATGTTTTTCATAGCTCTCAATATGACCTGAAAACACATGTATATACTTACTGAGATGACATTGTTTACTGTCCTCTTCTGCTAGAATTATAAGCTTCATGAGTGTTTGCTGTATCCCCAGTCTCAAGAACAGTGTCTGGCACATAACAGATGTTCTGGCACATTTCGCGCAGTGTCTGGCACATCATAAGACTTGATGAATGATTGAATGGTGGCTGGAAGCCTCTTCGATGGGGGCTTTAGGAAGAGAAGCAGCATCCTGTTGCACAAAATCGATGACCTATTACTGGTTTTGTGTGAAGAGGAAGTGTGGGATTAATCTACCTAGAAGGGATGAGATGGAAGTGATCTATTTATCTGGACTTAGATGGTATTCCCATTTATCCATTCAGATGAAAATCTGGCTGAAGATAATTCCAGATATGCTCTCCATAGTCAACAGTGTAATACCCTACAGCTAATTTTCCTGGGCTCACTGTGGGCGCCGAAGAAGCCGAACCTCATGGCCTCCTGTGATCTTTGTCCTGGGGCTCCTCCAGGACCTGCTTGGCTGGCCAGGCCTAGGATAGCTTATGTTGATGAAATGCTCCAGAAGTGAAGTCCCAAACCTATCTTCACACTGCCACACTGGCTTCATGACATCCAACTGGAGTAACATGGAAGACTCGGCAGAAGAGTAGGATGATATGATGGAAGGGAAAACTACAGATTCAGGACTTCAGAATTCTGGGTGATTGGGCAAGCCACCTCCCTTCTCTGAGCCTTAGTTTGTCTTTAACTATACCATAAGGGAGTTTAATTAAATGTATCTTTAAAGTTCTCTTCAACAGTGACGTTCTATAGTTATATGAGCTTTGTGTACAAGAGAAGTTGGACTAGAGGGTGGGGCAGCCAGGGAGAGAAGCCCAACATGGAGGCGATTGAGCTGAGGCTGAGCAGTAGGACCTCAATAAGGCCAGCAGGTGGCGCCATTGCTGTACCAGGATGCTCAGGCCCACGGTGGGAAAGTTGGATTTTTCCAGAAAGCTGGCAAATTCTTCAGGGCAAGCTGTCCAGCTGTCAGAGGGAACCAGCTGCCCCACCCCACCCCGCAATACACACACACCCCTTCCTCCCAAAGCATACATACACATTCCAGCAAACTCAGGGTGAGATGCATTGCAGGTTGCTAGGCCTGAGGCTGGAGGTGCATCCAAGTTGCCTTTTCCTCTCCTCCCATAATTCCTAGGAATCTGAACCCTGAACCCACCCCTCCTACTTGATGTCCTAGCTGGGACAGACCCTCACTGGATCACTCTCAAGGCAAGATGTGCAACTAGATGCAAGCCGGCTGGACTTCCCTACTGATTACCATCGTCTTTTGCTCATCATCCTTTGCTCCAACCCTCAAGGCAGCCATTGCCTTTGAGGGAAGACTCTGAACCTCATCATTTCGCCTCCCCTGTGTCCTAGGGAAGAACCTATTATTAGAGGAGTTGGAGAAAAGCAAGAAGGAGATGGGGGGTGGAGGAGTGCTGAAGGGAAAGGTCTGGCTTTATGGAGATAAGAATGGAAGAATCAACCTTTGTTTGGCCCCAACTGCCTCTGCCACTGTCGACACACTTGGGAGTGTTTCCTGGAGCTCCTCAGCACTCCCTCCCCAACTTCCTATGGCCTGGTAGGGGTGGGGTGGGGGTTGTTTTGGAAGCTGGGGGGAGGTACATGCTTACAGATTTTTTTTTAATTAGGCTGCTGTCTTAATCTTGAGGGTGGAAACCAGCCCCCTCCCTGAGTTGGCTGCCAGGTCTCTAGAACAACAGTCCCCACATAGTCCTTCACTGTGTCTACTCTGACCTGGGGGGCTGGGGAGGGGGGTGGCCTGATAATAAAGGGTGCACAGGACATTGCCCCTTCCCTTTGTTTTGCATATTTTGCAGCAGTGATCAGCATGTTCCTCTTCTCAGAAGGGTGTTCATGAAGGGTACAGCTCCTAAGAACCCAACATACCACCCTCCATTTGGAAGCTCCCTGGTACATTCGGGTCTGCCTTTCTACCACTGGAAATGGATGTTTCCTCTCCCCATGGAGGAGAATAGTTGGCAGACTTGGCTAAAGGTCCTTAGCATCCTGGCTGGTGCCTGTGTCTGCTGAGGTGCTCCAACCTCTTCCCTGGCTGGTCCTCCCCACCACATCACTGCACAGTCTAGCTAGGTCTAATGGAGGGTGTCACTCTTGCATGCAGACACACCCAGCTAAGACAGAGTCACATAACAGATGTGTTTCAGTATCATTTTAATTGCAGTATTTAAACACATCACTTTGTATTCAGAAAAAATATCTACCCAATACTCTCTTCTCTGGAAATTTCTATTTCCAACCGTCATTGAAACCAGGATCCCTGCTCAACCCCTCTGGAAAGAAATCAACAGCAAACCAGGACCTGGGTCACCCACAGAAGAGGCAGCTGGTGATAAGGGTTAGGAGCTGATCTGGGCTATGACCATATGGGGGTGCAGAGCAATGAAGGGGCTCAGGGTGAGGGAGGCAGAGACAGAAAAGCATCTGTTGGGGGACTGAGGCAACAGCTCAACCCAGGAGTCGGCAGGAGGGAGGAGGAAGCCATGGAGATCAGAGGATAAGGCTAGGATCCAGCCTCAGAGGAAGAGGATTTTTCGGAAGAGTACAGGTGAGAGGCTCAGCTCCAAGACCTGGTCCCATGGTCCTGCCTACTTTGATCCAGAGGGAGAAAAAGGAGCCCAAAAAGAGTTTCTGTGTGGCCCCAGAGAGACTAGAACTGAGCTGTTTGTCCTAAAACTTGGGAGGCCTGTTCTAGGCTCCAGCCAGAAAACTGTGCAGGACTCTGCAAATGGTAGAGGGGGCACATGGAGCTCAGTGGAACTTAGAGAACAAGGGAGGAGCTGGTGACCAAGTCCACAGTGTCTTGGAGGAGAGATAAGGGAAGTGGTTCAAGGCAACACGTTTTTCTGGCTATATCATTACAAAAGAGCAGGTGCAAAGGGTTACTTTGGTTTCCTCAAAGTAGAGAAAGAAAATACAGGGAAGAAACAGTAAAAATCAAAGCTTCCTGGGAGAAAATTGTAGCCTAGAAAAGCTCATCTTTCCCCTGAGGGTTCCTGTATTGCGGCAGAGAGGAGGGGGTAGGGGAAGGGGGTCCTGTGTGAGTGCTGCAAGGCCATCGATTGTTCCTGGGAGCTTCTCCAGACCTTGGCTTTCCCCCATCACACGTTTACCCAAAGAAGACCAGAGTCTGGCTCCAGGGAGCCGAATGTGTAAAGGACAGGAGTTTACCTGCCTGCCCCTCCTCAAGGTGTAGGGCCCCAAGAACAGCCTCTGAGGTGTGTGCAGTGGGGAAGGGTTGGGCGTAAGAGATGTCACCTCCAGCATGGGGGTAGCACGTGGTCAGATGCAGAGAGGGGTGCTCTCTCGGACACTGCCCAGCCTTGCCCCACCTAGCCGAGTCACAATTCGGTATCAGCCACCACGTGTTGTCTTGCTGAATGGCCGTTTCTGGAGGTGGCCTGGCCGGTCCCGTTTTCCTGAGCCCCTCGGTTCACACTGGCCTTTCCCTGAGCCTCAGGGGAGGTCCCAGGTCCTGAGCTATAGCCCTGGCCTCCACCGTTCTCCGTGTAATAAGGGTCTTCGCCCTAGACGGTGTATAAATAAAGTAGCATTATCTGGTAAGCAGGGCTGTGAGACACTGGATGGGAGAGGGGCCCAAACAGGAAGTGGGGGCAGGGGTGGGAGAAGGGGGAGGGGGAGGTGGGAGGAAGGATCGGAGGGAGGGTGCAGCTGCATGTGCAGACTCCTTTCTTCCTGAAGAGTGGTCAGGGTTCCAGCTCCTAGAGGAGAAAGGACATAGGAGAGGCACCACACCATGCCACCGCAGCTCGGCAGCCAGCTCCCGCAGGAAAACGGGCAGTTCCAAGAAGGGTGGGATGACCTCCCCAGGGTAGGGGACAGGCCAGAGGCCAAGATTCAGACCTCAGCCTTGTCCTCCCTCATCCAGAATGGCAAAAGGGGATACTCCTTCCGTATGCCTCCTTTTGAGCAAGGGGGCACCCACTGGGCATTTAACATGGTTGCAAATACAGTGTGGCTGATTTAACAGCCTGTTCTGGTGGCCCCAAGCTGAACTATCCCAGAAAACATAATGAATAGATGACACGAATCATCTGCTACCACACCGAGTAGGTGGGCTGGCACCATTACTGTCCCCTCCCCAGTTTTCTACATAATATTTTGAATCTTCCACTGATTACTGTGTGTGCACACATGCATATCTTTATGTAAGCTCACAGAAGGGCTTTTTCTGGTATTTCTCCTCCTGCTCCATGACATCCACTGAACTCCCCAGAAACCCACTATCTTCCTCATTTCCTTTACCCTGGCCCCCAGAACTGACCAGCCTTTCTCCTGTGGGGCTCCAGCTGCGGCGATTCATCAGGAAATAGCCAGTGATGCCCAAGACAGCCAGCAGGGCTCCCGAGGTGACCAGCGCAATCAGGGTCTTTTGGGAATAGCTCTGGTGGCTTGCAACATCTTGCTCAGTGAAATCTAGGATCCCCAGCTTGAAAAGAAGACAAAGAAGATACAGCCTGTCACTTGCCAAAAGTGGAGCCCAGCCCGCTCCAGCCCCCTGTGTGTGACTCAACAGTGAACAGATGCTTGAGGGCATTGACCTCAGGAATTTTTGAAATGGGATTTGAGACTGACGTCTCTTAATTCAGTCATACCCCACCATTTTTGGTTCAAGACTAGAAAGGAGAAGACTCAGAGAAGGATGGTAGGTAGAACTGGGGAAGATAATGACTTCCCCCCTTACTCCAGGGAGCCCCCCTGCCCCGGCATTCCCTCTCAGGCCCATCATCTCAGAGGACTTACCTTTTTCAGGTCAGATTCGTGCTTTTTCATAAGTTGGAGTTTGCTGGAAATTTCTAGAATTAGAAACAAGGGTTGCTAAATCTAAAGAGAAACCAGCTTATCCTGCTCCACCCTCCCATGCTGTTCTAGAAGATGCTCTGATGGCCAGGGTGGTCCATCTCGGGGGGACCGCTCCCAAAGCCAGCCAAGTCCTTCTCCCCAGCACCTGTGGTCTCTCTGGATCTAAGATGCCCCATCTCCACCCAGGATTCTCTAACCTCAGCCCTACTCCTTCCCTGTTCCCCCAGGCAGAGGTGCACCTTACCTGTTCTGTTGGCCAAGACCAGCAGTAGACACTGAGGCCTCACCTCAGACTGGGCAAGGAGCAGGGAGCATACCTGGGCCCCAGCATCAGCATCAGCCTGCTCCTCCCCACACAGCACTCGGGCCAGGCCCTCTCCCCTGTCCTTCTTAAACTCCGCCTGGGAAGACAGAGAAACATGGAGAGCAAGAGATGAAATTACTGCTCTGCCCTAAACTGCACCCAGAGTCTCTGATTACAGTCATACTCTTACCCCGTCCGCAAGAAGGATCCTTGTTTCTAAAATTCCAACAGAAAAAAAAAAACTGCTAACTGTATATGTGCAACAACACAATAAGAAAAAAACCTAAATAATCTTCCAGGACCAAAATCCATATCTTCTAGTATCTAAGATGTTAGAGAACAAACTTAAAAAAATTGTCTCGTTGAAGCATTGCCCATGTACACATATGCAAATTAAACTCAAAAGAAATGACCAACAACAGAAAATATTAATAATGCAATAATAACTAAGAGAAAATATTCTGTTTCAAGATTACAGCAGTCCCCAATGATGGAAGAAAAGCCAAGGGAGGTGAGGAGTAGAGAACAAATCTATAATATACACTCAGTGGAAACCTCAGTGGCCTCCTCCCTCTTTCTACCCAAAGGAGTCTCATAAAGTGCATTGCTCAAACTGAAATGGCATTTTTGTCTCGTCTTCCATCTCTGTTTTCCATTAAAAGCATGGAACCCAGTTTTAATGAAGTTCATAGATTTTTCTTCAGGTTGCTGACTGGGCCATCAGACCCAGGAACTTGGACTCAGAAGAAAAACTCTGATAATTCTTCAATAGTGAGTCAGAATTTATTCCAGCAGCCTCCAATCAGAGTGTCCTCCTCCCCTGAACAGGAAAGGAATTGAAACTAAGACTTTCTCTTCAGTCCGGATGGCAGATGGCAGAGAAGGAAATGCCTGAACAGCCCTGACAACTTTCCTGTTAGGGGAAAACTGCTGGGGTGTGTGACCATCATCAGAACTGGGTCTCTGTGGAGGAGAAAGCTTCCTGTTTGCGGGCAGGGCCGCTGCTTGCAACAAGGCCACAGGGTCCTCCCAGTTGGAATGGAGCCTGGGTATTTTCCCACTGCTGTGACCCAAGGCAGGAAAACCCAGGCTCCTTTGCTCCTACACAAAGCAAGGTCAAGATTGGCCTCAGGACCCAGCTGGAATTTGAAGCAGCTGAGGGAAAACAACTGGGCTTGGATAAGGCCAGGAGAGTGTGGTTAGCCAAACTCCAGGTCACAGAGACACGAGCCCAAACTGGAGCCTCAAAAAACCCCCAGGAAACAAGGCTACAGAGAAATGAGTTCTCAGGCCACTGCTGCTTCATTCCTCAGGAAAAGGAGCAATTCTGCAGGTCTCCCAGTAAGTCCTTGGATAGACGCTCTAACTCTGGAAAAATCTGTTTTTCTGAACAGCATTTGAACTAAGTAGTCTGAATGCCACACTGAACCAATCAACAGTCTCCACCTCTCTAAACCCAGTTGTCTCAGGGGAGCCTTACATGGCTTCCCCTTGAGCACCCCCGCTCCCCAGCACCGAGAGTCTGGATGAGGAGGAGGGGGTTTCTTGCCTGGATGACTCTGGGCTTCTGAAGTATCTCCAGTTGAAATAGGTCTGCTTCCCAAGAGAGGCAGAGGGACAGGGCTCCTGCAGGTTGTAAACTAGCCAAACCAAATGGCACCTTCCTCCACCTGCTGAGTGCAAGAAGCCACACCTTGACAATTTATCAAGCCCTGAATATAGGACATTGCGTGAAAGCCTCTGTGCAAGTGTCATGTATGCGTGTGTTGTATTCACGTGTCATGTGTAGGGGGGTGGGGATTGGGAGGTATCTATGAATTCCACCTTGTCAAAGCTTTCAGTTTGCATGTACGGCAATTAAAATGATGGATGCCAACCAGGCGCGGTGACTCATGCCTGTCATCCTAGCACTTTGGGAGGCTGAGGTGGGAGGATTACTTCAGCCCAGGAATTCGAGACCAGCCTGGGCAACACAGGGAAACCCTATCTCTATAAAAAATTTAGAAATTAAACTGGGTGTGGTGGCATGCACTTATAGTACCAGCTACTTGGGGGGCTGAGGTGGGAGGGTCTCTCCACCCTGAGAGGTTGAGTCCACTGTACTCCACCCTGGGTGACAGAGACCCTGGCTCAAAAATAAAGAAATAAAAAATAAAGTAACAGATGCCTATGATATCCAGGCACAGTTCTGAGTGCTTTCCATATATTAACTCATTTAGGCCTCACACGACCTACGAGATTGGTAGAGTTATTCTACTAATTTTGTAGATGAAGAAATGGAGGCGTGAAGAGACTTCAGAGGTCAGAGCTACTGCCGTGGTAAGCACCATAAGAAAGGTACAACCAAAGTGCTATGGACATACTAAGGAGGGTGAGGACACGTCTGGTTAAGGTTAGCAGACACATGTCACTATAGGCCTTGAAGAATGGCTGGAGGGTGAGCAGAGGAAGCCAGTGGGGAAGAGCATTTGGAACTGAGGCCCCACCTCCAGGAAGCCCAAGATGGGGACAGCATGCATTATTCCACAACCCTCATTTCAAAGAGAATGAAGAACACTACCTTCTCCCTGGTATTCACTATCCTTCAAGACTCAACTCAGTTTCTACCTCCTCAATGAAGCTGGTCCTACCTTCAACCAGACTGGGCATCAATCCTTGCTCTGCTCTTTACTGGATTCTTTGCAAGTCATGCAACTAGTCTGAGTGTCATGTTCCTCAGCTGTACACTAGGTTGTTGTGGTGACTAAATAGATATTGTATGAAAGTGTCCAGTTGGGTGCAGTGGCTCATGCCTGTAATCCCAGCACTTTGGGAGGCCGAGATGGACAAATCAGATGAGGCCAAGGGTTCGAGACCAGCCTGCCCAAAATGGTGAAACTTTGTCTCTTCTAAAAAATGCAAAAATTAGCTGGGCATGGTGGTGGGCATCTGTAATCCCAGCTACTCGGGAGGCTGAGGCACGAGAATCGCTTGAACCCAGGAGACAGAGGTTGCAGTGAACTGAGATCACAACACTACACTCTGCACTCCAGCCTGGGCAACAGAGCAAGACTCTGTCTCAAAAAAAAAAAAGTGTCCAATGTGGTGTTGAGAATCTAGTGGGCACTAGATAAATGGCAGCTGCTACTATCATTATTAATGATAGTAATACCTTATATACCATATCATCTAGAGTCTACATATTGATCATATTCTATGCATTGTTATTGTCATTTTTCTGTGACTAGATTGTAAGACTCCTAAGTGTGTGTTGGGGGGAGTGCACATTATAGCATTTACAACCCAGACTGCATGAACCGTGGCACCAAACAAAAGAACTCAGGGAATTGTTGTTCAACTTAACATCCCAACCAGTTGGCCTCCACACAGGGTCCCTCCACCCCTTGCACAGTTTCTTGGACTAGATTCAAGGGAATAATAGCGGCCAGCCTCCCACTCTGGAATCCAACCGCATCAGTGAATTGTGTTTGGGCCCCAAGAGGAGCAGGTGGATCCTGAACAAAGCACAATTTTTCTCCGGACACTTGGAATAAACATCCTCCCCCAAGAGAGGCTGTGGGCAAACATCACGGGAGAGTGGGCAGGAGGAAGACACAACCTCACCATTTTGTTCATGAGAATCAGATTTACAAGCTCCTAACTACATCAGCTCACACATGTTTCTCTGCAAACACAATAAACCCATCTAACCTCTCTAGAGTAGCATTCTCAAACTTTGCAAAGACTCTTAACATCAAGCATTGCAATGGGGATGGAGATGGGGGTGAGGGAGGGACAGGTATTTTTCTAATGACCTTTAAGATATTTAAGATATTAAGATCCTAGAACGCTGAGATTCTAGGATCAATCATCTCCCCCAACCCCTTTTAATATAATTTTATCTATTTTGGTGTGAGTTTGACAATGCAGGTGAAAACGCTATTTTCACATAGAAAATGGAATAATGAAGGGACCTGTTTCAAGTCACCTAACAAGTGGGGGCAGCTAACGAAGGATGAGAAGTGAGATCGTTTCCAGATTGCAGGCTTTTTCCAGTAGACACATCATCTTCATAAATCCTTCATCTGTAACTTATGTTTTCCGCATGGAAACTGACCTTTAGTGCAAGCTGGAGGCAGCCTGCCTCAGATGAAGTCAATGTGAATAAGAGTAAAGTGAGCTAGCTGAGTAATTACAAACTCTGCATATAAACAGATGTGGTACTAAAGATAGGTATACAAATTGGCGGACAAAGGACTTGACTAGACTTTTCCCCAAAGAAGATATACAAATGGCCAACAAACACATGAAAGAGGCTCAACATCACTAATCATCAGGGAAATGCAAATCAAAACCACCATGAAATACCACCGCATACCCATTAGGACGGCTGCTATTTAAAAAACCCAGAAAATAACACGTGTTGATGAGGATGAGAAGAAATTGGAACCCTTGTGCACTACTGGTGGGAATGTAAAATGGTCTGGTGGTTCCTCAAAAATTCAAAAATAGAATTCCCATGTGGTCCAGCCATTTCACTTTTGGATATAGCCCCGAAAGGACTCAAATCGGGTTGCCAAGGAGATATTTGTACACTTATGTTAAAAGCAGTATTATTCACATTAGCCTAAAGGGGAAAAAGCCCAACTGTCCATCAACAGATGAATGGAGAAGCAAAACGAGGTTTACACATACAATGGAATATTATCCATCCTTAAAAAGGAAGGAAATTCTGACACGTGCTACAACATGGTTGGACTTTAAAGACATTATACTGAGTGAAATCGACCAGTCACATAACAAGACAAACACTACGACTCTACTCATATGAGGTACCTAGAGTAGGCAAAGTCATAGGAACACAGGAACAGAAAGTTGCCAGGGTCTGGGGAGAGCAGGGAGTTGTTTCATGGGTACACAGTTTCAGTGATGGAAGACGCAGACAGTTCTAGAGATTGGTTGTACAATAATGTGAACGTACTTACTACTACTCAATGGTACCCTTAAAAGTGGCTAAGGTGATGACTTATGTATATTTTACCACAATTAAAAATATTTTGGTGGGTTTCTCTGGACAAATGGGTGTAGCATAAAAGTATAAAGTAATCTTACATTTTGGAAACTATTTGGGGAACCACAACCACAAAAACTAAATTAAGCTGACACTGCTGCCAAAAGAATGACAGTTAGACTCAGGAAGACACATCCTACTAATGAGGGTTCTGAGATATGGTAAAAGGTGTTTGAGATGAGAGTGGTATCACCTTCCCTTCCCCTGGCTGCCTAGAGGTGATGGCTGGGGAGCAAAAAAAAGAGTGATTGGGATAGACATGTCTACAGAATGCACATACAGAAGACACGCCTACAGAATCCACATAGGGTGAGCTAACATATTGGTACTCACTATGTGTCAGTGCAGAATGAGTGTCTGGATAGCTAGACTCATGCACATATTTTCCTGTTATGGGCATATATTAGATGAGGAGCATACCAACATACATCAAGGATGTGATGCTCGGGGAAACCAAATCCTTCCTGCTCTTCACCAGGGTATTAGGTAGGGCCTGAGGCTCCCAACATTAGAACCAATACCTTAAGGCCCTCTGACACCGAAAGTACAAATCCAACCTAAGGAAAATTAGGAGGCCCTGCAGCATTCGCAGCTTTTGGAACAGACTGTTTATCAGACAAGCAGGGAGTAGGGACCAAGGAAAGGTCATCTCAGACATAATCGGGAGCTGTGGCTAAACATTTTGGAACAGGATAGCAAGCTGAGGATAAATTACCTTGGGGAGTAGCAGGAGGCTTTGCCGCATGGGGGCTGAGGATGAGGAGCCCTCAGGAAGAAAGGGGATCAACACTGGTGGAGAGACCAGGGAAACAAAAGCACTCATATGAGCTGCCACAGAGTTGCTTTATGAAGGGGCAGTGTGGATGGAAGTCTTCTTTGGCATAGGAACTGGAGGGGAGCTGCTCTCTTTTCACATCCCCACTCACAGATACTACCTCAATCTTAGAGGAACATGCAGAGACCTTCTCAGCTGTGGCACGAAGTAGGCCAGACAGCAAAGACCACAGCAGAGTTAAGAGGAATTATTTCTAAAAGAGCAGTAAGTTTCTGGCACTTTTCTCATACAGTGACCCAAGTTACATGTGAGCTTTGAAGAGCAACAGAAAGGCAAAGGCTCTGCAGTTAACTCTAAATTCCAGGCACAAAGAATTAGCATTCTGGCACATACCTGTGTGATACACAGCAAAATGTATGCTCCACCAAGTCGATGGGGTTGCAGGGGGAAAGATCGTCATTTTCCTTGGCTACAACTAGCAAAGAACTTGACAATTTTTTTTCTAATGAGTTGAGTTGAAAATCAGCATCAGAAACATGCTGCATGTTACTTGTACATTGTATGTTCATGTTTAAGTTAACTATTTTGCAGACTGCATTTAGTTATTCCACTATGCAAACTCATGTCTTCACTATTTCTGTTGTTTTTAGATGTCCTAAGTTAAATTCTTTCAGGTATAATTTTTACAAATTTGTAAGTCAGAGAGACCCAACTGATGATCGTAGTAAAACTACCGAGTTAGAATGGAAAAAATAAGTAATTTAAGACCTCTACAGGCTGCGATCTTTCCAATCTATGCATGCCAGCACATCACATATGTGATTCCCTTAGATAGATCCCCAACTTGTAAGAAAATGTTTTCTTCTGTAAGTAAATACCACTCTTTCCTTCACCTCATCCTTCCTCCAGAGCCATGTTACTGTTAGGAAATTAGATTTACTGAAACAAAGCAAGGTCTGCCAGAATCATTTAAAATAACACAATTCCCTGTACATTCTTTCCAATGCAGTAAGACATGAAACTGAAACAAGAGGCATAACTACTAAACAGGAGGAGAAAAGCAATATATTGTAGTAGATAACAAGATAGCTTACCTTAAAATTGAAAGGAATCAACTAAAAAGCTCCTAGAATCAATAGGCAAATTCAAGAAACTGGCCAAACCCAAAATAATTATTCAAAACTCTATTAACTTTTTAATCTATCAGTGACAATCAATTTGAATATATAGTGGGAGACCTATGTGACAAATAGGCCTATGACATCCATCAAATCTAGAGAAAAAATAAAGCTAAAGAAACAAGATGCTGAGAGATGCAAAAGAAAACCAGAAAAAATGAAGAAATTTTAGAGCAATTACAATTCAAATTTTAAAGCATTTTTTTTTGCATTTTTTCAAAAAGAAAAAAATAATTTACATTTTTTACAGCGTAATAAAAAAAGATCTGCCTGACTGGATATTAAAAATACTGTAGTAAAAACATACAATAATTTTGAAAATTTAAAATAGGCAAAAGTACAGACAAACTGAACAAATAAAATATGTCTGAAGAGTATGCCCTAAGACATATAAAAACTTAATATAAGCTAAAGGATACATCCCATGCAACAGAAGAGGGAGTCATTCAACAAATAATGTTAGGAAAAATGGTTACATGGAAAATATAACATTACAGCAAAATAAATTCTATATGGATTAAAGAGTTACGTGTAAATATTTAATAATAATAAATGAAATAATAAATGAACTGACATTTTAGGTGACTAGTTTATATCTGGTGAGTGAGAAGGACTTTCTTAACCAAGAAGCAACTTAAATCTGACTCTCTCAGATTTAAAAGTACTACAGAGGAGAGGAAAATTTAAAAAGTACTATAGAGGAGGGGGAAAAAGTACTATAGAGGACGGAAAAATAACAAAATTTATTAATAATTTAAATTGTTATTGTCTTTTTTGCCCACCAGATGGGGCCTCTTACTCCCTAAACAGAAAGCTCAGTAGTAAAGGCAGGCTGACCAAGCTAAACTCCCCAGACCCCTACTCAAATCCAGTGCAATCCAAGAAGGTTTAAGGGTGTTCAGAAGGGATGGAGGAAAGGGACAGGGGCGGGAGGAAGAGGTTGGGTGGGGGGTTGACTTACACAGCTGGAGGTCTTATTTTGCTCCAGGCAGATGCCCTGAGTCAATTTCACTTCTTTGATGCCTGAACATTTGATTTCTGTCTGTATTAAAACAAAAACAATAACAAGAACAAAGTAAATAAGCCAGCATCTTTGCTCCTCATTTCTTTCCCAACTTTTTCCAGTTTGCTTTCTGTGAGGTGCTCTCTTAGGAGGTTTTAAGGAAAAGGACATTTAAAATTTGTCAGGGGACTAGAGATTTCTAATAGTCATACTCTCGTCTATTTCATATCTATCCTCATCAGATGACAAAACTTTTGTTACTAGCCTGGGCTTACTGGCAAGCAGCTATTTGCAACCTTGGTAAACACTGGCTTGGATGGTGCAGGACTGGGAGAGGGGAGGATCTTTTCCCCTTTGGGTTGTTTTCTCTCCAGTCAATCACAAACTTGCAGGAAGGCCATATAGGCAAACAGGGATAATGGGGTGGACCAGCAGATGCTGGGGTACCTGTTTTTTCTCCTGGCCTCCAGGACTCTCCAAATTCCCATTTTGGCTCTTTTATTTATTTATTTATTTATTTATTTATTTATTTATTTTGAGATCGAGTCTTGCCCAGGTTAGAGTTCAGTGGCATGATCTCGGCTCACTGCAACCTCCACCTCCCTGGTTCAAGTGATTCTCTTGCCTCAGCCTCCTGGGTAGCTGGGACTACAGGTGCATGACCACACCCAGCTAATTTTTGTATGTTTTGGTAGAGACGGGGTTTCACCATGTTGCCCGGGCTGGTCTTGAACTCCTGACCTCAAGTGATCTGCCCACTTCAGGCTCCCAAAGTGTTGGGATTACAGGCATGAGCCACCACACCTGGCCCTGGCTCCTTTAAAAACAGAAAGCCGAAAGATCCCTCGGGCATATCTCATGACTGAGGCCCTCATATTTTCTGTCCTGCATGCTGAAAGCTGTTGACAGTCATAGGCCCTAAGGCTGAGAAGGCCAGGCTGAGCTCACCATCCCTGGTCTGCCCAGTTCTTGCCACTGCCAATGCCCCCCTTTACTGCCTCTCTGTGCCTGGCACAACCACCAAACCCTCTCATGTAGAGGAAACGTTATTTGTCCTAACCATTGTGGGAGAAGCAGCCCCAGCAAATAAGCAATAGTTGCCAAATATTCCCAAAGGGAAATAATGTCCTGGTCAAAGCCCCACCGATAGGTACTAGAAAGAACCAGAGGATTGGATGGATCTCTGAGAATCCCGTTTACTCTCTATTCCCTAAAATGCAATACCCAAAGCCTGGATGGGCCTTACCACCTAACTCTACCCCTTTCCTCCTCTTTCTACTTCTCCCAGCAATATTTAAACTGTGTATTTCCCTGCTGATTCCCACATGACCCAAATCCCACTGGCAGGGATGAGGAGAGGGGTGGAGGGAAAGAAACAGCTTGCCTGCATACATATGAAGTGAGGGGCAATCTGCCATTTTTGGCCCAATTCACCCACCTTGATGTCACTTGGGATAGGAGAAGATGATGTATAGGGTTTAGTGGGAGATGTTGCAAGGCTAGTGCTAGTGGTTGAAAGGTCTGAAACATTTCCAGGTGACAGGCTAGGCTTCAAGGTTGTCTCTGGAGTTGAAACGTTGGCTGGGGTGGTGAACACTGTGGTGATTACAGAGGTCTGTGACTGGACAGAAGAGTTTGTGTTTCCATAAACTGAGGTTATCACAGAGGTAGATGTGAATTTGACTGTCGTTTCTGGAAGAGACCAAAACATGGGTGTACATGTGTGCATGTGCTCATACATACACACAATCTCAGGTCATGATATGGGCATGCACTTCAACACAGAAAAGGGAGTTTGGGGAGTTAACAGTTACTTCGTGTCCCATCCCTGACCAAACTCATTTCAAGCTGTTGGAACCAGAGCTAGAATCTAGAATGTATTAGAGGTGTCCTGAAACTGAAATAGATGCTGGTCTACCTTAGAGAAGCCAAAGACCCCCAGTTTGAACCTGTACCCACCTTCTTTCCTTTAGAAGAGATCGGAGATCTCTATTGAGTCTTCTGATCCTTATTTTATCACTAAGCTGGACTCAGCATGAGAGAAGGGGTATGAAGGCATTACTGATCAGGATCAGCTCCCAAGACATGGGCCTGAGAAAACTGTCACTGAAGGAAGAATTATCTAGAACTTACTTCAGGGCACCCTAAGCATGATACTCAAGTCATTAATACTAGGGACTTGTATAATTTCCTCTGTGGAGAGGGGAGCGGTCTGAAAACATCCTAAATGCTTTACCCAAGCATCACCAGCATCTCTCAGGGATCTGACACAAACGCTGTTTTTACCTGTGATGTTTGTTGTGGCCTCATTGCCATGTTGAGACACAGGGTGCAGGCTGGTACTTCCAAGGGTACTAGGTGTTGCAGTTTCTTGGTAGGATACATTTGTAGAAACATTTGAAAATGTTCCCTGGGTAGGTAACTCTGGGGTAGCAGTACTGTTGTTGTCAAGACTCATGAACCCAGAGGCTATAGGGAAATGAGGAGGAAGAATCAGAACCTAAAGATATCAGCCTGGTGATATCACCTGAAGCAATTTCCTGACTTCAGGTAGAATTCTTCTAGAACATTCCCTGCTGCCCCTTGTTGGCAGCAACAAGAACATAATCCTGGACAGTGGATTAATTTCCCACTACCAGATTTGCTCTGAGGACATAGGGAAGGAAAGATTTATTTGCATACAAATGTCTCATACAGTATTATTTATAGGAGGGAAACGTGAACAACTAAATGAATTATGATAGGATAAGTGATATATGCACTTAATATACCATAATCATTATATAATCATATAAACAAACATTAGAAAGAAAAACATTATAAAAACTGTAGCAACGTGGAACTATGAGGTGATGTTCATAGTATGTTTAGTTACATACTAAAATCTAAAATTATACCTGCATAAATATTGCAAAGATCTAATGTGTGCAAAAGGTCATGCTTCTTTTTCCTTTTCACTGTATCCTCTTTTTTGGTCACTCTCCATCCAGTACACTAACTCTTGGAATAATCACTAGACTCACTGTCTCTATGCGATCCCCTTAAAAATCTATACTTCTCAGACTTCCCCATTCCCATACTCCCCTCATCCTTTTGCTCATGGCCTTCAAACCCATTCGCCTTTCCTTTTCTTCTTTTAGCATGCTCTGACCTAGGAATTCAGCTAATGAACCAGGGAACACAAGGTCTGGTTTCTCATCAATGTAGTGGGAAGGTAGACAAGCTTTGTTCTGGCTCTTCCAATAACTAACCATGTAATTTAATGCATGTATGTATCTCAGCTCTCTTACCTCTTAAGTAAGGGTCTTTTCTGGCTACCTTACATGGATTGTTGGGATAAACAATGAGATAACAAATGCTAAGTTATTATAGTATTATAGTATAATGTTTTGGATCTCATTTTTCTCTGAAGATCTTCATGAGTGTCCTTGCACATCTCTTCTGTATATCCTGGGATACATACTTTTTTTTTTTTTTTTTTAAGACAGGGTCTTGCTCTGTCACCACAGCACCCAGGCTAGAATGCAGTGGTGAGATCATAGCTCACTGTAACCTTAAGCTCCTGGCCTCAAGTGATCCTCCTGTCTTGGCCTCCCAAAGCTCTGGGATTACAGATGTTACTCACCATTCCCAGTCAGTATCCTCATTAGACACAGGAAGGAGAAGCTTCTTGACTGAACCCTATGCCTCAAAGAGCCCACACCCTGTCCTGCTTCCTGTGAGGACCAATCAGGATGTACCCTCTCTTCTAGGTCATACTGTGGGGACCAGAAGTCCTAGCACTTCTTGATCAAATGGCACTTTGCTCACATCCACGATGGGCCGCTTCTCCCAGTCCATCCTGCTAAGGGGAACTGCAGCACAAGGGTGTACACCCCCAAGGCCCAGTGGTGGCCAAATGATGACTGCTTGCAGGGAGAAGAGTTAGTGCTTAGTGCTTAAGCCTGTGGGTGGGGTGTCCCAGGCACACATGCAATTGCCTTGCAATGTGAGCCAGAGTCATGGGTAGAAAGTAGATGAAGGGAAGTGGGCTGGGGCCAGGAGCCATCTCTTCCTGCTAAGCCGCACTGTGGCACTGAATTCCAAGAATCTGAGCATCCCAAATTGAAACTTGGCCTTCCAGGTGATCACGAAGATATGTTTGTCAAGGTAAGAGGATAGAAGATATTTTATTAGTTAGTTGGCCTGACTTACAACCTTGAAATGTTTAGAAATATAGTATGTAGGCCTCTGTTGTACTCTTGCCTTGGGCCTTGTAAATGTTAAGGGTGAACTTGGTATCTAGAGTTCACAAAGGCAGTTGCATCTTCAAGGAAGAGCCTCTGAGGGTCCCAGGCCACCCTAAAGCTTGTCTCTAAATTTTCCTGATTGGGATCTAGATCTGTACTTTTCAGCGATTTCCAGGTAAACAGCAAGGTAGAATGACATCTCTTGTTTCCCTCAGGATCAAGAGGGAAGTTAGACTTTTGGCTTCACGGCCATCAACCTGGGGCCAAGAACGGTTTCCCTAAAGGTGATGACAAGGGTTTCACTCTCTCATATCTGCTTCCTTCCACAACCTGCTGCAAGCAGATTGCTATTAATGGTGACTGCAGCAATCGTGTCTTACTGTTATGTGTCAGGTAAGCAGTGGGGAGAAGGAATATCACTATCTCTGTCTTAGAGATGAAGAGCCTGAATCACCAAGGTGTTGCCCAAAAGGAAGGCCATAGTTCATGAAGGGAAGCAGCAATGGAACACTGACGTTTAGCTGACTCTTGAGTAGATGCAACAAGGAGGTTAGGCTGGGTCTAAACTGCCAAAAAATCGGAATTTATTCCCCACATCTCTGGAGAGAAAAGGATGGGCTCCCATCTGGCTTAAACAGGAGGTGGGTTGATCAAAATAAATTGATGCAGAAACCAATCCAGGCTTCTTTCCTGTTTAGATGGGACCCTCTCACCACTATGACTTTAAGGTCAGATTCATCTGAATTCATCCAAGGGGACAGTATTCAGACACTGAATTAAAGGATCACCTTCTCAAGGCACCACTCCAAGACTCCTCTTCTTGCCTGCTCTCTTCCTCTTCGCCCCCAGCATACTGATTTACTGGGGACCCCATCTGGTCCACCCTGGCCTAGCCCTTTTCTCTCTCCAGAGGAAGCTGGGCCTGACTGAGATGATGTCATGCTTTTGAATCCCCTCCCCTAAAGGGCCTCCTTCACCTAGACAAACACTTTTGAACTTTTCCAGATGTGGAGTGAGACCTGCTGCTAGTTCTGAGGACAGAGGTGCCTGTTCCAGAAGAGCAAAGCAACTCTGGACCCAAGCCAGCTACTGACCCACTGGGGTCAGGCTCGCAGCTGCAGCAGCCCCTCCACCCACCACCAGGCCAAGCACTGTGGAATGAGTAGCAGGATCCACCTGAAAATGAGAAACGGACCCCAACTTCAGAGTCAGGGCTCTGACCCCAGGGTGAGCAGAGCACCCTCTGAGACACCAGGGGGACAGGACAAGTGGGAGGGCAGAAAGACAAAACTGAGTGACTGGAAATGCCTGAGCTGGTGCGGAGCAAGGGGACACCTTAGCCAGGGGCCTGGAGCCAATCCTGGCATAAACACTGCGGCACAGCAGGGAGAGTGCATCTTTTAGGTTCACAGTCTCTAGAGCCCTGGAGGAATGACATTTATGAGAGTCAAGACTGACCACAGATCTCTTTTTATCCTGTCTTCCCACACACATCCATGGCATTAAACCATCAAACACTGACCTTTCTTTTTCTGACCTTCTGACTCCCAACTCTGTAGGGGAGTAGCAGGAGCCTACTAGTCAGTGAGAGCTTGTCACATCCTAAGAGACAATTGATGAAACTTCCACTCCTTTTCATTCTAGATGGGAGTTACAGTCCCTACCCACAAGCCTACAAGAATTATAGTACAATTTAAAGTTGAATAAAAAGCTCTCTTCTGTTGTTTACTTCTCAGTCCATCCTTATTAACTGTGTTTCCCTAGGGACTCCATTTGACCCTTAGTTACTCTAGTTGATCTCAACTCATGAACTGGGAGCAAGGGAGGAGACAAGGTCTCAAGAAATTAGTAAAATGAGGATTCTAAGAGATGTCACAAAATTCATGTAGTAAAAGTCATGCACTGAACTTTCAGGTACTTCTTCAGAGTCAATTATTCTTGTTTTACACATAATTCTAATAACCCTGGTTATCTGATATCCTAGCTAAAGTTGAAACGTAGGAAGAGCCTATTAGAAGCAAATAATAAGGAGAAGCAACAGCTGAAAACTAAGAAACAGAAATAAATGAAAAGCAGACATAAGTATGAAAACTCACACCAGTTTTCTTGAATCATTTATGGTAGGAGTGAATAGGTTAGATATCTATACCTTAATAAGCATTAATGATGTCACTGAGTTGCAACATAGCCACAACATGTTCATGATACATCTGAGTCATAAAGTCCTTTTCGGGGGGTATTCTAAGAAAGCAAAGACACGTGCAATACATTTTGAAAATATTTCTACCTGCCACTAGTAAATTGAAGATTCTTTTGTTCTTTAAAGTGAGTTTGCAAATCCTCAGCGATCCAGAAAGCTCTGCTACCAAAATAACTAAATCCCCATATTTTAAGAGACTGAGTTTTCCTATACTTGGTCTTGCTTTTCACAGCCCTCCTTAGTTTTTTCCTGGTGCTGTTTCCTGATCTCCTAGCCTGCCGGTCTTATTTTGCCCATGCTTTCATATTCTAGCACCTGGATCAAGAGGAGTATCTTGAAGGAGTTCCTGGGAATCTTAGTCCATAGAGTTACAGAACTAGGATGAAGGGACATGCCAGCCTCTGCCAGGAAGTAGGCCGTTGGGAGCCACAGACTGTATCACCAGGAAGGCGGTATAGCCCAGAGACAAAGAGCTCAGGCTCTGCAGCCAGACAGGCCACATTCAAAGGCTTCTTTACCATGTTTTAGCTGTGGTTTGGGAAGTTACTTCAACTCTGTAAACCTCACCTGTAAAACAGAGATAAAAGTAGTCCCTATGTCTTAGCTGTTTTGAGGAACAAAGGAGCTAAGAAGTAGAAGCAGTTATCCTGTCTGGTAAAAGTTCAAGAAATAGTGGATATATTTTGTTTTAGGCCCCTTCCTTCTGCTTCTCAGAGGGCATGAGATACTTATTTCTGTGACTCATCTGCCACAAAATCATATATGCTGCTTCCTCAGGATAGGTCTAACTGTCACCTCAGTAAGAATATAAATTTCTAAAGTGCTGGAGCCATTCTTATTCTTATGTGTTTTACTCCTGGTGCTTAGCACAATCCTTGGAGTTTAGGAAAAGCAATAGGATTGGAGGACAACTGTGGCAGGTGTGTTCCTACCAGCTACCTCTAGCCATAGCAGTCTTGTACTCATGTTATATTTTAAGGGGGAATTAATTAAATTGGGGAGTGTTCATGTGAAGATAACCAGGATTAGGAGAGTTCTAGAAACCAAGTCATATTGTTGAGGGTCTAGTGTTATTTCATCTAGATGGGGGTTGGCAAACTATGGCCAGTGAACCTAACCTGACTCAGGGGTTGTGTTTGTATGGTCAGTCAGTAAAGAATGGCTTTTACATTCCTTTCTTTCTTTTTTTCTTGAGACAGTCTCACTCTGTTGCCCAGGCTGGAGTGCAGTGGCACGATCTTGGCTGGCTGCAACCACTGCCTCCCAGGTTCAAGACATTCTCCTGCCTCAGCCTCCCAAGTAGCTGGGACTACAGGCATGTGCCACCATGCCCGGCTAATTTTTGTATTTTTAGTAGAGATGGGGTTTAGCCATATTGGCCAAGCTGGTCTCAGACTCCTGACCTCAGGTGATCTGCCTGCCTCGGCCTCCCAAAGTGCTGGGATTGCAGGCATGAGCCACCGTGCGTGGCTGGCTTTTATATTTCTAAAAGTGTCGTAAGATAAGACAAAGTAGACCATCCATCAGAAACCACATATGGCCCCTAAAGCCTATAATATTTACTCTCTGGCCCTTTATAGAAAAAGTTTGCTGACCCCTGATATGGAAAAGAAGAATTTGGGGAGGAAAAATAAATAACTTTCTTTAAGATGCATGTTATTTACACTGGTTGAGCACCCCAATCTGAAAATCAGAAATTCTAAAATACTCCAAAATACGAAACTTTTTGAGTGCCAACATGATGCCGCAAGTGGAAGATTCCACACCTGACCTCATGTGACAGGTCACAGTCAAAACACAGTCAACACTTTGTTTCATCCACAAGTTTATTAAAATATTGTCTAAAATTATCTTCAGGCTATGTATATAAGGTATACAGGAAACACAAATTTCATGTTTAGACTTGGGTCCCATTGCTGAGACATCTCATTATGTTTACACAGATATTCCAAAATCTGAAAAAATCTGAAATTTGAAACACTTCTGGTCCTAAGCATTTTGGATAAGGGATACATTCATTCTGTGTATTCATTCTCATTTTTCTGCAGTGCCAGTGATGTGCAAAGGATCTCGCTCAGTGCTGTGGAGAGTACAAAATGAGAGCTGGATCTCTTTCCTCCATTAGGTGTTAGTGTCATTGTCATTTAAATCAATCCCTCAAGGAGTTTGTAATCTAGTGGGGCCCACTAGAAACATCTTCAGGTATTGTCATGAAGGACCAGATTAAATCTGTACCAGCCCAAAGAATAGAATTAGAACTAATGATTAGAAGTTATGGGAAGGCCAATTTCACTGCAATCCAAGGAAAAAGTGTAAAATGATGTAGCTATTTATAAGAATGAAATGAGCCACTTTGGGAGATAAGTGATCCATCCATGCTTCCTGCAAACACTCAGGAGGCATCCGTGTTAGGGGGCTGTCCAACTCTGAGGCCTACCATGAATTTCAGTCATCCTAGACTAGAACAAGGGACTGAGCAGATGCCTTCTTAAGCTTCAAAGGCTAAGCTAAGGTGTGAGTATATATAAACCAAGGGTCTGTGGCCTGAGGGTTCCCAGTGTACCGAGATTTCTGTTTTATATTCAAATAGCATGTCTTGGCCAGACACCATGGCTCACGCCTGTAATCTCAACATTTTGGGAGGCCGATGTGGGTGGATCATCTGAAGTCAGGAGTTCGAGACCAGCCTGACCAATATAGAGAAAACCCGTCTCTACTAAAAATACAAAATTAGCTGGGCATGGTGGCGCATGCCTGTAATCCCAGCTACTTAGGAGGCTGAGGAAGGAGAACTGCTTGAACCTGGGAGGCAGAGGTTGCGGTGATCCGAGATCACACCATTGTACTCCAGCCTGAGCAACAAGAGAGAAACTCCTTCTCAAATAAATAAATAAATAAAATAGCATGTCTTGGACCCCATCCACTTACTGTGGAACCCTGATTATTTTGAAGATTCTCTGGGCACCTACATTTCTCCCTGTCACCTCTTCCTCCATTTTACCAGCACCACAGACTCCTGGGCTGTGGCTCCATGGCTCAATGGCTCCCTGTCCGCACTAGTACACCACTTCACCGTAAGTTAGCCAAGGTAAAGTAAGTTACTTTACCCTCCCCAGAGAGCCACTAACACAAGGCTAGTGTGTGTAGCCAGTATTTACTGAAAGGTTGAGGGCATGGAACGAGATTACAGGGCAGCCCAGGGGAGACAATGGCATAACCTTGAAATATTAGACATTACTGTGCTAATGAAGCCATGTATTAAAAAAAAATTTCCTCCCAGGTCTTTTCCATCCTCCACCCATCACTGTCCTGCTATGACTCCAGGCACCTCTCCACCCTTTATATGCTCTTCCTGGGCTCTGGAGTCCTTTCAGCCTTGTGTCTCTTGTGCCCACCTAAACACAAGGCTTCACTTCATTTTATCATGCTCAGCAATTCAGCCTCCTGCCTACCTTTGCTCATCCAGGATTGTCTGGGGTTCTAGGCTTTGTCACTCAAAGACCTCTTAAGACATTTTCTTAAATCAGCTGCCTAGGGATGCCACTCCTCTCTAAGAAGTATCAGTTTGATTTCATTTTTCCAAATCAAGAAGAAGCCTACTTCCCAATTAAGCCCAAAGGCCTTTTCCGTTGCATCTGAAGGGAAGTAACTCATTCCGACGGGCTCCAAGAGCACAGGTACTAAGAAGTACACCTTTATATGCATCCCCATTTGTTTGTCTCTCCATCTTTCCAACATGCACGCATCTTTCTCCTTAGCACAACGTCCAGCTCTGGGACTAAAAGTCATAGATACTATGTTTTCATTTATTAGCTAAGGAGGGAAGAGAATGTTCTCATTAGAGAAGTCCAAGCCCGGAAAAATATGGAATTCTCACAGCCCTGGCGACTGTGAGAATTTTCTTCTGGAGGGTGGTGTTGTGTTCTTTTTCCATACCTTCTTATTTTTAATTCTCCACACTGCAAGCCATTTAGTTAGATCAACCAAAGTCAATGAGAGCGGGAGGCCCAAGTACCTGAGAGTGGAGTTGGGTAACCATCCAGCCCTGAAAGTAAACCCAGGCCCTCCAGCTCAGGGTCTAAAGGAAATCAGGCAATGAGACCAACGGTAAGAAGTGGAATTTGTTCCTCATTTTCATTTGTTTTTGTAGGACTCTGCAGCTGAGTTTATCTGCTGCAGTTTGGCACTTCTTGCCCTAAGCTTTTTGAGACAAAGATTGCGAAGGAAGGAGATGAGGACAAGGGAATGAGGAAGCCCAGGAGGTGGAGCCAAAGGGATAAGAAAAAGAGGCCCCAGGTCCCTGTGTGTTTTATCAGCCGAACAGAAATGCTGCTGAAGACATGCATCTGCAAAGGTGGTGCCAACTGGGTTGGGTCTACAAGTGCGGAGCACTGGGGACCACTGAATTAGTCAGAGGTCCCCAAGCCTGCTCCTCCTCGGTCGCCATATGGCAGAGATTCAAAGGGTGGAGTCCTCTCCCCTCTGGAAAATAGCTGATAAAATTCTTTTCCCTTTTATTTTTCCCCTCTTACATGTAGCCCTGGACAGGATATGGGTGTGGGGTCAGCAGGCACGAAGGACCCAAAGGAAGAAGAGGAATGTGACGGGGAGGGCCTGGGGGTGTTGTTAGAGTGAGGATAGGGACAGGCCTTGGAAAGCTTGGAGGAAATAGATACCCTGAGCCTGACAAAGGGGTTCCCTAATTACCTGAAAGGCTTCCTGCTCCAGCCAGTGCTCTGGCAGTGCTGCCTGGTGGCCCCTGAGCCCCTTACCCTGACTCTGCTCTGTGATCTCCCCCACTTCCAACAAAGACAGCCCACTTCTGGTTAGTTGCAGTGCCTATGCACATGCCACCTTCTCAAAGGGACAGAAAAAAAGAACTTCCCAAAACAAGCTCTTTGTTGGGGTAAATGATGAGAAAACAAACCACAGAAATCCCCTCTACCCTAAATTTTACAATAACAATAGCATTTCTGCAATGGCCCTATGGTAGCATTTCAAGGTACACTCAGTTATCTCATTTATCCCACAATGTATCCCAGGACTGAAAATGACTCCTAGTATTAACAAAACAAAACAAATCCAAGCAAAAACCCTAGAAAGCTCTTGGGAAGGGCATAAAACTACAATTGGCTCAAGTAGTCTGGCAAGGCTGGGAATGGGGCCTTGTGCCCCATCCCTCCCCACCAAAAGCTGGGATATTCTCAGCTTATCAGTCCAAAGTTTTGCCAGTGTTGTGTTGCTCCCCCAACCCCAACCTCGGCAGGCCAAGGCGAGACTGACACTCACCAGCTGAGGAAATAAGAAAAGGGTGGACCTCATTCGGCTGAGGACCAGGTCATCACAAGCTGTGTAGCCAAAGGAGAATGGAGCATCTGATTGGAATCTGCACCACTGGCCAACTCACCCCTGTTTCTTTTGTTTTTTGTTTGTTTGTTTGTTTTGAGACGGAGTCTCACTCTGTCTCCCAGGCTGGAGTGCAGTGCCAGGATCTTGGCTCGCTGCAACCTCCGCCTCCTGGGTTCAAGGGATTCTCCTGCCTCAGCCTCCCAAGTAGCTGGGACTATAGGGGTGTGCCACCATGCCCAGCTAATTTTTGTAATTTTAGTAGAGATGGGGTTTCACCATGTTGGCCAGGATGGTCTCGATCTCTTGACCTCATGATCTGCCTGCCTCGGCCTCCCAAAGTGCTGGGATTGCAAGCGTGAGCCACTGCACCCGGCCGACTCACTCCTGTTGTGAGGGCCTAGTCTAGCACCCACTCTAGAATTTTGAAACCTCAGCGATAGCTTTTCCTTGCCCCAAAGCACACATCCAGGACTGCCAAACAGGGCAACCCCAAACTTCTCTCAGAGCTTCCTCCAGCCCAGGGGCAGCTCTCCCCAGCTGGGCGGACCCAAAGATGGACAACAGAGGAGACTGGGAACAAAGAGGTCTAGTCCAGGTCACTCTGCAGGGCCACAGTGGGTGGCCCTTAGGATGTAGTGAGAGTACAGAATTGGGAGCCCTAGAGTGCTGTAAGCAAAAGGGAGAGCAATGTACAAAGTTTCAAAAGTTTCAAACCTTCCAAGTGCAAAGAGATGAGGTGGAGAATGTCATTCCCCAAGGAAAGTAATCGAGTATAAATATTTACCGGGTGCCTATTTTTTTTTTAACCGAAGTGACAGCAAGACCTTAAGAGTAAGGATATGTGTAGGTGAGTGGGGGCAGTGTTCTAACCCATCCACTAGCTTTAGAACTTGGAGCAGGGGCAGAGGAAGAAAACTCCAAAAGGTGACAAGTTTTGAAATTTGTGCAGGGGTGACGGTTTTTGGTAAGGCGAGCGAGGCTGGGCGCAGAGCAAATTCTGTCTACTTCTACCTCCTCCGCGGTGGGGTTGCTGAAGTGGGAATTCAAACTCAGCTTCCCAATCTTAAATGCAAGGCTTTTGTTTGGTTGGTTGTTTGGTTTTGTTTTTCCTTTTCACGGACTGTTCATTCCGAACACCCCTGGCCTGCGACCTGGAGCCTCATCCCTGATTCGCTTCCCTCGAATTCCTTAATGTCCACTTCTGGCTCTCCCAGTCCCTGTGCAAGGTGGGCACACCGGCCCCTTCCCAGCAATCCGCTCCGGGTCTATACTTTCTGAATCAACCAAGAGCCACAAAACTTTTCCTGCTTCTCTCCTCCCCAGTCTCCCGGTTCTGGCTGCAACTTCGCACTCCGCGCCTCTGGCAACCAGAAGAGACCCTGGCATCTCCAAAGCGCTTTATCTCAGTCCATTGGAACCAGTCGTGCTGACCGATTCACACCTCGGCTAACGCACACTCGCGGGGGTGATGGCCTTCCCTTCCCCTCCCACCCCCGTCAGCTCCCAGGTGAGGCGCTGGCCCCGGGGGGAAGCAGCTGTGGGCGGCAGTGCGTGGGTTGGGCAGGGGTCCCTTCTCTCCGTGAGACTCTGCTCTGCTGTTCAGCCTCCCAGAAAGCCTCCACCCTCCCCGCGGCGAAGCCAAGCGGCCGCGGCGCGCGGGCGGTACTCACGCAGCAAAGTCAGCAAGCAAAGCGCGGTCCAGCCCCGCGGCATCCTGGGCCCTGCGCGCGCGCCCCTGCGGACCAGCATCCTTCCCGCGCGGCTCCTAGAGAGACGCACCGAGTGGAAGACACTACTCGGCTTGGCCAGGACGCGCTCTTCCCGCCCCCCTCCGCCCGGGAGAGGGGTGGGGGATTCTTGCTTTTTTCCTCTCTTCTCCCCTCCCTTTGTAGTCTTGGCAAGGCAGCGCCTCTCCTTGGCTGCTACTAACTTGAGCTCCCCTGGTTGGTCCCAAAGGCGGAGGGCGTTAGGAGGGAGGCTGGGTTGCCGCCGTCGAGGCCAAAAAAGGTGGAGGTTTGTTCGGGCTCCAGATGCCTCGTTCAGCTTTCTGGAGAGGCCCCATCCCACTTCTTCAAGCTCCACTTCCACTTAACTTTTAACCCCTTTGTGGCAGCCTTGCCGGTGGCCAGGGCAGGGGCAAGTTTCCTCCGATTTTTTCCCCACTTTTCTTTCCTTGTGATTTTCCTTTATTTTTAAGTCGTAAGCCAGTAACAATCTTGCAAAAGGAATCTACTGTAAGGACCTCAGTTTAGAAGTGTGAGCATTTCGTTAATCAGGTAAAACTTAACCACAATGTGGCACATTTAGTGATAGCCTCACCAGATCCTGTGCTGTGTGTGAGTGAAGCGTCAGGAGTGAGCAGGTATACGTGACTGTAAGTATTCATTTTGGCTGTCCAAACCATTCTTGGAGACTTTTTCTTTCTTTTCTTTTCTTTTTTTTTTCCTGCAAGACCTTTTTGTGTTAACTTTTTGCTAACTTGTGTTAACTTTTCCTGTGACCTTCCTTATTTCCCCATTTAGTTCCCCATCACCATCATCCTAAAGAAAAAGTACTTCCCTGGATGCCTTCTCCCCAGTTATCCCCTCTCCAGCCCTGGGTCTAAGCCACTAGGGATTTCTCCTTGCTCTCCCATCAGAAAAAGGACTTTCTGTGACTCCATCCTCCACCACGTGATAGATCCTTGAGCTTCCTGTTCCTCACCAGTTCTTCTGGGTGTTGGTTGTACTGAATAGAAGAAACTCTGAGCGGGGTAGGCAGCCTAGTCTTGGGGACGTAGAGACGGGCGAAAGGAGAAGCCAGCCTGGGCAGATGATGGCACCCTGGTGGGGGGGGGAATCAGATAAGGTATAACCTGGGAGAGGGTGCTCTGATATCCAGAGCAGAATCATGAAATTATAAATACTCAGTTCAGGCTCTTCCATGAAGTCTGTACCACATAGCCTAAAGGGAAAAAAGAGAAGCCAGACCAGCACTCTGTGGTCCTTTCTGATTTCTCCGCAGACACTCTAGCATTATAAAAGTAGCTTTACCTTTATAGTCCATCTCAAACCTACTATGCGTTGGGGTTGCACAGGAGAAGGATCCAGGTCTAAAAACAAACCCAAAATCTCCTTATTCTGGTCTTGTTGCCTAGCATTCCTTTAAACAGGGAACAAAGTCTTTCATCACACAATAAGAGCAAAGGCCTGATATGCTAATTTGATTGAATACAACGGAATGGTATGAATCTGTTTCAAAGTACAAATGATGATTCAGAACTGATCACATAGTGATGGCAAGGGCCTGGGGACAGAAGGAGTGGCAAACATGCATTTTAAAATCAGTCATTGGTCCTTGGGACTCCCAATTAACAGGGAAAAGGAGTTAGGTCCAACACTGCCAGGCCCCCCACTCCCCTCAACTTCCTCAGCTCCAGGGACCGCTGGGTCTGCTTCAGGCATCCAGTGTGCAGTTGAGAACAAATGTGGGGTTGTAATCCCTGCTAGATATGAAAGCTAATTTGGTCCACTTTAACTTCCATTTCCAGATTTTTTTTTCTGGTTACTTTAAATACCATTTGTCTCCCATAGCTGGACCACGGGAAACAGGGGAAATAACTTGTCTTTCTTTAGTACCTGAACTTCTTAACTAGCTTTGGGAGCAAAGAGAGAGAGAATGATTCTGTGGAGCAGAGTTTTCTCAAAGCATGGTCTACACAGAATCAAGGGTGAGGGCCAAAATCTGTACTTTGAGTAAGTATTCTCCATGACTCATGCACACTGAGGTTCAAGAAGCCCTGGTATAGAAAGAACACTTGCTGGGTACAAGGAGCAAGGGCGAAGTGGATGTCAGGCTTCAGGGAGGAAAAATAGAAGTAGGGGATATGGGAGGCTGGCAAATCCCTTCCTCTGAGAGACCAGAGCTGTTTCTTCTCTGGCTTGCAAGGTTATGGATAGCCCCAGAACTACAAAGCTAGACAGTGATTGGCCACTCTTCATATTTTCCAGGGTCACTGAGACTCATCACCCCAAGCACACACACCCTTGCCCAAGCCACCCCCAAACACAGGTTCTGGCCACTGGACACAAGGGTACCCAGGGACCTCAGCCTTACATTTCCTCACAGGCCAGGTAGAGTTGAGCTATGTAGTCTCTTCAAAGTTCTAGCCTTTCTGGGCTGCTCCTCAATTCTCTGCTCTCCTGCTTCATAAGCTGTTGCTAGAAGATGTTAGCTACACCGCACAAAATGGAGGATACAACAGAAATACACTGAGTCAGAGGCTGTCTCAGGCCTTTTACAGACCCTTGGAGGTCACAACCACTTTTACTATTAAACATCCCCTACCTCACCCCTCCCCAAAATACACACGCATCATGTCAATCAACCTAAAAGAGGACCTCATCCTATGTCAAATATGTCTGATGTTAAAAAAGTAAGGAAAATGGTGGTTATAATTCTGAATTTTAAAATATATTCATTTTGTTCTTATAATTCAAACTTTATTATATTTACATGACACTATGAAAGAGTTGAATTGCAGTTTACAAGTTGAGTTGACATTTTTGTAGGCATTTAATGAAAAATTTGTGAATTTTGATTTTCCAATTTTATATTTTGGAACCAAGACTTTTTTCCCACATTGCAAACTTTTTTTTTTTTTTTTTCAGTTTGGCAGGGATCCTTGGCGGTAGAAGTGTTCAGATGCTGGACTGATGCAGTGACAACCTGCAAGTCCCTTTTTTCCTCTTTCCACCTTCTAGTCTCCCTCCAGTGCCTCCTCTTGGCAGAACCTAACAAGAAATCAGCTGACAAGGGAGTCTGGGAACGAGTGTCCTGTGGTAAGTCACCATGATGCAATGTTTGCCTCCATGATAGGCAGGCTATTCCAGAGGCCACAGATCAGGAAGGCTCAGACCAAATTATGATGATCAAATCACAAGGGTTATGGAATCTATTTAAAGCATAGAGCCAGAACCAAGGGGACAGATTTACGCAAGGTTGATACACTTGGGAATGCAAGCAGGGCAAAAGTCCTGCACAGTCTCACAGCCTCAGTCATGTGTTTTGCTCTGCAGTGGTATAGTTATGAGGACCAGAACTGAGATTGAGTAAGGGGATCAATATGAGGAAAATGCTTGGAACCAAGGTATACTCATTCTATTGAGAGATGTTTAAGGGTAGGTAGGCTTGGCCACAGGTCTTTGTCAGTGTTCTGGGAAGCCATACTTTTTGCCAGTATTTCGTGGGTAGAGCTTATGGGGGGCCAGAAGGTGCCACCAGTAGGTAGTCAATTTAGGGATGACATGGACACCAGCCAGAAGGTGGCATAATCTATACCTCATGGCTTATGATTTGTTTTTTCCTATCCTTTTCTGCCTGTAAGTAGCACTCTTGTTTGTTCCATCCTTTTGTATTCTATTCCATTTATTCTGTTTTACATGTCTTCCAGGTTACTAACTTACTATAGATTGAGAATCCCAAGTCTGAAATTTGAAATGCTCCAAATTCTGAAACTTTTCGAGTACTGACATGGCACTCAAAGGAAATGCTCATTGAGGCATTTTGGATTTCAGATTTCTGGAATGGGGTGCTCAACATATAAGTGTAATGCAAGTATTCCAAAATCCAAAAAGTATCCTGGATAAGGGATACTCATCCTGCATTTTTAGCACATCTTCTGAATTCTGCTTATGTCTCACAAATGACTTGCTTACTTTGTATCTATAGTTAATACATCTGATGAGTTTCACCCACCTGCTTTTCTTGTCCTCTGTATGAAACTGAATATTCTCATGTAACAGAGAAAACACACATTGTAGCCAGTATTATAGAGAAAAGTACAGAGGAGTGAGGTTGGGGCTGAGGGAGACAAAATAAATAACGAGCAGAAATCCAGTTTTATGTATTTTTCATACAGCTAACCATTTTCCTAGTTGCATTTACTGAGTAGTCTCTTCTTTCCCTTCTGACCTGACATGCCATTTCTGTCGTGTTCCACATTTCATACATATGTGGGTCTGGCTCTAGGCTCTCTAGCATTGGTCAGTATGGACACCCCAAGTGCCTTCGCCATTGCCTTTTTTACTGTAGCATTAAATAAGTTCAGACACGTGTAGGGCAAGTTTTCCTCTCCCAAATTGTCTTCAGAAATGCCCTGACTATTCTTGGCTCTTTGTTCTTCCAAATAATAATAATATACAATTTTATAAATGCTTATCAGATTTCCTTCCAAAACAGCCTTTCGGATTTTGATCAAAATTGCTCCATAGATCAACCTGGGGAGAACGGAATCTTTCCTTCAGAGAACTTGGTATATATCTCCATTGTTTGAGTCTTCATTAAAGTTTATAATTTTTCCTGTAATGGTTTTAATTCATTCATTATTGTTAAATGATAAATTCTTTTAATTCATTGGTAGATTTATTCCTAGGTAATTTATGTCCTCTAAGACTATGGCAAATATTATCTTCTTTTTAATTATTTTTGTTGCTGGTGTATGAAATTGCAATTTATTGTTTTATATTAATCTTTTATTGAGCTACCTTATTAACTTATCTTATTAGATTGAAGTATTTATAGATTATTTTGGGTTTTATATGTAAATGATCCTATCACAAGCAAATAGTGATAATTTTATGTTTCCTTCCCAATCCTTCTGCAACTGATTTGTTTTACTTAAGTTAATATACTGGCAAGAACATCTAAGGATAAAAAGGAGTGGTGATCATGCACATCCTCACCTCATTCCAGATTTTGAAGTGTAAGCTTCTAATGTTTCCACATTTGCTTAATTTTTTAAATGTGCTTTTTATTTATTTAGTCATCATTTTAAAATTATTATTTTATCTTAGAGACAGGGTCTTGCTATATTGTCCAGGCTGGTCTCGAACTCCTGGCCTCATGTGATCCTCCCACCTTGGCTTCTCAAAGTGCTGGTATTACAGGAATGAGTTGCTGCAACTGGCCTATATGTGCTTTTTATCACGTTAAGGTTATTCTCTTCTATTCCTAATTGACTAAAAGATTTTTTTCTTTAATAATGAACTAATGATGATTTTTTTTCAAATGCCTTATCTATACCTATTAAAATTACATATGGTTTTTCTCTTTTAATATGGTAGTATGGTGAATTACATTTGTAGATTTTCTACCATTAAATCAACTTTGCCTTCTTGAGTTAAACCAAACTTTGTCAGTGTATTATCTTTTTTATACACTGTAGAATTTAATTTACTAATACAATCTTCTATTTATGATTTTTGCTTCTATAGTCATAAATGAAACAGCCCTGTAATTTTTCCTTTTCTTCTTGTCATAGTCTGGTTTTGGTATTGGGGTTACAGAGTCCATATAAAATGAGTTGGAGAGTATTTCCCTTTTTTTCTATACTCAAGAAAAGTTTTTTTATGAGACTGGGATGATCACTTCCTTTTAAGATTTGTGGGAACTTGCCTGTAAAATCATTTGGGCCTAGTATTTAATGTGGGATTATTTAACAATACTGCTTGCATTTTTGTAATTGTTGAATTCTCAGATTTAAAAAAATTTCTTCTTGAGTACATTTTGTTATTTTCCTAGGAAACTGAGTATTTATCAAACCTTTCAAATTGTTGTTGATAAAATTCCTATTTGCTTGTTAATCTGTACTTTATCTAGAGTGTGTTCCCTTTTTAATTTGTGCTATTACTTCTTTGTGAATAATTTGTCTTAATTTATTACAGATACTTAAATTATAAAAGTTTTCAAATTACTTACATGTATATATACATATGTTAAATATACTTATATGTTACTTCCAATGGGTTGGAGGTGATTCTTATGTTGTGAAAACGCCCTTCTCTTGTGCTTGAGCGGGTGGAGCTGTTCCTTAGAAGGGAGTGAGCTTGGACTGATCAACCAGTGCAAGGCGCCCAAGATAATCTGTTGGTGTGTTTCATAGACCCCTTGGGATGTTAGCAAAAGCAAAAATGTAATGATGTTCAGAACAGAGCTGTAAAATGCAATGCCTTGTGTCCCCCTCCCCTCCAAGCATAATTCTAGGGCTGCCGTCCCAGTTTTGCCTCCTAAGGGACAAGCTTGTGAGTGAGTGAGAAAGATGTGGTGTTTCAGCTAGACTACTACAGAGTCCACAGCTTTTCTGTCATTGCTACAGCTATTAAGACCTAGTGACCTGAAGCCAAGAGCGGTGGCTCATGCCTATAATCCCAGCACGTTGGGAGGCCGAGGTGGGTGGATTACCCGAGGTCAGGAGTTCAAAACCAGCCTGGCCAACATGGCAAAACCTCGTCTCTACTAAAAATTACAAAAATTAGCTGGGCATGGTGGTACGCGCCTGTATTCCCAGCTCCTTGGGAGGCTGAGGCAGGAGAATCGCTGGAACCCAGGAGGCGGAGGTTGCAGTGAGCCAAGGTCGCGCCTCTACACTCCAGCCTGGCTGACAAAGTGAGACTCTGTCTCAAAAAAAAAAAAGATCTGGTGATCTGACATATAAGTGGGGAAGAAAAGCATGTCACAGTATGATGCTATTTTGTTGTGGCAGAGGTAAAAAGTCAGTGTCAGTGGTAATACATGTCTCATATACACACATAATGATTTGTCTCAGTGTTGGAAGTGTGGGTAATTTTCAGTTTCGTCCTCACTCCAGTATGCAACACATACATTTGTTTTTCACAATAAACATGTGCTACTTTTACAAACAAAAATACATAAAGCTATTTTTCTGTGAAAAGGAGAAGATGTGGCAATTATGCATTACCGTAGCTTTTTTCTTCGGATTTGTCAGGTCCTGGGCTGTCCACAGGAGCTGTCAGGTGACAGGGGAAACAGCTTGGCCAAAGGGCGAATATGTCAGTGATAAGGGAGACTTAAGTAAAGATTCCTTACACCCTGGGAAGCAGCTCCCTGAGAACAGCTCAGAAATCCATTGTTTGTGGATTTGTGTCTGTAATTCTGGTATTGTCTCTGCTCATTTCCCTCTGTAGTAGCTAAGCTTTCAGTCAATCTTCCTGATGGTGTAGGCCTAACTCAACATTGCTCATGAATATGACCAACAGCATTTATGCTTCCATTAAAGCCAGATATCAAAGGGGTTTCAGGTTACCCTGGGGGTGATGGTGTCATTGATTCAAGAAAACTCCATAATGAAGGATTTATTCAGGAAAACAAAAATAGAACTACTTTGCGAAATGTCCTTCCCCACTTGGAAATTCTCTTTCTGGTGCTACCTAAAGGTAGGTATAGGAAAGCAACTTTTTTTCACTAAAGTGTCCAGGAATCTGTCTCAAGGGGCTGGATCTTCCCGAACCCAATATTGCATCAGTTCACGGCCCAACAGGCTGTGAAAGCCAGGGACTTAACAGCCTTTGTCTCTGTAAACCCAAATAGAGAGCTTTAATGGCATACATCTTACGGAAGCCAAAGCAAAGAGGATGGCTATTTTTAACCTGAGGCAGGAAAATGTGGCTGGAAAGGAAACATCTGTCCCAAACTATTCTCTTGAGCTTTATATAGAGGTCCCATCTATCATGAAACCATCAAAAATAAAATAAGGTGTTGGTCCAGGCCTGGGTCCGAAAGAAAAAGGCAAAGCTTCCCTACTTCACATTTCTCCCACTTCTAGCCTTTTGAGTTGGGCCTATGGCCTGGAAGAGACCACCTCAGAGGCAGAGCATGGGGGCATGGCTCAAGGACAACCTAATTCCTGTGAATTTTATGGACCCCTCCTAGTTTAACATCTTCATCCAAAATGGCCCCACCCTTTAAGGTTCAGATTTTGCAGACTCTCCAGCCAGGAGTCATCAGAGGTCTAGTACTAGGAGAGTAAGACATTCTAAGGTCTCGCTGCTAAGGTCTCAATTTGGAAATTAGGTCTTGGGACCTTAGAAGGTCTTATACTTCTAGCACCAGACCTCTGGTGACTCCTGACTGGGGAGTCTACAAAATTTCCTTGGCAGTTCTGGCTGTTGGTCCTTGAGCAGAGAAGCCATTCTTTCTTCCATAAGCAGCAAGAAAGTTCCTTATTTTTCAAAGACACGCCAGTCACCTGTGTGTCTGACTGAGGTGACAAAGGGGCAAGTGTGAGCCTACCAAGTGTCAGAGATGTTTTTGCCTCAGTAGAAGCACTATACATCATTCTGAGCACATAGAGCAAGGTCAAATTCACCCATCAGAGGCTCAGGATGAATTAAGTGTTGGAGGAGGTAGGGTTGCAGCAGATGGTGCTCAGGTTGTGCACTGCACAAAGCCAGGAGCTCCATATAGACTGGAATCTATGTCTATTCACATAGACAGCAGATGGAGAAGAGGAGAAGCAAGACAGTGTGTTGTTGGCTCAGGTGGTTCTCAGTCTTTGTCTTGGAGAACTGTTCAGAATATTCATGGTGCAGTTCTGTGTTCTTTTTCCCATTTTCTCTTCCTCTTTTTCTTCTTATTTGATTTTTTTTTCTCTTTCCTGTTTTCATTCAAAGATTTGGCTAGGAGAAGAACACTTTACTTTTTTTTTCCAAATTGAGTGGAGAGTTGCCAGGAGAAATGACAAGGAAAGAATAAGAGTAAAAGAGCATGTAGGGATCCACTCCCTCCCTCTCCGGGTGCACTCTCTGCAGAGCAGTGTCTGAGCAGCAGGGCTTGGAGGGTGTGAAACAGGGTTGCCAAATTGCATAAGTCTCTAAAAAGATCCATATGTCTGGGCTCTACCAAGCCTCTGAGCTCAGGGAGGGGGCCAATAACATCATCTGCTGGATGGGAGTGCAGTTCTCTTCCTCTGGGGAGGATTAGATGTCAGCTTGAATAGATGCTGTTAGGCTTTTGATGACCCAGATTGGGAATTCGGGGTGTCGGTGTTTGGGGAAGGGAGGAAAGAAGAGGAGCACCGAGCAGAGCAAATAGGAAAGATGAAGTTTGTAAGCTAGAGTCTGTGAAACATTGAGTAGGAAGGGAGTTTAAAAACCCTGGGACATTGAGTTTTCTTTGAAATTTTTTCCCATGCCAGGACATTTTTGGGGAGCCACTGTGCAGATGAATGCCAAACCATTTGCCCACTTCATGGGAAGTCTAGACTCTTTATTCCCACAATTAACTCTCTGTAGACAAGGGAGAGCTCACTGTCTTCCCCGCCACTTCTTCAAGCTCTAAACTATAGCTTCCTCTGGGGTAGAGGGTAGCAGATGGTGTACAGCTGTGGGACACATCTGGTCTTGCGGGGATCAGAGGAAGACACAGAGGCCAGTTGAAATCCCAGTGGCTACCCTGGAGGCTTGTCTACAAAGATCAGGGGTGGTACCCCTGACATCTACCCAGATCCCATCTTGGGCAGACTTCACATTTTTCCTTAGTCCCCCATGCCTCCTCTGTACTCCAGCTTTAACTGAATTACAGGGAGATGATTTTGTGAGAGTGGCCAGGCAGCTGCTTCCCAGATGTGTGCATTCTGCAGAAATGGTCATATCCAAACTGGAGAGCTTTGGGAGGATTGGTTGGGGACATTAGGGACAGGGCCTCGGAGATTCCTCTGAGGATGTATTAACCTATGGGGAACAAGCCCAGCGACCAGCTGACGACCCCAGGGTAAAAGATTGGAGCTAGAGAGGGATTGGGAACGTCCTGGAATGTTCTCAGCTCTCCTTTCCAAAACTCTGTGTCCAAACATATGACTTTACTACATTTGCCAGATGACCTGATTCATTTAGCATGTATGTGTGTGTTTTCTCAACAAATAGAAAATTATCTTCTCTAGGAAGGTCTTGAACCTACCACTTCTCACCTGGAATATCAGTGGCCTCTACTCTGGTCTCCCTAGGACCATTCTTGAGTTGCTCCTGTCCATTCTTCACACAGCAGGTAAAGAAAAGCACAGTTGGCCCTCCGTTTCTCTGGGTTCTGCATTTGTGGATTCAAAAATATTCCCCCCAAAATTGCATCTGTATTAAACATGTGCATACTTTTTTCTTGTTATTATTCCCAAAACTATACAATATAATATCTATTTACATAGCATTTGCATTGCATTAGGTATTATAAGTAATCTAGAGATGATTTAAAGTATCCAGGAGGATATGCATAGGTTATACACAAATACTCTGCCATTGTGTATCAGGGACTTGAGCATTTGCAGATTTTGTTACCCACAGTTGGGGGAGGGAATCCTGGAGCCAATCCCCCGTATTTAAAATTAAAACTGGACCATCTCATTCCCCTGCTGAAAACACTTCAATAGCTTCCTTTTTTTCTAAAATAAAATGGAAAACTTTTCTCCATGGCTTATAAGACCTAAAGGGGTTGGACTCCAACCTGCTTCTCCCACCTCATTTGGTAGACCCTTCCCCTCGCTCCAGCTCCTAAAACTCCCCAAGCTCTTTTCCAACCTCAAACCTTTACTCAAGCTGTTCCTTTGCCGAATTTCTTCTCTCCCCTGCTCACTTTCTGCAAAGTGGCTCCCCCTCCTCTTCTGGTCTTCCCTAACCATCCAGTTGAAAATAAGCACCTCACCATTCCCTTTATTCCCTCTCACAGTACTTTCTTTTAGAATCTCATCGTCGCCCTTACCACATTTACAGTGACATTCACTTGTTTGTTGCTTGTCTTCCCCATTTGATTGTAAGCAACATGAGGGTAGAAACCAAGTATATTTTGTGCTCTGGTGCAGTGTACACCAAAAATAGACATTCAACATTTATTAAATGAATGAATAAAGTGTATCTTTATTTTATTTTGAGTATCCTCCACTCTATTGCTTCCTAAATATATATTTTTACTTCACACATCAGTAAAAAAAAGTTTTAGTGTTAGGGACTGTCCTATGATTGTCATATACTATTAGAGTCATTTCATAAAGCAAGGTCTTTTTTACAACCTCGAGATAAGAAGAGCATACATTCAGAAAAAAATAAAACCGTCTCCATGAAAGCACAGTTGGTAATATGACACGAGTGGTCTTCGTTTTACTGAGGACCTGCAAAGATGTTGGCAAAAATAGCCCCTGTCTGCTGACTGACATTTGGAAACCTTAGCCCAAACTTATAGCTTATACATACTATGACCCCACCTGGCCCTGGTAGAGTTCTTAGTAGAGTTCTTAGTGACTCTGAATGTCCGTGTGGCCCCATACAGATCATTTCCCTTCTGTGGGGCTCAGTCCTGACCTATGCAGGATGCTAGGGTTCTAAGAAGAAAGTGAGGTGGTGACTGAGGCCCCGCTCAGCTTTAAATATACCCACAAACTGTAATATAAGAGAGAGGCAGAGCTGTGCTTTCTACTAAGGGGACTACGGGTGACCCATATCTGAGCCATGCACTGCTGCTGGTTGCAGGGAGTGGGGTGGTCATTTATTTGTGTGAAGGGCAGCCAAGGGAGAGAGGGGAGGCAGCCAGAGTGGGTGGCCGATTCCTGTCTCTGACCCTTGGGGCAGCGCCTGCAGCTCCTGCCAGGCTCCCACACCTCAGCTAAGAATAGCTCAGCTCTTTCCTGCTGGCCTGCAGTCCTCCGGAGCCCAGAGGAAAGAGAACTGGACTGTCTAACCTCAGGCTAGGCTGTCCCTTCCGGCGATTCTCTCCTTCGCTCTGGGGACAAAGGCCTGCCAGGGATTTCAGTTCTAGCCTCTGACGTTCCCATCTAATAATAGTGCTGTGGGGTACAGGGCAGGGTGGTATTCAGGCCACCCTCTAAGGGGTGGGAAGATGGAGGCCTTCAAACTGAAATCAAATGGTTCCCAGTGCTAAGGGTTGGAGAATGGATGCCTAGGGAAGCGAAAGTCATCGGGGACTTCAGCGTAAGCTGAGGTCAGAGGAGGGAGCATCAGACTGAGTCTCAGAGGGAAAAGAAGTTCCTGGTTCTGAGTAGGACCAAGGTGGGCCTGGGCACTTGTGTGGACACTCAGCTCACAGCTGGCTCTGAAGCAGGTGGCCTGAAGACTACACTAGGAGAAACGCCCTAATGACAGATGGTTTACTGGTCCAGAAAGCAAATCTCTGCATCAGGGACTGGCTCCCGTTCTGACTCCTGAGGTGACATCAGGACCAGCATTAAGCCCCAGTGACTAAGGTGACCATATAATTTATCACCCAAACAGGGGCACGTTTGACCATGAACAAAGACTGTCAACAATCACACCAGGATGGTGTGCACAGGTGGGGATTGTCCGGGGAAAGCCAGGACTTCTGCTTGCTCTAACCACTATACATTGCTGAGTGTCTGTGTTCCTCTCTCCATAGATTTCTCAATAAGAACACATGAGATGCAATCAATTAAAAAAGAGCTTTAGAGATTGAGGCACCACAGGAATACAGGGATTATAACCAAGCTTCCCTGCATTTCACAGGTCCTGTCCCTTCTGCATAAATCAAGTGGAAGGAAGTTAATTATAGCTGCAGAGCTGTGCTCCAGGGCTAGGAAAGAAAGGAGAACCTTTCTCAGGAAGTCCCATTGCTGGGCTGGGCTGGGGGCCGCCTGGGCAGAGAGATAAGCTGCGCCGATGGGTCGGGAGCAGCAGCCTTGGTGGTTTTCTGCCGCCGAAGTCCTGGCCTGCAGGAAACCCCAGGGAGGACCCCTGCATCCTCTTTTACAGCAGAATAATCTTAGCACCCAGTTAACTGCCCACAATCTATACAACTCACTTGAACAAATAGGCTTAATGTATATTAATTAAGGAGTTTGTAAGGGGCAGATACTCTGTTATGTGTCAGATTCTGGGTTAATTTCTGCAGATTTAACAACAAATAGGACAATAGTCCTGTCTTTTAAGGAACTCACAGTTGAGCAAGGGGAGGCAGAGGGCTAAATAATTTATGAAGTGATGGAACAATGCTTTTTGGTGGTGATACCTGTTTAAACCGCTCTTTAAACGGATGATAACTCTCTATATAGGAACACATTTGCCAATGCAGTGAAATTTACTGAGAGGCATGATGGAATATTTGTGAGGAATATAGGTTTGGAGTCAATCAGACCTGAATTTGAATTTCAGCTGTTCTAACTCACAAACTGTGTACTCTTCATCCAGTTTCTTTTTTCCATTCTCTCAGAATGTGATCAGTAAGTTTCTTAACCCTTCAGAGTTGCCTACTCTGTAAAAGGTAGATAGTAATAGCACTCACTTTATAAAGCAGTACTTCTACATTTTAACGTATGAACAAATCACCTGGGAATCTTGCAGAAATGCAGATTCTGACTCAGCAGGTCTGGCCTAGGGCCTGGGGTTCTGCATTTTTAACAAGCTCCCAGGTGATGCTGCTGCTGCTGATCTGAGGACCACACTTTGAGCAACAAGGTCATAGGATGTTGAAAGATCAACTAAGTGCTGAGCACACATCTAGCAAATAAGTTTAGTGCTCAATAAATGTGCCCTATTACTACTCAAATGTAATGTGAAAAATGGTCATTTATCTTCATTCAAATATCTCCCCATGTTATCATAAGTTAAAAGAAAATGTCTTAAGTCAGGGAAGCACTCCCTGCCACATCTCTAGGGTACCATATGAGGCCAGTTCTTTTCATCGTCCATGACATTGGGAAGAAGAGAGGAATGGAAGATTCAGAATGTATTTCTCATACCATATAGTTCAGCAGTAACTTTATGACCCCCAAATCCTCCTGATGTGAGGAGTGGTGGGAACTCTTGTTGAACTGTGACATCTCTCCTGCCGAATGTGGATGCTGTGAAGGCACCACTCTCAGACCCAATATGAACAGTAAATACTAACGATAAAGTGCAGATATCCAAAACATGACTAAAATCCACATATTTTTGTAAGCTTTGGTGGTTTTAAGATATGGCCCCAAATTTGTCAATGCCCTTATTATTGAGAGGCAGGCTCTAGGTCCCCCACCCCTTAAATCTGAGCTAGTGTGTGACTGCTTCAACTGAGTAACACAGCAGTGCTGCTGTGTGACTGCTGAGACCAGAGCAGAAAGCGCCCTGCAGCTTCCTCCTGTCTCCTTTGGAATGCTTGCTCTCCTGACACACTCCCCGTCTTGGATCCAGCTGCCGCGTGCCACATGAGAGGTCCTGCCTAGGCGCTCTGGTTGACAGCCTCAGCTGAGCCCAGCCTTTCAGTAATCCCAGCTCAGGCACCGGGCATGTAAACGAAGGAGCTGCCAGATGCTTCCACCTCCCAGTTGTTCAAGTTACCCCCAGCCATTCCAGTTTTCCCAGCTGAGGCCTCAGGCACGGTGGAGCAGGGACAAGCCCTTCCTGCTGTGCTCTGACCCACACACTTCATGAAGAGAATAAAATGCTTGTTGTTCTATGCCAGTAAGTTCTGGCATAGAGCAAGTAATTTGTTCCTCAGCAACAAATAATTCAAACATAAACATTATTTTTTTATTTAGTATAAAAAATAAATCTGGTACTTAAGCAGAATATGTATGGAAAAAAATTTTAAATGTTGTATTTAAAAATTAAAGATAATATAAAATTAGCTGGGCATGGTGGCACATGCCTGTAATCACAGCTACTAGGAGGCTGAGGCAGGAGAATCGCTTGAACCTGGGAGGTGGGGGTTGCAGTGAGCTGAGATGGCACCACTGCGCTCCAGCCTGGGTGACAAGAGTGAAACCCCATCTCAAAAAATAAATAAATTTAAAAAATTAAAATTAACATTAACATTTATCTTGATAAATATATCTTATTTACATATATTAAATATTATACATATTATTCAATATTATTTATTTGTTATACGGTTAATAGTCCATTAGGTTTTTGAAAGTAAACATCAAGAGCTGGGCCTAGTGGCTCATGTCTGTAATTTCAGCACTTTGGGAGGCCAAGGCAGGAGGATTGCTTAAGGCCAGGAGTTCAAGACCAGCCTGAACAACATAGTGAGACCCTGTCTCTACAAAAATAAAATTAGATGAGATTTTGAGGTTACGTTGAGCTATGATCAGGCCACTGCGCTTCAGCCTGGGTGACAGAGCAAGACCCTATCTCAAAAAGAAAAAGTAAGCATCAAATCTCTAACAAATTAAATTTAAATTCCACGATTAAGTATTACATCATTAGCAGAGGGAGAGTACATAGTGGGAAAAAAATCAGGCTTTGGAATCAGACAGAACTGGGTTTGAATTCTAACTTTAAAATTTACTCAGTGTGTGATCTCAAGTGGTTTATCTTTCTATATCTCAGTATTCTAATCTATTAGTTTAATAATATCTACTGCATAGGGGCTGTGGAAGATATTGAATAAAAGTAATTATAGCACATAATATAATTATTGTTGTTATTATTTCCAGAAAGATCTCTCAGGAAAAATGTGTAGTGGTAATTACAAGGTAGTTACAAGGGCAATAAGTGGTAATTGTAAGATGGGAACCTAAGCAACCTGTCGTGAGGCAGACAGAGAGGTTTCTGAGGAAGCCACCCCCTAAATTGAGTCTCAAAATGAGTAAGAATAACTAGGTTAGATATTCTCAGACTTTAGAATTTTTTAAATTTCCAAAAAATGTTGGGGACAAATCTAGGGAAAAATACTTTTAAAAAATCAGTTTTCTAGGATGAGTGCAGTGGCTCACACCTATAATCGCAGCACTGGGAGGCCAAGGTAGTAGAATTGCTTGAGGCCAGGAGCTCAAGACCAGCCTGGGCAATATAGTGAGACGCGTTCTCTCTCTCTCAGAAAAATTTAAAAAAGCAATTTTCTAAAATTTTATGTAAATTCAAAGGGCCAATAATAACCAAGCCAATCTTGAAGAGAACAAAGCTGGAGGTCTTATATTTTTATAAATCAAGATCTATCATAGAGGTAGTAACTAAGGTAGTGTGGTTTTGGAATGAGGATAGATAAACTGATGAATGGAACAGAACAGAGTCAGGAACACACTTACCTGTGTTTGGTCACATGATTTATGTCAAAGGTGACAAATCAGAGATGATGACGATACAGAAGAGCAATAGACAAGTGTGCAGAGAAGAAGAAAAGAGTGTCACAGAACCCAAGGGATGAAGGAACTTCAAGAAGGAAGGAGAGATCAACAGTGTCAAATACAGTAGGTGTCTATGAAGCTGAAAAGTTACTTTGAATTTGACTTGCAGTGCAATGTTTATATCTTAAAATGGGCTCTTCCAGTCAAGTGGACAGGAGTCAGATTATAGTGTTTTGCAGAGTGAGTAGAAGTGATGGGTTAGGCATAGGAAGCCTGGGCTGTTCCTCCAAGAACCTGGATGAGAAGGGAGGCAAAAAATTTACAAGTGTATAAGGAACAGGTGTTCCTTATTTATTTGTTAAGGCTAGCGGAGACTTGAGTATGTTTCTAAGCTGAGGAGAAGATGAAAGTTGAGAGGAAAAGGAAAATACATGTCATTGAAGATGTATTATATTGCTAGTCCAGAGGAAATTCAGTGTATTCCAGGAGAGAGAGGAAGATTAAGAGTCAAGAATAACAGGTGGATAAACTGAATTTTATGTATCTTTAAATGTCTCCAGAAACTATTATAATAACATTTCAGTTAAAATAGCTTCAATGCTTGGACATTCTCAGTTATGTCTCAAAGGTCTTTTAGCTGCCTAAAAAAATGTATTTTGAAATACTTCAGGCATAAAAAAGGCTATAAAGAGCATTGTAAGGAACTTATGAACTCTCCATTCACCTTAAGAAATGCGACACTACCAGAAGAAGTGAAGAGTCCTTTAGCTCTCATTTCTGATCATGACTTCCTCCCCTCCCCAATATCTTCAAAGGGAATCCTCATCTGGAGTTTGCTGTTTATAGTTCCTGAGCATTTCTTTATACAAAACATATATTTGCACTTATCTCTAAGGGATATATATATTGTCTTACAATTTTGCATATTTTAAGTAAATGGCATCATGTATATTCTGCAACTTGGTTTTATTCCTCAATATTTTTGTGAAATTGACTTTTGCTGACACATGCAACTCCAGTTTATTAATTTTTACTGATGTGTGGCATTCCATTATATGGATACAACATAATTTATTTATCTTCTCACCTATTGATATTTCCAGTATTTTTCAATTACAAACATTGACACAATGAACATTCTTGTACATGTTACCACGTACACATATGCAATAAATTATTTATGGTACATACATACCTAGAGGTAAGATTGCCGAGTTGTTGACAAGTGAATATGCTCAGCTTCAGTAAAGCTAAATTCACAAATTGCTATTTGGTGTGGTTGTTCCTATTGATCAGGTCTGGAAAATTCTCAGCAATTATCTCTGCAAATATTCCCTTTGCCCCATATCCTCCATCCTTTCTTTCTGGAGCTCTAATTGAATGCTGATCAGAACTTCTCAATATAGCCTCTATATCTCTTAACTTCTCTTTCATATTTTCTACCTCTTTGAATATCTGAGCTGCATTTTAGCAATTTTTTCATTTCAATTTTTTGTTTTTTAGTCAGAGTCGTATTCTGTCCCCCAGGCTGGAGTACAGTGGCACAATCTCGGCTCACTGCAATGTCTGCCTACCGGGTTCAAGCGATTCTCATGCCTCAGCCTCCCGAGTAGCTGGGTTTGCTTGCACCACCATGTCCGGCTAATTTTTGTATTTTTAGTAGAAATGGGTTTTGTCACATTGGCCAGGCTAGTCTCAAGCTCCTGGCCTCATGTGATCCACCCGCCTCAGCCTTCCAAAGTGCTGAGATTACAGGCATGAGCCACTGCCCCTGGCCTTCATTTCTGTTTTAATGTTTTATCACTTCTTCACCTTTTGGTTAAGAGCAAGTGTATTATCTATTTTACTATTTACTAATTCAACTAATTATGTCTTCAGTTGTACTTTATTTTAAATCATATATTTTAATTCTAATCTTTGATTTTTATGTTACAAAATACATCACACAGGTAGAGTACTCCAAAATTGGATTGCTTCAAGTGATGTTTATATTTTTAGGGTACAGATTATTTATCAGATGTATGTTGTAATATCTTCTCCCAGTCTGTCATGTGTCCTTTTTAAACATGATTTCTTTTGCTCTGTAGAAGTTTTCAATTTAGTGTAGTCTAATTCATCAGTCTCTTCCTTTACGAATTGTGCCTTTTGTATCTTGTGTAAGTTTTTTTTACATTGTAATCTTAAAAATATCATCTTAGAATTTTATCCAAAAATCTTAAGTTTTTTACATTTTGTCTTTAATTCTATTGGAATTAATATTGATTTTGTAATGATGTTGGTATCCAGTATTACTACTTTACATGAGGCTCATTGGTCCAGCATTAATTAGTTACAGGCATACCTCAGAGATATTGTAGATTTAGTTCCAGACCACTGCAGTAAAGCACATAGCTCAATGAATCAAGTCACACATTTTTTTAAATTTCCCAGTGCATATAAAAGTTATATTTACCCTCTACTATAGTCTATTAAATGTGAAATAGCATAATGTCTATAAAAACAATGTACATACCTTATTTTTAAAATATTTTATTGCTAAAAAATGCTAATGATCATCTGAGCCTTCGGTGAGTAGTAATCTTCTTGCTGGTGGAGGGTCTTGCCTTGATGTTGATGGCTGCTGACTTATCAGGGCAGTGGTTGCTGAAGGTTGGGGTGGCTGGGGCAATTTCTTAAAATAAGACAACAATGAAGTTCACTGCATTGATTTAATCTTGCTTTCATGAAAGACTTCTCTGGAGCATAAGATGCTGTTTGACAACATTTTACCCACAGTAGAACTTCTTTCAAAATTGGGGTCAGTACTCAAACCCTGCCCTGTCAACTAAGTTTATGTAATACCCTAAATCCTTTGTTGTATTTCAACAGTGTTCAGAGCATGTTCACAAGGAGTAGAATTCCATCTCAAGGAACCACTCTCATTGCTCATCCACAAGAAGCAACTCAACTCCTCGTCTGTTAAAGTTTGATCATGAGATCACAGAAATTCAGTCCCATCTTCAGTCTTCACTTTTAATCCTAGTTCTCTTGTTATTTCCATCACATGTGCAGTTACTCCCTCCACTAAAGACTTGAACCCTTCAAAGTTATCCACGAGAATTAGAATCAACTTCTTCCAAACTCCTGGTAATGTTGATATTTTGACCTCCTCCCATGAATCACGAATGTACTTAATGGCATCTAGAATGGTGAATCCTTTCCAGAAGATTTCCCATTCACTTTGCCCAGATCCACCAGGGGACTCACTATTTATGGCAGCTACAGGGTTACAAAATGTATTTCTTAAATAATGACTTGAAAGTCAAAATTACTGCTCGATTCACAGGCAGCAGAATAGATGTTATCTTAACAGGCATGAAAACAACATTCATCTCCTTGTACATCTCCATCAGAGGTCTTGGGTGACTAGGTACATTGTCAATAAGCAGTAATATTTTGAAAGGAATCTTTTTTTCCTGAGTGGTAGGTCTCAACAGTGGGCTTAAAATATTCAATAAAGCATCATGTAAATAGATCTGCTGTCATATCTGGGCTTTGTTTTTCCATTTATAGAGCACAGGCAGAGCAGATTTACCATAATTCTTAAGGGCCCTAGGATTTTCAAAATGGCAAAGAAGCATTGACTTCAGCTTAAAATCATCAGCTGCATTAGCCCCTAACAAGAGTCAGCCTATCCTTTGAAACTCTGAGGTCAGACATTGACTTCTGCTTAGCTATAAAAACCCTAGATGGCATTTTCTTTCAATGCATGGCTGTTTCATCTACATTGAAAGTATGTTGTTTAGTGTGGCCACCTTCATCAATGACCTCGCCTAGATCTTCTGGATAACTTGCTGCAGCTTCTACATCAGCACTTGCCACTTCACCTTGTATATTTATGTTACGGAGATGGCTTCTTTCCTTAAACCTCATTAACCAGCCTCTGCTGGCTTCCAGCTTTTCTTCTGCCACTTCCTCACCTTTCTCAGCCTTCACAGAATTGAAGAAAGTTATAGCCTTGTTCTGGAGTAGGGTTTGGCTTCAGGGAATGTTGTGGCTGGTTTGATCTTCTATTCAAACCACTAAAACTTTCTCTATATCAGCAATAAGGCTGTTTCACTTTTTTATCATCTGTGTATTCATTGGCATAACAATTTTATTTCCTTCAAGAACTTTTCCTTTGCATTTACAACTTGGCTGTTTCATGCAAAAGGCCTAGCTTTTGGCCTTTCTCAGCTTTCAACAGCCCTTCCTCTCTAAGCTTAATTATTTCTAGCTTTTCATTTAATGTGAGGCATGTGTGACTCTTCCTTTGTACTTAAACACGTAGGGGCCATTATAGGATAATTCATTGGCCTAATTTCATTATTGTCATATCTCAGGAAATAGGGAGGCTTGGGGAGAGGGAGAGAGAAGGGAGAATGGCCAGTCTGTGGAGCAGTGAGAGAACACACAAGACGTATCCATTAAATTCTCTGTCTTTTATGGGCACAGTTCATGACATCCCCCCAAAATGACATTAGTAACATCAAAGATGACTTATCACAGATCACTACAACAGATACGATAATAATGAAAAAGGTTGAAATATTGCAAGAATTTTCAAAATGTGACACAGAGGCAAAGAGTGAGCACATGCTGCTCAACAATGGTGCCAATGAACTTGCTGGACGCAGCGTTGCCACAAACCTTCAAATTGTAAAAAACTCAGTATCAATATGGAGAGACACAATAAAGTGAGGACTGCCTGTCAGAGTCAGTCTTTTCTTTATCAATCTTAAATGTCATTCCAATCTTAGATAAATGTTCCATGTATGTATATTTCTAGATGCTGTAGTCTATTCCATTCATTTATATTTCTATCCTGTGTCAATACCTCACTATCTCAATTACCATAGCTTCGAAATAAATCTTGATATATAGATGGTAGGGGCAATCCCCTCCACTTCATCCTTTTTCTTCAAAAATATCTGGACTATCATTGAACTTTCACTCTTTCATATAAATTTTAGAATCAGCTTACCCAGAAAAACCATGCTGGCTTTAAAAAATTATAATTATGGCAAATAAAAAGATTAAATTGGAGACGCAGGAGAGTTTATGATATTAAGTCTGTCTATCTATACATGAACATCACAAAGCTAATTCTTTAAGTTTTTTTTTTAAATGAAGTCTTGCTCTGTTGCCCAGGCTGGAGTGCAGTGGTGCCATCTTGGCTCACTGCAACCGCCACCTCCCGGGTTCAAGCTTTTCTCTTGCCTCAGCCTCCCCAGTAGCTGGGACAACAGGCGTGGGCCACCATGCCCAGCTAATTTTTGTATTTTTAGTAGACATGAGGTTTCACCATGTTGGCCAGGCTGGCTCAAACTCCTGACCTCAAGTGACCTGCCTGCCTCGGCCTCCCAAAGTGCTGGGATTACAGGCATGAGCCACTGCGGCCAGGCTGGCTCAAACTCCTGACCTCAAGTGACCTGCCTGCCTCGGCCTCCCAAAGTGCTGGGATTACAGGCATGAGCCACTGCGCCTGGCCTGTTTAAGTCTTTTTTAATGACTCCAGACATTTTATCATTTTCTACCCCAAATGAATGCAGTTTTGCTGTTAGATTCATTCCTGGGTAACTACTGCTTGCCATTACCAATGATATCTAAATAATTTGTTGTGTCGTATAGGAAGAAACCCATTTTTGTACATTCATACAATCAGCAACTTGGAACTTGGATTTATTTTAAATATACACAATCAAATCAACAGTGAATATGACAGTTTTATCTCTTCTTTTACATTTATTTCTTTTTCTTTTCTTGCTGCGCTGGCCAGAACAGAAAGCATGATGTTAAATAGAAGCAATGAATCTGGACATCTTTGTTCTGTTCCTGATTTTAAAGGAAATATTTCTGACATTTCACCAGGAAGAATAATTTCCTTTAAGTTTAGACCAATGGTTCTCAAACTTCTGTGTGTTTTAGAATTTCCTTGACCACTCAATCACAACAATCACAGATTGCTGGATCCCAGCTCCAGGATTCCTGATTCAGTAGGTCTAAGGTAGGATTGGAGAATTTTCATTTCTAACAAATTTCCAGGTGCTACTGATGCTGCTGGCCCAGGGACGATGTTTTGAGACTCACTGGATTAGACATAAATTTTGTTGGAGACTGACAGCTGTTTTCAATTCTCTTACCTATTCTTCCCTTCCCCCTTGGTAATAGAATCCTGAATTTAGTTGAGAACATTGCAGCCCAGGGAAAAGACTACAATTCCCAGACTTACTTATTGTTAAGTGTGGCCATGTGACTAAGTTTGGGCCAAGAAAATTAAAGCCAAGTGTTGTTTGAGATTTCTGGAAGACTCCTTAAAAGGGAGATGTTCCGGTTATATATTGCTATGAAGGAAACTGCATACTCTCAGAGGCTCAAAACAAACATTTTACTTTGCTCACAGTTTCATAGATCAGGAATTCAGAAATGGTCTGGCTGGATGGTTTATCTCTGATCCACATGGTGTCAACTGAGATAGCTAGGGCTGGGGCATCCACTTCCAGGATGACTTCTTCACTCTTATGTCTGGCACCTCTGTGCTCCTTGGTCTCTTATCACATGACTTCTCTTCCTCCAGGGCCTTTCTATGGAGCTTGGGCTTTTCTCACAGCATGGTGGTCCCAGAATAATCACCTTGAGCCCGGCTGCTAGGAGGAAGGAAGCAGTAGCCATGACTCCAGTTAAGGGATATGCCTGGAATTGGCACAGTGTCATTTCTGCCATATTTTATTGGTTAAAGAAGAAAATCCTTCAATATTCATGGGAGTAGAGAAATAACTCCATTCTTTGGTGGGAGAATGGAAAGGTCACATTGCAAAAGAACATTTGGGATGAGAGATATTGCTGTGGCCATATTTGGAAAATAGGAACTGCCACAGGAGGGATGGGAAGCAGATGTATGATGGCTGTCTTGGACCATGAAATTGAAGCCAAGCATTGTGATGGCAAAGTAGAGAGAAGCCTAGGTCCCTGATGATGCCATAGAGTCACTATACCATCACTGGTGTTTGAGAGAAATGATTTTTTTTCTCTTGATATTTGAAGGAGATTTCTGTTATGTGCAGATGATTCTAATCCTAATTAATACAATACTCTTTTTAACATAAACCAGTATTAACCTTTGTTAAATTTTTTCCAGAATCTATAGCAGTAATCATATTGGTTTTTTTCTTTAATTGGTTAGTATAGAAAATGCTGTTAGTACATTTTTTTTTTTTTTTGAGACAGGATCTTGCTCTGTCACCCAGGCTGGAGTGCAGTGGTACCATCTCAGGTCACTGCAATCTCCACCTCCCATGTTCAAACAATTCTTCTGCCTCAGCCTCCTGAGAAGCTGGGACTACAGGTGTGCACCACTGCGCCTGGCTAATTTTTGCATTTTTAGTAGAGACAGGGTCTCACCATGTTGGCCAGACTGGTCTCAAACTCCTGGCCTCAGGTGATCCACCCACCTCAGCCTCCCAGAGTGCTGGGATTACAGGCGTGAGCCACCACACCTGGCCAGTTTTCTAGTATTTTGTCTTGAATTCTGTATCTCTGCTTATTAATGGGTTGATATGTGATTTTTCTTTCTTACTGTCCTAGTATGCTTTTGCTTTAAAGTTCTATTAGCCTGGTAAAATAAGTGGTTAGTATTTCTTCTTTGTCTATTATCTGGAAGTATTTATATAAATTGGAATTACTTGTTCCTTGACTGTTTTACAGAACTCACCACTAAAATGTCTGAGTCTTGGGTGAGAATGTATCTGTGTGGGTAAATTTTTATCCTTATTCAACTTATTTAATAATTATAGCAACATGCAGATTTTCTATTTATTTTTTAGTCAGTTTTGATGTGTAATATTTTCTCTTTGATCTGTTTTCAAACTTTAAAGTACATAATTGTTCATACTAGTCTTGGTATTTAAAACTATCTTCTATATCTACAGTTATGAGTTATTTTCAAATTCCAATATTTATTATTTTCCTTCTTTGTTTTTTAAAAAAATTAAGGAAGGAGACCACCTCTCTTATTGTCTCATACCTCAGAAAAAGAAAGAGGAAGTAAAAGTTAAAGAAAGGCAAAAATGAGATCAATAAACAGCCCTGTGCTGCACCCCAGACCTGGTCTAGTAGTTAAAAATCAACCCCTGACCTAACCACTTGTATTATCTATAGATTCCAGGCATTGTATGAGAAAGCACTGTGAAACTTTCTGTTCTGTTCTGTCTTGATTACTGATGCATGCAGCCCCAGCCACGTACCCCATGCCTGCTCAATCAATCATGACCCTTTCACATGGACTCCCTTAGAGCTGTAAGCCCTTAAAAGGGGCAGGCATTTCTCTCTTGGGGAGCTCTGTTTTTTGGATGCAAGTCTGCTGAAGCTCCTGGCTGAATAAAGCCACTTCCTTCTTTAACCCAGTGTCTGAGGGGTTTTGTCCACGGCTCATCCTCCTGCAAAATCAATCTAGTTACAAAGTGTCAGTCTTTAAAATCTCAAAACATCAACTTTTGGCTTTGTTCTCTGTGTGCATTCTGTTGTTCTTTTTGCAATTTCTTAAGACATTTAACTCATTAATTTCCATTCTTATTTTCTAATATAAATATTTAAGTCTGCAAAATCGCCACCAATATCTCCTTTTCTGTGTTACACATAATTGGATATGTAGTATTTTACTACCATTTAAGCTTATGTTTTTTCCAATTTCCACCTTGATTTATTCTTCAGTACATGGATTTTTTAGAAGCATTTTTAAATTTTCAAAAATCTTGGATTTGTTATATTTGTAAAGAAACCACTTAGCTCCATTTTGGTCAGAATAGATAGTGTCTATGATATGACAACTTTCCTACTTGCAGAGACTTGTTTAATAACCTAATAATACATGTTCATAAGTGTTCCTTTACTTGAGCAGATGTACATTTGCCAGTTGGTAGATTCAGAGTACTATATACAGCTACTGGAATAAATGTTGATTATATCATTTAAATCTACTGGTAGCTGATTGACTGCTTAATCTATTAATGTAATATTGTTGTGATTGATTGCATTAAAATCTTTCACTAAGTATATAGATTTTTGTTGTTTTCTTTTCATAGTTCTATCAATTTTGCTTTGTATGTTTGAAACTATATCATTAGGTATAGAATGGGATAGAATTAAAACAATATTTAATTATATTAATCTTCAGTAAGCTTTTTGCATTAAAGTCTATCTTGTTTGATATTAATATAAATACATGAGTTTTTTTCTATCAGTATTTGCCTGAATTACTAACTTGCCTCTTACTTTTGACATTTCTGCATCTTGTGTCTTTACATTTAAGATGTGTCTTTTGTAAACAGTATTAAGCTGACTTTTTATTTTAATCATCTCTATCGTTTAATTGGTAGGTTTTTAGTCTACTTACAATTATTATAATTATTTATTCATTTAGATTTATTTCTATCATTGTATTTCATGATTCCTATTTGTCCTACTTTTAAAAACTCTTTTTTCTTTATTTTCATTTTTTTAGATAGGTCATTTTTCTTGATTCAATTTTTTTCCTCTTATACTAATTTGGAAGTTCAGTGTTCTATTTCAATTATTTGAGAGGTTAGACTTAAACTTTTAGCAGTATATTAATCTTAACAAAGTCCAAAATTAATACCTTAATTTTTTTCAAACATTCAAGGATTTCCCCTTTTGTGTTACAGGATATTGTATTCTGTTAATTGAAATCTATTTTCATTCGTTTTTCATCACCAAATATTTATTGAGTGCTTACTGTATGCCAACACTGTCATAGTAGCACACAATACATCAGTAAACAAAATCTTCCAAAATAAGAATTCTTAACCCCCACCCTTATAAGGTCAGCCTATAGTTAAGAGTTCTAGGGGAACTTTTTTTGTCCCTACTCCACCACATCCCCAAATTCCAGATGCAAAAAGAAAAATTTCCTTGTGATTTATCTTTATATAAACTGTCAGAAATAAAAGTGGAAATAAACAATTAAATAGCACATACATACACATTTGTAAAATATGTATAGATATATGTATATGTGTGCATATCCATGCATGCATATAAACAAAGATTTTTTCAGAATATATCCCTGTGTACTTTAAAGACTCCTATTTGTCACAAAGCTGATTATCAAAAATAAAAGGAAAAAAAAGCAGAAAAAGAAAAAAAGCATACCTTCTCCTCATTTCCCCTGTCTACATCAGCCACATTCCTCTCTTTTTACAAATTCTTTTGGCATTTACCTCCATATTTATTTTAAAAACATGCTTATATTACTACTTCCTGATTTTTTCTATTTCGGTCATTACAAGTAAATTCCCAAGGTTGGCAGACGAGGTTTAGCTGTTTTGCTTTACCTCCTCCATTATACCATTTACTCTCCTGCCCCACAAGGTTAATTCCAGGGATGAGAATACGTGGTTCATTTTGCACAGTTATATCCTAATACTGATGTGGACAATCTTTATTTTGCATTTACTATTTTAAAATTATACAAACTCTATAGGTGAATAAAGTAACAAGTATTTTCTGCCTTTTCTGAACTATTTTTTTATTTTCCCTGCTAATAAACATAGTCTTGAGTTTTTACTTGGTGTGGATTTTGTTCATCTATATAGCTGAGTGCTTGATAAGTCTTTTGTCTCTGGAAACACATATCTGGCCATTCAGGGGTGTTAAAAGAAAAACTTTAGACAAATTCAATTTAGCAGAGTTTATGTATTTATTTATTTATTTTCAGACAGAGTCTCGCTCTGTCACCCAGGCTACAGTGCAGTGACATGATCTCGGCTCACTGCAACCTCCGCCTCCTGGGTTCAAGTGATTCTCCTGCCTCAGCCTCTTAAGTAGCTGGGATTACAGGTGCATGCCACTGCACTGGGCTATTTTTTTTTTTTTTTTGGTATTTTTAGTAGAGACGGGGTTTCACCATGTTGGTCAGGCTGGTCTCGAACTCCTGACCTCGTGATCCACCCGCCTCGGTCTCCCAATGTGCTGAGTTACAGGCGTGAGCCACTGTGCCCAGCCAGCAGAGTTTATTTAAGCAAGAGTGATTCATGAATCAGGCAGTAGCTAGAATCAATAGAGGTTCAGAGAGCTCCACTCAGCAAAGTGGAGCTCTCTGAAAGTGGAGCTCTTTATAGACAGGAGGAAGTGACACACAGAGATAGCTTGCTTGGATACAGCATGGCATTTGCTGTAATTGAACATGGTCTGATTAGCTGGCAGCCTGTGACTATTATTTGTTATAAGAATACTCTTAAGGTGGTTTGCCATTTGTGTACATGCTGAGGTTGCAGTTTGCTATGTAAAAATTCAAAATACAGAGGCAGCTTAGGCCAAATTTAATTGAATTTAATGGTGGAAAATATCTTGAACTATTTTGTTGTCTGGGTATTGGACTTTCTGAACTAGCCCTCTGGCTTTCTTTTCTTTTCAATAATATTTTCCATCTTGTGTTTTTATTCTATCCTGGGTGATTTTCAACTCTTTTATTACGTTTGTTTTCTGAATGTTGTTTCTTTTTTTTGTTTTTTGTTTTTGGCATTCTGGGTTGTTTTTTTTTTTTTTTGTAATATCTTTTCTTCTCTCATCCCTTTGAGAAAAGAAAAGATATTAGTATCTTTCCACATCTCTGTGAGAATATTAATGATAGTTCTTTTAAAAAATGTTTTTTCTTCCTGCATAGTCTCCATTTTTTCTAAGTTGCTTTACCACCCTGTTTCCATGTTTGTTTGATTTGGTTTATATGTATCATGATAGAGGCTTTCTTTGATATCTGATGGCCCTTGAGTGTCTGTTCATATTTACTGGCTATGGGAGCACCAGTGACCTGATTGGTGAGGCTCTGAGAGTGAGGGTTTGGGTTGCAGCTGAGATATATCTTTGGGGAACTCCTTGGCATCAGTAGCTTTGGATCTTTCCTCTTGTGTTTGTCAGAGGCTCCAGGAAATTTTCCATTCTCCTGTCTGGGATGTTTAGTGCTAGCTGCATATGTCCTGGGAACTAGTGAGAGAGCAGGCTAAGGATCTCAGCATTCAACTGATGCTCTGTTTTCAGAATTATGCACCTGTCCTAAGCAGACGCTGATGTCTGGCAGTCTAGTGATTGTCTTACATCCTTCAGAGACTAGATCTCTGGTCATTTTTCTGCATTTGGGAAGGGACAGTTACCTATGGTATGGGAGGAGGAACAAGTAGGAGGTGGGTGGAAATGTGGAGATTAACTGTTTCTTAAAGTGACCTGCAATCAATTATTTCATTTTTAACTTTAACTTTACCTTCACTTCCTAGAGGTTCCTCCTGCCAGTTCTAAGCTTTTGGAAGATTTTAAAATTAAAGGTCTGTTTTTGTTTGTTTGTTTGTTTGTTTGTTTTAGCTTTCCCCAGTACAGGATTAGGATTCAGCCTTCTACAGTTCTTCTAAGTCAGTTACTGCTCTTCCATATGTTTTTAAGCTTCCAATGTTCTACCATTACTGATCTCTCCTGCACCTCTTTATTCTTGCGAAAAAATTTTCTTTGCTCCCATTTTAGTGGGGTTTCAGAAAGGGATAACAGTAAATGATAAAATAATCCTTTGTATGCATCCAGAAGTAGCATGCATTTTTTCTGATTCTCCTTCAGTGAGTAAGTATGGTTCTTCAGTAAGTGTGGCCCTATGGTTCCACCAATAGTGCTCTCCAGAGGTCTTGGTTCAGGTCCCACAGAAAAAAGGTCTTCTTTCTTTTCCTCTTTATTATGGTTTAAATCAAAACTTCTATTTGACCAATTGAAAAAATTCCTCTGGACAGCTTGGCATGGAGCACGGATTTATAAATCTGATTTCTTGTTCTTTTAGGGATTTCTTTTACTTTTTTGTGAGCTCAGCTTTGTATTTAAAAGGATGGATGTCTCTCAGGACTGGCAATGGTTACTTAGGCAGATAATGTCATATTTATCCATTCATTTTACAAGCAGTATTTAACCCTATATATACCCTGTGCTTGAAGGTATGGAGAGATATGTCCCTGTTGTACATGTGCCCAAGAGGACTAGAGAATTGAACAGAATAAAGCAGATTTGAGCAGCGTCCCTAATTGAGCACAAGAGGGTCGCCAACTCAAGGTGTTGGAGAGAATCACAAAGTAACATATAAGGAAGGGCACGCCCACAGGTTATGGTCAAAGGAGGCTTGGAAACATGGCAGGAATTGGATCACTGGAAGGAGACATTTTAATTTGACACACACACAAAATGGAGAGTTAATGTTTCCTGAACCTGAAGCTGCTATGATCAAATAGTGTTTCACCAGAGAATTTTGAGAGCTTTATATATTGACCATGAGACAGGGAGGGACAGGGATGACTAGAGATAGAAAAACCAGCTAGGAACAACCACAATAGTCCATGGACCAACTGTGGCTTTCACACTCATTTTTTTTTTCTTTTTGGGAGAAAGATAATTTATAAAGGTCTCAACTATTTCAAATGTGTGTGTTGGTTTTTTTAAAATTTGATTTAGGATTCAAACTTTACTTCAATATCAGAGGACTCTGAAGTTCTCTTAGAAACATTATCTAGAGTCATTTGCTTGCCAAATATTTCTAAGTAGCAACAACAAAAACAATTAAATTCTTTGTAGTTAAAAGGCCTTTCTAGATGTGAAAAAGAACATTTGCTCATAACACCATTTAATTCTGCTTTCAGTCTGTGACCTCAGGCATCCTGAGACATCCAAATCCAATTTATTCTGGAAAATGTTTTAGATTTCGAAATTTCAGATAACTAGAGCCTATATTTCATTTTTTTTAAATTTGCATACTCTTTTAAAGTTTAACACAAGAAAATCAAAGAAGCCATAATTACTGTAAATAAAAAAATAAAAATGCATTTTTTTAAAACCCCAAGAAATTTCCCCAAATTTCACTAAAACACTGTCATAAATCTATGTATTAATCCATAAAGATTTCTGAAAGGTATAAAGGATTTAAAATGTCAATTACATTTAATTCTCATTAGTTCTAATTAGTGAGTATAGACAAATACTACCTTCAAAAATACCATTTTTTAATATCCAATACAAATTAGGTTGTCTTTTTACCTGCTTATACATATTTTTTTATTTATTATCCTTTCTCAAAACGCTTTTTCACTCTCAACCTTCTTTTTAGTGATTGGGTTTTTGTTCATATACTTTCTTCACAGGCTTTTCCACTTTTTTAGAAAGCATTTTCACTTAACAATGTGGAGAAGATGACAATGATAACACACAGGTTTAAACAGCACAACAAGCAATGCAAGCAAAATAGAAGCCATCTTACAGGCAAAGCAGCTAGATCCAACTGCAGGGCACCCTATACCCTCCTGCCCAAACTTGTGTTCAAATTATAAGTTTTCACTGGCCCCAGCATGCAGATATTTTATAGCAGGTTTTCAATTAGGGTACTGCATGTGGGATAAAAATGGACGCAAGCCATTACAGGGAATATTTGCAGAGTGAGAATTCAGGTAGTAAGGGTTATCTATATTGTGCTCTGTTCGTCCACTGTCTTCTCTAAAAAAAAAATAGGTGAAAAAAATTTTAATTAACAAAATATATACAAACAAAATACAAAAACGCAAAAAGGAAGACAAATTATTATATTTATTTTCTTATGGTTTGCATTCTTTCTTCTGATCAGACAACAAATCCCTTTGTGGAAATGACCTCATTTTACAATTCAGTCCAACAAATGATGCTGGCCGCCCACGTGGTGCCAGGCACAGCGCCAGGCACTGGAGGCAGGGAGCTACTTATGACGCAGACGGAGCACCAAGGCTGAGCTTGTAAGCTCGCTCCGGAAAATGTTTGTTTCCTCCCAGTTTCCATGTCTGGATGCCTTGTATCTGCCGCTAGGTAACTGGGTTATTTCTCCACAGCACTCCCCTCTCCAAACAAAAGCTTTCCCCAACCATAACCAGCAAGACAAAATAGCAATCTGGTCATTTATGTTGATATTCACCCAAAACGTGGTCATTAAAATAAAAGCATCAATTTTTACGTCGCTATTAATTACTTATCATTGTTTATAATGCTTATATATTTTAGAGCGAAGTATAAAGAAGTAAAAACAGGGAAGTGCAAACTGAGTATCTACCTCCCATTAAACTTCAACTTTAGTTCTAACCATTTCTTTATCTAACCCCGTTTTTCTTATTTTGTAAAAACAACCTTTAAAGTGTCCAGTGCCACAAAATCCTAGCTTTTCAGAGTTTCAGAAACTAGAGTCTCTTTCTCTCTCTGCTTCAGGGCTTCTGATAGTTCTTGGGTCAAAAGCCTGTAGTTATTTACGTATACTTACTAGAGAAAGGGCATTCTATTTTACTGTTTGCTGCCATGAATAGACTCTGACGCATTTTAACTGGCCGGCTAGACTTTCAGAGGAAATCTGGCTTTAAGCTTTCAGAAGAGACCTTCCTCTTTCTTTTTCTTTCATAGTTAGAAGAGGAGTCCGGGCACGGTGGCTCACGCGTGTAATCCCAGCACTTTGGGAGGCCGAGGCCGGTGGATCACCTGAGGCCAGGAGTTGGAGGCCGGCCTGGGCAACATGGTGAAACCCCGTCTCAAATAAAAATATAAAAATTAGCTGGGCGTGATGGCGCACGCCTGTAATTCCAGCTACTCGGGAGGCTGAGGCAGGAGAATCGCTTGAACCCGGGAGGCGGAGCTTGCAGTGAGCCAAGATAGCGCCAGTGCACTCCAACCTGGGTGACAGAGTGAGACTCCATCTCAAAAAAAAAAAAAAAAAAAAAAAAAAAAAAAAAAAGGAAAGAGCAGGAAGACAATGGCAAGCACTGAGAAGCACTTATATACACAGTCAGGGCAAAGATTTATTGCAGTAGTCAGGGTCAGACTGGCTTCTTCCCCTCCTTGCCCTTGAGACAGAGTCACCCAGGCTGGAGTGCAGTGGCGCGATCTCAGCTCCCTGCAACCTCCGCCTCCTGGGTTCAAGAGATTCTCGTGCCTCAGCCTCCCAAGTAGCTGGGATTACAGACGTGCGCCACCACGCCTAGCTAGTTTTTGTTTTTTTAGTAGAGGTGGGGTTTTGCCATGTTGCCCAGGCTGATCTGGAACTCCTGAGCTCAAGCGGATCCAGCCCGCCTCGGCCTCCCGAAGTATTGGGATTACAGGCGTGAGCCACCGTGCCCCACCCCTCCTTGCCTTTTAAAGCCCTTAAGTGCAGTATTTATTGAGGAGGCAATTTGTATATATATATGTATATATATATAGACTCCCCATACCAGTGATCCCTAGAAATATATCACGTCACATTTGTCATTTAAAACTTAATAGTAGCCACATTTTAAACAGTTACCAAAAAAGGGTGAGAAGGGGGATGGTAGGGACTGGGCGAGGTGGCTCACCCCTGTAATCCCAGCACTTTGGGAGGCCGAAGTAGGTGGATCACTTAAGGTCAGGAGTTCGAGACCGGCCTGGCCAACACAGCAAAACCCTGTCTCTGCTAAAAATACAAAAATTCTCCTGGCTGGTGGCATGCACCTGTAATCCCAGCTACTGAGATACAGAAGGCTGAGGTGAAAGAATCACTTGAACCTGGGAGGTGGAAGTTGCAGTGAGCCAAAATCACTGCCACTGCACTCCAGCCTGGGCGACTCTGTCTCAGAGTCTTAGAATGAAACCCTTTCTTAAAAAAAAAAAAAAACAAAAAAAAAGGTAAAAAAAGGACAAATTAATTTTAATAATATAACTTTATATAACTTAATACACTTAAAATACTATATTTCAATATGCAATCAATCTAAAAAATATTGAGATATTTTAGATTTATTTCTCCTTACTAAATGTACTTTACACTTACAGCTCACCAAATGCAGATGCTCAATTTTTACAGGAAATAATTGAGTTGAAGTGTATGATTTTATAAAATTTACAGTTGGAAAACTATATTCACATACATAAGGTGTTCCAAATATACTTAAAATGTTTTCCGTTAACTGAAAAATCATTCTCCTTTAATATTTGCGTCCATATGTACAAAACTGGTCCAGCTTTTTTTCTTTTAACCATAATTGCTTTAAAGTCAATTTAAAGCAAAAGCTATCAGTTTCAAAACTATCAAAGTTAATTTATTAACTCTTGTGCGAACTTGGCATTATTAATATTGACTCAAAATGATATTGATAGATTGAAAAGCAACTGTTTATAAGTATCCACAATGAGTTCTTTACACTTTTTCTTGCAGTTTTGATAGCCAATTTAAGTAATGCTATCCATTACAATTACAATCTTCTGCATATTGACTCATATAAGAAAATGATAAAGATTGTTATTATTGATTAAATTATGAAAAGTTTTAATTTCATTTTAAAATCTTGTATCTGTCCAGAGAGGCCACAGATAAGCATTACCTTTCCTTGGAGTTTCAAGTTTAGCTCATTTATATGCAGTGTGATATCACTGTGAAAACTTAAATCACATCGCCATCTTTTGTCTTTGATTTTTGAATATTTGGCAATTTTTCTTTATTTTCAAAAAATATTGAATTGGAATTAACAGTACAGTAAATCTTCGTAAAGTTCTTTCACGACTCAACCAAAGAGCACTGTCAAAGAAGGCATGAGGTCATTGAACTCATTGTCTTCTATTTCTTTCAACAGTTCTATAAACTTGTGATGATTCATTGCACCTGCATGTATGCACTGAATGATTTTAACAATGTATCCAGGACACATTTCATGGAGTTTGTTTCAGAAAACGAGCATAAATATTTTTAAGATGTATCATACAGTGAAACAAAGAAGTAAAGAAAACATCAGTCCCTTTAGAAAAATTCCAGTAAGTCTGATTTTTAGCTTAACATAGATGGAAAACTGTTTGTTGTGTTAGAAGTTAATTTTTCAATAACTAGCTGAAATTTTTCAACAGATGTAAAATATTGAAAAATACTCATGCCATGAGTTTAATATTTTAGGCCACGAATAGACGATAATTATTAGTAAATTAATAAGTTGTTAGGGACAAAATATACCCAAAGCATTAATTTGGCAGTGTATTTTATATCTCATGATTTATCAAAAGCTAAAAACAACAACCACAAAATTTGCAGTTTTTTAGATTTTGAATCAGCTGATCTCTGTTGTAGTTAAAGAGATCTTGTATTTTATAAGCAATTTTTTGGTGGCTTAGTTGAATTTCTTACTTTTGTGAAATATCTTTTTTGTCTTTATCTCATAATTTTCTTAAAAAATTATATAACTGAAATAGTTTCTTTTATTATCCTTCCATGTAAAAAATGTGTGTGTGTGTATGTGTGTATGTATCTGTAAGAACCAAAGCAAAATTATATTTGGCCAAAGTGACAAGCTGGGACCTGTAAAAAGTCTTAATTTTTTCTTGGATATTTAATTCTAATTTCAGGTAATAAATTCCATTGGTTCTTTTTTGAATGTTGAGAGAAAATTTATCAAATTCACTATGTAGTTGTCAAAAAATCTCAATATTTTTGTACTTTATTATACTTAAATAAATTTTATACAACAGCTTTCTCATTTTGCGCATTAGCAAATTGCAGTGCTATTCATTGTGAAATTTGCAATATACTTTTTCCAGTCTTTCTTTCTTTCTTTCTTTTCCCATCATAGTACTAGCTTCTGCACCTCCATGCAATTCTGCATCAGTAACATGTCTTCATTTGAAATTTAAAATTTATCCATACTTTTTTTTTAACCAGACAAATAATTTAAATGTTACAATTACAGTAATAATATTTTCATTTCATTACCGGCTATGATTTATATAGGTGTCACTCTAACTTTTTGTGTCTACATAAAATATTCAAATAAGCATATTATAATGTTACATCACTATATAGCAAACAATTATTTAAACTGGATCAATATGTGGACATCAACTAAATTAATGATGCATTTACATCTAATACTAGAAACAATGCATGTGCTCTACATATACACTATAATACAATAACATCTTTTTTTTTTTTTTGAGACAGAGTCTTGCTCTGTTGCCCAGGCTGGAGTGCAGTGGTGCAATCTTGGCTCACTGCAAGCTCTGCCTCTTGGCTTCACACCATTCTCCCACCTCAGCCTCCCGTGTAGCTGGGACTACAGGCGCCCGCCACCACACCCAGCTAATTTTTTGTATTTTTAGTAGAGATGAGGTTTCACTGTGTTAGCCAGGATGGTCTTGATTTCCTGACTTCATGATCCGCCCGCCTCGGCCTCCCAAAGTGCTAGGATTACTGGCGTGAGCCACCGAAATGTTAACCTACAAAGGGATCAAGCTATGTTATTGGAAAACTCTTTTACACAGTTTCAGCTTTTAAATGTAAATTAATTACAATTATGTAAAATAAAAAATTTAGTACCACAATGGAACTATCCATATTTCAAGTGCTCAATAGCCATATGGTAGCTAGTGTTTACCATATTGGATACTGCAGCTTCTAATTATGTGGTAACTAGACCTGGTAGACACCTAGCTCAGTCCCTCAGTCAGGGATTTTGATTCCATTTCCTTGAGTGAATATTTAAAAACACACATGAACAGATATTTTAAAAATATGATTAAGCTATTATTTATCGTGACTCCTCTAAATAAGGATGTAATAAAATCACAATGTAAACTAAGAATAAAAAAAATCTCAACTTGCAGAAATCTAGCTTTCATACTTTCCACATTATTTTTTATAACATAGTATATTGAATAAGATTTCCATGTAAGCCATTAAGCATAATGTCTAGAACATAAGAAGTCACATGCTTGTTTGTTTTTTCACTATGTCATCTGATTGCTAATGATTTTGAGCCAAAAAAGGGTGGTGCTGTTGTCCATTTGTTGATGCTGCTGGGGATGAGGGGATTGATGCTGCCCCGGGAGATTGATGGTTGAGAGCCAAGACTGGACTTCTAAGACAGCAGATGTCTCCACCCTCAACCTCTCCCCCAACCCGTAAACCCATCTCTTGACTGCCAGGGTGTCTGGGGCTTGCTCACCACGTGGGCTTAGCATCTTAAGCTGGTGTCTTCCTGCTAGGCCCCCTCTTCTCTGACCATATATATAGAGAAAGCTGACCACTGAGTGGAGGGCCTTGTTCAAGGGCAGGCTTGTGGGGAAGAGCAGACTAAGCCTTCATTCAGTGTTTTTTTCAGAAGTAAGGAAGGGAGATCTCCTTCCTCTGCCCCCAATCCCTGTGTATTGGAATGTCCTGCAGAGGGTCAGGGAAGGGACTGCATAGCTTTACTCCCCTGGTCCTAAGGATTACCTTAGGACCTTGCCTTAAGGAGAAGCCTCGAGCCCTTCTTCCATAATCGCAGCAGTTTCTACCCTGGCTAGTTGTGCCTATTAAAGATGTTTATATGCTCTAGGTTACTGAAGTTTGAGTAAGGCAGTCTCTACGGGAAGCAAAATTAAGGATTTTCCAATATTTTGCATTTGGGGAGGATACCTCATCCCACCTTAAAATTGGTAAGTGTACTATTCAACTTTTGAATACTGGACTTCTAAACATTGTCAGGATACAGTGTTATCATAAATGAGGAAAAGGAAGTTTTAAGAGTAAACATCGGTATTTATTGAGAGCTTACCATATCCTAAATATCTCATTAATCCTCAAAGCAAAATTTATTGAGGTTGCTTTTATCTCCAGTTCGGGGATGATGAACCAGAGGCAGCAAGAAGATAAATAACTTTCCCAAGGACATACAACTAGTAAAGGGTGGAGTGAAGATTCAAACCTAGGCAGTCTGACTCTAGATTTGAGTTCTTTGCTCTTATACACATGTGTGATATGTATCTATATAAAATATCCCTAGCTTGGTGAAGTAGGAATAATAGTTTAATTATATGCTAGGCTCATGCCTATAATCCTAGCATTTTGGGAGGCCAAGGTGGGTGGAACGCTTGAGCCCAGGAGTTCGAGACCAGCCTGGGCAACATGGCGAAACCCTGTCTCTACAAAAATTACAAAAATTAGTAGGGCGTGGTGGCATGCACTAGTAGCCCCAGCTACTCGGGAGGCTGAGGAGGGAGGATCACTTGAGCCTGGAGGTCACGGCTGCAGTGGACAGTGATCGTGGCACTGTGCTCCAGCCTGGACAACAGAGTGAGACTCTATCTGAAAACAAACAAACAAAATCCCTATTATTATTATTATTTTTACTTTTAAGCCTTTCTGAAAAGAAATCTTAAATATCTATACAGTGCTTTACTTATGTTTGCTTATAATGCTGATCCAATATTTTTGTTGTTGTTGCTATTGTTTAATTAATTTAACTTTCTTCAATTGAGGTTTAAAAATTGTCCTGCCTCCTACTTTAGAAAGGACTCAAGATTAAGACATAGGGCAAGATAAGATAATTAACAGTAAAGTTCTGCAGACTACATCTGAAGGAACAAGAGAGAGTGGCAATGAGGCGCTGAAATCAAACTGATTGGCACACGTGAGCAATAAACTGACTGTAAGCTTTCTGGCAGCCAAAGCAAAAACTAAACATGTTGGATTGCATAGTTTTTGTTTCCTGACAATAAGATGGATAAAATTCAGCTGCAGACAACTTAAGTAGGAATTGATTGCATGAGGCTTTAATAAAGGGAATTCAACAACAACATGGAAAATATTTAACCCAGGTTTTTATGAGACACAGAAGAGTCATTCAGATACTTGGTTGTCATATTGTTCTTAAATAAGAGCAGATGCCCTTACATACTAACTTGATACTTGTTAAATCGTCTCTCTAAGGCTGTAAAAACATAATGCTGTGTTTTTTTTTAAGACCTAAAATCATGATTAGAACTTGGAGATTCTCTGATGGGTAATTTATGTGCAATTCTCTCAAATACCAGATTCTTTAACAATCACTGGTCACATGCTAAATACCTGTAAATAATGAGCAAATCCTCTAAACAATACAGATTTTTCCGGTGTTTATGAGAGCTGTAAGCTTTAGATGCAAGATAGCAAAGAAATAAATATGTCATTGTGTGTTGGAATGTTAAGACCTCAATTTGTAATCCTGACCAGACAGACTGACCACTTCAGGTCCTACACCCATGTGATATGTATCTATATAAAACATCCCTAGCAGGGTGAAGTAGGAATAATAGTTTAATTATATGCTAGGCACTGTTTGAAAATATTATCCACATTTTTCAGATGAGATAACAGAGGCTTAGAAAATTAGAAAGTTAAAGGTCCTATCCAAGCAGCCTGACTTCAATGCCACTGTTCTTCCCAGAGCACAATACTGATACCCAGAGAGGCCTAAGAATTCTAGTCCAAACTACTTGGGAAAACGTGACTTTAGTCTGACAAGTCATTGGGTTTGATGTTCCCACCTGTGTACACCTTCTCAAAGAGAACTTCTCTATTGTTCTGTTGGTGTTTTTCTGAAGAAGGCATCTATTAGATGCCACAAATAAGTAGAAGGGTGAAAAAGTAACTTAAATAGCAGAATAATTCAATTTAACTAGTTGCAGAAGATTGTCTAAAACTGCCCTTTTAAATGTGGATGAATGATTACTTGTTTCTATGATGTAATTATGGCATAATTAACATTATTAATGTTCCTTCTGGCAATAGCTGAACTACAAATTCAATTGCTCCTTAAGACCTCTCTTGACAAAGACAATAAAACAATGCTCCTGGTTCAAAGGAGAAAGGCTGGCCTTCCTGTTTCCTATGGCAGAGACACATGGACCAGCAAAATTAGTTTTCTTAGTACTAGAAAGATTTAGAAAGAAGCAGTGCTAGGTCAATGCCCCATGCAAGGCCATTTAAAGTTGGTTCTGTATCTGCTATGAGAATCTGACTAGTCTAACATTGCTGGTTTCTAGAGATGCTAAAGAAACAGGAGGCTAGCCTGGGTCTGTATTATGTATTAAATGATGTTATGTTACCAGGTGCCCTTGATGATTTCACAATGTGGAGGAAATGTATTCTTTAATAGAGCTTTGTTTCTATACAAAGCACTTTGTAGTAGTAGCAGTAGGAATAGAAAAGTGGGTGTAGATAGGAAGTCAAATTACTGGACTGAGGGACCATAATGATTGGGGGCTACGGAAAGAAACAAAAAGGACAGGGATTTTAAAATTCAGCAGCTCGGGTGATGCCGTAATCAGCAGCAGTAGGAAAGGTAAGAACCAGGTAGGTTTGGATGGTAGAGGGTAAGGAAACTTGTATATAAATCTATTTGAAAGTGGATGGTTGGGTTCAGCAAAGGTCCTAAAAAATTAACGGACACCCTGCCTTCCTTGTTTGGGACCTATGCCGTCAGTTACTATTCCCTATTAATATTGACACAATGTCAAGAGTTCCCTAACAGTCTGATAAAGGTCTGAAGGAGGCAAAAGAGCTGACACTTCCATCTCAAAACCTGATCCAATTTATAGAACCAATACCAGGTTATCCATCCATCTATTCTTCCATCCATTCAGGTTCATTCGTACTCAACTAACAGGTGTTTATATGAGCCAGGCACTGCAGGCTAGATACTGGGGATGAAATGGCTAATAGTGCAAGTTGCTTATAGTCTTATTGGAGAGACACATGAAAATGGGCAGTAACACCAGTATGCAATGATGGGTAATAGAAGACAGAGCATTATGCAAGCACATAGGAGCATCTAACTCAGCTCAGGTGAGTCAGAGAAACCTGCCTGGGAGAGGTGATGTCCAAGTGAAGACCCAAAGGATGGAGAAGGGATGGCCAGGTGAAGTGGTGAGGTAGGAGCCTTCCAGGCAGAGCTGTAAGCAGTCAGCAAGGTTGGAGCATAAAGGGTGAGGTGAGGTGTAGTGATAGTTTGGATGAAAGAGGTAAACAGGCAAGATCATAAAGCACCTTGCCTTATTCAACTGTTTGGACTTGATTCTAAGAGCAGTGTGTGCTGTTTACTAAAGGATTAGATCCATATCTCTCCCTTAAGTTGGAAGGATGGTGTGGGCTTGGGTAGAGCTTCGAGTACTTTGTTGTCTTATGATCATCTGGGGCTGGAGTCAGAGCATCAAGACCTTCGGATCATGTCAGTGGGAGCATCTTAGGAACTCAGAGTCAAGGGTGATAGGAAATTTGGCCCCAGCATCATTTGGCACTCTACTGTCTGACTCCCTCTACCTTCCACTACCACTTGAGCATGCTTATCAAGGGATAACAATAACCTACCTGTCTTTTGTAAGCACTTGCTTTGTACCAGACACAATGTAAGCATTTTACAGCTTCTTCTTGACAACTCTGTGTTGTAGGTATTATTATATCCATCTTACAGATGAGGCAACTAGGCTCAAAAACTTTGAGTACCTTGCCCCAGGTGACATGGTAGTAAGTGATAGAGGGAAGATCTGAACCCAAGCAAACTGATCCTAGAGCTCACGTTAATCACTGCAGGAAATATAAAAATGCAAGTAGCATTCATTTCTTTAATTTGGATGTTATATTTCAGGGAAAGAGTCTGAGATAGAACTACAAGATTTTTTGTGGTTTTATAAATATAACCACATGTTTTATATGTGTAGAACATTAAATATGCCATTTAACAATTTTTAAGTGCAAAATTTAGTGGCATTAATGACATTCATACTGTTGTGCAGCTATTGCCACTATATGTCTCCAAAACTTTTCCATCTGCCCAAACAGAAACTTGGTACCCATTAAGCAATAACTCCCTATTCTTCCTTCCCTAGCTCATGGTAAACTCTACTTTCTGTCTCTATGAATTTGCCTACTCTAGATATCTCATGTAAATGGAATTGCACAATATTTATCCTTCTGTGTTTGGCTTCTTTGCCTGGAACAATGTCATTAAGGTTTATTCGTGTGGTAGCATGTATCAGAACTTCCTTTATGTCTGAAACAGACTTCATTGTATGCACATACCACATTTTGTTTATTCACTCATCTGTTGATGGACACGGGTATTTTCCACATTTTGGCTATTGTAAATAATGCTGTAATGAACACTGGTGTACACATATCTGCTTGAGTCCCTGCTTTCAAGTCTTTTGCATAACTGCCTAGGAGTGGAATTGCTGGGTTATATGGCGATTCTGTGTGTAGCTTTTTGAGGAATCACCAAACTGAATATTGGCAAAACCACAAAACTTTAAAGATGGAAAGAATCCTGGAGAGAATTTTGTTAGCTCCTTTACTATACAACTGGGGAGATAATTAATTTTTAAATTAATTATCATTTGTTGAGCTTTGACTATATATGGTAGCCATTTAATATACATTATCCTATTTAATCCTCTCCAAAAGCCTATGGTGTGTTCATTATCTTAGTTTTATAGATCAAGAAACTGAAGCTCAGGGAGGCTAGATAACATGCCCAGCATCTCCCAAATGGCAAATGGAGGAGCTGAGCTTTGTACTCAAGCCTGTCCCTGTTGTCAAGTTAACTGAAGACCCTAAACGTGGATCTGCTCATGTTGGAAATGGTTCTTAGTTTTGTCCATCTGTAGATGGAGTACAAAACGTTGTGTACTTGTGAAAATGTTTAATTAGTTCTTTAACTATATTTGGCATTTTACTTTTTTTATTTGTGGGCTTTTTTTTTCATATTACCTGGGTTCACATTTTTAAAATGCATCTTCATTGTCAGTGAATGATGGAAGACGCAGGAAACAAAACACTTTGTTGTTATTGGGTGTTGGTGCCGGCTTTCTCTTTTTTGAATTTTCTCCAAAGTATTTCTCTGTATAGCTACTGTAATCTGATGCTCAGTACACATCCTCTTAATTGGAATGCTGTTGGTAGTTGGGAGAACTCATCTGACTTTTACATCTTTTTGTCCTCCTTGGGTGTGCTTATCACTCACCTCTTGTCTAATTTTCTTTGTTATTTTATAGATTGAATTTTCAAATGCTGCTTCATACTGATGACAGCCTTTCTTTCCAAGGATTCCTTTCCTGTTTAAGACGTTTCACACACCATTGTTTAAGCACAAGCACATTTAATCTTGAGCCATTGATAACATCTCCTGCAAGACTTCTGCTTCTCCTCTGCTTTATGGGTGTTTGATTCCATTCATTCGTTTTGTGTAATGTCCTTATTACATATGTATTCTGTTGTGGCTTCCTTTTTTCTTTTGCTCTCTAAGCAATTTAATTGGCCATTTGGGGGGTCATACTACTTTTTTTCTGCTTAGGATTTTAAACTCTATTCTTGATGAGGCTGAGAATTAGTCTAGCATGTTTCTCAGTCTGCTTTTTCATTTTTACTTGCATAATGAAAGCACACTCAAGAGGAGAACTAGCCCTTGCAGCTATTCCCCATTGCCTTCTCTAAGGGGCTCTACTTACTAATTTTTTCCTCTCTGTCGGGTTTCTAGGTTTTCAAACTGGGACTTTCACTGCCTCTGGCTCACCTGCTGCCCTGAGCATCTTGCTGGTTATTCCGTCTGAATAAAAATAGTAGCTCACATTTATTTATTAATATATACAGGTGTCTATTTTATAAAGCACATTGAAATACATTATCTGACTTGAGTCTGACTTAAATACAGTAAGTAAACATTATTATCTCTATCTTATAGATGAGGAACTAAGATGTAAGGAGATGAAGTCATTTTCCCAAAACCAGACAAACTAAGTGGCAGATGCAGGATGTAGACCTTATATTTTTCTAATATTTTCTTATTTTTTTTTAACACTTGGGTATAGTCAAATTCTTTCTGGTTCCTAGTAATCAGATAGTGAGTTTTCAAAAAAAAAATGTATAAAGAAGCTAATGGAAAATAAAAAGGAAATAAATGTGGGAAAAAGCAAAGTATAAATCTAATGAAGATTGACACATTTCTAGCCCTAACTCTGAACCATGTATTTCTTCACTGATTTGAATTCACTTTCTTTTACTACATAAGAAATCACCACAAACTTAGAAGCTTAAAATAACACCCATTTGTCAGATTTGTCAGCTCACAGTTCTGTGGGCCAGGCAGGTTTTAAATCTGGCATGGCATAGCTGAGTTCCCTGCTCAGGGTATCATAAGGCTAAAATGAAGTTGTTAACCAGGCAGGCCTCTTACCTGGAAGCTCTGAGGAAGACTACTTCAAGCTCATTCTTATTCTTGGCAAAACTCAGTTCCTTGTGGTTGGAGGACTGATATTCCTGTTTTCTTGCTGGCTGTCAGCTAGAGGCTGCTTTCAACTCCTAGAGCCACATAAATTTCTTAACAGGTGGTCCCCTCCATCTTCAAGCCAGCAGTGGAGCCTGAAATCCCTCTCATGCTTCAAATCTCCACTTCCTCTTCTGCAACAAGCTAGAAGAAACTCTCTGCTTTTGAAAGGCTCAGATGATTAGGTCCAGCTCACCCAGATCATCTATCTTAAGGCTAACTGTGCCAAATTAATATAACCTAATGATGGGAGGAAAATCCATCATATTCATAGTCCTGGGGATTATGTAGGGTGTGTGCACGGGGGTCAGTGTGGGAAGCGGGAGGAAACATCTTAGAATTCTGTCTTCTGGAAAAAATACTATTTGAGGTACACACGCTCTGCTTTTTTTTTCTACCATCTTAAGTAACACCACAGGCTCTAGAACCCCTACTGTAAGGCCTGTAGGGATCCCTAAAACCTCTCCAACACTAATTGTTGATTTCCTCTCTGAGTGGGGCCTCAGACAGCCTCACTGGACTTTCAGGTGCTCTCAGGTGTGTAATAGACCATTCCTGACTCTGGCCCCAAGAATTCTTAAATCTGCCTTTCTACATGCTGCCAAAGGTGCTTTGGCTCCCAAATCTTGAAAATCCTACTCTCATTCCTGACCCATCTCTTCCTGTTCTGGGTGGCTTGCCAGCAATCACTAACTGATAACAGTGGTCGTGGTCTCTGCTCCATGGGGAACTTGAGTGTTTTCCTTTAGGGTCCTAGCCGGTATCAGGCCTGGTCCTGGTCCTATCCTACTTTCTATGTAGCATAAGATAATGCATTATACTTGGGCTTGGCTCTGGAAGCTACTGTGACTTTCTCTCCATATCCTGGATAGATCAACATTAATGAAAGTGTCATCCTCCCAACTGCCCACCACCCACTTGGCACCTCCCAGCCATTTCTCATTTCTAATGAGGACCTCACTGAATTCTCACTGAAACCTCATTTGTTGAGCTGGGTGACAGACATCACAGGATCTGGTCAATACCATAGTCTGGTGCTTCTGACCATGATTCCCTCTAAATAGTAAGGTAGAATACCTGCCTCAGGGAAGGGATCTTTTAAAATGACAGCTTTAACATGTTATATTATGTGTCCAACACTTTCTTCACTGACTTACTGTATACAAGGATTATGGCCATACTACGGGGGAAGTATTATTAGACATATTTTACCAATGAAGAAATTGAGGCTCAGGAAGTTCAAACCACTTGCCTAAGGATACAGAACTAATAAGTGACAGAAGCAGCACAGTTCACACCTCTTCCACTCCCGTGACAACTTGTTCTTAGAGAATCACACACACTATGAGAATGCCAAGAATACAGCGAAAGAAAGCGGTGTTGTGCTCTCACACTTGGGCTTCTCAACACTTGTGTCCCATGTGTTTTTTAAAACCTTTGTTTTAGGAAACGTTCTGCGGCAGTCGTTTCCTCAATCTGCATCTGGTTCCATCACTGTGGCTGCTGCTTGCACATCCCAACAAAGTGCTGCGCTGCGAAGCGTTTCACAGGGACTCAAACAACAAAACAACTCTTAAAAAGTGTCCCATAAAGTGCCATATGCAAACATCATGTGTGGCGTGCACATTTTCGGCAGCGGCAGAATGTCTGCTTCCTGTGAGGATGCATGGGTGGGTGCACTGAAGGCAGGAATATTTTCTGAGTAGTATGACTGTGTTTGGGGGCAGCGTTAGGTACCCAGGCACACATGTTGGCCCGACACCCCTTACTCTTGGGTGTGGAACAGATCTACAACAGAAAGGGCTTGTGGTAGGAGTAGATTCCTTTGTTCTGACCCTGGTAGACTCAGCACTGCCATTTCATTGTTTCTAAGAAAGGCTCTGCTGGCAAATCAGTCTTAGTACCTGCCAAGAGCACTGTTTCCTTCTAGGAGAATCTTCCCAGCCCCTGGCCTCTGCCAGGGCCTCAGGCTGAGTGGGGCTGGCCAAGTCCTATATCCACTCTCCTTACCTTAGACAAGAAGGAGGAAACTGATTCAAGGACAGCCAGTCCATAGACTGACCAGCAACCTGTAAGGTGGTCAGGTATGGAATCTGTTTCCTACCACAAGCAGTGTGGTTAACTAGGCCAATCAAGTTCTCATTCTTGGAAACCTGAATTCGAGATTATAGAGAGAACCAGGCAACTGGCAGAAAGAGAAAACAGCAGACAGAAAAAGGGAGACTACACGAGAGTAATGGGGCCACATTCATGGTGAAACACTCGGAACTGGGAACTCCTGAGATGGATGAGGGAGATGAGGCAGCCCAATGCTTAGAGTGGCCAGGGATCCCGAATGTCCTCCTGACACCTCCCTCTGACACCTGGCTTGATTTTTGTCTCTACTCTGGTATTACAGTGAGATTTTAGTCTCTTTAATTACATCAATTAGGATGCTTTGGGCTGCAAGTAACACAAAACCCAACTAAAAGCAGTCTTCATAAGAAAAATAAGTCATCTCACTTAACAAGACAATCCTAAGCATTTCCCCCACTCCCTGGGTTGGCTAATTTAGTGGCTCAACAATGTCGTGAAGACCCCACATGTTTCCTGAATTTCTTCTCATCACCCTCTATTTTGCTTGTCCTTCTAGCCTACTTTCTCTCATGGTATCAGAAGCCTGCAAAAGTTCCAGGCAATGACATCCAGAGATGAAAAAGGAAAAAAAAAGGGAATGTACCTTTCCTTTGCCCCTTTTAAAGCAAAAGGAAAATACCCCACCAACTCCCCAGCAAGCTTCTCCCACGTCTCATTGGTCAGAATTGCACCATCTACCCATTCCTAAATCAATCACTGGTGCCGGCAGGGAGGAATGCAGCCGCCTGAAGTACAGGGTAGCTCTATCCTTTAACCCAGTCAATGTCAGTCCTCTGTTAGCCAGGGAGAAGGCAAACAGCAGTGTCTGCTCCACTTACTACCTCATCTACTGAACAACAGATCTCCATTTCATGAGATGACCTGGTTACATCTGTTTCCTTCAACTCAGAGAGTTGGCTAATACCCAGATCAGCCTTAGCAAGTTGAAGACATGATCTTCAGTAGGTACTCTTTGAGAGTAGTTGAGAGCTGAGTGGTTTTGTAAATACAATATTATACGGAGCCCTAAAATTTCCATCGCTTTCTAATATTTTACGGGGCCCCAAACACACACAACAGACTCCAAGGAATGAACCTATCATGCCACTGCTAACTCTGGGCTTCTCAGTTCATTTCTTGCCTCCTTGGGCCTCTTAAGCAGTGATGGCATTCTGTCTTTCCATGCAGGCTTGCTTCTAGCTGATACACAGGCTTTTCTGGAACAGTGGTTTTCAAAATTTCTTTGTGCATCAGAGAATCTCTTGAAGGGCTCCTTAAAAATTGCTGGGCTCAAAAGGACAACATATGAAGCTTAGGAGTGAAGGGACTTCCTGAGCAGAAATGGGCAAACTTCAGTCTTTTTACTGTGTCTTTGCAGTGTTCTATAGATAATTTCCTTAATTTGTAAATTTAGTGACCATTAGCTAGTGATCATTTGATGGGCAGCGATTCTAACAGTATAAAGTCCACAATGTTCTATGTCCCTAGCCTGCCGTTTTTCAGCTGCATGTAAAAGGGGGTAGGATGAGATAATCGACCATTATAAAGATTTAACTATTTTATGCTGAAGCGGCCATATTTTCAAGGGATGACACCATCTTGCACACAACAATGAAGGTACTCGGCCATAGACTTGGAATGAGACCATATATGGGGATGAGATTCTTCTAGATCCTAATACTGCTGTACTGGCCTTTGTGTACATGGGGTCCTTCAGCTGAGGCCTTGCAAGGCAAGCCAGCTGTGCCATGTTTGTAGATGGGGCAGAGGAAGCTAGAACAATGGAAAAGTAACCTATTTATGCTAGGTCCACCTATTGAAACGAGGTAGGAATGAGGCTAGGGTCCTTAACTTCCTTCAGGCATACTTTTCTAGCTACCTTCTGCCCTGTGTCTGGTACCTACATCCTTGATGATTGTTCTCTTTCATCCATTGTGGAGATATATATATGTATGAAAAGCAAAAAAAATAAATTGCTGGGCTGGCACTACCTCAAAGCTTCTGATCCAGGAAGCCTAGGAGGGGGCAGCTAAGATGCATTTCTTACTAGTTCCCAGGTGATGCTTCTGCTGCTAGTCTGGGCACCACACTTTGAGAATCACAGCTCTAGGGCTAGGGGTGCTAATCTTCATTCCAAATGGAAAGGAGGCTGCTAAGGAGTCCACTTAAGTAATTTTTCCTGCGATAAAGACTTGCTTCCTTGTCACTTGCTGTCAACACCCCTCCACACAGCAGCGACTGCCTGCTTAATTCTTAAAGTAGAGGCCTCTCAATAGACAAGGTGGACACTTCTTCGCCTCCTGGCAGGAGAGAGAAAGAACGGACTTCAATCTTTGGTTGGCAGGGCCTGACTAGGCAGTCGGGCACAGAACCCTAGGGCTTTCCCACCCCTTTGCTTTCTCACTTGTAAAACGAATAAAGGTACTGGTCCTGCCAGCTTCACAGGTTGCTGTACATAGAGGAATGGTTGGTTGAAAGTGCCCTGCATAACGCAAGCTCTTTAGGACTCGCAAACAGCCTTAATCGCAGTAAGGGGGCACATCAGGGCTGTGAGCAGGCCCCCTTGAGGGCTCGGCACAGGTGATTCTGGGCTCTCTGTGCTTGCCAGCCTCCTAAAGTAGGTGCCCACTTTCAGAAGCTCTGCACGCCCCACCTGGGCGCCTCTGCTGGAGGTCTGCCTGGTCCGGGGCACCCGTGTGCGCGCGAGGATTTCTTTTGCAGAGAATGAAACCACCGTTACTTTCCGTCCGTGGTCTACTCCGGGGTCCCCATCCCACGTAAGTGCTGTGGAACCCCGAGGTGATGAGCCCCGGGGGAAGCCAGCATCTCCTGCCCTCCAGTGCTGGCGCCCGGCAGAGCCCCGGGACTCCGAGTTTTTGCCGCCGCTGAGGACGCGGCGCGGGCTGCTGGCCGCGTCGCCGAGGGAGGGCCCGGACAGCCCTGCAGCGCGTCTCAGCGGAGCCCTGGGGGCCGCGCCGCTCCTCCAAACATGATTCAGAACCGCCCGTCAGCCTTGGCTCCAGCGCCTGGCGCGAGCGAACCGGGCTTGGCTGTCTCGGCCCCGTCTGAACCCTGCGGGCCGCGGGCCAGGGCGGGCCGGGATCCGCTGCGCCAGGACCCTGCAGACCCGGCCGCGGCCGGGCCGAGTGCCTCCCGCCGGGGCCTTACGCCCACGGTCCACGCTTGCAACACCAGGGCTGTACGGCGGGTCCGCAGCTGGGTCTGCGCCTGGGACTCGGGGCTCCCTGCGCTCCTCGTGCCGCACCCCTTGCCTTAACCCCAAGCGGACGGGTCCTGGGGCTTCACCGGCCAGACCGGAGCCCCAGCCCCACAACTCCCCCCCTCCCACCGCACTGCCCCCTCTGCGCTGTGGCGGGAGTTGGGGACTGGGGCCGGAGAAAGGAGACGCGCCGGTCCTCAAGTGTCTTGAGCCATTTCGGGTCCGGGCGCGCCCCCCAGGGCTGCAGTCGCGCGAGGTTCCAGATAGTGCAGCTGTGTGGCGCCAGGCTTCCAGCGGGTTCTTGGTGGGGGTTCCCTCTCTGTGAGTCGGTGGGCAGAGATTTGCCTTGGAGGGTCGCACCTGGCTACAGAAGTATGAGACTTAGTTTCCGGGGAGCAGAGGGGCCTTGGGATAAGGAACTGAAGCTTCTGGGGAGTAGTTTGGAATTTTGGTTCCACCAATTATCAGCTGTCCAACCTGGAGAAATCCACTCCCCCTGTTTTCTTGGTTATAAATAACTATAGCTACCATTTGAGTGCTTATTATTTTCCATGTACTTTACGTATGTTATTTTTATCTTTCCAACGATTTTACAGGCCATATTCTGCTGATGGAGAAATGGGATCTCATCCAAGGAAAGTGACTTGCCAGGGTTACACCACTGGTAAGTGGAGACCTATGACTTGAACCTGTCTCTAACTCCAGAGACTGTACTTTCTCTGTAAGTGAGAACATTGACGCCATACAAAGAATTTTAAAACTGTAAGATGGTGACGGATACCATTCTCTTCTGACCTGTCCTCAGGCCACGTCCTGAAGTCCAGGCTGAAAGCATGACCTTTCTTTCTCCCTACCTCCTCAGCCACGCTTCCCTAGGCGGGTCAGAGTGCAAGAGGTAGGGTCTGGGACTGGGGACCCCTGGGTCAGCCTTGCACACCACCCCCACCTGGACCCTTCCCATCCTCATTTCTACCCCACACTGCTCAATGTCCTTGAGAGACAAGGTGGTGTCACTGTTGTGGCATTTCTCCTCCACTACCAGTTGCACAAGAGGATTTTCTCCTGTGCTCAGAGTGGGAAGAAGACCAAGAAGGTCTGTACAGTAACTCGAGAACCCTGAGGCCCAGTTTGAGCTCTTAGGACGCCAGCAGTGCCTCAACTTTCTCATCTGTGTTTAGAATTCACTTTGCAGAGAAAATGAGTGGACTCTTGGGGAGAGGAGGGCCTGGGTTTCAGAGAAATTTGGGTGCCAGTCTTTTGTAAAATGGAATCTATTGATAATGCCACCACCAGTCTTGCCTGACCCCACAAGAGTTGCGGTAAGACTCAAAATGGATAATGGCCACACAGTGCTCTGGGGAGTGTGAAGTGCCTCATAAACATAAGATGGTATTATTCATAGAAGCCACTGCAGGCAACAGGAATACAAAGATGAATGCCATCTTGGAAACTTTCAGGCTAGCAGGGGAAATATGAATGGCCATACAGTTAAAATATAAAACAGGGCATGCAAATGCTCCACCAATATGCCCGCCTGGTGCCAACTCATACTGATTTTGTAATAACAAAGAATATATACAGGTCTATCTGGGTGACCTCTACTACTATTGCAAGAACTCCTCTCCACAATGGCTCTAGCCAATCTGTCTCCCCTCTACAATTAGCTTCCTTCTTACCACCTGCGTGATCTATGGCAGGATTTTTTTTCCTTTGGAGTGTGTTTGTATTAGTTCCCTGTTGCTGCTGTGATTGATAACCACACACGTAGTGGCTTAAAACAACACACGTTTGTTATCTTACAGTTCTGGATGTAAGAAGTCCAAAATGTGTCTCACTGGGCTAAAATCAAGGTGTCAGCAGGACTGTTCCTTCTGGAGGCTCTGGGGGAGACTGTTTCCTTGACTTCTCCAGGTTTTCGAGGCCACCTGCATTCCTTGGTCTGCGGCCCCTTCTCCATCTTCAAAGCTATCAGTGACCAGCTGAGTCTTTCTCACATTGAATCACTGCCACCTCTGCTTCTGTGGACACATCTCCTTCTCTCCCTAACACTGTTTTCTCCCCATCTCAAGACTCTTAATATAATTATATCTTTAAAGTTCCTTTTGCCTTGTAAGGTAGCAGTTTCACAGGTTCCAGGGATTAACACCTGGACATCTTTGAGGCGGAGGGAGCATTTATCAAAAAACAAAAACCCTAGGGCCTCAAACAAAACATTTTTAAAAGAGAAATATAAAAGCTTCAACTCTTCTTCAAATAAGTAACATAGCAACTTTTTCTATAAATGTAACAAATTCTGAAAAAAAAAAAAAAAACAAAGAAACAAACTTTCAGTTCCTAACTACACCCATAAAAAAATCAGACTCCCTGGTGTCAGGGAAGAAGAAACAATGGGTGACAATAAATAGACTCCACATAAAAGGGAAGGGAAAAGCTCCCTAGGTTGAGAAGTTATGATATGTGCTTCATTGGGAATGTAGGTACAGCCTTTGGAAATGATTAGTTGTTAACAATTGTCCACAGCTCTTCAGCTGCTCTACTTTATAATCCTTTAGTGCAGTGACATCTAAAACATTTTTTAAATAAATCAATCAACGTATTTTTTAGAAAAATTTTAGTTCACAGCAATATTGAGCAGAAAGTAGAGTTCCTTGTCCCTTCACCCTCCTCCCACTGAAAACATTTTTAAAGCATTAATAGAATTCTTGGCTCCTTATTTTCCCCCTAAAAGAAATTCCTACCTAAAAAATAAAAGTCGTGCTGCTCTGGTTCAAGTGGACTCATGGAGTCCCTCAACCTCTGTAAATCCTACTGCATGGTTTAACACCTGTTTTGCAGTTACTTCTCTGAGTGGAATAATGAGAATAACTCAAGTTAGAAAGTACCCTCTGGACCACAGAAGTCGGGAGACTGTCATGTTGGAAATTATTCTCCAGGCTTCAGAAGCAAGAATTGTCATAATATTCTCCCAGGAATTGGAAAAGAGCAGGCTCTTGTTCTGACGTAGAAGCATAGAGTCTTCTAGGCCATAAATCTGCTTATTTTAGTTACAATAGTGAAAGGGCCAGTGGGCAACACGGTAAAAAGTACAAGGGCCCAGAAATTGGGGACTTGGATGGGGCAGCTGGGATGTAGGGGACATATTAATTAAGACCTAGTGTGGGCCTTTCGTATTCTGGGTCAGATAAGTGAACAAGCAGGTGAGGTTCTGTGTGGGCTACCCTGGAATACAGTGTTGCATAGGGTTGTGTGAGAGGTGCAGGGAACGCCTAGAAAACTTTGCAGGGAGAATGTTTTCTAAGCCAACACCTAGAAGACAAGCAAGAGTTTGCTGGGCAGAGAGTGAAGCTGGGCGCGGCTGGGATCATGGGGCCGGATGTGCACAGCCGGGACATGGGGAAGAGCTGCAGTGGAGAGTGGGGTATGGTGGAGAGCAGTCAGGGCCAGACGATGCTGGCGGGCCTGGAGGCCTTGGGAGCGCTGACTTTCTCCAAGAGCTGGGGGTGCCAGGACAGGGTCCCAAGCAGCGGCCCTACGTGGCCTGGTTTGCTCTTCACTGGCAAGCTCCATGGCCCTGGGCAATGTGCTTCTTCTGTTTTTCTTCTCATCGGTGCCTGGCTGAGCTCTGGAATCGTTTCCTGCTCTGAGCCTGAAACTTCAAGCAGTAAGAAGACCGTCCACAGCCCCGTTACTGGGGCTCTGCAAATGCGACGTTCCCAGTGGCCCTCTCCCAGGCTCCGGGCCTCCGGGTAGAGGAACTTCTGTCTGTAAAGGATGAAGGCGACCTTGCTCAGGCTGCAGCGGGATGGAGAAACGTGACCCAGCGGAGGGGCTTTCGGCTGCGAGTTGCGAGAGGCGACCCGAGGGGTGAAAGCAAGGCGAGTGCGGTCAGCGCACCGGGCTGGGCGGCCTCCCCGCCGGCCGGGGAATTCGTTCCCAGCTCCAGCCGCATCTCACCGCCTCTATCGCGCCTTTGGGGCCTCAGAGGGAGGCTGCATGGCCCGGAGGCCTGAAATCCGCCATTTGTTCCCTCCCGGGGCGGCAGAGCCACAGCTCACTGAAGGCTGCAGCCTCGGCAGCCGGAAGCGCTGGCCGGGCGCTTGGCCAGCGACCGCCTCGGGTCGGCCTCGGGTCTGCGCAGGCGCAGGCCGGGGAAGCCGGGCGCGGTGGTGTTTCTGCGGCCCGCGGCTGCCCTCTCGTGGCCGCAAGGCGCCATGGCACGGCCGCTTCCACGCAGCGGAGGTGCGCTGGCCGGGAGGCGGCGGGTCCGGCCAGCCAGGGAGACCAGCCAAGCGCTGTGTTTTTCCAGGTCCGCGCGGGCCAGGGGAACCCTGCGTGTTTGCTTGGTGGGAGTGGTTTACTGGGAAAGTAGACGGAAGGTACCCTGCAAATCGGCGTGCACTGTATTGTTTGGGAGTCAACAGCCTGGAAAGTAAATATCAGGTGAGGGCAGTGCTGGGAACCACCGCCTGCCCCCTCCCCTGGCCTTGGCCCTGACTTTGAGCGCGGCACCGCGGGCCAAACAGCTCGGCGGCCCAGGGGAGAGGGAGGAGGAGGAGGAGGCAGGCAGCGGGGGAGGTGTCAAGACTCAGAAATAGGAGCCAGCTAGGCCCAACATACGCCTGCCACCCCAGGGGCTGCAAACAGGGAATACCATCCCTTCCGCCCACCCCACGAAGACATCGTACACCCCGACAAGTCACCATTCCAGAAAGGCTGGCTTTCTGCAAGGGTGCGGGGGCGGTGAGAGTGGAGGGTGGAGGGGTTGCTCAGGGCCCACCCAAGAATAACTGTCTGAAGGGCACACCCCACAACGGAAGGTTTAGGTGAGAGGGGTGAACCCACACTCTGGCACGATAATCATGTGTTCTGTTCCACCCAGGGAGCCGCACTACATAGTGTTCTCTTTAAATTCATCTTCACTAGCTGGGTGTGGCTGAGTCTTCTCCTATCTCCTGATTCTGGGTTAACTTTTTGCGTCCCACCCTGTTCTTGTCTCAAGCAGTCGCTTTGGAATGTGTTTCCTCTCGTCCGGGGTTTGAAGATTAGTCATGAAAAACATCACTCTGCCCTCGCTGAAGTGCATGTTGGCTACTCGATCATTCCACCTGTATGCCCCAAGACGGTCTGCTAAGGAGGGCTCCCCTCTTTTCCATGCCCTCTCAGCTCCAGACTCCATCCCATCCATCGACATTATCCTGTGCCCCCGAGGGAGGAGGGCGGGGGAGGGTTTCTGTGCCTGGATTATTGGTGAGAGGAGAGCAAGTGCAGAAATGAAGCTATGACTCTTGCAGAAGTCATGCATTCCGTTCAAGGATATTCCTTTCCGTAGCCTCCACACATTCCCTCTGGCTGCAGGCCCCTGGGATTTTTCTGTGTGACCCCGTCACATTGCATCTGTATAGATTGTCAAAGCACCTCATGACTGTGCAGGAAGAAGTCGGGGACAGAACATGGATCTGGAAGGCTCACAGCATGGATTTGGTAGGGTGACACAATGTCCCATGTTCTTCAAGAAATGTCTAGACTAGGTGATTGATTCTATCGGAGATCTGGCACAATGCTCCTGCCACACAGGGGGCAAATTGAGATCCAGAGAGAAGTGACTGGCCCAGGTCACTCAGCCAGCTGGTGACTTAGCTGGAATTCGTTCCCAGGTCTCCTGACATCCAGTTCATTCATTTTTTGCACGTTTCCTGAGGACTTACTATACGCTAGGCACTGTTGTAGGTGCTAGGAATATACAAAGTGCCCGTATAGAGCTTGTGTCTTGTAGTGTGTGTGTGGGGAGATTGTGGATAAACAAATAAACAGATTTATCCAGAATGCCACATGGTTAAAAGTTTTTATGATACTCAGTGCCTCTTTTCCTCTTGTTTTTGAAGGGAATGGGTTTGAGGCTTGAGAAGAGATGTTCACTCATACATTGGGTCATTAAATAAACATTAGAGATGCCCCACTATGTGCCAGATGCTGTGCAGGGCACACAGATATAAAGGCAGGGGTCTGTCTTCAAAAGCTGCCACCAGCTGGGCAGATAAGGTATTCCTCTTAGCATCTTTACATGGATTTCTGTAATTGTTATGCTAATTGTTTTTCTCTCCAGATCTCTCCCAAAAAGAATGCTTGTGGAAAACGATGATTCTGAAATGGTACAAATCCCTTTCCCAAAAGGCATCTCAAAGCCAGCCGCTGCTACTGACTTATTGATGGCTATCACCCAGTGGCCTTGGGGAGGCGGTGGGAAGCCCAACCACTGCCTGTAATAAGGAGAGACAACTCAGCATCCACCCTGCAGTGAATAATAGAACAAAAAGCTGCCGGCGCCTGCAGGATCAAAGCACATGAGCGATCACAGTGTCTCTGGGTTAAATAGATCAGCGAAGGCCAGGCAGCCAGCAGATGTCATGGAACTTTTTGGGGGAGAAGTCTGGGTTATGGAGGAAGCCTCAGCTGGATTTCAGTACCTTACAAGATGCTCTTCTGTGTCTCTCTCCTGCTAACCTTCCTTGGACATGGAATACTCTTCCCTCTATCCTCCCTCTTCACCACTGCTGTTCCCAAAGTCTAAAAAGATGGGGGCAGGAGGTGAGACAGGAGGGGATGGGAAAAGAATACTGGACCAGGAGGCAGGAGACACTGGATCTGTGAGTGAAGGCAATGCTGAATGACTTCCATGGCCTCAGTCTCCCCATCTGTAAAATGGGAAGGTTGATATATGGCCTCAACCTTTCTGCCCATTTTGATAAACCATATTTCACCAAAAAGAGGCAGAGGGGATCTGTTGCTTTTCAGATTCCTGTCCAGTTATTTCTAGGTCAGACAGAATGATTGCCCCAATGATTCTGGGTCCGCAGACTCAGTCTGTGAAACCCCATTTCTTGGAGGAGTTGGGATCAGGACAGGCAAGAAGACTATACTATTCCCGCCTCCTATTTGCTCCCTCTTGCCAGTGGGGAAATCAGTGGCAACCTTAGAGTAATCTTGGAGGGGTGGGGGGATGAGTTATTATTGGGATTTTTATCTGCAAAGAATATTTTCAGATGTTGTTTGTGCATTTAAATGTACATGCAGTTCTAGAGTAGAAGACTCTAGTGGTTGCGGTGCTGTGAGGCATTTTGCATATATTTATCTCACTCAAGAAGAACTGTGGGGTCCTTGTGAAAGTAAGTGTGTATGTGTGTGTGTGTGTGCGCATGTCCTGAGTCAGCCTGAGTCCTGAGCCTTTTGTCTTTGCTCCTGAGTAAGCCACTGGGGGGAGGTAAATATATAATTGGAGGAAGAAATGTGTCAGGAAATAACTTATTTACTTGTGGAAAGTCATTGAAAACCCTTGGTTTTGCGTATGAGCACAGCACCCTGTAGGCAGGTGAGGAGTCTTAGAACACGGCGGGGAGCGAACCAGACACGTACTAAAGAAACCTCCATGTTTGATATAAACCCAATGCACAGGTCCACACAGACAGGGCATGGAGGTGTGCTCCACAGGGGCACCACACGGACCTCTGTGATGGCAAGCCCGGATGCATGTACAACTAAACATCCTCACAGATACGCTTTAATGTAGGTGGAGACCTGGTGTTATGGGTTAGACTATGTCCCCCCACAAAATATATGCTCAAGTCTCATCTGCCATCTACATTATTTGGAAATAGGGTCTTTGCAGATGTAAACTGGTTAGGATAATAATAAATAAATAAATAAATAAAGGTAATGGCAACAATGAAAAAAAAAGTAAGTCATCCTGGGATAGGGTGGGAGAGCCCTAATTCAATGTGACTGGTGTCCTCGAAAGAAGAGGGGAATTTGGACACAGAGACACAGCTGAACTTACTGAGCAGAGCCTCCCAGATGCTGCAAACTCAAGGAGGCCTCTGTGCTCAGATCTTTATTCTCTCTCTCTCTCTCTCTCTGTCTCTGGTACAGCGTTTATGCTTTTTGGCAGTTCTTTCCTCTTCATTCCCCCATCTCTCCAATTACACATTCATATACACATAAACACTCCGATACCCTCAAACTACCAGAAGCCACGTCAGAGACTTGAGAACTTTGGACCAGGAACTGATGGAGACAAAGATGACCTAGGAAGATGGCTACATTGGGAATGGAGGCAGAGATTGGAGTTATGTGGCCACAAGGGAAGGAACTCCTGGGGCTCCCAGAAGCTGGAAGAAACAAGGATCCTTCCCCTATAGGCTTTGGAGGGAGCATGGCTCTGCAACACCTTGGTTTTGGACTTCTAGCAGAAGTGTAAGAGAATAAATTTCTGTGATCTCATATTCAGTTCATGGTGCTATATGATGGTAGCCCTAGAAACTAAGATACGCAGGTATGTTGGATGTATGGGTCAGGCCCACACCCAGGGTGCATAGGGCCTTTGGTTAAAAAAAACCTCTCATTTCTGTGGGGAATCCATTGCCAGTGGTCTGGATGACATGGCCACTGCCTCTCTTCAGGGATGTGCACAAGACCCTGGCCTGGCCAATCAGAATACCTCATGCCCAGGACCACAGTAATTGGGTCAGGGGTTGTCAAGATTTATATAAATGATTTACATAAAATGTTTAAATGTTTTGTTAAAATATTTAAAATAAAAAATGTTTCTAAGATTACAGTTGCCAATTGTTTTTTGTGAGTATATACAAATACAACTGATTTTTACATATTGGTTTTGTATCCTGTATACTTGCTAAATTCATGCGTTAGTTATATTTTTCTAGATTTCTTAGAATTTTCTATGTACACAAATCACAACATCTGTGAATATACACGACATTACTTCTTCGTTTCCAAAACTTATGCTTTTCACTTCTTGTTCTTGCCTTGTTGCACTGGGTAGAACCTCAGTTGTATATTAAATATATTTTTTAAAAAGGTAGACATTTGAGCCTTGTTTCCAATCTTGGGAAGACACTATTCAGTCTTTTGCCCTTGTCTGCTTCTAAGCTGCCAAAGCCTGTGCTGTTGTGGGGAAATGTCACTCTGTGGGCCAGCCATGGTGTGAGTGTGCAGATGGGACAGCAGCAGCAGGTGCATTCTCCTGGGAGGCCAGGCCTGGTGGCAGGCATCTGTAATCCCTGCTATTTGGGAGGCTGAAGCTGGAGGGTGGCTTGAGCCTGGGAGTTCGAGTCCAGCCTGAGCCACACAGCGAGACACTGTCTCTTAAAACAAAAAATAAAAAACAAAAGCAACAACCAATACGCCTGCCTGCCAAATTTTCCTGGGGAAGGCAAGACACACAATTAAGAAAGTAAACATTTTGTCATCCTTGTCTGTATCTTAGTAGCCATAGTTGTGGATTCCTTCAGTTCTCTCTTGGTAGAAGGTGGGGCCTGAATAAATGATGACATAAAGCCAGCTGAACTTACTGAGCAGAGCCTCCCAGATGCTGCAAACTCAAGGAGGCCTCTGTGCTCAGATCTTTATTATCTCTCTCTCTCTCTGTCTCTGGCACAGCGTTTATGCTTTTTGGCAGTTCTTTCCTCTTCAATCCCCCATCTCTTCAATTACACATTCATGTACACATAAACACTCCGATACCCTCAAACTACCAGAAGCCACATCAGAGACTTGAGAGCTTTGGACCAGGAACTGATGGAGACAAAGACGACCTAGGAATGGTTGCTTGCCCTACCCTCAGGAGTTTACAATTACTGATAGAGACAGAAGTCTTTGCAGGAGGTGGGGGGCGGGGGATAGGAGAAACTTTACAAACACACCTGTCAGCATACACAGGGATAATAATAGGAAAGGGGGTTTTCATACAAGGGAAGCATTTGGAAACTGGGAGGGTCCTACAAAGCTGTATAATCCAGCGTCTGTTGAGATGCAGGAGACCACCCCAGCTCCCAGGCCTGCCTTGATAAACACCTTGAATTTGCAAGATGAAGTTTGAGGATGGGGAGGAGATGCTAATTATAGCCTATACTAATGAAGCTATAAAGTAAATAGTTGTAGCCTCATATTACCAAGCACGAAGGGAATATTTTGGGTAATCTAAGTGGAAAGTCCAGAGCGTAGGTCTGGCTTTAGGCATGGTGGAGTAGTAGCCTAAGGCTCACATCCTACCAGTTAGCAACCAACCCCAGGAAGAGTAAAGCTCCTTCCCCACTAGCTTTGGCAGAAAAGTCCTATAGGAAGATCTGCTTAGCTGGGTTTGGGTCACATGACCACCCCAACCCAATCACTGTGACCAAGGGCATGAGATATTCTGATTGGCCAGGCCAGGGTCTTGTGCACATCCCTGAAGAGGGGCAGTGGCCATGCCATCCAGACCACTGGCAATGGATTCCCCACAGAAATCTTTTACTGGAAGAAGTAGGGAGCTCAGTTCCGGACAGGCAGCACAATTGCAGCCTATGACACCCTCTAAGCCTTAACTCCATGTATGACTGTATGAAGCAAATGACTTATCCTCATGATGCATGTTTCTTCATCTGAAAGAGCGGTCATAGTTTTGATTTATGTTATATTTACACAATGCGTAGCATGAAGCCGATGGTCAAGAATGCACTCTGAGATGTTAGGGGGTATTCTATTCAACTGGAGCCCGTGGCACAGACATTTTCTTTGTAGCAAGCCACAGAGTAAGTGGTTTCATTCCCTGAGCCTCAATACCCGGCGGCCAACTAGGGTAACAGATTACTGTCCTTGGAAAGGCACAGAGCTCATCAGAAAGTGCAGGCAAGCCGGGCACAGTGGCTCATGCCTGTAATCCCAGCACTTTGGGAGGCCATGGCGGGCAGATCACAAGGTCAAGAGGTTGAGACCATCCTGGCCAACATGGTGAAACCCCGTCTCTACTAAAAATACAAAAATTAGCTGGGTGTGGTGGCAGGCACCTGTAGTCCCAGCTACTTGGGAGGTTGAGGCAGGAGAATCGCTTGAACCTGGGAGGCGGAGGTTGCAGGGAGCTGAGATTGCGCCACTGCATTCCAGCCTGAGCCATGATCACATGCTTGTAGCTCAGAGCATGGTCCCTGAGGACACAAAGACAGGTGTCAAGTGGGTGGGTCTTGGGACACGCACTATGAGGCCCTCTTTTCTCCAGCTATCCCTGTCCCAACTCAAGCACAAATAAGATTACAGAAAGCCACAGAAGGCAGTATTCAGGAATTTAAAAGATAAACATGCACGGGGTAATTGAATAGCATTCTGCTGAAAAATGAGCTCTCAGAGCTCATAATCGAGGCTATGCTTTAGTGGAGGGGCTCTCCCCGTCTCCCTTTGCAAACCCAGGAGGCCAGCAGCTTTAACCCTTTGGGAGGGCTGTACTAGGGAAGGGCAGGCTTTGGCTTTGTGAAGACTGAGGAGTCGTGGGAAAAGTCCGATGATGGAATGAGGCGTCGGTGTTAGAGGGAGCCCCTTGTTTAAGCTGAGGGTGGAGAAGTGGGGTAGGCCCTGTGATTGCCAAGGGCCCATCAGCTCTGAGATTCCGATTCTACCATTATGATTTTTCAGATTCAACCATCAGAGATCTGCTGAGAGTGTACCATCTGTCTCGTCAGCACTGGGCTCTGCACTGTGGAATAAACATACAAAGAGTGAGAATACAGCAAATAGTTTATCTAGCATTCAGTGTGTGCCAAGCACTATTTTAAATGCTTTACATATAAGAACTAATTTGATCCTCACAGCAGCCACAGGAGGTAAGTTCTATTATTGTCCTAATTTGACCGTCAAAGAGTTTAAAGCAGAGTTTAAGTAACTTACTCAAGTTCATATGCTAGTAAGGAGAGAAGCAGGATTTAGACCCAGGGACAGGAGAAAGAATATGATATGCATATTTAAGTATAAAACTATGATAACACAATCCCTGCTCACTTGAATTCACCATCTTGTGGGGAGCAAGGTGTCTGAAGGTTTGAAAACAAAGGGACATTATATGAGACCCAGAGTGGAAGGGCTGTCAGGGCCCTTTTTGTCAATCCCCTGCCTCTAAGGCCCAGCCTTTCTTAGCCACCCTTGGTAATAGCTGAGGACGGATGTTGCCCTTGGAACCATTACTCACGAACGTGCCGCACACCCCTACTCCCCCAAACCCACCTCCCTCTCCCCTTTTCTCCCTTTCTCTGGTTATTGTAATTATTTGGGAATTTACAGAATAATCTGTCACCAAGTCCTCCAGAACAAATTGAATGTCAGGTTTATAAAACAACCTAATAAAGCAGATGGCATCACCCGCTGGTAAATCTCTTCCCCGTTTCCTGCCCCACCCCCTCCCCACTTCAGTGTCTCAGAAGGCTGACAGATTATCCATTTACAGCCAGATTAATCCTGAACAGTATAAACATGGGGAGAAAATTACACTTTCTTGTCTCCATAATTGATAAGAAGGATGCATTAATCTATAAAGCCCGGAGGAAAGGCCCATCTGTTTGCCCAGACAATCGTGGGGATGTCTGGGAAAGAAGGAGACCCGTCCATCTCTCTGTCTGTCTGTCTGTCTGCCTTTTTGTCAGAAACCACTTTTTCAGAAGCTGCCCTCCCCTTCCCTGGCCCCAGAAACTGGGCACCTGTAACCTTAGACAGTCCCCTGGCCCTGCGTGGGAGCTAGCAAGGTTCAAGGACCCACATCTCAGGATTCCAGGCCAGGGACAGAGACTCTGCCCCTCTCCAGCTTTCATCTTCTTTCCAGAAGTTATGTCCATTGCAGAGACGTCCACAAGCCCAGCTCTGTGGTGTTTCTAAGCTTGCCTTTGGTTTCCTCGGACCAGCCCTTGAGGAGATTCCAAGCAAAATTTGTTCAGTAAGATTCTCATTCAATTCCCTGCCTGCTCTCTCCTATTGCTTTATAACTTTTTGCAGATTTACACACTTCCTTCCCTGTTCCCCCCCTCTTCCAGCACCTTCTCTGTTAGTGGCAGCTGCGAGGCATTAATTTTCTCCTTGAGGCCTGTCAGAGCTGTCAGGAAATGTCCCAAGGGCCGATTTCTGCCAGTGGAGGGATGCGGTGGAGCCAGGGTTTCTGGTAGACTCTGCTCAAGAATTGACCGTCCCCTCCCAGCTCAGAGGTGATACTGAAAGGGACACATGAACATTGCCCCACTCCCTCTCTGTTTGGAGGATTTCCTAAGGCTCGTCCAGTCACTGTGCTTGGGATGGCTTGAGGAGGAGATGAAGGGAGCATGGCAGGTGGGTGGATTTATCTAGAGTGGGAGAGAGAGCCAGGGGAAGTCCTGAAAGGTCCCACCTGGCCAGAAGAACCTCATTCACCAGAAGGATCTCAATGAGATAAATAGAAAATTAAAATGAAGATGGGGGAGGAAGACAGGCAGAGCAGACCTCCGGAAAATGCCGAGGGGCCAGAAAAAAGGGATGTTGAGAGATGGAATAAAAGAAATACAGAAGTCTATGGCAAGAGCTCGCAGTTCCTGTCTCCAGCATGGATGGGCATGTTTTGGGGTTTGGGGATCTCTCCTCCCTTAGTCTCTACTGTGTTATTTCCTCCGGAGGAGAGTGGGGGTGCTGCCTCCAAAGTGAGGCACATTCCTGACGCACTCCCTATTTTGTGTGGAGGTGCACTGAGTGCCCAGGGTCCGAGTAAATAGCAGGAATCTCACAGGTGGGTTGTGTTTTACCAAACGCTTCACACCCACCCCCCAGACTGCAGACTACCTTTGGTTAGGCTTTTCCAAAGAGGTGGACTGTGGGAGGAAATGCTGTGGACTGAAGTGTGGGCTCCCAGGGCCACTTGTCTCTGCGGGAATTGGTGGACACAGGAGGACTTCCGACAAATGTTCCAGTCTTTGTCTTGCAACTCCCAGCTCTTTGTACCAATGGTGCACGCTACTCCCGGCTGAAGTTTGAGGATGACGCTAACCAGGTTGTCCAGACTGGACTGTAGCTCTTAGAGCACTGATGGTGCTTGGGCTGTTCTTTGGGTTCCAGAGTTGAACAAAGTTAAACAGTGCTTCTTCCCCTGACTTACTTTTTGGTATTCTTTGCTTTCCATCTCTTCTCTACTTTGGCTAATTTTTCTCCACTTCTTTCTGGTTTTTTTTCCCTCTTGCTCTCTACATTCTACAACTTTGATTGTGGGTTTGACACAATCTCAACGAAATTGTAAATACTAACTCATTTTGGTTTCATGCTTTTCTTTTTAAAATAAATGATTAAGTTCTACATATGTATATATTTTAAATTGACAATTGTAATTTTAAAGGAGAAAAAGATTAGTGACTCTGATTCCAGGGTTCTATAAACTTGGGATGTAATATTCCATTTTCATTTACTAATTTTAATAAAAATTGTTACAACATGAATTGTAAAGTAATAATATGTAAATTATCTAGAGAAACCAACAAAGCACTCAATTTTAGCCCCTTAAATGTAGTAATTAATTCTGGATGATCATCTAAGGTTTGGAGGGTGAATTTTAATAAGTGTACGTTTGGGTAATAAAATGAAATTTTTTACTATTATTTGAGAGTCTCAAACTGCTTCAATCAATTAACTTGTTCTGTCTAAAGAGGCAGCTTTTGTGCTGTTTTAACAGTGAAAGCTGAGTTTCTTGGTTCTATCACTTCATTTTCATAGAGCCACAACCAGCATTAGCCTCCCACATGCTGTCCAAAGAGCAGGTGGCTGGGTTTTTTTTGTTTGTTTATTTAAATTGAAAAGCCTTGTGTTAGACATCCTCAAAAGATACAAGGAAAGTGAGAAATGCTACTTTTGTCCTTAAAAAGACAAGGCAGAGTTAGAAAATGTGCCTGTCCCAAAGATGTCATTAAGAACGTTACAAAACAAAACCGGCTGTTAAAAAAAAAAAAAGTGACGTGACGTGCGAGAGAATTGGAGAATGGGGAACTGGGTTTTGTATTTGTCATACCTCACAGTTTTTCTCACATTGTCCCCTGTGCCTAGACTGCCTGTCCCATACTCTATGTCTCATACATTCCTGGCATCCCTTCCCCTTCCCCTTCCCCTCCTTGGTAGAAGTGACTGCTCCTCCTTTGGGTGGTCACTGTGTCTGCTCCATGCTTCTATTAACATCTTCTTGCATTTTAATATTATTCCATGTTTGTAAATTTAAGATTCAAGAAGCTCAGTAAACCACAAACAGGATAAACTCAAGGAAAACTTCACCTAATCTCAGAGTCAAAATGGTGAAAATCAAAGCAAAGAAAGACTCTTTAAAGCTGCTAGAGGAAAAGCTACACATTACATATACACAAGTTCTGAGGGCTGCAGGTTTCTTCTTGTCCCATGAAGGTCAGAAGATGGGATCAACATCTCTAAACTACTAAAAGAAGGAACTGTCAACTCAGGATTCTACATCCAGCAGAAATATCCTGCAGGTGTGAAGTCAAAATAGAGCTACTCTCAGATGCAGCAAAAGTGAGATAATTTATTACCAGAATACATTTTCTGTAATAAATGATAAAGGAAATTCATCAGAGGCTAAAAGATAATGATAACAAAAGAAAGTTGGATTTTAGGGAATGAAGAAAGAGTAACAGAAGTGGTAAATATCTGGGTAAATATAAGAGACTTTTTAAAAAAGTTTTAAAAAACACCTAGGACCATTGGAAGCAAAACTTATAACATAAGCTGGTGGAGTTTTTAATGTGTGAGGATACAGTCAAATGACAATTATAACATAGAAGTCATTTGAAGGGAATATTAAAGGAATTTTATGTGGTTGCAAGGCTTCTATATTTTACTTGAATGTGAAAATATATATATATAGTAATCTCTAAAGCAACCACTAAAAAATAATACAAACAGACTTAGCCACAATGCTAATGATAAATTTAAAAAGACTACTAAAAATTATCTAAGTAACCCAAAAGAAGGCTGAAAAAGGGGCATATAGGAAAGAAACTAGAGGGAGGCTGGGCACAGTTGTTCATGCCTATAATCTGAGGACTTTGGTAGGCCAAGGCAGGAGGATCGCTTGAGCCCAGGAGTTTGAGACCAGCTTGGCCAACATAGCAAGACTCCATCTCTACAAAAAATTAAGAAAAAAAATTAGCCAGGCATGATGGCATGTGCTTGTAGTCCCAGCTACTCAGGAGGCTGAGGGGGGATCACTTGAGCTCAGGAGTTTGAGGCTATAGTGAGCTATGATGGTGACACTGCACTTCAGTCCAGATGACAGAGCAAGACACTGTCTCAAAAACAGAAAAACAAATAAAAAAAGAAGAGACAAATGGAAATCAAAGAGTAAAGTGGTAGAACTAAATCCAACAATATGAATAAGTACATTAAATGCTGATGATCTAAACCCTTCAATTAAAAGTCCAGGATTGACAGAGTGAATAAAAAGGCAAGTTGTTATTATATGCTGCCGTCAAATGACACATTTCAAATGCAAAGGCACAGATAGGTTTAAAGTAAATATACACCATGCAAATAATAAGCATAAGAAGCCTAGAATGGCTATTTTTAAATCAGCTAAAATAGATTTCAAGACAAAGAGTATCACTAGAGATAAAGAGGGACATTTCATAATGATAAAAGGGACAGTTCATCCAGAAGACATAGCAATTATAAATGTATATGAACCTAGTAACAGAGCCATTCCAATCCTGGAAATAAAAACAATAAAAAGGAATGAACCTTGATACATAACCGAGATGAATCTGAAATCATTATATTTAGTAAAAAAAAAAAAAAGCCAGGCAAAAAATAGCACATACCATATAATTTCATTTATATAAAATTCTGGAAAATACACACTAATTTATAGTGACAGAAAGTAGACTAGTGGTTGCTTACAAATGGAGGTAGAGGCAGGCATGGATGTTGAAGAACACAAATAAGTTTTTGGAAGTGAATGGAAATGTTTGTTGTCTTTATCATGGCAATTTTTTTGAATGTAAAATGGTCAAAACTCAACAAACTACATTTAAATATGGAGTTTAGTGTACTTCAGTTATAACTCAGTAAGATTGGAAAAAAATAAATGCCTAAAAAAAGTAACGAGTACTTACTAAACACTTCTAACTTCAATCTAATACTACAGGAGTTTTCCTCTTCTTTTTCCTTTCCTTATTTGTATCTCGTTCTTCCACAATGATTCTCTCCAAAAGATTCTTAGCCTCCCTGGTTCTCAACAACATCAGCATATATAGTCATTTGACAAAATAGTTTGGGAATTGTTATTGTATATCATTACCAAAACAAAACAAAGTTCAAACTTTCTTTGCAGTTCTTATTTTATTTAGAACATGTCCCCCTGAGAATGTACAGTTCAAATACTATGTTCTCAAGAGTTACTTGGATTGGGGGGAGGAATAGCATTAGGAGATATACCTAATGTAAATGACAAGTTAATGGGTGCAGCACACCAACATGGCACATGTATACATATGTAACAAACATGCATGTTGTGCACATGTACCCTAGAACTTAAAGTATAATAAAAAAATATATAAATAAGGTACATTATATGCAAAGTTAAAAAAAAGAGTTACTTGGATTGATGTTTCCCTTCTGTATAGACACCTTGTCAACTACCAAAGGTATATAGATAAATTCATTTGTTTCTGTTTATACAATTTTCCTCATCAAACATGAGGAAAACATTTGATGATTTAATTTTATTTTCACGTATAGTAAAATATTTGGTGGGTCAAAAAGTAAAACTAAACAAAAGGTACATTTAAAGAACTGTTCCCCTTTCTTAGCATTTTCTTCTTGTTTCAACTCACTCCCTGCCAGAAACCAATTTCCCTGGCTTCTGATTTATCCTTCCTATGTTTCTTTTGCAAAAATGGGAATATATTTTTATTTTACTTTCTTTCATACAAAAATATAACATACTATCTATGATTTTTACATTAAAATATCCTGGCAATCACTTCACATCAATTTACAGAGCTATTTCTCATTTTTATAACTGTGTATTATGCCTTTGAATGGATATACAATGACTTATTCTACCAATCTATCATTCATATATGCATAACAGATTCTTCCCAATATTTTGTCCTTATAAATAATACTATAAGTTGAGAATCTTAGTTAAAACATCTGAAATTCAAAATGCTCCAAAATCCAAAACTTTTTGAGTGCCGACATGATGCCACGAGTGGAAAATCTCACACCAGACTTTATTTCATGGGTCACAGTCAAAATGCAGTTAAAACCTTGTTTCATGCATAAAATTATTAAAAATATTGTATAAAGTTAACTTCAGGCTACATGTATAGGGTATATATAAAACATAAATGAATATTATATTTAGACTTGGGTCTGACGCCCAAGATAGTTCATTATTTATGTGCAAATATTACAAAATCCAAAAAATATCTGAAATTGGAAACACTTCTGTTCCCAAGCATTTCAGCTAAGGGATACTCAACATGTATCATGAATGATCTTGTACATATTTTGTTTCACATTTTAGGATATGGATCTTCAAAGTAAATTAATATTATTTATTGGATGAAAGGTTAAATCCATACATAGTTGTGTTAGATACTGCCAGATATTAGATATTATATTAAATATTGCTAAATCCCTTCTGTAGAGTTCTACTATTTTGCATTCCCACCAGCATTGAAATTGAGTGCCAATTTTTCCATATCCTGTCAACAGAATGCTTTGTGAAGCTTTTGAAATTTTGCCAATCTTGTAATTGCAAGATGGTATCTATGTGATTTTAATTAGCATTTCTCTTATTCTGATGCTCTTTTTATATATTTGTGGATGATTTGTATATCTTTCTTTGTTTCCTTGATTTTTATGAGTTGTTTGTGTAACAGGCATGTTAAACCTTTATCTGTGATATGCATTGCCAATTGCTAATATTTTCCCATTATATAATGTGTCTTTTGACTGTGTTTTTGGTGATTTCAGCCATGTAAAAGTTTTTTTTAATGTAATTGTATTAATCAATATTGTCTTTTATTGATTCTGAATTGGGAGTCATAATAAGACTTTTTAATAAGCCAGATTATAAGATAACTCACCTGTGTCCTAGTCCATGTTACTATAAAGGAATACCAAGGCTGGGTAATTTCTGGGTAATTTATAAAGAAAAGAGGTTTATTTCACTCACGATTCTGCAGGCTTTTTAGGAGAAGCATGGTGCCAGCATCTACTTCTGGTGAGAGCTTCAAGCTGTGTCCACTCACGGCAGAAGGCAGGGGCGAGCCAGCTTGTGCAGAAATCACATGATGAGAGTGGAGGCAAGAGAGAGAAGAATCAAGAGAGGAAGAAGTTGCCAGGCGCTTGTTAACAACCAGGTGTCTCAGGAACTAATAGAGTGATAATTCACTCATTACGGGGAGGAGGCCTCAAGCCATTTATAAGAGATCCGCCCCCATGGCTCAAAACACCTTCCAGTAGGCACCCTCTCCAACATCGAGGATCAGATTTTAACATGAGATTTGGAGGGGTCAAATATCCAAACCATAGCACCCTGTTTTCCTTTAATCCTGTGTGATTTCATGTGTGCATCACACATCTGATCTATTTGCAGTTTATTCTTGGATAGGGTGTGAGGTATGGTTCCAATTTTATCCTTTTCCAAATAGTTATCCAATTGCCTTAGCATTATTTATTTTAAAGTTCGTCTTTTCTCCGGTGATTTGATATGATACCTTTTTCATATAATACGTTTCTTATGGACTTCATCTATTTCTTTATCTCCTGCTTTATTAGTCTGCCTATTAGTGCAGCAGTACCATACTGTTTTAATTTTGGAAAGAGCCTCTGTGTTTTAATTGATGCACTAAATCCCTGTATGGGTATTGTAATTCTATTAATTGAGGAGTTATTTCTGCTATGTTATTTTATATTTTATTTTATTCTACATTTATTTTTTATTTGTTTTCTTTATGGTTTCTATTGGATAGATCAAATTTTCTTATGCTTATTTAAAGGTTTTATCTTCTACTTTTTTATTATGGTGGCTGCCTTTAATCCAAAACCTATAATTATATTTATTTGTCTTGATAATGTCTACAATTTTAGTTTTGAGGGGTTAGAACAGCTTGGGGAGCAAACCAGACAAGTACTAAAGAAACCTCCATGTTTGATATAAACCCAATGCACAGGTCCACACAGACAGGGCATGGAGGTGTGCTCCACAGGGGCACCGCACAGACCTGTGTAAGGGCAAGCCCAGATGCATATACAACTAAACATCCTCACAGATATACTTTAGTGTAGGTGGAGACCTGGTTTATGGGTTTTTCTGTTTCTTTTTTTTCTTTTTGTTATTTGGATATGCTTTTTTCTTACATTTTCTTTGATCCTTGCTTTTTTTTTTTTTTACACAATAATTTGTACCAAGTAATTTGACCATTCTTCCATCATATTTCTCTCTCAGCACTTTCCTGAATTTATTTCTCTTTTTATCGGGTACTCTTCCAAGAGTGTTTTCAAATTGGGATTTTGTGTGGCAAACTTTCTGAGGCCTCATATTCCTGGAAATATGTTCATGGCGTTCTTGCATGTAAGTGACAATTTGGCTGGATATGAAATTCTAGGTTCAATATTCTTTTTCCTTTAATACTTCAAATGTATTTTTCTCCATGTTTTCCTATGCCCAATGTACTCTTCAGAAATCTAATAAATTGTGATTCTTTACTTTTTTAGGTGACTGTTTTATCTTTCTGGCAACTTTTAGAATTTTCTTCTGATTTTTTTCTTTTTCAAGACAGAGTCTTGCTCTGTTGCCCAGGCTGCAGTGCAATGGCTTGATCTTGGCTCCCTGCAACCTCTGCCTCCAAGGTTCAAGTGATTCTCATGACTCCACCTCCCAAGCAGCTGGGATTACAGGCATGTGCCACCACACTCAGCTAATTTTTGTACTTTTAGTGGAGACGGGGTTTCGCTATGTTGGCCAGGCTGGTCTCGAACTCCTGTCCTCAAGTTATCTGTCTGCCTCGGCCTCCCAGAGTTTTGGGATTACAGGCGTGAGCCACTGCTCCTGGCCTTCTTCTGTATGTTTAATATTCTTAGTTTCACTGAAGTATTCTAGGTGTGGGTTTTTCTTTATTCTTGTTGGCACTGTGCAAGTCCTTTCCATCTGAAGTCTTTTGTCTTTTATTCTTATTTCTTCAAATGTTTCCTCCCCTTCATGTTTTTCCTCACCTCCTGGGAATCTCATTGTTTGGATATTAGCACCTCAGTTTACTTATAACCATATCGTAAGTAAATGTAAGTCACAACATTCTTAGCCTTTCTTTCATATTTTCTATCTTTTCATCTGCTGCTGCTGCCCTGCGGGAGAACATCTTGACATGATCTTTCAGCTTAGAAATTCTGCTTTCAGGGATGTCCATCCAGTTATTTATCCCTTCTGTTTGTTTCAAATCATTCATATACAATATTTCTATTTGTTTCCTTTTTATAATTTATTCTACCTGTTCCATATTTTAGTATCTTCTCTTTTGTTGAGAATATTTATTATGCTTGTTTAAAATCTTGGTGTATCTGTCTCAATTATCCTGGTTCACAGGATGCTTATTGTTCAGTTTGTTGCCTTTCTTTTAAAGTGGTTTTATTCCTTGAGGTCAAATTAATTTGGCCCGTAAACTTATGTTCCCTTGGGGCTGTCAGTTATTCTGCGCAGTAATGTGTAGTGAAGGAGCATCTGAAATCTTAGTCTATTACTTCCTGCTGAATTTAAATAAGAGGGGAGGGAATGAGCTCCAAGCCAGAGAGCCCCTGGTTCCACAGAAACCCTCTTGATATGTTCCAGCAACCTGCTATCCCCCTTCCCAATTTAGGATCCCTTTTAGATGCTACTTTCTTACTGTGCAACCCCTCTGTCCAGTATTTTCCTTTCAAAGAAGCAGACTTGGGAGGTGGCCATCCCTTTAGTAGATCCAGCAGGCTTCAGGGTTAAAGGGGCAGCAGGGGATGTAGGATGGATGAACGAATACCCAAGGGCAGACAGAAGTCCATTTCTGGTCCCATTAGCTCTTATCCTAATAGGGTTTTTGGTTTTCTCTGATTATATTCTTGGAATCTCTGAGGACTTGGTTATGATGCTGCTTGTTCTAGATAGACAATGGTCACCTTGTGTGTGTGTGTGTGTGTGTGCATGTGTGTGCAGAGGGGGTACAAGACCACAACTTTAGAGCAACTAATATCCCACTGGGGCTTCTCCCTTTTCTATTCCCATTCATCCACCCACCTGTCTCCTTCACACACACTGGATCTCTGTCTTCAGAAGCCTTTGGTCTTCCTGGAATTTCTCACTGTTTTATCTTTGGATCATCAGATCCATGGTATATTTTCTCTACTGTGGTTTCCCCAAGATTAATTTTGGAGGTGGGAGCCAGTAGCCTATGCTCATTGGCCATCTTGTCAGAAAACAATGACTCATTCTTTTGGGGGGTAAATGCTCAGTCTTCGAAATGTCTTCTCCCTCTCCCTGGTCCTCTTCATTGTGATAGTGAGTTTACAAGACCTTGTGCAGCTGTGGAGAGAAGGATATCTTGAATTTACATCATTTCAAATTGCCCAGCTTTCTCCTGCAGAATGGCTGATCTGGGCTTGTGCTCAGCCTCATGACCCCTGGAGGTTTGGCTGTTTGGGGGATTATGCTGGCACCACTGTCAGAGTTTATGGTCTGGTCTGTGACTCTAGATGGGAAGCAGCTAGAGCCCTTTCATCAGACATCAAGCTTCAGCTGGTCCATGGCCCACCAGGCACCAGGGCATGGGGTGGTCCTATACCGCCCCTGCAGGCCATCAATAGATGTAGCAGGGAAACAAGAGCACAGCCTCATGCTTGCCCAATGGTTGCTTGTATGCTTTGTGCCATGTCGGATGTGCCTGTGTGCTGGACTTCTGTTAGGCTGAAGCTTCCAGCCTCCCCTAACCTACACCTGACAGTGTAGTGCCATCCTTCTAATATTCTTGATTGCCCCACATTTATATAGATGCTTCCACAGTGTTTCCCTTAACTAAAACCTGTAGAGTTCTGTACAAACTTCTGTTAGGACCTCTCTCCCTTTGCATCATAAGTATTTATGTTTCTGTCTCCCCAGCTAGAGAGTGAGCTCCCTTAGGGTGGAAACTGTGTAATATTTTTCCTTGCACTTCTCAGCATCTGGCCTAGGGCTTGGCATAAAATAAGCACCAGGTAAATGTGTGTTGAACCAAACTGAATAATACAAACTAAAAACAGATAAGTGCTTTAAAAGAAGTGTTTGGGGGAGAAAGGCTTTATTTATGGTTTGGGGATATGGAATGGTTTCTTAAGAAGGTAATAGTGGAGGGTTTAGACTGATGGAAAGAGAACATTCAGGGTGAGGGGAACACTGTGAGCAAAGACACAAAGATGGGAAAGCGCAGGATGTTCATTTGTTCCCTTTCAGGGCAGGAATTATTCCTCGGGCATCTTTGCAAACTCTCTGAATAGTTCCTTGAACGTAAGTGGTGCTAAGAATAAACTGCGCCGAGTGGAATAAAATCCCCATCTTCTCCTGGATCCTTCAGAAGTGGGGGTGCCCAGTGGTCATAGAAGACATTAAATCAGAAAGAAACAGGTTTTTCTTTGGTACAGACACATCCAAGATTATAATATTACACACCCTATATAGTCAAGGTTGCTGCAGGAAAGAAATGACATACTCAGACAAGTCCATTGAGGATAATTTAAGGGAGTGCTATTTACAAAGGTGTAGCTATTAAAGGAAACCAACAAGTGGGGTAAGGCACCTTGGCGAGAGCAAAGTTCCATCCCTGGGCATGCTGGGACCAGGGAAGGAGGAGTTACTCTGCATGAGACCGGGGCTGTCCAACCCTTAGATGCATTGCCAAATTGTGTGTGCATGTGTGTGTGCACGCGTGTGTGCATGTGTGTGTGCACGCATGTGTACACATGCATGCATGCAGCAGGGTGATCAGCCCTCTAATCTTCTTCCTCTGGAGTCTCCTGGAAGACCCAGTTGGAAGCCTCCAGGAGCACAGAGCAGGGTGGGGAAGGGAGGAGAGGAGATTGGCAGATGCAGAATATCTAGTACACACCCAAAGTCTCATTTAAATCTCACAACAGCCCAACGAGGATGACTTTAGTATTAACAACCATGTATTATTGGTGAGGAAGATAAGCCCTAAAAGGTTGATTTGCCCAGGATGAAAATGCTGCCACTAGGAAGACATTGATTTTCACTCCATATAGGATCAATTGTTCGGTGTGTATGTGCATGTGTGTCTGTGTGGGCAGGGGCAGGTGGTAAGGACAGTGGGACACACAGCAGACTGAAGCTCTCATGGGCCACCCCAAAATGGAATCCCTGGAGGGGGCTGGAGTAGTCTGGGCCTGGCATTGTGGTTCAGAAACTTAACCCTGGGACTTGGACACAGGAGAAACATTAGGGCTCCAGCCCCAAAAAAGGAGATAGTGGTGAGGAACAGTGAGCTAGAGCAGGGACTCTCAAACTTTTGGTCTCAAGATCCCTTTACAGTCTTAAAAATTATGAAGGACCCCAAAGAGCTTTCGTTAATTGGGTTGAATTTCAAACACAGTATTTTCTGTATTAGACATTAAGACAACAAAATTTTAAATACTTATTTTCAATTAATTTAAAAATAACATTCTGGCTAATACGGTGAAACCCCATCTCTACTAAAAAATACAAAAAAATACAAAAAAAAAATTAGTGGAGCATAGTGGCCAGCGTCTGTAGTCCCAGCTACTCAGGAGGCTGAGGCAGGAGAACGGCGTGAACCTGGGAGGCGGAGCTTGCTGTGAGCCGAGATCGCACCACTGTACTCCAGCCTGGGCGACAGAGAGAGACTCCATCTCAAAAAAATAAATAAATAAATAAAATAAAATAAATAAATAAACAAACAGGCCAAGGCAGGAGGATCACTTGAGGCCAGGAGTTAGAGACCAGCCTGGGCAACATAGTGAGACCGTGTCTCCACAAAAAATGGAAAAAACTAGCCATGGCGGAGCATGCTTGTAATCCCAGGTACTCGGGAGGCTGAGGCAGGAGAATCGCTTGGGCCCAAGAGTTTGAGGTTGCAGTGAGCCATGATCTTGCCAGTGCACTTCAACTTGGGTGATAGAGCAAGACCCTATCACTAAAAAAATAAAAAGTAAAATTGCTGGGCACGGTGGCTCACGCCTGTAATCCCAGCACTTTGGGAGGCTGAGGTGGGAGAATCATGTGAGCCCAGGATTTCGAGACAAGCCTGGGCAACATGGTAAGACTTCATCTCTACAAAACATACAAAAATTAGCTGGTAGCATGCACTGTAGTTTCAGCTACTCAGGAGGTTGAGGTGGAAGAATTGCTTGAACCCAGGAGGCTGAGACTGCAGTGGGTTGTGATTGCACCATTGCACTCCAGCCTGGGTGACACAGTGAGATCCTGTCTCAAAAATAAAAGAAAATAGTAAACATATTAGATACTAATATAAATAACATATTTTTATGAAAAGTAACATTTTCCAAAACAAAAGAACATCAGTGAGATGAGTGGCATTGTTATACATCTTTACAAATCTCTCTAATGTCTGGCAGAATTTTCCCACCACCTGCTTTTGCAATCAATCTGTTGGGATATGTTGTTTTGGTTGAAATATGGGAAGAAAATCTGGCCTCATCCAGATATGTAGTTGCAAAAGGTAGGATTTTTTAATAGTTGTTTCAGATAATTGTGGCTATTATCTTTGATACTACACTTAAACTCAATAAATGGTAGTTTCTTAAAGATTATTTACAATGTGGAATTTGAAACCATATCGACGAACATTTTACACTTGATTTTATGTACTGTATGAAATGCATGAAAATACACTGGTGGTTTTACAGCTTCCAATGATTCCTTTATCCATGTGTAAATCATGCATTGGACATTTGGAAAGTATTATTTCACTGAGTTATGAAGATCTTCCAAATGTTGACACATTTCATTATACAAAATTTTTTTTAAAAAGCCAAGACAGATTTGTTACTATTACCACTGACCTCATCAGGAAAGATCTTAAGTATTGGGATGCTATCAAGTTCATGGTGGTGAACACAAATTTTCCAAAATTCTAATTTTCATGTGAGAGCTCAAATTTTATCATTGGCCACAAATCTGTCAATCGTTTTGCTTAAAGTGACAGGCTCACTTTGTTCATTTTCAAGACAATTTCTACCAAAAACACAAGTATTAATAACTGTGGCATGTCAGTTGTTTTTTCAGGTAAGAATGGTGTTCTGTGAAAGGAGTGGCTAGCTCAGCTCAAAGCTCAAACAATTGCACAAGCGTTTCTTCTGTGAGACAAGCATCACGCTTCAGCAAAAACGCCGTGTGTGTACTTCTAAGGTAGTCACACAGAATATTAAAAAGATATGTACTCAAGGGTTGAGATGGAATAAAATTAGTGATTGCTACTGCTTCATAAAGAATATTCATAAATAAAAATGGCTTTTAAAAAAACTGTGAGCGTGTAGTGACGAGAAAATAAAATGACTATTATCAGACTTCGTACTCTCACTTGGTTGATGTGGGTGTCAACAGTTTCACCCACCAATGCCTTTGCACCCCCAGTGCAAATGTCAGCACCGTGAAAAGGACAAATCGTGTGTTAGTATTATTATAAACATATTTTGACCTCATGGTCCCCTGAAAGTGTCGTGGGGAACCCCGGAGTCTTCAGCCACACCGAGAAAATCAGGAGTAGATGGCATGAGACCGGGGACGGCAGGGCCCCCCTGCTGGAGGAGCTGCTTCCGGCTTCTGCCCCATGCCCCTCATGGAGGCTGGGCTTTTGGTGCCCACACAGACGGCAGCATGCAGGAGGGTGGGCCAGTGTAGGGTTTGGGGGTTCTGTGTGTGCCAGGGGCCAGGCCATTCATCTGAAGTCTGTGCAGGTTGGAGGACACAGCCTCAGTGGAGAGTGGGGATTGAAAATAAAGGGGAGATTGTCTGGGGCAGCAGTTGCTAGAAGAGGAACCCAGCATGGACACTGGGTTGGGGGCTATTTTCTTAGAAGATACTCAGGAGCCTGCAGGCTGTAGGTGTGCTGAGGTGGCTCAGGGTGCCAGCCCCGCCGGCCTGGTCCAGGGCCTTCACCCCTCAGCGTCTCAGAGCTTTCATTTCCTCCTTTAGGTGCACAGAAATGGGGACTCTGTGAGTGGAGGAAGTCATCTCCCAATCTAGGCTTGTGGATCTGAAGAGAAGATAGGAATTCGTTTTAGGATCTGGATTCAGTAAAATTTTACGTACATATTACAGCTGGTTGGAACTGCACAAGTCCACTTATTCAAGAAATTTTTCTCACCCCTGCCGCCCTGAGACAGCAAGACCAATCTCTTCTCTTCCTCCTCCTCCTTGGCTTACTCAGCATGAAGATGACAAGGATGCAGACCTTTATGACGATCCACTTCCGCCTAATAAATAGTAAATATATTTTCTCTTCCTCATGATCTTCTTTCCTCTAGCTTACTTTATTGTATGAATGCAGTACATCATACATATACAAAATATGTGTTAATGGACTATTGGTAAGGCTTCTGGTCAACAGTAGACTGTTAGTAGTTAAGTTTCGCGGAGTCAAAAGTTATATATGGATTTTTTTTTTATTTCAATAGGTTTTTGGGGAACAGGTGGTGTTTGAGTACACGAATAAGTTCTTTAGTGGGGATTTCTGAGATTTTGGTGCACCCATCACTGAAGCAGTGTACACTGTACCCAATGTGTAGTCTTTTCTATGGATTTTGAAATGTGGGGGGATTGGCGCCCCTAAACCCCTCATTGTTCAAGGGTCAAGTGTTCTTGTTTATAAGCAGAATCTTCATACACACAACCCTAATTGATTCTGAAGTCTGATGACTCACAGTTCCCCCATTCAAGCCAATGTTTGGTCTATTCCTTCCTGCCTCCCACCAGAAATTCCTGACACCCTCCTCTTCCACCCCCATGTCAATCCACTTCCCTCCCCTGCTTTAGACTTGGCTGAGAATTCACGTCTTCCAGAAATCTTTCTCCATTACTCTTCCCCTCTGTCCTCCCTTGTAGAAACCACTCTGTGATTAATTTCTAATCCCGTCAGTGTTCATAGTACGTGAAGTGATCATCTTTGAGCACCACTGTGTGCTAGGTACTATGCTGCCCACCTTACATGTGTTGCTTCTAATTCTCTTAAATTTATTTTTCTCTTTTTAATTAGAGACGAGGTCTCACTATATTGCCCAGACAGGTCTTAAACTCCTGGGCTCAAGTGATCCTCCCACCTCGGTTCCCCAAAGTGTTTGGATTACAGGCATGAGCCACTGTGCCCGACTCTTCTAATTCTCATAATAACAGTTACTCTCCTTTCCCCGTCTATTCCTCTGGCTCTAACATCCAATCTATCAGCAAGCCCTGCTGATTCTACCTCCGATACATAACTTACATTCATTCTCTGTCTATCTCCACAACCACCACCCTAATCCAAGCCATTGTCCTCTCCTGCCTCTATTACAGCATGGCCTCTTTCTAGTTTCTCTTCCAGCCTCCCACCCACTAGAATATAAGCTCTATGAGAGCAGACCTTATATGTCATGTTCAGGACTCTATCTCTAGAGCCTAGCACAATGCCTGGCTCATGGAATCTGTTCAATGTTTACTTTTGAATGAATGAATGAATGAACAAATGGAAGAAGTGAATAAATGAAGGACTGTATAGCCATTATGCAGATCCATGAGGCTTATTAACTAATGGGATCCTGATCTCATGGCCTCACTGTGGAAAGGGGCACACTGAGATTCCAGCTATGAGTCTGGGCCACGAAAAGGTACAATTAATTGTAAGCTCCCTGAGAATGGATGATGGCTAACATTTGAACAGGTCCTTGGACCCCAGAACTGCTCTGATTTTGAAAGAGGAGACTCAGATTTCTGAATAGAGTCCATCAGTAATAGTTGTGTGATCTTTTAAATGAGTAATATCACTTACTAGAGTTACTTTCCCAGTCATTTGGGGATGATGATATACTCATCTATACCTCAGCGTGGCCACAGGGAAGCAGAGGGGCTGTGCCTTGGACAGGGTGGTGGCAGTGGAGTTAGAGAGAAGGCATGAGATTGAGACATGTGTTGGAGGCAGAATCAACAAGGCTTGCCAGCGTAAGGGGTGATTGTCATCATTCCTGACTGGGGGACTTGGGCTGGACTGCAGTCCAAGGTGAAACACAGCTTCCATTATTTGTGCACCTTTGTTTCAAGGTGATAGTGTCCCTGGTGCTGCCACTCTCTTGTTTGTCCATGAGTAAAGCCTTGGAGTCTCTTTTTACCTCCCTTTTCTCCAGTGTAGCCTCAGGAGCACTGCGCCTTCCTGGGTGAGGCTGCCTTCCTTTTCACGCTCCAATTCCTACTCCACTCCCCGCCATCTTCTCCTCCTTCTCTGTAGGAGCGTCTCCTCAAGCCACAGGTCATCAGCCACTCCCTGCTCAGGCCCTGCAAGGGCTTGCCATTGCTTAGAGACACAATCCAAGCTCTTCAGCTTAGCCTCGGCTAAGCTCTCCTCACCCACTCCTACTTCTCTTTTCTAGCCTTGGTGGCCTTGTTCCTCCTCAGGTCCCCTGCACTTCAAGCAGACTCATTTACCCACTTCCATTTTCAGAGAGGGCTCAGTTGTTGTGGAATCTTAAACTCTTCACTCTGGAAGATATCCGAATGGCACCTAATCCAGCCTCTCATCCGATTCAGGAATCCCTGCTGGAACCATCTGTGATACAATTGTTTTCCCTGGGCCGGGAATGTTGGCTCATGCCTGTAATCCCAACACTTTGGGAGGCCAAGGTGGGTAGATCACCTGAGGTCAGGAGTTCGAGACCAGCCTGGCCAACATGGCAAAACCCCATCTCTACTAAAAATACAAAAAAGTTAGCCAGGCGTGATGGTGCACACCTGTAGTCCCAGCTTCTCAGGAGGCTGAGGCACAAAAATTGTTTGAACCTGGGAGATGGAGGTTGTGGTGAGCTGAGATCGCACCACTGCACTCCAGCTCTAGCATGACTCCATCTCAATTTAAAGAGAAAATTATTTTCCCTTGGTTGAAACAGTCTCCACAGATTCCGTCCTCCAAGTAGACACCAATGTCTGTCTTGCATTTTGTTTATTTTGCCACCTCATCCACCCTTACTCCTTTCATTCAAATCCCCCCACTCTTTAAGGTCCCATTCAAATCTCACCTCCAAGCAGCTTTCTCTGGTCACCAAGCACACAGGAATCTTTCTTCCTTCTCTGTTCCCTTGGCATGATAGTTAGCAACACAAGTTTTATTAAACTTTGTGATAAAACACATAGTTTGCCATCTACAGTTCTTTGGCTTTAAGTACATTGACACTGTTGTGTAGCCATCACCACTATCCATCTCTAGAACTCTTTTCATCTTGCCAAACTGTAACTTTATACCCATTAAACAGTAACTCCCCATCCCCTCCTCCCTACAGCCACTGGTAAGCACCATTCTACTTTGTCCTTACAAATTTGCTACTCTAGGTACCCCATCTAATCAATATACAGTGCTATACAGTATTTCTCCTTTTGTGACTGGCTTATTTCACTTGGTGTAATGCCCTGTTCATCTCTATTGTAGGATATATGATCATTTCATTCTTTTTAAAGGCTGAATAATATTCCATTGTATGTATATGCCCCATTTTGTTTATCTATTCATCTATCCGTGGTGGAACACTTGGGTTGTTCCAGCTTTTGGCTGTTGGGAATAAGCAGCACACATTTTGCATCAAACAGAACTGAGTTTAAATCCCAGCTTCGTTAACTTTCTAGCTTGGGTAAGATGCCTAACCTTCAGGAGTCTCAGATTTCTTAAATGTAAAACACAATGGTCTGATCTGTCCTTTACTAGTTTTGTAGGCATGTGAAGTGGCTGGTGAGCACGGCTGACAATTGGTAAGTGCTCAATGCATGCTAGGAAGCTACTAGACCACACACGTGTCCCTTACCAATCAGGGCTCTGTATTGTTAGTTCCTCTGTATAAAATCTCAGGCAGTTCTATTTCCAGAACTAATGCTAGATTCTCAAGGTCTCAGTTCCAAGAACTTGACCCTAATAAGTAGCCAGTAACTCTTACTTGATTGTTTGACTTGGAGATGGTTGTATGGGAGTGTGTAAAAGTGTGAGTGTGTAAAAGCATGAGCGTGTGCACTGTATGTGCTCCAATAGGGAGCACTGGAGACGGCGTGAGGGTCTGTGGGTGGTAGGCAGGACTGGCGGCATACAAATCAGTGGAAGTGAGGGCTGGGGTGGGGGTGCAGGTGGGTGTTTTGTGCCCACTTGCTCTGCATTCGCTTGCACCCCAACCCCTTAGGGTTGCACATGCTACACTCTCAGTAGGGCTGGGAATGTGTGCAGAGTGTGGAAGTGAGCTGGGAGTTAGGGAACAAAGTAGGAGCACATACAGTCGCAGATTCTTTGTTCTGTTCAATGACTTCCCCTGCCCCATCTCTACGCAGACCCTAAAGAGTTGTTTTCTGTGCCAGCCTGGCCTGCCCATTCTTGCAGCCCAACAGAAGGACAATCCTTACTTGGCTTTTGCAAACCCCGGCCTGGTGGCAATGCGAGTCGCCTTCCAGCGTCTCTTCCTCCCCTTGCAGTTGCCACTTTGCTTTGGCAGGTGTGAAATATTAATTGCCTCACTGGGGACTGGGCTCTTTCTGTCTGTCGTGTCTGACCAGAATATCATTCTCTTCTGCAAATATAATTACGGGGTAGGGGAGGCGGGCTGAGTGTACGGGGGTGGGGGGTGGGCTGCCACATGGGGAGGTGGGAGCGCATGTGGGAGGGGTGATGAGAAGGGACTACAGCTTTTTTTCTTAATCGCCTCTCGCCTGTCTGTTAATTAGGAGCCGTGCTTTGCTACATGCTGTGATATTTTGGTTAATTATAAAGAGAAAAGGACAAATTTGTCACGTCTTTTGTTTTCGTTCCACCACGTCTCCTGGTGACAGCGGTGTGAAGGATGATGGACTGCTCAGGCAGCAGCGCCAGATGCTCACACACACCCTCTGCCAGGGGCAGGCAGGGAGGGGTCCTCAGGGCTAGGAGGCAGCCAGGGGGCCACCAGGCAGGCTGGTGCACATGGGGCTGGTCTGGACTGGTTTCACAAGGGGTCAAATGGAGAGATTCACATTCTTGAATGTGAACGTGAAGTGGATGCCAGGAAGGAGCCCCCAGTCCCACTGAAGGAGAGGAAGGGGGAGATGTTCATTCCTCCGTTGTCCAGTTGGGTGATTGGCCTGACACCAATGCCCCAGGGATCAAGGCTGAACTTGCCGATAGCAATCAGAGCAGACAGGCAGGCTGTGACCCCTCCTAGGATCTTGAGGCAGTGGGGGGCATGTTCACGTTGCAGAGTGGGGCTGAGTAAAATATAGCATAGTATTCTATGAGCCTGTCACAAACGGGCCACCCAGGGATGTGAAAGGATGTGCCAGTTCTCCCTGCTACCATTCATTAGCTAAAGCCTATTTCAGGCTCCAGCTTATACATTACACCCCATCCCCCAACACACACACACACACACACACACACACACACACACACACACACACTGGGTTAGGAGTCACCTTCTCTGGGCTCTGAGGCTTACTAAGCTTCTATCATGTGATGGTTAATTGTATGTGTTAACTTGGCTAGGCTACGATACCCAGTTGTTTAGGCAAATACAAGTCTAGATACTGTTCTGAAGATTATTTTTATTTTTACTTTTATTTTTTGAGGCAGAGTTTTGCTCTATTGCCTAGGCTGGAGTGCAATGGTGTGATCTCGGCTCACGGCAACCTCCGCCTCCCGGGTTGAAGCAATTCTCCTGCCTTAGCCTCCCAAGTAGCTGGGATTACAGGTGCATGCCACCATACCCAGCTGATTTTTGTATTTTTAGTAGAGATGGGGTTTCATCACATTGGCCAGGCTGGTCTCGAACTCCTGACCTCAAGCGATCCACCTGCCTCAGCCTCTGAAAGTTTTGGGATTATAGGCGTGAGCCACCACACCCGGCCTGTGAAGATTATTTTTAGATTGGCAACCAATACACTGAATAAAGCAGATTACCCTCCATAATGTGGGTGGGCCTCATCCATTGAAGGTCTTAAGAGCAAAGACTGAGGTTTCCTGAAGAAGGAATTCTGGATCAATACTGAAACATAGAAATCGTACCTGAGTTTCTGACTGCTGGCCTGGCCTACAGATTTGAGACTTGTCAGCCCTGACAATTGCATGGACCAGTTCCTTAAGATCTATCTATCTGTATTTGTTCTGTTTTTCTGATGAACCCCGATGGATACATATCCCATTGCATCTGGTTGTGGACTTTCCTGCTTTCCTGACCATCTCCTTCACTAGAATGTGAGGACAGAAACTAAACTGGGTTCTGTGTACCACGGCATCCCCTGGGCCTCGTGTAGGGCCTGCTTGTAATAGACCTTAATATGTATTTGTTGCACATTGAATGAATTCATTTGGGAAACAAGAAAGACGTACATCCCCGCACCAATCAAATAACCATCCAAGGCAGTACGGTCAGTTCCTGACTTATAAATAGGTTTAGTTCCAAAAATTCATTTGAGTTAGTTGTCTGAAACTTTTTCCCATAACAACAAGGATATCAGTGCTGGCAAGGCTCCTGGGCTGGCTGCCAGAAACCTATTTAACCCATAGTATAGATTAAACACTGTGCATTTGCCATGAAAAATAGTAGAAAACAATACTCTTGCAAGACTAGTAATTAGAAGAGAAGTATGATAGTATTGAATAAAAATAGGTAAAATTTTTCATTTAGAATATTGGAGTTTTGAAGAAAAATGGTTACAAAAGGATGAGCAAGTAGAGAGAGACTAATGGAAAATCAGAATGGAATTTCTGAGTATTTTCCAGGGTTTTAGAAGTCGATGGGACTGATTCTCTATTTGATCTAAGTTCTGCTCAGAACTCATGGCTGCTCCTCCCGCTCCCTTTTTGCTATAGAAAGAGGCCAGCTCTTATTGGTCTCAGGTAAGGGTGTTAGTTTGTTCACACATGTAACAAAAATAATAAAGAAACGGTGGGCTGTTTAGACAGGAGAGAGAGGGGGGAGAAAACCAGCATGGACAAGGATGTATATTTATGTGGGAATGAGATTGTCCAGGGTGAAATTAACTGAGCCATGAGGGGTGATTGCTGAGAAGGAGTGTGGGACAGAGGTCTGGAAGCCCAGGCTCTGAAGGGAGCTTAGGGAATGTGGAGGAGACGCTGAGTTAGACAGATTTCCACATTGGTCACCAGGAGGCACTGTTGCTCTGTTTTAGCCCAGGGCTGGGGGTGAGCAACATTTGAGGGGTTGGTGGGGCAAGCAGCATGCAGGGTGTGTGGTGGATGTTTCCAAGGTGGGGGTTAATCCTGCAAAAATACTCTCTGGTTATTGAGATCCTAATAAGTAGTGTGGACAACAAATGCCCAGAGAGCCATCGGAGGGAGTGCAGACTGTGAGAGAGCCACTGAGGTGAGCCTGGGGCTGGCCTCAAAAGGCTGGCATAGTGGGGTCAACAGGAAGGCAGCTAAGAGGGAGGCCCACAGCTAGGAGGGCCAGGAGGAGCTCAGCTCCAGAGGACAGGGGGAGCCTGCTGTGTTGGGGAAAGGGAAATAACTCCAAGTGCTGACTTTGTGAAATAAACCAGCATCAACAATAATTTTAGGGTGGGGAGGGTTTTTTCATTTTTTATTTTGATGAGGAGGAAGCAAAACAATAAGTTCTTTTTAAAAATCAAAAATTTATTTTGAAATAATGTTAGATTTACAGAAAGTTGCAAAGACAGTCTTACAATGCACCCTTCATCCAGCTTCCCCTAAGGTTTCTATCTTGCAGAACCATGATATATTTATCAAAATGAAGAAATTAACATTGGTACAATACCATTATGTAAACTCTAGACTTTCTGCTAATTTCTCTAGTACTCTCACTAATGTTTTTTTCCTGTTCCAGGATCCAATTCAGGATACCATGTTACATTTAGTTATCCTTCATCTCCTCTGGTTTATGACAGTTCTCAACCTTCCCTTGTTTTTCATGATCTTGACAGTTCAGAGGAACACCAATCAGATAGTTTGTAGACTGTCCCTAGTTTGGGCTTGTCCGTTGTCTTCTTATGATCTGAGTGAGGTGATGAGTTTTTAGGAAGAATATGACAGAGGTGAAGTGCCCTTCTCATTCTATCATATCAGGAGACACATGACATCCACATGACATGACTGCAGAAGCCAGCTCTGCAAGGTTCTCTCTTGGGATAGATTCAGCCTAATTTTCCAGAATAATCTAGCATTCCTGCCTAAGATGTACTTTATTATCTAGATAAACTAGAAAAGATTTCTTGCTTTAGAAAAGCTGCATATTTCAGCCATAAAAAAGAATGAGATCATGTCCTTTGCAGGGACATGGATGAAGCTAGAAGCCATTGTTCTCAGAAAACTAACACAAGAACAGAAAACCAAACACCGCATGTTCTAACTCATAAGTGGGAGTTGAACACTGAGAACACATGGACACAGGGAGGGGAACATCATACACTGGGGCCTGTCGGGGGGTGGGGGCAAAGGGAAGGGAGAGCATTAGGACAAATACCTAATGCATGCAGGGCTTAAAACCTAGATGACGGGTTGACAGGTGGAGCAAACCACCATGGCACATGTATACCTATGTAACAAACCTGCACATTCTGCACATGTATCCCAGAACTTAAAGTATAATTAAAAAAAAAAAAGAAAGAAAAGTTGCATACTTTACCATGTCTGGATTCTCCACTGAAAAGTTACTATTTTCCTTTTCCTTCTTCTGTTTGTTTAGACGCCAGTCACTAAGTCCATCCCATACTCAAGGGGATGGAAATTAAACTCCCACTCCTGGAGGAAAGCGTAGTAAAGAATTTATGGAGATATGTTAAAATCCCCAAGTAGTTGATATCTATTTTGAGAGGAGATGCTTTGAAGCTATGTAAATATCCTGTTTTCATGGGTTCATTATGAGGTAAGTTGATTTTGCTGTGACTACAGGACAGAGGACATATTTAGGAGGGAGGGAGAGACATAGGATGAGAGGCATATGTGAGAGCCAGAGAAGTTAACTTTTTTTGCCTATGGCATATCACCTAGCAACTTGTTCCCAGAGCTGGGACTAGAACTGAGTGTTGAGAACCTGGCAAGTCCGTGAAGAGAGGAAGCTATGGAGCTGGTGGAACAGGTGGGGGTGCAGGTAGGGGAGGAGTAAGGTGCGATTAGCATTGGTTTCTAGTGATGAATTCGTGGCCATCTTTTGCAGGGGAGGGATCAGGAACTTGGTCAGCTATAAGGATTCAGGCTGCCTTGTCCCATGGCTTTCCCTGCTTTGCTATGGGACTGACAGGGTTGAAGGAGATGCTCTGTGGCTTCTTTGAGGGCCTTACCTCTGACCTGTAGTGGGAGCCTGCCCCCCTGCCCACTTAGGAACTGTAAGCAGCTTCCTCTTTAGGGCTGCAGCTTCATACAACCCAACTTGCTGGTCCTCTGATTGATGGTCTGTTCTTGATCAGCTCCCCCTACCGCATCTCTTCCCCAGATTTGAAGCATCATTCAACAGCTGGGATTCACTTTGGACCTGCTGGTGTGTGAATAGTGGCAATAGACTGTGACAGGAAGCTGATAGACCAGCGTTGGGACCTTTAAGGTTTTTCCTCTCCTATTTTGTTTTTCCATATCTCAGCTTTAAACACAGTCGCTGAAATTAGGAAGCTGTTTGTTTTTGCAGAGCTAGGCTTGGATCAGCAGCAAGGTGACCCATGAGCTGGTTAGGAACCCCTTTTGCTGGAATCACTAGTTGCTTTAGGTGCACAGCAGGTGCTCCCCGCATATATGTACGTACGTATGTTTGTGTGTGTGTGTGTATGAAGGGAACCATGTATTGTCTCAATATCTTCAGCCTATCTTTGATTTATTTGATTTCATTGATCTGACCTGGCTCCAATTTACCTCTTCCAAGAAGACTTCCTTGATTAACTTAACATCAACCTAATTTTAATAGAGCTAATTTAACTGCAGTTCTATCCTGTCCTGTAAGTAGTACCGAATTGTTTCGAACGTGAATATTCAGACTCCCCATCTATGGTGTAAGCTCTTTGAGGGCATCCCTTGTCTTTCTAATTCTGTGTTATTCACAGGCAGACTGAAGAATGAATACGTATGGTGCTTTTTTTAAAAAAAATCTTTTTTGACTCCTAGTGACTTTTAACTCCATTCATCCTCTGGAAGGGTTGAAGGTCTGGATCATACTGCCAGGAATCTAGGGTTATCCTGTCCATCCTTTGCCTATGTATGTGTTGTGAGAATGTCAGATGCATGGAGAAAAGTGCTTTTAGTCTAACCACATGGCCAGGCCTCTGTACTGCAGCTTCTCTATTTCCCCAAAGGCAATAGCAGAAAGCAGAAATAGCCTTCCTCAAAAGAGGTTCAAAGAATTCTTCTTATCTGAGTCAATGCCCCATCCCCAGTATCTGCAGAGAAAGTGTCCCTAAGCCTGGAATAATGACACTGTGGACAGGCATCTTCCATCTGTCAAGAAAGAGGAAAGAAGCACTGTTTCAATCCAAGTCTGTCTTTCTTTCTTTCTCTCTTTTTTTTTTTGGCCTTCTTATTTGCATTCAGTGAGGAGGTGACACATTCTAGAACATAACCTCCCTTTTTCATTCCATGAATCTAATCGTTATTTCTGTGTTTGTGAAAGATAAAGGATTAGCAAGAATGCTTTGCATTAAGTCACCATTTGTAAATGCTTTATAATTATTTATGAAATTATCCTGCATTTTATAGCATGGGCGATAATAACTTAAATTGATGTATTAAACATGCATGATCATTATTTTAACAATATTAAATGCACCTCTGTAGAATAATCATATCATAAATATGAAGAAAGCATTCAGAAGTGGCACCTTAATTTAAGATATTACAGGATTCGTGACACCCAAATCCACGACCCTTTTTCTTGAAGACAGATGGAGTTTCTTATCTGGCTGCAGTGTTCCTCTTTCTTGAAGTGAAAATGAATTCTTAAATTAAAAAATATATTATCGAGGTAATTTTGGCAATGTGATGAAGCAATGGGAGAGGAGATAAGAAGCAGAATTTCCTGGGACCAGAACAAATGGGACGAAACTTATCTTCGCTTGTCTCCATCCTCCTATGCCCAGGGTACTGGAAGAGTCATCCAGTCTCTGGGTATCCTGCAGGGCTTTGGGGCAGAGGTAAGAGCTGACTGATGCTGGAGGTGGTTACGTTATTTTCCCCTAATGCCAGGGCTTTGGGGCTGTTTTGAGCAGGGGAGACCTCAAACCAGAAGACCCATTTCGCACAGCAGGAGATCTCTCCAATGAGGGGGAGAATCCAGAGGAAATTTAAAATTCAGCAAAAAGGAGTGAGGAGAAAGAGGAGAGAGGAAAACTGTGAATCCCAATCCCTCATTTGTGCGAAGCTAGTTGGAGCCAAGGCAGATAAGCCAGTCTCCCCAGCAGTGCAGCTCCACCGTCTTCTACTGATGGTGCCCTCTGCTGGTCACTCTCAGCTTCAACACCATGCGTTCTAAGAGTATAATCAGTGGGTGTTAACTCCACCAGGAATGAGGCGCTTTCTAAGTTTTCGGCTCTGTGCTAAGTGTTTTATGAGGATGATCCTGTTTTAATTCTCACACCAATCATTGGAAAACTGAGTTCCAGACAGTTTAAGAGCAGGTCCGACCTTCTTAACTAATGGGCTATCTGGAGTCACCAGGCTAAAGAGCTGACCTATGTGGCCATGTTATCCACCCACTCCAGGTCCAGGAATGAATGAAAATCTATTCTGCATGTAAAGGCCACACTCCAGAGTTTTAATGATCCTATTTGAAGTGCATCTTAGTCTCTAACTTAAATCCAGGAATATCTCAAGTGCACGTCCTTTGGGGTAGTATGGGTCTTAGAAACGGATATAATTTATTCTGAGGATTTAATACTCGCCTCTCTGGCTTCAAGTACTGGAAGCCATGCCGATTCTTCTTATTTTTCTCACGCCTTTTACCCAAGCCCCACCAGGAAAGCCTGTCAGCTCTACCAGAATCCAGCTTTCATCTACTCCCTACACTGTGACCATCTTGGCCTATGGGACCATCCTTGCCTATTTGTGCCCTTGCTATAGCCTCCTGGCTGCTCTTCCAGCCTCTGTGCTCTCCCTCTCTCCCCACGTCATCTATTCTGAACACAGCAGCCTCAGTGACCCTGTTAGGACATAAATTGAATCATGTCCCTGCCTCCATCTCATTCCAGGTAAAAAACATCGAAGGACCCTACAAGGGTCTACAGAGCCCCTACATAACTTGGCCTCTCTGACTACTTTGGTACTTTTCTCCCCTTTGCTTGTTCTTCGCTCACTGTGTTCCAGCCCCACAGACCTCCCTGCGGGGCTCTTTGAATATGCAAGTCAAGCTCTGCCTCTGAACCTCGGCACTGGCAGAGCACTCTGCCTGGAATGCCTTTCCCCCAGCTATCTCAGGACTTCTTCCTTCTTCTCCCTCAAACTTCTGCTCAAATGCCACCTTCTTAGTGAGGCCTACCCTGACCACCCTATTTAAAATTGCATCCCCTGCCCTTCATTACCAACCTTCCTTGCCCATTTCATGTTTCTTCACAGCACTTGTCATTTTCTAGTACATCATACAATGTGCTTATGTATCATGTGTATTGCTTGCTCCCTCCACTAGAATGTAAGGTCTCTGAGAGCAAACTTGTATTTTTGCTTCTTCTTCTTCTCCTTTTTTTTTTTGTTTTTTTGTTTTTTGAGACAGGATCTCACTCTATCACCTGGGCTGCAGTGCAGTGGTATGATCATAGCTCACTGTGGCCTGGACCTCCTGGGCTCAAGTGATCTTCCCACTTCAAGCAGCTGGAACTACAGGTGCAAGCCACCGTGCCTGGCTAATTTTTTAAAATTTTTTTGTAGACTGGGGTCTCACTATGTTGTCCAGGCTGATCTCAAACTCTCAACCTCAAGTGATCCTCCCACCTCTGCCTCCGAAAGCACTGGGATAACAAGGCATGAGCTACCACACCTAGCTCAGGCAACGTTTTGGTCTGCTTTGTAACCTGCTACTTCCTAGCACCTGAAAAGTGCCTGGAACATTGTAGGTATTTAACAAATCCTTGTTAAATGCATGAATGATGGGCTGCTCCCTTGTCCCCAGCTGGTGGCAGTAGGGTGACAAACTGTCCTGGTTTTCCTTGTATTAGCCTGATTTTAGCACTGAAAGTTCAGCCTCCTGGGACACAACTAGGACAGTTGGTCACCTGAGTGACAGGCAGGAAGAACACTAAGAAGGGACAGCTGTGCTCAGGAACCAGTGAGGCCTTTCTCCCAGCCTAGAGTCTGGAAGAGGCACCTGTCCTCCCCTACATCATCAGAGGATGAGGTGGGGGTAGGAGAGTGGCTCCATCTCAGAAAAGGCCTTTTGAGTTATTGAAATTGCAGCTTACTATGGAGAAGAAAGTGAGTTTCTATTGCCCTGAAAGTGGCACAGGAGTAGAAAAATGATAGTGTAATGATGTTCCAGTGGAACAATTATTTTCCTGAGATGGAGCAACATAAAGTATCACTTTGATTATGTGCTGCCTTCTTAGCCCACCCTCTCTGGCCTAGTTTAGTAGCCAATAAATCTTTGAGCCTCCCTGACCTGTGGCTGCTATCTCTGCAGGGACTCACTGGCTGGGCCAGTCCTCTCCTCATCTGCCCAATCCCTGCTTCTCCTAACTATGGTTTTGGATGATTAATCCAGGCCAGGGCTGAGGGCAGAGGTGAGAGGAGATGGATGCAGAGGGAGAGAATGCTGCTTAAAGGCTCAGGCAGTAACTTGAGAGAGGAGCAGGGATCAGAAAGAAATTTTCAAGGCACCCTTGTTAGGATTGTCTGGGCATGAAAACAAAGAAGGATCAGTTATAAGGTGAAGGTGGGTCTGAAAGAGCTGGAGGCCAGAAGGGAGTCATCTGTGTTGCCACCTTGGGGGGTATACATGAAGACCTTTCTATTATTACTATTATTTTAATTTCACTATTAAATCAGGTTGTTTGGTCCCTGAGTCTGCTGCCTTAGTTTGCATAGGCTGCCACAACAAAATACTTCAGACTGTGTGGCTTAAACAACACAAATTTATTTCTCACAGTTCTGAAGGCTGGGAAGTCCGAGGTCAAGCTGCCAACCGGTTTGGTTCCTGGTGAGGGCTCTCTTCTTGGCTGGCAGACAGCTGCCTTCCTGCTGTGTCCTCAGGTGGCAAAGAGAGAGCTCTGGTGTCTTCTTATAAAGGCACCAGCCCTTTTGGATTAGGGCCACATCCTATGACCTAATTTAACTTTTATTACTTCCTCACAGGTCGTGTCTCTTAATACATTACATTTGGGAGGACATGAACTTTTAGTCCATAACATCACTTCTATAGATCGAATGTTTGCATCCCCCCCTCCCCCCAAATTCATATGTTGATGAATATGATAGGAGACAGAGGTCTTTGGGAGGTGATTAGGTCATGAGGGCAGAGCCTTCATGAATGGGATTAGTGTCCTTATAAAAGAGACCAGAGGAGCTCCCTCATCCCTTCTGCTATGTGAGGTTACAGTAGAATAGGAAGTGGCCCTCATCATGCAGCAAATCTGCTGACATGTTGCTCTTGGACTTCCCAGCCTCCAGAACTCTGAGGAATAAATTCTGTTGTTAAGCCGCCAGTCTATGCTATTTTGTGATAGCAGCCCGAAGAGACTAAGACAACTGCCTCACTGGAATTGTTCCTCCTCAGCCTTCCTCTTGCCCTCTGGGCCCAGAAGTTTGGTTTGAGACTAGCCATCTTTCAGCCTGAGGATTATATCTTGTGTCCAGATATTTAAATCGGTGGATGTCCAAGTGTGGTCTTTGGACCAGCAACAGCAGCTTCACCTGGGAACTTGTCACAAATACAAATTCTCAGTCTCACCCCCAATCTTCCCAGGCCTCCTGAATCAGGGATTGGGCTGAGATCCAGCAATCTGGGTTTTAGCAAACTCTTCAGGTAGAGTTTTAGAACAACTGCTCGAATAAAAGAATGCCTCCCTTGAGAACTGGCACTCTGTTTTTAAGCTTTAGAGTCAGACTTGCCTAGAATGCTGATAAAACACAGATTGCTGGGCCCCATCCTGAGTTTTTGATTCAGGCGGACTGGAATGAGGCTTGATCATCTGCATTTCTAACACATTATTGGGATGCGATGCTGCTGGTCCTGGTACCACTGCTTTAAGTGAACCCTTCTGGCACCTTCCTGAAAAACTGCTCTGGTGGCCATGGTAGGACCCTCACTTTGGATCCAGTTCCAAAGTGTTCTCTGTTTCCTTTACCTGGATTTGACTGATCCTTGCATCCTGAGTTGACCTTGGGCTGTTGCTCTGTCCCCCATTGTCCAGCATTGGCAGTGGGGTGCCTGCTGTTTCCTGGCCAGAGCTTCCAAAGCACCTGCTTCCTCTCAATTTAGACTCCAGCTGGAGAATAGGTCCACATCACCTGGGCTCGAAATCTGGTTCTCTATCCCTGACTGGACCTCTTTCCTTGCCTCTTTCTCCTTCCAGGTACCTGGGTCCTCCCTTGCACCCAGACCTCACACATCACTGGATCTTTGTTTTAATTTCTATTTCTGAACCTTGATGCTAGAGCCAGAGTGCTACAGGATCCTACAGATGGCCAGACTTCATTGACACCAACTCCTGCTTCCCAACATTTCTGAACATGGCCTGCTGGGAGGTGATTCCCAGCCACTGTGATGTTCCTTGTGGCCTCCTCCCAAATGCATCTGGAGGGCCTGGGCCACTGGCTCCTGCCATTCTCTCCACCACACCCCTGCATCTGCTGGCTGCACAGTCCTCAGCACCAGCGTCAGCTCCAGTCTCTATGGGTTGGCCCATCACGGTGGGCACTTCTAGCCCCAAGTCCTCCCTGCTCTTAGGCTGCCTATCCTGTCATTCAGCTGTGGTACTTCTTCCAGTCTGGGCCACGTCTTTGAATACGACAGGTCTCAGGTTGTCCCTGGGGTGATGCGGCATTTAGAGATGCGGTGGTGCTAAATTCCATGTGGCTGTGGCCAGTGAAGGATGTGCTTAGCTGTCGGCCAGGCTGCCAAATCCTCGAGATAAAGGACAGGTGGTGGGCTTTTTATTGCATTGTTATCAATTATAGGGGTCCTGCAGCAATTGCTGGCTGGGAATGAGGGGAATGAAGAAGCCTGTGGTTTTTGTCCTAATTTGTTTGGTTTGGGGCTGGACCCTAAGCCTGGGAACCACGGTAATCAGCCCAGCTGCAGAATTGGGCAAATGTAGCACATGGCTGTCATTGCTCTAAGGGGCTGGCTGGCATTGGAGCCACTGGCTCCAACAAGGGCTTTGTCAGCTCTGGGTTGGAGAGTGCTGTGATTGCGGTGGCGGATGTGGAGAGGGCCGCGGCTTTGATTTCCCAGTCTCTTCCTTCATGTTCCCTCTCCGCCCCTTTTGGCTTGAGGAGCTGTCCCGTTGCTGAGTCTCAGGGTTGCGGGTTAAGGAGGGAGCCTTGGGATTAGGAGGGCAGAGGAGTAGGGACCCCACAGACTCTGAGTGTCTGGAAGCTTGTTTGATGGGGAGGTTGGAGTTTGGTGCTCGCTGAGCAGGGAAGAGTGGAGAGAGGGGAGCATCACAGCCACATACAAATGGAAGCTGTGCGTAGGCCCAGAGCTCTGGGGAGAGAGCATCTGCAATCTACCGAGCCAAGCAGAAAATTAAAAGATGACTCCACATGCACACTGAAGCTCTGGGTGGAAGTGGGTAGGCAGGAGCCAGAGAAGTCATGACACCGGGCCTCTGGAGAGGGGCTCTGGGTTAACCACTGACAGGACTGGGGCTGGGGGCATCCCCCAGGGTGGGGCTCATCCTTTTCATCTGGGAGTGCATTCACAAGGCCTGTCAGTGGAGCTCCGGCTGTGGGAGACATATCCACTGGGATATGTCCCCCGACTATCTGGGTGCCTGGGCCTCTGGGGACCCCTCCCCACCCTGGCTTCCCTCTGTCCTACTTGAGATGCCTCACCCTCCGCTGACCAGTGTGATCGGTGGGTGCCCTCAGGCATGTGGCTACAGTGTGCTGCAGTGTCCAGAATCTGTGACATTTGGGTGACTCTAGCTCTTTGCTTATAATTATGAAAAAAATAACAGGAGGAGGGATCTAGGGCAGACATCAGGAAGACACTCTCACTTATGAAAGTAGGACTCTCACTTATGGAAGAAAGGACTGAGAGTTGCCTCGATGGTCCATGCCGGAACTTTGGAATGCCAGAAGGGGAGGAGCTGATAGCCGGCCTTACTGCAGGCTGGGAAGGAGCTCACCAATCTAAGACAGGTAGAGTTCTCTGGGTAGACTTGAGGTCAGTGCCCACCTTGGAGCTATAGACTCCCCAGCTACCATTTTCTTCCTTTGTTGAGAGTCTTCCCTGTAGCGAGCCCAGAGAGTCAGCCCCCATGGTTTAATGGGGCACAGGGCCATTAAGAGATGTGTAAGGTGGGAGCAGACGCTGGGTCTCAGTCTATTTTAGGCCAAACGCCCCTCTATGTCTTCCACGTAGAGATCTGTTGGATATAGTTCCTTCTTCTTTCTGTCGGCCAGACTAGAGGATACTGCTCTTTTCCAAACCCATGGCAAACAGCAGCTGTTGGATTTTTATTGTACCCTTGACATTTCCAAAGAGTCTGAATGGACGGAGGAAGAGGCAATGACAAGATAAAAAACACCCAAATCCTGAGAGATGGACAGCACAGTGAGAGGCTAAGGGAGAGGTGGATCTGTGAGCAGGGCAGCAGTTGACACGAGACTCATGGGCTGTGGTCCAAAGCCAGGGCTCAGGTTTGGTGTGAGGAAGGTGCATTTTCCCCCACCTATGTCCCCTTGCAGAAGGGCTGCAAGCCAGACCCTGCTTTGCTGGTGGGGTGGCCTCAATCTCTTTAGCCCTACAAATTCATCCTGATGACCTGCCATCTCCCTTGCAAGCTTTATCACACTGATTCCATGTCTGTTATTCTCACTATGGTGAACAGCAACTATGTCTATTTTGTTCATCATTGTATCTTCTGGGCCTAGGCCATAGTAGGAACTCAGTAAAGGTGGTAAAATGCATTGATTCATGAGGGACGTAGCGCTGCTGGGTCCTGAAGGCACAGTGGCCTCTGTGGGCCCTGAGGGTGCAGTGGCTGCTATGGGTCCTGAGGGTGCAGTGGCTGCTGGGGGCTCTTTCATCTGGTTTATTTTCCTCTCCCTTCTCTGTCTTCTACTACCCTCCATTTCTCTTTTCTCACTTTCTCTATTTCCTCTCCATAAACCTGGCCTGGTCACTGGCTATTCTTAACCATACAGGCAGATGTATTTATAGCATAGAGTCTCCACTGGGAATCTCCCAAAAGTCCTAATCCCAGTATGGAAATATGTGGCCAGGGTCCCAATGTGTTCCTTTCATGGACCTTCCCAGGATCCCCCTTCCCCACGGTCTCCCCAAGGCATCGTGAGAGGACTGAGTCAGACTTCTCCACAGGGCAGGCTGGGCAGCCCAGAATAAGATTTGACTTGGTGTGTGGTCATCATGACCATACATCACACCCACGTTCTCCTAGACTTGCTGATTCTTAAAATTCTTTTCAAAGAGTAAAGAAATCAACTCGATTTTCCTAATGTGACTGACTGTGCTCTCAGAATTGCAACTCTGTTCCCAGAAGATTTCTCCATCAAGGTAGCCCTGTGAGATTGTGCAGAAAATTTGAAGGTAGTGCCTTTTGTAGGAGAGACTAATTTATAGCACAGAAAAGAACAGTGAAGTTTGTTTGTGTTTTTTTGTTTGTTTGTTTTTTGTTTTTTTGAGGTGGAGTCTTGCTCTGTTGCTCAGGCTGGAGTGAAGTGGCATGATCTTGGCTCACTGCAACCTCCGCCTCCCGGGTTCAAGTGATTCTGCTGCCTCAGCCTCCTGAGTAGCTGGGATTACAGACAGTTGCCACCATGCCCAGCTAAATTATTTTGTATTTTTAGTAGAGATGAGGTTTCACCATGTTGGCCAGGCTGGTCTCGAACTCTTGACCTCAGGTGATCCACCACCTCGGCCTCCCAAAGTACTGGGATTACAGGTGTGAGCCACTGTGCCTGACCTAGAATTTTTTTAAAAGGAAAGGTCAGTGGGGAAAGGGGAACAGATGTCAGGATTCCATCAGTGATTTACTCAAAAAGTCAACTGCTAGAGAATATCTGAGAATCAGTACATGGTTACCCTAGCTGTCTATACCTTCTATCTTGACACCCGCTGTCATGGAAAATAATAACCGACGTGGCCCAGAAATTCTGTGAGACTCTTATCCACCAAAGAAGAATTTGGTGCCACATTCTGCTGTCCAGCGTGTGATAGCCATTTTTTTGTTTTGTTTTGTTTTGAGATGGAGTTTCGCTCTTGTTGCCCAGGCTGGAGTGTAGTGGTGCAGGCTCTGCTCACTGCAACCTCTGCCTCCCAGGTTCAAGAGATTCTCCCGCCTCAGCCTCCCAAGTAGCTGGGATTACAGGTATGCACTAGCACACCCGGCTAATTTTTGTATTTTTAGTAGAGACAGGGTTTCACCATGTTGGCCAGGCTGGTCTTGAACTCCTCACCTCAGGTGATCCACCCACCTTGGCCTCCCAAAGTGCTGAGATTACAGGTGTTAGCCACCGTGCCTGGCCTGATAGCGTTTTTAATAGACCTGGCATGCCCATGCACTCAGTCCTGCCTTTGGGACCTGAAAAGTAACCCCACTGTGGCTGGCAGCCTTTAGGGTGGCCCTCAGCATTCTCTGCCCCTTGGTGTTCACTCACTTGTGTAATCTCTTCCCCTTTGGTGTGGGCTGAACTTATGGATTTGCTCCTAATGAATGGAATGAGACAGAATTGATGACATGTCACTTCCAATATTAGGTTATAAAAAGACTGTGGCTTCCACCTGGAACACTTGCTCTCTCCTGGTTTCTCTCTCACTGTTTCTTCCTCTCCCTCTTTCTCCAATCGCCAGCTCCCATGTTTGAGGACCCTTAGACAGCCTTTGGGAAGGCCTATGGGATGAGGAATTGAGGCCTTCCTCAATCACGTGAGTGAGCTTAAAAGTGGATCCTCCCTCTCCATTTAGAGGCTTAGAGGAGGCAGAGCTCCCATCTCCACCTTGACTCAATCCTCAGGAGAGGCTTTGAGCCACTGGCATCCAGCCAAGACATTCCCAGTTTCCCCACAAAAACTGCAAGATAGTGAATGTGGGTTGTTTCAGGTCTGGGGTAATTTGTTATGTAGCAAAGGATAATGAATATCCCCAGATGTTGCCAATTCTTGAGCACTGGGGATCTTTCAGACTCCTTCCTATTCACCACTGTCCCTATGTCCTTTCCTCCAGCTTCCTGACTGTTCCCATCCCTCCCGTAGCCTCCTTTAGGCTCCTTCTCTAATGGCTTTAATGGCTGGTCAGGTCTTGGCCTTATCATGTGGCTTTGAACTTGGTACCTCCCCAGACATAATGTTGGGGATCTGCCTTCTGACTTCACACTTCATAATCTTGTGTAAGAAATTACCTACGGACACCAGGCGCTGTAGCTCATACTTGTAATCCCAGCACCTGGGGTGGTTAAGGCTGGAGGATTGCTTGAGTTTAGGAGTTCAAGACCCACCTGGGCAACATAGAGAGACCCTGTCTCTACGAAAAAAAATTAAAAATCAGACAGGCATGGTTGCATGTGCCTGTAGTCCTTGCTACTACGAGGCTAAAGCAGGAGGATCGCTTGGGCCCAGGTGTTTGAGGTTACAGTGAGCTATGATCTTAACACTGCACTCCAGCCTGGATGACAGAGACAGATCCTGTCTCTAAAAAAAGAAAAAGAGAAAGAAAAAAAAAGGAACTACCTTCTGAATTCCACTCTGGCCAGGCTTGCCTCTCACCTGCCCCCATGTCTCACCAGAAGCAGGATCAGAAAATAAGCTGACTTACTAGAGCTAGAAAGCTTAACCAGATGCCCTGGCAAGGTTTTCAGTGAAAGCTGAAACAATCTCCTTATCATGAGAAAATTCATCACATTGTAACTTTCACCCCAATCTTAGTGTGCCTATCAATCAGGACTTTCCTGCATTTGTTAGCTGATGGATGGCAAATAGTGGGCCCATTACTTTGTAAAAACAAGATGTTGTTTTCAGATATTTTTCTTTCCTTCCTCGTCCTTCCACCCCTGCCTCACTTAAAAGCTTTCATTCTTTAAGTCCATTCAGCATTTCATTCATTATTATCATTATTTTTGGAATTTAGACATTAAAATGATTGAGTCTGGATTTCATTACCGGGCTCTGGTGACTTAGGGTAAATATTCTGTGAAACTGAAAGAGTACTTGGCTACTTTTTCTCAGAGCTCCTGGTTTCATGATAGGTCAGGCGTTGAAGTAAATTGGAGGTCAAGCCAAGGTTTCAATTCATGTTCACTGGATTGCCAACAGATACTGATGGCTCACATTAAATTCCATGTTTCTGTGTGGGTTGGAGGATGTCTAGCCTTGGTTGGAAATTGGACGTGACATTCTTCATCTATTGTCGCTAAGGAAATATTATACTAATAGACGAAAATGCTTGGTGACAAGAGATGAGTGGTTTGCATACAGGAGATGCATGGCACTTGTGGACTGAAATGATGAACGGAGATTAAGACCTGTGTGGCCACTCCATCCCTTCCTGGATGATTTAATCTATGATCATACTTGAGTCATCATCTGTGACCTGATAATTTCCAAAGCATTATCTCCAGGCCATTATTTCTCTGGAGCTCTGTACTCATGAATCTAACCACTCACTGGACACCTGACCTTGAATGTTCTTAAGAAACTGAAAGCTCTTCATGTCAAAATTGAACTTACTATTTTCACCCAAAACTACTCCCTCATCCTCTCTTTCCCACCTTCTAAAATCCCTCTGCTTTGCTCAAGCCAGAAAAATGGGGTCAGACGTGGCTCCCACCTCTCCCTCACACTGTACTTGTGGTCAGTCACTGTTTGGATGGTTCTATCTCTTGCCTGTCTCTGGAAGGGGCCACATCTCCCCATCCCCACTGTCACTCTCATCTCTCCTGCATGACTCCTATCTGGCTGTTGGCTTCTAGGGTGGCCTCTGGCCAGTCCGTCCTCTACACTCCTGCCAGAGGGATGAACACAAAAAGTGCTTCTGTTCACATCATTCTGCCAAAAACCACTCAAAGATGCTCAGTCACCCCTGGGGTAAGCTGCCTAAGCTGTGAGCACAGCCGCAAGGTCCTGCCTCATGTGATCTGGCCCTTTTTACCTCTCCAGCTGTATAATTTTTTCACAACACACTTTGAATTTTATATTTCAGACACAGTAAACTGCTTATAGCTGCTCTCTCTCTGGTGCCTTTGCACACAGGATTTCCTTGCCTGGAACTCTTTCCCTCAACTCACTTCTTGGCCTGGGTTTCTTCTCTTTGTTCTTCCAAACTCAAATGAGATGCCATCTCCCCTGAGAAATCTTCCCTATTTCCCAAGCCCAGGTTGGGTATTCCTTGGTGTGGTTCTGCGGCACCCTACACTTGCTCTGTCGTTGTAAATACCTGCTTGCCTTCTTGAAAGCGGGCTGGCCATCGTATCCAGCACCTAGAACAGTGCCTAACCCATGGGAGGGGATCAGTAAATACATGATTGGCCCACAAGGGATGTTGCAGATCTACTGAAGGGAAGTTTTCCACCATCTAGGTACTGGTCCATAATAAAAATCTGCCACCCATCCAACCCACCCAGCCCATCCATAGTAAGGCCAATGAGCTGCTGTAATAGAATGAATACTAGACCCAGGGTCCTGAGGTTGCAGGTTTGAATTCGAGCTCTGCTTCTTATTAGGAGAAGTTACTCAACATCTAAGCTTAGTTTACTCAGCTGTGAAGCAGGAACCGTAACACACACTAGACAGGGTTGGTGTGAGGACCACAGAAGACGGCGGGCGCTAATGCTCCCACCTCAGTCAACTGTTGGATAGGATGGAGCTGTCCCCTCTGCTCCCACAGAAGCCCAGACCTGGGGCCATGAACTTGTGCTTTCAAAAGCGGGGCTGACAGAGCAGACTTGATAAGGACCCTGGTTGTCGGATATGATAATAATAGTCTCATTTATTAATATAAAGGCCTGCTAATAGAGGCGGCACTTTTAATTAGCCAACATGGCCACGATATTAATTTTTATCCAGTTATTTAAGTCCAGGAGCCTTCCTCCCCTCTCTGTTAGCACTTAGCTGGAGGGTGATTGAGAACATTTGTAATTGGATTTCTGTGCAGGACTTAATTATAAGGAGACAATAAAGCCCCTGAAATGCGGCAGGTTCTACCCTGCTAACTATTATTTTCCAGAGACACGCTCACACCAATGAATGCACAGATTTATCTAAATTATAATTTTTAAACTTAACAAAGCTTCACTTCCCCCTCCCCCACCAAGCCTGAGAGGAGTCTGCAGGGAGTACAGATCTGCAGGGAGGAGGGCACAGAGGCAGAATACTTCATTCCTGTAATCAAGTCTTTCACTCCATGGGCCACTGAGCGGCTTCCCCAGGCCCCTTGGGATCTCGCAAGTGTATTTTCTTCCCTTGGCCAAATGGCTTATTAATAGAATTGGCTTATTTATATCTCACCTAGAAAAATCCCAAAGTGTTACAGCAACAGGGAGATATCGAGCCAATTAGTTGTTGGGCTTGTTGTCATGGGGGGGAAATTTAGTTATTAATTTACTGCCCTTCACCAGTGGCGGAATCGATTCAGAGGAAACCAGAAGGGAAAAAAAGCCACGTGTCTCAGACCATCTGAGAAAACTCAGAGACAAGGCTAAACCATTTATACCTCCAGCGAAGCTGCCTTACTTTACGAGAGCGAGGAGACTGAGGCCTCTGCTGTGGTCAGCTAGGTGTGGCATGGGTACCAACCTCTACGGAGCATCTACTGTGGCCTGACTGTTTACAAACATCAAACCACTCTGTGAAACAGGCTTATTTCATCCACTGCATAGAAGAAGAAACTTGTGCATCCATGCATTCAATATTTGCTGAATCCCATATCATAAGATAGGCCTCGGAGACACAGTGGTGGACAGGACAGAACCTGCCCTCCTGGAGCCTACATTCCTGCTCAATGCAGAGATAGTCCCAAGGTCACTGATCCACATTCATGCTTGGCCGGGCTTAGATAGGAAACCAGGCAGGTTCTACCAATGCCAAAGTCTGGGGAATTGCTTTTCCTTTTCTTGAATGCTAGGTTTTGGGGTCTTGTGGCCTCCTACAAAGCCCACACTGGGAGTCACCATCCACCTTCTTTGCTGGGCAACCTCAGAGGAGGAAAAGACGTCACTAATTTAGTTTAGGACCTGGGAGGTGGGGTGGAGTTTCCCTGAGATGAGGGAATGGGAGAGGACCTTCTGCTATTCTATGAAAGTAATTGTGGCTGATGAGGAGTTTTGGAGTACAGTATTTTTTTTATTACAATTGTCATTACACTTGTAGATATTTGGGAGGGTGATTGGGAAACAGAATAAAGTAACAAGTAAAATTCTCACATAATCCTACTCCCCTATTTAGACCACACCGTAACATGCTGTGAACAGTTTTCCAAATCATTAAAAATTCTTTGTGGACATAATTTTAAATCAGAATATAATATTTCATCTTGTGGACATACTATAATTTATTTAACTCTCCCATATTGGCAGGTATTTAATTTGTTTCTACTTATTATTTTAAATAAAAGACATGTACATATATGTTTGTCCTTGTTTTTACCTGCTCAGAATGGAAGTGAAATTATTACCACAAAGAGAATGAATATTTTAAAGGCCCTTGAGACTTACTGCCATCTTGTGTTCTAGAAATATTGTACAAATTTCTAATAGTGTGAGAGGGCCCAGCATTGTAGTACACCTTCCTTCATCAATAATCCACATTGACTTTTACAAGTATTTGCTAATTTAATAGGGCAAAAATGGTATTTCATTATTGTGTTTTTTTCACATATATTGATTGCTAGTGAGCTTCAACATTTCTTTGTGTGTCTAAATAATCATTTGCATTTCTTCTGCAAATAGCCTATTCTCATCCTTTGCACATTTTTCTTTTGGGTTTAGTGGGGCTTTTTATGTGTATAAGTGCTATTTTGTATTTTAAGAACATTAACTTTTTGATGTTTTTGTTGAAGACATTTTTTCTCAGGTTGATTTTGCTGTTTACTTTTACTTTGATGTTTTTTATAGATATGGTTTGAATTTATATGCAGCCAAATATATCTATTCTTTCTTTGTGATTCCTCCAATTGCTTTTATACTTAGAAATTCCATCTCCACACTGAGATAAACATACTAATATTTTATTCTAAGTATTTTATGATTTTTTTTTGAGGTCGGGGGACAGAGTCTTGCTCTGCCCCCCAGGCTAGAGTGCAGTGGGGCAGTCCCGTCTCACTGCAGCCTTGACCCCCTGAGTTCCAGTGATCTTCCCACCTCAGCCTCTGGAGTAGCTGGGACTACAGGCCCACACCACCACTCCTGGTTAAGAAGGTTTAGAATTGTTTTTTCTTTTATTTTTGTAGAGGTGATATCTCCCTATGTTGCCCAGGCTGGTCTCAAATTCCAGGGCTCAAGTGATTCTCCTCCCTAGGTCTCCCAAAGTGCTGGGATTACAGGTGTGAGCAACCCCACCACCCAGTCAGGTTTGATTTTTTCACATTTAATTTTTTAGTTTATTTGGGATTTATTTTGTTCTGTGTTGCATGGTAAGGATTTAGATTGATATTTCCCCAAATAGTTAAACATTTATCCCTGAATCATTTATTAAGGAATGTTTTTGGCCGGGCATGGTGGCTTACGCCTGTAATCCCAATACTTTGGGAGGCCAAGGTGGGTGCAAGGCTTGAGCTCAGGAAATTGAGACCAGCCTGGGCAACATGGTGAAACCCCATCTCTACAAAAAATACAGACATTAGCTGGGCGTGGTGGTGTGCATCCTGTAGTTCTAGCTACGTGGGAGGCTGAGGAGGGAGGATCCCTTGAGCTTGAGAGGCAGAGGTTGCAGTGAGCTGAGATCGTGCCACTGCACTCCAGCCTGGGTGACAGAGTGAGACCTTGTTTAAGAAAAAAAAAAACAAGGCTTCCTTTCCCCATTGGCTTAGATGCTGCCTTTGGCTTACGCTAAATTTTTAAACATATATATACAGTAGACTGTTCTGAGCTGTCTTATTCTGTTCAGTTGGTTCTTCTATTACAATCACACTGTTTTAATTACTGTATCTTTATTCATTCACACATTTAAAAATACAACATATTTGTGTATGAAATATAGCATTTTAATATCTGGCAGAAAAATCTCCCATAGTTACTCTGTTTTTTAGGAGGAAAAAAGACTACTTCTGTTCATGTATTTTCCAGATAAATTTTAGAGTCATGCTGTCTAGAAAAAAAAAATCTCATTTGGGATTTTGTAAAGGATTAAATTAAATATATATCTTAATTCATGAAGCATTTGCATCTTTATACTATTCAGTCCTACCATTCGGGAAAATGACATGCTACTTTCTTTTCCCCCTTATGTTGTTTTTGCAGCTTTAACTCTTTGATCTAAATGGGATTTTAGTGTATACTGTGAGATGAGAATCAAAATTAATTCCCTTTCAATTAGTCAGTTTTCCCAAACTCCAGTTTTTGCATAACTCACAGCTTCTCCAATGACTTATAATGTTTCTTTTATCATTTATTAAGTCCTTATATATAGGAGGGTCTGTTTCTAGGCCATCTATTTATTCTCATTGATCTGATTACTGTCTGTCTTTCCTAGTACTAGAGGGAAGTGCCACCCCCCTCCAGATGGCTCTCGGAGTCACTATCTGCTTTCTGCAAAACCAGGATTCATTTCGTGAATACAGAGTCAGCTCCTTGGTCAGAGCCTCTGCTTGGAAGCTTTTTAGTGCCTCAAGGCACTCCAATGGAGCAGGTTGATGCCAGGGCTTTGGTTTTAGTTCAGAAAACACCCAGGCCAATGGAGATTGATTCCTGATCCCTGCCACTGTCCTTCTCTCAGTTCAGTATGGCCAGATGCTGGCTGAAAGGGGGTCCCAGACTCCAGACTCCCCAGGCAAGAGTGAGGGCCCAGAAAGCTTCAGAGAGGTGTACAAGATAATAATGCTATACTACAAATCTCTGCATTTCTCAGCTGCCTGCTTTGTGCCAGGCCTGTGATGAAGACATTATATACCTTAGTTCTAACTTTTACCATAACTGCCTGAGCTAATGCTAGCCACATTTTCCACATTAGAAGATGCTCAGAGGGAGTAAGAAACTTACCACATATCACCCGACTACAAAGTGGCTTATTTTTCATCCCAGTTGTGTCCAGTTCCAAAATCCACAATCAATACTTCCGAGCCACTGGTAGTTGACTCAGCCAGAACGACCACCACAGCCCCTCCCCTGGAGAAAATGGTTTAGGCTTGTTGAGCTTTGCTTCATCTCCAACTCCAGCTGTCGTGGTAACAGAATCTGGTGATGTGAGGACAGAGGTTTGAAGCTGGTCACCTGAGCCTGAGCTCAGTGGCCATCTCTCTACCCAGGGTAGTGGGGTCCATACCACGCTTGGTGGGGGTGGGAGCTCTGCTTCCCTTCCTCACCCCAGACCACCGCACCTTCCTCGTCCCAGTCAGGCAGGCGAGTTTCCTTGTTACCTGCAAATGCTAACTTCTGTGGTGTAGGGGAGAGAGCTTGTGTATGTAGCAGGGTAAGGTGGGGCGTGGTGGTAGGAGGAAGACAGGCAGAAGCCCATTGCTTTAAAAAGGGTTCTGTGGTACTGGCCACCTTCTATCAAAACAGTGGTTGAGAGGGCTGAAACAGCCAGAATCTGAAAATAATAAGCACTCACTTATTGAATATCTACTAATAAAAACCACAATCTCAATTTACTTCCAATCTTGGTCAATAAATAATGTGCACATGTTTGCTTTTCTACACATATACACAACTGTGTACTCCGTATGGTGGAGTCTCCACGTTTCCACTTGAAGTTACCCCATACTCACATGTTCACATATTGACACAGTTGTCCCACTCAGTTTTTAATGGCCTGTAGTTTTCCATCATGTGAATTCATAAATTAAGAAAACATATTTTAAATGCTGTCTGAAAGGGTCAACACATGAACAGATTGATAGGGAAGGGTCTCGTCGTGGGAGTATAAGGTAGATCTGCTTTGTGGGGAAATTTATCATTTTGGGGGGCTTGGGAAATGAAATAGCACAAAGTATTATTCTTGCAGTCTTCCATCTATGCAGACAGAACCTTGGGCTAGGGATCTAGGCACCTGGCTCTGACTTTGACTTTTTCTTTTGTTTACTTTGAGTTTCTTTGTGAGATGCTTTCTTTCCCAGATTCCCAAATTTTATTTGTGCTGTTCTGATAATCACAGGAGTCACAAAAGCACAGAGATGCAGGGCTCCTCAGAGGTTGAGTGACTTGCCCAAGGTCACAGAGTCAGCCAGTGCCTCTGTGGACATCACCTCCACCAGCTTCCTAGTTTTGGAGAATTAGGTCAGAGATGGAGGGTTTGGTCCTCTGAAGAAAGGCCCGGAGGGAACCTTCATTAAGACCCATGCCCAGCCCAACCTTGAGCCTTCGGCATGTTTTTCCATCTAGGGAGTTGCTGTGTGCCTCTGCTTCTGGATGCTCCGTGGGGTCTATTTGACCTTGCTTTATAGAAGGGAGAGGAAGGGCCATGAGGGCCCCCTGAGCCCCGAGGCTGTCCTGTTTCTCACTCACAGGACTCCTTCCTCATGTCTTTACCTTTCCCATCTGTTTGAGCTGGCCCTTCCTTTCAGCTGATCTTGGAACAGGCCAGAGTCATCACCATGTTGCTATTCTGTGCTGGCAGAGTCTGTGGACTGTTTGACCTGTCGTAATTATCTCACCACCTTGCTCTATTTCTGTCTCAGTTCACAGAAGACTCAAAGCAAACCAAGACACAGGCACAGGGGGCAAGTGTAACCGGGGCAGGGTGCGGCTTGGAACCCTAGGACACTAATTCCAGTTTGACCTGGACACTTCTCTTAATGTGGCCTATATCTCAGCTGTGGTCAGAGGACCCCTGCCTGACAGGGAGGGTGGTAGACTTTTAGAACCAGGTGGGACCTTAGAGAACCAGTAGCATTCCATGGAGCCGTAGGGTTGTGCAGAGGCATATAGGGCCCAACACAGGGAGTGGGGGCAAGGTCAAGGGAGGCCTGGTGTGGGAAGGGAAGGTGGAGTGAGTAGGGCCTTGCCTTCCCATCTGTTTCCATCAGTGTAACTGCACTTGGATCTGGATTCTGTGTGAGCCTTTCTTTGATACAAAGTTGGAAACTACTGATCTTTTCGAAGTCCCTTCAATTTATGAAGGAGAAAGCTGAAATTGAGCAAAGAAAAAGGCTTTGCCAAGGCCACTCAAGTGGTTTAGTAGCAGATAGGGCTTTAGGAGGAGACAGGCCCAGTGGCAGGGGCCGATTGCTGAGGACATTGACTCAGCAACAGGACCCACTTCTCCAAGAGTCTTGTGGATTTCTGTGTCTTGTCCTAGCTCTGGCTGGGAGGGGCCGGAGGGCCAGTGCTGCTGTCACAGGCTGGCTGTGAGCAGGAAGAGCCATTCTGCTTTGGTCACTATGTGCTCAAACAGGGAACAGCCCTACCCTGAGCCCCAAAGAGCAACGGGCCTTTCTTCATGGCCACTGAATCCACAGCTTGTGAAGATCTGGTCAAATCCTAAGGATGTCGCTGACCTCTGTGTGATTTTAGATTTGTTATATAATCTCTCTGAGCCTCAGTTTCCCCATCTCTAAAATGGGAGTGAATGCCAGTTGTTTCCTCTGGCCTTCATAGGAGTCAATCAGATCATGTCTGTGAGGTGCTAACCACAGTGCTGGTTACACAATGAAAGTGCAATAGACACACTAAATCATTGCTACCAGATGAACATCACGGCCAGGGAAGCTCACAAGAGTAAGAGGTCAGGTCCTGGACCTTTCTGCTTAGCACACAGCAGAGCATATAAGTGACTCGCTAAAGATTTAGTTAAATAAACAAATGACCAGGGAGACTCCTTAAGGTGGAAGAAAAACATTTTTGGGGAAATGGCCAAGAGGAGTGACAATGTGTGCTTCCATTCTCCCTCAGCATCCTTACCATTCGAACAGGGAAATGGAGTTGAAATGAAAACCAAGGGCTGCCTCAAATGAGGAGGGGCACGAGCTGGGTTCCCACAGCCACTGAAGCTCAGGGTTCATGAAGTCACCCACATCTCAGCTCTGAAAAGATCCTGTGGCCTTTAAAATCACTCAGGGTCAGTGCCAGGCAGAGGAGAAGTCAGGTACCGTCAGACTGGGGAGGCTCCCTTCTTACCCTCCAGTGTGTGGCACTGTAGGCTCTTCTGTGGGGCCAGGGGCACTTTTGGGTGCTGCAGCATGCTAGAGGATGATGATAATGATTGTGGCAAAAGGAGAGTTCCAGGTGAGCTTTTCTAAAATGGGTCATGGAAGTTAGGGGCACCTGTGATGGCAATTAGAACCTGCAAAATGGAGCCACATGAAGATGGGAGAACCAAAGAGAGAGGAGCCTGGGAGGATGGATCAGGAAGATTGGAGTACTGCCCAATTCGGGAGGATTAAATAACCAGCCATATGTTTTTGTTGTTTACCGGTTTTCTGGTGTTTGCCTCTTAGGTGGGGCTCTTCTAAATGGGCTGGGATAATTCAGACATTAATGATTTCTGGAAGAAAACCAGATGGGGGATGGCTTCCAGATTTTCCTTCTTATTATTTCCCATGATGAGTCCAAGAGTCGTCCACTTCCCTGATCTGGAGCCAGTACCCTCTCTGCCTCTCAAGGGCCCTCCATATCCATTGATGTCTGTTCCTTTTCTTCTTTGGTTACCCAGTAAAGGTTAGGATCTTTCAAAAGCATCTTCTACTCAGAGACTAAGGGTAAAAGAAACCAGACAAGAAATCATCAAAGTGAATAGATTTAAGGATCACAGGCACTTCATTTAGTTTCAGCGTTCGATTAACGGATTGACTGGTCTTTTCCTCCCTGTGATGGTTAATTTTATGTATCAACTTGGCTAGACTACAGTGCCCAGTTTTTTGATCAAATACCAGTCTAGATGTTTCTACGAAGGTATTTTTTAGATGTGATTAATATTTATAATCTGTAGACTTTGAGTAAAGCAGTTCACCCTCTAAAATGTGAGTGGGCCTCATCAACAGTTGAAGACCTTAAGAGAAAAAGACTGAAGTTTCCCGAAGAAGAAGAAATTCTCCCTCTAGACTGCTTTTGTACTCAAGGCTGCATCATCAACTTTTGCAGGAATTTTTAGCCAGCCAGCCTGACCTGCAGATTTCAGACTTGCTAGCTCCCATGATTGCATGAGCCAATTCTTTAAAATCTCCACCCCCTTCCCCCTTACACACACACACACACACACACACACACACACACACACACACACCCTATTGGTTTACTGGTTTTGTTTCTCTGGAAAACCCTGACTAATACACTTACCTAAAACCAGCTCAGTGTGGAGGTGCCCAGACTCCTCCTGAGGGGAGATAGGTGAATCCCCCTCTCAGGTCTGGTGAGTGCTCCAGCCCGTTTCCTACTCCACTTCCTTGACTTCTTGCTGGGAATAGTCCTTCTGGGGTCCTTCTGTGCCCTCTGCCTCCAGCCTCTTTGCTCCCCTCTGTTGCTGTTATCCTCTGCCTGTGGGCCGGCCCTGCCCTCTGGCTCTCAGGGTGAAGAACTACCTTTCCTAGTAGGCCCCAAATCCTTTTCAGACCCTTGATCTGGGCATGCTTTCAGGAGGCCATCAACAGACTCTTGTAGCCAACTGAGCCCTGTCTGTGGCCTTAGCACATGGAAATTAGGCTTGATCCACTTCTGTCTGCCACTTCCCATTTACCTATAGCATATTCACTGGCAGGTTCATAGCTGGTTCTGCCATTGGGTGAAACCTTGATTCATCTTCTATTTTCCTATGTTAGCATCCATGACTAGTCTCCTAAGGACTTAACTCTCAGGCACCAACTTTCATCTCCAAAACTTCTATTAATTCAACTTCTTCCCACAGTCAGATGGAGATGCTCATCAATTCCTGCCTGTAGGTCCTCCTGGGCTGCCTGTAAAAGAAGGATGTATGGTGGCTGGGTGCGGTGGCTGAAGCCTGTAATCCCAGCACTTTGGGAGACCGAGGCGGGCGGATCATGAGGTCAGGATATCGAGACCATCCTGGCTAACATGGTGAAACCCCGTCTCTACTAAAAATACAAAAAAATACAAAAAATTAGCCGGGCGTGCTGGCGGGTGCCTGTAGTCCCAGCTACTCAGGAGGCTGAGGCAGGAGAATGGCGTGAACCCAGGAGGTGGAGCTTGCCGTGAGCCGAGATCACGCCACAGCACTCCAGCCTGGGTGACACAGCAAGACTCCATCTCAAAAAAAAAAAAAAAAAAAAAAAGAAGGATGTATGGTTCATTCTCTCTCCTGCTCATTTACCTATTGTAATACTTAGTCCATTACATACATTACCTTATTTAACCCATATAAAAACCTTATTGGATGCATATTATTATCCTCATTTTATTGATTTGAAAATTGATGCACAGAGAGGTTATATAACTTGCCCCAGACCATACAGCTTGAGGATGGAATTCAACCCGAGGCATTCGGAATCCAAAGCTTATGCTCTTAGCCGGGGATACATGAAACCTAGCAATTAGAAAGGAGTAGGGGTGAGGAATCAAGATAAATGAGACAGAGACATAAAGCAAAGCCAGGAATAAGATGAATGCAATTACATGCAGTAGAAATTTCTGTGCATGTGCTTTGGTGGGCTGCTCATTTGGCTCTAAGTTTTTAGCAGCCAATGCAAAACAGGTGGAAGCCTCCTCTGTCTTTCAGCTCACTTGCCGAGCCGAGATGTTTGGCAGCTCGTGGTGTTGATATGATCAAGCGCAGACAATCAGCAGCACCCATCTCCCTAAATTCTCTTGAGTGTCTTATCATGCAGGTTTTACCCTCAAATTGAGGAAAATAGGTCTCTGAGAGTTCTACTGACACAGTTTGGCAAAATTATTTTGCATTTGTGGTAAAAATGAGATAGAAATACCCCTAATAAAAGGGATGAATCTTTTTCTTATAGAATAATGATTTGGTATTGGCATTAGAGTGTAAACCCAGGGAAAGCTGCAACTTCAGGACTTAGCTTTTCCCTCCCTTTGTGTTCCTAATAGTACCTAGTCTAGTGTCATGCTCATAGCAAGTGAGGAAGAGATATCAATTGCATTGAACAAATATGACTATTGGTGAATGAGGAAGAGTGTCTCCATAGGATCTTCTTGTTACAAGAGGAAGGATCCATTTCTGGGGTGGACTTCCAAGTATTCAATGGTTCTAGAGCTAATGAAAGGTAGTGTGGAAAGTGCAGTGGAAAAAGCCTGTGCAATGTGAAGTCTGGAATCAGACCTCTGTGGCTCTACCACTTTGTAACTGTGCAGTCTTAAGTAAGTCCCTTAACCTCTCTGAATCTCAGACTAAAAAATGGAAAACTCTTATCATGTGAGCATGAGAAGCCTACAAGGGAGGATGTTCCAGAGCCTGGCATTTGGTAGGTGGTTCCCAAGTTCCATTCATTCCATCATCTGTTTATTCAGAACATACTCAAGGGGCATCTGCTGTGGGCCAGGGTCTGTGCTCTGTTCTGGGAATACGATAGTGAACAAGACAGACCACCTGGTAGCTTCCATCCTCTTCCTTTGCTTCCTTGCCAGAGGATGGTAGTTTCTGCAGCAGGTATTTAATAATAGGGATACCCTAAGTCCAAGTTGTTGAGGGGACAGATGGCGGTGGGCTGAGGGGAGCAACAAGAAGATTGGGGAAAACTCAGGGAAGTAAGGATCCTGTACTGAGAAACGTCCTCCTCTGTCCAAATTTCCCTGTATCCCGGCCTCTTGTGAAGCCAGGAGCCCAGTCAGGCAGTGACAGAGGCAAGACTCATCTAACTGCTCTGTCCCACATTGGAGCTCACCAGGGCCATATTGTTGCTTTTACTGAGAAAAGACACCTTTTTCACTGCTAGACACTCGAGTGCCTCCAGGGTTCTAGGTTTGCATTTCAGAGAGAAGAGGAGGATGGTTTAAAGTTAGTAAAAAGCTCTGGTGCACTCCCCAGGCCCAAGGGTGCACTCCCCAGGCCTGAGGCCCACTGTGTTGTTGAAAATGACACACTAATTACATGCAGACCTCAGCACTGCACTCTTCTCCTCTCCTCCTGACTCCTCATGGTGTTATGTTTGCATTTTTCTCACCCTCGGGACCAGCTTTTGCATCTCTCCATTCCATCTGGGAAGGGTGTGTGTGTGTGCATGTGTGCGGTGTGGATGGGGGACCCACAAACACTGTGAACTCAGAGGCTGCTAAGTCGGGACTAACAATCTTCCCAATTATGATCTCTTTGAAGCTGTAAGCTCACACTATGTTTACCAACATGCACTTGTTTACATGTTTTGTTTTACAAGTCCCAGGCCCCATTCTCCCTTGTGTGTTGGCTGTCCATGTTAGACTGGAGGCACTCTGAAGGCAGGGCCTGCACCTCATCCTTCAGGAGGCTCTACTATTAGTGCCTGGTATAAGGTTGAAGACCCAGAACTCTCCTGGTCCCATTATCATGGAAATAGTGAGCAGCAGTTTGCTTGCATGCTCAGTTGAGATGTCAGATGGATACTTGAGTTATTCTCATCTATTTCTCTTACCAGAGAGAAGAAGTGTCACCCACACATGTTGGAACACCAGAATGTAAAATAGATGGAAGTACAGAGGAGGGGAGGAGGCATGACCTCCTAGGGTTAAGGGACCCCTAAGGATTAGGAGTCCTAAGATCAATTCCCTACCTCTCAGCCTTACTGTGGAATTGTGATGCTTCTGCTGCCTCTGGACTTTGTCTGCCCAGCTACTGTTCTCCCCTAGGCAGGGCCCACCTTCTTGTCTTACCTGCACTGGATCTAAAAGCACACACTATCTGGCATCTTTCCCTTTATTTACCTTTAATCCTTTAACTGAAAATGACCAAAAAAAAGCAACCATAAAATCCCTTCTCAATGCATGGTGAAACATTCCTTTTTAAGCAAGCCTATGCTTTTCACTACACTAAAAGGTTGATGAGGACAAGGATCTTGTCTTTCTCACTTATTATGTTATCCCCCAGCACTTACCACAGTGCTAGGCCGTGCTTAATACGTTTTGTACAAACACAAGAATGCACTTTGTATACATGAATGTACAAACACATGAAGAACATGTATTAAGCATGGAGGCAGAGGAGGATCTCATTCTTCTGAGACCTCCCTTCTCTCCTGGGAAGGGGTCCTAACTCATGGAGTGCACTAGCTGCCTCCAGTTGGAAGAAAGCTGTATTCTGAGGTCTTGGGGCTAGGGGGCAGTGTTCACCTGCTGGTATAAGCCAGGGTATCGTGTGTGTGTGTGTATGTGTGTGTGTGTGTGTGTGTGTGTGTGTGTGTGTGTGTGTGTGTTTTATGTTGATGATGATGACTGGTACATTAATAAGCTCTGGCTCCAGAGAGAATTCTAAAACTCCCTCAAAACAACTTAGCTCATCTTTCCATGAGTACCGTTCTTAAATATGTCCGTAAAATGTTATTCTGCATATATGCTGCTGAACAATCGGGTTTATTTAAAGATTTAAGGTTTTTTTTTAATTCAGTAAACTTTATTTATATATAACAACAGTACAAATTGTGTCCTCAGCTTGCAAAATAGGAGTGTTTCATATTTACAATAGGTACACAATAATATATTAGAATAACAAAAAACCCCACTTTATTGGAACATTTTAAATACTTAATTTTCTTACAGTTTTTATTCCACAACACCTGTAAAAACAACAAAACCAGACAACCATCATTGTATTTTCTTAAAAATATATATAGTACAGATTCCAGTGTGTCAAGAGGAGTGGGTTTGAGCAGGAAAAGTTGTGGGGAAAGGCAGATGGGCTCCGGTCCCTAGTCTCATGGGACAGAGAGCTTGTCCCTTCTGCCCTTACACACGCAAGAATATCTGTTCTGTTTGGGGGGACCATTTCCATTCTGCCTGCCACCTTCCATGCCAAGATGAAGGCCAAATAAGTCAAAGTGAGGACTTTGAAATGCAGAAGATGTTTCCCACCTTCCTTGAGGCCAGGGTAGGAGGGAGCAGGCTGCACTGCGGCAGAAAGAAGACAGCTCAGGCTGAAGGGAGAGCTTCTCTGCTGTGAGAAGAATGAGATGTGGGTGTCCACGAGAGGCTGAGGAATCTCCAGTTTGCTTATTGGGTGGAGGCCCTGTATGCCAAGCAGTGGCTGTGATTGTGTCTCAGGACTTTCCCTAGCACTAGTTAGAAAATACCAAGAGTGAAACTTTATCCCTCATTCATGGGGATCACTGAGCTCCAGATACTAAAATGTCACACTTCAGGGAAACTAGGGAAGAGAGACTGAGTTATGGAAAGGATGCTACCATTTTTCTCAAAGCATGTTCCTGAGACAAGGCATCGGAAGGCCCTGAAGTTCATCTCCCAAGTTCCCTGTCGATCTGCTCCCACAGCCCTGTGTCTGTGAAGCCACTTTGCATTTTCTCACCCACTGAGCCTCCTGAGTCTCAATTCTTTTCTCTCTGTGCCCAGGCCCCAGGAGTCTCATGCAAGACACAGCGTGGCTGGGAAAAAAAGACGGCCTCTCCTGGAGCAGCTGCTGGATCAGTATTTACCAGGAGCAGGTTAATGGGGGCAGGTGTGGCAACTGGGATGCACCTGGAGATTTATCAGCCAGAAGCTTTCAAATGCTCCCTATTTGTTCTGCCCAGGCCATTCTTCGTCCAGCACTCATCCATTGCTTCTGTTTCACGCTCAGCAGGGCCAGGGGTCTTGACTGCTATTTCCTGTCCTCATTTGGTGGAATTGAAGGAAGGTCAGAAGCTCAAGCAGCAGGTGAAGTGCAGCCAGAAGAGATGGTGGCAGTAGAAACAAGAGCAGCTCTCATCGCTGGGGGAATGGCCCCAGAATAAGGTAAGGCAGCTGGGTTGGTCTGCTTTCTTCCTTTGCTGGACCACTTTTCCTACAAAACTGGTACCCTGTGCCACTAGGGGAGAACTGTTGCCTGCTAAGTTGGTGGCAGGAACCAGCTTCCTGAAGGATATAAATTCGCTGGAAGAAAGACCTTGGTTTTGTTCCGTGCTGTTTTCCCATCTCTAGAGCAGTGGCTGGCAGACAGTGGCTACTCAAGAAGGTTCCCAGATGAATGAATGCAGGAAACAGTTCCCTCCTCCAATGAGATTAACAGCTGATCCATGCTTTTAATGACTGAACTCTGTAAAGAGGGGAACCCTCTGCCAATGGGGGATCAAAATGGTTTTGAGAGCCGTGCTATGGAGAGAGGTAGGACAGCAAGCACAGAAGCACCTGACCCCATGCAGAGGACGGGAGGCAGCAGCAGGGGCCAGCTGGAGGGAGTGCTCTCCATTGCCCATTAGCATCCTCTGTCTTGCCAAGCACCCTTCTGGGGTCCTCTTCCTTTTCCAGAGCATTGTCTCTTGTGCAGATCAATGAAACAAAGTGAAGCTGGATAGACTTTGGAGAGAGACTTCCCTCTCTGCCTCCCCCAAGATGAATGGCTTCTTGTGGAGAGGAGCTGTGGCTTTAACACTTCATCCTTACCCAAGGTCAAAATATCCTCAAATTGGATAACAGGGAGAAGAGAGGCCAACCAACTCCCTCTTTTTCTCATCCAAAGGGTGTGGACTTCATTGGTTCTTGGTGGCCCAAAGCGAAGAGGTGTGGAGGAGGAACAGGTGGGCAGCTGGAAAGGGGGCAGGGCCTTATAACCTTTCACCCTCATGGTGTGGCTTGAGTCCAGCTTTTTCCCTTTTCTTAATTCCTTCCTTAAGGATGCCCCAGGCTACTTCCTTTGTCAGCCCAAGTTCCCCAACTCTCTCATGGAATCCTGAGAAATGTGGCCAAACCACTCACAGCCAGCTCTGGCTCTTCACTCTCCACCCTCCAATTGGCCATTGCCCCATCATTCTCCACGCTCTCCACAAACCTTCAAGGAAACGCCCCAGGGGCAGTGAATCGTCTCCAAAAGTAACTGCTGGGAGATGCCAGGTAGATGCATTGAGTTAAGGGCTGGTAGAGATGCTACTGAGATGTCCGACTGCCTTTAACTTCTTGGTGGAGCAAAGCCTGGATGCCAGTCTGAGCAGCCGTGCGGCCAGAAAATCTTCACCCAAACAGAGCTCAGAAGTTAGATGGGGTGGGCTGAACTTTTTTACAGGTAGCATAAGGTCTCCTGGTCACACTCTTCTTGCCTATATCTCCTTTCCTTTTATCTCCATAAATTATGGGCTCTGCGCTGATAAGCTTTGAGTGCTATGAAGAGCAAACACTTTGGCTTAGTGCGGAAGGCCAGTCATTAGTATTTACTTCAGGCTACTAATAGGGCCTGAGAAACTTTAAAGAAGTGGATTTTCAAAAGAAAGTGGCCTTGGCATGGCTGGTTGTGAATTATAATGAAAAGAGCAAGTTTCCTGAGTATTTTGCTGAATGCTTTTCTCTTCCCATTTGTCAGCCGCATTCAGGCAAGAAACTAGAGCTGGGGGAGACCAGGCAACGTCTGCTGTGTGGTTAGACAGCGATCCAAAGCTACACGCCAAGGATGGAAGCCAGACCTCTGCGCTCCCCTCCCCCAGCCCTCTCCTGGGAATCACATGTGGTCCGCAGGGCCTTTGGAAATTGGAACCACTTGGAGGTAAAGCAGGGCACGGAGAAGCTGGAGCCCAGAGTTAATAACAGAGAAAATGACCCTGGTCTAGCCTCTCTTGGAGGAGCTGGTCTAGCTTCCCAGCATCATAGCCTAGGATTCCTGACCCTTTGAAAAGTGAGGAAGGGCAGCTTGTTCCTCTTTGTCTTCCCCAGTCCCACACCTTTGCTTCCACTTGTCCTCCTACCCCCTGACTCCAGTGCTGCTTGCAAAAAAGTTGGAGCTGGCTGCTCGGATCCAAGCTAATGTGGGAGGCCTGGACACTCTGATGGCTATTCTGGCCACCAAGGTCCTGACACTAACAGAGCGCCTTTCCTCTCGATGACTCCCACTGGCTTCTATGGGGCCTTTGGACCTGGGCATGGAGCTTTGGTCTCTTTGTTTGGAAACTACACTCAGGAGAATTGGTTATCCATAGTTTTAGGCATCATCAGAAGAGACAGAGAAGGAAAGTCCAGTGAGAAGTCATCCACTTGTCCTTCACACTCACAAGTGCGTGAGAGGCAGAAAGAGAGGCAGAAGGTAGTAACGTGGGCATGCCACAGTCATTTATACTGAGGAAGTGCTGTAGGCCCAGATGGTCAGGAGCTTCCGTATATGAGCGAAGGGTGGTCTCCCCTCTCCAGGCACAAGAGAATGAAAGAAACAAAGCATAATAATAAATACTGCAGCTTCTGTAACCTATGCTCTTCAAGTATTGCTTGCTGTAAACAGTGTTTGATTTTTGTTTTCTTTTTAATTGCCAGGGACCACTGGATGATTGGCGTGAACTCCAAAGTCAAACACCTATGTCTCCAAATCAACTTTCAAATGGAAACTCGTGGAGGCCTGGCCCACACACCTCCAGGCCGTTTCCCCAGGGTGCCTGGTTTATGACAGGGATTGATATGAGGCAGGGCTGCCAGGTGTCTGGTCTGGGAGAGGCCCACCTCACCCCACTTCTCATAGTAACTTTAGGGAAATTGAAAGGAAACATATCAAAGACCAGCTCCTCATTTGTTGAGGTTTAGGATTAAATAAAACAAAACAAAAAACAGTAGCAAAAAGCATTGGTACTATCTAGGTACACATCTCCTCTCAAAAGATGAGAATATACAGGTGTGTGGTAGATAAAGCTCAGTTTCCAGTCAGCCAGGGTGAGCTCTTGATGGCTTTGCAATTTGTGCAAAGTTCTGGAAGTTCCATACTCTTCTGGCTGCCGGGATAATTCCAGGTTTTACTGGCCTCTGTTTTTGCGAAGTGTTTGGTGCATACTTGTGCTCATTCTTCTTCTCCTCTTCCTCTTTTTTTTTTTTTTTTAATTTCAAGGAAAAGGAGACAGTCATTTTCTCTCCAATGTCTCTCAGCATCTCTGCTTTCTCTGGCATTTGGAAATAGGCATTATATAAAGAAGGAGGAATGGGAGAAAAGAAGGAAGGGAGACAGAAATCAGAATTAAACAAAAGTTGGAAGGGATTAACAGGGCGGCTTTTTGTTTTATTTCTGTTTTTTTCCCTTTTTCTTAAAAAAAATTAAATAAAGTTCTCATTATTTCCCCAATATACATCAAATGAGTTTTCATGCAAAGCAGCAGTCACAGAGGCAGAACTGTCCCCAGCTCGTGCCTCTCGGCTTGAAGAACCACCTTCTCCTGGCCCCGGGTTCTCTGGTCTTCTCACTGAGGATGGACGACGCCCACTGTCTCTCCCAGCTGGAACTGGCTATGACGAAACTTGGCTGGCGTAGGGAGAGGGGCCCTCCCCTCTCCCCAGGATGGGGTCTCAGGGGACAGCAAGCTCTGGGGCCTGATCCCCATCACTTGTCCTTCCATCTGAGACTCCCAGTGTGACAGCTTGGACAGGTCCCTCTTCCCAGGAATGCGAGGCTCCTCCTCTCAGCTCTCAATGGACATGGCATTAATGAGCTGCTCCACCTTATAAGCCAGCCGCTGCCGCCGTGCCTGCTCATCCTGCTCTAGGGCCCCGATGAGCTGAGGAGCAAAAACAAAGGCAGGAAGACTTCAGGACTCAGAATAGAAGACACCATTTTCTGGAGTCCTTCCCTCTTTGACCTCTGTCTACCTTCCCATTCTGCCTTCATGCACATAACCTTAAATAATTTAAATGATTAACTGAATGAATACACGCACACACACCTATATATATGTATGTATGTATGTATGGTGTTTCAAACATTATCTGGCATAGGAAGTGCTATGCAAGTGTTAATTATTGCTACTACTACTACTACTTTCAGGTTCAATGCTAAAGAAGCTTTGTGAGTTTTCCAAAGGTATCCTAATCAATCTCTATTCGTATTAGGGTCCACCTGTCTATCTGAAATGTAACTGACAGGATTTGCCCGAATGCAAAGAATAGTTTGATTCATTAAGAGAGAATGAAATTAATTATACCATACTTTGAACTGAAAAACAAATGATTAAAAGTGTTATTTATTGTGTTAACAATGAGTGAAAGACAATGAAGCGTATAAAGCCTTCAGTGAATCAGGAGTTGAGTTGCCTTATAAAGGAATGATAATTTTCGAGCTCATGGGCTTCTGACTCCCTGAATGTGTTTTCTAAATTGCCATCTATTTAAGGACTGAGTCAGGCTTCCTGCTCCTTGCCTGTTGGTTTCTGTCCCTGCTGGGGCCCTGTCTCACCTCCTCACTATACTTGCTGACATAGGAGTAGATCTCATTGAGGGCACTCAGCATGTTGAACTCCACGGCGTGCAGGCGGGACTGCTCGGCGAGGTAGGCGTTCATGTCCTGGTCACTGATGGCTGGGAGCTTGGCGATGTCTGCGTAGTATCTGCCAGAGACAGGATAGGCGCCTTGGTGGAGGCCTCAGCAAACATGTACCTATAGCTACCCCGGGCCCAGGTCCTTCGAGGGCACTGATGTACCCAGTTGCTCCTGCCTCCCTATTTCTCTTCTGATGTGGCTTCCTCTGGCCTCTTGCTTCATGCTGAGGTTGAGGCTGAAGGCCAGAGTTTCTTTAGTAGATTCCATCTAGCCAAGAGCTCATGGCTGCGGTGCCCAACAGAGTGGTTAAAAGCCCAGACTCTCACCAGGCTTTTTGTGTTCAAATCCCAGCTCTGCTACCTGCTAGCTGCGTGACGCAGGGCAAGTTACTTACCCTCTCTGTACCTCAGTTTCCTTATCAGTAAAATGGGGATAATAATCATACTGGCTTCACAACTCTGCTGGACATTTTAATGAGATGATACACACAAAATCTTTATCAGAATGCTGAATGCTTAGCACGTGCTCAATGAATAGTAATTAGGATGATAATCATCTGACTTCCACGGGCACAAAGCCACCCTTCCTCCCGCAGCAGGGGGCGTGGCAGGGAGGGGAGCGGGAGGTCCTGAAGAGATGACAGACACCGTCGTCTGAGTCCTTAGTCAGTGATGACTATAGAGCGGGGAATGGGCAGGGAGACAGGGGCATGGGCCTGTCCTGAGGGTGCTACTGACCTCTCCACCCAGCTCTTGTAGCTGGGGATGTCCTTGGCATAGAGCAGCTTGTTGGAGGGGGAGTCCTTGCCCAGCCGGTGCTCTGACGTTGAACAAGAGTCCATGAAGGTCTGGGCCACCACAGAGAGGCAGGCGTCCGTGATGCTGCCCTTGTGGATGTCAAACACGAACTGGGGGTTCTTAATCACATTCACCCAGAAGCGCAGAGGGAGGCTGTGGGGAAAGGCAGAGAAGACTTGAGAATGCATGCGGGCCGTGCCCCTTCTGCTGCCCACTGATATTCTTCCCCATCAAAGGTCAAATTGTCCACCTGAAGGGGCAAAGGAGTAAAATGGAAGAAAATAGGTCCAGCAAGGGTTAATTTAGCCTAAGCTGTTACTGACCTGGGAGAAATGGAAGGAGAGGCACTTTGTACCCTAATGAGGGCACTGACCCTGATCTCTAACATCCGAGGGGTGGGCCTGGGTGTGTTCTGTTCCCTTCTGGGAGACTTTTCTAAAGGCCTCTGTGCCCCTAGGCAAGCCCAAGTACAGAGGACAGCACATTTTCTCAGGGCTTCACACAAAGCCACCAGGCTCCTGGAGTCCCCTCACAGTGCCTGTGGCCATTGTCTGGAAGAAGGCAGCCAGGAGCCCCAGGCTCAGCCTCGGAGCGGGCACAAAGGGCGCCACCTGCGCTCCCCGCCCAGCCCGGCTGCCCAAGCTACTTCCCAGGGCTGGCCTGGCCTGGCTGGGCCGAGGAATGGGCTCCCCTGGGGGAAGTTCTTTCATGACTCTCCCCAGGGCGTTCTTGTATCTGGGCAGGGGCAGAGGGAGAAGTGGAGGCCATTGTTGGCATCCTGGGAATGACTCACTGTAGCTCAGAGATTTTCCCACCCCAAGAGGAACCGATCAGTAGTTAGGAGACTTCCTTCTGCAACTTGGGAATTTATAACCAGAGGAGAATGAGTTTTCTCTGCTCCTTAGACCATAAAGCAAATAAGCCCATTTACTCTCCTTCAAAATCAGAACAGCTGCTGTTTTTACTTCCTTTTCCAGCTTTGCCTTCTCTTCCAGCTGCCTTCTGGGCTTTAACTCTTTTGACTCCTCTGTGGAACCGGCCCTGTCACAGGCTTGTCCTCCAGCCTGAGATGATGTTCCCAGCTCCCCAGATTCTTCTTCTCTCCCCTTCTTCATCTTCTCTTGACTCTCATGGGCCCCAAACTTTCCCAAATGTCTCAGTAGTGCCAGGTCTTGGGGAAGATCTGCTTTACCCAGCCTCAAGCCCTTCCACGATGATTTCTGCCTATCTTCCAAAACACAACAGGATCCCTCACTTTCCTCTAGCCTGGGAGAAGCTGCTGCAGCTGAGAGCTGACTCATCTCTTCTGCCCTCCCCTTCTTCTGGCAGCCTTGGGTAGTTTCTGGTAATCTTTCCCTGGACATTTGCTATTGAGGTCTGGTTAAGGAAACTCTCTCCACACCACGATGCCAGGGTAGTGCATTTCTATTACCTGGATCTGGCCAGCACACAGAAGGCACAGAGATGCGGATAACCCTGGACTTTCTCTTGATTTCCCCTGAAGTGCCCTCTCCCAGCGCTGGGCTGGGGATGCTCCAAAGCAAAGGGGACAGGCATGTGCTGTCCAGGGAATGCAGATGGAAGGCCTGTCCTGGCAAAGTGGACTGTGGGCTCTTAACCCCAGGGCCACCCCAGCCTGTCCGTTTCACTCCACTGTGATCAAAGCTGCAGACTGAGGAAGGCTCAGCGACCACAAGACCCGGCAGGAGGAAGGAAGAGATGGGGCTGGGGTTGGCTTTTTCCAAAGTGTTTTGTTGGTTGCTAGGACTTTTGATTCCCAAATAACAGCCTGGGCCCATCTGTGTCGGCTCTGTTTTCTGAGGAGACCGCTGACTCCAGACAGCTGCGTGGGCTGCCTGCCCAACCCAAATGCCTGGACCTCCCCTCTCCCCTCTCTGTGCTCTTTCCCAAAGGAAGCCTTTTGATGCCAGCTCTTGGCCGGGTCCTGTCTGACCTGAAAGCCAGTCCTTAGCTTGGTCTGTGGTCCAGGTTCAAAACCCATGAGGATAAAGTCTCATACCAGGGGCCTGAGGGCTTCTCCCACTGCTGGTCTGGTTGCAGAGATGACTTTAGGGGAGAGAGTCATGCCTGCAGGGCATTCTGCCTGCTGCTTCCTGAAAGCTATGGCGCCAGGATAATCACTTGGCCTTAAGAGATCAAGTTTGCAATGAAATCCTCCCTGTCAGTGGGCTCAAGTCTATAGCAGGTGTGAACTCCCTCTCCGGTGCTGACCAACTTCACCGGGTGTCTCAGTTTAATTCAGGGATTCCCCATCTCAGGAAGTGCCTTAGAACTGCCCCCACTCAGAATGCCCCACGATGCCTGGCTGTGAAGCTCTGCTGCAGGCTTCAAATGCAGCTGTTTGCATAGGTTCCCCCAGCTCCCTTCTCCTGAGAACCAGAGATCTCAGAGCCAGGGGAGGAGGCTCTTCTTGGGGGACTGGTCACAACCTGGAAGGGCAGAATTCAAGGGTGCATCCTATTGCTGGGCCTCAAGCCAGGCAGGCCCCACTTGGCACAGGCAGCTGGGGACCGTGTGGGCTCTGCAGAGCATATGTGCACTGTTTGTTCCAGGAGCTTCGGATCACCCAGCCCCAGCCGAGAATAGGCTATCCTCCCACCCTCCCATCTCCTGGTCCTCATCCCTCTTAGCTCCAGGCCTCTCCAGGCTGCATCTCCTGCTGAGCTCCCCGAGGGTTTACCAGTTGCTTTTCCAGGTGTGCCGCACATCTGTGTCATGGATGCTGTGCCTGTCTGCCTGCTCATCTAGGAAATCAAACATGTACTTGATGGCCAGGGGGAGAGCGCTGCCCCGGTGCACAGTGCTGAACAAGGTCTCAAACAAGTCGTCCACAAACTTCTGCAGGGTGCCCTGGAGGAGGGGTGGGGGAGAGTAAGATGGAGGGGGGTGACGGCAGGTAGCAGACAGGCATACCAGATGGTGCCTTGGACCCATCCTGCCTTGGAAATTTGTCTGGGACACGAGGCTGTGCAGGCAGTGTTGCGGGGTGGGGAAGGGTACTATTGGTTAGCTGGGGAGGTGGGAGAAACTGGGTGGGCTGTGAATCCTGGGGAAGAATCTCTCCTCCAACCTGCAGCCACATTCCACATTCCACACAGGGTGTAGGCTCAGGGTCTTTGATAGGAAGACAGGAAGTGCCCCGAGTCCGGGCTTCCCATGGGTGAATGAGGGGGCACAGGCTGCAAGCCAGTCCGGAAACAGTGTCCGAGGAAAAAGCTGGAGGACTGGGTGCCTCCTGGCAGGAGCACAGCAGGACCAGGAGAGTCTGTTAGGAAGGTATGAAGAGGCTTAGGAAGTTAGTGACCTGAGACAAGTGGTATCTGGAATGTGGAATGTGGGTGAAGGGTCTAGACTCAAGAACCACCTCCCCACAGGCAGACTGCTGATCCACAGGGCTTTGGAGGGTCTCTGGGGCAGGAATAAGACTGGGCCTGGCTCCCACAGTTTACAGGCTCATGGCACACCTCTGAGGGTCAGCAGAAACCTCTAGCCTTTTCTGTTATCTCTTTGTTGGTCTCTTGTTGTTATGCTGAGCATATTAGGCAAAGCTAAAATGGAGACATGGGGTCTCGTGGAATATTTCTGGGCCACTCTGGGAGCAAGTGTGAGAGCTTTAAGTTGGATGCCACTGTATTAAAACTTCAGTGCCATTGTTGGAGGGTCCATCGGGGAGAATATTTGAAATCTAGCCCTGCCTGGAAAACATTGGCTCTTTGATTGTCATACTTACAGGCTTATTTTGCTACCTGCTAGGAAGGCTAAAAGATGAAGCCTCACTTCCATCAACATTTGGGGGTAGCTGGGGTGGGATGGGATGGGAAGAGGAAGCCTCCCCTTGGATTACTGGCAGGGCCAGGCCTCTGTGCTTTCCCTCCCATTGTGGCCAGAAAGGGGATAGAAAGGCCAGCATATCTATCCAACTAATATCAGCAAGAAACCCCACTGCCTTCCTAAAGCTTAAGGGGTCCAGAGGGAGAGAGTTACTCCTCTGAAGTGAAACAGTCTCAAGAAGTACGCAGAAAGCAAAGATATATTTGCTATTTTTGCCAAAGGGTAGAGAACAGCGGTGGCCTGATCCTTTGGAAGCCCTGCCCAGGGAACTGGACTATCTCTCTCTCTCTTTTTTTTTTTTTTCCAATTTTTTCCTCTTTTTTTTTTTCGTTAGTGGAGATCGGGTCTTGATATGTTGCCCAGGCTGGTCCCATACTCTTGGGCTCAAGGCATCCTTCTGCCTTGGCCTCCCAAAGTGCTGGGATTATGGGCATGAGCCACCAGGTCTGGCTGTACCTGGACTGTCTGAATGGGTCCTCTTGAAGGACACACTCCAGACCTCCTTTCCGTGTTGTGGAGGGGCAGGACGTGCTCCTTTAACAAGCACTCCCTGGTCTGGGCAGAGGGGGAGTTACCTTGGTGGCCAGTAGCCGGGTCAGGTAGATCTCGGACACCATCTTGCTGCCCCGGTCACCCTCCTTCTGGTCACCGTGGTCATGGTTCTTCACCAGATGCCACACCTTGACCCCACTTTCCAGGTCTGGGGTGATCATCGGGGCCCGGGACCGCAGGCTGTCGGGGCTGCCCGTATACCTGAAGGAGGAGTCTGAGGAGAAGGGGTTGGTGGAGGGCTGTGAGTAACTGAGTCACCAGCCTTGCTTGTAGAATCCTTCCAGGATCCCTGCCCGCCTGCTGCATCCGCTCAGAATAAACTCATTTCAGCTGAAAGGGGACCGTTGGGACCTCATATATGGTAGGTTATTTTAGGGATCCTTGGTTGGCATGAGGACAGAAGAGCCTGAAGGCTTTTTTAGAAAAGGATTTATAAATTTTGTGAATTAGAGACATCCTTGGGAATTTGGGAGTCCCCTCTACTCTGACACTCCCAGCAATGAATAATTAATAGGTAAAATGTCAATAGGATATTTTCGTCGGTGTTTTAATAGAAATCTGGATACTAAAGAGCTGCAAGTTGTAATTCTCCTCTTGGGAGTTAAGGGTCTCTTCTTGTATGGAGCCTGGGGTATGGAATTTCCTGAGCCCTTTTTGGTGCTGCTGGGTTCAGTCCTGTGGTGCCCTTTGGTTGAGAAGCCCAAGGCCTTAGTGCATACATGAAACCAGAGCAAATAAAATAAGGGAGAAGGAGGTGCCATAACCTCATTGCCCGGAGGGCCTGGGGGCCCCAGTACTCCTCGGACTAATTTATTGATCAAACTGGGACACTTCTGAGAGTAAAGGGGGGCACTCTTAATAATTCAGCCAGGACAACAGGTATAAACTGGACTGGCCCAGGCAACCTGGGATATATGAACCCCCAGCCAGGTGCCTTCCTGGTTCTGGGCCACTCCGACTCCTCTACCAGGCTGGGATATCAAACAAAGGGCACATGGTGCCACCTGCTCCCACGGCTCTGAGGGCGCAGGCTGCCTGGGAATGCCTGGACTAGGGAGGACAGAAACCAACTGGCAGGAGCCTGTGATTGGGCCAGCAGCAGCAAGGGCTGCCTGCTGTTAGAAGGGGTAGCGAGTGGGCCCTGCTAGGTCTCAGAAGACTCTGCTCTGAGCTGCCCAGTCTGCCCTCGTGGTTCTCACCGTATCTGCTGATGGACGTCCGGGAGATGCTGGCAGAGGCAGGGATGTTGTAGGAGGAGGTCTGTTTGGGGACCAGAGCCACCACCGACCTGTCTGACACCTGAGAAGGGTACAAAAGGTACAGTACAAAAGGTGAATGTAGGTGTCTTGGGAAGTTGGATAGTCAAGTATTTCTAGAGGGTTATAAGATAGCTGTGGGGTAGAGAGCAAGGAGTACAGGAATACCAGAAACAACCATTACTGCTGTTTTTTGAGCTTTTATTGGGTTAGAGGTACATAACCCAATAAAATAGCTACTTGCCATGTGTGTGGATTGAGCATTTGAAATGTGGTTAATCCCAACTAAGATAAGCTGTGTCTAAATTGAGATGTGCTATAAATATACATTACATGCTGGATTTCAATGACAGTATGAATACAAATATAAACTATCTTATTGATAATTTTTAAATTGATTACATATTGAAATGATAATCATTTTAGACCAGTTAGATTAAATAAAATATGTAACATTAATTGATCTTTTTATTTTTACCTTTTTAATGTGACTAATACAAAAAGTTTAAATTACACATGTGGCTTGCACATGTGGCTTGCATTAATTTTCTACTGGACAGCACTGGGCTAGACCTATTTTCCCATCCACTTGGCGAGCTATGCACAAGTATTCCCATTTTACAGATGAAAAAAAAAATGGAATCATGGGAGGCTAAGAAACCTCTTAAAGGTCACATAATTCATACATGGTAGAGCCAATATTTGTAGCCAGGTATGTCAGGCTCCAGAGCACATGTTCTCTTCATTATATATTCTAACTTGGAATTTTATTTCGAGTCACACTGGTCTGAAGCCCATTTTCCCTTTTGGCTCTGCTTTCTTTCTGGCCTGGGTCCTATAATGCCTGGATCACTTCAAATAGTTTCATCAAAAGGGCAGCCACTCCTGGGGACTGAGCGAGAAAGATGGTGTCTTGTCCCATCCTCTATGAGGGTGCCCCAGCTCAGCACCCAGCCTTCAGGGAGAGGGCTGATAAATGAGGAGCCATACTGAAGACATTTGGGGCCATTTTGATTTAAGATTGCCCTCCATCCAGTAAAAACAGAGAATCCCCAGAATCGTGGTGATCCAATTAAACCCCTAACGCAGAGGGAATAAAACAGCTATAATAATGTTATGGGCCATAAAACATTCCTATTAAACCATTTTTTATTTTAACAATTTTTATGAACTTTATAAGTTTGATTTATAGCTGCACCAGTCATAAAACCATCTTTCTGGGTCTTAAATTGTCAGTCCCTCTCTCCCACCAAAAAAGAATTAAATGTGGGGAAGTCAAACTATAAATGAACATTAGTGCTAACGAGATTCCCTGATAGCAGGTTTTAGTGGTGGTGTTTAATTTTACCCTCCCTATAAATCTGCGGAAGCCTGGGAAGTTTTTTAACATCTCTTTGTTAATTAAGATTATGCAGATTTTCTTCTGCAAGGGCTCCAAGGACCTTTGACTCCAGAGAGGGTAACAAGAGGGCAGTGCATTGACTTGATGGTATAAAGCTCCAAGGTCCTGTGCCTGGAAGGTGCCAAGGCTCCATTACTTCCCAGCTAGAGTAGCTCCCTGGACTTGTCAGCTGTTGGTACCATCAGCACTAGGACTGGGAGGGGGGCAGTCTCTACCTCTCTCTTTCAGGAATTCTCCTTACAACTGACAGCCCAGAAATGATACCTGGAAAGCTTGGCAGGGGCAGGAGTTTACACTCCCAGGGAGAACAGATTACATTATCATTTATAGTTTCTTGTCACCTAATGAAAGATTCACAAGGTGACTCAAATGACCACAGTTCAACTTGATTGCAGGTCTAGTCACTAAACCTCTCCTGTCCTTGGTTTTTCTCTGTCTTAACCAACAGGTGGTGCAAGTCCATGGTCAAGATGCCTGGCTGGGTCTGACCTTGACTCTGCTGCTTACCCGCTCCAGGACTTAACCTCTCTGAGCCTTACTGGTTATTGGGGATAATAATTGCATGTAGTTTGTGGTGAGAATTAAAGAAGTTAAAACACAGAAAGGCTGAGAGCAGTGCCTGGGATCCAGTGAGCACGCAGTAAGTGTTGGTATTAGCGTTGCTATTATGAGCATCATCAGCATCATCATCACAGTCTCCCAAAGGGAAGAATACTCCCTGCTGTCCCCTGTCACTCAGGGCTAGCATGTGGGAAGTGACTTGCACTCAGTAAAACTCAGTAAATATTTGAGGACTGAATGCATACATGAATGATAAATGACATCAGGGAATTGAAAGTGCTTTGTATGATCAGCACCATGAGAACAAAATAGTCCCTTCTTCTGATTGGGAGCCGTAGGCTGGAAAGCCCAGTAACAAGCATTAGGGTATCAGAGACAGAAGCAGAAAGACCCCACTCCTGCCCTTTAGAAACTCATGATTTGGGGGCATCATGCTATTTTCTTTTGTACTTTCTTATTCAGCTTTAATTGGTTCATTACAATTGTTCTACTGGATACATTAAGCACCATATGAAATGGTGGTGTTTGGGCATGTGTGTATGTGTACACAATTAACAGGGAGTGATGACAGCTACCTTATCTGTAAGTACAATCCTGGGCACCTCACACTTTCACAAGTCAGGGTTGTTATCTCCATTTTACAGATGAGGAGCCCAAGGTGCAGAGAGATTAAAGTCACACCACCAATGAGTGGGGAAGCAGGGCTTAAATACAGCTTCTAAAGCCTCTTCTCTTCCCATTACACCACACTCATGTCCTCTGGGCAGGGGTCTAGGCAGGGTGTCAGGATGGGAGGTGCAGGCGAGTCAGGGGGTTGGAGCCTGGAGAAGAGCATTTTTGGGGACCCCTGTGCCCCAGCTTCCTCTGTGCCCATGGAGGCTCCTGCCAGCTCCAGCGCCTGGTGGTTGGCAGCTCAGTGCCTGAGAGCCCAGCCTGCCAGCCCCTCTACAGATCCTTCTTTCCGAGACAGGGACATGGGAGGATGTTATTAATCAGACGATCCCATGGGTCTTGCAGCCTGAGGCGCTTCCTCTGGTTGGTTTAATTTCCCTTGGTGTCTCTTATTTCCAGTTTCTATTTTAGTATTTTTTCTGAATCCCAACCTGTCTACCTGTGCTTAATCTTACAGAGACCCCCAGCTGCGAGTAGTTACCATGGGAGGGGAGAAGAGGCGGGAGTAGATACCTCCTTGATCTTGTGTTCTTTTGCTGGGATTTTTCTTTTTTTTTTTGACTGCTCATTCAATGTGTCTGCCTGTGTGCTAAACAGCTCACCTTCTATCTTGAATCTATTCCATACAACTGTACGGAGCAGGGTTCACCAGGAGCCCCATTTTACACATGAGAGAAAAGAAAGCCTGAGTAATTTTCCCAAGGACACCAGCTACTAAGAGGAAGAATGTAAGACCTGAAGAGAAGTCTATCCAATTCCCTGCTCCACTGTAAGTCAGAGGTGTGGGCTGTGTTAGTAAGATGCTAAAGAGAGAAAGTGCCAGGTACCTTAAGGTAGTTGTCCATGTGGAGGGCTTTGCAATATGCATTTGATTTTTGTTGTTGTTGTTGTTTTGTTTTGTTTTTTTGCAAATGTAGAGGTACACAGAATAGAAATGCCTAGGCCTTACCCCAGACCTGTTAAATCTGTTTCTGAGGGTGGAGTTTGGTCACTCACATTTTTTATCAGTTCCCTCAGTAATTCCAATGGGCAGCCATGGCTAGGAATCCCTGTTCTATGCTCCAGCAGGAGGAGGAAAGCAGGGAGAGGAAAATCCTTTTTAGACTTCTGAGGCCTTAGAGCAAGGCTTAGCGGGAAGGGAACATTCTGGGAAGCTGAAAAGGGGAAAAGACACCCCCTCTCACCTGATAATGCATCAGTGTGTTGAGCCGCTTCCAGTCACCCTCAATCTTGGTGGTGATGTCCTCATCTTGCAGCACGACCCGGGCGATCCGGCCTTGGCGCCACTCTGGGTGGAGGGGGTGGTGCAGGGAGCAGCGTGAGAGGGATGAGGGCTGTGAGCCAGTGTCTCCCGATTGCACCTTCTCTAGGGACCTGGCAACCCGGCCCCCTCAAGCTGGTACCAATAACAGAGGCTAGAGACATCTAGGGCTCCATGGGCCCAGGCAGCAGAGGAAACACGTAGACCTCCCCAGAGACAGCCACATCTGAACAGGCAGTGCCCAAAGCGGGAAGCATTTCACATGGGCCTCACCTGGCCAGGACACAGTCATGCCCCTGCAAGGGTTGTGTGCAGGGCAGCTTCCCTTCTTTCACCCCTCAACCCCTGCCCTCACACTCTGAGTCCAGGTTTCCTACCCAAGTCCATGTCCACCGCCCTCGGCCGCTGGGAATAGGGCACATTCTTATATACGGCATCAAGAATCTTCTCCTTGACCTGTGTGATGGTGTCACAGTTTAACACCTTCACTGGGATCTCTGGACTGTTCTCGTTGTCAGGGTTGACGCAGTTCAGGATCTACAAGTGGGGGACAGAGGGTGAGCAGGACAGGAGTTGAAGGAGTAGTTTGAGGGAGAGGGTCAGGACCTCAGAATCTTCTTTTTCCAAAGTTCACCCTCCTTATAGGGGAAATAAGGGTACTTTTCTGGTCTGTGACTCAGTTTCCCTCACCTTCGTAACATCTGCCAAATGAGAGCTTGAGTCATTGTGTCCACTTCTTCTTTCTCAAAGCACCAGGACTCTACTTTCTAGCTCCTGAACAGCTTAGGGGAGACTATAGTCCTGGAATGAGGCACCCTCAGTGTTTAGAGATGGCTCTACATGTATCAGAGACTAGTCATGCACTTCCCCAAAGCCTCTATGTTAGGAACCAACATACATCTTTCTCATAATACCAATTACCCAATAACTAATCATGGGTGAACTTTTTTCTCCTCCAATATTATCTAGGATAAACCGAGGCATAGAGTGCTTGGGATGGGGGGGGGGCGGGCCTGCCACCTTGCTCTTGGTACACTTAGTTGTCCTTTGGGCTCACCCCAGACCAGCCTCCCATCCTCTTTATTGACCCCCTAGACTGCTTTTATGGACAGAAGGCAGAGTAAGGGGCAGAAGTAGAAGATACACATGCGGGCCCGGAGCTTCCGGCTTCCTCACCAGGGTCTTGTACTCGATCTGCTGCCGGATGAGCTTGTCCTCGCTCAGGGAGTAGCGGGCCTCGCCCGTGATGGCATCAATGGGGCCCTTCTCCATCTGCTGCTTGATGGCACAGTATAGCATGAAGAGTGGCTCCCCCGCGCACTCCTGTGGGCACAGGCAGGGCAGGAGGTGTGGGCACGGCCTCCTCAGGTTTGCACGTTTTCCCTTTCCTCTCTCGGAGCGAGGCCAGTGGAAGGAGGGGCTTTAGCACACCCAGTCCAGGTTCCTGCTCCTGAGGGAGGGGGTCCCCATGCAGCCCTGTGGCCAGGATCTGAGCAGCAGTGCCATCCTGCCCTGGACGCTAGGCCCCGTCTCACTCCCTTTCTCACCTTTAGGAACTTGTGCAGGAGGAAGGCGAACCAATTGGTCAGCATCTTTTCAGCCACAGACTCTGTCCTGGGGAAGGGAGAAAGGGTAAGGGGCAGTCCTTCACAGAGGGGTCTCCATGGTGGGGCCTGGGCTTGCCATGAGGTCTCCCAAGAGAACAATGGAGCATGGGAGAACGCAGGGCGGGAGTCAGGACACCTGGGTCCCAGCCCAGCTCACCCAGTAACTAGACTGTGACCTGGGGGTAGGGGTGGCTTCTTTCTGGGCCTCAATTTCCTATGAAAATGGAGAGGTTGGCCTTTTCAGCCCTGATGGTCCATGGTGCTCTGAACTTTGGCTGCATCTGAGACAGGGTCCGTGGATAAAGGCACCTCACTATCCCACAGGGCTATAAAGAACCGGTTCTCCCAACTCACTTCTGGCCTCAGGGTGATAACTAGAGAGTTTCCCAGTCCCTCTGGGCTTTCTTGCATGTGTGAGTACCCTGTTTTGCCTATCTGGAAGGTGGCTGGTCCCTTCCCCTCCAAAAACACTCAAGGTTAGACTTCCTTGGGTTCAAATCCTGATTCTGCCATACGTTGGCTGTGTGACCTTGGGCAAGTCATTTAACCTCTCTGGTTTCAGTATTCCTATCACTAAATGGAGACAGTCATAATAACATCCACCCCCAATGGTTGTTGTCAGGGTTGAATGAGTTAATATTTGTAAAGTGCTAAGAAAAGTGCCTGGCACCTGCTAAGCACTATCCATTAGCTGTCATTATTGCTGTCATGTGGGGTCTTGGATCCCAGCCCTCAGGTAGAGAGCAGTGCTTAAGTGTTTTGCCAACAGGCGATTTGCTCATGCAAGGGCTGGCCCCCCTCCCCTTCCCATCCCAGGGCTACAGATCTGGGGATTTGGGAAGGAACAAAACGGCTGTGACAGACCCTCAGTGAAGGGGATGCCGGAGGGGTATTTTAACTCCCTGCACGTGGTGCAAATTATACCCTCTGGTTGCAGTAAATCCCAGGCATTTGCCAGGGCTGCTCAGCAATCTGGGCCTGGGAGAGAGTGACAATGGCAGAAAAAATTGTAGCTTTCTCCCGTGGCTCCTCCCAGCACCCTCTCCCTGCATTGTGCTTGAGATTAGCTCTAATTTAAATACAACAGTTCTTAATGAGAGTTTCTAATGCTCAGATTGGCAGGATGGGGGCTCAGTACTCATAAAGCAAAGCCATTCTTCCTCCCTCCTCACCCCACGTGGGGCCTGGAAGCCTGAGACCTTGTTAGAGGAAGGCTAAAGAGGAGGGGTGGTGAACGGAGTTGGAGCCCTCCAGCCCCCGCTGCCCAGAGGACTCCAAAGCTGTGCCCGGCTCCCCACGGCCTCTAGAGAGGGTGGACTCAGGGGATGCTGAGGTCTCCAACCCTCTCCCCTGACAGGAAAAATGCAGTGGGCATGTGTAGTGGATGCTGTGATTCAGATCCAGGAAGCTGAGCTCAGAAGGCACAGTCTTCCAGGCTGTCCAAATCCCTAGCTCAGTGCTGTGCAATAGAACCTTCTGCGATAATGGGAATGTTCTCTATCTGTGCGGTCCCGTATGGTGGCCACTAGCTGCAATGTGGCAACCAAGCACTTAGAATGCGGCTAGGTGCTAGGGCGATGGAGGAGCTGGATTTTACATTCTATTTCATTTTAATTTGTAGCAGCTACCTGTGGCTAGGGGCCGCTGTGCTGGACAGCACAGCTCTAGAGGCACCGGGAGGAAGAGACTGTGAGATAGGAATTATTTTTCTCATTTTGTCTAGGAGGAAACTAAACAACAGAGTGGTTACAACACTGGCCAGAAATCACAGAGCTAGCAGGAGGCAGAGCTGGGACTCCAGCTGAGATCCGAGCAAGGGTCTGAGCTCATCCATCACACCTGGGTGACTTCAGACTCTGTAGTCTCCCTGGGCTGAGGGAAAGTCAGATTCTGCCCTGCAGAGACATGAGGACACAGGCTGCTCTGAATGGGTGCCCCTTCTGGGGAGTGGGCCTTCTCATGCTGCTTGTGGGTCCTGCTATGATGAGGTGCTCTGTCCAGGTTCAGACTCCTGCCACCCTCTCCACCCACTGCTGCGGGCCAGACCTCCGGAGTAGCAGCTTGGGGTGGTTCTTGTTCTCCAGGTTCTTATCGATGAGGTCAGAGAGCAGCTGCTTGAGGACATCAGTGGCATACTCCAGGCGGCCCTGCAGGCCGGTCATGATGAGCGAAGCCACGTTGCCCCGGTCGCGCATGGAGAAACTGCGCTGCAGCTCCAGGGTGCGGATGAAGGTCAGCAGGAACACCTTGTTGTTGATGAGCTGGGCAAAGAGCTTCAGGGCCTTCTCCACGTGCTGCTGCCCGTTTCCTTGTACCTGGGGTGGGGTGTGGTGGAGGCGACGCCCTCAGAGGACAGGCATCGGGCCTCCTACCTGAGGGTCTCACTGAGGGCCTGCTGGCGATGACACTAGCTGTAGGACCCTATGTTTGAGGCCTATAACCAACCCCACCCCATTCCACTCACCCGTGATGATGTAGGAACAGCTGGCTCTAAGGTCGACAGTCTGCTCTGACCTTGCACTGGGCCGGGGAGGCTGGGCTCCATGCGGAGCTCTCAGAGGGGAGGCTGCCTGATTTTCCCAAGGATAGAATAGGAGATGCCCCCTCAAACTTCTTCAGTTTACTAGTCTCCCCTTAATCTCCTCTGCCTGATTTATTATCTTTAGTAAAACAAACCAACAAATGAACAAACAAACCTCATAGAATCCTGTGTCTTTCTTTAAGCCATCTTAAATCCATTTTAGAATGAGGCAGGATCTTAGTTAATTAGTTCAGTCATTAATTAAAAAATGACAAACAATGAGCTTTACCCTGGAACCATCCCAAGGAGCCTGGGTGCCCCCTCAGCCGTAACCTTCCTGATAGCTCTGTTGCTGAGATGCTGTTACAAACTACTGACCCCTCTTCACTGCTAACCTTACTCAGTACTGCTGAGTCTCATCTGGATTTCCTGGGATACCCTGGGCCTGCATCCCTGCTGGGTGGCTGGGCCCAGGAGGCAGGCATTACCTCCAGCTCCCGTAGGACGGGGTGGTCCTCGATGCCCGGGAACAGGACTCGCATAGCGTAGGTACGATAGTCCAGGTAAGGGATTCCTGAGCGGTCCAGGTCACTGGTCAACTCATTGATATCCGTCTGGAGCTCAGCAAAAGCTATGAGAATAAGCAGACAGAGAGGCTTGTGGGGAAGCCCCAGTCGGGGGAGGAGAAAGAGGGAGAAGAAGTTTGCAAAGGAGGAGGGGAGGACCTTTTGTAGAGACTCTGAGGATTACGGGAGTGTGTCTCCAGAGGGCGGGGCTACTCCCAGCTGTTTTTAGGTGGTGGGGAAATGGGTGATTTTTATGTTATTTTCTCCTCTATACTTATCTATAATTTCGAATTTTCTCTTTACATATTACAAGTGTAGTTTCAACAAGGAAAAAAAAGTATCATGATTGGGCCGTTTAGTAAAGATCCCGGAGATGCTGGAGGCAGGTGAGAGACCATGGCTGAGGGGGTCCAGCAAAGACCAGAACAGGCAAAGTGCTGCCCTTTTCTAATCAAGACAATAAATCAAGATGCAAAAGCCTAGGGGAGGTCTGGTCATGAGACGCTCAGCTGAGAGCCGAGTTTGGGAAGGCAAGGGCTTCAGAAGCCTCACCTTGGTGGTGGCACACCTGTCTTCCTGGCTCCTTCCTCTGCCAAACTCACCAGCCCTGTTGCCAGGAGGAACCTTGGCTCCACATGTCCTATTTCCCAGCCCAGCTCTTCCCTGTCATCCAGCAGAGGGCTTGTTTCTGATCTTGACATTTGCAGCAAAAGGAGAAATGTTTTCATTCCTAATTGAGCTGTTTACCCAGAGAGCCTGCCAGGTCCTCAGCCTGAGAGGACGCCAGGTACACTCGTCACCTCGAGGCTGTGATTGTGTGGGACATGGGAGAAAACAGAATCTGCACTCCCACACACGTCCACAGCCAAGGACACCAGCAAGTGGCGGCCTTCAGAGCACTCAGCCTGCAGCACTGATGGAAAACAAACCCTGGGGGAGATGAGGCAGGTGCTTTTCTGCCTTTGCTGCTGCTGCTCCCACGTGCTGCGAAGATAGTGTGCAGAAAAACAAGAGCTGGACACTCCCATGGGGGATCTAGAGTCTGGGGCTGTGGAGCCTGGGGGCTCTGACTGTGGGGACATTGAGGCCCTGAGAGGGAGAAGGTGTTTGCCAGATTGTGGGATGGGTCAGAGCAAAGAAGGGACTAGAACAATGCAATCGGACCTGGGTCCTCATGCAGTGGGCATTCTTCATTGGACATCTCTGGCCCTATAAGCAAAAGAAGTTCTGGGAAAACAGGGGTGAAAGTGGAATGCAGAGGCATGGCTGGCAGCGATGGGAGTAAAGATAGGAGTTGTCTGCAGGGAGAAAGGCAACAAGGCAGGTGGAGAAAGAGGGACCCAGCAAATGAGGGTGTGCTTCCACTAACCTTCCTTGCACTCCAAGGCCACACGGGACTCCAGATTGTCCATCTGCATTTGCAGCCGCTTGAGAGTGAGGTCATTTTCTCGAGACTTGCGCTTGTAGGCAATGAGGACGATGATGACGATGATGAGGAGGAGGCTGCCGCCGGCCGCGATGCTGACGATGGCTGGCAGGGTCAGCAAGCTGTCTGAGATGACACTCACCGAGCCAGGCGAGAACACCATCCCGCCCACGTGAACCTGTGCATTGTACACATACAGACGCACATGGATGCACACAGGTGTAGAGCCCGGGCATGCCAGCAGATCCTTACAGTGCGAGGAAGGACATGACAGACCACAACCACACAGTGCAGCTCTAGATAAAAAGCAATTTCCTGCCTCGGCATCTGCCTTTCTTTTCTTGTGTTCTCAGCTTATACCCATTTTGATGTAGGACCCAGAGATGAGGAGATATGGAGAGGGTGAGTCAGGCAATGAGACAGAAGAAAGCCTTTCCTTAGGACAGATCACACATGCACCACGAGGCGGGGAGGAGGCATTACAGACGCAGGGCTCACTCACCATGACCTTGTGCTGCCCGGTGAGGTTGGGAGGCTCGCAGAGAAGCTGGGTCTCAGATACGGTGACAGCACAAGGGGTCTCTCCGATGAGCACAGTGTAGTTGAGTTTGGCCCCTCCAGAGGCAGGAGGGCAGAGGTTTTTGCCCTGTAGAGAATAGCAGTCTTTATAGGCATAATTGACACATGCACGCACAAGTTAATTGCCTACTTAAAAAGAGATTAAGGAGAGGGGGAAGGGCAGCAGTGCAAAAACCAGGAAATGACTCCTTGGCAAGTTTTTGTGGAGGGGACTTCTAACAGCCATGATCTAGAGAGAAAGAGAGAAAACAGACGCAGGAGAGAATGAAAATGAAGAAGAGAGTGGGAAAAATGCAGAGGAGACAAAACACTAAACAAGAGAAAATTTTGGGGGAGGATGCATGGGATTTCATGAAAGTAGTGGGGCAACAAATCACTTGGATGGACAGTGCCAGGGACTGTGACCTCTTGAAATGTTTGTGTGGGCTCCTGTGGCCACAGAGTGGACAGAAAAGGAAACAGTTACTCCCAACTCACTGCAGTACCTCTGGTTCCCAAAGCTCACAAGAACTAACAGAAATATTCTAAAGTATTTCTTAAGAAGCCTGGGTGCAAGCTATATCGCCTGATGGGTCGATATCTACCCATGAGCTACTTCTGTAGGAAGGAGACAGCTTTGCAAGTTCAATTGCATAGAAAGGAGAGCCAGAAAGAAAGAAAGTCAGGCCAGGAGCGCGGAGCGCCCTCTGGCATTGCTGCCCCTGGTGGCACTCCACTCTGGCGGGCACTCCTACCTTCAGAATGATGGGCGATCCTGGCTTTTGATCCAAGACTCCAGTAGGGCTAAGCAGTTCAAAGGTCGGGTTGGGGTAGTAGATAAACTTGGTGTCGTTGTAAATTAGCAAGGATTGGACATTGTTAAAGACAAATCCAAACTCATCTGGGCGTTCCACAGTGTCCAGGCCAGGGCGGTAGTCCGTGGTCAGAGAGGGTGCCAGGCAGGTGAGGGTGGTTGTGTTCACAACTTTACACACCTAAGAGATCCAGAGTGCAGCATTCACACACGGAGTGCCTGGCACAGAGCCCAGGGGCCCACAGCCGCTCTCCCACCCTCTCCCTGCTTTTGTGCCTCGTCACTGGGTTTACTTGCTTGTCTCCATTCCATGGGAAAGCCCTCCAGGAAAGGGCAGTGAAATTTTGGGGGAGTGGGGGGCATTTTAGCTTTTTCATTAATTCATTCACCAACGCTATTTGGGCATCCAGTTTCTAGTTTGTGCTGGCACTGTGCTAGGAGGTGGGGCTATAGAGCGAAATAGTCACAGTCTAGAGGGAAGACAAAGAAGCATTATAGTCTAGTCCTGGAAGAGGGCCTGGGGCATGGGGGGCACACGGCACTGTTGGATGCATGCAGAGATGTGAAAAATAAATGCCCTGGTAGGGAAGTACCAGCTACTCTAGGAGTGTCTGTGTGTGTGCATGAGTGTGTGTGTGTGTATGTGTGTGTGCATGCATGCACACACGTGGGTGTGCATGGCCTGAAGCAGGGTAGGAGTGACTCATGGAAGTTTTCCCATGGAAGAAATGAATGAAATTTAATCTGAAGAATGAGTAGGACTTACCTAGATAAGGAGAGGGAGGGGGAAGGGAACAAGTTCCAAGCAGAGGGAACAGCACCAAAAGGCCTGGGGACAAGGGAGCATGGGATGTTTGAGAAAAAAGTAGGACAGAACAGCATAGTGTGTGTGTGTGTGTGTGTGTGTGTGTGTGTGTAGAGTGTGGAGCAGGAAGTGGTACGAGATGAGCACTTTGCCCAGTATGTAGTAGGTGTTCAGTTAATGATGATTGAATACTGATGAAAAATAGGATTCTGCAACTCTCTAAATGTTTTTTGTTTTTTTGTTTTTTGAGATGGAGTCTTGTTCTGTTGCCCAGGCTGGAGTGCAGTGGTGCGATCTTGGCTCACTGCAGCCTCCGCCTCCCGGGTTCCAGCGATTCTCCTGTCTCAGCATCCTAGGTAGTTGGGATTACAGGCACGTGCCACCACGCCCAGCTAATTTTTGTATTTTTAGTAGAGACAGGGTTTCACCATGTTTGCCAGGCTGGTCCTGAACTCCTAACCTCAGGTGATCCACCCGCTTCGGCCTCCCAAAGTGCTAGGATTACAGGCCTGAGCCACTGGGCCCAGCCTTCTTCAAATGTTTTATGCAGGACCTCTCTCTCTTCTCTAACCAAGTGTCCCCTAACCCTGCACTGGGACAGAAGCTTGGTTTTGACACAGAGTTCATGATATCTTTTTTCTCTTGGAGGTCTCTGATGCCCACTAAAATCCTGGCTGGTCCAGTCCCTCCTTAGCATGAGCTGTGCCATTCTCTCCTGTGGAGGTTTAGTTCTGGGGCTGCCCAAGACAGCAGCCAGACTGCAGAAACCACTAAAGGGCCCACGTGGGGCTTGGGAAGAAAAACCCAGACTCCTACTCCCTCTCTGCCTGGCTCCCACCCAGCACAGCTCAGTTTCAGCTTTGGGAGCAGCGGGGTCCCGGCAACAGCCAGGGCATCTCTGAGAACTCAGACTGCTCAAGTACACACTGTCCTGGCAGGTCCACACATGTTATGCGTCTGGCCAACATACACACACACGAGCTTCATGTTCAGAAAACAAGACTGTGTGTGAAATTGCAAAAAAAGCTGACACTTGCATAGAGATTATGTCAGAGCTTCAAGTCCAAGTCTTAACCCTTCCTTTCCAAAGGGAATTTAAGAGTTTAAACAAAACGGCTCACTGCGGCCTTTATGCTGTAGTGGGAGGGAGTACACATTCCTGCCCTTTTGGTGGTGCAATTCAGCAGCCCCTTATGAACCTAATGCCCCTTTCATGTTCCAGCAGGGTACAATGAGGCATGGGGAGGTTGAGGGGTGTGGTGAAATGGGTACAGCTGAACCAGGGGGTCCCAATTCCTGGGTTCTGCAAGAAGACACCGAGCCTTGGTGAGCCTCACTCCAACATCTTCCTCTCTGCTGGTCCCAGTCTAGCTTCCCTAGACCAGGCTCCTCTATGAATAAGCAAATCACTCCCAAGCAAGAGGCCTCTGGACGCTGCCTGCCCCATGCTGCGTTGGCACTTCTGTTTGCCAAACATTCCTCTGGGTTTGGCGGCTTCACTCTGGCCCTCCTAGCTATTCCCTGGGGCAGCTTCAAAACCCAAAGATGAGGGGTAGGCCCAGGTGTGCTGAGGATGAGATGGGGCCCAACCAGGCAGGGCTTCAGGGGCAAAGTGCCTCTCTCCTACCATTCCTGAAAGCAGAAGCACAGGGCAGGGGTTCTGAGCCTCCCATTCTGGAGCCAGCTGATGGAAATCTATATTCCTGCATCCTTCCCTCTGGGTCTGCCAGCCTGTAGATACCAGGCACGTCACCACTGAAACTGAGGGCCCCCAGCTCCCCAGAGGGCAGAACTGCTTCTTAAGTCCTTGGAACATTGAGATCATGGTGCATGGGGCTGGAGGAAGCGCTGAGAACATTCCTGCCCAGTACTGTAAATGAGTCCTGGTGAGGGGGCAGGGGGCTTGGGACCTGAGTCTTTGGCCACAGGTGTCAGGTGTGGGGAAGGGGAGGGGCTTCCCAGCCCAGGCTTCTCTTCAATGGCTTCCTGAGGACTAAGGCTGAAGCCTTTGGAGGTCACGTACTCACTCTCCAGAATTTTCTCTGGACTGTATTAATTACGTCTTTTATTTTCTGTATGCCGATGCTTTGACATCTGGGGCCTTGCTGACTGGGGAGGAATGTCCCTCCCAGGGCAAAATCCTAGAGATAGCAAATAACTTGCCTGTGAGCGTGGCTTTCATATGCACAAACCAATCCAGACCCCACAGCTCAACTGCCCCTTTCCACACTATCCTCATGCCCTCATCATTCCGGGACCAGGCACCAAACATCTAGGGACAGCCCTGGGCCCCAGAGCCTGCTAAAACGACTCAAACTAGCTGATCCTAAACTTGCTTACCCTGCTATGCCTGTTCCTTCCTGCAGAAACCACATAAAGACTCTTGCCACGGTTTCTCCCTCCGCCTCCAGGCAGACCAACCCTGGTGCTTCCCCCTGTGACCCCCGGGGCATGGACTTCCCTCTTCTCTTGGGATTTGATCTATGAGTAGAACAAGTTATACTCTGGCCTTGCCATACCTGAATAACAATAAAACCTATATTTTAAAACATGTACCTAATTTGCTTGCTTTTTTTTTTTTTTTTTTTAATCCTTCCTGGGTGTGAACTTACCATTCTTGTTCCCATACCTCACCCTAGACTCTGGAGTTACCTGTGAGTTTCTGGGGACCCTGAGCTTCAGTCTGGAAATGGAGTGGGGGCCTAGGCTCTTTTACCCATGGATCAAGTTCTACACCTGGCAGAAGGAGGCATGCGCTCACCTAGCCCAAAAAGGAGTGACCATGGTGGATACTGAGGGTGTGGTACAAGTGCCCCCACATCTCCAGCAGGATGGTAATGTCAAGCCCACCAGCATTTCATGTGGCCTAGTTACGAAGAGTCTGGATGTTTGGGATCCACCTTGGCCCTTCCACCAGTCACCTGTATGATTGGGGGCAAGTCATTTAACTTTCTGGCCTTAGCTTCCTCTGCTACACAATGAAGGGGTTGCATCAGATGATCCCTGAGACCTTTCCATATCTAACCTTCTAACACTCTGTCATTTTGTGTATCTCTGTGTTTCTTATGGAAGCCTCAAGTACCCTGGAAATGTGTCAGGGGTAAGAGGGGAGACATAACACCATCTTCTCCATCTCCATCTTAGCCTAGTCAAGCCCCTGAAGGTCAAAGCAGTAATGATAGTAATTTCTATGAAAAATAATGGTCATAGTAGCTTCTGCTATAATATAATTATGAATACAATCATGTTTCAAAAAATATTGGCTGAAAGAGTGAGATGGAGCCTAGAAAAATGATAAAAAATTTACAACATATCAGACATTCTATCCCTATGATACAGACAACTTTTTAAAAATTATAAAAATTACATGGCTGTGCATGGAAGACTAATATAAAATGTCCAAACTTATCATCTTAGCAACCTAGGTGGAGTTATCTGATGCAGTGACTAGCATTTATCATCTGCCAACCTTATGCCAGCCACGGGCTGGCAGGTTATGAAGCTGAGGCAGGTCTGCTTGTCACCATTCATAGCTGAGAGGTGGAGGATCTGGAGGTTAAATGACTTGACCATGCTTGTACAGCTAATGGATGGCAGAACCCTGCTTCCTCTCCAGACATGTCTGAATCTGGAGCTAGAATTTCTCCAACCACTTCCAATATGGGTTTTCACTGGACCTCAAAGTCAACCTGTCATAAAACAGGAGTCCTTTTGTGCTGTATCATAAACTCAGAAGCCAGTACTTTGATACACTCACTATATCACCTTCTGACAAGAAATTGTACTGTCATTATAATATAAAAATCATTGTAGGGCCGAATATGGTGGCCCACGCCTATAATCCCAGCACTTTGGGAGGCCAAGGCGGGAGGATCACTTGAGCCCAGGAGTTTGAGACCAGCCTGGGCAAAAGAGAGAGACCTCATCTCTAAAATAATAATAATAATAAACTAGCCAAGCATGCGCCTGTGGTCCTAGCTACTCAGGAGGTTGAGGCGGGAGGATCTCTTGAGCCCGGGAGGTCAAGGCTGCAGTGAGCTGTGGTTGCACCACTGCACTCCAGCCTAGGTGACAGGGTGAGGCCATGTCTTAAAAAAAAAAAAAAATTATAAGGTTCAGGTATTTGGACCATGATTCCAGGCTCAGAGTCTTAAGCCAGTTTTCCTCTCCAGTATTCAGAGGCTCCAGTGCCTAACCCAGAGCTCATCCCATTGCGAAACATCAACACAGAGCTGTGTTTACCAAAGGCTGGGGCAGACCAACAGTTACTCACATTGACAGATTCTTTGCCATTGAATTTGACTCGGATCCTTGGCTCCTGAATGACATCCAGGTTGAAGCCTGTGATGGTCAGGGGTGTGTGGCCACTGAAAACAGGCAGAGGCTCGGTTAGGTAAAAAACCCCCTCAAATCTGGCATGGTGAACCTCCACCTTAGGGATCCCTCTCATGAGCCAGACTTGGGCTGCAGGGATCATGCTGGGTGGCTTCCAGGTGCATCCCTCCCACCTTCCACCTCACCTGGCAATGCTCCACTCTGGCTCGATGCGCTGGACCCGAGGGTCATCTATGTACTCAAACTGCAGGTTGTTATCCACATGGGCTCGATCGACACTCACAGAAACAGGGACTGGGCCAAGGCCATTGGATGATGGGGGTGAGACACACACGATCTCACTCATTGACCTCCTGACAGGGAGACAGCAGGAGGGTTGAGAAGAAAGGCATGGGCAACAAGAGGTGCCCACTGGCTTGACAAGGGGCTTTCCTTGGTCTGCGGGTAAGGCCACAGAAGTGTTCTGTCATCCTTTTATATTCTACAACAATGGAACACATCCCGCATCAGTATAGATCAGTGCCCCAGTAGATTAGGGAGGTAGCAAATTGGAGACGGGGGTTAGAAAATGAGGGGCAGGGATAGGGTTTCATGGGCTTCGGGGAAACTCCTTTTTTCTGGATTTTTCTAGAATGTAACTATTTAGTCAGTGCTTAGAATCTGGTCAGGCAGTCAACAAATATTCACTGAGCACCTACTGTACATAGCAGTGAATGCACAGTCCTTGCCCTTGTGGAATTTATGGTCCAAGGAGATTATCAAGTAGATAATCCTGGGCAAACTGGGTTCTCATCCATGGATTCTTTCCAAATTCTCTACATCTTCAGGGCTAGGGGAGTGCTGGCAAATGGTAGGTGTTCAATTTTTTATGTACAGAGGATTCCCTAAGCTTAAGTCTGTGCTTTCTAAGAACTGAGGCTATGCAATCTCCGTGTTTTTCAAGTCACCATAGTGAGGACTCAATGAATGCTTGATTCTAGTGGTGACTGGGGAGCTCCTAGGAGCCTCCTCCATCTGGTGTTCTCATGGCCCTCACTTCTCATTATTCTTAGAAGTATCCAGCCCCTTTGATATACGGGATATAAACTGACAAGTGGCATATATTTCTCACAGTGACCGGTATGGTATTTGGGTCTAGGTGTAGCAAATAACATGGAGGTGATGGGGCAGGCCTATGAATGAACATGCACAGTAACATGTGAACAGCACATGTCCCAGATGTACAGTCTTCTGGTGGCCCTTCAAGTTTATCTCACCCGTAGAACTCGCAGGTCTGGTTGCCCAGGTAGACTGCCACGCTGCTCCCAGCCCCAAGGTAATGGCCGGTAATGGTTACCATAGTGCCTCCTGACTCGGGACCTCGGATTGGGTTGAGTGACAGCACAGAAGGGTTCTTTGGAAAGAAGCAGAGAAATGACTACAGCTTAGGTTTTCTCCAAAAGGATGGACCATGGTTAGATCTAAGGATGGGAGAGATTGTTTTCATTCTGGGCGTGGTGGTACTTGTCCTGTCCTTTTCAATCCTAAATGCTCTCTCTGCTTACCCCAGAGGTGAGACTCTTTCTAAGAATCATCTCTGGGCATGTCCGGGAAGGCAGAAGAGTCACGTGGGGAGAAATTAATTAACTCCCCAGAGTCTCATGCTCATAACAATGAACGGAAAGCAGAGGTGACACTGACTAATCTATCAATTAGTTTACAAATTGAGAACAATTTGAAAATGCTTCTCTATCTAGAGCCTGTACTGATTTTTTGGGCACAAAATCGATAGGGCTGAATAAAGCATCCCTGCCTGGGTTGGGCCACCAAGAGGCTAAAGTCCTCCATTAATGGCCCATGCACATGCCCTTCTGTCCTTCCCTGAGCATAAGAAGGGCACAGCAGGGCACCTGGTGCAGAGAGCTGTCAGTAAATGTTAGGATGGCTTCTCAGACCCTCATCAGGAGGATGGCGCATCACTCGCTGGGGCTTTCTACTAAGCTCACTAAGTAGTAAAATTCAGCCTGAAGCTTAAAAGAATTGCTTAACCTAAAATGCATCAGGCGGCTGACCTGAATCAGAAAAGAATTGCTTCTGCCTGGAGGGCAGTGGAGTGGAGTCAATTGGAAAATGCATTTAACTGAGCAACTATACAGGCATGAATTCTAGTTTGCATCAGCCATTCATCTGCTGTGCGTCCTGAGGCAAGTTCTGAGATCATTCTTTACTCCTCTGTCAAGTGAGGAGGGTGGGCTAGGTTATCTCTAAAGCCCCTCTCAGCTCTGACTTGCTCCAGATTGTCAGAGTACTGACATTCTCCCCAGCTAGTTCTCCTGTGTTTGCTTCTCACACAAATGCCCACTGCCCCTGCCCTGGGTAAGAGATGGAGTAGGTTGGCTGCAGATAGGGCAAGGTACTGTCCAGTCTGAGAGAGGAGAGTATAAGAAAAAGGTGGAGATGCCAAGATAAGAAGGCAGAGGCTAGAAAACCTGAAACAATCAGTAAAATGCTTTACAGAAAATAGAATTTTGTGCCCCAAAGATTTTTAAAAACTCTCAGCAAGGCTGGTTTGACCCCATCTGCTAGTGTTAATGCCTTTTAATGAAATACTCGATGTAGCAATGTAGGTGTCAGAAGAGAGACTTCGGGGCCGAAGAAGCCAAGTTACTGATTCAGTATGAATATAGCCCAGGGTGGCTCCAGGGCCCCAGAAGCAAGTTATTGATTCAGTATGAATAGAGTGCCATTACAGAAAGAAAGTCTTTGCAATTTGACTACCTGTTGCCTGCGCATAAAGAGATGTTTTCAGGTGTGACTGTGTGAATGTGTGCATGTAACCATAGTAGCGAGTTACACATACAGAGTGACTCTGGTGGTCCTGTGCAGATACACATCCCTGCCAGATTTCAGTGACTCTTCTAAACTCCCACTTAAAATATCCTTGGCAGAAAACAAAGCATGCGGATAAATATAGACTTATTTAATTAGGTCCCTCAGGCTATGCGTCCTCATTAGGCTAGAATTAGACTAAGATATTACACTGGTGGGACAAGAGGCAGTTCCTCCCCGCCCCCAGTCTAGGATCCACTTTCTAAGAAAGGCTGGATTTTGCCTTATTTAGAACTCTGACCTGTGGCCCTCTGGGACTCCCAAGACTCCACAGCTTTGTTTATCACATGCCCATCTCATCCCGGAAAGACAGGCTCTCAAAACAGCAAGACCAGAAGTTGCCTTATCTGGAGGGTCCTTTTCTCCTCCTTGGTCTGCAAGAAGCCTGGTGGTGGAGGGGAGTGGGGGCTTCCTGGGAGGAGTCTGGAGCATGTGTGTCTCCTCCCTGGGCACCTGCACCTGGCCCTGGACCCAGTACTCACCACGAAGGTGTACTGCTGATGGGACTTGGTCATGAACTCTGGCTTACACTCGCCAATACACAGGCGTACTGGCCCGGAGGTGGTTCCCACGAGGGCATGGCCCATCTCACAGACAATCCTGGGGAGAAAGCAAACCTTCTGGTGAGGGACTGGGCAAGGGCTGGCATCGCTGTCCACTTGCTCTCCCAGTCATGGCAAATGACTCATCACAGTCTTGCAATAATGCCAGACCAAGACTCAGCTTGGTCATCCATCTTGCTGTGTGACCTTGAGTACAGTGCTCTCCCTCTCTGGGCTTTGGTCTCAACTGCACAGTGTGAAGGTTGAACCGGATCATCTCTAAAGCCCTGTGTGCCTCTGATATGCTCTGCTGCCTAATTCTGTGGCCATTTCTGTGGTTCCCCATGCCTAGCGCGGTGCCTAGCATTGGGTAGGGACCCAGAATTTGTAGAATAAAGGGAATGTCTAACAGAGATCTCGGGGCAGCAATCTAGCTGACGCTCTCTCCTATGTAACAAGCAGACATTGCTACACTCCCTAAATGAGTGAGTGAGGGTGTGTTTGCCAAGCCGATTCAATTGTGGTTTGCTTCCTGTAGTGAGTTTTAAAAAGGGGAGAGATAATCTGGTGAGATAGTGAGAGCTCAGAGAAGGAGCTCCCTGCAGAACGGGAGGGGTGGAGTCCTGCCGCAGTAGGCAAAGGGGTGGGAGCTGGACAAGTTCATTAGGCCAGCAGGTGACACTGGCCTCTCACTTCATCAAGGGCTGAGCACACCCGGTGGGAGAGACAGTGACACGGCCCTGAGTGAAAGTCATGTCTCACACTAACGGGAGAGCTGGAGGGAAGAAGTGTGCAGCGCTCTCTCTCGAGCAGCCCAGATCAATACCCCTAGTGATGACTTCCCTGGCGCCTGAGAACAGTTACACAAGCACATTTAGATACTGGTTGCCTTAGCCACGGTACCCTTCTAGAAAGGGTGGGCAGCTGAGGATGGGGAGAGATGAAGGCATCAGGGACTTGGGGAAACTCTTGCCTGGAATGGTCGGGCCTGGGCTGGGTGGGAGAGGGCCCTGACAGCTCAGCTAAAAAGAGCTTGGGAATGGAGGGAAGGATTTTTCCTTTCCTCCCAACATCATTTCGGAGATTCAGAGCAGTCTGGTGCTCCTGGTAGGTTTGCTTAGTGGGGAGTCAGAAAAACAGACCCCATCTCCACTAATCCCCAGCATTATCCTGACACGGTGGGGAAGATCCGTGTTTAACCGAGCGATGCTTATCTCAACAGCTTCTCTAGGAAGGAAGGTAACTAAACAGAGATTTCATTTCGATGTAATAAAACTTGCATTAAACAAATACGCTGCATGCTCACACACACGGCACGCCACTGATCTCCATCTCCTTCATAACAGTTAATCCCAAATAACTACTTTCACTCCTGGCGAATATTTACTTAACATGCAATAACTGTCTTATTACGTTTTAGCATATTAGATTCAACAAGAAAGTACTGAACGCATATGGAAGAATAGTCTCTCTTCCCTTTCTCTATGAATCAATCAATTAATTATAAACCCAAGGAAACATGATAGTGATGATCAATTAATATTTTACACGTAACTGTCTCCTGAAACCCCATTAGGGGAGCATTCGAGAAGCTCAATTTAAGGTACCGTGTGGTTATCTTCATGCTGCTACCTGCGTGTGGTTAACGACTCTCTCATCCTGTTTCCCGGACCCTGGCAACCCGCTGCTGTTTCAGGTCCCTGACATCCTGCAAACGATGCCCACCATGCTCAAGGAGCTCCAGAGGAGAATCAACTAGCTATTGTGGGCAGTGCTGGGGAAGACAAAGGAAGAGAACAGGAGGGAGTAGGTAAGTTTCTCTCCCTCTCTTCTAATGAGGGTGTGCTTGTTACTCAGTCATCACCCTCAGACACTCTGTTGGAGTGATCTTAGAGAAGAAAAGGAGGAAGAAATCATCACAGGCTTGAAGTTAAGGAAAAAAGAAATAAGAGAACATGTGAAGGTCACGGGCAGCATGGAAATGTTCTTCCCCGGGCCCTGGGTCTGTGTAGGAAAGGAGAAGGCCTGGAACAGCCCTGGTCAGCTGCCCCTGTGTGGAGCTAATGATGGGTCAGGGCCTCTTGGCACACTGTCTCTTCTAGGACATTTTCCTGCTTGGGGCTCATGTTTCAAAAGAAAAGCAGTATATTCAAGCACCTAGGAGAAGAGTGATGACTGAGAGATGGATGCCACTCAAGTGTGCAAGGAAGGGCACCTGTAGTTGGAAAGGCAGGATGCAGGGGTCCAGGGGCTGCGCTGGGGAGAAATCAGAGCTGGCCATAGGTCTCTTTCCTCGGGCATCAGCCGAGCCCCCTTCTCAGCTGTGGAATGAGTGGGCAGAGGGCTGTGGTCAGCAGTGGGTTGTAGAAAAGGGTCTGGGCAGGAAGATCTAAGAACTGGAGAGTCATAAGAAAATCAGGTAGCATTGCAGACAAATTCTAATCACCTCAACGATTCTTCCCTTTCATTCCTGGGACCCAGTGCCTGCAGGCAAGGGTGGAAAGGGCTTGAAAATATTTGTTGCAGGCACTTGTTCTTTGAGTTCAGGAAGATAGGGAGTTAAAGGAAGAAGCTAGGGCAGCTGCAGGGAGTGGAAAGGGTTATATTGAGGAAGGAGTATTATGCCAAAGCAAATTCTAGACCTTAATAATAATAAGAACTACAGTTTACTGATTCTGCCAGGCACTCTACAAGACAGGATCTCATGCCATCCTCAGGCTCTGCTACAGAGCGGGTCTTATCTCCATTGTACAGACAATGAAACTAAGGCTCAGGGATGCTAAGTGACTTATCTATGGCCACAATTCTGGTAAGTGGCAGAGCCCTGATTCAAATCCAGGTCAGCTCGACTCCAGAGCTCATGCTTCTGACCACTCCCCTCTACTGCCAATAGATTTAATGGGATGCTCTGTATGTCTTTCAAGGAAGGGACAGTATGGATATGGCAGCAATGGTAGAGGTGAGGTTGTTGGCAGGGGTGGTGAGAAAGGCTGAGCTGGGTTCCTCAGGTTCTGAGAGCTAACCACTTGTCCCCTCTACCTTCTTGGTTGTAGACAACCATAGGCAGTGGTGTGTGCACCACCACCTCCTTCAAGCCTTGCAAGTCAGCAAGGTTGGTTGATTTCTTGTGGTTTGATTTCTTGAGGCCTCTTGTCTTCCCTGTCTCCTCCCTGTGTCCCTGGTGGCTCTGGGGTCCCTATGTATTGTTAGGAGACAACAGCTGGAGATGCCTAGATTCTCTCCTTATAAAATGGGAAGTTGGACCAAACAGCCATCCAGCTTTGACATCTGAAGACCTGACTCCTCCTGGTGGCAGGGGGCTTCCGGAGGCACCTTAGTGCCACAGATAATCTTTACAATGGGAGCTGCAGATTCCATGGGGCATACCATTTACTGGTTTGGACATCTAAAGGACCACCAAAGCAAATGTAGAAATCATCTATTCCTAAATACCTATTTTCCAGATGAGATGTTTGAGAAGCAGGGAGCAAAGTGACTTGCTCAAAGTCACCTGGTTCATCCACAGCTGAGCTAAGGCTTGAGCACCAGTCTCCTGGAATGCAACCCAGTACCCTTGCCCCACACTACACCACCTCCCATAGACTTGCATAGATGGTGCCTCGCTCCCTGGGGCGGCAGCACACACACATCTCACATCCATCCCGCAATGGCTGAGTTCACAGGTACAGCAGATGAGAGGGAAGCAGCCTGAGGATCTAAGGGGAATCTGCTCCATGTGGAGCCCCTGTCCCAGGAGGGGCTGAGCTGCAGCCTCAACATGCATCCCATGGTCCAGGAAACTTCCTGTGACTGAATCATCCAGCCCTCCACAGACCTGTGGGGTGCTGATTGCAGGACTAAGCGGGGCCCTTTAACCGACATTAACCTAATTGCTGAGTGATAGATGGCGCAGCACAAGCATATGGTGAATCATTACCATGCTGGCGAATCCTGCCCGCGCCCGGGACTCTGCACCGGGCCCTTTTAGCCAAATTCATCTCTCACAGACATCTGTAACGATTGTGCCTGCTGCTCACTGCCCGGGATGGAGGCTTTAATGATGTTAGCAAACTCTGAAACCTCGGGAGTGGTAACGAGCCTGGCACAGCTGGAAACCAGGGCTGCATCCAGCGAGGCATGGGGTGTGCTCTCTGTCTTCTGCCTACCCCATACCTGAAGTGGTGGTTTTCTGGGGTGACCACCAGCCTCTGCAGGAATGCATGGGGATCGTTCCCCTCCCCAGGCTCCTTTCATAGCCTCACTTGCAGCTTCTCTCGACACTTTCTTCCCCATGGCCCTGGGTGCGGGGTGAGTGCAGTACATTTCCTTTCATAAATAGAACTGAAATTCCTTACATTTGGGCAGCACATTAGGCTAATGAAGGTCACAGAGATTGAACAGCTTGCTAAGGTCTTGGGGCTGGTCAGTAGAGGAGGCAGGTCTAAAACACGGTTTCATTCCAAACCTCATGTGATTCTGAGGGCCAGTTGCCCAGGAATTTGCACTTCTCAGCTAAAAGCCTTACCTCCCACCCTCACCCCATACCCTAGCCCTTTCCTTTGGATTCCTGTGGCATCTCACCAAGTTGGATACAGGTCTGTGTCCAGGGGCCCAAGGGAGGTCCTTGAGGTTGAGGTGGATTTGGGGTCGTGTAACTGAGCACCTTGCCTAGTCTGGCAGGGTGCGGGGCTCTGTAAAGATGGTCTGCCAGGAGGACCTCTGTGGGTGCCCTGGCTCCTGCCACAACAGCTTTCACCTCTTTTTTGGCTCAGAAGCACTATTTGTTTCCTTTCCCTTTTTCCATCTTCCTCATCTCTGTCCTATAGGCCCAGCCAGCCTTTCCTCCAGGACTCATTCCTTGCAGGAATAAGGCTGTCATTGAAGGATCAGACCTGAAGGATCTGAGAGATCAGGCCAGCTCTTTCTTCTCCCTGCTGTGGCTGGCAGGCATCACACAGCCCTCAGAGTCTGGGAATTCACCCCTTTGGACTCTGACCCTTCTCTGGGCCTTGCGAGAATCACGGCCTCTAAGCCTCAGAGCTACACACTGATTCATGGAATTTCAGACTGCTCCTGTCCAGGAGTCGTGCCCCATCACTGTTATGGAAGGGAAGTAGCCCTGCATTAGGGGTCAGGAGACTCAAGGTCTAATTCTGCCTCAGCCACTTATGCCCTGAATGAACTGGGGAAAGTCATTTCACTTCTCATGAGTCCTTTGCTCTCTCCTGCTTTGCAGAATGATGATAACAATATTTACCTCTCAGAGTCCTTACCAATTAAAAATGAGATAGTGGATGAGAAAGTGCTCTGTTAACTGCAAAGGGCTGATGGAAGATAAAGCGATGTCATTTTTATGGTTGCCACTAAAGGCTGGCTCCGGTGGGGGGGATCAGAGGAAACAACCTGACCTGGCAGAGGGTTAGGATAAGGGAAGGAAGTCCCTGCCCCAAAGTCATGCTCTTGCTCATGCTCCCAGTACCCCCTGCAGAGCTGTGTTCACAGTGGAATCAGAATGGCTTGACCCAACTTCCCTGATAAATCATGCAGAATGATTTGGCTGCTCCCCCGCTTTCTCCTTTGGAGGGGTAGCCTCCCTTTTTCCATCCTCCGACCCCCAGCTTCGTGCCCACCTCCTGCCCGCCAACTCCACAGCAGCCACCACTGCCAAATGAACACCCCAAATTGAAACATATGTCACTCCTGGAGCCCCGTTTGCCTATCCGCCACTACATGCCTATTTTCTAATTTCCAGCTGACATTTCCCTTAGTGAAATAAATGAATTTGCTCCAGCGGAGGCCCTGCTCGGATTAAGCTGCTGTCAGAGCCCCACGCACCAAACAAATTGTTGCCTGCAGCCCACCATACAGGATGCATTCCAATGGGGGCTGACAGGGGAAGGGCTGGGGGAGACCTAGGAGGAAATGCTCAGTCACACTGGCGGGCAGGCAAAGACTGAATGAGGGACGGTCAGGGCCGGAGCCCTGATGCCAGAAGAGTCAGGGAACAGGGAATCAAACAGGATGAGACCCCCTGAGGGTGGAGTTGAGGGAGGAGGGGGCCCTGGGGAGGCTTCTGGGGCAGGTCCATGGGAGGAGAATGTAATGGGAGATGAATCATGGAAAAGGCCCAGGAAGGGAGAGGGGAGAGTCTCCAGTCTCCACTCTGAAGCTCCCATGGGAACAGGGCTGGCCAGGGCGGACTCACTGCTCAGCGATGATGTATTCCCCTGGGAGGGGCGTGCAGGGCACCCCAGCCACCTGCACATGGTGGGCGATCTCGGAGAAGTCCAGACCCAGGTTCACGCCATGGATGGTCACTCGCGTCCCTCCTTCCGGCGGTCCAGACACCGTCAAAATCTGCAGGAGGGAAATGGGATTAGCAATTTGGTTTGGTCACAGGAACAGAAACAGCAGCACCCTTCCCCCTCCCCCAGGGAGGTTTAAGAACCTATGGACACCAGGAATTCTGGTGAGTGAGTGTGTTTTGTCCACTTTTTAGCTTATCTCGGATCTTGACATCATGTTCTGTTTTACACTGCTTCCTCGGTTCTTTAAGTCAGTCATTCATTCATCTACTTATTTAAAAAATTATCAGAAAGAATACTAGACTCAAGGCAGAAAACCATGGTTTGAGACATGTCTCTAATTCACTAGTTGCCTGATTGCGATCAGTCACGTAATCTCTCTGAACTTCAGTTTTCTTAGTTGTGAAGGGGGTATAATCATTTCTGCCAACCTCAAAGGGAGTCTGGAAGCACCAAACAGAAGGTGTGCTTGAGAGCACTTTGGAAACCAGAGGGCTTTGTAATTGTGACAGTGTTATTATTGCCCCTGCTGTGTGCTACAGCCTGTTGGGGGTACACTGATGAATATGACAGGAAATTTGGCCTCAAGAAACTTAGAGTCGAGGATGAGATAAAGGCAGTTCATGAATACCACTGATTTGGGGTATACACGGATAAGAGATACAGAGGGAAAGCAGTGGGAGTGTGGGGAGTAGAGACTAGGTGTGGCTGCAGGGGAGATGATCAAAGATGGAAAGTGCACTTGACACTGTTCTGCAAAAAACATCCTATGACACATGCTAGGACAAAGAAGAAATAACTTTAGGATTTTCCAAATCTTTGCTGGCTTCCTGTTGGCAAGGATTCCTTATTTATTCATTCCTTAATTCAGACCCCAAACACTGGAAACAGAATAGCAGAATCCGGGTCTCTCAAGATGTAATAAAGTTCTATCTGGGAACAGACCAGGCTCTTGGAAAAATGTAGCTCTTTGGGATCCAACAGATCCCAGTGAGTAAGTTCACACTTTGTGGCCAATAGTTATCTGAAGTAGGAAAAATAATTCGAAGTGAACTCAATCCTAGATAGCAGAGGAACACAGAATTTCATAACTGGAAGGGATCTGAGAGTATCTTATTCTAAGATCCTTACTTTTTACAGCAAGACAAATGAGACCCAGAGAAGTCAGGGATATATCCAAAGCTTTGAACAACTTGTATACACAGTTGTAAAAAGGTCCAGTGTTCTTTTTACTACACCATAGGGAGGGCAGGATGGAAGAAGGAAGGAGCAAAAAAAAAGGAGACTTGATGAAGATCGAGGGTCCTCTAGAATCTCCCAGAAGAGGATACCTGGGCAGAGCCACAGCCTCTCTGTTTTTGGACACTTCTGGACAGTCTCCCTCTTGACCCTGTATGTGCTGGTGGAGTGTCCGATGGGGTGGGAGGGTCAGCGTACCCTCAGGTGGAGATGATGGATGAGTACAGGTGAGCATGCTGTAGAGCGATCTGGAGACCCTTCTTATCTCCTGGCTTCTGGGCAAGTGCACTGCTCCCTTCCTGTGATGTGGGCACCATGAATTGTGCTGCCAATTCAGCCACCAACCACCAAGTGATAGTGAGCAGAGAAAAGATGCCTCCTTCCCTCACTGCCCAGCTGATATGCTGTTCAGACTCCCCGTCTCTTGGCAAGTTGGCTGCAGAGCCGGGACTTGAACCCAGACCTCCTGCCTGTGTATCCTCCGTAGGCCAAAGATGGTGCTGCCTCCTTCCCTCTGTCCCATCCAGGCCCTGAATGCTCTTATCTGGAGGCTTATTTTACCCAAGTCACCTTGTCTATGGCTCTGACTCCCTTGTCTGAAAATAAAATATCCCCCTTATGAATAAAAATAAACAGCACACATGAAATGAATCAAGGGAGATATAGTCAAGGGGGCTCAGAGGTGTCTCTGTATGCTGGGGGTGAGGGTGGGAGAAGGAAGGACAACTTGGAGAGGAAGGAGCTGGCATGAGGAACTGACAGCCACTATAGCTCATCTGTCTCTGCACTCTAAAAATATCCAACAATAATCCACCCTGGCTGTTCCAGTCTCCCCTGGCACAGTTTCCTCAGGGACCTGGGACTCCTGGGCTCTGGGAAAAGAACCCTTGTTAATGAGAAATGGAAAGGGCTGCTTCCTTACCTGCTGCAGGAGAGCATCAGCAGGAGACAATTTGCTTTTAGTTTCTGGTTCTCTTTTAATCCACTTGGAATGAGCTTCACCAGCCCCTCCATCCCCTCCCCTAGCCACCTGGATGGCATGAACCCACCTACCCAAAGGAACTGACAAAACCTCTCCTTCCCCTACTTTTATTTCTTAAAAAACATTCTTTTGCTCGCTGCAGTTAATTACAACCTTTCAGAAAAACTGTGAAATGAAATCTTTCTGGAAAGCCTAACAATATTTCTGTCTTGCAGGTAGCATGTGGGGACCGCATTGTGGATCCTCAGAGGCACTGGCAGGTTCCACAGGGTAGCTTCCTCCTGCTGGTAAATCACTGTAGTGTTTCCCTTCCAACATTCAAGGATCAGTGGCAGACACATGGTCGTGGGCACTGGGGTGCTGTAGGGTCTATTTGTTAGCACAGAGCTGCTCAGAGGCATAATTCAGCTTATATTGTTTAGAGAATAAGATGTTTTTGGGTAAATTATTGGCAAGCATTATAATCATGGCATGAAGATACAAGTGAGATGGGTAGTTCCAGCTAGCAGCTGGGGGAATCCAAGCCGGGAGAATGAGTGTCCTTGTGGGTCATTAAACCAGGTCCACAGGGCTTGGAAAGTGTCTGGGGAGTGAAGGGTCTTTATGGGGGTCTTCTTTCTATGCAGTGTACCATGCTGCCAGCACCCAGGGTAGGTGGCAAGGGAGTTCAGGAGACAACTAAGCAACTATCATGCTCTGGGGCTTACAGGAGACACAGCTTATAGCTTCCTTGCTTAAAGCAAAACTGACGTGTAAAAGCCTGAATTTCCAAAACATAGATGAAGTGGTGATTATTTGATTTGCAAGTGGATTCCCAAGGCCTCCATTACCGACGACTTCCAAATCCATATGGTTGGCGCAGGCCCCTCTCCTGAGCTCCATAGCCATATATCCAATTGCTACTGGGCATCTCCACTTCCCCATGTATCTCCCTCAGGCGCCTCACATTTCACCATGTCTAAAAACGAACTCTTAATTTTTCCTCCTCCCACCCCCAAGCCAATTACCCTCCCAGATCCTCTTTCAAGGTTAATGGACTCACCATGCACCCAGCCAGGAATTCTGTAAGCACCTTCAACTGTTTCTTTCTCCCATCTACCACAAATAATAAAGAAGGTCGCCAGGCCCTATCAGTTCTCACTCCCAGGTGTCTTTTGAGTCCATGTGTTCCAGAGTAGGTGTTCAGGAGGACTCCATCATCTCCTACCCACACTAACCCCAAGGGTTTGCATGTAAATCTACTTTCCAGTAGCTGCCAGGGTGACCTTCATGAACACATACTTGACCAGGTTACTAGTCACTTGCTCTAAAAACCTTCCATGGCTCTGACCATTGCCAAGGCAAAGTCCCTAATTCCTAAGGCTGGCCTGGCAGGTGTGGTCTTTCTGGTTCTGATCCCTTTTACCCCTTCTGCCACACTTTCCATTCAATAGCACATCCTTCATGCCCTGCCCTATCGGTGGTTCCTTTCTACATCACGCTGTTTAAAAATCCCTGAGCCTTTGGACATGTTACCCATTCACCTCCAGCTTAAAAATCAGAGTGGCTCAAGGTGGAGGTCTGTGTGCAGAGTGCAAAGGAACAGAGAGAGGCACCCTGTAGAAGGCAGCTTCTGTAAGCCTTCCAGGCAGCTGAGAATGAGTCTAAGGGCCATGCCATCTCTGTGTTGGGCCCGGGAAGCAAGGACCCTGCATCCTGCCTTCTGTATTTCTTCTTAGGATCAAGGATTCGGAGACGGCCAGGGAGGGGAGGCTTGGTGACAAAGAATTTCTTCTCCAGAGGGGGAGTGAGCAGGATCTTGCAGGACACCACCTTAGACCAGGAAGCTGCAGGGTCCCAATCCCCCAACCCCCACCAGCCCCGCCCAACACACACAGAGACTGTGTCCCCAGGGCTCTCTCTTAAAAGCAGCTTTTGATTGCAGGGCACCCAGGGTTGCATTCCACAAAGTTGGCTCTCCTGGAAGCCAAGTCTGGCCTTTCTACATGGATCTATAGAGGGGCAATTTGGCTGAATCCCCAGCTACTGCTTGCAGGACTTTAAGCAAGTCCTTCTAGATCTGGATGGAGCTGAGAGGCTGCAGGGGAGGGGAGAGCTTTTCTCCCACAGAGGTGAGGATGAGAGGCTGCGGTGGAGTCATACGGAGTGCCCCAATGACAGAAGGGAAACCAAAGTATGGCCAGCATGTTAGGCAGATCCATGTCTTGGTCAGTTTCAGATAGCTCTATGCTGCTGGCTACAGTCGGAGAGGGAAGAAAGACCATCTGATGCTGGGACAGTGTCTGCAGAAGGAAGAGAGTAACCTCTGGAATCAGACAGACCTGAATTTAAATACCAGCTCTGACACTTACAAGTTATGTGACCTTGAATCTCAATATCCTCATTCAAAAACAGATAATAATGCTTGCCTCACAGGGATGATGTGAAGATTAAGTGAGATAACATCTGGAGAGTTCTTAGTATGCTGGTTTAGAGAGTAGGTCTTGATAATTGGTAATCTCCTTCCCTGTGTTTCCCTGCACCTCTGTCTTCCTAGATGACTAAAACATGGGATGTTAGAATTGGCAGGGTTAGAGATGATGGAAGTCTTCCTATCCATCTGGAAGGGCAGCACATGGATGAGGGAGCGCATCACAGACACTGGGGTGACCCGGGGTACAAAGAGCTGCTCATGGGCTGTTTGGAGAATGCCCGAAGCCTGAGCTTGGGCAGGGAGTAGTGATGCCGCCAGAGCAGGGCCCTGGCTTTGGCGAGTTCTGGGCCCTGCACAGAAGCAGATTCAGAGCGAGACATCATCCTTTCACCCAAAATAAGTTTGGAAGAACACTGGCCCTGTACAAGATGTTCTTTATTATTTCCTCCCTCCCTTGTGGCCATTTCTTCTTTCCCTGGCTATCAGCCATTCTGGGGTAGGTGCAGCTTTCCACAATGAACTCAATTAATGCTTTCAGGGAAGTACTTCTGAATGAGACACCCACGCAAACAAATGATTTGACAGTTTGGGGGGTGTATGTGTGTGTGTGTGTGTGAGTGAATGTGGTGGGGATGTGGAGAGAGAGGGAAGGGAAGTGAAACCTGTCAAATCAGCAGGGAAGATCTTTGGATACTGACTCATTTCAGCCCCAAGCTTTTCTCCCTGTATTATACTGTGGACTAGAAGTCTATCTGAATTCTCCCCATGTGGACCTCAGAAGTGAGAGCTAGAAGGAGGGGATTGGAGAAAGAATATCCTAGAAGCGGCCTGCTGCTGTTGGGTTGGGGCGAAAGGGGTCACTGAGGCTTTCCCCTCTGTGCTGTGCTGGCACTGCCTGTGTGCCCCTCCTCTGCCCGCCCCTCACACTTGGGACCCCCAGAGTCCTGGCCCTGTCCTCTTATGGACTACAGTCTTGTGCTGCATATTGACGTTTTGGTCAATGACGGACCATATATACGACGATGGTCCTTTAAGATCATAATGGAGCTGAAAAATTCCTACCACCTTGTGGCATTGTGGCAGTCATAAGTCATAGGAAAGCCTAGCATATACAATTATGTACAGCACATAATACTTGATAATGATGCTAAATGACTAGGTTATTGGTTTATGTACTTACTATATTTTTTATTGTTATTTTAGAGTGTACTCCTTCTACTTATTTAAAAAAAGCTAACTGTAAAACAGCCTCAGGGAGGACCTTCAGGAGGGATTCCAGAAGAAGGCATTGTCATCATAGGAGATGACAGCTCTATGCATGCTATTGCCCCTGAAGACCTCACAGTGGGACAAGATAAGGAGGTGGAAGACAGTGATATGGATGATCCTGACCCTGGGTAGGCCTAGGCTGATGTGTGTCTTTGTGTCTTAGTCTTTAACAAAACAAGTTTAAAAAGTAAAAAAGTGAATTTCAAAAATAGAAAAAATATTATAGAATAAGGATATAAAGAAAGAAAATATTTTTGTACAGCTGTACAATGTGTGTGTTTTAAGGTAAGTGTTATTACAAAGAGTCAAAAGGTTAAAAAATTAAGTCTATAAAGTAAAAAGTTATAGTAACTGGCCGGGCGCAGTGGCTCATGCCTGTAATCCCAGCACTTTGGGAAGCCGAGGCAGGCGGATCACCTGAGGTCGGGAGTTTGAGACCAGCCTGAGCAACATGGGGAAACGCTGTCTCTATTAAAAATACAAAATTAGCCAGGCTTGGTGTTGCATGCCTGTAATCCCAGCTACTCGGGAGGCTGAGGCAGGAGAATCGCTTGAACCCGGGAGACAGAGGTTGCAGTGAGCCGAGATTGCACCATTGCACTCCAGCTTGGGCAACAAGAGTGAACTCCGTCTCAAAAAAAAAAAAAAAAAGTTATAGTAACTAAGGTTAATTTATAATTAAAGAAGAAAACAATTTTTTAATGAATTTAGTGTAGCCTAAGTGCATACTGTGTTTATAGTCTATGGTAGTGTACAGTAACGTCCTAGGCCTTCACATTCACTCACCACTCACTGAACTCACCCAGAGCAACTTCCAGTCCTGCAAGCTCCATTCATGGTAAATACCCTATATGGCGTACCATTTTTAATCTTTTATATCATATTTTTACCATCCCATTTTTATGTTTAGATACACAAGTACTTAGCATTGTGTTACAATCGCCCATGGTGTTCAGGACCAGTCACATGCAGTACAGATTTGCAGCCTAGGTGTGTAGTAGGGTACACTGTCTAGGTTTGTGTAAATATATGCCATGATGTTCACACAAGGATGAAATCGTCTAATGACACATTTGTCAGAATGTATCCCCATGGTTAAGCGATGCATGACTGTACATGTGCTCACTGGGAGAGCTCAAGGGCCCCCACAGCTATAGCTTTATAGGGTGTAAAGCCTCTATGCATTTGACATGCTGTTCCCTGTGCTGGTCAAGCATGTCCACTGACAAATGCCTACCCATCCTCAAGTCTCTACTCAAAAGATGCCTCCTCAGGGAGGCCTCCCTGGACTCCCTTAGTAGATTTACTAGTCCCTTCTTCTACCCTCCCACATCCTTCTATGGACACCTCCAGGACCACAATTGCCACATTGCATTGTAACTGCTTATTCCCTCAATAAGATGATAACTATCTTGGGACAAGGGACTATCTAGCTTTTCTTAGGAAATTAATCCTTAGCATGCTGCCTGGAATGAGTAACTGTCAATAAATATCCCCAATTCTCTGTTAAAAGGAAATGCTGGTCTCAACCAGACACTAGAACAGACTGTGTTCTTTAATGATGACTGGATGAGTGGAGGTACCCAACTGTTGCCTGAGAGTGATGTAGTATTTTAACATCGGGATCATTAAACAGCTCTTCCTGCAATCTCCCTTGCTTTAATTTAAGCCAATTTCTGGTTTGATTCCTCATCGAATGGAGGACTGAACAGCTGCCTCCTCATCAAACATCTTTTAGCTACTGAAGACAGCAATTAAGTCACCCCTGGCCTTTGCTTCTGCAGTTCTTCCAGCCTTTTCACCGAAGATCTTGGTTTCTAAACCCTTTGATCATTTTGGATGCTTTTCTGTGGACTCTCGGATTTCTATGCATCTTTTGAGAGTGTAGTGACCCGCACTCGGGTCGTGCCTTCAGCAAAGGCCTGATTGATTGATGTGCAGTAAGGAGGGCCTGCGAAGATGACTTCCTTTGCTTGTCACACACGCCATTAACCAGGCTGGCCCTGGGCAAAACCCAGTGGAGGATAAACATTTGGTATCTTTCCCATGTTCTTTTGTGTTTTCCTCCCTGGGGTTCTTTCCCCCACTTTAGGCACCTTTCATTCAGCTGTTCCCTCCTCCCTTTCTGTATTTGTATACAGCAAGTACAGAAAGCTGTATTTGCGTCTTAATGGGACTTTTAAGTTGTGTTATTACTTGGCCTTAAGAGCACTGATATCTATTGACTGGTTGTAGAATAAAAAGTGTGTATATCGTTTGCAGGATTCAGAAGGAAAATAAGGGAAACACTTTAGGGTAGAGAGCTCAGGCTAGCAGCCCTAAACCCTGCCCCAGGAGCAGTCAGTGACCACGCCCAGGTATAAAGGTGGCTAGTTTAAGTCCTGGCCATGCACTTCTTGATCTGTACATCTTAAGCCAGGAAGACTAGGTCAGCAGGATGTGGGATTAGGCAGGCATGCCTAGGTCATAGCACATATGACGATGGCAGGGGACTAAGTAGCAGATTCCTATCTTCTGCTGAGGCCCTCTCAAAGCTTCCAGGAACTTCTGGTTTAGGGAGTCACTTCTCCACCTGCTCAGACCCCACCTTGACAGCTGCACAGCCCAACTGAACCCAGGAGAGCACCAGGGCACCACAGCTAAATCTGTGTTCCTGCCAGACCCTGTCATGTTTGTTTTCCTCCATGGGTGCCATGACCTGGAAAGCAGCCGCGGTGATGCTGCACCCGACCTCATTCTTGCAGCCACTAATTGAACAGTTTGGAGGGAACTGTGCCACAAAGCAGCCCAAGGGTGAGAGCAGATGCAGCCGATTAATTACAGCTGGGGAGATGCGAAGGGCTGCACCAGGGAGGCGCTGGAAGGCCCAGGGGCTTGGCAGCCTGGGGAGTGAGTGCTCAGGTGGGCTGTTCCTAGGTTCAGCCTCAGGCAGAGCCTTGTCAGGGCAGGGTTGGGGCCAACTTCAGAGTAGGGGCTTATCGGGGCAGAGGAGCTTGGTGGGAGCTTCACAAAGCCCAGCTCCCATTCTAGAGACCCTATCTTCCTCTGGTTGTATCTCCGGGCTGATAGAGATAGCGGGAAAGAAGCCAGAAGCAGGGCTTCAGCTCCAAGGTATTGAAGATTCTGAGAATGATGGCTGCTGCTTTCACATTTGTTAAGTGCTTATAATGAGTAAGGAATTGTGCCAGGGGCTTTACATATTTTATCCCACTAAGCGCTCAAAACAAGCTGTGAGGTGTTATTATCATTCCCATTTTTCAGATGAGAAATAATGTCCCAGAGAGGTTAAGTAACTTCTTGAAGGTTCCACAGTGAGTGGGGCAGAGCTCAGCCAGGTTTATCTAACCGCTGCTTTTTGCCTTACACAGCACTGCCCCAGGGGAGACCCCATCCTTGGTCACCCACCATGAGAATGCATGCCCTGGCCTGCTCTTCGCTTCTGTCTGCTTAGGCACTCCAGCCCCTTTCCCTTTCTTCCCATCTCTGCAGCAGGCTTAAGATGTACAGATCAAGAAGTGCATGGCCGGGACTTAAGACATGGCTAAGGCCATGCCTTGCTTTCCAAGGAGCTCTGGAGTTGGCCTTGCTGGTCACTGCCTTTACTCCTGCTCTCTTTGGCTCCCTGAACTTCTCAGCATCCATCCCCACTCCTCTCTGACCTCACCCAGGCAATATCCACACTCCCCTCTTGGCCTTGCCCCTTTGTCTCTTCCTGTGCATGTCTAGTCTCCCCAAACAATGCTGGGATTGGGGACTACTGGCTTTCTTCCCATCTCTGCAGCAGGCTTGAGGAAGAGCTAGGTGCCAGCTCCTTTCTCTCCTCTGGCTCTGCAGATTGACAGTTCTATTTGTCCAAGTGAGCTCAGGAAAGAGATGAAGGACTGGTTTGACACTGGTCAAACACAGGGGCTCTTGAGTCAAGTAGCTAGCTGCAGGTCAAATTTCAGTGCTAAAACTTATTCTCAATGTCACTTCAAGAAAGTTATCAGACCTCATAGTGCTTCAGTGTCCTCATCTGTAAAATGGGTCTAGTGACAATACTAACTTCTATTTCAAAACAGTTGCTTTGAGGTCGAAATGAGATGACATATGGGAGGTGCTGAGCTAAGTGTAAGCTAAGCATTCAGTGAAAGTTAGCTATGATTTTTCTCATGACTGTTTTATGATGAAGAAATCCAGAGGGAAGCTGGGTTAGCTGAGGTCCAAAGGAAAAGTAGCTTTGTTTTCACGAGCGTCCTGTGCAGGTGGAGCCTCTGCGTATTGTTCTTGGTGGGGACTCAGGGCAGGGGCAGGCAGGCTGACTCGAGAAGGGGAGGTGGTTGGTGGGGACATTGCCCAGCGTGGCATTGGCTGCCCCTCTATGGGCCTGCACAGCTCTCACCATGGTTTCCAGCAGGTGATCAGTCCCCCACACTGGATTTGTAAAAGGATACAGGAGAAACTAATGTCAGAGCCTCGCAGAAGGAGAAGAGGTGCCGAAGAAGCCACTCCAGAATGGTCTCAGTCCCATCAGCCTCCTCAGCGGATGTTCATACTCTGTATTAAAAGCTTTTGTGTCTGAGATTGGGATTTCAGGAGGGTTCTGCCCTGAGGAGCCCCCTAATCAGGACCAACAAGTGAGGACAAGTCGAGGATGTGTTGACAGCTTCTCCCCTCTTTCCTAATCCTCTCACTCCTTTGACTTTACAGGGCAGTGATGCCAACTTTGTGGCCGCACATTTTCATTCCCTCCTGGCTTCTAAAGACACCTGGATGCTGGGTCTGAGAAAGCAAATTGTGGCATTCTTTTCCACTTGGAGTGTATGTGTGTGTGTCTGTGTGTGTGTGCCTGTGTCTGCACTCCTCACAGTAGGCTAGAGCCCAGCTGATGAGCTCTGTAGGAATCTATGGCATTGGCGGTGCCAGCTCTCCTGCCCGGCGTGAATCCTTGCTGGCTCTGTCTTAGCTGATAGTACATTCAAAACCTAATTGTTATCTCAGTAGAGTAACTCCATTATTCATCCTGACACCATCCCCCGTTAGCTGTTTGTTGCAGTGATGTTATATTAATGAGGCCTGCAAATAAATGAACGAAAGATCAGAGTGCCGGCTTGTTTCTCAGGAAAGCTGGCTGACTTATTTATTTATTTGTGGGGGACTTTGCAGTGAGTCACTCTGGTCCTGGGCAGGTGGCTTTTGGCCTTTCCTGCAGAGATTTGGTGCAGCCTTGCAGATAAATACTTTTAAATGTCCCACAGTTTCCCAAACAGTTTCACAAATGCATTTGCATCTGAGAGAATCTAGGCGAAACCAATCTACTTTAAATTATTTGTGAAAGTGGAGAACAGGAGCCAGCAGGAGTGATGGATCATCTCAAACTATTAAGGTATCAAAAATTATTTGAGCTTGGTTTTGGAGGCCAGTGTACATGGTTTTCTATAATTGATTTTCTTTCTCAGTTACATGTACCTAAGATACGTAAGATAATGTTAAAGAGAATTTATATTCCCTAAGCATGGACTAGGGAGGTGTTGGAGAAGTTACTGAGGCTGAAAAATTCATAAAGTAAAAGCTACATGGTGGTCATTGGAGAAACAGCTGTTAACCTAACACCCCCACTGCCTGGCATCAATGTGGCCTTATGGTGCAATGTGCCAGGTGACTTCAGGAACACACAGGAATGTTCTTTCACATCTTAAGGGTGGTGGGTTCCTGGTCACACCAACTCTGGTGTTCATCTCCTGCATCTTAAGCCTGATTTGCCTTGGCTTCACCCTGATCTCTGTTCTTGCCTGCAAGTGTGAACTACCTGGGCCCCATTGTCTGGCCTCTCCCATTAGGCTGAGATGTTTGAGAGGTCAGAGCTGCCAGGCCAGGGAATCCAGCTTTCACTTTAGCTTAATGGCCATCTCATTGGTGGGCATAGCCAAAAAAACAACCCAACTGAGTGTGATAGCTTCAAGAAATAACTGGGGTAGAGGTTAGACTAATGCTTCCCCCAAAAGGCAAGAAGTGACTGCCCCAAGCTCACATGCACCCCAATATCCCCTTCTTGTTTTTCCTCCCACTCATAGGAGTAAGTGTGGACCTCATTATGTTTAGGAAGACAGTTAGGTGAAGATTACTTTAAGGCTCAGTACAAAGGGTAGCCAATGTTCCCAATTTATCTGGCATCTCTTGGTAAGTTCCAAGAGGATTCTGATCCTGCACGCAGAGACATTTTAGGTACTCTTGGGGTGGGATGAGGTGGGGAAATGTATAGCCAAGGAATAGCCCTCCATCCCCCTCACCATGGTGTGGTGGAGGAAGTCAGCCTTCTGCTCTGCCACTAACCAGATGTGTGTGTGACACTGGGCTAATTCTTTACTTCTCTAAGAACTGTTTCCCCAACTCTTAAGTGAAGATAATAATAGCCAACTTGCAGGGTTGTTTGAAGGAGTAGGCTCAGAGCCTGGCACATGGGAGAGTCTTATTAAAGGAAGCAATTATCATGAAGACTCCCAGAATTAGAATGTTGGCTGGTCTGCTCATGTCCCTTGCCTGAGGTCCTGAGGTTAGTGTCCTCATTAACAGAAGACCTGTATCCCTGCTTCAGTCCTTCTACACAGGACACAACTGCAGAGGGTGGAGATTAGAAGTCTGCCCTAGGCCTTTTGGAGGAAGCACAATGGCCTGCAGGGCAGTCAGTTTCCAGCCTCTTCCAGGTGGCCAATGTTCAAGCATAGGCTGGGGCTACATTGGAAGAGGCTGCATAACCTAGCCTCCTTAACCAGGAGTCACATATACATGTGACAGACAACTTCCAAGCCCAGCATAGTTCATGGAATACAGTAGTCATTAATTAAATATTCATTTAATGAGTGAATTAACATATTTGGAATGGTGGCATCTTCCCCCTCTGATCAGAATGCTCACTCTTATGGTTTGACTCTTGTCTCCTCAAAATTCATATGGTGAAGACCTAATTCAGTGCCCTAGAATGGCACCTTCTTTGGATATAGGGTCTTTAAAGAGGTAATCGTATTAAAATGAGATAATTAGAGTGGGCACTAATCCAATATGACAGGGTCTTTATTTAAAAAAAAAATAGGGAGACAGACACACACACAGAGATAGAATGCCATGTGGACATGAAGGCAGAGGTCAGGTTGATGCTTCTACAAGCCAAGGAATGGCAAAGATTCCCAGCAACCACCAGAAGCCAGGAAAGAGACCTGGAACAGATTCCCCCTCACAGCGCTCAGAAGGAACCCACGCTGCTGACACCTTGATCTTGAAGTTCAGACCTCCAAATACATTCAGGTTGTTTAAGCCACCTGTTTGTGGTTCTTTGCTAGGGCAGCCCTAGGAAACTGATACACTCGCTTGGAGTGAAGAAGACCTCTGTTATGTGAGCTCCAAAATCCCTTTACCCTCCCTGAGTTTATCTTCCTGAGAAAATATTCAGTCTCTTCCTTTTCTGCTGGATCCTGCCTACTCATGGCTCCTTAAGAAATGTTTTTCTCTGGGCCTTCCTTTCTAGTCTGTGGCTCCTAACACCCTCTTCTTTGAGGTCCCAGCAGGTCCTGAAGCATAGGCTGGGGGAACAGAAACGTGGCGGGCCAGGCATCTCATGGGCTTTCCAATCCTCTGCACGTCTCCTGTTCCTAGAGTTGAACAGGTGACACGTGCACAGACACCCACGATGACAGCTGGAAATGGGAGCAGCTCAGGAGGCCTCCCATGGGGGATAGCATCATTATCACACCACGAGCTGGCTGAGGAGCAGAAGGTAAGTCCTGAGGGGGTCCTAACCTGAAGTTTATGCAAACTGTGAAATTCAATAGCCTGTACAACTTGTTCTACATGAAGCTGCCATAAAAGATGGGTCCCTCGGGTGGGCCTGGTTGCCATGGAGAAGAAGGGGTAAGGAGGGGTTAAGGAATAACACAGCTGTTTATCTAACTATGCGTGAGCCCACTTCTTTTTCTAACGTAGAACTCCTTTGAGATCATCTCATTTATTTCTCTGCTGTCCCAGGAAGGACAGCATCCATTCCAGCTTCCACTTATTTCCAGGACTGGAGATTCTGCCACCCCCAACTGCCATCACAGGCCATCTTAGAATCCTTCTCTTTTCATCCTTCAAGAAGGATCTTTGTAGTAAATGGCTTCTATTTACTGCACAGAGTGGCTGCACTAAGGAGGGCACCCATTCTGAAGATGAAGGCTGGGGACAAGGAGGTCTGCATCAAAGGGTATGGGCCTCATGGAAGTCCGATGATTCAGAGGTTTGGGGAAAACATCTATGCCAGTGCAAAGGGATTAGCCAAGAAAGCTGAAGTAAAGAAAATGAGTTGGCCGGGCATGGTGGCTCATGCCTATAAATCCAGCACTTTGGGAAGTTGAGGCGGGTGGATCACCTGAGGTCAGGAGTTTGAGACAAGCCTGGCCAACATAGTGAAACCCTGTCTCCAGCAAAAATACAAAAATTAGCTGGGCGTGGTGGCACGTGCCTGTAGTACCAGCTACTCGGAAGGCTGAGGCAGGAGAATCCCTTGAACCCGGGAGGCGGGGATTGTAGTGAGCCAAGATCACACCACTGCACTCCAGCCTGGGCGATAGAGTGAGACTCTGTCTCAAAAAAAAAAAAAATAAGAAGAAGAAAAAAAAATCTCCTTAAAGGTTGCTTTTAGCAAATTACATATTCTTGCCAAAAACACCATAAAAATGAGGTTGTGTCCTTCTCAGAGCATTCTATTGAAAGGTACATGAGGTTGATTTTTCCCATTACTGGCTTTGTTTACTTTCATCAGTTGGTTTAGGTGAGGTCTACCACGTTTCTTCACTGCCCAGTCACTATTGTTCTTGTCATAATTAACAAGTATCTTATGGGAAGGTAGCTTAAGGTTATGTAAATATCCTATTTCTCATCATACTTTCAGCTACGAATTTTAGTGTTCATTGACCATTCTTTGCCTGAAACAATTATTACTTGTGTACTGTGCCAAATGGTGATTTCTATTTCCGTAATTACTTCTACATTTTTTAGTTGGAATCTAGTGTAAAGAAGAGCTTTTCTCTCTATTTATTTATTTAGAGACAGGGTCTTGGCCAGGCATGGTGACTCAAGCCTGTAATCCCAGCACTTTGGGAGGCCAAGGTGGGCGGATCACTTGAGGTCAGGAGTTTGAGACCAGCCTGGCCAACATGGCAAACTCCACCTCTACTAAAATTACAAAAATTAGCCAGGCGTGGTGGTGCATGCCTGTTGTCCCAGCTACTCAGGAGGCTGAGGAGTGAGAATTATTTGAACCCAGGAGGTGGAGGTTGCAGTGAGCCAAGATTGCGCCACTGCAGTCCAGCCTGGGTGACAGAGTGAGACGCTGTCTCAAAAAAAAAAAAAAAAAAAGTTAAAAAAGAGACAGGGTTTCGCTCTGTTGCCCAGGCTGGAGTGCAATGGCATGATCATAGTTCACTGTAGCCTCGGACTTCTGGAATCAAGTGATCCTCCCACCCCAGTCTCCCGAGTAGCTAGCACCACAGGCATGCACCACTACACCCAGCAAAATTTAGAATTATTATTATTATTTTTTAGAGATCAGGATTCTGCTATGTTGCCCAGGCTGTTCTTGAACTCCTGGCTTCAAGCAATCCTCTCAGCTTCTGCTCCCCAAAGAACTGGGATTACAGGTGTGAGCCACTGCAGCTGTCCCCCCATTATTTATTTACTTGTTTGTTTCTTTTTTTCAGGAAGAACCACGGATTCTTATTCTATTGGTGAAATCCACGGCTATCAATTTTTATGTTCTTGCTCAAATTGCCCAGATTCGGCTTCTGAGATCCCCTTCAAGTTGTGTCAGGTGCCCTGTTGATAGGTACCATACAGGTATTTTTGGTACTTTTGCCAAAGTAATATATAACCTGAATTTGATCATGAGGAAGCATTAGACAAATCCAAATTGAGGGACATTCTACAAAATAACTAGCCTGTACTTCTCAACAGTACCAAAGTCATAAAAGACAAAAAAAGACTGAGGATTAAAGGACTAAGGAGACATGACAATAGAATGCCACATGGGATCCTGGATTGGATCCTAGACCAGAAAAAGGACATCGGTGGGACAATTGGCAGAATATTAATAAGGCACGTTTATTAGATGGTATTATTATATCCATGCTAATTTCCTGATTTTGATAATTATACTGTGGTTATGTAAGATGTTAACTTTGGAAATCTGGGTGAAGGGTATATGAAAGTTCTTTGTACTATTTTTGTACCTTTTTATAAGTCTAAAATTATTTCAAGAATGAAAAGTTAAAGAAAGAGACAATGACTTTCACAGGGAAAGGAGGATGGGGTAGGGGTAGGAGAAAATGAAAAGAAAAAAAATATTGAAATGAAAATAATGAAATGAAAGAAAATATTCCAGATAATCATGAATACAACATTCCAGGCCTGGATGCTCCCTCCCCCATGTCCTGTTCAGAGTGACGTCCCCCGAGTGGCTTGGGACACAGCATGGATTTGTCTCTCTCCAAAGATGCTCCTTCATTTCACAACAGCCTTGACTTGAAAAGTACCAGCAGGAGATTGGGGCCTCTGATGCCTGCTGATATGTTCACTGGGAAAATCAATTACAGCATAATTACCTCGGGGGGTTAATTAGCCTCGTGTAGCCTGGGTGTCCTCTGTGAACAGAGCAGCCCGTCAGCCCCCGGTCAGCGAGCAGGGGCGGCTGAGGCAGAGGTTTCCCAGTGAGAAGCTTGCCTTCGGCTGGAAAGGGGCCCCAGCCAGTTGGGGAGTGGATGGTGCAGCTGCTGGGGCTGGCAGAGGCGGGTGGTGCTGATAGAAGCAAGTCTCTGCCTAATTTAAGCTCCCCTACACCACGGGTGCCCACAGATGTAGAGACTGACAACTGCAGCAGCAAGAATTACAGAACAGTGCAAGTTCTCAGGCCAGCAGTGGCCGGAAATCACTCGAATCAGGGGGAAGGCATGGAGCCCTGAGCAGCTCAGGAAGCTAGCTGTCTGAGGGCAGAGGCTGGGGCACCACCAACAACCCCTGCAAACATTCTCTTCCAGAGACATAAAGACACAGGAGAAAGTCAGGAGGCACCATCCCTGGTCACGATCAAGAATAAAATGGGATTGAAGTAGCTCTGTCTTTGAAAGGCAGTGTCTGTGCTCTCCTAACTCCTCTCTGCACAGATGAATGAGGGCCTGGATGCAGTAAGAGCTCTCCCACCGACAGCCCTGCATTGTCCGGGATATGGTGTCTTGTGGATGGATTGCATCTATCTGGTCTATGAAAGGTCCGGATATGAAGGAAGGGGAAGCACCACTTCTTCTTTTATGTTACTTGGGAATATTGTAAAGAATTTAAAAATGGTTTTATAATTAAATACGAGTTCAAATGCTGGCTCTGCCACTTATCAGCGGTATAAACTTGGGCATGTCACTCAATTTCTCTGAGCCTCATTTTCTTCATCTGTACAGTGGGGGTGAGAATACTTATTTCCCATGGTGGTTGTGAGGATTAAATGTAATTTACTCACATTAAATAATTTCTACCTCTTCAAATAACCTATCTGTAGGTTAGCAGCACCCATTCTATCTTGAGGGTTTCTTTTTAAAACTGATCTGGGGTTTTGATATAATCATAGAGATGTTCTAGAAGTTTCCCAATATTCTGTGACATAGGTGAGGACCAGAGTTGCTTTCCTTGGCCAGCAGGGAAAATGAAGCAGGGAAAAGGATGGTGCAGCAGCTCAGGGAAGAGGCAGAAAAGGAGCAGCCTCTTCCTCCTTTCTTAAACATGCAGATCACTGGGTACCTGCCTGGGCCTTTATTCCTAGCCACCACCAGGAAAGTGCAGTTAGTTTCAAAGCATGAGTGACAGTTATAGACTGGGGAGCAGTGAAGAGGGAGCACAGAACACAACCAAAGTTAAATACAGCGACTCCTCTCCCAGGCCATTTGAAACCCAAGCAATTGCATTTTCATCCACATCATCTTCCTTTGAAATTTGCTATTTTGGAAACATCATTTTTTCCCCAGGATAATTAACTTCCTTTTCTTTCCATTAAAATGCATGAAAAAATTGGGACGGGGAGTAAATCCTGGGAAATGGCACGGTGGCTAATGTAGTGCCTGCCTTTACTCTCTTCTTCCATTTTCAGCTTTGCAACTCTGAGCTAATTGCGGCTCCTGAAATCACATTTCTGCTGAGAAAAGCTAAACCTGTTTTCTGAAATGTTCACCCACCATGGAGCCAATTTCTCCTCCTCACTTGGCTCAGCCAGCCTGGCAGGGAGACTGGGCTGGCTCTGCCTCCCTTGTCGTGTGCACGTGCACACCAATGCGCTTGTACATTCATGCGCAGGCATGAGGATGCGCTTCCATACACTTACCTCTTATACCTAGACAGGGGCCGTTAAGACACACGCGAGAGGTTTCCTACACCCCCCCACATTAAACTCACTGTACGCCAATAATTTGTCCACAGAGTATCAATTTGCACTCCTCTCCCACTGTCTTGGGGTCAGCTCTTGGCCGCCCCTTCCTGCTCTAGAGACTTGTAGGACTTACCTTGGTGATTTGAGGGTTGGAGCACTTGACATTGTGGCTGGACCAGTCGAGCCAGGGGCTGGAGGGGCTGGTACAGTGCTGGTGGAGGGTGCACCTGCGCTCGCCGCTGCACCAGCCACACTCAAACTTCCGGTCGGCCTTGAGGCAGAGGCCGCAGCTCTCCCGCTGGGCTGCACACTTGTAGAGATGGACTGCAAAGAGAGCAGGTGGTCACAGATGAAACCAGAAAGGGCTGCTCACAATGCACCCTCCTCTTGCAGGTGTGATGGAAATGATAGAAACTCTTCCCCACCATGGATAACACCACCAATCATCATTATCATTGCAAGAATGACTGAGGAATTAGTAAATTGAGCCTCTTACCAGTCACTTAAGGGCACTGGGAAGAATAATATTATTTAAGAATTCTGGCTCTAGATTGAATCAGATTAGGGCTTTAATTGTGGCTTCACTACTTCCTAGCAATGTGAGAGAGGATTCCACCTCCTTGAACCTCACTTACCTAATCTCTAACATGAAGATAATCATTGTTTTTTTGTGAGGTTGGAATAAGATACTGTATATTAAGTGCTTAGCACAGTGCCTGTAACATATCTGATGCCCTATATATGTTTATTATCTTTTCTTTGAACTCATGCTATATTCTTATGCTGCCATCTCTCTTATTCTCCACTCTCACATATGGTCCTCATGCAGGAGGTAAGGGCTGCTTTCCTCCATTGAAGGAAAAATGAGGCTCAGGGAGAGATAATGACTCTTAGAGCTTAGTAAAATTAGTGACCCAAACTGGAATCTTCAAACTCCAACTTGCTTTGCTGCTTAATGGTAGGTCCTGAGAAGTGAGGACTGTGGTCTGGCAAACTGGAAATTGCATGGGTTTGAGACAGGAGTCAGCTTGGGGTTAAAGAAAGGCCAGGTGGCTAGCAGTGAGGGAAGCATTGCTGATTAAAAAAAAGGGGGTGACACAGTCTGTTCCCAGCCCTTATGAATGGAGAATATGTCCCCAGAGAGGGCAAACTGGCTATTTAAATAGTAACATGTGGAGTGTGCAAACCCTTTGTCTTTGCTTTTGTCTCCTGCCGACTTTAAAGTGCTAGTATAACCAGCGAATTAGTGAACTGTGCTTCAGGTTCAGGAACCTGGTCTTAGCTCCTTGCCTGCTGAGATTTTGAGTTACAAGTAGAATTCTCCAAAAGCAAAACACGGAAAAGTCATTTTTCCACTCTTTTGGTCAAGCGCATGCAAGCTTTCAGGACCAGGTGGTATGCCGTTGCTGGAAGTGAGACACATGCCCCAGGGAAAGGGTAATTTTAAAATTCTTCCCATAGGTCCTCATCCTGTTCCTCTGCTATGTCCAGCATCCTTTAGTCCCAGCTGCAGGGCCTGTATTTAAATACCCTCATGCTTATCGCTTTGTAAGGTAGAGGGCAGGGAATGGGAATCTTAAAATGAATGAGTACACACTGAGCATCTATAAATATGTACCACATGGTTCATACCCATGAGCTCATTTGATCCTCACGGTGACCCTGAGAAGTGGGCATCCTTCTCTCCACTTCACAGATAAGGAGACTGGATGTAAAGGGGAACAGTCATTCATCTGAGTTCACACAGCTGTAAGTGAAAGAGCCAGCAGGTGAACCCCGCTTTGCTGGATTCTAGAACCTGAGTCTTTAAACGGTGTGGTCCTCTCCACCCAGCCCAATGCGCAGCCGGCACAGACACTCAGGCTAGTGGGTGGAGGTGATACGAATGTGAAGACAACGCTGTCTGTGCACTCTCAGAGCTTCTTCAACATTGCAAGAGTCACAAGTAGAGTTTCCGATGCAACAGCTCGGATGTGGCTGCTCTCTAAGCTCCAGGTGCTAAGGCAACCTCTGGGATCTAAGCCCAGATCCCCAGCAGGGAAAGTGTCTCCTATGTTTTAGCAGTGAGAAAGTTTGGCCTGGGTATGAGGAGAAATAGAAAAAAATAATCCTCCTGGCTCCGTTCCTTTCTCCCAGTCTAAGTAGCCTCGATTTTAATGGCAGCATTTGGGACAGGGAGCTACAGCCCTAAAGATGCTGAAAAACTTGCAGCCCCTGCTATGGCCTTGCCCCCTACCCCATCTCCATTGGCTGACCCGTCAGGTGGAAGCAGAGGCTTGTGACAACCCTAGCTACTTGAAATGTGGCAAGGCTTGTGGCTGAGGGTAGGAGGAGTGTGGGGGATAGGAATATATTCCAGGGGGGAAGGAGTTTAAATCCTACAGTGGCCTAAGTAGCAGATCCTCACAGTGATGTGGCTCAGTTTGCGAGCTCTGAAATTAGACTGTCTTGGTTCCAATCCCAGCTCTTACTATCTGACTCGTGGCCCATTTCTTAATTTCTTTGGGTCTCAGTTTCCTCATCTAGAAAATGAGAATAATAATAGTACATACCTCTCAGAGTTATTGTGATGCTTAAGGAAAATAATCTCTAATAAATTACTTAGTGAGTGTCTACCCATCACGAGTCCTCATCATATTGGAGTCACTTTTATCATTCTCGAGAGCAGGGTGGAATCTTGGCATTTGCTGCACTGAGGGTCGGGCCTAACTGGCACATGGGAGGAGCTCGACATGAGTTTATAGGACGATGAATAAGGGTCACCCTCATGGAGCACCCCTCCTTCTTCAGCCAGATCCCCTTCCTGAATTCTTTGCTCCTGATGTGAGCTGGACTCTGCATGCTGCTCTCTCCCGCCCACCTCAGGAACTGGAGAGCAGCCTTAAAAACCCTCTTTGTGCAGTGATTGTGACCAGGGCCAAGGACAGGGGAACAAGAGCCTGACTGGAAACAATATCTCCATTTCCAGGGAAACTAGCCAGACGTTCCTGCCTGCTGTTCTCCTAGGTCAGGTTCCACAGACACTTCAAAGCCTGCAGGAGCCAAAGAATAACGTGGATGGGCCGGCGGCCGCCCGGCGGATGCTCTGGTTGTAATAAAACAGGGCTCCCAACAGGACTCCTTTGATGGCTCCAAATGTTGCTTTAGGATCCTCTGAAGAGTTCCGCCGACAGAGGGAGTGTATTATTCATGGCACAGCGGCTGGCTGGCTCTGATCCCTCTAGCCCTAGTCTTTCCCGGGGTCGTGAAAAGATCAAACTTCTACCCGGAAGTAGCCGCTTACCTTTCAGGTCCTGAGGGTTGTCAATGATGAAATTGCCGTTCCACACCACAGCGAAATCCACGGCCAGATTGCTGATGTCCATGCCATCATACTGGTACTATAGGGAGACGGGCAGAGGCACGGGGCTCATGTGGCCCTCTATCACAGGGGTCAGGGATGCAGACAAACCCTGCATGCTGCTCAGATTATTATGACGCTCTTTCCCTGAATCCCAGTCACTAATGCCAAGAGAATCCCACCCAAGCCTCCTAGCTTGGCATTCAGTGCCCTGCATAATCGGATGCAAACTGACTCCTCCAGCTTTCTCCTCCACTGCTCTCCCGTGGAAAGCTTTGAATCTACCTTTCTCCAAACACATCTTCTTAAGTCCCTCTCTGTCTTTGTTGAGTTCCTATCTCATAAGGAATGCAACCGTCTCCCTACAACCTCCATCCTTTTAACCCACCCGTATTCTTCTAGCCCAGCTCAGCTCTACTTTCCCCAGGAGTCCTCTCCCACAACCCTGCAGATCTGCCTCAAACTGTCCATCCCCTGGTGTTGCCACTTTCTGTCTTGCACTGGCACTTTCCAGGATCTGCTGTGCCTCTTTTCACGTGTCTCCCTAAAAAGTCCATGTGTCTCCAGAGGCAGAGCTAATGCCCTCTTACTACTCTTGTAAGGCCGAGAGTCTCATCGAGCAGTCACCTGGCCAACCCCTGCGGTGGCCCTCTATTTCCGCACGAGCCTTACTTTAGCCAATGGTCCACTAGGGAGAAGTGCCCACAGCTTTCCGGACACAGACCTCATCAGCCCACAGCTTTCCGGGCACAGATCTCATCAGCCCTATCGTTAAAGTCCTCTAGCTGTGGCCAGGAGTCTATGACTTTCTCTCTTGTGCTGATCCCACAGAAGACATTTAGCCCCTTCACACTTCAGAAATAACACCCCTGGGTGGCCAGTCCTGGCACCCTGTGATGGAGACCTCAGGGCATCTTCCCGACCCCCCACTCTTCAGCTCTGAAGGGCATGTCACTGTCAGCCTTCTGCTCCCGCCCTCCCCTGCCCACTGCCTCCCTTTGTTGTGTCCCTTTTCTTTTTCATCCTGCCTTCCCCTTGCGCTTGGCGGCCTTCCACCGATTACAAATTCTATCAAGCGCCTGTGACCTGGGAATCTGACAGCTCCCTGATAAGAGGCCCAGATTCCCTTTATCTCTCCCAGGCGAATTAGCTTCCCTCAACACCTTTGTCACATCCTCCCCTCCCGCATCTCCAGCTGACCCCCCACAGTCAGAGACAGGGAGCTGGCAGATAAAAAGATCTTCTTGGGGTTAGTATTATAATTAAACACCTCATGCTCTCTGTCTGCCATTCTGGATTGGTTTAACCCTTGCTGCTCCTGAAATTCACTGCTTCCTGCTACCCCTCCCCTCCTACCTCCCCTCCTCCCATCTCACTTCCTGTCCCTCTCTTCTCCAGCTTTTGCCTGTGGAGCACCCTCCTGGTTATTCACTCCCTGAACGGGGATGTGGAATGGGGTGTAGGGTGGAGTTGACTCGCTCTGGTTCAAGTTTCACTGAAGACAAAGAGGTGCTCTTTCAACTTCAGAAAGGTCCATGATGTGATTATTTGACATTGCACGCCTGTATAAAAACATCTCATGTAGCCCATAAATACATACACCTACTGTGTACTCACAAAAATTAAAAATAAAAAATTTAAAATTTAAAAAATCAACTTCAGAAAGGGCACAAAGATCTCAGTGTCTGCCATGAGGGTCCTCACGGAACTGTCTCCTCTGGCACCAGTCACCTGCCCTGCTCTGGCTGAGCGGCTGGGGTGCTGGCTGGCTCCTGCGTCCCTGGGGATGTGGGCTCAGCCTGTGAACCTGGAAGGCTCCGGAAGCCAAGGCTGGCCATACTGAGGCCCCAGCACGAGTGTGAGAGGAAGCCCTGCTCCAGGCAGGGCCCAGCCTGCGTTTTCTTACCGAGCTGTTCTGACACTGAACGCTGGAGCTGTTGAAGCGCAGAGCGGGGACCCGGTGGATGGCTCCTTGTATGTTGAGGACACACTCATAGCCTCGCTGGCCGGACTGCGGCTGGGGCAGATTTCGCGCCTTAAGGGTGATTGGCTTTACCTCCCCGACTGGAATCAAGATCTCCTCTGTGGGCACCAGCTGGGGACAGTCCTGGGGGAACAAACGAAGAGGCTCCATCTGTCCCCTGTTCATGCTGTCCTACGTGCCTGGGACAGGCAGGCCCCTCTTGTATCAGGTGGGCTGCCCAAGAGCAGGATATTACCTCATGTAAGGCCCGTGGAATGGGCAGGGAAAATGGAATCGCTCTTAGCTCCTGGGCTTTGATATTGTCATCCCCGTCCCACAAGTTGTCCTGTATCTGCTGTGTGTGTTACAATTCAGGAATTAATTTTCAAGCACAGTGTGGCAAGCTGTGGATTTTATCTCCTGAGACACTGGATAAAAGAGCCTCCACGTGTCCCTGTCCCCAACCTGGCACCCCTACCTCTGGGTTTCATCCTGTTCCCCAGCTCCAGATACTCGGCCCCTTGCATTGTCTGATGCCGATGCCTGGGGCATCTGTTATCAGCAGCTTCAGCTTCCCAGCCCCGACTGAGCTAGGCTTTCCAGAAGGTGGATCAAGCCCTCCCAGCAATACTCTAAACACTTGCTCTGTTTTTCTTTTTTAAATCTCATTTCATTACCAGGCCCTGCGTGAATGCCATGTTGCTTTGGAAAACAAAACCAAAAAAGAAAGTCTTGGTAGGGAGGGGCTTTGGGAAGGACCATGAGAGAGAGACAGTGAGAAAGACTGATTTATGGAGCTCCATGACTAGATGCTGATTTTCCACTAGAGGTCAAAGGGCCACCCCACTGTGCCAATCTCCTCTTTCTCCTTCTCTCCTCGGGCAGATGAGCCTGGTAGCCCCTGGCAGTGATGATGTGGGAACCACCTCCACAGGGAATCACTAGGGGAATTCTCACAGGAGGCTCCCCTTTCTCTGTCCCCTTCTCCTGGGCAGTGGTTCTTAGGGGGAACTTCTGGGAATGCCTGGGGGCTGATGCTGCTACAGGGCCTGCAGAGGGTGTTACTGGCATTGATGCCAGGGGCCAGGATTGCTGGATTTCCTACAAGGTGTAGGACATGTTCAATGACAAAAATATTGTCCACCTAATGGCAAATGCAATAATTAAGAAGCCTTGTGCAATGCCGGCACAGCCTCACACAGGGAATCTCCTGTGGCCACCTCTTGTCATGGTGTGGCTCGGGCTGTTGCCTCTTTTCTCTGGGCCCCACTTGCAAGCCGTTCAGCATCTGGCCCTTGCCTACCTCCCTCTGAACTCTGTGGTTCTTGCACATAATAGTCCAGCCATACTGAATGTATGGTTAACTCTGAGATGCCCTCTCCCTTACAGGATCTGCCTCTGGCCCTTTGAACATGCTTTTCCGTCTATTAGAAACACACACTCCTGCCTGTCTTCCTCCTGCTGCTGCCCTGCTTCAGCCCCTCTTTTAGTTGATTACCTCTTCTTTTACTTTTTTGGTTTTTTTAAATCATCACCTTCTCTGAGAATTAATAATTGATTACCTCTTAATCAGCCTTCAAACTCAGCCCAGTTTCTTCTCTGCAAGGCCGTCCCTGCCCCTGTCCCTGCACTGGCTTCAGGATGGGTTATGAATATTCACCCATGATTGCTTTTGACACACAGAATTACAATTTCTTGATTTGCTTTCCTCACTGGGCTGTGAGCTTCTTGAGGATTAGGCTGCATCTTACTCACCTCCATCTCCCCAGTCTTTCTGCCAGTGCTTGACATGTAACGGACATGTCAAGCATGTCATTGCTTGTGGGAGGGTAAATAGAAAATAAAATAAAGCAACCTGTGAAAAAATCTTTTTTTTTTAGCTCCAACTTTGTAGATTCTTTAGAGATGAGGTAAAGCCTGCCTTCTGGGCTTGAAGAGACTTGAGAAGGCATTTGGTTCTCAAAAGCTGGAGTTGGAAATAGTCATGGGTTTTGGAGTCACATGATTTCTAAAGTGGCATGTCCACATTTACTAAGGATAATTTACTACTGACAATTTATGAAGAGCCGGATCTGGGGGAAATTCTGCACAGAAACCTACCTAAGAGGGTCTGGACACACCGGCAGGCTCACCAGTGTCATCCCTTGTCAGCTGGCCACCTGCATGTGAGGACTCCAGGCAGGCACGGCCTCCACGAGAGAGAATCACAAGGCAACCCCAGAACAGATGGGTCCCTGTTTAGGAGCCAGTCACTCAAGCTGCCAACTCATAAACTTGCTCTTTACTGCACTTTCACTTTCATTCCCTGCAGGCACTCTTGACAGACTCTTTCATATATTTATAGCCAAAAAAAAAAAAAAAAAAAAAAAAAGATGAGCACCACTTTAGGGAAGCCCAGGCATCTCATAGAAAAGGAGATAACACTTCCTGTTAGCAGCTAAAATATCTGCATCAAATCTAATGTTAGAATTTAAGTTAGAAATAAGGCTGGGGTATAATGGTCTCTCTCGCACTCTCTCTCTCTCTCTCTGTGTGTGTTTGTGAGAGAGAGAGAGAGACAGACAGACAGACAGAGAGACAGACAGAAAGAGAGAGAGATTTTCTTACTCCGAACCAGCTGATGAATTGTAAATGACGAGCAGTTGTTTTTCATCTCTAATGAGCTTAGACAACAAATTCAAATTTCAGTAGCAGGATCTTAAAGATGTGCTTTTGGAAGTATGATGTCTGGGGTTAGTAAAAAAAGATTGTTGAATCCTTTCAATGTGGACCAAAAAAAGTATACTTTTATATAGATGTTATGTGTAATACCTATATATAACACATATGTTATCTATATGTAACACACACACACACTTTCATCTTTTAGGCTGGGCTAAGTCCAGTCCAGCCTGGAGGTTGGAGAATCATGAGTAGACTTTATGAGTACTATTACATGAGTTTTTTTTTTTTTTAAGGGATTCTAGAATTTTAGGAAATTTCCCATGGTCTGCTGTTTCAGACTTTTTAGAATCAAATTTAAGGGTAACAATTAGGGTCTTCCCAAATGCTGAACCAGGCCCCAAGATTGCCCTAGTAGAAAAAGAATGTCTTATGCTTTGTTTCTTTATTTGGCAATTGCTCTCAGGTCAGACAGAATAGGATTTTTCCCCTTCTATTCTCTAAGGCAAAGGAAAGAAGCGGTTGGTGCCCCAGGTATGCTTTCTTCATCTTGGGAAATGGGAAGATACAGGCCTTTCGGGTTATGAGATGATTCTGGTGAGTATATTCATGAAGGATCTGTGAATCTTGGGTGGAAATTGCAGTGGTAAGGGCTGAAAGTGGGTGGAGGAGACTGGACCCCAAACAATTGCCAAGTTGTTGAAACTTCAATATCTGTGGGGTTTGAGGATGGTGAAGGGTTTAATCAGATACAATGAGGCCACTTCCAACCTGTTTGCTTCTGTGGGTATACACACACACACAGGCACACACATGTGTACATACACATACAGTACCTGTCTTATGAAAAAGAAAGCAAATCATCCTAAGATGCTTTTCCTGCAGAATGTTAAGACTGTTGTTCACATTCTTAAAATACTGATTGCTACCGCGGATCCTCACAGCCTTCTGAGTGATCTCTTTGGGTCATCTTCTTTCTCCTCTGTCTCTAGGCCAACTGGAGCCAGGATCACCTTCTCAGCAGCAATCTTAGTTTAAACCAAGACTTAAACTTGTAGGAATACCCCAGGGGTGGCGGTAGGCTGGGGAAGAGGAAACACAGCTGCAGGGAGAGCAGGGACCTGGTTTAGGAGCCCTATGAGTCTTGGGCTCACATTGCCCACCTGTTCAGCTGTGCTCTGCCAGCGTTCTGTGCTGGGGACCCTTTAGCCCTCTGAAGCGACTTCTCCCATGTGGAAATGGCATTATCTTCACCCACTGGACTTCAAAGAGAGAGCAGCCAACATCCTGGGAAGCTAATCGGATTTATTTGGTTCTATCTTTCCCCTGGGACAGGGCATAAAGGAGATATTTATGTATCTACATCTCACTAGGCCTGGCTTAGCCATGGAGGGAGATGAGCTTTAAAAGCTGAAAGCCATATATCCTCCTGTGCACACCCGCTTGCTAACACCATGTCACAGCCTGATCTGGCTCAGGGAGGAAGAGATTTGGGGGGCCCCCATCAGAGATCTGCTGTGCTCTGAGTGCTGGAAAGGTCTGACTCATTACCTTAAGAGAGCTTGACAAATGGTTTAATTGAAAGTCAGTTTCCTCCTCTATAAAATGGTGCCAATAATATCTGACAAACCTAGATTGCATGAAAGAGGAAAATCAATGTGTGTCGTAAGTGGTAATATGCTGGATTAACAATTGTTAATATTACCGCCTATTTGTTGTGTGTGTGCGTGTGAGTGTGACTGCAGAATCAGTGGACTTTCACTTATTCAAGGTCAGCTTGAAAAATTGTCTCTGAATCCTAATTTCTGCATTTATTTGATGATCATAGGAAAGCTGTTTAACTTATTTAAGCCTCAGTCTATTCATCTATAATATAATCCACTTCATAGAGTACTTAAGGTTAAATTATATATATGCTGCATATATAATAAGTACTAATATTTTTATTTTTGAATTGCATTCGTTCTAGCACAGCTGTTCTTCATTGTCAAGCCTAAGCATGGAATTGGTCCATCCGCCTTCTGGAAAGATGTGGGCAGATTTACCTCATATGCTGGCTGTCTTTTTATCTGGAAATGGCACCACTGACCCATCTTCTATGGGCAGTTTCTCCATCTGTGGAGATGGATTTGTGCTGGCCCATCCATAGCCTGAATCCTCATGACCAATAGCAAAGGACCAGGTTGAAGTCAGGCCAGCAAGTGTGGCTGTGACCATGGAAACAAAGCTCATGGGCCCTGATTTTCTGTAGAAAACATACTGTACTCAGCTTTTTTGGATGTCTGAGTTCTCTGTAGCCTTGGGCAAAAACCCGAAATTTTTAGCATTCTGGTTACTACAGATGTCAAATATAAATTATATGAAATGGCAGGGCTGTTGCGAGAATCCATTGAAATGCCAAATGTCAGTGGTTCTCAATCTTTAGCCTCATCTGGGATGGGGCCCAAGAATTTGAATTTCTGTAAGTTCCCAGGTGATGCTGATGCTGCCGGTCCCTGGGCACACTTTGAGAACTCCTGGCACATGTGAAGAAATTATAAATGTGTGATATATTAATGTTGCTATATTAATCAATGGAGCTAATCAGTTATATATTGTTTCTAGGAAGCAGACAGACATAAAATTTTGATTCAAAGTTGGGAAGGGAGGCTTACTGGAATTCTAAAAGAGATATTCTAGGAACCCCTAAAGAGACAGCTAAGGGATTTCCAGTTAGCTGGAAATCCAGGGGATTCTAGTTCCCCAAACTACGTGAAAATATCAGCTGGGACGCCTGAGAGAGTAAGGGAAACCTTACCCAAGTTGGGCATGTGCATCTTTGCTGTTCCTCAAATTTTCAGGGATGGGGTTCTCCTAAAGCAGAACTTTGGACAGAAAAGAGTGGGGCCTAGCTGCTGTTTGCTGAAAAGGAACATGTGGCCAGCTGTGGTTAAGAGCCAAAGCAGTATTTTAGGAAGCCCCGGAAGTGGCCCTGGCAACCTTGCTGGGAATCTGCACCCTGTTTCCTTTCCTGAGCAAAGTTGGGAGCTGGATGGAGTCTGGGCTTCCCTCACAGTCCTCTGGACAGCCAATCCCTGGGGCCATGCCAGGGACCAATGCACACGAGCATAAGAGAGCAGCCGTACACCATTCCTACTCAGGGCAATGGGGAGATGAAGGGAGACAAACGGGACTGCTCTTCTCTAACCCTAAGCCACAGACATCAAGGACAGAAAAGGAAACAAAAAGGAGGTGGGGAGTCTCTGAGTTTGCCCCTAGGTCCCTTTTGGTATTAATTTAATCCCGAGTTGCAGGGAGGCAACAGCTTCTCTTGGCCCAGCTCCGGAATGTTGAATCTCTCATCCATGGCTGAGAGGGAGCTGTATTTCAGTGACTTCTGAATGGTGTGAGGAAGGCCGGGCCTGCTTCCAATTAGCCTGCAGGGGCTCAGCTCTCTGGCCTCCACACACACCCCAGCAGAGTTTATTTATCTTGCTTTGAGTGACACTCGCATGCCCTTGCTTCAGCTGCAGGTCGCTTTCAGGCTTGGCTTTGGGTTTCTCTTGGCCTGAGGTGGGTAGCCTCAGGAGAAAGTGGAGCAGCTGCTCTTTGTTGTCTAGATTTGTACTTCACCCAATCTCTCTGTGTCCTGGGGGCCACCTCAATCTATTTTATTAAGGAACTTTCAAAGTGGCCCATGTCAAGGTTAGTTTCTGAGACTGTGTCTCATACTCTCTCACTGCTCAGTCTTCACCCCTGCCCAGGCCTCCCATGGTGGCTCTGCTGTTCCTGGCTAGGTCTGCCCCTCTAAGCGATTCTTTCATTGGCTCCAAGCTGTGGTGCCCACTCCCACCTCTCCCTGCAGCTCTGTCCTTTTCTCTGAGTGAAAGGACTGCCCCCAGAGCAGTTTCATACCGTTGCAGAATTCCAGGGCTGGAGTTAATCTCCAGTGTCCAGGAAGGCTGGTGTAGGGTTTTTAGGCCAGCTGCATCAAAGCATACCAACTGGCTAGAGGAAAATGCTTTTCTGAAAGGTTCTCAGGGCACTAGATGCCTGGTTTCGTCATGCTGAGGCACCCGTAGATGGGTCTGTTTGAAAAGCCACCTGTGGCATCTATGTTTCACCCTTTCAAGACAGGCAAATTCCATTTTTCTGACTGAACATAACACCTGTTGTTTCATAAACTAAGAAGAGTTCAAAGGGGTATGTGTTTGAGAAACCTTTCAGAGTCTATTTTCTTATGTTTAGCCATGGAAGCAACCAGCACTGCTATCAAGATTAGAAGACACAAGACTCCATTACTTGAAATCTTAGACAAGTTGACACAATTGCCATCAATGGGATTTAAATAGAAAGGTCATTCGTTCATCCATTCTTTCATGCATGCATTCTACAAACATTTGCTAAATAAGACATTGAAGATTTAAAGATAAGATGTAGTCCTTGCCTTCAAGGAGCTTGTAGTCTAGCGCAAGAGGAAGATGTGTATAGAAAGGCTATAGTAGGCCGGGCGGAGTGGCTCACACTTGTAACCCCAACACTTTGGGAGGCCGAGGCGGGTGGATCATGAGGTCAAGAGATTGAGACCATCCTGGCCAACATGGTGAAACCCTGTCTCTACTAAAAATACAAAAATTTGCTGGCATGGTGGCACGCCCCTGTAGTCCCAGCTACTCAGGTGGCTGAGGCAGGAGAATTGTTTGAACCCGGGAGGCAGAGGTTGCAGTGAGCGGAGATCACGCCATTGCACTCCAGCCTGGCGATAGAGCGAGACTTCATATCAAAAAAAAAAAAAAAAAGACGGCAGTTGTATATAAAAATGCTACATTGTCACTTATTACCATTTTTGGATTTTCTAAAATATAGAGTAAGAAATATGTGTATATGCACACGTGCATTTGGGCAACTATGTAAGGTCTCTATAGTTGTTCAAATCCAACTGGCCATGCTGGGGTATGAAAAGCTTTCGACACAAGAAAGGGAGACTGAGCAAGCAGGCTTCACGGTCCTGAGACATGCTATGAATATGTAAGAAAGTAGACTTCAGTGAATAATCATTGAATGGAATACCCATTAGAAAGATAAGCAATTTGATATTTCACTGTGTTAATAACAAAGGTGGGTCAGGTTTAGGGATGGAGTTTCGACTGTATAATAAAACAGGACTTTTAGCAGTGCCTGGTTCTTTTCACTAGCTGATTTTTTCTCACTTTCTACAAGGCCACCCACCCAGTTATACATCAGAGTCAAAGAATCATTGAATTTTAGAGTTGGAAGAGAAGTTGGCATGAAAGAATGGTTGCGAGTGAATGTTCTATTGAACTAGACTATGTCTGCAGCCAAGCAAAGGGCTAGACTCAAAGAATAAATGCCATTTACTACACTCTTCTAGACCAGGGAGTCTGTTTGGTTGAATATGTTTCCTCTAAGCTTTCAGTCTCAACCCCCAGTTACCTTCAAGCTTTTGAATGCATAGAGTCTTAGGAGTCTAGTAGACATAGCCTCTGCCTCTGGGGTCATTTGCTGCTACTTTTTTGAGCTTTATAATAACAGGGCTTTCTAGCATGCAGAATTTCTGGCAAGACGGCCAAGATGGGCCAGGGCAAGAAAATGGCCAAGCCATTGGACTGACCATCTAAAGAGGGAGGGGCCACTCAGACTCACTGGGAATACTGCCATGTTAGGGTAAGCCCTTCTTACCTCTGAAATATTGATCCGGCCCTCCTGGAAGGAGCAGGTGGTGGGGTCATGAGTGCAGAGGTTGCGGTACTTGCACCAATGGCAGCGGAAGGCGCTGTTGACACAGGACAGGCACCTGCAAGGACAGAGATGGTGAGAGGCAAAGAGAAGAGAACAAAGAGGGAAGGTGGCATGTGTCATGATAGAAGTCTGTTAACCTGTGTTTAAATCCTAGTCTCATTCTCAGGAGGGAAGACTGGTGGGCCATCCTCTAGCACCAAGAATTGTGGATTCTCCATCCATGATATTCATGGGAACAGAAAATTGGAAAGAAAATGAGACCAGATAAGAGTATAACTTACAAAGCAGGGGTGTGCTTCTATAAGCTCATGAGAACTGATTATTCACATTTTCAGGAATTTTGCAAGCTGATAGACATCATGGTGGTAGTTTGAAATCGGCCATGGTGGAAATAGTTGCGCCACAGAATTTGGCAATGCTGCAAACTAGGTTTTCTTCTGAATGCTGGTAGCTAAACATTTCCCAATATTTCACTGCTTGTAAAGACAGGGTAGCCAGCAGAGCACAGGGACAGGAATTGGGCAGATCTGATTATAGACTTGCTTCTGCCACTGCCACTGGGGTCACACTGAGTAAGTCACTTCACCCTCTGAATTGGAGTATCTTCATCTGCCTGTAATAAAACATTCCTGTCTATGTCACAGGGCTGTTTGGTGTCAAATGAGATAATGTATAGAAAATGGTTTCAAAAAATGCCATGCTAAATGTGAGTATTATTGTCAAGCGCTTAAATTACCTGTTATTTCAACCTCTTAAATAACATTTGAGAGTTAACAATTGGTTCATATCATCTGTGTTATTGGGCTTGGGGGAGCTAACAGTATTAAGTAGTAACTTTGTCCCACTCCCCCAGGCATGGAACAGTAGGATATGTGTGTGGCATGTGCTTTTCTTGCCAGGGTGAGCACTTCTTTCCTTCCAATTTCACCTGGAGACTGTGTATATTCTTTTGGCTCTCTGTGTGTGATCAGGTCATTGTAATGGAAATGGGTTTTTTTGGGGGGTTAGTCTTGCTCCTCCTCGCAGCCCCCCTACTCTATCTAGTCTTTCACAACTAGGCCAACCTGGAATGGGCAGGACCAGGTCTGCAGTCTGGCGCCACCTGGTGGGGCTCTGATTACATTTGGGTGGTTGGGGCTTGATCCAGGGGTCACCAGCTCACAGGCCATAGTATATTGGGTTGGTTAGCCCATTTACACTTCATCTTCCCATTCAGAGCATTTTTATCCCATTCTCCATTGCCCAGACTTTTTTAGTTTCTGAGCTTCATGCTATCTCATGTACTCTCAGATAGACTGGTTCTTGGTAACATCTTATGATTCAGCAAGTAAATAATGAAAATGGACCAAGGGCCTAAGGAGGATGGTTATTGGGGCTCTAGCTAGATGTGGCTCTTCCGCTGGCTACTTTTGTGACCTTCATTGTAGCACTAATCTTTCTGTGGGCCTCAGTTTACTTTTATTACAGTAAATTATTAAAAGGAGGGGACTATACTTGATTCCATGAATTTTAACTGAATTCCAGTAGAGAAGGGCAAGAGAGGCAGTGTTTGGCATTAAAATGGAATCTTTGCTGTCAAGGAGACCTGCTTTTTTTTTTCTGTTAAAACTTGCTGCCTGTGACAGCATCTGTGTTGCCATAGCAATACATCTTTGAAAGTGGTGACATCATACTGTGTTGCCATGGAGATAAGATTGCTCTCACAAACAATGGATTCCATCACCACCATGTTGGAGTTTGAGAAGGAGGTAAGAGGTTCTGTCGCCCAGATGCTTGCCATTCCCAAAGCAGGGTTTGCTGGGATTCAAATGCAGTGGTTAGAGGGCAGCTTTGTCTAGTTCAGCTTCAGTCCCTTTCTGCCCTCCCTGGTTCCCACCAGGCCATTTTTATCACTTGTTTTGTCTTTCTCAGCACATCTATTTATTTGTCCCAATGGGGCTCCTTCCTTGACTAATGTAGAGACCAAAGAACTCCAGAAGATTATTCTAATTATGAAAATCAAGTTCAGAAAAATGGAGAATAAGGAGGACTAGCTTATTTGCCTCTTCTAATGACTAAAGATTCCTTTAGGGTTTAGCTGCAAACAGACCCTCTTCCCATCTTGATTGCTGAGTCCTTCATGCCCATAGCTTGGACCCTACAGACTGGATACCCCCGAAGACCTGACTATGATGTGGATCCCAAGTGGTTCCTGCCCTGGGCAATGGGAAGGATGAGTCCGTAAACATTCCGAATCACTGCCTCCTCTGATATGGAGCTGTTGATTGACCTCTCCCCTTGCTGAATGTCCAGGGTTTTTGGTCCTATGACCCTTATGTGGCTCTATTACAGAGGCCTGTGTTTCCTTCTTTCTAAACCAAATGGTGTATGAGTTCCCAGCTTCGGTGGAAAGGGTCTCAGTTTCTCTACCAGGGAGGATCAGCAGAAACTAAGTAGGGGTTTCACTCCCTCCATTTCTGCTTTTTCCCTGTGAAATGTTCCCAGCTTCTCACACAGTTATGGGGTCTCATAGCGTGTGGGCACCAACTGGCAGGCATTCAGCTGCTGGAATGGCTGGTGAGGTCCATAGAACTAAAGTCAAGCCCCACTGAAGGCTGTGGTTTGGCCTGTCTGGTTTCCCTTCCTCTTGAAAATATTGAAGGATGGATTAAAAAAATGATGGAGTGAAGGCCTCTGCTCCACCTCCCCATCCAGGTCTTTTTATCATGTGCTGAGAGAGGCTACTTTCCCCCTTCCCTGCTCCTCCTCTGTGGGTGACTGTGTGCATAGCCGAGTCGCTATCTCGGAGTCCCTCTTCATCTGGTTGTGGGTGACATGTCCATACTCCACTCACTGTCAGCCTCTACCTTCAAAGTCACCACCAAGTGATGGAAAATGAAGAACTTTTTTTACAGTTCCTGTTCTCTGACTCTCTTTTTACTATCTTGGCCTGAGAGTTGGGGGTTAGGTGTGTTGGGGTGGCATCCAAGGATTCAGAGACTATAGAGAGTAAATACCATTTGGTTTAATATGGTAGTATTTATGTACAGTGTACTCTGTCCAAACAAAGTGTCAGGCCCCATGGGGAAACTGTGAGGTGACTACAACATGGTTCCTGCCCTAAAGGAGCTTAGCATCGAGGGGAAGAAAGCCCATACCCACATCCAGACCCAGAACAAGACCCTTTCTAATAAGCACTTACAGTTGGTGGGCACTGCAGTTGTAAAACTTGAACTCGGTGCTGACAAATATCTTTCCTGTCTCCTTGGACCTCAGCTGTAGCTCCAGCCCAAACCAGTCTGGAAAAACAAACAAAAAAGGATGGGGCTGGGTAACAACGTGGGGGACCCTGTGGACAGCCACAAAAATAAAATGTAAGTCATGAAGCCACCACAGGGCTCTCTTAGGATGCAGATACTATGTGGAACCTGCCTGAATCGTCTCTTCTCCTCCCAAGGAAGCCTCTTTGGGTAAATACCAGCCCACCCCTCACACCCAGACTTCCTCTGCCTGCAGGGAGGAAGAAGCAGATTCCATGGAGCCCCTTGCCTTTGTCAGTCATGTTCCATTACTGAAAGGATTTCAGAAATATTAGGTCTGAGCCCCCAGTTCTGTGGAGAGACCTGCTAAAAAACTACTGATGGAAGCCACTCCATTCCTAGGAGGGACGGGCTATCTGGAAAGACGCTGTGTTCTGTGCAGCCTTAACTCAAAGTGGAGCAAGTATTTTCCTTCCTGAAATTCACTTTGGGGCATGACAGTTTGCTTTCAAACTTAAACAAGTTGTCTAAGCCAATATTAGTATCTGGTATAAGAAGACTGTGTGCCTAGTTCTTGTGACCCCCAGCTCCCTCAGTATAGAGAAGCCCCTCATTTGTGGCTCTCATGGCAGATATTTCTTACCTTGATCCAGCGGGATGACAGGGACATCCTTGGGCCCAGGTGAGATGCAGATGACCTGGCTCCCAGACACCTGCCCCTCCACCTCTGTCAGGTTCCCAAAGGCACAGGCAATACCCGCAGATAGATCAGGAGCATCACTCACTACCAGGCTGAGCTGTGGGAGGAGCAAAGAGATGATGCCAAAGAAATGCCTCAGGAGACCTGGACTCCAGGTCCAGCCCTGCTGTGACCCACTTTGCTCACTGATCTCCCCTGACCTCATCTATAAAAGAAGGATGTTGGTCTAAGTGGTCTTCCAGCTTTGAACACTGAAGTTACAGTCATTAATTATTCAATGTGTGTAGGGTCAATGGTCTTTATTAATATTATTATTAATTAATGTTTCCATCTTCTCCAGCATTAGAAAGCCCGAGGGGTGGGGGCGCTAGAGGGAAAGGTACCAAAATCCATCTAAGCCCCTGTTCATTTTGACATGAAAATTAATTGCAAGGCACCACGCGAACTTGAAAGCAAGTCATGGGCCGAGCCCTTCACAGACAAGGCCTTAGCCATGGCTCATGGGAGTAAATATCACCAACCTGGAGGTTTACCAGGAGCTCACTAGGTTGGTGGAAGATAGCTAGCTCCTCACCTGGCTGTCATTCATCAAGAGGCTGCTTCTAAAGGCTGCGTGTTCCCTAGAGTTTGTGCTTCTCTGTTCCATGTGGGCTCTCTGTTCTCTAGCAGCTCCCTTGAAATGGACCAGTAGGTTCATAAGGAGCTCAGGGGATCAGAGAAGTGGCCACCAACTGCTTGATGTCTGCTATTACCTATGGGTTCCAATAATCTAGGCCAGCGGTTTTCAGCTTTTTTGAATTTGAAGACCCTACTTTTAACAGTAAAAATATCACAGACTCTCTGAGGAATCTGCTGATTGAGAAAATATTCAATGGCAAAATGCTGCTCTAAATCCACTGCACTTTTAAATGAGTTTGTACTCAAATTACCACAATACAGCATCTAAGTGGTATTTGAATAGGTAAGAAAGGCGACTGGTTTCCTCTGCCCATGAGGTGTGCCCATAGGGTTCATGGTGATGACATCTCTGTGGCCTCCAAGCTGAGGACCGTGATGGCGTAGGTAGGTTTCCCTTTGTTTTATTTTTTAAATTTTTAGTAAAGACAGGGTCTCACTATGTTGCCCAGGCTAGTCTTGAGCTCCTGGGCTCAAGCAACCCTCTCCACCTCAGCCTCCCAAAGTGCTAGGATTACAGGCGTGAGCCACCGCGCCCAGCCTGTAGGTTTCCCTCTATCTTCCTATCAATACCCAGTGGTGTTATTTGCAGTGGGTTTCTCAGTCTCAGTGGGCATCACCTAACCTTTCCATACATTTGTTTGCTGCTGAATCTCTGCCCCAGTTTCGTTTCCATGGGGCCAAGAGACTTAGGTACAAACTCCCCTGTTTGTTTCCTCAGCTCCCTTGGAGCCAAAAGCTCCTGGTGGGGATGAATGAACTGAAATCTTGGAAGGTTCATTAACTAATTAACATTCGTGAATGCTCATAAAACCTTCAGAATGAAATAATAATGCAGGGCCTAAGGACATGAAATATTTTGGGTTGTACCTTGACAGATAGTTAAGGGCTATTTTATTCTCTTTAATATTCTCTTTAAGCATACACTGACTTCGAATTGAGGCAGTCTCTTTCTTGCTCTTATTCTTTGCTCTCTCTCTCTCTCTCTCTCTCACACACACACACACATACACACATGCAACTCGCAGATTTCTTTAAGAGTGCAGCGAGTGGAGAATTGTAAATGCAGCAGATACTAAAGAATGTGTTATTTGGTATTGGATTGCATTATGTTGCAGATGTTTGTTACTAAATGCAAAATCTAGATTTACAAAACAGATCAATGGGTAATGAATTTTCAGGGAAACTGGAGAATGACTATGCCCTTTACAATAGGCATTGCCATACTTTTGCTATAATCATAAAGTCTCCTTACTGGATTTAAAGTCTGATCAATTTACAGATACTTGTGCAAGCGTGAATGGAGCACACCCACACAGGTGCATGCACTGTATTCCCTCTCCCCATGCCCCTGGATGAGTTACTTACCAACCGGCTGTGCTCAGATACTGAGATGCTGCTGGGATGCACTGCAAGGCTCACACACTGGCTGATGCTGGCAGCAAATCGATTAGGTTCCCAGGCCTGTTGGCATTTGTCCCTGCGGGAGCACCTGCCATAAACACAGATTCACAAGAGGTCAGGCCTCTGGGACCCATCTGTTTGGCTCCATTGTCCCCTGGGCAGGATGGGAGTTTGCTGCCCTGAGGCCTGTGTCCTGTCTTCTGAAGAAGACTTTTACTGTACTCCGGAGGGCTTTGGTGACTCTCAGACAGTCTCCGTCGCAGTTAAGGACAGACCGAGAGGGAAGAGGATTAATCCCCAACATGAGAGATCCAGTTTCGACATAAAGAATTAGCAGTGGAGGGTGTTCAGGTTCTTGATGTCTTGAACAAAGAATTGGACAAAACGCACAAACAAAGCAAGGAAGGAATGAAGGGATTTATTGAAAATGAAAGTTCACTCCACAGTGCGGGAGCGGGCCTGAGCATAGGGGCTCAAAGGCCCTGTTACAGAATTTTGGGGGAGTTTAAATACCCTCTGCTTGGAGTATGTCTTATGTAAATGAAGAGGATGAAGTAAAGTTACAAAGTCATTTACAGCCAGTGTACGCCTATGGAGAGGATATTTTCTGTCAGAGCTGAAGTGTGAATCAGCCTTATGTTCCCTGCCTCCAGACCCTGTTTTCCTGCCTCAGAATGACTCTGTTATTTTTGTTTGTTTGTTTTTTTGAGACAGAGTCTTGCTCTGTTGCCTAGGCTGGAGTGCAGTGGCAGGGTCTCAGCTCACTGCAAACTCTGCCTCCCGGGATCAGGCAATTCTCCTGTCCCAGCCTCCTGAGTATCTGGGATTACAGGCACCCACCACCGTGCCCGGTTAATTTTTATATTTTTAGTAGAGACGGGGTTTCACCATCTTGGCCAGGATGGTCTCAAACTCCTGATCTCGTGATCCACCCGCGTCAGTCTCCCAAAGTGCTGAGATTACAGGTGTGAGCCACCGCACCTGGCCCTAGAATGACTCTTTACAGCACTGTGGGATGCTGAGACCACAGAGTGAGGGCAGCCTGTGGGACCTGAGAAGCAGCACAGCCATGGAAAAGCAAATGAACTTTGGGGCCAAAGAGCCTGGGTTCCAACCCCAGACCTGTTACCTACTAGCTGCGACCCTTGGACAAGCTACTTAATCTCTCTCTGCCTCAGTTTCCTCAACTGCAAAAAAAAAAAAAAATAAGGATTGGCCAGGCATGGTGGCTCACAGCTGTAATCCCAGCACTTTGGGAGGCTAAGGTAAGGAGGATTGCTTGAGCCTATGAGTTCAAGACCAACCTGGGCAACATAGTGGGACCCCATTCTAAAAAAAAAAATTAGCTGGGTACGGTGGCACATGCCTCTAGTTCCAGTTACTCAAGAGGCTGAGTTGGTTAGATTACTTGAGCGCTGTAGTGAGCTGTGATTGCACCACTACACTCTCACCTGGGTGACACAGTGAGACCTTATCTCAAAGAAAAAAAAAAAGGAGGAGGAGGATGATAATACCTATTTCACAGGGTTGGTGTAAGAATTAAAGGAGTTAGTGCTTAGAAAATGGCCTGGCGCATAGTAGGTGCCATGACAGTGTTAGCCCTTATAATATTAATATTAATGATGCTGATAATGATTCATATTATCATTTTCCTCCAGAGAAATTTTTAAGAAAATAGGAGAGGGTCTTGGCAGTGTGGGACAGTGTGCATATGATCTTGTGGGTGGATTAATGGCTATTTGAAGGCAGTGGCCATGTTTTATTCATTGGGATATTCTACCTGTCACATGGTATATTTTAAATAAATGTTTGTGTCACGAAATAATGCCTTGAGACAGAGAGACAGACAAGGCGCTGCAGCCAGGGCTGCCTCTGTCAGAAAGCTTGTTTGGCTGTTTCTCCCAACATCTTCATCTCGGGCTCTAGGCTCCCCTGCCCACAGTAGCAGGTGGGCAGGTGACACCAGCACTCGGGAGCTTCAGGTTACTGTCTGCCTTGTCACATGGAAACCCGCTCCACGGCTGGTGCCAGTGTGTCCAAACCAAATAGCCATCGGGACACTAGTGATTCCACAATCAAGCAGTGATTCGCACCCTAACCGCCCCCAAACTCCTCCCCCTCTTCCTTTTCAGGCACATAATGGATCTAAATATGAATGCTGTCAAAGAAAAGAATTATTGAGGTTTAAGTGAATCCTTAAGATAGCTCTAAAGTGAGCTCTTGACTGGAGCCTTTATCTCATTGACTCACTGAAATGGCTCTTTTTTATCATACTATTTATGGCAACAGCCCTAACAGAGATAAATAGCCTTGGAGACAATAACACACTTGCAAGAGCAAGGCATACAGAAGAGACAGGAAGGCTTCAATTCCCCCCAACCCCTCAGAGGCTCCTCAGCCCTCGGCCTCCATTAAAGAGGCCACCGTGGGGACCCGGGAGCTGCAGCTTCCCCCATCTCCTCACGCCTGATACCAGGCTGCTGCTTGGCAGGTGGGAGAGCACTGCAGGAGGGTCTGGTGAAGAAGAGAATGACCAGATGCAGAGAAACCTCTGGGTATAAACAGCAAAAATCTTGTTCTCCGCGAGCTCTTGGGGCGGAGAAGCTGGGAGATGAGTGTCCTGGTAGGTAGGGAGGATTCTCTAAAGAGTTAAGGAGTTAAGGGGACAGAGGAAACCTGGGACTATTCTGATGTGGCTAATTCCAGCAGTCACGGCTGACCTGCACCAGGAGGAAGACCGGGTGGTTTGCGCCAGCGGGGAGGCCCAGGCATTGCTGATAGATCTATAGGCACTTGTTCAAGATGGGGAAAACAGACGTCCTTGCTGTTGAATAAATGATAATCCCCGATCTATAATTTTGGTGTGTTCGACATGGGAGAAGTGCCACAGGCACTGAAGCTGGGAGGACAGAGTGGCGGAGGCATGGGGAGTAGGAGGTACCGCTGGACATGACCACTGCAGAGCTAGAGGGCAGGCTGCCCAGGGCCCTTTGCACAGAGCTGGCAGCAGGCTGTCAGGTTCTTTGGAGAAAGAAATTCTCTCGAGGAAAGACCCTGCCTGCTGGCTGGTGGGTCAGCCTCACTGCAGGGAACCAAAATTTACCCCCTTTTGCCATTCCGGGGCACAACATTAGCATCTTTACCACTTGTCTGACCTAAATGGAGACACACTGTCCAGGTCTGCTAAGAGAATTTCTGCAAAACTTTCTGAGCAATCTTTTACCTCCAAAACCCAAGCAGGGAACCCAGTATTCACGGGCTCAAATCCAGTCCAGATTTTGCATCTGTGAGGCACCAGCTTCCCTCCCTCCCTCCAGAGCCCTCCCAACACCTGCTGCAGAGGCTGGAAGCCAAGAGCTATTGTGCAGGACCCTGAACTCTGGCCCTCCGCCTCCGCCTCCACCCCAAATCCAGCTCATTTCATGGAGATGCTTTGCTGGCTGGCACGGAGCCCTGGAGTTTCCAACTCCATTGGGCAACAGAATTCCTAGCCAGCTCCTGTCTTTCGGGGTTTTCACCCTTTCTCTTCCCCTGGGGCTCTTCAAATTAGGAAGTTTAAGTGTGATTTAGCATTTATATTGAGTTGGTATTCAACGGCAGATGATGAGGCCAGTTGAAGTGAGATGTGAACTTCTTAGAATCATAAAATAATGAGGCCAGAAGGGTCCTCCCAAGGGTATAGGGTCCATGATAATTATTCTGATTTGTGTAGCCTTTTCTGGGCTTCCTTATTACCAAAGCATTTATTATTTCATTCAGTCTTCACAATTCACCTGTGAAATAGGCATTTTCCCTAAACAGCAATGGAGAAACAGAGGCCTGGAGTTGTCAGGGGACCCATCCAGGGTCACACAGCAGCTAGCTGGAGTCTAAACCTCCCAATGCCAGTGCACCACCATCTGCACACTCTTGGCACAGAGGGGCACCTATTTCAGGCTACACTGAAGAAGTTTTTGGGAAACCTAAAGACTACAGTATCCCTTGTGAGTTCTTTCAAAGACACAAGGATATAAGCACCTCACTTCAGAGCAGCTGAAGGGCTGAATTTGGAAGTAAAATGGAAGAAGAGAGGCAAAGACCCTGCACTTAGAAAGAAGGCCAACCCATGGCCTCTTTGCCTCTTCCTGCTCTCAACACTGAAGCCACGATTAGAATTACTGCTCTGAAGAGGACAATTCCTCTCTCTCTGCAAAGTACTGTCATATCCCATCATTCCCGGAAAGCCCCGGTCTTCTGCATGCCAAACCCTTTTCCAGTATACCCCAAACTTACATGTTGTGCAGGGCACACCAGCCACAGTGAGGGTCCCCAGAGCTCAGGCACTCCCCACAAGTCGTATACTGCTCACATGACTCCACGGGGACCCTGGTGACCTGGCAGAGAGAGGAAAGAGGGTACAGTGAGGTTAGGCTGTGACGACTAGCAGGTGTGTGTCACACAGTCCTGTGTGTACTCACACTTGCACTGTCAACTCCCCTAAAGAGGTGATACTGGGCGGCAAGTCATGGCCTCAATGTCCCCAATCTCTTTACCTGCATAAGGCAGGTAGGCTAAGCCGAGTGTGTCTCTGAGTGGCAGCCCTAAGACTTCTTGCCTTCGCGAGAGGTAGCAGCAAAGGCTCCATCTATTTCTGCCCTCCACTAGCATCCTCCCGAGAGCTGGGCAAGCCAGTGGCAAGTACTGAAAATGGTTAACTCTGTTGAAAGGCTATTGAGTGGCACAAACTCATCTCTGAAGAGCTTTCAGCTGGGCTTGGGCTGAGACATCCTGCCTACACAGAAAACATTCAAAAAGGGAAAGGAGAAACTTTTCCCATCAAATAATATTCATAGTATGGCACAGACTCTTTACAGCCAACCAAATATACCACCTGGATCCAATTATCCCATTCTCTGATGTCTGCATTCAGTTTCTCTAGTAAATCTCCCATCCTTTGAAAAGTCTGGCTAAATGGGAACATCCACAGAAAAGAGCTGCCTGATTCAGTCTTGCCTGGAAAGTGGGAATTTGTAGATCAAGACCCTGCCCCCCAGAGAGTGTAGCCCTTGCACACTCCTCCTGGTCTTCTGCTGGGGCCCTGCAGGGGCTTGAGCTGGGCCTGTCTGGATATTACTCACCCCTACTTGCACAGCAGGGGTGAAAATAAAGACCAGGCAAGGGGGCCAGAGGACTGAAGTGTTCCAGTTGATATGTCCTAGGTATCTGTTGCTGGCTGGGGCAGGAGGCTGCTGGGCTGCAAAAACTTTTGCTGGGCTGGGAATGGGTTCTTATTTGTTAGGGCATAGAGGTCCCCCACCTACCAGATGTGTAAAAAGTAAAAACATAACCTGTGGTCCAGCAGCACAGTGTTCTGCCTCTGGCGGGGGGACAAAAGATATGATGGAGACATCTCCATGGCATCCTCCTGAGAGGTTCAGGATGGATCCTAACACTGTTCACTCAGCAAATGTTTATCAGATGTCAACGCTGTGGAGCTCTGGTGCTATGCAACAGAGAAACGATAGCGAACAGCACACAGATTCTGCCCTCCCAGAACCCTACGGTCCAGTGGGAGTTGGGGATGACAAACCGAGACTTGCTCTACATTTTGCTGAGTTTTTGTTGTGTGGGATTTCTGTGAGTGCTGAAGGTTTGGGGAACTTAGCAAAGAGGTGACCAGTGGGGTAGGGGTGCCTTGAAGGGTAAGAGGGGGTCAGATGCAGAGACCTGGAAAGACATGCCAATCTGAAGGATTGTGATGAGCGAAAGCGATCATGGATAAGTTCAGTATAAACTTAAGTGTAGGGTGTACAGTGGGTGGGAGGGGAGAGAGATGAGCCTGCCTTTCCTCTCTTGGGTGTCCCCACCCATCCTTCCTACATCATCACACTTAACATTGCATATATGAGGCTTTTCTGTAAGTCAGTGACATGATCAGCTTTAAACATCCCTCACGTCCCTTTAATAATAAAAACATGAAATGCAGGGAGATGAGTGTAAAATCTTGCAATTTAGCTTTTAAAAAAGACTGGTACTCTAAGTTTAAGACGGGGGATAGCTGATTTGAAATAGTTCAAGTGTGATAGACCTAAGGGTTTGAGTTGACTCAAAGTCAACTCAACTCAAAATCTGATGTGACCTGATAGGGTGAGGTGATAACGAAAGAAGCTAATCTGACCATGGGCTGCATAAATAGACACACAGCATCAGGGTCGAGAGAAGCCACCCCCCACTGGGGAGTCCGGAGTTCAGGTCTCCGCAACCTGCCCTAGGAGGGGCGTTGCTCAACCAGAGATCCTTCCCGGAGGGTGGCCAGGATGGGGTGGGATGCAGAAGTGGTGTCTGAGGTACAGCAGATGAACCTGGGATGTTTATTTAGTCCAATGAAGAGTCTCAAAGTAGTCATGTAGGCTGTTTTCCAGTGTTCGAAGGGGAGCAGTATGGCTGCAGTGGGACTCATGGGTGAAAAGCTCAGAAAAGCTCAACATCATGCAACCGCCTGGCTTTCCAAAGGAACGCCTATCACAGGGATGCATAAGCAGTCAAGGTGACATTCGTCCCAAAGGCTGGAAGAAAGGATTTCTGCCCTCAGAGGAAGGCTACATTAGTCCCTGCCAATTCTGACATTCCAGCCTTCTATTTCCCACAGTTTCCCTAACTCCTCCTTGAGACTGTTGATGATTTTTGTCCTGTACAACTTTACAGTTGAAAGATAACATGCAGCCACCACCACCACCAATTCACACTGCCTTAAAGAATAACCCTTGAACCCTGCCTCATGGCCCACGATGCCTACAAGAAACACCTTTCAGACAGGTATCTGCCGGAGACCTTCTAGTGTACCTCTCCCAGGCCTGGTGACTATCAGCCCTCTGGGATAACAGAGACCCTGGCTGCCTGGGAGGCTTCCGCTGGCCCCCTCCAAACCACTCTCTGAGGCCTGAGAATGGTGGTCCAGTGCCTAGCCTCCTTTTCTTGGGTTTCGGGCTCCTTGTGAGTGATGTCTGCATCTGGCTGCAAATTAAAACAACTGTCTGCATTGCATTCGGCCCGTCTGTCAAAACACAGCCCAGCCCTCAGCAGCTGGGAAAAGGGGCCCTGAATGGGAGCAGTGTCTCCAGCAACAAAGCCCACTTTCACGCCAAGTGCCATGGAGATAGTGAAACCCTGTTCTTCTCCAAACATGAAACCAATAGCACAACTATTTTTCCTGTTTCCTGGGCCCTCCTGGTGATTTTTCTTTTTTTTTAATGCACTGAGTTGAAGAGCAAAGTGAAACAGGAAACTTGTAAGTTGGCAGGGGTGGAGGGGGGTGGTCTAAAACTTGAATTATTCTGTCCTCTAAGATGTAACAGCCACACACAAACCAGAGGAAAGAAATGTCACAGTGACCGGGGGGGAGACCCTCAAAGTCAGATGTTCCCAGGAGCCTTCTCTGTCTCTTATATTCATGTGCTTCTATATTCATTTGTCAGTCAATATTCATTGATCGTGTCCTCCATCCAGGCCAGTGCTAGGCACTTCAGAATAAAAACAACGACAGCATTAAAACACAACTAGCACCTTCAAGTTGTGAACAGGCTAGCAATAAAAAGAAGAAAGCGATACGTGTTCTAAGACAAGTATTCAAAGAGGGCTGAGGGAATTCAGAGCAACGAGAAAACACTGCCTGCATCTGTGCTGCCCAATACAATAGCCACTAGCTTCATGCGGCTATTGAGTTTGAAATGTAGCTAGGACAAATTAAGATGTACTGTAAGTCTACAATACACACTGGATTTGGAAGATTTAGTGAGGAAAAGAAAAAAGGGAAAAAATTACATCAATAATTTTTATTGACATGTTGAAAAGATATTTTGCCTATCTTGAGTTAAATGTATTATTAGTTTCACCTGTTCTTCTTCCTTTTTGAAATGTGGCTACTAGAAAAGTTAAAATTACACATGTAGTTCATGCTTGTGGCTTATATTTTATTTCTATCTGACAGTGCTGCCCTAAACGGAGTATACACAGTATGTGTCCGGGCCTTAAAAGGTGAAGAATATTTAGACAGATGAAGAGCATTCCAGGTGGAAAGAACCATATAAGCAGACATTGGAAAGCAGGGTTTCTTCAAACACCTTTGGTGAGGGCAAGGGAGGGATGGTGCAAGTCTGGATATGTGAGTCTGGGTGACCATGGGAAGAACTGCAAAGACCACAGAGCTGGAATATGTGATGCCTCCAAGCCTTCTAGCCTTGGCCAAAACAATGTCCTCCATGAGGCAGGCCTGGGGCTCTCAAGGAGCTATGGCCCTCAGTGTGTGGTTCTCAAACCAGCACCATTGGTGTCACGTGTGAGATTACTGAACATGAAAATCCAGGGTGCACTAAATCAGAAACACTGGGGAAGAGGTCCAGGAAATGGGTCTTAACAACTCTCCAACCGATTCTTACGCAGGCCAACCACTGATATAGATGACTCCAGCTCTCCGAGTGGGTCTTTTTAAATGTTAGGTCCTGGGGCCAGGAAGAAACAGAATATCACTCTTCCTTGGTGCAATGGAAGGAATTAGAGGGATTTTAGGGGTGTAGGGGAAGGCAACAGTGCTCTGGGGACTACTTTATGCCCAGTGAGAAATTGGTTCTAATCATTCTGCATCTATGAAGTCCATAAAGGACCAAGTTCAAGCCTCCGCAGTCAGGAGCCACTTCACTGTGTACCCCAGGTGACAGCCCAGCACTTGTTCTAGGACTGGGTCGGGTGGGGAGGGAGATGTCTTCAGAAACTCAAGAAGGAAAGGGAGCTTTCTCCTGGAGAGTGTCCACCGCGTCGGGCGCCCTCTGTCAGGGCTGACTCAGAGTTTAATGGGACACTTTATGACACTTTAATTAGCATTTGTTTACTATTATTGCATTTTAATTATGCCTGAGGCTCCTTGGCCCCCTCCACTCTGAGTGCTGGGATCTGGGGGTGGCTGGGCTGGCGGGTGAGTGTGGCAATGGGAATTATACAATGGGAGGGTGCCCTTCTCCTGCCCCCTATGGCCTTCTCCCCAGGACCCGCAGTGCTGCTTCAAACTGGATTCCACCCTCATGCTTGACATTCTTTTCTGCTTGATCTTATGGCTTGTAACTACACCTTTAATGAATATAACTGTCCTGTTAAGTCATTTACTTAAGAAATACTCTTAATTAAAGGTGACTCACACTGTGTTCTTGGCTCTCCTGGCCCCGGGGCCCCGCGTCTCTGGTGCCTTCCTTGGCCTGATTCAGCGGGGCTGAAGATACATGTGGGAGGGACTTGGCAGGGAGTGCAGAGTGTCGGGCAGTTTTCCTTCCCTGACCAACTCTCTCAATTCAGCACACGAGTAGCCCACAGAGCGTCAGGCCCAGTATAGCCAGACACATTATCAGATAATTATTAGAGGCAGTGGGGACAAGTCACTGAGGGAAGCCGCTGGACCCAGCCTCTTTCCTGAAGGTCTTGAAAAGCATGGCACACCTGTAGTGTTTGGACCATCCAAGGTAAGGCCAGGAAAGCCTCAGAGGCCCTAAGAGTGAGTCATCCTGGACAGAGCCCCTGGGCAGTTACTCCCATCAGGAGCAGACACATCACCCTTTCCACAGAAGAGTTTCCCAATGGTAGGCATAAGAACAAGCGCCCTTTGCCAAGTGAGCCTGGGGACAGAGAATCAACACTGCATCTCTGCCACCCTATATGGACACCTGGAAGGACCACGTGGTTCTGAGCACTTACATGGCTCTTCTGGAGAAACGCCTGAGGTGAAAGCAGAAAACCTCACATGATTCTGACAGTGGATCATGCCGGAGGCCCATTTAGTCCTTAAACATCTACTGAGCACTTACATTGTACTCAACCCTCTGTTAGGCATCAGGGCTACATTCTCTTCCCTCCTGGAGCCCATGGTTCAGCTGAGAACAAAACCAAGGAAACAGATAATCTCAATATGGTAGGACAGATGCCACAATAGAAGTAGAACCAGGACCGTCGTGGCTCAGAGGACAGAGAGTGGCAGCTCGCCTCAGGGGGCTCTGGCAGGAGCACTCAGTGTTCAAGCGATCTGCAAGATCCCTTTGCAATCATGCAAGAGAGACACAGAGGGATGAAAGGAACAAGGGAAAATTGTTCCCCAGGCTGGTGGGCCCCTCCAAGATTGAGAATTTAATCTCTTTCTTCCCTGGAATCTGCCCTACCAGATGGTACACCTGTCCTCACACGTGTCCCCTGCTCCTGACACAAGGGAAGAAACAGAGGCCTTCTCAGTGGCTGGGAGCCAGATGGCAGGGGTGGGAGGTGGCACAGATGCCCGAATGGAGCACCAGTTGGCCTCATCAACAGCCTCCTGGTCCTCAGGGCTCAGGGCAGAGCACACAGCAGCTGAAGCTGACGGAGCTGGCTCCCTGGGCCTCTCTCCTTTCCTTTGTACCTTCTCTTGGTGGTCCCTCCCTGCAGGCCCACCCCTTCACCCCTTCAGGTTTATAGGGTCTCAGAGCCACTTTCTTCTCTTTCCCCCAATCCAAACCTGTTTTCAAGAAAAGATCTGATACTCATTTACACACACAGCTGATGGTGGATTGAAGAGAGACCCCTGCTGGGGCTGCTGTATGGACAGAGATCAATAACGCAGTCACAGCAATCCTGGCAGAGGGTTTTGGCATTTTTGAAATGCTTCCACACACATTATCTAATTTGATCTGCACAACTCCCCAGAGAGGAAGAGAGGACAGGTATTGTTATGTGTTATGATTTTCATTGGATCTACTGAGAAATTAAGGCCCCCAAAGAGCGCTTAAGTCCTCACTTGCAGTGAGTGGCAAAGTGGCCAACTGGAGGAGAATCCTCCACGGCCCATGATGGGACCGACTGTTCGCTCTTCTCAGATATACTGCAAGGGCTCTTTCTGAAGGATGAGGAGGGAGAAGGTGGCCCAGGAGTCCATTGCGAGATCCGAGGCAAGAGCAGAGCAGGGATCAGGAGGCTTGAAGCAACCTGAAGGCAGGTGAGGTTTCTGCTTCTCTGCACCCTACAGCTCCTAGTACCCAGTAGCTGTTAACTGATGGAATAAATGGGTGGGTGGAGTTTTTCTTCTTCACAGGCTTGCACCAAATCTTGTAAGCCCTTCTGTAAATGGGTGCAATTAACATGGAGATGTTGATTTTCTGTGGATTTTCTGCCTGGCAGCCTAGTGTACTATCCTTCCCTTGACACTCATTCAGAGTCCTCACAGGGAGAGAAATGTGGGCCAATGTTTGGGGAGGCCCAGCCCTGCCCCTGCCCCTGGCCTTATTCTCTCAGGCAGAGAAGCCAAGGTAGACCCTCTGGGGAAAGTCCAGGCCCCCTCCCTCCTGACACGCCTCTTACTCCATCCCCTTTGGCTCAGCAAGTCTCCAAAGAAAAATTCCCACACCACTTTCTGTCCTTCAGCAGGAAAGAGCTGATGTCTACTGGATGCCTGAAGCAACACCTTAATCTCAATCTCCCCTGCTGGGAGCAGGTGAGGGAGGCAGCAACGAAATCATGTCCCTTTGGATCTGCTGCCTAAGGTTCTGGGGGAAGTGATGGGCACTGAGGTCTCCTGACAGCTGGCAGGCTCCTGGCTGGCCCCACCTTGCCCTGAGCTGGGCAGTGGACCGAGCTTGTTGAATGGATTGAAGCAGCAGGAACAATAATAACAACAGCTGCATGTATCCAGTATTTACTGCATGCCAGGCACGTCACATAGATTACCTCGTTTAATCCTTACACCAACCTTTCCAGGGAGGTATTCTTAGTCCCATTTTACCTATTAGAAAACTGAGCATCAGCTTAAGTAACGCAGGTAAGGTCATATCCTTTGTAGGGTAACAGAAACAAAATTGGAGTCTAAGTTTGTTTAATTCCCACACAGATGCAGCGGGGTCCAGACAGACAGAGGCAAGGACTACAGAGGGAAGGCCCCTTCTCCTGGAGCTGCCCCAAAAGCGGTCACCGGGGCCATTCTTCTTCCTAGAAAGAACATCTTTCTGCTTCCTAGTCAAGCTGCTGGACACTGCAATTATGTTCACCTGCCTGACCCCTGCAAATCTCTTAGCTCATTTTACTCCCCTCTGTTTTCTAACAGTGATTCAGCTGGGTGAATCAGGAGCCAGACAGCAAGAGAGGTGATACCAGAAGGTGAAGAGGGACATAGATTGGGAAGGGTGAAAGATTCCCTGAGGGATTTTTTTTTTAAACGACAAAGTCTTGTTCTGTCACCCAGGCAGGAGTACAGTGGTGCAATCACAGCTCACTGCAGTCTCTACCTCCCGGGCTCAACGGATTCTCTTGCCTCAACCCTCCTGAGTAGCTGGGACTACAGGTGTGTGCCACCACACCTGGCTAATTAATTTAATTTAATTTAATTTTTTTTTTTGGAGAGACAGAATCTCCCTATGTTTCCCAGGCTAGTCAAAAACTCCTGAGCTCAAGGGCTCTCCTACCTCTGGCTCCTAAAATGTTGGGATTACAGGTGTGAGCCTTTGCACCTGGCTGGACTTCTGTTTTTAAGCTTACTAGGACCAGAACAATAATGGAAGAGGCTGTGAGCAGGCTCCACGTTTTCCATCTGAGCTTCCTACAAAATGTCACCGAGCCCTCTGTTAGCACAGCTTGGGTAGTGGCCGCAGCAGAAGTTTTCTGTCCCGGTCTTGCCAGTGATCAGCTGTGTCGCCATGGGCACTCCGGTTATGCTTCAGGCCCTCATTTCCTTATTTTGAGATAAAGACAATATCTGTCCCACCTATCTCTGGGGCTCATCAGGAAGCAGAACACCTCTGAGCCCACACTTTCAGCTTAGGTTTTTCCTATGACTCAGCTTCACAGTAATTAATGTGAAGAACTCATTATTGTTTGTTCTCAGTGTTAGATCCATTTCTTTAACAATCAATAGTCATGCATTCAGATCCCCTTAAATTCTCATAAAGTAAATACCAACCCAGCCTCCTGCCTGTCCTCTGGGCTGTGAAAGTCACGTGGTCAACATCATTAAGGAAAAAGAGGCACAAAAACCCCAGAAAACCAGCTGGAGGTTCCGGAGACTGTGATTGCAACTAAAGCAACGCACAACCTTCTGACCAGAAGCTGACCCCGGGGCTGTCTCCTAAGAACTCCTGACTATCTGGAGACTTGAGGGCGGAGTGCAGTTCAAAGAGAAAATCTATTTGTAATGACTTGGGGGAGAAGAGTAGAGTGGTTGAGTAATTCAGAGTAATTAAACCTATCTATCACTCAGAGAGAGGAGACCAAAGTTGGTTGAACTTTTCAATGACATTTTTTTTCCTCCTCATTCATAAAAACTCAGCAGAGGTCCTGCAGGAGTCAAAGGGGAGAGGACAATATGAAAAGAAACTTCTGGCCCCATACAGTGGAATTCAACCCTTGGATGAGTGCTGGGGCAGTGACTGCTCCTGAAACCTGTTTTCAGGTAGAGGCCATATTTTGTACTGGTTTTGCACTTTGAAGGGGACAGCCCTCAGTTTCCAATCCAGCTTCTATGCTTATCAGCTGTATGACACTAAGTAAGATGTTGGACTTTCTTGAGCTTTAGTTTCCTTCTCTGTAAAATGGTGACATTGATATCCATTTCACAAGGTTGTTCTGAGGCTTACGTGATGTCTGTACATACAGACTTGCACACAGCTGGTGCTCAATAGTGGTAGTTACCATGCTCAGTGTCTAGATGCAGACCCCACTGAAGGTGGCAGTGCTTGTATGGAAAAGCTGCAGAGGGCCCTGGCTTTGCTCTTCTATGATGGGTGACCTTGCTGAAGCCACCCGGCCTCTTGGAGCTACGATTGTTTATCTATGACATGGGGAGAATTATGTCTGCCTTTTTGCATGAAGAGCCATCCAGCCCCTGTAACTGCCGTCTTTATTAAATAATCCCAGTGTTGGAAGTGTGCTGAAACTCAGGATCCTTGCCTGAAAGAAGTCAAATTAAGCTCAGCTTGCTAAGGATAAAGGTAAAACTTGGGCAAGGTAAAACTACAAAGAGGGTAGGAAATCTTATGGGCAAGGCAGATACTCCAAACACCAAATCATATTTTATCAGAGAAGACTCCCATGCCAGAAATACTAGGGAGGTAGAAGTAGGACCCTTTCTAGGAAGTTCTGGTTTTTGGAAGGACCTACAAAAAAAAAAAAAAAAACAGAGATGCTGATACTATGTTGTCTCCATGACAACAGTGGATTTATTCAGTTAGAAAAAGCAGCTGGGATAGGAAATGGGGGATGAGGAGGCTTTGGGAACTAGGGCCTAAGAAATAACTAAAACAGACCTCTCATCTGGGGACCAGATGCCTGGGATTAGCCAGGTCGTACAAAGCTCCTTATAGGGTCCACATTGACTGCCCTACCCCAGGAGGGGGAAAGGTGATGATGGCATGGGGTGGGGTGATAAGGCAGGGATGCCCCCTACCTACTCATTCCTACTCATTCATTCCACAATGGTTGTTTGCCCAGACATGGTTCCAGTGAGGCCCCTGGACACACAGAGCCTGAGTCTAGCCTTACCACAGAGCTTGACTTCTTCCAAGAACTGGGCATCTGCCTAACAGGCCCCCATCTCAGGGCCCTGCCCTTTTGATTTCTACTTCCCTTGCCTTCCAGTCTCCAAGAGAGCATGAAAGAAGGGTTTGGAATTCCAGTTAATCCCAAATGCTCTCTCTCTCTTTTTTTTTTTTTTTTTTTTTTTTGAGATGTGGTCTTGCTCTGTTGCCCAGCCTGGAGTGCAGTGGTATGATCTTGGCTCACTGCAGCCTCAGGCTCCCGGATTCATGCAATCCTCCCACCTCAGCCTCCTGAGTAGCTGAGACTAGAGGCATGTCATGTGCCACCATGCCTGGCTAATTGTTTAAATTTTTTATAGTGATGGGGTCTTGCCATGTGGCTTAGGCCGGTCTTGAACCCCTGGGCTCAAGCGATCTGCCTGCCAGAGCAACTCAAAGTGTTGGAATTACAGGTGTGAGCCACTGTGCCCAGCCCCAAATGGCCTTTTTAATGTAAAGTGCTTATGGCCTTTTTAAGCATAGAAGGTGAGGTTTGGAGTGGAAATCATCAGGGGAAGGAGCCCAAGAAGAAGCTGGTCAGACAGCTCGGGTAAGAGCATCTTTGCTGTTGTTGAATAGAAGGTTGAAGCCACCTTTAGTGTTGTCTGAGATGAGGATTCAGAATTTATGTTTGGGAGAATACTTTTATAATAGGGAAAGTGGGGCCTTTAGGACATCACTGCTCCTGAAAGATACTATAAAAATTAGCTCCCTCTGGCAAAGTCCCTGGCACTGCCTCCCAACAGAGCTCTAGTTTTTGCCTCTTGGTCCCCAGCAACACTTCCTGCTCTGCTGTTGGCATTTGTGGTTATTGATAATACGTGTGGGTTCTTAGGGACTCCTTGTTTTCTAATCTTCCATCCTTGATACTTCCCTTAGAATCTGTTTCCCCAATTATGAAGGGACCCCACGTTGATGTTCCCAGGTCGTCTTTACATAAGGAGGACAGTGTCATCAAATGGTATGACATAGAATCAGATTTGGCAAAGCCTGACTGCCCAAGGCCTTCTTCACTGCACCAGGTCAACAGCTGTGTACACAAGGAAGCAGGGAGCTAGCTCAGCATTATCCATAGGTGCCGGATCTGAGACCAGACTCTACCTCTCTGCCTAAACTGTTGTATGACTCTGAGTAGGTAAGAAGCCACTGGAACCTCATGCTGTAAAACAGAATTTTGGTTTTCAGCAAACACCATGGAATGCATCTTCTCCACTATCTCTCAGCTTTCCTTTCTAACCATCCAAAACTTGGGCATCTTGTCCTCTCTGACACATCAGACCCCCCGATAGTATTCTCTCTGACTTTTCTTGGTATGCTGAGTGACTGGTTCCCTTGGGCAGAACTATAGAGAATTGTCTTGTCCATCACAGCTTCCTAGGAGGCAGTGAGTGAGTAGATGAGTGTGTGTGTATGTGTGTGAAAGAGAGAGAGAGTAAGAGAGGGAAGAAAGGATAGAGGGAGCGGGAGGGAGATGGAGGATAAGAATATGTATTAAATCTCTGCCTAAGGGGAAACAAGAGTCTCCTATACTTACATTGGAACATTTTAATTTCCTTTTGGTATAGAGCTCATTTATTCATTCCTGCCATTCATTCATTCAACTCTGGCAAGGTGGTGATATGAGGCAGGAAAGCTCCTAGGCTTTGCTGGATCCCGTGCCTCTGTGTTGGTTTGGGAACCTTTATAGACTGGTCAGTTGGATCAAGACCATTCCATGGAGGCAGCAATGACCACATGGCCTCAGTGCTTTGTACCCAGGGGTTAGTCAGTGTGGGTTGATTGGCATGACCTTGTGAATCTGCATTCTGATATATTTGATTTATCACCAAGTCAACCTGAATGTGGTAGAAATACACCGGGCACATATACTTTGTGCATTTGCTTGTTTATTCATTCATTTACTCAATCATTAGTCTATCCGCTGAGTTCATCCATTCATCCATGCATCCATCCACCAGACTGCTATATATATAAGTTATATAAAAGTTATCTGCAGCTGAAGAAGAAACTGAGGAACAGAGAGTCTCAGTGAAGTTGTTTAAAGTCATGTAGTCAGTAAGTTATACAGCTGGGACTCGCACTCAGGCAGGCTGGCTACAGAGCCCATGTTCTCAACTTTGACACCATACCGCCTCTTAGACATGAAGGATGGCATGGGTTAGAAAATGCTCAGCCCTGTACCTTGCTGATAGCTGATAGTTATTATTAATAAATATGTATTAAACACCTACAATATAGTCTGTGTAGACATTAAGTTCACAGAATGAACAGATACAACCTTGATCCCAAAGTACTCATAGTGTTGTCAGGAAGACAGACACACCTCCAAAACTATAATGAAATATTAGCAATATGATTGAGACATGGTAAAAGCTATAGGAGCAAAAGGGAAGTACAAATCAGGGAAGGCTTTCAAGAGTCAGTGTTTTGTACCAATAATACAAAACACTGTTTCTTTCAGCTAAAGAAACACAACAATAAAAATAAAATCTAAAACAACAAGAAAACTCTGCCTATCTCATGAAGTTTGTAGTCCAAACACCTCAGTGTGACATTTCAGACTTCTAAATTCTGCTCCTCACCCAGGCTGACGTTTCCACTCCTGACCCCTTTGGTCAATGTCAACTCCACTCCTGCCAGGCTGGCCTCCTCTCTTGCTTTGTGTAGTCCTGCCTCCATGCCTTTGCTCATACATTCCCGCTAATCCAAATATCCTCCCCTCTCCCGCTCATGTGCAAATCCCTGGGCCCTCCCTCCTCCAGGAAGTCTTCCTTGATCAACCTTTGTTACTTCTCTCTCTGAACTGAGAATCTGACTGCCTGCCCAATTGGCATGAGTCTAATGCACTTTTTATACTCTTCTTAGGTAGGTAACTTTTTAGATTACTTATAGGGCTCTTCTTTTTATTTCTTCTTATGAGACATCTCTGTATGCTCCCACTTCAGTTTCTTGTACGAAATAGGTCTATAAATACCTGCTGAGAAGCTAATTATACTCTCCCAATGATCCAGGTTTTATTTTAAGCTCTTTAATCAAACGCACTATGCTGAAGTTCTCTAGGTGTGGCTGAGGCCCCCTGGTATTTTGCGAGTATCCATTCGGTGACTTGAGGGCTTTTAAAATTTTTTAATAGTCAATGTTTACAACACAGCAGAGGCTTTTGGTGCCACGGAAAGGACATAGCTGTTAGGGTCAGAAGAACGTGGCTCAGCTTCACCACATACTCAACTGTACCGGGCAAGTCCCTTAACCTCCCTGGGCCTCAGTTTTCACATTTGTTAAATATTATTGGATGTTAAAATTAAGGCATCCACGAAGGCACCATGATACAATAATGCTGTGTTCTAAGGTAAAGTGCAGACTGCCATACAATTTTTCAGAGTAGATTCTCAAGATTCAGGTTCATGATTCTTCTGCCCCTGACCCTGGATCCCCTGACCCAGATGAATGGAATGAAAGGATTAAAGGGGCCAGGCGAGGTGCTTATGCCTGTAATCCCAGAACTTTGGGAGGCAAAGCTGGGCAGGATCATTTGAGTTCAGGAGTTTGAGACCAGCCTGGCCAACATGGTGAAACCCCGTCTCTACAAAAATACAAAAATTAGCCGGGTGTGGTGGTGCATGCCTGTGGTCCCAGCTACTCAGGAGGCTGAGGCAGCAGAATAGCTTGAACCTGGGAGGTGGAGGTTGCAGTGAGCCGGGATCACACCACTGCACTCCAGCCTGGATGACAGAGCAAGACTCTGTCTCAAATAAAAAAAGAGTTGAAGGAATGAAAAAGAAGAGACTGTGTGAATTATTGGAGGGAGGGCTTGGAAGGCTGAAACCTAACCACCCTTCAATAGGACCACCTGGAAGTGGATAGGAGGATGCAGGAGGAAACCCAGAGGGTAGGCTGGCGAGCCCGCAGGAGGCAGAGCGAAGCAGGAACTTGGGAGGTCACCGCTCCCACCCCAGCTGCACAATGGTGGCAGGCTAAAGATGGGCAAGTACTTCCCTTGCAGCAGATGTGGACATCTTAGGAGGGAGGGCTGGCCTGGAGCATTTTACAACCTGTCCAAAAGAACCCCTGGAGGTGGTGCTGGGACCCCACTGTGGACATCTGTATGGAGATAACTGGAAAATCACGGCCAAGAGGACAGTGTCCAGTCAAGAGGAAGCACCAGCCTCTTGATGACAGCTGCAGCCATGGAATGGTTCAGCAGGGGAGTTTCGAGGCCCAGGAAGAACCCAGCCCTGTAAGAGTCAGAAATATCCACCAGGCCTGAGAACAGAGGCTATCTGCTGCCAATTCCAGTTCATGTGAGAAAGAACTCCTCTGACCCCTCTCCTTTCTACAAAGTGGATCCATTTGGGGGAAAGCAAATGAGAAAGAGAGAGACAGAAGTAACTGGAGACCATGCAGCAGGCTCAGGCAAGGGGAGGAAAAAAATCTGCACATCAGTCCATAGGTTAAGTCTGGTCTGGAACTGGACATTATCATTCCGATTTGAGGCTGTGTTTGAGACTGGAGTGACGAAAGGCCTTTCATTATCTACAAGTGTGCAGAGAAGCTATGCCACTTGCCTGAGATCCAGGCAAAACTTTACTCATGATAAACATCTTGAAGAGACAGTAGGAGACAGCAGAATGCTGCCTTGTGATGGTATCTCCCAGCACGTGGGTTGGGCGCGATGATGTTAAGGACTGCTGTTCCTCACTAGCATATTGTCATGAGGGTCACAAGAAGTGAGAGCTTCAGCACCGCATTGTTCACTATCAGGCTTATTGCGTACAGATGGATAACTTACTGATAAAATTGTTTAAAAAAAGAAAACTGTGGACGCCAATCCTCAGATGGTTCAGCAGACCATTTTTCCTGAAATCCTGGTGTCCTTCCAGGGAGTGAATAGGTCAGGCAGTCTCTTTTGCAATGAAAGTGGCCAGAAGAATTTGAGAACAGCCACACAGGGAAGCCCCTTGACCCACTGGCCACCCTCTTCCAGGAGATGCAAGCGTGATGGTTAAATGTGACAACTGAAGCTGGTCTGCTGAAGATAAGGCTGCAGTCAGGAACTGGCTCCAGGTTAGTAGCCCTCTCTGGGTGCTTCTGCCTCCCCCACCCCGGGGTCTTGTCCTGCCTGGGCAATCAATGGGGATTAGCACTTTGCAGCCTCCCCTCACCTGGAGGTTAGTGTGGGGACTGTTCAAATCTACCTTCCTCACAGCTTTCTATTCCTGACCTCCCTGAATGGCTGCCTCAAATGTAACCAATGTCATCGAGCTTCTGGGGGTCACAGAGGGGGGAACCTGGGGGAGATAGAAGAGAGACAAAGATACATTTTTTTCTTTTTTTTTTTAAACAGGTGCTTAGGATATTAATTAGAGCAAATAATCACCAAGTTGTCTGAGTCTCTATTTTATTTGGTGCATGCCGGGTCCGGTGGAAAAAAAGCGGAATTTTAAATAATTTTGGAGTTATAACTGATGTAATTAGGTGCTCACTGAACACTTAGCATCGAGCTGTGCTTATTAAAATTACTGTTTTAATCAGAACATTGCCGGAGAATCATTAATAATACAATGGCTTGATTCCCTGGAACTCTAATTAGACCTGGACTTTTAACCACCTGAGCGTAATCTGGCTTCGTCTGGATACACACCACGGGTGATGCATTATCATTCCAGGGCATGTGGGGATGGGGCATCAATACTGCTATTTAGTGACTGCCTGAATGCTTCTTTTTTTTAGAGCAGGAGAGTGTGCTGAGGTGGCACGGGAGTACGAGGCTGAAAGGTGAAAGTGGAGGAGGTCAGCCAGGGGCTCGGGGTTGGAGGTCTCCAGGAAGAAGTGGCAGGAGATATGTTCCCTGGTGCCACTGGCCAGGCATGCCATATATATTGTTGTCTAGGAGAGCAACAAAGCCACCATATCACAGACCCAGTGAAAGGTCTCCGGATGCTCTGTCTGCAAACAGGCCTGTCCCTGATCCAAAGCAAACACACCTTCAGGGAGGGGTGAAGCTCTAGTCCCTGCAAAGCCCTTGAACACAGGAAATCGAATCACTCCTTCACTAACTGATAAGGAAAGGTGAGTCTGGTGAAGGGCTAGGGCCACTTCTTCCTCTTCCTGTCCAGCACTTTATGTCATCACAGAAAGAGACCAAGAGATTGGCTGAGTTTCTCTGGAACTTCCTTTTTTTCTTTCTTATTTTATTTTATTGAGACAGTGTCTTGCTCTGTCACCCAGGCTAGAGTGCAGTGGCACAGTCTCAGCTCACTGCAGCCTCCGCCTCCTGGGTTCAAGCGATTCTCCTGCCTCAGCCTCCCAAGTAGCTGGGAATACAAGTGTGTGCCACCATGCCTGGCTAATTTAATTTTTGTATTTTTAGTAGAGATGGGGTTTCACCATGTTGGCCAGGCTGGTCTCGAACTCCTGATCTCAAGTGATCCACCTGCCTCAGCCTCCCAAAGTGCTGGGATTACAGGCATGAGCCACCGCACCTGGCCTTCTCTGGAACTTTCTAATCCTTAGGGACATTTCTTTGGGTAATGAGGTCCAGAACTGGAGGGAGGTGAGTGGATGGATTTGTGTCCCCTGAGGTGCCTGGCTGAGCTGGCTTTTGGGGACAGGGGTCACTGGCCCAGCTCCTAGCTCTAAGCACAGGGCTTTGGTGTCTCTGCACCTTTGGCTGGTGACTCAGTGTGTCAACAATACTGATTTAGCCCCGGCTGGGTGCAGAGTTTTCTGATGGATGTCACAAGGGTGGCCAAAACCAAAGGAAATGAAAACATGCTCTCTGCCCTCCTACAGCTTGCTAACTAGTTGGAAGAACATAACAAAGATGTGAAAAAAAGATTCAGGACTCTTAAAAGGCAGATACTGAGATGTGAAAATTAAGCTGGAGCCAGACAAGGGCATGTGGAGTTAAGTGGTGATTAGAGTGGGGTGGGATTAATCAGAGAGGGGGTGAAGCTTTCTGAAGACAGACTGTGAGGCCAGACTTCATCTTTGACGCATGGGGAGGGGCAGGCAGCACTCTTGGGGTTCTTCATTAAGCATTCCTCTGGCTGCTACTACAGGCCCTGAGACAAGAAGATTGAACTCTCTGAGACTCCCTTTCAGGACTACCACTTGCCAATGCGGTACTTTGGTGCAATTTGAAAGAGGTGCCCCATCTAGGCACATGCCTTGGTAAGATGAATGAGGACTTTGTTTCAGCCCCTACTTGCCCCTCAGCCAGATGCCTTTATGTAGTGCATTTCCTGAACCATCATTTCAGCCTTGAAGTCCCTAGGGAAGTAGGGAGTTGAAATATAGCTGGTGGGTCTCCCAGAGTTCTGGCCTGGTGGACTCAGAGACAGAATGTTTTTAAGTACTAAATATTGTGGGCCCTCTTATAATGTCTGTGAGGGGAGGTCAGAGGGTGCAGAGAGATGGGAATCACCTTTGGGTCTGAGAGCCGGCAAGGCTCCAAGGAGGAGGCAAGACTTGAAAAGGGGCAGGGTGAAAAGTGGCCTGGGCATGAAAACGCCATAAACCAAAGCAGAGAGAATGAGCTATGGGTGTGCACTGGGGCCAGCGAAGGACACAATATGGGATGTCACCCATGTAGATTTCCTTTGTTACTCATTCCTTAGCAGTAGATGCTTAATAACCGAAAAAGTAAAACAAATCTAATCCTCCCTCAAGGATGAAGAGCCCAATGGAAGAATTTCTCTGTAAACCAATGCTGCTGGGAAGGAGATTTCCATCCCCGGGGAAACCTAAGTAAGGTCCACCATGAGCGAGAGCTGGGCTCCGAGACTGTCTTAGGGGAGGGGGCCTGGTCAATCGCTATCCCTTTCGGGATTCCCTAAAACCCTCTCACCCCAGAAGGATTTATACACCAGGGAAGGTCAGATGTGAGACGAAATGGTCTCTGTGTTTTAGAAGCAGATGGTTAGGTTTCCACTCAAGAATTCTCGTGCTTATGAAAAAAGAATACTGATATGGTTTGGCTCTGTGTCCCCACCCATATCTCACCTTGAATTGTAATCAAAGGCAGGACCAGGTGGAGGTAATTGAATCATGGGGGCGGTTTCCCTCATGCTGTTATTGTGATAATGAGTGAGTTCTCATGAGAACTGATGGCTTTATAAGCATCTGGCATTCCCCCTACTGGCACTCATTCTCTCTCCTGCTGCCCTGTGAAGAGGTGCCTTCCACCATGATTGTAAGTTTCCTGAGGCCTCCCCAGTCATGCGGAACTGTGAGTCAATTAAACCTCCTTTCTTTATAAATTACCCAGTCTCGAGCATTTCTTTATAGCAGAATGAGAACAGACTAATACAAATATCATGAATGGTAGCCCCTGACACACACACATATGTACTCCATTACTCCACAAACCCATACCCATACTCGTATACACACACTCATGAACACAAACACACATCCATACCACACACTCACAGTGCACACCAATACAGTGACACCATGCACGAACTTCACACATGCTCACATCACAGCTCACACGGATACTCCATACACATATTCATGTCCCACACAGTCATGGACAGGCAGGCCCACCACACTCATCTCCCCTCACACCCCCACCTGCACACAACTGTGAGAAGAAAAGAGCCATCAGGAGCTGTCTCTCTCTGGCTGGTAGTGAAAAAAGATTAGGGCTGCCCAAGATTAAACAGGAGAGTTAAAAATGACAAACAGACTTCTAAACAGGATTAGAGTCTTAATGAAAACCATAATGAATGGAAGAGCCACACAGATATCACCCATAAATGGCTATAAATATCAGACCAACAGATGAGATCCTAGATACTGCAGTTTGGAACCCCATCAAATTACTTCTATTATAATTCATCAATAAATAACCAGGCCCAGCCTCATATTTAAGGTTCTATCATGCTTTGGAGAATAGGCTCTGAGGCCAGACAGACCCTGGTTTGAATTCTGTTTTTGCCTCTGATTTGCTGGGTTTTCTTGAGCATGTTAGTGTATTTCTTCATCTTTATCCATAAAAACGTCTTAATCTATAAAATGTGGATGATTATCTCCCTAATAGGAATGTTGTGAAGATTAAATTAAGTTCTGGACAGCTATAATAATAATGTATAATAATATTAACGCTTTATTATTATGGTGATTGTTAAATTTCACTCTCTCTTGTTCCCTCTTCCATGCCCTTTTCAGCTTCCTAGGGTTAAGGAAAGCCCATGAGATGCACCCATTGGATGGTGAGATCAGTAGGAAAATAAGGAAAAAAGGAGAAGGGAGATAGAAGGAATAGGAAAGAATAGGAGAACAAGGCAGGGGGAAGAAAGCAGGAAGAAGGGAAGAGGAACAGAGAATAAGGATGGCAGAACACTTAGATGTACACATAGACGTCATCCATGGTGCAGCATCCACTTCCTCTTTGGGTGGTGGTTGCCAGGGGAAGGAGAGGTGCTGGAATAGCCAGATAATTAGGACATGATCTTCCCAAGATTTTTAATATAAGAGCTTTAATGAGATAATTCACACACCATAAAATTCACCAAACTAGATTGCGCAATTCAATGGTGTTTTGTATATTCAGGAACTGTACAACCATTAGCACAATCCATTTCAGAATACTTTCATCATCCCCCCAAAATAAACCCCATACCCATTAGTAGTCACTCCCATTCCCTCCTGCCTGCCCCAGCCCTAGGCAACACCAATCGACTTTCTGTCTGTAGGGATTCACCTATTCTGGGCATTTCATAGCGATGGAATCATACAATACGTGATCCTTTGTGACTAGCTTCTAGCATAATGTTTTCAAGGTTCATCCATATTGTAGCCTATGTTAGTAACTTCCTAAATTTCCTAATTCAGAGGCAAGAAGGTGAAAGAAAGGAGCTTAATATCCTCCCACATAAGCAAGTGTCATGATGGAAACTGTCCCACTGTTCACCCCAAGAAATCCCACTGATCCAGTTTAGTCATTAATATACAGACTTAAGATATCAGGCAGCTGGATTCTTTCATTTTTACCATCAGGGAAACCAAAGCACAGCGAAATGATGTTTTCGAGTGTGGGCCTTTTGCACCCTCCACACACCTCTCATGAAAAAAAGAAAATGAAATAGGCTCCAAGTGTAAGGGTCTCTTGTCTCTTGGTTTTTATGATTTAGATTTAATGTTAAGAGACAAATAAGGGTCTCCTGGTAGTCTGTCCATATGTCTCTCTCTTACCTCTCCAAAGTGACAATTCCCAGTTCAATTTTTACAATGTAAAAGAATGACTCTCCTCTAATGGTTATCTGTCATTGTTTATGTTTAAAGTAATTTTATATGTTAAGACTGTAGCCTTAGGATGCAGGAAAGCAGAAAGCAGTACCCTTGGGCCAAATGCAGTTTCTGAGGTTGGAGGAGTTTCTAATCTGGATTGAAAAGGACGCGGCTAGTCATTGGACTTAGAAAACATAAACCACCTTTCTTCTATAACTGAAGTGAGATGTGTCCCTAAGGGAAGCTACTTGGAGAGTTACAGGAATGGCCAGGTATCTATTCCATCTAGTTGACCCCAGAGAGAGAAACTATTTAAAGCCTATGTTGTGTGTGCAGCAGCTTCACTCTGCACTGACGTCTACCAACATTACCCCATGGCCACTAGATGTTAGTCTAGGGCCACTGGTAAAGAAACTGAACTTCATAAAAAGTAGAACCAATCCAGTGGTTGTCAGAATAGAAAACCAAGTATCACACGTTCTCACTTACAAGTGGGAGCTAAATGAAGGGAACTCATGAACACAAAGAAGGGAACAACAGACACTGGGGCCTACTTGAGGGTGGAGGGAGGGAAGGGGGAGAGGAGCAGAAAAAACAACTATTGGGTACTAGGCTTAGTACCTGGGTGATGAAATAATCTGTACAACAAATTCCCATGACCCGAGTTTACCTAAATAACAAACCTGCATATGTACCCCCGAACCTTAAATAAAAGTTGTTTTAAAAAGTAGAACCAGGCCAGGCACGGTGGCTCACGTCTGTTATCCCAGCACTTTGGGAAGCCGAAGCGGGCAGATCACCTGAGGTCAGGAGTTCAAGGCCAGCCTGGCCAACATGGTGAAACCCCATCTCTACTAAAAATACAAAAATTAGCTGGGCATGGTGGCAGGCGCCTGTAATCCCAGCTACTTGGGAGGCTGAGGCAGGAGAATCCCTTGAACCCAGTAGGCAGAGGTTGCAGTGAGCCAAGATCATGTGATTGCACTCCAGCCTGGGCGACAACAGCAAAACTCTGTCTCAAAAAAAAAAAAAAAAAAAAAAAAAAAGAACCAGAGATACCCTATGTTTTAGGCAAGCCCAACTAAAGAGGGTTGAGAAAATAAATTTCCTATACATGTGAGGCCTTCTTTCTTTCCTATACATTCAAATATTGATTTAGCTTGAATTATAGGGAGAGGAAATTGTCCACAGCTAGGCCAAGCTGGTGTCACAGCGTCCTTAGTGGCCAGGCACAGCAGTAATGGTATAGGCCACAGCTAGAGAACAAGGGCAGAAGCTCAGAGAATGGGGTATAGCCATGACATTCGGGTATAAACACTGGTTACTTTCTATTTAGGCTATTCAGTGACTAGTATCTCCGGTTTTCTCAATGGATACTGTGAAAGTCTCAGAACCAAATTCATTATTAGACCCAAATTCACTTCAAAATGTAACAATAACTACACCAAATGGCCTTTTGTGTAGGGCCATATTTCATGAAATAATAAAATGTTGCCACTCTAAAAAGGTCAGGCATTGTTTATTAACGATGCCCAAGAATCTCATTAAATCCGGGAGGTGAGGATAGCAGGAACTAACACAATGCATTTGAAGTGATCTGTATACCAGTGAAGGCTGGTCTGGGACCAGAGGAGCAGTCTGGACTTCCCATGGCTACTGCCCTGAAGTCCCCATGCTCTTTGAAGGGCTGTCATCCACTGCTCAGTATCTCTCTTCATTCCATCTGCCATGGGGGAGGCACTGGTTAGATTTACCCAGCCCTCAGATTCCTTCCTCCATCAGAATTTACCCCTTGGTTCATCCTTGGCAAACAAATAAGTGATCCCAGGTGAGGGAAATCGCATTCTGAGAAAAGCAAGGTGATGAGAATTTTCTCCATTAATCTGGGCATGCTCCAATTTGCACTAGGAGCATACATTTGCATGTTGAATTCCAGAAGCCCAATTCGAAGCATATTAGATAAAATAAAATTAATTCTTGTAATCCTCTGTGATCATATTCAAACCCAATATTCTCAGCTTGGCACACAGAACAGGTTTGCCTGCCCGCTTTCCTCTGTACTTTTCTATTAAAATTATTTTCTCAAACACCTGATTGAGTTCTGGCTGCACAAATGGCCCTGGGAGGGGATAGGCTGCTTCCAACCTGCATCCACTCCCCAGGTAGCTTAAAGCCTGATGGGGGAAGACACCACATAGATAGATCCGGACAGGCAGTTTTACCATAAGAGTTAGAGAAATTCAGAGGACTGAATTCACTGTGATTGGGGTGGATTGAGATGGTTTTGAGTTCTGTTGCGGTCACAGGAGGAAAGACAACACGGAGATGGCAGCAGGCAGATATTCTGACCTTTGTGCAAGTTCAAAACACCTGCATGCTCTTTAGTCTGTACTGCATCCTCTCCTTCCAGGGAGGCTGGCAATGAGACAGCTCCTTAAGATGAGATGGTTAGCAGCTGAGCCCAGCAGGCCTCAGGGACTTGAAAAAAGGCCCACGACCATGAACGATTGGTGGGTGGGTCTCAGAGGGTGACAGCAGTGAGCAGGAGGCTAGCTTACCCTAACTCTCTGCAGAAATCTGTTAGACCCTGGGAAGCAAACTTGACCCCATGGGGTGGTTTGGTTCTTTCTGGCTGCCCCCTTGAGGAAACCACAGGCTTTTCCTGTGGTTCTGGAGATAGGGTCAGTCACAGACTATGTGGGCTTAGCTTGCTTGGGGGAATCAAATAGACTTTCTGCACACTAGTCTCTAGTGGTCCATGATCCAATGACTGCCCAGTGCTACCAAGGCTTGTATTGGAAAACTGAAGATCTTTTTAAAAAGATGTTCAATTTGTTTGTTGAATGTTTGCTGTGTTCTAGGCACTATGCTCATGAAGCATCTCATTTAATCCTTGCAAGAACCTGATGGAGTGGATTCTAGCATTATTGACAGTTTTTCTAAGAGGAAACCGAAGGCTTAATGAGGACAGGTAACTTGGGGAAGGCTGATGCTTAGGAAGGGTAGTGCCAGGACTCCAGATGTGCCTAACACAGAGCCTATCCTCCCCACCATGCCATCCTGCCTCTCAACAGTAAGCAGGCAATTTGGAAGCGTGTTCAGAGCCTATGGCATCTGCCTGCCTGCCCTCCCTTCCTGGAGCACAGGCTCTGCTCTCACTCTCTCTTCTGCTACTCTCCTCACCTCCCTACTTCAGAAGCACTCCTGAAAGGAAGCACACAAGAAGACAGGCAGGCACACTGTGTCCTGGGCCCAGGGACAGGTGACCTTTCCAATTCAGCACCTTTATAAATCTTACCTAATGAAGTTAAGAGGAAAAAGGAATTAATGAATAAATGAAGGTTAAATCACTCCCTGCAGAAAATTGATGCTGACAGCAAGGGCCAAGAAGAGAGCTTGGGAAGCAGGGAGCTGACTTGCACAAGAGGCTTTTAAAACTCCTTTCTCCAAATTTGAGGGAGGCATAAGGCTTGCCAATTCCAACATGGGCAATGAAAACTTTGGGAAGTCCAAGGAGATGGCCTGAAGAAAATGGAGTGAGAAAGCCATACTCTACCTTGGATGATTGTTTTTGCAGAAGCTGATTTGGGTATGATACACATATGTGTGCATGTACACACACACATACATACACACACTCCTTTTATTTACTCACAACCAGTAAATAAAAGGTCACATTTATGCTGTATACACCATTAACTCCTGCAACCAATCAAGACATAGTTTGGGTCTGCCTGGCTCATTCCTGGCCTTCCAGGGACCAATGTGGCATGTCTTCTTGTCAGCACACACCTGTTAGCCTCCTCTGTCTCCTTGTCACCACTACAATTGTCCCTATTCCCAACAGCCACCCTCCACTTCCCGAGGTGCACACCTCAGTCCAACTGGCTCAGAGGAGCTGCAGAGAAATGCATGGCTGGGCCCAGGGAGAAAGGGAAGGAAAAGCAGAAATAGCTGCTGGCCATGGCCAGCCAGCCAGGCTGGGAGCTGATGTAGGGAGTAGAAGAGGTTGAAGGGAAAGGGATGAAAAGAACCTGGTAAAGCTCAAAAAGTTGGATGAGGGGCCAAGAGAGAGAGTATGCTGCTGACTTGCGGAGTAACTCCGGGGCAGCCACTCGCTAGCCTCAAGCTCAGTTTAGCTGCTCAGTAAAATGGGGTGGGAAGAAGAGGCCTGCAGGAGAGAATCTGCAGCAGAAATCCCCCCTGGTGGGAGCAGCAAGTAGGGAAGATCAATAGCTCTGACTGCCCCTCCTCTCTGTGCCCACAGGTTTTTAGGAATCTGATCATGAAGACAGGCAGGCTCCGAGGGCCCAGCACAGCCTGCCCGTCTTGCAGCATGATTCTGCCTGGGAGTCAGGGAACCCACACTGGCTGATGGAGGGCTGGGAGAGCTGCGGGGAGCCTGAGGGGCGGGCAGAGAGATCCGGAGCCAAGAACTGACTAGATCAACCAGTAAATAAAAGGTCACAATGATTTTTCCAGGCACCCAGGGAGAAGCAGACAAGAGAGCCCAGCTGACGGCAGGAGCTGACAACTGGCAAATGAGCCTCCACAGTTATCTGTTTTCCTTCCTTATTCTTATCTCATAAGACAGAGGCTAGAAATAGATGCAACTGGCAGATGACTTAAGGATGAAAAATGGGCAACGTGTTAGTCGTGGGGGACTCCATGGTAGTGAAAGAGGGAGATTACCTTGGAGGCAGGGAGAAAACACAGGGCTTAGCTAGAGCCATGGCCGAGGGTTTGGCTCTCACACTGTCCCAGGCATTGTATAGGGATTTCACCTTCTCAGCAGTCCTATCAGGTAGGTATTATTGTTATCCCCACTTTACAGAAGACAAGACCAAGGCTTAGAGAGGATACGCTAGGCCATATCAAAGAGTGATAGAGCCAAGATTTGAATATAATTCTAATTGCCTCCCAAGATGAGGCCTTACAGTAAACTAGAATGCCTCCTTTTCATAGATATTTTCCTTTGTTTCCTTTTTTCCCCTCCTCTCTTTCTTCCTAAGTTCTAACAAGTGTTTTCTGTTTCTTTCTTTTTTTTTTTTTTTGGGATGGAGTCTCTCTGTCCCCCAGGCTGGAGTGCAGTGGAGCGATCTCGGCTCCCTGCAAGCTCCATCTCCAGGGTTCACACCATTCTCCTGCCTCAGCCTCCCGAGTAGCTGGGACTACAGGTGACCGCCACCATGCCCGGCTAATTTTTTGTATTTTTAGTAGAGACGGGGTTTCACCTGTTAGCCAGGATGGTCTCCTGACCTCGTGATCCACCTGCCTCAGCCTCTCAAAGTGCTGGGATTACAGGCATGAGCCACTGCGCCCAGCCCTAGTGTTTCTTGAGTACCTACTAAGTACCAAATGCTGTGGTATCTCTTGGGGAGACAGAAGCAGCCCAGACAGGCAAGGTCTCTGCCTGTAATAAATGCTGCAGAAATGATACAATGAATGCCTAAAATGGGTGCACTATCTCATTTCCTTTATCCTCTTTCCATGAACCTGGGATGGGCAGAGATCTTCCCTGCTGTACAGTCAGAGAAATGGCTGTCCTGAGGGGAGGGGATTGGCAAGGTTACAACGGGCTTCAGCACTGGAGCTCTGCCAGAGCTAGCATCTTTTTTCTTGATGATGTTACTTAGATCCAGGGTATGTCCAGAGGACCTGCTGGTGAGCTTGCCACAGAGAGCACCAGGGGCTGGGTGCGTGATGGCTTCCTACCAAGTTCTATGTTGTAGCAGCTGGGGCTGGGGGAATCCCTCTTAGGAAAGGTGGGTGGATTGAGCCCCCCTGAAGGCTGCTCACCTGCATGCTGCAGAAATTCTGTGAGGATGGATGCCTCCTAATCCTTGCCTTCAGCTCTGCCAGTATCAAGTTTTGGGAAATATTCCTTGAATATACCAAACTCTCTCACACTCCCAAGCTTTCCTTAACTTGAACAATATTTCTTTGCTTTTTTATTCCACTGGGTGAGCCCCTCCCCTCTCACGATTCACCTAGAGCATCACCTCCTCCAGGAAGCCTTCCTTGACTCACAAGCTATATTGGGTGGTGCCCTCTCCTATAATCCTGGCACTCTGCATACTGTATTGTAACTCACTACTTACTTGTCTATTTTCCATATGTATGTGTGATAGTGCAAGGATAAGCTCTTTGCTGTGAGCACAGTAGGTCCTCAAAGGCTGTTTGATGAGCTATTTAATGGCTAAGTGGCTAGAACATTTTTTTCATCTCAGTTCATTCTTCCCTCTCCTGTCTTCCTTCTACCTGGCTTGCATCTCTGCCCACCTCTTTCTTATAATTAAATATTAGTTGAGGGACAGAGGCTGAACCCAGACTGTTTGCTAAGCCACCAACAGCTGATGACACAGTCAGCCTTCTCATCACCTGGTGGGAGTTTCAAACCCCAACCTGTTTGCAAGGTGGGGACCAGTCATAACTGGGGGGAACAAGGTGAGGTGAGGGAGGTAACTTGAGGCACAGTGGCAAAGGCTCAGGGAACTTAACCACAAGGCATGCACTCTATGAAGTGGAGACTGCGGCTGAAAAGCTGAGTCCCTGAGCTGGCCTGCTACAGAAAGATCAAAGGGCCAGCTGGAAATGCAGCCAAGCTGGGCTCTAAAAACAGCGTAAAGCTGGGAGGAGAAGGGCTTGAACACATATTTCCCCCAGTGGGTACATGCAATGGCATATGAAAGAGCCTAACACTAACATAGTGAAGACACTAACACTAACATAGTGTAGACACTAACACCCCCAGAACACACAGGAACGTTTGCTCTCCTCTCACTCACCAACCCCACCAACTTCTGTTCTCACAAGCACATGCATACTCGAACCCAGGTCAGCCTCTGAGCGCTGTGCACACAGCCTCCATTCCACACACATTCATGGCTAGAAGGAATGCACCCAATGTCATTGCCGCAAGGGGCATTCAAACACATTTTATCAACGGGGAAAATGAGGCTCCAGTTGACCTTGACTCAGATGCGTGGTGAGTGACTCTTGATGATTGGCACAGGCAGACTCTTACCTACTCCTCCCCGGCCACTCTCCCATCACCCCTCTGCCATCCTGCCACCTCCCTCCCGCAACAAACTCCCTGGCAGTTCAAAGTTGGATTCCAAATTTTGTCCCTAGGATCAACCCCATTGAGAAACCTTATCTGACAGACAGCATGTGCCAGTGGCTGGCCAGAACTCACAGGTGGTGAGAAAAAGCCCCCCACATATTTCTGTAAATGAGTACAGCTGGTCACTTCTGGCTGAGGAGTTCAGAGGCCTTCACTAAAGAAATCAAAAGGTGGTGGTCAGCTTCCCACTTCATGGGAACCCTGTGTTCACAAAGATGTCCCTGGATAAAAGGCCTGAGAGGAGCTGTTCAAGCCTGAACCATTTGTATGAGAAATCTGCTGGGGTGGAGACCAACACCTTTCCCCTCACTCAGGGGCACCCAGAGCCCTGGCCCACATACAGAGGGACCTTGCCAAGTCCCGGCCACGCACCCCAGGACTTCCAATTGCGCTTGTCTCCAGGGGTTCACTGACTTCCCCTTTGCCTCTGCCCCTCTTCCTGGTGCATGGTGCCGCTCTCGACACCTCTGAACCTGCATCTTCACACTACAGAAACTGTCCTAGTCATCAGTGGATGGAAGTAACTTTTCATGACGGCTCCTCTGATGTTGCCATCTTTCGTGTTGATCAAAACAACAAAACGAATCAGACTCTCGGCATCTGATTGAAGCCTAATTGGAAATCCAAAGTGGCACTAAATGTTATGGTCTAAATAAAACACATTCAATTACTGAAACTCAACGCAGGGAACACAAGGGAGCGCTCCTGGAAGGAGCTGAAAAGCAGGCTGCAGAGCTCTGGGGTGTCATTCCGGGGCCCCCTGTGTCTGGCTGGATAAGACTTAAGATGGGGAACACAGGAGGCTTTCTTGAGTCTGAGAACCTCTTACTTAGGGCCAGGGATTGAGCTGATATGGGTTTGCATGGTTCACACTTGAAACAGCACCAGAGAAGCTGAATCGGGGCTTCAATGCCTCACATGTGTTCTGCAGCTGCCCTCCTTGCAAAGGTTTTTCCTTTGCCAGACCGACGAGCTTTGGATGGGGGTAAGAAAATATGCAGAGGACTCATGATGTCTCCCGCTGGGGTCTCTGAATGGGCTCTCCTGGTGCTGGGGGAGGGCGAGCAGTCCAGGAGCTTTGCAGCCACACAGACAGGCTCCTCACTCCCGGCTATGCCTCCTAAAAGTCATAGACACACCTAGCTCAGATCCCTCACCATTGCTGCACCTGGCCTTCCTCATTTGTCAAACGGGGGAGATAATACCTGTCTTCCCAGGTTCTTGTGAAGAGGGGAGATCATGCTCGTGAGGCGCTTGGCTGGCTGCGCAGGAGAAACTCCGCGGTAACTTCCTGGGGCGAGGTGCTTTTTCTCCCTGCATTCTGACCACCTGCAGAGGCATTTCCCCTGACTGTCCATGTAGGGCCCGGGGCAGTGCTTGCTTTCCTTTATTGGTTTTTTAAACAAAGCAGTGCACTACTCCAATCTCCTTGAAGGTGTCAAATGAGGAGTTACTGAGTCTGTGCTGGCCTCCTGGAGCCCAGAAAGCCGCCTCTGAACCCTTTTCCTAACTGGGAGCCGGGTGTGGGGAGAGCAGGAGGGGAGGAGCCTTCTGCAGCCACAGGGCAGCCAGGCGGCGCTGTCTCAGGAAGCTGAAGAGGTGTGGATTTGGCTTCAGAGGTGTGGGGTGGAGTCCCAGCCCTGCTGTTGGACAGCTTGGTGGCCCTGGGCAAATTACTTAGTCAGTTTGAATTTCAGTTTTGTTATCTGTTAAAAAAGGGCAAGGACAATAATACTTATCTAATAGGACTGGTGTATTAGCTGAGGCCATGTTTGTAAACTAAAAGAAGAAAAACATGGCAAAAATATTAGTTAGATTTCAACACAGCTTAAATAAGGTAGGGCTGAGAGGCAAGGCAGGGTGGTTAAGCTTTTTTTAGGTGTGCCTGTTTGCAAAGCATGATCTGCAGGGCTTGGCCTGATGATGATGTATGGGGGCACAACTGTAAAAATATAATTACTACTACTACCATTTACTAAGCGGGTAGTAGGTTCCTGGTACTTTTCAGAGTGCTTTTTATGCATTAATTAATTTAATCTTCAAACAGATGCCATAATTATGCCCATTTTACAGGTGAGGTAACTGAAGCACAGAAAGGTGAAGCAACTTGCCCAAGGTCACATGGCAGTAAGCAGTAGAGCCAGGGCTTGAACCCAGGCTGGCTGCTCCCCATGGCTGTTAGGAAACTACTGATAGTCAATCATTGTCTGCTTCTCCACATTCGGCTTGGTATACCCTTTCTTCTCCGGAGTCACTGCCCCCTCAGACCTCTCATCTCCTCTTCTGTAAAATAAAGGGCTGCTCTTCACTAGAGAATCTCTGGATAAACCAGCTCTGGATTCTCGTGTTAGGGAGAGGGTGAGTCCCCCGAGTGACCCCAATTATGGAGGGAACCAGGACAGGTCCCTTCCTGGTGGTATGCGTTTATGAGTTACTTTAATCATTGAATACATAGTACATCTCTTCTACAGCATTGCTCTGATGTACAAATAAATAACCTTATATTGTGATTTATCTATACATCATTGCGCTCCTCCAGAATTTGACCACCTTGAGGGCAGGGATTCTATTTTATTTTTTGCTATACAAAAGCATACGTAATAGTGCTATCGTTGCATTGAAAACAGCAAAAAGAAATCAAGAAGGTACTTATCTTCCTGGCAGCCCTATTTAGAAGGAGACTTTTGCTGGAATATTACTTAGAAAGACAGCCCTATCTATATCTACATATGCAAATGACTTGTCAGTGGACAGCTCTATGCATTATACATGGTCAACACTTAATGGTCTATTGAATGAATGAGTCTGCATATGCAAACAATATGCAAATGTTTCCCTATTTTAATTTGACCCTTCGGAACATCTTCAGGAACTCTCTTGGGCCTAGGTTGTTTTAATGTTGCTAATTAAAAGTTTTTAAACATAGTGTTCGCTCTTGTCTGTGCTGAATGAAACTGTTGTCAAGTTGGGAAAGGATGCTGGGCTAGACCAGGTTACTCAGGATTTACCCTGATTCTTCTGGTAATTCAGATGATGGCCTAGGCAAATGACTTTCCTCTCTGGAGGCATCAGTTTCCCCATATTTAGAAGAATGAAGGAGGGTAAGTTTCCTTCTGGTGAGACACTGTAACTTCCCATCTCCTGGTCATAGGAACATGATTCTGGGCAGTCAGTGTCATCCTTCAGCAATACCTATCTAGAAAGAAAAATCAAATCCCTCGTCAAGTATTAGAGAGTCTCCAACCCCCTTGCCCATTTAGAGAAATGAGGTTTTTGGCACCACTTCTCCCAGCCTGGGCATTGTATTCAATCATTTCTTTCCAAACCAAAGGATTTCAAAATAAGAGGCTGGAGTTTTCTCTCTTAAATACAGCAAGCCAAGTGTCTGATTAATAGGGTGGGTTTGCATTGCCTTTCCCTCATGTGAAAATATTTATTTAAAAAAAATACTCCGATGAGAATATTAATAGCCAGAGAATCAGCTCCCTATCAGCCTCTTTGTTCCTTGACATTTGAAATGGGGGAAAGAAAGAGGAAAAAATCAAAACCCGGGTTTGAGGTGGTCATTGTTGCCTGCACCCACAGCCCCGGGAGGTGGGAGGCAGGATTCCGCCCTTTCTTTGGGAAAGGCACTGATGTGAGCGCTCAGCTCCTGGGCCACACTGGGGTCCTTCATCCTTAACCAGAAACACATGTGCATCAAAGCCTTGGATTGAAAGTGACACATTTTAAAACAAAAGTGCAGCAGCAATTCGCTTATCCTCACTTTCCTAATCCGCAAACTCTGTAATTCTCCCCAAAGTCCCTCAGGCTCAACTCTCCTCCCTGCCCCCTCACATTCCCTCCTCCCCAGAGGCTCAGCCAAGGCCTCCCAGCCCAGGCAGAAGGGAGGTCTCCTGTTACTGAGACCTTGCCCGCCTTGTAAAAATACACCTTGGCATGCTCTGCCTGCACCCTGGGAAGCCTTATCGCCTGGACTAAACAAATGTGCACAATCAAAATAATAGTCTGAGATGTCAAAATAAATGAGCAGGGGACATCTGGAAGTGTGGCTCCCCACGTTTTTTCTTTCCCTTCCCCAAGGTCTTTAGGTGCCTTAGGGACTTAACAGTTCAGTAGCTTTGGCTACAGGTAGAAGACTTACTGCCCCATGTATCACAATAGCACCTCTGAAAAGGATTCTTATTTTTGGTTCTAGATCCGGGTTAGTAGTTGACAGGGCCTCCTCCAAATGGAGGAAACCACAATTAGTTTTCTGGTGCAGCTGCTGGACATTGGTGGATGGTATGCTAAGGGTCTGGCGTGTCCTTCCATCTCTCCCCAGATACTGCGTAGGGTCTTCAAACAATGCAGAGAATTTCTTAGGGGGTGGTGGGGGGTCTCTCCTGCATTTAAGACCTTCAGGAAAGGGTGGCTTTACAATCTTTCCAGATAATTTTTGTTTCTGAAACTCCAAGCTGACAGTCTCCTTGCCCCAACTCTTTTAAATTACGTTAAACAGATGTGGTTAAAAAGCCAGTTTCCTGTAATCCATGGGGATGAGGTCCCATTCCCCCACATACTGAAGGTAAGTCACTGAGAGGCCTGCTTCTGTGCAAGATGAGACAATATTGCCACAGGAAGACTGCCTGGAGAGCTATTTATAAGCAGCATACCCTCGATGGGAAAATTTCCAGGCAGTGTGATCCTGCTACTGATGGATTCCTGCAAACCCTTCCTGAAAGCATTTTCAGGGCCCACAGGCATTTGATAGACCTCAGGTAGGACTTACACAACCTTCAGCAAATCAACAGCAAGCTTTAAAGTTGTCAGTGCTTCCCCATATGTTTGAAGAAATCAATCCAGCTTTGATGACTCCAGCTGGGCGCTGGGTGTTGCACAATGCTGATGGGGCAGCTAAACAGGGTGCTCTCTGGGCCTCGTCTTTCTTATCTGGGGTCAGAATGGGTGCTCTCTACAGTCCTTACCAGCTCTGAAGCTCTGTGATTCCACGACCTTGGTAGCTGGGGAATCATGTTCTTAATGTGTGTTCATGGGCCACACGCATCAGAATCACATGGGTGTTGGGCAGCAGAGGGAAGAGGCAAGCAGACCGACTGCGTGACTGCCAAAGCCAAGTCACAAAAAGGCGATGTAATTTCTACCTCATTGTAGGCAGTACTCACTCTTGGAGTCCTCAGCTGCCATGAGCAAGAATTCTGACTGTCTTGGGGGCCGCCTGCTGTCAGGAAGCCCAACACACATGTCAGGGACTTGTCTAAGGCACTGTGGTCAACAGTCCCAACTGATCCCAGCTTCCACTTCCCAGACATGTAGGGGGAGAAGCTTCCAAATGATTCTAGCCCCTTGTCCTTCTAGTCAGCCCCAGCCATTCGTGTCATCCCAGTAGAGGCTGCAGACATTATAGAATAGAGATGAGCCATCTTCGGTGCACCGTATCTGAATTCCTGACTTACACAGTCTTTGAGCATAATAAAATGTGTTTTTAAAAATATCCCCAAACCTGGGGGTGGTTTGTTACAAAGCAGTAAATAACCAGAACAGTGTGCCAACTACTAGTACATCTAGGACATTCGGAACTGGGGTCTGAATGTTCACTACCTGGAGAGTGGCAGACCCATCTTTCACAAAGAGCGTGAGACTTTGTTACTTACCTGGAGAAACCAGAAATGAAAAGCCCCATAGGTATTCCCTTTCTGGCCCGGTGTCCATGCATGCAGCCCCAGGCTCACAGGTTCCCCCTCCCTTCTCTCCACAGATGCCTGCTATCCTGGCCTTCTGGCCTCACACATCGGCCTGGGGCTGCCTGCCTGTGTACTGAGGGGAGCGGGACTGTTTAGTCTGCCAGGCACATTCCTGGATTTTTAAAATAAATACCAGATTATGGGAGACTCAGCCCAGTGCTGTCATTTGGCCAGGCCAGAGGCTTCTGAGGCAGCGCTAGGGAGGAAGCAGGAGGAATGGCAGTTGGAGGCCACTGCCTGAAACTGGGAACTCTGTGCCAGCCATAATTTGTGGTGGAGATGTTTCTAGCCCTTTCTGAAGTTCCAAAGAAGTTCTAAGACTACTACTAGTAATAATAATTACCACCACTTTTTGAAAACACTATGTGTCAGACATGATGCTGGGTGATTTATATACATTCTCTCAATCCTCACAACAATTGCATTAGGCTCATTACACAGATGATCAAACTGAGGTTTAGAGAAGTTGAATAACATTATCAAAACCATATACTTAGTAAGTGTCTATGGAATGGAGGTTGGCCTGACTCCCATGGGCCAGCTCTTAACATCTATGCTATTTTGCCTCTCCAGGCCTTGAAATAGAGAACAGAATCCCATGCCCCAGCACCCACTCCAAACACACACACACCCATCACCATCCTTTCTGCTGTTCCCAAGGCCCCTTCCAGTCTGTACGGAGCCATTCTCCACTGTGACTCCCTTTTTCCATTTCACCCTTCGCTGGATCATTTTATGCCTCTATTCCCTCTGCTAATTCAAACTAATTAAAGTATAAAATAGAATAATTGCTTCCATCCCTATACTCTTTTCCCATCCACCCTGTGTATAGATTTATACTCCTTTTCTAGGAGTGGCCAGCCTGACAAGTTGGGTGAAAACTGGGGCTATCAAGTTTCTTTTCATCTTGTTGCTTGGTTTTTCACTTGGCTCATAGCCTGATTTTCCCTTGACTTGCTGTCTGACTTCCATTACACACTGAGGATATGGGAGCAACTTGTATGCATGCCCATAACATCTGCTGATTCGCTGTCAGTGAAGCTGGGGCAGACTTTCTAGGAAAGAGCCAGGCATCCGCTCAGTGGAGCACCTGGGCAATTAACAGGATTGGGGAATCAGTTCCCAAATTTTCCCCTGGGACTGGCCGGTCTTAGATCTATTAACAGTACATTAACATTGACTTGTTAGGCAGTGACACTAACGACCCAACACTTACTAGTCCTATTTCTTAATTACATTTAATTAATTAATTGAGAGTGAAAGAGAATACATGAGTGCTATATTGGATTGTTCTAGCTCTGTGGGGAGATGAAAACCTCTCTAGGCAGAATGTAAGACCAGAGACTTGGTTTTACTCTCACTATGTGTTCCACTCTCACAGCCCCAAGAATATTACATGTGTCATGTTTGGAGGATGGGTGGGGAACAGAGAGGCAAGGGTTGGGGCAGGGTGGAAGACAGGGATGAGAGTAGGTTGCCCAGAGATTTGTTTTAGAGTGAAATGATGAAAAACCCATTCCCATGATATCTTAAAAGGTCTTAGGACTTTTAGAGAACTTGAAAGTCTTAAATTGCTGCCTCAAAGTAGGAAAATAGACAACTTACGATGATTCAACTTATGGTTTTTTTACTTTACAGTGGTGTGAAAGCAATACACATTCAGTAGAAATTGTACTTCAAGTACCCATGTAGCCACTCTCTCCTTCACCTTCAGTACACTCTTCAATTCATTACATGAGATATTCAACACTTAATTATAAAGTTGGCTTCGTGTTAGATGATTTTGCCCAACTGTAGGTGAAGATAAGTGTTCTGAGCATGTTTAAGGTAGGTGAGGCTAAGTTATGAGCTTGGTAGGTTAGGTGTATTAAACATGTATTTGACTTACAATATTTCCAACCTACAATGGCTTGAGTAGGAGGCAACCCCATCATAAGTCGAGAGCATGTGTACATATCCATAACCAAATCAGCATTCCAGCTTTCTCTACAATGTTGACCCTCCAGCGAAGATGCTCATATGAGCACATGTGGCCCCATAAATCTCTCCTTAAGAACATTATGCTGACCAGGCGCAGTGGCGCACGCTTGTAATCCCACGACTTTGGGAGGCCGAGGTGGACGGATCCCTTGAGCCCAAGAGTTCGAGACCAGCCTGGGCAACATGGTGAAACCCCATCTCTATTTCCATAAAAAAAAATTTAAATTGCTCTGGCATGGTGGTTCATGCCTGTATTCCCAGCACTTTGGGAGGCCAAGGCGGGTGGATCACTTGAGGTCAGGAGTTTGAGCGCAACCTGGCCAACATGGCAAAACCCCGGCTCTACTAAAAATACAAAAATTAGCTGGGTGTGGTGGCATGTACCTGTAATCCCAGCAACTCAGGAGGCTGAGGCAGAAGAATCGCTTTAACCCGGGAGGCGGAGGTTGAAGTGAGCCAAGGTCATGCCACTGCACCACAGCCTGGGTGACAGGGCAATAGTGAGACTCTGTCTCAAAAACAAAACAAAACAAAATAAAAAATTTTAAAATTAAAAATTGAAAAAGAGAACACTGCTTTTGGTTTAGTCTCAGGCCCATCTTTTGTGCTTTTGGTGTCATCTTCTGGAGAGAGACAGAGCAGAGTCCCAATCCTAGGACCTTAAACAAATTTCTATAAGATCTGAAAGAGACTTTAGAGTTAGATTTATAATCTCCATCTTTACAGATGAGGAAACTGAGACTCTGAGAAGTTGAGGGCCCAGGTTACCCTTGAAGTCAGAGGTGGGGCCAGGCCTAGAACACAGATCTCCTGGCTCAGGCTGAGGATGACTGGGTGTGTCATGTCCCCCTGCCCCCTCTTCATCACACACCATCTCTATACTCCTGAGAAATGGGATCATGAGGCACGAGAGCTAGAATGGGCCATATAGAATGTGGCATGTGGGGCAGTATAAAAAGAAATTCCCCCTTTATTGTCTCAGCTGAGACTCACACTGACCTTGTGTGAGAAACACTGAGGTTAAGTGACTTGTGCAAGGCCACTCAGATAGAGAATGGTGAAATGAAGTCCAAATCAGACCCATGGACTTCAGAGACAAGCCTGTTATCTGATGCAACTCCTCTCGGCTATAAAAGAGGAACCGAAGCTGTCAGAGGATTCTACTATCAGTGATAACACAAGCTGGACTAGAACCCAGGACATCTGACTTCATTTTGACAGATTATTCTCCTGCCACACATTCAACTGCTTCCTTGGAGACATCTAAGCTGTCTGTGAGTACTTAACTCACAGCCGGCCTCAGACAGATGGGCCTCCTGAGCTGTTCTTGGCTTTCATCTTTGGACTCAGACCCTGGTGAAGTCACCTGGCTACCTATTTCTACACATTTTACGGCTCTCCAGGTGACAGGCCTCAGAGCTCCACCACAAATCCCCCTCAGACTTTGCCTCGTAATCACAGCTCCATCTGGTACAGGGAGCTCCCCCTACTAATATTTCACTTGACCAGAGGCAGCCCATGGCATGAAACCCAAATTCTTCCTATCTCTGCTCATCGTGGCTGGCTACTGCTAAACCCCTCTGTTTGGTGTAGACTGTAACAAGAACTGGGTACCTGAAGCAGAAGGTGGGACAGAGGAGGGGTATTTACAGATAAGCTGTGTGGACACTTGGTGTGGCCAGGCTGATGCTCTCAGAGATGGCATCAGATATGGATCTAGGAGGTGATTATATTCTCTGAAACCCACTCATCTGCCTCCTGCCCTGACCCAGCCCCTCTTCTTTGGATACATTTTGAATGCATTTTCCGAAAGCGTCTCATTGGATAAAAAGATATGCAGCTAAAATATATGCCTTGGTACCTTCTCGGTCCCACTAAGGTCTCATTGGTCACTTCTTCTTTCCCACTTTGCTGGGCTCAGAGAATCTAAGAAAGAGCTCTTACCCAGAGCTACCCGCCTGGTCCTCTGCTACACACAGTGCCTCTTGAAAACATTGCATAAAATGTGAGTCTATTTAACCTCTGCCCATCATTTTATCCACCAATACAGGTTGTCATCTATCTATCTGTCCTTTTTTCTGTATCTATATCTGCATAAGTGCCTGGAATGGTGCTCATCAAATGTTAACATGGTGTTATATTTTGGGTAGTGAGATTTGGTGATCTTCTGCTGTTTTCTTTTCTGTATGCATTGCTTGAATTTGCATAACAAGCGTCCACCATTTTTATTCAACAAATAATGTTTTCCCTTAAAGAAGAACAGGATAAAAGAGCATGTATAGAATTCAATCTGATGTTATTGGGCTATTTGGGTACCTGTCTCTCTCTTGTTAGATTGCAATCAACTTAAGGTAGTGGCTAAGTCTCATTCATTTTGATGATTCCCAGCACTTTGTTCCCAATAAATATGTGCCCAGGAATAGTTCTTTTTAGGCCCACTGACTGTTTCATCGGAATGATAGGTCAGTGTTTATTTCCAAGACTGTCTTACCCACTCTAGGTTAGGCAAAGCTGTCTACAGATCCACAAAATTCCCATCTGGACCTGTTTATACTTCAACTGCAGAGGCCACATGAAAGAAGGTGAAAAAGACAGGTGGGTTCAAGAGGATCTGGATGTAATTGGCATGCAATTATCGTATGATTTACGTCATCTGTCCTCAAGAACTAATTTTCAACTCAGAACTGCATCACTGCTTCCCTTAATGCTGTCGTGTGCGCACTTATCTCTTCCTTACTTCTTCGCTCATCCCTCATCCCCTGATTCAGACTCCTTTTAAATTCGAAAAGAAAGGAGGTAAGGAGAGCTCTGGAAAGGGTAAGTTTGATCAAGGACACCTGGAACTCTTGCAGAATTCTCTGATAATGACATGAGCTGGGAAGCAACTTGTGAAAGCTCTCTGCATCCTTCTCTAGCCTAAGTCAGTGTCCTCAGCTGCTGGGACAGACTGGCAATCCTTTTCCTCATTTCTTTGGCCTTTATTTTACTTACCCTGTTAAGAAAAATGACAAGACCCCTGCTGCTGCTGCTGAACAACTATTAACCCACTGACCGAGTGAATGGAATGTGTCCGGCTTGGCTAAGGTCTTTGCTTAGCTTTCTGGGTCTCTGTTGATCTCATGAATCCCCTGCCTTCCCTGCTTCTCTTTCCCTTCACCATGGCTCTCTCTGCTTTTGCCTTCTCTCTACTCATACATATTCACAGGAAATACAGTCTCCATCCATCCCAGAGGGTGGAAGACTTGCTCAGCTATTTCCCTACAGAGGGTAGAAGTCTATTTCTCAGGGCTTCCCATCTCCATAGGCCTGGTTTCAGCTTCCCAGAGCTGACCAGCTTATACTCTGCACCAGTCTAAGACTCACGCCAAGATTTTTATTTCCTTCTGGGGCCCTGTCTTGGGTCTGCCTCTCCCAGGAGTGGGCCCAGTCCGGAGGCCTGGATTATTTACACCTCTTTGGCTCCCTTGAGCAGCAGACTCTGTGGGCCTGAGAGCAGTAAATCTACCTCCTAATCACACCAAGCTGCTCCACGCAGTCTGGCCTGTTCTTGCAGGGCTGTTCATCACTTGCTGAGACAGGGGCTGTGGCCTAGAGTGAAGCCTCCGGGAAGTGGCTGGCCCCCGGCTGCTTCTCTCTAGCTCCCTGCAAAAGCCTACAGGCACTCTGCCTCTCTCAAGACCCCTGTGCTGCAAGCCCAGAGGTCTCTCTTCTTGGACTGAACAGTTTCTGAACAAAGGTGACAGATTATCAGCAGTTTCTTGGAGTTTGGAAAGCAGAGATGGGTGTTAGCACTTACCTGTCTCTCAGACATGACGTACAGGTAGCGCTGATCAATGGAGAAGGCCATGTCCCGGAGGATGGGGCTTCCGTCCTTGAGCACAGAGACCATCTCGTACTGGACCCCACCATGGGGGGGACCGTCGGCCCGAATCTGTATGAGAAACAAGGATGTCCTCAGTATCTGCCCTCAGTATTCCCCTGTGGGCTACCTGCCTCTGCCCAGAGCAGGTAGCTTACAGAAGACCATTGCTAACCCCCAGTCACTACTCCATAGACTGAAGTGCCACTTCTTTTAAACAGCCCAATTTCCACCAAAAGGAATCCTTTCCCAAGCAGTCTGAGTGTTCTGGGCCTGGGATTTCTGACAGTGGATTTATTTGTGTGTGCATATACGCCCTTGGGAATGATTTTGAATATCCCTATGCAGTTATTCTTGTGTGCATGTACATCTATTTATAGCACTGTGTATTGTATGTGTGTGTAAGTGAGTGTGTGCTTATGCACACTCCTTCATGGTGGCTGGGGTGGGAAAGTCAACATCTGTTCACAGTATCTTAGCCTCAGACAAGTATGAAGGAATGGTGAACAATTTATATAAATCATCAAAAAGCTGCTCATTAAGAGATTAAAGATTTTTGGATCCCAGGAGGGTCTTTCAGCCCCCAAACATATGCCCTGACTGTCCACAAATCCACCTGTGAGATGTGGGGAGCCAGGAATCCTGGCTTAGCCTCTCCAAGCCCATCCTAGGAAAATAAGTCAGAAAGGACTGAGATGTCATCTAGTCCAGTGCTTCTCAGCCCTGGCTGCACATTAGAATAATCTGGGGAGCTTTAAAAAATATGAATGCCAGGGCTACATCCATTAATCACAATCTCTGTGGGTGGGGCCCAGGCATCTTCTTCAGCTTAAAAGCTCCCCGGGTGAATTTAATGAGTACCCAGGGTCGAGGAGCAGCGAGGTAGTCCTGCAGTTCTCACACTAGTGTGTCCTCAGAATCACCTGGAGGGCTTGGTGAATGCACTGCGAGGCCCACCCCCAGAATTTCTGATTCAGTGGGCATGAGGGCTGAGAATGTACATTTCTAACAAATTCCCCAGCTGATGCTGATGCTGTTACTATAAGGGTTTGAAAAGTACTATCTAGGCCCTTATGTTGAATGCTGACCTCAAAGAAAAGAGGTCCCTAAGGTCATACAAAAAGTTGGTGGCAAGGAGACCTTGGTCTGAATGTGCCCCATCCCCAGTTTTTCTAGTTGTTAGTTTTCTAGTTTTCTAGTAGCTGACTCTTGACCAATATTCATGACCCCAGCCTGTTTTCACTGTCCTCTGCCCATCTCTAGCTCAAGCCCCACCTCCTCCATGAAGCCTTCCCCATCCTCTCTAATGGCTAATTAATTGCTCCCACTTTGATGCCTTTTTTTTTTTGCCAGACATTTTGTCCTAGGATTATAATCAATTGATTTGTTCATTGTGTATATACTAGCTAACATGTATTGACTACCTACTCGAATTGTTCTCTAATTGCTTCAGATGTGTGTAAGTCCTGTCAACATTTTGAAGGCAGGGATATCTTTTCTATTTATCTTATAACCCTCTGAGGACTAGCATGCGACTGGGAACATAGCCGGTGACGGATAAAAGGGAATGCTTGTGAAATGCTTGTTGAAAGAGCGTGAACTGTGCACCAACTGACAGCATATCCTAGACTCCTTAGGGCTGAATCAAAGTGAGGTCAAAAGACATTTTCCCGGGAAGATTTTAAGATTAAGGCTTCTTCTCCCTTACACCCTTTGGATTCTCTCTTGGGCCCTTCATCATCTTCTCCCTCTGCCTGTTTCTCCCTACACCACACTGAGAGCTCCTCAGGCCAAGGCACCATGACTTATTCATCCCAAGTGCCAAGCTCAATGCCTGATGCCGCAACAAATACACTAGCATGGATGGATGGATGGATGTGTTTTCAGTTCTTATTGGCAGAGTGGGGAAGGTCAACAGCATTATTGATTGCAGAGCTAGGGGAGTGGGAGAAGAGCTTCCATTCCTATTTCTCTACTGTCCTGAGAATCTGCATCCTTGAGGAGCTTGAACCAGGGCTTGGTCTGTACCTGTTGGGTTGGGATGGACTCGATGTACATGGGAAACAGACCATGAGTCCATCGTGGGGTGGGAAGCTCTGGCCCGGGGGTCCCCAGTGGTAGAAACAGCAGATTCTTGCCTGAGGCCCTTGTGCTATACCCCACGGATGAAAATGGTAGGTCAGGGTCTAGAGGCAAGGACACCATGTTCTCCTCCTCACCTGCTTTGCTGGGCGACTTGCGGGCTTCTGGGCCTGAACTTAAGGAGGTAACCTCAATGGAACCAAATAAACTCTTCTCAGCCATTCCTATCCCTCATCACTCCCCTTGTGGGACTTTCCCCTATGCTCCGCTCTTGCCCTCTTTCTCCCTAGTGAATGGGCTTCCTGCTGTTCAAGGCTGTTGCCTTGTCATCTATCAGTAAAGCCCCTCCTTCCAGAAATGTTGTTAGAAGCCCATTTGTTTCATTTTCACAGGGTCAAGGGGATTCTAAGAGTCAGCAATGCTGTTACACGGCTGAGACCACCAGCCTGTAACCTGGAGCAATTCTGATGATGAGATTCAAGCAGAAGGAAGAATAAGAGTCTCTGTGTGGGAAAATGCCCCACAGTTAAAATGGTTCCCCTTGACATTCAAAGCAGCATTCTCCCTTAGATAGACAGACCCAAATTTCCATAAGATTCTTACAGAAATATCATAGCTTTTAGTCACAAAAGTTCTTGGGCTATTGCAGGAGGTAGAGGGCAGATGTGATTGCCATGACTTCTGGTTGGCCTGGTCTCAGTTTTCTGTCTCCATAAAATGGGGGTTTCAGGCCCTGCTTCTTGCCTGAGTCTGAACTGTGCCCCTCCTCTGAAGGGAAAGTGTCTCAGTGCTTCTCCCACCTTCACTGTGACAGCTACTCCTCTCCAGGGAGATTTAAGCCTCCTCAAGGTGCTGGCTGCGTCCCAGCAGCTGCAGGGCTGGGTCCCAGGAGCTGCAGAGCCAGGCCCCTCCCTCAAGCCTGGTCTGGGATCTCCTGCCCCAGAAGGCCAGTTAAGCCTCTGCTGGCTGGAATAGTCCGCTATTTTCATGCTAATGGCACTTTAATATTCTTCATCTGCCTTTTCCTACATGTTGGCCTCTACCCTATCCCAGAGCATGGGCACTTGCGTGGATTCAGCAAGGCCTGCACACCAAGTCAGAAGAGAGAATGAATGCCATGGTGAGGGCCCTTCCTCTGTGGTGCCTGGGACCAGATGGTACCCGTGGCAAGATTAGAGCTGGAGTTGAACCAAAGACAACTTATCATCACATTGTCTGCTGCATTCGGTCAGGACCAATCCCAACCATTAATATTTTACTGAATCAGAGACCTAATCTGAAGGTTTGTCTTTTTCCCTGTCTGCAACCCCAATCTTTTAATAAGCCAGTTGAAGCCAGAATCAAACCTACATAAGTCTCAAATGTCAGAGGTAAAACCAAACCAGAACAGAAAATGTTGTTGGTACTGAACCTGAACTAAGCTATCCTATTTCATTCAGTCTAAATCCCGGAGAGAAATGTGGTATTGGCCAAGAAGTCTGTGACTCCCCCGACTCACCCCCGATCCATGTTATCTGCCCCAAGATGGAGTCACCTTTCAAGATACTTATAGGGGGTCAGAGAAGATGGAGAGTAGGGGCCAGGAGGCCAGGTCAAGGAGAAAAAGGTGGGGCAGGGGCTGGCAGAGAGAAGGCAGCAGATCCCCTGGGCAGCAGAGGTCTTTCCCCTCCCTTGATCCCCTTTGCTCCCTTAAGGCAAAACACACCAATGAGTGCAGGGTTTAAGTCTGGGCCTCAGGCCTCCTGGGTTTCCATTCTGACTCTGTTCTTCCCTGGGGCTTGATTTCTGCCTAATGGCACAGTTTTAGGTGAGTTACCTCTCTGAGCCTTAGTGTTCCTCTCTGAATAACTGGAAGAAGCAATCTGCTCAGTGCCTATCACAGGAGAATCATAGACTTATAAAAATTACTGGAGCTAATCTTGTCTAAACTCTTCCATTCAAAACTTCCAATACATGGGGGAACTGGGGTTCAAACCAGCCCCAGCTGGTGGGGTCCAGAGGAAAGCACATGGCTGATGGGGAGAACACCTTGGAAGTGACTAGGAAGAAGGCTGCTAATGTAGTTCAAGTCTGTGATTTTTCGCATGTCTCTGTCTTGGATAGGAAATTTTGGGTTTCAAAGCTGTCCTCTGTCTTTGCCAGAAACAGGATGGCCAGTGGTGAGGGGAGTGTCAAGGAATCCCAAACCAAGAGTGGGATTTTAATAGCCAACTAATTGAGTTTATTCTATGGTGTCCCACAAAGTGACAGCAATAAACTGAACCAGCCCTTGCATGCGGTGCAACACCAAGATGCACAGGTCCCAAAATCCAACCAGGCAGCGGAGGATACTGGAGATGGGGCAAAGGAGGGAGGTGACAGGGACAGGTGGAATGAGTCACTGGAGTGTGTTTTTCTATTTGGGATCTTCTTCTTCTGGGAAGACTTGACCTCGGTGGAAATGCAGAAGCTACTGGGGCTATTTTGCTTGGACAAGGCTCAGCAGCCAGATAGCACAAGGAACAGAAGAGAGTGAGTCTTTACTGAGACCAGCAAAAGACAAAATGTGCCTAAACTACTTATTTATTTTGAGACAGGGTCTCACTCTGTGCCACCCAGGCTAAGTGCAGTGGCGCAATCACAGCTCACTGCAGCCTTGAGCTCCCAAGATCAAGCGATCCTCCTACTCAGCCACCCAAGTAGCTGGGACTACAGGTGTGCACCACCACAACTGGCTACTTTTTCATTTTTTTTTTTTAGAGACAGGGTCTCATTATGTTGCCCAGGCTGGTCTCAAACTCTTGAGCTCCAGTGATCCTCCCACCTCAGCCCCACAAAGTGCTAGGATTACAGGTGTGAGCTACTATGCCCAGCCTAAACTCTGACGTGAGGACATTTAGTCTAGCTCTAGTAAGAACCAGAGACTTTACTATAGAATGGGTGACTATGGGAGACTGTAATCTCATTCTCAGGAGGGTTTTAAACCCAGGATAACCCCTTTTGCTTCATGGTTAAATGTGGCCCTGCCTGAAGGCAGTAGGATAGACTTGGATTCTGAAAGGTTCTGTTCACCTAAGAATTTAATAATAGCTACCACAGTGCTACGTGCTGTCACAGTACTTAACAAAAATGAACTCATTTAACACTTCCAAGCATTCCTGAGGTAAATACTATTTTAAATCCCATTTTATAGATAAAAACTCAGAGGCACAGGAGAGTTAGGCAACTCTCTCAAGATGACACAGCTGGAGAGTGGCGTAACTGAGATTCCCAGCTAGAGCCTGAAATCTCTGAAGAGGGGGCTAATAATGGGCAAACATAGCTGCCCTTGCCGCTGAGCAGAGTAGATGGGTCATCTAAAAGTCCAAATTTCCCCTCATCCACTCTTCCCCCTTTAGGATCCCAAGTTCAAAGTGGGACAATCTCCTATTTCCTGGGGACAACAGTAAACTCAGAACCTAATTTTTGGGGGCCTTACCTGGGGGATAAAACTCAGTTTATCAGGGCTGGCTTTGGGGCAGGAGCGTGTGAGGTAAAATCCAGCAGAGATTGAGCGTCCAGTCCTCCAGTTGAAATGAGAATGAAATAGTAACCCTATTAGTACCTTTCCTTTAAATCACAGCTATGTCTGGACAGAAATTAATGTCAGCTTCTTTTCTTGAATATCCAATTCCAATCAGCATATCCAATTAACTCGCTTACCTGCAGCCCCCTCTAAACTCCTTTTCTTGTGCTTCGATTTCTTCTCTAGTTAGCCCTAATTTATGGAGCCCTTTGGTACTCTAATATCACATTATTATTAGTAGTAGTAGCAGCAGCAGTAATAGTATATATATATATATATATATATATTTGGTTTTCTGCAAGAGCTGTGGAAGAGCAGTAGAATTGGGAATCTTCTTCTTGGGTTTCTTAGCAGCAAAGAGATTGGTTTGAAAGGCATCACCACACAGAAGGAAGCACTGGATCATGTCTGCAGGGCTGGGATTTAATCCCAAGTTTTTCTTTCATTGGCTGTGTGACTTCAGGCAAGTCATTTCACTTGTTTATGTAATAGTTTCTGTAGCTGTCCCATAATGGTGGGACATAATGGTCCTTAGCTCAAAAAAGATATTGTGAAAGTAAAATGAGTTATTAGCTATGAATGTCAGTACTGTCCAATATTGATTTATTATGTGCCTACCATGAGCTAGGCCTGCGTTAGGAGCTGCAGATACGTGATAAAGGATAAGGATCCCCTCAGGAAGCCCGGTGATGGGGAAATGGACAATTTATCTGGTCTTCATGAACACAGGGGTCACCCCTTGTGAGAAGAGGTTTGCATGGGGGTCCCAGGGAGACCAGCACGGGGGGGCGGAGCAGCATCTCACCTGGCCTGAAGGAGGCCCTGAGGGGATACTTCCTGGAGGAGGTGAGGCCTAAGCCAAAATGCAGGAGTGGAAATGTGAGTTCTTCAGAAAACGTACAGTGTAACATAAATATAAAGCTGTTCTTGTTATGCCTGAGCTCAGATTTCTTAGAAACTTGGTCTCTCAGACCTAAGCATTTGGAGAGGATGAGACTTTTGACACAGAGTTATTGAGCGCTCAACATCACTCTCAGCAGGTCTCAGCATCTGACGTCCTCAGATTCACTTCAGAAGAGGCCTTTATCACTTGCTTCTACCTCTGTTCACCTAAGGACCCTATGCTTTTGTGGTCTATTAACATATATGTGGCATGTGAATGTGTATGTGTGTGGCATGTGTGGTGTGTGTATGAGTCTGTTGTGTGTATGTGTATGATGTGTATGTGTTGTGTGTGTATGAGTCTGTTGTATGTATATTATGTGTGTTGGATGTGTGATATGTATGTGTGTGGTGTGTGTAAATCTGTTGTGTGCATGAGTGTGGTGTGTATGTGTTGTATGTACATGGATGTGGTGTGTGTATATGTGGTATGTGTGTATGAGTCTGTTGTGTGTATGAATGTGGTGTATATGTGTTGTGAGTGTGTATGAGTATGGTATGTATTGTATGTGTATGTATGTGTGGTGTGTGTAAGTCTGTTGTATGAGTATGGTGTATAGGCATTGTATGTGGTGTGTGTATGCAGTATGTGTGTATAAGTGTGGTGTGCGTATATTGTGTGTGTGTGTGTGTTCAGACCTTTAAGGAGGTGAAAGGTGGAGAGGGCCTGGTGATGCTGAGGCTGACCCTGGGAGTGAGTTAATGAGAGTGTATCTGCAGTTGAGCATTTGGTGCTGCGAGAGAAGATTCAAGCTGAAGATTATTTTTGTAGAGCTTCATGACCCGAATTATTTATAGATTTAAGTCTTTGGTAAATTCTGTCTCTGAGACTCTTCCTCCCTCTATCCTGTACATACATTCACACACTCACATACACATACACACGCACTCTCTCACATACGCATTCAACAGCAGCAACAGCAGCGGTGGCAGTCCAGGGTGCCTGTTGCTGGCCCCGCCCTCTGAGCCGTGAAAACATTAACTAAGCTTGCAGAGTCAAAACTCAGCAGGCTGAGGCTCCCTGGAGGACAGCTAGGAGCCTGGCCCTAAATGCTTGGCTAATTGGACGGGGACGCAGGAGCCTGGAAAACTTGGCCTGTGGTTTGCACTGAGCTAGCAGAGGAGAGGAAGAAGGGAAACAGGGATAAGGGTCTCTCTTTTCCATGAAGGGGAAGGAGGTTGTTAAGATGTTCTAAGCTTTGAGAATTTCTGCTGCTCCCACCCTTACACACACACACACACGCACACACACACTGCTTCCAGCACTGGTCCCCAATGAGTTGTTGGTCAATCTTCGGTTGACACTGGAGATTGACATTTCCATGTACAATTATTTCTATTTCTGTCCATGTTAAGAGTCTGCCCTAGATATTCAACTAGGGGTGGGTGGAGCTAACAGCGGGGTGCATGGGGCTAGAGAGTCCTGGATTTCAGGGGGCCAGGCCATGGGGATCTTTCTCCTGGAATGTAGGGAGGAGTCCCCAGAGGACTCACTTGTTCTCTGGACTTTTGCATCTTGGGACAGTATGAGAATTAATAGCCTGGCTAGTAAGGATAGTAGCTGTAATGACTATTTATTGAGCATTTACTATGAGTAAGGTCAGTGTTCAAGGGTTAGGGTGGGGAGATTGGCTGGTGAGGATCTCCGGAGACCAGTTTTCTGTTTCTAAATTGTGGCATCTCTGCTCCCTCATCAGACAAGGGTGGATGAGGATGGCCAAGCCATCACTGGTCTATGCTGCTCGTAGAACTAAGAGGAGTGGCCCCTGCTCCATGCCTTCCTACAGTTAATGACAAACTACACTCACAAAGGCACCAAGCACCCCATCTCTGGGGCCTCTCCCTTTGCTACTCATGAGAGAATGACACAAAGAGCTAGAAGCAAAAAGAATCCAGTCCTCTGGGTTCTACTCTTGGAGAATTTTGAACTCCAAGGGCCAGGACAAGAGCTTATGAGAGGTGAATTACACTGGGTGATTCAGGAACACGGGGCTCAGGCCTTAGTCCAACCCCACCTTTAAACACTGCTCCAGCTTTAGGCTTGGGCAGGTCAGGAGTCTGAGGGAACAAGAGGAAGCATTTGATTGTTCTGGGAAACAATAAGATAAACACAGTGGAGACAGCCAAAGCATTAAGCAGCCTCAGATGAAATCAAATCATGCAGAAGCAAAGCAATAATTCACATGGAGCACACAGAGTTGGGGGTGTGTAGCTGGAGGGGTGGTAGGAGGAATTAATACAGAATAACGAGGAACTTCTGCCAAATCTGAACCTTTGTTTACCCCAAGTTCTAGTAGTGTGGGCACTCGGAATCTCCATTCAAGGCATCGCACACAGGTTCCTTTCCTGGAGATGCCCTGGTTGTTTCAAGGATAGAATTGAACCTCTTAGGCTTTTTGAACTGGAATGATTTAGAGCCACTCTTTCAGGTCTGTGGGGAGTGCAGGGCAGCCTTTCTCACCAAGCTCTGGAATAGGGTGTGGTGAGAACTGATGGAATTAGGCATATCGACAGGTTAACTACCTTGGAAATGCCTGTCTCACTCCTCAAAAGGGGGCAGGACAAGGAAACTAGCACTTCCTGGGACTGGATATACATGGTGCTTTCAAATAGCTTCTCTCTCTTTATAAGTTTAGTTCAACACATTTATTGAGCATCTATTCTATGTCAACCCGTGTGCAAAAATTCAGGGATATAAACATGAATACTCTTCAAAACTCTGAGGTAGGCATTCTCATTTTATAGAAAAAGACATGTTAAGTATCTATTGCAGGATCACACAGCTAGAAAGTGGCAGAGCGAAACTCGAAGCTGAATTTGTCTGATTCCAAAGCCTGAACTCTTTTATTCTGCCTCCCTCCAGAGCCTAGGCTTTCTCTAAGTTAAACAGGAGGACAATGCCTACATTAGGACTAAAAACTACATTTAAAAAGCACTGGGTGCCTCTGGAGATAAGTCCTGGGGAACAAAATAGATCATATAGCTGTCTCCTCCACTGTGACAAAGAAGGCCACCTGCAGTCTGGAGAAAGGAGCAAAGGATGGGGTGTTTAAGAGGGTTATTACTCTCTTTAATTAATTCATTCTTTTCTTTTCTATGGCCTGAGATTGCCTTGCATTTTATAATCTGGAACAGTAATCTTTGCTTTGATTAACACTGAGGACGGCGTTTCCAGCTGTAGGGATGGGAAGGGAGGTCGAGAGCGCTAAGCACCATTATCTGACACTGGACTTGTGCCTAAATGCAGGAGACTCCCAGAGATTTTAAAAGAAGTCATTAAAAACACACACACATGTGGCATGTGCCCACCATGGTGCAGAAAAGCCATGGTAACCGAGAGAAATGGAGCCTACAACCATGCCATTGAATCTCTCTTCCCATTGCTAGTGCGCTGGGGCTGAGTCTTTATTGCCTCTTATCTGGGCTACTGCAATAACCTGAGAAATCCCCCTGCCTCCAGCATATTCTTGTTCTAATCTATTCTACCAAACACTGCCAGATTAATCTTCTTAAAACACTTGTTCGATCCTGCCTTATCTGTATGCAAAATCCTTAAATTTCAGGTGTTGGTAATTTTCTTTCTCTTGCTTAACTCAGTCTCCTAATTTTTTTATGATGAACACACACTACTTTTGGAATAATGAAAAAAGTAAATCATGGCATGTATTCATGCATACACATACACACACACACACACACACACACACACACATACACATACACACACACACACACCACCTTCAATTGTCCCCTTTAATAATTTAGAAGAGTTCATACTCCTCAGTTTGCCATTCAGGGGTCTAGCTAACATGGCCTTCTCACCATTTTCCAATTGCATCCCCAGCTTTTTCGTCTTCACGCCTTTGCTTGACAATTTATTCTACCTCCTAGATCCTAATCATCCTTCAAGGCCTTATCCAAATGCTACCTACTCCACGAAGCCTGCACCAATCTTTCCTTGGAACTCCCATAGCACCTAGAATGTCTCTTGGCACAGTTACTTGTAAACATATGCAGTCATCTTTCCTAAGATAGTCAGGCTCCTAGAGAAGAAACCATGCTTTGTACAGCTTCGTATGCCTTACTACACTTGGTACTGCCCTGCACACAGTAGGCTCTCAGTAACACAGGCTGATGGCATGAAGGAATCCCTGTTGCTGAGACTGGGCAGGAGTAGAACTTTACTCATGGCTCACATTGACTGAAACCCTATTATTGTTTGATGTCATGCTAAAGGCTTTATGCACATTTTCTCATTTAATCCTCACAACAACCTAATGGGGTAGGCACTACTATTATCCCTAAGGCTGAGATGAGGAAACTGAGGCATAGTAGGGTGAGGTAACTTCCCCAAGGTCACAAAGCTGGTAGGCAAAAGAGCCAGGATCTGAACTCTGTTGGGTCTTCATTTTTCTAGGCCTCTGTTTTTCCATCACTAGAGAAAAATGAGTAGAGAAAGAGGGAATCTTGTTCCATGCCATCCCAACCACCTGAAATCTTCTGGAACCTGGCGTGTAAACACCTATCCACATTTGTTTCTGTCGAAATGATCTTTTCTGGCTCCCCAGTGGACTGGTGAGAGCTCTTAGGAGGAAAGTAGTATAAACACTCAAGGTACTGCTATGAAAAGGACTCCAGGACCACTAAGCGGAAACCCTGCTGGCTCAGACAGGTGGAAAGCAAGAATTGAGGTTACGAAGATGAGGTCAGAGTTGGGGTCTGAGGAACAGGGTAAGAGGAGAAGGGAGGGAAGGGAAGTCAAGCCAGAAAGCCCCCATCCCCTGCAGTCCCCGGCAGCCAGCCCAGGGGTATCCTGTGTGCTCTGGTCTGCCTGACTGCTTGGCAGAGCCCAAGGGCAGAACAGACAGCTGGGGGAGGGTCTAGCTCTTTTAAAAGATTCTGTTTGAATAGCTGTCATCTTCACACCTTTTCCCATCTCCCCTCCCAGGAGAGGGGCTTTAATAATGAGCTGCTTCATGAAAACAGGCCCCTAATTAATTCATTGCTATTCTTCTGGGGCCAGATCATTCTAATCAAGGTGGGGTGGGGGTGGGGTGGCGAGTAAGGATTGTCTCGATCTGCTTGTTCTTCCATGGACTCTCTTTGCTCCCTGCCATCACTGCTCCAAGACCCTCCCCGGTCACCTTGTTCTCTTTGGCTGGACACCTTCTTGTCCTCAATGCCCACCCCCTTTTTGTGCTAACGCCCTACAGCTGCTGGGCAGAGTGCCAGCGTGAAGACTCTGCTGGTGCTGGGTACAGTACAGCAGGTGCCCGGATCTCACTGCAGAGTGGGAGGAAGAGAAGCAGGGCTTGGCCCTGTGAGGAAGGAACTTTGTTGTGCCTTTTCTCTGAGCATTCTCAGAATATCCAGTGGGCTCAACGGTAGGCAAAGTGCAGCCTCTATTCTTCTCCTCAGGACTCCCCAAATCCTCCTGGCCCCTGAGAAGTTGGCACTACCTAGGATTCACGTGCTGTTGGGCCTGGACAGCCACATCATCGCACCCAAAAAGTGGCAGTGGCTGCAGAGGATGTGCATGGATGACCAAGGACTAAGACCAAGGGAGCTACACTAGGGCCAACTCAAAACAAAAATAACTTTTAAAAAATTCTCCCCTCTCCAAGTCAGATCACAGCAAGAGATGATGGAAGTGAGAGATTGTACAAGTCTCGCCTTGGGCAGTCTCTTCATAGATTTTTTTGATTTCCTTTCTAGATCTTCCAAGCTCTGCACTTCCATCTTCCCTTCCGATAGACACTGATTGTCCAGCGAAGGCTGATGTCTAGCTTACTGGGGTGGAGGCCACGCAGGGGCACTCAGCCAAGGGAGTTAATTCTCACTTTCCTCATCTACAAAACTGGTAACACAACATGCCAGCATGACAAGGCAGCGGCAGGAACAAATGAGATAAGGAATGTGAAAGCATTTGGGAAACTGGAAAGGAAACATGAAAGAGGGATTTTGGATTGATTTATCTCTGATTCATAGACTTGGGTGGGACCAGACTGAGGAGGAAAATTGGGCTGGGAGGAAATTCTTCAGGGGGACATGGGGGAAATTGGTACCTCCTCCTCTGTCCTTTCCAAGGGAGCAGGACTGCGGGGAGGAGGAGTGGGAGGCAGCAGAGGGTTAGCAGGTGTGTGGAGCGGGAACCCCTTGCACAGTGGCCGTTCCAGCCTGCTTTTGAAGGCAGCCTCTCTCAGAGCAAGGAGGAGTCGTTTGACTAGGGTCTCCACAGGACCGGTGCTGGGGACACAGAGGGCCGCAGTCACTGGGCCGAAGGGATGGCAGCCTTCTGTCTCAGACCCTTTTCACTTTGTGAAATAGAGAAAAGCAAGGGGGAGGATCCAGTCCTTCACCCACAGAGAGAAGGCAGCTCGGGGCAAACCTACCCACTGCTAATATGCTCCTTAAAAAGCGCTGAAAGGAGCTATAGCCTGGCTTTTGTGTAAAGTACTAAAGCATCCCTCATTCTGCCCCTCCCACACCCCCACTCTTCTAGGATTTTTTTCTCTTAAAAGAGTGCTCCACCTCTCCGGGGACTGGAATCATTAACTGAACAGCACTTTGCCTCTCATAGCTTTTGACAATTTGGCAGTAAGTTGGCAAGTACCAGAGAAACTGCAAAGAAGCGGAGGTGAGGATGGGGAGGGCAGGACCAAGGGGATGTGCCTGGAGGACCCGCCTGGGGCCTACCTGACTCCTGGCCCAACACCCGGCTGCACTGGACTTGTCCCACCCTCCCTGCCCAGCTCTGGCTCATGGGATGCTGAGCTCTGGCTCATGGGATGCTGGGCTCCAGCTGTCACAGGGGTGTGGTGGGGTGTGCAGGGGAGCATCACATGGCTTCCCATCTTCACCCCCTCTTGCTATAGCCTGGAGGCTGCCTGGGGCTGGCTGACAACCAATCTGGACAAAGGGATCCCTCCAGGAAAGGTGGGAGTTAATGCCCTTCATTCTGCCTGACACCAGGACCTCCCCATGAAGCGCAGTGAAGGAGTACCTGAGGCTTAAGGAATGGAGAGCCTATGTGGCTGGTGAGGGAGGATGGCCTAAATAATGACCCTGGGGCAGCAAAATCCAAGTCCTGGGCATTTCCTAAGTGGGGAAAGCAGGGTGAAAGAAAGGAGGGTTATGGATTTCCCAGTCAAGTTGTGATATAAACAGATCAAAGGGAGAGGTTTCTCGGGTTCCTGAGATGACCTATGCTGGAATATTTCCAGTTCAGCTTTAGACATCCTGACTATTAGGAAGCGAATGGCTTTTAAGAAGCAATGAGTCTTCAGCTTCCCTGGAGTGGATCGGAAGACTCTTGCTCCTCTCACCCCACTAGGAACTCATCCCTATTTAACAATCCTAGAATGTGAGCATAGCTATACTATTGAGCACATGCTACGAATTGGACATGACGCCAGGCATCTTATGTAAATGATTTACATGCAAATCATTTACAAAACCCATTTCACTGATGAAACTCAAAACCCATTTCACTGATGAAGAAACTCAGGCTCAGAGAGGTTAAGTGACTGCCTTAGGCCACACAGCCAGCCAGTAGTAGAAAGGCATGCAAACGAGTCAGTGTGATTATAAAATCTTTTATTAATCCATTTACTTCCCTAAAATACACTCACCTTTGTCTTGTGTATAATGTTAACATCTTACTGTCTGTCATTTTAATGCTCTTATTCTGCTGTCTGAGCCTCATCTAAGTGCCAACATAAATTATAAATTCCCAGATGTAGAAGTTGAATCTATATAGTTCATTTTATTCAACTTTTAGCAGAGTGCCAAGCATGACAGGGTGCTTAAAAATTGCATTCTATACTTGAATCAAGTGAGAGCTCCAGAAAGCCATAAACTTGGACCACAAAAGCCAAACCAGCAAGCTTCCTTTTCCCTCACAGCCTCATATACTTATTTTTCAGCGTTTGTTACTCCATAAGAATAACACATCGAATGCTGCTTGTTGCATGGAAGTCACAGCCTTGGCACTTTGTCAGGAGCTAATACAAGAAATTGCCATATAAAAGAAGCATCTGATTTGGATGTCAAACTCTTGTCCTGGTGTCTGTACAGGTCTCACATGATAAATCATTTACAGAATGTAATGTCTGGGAAATGTCCTGAAAAGTAGGGACACTGCCTTCTCTCAAAGTGTAAAGATTTCTTGCTCATTTCATTTCCCTTTATGACTTGGCTGCTGGGACACTCAGGCCAAATCTCATGCTGGATCCTGGTGCCTATGTTGACCTTCTTGGTAACATATGTGTTTCTACTCCCTTTATGGCTTGGCTTTTCTAGTTCTAAGACAGTTATCATTCCATGTTGGCCAAATCTTTTATTGTAAGTCATCTTAATTCCTTCTTTGGAAAGAAGTGAGATATGAATACACACAAATAATTATGCTCAAGTCTTTTCTTTGTACCCTATGAATCTGTACCTGTTGTACATTGCCTCAAAATATTCTCAGGTCTTTTTACTCTGTGCTTATATCATTTGCCTCTTTAAGGAAGAGTTGGCCAGCAGATGTTTCTGAGTGAGGGTCTGGGCTACTCTCAGGATGTTGTAAGTGAGGGGCTGGATGACAGGGGTGAGGTGGGGAGATACCACTCAAAATGGAAAGCCAGTGGTTGATTTGTATTCCACTGCACTAATAAAAATTCATAGACTCCTGGGAAGAGTAGCTGTGTAAGGTTCTGGGTTCAAGTTCTGGGTATTTGAGAACAGTGTGCTTGTAAGGAGAGCCACGGGGGTGGAGGAGAAACTCCTATGGGTCTGGCCCATAATAAAGCTCTGTAATTATTTGTAAAATGGAAGAATGAATGAATAAATTAATGAATGAATGCTTTTCTGGCCAAGAGATTCTTCTCATAGGAGAGAAGGCAAGACTGTTTGGCAGAAAGCCCCATCTTCAGGCCACAGGGGAGACTCAAGATCACTAGGAGCCCAGCGGAGTCCAAGCTTTCCACGCCGTCCTTGTCCCCAGCCAGGCCAAAGCATTCCTCACTTGCACCGTGTGCTGTGAAACCAGGCCAGTGTGCTGGGACACTAGGGGAAAGAGAGTGGGAAGTGGGAAAGAAGGAAGGTAGGAAGGAGGGAGGACAGAAGCCTAGGTACAGCTTCTGATGCCTTTCTCTTCTTTCCCCATTGAAAGAGACAGTCACATAAATACTAGTCCACAGTGAGTGTGGGGAGAGAAATGGTGGTCTCTAAACCTGTGTCCCTCTGTCTGTTTTTACTCAAAATCTCCTCTTAACACCCACCTGCCTCTCTCTTTCTCCTTCCCTTCCTTGTCTCTCTCCCATCAATCCCCAGATCTCTCCATATACATTGTTTCTTCCTCTGTGCTGTCTCTACTTCTTTCTCCCTGTGTCTGTCTCCTCTCTCATACATACACATGACCTCTCCAAGATTCCCAAAAGAGAAGCTCCTCAGAGACCTGCATTTCCCCCTGTCTGTCCCAGACTCCAGAGGCAGTTAAGGGCAGAAGACACCAGCCCCAGAGCATGGGGGCTCTACCACCTCCCAAACTGACCTGTGCCCAAACCTGGACTTTCATTCTAATCCCAGTGGCCTTGCCGACATCAGTTGGACTAATTTTTTCCTGTAATTAAAAGGAACACCCCCCAACTCCATCTCTAATCCCACATAATTAGCTCTCTGATTGCCAGTGCTGGGCAGGAAACCTCCTGTTTGGAGAGGGATTTTGGACAGAAAGATTAGGCAAACACTATGCAGGAAGCTGCGCTGGGAAAACAGGCTGTTCTCAAAGTTTGTTGTTAAAAGAGATTTGTGGTGGGCAAAAGGGCCTGATTCCCTACAGGTGGTCTGAGCTGCCTCTGACCCTGTCGGGTTCTCCAATAAATGGGTCGCTTTTCTTGGCTTTCAAGATCCTCCCTGTGGTGGAGCCCTGCGGTGGGCTCTATCTCCAGCACATGGGGCAAGGAGTATTCCCAGGAAGCACATTCCTTCCTGCTCCCGGGGAGGACTGTGCTTCTCTGCATGGGAGAGGGAGGGAGAGCCGCATAGGCATCCACCCCCACAGGCTAGCTGGGCAATGGTCAAAGGTTACTGAAATATGGCAGGTGACAACAAAACCACCATGACTCCAATCAACCTAGGGAGTGGGAGAAATGCCAGGAAAATGGGGAAACCCCTTCCCTAGAGGCTCTGGGGAGGGCTCCTCAGAGCTGGGCATTGATTCTCCCAGCCAATGTTGTCCTTTGTCCATCTAACAGGCACTGCATTATCATCTGCTAGGCTGAGGGTATGCTGAAGGTAATGACATTTTGTTTGTTTCTATCACCTAATTTTTCTTTTTTGATCTTCATGATCATCCTGTGGGGGGAAGTACCTTCCCATAGAAGAGGAACTGAGTCCTGGTGAAAGCACACAACTCCCTCAAAATCACCAAGCAAACCGCTGTGGAGCCTATGCTAAAGTACCAGGCTCCAGGAAGATGGCTGCCCCTGTTCTTTGCACAATCCCACATCCTCCAGCTCATGCTCTTTCTGTCTTGAGAGTTTGGGCATTTAGGATGTTGGAGTCATGGGAGACTGGGGACACCAGCCATCCAAGGGGATTTAGGACTCTGACAGCCAGGGGCTGGTCAACTCCTCTGTGAAGATCTGAAAGTCTGGTGCTACCGTGACACCCACTTGCAATTCTTGCTGACATGGACTGGAGCTGGCATTCTCAGGCCCTCTAAATAACCTCAGGAGGGCCGGATCTCTGATGCTGCTTCGCCATCTCTGTACTACTCAAAGCCGTAAGATTATTCACTCTGGTTCTCAGAGAGGAAGGGGCAGGAACTGAAGCCAGGGGCTGGTGAGTGGGAGGGTGAACCTGTGCTTCCAGAGCCAGGGAGGGACAGCAGGGGCTGGTGGGCTGGCACTTGGGGGATTTTACAGCCTGCTGGTTGAGGTGCCTGGCCCTGCTCCTCCACCATGGCTTCTGCAGTGAGCTCAGGACATGGGGGAGGGAGCCAGGCCATGGATGGATTCCAGATGGGCTATCAGGTTTGCCCACAGTCGACTGTAAGGCTCCTCTGGTCTCGGCAGCTCCCTCAGCTCTGATTCAGCTGCACGCGGAAGGCCTGCTATGGAATGCCAGTGAAACCCAACCCGTCTCTCCCTCCAGAGCCTCCCTCACTCCTTCTGCTACCAGAGATAGATAGCATGTTTTTTCTCTGTCCCTTCTTCCCTTCATTAGTACAACCCCCCCGCCCAGAAGTAGAAAGGGTTATTGCGGGGAATTTAGTTGACAGCTGGGCCTCTGGCTCTGGAGCTCTGAACTATTTCCCCCTAGGAAGAGTAGCTGTATAAGGTTCTGGGTTCAAGTTCTGGGTATTTGAGAACAGTGTGCTTATAAGGGGAGCCACGGGGTGGAGGAGAAACTCCTTGTGTCCTTCTGATTGCCAGATCAGTCTAGCTGGCCCTGACCCAGGCATGGGAGGGAAGAACACAGAACTAGGTAGAACACGGCAGCCAGATATCTGATACTCAACAGCATCTCATTGTTGCGTGGCTTCCACACAGGAACGTCATCTCATTCAATCTGCCCAACAGGCTGGAAGAAAGACAAGCCTTCTTTATCCCCAATCTGCAGACAGATATACCAAGGCTCTGAGAGGTTTAGAGCACAGATTTGGTTTTGGTCTCCTGAATCTTGCCATAAACATGTTTGAGGACCTGCTATGTGCTAAGGATAGAATTCATGCTCTGGGGCACAGAAACAAATGCAACACAGATCATGCCACAGAAACCAGTGCTGTTTTCCTATGTCACATAATTCATAGATTAATTATTCTCAGAGAGGGCCCACTGGGCCTTGTACTATAATAGACTTTTACACGTCCCCATCTCTCCACTGCTATTTTAAAAAGATCAAGTTCATTTCTACCTTGTAGAGATAGGAAGGAATTACTGCAAGTGGCATGAGGGAATCACATCAGGATTTCCTGCCTCAGTTTCCCCTTTGTTATCAAAATTCTGCTTTCTGGTGATTTGCTTCTGGAGTTTTCAGAATATTCCATCTCAGCCTCCTCCACCCAGAGCTGCTGCTCCTAGTCTCCCAGGTCTGCCTTGGATCCTTTGTTAATGACTGGCAGGCTGGAGGTGATGTTGCCTTATCAGGGTTGATTAGTTGGGCTGAAATTTACATTTTGCTTCAGAAAACCAGTCTGGAATCTCTGGCAGAAAGCAGCAGGGATCCAGCTTCAATAGAGAATGCCCCTGAGGCCCAGGCATTTGAATGAACCACAGAAGCCTTTTCTACTCTCTCCCTCTCCTTCCTCAATCCCCTTCTCACCTCTCCCCTCACACCAGAAGGCTGGTGAACTGCAGCAAAGGGCTCTCTGAATGTGCTTGCAGAAGAAAAGGCTTTATTTTATTTTTTGCTTCTTCAAAGAAAATGTGAAGCTCCCTCCAGCCTCTCTGGAGAATCAGCGAGGGAACAGTCTGTCTCAAAATGCCATTAAAACATCTCTCAAATTAAAAACAGTCCTGAAATGTGCAACTTCACGAGAGAGTAGATTACTAATACGCAAATGGTGGACTCTGACCACCTGAGGGCACGGACGAGTGGCCAAGGCTCTGTCCTATGGTGCACGAGTGTCCTTGGGCAGGACATTTAGCCTCTCTGAGCCTCAGCTTCATCCCATTAATAATAATAAAAAAATTGTTATCTTTCTCTTCCCTAATTTCAGGGTGCTTTGGTGGGAGAAGTGGTCCTGTTACTCTCAGAGATAACGGTCTTGGTTCCCATCACATTCATCTCCAGCCTCTCTCCCCTGCCCTCCCTTTTTCTCCACAGTCATGGTGCTATTTTAAGTTGAGGCTTCCAGCCAAAATCTGTACTTTATTAATTACGCGTCAACTACTCTGTGTCATGTTTAATGCATTTTCCAGATTGTATTGAATCCACAGTAAAAGGAGGAGTCTGAATGTGGCCTGGGTGCCTGGCAGGGTAGGTGCTGGGAGGAGAGGGGGAGCAGGAGCCAGCCTGTGTGTGCCTCAACTTGATCTCTCCCCTTCTTCGCCCTGGAGTCTCCATTGAGGCCAAGCGTAAATCCTGCTTGTAGCTCCTTAGAGCTCTCTATTTAAAGAACACGCAGCACCCTGTGTAGAAGCACAGCGCCCTGATGGGAAGGTAGAAAAACCTGCCTCATTAGGAAAGGCCAAAGGGCTTGGGACAGCTGACATCCATTAGCAGGAAGGGCAGAAGGCTGAGGGTGATTGGAAAATGTGACTCAGTGATATGCCAAGGGAAGACTGGAGATGACACTGACCATCTGTTCTTCTCCAAAGAGGAGGTAGAAATAGCATTTGTATTGGAGCAGGAGAGATGTGAGCTAGACCTGGGTATTACATTCCTGACTGCTAGGTTTCCAGAGCTGTTTCTAGCTGTGTGATTTGGGCAAGTCCTTCAGTTTATTGGGCCTCAGTTGACTGATATATAAAATTAGCATTTACTCAAGGTGAGCCCTGAGGTCCTTTCTAGCTTTGGCCCTTTGTGCTTCTTTCTTTGAGGAGACTATGGGGAGAAGCAGAATCTTTTTAGGGGAGTACAAAGATGAATCCTGCATGCTTCTTGATCTCCAGGAGTTCACAATCAGGCAAGGAAGGCAGATAAACTATGAAATAAACATAATAACAAACAGGTACTGTTCCGTGTGCTTTACCTGTATGAAGACATTAAATGCCTACAACAGCTCTGTGAGGTAGGTCCTGTTATTATCTCTTTATGCCTGATGAAGAAAGTAAGGCACTGAGAGGTTAAGTAGCTTGCCCAGAGTCATACTCCTAGTAAGAACAGAGCCAGGTTTTGAGCTCAAATAATCCCACTCCAAAGTCTGTGACATTCACTACTGTGCACACTGCCTCTAACAAAGAAATACAAGCAACTCACATACAAGGCTGACTCTGCTAAGTGCTGTAACCAATGATAAGAAATGTGGGATTATACAGGGGCAAATCAGGAAGGCTTCACTGAGGAGGTGTGATATAACTGAAGCCTGAAAGGACAGGGCACTTCCTCAGGCAGAGAGTAGGGAGGCATGGCAGGGACAGCTTGAGTCAAGGCATAGGCATGGACTGACCCTTGAGCCAAGGCACAGGGGCACTTAGGGAAGAGGGAGGGATTGGCAAAGCTGGAAGAACAGGGTGTGAGTGTGGCAGAAGTGGCATGGGGAAGGGATGTAGGGAGGGATAAAGTGTTTCTGGTGGAGGGATGCCAAGACCTTGCTCAAGAGACTCAGCTATACCCTACCTACAAGCTGCGGAGAGCCATTAAATGATACAAAAAATGTGAAAGCTAACTTAGAGAAGGCAGGGCAGGAGCCAGCACAAGTTCAAGAACAGATAATAAAAGTCTCAGCCTGGGCTGGGGGAGGGAGGTGGAAAGGAGGGCAGGTGAGGGAAAAGATGAACAGACAAGATTTGGCAACAAACTCAATGTGGGAAATGAGAGAGAGGGAGCAGTAGGGGATTTAGAGAGCTCACCTTTGCCTGGGATGGCTGGTGGGAAATGTGGATGGGTGGCCCCAAGGGGCATGGGGTAGGGAGCTCTAAACTGTGCATATTAGGGATGAGACAGAGAGGCTGACAAAGCATTCACAATTCAGCTTAAATATTGCTTCCCCAGGAAACTTTTCCTGATCCCTTTTCTCCCAGTAGTTCTGGTTCCCTAGTTACAGGTTCCCATGCTGCTTATTGAACTTTGGACATCTCTACAACACTGGCTAGCCATGTAATAAGCAGTTATTTGTGCAACCACTTGCTGGTGTCCTTTCTCCCAACCATCCTGTGTTTTGTTGAGTTTGGTGTCCCCAGTGCTGAACACAGTGCCTGGCAAGTCGATGCTCCATAAATCCTTGCTAAATGAATTGATGATCTCTGCCTCTGGGCCGGATGCCCTTCTCCCACTCTTGGATGTCAGCATGTGGGGGGCTTCTCATCACCACCCCCACAAAGGGGCCACTTCCCCCCATGGAGCACAGGAAGGCAGATGTATTCATGTGTTCACCTGTCCACTCTGCCCACACTTGTGGGTTCTGACGCTTCCATACAGTGTTGCCGCATGGCAATAATGAACAATTTAGCATGGAAATTGACCTTAGCAGGAAGGGGCTGGCATGTGTGTGCCCCATTAGAGAGCATTTGGTTAGGGGACACCTTTAGCCCTGCAGGCTACAGGGGAAGACTTCTGCGATTCCCCTTCCTGGGCAAGCCCCTCCCAGCCCAATCCACCTCTGCCTCTTCTTTGTTCCCCAAAACCCTCTTCTGCTCCATTAACCACCAACATCTACCTGAGGAGGTGGAAGAGGAGAAACAAGAGCTCTGCCCCTACTCCCTGAACCCTGTTCAGGACTCTGCAGTTCTTTGCTCCGCATGCCCTAATGCAAAAGGTAAGAGCAGAGGTGAGCCTTACTTCCCTTCCCTCTCATAGGGAGGTTTAGTACCAGTTGCTTTTTGGTGGTGTCTTCCATTGAGGGCCAGTTCCAGACACCTTCTAAGAAATACTTTCTTTCCAAATCCCCGCAGAATTTGGAGGGAAAAGGGAAGATGAAAGTATCTGATACCCTTAGAAGTGGAATAATTTGGCTCCTTAAAAAGCCAGGGCAGGGACCATCTTTGAAAACACCTAAGATAGAGAATACAAACTCTGTTTTAGAGGCTGGGCTGAGTGAAGAAGCTGGAGCTCCCTTCACACAGGCGCCAAACCCAGCCCTCCTTGCCTTCAGATCCCTGGGCGTCAGTCCGGCAGCGGCTCCCTGGGGGCAGAGGAGGGAGCTCCCGAGGAAGTACTTAGCAGGCGCTGCCTGACTCTAGCGGCACTAATGGATTCTCTTATCTCGCCGGGACCCTTGTCTGCAGATCGGCAAAGCTGCAAGGAGGTGGCAGGTTAAAAATACTCTGTTAGCAAAGAGGCTTAGGTGGGGGCCTTGCCAGGGGAATTACAGTGATGAGAGGCCTCTGGGGCGGGAAGTCAGGGACGGAACCAAAGCTGCTGGACCCTCCGCTTCTCTTGTGCCCCCTATTTGAATTTGCCGCAATGATTGGCAAAGGCCTGTGGAGATGGAGGGATTAATGTTGCCTCTTTTCTAAGGCCTGGGGAGCCATGTAGCAAATGAGGACCATGGCAGTCACCTGGCCTCCCTCCTTCTCAGCCTGAAGCTTGGGCATCCTTGGCATGCCAGCAGATCTCTGGTGGGTGCACCCAAGCCCTCATTCATCTTATAGCTTATGTTCTCTTACCCAGGAAAAGGAAGTAAGTCTCAGATGGGAGGAAATAATAGTACCCTGTGTTTAGAGAATGTTTGTACTGTGTCTGAGTGTTTCTACATGGAACACCTCATTGCAGCCTCACAGCATGCCTGTGAGGTGAGGATTATTACCCCGGTTTTATATTTGGGGAAACAAGGCTCTGAGAGTTTATGAGACTTGCCCAAAGTCACACATCTAGGAAGTGGCAGCGTGGACTTCAGTAAGGGCTTTCTGATGTCCTCTCTAGGGCTCTTCCTGTATCCTCCATTCTCTCCACGATTTTGTTCACCTTAACCCTCCCATTAGGAAAACAACAACGGGGCAGCTTTCGTCAATAGCCTCTTTCAACTTCATCTGTCTTAAAACCCCACAAGCCCAGCTACCCCTATGTGGTCTGGGGCTGGTCCAACCCTAAGCTGGTCTTGGGGTCCCTGGTCTCCACTCCCTCAGGACCAGAAGGCAGCTTGAGCAGTGGCGTCCCTGCCTCACCTCAGAACTACAGAGTTCCAGGACTGAGAGCGGCCTCAAGCCTCCGGTGACTTCATCCTCTCCCACGTGGGCCAGGACATCTGGGTCTCATTTTTTGATCAGAGAGAACAAATGTTCTACAACTCCCATTGGCAAACTGATTCAGTGCTTACTGTACTCCTCCCTCCTGCTCAGAAAGGTCCCCACTAAGGTTTGACTTCCTGCTACAGCTGAGGGCTCTTTCTTCCATACCGATGAACTGAGAGTTACTTCCCATGCGTAGGCCTCATCTCTAATGGTCCAAGGAGAGAGAACTCTGAAAAGGGAACCCCTCCTTCCCCACCACCCCACCTTTACAAAGAAATCATAAGGGCAGATTATGTTTCGCACATTAAACACAACATAGAAAGGAATCAACCACAATAGTGAGATTTTGAAAAAGGGAAAAAAATCTCAACAACATCATCAACTAGTGATGGGAGTTCCATTCCCAGTCACAGATTTGCTACAACACACCTTCTCTCCGAGAGATTTCTGGCTTAGGTGACTGTCCTAAGAGCAGACGTTAGGCTGGCTTGGACCTAAGGCAGCCAACTGGTCTGCATTGCTGGAACCCTCAACAGGCTCAGCCCACTGAGCTGGCAGCAGGGATCCCAAAAGACAAAAAGACATGATCATTGACCTGCAGGGACTTCCTGAAGATCCAATAAGGAAGGCATTCAAATACAGCTTGAATGCCTCCTGTGCAAAGTATGGTGCTATGCACAGAATGCTGAGTATGATCTAGTCTTTGACCTTAGCAGCTTGTTTTGAGAGGGAGCAATACAGGTAACTAAGAGGCTTAATGACAAATGCACATGGAGCAGTTTGGAAAATGCCTCTGAGTTCAAAAGAATGAGAGATAAAATCCATGGGTTCCAGGGTGAGGAAAGGAAAATCAACAAATGTACAAAGTTTATAACAATGAAAACTGCAAAGAACACAGAATGAGAACTTCATGCATTGATGTAAGAATTAAAGGTGCCATGTGGAGTCAGAGGAGAGGGGGAACACATATTGAAAGAAACCTAGAAGGAAGGGTCTCTTTGTAAATAGATGGATTCTAAACCTCTGGTTTCGGTTCCTCACACTTCACCTGGCTCAGGCATAGCACTCCTTCCTCCTCACTCCAAACCATGAAGCTCTCAGCACAATGGAATTCTGTGTGTTGCTGCAACTCCGCACCTGAGTCTGCACCTGGGGCTACTGAATGAGAGAGGGAGTTCCCAAAATAGAGAGCAGAGCTTGGGGCTACGTTGGAATGTCAGTTTGCTGACTGCCAGCCTCTCTAGGTCGCTGGGGATAAGCATCAACTAGGCAAAGGAAATCCATGTATGATTTCCAAGCTTCACTTATCTCAGTGCTGAATTTTAACCTTATTCTCTCAGTAAATCTTGGACCACAGCTCCTAATGAGGACTCCCCTGACTATGGCGATTTTATATTTTCTGGAAGAAAAGGCTGAGAGGAAGAGAGGAACAGGAAGGGAGAAAAGAACACCAGGAAAATCTCTGCCCTCTCTCCCACACTCCCCTCATAGCAAAGTGGGCCGCTAACGCATTAATTAACTAAGTAGTTTTGAATGTACTCCATTGCACCTCATTGTCTGCAGCTGCCATTCCCTGGAGGAGCCATAATATGCTCAGTGCACACTATATAATTAAATATCAACACATGTGTCCCCTGCCCAGTGCTGGGATGCGTATTTACTTGTGTTAATGAGAACCAGAATGGCCTTACTGATGAGAGGCCCGTAGAGGTAGGAGGCAAGGAGCACGTCTCCTGAAATTGAGGTCCATATGCCCTAGTGCCCTGCTCTTCTTACTCCCCTACCACCTCCTCCCAATATCCTGTCCCCAGAAGGCCATCTCAGGACCCCTGGTGGAAGCTTTTCACAAGACCACAGGCCAAAGTGCCATCAGCTGCGCTCTTCCCTAATGGGAGTGAGCAGCAGCAGCCCGCACGTGGTGCATAATGACTATGTTTCTGCTTAATACAAATTGTGGTTATTTAGCAGCCCAAATACCAATTCCCTACTGAGATCCCTGTCGTTGAAACCCCACACACATACACAGACTCAGCAGACACAAACACAAGCACCTGCATGCTGACCCCCCATTTGCCACTCCTCACCCCACCCAACACAAATCCATTACAGAATTGCTCTCTGGCTTGGGGTCCCAGAGTTATTAATACTGAGATGGGTGACAAAGTGAATGTGCTATATGGAGCAGCTTGATGGAACCCAAAGGCAGGTCTTTAGAGTCAGAAGACTGTGGTTCAAATCCTGGTTTTGCTACTCATGGGCTGTGAAACCTTGGGCAAGTTCCGCAAGCTTCTAGGGCTTTCATCTACTTATGTGGAAAGTAGGGACAGCGATACCTACACCACCGGTGAGAACTAAAAGGTGTAATTTAGGAGAAGCGGTTCTCCTTAAATGTTCATATTTGTCTCCCTCTCTTTTCCCTTCTTCACATATAGCCACATCTGGATAGCGAGTAGAGGTATTCTGTCCAGAGAAGAGGAATGGACTATGAGGATGTAGCAATACCTTTCCTCAGATTTCAGTTAAAATACACACATTCCAATTTAAAACAGGGCACTAGAATGCAACAGGTGCTGATCTGTTTTGTTCACTGATGTATTCCTAACATCTGGGAGGGTGACCAACACATAGGAGGTGCTCAGGAAATATTTACTGAATAAATGAATGATATTCCATCTCTTATTCAATTTGTATAATAATGCCATGAGGGGGAGTCTATTGCCCCCACTTTGCAGAAGAACAAATAGGCTCAGAGAGCTTAAATGCATTGCTCAAGGCATACAGCTAGCCTGGGATATAAACTCAGGTGTCTGCCTCAAATGTTCTATCTGCTGCTTTCAGCAGGCCCTCAGAGACTAGGGAGTCTCTAAAAGGGAAAATAAAGACAAAAAGAAGACAAAGAGTATGCGGGTTTTTTTTTTTTTTTTTAGAATGACAGGTAGTGCTCCTGAGAGACTGATGGCTCAACACAGTTCTAATGAGCCATCTGTGGCCAGGTCATGCTATTCCAGTGAGACCCAATCTCAACCAGGACATGAGGCCAGAGAAACAGGACTTCTCAGCAGGCACAAGAAGCAGGACCTCTGGGAGTCAGAATACCAGGCTTCTCCAGGATCACGGACTCTCAACTCCACCCCCATATTCATTTCAAAAGATACCCTGCCCTTCGATGGTTTTCTATAAGGCCAAGCTGATCATCCACCCGGCTTGCACTCTTTGTCATGAACTCCCTAGAGAGGGTCTTGATTGTCCTCACTCTGGCCTGTGGATGCTCTCAGACCAAGTTATTGAACATGGAACAGCTGGGCTGGGGTAAAGGCAGACTCCTCCCTGCACTGAGCTCCTCTGTGTGCCCCAGAGAGAGCTCAAGGGAAAAAGAGGCTCTGAGGCTGACCTTTGGGAGTCAAGGGCAGGCAGGATGTGACAGGCACACGTTGTAAATGCAGACAGGACACACATTCAAAAACCGATAAACAAGTGCAGATTAACGGAGTGATGACAAGACACAGGGAGAGTTCGGACGGGTCACACATGATCAGCAAGTCTGGACCATCAGCCTTGTCTGTGGGCATAACTTTAACTCGTCATGAATATTTCTCTGTCTTCCATGGCAGACTTGATGTTGCTGGGACCTAGCCCCAGGGCAAATTACTGCTGCACCCAAAAGTCTATTTTGGGTGTACGTGGCCCTGTTTGGGAATAAACAGAGCCCCTGTCCTAGAAGGTATGCCTGGTGGGCAAGTGGACAAAGGGCTGGAGCACCAGGAAATCAGAAGACTTGGATGGGAAAGTCACACTGGGGTCCACAGGGAGAGATTCTGGAGTGGAAGAAAGATTGGGGCAGAAGAAAAGAAACAGCATGTTCAACAGGTGAGAAAAGGGGCTTCTATCAGCAGACAAGATAACCAATCTGAGAAAGCCAGGGAACCTGGATTCTAGCCCCGATTATGGTGCAAATCAAGTATAGCCTTGGGCAAATCACTTATCTTCTACAGTCTTGAGTTTATAAAATGAAAAAAAAAAAAGATGACTTAGATTGGATGAACTCTAAAATCTGTATTGACTATTAAGAAAAAGTTTCAAAGTCCAAACTTAATGCTCCCTTCCTAAATGTCTAGACTTTTCTGGTCACTGACAACCACAGACACCAGGATCTCCAAGAACTTTCCCAGCTAGGCGTGGGGTGCTCTGTGCATCCCTCATTAGATATTCACCACCTCTTCTCAGTCCCCAGCCCCTCTTCATTTCCCCATATGCAGATGGCTTTGTTTTCCAAACCTGATAGATGCTGACAGGTATATTGTTCTCAGCATCACCAGACTGCCAGAGGCTGCTTAAGTCAAAAGATTTTCTTTCCACTAATAACTTGGAGGATTTTTTTTCTTAAAAGGCAAAAAAATAGGCCTTTTTTAATGCCTCTATTTTACCTTAAAGAGACAGAGTGTCATTTATCTTCCTCTTAGCCCAAAGTCAAATGAAAGAAGCATTAAACAAAGACCAGCCTGCCTTGAAGCAGTCATTTGTGACTGGAGGCTGGGTAGAACTAGCATGGGCCTTGGGGACCATCTCCAGAGACTGGTGATTGACAGGCAGGGGGAAGCAGGGGCGGGTGGATCTGAACCACGGCCAGGAGGAGAGGCACAGCCACCCACAGAGGCAGGGGAGCAGGAGGCCCTGTGGGGCTGGATGCCTGCCAGAGCCGGGGCATGAGGCTGGCTAGCAGGCAAGAGCTGTCTGTGGGCATGTTCATAAGGGGCTAGTTCAACCAAGCACAAGAAAATGGAATGAATCCGATGTGATCAAAGCCCAATAGGTTTCATGGTATGATTTCATGACCCCAGTATTATTCTGGCCTTTGAAGTAGGAATAAGTACTGTCAAAAATTGCCTTTTACCCTATAATCTACATTGTTTTTAATGAACAATTAACCATTATTGGTTGATGCATGAACCAACAAGTGTTTTAAGTGCCTCCGGAGTGATAAATATCCTGGCAGTATAAACAGAAATAAATAAAATAAAATAAAATAAAATAAAATAAAATAAAATATAGTCCTTGCTCTCAAGAATCCTACAATCCAGTGCAGAGGGCAAGACAGAGGAAGAAAAATAACAAGAAGTAATGCCAGTGAGCAAATGCTGAATATTATAGAGGATGGTCTTGCAGGAATTCAGGGATATCAGTGGAGGCTGAGGAAGGAAGACTTCCTGGAGGGGGTATTATTCCCATTGCAGGCTGTAACGAGTGGTAGCATCTCATGATGGGCTCCAATCTGAACCAGGGGACATAGATTAAAGGTAAGTAGGTAAGCTTCCTTAGCATTTGATAAACTTGGGAAAAGGCAAGTTGTCCTTATCAAAGAAGAGCAGTGTGGTGGTAGTGCAGGGTGCCATGTTGGCACTGTCACAGCTTGAACCTGAAGGACTAGTGAGATTTGAGCATGCTGGGGAAGGGCTGGGGTACTTTCAGTCAGAGGAGATGGTTAATGCAGTAATGATAATAATAACAGTTAACTTTTACTAAATGCTTACTACAGCCCAGATACATTTTAAAGGTTTGATATGTACTCTATCATTTAATTCTCAAAATACATTTAATCCTCAAAATAAATTCTGAGTTAGTCCCCCATTGTAGCAGAAGGAAAATGGGGGCACTAGGAGTTTAAGAAACTTGCCTAAGTTACCTAACCTGCTCGCTAACCTCTGATCTCTTTAACTATTAAATGTTGGTAATAGGCCTAGCAAGATGGCTCGTGCCTCATCCCAACACCTTCATGCCTCATCCCAATGCTTTGGGAGGCCAAGGCAGGAGGATGGCTTGAGGCCAGGAGTTTGACACCAGTCTGGGTAACAGAGTGAGACCCTGTTTCTACGATAAATAAATTTTTAAAATTAGCCAGGCATGATGTGGCATGTGCCTGTAGTCCCAGCTACTTGGGAAGCTGAGGTGAGAGGATCGCTTGAGCCCACGAGATCCAGGCTGCAGTGAGCCGTGATTGCATCACTGCATTCCAGCCTGAGTGACAGTGAGACCCTGTATAAAAAGGAAGTTTTTTTTTTAAGATGATAATAATAGCTCTTACCCTAATAGGATTATGTGGTGAGAATTAATTTAAGAAAATGCATATGATGCATAGTGCCTGGGGCACATAGTAGGTGCTCAGTACATCTTAGCAGTTATTACATTGGTGCAGAAGTAATTGTGGGTTTTGCCATAAAAAAAAAAAAAGGCAAAACCCGCAATTACTTCTGCACCAATGTTGTGCAGTGAGATAAGCACAAAGCAGTGTCAAAATAGAGAGCTGGGGGGAAAACAGGCAAAAACCACAAAGACTTTTGCACCAACGTAACAGCAGCCTGAAGAGTGGCTCCAAAGGAAAGATGCACATATTGTTTGCAGACCTATGTGAAAACCACTGTTTGGGGCTCTGTTATTTGCAGAGGTAATGTTTTGGGTTGGAGAAAGTACTGTGGAATTGGAAAGGTTGGTGGGGTCATATTGTGAAAGAGCAGGGATCCCTGGACTTTGCTTTGTAAAAAGTGTGTTCTGTTCTTCCTTCAATTTCTAGCTCTCTATTTTGACATTGCTTTTAAAAACAACTCCTAAGTACTTCCAAGTTATCGCTGCCCCCTCCTCTTCCATCTCCTCTGCCTGCTAGTTGTGCCCACAGCACTGCCCCCATCCGCAGATGACACCTGGGGGTCACAAGGGTCTGATCTCAGCTCTGGGCAGGCTGAGCCGAGCACATGCCCTGACACTTATCTCACCGCTGGAAAGCTTGGCTTCTGAGTTCTTGGGTGGCAACTATCCCAAGGAAGCTGCTTTCTCTTTATAACAGATTCTGGAGGGCTGAGGGAGCTGATCTCATCATGTCCTTGGATGGTACTATCCATCTTGGCAGAAGGGAGGACTGAGAGTGCTCAGGCCTTACCTGGGAGTCCCTGCAGGAGCCTGCACAAAGCTGTTTTTTTTGTGTTCAGGGGACACTTTTGGGCAGCATTAGAGAAGAAAGGGGTAACTGGGATACTCTGGGGACGGCTGGCTGGCTGCAGAAGATGGGTCCTTCTAGCAGCTCCCAATGAATATGACTAATCAGCTCAACATCACAGAAAGAGCCCAGGTCTGAGAGGGAGAAGATTAACAGCGAGGTGACTGTGAGCAAGTTACTGCCCTCTAGGCTGGAGCTGCCTCACTGGCATATCTGAGAGGCAGTGTTGGGTAGTGATTAAGAGCAAAATCTACAACCAGTATTGCTAGATTGGACTCCTGGCTTTACCACTAACGAGAGCAGGGCTCTCAGCCTCTATAAGCCAAATGCCCTCATTTGTAAAATTTCCTTATTTCAAATCCTGTCGGTGCAAGATTAAGAGTTAATATATACAAATAAAGTACTTGGAACAGTAGATGGCACAGAAAACATTATGTGTGTTTACTAGTATTACAGCCACTAGTATTAATGCCTTTACTGCCACATCAAGGATGTTGGATTAGTGAGCCTTTGAAGGTCTCTTAAAAAGTCTGCAGTTCTATTTCCCTGCACTATGAGCCCCGTTTAGATTTCAGACTTAATCTAGCATTTGCTGAGTGCTTACTATATATGAATATATTATCTTATTTAATCCTTGCAACAAGCCCTGTGCATCCCATGTTATTATGTTCATTAAGAACTGAGAAAATCGGAGCTCAGAGAATCTAAGTGAAGTTCTCAGAATCACACAGCTAGCACACGGCCAAGCAGGATTCACCTGCAGTCCAGCCCAGCGTTCTTTCCACTCTACCAGTAAGGGGACAAAGGATCAGTTCTTTGCTACCAAGCTGTCATATCTGTCCAAGAATAAGGGCCAAGGCTTCTGTTCCCAGCAGATCTAGTTCTGGGGCTGTGCATGCTGAGCCTGTCTCAAGGGTGAGTGGAGGATTTGCCAATGAAAATGTTACCAGCTGAACTAGCATTGGCCAGCCATATTGGGGCCAAGAAGGAGGAGAACTAAAATTAATCCTCTCATTACCAGTCTGACCTGCAGAAGGATGAGCAGCACCAAGCCAGGAAGAAGAACTCCAGCAACATCTGCTGTTGCTTGCTCGACTTTCATTTCCTCTGCCCCTCCTGGGAATGCCACGCGGGTACCAGGATGCTGAGATGTGGTGCATGTGCGCACCCCCACTCACACAGAAGCACATATGCTGGAGACAGAATTAGGAGCCCGCTGAGATAGCGCTTTGAAAAGAAGAGAAGTTGGTGGAATATGTGGGTTTTCTCCCTTGTGCCAAGTCCCCTCTGAGAAGGGTATTTGGATCAGAGGTAGAATCTCTGAGTCATGACGTGACTGGTTTTTGCAAATGTGTCTAGGCCACTTGCCTGGTCATGGAGGGGTCCTGCCCACTGGCAGACCTCAGCTCCTGTCGGCGAGGGGCTTTGAGTATGGGAAAGAGAGGAGTGGGGACTTGCTATGGCCTGGCAGCCAATGGTTGTGTGTGGGGTTGGGGGCTGGAGAGAGAAGGGCTAACTTTTTGGAAAGCTTGCCTGCTTGTTCTATTCTTGCAGAGGCACCTGGGGGAGGGAAGGAGGAACACAGAAGGCAGAGTCATAAGGAGACGCCGCGGGTGGGGGTGGGAGGAGGTAAGGGCTGTGGAGGGAGGGAAGAAGGCATTGTCAAACTCTCTGGATGGTCATCAGCCAGATGTGGAGACCATATGGAGGAGGCGGGCTGGAGGTGTGCAGGGAGGGGAAGAAGACAAACTGAGGGGAGGAGACTGGGAAGGGCAGAAGAGGCAGGTGAAGGCTGCTGACCTAAGCCATCAGAGTGGCAAGCCGGAGGAGCTCCCATGCCCCCAATAGGCTGGTCCATGCACCAGGGCCACAGGGGTCACCAGGCACTTCTGCTCAAGGCTCAGCCCAGTTTCTCTGCTTTCAGTTCTGAAACTCAAACCCCACAATGCACTCCCTGCTCCACACTAGCCCTTAGGCCTTCTCTCCTCCTCATGTGTTCCCCCCACCTGTATATCCTCAAGTTCACGACTGCAAAGTGACAACAGTGGTGGATACAAGAGAAATTCCCCGAGGAAATGAGCTGGTGTTTCCTGGTCTCCCTCAATGCCTCTGGAATGCAAGGGAAATTGGATTTGGCCCCTGCTGATCTGATACCTCCCTGGTGCTGGGAACTCTCTGTCCAGCCCTGGCCATTTGCTGCCTTTGGGGGAGCTGGGACAGCTGGGAGCCAGCTGTTGTTAGGACTTTGCACACTAGTGGCTCTGTGGGAGCTCCTGTACCCCTTAGAAAACAGAACTCAACAGCAGTGAGCAGACTGGCTGATCCTGCAGGAATCTTTGGGGGGAGAAGGTATATGATGAGTGAACCGGAACACCTGGAGACCCTGTACCTGAAGAGCACTCAGGAGCTCCACTAAGGGAGGATGAGAAAGAAGGCTAAAGGGTGGAGGGGGAGAGGGCAGGGATGTGATAAGAACAAAGCGTGAGTCTTCATACATTCCAACTGGGTCCACTCATCCCAGCTGAGCACCAGACAGTGAACTGTGGACTCCAGTATGGAATACAGCCAGTCACTGGGCAAGAGTCCTTCCTTCCCAGGGGAGGTCTCTTCTTGTTCCCCCACTGTATCCCTCCAGGGCTGGCACATCCTCTGAACAAGGACACAAAGGTTCCAGCATTAAAGTAAGAAGAGATAGAGGCTACCTGGCCTGGAGGAAGAGGAAGAATGTAAAATGGCCTCCAAAGGATTCTCTTAGGGTAAAGGAGACCAAACTTTGCCTGTGTCCTGTGACAGTCTAGGCAGTCTGATTGGAACTATGTTCTTCTTCTTGGTCCAGTCCTTTGTTGAGAAGTCTGAGCTGGAGTCCTGGGGCCAGCTGTCTCCACAACAGGAATCACTGCTCCCCAGGGGAATGGGCTGGAAATCTGGAAAGGTCATCCATAGCCCCAGGGAGCAACAACCTGAGGCCCTGGTTGGCAGAGGTCAGGCTGGAGAATGGCAGTCTTCCTAAGAGAGTGCCTCAGAAAACCTGACAGCCAGAGAAAGAAGACAGTCTGGTTCAAACCATAGTTAAAAGATGCCTAGGGACTCACTAGGATGGTTATAGGGTTGGACACGGGCCGGCTTCCCATTGTGTGGTATCTTGGGGTTTTGTCTGAAGTGAATTGATGGATGGCTCAATTCTGTTTCTGTTGGAACCAACCAGCCTTACGTACCCTCCTTCTCTCTCATAGTTGTCTGGTGCTTTACAGTTTATAATAGGCTTTCAAAGTCAGGTTTGAGTTAAGGTCACAATAACTGTGAAATAAACAAGTAAGGAATTGTTGCCACTTCACAGATGAAAAAATAAAGGTCCCAGGATGGTGCTTCTAGCACTGGTTCCCATCAGCCTTTCCAGTGAGATGACAAGAGCTGGGTTAGACAGGTAAGCCCTGCAGAGGGGTCCCAGTGGCCTGCAACTAACTCTAGACTCATTCATTTCATTTCCATGGGCATGGGTAAGAAGAGGCTGTCACCCCTTCTTTACTCCTCAAATTATGCATGTATCCACATCTGCCCTTACCTACCAGAGCAAGGAGCCATGGCCAACTTAAGCATGGGTTTCCAGGCTACAAACAACATTGCTACAGATTTTTTCTTGGGGTCATGAAGAATAAGATGCAAAATTAATGAATTACAGGGTCAGAGTTAGGTAGGTACAGGTTGGAAAAGCCTGGAGAAGAATGGAAAAGATCAACAAGAAAAAGTCCCACAGTGAGAAACAGACAGTAAGGGGATGCTGTCCAGGTAGATAGAAAGTGCCAGGGAAAGAGGGTGATTTTACCCAGGGACATATAAGTGACTGAGGATGCAAGGGAAGGCCAGCTCCTACTGTGTCTGTTCATGTAGCCCATGCTGAACTAAAAGCTAAAACCTGGCATTATCTTTCAAAATGACACATCAGATTACGTCCCTCACTTGCTCCAAAGACCTTAAAGGGTTTCCCCTTGATAACCAAAGTCCAAACTCTTGAGCACTGACAACGTAGCCCTAGCCTGCCTGTCAGCTGCTTTCCCTTTCTGCCCTACTCCCTTCCTCCTTGAGTCCTGGGCTCCTCTAGCACTGAACCACTCATAGTCCCCTGAACCTGCTGTGCCCAGTTCACCATGGTGCTGGTGCCTTTGCACAGACTGCTTTGGCTGCTGCTAGGGAATGGCCTTTTGCCTCTTTCACAGCTCAAAACTCCTTGCATTACAAACCAAGCTCCATGCACACTTTTCTTTGATGGCTTTGCCGACTCTCCCAGACCTATTCATTCTGCCTGCTTTAGGGCCTCAGCACTGGATACATATTTCTGTCTTGGTACTATTCTATGATGTTCCAATTGTTCATACAAGGAAAGGCTGTAACTGTTAAACACTGTTAATTGTTAAAGGAAAGGCTGTGACTTATTCACCTTTTTGTATTTTTCCTACCTGATGCATTCAGAGTCCAGCATAGTGCCTAACTCAAAACAGATACTCACCAAGCAGAGGACTGATTAGCAAAACAAATTCTGGAACTAGACTGCCTGGTTTGAATCCCTACTCCACCTCTGATCAGCTGTGTAACCTTCACATCTCTGTGTCTCTGTTGCTTCATTTGTAAATGGGGATAATAATTACAGATACCTCAGGATTATTTATGAGGATTAAAAGAGTTAATACATGCAAAGCTCTAGGACAGTGGCACTTAGCACTAAATGAGTGTTTACTATAATGATTATTATCTTTTGAATAAATGAATAAACAACATGGAATTAGCAAGCTGATCACATTTTTCGTTAGTGACCTCAAGGGATCTCAGAAAGAGTATAATCTGGTCTAGAGGTGGGAATACAGTTCTGATGAGTGAAACATAAAACAACAGCCAGCAAAAGTCTAACCAATGGGCTGTAGAACTAGATAAGTGGTTCTCAACCGTGGTCCCCAGAGCAGCAGCATCTGCCCCACCTAAGAACTTGTTAGCAATGCAAATTCTTGGGGCCTGCCCCAGCCCAGTGCTAATGAATCAGAAACTCTGGGGGTGGGACCCAGCAATTTGCGTTTTAACAAGCAGTCAGGTGATTCTGATGCACTCTCAAGTCTGAGAATCACTGGGCTAGACTTTGCCCGTCTCTGGTTATCTGTGTACAGTGTGCACCTGGAGATTTCAAACCTCTTACTGCAAAACAGGGGCCTTACCCTGAGGACTTGAACAAACATTAGGCAGAAAACACTCCTGGTAATAGAAGATGATGGGCAATGCATTTAGCACAGCCTCTGCCATTCCATAGGAGCATAATAAGTGTCCATTCCTACCTTCTTTCCTCTTTATCCTACCGAGAGGAGAAAAAAAAAGAGCAAAGGTCACGCTCCCATGGCACTGTTTTTGTGGAATTCCTGAGCTCTTTGGGGTAGAGGGGAGGAGAAAGCTATGGCAAAGAGTTATGAGAAGCCTTGCTTTGAAAATTAATGTACACAATGTGCAGCCAGGTGCCTGTTCCCTGCAGGGCATGGGGACAGTGTGCACAGGGACATTGTCACTTTCTGCTGAGCCTGAAGCTCAGCTAGAGGAACAGGTGGGGAAGAATGAGGGTGGGCCTAACTGAGGGAGGAGAGCTTGGCTGCAGCCCAGTGTTCCTGAAAAAGGTTTACACAGTGAGTCAGGCTGGCCCCAGCACCCCCTTGAGGAAGGCCTAAAATACCAAATGAAAGAATAAATCTTCAGGGGTAGGGGCGGGGGTGTTGCCTGCCTCTGCCTTCTCTCCAAGGGGTTCCTATGTGTGCGAGCTAGCAGCACTCCCCCATCTCACACTGCACCTGGGCCCTTGGCCTCCTTGTTGGGAACCCAATTTGGAAGGTATCGAATGAGGGACAATGTAAACACCTGTATCCAGGAGGATGCGAGGAGAAGAAGAGTTCCAATAACTCACCCTTAGGGGAGTGGTTTGCAAAATGTGGTACTCAGATCAATAGCATCAACATCAACTGGAAACTTACAAAATCAGCATTTGGAAAATACAAATTCTCAGGCTCCATCTCAGATCCATTAAATCAGAAATGCTGGGCGTGGGACCCAGTGATCTGTATTTTAATAAGCTCTGCAGGTGATTCGGATGCAAGCTTAAGTTTGAGAACAACTAGTTTAGGGTGTGGGTTGAAGTCTTTTTCTTGGTTTAAAGAGGAGGGACATGTGCTACCACACAAAGGGGCCTTCCCCCTTGCCCTAGCATGTAAGCCCTGACACACAGCATCCCCACAAGCATGACAGCACGCTGGGCCTGGGCTACGGAGAGTCTCTGGTGATGAGGACAGGGGCAGAGGCCCTGTGGGTGGTTATGGGGAGGAGAGAGGCGGGGAGGCTGCCACAACTCATTTTCTCTTAACATGAAAGCCCAGAGGAGGCCTAAGCATCCTCGCCATTGAAGCTCGTAAATTACAGGATGATGATGGTGATATTACCAATAATGATGATAATAGCACCAATAACGTGAGGTCAGACAGGCACTTTCCCGTCCTCGGTCAAGGGGTAAGGTTGCAGCTTTGGTGCATTTGCTTCTGATTTAGAGGAAAACCTGGCTCACAGCCAGCTCCATTTCCTTGCTAGGAGGTGCAGCCGGGGCTTTTGGCTCTTTGTCCTCCCTCCCTTCTGCCGGACCTGAACTGTGGTCAGGAACCTCCTTCCTCCTGGCATAATGGTCTGCCAAGAGGCAGGCAGCACTCACTCCCCTTCTCCCCCAGCAGACCAACCCTTGGTTCACAGACTACACGTCAGCCCTAGAGGTCAAGATCAGAGGGAGAGGCTCAACCTAGATGCTATCCACAGGGTGGGGCAGATGAGGGCCCTGGAGGCTCTATTAGCCTCTCTCAGATAAGCCACAAAGAGAAACTGGAAGGCAAAAACTGTGTGAGTGTTAGGGTAGGAGGCTTCAGCAAATCCATAAATACCTTGAGCTGAAGCCTCCCCTTGGAGATTCTGTACTCTCTCCTGCTGCCCAGGGAAGCCAGAGCAGGGATTCAGAATCTCAAGGAGAGAAAAGGTCATCTGGTAGCATCCTCCTTCTATAGTATCCCCTGCCACCCCCCAACCCCTGCCTAAGGCATCTTTCTTACTCTTCTTTGAGATTTCCCAGGATGAAATACTTCCCCAAATGCTACAGCATTTTCTAGGAGGATCAAAGGGAACAAGCAAATACCCAAGCCCTGGGTCTCTCCCCTCTGGCTGCCTCCTGCCCCGCCCCCACCCTGGGGCTTCAAACACGAGGAAATTAGCACAAGGCCCCCTGTCATCACATGCAGTGACTTGTGAACATGTGCTTGGGTTGTTCCTCCTCCACAACAGGCGGTTTAGAGCAGCTCACTGGGGGCTTGTATTTTTTTTTTTTTTTAAAAGAACTGTGTGTATGTTAAAGTCATTAAGGCTGGGAAAGGGGGTGGAGTGGTAGGAGAGTAAAGGCCATTATATGGGAGGAGAAGAAAAATGGCCTGTCTTCAGGCTGTCAGCAGAAGAAACGCCTCTGCATTCAAGCGGTGGGAGAGGGGCTCCAGTGGGAGGCCTGAGTGGGCACCTCTGCCGGGATGGCTGGGAGCAGGGGCGGAAGGCAGAGAAAACAGGTTCATCACATAGCCTGAGCCTTGGCTGTGGCAGTGGCAGTGGCCATGGCTGCCTGGGTATGGACTGTCACTATTCATTAAAGAGCCACCAAGAGAGAAGAAACCTGGGAAACAAAAACCCAAGAGCTCATGCTTAACTTTCATGTATCAGGCACCGCGTTACACCCTCTGCATCTGCTTTATGTTGAATCCAAACAACATTGGCATCCATCCTAGAAAGGCACTATTATTTACTCCGTTTGGCAGACGAGGAAACTGAGAGTCACAGTGGTTAACTTTACACAGCTAGCAAGGGGTGGAAGAAGTGTGGAGACACGGGTGAGTCTTCAGAGATTTTGTCTGAAGTTTTTGCCCCTCATGAGTATTCGCTGTCATTGCCCCACACCCTAAAGCAATCGAGGGGAATTGGGATGGAAGATATCCCAGGAGGGGTAAAAAGGACTGTGATGAGGGAAATGGGGGTAGGAGGGAAAGGGAATAACCGCTATTGGCCCTGGCCATGTCAAACTTCTGGGGTCTCCCCCTGCCCAAGTTTGAGAGGGGATGGCGGAGGCTGACTTCTCTGTGACCCCAAACTCCAGCCTTCCAAGCCTTCCAAAGTTCACTCAGTGAGAAACCTCTAGTGTCCAGGCTCTGAGCCTGTGACCTCTTCCTTCCTTTCAGATTTTAATTTGCTGGACTGGGAGACAAATGCATGTGGGAGGTTCTCTGGAGTGATAGGAACACACTGAGGGCTGTAAGAAGCATCAGAGAGGCTTCATGCTGGCTGGGGCCCTGAAGACCATCCCATCCACCACTTCCCGACCCAGGTAGGCAGACCGAGCCTTTTCCTTCTGAGCAAGCCCCTTTCCAGGCACTGCTGTCACCTCCTAAGGCTGAGGAGGGTGGTGGCAGGAGGGTGCAGGGAAGGCCCTGTCTGTTCTCTGGTCTTTCCTTCAGGGGGCCAGACCCTGAGGGGTGCAGCCTAGTTCCCCAGAGCACATGCTCCAAATCACAGCTCCAGTGACAGCTTTTGCTTTCCCAGTGAGGGGGCTAGCTCAGGAGATGAAAGTCTGATCCCACTGGCAGCTCCACAGGCTTCCTTTGCCAAAACACACTGTGAAAAGACCCCTGACCTCCACCTCATACTTTCTCTGCTCCACCTCCCGTCAGCCCTGTTTGCTTCCCTCCTCCCTAGAGAGGGTTAGACAGCCCAGTAATTTAGGGATCACTAGCAAGAAAGGTGCAGAGGTCAGAAGTCAGAGAGGGGCTGGGAGGGGAATCTCACCCCTGCTCTCTGGCAAAACCGCCCACCTCTTTCCGCCATCTGTAGACCAGGCCGTTGTGGGCCCGAGTTCACTGTGAAGGTAGGGATGAGGTCCAGGGATGGGAAGTGGCGGAATACAGAGCGATAGGAGGAGAAGCTGTAATTTTAAATTATGTCCAGAAAAATAGCTTTTGGGAGGCAAATGTTCTCCTCCAACTTTCTTATTTTGAAATTTTGCTAGGAAAGAAAATGTTACACTCCCCTGAGACCCTGTCCCATTTAGGAAGTTCTTTCTGTTATCTCATTTCAACTCCTCCCTGCTCTAGCTGCTATACAAACAAAGGCAAATTGACTTAGTGTCTCTCCTGTCTCTTTCACCGTGGCCTGTTCAGTCTAGCTCAGCTCAGCTCAGCTCCAGAGCTTAGAACTCAAGACACAAGGAATCAAACCAGTAGAAGGAGATGAGCAATGGGTTCATCTCTCTTCCTTAAGAAATCAAAGGCCGGGTACAGTGGCTCACGCCTGTAAACCCAGCACTTTGGGAGGCTGAGGCGGGCGGATCACAAGGTCAGGAGTTCGAGACCAGCCTGACCACCATGGTGAAATCCCATCTCTACTAAAAATACAAAAATTAGCCAGGCATGGTGGTGCCTGCCTATAATCCCAGCTACTTAGGAGGCTGAGGCAGGAGAATTGCTTGCACCAGGGAGGTAGAGGTTGCAGTGAGCCCAGATCACGCCACTGCACTCCAGCCTGGGTGACAGAGTGATACTTTGTCTCAGAAAAGAAAAAAAGAAAGAAAGAAAAAAGAAATCAGAACCACCGAAAAACTGCAAGAGAATTTTATGGCAGTTCCATAGCTACTGAAAGCGTCTTGCTCTGCCCATGCGAGTGGCAATGTTGGGACACTGCATTAATGGAATGGAGCTCCGGAAGGGCCTTATGAGGTCGTCTCCTCATTTTGCAGATAGGAAAACTGAGGCGTATTTGCCATCACTCTGCTTGTTTTAGCAAAACAGGGGCTCTCCTGCTTTCCCCTGCAGTTCTGAGCAAGAAAAGGGGTTTGAAGGGCAGCCTTTCAGCTGGGCAGAGCTGTGCGGGGAGTTTGCATCCAGTACTGCTGGGTTCTAGCCCATTCCTAGGTTGGGCAGCTCAGCCTCTCCTAGAGGAGAATCTGGCTGCTGAGTGACCCGGTGAATTAATGCAGCTTCTGGCTAGGGGTAGGGGACAGTAAAAGCCAAGGAGTCAAGATCAGAAAAAGGAATAGCTTCTTCCCATGTGGAATCTAGCTGGGGCTGCCAACCTCCTAGTCAAGAAAGAAAGCTTTTCCTCTCTCTTCCTCCTGTTTACCCACAGGGACTGGGGGAGGCTGTACAGAGAGGCAGGTTGAATGTATTCAGCCTGGGATAGGGAGGGAAAGTTCTTCTGGGGCTCCCCCCTCGTCTAGGGGAGAGGTCAGAAGAACAAAGGTCACAGATGGACCTGCCATGATATGGGAGGAGGCACATGTGTTGCAGTGAGCCATGGAGGGTGGGGGCACAAGAGTTTGGCAACTCAGACGGGAGAAGCCACTGATGGCTTATAAACCAGACAAGGTTCATCCTGAATCCGGAGGGAGGGCAGTGAGAGCCCCATGAAGTCACTTTCTTGAATGTCACTAACATTTCATTTCACCCTCACTCTGCCTTCCTGTCTCTTTTTTTCTCTTTCTCCCTTAACCTTCCTCAGCAGGGGATGGGGGAGTAGAGGGAGCCGGAAAGGAGGTCTGCAGGCCTCGTTGACTCTGCTGACCATCCACAGCCAGGAGCCGTTGCTGACAGAAAAGAAATGAAGGGGCAGAGATGGGAGGGAAACCAGATGTCCGCAGTTGCAGCACCATTCTGCGCAGCGTCCCCACTGGGGTCCCTGCTGTAGACGAGAAGCCAGAGCCAGGTGCCAGAGAGGGAGAGGGGGGGTCTTCGGGGGTGGGGGACAGTGCTGGGCCCCACTCCTGCTTATCCACCCCTCAGTTTCTTTTACCTGGGAAACAGATCACCAAGAGAGGCCCGTCTGATGCTTTAAGCTGGGAATTTGGTTTATTCTGGGGCAGATGAAAAAGAAATTGCACTGTAGCATCTTACAAAACTGCCCCCTTTTCAACTGGGACTGAGAGATGGAGACTTTTCCTTTAGGCTTTCATGGTACCCTAGACTTCTAAGTTATTTCTACTTCATATTCTAGAACTGTACCATCCAGTGTAATAGCCACTAGCCACAGGTAGCTATTTATCCTTATATTAATTAAAATTAAGTAAAATAAGAAATTCAGCTTTTCAGGCACACTAATATATGTCAATCTCTCAATAGCCACATGTAGCTAGTGGCTATTGTATTGAACAGCACAGATATAAAAGTTTTTTCTCATCACAGAATGTTATCTTGGACAGTGCTGTTCTAGGAAGTTTTTACTCAAGTGTAACTTTCATTCTTGATTTCCCCAGATGTTCACATGATAGCCTGCTCCTTAGGAATGAGGGCTAACTGGCCCAGAGGATAGATGTGGGGTGGGTTGAGACAGGGAGGAGGGAAGTGACGGGTAAGAATGTTTATTCTGCCAACCCGAAGGTTTTCTTTAGACTCTGAGTCTCTTTGCCAGTCCTAAGCAATTTAACTTGCCTGGGGAGGAAGGGGGACGCTGTCTGTAGCAAAAGAGGAATTCAGGTGGTAGCTACAGCCAAACAGGTTTTGCAATCATATTCTGCCTCCCTTCTCCACCCCCTGCTTAAAAAAAAAAACCAAGGAAAGTATACCAAGGCCAGCCCTAGATAAGGTGGGTGTGGTGTCATTAGCCTGACTTACTCATCACACCCCAGGGCCTCTACGGGGGTGGGTGTAGGCAGGGATGGAAGGGGCACACAGGCCGGGGATGAGGCAAGCAGTTATGCTTCAGTCAATCTTGAAAGCTGTTGACATGATGGAGATGGAATGAGAGATGTTAAAGCCAGATATTGGGCACACCCAGCAAAGCCTCCCGCCCAGCTCACCCTTGAGCCTGCGCTGCTTTACTCACATTAAGAGATCCTCTGGTGCAGAGAAATCACAAAGAGTACACACACACACACACACACACATGCCTCATGCAGTTCCAGGGAGATTTCTGGAAAGAATCTTTAGCCCAATTTCTCAGTAAGCCTCAGCTGTTCCCCCAGGCTTAAGCGGGGGGCCAGCAGATGGTCCCAGCTAAATAGGCAAGCCTCCCAGTTCCTCTAAAAGCAGGGTCTGGGCCCTTCCAAGCCCAACAGTCCAATTAAGCTTTTTGCCCACAGGTGGAAGCAAAAATGAATTTGGGGCCATTCTTCACTTCTTTTAGGCATGGAGCGCTCAGCCCTCCCATCAGCCCCCTCCCTACTCCTGGCATTGGCCCATAAGGAATCCCTGCCTCTCACACTCTGCTCTGAACATTAGGTTCCTCAGGGATCAAAGACTCCCAGAAAGATTTCCTTCTAAGGTGTCTTCTAGGCTGCAGGGATTTGACTGAACCGTTCAAAGGAAAACTCCTAGCTTGGCCTTGTTAAGGAGGCCCTCTCAGTCCAGGAGGTGGGGCCTCTCAGGATTAAGGCCACAGACCCAGGTACTTTCGATGATGTTCTTATTTCCTTTTCCCAAGGGCCAGAAAGTGCTGCAGGGAGATCCTGGTGCCCTGCTCTTCTCTAGAGGCCTCTCCTCGCTGCAGAGCTCATTGGCATGACTGGCATAAATATATCCATATATCTCTCTATAAATATACATGTCTTTAGCTATATATATCTTTTCTTCTAAAGACTTGGCAAGAATTCCCTACAATCCTTTTCCATGACACTATAGAAAATCAGCAGAGTCATCAGTTTGATGGTTCCCACAAAGACTGCTTGGGGTTGACCTCTGCAAAGCTCCCTTGAATCTTGCTTCCAGTAACCCAACCTCTTCAGCCCTCACCAGCCCCCAACCCCCTGGCAACACAAAACACAACTCGATTTCCTGAAGCTGAAGCTGCCCCTTTATTCCTTGTTGGTCTCTGCAAGCAAAAAAAAAAAAAAAAAGAAAAAAAAAAAGAAACTATCACTTTTGAGCTATTGTCTTAAGAGAATAATAAGCTTTGTGTTCCTCCAGCTGGCTGCAAAAGGGAATTAGTTGTGCAGTGGGATCCAATGGCACTTAGAGACAGGTGTGGCAAGGAAGAGGTGCTGGTGGTTTCAGAATGGGCCACATCTCTGTGGGTGAGCAGGAGGGCAGGGCAGATAGAGGTGGTGTCTATCAAGACTTAGCAACCACTGGGGCAGCAGACTAGATGTAGCCCTCCCTGCAATGACTCCTTGCATAAACAGAAGAAACACCAGTGTACACGCACAGGTGGGGAAAGCATCCCCATGACTTTCTGAGGGAGTTATCACTAGGCACAGATTCTGAGAACGCTATCTTCATCACCCTGCATCATCATTTGTTGGAAGGAGGCCCAGGAGGGTAGGAGGAAAAGGCTGGCTCCTCCATCTTTTTTAAATCCATCTTTCTTTCTCCAACATTAAAGGCTTGGGTAGGTGGAGACAACCCCTGTGACTTCTCTTTGAGGTATTCAGATCCTAGCCACATGTTGACACTATATTTAATCCTGAAACAGGTTTCCTTTTCTTGATTTTTAAAGTGGGGGTTGGGAGAGGGGGTTCATAAATAGAGAATAGAAAATGCAAAGGAATAAGAGAATCAACAGAGAAATGTACAAAATGTAATTTGGCAAAAAAACAAACAAACGGAAAAAAACACAATAAAACCAAAACCCACAACCACACCTCCCATAGCCTTTCTTGTTTTGTATTCTCTCTTTTTAAAGTTGGGTTGTTATCTTTGCAACAGAGAATGCCAGCAGGTGTTGCTGGCAGCTGTTTAATGACAGTGTCAAGAACATCTTTCAGAAAGGTAGGCTTGGAGGCAGGAGGCGGTGATGGAGAAAATGGGATAGGGGGAGAGTAGGTGGCCCCACATCTGTAGAGAAGTAGCTAAGGAATGAAGGGCTGTCCTGGGAATTGCAATGTTATTTTGTACAAAATCCTTCCTGTAGGAAGGTGGGGGAGGGACAAGAGACATTTTTCAGTTTTTTTGCAGACCTAAGAATTTTGAACCAGAATTACATGCAGCTTGCTGTGTCTCTGGACAAATATCTTAGCTCCTCACTCAGCATCTACCACTTTCTTCTTTATTGTTAGTGACTGTCATGAGGATTAAATGAAAGGACCTGGAGACCCTTAGAGAAGGGTCCCAGCAGTCTCCAGGGGTGATTAGCCCTGCAATTATTCCACATCTGGAAAAAGTAATAGCTCCCAGACTGGCAGGGGTATGTCATGGACCAGCAAGAGAAAGATGGTTTTTGTTACATAGCCCAGAGAGGCTGATCTTGGTTCTGTGTGTGTGAGAGAGACCGTAGGGAGGCTGGATTTGGAATGGAGGGAAGCAGGAGCAACAGCCTTAACAACAAATGCGCTCCAAAGAACACCACCTGGACACTCGAGCTCTGAAATCTTTTCTGCACTGTGCTTTCAGCTTAGTTCCCTAAAGCTGACTCATGAAAGCAAACCTGAAACTCTCACAAGCTAAAAAATTTTTTAGAGACAGCAAACCAGCCAGTGCTATGCGAAGACGTCTGCAAGGTACTCCGTCCTATCTGGACTGTTGTTTCCCTTACTGTTAGCACAATGACCAGGATCTTGTAAAAGTCCCTGGCAAGTATTTTCTCCACCTTCAGAGCATTACCAGGCCATGTACTTGCGGGATATAACCTGCAGGTGTTAGGTTCTTTCTGATGCTGCTAATCAGATGGGTCAGGTAGCAGAGAGAAGGCAGCACTAACCCTTACATTTGTGCAGTGGTGTGCAGTTACTGTTGCTTTCACACGTATCATCTCACTAAATTGCCCCACGATCCTGTGAAGGAGGAACTGAAATGATCAATGTCTCCATTTTAGGGATAAGAGAACTGGGGTGATTTCCCCAAGGTCAGCGGCTGTAGAGCTACGACTGAGCTCAGCCCGCCCGATTTCTGGGCTTCTCTCCCCCAGCTCCACATTGCACCACCACCAGTACCGCGCACCTGAATATTTATGAGAATGGAGCCCCCAGATCACGTCTTGAGGGGAAGTACAAAGGAGGCAAGCTTATCTCATGCCTTCAACTAGGCACCTGAGGAAAGAACCCATGTCCTATTGTCCTTTACACCTACCGTAGCCCAAAACCTACAGAGATTACATGTCACGAGGTTCTAGCAAGATAGGCTGAATGCCTGCTTTAGGTAAGATAGAAGAAAAGACACAACAAGGGTATGGAGCCCTCATGGAGGCTGTGAACTTTGAGCCACAAAACTAGGGATTTATGCCTAGGATCCACTGCTTACTGACTCAATAATCTCAGTTCAATCCATTTGCAAAATGGAGATATAGGCTGGGCGCAGTGGCTCACGCCTGTAATCCCAGCACTTTGGGAGGCCAAGGCAGGAGGATCACCTGAGGTCAGGATTTCAAGACCAGCCTGGCCAACACGTCGAAATCCCATCTCTACTAAAAATACAAAAATCAGCTGGGCATGGTGGTGGTTGCCTGTAATCCCAGCTACTTGGGAGGCTGAGGCAGGAGAATTGCTTGAACCTGGGAGGCGGAGGTTGCAGTGAGCTGAGATGGCACCACTGCACTCCAGCATGGGCATCAAGAATGAAACTCTGTCTCAAAAAAAAAAAAAAAAAAAAAAGAAAAAAAATGGAGCTATGAATCCCAACCTCTCAAGCTGCTATGAGAACTAAATGAGAGGAGAAATGTGAAAGTATACTGCATACTGCAATGTGTAAAGTTGGATCTTCTGGACCCTGCAGTTCCAGAAGTCACCAAAGATAAGATGGCAGAAGGTTGTGGAAGCTCCTCTTCTTCTGTAGAGTAATGCTTATGTACTCCAGCCCCAGATGGGCTGGATGTAGTGCGCCCAGGAAAAGGGATAAGCCACCTTAGGATGGAAAGGACCTGGTGCATGGCAGGTTCTCTATGAATGAGTTTCCCTTCTGTCTCTAACCATTCCAAAACATTCTCTACGAGAAGCGCAAAGAAAAGGGCAAAAAGACAGTCATGAGGACAATCACAAGGACAAGGCATCTTGGGGATCCCTCCCAGCCTTAAGATCCCGAATGATTTCAGGCTACATTTTTAACAGGGTGAACCAGCACCACTGCTTAACACTTCCAGCCATGTTGTGAATCTCTGCTAAGTTAGGGATGAAGTGGGAGAGTCTTATGGTGATGACTGTCACTCACATGATCATGCCTGGGGAGGTGGTGGCAGCTGTGGTCTGTGTTACCTGACTCTAAACAGAGGCAGAGCAAAGATAGTGATCTTGTGGTTGACTCAAGGGCCTGGGCTGAGCTATACACAGGGCCCCACAGGAGGCCCAGAATAGGGAGGGAAGCATGGTCCAGCAGGCCCACCAGAAGGGAACCCTGACTCCTCCTCCCCTTCTCTTTGAGCTCCTGAGAAGAGATAAAGAGAAAAAAAAAAAAAGCGAACCTGGGGCTGAGGCAGAAGGATGAGCATACTGGCTAGCATTTCCTGAGTATTCCCTCTTTGCCAAGTACTGCACTAAAAGATGAACACAACTGACCTCACTTAACTTTTGGAGCAACCCTGCAAGGTAGGTATCATCATTCTCATTTTGCAAATGAAGAAACCAAAGCTCAATAAGGCTAACTGATTTACCCAATATAATCCTCTTAGATGATAGGATTTGAACCAAGATAGTCTGATGCCAAAGTCCCTACTCTTCCCACTACACACACAGCTCCTGTCCAACAGCCCGCCAGTCAGGAGCTACAAATAAAATCCCACACCTCCTACAGCAGGCACTAAATCAGCACGAGGAGAAGCTGGAGGTTGGCAGAGAGAAGATCTTTATCAAGACATTTCAGGAGCAGGAGAAATATCTCCACCCTCTTCCCAGCCAAAAGTGTGGTTGTATGTGTAAGATGAGAAACATTTTGGGGTGGGGGAAGGAGGGTGGAATCTCAAGCTAAAATTACCACCCACACCGAAGTCACCCTGAAGGCAAACTGGGGCCTCAAGGATTTTGTTCGATTGTGTATGTGTGTGTATATGAGTATAGATGGGAGACTGGGAGAGAAGGAGGCAGAAAAGGGATTTTTTTTCATTCCCAGTGGCAGTTATGAACAACATTTTCCTCCCAAAACTCATACTTCTCCATCACTCACTTATGTCATGTTTTCTCCTTTCTGACCTTGTGCAGAGAGCTAGCATGCTTTTGTAGATGAGTAGACTTTGGGGCTAGAAGACCTGGGTTTGCTTTTCAAATCCACTACCCACTGAGTTGTTTAATAACTACATATTATGTGAATAAATGGGAAAATAATTTAATCTCCCTGAGTCTTAGTTTTCTTATCTCAAAAAATATAGTACCTATGTTGCAGGGCTGTTAGAAAGATCAAATGAAGAGTGCTTAGCACAGTGGTTGGCACATGGTTGACGCTCCAGAAATGTTGGTTGCCTTGATCAGGGTTTGTCAACCTCAGTACTATCGACATCATGGACCAGATAATTCTTCATTGTGGGGAGGAAGTCCCATCCATTGTAGGATGTTTAGCAGTATCCCTGGCCTCTACCCACTAGACGCCAATAGCTCTCTTTGCCCAAGACATAGCAATGAAAAGACATCGCCAGATACTGCCAAATGTCTGCAAAATCACCTCCAGTTGGAAACCACTAGCTTGATGTAATTAATACAGATATTAGCAACAAGTAATATGTTTGACAGCACATAGCAGGCCCATATGTAATTGTCATTGTTTTTGAATGAGTGAGTAAATAATTGTATGAATGAACACGCTAATAATGGGCGTTGCTCTGCATCTTCGAACCTTTGGTGGCAGGAGTACAGTCTACTCAGTCCTGGACCCCAGAAGGTTGATGGAATCCTCTGTAGTTGTCTTTCAGTGCAGACCTGCCATCTGCTGGGATTTGCAGGTGGGGCACTGACAGGTGAGGGAGGCTATGAGCTAAGTGAGGCTAAAGGATTTTTCCCTCTGGAAAAGGGCAGTCCCAAAAGGATTCGGCTGCAGCACTGCTGGCTTGAATTTCTGTGTATGAGATGTGACTGCCTGAATCATGTGCACTCCCCAAGAACCTTGTTCTTTGCCCATGGCCAGCAACAAACATTGGTAAGAATCCCTGAGGTCCTGCCTCACGCGGAAACACAGCACACATCTGCAAGCACCTTTGACTCACATCAAGAAGGTGCCTCAAAATTGGGGCAGAGAGATGGCTCCTGTCCTAGGATTTCTTCCCCCTCCCCACTTTTCTCATCTCCTTTTCTTCTTTTAAAACATTTATTGAATGTCTTTTATATTAGCTGTTACTATAGATAGAGAGATAATGAATGCAGCCCTTATCCTAAAATCGTGGCGTGTACTGAGGGGAGGGAGAGAGAAAAGAAAAAGGACAATTATAATAGTACATACAACAATAATATTACTGTTTCCTGAGTACACACTCTATTTTGGACACTGATCTATATGCTTTACATGTATTAACTCATTTACATGTCCCTCACAATGAGCCTGGGAGGCAGAAATTATTATTATCTGCAGTTTGCAAATGAAGAAACAGGCACAGAGAGGTGAGGTTATTGTCACTATGTCGCACAGATATTAAGGGAGAGAATCAAGAGTTGAACACAGATACTTTGGCCCCAAGGCCTGGACTCTTCTTAACCACGGTGCTCTCCTGCTCTGACAGCCACATAATTGGGGTGCTATGAAGCACATGGGGGCTTCCTAGAGGAGGTGGTGTATCAGCATGTGGAAGATGAGGAGGTGTTAGCTGGGCACGGGGCAGGGCGAGGGGTTCCTAGTCTGAGAACACTGCACACAAAGCCCCGAGGTGAGAACAAGCATGGAGACGTGTCAGGGTCAGGGATCCACGAGGCGATTCTTACCCTCCCTGAGTGGACTCCCTCCCCTTGCCTCATGGTGGGAGTAAGACCCACCCAGCTGATGGGACTCCTACCTTCTGGCCTGATTTGGTTCTCTCAATATTGATTTGGAGCTACCTCTTCAGCCTCCTCTCTCAGCCCGTGCTGCCTGATTTGGTGTCACAACAAAGACCATGACCCTGACTTTGTCTCCCAGGTGTAACCTTCGAGTCCACTCTTTCCATCTGCTCTGATCCATTCTCCTGGTCTGGGCCCACTGGCTCCTCTGGCCCACCTCTGGGCCCTGATCTGAATTCTTCCAGGGTTGTCTTGTCCTGCTGCCATGGACACCGGGTTTGGGGATGGTGTGTGTGTTTGTGTGTGCACGTGCACACATATGGCAGGTGGTGACTGTGGTGCAGGTATGCCTATTACCCAGGGTACATAACATGTGATGATCAAACAGACCTAAAATGTCATCATCTGCCATTTGAATCTTTTTTTTTAAACAACAAAAAAACCATACTCCTAACCCTACTAGAAGAAATAGATAGATGAAAGTAAGATACTTTGATTGAAGAAGGGTGGAGTTGGGAGTTGGGAGTGGCCTAGAACTCAAAGGCACACTTTTTAAAAACCATTAGACAGGCCAGGTGCAGTGGCTCATGCCTGTAATCCCAGCACTTTGGGAGGCCAAGGTGGGCAGATCACTTAAGGTCAGGAGTTCAAGACCAGCCTGGCCAACATGGAGAAACCCTGTCTCTATTAAGAATACAAAAATTAGCCAGGCATGGTGATGCATGCCTGTAGTCCCAGCTACTCAGGAGGCTGAAGCAGGAGAATCGCTTGAACCCAGGAGGTGGAGGGTGCAGTGAGCCGAGGTTGCGCCATTGCATTCCAGCCTGGGCAACAAGAGCAAAGCTCCGTCTCAAAAGAAAAAGAAAAAGAAAAAAAAAAAACCATTAGACAAAGGGTCTTAATATTTTAGGGTCATAGACAACTTTGAGAATCTAATGTAAGCAATGGGCCCGCTACACAGGAAACTAAATATACAAATGTTTGTAAAACATTTTTCTGGTAGATCACAGACCCCCTGAATCCTGGAACATAGATGAAAACGCTGTGCATCCAACTACCGCAATATCCTCTTCTTACTGATTTTGTAAGGGAGGGTCATAAGGTTTTGGCTGCTGCAGCACAGTGAATGATGAAACCCAGACAGTCCTGGCATTGCTTCATTTGCTCAAAGACAGCAGAGGCCCAGGGTTTGGAAAGCACAACCCTTTTTGGGCTCATATTTCCATGACAAGGGCATTGGTGTTAACATTACTCCCTCATAGCCCTAGGGCCCCTTGGTGCCAGAGATGATTTGTGCCTCAGTTTCCATACTCGTGTAATGCTACTTAGCTCACACATCTAGGCAATGATTAGTGTGGACAAAGGATGGACATCCAGGTTCTAATCTCAGTGTCATTACTGAGTGATAATGACAAATCACTTGACCACTCTGGCCAGTTTCTTCACCCATAATATCGCAGCCCATGGGGCTGTTAGGATTACAAAATGAGATAAAAATGGGCAATATATATATATTTATGAAAGCTCTTTATATAACTGAAACCAATGAATAAGTTTAAGAATGTTATTATTATCTTAGCATTTAAGAGACTGACAAGGAGATTCATACCAAGAGAGTTGCTCTCAGGCCTTGGAACCAGGGAGGATAATAAAGATCTCTTTCACTTAGAAAAGGCAAATTCATGCCCAAAATATAAAAAATTTGTCTGGGCTGGTCACAGTCGCTCACACCTGTAATCCCAGCACTTTAGGAGGCCAAGGCAGGAGGACTGCTTAAGCACAAGAGATTGAGGCTGTAGTGAGCTATGATTGCACAACTGTACTGCAGCTGGGGTGACAGAGTGGGACCTGTCTCTAAAAAAACTTTTTAAATGTAAAATAAATAACTAAAAATTTTATTAAAAAATTTTTTTTTATTTTTAAATAAAAAACACTTGTCCAGGATCATTCACCTATGAGTACTGGCGGTGGGAACTTAAGGGGGTTCATAGCTTAGGGCGCATAGCTCTGTATAATCCAGCAATGGTTTGTAATCCTGGAGTCGTTTACTCCATCTTTTTAGGCCTATCCCTCGGCCAAGGAAAGAGACTGTGAGAACAGCCTCTTGCCACAGTTCCCCTGGTACTCTGTGCTCAGGTTGGGAGCCCCTGTCTGCTACTAGATGCAAATCAATTTCCAAGTTCACAGTGATGGGAAAACTAGAAGGCTCTTCATAGGTTCTGCCTGCTGTTAATGAGCTGATCTGGGGGAAAGGGCCGAGTGAAAATGAACAATCACTACCTAGAGTCACTGGAGTGCTCCATGCAGCCCGCCCGATGTATGTGTTTTATGCAGTGCTTAGGCTGCCGGTGCCTGAGGCCTGAAGGCAGGTTTATGAGATTAAAGCCCAGTGCCCAATAAATAATTTAGCAGCTTACTGCAAAAAAAAAAAAAAAAAGAAAAAGAAAAAAAACATACATGCAGTATAATAGCTACTATCTCCAGCAGTCTGATGTGTACATACATTTTAAATGCACGCCACTTTCATCTACATGTCTCCATTTGATGTGGAGTCCAAAACCAAATAAGGAAAAGAAAAAGAACACCATTACCTCCATCCTATCTATACATCCTGCCACCAAGATGGGGCAGATGAGAAACAAAACCCCGCCATGCACTAACTATTCAGGGCTTTGCTGCTGTCCTTCTCCACCTCCCAGCCCCTCCATCTCCTTCTTTGCTTTCGAATGCTGTTTCGTGTGTGTAGGAAGAATCAGAAATCTCCACTGTTCTAGTATTCATTCAGAATTTGGTTTTCTTTTCCCAAGGGCACCTTTTCTGGAGCAAAGCTGGCTCAAGGTGCTGTTTCCTGCAGTGTCCTATGTGACTTGCTTGTGGGTACAGCTCAAAAGGTGGTATAAATACATATCACCACCATGGCCACCAGAGTCCACGCTGAAGTTTTAATAAGCCAGAAGTAGTGGTGATGGATTGGTAAGACTCGAGCTTGACAATAAGGGAGCAGAAGAGCATTAGAGAATGGAGCAGGAAGAGGTAGGGGTGGGTGTCACAAGAAGAGTGAGTGGGAGAAGGCAGAGAAACTTCCAAGAAGTTGCTCCAAGATCTAGAAGCATCTGTGGGAGATGAGTGGCATGTAGTAATCTAGGTAGCAGCATGAGCTAGCAGGAGAAAATGATGCCAAAGCTAACCTTCTCCTTCTGATTGGAAAGTTGACAGGTTCTGATCACAGTTAAGGGATGCATGGCTTCACTAGGGAAGACAGGCATGAGGGAGAGTGGTAAGATTTCCCTCTAGCTTTTGTGGAGATCCGGGAGGGTGGCAACCACTTTGGCCCCAATCTCTTGACTCTCCTGTGAGTAGGGTAGACCCACAGACCCACCAGGCACTGTGCTTGTACAAGACTCCACCAAGCTTATCCCACCCCCTACTTTTTGCACCTCCATGGCCTTGGCTGCATTTACTGCCGGTGGCTGTGGTTTATCTCCCGTTGTTTATGGCCTGGGACAGGCTGCCTACAAATAGCTCCCCAAAGAGTGGGGAGATTCAGGCTTCTGCCATTCTGTGAAGCTTTTTCCAGAAATGAAAAGGACAGTCATAAAATGTTTTTTGCGGGGGGGTTAGGGGTGGGCAACTTGCATCATAAAAAGCGTAATGGACTAATGCTAATACACAGACTGGCTGCAGCCCAGGGGTGTCTGCTGAGCTCAGACATAAATACTGGGGAGGCATCAAGGAGACAGATTTTTTATTTCTTTGATTTGATGGTGGGGGTAGGTTGGGCATATTTTTTCCTTCATTTCTCTGTCTATGACCATTCCTCTGGGGATACCACCAATCCGTCTGAGACTTAAATTACCCAACATTTTACAGCTTCAAGAGGGGCAGCCATTAGACTATGGGAAAGACTGAAGGTACAAGGGAGGTGGTGGGTACATTATATGGCCTCATGGGGGAGTCTAATTTTGGGGTTTGGTTGTGCCATACAAGACCTTGCTAGTGACAAGATAACTGAAGGGGGCGAGTATAGTTATGTTGGGCATATGACTGAATGCACCTACGAGTAACCATGAACTTGCCCAACATCAGGCACATTTCCAATATTGAAGAAACTGATTAATGTTTTCTATTTAGTAGGAGCCAAAACAGCACCAACACCAACAATCACCCAACAGGAATCCCATCCCTTTCCAGCTTCAGGAATGAAAAGTAAAATACCTGTTTGGTAATTAATAAAAAGTCCATGTACTTGAGGACTCAACCAAACACACTGTTTCCTAGGGTTTTATGTTAAAAAACAAAAAACAAAAAAAAACCCATGTTCTCTGCTAATATTGACCATTAGCCAATTACTTTCTAGCCACATACTTGCCTTTAAGCATGCACTTACACAGAGTGGGTAAATGTACAGTGTATTTGTGGGGCAGACGACAGAAGTGAATGCAAATCCTGTGTTCAAGTAGTCTTGGTTTTGGGTGGTGCTGAGATGCTCTTGCTCCTTTCTCCCTATCATGGAGGTGCTGAACACCTGTGAGTTTGTGGTAGGGTCCTGAGAATTGAATTGGAGAATGGACTCAGTCCACCTAAGACCCTGGGTTAACTGAGAAGAAAGAGAAACAGTAGAAACTATGGCAATGGGGGCAAGAAGCTCCTGTTCACCCTTGCAGTGGGTGGGGAGAAAAAGACTGAAGGCATGTGGAATTCAGATTCCATTGCACCATTTGCTTTGGAGAAATTAATTTTATGTGTGTTGTCCCTGAGAATGGGTGGAAAATAAAGTGGTATTCAGAAGAATGGGTGGCAAGGGCCGGGGTAGATGTTGGAAAAGAAAGCTATCTCTTTTGTCCTCTGTATCTGGGTATATGTGAGGTGAAAGAAAAAGGGGAAGGCAGGGAATCTTATTAGGTGTACTAGACCTGTGCTAAGAGATTTAGATGCTTATTGAACCTTATTATAATCCTTCTGAAGAAGGTATTATTATGACCTTTTTAAAGACAAGAACTCTCAACTCTGAATTGCTGAGAAGTTAAATAACTTGGCCAAGGTCACGTACTTAGTAAATAGTAGAGTTAGGACTTGAACTCAAACCATTGTCTTATCTCAATGATATAAAACAATGAAAGAAAAAAATCAATAAGTGATGGTTTAGAAGAAAAATTATTTTCAGTCTGAAGATCAAAAGAGCAGGGACTAGTGCATCCCTTGTGCCAACTGGTACAAGTTATTATTCTAATTGATAAAGGGAGGTCACCACATGTGCCATTGATGGAAAAGGGTTAGATAACCCTTGTGCATGATGACACGTGATTACTCAGGCTGAGGGTGAATGGGGCACTGACAGTCACCAAAGCTGAACTGGGGGCTAATTGCCGGAAGAGACTGGGTTTCCCCGTGACTAAATATGCTGCAAATTTACCTGGAAAAGAATCTCAACATGAAAGAGAGCTAACCCTTGTGTGTGAAATTAACGGGTTGTCTGTGGCCCAGGGAGCTCTCTGGATGGGGACCCTTGGAATCAGTTGTCAGTAGGGGTCTTGCCCAATCATCCACCTAGAAATGAGGCCCAACTGGGCCCATCAGTAGGAGTTTGGCTCAGCCTCTTTCAAATAAGCTTAGGGTATGAGGAAAATTCCTCTTCCCTTAGTTGGCTAGTGTCTTAGCCTAAACTGACTCCCATTAGGTTAGACATAAAGCAGAACTTCCTGGCTACGAGCTGTCTGAAGCTTGACCATGAGCGACCAACATTGGCTCTGGCATATCCTTTCCTAAAGACTTTAAAGAGCAGCAGAGACACCTAATTGCTGCCCACAGCACTGGGTAGGAGAGAACCCTTCCTCCAGCCTCACCTTTACTTGCTGGTATTTCAGTAAAAGGCCCAATACAAATATAGAATGTATAATTTTCACATCATTCTTGGCAAATCCCAGGTGCGCCCCATTAGCAGAGTTCCAAGGATGCCATTTTCTATCAAGAAAAAGACACGCCACATCGGAGTGCTTAGCTCAGGGCCCTATTAATAGCAATCCTAATTATATGGCTGCAAATTTAATTCATAGCAATGATTAGTGTCAGAATCAAAGGCATCAGGCATCAATATTGATGGAATTGCATAAGCCCCATAAACAGAGAACAAGCATTTGGGCCCATCCCCCCAGCAGTGGTCTGCTGTTAACTATTGCATTAATGTCTCTTCCAATTTTGCCAAATCAAAATGACTCCATTTCTCAGTGTTCTCCTCCTCCCCACTGAAACCTTTGCCTGGCCAGCTCTGAATGGGTATGACTGGCACACAAAAGATCCCAGACAATGTCTTTGAAGAAGAGCCCGGGGGCTCTGAGGGATGCATGGGTGATGGGGCCTGGCCCCACGCTTTACCCAGCAGCTTTTGGCCTTGTCAGCAACACTCCTTTGTCTCTCCTTCAGAAAGCTCACAGCAAACAATGATGCCTGGAGAAAGGGGAGTCAGCTGGGGACTGTGTGTGGCACAAAAGGCCGCCACCCCGCGCATTGTGACCCAGGCCGAGAGGGATGGGAAGGTGGAGGAGGAGGCCTGAGGAGAGGGACACAAGGAAGACAGCGTGTGCCGAGGTGACAGCTGCCATGTCCAGAGTTTCCAGGGCACCTTCACTCAAAAGAGTGCAAAGAGGTAGCCCTTCCCCTCTTCTCACGTGCATCTTCTTGCAGCTCTCCGTCAGGCAAGTGGTAGTCTACACATGGACAAATGGAAGCGTAGAGAAGTTCAATTGAATGCTAAAAAGCTAGTGGTTAAAAGCACAGGTCTGGAGTCAGAGAGCTCTGGATTCAAATCCCAGCTCTCCAATTAGTAGCAGTGTGACTCTGCCAAGTTACTTAGTTTTGTTGAGCCTCAGCTTGTTATATGTAAAATGGAAACAAGACTAATGATTTTTACAATTTGCAAGGGTTGATGAGGCTTAACTGAAACAAAACAAAACACTTAGCTCAGGGCTTAGCATATAGTAAGTGCTTAATTTATAGTGGATCTTTTACGCCTATCCCCATTCAAAAATGTGGCATTCCTAGAGAGAAGACTAACGTGTAAGACTTGAGGGTCCCAATTCAGTGTTCTTCTGATTTGTCAGAACTTCTTAGCCCTGAGGCCAGAAGTGAAGTAGGCCTCCCTGCTGGGCAGGTTCTGGTAAGATCCCTGAGACGTGTGGACTGAGGGCTCAGGGATCCTGGTCACCCTAGATCAAGGTTGTATGGTCAGGCCTGGTACAAGAAGCTCAGCTGGATTCTTGCTCCAGGGAAAAAAATCCCTAGATCAATTTTAAGTTCTGCATAGGAAATGCCTGCATGCTAGAGAGGCCGAGGTCAGTCTGATGTTTTGTGCAGAAAGAATGTTCTTTAGGCCGGGCGCAGTGGCTCACGCCTGTAATCCCAGCACTTTGGGGGGCCAAGGTGGGTGGATCACAAGGTCAGGAGATCGAGACCATCCTGGCCAACATGTTGAAACCCCGTCTCTACTAAAAATACAAAAATTAACTGGGCATGGTGACATGAGCCTGTAATCCCAGCTACTTGGGAAGCTGAGGCAGGAGAATCGCTTGAACTAGGGAGTTGGAGGATGCAGTGAGCTGAGATCACGCCACTGCACTCCAGCCTGGTGACAAAGTGAGACTCTGTCTCAAAAAAAAAGGAAAAAAAAAGTCCTTTAAAATGATATAGGGAAGGGCCCCAAAATTGGAATTCAAAAACCTGGGTTCCAGTCTTGCCTCCGTGGGTAAGAACCTGGGTGAGTTTCAGCAGATCACTCCACCTTTCTAGGCCTCAGCTAACTCATTCATAAAATAGAACAATACGCATCTTACTTGTCTAAAGTCAGTAGACCAGATCAGTTTTCTGAGGTCCCCTCCAGCTACTAAATCTATGATACACATTTAAGGGAACACTCTTGATCTTGCTTGATAGTGTCAATCTTATCCCCTGGGGGCCTTAACCCCAATTCCCCAGCCTCTTCCCCTCAATTGTCAAGCGTGGGAATTCCAGATTTGTTATTAAAGCCTGTTGATGCCATTTCTCCTTCCAGATTAGCTGGGGGACACTCAGCCTTTGCCATAGAAACCAGAACACAGGGTAGGATGGGGATGGCTGATTGGGACAACCCAACGGCACCAGCTCCTGAACTTCTTTCCCACCTTGGAGCCTAGAAACCTTTCTGGAGGCTGAGGCCAGGAGAAGAATAGAACCACAGGAAGAGACTCAGAAGGCCAGAGCTCCAGATTCATTTTCACCACATTCATCTCCATGTATTTCCTGCCTCCCTGGACAGAGAGGCACATGCTAGCAAGAAGGAAAGAGACATTAAAGTAGCCATAAGCTCTTAGCTTGATCATCTTGGGCTACACAAGTGACTTAGGTATATGCTGGGCCCATCTCCACCCTGAAGTATTTGTCGTTCTGGTTCCAATTTCCACATCTTCCCTTGATTTACAACTTGACCCCAAGTAAGTCCATAATCTCTGAATTTCAGAATCACCATCTGCAACAGAGCAGTGAAATATCCCAATCCTTCTTTTTTTTTTTTTTTTTTCTTTTTTTGGAGACAGAGTACAATCTTGGTACAATCTTGGCTCCCTGCAACCTCCGCCTCCCGGCTTCAAGCGATTCTCCTGCCTCCTGCCTCCTGCCTCAGCCTCCTTAGTAGCTGGGATTGCAGGCATCCGCCACCAGGCCCAGCTAATTTTTTTTTTTGTATTTTTAGTAGAGACGGGGTTTTGCCATGTTGGCCAGGCTGGTCTTGAACTCTTGACCTCAGGCAATCTGCCTGCCTCGGCCTCCCAAAGTGCTGGGATTACAGGCGTGAACAACCGCGCCTGGCCTCCAATCCTTCTTGATCATCTGAAAATTATATGGGACTAATGAACTAATAGAATCAAAGAGAATTTGGGACTGTGGCAGAAAAACATGGTAATAGTACAGGAGTGGTAGTAGTAATACTAGTAGGAGGAGTCACTCTAGCAGCAACAGAGGTGGTAGGCAGCAATGACTGCCATTTATTAAGCATCTCCTATGTCAAGATCTGTGTTAGACATTATATATCCTCCATGTCTGATACGCATAGCAATCTTGCCAGGCAGGCATGGGTGGTCCAGATGAGTAAACTGAGGTCCCCTCAGATCACATAATTCATCGAAGGCAGAGTTGTGCAGCACAGGATATTGTGGTTGGTGTGGAGACATGCAAAGGGGGAGAATGAGCCTGTTTTAGTTAATTCTGCGAAGCTACAACAGGGCAACTGACACTTCCTTCAGCCCCACCCTGGGGAGGGGGTCAGTACATATTGTTTGGTGATATGAGACTGGGAAACCTCTCACTGGTGACTAATGCAACTGGATGCCAAAGTCCAGCAGGATTAGATTAGTTCGGCTCAGCTGGTCCCGTCTTCTAAGTATTTTTTTCCCATGACTCAGGGCTGGGAGTAGGGGACAGGATTCTCTTCCTCCAGCTGACCTTGCAAACATGTCACTGAAAAGGAGCCTGATCTGACAGCTTCACTACCCCAGGGAGCCAGGGAAGAAGTGGGGTTTTGGGGAAGCCTCAAAGATATCAGTAATAATAGAAAGCACTTGCATGCCAAGCACCATATTAAGCACTTTTTACACATGATTTTATTTAATCCTTACAACAAATATGCAAAGTGCTTATTACTACCCCACTCCACAGGAAAAAAAAATCGAAGTTCACAAGTTAAGTCACAATTGTAGTAATATTTAAATGCACATATGCCCATGTGCCCAAGCTCTGCACTCCATCCCTTCCATGAATTATTTCTTTATGATCTATTTTTTCCTTAGCACTTATCACCCACTAAACATAATATATATAGTGATTACTTACTTTGTTTGTCTGACTTCCCACATTCAGATAATTTCCATCAGGGCAAGAATTTTTTTTTTTTTTTTTCTTTTTGAGATGGAGTCTCTCTGTGTCCCCCAGCCTGGAATGCAGTGGTGCAATCTCGGCTCACTGCAACCTCTGCCTCCTAGGTTCAAGCAATTCCCCCACCTTGGCCTCCTGAGTAGCTGGGATTACAGGCACAATGCCACCATGCCCGGCTAATTTTTGTATTTTTAGTAGAGATGGGGTTTCATCATGTTGGCCAGGCTGGTCTCGAACTCCTGACCTCAGGTGATCAGCCCGCCTCGGCCTCCTAAAGTGCTGGGATTACAGGTGTGAGCCACCATACCTGGCCAGGGCAGCCATTTTTGACAGTTTTATTTTCTACTGCTTTATACCAAGCTCCTGGCACACAGTACATATTCAATAAATATCAGTTCAATAATGAATTATGTCATTTAATCCTTATTGTAATCTTATGATGCCGGTACCAGAACTGTCCTCATTTTACATTGAGGAAATTAAAGCTCAGAGGTCACACAGCTAGTAGGATGGAGTCAGGACTGGATCTCTCCAAAGCCCCTATACTCTTTGTTATGCAAATTGGTCCCTACTCGAAGGCAGGAGAGTGGACCAGGTGGTCTTTGTAAGTCCCTTCCGACTCAGAGATCCAGGTCCATGTACAAAATCCACAGACAGGCAAGGCTTAATGGCGTAAAAGGGTCTGTATTTTCCTAAAGATAAGACCTCTGTAAACACCAGCACCTTGGCCTCTTGAAAATTTTGCATAGCCTATTTAGGTCGCCTGGATTCTGTGAGCTTGAATCATTACGCCCATCCCACCCATCCACAAAACACAGTTCTCTGTGTTTCACCTGCTCTGCAATAAAGCCCCGAGCTGCAGGAGCTCAACGTTAAGACTGCAAAACAGCCAGCTGAATACACAGCCTGAGGCCTCATACAAGAATTGTCCAAGATTGAAGTATATTAGAAACTACACAAAAAGTACAAAAAATAAATGAGTCTTTAGTTTCTCCCCTTTCAGAATGACTCTGGGAGATCAGGACCTCCTTCCCTGGGGTCTGCTGGGGATCTGGACAGAGCCGACATCCCCTGTCTACACCTGCCATGGTCAAGCAAGGAGATGTGCTGGCCAGAGTGTGTGTGTCAAGACGGGTGGGAGTGGGACATTCTGTAAATATGCCCCTTTCTTGTGCCAACCAAATGCAGCCTTTCCCAGCTTTCAGAAGACCAGTTCTGGGGACCCAAGAGGCCTATAGAACAACAAAACAAACAGCGAGCTTGGCGGCGGGAGCCCGGGCAGGGAGCCAAACTCATTACTAGGGATGTGGTGGTGAGCTCCCTGAACCACCACCCCACCCCTTCCATGCAGGCTCTGGGGAAGGGGAGAGGGTCTCTACTCCCCACCACCCCAGTGTCCAGCATTGCTGAGACGCCTGGGCGAGTTAGAGTATCAGATGGGCGGTCTCAGGTCCCAGGAGAGCCACTAAGTCTCTTAGATGTGGACCTGCAGCTCCGGCTGTTTACTCAATCAAGGGTTCATGCTGAGAGACAAGTGAATCATTTCCACTCAGAGGAATGAGTGGCTATTGTTTGGTGGGGCTGGCACAGAGAGAAAGGCATGTTTCTCAGCTTTTCATCCAACTTGGCCTTCCGTCCGCCAAGGCAACTCCACCCCACGAGAGGAGCCAAGTAACAGGTTAGTGTGTTTGGGGAGAAAGTCTAAATGCCAATGTCAATATTGGCATTGGAGGGTGGAGGTGAGCATATAACCTTGGGCAAGACATTTAGTATAGCTACGGCTCAGTTTCCTACATCTGTAAAATGGGGTAAAGATGCAGGGGTGATCAGCACCCTCAGTTGAAGAATTTGAGGAAGATGAAAAGAACCACAGAAACGTATCTTGTAAACAGTCAGTGTTATCAAATAACTGAGTAATAACCCCAGGGCTGAGGAGAGTTAATACTTTGGTGCTCCTGATGGATTCTTTCCAATGCCTAAGCTGCTACTGCAAGAAGCTCACAGTTTTCCTGGCTTTGCTTAGTAAATCGTTTGTGCGATTACAAAGAGAAGAATAGAATTGGGACGTCAGGGCTTCCTGTGGGCTGGGGACTGGAGACCTTGGGTTGGTATGTCCCTTAGGGAAAGGCAGAAAGAATTTTCCTCTAAGAATTTCACAGGCATTTCAGCAGCCACCATTAGCTAATGGGAAAGAAGGTAGTGCCAGAATAGGCCGGGGCCCTCCCCAGAGCTTGGAAAGTCTCTGAGGATTTGCAAAAACATCCCAAGAGTCATACAGAGACTGGTGGGGGAAGCAGTGGTTCCCTGGGCATTCTTGCCTGCTTCCCCTGTTATGAACAAGCCTGCATCTGATCCAGGTGAAGCAGATGGCTGTCTGTACTATTCTGGGGCCCTCCAGGCAACAGTGTAAATGCTGTCCCCTTCCTCCAGCCAACATTTCTGACATTACCATCCCACCCTCTTCCAGATGTTGTTAACCAGAAAACAAACTCCTTTCCTGTTACCCACCAGAAGTTGTCCTGTTTCCTTGACTCCTCATGCCACTGCCACGCCAACCCTCCTCCTCCCCTCACTGACCTACCCAACACATCATACCTTCCTTCCTTCGCAACCAACCACATCAACAGGAGTCACCGTTGGTGTCTGATTCTATTTCAATTCGTACAAATAGATGTCTGGCATAGAATAGGCACCCGATACATTTGAGATCACTTTCATGAGCACCTAATGTGTATCTGGCAGTGGGGATGGCATGATGAATGTGAAAAGGAAGGTCCCTGCCCTCAAAGATCTGTGAATCTCAAGGGAGGTAGACACCTTAACAGCTGCTCCCTTGCCAGATGCTGTAGGGTCTAGGAGGGTGCCATGCATAGTGGTTGAAGGGACAGGGTAAAGGACATGTCACAATGCTTGAGCAGCAGAAGAGGTTTCTGGTGGGGATGGAAAAGAGAGCCAGCAGCATCTGCTGCTGTTTAAGGTCCCTGGGACTAAGAGGCTAGAGAGCCTCGGCAAAACACTACCCCCAAGCTTCTGTGAGGAGCCCTGCAGGGATGTGAAACCTGGGTTGAGGCGGCAGTTTAGCAGCTGCAAATGGAAGGAAGAAACCAAAGGAACTTCACCCTAACCCAAGATAGTCCTTCCTTCCATTGTCCTGGCATCTTTCACTTGCTCAGCTTGACTTCTTCCCTCTTTTGCACCATGGCATGAGCTTGATTTGCCTCCTGTCTCCGCCCTGAAACCTGGAAAATCATGTAAAATGAGTTTCCAGTTCCTGTTGCCACTCTTCCTCCATCTCCATCTGCTTTGGTGTTTGCACTTAATCTCTATCATCTGGACTCCCACTGCCTATTCTTAACCAGGAGGGATGCTGTCATGAGGAACTAGACCCAGACCCCAGGATAACCTGCTTTTCCCTCCCCTACATCTGGCCCTAGGCCCGCCTGTCCTCATCATCCTGGCTATGCCTTGCCCTGTCTGTGCCAAGCCCCTCCTACCTGACCCTGAGGGGCTTTCTGCTACACTAAGGGCAGGCTCAAAACCAGCCTCATTCCAAAGCCCACACCCAGGGGACCTTGGTCTTCCCTTTTCTGCTCCGCTTCTCTGCCTCAGCCTGTCCTCCTTCATCGCACGCTTTGCTGACAGAGCCAGAGAAACAGTGGCACCATCACTGAGAAGATCTGAGATTTGATGCAGGAATCCCCTTGACAGCACCCATGGTTGGTGACCATCCAGTCTCTGCTTGCATATTTCCACTGACTAGGACCTCATTCCTTCCTGAGTCAGCTCTCTCCATCACGGGACAGTCTGGCTGTAAAAAACGTCTTCCTTATATGAAGGGGAAAGCTGCATTGCTGTAACGCCTACCCAGTGGCCCTATTCTGCCCTCTGGGGCCACACTGAATAAGCCTAATTCATCTTCCATAGCTTAATGGATAAGCCTGCAGATTGTAAAACCAGGTAATCACAGTTCAAGTCCTAGCTCTGCCATTTTATTTGCTGTGTGACTTTATTATTATTTTTTAACCCTTCTTGACCTCCATTTCCTCATCTTTAAAATGGAGGTGATAATAGCACCTACCTCATAGAGTTATATAAAGAGTAAATGAGTTAACAGATATAAAGCTCTTCAATAGCATGTGACACATAATAAGTGCTCAGTAAATTATGTTATGTAAAGACAGCTGTTCAATGTCCTGCTTTATTCACTCTTTTTCCCTTCACATAGCATGATTCCCACATCCATCTAGCTCTTGTTTATCTGGCACTTGAGTTTGCTTAACACCCTCTTGCGATGTTATCTCCAAGGTAAAGTGGAGTCACTGTGTCTCGTGACATAGAAGCTGTTCTTCTATTATCATGATGAAGACTAACTTTGTTGAAGCAATATATCACAGAGTTGGCTCATGTCAACCTCACGGTTCACTAAAATCCCAAGATCCTTTTCGCTTGATCTCCTTAGGGCTTAAAGCCTCACAGGGCTCTCCCTCCCCTCTTACCCGTCCAAGTCTTCTGAGCTTCTCTGAATGTTGGACCTTCATTGCATATGCTTTGTACCTTCTCAGTGTGGCACCCAAGGTCTAGAATGCCCTTCTCTCCCCCAAATCATCAGTTCATCAGTTCTTCTGTCTCATCTAGTCTATAAGCAGACCCTGGTAATCTTCCTTTTCAGTAAAGCTTTGCAGATTGATCACACTATAGTTGCTGTTTTGTTTGAATTGTTCCACTCTTATGGTGAATCTTTGCATGTCTTCTTATCACCTGCAATGCACTGACCCTTAGCTTATGCAGCATTGCACATATAGGTTTTTTTGTTTTTGTTTTTTTTTTGAGACAGACTCTTGCCCTGTCGCCCAGGCTAGTGGCGCGATCTGGGCTCACTGCAACCTCCACCTCCCAGGTTCAAGCAATTCTCCTGCCTCAGCCTCCTGAGTAGCTGGGATTACAGGTGCACGCCACCATGCCCTGCTGATTTTTGTATTTTTAGTAGAGACAGGGTTTCAACCATGTTGGTCAGGCTGGTCTCAAACTCTTGTTTTTGTTTTGCTTTGTTTTGTTTTGCTTTTGAGATGGAGTCTCACTCTGTTGCCCAGGCTGGAGTGCAGTAGCATGATCTTGGCTCACTGCAACCTCCACCTCCTGGGTTCAAGCGATTCTCCCACCTCAGCCTCCCAAGTGGCTGGGACTACAGGCATGTGCCACCACACCTAGCTAATTTTTGTATTTTTAGTAGAGACGGGGTTTCACCATGTTGGCTGGGCTGGCCTTGAACTCCTGACCTCAGGTGATCCACCTGCCTCGGCCTCCCAAAGTGCTGGGATTATAGGCATGAGCCACCGCGCCCAGCCTCACATACAGGTTTTGGGGACTTAACCTTATTCTGTCTGTTCCTTCCACATGTTTGCAGCTCAGAAGGCAGTGGTCTTGTCTAGGGTGCTCTCTATGCATCTTGCAGAAAGCAGTGTATAAGCAGCTATGTGGACACAGCACATAAGAGCGCCCTGTGGTCCTATCACTTCTAGCAAGTCTCTGCTTCCTCTAAACTTACATACACAGGGACATCCTGTTCCTACAGACCACAGTAGATGAGGGCTGGACAGCCTGACAGACGCCGGGAGAAGTGAGTAGTTCTGACGCACCCGGCTTCCCTTCCCTTTCCAAACTCTTAGCTATTTTTTTTCTTTATTTTCCTTCCTGTGTTGAAAGAGCTATGGGGCCTGGACCATAGTAGGGTTTCCTGGGGACATTCCATAAATTCTTCATGGGTTATTTCTCTGGAGAGGGGTGGGAGCAAGTAAGCTGGTAGACGGGAGGCCAGCAGGGGCCTGGGTATGAATGTCAAGTACCTCAAAGCAGCGTGGGTGGGAAGGAAGGGTGAGCTGCACAGAGGAGGAAGGAGGGGTGTCATGAGCTCATAGAAACCGCCAAAGAAAGGCCAAGCAAAGAGTGAGAAGCAGCAGCCAAATCACAGGTCAGAACAAGCTGTGGGTAACCACGCCCCCAGCTTTGCCCTTGAACCTGCTGACTGGTCTCCACAGTAACTTGTCCGTCAGGGTTTCAATAAGGCCAGGAGAACTTGGCCAACTCAGGTGTGTGACTTGGATAGATGCCAAGCAGCCCCTAGTGTGTGCTGTGCACGATGCATGGAGATATGGGGAAAGTCAACTCAAGGTCCCTTTGTATCTTGTTGGGTCCCTTTTCCTTTATTCACTTCTCATCCATCCATTCAGCAAACACTGATTCCTTAATTCACATCTAGATCTGAAGAGAGTGAAAGCACTGGCCCCTAGCTGACCTCTGTAGCAAGCCTGGACCTGAAGATCATTCTCAGTCTCCCTCCCTGGGCTCTAGAGCTACTTCTTTAAGTAAAAATGGTGCCAAATTGGGTGTCAAGGCAAGAAGCAACTTGTCCTAGATCTCTATGCTTGGGCAAGTCAATTTTCTTCTCTGGACCTCAGTTTCCCTGTCAAATAATGAGAGTATTGGGCCAGGCAATCTCTAAGGTTCCTTAAAGAATGGTTCTATTTTTCAAAGCAGTTTTGAAGCCTATCCCATGAGTGAACACTTGGTGACAGGATTAAAGGGGAAGAAGGGAACAGTCCAAAAAGCATGACCCCTGCCTTTCACAGAACTTTCAAGAGAATCAAGGAGACAGAATGACACACATGACCTGGAGCAGTGACTGAAGGTAGGGGAAAGGTGCTCACACTAGCCTGTGTGGTTTCTGCTGGCCCTTAGAGAGCCTGTGTGCCATTTAGGAAAAGGTGGTCCCTATGGGTAGATGACTTAGTAAGAGAAGTCCCATGAGCAGATGTTTATACCACAGGGTACATGATGTGACAGGGAGAGCTCAGGCTGGATTTCAACTCCCACTAGGCCCGTTAACACAGTCCTCCTAGGCCAGGCACAATTTGCTCAACTGGATGTGGTGACCCTGGCTGAGCAGGGAAGTAGCTGGCCTCAGGGTTCCAAGCTGAATTGCTTCTTGGTAGAAGCCACTTTTAAATCTTAGCAGAATTTCACACAGCAACTCCTTCCCTTCCCATTTTGGAAAAGCAAATGCAAGGACCACATTCTTTCTCTCTTCCATGTGCCGAAAAGCCAATCTAGGGTCCCTAGTCCCAGGCAGAGTGGAGGGCACAGAAGAGGAACATGTAGGAACCTCTACAGCAAGTGAGGAAATGGTTAAATATCTTTGGTATCATGAGAACCAGAAGAAGCCTGGAGGGTTTAGCACTGCTAGGTGAACCCAGACCAGTTCTTCTCACCTCCCCTGGCAGTAATTCAGAACAAGCAGAACATAGAAATTCTTCCTTGGGCTCACTCCAGGTTACCCTCCTTCCACATTTCCAAACAACATCCCTCCCAAGGCTCTAAATGGATTAGGAGGAAAGAGCTCCAGGGTGATGTCAACATCAAAGGGTGAGATGCAGTGAGGTCTTGCATGTTCCTTGATCCACAGGTGCTGGGACCAGGGAAAGGTGGCAGGAGGGTAAGCTTGGGAAAAGGGATTAGCTGAGACCGGAAAGAATGTGGCTGCTCTAATCCCACATAATGAACCAGATTGTGCGCCCTCTCTGCACCCTAGGCACTAGACAAGCCGGTACAAGCTGTTGGCTTCAGCCTGCTGCACAAGAGGCCTCCCATGCTGCCATCCCCAGACAGCCTGTGCCCTCCAGCTGGCAGAAGTACCCTGGGAGGCGCAAGGTAAAACGTCTACTTCCACCTGGCAGCTTACATCTGGGTGGGGAGCTGGGAAGGGAAGAGTCTGTGATTGCAGGAAGAGGAAAGACTGGAGAATGGTGTCTTCTTCAGGCATCATATACCATCAGAGAGCAGCACCCACCGTTTGCCCCAGGTCTTAGAACTGGGACCAGTAATCTGCTTCAACCAACTTCTCTGAATTCAACAAAGACCAGTATAATCAACTTTACAGGTTCCAGGGAGGGATTTGTGATTTTGGAGATTTGTAATGTACATAATCAAAAACTTAGTTTTGCTTGATTTGGGAATGAAGAGCAATTTTTTTTTTTTTTTTTTTTTTTGCTTTTGCAGATGTACCTTCTTAAAGTTTTTTCTTAAAGTTTGGGAAATACTGAAATATGCTTGCATTCCTTACATACCCAATGACTGATGACTGGAGGAAGTAGCTAGAAGCTAAGTCACAAAATTAACCCCTTCTTACCTCCCCATTTCACCTTTGTTCCCCAAGAAAATAAAGTTGCCTGTAGTTAAATCTCCACCAATAGCTACCTTCCAAGAGGGACTCTTTGCTGAGGGGGTGAATGGCATTGGAGCATCTGAACTCATAGACTCTTACCTTTTTCAGCTTGCCACTCTTAGTCCCCACAAAAACCACGCTGTAGCCATTGTAAACGTAGGAGGCCACAGAGGTCATGCGGTCCCTGCTGGTGGTGTACAGGGTCAGGCCCTCCACTGGAGTTGAGCCTCCCAGCGGCTGGTTGATGTCCAGTCCACAGAAGTTATCATCGATGGGGACAGGCTGGAGGGAAGCGGAAGGAATTGGGGTGAGTAACAGTGGAGGCATGGTGAAGTCTCTACACGACCCATATCCACAACTTCCAGCCTTAGGACACCAGGCCTCAGAGAGGCAGACATGGGAGTTCAGGGGCCCTCATACAAGCTGCAGACAAAAACTTCTCACCAGCTCACCCACAGATTCCATGTTGGTTCTTATGAAGCCAGATGAAAGAACAGGCAGCAACCTTCCACTCAGCTGGCGTCACCTGTATCTACCTTTCTGCCAGGAGAACCAGGATCAATTTGTAAAGCTAAGTGCCTGAACTCATTTTCTATTTATTTTAATGTCCCTCAGGACCATGGCATTCTGTGGGATCTTTCTATTTCAGACAAGAGTTCCTTCAGTGGATAATCAGTCTAAAGGCAACATTACAGGATTTCTACCAGCCCAGAAAGGGTTTCTTGTTTGTTTCTTGGGCTGTAGGGTCTCCCTTTGGGTGCAAGAAATTTTAGGCCATTCAACTATCCAGTTGTTTAATATTTACCAGCACGTCACTGGAGCCAACCATGGGAATTCTAGCTCCCTACTATCTTTCCGTACTGGAAAGAGATCAGAAGTGTCATAATAATATCGAATAGTACCTTATACTTTGGAAAAGTTAGTTAATCTACCTATGCCTCAGTTTCTTCCTTTGGAATAATACCTGCCTACCTTTCTGATAGAATTGTGAAGGAACAAATGAAATAATGCATGCAAAAGATTTGTGTTAAGTTGTCCAACTCTTTCCACTATTGTGCATTATAGATCTTCAACAATGTTTGGGTAAATATAATTAAGAGAGAATTCTGGAGGTGGTGTCCTTCATATTTCCAGCCTTTAAGGAGAGTGGTGGTGTGGCTCCATAATGTATCTGTCAGCAGCGACTGGAGCATGTTTGAAAGAAGATCACCTTGAGCAAGTGAAAAAAAAATTGTGGCCGGGCACGGTGGCTCACGCCTGTAATCCCAGCACTTTGGGAGGCCAAGGCGGGCAGATCATGAAGTCAGGAGATCGAGACCATTCTGGCCAACATAGTGAAACCCTGTCTCTACTAAAAATACAAAAAATTAGCCGGGCGTGGTGATGTGTGCCTGTAGTCCCAGCTACTTGGGAGGCTGAGGTGGGAGAATCGCCTGAACCCAGGAGGCGGAGGTTGCAGTGAGCCGAGATTGCGCCACTGCACTCCAGCCTGGGCGACAGAACGAGACTCCGTCTCCAAAAAAAAAAAAAAAAAAAAAAAAAAAAAAAAAAAAAAAAAAAAAAATTGCTGGAAAGAAAGTAGGAAGATCTTGATCCTACCCCCTGTTCTGCCACTAACTGGTTGTGAAAACTTGGACAAGCAGGGTCCTCTTGTAGGGCTCTTAAAGGGAATGTTAAATTGACGATTTCTAAGATCTCAAGAAAGATCTTAGGTCTTTCATCTAAAAAAGAATGAAAGACAAAGACCATAATGCTTCCTGAGGCAGGGGCTGCTGAGGGGTTTGCATTCTGTACACAGTGCTCAGCACGGGGCTGGGTCAGAATGGGTGCTCTGACATGGCCCAGTTAATGGCACAATGTGGAATCCTGTGGCAAAGGCTGCAGGCTCTGGGCCAGAAAGAGCCCCGCATCCTGTGGCAGCTGTTCCTTCTGGGTCTGTGAAGGCATCCCAGAGGAGGAAGGAAATGGCTATCGTAGAAATCATAGAAAGCAGCAGAACAGCCTGCCCCCATGCTCCCTTCAGCCTCCTCTCACCCTCACCAGGGAAGAGCAGGCTGACACATCATCACTCGTTGACAGCCTCATTTCTTTGGAATAATTGGTTTATAAGTTATGGCATATGATTTTTTTTTTTTTTAAAACCAGGGACTTCCGTTCCCTTCTCTTCTCAGTCCCAAAAGGAGCAGAGGCTCAATTTTTTGTGGTTCCACAGTGTTTTGTAGAGAGCTGCTGCTCCTGTTACTGGTAGGAATGATGGTGCTGCACTTGTGTGTGTATATTCTTCAGGAAAGAAAACACATTTTTAGGTTAAGATGACTTTTGAACCCGGGATAATATTGAGCCCCACGGAGCAGAAGGAATGAGTTTCTCAGGAAGGGAGTGAAGCTGTGGTGTGCTGAAGCCAGCTGATAGGGAATAACTGTGCATTCAGTGACATCCCATGATGCTTGAAATCAGCCAGGATAGGTGTATTTATACCATGGCAATTGGCAGAGGCTACAAACCAGAGCATTCCTCTCCCTCCCCTGCCTGCATAGAGCCAGTTATTTAATATTTACCAGCACACCACTGGAGCCAACCACGGGAATTCTAGCTCCCTAGAAAGGCAGGTCAGAGTTATCAGCTACACTTTTTACATTGTGTACTTCTCTTCCTCATCTCAGCCCTACACTACAGGCAGCTACTGCCCTGGCTAAGATGAAAGTGATCCAGATTTTAGGCCTTTCTCTACTGAAACCAGCTGTGTGACCTTGATATGTCATGTATCATGTCTCAGCCTCAGTTTTCTCATCTGTAAAGTAAAGTATTGGAACAGGTAATTGTCAAGCTTCCTTTGAGCTCTAAAAGTCCCTAATTTCATGGCTTCCATTTCTTTCCCACTTTCTGCAGGGCTGGTAAGGCCACAGAGTCTGGGCACAGGCGTAGCCCAAGTCAGCTTTTGAGAAATGATGACAGAAGCAAAAACCTGGTAATCCTAGGTTTTGCTACTGTCTTATTGATTCTAGTATCTCCAGAACTATTAAAAAAAAAAAAAAGATTTATTCTCAGCCTAAGCCCTTAGGATTGGCTGGAATTTCTTTCCTCCTCGAGTTGTTTTTCAATATATTGTTAGATATTCCCAAACACCTGATGCACCTTTACTTTTGCTCAAATGGTGAGAGCTTGGTGTATGGCTTTCCTTGGAAACAGAAGGGCTCAATAGAGAGAGACTGGACTAAGAAGTAATACAGCTGAACTAAATTCAAATCCCCGCTTTATCACTTATAGCTGTGGAGATCTGAACAACTTACTTAGTCTTTGTGAGCCTTTGTTTTTTAATCTGTAAAATGGGGAAGATAACTCTTGCTTTATGGGGTCATTGTGAGGAGCAAGTGAGATAACACTTAAATTGCCAAGCTTAGCCTTTAGGACTAGCTGCTATTCAATGAGTGATAGCCCCCTTCTTCCTCCCTTTTCTGGGATCAGAGCTCAAATTTTTGATCTGAGATTTCCATGTTATTCCAGAGTCATGTTAAAATCAAGCTCTGGGACCACAGCTTCTTTCATTTATCCTTATTCCCCTCTAAGGCCACCAAAATATTTCTGGGTCCCTGGGTCTTAGTTCTTTGGAGTATCAGGGTCTTTAAGGGGCCATTCCTCTTGCAGCCCTTGCACCAGAAGGGTGTGGTGCTGAAGGGGTGGAGGCAAGGGGCTCTCCACTCTGAGGTCCTGGCCCCACTCACTGTCACCTCTCTCCCAGTGCCTTTGCTATCCTTTTGTAACTAGCCCAGGCTTGTCCCTCTGCTCTGGAGCAGAGAAGAGTGTCATCTTCCTCTTTCCTCTGGCTCAGAAGCAGGCAGGAATCAGCAGTTTCCTCCTGACAAGGCCCCCTCTGGGTTATGGGAACTAGGTTGGACTCTGCAAGCATTTAACCCTTACGGAGGGTTACATTTCCTCTCCACCTCTCCGCATTGGTTAGGGCCAGTGGCCATAAAATTTTGGCGTTAAAAAAAAAAAAACCAGAGACTATCTAGTCTAGCTTCCTCATTTTACAACAGTAAGATAACTAAGAAAATACCTGGCTCTTTACTACTGTGATTAATATTAATAATCATAGCTGCCCATTTATTGAATGCTTATTATGTTCCAGGTATTGTGCTAAGCACTTTACATAAATTTTCCATTTAATCCTCATAATAACCATGAAAAGAAGACAATATTATCTCTATTTTAAAGACGAAAAACTTACAGCTCAGACCAGGTACATAACTTGCCCAAAGTCACACAAGGAGTAAGTGGTAGGACTGATTTTTAATCCCCATCTGTTTTACTTCAAAGCCTTAACCACGACTCTTCTACCACACCAAGCAAATGATGACAGGAAGAGAAGCGTAGCCTTGGAATGATGTTTTCTTGCTTCAAGTACTGGTGCTTGGTCCCCATGGCAGGCACCTTCAATTTAGAGTACTCAGAAGGTAGCCATGTGGGCCCCTTGTTCTCATATATTTTTTTCTAGGTTGCAGATCCAGAGCCCTCAGCACTGTGTACAAGAAACCTACTTTTGCACTTCTCACACTCCCTGTTAACTCCCTGTGTAATAATAAACCTAACATTTCCAGGCATGGTGCTAATCTCTCCAGGTATTATCTCATCTGATCATCCCATGAGCTAGGCATTATTATTTCCATCTCACAGATAAGAATGTAGAGATGCTAAGGTGCTTCTGAAGAAGGCAGGAAGAAACACAGATGGAATTTGAAGCCTGGCTTTTGTCTCAGAAGCTCAAACTCTGAGCCACTACATTATGTTGCCAGCTGTCTCTAGCTCTCTCTCTCTTTCTCCCTCTCTCTCTCTCTCTTCCCCCTACTAGATTATAAGATCTGTGAGACTAGTGATCATGTCTTTTTTTTTTTTTTTTTCTGAGACAGGGTCTCACTCTGTCACCCAGGCTGGAGTATAGTAGCACAATCTTGGCTCACTGCAACCTCCACCTCCCATGCTCAGGCCTCCAGAGTAGCTGGTACTACAGGTGTGCATCACCACACCCAGCTAATTTTTGGAATTTTTGTAGAGATGGAGTTTTGTCATGTTGCCCAGGCTGGTCTCGAACTCCTGAGCTCAAGCAATCTGCCTACCTTAGCCTCCCAAAGTGCTGGGATTACAGGTGTGAGCCACCGCACCCAGCCGATCATGTCTTTTTATGTTTGCATCCCCAGTGCCTAGTACAGTGCCAGGCATTCAGAAGATCTTCAATACTACTTGTAAATGAATAGAGGGATGGGTAGATGGATGATGGTGGATAAATAAAGAGAGGGATGAATGGATAGATGGAGGGCTAGGTAGACAAATGGATGATGGATAGATAAAGATATAGAGACATACATTAAGGGAGAAAAAAGAGGGATGAGTGGATAAAGAGATGGATGAAGGGATGGAGGAAAGAATGAAGGGAAGGATCAGGGACAGATGAATGGAGGTTTAGGTAAATGGATGAATAGATGGATGGATGGATGATGGATGGATGGATGGATGGAGAGATGCATGGAGGGAGAGAGCTAAGGAGGAAGGAGGGATAGATGGATAGGAGAATAAAAGGAGGGAAGGAAAGGGGATGGATGAAAGGACAGATGGGTGGATAAATGAATGGATGGTCGGATGGTTGGATGAATGATGGAAGAAGAGTGGATCATGAATACTTTGATGGCAGCACCATGAGCCACTGACAGGGCAGTGCTTGCCACTGATTTTCTTGTCTCTGCTTTCCTCAGGTCTGGATTCTGAGCTTTTCATCCTCTCCTCTTTTGCCTTTGCCCACACTCCTGATTCTTCTCCAGTTTTCCATCAGTTGGTCAAGCCAGACTCCCTTCCCTCTCCTCTGACTTAGATTTCCGATCTCCACTTGACCCCCTCACTGGGAACCACAGTGGCCTACAGCTCTGTGTGTACATGACCTGGTCCCCATTACTTCTGATGGACCCCATCACCTGCTGCTCTTTCTCTCACATACTCTGATCTGGCTGCAGTGGCCTCCTTACTGTTCCTCAGACACTCCAGGCATGCCCTGAATTCTTTGCACATTCTCCTCACCCTTTCTCTCTCTGGAATGCTTTCTCTGGACACTTGCGTGGCTCCCTTTCTTCCCATCCTCAGTTTTTGCTTAGACACCACTTTCTCAGTGAGTCAGTCCTCTCAGCTACTGCCTCTCCCCCTTTCCTGTTTATTTTTCTCTATAGCCATTATCACCATTTGGCAAACTAACATGTATTATGTGTTCATTTGTCTCACCCAACTAGCGTGTAATCTCCATGAGGGCAGTGAGCTTTGTAGGGTTGTATGGTTCACAGCTGAAGCCTGCAGCATTTACAATAGCACCTGATGTGATGTAGGCACTCAATACATATATTTGAAATGACAACAAATCAACACACATATCTCAAGTATCTGGTATATGTAAGACCCTGCGTTATTGGTTACCACCTGATAACCTGAGTCTGAAAACCTCTTTCATTTCAGGTCCATGGTGGTGTGGGAGCAGATGTGCCCCAGGGCATGGACAGGAAGGTTGGAACCTGTGTCATGGAGCAGGAGCAGAGCGAGGTGCGTGCCTCCTTACCGCCTTGGTGCACTGGACGTCCTTCCCCAGCAGCCAGTTGAGCTCCAGGTTGCCCTCGCCCTGGTAGCAGGACTGCAGGCGCTCCTTGATCTGCAAGTTGATGGCCCGGATAGGGAAGGCACACAGGGCAGAGTCATCGGGCGGGTGGTGATACTGCTTCTGCCCTTTGGAGAAGATGGCAAAGAGTACATCGTCCTGGCTGGTGATATTGAAGGCCTGGGCCAGTGAGTCCCCAGGCTTGGCCAGGTAAGCAGCCTGCAGGAGGCGGTATTCCACCCCGGCCCGGGTGCAGCCGAAGGGCAGGGACACGTATGAGTGGAACTTGGGGTCATCCTTGCAGAGCCGCACGATGCGTGAGGTGTAGAAGAGGTCTCCAGCGGAGTTGATGGCCACACCCTCAGGGGTCTCGGGCTGGACAGTGAGAAAGTAGACAAAGCCCCCACTAGCAAAGCCGTAGATGTAGAAGATGTCAAAGTGGGAGACCAGGGCCAGGGTGTCTGAAGGGATCTTGATGAGAGAGGAGACAAAATCGCTGTGTAGCTCATAGTCGAGCATGGCTGAGGACTCAGGGTCTCGGGGCAGCTTCCGGCTGGACAGGGTCGGGAAGTAATCCTGCTTCCCATCCACAGCCGTGCCGATGAAGAGCTTGCCATCCTCACCCTCAGAGCGCACAATCACCCCGTACATGGTGCCCGTCTTGTTGACACTGGACAGGTAGTGCTCCTTCTTGTGGGATGGCTCCACCAGGATGAAGAGGTCATCCAGCCGCAGCAGCTTGCAGACCCCCTGGTAGAGGCTCCCACAGGCCAGCAGGCGGTTCTCAGAGTAGTCAATGATGAGCAGCTTGTTGACATTGTTGGTGAGGGTGAGCACTTCGCTGCAGGGCTGCACGATGAGGGGCGGGTAACAAGACTTGTTGTCCTCTTCTGGCCCTGTCTTATGAGCCACCTGGATGGTCAGGTTGCCTGTCAGCTTATAGACCCGGTTGATGGCCCCCACATAGACGGCCCCCGTCCCTTGGTGGACGGTCAAGTGGTTGAAGGTCCAGTCACGATTCTCAGAGTGGAAGGTGCTGAACTGAGGCATGCCAGCTGCTGGGGGGGCCAGCAGCACCCAGACCACTGAGAGCAGGACCACAGAGCGGCTGTCCACCTCCAGGGCCCGGGGCCAGGGCCGCCTCTGTTCCATGCTGAGAGGCGCAGCGGTGAGGAGACGGCTCCTGTGTGTGCTCATCTGCTCCACCTTCCCCGGTTGGCCCTCACATGATTCTGCAAAACACAAGGCAGAGTGGTCAGACCAAAAATAATTTCCGGGAGGAGCAAAGAGGCTGGCCTGACCCAGGGTCCCCATCCTGGTTTAGCTCTGTGAGTCTCCTCCTTCTGAATTTTGGTTTTTCTATTTTTAACCTACTTTCTCCCTCTTAGGAATGTTCAGGGAATCCTGTTATCTATTTTGGTCTCTAGCCTTTATGCTATAAAATACATGCTTTTTTAAAAATTTTATTTTACAAAGCATCCTATTTCTGGCCCCTTAAGCCATCGTTTTCATCTCTCAGAGAGGTTAAAAGGCTGTTGAAGTTCACCCAGCCAGTCAATTTGATATTAGGACTAAACCCAGTCTTCCCTATCCTACCGGCACGTCTTATCCCAGCCCAGTGGAAATCGCTCCTGTTTTTTGAAAGCTTGTTAGGCAGGCCCTCCCCCAGGCTCTCCAGGTCAACTGCTCCCACAGTCTGATATTGCACACAAAATTCCTTCCTATTTTAGACTTCCATCACCTCACTCCGCTGCATCTCTTCACTTTCTCATGCTCTGTTATCCACAGAGAGGCAAGGAGCTGGTCACCCTGAGTGAGAGTGCCCTGCTCTGCCCTCAGCCCTTTCTTCTCCAGCAAGAAGAACCCCTGATCACTAGCTGTTAGAACAACTGTTAGAACTTGTTAGGAAAGGGAAAAATGTTGTAGCCAACAAGACTGGGATTCCCACATGTGCCATTCCGGAGCCGGAAAAGCCCTCGGGAGACAGGCAGATCTCCTGAGATTCCCCCATCCTTCTCAAGGTGGACGCCCAGCTGCTGCCAGGCAGCCAGGTCCTCGGGAAATTGCTTCAACCTCTGCCCCTCTGCAGGCAGAGCACATGGGAAGCCAGGACACACAGAGAACCAGTCTCCTTGCTAGGGGTTACTGGCTGGCTGAGTCCAGCTTCAGCCACCTGCGGCAGGGGTACCAGGTTTGGGAGAATGTGGGGAGCAGCAAAGGGTGGTGAGGTGAGGTTCAGTCTCATTTCAGGCACTGCTGGGGCCTCCTGACTGTTTCAGCATCCATGAAATCACCAGCGGGCCTCAGTGGGCCATGCTCGAAGCCCAGTCTCTAGCCCTGACTCCTTTAGTCTTCCCCCTGCCTCCTGACTCCCAGGCTTTAGGGCTCCTCCACTTCCAGAGCCTTGGTGCTTATTCTTCCCTGTTCCAAGGAAGCTGCCCAGAGGGGCAAGGTGGGGCTCCTGAGGACAGCCTGTAGCCAGGGGCAGTCTGGGCCAGGGGCAGGAAGTCAGACAGCAGAGCCTGGAGGTCAGAGAGCAGGACCTGGAGGTCAGAGAGCAGGGCCTGTTCCATCACTATCATGGTACTGTCCTGACTTATGGAGAGGGACAGTGGGAAGTGACTGCGGCACCAGGAGAAGGCAGCGAGCTGTCCGGCAGAGAAAGCTTTTCTCAGCTGGACAGATCATCCAGCAACCTTCTCAGGCAAGTCCAGACAGAACTCTGGGCACATAAGGTGGCAGGGATGGAAACACCCGAAGGATGGAGAGTTTGCTCCAAGGCAGCTTAGGAGAGGCCTTTCTCCCTCAACTCCCCATTCTGGCTGGATTGGGTTATAATTAGAACAGACACCACTTAGAGAATCCCCTAGAGTTTCTTTAGGAACGACCCTTCCTCTTGTTCAGTTCTGCATCCTCGGCCTGGCAGCCACCGTGGTGCCACAGTAGGTCCCACCTAACTCCCTCCTCCAACCCGACTCCCCCAGGGTGTTCGGGGTGACTCATGAGGCCCTGGGCTTCCTTGGAAAGAGGAAGGCAACACCGGCATGAGACTCAGGCTGACCTCGGCTACTCCGACACAGCCCTTCCGGCCCCAGGCGCACACCGGCAAAGCCTCCCAACAGACAGGGCTTTCAGTTTGGAAACCAGAGGTTATTTTTAGCTATGTCCTGAGGCCGGTAGCAGGACGTGAATTCCTGAAGAGGAGCTGTGGAAAGGAAATAACAGAATCCTTAAATTCTCCAGCTGGATGGGGAATTGCAAGAGGCCATTCTCTGCCCCTGTCGCTGGGAAGAGAATCTCCTTGGGTTCCAGGTGGAGAGTGGTTCCTCCGTGAGGAGCCGCGAGGGGAGGAAGGGGGTTCTGGTAGCAGAGATAACATGGAAGGACTTAGTATGCGATTAAGATCAGCCACCTCACCTCCCTGCTTGGTATCCTCCCAAGACACAGTTTGAATAGTGAGTGGCTTTTGTTGTTGTTAGACAGAATTTGGGAACAAATCTAGGATTTGAGGCAAGTCAAGTCTCATGTCCCTTTCTGGTAGAATGGGAGTAACTACAGTATGTACCTTTCAAATTGTCATGACAGTAAATGAGACAGTATAGAGACCAACCTCTTAGCATGGTTGCAGGCACACAGTGAGCACTTAACTTATGTTAGTTTTTGTTATTATTATTATTATTGAGACAGAGTCTTGCTCTGTCGCCCAGGCTGGAGTGCAGTGGTGTGATCTCAGCTCATTGAGACCTCCGCCTCCCTGGTTCAAGCAATTCTGCTGCCTCAGCCTCCACAGTAGATGGGACTACAGGCACGTGCCACCACACCCGCCTAATTTTTTTTTTTTTTTTTTGTATTTTTAGTAAAGACAGGGTTTCACCATGTTGGCCACACTGCTCTCAATCTCCTGACCTTGTGATCCACCTGCCTTGGCCTCCCAAAGTGCTGGGATTACAGGTGTGAGCCACTGCACCTGGCCTGTTATTGTCTTTGAAGACTCCACCGGAGATGGCACTTCTGAAATCCTGCCACAGCTCTTGACTTCTCTTTTTGCTTATATTCTTCCTTTCCCACCCACAATGAGATGAACACTGTGGGTGTGCCTTTGATCCCTAGGCCTCCCCGACCCAGTGACAGAGCTCAGTCTGGGAAGCATGTGGCAAGGGGAAAGAAATAGATCCAAGGTGATCTTCTTTGTCATACTACTGCATAAGTCCCAATATAGCCTCTCCGCAGACTGCAGGAAGGCTGGTGGAAACACAGGATCCTGAGAGTTAGACTGAGAATGAGAAAACTGTCCTGATGTCTAGAAGACATGAGGTCACAGGGCAGGAAGAAAGGTGGGAGACTCAGGAACCCTGGGTTCACATTCTGCCTGTGTGACTCATGAATTATAGTGTCACTCACTTTAGACCAGTCTGGCATTTCCATGAGCCTATTTCTTGATCTTAAAACAAAAGGTATTTGAATTAGTCAACCTATAAGATTTCCTTTTTCAGATAAAATGCTACCTCGAAGCTTAGTTCCTTCAGTTCCTGGAGTCTGTGATTCCAATAGCAGCTGAGGTTTTTTGTTCCAACCTGGAGAGGCTGATTAGGTCAGGAGCTTTTTTCTTTTTCTTTTCTTTTTTTTTTCAGGCCAGTAGTTCTAAACAGACTGGGCTGTTTTCCTCTCACCCTCATGCAGCATTTGCTCTGGGACAGGCCACTCCTGATAACCAGCCAAGTGAATTCATCTCACAGGACTCAGGGACCGCCCGCCTGGGAGCAGCTGTCATTGGACACTGGAGTCAAGAGGAGGCACAGTCTCCTGCAGTGAGGGGAGGTTTGCACCCCACCTTGGGAGTGTGGCCTTCATAAAGACAGCTGACTTCAAGGGCACGTTGAGAGCCTTCATCTTTCTATGCCAAATTGATGTGACTAAGTGGCTGTTCCAAGCAGAGCCCAGTGGGCAAAGATCAGGCCTCCTATCCACATTCTGAGTAAGGGAGGACGGAGCCCACCTTTGTGCCTCTGGTGAGAGGCAGTGCGATATAACAATTAAATGCATGAGCTCTGAACTTAGGTGCCTGGACGCAAATGGAGCCTATAGCTGTGTACACTTGGTCAAGGTACTTAGCCATTCTATGATGTTATCTAACTATCTATATAAAATAGGTTTAGTACTAGTAGCTACGTCATAGGATTATTACAACGAAATCAGTTAACACATATAAAGCACTTAGAACAGTTCATGGCCATCTTAAGTGTTTAAGATACATTAGCCTTTGTTATTAGCAATTTATTTGTCATTATTTCCAGCTCCTCACCTCCATCCATCCCATCATCTGTCTTAGAATGAATTTCCCATCCTCAGTTTGGTAGACACTGGTAAACAAACATGCATTTGACTTTGCATACCCAGTGTGACTTCCTCCTATCCCCAATTTTCTGCTAGTGTCAACCTCAGGAGTTTTCTCTTAATAATGATGCTTTCTTCTTTCTGTCACATCCCTCTCTGTTTAGTGCATGAAGTCACTTGTCACATGCATTCTCAAGAGCCAAAACTTGCCTAGTCTCTGTTCTACCAGTTTCCCTCTCTCCTACTCCAAGTCTCAAACCAGGTATGCTGCTCCGGGACTCTCGCCTGAACAACAGAGTCTCCCAGAACATGTAACTCAGAGCGTTCCTGATGCCAAGGAGAGGCCACGCTTGCCTCTTTGGGAAGCAAGTGCCACTAAATATTTTATGTGGAGGGCCCGATGACACCATCTCCCCGATCAGGATTCAGGAGGCAGGTGTTAGTGACAGCTAGTGAAGGCATCTGATACCTTCCTGATCAGCTGCTGCGGGCGTCAGTGGCAAAGCAGGGAAGAAATGACAATCAGGCGTTTCCAGTTCAGCTCAGCAGAGGATTCTCTCCTCCCTGCTACCCTCTCCTATTGCCCTTTTCAGGAGATCTGGGTGCACATGCCTCTACGTTTCCACTTGGCTTTCCCTTATAGCAAAAGGAGCTGGTGGAAAGAGAATTTAGATATGAAATACGATTTTGCCAAATTGAGTCAAAGTTCCTGTTAGTAGCTCTCATACCCGTGGGCCCATCTGTAGCTCCACCATCGCCACTAACTCCATTCCTAACAACCCTGTCATCAACATCATCGTCACCTCCAGCACCATCCTGGAGCTGATAGTTTTCATAACAATAACAGCAAAGGGTGCCTACTATTACTACTGCACCTACTAGGGAGCTCACACACCCTGAGGAGCCAGACAGTGGTAGGGAAAAGATGAGCATGAAAATGAGGGCTGTGAAATCAGGGAAGTTAGCAGCTGTTCTTGGAAGTCACTTAGCCTCCTTCCTTTCCCATGATGGAGAGGAGTCCGTCTTCTCCTTCAGCTCTTCCTTCTAATGAGTAGTGCCTTTAAAGCAGGAACTTTGGATGAATGCTGAGGGAGATTATAAGATTATTCCAACCCACTGTTTTGTTTTGTTTTGTTTTGTTTTTTAATATGAAAGACACCACAGCCCACAGAAAGGAAACAAATTGACCAGGGCGACTCAAGGTGAGTCAGAAACAGGCTGCAGTCAGAACCCAGACCTCGTGACAAAAAGGCAGGTGCTTCCTCCATTGTAGGTGGAAGGGTCCTGGGAGTTAGTTATGTTTTGCCTTCAGGCTGTCCTGTTTCGGGAAAGTAGATGCCTTTGATAATAGCCCCATGATACGCAGAAGTGAGTGTGGCATTGGGCCTGGACAATGAGGTGGTGCTCAGGGCAGATTCAAAGAGGGGCGGATTAAGGGGCAGAATGAAAGAAAGACACATGTCCGAATGGCTCCTTTCCCCCTTGGGGAGAATGATTGCTTCTGTCCTCTTCTAGGCCCAGGCAGGCCCAGGCAAATGTCACACTCAGGACCATCACCTATGCTGTAACTTGGGGGCTACGGTGTCCTCTGCCACAACCCCATGGACAGGTCAGATTTAGTCTATGCACAGAAAGCTCCTTCTTCCCAAAGAGTTAGAGCTACAGCAGAAGGGACTAAAGTTAGATATTAAGGGGGACATTCTGTCTAGAGAGGATCTCCAGAGCATCCTGCCAAGGAGATTCTGAAATTTTCTGATATTGAATTTTCCTGGAAGCTGCCTAGGAATCAGTTTACCTAGAGGCAGGGGATTGGTCCCAATGATCTCAGAAGGCTCCTTTTGGTTTAAGATTTCTGTGAGAATAAAATTGTCTAAATGTGAGAGTCTGAGGCCCCATCTTTTCCCCGTGGGTGGAATGCTACTGAAGGACCTGTCTTCATATCCCTTGTGCAGCTGTACGTGCAAGCATTCTGAGCGTCGCTCTGTCTAACACCGACCTTAGAGGTAGTCCAGGCACGTTGGGTAGCACAAGGTGAGCAAGAGGGCGAACGCAAAAGCCCCGGGTAATGCCGACGGCTGAAAGGCCTCAATTAGAGTGAAAGGAGTTATCTGGTATTTAAATAATTACTAGAGTGAAGGAATAATCATGGGTTTGAGCTGATTTTTTCCCCACTGTCACCCTGATGCCGTCTATAATATTATTATTCAAATGCCCATGATTCTCATTGAGAACCAAGAGAGAGGAGAGAGTGGGGGCGAGGGGGTGGGGAGCAGGGAGAGGGTGGGGAGAGAGACTCATTTAATCTCCATGTGACAGGGCTGCAGGAGGTACGATTAGTCTTTTTCTTATTTCAGCTGTCACTCATGCACAGACACTGAAGATTGTTATTAGTATATTTTATGCACGCGATTTAAAGGGAAAAGGGGGAGGGGGGTGAGGAGAGAAAGAATTTCCTATGGAAAATAACGGGACCAAAGGAACAATTTAGATGTCACTTCTGTACCAGCTGCGTTTGCTTCATTAATCGAATGTCATTTTTTCCCTAGACTCTGTGCGGTTATGTGAAGCGAAGTGGCTATACCTTGCCCCAGAGTGAAGAAGGAAGGTGAGAGGAGAGAGGGGGGGAAAATAGGTCTCTGCCTGCATGTACCCTTGGCAGCCTTCTCTGAGAAGGTGACACAGATGACACTGTGGCCCCTCCAGGAGGTGTCAAGACAAATTTGGGGGACAATTTCTACCCAGTCACCCTCTCTTACTATGAGAAGGTGGATCTCCTGCTTTTCTTCATATATGCGATTCCTTTCACAGGTGGGATAAACTACATCCACGCTCCAATAACCAAGGAGTAAGAGACGGAAATTTGGGGAGGCTCTCACAATCCCAATCAGTAATAAGGAAAGAACCCATACTCCAGGCGGTGAGGCAGCAGGGGCTGTGAGAGGGGAGCTGCGTGCGGCTCTCAGCTTTGGACAAGGCCCTTAGATCTTACATATGTGCGTGACAGTGAGGGACCCTCCATCTCTGCAGTGGTGGACAGAGGCAGGGTAATGGGGCACAAGTGCAGGAGCTGGATACTAGCAAGAAAGCGAGGGATTGAGTTAAAGGCTGAATTGTGTCCCCTGGAAATTCCTGTGTTGAAGCCTAACCCTAAGTACCTCAGAATGTGTTCTTATTTGAGACGGTGTCTTTTGTTACTGTTGTTTTGGTTTGGTTTTTTTGAGACGGGGTCTCGCTCTGTCTCCCAGTCTGGAGTGCAGTGGCGCAATCTCAGCTCCTTGCAGCCTCCATCTCCTGGACTCAAACCATCCTCCCACATCAGCCCTAGGAACCACAGGGATCTGTGGGGCCACAGGCACCTGTCTACACCTGGCTAATTTTTATTTTTATTTTTGTAGAGATGAGGTTTCATGATGCTAGCCAGGCTGGTCTTGAACTCCTGGGCTCAAGTGATCCTCTAGCCTCGGCTTCCCAAAATGCTGGGATTACAGGCGTGAGCCATGGCACCCGTCCCTGAGACAGGGTCTCTACAGAGGTAATCAGGTTAAGATGAGGTCACTAGGGTAGGCTCTAATTCGGTGTGATCTGGTGTCCTTATAAAAAGGGGGAAATGTGGAGCCTGAGACAGACACTCACAGAGGCCAGGTGATGTAAAGAGACATCCACATCCTCATCTGACCATCTACAAGCTCAGAAGAGAGGTCTGGAACAGCTCCTTCCCTCACAGCCATCAGAAGGAATCAACTCTGCCCACATCCTCATCTTGGACTTCCCAGTTTCTGAACTTGGAGAAAATAAATTTCTGTTATTTAAGCCACCTGGTCTGTGATACTTTGTTACAGCAACCCTGGCAAACTAATACAGCAGGGAGGAGAAAGGCACTCAAACTTCATGGTTCAGGAATTGTTCTTTTAAAGAAGAGGGGTCTGGGTGTGCAGGCACACGAAAATTTGCAGAGATAGGCGGGTATCAACAGTCAGGAGCTGCTGACTCCTGCTGCCTTCACCCAGCCCAGAAAACAGTAGCCCGGAGAACTCACTTGCTCTGCCCCTGATAGCTTTGGGATGCGAATTAGGATGTGCTGATTTCTGCTGTTCCTGCAGAGTGGACCCTACCCTTTTTTTGCTTCTCCTGCCCAGAAGAGTGAATCTGCCACTTGCCAGACCCCAAGGAGAGATCTCTCTCACTCCCACCCCGGCTCCTCCTCCAGGCACAAGCCCCGTCCTGGGACTGCTTTTAACGTCAGGGAGAGATTTCTGTTGTTTTTTTTTTCCCAGGTCTCCCAGTAGGCTCTGATCGAGCCCTGGAAACCACACCAGCTCTCCCAGGGCCTTAGCAAAACATGTAGTGTTTGTCCTCTCCACTCACAGGCTATAAAAGTTTGGAGTTGTATCCCTGAATTATGAAGGGTTCCAAGATGTGCACTCATCTGAGGGGCTGGCGGGGGCTCTGTTTCTTTCTGGGGCACTGGCTGAGCTGACTTTGCAAAGTCAAAACAAGATTCATTACCCTGGGGCCGGGAGCAGGGAGATACACCGCCTGACCCTGCAGACCTGCCCCATATGTCATGGGCCTGTCAGAAATCTCCCAGAATTCCCTTTATTATCTAAAGGTCGCCACCCGGGCAGAGCTGAGAGAGCCGCATGGTATAAACTAAACTACAAGAACAATCAATTTCAAGCAGCTGCCTTCCCTGCCACCCCATCCCCTGCTCCCCCTTCCTTAGGCTCTGCCCTCTTCAACCCCCTTTTGGGGAGGGTCAGGAAGGAGCCCTGCTTTGCCATGGCCACCTCCCCGCTGGGTCAGAAAGAATTTCTCCAAATTAGCAGGGCTCTGATGCTATGAGAAGCAGGCCATGGGAGCACTCCAGCCTTCTGTGCAAAGGGAGTCCGAGAAAGGTCATCCCACCTCTTCCCTGATTCTAACAGGACCCTATTTAAACCATCTTATCAATTGAGTTGCTGTTCTGGTAGACATTATGGGATTAAAGGACAAAAAAAGGAATTCTCAGGCTCCTTCCAAAGGCAGGAAAAGGAAATAAAAGTAGGCATATGGCTTTGCTAAGCCAAGTCAAGATTCATGTTAGGAGACCTCATACTCTAATGACCATGAGTAGCAAATTACTAGCAACTCTCACTTATTTTCTGGAAAAAAAACTATGAAGAGTAGCTACTATTATTATTATTTATTAACCACCTGCTACATGGCACGCTATGCTACATGCCCTGTATATGCTATCCATAGTTGTGTGATTAGCTTGCAAGATGAGCATGAATATCCCCATTTCACAGATGAAGAAATGGAATCTCAGGAAGCCTAACGTGACAAGTATCAGCTAAGAAGCCAAGATTCTCGAGGCCCATGCTTTCCCTACTATTCTACACTGCCTAGATTTTTAAGACTTATTTTTCAGCCAAACCTTCTTATCACTGGTCTGGGAGAACTCACCAGAATGTTTAGTAAGACTTGGCAAGTACTTTATGTTAAAGGTCAAAACTTGAGGCTCCACAGTTCCATTTATGTCTACCCTGAGCTGATCCTTTATTTTGGTAACCAGGCAGTGCTGGGGTAGGGCACACTGGAGTCCTGGTTATCAAGCACCAGGTGGAATCCAGGGGTGTTTTGTGGCAGGAGCTTTGCTAGCTTGGCAGCCGCCTTTCAGAGCAATTCCAAATGATATTTTCAAAGAGCCTGGAAATGTCTCTCATCCAATCTTCACTGTACAAGGGAGAGCCAGGGACTCTAAAAGGTTGAGATGGGGCAGGAGAGCAAGCTTAAAAAGTACTCAACTAAAAGGTTAAATAAATTACAGTTACTCCATATAATGGCGTATTGTGCTGCCATTAAACATAATGTTTTCAAAAATAATGACACTGCTCTAATTTATACTACTGGGAGAAAAAAGGAGGAACAATGAGGGAGTAAGAAAAAGCCAGAACAAAGCAGTAGGCATTCATCTCAACTCTCGGTCCATGAACTGACCCTAAAATCCCACTTACTCTCCTTTGAAGCTGTCCACATCTTTTTCTTCTTGAAGAAAAATGTTAATGGCTCCCCGGAGACCCAGGTGAGAAAACTTCCTGCTTTCTTTTGCAGACCTTCCTTTTTACCTCCAGTGGCCTCACATGGCTGGCCACTGAAGTGCTCTAGGGACAAGGATCACTCCCAATCCCTGATGCTTCATCTCTATCTCAGGGAGAGTGGCCATTAGTGCCAGATGATGTGCACTTTTTAGCACTGCTCATTTCCAGAAGCTAGGGTTCCCAAAAGTTCAAAGGGCAGGACTCTTCACCAGGAATCCCCGTGCTGCCTCCCTGAAAATAATGCTTGTAAGACAGTGACATTGTCACCATCCAGGCCTTCCTCTGAGATGGACCCTGGTGAAACCCATTGGCAGCCAAGATCCAGCCACAGATCTGCAAGTTGTGCCTTGTGCTGCCTCATTCCTTGTGCCTCAGACCCATTGTCTGACTTTGTCAGGCACATGGCTGAAGTGTGAAATTCACCTATGGAAACACCTTCTGTGTTTCTATCTGGGCTGTTGCCCAGATAGACTCAGCACTGCTAAGCACCCAAGTTCAAGTCCTTTCCCAGCTGGCTCTTCTGTCTTTCTCGAACCTCACTGCCCACCTCTCCCAGAGTGACTCCCCTCCCAACAAACTGGTTGGTCTGTTGAGTCCCCAAAACGCCCTGCCCTGGAATGCTTGTTTCCACTCCCTTCTTTGCCTATCCATACCCAGCCCATCCTTCAAAGCCTCATAAACCCTCTAGGGCCTCTCCACCTCCAATCTCCTTTCTCTCCTCCAAAGTCAATTAAAAACTGCTGGTTTTAATGGTTTCCTCTCATGGCCCTCGGGTGATTTAGGACCACTTGTGTTGCTCTTGCTGGTTTGTCCAGGCACCTGTGGCAGCACAGAAGGGCGTAGAGGAGGAAAGGGGAAAACCGGTCCTGAGGAGGAGGAGAAGATGCTGAGATACCAGCTCCTTAGGCTCAGACCTGCATTCTCTGGGCCCTTCCCATACAGGTCTGCCTCAGTACACAGGCTGAAGTTCCTCTTCCTTCCTTGTCTTTCCCTGCCTCTCTTTCTCTCTAAAAACTGCTGGTTTTTAATTGACTTTGTAGGAGAGAAAGGAGATTGGAGGTGGAGAGGCTAGAATCACACACTGATTCTAGCACACACTACATTGCAGCATTGAGCTGTCTTTTTTATGTGACTATTTCCTATCTCCCCACTGAATTAGAGGCTCTTTGAAGGCAGGAACAATATCTCGTGCTTCTTGGTATCCGTGCAGGGCTAGCATGATAACTTTCACTCAGTATTGTGTTCAGCCTGAATTGTCAAGAGCAGCGTGAGGGGGTGCCCAGGTGTGCTCATTTGCTTTTCCTCAGTGGACACTGTCCCTGCTAGTTGGCCTCAAGAAATGATTTGAACTAATACACTTGGCTCAGGGATCTGTCATGACTGATCTTCAGGAGGTAGTGAAGAAGGAGGTGAATTATTTAGGAAGGATCCTGGCTATTATTTGCCTTGAACCCACTGGGTGAGGCTAGATGGGTGAGGTGGGAAGAAAGATGGAGAAGAATGGGAAGATACCAGCTCTGTCTTTGAAGAATGTATAATCCAGACTTGTGCAGGAAAAGTCTTTGCAAGAGAGCTCCAGAGCCGTTAGCCATATAATATCATGGATCACATAAAAAGCATATAATAATAAAAAATGACAAATTCACAATATAAAGTGATCAACAGAGTGGGGTGAGGGAAGTCCCCTTGGAAGGTTCCAGAACAGGGTCTTCAACAAGGAGGTCAAACTCGCAGCGCTGGATGGCGCACAGAAAAGACCTTGGCCTTTGGAGACGGACCTGGGCTCAAGTCTCATTCTATCACTTACGAGTTTGGTGACCTTGAACATGTTATTTAACCTTTTGGAGCCTCACTTTCCTCAGCTGTAAAATGACACCTCACAGGGTTGTGGTGAGAATCAATGAGATAATGGATGTGAAATTGTTTTGTAAACTCTAGAGCTCTAAGTAAACACCAGTTATTCTTGTTTCTGCTTTTGGAGAAACACTGTACAAGGACATCGTCTCCTTGGCTGCCTTGTATGATGGTGACAAACTCTGAGGGTTCTGTTTTAGCTCGAGAGAGTGGTGATCATTGTGCAGCAGAACCTGGTGACCCAGCACCCGCCTCCCCAGACCCAGTCCTCTCGGAAGAAACAAACAGGGTGCTGCTAGTCCCACCTTCTCCCCATGCTGACTTGAGGTCTTGAGTTGTCATTCCCACCGTTTCTATCAGTGGTCCCATGATTTCGGGCCACCCTCCTCTCATGGCCCTCAGGTGATTTAGGACCACTTGTGTGCTCTTGCTGGGTTGTCCAGGCACCTGTGGCAGCACAGAAGGGCGAGGAGGAGGAAAGAGGAAAACCGGTCCTGAGGAGGAGGAGAAGATGCTGAGATACCAGCTCCTTAGGCTGGGGCCTCGCATTCTCTGGGCCCTTCCCATACAGGTCCGCCTCAGTACACAGGCTGAAGTTCCTCTCCCTTCCTTGTCTTTCCCTGCCTTTCTTTCTCTCTAGTGCTTTTCTGAACCAACAGTCAGCCTTCCAATAAAAAAGCTCTAACTCCTTTTCAGGAGGAAGCTTCTTAAGCAGGCTATGTCCCCACCCTGTATCTTCCTACCTGCAGTTTCTATTATTTTTCTCTCTTTGTCTGAGACTCCCAGCTCTTGCAGTAGAGATCCTTAGCTGTCAGACAGCCTCTCCTAAGTAACAGGCACGCTCACACTTACACACACCAAGCAAGGGGAGTGCCATGGAGCTGGATTAAAGGGGCATGCGGAAACTGAGGGGTGGCTGGAACTCTGGGCAGAGGTCTGACCACTTAAAGGTCTTTTCTGTGCCAAGATGTACAGACACTCGGCCTGAAGGACCCTTAAGCACCTGGAGTGGCATCAGCCCCTTGGTGAAGGAGCACAGGAAGTAGACATTTGAGACCCGCGAGGCGCTATCAGCCCAGCCCCGGACCTCTCGGATCCCTCAGCCCACTGTGAGGGAGAGTGACGGGCGCAGTTTTCAGAGAGGCTGAGACAGGGGGAAGAATGTGCTGATGGGGAGCAGGGTGGGAATGGCAGGCCGGGGAGGGAGGACCTAGGGCAGGAGATGAAAAGTGCTCCCTGAGTGAGAATCTGGCCCTGGATGATGAATGGGGTGTGAGAGAGAAGCCGGGAAAAGGGTAAACAGCCAGGAGGGACCCAGGAGGGAAGCAGGAGGAAGGGGTGAGGAGAAAGAATGTGGAGGTCAAGGAGCAAAGAAAATGCTCCTGGAGTGATTGACTCAAGATCCAACATGTTCTGCACCGGATGGAGGCACATGTGCACACAGATGTGCCTGGCCACCCGCCCTCCCCTCCACGTGCCTGCGAAGGTGTGAGCACGTCTGTCTGCTCTCCTCCCAGATGCATTCCATGCCCTTCGGAAAAACCTTTCTTCTGATGTTTGGTTCTGAGTGTGCAAGGGACCCCACTGTAATACGAACAAGTATTTGTGCAATGATTTTATAGTTTCCTAAAAATTTCACATGCATCATTCCGCTAATGTACCCCTTACTCAAGCTGGTGAGGTTGAGAGCAGTATACGCATCACCAGTTTACAGGTGAGAGGACTTAGGTATATTTGAGGTTGAATATTTTGGCAAAGGCACCAGATGTGAAAGTGGGACTTGGACTTGGGGGGTCCTGGAGTTAAACATGTCACTTGGCTTCTCTGCTGCCTGACGTTGCAGATGCCACCAACTGATATATCTTGGAAGAGATCACTTACTCAAGAGGATACTCTCTGCCTGCACATAAGCAATACTCTGACCATAGTTGGGGATATCCTGTTACTACTCTTTGCAAATGGATATGGGGTCTAAGGAGCTGTGACTCAGAGTTGAATTCTTGGGGACCCCCCTGTGAATGTTTAGAGGAAAAGGCCTGGGGCTGGGAGCTGCTGGCCATCCACTGAATGCCATTTGGCTCTTGCCCAGTTCTGGCGGGTGGGAAGGAGGGCTGGGGAGGGGCTGAGGCCTGGACATGGCCCCAGGGGCTTGCACAGGTGGCGGCAGATGGAAAGGATCTAAAAGCACAAATCTGTAAGGAGAGACCACTGTGCCAGTCTCCCTCTCCCCAGCCGGCCCTTTACTGTGGGAAAGAATGCAGCTGGAAGCAACCCCTCTGAAGACCAAGCACCTCTGCAGTCCCTGCAGCCAGCCCAAGAGTGCAGAAGGCTCCTATCTGCCTTGACTCCTCTCCTTACCCATCTCCTCCCAGCTCTCAGCCCTGGCCCTGCTGCTCTCCAATTCCCGACAGTGGCAGATCACTGATTAATTCAGGCCTGTTTAATAACCCTTCTATTTCGATGAAACAAGCTGTCTTGTTTTCTTTATTTTTAACACTGACTTTCGTTTCTTTGCTAAGCATCTTACTGTCATTTAAATTTCTCTGTCTCCAACCAAGCTGATAATAGACTGGAGTGAGCAGCTGCTTCCGTCCCGTTTATGACAATGATTAGAAGAAGTTAGAGCTGTGCAAGCAGAGAATTGACCAAATCTCAGTTCAGAGGGGTCTGCTCCTGCTTGTAGAGGGAGTGTTAATTTTAACGTGATTAGGAGAATTCTGGCTCCAGAGGAGACCAGGGCTAATCCCAGCCTAGCCTTCCTCGCACCCTGCTCGGTGGAGACTGCCATGGGCCTGAAGGTGTGAGAACCAACTTCACTTACTTTGGAATTCAATCGTATGGACCTGACACTCCACTTCATAACACAGCCTTTTCCTCCACTGAATTTGGATTTACTTAGCAGCAAAGAGGGAACTCAAGCTTAGAAGATTTAGGGTGGGTGGAGACCTCAGCTATCAGCTACGATATCTTTCTGCTCTATGCAGGAATCTCTTCTTGAGACCTGGCCATCTTCTAGCCTCTGCTTGAATTCCCTAAATGTTGTAGAGCCCATTCCCTCCCTAAGTAGCCTTTTCCAGGCTGGGATAGCTCTGGCTAATCTCTCTCCTTCTGTCTTTTTGTAATATTTATTTGTGACTTGTAGGACGATGATTTGCGTGCATACCCTCTCTTGCCAGGTTGAAACCTCCTCAAGAGCCTGGACAATGACTTGTCTCCCCTCTATCATACTCGGTATATGGATATTCTATAAACACTTGTTCAGTCAAATGAAATTATGCTGCACCAACTTTAAAATTTCTTGCAAGGAACGTATCTTTTTTTCTTCTCCCAGGTGAAGCTTCCTATTTTTCTCTATGCAGACAAATGTTGCCTCTTCCCATCCCCAGGCCAGACATGGCTGCTTCCCCAGGGCCCTGCTTTTTCTTCCTGGCCCCCAGGGACTGCACAGTTGGTGGAAAATTTGGCCAAGGAAGCTGGGGGCCCGCAGTGGAAGTCAATCGGGTGGCCTAGACCAGGTTCTCTGGATCCCAGCCCCCTTCATTTCCTCCAGGTCAGCCACAGCTGCCTGAGAATGCTCCCAGGTGCATGGTGTGCAAATCCAAGCTGGGGCGACCCTCCCTGCCTCTCATTCCCTCGCAGCCTTGTGAGACTGGAGCTCTCTGTGCCTCCCAGCCAGCAGAGTTTGCAGGCAGCTGCTTGGGTCATTGTCTCAGCCTCTTCAAGTTGTGAATGCTGAGTCTATAGAGACTGAAACACAAACAGTGCCCACAGTGCCTCTCGGGGAGGGAGGGGCAGCTTGGCCTTGCCAGAGCCATTGACTGTGCAAATATCAAGGCTTGCTGTGGATGGAGGAAAGCTGGTTGGAGCTATTTAAAAGGGGGGGTCTTTTGACACCACACTGCGCAGCATCATGGAAGGGCTGTGGTGTGTGCTAAGGGCCGGCAGATGGGAAGAGAAGAGGAGAGGTCAGTTCTCACAGGGAATACTGCTTCATCGTGAGATGCCTGTCTGCTCTAAACCAAGGAAGAGAGAGATGGGGGAGGTCACTGGGCACAGTGCAGGGGACAAGAGACTGAAAAGAAAAGGTAGCTAAGTGGGCAGATCAAGAGAGTGTGGTGGGTGAGGCTGGGGCAAACAAACATCCTAGCAATTGGAGGGCAGTGAATGGCAGCTTGCTGTGAGACTCAGGGAAATACACTTACCCAATTTGGACTTGGGTTTCACATCCACTGTGTGGGCCCGGGTAAAAGGTACTATTAAACACTCAAAAACATTTCCCAAGTATTCTACACCAAACACCTATTTATTCTGCAGTTCAAACTCTTTCTTAAAAAATAATATTTAGAAAGGAAAATCAAGGGCTCTTGCTGACCCCATTTTCTGCAGCAGGCTCTTGGACAGTGCTATGGGATGTTTAGGACTCTCCTCTCACAGGCCCCATCCCGCACTCTGCATTTCCAACAGGGACAAAGCTCCTTGTGTTGCCTGGGGAGCTTCTTGGCCTACTAGAAGACAGCTAATGCTTCTCCCCAGACATCCTGCTAGGTTTTGACCGATGATCAGTGCTACCAAGGATCTGATCCCTGAGCCCCAGCGTCCAGCTTGGGCTCCTGGACTCCACTCCTGCTAACACACTCTGTGATGTGTCTGCTCCATCCATGTCCCTGCCCCCAGGAGCTCTCGTGAGATGCCTGTCTGCTCAAAACCAAGGAAGAGAGAGATGGGGGAGGTCACTGGGCACAGTGCAGGGGACAAGAGACTGGAAAGAAAAGGTAGCTAAGTGGGCAGATCAAGAGAGTGTGGTGGGTGACGCTGGGGCAAACAAACCTCCTAGCAATTGGAGGGCAGTGAATGGCAGCTTGCTGTGTGACTCACGGCAATGCACTTACCCAATTTGGACTTGGGTTTCACATCCACTGTGTGGGCCTGGGTAAAAGCTACTCTGTGCAGGAGAGATGCAAGCCCTGTTGCAGCCAGGCAGCCAGATACCCATGAGCTCTGCGTTTTCTTATTCCATGAAGGGTTGACTCCCACAGCAATGCCAAGCTACCAATCCTACGACAGTGTCATTCATGTACGCTCTCAGAGCTCTGAAGACACTAAAAACCCAAGGGCGGCAAAGTCAGAATTCAAATTCCAATCCCACTGGCTAAATGCTGACCACAAGCCCTGAATGTGGTCTCCTTGCAGGGCCACTATTGGCTTTCTTCTCTATGTCCCATCTCCACCAAGTCTTCAGCCCTTTATTCTTTAGCATAGAGATTTTCTTTAAATAAAATCTTACTTTTCTCAGAAAATTCCAAACAAATTTGTAGAGAGAGGGGGAAAATAACCCTAGTTTCGCTTCTTATACCTGTTCCAAAATTTAGAATAGTTTTCCTTGTTTCCAGCACTTGTCGTTTTTCCAACTTTCCTAACACCCTCTTCCTGGGCCTGGCTCCAGAAACAAAGACAAGTGAAGGTGCTTGAGTATTCATTCCATTATATAGATGGAGAAACCGAGGTGCTGGGTAAGGGGCAGGAGCCAATTCTGCCAGAGCGTAACTAACCTCTTATCTCCCTCCTGGGACCAGGGAACAAATGGAGGGTGAGCACCGGTCAACAGGTGAGAAATCTTTAGGAAGTGGGAAGGGCTACAAGTGTGAAGGCAGGCACTTAGTTCCTGTTTGATTCTTTGACACCAGGCTCTTCCTGACCATCTGCTCTCAACCATCTCAGTGGGGCCTAAACCTCCTGCAGGAGTGTGCTGGGAGGGGCTTCCAGCTCCCCATACAGTTCAGATCTTTCTCTCTAAGTCTGTGGGCCAAGAAAGCTGAAGAACTTGAAGAACTTGACCCCCTGTGGGTCACTCAGAGTGGGGCGGTAGACTCCAATTTTGTTCATTTACAGATAAACCTCAGGGGGTGGGGTGTTTGCCTTACAGAAAACCTGGTAGCCTGGGTTTTAATGTCACAGAGAGTGAAGGGACTTGTTAGAAAGTTTTAAGCAGCTGGAGACAGGGTGGGGCATCAGTGTTGTCAGGGCGCTGTGAAATCCCAGCCGGCCCTGCTCCTGGAAAACACCACTGCCCTAAAACATGGAGTGGAGACCTGGAACGAGAGCTTTGCTGACTCACGAGGGGCCTCCTGCCTGTGGACAGGGAAGGAGCCTGGGTCTTCCTGTCTGGCTTGGGCTGGGGTCCCGCTAAGAACGCTGTTCTCAGTGAAATTCAAAAAATTGGCTCTTCTCCTTCAGGTATTTTTGTTCCTCAGGAGAAAAAAATGGGAAACCGGGGAGCAGTCAGGGGAGGTGGGAGGTCAGAGGCCAACGTAATATTTACCCAGCCCAGCCGAGGCCTTTCACTTTTATGAAGCAGGAAACCACTTCAAAGCAGCAACATCCCCTCTTGCCACTTCTGTCTGCCCGCTGGTCCTGCTGCCTCTATAAGGCAAGGCAGGGCTTTTCTACACACCCCTTCCTCTGCTCCTGAACCTTCCACCCTCTCTCCCTTAAAGGGTGGAGCACACTGCCTGGCCGGCTGCTCCCTCTAACCCCTGCTCAAAGGTAAAAAGACCTGCCCATAGTCACAGAGCAATCACAATCCATAGGCTCCGCTGACATTCTGAGCTGTCCCTGGCGTGTTCTTGTTCACTCAGTGAGTTGTCTACCACTCTCAGAGGCACTGGGGTTACAGCTCCTCATCCAAAGCCCTGTTCCACCACCAGAGCAGAAGCGGAAATGACGGCTAGGAAAGGCTCTAGAGACTGGAATCTAGTGGTTCTTTACATTGTGGAGGGGGCAAGAACTCCTTCTCTTCAGAAATACAAGACTACACATACCCACATCATTCTTGAAGATATAGAATCTCCAAGGTTTCACAGGCCTCTTGAAGCCCAAGTATGGCCCTAGCTCTGCGCTTCCCAGTGCAGGGGTCGGTTCCCTGACAGCATCACTGATGTGGCTCCCCCAGCCTCAGACAAGGTGCAGGGAGAGCATGACCTTCCTTTATAGGATTAGAGACTGCCTTTGAGTTGAAATCTTTGTCCTTCTAACCTTTCTCCATTAGTATCCCTTACCCTCTTTATGGACAGAAAGCTTAAAGGAGAATGGCTACCTTCTCTTTGAGTTGAAATCTTCATCCTCCTAACCTTTCTCTATTAGTATCCCTCTATCCTCTTTATGGACAGAAAGCTTTAAATAGATTGGCTCCTTCTTCAGGTAGCAAGCACATGGCAGAGGCAGCCCGAGGAGTGGACAGCCAAGGTGTAGGGATAAAATCCAAATCTTCCCTCTCAGGTCCTTCCATTTAATAACTTCATTCAGATAAGAGTAGATGCATAATAGCAGGATTCTGGACACTTAAATGTGAATGTGGATGAGTAATAATATTTCCTGAGGCACCACACTGGCCTCTACACGCCAGCTCCAGAAGTACCGGAAAGGGATGCAATTTACATAGAATACAACATGAAAATCCTTGGGAGTGTGCACCCTGGAGTCCTTGCTGTAGGATATTGACTAATAGAAAACAACTCCAGCGCTGTCCAGTTTAAAATCCTCAGAGAAGAACGAGGGGAAAATTGGGTAGGTACGGGTAGCTGTGAGAGGCTGGAGACTGCGAGAGCATTAAATAGTCATCCTTCTTCACAGGAAACCGTGAAGTTCTCCAGCACCTCTGAGTCTCTCCTGGAAATCTTCACCTCCCATGACTTAAAGCAAAGGCTTTGAGGAGCTGTCTGCTCTCACTTCCTCTGACCCCCTAGTACACACTGTTAATGCCATTCTGCCTTTTACTAAAGGTATTTGGGGGTACTTGGCTATGCAATTTCTTCCTCCACTCCCTGAGTGTACTGTAAATGCCCTGAAGGTAAGATCTATTACTTTTTCATCCTTGTATTAGGAGGGAGCTACCACATTCTTGGCACCACACAGGTGATCGATCCCTATTTATTTAAACTTAAATGAATTCCAATTCCCGCTTTCAGTGTCATCCTATTTGGTTCAGTGCAAAGGGCAAGAATCTCTCCTTCTTCTATCCCTCTATACTAGGGTTGAGAGGGAGGCTGTTTAGATAGAACAAGAGAAAGCCTGGGAGAACAACTCCTTCAAGAGGGCTGGGAGGTGCTAGGGTTCCTCTGTCAGAAGTTTCCATCCTCTCAAAGCCTCGGAGAGAATATGTGTGTTTTGGGGGGATCAGAGGAGACAGGCTCATTCACCAGCTCTTCACTCGGAGCCCTGGGATCCCTCCTCCTCTTCCCTCTGAAAGACAAGTTGAACTTTCCAAGGGCAAATCCACTACCTTTTATTTTTCACCCTCAAAGTAATTTTAGCCAAAGAAAAGCAGAATTAAACTTTCATAACATGATACATTTATCGTGTTTTTCTTCTTTCTTTTCTCTATCCTCCCTTTCCCCTGCCCTGACCTCCAGGTACATCTGAGTTAAAGCAAACCAAGATGAACTATCAAGGGATGCTATCAGATTGGAAGAGACGCTGCTAAGCTCTCTGGTCTCCTGCCCATCCCAATACTTCAATATTTTTCCATGCCCCTGTTAGGCAGTTATTATCTCCTTAGATGAGAAAAGCCTCTGGACTCTGCTGTCTCTCAATATTGTCCTCTGCTGAAATGAAAGGGGGAATTATAATTCAGAGAAAGATTCCCACAGAGAATATGAAGAAAAAGATTAAATCAGCGATACAATGTTGACATGCATTCAGTTCCTGAAAGCTCTTTAAAAAAAAGGTCTCCTCAGGAGCAGTTTTGCTACTACCTGAGAGTCTCAAAAATCTGCATTTAGGGAGTTGGGAGATGAGAAGCATGTGAAGGCCCCTCGGGGTTGGGCCAGAAACTTCTGTTGCTGATAAGAACGGCAAGGGCCTTTTGGCGGGCCAGCCAGCAGATTGGACTGCCTGTTAAGTTGAGAATGCACTCCCTCCCTGCCACCCAGCCCTAGACGTGACCTGTTGGGGCAGGCCTCTCCGGAGTTGCTCACAACCCATGCATCCCTGCTTAATGCTGCAGGCGCCTTCTCATCCTCTGCAAACAGACAGAGGCCCAAAGGTCCCACTGGCAATAGGACCCTACCAGTTGTATTCTCTGGGAAGTGACGGCTGGGAGTTTCGAATATATCTCATCTATTAATTTTTTTTTCTTCTAAAAAAAAAAAAAAGCACAAAAGCCACTGTTTTGGGCCAAGCCTGGCTTTCAAGAGTCCCCTCTAGTGGAGATAACCTGCTACTTCGGCTTCTCAGTTCAGCCCAGAGCTTCCCTGGCCAGTGAAGATTCAGAAAACCCCCTTCTGCCTGCAAGGCTCTCTTTCCCACTTTTCTCTTTGTGTTCGCTCTGAGCTCTGTCCGCCCCCATTCACACTGTTAATCTCTCTGTCTTTATCTTCCCTTGCTGTCTTCCTCCCTCTCTCCATTTATCTGCGCCTGTGCCCACATCTTGACTTCTGTCTTTCCATGTGTGCCTTTGCTCCTGCATCTTGATCTACATCTTCCATCCACCTGCTGGTTTTCTTTGATGTTCAGGATTCCAGGTCTGACTTGTTAGGAATGCCTTGGTCAGGCCTTGGACCACATGGACTCACCTCAAACGGCCAAAACAGCCACCCACAAGCCAGATCCACAGTGAGAAGCACTAGGAAAATCCTAGTGGTTATAGAGCTGTCTATAACCTGAGCTCAGAGCTCCTGCTCCGAATCCTGTGTGAAGCCAGCTGCTCCCTTCAATAGATTCTCCCCACCTCTGTGCCTGCTTCCCAGTCTCTGACACACACCCTGCCCTGCAAACAACTGGCAATGCCTGGGTAAAGGGAAAACTGGCAGTGGGTGGGAAGAGTATGCTGGGGTAGGGGAAGAAGGTGAGGAAGAGGTGAGTGGGGGTCAGTGGCTGAGCCTGGGGCTGTGGCAGGGCAGTGGAGACAGAGCAAATGTTAAGCTGGGGTGAAGGGGGGTATGGGGGAACACCTGCTGGTCCTCTGAGTTTCCCAGAGATATTCTTTCACCCAAGAGAGAGACAGAACCAGAGCAGGGAAGGCGGTTAATGGTTAACCAATTGTAGAAGCAGAGAACTTTTGCACTGCCCAGGCCTCAGCCATTTCTTTCAGCTCTGTGCCCTTCCTTCCTCCTCTCCCCTTACACTCTTACCCCGCAAGGACCCTGCTCCCCAACAAAGAACTTTCTCGCCTCTATTTCTGCCCTCCAATTCCAGATGGAGCAGTGTGGAGCTAGATAAAGAGGTTCCATATGCCCAAATGCCAGGGAATGAGGCCCAGGAGAGCCTGAGGGCTAAGCCCAGGAGGACGGGGATATCCTCTTCTTACCAGCCATCCCTCCCTCGTGCCTTGAGACCAGCTGTTTGACCCTGGGAAGAACTGCCGTTCTCTCTGTCTCCATAGGGCTCACCTTTAGAAATGACCGAAAAAGAAGTGGATGCACACCCACCCCTCATTTACTCTAATCAGGCATGAAATCTTTGTAACGAAGTGAAAAAACTGTTCAGGGAACTGGTTCCATTCATCATTGTTTGAACTGAGCATATGTGAAGGGTAGAAATAGAATATTCACATATAATGAATTGATAACAGACTGCCCCTGGGTGGGGCGGTGGTGATTGGGGCTGAGGGGGGAACGCACATGAGCTGTAAAACTCCCAGCACCTCAAAGCCTGTTTCTACCAGTTTCCCTACGGACAGTCAGTCCTGAATTATTTCTAGTTAACAGACTGTAACACAATGCTCCAGTCTCTTTATGATCAGAATGGAGGTGGGGGGTGGGGGCTCGGCTAGGCGCTCCTTGCCTCTCCATTTGCCATGATGGACAGAAGTATATTGTGCCTCAGTTCGTGTGTGTGGAGACAGCTGTGTGGCAATGCAGGGAGACAGCTGGTGGTGGTGGGGAGGTGCTGCTGGAGACAGGAATTGCCTCCCCCACACCAAACCCTATATCTTAGGGAGGCAATCATAGAAAATGAGGTAGGATAGAAACTATAAAACCCCCAAACAGTGACAACTCCAGCACCATAAATATTTCATAGCACCTAAAGTGGTGAGTTTAGGCTGCTGTCAGCTGCTGCCTTGTATATTTAACCATGTCACTGGTTTCCCCTCCTGTTCCTATGTTTTCTTGTAACCTGCCCATGAAATAAAGATTAGCTGAGTAAGCAGAAGTATTGGTAAATGGGAAAGGGACCTAGGAAACAGGTAGCTGTTCTTTGAGGGCTTTCTTTTTAACCTCATTTTAAGTGCAGACTTCAGTAAAACAGATGGTGAAGGAACTTTTACATTCACCGCATCTGCAGCTTTTGATGGTCAAGAGAGTTGCAGGGTGAATGTTCCCTGGTGCTCTGAAGACAGGGATAGGTATTCAGACCAGCTCTGAAAGGGGGGCCACCAACCTTGTAATGACATGGTTTTGGGCGATGGACATAAGACACTGCCATACTCTTCATTTAGACTTGGGCTGAAAAGCTAGCCAGCCCCCCTGTCCTGCTCCAGGCTTCGAGGGACCCCTGTCCTTATGCCCTGCCAAAAAGAAGGACCAGCTGGGATTTCCTTGGCAGACTCATGGTCCCTGGATAGAGATCTCCTGGTACTTTACCACTGCTGCTCCTCAGCATCTTCCCTGCACATCGCTCCAAATGTCATTTCCATTTAACTGCTTTGCAAGCCAGTTTGCCCCCATCCTAATGCAATTTGCTGAGGACAGTGAGGGAGCAGAGAGGGTAATCTGCATTGCCCTCCCTTTATCAGCAGGTCCCTGAAGACGATCGGCTGCGGAGTGGAGGGAAATAGCTCCTTTAGGTAATGCTGGTTGGTGGCAGCAGGGGCAAGTTCTGGAATGAGGAGGGGTTAGTGGTGATGCCAGGTGGAAGAAGGGGAATGAAAAACAACCTCGCTAGGGTATTTTGACAGATTCCACTGTTTCCTTGGTTCCCTACCCTTTCTCCTCACTGCCCCTTCAGCCTCCAGGCCACCACCGAGGAGAGATCCCAGGTAATTAGTTCAAATGGTGCTCCGTGAAGAGAGAGGGAAGTTAATGAATTCTTCTCTTTTCTTGCCTGGAGGTCAGAGGGGAGAGGGCTGCAAGCAACTCTGGGAGCTTTCTGGGGTGATTGCATAAAAGTTGTGCATTTCAGTTAGGAATAGCTGAATTCCTCCAGCCAAGGTTATCTCTTCCTGGGGCTCTGTCAATCAGTAGAAGGCCCCAGAATCCAAAGCCAACCCAGAGAGAAGAGTGAAGTTTCAAGGTCTGGGAAAGAAGCCCAGCAAAGGAGGGAGACTGCTATTGTGTGGGGAGAGGGGAGAGCTAAACCTGACTCCTGCTCTCAAAGCCTCCAGCCCAGGCCAGCCAAGATACTCATCTTGGCCTGCCGCTCATAAGCCTTGTCCACTGTGCGCGTGAATGGAAGGAAATGAATGTGCCCCCAAATTTCTGTGGGTTCCTCCAAACTGATGGGCCCCCAAGTGACTGCCTCAAGCTATGACTGGCAGTCCCAGTCCCCTCAAACTGATGCTGCCTTCATGTCCCTTGTGTACTTTCTACTGGCGTGCCACTGTCACTCTAAGATCTTAGATTCCTACAGGGGACCTGTTAGGATTTCCATTGCCCACTTCATGGGGCTCTCATTTCTAGACCCTTACTGACCTAGAGCCCCAAATCTTTTATCCAACTTCCTCCCCGCCATTATTTCTATCCCTCCTGAGCAGAGCCGAGTTTGAGTAGGTAGCTCCCACTAGGGCAAGGGTCATTCCAAACAGGTGGACTTTTTTCGGGGATCTAAAATGGTAGTTTCTGGTGACTCTCTGGGCATCTAGACCATGATTGGCATTATAGAGACTACCTGTGGGATGGATAAAAAGGGCTAGAATTTTCTAGGATCCCTACCTCACTTGTGGGGTGGGGCAAGAAAGAGCACATGGAAGGAAACATTCTCAAATGGTTCATAAGGAGCCTCTGGGACCCTAAGCAAACTCCCATTTCAACCCCCAGCACTCCTGTGGTGCTCAAACTAAGGGGCTGGACCCCTGCTGGGCGATACACCGCAAAGGGAGTCCCGGGAGATGAAACACTTAGACCCATTCAGTGCCTAGGAATCTCTGCCTGAGCCTTATGGAACCCGCGCAAATGATGTTTTCCCATTGCCCTGATGTCCAGTCCCCGATCGGAAGGGAGAGCCGGCGGCCACCAGGGACCCCGGCACTGGAGTGAACGCCCCCAAATCGATCGCTGGCCAGTGTGGCTTTGGGCTGTCTCGCTGGTGCCACCGAGGCCCTCTTTGGGCTCCAGCTCTCGGGACAGCCTTGCCGCCCCGAGCTCCCCAAAGCCGCAGAGCGCCGGCAGGTGCGCGGTGGAGGCGCGCCGCGGAGCGCTGCTGCCGCCCTCAGCCCACGTTCGAGAAGCCGGCGGGCTGCCGGCCGGGAAGCCCTGGGCGGGAGGCAGCGGCTCCAGTGAGCCTGCGATCGCGCGCACGCCGCGCTCCAGCCCGCGAAAGTGGCCGAGCCCACGCGGGGACTCGCCCGCCGCGGCCAAGCCGGGTCTTCTGGGGCCGGGACCCCAAAGAGGCGGGCGCGGGAGAAACCGCCACGGGTGTGCGCGCCTGTGGGGAGAGGGCGGAGGGCGCTGCCGACTCCGAGCGCCCGGCCCAGCCGCCGCTTACCCAGCTCGGCGACGTCGGTCTGTCCTTCCGTCCCCGCTCCGTCTACCTCGGCCGCCGCCGGCTGCTGAGGGCGGCGCGAGGCCCCTCTCCCTGCCCGCAGCTCGGAATCAGGGAGACGACCAAATCCACATGGAGTCCAAATTCATTAAAATCCACGTCAAGCCACCAGACACTTATCTGTATTCCTGAAGTCGCCCCTCGGTCTCCGCTCCGCGCGCCCCTCAGTCCTCCGTCGCCCCGCAGCAGCCCGGCTGGGCGCTGTCGCCGGCTCGCGGGGGGCACCCGGAGGCGCCGAGGGGGCGTGTGGGGGCGGCCGGCGGTGTCTCTCCTGAGGAAGAAGCAGAGCCCCGGCTGTCTTCAGATTTTTCCAGCGCGACTTTCCGGGCTCCTCTGACATCAGCAATCCCGGCGCTTCCTTCCCTTCTTGCTCTCCGGTTCGTTCACAGTCCCATTTCCTCCGGGAGCCTGGCTTTCCAGATCTATTTCGAGGTTTGCTCCGCTGGCTGCGGCGCTCGCACTCCCTACCGCTCCCAAGCTCTCGGGGTCTCTCTCCGGATCGCTCGCCCTCTCGGCTGAAAAATTCCCAGCAACTGCCCTCCGCCGCCCTCCCGCTCCAGTCTGGCGCGGATGCCGCTCCTCCCGGCAGCTCTGGCTCCCGCGGTGGCGGCGGCGGCGGCGGCGGCGGAGGAGCCCTGAGCGCCGGCCTCCCTATTTTACCATGCAGCTCATTATCATAGAGGCCGCGCGCGTTAACCCCCTCCCCGCCGGCCGCGTCCGCCCGGGTTGGGGCCGCGCCCGCTGCTGGCACCGCCCGCCACCGCCAGCACCCTGCCCCCTCCCCCGCCCTCGCGGACTTCCTCCTCCGCAAGCTGTCAACAAAGGAGAAGCAGGTTTGGCATCCGGAGGCCGCTCGGCTGCCTGTCCTGCGCCCAGCTCAGCCCGGACCCATCGGCCACCTTAAGTAGCCAAGGGGGCAAGGAAAATGCTGCCAGGGCCCGGGAATTCGAGTCGGGCCTGGCGAGCCCAGCTGGCTTGGCCCCCGGGGGAATAGAAGGTCGAGGGTTGGGGTTAGGGGGGAGCTCAGAACACAGGAAGAGTGGGTGAGGGCAGTAGGGACAGGGAATCCCCCCCATTCGCATCACCTGTCACCGCACACATCCTGCACACCTCCCTCTTCATCTGTAATTTGAGTGAGGGGTGAGTGGGGAGGAACGGGGCTTGTCTGGTGGGGTTGAGACTAGAGTCTTGGAATTTGTGGGAGCAAATTTCCTCTTCTTGTAAATTAAAAAAAGAAAAAGGCCAACAAGCTGTCAAATAAGTCTTGAAGTTGTTGTTATTATTATTATTGCAATGAGAAGATGAACCTTGCTCTGAATTGAATCTCAAACTTCCAGCCCTGATAGGGATCCTGGGCATCTGGTAAGTCCCGACTTGCATGGGGGCATTGGGGACGGGAGAAGAGCTTTCTATATCCAATTCAGAGAATCTTTCTGGCAGGGTAATCAGAGGGGTGGCAATAAGATAACTTATTTTAATAACCTAAGGTGAGAGGTTTCGGGATTCTGGATGACAATGCCTCGGTGCCCTCAAGGCCACTGATTCCTCGCCACACAGTCTCAGTAACTCCGCAGCCTCTAGACACGGCTTTCCGGAAGCGGCCTGCAAGCTGGACCCCAGCGAGTTCGCAGGATCTGCGTAGTCCCTGCTCGCGATTAGAGCGCACACGAGTTTACTCCTGTCCAAGTATTCTGATAAGCTTCCTCTACTGCCCTCTCGTGGCCACAGTCCTCAGTGGTATAAATCTAAAAAACAACAAAAATCACTGCGAATACCTAAAAGCAATTGCACCAAATTCTTAGAGCAGTAGCGGCAGAAGAAACGAAGGGAGGGAAGGATGAAGAAAGGGAGCCGGAGAAAAGAGAGAGAGGAAGAAGAAAAGGAAATCTAGACTAACCAGTCATCTCGAGCAATCGCACATTCAACACAGGACTGGGGGATCTAGGCTTTACTCCAACATCTGCAGAAATCAGCGAATTCTTCAAAAGTTCTTCATTGTAATTAGCTGAAATTTGTGTTCCTGTAACTTTCACTGGCTACTGCTAGTTTTGTCCTGTGGGACCACAAAGAATCTGTCTAAGCTGTGTTGCCTGTTCCATACCTGTTCTTTCCTTCAAACTTCTTTAGCATTCATTGTTGGTAACACACCAATAAATTATCATATTTACCCTGTATTATTATTTATTTATTTTTATAAGTAGATCTTGTCTCCCCATGCAGACAGACTAGTCGATCGTTTTATCTCTGGGTAGACTGAATCTAAACCACAATTTATTAAAAAAGATGATTTGAAGAAGATGCTAGAAGATTTTGGAACACTTCCTCCATTTGTTCATGGAGTTTGGCCAGCTACACCTAAGACCAGCAGTGGTAGGATTGGAGACGTCTAATTGATAAAGCTCCAAGCTGAAAATTAGGGCCCTCTGGTTCTAAATCAAGTGGTGTCTGACTCTGGAAGAGGTCACCTCTCTTCCCTATGCCTCAATTTAATCACATCTTGGGAAGATTATGATACAATTTAAATAATTTTCTCATATGCCCCCCCCCCACTCCTGTGGTCCAGAAATAAATCTTAGAATGAAGAGCAAGGAAGCATAAAATGAAACAGACTCTTCCACTCACCCCATCTTTTATCCCCACACCTCCCCTCTCTTTCCTGAATAAAGGGAGAGAAAGAGGGAACACAGGCGGGAGAACACATTGTGGCTGACAGGGTGGCACGACGCCATCCAGATTCCACATTGCCACTGAACAGGGTCTAAGATCTGAGTCCTGTGAGACTATGGAAGAGCCTGTGGTCAGCATAGCAATGGAAAGAGCGCTAACTTGATCTACTGGGAGGTACCGTGGATGAAGTACCTCTAACTTCTCTAGGCCACAGTTTGTCCATCTGTAAGATGGGAATTTCTGTCTTCACTCTCCAGACAACTGGGGGAATTAAAATAGATACATGTAAGAGTGTTGGAAGAAGTAATAGTATCATCAAAATGGAAAGATTGTTGTTATATTTAGTTCTAATAGGCTAGAACAAATATGGATCTTATTAGCTAAACATCTAATTACCATAACATGCTCTGAGAATTTAAAAAAAAAACAAAACCTTGGGTTCATGGTTCGTATTTAGATTTGACATCCTCTGAGGCAACAGCGGTATACCTGAACCTCTAGTCTTTACATCTGCTCATTAACCTTCTCCCTTTGATCTGGGTATTCATTCATTTATTACGCAAATATTTATGAAGAGCAAATTTACTAAATTTCTTCCTTTAATGGAACTATATACAGTCCATAATTACTGTTTTGGCACATATTTTTAAAGAAAGCATGGCAATAACCCTACAGATTCTATAACCTCAGATCTATCTCTTTCTGAGGTTTCTGGTTTTCTTGTATGTTTCTGCCCTTCACTATATTCTTCCTCATTCTGTCCATCTGATATCAGGCCCACAGCCCCTTGGGACTGACTAGTCCTCTGTCAGGGCCTTGTAGTTTGTCCTCATTTCCATCTGGAAGGATAGACGTAGTGCAACACATTTGTGAGCAGGCTGTCAATATTTAACAAATATTTATCAAATGAATGAACAAATGAATGAATGGGGAAATGTTTACCTTATGCCAAATCCTCATCTTTGGAAAATCATAGCACACTCAACAGGGTTCTCCACTCACCCCAACCTACCTACCTTCCCTAGTCAAGATATTCCTGGAACCTCACCTTGAAAGTCATTTGTCACTTCTGCATTCTTGTTCCAGGCCCCAGGCCTCTTCTTTGCTTGTCAAGGAAGCAAACTAAGTAACTAGATGGGTTACTTAAGCAAGAGAATGAGAGAAGTGGGAGAGGACAGGGCACCAACATTCTGGAATGCCACAGAATGTTTCCTGTGAAGAATGAATATTTCTCCTGTGGAAGGCAGGTTTGGTTAAGATGCTGCCACCTGCATTTCCCAGGCTGGGAGCAGGCCTTGGCCCTGGAAAGCAAGCTCTTAGACTTTGGGGAGCACAGGCCCAAATGGGCAACTAGCCCATCCCTAGGGGAAGTCCTTTATGTCACAGCAGCAGCTCCAGCCCCACAAATAGATGCCAGTACAGTAGCCCCTCGGATCACAGGAGGTATTTTTGGTGCTGGAAGCCAGCCACACTTTGGCAGGCTTTCAGCATCAAGTCTGTTCCCTTTAGAGGCGGGGGGTGGCAAGCTATCAGTGTTTAGCATGGGAATGCTGCCTGAGAGTGTGTGCATGCATATATTTACGGTGCCTTGAGTCGGCTGGGAGGTGGGCTCAGGAGGATGTGTGCCTGGACCTGTGCTTGGGAGCCAAGGGGGCTCCTGCTTGCCAGTGTCAGAGGGCAATGTTTGGATGGTGCACTGGCTGTTGCCCGGTTTGTACCTGGCTCCCAAAGCTGAGACCACTGATGCCACCACCAAGTTGATTGGTCTCTGCTCTAAGATGCATGTCATCTTTCACTTGCCCTGAGCCCAGGCTTGCTACTATAGACAGGCAGGAATGTGGTCCCTTCTGTCTCCCTACCAGGTACCTCATCTTCATCCAGCAGACGCTGTCAGGCAACCCCAGCCGCAGAGCAGCCTCCCCTTACCCCCTACATTGTTAGGAACAAAGGGATTGGTCCAGACAGGCCAGACTGGAGTGTGTGGGCCAAGTCCTATGAATGGAAGAGAGAGACTGCGGGATGCCAGAGTGGTGGGTCTCAGCCCAGGCAACGGGGCCGGCAGCCCAGGACACAGGAACAGGGCACCTGCTCCGGGGTTCTCAGTACCATTCATAAAGACGTCACCCTTCCCTCCCCTCCCCTCCCCTCTCCTCCCTTCACAAATCCCACTTTCCTGTGTACTTTAAACAGTAGCAAGCCTGTTAAGGCTCCAAATCAAAGAAGGCAGGATTTCGCTCCTTTCTCACTAAACCTCCCACGAGCAGAGCTTATGTCCCTGTATACCTCGTCCTCTTTCCCTAACCCTCCCTCCCCTCCTCCATCCATCTAGTGTGTTGCCCTGGGAGAAGAATATTCTCTGTGAAGCCCAGGCAACTGCAGTCCCAAACCTACTTAAATAGGTCCCTGGAACAGTTTGCAAGGCTCTGGCATTTGTAAGGTCAGAAGGCTTCAGAGGAGGGGTGGGGGAGGGGAGTGTGGACAACTGGGCTCCAGGCATGGAAGGTGAAGGCTGAGGCTCAGGACTTATTTTTTTTTTTTTTTGCTCTATTCCTAGCACTAAGGGTCAGGAAAAGGGCCTTCCTCTCTTATTTTTTCTAAAAGAATCCCCCCAAAGGAGAAACTAATCATTTGGTCACATAATCCCTGGGTAAATCTCTTGGTGCCTCAGTTTCCTCCTTTATAAAGTGGAATAATGTCCCTTGCATTTCATGTCTTGCAAGATGCTGACTATGAAAGAGCTTCACAAGCCAGAAAGCATTATACAAATCCATAGGAATGTTCTCTTAAAACCTGAAAGTTCCATCCGGAGGCAAACCTATTTCCCAACTGTACAACTGCAGTTCTTCTCTTGGTTGGTTTTCTAGGAAAAACAGCTGGGCTCACCAGAAATATCCCTTTGCTTATGGGGTCATTGTTGTCCATCACCTCGGGATCCCTCCTTCTCTCCTACTCTTCCACTCGAAAATGCTGCAGAGAAAAAGAGATTCTGTCCACCAACCTTCCTCTATGGAATCACAAAGCATACCCAGGCTGGAGTTGGTCCTCATTACTAAGCAGCCCACGTACACACCCACACCCTCCCAGGGAGCAAGAGAAGAGAGGGGCGGTTGAGGTGCCTTGGAGAACACGCTGTGATTGCATAGAAATTAGCATGGTCCCATTCCCTGTGGGCTGAGATGTATTATGCGAATGTGCTTTTGGGGTCCACCCCTGCTCAGCAGCCCTCACTGGCCAGGAATCCCCTGCCTGTGCTGAGGACCTCCTGTCTTTGCTGCATAGCCTGGTTCAGAGGACAGTTGCTGCCAGAACTACGGTTGGGTTCTAAGGCTTTCCGAGGGCTCAATGTCTTCTGGGCGGGCCTGCCAGGGCTTTCTCGGGTGGGGATAAGACTGGACAAAATCAGCGCCATTTATTTGCTTTGAGATCAGAAATTCACAGAACTGATAGGAAGTAATCATTTTGTCCCAGCGTCTTCATTGAGACAAAACAATACCTTTTCTTCAGTTGCCCATAATTATCAAAATATAATGGTATAAGTTAAAATATATTGAATTCCTACTCTGTGCTAATCCTAATCCTCACAACTCTAATCTTACAAGGTAATTAAGTAATTATTATCACCCGCTCCGTCTTTTTTTTGAGTCAGTGTCTTGCTTTGTTGCCCAGGCTGGAGTGCAGTGGTGCGATCATAGCTCACTGCAGCCTCAAACTCTTGGGCTCAACGATCCTCTTGCTTCGGTCTCCAAAAGCTCTGGGATTACAGGTGTGAGCCACCATGCCTGGTTTATCATCCCATTTTACAGATGCTGAAACTGATGATCAATAAGTCACATGATGGTCCTAAGGTCACACAGGTAGTGTGTGGTATGGCCAGAATGTAAATGCAGGCTGATCTGGCACCCATTTTCTCGAATTTTGCCCTTTTCTGATGAGGAGAAAGTGATGAAAGTGTGGGGGCCCATCAATGTGGGAGTTCGAAAGCCAGTAAGTGGGAAGCAACAGGCCTCAGCCTGCTTCTTAGCATTTCCCCGGCCAAAGACCTGGAGCCCCTGCCACAGGAGAATGCCCCCAGACTCATCATGAATCAGGCAAAGCATCGCAGAGCTTTAGTTCTGCCGAGGGTCAGGAGCATCATTTTCTCTTACAAAGGAGAGCATGTTGTTGTAATTGTTTTCGTGATTTTTTTAAACAATCATACTAATGAGCTCAATTCTCCTCTATTTTATAGTGGGTGTGTGTTTAATAATGGGAATTGGCCTGTAGGAAAGAAGTTGCCAATACATGCAAATCTCTGCTAGCTTCTGTCACCTCTGCCCTGTACAACACCACATATGTGGCCACGCCTGCCTTTCAGAATAATGGGATAATTGGGTGCAACGCGTGTCACCCCCACCCCTTAAAGAGAACATGCCAGTCGGTCTTTGTGGAAATCCACGGGGAGCCGGGTGAGCAAAACGCCAGTGTCTGACTTCGCCTTGATTGCATCTGTGCCCTACAAACCCCAACAGAATTGAACTCACAGCTCCTCCTAATTAGGGGAGAAAGAAAGACAAGAATGATAGCAGAAGAATTTCTTCCTGCTTCTGACTGCAAGCTCTTCAGGGACAGCCCATTAAGCCCCCAGCCTCCAACTTCTGTTTCCTGACTCATATCTGGAGTACCTAACACGGTGCCAGGTTCTCCCTGGGACTATAGCCCCGAGTGTGACAAGAGTGATGAACAGGGGCTGGTTTGAAGAGCCAGTCCCTGCTCTGGGGGCCTGTCTCCGGTATACTGTGAGGCAATGCCGAGTGGCGGCCTAGGGGGGATCTGGGAGGCCTCAAGCCAGACAGGTGAAGGCTGGTCCAGGGCCTTGCAGGGGTGGGAGGGACCTTGCCCGGGAAGGAGGCTGGGAGAGTGAAGTCCACCACTCCATGCAAAAATAAACAAACACGCTGTTTAAGCAAATCAAATATCCTGACATCCAGGTGCAAACCACAGTGCCTGCCCCATGCTATAAATTTAGGACAGGGTGTGAATTGCTGGTGTCTGAAAAGAAAAATCCAGAAGTGGCACAAGCGCTGGGCAGGCAGGGATCAACTGCATCAGCGCTGACATCATGAAACAATTAATAACCACATTAACAATGTTTTCCATATTCTGAGTTTCGAATTCCTAGAAGGAAAGGCCCACGTTTAGGTTTCCCCTCTTAGTCAGTTTAATATTAAGTTCATTATGATTCCTTTTGTGAAATACTCTCTTGCTGGGGATTATGAGTGCTATATGGGACAGAAAAGAAAGATCAGCAAAAGCAGATCTCTTTTTCCATCATTCCCTTCTGGCTTTCCTCCTCTTTCTCTCTGGGGCTGCAGCACTGATTTTCTGGAATGGCTTCTTTTGACTTAGAATCAATCAATGCTGGTAGGATGAAGGCTGCTGTCTCCATTAACAACAACAACAACAGAACTAAAAAAAAACTCCACCTTGGGAGTCGGGAGACCTGGGTTTGATTCCTGACTCTGCACTCCCTGGCAGTGTGACGTCACATAGGTCACCTTCCCTCCTCTGGCCTTGGTTTCCCCACCTGTAAAAAGCAGGAATTAGCTTTGACGCAGGAATTAGCTTTGATGCACCCTCTACTCCCCAGCACAACCGCCAGCTTGCCATGCTGCCGCCCTTCCAACTCTCTCCTTGGAGAACGGTGGAAAGATGTTGATGCCAAAAAAAAAAAAAAAAAAAAAAGGCTTCTTTTAATGCCTAAGAAACTCACTGCCTAAAAAAATCAATGAGGGAGTGCAATCCAGGGACAGAGCTGAGAAATAGGATTTTTGCCTTTGAATTGTCTCAAGTCGGATGATTTCTCTCTCGGCCTGTCTTTGATAAACGCTCCCATTCAGGGCTCTGGTGTTATGAATCTTTCTGAGTCATGGGTGGCTATAGCCCCTTTGATCCATTCAGCTGACAATATTTCCTGATGTTTCAAAGGCCAAGAGCATAGGACAATCCCGTAGTGTCTCTTTACCTTCTCTCTTCTTCCCCCATCCCTCAAGCTCCAGCCTCCACTTTTTCTTGTGGAATTTCTACTTTGGCATTGTTGCACAAGGTCCTGATATGACAGCAAACCCAGCCTTGGCGATTGCCCAGGGTGCGGGAGCCCCAGCTCCTGGTCTCCTGGAGAAGCCGGCAGAAAGCCTTCTGTGGTCTCTCCAGGACATCACCCCCCGCCGGTGGAATGACAGGGAAGTTTCCTGGCTTCAGAAAAGCAGGGCAACCTGGCAGCCGCCCCCTCCTCTGCAGTTATCAGTGTGGTTAATAATTATTACCCTGTGTTAATCACGACAGTGGAAGAGTAGCAGGCCGTTATTTCGAAATGATCGGCTCCAGTCAATGACTACTTATGACAGCAAAAGGGAAACATCAGCTCCGGGGAGCCCCCATGTAAATGGGGAGTTGAATGAAAGATCAGGAATAATGGAACGTGTATTTAGTTCCATTTTCCTCCCTAAAAGGGCCCTGTCAGAGTAATTTCCCCTTCCATGTACTATACCTCTCCATTATTTACAATATCTTCTTGGGGGAATAAAACAACGCAGAACCGCTCCTCCTCATCTCCCACTCCCTGCCTCACCCTCCCCTCTCCCCACCCCCCATCAATTGTGTCTCTTTCTGGAGTTTGGCAAACACAGCTACTTTCTCCTGCTGTGCTTTCAGTGGAGCTGAAATGACTGTGGCTCTAGTTATTTTTTTCCCTTAATCATTCTTTTTCTTTCTTTTTTTCAGGAGAACATTTTCACGAAGCACAATCACAGAAGAACAGAACATCCTGATGTTTGGGTGAGCAGCATGCATTTCTTTTCTTTTTTTTCTTCCCCTTGAATAAAAATTACACTCCACAACCATAATATCAGAGGGCTAAAGGCCATCTTTCAAACTTTCTCATAATCTTGCGCTACCCTCTGTGCTCAATCTTATTTCTGACAGCCCCCTCCCTACCACCCCGGGGCGTAGTGGTTCCTTGAAGATACTAAGTTCATTTCACTCCCCTGAATCTACGCTCATGTTAATCTTACAGTCTGGAATGTGGCATTCCCCTGCCTCACTTCCCACAGTCATCCAATGCCTGAACAATCTTTAGGACCTTCTCAAGGTCCATCTCTTTTAAGATGCCATGGCGCTTTCTGTTCATACAGAATTTTAAGGATTTGTACACTAGCTTCTTTTCATTGTGAACTTGTAACAGATAAGTCATTTAATAAATATATGTTGAAATATTTTCACTAGTGGTATCTGCTTTTTTAAAAGAAACTCATTTCAGAAATGAGAGAAGCAAGGATACTCAGAGAGGATAAGTGACTTGTAGATCACATGTCCAGGAAATGGCAGAGAAGTTACTGGAACCCAGGTGTTTTAATTTCAAGTCCAGCATTCTTTCTCCTCTGCTATGCTGCATTCTGACTGCAATTCCCTCTGACCTCTCCTTTTGCTAATCAGTGTGCTTAATTTGGGCACTTTGCTTTCTTTCTTTTTTTCTTTTCTTTTTTTTTTTTGAGACAGAGTCTCACGCTGTCACCCAGGCTGGAGTGCAGTGGCGCGATCTCAGCTCACTGCCACCTCCGCCTTCCAGGTTCAAGCGATTCTCCTGCCTCAGCCTCCCGAGCAGCTGGGACCACAGGTGCCCACCACCACGCCTGGCTAATTTTTGTATTTTTAGTAGAGATGGGATTTCACCATATTGGCCAGGCTGGTCTTGAACTCCTGACCTTATGATCTGCCCACCTCAGCCTCCCAAAGTACTAGGATTACAGGCGTGAGCCATTGCACCCCACCGGGGCACTTCACCTTCATCTTTCCCACTAGATTGCAAATTCCTTAAAGGCAAGGGCTATGCCTTATGTTTCTCTTGCACCTTCCATCTGAAGTGAAAGTTTTGTATTAATTCCCTATAGCCATTGCCCATCCCAACTTTTCTTCTCTCTGTCAAGACTGGCACACCATCATGGAGTCACACTTTGGAAGATCTTTGTTCTGATGCTGGGACCCCTGTGGGCCTGGGATGGAAAACACCCATGATCTCTGTTTCTCTCTAAGGCTGACACCAGGACCCATCCAGTTCTGCTCCACTAATCTGGATCCCTCTTTCATACACAGAAGCTGACCACAGGGAATGTCAGGATGCCAAAAATCTCCTTTGGGACATTAGATATGCCTTGAATTTCACCACTACAAGTTCTACCATCAGGGAAAACCACTAACACCTCTGGCCCTGTTTAAACAAGGTACTATCTTCTCTTTCCTTTTGACTGATGAGCTCAGAAAAGACCCTATGATAAAGGAATGTACCAAATTGCTCTGCAGTTTCTATATCTACCTCATCCCAGGACCTATGAATCACCTCTGTGCTTTTGATGAGCTTTAAAGTCCAATGAATGCTAACTTCTCTTAATGTCATAATTACATTTAACAGTTAATATTAATAATGAATGCGGTCATGTGTATAGCAAGTTGTCATTGACAAAGTTTTCGTGTACATTAGAAGCAGGTAAATATATACTAAGAAGACTGCCGGGTTCCATTGCTGTTGCTAAGTGCACAGATTTCAGAGTGGGTTTGATTCCTGGCTCCAGGGCTCATTCCACTTTGGTTTCAGCAAAGTTGCTTAACCTCTATCTAATGTCAGTCTCCTCAATGGTGAAATGGGAAAAGAATGTGAACATCATAGAGTTGTTATGAGAATTAAATGAGAGGCTTGTAAACCACAGTGTCTGGCACAAGAAAAACTGCTACTTACAGGACAGTTTCTCTGTGACAGTCATTGTTCTGTCACTAACTGGTGATGTGGCTTTGGGAAATCAGACAGCCTTATTTTCCTCCTCTGGAAAGCAAGAAGCATGGCATCCTGGTATATTTTGGTTTTCAGGCCAACACATTAAAATAGGTAGTCACAGTTTTGATCCCTGCCATAGGCACTATTGTAATTTCCATATATTTGCTCATAATAGTTATTAAATCCTTGGTTCCAGTTTTGGACCTGACCTGAAACAATGCACAATGATTGCTAGAACACAACCTCTGACTCCCAATCCTAACAAAAAATGATGTATTCCTTTCCCTTACTCTGCAAATCTTAGAAAGCAGTGTAATTGTCTCTATTTTCTTTTTTCTTTTTCTTTTTTTTTTTTTTTTAGATGGAGCCTCACTCTGTCGCCAGGCTGGAGTGCAGTGGCATGATCTTGGCTCACTGCAACCTCCAACTCTGTGGTTGAAGCAATTCTCCTGCCTCAGCCTCCCAAGCAGCTGGGATTACAGGCGCACGCCACCAAGCCCAGCTAATTTTTGTATTTTTAGTAGAGATGGGGTTTAACCATGTTCGCCAGGATGGTCTCGATCTCTTGACCTCGTGATCTGCCCACCTCAGCCTCCCAAAGTGCTGGGATTACAGGCATGAGCCACTGTGCCAGGCCAATTGTCTCTATTTTCAAATGTGGAAACTGAGGCTTAGGAGAGTAAGTGCTTTGTGCAAGGTGATGCAGCTGATATATGATGGATCCAGGGTTGAAACAAGACCTATTGATTCCTAGTCCCATGCACCATTCATGAAGATGCAGGGCTTCTTCTACAAGTCTCTGGATGATTTCTTGTCCTCTGTGCAGATTCCATCTTGGTTTTTGACCCTGATTTCTAGAGAAGGGGGCACTGCTGTCCACCCCTGGGAACAACAGCATTGCCTCAGAACCATCCCTCTCAGGCAATTCAGTGGAGGAGGACACAGTGACCTTGAGGCTGAGTCCACTCCGCTTTGTCTCCCCTTCTGCTCCTCCCAGACTGCCCTGGGAGATCTTGCCTTTAATGGCATTAGTGTGTGCCTTCTGCAATGCTGATTAAATTATCTAATTGTTTGGAATTGGATGGAGCTCCTGAGTCAGGAATGCCACTTGACAACCCTGGGGACTGGGGTCTGGTTTCTGCCTCAGGAGCCAGCACAAAGTGTGCAATTATTCTTCATGGGGGTAGGAGAAGGCAGCACACATGGAGAGAACCAGCACCCTTCTTGAGGAAGGGAGGGTCCGGTTGGGACTCTGCCTCAAGGGCCTACAATGGCTTTCATTCCTCTCTACTTCTCATTCACAGCCACACTTCTCTCTGACACGATAGGACAGTGTGGGGATCAGTCTAAAAAGATGTTTGTGTATAAACTCCCAAAAAAGGAACCCTCACCAATTTAGGACTATAGCTTATCATAGTTGGAAAAAACCTTCAGGCCATTTAGTCTTACCCTCAGTTTTAGTTTCCGAGGTTGCATACCAAATGACCACAAACTGGGTAACTTAAAACAATAGTTTTTGCTCTCATAGTGCCGGAGGCCAGAAGTCAGAAATCACGGTTTCAGCAGGGCCAGGCTTCTTTTGAAAGCTCTAGGGAGAAATCTTTCCTTGCCTCTTCCAGCTTCTGGTGGTTGTCCGCAATCCTTGGCATTCCTTGCCTGGAGCTGTTTCACTCCAATTGGTACCTTTGTCCTCATATGGCCATGGCCATCTTCCGTGTGCGTGTGTATGTGTGTGTGTGTGTGTGTGTTCACATGGTCTTCTCATAAAGACACCGGTCGTTGGATTTAGGGCTCACTCAAATCCAGTATAACCTCATCTTAACTTGGTTATGTCTGCAAAGACCCTATTTCCAAATAAAGTCACATGCAGGGGTACCAGGAGTTAGATTTGAACATATGTAACTTTTCGGAGAACACGATTCAACTCCACTCCACCCTCTGTAAGAATATCTTCTACATCAACTCAGCAAGTCGTCATTCTTTATTTCCTTGGATCCATCTGATAATAGGACATTCACCACCTTATAACTTTTAAAGGGTCTAGAATATATTACCAATAACCTTGAATACTGTCATAGTTTTACCATCCTCTTAGCAAGAAGATTCTTAAATTCTAGACTAAGTTTTTCTTATGAACCTTCATCCAGTGAAAGCAATGATTTCTCCGAAAGCCTTGGGCAAAAGGCTTTTTTCTACCACTGACCTCTTTTCTGATGGCAATACAGTGAGCAGCTGGGAGGCTCCTGTTCCCCATTGCTGTTTTGTGTGCATCCCAGTGAGAGAAAGAGACCCAGCATTATCACAATAAAATACTTATGATTAGCATCCCTATAGGACTCTTTGCCTTCAAAGCCTTTCAGTCCCCTTCTTTGGCACACATTCAAGCATGTTTGCCCACCCCCTTGGGTTTCCTTCCTTCCTCATAACCTTGGCCTTCTGACCCGAATAGTTTTTTGCCCTGCTTCACACTGTGGAAGCCAGGGAGACCAGAGTGAGCCCCAGAGAGTGCACTGAGACAGGCAATTGTGTGTGTGTGTGTGTGTGTGTGCGTGTGCGCACGCACGTGTGTGTGTGTTTGTGTGCGCACGCACATGTGTGTGTGCATGCACACGTGTGCACAGTGCCTATGATTAAAAGGGTCTGTTGGGTTTAATGGATGCATTTGATTACCATGATGACTCCCTCCCTGGAGCTTTCCAAAACAGCCAGATGTACCAGGAGGACCACCTCCAGTTTTTGCCTTTGGTTCAAACTGTGGGCAGGGGCACAGGGAATGGTGAGGATTATGTGGACCTGCACAATGGAAGAAAAACTTAAGCCTTATTTCTATAGAACCCAACTGCCATCTCTTTCCACCAGGACACCAATTAAAGGATCTCTAGCCTATCGAGTCCTGGGGATAAAAGTAAAAAGAGTGAAAAGGCAGACTTGGAGGAAGCCAACAGTGCTGCTACTCCTGGTGACCCCTTGCTCCCAGCCTTCCCATCCACCCACTGCCTCCTTTCACTGCTAGATGGATGATCAAGAAAAATCAAATGAGAGAGCTCATTTAAAGTTGTTGTTGTAGGAGGAGATAATCTTTTCTTAGCCCACTCCCTGCTCTCTTTTCAACTTGCACTGGGTGTAATGTCCTGGACCCAGGTCTGGGGATGGCCATTGCCACTAAAGCTTAGGCAAGCGGAGTTGAGTCTGATTCTTGCCTTCTACATAGCTGCAGAGATGTGATATTAGGCTGTTTGGCTGCGATTAGATGCCAGCAACTCTAACTTGGCTTCATTCTTACCACAAGACTTCAGTGCACTGACTATCAGCTCTGATGACATGAGAATAGGTGAGACTGTCACTGCTGCAGCACAGGAAGTGAAAAGCCTGATTGGTCAGGGAGTCAGGTGACTTTGAGTCTAGTCCTTTAACTGCTGCCTTTAACTGTCTTTCTGAGTCAGGCCACACTTTTCTCACCTTAGGGATTCAGGAAAATCCCCAAGTTTCCTTCTGGCTCTAAAGTCCTGCCTGTGGATGGAGAAAGTGCCCTTAGAGAGATCGGAAGATTGGTGTCATCTCTGCTCCAGGGTGATCTTAGGATTGGGAAAGGGAAGCAGCTGCTTTTCTAATGGTGGACAGCACTCCAGACCAGAGGGTCACAAAGCTGGGTTCATCCCAAGTATTGACCAACTGTTTGACCTTGAAAATGTAGTTAACCTTTATATGCGACCAATTATCTTTCAAAAGCAGAAACCACACCCTCCACAGTTCTTAAGCTTTCTCTGAAGAAAACCATCAGGATAAATAAAGTGATAAGCTAAATTTTCCTTTGGACTGTGCTAGCAATATTGCACCATCTCAAGCAGCAGAGGGGAGAATCTATTTAGAAACATCCACTGAAAGCGCCTGTGCTCTATCAGTACATTTATGCTGAGTGGCTATGATTTTGATCAATGGTGCTCAAACTGGCTGCATAATAGAAGCATGCTTTATCATTTAATTTGGATTCTTGTTGATCACTTTTGAAGATTTACTGAGTTTTGGGTATAATTTGGCAACCTGTACTTTTAACAAATCTGAAAAAGCTGTAAAGGTAATTTGGATGCTTATCCAGGGCTGAGAGACACTGATTTATGCATTTAATTTAACAAATTTTCATTGAGGCTGTGGCTGTGTGGAATGTAAAGCTGTGTAAGGGTTGGTCTGGTCTCGGCTTTCTAGGAAATCCTAGTAATTTTTGCTACCAAAGGAGGCAGGCATGAATGCAATGAATTGTAATTGGGTAAAACTCAGGCACCAATAACTACAACAGAGGAGTGAACAATCAGAATGGAGGGTAACTATGAACAATTAGTGTGTCCATTCCAGTATATTGTCAGGCAGGGTACACCTCTGGCTGTAATCAGTTTGATGAGTACTCCATTCATGGTGGTGATGCCTCAGAGGAGCAACACTGGAACTGAGCCTCGAAGAGTCAGAAGGATACAAATATATCTCTGAATTTGCTTAGAGTAATGTGTGGAAGAATACACTATTGAAGGATAAATCATAAAAATAACAAATTTACCCACAGAAAGAGAGAAGGAATAGAGACCAGGATAGAGATTCGACTTTAAATATGCCATGGTTTTATGGATTTGCTTTTGAAGCTATGCAAATATTTTTACATCATTTTGTAACAAAAGACAAAAAAGCAATTCCTAAAATTTTATAAAGTAAAATGAAAGCAAAAAGAAAGTACTTAAATGTATTTCCAGTTACAGCGTAATCATACCAGGGAAGTATTTCAAGTACTGTAAAAAAATAAGTATTTTTTTATGTCCTTAGTGGGGTATACCCTAAGAGCAACAACAACAACAACAACAAAAAAAACAAAAAAAAAATCTTAAGCTATTCTTAGTAATCATATTGTTGGTGGTAGTAAAGTGATAGTGTCTGTGAAGTATGTTAGGTATGTATATTGTTTTATGTGTATGTGTTATATATGAGTAATCATATGATTGTCATAGAGAACGAGGATTTTTTTCTTTTTCTTTTTCTTTTTTTTTTTTTTTTCGAGATGGAGCCTTGCTCTGTCACCAGGCTGGAGTGCAGTGGCACAATCTTGGCTCACTGCAACCACCAACTCTGTGGTTCAAGCGATTCTCCTGCCTCAGCCTCCCAAGTAGCTGGGATTACAGTCATGCGCCACCATGCCCGCCTAATTTTGTATTTTTAGTAGAGACAGGGTTTCTCCATGTTGTCCAGGCTGGTCTCGAACTCCCAACCTCAGGTGATCTGCCTGCCTCAGCCTCCCAAAGTTCTGGGATTACAGGCATGAGCCACCACACCCAGCCGGGATTTTTTCTTACGGGAGAAAGATACAGATGTGAGATTGACAAAGTGAAGAAAAACCTGTGGTTCTGTATTTGGGCTGGAAGTATTGTTATGAACTTGAGCTCTATATTATTTTTTAAAAATACGTGTTTACTGGCTCTATCTACCAAAAAGAACAAAAATAATGAACAACCTAGTAGTACTGAACACCTCTAGCTCTCAGACTGTGTTTTCTAAATACCATTTTCTCTTAAAAGGAACCAGAGTTTCTTGAAGAAATGTCTGAGTCCAGATTCATGGAAGGAAATATACATGTCTGGAAAGTCTTGTTATACCAGAAAACACAGTAAGTATCAAACACTACTGTCATGTCAAAAGAACTCAGGAATGTACTTGAATAGATTCTTACTGATCAAACATGAAATACTTTGAGCATAAGAAAGGATAATAACTGCAAAGGATTGAAATTCACAACAAATATGTTTACTTTTTGAGTTTATAATGATACTTGTATTAGTCATTGAAAAAACTTTCATTATTTAAAAAACTAAGTAAAAGGAGAAAAAATCAAGCATTTATTTTGATTCTCTCATATGATCTATATCTTGGGATGATCAAGTAGATGAGGGGAAGTTGCTCTTTATAAAAATATTTCAACTAACAAATAAGGAATAAAGCAATTAAAATGTGACAGTTTTGCAACCTCCCTAATTAGGGTTGCCAGATATAGCAAATAAAAACATTAGGACCCTTGCTTAAATATGAATTTCAGATAAACAACACATAATTGCTTAGTATATGTCTCATGAAATATTCGGGATATAACAGAGGACTTTAAAAAGTTCATAGAAAATGGAATTAAATATAAAAATAAAAAATAGAAACTTTATTTCTCAGCATAAGCCTTGTCAAGTTTAATACACTTTTGTTGGTGATGATACCAGCCATTTAGTCCATCCCTAAAGAACTGAGGGCCCTGGACATTTAACCATGTCAATGCAGTCTTTTTACATGATTAACTAAAGAAAATGGGTGCCATTTAAAGATCTTTTTAACATTAGGAAACAAAAGGAAGTCAGAAGGAGACAAATCAGGACTATAAGGTGGATATGTAATGATTTTCCATCAAAACTCTCACAAAGCTGCCTTTGTTTGATGAGAGGAAGGAGCAGGTATATTGTGGTTGAGAAGGACTTGCTGGTGAAGCTTTCCTGTGTGTTTTTCTGCTAAAGCTTTGTCTAACTTTCTCAAAACACTCTCATAACAAGCAGATGCAATTGTTCTTTGGCCCTCCAGAAAGCCAACACACAAAATGTCTTGATCATCTCAAAAAACTGTTGCTATGAACTTTGCTCTTGACCAGTCCACCTTTGCTTTGACTGGACCACTTCCCCCTCTTGGTAGCCATTGTTTAGAGTGTGCTTTGTCTTCAGGATTGTGCTGGTAAAGCCATGTTTTATCTCTAGTTAAGACTCTTCAAAGAAATGCTTTGAAGAAACGAGGGGGATCAAGATCCACTGAGCTTTACAATTTCCATTGAAAACTCTGCACTTGTTTGCAGCTAATCTGGGTGCAACGATTTTGATACCCATCAATGGTCAGTTTGCTCAACTTTAATTTTTTGGTTAGAATTGTGTAAGCTGAACCAATTGAGGTATCCATAGTGTTGACTATTGTTTGTGCTGTTAATCATTGGTCCTCTTCAATTAGGGCATGAACAAGATTAATTTTATCCTCAAAAATTTATGTGGATAGTCTGCTGCTGTAGGTTTCAAATGGAAAATTGTCCCATCCCTTCTTAAGACGAGTTATCCATTTGTAAGCTACTGGTTTCTTTGGGGCATTGTCACCATAAAGATTTCATAAAACAGCAATGATTTCACCATTCTTTCAAGCTTCCCCATAAATTTGATGGTTCTTGCCTCAATTTTAGCAGAATTCATGTTGCTCTGATAGGAGCTCTTTTCACACTGATGTCTTATCTTTCTTGGTGCATCAAACTAGATTCTGTTCAGACATATTATAACAGATTAGAATGAGTATTTTGGTGCAAAAGGTTTTTGAAATCCTTGCATTGTTTTTTCATAATACACATTTTCCATGAGTTTTTGAAGGCCCCCATACTTATTCTAAATGATCATTCATTGTTTATCTGAAATTCAAATGCAACTGGATATTCTATATTTTGTTTGGCAACCCAACAATGAATTTATAAATCTAGGCAATGATCATTGATATTGTGTGACATCACATACATGCACATACAAAAGAAATGACCAGACCTTATGACCCTCCTGATAGAAATACCATGACCCATGAAGTAGCCTTATCAAATTATTGAGCTTGAATCAATCAAGCTGGCAGATCTAACTACAAGTTTACAGGAAATACAGGGGGATAGAGGGACACATTAAATGATGTGCAATCAGGAAAATATAGGCTGTTGGAAACTCTATACAACAAATGACCTAATTTTATAAATAGAATGAGAGAGAGAGAGAGAGAGATAAAACAATCATTGATATTTAGTATTATAGAATTATTTTTATATTTTTGATGAGTGTGATATTGCTATTGTGGTTACTATTTTTTAAAGAATCTGTTTCTTGAGATACTTGTTGAAATACTGAAAGTTTAAATATGAGTTGCTTCAAAACAATCAGAAGTGTGGGTAATGTGGATGGGGTGTAGCCAAAGCAAGAATGACCACACACTAATCATTGTTGAAGCTAAGTGAGGCATTCATTATACTATTTTGATATGTGAGAAATCAGTATGTTATTTTTGCTTTTGTATATATTTAAAATTATATATAGTATTTTTTAAACAAAATTAAGCAAGATCTCAGTTGATTAGGTAGGATAGACATTCCAAGCACTATTCTAGGTGCTTTATTTATATTATCTCATTTTAATCTCATAGATACCAAATGAAGTAGGTATTACAACATTACTCCTATTTCACATATGAAGAACCAAGTCATAGACAAATCAAGTAACTTGCCTAAGGTCATCTAGGAGTAAATGGTGAAGCTAGAGTTTGAACCCAAGAAGTCTAACTTCATACAGTCTAAGCCCATAATCTTAACCACAACACTCATCCTCTGAACTGGCAAAGTTGGTTTATCTGCTTTGATATTTGTGGCTGCTACTTGGGGTCATCTGGCCCTGTGCAGTCCTGCTTCTCATGTGGTGCACTTGGTAGTGATGGTCTTGTCATTGGCAGTATGCTCTGTTTTGTAGGCATTCTAGCATGAGATGGGTGATCTGACTAAATAGGCTTTAAGGTCATGTCTAATTATGCGATTCTAAGATTCTAAGTAGGTTTTCTCCCCCACAAAAGTGAGTGTCCTGAGAGTGTGGTGTGGCAAAAGTTTACCTCGAGGATATATAAAGGCAACTAGGAGAGGTATCAGTAACCCAGGATGAGGCAGCACAGGGAGCCTTGAGCTCTGCAGATTGGCAGACAAGTCACAGGGCCTGCCATTCCTCAAGAAAGGCTGTCTTCTTCCTTACCAAGCCTCTGCCCTGCAAAAGGCTGCACATAGAGTGGATACCTCCATTTTCCAGGTCACAAACTTGGTTTGGATATTTGCAAAATGTTTTCATCAGCTTCTCAATATAAACATGATTATCTTTACAAAGACCCACTCTACTCCCCCAGGAGGTAGACAGTGCCTGGAAATGCCTTGTTTTCTAACACTGCAGCTCTTCCAAGCTGGACCAAACCTTCCCCAAACTGCAATCTTTCCAAGAACTGAAACGCGAATGCCTCTCCTTGAAGAATGCAACTGAAGTTCTCTACATGCCAGCTCTTCCCTTTCATTCTAACATCTCCTGTTTTTTTGCTACACACATCTCTTTGAGTAGAAGCAACTTGAGGTCACATCCAGAGGAATTGTGCAGGTGGCTTTAAAGGCCAACATAGCAGGCTCTGAAGTTGTAACAGGTGCATTGGTTTTTATCAGTTTATTGGAAGGAAAGATGGGTCCATGTGCAAGGCTACTTTTTTCAGATTGGGGACAATCTCATAGGTTGGCAGACACATATGTATTATTTTTCATAACTCAAAACTATCTATGGAACTGCCAAGAGTCAATTCCAACTCTCTGTTTGGATAAGATAGAGGTTTCAAAGGAAAGTTTTCCTTGGCAAAGTGTATGTCTTGGCGCTAACAGTCCTATGATGAAAATACCCAAGACCAAAGGCAATACAGGGCTGCTTTCAATTACTGGGGTTGAGCTCATTGGGAATAGGTCTCATGATATTCTTTGGATTAGGAGCAGACACTGTTTCTATTGGCAACCAGGGGGAAAAAGAAAGAGATCATTTCTCTGCTATTTGGTGGACTTTTCCAATTATGGAAAGGTAATTCAAATCTTTGGTGACTTTGGAAATCTTCCCACTGGAAAATTCCTATTGATTTTTGGTGTTTGCCTTATTCTGGAGCACTGAGAATATGCTGGAGTGAGCAGAGTCTAAATTGTCCAGGGGCTTGATAAGAATTCTCAGGCAGTGGGACTGGCAGAAGTGCAGCTTGGGACTTACCCAAACGCCTCAGAAGCAGGCTCTGGCTTTTCATGTGAATTGAACTCATTACTAACAAAAGAAGAGCATCCCAGGATGCTGGCAGAGAGCAAATCAGAAACATCTTCAAGGCCAAGAACCTAGAGAAACTTAAGTAAAGTCAATAGAAAATGAACTCAGTAGGAGAGGGTGGGGAAGAATGATATTTCTCTTTTTGGATTGCAAGCCAATAACTTTTTTTTTTTTTCACTTTGCTGACGATCCTCAGTCACTAATAAGGAAGCCGATGCGCTCTGTCCAGACAACTCATTTCATGAAGGTCAAAGAGGGTAGGCCTTGTCCTTTGATCCTTGACACTACTCTGCAGTCTCTTTTGAACTTCACACTTGCTGAGAAATTTAGGTGGAGATGAAATGAGAAAACTTTGACTAAAATAAGCAGTGCCCATTTTTAAAATTTTTATTTTTTTGTCTTAATTTTCAAACAGCTGCATTTGGCTTAGCAGCTGCATGTGGCCCTGCACCCACCCAGGCCCCTATCTCCTTCAAAAAGCCGTGAACCTTCCATGCTGGTCTAGACCCATGGCTCTCCTAATTACCATCTGTCTGATCCTGGGCAAGCCTCAGTCATCTCAGCTGCAGAGAAGACATGCAGTACATCAGTGCTTTGGAATTCCTTTTCCCAGTGACTGAAAATATACTGAATGAATGAATGGCGATTTTGAATACAACCTAAGATACACCTTTGGTAAACCCAGTGCATACTAAAAACACAATCCCTTCCCTTCCCTTCCCTTCCCTTCCCTTCCCTTCCTCCCTCCCTCCCTCTCTCTTTCTCTGTCTTTCTTTCTCTCTCTCTCTTTCTTTCTTTCTTTTTTTTTTTGACAGTCTCGCTCTGTTGTCCAGGCTGGAAAGCAGAGGCCTGATTTCGGCTCACTGCAACCTCCATCTCCTGGGTTCAGCAATTCTCCTGTCTCAGCCACCTGAGTAGCTGGGATTATAGGCATGCACCATGATGCCTGGCTAATTTTTGTATTTTTAGTAGAGACAGAATTTCACCATGCTGGCCAGGCTGGTCTCGAACTACTGATCTTAAGTGATCTACCCACCTCAGCCTCCCAAAGTGCTGGGATTACAGGTGGGAGCCACTGCACCCAGCCAGAACACAATTTCCTTGGTCCCTTTGCAAATTGGAAATGTCCAGGTGAGCTGTTCTCCTGATCACTTCCACCTGAGCCATGAATGGCTTGGCTGTCAGTTGTATCAGAGTTCCCAGCCCTGTCCTTGGAGCAGTAGCCATGTAATCAATATTCCCAATGACAGTCTCATCACAGCCTCTGCCATCTCGATGAGAAAATATAAGGGGCCTTCTGTCTGCCCTTCTCCACAGACTAGAGGTCCACATACTAGGCTTCCATGCAAAGAATCACCAATGCAGAGTTGCTGGGATCCATCTCTCCATGACAGTCCCACCCATGGCATTCCCTCCTCTCCCACCTTTCCCAGCCATCCTCAAGCTTTCTGCAGTGGGAGTGGAAAGTGTCTGGAAGGGATCAAGCACTGGCAGAGCTGAGCAACTTCAAATTTAATTTCCTGGAATGACAAGAGCAACGGCAGTGTGCAGTGACAGAGTACCTCGCCAACCACCCCCACCATGGAGAAGGGGCTCTGAAAGCTACGGTCTGCTTGATGCAGATGGGAGGATGTGGGGGCAGCAGTCAGGCTCCCCTGAATGTAATGTGAAGATCCCACCCAGCCCGATGACAATGTCCACTCCTTCTTCCCCATCTTCTCTCAACCTGGACAAGGGCTCTGAACCAAAGTCACCTTCCCTGCCTCCTCACCCTTCGCCTTTCTATGTTTCCCTAGGTTCCTCTTGGAACATGCTTGATTGGGACTTGCTCACTCCAAACTGGGGACTTAGCAAGGTTGATTTCTACAATTAGAATATCCTGCCAATATTTCCTTCCCCTCTTCTAAACTCTTGCTCTATTTCATCTCCTTCTGGAGCTCAGATCACTCGTTAACATTTGCATCCATATTAGGGCTCAATTTATCTTAGCTTCACAAAAAGCCAGAGCCAGAGGTGGCCTTAATAGATTACCCAACTGCCTTATGTTCCTTTGGGGAAACTGAGGCCCAGGGTAAGGAAAGAACTTGTACAACTCATGCATTGAGGGAGGGGTAGATCCCTAGTTACAACACAGGGCTGACCTCTCCGAGTCCAGAACCCTTCCCTCTGTGTTGATTTGTCTTGCTTCTCCTTTTCAAACATCTGACCCATGTTTTCTATTAATTTCTAAACTATCTAAGGGCAGTGACCTCTTCTTCTCCTTTTAGAGCTTCATGGTGCCTGCCAAAGCTAATACCTTATACTTTCAGCACATTATATACTTTTAGAAGTTATTTACATTATTGCATTTTTTCCTCATAAGATTACTTTCCAGCAGCAGCAGCAGCAGCAGCAGCGATGTAATTGACCCCCATTTACAGATGATGCAGCTTTAAGGCAGAGAATTCCATGGCTGGCCCAAGGATAGCTAGACATGTGGACTTATGTGGGAAAACAGAAGGCCCTGGCACAAAATCACAATGCAGACAGTGAAACTGATTGTTACCTAACAAGACCTGAAGCCAACGGAGCTCTGATGCTCAGAGAAGATGATGGGGTGCTCATGGATTAGCGCACGGTCCGATATTTCCCTGTGGTTCTCCGCTCACTGGATGCCTGATTCTCTTGTACTGTGCTTTAAAAACAGCAATGTTCAGAGTCACAGTGGAGTCAGGAAGAGGGAGCTTGCCATTAGTCCTGATTATTTAAGCAAACTCCCGTTCTTTCCTCCCGCATCCTGCTCTCAAACCTCCAATGTGCTGTGTGCAGATGTGCTATGGGCTCCTAGGAGAATGCTGTGATACAGACAGCGGGACTGGTCTCCTCTTGCCCCTCCCCATCCCATTTGTGCTGGGGGAAATGTAGTCACATCATTTGCATTTATCAGGAGAATATGCCTCCTTGTCTGTAGCCTTTAGTCTGACTGAATTGCTTTTCTGCTTCATGAGACACACAGCGCGGCAGCCCAGTGCTCCTTTCTCCTCCTCACTTCACCGGCGTCGGGCCGTAACCCACTTTGCTCTCCAGCGCATTTATCATATTGATCGTATAAGAAATAGATCATAAGCAGAATGAAATTACCGAATGCAATGATCTGGGGCATCCTATGGACCAGATCAATCTTGGGGCAGCCAGGAAAAAAAGTCCCTTGCTGTGACGTTTTCCAAAGTTGATTTTCATTGCAAATAGAAATTTCCATCAGCTGAGGCACCCTGGAGGGAAAAGTCTGCTGTGCTGACAAGGGGTGTGTGTGTGTGTGTGTGTGTGTGTGTGTGTGGTCTGAGAAAATGAGGAGGTGGGAGGGAGGGAGAAAGAGGGAGAGAGAGAGGGAAAATGGGAGCTTGAGAAAATTCATTCATTAGAAAGAAGACTTCCTTAGCTAGATCTCATTTGCAATGGATGTTTGAGGCTCTAGCTGTAATAAAACCCATTTTTTCTTGCCTATCTCAGATTCTCTAAATTGTTCTTGTATTGTGTGTGTGTGTGTGTGTGTGTGTGTTTGTATGGAAAAAATGGAAAAAGGTAAGACTCTCACTTGTTTAGAAGAGCCCTCAAGGACCCTTTTGAATCTGTGTGAACTCCTGGGCTGACAGCCACCTGTCTTTTCACACTGGACCTGGTCTGGGAATGTGCAGTGTTGGTGGGAGGCTGGAGTTTTAACAACATAGTTGGTACAGGACAGTGTGGAATTTATTTATAGACTGTTCCTTGAAAACATAAGCTTAAAGCCCCTCCTCTCCTAAACCTGAGGCTCCAGACATGACCTCTGCCATCGTAAGAATATTCTCCCTGTCTGGAGACAAGGCTGGTGGGTTCAGCTGAGACTGGAAACCCAAGTGAACAAGGTCTCTGGCAGCCTGCCACCACCTCAGACTGAGGCAGAAACCCACAGTGGGAATGCGGTCCGAGGCCCCCATCGCCCCCTTCCCACTGTGAAATCCATCCCCAGACACTGAGACTCAGTGTTATTGGCTTTGGCAACATTCATCATGCCAATAAACTCATTGAAATTGAAGAAACCAGAATGGGGACGGAGATCAGGGAATAGAAGGGGGTGAGGAGGGAGAAGGGAGGGAAGTGTGCAAAGGACAGCAGGGAACAGGAGCTGCCCTCAGATTCTCCGGTGAGCTGGAAGTGAGAGACGTCATGGATGCCAAATAGCTGAATTCATGGAGGAGAGAAGGCACAGGCATGAACAGACCTCCTCCCAATCCTCCAAAGCTGTCTCTGCCTGCTCCCTGTCACCACTGAAGCATCTGTGCTCACGGAAATATCTCTGGAAACCTTCCTGTAGAGCAAATGGCCAAGGAAACACACATGTGCGCACGCACACACACACACACAACCGTCAGTGAGACAATGAGAAATAAAACACCACGAAATATATCTGCCAGGACTATGGGGAAATATACCAGCCACTCATCTGAAGCCAGAGGAGAACCAGGCTGGGTTGAGGAGCTGAGCAGTTTCCTGCTAGCACTACCCTGTCCCCATCCCAGCCCTACTCCGGTGCTACATTCTGCCCTGGTATATGCTCCTAGATGTGCAGAGTTTTCTAGAGTTAGAAATGCTACTCAGAATTCATCCAGGATAGCTCTGTATTGTTTTCCCTGGATAGAGGACTGCCTCTCCTAATCCTGAAGACCCCCAGAAGTGGTGAAAGCCATGTTTCACAGCCCTCACCATCAGGAAAGTCCCCTCATTACCTGATATTGTAGCCTTGGCTGTTTCCCTTGTCTCTGTCATGATTGGACACAACTGTGCAGGGAAACATCAGAGCCCCGAAAGCCAAGCATTTGAAAACGGAAAACTACCAGGCTGTTCTCTGGACAAAACAGCTCCTCCTTCCATAAACTCTTCTTCAGTTTGTCTATTTCTAGCTGTTATTCTTGCATAGCTGAAGACTGTCTTTACTTCTTAGCAGTCCTGTTGCATTCATTCTTCTGTCTTCCTGTCCCTTGCTAGAGATGTGCCTGTGTGGTCAGTGGAGAGCTGGCTTGTCATCTTAGCTGCTGTATTTCCTCACCTACCGTCCTTTCCATCTTATCCATCAAATATGCAAAAAATTTTCAGAGTTTCTTCTAGGCAAGGAGAGGCAAAAGGATAATTGAAGAAAACTGAGGCTGATTTGAAGTCTGCAAAAAGGGAAGGAAGGATAAAGAGCTCTGATAAGAGAGGCAGCATCAGTAATCCAGGAATGTAGAATGAAATTTCAAAGACGTCCTTGGCTTTTTGAAAGCTGAGTTTCGTTCAGTTGTCTCAGACTTTTAAAAGAAGGAGCTAAAATAAGAATGATCATTTGAATTTAGGAAAGACTTTCTTACTTTCCAAAGAGAATTTATTTCATAATCACAGATTATTCTGTTGATGTCCAATCAATCATCTAATCTGTGTTGCTAATTGTCACAAGGCTGATCAAAAGCGTGGCTGTCTCAGTGCAACGCCATCCTGGCTACTGGCAAGCATGGAAAAGTCATGTCCTTTCGGCTGAGAGTAGGTTCCTGGATATATGTTTGCAAATTACAGCAAGTTGCTGAGGGAGGGAGCATTCCATGTAGGGACTTGTGGGGGGAGTTGGAGAACATATGTCATGTGTAGGAAGAGAACTGTAGTGTCTGCAGGGCTTCAGACAGCTGAGAAAAACTATGTGGATTCAGAGACTGACAGCAAGAAAGGAATGAAGATGGGATACAGGAATGTTCTCCCAGTGACTCCATGGGAACCTTTTTTATCAGCCAGGGGTTAATTTGAGACAAAAGGCTGGTGCTGTGAGCATGGGATTCCTGCCCTGTCCTGAGCCTGATGGATCCATTCCCTTAATGAAATGCACACAGTTTATTTTACCAACTCTAATTACTTGAAGAATGTGTATCAGGTTTCTTTATCCTTCCTGAATCCCCGCCAACCCCACAAGCCTTACGTGCACTGAGGCTAATGGAGCTTTTATTCCAATGAGTTGAGAGCCAACCCACCTTTGTGGAGAGAGGAATATTAAAAAGAAGGAGGAGGAGAAGAAGAAAGAAATGCTTAATGTTTGTCTGGTGGATGAAAAATTTCACAAGATAAATTAAAGTGTTTTCTGGCTGAATGGAGAAACGGGGGGCAGGATGGTAGAGATAATTTTTCCAGGACTCAAAATGATTTATCTTATCTCTGTGTTCTTTAGACAAGAGGTTCCATTTATTTAGTCATTTATTTTATTAGTTTTCTGAAGATACCCCCTATTCTTCCCCCACGTCCAACACAAAGACATAGCACTTGGCACAAGGAGCATGGGGCTGGGAGACAAGACTGGGATCCCTGGATCCAGGCTGTCATTCATTCAGCCCCATGCCAGGCACCAGGCCCTGTGCTGGAGAGACAGCTGTGCTTGCATGGAAATTGTTCCTGTCCTCAAAACTACCATCAAATGGGAGATAAAGACTCATAAACCAGTGAATATAATTCTCTGTGATAAATGCTGTGCTATCGGAACCTCTCTGCAACCCACATACCCCAATAATGACCTTTGATAAACCTTCAAGAGATCATCTAGTACAGTAGTTCTCAGGGTGATTTTTGCCCATCAGGGGCATTTGCAATGTCTGGAGATGTTTTTAATTGTCACAACTGGGGGAGAGGGGTGGAATCTCTACCTACAGGGATCTTGTGGGTAGAGGCTAGAATGCTGCAAAGTATCTTTCAGTCCTACAGTGCGTGGGACAGCCTCTCTCAGCAAAGAATTATCCAGCCCAAATGTCAATAGTGCCACTGTTTACAAACTCTGCTTTAGTCTATCCTTCTGCCTCAAGACAGGCCTGTGCTGAACCCATCCTGAGAACTATCTGGCTTCTCTCAAATCTTCGTTTCATGCTGCTGGGCTCTGCTCGGCCACTGCTGAATGGGCTTGAGAGAGGGAATTTCCTTTTGCCCTACTCTGATACCTGGAGATAGAATTGTATTTTAAAAGTAGCACAAATGGATACAATTATTTATGTGAGGTGGTAGGAATATCTTTAGGAGAGCATCTCAAATTCAGGGTGGAGTAGATGAAAACATAAAATCCTGCCTGGATGCCTTACATTTCTTTTTTTGTGGAACTCTCTGTCACATACAGAACTCCTCACTCGTAGAGTTCTTGGCAGTGGAAATAATTTGGGACTAGGTTGAGTCCTTAAATAGTTTCCCTTTTGCATGCCCCAACCTTTATTCTGAATGTTCACAAAAAAATACTGCCAAGGCTTTTTCTTCGGATCTTCATGTAACTGTATGTTATGTACCATGGAGTTATTTTTGAGCAATTAAGCCTCCTCATGCCAGGTTTTCTCATCCTCTACCAAAGCCATAAAGATGGGGCCTTGTGTCTGGCTTTTCAGGGAAAGCAGATGGCTCTTTGGGTACTGGCAGGAGACAGGTGTGAAGTTTCAGGGGCCGGAGGGCTTGTCTGGCATACTATGCAAATTTGGCTGCATTTTGCATCCCTCCTAGGAGCTACAACCAAATGGAGCTTGCTTCTACATCTCTCTCTCTCTGTCTCTGTCTCTCTCTCTCTCTCTCTCTCTCTCTCGTGTGTGTGTGTGTGTGTGTGTGTGTGTGTGTGAGAGAGAGAGAGAGAGAGAGAGATTGACTGTTGTGTACATATGTGTACTGAGGTAGCAACAAAAGCCGTCATTTTATCCTGGTCTAAATTGTACAAAAAAAGATGAATGAATCCATCAGGGTCAGCTTTCTGGGAGGACAGTGTGTAATTCTCTTTTTAACTTGATCAGCATCTGAGTCTGCTTCTTGTCTCCAGATGCTGAGACCTCAGAGTGGCTGGCTTAGCAGCTGACAGTCACCAGGAGGCTCAGCGGAGGAGTGCTGATGAATTCTTCTTACACGTAGACCATAGGTTAGTGATAGTTGCAGTTGGAGATTTGCATTAATTGGTTTATCCTGGATTATGGCTACTGTCCTTTCCTTTAGAAGCGGCATTGTGTGAAGGTGACTACATGCCAAAGATTTTGTCAGAGGCATGTCTCAAGTTTAAATGCTTTTTTCTTAGATCTCCCAAAGTACTTATCAAACCATAATTTTTATATTTTAAAGAATATGTTTCCTGTAACTATCAGATTATTTATTTTGTCATGGAAACACCCTCTAGTCCCCAATAACCCAGAACCAAGAAGAACAAAACCTTATTTCTACTGACTTCCAGTTTCTGCCCCAGCTTCACCCAAGCCTAGTAACCCAGAGATTTCGGGCTGGAGGAGAATTTGAATGTAACTAACTAGGTAATATAATCTGTATTTCCTTCCTCTTTAAAGAGTAGATTGGCTACACCACTACTGATTCTTGTCTCTAATGATTAATTTTTACTTGCTTTCACCAGAATGCCCTTAAGTGCCAAAGATGGGTTACCAGTGGCTCCCAACAAGTTAACACATGTTACCATTTGGGTTGGATAAGGGAGCCTGTGTGGCTTAGTGGAAACCCATCCCTGTGGTTTGGTCAATACCATATGTTCATAATGAAAAGGACTGCACATTCCTGAGGAAGCAACACACCCTCCTTGGGGGGCTTTCAGGGAAGTAGGAGAGTAGGCATTACAAATGAGAGGAGATATACCGTACTTGCTGGACTGGAGCCATCCAGGGACCTGAGTGTTATTAGCCAGAAGGCTCTGCACAGACTGGCCTGTTGGTCCTCTCACTGGGGGCTGATGCAGCCGCAGCAATGCATATCTGTGGCTCACCTGCCAGTATTCAGTGTCTACTCTAGTATTTGGCATTGAAGGCCCTTAGAAATATCTGCACAAACACTGAGTTCTAGGCTTTCCGATAGAGTGTAGACCATGGAGGTGGCAAAGGCTTTCACTACCTTTTAGGATAGAATTAGATGAGAACCCAGGTCCCAAGAAAGCCAACAGAGACCTGAGCAGATCAAACGACTCCTTAGCAGCCTCAATGGCAATGCTGTAGGCATGTCTAGGTGAAATTTCTTGGCTTAGTGTTCATAGCAAACACACTCGGATCCCCAAATCCTTTGGCAATGTTGCTTCCCGTTATCCTCACTTTCTTGCTCTCTGTTTAAGCCATGTGGAAGTATTTCCCATTCCTGACTTGTCCTGAGAGTCACCCTATTTCTATAAAATGCTGCTCCCACCTTGATACAATTTCTTATTAAAGTCCCTGTATTTAGATTTGATACCAAGACTGGGAGCAGGGACCGGCACTGGGAATCAAATTTGAAAGTAAATATTAAGGAGTATAAAATGATGTTGGTTAAAAAAAAAAAAAGGTGCTACCAGGTCATTTCATCCAGGCACTGTTTGAGGCATTTGATGTACATGTTTTCATTTCATATCTTGAGTTGTCACAATTACTGAGTGAGTTGGCATCATTTCATGGAATGCTTTAGTGGACCAGGATCTCCCTCATCTCCCAAACAGAGAGGAACCTGAACCCCTATACTCTGCTTTTGGCTTTCTGATTGGCTTTTGCTGCTCTTGAGAAAGCATACTAGTCTTGTTCGAGTTCTTCCCTGGAGTAGAGGATTGTGCCAATGACCTAGAGACCAAGGTAAGCGCCCCTTGGTGGCCCTCATGCCATCCTTCCAGCCCCGGCCTAACTCACATATACTTCCACCAGTGGTGCTGATCCCCTCCAGGTGGAATTAATCTCTCCCTTCCCTTAATCCCAAAGCATCTTTATATTAGGACTTTTTACTGCCTCCCTAACTTTTTTTTTTTTTTTTGAGACAGAGCCTTGCTCTGTCACTCAGGCTGGAGTGCAGTGGCGTAACCTCGGCTCACTGCAACCTCTACCTCTTGTGCTCAAGTGATCCCCCTACTTCAGCCTCTCATGTCACTGGGATTACAGGCACCCACCATCACACCCAGCTATTTTTTGTATTTTCAGGAGATACAGGGTTTCAACATGTTGGCCAGGCTTGTCTTGGACTCCTGACCTCAAGTGATCTCTGCCTGCCTCGGCCTCCCAAAATGCTGGGATTACAGGCATGAGCTACCATGCCCAGCCCCTCCCTAACTTCTATATGGATTTATGGGATCCACTTGACAGAGCTCTATGCAGGCAGAAGTCATGTTCATTCAGGTTTGCATCCCCAGAGCATTGCTGGACTCATAGGAAGCCTGAATAGATGACTTCAATTTAACTGATCTGTACAGATGGCTGAGAAAGACCCAGGTGACAGCACTGTGATAGATGTTTGAGCTTGTGTCTGTGTGTATGTGTAAGAGAGAGGCCCCAACTGGAAGATGGATTTGGAGTGAGGCTTTATGGAAGTAAAACCAACTGCAACTGGGCTTTTGTGTATAGAGAAAACAATTCCCCATTGAAATATATGCCTTTCCTTGGCACTGCTGTCACCCTCCTTCTAGAGGCCTCAGTGTAAGTCACTCTTAGCATAGCAACTTCTTGGAATCTACCACAGTAAGGTCATGGCTGGAGATGTAGCTGATGCTGCTCCTGCCATCCCTCCTCCCTCCACGGCCCTCTCGACAGTCCTTCTTCCCTCCATTCCTGTGCCGCAATCCCTATCAACCCTATCAACCACCCTCTTCTCTGTGTGGAGTTTCCCCAAAGGCTCTTGGAGTAGCAGTACTGTGGGGTCCTCAGGACTTTAGATTCAGAAGTGAGGTGCCTCCCTTGAGCGGTAACCACTCCATATGCTTCTGTCTGATGAGCTCTGGGGGAGCCTGTGTGGCTGTGATAGTGCAAGTGGGCCAGGATCTGGTCTCTGTGGGACGTTCCCTCTTCTCTTGGGCACAACTGTCATTCATTCAACATCTTGAAAATCACATATATTTATTGCAAACTTCCATATCAAGCACTGTGCTAAAATCTGGAGTAACAGAGCTGAGTAAGACATGGTCCTCGTTCTGGAGGAACCTTCAGGAGGACAGAGATGCATAAGCAAGTAACTGTGAAACAATTTATTAAGTACAATAGTCAAAGTGCGAATCAATAGCACAAAGGAGGAAGGAGAGACTGTGCAGAGAATGTATACTTGGTGTCTGAACCCCAGATAAATGTGTGGCACATCCACAAATGGAATGGTATTGATATGGAGTTAGGATGAGGAAAAGCATGTTGGCAGCGTAAAAATAGTTTCTCCACAGAAATGTCAACTGGAGAGCTGAAAAGTGCTGGGGACTGAGTGGCTGAGTCAGGCAGCAGGGGTGAGCAGGCCGAGCCCTAGATGTGGAATCCGAGGGCCTGGGTTTGAACCCAACTTACTGCATACCAGTTGTATAGCCTTGCATAAGTCTCTTATATTTTCAGAACTTCAGTCTCCACTTTCAGAAACTGTGGACAATAATACCCTATATACTGTGTTGATACGGGGGCAAAATTAGGTTATGGATGTAAATGTACTCTGGAATCTATAAAGTGATATGCACATGTTAGGTATTATTTTTATATTGTGGGAAGGGAGAGCAAAGAAGAAAGCTAGGAAGTTACAAACAGGTAGGTCCTACACAGTGGGGAATGGTGGGGACAAGTGGGAGGGGTTTGTGATTAATGTGGATGCTGAAATTTCACAGTTGTAATGGGCCAGTGGAGAGCTCAGCAGCACACATACACATCAGCCCCGACTAGGCTGGAGAGCTCAGAGTTTCCATGCTCTAAAGTTGGCAGTATGGCTGTTGACAGTTTAAAAAATGGCTGCTTAGCTTGGAGATTGAATGGCTGTTGAAAAGTAAAGTATCATTTGATTTTTATTGTCAGAAAGACTTAGACCAGGAGAAATTTTCTGTAAAACACGTGTGCAATTTGGGGACAGTTTGTCATCATTGTGGCTTCCGGTTTTTACATGTTTTGCTCTTGTCATATTGATGTACAAATTCAAGGTTAGTGCTGACATTCAGAAGACAGCAAGGCATAATTGTGTGTCATGCTCTTTATTAGACTTGTTCCCTGATGGAACTGAGAGCTTATTGCTATTGATTTAAATGTGTTCAGGTATTATTGATAACAGGGAATGAAGATGCATTCAGGGGCTTCACTTCCTCGTAGGGTCCATGTTCCCCTAGAAGGGCCTCTGTGAGCCATGCAGGGTGCCTGTGGGGGCTGTTGCCAGGCAGGGGAGGCTGGTATCCAAGTAGAACTAGGTGACACGCAGCCCCAGGAGACCAGAGAGAGAGTGGGAAGGAGAGCCTGAAGTGGGAAGTAGAGCCTGAATTGCCAGCAAGTAAAGAAGCAAACTGGAAAAAAAAAAACCAGAAGAAACAAATGGAAGGGTTATGGGCATCTTAAATCCATAATGGGACATGAACTAGGAGGTAAAAAACTGGAAGGACTCACTTCAAATTGTGGTGCAGAGTGTGACACATGCAAAGAAAATAGATCCAAGTGGACTAAGCACCAAGGCTGTGACAAATACAAGAGGCATGGGGGTCTGCTCTGTACATGTTGGGGTGGACCTGACCACCTAGGACACAGGTAGGGGTGGATAGGCAGGTTCTAGAGAGTATTTGAAATTCCTCCATTAGAAGTGTGTGTTCCTTTCCTTTATCATGCATTCAGCCAGCATTTCTTGAACGATTATTATGTGGCAGACATTAGCCTATACATTCGAGATTTATCAGTGATGAAATAACTCAAAAATCCTTGCTCTCATAGGTTTACTTTCTAGCAGGGTGTGAAGATAAAGGAAAACAAACAGTAAACCTAATAAACAAGTAAATTATACATTATGTTATAAAATGCAAAGCACTGTGGAAGAAAAAACAAGTAAAGGGCAAAGGGGTTTGGGGGAGAGCATGAGGGCAGGTTGTATTTTCATTTGGTGCTTGGGGAAGGAGGAGACCTCCGTGAAAGGTAGTATTGGAGCAAAGACCTGATATAATCAGGGAGTGAGCTGAGATTTCTGAAGAAATATTATTCTAGTCAAAAAGAATAGCCAGGCAAAATACCCTAAGATGGAAGATGCAGTAAGAAGGCCATCTGGGTCAGAGTGGGGTGAATGGAGGACAAGGGAGCCACCAGGCAGAAATGGGATCAGAGAGGTGGGGGTGGCAAATTGCAAAGTGTCCTGTAGGACATTGTAATGGGGACTTTGGCTTTTCCTCTGAGACTATGCATTGCCTGGTTTGAGCATCCTTTCTTTCTTTAAAAAAATATTTTCATAGCCTGGTTTTTAACGGTTAAGCTTCCTTTCTTAAATGCAAATTCCCCTTGGACAAAAACACACCTTGTGTCACGAATATAATAGCTAATTGTGAAAGCATTAATCACAGAACATCTGTTGTTGTTGATAGGATAAAAATAGACTATTCAGGGCTTCCTGCCTGTGCTAAAATGCTGAAGAAGACATAGAATGGCAACCCTGGGGTAGCCAAACTTACATGCATCTAACTGTTCTGCAATTCTGTGTCAGGGATGATAGGGTTGAAGCTATGTTTAAATCTCTTTTCATGACTGATCGGCTATGGCAGGATCCTGAATGATAGACTATTACCTGGGCTGTCCTCTTGTAGATGTTGTCTTCTCTCCTCTCCCTCTCAGCTAGGGCAGTCTCAGATGCCTTCTGGGAGGAAAGGAAGAGGAGAGAAGGAGCACCTCTCTGAGAAAGGAATGGTGTCCAACCTCTGCCAGTCCCAGGAGTGGAGCAGGTTGGCACCATTTGTCTCTTCCTCTGCTGGAGGTGAGCTCTGTCTACACAGCAGGAGAGCAGAGACAAAGACAAATAAAGGCATTTGGGTCTGCTGTTTGCTTTCAAGGAATTGTGTTTGGTAGCTTGTCAGGAAATGATTTCCTATAAGGGTTGATCCAGGAAGACACAAAGTCAACTTGGGTTGTAATTGGAGACTCCCTGCAGAGAGATCTGGAAGCCTGAAAGAGGGTGGCAATTGAATCCCCAGGCATTGTTGGTTGGACAACTCATTCTTTCCCAAGTCTGAGAAAATGTTTTTCTTTTCAAAGAATGTGCTGGAAGTCTCTAGCTTTGCTCGTCTAATGTTGTTTTAAAGACAGAAAGCATCAACTACATCTGGATCTCTAAGAAAGTCCTGGGAAATAAAATGAGATACTCCAAGTCAAGGTTAAGTGTTCCAAGTTGAGCCAAGAGTTTTCTTAGCAAATCACCTTGTTCATCTCCCTGTGACCAGGTAGGACTGAACCCCTCCCAGGCAGGAGAGTGATAGGGGTGTGTGTGTGTGTGTGTGTGTGTGTGTGTGTGTGTGTGTGTGTATTACAGTCATCTACCAAATTTCCACGGGCTCCCTAACTGATAAGCCTTTCTTATATCCAAACAAAATTTTTCTTGGTTCCAACTCCGAATAAGCAGTTTCTGTTGAAATAAATGCAAAGCAGTAGCTTCGACATTCCTTCAGAAGAACCTGGCTTCATTCTATGGAGTTGAGATAGACACCGTTATTTGAGATGCCCCTGACCCCATGTGTTTCCTCTGTGACCTATTACAGTGCCCCAAATAGCATTACAAGCAATTCATTTCTTTGCTCATTGAAGCCTCGTTAAGAGACAGGCTATTAAAATGTAAATATCTCCGGGGTAGAGAGCTTCAGGTAACGCTTTTTGGTTCTGTTATGACAGCTAGTTGAGGTTGAAGAGATTCTTTAGGGATAAAGGATTTAAAATTATATAGACCTGGTTTGAACCTTGGCTCCACCGTTTAAGAGCTGTGCTATCTTGGCAACTTCTTTAACATCTCTGTTTTCTCTTTTGAATAATTGGGAAAATAATAGCAGTTTTCAGTTTTGCCTGAGGATTAAATAAGAAAATGAGTATAACGCATTTTATCCAGGACTTGGCACATAATAAATATCGATAAATGTGTATGGTTTTGGTTGTTAAGGGGTCTGGGATGAAATCTAGGATGTCTGGAGGAAGGAGTACTGAAAAGTACTGCCAGCAATACAAAAACTCCCAAGGGAAAGAGACCTCAAATAATCTTTATTACACTTTCTTGGCTGGCCCTACCCACTTTCCTCTGCTGGAAGTTGTACACAGGAAAATAAACTAGCAGAGAAGGATATATTCATGATCGTTTCCTCCAAGCGTCTCAACAACTTTTCCCCTGATCATTTTCATTTTTTCCTTTCTCCCCACTTTATCATGAATTTCTTTACCTGCAGTCCAGGGTGCACTAAAGAGAGAAACTTGGCTTTCAGCATCAGGCTCCCATCATGTGGGCAGTGGGGCAACCAGATGCCATTCTGAGTGCTGCATCAGAGCGGGTGAGACTCGGGCATCATGGCCCTGGCACAGCCCAGACTCCGGCGTGCCAAGGCCCATGCTGCGTGATCACGCCGCTTCCTCTTCTGAAGTCTGCTGCATCCACAGATTTAGGAACCAGCTTGATGGAAGGGAGTGGGCACTGGGGAGTTTTGGAGCATCAATCCTTCCATGCCATCTGTAGCTAGCTTTATATAGTGCAGGGAAAAGGGACAGATCAGGATGGAATGGTTTGCTTTGTTTGACTTCAATGGGAGGGAGGGGGACAGAAGGAGTGGGAATGCTAAAATTGCCTGGGAGAGGGTGATGCCAATTTCCACCCCCCCACTTTTCTCCTCCACTATTTTGGAACAAAATTAACCTATGGTTTATCTGGAGAGGAGAGCTGAGAGGCAGTCACATCTGGCTATCTGATGGTCACAAGACACAGAGGTGCTAGTGTGAACTTGTGGATTCCGAGACAATAGAAGAGGTTGCTATTATTGCTGAATAATAGGGAGAAAGATAAGCGGCAGGATGCTGTTGCTAGAGGTTATCAGTTCATCCTCTGTCTCCACAGGTGTGAAACATATCCAGATAGGTGGAGAAAGCTTGGGAGGAGATCTCTCTAACTCATGTACTGTAGGAAAAGGAGGCATGCTGTAGGGATGCCTTTCAACGTGGTAGATTTGCTTTTTAGTCTCAGGGCTACCTAATCTCGGCTCGATAAATGAAAGTGTTAATTCTTGCCACACAGGAGATAACTACTCTGCCACTTTGGGCGAAAGATAGCCCAAGAGAAAGAGTTTCAGAAACATGTTTGAGATCGCATAGATAGAACTGAGCTTTATGCTCATCCTCAGAACTCTGCTTCTATGCTTCCTTTTCTGTGTGGTTTTCTCCACCACTGAGAGTATTAATCACTCTCTCCCCCTTCTGTAGGACTGGCTGCACGCTTCTGTCGTTGCACATAGTACTCTGGTTTCTGCCTGTTTCTAAATATGCCTTCCCTACTAGACTGAGATTTTTGAGCACATGGTTTATCTTATTCATCTTTGTCTCCTCTGTGTCCAGTTCTGTCACTGAAGGAAGGCAAGTGGTCCTCACCCATGACTTCAGAGTTGAGTCCAGGGCAGAGGCAGCTTCTGTCAAAGTTAGGGGCAGCTTGTGCTAATGACATCTCCATCCTTTGGGATCTTTCTCCCAACAGATATTAAATCAGGATTGTTATTGGTAAATGATTCAGTGGTGGCTCCTCTGGGGGATTTTTCTGAAGTTGGAGGGTCCTCCTGGTGTCTACAGTAGAGCCCTCAGTAAGACTCAGCTTGGAAGGAAGCCAACCTGAACTGGAAAACTTCAAAGTCTAATCTATTCTCCAAGGTGATTAGCTCATTCTTGTAACCTTCCAAACCTACTATGAGAAGCAGAAGGGCATCACGTTAAAACTTCATGGAAAGGGTTCCTACCCTCTGTCATTATTTCTAGAAAATATGTCACTTTTCTCTGGAAGATTGCTTTTCTAACATTGCTCTTCTTCCCAGAAAGATTAGCAAAACTCTAAGCCCTGGTGTGTGCCTCCTGTTTTAACAGGCTTCCAAAGGAGACAGTCACACTCAAAGTGCAGCTCCAATATCTGTGGAGGTATTCAGTTTCTAAGTCCATAGAGGTAAAACTATTTTCTCTTTTCCAAAACATACCCTTCTGGGACCATCAACTTCTGTGCCTGCTTGGAAAGAAACTTGGGATTCTGTCCAGGAAGAATAAATTCTATCAGCTTGCAATGAGTCCTCTTAGGGCCTTTTGGTATGAACTTCATTGGCTTTCTATTTCCAAAACTATCCTTTCTATTGGATGTTTGGTCAGTGTGGAATAAGAAGTAGGTGTTAGTATGAGGAGGTTATGTTCATATCTTAGTGCTTTTGCTAACTGGCCTTGGGTAAAGCCCCTTCATTTCTCTGAACCTCAGTTTCTCTTTCTTTTTTTCTTTCTTTCTTTCTTTCTTTCTTTCTTTCTTTCTTTCTTTCTTTCTTTCTTTCTTTCTTTCTCCTTCCTTCCTTCCTTCCTTCCTTCCTTCCTTCCTTCCTTCCTTCCTTCCTTCCTTTCTTTCTTTCGGAGTTATCTTGTCACCCTGGCTGGAGTGCAGTGGCACAATTGGCTCACTGCAATCTCCGCCTCCCAGGTTCAAGTGGTTCTCGTGCCTCAGCCTCCTAAGTAGCTGGGACTACAGGCACCCACCACCATGCCCGGCTACTTTTTTGTAGTTTTAGTAGAGACAGGGACCATGTTTGCCAGTCTGGTCTCGAACTCCTGACCTCAGGTGATCCGCCTGCCTCAGCCTCCCAAAGTGCTGGGATTACAGGTGTGAGCCACTGTACCCAGCCCAGTTTCTTTATCTACAAAACAGGAAGAGTAAGTGCTAAAGCCATTTGCTATCACCACTTGCAGAGCTTTGGGGATTAAATTAGGTGCTTCCCATAAAACTGGTCAGTGCTCTAACAGAGAGGAGACATTTAGTAAATGTTGCTTGGGAGGCAGTGTGCTGTAGTGTACTGTGCATGGGTTTTTAATTCAGTTCATTATTTTCCTTGCCTGTAAAATGGGGATAATAATACATATATCTAAGGATTGGTGAGAGGATTAACTGTGGCAGTAGATGCCTTCAACAAGTATTTATTTTCAAGTACGGTCCCAATTGTACCCATCATTTGAAATCAAATTCCACTAACTCTTTAGATTATAATTCACTTTATTGTGTACAGAATATCCACACTTTGACTGTTTAGGATTAATGGTCAAAAATCTGCAGGGCATTCAATTGGGTTCCTCCTGCATTCTTTTAGAAAGCACTTTTGCTTACAACCACTATTCTTCTCTAAGTCTAAATTCATAGACTTTATGAATCACAGAAACCTCCAACTCTAATGCCTACAAGGGCCAGGCAGATAACACATAACATAAATGTGTTGATTGGCCCAAGCACAAGACATTAGGGAATAGTGGGGCCTATGATAGACTGAAGAGTGTCTGTCCATTTAAAGGCTTTCAAATTCAAAATTTTAAAAAGCTAATAAAATACTCTGTAAGATAGATGAGCTAATTTGGCTCAAAGGATGCGAATTTGAGACCTAAGTTTCTCACTCTTAGTCATTTGTGTCAACACTATCGGTGGACAGGATACAGAGTGATGGGTACTTCCATACTCTGCAGGCAGGCATGCAATTTGGTACAACCATTCTAGGAAACAGTTTGACATTATTTTAAAAGTTAAGCATTCACTGTTTCTGTCCCTTAGCAATTGCACTGTTAAGTTAAAACCCAAGAGATACTCCTTCTCACATCTACCAGGATGCATATACAAGAATGTTCACAGCAGCACTGTTCAATAGCAAAAAAATGCAACAACTCAAGTACCCAGTGAGGGAGAAGTAAGTGAGTAAACAGTCAGTTGGTAATATTATGATATTACCTAGCCTGTAAATCAAACAACATTATGGATGAAACTTAGCAATAAACTACTTTTTTCAAAAAGTAAGGCCCAATTATCTCATGTTGCATGATGCCCATTTCATAAAGTTAAAAAACTGAAATAAAAAATATGCTTTTAAGAAACATATAGGCCAGGTGTGGTGGCTCACGCCTGTAATCCCAGCACTTTGGGAGGCCGAGGCGGGCAGATCACGAGGTCAGGAGATCGAGACCATCCTGGCTAACAGGGTGAAACCTCGTCTCTACTAAAAATACAAAAAAAATTAGCCGAGCGTGGTGGCGGGCGCCTGTAGTTCCAGCTGCTCGGGAGCCTGAGGCAGGAGAATGGCGTGAACCCAGGAGGTGGAGCTTGCAGTGAGCCAAGATAGCGCCACTGCACTCCAGCCTGGGCGACAGAGCGAGACTCCACCTCAAAAATAAAAAAAAAAAAGAACATATAAAGGAAATAAAATGGGTTCCTTCAGCATGGTATTATGGGATGTGAGATGAAGTAGATGGAATCCTAGAAGATCACAACATACATAGGCACAAGTTTTTCCTCAAACTTTCCATTTTTATATTGTTTGTGGGTATATTATTGCTTATTACATCATTTAAATATTAAAAAAACAAGATAAAATACTCTTCATACTTTCCCGCATTTTGTGAGAAACAAATAAGCAATGTTAAAGTGTTTTGTAAACTCTAACATGCAAATTAAGTGTTAGGGTATTGTTACGAAAGGATTACGGACACTGATAGATTGTTGTTAAATTCCTGGGGTGCAGGCTTGTGAGCCATCTGTTTGGTGGATTGTATGTCTATGGTCAGACATAGACTAGACTCATTTCTTTCAACTTCTTGCCATTTTCTCCCCTTCGCTCTTTTTGTTGGTAAGAGTGCTTTCTTGGAACAGGCACGTATACAGTATCAGCAAAAATAAAGTTTAAATTATAGGAGTAAACCTCACACATAATTGCACATGCCCCTTGCCTCCTCATACGCATATTCATACCTATGCCACATCCAAGGCCAGCTAGAAATGACTTTTGGATCATCTGTTAATTTGGGTTACTGATGCCACTCTTTTTCTCTGATAAATCAGGTGATAATCACAGTCAGAGTAATTACACAACTGGTTGTAATCCTGTTTTTTCCTAGGTTTTAATAAAATAGGCATGCAAATCATTATGTATACAAAATTATTAAAGATAAATGGGACCTACATTAGGTGAGGGAGAGGCATTTGTTAGCTCTATTAGATACTGAGCAGGCTGTGTACTAAGGGCTGGGGATACAGACATGACCATTTCCAGCCTCTGCCCAAGGGGTGCTCACGGGCAGCCTGGCAGATGGTTAATGTAAAAGGTGGTGAGACGTCCTGGTTAGAGGGTGTCCTTGGAGAGCACTGATAGGAGACCCTCTTTCAGATTGAAGGTGAGGGAAGGCACCCTGGAGGAGGTAATATCTGAACTAGGGAGGAATTGAAGTTGAAAGTTGAAAGGGATGGATGGGCACTGTGTAGCATTTTTAGCACCTCAGAGAAAAGAGAAAGAGAGAGTATGGCTACTGGGGACAAGTGAGCAACTTCTTACAGGTGGAGCATGGAGTGTGTGTTGGGGTGGGCAGGGATCAAACCTGGGGAGGGAGGCAGGTGCCTGCAGATGAATGGCCTTATTACTAGGCCTTTGGATTTCATCCTGAAGTCAATGAGGAGTCGCTTAAAGATTTGACCAGAGGAGTGACATGAGCAGACTTGAGTTTTAGAAAAAGCACTATGGGATCAGTACTGAATTTGAGGAGAAGGGACCAGAGGCAGGAAGACCAGCTAGGGGCTGCTTTCCCTACTCCTTCCAAAACATTGTTGCTGCTTTGGGTCAAGCAAGGGAGTTAACCAGAAGATTCTGTGGGGAGTCACTTTTGCCCCTCTTTGTTTAAAAAAATAACTTAAGAGCCTGCCTGAGCAGCTGGGAGTCGCACAGTGGAGTTCTGTTTCATGCCTTTCTAGTGCATACAACCTTGGACAAGTTCTATGTCTTTGGACCTCAGTTTTCTATTAATAAGGACAGGCATTTGCAATGCTGCTTGTGTCTTCTGGAATGAGTTAAGATGGAGGTTGCTCCTGAAGACCTCTGAGTTTGCTAAATAGTGGACTCACCTACATGTCATTTATCATTCACATTTTGAAGAAACATTCACAATTGTACTAAGGAAGGGCAGACTTCTAGGCAGTCTTCAGCTCCCTAAGCCAGGTCATGAAGTCTCAATTCTCTTCCTGCCTCCCCCAACAGCCTCCAATCCTGGCTCTGAGAACCGTGGATCCCTAGTGCTTTGTGAAGTTGTGTCTCTTCTTTTTAATGAGACTAATGGTTAATTAATGAATCTTTGGCTTTATTAAGTAAAACAAACTTGGGAAGAGATTATTCTGCTCCTGAGTCTCTGGAATATTGATTGGGGGACCAGGGCTAGAGTACCCTTTAGGGCTACCCTTTAGGTAGCTTTTGATGCTTGAACAAAACCCATCAATGGTAATCTTTTGCCCAAATGGTTTTTTGATGTTGTTTTCATTTAAGGTGGCTGTGGCATCCACAAGTTTTCCTAGTCAAAGGGGACCTCCTGGTCACATCATTCAAGCCCACCAGCTATGAGGGTAGCCATGGAAACCAGACACCTCAGGGTGCTTCCCCAAACTATAGTATGTGGGACCAATTTCTATCTCTTTGAGGTAGTTTAGACAAAGTTTCCATAGAGTCAGGAGAACAGACATCCTGATAGCCTAAGGATCCTTGAATTGAATTCTTTGGAGCCAAAATAATAGGGCAATTGGCACAGAAGATTGGTTTTCAGAGAAAACATATCTAATATTTATGGAGCAATAACCAAGCACCTGGCACTATTCTAAGTAACTTACTTGTATTAAGCTATTCATTCCTCATAATAACCCTATAATGATCTGCACATTACAAATTAGGAAATTAAGATACAGAGAAGGTAAGTAACTTGTCCAGGGCCACTCATCTGGGACAGAGCAGAGCTGTTGTATAAACCCAATGTCCATCCTGCATTCTCCATCAGGTGTGGTACTTTCTCCTGCATAGAATTGTAGGCCCCAGAGCTTGAAAGGACCTCTTGGTCATTTGGGCCAGCCCCAGTCTCCAGGTAATTACGATTTTATTATATGTTTTCCCTTTCCATCTTTCCTTACAAAGCAGTGAAGTCCCGAGGGGTTAAGTAATTGTCAAAACATGGAGATTTTAAAGGCTTGGAGGGAAGGAGCCCCTGTCTGAAGGGTCAGAGGGGCACCCCTCCTTCTTCCTGGCTGTCTCCCTTTTATCACAGGCCAAACCAAATGCACCCTTCCATTCTCTCCTCAGTGATGCTGTTGTTTTTTTTCTCCCATCTAAGGTTCTACTCCATTTTCCCTGGTTTCCCACTGCAGATCACTAAAGCCTAGCTCTGGGTTTATATATATATTTTTTAAAGAAAGGTTTTAAAAGACCTACGTCTCCCCTACCTAGGCTAATTGGCTTTGACTAGGTCATAGAGGGGCAGCATTTCCACAGATTTCCTCTGGCCCAGGACCTGACCTCTGTGAAGCAGTAACCCGGCTTCAACATGCCAGGGTCTAGCCGGAGGGGGCTGCTTGGAGAGGGGGCTTGTGGTACTAGGGGTGAGGTGAGCTGGGGTTATAGAATAATGTTTTTGTCAAAACTTTTTTTTTTACTACTTCCCACTTGCAAATTTATACTGCAGATCAACAAAAGTTCAACTCTCTAGGATTTGGATGTATTTATTTTTCTTACTGTTAATCCAGTATTGCCAAAGAGTACCCTTTCTAACTAATGACCATAGCAAGCCTGCCTCTGCTATCTGTCTTTCCCGACTGTAACCTCAGCTTCCCTGTGCAGACATGTGCACACACACACAGAGCATGCTCATCTCCATTTTTTTTTTTTTTTTGAGACAGGATATCACTCTGTCACCCAGGCTGGAGTGCAGTGGTACAATCTTGGCTCACTGTAACCTCTGCCTCCTAGGATCAAGCAATCCTCCCACCTCAGCCTCCCAAGTAGCTAGGACTACAGGCATGTGCCACCATGCCCATGTAATTTTTGTGTTTTCAGTAGAGACAGGATTTCACCATGTTGCCCAGGCTGGTCTTGAACTCCTGAGCTCAGGTGATCCACCTGCCTTAGCCTCCCAAAGAACTGGGATTACAGGCATGAGCCACCGCACCTGGCTTGTTTATCCTGATCTTCTTGCCCATTTCTCATTGCTGGGATGAGCTCAATCTAAAATGACTGGCATGGCCATCTTCCAGTGTTCCATCCTCAACACTTTGCATCATTGGATTCCTGTAGGTTTTACTCTCTTGTTGAAGCAAGCCAAAAAGTTGATTATGCTAGGAGGCTGCAGGTCCAGGTAGTAGATCGTTCAGGCCTTTGGCTTCCTCTCCTCCCTCCTGGGGTTTACCTTTGGGCATGGTCATCTGCAGGAGAGAGGAGTGAGAGAAGCTCAGACTGGTCACTTGTGCTTCATACATGGGGACATCTCTATTGTATGCAGCTGAACTGGATTTACAAAGGAGAGCTTCAAGTACAGAAAAATTATGGTATAAAGGTACACATATGCCCTTGTACTCATCCCCATACCTAATCCAGCAGCAAGACCTATCAGTTCCACTTCCAGAATAGTTCTTCAATCCCTCCACTTTTTTCATGCCCCCTGCCTCCACCTTAATCCAAGTCACCATCATCTCCCACTTGGACAACTTCAATAGTCTTCTAATTGGTCTCCTTGCCACTGTTCTGGATCCCTACAATTTATTCTCTACACTGCAGCAGAGGGATCTTTTTCACAAAGCAAATCAAACCACTCCTCTGCTTAAAATGCTTTGCTTGCTCTTAGAATAAAGCCTACCTCTTCAGCATGGCTCAAAAAGCCCCGTGTGAAATGGTCCTGCCCTGGCCTCTTCTCTGACACATCTCATCCCACAGGCTCTCCAATCACACATCGACCATAGTGGCTTCCTGTTGGGTCTTCAGACAGGCCACACTTGCTCCCATTTCAGAGGCCTTTGTACTTGCGCTTCGCTCTTCCTGGCACTGTCTTCCCCCGCTTGGTATGTGGATTCCTTTTCATCCTTCAGGTCTCAGATCCAAAGTTGTCTCATAATAGAGCTTGATCCTCCCCGCCATATTTAAGATTGCGCCCTCCCTGCCACTCTGTATCAAATCATACTATGTGTGCCCTTTATAACGTGTATCACCATCAAAAACTGTTGTGCCTAATTATTATTTTATCTATAGTTAACAGGCTCATTAATTATTTTCTGTAACCAGAAATAAGCTCGGTAAAGGCACCATCAGTTTTTGTTTGGTTCTTGGTTCAATCCTTTGGGTCTGGAACTCAGTAGGCATTGACTAAATTTTTGTTGGATGAATGATTGAGCCACTTTGACTCTGGACAAGTTGAAGCTCTCAAATTTTGGATCATCCAATTCTATAAGCCAAAAGGTCGCTCATGGTCTAGGAAGACTTTTTATCTTAGGAAGTTCTATAGGGTCTGGAGATGCCCCACCCTGGTGTCTACCCTAACACCTCTGCCATCCCTCTCTGGCACCTTGCCATTTCCCTCACCTGGGGTCCTGATTTCCTGCTTGATAACACTCCTTGTGGAAAAAATGAATTCATTTCTGAGTCCGGTAATGAGCATGATTAATGTTATTCTCCTTTTAGTTCAGGACCTCAATTTAAATTCTTTCCTGTTCATCTTGATCAGGGAAGGTTTCTGGAAGGGTTTGTGGTGAAACAAATCCCTGTGCTCAAAAAGAGTCAATTATTCCCTGCACCTTAAGGTCTCTGAGCTACATAGAACACCTCCATGCAGTGCTCGGTCTGGGCCCACATGGGGGCACAGCCCATCCTGCACCATCAGCCACAGATGAGAGAGCTAGAATCTGCTTTCCACTGCCACTGCACATGGAGGCCAAATGGATTTTTTCTGTACCACAACTTGAGCTTAGGTTGTGGCCTTTTCTTCAACCTGTCCCTTATAGTCTGTTAGCAGACATAGCTGGTTCAGATATAAAACTAGGCTATAAATTATATGAGATTTAGAGAATGCACAGGAATGTCAGAGGACATTCCAGAGAGACGTGAGCTCAGAGATTAACCAGTTCAGTCCCCTGATTTACAGTAGTTTATATCTTAGTCCGAAGGCAGACTCCCTGGGTCTAAATCCCTTTAGTCTCTTTGAATCTTAGTTTCCTTATCTGTAAAATGGGAATGATAGTAGTAATTATCTCATAAGCTTGTCGTGAGGATTATGACTTAGAGTCAGCTCTTAACATTTTTAGTTATTACTGCCATGGCTGTAGGAGAGGAAACAGACTGAAAAGTCACCATAAGTCATTCTATAGATTGGGGGCATGACCGTTAGAGTGTAAGTTCCATTACAGCAGAAAAAAAATTGTCTTTTTATTTCTTCACCTCAGCTCCCACATCTAAAAAATGGGTACAAAAGCACTACTCACCTCAATAGACCCTTCTGATATTTAATGTATCCAATAAATGTAAGAGTAAATATGGGCAGTACTTATTACAAATTAACTACTCGATATGTTATTATCATTAACATTATTATTGTTATATCATTTTTGCTATCTTATTATTATTTTAAATTCTCCAGAACTTAGCACAGGGTGTATAATCAGGTAGGTACTCAATAAATTTGTAATGAATGAATAAATGAATTGGAAGGAGAAGCCAGATCTCCTGATTCCTAATTCCACAGTCTCTCCTCCAGCTCACACTGCCTCAGGCCTTCCAAAATGATGTTTTTCCCATAGTCAATTTAGCTTGACTCGAGTTTAAAATATTAACTAGCCACCCTGCCTATTTTCCCTGCTCCCATCCTCTAGCTCAGAACCAAACCCTTGCCTTCGAGATGTATTGCTGTTGGTTTCTTTCTGGTGAGAAACTAAATTGGTGGCCATCTCCCTTATCAACTTGACTGCTATCCTCAGGCTTCTCCTAGGAAGTGGCATGTGTTCTCTAATCTCTGTGCATTTGGTCAGAAGCTCTTGGTTGATTCTGGTCTATAACTGTTAAGATTCCGATCTCATGTTGTCTTTTTTCTCCCTCCCTCTAGCTGACCCTGTACTAGCATGCTCTGTGCCCCATCTCTCCCAGAGGTCCTGCTAAAAGGAGGGTTTCTCCCTATCCAGGATATTTTAGCTAGCTCTGACCAAGCTCTAGCCTCCCCAGACACTCTCCTTGACCCTTACTTCTTCCTCTGTGTGTCTTTATTTCTCTAACCATGTGCCTATTAACTTCATATCTAACTCCGGGGCATCACTCAATCTTCTGACCCAAGCCTTTTCTCCCCACAAGCCTAAACGTCACTTTCTTCCCAAATTCACAAGAAGCCATGTGGAAAAACAAACAAAAAAAAGCAATCCCCATCTGGCTTTGGAAAATTTTCAGGGATTTTCACTTAAAATATTTAAATTACTTAAAATTCCATAATTCACAGTCACTTTGGGTAAGGAGATCCTTTCGCTGTTTGGTCCATCCAGTCTTTCTTATCTTTTACTCTTGCTATTCGAGATGAGCTCTGAGGACCAGCAGCAATGACATCATCCAGTAGCTTGTGAAAGATGCAGAATCTCAGGCCCTACTCCAGATCTGCTGAACCAGGATCTTCATCCTAACAGGGCCTCAGCTGGGTCATATTATTAAAGTGTCCCAAGTGATGCTCCACCCCTGTTTCTCAAACTTCAGTGTGAATGAGATCCCCCTGGTTCTTGTTACAATGTAGATTACTGGATTATGCACTTAGAGAGTTTGACTCAATAGGTCTGAGATCGATAGCCCCCAGATGCTTGCCTTTTGTCACACAGTCTGCAGGTAACGCTGATCCAGCTGAGGAACACACTTTGAAAAACACTGCCCCAGTCTGTAAGTGTCCTTTATTTATCCAGCTTTTGGATGATGTGAGCAAAAAGTAGGCATTCAATAAATCTTCATTGAATTGAACTGAATTTCTCTTGTTTATTCCTCCTTTTTCCCAAAACTAAAAAGCGGGATGTGAAGGTGGCTATTTTTGTACATTTTCTGGCTGCTAGTTGAGTGTATTAATCCTGTAGATCTCAATTAATGAACTAAACTACTGCAGCTCCCCGATATCTTTATTAAACACCTATTTTGTGTGGTTTCGGTGTTGTGTTGAGTCTTTGTGTTTTCTGCAAGATAGATAATATCAAATAATCAACCAAATCCTTACCTTTTTTTCTCCAAAGCTTACCAGAAAGCTTAAGAGTATTAAAGAGTTTCTATTTCCAAATTCCTGCATGTGGCAGACAGGCTGTTGAGTAGCCCCTGTATTCCCTGACTCCTGGTATTCACACTCTTTTGTGATTCCCCTAACCTCCAGTGTGGGCAGGACCCACAACTCGCTTCTAACCAATAGAATACAGCAAAATGGATGGGCTATTTTCTCTGGAACCACAGATCACATACTGCGATTGCATTATGTTATATAAGACTCTGTCTTGATGTCAGACTCTAGGATACTCTCTTTGCTGACTTGCTGAAATAAGTGCCCATGTTGGTGAAGCCCATGTGGCAAGGAATTTTGAGCAGCCTTTAAGAAGTATGGCTGAATGCCAGCACAAAGCAGCTGCAAGGAACTGAACGCTTCCAAAACCACTTGAACAGGGAGCAGATTCTTTCTCAGCTGAGGCTCCAGATGAGGACACAGCCTGGTCAACACCTTGACTGCAGCCTCATAAGACCGTCAGCAGAGGACCCAATTAGGTCATGCTCGGACTTTTGACCCACAGAAACTGTGAAGCAATAAATGTGTGTTGTTGTAAGCTTGTAAGTTTATAGTCATTTGTTACACTGCCATAGAAAACTAATACTCCAGTAATGGTCATTAAGCTGACCCGTAAGGAGACAGCTAAATCAGCTCTGGGTAAGAAGAAAATAGCAACTGATGAGAGTGAGGGTCCCTGGATTAGAGTGAACTGTATTCCGTTTGGCATTTCCATGGCAGTTCTCATGAGATGAGTGAGATTGGAGTGGTTCAAATAAAGGTGACAGCTCCCTTCACTTCTTCGTTGACTATTTTATCAGTACTTCCACATTGCCTCAGTTTCCCCACCTCTAACAGTAATCAAACTTGATTTTTCCACTTGGGTTAATAAAATGAAAGTGACAAGTGATGCATGACAACATTTAATTAACATCTATAACTTATTTAGAGACTGGGTAAAAACTGCTATGTAAGTGAAAAGTGGGTCTTTTTTTTTCAATTAATATTTTTTGCGTGGCACTCATCATTTCTCTAAGCCTGTCAGATGTTTTGGCTTTCTCTTGAAATCTGCTGATTCAGGCTTTCTTGGAAAACCAAACAAAAGGAGACACACAGAGATGTAAACACATTTCCCATCCAGCAAATAAAAGGGTTTAGAGCAAAGAGGTTATCTTTCTTAACCCTGTGAAGACCGCACAAGATGCAGTCTCCCCTGACTGGAAATGCCAGACCTTTGTACCCATGTAAGTGTTTGAGAAGAATCTGGATCAATAATTCATCCTGAAATGCATCTTCTTTCTTGGTACTCCCTGTGCACATCTTTTTAAGAACTCTCCAGTCATGGTAGTATGTATATTTAATTGGTTCCAAGACAAGAACTTGCTCACCTTCAAAGCAAGTGGCTTTTAGGAGTGAAGGTCAGATGGGGACCAGAGAGGAGCCTGTTTTTAGCTACACCTAGATTTTCCCGAATGAAAGGATGGGTGATGGATGAATTTTCTCCCTGGTAGGGCTGTGAAGCTATAGCCTGGCTTGACAAAGAATAAATTCAGAATCTGCTTTTCAAGTGGAAAAGGTTAAATGGCTGAATAATGCCAAGCAAAAGGCTTTGTAATGGGTATGTTAGGCAGGAACATACTTGTACCTTTCCTGTCTTTTGTCACCATCTCCCAAGCTGATGAAGAAGGCAGTCTGAGTGGGTCCTTCCTTCCTCCCTCTTCAACCCGGAGGGTTTTGAGATAAGGAGAAGAGACAGTTTAAAATCCAAGCTTTCCAAAAATAGTTTTATAGGTCTCATAGTTACCTTAGGACTTCAGGGTGGTATTTTATATTATGAGTAAAATTTTATTACTACATGGACATAAAGAGGGAAATTAACTGGTAGATTGTGGGAAGGAGATATTGGGGAGAGTGAGCAACTGACACGTTCATCCTCCCTCCCGCCTGCCTGAGAAATGTTTTCTGGTTGTGACTATCACCGACTTTTAGCCCAGTCTCTCCCTGTCCTCCATCCCAAGAGGCAAAGCAAGCTCAGTTTTCTGACAGCTCCCACCACTGCAAATACACTCAGAACCCCGATTTGCTCTTTCAGTCACAAAGTTTCAATAGAATCAAATATAAAGGCAGTAAAAAGCAGCCACCCTTCACAAGCTCTGGGCAAATTTCTGCCTGTGTCACTGCTGGAGGCCTGCAAGGCTTCAGGGTGTTCTGAGCTCTGCTGTATGGCAAGGCTTTTGTAAGGTTGTATGTAGGATGAAAGAGCAGGGGATGGCAGGAAAAGGGAGAAAGGTATGAGAATGTATCTCGATATGTAGCTAAATTTTGGCCACAAATGACAGGTCTCAGATAAGAAGGAACGATTGTAAGATATCATTGAATATATTTTTCCCCATTGTTCAGATTAGATAACTGAGTCTCACTTTCTCACCTTAATTCTTTCCCTGTAAGAATTTGCACTATGAAAAGTTTTGCAGTTTTCTCAAAGATTAACCTACAAACAGGTATTTATTGAATATGAATTGCTTATGCCAAATTGGGCTGGGCATTTTATTATAGAGAAGCATATGGTATGGTACAATCCCTGGAATTCATTCCTACCCTGAAGAAGCTGGTAGTTTTGGGGAATAAGCCTTACGTAAGGTAAATCAGGACAGTACAAGACAGAATAAGATGGAGAGTCCCATTTTCTCATTTTATTTTAGAGGCTTGAGGAAGGAAAGAGTAAGAATCCTGGCTTTGTTAGGGAATACTTGTGGAGAATGGAGGATGGGAAGACACAGCAGTTAATTCCAAACTTACACCCCAGCCTCCTCTGGAGCTACACGCTTCTAGTGGGGTAATTCCTCTTCATTATTCACCTTCTATATTTTGTCTTCGCTGCCTTCATTTCATAGCTGTGTACCAGACCAGCTTTCAAACACACTTTGATGGTTAGTTGCCAGAAATTTCAGGCAAGTTACTTCCTCTGGGAAGTTTTTCTCATCTGTAAAGCCAGGGAATTAACTGATCTCTAAGGTGCCTTCCAACTCCAACAGGCTTCAAGTCTCAAAACCAGAATGGATCAAGAAAAAGATGAGTGACCAGAATAACTCTAGAAAATATATATCTCAGCACTGAATTAGTCCTTTCCTTTTCCTCTTCCTTCTCCTTTCTCCCATCTTTCTCCCTCCTCTTCCTCTCCAGGGGGTATCAGTGACTTCAAACTTGGCTGGGCTTTGTAAGGTGGAGAGAGGTGTGGCTGAGTCTAGGGTTACAGAGCTCAACATTAAGGAGCACAAGGCCTCTGACTGAATTTGTTCAGCTCTGTCAGTAACTAGCTACGTTACCCTGGACAAGTGACTTAATGCCCCCATCTGGACCCTCCATCAGGGTCCCTGATAGAAATGAGGTGACCCTGCATTCTCCATTACTCAAAATCAACATCAGCCCCCTTTTCAACCAAACTGCAGAAAGTCAAGCTGTCTACCAGGTTCTCCTCTCCAAGGCTCTGTGTGTGTGTGTGTGTGTGTGTGTGTGTGTGTTTGCGCGCGCACGCACATGCGCACACGTGGTATGTCTCTAGGAATGTTTACATTTTCCACAAATCCATCTTGGTTGATCTTCATCATCTCTACCTCCACCTTGCTCTGGATGGCTGATCATCCTTACCTTCTTGTAACTATTTTTTTTTTCCAGACTGGTCTCTCTCATGCTGAAACATTGAATGAAACTAAGGTTTAAGGGTAACAGAAGAAAGTTGTAACTGGGAATAGAATATTTAAAACAGGATACTAGATCACTTAGCTTCTATTATTTCTAAAACAAGACTCTTGTGGCTTGCTCTGTCCCTTTCTTCTCCTCTCTGTCTCCCCCCTCGCCCTTATGTTAATGGGGCCATGCACCTCCCTATCACGTGAGTCCCTTCATTCATATTCTATGCTGAGGTTTCAAGGGGGAAACAAATTGACCACCCCATGACCCCCAAGGAAACATAGTAGTAGTTTCCGGAAATACAATAAAGGCAGAGTTTGACATTATTTTGTAAAACAGGTTAAAATTTCTTTGTGCCAAGCATCTCCCCATTGGCTTTTTCCCTATGCAGTAGAACTAAAAGTTTAATACGGTATCTACTCCCTATCAACAAGGATCTCTCAGCCCCAAATATGAATATGTAAATATCTAATTTTATCTAATATGAATAATTCCTTACAGCTTTGAAATATTAATTTCCTCTGCTTCTGACCATCAATCAATCAAAATATCAGGGTCCTTTCACAGGGCACCCCTTCATTTCATAGCTGTGTACCATCTTCAAGGGTTCTTTCCAGCTCTGACAGCCTACAAACTCTTGGCTTCTGTGAGGTTGTCCACTCGGAAGAGTCTCTCCTTTAGTCTCTTTTGAGGCGAGCTTCTTTTCCTAGGGTGTGTAGAAAAGTAACAGAGGATGCTTGCTGGTGAAACGCTACTGGTTACTCTGCCAAGGGTCAGCCTATATGGGATGCAAATATCCCAGCTGCCACTGGTGACCATCCATTCGTGGTCATGGAGGTGGGGTAGTCATTCAGAGGTCTTGGGTGCCATATTCCCCATCAGTTGCCTGCTCTCATTTTCTTTACATTTTTACCTATTCTTGGAGCAGTCAATCTTAGCTGTATTTGCAGCCCCAGCAGGGAGCCCATTTCTATTGAAGAGAGGACTCCTTTAATAAATCTAGCTCATTTGTGCAGGAGTAGTGCAGCCATTGATTAGAGGGCTGATTGGAGCTGTGACTTTCCTTAGGAAGAAAATTAAGAAAACAGATTAAAGCAAATGATGGGCGGCTTTGTCTTCTGGAGAAGGGGGTGGGGAGTGAGGCTTCCTATATTCTGTGTCTCACCTATGCTAATGCAAGGTTTGAAACATTCTGCAAGATGAATTAACTCCTTCAGGTCACCGTAGGGCTCTCCTATATGGCAGAGGATCACAGAATCTCTTAGCTCAAACGGACCTGGGTGGTCATTTGGCTCAAGTCCTTTATTTTATAGATGAGAAAACTGGCTCAAAGAAAGATACTGACAGGACTGTGGCCATGCAGGCCTTCTGCATGACCTCTAGGCTACAGCAAGTCACTGTTGCTGATGCAGGAACATCTAAAATAAAGTCAGATTGGGTCTAAAGGAAAATTTTTGAATGGTGGCTCCTATATATGGGACAACAACTCTCTTGAAAACTGCTATTGCCCACTTCCATATGGATTACAGCACCAGGGAACAGAGAAGAGTCAGTGAGTGGGTCAGTGAGTCAGTGAGAGGGGGGATCCTCACGAGCTGTGGGCTACACTTCTAACCTGGTGCCACCTTCACTTCGTTTCTTAAACTTTCTCTTTGTACTCTTCATTCTGCCCTCTCTGTGGTCCTCATTCACCCTCTCACTTGTTCATTCTCTTTTGGCATTCATTATTAGAGTACCTAATGACTTTTCAAAGCGTTTTGTGGACACATGGGAGGCACCTAGCCTCAGCGACCTCTACAGTTGCTCTGCAGTTGTCATTTGGTTATAGCAGATCTAACTATCAAGTAAAGAAATAAGGGAAAAGTAAATGTTAAATGTGTAGTCATGATCCATTGTAAGCTTTTAAAGGAAAGGGGCTATATTGCATTTGACTCAGTATTCCCTGAGTCTGGTAGCCTTTGGCTACCAAATACCTCTAGGTACTCAGAGGACATTTGTTGAATGAGGGAATGAATGAATGAATGAAATGTATAGATATGAGTATGGTCATTTAAAGTTATCTCCTTCTAAACTCTACAATAAGGAGACATGTTATTATTCTTGCCCCTATTGATCAATGACTTTTAAGTTCCTGTATAGAAACTGCCTTCAGATTTAAATTACTAGTCTTTCCACATCTTTTGCAAGAAAAATTTTTAAAGTTGCCATTTACAATTTATGGCCCAGAGAACTCTTTTACAGACATTATCTTTTTATCATAAAAATCCTGTAAAGAAATTGTTATCATTCCCATTTTATAGATGAGGAAATAGAGACTGAGAGAGGTTATAGACTTACCTAAAATCTCAGGACCAGTAATTGGCTGAGCAGAGAATCAATCAAGATCTTCTGACTTAGAATCTTGAGCCCTTTTTAGTATGCTGCCCCCTGCCTCCCCATACTCAAAACCAATGTCCCAGGCTTGTTTCCCATCTCTATTTCCCATGGTTCTGAAAAACTTTTGGCTGTTATTAAAGATCAACTCAATCTACACACATAAAGTGAAGATTTGCTATCCTTGCAATTACAATAAATTTGTTAGAGCCCCTAATATCATCCTCAAGGATGAGTTAACTCTAAGAAGAATAATGGCAGCTCTATTGTTGTAAAAAGTAACTTCCCAACCATGTGTATTATTTTTCATAGACATGAATGTACAATCGGTTGTGTGCACACACACACCTGTGTGTGTGTTCTCTTTGATTAGTTGAGAAACTGTCAGAAGGCCAAGAATAGGGACATAAATGTAACATATTTGAGATCTTTATTTTTTATTAACCCATTTATTCCTCACATCACTGCAAATTAGTCAACTAAGATCCAGAGAGGTTAGGAAAGAACCCAGATACCTTGTCTCCTGGCCCACTGTTCTCTGCCCTATGAGGTACCTCATACATAACAATCCAGCCTTTATTTCTGCTGGAGGGTCAGCAGAGAGAGAAAAGGAAGGAGGAAATCTCCAATACCACTCTTTGCATGTGTTGGAGTTACATAGCGCTCCTCAGTTTGGCCAGGATGCCTGAGTTCTATTTGCCGTCTGCTAATTATGTGCATGCTGGCACCGAGCCTGTGTGTATGTGTGACAGAGGAGTGAGAGGGAACAAGTTATTCTGATTCTGTTTATATTGGATAAAAGCTTTGATGCTTGAGAGTAATCTGTATCTCAGCTCTATTTACTTTGCAAATAGAATAAAAGTCTTACCGCTTGTGCATTACAGAGATGGGACTAGGGGGAGGGAAAGGGGCTGGGAAAGTAAAGGTACAGATGGGTCTTAGTGTGTTATAGGCAGAAAGATGCTGGCCCATGAGCCCTGAGGTCCAGCCCTGCTTCTGTCACTGCGTATGTGTGACCTTGTGCAAACCCCTTTCCCTCTCTGGGCTATAGTTTCACTGTCTGTAAAATTTTGGACTAGAACCAGGAATCCCATATTGGCAGTCCTGCTCTTGAAATTTGGCCTAAGGACTTTTTTTTTTTAATTATTAGCAAAGTGTTTTAAAAAGTATTTTTAAAAGTATTTAAAAAAATAACTTTAGGCTGCTGTCACACTCTACAATCCACAGGCCTCACTTCACTTTGCTGAATTTTTACATAGATGTTACCTGCCCACTTATAAAATAGTCTCCCCTTATTTGATTTGAGATTTTGTTTTCCACAGTTTCTGTTACTCAAGATCAACTACAGTCCAAAAGTATTACATGCAAAATTCAAGAAATAAACAATTCATAAGTTTCAAATTGGCACCATACTGAGTAGTGTGATGAATTCTCTCCCTGTCCTGCTCCAAGGTTGGGGATCATTCCTTTGGCCAGCATATCCACCTGTACACACTCCTCGCCCGTTAGTCACTTAGTGCCCTCTGGGTTATCAGATTGATTGTCATGGTATCACAGTGCTTGTGTTCAGGTAGCTCTTATTTTATTTAATAATGGTCTCAAAGTGCAAGAGTAGTGATGCTGGCAATTTGGATATGCCAATGAAAAGCCTTAACGTGCTTCTTTTAAGTGAAAAGGTGAAAGTTCTGGACTTGATGAGGAAAGAAAAAATAAATCGTGTGCTGAGGTTGCTAAGGTCTATGGTAAGAACAAATCTATCCATGAAATTGTGAAGAAGGAAAAATAAATTTATGCGTAGTACATACAGCTGGACTAGTTTCTCTAGAAGTGCTCTAACGTTATAAACGAGCCTAAGCTTGTTTGTTTTTAATAGAATCTTGATCAACATATGTGCAAGGGGGAGCGTGACATTGTGATTAAGTATCAGGGCTCCAAAGTTGGTCTGTCCAAGTTTGAATCCTTGCTCTGCCACTTACTACCACATTACTAATCTGCTGTGTGCCTCCATCTCCTCATCTGCACAATGGACACACTCCTGGGAGGATTAAATGAATCAGTGTCTCTAAAGAGCTCAGAACACGGCCAGGCACATCTTAAATGGACAGTATAGTTAGCTGTCACTGTGACTATTATTAGAGATTGCAATGGAATATTTACACAATCTTGTCTTGAGTAGCAAATGATCTTAGGATGTTTGAGGGCCTGATATTATGAAATGTGTTCATTATAAAACACAAGGGCCAGGCTTAGAGGACCATTTGAGAAAGGCTCTCTACACTAGTTATGCAAATAAATATCTAAAACCAATTGGTCTCCATAATTCTTTTTATCTACACATTTTCATTTGCCAGCGTCTCATTCGGTCGCTAAGAAATTTGGAAAGGCAGTGCTAGGTCTGCTGGCTGACTTCATGAGATCCATTCCCCATTTCCACAAGGAGCTGGCACCTCCATTTCTCCCAGGCCGCAGGTGTTGGTTTTGTCTTCCTGGTTGGCCTGGCCTGGTGTGAATGGGTGGAACTTGGCTCTGACTTCTTCTAAGAACACAGTGTCACTTCTCATTAAAGCAGCAGGTGGGGGAAGAATACTTAAACAGAAAAGGCATCAAAAATAGCAAGTAGTTCCCTGTTCATTTTTCATGTGGCATGAAATAAAAGTAGATAAGATTAGGAAATGAAGGCGAAAATGATGTGTGGGAGCTCTCTCTGCATGTCGTTGCATCCCTCTCCAAGTTGCAATAATAAGCATGTTTATTTGAGTAAAGTTCTCGACTTGATGAGGAAAGAAAAAAACATCGTGTACTGAGGTTGCTAAGGTCTATTGTAAGAACAAATCTATCCATGAAATTGTGAAGAAGGAAAAATAAATTTGTGCATTACATATATATATATATATATATATAGTGTTTGGTACTCTCTGTGGTTTTGGGCATCCACTGGGGGGGTCTTAGAATCTATCCCCAGCAGATAAGCAGGGATAGATCACACTCGTTAATTCTAAGCTTCAGACTCCTACCTGATATTTTTATAACCTGGTTAATATGGCCAGACATAGTAATATGTGTAGAATCAGATAAGCGGGTAAAGATTCTGGGGATACGTGCCTAAGGTCCCTCATCCCCTAAAGGACAACACCAAGGGAATACTGGCCTTTTGTGAAGATAGAAAACAAAAACAAGGGGGTGAAGACATGAGTCTACCATTAGTAGAAATTCTCCTTTGACACCTTTGGTCTTTAAGCAGAGGGAGCTGACAGGGAGAGTCCTGGGCACAATGACAGGTAAAAAAAGTAATTACCCTTACAGAAAAGAGCCGTAGTCCTCAAGAAAAGGAAAAGAGAAAAGGGAAGGAAGAAAGGGAGGCGGGAACTCCCAGGTTGCTAACTGCAGCTTTCAGCCCATATGACCCTCAGCTCACCAAGCTGGCTCTTCTATTTTGTGTTCCTCTCAGGAAAGTCTACAGGCCACCTGTCCTCTGATCTAATTCCAGAGTTAGGAGCTCGATGAAGTGCATGGAACAATGGCTTGCTCTACAGGGGTCTGTGTCCCCTGGGTTTTTGAAGGTTGTGAAACCGGTGTTGCTTCTCTGTGATTAACTCTGCTGAGTGTCTTGTGCTTTGCAATCTATAGGTAATCAATAGTGTGTGTGTTTATGTGTGAAGGTGAGAGGAGCCTCCATGCTCCTTGTCTTGTGTTTCCATGTAGAGGCACTTCTGTTTCTCAAGGGTTGTTATTGACATTTGGGGTGGAACCATTCTTTGTCATATGGCACAGTCCTTCATATTGCAGGATGGTTAGCCTTCCTTGGTCTTGCCCACTAAATGCTGGCTGCACTCTGCTCCACCGCATTTTCGAATGCCCACCCTGGGGAAATTTAGTAATAATAGAAAAAATTCAAAAGCACTGAGAGAGTAGCACTGTCTCCATCCCTCCATCTTTCCTCCCCAGGGGAGAAGCAGTAATTTCTCTCATTAGTGAATTTGGGTGAATGCTGAGCTCAGCCTTTTCTCTCTCACTTTTGAACCTGCCTGCTTCTAGAGATAACACATTTTTTTTCTGCTTTCCACTGAGTGGGAAGTTTCACGAGAAGCCAGAGGTTGACCTGCATAGTCTCTTACTAGGTCCATAAGATGTATAGTTCACGGACGAAGTGTTATCAAACCATTTGGGGGGAAGGCCTAATATGCTGTGGAGCATATCACAGATGAAGCTAATATTTCAATCTCTATCTCTCTGTGTTCTGAGTCTTCTTTCTCCTGGACTTGAGAGGAGAAGCAAGGGGTGTTACTTCCTGAGCACCTGGCCCCTCAGTGACTGTACATCTGATGGTGGCCAGGATGTCCTTTCCAGATTTTCTGCCTTAGTCTGTTTTTATCACCTGGCTCATAGAAGAATGTCCAGGAGGATACCTGTTAATGGAAAGGAACAATTCACTGCCCTTGTCCCGGCTGTACTGAGGAGGGAATCCTTAAAGGAGATGTCAGGACAGTTTAGTGATGGGCACGAGAGATTCAGGCTGGGCTTGACCTCTCTACCACACAGACATAGGCACTCTGCTCTTTTCTGCAGATTCTCCAGGAGCATGAAGAATAGCAGTGGTTTTGTCAGGTTAAAGATTCATTTCTGAACTCTGAAGGTGAACTCATGAGTAGGCTCATTTCATCCAACAGAGAACACAGTCCTGATGGAATAAAAGCTATCTTGCTTTCCTCCTTTCCAAAGGAGGAAAGCAAGCCTCCTCTGGGGTCCTCTGTGAGTGTCCCTGCTTAGGGCATAGTACAGGTCACACCACTCTGCTCACAGGGGTGGAGTTGGGTGGAGCAGGGAGGGGTCAGTGGGGCTGGAGAGGTAGTGGGTGTTTCCCCTGACACACCCGGAGACAAGGCGCTGGCCTTTTGTACCTCTGGAGAGGGTGGGAAAGGGTGGCCTCAGAGTCAAGGAGGCTCCTGCTTCAACACAGGCAATTCTGCAAAGAAGGGAGCTGTGGGTTGATGATGTCAGGCAAATGCTCTGCAGTAGGGATGGCTGCATCTACACTCAAAGGAATCTAGTCACACACAAATAGCATCCACTCAATGGGGACCGCAACAGTATTCACAGGAATGGCTCAGACCAGAGTGTGCCTTTTTACATCAGGCAGCTCCAAGAAGAGGGCCAAAGGGGTCCTTTTGTGGGGCTGTAAACTGGATATAGCCATGACTCTTATCAAGAGCTGCCAGGCATTCATGCCTGGACCACAAATGCACCTATAACCCATCAATGCCTCCACATTGTGTCTCTAAAGACCTCTCTCACATTTGTCAAACACAGCACTTGCTCCTAAACTCAAATCATGATAGTTACAAGTAAATTTGGTTGTCTTGTTTATAACTTGAAGCCCACAGGCTTTATCCAAGACAGAAAGGATCTGGGTGACTCCCAGGAGAAACATCTTGAAAGCTAGCATTCACTTAGAGGATGCAGACTCCAAGAAGGAGATCTTCCCTGGCATCCTCACTAATATGAACAGACCCCTCTTGTATGTTCACCTAATCAGTGTAGATGCAGGCCTAAGTGGTGTGAGAAAACCAAGCAATTATGTCTGCTTGTGGTAGATCCATGAAACTCCTTAGATGTCCTCTTGATTGGCAACTTGATTAGATTCAGTGAGTGACCCAGGTCCTCTGTGATCAATGATATCTCCCATGAGGATCCCATTCCAGTTGTATCTTCCTCCAATTCCCCTGTACGTTTTTTTAAAAAAAGATAAGTAATGGTAATGGTATTTGAACAAGAAGTTGCAGTTCACTATTCATTTTTTCAAGCAGTATGCTCATTACCTCATTTGACTCCCTTCTCTTTCAGCGTCCTGGGGCTCCCAAAGCTCTTTTGTTGTTTGCAGTCTACCTCCCATAGCTGTGCTTCCCGCCCATCCATGCGCTGCCTATCACAAACCATGCCTTGTACATCGTTCCTACTTATCCTATCAAACCTGGTCTGTCTCGTGTCCCATCTCCTTAGGGCCCTACTTTTTGTTAATGTGATGATATGTGACAATGTATTTGCATTTGAACAAGACCAGCTCCTAAATAAAATGCCCCTTTAGCCCCATGCTTAGGACTTTTGCCTTGGTTAACATTCTGTGAAATGTGACTGTGGAAAAGAGATATGCAAATGTAGTTGCTCTGTAAATGTAAATAGAATAAACATACATATAAACATAAATTTACATGGGGCAAACCACTGCTTAAGAAAGAAAAGGGGGAAACAAGTCTTTTTTTTGGTAAAGGGTAGGAGATAGAAATAGAACCCACTGTCCAGATGGAGACGCCTGATGGGAGAACCTACATGAGAATAGGAAAAGGAAAATAAACAGAAGACTGAGAAATGGAATGTGAGGCTTACTAGACAAAGCAGAAAGATTGGGGGTTATGGATACAATGTGTATAAAGGATGAAAACAAGACTCTGGAATCAAAGAAAAATATGTGTGAAATTTTCAGTCTACCACATAGTAACCGTGTGATCTTGGGCACATTATTTAACTTCTCTAAGGCTCTACGTTATGTTGTACTTTTTCTTTTCCTTCCTTTCCTTTTCTTTTCCTTTCTTTCTTTCTTTTTTTTTTTTTTTTTTTTTTTTTTGAGACAAGGTGTAACTCTGTCAACAAGGCTGGAGTGCAGTGGCACAGTGTCAGCTTACTGCAGCCTTGACCTTCTGGGCTCAAGCGATCCTCCTGCCTCAGCCTCCCAAGTAGCTGGAACTACAGGGACATGCCACTATGCCCAGCTAATTTTTGTATTTTTTGTAAGACAGAGTTTTGTCATGTTGCCCAGGCTGGTCTCAAACTCCTGGGCTCAAGTGATCTGCCTGTCTCTGCCTCCCAAAGTGCTGGGATTACAGGTATGAGCCTATCTTATATATTAAGGGGATTCTAATGACCACTTAATGGGTTATTAGGCAATTGGATGAAATGACATATGTGAAATGCTTATAGCAGTGGCTGACGCTTAAGGGACTAAATACGGTAATACTATTTCGTTCCTCCCTTTCTCCCCCATTAAGTTCAAGAGGCACAATGACCTCGGTAAAGTTGATGTTGGTTAAAAAAAGAGAGAGAAAGAGGGTTATAGAAATCTAGTTAAAGAAATGCTAGATGTGAGAACTAAACAGAAAAAGCTGGTCAATCCATAATATCAGAATGTTGAGAATAAATTAACTTCTGTCTGAAATTTGGAGTCGTTTTGGAAATCACCATTAAGGTATTGTACCTTAGGAACAGAGCTTAGGTAGACTAAGAAGGAATAGGGTAGGGCTAGGATCAGAAAAAAGTCAACTGGGAAAGCTGGTGCCTGAGGCTGAGAAAGGTGGAATACTCCAGATGAGGTGCATGAGTGTTGGAATCAGGCCAAGTTTGTTTTAATGGTGTCAGTGCTTAGCTGCTGTATGGCTTCAGACACAGTGCCTGATTTGCTCATCTGCAAAATGGGGGACAGCTAAAGTTCTTATCTCATAGGACTGATGTCAAGGATAAAAAGATAATATACACCATTTTCATAATTCACTGCCTTGCATATTTTAAATTATATAACCATTAGCCAGTGTTATAATTTGCAGTATCCATGGGCATGGTGAGTCCTGTGCATCTCTTCCCTCAGCTGCATTGTCACGTCTGAGAATAATCCATCACTTCAACCTGCTGGGTGAGTGCAGGGCCTGCTAAAGAATCATCAAAGAGAAGGAATTCCAGACATGAGGGTCTGGAGTGAAAAAGAAAGAGAATCAGAAAACACGATGATGGAAACGGAGATACATAGTGAATTCTATTGTGGACAGCCAATGTCTGTCTACTCATCTATGCATGCATTGATTCAACAAATATGGTTGCATATATATTACGTGCAAGGTGCTGGAGATGCAGCAAAGAATAAGAGAGTTGTGATTTTGAGAGAAAAAGAAGCAGTAAAATTTTGATCAGGGCCATAAAGGGCATGAGGGAAAAATCAGGGTGATATGAAAGTAAAAGATGAGGAAACTCTTTCTGCAGAAATGACAGGTAAGCAGAGACCTGAAGGATAAGTAGGAGAAAGCCAGGCAAAGTTTGGAGCAAGTGGAAACAGCACATGCAAGAGCTCTGGGGCAGGAAAGACCTTGGGATCATTGGAGGGACTGAATTAAGACTGATTTGCCTGGAGCAGAGTGAGGGAGAGAGGGAGATGAGAATACAGCTGGTGATGTGGGCCCAGGCAGATCACATCAGGTCATGCAGACAATGTTAAAGATTTAGTATTTATTCCAAAGAATTGTAAGAGGGTAATGAAAGGAAAGCTAATAACATTTTTTAACAGGAAAAGAAGATCCCCTCTGTTTAGCTTTATTTACATGGCTAGATTTTCTTTAGCCAAGCGTTTGAGTGTTGCCCCGGAAGTTTCCACCAGCTAAGGTACCATGAGTGTCGAGGTCCTCACCACTGATTCCCCAGCACACTTATCTCTGGGCCGTGGGCACCCAGGAGATGTGGTCAGTGAAGCTTCTGGGGAAGATTCTTAGCCTCAGGATTGGATGTGGATGGTGCCGGTGGCAGGTAGTATGGTCCAGGCATGGAGTAGGGAGCAGCTGGAACTGGATCTGAGTTGGGATATCCTCATACTTCTATTCCAAAAGGTCTTAAACAAACCCAGAGAATATTTTGGATATGTGCCGATAAGTGTATCACCAGAATAGCCAGTATTAATAATTATTGCAAAGCTTCCTCTGTATCCATAATTTGTTTTTCAATGACCACCTCTGTGATAATAGGCATGAAATTATTTAATAGCAGGTTTAAAGAGCTACTAACCAACATCCGATTAAATCACTTCTTTTGACAGGCAGAAATAACAATGCAAGTTTATTGAATGTGTACTATATCCCAGGCATGGTAATAATTGCTTCATATACATCACTTTATTTAATTATCACAGAAATCTTACAAGTTATTTATTTTTAAGCCCCTTTTACAGATGAGAAAACTAAAGACTAGAGCAGTTAAATAACTTACTGAAAGAGAAATAGCTCATAGGTAGTTAAGCTGTTTCTCTGCTTCTCCCACTTTCTCTCAAAGGAAGAAGAGACCATGAAATTAAAGGGCTTAGAGTAAGTGGGGACTTGAAAGCAGGCCACGTTAAAACAAACACCACCACCACCACCACAACAACAAAAGGTGAAATTAATTTTAATCATATATTTAGTTTACTTGACCCTTACTTCCAAAATATCTTTTTGTGTGCCATCCTTATAAAAGTTATCCGTAAGATGTTTTACATTTTACATTCTTTTTTCATGCCCGCTCTTCAAGATCCATGGTATATTTGGTCACTTCCAACACATTTCGATTTGGCCTAGTCACATTTCAGGTGCTGAATGTCACATGTGGCCAATGGAGACCACACTGAGCAATGTGTTTAACTAGTAACCTATCTACAGTAACACTACTGAGTTTAACAAGTTATGGAAGTCGAGTGAGAAAATATATGTAATAAGTACACAGTCCTGTGTTTGGCACCTGGTAGGCCCTTTGTAATTCTCTCTCTTTTTGATTCCTTCCCTTAAATCACAAAATATTGAAGATATCTACTTGGAAATCTGGTCTTTCAATGATCCACATTAAATTCAGGAAAGTTACCATGTAGCATTTATCAACTTATTTCCATTTTGCTTTGTTATGCATTACATAGTTATGGGGCAGCATATTTCTTATCTAATTATGCTGTGTAGATTTTAATTCTGAAGTAAATTTTCCTTTTCTGACTTACGAGCAAAGAAGGCCCTAAAGCAACCTGGATGGCAGGGTGAATTCAACCTGAGGAAATAGATAGGCTTAATCATTGACATCGAGAGCCAATGGCCCATCTACCAGTGAGGATGGGGCAGATAAACACTCAGTTCTATGTGCACCAGGGGGAGAGCTAATTGGTTGTATGGATATTATTGGCAGAACAATTGGAAAGAAGCAGATGATTTCTTAGGGAGGCAGATCTGTTTCCAAAGTGGAAGATACAGGGAATAGGTAAATATCGCCCCCTTTATTGCATGGTCAGCTTTTCAAAATTATAGCATAATATCAACATGGGAGCTGGCTTAGATTAGAAACTGAGCTTGAACATGCTTCCTTTGATCTTTCTACTTCAACTTCCCTGTGCAGTACCGCACACTACCCTTCATTCCCACTTTCCTCTTTCATCTCCCTCCTTTGGAACCACCTCCAGTTCATTTGCCAGCCGATTTCATGATGGAGCAGAAGTGCCAATCAATCATTTGGCCATCAGTAGGACAGCATTCCCAATCTGCATTAGCCTGCTGGGCTGACTTCCAGAACATCATCTACTATACATGAATTATTACAGAAACATTATTGCTGTCAGCATATTCCACTCTATACAACTACCTATTATTATTTTTTTGGCGGACAACACTGAAATTTTAAACAGTTCAATCTTGCTTAAGTAATGTGAATTTGGTGGCTCTAGAAACAACTTTTTGCCTCATCAGTGAGAATCTGCCTGCAGCAGTGGTTGGGCTTAGATGCAGGGGAAGGGATGGGGGTCTAGTGCAAATGGAGACTTGAGACAGCTTGGATTTACTTTCCCCTCTCTGATTTCACCCACTTCCCAGTGTCATTTCTCGTCTCCTTTACTGTGGATGGTAAGGTGAGGTTTCTGGGCTCCTGATGTTTGGGTAACAGAGTCGAGGGAGCTGGGGGTAAATCCGCTGGACACCAGCAGGGTCAAGGATCACTGCTTAGGACTTCTCTCACCAAAGAACCTATGTGCTGAAGAGCCCTGGGTATAGCGCAGCTGTCTCTGCGACTCATGCTGTGATGGGGATCATAGATCTAGCTTGAAAACTCATGAACAGAATTAGATGATTTTTGTCTCTTTAAAAACTCCGTCATGGCCGGGTACAGTGGCTCACGCCTGTAATCCCAGCACTTTGGGAGGCCGAGGCGGGCGGATCACGAGGTCAGGAGTTCAAGACCAGCCTGGCCAAGATGGTGAAACCCTGTCTCTACTAAAAATACAAAAAAATTAGCTGGGCGAGGTGGCGGGCGCCTGTAATCCCAGCTACTTGGGAGGCTGAGGCAGAGAATTGCTTGAACCCAGGAGGCAGAGATTGCAGTGAGCCAAGATTGCGCCACTGCACTCCAGCCTGGCGACAGAGCGAGACTCCGTCTCGAAATAAATAAATAAATAAAAGCAAGAAAAGAAAAGAAATAAAAGAAAAACTCTGTCACAAAACGGGTCATTTATCATTCTGGAGTGTGTGTGTGTATGTTGGGGAGCCCAGGGTCAGAGTGGAAATTCAGGTGCTGATACCTGGTGGGAGAAGGTTGTTAAATCAGACGAATCAGACACAGTCAGGTGATTCCTGACAAAAGACAGCAAGGGGAAAGCCCAGGGCCACAGCCAGTCAAGTGGAAAAGAACTAAGATACAAAAAATACAAAGAAGAAGATAATTTCAAATCCCAGAAACCAGTCAATGTACTAAAGTTCAGAGATAAATAGAACCAGGAAGGAGAAGCAGACACAGATGCGTGGCAGTAGCAATAAGGACTCCAGTTGCTGACGCAGTCCTTGGCCTTAATACCTGGGCTCTTTATTTTCTTCCTGTGTGGGCGTGAGCCACGGTAAGGTTGGTCTAGGACAAGCAGGAAGATGCAATGAGAATAAACCGCCCAAGGCAAACTGAGGAGGTGGAAAGAGAAATAATCCTCGCTGCTGGTGTTTGCTCCCATCTGCATTCTGCTGCTTCCACCCAGAGGACGGTGGGGTTGAACATCAGACAAAACTCTGGAAACCACAGCCCTTCCCTTTATTTTTCTTCAGAAATCCCACATATTTAGTGTTTTACCATGAAGATGCTTAGGCAACCATTTGGGTTGCAGAAACATTTTCTGGAGCATCAGGGGATTTCATGGTGCAAACTTGATCTAGGAGTCTCTGTCCCTTTTGCTACTTTTCCCTTCCTCAGACAGGTTCGTCTAGTGAAGGGTCCCACTCCAGTTCCTGAGCCAAATTCAGGACAGGTAGGTAGGACCTACACCAATGGTTTTTGTCCTGCATTGAGTGGAGAGTAGAAACAATCCACTTTATGCAACCTTGGATCAAGAAGTTCAGGTATGCAAAGACTCCTGTTTTCCGTGTATTATATTTTACTCCTAGGTGGACCTCGAATCCCATGACCTAGGAGTAATCCCTACGGATTCAGTAAGGCACCAATTCATGGAGCTTCTTATTTCTTGCAGTACAGACTCGGTTCACAGGGCAGTCTTCTGTCTCCGGTCCCAGGGGCTTCCCTGAAAGCAGCCTCACTCTTACCTGGCACCTCCGGGGTTACATCAGGGAGAAGGCGTTCTTAATCTTGAACTAAACTTTCTTCTGGCAGTTTTCACTGGGGCTGTGGGGCAAGGAGGGTGGAGGTGGAGCCTGTCCTCTAGACTGGTCTCCAGTTTAACCTTCAAGTCTAAGGCAAATTGCTGCTCATCGCCTTTGATAATTGTTCAGATTTCAATCACAGATATTAATGTTTTCTATTCAAATGCATAATAATGCTTGGCCAGTTTATCTGGTTACTGCCTTGGTAATCCTAGAGTCTTTATCGCTTCTGTGGAAAATAGATCTTGTGGTAAAACTTATTGCAAATGCTTTCCTGTGTGTATATGGAAGGGGCAATCCCAGCAAAGCACAATTGAGGTAAAAAGGAACTGAAACAGGGTAGGAAGAAAATCAAATACAAGGTAGTGCATTGTCAAGCTAGCCACGGTGTCAACAGAAAACACAGCTTGGGCAGGATCAACCAGCCCAGATCCTACAAACTAAGGGTTTGTGTGTATTAACATACATGTTAAAAGAATAAAAAGGGCCAGGGGCAGTGGCTCACGCATGTAATCCTAGCACTTTGGGAGGCCGAGGTGGGCAGACCACGAGGTCAGGAGTTCAAGACCAGCCTGGCCAATATGGTGAAACCCTGTCTCTACTGAAAATACAAAAATTAGCCAGCGGTCATGGTGCACGCCTGTAATCTCAGCTATCTGGGAGGCTGAAGCAGGAGAATCGCTTGAACCCGAGAGGCGGAGGTTGCAGTGAGCCGAGATTGCGCCATTGCGTTCCAGCCTGGGTGACAGAGCAAGCAAGACTCCATCTCCAAAATAACAATAAAAATAATTTTACATTTTTTGAATACTCACCATTAAGCAAGCATCATTCCCTATCCTTTATGGAGACTGACTCATTTGGTCTCTATAATAGTACTATTAGTAGCCCTGTTTCATGGCAGAGAAAACAGATGTACAGAGATGCTTGAAAGTGGCTGTGATAGTATTTAAATCCAAGGGGCTTTGTTTCAGAGCATACATACCCCAACCCTCCATCATATTGGCTTTCAGTATAATGAAGTGTTTTGCATATTAAATATTCCTCAGGTATTTATCAAAGGTCTCTGGAGCCATGGTGAGGGGATGCAGGACCCCTATAAAATCTACTGTGCATTTACATCACAGTTTTTTCAAATTAAAATGCTTAGGAATTAAGTCCCACCAAGAGGGTATGTCTAGATTTTGGTTAGGTATATACAGGTTGAAATGTTGTAATGTGATAGAGGCAGGTCTTCCTGACCCTTTGGGTTAAATTCTACAGCCTCTCTGTTAATCTTCTCTTTGACAGCAGCCTTTTGGTAGTGCTGTTTATGTGTGTGTATGTGTATCACACACATACATAAATGTGCGTATGATAAGACTATAGACGTGTGAGGTTCTTCAACCCACAAAAGACAGCTGTACGTTGTGCCAGGTCTGAAGTTATAGCAGGAAAAGTTGGTGGGCCTGTCACTAGAAACCAGGTCTCATGTATGAATACTTTAGAAGATCAGAAGAGACCTTGTCAGTCTGGGTCAGATCTGAGGTTTAATGAACTTAATAATTATCCTCTCAGAGCACCCCAAAATATGCTGCTGAAGGTCTCAGACATGAGGTGAGGGAAGTCCTGAGACATCCCTTATTAAATCTGAAGGATCTTTCAGCCACAGGTTGATTAAGTATGAGCCTGGGATTATGTTAAAGTAAAAATTGCCAAAAACTAGACAATTACATTGCATTTTTGGTGCTATATGTTTATTTTCACTTTCTCTATGTCAGAAAATGAGGAACGGTCTGCTTTGTCTTCTTTCTCAAGGCTTTCTAGCTTTCTTCTGTTTTGCTTATTGCAGTCCTGGTTGGATAAACAGATATGCCCTGGAATGTCTCAGGAAACATAAATAGGGTGTGTTGGATTTGACAGAATATCACAAGCTATTTCTGTTCACATTGGGTTTTATTATTCTTCTTAAAAATATACATATATGTTAATATACACAAACCCCTCAAACCTTACTTTCTTGTGAAGTTATTTGACAATGTTCCTAATATTTAATAAATATTATCTAGGTCCAGTGATGTTCTCTAGTAACATATTAAAAAGAAAGTCTTAAAAGGCATTAGTAATACATTCTTGACAGATAATGTTGAAACAAGCTGTTCCTAGAGAAGATTCATTATAACATAGATTTAATATTAAAACAATGGACTTTATTCTCATCAACTGGATGCAACAGAAAGAGAAACAACTTATGAAACTACTTATGCTAGTGTGTGTGTGTGTGTGTGTGTGTGTGTGTGTGTGTGTGTGTGCAGGCTTGTGCCCAGAAGATAAATGAAAATCTTACAGCTGTATAGATCCTCCAAAAAGGGGTGATGGTGGGGGTGGTGGAATCGGACCTCGTAGGTAAATCCAGCTACCTCTCTGGTCACACTTAGCAACTAACCTCTTATGTCATTAAAACTTAGAACTAGAATAGATTCCATGATTTTATAGATGAGAACAGTGAGGCTAGGGAAAGGAATCGCTAGTTGGAGATACAGCCAGGATTCTACCTTTATCCTAGGTCTTCCAGTAGCCAGTCGGGCCCAGATCATAAATCCTTAAAGTGTTCAGAAGAATGCTTGGAGGCTTAGGCTCTGCTTCTCTCTTTGGCTAAGGAATAAGTTTTAAAAATGCGTATTTATCAATTATTTGGACTCTGAATTTAATGCATTATTATATGTTCTTGGGCCATCTTTATACTATCCTCGGAATTCATAAGGAAGACTAATAAGCAAATGCTGTCCTCAGTTTCACAAAGGGGGAATTATAAAAACTATAGATTTGTGATCTTGATATACACTCTTGGAAAAATGCTGGAGTATGTTATTAAGAAGCTGGTCGATGAACACATAAGAAAAGAAAGAGGTGATCACTAGAAGCATCCATGATTTTCTAAAAGCGAGACATGCCAATTAACCTCAGTTCTTATTTTTTTTGGGGGGTGGACAGAGTCTTTTTTGGGGGGGGTTGGGGACAGAATCTTGCTCTGTCACCCAGTCTGGAGTGCAGTGGTGTGATCTCAGCTCACTGCAAACTCCGCCTCCCGGGTTCAAGCAATTCTCCCGCCTCAGCTTCCTGAGTAACTGGGATTACAGGCACATGTTACCATGCATGCCACCACGGCTGGCTAATTTTTTGTGTTTTTAGTAGAGACAGAGTTTCACCATGGCCAGGCTGGTCTCGAACTCCTGACTTCATGATCCACCCACCTTGGCCTCCCAAAGTGCTGGGATTACAGGCATGAGCCACCACACCCAGCCACCTCAGTTCCTTTTTTGACATCTTTACTAGACTGGCAGAAGGAGGGTGGTGATGGTAGGGCAGGTAGTGTAGACATAGAGAATGGCAATAGTGTAAGTCCTATGAAAACATTTCCCCAATAGCCTCCAGAATGACCTAGAAAATACAGGCTGTGTATATGTATTTGCAGCTATTAGGACAATGCCATTCAAAGACAGTCGATCTCTGGAATGTTATCAACAAAGAGGAAATTGTTTAGTATCAACTTATAGGTTTTTGTTTTTCCTATCCCTGTCGTGTTCCAAGTATTTATCAATGACTTGAATGAAACATTGACCATCTGCTTATCGAATTTGTGATGACACAAAGCAGAGGTCAGCTAATGTGACAAATGATATAAACAAGTTTTAAAAGATCTTGCTATCTGGAAAGATGGATTGAAACTAACAAGATAAATTTAACAAGGATAAACGCAGAGTCTTGGTTTTAGGTTTGAAAGAAAGCTTGATTTCACAAAAAGAGGATGAGAAAGAATTGGTCTGAGGGTAGTTCACTTCATAAATATCTGAGTGGATTTAGCTGACCATAGACTCTACCAGGCCAACATGGTATTAGGTTGGTGCAAAAGTAATTGCGGTTTTTGCCATTCCTTTTAATGGATAAAAATGTTAATTTTAATACATATACATTTTAATTTAATAGATAACAATGTTATATACTCTATCTATCTATCTATCCATCCATATCTATTAAGAGGATCTTATCTTCAGAGCAATCTGTCCTCTGCTGGAGAGGAGATCATCAGAGCACTGTAGTCAGTTCTGGGTTCCATGTTTACAAGAAATATTAACAAATAGAAGAACAAAGACCACTCTGAAAAGTGTTTGGACATCTTGTCAACTGAAGATTGATTGAGAAAGTCGACAGTGCATTTAGAAAAAGAACAGTTGGGGAAGTAATAACAACTGTCCTAGACATTTGAAAGCATCTCAAGGAGAAGATGAATGGGATAATTCCACTGTTCTAGAGGGCAGAACTTAGGAATGGTGTGACAGGGAAGCAGATACTGACTCAATGTAAAGAATATTATTTTTTCAATAGTTAGAGGTATCTATATGTGGATAAGACAACTTTTGAGTTAGCCAGCTCCTGATCACTGGTGGGCTTCAAAGCAGAGGTTAGGTGACCACCTGAGAATCAAGATGCTGGTAAGAAGATTCTAGCACAGAATGGGTGGATAGACCAGAAGATCTCCATACTTGCTTCCAACTCAGAGATTCTGAACCCATTCCCTGGGTTAAGCTTTCCTAACCACCAAATGGTGCTCGGCCTTGACTCCCATAGCCACTGTTCACATTGTCCCCCGGCTTCCTCACTCCCTGTAACTCTGTAGAAGCAGATGGGGAAAGGAAAATAAACTGCTCTAGGGAGGATTGGGGTTGTCTGAAAGTTCTATGTGTTCCAGATCTCAGCCCTGAGACCTCCAGAAAGCAACTGCCCCTCCAGACAGCCCAAATGCAGGAAAAGATTTCTGAACTTCAAATGAAAAGGAGAACCACCACTTCTTTGAAGTGCATGTATCAAAGCTTTAATAAGAGCTAATAAAATTGTTATGTTGGGTTCACATCTCCTGAGAGCATCAAGTCAAAGCCTCCCTGGGGAAAGAAACTGTTATATAACTATTCTTACAATTTTTATTTTTTTTGAAATGAATCTCTGATTAAAAGACCACAATAATTATTTCAGTTTAACGTAGAGTACTAATTCAATCGCAATTGATTTCTTCAGGTTTTATTTGCAACAGAGAAAATGTCAAGTAGTCACTAAACACTGAACAAAAGATAGAGCCACCTAAGTGAGCAACCTGGCTGTGGGCAGATGGCTGTGTGTCCTTGTCTCCTGGGAGTCCTTCCTGTCCCAAAGCTTCTAACAATGGCAATAGTTAATTCTTTCATCAGTGAAGGGTTTAAATTTCCAGAATGATTTTACGTAGACAAGGACAAGCCGCTTCTAGGAGCCTGCAGGTGCACTGACCACTAGTCTTTGGAACCAAGGGCTGCCCATGGATGTGGAGGAGCAAAGGGTGAGGTATGTCACCTGCATACTCAGAACCTGTGCTGACAAAATAAAATGGTACCCAGCACCCAGTCAACCAGTAGGAGTTTTGGCAAGGAGCAGAACCCAGGAAAACTGATAGGCTATGTGCCAGTTATCATACTAGAAAGTGGGTATGATTATCCCTAATTCCCAGATGAAGAATAAAAACAAATTGCATCAAATGATTGCTCCTGGCCACGCAAATATTAAATGGCAGCGCTGGGACTTGAACTCCAGGCAGTGTGATTGGTTCTCACTACACCTCATAGCCCCTAATGGAGTATAATTTCAGTCCATGAAGGGGTGGCCAATGAGATTCTTTCCAGCTTGGAGCATATGCACTCACCTGTGAAGATGCCTCAGACACCAAGCTGACATCTGCCATTTCTGATTCCCCAAGGAGAGGAGGAAGGGGTGTGCAGCCAGGAAAGAGAGGGGTTAAAGGCAGCAGAGCGCTAGGGAGGGCAAGTGCTCTCAATGACAGGAGAATGTACTCACACACAGCCCAGAGCTCTGGAGCAGCCTCCGGCAGAAAAAGGGCAACACTGGGGGAACACATGGAAAGGAGGGACCAGTTTCTGAAAGCCATCTGGAGAGTTGGAGGCAGGGAGGACTCCTTCCTGGTCTGAACCATTCAACCAAACTCTTAGAGGCACGGAAACTCCTTCCTATGACTTGCCAGGGTTCTTTGCCAGCAACGTTTCTGAGTCGAGGAAAGGGGCAGAAAGGGGAAGAGGGAAAATATGGGGAAGATGGAGCTGAATGGGAGGCTTGTGAGAAAGCAAGGGGGAAGACACAATAGATTCTGCTCTTCCCTTAAAGGAAAGAAGCCATTCTTGGTTTTATTTTTGATGCATGGGGAAATTTTGAGCTTATCTTACTTGCCTAATGTCTGTGCCTAAGAATTTAAATATTTGTGTCCTTTGGATAAAGCATAAATGCAGGTTCTGCTCCTGTGCAGCAAGGGACATCTAATCAGGGTGGGGGAGAAAAGGATTTCAGTGAGAAAATCCCAGGGAGCTTGAATCCTCATTAGCTCATCTTTTTGTCCTTGGCCAGAATAGTAGTTATTATCCCAGTTGGAGGAGGATCTAGTGTCTGGGACTTCAGCAAGTTCACGAATCACCTGGGGATCTTGCTGATGTGGAGTTTCTGATTTGGGAGGCCTGGGGATGGGGGATAAGATCCTGCTTTTTCTGCCCTTTCCCAGTGATGCAGCTGCTGCTGTTTCTGGACCACATTTTAAGTAACAAGGGGTCAATCAGTTCTGCAGAAAGGGAGCCTGCACTCCAAGGTCTCACTGTATTCACAGTCAGGAAGTTTATCTACTTGACGGAAATGCAGCATGGACAACTAGCTCTTATCACTCTCCTTACACCAAAGGTGCAAAATAGCTGGCGAACCTTCTCTTCATGTTGATCCTTTGATTCTTTCCAATTTCGTGGTGGAAGCAGGAGACAATACAATTCTTGGCAGGCTAGAAAGGGTTGGTTCCTGAGCTGCCCCTGTAAGCGTGGCTGGACACCACTCTAAATGACTGATTGGAAGGACAAATGTGGATGGAAATAATGATGATGGAGAGAGTTGGGAAAAGTCTACAAGTTGGTTTGGGGTTTTGAAAACATATGCTTCTTTTGTGTTCCATATTCTTTTCCTAAGGCTGATTCCTGTGTTGCTGTTGGGGGAATATGAACAACTGTGCACATCTGTCTCCTGGGCTATTCTTTGTGCTCAGCTGCCTGCCAGTCAGAATTGGGTTCTTTTCAGGCAGAACCCTTGGTAGGAGCATGTGGTGTGTACTTCTGTATGGGGAACCCCCAACCGGCTTCAGTGCTTTTAGATGGGTTGAATTAAGGGCCCATCTGCCCAGGTGGAAACATTCTGTGCTAATTTGGAGCAGAGGTTGAACCTGCATCGCAGTTCCTGCTTTCCAAGCCTTCTGGGAGGAATGTAGCAGGGACCTCTTCCCTTTGATTCTGCCCCTCACCCTCAAATCTCTGGTCATGATAATTTTTTCTCCAGCCCCACAAAACTATGTATCTTCTCTCACAGGTCTCAGTTAGAACCTAGCTGGCCCTTTTCAGCACTAGGGCTTATGTGTCCTGTGAACATGACAGATTCTGCCAAGAAGAAATGACTTCTGTTTTCCTGAAACGGAAAGGTTCCTTAGATGACACTTCTCCATAAGGGCAGATCATGTAAACCCAGGCAGATTGCAGGGTATTAATGTACTGGTTAGTCACCAAGCAATGGCCCCTTCTCCTATGGGTGCTCCCACCAGCCTTCTTTGACACTTACAGGGTAGGAAGCTACTCTGCACTTAGCAACTCATCCTTGATGCCTCAAACATCTAAACCTCAATCCTAGGAAACAGCTGGAATGAGAAGGACTTGACTAATGAGCACTTAGACAAGGATTCTAGACCAGACTTAGCTTGTCGTGAGGTTTTAGGTAAGTTACTTAACTCTGTATGACTCAGTTTCATTTCCTTGAGTGTGAGGGTTTTTGACTCATTCATTCATGTATGCATTCATGCAATATATACTAATTCAATGTATATTTTACATTCACCATAGAAGTGCTCTATGGGGCTCTGTAGAAAATAGAAAGGGAAAAAACACAATACTTTAAAGCATCCACTCAAAAAAGAATACCTTCCTACTGAAACTATGCCAAGAACTGGCAGCATTGGCATCATTTGGAAGCTTGTTAGAAATGCAGAATCTTGGGTCCCACTTCAGACTATGCATAAGAAACTACATTTTAACAAGATCCCCTGGGTGATTTGTGCACCCATTAAAGTTTGAGAAGTACCAACTCCATGGGTAATATTGTGTTCTCTGCTTTAGCGCATATTGTCTCGTACCACACATCCTTTTCTTTAAGGAGCTCATAATCAAGAAAGAGAGCAAGAGATTTTGACAAATCCCTACTCTACAATGTTCTGAATGTCTTAACAAAGATGGGAAGAGAATACTATGGAAATTTAGATGAGCCAATAATCGACCATGCCATTCATTCATTCATTCAAGAAATACTTGAACACTTGCTAGGGGCCAGGTACTCTCCTACATGTTGGAGAAATAGAAATAAACCCGGAGGAAACATCTTTATTTTTATGGAGCTTACATATGAGTAGGGAAAAACATATAATAAACAACTTTAAAAATTTATAATTCCAGATAGTGATGCATGCTGTGAAGGCAATGAACAGAGCAATGTGGTGCCTAAGGAGGGGGGAGTAGGAATTACTTTTGGTGAGTTGGTGTAGAGAGGCCTTTTTGAGGAGCTGAGACCTAAGTGATGAGGAAACAATAATAGGAAGACCTGATCTGTGGGGACTGGGAGAAGAGGATGATAAGGAAGGAGGACAGCAAATGTACATGCCGTGAATAAGTCTGACCTCTTTTTGGTGTAGCAGGAATCAGATGTGTTTGGTAAGGGGTGAAGGTATAGGCTCAGCAGGGGCTGCTCAGGCCATGGTCAGTGTTAGATTGAACTTCACTCAGAGTAATTATAGTAATATGTACAGATATAGATTGAAAACAATTAATTCTGATTGCTGTGTGGAGACTAGATTGTAGAGGGTAAGGCTGTAAGAGGCAGACTAGGCAGAAGGCCCCTGCAGTCATGCAAGTGAGTGACGATGGTGACTTGGACTAAGATGGCGGGGGTGGCATGGCCAATGGATTGGGATACACAGTGTTTTGGGGGTAGGATCAAAGCACCTGGGGAAGATCTTTTAGAGGAGTCTATGATGTGATGAGATGGGCTTTGAAGAATGTGCAGGAAGTCACTAGACAGAGATTCAAAATTCCAGGTTTTGAAGACCAAAAGTGTGGAGTCATGTATTTTGGAAGCAGAAGTTGGTTCATGGTATTCTTCTGAAAGAACCAAGACAAAAGAAAATAACCTAAAGTGCATATCTCTCATAGAAATGCAGTTCTTTTCACTTTCAATGGCAGCCCTAAAATGTGTGGTGACATTCCTGATTTCTATGCAACCTCTCCAAATCCCTTTACCAAGCTCTATATTACAAAGGTCTAATCATCTGGGAGAAAAGAAAGGCTGCTCTCCTTTTTTCCAGTAAATCAGACTTGGTCCTGGATCTGCTCAGCTTTGCCTACTCTTAGAGAATAAACTATTTTGGTCTTCTGAGCAGTACGTTTTCAGCACCAAATTCCAGATTGCCCCAGAAACCATTCAATCCAAGCAAGAAAATAAATGTGAATATCACTAACTCAGCAGCCTGGCACGGCAGACGACCCCATTACGTCAATCACCATCAGCAGATCACTGTAACTGGTGGGCTGTCATCCACCTGGAGATTAATTGCTGAGGACCTGTTGTATGTATTAATAGCTCATTTATTCAGATTGATCTTTCACCCATTGATCTTCAATCCCTGCATATGGCCAGGTAGCTATTGCTCTTGTGATCTGACTTCTGGAGCCAATCTTTCCTCTAAAAACCCCTTTGGGATTTCTTAGCAAGCGTAGCAGCCCGCATGTAGATGCTAAGTCCACAAACCACAGCTGCAGTCAATCTTGTCTCATCTCCAGAGAGTCAAGGTATGTTGCTGCTTCCTACCTTCCTACAATTTGATTGATAATATCTCAAGTTCCAAATCTGTAATCAAAGCACTACTGTCAGGCTGCAATCTGAATACTTACTTGAATAGCTTCAGCACCTTGCCCCTTGGAAATTTGAGCTTCCTTCTTATCTTCCTGCCTTCCCTGTGCCAGCTGGCATCGTTGGACTGGATAGAGAACCTGAGGTCACCTTAACCCTTTAAGTGTCTGCCCTTTAAGTAACAAGGTGTCAATCAGTTCTGCAGAAAGGGAGCCTGCACTCCAAGGTCACACTGTATTCATAGTCAGGAAGTTTATCTATTTGACCAGCTAACTCTTACTCGTCTGTTATGGGCTGAATTGTGTTTCCCTAAAATTCCACTCTAGTGGAGTTACTTCACTCTAGTAAGTGGCTAAGTCTTACTCCTCTGTTATGGGCTGAATTGTGTTCTCCTAAAACTCACATGTTGAAACCCTACTCCCCAATACCTCCAAATGTGACTGTATTTGGATATAGGGACTTTAAAGGGGTAATTTTGGTGAAATGAGATAATATGGGTAAACCCTAACCCAATATAATGGGTGTTCCCATAAGGAAAGGAGATTAGGGCACAGACATGTAAAGAGGGAAGACATTGAACAAAGATGACCACCTTCAAGCTAAGGAGATATGCTTCACAAGAAACCAACCCCACAAACACCTTGATCTTGAACTTTTCACCTCCAGGACTGTGAGAGAATAAGTTTGTTTAAGCCACTTAGTGTGTGACACTTAGTTATGGCAGCCTGATCGGACCAATCCACCTTATTTCAGGTCTCACCATACCTGCACCTTTTCTGAGAAGATTTCCTTAACTCGCCAATTAGCTTAGGTCATCCTGCTATCTGCTGCCATTTCTGCCTTTTCACTGCCCTAACATTCATTATGTTACAATTACTTATTTAATTACTCATTTTTAAGAGCTTGTCAGCTCCATAATGCCAGGGATGCCTGTCTTGTTCACTGCTTTATTAGGTAAGGAAACTAACTAATTGATATTTATTTGTAAATAATACAAATAAACTTCCAAATCTCAGTTACAGCACAATAAGAATGTTTCTCATTCATATCACAGTCCAATGTGGGCCCAGGATTCAAGCACTCAAGTCTTTATCTGTGGCTAGATTTTCCTCTGCTTCTCTGAAGGGCTCCAAATTTAGCTGGTAGTTGTGGAACAAGAAAATGATCATTGGTGGGAGGTTTCCATGAACCAGACCTGAGAGTGGAGAACCTTACTTTTGTTCATATTCCATTGGCCGAAACCTAAGTCACGTAATCTCAGCAAACTGCAAGGAAGGCCAGTAAATGTAGTCCAGTTGTGTGTCTAGGGAGCAAAGGAGAACATGGCTATTGGTGAACAGGAGCAATTTATGCTATGACCACTATATCTCCAGCACCAATCATACTGCCTGACTCATAGTAGGTATTTAATAACTATTTTAATTAATTAACTCATTAATTTTCACAAGTCACACACCTAGCCTTAGGTGGAACTAGAATGCTTTAGAATTGTAGTCCCTGCTTTCTCTATCCAGGGGCTTTTCATTAGACAATGTTATCTCATTTGTACACACTTGGAAGAGGAAAATCTCTCAGTCTTAAAAATCCCCTTGCAAGAAACAATCTCAACCAAGGAAGTTATTTCATAAAAAAACTCAACCAAGGAAGTTATTTGTACTGAGCAGGCAGCTTGGTATGTGTTTTTGCCATCTTGCTACAGTTATTCATCTCTATTAGACTCTAAGCTCCTAGAAGGCAATGCATTAACCATCTGGGTATCCCAACTTCAAGCCCAGTGCCTGGCACTTCTGTAACGTTCTTTCAGCCAACATTATTGAGCATTTACGATATGTTGCACAAAGTGCTTCACATCCGTGAGCTCATTAAATTGTCCCATGAAGTAGCAACAATAATTGTCTGTTTTTAATATATTGAAACCCAGTGCTCAGAGAGCTTGAGATAACTTGCCAAGGGTCACAGAACTAGAAAGTAGTTAAAGTAGGACACAAAGTCAAGTACCTAGGTTTTCAAAGCCCATGATCTTAATCGTTATTCCAAGATGCCTTTCGCGTGCATGCTGTTTAAGTTGAATGGAAATTGGCCATGGGCATCAGAGCTGAGTTGGCTGCTTTTGTGAACCTGGTCTTATTCTTGATTTCAAGATTATATGTCTCTCATTCTCTTGACAGCAGAGGATGGGCTGTACACAGCATGCCTAGCACAGAGCCTGCTGCATAGAGGATCTTCAATAAATGTGTGTCTCTGCTCTCTACAAGGTTAATGAACCACAACATAAGGAAGAAAAGGAGTAGTCAACCTGCCTATACTGGTTGGTGCAGGCTTCCCCAAGTACCCACCCACACACTGCCTTCACCTGGCCCCCTGACCAACTACTCTGCCCAGAGCTCTTCTTGGTGGGTCCTAGCATCCTTTGGGAGTGAAGGACCCTTGTTTCCCTCTGTGAGATTGATGGTGGTGGTAGAGAGAAGGAACTAGAGGTTTCTGATGGAATTTTCATCTTGAAGATAAGATAGAAAGGAAGAAATATTCCTAGTGAGTCCAATTCTCTCAGGAAATAAGACAGATGTCTTTTCCTCTGGTCTTCCCCCTCCATTCTTCTGAACCCAGCTGCACCACAGCATCCCAGGTCCCTATTCTTTACAGCCTGTGGAGCTCAGAAGTAGCAGTGTTCAGATTCTAGTTCTACTATTCTGGCTTCTGGGAAGCAGAGGCTGAGGCCTAGCCTCCCAATCTCTTCTCAAATCCATCCCATAGACTGCATCAGAATGAAGAAATTCAATTGCATGCAGGTAAACTTCTCTTAGTGCATTATTTAAATTTTTTTGGTAACCCTGAAAACGGCATTTTACCCAGGATACGTTATCAGTGAGCTCTCTGGGCAAATAATACACTAAAAACAAAATAAATAAAATAATGTTCTTTTTGTATACATTTGGCACAAGTGAAGACCCCTTCCTGTGTGGGTGCTTAGCTGAATTATTTTTGCCTACTGGCATTCCTGCCCCTAAAATGAGCAAGGCTGCACAACTCGTCGAATGTGAGGAGGTCAGGCTCCATCATCTCGTGGATACATGTGGCTCTCTCTTCTCCCTCAGGTGGATGAGATGCAACTTGCATAATAAAAATGGAAGCATTTCAGGCAATATGACAGAGCCATGTGTAGATGAAGAAGGATTTTCAGCACCTCTGCAGGAAACTGGAATTGGCTAATGGTTCCTCAGTATATGGAGAGAACTGATTTCATCATCCTCAGCAAAGTTTCCAGTGCTGCAGGAATTCAAGCTTTACAGCTTTGCTCCTACAATTGTCAGGAGCCTCTTCCGGGATGGCAAGTACAGAGAAGACTGAAGAAAGACATATTCCAGTCACCCCCAAGTTCATTTCCACTTCAGGCTGAGGGCCTGCCGGCCGAGGGAAACTCTGTCTCTTCCAATTTGGTTTGAATTGAGACCATCCATCCCGGTCGAGCTGCATTCCAGGCTTTTTTCTTGCTGATGTCAAAAGGCTGAATGTGGACTTCAGGACGGCTTGAGGGCTGTCTTGCCTGCTAACACTGATTTTATGATATGCTAAACATAACATTCAATAGCTATTACTTCCACTGTCAGAAAAACAACTTGAGCTATCTATCTTCCTCCTCAGACTATATTACATTTCTCCCTGCAAATGACAACGCATTATAATATCTTTTATTATAATATTACTTATTTATCGCCAAAGGTTTTCCAGCATTAATGCTGAGGGCTCTCCTTCTTTATCTGCTTTTTGGTTTGTTTGTTATGAATGTCACATTTTATTTATCAAGATAGGCTCTGTTCAGAATTTGTGGAGCCATAGTCTTCTGATTTACTTCTTATGCAAACCTGAGCTTTTATCTCATTAGATTTCTCAGCACGTAATGAGCACAGGATGGACAAAGTGTTCTCCATTTTTCTTTTTTTTTTTGAGACAGAGTTTCACTCTTGTTGCCCAAGCTGGAGTGCAATGGCGCTACCTCGGCTCACTGCAACCTCTGCCTCCTGGGTTCAAGTGATTCTCTTGCCTCAGCCTCCCAAGTAGCTGGGATTACAGGTGCACGCCACCATACCCAGCTAATTTTTTGTATTTTTGTAGAAATGGGGTTTCACCATGTTAGCCAGGCCGGTCTCAAACTCCTGCCCTCAGGTGATCCGCCAACCTCAGCCTCCCAAAGTATTGGGATTACAGGTGTGAGCCACCGTGCCTGGCCTCCACTTTCTTGCTTTGTCTAAGGACCCAAAGGGAAAGCATCAGGATTTAGGATTATGGCACTTGAGTGTCGAAAATGAGTTCCTGGGGTCATCTGTGCGAGTGCCCCCCTCTCTTACGACAGGACTTTAACCTTGATAGTCCCATTTTAGCAGGAACTCTGCCAAAGGAGCTCCCGTAATAGTTCTTGGTGTCTTGTTCCACAGTTTAGCAGCCTTCCTTCTGAGAAACTCTTCCTCCACATCCCCCTCTAAATTAAAGCTATTTCCTTAAGTCCAGTCAAAAATGTGATATTCTACTGAGACACTGTTTCTCTAAGAAGGATACTGGAAACCCAATATAGAAAATCTCTTAAATGGCATACACACTTGGAGGCAGTTATTTGTTTTACAATAAAACCAAAAACCTAAAATCATGCTTCCTTGAAGAATATCTTCCTTAGTTCTCTTAAGTGACTGTGTATACATCATTAATGAATAGACAGAAAAGCTTTTTTGTTTTTTCTTTTCCCTCTGTTGGGAGTAGGTAGATGTGCAGACAGAGAAGATAAATTAAAGTGCCAGCAAACTAATGTTTACTGAAAGTGTGACAGACTTGCTGACATGGTCCTTGGAAAAAATAGAGATATCCTTACATTGATATACTGGTATAAAAACATCAATTTGCATTCCACTTTGCTGGAAAGAAATGGGGTTCAATTGTACTTGAGAGTGAACCTTTGCCTTAAATTTCTCTAGAAATTTCTCTAGCACCTAAAATCTAATGGAGGCTGAGCCCCCAGTTAAGTCTGGCCTTGAATAAGTGGATAAGTGAGGGATATAGGAGTTGTTTACTCTCCTGATTTACGCTCTTTTTCCATCATAAAATGACCCCATCCTATCCTGCCTTTTCTCACCTGGGCACCCAGTACTAAAACAATGCTAACTTTTTCTCTCCTGTTCCAAAGATGATACCTGAGAGGCTAATGGTTGATCAAAGCCTGAGGCATTACTCCCTCCCAAGCTGGCTTACATTTCAATAGCAGACTATGGGAAAGCAACATTATTATTCAAAGAATGATACTACCATGGTGGAAATTCAGACATCACAGAGAACTGAAGGAGGATATACTTAAACTAGTGCTGGAAGCAGAGGGGACTGTCAGAAAAGGATTTCAAATCAATCCTTATCAGGGATTCAAATCCTTCTGTCCATGAGACCACATCAAAATATCCAGTTGAGCAATCCTTCCTGCATGCCACATCTTGAGGCCCTCCCTTCCTTGGCAACATGCCAAGCACAGGACAAAGGCAAAAAGCAACACCTTAGCCAATGCAGAGGAGTATGTTGAACATCCACACAGAACAAGACACCAGGTACTTTCAGCAGTTTTCCCCAAAACAGGTGCTGATGAGATGAAAGGCTTGCCCCTGATTGGAAGAATGTGCTGGCAGGCTTGTAGTTGCCATTCTTACACCCTGGCCTGCCCACCATCCTCATAAGAAGAGAAAATGGCCCAGCTGAGAAGTTATGCCTTATCATGGTGGGGAAAGAGGAGTGGTTTCAGTGTGACGTGGCTGACTGTAACTTCTTGGGTACTGTCAGAAACTCATATTCCAGTCTCAGAGTCCTGCACTCTCCATTCAGCCCTTGAGCTAGCAAGGCACTGAGGATGTTAGCAGGCTCTGTGAATTATTCACAATGCAGAGGGACTCTTCCTAGAGCAGCATAGGCTTGTTTCTGAAATACAAAATGCAAGATTGGCAAAGTAGAAAAAAAGGATATTGAGACTATACATTTTGTTAGATTTGATGGCCTTTCCTATACCTGACTCTTTGGTGTTGTGCCCGCCCCTGCAACCCCCCCCAAAAAGATGATGAATTGAAAACAAGGGCCCTATATTCAGATGAACAGTTTCCTTGAATTTCCCCCTTGCCCCATTTTCCAACAGTCCAGCTTCTATCCTTTCTCCTCCTGTCTATTATAATAAGTTTGGTTGGTTTGGGTAGATTTGTTATCTCAAACTACCTCTGAGTCTCCTTTTTAATCTTGGAGGAAGGACAACAGATCTAGTCATCTTATTTTTGATGAGTCTTGGGCATTTCCTGCAGTGACCATGGCCACCAGATGTGAGGACTCTTCCTCCTTGACACTATTCTCTCATTGATGGGCTGAGTTCAAGATGTCTCCAAAAGACTGCACTGCTGGAAGACTGGTAATCTTTTTAGTACATTAAGATGAACACAATCATTTACGAGCTGTGATTTGTGAAATGGTGCAATAACTATTTGCACATTGTTTTCTATTGACCTATAGACCCAAAAACTGAGCTCTCTGAAGCTATTGGTGAGTTCTGTGGGGATGGAGAGGAAGATCCCCCTAAATGCCTTACCCTCTTGGCATCTAAGTCCACCTGGGGTATAGCCTACCTGATTCTTTTGGATTTTTTTTTTAACCAGGTAAGTTATTTACCCCTGTTATTTATTAGAGGTGCCTCTTGCAATGTTAAATTTGCTTCTTCAAAACCATGTAGTTGATGACTCCTAGGTGAATGAGGTTGACAGAGTATAGGGGATGTGATCACCCCAATCTACTTTATCCTCTTAGTGTCATGGCTGGCAGCAAACTTTTTTTAGGGTCAAGTCCCAAGGGAGAAAAATCAATGAAATGGTCTCTACCCTGGTCCAAATAACTCCAGATCCCATTTATCTCCCTTTCCAAGTACCTGCTTCCCCAAGTAACTAATTGGGATGGGATTTTTTTGATACCCACCTCTCTTTCTGCTGCCACAGATTCAATTCATGCTTTCAATATATATACATATATTTGCCTGGATGACTAAAAGAGCCCCCTGGCTGTTTCCCACCCCTGCCTCCAGTCTTGCACTTCTTCAGTTCATCCTCTATAATTTAGGCACAACAACTGTTCCAAAATGTGAATCTGATCATTTCCGTTTCTTGCTTAAAATTCTCTTCATTTATCTTAGGATAAAATCTAAGTTCTTAGCAAGCCACAAAAGACCCTTTATGGGTCCCGATCTCACATTTTACCATCATCCCCATTGGAATTATATGCTACTGAGAGCACCCATCCCTCACCAGGGATTCCTTTCACATGCACTCCCACCTTTTTGGAATATTCTCTCTGAAATCATCTAGTCTTTTTTGGTTAACTTCTATTCACCCTTTAGGATTCACCTGAGAGATTTCCTTTATCTTGAGGCCATTTATAGTTAACTGCTATGGATTAGGTTAGAGCTAGGTATCCATTCTGGGGGTGCCCAACAACCTTCGGGTTTGTTTCTGACAGAGCAGTACCTCCCTTTGTTTATGTTTTCTGTTTGCTTGCCTTTTTGTCTACAGACATTAAGTTCTTGAGGTAAAGACTGTGTCTTAGTCATCTTTCTAACTTGAGTACTTGATCAATAGACTAGAAGATTAGCAAATACTGGGTGAATAAATGCCTGACCTATGTCAATATAGACTAATTGCACCCAATTAAGTTCCTCCCTCCCTTGCTTCCTTCCTTCTTCCATTCTTCTTTTCTTCCTTTCCTCCTTCCTCCTACCCCTCTTTATTTCTCTTCTCTCTCTTATGGTTTGGAAGGTTTTTTGTTGTTGTTGTTGTTGTTGTTGTTGTTTTTCAGTCCTACATATGGTGTTACACCGGGTTTATCAATGGATCATTTTTTGGATGAATGTCATCCCTGATATTTCTTCCAGGTAACCCTGGTCAGAGTTAGAGCCCTTTCACTGCCTCCTCCTAGATTTTTCTTCTCTTATCATCATACACACACACACACACACACACACACACACACACACACGCACACACATATGTACATGGGGATTCCACAGGGGAATATATATATAAATAAATATATATGTATTTATTATACATGGCCATGAGTATTATCAAACAACTGGCACAATACAGAAAGATGGTTACCAGCTTCTAAATCAAAGACTCTTAATTTTGTACTTCACTTTCCTGTCACACACTCCTGCAAGATGCTGAACCAAAAGTGCCCTTAGAACTAGCTGGGCTCCATAGAAGAACATAATATATGTTATGTATGTATTATGCACATACACATATCTGCTACATATATTATGTATAGATATACAGACACACAAACATACATACATATATATATATATATATATACACACATACACATATATCTATGTTAATATCATATCATGGCCAAGATAGTCCTGTTCTCTGTCACATTTGGTTCCAGTGGAGTTGGCGCAAAGCACTGAAGATAAGGGATAGAGGAGTAGAAATGAGCCCCAAATGCTACATTCCTTAGGTAGAGTCTAGTAGGGTTCCATTATTTCCTCTCTCAATTCCCGTTACCTCTGATACTGGGACATCCCAAGAGTCTTTGGTAGTCATTAGCATTGTCCATTAAATATTTTCCAGATGCATGATAGGACTGCACTTACTTGCCTAAATAGAAGCAAAAGGGCCACTTTCAGACAAACGCTCCTAGAGCAGAGTTGTGATTCACCACTCTCAGAAAGCAGCTGCTCCATCAGCTTGGTCCCAGAGTGAGGACAATGATGAGCAAGCAATGACGAACAGGAAGGGAGGAAGGGACTAGCTTAATTGGGTGCAATTAGCCTACATTGACATAGGTCAGGCATTTATTCACCCACCGTCTTGTACTGCCATGCACTAGGGTTGTGAGATGGAGCTTCATTATGTTAAGTCACTAAGATTTGCAGGTTATTGGTTACCACAACGTAATCTAGTCTTCCTCGACCTCTGCAGAGCCACTGAAATCGAGTTTTCTCCTCACTAAATCCTCTGGGTGGGGATTCCACAGGGAAAGGTGGCCATGATATGATATTAACATAGATATATGTACATATGTGTATGTGTTTGTGTGTGATAACATATATATGTGTGTGTGTGCATGTGTGTGTGTGTGTATATATATATATATATATATATATTTCCCTGCTGCTCCTGCTGCCCTGAGCTAACCTCTGTGGGTGGGGAGACATGGTTCTTCATCCTTACCTGATTTGTTCCTGACACTCTTATCAGTTGGAGCTTGAACCATTGCTTCGCCACCATGTACACCACTTCCTTTGGGGAACTGCTCCTGCCTCCCCAGCCTTGAATGCAGGCAGGCTTCCTGCGGCATGAAGAAAGTCCATCTGCAGTAGAAGTGGGTGCTGTCAACATACACAGCAGCAGAAACAAGAGCTATGGAAAGAGAGAAACCTGACAGTTTTGTGAGCTAAGAAATCTCTCCCGGTTCTTAAACTAATCTCAGGTGTTTATCTAACAGTGGTAACAGAAATAATTCTTACTAATTCATCCAGCAATATTAAATCTTCTCTCTCTGAGTGATCCTGCTTTCCCATTTTGCTTCCTTTTATGCTATGGTGGCAAGTACACAAGTGACTCCAGGTCCTTGGTCGAGATCTTCTTGGTAAACAGGCACTCAGCTCTGAGAGCCTCAGGGCTATGCAATCATTAAATTCTCTTAGCCAGAAGTCAGATAGACACGCGCTTCAACTTCCTGAAGACAGCTGGAACCAAAGTAAGTAAAAAGACCTATAAGCAGATAAAATGCAGTCCATACAACTCATACTCAACCTCTTGAATATTACTCTAAGTATTATCTATTCATAAAACCTCAGAGTTAATTTCCTCTCATTGTACTTAAGATGATAATACTTTCTCAATTTTCTTCTACCTTGGAATATAAGTAGTCAATTCAAAAGGATGGGGAGGGAGTGCTTTTCCTCTCAGTGGTGGAAAGTGACACTGGCTAGTCCATCAAAGAAGAATCAGACAAACTACAAATGACAAGCAAAATGCTTCAAGACTGGGGCCATAAGATGTTAGAAAAACAGTGTTTTATATAACTAACACCTTCTGTATCTCACTGAACATCATTGCTTTTACAGCTCCGTGCACAAGAAGACGCTACTAGTGGTGACCCTAAGTCAATATAATGTTAAATTCTGTTTGGGATATTTGGTTTATTAAGGCAGGGGGCTGTTTAAGTTAATTAAAAAATATGATATGATGAATTGTTTCAAATGCTTGGCATTCAAGAAGTTAAATCCCCATTTTTTTCCTTGGCAAATTTATTTATGTAGAACAGTCTTTCTTTGATAGTGCTGAGTCCATGAAGTGAACTGTATTGTTTATCAATATAAATAATTTACAGTACGGACATATTTATCTTGTTTGTGTGCACACTGTTTAGTATGAGATAATGTTTGTGGATGTGTTTTGTAATCGGTAGAATACAATACAATGTGCTTTATCATCGTACTCCCTGGAAGTCCTGAATGACATTGATATTCATTGGCTTCTTCTTCCTTAGGAATCCCTGGATGAGCCATTCTCAATGTTTAGTGTACATAAAGTTCCACTGGGAAGCTTGTTGAGAGTGCAGATTCCCAAGTCTCATTCTTAGTTATACTGATTTAATTGATCTGGGGTAGAATCCAGAAACCTGGATTTTAAATAAGGACCACCCCCCTCCCCTGTCCTGCTGTTCCAAATGATTCTCACACAGGCAGTCCAAAGTCTAACCTTTTACAAAATACAGATCTCTGCTGGTCTACAGCCCCCAATTGCCCTGGGATGGTTCCCTTTTTCCCACTGGGCCTGAAAGGAAATCTTCCCCTCTATACAGTGTCTGTGTCAGAACCCAGACCTGAGTCATTGAACAGAGGGTGGAAATCATAAAATAAAATAAGATCTGGTTGAAGTGACTGGAATAAGTTGGAGAAAAAAAAAATAAAGACTTCCTAAGTCAAGTTTTAGGTGGTGGTATAATTAGAATTATTATCCATTATTTATGTGGCAGATGATGTTCATGAGGTGCTTGATGACTCTGTCTTAATAGGCAGTGGTTCTGCTGAAGGAGAAGGTGACATTGGTCTGTTCTTTCTCCCTGCTGCTTCCCTCCCGCTGTCTCTACTCTTCTATTGAGCCCAGCTAGTTCTAACGGCAGTTTTGGTTCAGCACCTTGCAGGAGTGTGTGATAGAAAAGTGAAGTACAAAATTAAGAGCCTTTGATTTAGCAACTGGTGGCCATCTTTGTGTAATGTGCCAGTTGTTTGATAATACTCATGGCCATTCCTTGACCACCATCTCTGTGTTGGACATTTGTCATCTATGATCTCATTAAATACTCATAACAGCCTTTCAAGTAGACTTTACCTCTTTAAAGATGAGGAAACTCAGGTTCACAGAGGTTAAGTGACCAGCCCATGGCAACACAGCCAATAAATAGTGCAACCAGGTGATCTGAGTCTAACATGCATCACCTTTCCACTACTTGTCCCCAAGAGCTCTCAAAGAAAAGAGCACATTAGGGCTCTTTTGTCTCTGTAGGTCATCCTGGATCTCGTTAGTGCTTTGCTCTTATTATGGTCAATAGTGACCTTTGCCCTCTCTTGCCAAATTCATTTAGTCTTCTCTGCTTTTTCCCAGTGTCATGGCCTAGATTGCTCTATAAAGGGGCACTTTTGGCAGAGCAGGGATCCGTCTTAACCCGAAGCTTTCTGAGAACAAAAAGCACTGGGTACGTGTCATCCTTCCTCTGTCAATGAACCCCATGAGCTTTGCTGTTGCCTTTGCTATGACAAGTAATTTTTTCCTTCTTTCACCTGAACATAGCCTTTCGAAAATCAAGACCTATTATGTAAGGCTGGCATGTCCTAGGAGAAAGGGAAAACACAAAGTTAAGCATAGTCTGTCAAAATCAGGGGCAACTGGGCTTGAAAAATCCTTGCTCTTCAGGGGCAGTGATATCCCAGTTTAGTGTAATGAAAGTCATCGTGCCCAGTGTCGTCTAACAATCTGACTTTAATGGGGTTACTATAGCTGGGGTAAAGCATTTTATATGGAACCAGGTTTACATTATCCTACTCTTTAGAGATCTTGCTTGCAATGCTGTTCAAATCCTTTAATCCATAAATAGGATTCCAGACAGCACTGGGCTGCCTTCCAAAACTGTAATCTTCCAGTATATGAATTATCACCAAAAGATTAGGGTGTTTCTAGTAATAACATTTCAAATAAATCAGCTTTCATGGAGGAACAACAAACTAATATTGGAAATAACAATATAAAGACATTTATATAGCCACTTGCTAGAATAACTTCCCTAACCAGGGGCTTCTTTTCTCATTTACATTCATTCTGTTTGAAAAGTCTTTTTTCATTTATTGTCAGCTGCTGGCTTTAGCCTTAAAGCATGCCACATGTTCCCTTGTCCTGGGACTCTTTGATGCCTGTGAAATCAGCAGTTCTGTCTACCTAGGGATGGTCAGAGATGTTGACTACTCTCCCTAGAAACTCTAGGTCCCTTTGGTCTTTCTCTTTGACTCTGAGGAAGTGTGTAGGAAAAGCTACATTTACATTTCAGGCTGGAAAATACTCTTTCGGGGCTTCATATCAAAGATTATAAATGAGATTGTGATGTAGAAGACAGAGTTCCTTGCATGGATTTAGGGATTGAGTCCTTTTTGGTGGCACAGAGATCTGTTGACAGTAAAGATTTACTCAGCATGTATACACCATGGTGATGACCCCAAGGCTGTGTGATGTGAGCAGACAGGACTTGCCTTATACCTTGATGAATTCTGGCTACATTGCTCACCAGTCTTAGGAACACGGGGCAACTTTCTTCACCCCTTTGTTCCTCTATTTTCTCATCTATAAAATGGGGATATGTACTACCCTATGGGGTTATTGAAGTTAAATGAAGTCTCAGTGGTAAAGTCAGAACTCCATACTATGAGTTTTTTCGTCTCCTTTTTACTGTTCTTTTAAACCATTTGAGTTCATGGTGATGCGGCTGATAGATAGTGAGGAGCTTCCCTCTCTTAGCCACAGATGGCTGCTTTGAGAAATACCTCCAGGCTAGAAGCAAAGATATTTGCTTAATGCCCATTTCTGTGACTCATGTCTGTGACCTTGAGAGAGTTGTCACACTTCTGGATCTCCATTCCATCTTCTATTAGAGAAAGTGTCTAGCTCCTTTCTACCTTGTTAGGTGAGAAGGCAGTAAAGTCAGTATTCATATATGAGCTCACATTTTAAGGAGACATTTCATAGTCATAGAATTTTAATGCTAGTAGAGGTTATCTAGGAAGAAGAGGAATTAACATTTATTAAAAGTACTCACCATGTTCAAAGTACCTTATATGCTTTGCCATATTTACTTTTAACAACCTCATTAGGGAGGTGGAGTTATGCCCAATTTACAGATGTGGAAGCTGAGGCTCAGAGAGTCACTTTTAGTTAATTTACTCCAGATTGCACAGCTAAGATGTGGTGGAGACAGACCTCAAAAATTATATAACTCCAAAGTCTTCCTATTGCACTGTTTTTACCCTCCACGATTCTTATTTTACAGATGACCAACAGAACTGGACTTAAATCATTCATCCATGGACTTAGCTGGCTAGTGAAAAATGCAGGACTAGAACCTGAGTTTCCTGATGGCTATTCCTGTGCACCAGCTCCCCACCCAGCCCTGAGAATTGGTAGACATCGTCTAATGTCACCGTATGTCTTATATTATTATTTCAAAGACGTTTTGTTTTCATTTCTGATGGCTTTTCTACAGACACAGGCTCCTGACATTTTAGTTCTAAGACTCTCTTCTTATATGAAAAGGTTGGAATAGTTGATTTCTTTGGTTCCTGCTAGCTCAAAAATTCTATTATTCCTATGACCCTCCATTCCCCATAGTAGTTAATGATCTGTAAAGAAACACTTAAATGCACCGGTTTACTACCTTCTCACTCTGCAACCTAGAGGGAAGCCAGCTATTAATTTTTTTTTCAAAAGGGAGATCTGAGACCCACATTGCTTGAGCAACTAACTCAAGGACATAGCTCATCAGTGGCAGAGCCAGGCCTGGAATGCTCGAAGGAGATTGTGTTTTGTTCACCTGTTAACCTCAACCCTTAGCAGACGGGCTACTTGTTTACAGTAGAATAAATATGCTCGTGCATTAATGAGCCATGAGTGAAGTTGAACCCAGGCTTCCCATCCCCCAGTATAGGCTTCCATCAGCAGGTCCCTTTTCCCCCAAACCTTTCGTAATGAAGGAGATTTGCCTGTTTGCTAAGTGCTTCATATGTTAGGTTTCCTAAAAGCAAAGTGGCTCCACAGAGTACATTTCAAAAAGTGGAGGTCTTATTTGTTATTTGCAGATCACTGGGGTGGCAGGTCTGAATTCAGACCTGGGAGGATGGATGAGTGAATTTGCACACACCACTCCAATCTACTTCTACTCTTTCAATTTAAGGCAGCATTATTAAATTATTAATGGGATGGGAGAGGGGATGCCTGGAGAAGAGATATTTGTGAAATGTCTCTTCAGATTAAAGGAGCTTTGAAATGGAAAGCATTAGCCCTCTGATTAACTGAGCCCTGCACTTTACATTTTGGACTTTAAAATAAAAAAGAAAAGAGAAAAATCACCACTGTGTTTTTGGAAGCTTGTGTCATTTTTTTTTTCCTTTCCCTTTCCAGCCTTCCGCTTAGCTGCCCCGAAAGGCAGGCGATGATGAATGGCGCCTACTACAAAAGAAAGCCGCAGGCACACATGGGCCCGGTGTTGTTTCTGTCAGGGCAGCTCAAAGGGAAGGCCGCACCACACGGTGAGTTCCCCCTTTTCTCCCTAAACAAATGTTGTTTTTACTGAAGTGGGGCTGGTCTGATTTAATTACAGGGGGAGAGAGAAAGAGACCATCCATTCTTCTGCTCCATGGAGAAGAGGCATTGGCAGGCTTGGGTGGGATGAGAACCAGAATGCACCAGTCCTCAGGGCCCCTGGCTCAATTACTCTTTCTGCCTTGGTTTCCCCATCTGTCAAAACCAAAACAAAGCTTTCCTAGCTGTCTCAGGGGGTGTGGAAGGACTGCTTTTATAAACTAATCTGATGACACAAAGTGTGGGAAAGGGCAGAAAGGGGCATGAGAGGGTCTGTGCCAACCAGCGGCAATGACTTCATACATTTGTTTTCTGTCATTATGAGAGGTGGGGACAGGGCTGGGTAAATGACAAGGGCTGAAACATATTTTTCCTTGGGGATTTTTTGGAATAGACCAGGTGCCACTCTTCATTTCCCCAAACACAGGCAAAGATACTATTGTTTAGATGATATTTAAAATCATGAAGGCAGAGGAATGGACTTGACCTCCAGAAGACCTTTCTCAGATCAGGATTCTGGGACACAGATTTTCGCAAGCAAGTCTGTGCTCTGGGCACTGAAGACAATGCATCTTCATTGAAAGGCGCTCCATCCTTCTCCCAGCTTGCAGCACAGGGCTGGTTCCACTCATTAGCGGGCAGGCCCGTTTCTCAGGCGCTGGCCTGCTCTTCTTAAGCAACTATTGTCTCCTTTCCTATTCAGCTGTCAGCTCATTCCCTATGATGCTGCTGACTTTCAGCCTGAAAAGGGTCTTTTCCCTGCTGGGCGGTGAGGCAAGCTCCACCCAAGGGGTTGCAGCCCCTCCTCTCTGCTTCAGAGAAAGAGCCGGCATCCTCCTAATACTATCCAGTGATCTTAGCTGGCCCTAGCCCAGTGAAAATAAGGAGATGTGAAGATGAGTACATTAATAACTCTTATTCATATTTCTAGATACCTCTAGGGTTGGGTAGACAGGTTATGTGGAGGCAAAATATATTAGTTTAGGAGTAAAAAACATGAAACATGATGACAAATCCACCAAGGGTCAAATGAACCATGCATTTATTTTTAGAGATTAGGCAAAACCCCAAAGATTCCATGCAATATTACCTGGGAGAAGTACTAAGGCTAAAAGGCCAGATTCTGAGGTTCTTGTTTTCATTGTGGAACTGACCAGTTAGTTTATCTGAGTCCAACATGTTGCAAGGCTAGTGACTGATGATAAATCACTTGGCCAGAGGGTGAGCCTAATGCCTCTCTGTACCAGCTTAAAAACAGATCTACTTATAGACGTATTGTGTTTTATGGTACATAAAAGAGTAGCAGTCTTAAATTTGGAAAATTGTATTATTCTCTAGACACACCTCTCACTAGTTTGCCTTCTGGATTCCAATTTATATTAAAATAGATTGAGAAAAGAGGAAGCAGAAAAAATATTGTAATTCTTTTTTTTTTTTTTTTGGAGCAGGGTCTTGCTCTGTTGCCCAGGCTGTAGTGCAGTGGTATGAACATAGCTCACTGTAACCTTGAACTCTTGGGCTCAAGAGATCCTCCCACCTCAGCCTGCTGAGTAGTTAGGACTGCAGGTGCATGCCACCACACCCAGCTAATTTTTTTAAAAAAATTATGTAGAGACAAGGTCTCACTTTGCTTCCCAGGCTGGTCTCAAACTCCTGGCCTCAAGTAATCCTCCTGCCTGGCCTCACAAAGTGTTGGGATTACAGGCATGAGCCACTGTGCCTGGCTTTGTAATTCTATATAAACTGGAGTTTTAGTGATCATTATTGAGAAAATATTTCCAAAAAATGAAAAATAATATATTGCAACCCCCAAACCAGTCATCTTTCTCTTTCCTCCTGGGGTGGCTCCGGGTAAACCTTGTTTGGAATGTCCCGGACAGGACAGACTGGCTGCAGCATTGCTATAGCATCTCTCCTGGGCTTGCTGGTGATGGAGGCAGGTGAAATCGTGGCTTGGGGAAGATAGAAAGGTGAAAAGTTCATGATATACTTGAAGCTGAAACAATGAAAATTGTATATCCATTAGAGGGAAGAGAAGAGGGAATTTCTAAAATTGCTAATGGGACTAATTTGCCCATTTTCCCTTGAGAGGCAAGTTCATCCCACACTTCAGGATGTTATGGATCTCTTGCAGTTTCCTGCTGTCTTACAAATTTTCTGTCACGTGGCATCTCTTTTCTCCCTTGCTTTATTCTTTGGCATTCCTTTTCTCCACCTCAGGCTTCCAGATAATCAGCCTCATGATGCCAGGTGACTTGCTCCCGTTCAGCATAATTGAGTCTTCACATTCACTTGAAACTTGGGGCCCTTTGGAGCTGGCCAAGCCTGGTAATTAAAATGTCCCCTTCATCTTTAATTGCTTCATTTAACATCTAGTGCAATGGTTTAGGAGGGCATGTGCCCTCTGCAACGATCTGGTGTGCCCCGGATAACTGACAAGCAGCACCTCTTGCCCCTGGCTCAGGAAGATTAGTCTGTTTGGGGGCTGGGCATCTTCAAATTCCAGCCATCCTTTGACCCACTGTGCTTTCTCACTTGCTTGGGAAATGTAATTTTAATTTCCTCTGCCTTCCTGGGTGTCAAGTGGGGACAGTGTCTGCCCCACCCTCACATACAGAGAAGATATTACATCTCCCAGGAAACTTATCATTGCACAGACCACACACTCTTACCTGAATCAGGGTGCAAGGGAGTGGGGAGAAGCTTAGGGCTGGGAGGGAAAAATCTGAGTCTGAGTTGCAGCTCTGCTAGTTCCTAAGGGGGTTGTGGGGGCCAGGCCCTTGCTGCATTCCCTCAAGTCTCACTCTCCTTTCTTGCAAATGGTGCAGTGACACCCACACCACAAGGTTACTGGGGGGACTAAATGAAGCAAGTGAGAGAAGTTTGGTAATGCCTTAAACAGATGAAAAACAAAATGTAAGTTAAGATTGTGGCACAGAGGCCATCTGGGATCATGAGTGTGACTAAAAGAGATGGCCTCTCCCTTGCATCCTTAAGCATGGCTGTGGGAGGGACAGCGGAAGAACCAGGCATGAGTTGGGTATGGCAGGAGGGGGTGATGATGCTTACAGGGGGAGTGCTGCTGCAGGTGGCCTCAAGGTCATGATTCTTTGCCTCCTCTTCTCTATATTGATTCTCCTAAAGAAAGTTTGTTGGGTGGCAGGGGCAGGCCCCTTCCTGCCAGAGGGATTTCATGGTGCCACTGGAAATCATGGATGAGGTGGCAGGAATAGGGAGCAGAATCTCTTGCTGATAATTTGAAGAATTGGTCAATGTGAAAAGATAGGATTACATTTTCACAAATAATTTCATATGTTTAAGTCCCTTGGAGAAAGTCTAGCAAAGTGGTTGAGCATTCCTGGGAGCAGAGAAAATTATGTTGGTGTTACTAAGACGTCTCCAAGTTGAAAGTGTAGAAAAAAAGGTAAAAGTATTGCCATGTCCCTCTGAAATTTTAAACGAGCTTAACGATACTTTGAATTGAGCAACTTCTACCTCTTAAGCATCAAAAAATATTAGAGCTTCCATTTGTAGAACATGTGTGCGTTTGTGTGCATTCCTGTGGGTACCTGTGCACATTTGGGTGGATGGGATTTGGGGAGAGGAGAATCCTTCATCTGGATGGGGATGAGATGATATGGGAAGAAAATGCTAAAGCTGGGCATTTTGAACTGGCCTGGTGATTTGGAGAAAAATTGACCCTCGGTGAATGCCAGATTTTGCAAATAAAAATACAGGATGCCCAGTTAAATTTGAATTTCAGATAAACAACAAATACTTTTTAGTATACATAAGTAGCATGAAATATTTAGAACATACTTATAGTAAATAATTATTTGTTGTTTATCTGCAATTCAAATTTGGATGGGCATCCTGTGTTTTATCTGGCAACCCTACTTGGGGTAGAGTGGTGTGCAATAGCAGTGTCTTTGGACTATGAAAGAAGTATACAACTATTAGTGTTCTTCCAGTGTTTATGGTGTCTATAAGAACCAGAAACTTGGGAGCAGAAGGTTTAAGACCTTGTACCCAATCAAGTGTTTGGAAAATATTTTGTCATATACTGGAGAATAATGAATATGTTGAGAAAACCACCTGGTTATTCAGCACAGAATCACAGAATTCTGCATTTATTCAACACCAATCTTTTTAAATCCTTTCATTAACAAAGCATTTATTGAGCACCTAATATATCCCAGACATTCTGTTTGCTGCTTGAGTAACTAAGATAGAAAGCCAATTGTTATACTATGTTAGTTGGACTGCTTAGATTATAAGGAAAAAGGGGAGATCCATTCAAGAAAATCGAAGATGTCTTTTTCTCAGATAGTACATGTTTATCTCAGATTTCCTCTAAATTTCTGTTCTGTTCTCTTTTCTGCCAGCCAGCGTTTTCTGCTTACTCATTTTCCTCATGATCCCAAATGTCTACCATGGTAGCTAAAATTATACAGCCTTCCAGTTCCAACACCCACCCTCAGTATTGGCAAGTATGACTACTTAGTTTAAATCCATGGAGAGAATTGAGTTGGCCAGCTTGTCTTTTAAATACTCTGTCATAGGGTGCTCTGCAGATTTTGCTTTCCTGGCTCTTGGGTCAAGTGTCCACCCCAGTTCAATCAGCTGTGACCAGGAGAAGGGGCAAGATGGTGCTGCAGATTGTCTAGTATATTCAAAGTAATTGTCTAGCTCCTTACTTTCTCTTCTTCTCACACATTTAGTTCCAAAAATGTCCCTGCCTCAGTAAGCAATTATTTTTAAAGCTTAGTGGTAAAAAGTATAGACTATGGAGTCAGACTGACTGGATTTGGAACGTGGTTCCATCATTTTAGTTTTATTCTGCCCTTAAGAAAGTTATTTAAACCTTTCTATGCCTTAGTGTCCTCACCCATAAAATTAGGATAAAGAGAAGAACCACCTCATAGAGTTGTTGTACAAATACATGGAAAGCACTTAGAATGGATCAGAAGGTGAGCACTTAAGGAATAGTGGCAATCATTATCAGCATTTTCACATATACAGGCACGCATTGACTCAGCCTCTTCCCATTAGGAGAAAATACGATGTCGTGACCTGTATTGCATCCAGAGTTTAAGTCAAAGGGCCACTTCAAAGGCTTATTTTCTAGGTGAACTCCATTTATTCCCTGGTAGCATTCCAATAGACTTAAAATGGTATATTTAATCAATATAAAATACCAGAGCAAAACACAAAATTATGATAATAAAGAAACAAAATATAATGAAATTGTAATACTGATTCTTACTCAGAAAAAGAGGGAGAAAAACATTATAGAACACCCACCTTATCTTGCAAGAGAGTCCTTCAGCCTTGCATATACGGTATCGTTTTTTTCCTCTAACAAGATCCATTTGTTGGTGATAAACTATTGGAAGAAGTTTGGGTAGCCCAGGCCTCTTTCTAAGACCTATTCCAGTTGGTGCATGCAAAGGCCAGCATCTGTTAAAATAAGGCTGAGTCTTTTAAGAACAGCCTAGCACCTTTTACAAAAAACAGCCACTTGCCCACAGACACAGCTATAAAAAGCTGTTACTGTCCTGCAAAGGTCAAATCCCATGTGGCCCATGGAAGCCTCAAGCCTCTGCCTCTGCTACACAGAAGCATCAGCCTCTGCTACACAGAAGCATCAGCCTCCCCATGTGTTACTTTCATGTACAAATGTCAGCCTTTGTGCCTATCTCAAAGGCCTCTCAATCAGTGCATTAACTGTTGAGGTTTTGGGGCTGATAATTGCTCTCACTCCTTACATCCCCTTTTAAGTTTGTAATCAATTGAAAAATAGAAGAATAAAACATGGAGTTAAAACAATAGTAATACTAGAGTTGAGAATGCATGGTTTGTATTTGTAATCAGACTTATTTTAAATCACCCTTTCTTGCCTGTTAATCCGTAATATTGGAAACAGAGAGACAAGAGCCTCCAAGCCCACCACTGTGAGACCACCTGAGACCCCCAATTCTCTTTTGGAATTAGGAGTGGAAGTGAGTGCCTTCACCCCGTGGACAGGCAGTTTCAATAACCCAGAAGGTGCTGAGTGAAGCATGCCCCGTTTATTTATCCTCAGTGTCACCCATCATATAGTCCATTATATTTGCTTTGGAAGGAATTAATGATATGGAAGGAAGAACAGAAGCATCTTTTTGCCAAAACTTCAAAAATAACTGACCCTTCTATTTTAATGAGCAAGATTAAAACCTGGGGAGAAGGAGAGGATAGTTTGTTGACTTCCTTTGCAGAGGAATGTGTGCCTTGTTCAGGGAGCACTGCTTGAGATTCTATTACTATGTCTTAGTCCATTTTCAGTTGCTGTAACTGAGTAGCTGAGACTGGGTAATTTATAAATAAAAGACATTTATTTTGTATAGTTCTGGAGGCTGGAAAGTCCAAGGTTGAGGAGCCACATCTCGTTGGCTTCTGGTGAGCGCCTTGTACTATATCGTAACACAGTGGAAGGTATCACCATGTTCCCATCTCAGTGGAGCACTGAGAGGCAAACTGGTTCTTTTTTTTTTTTTTTTTTTTTTTTTTTTTGGTGGTGGGGGGATGGAGTCTCACTTTGTCACCCAGGCTGGAGTGCAGTGGCACAATTTTGGCTCACTGCAACCTCTACCTCCTGGGTTCAAGTGATTCTCCTGCCTCAGCCTCTCGAGTAGCTGGGACTACAGGTGCACACCACCATGCCCGGCTAATTTTTGTATTTTTAGTAGAAACCGGGTTTCACCATATTGGCCAGGCTGGTCTCAAACTCCTGACCTACTGATCCGCCCACTTTGTCCTTCCAAAGTGCTGGAATTACAGGTGTGAGACACCACACCCAGCTGCAAACTGGCTTTTATAACAGACCCACTCTTGTGATAACCTATTAATCCATTAACCCATTAATCCATGAATGCATTAACCCATACATGAGGGCAGAGTCCTCATGACCCAATCACTCCTTAAAGGCCCCACCTCTTGATACTGTTGTATTGGGGATTAAGTTTTAAGAATGTGTTCGGGAGGGGAGAAACATTCAAACCACAGCTGACTCCAAGGCATTTGGAGGAACCTTGTTCTTGATTTGGTACCTACAGAATGGCATTTATCTTCTACCTGAGGGAAGGGATAGGAGTAAATACCTGGGACAGAGTCAACACTGGATATTGAGATAAAGGAAGAGAACTCTGGAAGCACTTTTTGGACTTCCTAAGTCCCAGAGTCATTGACAAAGGAAAATGAGAATAAAATCTCTTAGTTCCTCCAAGCTTCCTAGGATTCAACAGTAGACGTTTGTGGGGAATAACTAAAGCCACCTGAGTTTGATCCAGTATTCACCTCATCAACTAGCTTTTATTGAGATCTATTATATGTTTAAAGAAATTCTCCTGCCAACTAGACCTCAAGAAACTTTGGTTCCAGTGGAAGCACACACGTGTGCCCCAATCCACAACCGCCCCCCTACACAACATGCATGTGCTAGCAAACATAGAGCAGAATTGTAATGCAGTAGGAGTTCAAAGAGGAGACAATGCTGGTTTTGTTTTGCCAGAGCCTTCGGGAACGTTTAATGGAGAGGACAACATTTCAGCATAACATTGAATGCCTGACAGGTTTTACGTAATTTGGAAGAAGAGAATGAGCATTACAAGCTCAGGTGGGGACAATTTAGAGAAAGAGAGCAAAACCTTAGTTGTTGGGAAGAGAATGAGCAAAATGTGTGTGTGTGCATGTGTGTGTGTGTGTGTGCACGTGCATGCGTGTGTGTTTAGTGAGGCATAAAAGAGGAAGTGTGTAAGGATACCAGACTAGAAAAATCTATATATTTTTTCTTATCTGTAAAATAAGAGCCTTTTTGTGCCTTCCCTACCTGACCTGTCCTGGGCATCTGTGGTGCTGCTAATGTAATTTCCATACTTAAGGAGAACATAAATTCCACAGGTGCCTTTTTTAAAAACACATAGGCTATCCACACCCATTCCCAACCACAGAAAATACTGTATTAATTTGATTCAGGAGCACCTTTTATGATAGCATCTTTCCAAAAGATACACACAAACACAGGCCTTGTCTCCTCTTCCTCCTTTTGAAGTATCAGCCTCCAGAGACTTATGGGAAAACAGTCCCCTCTGTAGCCTCAAGGACCCCATCTCCATCCTGTGTCTCCTTCCCAGGCATGTAATACCTTCCTTCCCTTCTCCAAGTAGCAATTCAGCTCGCTTCCCCATGGAGAGAACTTTTTTTTGCCTTTATCAGGAGAAGGCATGCCTACGCAACAGATACTCAAGGAAGTTATACATCCCACCCCTTCACCCCACCTCATCCAGACACACCCTAATAACTGGTTTTCTGGAGGCAACTATATCAGTCTTATAGTCCCCACAACTCTGGACTCTGCTCTTGAGAGGGGCATTGACTAATAAAAATCTAGGCTTTGTGGTGGTGATCATAAGTGAAGATAGATTTTAAAGAAAGAAGAGGGTAGGATAAAGTGGCTAAGGTGAGCTACACTGGGTGGGAAATGGGATCTGAACCGCATTGTTCAGGCTGAGGAGAATTTTGGTTAGTTGTTAAAAGGGAGAGGAAGGAGTGCCTGATGGAAATTTTGATCGTGCTTTGGGCATTGATGATACAATATTGGATGAGGTCAGTAGAGGTTAGGAATGAATTTCCCTGCAAAGTTCTTGGCTCAGATACCTTGATTTTAAGGCTGTGTTAAGTAGTTTTCTTTCTCCTATTTCCCATTCCTTCCTGGACTAGTCATATCACAAACATCAAGCTATAAAGAGATTTCTTTCAGCAAATAAAACTCTTTACTAATTCTAGTCCTTTCGGAAAGGCTGCTGGTGATCAGCCAACCACCCCCTCCTCCCCTCTTCTTCCCTCCCTAGGGCTTTTTATTTTTTTCTCTCTCTCCAGGTTGATAGATTCCCTTGATATAAGAGGGAAAGGGAGCCGCTAAAGAGTTGTGTGCTGTATATCTTCATCAATGTCTGGGCAGGCGAAAGTGAGAGCCTGAGTCAATTAAGTGGAACACCGATGGGGAAGGGGGCGTGGTTGGTACAGTTTTAGGAGAGGACGGCGCTAAATCAAGCACATAATTTCCAAAGTGCCACCCATCAAAATCAGCTCTAAACAAGTCTGTGGTAAATTTTTAAAGGAACGTTTTAATGATGAAATGACCATGTTTGAGATTATTTTGCAAGTAATTGAGTAAAATTCCCTAGTGGAAAATGTTTGGCGTCAAGTTCTTAAAAATGCTTCCTCCTCTTTTTTCCTAATGGACAGAGGCACAAACAGTCTCTAATCACATGAAACACAGCTCTCCTTTCCAGCCTGTAATTATCATGGAGATCCAGAGGGTGCTAGTTAAGGACTCTGTCAACTTATCCATTAAAAGAGCTGGAGTTAGGTGGGAGTTTGTGTGTGTTTTCCTTCTTTCTTTTTCCTTTAATTTTTTTTTTCTTTTTTTCTGAAGGAGTTCAGATCACAACCATTTCCAGTGAGGCTGAAACTTTGACACAGATTGTCAATGGGGGAGCAGATTATCCTCAACCAACCTTAAAATACATAGAAACAAAATGAGAGCTGCTTTGATTTGGAGGGGACCCAGTTGTCTTTCCGGCCCTTATTGTTTTCAAGGTTTCTGCTGATTTGGAGACTGGGTTTATGCTTGCTTTACAATTGCCAGGAAAAACAGAGGGGCTTGGTCTCTTGCTTTGAGGGGACAGGGAGGCAGACGCCAATGGTTCATGCCTATCCATGGAGTTACTCACCCCCTTCTCTTGCTCCTTCTCTTGTTGGTTGCCAAGAGAAGTGGGGGTAATGCTGGGCTTTCCATTGAAATGTTCCCCAATTAAAGAAAAAAGGCAACAAGAATGCTAAGAATTATTATTCAAAAGTATTTTTTCTTTCAGTTCTTTTCAATTATGGCTTCTGTTCTAGACCCAAATGGGGAACTTATGTATTTTAAGAAGAAAACGGCACAGGAGCAGGGTCGGAATGGGCTTCACAAAAAGACTAATCTCTGTACACTCCACTCTGGGCTTACATAGCACCCAGTCAGGAAGGCAAAACCCAAGCGTGAGGGAAAACTGTAAAATGTTTGTAACAAGTAAAGAATTAGATAACTCCTTATGGAAGGTACAAAGAGCCAGTGCAGATCTTTTGGATTATGTGATGCCTGACTTTTTTCCTTCTTAAAAACTTCAAGTCACTCCCTGTTTGCTGAGTGACATATAAATTCATCCTAGTGGGTGTTTAGGACAATCTAAGGCATGGGACTGACCTGCCTTTGCAGCCTAAGCTCTCTGTGCTCCCCTAGGTATACCCTGCGCACCTGCTAAACTCATTTTCTCTGCGTCCTGGGCCAATCTTCCCTCCTCACTCCATGACTTTGTTCATGTTGCTCTGCCTGCCTAAAATGCTTTTTTTCTCAACTTTTAGTTGTTACCAAATATCATCCGAGTATTTACCAAATATCATCTCTCTCACATATCCTTTCTTAATTCAACCAACTCTAAGCTCCCCTCCCTCCTCTGAAAGCCCCCGGTACTTTGTTCCTCCTCCATTGACAGTGTGTATATTTGGGTATTTTTTATATTTCCTTTCTTTCTAGGTTATGAATAACATTTGTATAATCAACAGGGACCAATTCCCCAGATTTTGTCTGATACCCTACTATGGAAAGCTAATTCTGTTTCTTGCCCATTTGTGAGTGCTCTGATTTCTTTTCACTTTTACTGGGGTTTCAGTTGCAATGGAAGATCAATTATATTCAAACATCCCAGAGAGGTAGGAGACTGCCTCCTCCTTCGTGCAGTTACAGGATTTGGATGAGTCTCTTCCAGAGAAAAATCTCCTTATTTTTTTTGCTGGCATTTTGAAATTTTTTTGACCAGAGAACCAGGCCTCTGGTTTCCCAGTGAGAGTCACAGCTTATATGCAAATTCAACTGGAAGGGAGAGAAGAAGTGATTTAAATTCATACTAGGCAGTAAATGACTCCTATAAATTATTTGTTAAGAATGCATTGTGATGGAGACTGTGGCTCTGGATATCTAAAAATGAAAGGAAAACAGGAGTATCAGAGAGGGTGCAGGATCTGGGAGTCACTGATGAATAAGCTAGATTTCTCAAAATTTAGCCTTGAACGAGGTTGCAATGAGAAATTCCTTAAATCAGTAGGATTTCAAATCTAATCTGTCCATTTCCCAAATCCAGGCATGTCCTTACTTCTCTAGGCAGAGATGGACTGAATGCAACACAAAACAAAACTATGAGCTACTTTGTGGAAGAGACCCTTGATAATCTACCTCCTGCTTTATTCACTTACTGGAAGGCTTTGGTCTATATCATAATGAAAACACCTCCACTGTTTCTATTTTTAATGAAAATTAAAACGGAGAGTTTGCCTGGAAAGTGGTGAAAGAAGAGAGAAACTCCAAGGCCATCAGGTACCCAAGAGGAGAAAGGAAATGAAACCTCATTTTACCTCTGGCTGACTGAATCCCTCCCCTCTCCACCCCCATGGAAATCTCATATGCCCATTTATGACAGCTCTACCGTTTGTCTGTCTTGTATCCCTCATTGGCTATGCTTCCATCCTTCTGTCAAGTTCCCACTCCGGATTCAATTTCAAATTGAACTCCTTCCCACTTTCTCTTATTCTAACCCAGAGGAGATGGAGAACAGCTGGTCACCATCTTCCTTATGATAACCCTTCATATGGTGTAATTTTATTTCCTTAAATTAATGACAGTGTGTTGGGTGCCTTCCATCTCAGACACATTTTAATAGATGCTTTTAACATACGGAGAGCTGAGGGAGAGAAAACAATGCCTCTGTCATGTTTGGGCACATCCTAGATTTGAACGTGGTTAAACCCCAACAAAGCTGGCGTCTTCTGATTGGAAGCAGAATTTAGAGGAATTTACACATCTCAGAGCCCCTTTGAGCAGTTAGGATGGCGTGGCCCAGTGCAATGTGACTTTGGGTGAGGTGTGATGGGTTGTACAACATCAAACTCTGCTTATTTGTCTGGGATCAATTATTTACTAACTTAATAACATTGCTGTCATGATACACGAGCCCTACACTGAGAAAAAATCATTTCTCAGTTTTCACTTGCCAGAATTCTTTGCTCATGAGGCAGGAAGAAAACTGCATCAGAAGGATTCTGGTTACTCATGAAGACTGCTTGTAATCTGTGATGGTACTGGGGAAAGAAATAGCATGCTTAGGAAATTACACATTTCTGAACTATTCTCAGAGTTGTTTCCTAAGGTTGAAATTCTGGAATTCTACTCCCCCTCCATCTTACCACATTCTGTTTTCAAAGTCTTTTAACCCATCCTTCCAGAATTATCCATCCCTTCCCATTCCTGTAGCTATCACCCTAGACCAGGTTTTCATTATGTTACTCATAGGCCTTTGTAGTAGCTTCCTAAATGGTCTACCCTCCTCTGAGATTTTCCAAAGGTTTTCTTTTACTTTATTTCCTCTTTCTCTCTCTCTGTCTGTTTCCATCCCTCTCTCCCCTTCTCTCATCTTTCTTTCCCTCCCTCTGTTTCTATTTCTCCTTAGTCTTTTGCCTAAAGTAGATTCTTGTCATGTCACTTTCTGGTCAAAGTGTGGGCTGTGGAGTTTGTATCCCAGCTGTGCCAGTTACTAGCTAAGTGATCTTGAGCAAGCTACTGACTCTTGGCCTTGACTTCCTCATCTACACAATGAAGAGGTTGAGGGTCGACCCTCTAAGGTCCCTCAAAGCTCTAGTTTTCTGAAAATAGCTTTTCTTGCATAATGTCTGCCTCCTGAAGCCTTTCAATTCTTCATGCCCAAACTCAAATGTCATCTCTTTCCTGGAGACTTTGCTGAGGCACCTATTAACGAAACCGCTCCCTTGTCTGAATTGCTGTATCACTTTTTAGTGTGTATCTCTCGAATCTTTTCATTTTCTGCTCATATTGTATTATATTTTCTTATGGGAGAGACTCTATACCTTGCCCATTATACAATTCATTCCCCTTCTCTGTAATATCTGGTCCTATGCCTGACTTGTAGCTGGCACTCAAAATATGATTTTCCTGGATAGCAGATAGTAAGCTTGGGGCTTTGGTGTAAACATCAGCAAGGTGAGACAGAGTTCATCAAGCATGGATTCACTGGCTTAGTCCATGGCGGGAGGTTAAGTACAGGGCTGAAGAAGGCTGAGACAGTGAGTTCAGCCAGGGAAGCTTCAAAGAGGGGCTTCATCTGCACCACATAGAGCCAAGCACACAAAATGTGCTCAAAAATGCTAGATGAATGCAAGAGGAAGCCAGAGATACACAATACCTGATATTAATAATTCACTTATCATTGTGCATTTCCAACACTTTCCAGTTATGCTGTCATATTTGACCCCAAACCTTAAAACTGGAACATGTAATAGGGCATATATGACTACCTCCACTATATAGACTTGGAAGTTGCATAGCTCAAAAACTTGACGGTACTGTGTAGTAACCATGTGCTGGATACCGAGGAGAAAAAAAGGAATGGAGATGGTCCTCACTGTCTATGAGATCATAGTCTTGAAAGGGAGGCAGACAGAAAGGCACACAAGAAAAAGCAACCATGACCAGGTAGTATTATCCTGTATTGCAAAGGCTGCTGTAATGGGAGTGTACCAGGAGAAGATGGCCTGTGTGGATGAGGGAAGGAGTCCAAGCATGAGAATGCTTTAGGTGAATATTAAAGGATGAGTAGAAGCAAGAGTAAGAACTCAAGAATCCTCAACTCCAAGCATATACTGTTTCTTTTTGGGCAGATAAATGCCCAAACTCAAAATACTTTTCTAATTTGTTGCTCAAAGAAGTTATTCTCCCAGCTGCAAAAACGAGTAGGTCTACTTTTGGTGTTATGGGCAAAGGCCAGTGCCACATACTGAAATACATATGTGTGCAGGTAGCATTTTCATGGAAAATTCATGCCAAAACTTGGGACAGAAAGGGCCCTCCAAGGCTGGGCCCCCTTTGTAGCCACAGCCTGCCTTTGGAGCCCCCGATGTGGGCGACAGCTGTTAAAGGTTGGTCTCCAGCTGGTGCATTTCTGTTTGCTGGGTCTGGGTTGCTGCAGTCTGGGCTAATGAGACAAAGGGATGAATGGTCTGAGGTCTGGAAAGGTGGGAAAAGGGAGGCAGGCAGAGGAGGGGCTGGGTGGTGGGGTGACTGACTAATTGCTTTGTTCTGTGGCAGGAGGCCTTTCAGCAACAACAACAGCTACTTGAAGGCCCATTGCTTAAGTGCTTTTCATCATCATTACCTCCTGTCATTAGTCCCATCAGCTGCTTCCATCAGCTCATTGCTAGTCAGGGGCCATGGCCTGTCACAGACTCGCTCCGGTCCGCAGCTATCTCTCTCTGCCTTCATCCGGAGCCAGGTCCTGTTCCTCCAAACTGTCTTTTTTTCTGGCCGTTGGTGCCCAACCTGTTCCTATGTTTGATGGGTCCATCTGTTAGGGGCCTGTTGACGGCAGTCCTTGCCATTTGCGCTGCGCCTTTTAGATTGAGAGAGGAGGCATGTCTGCCGCTGCCCTGCAGGGATGAGTAGCCCTCCAAGTCAGAGTTTTGACTTGCACCCTGCCCTGTGGCTTGGCCCTGCATCTCTCCCTACATAGGTTCCTCCTAGGCCTTAGTGTCATGAGGACCCAGGAGGGGGTTGCTTTCTCTAGGATCCCAGCAAGAATGGCTCTTTCTCTCTTCAGTCCTAGTGTGCCTAGGCTGTAACGGAACTGACATGGATGATACTGAGAGTTACCATTAAGTGCTGATATGTGCCATGCATTGTGCTAGGAACTGCAATCATTTGTCGCATCACAGGCTTTTTGGTCAACGATGGGCCATGTATCCAACAGTGGTCCTGTAAGATTATAATCTGGAAAATTTCTTTGGCCTGGCGACACCATAGGTGTTGTAAGGTCATAGAGCACCGCATTACTCATGTGCATGTGTTGATGCTGGTGTAAACCAACCTTCTGAGCTACCAGTCCAATAAAAGTCTAGCACATACAATTATGTGCAGTACATACTACCTGATAATGATAATAGATGACTATGTTGCTGGTTTATGTATTTGCTATGCTATACTTTTTATCATTATTTTAGAATGTACTCTTTCTACTTGTTAAAAAAAAAAGCTAACTGTAAAACAGTTTCAGGCAAAACCTTCAGAAGGTATTCTGGAAGAAGGCATTGTCATCATAGGAGATGACAGCTCCATGCCTGTTTTTGCCCCTGAAGACCTTCCAGTGGGACAAGAAATGGAGGTGAAAGACAGTGATCTAGATGATCCTGACCCTGGGTAGGCCTAGGCTAAATTGCTTGTGTCTTAGTTTTGAACAATAAAGTTTTAAAAGTAAAAAAAAAAAAAAAAAATAGAATCGTAAAAGGCATATAGAATAAGAATATAGAGAAAAAAACATTTTTATACAGCTGTACAATATGTGTGTTTTAAGCTAAGTGTTATTACAAAAGAGTCAAAAATTAAAAAATAAATTTATAAAGTAAAAAAGTTACAATAAGCTAAGGTTAATTTATTATTAAAAGCAGGAGTTTAAAAAATCAGTTTGGTATGGCCTAAGTGTACAGTCTTTATAAAGCCCACAGTTGTGTACAATAGTGTCTTAGGCCTTCACATTCACTCACCACTCACTCACTGACTCACCTGGAGCAACATCCAATCCTGCAAGCTCCATTCATGGTAAGTGCCCTATACAGATGGACCACTGTTTATCTTTTCTTTTCTTTTTTTTTTGAGATGGAGTCTGGCTCTGTTGCCCAGGCTGGAGTGCAGTGGCACGATCTCGGTTCACTGCAAGCTCTGCCTCCCAGGTTTATGCCATTCTCCTGCCTCAGCCTCCCAAGTAGCTGGGACTACAGGCACCCACCACTACGCCCAGCTAATTTTTTGTATTTTTAGTAGAGACGGCATTTCACCGTGTTAGCCAGGATGGTCTCTATCTCCTGACCTTGTGATCCGCCCGCCTTGGCCTCCCAAAGTTCTGGGATTACAGGCGTGAGCCACCATGCCCAGCCCTGTTTATCTTTTATACAGTATTTTTACTGTAGCTTTTCTATGTATAGATACACAAATACCTTTGCCTACAATTGCCTACAGTATGCAGTACAATAATGTGCTGGCTGTATAGGTTCGTAGCCTAGGAGCAATCAGCTATACCATATAGCCTAGATGTGTGGTAGGCTATACCATCTAGGTTTGTGAAAGTAAACTCTATGTTTTTACAATGACGTAATCACCTAACGACGCATTTCTCAGAGGATCTCCCCATAGTTAAGCCAGGCATGACTGTATATGTATATTTAATCCTCTAACAATGCTGGAGATAACGTTATCTCCATTTTACAGATGAAAAAACTAAGCCTCAGGGAGGCTAAGTAACTTAATTCAGACCACATTAACATGCCCTGGGTTTTTATGAATTCAGAGTTGTAATCAGCCGTCGCCTTGTGTGGCCAATTAGTTTATTCCTTAATTAACCCTGTGGAAGAGTGTTGGGAAGGCAGGACTTGGAATCAAACAGAGTAAGTTAAATTCTGCTGTTGGAACTTAATAAGTGATGGCCATTTAGCAAATTACTTAACTTCTTTGGCTCTCAGTTTTCTTATCTGTAAAATGGAGATTTATATCTAGCTTATTACGCTTGTTGAAAGGACTGAATAAGATAATATATGAAAAATGCCTAGTACAGAATCCTCAAAGAATGGTAACATTATTTAGGCCACAATTGCTAATAAGAATCACAATTGGGAAATATCACTAGGCTTATAGCAAGTTGTGTTATTTGAATATCAGACTGATCAATTCATGTTTCTTTACTTCTTGTACTTGCAACCAGTGAGAAAAAAAATGTGTGTATTACAGTAACAAATGGCCTCCAATTCTTACTGGCTTGCTGCAACACAAGGTTATTTCTCCCCCTGTGCTACGTGTCTTAGTCTGTTCCAGCTGCTATAACAAAATATGTAAACTGTGTAGCTTATACCCAACAGAAATATATTCCTTCTAGTTTTGAAGGCTGGGAAGTTTATGATCAAGGCGCCAGCGATATAGGTGTCAGATGAGGGCCTGCTTTCCTGTTCATAAGGAAGCCTCTCTCTGTGTTCTCACATGGAGGAAGAGGAAAGCTAGCTCTCTCTGGCCTCTTTCATAAAGGCACTCATCCCATCTGTGGGGGTTCTACTCTCATGACACAATCATCTCCCAAAGGCCCCACCTCTTAATACTATTACCTTGGGGATTCGAATTTCAACATATTAATTTTGGGGGACACATTCTGCCCAGAGCACTCTGTGTCCAAATGTCGAGTGGGTTGGTCTGCGTCCCATGGTCATCTCTACTTTAGGACTCAGGCTGAAAGAGCACTTCCTGGCTGGGCTACTCTAGTGATGACAGAGGGAAAAAGACATGGTGGACCAGAAACTAGCTCTGAAGCCTCTGCTTGGAAGTGACACCTATCACTTCTGCCCACGCTGCACTGGTCAGGCAATCCCATGGTCACTCCTGAGTTCAACACTTGCAGCTCAGTATAAATAACCATTTTACGTGGAGACACACTGCAGGGAGTTGGAAACCAGAGTATTTAGCACATGCTAAGACAATCTGCCCCAAATTGTAAATGGGGCTGCAAATGATTTTGATAATCTTGAAATTTACCGAGTTTGGTCTTATGTACTGCTTAGATTTGCCTAGGGATGTTTAGGTTTGTTTTTGTCAGTTATGATGAACTGATGTATTGCCTAAAATAGCAAAATACACTTAGGCCTAGTAAAAACATTTTTTATTACTGGAACTCTTGTAGGAAAAATGACTTTGTTATGGCATGTTTAGAGATCTCTAGCACCAAGACTTTTTTTCCCTATTAGAATAATTGTTTCTGTAATGTTATTTTTGATAATGTGATATTTCTTAGAAATACAACCATTATTTTATAGTACAAAAGAATGCATTTCTGTATTTTTCAGAAATCTGAGCTGTAATAGCTTTTGATTGCCCCATTTTCCAGAGAAAGGAAGCATCAGAAGACCGCTCCCATAAACTTAATTTTCTCTATTTGAACATTTCCTTGCTCCCATCTCTACTGTAGCATTTATCCTGTTTCTGCTTTATATTTGAGTTATTTATTTACTTACTGATCACAGTCTGCTACTAGAATATCAGTTTCTAGAAGGCACCAACTATTTCTTTCTGGTCTCTGTGTCCCTTCTGCTACCCAGTCTTGCTTTGAATAAGGTTTCTTGAATTGAACTGGGTGATACACCATGGAATACTATGCAGCCATAAAAAAGGATGAGTTCACGTCCTTTATAGGGACATGGATGAAGCTGGAAACCATCATTCTCAGCAAACTATCACAAGGACAAAAAACCAAACACCGCATGTTCTCACTCATAGGTGGGAATTGAACAATGCGAACACTTGGACACAGCAAGAGGAACATCACACACTGGGGCCTGTCATAGGGTTAGCGGGGTGGGGAGGGATAGCATTAGGAGATATACCTAATGTAAATGACGAGTTAATCGGTGCAGCACACCAACATGGCACATGTATACATATGTAACGAACCTGCACGTTGTGCACATGTACCCTAGAACTTAAAGTATAATTTAAAAAAAAATACAAAAAAACACAAAGCAAAACAAACAAAAAAAAAGAATTACCCTTAAATATAATATAAACAAATAGGCTATCTCCTTCTGCTTCTTGGGTTTAAAAGCTGTAAGAATGTTTTTCCTTCTATAGAAAATAAAGTAGAGCTCTTACTAAACCATTTCTAGGGATCATAAAGTAGAATCTTGCTAACTATTCCTAAAGATCAAGGGTTTAATTTGTTCCTTCTAAGTACAAGGCCGACTATGCCAGTTGGAAGCTAATTTTTTTTTTCTTCTGTTCTCACCCCACTAAACATTTGCTTGTGCAGATCACATTTAGAGATGTTCTACCTATTGGGTTTTGTAAGATGGGTGGGAGCTGGCGGGGAGGAGAGTGAGAAGGAGGGAGGTTTGGGGAGAAATGACAGGCAATTGAAAAACAAGGAGAGGCTTGTATACCTTTCTATTTGAAAAAAGAGGGGCTATATGCAGTCCTGATAGAGTCTTTTCTATTAAATTGAGGGGAAAAAATTCCTTCTCTGATTTTTCTGGCTGAGACCTAGGGTCAGCACAACAAAGCATGATGTTACCTGGTAGCCGATTCAATATTCAGCTTTTTCCTAAAGACAAGGGAAAAAGACAAAGGCTGGGATAGTTCCATACAAAATGATTCTATTACCCACCTCTAAATGGCAAGACTTGAATAAGGAGAAGTCTACTTACTTAAATGTTAATGAGTTTTTTACAGCTTGCTTAAGAGTCACATTGACTGCCTTGTTTACCAAAGCAATGGTTGAAATACAGCACAGAATTCTAAGGACTAAATGAGTGCACACAGGTCTTTTGGGAGCCTAACTAGGGAGCTCGCTTACCTTTGCTCCTTGGGATGCCTGGATGTCCACAGGATACCAGATTCTCTACAGGTGTCCAGATTGTATACCCTATTCACTGTGTAGCCTGGTTCTCTTTGCGCAAGCCTTCATTTTGCTTCCCGCTGATCATGAACACATGTACATTCCACTTTGTATTTTTGGGTTCCTGAGTTACATAAAGTAGACCAGCACTGCTGATGAGCTTTCCCATTATCTAAAATTGTTTTGGCAGCAGGAGGCAGGAAGGAGATAAGAGAGGGGCACAGAAGGGGAGATTTTGGCTGGCATCTTCTGCCTTTCCCCACATGGTATTTTTTAGTTTGACAAAAGCCCTTCTACATTCATTTTATTGTGATGGTATGACAGGAAATAACCTTGCCTTGTGATCTGTAGACCTGAATTCTAGCCTTACTTTTGACTCTTTTAACTCATTTATTAAATATATTTTGAGTGCTTTCTACCCTGTGCAAAGCCCTAGGGGGTACAAAGATGAAAAAGTCATCATCCTTGCCTTTGAGAGATTCAACATTTAGTGGAGAAGCATGTAAACAGAAAAAATGTGGTAAAAATACAACAAGACAATGTGTGTAAAAAGGTATAGTGTATGGTTTTAGATATTCATCCAATAAACATGAGCTACTGTTAATATTCCTTCTATTATTAGTGTGCCAACAGAGGCATGTTCAATATGCTGCAAGATCACTAATGAAAGTTTGTGCCTGGGGTGTTAGGTGGGGATCCAGAGGAAGGCTTCCCAAGAGAAACTGCTTTTGACCAGAGTCTTAAAGGAAGAACGAAAGAGCCATAAGGGAGCAGCTTGGGGTGGGAGGCTGGATGGGGGAGGGAGAAGTTAGGGAAAGAATATCCTTATGTAGAGGACTATCTGGTCAATGCAGGAATGTATGGGAGTGTGTGTGTGTGTGTGTGTGTGCAGTTTTGGCTTGGGTAGGGTGCAACAGTGAGGTTGAGTGATGAGAAGTACGTGAAGGGCCTCAGATCCTGCTTGGGAAATTTAGATTTTATCCTCTAAAATGTAAGACCAAAGAGAAAACACTTCATATATTTCAATGAGATTTTTGTTTCAGGAAGCTAACCATGCCCCCTGGATAATCACATGTCAATGCACAACTGACGCACATCCATTGACCTCAGTTTTTTCATGATAAGCCATGATCTGCTTACCAAGTAAACATTCTACATTCATCAAAGTAAGAAATAGGAAGGTGAAGGTCTTCTTTGTCATGATATTATCTTAAACATATCCTATCATTCACTTAATTACTTCAGGGCCTTTGCTTAACCACCTACCTTCTCCTTATTCCCCTAGTATCACTGCTTCCTACCTTCTTTGAATTTTTTCAAGTTGTCAGCATCTTCTTCTGGGCCCCACTCAAGTTATTTCTGCTCTAAGAAGCCTTCTGCATTCATTCTCTACTGCTTTGTAACAAATGAACACAAACTTCATGGCTTAAAACAACACCCATTCATTTTCTCACAGTCTCTGAAGGTCAGGAGTCTGTGAACAGATTAGGTGGGCTCTTTGTTCAGGATCTCACAAGTCTGAAATCAAGGTGAAATCTAGTCTGCATTCCTTTCTAGAGGTCAGCATCCTTAAGCTTGTGGATTCGTTGGCATTATTCAATTCTTTGCAGTTGTAGAATGGAGGTCCTTCCTTTTGCAGTGGCCATTGGCCAGGAGGCTCTCTCTCTGCTTCTAGAGGCTGCACACCATTTTCTGCCTCATAGCCCTTTCCACAACACAGCAGTTTGTGTCTTCAAGGCCAACAAGAGAGCATAGGCTGCAGCTTGGAATCTCTTTTGCTTCTTCTAGACCAAACTTGTCCAACCCGTGGTCTGTGGGTCCCAAGCAGCCCAGGACAGCTTTGAATGTGGCCCAACACAAATTCTTAAACTTTCTTAAAACATTATGTGATTTTTTTAAAGCTCATCAGCTATGTTTAATGTTAGTGTATTTTATGTGTGGCGCAAGACAATTCTTATTCTTCCAATGTGGCCCAGGGAAGCCAAAAGATTGGACACACCTGCTCTAGACTCTCTTTGCAAAAGACCCGCCTGATTAGGTTGGGTCCACCCACACTCAGAGGAAGGGGCTGATACAGGACATGCGTGTCACGGGGTGGAAATTTTGGGAGTCACCTCAGAATTCTGCCTACACACCTTTCCTTACTACCTTATAAAACGGTTGTTCTTCACCTTCTTGAAATTCTTAAAGTTCCTGTGTGGTCTGTTCCCATCCACTCTGTGTAAACACTCAGTTATATACTGCTTCCTATTACATTTGAGCTGTTGCAGGACTAGTCTCTTCAACTTTCAGAATCAAGAAGATGCCTCCTTTTTTTTTTTTTTTTTGTATCTATTTGTGCCCCCACTCAGTGCTGGGGGACTGGAAACTTAAAAGGTACTGCTGTTTTTTCTTCACTTTTTGATCTTGTCCTGAACTTTTTTGTGCATATGTTTTTTATTGCCATGCTAATAACACACAGAGCAGTGGCCTTGCAGTGAAAGAATGCTCGGGGCCCCGGGAGAACTCGCTGAAATTCCATGCCACACGATATCTCTGTGGAGGCAGTGAGTGCAGTCCTGCAGATTGGAGATACTAAATTTTGGAGCCTCAAGGTAACTAGAGAAACAGCTTTGTTTGTGAACAGGAATAAATTCTCTACTTAAAAATGAAATCTTAACTTTCAGTTAATGTCTAACAGAAGCTTATAAGCTTTCTCTGATAGGTGATCTACCTTTGAACTCAGTTTCTGTTTCTCCTTTGGAGACATGGTTTTAAAAGGGGAGTGACTTGGTAAGCTCCAAATCTACCCCCAAACGTTTTATCTGTTAGGATAAACCTTCCAAGGAAGGTGTAGTCTGTTTGGAAAACAAATGCATAGCAAATGCTGTTTGAGGCAATCCATGTCCACTCAACTAACTGAGCTTGACAGGTTCTAAGAGATGATAAAGCATATGAACTACTTTCCACACAGAGAGCAGAGCTTAGAGCTTCTCTCTATTAGCACCACCTCTGGCTATTGCATAGCAAAATCACTCAATAACTTTTGATGTTGAGTTTGAACAACAACAACAACAGAAAAGAGTTCTGTCCCCATTTGTTTTTTTCATGTTTGCTGTAATGGCAGATTGTTAAGACAGGGCCATTAAATATATAAGTGCATGGCCTTGTCCTGGTCAGGTCCAAACCCAACCCACCCACGTTGTATATGCAGACTGATGTTTAAAGTTGGGAGATAGCTGTGTATATCCAGAACAGACAGATGTATTGTGGATATAAAGAAAATGTATACAATAGACTGAATTTCAATGTATACAAGAGAAATACACGCTAGACATGGTTATTGCTTGGAGGAGCAGGGCTGAGAGTCAGAGGACGAAGGACTCCAACCTTCTAAAGCCTCATTACTGAGCTATTCTGAGAGGCAGAAAATATCTGGTGACTAGAAATCCATCAACAATTCCTCCTAAACTTAATGGTTTTATTATCTTCCCATAGTCGCTTACAACAATCCAGAAAATCTAGGACAGCATGTGACCCATTCCGGCTGGTCATAGTTGTAATGCTTACTTAGTTCAGAGCCCCAGACAAAGGCATGGGATTGTGCATGCAGAGCAAATGTGATGAAGCCTGATTGTCTAGGGAGGATGTACCATTGCTCCCTTCTCATTAAGATTTTATTAGAATTCATAGGAAATCAGAACTGAAAGCAATCCTAGAGATTGTCTTACCAAATCTCTCATTTGCAAATGAGAGAACAACTGAGATTTGGATAAGGTAAAAATAGCTTGTGTAAGGTCAAACCATCAGGTGGTAGCTAAGAATGGCCTGGGGCTTGCTCAGCTCCTCTGATTCCTTGTTCATATTAAATGTTCTTCTGTAATCACGGACACAGAAAAGATTTTAGAACCTTCACTCTCAGACTTCAGAATACTCACTGTTTATTGAGTGGCCACTGGTTGTGGGGCTATGTACTTGGCATGTAGAAAGTAACTAAAAACAAAAGACTTTTCCTCCACATGAAGAGGCAATTTTCACAGATTTTTAAGGAAGTTTCTCCTACTCCTTGGTGTTACCAGAAACTCTGCCATAAGTGCTCCATTCTTCTTGTTTTTTTTTTTTTTTTTTTTTTTTTTTTGAGATGGAGTCTCGCTCTGTCGCCCAGGCTGGAGTGCAGTGGCACAATCTCAGCTCACTGCAAGCTCCGCCTCCCGGGTTTACGCCATTCTCCTGCCTCAAACTCCCGAGTAGCTGGGACTACAGGTGCCCGCCAACATGCCTGACTAATTTTTTGTATTTTTGGTAGAGACGGGGTTTCACCGTGTTGGCCAGGATGGTCTTGATCTCCTGATCTCGTGATCCACCTGCCTTGGCCTCCCAAAGTGCTGGGATTACAGGCGTGAGCCACCGCGCCCGGCCCAAGTGCTCCATTCTTTAGCTTAAGACTTATGTATCTATTAAGATGCAATTATCTTCAAAAGAGGCATCCCCTTCCATCTACCCATGGACTCTCAGGATGAATAATTTCACCATAGCCCCTCCTGATGAGGAAGAAGAGAAAGGCCTAAGAGGGCTAGAGTGAGAAGAAAGGCCCTTAGAAGAAGGCTAGCGTGAGGATGGGGCTGAAAAACAAATTTCAATGAATCATAGTCTTTTCAGGGTCAGCCTGATGGTGAAAATAGTAGAAAACCCATAATGTGTTATATAGATTTCCCTAAGGTGCAAGAATAGGAAGAAAGGAGAGTGGCTGTAGTCAATTGCAAAAATAGTCACAGTTCTCCACCTGTGAATTTGGGCTGTTTTTGTGACTTGCTTTAGATAATTGAATGTGGCAGGAGTGCTGTCATGCTGATTTTGAGTTCAAGCCTGGAGAGGCTCTACATTCTTCCTCTTTCTCTTGGGACGCCTATCACCACTGCCCTGTGAATAAGCCCAGGCTCGCCAGCTGGAGGATGAAAGACCATGTGGAGCAGAGATGAGCCATGCCAGTGGAAACTTCTTAGACCACCCACTCACTTGTCACCTGTTATAGGCTGAATTGTGGCACCCTCAACCTCTAGTTCATACATTGAAATCCTAATCTCTAGAACTTTAGGATGTAATTATATTTGGAGATGAGGCCTTTAAAGAGGTAATTAAGTTAAAATAGGGTGTGTAAATTGGACTCCAATTCAATATGAATAGTTTCCTTGTAAGAAGAGGAAATTTGGACACAAACATATGCAGTCACAGAGAAAAAAAGAACATCATGAAGACAGAGGGGAAAATGACAATCTACAAGCCCAGAAGAGAGGTCTTAGAAGAAATCAACCCTGCTGATACCTTGATTTTGGACTTCCTTCCAGTCTCCAGGAAATAAATTTCAGTTTTTTTTAAGCACCCAGTCTGAGGTACTTTGTTATGACAGCCCGAGCAAGTGAATATACCACCTAGCAAATAACTATAGATGCACATGCAAGTTTTGCCAAGATCAGCTGAGCCTGGCTCAGATTAGCAGAATGACTCAACTGATCCCAGCCCAAATTACCAACCCATTGATTGTGATATAAATAAACCATTGCTCTTTTAAGTCTTTAAGTTTTGGAATCATTTTTTACATGGCAATAGATAACTGATACAGTGGTTAAAGACTCATCAGACATCCTACTGCAAATGCATGAATGTTGATTTTGCATGCAGAATTCATAGCATTCCCCACTGGTCCTTGTGGGGGTGGGAGGGTATAGAACAGAGTTTATTCTGTATTGATGAGACCCACCAGTCTTCCATTCCCAACTCTAACACCATCAGCAAGAAGAACTGTTACTGATGCTGCTCTACTTGTTCTCTATGCTTTCTAAATTGTGCCCACTCTCAACTGGTATAACAAACTCCCCAACTAGGAGTCAGACAACTTATTTCAGTTAGTGCCAGGGCAACCATCAGAGGCCGGGTTATCATCCGTGAGGACCATAGGAAGAGCAGCCCAACATGGTGGTGCAGGAAAGAAAGGCCACACATATTGGTACTAAATGCTTCTAGGTTGAATTTCTAGGTCTGCCAACTTATATGTCTTGGGGGAAGCTCTTCAAGGTGATGTTTCTTATGTATACAATGATGTGGATAGCAACATGTTCTTCCAGAATTGGTGTTCCATGTGTCAAGTTCACATAATGGCAAATAGCCCAGCATTCTGAACATACTAGGCAGTCTATAAATGTCAGTTGCCTAACAGTATCGGGAGGCTACGATTCACTTATTTGCTAATGTTTGATTAGTGCTAACAAGTGCCAGGCACTATTTCAGGCTCTAATAAGACAGTGGGTGAGCCAGATAGATAATGTCCCTGCTCTCATGGAGATGACATTCTACTGGGGATATTAAGGGGTTAGAAACTATCTATTTATCTATCTATCTATCTATCTATCTATCTATCTATCTATCTAATCATCTACCTCTCCTATCTCTATCTATCCATCTATCTCTACCAATCTATCATCTATTTATCAATTGTGGGGTACTTACAAGGTAGTGAGGTTCTGCTCCCATCCAGTTACCTGTAATCAGAACAGTGTTTCTTCTATGTGTTTTAGATAATGGGCTTCTGAGTAAGGATTGATTTGAAGAAAGGGTTATCTAGTTGGAAAAAAAAGAATTTGTAAACTACTCCATTGGTACATCTGCCATCAGGGAATTCCATATTTTTCCTCATGTAAATGATTTTACAAGTTAACTCAAGCTTACTACTTTAATTTGACAATGTTATAAAAATATATAGCATATAAAAAGGAAATTTTAAAAATATGGCACACTTCTCTTTCTTAAATAGAGTATGTTAAGCACAGAGTCTGTTGAACAGAATGCACACTTTTCTGGATGCTTCCAAATTCTCAACCTCTCCAAAGCATTTGACAACACTGACATCCTGCTCTTTGAAATTTTCCTAGGCGTTCACAACACTGAATTATTTTTTTTTTATACTTTTGGGACTACTTTCTTCTCAGTTTCCTTAACCAACTCCTGTTTCTCTTCCTACCCCTTAAATGTCACTGAAATTCTTCTTTTGTTGTCTTCATTCTCTATGTAGAGTCAGCAATCTTCTTCTTGCAGGTGGAAGATGACTCCTGATTTCATATATCAAAACCCATTTTTTTTTCCATGGGGAATAAAACATTTTAGCTTCTTATGCGGTAGGCATGGCTACCACATGGTCCCAGGGGGCACAACAACACAAGTCCAAATCTTGGCTCCTATGTCTCTAAAAAGCAACTCCTACTCTTGCCTTCCTTAGCTGTGGTGTGGTGCTATCTGTCTGCCAAGCATTCTATATGGAACCTCAGGGTCTTCAGCATCTAATCCTGCCTTTTCATGCCTAGCCTACAGTGGTTCTTAAGATCTGTTGATTGAGTTCTACAAATTCTGACTTCTTTTTATGATCCTAGTTCAGGACCTCATTTTCTCTCACTTGGACTGTTGAAATTGTTTCCAAACTGATCTCCTTACCTTTATTATCTGGCCTTCACAACTATTTATGTATTGCTTTGAAAGTACTTTAAAGAAGAGCTTTGATTGTATCACTTGTTATTGGAAAATCTTTATGGCTTCCCACTGAATATAAAATAAATTCCAGATTTCTGAGTATGTCACCCTCCCTGACCTGACTCCAACTTGCCTCTCCACATTATTCTCTATACAACTCTGACTTTGAATGTTCCTTGTACTTAAAGTGTTTGTTTTTTGCTTATATTTATGTTTATTCTCACCTTTTTCCATTTGTCTACATTCTACCTACCTCTCTATTCATGTATAATTTTAGGTAATTTCTTAGGGAGAAATGAATAAACAGTGGTTTGCCTATAAGCTACAGATGGAGAGAAAGTATTCACACTATGCATATTTGACAAATGACTTGTTTTTATCCAGAAGAACTATTACAATTAAATAACAAGAGAATCCCATTACTGAGTATATACCCAAAGGAATAGAAATCATTCTATTATAAAGATACATGCATGTGTATGTTCATTGCAACACTATTCACAATAGAAAGGACATGGAATCAACCTAAATGTCCATCAATGATAGGCTGAATAAAGAAAATGTGGTACATATACACAATGGAATCTACACAGCCACAAAAAGGAATGAGATCATGTCCTTTGCAGGGACATGGATGGAGCTGGAAACCATTATCTTCTGCAAACTAACACAGAAAGAGAAGACCAAATACTGCATGTTCTCACTTATAACTGGGAGCTGAGTCATGAGAACACATGGACACATCGTGGGGAACAACACACACTGGGACCTGTTGAAGGGTCAGGGGTAGGAGGAGGGAGAGCATCAGAAAGAATAGCTAATGGATGCTGGGTTTAATGCCTAGGTGAAGGGATGATCTGTGTGGCTATTCACCATGGCACATATTTAACTATGTAACAAAGCTGCACATCCTGCACATGTACCCCTGCACTTGAAATAAAAATTGGAAATTAAAAAAGATCAAAAATTTTTTTCACAAAAATATGTGTAAATGGCCTATAGGCACATCAAAATATGCTCAGCAGCATGAAAACTGCAACACAGTATATATCATATACTAAGCCAATTAGCTAAAATTAAATCTGACAATCCCAGGTGTTGATGAGGTTGTGGAGCAACTTGAACTCTCATATGTTTCTGATGGGAATGTGAAATGATCCAATAACTTTAGAAAACAGTTTGGCAGTTTTTCATTAAAATAGACATATACTTAACACAGGACCCAATAATTTCACTCTGAGGTATTTACTCAAAAGAAATGAAAATATGTCCTTACTAAGATTCATACCTGGATATTCTCAACAACTTTGTTTATAGTAGCCCCAAACTGGGAACAATCGAAATGTTCATCAAGTGGTAATAGGTTTTACCTGTGTCCCCACCCAACTCTCATCTTGAATTGTAGTTCCCATAATCCCCACCTGTCAAGGGAAGGAACAGGTGGAGATAATTGAATCATGGGGGAGGTTTCCTCCACCCTGTTCTCATGATACTGAGTTAGTTCTCACGAGATCTGATGGTTTTATTAGCGGCTTCCCCCTTTGCTGACCACTCATTCTTTTCCTTTCTGCCACCATGTGAAGGAGGATGTGCTTGCTTCCCCTTCTGCCATGACTGTAAGTTTCCTGAAGTCTCCCCAGACCTGTGGAACTGTAAGTCAATTAAACTTCTTTCCTTTATAAATTACCCAATCTCGGATAAGTCCTTATAGTAGGTAGAGAACAGACTAATACAAGGGTGAATGGGTGAAACAATTATAATATATTTAAGCAATAGAATTCTACTCAATATTAAGAAGAAATGAACTACTGATATACACAATAGCATTGATGAATTTTTTTTCTTTTGTTTTTGAGATGGAGTCTTGCTCCGTCATCCAGTCTGTAGTGCAGTGGCATGATCTTGGCTCACTGCAACCTCCACCTCCCAGGTTCAGGTGATTATCTTGCTTCAGCCTCCTGAGTAGCTGGGATTACAGGCGGGTACCACCATGACTGGCTGATTTTTGTATTTTTAGTAGAGACGGGGGTTTCACCATGTTGGCCAGGCTGGTCTCGAGCTCCTGACCTCAGGTGACCTGCCCACCTTGGCCTCCCAAAGTGCTGGAATTACAGGCATGAGCCACCTCACCCAGCCTCACTGACGAATCTTAAAATATGCTAACAAAAAGAGACACAAAAGACACATATGGTATGATTTTATGTATATGAAATGCTAGAGCTGTCGAAACTAATATATCCTGAGAGAAAACTGATCAGTGGTTACCTCGGTCTGGGAGTGGCAGGGACTACTTTTTAATGGAACATGAAGGAAGTTTTGGGACTGATGGAATTCTTTTATATCTTTTTTGGGGGTTGTAAATATGTCAGAGTATACATTTGTCAAAGCTAACTGAACTGCACACTTAAAATCGGTATATTTTGTTATATGTAAATTATACCTCAATAAAACTGATTAATAAGTAAAAGAATAATATTTTTGATTTCTGGTACTTACCTATAAGAAGACTTTTCAGGCCCTTACTCAGACACTTCTTACTTTATTTTAGGTAAATTTTAAAATATATTACATAATTTCCTAGTCTAGATTAAATATATTGCTAATGGCAACAACTCTTAAGCCAGACTGCCTGGATTGAGGGCTGTGTAACTTAATGATTTTGGGGAAATTGTTTAACTTCCCTATCCCCCAGTTTTCTCAGCTGCTAAATGTGGGGATAACAATACTATCTGCTTCATTGTGTTGTCACAAAGATTAATATATGTGAAATACTTAATGCAATGTTTGGTGTATAGTAAGTGCTATATGCATCTTTTTCCTTCTGTGGAGTACCCTTTTCAAAATGTTTGTCATATTCTGAGTTGAATTTGAGCTACTTGTTTTTATGTGCGTTGCCATTTGATTGTAAGCTGCTTGAAAGCAAGGGACATGTTTTGTTCTTAATGTCTCCTAGAGAATCAACCATGGGACAGCATTTAGGATAGTTGGTTGAATTTTTATTCCCCTATTAGAATGTGTCCAAATATTGAGATAATACTAGAACTAGTAATCTGTGAGTGTCTATTGCACACAAACACTTATTTAATTTTCAAAACAACCTGACAAGATAGGCATTATTATTAATTCAATTTCAGAAATGAGAATTCTCTTTTCTTGATCAGAGAGGTTAAGTGACTTACCCAGGGCCATGTGGCTAGGCAGGGAGACTAGATTTTTTTTTTTTTTTAAAGATAGGATCTTGCTCTTTTGGCCAGGCTGGAGTGCAGTGGTGTGATCATGGCTCACTGCAGCCTTGAATTCCTGAGTAGGTTGGATTTTAATGCTGTCTTAGGACTTTGATGTTTTATAGAACCATTTGCTTCTATGCTGAGAAGCCTGATGTGGTTCTGTTTTGTGTCATCTTGTGTCTGATTTTTATGTTTTTTTTCTTTCTATTCTCTCTACCCTCCTGTTTATGCCAGACTTTTCACGTTGTCCATGTACATGAGACTGATAAAATCTACCACTGCTCCCTCTTTACCTCCAGTAACTTCCATTGACAACTGTTAACGGCCAAGAAATTATATAACTCACTTTGCTTAAATTTTATGTAAAGCAAGAGTAAATAGGCTCTGAAGGAGGATATGTCAGGGGTTTCTTATAATTGTCGTTCAGGGCAGGAGCTTTTCTGCAAATTTTTTAAAGAAATGATGTATAATACAGAGTCAAATGGACAAATCATAGGTGCAAAGCTCCATGAACTTTTACAAAGTAAATACCCATGTAATCATCACTTACATCAAGACACAGATAATTACCAGTAGCCCAGAATCCTCCCTGGTTTAGGGCAGACACATACGATTCAGAGTTCTTCTTTGCTTATGCCTGTGTTCTGGATGGTTGCACTTCTGAGTAAGTTAATATTATTCATGAATTTTCATAGTCTGATCTTTGCAAATATACAATATATCCCTGAAGTACACAGACAATGCAACAATGCCTTAGTCTTCTCCTATGTCTGGAAAGCGAGCTGCATAATGGTTAGAAAAAGGAGACAAGGATGGTGGGAGGATTATGGAGTTGATGAGCTCAGTGCTCCCAGCATTGGCTCTTTTCTGCAGAACCAACTCACTCAGGGCAATATTGCCCCGAGTTCCAAACTGCACTGAGTCTGTTTGCAGAGTTCTGCATCTCTGAAAGATAACTTCAGACCACTGTTTCCCAGCCCCCAAGGCATCCTAGAAAGCAGCTTGTGTTTCTCTGTGGGTATCACATCTCCTGCTCCTGCCCTGTGACAGTGTTTCTTTTAAGCTTGCTATGTCCTTTTGATCTGCTGAAAATGTCCTTCTCTATACTTCTGATTAAAATGAAATTAAACCTGGGGAGTAGGGCAGGGGAGGTTGGGGCCAGAGCATGAATGTGTTGCCCAAGGCCCTGGCTGGGCCATCTTCCAGCTTCTGAGAGACTACTCTGGCCAAAGGGGTCTTCGGAGAGGCAGCCCCAACAAAAGGCTGGCTAATGTGCACTGAGAAAGAGCACTCTCGCCTGCCCCCTCCCCAGCACTGCTGGGGCTGGAGATGTGGGCTGCATTTTGAAGCTTAGCTGCCAAACCTACTGTAACAGGGGGAGGGGAAGAACTGAGGGAGCTTCAGCGAGACTTTTATCACCCATTCTGGCCTTCTGTAGATAATGGGCCTGATGCTTCTTTTTCCTCATTTTATTCGTCTGGTGATTAGGTGATGAGACTAGAAGCCCTGGGCAAACTCCAGTGCGTCTTAGTAAACCATCTCTGTGAAATGGTTAAGTTTACTTAGAAGGTAACTGGAGAGGTGCAAGTGGAAGAATCACCCTTATGAATTCAAACCCAAAGCCCTGAAGATGAGCTCTGGAGGGGGAATCTCCAGGCAGGAGAGGCCCCGGGCCAAGTGCTGCTCATGTGGCCAATGCCTGGGGTTCTTTGGCTCCGGGATCTCCTGGGATAACAACCCACCTGGCTGACTTGCTCTGCCTTTCTTCCTGGGCCCAATCTAAGCCTAAATGCCTTCCTTGGAGGCCCTGTCTTGACCCAAGCAAAATGGATCTTTTTGAAAGACTTTACTGAACTGAATAGTAAGAGAAAGCAAGAGTGAAAGAAGCCCAAGAAATATGAGACATATATTAAATATCCTGGCTCACTTCTCGTATGGGTTCCTGATGCTACCACATCCTGCCTGCCCCAAAGGCTGAAGGTTATATCTTCTTTTACCAAAGGTCTTGCAAACTCAGATGGCTCTTTGACTGGGATTCTTACTTCTTACGTTTCAGTCTATATCCATGTGGGCATGGGGGTTCACTAATGAATGAGGAAAAAAAGGCTGCCCTGTATTAGCTTCTAATATGTTACAGACACTCTGCAAAGTGGTTTACGTGCATTATTTTATTTCCTCTTTCCAACAATCCTATGCAGTGAGTACTATTAATCCCATTTTACAGATAAAAAAACAAAAGCTCAAACAGATTAATTAATTCTGTGGCTCAAGACCACAAAAACTGGTAAATGATGGAGTCAAGATTTGAACCCAGGTTTTATAATGCATGACCCAAGACTACCCTCTTAAATGCTGTAACAATTCAAGGTCAAACCTGAGAAAAGACTGTTCTATTGTCCTTCAGCCTCTGGACTAAGTAATGGGACTTTTCTCTTGGTAATTGCCCTATGAGGTATCGGGTCTTTGCAACAGGTGTACAGTTTTGTCCATGGGTGCCAACCATATAGTCACATTATTATGCATTATCATACTTCAGCATTCGTAAAAGATCTACACAAATTAAATAAAGGGAGGGTCACTACTTCACAAGATGATTTTGTGTCTTATGAAAGGCTTCAACACAAGATTCTTTTATCCAGCAAACACAGCCATGCATTTCAAGCATCAACTGATTTGCATACAATCACCCAGGAATACATCTCTGCATGAATAATCACTGTTACAGTTAGAGCAGCTATCATTTACTGAATATCTACTATGTCCCTCAAACTTTATTTACACATTTTCATTCATCTATCAAAACTTGGCAAGATGGTATTATCTTCCCCATTTTAGAACTGAAGCTGGCACTTTCCCATACTTACAGAGGTAGGGAGGAGCAGGGACTATAAACCCCGTTCTGCCTGACTTTAGAGACTCTATGCTTCTTACCATTCCAGATGGGCACATGAATAAGAAGATGCCTGCTCTAATTCACTTCAACAATCTAGCTCACCGTCATATCGTTAGTACAAATTACTTTTTTTCTTTTTTTTTTTTGAATAGGGTGGTAAACTTCAAATACTTCTCAATCCCTGATAAAATCTTCTTATTATGTGAACTTGCTTCCTCTTTTGCTTTCACTAAAGTGCTCTCCAGAGTGACCTTGTCCCCTTCAAACTTCACTTCCTCTTTAGTCCTGTCCCCTTGTCACATCATATCAACCACCCTCTATCCCCCTCAGTATTCTTAGTCAAATAAATTCAATTTTCTCCACAAATACTTTTTGGTGGCTTCGTTTCTGCCATTCCCTTTGAATATGATGAAGAAGGTGATAGACGACCCCAGGCTTTCAGGGATCTTCTATTCCATTAGATTGGAGCTGTCAGGAATTAAAGAATTGATTAAGCAATTATTTAGTCAATTAAAATAGTGATAGATGCTACTGTGGGGAAACAAGTGTTAAAAAACAGATGCAGTTTCAATTCATTTAGTACCTACGGAATACTTGGACTGTGCAATGCACCTTACATACTTTAACTTATTTAATTTTCTTAATAACCCTTTGAGGCAGGCTCTGTTCTTACCCCCATTTAATAGCACAGACAGGTGAAGTAACTTGTTCAAAGCCTTATAAGCAGTGAGTGACAGAGCCAGGATAGAACGTCAAGAAGTGTGGCTCTGGAGCCTGGAATATTAAAGCACTGTTAGAAATGAATATGGAGAGTATCGACCTAGGGAGTAATGTTTTGTTGACATTAGAATGGATGAAAGGAGATGACAGGAGAGTGGAAAGAAAGCACACGTGGCAGAGGCAAGTTCAGTTGCAAGGGCCTGAATAGGGGTTGGGGATGGGGCAGGGTGAGCCTGTGAGGCTAAGGAGACAGGTGCCATCCCACAGCCCTTGTGGGCCATAGGCAAGGGCTCTAGTTTTCATCCTGAGAGCTATGTAGATCCCTGGAAATGTTTCAGCATGAAGTGTGGGTATTTTCATCTGCCGTGCACTTTTTAATCTGGTCCTGACTACTGACTGCTACTGAGGGGCATCTCTTAACCTTGGCCTCTAACTGAAGCTGAGCCTCAGGGAAGTCCCCTCCCATAAGCAGGGGTTAACATGTCCTCATTGGCCTCAAGTCACCCACCTCATCACTGCTGTCACCAACCAGCCCACCAGGAGGGCACACACGCACCCCACATTATTCTTGGCTGGTGATCTTGCTTGCTCATCACAGAAATAACTGAGGCTGTGAGGCTGTTAGGTATCGTGCCTTGACTTTACAAACATATGTGTATGGGAATCCCACAACCACCACTTACTAACCCGTGACTGGGGGCATGTTGTTTAGCCTCTTTGTGTCTCAGTTTCCTCATTTATAAATAGGGAATAAAAAAGGTATTGCTTTATGAATTCTTGAGAACATGAAATAAGTTAACATATGTAAACATATATTAAGTGTGCAATATTTTTGAATGTATGTAAAATGTGCCTGGTATATCAGAGTGCTTATTATTATTATTATTATTATTATTACCATGACTCTTACTTCTGTTGATTTGCACCTGCCTCAATCAGTTCTCCTAGTCCCTCCTCTGTCTGTACGAAGCAGTAGGGGATGATGACTCACTATGTTGCCTAGGCTAAAGTGCAGTGGCTATTCACAGGTGTGTTTATAACACACTACAGCCTCCAACTCCTATGCTCAAGGGATCCTCTTGCCTCAGCCTCCCAAGTAGCTAGGACTACAGGCATGTGCCACCAGGCCTGACTTACCTGTACTCTTGACCTATCCTCTCTCTCTTTTTTTTGTAAGCCTTATCCACTGTTTTTTTCCTCTTGCTTACAGATTTCCAAAATTTCTCTCACTTCTGATACAGTTCCCAAACCTTGAGAAAATTTTCGTGTGTCTCTTAAACAAACAATTAAAAAAGGCAAAACAACAATGAAAAAGGCAGAAACAATAGCAGCTTTGTCCTGCATCTCTCTCCACTCCTGCCTTTCCAGGCATCCCTCATCACCGAGCCCCAGGAAGGGCATCTCCTCTGGTTGCTTTCACCTGCTCAGCCTCCTGTTCATCCCTCAGCTTCCTGCAGTCACGCTCCTAAGCTATCTTGCTCTGAGAAAAGTGCTCTCATAAATCTCGCTAATGACTTCCTTGTTTTCAAATCCAAAGGACTCTTCAGTTCTTAGTGCAGCAGGTAACCTTTGAGTTGTCCACTACTTTCTTTCTGAACCCCTGTCCTCCCTTGGCTTTGGAGATGACTGTTTCATTGGGTTTTCTTCATCATCTTGACATTTTCTTCTCAACTGCAATTGTGTGATGGTCTTTCATGTTCTCTTCCTTTTTCTACTCCTTAAACTCTTGTGTTTTTTTGGTTCTCACTTGATCTGAGAATTGCATCTGTGTTCAGGTTTCTACCTATTTCCTATGTCCTGGTTCCTCATGTGTCTGTGTCTCCAGCCTGGTTCTTCAGCCTGAGCCCCAGTCTCATATCCCAGATACGAGATACCTGGATGCCTCACAGGTTGCTCAACTCCATCATGTCCCAAACACAATCAGTGGTGATCTTTCCTCAAAACAGGATCGTTTCTTTTTTATCTCTCTTTTGAATAAATGACCCCACAATCTGCTCATTCAGCTAGAAATCCAAGACCCATCCTTGCTCTTTCTTCTGCTTTACCATGTGACCATCTAAGTGGCTATGGAATTCTGTAGACCCTGCTTCCAGCCTCACTTGTTTCTCTACCTCTTCTCTCTTGACATTATAAGTCATTCTTGTCCCAGCTCAGGCTGTTCTTCTCTTATCTGGTCTTTTGTGATAGACCCCTATATTGGTCCGTTTTCACATTGCTGATAAAGACATAACCTGAGACTGGGTAATTTATAAGGAAAAAGAGGTTTAATGGACTCACAGTTCCATGTAACTGGGGAGGCCTCATAATCATGGTGGAAGGCAAAAGGCACATCTCACATGGCGGCAGACAAGGGAAGAGAGCTTGCGCAGCAAACTCCCCTTTATAAAACCATCAGATCTCATGAGACTTATTCACTGTCACAAGAATAGCATGGGAGAGATGTTCCCCCATGATTCAGTAGTTACCTCCCACTGGGTCCCTCCCACAACACATGGGAATTGTGGGAGTTACAATTCAAGAGGAGATTTGGGTGGGGATACGGCCAAACCATATCAACCCCTAATTGATCTCCCTGCTTCCAGTGTGTTCCTCTGGCATCCATCACACATTGGGCTGCTTCTAGGGTGATTCTTCTGAAGTGCAAACCATGTTGATCTTTCCCTTGCTTAAAATTCCAAAATAGTTGCTGAAGAATGAGTTTCAACCTTCTCAGCATACCATGTATGGCCTGTTACACTCTGGTCCCTACTTGCCCTCATCATGGGCCCTTCACTGTGTGCAAAACTCCCTGCAGTTCTTAGAACATGCTGGATTATTTTATGTACCTGGCCCTTTGCCTATCCTGCTTGCCCCCTCTGCCTTGTGAGCATCTCCTCAACCTAGAATCTTGGTCTTCTCCCCTTTTTTTTATATAGGCTTCTATTTTAGCATCTGTAGAATTCTATATTTTTCACTTATTTGTTTGCCAAATCTTTAGTTCTGCTCACTCTCTGAGGGCAGGGTCTCTCTTTCTCTCTCATCTCTAATGCCACATGCTGTACTGGGAGTGTGGTAGCTGATCTTTAAATGTTTGTTGAATGAATGAATATATCTTGAATGAGTAGAGAGTGCAAAATGTCTCCCTTTCACAATAGGCATTCTAGTGTAGGATGTAGAAAACTGTAACTTTTGGTAAGTCAATGGACCTCTCTGAAGTCAGTTTTCTCATCAATAAAATTTGAATTACAGTATATCAGCTTCAAGGCTGAGAGATGAGCTAGACAGTATTTTGAGGTTTCTCTAACATTTAGAACACTTTTAGATGAATAGGATTTATTAGTCTAGTTTCCTCTCCTTGCCTAAAAATGTTTTTTTTTAAATGCATTTTAAATACTACTGGAACTTACTGAGTTTATTAGTTGTATTAAATACTTATATATTAAGTGCTTAAAAATGTAATTGGGTGGGGTATGGTGACTCATGCCAGTAATCCCAGCACTGTGGGAGGCTGAGGCAGGCAGATCACTTGGGCTCAGGAGTTCGAGAACATCCTGAGAAACATGATGAAACCCCATCTCTACAAAAAATACAAAAATTAGCTGGGCATGATGATGCATGACTGTACTCCCAGCTGATTGAGGAGTTGAGGAGGGAGGATCACTTAAGCCTGGGAGGTAGAGGCTGCAGTGAGTCAAGATGGTGCCACTACACTCCAGCTTGAGTGACAAAGCGACAACTTGTCTCAAAATAAATAAATAAATACATAAATATGTAATTGTTGTGTCATTCTATCAGTAATCCACTGAGGAGGTATTTTCATTATCCCCATTTTGCAGTTAAAGAGGCTGAGGTCTAGGGTCATTGGCCAGTGGGTGTTGGAGCCAGGTTTCAGACACAGTCACATCCATGGTGATGAAGTGTGATTTACCCCTGTTCTACACTATCTCAATTTTTGAAGCTGTGGTTGGGAACCAGGTTTCATTTTATTATAATATAGGCCAGGGGTTGGCAAAGTTTTCCTGTAAATGTGCAGAAGGTAAATATTTTATTCTTTGCTATTGCATATTCTTTTTTTGTGTGTGGTGGAGAGGAGGGGTATTTTAATTTTGTTTTGCTTTCTACAATCTTTTAAAAATGTAAAAATCATTTTTCATTTACGGGCCATACAAAAACAAGTCATGGGTAGGGCAAGTGGCTTTATCCTTCATAGAGTTAGCCTTTTTCTCCCCGAGCTTACCAAGTCAGGACAGTTTTTCTGTTAGAACATTGAAGCAATACAAGGAATCAACGAATGTTTCAGTAAGTCTTGTTAGAGAAGATCAGCCAGATTCCACAGTAAACAGACTGACAGTCACAGCCTCCTTTGCAGCAGCCTACAAGAGTTCCATTAAATGCTGACCAGCCAGGCCCAAAATGTCAATGTCTGCTCTGTGAATAGTCCCTTTTTATAGAATGGCACATCCTGTAGGGAGCCAATATCTTAACTTCATCATTCCGGTCTCAGTAACTTACATAAGATCTTCCCCCCAAAAGATCTGTGATAAAATAGGGAAGGTGACTCAAGATCTTTGACTACCTGGTCTTAAATCTAAGTCAATCAACAAGTTAAGAGTCTATTTAACACCTCTTCCCTAACCTCTAGTGTTGCATCTGGGATACAAGAGAACAAAAGCTCCCCGGTGAAATTTTAAATACACAAAGAGAAGACAGGAAATCCCGTGTTTCTTAACCATTTTGGAATGAGAGACCCCTATGAATACTGACAAACACTATCGACCACATACTCAGAAAAATGCCTGGGTGAAGATAGGAAACAATTGGCATTCGTTATCAGGGGATTCTTGCCCTGCTGGAAGTCTAACCACAGGTTCAGTTTCAAAAGTCCTGTTTTAAACAATTACAGAAAGATAAAATGCTGAGATGTGTGGTGTTGGGTGCAGAATCAGCTCTCCTGAGCCCATTGTCCCTCTGGAGACCTGTGTTCTTGAGTGGCCCACCAACCTGTTTCTGGGTCAATGCCACCCCTCAGTCACCAGTAAGAAATATCTGCTTCCTTGGGCCTGCGGTCTATGTCATTTGAGCTGATGTGAGATGCAGCATGGTGCCCCCAAGGCCTGCTCCCCTGTGGCCTTCCTACTCCTTATCTCTGTGTGTCATGTTTTCCAGCCAGCGCATCTAATGGGAGGTCATGGTACTCTAGCTCAGCATTTTCCTCTGAGTGTTTTTCCATGAGTCAAGGGCAGCCCTCTGGGAAGCAGGACGTACATGCTGCCTTCTCAGACTCTTGTTCAGTGGAGCATGGGTTCAAAATAAATATTATTCTCACTTCAAAATGTGAACTTTGCCATATGCCCACCTGATCCATGGAGAGAGCTAAGGCAGGCAGAACGGAAATGTGGGTGAACTCTCAGGTCTTGTGGGGCCAAGAGTAGGCACCTGAGGGCTGCCATTGGCTATGCTTGACAGCTTGGCAGTGGCAGCAGAGGTGGCCACGAAGCTGGCTCCTCAGAGCCTGATATTTGGCTCCTGCATGTGTGGTCTCATGGCTGCTGCAATAAGTTGTAAAGTGTCTCCCAAATTTTCATGTTCACCTGCCACCTGGGAATGTGGCCTTATCTGCAAATAGTCTTTGCAGAGGTCTTCTTTAAGGATCTTGAGATGCAATCATATTGGATTTCAGGTGGTCCTTAAATTCAATGACTGGTGCCCTTAAGGAAGAGGAGAATACCCAGGGAGACAGAAAGAAGAGTGCCATGTGAAGATGGAGGTAGAGACTGGAGTGATGCTACCATAGCCAGGAAACACCTGGAGCTAAGAGAAGCTGAAAGAGGCAAGGAAGGGGTCACCTCCAGAGCATGGCCCTGGAGAAACCTAAGATTCCTGGCCTCCAGAATTGTGGAAGAATAGATTTCTTTTGTTTTAAGTCATCAGGTTATGGTACTTTGTTATAGCAGCCCTAGGGAACTAGTACAACTGCCTTCTAATTGCTGTAGATGACAAATGGGCTGACCCCTGCGCGAGTGGAGACCCCTACTCCAGGGTACCCTGGATGATGCTGATGGAGGAATGACTGAGGTCCCAGAGCCTCTGATGTGAAGAACCTGCAGGTCTTGGAGGTGCTAATTTATTGAAATATTCAGCAAGTTGCCTGACCTTTCTGTATATTGGTGTCTGTGGCCAGATACAAATCCACATCTTCCCAACTTCTACTTGCCCACCTGAGTTCCCACCTGAACTTAAGAAATGCTAGCTGTCAGTCCAGCTTTGTGAAGAGAACCACATACTACCCTCCAAATTCACCCTGCTTTTTTCTTTCCTCCTCAATGTCTTTGCTTGAAGTTTCCTCTCCATCTGGGATAATCCTTCTCATATTCATCCAGTGTTAAACCCAAAATGAATTAATTATTATGTGTCATCTCTTATACTAAACTATAAGTTACTGGAGGTAGAGGTCATTCACACTCATCCCACAGCCAACCCTGAGCACAGCATTTTGTAAAATCCTCATTTGTAATTCATGTTACACAATATCCAGTATAAAGGAAGAGTTTAAATTCATTGCAAATGCTAATGGTGATGTGCTCATTTTGGTATTATTAAATGGCAAAGAACCATGTTTTTCCTCATGAGATTTTTCTCTTCAGTTCTAATCCCAAATGTCATTGAGTTTGGTTAAAATTACAGAAGATTGTATCATGTTTTTTTGGGTAGAAGTCAAACCTTAGAGTCAGATAACCGGGTTTCCATCCTCCACCATCTACTTCTCATGCAGCTCTGGGTACAGCTAATGCTTGATGTGCATGTGGATTCAGATGACTCTGTCGATAGGGATAGTAAGGCTCATCTCGCTGAGTGTTTAAAGGATGTACGAGTCCTGTCAGATGGATGGTGGCCATTGGATGTTAACTCCTTTATCCCCCTATTTTTTTTTTTTGAGACGAGGTCTCGCTCTGTCGCCCAAGCTGGTGTGCAATGGTGCAATCTCAGCTCACTGCAACCTTTGCCTCCCAGATTCAAGCAATTTTCCTGCCTCAGCCTCCTGAGGAGCTGGGACTACAGGCGCACACCACCATGTCTGGCTAATTTTTGTATTTTTAGTAGAGATGGGGTTTCACTACATTGGCCAGGCTGGTCTCAATCTCCTGACCTTGTGATCCTCCCGTTTCAGCTTCCCAAAGTCCTGGGATTACAGGTGTGAGCCACTGCGCCCGGCCCCCCAGCCCCCATCTATTTTTATTGGCTCTCTTTTATTTCAAGATGGCAAGTGAAATATATTCAATGCAAGGTATTTCTTCACATCAAGAAATAATGGCAAATACATACATAGTTCCTACCATGTGTAAGGCAATGTGCTAAATACTTAAATATATTAATTCATATAATTATAAGATTATTCTTCTCATCACACAGATGAGGAAAAACTTAGTCATGAAGAGGTCCGGTGACAACTTGTCCAGGTTTTCTTAGTTAAGGGTGGAGTCAGGGATTGAAATCAGGCAGTCTGGCTCCAGAGTCTGAGATCCTAATTACTACACATACTGCATTCAGCATTCAAGTTATTGAAATAAATGGGCAGAGAACACATGGACCTATTGAATAGCCCAGTTAGAACCCAGATGTGCTTTGTTTGTTTGTTTGCTTTAATCAGTGGCAGAATCTTGATAGCTGACCTCCCTGAGCCTTTTATATCCATAATAGGAGCAATGGCCAAAACTCAAAATAATTTAGCAGTGGTTAAAGCTTCCTTCCTTTTAGGACTACTCTAGAAAAACAAGTCATCGAGAATAATGATTCACTGTGTTGGTTTTTGTACAGAAAGAACTGGGGTTGAAGCCACTTACTAACCCTAGGATTTGGAGCTGAGTCTTAGTTTCCTCTCTGGTAAATTCCTCATAGGAATTTATTGAAGATTAAGTGAGCTACTGAACATAAACTGCCTGGCCAAAAGTAACAACTGATACGTGGTGTTTTATCATTACGAAGATCATCTAGTCAAGGGTTTTCAGTTTATTACCATAATATGCTAGTGTGCCACTATCACTTAGGAAGTTTTTAATTCCATCTAAGTAATAATAAAAAGTCAAAATTTGTAAATGATAAATCCTTTATTTTTTATAGGTTAAAGTATAATAATATTTTTCTCTGCATTAAGGTCACGGTTGCTTGCATTTTTCACATTGTTTCTTGAGGACTGAGGAAGGGGTAAAGTCAGTTGGTGAGGAGGGAACTGTGCACAACCTAGGTATATGCAAGGAAATGTCAGATGTCAAGTGGAAGGTGGTGGAAAAACAAATCGAGGCCCTCAACACTCACCTGATTCCCTACCTTAGTGGTAAAGAATGTACCTATGAGATATAGTCACCTGGGAGGGCTGAAGTTTAATTTATATACAGTGTGCTAAGCACTGTTTGCAGGAGTAAAAAATGTGCCTTGTTCTTATTTGTACAACGTATTTCCAAATATGTGTGTGTGTGCGTGTGTATGTGTTATGTGTGTGTACACCATTGGGGTTAATACAATTAAAAAGTCATTTAAAGGCATAACTAAATTCATAGTAGCTGCTTGTCATTACGTATTTCATAATTAGCAAATACTAAAAGTGTCATAGATGTAGAAGTAAGAAATATTTTTGAGATTTAAAAAGGCATCACATACTCTAAAAGAAGGAGAAGCCCCAAGTAACTGATGAAAGTGTGTGGCCCAGGGTCTGTCACGCTCAGCTACTCAGTGATCATTTCTGTCGGTTTTCTTGAAGTGGTGGAATATGCTGGTGCCTCTTGTCAGGGAAGGGGCATCACCCAAGGCTGCAGGCCAGGAAGAAAAAGAATCAGAACTCTGGGTGGATCTAGACTGGAGTAAAATCCAAGGCCATGAGAACATGGCACTGTAGAGGGCCTTCTTGTAGAGGCAATGATTCTTGTATTTGTAGATATGTAGGTCGTTTTCAAGAAGATCTGTTCAAGTTTGTGTTGAGGCTGCAAAGCCAGGTCTAGTCCAGGGAAAGGGCTGGCAAGGGTAAACTAGGGGAAGTTTCTGGTCAGATGGGCTAGGGTTAGAGCTTCCAAGGGGATGTTGGAAATGGAATGAAGAAGCAAGGACCAGACTAGAAGGACAGAGAGATGCTGCCCATGCATAGTTGGGGATAGTAAGGGGGTTGCAGCCCAGTGTCCAGGGGGGTACCTGGCAGTGAAGTTTGTTCTAGACACAATTGACACAATTTATTTGGGGAGTGGGTTCCAATTTATATGGGGAGAGGGCCCTTTATTTCAGAAACGAATGGTGCTGGGTCTGTAGGAATAGATCATTCCTTACAGCTTGGAAGGTCAAAGCCAGTCAGAAAAAAAATGTATGATTTTCCCTCTCTCAGCATCCTACATGAGTGGTCATCCATTCTCTGCTGATACATCTTTAGTGATATCAGTCCCTTTAGAGTGAAATGGGTTCATAATCCACTCAGAAGCAGAGACACCTGTTGTTTGTTTTATTGGAGATGGGATCCCAATGGGGTGTTACAGCTTGTCCCAAAAGGCTATTTGCAAGGTTGTGATGTCGTATGGGAAGTTTGTGAGGTTCTGAGTTAGGATCTGATTACGTTTGCAGAAGACTGCAATAGCATATTTGAATACAAATAAAATAGTTATATAGGGAGTGTGTGTGTATGTGTGAGAGAGGAAGACAAGCACACAGACAGACAGACAGATATAGACTAGAAGAGAGAGAAATTTCTCCTTCAGTGTTGAAAATATGGCATCCTTTCAGGAAGTAGGACTTAGAGTACAAAAGTTTTCTTTCAACTCTATACTTCTGGAATTCTCTCAGTGTCCCTTTTTGTCAATTTGTATTATTGTTTTAACTGGTAATCATTGCACATGTATGCTATACCAGGCACTGGGTTCCGTGATTTTTATACAATGTAACACCTAATCCTTGCAACACAGGTAGTGTCTATAAAAACCTCAAAAGGACAGGCTTGGGAGCATTTCCAGGATAGCTGAACACGGGGAGGTTCCTGGAGGGTGGCACACCCAGGGAGGGCATGGAAGCTCAACGCCCCCTCCCCTGTACTCACCCTGTGCAACTCTGCATCTGTATCCATTGTAATATCATTTATAATAAACCAGTAGACATGATTCCTTGATTCGGGAGCCACCCTAGCAAACTAATAGAATCCAAGTAGGGGGTTGCGGGAACCCTGATTTATAGCCGGTCAATGGTAAGCATGGGTAAGACAACCTGGGACTTGTGATTGGCATCAGAAGTCAGTGGAGCCTTGTGGGACTGAACCCTCAACCTGTGTGATCTGACACTATCTCCAGGTAGACAGTGTTAGAATTGAATTAGAGGACACCCAGCTGGGTGCCACTAAATAAATAATTTGCTGCAGAATTGATAGATTAGTGGTTGCTGGGGGGAAAATCCCCACACCCTTATGGGTGACTACAGGTTACAGAAGTCTTCTGTATTGACCGTTGAGAGTACAGTAGGAGAAACTGACTTTGTTCTTCCTACTCAAGCCCCTATGCAAATTTCCTTATTTCTATACTTTCTTGAGCCTAACATTTACATTCTCTTATTAGACTCTTAGAAGCTAGAATCAAAATCTTAGAATTATTGTGAAAACCCTTCTCCCAAACTGTGTGTAATGGAATCACAAATTTAAGTTCCTACCTAACACAGATGTGAAAAGAATTAAATCTGAAATTTCACTTTTGCCTATGATTAATTTGGTTTTTCTCCTGAACTTCCACTTAGTGGGAAAATAAATTAAGGACATGTCGAGTCTGATATAACCTTAGTCCAATTTTGAAAGTTGGAAAGTTAAATAATCCCTTCAGGTAGTGTTCAATCTCTCCCTAGAGAGAGAAAAAAAAAAGCCTCTAGCATTTAGGCATATGGGAGAGGGGTGCACATCACTTGGAATGATGCAGACATATAAGTTAGGATATATAATGCTGGCTTCAGGGCTGGACACAATGGCTTATGTCTGTAATCCCAGCACTTTGGGAGGCCTAGGCAGGAGGTTAGCTTGAGGCCAGGAGTTTGAGACCACCCTGGGGAACAAAGTGAGACTCCATCTCTACAAACAACAACAACAATAATAACAATAATGCTAGCTTCTGTAACAAACAACCCTCCAAAAATCTCAATGGCTTAACGCAAAGGCTTATTTCTCATCCACGTCACAGTTGGATGTGGAAAGGGTAGCTTTCCTTAAATTAAGGTGGTGACAATCATTCATGCTCTCTTTTCATCTCTTTTTTTAATCTCTATCAAAATATCCATCTCCCTCTCTGTCCCTCTTCCCTCAGTACATGACCTGAGTGTTTGCTGTGGCGGAGGAAAGAGAATGGTGAAGAATTGGGTATGGGGTTGATGATGACCAGGCCTGAAGCGGTGGCCATCAACACTGCTCAGATTCCATTTACCAGAACCTGGTCACAAGGCCCCAGCCTCACCGCAAGAGCAGCTAGTAAATGTAGTTTCTCTATGAGCTCAAGGAGAGAAAACCAGATTGGTGGGATCTGGCCATGGTCGGCTACAGTGAGGAATCGCTCCCCAGCCCTCCTGCTATTTCCTCCTGTGAGTGCTGGCTGGCAGTGTCCCTTGTCTGCGTGGTCCTCTGTTTCTGACACTGAAGTGGGTGGCTGGTGCACTCAGGCTCATTTCTCTTGTCTCAGCCAACACTGCCCGGGGAGCTCCCTGCCTGACTTGGCCTCACCTTGGCTGCCACAGGCATCTTACTACTGGGCCTCACACCATGTCTCCTGTCAGTCTACTGGCCAGAAAGTCCACCCCCAGGCCCTCCTGTGGGGTCATTTTGCTCTGCCATGGATGTTTCTAGGGGGGCACCAGTGGCTCTCAGCTCAGCAGCCATATCATCCAGGAACTGGCAGTGGTTTAGTCAACCTAAACACAGGCTTCCCTTCAACCACACGCCAGTGATGACCTCTGGCTAAGACCCAGGCTGCTGGGAGGCTGCTTGTTAGCAGGGTTCTTTCCAGAGTCTCCAAGAGAAACAGGATGCATGGTCCTCCCATGAGTGCTCCTATTAAGTTATCTAATTTACCTTCTGTTTCTGAGCCTAAGTCCACAAAGAGGAAGGGGAAGAACTGCTGTTCTCTGTGCCTCATCCCCTTCCTTTCCATGAGACCCAGGATCCAACAAAGGGTGGGATTTTCTTCCACGTCCCTCAGCCACAGCCTCTACCTCGCAGAGCGGGCCTTTGCACCAGAGAATAAACACTTGTGATTGAGTCCTGGTGCTGACTGAGATCAGGTGTTGATGTGTTAAAGAAGATAAAAAGATTTGGATAATCCTTTCTCAAGATAATTGACTGGCTTGCCAGCAGTGGTAGAGCTTTGACAATCTACATTTTGACTTCCATAATTGAATATCATCTCATTTTTTCTTCTTTACATTAATTCTATGATAATTTCTAATCTTTCCCAGGTAGGCATATGCATAGGGTAGAGGGGAAAGGAATGTGTACTTAGGCAAAAGAGAAATGACATTAATTTAAGCATGCTTCCGTTTAAGGGGGATCCTTTTAGGAATATAGGCCAGGATGCATTCATTTAACAAATGTTGATTGAGTACTTTCTGAACACTGTTCTAGGTAACGTGGATATTGCAGTCAACAAGGCAGATAAAAATTCTTGCCCTTAAGAAGGTTGGGTTCTAGTGGAGTAGAGGGACATAGACATAATCACAGCGTAAGTAAGTATAGAGATATATTGTTAAATATTGTTAAGGACTAGGGAAAAAAAATGAAGCAGAAAGGGCGATATGAAATGCCAGGTGAAATGCTAGATAGGGTGAACAGAAAAGGCCTCAAGAGGCTGGGTGTGGTGGCTCATGCCTGTAATCCCAGCACTTTGGGAGGCCTAGATGGGTGGATCACCTGAGATCAGGAGTTCGAGACCAGCCTGACCAGCATGGAGAAACCCCGTCTCTACTAAAAATACAAAATTATCCGGGTGTGGTGGCACATTCCTGTAATCTCAGCTACTTGGGAGGCTGAGGTAGGAGAATTGCTTGAACCTGGGAGGAGGAGATTGCAGTGAGCCAAGATCACACCATTGCACTCCAGCCTGGGCAACAAGAGTAAAACTCTGTCTCAAAAAAAAAAAAAAAAAAAAAGCCTCAAGAAAGTGGTTTCTGAGTAAAGATCTGAAGGAAGTGAGACAGTGAGCCATGCAGATTTTTGGAGAAAGAACATTCCAGGAGGAGGAAATTATAAGGGTAAGGATCTGGAGCAGAAGCTGGCTTCCTGGAGGAATATGAGGAAGTCAATGGCCAGACATGTAAGTGGAGAGAGTGGAAGGAGATAAGATCACAGAGCAATGGAACTGGGGTTGCAGATGAGGTTGAGCCTTTGCCTTTCACTCTTCATAAGATGGGAAGCTGTTGGGGGCTTTGAGCAGATCAGTGATCTGATCCACCTTTGTTGTAACAGAGCAGCTCTGGGCCAGCATTATCCCTAGGGTTAGTGCTACAGTGGCCCATCTACCTCTGCTTGAATTGGTACAGGGGTAGGAATGTGTGCTTTCATAGGAAAATCTGTAGAGGCTGGCAGGCTTAATTGTCAGGCGACTCTGTCCTCTTCTTTCAGTTCCTATAGGACAGGGGTTGGCAAACTACTGCCCACAAGCCAAATCTGCCCTCGTCTGTTTTTGTAAATAAAGGTTGATTATAACACAGCCATGCTTATTCATGTATATATTGTCTCTGGCTGCTTTTGTGTTACAATGGCAGAATTGAGTAGCGGTGACAGAGACCAAAGTGTACGCAAAGCCTAAAGTATTTACTAATTAGACCTTTTAAGAAAAAGCTTTTGACCTCTGTTATGGGAGACAAATACTGGAAAAACAGCTAGGAAGGAAAACCAAAGGCATATGAGGTGTGGGGCTAAAATAGATTTAAAACTAAAAGACATCAAAATAGGATACGAATTATTTATACCAAAGAAATACCACAAAAGGAAAACAAAATAGAAATTTAGTTGAAATATGATGTCTTAGAAGTTTGGAGATTTTTGGATGTGAGGAATGAAGGTCATAAGTTTGTTCCGTAGGTAACAACATTGAAGAAGAGTTTACCTATTGAATACCTGTTTTCCCCAGGAGGGAACCCAGTGGATCACAAGAGAGGCTCAAAAATTCCATCACAAGTTAGCTTGACTACATCTATATTTGACCTGATTTGCTAATTGCCTTGCCTTCATTTTAAGTGTATTGCTTAAGTATATGCTGATTTAGTATAAGAGATCATCAACCCCTTTTCATTATCAGTTTCTGTATATTAATGTCAGATAATGGCTAGTAATGGCCTTAGTACTCTTAGAAGTATGTTTAATTTTGCAAAATTAATGGGGGCTTTCTTGTCCTTTCAGCCCCCATTCTATGCTTCATTCCATTCTGCCTAACATCACCAGCTCAGCTGGAGGCAGCCTCTCTGAGAGGATACTTCTTGCTAACACAGGACTACCAGGCCCTGGGTGGACACCTCGCAGCTCCTTTTTTACCTGAGCTATCCATGAAGCAGCTGCCTGGCCTCCTAAGTGCCTGACTTCACCAGTTTAATTGGTTCCACTCAAGGCACACACAGTCACTAAGACATTTTCCAAATTACTTATAATTAATGCTCTAGTCATTACAAATGAGCTGTCTCAGGCCAACTCCAATTCCCTATTCAATGGCCCGCATAGGCAGTACAGTCAGAGTGGGGTCACAGGTACCACAGTCACCTGAAAGGAAGGAGCTCTTTCTCTCAGTTTCCCAGAGTCGTGTCTGTTGCTGCTAATGAAGTCATGCTGGTAAATGGTTTGGCATAAATGACAATTAATTAAGGTGCCTTTTGCAGTTTGGTATACTTGAGGACTTACCAAAATATCACACACCTAGGGCCTTTAACACTGTTCCAAGAATATGCAGTTTCACGGCAGCAGCTCATATACCATGCCTTGGAGTACTTGTGGCCTCTGGAAAGTTAACATAATCGCCCACTCACCCAAGTACATAAAGGGTATCTGTTGCCAAGGCTGGACCAGGTCCATGCAATGACTTTGTAGAATTTTCTTGTCCCTGTGAAAGTTGAGGCTGCAGGGCCATCTCTGGCCTTGATTTAACTAACTTTGTAGAAGCTTTCGGTGCTACCTTTCCAGAGCTTCCTGCCTGGAGCTGCACTAGATGAGAAACAGAGTGCTTTCTTTCTTTAAGAGGCTTTGTGTCAATGTTAGAGGAGTTGGTTATTCCTTCCTCATGGCCACCCTGGTCTCATCTGGCCTATACCTTCACAGGTTGGTAAATTTTAAGCCCTATGAGTATTCATTTACTTAGAACCACAGAAAAATGGACTCATCAGGCAAGGAGGAATACGAAATTTTCAGGGTTGCAACCTAGTGCTCACAACCCAGTGTGAAGAACTAAGTCTGGCCCAGGGCACACTCAATGCTTAATACTGACAGCTGAGATGAGATGATGTTGTACCACCACTGACCGGATGAACTTACGAATAGTAGAAACCATTATAGTCACCAAGTGATGTCTAAGCTGGGCTGTGAAAGATAGGAAGGAGCAGGGCATGTAGAAGTGAGGAGGACATTCCAGGCCCAGAGGACAACTTGGGCAAAAGCAAGGAAGTAGGAAAGAAATAGAGATGTCCAAGGAATAGATAGTGGTTAAGGTGGCTATAGTGCTGGTACATAAAAAGGAGAAATAGAAGCTAGTTCTAGAAAAAAAAAAATCTATTGTGTGCCAGGCCCTATCTTGGTACTGTGAATGACATAAAGAGAAATGAGACAATATAATAATAAAAAGGATATGGCCCCCTCCTTCAAGGAGCTTAATGTCAAAATGAGCTTCCATATAGCATCGTGGCAACAGCAACAGTTTGCTGAAGCAGTAGGTTTGCATTCTGGGTGATGTTCTAGAAGAGATCCTATGTGCATTTTAGCTGGGAGATCCTCATGGGATTCCTATTCATAGTAGTTGGTGCTGCCACAGTAGGAGAGCTGGTAGAAAGGAGTTCTAAGTTATGATGATTAATTTTATGTGTAAACTTGACTGGGCCATGGGGTACCCAGACATTTGGCTAAACATTATTCCGGATATGTCACTGAAGGCATTTCTGAATGACATTCCCATTTGAATTGGTAGACTGAGTAACACAGATTACCCTCCCTAATGTGGGTGAGTCTCATTCAATCAACTGAAGACTTGAATGAATAAAAAGCCTGAGTAAGAGGAAACTCCTCCTGCCTGACTTCTTGACGTGGGACATTGATGTTTTCTGGCCTTTGGACTTGGACATTGGCTTTTCTTAGGTCTTGAGCTTGCTTTCTTTTATACTGGAACTTACACTTTGGGCTCTTCTGGGTCTCAGGCCTCCAGACTCAGACTGGACCTACACATGGGCTTTCCTGGGTCTTTAGATTTGCTGACTACAGATTTTGGGACTGCCCAGCCTTCATAGTTGCATAAGCCAATTTCTTATAATAAATGTGCATATTGTATTTTACTTATTTTGTTTATATCCTGTTAGTTCTCTTTATCTGAATGTATTAGTTCATTCTCACATTGCTATAAAGAACTACCCCAAACTGGGTAATTTATAAATAAATGGGTTTTAATTGGCTCACAGTTCTGCAGGCTATACAGACAGCATGGGTGGGGAGGCCTCAGGAAACTTACATTCATGGCAGAAAGTGAAGGGGAAGCATGCACCTTCTTCACTTGGTGGAATGGGAGAGCGAGCGAGCTAAGGGGGAAGTGCCACACACTTTTAAACCATCAGAACTCTTGAGAACTCACTCACTATCACAAGAAGAGCAAGGTGGGAAATTCACCCCCATAATCTAGTCACCTCCCACCAGGTTCCTCCCCAAAGATTGGGAATTACTATTCAGCAGGATATTTGGGAGGGGAAACAGAGCCAAACATTATCACTGGAGAATCCTGACTTATCCATAAGACCAGTTGACATTCAGGAACAATCCATTAGTCTCTACTTTTCAAATTCCATGATGCAGTGTATTCTCACCTTTGAAAAGTTCAGGTCATGCTTCTTTTTGTCCTCTGCCTAGCCTGGCAGGCTGAGAGCTCCTGCTGTAGAAAGATGGGTTGAAGGTTAAGAGGACATAAAGTTCCCCCATTCCTGGCTTTCAACCACTTCAGATCACCCCTAAGCTTTTGGTGTATCCCTGGCTCAGACTCCTTCTACGGGAACTCTGTGGCTTCAATTTCAGGGCACAGTGGGTCATCTGGAAAATGACGTCTTATTTTGCGGTGTTGCAGGGAATTGCTATCAGATACACACCATACAGACCAGTGCCATTAAAGGGAAGGAATTATTACCCTTCACCTATTCTCTTCTTGTGTCTTATCAAAAGGATTTGCCATTAACTAGAAATTTTTCCTTAAAGATTTTCACTTTGCACCAAATGCAGTGAATGAAGCTAAAGGAAAAGGCAACTCTCCAGGCACAGGGGTATCGTGAGCTACCCACACAGCTCTGGCTCTTTCTGGTGAATCAAGCTGGATTTGTTTGTTCTCAGTCTCATCCATGCATATACACAGAAATGCACAGGGAGGTGTGGAATCACACTGAAGGATATTTTTATACAATGTCAAAAAGATGTGGTCTCTATGCAGTGCAATATGAAGATAAAAACTCTTTGTACTTACAAATTATTTCATCTTAGCCCAAAGTGCTTTCCTGTATCTATTCTAGCTCCTTTATCTACTTCCCAGTTCATGAAGTCAAAAGTAGAAGGGATGATCCTCCTCTTGGAACATGAAGAAATTTAGGGTAAGATGGATTAAGTGATTTGCTGTCAGTCATGTGGTGCAGAGTCTGGATCGGAAACTTGGTTCCTCTCTCCTTCTCTCCATCCCTTGTTCCCATCTTTCTGTCTTCCTTCCTTTCCTCCTTCATTAGATATTTGTAAGGAACCTAGAGGTAATTTCCTAGGTGCTGGTGATATAGAAACGAGGAAGACAGAGCTTCTGCCTCTAAGACAGTCTCCGTGAAACAGGAAATACAGACATGTAAACACATAAGTAGAACGTAATACTGAGAAATAACAGCAGAGCTTTGAACAAGGCAGTGCACGACATCCCATGTTAGGGGAGGCTAAATTCTCCTAGACGATTTGTATAAGATTTTATCCTGGAAGTAACACTTGAGTTAGGGATGGAAGGAAGTGTAGGAATTTTATAGGTGAAAGAAAAGGGACATTTCAGACAGAGGGAACGGAGCGTGCGAAAACATAACCATGTGCAAGGGCATCCTATGGTCAGGGAACTGCAAGACTGACAGTTTTATTGCAGCACAGTGGGCTCTCTTCTGAACAGCTGATGCTGACTTCCAACAGGAAACACTAACCCTCTAATCATGGCCCTGCCACAAGAAGAGAGTCCAGGAGACGTATCGTAAACACTGCCTGACATAGATTAATCCTGCCTGCCTGTTGCCAGCTTTTGATGACTGTTCCTCTTTCTTCAACAATGAAGAGAGCCATGTCAGTCTAATGACTGTCATATTATCTCCCATTAACTTCATTATTGGACACTAACTGTTTCTAGTAATAATTCATTCACTGTTAATGACTTGGTGTCCAATGCCTGGATAATTACTGTCACAAATGCGATCAGACGGGTGCTTGGGGTTGCTTTCTCCATCTGGGACTAGGGTGCAAATCAACTGAGGGCTCAGAGCTTGTGGGGTTTTCCTGGATGTGACAAAGGAAAATCCCCTCCTGAGTGACAGGGATGGAGATTTCTCCTGAGGACTGAAAACTCAGAAAAGCTTTTTCCCTGCCCTTGGGCTTGGGAACAGCCACGTGGGTCTGAGTGCTATGTGCGTGTGTGTGCATGTGATGCATGTGTGGGTCACATGTGATGTGTGTGCTCAGTGGAAACATGAAACCCTTCTCATACTCTAAGGCCAGTAATTCATATCTGGCTAGAAGATTCTGGTGAATTAAGTTTTATAATCCATGACATACAGAAACCTCCACTCCCATATTACTCAAATTCCACTCTAATTATCCACATTTATTGTGAGCAGAGATATGCTGCTTGTTTGGAAGGCCAAGAATGGGGTTTCTCAAATTGCCAGTGGTTGAGGGTAACGTTAGAAAGAGGAATTAAATCTGCCATAGAATTTAGGGGTGGGCTGAAATGAAGTATTGCAGTGTAGAGAGAAGGGACCAGCTGGGGAAGGAGAGGAGATGGACAGGGGCCAATGAGGAGAACTCTCAGTGGGCCAGAGACCTCAGATCACCCTGCTGAGCTACCCCACTACCACTGTAGGGAAAGACAACTTCTATCAAAGCAACCTCTCCAAATCCATAGGCTAAGGAAGTTGGGATTGTTCAGAAAAGAGTTCAACTTTATTCTTCCATGAAAAATTGCACCTTGCTTAGACCAGAGAGTGTTCTCGAAAATTGCAAAAAGTTACCAAGTTTTTTTTACCTGCATAGTAATTTTTTAAACTTTTGTATTTTTAATTTTTGTGATGACATGGTAGATGTATATATTTATGGGGTACATGAGATGTTTTAATATAGGCAAGCAATGCATGATAATCACATTATGGAGAATGGGTTATTCATCCCCTCAAGCATTTATCCTTTATGTTACAAACAATCCAATTATACTCTTTTAGTTTTTATTTTAATTTTATTTTATTTTAGACAGGGCCTGGCTCTGTCACCCAGGCTGGAGTGCAGTGGCATGATCTTGGCTCACTCCAACCTCTGCCTCCCATGTTCAATCTAACCTCCCACCTCAGCCTCTGGAGTAGCTGGGACTGTAGGTGCACCACCACGCCTGTTTAATTTTTGTATTTTTTTGTAGAGTTGGGGTTTCCCCATGTTGTCCAGGTTGGTCTCCAACTACTGGGCTCAAGTGATCTGCCTACCTTGGTCTCCCAAAGTGCTGGGATTACAGGCATGAACAACCATACCTGGCCTCTTTTAATTATTTTAAAACATACAATTAAATTATTATTGACTATAATCACCCTATTGTGCTATGAATTAGTAGGTCTTATACATTCTTTCTATTTTTTTTTTGTATCCATAGTCATTTTTTTATTTTTTGAGATGGAGTTTTCACTCTTATTGTGCAGGCTGGAGTGCAATGGCACGATCTTGGCTCACTGCAACCTCCGCCTCCTGGGTTCAAGTGATTCTCCTGCCTTAGCCTCCCAAGCAACTGGGATTACAGGCACCCGCCACCACACCTAGCTAATTTTTGTATTTTTAGTAGAGACGGGTTTCACCGTGTTGGCCAGGATGGTCTTGAACTCCTGAACTCAGGTGATCCACCCGCCTCAGCCTCCCAGAATGCTGGGATTTTACAGGTGTGAGTCACCACCCCCAGCCTCTATAGTAATTCGTGACCTCAGATTCACAGAATTGAATTGATTACAGTCCTCAATTTATGATACAATATTAACATCAATCCATGCAATAATTCTCTTTTATTCTGTTATTTTTGCTGCTGTTTCCTCTCTTCACTCTATATCCCTCCATCTATCTGCACCACCACTTGACTGTTTCATGTATATCCTGGATGACTGGATTGGTTTTCTGTGGCTGCCTTAACGAGTTACCACAAACATAGCAGCTTTAAACAACGAACATCTATTATCTCACAGTCTGTAGGAAAGAAGCCCAGCGGACTTGACTGGGTTCTCTGCTAAGGGCCTCCCAAGGTTGAAATCAAGGTGTTGGCTAGCCTTGGCTGTTTTCTGGAGCTTGTGGGGAGAGTCTACTTTCCAGCTTATTCGAGTTGTTGGTTGCGTACGATTCCTTGCTGGCTGTTTGTGGGAGTCATTCTCAGCACCTAGAAGCTAATGTATCTCTTGGCTTGTACCCCCTCTACCTTCAGAGCTTGCAGTTGTGTGCTAGATCCTTCTTGTGCTTAATCTCCCCAGCTTCTGCTTCTGCCTTCCTCTCTGCTTTTAAGGGACCATTTACCAATCCCAACAATACAGGATAACCTTCTTATTTTAAGGTCAAATGGTTAGTGACCTTGATTACATCTACAATTAAGTCATATAAATTAACATAGTTACAGTTCTGGGGATTAGGGTGTGGAATCTTCATGGAGGCTATAATTTGGTGTAGCATAATGACTCAACTTTTATTTGCCTGTTTTATTTGCTTATTTACAAAAATAGCCTTAAAATTTGTGTTGTTTGTACTAAAAAATTACAGAAACAGTTTTGTGCTCTCATTATTTTTTGCTTTCCCTTAGTTATAGATTTTAAAATTTATCATGTTCATTATTTTTGACAAGTATGTAGCATCCTGTCATATATGTATATTTAATGGATCAAATACATATATTAAATATATTTCATTTAATTTATCCATTTCCCTATCTGTGAATACCTGCAAACAGAGCTGCAGTAAATATATGTGTCTATATATCCTTATGGACTTGTGTGTCATTTCTCTGGGATATACATCTCGGAGGAGTGCGATTGCTATAGGTAGTAGGGTGAAGCATATCTAATTCCACTAAGCATTTCCAGATTTCCACCTTGAATGGTTGTACCAGTTTGATCTCCTAATAGCAGTGCACGAATGTTTCATTTCCCCACATCCTCGTGAGTGCTTGGTATTAAACCTTGGCTCTGCCACTTTCCTGCTATGTAACCTTGGGTTAAGATACTTAACATCTCTTCCCCTCAGTTTTCTCAACGGTAAAATGGAACGATACTAGCATCTTCTTCATAATGTCCTGTGAGGAGCAAATGAGTCAATGTATGTTTTGCTCAGAACATAGTCTGACCCATAGTAGGTGTTATTATTGCTATTCTGTTATTTTATTTTCAAATGTTTACCATGTACCATGGACAGAAGGTAGCATTTTTTTTTGTTTTAACGTATCCATTTTAATTGTTAGAGAGGTAGAGCATAACTTCATATACCTCTTAGCTATCCAGATTTTCCTTTATCTTCTTGTGACATGTTTGTTCTATCTTTAATGAACAATATTTTCTAGTGTTTCATGTCCTGTGCCCATCCCCACAAATATTAAAGCCAAATCCCCAAACATAACAGATGTTTAAATTTGTTTATGTGCTGTGAACTGTGCAGGATGATTTTGCCCATGAAAAAGAGTTACTGACAAATATTAGCTCTTGCTTCATGCTGGTGTGTCTAACAAGCACCATCACTATGAAATCATACCCAACCTAGCTCTCTTTTTGTTCACTCCTTATGGGTGTTTAACCCCAATGCTTAGACAATATCACTATCATTAAGAATGTAGATTTGGTTCTGGTCTGGTGTGTCCCAGTTCCCCTCAATCTGTGCTCAGGGCTACAAGTCTACACCCTCACCATCTATTGGTCCCGAAGGGGAAAGTATTACAGAGGTGAAAGTCTGACCCCCGTAACTCCATCTGGGCCACGATAAAAACAACTGAAGGCAGAGGTGAGCAACAGAAGTCATTTTTGTATAGGGCAAGGATCATTATAGATGGGCTAGTCCATCTGCAGAATGACAAATGGAACTTTATTATGGGTAGAGGAAGCATAATTCATGACTTAAAAACAAAATCAATTTAATTTAGTAATGTATTTTATGGAGTTGGAAATCAGTGACTTCAAACCCCAAAATAATAAAATAGTCTCTATTTAAACTCAACTGAATTATTCTTCATTTCTTATTTTTTCACCTTGTTAATTATAAAGGCAGTTGAAATATTATTTTTGAAATGTCGCAAATGGGCTATAGTCTCTGTGTGGTATTTGACATACCCAGGGGACAATGTATTCTTACTGTTATTCGGCATTCTTTTTTTGTACAGTTTTTAAAGTTAATGTTTCCTGCTTTGGAAATCTTTAATTAAAAATGACCACATGGCATTAGAGGCAAACTCCCTGGAGACTAAGCCCTGCAGGTGAGATTGGATGATGTTGGAGCAGATGGCAAGATGTTGTCTGCTGGGATGGGAAATCAGGTTTGTGGTTTGAAAAGGCCAGAGGGAAAAAAGAAGGAAAGAAAGATCTGCTGTGTTCAAGAGTAAAGAGAGCCCTACTAGACCAATTGGTGTTTAGAGCAGGAGTTTTAGCTGATTCTGAGTAATTGATAAAGAGGCTCTCTCCTCATCAGGTATGGGCAGTGCAACACTCTGCTTGGGATTTGAATGGTTTCCATGGAACAGCTTCTGACTTGAAGGTGAAAAGCAGAATTGTTTTGAATCATCTTATTTTCTAAGCCCATAAGAGTAGTTTTCCTCCCAGGCTTTAGTGTCTGGCAAAAAAAAATCTGCATCTATAGATTATGTACACATCGTCTATAAAAATAGATATAGATAATAACCAAACACCATGGAGTGATGCATTTTTCTTCCCCTCTCTCCCCAAATGTTACAATGAATTATGAAAAGGTTAATCTGTTTCACCTAAACAGAGGGGAAAGGCATCTGTAGCAGGCCCTGCCTCAGGCTTCCCCTGAAGACGTCTACCTGTGAGCAGCTGGGTGGGTTGGTGAGTTGTCTCAATGCTTAACACATTTCCAATATCAATGACAGTGGGTCTTACAATCCATGTGATGGCTTTCCAGTCACTGGGGCAACAACTTGAATTCAGGAGCCCTGTCCTGAACAGAAACACTGGATAATTTCTACTCTGGTCAGGCATGTGCCTGACTGCTGTGTCTTGGAGGGTTTCCATATATCATAATTTTGCTCAAATTTTCCAGAGACATTCTTCTGGCCAACTGTATCACAATATGGTAACAGGAAACTTCTGCTTTTATTTTCCATAAATCCAGCCCTAGGTACAATAATTTCCTGAGTGGAGTCACTCATGTGCCCCAGAAAGCTCCATCAAGGTAAAAGGAGTGTGGGTGGCAGGCTGCAAAGCAACAAAGGGAGTGTCCATAAATTACCATCAAGCATGATAATAACAACACTTACTGAGTGTTACACATATTTTTGAACATTGTGCTAAACCCTTCATATGCATTATCTCAGTGACTTCTCAGTGACCCTATGAAGTACATATTATGATCATTATTTCCACTTTGCAATGAGAAAACTGAAATATGGAGAGGAACACCGACGTGCTCAAGCTAGTAATTAAAAGGGTTGGGGTCGAACTGGATTTTGAATGATTTCTGAGCCCAAGCTATTAACCACCGCTGCAGTAACTGCTGCCCTAGCTGAGAGAGTTTAGGTTTTGATCACTTACTATGTGTAAAGTGCTGTAAGAGGTACAATAAGCATAGCACATGTTTACAATGAGGGTTAAGAGAGTAGTGGTTCAGATCATGAGTACTTAGTGTTTGGAAAAAGGGAAGTATCTGTGGGCTGGAGTTACCAGGGGAAGTCATTATGGAGTAGGTGGACCTAGAAAACTGGGAGAGGGTTTGGGCCTGACTCTAGGATAGATAATGCTTTCCAGATAGTAAGGAAAGCTAAATAAAGTCCCTGGACCTTCCTGAAAACATAAAAAAGACAAGAGTCATGTAGTAGAAAATCTTCTGACCTGTGGCTAGAGTGATGTAATGAAGTCCTATGACAATCCTTGCTTTCTCCAGAAAGGCCGTTATTACTATCTGCTATTCCAGGAAACAGGGAAAGACTTGTCTCTGAAAGACTTCCCCAAAGACCTCATTCTAAAGCCTAGTGTAATGAAGCTAGTTGTATTCTAAGGTTCTTTTTGTTTTCTAACACTTGGGAGGATTCCAAAATGGCAGCTACTTTGACAAACTCATGAGGCATTGATGAAATTGTGTCTAGAAGGGAATAATCTGGCATAGGCATAACTGCTTAGCAAGGATTGAGGAGAATTTGGGCCACTGATAGGAACACAGGTCCCCTTCTAAATGAATAGGCAATATCATGGAAAGATGAGTTTTCCCTTTGATGGTAGGTTGTATCCTCCAGTCCATGACATGATCTTCTCCATCTTGAATTATTGGGTGACATAACTTGCACTCCAGCAGAACACATGATTATTATTCAGGAGTGAGTGACTTGAAATTGAAATGCTTGCATGGTCGTGAACTCCAACAGTGTTAAAAATAAATCTTTTTATCTGCTCTGCATTCCTGGGCTGGTACTCTTTTCCATTGGAGCCCCCTTTAAAAGATGTGTGGACTGCACGTTGAACAAGATCGAATGTGACTTTGCAAAAATAGAATGCTTGGTCTCTCCTCTTTTCCTCTCCACTCGACAATGCAAGATAAATTCACTCCACGGGAACCTTTTGTGGGTTGTACTGCTCAGGCAATTTGCAGTTTTCTGGGGGAAAGTCAGCTCACGCTACATTTATCACCCCCTGCTGCCGGCTACAATTCAACCCACTTCGAACCACTGAGCAGAGGTGCTGATGGGGGCTCTGGCATTCGAATTTCACATCATAATGGAAGTACAGGGAAGCAAAAGACAAATGTATCAGGGCCGCTCCAGGTGTCCACTAAAAAAGAGGTCAAAAAGTATGACACTGGGTGATGGGGACTAAATATGAGTATGTTTGCAATAATAAAAATATACAGTTGCTCCTCCCACAACTTTTATATTTTTTGCCTCTGGTAAGCCTGGCTCAAATAGTGAGTTTCCTATTGTGATATGAGAATCATCAACTCTTATCAAGACTGGTAGCCTCGATTTCACTTCGTAATCCATGCACAACTCAACATAGTGAAAACAAATTAATAATAAAAGAACACAACATGCCTTTCCTTTCTTCCTCTACCCAAGGGCATATTCTCTGAAGAAACCAAGAACACAACCACAAAATAAATGTAGTGGATAATTGAGTGAAATTAATATATTAGTCAATATAAGTTAGGTTATGCTGCTGAGATGACCAGCCCCTAAATCTCCCAAAACAAAAGCATATTCCCCATAGCAGTCAGTGGAGGACTCTGCTTCACAGGCCACTCAGGGACCCACGCTGATGGAGTGCTACTTCATCACTGCGCCATCTGGAACACATGGACTTCTGGATAGTTCTGGCAGGAGAGAATGCTGCAGGGTCTCCCACTGTACAATGCAATTCTTTGACTCAGAAGTGAAGCACATCCTTTCCATTCTCAGTGTGTTGGCCAGAACCAGTCACATGATCCTAACTGCAAGGAGCCAAGGGAGCACAATCCATGTGTGCCTGGAGGCAGAGGAGGCTGGGTTAGAGGCGAGTCCTGGATGTTTCTACTTATGTTGTATGAATTCTCTACTACAGGTTGGCTTCTTGAAGTAGATCTGAATGGAATAGTAGTGGCTTTTTGAATTTAAATAGGCCCAATATATTTATCATTTCTTTTTATTTCCAGGTTCAGTGATGTTCAAAAATAGTCACAGAGTCACAGGTTTTCAGTACTGAAAGAACTAAATCAATCTTTAATTGAAAGGATGAAAAAACTGAGACCTGGAGAGTTTGTGAGTTGTCCACAATCTCCCCATTGTCAGCAGAGACAGTTGATTCCCAGGCCCAGTTGATTCCAACAGACAGTTGATTCCCTACATTGAGTTGTCTTTGTTATTTCCCTTGGATGGCATCAGAAGGTAATGTCTGACCAACAACAAAAGTGAAAAGCTGTGAGAATCAATGACAAAGTAGACAGCATATGAATTATTTTCAGTATTAACACCCAAGGTATTTATGCTGTGTTTAGAGATGATATGGTTTTACATTATTCATCCATTTCTCTACCTGTTATTATTCTTTTTGACTTGTTAATCATAACATTAATGACAATTTTTTTTCCTTCTAATTCAACTTTAAGGTTCGTATTTGGTTCCAGGGCCATATGTTTGTGTTGATCCATGGCACTGTTTCCTAATGTTTTTATGCCATGGCAAACACAGAATATGTTAATATTGGACAGTATATTGGAGTAAGACAACTGAGACTGCTCAGTTCTAGAGATAGTAACTCACAAGTTCTGGCTGCCTTAGGCCCCAAGCCTGGCCAACTAAGGAATTGGAGATCAGTGCCTTGGCATACAAGTAACCTTGTGATGCATAGGTGGGAAGCCTTCACCTTCAGAGAAGAGCACTGAGCTGAGCTGGGCATACATTTCTCTTTCAAGCTGGTAGAATTTGGGGGAAGAATTATGTCCGTATTTACCTCTGCTGATCTGAATACTTGGAGAGATGTTGGTTGAAAAGATTATTAAAAGGAAAAAGTCACCTCACTTGGACCCCACTTGATCACGGAAGCCTTCTTGGAAGACTCAGATTTTTAGCAGTGTTTAGGGAGTAGGAATGAATACCCATACCAAGTTAGATAAGCTTATAACCCTGGAGTGCTATTTAAAGACTTTCTAGAGGCATAATGAAGCCATTTTAAATAAGGGATATTTTCAGCATAAAATGCTTAACAGATCAAATACCTCTAGGCTTCTGCAGGTTTCAGAGGAGGCAGAATGGAAAGCCACACTGATGAAACACCGCTAACAGGCAAATGTTCTCTTTTGCCATGAGGTGAGCAGCTCACAGGGTTTAACTTAAGGGAAAACTCTTTGGTGGCTGGCTTGGGTAATGAGCATCTGCTGGGAAGACCTTGTGAGCATTATTTGTGCCCATGTCTGTGCAAAAAATGTCTGTTCCCTTTATGGTATGAGGTTTGAAAGGAAAATGGATTGCATCCCATTGGAAGAAAATAGTTTGATCACTGTCTGGCCCTAGCTTTTTGGTCCTTTATAATTCTTTTCTGTGTCACTGTTTGACATCTATCATTACAATGCTGCCAGACCATTTCCTCCCCTACTTTATACCACGTGGAGATCTCTTTGTGAAAAACAAGGATGCTAATGTTGTTTCCATTGTGTGCATGTACATGTACGTGTGTGTGTGTGTGTGTGTGGTGTGCGTGTGCATGTACGCACATGCGCATGCTGAGCATGGACATATTTGTCTATGGAACATGGACAGGGGGCAAAAATTTCATTCTAACACATTTACTGGCTCTGCCCAGTAATCCAAATGCTGTGGAATAGACAGAAGTAGGTCAGGATGGGAATTGTCCTATCTCAGCATATTACAAGGTGGGTATGACAAGTAAGTGAGCTGTCAGTCCCAAGACAGAAGGAGGAAAACCCAGAGACGGGTAGGGTGATCATATAATTTATCATCCACATTGGAACACTTATAAGAATAAAAGGGGGTGCTATTAATAATTACACTGGGACAACATGTGTAAATTGGGACTGTCCCAGGCAATCTGGGATGAATAGTGAGCTTGGGGGTGGGCTAGGTGTCAAAATGCCAGGAGAGGAATAGCCATATACTAAAAATGGGTCTTTCCATTGGAATGAAGTCAGGAACATGGCCAAGGTTACATGCTGGAATAATGTAATGAAAAATGCAAAAACTGAATGGGGCAGGTGTGAGAACTAAGGTCTTGCATGGTTGATAGAGACTCGTAAGCAAATAAGAGTTAACAAGAATCCTGCTTGGGGAGATGTGGGGCATGCGGACCTGGACTAATCTAGCGCAGTAGGTTGTTTGCTCCTTTTGAAGGCCAGCAATGGTCTCCCTTCCCCTTGGAAATCTCTTTATCTATCTAAAAGGCAAAGTTCTACCAGCCATGGTGACTCACACCTGTAATCACAGCACTTTGGAAGCCTAAGGCGGGAGGATCACTGAGCCCAGGAGTTTGAGACTAGCCTGGGCAACACAAAGAGACCACATCTCTACAAAAAAAATATAAAAATTAGCTGGGTGTGGTGGTGTTCACCTGTTGTTCTAGCTACATGGGAGGCTGAGGTGGGAGGATCGCTTGAGCCCGAAAGGTCAAGGCTGTAAGGAGCTGTGATTACACAACTGCACTCCAACCTGGGCAACAGAGCAAGACCCTGTCTCAAATAAAGTAAAATAAAATGAAATAAAATAAAAGGCAATCTTCCCCACACTTGACATCTGTCAGAAATAGGCAATTCATGTTAAACAGAAGCAGTCCAGTACTGCCATGTTTAAAGTTGAAGGGCTAAGGGCACAAAAACATTTCTGGTGGACGACTGTCAGTAATAGATAGGGGGATTCCATCTGAGGGATACCCCCATATATTTCCTTCTGATTTGTATTCTACACACAAGTCTGCAATAAAGGGAAAAGATAAAAGCCCAAGGATGTCTATATGTAAGATGTTTTTCTTTAAGATGATACATTAGGTGAGGGAAGGGTATTGCTAAGAATCCTAGGAGTGCTGAGCTTTTAGAAGAAAGCATCTGATACTCAGCAGACCATCATCCATTCATTCATTCATTCATTCACTTATTCACTTACTTTTATATTAAATGAGTACCTACTAATATGTAGGTGCTATATTTGGAACAAGGGCTATAGAAATAAATGAAGCACGGTCCCTAACTTGAAGCATTCAGTCTAGCAGAAAAATCCTAAGAAATTACGCTGTAATACTAAAGTGCTGAATCAGGAAGAGATAATGTGTTAAGGAGTCAGGAAAGTGACCTTTTGAGCTCAGCTTAAAAGGTATGTGGAGTTTGACAAGTATATAAGGTTAAGAAAGAATTTTCAGGCAGAGGAAGCAGGATGAAGAAAGGAACTAAGACATTAAAAAGAGCATGGAGTGCTTGGGAAAGGAATAAATGCTTAGCTGGACTGAGGGGCCCAGTGTAGGGAAGAAAGGAGTGAGTGGCAAAAAATTCAATCTAGCCAGGCATGGTGGCTCATGCCTGTAATCCCAGCATTTTGGGAGGCCAAGGCGGGCAGATCACGAGGTCAGGAGATCAAGACCATCCTCGCTAACACGGTGAAACCTCGTCTCTACTAAAAATAGAAAAAAATTAGCTAGGCGTGGTGACGGGCACCTGTAGTCCCAGCTACTCAGGAGGCTGAGGCCGGAGAATGGCATGAACCCGGGAGGCAGAGCTTGCAGTGAGCCGAGATCGCACCACTGCACTCCAGCCTGGGAGACAGAGGGAGACTCCGTCTCAAAAAAAAAAAAAAAAAAATTCAACCTGGGCCTCTGTTGGGCTGCTGGGTCCAGATGCTGGGCTGCTGGGTCCAGATGCTGAAGTACAGCGATGGCAAAGGAGGAGAGACTCTAAAGAGCTGAAAGGAGAAAGGAAGGGTTTGGGGAATTACAATCCAACAAGAAAAGAGAAAACATATACGGGAAATGCACAGATACAGACACCAGTGGGAAGAGGAGCAAAATTCTCAAAAGAACCATTACATGGTCTAATAGATACGTGCAGCCTGACTTCCCTTAACTGCTTTTCTGGGCCTTGGAGCGGTGGCTGAGCCTCATGGTTACTGGGCCGCCGGGACTCAGCACAGATGTCAGGGTAATGACACCACAAAGCCTTCCATAGAGGGACAAACCCAGCCCATGTCTTGCCTCTAGTAGGCATCTATGGGTAGACAAAGCAGTGGGCTTTTCAGTTGCTTTTTTTAAACTGTACTCTTCAAAGCAAAGACAGGGACTCAGTGCATGGGGTGGGCCAGTTGGGCTCTGCAGTCAGAGGCTTTGATAGGAGCTCAGAGTCTACCCCCCTGGCAAAGTCTGTGGCCAGGACTTGAGGAGGCAATGTAGGAAAACACTTTACTAAAATGCCAAGCTACCTGCTGGCACAGATAAGCCTGAAATAAGTCTGTTTTTATGTCAGAAAAACGTGAGCCCCTAGATCCTGAGCTGTGTATTCAACAAGAGGCACTCATTCCCACTGCGGTTCTGCTCACTAATTGTCCCTCCAGACTGGCTCCCAGGCGATCCAGATGAAGAGGGGAACTTGGCTCCAAAGCCTAGCTCACCCCTGTCATTATGGTAATGAAATATACAAACCCAAATCATCAAACAAACACACAGACACAGGGGTGTATTTCTTGTTTATTCATTTTGCAATCCTGCTTTTTTTGGGAAAGTGAGCGCTGCTGACTTCAGCTCAGGAGCACATGACTCTGCTGAATCCCACAGGGAACACACCAATCAGCTCTTTCAAGCCCTACCCATGCCAGCAGTGGTTGAGTGCAAGCAAGGAGGTGAGGTGGGTTAGCACCAGAACCCTGCAGCCTTGTTTTTATCCTTACTTCTCCATTGAGACATAAGAATGAGGTGGTCACAGGTATATGCCTCCTACCAGCAGCCTTGTGCCCAGTCTTTATTAGAGGGGTCAGAACAAATGTCCCATTCGTTTGTTCAATAAATATTTAAATCTTTGTAAATATTAAGTATTTAATTTAAATGTAAATCTTTTTAAGTTTGAAATATTTAAATTTTTGTAAATATTTATTGAACAATGGCTGTGTGCCAGGGACTGTACCAGGTGCCCTGCACAGAGTGACAAAGAAGATGGCCAAGGTCCATCTAGGGGCTTCCATTCCACTGTGGGGTATAAACAATGAATGAATAAACAAAATAAGTAAGCTGGACATGGTGGCTCATGCCTGTAATCCCAGCACTTTGGGAGGCCAAGGCAAGCAGATCACTTGAGGCTAGGAATTTGAGGATGCAGTGAGTTAGTTGTACCACTGTGTTTCAGCCTAGGCAACAGAGTGAGACCCCCATCTCTAAAAAATTTTAAAAAATAATAATTACAGATTGATTTGTAATACCTAACACCTCTATTTACTGCTTACTAGCCCAGTTCTAAGGCCTCACATATATTTCAGGCTGATCCATATGAAATTGTTGATAAATGACCATACTGAGTTCCCAAAATGGCAATTTCATAGGTTCAACCTAATGTTTAGCTAGTGAATCGCCACAACAATCCTAGAGATAGGTCCTATAATGACCACTTAATCCATGGAAAGTGGACAAATAAATATTAATAAGTTGCCAAAATTCACAGAGCATGTTTGTGACTGAATCTGGGCTTAAATCCAGACAATTTGACCTCAGGATTCATGGTCTCATCTGTTAAGTTCTAGACATGAGATGAGTCAGAAACTAGCAAATCCATTTGAGAAGAGATAGCGAGGAAGGGCCTCTCAGAGGAAGATATTAGAGCTGAGACCTGACGGATGAGAATGATTCAGCTGTGAAGTAACCTTGAAGAAATGTCGCTATCATTTGTGACACACTGTCAAACCTATAAGGACACCTGAATTTCTTTTCTTTCTTTTCTTTTCTTTTCTTTTTATCAAGATGGAGTCTTGGTCTGTCACCCAGGCTGGAGTGCAGTGGCAGGCACGATCTTGGCTCATTGCAACCTCTGCCTCCCGGGTTCAAGCAATTCTCCCGCCTCAGCCTCCCAAGTAGCTGAGATTATAGGTACATGCCACCATTCCTGGCTAATTTTTGTATTTTTAGTGGAGGTGGGATTTCACCATGCTGGCCAGGCTGTTCTTGAACTCCTGACCTGATCTTCCAGAGTTGGCCTCCCAAAGTGCTGGGATTCCAGGCATGAGCCACCATGCCTGGCCACCGGAATTTCTTATTTGAGGAGTGTAGAGCACATCTCCCATGGTGTTGCTTCCTACTGACCACCCTAGGGGTGGGCCTCTCCTTTAGGCCTCCATACCATTTCCTGGAAGGAGTGTGGCCTGGGAGCTGACCTGATTTATGATCTATCGCTGCTGGTCTCTGTGGATGCAGCAGCTCTAAAGGTCCTTTCTCACCAACGACCTTCGTGTCCTAGGCCCAAGTCAGAAAAACCTGGTAGCAACATAGACTTTTCAGTCCTTCTTCAGTTGAACATACCTGCCATACAAAACAATTGCCTCCTCAAATGCTCATAGCCTTGTGAGCATAAGTTTGAACTTATGATCACCACCCTACGGACTGAGCCATTCTCAATGCCTGATTCTCTGTAACTAATGCAAGTGTCTCCACTGAGGGTTCTAAAGTAACTGTGACAGGGCATCTGGGGCAAAGAAGTCCTTAAGATCTTCATTTCTACTTTTCCACAGCTGGTCTACTGTCTCTGTTCCTGTTATTCCAGGCCTGTCCAGGCTCTGAGATCCTGATCTTAAGCCATCCTAGACTGTCATATTGTGGGCTTAGCATTGAGTCATTGTCTCTGTTATTCTGGCTGGGGATATGCTACCCAGTACTCACACCTGGACTTCATTTTTCTCTTCCATCCACCACCTCCTTACCAACGGCACACCTGTTTTAGAAATAGGCTGTTACCTTCATCTTATCCCCATATTACAACTTATATTAGAAAAACTATACTTTTATTAGAAACTTATATTAGAAAACTATAATTCTATTTTGATCTCTGTCCAAGTTTTTATTCTGCCTTTAAATCTTGCCAAGTTTTTCCCAGTGATGGAAAACCTGCCCTTGGATGGCTGTCCTGTGGCTTGCAGCCTGGCTTTCTATTGAAGATCACTAGATGGGACCACCAGGTATCACTTGGTAGATCCCCATTTCCAACTTTAACTTCCTAACTGGGATCTGGAGCTGCTTATTCACATCCTGTTCTCTTACCACCCATGCTCACTACTAAATGGACTAGGATTGAAGAAGTAACTGAGTGCCTGAGTGTGGTCAGAAGTGGACCTCAAGTGAGGACGACTTGGGGTTGGTCATGGGCTAGGTAAGCCTACCTGTAAGTGTTAGGAGGGTGTCACAAACCTAGAGAGGCAAGTCTGATGATAACTCGGAGCATGGACTCTGGATTCACACAGATCTAGGTGTGAATCCTGGACAGCTCACTTAATCTCTCTGTCCTTCAAATTATCTTTCTAGAAAGTAAGCACAATTCTAATATGAATTTAGTGCTTACAGAGTGGTTGTGAAATTTGAAAGGTGATGTAGTTAGAGGCTTTTACCTCTGGACAAGATGGAGTAAGAAGGTCTGGATTTACCATCCTGTTTGATGCAAAGAAAGGATAAACAGACAAAATATATAAAACAATAGTTTCAAGAGATTGGACATCAAGCAACAAAGGGCTGTGATCCCTGAGAGAGAGAAAACAAATGAGGGGAGCCCAGCTTACTCCACTGAGGGGTTTTTAGTCTGTGATGTAAGCAGAGGAAACTCAGGCAGAGCTTGGAAAATTTCATGACTTGAGGAGACAGGGGAGGGTGCGAGGAGTCCAATGTGGCTGGAGTTTGTGAGACCAGAGACCAAATACTACGAAGGAGAGCTACACAGAGAGAACCTCAGGATCTGCAAAGGGTCTGTCTCAAGTATTTGGCAGAGTACTGATCAACCATCTGAATGTTAGAAAAATAATTGAGGGCTGAGAAATAGTCATCTAGAAGGATTATAGAGAAGAGTTTTGTTGGCTATGACAGTGCTACAAATAGTACCTGTTCCACCACCAAGACTGGAGAAACCAATAATAAGTGAGGCACAGGGTGGCATACTCAGGAAGGTCTGGCCCCAGTAGTGGAGAACACTTGGCCCTAGTCTGAACACTTCTCTAGTCCCACCTAACACATCTAAAAGCAAGATTCAGAAGGATCACACTGTTTCCAAGTAACTTAACTATGTCCACGAACAAAGCTTAAGAATATTTCTGGGACTACAAAAATATCCAGCGCCCAATAAGGTAAAATTCATAATGTCTAGAATGCAATAATGATACGAGAACACAAAGAAGCAGAAAAATATGAGGAAAATCGAAAATGATCAAGAAATGATGCAGATGTTGGAATTAGACAAAGACATTAAACAGTTATTATAACTGTATTTGCATGTTCAAAAAATTAAATAGAGCCATGGAAGATATACAAAACACCCAAACTGACTTCTAGAAAGAAAAAGCAATCAAATAATGTCTGATATAAAAAATGCACTGGATAGGACTAATGGCAGAGTGGACAGACATTGCACAGGAAAAGATTAGTAAATTGTAAGATATAGCAATAGAAACTCCCCAAAATGAAATACACAGAGGAAGAAAAAAGAATTTTAAAAATGGGAACAGCCATGTGACAGCTTCAAGCAGTCTGGTATACATGTGATTGAAGTTTCTGAAAAAAGGGTGGAGAGGAGTCAGAAAAAAATATTTTTAGGTACAATGGACAAAATTTTTTTCTAAAGTTGATAAAACTATAAAGCCGTAGTCTCCAGACAGAAAATCATCATGGATATAGTAGACTTGAATAACACTATCAACTAACTTGGCCTGATGACATTTATAGAACAGCCTCACCCAATAACAGCGAAATGTATACCTTTTTAAGTGCACATGGAACATTAAGTTTTTGTCAGGGATAGAAGCCTGCCTTTGAATGGCTGTCCTGTGGCTGGGAACCTGCTTTTTATTGCGCATTGCCAGATGGTTCCATGAGCAAGATAGACCATATCCTGGGCCATAAAACAAGTCTTAATAAATTTAAAAGAATTCCAATACTAGAAAATGTGTTCTCTGGCTACAATGAAATTAAATTAGAAATCAATAACATACAGATACCTAGAAAATAACCAAGCATTTACAAACTAAAATACACTTCTGAATAATCCATCAGGTCAAGGAAAAAAAATCAAAAGTATTTTGAATTGAAAAAAAAGTATAACATATTAGACTTTATGGGATGCTGCTATGGCAGTATTTAGGGGAAAAATTATAGCACTAAACATATTTATTAATAAAAAATAATCTCAAATCAATGATGTCACCTTTTATGTTAATAAACTAGGAAAGCGTAAGGGCCCCTAAACCTAAAGTAAAAAGAAAGAAAATAATAACTATTAAAGCAAAAATCTACAAAATAGAAAACAGTCTGGCTAGAGGTTTTTCAATTTTATTTATCTCCAAGAATGAACAACACTGATCAGGAATCGAAGAGAGAAGAAACAAGCTACCAATATCAGGAATGAGAAGTGACATCACTACTGATCCACTGATATTAAAAAAACAAAGAGGAAATACTGTGAGCAACTTTATAAATTTCACATCTCAGAAGAAACTGACAAGTTTCTCGAAAGGCATAAACTACTGATGCTTACTCAAGAAGATGTAAATAACCTGAATAGTCCTATAGCACATGAAGACCTCGAATTTGTAGTTAAAACATCTACAAAGAAAACTTTAGGCTCAGATACCGTCACTGGTGAGTGAATTCTCCCAAATATTCAAAAAAGAGTTGGCCGGGCACTGTGGCTCACTCCTGCAATCCCAGCACCCTGGGAGGCCAAGGGGGGCAGATCACAAGGTCAGGAATTTGAGACCAGCCTGGCCAATATCATGAAACCCCGTCTCTACTAAAAATACAAAAATTAGCTGGGCTTGATAGCACATGCCTGTAGTCCCAGCTACTAAGGAGGCTGAGGCTGAAGAATCGCTTGAACCTGGGAGGCAGAGGTTGCAGTGAGCCGAGATTGCACCACTTCACTCCAGCGTGGGCAACAGAGTGAGATTCCATCTAAAAAAACAAAAAAAAAAGCTAATATCAATTCTATATAAACTGATCCAGAAAATTGAAGATGAAGAAATAATTTTCATCTCATCCTTTGAGGCTGGCATTATCAAAATCAGATAGAAAAACCAGATGACATTAGAAATAAAGAAAACCACAGACCATCTTGTGAACATAGATGCAAAAAATTTCAAAAAAAATTATCAAATCCAATCCAATCTTACATAAAAATTAAAATACATCTTGAACCAGAGGGATTTATCATAAAAAAGCACGTTTAATATTTGAAATGAATCTATTGAGTTATCATATTAGTAAAATAAAAAAGAAAAACTATATGATCATCTCAACGGAGACAGAAAAAGCATGTGACAAAATGTAACATCCATTCCTGAAAAAACTTAGCAAACTAGGAATAGAAAGGACATTTTTCAACCTGATAAAGGGCATCTACAAAAGTATCTACAACTAACATCATACTTCATAGTGAAAGACTGAATTCTTTTCCTCTAATATCAAGAATAAGGGAAATATGTCTGCTTTCCCCTCTTCTATTCAACATTAGAAATTCTGATTAGTGCAACCAGGCAAGAAAAAGAAGTAAAAAGAAAAAAATGGAAAGGAGAAAGTAAAATTGTCTTTATTTGTAGAGTACATGACTGTCTATGTAGAATGGTCTTTTTCAACCTCTGCTGGACATTTTTTTCCCGATAATTCTTTGTTGTGGGGGACTGTCCTGTGTATTGTAAGATGTTTAGCAGAATCTCTGGCCTCTGCCTAGTAGATGCCCATAGCACTGCCCCTCCTCCCTCCAAGAGGTGACAACCAAAAATGTATCCAAACATTGTTTTCTGTCTCCCCAGAGGGGTAAAAACCACTCCCAGTTGATAACTTCTGATAACAGAAAATCTGATGGAATCTACAAAAAAGCTATAATACTAGAACTAATAAGTTAGTTTACCAAGATATTATACAAGATCAATACACAGAAATCAATTGTATTTTTATATACTAGCAATGAACAAATGGATATGGAAATTAAATAGCAGTACCATTTACAATAGCTTCAAAAGTATGACAAATTGTAACAAAAGATGTTAAAAACTATACACTGAAAACTATAAGATATTGTTGAGAAACATTAAACAAGACTGAAATAGATATACCCTATCATGGGCTGGGAGAGTTAATATTTGTAAGATGTCAACTGTCCCTAAATTAATTTATAAAATTAATGTAATCACAATCAAAATTTCAGCAGGCTTTCTTGCAGAAATTGACAAGCTAATTCTAAAATTCACTGGAAATGCAAAAAAAAAAAATCTAGAATAGCCAAAACAACTTAAAAAAAGGAACAAAGCTGAGAGAAAACATTACCTGATTTCAAGACTAATAAAAGGTACAGGAGTCAAGACACTGTGGTATTGATATAAAGACAGACAAAAGTATCAGTGGAAAATAGTAGAGTCCAGAGACCTGCAGATACACGGAAAACAGGTTTTTGACAAAGATGTAAAAGCAATTCAGTGGAGAAAGGATGGTCTTTTCAACAAACGGTACTAAACAATTGGATATTCTTATGCCAACAAAACAAAGCAAAAGAAATTTCAATTTGCATAATTTTGCAAAATTAACTCACATTGATTATAGTTCCAAATGTAAAATACTTTTAGAAGAAAATATAGGATAAAATATTTATGATCTTGGATTAGGTAAAAGTTTCTGAGATAATTTTATACCAAAAGCATAATCTAAGAAAAGTATTGTTAAATTAAACTTCATGAAAATTAAAAACTTCTGCTTTTCAAAAGCAGAATTCATTGAGAGAATGAAAGGACAAATCAGACTGGGAGAAAATATTTTCAAAGCACATATTTAATAAAAGACTTGCATCTAGAATATGCATAGAACTCTTAAAACTCACCAATAAGAAGACATCAACAAAATTAAAACTTTGAGCTTTAAAGGATATCAACAAGAAAATGAAAAGATAACCCACAAAATGAAATAGAATTTTTGCAAATCACATATTTGATAACAGACTTTATATCTAGAATATATAAAAAACATTTAACAACTCAATAATAAGACAAGTAAACCAATTTTAAAATGGGCAAAGAATCTGAATGGGCATTTCTCCAGAGAAGGTATAAAAATGGCCAATAAAGCCGTGAAAAGGTGCCCAACATCATTAGCCATCAGAGAAATCCAAATCAAAACTACAATGTATTACCACATCATACTCGCTACGATGGCTCTAATAAAAAAGACAGACCATGACAAATATCTGAAGGAATGTGGAGACATCAGAGCCCTTATACAGTGCCTGTGGGAATATGAAATGGTACAACTCTGGAAAATAACACATCCATGTCTTGAAAGATTAAGTCTAGAAGTACCATATGACCTAGCAATTCTACTCCTAGGTATACACTCAAAATAAATGACAGCATATATCTACACAAAAAATTATACACAAATGTTCATAGCAGCATTATTCATAAAAGCCAAAAAATGGAAACAACACGAATGTCCATCAACTGATGAATGGATAAATAAAATGTGTGCATTCTAGTCATACAATGAAATATTATTTGTCAATACAAATAAATGAAGCACTAATGTATACTAGAACACGAATGAACCTTGAAATCATTATGCTACATGAAGGAAGACAGCCACAAAGGATTACTTATTGTGTGATTACATTTATATGAAATGTCCAGAATAGGCAAATCTCTAGAGACAGAAAGCAGATTAGTGGTTGTGTAGTGCTTGTTAGGTGATGGATGGGCAACGGGGAGTGACTGCTAATGTGTATAAGGAGATGAAATGTTCTAAAATTGATTATGGTGATGATTTAAAATCTGTTAATGTGCTAAAAAGTACTGACTTATATACTTTAATTGGGTAAATTTTGTGATATCTAAATTATATCTCAATAAAGCTCTTATTAAATACACACACACACACACACACATAAAAGAATGGGCCCTCTAAAAGAAGGCAGGACTTTTTGAAGTGATGGAAATCTTCTGTATCTTGACTGTGGTGATAGTTACCAAAGTGAATACATTTGTCAAAACTCATTGAGATGTATGTAAATTAATTCTCAATAAAGTTGATTTTTAAAAGCCTCAATAATAAGGCAAAAATAAATTAAAAATGGGCGAAAGATTTGAAACTTACCACAGATGGCAAAAAAGCACATGAAATGATATGCAACATCATTAGTCATTAGAAAAGTGCAAATTAAAACCACAATGATATACCACTACCTGTTAGAATAGCTAAAATTAAAATGACTAAGTGTGGTCAAAGATATATTGGATCTGGAATGCTCATTCTCTGGTTTTGTTAATGTAACGTGGTATAACCACTCTGCAGAATGGTTGACAGTTTCTTAAACATTCAGCAGGCATCTAACATGTAATCTAGGCATTCCACTCTTAGGTATTTACCCAACAGAATTTAAAACACATGTTCATATAAAGACTTGTATACAAATGTTCATAGCAGTTTTATTTGTAATTGTGCAAAGCTGAAAATAATCCAAATGCCTATCAACAGGTGAATAAATAAATTGTGGTATATACTACTCAGCAATATAATGGAGTGACCTGCTGAGTACAAACTGTATGAATCCATTTATTTTAAGACATTAGAAAATGCAAATAAATCCACAGCAACAGAAAGCAGATCAATAGTTGTCTGGGGAGGAGTGTGAGGAGGTGCAGGAGGGAGAATACAAGGAAATTTTGGAGGCTGATAAATATGTTCACTATATTGATCATGGTGAAAATGTTATTGGTGTATAGATGCCAAACTTTATCAAATTGTGTATTTTAAATATTTGTGGTTTATTGTATGTCAATTATACCTCCATAAAGCTGTTAAAGATAATCCATTTAAAGTGCCTGGCTTGCAGTAAGAGCCTGTTTTCTCTAATTGCTCCCTGGCTTCACACACTGATATTACAGGAAGGAGAAGTCTCCCACCCTGGCTTGGACAGGCCCCTGGGACACAGGATTGACTTGCCCTCAGTTCTGCCCAGTCCCTTCCCAAAAATCTTTTGTTAGGGAAAGGAAGTCATCAATGGCTTCTTTATCCTCTCCAAGAAGAGCTGACTTACTTAGTCTGTCATATTTCTTTACTCACACTAGGCCTTCTTGGGGTCTTGGCTTTAATAACTATTTCAGTATTATTTTGTTGTAAATTTCCATATAGCCAACCAATGCAGATCAAACCATCTCAATCAAATCAACTGTACCAATACTTTTTCAATATAAGTTTATGTGAGAAACATGGTACGTCTACAGGAAGATAAAGAAACAAAGATGAGTGAGAAAGCAGTGATGTCTACAAGGACACCACAGTGGAGCAGGATTTAGGGGCTAAAGTGGGAACACTAGTGACTGCATCCAGTGGGAAGAATGAGATTGGAATATGGGGAGCTGCAGAAGCACCAACACGGGGGTTTACCAACACCAGAGCACTGTCTGCGTCTTCCTCTGTGAGCTTTGTGGGCTCATCCTAACATCCCAGATACCCTCTTTTTCTTCCACTGCCTGGGAGACCACATATCATCCAGTGGAAGGCGGGAACGTCTCTCCCTGCTGATTGCCTGCTCTCTCTGCCTGCACCCAGAGGAATGGAAAGATTCTGAGCTATCAGATAATTGGAGGAGTCTGGCATTTTTTATCTTTGCCTGTGCTGCTATCTGCCACCTCCCAGAGATCTGCTAGCTGAGCTTGTAGATCTGATTTATGGAGGGCTTCTAAAGACAACTTTCAGCTGTGTATTTGTATGCAGCTCTCTGTATGGGCTACTCGACAGGCATTCAGATTTAGGGGGAGAAGCATATGCATGTCAGAAGAAAGCAGATGCTGTATAATCAAAAGTAATTTAGAAGGAAAGGAGATAGTGATAAAAGGACAGACCCCATACCCAGTGTCAGGAGGTTTTGTGCCACTGCTGTATTCTTTCTGAGGCTCCTCGGGGCTCTTTGTGTTCCAAGCAGCTGCATCAAAAGCGATGGGAACCCTTCTGATGGCTTGGTGTACAGCTATAAAAGAAGCAGCCATAAGAGATGGGAGTTATGGGCCCCCAGATGCCTCAGAACCCAGCCAGTGCCATCAGAGGGTTCAGATTGTTAGAGAGTGAGGCAGACTAGTTCAGAGAGAGGTTACAAACCCATAGCCAATAAGTGAATGCAGTGGGGTGAAATGTGAAGATCACATTCTTCGAAGTCTCCAAACTCTAAACATCACTCGGGCTGAGATTCTGCTCCATCCTTTTCTGATCTTGGGTGATCTTGGAAATGTTATTTACTCACTCACAGCCTCATTTTATCAGCTGTAAAATGGAGCGATGATAATAATAATAATGCCTGCCTTTTCAGGGTTGTTTTAAGGACTAAGTGGAATGCTATTTAAGTGCTAAACAGGGGAGTACACTAACATACACAAAGATAAATTTTTAGATGATTTTATGTATTTTAAAATATTTTTTATTTTAAATAGGAGGTCTTGCTATGTTGCCCAGGATGGTCTCAAACTCCTAGGCTTAAGCGATCCTGCCACTTCAGCATTTCAAAGTGCTGGATTTACCAGCATGAACCACTATGCCCAGCCTTGGAGGTTTTAAATATAAGAGGCATTGTATTTGGGTGAGAAAAGGAATCTTTAGCTGCCAAAGATGTTTCCTTGGACTACAGAAGCCTGAGGGTCAAGTCTGGGTGCTAAATGATTGAAACGAAGACCATGCCCACATTGAACGGGACATCCTTTCAGATTTAAACTGCAGCCCACTGTCAGCCCTGGGCTCCCACGGTCTACAGCCAGGACATCAGTGAATGCTGCCTCTCTTTCCTTCTTGTTTTAGCGAACATGAAATGTTTGCTGGCTCAGAAAGAAGGACTTGACCTTAAGCAAAATAAAAAAGCACAACTTCCAGGTATCAAAATGACTTGAGTTCACAAACTATCCTCAAAAATGGATATCTCACACAAAGAAAGAAAAGTGGAGATCTCTGGGTACAATGGTTTCTTTAGTCAGTGGTAGGGGAAATAAAAAATTGAATATCACTGGAATACCATGTTGCCCTTGTTGGGAAGTAGAACATTTTCCTTCAGTGCCAAAGAAACTGTCTCTTTACAGGACCCTGACGGTCCTATCAGTAGGTCATGTATCTTTGTACATAAGGAAACAACAGTTATTTAATCGTTCTCTTACCATTTGAAGAATAATGGGAAGATTCAGACCCCTAAAATCTCTACCTGAGTACAAAAGGGAAATTCCCTATGGTGTCTTGTAAGTGGTGTCTTCTCCAACTTCCTCTAGTGCTTCTAACTCCACATTTGCAGATAAGTTTCCCCTTGTTTCATAGTTACCGACTGGCTCTGTTCTTGGAGGCCATAGAATCTGCAGTGTGAACCTCCCAGCCTCAGCCACTATCCCTTGTCCTCTTGTTTACTTAATATGATGTGTTCATTTTCGCTGCTGCTGGTAGTGCTCTTATTAGGTCCTATGTGGACTCTTGCCCACTTTGGACATACTTTTTTTCCCCTTTCGTTGAAAATCCAAAAACACAGAACCATGGAAATAGTAAAAAAAAAAAAAAAAAAAAAGGAGGGGGCTTGGTAGGCCCCTCTATGCAATACTACTCATATTTATCTTCACTTTCAGTTTCTGTTAATTGATGAATGAACGTTAAAGTATTTAGAGTAGTCCTGGCACATACTAAGCATTATATATACATGCCCACTATCATCATCATCATTTTTATGATATAAAAAATAGAACCATGACACATGCTTCACAATTTACAAAAGTGATTTCACAGACTCCATGTTTCGTGCTCTAGTACATTTCCAAAGGTTACCAATTTTTCCTTACGGAATATAGAGATCTTACACTGGGACACTGTGAGGCAGAGACAGGTCCTGTAGCATAGACGAGACAGCCTGGGCTGGGAGGGGAGCGTCGACTTTCCCATCCTTTCTGGATGCATTGCTGATGAAAGCATCCTCAGGAATCACCCCAAGCACAGTGGCTGGCATGTTGTAAGTAAGTATCTAAGGTACATTAACAGACTGTCACCTTGAGGTCCTCTCTGCACGAAAAAGCTATGCTTTTTGCAGTTGTACTTGAAAGCAGCCCCAGGCCTCATCAAGCAGCCCTGCGTAGGGGCCCAATAAAGTCCCTTCTCACAGTCACGCTGGGGTGTCTTATCTTTAGCTCCCACTCCTGGAGGAAGGGAGTGTACTTGCCCTCAAAACAGCAAAGGGACTGTGCTTTTCTTCTCCAATTTCTTATCCTGTGCCCAATCTGAGTTGATTATTGTTTTGCTCCTTCATCTGCCTTTCTCTCTGCTGGATAAGCAGTTTGTGCTAATACTATTTTCCTTTCCAAATCTTTTGTTCTACAGATAATGATCATGATAATAACAATCTTTCTCTTTTGTACAATGCTTCATAGTTTTCAAAGCACTTTCTCTGCCATTTTCTTATTTTTCCCTCAAAACAACCAGGATGGGTAGGCAGGGATGTGCCACTGTCATTCTCATTTTACAGGTGAGATTATGACACTCAGAGAGGCACACACATTTTTAAGGTCACACAGCCAGTAAGGGACAGAACCAAAACTAGAATTCAAGGCCTTCCCTTCAGGGCCTCAGAGTTTTCACTGGTGCATATGATTTCCTGTGGGTGAGTGGCAGGTGTGGAAGCTCAGAGACGGGGATGAGTGAGCTTTAGGATCATGAACAACAGTAACAGCTGTGGTGGTGGTGGTGGTGGTGGTGACGTGAGAAACAGCTAAGGAGATGTAGGAAAAAGCCAGCATTGTGAGGCTTAAAAATGGATAGAGTTAAGGATTCCGAAATGAGAATTTAAATAACCGAGAAATGTAGCCAACATCCAGTAAGAACTCCATTAGTTGAATTAACAAAGGAATGAATAGTATCAAAGAAAAATATATTCTTTAGCTCCTCTCTGAGGACATGCATGTGTGTGTACCATCAATTTACTCACCTTAGGTAGAGGGAATTGGAACCTCCTAAGACAATGGTTCTCAATTTTGATCCCCAGGGCACATTGGGAAATGCCTGGGGAAATACCATTGGTTGTCACAACTGGGGAGGGGTTCTATGGCATCAGGGAATAAAGGCCAGAGATGCTTCTGTGCATCCTACAAGGCACAGGACCGCCGCCACAACAATTATCCAGCCCAAAACATCAGTAATGCCAGCGTTGAGAAATTCACCCTCAAGGAATAGACATTCCACACTTGCCCTATTTTCAGCATGGAGATACCCTTGGCATTACCCTTTTTTATGGGTCTATAAATATGACTATTGGATTATGGAGTTCTTAAGAGAAAAAGAAGGACTTCAAGAATTAAATTTGATTCTAGAATCAAATAATGGCTCAGCTCAATATTTGTTCCCTCTTTAAAAAATTGACCATACCCTCCTGTGTGGAGAATAAGGAAGTGCCGAAATAAGTGCCAAATGATGCTTTACAGGGCTGTGTTCCCAAGTGTTGGCAAAGTTAGATCTGAAACATTGATAACGAATCTATACAGATCTTGAGACTAGGGTTCTCTATTGAGAGTTCAGCAGGAAAGGACTGATTGGGAAAAAAAAATTGTGAAAGGACGAGAAGTCCATGGAATGTGAGAGCTGGAAGAAGACTTAGAGATTATGTAATACTGTCCTTTTACACGTGTTAAACTGAGGCCTCACAAAGTTTGCACTGATAATGGCATGATGAGACCCAAACCCAAGATTCCGTGTTGTTGAGGTAAAACAATGCCCCAAAATAAACTTTAGTGTCATTCCACTTTGCACTGGGCCAGCTCTGGTGGGGGTATTTCCTTGGGTTTACTATGGCATTGTTAATTCCAACATGGAGTAATCTGAGGAATGTTCTCTTGGAAGATATGGATTCTTTGGTACAATATTGACCAAATGATACTTACACTCCTACTGAACATTTACACAATGTCTGATCGTTTCTGAAATTTTTTTGCATGTGCTCTTTCTCACCTTCCAGCCCCTGTACTTGCTGTTTTATGGATGTGTGTGGGGTGCTCTTCTGTTCTTCTTTCCATTTTCCTAATCATTCTTTCTTTAGCAACTCGTCCCCCACTTCTGTAAGTCTTCCCCCGACTCTGCACACACACACACACACAGACACACACACACGCCATATAGAATAAATCTGTCCATGCTGCATACAATTTCTATGCGTTGCACATACTTCTGCTGTACAATAACTTGTATCATGTTGGATTTTGTGGAAACCAATAAATAACTCCCCCTTTCTTCCCCTATTGAATTCAGAATCAATTGAGAGATAAGACACAGTTGTCAAACAGATGGAAATAAAAATACCAAGTTTATTGGTAAAATTTATTACAGAACATGGCTTAGTTCTGCAGCCAAGTGTGGCTCCCTAATAATTTCCTCCAGAGTGAAACTCACCCATCTAGCCACAGGCAGAATTAGAAACGTGCTGTGGGGAGTGAGTGAGATGATGGAAAGAAAGAGGCCCTACAGTTTTGCCTTCCTGGAGATTGCTAACATTTTCCTTTTTTAGGACTAAATATTTCAGAGTTGACATCAAAATACACAGCCTGTCTCCTCTCTTAGATTGTGGGCGGCTTGGGGGCAGGGATAGCATATGGTCTATCTTTGTTTTCTCAACTCCAAGTTTAGTGTCTGGTACATAGCAGGTCTGTTAAATGGATGACGTTAAACATACTTCATACCTCTTTCTTCTGCCTCATTTCATTCCTTTCAAACAAAAATTTGATGCTTCCCCAGCCAAGCCCCACCCCACCCACCCCATACATGTACCAACTAATCTCCCAAAGCCCCTGTGAGGTAGTTTTGCTTCCCCTTTTGCAAAAGAGAAAAATGAAACTTGGAGCTGCTTAGTAACCTGCTCAATTGTCAAAGTCAGCCAGCAAGCAATGGGTAAAGCCATGTTCAATATGCCACCTCCATAGCCTTCATATAGGGTGCTATGGGGCTTCTTGCTCACTAGCTTACAGCTCTCCTCTTTCTGCATCTTCGCCCAAATTCTCAGCTAGTCCTGACCAAGGCAGGACTTTGGATAGACTTAATTCTTAATCTAGTGAGTTTGTAGGCTTAAGACTTAACTATGTTCAGTCACCCAACTACCATTAGAATTGCTCTTGCCAAAACATCATGAGATATCTCTACTCAGGGAAACCACTGGACCCTGTGTAGTCCCCAAGCCATAGCTCATCCTCCTCTCTGCCGAGGTCTCCCTTTCAAGGTTTTCACCCATCCAATGCTCACCTTCAAGTCAGGAGGCCTGCCCTGAGTTCAGCCCTGCTGGACAACTATATCCCAAGGACATATTTCAGAGTAATGACTGCCTGTTTGGTGTCACTATTATTCTCTACAAATGTGTTCTGCCTAGCTGGTCAGGCTCTCAATACCCTCTCCTGGAAGACCCATGGGCTTGTCAAGACCTTAGACACTTTAGCCATCCAAGCTGTCACCCAGTGTTGGCCCCTGGTATAGTGTCCCCGACTTTTATCTACCTGTCCTGGTGGGCAGGGCCCAGGTGAGATTCCAACCCATTCTTTTCTCTCTCTTCTGTCATCTCCTTGGAGCCAGGGGCAGAGCATCATGCCTTAAAGCTAAGACTCATTATTTGTGAAGTAGGTGGGACAGGTAGATTTCATTAACTATCTCCATTTTTAAAAATGAAAGCACAGAGCTCTAAGGAAGCTAAGAAGCCTGTCCAAGGTCATGCAGGTCTGATGCAGGATGAAAATCAGGGCTTAGAAAATGTAGATCATTGTGTCTCTGCATGCCCAATCTGTGTCTTCACTATATTGCCGGACTGTCCCTCCTGGCATCTACAAGCCCACGCCTCCCTATTCAATCAGAAGGACATACAAGGAGGGGAAAGAAAGAATTTTTAAAAGACAAAATTTTTTCACAATTCAGCACAGCTCTAATCTGACATGACAAGGCCAAGTCCATCTTTTCACACTGACAATTACTTAAAGGGCATCGATGCCATGGCACCATTAAAGTAATAGCAAAGATGGATTGTACGACATTGTGGATCAATGTGCTAAGTGTTGTTCAACTTGTTCAATGAAATAAAGCATTGAATCATTAACCTTACCAATGTCAATGTATAGTCACTATCAAATTCCACTAAATGAACATCCACGACACTCATTAAAAAGTGCACTTTGAAGCAACTAATATATTAATACCTTATTGGCCAATAATAAAAGGAGAAGCTCTCCAGGGCAGGGTAAAGAATCTGGACAGAAGCTAAGAATATTTGATGGAGAGCAGAAGAGTGACAAATGCAAATGTGGAGTTGTGGACTGGATCTGTGATTGAGAAGGAGGTAGAGGGATGAAGAAAGGATTGCAGAGAGCTTTGTGAGCACTTGCTTCCTTGATAGGCAGGTCTGGTTACAGTAGGCAGAAATTGATGGTGGACTGAAGAAGAAAACTGTAACTTTCCATTTTGTCTTCTTTCAGGATATCTTTCTGGTTTAGAAAGGGTTAAATCACTGGGTTTGACCTTAATCCAACTCAGAACCTCAACAAAATGAGAACTTGTGTACAAAGAAAGCAGTGGGTAGGTGCAGGGTGCATTAGATGGCCTGCCTAAGAAACAGCTGCTGCCTCCTTTTGCCACCTTCCCCACTGTCCTGGGGTGGTGAGAACCCATGAAGTGGAGAGCCTCTGGCCCTTTGGTGTGGAGACAAAGGCAATGAATGGAATTCCAGGGACTTGAGTTCTGCTTCCAGTTCTGCTCCATTGCAAGAAATCAGGCAGGCAATTCCATTCTCTGAGTCTCAGTTTCATTGCTTGTAAAACAAGGGTCTTGGAGGGAAAAGTGGTTTTTAAGCAGGTTTTTTTTTTTTTTCTGGGTCTTCAGCGTCTGTGGAGGTGATAGGAGCCACTGAAGAAAAAGAAGGGCAAGGAGAAGCAGGAATTTGATCTCTTTCCCTACTCTTTCCAGAGCAGCTCTACTTGCATATATTGTGTATTAGGCTTCTGCATAACAGCTCATTGGAAAAATAAACCCCACTGCTACACAAGACAAAACAAACAAGCAAACAAACAAATTTGAAACAAAAACTCTGAAACTTGTAATCCCCCAAATTCAATAATATTTAACTTCAAAATGTACTAGCTGAAAAGTGATAAATGCAGTCCATCATTTAGTCTTTGTATCTACCGACTGTCAATCAGACTGATTTTTCCCTTCTAACAAGGCTTCTGATTATCTTGGCACCATGTAGAAAGAACTTCATTGTGTCTCCACCATCAGAACATGCATTAATGCCTCATGGTCTGATGATAAGCTCCCCAGAGTAGGGTGAGAACATTTAAAAGGGAGCCAAGCATAGTGGGTGAGGAAGGGAAAGGTTCTCCAGGGGAGGGGTAATGGTGGCTAAAGAGGCAGAGGTGCCAATGCAGAGTGGTGAGGGAGATTGGGCAGCTGGTACAGTGGCAATACACAATTTACAGCCAAATAGGATTTTGATTGTCCAGTAATTTCTGAGAACTATTTGCCCAGCTACTCCAAGTTCTGTATTACTTATTGGCTGAATCGGGGGATTTGTTTTTTGTCTCCATAATGTGTACTAAGTGCCTCAATTATCATTAACTTCTGCTGGGGGTGGCTGATTTTTACTCTTATTCATTCTCCAAACTACCTGCAAATATTCCTCAAAACCCAAAGAAACTCTTTTAAAAGTTTACATTTTTCTTTCCTGAGCCTGGCTCTGCAGAGGGTTCCCTGAAAGGGCCCATGCTCTCAGTAGCACTCTGGAGCTCTCTCTTTGGTTACCTGTCTCCATTTGGGGATTTCCAAGTCAAATCTCACAAGAAATGCTTGCATAGAAATCACACAAGTGAACATCATAAAGCTAAAAATGAAACTGTAGTTATTTATATGTGTTATTTTAGAAAGCAAGTTGAGTATCTTTGAGTCAGGAATGATTATTTTAAAGAATGCTCTTTTACCTGACTGTGTGCTCTTTGAAGGCAGGAACCATTATCTTTATTTAATTAATTTATTTATATGATAAATATTATTGTTATTGCTATTACGTATTTCTGCCAGTGTTTCCTAGACTTATCTGAGGGTATGAATTGCTTGGGGTGCTTGGACAAAATACATATTCTTAAGCCTGTTTTCTAGAGTTTAAATTAGTAGATGTAGAATGGTTGCCTAATAATCTGTAATTTTACAAAATGTGTACTTCCGTGATTCTTATGATCATACTGATCTATGTAACTGATTGACCAGTTTCAGTTCCATGATAGTCCTCAGCAAACGTTTGCAAAGAGTAAGGACATCCAAGGTGCAGGATTAATGACCCAAGTGTAGCCTAATGAGGGAGAGAGTTACACATGGAAAACACCCAAGAAGTCATCTGTGTTTTCTGAGAGCCCAGTACTGGGTTAGGGGCTGAGCATATTTCATAGACTCGCATCACCCCACCCCCATCTGCTTCCCCAAACTAGACACACAAAGCCTGGGTCTGCCGTAAGCAGATGGTCAATGGATTCAACAGACAGAAATTGAGAACCCCCAAAATACTGCTCCTCTGAGAAACAAGCCGTAGATCCCAAGTAGGTAACCAGACTGCTATCCATTTTAGGATGTTTCCAGCTTCTGCTTCCCTGCTTCATCCTGTTTCCTTTCTGCCTCTCTATACAAGTGGAGTCACTTTCTTGTCCTCCTTTCACCTATAGCAGTCTTCACCCTCATAAGAATCTCTGCTTCATGAGAGAGTAAGATGGTCTGAAGTTGTGCTGTGCTTGCCTTTTAGGAACACATTTTAGTAGCTACTTACCTCCCTTCACTCTCCTGTTTGTGTGCCTGTCTCAGCTTGTTGATAAATTACCTGGCTCGGGCTCTGCTGCACACATGCCCCCTTGCCCTTGTGATGGCTTCCTGGATCCATGAGATTTTGCGTAGTTTAATGAGATCTGTCTGAGCACTGGGCAGTGGGCTAGGGGTTGGGGATACAACCATGAACAATATACATCCTTCTTGGCTTAGCATCTGGGGAGGAATAAAAGACCAAAGAGCCAGCACAGGATAAATGATGAAAAGTACTAGTTTAGGATTCAGCACAGAATGCTATGGGAGCTCACAGAATGGGCCTTAACTTAACTCTGGGTGCATCAGAGAAGGCCTCCTGGAGGAGGTGCTACTTGACCTGCTTCTTAAGGGGTCTGCCAGTCAAAGAAGGGAGCTGGATTGCTGTCTAGGAGAAGGAAACAACATCTAAAGAAGCAAATATTTAAGAAGCTGTACTCCCTAAACTGCTGTCTGGCATCTTTGGTCTTGGGCTTTATTGCATTTAGGGAAAAGAGTTCTGGGGTTCAGGAGTCAGAAAACTGTATTTTAATTATTTTTCTCTTTTTAATTCATTGTATGGTCCTGGAAAAGTCATTTCTTTTCTCAGTGCCCCAGGGTTATCTTCTGTAGGGAGCTTGGAGAAAATAATCTTTAAAGCATTTTCCAGTTATTCTACTCTGAATCTTCCTGAAATACATGCGTTGTCACTTAGCATGGTGAATTTTTCCACTCTCTGAGTTATGTGTGTGTGTGTGTGTGTGTGTATATGTATGGGTGCACATGTGCCTTCATGAATGTATGTGTTGGTAAGGCCTATCTATGTATGGGTGCCTTTGTTGTGGAATTAAGACTATATGTCTGGGGGAAGACACATCTGTTTTTTAAACAAGACAATACAGTGCATCTCTCACACACACACACACACACACACACACAATCCTCTGCAGAGTCCACAGCCCACGAGGAGTAGGGGGAGTGAAGAGTGGGTGAAGGAGAGCAGAGCATGGGGCTGTCACAGGCCATGGCTTAAAAATGGCTTGAGTTGCAATTAAAAAAGACAGAGGCCAAAGGTTACTCCCTGGCATTTCACTCAGGGTAGATAATTTTAGAGGGTGATGTGTCTCATCTTGTAGAGATATTCTGAGAGACTTGCAACAGCTTATGTCTAGCTAGCCTGAAATGAAAATCAAAGAGGCCAACACATACAAAGACACTAGAGAGAAGTAGTGCTTTGGCAGACATTGAATGGAGGCAAACTCCACTTGATTGGCATTGCTCTTGCATCCTTACTTCTTGATTAATAGTAGAGATTAGATAATTTTTAAATTATTATTTTTTCCAGAAAGCATAAATTATATTAGGTAGTCTTAGGCAGTTTAGTCACTGGGAAGGTTAAATGCTCTCTTTACTTGATAATTACCTAATCACCATTACTCTTTTACATTAATTCTGCCCCAGAATTCATTATGATTGGGCTGGGTTATTAAAGCTTGCATGGAAAGAAATAAAGCATCCTGTTGTTTGCATTGATTTAGTAGCAAATGAAATACCCTACTAATACCAAGCTTATCCAGAACAATCTGGAATAGTTTCTCCTGCCAGTTCGTTAAATTTGCTCCTGGATTCACCTTTGTGTGTCCACTAGCAAGAAGTGCAAATGGAAATGCAGATGAGTCCCTACCTAGGGAGGTCTGAGGCCAAGAGGGAAATAACCTGCAAGAGAGGAAGTTGAAAGCAATTAAAGAAGGGCTTGCCTCTCTCCAGAATGTCAGAGGCTCTTCTGGAGAAGCTGCTGTTTTCCCTCAAACCCTCTTCATGGTCCACTGCTAACAGGTCTCCCAAGTGAACACATCTGTTATCTTTGTCCTTTTGGCAAAACTGTTTGCTGAATCAATGTCAGTGCAGCCAAGTGAGGGCAGAAACCCCTCAGATGGCCTTGGTCAAGACAAGAATTCATGGGAGCTGCAAACGGGGACAAATAAAAATCGCAGTCACAAAGGTAAGCTTGGCTTTTGCAAAAGCTCCCCTTGGCTGAAATGACGATGAATGCTAACCCCTTATGTGGGCAATGGAGTAGGAAAATAGGGAATCTCACAGGCAGCTTTGGGTTATATAAATTGGAATAAGCCTTCTGGAGGGCAATTTGGCAAAATGTGTTAATGACCTTAAGAAGGTGCTCATCGTTTGACTTAATATTTTTATGTTTGGAAATGCACAAATATATGTGTCTAAAATATTAAAATATTAGTAACAAACTTGCCCACTGAATTATAGAGAGTTGATTACATTAATTGTGGTTTATCTACATGATGATACTTCCACTCTTCAAAAATCAAATTATGTTTTATTTTTATTTATTGATATTGAAAAATGTTTCTCATCTATCTGCAAATTTTCTTTTAAAAACAGCGGCTTCAAAAAAGTTACTTTCATCTTAAAAGTCTCATAATAACATGCACTGCAAAAGTATGCAAAGAAAGACATAAGCTGTGATATTAACATTGATTATCACTGGATGGTGGATACTGAATAATTTTAATTTCTTTGTTGTTTTTGTTTGTTTGTTTGTTTTAAGGTGGAGTCTCACTCTGTTGCCCAGGCTGGAGTGCAGTGGCACGATCTCGGCTCACTGAAAGCTCTACCTCTGGGATTCAGATTCTCCTGCCTCAGCCTCCTGAGTAGCTGGGACTACAGGCACCTGCCACCACATCTGCTAATTTTTTTGTATTTTTTTAGTAGAGACAGGGTTTCATGTATTGGCCAGGCTGGTCTCGAACTCCTGACCTTGTGATCCGCCCGCCTCGGCCTCCCAAAATGCTAGGATTACAGGTGTGAACTACTGTGCCCGGCCTTGTTTGTTTGTTTGTTTTTGAGACAGGGTCTCATTCTGCCACCCAGGCTGGAGTACGGTGGGATGATCATGGCTCATTGCAGCCTCAATTTCTATGGCTCAGGAAATCCTCCCAACTCACCCTCCAGAGCCGCTGGGACTACAGATGTGTGTCAGCATGCCTGACTCATTTTTATGTTTGTTTTTGTTTTTTGTAGAGATGGGCTTTCACCATGTTGCTCAGGCTAGTCTGGAATTCCTGGGTTCAAGCCATCTGCCCTCCTTGGCCTCCCAAAGTGCTGGGATTACAGGCATGAGCCATGGAACCCAGCTAATTTTGGTTTCTTTGAGTTTTGTTTTTTCAAGGTTTCCAAATTTTTGATAATTAGGACACATTGCCCTTTTAGTTAGAAAATATGCAACAAACTTTATATTTGTCTTTTCAGGTTTTAACTTAGCCCAATAAATGCTGAGATAAACTCATAGAATGTCTGCAAGAGTTAAACATAATCTAAATTATTTAGGAAATATCCAGATCATCTGAACAATAGCAATACTGGAGTTCTGAACAGTTGGTTAACATATATCCATTTTAGAAGTGGATTAAAAATGTAATCCCAGCACTTTGGGAGGCCAAGGCAGGCAGATCACTTAAGATCAGGAGTTGCAGACCAGCCTGGCCAACATGGTAAAACCCTGTCTCTACTAAAAATACAAAAATTAGCTGAGCATGGTGGCATGCGCCTGTAATCCTAGCTACTCGGGAGGCTGAGGCAGGAGAATAGCTTGAATCTGGGAGGCAGAGGTTGCAGTGAGCCAAGATATCACTGCTGCACTCCAGCCTGGGCAACAGAGTGAGACTATGTCAAAAAAAAAAAAAAAAAAAGATTCCAGGGCTTTTGGACACAGAATAAAAGTAATAAATTGTTATAGCTCATTTTTTGCCTTTTGGAGAAATCACACAGGGAAAGAGGAAGGGGCAGGGTCATCAGGGAAGCAAGATTCTAGTCCTCGCTCCAACTCTAACTGGGCTCGGGCTTCCTCATTTGTGATGTGAAGATTCTGGGCCACATGATTTTTCAGGTTTCCCCACATCTAAAGTTTTAGGATGCTATGGTTTAAATCTACATTGAGAACTGCTGCTCAGAGGGTTGAAATTCAGCTTCTCTAAGCATGAAGAAGATGTTGTGGCAAAATTGAATTCTCCCAAGAAAGAAATAGCTACAGTGAGTCTTTGAACTCAGACAAGAATTCCTTTTGCCCATAGAAGAATCAAGATCTTAAATGAAACTGCTTTGATTCCCTGAACCAGCCCTTACTTTGGTTTCAACTAAGAGATTATATTTAAATAGAAATCAAACTTGAATATTTTTAGTTCTATTGAATATTAAATCTACATAGACTCTGAATTGAATCATAATTTTCTTTGTCATTATAGCAGACACTATCAGGTGACTACTCCCAAATCCATATCTTCTGGTCATGGCTGTGTGAGGAGATGATGCTGAAAGTGCTTTAGTCATCTTGGACCATGGACCAAAAAACCTTAGGGCAAATGCTAATATTCTGGAAACTGAAAAAGAAAATGACTGTGAAAGCTTAAGTCTCTGAGCAGCCATATTAACAAATTCTAGAAATGCCTGGCTATAGCCTTATTATTTGGGATAACAAACACCTTTTTTTAGCTGACTTTTCTATAACTTAAAGCTTGAAGGATCTGAACTGGCCTCTACCTTTCTTAATTACTTCTTATTTAGCTAGGGAAATAGTTAGTGGTCAAAATATTTAAAAATGTTACATGATAAAGTGCTAAAAATGTACTAGGTATCAAAACATACTTTAGAGCTACAGTATTTAAACAGTGTGGTACTGATGGATAGGTAAAGACAAAATCCAGGTATGGATCCATGTATATATAGGAATTTAGTGACAGAGTGACCTCATGGCAAGACGATTAAAAATGCATCCTCTAAAATTATACTGTCTAGTTTTAAATCCTGGCCCCAGCTGATTATTAGCTGTACAATCATAAAATAGTCATTTAAATTTTCTAAGTTTTACTTTCCTCTTCTATAAAACATGAATAATAATATCTATCATAGAGGCTTGTTGTGGGGATAAAGTAAAATATGTAAGGATTTTAGCAAATCAAAAACGTGCTGAATTTTTTGGTACTTAGTACATCGTAGAAGGTATATTGGCACCATGTAGGCGTCACTTCAAAATTCTCTTTAAGTATCTCTTATTATGGACTCATGCTCTCTCATAGGTAGCCACAAGTCACATGTGGTGATGTGTGTTTAAATTTAAATTAATTAAAATTAACCAAAAATTAAAAACTCAGTTTCTTAGTTTTGCTAGCTGCATTTTGATAGCTTAACAGGTATATGTGGCTAGCAACTACCACACAGGACAGCTCAGATCTAGACCATTTCTGTTTTCATAGAAAGTGTTGACAGTGTTGTTCAAGAGCTTTCTGCGCAGCCATTTCAATGTAAATTTTGGCCGGCTTCATGCAGATACAATCAGACAGCACTTGCTTCTGGCCCCCATTACTCACCCTTTCTGCAGGACATTGTGTGGAATGCAGGTGAGAATATATTATGCACTCATACATGCCCAACCTGGAATTGTAGGGAGTTAGTGTCTGTATGGCAACCCTTGAGCAATGGGGGATGGGAGTCAAGGGGAAAATGCTTTGCCCCTATTATTCCAGTGTATTTAGTAATATTCCCAGAATATTTAGTAAGGCTTCTCAGAAGATCCAGGGTAATTCTGCAAAGGTTGCCCATGGGAGTGGTTGACTTGAAAGCATATTTATGTATTGACTTTCTCTCCTCCCAGGTGTCACTTACCACTTAAGAATGCCTGTTTCTTGGGCTCACATTTCCAAATACATTCAAGCTTTTATCCCAGGTTCTGCTTTCAGAGAATGTAGGCTATAACAGAAAGTATATAATAAAATGTTAGCTCATATCTTTACTGCCAATTAGTAGGAAAAATGACAGAACAATTGGTAAGTGGTATTTAAGTATCAGCAGACCATTCTGCTTTTCATTTTCATAGATGAAAAAATTACATTTATATCAAGCTCACAGATATTCTCTGTGGATTAAAGAAAAAAATTACAATGTTACAAAAGTACTAGAAGAAAATATCAGAATACTCTTTATAATCTTGGACTATGAAAAGCCTTCTAAACAGACATTCAGAATAAATAAAATATATATAGGACTAATTAAATTAAATTTTAATAATTTGTATAGGGCAAAATATAACACAAACAGAAACCTAAGAATTTAGGTATACTATAGACAATGGACTAATTGCTTTAATATAAAGATAGATTCTAAAAATTTACAAATCAATTTTTAAAATACCATATAAGCAACCTAGCACTCTGACTGGCACATCGTGGATGTTTTAGAAATGCTTGTTGGATGAATAAACAACCCCAAGAATAATGGGCAAAGCATTTAAAAATTCATTGAAGCAAATGGGGTGTAAACATATTATTTTCAATTCCACTAGGGATCAGAGGAATAGCTATAAAGCAAGATACAATTTTCTTTCTACCCCCTCAAGATTGGTAGAAATATAAAGGATTGATGATTTCTGGTTAATGAAGGTGTAGGGGGAAACAGCGCTGCTATACACTGTTAGTGGGTATAAAAACTGATAGGACTTAATGCAGGACAATTTTACAATATTCATCAAAATTTAAGACGTACACATCCTTTGACCCATACATTCTACTTTAAGGAACCCATCTGTCTTAGTCTGTTTGGGCTGCCATAATAAAATACCTTAAACTGGGTCATTTATAAACAATAGAAATGTATTGCTCACAATTCTGGATGCTGAGAAATCCAAGATCCAGGCACCAACAGATATGGCGTCTGGTGAGGGTTTGCTCTCTGCTTCGTAAATGGTGCCTTGTTGCTGTGTCCTCACATGGAGGAAGGGATGAACATTCTTGTTGCTGTGTCCTCACATGGTAGAAGGGAAAAACTCTGTGTCCTCCAATGGCGAAAGGGGTGGGAGGGACTAGGGGACTGCCTTCAGCCTCTCTTATAAGGACACTAATCCCATTCATGAGGGCAGACTCCTCATGACTTAATCACTTTCCTTAAGACCCCACTTCTCAATACCCTAACATTGGACATTTGTTCCCAAATATCAGTCTGGGGGAACACCATCTTCCAGACTATAGCAGTATCCTTAAAAAAATTGCAAAGGTAAGTGTACAATAATATGTATAAGAATTCTTAGTACTGGTTAGCATATCAGAAAATTGAAGAAGACTGAATGTTCAAGTTTTAGGGAATGATAAATTATAGCATAACAAAACTATAGAATATTAGGTAGCTATTAAGAAACTGAAGTAGGTCCAGTAGGATGCCCATTGTTATGGGTTGAATTGGATCCCTCTAAAAAGATAATGTTGAAGTCTTAATCCCCAGTACTGTGGAATGTGGTCTTACTTGGAAATAGGATCTTCACAGAGGCAATTAAATGAAAATGAGGTCATTAGTGTGGGCCCTAATCCAATGCAACGACTGTTCCTACAAAAAGGGGAAATTGGCTGGGTGTGGTGGCTCACGCCTGTAATCCTAGCACTTTGAGAGGCTGAGGTGGGTGGATCACAAGGTCAGGAGTTCACAACCAACCTGGCCAAGATGGTGAAACCCCATCTCTACTAAAAATACAGAAATTAGCCCAGCGTGGTGGCAGGTACCTGTAATCCCAGCTACTTGGGAGGCTGAGGCAGAGGATTGCATGAACCCAGGAGGTGGAGTTTACAGTGAGCCAAGATCGTGCCACTGTACTCCAGCCTGGGTGACAGAGCAAGATTCCACCTCAAAAAAGAGGAAAATTTAAACAAAGAGATAGACAGGCATAGAAGGAAGATTATGGGAAGATGCACAGGGAGAAGCTGGTCATGTAACTGGAGTGATGTGTCTACAAGCCAGGGAACAAAAGAAGTTAGAAGAGGCAAGGAAGCAGTCTTCCCTAGAGCTGTCAGAGAGAGCATGGCCCTGCTGCCATCTTGATTTCTGACTCCTAGCCTTCATTACTGTGAGAGAATACATTCGTGTTGTTTAAGCCACCCAGATTTTGGCACTTCGTTATGGTGATCCTAGCACACTAATACACCCATGATCTATTATGAAGCAAAATATCAAGTTGTAGACCGATAAATATAATGCAAATTTATTTTGTTAAAATGTTGCCATTTTAACAATATGTGTAGCTAGAAAACTACACTGTGCTTATTTGTAGCTAGAAAAGTGCCTAGAAGGATATCTAAAGGCTGTTTATCAAGACTGCCCCTGAGGAGGGGACTTGTTGGGTCACTATTGGAAAGCCTTTGCTTTTTGCTTCACAAATTATCTATTTATTTTTTTTTCTCCAGTGGGCACATACTACTTTCTAAATATATTCTCCTTCTGGAAATCCAAGTTCTTGTACAGGGGCCTTTTTCTTAAGAGGGAGAAGAGAAACAAGAGGTAGAGGAAGAGGAGAAGGAATTCTACCCAGAGGATCCACTATGGGGGTTCCAGTGTCTGCCAAGCTGGGCATCTGAATCTTTTCAGAGAAAGTGTCAGTTCCTAGTTAGTAAAATAAGCAATTGACGTAACTCTCAATGCTTTTGAACTACAAAGAAGAAATCAGATTTTGGCATGGGAAGAGGGGACACCCTCTTTTCCAGTGGAGATGGGGGCCCCTCCCTTAGCTTCTGGCTGGTGGGTTTTCTCCTCTGTGCCTCTGCACTAAGCCCTGATGTCAGGATGCAGGTCCAGGGTTCATCTGAGCACTATTTGAATGTGTCTGTAGGCTTATTCCTGAATATCTAGGAATCACCAGCAGGGCTTGGTGTTATTCATGGTGGCCAGTACGTCACGTGAAATCTCATCTCATCCCATCTCCTTCTTTTTCTCAGCCCTGAGTTGCCTCTAGGGAACAGGCTAGGGTGAGGCAGGCCGTAGGAGGAGAGGGCGTAAGGCAAGAGGATATGGCGGTTTCTGATGACAGATGGGAGAAGTGCACAATCAGTGGGCCCAGAGAAGAAAATGCGTAAAACCAACGAGGTTTTTTGCAGCTCTCAAAGCAAGCCTATTTTGGCTCCCTTCTCTTCTTCCTTCCATTTTCTCACCCTGTGTTTCAGAGCACTTAGTACCTTCTTATTTTCTTTCCTCTTTCTACCAAACCCAGCCAAGATTTGATCTCGCTGAGATAGTGAGATCGCTGTAATGTTTCTCTGTGGCCACAGACAGGAATTAAATAAATCCCTCAGGTGAGTTTCAGTTGTCCGTAAGTGTCTCCTCAGTAGCCCCTGATACAATATGCCCTCTCCTGAGGAGGATGAAGTACAAAGTAGGAGGTGTTTTATTTTAAAACTCATATTATCCTTCCCACAACCTCCTAAGTATACTATATTTGATTTCTCATTTTTAAAATGGTGAGACTGGGGTGAAAAAAATGAAGTAATGTGTGTAGGTGACACAATTGGCATGACAGATTTGAGGCTTGAAATCACCAGTCCGGCTGTAGATCTCCGTGCTTAGCTACCTGTGACACTGCTTCTCAGGGCTGTGGTCACATGTATCCAGAGCACAACCTCCCAAAATCACACATGAACCTCACTGGTGTTTTTAGAGCCAAGACATGTGATATGAATCAGAAAGAAATCGGGACCAGATGAAATCAAGTGATTCCCCGATCAGCGGGCAGAAAGACCCATTGCAAAGGTCTCATTAGACTGTTGAATATGCCACTGCAAGACTGTAGAGACACAACTTGCTCAAGGGTAGGTGCAATCCCAACAGCAGTCAGAATTGAGTTCAGTCTTAAGGGACTAGGAGAAACCTCTTTCTCCTTTAGCCCAGTTCCATGCTGAATGTGTCATTCAGGGAACTGTTACTTTGCCTTACATAGGCTCCCACTTATTCTCAAATATGCACTTTATAGGCTGGACAGGACTAAGCCTGTGACCTGCATCTCTGTTTCCAGGGTCTCTTGCCCTTGGTGATTTCAGCCCATGAACTCTGGTTATTTTACTGTTGCAATACATTTAATGCTTCCTAAAAGCTGGTGGATCGAAAAATCCACATATACAGTGAATTTTTGCGAGTAAAATATTTTTACAATTTTCAACCCAATGGCAAAGGGATCAAATAGCACGGTTGCAGAGTAAAGCTGAACAAGGCTATAGGGCTTCGAAAAGCTATTTGCCTGCATTAAAATATTCCATTGTCCTGTGTCCTCTCCCCTACTGTGTTCACTTCTTAAATAAGAGACTTTGACTCTCCAGGCAGCCTGAATGAGGTTTATGGATGAGATTGATATTTAAGACTCTGGCAAAGCATGACCTTCGGCTCCCCAATAAGCAGCAAGGACAAATTGCAGTGCTTGGGACTTGAGACTTTAATTCCCGCCAACTGTTTCTCTCCAGCCCATTATGCATGAGAAATGCAACTGGCTCAACTTCTGGTGCCCTGGTAATCCTGGGGTGCCTCTGAATCACAGACCCATAGAATGTTAGTGCTGGAGAGGGCCTTAGAGATCATCAGGTAAGTCCAACCTCCTCATTTTACAGATGAGGAACCTCTCGTTAGGTGTATGTGCCTTGCAGGCTTGGCTGCTTTGCTCTGGCTTGCTCTCTCCAGGTAGATCCAGAGCAGGAAGGCTATGGAGTTGATATGGTTTGGCTATGTCTCCACCCAAATCCCCTCTTGAATTGTAATCCCCACTTGTCGAGGGAGAGACCCTGTGGGAGGTGATTGGATCATGGGGGTGGTTTCCCCCATGCTGTTCTCATGATAATGAGTGAGTTCTCATAAGAGCTGATGGTTTTGTAAGCATCTGGCATTTCTGCTGCTTGCACTTCTGTCTCCTGCTGCCATGTGAAGAAGTTTCTGGCTTCCCTTTCGCCTTTTGCCATGATTGTAAGTTTCCTGAGGCCTCCCCAGCCATGTGGAACTGTGAGTCAATTAAACCTCTTTCTTTTATAAATTACCCAGTCTTGGGTGGTATCTTTATAGCAGTGTGAGAATGGACTAGTACAGGAGTCATTAGCATGCCTGCTAATGTGGACAACATGGAAGTAGGGGAATGTCAGTAAGCACAGGCTGAAATCGCAGACTTAGGTTTCAATGATGTTGGATATGGACAAATTGTTTGCTACTATATAAATGAAGATGAGGATGCTGCTTTTGAGCTTTGTCCTTGAGAAGGTTCTTCATGAGTGCGGGAAAGGGAAATCTTTTTGTCTGCCCTCGTTTTTCCTATGTGGCAGAGGGATCTTGAAGTTTCCCCACATTTCCCCTACCCAGTGATGAATTACTAGCTCTCAGTTTTTTTGACTTCCTCCTGCCAACTTGGAGCAAGACGTTGACATCTAATAGTTATTGAACCCTTATCATGTGTTGGGCACCATTCTGAGGGCTTCACATGTATTAGTTCATTGAATGCTTACAAAACTCTCATGATATAGGCATGAATATACATTCTATTTTATAGATGAGGAAACTGAAGCAAGAAAAGGCTAATTAGCCTAGGTCACACAGCTAAGTCACTGAAGTCCCAAGGAGGAGAAGAATACTTTAGCAAGAAGAGCTTCCAGGTTAGGGCTAAATGTCTCTAGAAAGCATGTGCTGGTGGTAAATTGAGATAAGTTTAACTGGAGAGGTCTCACTGAAGCAGAATGCCCCTGTCCTACTCACATACACCACTTAAGATACTTTGCATACTAGAAATGACATGGACTTTAGGGTCAGAGATAGCTTCTAATTATTGCGAGCTGCATGACCTTGCAAAAGATAACTGTCTCAGAGCTTCCATTTCCACATCTGTGAAACAGACATATCAATGGTGATGATGATTATGAGGGTGATGAGAATGTGTACTTTGAAGAGTTGTCGTTAAGATGTTGTCATGTAGGGCCTGACAAGAGTGAGGATTTAATAAATGGTCATCTTCACTAGGAGGCCACCTTCTTTTTTTCTTGCCTCTTGTTTTCAGGTGGATGAATTTCCGTTGATGTAACCCTCCCAGCTTCTCTCTTCTCCGCTCACTCAGTAACTGAAGCACAAAAAAGTAGCTTGCTAGTATGTTAGTCACCCAGTTAGTAAGTGGGGAGCTAGAATATAAACCCAGACAGTCTGGCTTCAGAGCCCACACAGTTTGATGCCTCACCATGCTAACTCCCCAGAAGACAAAGTACACATGATATCAAATATCTTCTTTCTTATTGGCAGCAAGAAGCTCAAACCTCAGGCTCTTTGGAAAAGGCAGCCTGGAGAAATGGACTCAGAGCTGATGACTCAAACCACACTTTCTTCGAACTTGTTTTATATGCCCATCTTCTTCTCCATTCTGGAAGTGGGTGGCATAGCATATAGACGGTGTCCATTCATCCCCAATTTGTCCAGAAGGATCTTCCTTTACACATGTTTTCTGTGTGTGACTATTAGGAGCTCCCCCTTTCACTCTCAAAATGCCTGAGTTTGGAGATAAATTGCATAGTTGTTCTATGCATAGGCATGGGAAATGGTTGAGCAAGGGAGGGGTGCAGGTCATGGGCAAGGTTACTGGCACAGTCTTCAAGGCAGAAAAAAAAAATCTGGGGCCAAATTCTTTTTTTTTTGAGGACTAAGCTAGTTGGCGCCACAAGAAACTAAGACCACATGACTTCTTGTAATCCAGGCTTCTTGAGCTTTGTCTTGGCTGAACTATCTTTGTTCTGGCTCTTCAATGAGTCTTGCTAATGTATTCTAAGGGCCATCAGAGCCCTAAATGACAGCTTAACAGCAGGCAGTTACCCCATGCTTCCTTCAACATGGTCAGGAGCAGCCCACAGGCAACCTGTTGCTGGTGACAGGGATAGGAAACCTGAAGCAAGGAATGACCTATTTTGCCTGGGTCCTGGAGTTAAATTTACTGGCCTAATTGCCAGATGTAATTTCTCTGCACCTCTTTCTGTTAAGTACTCTTTAAGAGCAAAGCACTTAGTAAATTATAAGGAGGTACCAGCATGAAAGTGCTTACAAATAAGAATTATGGAAAATCAGAAGCCAAATGCTCACAATAGCAATTTTTTTTGTCTTTAATCAGAAAAGGAATCCAAACCATACAGGAGGGGTGAAGTCTCTCAAGCAAGCGATAACATAAGCTGTTCATATATTTTAAGATCTAATCTATCATTTAAAAATTATTTTATTACAGGGAAGTTTTATAAAAAATAGAGTCATGTTCCAATATCCCACTGTGTGCCCCAAGGGAAGCCAGATAAAGGGCAATAATAGAACTAATGGGAATTAACTTTATGGCATTAATCTACCAGGCTGAGAGAGCAAGAGGCACAAATTGGTAGATGGGGAAATTCAACTACCAATCAACCCATGCCACGTGTGTTTGGTAGCTGTTTCTATGGGTTTTCATTTCAGGAAAGTGAGTTAGTCACACAGAAGATGACATGTGACCTCAGCCACAATGAAGGCAGAAAGAAACAAAACCCAGGCTTTCTGGAATCTTGGGTAATCCCACAGGAAGATGTTGAGTTTCTTAGAAACAGAGCCTGGAGGAGGAGCCAGCTATCTATCAAAGGGACTGTGAGTTTGCTGGCTCCACATCAGTCACCTCCTGGGGGCAGGACATCAAGCACAATTGGCACATATTTTTCCATGTCTCACCATCACAGCTGGAATTGGTAGCATTGGGTTCATAAGAGGCTATGTTGGGAAAACCAGCAGACCAGGCATTTTTGAAAACCACAGCTTACATATATAAACATGCCCAGCACAGTGTATAGAATACGAGAGCACAACAAATGTCAGCCCTTGTTTTCCTCTCCCCGTCCCACTGTGTCTCTAGAATAGCAAGATGATAGAAGATGCGACTTCCATCATCAGATGGAGACAAGACTTTCTTGGGCTTTCTGGGAACTCGGTCCGTCTTCCTAACTCCATAGAGGTTTACAATTAATGCACATGGCTTGGGAAACTCACTTCTTTTGAGAATAAAATGTTTTCAAGATCCTTTCTGTTTCTAGCACCATCCACATGTGTCTCTAAGGCCCTTGTGACTAAGGCCATGGCCACCAGCAAGCTGTAGGCTGATTCACGATGGAATGGACCTGAAAGCCTCTTGATTCTCAGAAGACAAGAGCTCCCTTCTTAGAAAGAAAACAATAAAGAAAAAAAGAGAAGAAAAGACTTTCTACCTTGGATAGCGCTTATGCTGGTAAATCCAACAGACAGCCCTAAGGAAGAAATGAGTCACAGAGAATAAACTCCATCTTCATACCTAACAGGATTTCCTTATCGCAAATGGGAGATTCGTAAATGCAAGACTTAAAAGCCAAGAAATCTCTTTTTCTTGCCAACCGGGGATTCCTTTCCCACATTCATTCCCAAAGTCTCAGCTGGTGCTGATTGTGTCCAGCAGCCTAAATCACAAGAAGGCTCTTAACAATATACAGGCTGCAGTTTGGACAGGGCCGCTATCTTTAGAGGAAAGTGTGCTGCCTCCCCCAGCTACAAGTCAGCTGTCCTTTCCTCATCTCCCTCAACCTCCAGCCCCAGGGAGAAATGCATTAGCAAAAGCCAGAGCAGGCAGGGTTGATTTGAAAGAGAATGCTATTTGCCTAATATTTCTTCTCTCCACATCATCAAAATTGGTCAGTTTCATAATGCTCTATGTCCTTTACACATTGTCAGGTAAGATACATTGCAAATGTATGTGGCTTAACAAATATATGGTAAATAAGCATTTTTCCTCTTCTTTCTATCGATGAAAGATTCTACAGAAAGTTGAAGGAGGACAGAAAGCCACTTTGTAAAAATGATAGATACGGTATAAAACTCCATAGCTTAAACATCTAACTTGCTGAGTTTTAATGGGGTTGTCATCACCGGACTGTTAGCTTAACTTACGAAAATCAAGAAAATGCCTTTTTGTTGCTTCATAAATCCTGATGAACAATAGTCCGACAACAGAAAACAACCTCTGATTTTGGAATGATTGCTCTCTGTGTATTGCCCGTAATGAAGTATGAAGGAAATCGAAGACTTATTGCTTACAGATATTAGCACAGACCCAGATGGCTCAATTTTTTTTTTACCATAATAGATAATTCTTGAATTATGTGCCTAACAAAGACAAATTCTAGAACTATTGGAAGGCATTTATTATATTAACAAGTGTGTTTTCGATTCCTTCAAAACAGAATGTAATTTAATCTCGGCTTCAGAGACAGATTGGAAATGTTAAATGTCTGCTTTTCAGAAGTGATTTCTGCGGGGAGAAAAGTATTCACCATCAGCTTTAGCTGTGTAACTGGGGGAAAGGATGTTTATCTTAACAGCACAGAAAGGGAGAAGTTGTGGAATTTTTTTTCCATTTCTTTTTCATTTTTTAAATATAGAGCAGATTGTATATATCCTAGTCCTTCCCCAGGGCAACTTCTGCCTTGCTGAATGTAACATATTCCACTGTGAGAAAGAATAATTATCTGATAGTGACGGAGACCCTTCTTAGTGTTCTGTGCATATAAATGAAAACCTGAAACCTGCCCAGTGGTGTTCGTTGTCTTATTTGTTACTCCAGGGACTTGGTTGGGTGTGGCTAAGGTCTAGGCTGGAGATTTGTGATTTTCTGGGGCTATCCAAAGGCCCCAGTTAATAATCAACCTGCAGAGGATGGTCAAAGCTGCAGAGGACCAGCATACAATGCCACGTGAGAAGAAGAACAGAGGGATCTGAGGCTGTTTGACTTGGAGAAGAAAGATAACCTTAGGGAAGGGAGAAGGGGTAGAAGAAGGTCATTGTAGGAGTTAGCAGTGAGTCTCATATAGAGGGGGGCAAGTGGCTCCAGAGGGCATACTGGGACCAAAGTCTATTTTCATAAGGGAGAATATTTTTATTCTATTTGAATAATGTCCTAATTCACCTTGCGGAGAGGAGGGTATCCAGGGTGCTGGATTCCATAAGAAGTCCAGGACTCGTGCCTAGGTATAGAATGAGGAGGATGGAGTCAAATGAGATTTGAAAGACAGGCAGTGTGTAGTGGGATGGACAGCAGGCAGTGGGACCCAGCAGGTGACTTCAGAAGGGAATCAGGGGACGCCGCATGTGAAGATTCTCATCTGATGGATACATTTGCAGGGCATGTTACAGAACACCTGAAGCCTCACCTGTAGGTAGGAAGGAAGCAGTCAGTGTGCCTCCCCAGGTTGGGTGAGGGACTTGCTCATAGTGAGAGCTGTCAAAGAAGAGAACTGATGGTCTTGTAAAGAAGTAATTTCTCCGTATCTGCTCCTGTTCACATGGAAGCCAGTTGACTGCTGGGGATACTGTGTAGGGGATGCCAGGCTTGGGTGGGACACTTTTGGGGATGACCTCTGAGGTCGTGCCAGTTCTAACTGGCATAAAACTATCTTCCTTGTCACCATGATTCATTCATTCAGCACTTATTTATTAAGCCTCTACTATGTCCCAGCCAAAGTGCTAGGCACTGGGGACATGAGGATGAACACACAGACATAAACCCGGCTCTCATGGCACCTACTGCCTCGTGCTGGTTGTTATGAAGAAGTGCAGGTGCTATGGAATGTATCGCAGGTATTTGGATATATTGTCTGATAGGATGAAGATGGACTTCCTGGAGGAGGAAATGTTGAGGGACAAAGAGAGAGAAAAGGATACGTTTACGCAAGGAGAACAGAGTGAATGAAAACACGGAGGAAACAAAGGGCAAGTCCAAACTGTGGAATTACCCTTTAGCTTTAATGTCTGAACAAAACAAAATGTGGTAGTCAGAGAGAACCTTATGGACTTATTTTCACAGCTTAATTGGTTGCATTAAATTAAAAGTTGAGGTAGGGGAGGACAGAGAAAGAATACATGCCTTTTGATCCGGATTAAAGTGATCTGGTAGGGATTAAAAAATGGGGATTATCTCTTACAGGCAGGGTTTGGTTGAATAAAGCAGTGGAGTTTTGGGGGATAGGTTACAGGGGAATAGCATGAGCCTTCTGGGGCATGGTAGGAGGTATTTAGAGATATCAAGGCAAAAAAAATTGCACAAAGAGAGGTGAGAAACCTTCTTTCATGCCCTCAGCTGGTAAGAAGATAAACTTTCTGCACTTGAAGTGTTGTCCAGACCATAACTCAGTCCTGAGTGTCTCTCAGGCACAAAAACCCTTAGTTTGGCCAACCTGCCTTCATGCTTTTATGCAGGGAGAGCCTGTGGTGCAAGTTAATTTGGGATTTTAGAAAGGGAAAAAAAACCCTCCATTCATTTTGCTTTCTTCCTATACTCTATAGCTTGCAAAGTATTTCACATATATCTGAAGAGGGTTTGGTCATCTTTGTTCAGTAGAGAGGAGTTGAGATTCAGAAATGGGAAATGACTTACCTAAGGTTGCAGCTCCACTTGGAAGCAGTGCCACTACACTCCTGATCGGATGGTTCTTATTTTGGCATGTGGTTTCCATTGCTGGGGCCTGAGAAATAATGTTGTTGTTGTTGTTTTCCCAAGAAACACCTGCCCCTCTAAAATGGAAATATGAAGGGTTAATGAAGGGACAGACCCCAGGAGGCTGATATCCAATACAGCTGCGTGTCCTTGGAGAAGCACAAGGACTTTCCTGAGTGAAAGAAAAGAGAGGGCCTACCTGTAACAATACCTCAGAATGGTTGATAAGCATTTGCTCTTCTATTCTCGGTCTTTTTTCTCTCTCTCTCTCTCTTTTTTTTTTTTTTATTGCATTGCTGTGGAGTTGAAACTGGCTGAATCAGAACTGAATCATTTAGCAGGAAATGATGAAAACTGTCACTTTCCTCTGTCTGCATAGTAAGACACAGCAGAGAGAGCCCAAGATGATGGAGGGGCCGTCTGACAATGCCTCAGGCCTCAGACTGGATTGTGATGGGAAGAGCCCGTAGTCTAATCAGTAGTCATTCCCCCAGGTGGGTCACAGAGTGTGAATGTGAGGTTGTCCCTGCAGCAAGGACACCTAGTTTACAGACCCACAGAAACAGTGAGGTGAGGAGGCGAAAAGACAATCTGCGGGTCCACTGGGAAATCTTGCACCAGAAGTTGAATATCTTAAATAATAGGGTAACCTGGACCCCATTTGGTGCTTATAGTAGCTGTGGGAAAGAGTGCCAGCCAAAGGGCTTATTGACAGGGAAGAGATTTTCTTGAATTCCCATAAATAACATGTAACCTTGCTGGAATGCCTTTTGCTATCTGCTCATTCAGCAGGGAGATGTGAGATGTTTTCACCATCCACTCATTTTAAAGTGCTTTCAGGATTTTTCATAAAATAACATGGCTTTGTAATGTTTGGCATGTTACTTTACCCTTTGAGCCTCAGTTTCCTCTTTTATAAAATAGAGATGTTAAAACCTATAGCCATAGCATTATGTGGCTGAATAATGACATAATGAATGTGATGATACTTTGTAAAGTGCACATCATTATATTATTCAGAATCCAGAGTCCTTGGGGGCACTTCAGAGCCCTTATTCTAGCACTTATCATAAGCAAGCAAACACACAACTCTCCATCTCACCCCTCCTCGTCGCCAGCTTAATGGCTTTAATGCAACTATGGACATGACCACTGACCTATGTGCTCCAGTTGAGAAGTGGTATTAATGGGAATGAGACAGGCTCCCAAATCCTGAATTGCTTCTGCTTTCTATTAAGCTAAGAGACTCTGTAGCTATGACTATGCATTATTCAGCATTCAAAAGAAAAGTATGCAACGTTCCTAACCATCCACATATTTCTGATGGTCCAGTTTTTTGGTAAGATTTATATCACAATTTAGAAACAAGGTTTCTGGAGTGAGGGAGGAAAGAACAATGGAAAGAGTGTTTGTTTGTTTGTTTTTGTAATTGGGCAAGGAGAGGTACAGTCCAGGTAGCTCCTAAGAAGAGATGGTGTGGTGTTAGGAAACATGGCAGGGCTGCTGGAAATACTGGGTACTCAGTGGGCAATTATGTGATTGGAAGATTTAGCTGGAATGAAGTTACGTTTACTCACAATAATCATTCCAGGAAAGTTCTGCCCACCTACTTTTTCTGTCTCATTCATTATTTAACAAATATTTATCCAACTTCTACTATGTAAGAAATGTCTTTGAAAGATCTAGATGAACTGAGGATGATGACTTCAGTTAGGGTGGTGGCAGTGGAAATAGAACAGAGACATATATTTGCCACTAATAAATAAGTTGGCATGGCTTGCCAATAGACGGAATATAGTTTTTAAGAAGAAAAAATAATCCAAAGAGGGTTTCTGTATTTTTGGCTTAGAAAATGGATAAATGGAGGTAATCTTTACTTAGATGTAGGGGTTGGGGGAGGGACAGGGGAGCAATAGATTTGGGTGGAAAAAGCAGAATCAAGAACTCTGCCCTGGGCATACTATATTTGAGATGCCTTTAAGCCATTCAAATGATATAACAAGTATATGCTTGGGTATACAAGTTTGGAGCTCAGTTGGGAGCACAGTCAAGGCCTTGGAACACAAATATGGCAATGACCGGCATTTTGATATTTAAATCCAAGGGACTAGATAGGATCACTTAGGGAATGGATGTTGATAGAAAAGAGGACCCAAGGCTGTGACTGCAATATTTAGAAAGAGAAACCAGAAAAAGGGTTGGGAAGGAATGGCTAGTGAGGTGGGTGGAAAGCCAATGGAGCGTGGTGTCATGGAAAGGGAAGTTATTCTAAATAATTCCTAAGGTCCTTCGCAGTGCAAGCTGTTTGTGATTCTTTTCTGTTTCCCTCTTTTATTTCTCTTATTTTTCCTACAGTTTATTTAAAAAGCAAACACAAATCTTTGATAAAAATTACATGAAAATCTTTTTCAAGAGAAAAAGCAAAATTTCACCTTTACCTTAGTGTATTATTGTTTTTTAGCAAATCTTTTTAAAATTTTTATTATTTTATTTTATTTTTCCATAAGTTATTGGGGTACAGGTGGTATTTCTACTTACTTACATGAGTAAATTCTTTAGTGGTGATTTGTGAGATTTTGGTGCACCCATCACCCAAGCAGTATGCACTGCACCATATTTGTAGTCTTTTACCCCTCTACCCCCTCCCACTTTTTCCCCCAAGTCCCCAAAGTCCATTGTATCATTCTTATGCCTTTGTATCATCATAGCTTAGTTCCCACAGATCAGTGAGAACACGCAATGTTGGTTTTCCATTTCTGAGTTACTTCACTTAGAATAATAGTCTCCAATCTCATCCAGGTCACTGCAATGGTGTTAATTCATTCCTTTTTATGGCTGAGTAGTATCCCATCATATATATGTGATATATCTATGATATATGATATATTTCAGTTTATATATATATCACAGTTTCTTTACCCATTCATTGATTGATGGGCATTTCGGTTGGTTCCACAATTTTGCAATTGTGAACTGTGCTGCTATAAACATGCATGTGCAAGTATCATTTTCGAATAATGACTTCTTTTCCTCTTGATAGATACCCATTAGTGGGATTGCTGGATCAAATGGTAGTTCTACTTTTAGTTCTTTAAGGGCTCTCCAGACTGTTTTCCATAGTGGTTGTGCTGGTTAACATTCCCACCAGAAGTGTAGAAGTGTTCCCTGATCACCACATCCACACCAATATCTACTGTTTTTTAATTTTTTTATTATGGCCATTCTTGCAGGAGTGAGGTGGTATTCCATTGTGGTTTTGATTTGCATTTCCCTCATCATTAGTGATGTTGAGTATTTTTTCATATGTTTGTGGGCCATTTGTATATCTTCTTTGGGAATTGTCTATTCATGTCCTTAGCCCACTTTTAGATGGGATTTTTTTTTCTTCTTGATTTGTTTGAGTTTGTTGTAGATTTTGGATATTAGTCCTTTCTCAGTTGTAGAGATTGTGAAGATTTTCTCCCACTCTGTGGGTTGTCTGTTTACTCTGCTGACTGTTCCTTTTGCTGTGCAAAAGCTCTTTAGTTTAATTAGGTCCCAGCTATTTATCACTGTTTTTATTGCATTTGCTTTTGGGTTCTTGGTCGTGAAATCCTTGCCAAAGCCAATGTCTAAAAGGGGTTTTTCCAATGTTATCTTATAGAATTTTTATAGTTTCAGGTCTTAGGTTTAAGTCCTTAATCCATCTTGAGTTGATTTTTGTATAAGATGAGAGATGAGGATCCAGTTTCATTCTCCTACATGGGCTAGCCAATTATCCCATTACCATTTGTTGAAAATGGTGTCCTTTCCCCACTTTATGTTTTTGTTTGCTTTGTTGAAGATCAGTTGGCTTTAAGTATTTGGGTTTATTTCTGGGCTCTCTATTTCATTCCATTGGTCTATGTGCCTATTTTAATACCAGTACCACACTGTTTTCATGGCTATGGCCTTATAGTATAGTTTGAAATCAGGTAGTGTGATGCCTCCAGATTTGTTCTTTTAGCTTAGTCTTGCTTCAGCCATGCAGACTCTTTTTTGGTTCCATATGAATTTTAGAATTGTTTTTTCTAACTCTGTGAAGAATGATAGTGCTATTTTGATGGGGATTGGATTGAATTAGTAGATTGCTTTTGGCAGTATGGTCATTTTCACAATATTGATTCTACTCATCCATGTGCATGGGATGTGTTTCCATTAGTTTGTGTCATTTATAATTTCTTTCAGCAGTGTTTTGTAGTTTTCCTTGTAAAGGTCTTTTGACTCCTTTGTTAGGTATATTACTAAGTCTTTTTTTTTTTTTGCAGCTATTGTAAAAGGGGTTGAGTTCTTGATTTGATTCTCTGCTTGATCGGTGTTGGTGTATAGAAGAGCTACTGATTTGTGTACATTAATCTTTTATCTGGAAACTTTGCTGAATTCTTTTATCAGTTCTAGGAGTTTTCTGGGGGAGTCCTTAGGGTTTTCAAGGTAAACAATCACATGGTCAGCAAACAGGGACAGTTTAACTTCCTTTTTACCAATTTGGGTGCCCTTTATTTATTTCTCTTTTCTGATTGCTCTGGCTAGGACTTCCAGTACTACTTTGAAGAGTAGTGTCGAGAGTGAGCATCCTTGTCTTGTTCCCATTCTCAGAGGGAATGCTTTCAACTTTTTCCCATTCAGTATTATGTTGGCTGTGGGTTTGTCATAGATGGCTTTTATTACATTAAGCTATGTCCTTTGTATGCCAATTTTGCTGAGAGTTTAATCATAAAGTGATGCTGGATTTTGTTGAATGCTTTTTCTACATCTATTGAGATGATCATGTGATTTTTTTAAAAATTCTGTTTATGTGTTATATCACTTGTATTGACTTGTGTATGTTAAATCATCCCTGCATCCCTGGTATGAAACCCACTTGATCATGGTGGATTATCTTTTTGATATGTTGGATTCAGTTAGCTAGTATTGTTAAGGATTTTAGCATCTGTGTTCATCACGAATATTGGTCTGTAGTTTTCTTTTTTGGTTGTGTCCTTTCCTGGTTTTGGTATTAGGGTGATGCTGGCTTCATAAAATGAATTACAGAGGATTCCTTATCTGTCTATCTTGTGGAATAGTGTCAAAATGATTGGTACCAATTCTTCCTTGAATGGTAGAATTCTGCTGTGAATCTATCTAGTCCTGGACTTTTTTTGTTGGTACTTTTAAAATTACCTTTTCAATCTTGATACTTATTATTGTTCTGTTCAGGGTGTCTAATTCTTCCTGATTTAAGCTAGGAGGGTTGTATTTTTACAAGAATTTATTCATCTCTTCCAGGTTTTCTAGCTTATGTGTACAAAGGTGTTCATAGTAGCCTTGAATGATCTTTTGTATTTCAGTGGTGTCAGTTGTAACATCTCCTGTTTCTTTTCTTAGTGAGGTTATTTGGATTTTCTCTTCTTTTCTTGGTTAATTTTGCTATGGGTCTATCAATTTTATTTATCTTTTCAAAGAACCAGCTTTTTGTTTCATTTATGTTTTGTATTTTTTTTTGTTTCAATTTCATTTAGTTCTGCTTTGATTTTGGTTATTTCCTTTCTTCTGCTGGGTTTGGGTTTGGTTTGTTCTTGTTTCTCTAGTTCCTTGAGGTGTGACTATAGATTGTCTGTTTTTGCTCTTTCAGACTTTTTGATGTAGGCATTTAGTGCTATGAACTTTCATCTTAGCACCACCTTTGCTGCATCCCAGAGGTTTTGATAGGTCGTGTCATTATTGTCATTTACTTCAAATAATTTTTAAATTTCCATCTTGATTTTTTGACCCATTGCTCATTCAGGAGCAGGTTACTTAATTTCCATGTATTTGCATGGTTTTCAAAGTTCCTTTTGGAGCTGATTTCCAGCTTTATTCCACTGTGGTCTGAGAGAGTTCTTGATACAATTTCAATTTTCTTAAATTTATTGAGGCTCATTTTATGGCCTATCATATGGTCTACCTTGGAGAAAGTTCCATGTGCTGTTGAATATAATATGTATTCTGCATTTGTTGGATGAAATGTTCTGTATATAACTGTTAAGTCCATTTGTTCCAAGGTATAGTTTAAATCCATTGTTTCTTGGTTGACTTTCTGCCTTGATCACCTTTCTAGCACTGTCAGTGGAGTATTGAAGTCTCCCACTATTATTGTGTTGCTGTCTATCTCATTTCTTAGGTCTATTAGTAATTGTTTTATAAATTTGGGAGCTCCAGTGTTAGGTGCATATATGTTTAGGATTGCGATATTTTCCTGTTGGACAAGGCCTTTTACCATTATATAATATCCCTCTTTGTCTCTTTTAACTGCTGTTGTTTTAACGTTTATTTTCTCTGATATAAGAATAGCTACTCCTGCTTACTTTTGGTGTCCATTAGCATGAAATGCCTTTTTCCACCCCTTTACTTTAAGTTTATGTGAGTCCTTATGTGTTAGGTGAGTCTCCTGAAGGCAGAAGATAGTTGGTTGATGAGTTCTTATCCATTCTGCAGTTCTGTATCTCTTAAGTGGAGCATTTGGGCCATTTATATTCAATGTTAGTATTGAAATGTGAGGTACCATTGCATACATCATGCTCTTTGTTGCCTACATACTTAGTTTTTTGTTTTTGCTTTTTAACTTGTATTTTTGTTTTATAGGTCTTGTGTGATTTATGCTTTAAAGAGGTTCTGTTTTGATGTGTTTCCAGGATTTGTTTCAAGATTTAGAACTCCTTTTAGCAGTTCTTGTAGTGGTGGCTTGGTAATGGTGAATTCTCTCAGCATTTGTTTGTCTGAAAGCAACTGTATCTTTCCTTCACATATGATGCTTAGTTTCACTGGAGACAAAATTCTTGGCTGCTAATTGTTTTGTTTGAGGAGGCTGAAGATAGGGCTCCAACCCCTTCCAGCTTGTAGGGTTTCTGCTGAGAAATCTATTGTTAATCTGATAGGTTTTCCTTTATAGGTTACCTGGTGCTTCTGTCTCACAGCTGTTAAGATTATTTCCTTTGTCTTAACTTTGGATAACTTGACGATAATGTGCCTAGGCCAAGATCTTTTTGTGATGAATTTCCCAGGTGTTCTTTGTGCTTCTTGTATTTGCATGTCTGGGTCTCTAGCAAGGCTGGGGAAGTTTTCCTTGATTATTCCCCCAAATATGTTTTCCAAGCTTTTAGAATTTTTTTTTCCTCAGGAGCACCGATTATTCTTATGTCGTTTAACATAATCCCAGACTTCTTGGAGGCTTTTTTAATATTTTCTAATTCTTTTCTTTTTGCCTTTGTTGGATTGGGTTAATTTGAAGATCTTGTCTTCGAGCTCTGAATTTCAATCTTCTACTTGTTCAATTCTATTGCTGAGACTTTCCAGAGCATTTTGCATTTCTAAAAGTGTATCCAAAGTTTCCTGAATTTTTAATTTTTTTTCTTTAAGCTATCTATTTCTTTGACTATTTCTCCCTTCATTTCTTATATCATTTTTTGGATTTCCTTGCATTGGATTTCACCTTTCTCTGGTCCCTCCCTGATGAGCTTAATAACTAACCACTTGAACTATTTTTCAGGTAAATCAGGGACTTCTTATTGGTTTGGATCCATTGCTGGTGAACTAGTGTAATTTTGGGGGGGTGATGAAGAGCCTTGTTTTGTCATATTGTCAGGGTTGGTTTTCTGGTTCCCTCTCATTTGGGTAGGCTCTGTCAGAGGGAAGGTCTAGGGCTGAAGGATGTTGTTCAGATTCTTTTGTCCCACAGCACAGCAGGACAATCCACAGACAAAACCCCTCAGACATGGAGTTAAAGAAGGAAGGGCTTTATTTGGCCGGGAGCTTCGGCAAGACTCAGGACTCCAAAAACCGAGCTTCCCAAGTGAGCAATTCTTGTCCCTTTTAAGGACTTATAACTCTAAGGGGGTCTGCGTGAGAGGGTCGTGATAGATTGAGCAAGCAGGGGGTACATGACTGGGGGCTGCATGCACCGGTAATTAGAATGGAACAGAACAGGACAGGGATTTTCACAATGCTTTTCCATACAATGTCTGTAATCTATAGATAACATAACCGATTAGGTCAGGGGTCAATCTTTAACTACCAGGTCCAGGGCATGGCGCTGGGCTGTCTGCCTGTGGATTTCATTTCTGCCTTTTAGTTTTTACTTCTTTCTTTGGAGGCAGAAATTGGGCATAAGACAATATGAGGGGTGGTCTCCTCCCTTAACAGGGTGTTCCCTTGATTTAGTACTCTCCCCCTTTTCCTGTGGATGTGGCTTCCTGTGACCTGAACTGAAGTGATTGTTGTCTGTCTTCTGGGTCTAGCCACCCAGCAAGTCTACCCAGTTCCAGGCTGGTACCAGAGGTTGTCTGCACGGAGTCCTGTGATATGAACCATCTGTGGGTCTCTCAGCCTTGGATACCAGCACCTGTTCTGGTGGAGGTGGCAGAGGGTGCATTGGACTCTGTGCAAAAAATAATGCTCCATTTTTGTGCTGGTCGGCCTCCTGACAGGAGGTGTCACTTTCCAGAAAGCATTAGCTGTAGCAGTGTGGAGAGGGACTGGCAATGGGTGGGGCCCTAGAACTCCCAAGATTATATGCCCTTTTTCTTCCACTACCTGGGTGAGTAGGGAAGGACCATCAGATGGGGGTGAGGCTAGGTGTGTCTGAGTTCAGACTCTCCTTGGGCTGGTTTTGCTGCAGCTGCTGTGGCAGATGGGGTAAGATTCCCAGGTCACTGGAGTTGTGTACCTAAGAGGATTATGGCTGTCTCTGCTGAGTCATGCAGGTTGTCAGGGAAGGGCAGTCAGGGAAGTGGCAGTCACAGGCCTCACCCAGCTCCCACACAAACCAAAGGGCTGATCTTACCTCCCACGGTGCCCCACCACAACAGCCCCGAGTCTGTTTCCAGGCAGAGGGCCAGATGGGCTTGAAAACCTGCCGATGCTTTCCGCCTCCCAGAGTATATTTGAGGTGTCTCCCGGGTCCTGCAGTAGCAGTATGCTTCCTTCAGAGGGTCTGTGGGTCCTCTCAGGATTGCTGGTTTGTTCTTGCTGTTGATCTGGAGCTAAAATTCACAGTGCAAGCCCCTGCATGCTGCTCTGTTCCCAGCTGCAATCTAGTTCTCCCTCCCATCTGCCATGATCCTGAAATCCCCCTCTCTGTGATTCTTGCTGCCCTTTGCATTACTTCTTTCCTTCTTGATTGCACAGGCTGAAAGTCTAGGAACTTGGACTTCTGCCTGTCTCTGGAAAGGGGCCCCAGGCTGTCCAGAGTAACAAATTATCTGCTTATCACAGTTGACACTGCTACCATTCTACTTTATTATTTCCAGCTATTATTTTCCCTGACTTTTGGTAAGCTGACTGCAGCCTTTTATCTAGATGCTCACACTCCATCGCCGCTCCACCACCTCCTCTGTCTACTTACCTCCCACCTTTCTGCGTGGGCTGCCCTGCCTTCTCCACACAGCGAGTCTTTACCACTTCATCTGGTTTATCTGCTGAGAGTCCTCAAGGTTCAGTTGTTTCTCCATTGTTATTTGCAATTTATCTGATTCTAAACCTGACATTATATCTCACTGTGATATACAGTTGTCTGGCTATTGTTTGTCCAATGCAAGTATATTATTTTGCATCCACTTTTTTTTCTTGCTTTTCGAAGTTGGGAACCATGTCTGTAACATCACAAAATCTGATGTCTGCAAATCATCCCCGTAACTGCAGAGATAAGACAAGACTCATTACCATTCATGTTATCCTCACTTGGGGAGAACTCAGGTCAAATTTCTTTACCCTTGGATAACACTTTTCTTTAATTTTAAACTTGTCCTTTCTCTCTCTCTCTCTCTTTTTTTTTTGTATCTTTTTTGAATTCAAGACATTCATTCACCTCCCACAGCTTGCTTCTCTGATTGGAAGACCATTTCTACTGGTGGCAGGCATAGTGTAAATATTTCATTTTTGAGGTTTGTTCAGCAAGGACTATTCGGACTGAAGATGAAATGCCAGCTAAAGTCCCTGTGTGTGAAGAACATCATGTTCAGCCTTTTACTCCCAAAGCAAATTATTTGCTTAAGTAAGGGTTTCTTCCTTGATTACAGTCCTTACTATTGAGATCTTGTCTGAATTTCCCAGGTGTGTTTTGAATTTCACAATCTCACTCTGTACTCCACAGAGCTAGTCTCAGAAAATAGATTTGCATGTGCCCCCAGCTCTGACGGAGACAGAGCCCTTCCCTAGACAAAGAGCCCTGGGAATAAAGGGCTAAATAGAAACACAGTATCTGGGCATGCTAATTATTATTATTATTATTGACTGAGGACATTGGCTGGCTGTTAATAGACACATCTATTAGGTGTCATACTGTTTGTCTTGGGACATTGCTTCTCTTGATTTGTAAGATTTTAGAGGAGAATGAAAAAACTAGGCGAAAATACAATAAGTAATATTTGGTTTTGGCATTTAAAGAAAACACATAAGCACCTTTGATGTGCCAATCAATGTGCCAGGCACAGGAACACAAGGGTGAGTAAGAAAGTAGTCAGTCCTTAAGCATCTTCATATATAGTGGGAGAGAGAGACATGCAGACAAGCAATTATAACATGTTGATACATTCTCCTACAGAGACCTCTGCAAAATGCCATGGGAGTCCAGAAGATGAAGTTATAAATTTCCCAGGGGTGTACCAGGGACAGTGTGTCAAAAAGTGAGCCTTGCAAATGACTGGGAGTGTTTCAGATAGGGAAGGTGAGGACTGCATTCAGGCATAAGCAGCTCTGAGTGTGGAGGAATGGCCAGCTGGGTTGTGGAACCGGACAGAAGGTGAGAGTGAAGGCAGAGGAGAGAGCGCAAAGGCCTGGCTGGAAAGGGAAATTAGAGGCTGGCAGTAACAGAGCTCCCCCTATGTGAATATCAGATATCAGGTTCAGAGTGCCTCCCAAAAAGACAAGGGAAGGGGGAGAGGGTGGACCTTCCAAAGGGACATCAGCAGAAGATTCTGACTTTCTCTTCCTTTGAAATTACTGCCCATTCCAAGCTCAGATGTCTGTCCTCATGCTGCCTTTCCTACTCAGTGGCTACAGGTCTGGGGACTAACCAATGGGCTTGTTCTTGACCTTGCTTCATGGCATCTGTTTCTGTTTAGACATCCCCACCTTCTTTTGTTCATTTCATTTTTTTTACGCTCTACTGATTTAACCATGGCCTCTTTTATATCCTATTTCAGTTAAGGCCCTGCTTTCATCTTCTCCACTGGCATTTCAGGCCTTTGTCCAGCTAAGCAGTGACCATATATGCCAGCGCTAGGTACCATCCTGGAAAGAGAGAATCAGATAGGATGGGCAAAGGCCTGTCTTAATGAGGGCTATTGAGATCTACTTATAAGAGAAAAACAGATGTGGTTTCTATAACCTCATCAAGAGACATGTTATTCAGGATGGGATTAGGTGGGGGAAGGTGAGAAGATAATAGTAACTACGTCTGAAAGGAGAGGTATGTGACATTACCATGACAAACGTTAGAGGAGAGGTGGAGATGCTAAGGTATGGGAGCTTTTAACAATTGCTACATATGAATAATATTGGGAGATTATGTGAAATTATTGGGAGTAGTGTGAAAGAGAAGTGTAAAATTGGAGAATAATAGGTTTGGTGAATTACGGCACTTAGTATTTTCTCTGTCATTACCTTCCCTCCTTCCACCCCCTCAGTCATATCAAAAGTATCAAAAGCAGGTATGCAGAATGCAAGAAGGTGGGAAGAATGACAATCTTACTTTCTCGATCCCTGGATCCCAAAGCATGGTAAAAATGTTAAACCAGCAGTTTGCTCACAGAGACAGAAGCCAACTGTGGGGTGAAATTGCATCAGTAGGGACATGAGGGTAGACTTGAGAAAAATAGGGTTGCAAGGCACTAAAATAACAGAGGGAGGGCATTAGAGTTCCCTCTGTGGAAATCTGTTAGAAGAGGAGAGAAAACCATCTGTCTGGAACAGTGTAAATATAGTCATGCTTATGCCCAGGGGATGGACTTATTTTTTCCTTTTAAACAATTTTAACTGGAAGTTTTATGTGAAAACACTATCAAAGTACAAGAGAGTACTTAGTATTCTGTTTTAGTTTGTTATTATTTTATTATTAAACATTGTACAATTAGCATTTTCCACATTTCTGCTTGGTCCTCACAGTTATTTTAATGGCTGCATAATATCCCAGTATATTGTAGAATTGTTAATGTAATAATATATCTGGTATTAGCTCTGTATATCCATTGCTGGCCCAATATTTGAGTATTTTTATGGACTTCTTTAATTCCTCTGCATTGTTCAAATTAGTCTGCCTTTCCTTTCCCAAATATTCCTAAACTTCTACCTGCAACCACCCCCACAACCACCAGCAGAATGCCCATTCCACTTCATCTCTACTGGCCTATAGGGAGGAAACACGGGTGGTGGTAAAGGCTTCGCTGTCAGGTCAGAATCAGGTTTCCCATTTTTATTATTTACTAGTTTGGGGATCCTGTGACACTGGGCACATTATTTCATCTTGTGAGCTCAATTTCTTCATCTGGAGAATGTCTATAATTATATGTATCTTGAAGGGTTGTGTAAGGATTAACAACAACATTTATAAAGTGCTTGCTACACAGTAGATGCCTAGACGGTCTGATTACCGGGGACCCCACGACAAAGAAAGTTGTCTTCTTACATCCAATTAAAAGCACATCGAGGGCAGGAATCTTATTTTCTTTGCCCCCGAATCCCCCAATGGTGCAGAGGGATTTATACGATTCATGCTTGTTAGTTGATTATGTAGATCTTTGCTGAATATCTGACTTCAAGGACAATGTTGTCAACTTGTATATGATTAGTGTGGGGTGGGGGGGTGTTAGGGGCAGAGGGAGTGGAGGAGGTAGGGCTGTTGAGCGTGTGCTTTCTGAGTTTCTGAACTCTTGCGCCTCCTTTCGGCAGCCAACAGGTTCTAAAATGGCGGCAGCTCATGGCCCAGCATGGGTCTGCAGCTCCACCTGTAAGGAAGGCAATCACAGAGCGGGCGCAACTGGCAGCTCTGTGCAACAACTACCTGTTATCAGAGGCTGCCTGAGGTCCCAGCATAAATATTCAGTGTGTCTTTCACACCACGACAATTTTAGAGACCAGGTGCACCAAAGATGCACAGGCAGATGAGAAAGGGAGAGGGGAGGAGGGAACCAACCCACAAACAAACCCGATTTCTGTGCTCCTCACAAAACATTTGCTTTTTACAAGCACACAGATAAATCCCCAGCAGCACAGGGAGTGCCGAGAGGGAAGTTGGCATTTGAAAGGCTTGCAGTATCAGCTAATTGGTCTCAAACCTAAATCATAAAAAGACCTGTAATTATGCTGTTCAGAATTAACACAGAAGACTGTCGGGTTGTTGGTGGTGGAGAGAGGGAGGGGCGACAATGGGAGGAAGAGTCCGTTTTTTAAGTGAATTTATACTATTATAAGACCTGTCGCGGGTGAGTAATAAAAATGGCGATGCTAAGTTAAGCCTTGTGTTATCCTGTTTGCTCAGATGCTGCTTATGCCAGCTGTAGCCAGCAGAAAGCACTTTTCAATTTATTTTTATGACTCTTCTCTAAAAGCATTCCATTAAAGGAATATTACTCTGTATGAAGTTTTGAGGCACCAGTGGCAGTTTATTTGCTTGTTGTGCTGGAAAGGAATAAACAGTTATCTGTGGTACCCATTATTTCGGTTTTGTCTTCCTCGCACTCCAGTTAAAGGTCAAATGTGGATTCTGCCATCTACCCTTCTATTGAGTGCCCCTCCTCCATTGGATTTGGCTGAATCTGGGTCACATTTCAGCCCAGTCTGGTGATCAGAACCGCTGAGTCTCGAGTTTGCGACTTGCTTGGGTAATTTCCGCCATCCCATTGGTGAGATGAAGCTCCTGCAGCCACGCTGCTTGTTTGCAGAGGCCGAGCGGAGCCAGGCAGGAAGACATCTCCTAAAGTGGAGCCTGTTCTGTGTCTCTAGCTTGTCAAACTCGATTATTTGGTTCCTTTGGCAACGTATTCTACGGAAGCTGTGATGTGCAAATAGGAGAATGGTCTCTTTCTCTCTCACATATAAAGTGGGTCTAGAGGGACAACATGGCACAGTGGTTGAGAGTACAGTTTTTCGAGGCATATTGCTAAGGTTTGAAATTTAATCCTGTCGCCATAACATCTGCTATCTTAGGCAAGTTACCTAAGCTCTCTGCATCTTAAGTTTCCTAACCTACAAAATAGGGATATAAACAGTTCCCACTTCACAGGGTTTTTGTGATAATTAAATGAGATCATACATGTAAAGTGCTTAAAACCATGGATGTCACATAGTGGGTGCTATCTGTGTAAGTATTAGTCATTCTGTTGTTAATATTACTGCTGAGATCTCAAGGAATGTAAGAGGATACTGGTGTGTGTTTTTTTTGTTTTTTTGTTTTTTTGTTTTTTTTTTGGCTCTGATTTTACCACTAGCTTGCCATATCACCTTAAAATCATCACTTATCTTTTCTGAGAAAATAATTCAGCCCCTGTTCTCATTCATGGAGGGATATGAAGACCAGCAAAATGCAAAAGTCATGATACATGTTTGGCCTTATGATTATTTATGATGTCTTTATAACCCAGATGAATACAGTGCTAACTCATGGTGTCAGCATGCTAATGTCTAAGCATATTTTCAAGATCTATTATTGGGACATGAATTTACTCATGTTGTGGGTTGTTATTTAAGTGATAGAATCTTAGAGTTGGAAGAGATCTTAGGAGCCATGGACTTTTTATTTTTAGCCAGGCATTCCTCCTATAACAGCTGCAATTTGTGGCAGGCTACAACCTGTGCTATCATGGGCCCTTTAATGGTGGATTCACTCTTGCAAGCTCATCTCTCCTAGTTCTAGATGACAGAATGCTCTCCTTAAACTTCACTGAAATTTTCTTTCCCCTAGCTTTCATATAGCTGTGTTGGTTCTGCTTCATGAACCTTCCCAGAACAAGCATAATTCCTTTCCTCAGGACAGCTCCTCACGTATTTGCAGACAGCAGTTCTTCTGAGGTCTTTTCTGTTCCTGGCCAAGTTCCTCCAAACATTCCTTATATGCCACAATGTCCAGACCCTTTGTCCTCATAAATGGATTGTACCCACATTGGCAATATCTTTCATATAATGGTATTCTTGAAGCTGAATACAGAATTCTGGTCATTGCTGGGCCTTCTTAGATTGTGATGTTCTTCTATCAGTGTGACCAAAGATGGCTCTCACCTCTTTGATTGCTACCAACCTTGGTCAAATCACTCATGCTTTGAGACCAAATCCCCCTTCTATTCAATGGGAACAATAAAACTTACATGGTGAAGCCATCAAATGATTTGGGTGAGCTTCAAAGGTGAACGATATATGAAGGGATTTGTTATAGCACAAAAATGAGAGTTTGGGTTCAATTGTACTGATACTGAGCTTATGTAGTCTGCTACAAACCTTGTTATTTTTCCTCTATAAATATTGCAACTAACCCATTTATTTTGCCACACTTATAACTGTAAAGTTTCATTTGTTAGCTTTTCTTGACATTCCAGTTTGTAGAGAATCTTGATTTTGCCAACCAGTTTACTGGCCATCACTTTCTGCTTTGTGTGATCCACAAATTCAAGAAGCATGGATTCTGTGGTTTTACCTAAATGATAAATACAAATGTTGAACATTTTCCTTCACAAGAACTCTTCAGTTAGCTTCTCCCTATTTACAACATATACAGCTAAAAATAACAACAACTTCTTCCTTTTCTCGCTCCTCATCCCAAACATGTTTCTCTCACAAAAGCAGTTTCTATTTTGTTGTAAAGGTATTTAGGTAAATACGTTAGCATTTTCTGTAGATTATAAGCTCCTTAAGGACTGGGAATGTGTTGAATTATTGTTGTGGCTCCCAAAGACAATGACCCTGTCTTGTGTGTATTAGGCAACCACTTGAAGGCAAGACTATAGGGCTAAGGGCAGAGTTTTTTTACATCCTTCAAAGAAGACTCTCCACTAATTATGCCATCATCAAGCACTTATTTGTGTAGTTTGTTTGATTAATGTAAAGAGTGTTATAATGATTATCTTCTGTTAAGTCCAAAATTATAATGGGGCTGAGATGTTACTTGACTTGCAAGCTAACCTTCCTGTGTGGGTACGTGTGTGTGTACACACACACACACACACACACTAACAGAAACACCAGACCTCTGCATTAGAGAACAGACCATTTACTCCTAGAACATCTTAGTGCTGGTTCCCTGTGCCCTAGTCAAGCACAGACTGGTGTGCCAAGGGCCTGATACTATCTGTGCAAGCAGTGAGGTCACACCACAGAGGAGGAGCCCCAAATTCATGAGGCTTGAAACTTCTACAGTATGTCTGGCACATCTGCACTGATCTAATTCCAGAGAGAGAGAGAGAAAGAAAGAGAAAGAGAGAGAGATCCTCTCTGGGGTGGAGAGAAGGAACTCTACTCACCACTCTTAGAATATAAGAAAATAGCAAAATAGCTCTGGAGGAAATGAGTCTTTTAAATATCTCTGGAGGTATGCACTGTCTCTAATTGAATGTTTACCACTGTTTACCATTGAATCCTCTCTTTAACCTGGGTTTGCAAGAAAGCCCAGACCATGCAGAAAGGTGAACAGATTCATGGAGAGCTATTTCCCAATATCTTCTGCAAAGAAGCCACCTTAAGTAGCCATACACAGACTCTAAGATATTATCCATGCTGAAAATATTTTATGTTCCTATTTGAGGATGGCTTGTAGACCCAGTGTTACATTGTTTTTACTTGAGTGTGTATATATATATATTTTGCTTTAAGGGAATCACCAGTAGTAATTTTTTAAGTCTCCAGAATAATAATTTGACCTAGTGGGGTAAGTAAAGTAGCAGACAAGTTAGATAATATAAAAATACCAGTAAAGAATAAAGTCACAACAATGTATCAAAAATTAAGATTTACTACCAACTAAGACTACCAACTTCTCTTTTGGGCCTTGCAAACTGGCTGCAAAAGTTACAAAAAAGTAAATCAGCAGCATTGCTGGAAAAAATGATGCAGCTCTACAATGATATCTTTTAAGTTTTAGTAGTACTTTGGTTGTATAATTTCTGCTTGCCTTTTTTTAAAAAAAAGTCATATTGCCACTGTACAGTACTATCTTACATTTCCAAAGTCTTACCCAACACTGTGTTTGCTAGGCGCTATGAAAGATGCAAAATAAATAGTATTACTGGATCTGCAGGAATATTTCAGTCTAATTGGGTATATTACAGTCTAGTAGTGAGGATAAAAATAAATCCATGCACCAAATAGAAATACGTAAAATAGTATAGGATATATAGGTTTGGAGAGGTTCAGTGTAAATAAATTTTCAGGGCTGGTGTATATTTAACATGAACAAGTGCAAGATTGGGGAGCTGGAAAGTAGCGATGTGCAGAAGAGACAACGTTGGGCACCTTTTCTGTTTGCCAAAAGAGTGGAGGAAGGCTTCCTTTTACCATGGGCATTAATTTCTCCAGAGTACCCAAATAAAACAGAATTCCTAATTTTCTCTAGAAACTGTCCACACTTCAGAACAGGCTATTATAGGGGCAGATAAGGCATAGGGAATTTGGTGTGAGATTAAAATAAGCAGGGGTGGGATGATGAGAAGTTCACAGGAGCAGAGTGAACTGAGACACAGCAAACAGAAGGAAAATATAATCAGAGAATTGTGAGGATGACTTTTGTAGCAAGTATATGAGACTTCCTTGTTCAGATCCAAATGAAAGACTCACTTAAAGTAACTGTCGGAGCAAATTGCTTCTCCTCAGACCTTTCAATTTCTTTATGCACTGATTAGTGTTTTGTTTTTTATTTTTTGCCTGTATCGTAGTCTATGTATTTTCTGCTTTATGCTTTTACTTAATTTTCCCCCTAAGCCCTGGCTCCCTTCCTTTGATTACCAACTTCAGATACAAGCTTACACAATTGGAAGAGGAGGCTGGAGGTTCATCTTCTCTGGACTGTAAAGATGACAAATCTCTCTCAACTCTTTGGTTAGAAAATGCAATTAACTATATGGCCGGGTGTGGTGGCTCATGCCTGTAATCCCAGCACTTTGGGAGGCTGAGGTGGGTGGATCATCTGAGGTCAGGAGTTCGAGACCAGTCTGGCCAACATGGTGAAATCCCATCTCTACTAAAAATACAAAAGTTAGCTGGGTGTGGTGGTGGGTGCCTGTAATCCCAGCTACTAGGGAGGCTAAGGCAGGACAATCGCTTGAACCCGGCAGGCGGAGGTTGCAGTGAGCCAAGATCACGCTATTGCACTCCAGCCTGGGCAACAAGAGCGAAATTCTGTCAAAAAAAAAAAAAAAAGAAAGAAAAAAAGAAAAGAAAAGAAAGAAAATACAATTAAGTGTACTGGAGTGTGCTCTCTCCAAAGAAAATTGGCTGAATTGAGATGTGAGTATCCTAGAAGCTGAACCAATAAAAATCAATCATTCCCATCCCTGGGGAAATGGCACTAGGGGAAAAGTTTGCTTTGCTATCTCTGTGCTGTGGACAAAATATGTGTGATTCTTACCCAATCAATAGAAATCTCTAAAATGAAAGATTGAAGCCGTCAAGAGTTGTAACATCTCTGAGATGAAAAATGTTTGTGAGAATTATCTCCACTAAATGTCAACTCCTCTCCCTCAGCCCCCATCTAAGTGTTTGCGTAGCCTTGGAGTTGTGTTGTCTGTTTGATCAAGCTAAGAAGTCTTGAGAAATATTCAAGTCTGTATGAGACATTTAGCAGAAAACAACTAGCTGGATGAGTCACAAACTCACCAGGCAGGAAGAAGGCTGTGGAGTCATGGTGTCCATTTCCTGTTTTTATTTTAACCTGGAAGATTTGATGCTACTCTGTGCCTGAGTACCTCCAGAAAACAATATTGCATGCTCCCTGAGGTACCCAGTACCAGAGTCAAAGGACTCCCACTGTGAAGAAAGTTGTCCGTGTATTTAGTCTTGCTATTCAATTTCTTAATCCCAATTATACAGTGCCCTTTACTCTGAGGTCATGCTGGGACCAGAGCTGGTTATGTGCCATATGGAAGGTGACATTTCTTGGGGGATAAATTAATGAATCTGCTACTAAATTCTTAAAATCATTTTGTTAGTCCCAGCCTCTGTTTTAATAAAGTGGGTCATTGCGTAAAAATCTGCAACCACATACCTGTAGCTTGTTTTCCTAATGCTGGTCTTTTTTAAATGATTAGTTGGATTATCCTTTGAGTGAAAAAAGGTGGGTCTCTCCCACTTCCTCAAAACACTCAGAGAACCTGTATTCAACTTCTAATTTTATGCTTGGCCAACTACTCTTTCTTTTTAGTTGTGTTAAAATATACATAACGTAAAATTTATCATTTTAACCATTTTTAAGCATACAGTTCATTGGTCCTAAGTACATTTACATTATTGTGCAATCATTACCACTCCAGGACTTTTTCATCATCCCAAATTGAAATGCTGTACTCAGTAAATGATAATGTCCCAATTGCCCCTTTACTCTAGGTCCTGGCAGCCACCATACTATTTTCTGTCTCAATGGATGTGATTACTCTAGGTACCTCATATAAGTGTACTCATGCAATATTTGTCCTTTTTTAAATGTTAAGTTCCAGGGTACGTGTGCAGGATGTGTAGGCTTGTTACATAGAAAGGTGTTCCATAGTTGTTTGCTGCACTTATCAACCCATCACCTAGGTATTAAGCCCAGCATGCATTAGCGATTTTTCCTGATGCTCTCCCTCCTCCCGCACCCCTACTCCCAAAAGGTCCCAGTGTTTGTTGGTTGTTCCCCTCCCTGTGTCCATGCTTTCTCATCTTTCAACTCCCACTTATAAGTGAGAACATGTGGTGTTTGGTTTTCTGTTCCTGTGTTAGTTTGCTGAGGATAATGGCTTCCAGCTCCATCCATGTCCCTGCAAAGGACATGATCTTGTTCCTTTTTATGGCTGCATAGTATTCCATATTGTATATGTACCACATTTTCTTTATCCAGTCTATCATTGATGGGCATTTGGGTTGATTCCATGTCTTTTCTATTGTGAATAGTGCTGCAGTGAACATATGTGTGCATGTATCTTTATAATAGAATGATTTATATTACTTTGGTATATCCCCAGCAATAAGATTGCTGGGTCAAATGGTCAAGTGCCACACTGTCTCCCACAATGGTTGAAATAATTTACATTCCCAATAGTGTAGAAGTGTTCCTATTTCTCCACAACCTTGCCAGCATCTGTTGTTTCTTGAATATTTGTTCTTTTATGTCTGGCTTATTTAACATAATTTCTTTAAGGTTCATCCGTGTTGTAGCATGTGTCAGAATTTCATTCCTTTTCAATGTTGAATAATACTCCATTGTATGTATCTACTGCATTTTGTTTATCCACTCATCTGTTGATGGACATTTGGGTTGTTTCTACATTTTGGCTTTTGGGAATAATGCTGCTATGAGTGACGGTATGTAAGTATCTCTTACAGTCCCTGCTTTCAATTGTTTTGGGTATATATCCAGAACTGGGATTGCTGTATCATATGGTAATTCTGTTTAATGTTTTGGAGAACTGCCATACTGTTTGTCACAGTGGCTATACCAGGGTTTCAATTTTTCTACACTCTCTCCAACACTTGTTGTCTTCTGTGTGTGTGTGTGTGTGTATTACATAATAGTCATCCTAAAGGCCAACTACTCTTTAATTTGTGGGAATTCACAAAATCCTTTCACATGGCCTTCTGCTCCATCATTTTTGACACTTACCTTCTTAGATAAATAACTTTTTTTGGTTTAGGTCCATGAAAAATTCTCCCTATTTTTCCTCCTTACTCTGGTAACCTCACTTTGGTGTCCTGTTAGGGAGCAATACTTGGTCAGATCTTTGTTAGCTGTGTGGCTTCCAGGCTCCAAGGTCACTGTGGTGACACCTCCAGTTGAGTTTCTTTTTACCTCATTTTCCAAATTGTCTTCCATGTTTCTTTTGAGATGTTCCATCTCAACATGTTTAAAACTGAGTTTGTTATTCTGGCGCCATAACATATGACCTATGTGATTTTGGCAAACAATTTAACCTAAGCTTAGTTTCCTTGATTGAAAAGGGAATTAAAAATAGTGCCTAGGGCACAGAATTTTTGTGCTAAAGCAGATGGGGTTTATAGAGTGATTGACGCTGTGATCGGCACATAGTGATTTTTCAATAATTGGTGGCTATTATTGTTAATTTTTCTTCTAACTGGATACGTGTCTTTATTTTTCCATTTTTTATTAGCCATAACCAGTCTTCTGTAAGCAATGTAGGCTATACACATCATAGTAAGCCTTCTTTTCATACCACTCTCCTATCTACTTCAAAAATTTCTATGATCACTCCAAATAATCAACATTTATTGCATTATAATAACCTTTTAATGAACTGTTACTTTAGCAAAAGTTTGCTGAGTCCCTGAGGCATTGACTCCGCCTCCTCCTTCCTTAGTTTATCCTGCTCTCCACTAATAGATTCATTTTCCTAAAATAGTCTTTTCAACTGATCATTCGTATTTTCACAACACTTTATTGAGTTCTAACCTTTATTACCTGGAGGTCATGCACACATTCTGTCTCTCCAACCACAGTTGAGGATGCTTTGTGAAATCCCTGGAACTAGGAAAGGACTCATGATTCTCTAGTTATCCCCACAGCATAGACTTATGGAACTCTCTGAATCCTTTTTCTTTCCTTTGAGGTGGCCAATCATTCTCTTGGCCTTGTTGAATCATCTTCTTAAGTGAGAAAGTGAGAGTCCTTTCTTTTTTTTTTTTTTTTTTCTCTTTGGCCCTTCCATTTCTATATCAAGGACTCCAGGGCTTAAAGTTTAATTCACTGTTCATCGAGTCTCTAGTGAACTTTTGACATCCAGTTCACCTATGATTGCCATGTGGATCACAGGCTCCCGGATCACAGGCTCCCAGATCACAGGAGAGAGTCCCTTGGCCATAAAAAAGAAGAGGAAATAAGTTATATCCCCCAATCCTCTCCTACCTCCTGACTGCATTCTGTTTCTAGGTAGGTCTTAAAACAGCAGTGCCTTGTCCTCTGTTTTTTACAAAAATTCTGATTTAATAACATAGTAGCAGGGGGAAATGGTGTAGTATCCTGGTTAACAGCATTGTCTCTGGGGTCAAACAGAGCTGGTTCCAATTCTGGTTTTACTACTTGCTAAGTGACACTGGGAAAGTTACTTAAGCTTTGTATTCCTTAGATTCTCTATCAGTAAAATAAGAGCAGAATGCCTGTCTCTTAGAGTTGTCGTCAGAATATAAGAAATAAAAATAAATCACTCATTGATTTTGGGGAATAAACGGTGCTCAAATAAATGACAGTTTTGTGTTGGCATTATTATTATTTGAAAGATTTTTTTATGAAGACATTAATGGTATTAAAAGATTCCTAGGTCTTTGATAATGGTATGGTTGGGAAGGACAAGAATAGCCAAAGAATGTAAATGACATGAAACCTGTGATGCCTGAAGTTGTTCTTTCTTTCTTGCATCCCCTCTTTGTGCTTGCATCAAGCCTATGTCTGAACCAACTCTAGAGAGGGAGACTTCCAACACCAATTCTAATAGACAGTGTTGCTATTCCTTCCACCATATGCATCTCATGAGGATATTTGACCCCTCTTATTCCAGTACTTTACATCTATGCCTAGTTTATTCTAAGTCCAAAGCTGGAACACAGCATACACTCTTGCATGCCATTACTAATAACTCATACATTAGATGGGTTGATTGAAGTTCGCTCACTTTAACCTTTGGAAAAAATGAAAAGCTTATTGATTGAAAATAAAGCCACTTGATTGAATGTTTAAAGACTTTGTAATTGCTCAGGGCAACATCCTAGGCTCTGGGGTATTAACAAACACTCTAGTCCACTTGGAATATCATCCTATGTAACATTAGCCAACACTCACTTTCCCCTTGTTCAGTTACTGCTAATACCTCATGGCTTGTTGTGGCTCTTTGATACTTGATTGGATGATTTTGTGCCATTGTCTATTTGTTTGTTGTTAAATTATTTTTTAATCTAGGTTTCCAAACAATTATAACTTCAATGAAGGTAGTACAAGTCTCATTCTCCTTTTTCCCTGAAGGACCCATACAGTGCTAGGCACTTGGATTTCATTCATTTGAAATATATTGAGTACCTACTATGTGCTGTACCCTATGCTAGAAACTGAGTATATGATGGAGATAATATAGAGAAGCTTACATTTTAGTAGGCAGATTAAATCATTTTTACATTTATAATTGAGAGTGAGGGCTACTGGTAGTGGTGATAGCAGGGGGATTAGAACACCCTCATAGTAGGTTTGGGGTAGGAAGCTTTAAGGCCAAACCCACCTGTGGGTATCTTGAAACTTGGCTTTTGCAAACCCCGAGTCCACAATTTGATCCTTTTTATAAGTGGGTTGGATATTCTCTAGTCTTATCATATTTGAAAAGCTTTTCTCTCCCAGCTTCATCATATTTCATAACTCATAAAATATATGTGAAAATCAATGACATTAGATCACTGTGTCTTAAGTCTTAAGAGTTTTCCTGTCTTCCTAATGATGTAGTGAGTCAGAAAATAATTAAAAATCATTTAGAGTGCAACCTCCTTTTCCCTCCCCCTGCCCCAATTCCCCACTCTGCCTGCAACAATCAGTAGGATTTATGTCTTTCCCTCCACCCTGATTGCTCTTGATAGCACAGGGACATCTTCACTGATGGGAGCTATGCCAGCACCAGCAGTATTCTCAGCCTTGCTCAGATTCTCCCATGGGACAGCGAGTGGACACACAATTGCTATCACTATGGGGAAACTTCCACCTTTGAGATCACTGCTCGTTTTTTCTAACAGCAGCAACAACCACAAAAAACCACAGCTGACATTTACAGGATGCTTGCCCATCCATTTTCTCATTCGATGTTCACAAATGCCTTGGGGCACAGATATTACTTTTATTCCGATTAATATCATCAAAGTATGACTCAGATAAAGCCGGGGACTATTCCAAGGTCACTCTTCTTATGAGAGGGTAGAAACAGGATTATAGCCCTAAAGCTATTTCCTTTACCTTCTACTCTGCCTTGTCCACAGAGAGGAGGGTGGCAGAAGAAATAAAGGTGAGAGAAAGTTAAGGGAGGTGGGATAGATTTTGGTAAAATTTTATAGATCTAATCCCATGAGGAGGGATTTACCATGTTATCCAATGCCTCATTCTATATAAGCCAAGTGAGAATATGGGTTAAAATATCCTCATCCAAGTCAAATTGACTTAAGCAATAAGAACTTTATTGGCTAACATATATCTACAGGGAAGACTGGTTTCAGGGACTCTGCTGGCATCACTTGGCCCATATTAGATCACATGCCTATTCCTCAATGACCAGTGGAAAGGGCCTGGTTGTGGGGGGGTCAAGTAATCTTTGGACTGCTCAGATTCATACTTGGAGCCAGGAGTGGGGTCAGCTTCCCTGGGAGCACTAGGCCTGCGTGTTTGGGTAGAAGGTGGATCTCTACAGTAAATGTCCACTAGAATGCTTGACAGAGAAGATAATGTAATTACTGAATTTGGTCACAGGGGGCAGAGCTGTTCATCGGTATAGATCCTGATTCTCAACCTTGGCCTTACAATGGCACCAACTAAGGAGATTTTTTAAATACCATGGCTGAGACCCCCCCCCCCCCGCCCATCCCTAGAGACTCTAATTTGATAGGTCCGGGGGGAGCCTGGCATTGGGGTTTTCAAAATTCGCTTGCTAGGTGATTCTAATGTGAGGTCAATTTTGAGAACCATTCTTCTAGATACTTGCTACTCCCAAGCGTGGTCCATGGACTAGCAGCACTGCCCTCACTTGGGATCCTGTAAGAGATGCAGAACCTCAGGCTCTACCTGGGACCTGCTGAGTCATAATCTGCAGACTAACATCTGCGCAGGTGATTCACATGGCACTGAAGTTCGCGAAGCACCAGTGTTATAGATGATAATGCTCAAGGCCTTGATCATGCCCCATGTCTTTACCCTGGTTTTCAGATCTAGTTTGCAATTTATTAATTAGTAATCTTGGTGGGTAGTCCTCACAGATCTGCTCTACTTCCTAGTTTTCCTCAGAGGGAAACCTTGCAAATCAATGATTATTAATGATATGTATGATTCAGGATCACTTGAGGATTTTATTCTAAATTTATATGCCTGATTCCCACTGTAAAACAAGTGAAATAGACTCTCTGGGGGTGAGTTTGGATCATGTATATCCTAGGCAAAAACTATCTTCGGGTTCAGATACAGTCCAGAGTATGATAAAACATTGTGTTTTCCCAAGATGAAAACCAGAGAGAAAATAAGCCAGTTGGGGATTTAATGATGATGTGAAAAAGAATGTTTTAACTCAACTCATTTCTAGACACTTGCTTCTCAGTCTGCTTGTGGACTTGGCCACTGAAGACCCCAGCAAAGAGGAGAGATCAGAGGCCTCAGGCTCTTAGGCTGACCAGAACAGGGGTGGTGGGGATGATGGATGGGGAGCTAGTGCCATAGATAGTTGCAGCATCAGCCCATCCTGGCGCTTCCCAGAGTAATAAATCCTGGAGGGAACACCAATACATTCCTGATAGCAGAGAGAAGTCACTCTTTAATGTGGGCCTGATAATGTCACTGAGCTCAGTCTTCTTAAATTTAAATGATTAGCAATGACCAGGCTTGCTCCTGCTTGATGCATCGCTTAACCTGGTAATCGGGAAATCTATTCCACTTGCCTACTTAGATTGATGATGTCATGTTACACTGGGGCTTGCTTTCTCCCTGTAATGGGGGAAGAGCATGTTAGGATGCAACGGCCTTGACCATTCTGGACTCAGTCTTCCTCATGAATTTGATTAATATCACAGGCTCCCTGAGCACATCTCAGAATTGCTGAATCTGGCATCTCTAGGAGGACTATGTTTAGAGAGCATTGAGATGTTACTAATGGAGTCTGCCATTGGATGATTCTATTCATTTCACGACTTCTGGACTTAGTGAGAGTATCCTTTTCTAAGAATTAAAAAAATGTATGTTTTTTGGTTGGGCCCTATCGAGTAAGGAAAAAACTAAATCCACCAAAGTAGGGCTGGCTCCCTATATCTACCTGTTGTGCTAGATGAAAGAGTCCCAACTTGTGGGCATGAATATCTTTAGGGATGCTGGAGTATTGTTTGGTGAAGCTCAAAGCTGATTGCTACCATAAGGTCCCCCATTCCCTATGCAGGTCCCTATCCTACCAGGGAGGACAAACAGCACTCCTCTTCTCCTTCATCCTATCCCGTTGAGAAGTTTCACTGCTCTATGCCCTTCTTTCTGGTGATTCCAAGGGACGGCAAATAACTGAAAATAGCCTATCTTCATGAAAGGTACTTTTTGTTAGGAAATACCAATGGGAGCCACTGGCAGACCCAAGGACAAGGCTGGAAAAGTGGGAAAGAGGGACAGGAAGATAAAGTGACAAATGAAAAGGAATAGAGAAAAGTGCCTGAAAAAGGAGGAGGCAGAGGACTAGAAGCAATGATCTCCAAGGTTAAGGCGATGCCCAGATTGTCATGGTGGACCAGGGAGGGAAAATGGAAATCAGAATGAAATCCCACTTAACAAACAGAATTAGCAAATATTTCTTGCTTACGTGCTATGTATCAGGACTGTGCTAGGTGCTCGTGATACAGAGCTGAGTAAACCTTGGACCTGCCTTCAAGGACTCCTATTAAGGAGAAGCAGCCATGCCACAGAGTTACAAAGCAGGGTGACAAATGCAACTGCACAAGTGAAGTACAGGATACCGAGAGAAAATATTTCTTCAGGGAGATGATATCTGAGTTGAATTCTGGTATAAGACCAGTTTTCCAAGCTGATCTGTGGGTAGGAAATGAGAGACAATGGAGCATCTGCCTAAAGTAATGATTCTGCAGATAAACACTACTCCATTAAATCTGTTTCTCCTTCAGAATCATCAGAGAAGTGAGTGGATAGATACATTTTTCAATTCCAAACTGGTGTTTCACTCCAGTTCGGGCTAGATAATATCTCATTATGTTATTTGTACAACGCTGAAAACTCATTCACACCTTACTGTTTATTTATTTATTTTTTTGATTAAGGGATCAGTATCTAGTTCATACAGAGTTCTCCGACACTTGAGTTAAACCATACCGAGAGATCCCAGCTTGGAGTTTCTTATATATCCTGATTTCGCAAATCTGCACATGCTTGTGGATAATAATTCTAAAGTCTGAGTTAATTTGGAGCCAGATTAGCCAGAGACACAATCTAAGACTTTTATCTCTGCCCCCAAACAGGCTATTTCTTGGGCCACTAGCCCATCCACTCATCTGTTTGCTTTTAGAAAGTCATTTGTGTACAAACTGTGGACATTACCAACTGCAGATGCCACTACCTCTCCTTGTTGCATCTCTTCTTGGGGTAGGGAGGAAGGCCCCACTCTAGAAGAGAAACTGCTCAGCTCCTCAGGCAAGACAAAGCATCAGTTCTGAGTTTTGGCACTGCAAAATTCTCTAAGCAAGGGCAACCCCACGGAGGTCTCAGCGCTGTAGATCGAGGTGAACAGTGTGTCACGTAATAATGGAAACCACTGAAAAATACATGGAGGAGAGAAACATATATTCCCAGACTGGAGGAAGATTGAAAGGCTAGAACCCAGGAAAAATATCATTTTAGAAGGGAAGCATTTTCTTGGCTCCATGAATAAATCATTGACCAGACAAGCCTCTTCTCTTTTCCTTCCTTTATTTTGAAGCCAGTAAATTGCCTCTGATTTGGAAAGGAAGTTAGAAGCACCCTCAGCGCTGCCTGCCTCATGCTGCAGACAAATGAGGCAGCCATTTTAACTTTTCATGAAGATGTTTATTAGGCTCTTGAACTCTTCTGATCTAATGCTTCTTTGTTTGTGGCGGTTCATTTTTTTTCCCCCATGTAAAGCATTGAACAAGTCTGCAATAGCCATTCTTACTTTGAACACTCAATTTTTTTTTTTTTTTTTTGGTAGGCTGACCCAGTCTTAACCAAGAAGATGGGTGTCACGTAGATTTTTTTTCTCGTGTTCTAGAAACTAACCACAGATTAGCCCATTTTAGCACAGCCTATGTGTGTGAATGAATAGTAAGGTCCACATTAGTAACCCAGTGGACCAGAGAGCTGTCATGTTCTACCACTGCCACCAAGACCAGCTCAGCAGGGTCAGCCCGAAAGAACCAACCTTCTTTTTCACCCCCTCCTTTAGGTAATGCCACTGTTTGTCATCAGAAATGAAACACTGTCTTTGGGGGATTATGCAAATTGAAATATTGTTTTAGTCAACAAATGTTTATGATACATTTTTTATTCTGTGTTATGAATGTGTTTCTATCCCCTTTTGTCTTTATCTATCTGGCTGATTTATGGGAATTACTGCTTACATATTTTCTGAGCCATTGAAATACAGCTGATCACATTCACTAACGTATTCCTATATTTTTCTTCATTGAGGATACTTAACTGCAGCCACATATTTCTGTCATTTTTGAGCTTCCAGGGAAAATAATTATGTTTTGATTCAAAGTGTTAAGAAAGCTTTCTTCTGCCCATTTCTGGTGTTTCCTTTCATTTCTTTGCCATGAGGTAAGTTGTCCAGGTGACTTATTGCTCCAGAGAGCAGCCAGTGTCGTCATTGCCTTTGAAGCCCCTGGGACATTTGAGATATAACTCCATAGCCAGTGCTGGCATAAATAGCATTTCATTATATATTAGCCCAGTACAGAATATATAGCCCCACGGTCAATCCTACACGGCAATGTTCATAAACCTACCACAAAGTGACTAGAACTAATAGAATGTATATATTTCCATTTCCTTTTTTAAAAAATTATTCATATACCTGAATCTACAAAGGCTGAGTCACTTCCAAAGTCCAGTCCACTGGGTCCATGCTGATTAAACTTTGGGAGTCATCCTGATTTGTGGCCCGCAAGGGAAGAACAAAAATTTAATCGTTCCTGGGTGTTGTTTATAATGCCAAGAAGACCTTTATAATTGATTCTGATGAAAGTCCATTTGAGAGCCAAGAATGAGTGTGCTGGTCTATCTGAATCAATGATTTGGAATTTGAGTGGGTTTGTTCTCTGCCACTCAGGAACCCACTGAGATGGAAAACTAGGTATGTGTCACCAACAGGGCTGCTGGGTATGGTTGTTCAGGTTCATATACTGCAACTCCAAAAGGGGGTATTAATATAGCCTTTTGTTAAAAAGGGTGCCCCCCAGAGGTGTGCAATGCACAGCACACATGGTCATTCATGAGAACCCTACTTGGAGAATACTTTCCTTTCAGAAATAAATGCACATGCTATAACTCATTTAGCCTTCTAAATGGTACTTTCCTCTCTGACTTCTAGTACTACCACATGCTAATTATATCTAATGTTCTAGTCAGATGCCCCAAATTCACAGGCTATATCTACCCCCACACAAAAGTTCTGCTTGGTCCACAAAATGTTAAAAACAAAACAGAACAAAAACCCTAGTTTCCATTCCTTTAAAATGAGGAGATTTTATATTAAAATTCCAACTTCCAGCTTCGCTTGATCAATCAGTTCTGGCAACATATCACCCTTCCAGTGAGGCAACCGTTCATTCAAGCTTAGGATCTGCTGTTCCTTAAGAAAAGGCCACAACCTTGTCCCAACATGCTCTATTATCTCAGTCCTACCCTGGTTCACTAATTTGTGTTATTCGCCTGTCTCCTGTAGGCATGTCAATATGTGACCCCTGTGTCATTTACCTCAAAAGGATGTTCCCACCATTTTGGCCTTGGAACAATATATTCTTATGACTGGGGAGCATTTGCAACATTTCTTTAAGCAGCTCTCTCTGTCCTCAGGATTCCAGAATTCTTATTTGCCTCCACCCAACCATGATGGGAGTAACTGACCTAGATCTACTGTGAACCAAATGTCAAAAAGTACCTCCTCTGCCCTGAGAAGCCTGGTGGACTCCAGCCTGCGTCAACTGTGACATCTCAGCACTGCTGTTGGTCTGTAAACCAGCCTTCCCTGTAGCTGTTCTCTACCCTCTAAAGCTTTTATTATCGTCAGGTTCTATTCTGGGTGGAGTGGAGTATTAGTCTCTGTAGTGAAACTGAGCAGGGCCCCCATACTGGGAGAGTGGTGTTCTGAGGATAAAAACCAACAATGTAGTGCCTTCTGCTTTAATAAGTTTATCTTTGTTTCTCCTCTTCAGAAAATGAAATGCCCTTGCCCCAAATTTCTCTCAGTGTTGGCTTTGCAGGGCTCCTCTCCTCGTGTTCTGGGCTCATTAAATTAAGTTTCTGTTGATAACCTTTGGCCAGACCCATCTTCAGGAAGACTCTAAAGCATGTTAATAAGCCAGACTTTAAAGGCAGCAAAGATCTCCAGGCCCATGGTCCCTTTCATGCCTCGGCGGCTTCTATGGCAAAAGGATGACACGACTTTTATCAAGGCTTTGGCTACATTCATATCTCATGACATAGATTTTTTTTAAAAGCAGAATTTCAAAGAGTCCTCTTTATCACCATATCTTTAGTCTTTCTTAACGGTTCATATGGATATTTCCTTAGAAGTTGTATAATCAAAGTCATAAAGTCATTTGTACATTTATATAATTTTTTATCTTCAGGGGCTCAGAGTTGGGAGAATTGTGTCTTTAAAAGCAATTGCTGGTAAAAAGACCAACTTCAAATCAGCCCTGACCTTTTGTTCAACAGCTCCTCCTGTTACAGAACACATTCAAATAGCTATTTAGATATTGGAGGGGAGAAAAATCCATTGATTTTCATAGTTAGGGGGGTAGGTTGTTTCTGTAGAAAGGATTGGTGCCGAGAGGGGGTTTGGGCCCTGCTTTTCTCAGCCACACTCTAATTGAGGCTCTGAGCCCTTATGCCTGTGGGGTGGCACAGGCTGCTGTCAGGCCCTTTTGGTTTTCGTGGCTCCAGCTGAGGAGTTTGCTTGGAATAAAGTGCCCACAGGTATATGAATATGTCTGGGAGCAGGAAGAGGACAATTTCAAGAGCTCATTAGACTCAGCGATTGCTGGGAAATAGGAGAATGCATTTCATGGGAGTTCCCATGCTGTCTTAGGATCCAGGAGCTCTGGCTCCCAGGCTTTCACCTGGGAACCTCCCTAACCATGTGCCCTTCTCCTGCTATTTAGAATGTATAATTCAGCAAACTGTTTATTGGGTTCCTGCCGTGTACCTGGCACCATGATCTGCACTCTTATATACATTATCTCATTTCATGCTTTACACTCAGTGAGGCAACTGTCTTTATCCATAGCTTATGTAATGAGGAAACAGATTCAGAATGGTTAAGAAACATACCCACAGTCGGTCAGCTTGGGAGTGGAAGACCTGAGACTTGTAACCGGGTCTTTGCTAAGTCCAGTCTTTTCTCCATCAGAGTGTATCTTACCCACTTCTAAAATAAGCAGGTATCCTCTCAACACCCATGGCCTGCAGCCATAGGCCAGAGGAGCATGTGCTTTGGATTCATGGAATTTCTTATGAACAGTTGGCTACTCTCTATTCCATCCCTTGTCAGAAAATCCTTACTGACATATGTACTAGCTAGCAACCTAAAAAATGTTTATAAAGTGCCTAGAACAGTGCCTGGCTAATAGTAGACATGCAATAAAGCACTGTTATTACCAGCAGCTTTCTGGGTTTATTAAGGCACTTGCACAAAACGCTCACAGTTCCTTTAGCAACTTTGAACAAGTACTAGATACTAATTGGCTTATGATTTATTTTCCTCTTTAACTAGTTAATAATCATTGGTTAGATAAACCATTTTTCCACTTATCGTATTACAGGCTAAGCTCTTTACATATTATTTTATTTAATGCTCTCACAACTTCTGAGGGAAGCATCATTTCCTCAATATAACAGAGTGGAAAACTCAGAGAGGAGTTTTCCTTTGCTTACTCAAAGTAAGCGGGAGTGCTGAGATTCGAAACCAGGCCTGTTAATGCTAAGCACCTTGCTCCCTCTACCCTTCCTCTCAGTGATCAACAGCTTTGCCAGGAACAGGCTCTGCTCAGATTCCAGCATCTGCCACGGGGCTCAGAGATTTTTGTTTACCTTAAGCCCCAGACGTGGGTAGTAGAGTAGTGATTTTCCAATTTTGCTGCACATTAGAATCACCTGGATAGAGGAAACTTTAAAAATCCTAATACTCAGATCATACCCCACACAGATGAAATCTCTGGGGATGAGAGCCAGAAATGTGTATTTTTAAAAGATCCCCAATTGATTCCAATCAACAGCAACCTTAGCAAACTACTGTCCTAGGCTCTCGGGGACCCCTGACTTCTAGAATCCCAAGTCATTTTGGATAGTTGTGGACCAGTGCATATGTCTTCAAAACAGCTGGCTGCTGGGGACAGAAAGAACTGTGCTGAATCTAAGAGACATCCCTCCAATTGGAGTGCAGGCCCATGAATTCATCATAAGTTCCCAAGCGCTTACTCTCTGTTAAAGCTTTAACACTGTGCTGAAGGTGGCTCTGACTCTATTGGGCAAAGCCCAGAGGTGTAAGCAACAGCTGTGTGCCAAACAAAACTGCCCTGGAGTTTGCATGGCAGATCATGTCTTTACTACCATGAGCACCATATATATGAAGAGGCATGTGCTTTCACACATTACTCACAGCCATCTGCCCTGCTCTCATACACAAGCTCCAAATTCTCCTTTCTTTTACCGACTGTCACCATGTGGCCTTTGCTGATGATTTATACATCATACCCTCCATTAACCAATGGGAAAGATACTCATGGTAATTTCCTTCCATCATCTCATTCCTAGTAGGCTCCCAAATAATTTCACAAAGTGTGGTCTTTTGGTTAAGTTGTTAATGAAGTGAGCTCTAATTAACATTAGGGGTGTCCTTCATACACAGTCTAAGAGAATGGCAAGATCTTGAAAAGCTCCATCATCATTAAATTAGTAAATTATTATTGCAGCAGCCTATGTGTGTTCTAACTTTTGATTTAAAAATTATCGTAGTGGGTTGATATGTTGTGTTTATCTTCCGCTAATTGAACGCTACCTTGCATTTAATCACAGTAAATTGGCCTTCCCTGTAAATAGATGTAAGGAATTTTAACACTTGTTAAATCTCAGAAGCTCTGGAAGTGATGGGAAAGAATGGGGAGGAGAGAAGGGGGCTGTGGAGGAGAACTGGGACCTACCTGGCGCCATTAGCCTCCACTGTGCAGGGTTCGCTTCAGAGGGTTAAGTTGCAGCTCTCTTCGGGTGTCAGAGATGCAGCCAAATGGCCAAGTTTTTGGTTCTGGGTTGGGTGCACCCAGGAAATCTAGAAAAAGGTAGTAATGGCCTCAACCACACACAGATAAATCCCTCTTTGAAACAGAGCAATAAATAAAAGGGCTCAGGGAGATGCCAAGCTTCAGAGTTGCTCTTGTCAGTGTCTCTGCAGGAGCTGCTAGCTTGGGGGGCCTGCTGTCAATTAGGCAGTGACAGGAAATGAACAGGTAAGAGCCAGGCTGATGGCCACCACATTGTGTCCAGGGGGAGACGGTTGATTATCTCTGGAATGGAAAATGGGATCAGAATGGAGTTTTCCAGTGGGAGAGGAGTTCAGAATGAAAATGTTAGTCTTTACTATGCCAAAACAGATTTGATTTTTATCTTTAATATAGTCCCTGGTTGCCTTGGCTGACTTCCACCCTTCTCCATTGGCTCACATTTGCTGCCTTGGTGGCCATTTCTAGCAGAGCCTATCCATTCCCTAGCCATTGCTCCTGAATGTCTCCTCTGCTGCAAGCTTTGCTCCAATCAGCTGCTATTTGCCCTGATCCTATATAACTCTCATACATTACAAACATCTTAAAGAAGTGGTCGCCTTTCCCTTGGACTCCAGAAATCAGCTAATAATAGTAATAATAGTAACAGCCATGTTTATTCAATGCTTGTATGTGCCAGGCATGTGCTATAAGCTTTATACATCTTTTCTCATTTAGTGCTTTCTGCAAACCTCTGAGTTAGGAATTATTAGCACTGTAATTTGACCAAGGTCAAAAAGAGGGCAAGTGCAGTACTATGAACTCAGGTTGTCTGACGTAAAATAACCCGCATTTAAGGACTATTTTATCTGCCACTTTCAACTGTAAGATGCAATTCTTTCCTCCTCACAACCTACCCTTTTATCTTATATTTCTTTTTCTTTATTGTTATCGCCATCATCAAACATTTGCTAAGGGCTTTCTAAATAAAAGGCACAAGACTCTGCACTAAGAAGATGCAAAAATATGTAATGTAATCATGGAGCTAGAGAGGCTAGTGGCCAAGTGGGGAGGGAGGTGGGAAGTATTATGTTTAACATTTTTTTTTAATTTAAAAAGTCATACATTTTGACTTTTTAAATGTCACAATTCTACTCCCAAAAATATATCTTAAAGAAATAATGAGAATTTCAGCCTGAATTTTGTGTACAAAATCTTTATCAAATATTTATAATAGTGAAAAACTAGGAACAATCCAAATATCCTTCAATGGGAGAAAGGTTTCTCAAACTCTTGTGGAAAATGAGCTCCAAGAGATACTTGTTTAAAAAACAGTCCAGAGTGAATACTACCTGCTATACTGTCATTTTGAAGAATCAAAATCCACGTGGGACTCTTTGAAGACTTATAGAATCCAGAATAAAGAGAAATATGTTAACTTGGTTTAACCTGTTAATGTATCTTTTATTAGCATCCCAAAAAATTACGTTGGAAAATACTGAGTTACATAGAGACTTGAATATTTGTATGTTGGAATATTATGTAGCCATTAACAATCAACTTTTCAAGAAATATTCAAAGATGTGGGGTTTTGTTCATCATACTCTGCTAAGTGACAAAAATAGGATAGAAAGTTATACACAGGTGGCCGGGTGCAGCGGCTCGTGCCTGTAATCCTAGCACTTTGGGAGGCCGAGGTGGATGGACCACCTGAAGTCAGGAGTTTGAGACCAGCTTGGCCAACATGGTGAAATCCCCTCTCTACTAAAAATACAAAAATTAGCAGGGCATGGTGGCATATGCCTATAATCCCAGCTATTCAGGAGGCTGAGGCAGGGGAATCACTTGAACCCGGGAGGTGGAGGTTGCAGTGAGCTGAGATCGCGCCACTGCACTCCAGCCTGGGCAACAGAGTGAGACTCGATCACAAGAAAAAAAAAAAAAAAAAAAAAAAAGCACAGTTTTAAAGTTTTAATTTCAGTTTTATAGTGAAAAAAAGTGGATGGGGGAAAAGAATTTAAGGATTAACCAAAATGCTAATTGGTTATTTCCACATGGTAGATTTATGGGTAACTCAAATTTTACTTCCTTTCTGTATTTTCCAAATTTTCTCCAACAAAAATGTTTTATAAAGAGAAAAATGTTGCTTTCAAAAACATACGTAGAGCAATTAAAAAAAATACATGGCCGTATATGCTAAGTGGTCTAGGTTCAGATCATAGAAATTAAAGGAGTTCAGAGGAGGAGAAGAGCTAAGGTCACCTGGTCTGTATTTTGGCTGAGTCTCTCACATTTCTGCATGAAGTCTCCCTCTGAGCTAAGCCAAACTGTGCTACTTCTCATTTTCTCTATATTCTCTTCCCATTCCTACTTCTGTGCCATTGCTGAAACTCTTCCCTTGGCCTGGCCTTCGCTTCTCCACATCTGCAGTCCTATCCACACTGTCAGGCTTTGCAGAAAATGCCAATTCGGATAACACCCCCAGTTGCCTCACGACCCCTCCCTTCTCTAACACTTTTGTTTCTTTTATATTCTACCTCTTATTATGGTTGCTGATGTACAATGTCTTATCTCCTTACTCAACGTTAAAGCTCCTCGAGGGCAAGACCACATGTTGTCCTTTGCAGTAGACTGAAGACACACAGCCTTTCAACACCTGTCTCAATAATTCATGCGCAGAAAGTCTTAACTGAAGTGAGCTTTGAGGGAAGAATAGGACTCAAGTGGAGACAGAGTGTTCCAGAAAGTGGGAGCAGCATGAGCAGGATCTTGATGTAGAACCTGCGTGTCATGTTTGGGGAGAGGTGAGTACGCATGCTGGCATGGCTGGAGGTGCGGATCGTGGAGGAGTTGGGAAATCAACTTGGAGATGAGGAATTGGAGACAGATTTTTCACGAAGGGTCCTAAACAGGCTACGGATGCTGACCCTTCTTTTGTAGGAAATGTTTTCATACTTTACCTTGTACAAGAACCACTAGCAGTGCTTTCCAGAAGTGGAGAGCCCCAGAGCCCACACTCAGAAATTGTGATTTAGTCAAGAAATCTGGGCAGCTGGGAAGCTGCACTGTTGATAATAATCACAGGAAAATCTTTGGCAGAGGTCTGAGTGCCAGGCGTGGAGGAGCACAGCTCGACTGGCAATGGGAGAAGCAGAGGGATGTCACAGTAAAGGCAGCGTCATTGTCCTTGTCCTGGGGCATAGCAGAGTCGGGAGAGGGAAGAGGACAGCAGGCAGGGTGAGGTCCCTGCAGCCACACAAATACGCAGGAGTGAGGAGTACACTTCAAAGGTCAAAGCTGCAGTGAGGTGTGATTGTGCTACTGTACTCCAGCCTGGGCACCAGAGCAAGACCCTGTCTCAAAAAACAGACAAACAAAAACCAAACAATTTCACAAAATCTCCCTGGATTTCTCAGGCTCTGTTTCTCACTAAGCCCCTCAGGTGCTGGAGCATTGCGTCTCTCAATCAGGCAGTGTGTAGACAGGAGGTAGGGACTGCTCCCAGATGCCTCCCCTTCCTTGAACAGGCACAGCTGTCCTCCATGGAGAACTTGATCACATTGAGTTTGGTTTTTTTCCTCAGTCTTTGCTTTGGGAGACTGGGCTTCCTTGGTGATGCTTGTGGAGAATTTTCCTGCTTCAATTGAAAGAAAAATTCAGATGACCCTCTGGGGTAAATATTCACATTTCACTTACTGCAGAATTCTTACCATCTGTTTTTCCAAGACAGTTGTGGAAGATATTATGGGCTTATTTGTGCATTTAGGACATACACAGAAAGGACAGAGACCCAGAATTGCAGGACTTCTCTGTGCCTCTTCCAGGACGCGAGTGTGGCATAAAGAGGAAAGGGAAGCCTGCTTAGAAACAGGCCCAACAACAGAAGCCTCCAGGTAAAGGTATGAGGAAGGGGACTAGAAGGAAATAGTTGCTCCTGAGGGGAGCAACTCAGAGAAGCTGGTTGTATCTGTTAGAAAGACAAATCTAAATGACTAAAATTTCAAAAGCATCTAAGGCATCCTTGCCCCATCGATGGAGTTTCTTGCTATTATTATTTAACATTTATCTGCATTAAGTTTTTGCTTACCTTTTGTAATCCTCATAATGATGCCCTGAGTTAGGTAATACTACTACCCTGTGCAGACAAGGAGACTGCGGCTCAGCGTGGCTAGGCCTTTGCTGAGTGCATACAGCTAAGATTCCCTGAGTGAAAATCTGGGATGGGGGTGGTGAATAGAAAAGAAGGGGAAGGATAAAAAAACTCTTTAATTAGGATTCAGTGATCTGTGGAGATACTAATTTTTGTTTGGAACTGCAATGCGGTATGTCACTAGAAAGGACCAGTCAGGGCTGTTCATCTGCAAACTGGAATGGGAGTAGACACAAAGGTGGGGGAGTGAAAGACAATTAGAGAAGAGTGAAAGATTCTGAAAAATGTTGAGGTACAATAACCTTTTATTAAATAAAGGCTCTTTGCCTTAAACTCGTCCCCTAGAATAAAGGAAATGCCTGGGTTTTCACCCCATTGTAATATTGTAATAAAAACAGTTTTCGCATCCTGCCATATTGAGCCTGCTTTATACTGACCCAGCCTCTACGAGATGAGAGAAGATAAACTCATAACTGCAAAGGTGTGTCTTAAGATGGCAAAACCCCTCAGCCCTTTTGGAGTGAAGTTTATTTTCAGCACCATCCCCATTCTCAGAGGCCCTTGGCTTCTGCTCCCCACTGTGTATTTAGGAGATGAGGAGGGAAGGAAAGCTCTCTTCTTGTGGGTTAACCTGAGATCCCAGTAGAGCTTCCTAACCTGCCCTCTCAGGTCCATGTTTTGCTACTTGAACTCCTGCCTTTCAATCACATAGTGCTCCTCTCTCTCATTCATTTATTGAAAACTGAGTTGTGTAAGCCCCAAGCACAGTGGAAGCCATGACATAGGGATAAATGAAAAATAGCCTCTGCCTCCTGAAGAGCTTCGACCAAATGAGGAAAACAGCATGTTAAACAGTTGCAATGCAGTGCAATAAATGCTATGATATTACAAGATTCCATGGGGACTCAGAGGAGAGAGTAATTAGCCATGCGCAGGGGAGCTATGACTCAGAGGAGGATGTCACAAGCTGGATCTTGAATGAAAGGAGATACGATTGCCAAGAGGAGAGGGGAGAAGTGCCCTTTCTGCAGAAGAAATGGCATATACTGAAGGGATGAGATTTAAAGGAGAAGGACATGTTCAAGAGCATATTTTTGCTCATGCAGAATGCTCACTTTGTTATCTGGACATACTCATTACTTAATACCCAGCAGTTGTTTTTATTGTTGTTGTTGTTTGGGGCAGACTTGGCACCAGGTTACCAAAGGCCTTGTAAGATTGGCTGTGTGTGTGTGTGTGTGTGTGTGTGTGTATGTGTGTATGGACAAGTGAGGGTCATCGAATAGTTTTTCTGTGTTTCATAACTGCGTTTGGTGGGTTTCATAATTGCATTTGCTTATTTAGATACTCAGGCTGCAAAGCCAAGAATGGGTTTTCAAGAGCAAGATTGGCATAGGAAAGCCAGTTGGAGAGGCTTCACCAATCCTTCAGAAAGCAGTGCTGCAGGCTAAGAGGCAGAAAGGATGGAGAGAAGTGGACGAATTTGAAGAAACTTTAAGAAATTAAGCCAACAAGACTCAGTGGCTGATTGGATGGGAGGTGAAGGAGAGGGGAAGTCAAGATCACTCTCAGACACTACAGAAGTTAGGGCTCTCATGACTGAAGTTATGAAAAACAAACTGTTCCATCCACGGATAAAAGACTTGCCTGAGTAAGCAAGGGAAAAAGAATATAAGCCAGGAATTCCTGGCCCCTCTCTCTTGTGTGCACTGCCTCTGCTGGCTGGAACGCTGTGTTTATACTTAAGAGCTCTTTGACACTCTCCAAACCATGGGTTTCAGCAAGACCACCCAGGGGAGAGCTCAGAAAGCAATGGGATGCTGTGTTAACAGGATGCAGAAGTCTCCAGGCAAGAGAGTGTTTATAGTTTAGCTTTGCCCTGGGCTTGATCTAAGATACTGCCTACATTTGACCTTGTTCCAGCTCCACTCTGACATCATCTCCTGGTCATTATTGACCTTTCCGCTCAGATCAGGCATGGAGGAGGAGGTGGAGGGAGTGGGGGTGCCTCATCTGCAGGGGAAAACAGAAAGTAAGAGTGATTTGTAGATCAAGAGACAGCCTGACTAGGGCCACCTAAATTGAATTCCCAAATGGAAACTGGGAGTCCGCTTGAGAATGCAGTTTAATTAACTGTGATGTTCAGATTGCTCCCCATCTGAGTGAACATGATGGACTGCTCTGAGAGCATAGCTTGGCAGGGCTGTGGTGCAGGAGCTGAAGAATCATCTTTCACAAGGAAGCAAGGGGTCATGGACTCAAACCAGGTGCACAGGCACCTGCCTTTGCGACCTGGCAAAGAGAAGGTACACAGAAAAGGGGAGGGGGTGCAAGTATTTCACTCTTGGAGTCTATGAAAGAGACAGAAACTGGAAGTAGAGAGTGGGAAGCCCTCAGGGGTTTTTATGCCTGTGATATAACAGAGCTTGGAGTTTGAAGAGAACTTAGACAATATTTAGTCTGATTCCTCCATTGTGCAGAGGTCGCAAGTTGTTAACTGGCAGAGCCACAACACAAACCCAGTCTTTCTGACTCCAGAGGCCTTAGAATGTAAGTCCCGTACCTCCTGCCCAGACTCAGGAAGTGGAGAGCTGAGCAACAATCTGGTTGATTTCATCAGGATCATTGTCCGACCCAAATAACAGCCTTCCAATCCCTCAAAGACAATTATTTTTCTTTAATAGCTGACTCTTACTCCTCTGCCCTCTGAACCTAGTTTCCCTGCTGGAAATTGTTTAGATTATATTCATAATAAGAGGACCAAGTAAAAACATGTGAAAAGAGAGTATTTTCTCCTAGTTGTTCTGTTTTTCTTTCTCCCAGCCAGGTGGTATTTTCCTGTCAAATGTCGGGGCCTCAAATAGATCAGGAGCTCTCCCCATCTTCCTAACTCTCTGTTAGGCAACACTCTGTAGATGGGCCTTTTCCTTTTCACACCGTTCATATCAAAGTTTACCTGTTCAAGGGTTTCTCTCCTCTGAGATCATTGTTATTGTGAAAAAGATATATCTGCCAAGATGTTCATAATGACCAATGATACCTTAACTTGATAACTTTCATACATTTTTTAAAAAATATTTTTATTTAAAAATCAACATATGATCTTGATTTAAAAAGAGAAATAGTACAAAAGAGAATACAGTAAAATGTTAAATGCATGCCCCAAACTCCAAGTCACAATTTCCAGGCCAGAAATTATGTCTTTCCCAAACTAGTTTATGTATACACAAGCATATAAATGTATATTTTAAACACATTTAGAACCACACCATAGATACTCACCTGCTACTTGACTTTTCCATTTAATGATGTGTCCAGATTTGTTTCCACATGAGAATATATAGGTCTCTCTCTCCTTTTTAACAGCTTCCTTGTCATTTCATTGTGTGGATGTACTATAATTTAGGATGATAGGCATTTAGGCTGTTTCTAGTTTTTTTCCACTCTTACAAATGATTTTTAACATTCTGATGGTAAAGTACATTTTCTGTAAATGCTTTTGCATTGAAGCTCCTTAAACTTAGCAGGGGGAAAAGTAACTCCTCTTATTGAAGCTGGTGGTGCTGGTGGTATTGGTGGGCTCAAGGGCTGGTGTGTCCTGCCCTTTCTGGTGCACCTCCCAGGAAATGTTCAGGGAACTGCTAAGGGTCCTGGAAATTTGGTTTGAAAGCTGTTGATGTAATTGCATATTTACTTTGGCAATGACATTTATTTATATTTAAAAAGAAGGTTTCTAAAGAATGAACTGCAAGTAGAAGAATTTGGGGCACTACACTAGACTATTATTGGAGATGACTTTGAGCGATGGAGTCTTTCCTTATGCTTCTTGAATTAAATTGTCCACTAAACAGAGTTACCTGGTAGGTAACTCTGCACTTCCCATTTCAAAACCACACCAGAGACACTCAATTCACCAATGGGAGGCCAAATAAAAGAGCTCTAAGCTGGGAATAATGACTGCAGGGATCCTTTCTCTTTCTCTTTGTGAATTACACATCATCTTCAAGCCTTTGTTTCAAGATGAGTAAAATGGCCAGAAAACTCTTGCCCCTCTACCAGTTATCATAGAAAATATAGGTAAACTTCTTGGTATTCTAGTCCATGACATGCAGATATAAAACGTGATTCTCATTGTATTTCTTGATCCTTTAGATAATAGGAATTTAGGAGATAAAGTTAATTTGGAGATGAAAAGAAAGATATTGAATTAGACTTTGTATATGTCAAGTTCTTAAGAGGATTTTTACATGTAGTTCTTGGATTCAGGAGTGAGATCATAGTTGGAGCAATAGAAGCAGGAGTCACCTTGGAGTCAATACATAAATGAATAAATGAATGCCTACCCGAATGAATAGATGAGAGGGAGGGGCAAAGGGCACCAAACTCTTGGTCAAAATAATCAGTATTTTTCTTGCGCTTATGAAAACATATCTTTTTTTATGTACATTTGATTCATTTCTTTTTGAAGCCTGAACTATCCCCTGCAGAATGGCTTAATTTCCCTAATAGTCCAGAGGATTGGGGGATTTTGTCTTGTTTTCTGAGGCTCAGAATCCTAGCATTGCAGTTGTGCTAACTGAATCCTAGGTCCTGAGTCTTTCTCTGATTAACTTTCCAAGTGACTCAGTTTCTCTAGTGTTGGGGTCTGCCTTGCCATTGCCTGTTTCTCTACACTTAAGTTTCCCCAAGCGTGATCCTAAAGTCATCCACATCAGAATCGTCAAAGAACTTATTAAAGTTCTGTACTACACTTAAAGATTAAAAAACTCTGTAGATGATGACTGAGGCTCTCCATTTTTAACTGGGACTCAATGTAATTCTTATACACACTAAACAACTATTGTCCCACACAAATAAGGGCTGAAATTCTTATTCCTGTCTCAGACCCAAGACCTTTTAATCGTCCCATAGCTGACTTCGTGTCTACCTACCTGCTTGTTTCAATCTCCGTGTGGAGACTGATGCTGTCTGTTGCCATAGTTTCCAGATAAAGAGTGCCGTCTGCTGGACTGGACTTCTTACTGAGACGTGTAGCTGGATGTGTCTTTCTCCCAGGGGCTGGCTCCACCTCCATTAGCTGGTTTTCCTAGGTTCCGACCCTGTTCAATTGGTTCGTTTCCCATCCTGCCAGTTAGGGTCTTTAAAAAAGCACAACACTGCAGTCAACGTATGTAAGCAATTATTATGTACCATTGTATCATTTAATCATTACAGCCCCAACAGATATTATTATTTTGTTACATTTGCACATATCCTCAAAAGAGTTAGAGTATGACTGTTAATTTCCTGCAAGCATGTAACATTGTGATCTTTCTTGTCATGTCCTTCCAGATGGTCACATCTGAGTCCTGTCCATCCCTTCAGATCCACAAATCCAGCTTAAGGTTGTTTTCTGGGCAGCTCAATAAAAATGCTACTGGGAATTCTTCATAGACAAATAACCAGAGCTGGCCCAGGCAAGAAGTTGGCATCTGTGAAATTTGAAATTGATTATGGACTAATAAGGAATCCTAAGTCAGAACGTTCAGGAAATCCAAGTAAGAAGAACGGCAGACAGGCTATTGGCAACAGGGAAGGGTCCTGAGTTGTAGGTCTCTGAGCCTTGCACCAGAACTCAGGAACTCAGTCCTGTTGATGGAAATGGCTGCCAAAATAGTGCAGCTTCCCAGTTCCAGAGTTAATCACATGGATAAGAGCTCACATCCAGGGATATAGTTATCAGAACAGCAGTGCACAATGATGGAGCTTTAGAAATAAGTCAAAGACAGTGTGATCAGACTTTAGGCTCCAGGACAGATCCAAACTGGCCCCAAGGACAACTGAATGGGGAGTTGCAGAATAAGGAGCTGGAGCTCCTTCAATCTCTACTAAGTTCAGTATCTGTGGGGTGGGGAGAGAGTGTGGTTAGTAGCTGCAGTTATAGAAAGCATCAATAAGGCTGCGAAGACTGGGACCCAGGAAGCCGAGGTCAGATGCTTTGCAGTTACAACAAAGCAGGGTTCTTTGTGTTTTGGAAAAATACACAGCAATTTCTTGATTTGCTGGGATTTAAAACCAAAATCAATTTGTAGTAGATTAGCTGTATGTCATTATAGGCCAGGCTTTCAGGCTCCACCAGTTTTAGGTAAATTGAATTGGCAATTCAGTATCCTATTCAGGTCTGAGGGTCATGCGGCTGACTCCAAGAAAAACATCAACAACAACAGAAAAAACACAAACAAAAAACACACAGATCAGACAGGCAGGAAATGGAGCCAAAGGGCCACGACTTTAGAGGTGCAGACCGATAGCACAAGGAGTCCCTCAGAGGCCATCTTGTCTAACTTCCTGCTTCCAGAAAGGACAGGCTCAGAGAAGTCTAGAGAGCTGGAAATTTAAACTGTGTTAACAGTTTGCAGAGGAAGAGGGCTGTCCTTGATGCTGATTCAGAAATTTCCTGATATAATACTATTGCTAACCATTGCCAAGCACGTTCAACATGTGTAGTATTGTACTGTGCTCTGTTACAGGTATCACTTCATTTAAGCATCGCCATGTTTGAAGCAGGTATATTATTGTCACTACCATGCATGAGGAAAGCAAGGATTAGAAAGGATGAGCATATCACCCAAGGTTACCCAGCTGGTAAGTGGTAGAGCAGAATCTGAGAATAGTTCTTTTGAGGCCAACCATTTTTCCACGTCACACTGAAATTCAAAGATGGAAGCCTGAACCCCTCTGCATTCCTTGTAGAGACACTTTCCCTAAATCTATCTTTTGTCTTTTATGCCTCTCATCCTGTCTTTCCAGAAATTTATTTTTTATTGTTTTTCTGTCCAGAAAATATTTTATTTGGTTTAAGATTATTTTAACTATGACAAGTAAATATTTCCTAAACAAAATCTCTCTCTTAAAACATTGCTCTATCCCATTCCTAATCCCAGGGAAAACCAACTAAATTAGTTGGAGGCCTTTGAGCAGAAATTCCTTTATGATACATAAGACATTCAGTATGAAATTCACTGTCTTTTTCCTCTCTCCTCTACCATCCCAACTGCATGGGGAGGCAGGAATTCAGCACTAGTAAATTCAGAGCCTTCTTCTCCCCACTGTCACTGCCTGTGAGCACATCAGCCCATCCACAGGGACATGTCTGCCACTGTCGTCAATTATTATTTCTCAGGCACCCACTGGGTGCCCGGCACATCAGAGAAGAAACGAATTGACTCTGCTTTCAACAATCACCCTGCAAACAGCCAAATAATTTTGATGTTCTTCAAACATATTATAATTAAAAAATTACATGCTGGGAGAAAAATGATAAGTGTTTAATCAGAAGAAAGGGTCAAGCTGATGCAATTAGGGAGGGAAATGTGTTGGCTTTTATCAACGGAGCCAGTTTCATCACTATCCTGGTGAAAGCAATCAGATTTGAGGCTAAGATGTTTCCATCAAGTTACCTTTGAATTGAGAAAATATAACTCATCTTGTTGGCGCAAAATTGTCTTTAACCTCAGTGCTCCTCTCTGAGGTCACTCTCTTGCAATCCATTTACATGGCCACAGCTTGCTTCCCACTGTGGATTTCAGACCAATGGTGACCTAATATGTAAATGCATTTAAAAAGCAGTTAGCCCCAGTGACAAACTTACCAATACAGTATAAGAGAAAGCCCTCAGATGGTAACCACTGAGGTATCTGCCAGAAAGAAAATCTGTTTGTAAGCTGGAGTGCTTTTCAGAGAGTCGAATCATTCAAGGAATCAGAAAATTGCCTAGGTCTGGGAGCCATGAATGAGAGACCATGGAAATCCAAGAAAAAAACAGAAGAAGCAAATGTGATTTTTTTTTCATTGTCCCCTCTAACAGATCTCAAGGCTGGTTATACAGCAGCTGGATGGGTAGGTCTCACATGCTTAAAGAGATCTTGTGCTTTCATCTCTCTGGCTCAAACTGACCACCTAGTCTATGAGTCACTGGGATGGAGAGAAACTTAGCTTGCTGCCCTCTTTGGTGGAGGAAGCCCTGCTCCTCCGCCCAGAAGCAGGGAGACTTTGAGAATATATGTGTGTGTGTGTGTGTGTGTGTGTGTGTGTGTGTGTGTGTGTGTGTGATTACATTTTTACTCCTTCTCCTCAGGGATAAAGAGGTGACTTAGGGTCCTCTCTCAGTTCTAGTATAGGCAGCATGGTGGGGACAAAAGCATTCCTGGAATGGGAGGTAAAGGAGTTGAGTTCCGATCATCAAGAATTGTTTCCCTCCCTGGAATTTGGCAATATATTATAGATAATAGTAATACTCTGATAATAACAATCCCAATCTCTTTTAATTTTATAATGCTTCATGACTTCAAAACTTTTATCTAAACTATTTTTTGTGAGGCTTATAACCATGTGAGATGGTTAGGCATATATTTTTACATGTATTTGTTCTAAACTGAAAGGTAGTTATTTGTCACTATAAGTTATTTGTCACTGTAAGTAATAAGTGACTTGCCCAAAGTCACACTAGCAGATAGGAAGGGCTCAAACACAAATGAGATTTCCAGTGCTCTTTTCAAAATCCTGATGTATTGCTAGAGGGTAATGATACCTGCCCTACATTACCCTTGTGGGCCTCAAAAGAAATAATGCTTTTGAAAGTACTTTGAAGAATATAAACTCACTGTATAGTTTTAAGTTTCTACAGTCCCCAGTGGGTATGTGAATGTTCCATTTCCTATGTAGCTGGGTTCAAAACCAGTGACATAAATTCCTGGTTCCACCAGGTGTTCTGTTCTCTTTTCTGAAAGCAAATGCTAAGGACAAGGCCTCATCCAAAGATGAATTCAGAGAAAGAGAGAGAAATACAATAAAAATGACAAATAGATATTGGACAAAGACGTAAAGTAAACATGGCAAGAAAGCAAATTGCTGCTGCCCTTCTCTGAACAGACAGAAAATGCTGAGCAATGACCAAAGAGCAGACGCTGGAAGGATGGAGACCAATGCCAGAGATGGGGATGGGATCTCAGAGCATGCTCCAAATTCACATAGCTTATATTAACTATGACAGTTTGAGAGATGATGAGCTGCAACTGTTGACAGCTGAAGACAGGAAATGGAAGCAGAAGGCCATCTCTCCCAGGATTACGTTCAACAGCACAGAAAGTTCTGGCCCAGGGATGAGCATCAGAGGAGCACAGAGGGAGTCTATGAGCATAACTGTTTGAACATATGTGTGCATACATATGTATCAGCTGCACCCCTTACCATTCATTTATCCATCCAGCTGTTTGTATCTCTCCATTCACGTATCATTATCTGCTGTGAGCTGGGCACTGGGCTAGGTACCGGGGTTGCAAAGATGAAAGACCTGTTCTCCAGAAACTCATGGTCTAGTAAAGAAGAAAAAGAAGTGAACAAATGTTCACATCATATACTTGTGCTACAAACCAAGTAAGGGCAGCTACTATGGGTGCTCAGATGAAGGCCACCAAAGTCAGAATGGAGTGAGGGTAGGGAAGGGGAGAGAGAAAGGGGCTAGAGACAGGAAGAGCTCCTGTGAGGAGCATGAATTCCATACTAGCTATACCACAGCATTTAGGGGCTTGCTTTTAGAATTTCTGTGAGACATTACACAAAAGTTCAAATCAGGAGCTTTATCCAACTCAGCCTGTGCTTTTCAGTACAAACTTCTCCTTCCACTTTGCCCCTGCCACACAGAACTCTGCTTTACCAATTAAAGGATTATTACAGTTTTCTCCAAGTGCTCTTCTTTGCCACTACCCACTAGTTCCAACATCTTCTGAGACTCAGGATTTCAGGGTGTCTGATCTGCCCACTCTGAGCCAGCCTACCCATCACATCATTACCATCATCTGATCATCCCACTCATGACACATGTTTAGGTGCTGAGGGAGAGAAGAGAATGTTTTCTGTTTGGCTATGGACCACTGTTTTTTACTTCTGGTCAAAGCCGCTCTAAATTTGCAGCTACATTTTCTACCAAAAGAGCAAAGGGCAGCTGGTTTTAGCTCTAGTACCTCTCTGCTTGCACTGCCTCTGCTCTCTAGCATGTGTTCTTTGCATCTCTTATCAAGAATGTCTCTTTTCTTTCCTTTGTCTCTTACCTCTGATCTAGGGTATCTTTTATGGACTCTTCCTCTGCATTTTGGATTTTCTATCATAGATTCTGTTAACTCTCCTGTTATGCTATTAGAGATTCATCCTGAATTCTTTTACACTTCGTCTGAAACTTGACTTTCTTCTCCTATAGCCTCAGTTTGATCAGTGAAAATTGTTAAATATTCCCAATTCTGCCCTTATCTGGCTCAGTTGAAGGAACTCTCTTCTCTGGACTAGTTTAGCATTCTTTATAATACTCTCCTACAGTCTACACACATTCATCATATATTCATCTTCAGCACACATTTAAACAATTAATACTCAATATTTATAGTGTAAGAAAATTTTACCTTCTCGTTGAAGTGAGTTGATTATCAGTTTGCCTAAAAGCAATTTGGCTAAAGCAAATTATCTTGATAATCAATATTGTGTAGTTTGCTTAAAATTCAACTCTTATAAAAACTCTCTTTACATCATTTTAAAAGATCTTATTTTATAAAAACATTTCTGCCACATTTAGTAGTTTTTTAGGTAATTTTAAGCAATTGTCCAAAAAGTATTACTAACTTAATTTTGTATTTTTAATAAGTGTGGATTAAATTTCCATCATTTTATGAATGGTAGGATTGTTTGGAATCCTTGTGAATAGTTTTTATATTTATTTTATTTTTGGATACCAGGATTTTACCCAGATTTCCTAAAGGCTTTATTTTTCAAAATTTTTTCTTCAATAAATATATACAAAGTCTGCATAAAACTGATTTTTCGTAACTTTTTGTTACTGATAAAAAGCTTGCAAAATGACCTATCTTTCCCCATTTCTCTATCATTTGGGGAGAAGAACATAATTTTCTCCAGATGCTCATCCTCATCCTAGTTCTTGTTACCCGGTGTTCTCTTCGTCATGTGTTATTTTGGGGCCTAGAGTAATTTCATAAAGAGGAACAGGCTGCAGGTCAAGTCTATTGGCCAATTTGTGCGATTTTGGTCAGATGGACCTGGACTAAAAGTATAAATCACTTAGGGCCTGGAAAAGCCATGAGATCTGTTGAATCTGTGTTGAGATTTTTAAAAATTAAATTAAACATCCAAATTCCTTTCTCAGAGAGATTTTTTACATGGATTTTTAAAGTAAGTGTACAAATTCTCATGGCTAAATTGTTTCACAAGAACATTTTAATGGGGTCATTTGTGTCCTACTTGTCACAAATCAGAGGAAACTTGTATCCTCTGATTTGTTTTACTTAAAGCTCTCTTACATTGTGTTGATCTTTCAAGTGATTCTCAATTTCCCATAAAGCATTTTCCAGATTTACCAGGTACCCTGTGACGATACACAGATGAGTCAACTTTCTACAGTTCCTGTTTTACAGCAACACATAAGAATTAAATAATACACAAAAAACAAATGACAGTGGAAGTGGGAAACGAGAGTGAGAAATAATAATGGATACATACATTACATAAATGCATAAAAGAATATAGCAGCCTTTAATGGATTAATAGAAATAGTATGCCATAAACCAAGATGTACTATTAGCTCATTTCTGTGCACTGGGCTTTATTTATTTTTTCTAATAAGGGTAATAATTACATGAAGAGAAACAAAATTAATAACTATTTTAAAAAATGAAAGGGTCTAAAGAACACTATAAAGGGCAGAAGAAAAGCATAAAAGAACAAATATTTTAAAAAGATGGTAATTTGAAAGCCCAAGATACAATGATAGAAGTATGTCAATAAGTAAGAATAACACATATAAATGATTTAAATGCTCCGTTAAAGAGAGATTTTTCAGAAAGAGAAAAAAAATCCAGTTATTTGCTGTTTGCAAGAGACAATACCTAAAACACATGAGACAAAATAATTGAAAGTAAAAGAGAAATAAAGAAAGATATTAGACAGAATGCTTACCAGAGAAAGGTGGTAGTAATAAATTTCTAATTAATATTATTTTAAATTGACAAATCATAATTTTGTACATTTACAGGGTACAAGGTGATGTTTTGATACATGTATACAATGTGGAATGATTAAATCAAGCTAATTAACAGCCATCACCTCACTTGCTTATCATTTTTTGTAGTGGGACATCTAAAATTGACTAAGTTATTTTAAATATATGATACATTATTGTTGACTAAAGTCACCCTACTGTGCAATATATCTCAACAGTTAATAATATTTAAAAAGCTTTATTGAGATGTAGTTGATATACAATAAACTGCACACATTTCAAGTGTGTAATGTGATGAGCTTTGACATACATATACACCAATAAAATCATGACCATCATCAAAATAGTGAACATACCCATTACCTTCAAAAGTTTCCTTGAATGTCACTGTAATGTCTCCCTTCAACCCCTCACCATCCGGCAAACATCAATCTATTTTTGTCACTACAGATTTGTCTGTATTTTTCTAGAATTTTCTAGAAAATATAAGAATGTTGTATATAGTCTCTTTTTTTTCTGGCTTCTTTCACTCAGCATAATTATTTTTGAGATTGATCCACTATTATTAGAATTATTCATTCATTGTTGCATAATATTCCGCTGTAGAATATAGCACAATTTGTCTAGCCATTCACCTGTGAATGAGCATGTGGGTTGTTTCCAGTTTGGGGCTATTACAAATATAGCTGCTAAGAATATTCATGTATAAACTTTGTATGGATATATACTTTCAATTTTAGGGGCCAAATGCCTAGAAATGGAATGTATAAAACATAGGTAGGTAAATGTTTAACTTTTTAATAAAATGCAAGACTGTATTTCAAAATACTTATACCATTTTACATTTCAGGTAGCAATGTAAGAAAAGTTCCTTCATTTTCTTGTCATCGCTTTGTTTCCGGAATTGTTGGGTTCTTGGTCTCACTGACTTCAAGAATGAAGCCACGGACCCTCACGGTGAGTGTTACAACTCTTAAGGTGGCGCGTCTGGAGTTTGTTTCTTCTGATGTTCGGATGTGTTCGGAGTTTCTTCCTTCTGGTGGGTTCGTAGTCTCGCTGGCTCAGGAGTGAAGCTGCAGACCTTCGCAGTGAGTGTTACAGCTCTTAAGGTGGCGCGTCTGGAGTTTGTTCCTTCTGATGTTCGGATGTGTTCGGAGTTTCTTCCTTCTGGTGGGTTCGTGGTCTTGTTGGCTCGGGAGTGAAGATGCAGACCTTCGTGGTGAGTGTTACAGCGCTTAAGGTGGCGCGTCTGGAGTTGTTTGTTCCTCCCGGTGGGCTCGTGGTCTCGCTGGCTTCAGGAGTGAAGCTGCAGACCTTCGCGGTGAGTGTTACAGCTCATAAAAGCAGTGTGGACCCAAAGAGTGAGCAGTAGCAAGATTTATTGCAAAGAGCGAAAGAACAAAGTTTCCACAGCGTGGAAGGGGATCTGAGCGGGTTGCCACTGCTGGCTCGGGCAGCCTGCTTTTATTCTCTTATCTGGCCCCCACCCACATCCTGCTGATTGGTAGAGCCGAGTGGTCTGTTTTGACAGGGCGCTGATTGGTGCCTTTACAATCCCTGAGCAAGACACAAAGTTTCTCCACGTCCCCATCAGATTACTTAGATACAGAGTATCCACACAAAGGTTCTCCAAGGCCCCACTAGAGCAGCTAGATACAGAGTGTCCATTGGTGCACTCACAAACCCGGAGCTAGACACAGGGTGCTGATTGGTGTGTTTACAAACCTTGAGCTAGATACAGAGTGCCCATTGGTGTATTTACAATCCCTGAGCTAGACATAAAGGTTCTCCAAGGCCCCACAAGACTCAGGAGCCCAGCTGGCTTCACCCGGTGGATCCCGCACTGGGGCTGCAGGTGGAGCTGCCTGCCAGTCCCGTGCCATGTGCTCGCACTCCTCAGCCCTTGGGTGGTCGATGGGACTGGGCGCCGTGGAGCAGGGGGCGGCGCTTGTCAGGGAGGCTCGGGCTGCACAGGAACCCACGGAGGTGGGGGAAGGCTCAGGCACCGCGGGTTGCAGTCCCAAGGCCTGCCCTGCGGGAAGGCAGCTAAGGCCCTGTGAGAAATCGAGTGCAGCGCCGGTGGGCTGGCACTGCTGGGGGAACCCGGTACACCGTCCACAGCCGCTGGCCCGGGTGCTAAGTCCCTCATTGCCCGGGGCCAGCAGGGCCGGCCGACTGCTCCGAGTGCGGCGCCCGCCAAGCCCACGCCCACCCGGAACTCCAGCTGGCCCGCAAGCGCCGCACACGGCTCCGGTTCCCGCTCGTGCCTCTCCCTCCACACCTCCCTGCAAGCTGAGGGAGTGGGCTCCGGCCTTGGCCAGCCCAGAAAGGGGCTCCCACAGTTCACCGGTGGGCTGAAGGGCTCCCCAAGTGCCGCCAAAGTGGGAACCCAGGCATAGGAGGCGCCGAGAGCGAGAGAGGGCTGTGAGGACTGCCAGCACGCTGTCACCTCTCAACTTGGTATGGTCAGTTAATTTTAGTCAGTCTAATATGTGTATAGTGGTATCTTATTGTGTCCTTAGGAACAAATGATCTTGAACATCTTTTCGTGTGTGTGTGTATGTGTGTGTGTGTTTGCCATCTATATATATATTCTTTGGTAAAGTGTCTGTTCAAATCTTTTGCTCTTTATTTAGTTATTTGTTTTATTGTTGAGTTTTGAGAGTTCTTATTGTAAAACAGTTTTGATAATTACCAATACCAAAAGAAGATTCCCATTTCGTGGAGGATAGCAAAGATCATCATTATGCCAACTACCGGAAACGGATGTCCCTATACTTATGTCCATGGCATCATGGGCTACTGCTAATGTCCACCATGCATGGGTGACTTATTTGTTTGGGTTTGGTGAGACAGAATACACTCACATGCAACGAGTTATGTAAAGGGGTTTATTACTTAAAGATAAACAGCAAGGGACAGAAGAAGTCTCAGATCCATTGTGAACTGGTCCCCAAAGGCTCAAGAAAGCTGCCCAAAGTGGATAAGGTCTTGACTGTGGGTGGGACCCTGAAAAGGCAGCACACCCCTGATTATATACTTCAGGAACCATGTGACTTATCAAGTGAAGCTTTGAAGGACATCCTGCTTCTAGAGGAAGAAGGAACAAAGACCAGGCTGTCCCAGAGAGTTCCTCCCTAAGTTAAGATATTACATATCCAAAGATGATGAATAGGAACAAAACCTAGGCTGCTTCAGGCAGTTCTCCCCTCTCTAAGGATACTACATTCCCAAAACATTCAACAGTTATTCTTGAGAACTACAAGAAAGAAAGAAGAGAAAACTAGGTCAGTCCAAGGCCACCCAAACAACTGTCTTGAGTTTTTGTATTCTACATACAAGTCCTTCATGTTTTGCGAATATTTTTTCCTAGTCTGTGGCTTGTCTTTTCATTCTCTTAGTGGCATTTTTAGGGCAGATTTTTAAACCTTTAATAAAGACAAATTTATCTGTTTTTTTTTCTTTTAAGGATCATACTTTTGGTGTCATATATAACAAATCTTTGCATAATTCAAAATTTTTCTCTATGTTTTCTTCTAGAAGTCAATTATCTTTTAAAGAGGTTTCTTAAAGGAAGACAATCTTACATATTTATTCATTTACTAATAGTCAATTTTAATATAGTCAATTATCTTTTAAAGAAGTTTCTTAAAGAAAGAAAATCTTACATATTTATCCATTTACTTATCCATTCCATTGTGTAGATTGATATTTTGGTCAGATATCATTTTATTTTTGTCTGAGTAATATCCTGTAGCATTTCTTATGAGTTTGCTGGTAATGAATTCTGTCCATGTTGTTGTCTGTGAAAATCTCTATTTCACCTTTATTTTTGAAAGATTTTTTTTTTCTGGACTTAGAATCGTGGACTGGTGGTTTGTTTGTTTTTTAATTTTTGTATGTTAAAGATGTTGCTCCACTCTCTTGCTTGCCTTGTTAATGATAAGACATTTGCTGTCATCTTTCTTTCCTTCCCTGTATATAATTTTTTCCCCTGTGGATACTTTTAAGATTGTTCTCTTTAACACTGGTTTTAAAAAACTTTAATTATAATGTGCTTTGGTGTAATTTTCTTCATGTATTTTGTGCTTGGGGTTTGCTGAGCTTCTTAGATCTGTGGGTTCATAGTGTTTTTTTCAGATTTGGAACTTTTTTGCTATTATTTCTTCAAAGAATATTTGAAAAATATGTTCTCTCATCTCTCTTCTTCCTTAGAGACTCCAATTACGTATATTAGGCATATAATGGTCAAATTAGTTATTTGATGCTTTGTTCATTGTTTCCTTTTCTTTTCTCTTTGTATTTTATTTTGGATAGTTTCTGTTGCTATGTTTTAAAATTCGCTATTATTTCCTGCAATTCTAGTCTATCATTAATTACATGCAGTGTATTCTTTATTTCACACATTGTAGTTTTCATTTATAGAAGTTCAATGTGTATCTTTTTCATCTTCCATGACTCTACTTAACTTTTTGTTAGGTATAGTTTATTTATTTATTTTTTGTATAACTTTATGAGGTAGTTGCACAATTTTGTTATATGCAAAGAAACATAGTGGCGAAGTCAGAGCTTCCAGGGTACCATCACCTGAATAATGTACATTCTATCCATTAACTTAACTTTGTGAAAATATAAAATGGTTATAATAATTGTTTTAGTGACTTTTCTGCTAATTCTAACACTTGTGTGCTATTCTCAGTTTGTTTTTATTGACCAATTGGTATCCTCATTTTGAATTGCATTTTCCTACTTCTTGTCATGCCTTGAATTTTGTTATTTTAAAAAATAATTTCAACTTTTTTTTTGAGTTTCAAGGGGTACCTGTGCAGGTTACTTACAGCATGCACCATGAGTATATTTTACGATGCTGAGGTTTGGAGTTCAAATGATCCCATCATCCAGGTAGTGAGAAGAGTACCCAATAAGTAGTTTCTGAGCCCTTGTCCACTGCCTTCCTTCTGCCTCTATCAGTTCCCCGTGCCTGTTGTTCCCAATTTTATGTATATGTTTGCCCAATGCTTAGCTCCCACTTATAAGTGAGAACATGTGGTATTTGGTTTTCTGTTCCTGTATTAATTCGCTTAGGATAATGGCCTCCAGCTGCATCCATGTTACTGCAAAGGAAATTATTTCATTCTTTTTTTATGGCTGTGTAGAATTCTATGGCATATATGAACTTCTTTTCTTTATCTAATCCCATGGTGGATTCTTTATCTAATCTACCATGGGATTAGATAAAGAAAAGAAGTGGGCACCTAGCTTGATTCCATGTCTTTGCTATTGTGAATAGCGCCACAATGAACATATGAGTGCATGTGCCTTTTTGGTAGAACAATTTATTTTCCTATATTTATATACCAAGTAATGTTATTGCTGGGTTGAATGGTAGCTCTTAAAAGTTCTTTGAGAAATCTCCAAACTGCTTTCCACAGTGGCAGAATGAATCTACATTCCCAGCAACAGTGTATAATCATTTCCTTTTCTCCACAGCCTCACCAGTATCTGTTGTATTTTAACATTTTAAACATGTTGAGTTAATTTTTGCATATGGTTCAAAGTAGGCATCTATCTTCATTCTTCTGGATATGATTGAACAGGTATCTCAGTACTATTTATTGAATAGGGAATCCTTTCCTCATTGCTCATTTCTGTTTACTTTGTCGAAAATCAGATGACTATAGAAGTGTGGCTTTATTTCTAGGATCTCTACTCTGTTCCATGGATCTATGTGTCTATGTTTTTGTACTAGTACCATGCTGTTTTGGTTACCGTAGCCTTATAGTATTAGTTGAAGTCAGGTAATGAGATGCCTCTAGCTTTGTTCTTTTTGCTTGGAATTGTTTTGGCTATTCTGGCTTTTTTTTTTTACTCCATATAAATTTTATAATATTTTTCCCTAATTCTGTGAAAAATGACATTGGTACTTTGGTAGAAATAACAATGAATTTGTAGATTGCTTTGGGCAGTATGGCCATTTTATGATATGGCCATTTTAATGATATTGATTCTTCCAAACTATGAGCATGGAATTTTTTTTTCATTTGTTTGTATCATCTATGATTTTTTTTAGTCATGTTTTATAGTTCTCCTTATAGAGATCTTTTACCTTCTTAGTTAGATGTATTCCTAGATACTTCATTTTTCTGCAGCTATTGTAAATGGGATTGTGTTATTGGTTTGGCCCTCAGTTTGAATATTACTGGTGTATAGAAATGCTACTGATTTCTGTATATTGATTTTATATCCTGAAACTTTACTGAAGTCACTTATCAGTTCTAGGAGCTTTTTGGTAGAGTCTTTAGGGATTTTTGGTATAGAATCATATCATCAGCAAAGAGAGATAATTTGCCTCCTTTTTCCCATTTGGATGCCTTTTATTTCTTTCTCTTGCCTGATAGCTCTAGCAAGGACTTCCAGTACTCTGTTGAATAGGAGTGATGAGAGTAGGCATCCTTGTCTTGTTCTTGTTCTTAAGGAAAATGTTTTCAGCTTTTGCCAGCTCAGTATGATGTGGGCTGTGGGTTTGTCATAAATGAGCCTTATTATTTTGAGGTATGTTCCTTCAATGCTTAGTTTTTTGAAGATTTCTATCATAAAGGGATGTTGGATTTTATCAAAAGCTTTCTCCATGTCTATTGAAATGATCATACATTTTTGTTTTACATGCTGCTTATGTGGTGAATCACACTTATTGATTTGCCTATGTTGAACCAACCTTGTGTCCTAGAAATGAAGCCTACTTGACTGTGGTGAATTAACTTTTTGATGTACTGCTGGATTCATTTTGCTAATATTTTGCTGAGGATTTTTGTGTCTATATTTATCAGGGATATTGGCCTGTAGTGGTACAATTCAGCTGTGAATCCATCTGTGGCTTGTTTGATTAATAGGTTTTTATTATCATTATCATTATTATTATTACTGATTCAATTTTAGAACTCAATATTGGTGTGTTCAGGATTTTGATTTCTTCCTGAGTCAATCTTGGGATGTTGTGTGTTTCCAGGAGTTTAACCATTTCCTCTAGATTTTCTAGTATGTATGCCTAGAGGTGTTCATCATAGTCTCTGAGGATCATTTATATTTCTGTGGGGTTGGTTGTAATGCCACCTTTGCCATTTCTGATTCTGCTTATTTGCATATTCTCTTTTTTTGTTGTTTTTTAATGTAGCTAGCAGTCTACTGAATTTGTTTGTCTTTTAGAATAACCAACTTCTGGTTTCAGTGATTCTTCATATGGTATTTTGGGTCTGAATTTTTTTCAGTTCTGCTCCAATTTAAATTATTTCTTTTCTTCTGCTAACTTTGAAGTTAGTTTGGTGTTGTTTTACTAACTTCTCTAGCTTCTTGTCGTCTCTAGGTGTGACATTAGACCATTAATTTGAAATCTTTCTAACTTTCTGATATAGGCATTCAATGTTATGAACTTTCCTCTTAACACTGCTTCTGCTGCATCTCAGAGATTTTGGTATGTTGTATATCTGTTTTTAATATTTCAAGTAATTTTTTTGTTTCTGCCTTAATTTATTTAATTTCCATCTAATTGTGTTGTTTTGAGAGATCTTCTTGATATTTATTTCTATTTGTATTCCACTGTGGTTTGAGAGTATAGTTGGTATGATTTCAATTTTTTTGAACTTATTGAAACTTGCTTTATGGTCATACATGTGATCTATCTTAGACTATGTTCTGTGTGCAGATAAGAATGTATATTCTTTGGTTGATGGGTGGAGTATCCTGCAGATATCTATTAGGTCCTATTGCTCATGTGTTGAATTTAAGTCCAAAATGTCTTTGTTAATTTTCTATGTTAATAATTTGTCTAATGCTGTCAGTAGGGCATTAAAATCCCCCACTATTATTGTGTAACTGTTTAAGTCTTTTGTAGGCCTAGAAGTACTTGTTTTATTATTAATCTGGGTATTCTAATGTTGGGTGTGTTTATATTTAGAATAATTAAGCCTTCTTGTTGAACTGAACTTGTTATCATTATGTAATGTTCCCCTTTGTCCTTTTTTACTGTTGTTAGTTTAAAGTCTGTTTTATCTAATATGAGAATAATTACCCCACTCTTTTTAATTTTCTGTTTGTTGCTAGATCTTTCTCCAACAAATCAAAGGCTTTACTTTGAGCTTGTGGGTGTCATTGTGAGTGAGATGGGTCTCTTCAAGAAAGATAGATGGGTCTTGTCTTTTTTTTTTTTCCTAGCCAAGTTGCCATTTTATGCCTTTTAAGTGGGGCATTTAGACAATTTACATTTAAGGTTAATATTGAGATGTGAGGGTTTGATCATATTGTGAACTTGTTAGCTGCTTCTTCGTAATTTCTAGTGTGTGGTTGCGTCATAGGGTCTGTGGGCCGTGTACTTTAATGTGTTTTTGTGGTATCAGGCATTGTGTTTTTATTTCCATGTTTGGAACTCCATTAAGGATCTCTTGTAAGTCTTGTCTAGTGGTAATGAATTCCCTTAGCACTTGATTATCTAGAAAATATTTTGTTTTTCCTTAGCTTATGAAGCTTAGTTTGGTGGGAAATGAAATTCATGGTTGGAATTTCTTTTCTTTGAGAATGCTGAAAATAGGCCCCCAATCTCTCCTGGCTTGTAAGGTTTCTGCTGAGAAGTCTATTGTTAGCCTGATGGGGTTCCCTTTGTACGTGATCTGACCTTTTTCTCTAGCTGCCTTTAAGATTTTTTCTTTAGCATTGACGTTGGACAGTCTGGTGACTATATGCTTTGGGGGTGTTCATTTTGTATAATATCTCCAGGACACCTGTATAATCCAGATGTTCTCTGGATTTCTTGTATCTGGATGTCTACCTCTCTATCAAGATTAGAGAACTTTTCTTGAATTATTCCCTCAAATATATTTTCTAGTTTGTTTACTTTTTCTCCTCTCTCAGGAATGCCAATAATTCATTGGTTTAGTCATTTTACATAATCCCATATGTCTCAAAGATAATCCCATATTTCTCAAAGACTTTGTGTGCTTTTTAAATTTCTTTTTTAAAAAAAATTCTTGTCTGACTTGGTTAGTTTAAAAGGCTGGTTTTCAAGCTTTGAAATTATTTCTTCTGCTTGGTATAGTCTATTGATAAAGCTGTCAATTGTGTTTTGAAATTGCTTAAGTAAGTTTTTCAATTCCAGAAGCTCTGATTTATTTTTTTAAAGATGTTTATCTCTTCCTTCATTTCCTGGATTGCTTTAAAAGTTTTTTTGTGTGTTGATTTTCAGCCTTGTCCTGGATCTCATTGAGCTTCCTTGCAATCCATGCTTTGAATTCTTTGTCTGTCATTTCTGAGTTTCCATTTTGTTAGGGACTATTGCTGGAAAACTAGTGTGATCTTTTGGTGGTGTTACTACATTCAGATTTTTCATAGTGCCAGAATTCTTGTGCTGGTTTCTTCTCATTTGGAGATGCTGGCAATTCTAACTTTTATAACCATTTTTATGTGGATAAGATTTTTTCTTTTTCATTTTTTCCCTGTAATATTATTATTATTTTAAAATTTCCCTTTTCCTTCTCCCCACCAGGGGGTGTGGCTTTAGAGAATGCTGGGTGGGGTCTTTTGGTTTTGCTTTTATAGCTGTATGCACTTCTGTCAGCAGGCTTTATATTGGGCTAACCTACAAGCCAGTAGATGGTGCTTATGGGTAAGAGCCAGCTGTGGCGGATATGGCTGGGTATATATTTGATGCATGTTTACTGGGAGAAACTCTCTGCTGCCTCAGGCAATGAGCTGATCTGTGAAGTACACAGTGGTCTGAGTTCCCTGCTCAGCTCTGGAGTGGGGAGAGGGGTACAGGGGAGGCAAAAATGCAAGGGGAGGGACCAGGTATGGCACAAGCACCAGTGCTGAGGGAGAATATAATGAACAGCCACCGAACACCCAGACGTGTGTCTAGATGTGGAGCTGGGAAACCTCCTTGTCCCTAAGTACTCTGCGTGGGGAGGGGGTGTGGCCTAAACTGCTAATTCAGGAGACTGGGTGCTTCAGATACCTAGAGATTTGCCAGGGCATGAAGTATGGAAGGCCCTGCTGTACCAAGGTTTCTGCACAGGATGGGTGAGGTGTTTCAGGCTGCTAATCCAAGTGAGCTGTTACTCTGAATGCCTGGAGACATGCCTAGGCATGGGGCAGAGAGGGCCCTGCTGTACCACAACGTGTAGGGTGGCTCAGGCTGCTAATCCAGGTGAGTGGGTGCTTTGACTGCCTGGAGAGCTGCATGGGTATGGAGCAGAGAGGCCCCTGCTACATCATAATCTCTGCACAGGAAGGGTGGAGTGGCTGCTGGTCCAACTGAGTGGGTGCTCCGAATGCCTGGTGATCTGCCAGGCATGGAGTGGAAGGAGCCCCCCTGCACCAGGATCTCTGTATAGGAACGGTGGGGCAGCTCAGGTTGCTCATGCAGGCGAGTAGGTGCCCCATATGCCTGGAGATCTGCCTGAGTGTGGAGCAGATAGGGCCTCATTGCACCAAGATCTTAGGGCAGCAGGCCAAGATCTTGGAGCCAAAGAGGCTTCCCAGCTCCACATGTAGGCACACCTCTGGGTGCTCGGTGACTGCTGAAGGTATTCTCCCTCAGCACCCTGCAGGGACACATGCAGACAGGTTCCAGGTCACCAAGCTGGCCCTGGCTGCAAGTCTCGTTTCCCAGGAGAAACTGGGCCCAGGTTTGTGACATGGGGTGCGGGGGCACCATTCCAGCACCTACTGCTGAGGCGCTTTCCATAGCTATATCTATGGAGGCTCCTACTCTGCTCCAAAGCACATGTTACCGATCTCTGGCTTCAGATTAAAATGTCTATATGGCCACACTGCTGGGTTAGCAAATGATGACTTTGTGTGTGCCCAGATTAAAACTGCTCCTGCTCCCAGTCTGGGAAAATGTCTGCAGCTTTTCCTAGTATCTTTTCCTCTGAGGATCTCCAAGCCTGTCCCCAAGTTAGCTCTAGGTCTTGGGAGAAACAAAGTTTTCTCCCTGGCTTGGGTGGCTTGGATCCCCAGTGGACAGGTGAGTCATGGAGGGTAGCTCTCTGCCTCTCCCGTGTTCTGGGGCTGCACTCACTCTTATCAGCTGAATGTCTTCACGGGGGCTTTTTGCTGGTGTTCTCTTCCCCAGGATCTGGGGTGTCCCATTTCCATTTTGAAATAAAGCTCACAGAGTCAATTTTTATGCACTACCTTGCTATTTCCAAGTGGCTGAGGCATGTTAAAAGCATCTAATGCCATCTTGGAAAAAAAATGAAATAATTTTCTTTTTCTTTTTTTTTTTTTTCTGATGCCAGGTACTACACATTTACTTTGTTGGTTCTTAGATATGTTGTACTCTTTTAAATTGTCTTGAGCTTTGTTCTTGAATACAGTTAAGTTACTTTGAAACAGTCCGGCTCTCTTGGGTTTTGCTTTTAATATTTGTTAGAAGGGACCAGAGTGGTATGTGGAGCAGCACTAAGGATTCTCCACCACTGAGGAAAGATTCCTCGGAATAGTTTACCCAAAGACCCATGAACCATAAAACCTTCCAGTTTGGCTGGTGGGAAAGGAACTATTCTTTGACCTATGTGAGCACTGGTTACTGTTCCTTCTAATCCTTTCTGAGTGGCTCTTTCTTCAGCCTCAGGGTTTTTCTCACATGCTTGCACTTAGTCTTCAGCTGAATACTCGAGCGGCACCCTCTACAATTGCCAGAGTTCTTTTCTGTAGTTCCCTTCTTTTCAGTATTCTCTCCTGTGCACCCCAGCCACCTGGTTCTCAGCTGACTTTGAGCTCTGTTTTCAGCTGACTTTGAGCTCTGTTTACTCAGGGAGTCTGCCAAACTTTACCTGAGTTCTTCCTCCATGCTCCACATCCTGGAACCTCTATCAAGACCTAAGCTAGACCAATTGCTCACTGCATTTGTTTCCCATCCCTCAAATTATTCTTCATAATCTGCTATCTAGTGACTTGAAAATTATTTGCTTTTTTGTTTGCTTGTTTGTTTTTAGGAAGGAAGGTAAATCCAGTCATTGCTACCCCATCTGGGTGGGAAGCAGAAGTCCTGGTGTTAACAATATTAGTAAAAGACAAAATAGGCTGGAATAAAAATATTATTAAGAATAACTAAGGGCATTGCATAAAAACTAAAGAACCTATTTAACAAGAAATATGAAATCCAGAATCTCAAGGAGTTTCTCTCATAGAATCCAAGTTCTTTAACCACAATACAATAAATTTTAAAATCATGAACAAAAAGATAGCCTTATAGAATCTCACAAAATATTGATACATGATAGGGTAATTCGGAGACATAAAGAACAGACTCATGTTTGAGGATAAAAGGGTTAATACTAAGAATATGTAAAGAACTTGTACAGATTGATCATAAATCCCAATAGAAAAATAGGCACAAGATTTAGCAAACATTTTGTAAAATAAGAAACATGAATGTTTAATAAGCATAAAAGACACTCATTTTCCCAGTAAGCAGGGAAATGCTAGAGCAACAGTAATTTGGTGAAATCTCTAGTATATTTGACGGTTAGAACACATAATTTTTTAACACCTCCCTCCTCTATACAACAAAATTATTTTCAGTAACAATTACGAAATGAAGCTATGTGCGATTTTGAAGGCACTATATAGTTCAAAGTAGATCTAGATGTTGCGTCACTTCCTCTGGTTTTGTTTTGTTTCATAATTATCTTTGTTGAACTTCACTGAGTCAATGTCATTATGTCGGGTCCCCACTTCAAATCTCTTTACAAAATTCATAATAATTATGAGCCAATACAGTCATGGTTTCAAGTTCCTCCGTGTTCCTACTAGAATGAGAAAAAAATCACAACTATTTGTTCTACAGTTTTATATATACCTAATAGTTTGAATTTGGATCATTTGATAAAAATCAGATATAATATTTAATGTACATCATTGTCTAATAACTAATTAATAAATTTTAATAAAACCCTTTTTTCTTAATTCATACTTTAGTTTTAAAACAAAATGAATAAATTTCAATTTTAAAGATATCGTTCAGATTTAGCATGGCATTTTATGCACGAACTAAAATTGGCACTTATCAAACAAAAATATTAGACCTCCCAGTTTATACTCTGACTCACTGTTTTAAATATCAAACACAAATAAATACTCCAAGTGGTCACATAGAATGACAAATCTGAAATGACTCAAATTCTCTTTCTTTGATTTTTCAGTCATAGTGCCATCCTTGTTTATTTCAAATCTACTGTTTAAACACAGGAAGATGCGGTGCCACAGGGATTGCAGATAAGGTTTGAGCAGAAGCCCAAGCAAACATTCAGGCCATTATAAACTTACTCTCGAAATGAAGGCAGAAGCCGGGTGCGGTGGCTCATGCCTGTAATCCCAGCACTTTGGGAGGCCAAGGCAGGTGGATATCTTAAGGTCAGGAGTTTGAGACCAGCCTGGCCAACATAGTCAAACCCCATCTCTACTAAAAATACAAAATTTAGCCAGGCATTGTGGTGGGTGCCTGTGATCCCAGCTACTCGGGAGGCTGAAGCAGGAGAATCACCTGAACCTGGGAGGTGTAGGTGGCAATGGCAGAGATCACCCTACTGCACTCCAGCCTGGGTGATGGAGTGACAGCCCATCTCAAAAAGAAAGAAAGAAAGAAATGAAACGAAGGCAGGTAGCTGAATCCATGTGTATTCAGGGTTGACTACATAACTGGGAGTACTCCAATTTAACTTTCATGTAAAATATAATGTTTGTTAAAAGACAAGGAACAAATGTACTCATTTAAAGCTTACACATCTATTACTAATTTTTAATAATAAACATCACAGGGTAGGTTTTTTTTTTCTCCTGGAGAGTAGGATGGATATTGGTAGTTCATTGGAGATGATCCAAAGCTGATGACTTAAAGTCTGTGGATACCAGGAGTTAGATAAATGGCTTGTCTGGGAAGAGCCGTTCCACAGCCAAAAGGAACAAGCATAGCCGGGCCATCGGGACAGCAGTGCCAGTGAGCAACAACAGCCACAGCTCTGATGAGCCAGTGACTGCAGCAGCTCTGGCAGAGAAAGCTGTAAAGTAATTAGTGCATCTGAAAATCCATTTAGGCATCTAGTTATATGACATCTCCAGATGGGGAGAGCAGCATTCTGATTCTGAAGGACACATATTTTAAGTGGATTAAGAAAGGAAATTATTTTAAATGTAGGAAGGTATAATTAACCCGAGGACCCTGGCTGCCATAAGATATTGTTGAGGGGAAGGACTAACGGAAACTCAGAGCCCATTAGGCTTATGGCTGAATACATGGGGCGGCCCCATCTCCCTGGGAGTATTGTTCTGTGACTGAATTTTAATTTGTGGGACAACAAAGCTTTGTGGGGACTATGCCCCAGGCAGGCCTGTGCTCTTTTGGATGAGGACTTCATAAAAGCACCACCTATATGTGGATGCACCTGTATATGTGTGCTCAACAAATGGCTACTTCTTTGCTTTAAGATATTTGGAAATCATCTTTGGCTTTTCATGTAGGACTGGAGACAGATGCCAGAGCAAGGTTTGTGGAAGTAACAGTTACAGACTACTGCTGGGGTTCCAAAAACCAGGTGTGGAAAAAAACACAGTAAAGGGAAACTCTTCCCTGAAGAGATTAGGGACCGTCGAGTACAAGGAAGGTTTGTGGCAGGAAATAGAAGAGAAAGCCAGGAGAGTTGGGAATCAGAAAGACACACATGTAAGCCCATGTAGGAGAGCTCAAGGGTTGGAGCAGAGTGAGAGACTCTAGAAGGAAGAGGAAGGAAATGGACACCACACAAAAGCTGGGAGCAGTTGGACACCTCAGTCCAGAAGAATGAACACAAATGATTTCAGTGAAGTTCTCTTAAGATGAGCATCTCTGGGCCGAGACGCAGTTGACCAAGGCAAAGAGGATTGTGGAGAAGACAGCAGCCAGTGAGGAGGAGGGGAAACAGGTAGACAGAAGCTGGCCCAGGTGCCAGTGGCATCTTCGTCTATTGACTATCATTATGAACCTTCCTTTACCACTTTCCTTCTGTCCTTGTGCTTATCATTGCCTGGCCTTTCATTTCCACCTCTCTGTTTATCTGACAAAGTGAGCAGAAATCTTTATCCATTTTGTTTACTATGTCCCCAACACCCAACAAAATGGTGCTTGGCATTTATTGAGTGAATAAATGAACAAACATTGCACTGACATAGCTCAGTTGGGGTGGAGGCTGACCTACTCATGGATCAAGGGTCAGAGCTGACAATGACAAAATCACTGCCAGTCTAATTCAATGTATTTGTGGTACGGATTTGGCCCATTTCCTTACAAAGTAAGGTGGGAATTGGATAGAGACAGGTCTGGGGACTAGGCCAACACACATATGTTGCTCGTTCTCCTTTCTGGAGATATTTCCCCAGGGTTAAAATGTGGCTTAATCCCAAGAAATACTTCTTTTTCCTTTAGTTCTCCTGATGTGTAGATGCCCTGGGAGGATAGATTCAGTGAAGAGACAAATCATTAGATGGAGACACCAATGAGAAAGTCCCAAACCAAATACCTTACCCGTTTGCTGATCTGTATTTCATTGCATTAATAGGTACTTTGTTTTTGCAAAAAATTGCTGAAGGAATGGAAATCTCTCTCTCTAGTATAGTTGAGTTCTTTTTTATCTCTTTCTTACCCTCAAGTAACACTGGACATGGCTACAGCCTGTAATACTCTGTTTTGAGGTCACCTCATTCTTGTTTTGAGACAAACAACTAGACCGGGTCACTCCAGATAAAACAAGAAAGACTGTTCTTTTTTCACAAATTGCTAGAGGCATGTTTAATAGAAATCTAAGAAAACCTAAAGAAAGGCTCAGAGTTGTTCAAATATTGCAGGGCACTTGTGGGTACTTTGTTGTTTTGTTTTATTTTTCATATTCATAGAAAGAATCTCAAATTAGGCAGTAAGAAAACAAAATTATAAACCATAGAGAATTGAAGAAGTGGTAGAAAGACCATATTATGGGCATGAGACATAGTAGGATCTAGCAATCTTTGTAACTGCCCTCCAGGGAAGAGTAATATGGCTTTGGCTTTATCCCTTTTACTTTGAAGCATAGTCCCTTCATCTCTTTGACTGGGCAGGGTATCCTGAATGGTGCCGTACAAATATTAGTGCAAACAAATCCAAGTCAATAGCTGTGTGACCTTGGGTAAGTCACATAGCCTCTCAACTTTAGTTTCTTTTCCTTTTTTAAATCATTTGATTATTTAAAATTTTACACCAATTGGTCTGTAAGGTCATGTCTGTCCCCAGTAAAGAAAATCTTGTCCTATGTATAAGTCCTATTTTCTTGGAAGGAAACTGCATGGTAATTTAGAGGCAGTGAGATACAGAGGAAAAAAAGCTTTGGAGTCATAAAAGCTGGGTTTGAATTTCAGCTCTAACTTTTATTAGGTCGGTTATCTTTATGCCTAAAATGAAGATGGTGATATCACTTAAGTCACATGATTGTTGTAAGAACTAACTGAGATCAAATACACTATCACAAATGAAAGTACCTGGCCCAGGCCTTGACATAATGAAGGAGCTTAATAAATAGACAAGAGCCAAGTTGTCAAGGCACTGGGGAGCTGGGCAGGGTGACCACACTGCAACTGTTGCTCCCAAGTCAGGGCTGACTAATGCTGGCCCAGCCCTGGGCACCCATGTGGCATGCTCTGACAGAGCAGGTGCACTCCAGAGACCCCCTCAAAGACCTCTGGGTGGGGATGGTCTAGAGTTAAAAAGGGATCCCTCCAGAGTGTTGAACTTCAGGTCCCATCTTTCAATAACTCTTCAGCACGTAAGAAAGTGTTCTGGGAGCAAGGAGGGGAGTTGGTGGGGGAAGGAAGGTAGAGGTGGAGAAGAGGGAGATAGAAAAAGCATTTTTTGAGATCATGTTTGAATAAACAAGAACACAATTCAAAAAAGTAGATTTCTATCAAAAACCACTCGAGAAACATGATGTGACTTGGCCATGTCTTGTTTGGTTTCTTGTTCCATTGAAAAGTTGATCAGATCACTGCTTCTGTCTGATCAAAAACAAGATGTACACCTGAGAAAAATGAACAGCCTGCTGATGAGTGAAATGGTTTAAAATGGGGGTTTGATTTCGATTAGTTTGCCTTGCTGTGCTTCAGGGGGAGCTTATGCCTTCTCTTTACAATGACCATGGCTCCCCTTGGCTACCCGGGCATGATTAATATTTGAGGTCAGAGTCTGGCCTGTAGAATTCTAGCCCAATTTTACGTTAACATTTTTAAGACTTCCAGGCAAATGAATACTCATGTGCACGCAGGGGTTAGATATGCACATGAGTGCTCCAGAAATGAAGGTAAAGTAACGTGGAAGGATTGATGTTTGTAACTTCAAAGTCAAGGGAATTCAAAGCTAAGCCCCAAAGAGCTGTGGTGAGTCACCAAGGCCGCACAGGATTAAGATACGCAAGATAGCCCCTCACCCAGGAATAAAAAACAGCACTTTCAGCCGAGGCAACCTGGGAAAAATTTGTTCTGGAACAAGATCATCCCAGATGCTTCTCCAAGCCTCCCAACAAGTAAGAGATGTGCCCACTGAAGCAAGACTTTCTCTGGAAGTAGCAGGTTGCTGGACGCAGGGAGTTGCTAATGGAGACTATTTTGCGGCCTCATAATTCAGGATATTGGCAAGAGTGGACACCGATTTTTTTCCTTCTCTTTCAGAAAAGCTTTCCCCTTTGAACAAAGCCTGTATTAATCAGAACTTCAAATCACGCATGGCAATCAATTGAGGCTGTTTAGGGCATTTACAGTAATTGATCTGCTACAAGTTCTTCACAAGTGGATTGCACTATACATACACATGTACTTTACAAAAAATTCAAAAGCCATTAGGATGTTCTCAACTTCCATCTGATAGTCTGAGGGCCATTGACTAGATGTGATCCTAGAAGTGAGCTGTGCCAGCAGCAGGGGGCATTTTGATTAGACAGGAAAAAAGAAGTTCCTCCGAAAGAGTTGTGAATTCTGGAAATGAGGGTCGAGGAAGGCTGAGCACACTTTATCATCATAATTATGAAAGTTGCCACAATGTACCAGATAATTCACAAGCAGTTACTATATCATCTAACACTCATGAAACCAAATAAAGATTTCAAAATTCTTCACCCTGAGATTGGGCAACTGAGGCTAAGCAGGCAAGTGCTTTGCCCAAAGTGGCATTTAAATAAGTGCCAGAATTGTGATGTTAACTCAAGTTTCAGAACAAAACCACTGTGCTCCCATCCCCACCTGCTGTTCTCTATGCCATGTTGCCTCTCGTTTAACTAGTTGGATGTATGTTTCCCAGAAGATTTTAGGGTAGGCCTGCCTCGAGGCTGTGAACAGAGAAGAAAAACATCTTTGATCATTTCTAGCTGTGAATTTGTTTTTTTGGGTTTTTTAAGTTTTTATTTGTTTGTTTTTTGAGACAGAGTCTCACTCTGTCACCCAGGCTGGAGTGCAGTGGCACAATCTTGGCTCACTGCAACCTCCACCCCCCGGGTTCAAGGGATTCTGCTGGCTTAGCCTCCCAAGTAGCTGGGACTACAGGCACGTGCCAACACACCTGGCTAATTTTTGTATTTTTGGTACAGACAGGGTTTCACCATGTTGGCCAGGCTGGTCTCGAACGCCTGACCACAAGTGATCCACCTGCGTTGGCCTCCCAGTGTGCTGGGATTATGGGCGTGAGCCACTGTGCCCGGCTAGCTGTGAATTTGTAAGTCTTCCCTTCTCGAGTGTGGAATAGGTGTCTTTGTGGAAGAAACAGTCCAAACAAAAGCTGATAGGTGCTCCTTCCAAAAAAGGGATGAAAGATGGAGAGTTTGGGAGCAGGGAGCACAGGTAAAGCAATGACACATCTAAGTAGGTGAGTGGCCTGGAGCAGTGAGAGCAGCAGCAAGGAAGCCAGTGCTCCCTGTTAGCTCAGATCCAGGGAACACAGGTAGAACCAGGCTGCAAAGGCAGCCATATGCAGTATGGGGAATACAAGTGGCTCAATCATAGAACCTCATCAGTTATTCTAGTACTGAGCAAGAAACCACTTTGGCAAACATTCTTAGGGAATTCCCCAGCTGAGAGTTCTTTTTGTCCTTACACAGAACCAGCTGAAACCACTGGGCCTTGGTTCTAAAGCCCAATACCACATTCCTGGTTCTAATCTTAACTTTTCTTTTAACAACTCATTTTCAAGTTCTTTTAACAACTCATTTTCTTGAGGGTCCTCAAGTATATGTAATCATTCTATGTTACAACTTACGATATGGATGGCAGATTCATAGGCACTTGATGTCAGAACCTAAGGTTTAACCACTACATCATGTGGCCTCCTGTGTAGTGATGAGCTGACTGTCGTCAGACAAACTCCTTACAGACTTTAAGTCAAATTTCTCTTCCTTCCTCTTCCTCTCTGTCCTCAAAAGACAACCAACTTAAAAAGAAGCATGAAACTAAAAATAGATCATAGACTCAAATATTTAACTTAAAGCTATAAAACTTCTGTAGCAAATGTAGGAGAAAATGTTTGTGACCTTGGGTGAAACAAAGATTCCTTAGATATGACATCAAAAGCATGATCGATAAAAGAAAACATTGACAAATTGGACGTTCAAAACATTGAAAACCTCTGTTCTTCAAGGGACACTATTAAAAGAATGAAAAGATAAGTCACAGAATAGGAGAAAATATTTGTAAAACACAAAAGATATGTATCCAGAATATATAAACACTCTCTAAACTCAATAAGAAAACAAACTACCCAATTTTAAAAATGGCCATTTAAAAAAAAATATATTAGAGAATGATATTAAGAAAATGCAAGTTAAAACTATGGCTGAAATATAACTATACAACTCTCAAAATAATTAAAATTTAAAAAGGAATGAAAAAAAAACAACAACAATTCCAAGTGCTGACGAGGATGCAGAGCAACTGGAACTCTCATGCATTGCTGGTGGGAATCCCCATTGCTACAGCTATTGGGGAAAACAGTTTGAACTTATAAAGTATTCAAGTCACTAATCATCAGGGAAATACAAATCATAACCACAGTGAGATATCATCTCATCCCAGTTAAAAAGCAAAAGATGAGGATGCAGAGAAAAGGGAACTCTCATACACCGTTGGTAGGAATAAATTAGTATGGTTAAGTAGGGAGAACAGTAGGAAGGTTCCTCAAAAACCTAAAAATGGAACTACCATAGGATCCAGGAATCGCACTACTGGGTATTTATTTAAAGTAAAGGAAATCATGTCAAAGAGATATCTTTACCTCCCCTTTACCCCACCACTCAGGTTTATTGTAGCATTATTCACAATAGCCAAGACACAGAATAAAACTAGGTGTCCAACAACAGATGAATGGATAATGAAAATGTGGTATATATACATAATGGAGTGCTATCTGACCATAAAAAGAATGAAATTCTGTCATTTGTAGCAACATGGATGAGCATGGAGGACATTAGGTTAAGTAAAATAAGCCAGAAACAGTTAAACACTGCATATTCTCACTCAGATGCAGAAACTAGAAAAGTTAATCTCATAGAAGTGAAGAGTAGAATAGAATTTACTAGAGGCTGAGAAGGATAGGAGGAAAAGGAGGATAGAGAGAGAGATTTGTTAAAGAATACAGAATTACAGCTAGGTAGGAGGCATGAGTTTTAGTGTTCTATAGCACTGAAGGATAACTCTAGTTAACACTAATATATATTTTCAAATAGCTAGAAGAGAGGATATTGAACGCTCCCAACACAGATGATAAATGTTGAGATGAGGGACATGCTAATTACCCTGATCTGATCACTATACATTGTATGTATTGAAATATCACTATGTCCTCCATAAATACATACAATTATTATGTGTCAATTAAAAGTAAACCCTGCAATCCCACTATTGGGTATTTACCTCAGAAAAATGAAATCTTAGGTTCACACAAAAACTTGTATGCAAATTTTTAAAGCAGCTTTATTCATAATTACCCCAAACTTGAAACAATGTAAATATCATTCACTGGTGAATTAAAAAAAAACCCTCTGGTTTAGCAATAAAAAGGAACACGCTACTGATACACGCAACAACATGGATGAGTCTAAAATGCATCATGCTAAGAGAAAGCCAAAATTGAAAAGCTAAATACAGTGTAATGCTATTTTTTTGACATTCTGAAAAAGGAAAAACTACAGAAAACTGATCAGTGGTGGATAGGACTGAGGCGAGGGGGTAGGGGTGGATGATGAAAGAGCATGGGGGGATTTTTGGTTGCTATGGAAATTTTCTATATCTTGCTTGTGGTGGTGGGTATACGTGGATGTATACATTGGTCAAATTATAGAATGGTACACAAAAAGTGAATTATACCCCAATAACAGGAGGAGGAGGAGAAGGAGGAGAGGCAGTGACAGCCACCGAAGTAGCAGCATGAAATCAAGTAGAGCTTTCTTGAGCAGAAGGAGACCATTATTGCAGGTTAGATCTGTTAACAATCTGGGCGGTGGCTGAGCCAGCATTTCCACCAAGTATGAGGCAGACACCTCAAATCTCACCATGATTTTCTTTTGTCTCACCCCCAAAGTGTTAATACACATAAGTTGTCGATAAAGGGAACTTCTGAGAAAATGCAGACGGGAGCAACAAATAATTCAAGGCATTAGTGCTGCACTACCTGCATTAATGTCTGGTTGTGGAGGGGAGAGCTACAGGTTCCCTGACATTTGCTTTTATAGACAGAACTGGGGTTTCTAGGACCTACTGGCAAGAGGGAGAAATAAATGTCCAAGAACCTGGTCTGATAGATTCTCTATAACTTAAAGCATTGGCCTCTAAATTATCCATCCTCTATGCCAGGCAAATGCCATTTCCTTTTCTTTTACAGCTTTTGACTTTTCTGTTTAAAGGACACTTGGTATTCTTTCCTCCCCAGTTGTGATGTGAGTTGGGTGGAGGGATGAGGGAAACAAGAAAGAAGATAATTCTCAGTATTGCTGATGGGTGAGATGAACAAGATGCGGGAAGCATCTTTGCATCTGCTGGGAAGGGTACAGGCTCAAGGAAACAGGGATGCGACGGGTAGCAAACAAAAAGCTGCCAAGTGGGCCATTTGGCATCCTTGGGAAGAAAAATTATATATTTATTATTTGTTTGTTTATTTATTTATTTATTTATTTTTGAGACGACGTCTCACTCTCCTCACCCAGGCTGGAGTGCAAGTGGTGTAATTACAGCTCACTGCAGCCTCAACTTCCTGGGTTCAGGAAAATGACATTTTTAAAGAGGCAGTATATGAGTGGCAAAAATTTGGGTCTCTAGAGTCAGGAAGATGTGTCTTCAAGTCCTGGCTGCTTATGTGCTGTACGACTGCTCTAAGCCCTGGTTTCTTCATTAATTGTTGTGGATGCAATAGTATCTACATTACAGAGAGGTTGCATGGGTAGAACCTATAAGTATACAGATCTTATCACAGTACCTGGCACGTGGCTATGCTTAACAGCTATCTAAAGTATTTTTTATTGCCAATTTGATCTTGACTGTATAGATCCAGGAACATTAAACAAAAGGCTGAATAATGACCTAGGCTATCCAGATCAGGTATGTAGTCAACCTGATTGACTGACACCATAGCTTCCGTTTGTTTTCTTTTTCCCTGTCACTAGCATGGTTAGGGCTTAACCCACCTGCATACACATTTAGCAAACACAATCAGGCAGTTAGTCTGAATTGCCTAAGTATAAACTATCTTCCAGTTTGATGTTTCTGGGCTTAGATAATGAAATAAAATGTGCAAAGCTCTTCTGGTTACTTAAGCTAGACTGTCCCAAGACACTTTTCTAAATGCAAAAGTGGCTAGCTTCTCTACATCTGCTAGGAGATCAGGGTGGCAAGTAATACCATGAAGTACCTACTGAGATTCTCTTAGAAGCTGCAGGGAGCAAGGCTTTAGATATGAGTTTAGGAAATCAGACCATAGAGCCCCAGGCCCCAAACTCTGTGCCAGGGTGCCCTGGGGTGCCACAGTAAACTCACAGAGGTATCTCAGGATATTTTTAAGTTTCTAAGGAAATACAGTGATATCTGACATCTATCAGACACTGTGCAAAATGATAGCTAGAAGTAGTCCACAATTCTAACATTAGATCACTCAGCATTTCTTTCGGTGAGATCATGGTTTTGCAAAGCTAGATTATTGGTTGTTGTGAGAAAAAGACAAGCACTGTGCAAAAATCAAGGTGAAACAGGAAATGGGAGATAGTGTTTTTCTAATTCCACAGTTTGAGACATCGTGCAGTGCCCAATAGCACATCTATCCCATTAGCAAGTAATTGTTGTTATTCAAGAAGGAAACTAAATGCTATTTCTCTTTCAATTTATGTGTATTATTATTATTTTTAAATGGCTACAGTGTTGTTAAGACACAAATACCCACGGAGTTTTTTGGACCTAACTACTTAATAAATAGAACTGTTAGGTATTTCTTTTGGCCTATAGGACTGTGAAAACACTTTCCTAAAACATTTAGGATGCCATGAATGAAAAAGGTTTGAGAACCTCTGCTAGAAAGTACCCTGAAGATGCTTTCACATTGTACACATTGTAGTACACATTGGTTGATAGCTGTCCCCAGCCCAAGTCCTGGAAACAGCTAAGTATGAGTAAGCTAGATGACCACAGAATGTTAAAAATGCAAAAGGCCTTTAAAATCCTCCTGGTTAGCACCCTCAGGCTAGCAACCAGAGTCCTTGAGATGCCTTGCCCAATCCTATTTTTTCTTTGTCTGGGTTGCAAAAGGAGGGAGAAGGGAAAGGCCAATGTGTGTGGAGGGGGCAGTAGTGGAGAGGTGCAATCCCTGAGAAAGCAAATAGGGCTGACTCAATAAGAGAAGGTGACATCGAGTCACGAAAATCACACACCTGCTGTGTCTTCCCCCATCAGTAGGGTGGGTGGGCAGTGGATCAAGAGTAACCTGAGGGGGCTTTAAGGATGCCTTAACATAGACAACCCTGAATTCTTCATAAGAGAAAGAAAGGCGGAAGCAGGGTTCTGGCACATGGGGACTGTGCTGCTGTGTTCCAGTGTCTGGCTCCAAGAGGCTCTTGCCTTGTTTGTTTGTTCCTCAAGGGTAGGCTGGGACATTCATATCACAAGAAATCACCTCTATCTAAATTAAATCTCCCCTGTCTCAAAGAGGCAGGGCTGGGATCTGCAAGGGGAGTGGTTTGGGTTTTGTATTCTTGCGTGCCTAGCATTAAGTCAGCATCTGCATCAGTAGTACATGGCTGAACAGGAGTGTCCATGGCTGTTTGAAAAGGGGAGGTGGGTTGGGGTGGAGGGTGGCGGGGGCTTGTGGCAAGAAAGGGAAAGGATTCAGAGCCCTGGGGCAGGTTGTCAAGGTCAGGTGTGGAGGTGCTGCAGTTTACCTAAATGTTAGGAGATGGGCTACCTGTCAGATAATGCAAACCAATTATATCTCTAGGGATTCTAGAGGTCAGCAGAGCTGAGCCTGGTTATCTGTTTGCAAGACACAAAGCAATATCCAGATAAATTGCTAATGAAAGAGAGCTATGCAGACCTCTGTTCGGCCACCTAGAGACTGGTATATGGAAGAGACATATTTACAAAGTTCAGAGCTTAAAGGAGGCAGCCTGGTGTGGGGGAAATAGTTCTGGTTTAGGAGTTAGGCATTGAGGGGCGTTAGTCCTGCTCAGCTGCTAATTAGCTGTGTGACCTCTGGTAACTCATTTTGCTTTTTCAGACATCAGCTCCCCATCTGCCCACACACAGGGCTGCTGAGAGGCCAGGGTACCATAATAAATGTGACCATTTATCAAATGCTTTCTAAGTGCCACGTGCAGTTTCAAGCACTGCACATACTTTATCTCATTTAACCCTCACAGGCCCTATCTGAGGTAGAGATTAACATAATGTATAATCAAAAGTAGAGATGAGGAGGCTGAGGTCCTGTTGCTGGAACTCATGTGCTCATCTCTCTGAGCACCATGGCATAGTTGGGAGGCTTAAGTGTTCCTAAGATTCTGATATAGTCGATCTGGGGTGGGGCCCGTATATTTGTGATTTAATAAGTGCCTGGGTCATTCTGATGTGAGTGGTTCGTGAAGTCCTGTTTAAAAAATACAATTGTCCCTACGTATATGTGGGGTATTGGTTCCAGTGTACCCAGATCTGCACATACTCCAGTCCCACAATCTGCCCAGCAGAGCCCACGTACACAAAAAGTCAGCCCTCCATATGTGTGAGTTTTGCATCCTGAGACACTTTATTTTTCATCCACCTTTGGTTGAGAAAAATATCCCTATATCCATGGACCTGTGTAATTCACACCCGTGTTGTTCAAGGGTCAACTGTATTTCCCTAAGCCATATTGCCCCACTTCCACTCTAGAAACCATAACGTGACTTACCCATATGAGGAAGGTGTTGACCAGAGGACACCTTGGAGTTCAGAGGCCATCAAATGTAGGTTGAGAGAGGAACATCAGAGAATGTGTGTCCTTCTGGGGTCCCAGATCCTGGCCATGGTCTCAGACCATCACCCTTGGAAGCCTATAACATGTGCAGTGAGGCTGCCAGGGCAGCTTGGTGGTTGAGTGGTTCTTCTGCACAGGAAGGTAAGTAAGGCCCATGGTTCCTACCCACTCTGTCCATCACTAATTACCTCATCTCATATGTGCAATTAGTTTAGGATTTTTGCCTGTAGTATCTTCTTTGATCCTTTCACAACCACTTTATAAAATGTATAAGATTTCCCTATTTTATAGACAAGGAAATTGAAGTTCTGAGAGGATAAATGCCTCACCTCAGAGGTCTGGTCTCACAGCTGGTAAGTGGTGGGGTGTGGACTGGAACCCCAGTCTTCTTGCATTAAGTCAAGTGCTCTTTTCAGTACCCCATGGCTGTTTACCAATGACAGCCCCACCATAGGCACAATGGGGCAACAGAAGGAATGGGAAGCAGCATCCTTGCCCTTGAGTAGTTTATAATTTAGTTGAATGATAGGAGTAATGCAACCAGAGGATAATAGAGTGGTCTGGCTGACCCAAAGAGAGCCAAGAACAAATTCAGCCATTAAGAACCTTTCATAATCGGGCATATGTCTGTGTTTGTGATTCAGAAACAACACTGACTGCACCACATTCAAAGGTGATGTTTCCTTAGGCTGGATAGGCTGATTTAGGTCTCCTCTGCTTATAATCCTTCCATGGTCCCCCCTGCTCATAGGATGAAGTCCAGAGCCCACCTCCCTATCCAGCCTCATCTCGTGCCATACTGCCCTTCTCTGTGTTCTTACAGTTTCCCTTGTCTGGGGTACTTGTTCCTTGCCATGCACCTGTCCCTTACCTGTCCCTTTCCTCCATCACCTCTTTTTTCCAAAAGCGCCTCCATCACCTCACCTTTCCAAAGAGAGGTGATGGGGGAAAGGGACAGGTGCATGGCAAGGAACAAGTACCCTTATCGATCATTCAGGTCTCAGTTTAAATCCCCCTTTCTCAGAGAACCCTTCTTTCCCATTCCCTCACAGTGAGATAGGTCCCCAACCTGTTGTATGCCCACGGAGCATCCTGGACATTTTCTGTGAAGCACTCATCACAAATCTAATTGAAATTTAATATTTGTCTCCTCTACTTCAAGTTCCACGGGTCAAATATTGTGCCTATTTCATTAACAACTATATCCCTAGTACCCAGTGACTGGCACATAATACAGATTCAAATATCTGTTGCATCAATGAATGAACTAATAAATGCAGGGACAGGTGGGTGGTTGAAACATCGAATGAGTAGTAGAAACTGAAAGATCTGTGTTTCAGGGATGCAAGCCAGTATACAATGCTCATTTCAGTTCAGTGAATTTTTACTGGCAGTGTGCTAGGCAAAGAACAAAAAGATGAATAAGACCTGGTTCCTTACAATCAGGCTTACAAAAGGGAGAGATGCAAACAAAAGACAGTAGCATATGTGTTTTCTTTTTGAAAAATTGGTATACTTAGCTTTCCCAAAGGTTAGAGCCCAAAGCCAAATGCCCATGGTTAAGAATTCTTTCCAATGGCCTGCATTAGACCCCTTCAGGATATAAGAGGAAAAAGGAGAGGTCTTCAGAGAGGATATTTGGAAGGAGACAAGGCCTTCAAAGCCAGAGGCAGGTCCCATGATATCTGGTACCTAATAATTTTGGTATTGCAGCATTTGTACCATCTGGGAACTTGTTGGAAGTACAAATTTTCGGGCCCTAACCTAGATTCACCAAGTGAGAAACTCTGGGGTGGAGGGACCCAGCCAGTGGTGCTGGAGCTGCCTCGTATAAACCCAGGAAAACAGATGATGCACATTCCTTTCCAATTCCATGGTCAGTGAGGTCATATTGGTAGTTTGAGCCTGGCTGTTGTGAGAGTATTTGCACCACAGAAATTGGCAAATGCAAATTAGATCTTTTCTTCCTAAGAAAGCCATTTGTTAAAAATTTACCAGTATTCCATTTGCCCAGAAATCCATGCTTTAACAAGGCCTCCAGGGGATTCTGGTGTCTTCTAGTTTTTCCTTCCCAATGCTAAGGGCATCCAAAATTTAGGTTTGTGTGCATTTCATGAGCCTGAGCTTGGATGCCTCCAGAAATTGTTTGTTCCTGGTTATGACATGAGTATTAGTAAGGGAACAACTGTTCCTCCTCCAGGGATCTCATCTCCTGCTCCCCTTTCTTTCACCCCATAAAAAGGAGGATACTGAAGGTGAGAAGTGACTGTAGAATGGCTGTTTTTGTCCCCATGTCCAACATTGTTGAAAAGAGACCTGATTTGCAAACAAAGATTATATAGCTGTGAATCTCAGCAGGCTAAAAACAGCCCCATTCTGTCTAGATAGCAAATTGAGGCCTTTTTTAAAAAACAAAATTCAGAAACACTCTGGATGACAGTGGTTTACTGAAATAACCAAATCCTGAATTCTGCCTGTATCAGCACTGTGCTCATCACACACCTGCATATGGTCCCTCAGAACAGACTGACGTGCATTAAGCAAGGAAAGATGAATAACAGAAGTAGACAAAAGTTGCTGTGAGCAGTTACATCTCCCACTACTGCAGAGGGGTGAGGGTGGGAGGTAGAAAGGCTTCTATCTTTTAAAACAAAAAATGCTTCATCTGTTTAATCAAATGTATTATTCATTGAACCAGGTATATTGGCTAATGAACCAGATAGTTCCCCTAATGAGTCAAGCAGATCACCTGCTGAAAACATTTTCAATACTAATTCATTCCTCAGCTGTGTTCTGTCTTCTAAAGGCAAGGGGTTTAACCTGGGTCTTGGCTCCAGCCCCAACCGACGCTTATTTTGTGGCTAGTCTTGATCAGAAATGAAGTACGTACTTACATTATGGAGGAGCGAAAACTAGAAATTTGATTGACCACCTATAAAGAGCGTCTTATACACTTGCTGCCATTGTTACTTCCAGGGGTTGCAATCCAGACCCCAAGAGAGGGTTCTTGGATCTCAAGCATAAAAGACTTTGGGACAAGTCCACAGAATAGGCAGAGCAGCTCCAAGGGCTGCTGGTTGGCTATTTCTATGGTTTTATTTTATCATATGCTAAATAAGGGGTGGATTATTCATGAGTTTTCTGGAAAAGGGGTGGGGAATTCCTGGAACTGAGGGTTTTTCCCCGATTAGGACCATATAGGGTAAATTCTGGCTATTGCCATGGTATTTGTAAACTGTCATGGCTCTGGTGGGGGTGTCTTTTAGCATGTTAATGTATTATAATTAGCCTATAATGAGCAGTGAGGACAACCAGAGGTCACTTTTGTTCCCATCTTGGTTTTGGTGGATTTTGGCCGTCATCTTTACTGCAGCCTGTTTTACCAGCGGGATCTTTGTGACTTGTATCTTGTGTCCACCTTCCATCTCATCCTGTGACTAAAATTGCCTCACCTCTTGGAAATACAGTCCAGCAGGTCTCAGCCTCATTTTACCCAGCCCTATTCAAGATGAAGTCACCCGTTCAAACACCTCTGACACAATCTGTAATAATTTCTTGCCAGGAAATAGAAATGGGTGTTCATTTCATTGATTTTGTAATACAATACCTGGCACTTAGTTGATCCTTGATAAGGTTTGTATATATGGACAGAGAAGATGGATGTATTAGTCCATTTTCACACTGCTGATAAAGACATACCCAAGACCGGGAAGAAAAAGAGGTTTAATTAGACTTACAGTTGCACGTGGCTGGGGAGGCCTCAGAATCAAGGCACTTCTTACATGGGAGCAGCAAGAGAAAATGAGGAAGATGCAAAAGTGGAAACACCCAATAAAACCATCAGATCTTGTGAGACTTATTCACTACCACAAGAACAGTATTGGGGAAACTACCCCCATGAATCAAATGATCTCCCATCAGTTCCCTCCCATAACACATGGGAATTATAGGAGTGTAATTTGAGATGAGATTTGGGTGGGGACCCAGCCAAACCATATTATTCCACCTGTGGCCCCTCCAAATCTCATGTCCTTACATTTCAAAACCAATCATGCCTTTCCAACAGTCCCCCAAAGTCTTAACTCATTTCAGCATTAACCCAAAAGTCCACAGTCCAAAGTCTTGTCTGAGACAAGGCAAGTCCCTTCTGCCTATGAGCCTGTAAAATCAAAAGCAAGCTAGTTACTTCCTAGATACAATGAGGGTACAGGTATTGGGTAAATACAGTCATTCCAAATGGAAGAAATTGGCCAAAACAAAGGGGTTACAGGGCCCATGCAAGTCCTTACAGAATCCAGCAAGGCAGTCAAATTGTAAAGCTCCAAAATGATCTCCTTTGACTCCAGGTGTCGCATCCAGGTCATGCTGATGCAAGAGGCGGGTTCCCATGGTCTTGGGCAGCTCCACCCCTATGGCTTTGCAGGGTGCAGCCTCCCTCCCAGCTGCTTTCACAGGCTGGCATTGAGTGTCTGTGCTTATCCATGCAAATGGTGCAAGCTATTGGTTGATCTACCATTCTGGGGTCTGGAGGATGGTAGCCCTCTTCTCACAGCTCCACTAGGTCATGCCCTAGTAGGGACTCTGTGTGTGAGGGCTCTGACTCTACATTTCCCTTCTGCACTGCCCTAGCAGAGGTTCTCCATGAGTGCCCCGCCCCTGCAGCAAACTTCTGCCTGGGCATCCAGGCATATCCATACATCTTCTGAAATCTAGGTGGAGGTTCCGCAATTCTTGACTTCTGCACACTCAAAGGCTCAACACCACGTGGAAGCTGCTAAGGCCTGGGGCTTCCACCATCTGATGTCACAGCCCGAGCTCTACATTGGTCTCTTTTAGCCATGGCTGCAGTGGCTGGGATGCAGGGCACCAAGTCCTTAGGCTGCACACAGCACCCTGGGCCTGGCCCACAAAACTATTTTCTCCTAAGTTTCTGGGCCTGTAACTGGAGAGACTGCTGTGAAGACCTCTGACATGCCCTGGAAACATTTTCCCCATTGTCTTGGGGATTAACATTTGGCTCGTCGTTACTTAGGCAAATTTCTGCAGCCTGCTTGAATTTCTCCTCAGAAAATGGGTTTTTCTTTTCTATCACATTTTCAGGTTGCAAATTTTCTGAACTTTTATGCTCTTCTTCCCTTATAAAACTGAATGCCTTTAACAGCACCCAGGCCGCCTCTTGAATGGTTTGCTGCTTAGAAATTTCTTCCACCAGATACCCTAAATCACCTCTGAAGTTCAAAGTTCCACAGATCTCTAGGGCAGGGGCAAAATGTTGCCAGTCTCTTTGTTAAAACATAACAAGAGTCAACTTTGCTCCAGTTCCCAATAAGTTCCTTATCTCCATCTGAGACCATCTCAGCCTGGACCTTATTGTCCGTATAGCTATCAGGCTTTTGGTCAAAGCCATTTGACAAGTCTCTAGGAAGCTCCAAACTTTCCCACATTTTCCTATCTTCTTCTGAGCCCTCCAAACTGTTCCAACCTCTGTCTATTACCCAGTTCCAAATTCACTTCCACATTTTCAGGTATTTTTTCAGCAACACCCCACTCTACTGGTACCAATCTGTATTAGTTCATTTTCATGCTGCTGATAAAGACATATCTGAGACTGGGAAGAAAAATAGGTTTAATTGGACATACAGTTCCACATGGCTGGGGATGCCTTAGAATCATGGCAGGAAGTGAAAGGCACTTCTTACATGGTGGCGGCAAGAGAAAATGAGGAAGATGCCAAAGTGGAAACCCCTGATAAAACCATCAGATCTTGTGAGACTTATTCACTACCACAAGAACAGTATGTGGGAAACCACCCCCATGATTCAAATTATCTCCCACCAGGTCCCTCCTACAACATGTGGGAATTATGGGAGTAAAAGTCGAGACGAGATTTGGGTGGGGGCACAGCCAAACTATGTCAATGGGTAAATGAATGAATGAATGAATGAATAAACAAATGTTTTAAAAAATGTGGTCTTACAGATTTTACTTTTATTTGCAAGTCTGATTTAGTTTTTCTGCTAAGGCAAATTCTACCTTGCCTCTCTTAAGGAACTGCAGAAGTTTTCTGCTGACTTTCTTAATTCTGTGGAACCAGCAGGGTTATTGCTATAACTAATATCTATAACTATGGTTGATGTATCAGGTTGAGAATTTGAAATACACAGGGCATGAGTTTTCCATTTTGTTTGCCTTAGAGGGGACAAAGATGAAAGCTCATCAGGGTTTTTACTTTCCTGCTGCCAGTCCTGAGTTGGGGAAGGTGCTCTTACCCATCACTCTAGCCATCCAGGCCACATTGCTCCCAATTATATGAAGAGATCCATAGTGTATAAACTCCCCACACCACTCCAGACAGATTGGATTTTCATACCCTCAAGCCTCATAGGAAACTGGGGGGATAGGGGCCATACTGAGCCCATGCTCTATGATGGATATTATATATATTAGCTCATTTAATCCTCTCAACAAGGATTGTAAAATAATTATCTCATTTTACAGAGAAACAAATGGGTTTGGGGGGAGTTAAGTATTATAACTTGTTCAAGATGACATAGTTCAATAATAATAGAACTGACATTTGAACAGACTTCACATTCTTTTTACTTTTCCAACTTGCTTTTTGGTCCTTGAGAATTCTAATTATAGAAAAACACAAAAAAACTAATATACACCTGTGTAAGAATGTGAGCAAGCAAAACTTTAGTACAGGTTCAGCTGTGTTAAGCAGCAGAAGTCAGGTTAGCAATGAGCAAGGAAAGTTACTGCTGCCTAAGTAACTTAGTGGGTTGTTGGGGCTTTGCCGACAAATGATACCACTTCCTAGACTCATGGGCACTTGCTGAGATGCCTAGAGTCCTCCCTGCTGTTGGGCTTTCCTCCTTGCCTGATACCAACTGTGAACAATTTTCCTAGTTACATGATATGACCACTAATCCCATTATAACTATACTACTGCTAAAAACTAGCAGCTAACATTTATTGAGTACTTACTATGCTATGAAATCTGAATCAACTTCTTACTGATTAGTGTTTTCATTGTGTATTTGTTACCATCCTTTGCTTTTAACTATTTAGATCATTATATTTGATGTGGGTTTTTTGAAGATAGCATGTATTTGGTCTTTCCTTTTTATTAAATCTGACAATCTTTGCTTTTCAGTTGTGATGTTTAGACCTTTCATGTTCAGTGTAAATATTGGTATGGTCACATTTAAATGTGAAGTCTTGCTAGTTGTTTTCTATTTTCCAATCTGTTATTTGTTACTTGTTTCTTTCTTTTTCTGCCTAATTTTGAATTGAGTACTTTATTGTAATTCCATCTTATTTTCACGCTTGACTTTTTAGTTATACCTGTTTCTGAATTTTTGTTAGTGGTTGCTTTATGGTTTACAGTGTACCTCAAATTTATCACAGTCTGTCTTAATATAATATACCACTTCATGTAAGCTTAAGAACCTTTCCAGTGTCATCTTCCATTATTCTCTCTTCAATCCTTTGTCCTATTGTTTTCATACACTGTATTTCTGCACATGTTATAACCCACTAACTGTACTACTTTTGCTTTAGACAGCCAATTTCCTTTTAAAGTGAATGAAATAAGAAAAATAAAGACTTTTATGATTACCTTTATTTTCACCATTTCTAGCACTTCTTGTTTCTTTATGTAGGTCTAAATTTTCTGTTTGATATCATGATTCATCTGTGGAAGGACTTACATTTCTTGTAGTGCAGTTCTACTTTCAATGCATTCTGTCTGCTTTTGTTGGCCTCAAAAAACCTATTTTGCGTGTGTTTTCAAAAGATATTTTTGTTGGGTAGAATTCTTCACTGATTATTTTGCCTACTTATCCAATTAACTACTGAGAGTGACAGTAAAATTCCTAGCTAAAATTGTGGATTTGTCCATTTTTACTGTATTCTGTCAATTTTCTGCTTCATGTATTTGTATGATTTGCTCCTAGATTGCTATGTCTTTTGGTAAATTGACCCCTTTATCTCTAGGAAATATTTTTCTCTGTCTCTGGTAATTATCACCAACTTGAAACCTACTTTGTCTGATATTAATATAGCCACATCAGCTCTCATACGCTTTGCATTTGCAGGGTGTATTAGTTATCTATTGCTGTATAACAATATTACCACACACTTAGTGACTTCAAGCAAATTGATTTTTCAGAGTTTCTGTGGATCAAGAGTCTGGTCATAGCTTAAATGGGTCCTCTGCAAGGTTACAGTCATGATTATTGACCAGGTGTTTTGCTGGCAGTTGACTGTAGGACAGAGTCCCTCAGTCCAACAGGATGTAAGTAACTGAACTTTGCCAATAACCACTTGAGTTTGGATGTGGATCCTTCCTGTCAAACCTGGAGATGAGAACCCAGCCCTGGCCAATAATAATTGCAGTCTTGCAGACAACTCATCTAAGCCATGACCAGACTCATGACCCACAGAAACTGAATATTCAATGTGCTTTAAGCCACTAAGTGTGTGGTAATATTGTTAGGCAGCCATAGATAACTAATGCACCATGCAAACACTAAGCATGAAAGCTGATGTGACTATATTAACATTAGACAAAGTAGGTTTCATGTTAAAGAGAATGACTAGAGACAGAGAGAAGCATTTTCTAAAGAGAAGAGAAGGTATAAGCTGAAGTAAATAATATTTACTCCATGTGTTAGTCACTCTTAATTCCTAGCTGATTGCTGGCAGGAGGTTACCCCCAGCTCTTTGCCATATGGGCCTCCCCAGCATGCCTGCTTGCTTCGTCAAAGCCAGAAAGAGAGTCTCCTAGCAAGATAAGTGTTCCATGATTACAATGCATAATACTGTAAGTGACATCTCAACTTTGCCATATTCTATTGATTAGAAGCAAGTCATTGGTCTTGTCCACACTCAAGGGGCAGGGATTACACAATGGTATGAACATGGGGTGTCAGGAATTGTGGAGGCCACTTTCAAATATGCCCATCCCATATGGTACACATTTCTCTGCCCTTTGACTTTCAACCTGTGTCTTTATCTTTAAAGTGTGCTAGTCATAAACAGCATACGACTCACTCTTCCTTTGTTATCAAGTCTGGAAATTTCTACCTTTTAATTGGAGCATTGGTTCATTTGAATTTAACTTAATTATTGATATGTTTGTATTTGTCTATCATCTTGCATGTTTTAAAAACTTTGTTCCATTGGATTTTTGTTACCCAACTCCCCATTTCCTACCATTTTTTTGTGTGAATAATAGCAGTTTTTAGTTTTCTACTTTATCTCCTCCGTTATCTTTTTGTATTTTTTTTGTGTTATTTGTGTGTATGTACATATGGTTGGGTAAGAAGTTTTAATATGCCTTTTTATCTTATCAGAGTCTGTCTTTTAAAAAAATTATACTACTTTTTAAACAATGTAAAAACCTTAGAACAATATACTTCCAATCGCCATTCTCCTGCCTTTTGTGTTTCTTTTATCATCTATTTCACTTTTGCATAGATTAAAACTCCTCAATATATCGTTACAATGTTTACTTTAAACAGTCAATGGTCTGATTTATGGACATATTTACCATTCCTCATGTTTTTCATTCCTGCAGAACTAGGTTTTTACCTGGTGTCATTTCCCTTCAGTGGGAAGAGCTTCTTTTGCATTTCTTATCATGCACATCTGCTGAAGCCAGAGAATCTAAGCTTTTGTCTGCTTGAACTTGTCTTTATTTTGCCTAAATTTTTGAGAGATATTTTCTCTGGGTATGGAATTCTAGGTTGATAATTTTTGTTTTTTAAATGTTTTTCTTACAGCGCTCTAAAAGTGTCTTTCCATTGTCTTCTGGTCTGTATTATTTCTGATGAGAGGGCAACTGTCATTCTTATTTTTTTTCTCTGCATGTAATGTGGTTTTTTATTTCCTGTCTGTTTTCAGATGTGTTTAAATGTAGTTTTGTTTGTATTTATTCAATATGCTGCTTATTATGGATTCTTGTTTTTTATTCATTTTGGAAATTTCTTAGCCTCTTCAAACATTTCCTCTGCCCTTTTTTTGTCTCTTTTTTCACTCTGGAGTTTTAATTACACAAATGATAGTTCATTTAATAATGTGTCATAAAGCTCAAATGCTCTGTTCTTTTTTTTAAAACATTTTCCTTTATATGTTTCATTTTGAATAATTTATATTGACTTGTTATCAAATTCACTAATTATTTTCTCTGATCTTGTCGGCTGATGACTCATTGAAAGATTCTTCATTTCTTGCATGGTATTTTTTTTTTCTTAGCATTTCCATCTGGTTTTTCTTTTTTCATAGAAAGTATAAACTGTCTCTGCCAACTTTCCTCATCCATACTCTCATGTTGTTCATCTTTTATAGACAACTGTGTAACATATTGATCATATAACATGTAACGATAACTTAGTTATCTTAAAGTCTTTCTCTCATAATTCCAACATCTAGAATATCTCCGTGACTGCTTCTGTTGACTCTTTCCTCAGGGGACACGGAGTGGGCCACATCTTCTTGCTTTCTGTGGATCTCATAGTTATCTTGCTTTTAATTTTGAAATAATTTAAAACTTACAGAAAAGTTGCAAAACTAGTATAAAGAGTTCCAGTATATCTTTTGCCCAGATTCCTCTGATGTTAAGCCCTTATATAACCGTGGTACAGTGATCAAAGCTAAGAAATTAATATTGGTATAATACTATTCATTAAACTACAGTCTTTACTCGGATTTCCCTAGTTTTTCTTTGCCATGATCCAATAAAAAATATTGTATTTCATGTAGTTGTAATGTCTCCTTAGTCTCCTCCAATCTGTGAAAGTTCCTAAGTCTTTACTTGTCTTTCATGTCCTTGCCATTTCGTATCATGACTTTTGATTGAATGTCAGACATTACTGATAAAAATACAGTAGAACTCCTTGGTACCAAAATCTGCAGTAGCCAGGATTCTCCTGACTATATAGGATATATATATATGTTCTATGGGTTCCATTTGCATGATTATGTATACATTATATATATGTTTAATATTTAAATACTTATATATTTAAATAACATATAAATATAATATATAAATAATATTTATTTAAAAATATATAAATAACTCACATAACCATGCAAACAGAACCAATAGAATATATATATATTTATATAATCATGCAAACAGACTCATATATATATGAGTCAATTAACTGACTCGTGCAATCATGGAGGCTGAGAAGTCCTGAGATTTGCAGCCAGCAAACTGGAGACTCAGGAGAGCCCATATGTAGTTCCAGTTTGAGTGTGAAGAAATGAGAACCAAGAGAGAGTCCATTCTATCATGATAAAAATCATCATGTGTCTCTTCTCTCCTAGGAGAGCCATGTGATTTTTTTGAATTTTGTTTCATTATGTTTTTTGGGAGAGTGTTTGGCTCCTTGATTGGATTAAAAATTGTAATTTTGTAGGCAAACCATCTTGTTCTTATTGTTCGAGTAGCACCAACATTTTCTTGTGATTTTCTGTATCTCACATAGACTTTGAAGTCAATCTTTGTCATTTTAAGCCTCTACATTTTTTTAAGACACAGAATTACCTAGAATATTCTGACTGACCCATTGGAGGTTTATATATTTTGGTCCCCTATACCTCTAACTCCTTTATCCATGAATCTGGTTTCTCCTCTACCTTAAGTCAACAAACATCAATTCTCTTACTGGCTTCTATAAGAAATCAACTTGCATCAAACTTTTAGTGGAAATTCACTAATATTTTAAGTGATCATTTGGAAGAAGGTCATTTTATAAAACCTTGTCACTCCATCATCTTTTCTTTTCCCTTCTTCTTTTCTCTTCTCTCTGTTCTTCATCCTCTCCCACCTGACTCACTCTGAAGATGCAGATCACCTTTTAGTTTATGTTCCCACACTTGCATGCTAAGGAATTCGGTAAAACAAAGTACCTTCCATGCAACAAGATCTATCCTCTTAAGGAAGCAACTGGGCTTATAATTGCAAAATTTTCTTGTTATAATATAAAATAAATCAATGTCTGTATCACAAAACAGATTAGATTATATGACTCTTAAGACCCCATCAATCTTGGGAACCATATAAAAACATAGAGGTGGGAAAGGAAAGAAGAAATTTGAAAAGAAAATCAATATTTATTGAATGGCTACTATATATTCCATGGTAATAATAATAACACTTCTCAATATTTATTTAATGTTTGTTAATTGCCAGGCAGTCTACTATGCATTAATATGAATTATGTAATTGAATATTACCTATGGGATAGATCCTATTATCATCTCCATTTTATAGATGATGAAATTGAGGTTTCGAAAGATTAGGTTAATCGCTCAGTCATCCAGATAGTCATTAGTAGAGTACAGAGCAGGAGTTGAACCCTGGCTAGTCTGACTCAAGCTCAGTGCTTAATCACTAACACAAAAATGCCAAGCACTTTCTGTATACTCTTCACAATTCTCACAACCCTCAAAGGTAAGTACTTTTACCTCGTCATTGCACAACTGAGAAAGCTCAGAGACGGTAACACTGATTTGCTCTTGGTCACACATCCAGTAAGTGTCAGGGTGCCAGAATAAGACCAATCCTGTGTACCTCCTGAGGCTCTGCTCTTTCCACCGTACCCTGGGCACTCTGGCTGGGTGCTGTTTACATAACGGTGCTAACACTGCTTTGCCAGAAGGGAAAGCAGTTTACTAAGAAATTCTGCCATGAGGGAAGAGGTCAGAGATTCTGGGCTAGAATCTAGGTCTGTGGCTTCTTAGTCCCTGTCATTTTATTTACCTCCAAAGAAATAGATTCTTTTTTTTAAATTTCAAAGCTGGTGGGCAGTTCTCACTCTCTTGTGACTCTCTTGGGACAAATCATCCGCTGACAATGGCCTTGGATAGCAGCTGCAAGGAGCTGGAGATGCAATAGCATGCAACTAAGTCAATACCAGGCATGCTTAGGCTAATGTAACCCTGAACCAGGCCAGCAACTGTGGAATGAGCAGCTGAGTGTGCAGTGACGGTAGGTGGGGAAACAGATGTACTTCGACTGGAGTCAGCAGAACATCTGGTGAACCTGGCCCATTGCTTCATAATTAATCTTGGTGTTGAATCTAATGACACAATGGGATTGAAAAATTGAGCAATGTGATTGGACACATTTTGATAGTTTAATTTTCAATAACACATGGTCAGAGCTTGTTCGCATAATTACTAAATAGATTAATATGCCAATATCTCTGACCAGCTGGAAGGGAAAGATTTAGGCCTTCAAAGATCTCTGACAGGCCTTTAAATTAAAGCTGATGTTCTGGAGAGAATGAAGGTGCAGGCCTCCTGAGAATATGAAGTCAAATCAGGGCTAGGGATGAAGGCCTTGAAAACAATGATTCTTGTTATTACCTTAGAAATAAACCTTCCATGAGTCGCCTTCCTTTGGAATGTCAATTTGTTTGCAGATCTACTGCATCATGAGTTACAGGAAAGTTGGTACACCTGTCATCCTCCCATAAGCTGTGTGAAGTCACTAGTACTATGCTCATGTTACAGGTCAAGAAAAACCTCGTGTAAATGAATCAACAGTGCCAGAGAAATGGTACAAATTATCCCCTGTGTGTTGTGGTCTCCTCTATCAGGCTGAGTGTTTCAGACACAATCCAGTTGCAGTTATCTGCAAGACCTGAAAGAAGGAGGCTAAGTTTCTCACACCTGTAATCTTCAGTCTATGCTCTGTAGCACGCAGAAGCCAGGTAGCTGATATTATTTTCCCTCATGGAAAGAAGAGGGCAAAGGTTTGTCACTAAGAGAAGTTAGGATGAGAACCAAGGCAGGGTCGATGGGGCAGAAAAGCAAGCAAGTGGACCCTGCAGTCAGGCTGCCTGGGTTTCTTGATAAACAGGAATAGGGTAACAATGATAGACCTGTTTCCTCATCTGTAAAATGGGATATTTGTAGTGCCTATGTCATAATGAATCCCTGTAAAACACTTAGAATAGCAAGTGACACACAGTAAACTTTACTAAATGCTAAGTAGTTTAAATAGAATGGTCTAAGAGGAAGGCTGTGGACTATTTGGGGTTAGGGACTAGAGGAAGGCAGTGGTGCGTGAGGTGATGTATTTTTGTGAGGAGGTGGAGTAGGGTAGTCGGTGTACATGAGCAGAGAATCATTTTAGAGAAAGTAGATTTGAGTTTCGGAGAGGGTGCTTAGGAAATAGGAATCAAAGATCAGGGTGGAGCAGTGTTAGAGTGGGGAGACTTTTGCCTATTTTTCCACTTATGCCTCCTTTGTTCAGGGTCATGGAATTCACACCAACACTCAAGCCTCTCCAACAATATCTGCTCATTGACAGTCAGTGGTTAGTGGTCAGTGGACCTGGTGAGGGCAATTAGAGAGACTGTGGCTCCTTAGGACAAGGGCTGGGTATTATTCATCTAACCAGCAACTGATACACAACATATTAATAACTTTTGGTTCTACAAATGAAACTTTGTAGCTTTCTATCTCTTCCTGGCTTTATTCCTCTTCCCTTTTTCTTGGAAGAAGGAGCCAGCCACAGCTGTTGCCTGACAAATGACCATCAGTTGTTTAGAGAAATAGCCTGTCTAAGCATCACTGACAGGCACATTCTTACAGGCCTAGCCCTCATCCCCTACAGCCTAAGCATGGACACGCCAGCCCCAGGAAAGCAGGCTCTTGTTTAGACTGGATGGCACCTGCTTGCATTGGAGGGGAGAGTGAGGATGTCTCCCAGCCCTGAGGCCTTTCTTGGGGTCCAGGGGAGGGGCTTCAGACAGCCCTCCCCAATCCAAGTCAAGCTGTCTGTAGAAGGCAGGGCTGTTTTTCTCTCTCTCCCCATTTTCTCTTGGCCCTCAGGGCTAGAACTGCTCAGCACTCAGAGCACTGTGGGCACTTGAAAAAGCTTTTGGGGGAAAATGGCAAAAAAGTGAAAACAAAATTAGAGGGAAAATGAGGCTACCAAAAAGAAAGATTCACAACACCACCCACCTTCTGCCTGCGGCCTTCTCCTGCCTTCTGCCCCCCTCCCCCGGCCTCTCCCTTTCTCTTGCTTTCTCACATACGCTTCAGAAATCAAGGACTGTCATCAAGGCCATTAGCGATGTCTATTCTGGGGATGTACAGTACAAAGCTTAAACCTGGTATTTACTGATGACTGACAAGTGAAACGTTTTAGCTCTCTGGGTGGGGATGTGACAGAGAGCCAGGAGAAAGTCTGCTCCTGTTCTTCAGTTTGTTAATTCTTTAAAAAAATGTTTTAAGTGAATTTTGTGCTTGGGGAAAGAGGTGTAATTGGCAGCCCCTGGGGGAGGGGGGGCCTTGAAAGAGATGGTGCTGAAATGGGGGCTGTCGCTTAAGAATCACTTATTGTCTGCCAGGTCTTACATTTCTGTGTCACCTGTTCAAGCCCTTGGCAGCCATATAGAATGATAACAATAATGATTGGGAGGATGATATCACTTGTGTCTGCCTCTGAGGAGGTCAGGCTCCATGGGTTATCTGTCCCTGGGGAAAGAATTTATTTCATGGATTTCCACCTATCTATGAGAAGAGGGCAAAGTTATTTTCTTCCCCTGGAAGGAAATTCAATTCAGTTCAACAAACATATATTGATTTATTGAGCACCTACTATATGTGAGAAGCTAGACCCTGTGCTGTCAATGGAGGGTCTACAGTAAGCTATAAAGATGTGGTGCAAAGCTTAGAAAATAATGCAGGAAGGAAAAAAGAGGGAGAAATATGCTGAGTAGCAATGTAGGGTGGTGCTGGACTTAGGAGTCAAGAGAGTCCTGGGTTTGAATCCCAGCTTTGCCACTTACCAGGCATGTGGTATGGGGCACACTGTTATCTTTAAGCCTCAGTCTCCTCTGTGAGGAGGTGGCCATAGTCTTAGCGACTTGGTAGAGATTATGTATATAAAGCATCTGCGAGAGTCACTGCTCAATAAATGTGGTGCTGTTATTGTATGTACCATATGCCAACTCACTCCAGAAAGTTTGCTGGAAAATCCAGCCTTCTGCTCAAAAAATGTTTATCTTCTGCAGCTTGTGAAGGTCTCTAAGTGCTGCCCACTGCACATGTGGGTGACTGACCCCATCTCTGAGGTCCACCCCCACAGCTCCATGAAATATTCAATGTCGATGTTATTTGTTGACAGTTATTAGCTCTGCCTCATGTTCCTCTTGCCACAGAGAGGAGGTGATTCATTAATATTTATTCATCTTGATTTGCTTTGTTTTTCTTTTTTTTCAAAAGCCTATTTCAGGATTTATGAACTAATTTTGTAGAATGCATAACTCATGCTCTGTGTGTTTGGGCAGCCTACATTGCCTGAAACAAAATCCTTCCAGGGGTGTAGAGGGTCAGGGTTATTACATCTCCAGCTAGACTCTGTTTGATCAAATCGGTCTGCAAAGGCATTTAGGAAAGGCTTTGGCCTCTCTGCGTTAAGAGCCTCTGTGTTATCTCACTGTGGGTGCAACAACCAACCTGTCCCTGTTCCCGTATTCTCCCAAAGCTCTTTCCTGGGTGCCAGAGACCCTGACAAGGATTAGCAGCAGGCCCTTAGCTCATCCAAGACATGTGCAGCTTCCTTTGGCCTTGCTTCCTTCCAGGAGCTGAAGACATTTATGCCAGAAATGGTGCAGCTGGACCTACAGGGACTTGTTACTGTTTCACGTAGCCCTCAAACAGCACTCATGCAGCCAGATAGGCAAGTACATGAGGAGATTGGCTTCTAGCTTCAATGATATAAGCCCTTCCTTTCTCCTTTTGGCTGTGCAGAGATCCAGAACCTCTGCATCAGACTCGGAACATTCTGTGGGTGCACAGGCATGTTGCACATCCAGAAGCCTGCCAGCGAGCGCCCCCTCCTTTCCTGGCTGAGCTGCTCTCTTTCCCAAGAACCGCCTCTGTTGTCAACGCTGCCATGCAGGCAGCACCCCGGTGCCACATCTTAAGTTAGATGAGAAGGAGTCAGATTGGGGAAGGAGAACACATTCAGCATCTAAAGGACAGGTGTTTTGCAACCTACTCTTGCATATCCTTGAGTGCTGGCGTGTGCTGCAGCCGGCATCGAGCATGAGTGAGGTTCATCTGAGGGTAAGTTAAAGTGGATTCTGTCAGCACACACAAAAGGATGGAAGGGGATTTGGTGTTTCTATAGCAATTATGGGGGGAGAATATTGCTGACGAAAATAAAACCTGAAAATGTGCCCTTGACATGTGACTGCTTTATTCTCTGCTCTCAGATAGGAAAGGAAGACAGTTTGCTCTGTTTTATTCAGATTTTTTTTGAAAAAGGAGGCAAACTGACAGACAGGCAGAGACAGACACAATGAGACACAGAAGGAGAGTTGGAGTTCAGGAAGAGAAAAAGATTACAAATAGGCAACTATCCCAGAGGCTGCAAGCCAATCTCCCCCCTCCCCGTGCCCCCAACCACCTTTTCTGACTTGTTATAAGGAGTTTGCCATTTAGCATACCTCTGCCTTTCCCCAGCTCACTGGAGGATGGGGCAGGAAGCATGGCTGGTTGTAGCTGGACCTATATCCCCTGACATGGCTTGTCTTGTTTTTTATTATTATTATTTTTTAATCCAGTATTCTCTGGAGCTGTGCAAAAGTCTCCTGAAGGCTGGTATGCATGGGGGGCAGTGCTCCAGCATGGGCTCCCCCAGGACCCAAAGCAGAAATGCTGCTCAAGATGGGAACAGAGTGAGGGTGGAAGCAGGATTACTTTTCACCCAGCTTGTATTGTAGCCAGCTGGCACACAGAAGGGAGACCCCGATTTCTGTTTTAAATATCCATATTCCATCAACAAGTCCTGATTAATTATTTCCTATTCTGTGTAAGAACCCAGTAGGCAATAGGGAGGTACGAGGTACAATTCTTACCCTAAGGGAATTTTCTGGCTGGTAGAGGATGCAAGGCAACCATCCATGAAACAATGAAAGGTAATATCAGTATACCAAGGAGTATCTAAATAAGATTACAAATGTGATAGAAAAATAATGTCAGTATACCAAGGAATATCTAAATAAGGTCACAAATGTGATAGAACCAGAGAGGAGCAGATGATGAGGAAAGCTGGAATACACAATAAAGTCTTCACAAAGGGGGTGGGGCTTGACTTGGGCCTTACAGGGTAGACAGAATTTAGAAAGGCAAGAAAATACCAACACGGAAAGGAACAACATGTGCCAAGGCATTGAGGCATGAATGACAAGAAGAATTCATAATGCAGGAAGGAGATCAGGAGGTCTGAAGAGGGTGGGGGTGGTCAGGGATTGCATCTCTTAGGAAAAAAAACTGTTAAGAGATAATAAGGTGTAGAGAATTGTTTCCTAAGTGCATCCTGAGAACGCCAGTCCGGCAACTTGCATTGTGAAGGGAAAAGGGGGTTCCACATTTAAATAGGCTGGATTTCTCTTTCCAAGATTCACCATTCTTATCCTATCTGCATTTTTAGGGCTCTGAGAAGTCATATTCTAAGGAAACCCCTGAATTTAATTTAATTTTGAATTTTTTAAACATCTCTCTCACTCCTCTCTCTCTCTATATATATATGTATATATACACACACATACATATATATGTGTATATATATTTACATTTGCCAGATGTATATATATTTACCAGATGTGTGTGTATATATATATATATTTACCAGATGTGTGTGTATATATATATACACACACACATATATATAAAAAACATCAATATAATATCTATTACCAAACCTTGGAACTTAGTGTTCTATGACCCGCACACTAGGAAACATAGACACAGGAGCCAAAATCTCAGGATTTAAGCGCATATCAGCTGTTTCCAACTGAGTAACTTATTAGGTGAGGAAAGCAGTCATATCACTTAACATTCTTGTGCCACCCCATTTGATTGTTGTGATGATACAGTATAAAGTGAGCTAAGGTATACCAAGTCCTTAGCATAGAGCCTGCCCTAGAGTACGCACTGAATAGGAGGTGGCTGCTTGGGCCAGTGCCACGTGCTGCAAGCACAGTGGAGTGACTTCAACTTGAAGCAGGAAGAAATCAAAGGCTACTGAAAAGTCTCAACTAGGGTAGCCCACTGTGAAAGCAGTTGTTGATAAGGTGCATCTGGAAGGAGCGGCAGGATGGATTGCGTGGGGAACGAATCAAGATTTACAAAGGCATAGGTATATGCTACAGGCAGAGGGTCCAGAATCCAGCCAAAGCTGTACACTGATATTTTCCAAAGTGAAGGAAGGAAGGGGGCAAGGGCCAGGAAAGAATCACCTCCCCACTTGCAGATAGCCAGGCAATTATGCTGCAGCTGCATCTGGCTACGTGGGGTCTGGAAAGTGTGGCTTCTCTTCCATGACTCTGATATGGTGAGAGCCCCACCTCCCCTGGGGCTGATGCATTAAGATCCAGCACAGATTGTCACCGTCTCTGCTCTCACAGACATCAGCTCGCCATCAGCTTGGAGAGTGATTGACAGGGACTAAAGGACAGGCATGTCTGCCTGTCTTGTCATGCCCTGCCATGCCACCCTGGTGCCCACCCCTTTCTTACTCCTTACACCTCCTTTCATCGGGCTGTAGCCCAGCTCACCCAACCTGCTATCGTTCACCTGGCTCTTGGGCCCCTGAAGTAGAGGTAAATGCAGATGTGTGTCTTTTCTCTGTGGCTCATGCATTCTCTCTTTCTCTCCCTCTCTTTCTATCTCTCGTCTCTCCCCCTGTGTTTATCTTACTGACTTTCAAATTCAAAAACAACAAACATTTACTGGGCACTTGCTTTAGGCCAGTCACTCTGCTAGGTGTTTTATTTATTTAGCAAACACTTAGGTAGCATTTACAATATGCTAGAAATTGCTCTAAGTACATTTCAAACATTAAATCAATTCTCCTGATTTAATCGCTTGAGGTAGTTGCTGCTGCTATTTTCATTTTTACAGATACACTGAGGGGCAGAGAGGTTTAAGAAACTTGCTCAGTGTCACTTAGCATATAAGTAGTGGAACTGGGATTCCATCCCAGGGACCTGGCTTTGCCTCCTGAGCTCCTAACCACTGTGTCTTACTGCCGCTGTGCCTGTAGAGCATTATAACATTCACATCAGAACATGTGAATTTTGGGGTATTTTTGTACTTCGGAAAAGAGGGACTCCAAGAAATGATGACTTGTCCGAGGTCACACAGCAGCGAAGAAATGGCAGAATAATAAATCCGAGCCTAGGTCTTTTGTTTCAAGTTCAGGGCTAATTCCTCTCCACAGGCTGGCTCATGTCTTCTGGCATAGTCCCGTATCTAAGAGGGAAGTTGTGTGGGGAGAAGCAGGTTCTGCTGAAGTTAAGGTGCAGCCCCAGAGGCTCCACTTCCAGAGTGGAACTGCACTGCTCAAGCTAGTGAGATGAGGGAGAAGGGGTGGTTCAGGCAGGTGGCAGCTGGGGTGATGCCAGCCCAGGAGCTCTGTGTGCTGAAATTTGCTGGTGGGCACAGAGAACTCCTGTTCAAGCTCTCTCCACCCTGCTGGGAGGGCAGAGGAGAAGACAGCCTGAAGTCTGAGAAAGGGAATCCATCTGGAAACCCATTTGATGTGCAAACTGTAGTATGCATATGAATTTCCTGGCTTTGTTAAAGGCAGATTCTGATTCAGTGGTCTGGAGAGGGGCCTCAGCTTCTGCATATTTAGCAAGTTCTCAGGTGCGGTTGGTGCCACAGGTGGGGATCACATTTACCAGATCTCCTGGGTGTATGTTATCTGTGGGTTTCTGGGTCTTTTTTGTGGGAGGTCAGTGGTTGTGGTTTGCAGAGGTCTTGGTTGGTGCTATATACCCTACCCTTGCTGCTAATTCTGGGAGGGTGGGAGGAAGGGTAGGGATTAGATATGAAGGAAACAAGGGCCAAGGGCATCCTGCTTTTGCCCTGCCTATTTTCTAGACTGCCGTGTCCTTTGGCTCCAGTCAAAGCTTCAATGCCCTGCAAGGTTTCTCTGAGACTCTCTTCCTCCAAGCACTTACTGACCAGGTCAAGCCCCCAAGCATCTCTCTCCACAGCAACACTGCATTTGACTGCTCGCCATCTGTCCTTGCTTAAAATGCTCTCAGGTTTGTTCTGTAATTGGCCTCATATGCTTATGCTTCCCCTATATGACTAGATGATATGAGCTCCTTGTTCTTTTATCCTCAGGCCTAAGACATTGCTTGGTATCTAGGATGAGCTAAAATGTGAAACAAATAAAATAATGAATGAAATAAGACCTCTTTAAAAACTTTCCTTTCTATTGAGAGGTTCTCAGAGGGCTGCTGAACAACAGTTTCCAGTTTTAGGTAAACATTTTTAATCCACTTCTTATTTCAGGGGTCTTTCCCAGTGGCCTAAATTTTGGGGAAAATGGGTGAAATGGGCTGGCTGCAGAAACTCCATGGGGCATACGGAGCAGCTAGGAAGGCTTGTGAATTCACTCAGTTAGTCAGGAGGGTGAAAAGGCTGAAACCTATAGCCAGGAGGGCTCCTCGTCCCAGCCCAGAGCCCAGCAGCTTGCTCTGCCCTTGGCTTCTCATAGGTCATTTGTCAGCCTCCACAAATTCCATAATCTCCTGCTCACATTCCTGTTTTATTCCAAGCCTGTGATCTTAGTTTCCCAATAGCATTGATCAGATCCATGAAATTATCCCCCCACCCCCATCCCCTGAGGGGGAGCCTTCACTAGGGGGAAATTGGGGAGCTAATAAGTTTTCTTGCTGGCTAACCAGTTGCCTGAGGCAAACACCAGCAGCCCTGGGCTCCCAGATCCTGCAGTGATAGATGCTGGCAACCAGGCTGCTCACAGCAGAGTCAGTACTCAGGAGGCAACAGGCAAATTGCATTCTGTTTGCTTGCTTTCCCTGGGCAGTGTTTCTCCAGGACCCCTGGGGGCTTAGGTAGATCTAGCTCTGAACCCTTGAATGTGATCCAGATCTTATTTTGCTTTATTTTATTCTCAAATACTACCCGTTTGGGGGGATAGGTTGCCTCTGATCTTCTCCCTTCCCTGCTGCCCATCTCTGCTTTCCCTAAGAGCAGAGGTGGGAATATCTGCAGGCATGTTGGACATTCTGCCTGTTTGTCAGGCTTTCAGTTCCAGTTATGGCGAACGAATTTGTATTGCAGCAGACAGGAAAACCCAGTGTCTGGTTATAGTGATGGGGTTTGGGGAACAGTTGCTTTTTCCTGGGCCAACACTTCATTGGAAGAAATGCTCAAGACCCTCTTCTAAAGCACAGAGAGTTTTAAGGTGGGGCTGCAGGACGCCCTTCCCATTCCTGACCTTCTCTTTTACCTCCCAGGCTCCTGCCCCGCTTCCCTAAACTCTGCAGCTGGCCAGCCTGTCCACTCCACTGCCAATCCACAGTGGATCCCTTTTTGCAGGTACTTCTGAGCTCACATGCAGCTTTTGTACAGCCCCTTTGCATTCATCTCCTTCCAGATTTCCAGCTTGACGAAGGCTCAGATGAAGAGTTCCAGAGAACAGATGGGAGGCTGTCATTACATGTTACTGATACACGGAGCGGCTTCAGCCTCATGCATGCCAGTGTGCTCAACCACACTCGTAATTCTTCCTCTGTTCCCCAGCCTGAGCCAGGAGCTCAGCCAGTTTTGGCAAGGAGTGAAAGTGTGAGCTTTCTAGGGGCATTTATATAAAACATGCTAGGATTGACAATGAGTTAGGGAACAAAACCTTTCTTCTTTTATTAGGGGAGAAAATATTGTGTTTCTCTAATTACCTTGTGAAAACTAAAATCAGAAGTCAAAAATTTGCTAGCCTAACTTGGGTGCCATGGCAGTTGGTTCACACAGGAACCTTCTGAAGATTGTTTCTTTGTCTAGTCGCAGACCTCCGTGACAGCCACAGAACATACTTGGTAATGAATATTCTAGCAGGTTCTACAAGGTCATGGCACTGGAAGAATCAAAGTGGGTCAAAGGGATCTTATATTTCAGCTTCTCTTATTTGTCAGAGGAGCACAAACATTGGCCAGAGCAGAGAAATAACTCGTCAATGACTTACTAGTAATAAAACTGGGAATTGAACTTGGGTCTAATTCAATGATTTTTCAAGGAAGTACAGTGACCTCAGATTGTATAGTGAGGGATTTTATTTTCTAGAAGTAAGGAATGGAGAGTGGCTTATTTGCAAAATTTTATATGAGAGCCCAGAATTTTCCTTATGCCTAGGGTGGTTTAAAAATCTCATAGGAAGAAGGACATCAGTTATCTTCTGGGCAATCTAATACTTTTAGTTAAAAAAAAGTTCACTTTGGCCCTCTTTGAATGGTCTCAAGAGAGATAAAAACAAGTTTTCCTTGAGCTTCATTTCTGCATGAAATTTAAACCCTAGCCCTTTGAAACCTGTATAGAAATAGTAAAGCTGAAAACTCTCTCTTGAAAGCTGGCCCAAGATCTGGATTTTTCTTTACTTATCCCATGAGAAGTGGAGCTGTATGCACACCCTCAATACAGCCTCTTCCTCTGTTCTAGGAAATCCACCATGTGGCTCTGGAAATTTGAAACCCACGCACTAATCTGTCGTGGAGATTATTAAGAAGCGTTTGCTCTGAGGAGCTAGGCTGTGACCTAGTAGAGAGTTGTTGGCGCACTGGCTCACGCCTGTAATCCCAAGACTTTGGGAGGCTGAGGTGGGCGGATCACCTGAGGTCAGGAGTTCGAGACCAGCCTGGTCAACATGGTGAAACCCCATCTCTACTAAAAATGCAAAAATTAGCCAGGCATGTGGCAGGGGCATGTAATCCAAGCTATTCGGGAGGCTGAGTCAGGAGAATCGCTTAAACCCGGGAGGCAGAGGTTGCAGTCAGCCAAGATCGTGCCACTGCAATCCAGCCTGGGCGACAGAGCAAGACTCTGTATCAAAAAACAAAACAAAACAAAAAAAAGTTGTCTATGTGGTAAGCAGAGCTGTGACTCCTCAGGCTCCTTCCTCTGAAGAGATGCTTGTTTTCTAAGGATGAGTTTAGACTGAACTATGCCCACAAATCATTGCTTGTTCTGCGAATGTCTGTGTGCTTGTTTGAAGTGGTGCTTATAGGAGATGGAGAGCTCAGGCTTGTGAGACAACAGGAAGGAGCTGCAGGCATAATCTTCACCCCATGCCAGAGAAAGGACCATCAAAAGGAAATGATTAGGAATCATTAGGAACCAGAGCTCAGCCTGGACTGTTCTGTGGTTTGCCCACTGTAGCACGACAGGAAATTGAACAGACTAAACTTTAAGAAATGCTGAGAATGAAGGGTATCATGAAAAGGAGATAAAAGTCTGTTGCAGATTTTCAGGCCTTAGGTGAGGAAGGCCTGGGATGGGCAGAACTGAATGTGAGAGGCGATTACCGGGGAAGAATAGGTTGGATTTGGTGGCAGACAGCATCTAAGGGATTAAGGAAAGGGAGTAATTGATATTATCTCAAAGAGTTTGAGCCTGCTTACTGTGGATCTGCAGTGCCATTAACTGCATAAAGAAATTTTGAGAAGGGGAATCATTTGAGGTCTGCCTCCGCACTCAGTGGTGGTAGAAATTCTCCTCCCAACAACACAATAGCTACCACCTATAGATTGCCAAGCCCTTCCGCAAATGCATGAAGGGAGGTCTTAAGTGACTTGCTCCCTCAAGGTCTTTATCTACTTTTCTGTGGGTTCACCTTTGGTTCCCAGGGGAATTTTGCATTTTTAGTAAAGTAGCCATGCAGAGACAAGGTCTATAGACTGGTGTGTGGGGACACAAAAGGCAGTGAGCAGATAAGAGCTGACAGTTGCTATGTCAAAAACAGGAGAAAGGGGAGACATATTTCTCTTTATGCAGCAGAGATCTTCTTTGATCAATTTACATGAATTGATTTTTTTAAAGTTTGAAACCTTTCTCCCCATTATTCTTATTTTTCTCTCAAATCAATGAATGCATCTCAGTTTGATTTTCTATAATCAGTGGCTTGCTATGAGCATTTCTATCCTACAATTTAAAGACCTGTAAATAAACACTTTCATGTACTCAGGGGAACAGATGCTTAAAGGTGTTCTTTGATAATGTACATGATCAACATTTAATGCATCATTTTGTAGCTTCCCATTTTCATGAAAACAAGTTATCCTAAAGAGAATTATTTCTAAAGTCAAGGACTGGCTCCTTCTGGAAACCCCCATCTAGCCCCCAGCATAGGTTGATGGCTGGGCTGGGCTTTGTCTCTCAGGCTCCTTGGCAACAATGGGCTCTCTCCTCACTGGGCACTGACCAGCTGCTGGGAACAATGAACTCATGCACCCTCAGCCAGCACCAGGAGTCACTTAGTCCTCCTTTTGACCTTGCCTTTCAAAAGCTGATCCTTATTAACCATCAGGATGCGGTGGGGAGTTGCTGAGACAATCCTCAGCAGCAGCAGGGTGACCCCCGAGTTGTGTCTGCTCTGAGACAATATAACCCCTAAGCTCCAGGGCTCCAAGGGTAGTGATTTAACAAATCATGTGTTTAAACAACTGATGGCACGACGCTGTTGGAGAGGACTTTGAAGCACATTTCTAAATAATGGGGGAAATAATGAACACCTCTCACAAGGGTATTTAAATGACATACACATTAGGAGGTTGGGGGGAGGCTCTTCTCTTCTTGCATAATGAACACTTTTTCCTGTTCTTTCATCCTGTTTTCACTTCATGCTTCAAAAATAGTTGTTGAGTGAGCAGACCTCTGGGCACTTTGTACCCAGAAAGAGAAAGACCGCCAATGGCCTGTCACCAGCCTTTCTGTGAGGTCCCAGCCTCTCAGATGCCCTGATGCAGGCAGAGGAGTCCAGTGGAAAGCCCAGAGCATTCCTGCTCCTAAATCCCCTTCCTCACCTGCCATTGGAAACATATTTCCTTATTTAAGACATTGCTGTCAGTAGATGGGAGGTGGCATAGAAAGCTGCTTGTGGGCAGTGACATTTGGCACATTGCAGTTACCCAGATTATGTTCTAAGGAAAATATTAGCTGGGAGAGAATGGGGCACAGGATTAGCAAACTTTGATTTCGTGTTGTGGGGTACGTGGGAGTATGGAAGGGAACAGGCTTGTAGGACTAATTCCAGGTTCTTAATATAGCAAATCTCTGCCTACATCTTTACCTAGTTTCTCACGACTCCCCATATCCGGCTTGTTCCCTAGCATCATGCTGATTTTCTTGACACACGCTTACACTGGTCCCTCCCCTAGACCTCTCCTACTTTGCCTGTGTATCTTCTACTCTGCCCTAGTTTCTTCGTGAGGCAGGGTCACAGTACCACTTTTGTTGGTCCTAAGCAATTTGGCCTTTGTGGGCTCTTCTTCCAAAAAAAAAAAGTAAAATTCTATTTTATAACAGCACTGGCATGAAGATGCGTATAATGTAGGCTGAATTCATTGTTACTAGCCATTATTATTATAATCATCTATTCTTGTTTTAAAAGAAATTAAAATTAAAGCATTTGTGTGGGCCACAGGCTCTGTGGCCTGACGGATGTCATGCCTAACGGATGTCAGCTCTGCACCTGAGAGCCCTTTCTGCCTTCCCCGCAGGTTACACACCCATTATCTGTTCTCATTAACTTCTCTTTAATATCGCTCTTGCCACACTGTACTGTAGTTTCCTGTTTGCGCAGGTTACGCACCCATTGTCTGTTGTTCTCATTAACTTCTCTTTAATATTGCACTTGCCACACTGTACTGTAGTTTCCTGTTTGTGTATTTGCCTCTCCTATTAAACCTGGTTCTTCTTGAGAAGAGAGAACTGTGCTGTGTTCATTGTGGAATACTGCACAATTCACCCAGGGCCTAACTCGTAAGTAGCCACTCCACACATCCACATTGTACTGAGCGGTTGACAAAGACAGAGCTGGTGGGGCACTGTCCTGAGGGTTCGGCCACAGCAAGGAAGGCACTGGTCAGCAGGAATGGTGCTGACAGGGCAAGTGGGTGGGAGGATTTCGCAGATTTGCCTTGCCTGTTCTACACATTAGCTGAGGGCCGAGACTGCCCACAGGCAGTCATAAACTGGCTGTGGTGGTCAAAGCCACCTGCAGATCTGACAGGAGGAAAGGCTAAGCTCCTCTCTGTCCAACGCGGCTTTAGTGCCCTAAGGAGATCACCTTTCCAAGCACAGCAACCCTGCCTGTGAGCAGGGCCCTGTGTGCCCACATAAAATGGAGAAACGAAAACAACACAATCGATAAACGAGCAATTTCATAAGTATGATTTGGGGTCAGTTTGGCTGGAGGGGAGAATTTAATTGCAAAGCTCCTATGTCTCAACTGCCTGAGGGTAGAAATTGGAGAGAGAAGAATGGGAGACTCGAATGTTGATTATTAATAAGTCTTAAGGGTTGAGGGTGGAAGAAGACCTGTGAAGACTGAGGTTAAAATGATGCAGATGAAGGCACTTTAGGTGAATGCTTTGAATTTATACATTGCTGCTTCAAATGGCCCCAAACTTAAATAGAAAGATGATCTGTGTTGCATTTCAGAATTTGTTCTTATAAAAATGAAAAGCCCAATAGGGTATTGTGCTAACAACCTACTAGAATACGATTTGGCATTAAAAGAAAAAGAAGTTTAAGATGTAGTCCCTACTGTCAAATAGCTTGGAATCCAAACTGGGCAAGGCAGGTCATGTGTGAATCTCTTGTTGAAAATGACAGAACAGAGTGAAAACCACATAGACCTCTGGACTGAGTAAGCAAAGAGCAGGTGGGCAAGAGAAGTGAGGGGATCCAGGCTCCCGTGCATGAGTGGGCTGGGCTGCCGGGACAGGTTTATCTAGCTGGCCTCACTGAAGGGTTCCAGTGGGACTAATGGATGGTTGCTAAATCTGCGTCTCCAGATCTAGTCCTGTTTCTGAGCCCAAGAACCAAAATTCAATCAGCCTTTGGGATATGTTTTCCGCAAAAGACCTTTATCAACTAAACAGACTTGACCGTTGCCCTCTAGCTCCTGCTGGTGTCCCTATTTCTATTAATGGCAGCTTCATTACTTAATCAGAATCAGTTTCAGCATTTTTCCTGACTCCATCCTTTCCCGTATGCTCTATTTTAATTGGAACTCTGGCCCCAAAGATTCTTTTTTCACAGCTTCGCTTAAGTCAGATCTCGTCTTTCCTACTCACAGGCCACCCCCTTAATATCATTTCGTGTCACCTTCTCCTGGACCGTTGAAATATCCTCCTAATGGTTTCTTCTTAGACTTATTTTAATGTATATATTGGCATTAGAATAATTTTACCCACACTGTCCTGGCTCAACATCTGCAACAGCTGTTCATGGCCTCCTAAAAAAGAGTCTTCATTCAGGCATTCCAGAAAACTGATTGAGAAGAAAAGGCTTTGGTGTCAAACAGACCTAGTTTGAGCCCCAGTTCTATTACTTAGCAGTGTGACATTTGCTGAATTAACCACTCTAATCCTGATTGTTAAAACGTAGGTAATTATTGTGTCTACATCATCATGTTGCTGAAAAGATAATAGATGCAAAGTGCGTAGCACAGTGCCTGGGACAAATAAGTGCTGGATAAAGCGGTTATTATTTTTTAGCTATTATGATGCTTTGCTTCTTATCAATCTGACTACATCTATATTTAAAATAACCCTGATGTTAATTACCTCACACATACCTATGTTCTTACCAAGTGAGACTCTTCACTTGCCTCCTGCAGGGGGGGCTCTGAAATTCATTCTGCTGCCACAGGACTGGCATCCAGGATAGCCGAGTGAGGACCTGGCACCACCTGCTCCCTGAGCACAGCCTGCCAGCAACCCACACCATTTCCCAAGCCACAAATTCAGACTTCTTCTTCAGTCCCTGGTTAGTGATGAGCCTCTCTTCAGTGCTGGGACCCTTCCCTGAGTCCCAGTAAGATGGGCTGCCCTTGAAACTCTGCTCATCCTGGCAATCTGCTGTATCTTCCTTGCTGGCGTGTGGATGTCTCTGTTTCCAACAGGAAGGGCCATCCACCCTTGAAACACTGCTATGTGGAAAATTCTGAGTATGAGGCAGCATAGAAGAGTGGTTAAGGTCATGGTTGTTGGAATCAGCTGAATAGGGTCCCATTTCTGACTCCAGTGTGACCTGGAACAATTTATTTAACCTTTTACTTCCTAATCTTTAAAGCAAGGACAATCATACCACCTTATCCTGTATTCTTCTAAATGCAGGGCCTGCTAAACACACCTATGAGCTTACTTGGGCATGTGATCCCAGAAGAAGGAACCCAAGCCAGGGGAGGAGTGAATCAGTGTAGGAGGGCAGGCAATGCAAGGAGGAGTTATGGATTTGGATACTGCACAAGGGACTGGTGCTCAATTCCATTAGAATTTCTAAGCGGCATTATGAAATCCAAATCAAAATGAGCTGTCCAGGGAACAAAAGGAGAAGCATTTATCCATTAGCTTCTGTCACCCATTAGTCAAGGGTGATCCCCACTTGGCGTTAACCACTGGCACTTGCAGGTTGCACTTGTGTGCGTGCCAAGCTGCAAATCAGAGAAGCTCTAGGACAGGAAATGAGAGGTGCATGGTGAGACTGGAGGAGGTGCTGTCAGGCTGTGCCTGAGCAAAGCTGGTGGAGGCCTTTGCAGGCGGGTTCTGCAGGAGTGGCTGGAGCAAGAGACAGAGCCTAGAGATGCCTCTGTACACATTTCTATCTTGCAGAGCTGTAGTTTTCATGAGGAAATATATTAAAAGGTTAAGTTCCCACAGACATATAATAAATACTTTCTTACTCAAAACTCTCCCATGGCTTTTCATCAAGTTAGAAAAAAATTTAAAGTCCTTGACCATGGCCTCCAAGTCTATGATCTGGACCTGAGTTACCTTGCAGACTTCATTTCTTACACTCTACCTTTGGCTCTTTCCTCTCCATTTATACCCTGCAGGTTGGACCACAGGCTGCCGTTCACTCTAAAGTGAAAAACACCCTGAGCTTGTTTTGGCCTCAGGGCCTTTGCACTTTCTACTGCCTCTGCCTAGAATATCCTTTCCCTTGATATTTGTATGGCTTTCCCCTCCCTTCATTCATAGCTCTGTTCAACTCTCACCTACTCAGAGAGGCCTTCCCTGACCAGCCCATCTAAAATAGCACCCCTAATACTGTGGTGACACTTTATCTCCTTACTGAGATCTCCCATACCACTTACCTTTCCTGACATTATGTTGTTTGTAACTTATCTGCTCATTGTCTATATCCCTTTTTAGAATATAAAATCTATAAAGGAAAGGACTTTGTCTATCTTGTTCATAGCTCTATTGCCAATGCCTAGAGCAGCATCTGGTACATAGTAAGTGCTCAATAAATGTTTGTTGCATGAATCAGTGAACAACTTGTATCACGCCATATTCTGCTTTGGATATGGACAGCAGCCAGCCCCTAAGGCACTCATTGAATCCCGCTCCAGACCCTGCCCTGACCAGACTTCCTCCCCTTCTCTGCCCACCTGTGCACCTAAAGACCTACAGTGCCTTTCAATAGATTTGGTAGAATCATGACAGGGGCCATAGATAGAAACCACTTCCCATCTTGCTGTGTTATGCACATGTGTTTTCCCTTAGAGACAAGGTTAATTTGAAACCCTTCATGATGCTGGACAAAAGTGACTTTTGTCACATCACCTCCACCACACATTCAAATTTTCTAAAGTAATCTCTGCATTGCTTATAAATATAAACAGTTTACGTGAACTCCTGACTACCCAGGGCAGGATACCCTAGGGTCAATATCCCTGTTTAGCTCAGGTGCTGAGAAAGCTTCCTCCCCATCCCGTTAGCTAGTTACTTCCAAACCTCATCTATTCCGAGCCAGGTATGTGGAGACTCTGCAGGAAAGTTCTGCTTATTTGTAATATTGATAGTATAATACACTGGGGAATGTGTTCTAATTTCCTAAATTTCTATATTTCCCCCATCCCTATCCAATTTGCTATAGATGACTTATCTACTATTTTCGGCAGATGATGGTGAAGGTGGTAGGAGATGGAAGTTGTGATAGAGATAGTGATAGAAGCAGAGATGGCAGTGGAGGTGGAGGTGTTAGAGGTGGTGGTGGAGGTGGAGGAGGTGAGAAGACGGAAGTGGAAGTGGAGGTGTTGAAGGTGGTGGTGGAGGTGGAGGAGGTGAGAAGACGGAAGTGGAAGTGGAGGTGTTGAAGGTGGTGGTGGAGGTGGAGGAGGTGATGATGATGGCGGTGGAGGTAAAGGCATTGGAGGTGGTGGCGAAGCTAGTGGTGATAGTGGAGATAGTGTGGTAGAGGAGGTGGATATGGCAACGTTGTCATTCAAGGAATAGGAGTGGCAACATGTTCAAAGTGGACACCAAAAATTTTCTTCTACCTGTTCCCAGGAATGGGATATTACCCACTAAAAAATAGCTATCACTTCTATATTAGCAGGGAATTTCCTGAATATAAAAATTTTATTTTCCCGGTTATCAACCAGTCTCTCCACCCTATCACTTGCCTACTCTTTCCCTCTAAGATGTTATATTTTTGAAAATACTGCTTGAAAATATGACATTTTGATAAGCAATTTTAGTTTTAATACAGTTTGTGTTTTCTGATTCTATTTATAAGCAATGCAGGATTCCTTTAGAAAATTTGATGACATAGAAAATCCTAAAGAAAAAGGAAAAACAATTACCCAGAACTGCTCAGAGGTCACCACTACTTACCTGTTCCTGCATTTTTCTTCCATTAGTCCATATGTTTCTTCCTTCATTTTTTCTTCCTTCCTCCCTTCTCTTCTTTCTGTCTTCCTTTTCCTGTCATCTTTCTATTTTCTATTGTGAAATTGAAATTCATATTATATTTATATAAAATTATAGATATAAAGCAAGTTTTATAGTGAAATAGTCTCACATCATTAAAAAATTCTTCAAAAATGTTTTTAAGGCATAAATAATATTACATCATAAGAATCACCTATAATATACTTATAGGGTTGAGTATTGAGGTTGTTTCCAATTTATTTTTCTTATATAAAGGTCAGTTTTCCTGGGGCCATCTGAGAGTTCCACTTCAGGCAACCACGCACATTTCCTGAGCCTTTCCATACACAGAGTTACGCATATGCGATCAGAGGGGGTGCAAATGGAATGCAGAGTCACTGCCTTTGGGGAATTTTCATCCAGTCTGAGAGAGAGATTGAAATGAAGTCACAACATTTATAAACTAACATATCATCAAGTGAGAATTACTGTGCAGCAGAGCCATATTATAAAGCCAGCACCTGGGGAAGGATCAAGATCAAACTTAGTGGCTAACTCTTAGGCACCTAGGAGGGATTAGAGGATCATTGTTTATCCCACAGATATCCAAGTCCTGTCCAAGCTAAGGTGTAAGTTACTGCTCTGGGGTACATGTACAGAAAGGTATAATTTAAAGCTAAACTTTAAAGGGCAATCAGAGGCATGAATTAACAGAAAGGAAGAGGAGAACATTTCAGATCAGGGGAATGACAAAGTTTATAAAAGAAACTCACATGCAGGGCTTGAGAAGCAACTAAGCTTGGCTGTGGTGAAGGGCGGCTGGGAGGAATAAGGAGGAGTGGGGTGGGGAGGTGGGAGACACTGAGGCCCTTGAGAGGGAGGACAGTGTGATGAAAATATCTCCTGAAGTAGATTTTCCTGGCAGTTGTGCTGGATGTATTGGAGTTGGCAGACTCTGGGGACAGGGACATCTGAGTAGAAGGTGCTGAATTAAATCAGGCGTGAGCTGATACGAACTGGATGTAGAATGATGGCAGTAGGACTAGAATGGAAAGAGAAAGCAAGGGAAACATTTTAGCAGAAGAGAAGGCTCAATGTGTAAAGGACAGATTTGGTAACAGGAAGTGAAAGAAAGAAAACTTAAAATTGGCTCAGTTGGCTTGAGCCTATGGGACAGGGCCCTTTTGGTTGGAGGAGTCAAGAAGACACATCCCTTTGCCTCTCTTTTCTGATACTTGGAATCCCCTACATCTCACAGGTACCATGAGCCTATAAAGGAGAAGATGGAATGGTTGTACATGCTGATGTTCGGTGTTGGTGAAAGAAACTCTCAAAGGGACAGCCAAATATTTAAAATCCTCAGGCATACACATTCTTATTCTGACCTGCCTGTTTGCTCTTCCTAAGACAGAAAGTTGGAATCAGTGTTTTTCATTTGTTTATTCTAACAGTTCATGTTCCTGACCTTAAATTATTCTGGTCTACTGGGTCTTGGACTCACTTCTGATGTCTCCCATTGCTAGATAATGTGTCTGGTGCTTTTGAACCAGGATCGATGTGAATACAGCACTTCCAAATGGAGGCCTCAAACGTGTTCCTTCCAAAACCCATCTATGATGTTCGTGATGATGATACGATAATTTTAGTATGGCTATTGCTATTATTGGGTATACTTTACATCCAAGGCTTGTATATGCACTCATTTTTGTCCTCCATGTAAATATTACTCTCTCCATATTATTGAAAGGAAATAATGACTCAGAGTCATTATACAGCAACTAAGGTCACACCACTGATTAAGAGTTGGAGCTAGGATTCAAGAGTCTGATCACTGAGTCTGTGCTTTTTTTTTTTTTTTTTTTCATTTATATCACAGGGGCTTTTAAAGTTGTCCAGGTCTGTACGGGAAAACATCCCAGGGCCCCCCAGGATGTTGTTAACTAAGCTAAGCAGCTGAGACCCACTCATCTCATAAGTGCTGCTCTTTTCCATCCTATTTGTAAGTCCTGGCATTGAGAGGCCCTATGAAAATAGTCTGAAAACTCTTGAATCTGTCTCTCCTCTTCTCTGTGTCAGAACCAAGGATCAGACATTGATCTCCAAATCTAAATGGCTTAGCATTTTTATAATGACTTTTCTTTTGTTCCATTTGTTGTACCAGCTAATGCTTTAGAAAATCTTGGCTAATTCCCACAGTTTCACCATCTATCGTATTTAACCAGCCTCCTCTCTGATATACAAAGTTGAGATAGCTTGAAATGTTCAAGGCATAATGTCTGGAATCAGAATAGTTTCATGGAATGCCAAAGCAGGAGGTGAGTCCTGAGAGGGGACTCACACCAGAAGCTTTCCCTCAGGTCTCCATTATTAATGAAATGTGGGTTGTCATGGTGATGGTAGAGCAAGTGGAATTGGGAGAAGACTTGAGAAAATATTGTAACACTGGGAGCCATAAAATCTTTGTGACAGAGTGTATCTTCGTGATGAGCTTGGGACATCCATTGCTTTCTCTCATGACATGTCTCAGACATTATGAGGTCAATATAATATCCTAGGATTATTTGAACCAGATGGGTCTGTGCCTTTTTTTAGTTAGCCTGGCTCCTAAGAGACCACATACAGGGCAACGGATCCTGATACCTGATACTGGCTATAGTTAAACTCTGTGGACATTATCTACAAAGCCCAAATAGGAGGCACGTTGAAAAATCCTAGGTGGGGATATCTGTTTTAACATACCCTTTGTTTCTGTACTTTTATGCCATGTACTCTTATATCTCCTTCCCTTCCCACCCTACACAGAAATAAGAAAATTAAAGATATACTAAGTATATTTGGGTGTAGTTCATGAGATTTAGTTAGGGGAATGACTAGATGTCCTGGTTTGCCCAGGATACACCTGTTGTCCTAGTGACTCCCTTCACTAAACAAGTGTTCAGGTGTGGATGATATATGGTTACTCTTGATAGAACTGCTGCTGTGGATATGAGGTATACCTAGGAAGGCTTGTACATCAGCAAGAAAGGGTAGTGTTGAGTACACAAGCCTGCGTTGCCTGTGAGCAGCACTCATGGCTTACTCCTTGGTGGTGAAGCCAAAGGGCCAATAGAAGCTAACCTGATGGCTCCAACTCTGCAGGACTCCAGTGACCCAGGAAGCCACATCCATCTGCAGGACTGAGTACAATTTCAAAAGATAGTAATGCTTCCAGAGGATGAGGGGTGGGATGGAGGACCTTCCCAGTAGAAGAAAAAGCATAGGCAAATGTATAGTGGTTAGAACATGGATAAAAATTGGTGTTCAGTTTTTCTCTAGAATAGGATATACACATAGAAAGTACTAGGGGTTGACTTTAGAAATGTATACTATGGCCAGAGTATAGGGAACCTTGAATAGAAAGTAAGAACTTGAAATTCATTTCAGTGCCCAGTGGGGAACCATTTAAAGTGTTTTAAGAAGGAGAAGAATGAGAGTTGTATCTTTGGAGGATTAATCACAGGAGGAAGACACAGATAGTAACTAGTTGACTATTGAAATTGCCCCCTGATTAAACAGTTAATAAAATCAAGAAATAGACTTAAATAGAAAGTCAGCAATAAAGAATAAACAAATTAAGTAGTCAACTCAATAGATTAGAAACAAACCTAATTAAAAGGAGGAAAGAAAGATAAAAGGAGAAATTAATACATCATTAAATAAGATAAACAGTAAATTTATAAACATATTCAAGAGAGAGTTTTTTTGAAAAAATTAAATTGAAAAATCTTTTGGAATATCAATCTAAGAAATAAAAAGTGCAAGTATACAAAATTCGTGATGAGAAGAGGGAGATAAGATTAGTGTAAAGGACATTTTAAAACCCAGAAGCCAAATTGTACATATCTACGGTAGTATATTTAAAATTCTTAATGAAATTGATGATTTGTTGGAGGAAGCATGTACACTAAAAATCTAATAACCTGTCTTAAGAATTACTCTCCCTTCCAAACTCAGTTCTGGATTATTTTACAGCTGTTTTCTGTCAATTTTTCAAATAACGAATAGTGTGTAATTAATTAGTCTCCCTAAGGAGAAAAAAAAATCTGAGTTCATTTTAAGAAGCAAGTATTTCCATGATACTAAAACTTGACAGAGTGCCACCCCCACAAAACAGAACAAAACAAAACAGAGCAGAACATTATCAGGACAATATGAGTTATAAATATTGATGTAGAAATCCAAAACAAAAGATTGGCAAATCACATTCATATGTATATTAAAAGAACTATGCTATCATATAACGAAGTACAGTTCATCCAAGATTGCAGCACAATAAATATAACAAGTAAGGGGCTTAGGCCTTAATAGAACTCATTTGAATTCATAAGAAAGCCCCTGCAATCCCAATAGAAAAAAAATGGGCAGGATATGAATGGACAATTCACATAAAAAATAAAAATGGCTAATAAGCATATGAAAAAGTATTAACCCTGTTAGTTATCAAAGAAATGCAAATGAGGCATCACTTTTTGTAAATCAAATTAGCAAAGCTTAAAAATAAATAATAGTAACACAAATGCCAATAAACATATGAAAATATACTCAACCTCATTAAATCAGGAAAATGCAAATTCCAACCACAATGAAATGCCATTTTACGCCCACTAGCTTGGCAAAAATGGAAAACTCCGGCAATCCAAAGTGTTTGGAAGAATGTGGAGCTATTAGAACTTTGTGGTTCTGATAAGGCTGGACAACTTGAAAAACAATTTAATGTTATCTAGAAATAATGAAGATGTGCACACCTCTTTACACAACAATTTCGCACCTGGGTATGCACCATTGCGTAGTGGTTGCCAAATGCTTTCACCTGCACATCCCCCAAAAGAATTCTGAAAAATGATACACTGCTTGCACAATTTTAAATTGTCATCTTAATTTTTCACTGGAGGTTTTAATGTAGTCAAGGAGTGTAAGTTCCTGTGTATTGTCTTTGAATTAGAAAAACAACATGATCAAGCTCTTCTTTAAGGGTTTAAGATTTTAATCATTTTTTCCTCCATAAACCTGTATTTTAATTTCGTGAGTCCCTAAATGATTCTGTCCAAATTTAATATAGTTTTATGCTTGAAAGTCCTTAACTGATAATAATACATCTTCAGAGCAAAAATATGTGGATGAATTGAATTTTTCAATGAATTTCTGTATGATCACAAGATTCTAAGCACTGAAAATTTCTTCTGGGTTGTGTTCTCATTGTAGTTATTATGAATACACAATTGATCAAAACAACATAAGTTAAGATTTTTGTTAGATAATTTCTAATTATGAAAACTAAATTTTTTATTGTAAATATATATCTTATTGAAATGGATAGAGGTGTTTCCCAATTGGCTGATGAATAAATATTATTTATGGCTAAAATGAGAAACAATACAGCATCAATTTTATTCCTGTTTATGGTTTTTATAGATGTAAGTGCTGCAAATCCTTGTTCTTATAAATAAATAGAAGAGAGAAGGGTGGAAGAACTTTTGTTTAGCCATGTCACTCAATTCTTTGAATTCATTTCCAGTCATATGCCAGGTATCACCTAGTGATTTATGATTGATGATTTTATCACCAGAAGTTATTTTTAATAATCTAGCAGCTGAAAATTTGGCTTTGTGGAAAACATATAATTGGAATGCATCTGACTTGCAAAATTATTTGTTATCCACTCATTAAAGTCATTTGCTTTCTCAACATCGTTATAAAATTTTGAAATATCTGTTTGTCATCTTGGAGATTTTTATATTCCATTTTGATACAATATGGTATGGATCTGCCTGAATGAAAGGTATGCTTTTCTTCTATACAGTGGGAGAATAGCTATTAAAATAAGGGAGGTTAGAAAGAATTGGTTTCAAGAGAATGTATGTACAGAAATTGATGATTTTTATTTATTATTTATTTATTTATTTCTTAATTTTATTATTATTATACTTTAAGTTTTAGGGTACATGTGCACAATGTGCAGGTTTGTTACATATGTATACATGTGCCATGTTGGTGTGCTGCACCCACTAACTCGTCAAGAAATTGATGATTTTTAAACCGATTCCTGAACGATGTCTGTTCCCTGAAAGCCTTTGGAACAGTTCATGTCTCCCCAGGACCACACATACTCCAGGTTGTAAATTGTTGCCTGGGAGAAACTCTCACCCAAGGATTCTGGGAGACAGAGAAGAATCTTCACAGCTGCATTTTCCCTAAATAGGCCCAGACTAGAGACAGCCCAAATATCCATCAACAAGAGAGAGGATAAGCCATGATGCATTTATACAATGAAATACTATATAGCAGTGAAATAAATGAGTTTTAAACAACCAAGTTGCTGAAAAATATATACAGTATGATGTCATATTTATAAAGTTCAAAAACAAGCTAAATTAAATTGTAGATTATTTAGAGGATATAATACATAGCAAAGTTGTAAAGGGAACAGCTAACAAAAAAAATTCTATGTTATGTTTACTTCTTAAAGGCAGGGAGGCTATGAAAGAAGTGCATAGGGAACTTCAACACTTTGGATTATATTCTCTTTCTTAACCTGCATGGCAGGTTTTCATGTTTCCTCCTGCTTTAAAATTTTCATAAATTATTTTAAAAGTGTATGTATATTTGATACCTGGGGAGAACAATATATTTCTTTGTTATGTATAAGTAGTTAAAAATTTTAAATAGAAAAAAAAGGTGTGTGCAGTATTCCGTGTTGGAGATGGTTTTAGTGAAACCAATACTTATTATTAATTTTTTTGCACTGCTTCTGGGAATAAGAATGGGTACATGTTTCTGAAAGGAATTTAGAACTATTCATAAAGAGTTAAAATTTTCATATTTTGAGATTTAATAATCCTACTTCTAGAAATATGTCTTTAAAATCATTAGAAATGTTATCAAATATGAATATTAAAGGATATTGATCACAGTAATATTTATAATAGGGAAAAATTGGAAATCACATAAACAGGCAATAATAGAAGCATATTCAAATATATTGTGCCAAAGCAATATGATAGATCATTCAGCCATTAGATTATATATTAAAATAATATTTAATTATCAGCATAGCAAAAAAAGCTCATGATTTATTAAGGGAATAAAACTAGAAAACTGTATGTACATTATTATTTCAATTATTCTTATGCATGTGCATGTTGGAGTGTGTAGTTGGTTTGCTTTTGTATTACCACCACAGAGCCCAAGAAATGCCGCTTTTAAAAATTTCATTGTCTGCTGCACCCTCTCCTACTTAGCTGAGAGAAAATCTAGTCCCAGTCTCTCTGTCTGTCCCTCTGTAGCATGTCAACTGCCCCAGCTGCTGGGCCTGCCTGACATGGAGCCTGGGAGGGTGTGAAGTTTCTAGATGAGAGGTTCACAAGGCAGGCAGCGCATGCAGGAGAGAGCCAGGCCATTTGAAATGAAGTCTTCGTTGTTTAAGTATCACAGTCATTATTTATACACAATGCAGCTTCTCCTTGCTTAGAATGATTTGCCTTGCCTACGGCCATCCAAATTTCTACCCAATTTCTAGCTCTATATCTCCTCAGTCCTCTTCTATGAACCTGTTCTTAATTTATTTGACCCTCATGACCCCCTTCCCCATCCTTATCAGCAGCCCTGCTGCCCGACATCACAACATTTTATACTTAGTTATATTAGGGTTCACAAATCACTTTCATTTTATCTGTACCATTAACTTAAAAAAAATCATTTTAGTTTCATAGTTACCAAAGTATTTATATAGGGCAGGAAACCCAAGTGGGATCCACTAAGTACTCTTGGTTAATTGATTAATTGATTGAGTTATAAGAGATTAAATCTAGCCTTCATGTGACTTTAGGTATTAGATCCAAAATCCGGATCCTTAAACATCAACTTTCCCCTCTCCCCTCTAAAATGGCACGATCTTTTCAATGAGAGTCTGAGCAAAGGCAGTTCAGTTACTGAGAAAGAGAAACAGAAAGGCAGGGGAGTTAGGTCCTTTGATGTGCTCGCTACACAGAGAACTGAAGAAAATGCAAATGTTCCCTTCAACTAAGAGAAGCTTATCAATATTAAGAAGTACATGGAAAAGAAGAAAGACGGAAGAAAAAAATATAACACTTAACAAGAGGATAATTTAGCTTGTTGGCAAGCACTTAGGAGTCTGGTTCATGAAAAATTGCTATTGCATAGCAGGTTTTTCTAGGCTTTTGTGTGTGAATCATGGTATTGATTTCATGCAAATAATCACATTTTGGTGGGTGTTAGGCTGTAGGATGGGGTAGAGGGAGGGGTAATTGAGAGAAAATCAAAGAGAGTAGAGAAAGAGATGCCTGTTGCTCTTCCAGCCCTTCCTACAAAGACCAGCAGCTGGACTGTGTGCACATTGCTAATTAAAAGATGGACGCCCCTTCCTTCTGCTTTCTTTTCTCAAGGGTTGCTCCAGAAAGACACTTGCCAAATAGAATGTTTTCTTCTCTGCGTTGGTTGAGATTGAATTATTGGAAGGGAGAAGAAAGAAAGATTGTGGATATACCTTAGGGATACGAATAAACCTGATTTTTGCTGAAAAAAACAACCTGTCTCCAGCCACGGCTGAATATGATAGCGACTTTTTTTTGGCTGAGAAAAATCCGCTAAGTCTGTTTGCCAGTTGGACTGTTGTGGTGCTTTTTCTAAAGTATTGAAGTTTGTCTTTTAAATTCTTTTGAAAAGCAGAATTAGTTTACTTAGTTTGTTTCTAATAGCTAATGAGAACATCCAGGAGAGCTCAGGCTGGGGTAATGATGGTGACAACAATGAAAGCCATCTAAGATTTATATTTGGTTTTCATGATTTACTCTTCCCTGGCCTTCACAGTTTACATATATTTATTCATTTAATCTCATGTCAGTCCTATAGGTAGGGGGTTTACAGATGAGGACATGTTAATATTCTAGCATTATGTGGCATAGGGGCCCCAGAGTTCATGTCTGTTCAAATTGTCTCTTGGGTCCAGATGAGGCCCATGGCTCTAATCACAGGTGAGATGGCAGGAAATAGGCAAAAGGGAAGAAGAGGTGAGGGCTGGAGTTGTGGAGGAGCTGAGGACAGTACCCAAGAGTGAAAGCCCCCAAGCAAATCAAAGACAGAATAAGAACAGAAGGGTCACATTTGGAAGGCATGGGCCAAGAGTCCAAGACCCCATCCATGCAGTGGACTTTCAGTCTAGGATAGGCCAGTAAAGCAGTGAGTGAAGCCCAGTATTGAGCAGGACCCTGTAAGGCTGAAGCACTGAGAAGTAGGCAGTGATGGAGGATGCTGAGTCATCTAACCACTATGCAGAATGATATTAACAAAAATCAGGTGATGGAGTAAAGTGATTTGACCCCTAGTTGAGAAGATGATTCTGGGGTTGTTTAAATATCTAGTTAGCTCAGGGGAAAAAAACAAAACATATCAAAGGGGTGCATTTTTCTCAAGCTTGGTGGTTGTCAGGGCAAGGAGGGTTGGGAAACCTGCTGAGCTGGGGTCATTGCTCAGACTAGAGAAATAATTCTGCTTCTCTTTACTAGAGAACCACTGATACATGGCTGCAGGTTCTTCTATTTTATTTTAGGGATATGTTGCCAAAATCAGGGATAAACCATTCTCTCATTTTGTCTTCATCAATGCTTTCCCTCCCACTAGGTTCCTTAGAAAATTATTTTCTTATGATTTTTTAATAGCTAGTGTTTTGAAGATAGGCTAACTACATGGCTAACTTGGGCAGCTAGTCCAAATCTCATTGCCTGCACTATTTGACTGGGGAAGAAGAAAATGGCTTGATGAAGTTGCTGCAGAGCTCCTTCGGGCTTTGAACAAATTGCTCTAATATGAGAAGTCGCCACTCTGCTTCCCAGTGTCATTAAGGAGCCCCATGTGAAGGAATGATATTAGTTTTCACTTAGAGAGCGAAGGCCACCAACAACTGGAAAAAAGAAAACTGAAATGTGGTTAATGGGCCAATTTGGTGACACAATTGGGAACCCAGACATTTTGCCTCCTGCCAAGCTGTCTTGAATTTGTATGATACAGAAACAGAGCAAGAAGAATAGATCAATGCATTTGTTCGTTCTATTAAGGGGAAAAAGAAAAAGGCATAGTTTGGATTTCTTTCTTTCAAAACCAATTACTCCACCTCCTAGGCATGGGAATTGCATAGCACTATCTTTGTGCAGAGAGCTGGAAAGTCTCCCAGCAGGGAAAGGTCAAGTTTTATGCAAGGAAATTTGAACCAATAATCAGCCTTTCACCTCCATGATATCTGTTGTATCAAAAACCTAATAAACATTAATTACATGTTAGGGCTATTCTTGTTTCATTTTACAGATCTGACTCACCTGAATCTTTTTTAAATCTGCAAAGAAATGTCTATTTTTCTTTTATAAGAAGTCTTGTAGAATGATTGGCTTTCTATCTATTTTGTGTTTTCTTTCTGTTCTGAGGTTACAGTAAAATTTGACAACATTTTAATACTGAACGGAATTGGTTTCTCTTCACCATGGAGAATGAATGAAGTCAGGCCTGACAGGAAAGCAGAGCACATGCAGAGAATGGAATTCTGCCCATAGCCAGCATCTCCTTTTATTATGTGAGAGTAGGTAAAAACCACTTACTAACTAATGTTTTATCTTTAATTGTCCACCCTTGGACCTACTTTCCTCTTTCCCGAGTGCCCAGCAATATATCGTAACATGATAAATGAAGAATTATCTCCTGTGATGGGCACTTGTTGCTTTTACCTATCTAGCATCCATTTCCCTCTCTTGTTAAAACAAAACCACAGGGCCAGGCACGATGGCTCACTCCTGTAATCCCACCACTTTGGGAGACCGAGGCAGGTGGATCACCTGAGGTCAGGAGTTTGAGACCAGCCTGACCAATGTGGTGAAACTCCATCTCTACTAAAAGATACAAAAATTAGCCGGGCATGGTGGCACGCACCTGTAATCCCAGCTACTTGGGTGGCTGAGGCAGGAGAATCACTTGAACTCAGGAGGCGGAAGTTGCAGTGAGCCAAGATCACGCTACTGCACTCCAGCCTGGCAACAGAGTGAGGCTCCGTCTCAAAAACAAAAACAAACAAACAAACAAACAAAAAACACAAAACCACGATTTACTCAGGAGAAAACCCTTCCCCATCCTTAGTTCCTGTCATTTGGGTGGGTGGCTTTAGAAGGAGGCAAATGATGCAGGACTGGTTGGCCAAGCAGAACATCAAATGCCCTCGCCCTATTTATGAGCTCGGGAGTAAATATGTGAACCAGCCCCAGCTAGTCAGCACAGTCCTCATTTTGTAGGCCATGATGAGCTGTTTAAGGATTGGGACATAATCATGTCAGTTCAATACAAACTAACCCCAGGGTAATCATTTGAAAGAAACTGTATCTTTCTGATAGGCTTGGAGCTGGAAAGTCATAAGCCTGAACTGATGGGGCCATTCACAGAGAGGCTCTACCTGATAGTAAAGCCACCATGAAGGAGGGCAGAGCCAAGGCTGACAGTGTGGAACCTAGTTCTGATGGCTACGTTCCCCTCTGAAGCTTCCTAAGATGTGAGCCAGTAAATTTCCTCTTTACCTAAGTCAGTTTGAGTTGAGCTTCTGTCACTTACAGATAGATGTTAATACAGCACCCTCTTCCAAAATATGATTGATCCATTCAACAAGCAGTCATTTTTGTATCTCTTATTTTCAAGGTATTACACTTGACTATTTGGAAATTTTAACAAGGTCTGGTTTATTAGGTTGATTAATATGCACTGAGGGAAATAAGAAATGAAACAACTGGAATATATATGGAAAAAACCATATGCATAAACATATGCATAAGTGTCCCAATAAATGTGCTGAGAAAACTACAACTCAAATAACACTGAAGGGTAAAGTGATCTGGAAGTTTGCTTCATTTGGGTTATGAGGCTTGAATTAAACTCTAAGGATATATGGAATTTGGATTGGTGGAGAATAAGAGATCATTTAAGTGAGAGAAATTGCATTGGTGGAGACCTCAGGAGTGAAAAGGTGTAAGAGACTAAGGTATTGCATGAAGATGAGTATGACTAAAGAGATAAAGGACAGAATTGGGTCCAGATAAGAGAGGGTTTTAAATTTGGATCTGACCCAGTTAGTGATGACAATGCTCTGGGCTCTTAAGCAAGAGTCAAATGCTGAAATGAAATTTGGCAGAGTCTTTTGTCAGTAATGTTATAGATGGGAGTGGACAACCAGAGACAACTGAGCAGAGGAAATGACCAAGAATCTGTTGCACAAATCTAGGAATAAATTGATGAGGATGCATTGACTGAGGGATTGGAGAGCGAGGAAAAATGTGAGTCTTTGGAGCAAGACACTGGCAGTCTTCAGCAACTGAGGAGACACGGGGGAGTAGAGGAATGAAATGGCTGTGTCATGGTTTAATGAATTTGAGATTTGAGAAATAAAGAATGAAAAATCAATTTGAAAGGAAAACACATTAGGCTTGATTTTAAACAGTAATTTGGGGACATAATAATTTAGTTTAAAAATCCTGTATGTAGCTGGAAATGTAGAAGGTTACAATGGAGTTGTGAGAACAATTTTCATGGTGTCTTTGGTCAACATCCTCAGAAATGAAGCTTCTCTAAGGAAACGATTATAGGCAAGAAGGACCCAGATTGAATCTTACATCTTAGGGGGTAGACACAGGCAGGACTGAGAAAAAGAAAGAGGAAATGGTGACCATCTTTGAGTCTCAGTGAAGGAGGATTAGATATTGCAGTACAGATGCCCGTCAACTTATGATGAGGTTATGTTCGGATGGGAGTCACAACAGCATTACATCCTGACATCCTGACATCACTCCATCATAAGTCAGGGAGCACGGTGAATGCACATCGCTTCACACCATTATAAAATAAAAAAAAAATCCTAAGTTGAAACATCATAAGTCAGGAACCGTCTGTATTTCTAAAAGTTGCCCCAAAGGTTTTGTCAAGGTAGAAGAGACTAAGGTGTATTACTCATGAAAGGCAGTTATACAAGTGAGAGGAAGGGGGTGAGTAAAACATGTGAGATGGGATTAATTCACAGTGAAAATGTGTTTGGTTTTTTTGGGGGGAAAAGGGCCACACGTGTATGCAATAAAGAATTTGCATGGGCAAAAAAAAGAATCCCAAATCAATTTTATTGTAAAGAACACTGCTCTTAAAATACGTTTTCCCCAATGAGCTTATATTATATGCATAATTTTGTAGTTTGTAGACTCATATAGATACAGACACAAATGCACTAGGAGGGTGTCTGGATAGTCTGTGTGGGGAATGGAGGGAAAGTGATGCTATAAAAGCAATCCAGACAGGACAGAATTACTCTGCATCCATGACAGCGTGTGTGGCTTGTTGCCATTGGCAGCACAATGTGTGTTGCAAATCAAATCAAATTTTTGTTTCAGTTTTCTTATCTCTGATCTCACAAGAGACACACTGAAAAACCTGCAATCCCCACTCAAACACGCCCCAAGACATCCACTGAGACTTCTAAGGAAAAGCAGAGTTCATCTGAGCTTGGGCCCTTAAAGTTAGCCTGTGGTTTCTGATGAGGGAGATCTAAAGCATAGAAGTTGATCCTATATGCTGGTGGAGAGATGACTTCACAGAATTTTAGAAGGATAAAAACATCTAGACACACATCCACATCCACTGCCTACTCATACACACATGGAGAGAGTCACGTTTAATAAGATCCAGACTGATTTGACTTTAAAAATATTATCTGTGCTTTTAAAATAATCCATGCTGGCTTCAGTTCAACTCTTCAAATAGTAACTAAAGTCAGCTCATCTTCTATATGCATCTGTTTTGCATCCTTGAAATAGAGTCCTTCAGTCTCCTGTAATAGAAGGGTCTGTGAGGCTAAAGCTATCAGATACCGTTTCCTGAACCTTGGAAAAAATTATTCAGTTAGAAAGTGATTGAGTTCCCTGTCACCTTCAGTGTGGCCTGTCCCAGAAGCCCAGTCTCAGGAATGCAGGTAAGAGGAAGACATTCTCTTCCTGTGATATAGACAATTCCCTAGGCCACAACCAGAGTAGATATGGTTCTGAGTCCCAGGATGTGCTAAGAGGACTTTTGGATTCTAGCCCTTGCTTCGAAAGAAAGTATTTTAATGCTTTTTGTACCCTCCTCCTGCCAAGTCCCAGTTAAATGAAAATGGGCCTTAAGAAATAAGCCAGAAGAAGAAAAAGAGATAAGTGGGAAAAGGGAGAAAAAGAGAAAGGAAGAGAGAACCAAGTAACAGAAAAAAGAAAATAAAGCAAAAAAGGAGGAAGGGAAGAACGGTAGGAGGAAGGAAGGAAAAATGTCCAGAAGTAAGGGATTCCGTTAGAGACACAGAGAGCGAGAGCCGGAAACAGAGGGTTAGAGAAGAAGGGGGAGGAGAGGTTGTCTGGAGCAGCTCATCTGAACAAAATCAGACTTCCCACAGGCAGCTGCTCAAGTGGCCCAATCCATCATCCACATCTCAGGCTCCCACGATCAATGGCAAGGTCAGTCATTTGACCATCCATGTAACATCAGAATCATTATGAACCAAACACCAGAGACTGGTGTATTGAGCTGCTCAACCGTTTGCACCAGAGGTAGGGAATGCTGAACAAACAGGCTTCACAAACTGCACCTCAGGGGTGTGCGTGCTTGGTTTTGGACTAGGCCATTTTTCTTGTGCTCTAAAAAAGTTATAAGACAAATCATGTTCTTAAGAGATGACTGTAATCCATTCTTCTGCTAAAGAGGCATCTCATGGCATACAATGTCCAGCCTAGAGACTACCCTATGGCATCACAGCATTCCTTATCCTGCCCCCAGTGACCTCCTATCCGATTGGCTCTTCTCAGGTTAGATCTCTCTTGCCTTGGATGCTGTTGATCATTCTCTCCTCCATGGAAATTTGCCTCCTTTGACTTTAGAAAGAATGTCTTTCCCTGCTTCTTTATCATAGAGTGACCAACCATCCTGGCTTGCCCAGAGTTTAGGGGTGTCTAAAACCGAGGGGTTTCTGGTGCTCAGGAATTTTAGTGCTAAGATGGAAGCTTCCAGGCAAAGTGGAATGGGTTGGTCACCCTGTCTCACCTCACTAATCTCTGCCCAGCCCCCAGTATGGGTTCCTTTCCATTGCCCATACTTTGAAAGCAGGGTGCCATCTTCCTCTCCTTAGATCACACTTTTTCCAGGGTATCTTATTCATTGGGTTTTTAACTTTTCCTATGTACTGACATGTGCAAATGTGCCTCAGATTCAACAGGTTGCTCACAGGGTCACATCTATACATGATATATCCATATAAGCCATTCTCCCATTGTCTTTCTCAATTGTCCTTTTGGCCTTTTTAGGTATAACTTTAGCTAGATCTTCTCCATATAGTTTTACCTGATTTCTGTAGCCATTTCTAGTTTCTCTTCTTTCAGACTTCCTTTAATAGAGACTGCATCATGCACCCCAGGACTTAATCATACCGTGTTCCAAAATGTTACCTAATTTTGTGCATTGATCCTATAGGTCTTTAAAATTATGGTGTTGAGACAAGTAGACCTGGATTTTGAGCTCTACCAATAATTTCCTAATAGTCATTGAGCACATAATATGGAGAGCCAATATTTCAACTGTTTTATATTGTGTCTTATTTATTCTTTACAACTTCATGAGGAACCATTTTACAGATGAGAAAAGTGAGAGTCAGGGGTATTAATAACATGTCCATGGAAACACAGTAGGTAGGGTTACTCTTTAGTTGTCTGAATTAGAGCTAAGTGCTTAGCTAGTAATTGTAGTTAGGTTTCAGTAAAAGCACGATTAAATACACCATGACTATTTTCAAGAAAATTTCTTAATACTTGAATGTTTATACTACTAGTGACCAAATCTTTCCATAAATTCTCTTCTCATTCTCTCATAACCTGCCCAGAATGTCTAAACAAAAGCTGCTTTGGCCCTCAGAGATTCCAGGCCCATAAGAGCTTGATGCTAATGCATCCTGTGGCACTCTTGCTCTATACTACCCTGAAACTCCCCCCTTGGCCTCAAACCATTGTAACATCCCCGCCCTCCCCAAGTAAATATTTTATCTTTCACAAGCAGCTGGAAGAAGAGAGGTGCACTAGCAGCAGCCTCGGTCAATCCTGCTTAAATATTGATCACAAACATCGTTAAAATAAAAGTCTATGGACTCAGCTGGTGACTTTGCAGCTTCAACACTTTGCAGAATGCAATTTTCCATGTGCGGTGACTCCAAGCAACTTACTTGAGTTATGATGTTAATAAGTGAGGCACCTCCTTCGGGAGAGCTCTGGTGTCCTGGAGGCAGCTGCAGAAAGGAACCAACCTTTTGGTTGGAGGCAATTACAAAGTTCCCTCCCTGCCTCCTTCCCACAGCCTTAGTATCCCTGTAGGTCAGCTTTTAGGATGCTAGCTTTTCACCTTTGGAAGCAGAGTTGGCATGCTTCCAGGAGCTGGAAATGAGTGTCTTCTGTGGCCTTGAAAACACAAGGACAAAGTGAAAGAAAGGAGAGTTGTAAGGGATCTGGCAAAACTGGGTTGAGTTTACTGCTCTGAGGCAGTTGTGCTCAAACTTTAGCATCTATCAGAATCATTTGGAGGACTTGTGAAAACACAGATGGATGTACCCTACCCCTTGGGTTTCTGATTTAGGAGATATGGAGTGAGGTTTGTGAAGCTGTATTTCCAACAAGTTCCCAGGTCATGCTGAAGATGCTGGTCTGGGGACCACACTTTGAGAACAGTATCATTATCCACAGCCATGCAAAGATAACTGGCCATGGAACCAGTGCCTCCTCAGAGTGTTCTCTGGTGCTAGGCATCCTCTATTTTTGCAGCTTAGAGCTCATCTATCCAGTGGTTTTCAAACTCTTTTAATGAAATTTCTTACAAATGAAATCCCATGTGGAAGCCCAAGATATAGGAGTGATAGATGGCTTTGCTCTGGTTGAAGTGAGGGCAGAAAGCACCAGCAGAGTCCTGTGCCTCTGAGAAACATGATTTGAAAACCTCTGATTTACTCCAATCAGAATTGGGTGTTTCTAAATACACTTCTTTTACAAATGAGGCAGCTGAGACCCCAGATGAAGACATGGTTCATCTACAGAGAGCCAGGCTTAGAGCCCGTATTTTCCTCTTTCCCAGAACAGATATTACATCTAGCAGATGATGGATAGTTGACCATTCTTAGCAGAATGATGACTGGGGATGAAGAGACCTTTTATGGGAAAATTCAGCCAGTCATCAGTCTTGTAGGGAAATCTGTATCTTTCACATTGGCTAGTGGGGAGAAAAGACATTCAGAGCTTTCCCATGTGGCCTGGCTCTAGGAATTCATTTAGTCTGTTTTAGGAGTGTGCCTAGCCTATCCCTGACTCTGACCTCTAGACAGACAGATTCTCTGGAGAAAGGAGGTAGTTGTATGGCAGCATAAAGAAGGGTTGGCAAGAAAGAGGCATGGCCTAGGAAGCAGGAGGGGCATCTTATACATAGCACCTAGCTGTAATTGGCAGAAATTTGACAATGGGCAAATCTAAGGAGAAGAAAATGATAAAATGTTCTGCTTTTCAAATCTTCCTATATGGAAATCTCAGTTATTGGATTGATGGGATAGGAGTGGAGAACCAGAGCAATTCAACAGAAGCTGAGCAAGAGGCAAGAGATTCTAACTCCTTTTCTCTCTCGTTTGTGTTTTTCCTTCCTGCCACCACTTGGGATCATGAAAAAACCCCACGGTCCTGAGTAGGCACAGGATAGTGGTCCTCTGGGTTCCCAAGAGGAAAGGCAAATGGAGTCTCATTCATGATAGGTTTCCCTCTAAAATGGGACATGAAGACAATAGGAGAGTCCCATTAACTGGTTTAACTTTGAAACAGTCAAGGGATACTGACTGTTTTCACTCCTCTGGTACCAAGTGGCACAGAGCAGGTGACTCAGGTGGCACAGGAAAGCAAGGCCAGCTTAAGCTTCATGAGCATTTGCTCTGGGAAGCAAAGCAGACTATTGATGAGACGCTCAGCTCCATATGCAGAGAGGAGTAAGCTGTGCAAGTGGATTTCCATTGCATATGAAAACAACTAGAAAGCAAGTATATGTGCATTCCCCACATCCAGCAAACCCTATCCATTTTGTTCCCTTCCAACTCTCTCAGTTCTGCAGCCAACTCTTTCTCTGCTGGTAATGTTTCAGGAGTCCTGCAGTGTGTTGAGAAGGCCGTCTGTGACTCCTTTCACCACAGCTTTTATAGGACCAGCCACTTCTTCTCAGTTAGCTCTGAAGATAAATAGGGGGCATTGAGGCCTCAGGAGGTCTGATTGGGATAAACAGTTCCAAATGCTCTTTCGGAGTTCCTAGACCTTATTTGAAACAGCTGACATGCTGAACTCAGTCAGCTTTGACTGGAAATGCTATTCCACTTGAATGCAAAGTTTATGTTGCTGTTATATTACCCATAAGGAATGAATAAATACTAATTAAAATACTAAAATTAAGAGATTAAAATCTCTTTTAGGGAGACATAAACAATGCTGGAAAGGCTCTTGGGAAAGCATTTAATCTGAACAAGAGTGAGTCGGAATTGCCTTATTCCTCAGACATACCAAGCATATATTTTCCTGAGGATCTTTGCATATACTTTCATTTGGGAACATTCGTCCCAGAAATTCAAATATATATATATTTACTGTATTAGTCCATTCTCATGCTGCTCTGAAGAGAAGAAATAACTGAGACTGGGTAATTTATAAAGGAAAGAAGTTTAATTGACTCACAGTCTTGCATGGCTGGGGAGGCCTCAGGAAACTTACAATCATGGTGGCAGGCACCTCTTCACAGGGCAGTAGGAGAAAGAATGAGTGCCAGCAGGGGAAATGCCAGACACTTAAACAACTATCAGATCTGGTAAGACTCACTCATTGTCATGAGAACAGCATGAGGGAAACCACTTCCATTATTCAATTACTTCCCACGGGGTCCCTCCCATGACACGTGGGGATTATGAGAACTACAATTCAAGATGAGATTTGGGTGAGGACACAGCCAAACCATAAATATGGCTGTGTGAGTATATATCCCGTGTGTGTGTGTGTGTGTGTGTGTGTGTGTGTATATATATACACACACACAGACAAACCATATATATAATATACATATATTCATATATACATATATATGGGATATAAACACACACTATATATGGGGTATATACACACGTGTGTGTGTGTGTGTGTGTATGTGTATTTCTCCCTTCTTTCATTAAAGTCCCTGGTCCAACATCAGTGCCTCAGAAAGTTCTTCCCTAATCATCCTTTCTAAAGGGGCACCCCACCTTTATTCTCTATAATACAGTATCTATACAATTATCTCATTTTATTTGTCCCATAGCACTTATCAGCACTTGGCATTCTATTCCATGGTCGTGTTTCTCAGTTCTTGTTGGCCTGTCTTCTAGCAGTATGTAAGCTCCATGAGGACAGGGTTTGCTTGCCCTCTTCCACACTGTATCCTGAGGGTCTGAACTTTGATTTTCACATGGTGCATACTCAGTAAACTTTTTTTGAGTGAGTGAATTCTGGAGCTGTCGCCACCAACTCTACTCTTAGAAGCCTCCAGAGAACCTACCATTGTAAACTGTAAAGTGCCATATATGTCTATTATTATTGAGTATTAGTTTCTATTTTTAAGACCTCCATGTTGAAAAGTATTCTCCTTTAACTTAAAATCTTTCAGTATAGTTTTTTTTCTTTTTAATTTCTTGAAGGAAACCAGGAGTGGTTTTTAGTTGCCTTCTTCAAAGAAAACAAAGTCAAATTCCATTTTTCTCTGAGAGTTGGCCTATTTGGTGCCAAGCCCTTTAGTACGGAGGGAGGGAGAGGGGAGCCATGTTTTCCCAAACATTTCCAGAATTACTAATCATGGAAAAGGTCTATTTCATTGCATTGATATTACCAAATGATTCCGTTTACTCAGAAATTTCCACAGAGCATTTTATGTAAACCTCAATGGCCTTGAGAGAGAGAGATTATTATCCTTATTTACTAGGGAGAAAACAGACACTGAGGGCTTCAGTGAGTTGTCCAAAGTCACAGAACCTTGGCAGCTGGAAAGAGAACCAGTTACTGGAAATAAGTAGGCTTCAAGCTCCGATATTCAGGCCCCAAACCCAGGGTGCTTTCTTTTCAAATATGCTACCTCTTCCTGAGAATGTGATTTCCAGGGAAGGTAGAGTTGGCTTTGCATTTCCCTACCAGGGAACTTATTTAATAAATTCCTATGGCTTTTCCTAGCAGCTTTTGGGATAAAGAACCAAGTAAACATTTTGTCTCTTCACACCATCCTCTGTAGCTAAGTTTCAACAGAAGGAAAAACATTCGGAAATCAATCAGGGAGCATTAACAGGCTGTGCTTGCTAATAGTCTAACAACAAACGGTAAATACTCCTCTCTGCCTAGACCTGCCATCTGCCCCAGCAGGGTCAGTCACATGGAGAGACTTGGGGAGGCAGAAAGTAGTGTGCCAGAGAGGAAATCCAGGCACAGCCTTACAGAGCCAACAGCAACAAGGATGCCTCCTACTGAAGATGTCCTTCCAGCATGGGATGCTTGTTTTGGGAAGTGCAGGAATTAAACAGGTGGATCGTGGGGGCTGCATACCACCTCTGCTGGGTGTGAAATTGCACTGTAATTGCCTGACTCAGGGCTTGTGACCAAGGAGGAGATCAGGTGTCCCAGGTCTTCTTTAGTTGAAAAGCACAGTTATCACAGGTAGCTGCTGCTTTCCCGTAGGTGACATTCCTCTTAGTAGGTGGCTTATCTGGTGATACCCCAAACAGTCAGCATGGTGCTGTTATTCTGCTCTTGTTCTTCAGTACTAATTACACAGGTGGAGCTGGGTGATGGCTCAAACCCCAGAAGGGACTTTCGGGATTCCTATAAGGAGCAGACTAATTTACAGAGGAGACTGTGGTCTGCTGAAGGTAAAATCCATAAAATGGAAAGAATGTGAGCACTGTGCCATTTCAATGAGAATCAGTAAGTGAATAAGTCCTTCGGAGGACCTATCAGGTGTCCAAGAAAATGTGCTGCTCAATGTGCAAACAGGCTGTAACATGGCCCCTGCCTCCAGGGAGCTTGCAGTCTATGTAGGGAGAGAAGCTAAAACATGTACCATATGTAAACAAAATAGAACGGAACTGAGTGCTAAACTGAAATATTTTAAGTGCCAGAGTGACATCTGAGGAGTGGACATTGAGCACACTTAATAAATACCAACCAGATTCATGGGCATAATGGAGCCTGAGCGGAGCACCTTGAATCATGGATGAAGTTTGACTAGAAGGAGGGAGGTGGAGAACATTTCAGGGAAAGGGAGGACATACAAGAAAACAAACAGAGCCAAATAATGATGGCTTTCATGAATATTTTTGTAGCTCTAACTTTAAAACACACTTGTATGTATTTATACCTCACAGCTAACTTTCAGGTAGGCTGGTTTGCTTAGAGAAGAAATGTAAGGCTTAGAGACGTTAGAAAAAAAAATCTACTATTACTGTTAGGTATCAGAACTGGGGCAAGAATCCAGCTCCATGCCTTTCCCTTTAAAATCCAGAGGGCTTTCAGATTTTTCTGACTATAACCCAGAGTGAGGAATATATTTTACATCATAACCCAGTACACACATAATATTATTTTATAAAATGGTACTTATCATTATCAAGTGTCATGCTTCCTGAACTATTCTATTCTATTCTATTCTATTCTATTCTATTCTATTCTATTCTATTCTATTCTATTCTATTCTATTCCTGTATCAGATAATCTTTGTTATGTAACAGACTACTCCTAAAATTTAGTGGCTTAAAAAACAATCATTTATTTTTCTCATGATTTTGTTGGATGGATTCCCTAAACCAGTGATTCTCAACTGGGGGTAATTTGTAACTTAGGAGACATTTGATCATGTCTGAAGATATTTTGGTTTTCACAGCTGGGGTGGTGGAAACTACTGGTTTCAGTGGGTAGAGGCCAGGAATGCCGAAAAACCCTGTACAGGAATGAGCTAGTCTCAGCTCATCAGCTGGGCTCGTTCACACATCTGTGGTCATTTGGTGGCTTGGCTGGTGGGGTTGGGGGAGGTTAGCTTGTCCTGTATGGGCTTCACTCACATATTTGGTGGTAGATTTGCAGTTTCTGGTACAAATGACTGGGTGGGCTGTGTGTCTTTCTTCTTCTGTAGACTGGCCCATGTTTATTTGCATGGCAATGGTCTCAGAGTTCTCAAGAGCAGCAAGAGAGGACAAGTTCCAGTGCTGAAGCATTTTTCAAATATCTGCTTCTGTCACACTTACTATTTTTCCACTAGCCAGTGAGTCACATGGAGGCAGGAACTAATCGACGATCGTGACTGCAACAACCTACCACAATTTCGTTAAAAGAAAATGCTGACTATGATCTACTAAACTTATTTCATGACCTACAAATGGATCACTACCTGTGGACTAAAAGATCCTACTTTATACTAGACCTTTTGCGAGCTAGCCACTATGAATTATCTTTGTATTACCAGAATATTGGGCAATGTCACATGCATAGTAGATGCTCAGCATGTATTTTATGAATGGGCATAATAAATTGGAGGTGCCAGGAAAGAAACCTTGCCTTGCCTAGAATGGACTCCCTGTAAGAGAAGGTTGGCTGTGAGCCAGAGTTTGGCACCTCTAAAATGCCAAGCAAGAAAAAATTCTTAATTCAGCTAACAGAATGAAGACTGAAGCTACCAGATTCTCAGCCAGGCTGACTTTTCTGAATTTATAGGATTTCTCATAGCAGTCTTTTAACTTCTGTTTGCTCCACCCATCAACTAAGTTAAAGTTCCTAGGTCTTCCCTACCTAATAAGGACATATGACAAAAAAAGAGATGTTATACTATAGTGAGTAACAATTATGGAGAGAAAAAAAATCATGGTAATTCAAGAAGTTGTGAGCCTATTAACTTTCTCAGAGAAAAGTTTTGCTTTGTCTTGGAGAAAATGTAAAACCACATGTTCGTGAAAGCAAAGAATGTTTTTTTAAAGGTCCAGAAGGCTGGCTTTCGGTTAATGGTATTAAGCAAGCTGCACTTTGTTGCCCCTAGGAAGTCAAGAGACTCTTGGAAGGTCAAAAATGGTGAAACAAATCTTCTCTATTCTAGTCTAGCTCTGACTTGCTACATGTTGTAGGACAGGTTACCATTCCTCTCTGGGCCTCAGTTTTCTATTTTTTTTTTTTTTTTTTTTTTTGAGGTGGAGTCTCACTCTATTGCCCAGGCTGGTGTGCAGTGTCATGATCTCGGCTCACTGCAACTTCTGCCTCCCAGGTACAAGTGATTCTCCTGCTTCAGTCTCCCAAGGAGCTTGGATTACAGGTGCATGCCACCATGCCTGGCTAATTTTTGTATTTTTAGTAGAGACGGGGTTTCGCCATATTGGCCAGGCTAGTCTCAAACTCCTGACCTCAGGTGATCTACCTGCCTTGGCCTTCCAAAGTCCTGGGATTACAGGCATGAGCCACTGTGCCCGACCTCCATTTTCTCTTCTGTAGAGTGAAGTGAGGGGACCGAATGACTGTGAAGATTACTTCCAGCAAGCAAATTCTGAGAGCCTGTGCACCATCTGTGTCTCTGTTGGCTTTGAGGAATTTTGACCTTGTTTCCTCCCTTACTTCATTGTTTTCAGGCACTGTCCTGCCTCGTGAATAGAGTGAATGTTTGATGCCAATTACAGGATGACAGAGTCGGTGTCTTCCTACCTGTACCCTGAAGGAAATTGCAGGCAGAAAATTAATCCAGACTTTTACAACAGATCCCCCTTCATACAACATCTGATGGGGAAGGTCTCTCACTTCCCTTCTGGCTCCCACATGTCACAGAACCTGTTGCCACATGATTCAATCCCCCATTCCCATTAAAGTTAACCATCCCCTTGAAAACGAATGCACAGTTAAGAAAGTGATAAGTTGATGCTTAAACTTTAAGCAGATTGCTTCCAGCTAATCTCAGTTAAGTGGCAGACAAAATCATAGGCATTCAGCTCTACATAAGCCCAGTGCCCAAGAAAATGAGTTGGGTTCCTTAGGGAAAATACTTGCAATGTGTGCGTGTGTGTGGTTTCTTTTTCTAAATGCTGAAATGGGATAAGCATGAAGGTGGGGGCAAGGAGGAAGGGGGAGATAAAAGGATGTCCTGCTACACTGAGGACAAAATTGGCTGTGTAGCTTTAGGAACATCATTTAACTACTCCTGAGAGTCAATTTCCCTATGAGTAAAATAGCGATAATGATACGACTGTTGCAGGGCTCTTATGAAGAGGTAGTCTTCATGTGAGTAAAGTGATTTGCCCAATCCTTGCACATAGTAGGCTCTCAATAATAAGGGAAGAATTTTGCCTAGGTAGTTCCTGATATCAGTGGAGCTTAAGAGAAGGAGAACCCAGTACTGCTGCCAAAGATTTTATGTGGAGATTAACACAGAGAAAAGCCAAAAGCTTTTTCATGCTTCGGAGAGAGAGCAGAGACAGGGCTGAATTTTTTTGTGTCCAAAGACACTTTTTAAACATACAAATTCTCATCCTTTTGTCCCTAAGAAAATATGGAAGAAGCCTCTTCTGCCTCTTCAGGATAATCAGAAAAGAACTACACTTTCTTATCAGTCCCTAGTATGAGAGTGGTAAGTACCACAAGGAGAGAGGAGGAGATATTAAGAATTAAGAAAGAAGAAAGAAAAGAGAAGACAAAGCATTGAGATGAATGAGGGAGAAATTAGCTCATTGCAGTGCACTGCATCCGGCTCTTTTCTTTATGTCAGCTTCTCCTGTGCAAATTCTGACATTTCCTGTGAATGAGGATCACCTAATATTTTCTGAGCAGCTCTTATGTTCCAGGAGCTGTGTCAGGCACTGGGGATGGGATGCATGGTGGAAAGGACATGTAGTGCCTGCCCTCAAAGAGCTTATAGCCTAGAAAGGAAGACAAATGAAAAAATGGCCGTAAAAAAGTGAACTACCCAGTCAGCTACTCTGGAACATCAGAGAAGGTTTCACAGTTGGGTGCAGTGACATTTAATGGTGATTGAAGGAGAAGCAGGTATTCCTTAGGTAAAGAGGGTCGGGTGGGGAAAAGTTTTCTAGGTAGAAGGTATAGCATGGGGAAAGACCCTGGAGGGGGAAGACGGGAAGGACTAGAAGCAGAGGGAAGTGAAAGATGATTGGAGGGGCTGGAGTGGAGCAGATGAGGGTGACATGGATGATGCACAGAGGCTGGTGAGGGAGGTGGGATCTAACTTGCCATTTTGAGGATTTTCACCTAAGAGCAGTGGAAAACCTCCACTTCTTCTTAGTCCTCTGAGTGACATATAGAACATAACAGTAGCTTTTCTTTGGTACTTCAGAGTTTGTAAAGAGGTGTGAGATATATTATCTTCATTGTAAGAGGGTGCTGAACTGGGGAGAGGCCAGGTTAGTTTCCCAGGTCACAGAGTTAGTCAGCAGCATGACTAAGCGGTACAGGCTCCTTCCAAGCTCTTTTGTCTGTAATGATTTGGTGGGGTAAGGAAGAAGCTCTAAGGTAGAGGGCATGGCTTTGAGCTCTGGCTCCCAAAAAGTGTGCTAAAGTATCCCAAGGCACTGCAGCAAACTCACAGGTGTGCCACTGGATATTGTAAATTACTGAGGGAAATACAGTGATACTCGACATCCGTCAGACCCCATGCAAACTGCTAGCTCAAAGCAGCTCGCCCTTCAACAACAGACTGCATCACATGCCCTTCGATGTCATCATATTTTCTTTCCCTTGGGGTAAAATATACATAAAATTTACCTTTCAACCGTTTTTTAAAATTTCATAGTTTTGGGGAAACAGGTGGCATTTGATTACATGAGTAAGTTATTTAGTGGTGATTTGTGAGATTTTGGTGCATTCATCACCTGGGAGCATACACTGAATCCAATTTGTAGCCTTTTATCCCTTACCCTCTTCCTACCTTTTCCCCGAGTCCCCAGAGTCCATTGTATCGTTCTTATGCCTTTGCATCCTCATAGCTTAGCTCCCACTTATGAGTGAGAAATACAATGTTTGGTTTTCCATTCCTGAGTTACTTCACTTAGAATAATAGTCTCCAGTCACATCCAGGTTGCTGTGAATGCCATTAATTCATTCCTTTTAATGGCTGAGTAGTATTCCCATTGTATGTATAGACCACAGTTCTTTATCCACTCATTGATTGATGGGCATTTGGGTTGGTTCCATATTTTTGCAATTGTGAATTGTGCTGCTATAAACGTGTGTGCAAGTGTATTTTTCATATAATGACTTCTTTTCCTTTTAATCATTTTTAAGTATTCGGGTTAGTGTCATTAAATGTATTTATATTTTTTTGTGCAGCCATCCCCTCCACTCATCTGGAGAACTTTTTCATCATTCCAAATTGAAACTCTGTACCTATTAAATAATAACTCCCCATTCTCCCTTCCCCTAGCCCCTGATAACCATTATTCTACTTTCTGTCTCTATGAATTTGACTATTTTATGTACCTTATATAAGTGAAATTATATAATATTTGCCCTTCTGCATCTGACTTATTTTCTTAGCATAGCATTTTCAAGGTTCATCCATGTTGCAGCACGCATTAGTACTTTATTCCTTTTTGTGGCAGAATAATATGCCATTATATGGACATACTGCATTTTGTTTATTCATTCAGCTATTTTTTTTTAGATGGAGTTTCACTCTTGTCACTCAGGCTGGAGTGCAATGGTGCTATCTTGGCTCACTGCAACCTCGGCCTCCCGAATTCAAGTGATTCTCCTGTCTCAGCCTCCCAAGTAGCTGGGATTACAGGTGCCTGCCACTAGGGCCGGCTAAGTTTTCTATTTTTAGTAGAGACAGGGTTTCACCATGTTGGTCAGGCTGGTCTCAAACTCCTGACCTCAGGTGATCCACCCACCTTGGCCTCCAAAAGTGCTGGGATTATAGGCATGAGCCACCGTGCCCAGCCATTTCATTCAGCTATTGATGGATATGTGGAATGCTTCCACCCTTTGGCTATTGTGAATAATGCTGCTATGAACATGAATGTACAAATATTTGTCTTGCTTTCAATTCTTTTGGGTATATATCCAGAAGTGGCATTCCTGGATCATATGGTAATTCTATGTTTAATTAGTTTGATTGCCGTATTGTTTTCCACAGCAGCTGCACCATTTTACATTTCCACCAGAAACGCACCCTCACATCTCTGTAAAGCAGTGCTTTTGGTGGTTACTATAACAAAAAGCAAGTATTGCATGGATATCAATGTGGAACAGGAAATAAGGATGACAGTGTTCAATTAGATTCCAAGGTTCGAAAAGCTCTGTACAGGCCCACACATCCCATTCCTACATAATTATGGTTATTTGAGAATAAAATAATACAATTTTTTTCTTTCAACTAATATACATGAGTTTTTAAGTGGCTACTATGCTGTTAAGATATAAATACTTATGTATTTACCCTAACTACTTGATAAATGGAACAATTAGATATTTCCATTGGCTTAGAGACACCGTGAAATCAATTATGGAGACACTAAGGTGCCATAAACTGAGGAAGTCTGGAAACCTCTGGCCTTTAATTAGTATTAAACTAATACTCCCTAATTAAACCAATACTCCCTAATTAAACTAATAATGGTGGGTATGAAGGAGAGAATCTTTGGAAGCCTGGGGGTTTTCCCATTCTTTTCATCATGGTTTATGACAAGTTGCTGCTGCTAGAATCTTTCAAAATAGAAAGAAATGGCTTCAAAGTGGTACAAAGTTGAAAAATATCAGCAAATAACTAAGCTTCCTCAAACTGGGGTTAGGTAACTCATTCCTTTGTATTTATTAATTTGAATTAATGATTATCCAATTTAGCCAATAGTGCAGGCAAATGCATCTTTAAAATATATCATCTCTAATCTCCTTCTTCTGGGTTGGTAGCACTACCTTTAAATATGTCAACAGCTCTGACACAATCAGAAATAACAGCTGTCTCTTCAGAATACAGTGTCAGAGAAAAATTAAACTAACAGAAACATATTTCAGAAGTCACATCCTCTGTGGCATTTTCTTACCTCTCACAGAGGCAGCCATTTTCTTTGTTGTGGTCCCACAGATTTTGTTTATATGTCTTTCAATGAAAGCATTTTCCCTGTTGTATTTTGTTTATTTATCTATGCTTATTTATTTATATTTACTGTAGAAAGTAAACTCCTGAGGCCAGGGTCTTTAACTTACCACTTATGTCCTAGTTCCAGGGAGTATTAGTTTAATTATCTGGAGGAAAAAAGTAAAAGTAAATTAATATCTTTAGACCTAGAAATTGCACTTTTGTAATTTTATCTGAAGGAATTAAGAATAAACAGAAAAAAAAGTTTTATTGACAAAGAAGTTCTTACAGCATTATTTCTAATCCAAAAAAAAGTGTATACAACTTCAAGTGTTTGACAATAGGGAAATGTTTAATTAAACTAGCATGCATCTCTTTAATGATCATGGGACCATTAAAAGTAATGTTTACAAATAGTTTATATTAAGAAGAAAATGCTTATGTTAGCACACAAGTTTTTTAAAAAAGTAGGACTCAAAACTGGACATACAACATGATCTCAATTTTGAAAAACAAATAATCTATGCATCTAGAAGAAAAAACTTTAGAAAAAAATAGATGAAGACTGTTTTGACAATTACCATCTTTGAATAATTAATATTTTTCTTCCTCCTACCTTTTTATGTTTTCCCATGACTTGTCTACATATGAATCTTAGTTTATGCTCTTTTCCTCTGCTGGAATGCCTTTTTATTTATGCACAGCCAATTCTTTCAGGCTAACTCCAATCCTAGCTCTCTCATGATATCTTTTCCATCTACTTCTCTAACCTCCTATTGCTTTCATATAATAAAATGTTGAGCTAAAGTGGATGTTATTTTGAGATTTCCCTTTAATATCTCACAGTTGGTAGAAATGAAACGTAGGGTGAATCTGGAACCAGAGGGCTCAAATTTGAATCTCGACCCTATCACTTATTCCCTGAGTGACCTGCTGAAAGTTACTTATTCTCTGGGTTTTCCTATCTGTAAAATAGAGTCTTCTCCTGTATCCAGATACAGTATAACCTTCTGAGGCAAGACCACATCTTCGTAGCCCACAATTGAGTACCTCTAAGGCTTTGCTATATGGTACATCAAAAAGCAAAGTTCAGTTAATTGCATGTGATTCACAGAAGGAACATCATAACATCAATTGCATGCCTATTCATAGACACAAACTACTTTACAAAAAATTATGTTAGTAGTAACAATGACCTGTTATAATTGGTATGGCCTTATATTTTAAAGGCAGTTATTTTTTAGTCACCTATTATAACTCAGATTTTCAGGAAGGCTCTTATTTGTTCATTCCCAGACAAACTTTCTATTGAGTTCACTTGTGTTATAGTCACTGTTCTAGATTCTGATGATGAAATGGAGCAAAACAGTTCTTACTTTTAAGAAATTTAAAATTTAGTGATGATTGTCATGGTGGATACAGACAAGGTAACGTACAATTACAATATGGAGTGATAAGATTCGGTAGAACTATGTGTAGGATACACTGGAAGCTCACATACAAGGCAGTTACACAAGTCTGAGAGATAAGAAACAGAACCATGCCAGAGGAAGCAGTGATGTTTGAGCGGAGTCTCAAAGAATGATGAAGAATGATACAGGTGAATTTGGTTTAAAAATGCCATTCAAGGAAAAGAAAATAGCAAATTTAAAGGCCTGCATTGTATTATTCCTCTGGCATTCTATTTTGAGAACACAATGGTTATTTCTGGTTGAGTCAGAGTTGTTGAGAAATTTAACAGTAGGACTACTGACCCAGAAGAAGGGGGCTCAGAGATTGTATATATTTAAGATCAATTCCCATTGTGAAATGGAAGGTGATTCAAAATGTCTGGAATATAAATTATAATCTAAATCAAACTGAAAAATAAACCTAAGGGGGCCTAAATCCATCCTCACCATCAGAACAAGCCTGTAAAACATTTTAAATAGTGAGTGACATTATTGGGTTAATTAATAAAAATAGTTTGGAGAAAAGGAACTTATTAGGAGAAGTTGCAGTAATCCAGCAAGACCTGCACATGGACAGTGGGAAACTGATTTGAGAAATAGTAAAGTGAAGTTCAACAGAATGGTAGTGGATTGAGTGTGGCTGGTGAAAGAGAAGGAAGTGTCTAAAGTTCTCCCAAATATGTGGCTTGGGAAACTGAGTGAGTGGTGGCGATGTTCATCCAGACAGAAATGCAGTATGATGTGTCTGCTTAAAAAGAAAAGTAAAAGCATAATTTTGATGTAGTCTTGAGCTTGAGTTCTTGTGGGATATCCAGGCAGAGATACATGGTAGACAGCTGAATATTTTGGCTCTAGAGCCAGGAAATAGATCCAAAATATACTTCAGAAAGCTAATGATAAAGTAAGTCTTTAAAAATAGAAATAGAAAACCAAATTCAAACAAAAAGTAGAGGAAGCAAAAATTCTAATAATTATTGAGATCGAACATTTAATTTAGCTTAGAGCTTCCTGGAAGTCAGGGCAAAACAGAAGCTTTTATTCTGTCTACAATATTTTTCCATTTGTCAGAGTTTATGAAAAAAAGTGAGTTTGCTCATCATAATGTATCAGAATTTGGGAGAAAATAACAGAGTGCTAATGATACTCTCTGAAATAAAAAGTCAGGAAATGCAACTTCAGGATGCTGAATCCACACTACTGGGCACTGAAAACATGGCCCATTAGAGGATGAATATTGACCCTGTCGGAAGTCATAAAGAAAAATATCAATATGTTATTTAAATATTTCTTAGAGTTGGTTATCTTAATATAAATGCAGTTTCTTTAAAATGCTGTGTCAAACAGCACTTAGGATGGCTCTTATAATTCTTGGAAGATGATTGGTTAAAATTAAATGGAGTTGGATCTGGAACCCTATGAATAACCACCCAGACCCAACCTCTGGGTTGTCCTTTTCCCTGTCAGACATCTCTTCTGTGCCAGGTGCTGGACACCATAATCACATTTTAAGCCTAGACCCAATAGTGTTCCTGCTGATGACATACCTGTCCCATATCTCTACCATGGCTTGGGTGTGTATATTTGTTGAGGAGAACTGAGCTATTGCAAATGTATGCCATCCCTTTGTCCTTCTCTGAATAAGAAGAAGGATTTCCCCAGTGAAGTCAGCTCATCTTTAGAGTTACTCAATTTTTCAAACATGGTTTACTTTGAGCTCAGGAAGAAAAGCATCAGGAATCTCAGCAACCTGTGTTATGACCTTATGAAATAGAGCCCAGGTCTGGCATCAGCTGTGTGCTCAGTTTCAGCTACATGCCAGGCCCTTGCAAAACTTGATGCTGCCTGGTTCTTCACAGGAGGTGTGGTATATTAGTTTCCCATGGCTTCCTGATGTAACAAAGTACCACAACCTGGGTGGCTTTAACACCAAAATCCATTGTCTCGCAGTTCTGGAGGCTGGAAGTCCAAAATCAAGGTGTCGGCAGGATTGTTCCCTTCTGGGTGCTATGAGGGAGAATCTGTTCCAGGCTCTCTCCTGGCTCCCGGTGGTTGCTGGCAATCTTTGGCGTTTCTTGGCTTATGCATCACTGGAATCTCTGCCTTCACCTTCACTGGTGTTTTCCTGTCTCTATGGTGAAATTTCCCCTTTTTAGAAAAATACCAGTTATATTGAATTAGGGTCCACCATAATGACCTCATTTTAACTTGATTACCTCTGTAAATATCCCTATTTCCAAATTAAGTCACATTCTGAGGAATGGGGAGTTAGGGCTTCAACATATCTTTTGGAGGAGGGCAGGCACAATTCTGTCCACTTTCTAAAAAGTGAGGATTCTCAAATTTTGATATGCGTTAGACTCACCTGAGGAGCACTGTGTTCTAGGTCCCCATTCCCTTGACGCTTTTTCTCTTCTGCACATTACTACCATTCATGCAACAGCTAAGAATAGTGTGGGTAATTTCTTGTATTTCTATAGGGAAATCTTTCCCAAAGTGTGCTCTGAAAATTTTAGTCATGCAAGATACTCTGCAATAAAAGATTCTACAGTCCATTTAGTACTGGAAAGATATTCACAAATCCTACAATTAAAACAACAACAACAACCTTTTAACTTTATTGTTGTTTTTTTGACTTGAGGATCTTACTAATATCCCATGGAATTAATGTTCTACAGAGAACATTATGGAAAATGCTAGTTTAATGTTTTATCATTTACAAAAGATATTCACAGTTATTATCTCATTTGATTCTTCAAATGGGCTCTGGTGGAAGCAGAGTGGTTATTATGTTTTTATTATGGAAAAACACGCAGTTTACAGGGTCTCCTCATTGGCCAGGATCAGGTGGCCAAAAACCACACTGATGGAGCTTGGATCTGCACCTCTTGATTCTATAAGTCCAGTGTTTTGTCCCGTGGCACCAGGCTTTTCAAAATTAGAAGAATGTTATATAATCTTTCCTTCCCTCTTTCTTTGCTATCATGATTAAATTCAAGCCAATTCTTTACCTTTTCTGAGAAGCAACAATCCATTTCCGGATGAGGGTGAGAAGAAAAATGCAGAAGAGAGTGAGGAGCATCCCACACCCAAAACACCAAAACATCTCCTGCTGCCGCCTCCTCCTCTCTCCCTCTTCTAGCTTTATATTTAGCAGTTGGTGTGCTCTCTCCCTCTCGTTTACCTCTATCCTTTTGGGAGGAACTCCATAGGCTTTATACATAACTTGGCTTCAGACTCACCACACATTCCCCTATTCCAGTGTCCTCTCCTGCCCCACATCTTTAAGACCCTACATGATTGCTTCCTGATAGTAACATTCAGAACACAACTTTCATCTTGGGACTCTATCTGTTGCCATAGAAATTTGCCTGAAGGGAGTCTTCAAGTTCCTGGAACATGCCTTGGGGGAATCACAAAAGCTCTGAGACACTAATGAGACAGGTTAGTCCCTGTGCCTTTACTCCCTGACCTGTGAATTGGGAAATGTTCCACCACCCATCCTCAACCCCCAACTCACAAAGGGCCACTGTTCAAAGGCTGGTTAGGGACAGATGCCTCCTGTGGAAGAAGGAAAGTTGATTTAACTTAAAGTATAGCCTAAGGTCCTCGTGGGAAGATTCTCCAGCATTTGGGGGAGTGGAAGGGAAGTTTATGTAACAGACATTGTTGTGAGTGTAGATTCTGTGCCACAGAATCATAACAATTGCTATATTAAGTCAGGCCTTACACTTTTTCTGAGCTGAAACTCCAATATGACTATGGTGTGGAAAGACACGGCTGACCCTCTTGGTAATAATGCCATGTCATCCCTAGTGGGGACTCAGCAGTAAACCATGCAGGGAGACATAGGGAGCTAGGGCTGAGCCTGATCTCACATAGCCATTGCGAGTTATCAGTCTGCCTCCATGGGAAAAAGTGTGTTCTGCAAAAATTCAGTCTCCAAAGGGGTCTATGAATTCAAGCCTATTTGGAGTCATGATGATCTTTCCAGTGAAACGGGTCTACAGGATAGTAGGATTGCAGGCATTTAGCAATACCCCAGGTCTGGGTTAGCAGGAGCCCTCCAGGCACTGTCCAGGGTCATGGGGAAAGGAACTGGGGTGATAAGGTAAGCCGACAGATCCTGCACTAAGGAGACACTTTGCCAAATATTGCACATTCCTTCCTGTTTCCCTCATTCTGCTTGTGTTTGGCATTTGGTGCATTATATTCATTCTGAATTACTTGCCGTCTAGAGCAGGTTTTCTCAGCCTCAGCACTATTGTCATTTTGGGCTGGTTAGTTCTTAGTTGGGGAGCTCTCCTCTGCATTGTAAGATTCAGCATACTTGGCCTCTACCCACTAGATGCCAGAAGCACCTCCCTCCAGTGATAATAACCAAAAAATGTCTCCAGACACTGCCAAATGTTTCCTGGGGTGCAGAGGGAGGAGGAGGAAATTACTCCCAGGTTGAGAACCACTGCTTTAGGGAAAAGAACTTCAGGGGTATTGGAAGGACTGACCAGAGCTAGGCCCTAGGCAAAGAGCCCAGGGTAGAGAGCTGAACTCCAGTCATGCTCGGGAAATGGAATGGCAGGGAGGGACCTGGGGATCTTGCAGCTTTGTCACATATGTAGAATGGATTCAGTAAGGGGATCTGCTGCCTGTGGCACAGCTGGTACCGAGGGCAAAGTCACTCTCAGCCTACTGTATACTGAGCTCACAGCAAAGGGATTAATTCCAGACTTTACTTGCTGGCAGCACAGAGAATCCTTGAACTTGTTTGGTCTTGGTCAGAACAGCTCAAGACCCGAAGAGCACAGGTGGAGCTCCACGACTTGCAGCAGAACAGGCATAGGAAAGTCAGAGGAAAAATGATGCTGCTGTTGTTGCTGCTGGCAAACGGATCTATCAGACTCACTGTGTTCCAGGCAGTAGTCTAATACCTTTATCTTCTTCCCATGAGATGTACCTCTGGCTCGTTTCCTGATTTTCTTTGGATCTCTGATTTAGTGTTGCTTCTCAGAGATGCTTTGCCTGGTCATCTTCTATAACCCAGCAAATGCATCCCCGTCACTCCCCCACTATTCCTTTTACTCTGTTATTTACTTTTTAGTTACCTACATCCTCACTCAGAAAAATTAGCTCTTTAAAAATAGAATCATGGCCAGGCCCGGAGACTCATACCTGTAATCCCAGCACTTTGGGAGGCCGAGGTGGGTGGATCACGAGGTCAGGAGTTCAAGACTAGCCTGACCAATATGGTAAAACCCCATCTCTACTGAAAATGCAAAAATTAGCCAGGCATGGTGGTGCATGCCTGTAATCCCAGCTACTCAGGAGACTGAGGCAGGAGAATCGCTTGAACCCAGGAGGCAGAGGTTGCAGTAAGCTGAGATCGTGCCATCGCACTCCAGCCTGGCAACAGAGTGAGACTCCATCTCAAAAAAAAAAAAAAAAAAAAACAGAATCGTTTCCCATTTCCCATCTCCATACACTGCCAACTACACAATTTGAGGGGCACAAGTGGGCCGAATTGTGTGCCCCCAATTCATGTGTTGAAATCTTAATCCCTAAGTACCTCAGAATGTGACTGTATTTGAAAACAGAGTTTCCAAAGATGTTATTACATTAAAATGAGGCCATGAGGGTGGGACCAATATGACTGATGTCCTTATAAGTGGAGGAATTTAGACACAAAAGGACACACCAGGGTTGAGCACCTGCACAGAGAAAACACCATGTGAGGACACAGAGAGAAGGTGGCCTCCCGCAAGCCAAGGAGGGAGGCCTCAGAGAGACAATCCTGCTGACACCTTGATCTTGGACTTCCAGCCTCCAGAACTGTGATCAATACATTTCTGTCATTGAAGCCTGTACCATTTTGTTATGGTAGCCCTAGCAAGTTAATACAGGGGTCCAGTGCAAAATGAAAACACAGGCCTCTTATTCAAAAAACCTGAAAACAGGTCCAGTCAAGATATTAATAGATAAAGCTTTTTCCGTTTCTCCAGTTTCTCTCTCTTGGCCTGTCATAGTGGTTTTATTTGCTGTTTAATGTTGACTCCATCAGGCACAGGCATACTTGCCAGGCCAGGGCAGGCCTTCTCAGGTACTGGGTGCCCCCCATGTGTCTCAGGGCACTCAAGCCCCATGGGCTGCCAAGTTCGAGCTGCAAGACTGATGTGCTATTTCTTCCAAGGGGTCAGAGCCATGGCAGACGGGCACCTTCCAAGTGTACCGTAACCCTTTGTGCCAGGATGAACTAGTTACCTGGATTGGAGTGAGCAAGAGGCTGCCTGCCAAGTCATCTGCCAAATGTTCTGTGGCACTGCCAGTGCAGGGCAGGAATGGCCACTGCCATGCCCTGTCCCAAGATGCTGTAGGGCATGTGCACCTGACCCACTCCACGTCTGTACCTAGACTCCTGTTGGAGGCAGAAGGTGGTGCTGGTTACATTTGGGAGCAGAGGGGAAGGCCAGAGCGGTATCACCTATTTAAGGGAGGCAAGGCCATATGTAGGCTGAAGCTCTAAGCACCCAGGCCTGTTCCACTGCTCTATCAGACTTCACTTAAAAATTCAAATTCAAAGATACAGTCACTGGGAGTTTCAAGACAGCAATATCAGAGCATTAAACTCCCATGTGAAGCCTTTTAGAATGCAGGGCCCTGTGCAACTGCGCAGGTCATAAACCCATGAAGCATTTACGCATGAAGCCAGCTCTGCTGCTATATCCCCAATGCCTAGAATAGTACCTAGAACATAGTAGTTGCTTAATAAATATTTACTGATAAATGAATGAATTTATACCATTTCATCCTCACAACAATGGAGGTCACTTCAATTTAACAGATGAAGACATTGAGTCACCTAGATGCTAATTTACTCTGTAATAATAATTTACTCAGTAATGAGAAGTTGACATTGAGTTGTGTGATAGATCAGTGTGAAATCTGAGGTTAGAATCTGATTCTTCTGTTGAGGGCGCAGAGGGCATTCTCAAAAAGTAGTTTAGGGCATGGGCTTTGGAGTCAAACAGGCCTGGGTTCAAATGTTGGCTCTGACACTTCGTAAGCTGTGAGACTTAGGTAAAGTCCTTCACCTTTCGGACTCTCAGTTTCCTCATTTGTCAAGTAGAAATAACATCTATCTCAGGAATCGTTTTGACTGTAACAAAATACATGCTTCCCACCATACCTGGCACTTGGTAGGCTCTCAATGAGTGGTAGCTAGTATTACTCTTTTTGGAGGTTAATGATGTATTATATGGACTCTAGAGTCAGACTGCCTGCCTTCAAAACCCTGCTCTTCCATTTCCTAGCTGGGTGAGCCTTGGAACAGGTACTTTACTTCTCCATACCTCAATTTCCTCATCTGTAAAAATGAGGATAAAAATAGTACTATCTTACAGGGATGTTTTGAAGATTAAAGGAACTGATGTTTATAAAACACTTAGAAGCAATATCTAACACACAAATACTCTGTACATGCTTGTTAAGTAAATAATTAATAGTTTATGAGACAACTTTACTGACTAGCTTTTTTATGTTTATTCCCTCAAACTCAGATCTTCGTGTTTAGGGCCCAGATCTCACTGAGTGTGCTGAAGTGAGGAATGGTCCAGATCTTATATGTTCATTTGTATCCGCTACACTCTTACCAGCAGTGGGAACCATGTTGGACGTGGAGTGCAATGATCTGGCTCTCTCATACTTGTGTTGCGACTTCATATTAATTGTTTCTCTCTAGTCCTCACTTTCTCAACGTGTTTGGGGGTGGGAAAGACATTGAACTAGATTATTTCCTAGATCCTTTCCAAGTCTGATTTTCTACACATCTGATTCATTTCTAAAAGTACCCCCTGCCTTCCCCGCTGCAGCTCCAGTGGTTCAGCAGATGACCTCAACTTTCTCAGCTTCAATTTTGTGGTGGGCAAAGAGTGCTTCAGGTCCTAGGAGCATCGCAGTCCTGATCTGACCCCATAAAGAGGAGTAAAACAAACAGATGAGCTCATGTCTCTGCTGGGGATGCAGCTGATGGGATTCCTTCTGGGATTATTGGCCTCCCCTTTCTGGCCACCTTCACTGTGAAAGGTTATTTATAGCATTGTCCTTGGCTTAGAAAATCTGTTTCCCATTTTCTTGCCAATCTCTCCTCCAGTCCACCTTTTGCTGATTCCATTTTTTTTGGTGATGGTAATCCTTCCTAAGCACTGTCCCATTGGGACCCCAAGGCCCCCCAAATCCCATGGATCCCTTCCCTGATTCTGACAGAGGAGATGCTGAGGGATGGATACCCCGAGAGTGAGACTGGGATGAAGACTTTATCTGCTCCTTGCAGCTGCAGCTTTTGTGAGTTGCATTCTCTGACTCGTCAATACCGTTTCCCATTAAATTAAATAGCTTATTGACTCATGTGCCACCCGGCAATGGGGTTGATGGGATTCACCGAGACTCCTCACTCATCCCCTCTCCCCCAACAATCACAGGTCACTGCTCAGTAAATCAGCTGGTAATGGAGTTTGAACTCTTAGAATCAGCTCTGTGTATCCTTTTTATTTGTTTTTAATTTGTATCAATGGTAATTCTGTCTGTTTCAATTTATGTGATAGTACAGGCTGCAGAACTGAGGAAGTGCCCTTTTTTACCCCATTAACCACAGAGGGGGTAAAAATCCGTGTCAGGCTTTTTATGACAAACCTGCTCCAGTGGGCAAGGGATGATTCCCTTTCATGGAAGTTCCCTCTTTGTCTGGGACTCTCCAAAGTGCCTCCCATCTCCACCAAGTACAGGGCTAAGCACTGAGTTTGTTTTCCCTGGGCCATGGTCCTTTGTACCTCTTTGTTGAGACAAACTATCAAAGAACACAGGATGGAAGCATCTGGAGAGAGAAGATGGCACCCCACAATCTCCAGGATTCTGTGGCTGGTAAAGTACTTTCTGCCATGCAGGTTCCTACATATTTTGCTATCGGTCCTGCTAGAAATTAAGTCGATGGCATCTCATCTCTACTCTAGCTCTCCCAAGTTATTTGCCAGCAGGCGAATGTCATTTGCAGCTTATTAGTGTCAAGACACAATTGTAAAGTAGATATAGTTTGCTACAGTGCCCTTTAACTTCCTTTGGTTGTCCTCTTTTCTCCCCTCTGGCCTTGTAGGAAATATGGAGATACAGAAGGAAAATTAAAATGCACATAAGAATGGTTGAAATGAGATGGAGGAAGTAAATCCACAGGAATTCCCAAGACAGGGGTGGCAAAGGTTGGGAATGGTTTGGGGAATACAACAGGCAGAGTGACCTGACAGAGCTGCTCCCAGGAGGGAAGCAGACTAGCCCCCGTGTCACTGGGGGGACATATTGACTCTAAGGGTTTCTGAAGAGGGTAGGGCAAAGAGCAGGCAGGGCCCAGCAGTGCGGGAAAGACTGGAGGTAGAGGAAGTAGCAGAGGAGCCACTATGAACTGTGACCCCAGCCCGCCCCCAGCATGGTCCCACAGATCTTCAATGAAAGCAAGGAAAAAAAAAAAAAATGAAGGTGACATTGAGCTCCAAGCAAAAGATAATGTTCAAAATAACATCCCAGAACACAGAGAGAGCCATGAGGAATTCAGCCTCTGACCTGGAGGATTCAGGGTGAAATTATCTAAAGCTCTGAAGAGGACTGAAGCCCCAGCTGGTGTTGGAATGACTTTGCCACTTACAGGGAGCAAGTTTCTGCTCCCACAGGAGCCCCTGTGTCCTCTGTGTTCTGTGGTTCCCTCTCAGGGTGACCCACTCTAAGCCACCTCTCTATCCTCAGGTGTCTCTTTCCCTCTTAGCCGTGAGATTCTCACTCTCTGTCTTATCTCCTGGCTCCGGGAAGCTGATTCTAAAAGTCCACACTATCCCAACTGAGGACAAACTTTCCATTGTTTAATTTAAAAATTCAAAATCTCCCCTGAGCCAAACCTCCCAGACTGCTGGTACTTCCCACTGTCTTCTGGTGTGAGATTTCTTCTGAAATTCATTGGCTAGTGTGCGTTGTAAGTGAAATGCCACTGATCATAGAACTTAATTATTTGGTTAGATCTAGTTATTTTTACACCCAACTGATTAGTTCCTCCTATCTCTAACCAATTTATGAACACAAACTCAGAGGGCCAGACTTCCACAAGTACCCATTTCATGGATCTAATAGGAATCAATCTGCTGAGTTGATGGTGGGATTTACAGATTAAGTTCCAGGTAGAAAGAGAGATAATTTGGGACAGACACCCCTTCCCATGGAGGGACATCTTAATGTAATGGAAAGTCATATAGAGAGAGGGCTAACTGAATGATAAGCATTTCACATGCATTATTTTGTTTACTCCTCCTATCAATCCTATAAGGCTGACTTGATAAAAATCTTCCTTTCTTTATCTCCAAGATGGGAGTAAAAATACTATTTACCTTAACAGGTACTTTTAAGGATCAAATAAAATAGTATATGTGGTAAGAGTTTGTAAATCACATGCATTTTACAAATGTTAGTTGACACTCTTATTATCCCTCAAATCAAACCATACAAGCAACTGGTAATTTCAGGTGCAGTCTTAGGCCTCAATATGGTTCGCTGCCTCCATCAGACCTAAACTACTTAGCTCTGTAGCCAAAATTGTGAATTTGATTACATCTCATTGCTTTGCTCACAGGCACCAACATTTCTTTCCTGTATTAAAGAACAGTGTAATAAGGTGAGAATTTCTCTCTTTGTCCAGGGACTGGGATCTAGCTTAGCCCCTGAAGAGAACAGTTTCACAAGTGCCTGGGTGAGCTGGCTGGATGACCCTCAGGTAGAACTGAGACTTCCCTCTAGCTGAGGAGGTCGGCCCCCTTGGAAGTGGCACGGACTTGCCTATTTGATGCTGTAGCATCTGACTCCTGGAAGCCTCTAGCTGCTTAATGGATTCATTTAAGTGATAATACGAGCCGATCATATGTCAGGTTGTTAAAATGGTGGTAACATATTGCACTAGGAGAACATTATCTACAGTAACTGCATTATAATGGTTAGGGAATGTCGACAGAACTACATATGATATTCCCATAAACACCAAATGAATGCAGAGCAACTAGGCTATTCATTCCAAGTGTGGCCAAGGCAAGAGGTAACACTTCATCTTCCAGACCCTCGTTTTCCAAACATTGCAAAAAGGAGACATATGCAGACAAGTGTTCACACATCAAAGGCAAACAAATGCACATGCTTCTCTGATTTATAACCAATCCGGAAACCCACTTACCCAGCTTCAAGGGAGGGTGTGAGCTCACAAAATGTTCTTTCCCAAGGAAGAGAATGAATGAGAGGGACAGAGGGAATGTAAGATACTACATGAGCAGCAGGAACCATGAGCTCTCTGTCCCCTGTTTCTGCTTTACTCTACAAGAGAATTTAAAAGGGGTGGTTGGGTTGCACAGTAAAGCGTCTGCCCTACTTCCCACTCCCTGCACCCTCTAGGACCACTCATTGAGAAAGAATAATTAAGTAGATAAAAGTTTCTCTTTGCCACCTTCAGCCCCAAGTTTCAGTACTGTTCTCCTGTCTCTTAGTATCTCCCCAATACTCTTCTCTAATACCTCCTTCTCTGATGTTCCATCTTGAAGTGTTATTCCTCTCATGGTATTTATACTGTAAAGAAGAGTACTACCAGAGCAGAGAGATTCGGCTTATTAGAACATATAGATGTGACTTTTGGCTTCCAACTTCAAATTGGCAATAATAATAGTTACCTTTCATTCAGTGTTTCCTATGAGCTAAGCAATGTGTTTTACATTGTCTGTAAACTTCAGAAACATCCACAAGGCAGGGTTTACAATTACCATTTTAAAGATGAGGTAACTGAGGCTCAGACAGTTAAACAAGTAGCCAGAAGGGAAGTAGCTAGCATTGATACACAACTCTGCAAAACCCTTGTGTTAGGCAGGTTTTCCTTTTAAAGAGCCAAACATCTCTGAGGCCATTCCTTATTTTTTACGTTCAAAAATATTGTTCTACCTTACAAGGCCACTGTGAAGGTCACTTTCCCTTTGGAAATTGCAAACAACTTATACAGATGTCAATAAATACCAGTACAAAGTAAAAAAAGAGCCCTGAGTCTGGAGTTACAAGACTTGGATTCGAGTTCCTCATTGAATAATATCCACTGGGAAAATGGCTTTATATCTTTGTGCCCTGTGATATGGTTTGACTGTGTCGCCACCCAAATCTCATCTAGAACTGTAGTTCCCATAACCCCCACGTGTCATGGGAAGGACCTGGTGAAAGATAATTGAATCATGGGGACAGTTACCTCCATGCTGTTCTCATGATAGTGAGTTCTCATGGGATCTGATGGTTTTGTAAGGGACTTTTCCCCCTTTTGCTTGGCACTTCTCCTTGCTGCTGCCATGTGAAGAAGGACATGTTTGCTTCCCCTTCCACCATGAGTGTAAGTTTCCTGAGGCTTCCTCAGCCATGCTGAACTGTGAGTCAATTAAACCGCTTTCCTTTATAAATTAGCCAGTCTTGGATATGTCTTTATTAGCAGTGTGAGAATGAACTAATACATCCTGTCTTCTTCCTGTAAAATGGGGTTGCTGTGAGCACTGGAATCCTTTACTGCCTGCCCACTATGTGTCCTGTAGTGTGCTGGGTCCAGAGGCCTCTGCTCTGTAGCAACTTATAGTCTAAAGGGGCAAATAGATTGCATAAACAAATAGTGATAATAAAAGTCCATCAGTGCTATAATAGAGGTAAGTATAAAGTGATCTGGGAGCACCAATGAGGCAAAGCGACTGGTCCTCAGCAACCTCGTTACAAGGAAACAGATGGATAGTGTTCTACCAAAACTAATAGAATGAAAGATATTGCAAAGGCAATATGTGCTGAGGTGCTTGGTAAACTAAAGCACCAAAAACATGGAGAATTTATGATTTGCTCAAAGGAAGGAATTGCTATCTAGAAGAACAGCTATCTTGCCAGCAGGGGAATATTTTTAGGGGAAATACTTCCCTAAAAACATAAGACCTCTGGGAGGCTGCCTAGTCCCCTGGCCTGCTTCAAACCCTGTTTCTTGGTTTAAACCTAAGTCCTTCCCCACCTCTCTCTATTATCAAGGGCAGGGAATTGTGACCTAACATGCTTGTAGGCCCCAGGCTTTCTCATCACCTGGGGCACTGAGCCGTAGGGAATGCCCCAGGGCCAGAAAGAAAGGCCTTTACGCTTTTAGAAAGTGATGCCACAGGGAGCTCTGAAACCCTGATCCCCCTGCCCTGGGGGAGCCTGAGGCCAGGGGAGATTTCTGGCAGCCTCTCTAACACTGCAATTCTCCCTGCTTACCTGGCTGTGATTTGGGGTCAGTGCTGTTGTTTTTCACTGCTTAATAAGGAACATCCTGGCAAAAGGCTATGCATTCCTCTGTTAAATCAAAACATTTTGTCATAGAAGACAACATGTGGTGTGATTCTATTTATATGAATTGTCCAGAATAGGCAGATCCATAAAGAAAGTAGATTAATGGTTGCCTTGGTCTGGCTGGGGAGTGGCTCTGGTGGAAGAGAGGATGGGGGAGTGCACTGCTAATGGGTACAGGGTTTTTTTGGGGGTGATGAAAGTGTTCTAAAACTGATTGGGGTTATAGCTGCAAATTCTGTAACTATACCAAAAACCATTGAATTGTGCAATTTAAATTGGTGATTGTATTTTGTGTGAATTATATCTCAATAAAGCTGTTAAAACAAAACACTCAGAAATATTAAGGTTTTGGCCAGGAAGTCACAATAAAGAGTCTCTTGGTGGTGAGAGAAAACAGTACAAGAAGCTGGTCTCTGATGCTCCAGGTTTCAGTGTTCATGTGGGGTTCTGCCTCTCTCAGTTCCACTTGCTTCACAATGACAGGTCCCCAGGGAAAGCTGGTGCTCTCTCCTCAGGACAGAGTCTGGCCAGCTCTTCTCTCCTCTGCCTGCTGCCTAATTTGCCTCAGCCAAGGCAGACGATCTTTCTTTCTTTCTTTCTTTTTTTTTTTTTTGGAGATGTAGTTTCGCTCTTGTTTCCCCGGCCAGAATGCAATGGTGCGATCTTGACTCACTGCAACCTCCACCTCCTGGGTTCAAGTGATTCTCCTGCCTCAGCCTCCTGAGTAGCTGGGATTATAGGCATGCACAATCACGCTCAGCTAATTTTTGTATTATTAGTAGAGATGGGGTTTCACCATGCTGGCCAGGCTGGTCTCAAACTCCTGACCTCAGGTGATCCACCCGCCTCGGCCTCCCAACGTGCTGGAATTACAGGCATGAGCCACCGCATTCGGCCAAAGATCTTTCTTTATAAGGCAGTTAAATGTAAGTGGAAAAGATTAGTATAGTGGATGGGGGAAAGGGGGTGTTATTTTTTTAATGGGCATAGAGTTTTTGTTTGGGAAGATGAAAAAATTTATGGAAATGGATGTTGGTGAGGGTTGTACAATAATGTGAATGCGCTTAATGTCACTGAAGAGCACAATTGAAAATGATTAAGAGGGCAAAGTGTATGTTATGTGTGTTTTACCACAACCTTAAAAAAATATTGTTATCACATAATTAGGGTGGTCTCTAAAACATCATTGGAAAAAAGTAGGAGTCATGAAAAGAGAACTTCCTTGCAGGGATGGTATGGAAAGTAAGCAAACTGAAAGTAAGCAAACTGATCATAGCTTAGTGAATATGACAATGCTGGCCTATTAGGAAATCTTGAAATTATACCCCTGTGAATGAAAAGGGTGCTTCTTCCCTTCCAACCTCCTTGATCCTGGAGAAGAGCTCCATGTCATGCTGTACTGTCTATTTGCAGTTGACAGAACCATGCTGCGTGCAGGATGCTTTGGAAAGACATGTGTTAATAAATACCAATCACAGAGAAAAAGGAGTTTGGTATTGTAGGCTGTGTCTTACCCATCTCACCCTTCCCAGACCTGATACGCTGTTCTTATCTCACCACAATATATTTTTTCTTCTCAAATTAAAATCACTGTCACCATACACCCCAAACTCTTTTAGCATTCCTAAGCTCATCCACCCAGGTTCTCAACCCAGAAACCTCGAGGTCATCTTTGACATCTCCATCTCTTCCCAATAAACCATCAAAAACCTCTTAATTCTAGTCCAAGATATCTCTTGAATGTGTCTGTTTACTTCCATCCACACTGCCTCCACCCAAGCCTAGGCACTATTAGCACTAACCTGGACCTCTACGATAGCTTGTAGCAGAGTGGTCTCCCACTTCCATCCTGGGTCCCTAGTACTTCATTCTTTGAGAAGCAGTAAGAGTGACCCTTTTAGAGATTAAATGAGATTGGGTTACTCCCGGGCTAAAGCTTCACAGGCTAGCAATCCCAGCTAGAGCAAACTCCTTCCTGTGGCCTGCAGTGCTCTGCAGAGCAACCACATGCCTGCCTCTGTCCATCATGTCATCATATCACCTTCTCCCTTACCACATTTTTCGAGGACTTTTAACCTTTAAAAAAGAAAAAAAAACCTGGCCTTTTTCAGTTCTTAAAAGGTCCCATGCTTTCCTTGGCTAATTCCTATTTGTCTTTCAGTTCTCAGATCAAATGTCACTTATGCAGAGAGTCCATTAATTAATTCATTTACAACTTACGCATTTATCCAATAAATAGATACCTAGCATATACACTAGTGGTAGGCACTGGAATTGGTTTTGAGCCCTCTTCCAGTCTAATTAAAGCCTCCTATTATTTTCTTTCTTTGCACTCTGTTCTCTTTATTCACAGTATTGAACACAATTTGTCAGGATAATTTTAATTTTTTTTTAAAAAGCCTTTCTTCCTACATAATGCTAAGGTCTTTGAGGGCAGGTGCTATTTAGTTCGCCACTGTATTGTCCTTATAATAATAGTTATTCAATAAATATTTGCTGAATGAATGAATATATCTTTAAATAGAGGTTCTTTTTGCCAGCAGCATATGGCATATGGAAAGTTTATTGCTTTCATTCTCTTCCCGACTTCCTCCACATCATAAAATAACAGTACATGATGCTGAGGGTGGCTAAGTAGGAAATAGGCTTGCCAAATGCTTCCTAATGAGAATCAGCATTGGTTAATAAATGACAATAATAATGAGTAACATTCGTATAGCATTTTAGAATTTGCAAAGCATTTTCCAAATGCATTATTAATAAAGATAATCTAGTTCTTTGTTGCCCTATAAGAATTACATTTAAAAAAAGAAAAAGCTTAAGGACAATAGGGATTAGGCTGTTACAATATTTAAAGTCTATTAGTAAAAGATGGGTGAGATAGAAAAAGAAGGATAACCCTTTCACTTGGTTGCTCCTTCCAAATCTTGAGGCCACTTTGCAAATTTGCAAAAACAAAGGCACATCTTTTAAGTTCTTTGTATCTGTGCTCTATCAGAGTTTTGGGCTGCTCACCATGCTGGATTAGAACTTATGGTGCAATGTACACGACATGATGGATTCCACCTTAGTGTTTCATCAGTCTGAGGAATCCTCCCTAGAGCTCAAGGACAAAGAGGAGTCTCAGCAAGTAGAAGCTGGAGTACAGGACTCCTTGATTATTGGTTATAGAGAGAGGGAGGTTTCCCTGGATTGAATGCCCTGCCCCTACAGAGGCAGCCATATTTGGGATTACTTACGTCGACCTGGGCACTCCGTTCCTCCCTGTTTTCTTCCAGAAGTCCTTCCTTTGTACCTGCACTGTATAAAGAATGGACCTTCCCAAATGCAAAGATCCATGATATATATTAGAAGCAGATATAGGAAATTGACTAGGGAATCTGCACAAATGATATTGTATAGAATTAAGTAGAAGATACCCCAACATGCACATCCCTTTACAGCTTAGCAACTGTTTTACTCTATCACATCCAAATGTCCTTAACTCTGGGCAGTAAAGTTCTGATCAGTTTACCTTTATCATCACAGCATGGCATTTTCAAGGACTCTGCCTGGCACTTTCAATCTTCTTCTCCTCTTGGTATTGATTCTCTGGTGTCATGATCAGCAAAAGGCCATCCTGAGGGGTGGAAGCCCTTGGGAGGTAGAGGAGAGTGAAGTGACAGAAGAGTTAGATCTGTCACCTTGAACGTATTCCAGCTCAGCCAATCACAGAGTTGGCCTGGGTCAGACCTGTATAATTTGGGGATGGGAGACCAGTTTGGAATACCAGGCACTGTAGACTGAGACACCAGATGCTATAGGGGAGCCAGAACTGAAACTGCTCCATCAGCTGGAGCTGCGATTTTTGGCAAGTCACTCTTCCTCTTCTTCTGCCCTCCAAACTGAATAGTCTGGTCTGATTTTCTCTGGGGTCTTTCTGCTCTAACATTCTATGATCTTAATTTTCATTTAATTATTCCACAATGCCTCAAAAATGAGGACACAATCAATGGTGTCAAAGGGTAAAGAGATATAGGATAAAATGAGAATAAAAGGTACCCACTGATTTTTGCCATTTTGAATGAGATGATCGGGGTGGAAGAACATGTTAAATTGAGGAGTGAATAGAAAGTAAATAGAAATAGATTGCAAAGAAGAAAAAGACATAGAGAAATGGCCAGAGCTGTGATGAGTCTGGTGAAATTTGGAAAGGGGAAATGATAGTACAAAAAATACAGCTGCCCCTTGGTATCTGCAAGGATGATAGGGTCTTTCTTCTTATTTCCCAAAGTTCTAGAAGGGATTGGTCCCAGGAGCCACACCGCCCCCTAACTCCCCACCCTCGGGACACCAAAATCCATGATGCTCAAGTTCCTGATATAAAATAGAATAGTATTTGCATATAACCTACCCATATCCTTTCCCATATTTTAAATCATCTCTAGATTACTTCTAATATCTGATGCAATGTAAATGTTATGCAAATAGTTGTTCTACTGTGTTGGCTTTTATATTTGTATTACTTTTTATTGTTGTATTGCTATTTTGTCCCGAATATTTTCAATCTCAGATGGTTGAATCCAGGGGTACAGGGAGCCAACTGTATACTTTACTATTAGATATATAAAAGCAGCTAAGGAAGTCATATGCTATTCAACTTGTAGGATACTTTTCAGCTCTTAAATTGGGATTCCTGAGTGTTTTGGTTTTTGTTTTAGGACGACCTGGGGAAAAGATAAAAATTGATGGAAGTGGGAAAAGAGTAAAAGAGTGAATTGTGCTAAACAGAAGGATAATAGTCTCTTTTCTTATTCCCCAAAGTTCTGGAACTGAAGAAATAGAATATCCCTGGACACTGAAGGTGGGTGGAGATGTAGAGGAAAGAGTGTGACATTGGAGCGTGTGGACCTGACTTCCCAACCATGGCCAGGGAAACAGGATCCAGAAGACATATGGGCACCACCAGTAGACTCATGACTCAGCCCCTCTTCAGTCTAATGTTTTAAAAGCACTTGTTCAACCATACTTAAAGGAGAAGCTGACCAAGGGAAGGACAAATGACCTCTAGAGCCCACAGTTCAAATCTGGCCCCACACTTGGCACTCATCCATCCAAACAAAGGCTGACATTTGCCCAAACTGTCCTGTCTTAGAAAGCAGTTCAGCAGGTTCCTTAGAGGTCTCACCTCCCATCTCCAGTGATTTTTTTTAAAGTCTCCTGTTCCAATAGTCTCCCTGAGGTTAAATATATATATATATATGTGTGTGTGTATGTACTAGTATATAAATGTCTATGTATATGTGTATGGTTGTATCAGAAGTTTAAAAAATACAGTTCATTCTCTTTATTCATAGCAACTGTGTTCTATAAAATTACCAGGAACTTTGAATTAATGACTACTGAACCATTGATCCTAAGGGAAGGACAGGACTAGGTTCCTTGAAGCCTCTGGTCATGATGTTGTCATCAACTGATCAATACATAGCCTTGTTTTATGTGTGTCTCTGTTTAAAGACACCTTTACTAGATATTGTTGACTCATTAACATTGAACTCTTGGCCAACAGTGCTGTAACTTATGCCTGGATGAAGCTTATCTAACACAGGTATTTTCTCTGTAAGGCTCAGAACAGTGTTCTTGTGTTTAGGAACAGTAGCCAGCCCTTCAGCATTGTATTTGGGGGGTCATTTTAAACAGCAAAATCACCAAAAAAACACATAAAAATGTAAAAACATGTGAGACTAAATAGACTGCTAAAAGGACACTCGTTTACAGTATGAGAGCAGAAAAACAAGGCAGAGTACCAGTTCATTGAACCTTTGCTGAAACCACACATATGGTGACAAATAGTTCCTCATTCTGCACATGTCTGTGAACGACTGAAAAAGGACCAAGAAAATGGATTGAGTTGTACAAACACATTTTAGCTAGTAGGTGAATTCATGAATACAAAAAAAAACCATAAATAATGTGGGTCAATCATACATGTATGTGTATATATTGATATTGGGCAAGTTCTCTAATCTCTTGAAGCCTGAATTTACCTAACTATAAAATAGGATTCATAATACTTCCTTATAGTGCTAGTGTGAAGGTGAAATAAAATAATCTGTGGAAAGCATCTGCAGGATATACAATAAGCTTTTTGAGCCACTGAGGAGGGAGCTGTCACCTTTTCCCATGCACTCCCCTTCTCTTCATTTGGCAGCCTCATTTCTTCAGCAGACCATCCATGGTGAGCGGCTCTAACTTTCAATCTGCCCAGACCATTTTCCCCTTGTATTAAAATTGTCCTGGAAAACCATTAGGTCGATTTTCAATCATCACAGCTAATACATTCCTCGTTGCAAATGCCAAGTATTCTGCACTTGCTTCAGTTTTTCAGATCTTCTCTCTCATATTCTGTACCTGGGGTGAAATCCATGCCTAGTAAAACAGCCCTTTTGTATCCAGGCCAGGATGCATCTGAAACTTGAATGCCTTTGCTTTCTCTCCTGTTTTTTGTGTTTTTTTTTTGTTTTTGTTTTTTTTTGTTTTTGTTTTGTTTTGTTTCTCTTCTCTGCCTGATCAATACTTTCCCATCTGAAGAAGCAAAACATTCTCTCTCTTCTGTTTCTCTTGCTGCTGATTCTGGCTCAAGGGGATGGGGGCAGGAGTGGAGGAAAGAGGGTCAGAGTCTATATTTAACCACAAAGATAATTCCTCCTTGACAGCAGCTCCAGAGAGAATTTGACAGTTGAGGGGACTGAGTAGCAAGAGTAATTTGCATTTATCTGGCTATAGAAACAGAAGGGATTGGGAGCAACAAGTGATCTGTGGAGGTAAAAATGAGTCAGGGATTTGGAAGAGGGAATATAGGGCAGGTGAAGAAGAAGAAATTATTTGCCAACAATGATGGAAGGATAAAGAAGAAGACTCCTGAAACTATTTCCTTAAATGTCACACTAAAGCAACTCCAAGAGGATTGTAATAGCTTTGGAGTGGGACAAGTGGCACAGATGGGGAGGCTGACATGTCCCGGCTGCTTAAATACTCTGAATTCTAGATCTGCATTTATCAAAATTTAATGTACACCCGAATTTCCCTGGATCTTGAATAAAATGCATATATTAATTCAGTAGGTTGGGGTGGGCCCCAAGGTTTTGTATTTTTAGCAAGCTTCCAAATGAAGCTGATGTTGATCCTGGGACCACACTTTGATTAGCAAAGCTCTACTAGCGCGTTTTGGGAGTCCACAGGCAAAGAAAAGCAAGGCAAGGTGATCAGACAACCATCTTCCCTTCTCCCTTTTCTATTTATAGTTCTCTCTGCTTTTAAAGCCTCATTTTGTATTTTCCTCTTTACTTGTCTTTCCCCATCTACACTCAAGCACTTGGAGAATTTGGATTGTGTTTTGTCGATCTTTGCATATAAGGCTTTGTCCAGAGTGGGCACTTCATAAATATTAAAGTTGTACTTTAAAACATCCCTCTTTCTCCATGAAGCTTTGCCAGATCATTCCAGCCCTACAGCACTTGTTATCTGTATCATTCATTTGGCAATTAATCTTAGACAGCCTTATGACAGTTTATGTATTGTTGTACTGGACTGTTATATATCTTTTGAATTGCTATTTATTTTTTAGCCCTTTATGTATTGACTCTGCTGCTAGGTTGTAAATAAGTTCTTTGGGTTGAGGGACTGCATTTTTATTTATTCATCAATCATTTAGTTTGTACCTACCTGTGCAAGGCAGTGTGCTAGGGTCTTGGTACACAAAGATAAATAAGGTAGGGTCACTGAGAGACAGCATGGTATAATGAGAAGGGTTCAGCTCTCAGCCAGAAACAACTAGGCTTGAATCCCAGCTCTGCTACTAACTAGCTGTATGACCTTAAAAAAGAAAAACACACCACGATCTCGACCTTTACAGCTGTAAAATGGGTTAAACACATTAATCTTGTAGAATTGTGGTGAGATTAGCTAAATGACATATATAACAGTTCCTGTAATAAGGATCTGGTGGGCACTTTGAAAAAATAATTCCCTGCCCTTCGGAAAGTTATCACCAAGTAGTTTATAAAAAATGACAAATATACAAATAGCCAAAGCACCAGAGAGACTATTTTAGTGGGGTCCTTCTTTATAACTCCCCCAGGTCTAGCTGGGAAGGGCTTAATAAATGCCTGTTGCTTGATTGAACACAACCATAGTATCTACTACCATAAAGGTGCTTGGAGAGAGTTAATTGGATTCAATTTTATTTATTGATTTTAATTATTTGAAACGTATTATATTGACTCCTCCTATGATCAGGCCATGGACTAGGCTTTATAAAAGTATAAGGATCTCTCAGTTCTTTGCTTCATGGAGCTTGTAGGAAGAACTCTGCTTACAAAAAAAATGCTGTCACTAAAGAATGGATGACATAAACAAGAACCAGAAGTGCAAATAAAAACATAAGCTGAGAAGAGGAAGGAATATATCGATTCTGACAGTGGTAATAGGGAGGAGGAGGTGGCCTCTGAGCAAAAGGGGAACCCAAGGAACAGTGCAGATGAGGGGCCAGTTAGGAGGGCTTGGGGAAAGTTTGAGTTGGTGGAAGGCAGCCTATAGCTGTCCTCTAGGCCATGAAGAAGCCGACTAGATGGCAATACCCTAGATGCTGCTGGGGGACTCCAGGCATGGCCTCCTTTGCTCTGACACCCTCACTATTAAGAATAATCTCTCCTTTGGTCCAGATGAGAAGCCTGAGGCAGAGTCTAGGAGATGGCTGCCCACATGGTAGAGATAAGGCAGGGCTAATATTTGGTATACCTGTCTGCCAACCTGTGGATTAGGTGGGATCCAGACTTTCTTCCATTTTGAAATAACTAAAAGGAAGAAGATCTTGGAAGCAGAAGAGCAGAAAGTTCTTTTTGGCTCCTGGGCCAGATTATTGTCCCTACTCATCTACTTGGAGCAAGGATAAATATTTCTTCCACCCTAGTCTTCATGTTTTTCCCTGAGCCTGCGCTGAAAATATGACTTTAGTGACTATGGCCTCTGGTTTGAACCAATCCAGGAATTTCTGGCAATGACAGCTATCAGCAGGCAGTGAGCCCAAAGAGGTTAAAAAGTTAAGTCTGTCTGACTCATCATGGTGCTGAATTCTTAGCTTCAACAGAGTCCTGGTTCTTTACTCCTGCCCTTGGAATCTGCTAGAGTAAATGTCGGCCTGACATATGGTTCACATTTCTGCCATGCCCAGAGATGTCACGTGGGAGCAGCTCTTGATGGTTTCAGGGTACCAGGCCATATTTGCTGCACCCTTAATGGTGCTACCTGTCTTGCAAAAATCCTGTGGATTATTCTATAATCCAGAAAAGCCATTCAGAGGGATTTTACTTAATTTAACCTAAATGAGAGATGCTTTTAAGAGCTGTGTAGGTTTGTCCAATCACACCTAGAAATTAACAGTTTTCATACTTCTAGCTTCCTTCTCACAGCAAACAATCATGGGTTATCAAACCGTAAATCAGCAGTTAATGGATTTTTTATCTATGTGCTTTGGCCTTTGGTATGGTTTTTAATTTTCTTTTAATTTGTATCAGTCTCAGTCCTGCTTCTTCAATTTTTCCAGCATCTTCAGGTTAGAGGATGCTGCAGTGATGCCCTGCTCCTAGGTGATATGCAGGAAGGAAGGATGCATGCCCATACCTTCACAATCAAACACAATTTTCCACAATTGAATAGCACAGGCTGGGAAGAGGAAAATACAGTCATGTGCCATCAATATTTCAGTCAATGACAGACTGCATATAAGACAGTGGTCCCATAAAATACTACCATATTTTTACTGTACATTATTTTTTTCTCCCCTGAGATGGAGTCTTGCTCCATTGCCCAGACTGGAGTGCAGTGGTGTGATCTCGGCTCACTGCAACCTCCACCTCCTGGGTTCAAGCAATTCTCCTGCCTCAGCCTCCTGAGTAGCTGGGACTACAGGCATGTGCCACCACACCTGGCTAATTTTTGTATTTTTAGTAGAGACGGGTTTTCACCATGTTGGCCAGGCTGGTCTCAAATTCCTGACCTCATGATCTGCCCACCTCGGTCTCCCAAAGTGCTGGGATAACAGGTGTACCTTTTCTATGTTTATATACACTTAGATACATGAATACTTACCATTGTGTTACAGTTGCCTACAGTATCCAGTAGAGTAACATGCTGTATAGATTTATAGCCTAGGAGCATAGGCTATGCCACACAGCCTATGTGTGTAGTAGGCTCTGCCATCTAGGTTTGTGGGCATACACTCTATGATGTTCACATAACAATGAAATCACCTAACAATGCATTTCTCAGAACATATCCCTGTAATTAAGTGAGCAAGTACTGTATATGTGTGTTTAGAGTTTGGGTAGGAGGAGAAGGCTGAGAGCAGGATGGATTCCCTCATGAAAGCTCTGCATGGGAAAAATCTGTCTTGCAGTTCATATGACTTCAGCCTCCAGAGAAGAAGGCTGGGTGAGCAGTTAGAAACATAAAAATTAGAGCTGGGGAAGCCTTCTGATTAAAATGGGCAGCGAGGTGACCTGAGTGTTGCATCAACTGAAAAATTCATATCCAGTACCAGGCCTGTTAAAGACCAAGGGTGGAAATTAACCTCTCTTAGCACAATGATTAAGCTGCTGTCAATAGAGCCCTTTTCCACTAGTGCTAAAAACTTACTGATTTCTCTTTTCTTTAATTGGATTAAAATGAAGGCAACCCAAGACCTCAGAGGAAAGAAAGCTGAGTAGAAACCATACTCTCTAGGGGCTCCAGACTCTGCCAACTGTGTTGCTCCAGGTGTGAGAGAGCTTTGTGTGCCTTTGATGCCTGGACTGAGCAAGCCAGCTATGTGGCTTAATTATCACAAGGCAAACTGCTAGGATAGGGTCTGCAGTGGACTTTCTTCAGATACTACAGACTTCCAGAGCCAGAAAGAGAAGTGAAGCACGTTGTTTAGCCTACAAGTGGTTTTAATCTGTTGCTGTCTTGAGACATTAGGGACCTCTGGCTGGTGGTGAGCACCTGCCCGCATTTGTCTTCTGGGTGGATTCAGACCATCCAGTATACCTCTCCTGTTTCTGCAAAGATGTATAACTTGCTCTCATTATCCTGAGATGCATAAGGATAGATAAATAATGGGGGTGATGAACGCCCTGGGGTAATGGTCCTGAAGTGGATTCCCAGGGCCAGTGTGAACCTGCACAGTGTCTTTGGGTGAATCAGAAAAAGGGTGTCCCTCTGGGCAGTGATAGTCACTCAGCCGCACTAAGTGGCCAGATAAAATGTTGATGCCAAGAAAAGAGTGGCCCTTTCTGGGAAAAGAGGTGGAGGAGGGGGAATCAGACACAGCCCTTATGGTTCACAGCTTGATAAACAGAATGCAGACTGGACTTCAGCCATCCCTCCCCACCTCAGCAAGATGCATCGGGACAGGGCAAAAATCTGCATAACCATCAGTAGTGGCCCTGGTGACAACTTGTGAAGCAAGGGAGCAGTGAGATATCTCAAGGCACCGGACTGTGTGGAGGAGGAGGAGCCCTTTACTTCTGTAGGACTTTCCTAGCAGATTCTATAGGATTTTGCTAGCTCCGGACTCAGCTAAACAAATGTTGGTGAAATAGGAACACAGGACTTTTGAACCAAAGCAGATCTGAAGCAGCAGGCCAGGAACTGGTGCAAAGGGAAGGAAATGATGTCTGCTTCCCAGATATATGCTCTGATCAGCACCACTCATCTTTCCCTGTGAGTTGGTGCCTCAGTCTTCTCCACAGCCCCAATGTAGTATATTCGGAAAGACGGCTGTAACATCCCCAACATTTTTGCCGCAGATGGAGTCAGGACGCACTCTTGCACTTCACACACAGATAATGGTGCACACCTCAGGTGCCTCACATTCTTCCTTTCTTTGAGGTTGTGTGCTTTTTGATGTCTTGGTTCCCAGCCACAATGGACTTTAAAGGGATTTGGGAGGAATACATGGGAAGAAAAATTATTTCCACGTGAGTTGAACAATTGAGAGGAATTTCTGAACCAGACAATGACCATAGTGCAAGAAAAAAAATCTGTTGGGGGTGATTTGAAAGTAATACTAGACCCACATATATCTACACTTAGATGGGAAGAAAAAGTGCTTTCTTTTCCCTGTCTCCATTTTTCTCTCTCCCTCTCTGTCTCTCTCCAATGATAATCCTATTGCCAGAATAGAAACTAATTGTTTTCTTCTTCCTAAGTATTTTTCCTTCCTGAATACTGCCTCTTCTTTAATATCCTAAAAAAGCATTACCATGTGAATAGGTTCCAGCCAGCACAATCAAGAGCCTTTTCTGGGGTTTGCCAGATGCTTTTAACAGACACCATACTTGCAAGCATCCGTGAAACATTTAAAACTGTTTGTTCATCCTCATCCACCCCCACCCATCTGCATGGTTCTTTTCTTCTGTAGGAATACAAGTCTTACCCTGGGTTCCAGATTCTGGGAGTCCCCACAAACCCTCTTCAGTGCCTTCTTGAGCTGTGCCTGTTATGATATGGCCAGCAAGATAAGAATAGTTTTTTAAATGGTTGAATACAAACCAAAAGAAGACACATACAAATTATATGAAATTCAGATTTCACGGGTAGAGTGGAGTAATTGCACAGAGATGGTATGGCCAATACAGCCCTATTTATTTGCTCTCTGGCCTTTTACAGAGAAAAGTTCCCTAAATCCTGAGCTTCTTAACTGAGCTTCCAGTCACTGAGGAAGAACTCAGCCAGAATTGTTTTCTAGGCTAGGCCCGTCCAGGGAAGGCAATACACTAGAGATAAGAATTCAAAGGGAGACTCGTGTTGAGGGCTCTGGATTGAGATGAGCATAGATATTTTTGCGTGGAGATTTTGGAAGTGCAGTGTTCATACACACATGACGCCATGCAATTTTTCACCATACACAAATGCACATGCACACACACACACACACACACACACACACAAATCAGGAAGTCAGAGTCTTCTATTCATGGGGCTGTGGTTGCATCAGCCCCTTAGGTCAGGTTGTCAAAGGAGCCAACGGTCAGGTTGGCTCAAAGGAGCCCCTTAGGTCAGGTTGTCAAAGGAGCCAACGGCAATGTGGCTGGTCTGGATGGAGGATTCTAGGACTCTGCTGTTGATCAGTTTACTCCTGATAACTGAAATATTCAGGGGCATTGGGCTCTTATAAGTGAAACAAAACCCATGAGGAAAATAGTTTAGTCTTCCTGCAGGTATCTTGTTATCTGTCCTATCTCTGCTTAATTCCAAATCTAACCTCTCTGCTGATTGGACACTCCAGAGGAAACTGAGCTTTTGGCAGCTAAGTGTAGATCTATGCCTGACTCCTCAGGTTCTCAATGCAACACTTTAACCCGGGGGTGGCTTGTAAGCAATTAAAAAAATGTAAATCTGATTCCTAGACCTCATACTCAGGAGAATGTGATCTGTGGGCCTGGGATGGAATGGAGACTAGTTATTTGCATTTTCAAAAAGCACCCCAGGTGATCCTGATACACACTAAAGACTAAAAGCTGCCTTTCTCTTCTTCCTCACAGGTGTCATTGGCAGCATTTCCACCTCAAAAAAATTCAGAGGAAACACACCCCTGCTCCATTTCTCCTCATACCCACCTATTGTCCTTCAGTTCTGTTCAGTTGGTTCATTAACTCTGCCTGGAGAGCCTGCTATGTGCCAGACACTGCACTAGGCTGCATGAGTACCAAAGCAGGTTAGACAGGGAGGCAGGGGTAGGAGATATACATGCCTCAGGAGGTCATTCTCCCCCTGCAGGGTGACCAGTGCTCTGATGGGTTGCCAAAGGTGCTATGACTCACAAAAGGGCAGGGGCATGCTCCTCAACCTGCACTCACCTGGGCAGGTTCTCTGGACTTCTCTATATCTGTGCCACCACCTTGCCCCTTTGCCTGGGCTGCCAGCTTCCCTGTGGCTGGGTCTGCAAGAACATTCATAATTGCAGGAAGGAGGGAAGCTTTGGTGGGAGTGTTTGGCCCTTCTGTTGAACTAAGAGTCCTCTTTTCCTCTCTCTGCAACTCATCGCAGGGGCTGGAAGGAACAATGAAGTTTGCACTCAGCTGTCGATTCAGCTGATGATGCAGGAGGCTGGGAACGAGGTGCTGGGGCAGCCTTCCATGGACAGCTATATTGGCCCCGCGGCGCTCAGCTTAGAGATAATAAAAACTTTGTTCTTTTCTTTACTCTTTTTGTTATCAGTAAACAAAGCAGATCCGCTGCCGGGGTGACACTGAGGGATGAGATGCACAGTGACAAGGTGCCTGAATATATATTTTTCTGAACTATGATGAATTTTTTTCAACAGAGTCAGTATTCTGACCACTGTCCCCCGCTGACACTTTTATTATCTGTAGCTCAATTTCATGGAGCAGATTTGGTTTTCTTCTCCAATCCTAAGATTCTTTTTAAAACAAATCAGCTTCACTCTCTGGTGGTGGCTTTGTTTGTCCTTTTCTTTTTCTGGGATGACATTTTTTGAGGACTGAATATTTGTAGCTCTGTGTGGAATAAAAGCATTCATTTTCTCCAAGAAGCCTCTTTTTTCACCCCCTCTTGTTGCCAAAGAAGCAGGGCTGGACAGTGAGACCAATAATAATAATAAAAGATAATATTTATTGAATGCTAACTCTGTAACAGGCACCTTTCATTTGGCTCTATACCCATGATGGCTTCTACTCCTCACAACAGCCCCATGAAGTAAGTGCTAGTATTATTCTCATATTACAGAGAAAGAAATGCAGGCTCAAAGAGATTTTGAAAGTCATTTGCCCCACATCACAAGTTCATAAGTTGCAGAGTCAGGATTTAAACTCAGGCTCAGTCTGGCTACAGAGCCTGGGTTCTTATCCATCACACAATGCTAGGTTGCTCTGGACACAGTCTTGGCTCTCACATATGCATAGCATTCCTTAACTCCCTGGATACTGAAAGTGGCTAACCTGGAAGAGGAGAGAAGGGAAGCTGTTCTTTTGAGTTTCTTATGTCATTGCTTTCCCCGGACTTAGTGGTGTAAGTAATTTGGGATTGAACATGGGGATAAGAGCACACCACACAGTTCAAAATGAAGGTACTGATGTTCCCTTCTCAAGGAGCTGGGGCCCTCATTTTTCCTCGGTATGTTATAATTATAGCCCCACTGGCTGCAGTCTAGTTAAGATGGAAATGTGAGTTTAATAAACATTTCAAAGTGACTTTATTGGCTGTACATTCTTGATGATGGCGCATCAAGAGAAAGAAGATTTTACCAACATAAAGATATTCAACCTCACTGAGTCCATGGCTATGATCAATTCACTATGAGTTTTCACCTAGAATTAAAAACTGTGGATTATCAAGGTGAGGGCGAGGATAAAGATATAGAATAACATATCAGAGATTCCAATAAGTAGCCAAGAATATTTCATCAATTTTTCCAAGGGGATTTCTCTTTCCCTCTCTTTCTATTCTAGCCTTTCCTCACTCCTCATTCACATCCTATCAAATTACATCCTGGAAATGGCTTGCCTGTCCCTGCTGCCTGAGCTTACTAAAGGTAATGCTGAGCTGCCTGGCATAAGCTACCCCATAATCTAGTGTGGAGTTTTGTCAATATTCAGATCACAGAAGCAAAGGAAAGAAGAGGTACAAATCTACCTATGCACCGTATGGGACTCATCTAAATGGCACTTCCTCCACCTAAAGCCCCTAGCCTCATTTTCCCCTACTCATCCATTCATTCACTCACCAAATATTTATTCAGTTCAACAAATATATACTGGGCATCTAATGTAGGCCAGGCGCTGTGCTAGGCATACACAATAGGGAAGAAGTAGAATAGCCCCTGCTGTCCACATGAGCATAGTTAAGTGGAGGAGGCAAACAATAAAATAAGTGCAATGATTGCATGTGGCTGGGATACACGGAACACTTTGGGAACTCCTGGTGGGAAAGTGAATGTGTTGATATGGTACCCCAGGTAGAAGGAACTGTCTGTTGGGTTTTTCTGTTACTTGCAGCCTGTAGCACCCTAACTGAAGAAGCATGCTTGAGAAGTCACTACATATACGCCACACTTCTACTTCACTGGCTATGTTCCTGTACATTCTGCAAGCATAGATATCTTCTTAACAGCTCTACCTATAGTCTTACACACTGTATGAGAACTACCTCAAATGTCCCCTCCCTTCATCCAAACCAACATGCTTCTCCTTCCCATATGACTTTATGCCCATTTTGGAAGGCAATGGTCACATTTTCCCTAGTATCATAATTACTTCTGTGCTTATCTGATTCCTCCTACTGAACTGGAGGCTCTTTGACCCTAGGCACAGTGTCTTATGCTTCTGTACAAACCCTGCAGTGCTTTCACAGTGTCTGACCTCAGTAAATACTAAGTGATGAATGGATGAATGAATGGATGCAATGCAATGGGGATCTGGGGAGAAGTGAGATGCAAACAAAGGAGAAGGTGAGATCTAGTGAAATGTGAAGTGAAAGGGAGATCCAGCTAGGCAGAGAAAGTATATGGCCTGAGAACCACTGATGTCAGGGCATGAGGAATCACCAAGTTGGAAAAGCCATATTGCTTGGCATCTCAGGTTAGGGCTGACAGTACCATGTTGGTTAGGAGTTGACAGCTGAGGATAAGAAACTCGGAAGCTAAAAAATAACAAGCACAGAGATAAATTTATATATATACATTTATAGTTCATCTCAAATAATGTCTTTCTACCTTAATAATGCAGGAGAGAAAGCCACACTCTGAAGTCAGGGATGGCAGTGTGGCATGTACCTAACAGGTGAGATTCAGCATCATGGAATGATTACTTGCTGTTAAGTTACTCTTAGCCAGGGCTTGAGAACCTATGATACCACCTTGCAACAGCTGTCCGGACCTCAGAACAGCCCCTAGTTGATGCTAAAGTGGCTTTTGAGATCCAAGAATGTGCGGGAGCTGCAAATAAAGTGGTAAAATATATTTGCAACTGAACACATTTAAGAACTTCTTGTGACATTCAAGGCCGTAGGGGAGTGGGCCAGACATGCCCCAAGGGTAGATGTGGAAGAGGCTGCTTTTGAGATCTGCAAATGAAAAGATGAGGAAGTGAGAAGTTCAAGTTTTATTTTGGGTGAAGAAATGAAAAAGTGAAACTTATTATTCCAGGGCTGGAAACAGAAGAGAGGCAACAGGCATGTTAATATTGAGAAACTAACTTTTGTCTAGTTGGCTAGACTGGATCCTTTTATTCTGTGTAGACCAGAAAGTTTATTTACATTCTTCTTTACTTCTATCATTTATTCCTTCATTTTTCCTCTTTCTTTCCTCTTCTTTGTCGAGAAATGGGGCTTCTACATCTGTGAAGCAAAGTAATGGCTTCAAATTGATAAATGTGTGGCCTAGTCAATTCATGTCCACGTCCCCTTTTAAGAAAGTGAAGACTCGGCTTGTAGGTAGAAGAACCAGTGTGAACTGTGGGAGTGGGCTAGGGGGTGTCCGTTTCTCAGGTGAGAACTCAAATCAAGCCTTCAGTAACACTCATAGCTCCTGTTCTGTTTTTGTGATGCATTCGGTTATTTATGGCACATTTCTATGTCTCTGCTGGACTGACAGTCATCCAGATAGACAGACCTGATGGAAGAACACAGGAAATGCTTGCTGAGTGAAATGAGTCAGATGAAAATTAATCACTTTGTGCTCTCTGCTAGAGTGACAACCCTCCCCATTGTCTGAAGCTCACAGGACTAGAAGTTGAGAGTCAAGTTCAAGTCTAACTGTGGCCCTATCCAGAGCATGCTGCTTCTCCTTTCTAGCCTTCTTTTTTTTTTTTCGTCTCTAAAGGCAATGGACTGAATAATCCCTAAAATCCCTTCCAGACATTTCACTCTGTTTTTCTATGCTTCTTTACTGTGCATTTCTAAGCTTGTGAAGCAAGAAAGAGAACAGGCAACACTAGAACCCTCAGAGCTGGGCATGTTTCCTCCAGGAAGCCTGGGTCCTGCAGATGATGCCTGGAGAGCTCACAGGCCCTGGATATTCTGGGCCACAAAGATGGGCTCAGCTGGCCCTGGGCCCAGACTGAGTTTAGGGGCAGTATGGATTTTTTATAAAGAGAAAAGTTTTGTTTGATAAGCGTACACAAAACTCAGGGTTGCTGAGTGAAGCTGACTGTGTGCTGATTTCCTGTAGCCATGTGGAAAACACGAGTCAAGTGTGAGTCATACATCAACTTATTTCGTGATTCTTAAGTTGCAAGGTGTTTTGTTTTATTTTTATTTTATTTTTTATTTTTATTTTTGCCTTGTTTGGAAAACTGGCCCTTTCTCCTCTAAATGCCTCTTCCAATCTGCTGCCTTTGCCCATTATAACTACGTCTAGAGGATGCGTCTGGACATGCTATGGTCACTGCTTTGGTCCCACCAAACTCCTTTTCCTTCCCACTCCCAGCTTACCCTGCCTCTCTTTTCCTGAAACCCTCGTCCTCCCAAGTTTTATGGAAATCAATCTTAAAGGAATGCTGCTCATTTGATTCACTCTAGTTCTCATTAGACCTGCTATCTGATTTCATAATGTTCCGGGTTTGTGAGCCAGTGCCATTTTATGACTGTATTTTGTTTGAGTTTTATAGGAAGCACACACACAGACACAAATATCAAGCAACTGATACTACGCTTGTTTTAAGTACCAACGTAAAGTCACAACTAAAACCTAAACTTGCCCTTCTCCTGAACCATGCCTACTGATCCAGCTCTACAATGTGCTCTGGAAGGGGCCCTGGGACAGCCATCTCCTGTCCCTCCAATGTTCCATCGAGTCCAGAAACCCACATGTAACCCCTGCCACCCTGCACGGGAGGGGAGAAAGCTTATCTGAACACTAAATTCATTATACTTAAAGGCAACATTTGTCCAAAAGCCAAAAAGAGCAAATGGAACAAAATAACAACTAGTGTCTGTGTACCACTGTGTAATTTGCAAACCACTTTCCCACAGGCTGTCTCTCAGAGGCATTACCCCTGCCCTTTGAGAATATGTAGACTATCTCCATCGTGTGGGTGAGAAAACAGGCCACAAAAGTTTAACTTACTTTTCCAAGGTTTCCTCATTATTAAATGGCAAATTCAGGCTTTAATCCCAGGTTTGCCTCCTATAGATTCCACGGAAATTTCATGGCGAGGAAATGATGTCCACAGTAGATGAATATAGGCTGTAGGACAGACTAAGTATTTTTACTGCATTTAAAAAATAAGTTGTGCCAATTTTGTTTTATTAGTTTCAAGGTAAAACAGCAATTTTTTCAAACATCAGAAAATATGTGTTCTTTTCTATATACTTAGATAAAGGTTCAGCTGAATCACCAGATCTGACTGCCAATTTATGTGGCTATGAATTTTTTATATACTTTTTTTTTAGATCAGTTTTAGGTTCACAGAAAAATAAGCAAAAGATACAGAGATTTTCCATGTGTTCGCCACCCCCACACAAGCCTTAGCCTCCTCCATTATCAACATTCCCCACCAGAGAGGTACATCCAAAAGTCCACAGTTTACATTAGAGTCCACTCTTGGTTTTACTGAGTTTATTAGACTGGGTTTTAGTATTCCTTAGGGCTTGGTAATTTTAAGACGTCTACTATGATTGGTCACTAAAGACCACAAAATATCATGAGCATTATTTTATTCATGCATTAAACAAACACTTTTAAAATCCATGTTGAGTTCAAGGTCTCATGCTAGTTGTCATTGTACCAAGACCTGCCCCGTTGCCCCTCAACACACACTGCAATCAAACATGTACCACTCCATCCCCAATCTGCCTGTGTCATGACCAAAGCCTGAGCACTGTCTTCATAAACCCTCTCCAAGTCACTGCCAAAGAGTTCTCTGTCAAAGGCTACCATGAAGTAGTTTAAAGGGCTTTTGGGACTCCTGGATAAAGCCAATTCAAAAGAGACTCTGGCAGTAGGTGGTACCACTACCTTCCTAAGAACCCCTGGCACCCCACCTCTCTCCCTGGATGCACCACTCTTAGCTTTTATTATCTACAAACTAGGGCACTTTATTTCCCCTCAGCCTGTTTCATAAATCCAAAGCCATTCTATAAGCTGCAATACTAGTTGGTGGATTAAAACTACAATCTGGACTGGCAAGCTGCTAGTCAGTAATGTGCTTTGGGAGCAGGAAGGCTGGTGGAGGGGGGTGAGAGTAGAGGGAGGGAAGGAGATGGGGGCGGGGAGGACAGTGCTGTCCAGTCCTGCATTGTGCCACAAGAAAGGTAGAAGACAAGGCCATTGTGTTTGCTCAGTGGCTTTTCTTTGGTTTTGTTCTTTTCTCCAGTGTCTGACAGCATGTGGGCAGGGGACTTGTTTCATTGTTTAGGTTCTCTCTTCTCTCTGTGTTGTCAACGGCACCCATCTACAAAGAGACAGCCAAGGAATAGTTTGTTTGTTAAGAAAATAAAAAGGAAAATTCTTTTGTTTCCTGTTTCTGTGCAGCTTGGAAACAGCCCTCACAAAGAAAGATTTTCAAAGAAATGCTTCATCATTCAGAGACAGGTCAGTCCATTTATTTCTGACCCCATCAACCTTCTGATCTAGGTTTCTTCCCAGTGCTTCTTGCCCACCACCAAGAAGAGCCACCTAAAACCTGGGCTCTAAAAAAAAACTGTAGACAGACCTCCTAACAAGATGGGCTACTGCCTGGCACCACCATAATTTATTTATTGATTATAATGGGTAGGAACTTGGCTTATTTATGGCAGACTTTTCTGAGTATTTATTGATACTGCTAATTCTTGGCAACCAGAAGGGAGAGTTGGCAGGTTCAGTAATCCAAAGAGTGGTGCTATGAAGCTCCATCCTCAGAATAGCACCAAGGAAGCAAATGATTTGTGATGCTCAGAAGCAATTGTGAATATTCAACTAGAGTTTAGGCTGAGGTGATTTCCCAAACAAATCATTACAGAGAGAGAATGTAGGGAAATAAGGAAAGGTGTTGCTAGATAATATTTACCCCAGCCCTGAGGCCAGGCTGAGTTCATGCAACCCTAAAAATAAAGCAGTTCAGATGGTGAGTTTGGGCCTACTGAATCAGAGGGAATTCTGTGATTTGGATGTCACATCATATTTACAAGGCTTGTCCCTGTGGTGCCATTCACTATATGGAATTTTTAATTTAAAAATGAAGAAATAAATTATTAACATAGACTCTGACACATGGGTGGTAGCAACCATCCAGGTTGGCATATTAATGTCTGCAACTGTTGGTTGCTGGACTATAACACCTACTGGCAAAGTTTGGGATTACATCTCATCACAGACCACTTATTATTCGTGCAGTCAGTATAGTCCCTCAATAGTTATTAAGCACTTATTGTGTGCCCAGCATTCTTCTAAGCTCTGGGGTTACAATGGTAAAGAAAGACTGACACATTTTTTGTCCTATGAACAGAAAACATATTGAGGTGAGACAGATAGATATAATCAAATAAATATATAAGACTATTTCAGGTAGTAGTAAGTGCTATGAAAATTAACAAAATTTAGTAATGTAATAGAAAACAGAGCTACAGGGCCAACGGTGGGACTGCTTTACTTGGGGTAGTTATGCAAAATCTGACATTGGGATGAACCCAGAATGAGAAAGAGTGAACCATACAGAAACCTAAAGGATCAACATTTCAGGAAGAGAAGACGTCAGGTACAAAAGGCATGAGATGGGACCTGTCTTAGTCCATTCTGTGCTGCCGTAACAGAATACTACAGACTGGTTAATATATAATGAATAGAAATATGTTTCTTCCAGTTCTGGAGGCTGGGAAGTCTAAGGTCAGACACCAGCACGTTCATTGGTGAGGGTCTGGCCTCTGTTTCCAAGATGGCACCTTGAATGTTGCAGTCTCTGTGCTGGGGCGGGGGATGCTGTGTCCTTACATGGCTGAAGGAAGAAGGGAAAAGGGTACAAACTGCACTCCCTCTCTCAAGCTTTTTTTAGAAGAGCACCTAATCCCATTCATGAGGAAGGAACCCTCATTGCCTAATCACTTCTTAAAGGTTACATTTCTTAATGTTATTACATTGGCAACACAAGATTTTGGAGAGGACACATTCAAACCATAGCAGAACTCATTTTATGTGTTTGGGAAACAGAAAGAAGGTTAGTAACACTAAGAGTAGAGAGTCTGGGAGAGCATGGCAGAAGACAAGATCAGAGAAGAGTATGTAGGAAGCCCACCATGGTATTGTGTGCCTACAGTCCCAGTTCATGGGAGGCTGAGGTGGAGGATCCCTTGAGGCCAGAAGTTCAAGGCTGCAGTGCTCTTTAACTGCATCTGTGAATAGCCACTGCATTCCAACCTGGGCAACATAGCGAGACTGTCATTTGGGGTTTTCAAAAGAAGTACATAGTAAAATTAGGATTAGAAGTTTGGATTTTATTTTAAATGTCCTAAAAAAACTAGATGGCTTTCAGAAAGAAAGTGACAAGATATTATTTCAGGTTTCAGATGATCATCCTGGCTGCTATGTGGAACATATAAGCAAGGAACACCAGCCGGAGGCTGAGCAATTATCCAGGCAAGAAGTTATGGTGGCACTGGTTATGACGGCATTTATTTTTTTGTATAAAGGTAGAGATGGAAGAAAGATGTCAAATTTGAAATAGATAAGAGGACAGTTTTGAGAATTTCTAAGTATAGAATCACAACACATTGCTTTATACTTTAGATTTGCAAAATTAATATTTGAACTAAGTATTTTACTGATACTTAGTAAATACTCAGCACTAGACTCAACTGTCTCCTTCCAAAACCCCTCCAACCCATTCTAAATTTCTCTAAAAACTAAGTACCTATTACCAATAGCATAGAAATTAAGAGGCTCAATTCAACTATCAAATGAGCCTGTTTTCAAATTTTTATTATACCAATTAGCAGTCCTGAGGTCTTTGGCAAGTTATTAAATTTCCTGAGCCTCAATTTTATCAACTGAAAATGGAGATAATAATAGGAACCACCTCACAATTGTTGTGGGGCCTAACTCACATAGTGTATGTACATAGCCCACTTGTAGACACATAACAAATTCTCAATACACGTTAACTAGCATTCTTCTTAAAACTTCTTCCAGGTGGAAGTAGATGCCTTATCATTACAGTCTAATCTATAAGACACGTAAATGTCTTGCCGGACTTGCATATTCACAGAGCAACGTTGAAATCTTCAAATTGCCAAAAGTGTAGCTTTTATTTTTTTCGTTTTTAATTGATGTATAAATAACACACATAAACTGTACGTATTCAAAACTTACAATTCAATTTTTTTGTATAAATATATAACTGTGAAACCATCACCATGATTGAGATGATGAACATGTTCACTGTCTCCAGAAGTTTCCTCATGTTCTTTTGTGGCACCTCTCTGTCCCTCTCTGCAGCCCTGACACTAGCCCCTAGGCAACCACTGATCTTTCTGTCACTCTTGATTGGTTTCCATGTCATAGAATTTTATGTAAATGAAGTCATAGAGTTTGCACAGTTTTTGTTGTTCTGGCTTCATTCACACAGTCATGCATTCCTTTTAATTGCTGAGCAGTGTTCCATTGCGTGGATGCACTACAGCTTGTTTATAACCGCTGATGGACATTTGGGTTGTTCCTAGTTTTTTATTATTACAAACAAGGCTGCTATGAACATCCATGTATAAATCTTAGTGTCGTGTCTTAGTCTATGCTGCTGTTACAGAACACCTGAGAATGGGTAATTTATAAACAACAGAAATTTATTTCTCAGAGTTCTCAAGGCTGAGAAGTCCAAGATAAAGACACCAGCATCTGGTGAAGGCTGCTGTCTGTTTCCAAGCTGGAACCTTGAATGCTGTGTCTTCAGGAAGGGAGGAACGCTGTGTCCTCATGTGGAAGAAGGAGGAAGAGTAAAAAGCGGCTAACTTTTCCTCTGTCAAGTCCTTTTGTAAGGGCATTAACCTATTCATGAGGCAGACCACTCATGAGCTAAACACCTCCCAAAAGACTCCACCTCCCAAAACTGTTGCATTGTAAATTAAGTTTCTGTGTTTCTTCTTTTTAGAGACAGTGTCTTACTCTGTCACCCAGGCTTGGGTGCAGTGGCACATTCATAGCTCACTGCAGCCTCCAAATCTGGTGCTCAAGTGATCCTTCCATCTTATCCTCCTGAGTAGCTGGGACCACAAGCATGTGTCATCATGCCCAGCTACTTTTAAAATTTTTTTGTAGAAGTAAGGTCCTGCCATGCTGCCCAGGCTGGTCTTGAACTCCTGGCCTCAAGTGATCCTCTCACCTCCATCTCTAACACATGAATTTAGGGGAATACATTTACACCATAGCATGTGGACATATGCTTTCATTTCTCTTGGGTAAATGCCTAGAAGTTAAATAGCTGGATCTTATGGTAAATATATGATTAACTTTTTAAGTAAGTACCAAAATGATACAACTACATTTTCCAAAGTGGTTGTATCATTAAAGTGGTTGTGTCATTTTACACTTCCACTAGCAATGTTTGAGAGTTCCACTTGTTGCAGTATTTGGTATGGCCAGTCTTTTTAATTTTAGCCATTCTAATAGGTGTATAGTGGTTTCTCATTGTGCTTTTAAGTTGCAGTTTTGTAATGACTAATGATGTTAATTAAGCATCTTTTCATATGTTTACTTCTTTCTTCTCTGAACTCTTAAGATAATTAATTGCCTCTAAGAATTCATTAGCTTCTCTAGGCTATCATAAGTAAATAAAGAATTAAATAGATTATAAATAGGTAGGAAGGTAGGTAGGTAGGTGGATGGATGGATAGCTATATTGATAGGTAGGTAGGTAGGTAGATAGCTACCTAGCTAAATAGGTAGATAGATAGATAGATAGATAGATAGATAGATAGATAGATAGATAGATAGGAATTTGAGTTCCTATCATGTGCCAGACATGATTTTAGGCGATGAGAATAGAGTGCTGAATGAGACAAAAATTCTGCCCTTATGGAATTTCTATTCACATGACAGAGACAGGCAATAAACAATGTAATAAAATGTTAAATATATATAATTACTATGAAAAAACCCTGAATAGTACACGATGACAGATAGTGAAGGGATGAAGCAGGGATGGAGCAACATTTTAAGATGATCTCAGACTGTTACATTTATTACCTGCACCTCCTGCGAGGCCCTGAAGAGCACTGTACAGCACTGCTCTGCAGTACTATGTGCCATGGATTATGCTCAGTGCAGATTTGTTCATTATTTCTAGTCCTCTGTCCCCTTCACAAGGGTGGGGTGTCTTAGTCCATTTGGCTTGCTATAACAAAATACCATAAACTAGGTGGCTTATAAACAACAGACATTTATTTCTCACAGTACTGGAGCCTGGGGAGTCCATGATCAAAGTGCCAACAGATTTGGTGTCTGCTGATGCCCACTTTCTGGTTAATAGGTGGTGCCTTCTAGCTGTGTCTTCACGTGATGAAAGGACCAGCTAACATTTTGGGGTCTCTTCTATAATGATGTTAATCCCTCATGACCTAATCATCTCCCACTGGTCCCACTTTCTAACACCATCATTTTGGGAGTTAGGTTTCAACGTACGAATTTTGGGAAAACACAAACATTTGACCATAGCAGTGGGGCTCCTCCCATCTGTCTTGTTGCCTGGTGAATCTCTCACATGTGGCTCAGGGTCAAGAACATGGTAGGCATTTGTTTAATAGATATCAATTAGATAAATTTATGGAGGAAGGGAGGAGTGAATGGTTCACAGTAGGAATGTAATGTGCAGGGAGAACTCAGTACCAGAACTGAGGCAAGAATTCAGACTTACCAAGGCCTCTTCTGCCAGCTTCCTCTTCTTGGCAGAATGCCTGTGCCACAGCTCATCCAGACAGTTGTGTTCATTCCTTTTGGTCCAGATGAGATGCAGGTGCTCTCCTGAGTATCTTTGTCGCCACCATAGAATTATTTGATTCTAGGTAACATCAATGGCTCCAAACCCTCTCCTTGTGGCCTTACTATGTGGCATTTACCACACTCTGCATCATGAGTGATGTGGGAATTATGCTTCTTGAGATGAGAAAGAAGCCCAGATCATCAACTTTGTGACCCTCTCGGCCCCATTTCAGTATCAGATACGTAGAAGCTCAGTAAATATTTATTGTATTAAATTGAATCCTAAGTCCCTCTAAATGATTCAAGATGTCAGTGAAATACCCTTCACCATTCCAAAAGGCAGAACAAGAGGAAACATCCTATGTTCCTGAAGCACGACTGATTAGACTTAAGAAAATTTTTTATTTTGGTCCTCTAAGTTGTTTAAACAAACTCATTCATATAATTTATATTTGGCAATTTTTGAAAACAGGAGACATTTTCACTCTGAAATAATTTTGAAGTCTTCCAAAGAAGAGACAGAGGCATGGATGAGATGACCTTTAAAAGTTGTTTGCAATGTGTTCAAGACGTGTCACTTGTTTATCTGTAGGTGACATCCTCAATGAGCTCAAGTTCCAAGCCCATAGAGCTGCATGGGCCACCAGAGTCCTCCGAGGCCCCTGGCAAGCTGCAGATCCTGCCTCCCTGTCTCAAAGTTTACAGCCACTGCAAAGGTCAGGAATTGTGGTCCTCACATGGAAAAGATGAGACAGCCAGGGAGCAGGCAAGTTTGCAACCCAGAGCTCTCTTGAGGAACACGGAGCAAAGCCACCAGCCAAGGCGTGTTGTTTCCGCCATAATGTGTGCTGCACAGTGTGGAAGAGTTTTATGGTGGCCCTGGCCTAGAGCTGTAAAGTTTATTTCTGCACATTAGCTAGTCCATTGTCCCCTGCCCCCAATATCTCTTTCATCTTCTTTAGGTAGACTTGTCAGGATCCTCTTTTAAACACAAGCCAACTCGGGTGGGACAGAGTTTGTATATCAGCACCTTAATAAATGATCTTCTTTTAAACACAAACCAACTGGGGCAGGGCTGCTTGTATATCAGAACCTTAAAGAAGGCACTAATGTGGCACCCATGGCATCCTAGCCTGTCTTCCTCATTATATGCTGTACTATGAGAATCTAAATAATCTCAGTCTCTCCTGCCTGTGCACTGACTCTGAGGATGCAGTGAACTAACAATAGGTAGAATCATTGCAGACAAAAAGTAGCATCTTTGCATTGCATGGTATGTTGGGGAAAATGAAGAATTGTATCTGTGTTCACATTTTTACTTCTACAAAAAGCTGTGTTTCTCCCTAGGCCATGATCCCTGAATCCAAAGAAAAATATTTTAATGCAATTGGGAAGTAAGGAGGAGAGAAGAAAAAATGTGGTGCAATATTCTCATCCAGAAGATGGGGATAAAATATCATCTTCTTTATGGGTATTTTGATGATTAAATTGTAAGGTCCACATAAAGAGCTCAACACAGAAACTGGTACCTGGAAAGTGATCAATAAATGTTACATAGAATTATTATCTGCTATAACTGTTATGCCCAACTTTCTGGGAAGTTCACTGGACATGGAGGGAGGGAGAGGGAGATGAAAGGGTAGGAATAAAAATAATACAAGTGAGAACACATTTCTTGCTGAGAGGCAATGTAATGTAGCAGAGAAAGTGCTAATGTTGAGTGCTAGACGAGCCTGATATGTTGTGGGAATGAAAGGCAGGTTAAGAGGGAACACTCAATACATGTTGGTTCATTTTTCTTACTTCTATCTTTTACTTAACTGATTTGTTCTCAATAGGAAATACTTTTTGTCTGAAATTACCTCACAATTCTTCCATAACTAGGTTCAAATCCACAACTATTGATTTCTTCTCTCTCTTAAGAGACAGGGCCTCATTCTGTCTCCCAGGTTGGAATGTAGTGGCACAACCCTAGCCTTGAACTCTTCAGCTCAAGTGATCCTCTCAACTCAGCCTCTCAAGTATCTGGGACTAAAGGTACATGCCCACTAGGCTGAGCTAATTTTTTAAATTCTGTTTTTATTTATTTATTTCCACTTTATTCTCCACTTGAGGAGAGGAGAGGGAAAAGGAGAGAGTAGAGATGGATGCTTACTTTGTTGCCCAGGCTGGTCTCGAACTCCTGGCCTCAAGTGATCCTCCCGCCTCAGCCTCCCAAATAGATGGGATTACAGACATGAGCCACTGCCCCTGGCCCCTGATTCTCTTTTAATTAGGACAATCCTGGTTTCCAATGCCAGTTGTCCTGTTTACTAAGCATATGGTCTTGCGTATGTGACTTAACCACACAGGGGCTAAATACCTGATACATAAAATAGAGATGCTAACCCCTATACCAGAGGGTTATTAGGATGATCATATAAGATAACACATGGAGCGGGCTTATCATACAGTGGTACTCAATAAATGGTATCATTGGTAGATTTCCCTAAGCATAGCTGGGTTGCAGGAGTGACTGCTAAAACAATTACCTTAGCTAGCATTTATGGGATTTTTACTAACAAAGAGGAAAAATAATTTGCTTCATCTAAAATCTTGACAAGTGAGCTATAAATGAAAGAAGATGTGTACACCCTAGAGAGGGAAGGCATTCAGCTTCTCTGTGGTCCTACAGAGGTTTGTCTCCATTCCTGAAAATCTCTTTCATTGCCTCTTTTGACATTCCTACCAACTGACTGTATAATACTACAGTTTCTCTCTGGCTTGCTTGTTGCTTCCTATTGAACTCTCTGGGGAATATCATGCCCCACTTGCAGATATGTTGTACTCACTCTGGGTCATTAAGTCCTTCCCTCATCAATACCAATGGCGCACAGAAGCAGCTCATGGCAGGTGTTTACTTCTTCTGAGATGTGTTAACCTCAGGTCTTGTTGGACTGGTATTTACCGCAATGGCTCTATTTTGTAGATTAAAAAACCTGAAGCTCATGGGTTAGAAATGAGTAGGTCAAAGCTCTAATGAGGAAATAACATAGAAAGACAATCAATTTCAGGTTGTTCTCAAGCTGCAGTGGATTTTGTTGAGTTTTTTTTCAAGTTATAAAAGCAGTTTGTGTTTATTACTCTAAGACAAACAAAACAGTTCTTATAGGAGCTGGAAAGCAGGTGCCAACCACCAGACCCATAGTACCTGCCTTACTTGGAAGACTAATTACTACTGCAAAAACTACTCTTTATTGTGCTCTAGATGAATAGAAGGGTTTAACATCTTAATCTCTTAGAATTAAAATCTGCGTGATATTCTGGCCCTCATCAACCCACAGCAAGAAGGCTTGTTAAAACCTGGGCAGAATAGGAGGTGAAGCAAGATGGTGTTAGAGAAGGCTTCACTGATCATCCCCCCAGACAAGGACACCAAGTTAACAGCTATCTACACAGAAAAAAAACACCTTCATAAGAACCAATAAACAGGCGAGCACTCATAGTACCTGGTTTTAACTTCTTAGTGCTGAAAAAGGCACTGAAGAGGTAGAAAGAAACAGTCCTGAGTCGCTGACGCCACCCCTCTCCCACCCCTGGCAGCAGTGGCCTGGTGCAGAGAGCCTCTTTGGGTGCTGGGGCAGGGAGAACCCAGCAATTCTGAGGCATTGAACTCAGTGTTGTCCTGTTAGAGCAGAAAGGAGAACTGGGTCAAACTCAGCTGATGTCTGCCCACAGAGGGCGCATTTAAACCAGCCCTAAACAGAAGCCAGTCATGGATCCCAGCAGTCAGAACTTGTGCCTGCAAATCTCACCACAGAGGGCTACAGTGCTCTGTGACTCCAAGTAAACTTGAAAGGCAGTCTAAACCATAAGGACTGCAATTCTTAGGCTAGTCCTAGTGTTGAATTAGGCCCAGAAGCAGTGGACTGGGGTGGGCGTGGTGGGGAGGTGGCTTGGATGCAACCTACTAAGACACCAGCTGGGGCAGCCAAGGGAGTGCTGGCATCACCCCTCCCCTAACCCCAGGCTCCACAGTTCGTGGCTCCAAAAGAGACCCCCTTCTTCCACTTGAGGAGAGGAGAGGGAAAAGTGGATAGGACTTTGTCTTGCATCTTGGATACCAGCTCATCCACAACAGGATTGGACACCAGTCAGAGTTGTGAGGCCCCCATTCCAGGCCCTAGCTCCTAGACAACATTTCTTAACACACCCTGGGCCAGAAGGGAACCCACTCCCTTGAAAGAAAGGACCAAGTCCTGGGAGCATGCATCACCTGCTAACTGAAGAGCCCTAGGGCCCTAAATAACGAGCAGCAATACCCAGGTACTACATCAAGGGCCTTGGGTCAGCCTCTGAGACTTGCTGGCTTCAAGTGAAAGTCAGCCCATTCCCAGGTGTAATGACTATGGGGCAAAACTCCTCCTGCTTGAGAAAAGCAGAGGCAGAAGTAAAGGGGACTTTGTCCTGCACCTTAGATACCAGCACAGCCACAGAGGGGCAAAGCATCAAACAGGCTCTTGGGATTCCTGATTCTAAGACTTGACTCTTGGACAGCGTTTCTGGACCTGACTGAAGCCAGCAGGGAGCCCACTGTCCTAGAGGGTGAGTTCCAGGCCAGGCAGCATTCACCATGAGCTGACTGAAGTGCCCCTGGACCTTAAGGAAACATGGGTGGTAGTCCAGCAGTACTCCTTGTGGCCTGGGGTGGTGGTGGCTACAGGGAGAGGCTCCTTTGCCCTTAGAAAGGGGAGGGAAGAGTGGGAAGGACTGTGTCTTATGGTTTGAGTGCCAGCGCAGCTGTAATACAGTAACACCAGATAGACCTCTAAGGTCTTTGACTCTAGTCCCTGACTCTTGGATAGCACCTCTGGACCCACCTGGGGCCTGGGAGACCTCACTATCCCGAAAAGAAGAATACAGGCCTGGTCGGCTTTACCACCTGATGATCATAGAGCCCCAGGGCCTTTAGAGAACATAGGCAGTAGCCAGGGAATGGTTACAGCAGGCCTTGGGCAAGCCCCAGAGCTGTGTTGGATTCAGGTCTGACCCAGCCCAGTTGTATTGCTGGTGGTGCTTGTGTCACTCCACCCCCAGCTTTATGTGGCTCAGAACAGAGAGAACGATTTCATTTGTTTGGGAGAAAGTAAGGGAAGAGAACAAGAGTCTCTGCCCAGTAATCCAGAGAATTCTCCCAGATCTTGTCCAAGACCATCAAGTCCGTACCTCTATGAGTCTGCAAGAATCACAGCATTATTGGGCCTGGGGTGTCTCCTAAAGCAGATACAGCTTAGATCACAACACCCAAGTCTTTTCAAATATCTGGAAAGCCTTCCCAATAAGGATGGCTACAAATAAGCCCAGACAGTGAAGACTACAATAAACACCTAACTCTTCAATGCCCAGACACCAAAGAACATCTACTAGCATCAACACCGTCCAGGAAAACATGACCTTACCAAATGAACTAAATAAGGCACCAGGGACCAATACTGGAGAAACAGAGATATGTGACCTTTCAAACAGAGAATTCAAAATAGCTGCATTGAGGTAACTCAAAGAAACTCAAGATCACACAGAGAAGGAGTTCAGAATTCTCTCACATAAATTTAACAAAGAGATTGAAATAATTAAAGAATCAAGCAGAAATTCTGGAACTGAAAAATTCAATTGGCATACTGAAGAATGCATCAGATTTTCCTTTAATAGAATTTATCAAGCAGAAGAAAGAATTAGAGAGCTTGAAAACAGGCTATTTGAAAATACAGAGTAAGAGGAGACAAAATTAAAAAAATAAAAAACAATGCAGCTTGCCTACAGGATCTAGAAAATAATCTCAAGGGCAAATCTAAGACTTTTTGGTCTTAAAGAAGTGGTTGAGAAAGAGATATGGGTAGAATGTTTTTTCAAAGGAACAATACCAGAGAACTTCCCAAACCTAGAGAAAGATATCAATATCCTAGTACAAGAAGGTTATAGAACACCAAGCAGATTTAACCCAAAAAAGTCTACCTCAAGGCATTTAATAATCAAACTCCCAAAAGTCAAGGATAAATAAAGGATCCTAAGAGCAGCAAGAGAAAAGAGACAAATAACATAAAATGGAGCTCCAATATGTCTGGCAGCAAGCTTCAGGGGAAACTTTACAAACCAGGAGAGAGTGGCATGACATATTTAAAGTGCTGAAGGAAAACAAAAACAAAAACAAAAACAAAAATATTTCACCCTAGAATAGTATATCAGGCAGAAATAGCCTTCAAACATGAAGGAGAAATAAGTATTTTCTCAGACAAACAAGAACTGAGGGATTCCATGAATACCAGACCTTTCCTACCAGACGTGCTAAAGGGAGTACTCCCATCAGAAAGAAAAAGACATTAATGAGCAATAAATAATCACCTGAAGGTACAAAACTCACTGGTAATAGTAAGTAAATGGAAAAACAAAGAATATTATAACACTGTAACTGTGGTGTATAAACTACTCTTATCCTAAGTAAAAAGACTCAAAAATAACCAATAAAAAATAATAACTAAAATAACTTTTCAAGACATCATCAGTACAATAAGATATAAATGGAAACAACCAAAAGTTAAAAAGTGAGGAGACAAAGTTAAAGCATAGAGTTTTATTAGTTTTCTTTTTGCTTGTTTGTTTGTTTATGCAAATAATGTTAAGTTGTTATTCAGTAAAATAATAGGTTATTTATAAGATAGCATTTTCAAGCCTCATGGTAACTTCAGACCAAAAAACATACAATGGACTCACAAAAAATAAAAAGCCGGAAACTACTTTATATGACCAGAGAAAATCACCTCTGCTAGAGGAAGATAGAAAGGAAAGAAAGAAGAAAGAGAAGACCAAAAAACAACCAGAAATCAAATAACAAAATGGCAGGAGTATGTCCTTACTTACCAGTAATAACATTGAATGTAAATAGACTAAACTCTCCCATCAAAAGACATAGACTGGCTGAGTAGATTTAAAAAAAAAAAACAAGACCCATTGATATGTTGCCTACAAGAAACACAGCCTACAAATACACACAAAGGCTTAAAATAAAGCGATAGAAAAAGAAACCCCGTGCCAATGGAAACCAAAAAAGAGCAGAAGTCACTATATTATATCAGACAAAATAGATTTCAAGAAAAAACTATAAGAAGAGACAAATAAGGTCACTATATAATGATAAAGGGGTAAATTCAGCAAGAAGATATAACAATTTTAAATATATATGCACCCAACAGTGGATCACCCAGATATATAAAGGAAACATTATTAGAGCTAAAGAGAGAGCTAGGCCCAAATACAATAATAGCTGAAGGTTTCAACACTCCACTTTCTGCATTGGACAGATCTTCCAGACAGAAAATCAACAAGAAATATCAGACTTATTCTGCATTATAGAGCAAATGTATCTAATAGATTCTTACAGAACATTTCATCCAACAGCTGCAGAATACATATACTTTTCCTCAGCATATGGCTCATTATCCAAGATAAGCCATATATTAGGTCACAAAACAAGTTTTAAAACATTCAGATGATTAGGGCATCTTCTCTGACCACATGGAATAAAAGTAGAAATCAGTAATGAGAGGAGTTTTGGAAACTATAAAAATACATGAAAATTAAACAATATGTTCCTAAATAACCAGTGAGTCAATGAAGAAATTAGGAAGAAAATTGAAAAATTTCTTGAAACAAATTATAATGGAAACACAACATACCAAAACCAATGGGATACAGCAAACTAAGAGGGAAGTTTATAGCTGTAAGTACCTATATCAACAAAAAGGAAACACTTCAAATGAACAATATAACAATACATCTTAAAGAACTAGAAAAGCAAAAGCAAACCTAACCCAAAAGTAGTAGAATAAAATAAATAATAAAGAGCAGAGCAGAAATAAGTTACATTGAAATGAGAAAAAATACCAAAGATCAATGAAACAAAAAGTTGTGTTTTTTTTGAAAAGTTTAACAAAATTGACAAATCTTTAGCCAGACTAGAAAAAAAAAGAAAGAAGATCCAAATAAATAAAATCAGAAATGAAAAAGGAGGCATTACAATTGATGCTGCAGAAATTCAGAGGATGATTAATGGCTACTATGAGCAACTATATGCCAATAAGTTGGAAAATCTAGAAGAAATAGACAAATTCCTAGATATATAGAACCTACCAAGATTAAACCAGGAAAAAATCCAAAACTTGAACAGATCAATAACATGTAACAAGATTGAAGCTGTAATAAAGTCTCCCAATAGAGAATAGCCAGGACCTGATAGCTTCAATGCTGAATTCTAACAAACATTTAAAGAACTAATACCAATCCTACTCAAACTATTCTGAAAAATAGAATAGGGGGACACTACTTCTAAACTCATTTTGCAAAGCCAGTATTATCCTAATACCAAAATCAGACAAACACACATCAAAAAAAGAAAACCACAGACCAATATCTCTGATGAATACCAATGCAAAAATCTCAACAAAATACTAGCAAACTCACTTTGGGAGGCCAAGGTGAGTGGATCACGAGGTAGGTCAGGAGATCGAGATCATCCTGGCTAACACTGTGAAACCCCGTCTCTACTAAAAATACAAAAAATTAGCTGGGCATGGTGGCGGGTGCCTGTAGTCCCAGCTACTCAGGAGGCTGAGGCAGGAGAATGGCATCAACCCAGGAGGTGGAGCTTGCAGTGAGCCGAGATCATGCCACCGCACTCTAGCCTAGGTGACACAGCAAGACTCCATTAAAACAAAACAAAACAAAACAAAAAAAACTAGCAAACTGAATTCAACAATACATTAGAAAGGTCATTCATTATGACCAATTGGGATTTTCTCTGGAATACAAGGATGGTTCAACATATGCAAATCAATCAATGTGCTACATCACATCGACAACGTGAAGGATAAAAACTGTATGATCATTTCAACTGATGCTGAAAAAGCATTTGATAAAATTTAACATCCCTCATAATAAAAACCCTCAAAAAACTGGGTGTAGGAGGAGCATACCCAAACATACTAACAGCCATGTATGACAGACCCACAGTTAATATCATACTCAATAGGAAAAAAATGAAAGCCTTTTCTCTACGATCTGGAACACAGCATGGGTTCCTTCCCACTGTCACCACTGTTATTCAAAACAGTACTGGAAGTTCTAGCTAAGGCAATCAGGCAAGAGAAAGATATAAAGGGCATCCAAATTAAAGAGAAAAAAGTCAAATTATCCTTGTTTGCAGATGATATGATCTTATATTTTGAAAAACTTAAAGACTCCTCAAAAAAACTATTGAACTGATAAAAAAATTCAGTAAAGTTGCAGAATACAAAATCAACGTACAAAAATCAGTGGCATATTTATATGTTAATAGTGAACAATATGAAAAAGAAATTTAAAAGGTAATCCCATCTACAATAGTCACACATGAAGTTAAATACATAGGGATTAACTTAACCAAAGAAGTGAAAGATCTTGATAATGAAAACTACAGAACACTGATGAAAGAAATTGAAGAGGACACCAAAAAATGGAAAAATATTCCATGTTCGTGGATTGGAAGAATCAATATTGTTAAAATGTTCATACTACCCAAAGAAAGCTACAGATTCAATGCAATCCCTATCAAAATACCAATGGCATTCTTCACAGAAATAAAAAAAATTATAAAATTTATATGGAACCACAAAAGACCCAGGATTTCCAAAGCTATTCTAAGCAAAAAGAATAAAACAAGAGGAATCACATTACCTGACTTCTAATTATACTACAGAGCTATAGTAATCACAACAGCTTGGTACTGGCATAAAAACAGACCCATGGACAAATGGAACAGAATAGAGAACCCAGAAACAAATCCACACAGCTACACTGAACTCATTTTTGACAAAGATGCCAATAATATAAACTGGGTAAAAGAGTCTCTTCAATAAATGGTGCTGGGAAAAATGGATATTCATATGCAGAAGAATGAAACTAGACCCCCATCTCTCACCATATACAAAAATCAATTAAAAATGGATTGGAGACTAAAATCTAAGGCCTCAAACTATGAAACTACTACAAGAAAACATTGGGGAAAATCTCTGGGACATTGATTTGGGCAAAAATTTCTCAACCAATACCCCACAAGCACAAGTAACCAAAGCAAAAATAGACAAAAGGGGTCACATCAAGTTAAAATCTTTTGCACAGCAAAAGACACAATCAACAAAGTGAAGAGAGAATCCACAGAATGAGAGAAAATATATTAATTAATAACCAGAATATATAAAGAGCTCAAACAACTCTATAGGAAAAAAAATCTAAAAATTTTATTAAAAAATGAGCAGAATATTTGAGTAGACATTTCTGAAAAGAAGACACACAAATGGCAAACAGGCATATGAAAAAATGGTCACTATCATTGGTCATTAGAGAAATGCAAATCAAAACTACAATGAGACATTATCTCATCCCAGTTAAAATGGCTTATATCAGAAGACGGGCAATAACGAATGCTGGTAAAGCTATGGAGGAAAGGTAACTCTTGTATACTTTGGTGAGAATGTAGATTTTTACAACTACTATGGAGAACAGTCTGAACATTCCTCAAAAAAGTAAAAATTGAGCTACCATATGATCCAGCAATCCCACTTCTTGGTATATACCCCTAAGAAAGGAAATCAGCATATGAAAGAGATATCTGCATTTCTGTGTTTGTTACAGCACTATTTACAATAGCTAAGATTTGGAAGCAACATAAGTGAACCACCAATGGAAGAATGGATAAATAAAATGTGGTACATATACACAATGGAGTACTATTCAGCCATAAAAAATAAGAACCAGTCATTTGCAACAATATGGATGGAACTGGAGATCATTATGTTAAGAGAAATAAGCCAAGCACAGAAAGACAAAATTGCATGTTCTCACCTATTGTGGTATCTAAAAATCAAAACAATTGAACTCATGGACATAGAGAGTAGAAGGATGGTTACGAGAGGCTGGGAAGGGTATTGGGAGGGTGGCAGAGGGAGGTGCGGATGGCTAATGGGTACAAAATAATAGCCGGAAAGAATGAATAAGACCTACTATTTGATAGCACAACAGGTTGACAATAGTCAATAATCACTTAGTTGTACCTTTTAAAATAGCTTAGAGTGTAATTGAATTGTTTGTAACTTGAAGGATAAATGCTTGAGGGGATGGATACCCCATTCTCCATGATATGCTTATTTCACATTGCATGCCTGTATCAAAACATCTCCTATACCCCATAAATATATGCACCTACTATGTACCCAAAAAAATTGAAATTAAAAAACAAACATGAGCGGAAGGCAAACAATTCTGCCTGAGGAGCAGCGGTTCCACCCAGTTTTCTCTCATAGAACCCCAGTTGCTGTCTTGGAGTTGGCTTGTGTCCAAACCCTCTACTTTGTTCCATTTGTTCTGCTCGTGTAGCCTGCCTTTGCTTTTGACCAGGCCCATGCCTAGCTGTATAGCTATCTGCTAACCTGGACTTACTGACCTGGAGTGCACACCATGCCTGCTCTCTCATGGCTGGCCTCACATGCTGAAGTCTGGACTTGGCTTCCTTCCCTGGATTCATGGTACCCATGGGCACTTTCTGCTTTCCCTTGTGTTCCACGGCCATTCTTCTGGCCTGGCTCTGGTTCCTGGCCTTTTCTGAGAGAAGTCCTATTTTTCTGCTGCTTCTGCTGCTGCTGCTTCTGCCAGACTGGGTTGGATTCCTTTGTACTCTTGTCTGAGCAGCTCAGAGTTTTTGTCATTTTTTTATTCCCTCACATTACCAATAAGAAGTAATTGCAAGAAGGGTAGAAAGTAGAACCAGAATATTGTCTCCATTTTACAGATAGCTAGACTCAAATCCAAAACATTAAGGTGGCTATGTTCGTCAAATTAAGACCAGCTTAATACAGTACCAACTTCCCCTGACACTCATTCCTGCTCTCTTCTCTGCCAGTATTCTCAAGATTTGGGAGAATGCTGTTGCAGTAACACAGGAGATGAGACCCAAAGCAGGATACACCACCTGCCAATGTCTTGTTCACCCTCAGCCCTCTGACATGACCTTGGAAGAAAGAGGAAATTCTGTTTCTATGTAAAGAAGGCCATCAAGGGAAGGTTTACTGTATTGGTTTCCCAGTACTACCATAACAAAATACCACAAACTAGGTGGCTTAAAAAAACAGAAATTTGTTGTCTTATAGTTCTGGAGGCTGGTAGTTCCAAATCAAGGTGTTCAAAGAGCAATGTTCCCTCAGAAAACTGTAAGGGACTTTTTTCTTGCTGCTTTGTAGCTGCTGGTGTTGCCTGCAATGTTTGGCATTCCTCAGCTTGTAGATGTATTATTCTGATGCTCCATCTTCACACAGCATTCTCCCAGTGTTGCTGTCTTCACCTGGCTGCCTTCCTAGAGGATAACAGTCATATTGAATTAGGGGCCCACCCGACTCCACTATGATCTCATCTTAACTAGTTACACCTGTAACAACCCTATTTCCAAATGAGGTCACATTTTGAGTTACTGGGGCTTAGGACCTCAACATATCCTTTTTTCAGTGACACGTAAAGTTCACTCATAAAGTGATTATCATAAATTCAGCTCATAAAGGTATTAAAATAAGTTGAATTCCCTTTTAGGAGAAGAAGTGGTCCAAGGGCATGGGGATCACAGAGCGTGAAAAGGCAAACACACCTTAAAAATGCTTTTGAGGGCTGGTCACGGTGGCTCACGCCTGTAATCCCAGCACTCTGGGAGGCCGAGACAGGTGGATCATGAGGTCAGGAGTTCAAGATCAGCCTGGCCAACATGGTGAAACCCTGTCTCTACTCAAAATACAAAAAATAGCCGGGTGCGGTGGCACGCACCTGTAATCCCAGTACTCAGGAGGCTGAGGCAGGAGAATGGCTTGAACCTGGGAGATGGAAGTTGTGGTGAGCTGAAATCGTGCCACTGCACTCCAGCCTGAGTGACAGAGTGAGACTCTATCTCAAAAAAAAAAAAAAAAAAAAAAATATATATATATATATATATATATATATATATACACACACACACACACGCACATATGCTTTTGAGGTTTGCATCAAGAAGCAGGTACCCAGGTATCCTCTCTTCTAGGTCCCCTCCTCACAAGGCAGGAGAGGCTCACAGGCACCAGCTCCCCTGCAGGGCCTTGTAGGAAGACTCTGATGACAGCAAGATCTCCCCAACACATATTATAAAGTGAGAGGCACAGGCATTTGTCCCTTTGCTTCTGGGGAGAGTCCTGCATTCAAAACTTTTCTTGACACTTAATTCAATCTTGTCCTCAAATTTTCCAGAATCTAGAGGCCAAAACTAAGGTTCAGTTCTTGAATTTGCCTCATGTTCAAGTGTTATCACATTTATTATACTGAGGACATGTGGCCCAGATGAGTATGTTCTTTATACAGGTTGGAGAATCTGGAAAATCTAGAAATCAAACTACAGTCTCAGTTGAAAAAGCCAGGGAGATTTATTCTGAAGAAGAGAATAAAGGATTGGGGAATGGAAATAATGACTGCTTTCAAACAATTGACGAGCTGTTACTTAAGGAGACAAATGGTTCTTACATATTAGTTTTTCTTTTTGATAGAAACCCCTAGCAAACAAAAAATATTAATACAGAAGTATAAAGAAATTGAACAGGGAAAAAGAGAGAGAGAGATGCTCAAGTTGAAGCAGAATGTTCCAGGAGATAGGCCAAGCTCTCTCAAAATATAATTTTGAGCATGTCAAAGACTCAAAGAACCTGAGAGTTGTAAAGCAACTTGAGGTAATGTCATCTTTTTTTTCTTTCTTAGTGCAGGAAATACTTTTATTGCATTCCTGACAGTGGTCTTCTAGCTACCACTTGATTATTGCAAAGACACAGAAATCACTAACTATACCACAGAGCATCCCATTACCTTTTGGATGGTCACTTTTAATTATTAGAAGATTCTTCCTTATCTTGAGCCAAACTTTAACCCTTGATTTCAACCACCCTTTGGATAATCCTCGGCCTAGTTTCCAGTGTATGTTTTCCAGACAGGGTTCCATTCAGCTCTAGGGTTTCTGGAGACCCTCCTGTATCTGTCTATGATGGAATGAGGAAGAGAGAGTGATAACACTTGAACATGAAGACAGTGCAGAAATCATATAATTAGTTTTCTCATTTACTTGTAGTCCTGAGACGGAGGGCATAACCTGCAGAAGTCAAGTTTGCCTAAAATATATATATATATATATATATATATATATATATATATATATATATATATAAATTTAATTTTTTTTTTTGGAGGCACAGTCTTACTCTGCTACCCAGGGTGGAGTGCAGCGATATGATCTTGGCTCACTGCAACTTCTGCTTTCTAGGCTTAAGTGATTTTCATGCCTCAGCCTCCCAAGTAGCTGGAATTGCAGGTGCACACCATCACGCCCAGTTAATTTTTGTATTTTTAGTAGAGACAGGGTTTCACCATCTTGGCCAGGCTGGTAACTCAGGCAGTCTGCCTTCCTTGGCCTCTCAAAGTGCTAGGATTATAGATGTGAGCCACATTGACCAGCCAAAACATTTGTGATACTGAATTCCAATCCTCTCAGAAGTGATCATGAAGACTAATTTCCTGGTTCCGAAAGTTTTCCTTTATTTGATCTTTGTATGTCATTTTACTGTCACAGAGTTGCTAGGGAGTAATCATTTCCACTGTCAGCCTACCCTAGACACACACCATGCTCATTCTTAAATCCATGAGTGTAGCACACTTTATCCCTCAACTAGTACTGATTGTATTTAGCAGGTTGCAGTCATTGAAGTCAAGGACTCTGTATCCACATGCACTAATGCTTGCCTTTTACTAGGTGCTCTATAATGTGTGTTGAATGACTGAATGATGCATCTTTCTATGCTGTTATTCTTGGCTTCTTGTCTATATTCCCTCTCCCTACCCATCTAAATTGGATGATAAGCAACTTGAGGTGAGGTCTGATGCTCTGTATGCTGCTGAAATGGCAGAGCCCTTAGGGAATGCTGGGCACTGGAGAGTAACAGAATAAATACTGTTGATGGATGATTAGAGAATGAGTGGGTCAATTGTTGCCATGTAAGTCTGGGATTCATACACATGGGCATGTACTTACATTTCTATTCATGTTTTATATAAAGGGCTTTTGACTCACCTTGGTACCTTGATCCAGTTTCCTCCAGCACAGTCCTGTAGTCAATGCTCGGGTCATGGAAATACTTCACATAGATGCGACAGCACACACATCTTTTATGAGCTCTGGTGACTTGGGTTGTACCTTGAAATTGCAAAAGTGAAGGTTTGTTTAATGATTTTTAATTAATTTTAATTACTTACATTTTGAATGGTGACTTAGCATTCTGAATCCCAGCCCCTCAGATCACTCTGGGATGCATGCCAATTTCCTCATTACACACTGCTCCCCTAACACTATTTGATAATGAAAGGCTTTAAAGCAACCCCCACTCAAATATTCAATATGTAATGGGGAGCTCTTGGGAGACAGGAGTGGATTACAGTGTGAGGTATAGATAATATAGCTTATCGGACCTGAATTTATAAAAAGATATTTTCAGCGGGGGAACATTCTGCTTTTGGCAATGAGGCAGAACTCTTCCTCCTTTTACCCTTGTCACTATGCTTCAGTGTCCTAACCCTAATGCAATCCTCATCAATGCCTGGAATGATGAGCTAATAGGAGCAATAGTCCCAAAGGGATTAGATGGCATTTCCCATAAAGGTTGAAATGTCATTTAATTTTAAAAGATGTATTGGAGATAAATCAGAGGAGAGCGAGAAGTGGGAAGCATTCACTCACTAACGGAGAGGACATAGGTGAGATACTTTTTAGTTTTAGATGGTAAAACACACACCAGCATAGACTTCCAAGCAAGGTTGAGAACTCCCTAGGGGCAAAGACCATAGCATTTTGTAATGTACGTGAACTTTGACACAATACCAGTGAAGTTCCAAACACTGAAATGTTTTAGCTGTGGGATCAGGGCAAATAATTTGGCACTCAGAATTTAGTTTCCACAGTTCTAAACTCATTCCTGTCTCAACGACCATGGAGAAAGTTCAATATAGTATTTGGCACATATTAGATGCCCCCAAGTAGTAATCTCTTCCCTCCTTTATCTTATGTTTAAAACTATAAACAGGTCTTGTTTTTTTTTTTTTTTTTCTTTGAGACCACATAGGGAAAGTTCTACCTAGAGGCAAGGGAGGATAAAATGATTCCTGGAATTATATATAGTGCCGAAATATTCCAAGGATATGATAATTTAACAGGCCTCATTTGTCTGTCTCCACTCTGATGTTGTCTAGAGAGAAAAGCAGTAGTAGAAGAAAGAGTTATATCTGCTGGAGAATGTATGACAAACTTGATCCAATAGGTGATGGCCTATGGCCCTGGTTTCCTGAGGGTCCTGAGACTATGAATGAATGTTGTTCAGAGTGCTTGTGCTAGTGATGTAGCCTGAACCAGCTGATCAGTCTTGGGCATCAGAGAACTATGTATACAGCTTCCTGCTGCTGCTGAGACACTCAGCTTATTATCAGAGCTGAAATGGGAGGGGGTCAGACTACTATATTTTTGTGGACAATGTGGCTCACAGAGGAGTAAGATATAGCCACTCGTTTATTCAAAGGATTTAGAAACACTACTTTTTGATGTGAAGGCTGAATGTTACTCCAATTCCAGATGCTTATCAAAGATATTTACTGGTCCTCATATAAGATATTTCATTTCTCTCTTTTTCTCTGCCCATTTCATTCTTAACTGGCTGCTTTTCCACTTTCTTTATTTTCCCTTGGCTAACAACTGAGAGTTGCCATTTGAAGTCTCTGTCAGGAGTTGTGAAGTAGAAATTCGTTAAGGTGATTAGGAATTGTTATCAAAGGAAAGAAATTTTAAGAATTATATGAGGCCAGAAGAGATGGCTCATGCCTGTAATCCCAGAACTTTGAGAGGCCAAGGCAGGCAGATCGCTTGAGCTCATGAGTTTGAGAGCAGCTTGAGCAACATGGCAAAGCCCTGTCTCTACAAAAATACAAACATTAGCAAAGGTTGGTGGTGTGTGCCTGTAGTCCCAGCTACTCAGGAAGCTGAGGTGGGAGGATTGCTTGAGCCTAGGAGGTTGAGGCTGCAGTGAGCTGTGATTGCGGCTTTGCACTCCAGCCTAGGTGACAGAGTGAGACTCTGTCTCAAAAAAAAAAAAGAAAAAGAAAAAGAAGGGAATTATATGAGTTCACCAAAGTCAAGGATATTTGTTCTTAGCAGACTTCTTTTCTTGATCAACTCCTTGTCAAAAGACCGAAGCGGAAGTGATGGGTGCTGCCACCCAGGGATGTTGGAAGCGAAGGTGAACTCAGTAGAGGTGAGTCAAGTGGGAAGTAGCCGACCTCTTTTCTGTCCACAGTCTGTGCATAATTCATAGCACAGAGATTACATACAATTTCTTATTTGTGAACCATTAAGCAGACTGGTTATTACTCTTGGCCAACTGAAAGGAGATGACTCCCTCTACCAGCATCAAGGACACATAAACATTCTCAGACCCTTAGAAAACAGTCATCGGTTCCTTCAAAGTCCTTAGTTTTGAACTCTTGCTAAGCTGCTGCATATCCACTTTCAAAAGGACCTTTTGCACCAAAAGACTCCACTGTCAGCAGGTGTAAATACAAGTATCACTCCTGGAGTATGGAGGACTGAGGGACAGGAGGTATACAGGCTGAAAGGGAAAGAAAAAAATAGAAGGAGTAAAGTCTACTCATTTTCTTCCTTATGGCAGTTGGAACTGAATAAAAAATAAGCCAGGGGCCCTACATTAACTAGGTTTCAATTCTATTCCTTCCTCTCAGCCCCATTTCCCCTGTCTTCTCATCCACATCAGAAGATGGTCCAAGTGTCTGCAATCTTGAGATGAATCATAACGGGTATTTGAAGTAAAAGTTGGGAGTACTACTTCTGCTCTTGTGTTTTCCATGCAGCCAGAGTGAGTGAAGAGAGAAGAGCAGATGGGAGGGGGAGTCAGAGAAGAAGTGTGGGCACGCAAGCTTTGTGTCATGGGAACTTCCCCCCAAGAGTGGGGTGCATTGTCATCGTGGTTTCACATAGGTGTGTGCCACAAGACACTGAGACTCACCTGCTTTCTTTACCCAATAGTTTAGAAAGCCAGCAAAATCCTTGTGTAGCCTGGATCAAATTCACTCACATGCTACCCTGCTCAAGGTCCCAGAAGTATTTTTGTGTTCAATGCTATGGAGTAAAAGCTAAAAAGATATATTTCCTGTCTTTGCAGTTTAACAAATTTTTATAGGCATTTCATATCTGACAGCCATTTCATGCTTCTTTTACTAAAGCTTGGGAGGCAGCCGGGGCCAGTTCTCAACACCTTTGAGAAGAGAATTTTGCTTCTCTGAAATTTTAGAGCAAGTTTTTTATAGCTTTGGCTCCTGTGTGTTCCTCGGTGCCTGTATGTGACGCATGTTGTGTTGCTTCCACATTTTTGTCAGTGTCTGGAAGTCTCCGAAGAGTTGGCAGTGTCTCTCGCTAGCCCCAGGGACTCACTTTTGTTTCTTCATTGACTGAGTTTGTTCACTCTCTTTCTACTCTTTTCTTTTCTTCTCTCACTTAAAAAAAAAAATAGCAAAAGGCATTTTAAATGAGTGAGGCAGTGAGGTGCCAGAGTTGTGACTTCCATACCTCAGTGAGTAATGATAGGATTAAAAAACATTCCATATGTTTCATTCAGGTAGCTGTCCGGGGATGTTGCCAGAAATAGAAAGTGATAGAAAGCAGGATATCACAGTGGAGCACAATACAGAGCCGTGTTCACAGAGTCCCGTTACACCTCTTTCTTCCCTTCCCATCCAGCTCCCCAGGGGCTGGAGGAGCTGGGATGAAAGAGCCTTTCATGGAATGAAAAGCCAAGAAAGCCACACAATTGCCAGTGTCTTGGAGACAACAGTAAATGGAGTGTGACGCTCAGTTAATTAAGTGATGAAGGCAACAGAGCTCTTCCTGAGTTCGGTTGCCCTGGTCCCTTCAGAAGCAGAGGCAAGTCTGAGTTCGAGCCCTTCTGGTCCTAACAACTTTGCCATCAGGGGTTTATCTGAGCTCTGCCTTGAGGCAGAGTGAGAAATAATCACCACCAATTCTAAAGCTGACAGAAGTTCTTTTTCGAGGTTCTTCTCCTCCGCTGCGGTGGCGTGTGGTGTGTGGAAATAGCATTGAATTTGCAATCCAGTAGTCTCAGATACCAGTCCTGGCTGGACTTCCTTCTTGCTACAACTTGATTTCTCCTCCGTAAAGTGGGTTAACAGTAATTCTTACATCACAGGGCCATTGAAAGGATCAAGTAACATAAATATGTGTTTTATAAACTAATAGGTATTATCATGACATTGACATTGTAACTACTCCTAACTGGACTGAAAACATTCAAAGAAAGGCAGACTAGAGCTGATGAGAAAATGAAAGAGGTCCAAATGGAAGGGAGTGAATTGATATATATTTCTTTTTTTTCTTGAGACAGAGTCTCACTCTGTCACCCAGGCTGGAGTGCAGTGATGTGATCTCATCTCACTGCAACCTCTGCCTCCCAGGTTCAAGCAATTCTGGGACTACAGGTGTGCGCCACCATCCCCGGCTAATTTCTGCATTTTTAGTAGAGATGGGTTTTTTGCCATGTTGGCCAGGCTGGTCTCGAACTCCTGGTCTCAAGTGATCTGCCCGCCTGAGCCTCCCAAAATGCTGGGATTACAGGTGCACACCACTGCGTCCAGCCAATTGATAATATTTTCATGAAGTACATATACATACGTATACATACATATATATTTTATTTTCATGTATTTATATTTTGAGATGGAGTTTTGCTCTTGTTGCTCAGGCTGGAGTGCAATGGTGTGATCTTGGCTCATTGCAACCTCTGCCTCCCAGGTTCAAGCAACTCTCCTGCCTCAGCCTCCCGGGTGGCTGGGATTACAGGCATGAGCCCCCACACAAGGCTAATTTTGTATTTTCAGTAAAGACGGGGTTTCACCATGTTGGTCAGGCTGGTCTCGAATTCCTGACCTCAGGTGATCTGCCTGCCTTGGCCTCCCAAAGTGCTGGGATTACAGGCATGAGCCACCATGCCTGGCTATATATTTTTATTTTTAAAATTAGGTTACACATGCCATCTTAAAAATTAGCCCTTGTTTTTTCTTGTCTCCTCATTCTATTTTGTTTTCTTTAACATTAGCCCACCCAGCTGGCTAGAGAAAAATTAAATCACAAATGAATAATCATTTAATTGTGATTTTTGCACAGTAGTAAGTACTCAGGATGTATATGAATTAACCAGGAAGTCCACATCTAGTAGACAAAAAGAAGACTCCCTGGATGAAGCCTGGGTAGTCTTCTGGCCAATGATCTGCCTGTCCCTGCATGGCAGGTGGCCTGCCTCTCAGAGATTCTTGAGTCCCTCCTATGACCTCTGGATTTATTGGTGTTCACTTGACAAATGAACTTAGCCATCTGAGTTTCTGAATTTGTCTGAACAATGTGAGTTTGTTTTCTCAGAGGTCTTTGCTCCTGGTGCCTATATCTGCTTCTCCCCAGAACATCATCTCAACTTTTCATCTCCACATCCACACCCCTAGACTAATAAGTCAATCCTTCTCTGCGATTGCTCCCATCTTTATTGGTTGGTGTTGACACCACTAACCTTGTCAGAGCTATTGAGTAGGTAAGTTTTTGCATTCCTTTTCTTGACAGATTCAAAGTCTTTATTTATGTCTTTCCTAAGGTAAAAACTTTCTCAGAATCTCAGGCGTGTCCTATAATTTATAAAATACAAAACTCTAACCAAGTCTGGTATGAAAGCATATATCAGCATTTCCAGTGGTACCCAAATGCCCAACCCCAGTCTTTTCAGATACAATAGGTGAGATTACATTAAAACAGTGGTTCTCACATTCTTCTACAATCTGGCATTCTCAGATTAGAAGAGATAGCTCAGTACAGAAGTGATTCTTGTGAGGATAGGAGGGGTGGTAAGGGGAAATACCTTTCTTCAGTTGGACCAGAAGCTTGAGGAGGAAGAGGAGGTATGCTAATTTACATAGGACTCTCCAGTGGGAGCTGGAATGTGGTTAAGGCTAAACACATGAATTGACCATCGGAGTTACTTCTTGAAACATGAGACTAATGTCACTACTCCTTGGCTTTCATCATCAGCTCTAGAACCACAATTTTTCCGTAATGTATCATATGATTATAATTTGACTTGTTCAGGCTCCTCCCAGGACCAGAGCACAAACTCATGCCGTACCTCTATTCAGATGGTTTTATATTGTTCCATGGAGCTGCAATCTCTTTTGGGAACTGTACCAGGCTACATAGTATGCCTCCTTCATATTAATGTTCACCCAGAACCTCAGACCTTATTTGGAAATAGAGACAGTGATGATGAATTTTATGTGTTAACTTTACTGGGTTAAGGGATAGACCAGATATTTGGTCAAACATTATTTCAGGGTGTGTTTGGAGTGTGTTTATGGAAGAGATTAGTGTTTCAATTGGTAGACTGAGTGAAAAAGAGCACTCTCACTAATGCAGTTGGGCAGCATCTAATATATTGAGGGCCCAGATAGAACACAAAGGCAGAGGAAGGATAAATTTGCTCTATCTTTTAGAGCTGAAATGTCTGTCTTCTCCTGCCCTCAGACATCTGTGCTTCTGGTTCTTGGGCCTTCAGACCCAGAATGGGACTTACACCATCATCTTCTCTGGTTCTCAGGCCGTTAAACTTTAAAAGAATTGTATCACTGGCTTTCCTGGATCTCTAGCTCACAGATGACAGACTGTGGGGCTTCTCAGCCTCCAAAATCACATGAACTAATTCTTATGATAAATCACCTCATATATATATTTATAAATAAAGCAGATTGCCCTCTGTAATGTGGGTGACCTTAATCTAATCAGTTGAAGGCCTGGATAGAACAAAAAGGCAAACCCTACTGCAAGTAAGAGGGAACTCCTCCTGCCTGGCTGGGAGCTGGGACAATGATCTTTCCTGGCATTTGGACTCAAACTGAAACATCTGCTCTTTTTGGGTTTCAAGGCTGCTGGCTTTTGGACTGAAACTTATAGCACCGGCTTTCTTGGATTTCGGGCCTTCAGACTCAGACTGAACTGCACATAGCACCCCCGGGTTTCTAGCTTGCCAACTGCAGATCTTGGGACCTCTCAGCCTTCATAATTGTGTGAGCCAGTTCCTTATAATAAATTGTGTGTGTGTGCCTGTGTGTGTGTGTGTGCATGCAATCTCCTATTGGCTCCATTTCTCTAGAGAACCCTGACTAACACAGGGGCTTTGGAGATGTAATTTATTAATCTAAGATAAGGTCATACTGCATTAGGGTGAGCCCTGTTCCCACGACTGATGTCTTTATAAGAAGAGAAAACAGAGGCAGAGGCTCTTAGAGAGAACATCACATGATGACAGAGGCAGAGGTTAGGGTGATACACCTGCAAGCCCAGGGACACCAACGACTGTCAGCAACCACCAGCAGCCAGCAGAGAAGCATGGAGCAGATTCTCCCTTGGAGTACCCAGAAGGAACCAACTTTGCTGGTATCTTGATTTCAGACTTCTAATCTCCAGAACAGTGAGAGGATACATTTCTGTAATTGTAAGTGATCCAGTTTGTGGTACTTGGTTATGGCAGTCCTAAGAAATTGCTACAGTTTCCTACTCAACAACCTGCCTGCAATCAGTTCCTCTCTACTCTCTACTGCCATCCAGGACCGAGGTGCTGGTTCCCAGGCCCACCTGATGTCACATTGCTCCAGCAATGTGATGAAGGCCCTCCTACTCTTACCCTCCCCATCTGCCTTCCCTGCTGATGAGCAGCTGTCTGTCTGGGTCTCTTCTAGTGCCTGCCCTGAGTCTTTCCCTGTTATGGTCTGGAACAAGCAGTCACAGCCTTCTTGCTACCTTCACTGGCACCATCGGATGGCCTGGACTCCCACCTGCTTCCTGATGTCAGCCCTCTGGCCACAAGGAGCCATCCACCTGGCTGCAGCAGGGTCCGTCTCCACAATGCCTAGTCCATCCCCACTGTGTTGGGAGGGGATAGTTCGTTCTAGGTCTGATTCCATTCTATTTTACCCTCTTAGATATCCTTCTGTGCCAGGTTACCTGGTGAGGCAGGAAAGTCAGGATCTGAATTCTCTGAAATCTTGTTGTCATCCCCTCAGAAAGTATTGTTTGATGCAGGCATCCTCCTGCCTCCGTTTTATTTACTATGCAGCAAGTAGAGTCCCTTTATCTGCTTAGCACTTGGCCTCATTTAGATTCTTAAATGTACTGGCAAAAGAGTCTGTCTTTCTGTGGGGAGCTCCTTTTGTTCTTTCATCCTTTTGACTTTCCTCCTTCTTCCTCTTTCTTTCTTCTAAAAATGAAAACAAAGGAATTTTAAATGAGCCAATTCATTGCTTACAAAAATGGTCTTATCCATATTTTGGTGAGTAATTAGTAGCATCGGAATCCTGCCTGAGCAATTTTTTTTGCCTCCCATCCCACCCCAATCAGCCTAAAAGTTATAATCTCTAAAATCAGAGTAAGAGGATACTTTGGCTGCTTTTTATGCCCAAAAAATTATATATATGTACATATGTGTACATATATATGTCTTTTTGTGTATTTATAGAGTATGTGAGACAGAGAAAGACAGATTAACTAATCAGTCACAGGAGGAGTATGACACATGGATACAAGAGGCAACTACAAGGATTACTAGAAGCCAGTTGGGTGAGAACCGTGTACACCTGCACAGGACAGATGCTGGAAACAAAGATACACTATCTCTGGCACCTTTTTATGGAAAAAGAAATTTACCTCACTTTGGGGATGTGTGACTGTGGAGAATGTGGCTTAGTATTTATGGAGTGTTCATCTTGTAGTTAGTGGTTTGTCAATTTGTAAAATTTTAGAACTAGAGGACCTCTTACCTTAAAGATTAGGAAATGGAGCCCACGGAGGTTATCCATTCCATAAGCCACAAGCAATAAAGTATGGCCACTCACATCTAGAAACACATCTTCAGTGCAGAATCAGTGCCCAGCAATCACAGGACTGAAAGGAACTTTCATGACTTTTCTTCTCTGTCAACAGTAATAGGTGGATCTTTGGGATTTCTGGTCATTTAGGCCACTCAGTAACTGGATCCCAGTTTCCCTAATAATGTGTTGCATTTGCAAAGTCGACCCCAGAATAATCTGCTTCTTCTAGTCCCACTGTCCAGTGTGCCATGTGATAGATACCTGCTCTTCTTGTCCTTTTTTGTCTTCATAGATAATGTTTATGTATACACTGTATATAATAAAGGGAGATTTTACCAGTGGGTTAGGATTGGCACAGATCATGCTAAAACTCTTTCCATAATTTAGCAGATACTCTCAGAGCACCTCTCACATGCCCTCAATCCTTTGCCGGTTACCAGTCGTGCATACAGTTTCAGATGTGCTTCTTTTCAGGACAGTCAGTCCCCAACTCTGTCCGAGGACTTCCCTCAAGATCCAGAACTTCAGCTTTTCTTGTGTATGCAGACAGCTGCAAGAGCTTAGGAATTTACATCCCTCAGGGAGTATCCCTTAATGACTGATGCGTGTGAGGGTATAAATAGTCCAGCTACCCTGCTTCTAGTTTGGGATAACCCTAGTTTTGTGATTTACTCTCCAGTGTTTCCTTGCATGACTGAGCTAAAGTTACACTCACAGAACTTTGCTTCATATTGCACCCTTGCTTGGCTTCCTTCCCTTTCTATGTCCCACTTCCCTTCTCCCCTGTGGATTTTGCGAGGGGGCACTGTGTAATAAACCACTTCCATAAAGATCATCATCTCAGAGTCTGTTTTTCAGGGACCAGAACCCAGAACACATGGACTATCTTATTTAGTGCTTTCAACAAGCCCATAATGTAAGTTTTTACAGAAGAAAAAACAGAGGCTCGGAATTATGGAGCCAAGATTCCTGTCCAGTTTCCCTGGCAGCTGAGTCCATGCTCTCAGCCCCTCCACTGTATGAGGCTTAGTTCTCTGGTGCTCCTCTTCCCCTGACTCAGGGCTGGCTAACCCACTCTTATTCCTGGGTAGGTGGAGCCAATGTCCTCTATCAAGTTTCTCTCAGCTGACCCCAGCATGTCCACTAGGGAATTTGACCTTTTTCCCAAGTCTTTGTAGCTCCTTTACTGAGTCTGGACTCTAGAAATCCCGTACATCGTCATCCCCCATGAGCACCAATGAATGATTTAGACTCCAAATGAATATACATAGCATACATTGTACTCAAAACCTTCACCCCACATACATTTGAACTCTAGAGTTAGATTCCTTATGCCCTTGCTATTCAAAGTGTGGTCTGTGGACTAGCAACACGGACATCATCTGGGAGCTTGTGAAAAGTGCAGAAGATCAGGACCCATCCCAGATCTGTTGAATCAGAATCCGTACATTGAGAAGACCCCCTAGGAGTCATGTAGGTTTTAGAAATTGAGCCTGAGTGGAACAGGACCTGATTTTGCCACGCTCCCATGAATTCAGCCACCTGGATTCCAACCCAGTCCCTCTGCTCACCACCCCTCCCTGGCATGAGCTCCCAGCATTCCGTTTAGCCAGGACCAGGCCTTCTGTGTCTACTCAATGCATAGGATTGTGAATCTCTCCTCTAGCTAAGGAATTCTGCCTCTCTTCTCACAACAATCTCCCTCTCGATCAATTTAAAGTTATTTTTTCCTGAACTAAAATGGACTCTCACCTTGGGTGGGAACAAGATGGCTATTTGCCTAAAAGACAGATAAGCTACGCGTACTCTTAATATAGAGGATACAACCTGCAGGAAAGACTCAAGTAGAAAGTGTAAGATGAGTCCTGATTTCTAACTTGAATTAAAAAATACCTAATGCCCTGACTAGAAAGATACATTCTAAGAAAGGAGTACCTCCACGTCAGATCATTTGTGAAAAGTGATTCCTTGAAGGTTGGCTGTATTGACGGCAAAGATTGCTGCATTCAGCTGTTCTTTATTAGAACTCCTGAAGATACACCTTCTTGGAAATACAAACCTGCTCTGTGGAAAAGGGAGAGAAATTTGTGGAAGAACAGATGGAAGTAGTGAGGACGCTGCTCCATAGGTTTATTTTGCAATCTTCACAGGCAGTTTTATTAAAAAGACTTCCAGTCATAATAGGGCTGTGAGTGATGTTTGTTGAGAAAGGAAATAATTTGGTAGATGGCTAGTTCCATATGCAGAGCTATTGCAGCCACAAGGAGATCTGAAGGTATGGAGATTACTTCAGATATTTGTTATGGTAAAACACCAGCGGGCCTGACTTCTTTCCACCGTCAGTAGCTCCTTTTAACTCCAGTAGCAATTCAGCTTTGCTTTTTTCCCCATTCATTCAATTTTTCCGTGGCCCTTCTTAAGTCCTCCTTATTTGGCCTTGAGCTGATCAAAAGAGAGATTTCCATTGTATATCAAAGAAAAGTTTAAAATACTTACCCTGTGGTAAGTATTTATCTCTCCCATTCCAGAGAGAAAGTGGCCATAGACAATATGGACATGAAAAAGAGTGGTTGTGTAGCAATAAAACTTCACAAAAACAGGCAAAGGGTGCATTTTACCTGAGCCCAGCTCTAGAGAGACTTTATGATCTTCTCCATCACACATCTTCACCCTGGTCCAAGCTACCTTTATTCCTTGGGAACGTAACAGTAGTTTTCTAATTAGTCTCCTTCTGCTTCCATTCTTATCAGCCTCCAATCCTTTCTTCCCACAGCAAAATGAACTTTAAAACATAAGTCAGAACATGTCCCTCCCATGTTAAAACCCTTCTGTAGGTTTCCTTTTCAGAAAGCTTTGGATATTCTGCTATCACCTCCCCTCCCCTTCCAGTCCCTATCTTCATCTCTTATTGCTATTCTCTTGGTGTCTCTGTCACATTGCCTTTCTTTCAGTCCCTAAAACACTCCAACTTCTTTTCTATCTCTGGGCTTCCCATAGGTGGGGCTCTGCCAAAAAGACTCCTCTCCCTCCTTTGCCTGGATAGCCCTGCTCCTGTTTTAAGTTCTAGAATTGGTGTCATGTCCTAGACTGGCTCCAAACTGAATTTCACCTTCTTTGTTATTCTCTCATATGGCAGCTTGCTTTTTTTTTTTTTTTAAAGCACTTTGTGTAATTTGTAATTATAAGTATACCTTTGTTTGTTGGCCACCTGTCTCCACCAATGCAGTAAGCTCTGTGACAGCAGAGGCCATGCACTTTGCCACCATGGACTCGGTGTCCAGAGCAGTGTTGGCACAGGGTAGGCCCAGGGTCTTGATTTTTGATAAATGAATAATTGGGCAAATGTGTAAATCAGGTGATTGTGTGTGATGGGAAAAGGATTCTTTGGGTAGAAACACAACAGGGTGCAAAGTCAACACCAGATCAGTTGCAGATTGTTTTGTGGGAAATGAATGATTCAACAAGAAAAGCCAAGTAAAGACTGAGGTAGGGGCTGGGTAAGAACAAAGGAGTTAGTAGGCAGCAAGTGTATTCACGTGCTGTGGACTGAATGTGTCTCCACAAAATTTGTGTGTTAAAATCTCACACCTCAATATGATGGCGTTAGGAGGTGGGGCCGCTGCGAGGTGATTAGGATGTGAGGATTGAGCTCTCCTGAATGATATCAGTGCCTTATAAGAAGAAACACTAGAGAGCTTCCTCTTCTCTTTCTTTCTCCCTCCCCGCTGCCACCCGCCCCCCCCCCCCCCCCCGCCACGATGTAAGGATACAAGAAGACAGCCATCTGTAAAAACCAGAAAAAAGGACTTCAACAAGAACCCAACCATACTGGAACCCTAGTGTTGAACTTCCAACCTCCAGACCTATGAGAAAAAAAAGTTTGTTATTTAAGCCACCCAGTCTATGGCACTCTGTTATAGCAGCCTGAACTAAGACAATGAGAGACAGAAGACCCTTGAAGGCAGAAACCAGATTTCTTTGTTTCTCTTCGTGTCAGTGCATGACAGGATACTCCATAAATCCCAGTGTAAACTCAGAAAATGAAAAGAAAAAGTACTTGATTAAAGGATGAAAGCTTAGAGAGGGTTTTGGGGGGCTCCCGTACAGTTTTAAGGTTCAAAGACAAACACATTAGGAGTCAGGGGACATTCTACTTGGTTAAGTACTAAAGAGAATGGAAAATTAGAAAAAAGAATATGATTGATTCCTTAGGGTAATAGAGATAGAAGATTTGGTTAGTGGAAGTATGGTAGAGAAAGGAATGAAAGACAGAGCTAATTATTTCCCAGTATTCCTTCTTTCTTTCTTCTTTTTAGTAATAGAATCTCAAACATTTACTTGAGAACACAAATTTTTGTGATACCCCATATTTTCCAGTCTGTTTGCAGTTAGATATGCCATGTTCCTAAGTTTTGGACAATATATGTGAGTGGAAGTGAAGCATGCATCACCTGAATCTTTACAATGTAACAAGTTTCCCTCTACTCTGCCTTTCCTTCTTTCTGTTCCACTACTGAGTGTGGTGACATCTGGAGTAGCCACTTTGACCCTAACATAGAAGCCCCATGTTGACGATGGAAACACTGGAGCAACCAGCCTTGGTCCCTGTGTGACTCTGTGGAGCAGAGCTGCCTGTCCACCCTGTGCCTCCCACTAAGTTTCTGCCTTATTTAATCTCATGTATTTAAGGTTAGAGCAGGTTAGCCTATTACATAGCTAAAGCAGTGTGGTAGAGCTAGAAAAAAAAGTGCCCTTCTCAGGAGCCATGTAACAAAACTCCCTGGGCCTCGAAAGACTGAGAATGTGGTACTAAGTCAATAAACTCAGTTCCAATTTATCTGTCAAACTGGATAACAGTTATTCTAAAGGGGTGTGATTGGTAGATCTTTAGATTAGTAGACCTCTCCACAGTAAGTTCTTATAACTCTAAACATATGGTGAAAATGGATTAATCTTACTGATGACTCATTCCCTGGATGGATATAGAAGGACTAGGATTGGACTGAGGATGTGAAAAGATAGCAAAAAGAGGACAGTTTCTTCAGTGATTGTGATGAGTGTCTGCCTGGTATTTGTGGATTGCTCTATGTGTGCATTCTATCTGCTCATCTAGGTTATAAGTTTCCTGAGAGGACGTTTAGGTCATATTTATGTCCTCCATGACATGAAACCCAATGTTCTGCACATGGTAAGTGCTCAGCAAAAAATTTCTGACTGAATGATTAACCGAAAGTTATTTTCCTCTGTCATGAACACTTCCTTGTTTCCTGTGCTAACCTCACCCCTCTTCTAGCCAAACTATTCTGACATAACCCTAAAAGTAGCAGAAACAGGCACCCAGTAGTTCAGGAAACCCTGGGACTTCCCGTCAAGCTAAAAGCCAAACTAGATTATTGGTATGAATTTGAAAACCAAGAACCTCCAAGGCTTTAGAAATAGAAAAGGATTGAATTCGCATCAGTATCTGTCCCAAACTGTCTCTTGTGAAGAGGGAGAAATGAATGTCAGAGTAGGTAAGACGAGACCCAGAGACCAAGAGATAGAGAACAAGAGGTGGACTGAGAACAGCATATTCCAATTCCCTGAGCTGTCAATCCAACACCTTTCACCACACATCAAATTCTCTTCCAATTTCTCCTGTTAAATTGCAATCCAAAACACACTGCAGATGTGATATCATTTTCCCTGATAACTGGACTCTCTGAGTTAATGACTTTCCTTCCTTCCAGTGGGGAAACAATTTCATTTTGCTTAATGTAATTATTGTAGTCTTTTTCTGTTCACCACTCTGACCCGAGGAGGCCCAGTTTCAGAGGAGCTCAGCTTCTCCTCTCCAGCTGCACGTGGGAACATTATTATTACTATAAGTCTACATTGTGAATTGTGGCACAACAGTCCACCTCAGCCTAGCCGATGACCTCTCATTGACAATAACCAGGGCTGGCCAGGAGACAAAACTGGTCAGTATGAAGGAGAGGTGTGTGCCTGAGAGGAAAATACAGACAAACTGCTTATGTTCTATGTTGTAACGTGGTTCACCCACAATTAAGTTCCCTGGTCTAGGGACAGAGTCTGGGAAACAATGTGGTTCTGTCATTTACCTTTCCCTGAGCCACAGGTGGGCTCTGGGAAATATGAGTAGCTTGGTTCTGTCATTTACCTTTTCCTGAGCCACAGGTGGGTTCTGGGACCCTCTTTTCCTTCAGCGCTCCGTACTTCTATCCAGAGGAAATTTAAAGCAGACAAGGGTTAGCAGCGCTGAGCCCCAGCAGCCTTGAAACAATTGAATGGAGACTACTGAGCTCTGTGAAAGATGTGTCGGGCTCCTGCGAGGAGCTCCCTGAAACCAGAGGCAGCCACCTCAGCTTCACTGCTGACTCAGGCGAAGGCTTAGCGCTTGCACCAACATAGTTGATGAATGGGAGTGAGGCTAATTTGGTGTCATTTGTTTCCCATTTCCAAGCCCTCATTAAAATAATCTGCTCTGATTGTCTAGGGAAGTTATTTTTTGCACTTCCTTTCCCTTCACTTTACAATTTCACAGGCAGCAGATTTCTGTGTGGAGGGGTCCAGTCAGCTCTGAGGAGAGATGGGGGAGGATAGGAGGGGCTCAGGAATTGCTGGGAGCACAGCCAGACCTCTTGGCAGCCAGTGAGGTGGGAATCCCAGACCCTCCACTGTCCCCTGGACTGGATCCCTGACAAGCATTGGATTCCTGGTATTGAGGGATTCCACCTCCCTGGGAAATTCCTTTGATTAGAGAGTAAAAATAAAGGGAAATCTTGGTTCTGGTTAGCATATTTCAAAAAGGGTTCTCCGAGGAGGAAATGAAGCATCCCAAAATAGAATTCAGAGCTTTCATTCTCTCAGTCACCCATACGTGATATAGTTTAGCACACGCTGAGATGGTGAAGGGAATGACTGTCCATTTACTCAACTCTTGCTGAGCACTTGCTATGAGACAGGCAGTGTCCAAGATGATAGGGACACAGAGATGAGTGGAACACAGGGCCTATCTCCTTTTCTATCTCAGATTGTATTCTTGCTCATGTATCTCCATTAATTCAGAATACTTGTCTCTGCTAACAGGCCCACATTGCCATCTTCACACCCTTTTTGGGGATCCAAGTAATTTCCTGTAGGCTTTGTCTTGACTCACATCTCTGGCCCTCGTCATTTTCTTGCCCTTGGGTAGAAATGCTTTGGATTAGATTTTACTGTTCCAAATCCAGTCTCTGACATCTGCTTTTGGCTAGAGCCCAAACAGGCCAGCCCCAGCCCCAGTCCCACTGAGGGTAGCCCTTGAGTAGCAGCCCTAGAAATTATTACATTCAGCTGGGGAGACAGAATGCCCACGTTTGCATAGATCATTGAAACTGACTGGACAGCACATGCCAGAAGTCTAATGCAGGGCTCATTCCTGTACTCGCAGTCAGATGTTTGTTCCTGGCCACTCTCTCCGAGTCACAGATGCAGCAGAATCGCCCAGGGTCTCCTGCCCCAGCCAGATTTCCCAGAACCATAGCAGCAATCTCCTTCATTTGGCTTCTGTTTAAACCAGTAATAGGATTTACCCTTGGTTTGTATAACAGAAGAAGAGTTCTTTATTTTTTCTACTATTTATTATGATGTATAAATTATGATAATACTGGTTAAACTATTTTTTATTACTCTAAATTGTCACTTACTATTTGCCAGGCTGTATGCAAGGCAATGAAACACAAAAGTCAACAAGGTACAATCACTGCCTTCAAAGAATCTATTAAAAAATGGGCCAAATAGCCCCTTTGGTTTCTGACTGTAAAGGAAGAGTCCTTTACATACAGGGTAGATATTCATGAAAATGTCTTCCTCCTGTAACATCTTTTTTTTTTTCATTCTGGTGTCTGAATATCATTGACTCACTCCTGCCTCTTTTCCCCACTCCCTCCCCCAGCAGCTCCCTCCCCCAGCAGCTCCCTCCCCCAGCAGCTCCCTCTTATCCCAAAGCAGGGATGCCTCTTGCATTCAAGTGTATTACATGGTCTTCAGGCACTTCATGTTTCTACAATCAACATATTTTAAAGTCTTGGGAAAGGTTTTTAATTGGCTGAAATGCTGATTGCCATAACAACTGGCTAATGAACCATCTGGTAGCACATGTAATATTTATTTATGAATTAAACAGCTAGGCACTATGAAGTCTAGTTTCCTCTCAAGGACAGCATGGGGGCCATCTTTGGAGAATGCAAGTTCTCTGCAGGGGTTTGCTTAATGGATCTCCAAAAAGTCAAGAGAAGGGAAATGATGCTTCATTTCAGGGCAGGTGTGTATTCATGTTGAGAGGAAAACAGCAGAGTCATGGGCAATGGGCAGGAAATCCAGAGAGGAGAGGACAGAGCAGGGTTCCAAGGCCTAGGAAGTGACCCTCCCTATCTTCTGCCCCTTAAGATGTAAAAAACTCTCAACAGTAATTTACAGCTAATTTGTTCTTCCTAAATTTAAGTAAATTTCCCATTCTAGCTGTGACTGTCAGATATTGAATGTATGGCAAAAAAGTTTTTATTTCCAACTGATGCCAGTCACTATGACTCTCGAATCTAAGGGTTTACTTTTAGGGGATCAGAAACCTTTTGAATATCTAATTCAAGCTATGGACCTTTCCTAGAAAAATAAATATATTCATATTCACACAAAATATAATTGCAATATTGGGGCCCATACCCAGTTGCCTACACCCCAATCTCAGGATTTGAAAATTCCAGGTTCAGATCCTGGGTCACCCCCATGAGTGTTTTAAATATCCACAGGTAATTTAATGACAAGGTGAGCACTTTTTTTTCCCCATAGTCACTAGATGAACTATTCCAAGATGAATTTAGCAAATATGAAAGTCTAGCACCATGATCGGATCAAAAGGCGATTTCGGTAAAGATTAGCATTGACATTTGAAGGGGTCATATAGGTAATACTTCTTTGTTTTCACCTGATTTTAAAGCAATTCAAGGACAGATTAGAGGCATGTAAATGGAGACCACAATGCCAGCTTTATTATTTGTTAATATATTTATTGGAAAGTGTGACTTAGGCTTTCCAAGATTGAACCCCAGAATTAAATAGACTTGTCCTCATAAAGGGGGAGGACTGGTGTTAATAGTCAATGCAGTGTCAGGAAAAACTGAAAACTTTAACAGGATCTGGGCATGAGGAGAAACCTAGATCTAGGGCTTTGGGAGCTGACCAAAGAGATTCTTAGAACAAAAGTTTAGGAAAATAAGTTGAGTACACAAACACACACACACACACACACACACACACCCCACAAAAACAAAACACAACCGAAATCAGTGCACCAAGAAGATGGTAACAAACTAGTTAGGGCATCAGGGTCTCTCCCTTTTGTGCTGAGGTGGATTTTGACTGTGCATGGGTTTTGGAGCTGTTTGTTCATTGTAGTTTTCTTTGCTCTAGGCAACACTTGCAAAGCATATAAACAAAAAGAGAAAAAATCTCTATACTTGTTGGCTACCTTAAAAATTATCCTCCAGGCCCCCATGAAACTGGATAGCACGGGATTCTTCAGACTCTTTCTTTACTTTCTTTCTTTTCCCCGCCTTCCTCCCTCCATTATTCCTCTCTCCAGTCCCTCCCTCCCTCCCTCCCCTCCTTCCTGTCTGTTTTTCTTTCATTCTTTCTCTTTCTTTTCTTTCTTTCTTTCTTTTCCTTCTTTTTCTTTCTTTCTTTCTTTCTCTTTCTTTCTCTTTTTTCCTCTTTCTTCTTTCTTTTCTTTCTTTCTTTCTCTCCCCTCCCCTCCCATCCTCTCTTCCTTCCTTCCTTTCTTTTCTTCTTTCTCTCTCGTTCTCTCTTTCTTTCTTTCCTTGTTTGTTTCTCTCTTTCTTCTTTCCTTCTCTTTCTTTCTTTCTTTCTTTTTTTTTTTTGACAGAGTCCGAGGCTGGAGTGCACTGGCATGATCTCGGCTCACTGCAACCTCTGCCTCCCAGGTTCAAGTAATTCTTGTGCCTCAGTGTCCCAAGTAGCTGGGATTACAGGTGCATGCCACCACACCTGGCTAATTTTTGTATTTTTAGTAGAGGCGGGTTTTCACCATGTTGGCCAGGCTGATCTCAAACTCCTGGCCTCATGTGACCCACCCACCTCGGCCTCCCAAAATGCTGGGATTACAGGTGTGAGCCAATGCACCCAACCTGCGTCTTTCTTTCCTTTTTTCTTTCTTTCTTTCTCTTTATTTCTTTCCTTCTTTCTTTCTTTTCTCTTTCTTTCTCTCTCTCTTTCTTTCTCTCTTTCCTTTTTTCCTTCCCTCCCTCCCCTCTCCCTTTCCCTTCCCCCTCCCTCTCTCCCTCCCTCCTTTCTTTCTTTTCCTTCCTTCCTTCTTTCCTTCCTTTCTTTCCTTCCTTCTTTCCTTCCTTTCTTTCCTTCCTTCCTTCTTTCCCTTCCTTCTTTCCTTCCTTTCTTTCCTTCCTTCCTTTCTTCCCCCTTCCCTCCCTCCCTCCTTCCCCCCTCCTTCTCTTTCTTCCTTTCTTCCTTCCCTCCTTTCTTTCTTTCTTCCTTTCTTTCTTCTTTCTTTCTTCCTTCTCTCTCTCTTTCTTTCTTGCTTGCTCTTTCTTTCTTTCTTTCTCTCTCTTTCTTTCTTTCTTTCTTTTTCGCTTGGTCTACCTGCCTGAGAGCCTTCCTTTCTTGGTTCTTTCTTTTTCTTTCCTTCTTTCTTTCTTTTTTCTTTCTTTCTTTTCTCTCTCTCCCTCTTGCTACACACATACATACACACACACACACACACACACCCTAGCAACAATAAAAAGAAGAAACAGGCAAATAAGATATCCTCCATCTGTCCCAGGGAGCCAGCCTCTTGCCCTGTGTAATTTTCCTCTTTGCTGTCATCAAAAACCTCTTCCTTGGCCCCTGAAGATTCACACATCTCATCTGTTAACTTATAGGCAATGTCAATAAAGATATGTAATTTCTTAGAGAATCCTAGGCATTTGTACCTACCAATCAGCAGCTCCTCCATGAATTGAATGGAATGAGGCTTCAGTTTGATGGGAATCAGATATATTTTTAGTTTGTGGTGGGGGAAGGGGACTGAAGGGGGTAACCAGAGAAGAATGGAAAAAGCCCAACCCTATTTCATTAAATCTTCATGAATATGCAAAAGAGGAGTAATTGCCCTCTTCAAAAACTAATCATTCTGAATTTTACAAGCTGAATTATAAAACCTGACACACATATTTTTCTCTTTTATTATATTTGTAAGCACTACTCCTTCTGCAAAGAAAATCAAGTCCTATTTTTATCAGTTGCCTCCATCTCCCCTTTTTTTTGCTCCCGACCCTGTTTCTCCCTCCCTTTTGCTGAATGCTGCAGCATTGCCATGTGTATTAATTGCCCTGTGAAATGCACTTGAAGTCATTAGAATTTCCCATTCAAAACTGTTATCTTGTGCCATTATGCCTTTGCATTATATTTATTTAAATGTGCCTCTTCTGAATTAGCTCATTTTTAACAGCTAGCCATGCCTGAAATATTGTTCCCATCCAAGCTGCTCTCGTATCATTTTTCTCTCTTCTGTGGAAGAGATGTCTGCACTCTACCCTTCTGCCTTGACAGGCACAGCTTTGTGGGAAGGCAGACGTTGGTTGTGTGCAACAGGCTTCCTTGAGAAGGAATCCCAAGCTCGGGATATTTCTGCAATGAGGGAACCCCAGGGTCTGGATTAGATATATCCTTCCCAAGAGCAGGTTGCCTATTATCTGTCATATTTGATCTTCATTTATTCTAGAGCATTGACTGAAGAAATGGAGAAATCAAACCCAAGCTTCTAGTATGTTCTTTGCCTTTTGCTCTGAAGAATGCAACAGCGATGCCAATTATCACAGGGGTGACTTCCCAGGCACCATCCAATATCCACATGGTAATCTTACCTTGAGGAGAAGGAATGAATTAAATGGCCATGCAAATTCCCTCCCAGATGCGGGCTTCTTGGGGCTATAGGGAAATTCTGATATCACTTCTCTGATACTGAACTTTTTTTTTTTCCCTACTAAGACTTTCCCTACTGTGAAAAGGAATAGCTGTTCCTATTTATCAAACTGACCTTTCTATTTTCACTTGTCTACTAGAGAATTGGCTTCCATTCCCATCTTCTCTCCGGTCAGAGGAGAAAACATACTTGATATGGTTTCACTGTGTCCCCACCCAAATCTCTTCTTGAATTGTAGCTCCCAAAATTCCCACATGTTGTGGGAGGGACCAAGTGGGAGATAATTGAATCGTGGGAGATAATTGAATTGTAGGGGCAGTTTTCCCAATATTGTTCTTGTGGTAGTGAATAAGTCTGAGAAGATCTGATGGTTTTATAAGAGGTTTCCCCTTTCCCTTGGCTCTCATTCCCTCTCGTCTTCTGCCATGTAAGACATGCCTTTCACCTTCCGCCATGATTGTGAGGCCTCCCCAGTTATGTGGAACTGTGAGTCCACTAAGTCTCTTTTTTTTTTTTTTAAATAAATTCCCTAGTCTCAGGTATGTTTTTACCAGCAGCATGAGAACAGACTAATACAATACTTTATTCAATAACTGAGCTTAGAAAGTATTATTCTTATACGTTTGTACCCCAGAAAGAATTCCACTGGGTAGCTTTTGCTGCTAAGCTCATGGGATCTCTATGTCACATCTGTGTAAAGCATGAAACCAATAACACAGCATCTCCCTAAGTGTGGTCTCACAGAGTTCTTATTTTACCCTTATTATAACATTTTACTTATGAGAAAATTGGAATAAAGAGACTTGACTAAAGTTTACTATCTAGTGAGTGGTGGAGAATGAATTTGAGCTCAGGTTCATTCTGGATTCTTTTTTCTTTCTATGACACCAAGCTGCCAACAGTAGAAATAAAATCAATGCGTAGACATAAATAGTTGGTAGAGAAAATCAAGAACAACATTATGATTGGGTTGGTCAGAAGTTTGACTTGGAGATTAGGAGGAGTGCTTTATGATATGAGGAGCAGAATAAATAAGTTTATCCTTCTGTAAAGAACAGAAAGTTGAGACTTCAGCACTCTTAGGATTCTTGCAAGGCTTCAATAAGGTAAGTTTAGGCAAAAGCTTTTGTGAGCTATGATGAAAGCTGCACGTGTGCGGAAATGTTAACCTTTTTATTCACTGATGAATCCCAAGTACCTAGAATGTTGTCTGGGTAAATTCTTTTAAAAAGTCTTCAGTTGAATGAGTATGTGACATTATTATTATTGTCAGTACCCTTGGAGGTTCCCTTGATGTTATTATTAGCAAAGCATCAGACACCTGAGCTGGGAGTCTCAAAATCTAAGGGACTAGTCAGCCTACCAACATCACTGTCTGTGAACCAGCTCTGAACACCTCTTGCCTACATGCAATAGAGAGACCTGGCAGACGAGGGCACTCTGTAATTACTCTGGGGTACTTAAGACTAATGAACAGGTAAGGCCAGCACAAATAAAGATGTTAAGATACATGTTGGCCTTCCATTAACCCATTCGATCTCTCACATCAGTCAGTCTAATTAGACAGTGGAGACTTGTGCCAGTGGAGACTTATACTTCCTGAATTCTAAGAAGAAAAGGAAGTAACTGGGAATTGAGGAGTGCAGGGAATTGATTGAAATTCCTCTATGAGAAAGGCACCGGGCATCCTACGTGAGCCTTTGCACATAGGCTCTGGGTTAGGGTTGGGCATCATAGTGGTTGTCTGCCTGCCCCATGGTGTTATAAGCAGGCTGGGGCATAGGAAAATGAGGTTGAGAATATACTGCATGTTGTAGTTGGTGTACCTCGTAACCTCAATACTGACAGAAACTACCATACAGTCTAGTTCTGTCTCTTGGATTTCTTTTTTCTTGTTAGGGAATGATAAGAGAAAATACCTTGTGGAGGTTACATCTGGCTTGATTTCCTCCTAAGGACTCATCTGGCACAACTAGCAGCCTCTTGCTGAAAGGAGAAATATCCCTTCCTAACCTTCATGTGGAGGACCTCAGCACATCCACAGCAGAGAGCTCAGAAAAGATGCTGTGTTGGTCCTGAGAGGTTTGCACCCCCATCTGGCTTGAATCTCTGAAAACTTCCTGTCCAGCCCTATCCCTTAGGAACATAGAGAGGGCTTTCTCTTATAAATATATTTTTTAAACAAGTAACATCCAGAAAAAGCAAACCCATCCTTCGCTTGCTATGTCAGCCCACAAGTCAAGACCTCCATCAACAATGCCTTCTTTCTAAAACAACCAAACCACAGAAGATTGCTTCTCTTTCAGAGGATGTCCTGTGATTGTGTAAGCGGCTAAAGGCTGCTGTACTTGAAAGTCCAAGTACCAAGAGATGTAGCAGCGAGGGATGACAGGCAGCTTGGGCTAGGGTAGGAGTAGGTGAGGCAATACCTGAGAAATTCTGTGAGAAATTGGAGCCTCTGTAGAGAGGGAGTGGCAGAGGGAGTGGATGGGGTAGAACGCGTTTTTACTTTTCAAACACTTTTTAAAAAATTCTACTGTCAGATGACCCTATTCATTAATTCATTTTCTCCCTGAAGACTATTGAATATTTAAGCCAGGGACCTGAGATGTACCCAGCGATTTCATATCAGGTTATATCCGGCTTAATTTCCTCTTACAAGGACTCTTCTGACACAACCAGCAGCCTCTTCCGTATTCCTGGATGGCCCCATCGTTCACTGCCACAGGGACCCAGCAACCCCCTCCTCTCTGCAGCCAGTCCATATCAAGCCGACTTCTTTTCTTCCCAGCGAGAAGATTTGTTATTCTCATGTACGGAGAGGGAATTTAGAGATGAATTTGCAGGTGGAAGAAACTCTCTCCTGACTCAAAAATACTTATGTAAAATTGGCTCCAAACACTAAGCCAATTTTTGTGCAAGGGCTGGGGTCTGAGCCTGGTGAAAAACCAGTCTCTTTTTTCTTTTTTCTTTTTTTTCTTTTTTTTTTTTTTTGAGATGGAGTCTCTTTCTGTCGCCCAGACTGGAGTGCAGTGGAGCCATCTCGGCTCCCGGCAAGCTCCGCCTCCCGGGTCCACGCCATTCTCCCGCCTCAGCCTCCCGAGTAGCTGGAACTACAGGCGCCCGCCACCACGCCCGGCTATTTTTTATTTTTTTATTTTTTTAGTAGAGACGGGGTTTCACTCAACACTTCCATGTCTTTTCCTAGAGTCAGTAAACAGTTGATCACAAGTGGGAAGGTAAGGGCTGAGGGCCTGACTCCTAGCTCCTACTTCATGGCTCACTAGCTGAGTGATTTTGCTCAAGAAGCATAAATTATGACTGATCATCTCGTCTTTAAAAAAGAGATAATGATGTTACAAAATTCACAGGGCTGATGTGAGAATTAAACGTGATAATATTTGTAAAAGTGTTTTATACAACACCATAAGCATAAGACATATTATTCGTGCTGGCTGGAGGCAGATGTCTTGACAGAAAATCTCTGGAGGTTGCTCCCAATATAAACATTCTATGATTCTTCCGGCCATTTAGTCAGAGTGGAGATAAATGGCTGCAGCTGCTACCCTTAGCAACCCGCCTTCTTCGCTGTAGGCTGCTGTTTGTCACAGTGACCACTAGGTGTCACCTCCTTTTAAAATCTCTCCCCCTTTCCCGAGCGAATCTAGATCCTTTGAGAAGCAAAAGGCATCGAAGACGGGGATTTAGTCAAGACTGGGGTAACTTGGAGTACTGTCTCCTCCACAGTGACAGAGGTCTTTTGCAAGGATCAAAAGGACTCTTGAATTTAAGAAACATGGATGCATTCAACACACCACCCTTTCTTGCTTGTTCTCAGCTCTCTCTCAGGAGTAAGAATACTAGTGAGATTAGACTGTTAATTCAAGTCTGTCCAGAAAAAAACTGTGGAACCATTTTGAGGGGTCTGGGAGAAGAAAACTCGCAGCTTTATCTGAACTCCTTGAGAAGAGAACAGTATGAGGAAAAGCACCTGCAAAGCCCCCTTTCTTTTTCCATAACTAGAAATGTGTCTAATCTCACTGCCAGGACCTCTTTATCAACAAGCTCCTACTCAGATTCCCCCACAACATGCCACTAGCCTGAGCTCAGAGCAAGCAATTTGGTTAAAAAGGCCATTGGGCTCTAAGAGTTTTCACTCCAAGTCAGACAGAAGGAGGCTTCAAGAGGTTCTAGAAAGAACTCTGGACTAAGAATGGGGATACTGAGGCTTTAGGCTTCAAGAGGTTCTAGAAAAAACACTGTGCTGGCGATGGGGATACTGAGGCATTGGTCCAGGCAGTCCACACGCTAGCTGCACCACCTTGGGTGAAATCACTCTTCCCCTCTGCATGTATTTCCTTCTCTGTAAAGGTAAAGATTTGAGTAAGAGGATAATTAAAATCTCCTTCAGAGGCTAAAATTCTATAAAATCACAGAGTTACGTGTGTGGGTAATGTGTCAGATACATAACATTGACATTCATCTGCTTGTTGCCTTGTCAGGACACTTGATGAGGATTCTTGCCAGTTTAAGAAACATGCATCCATTTACTTATTAAACCCCATTCTTTCCCAAGGAGTTCAGATAAAGCCATTAGTTTTCTCTTCCTGAAGCCTTCAGAATGGTTCAGTGGTTTTTCTGGAAAGATTACAACAGACAGTGATGAAAATCCACTCATGTTCTTATTACTCAGAGGACAAGCAAAAAAGAGCGGTATGTTTAATTTATGCATGTTTCTTAAATTCAAAAGTCCTTTCATCCTTGCTAGTCTTTGCATGTGCACTATAAACTCCTGAAGGCAGAGGCCACGTCTTCAGTCTATCCTCCTTCCTCTTCCCCCTCCATATAGACTCAATCCGGGGCTCTGTACTCTGTAGTTGTGCAGTAAATACAAATGACTCACTGACTTCAATTACAGGGGAAGAAAAGACTTAGTCTAGATGAAAAGTTCTAGAGTATTCAGGTTTAGTATAATATATCAATAATAATGGCTAATATTTATTTAACACTAATTGATAAGCAAAATAAGGACAGAGATTTGTCATCTGCATTGTTAATTGCTGTATCCAAGAGGCTATAACAGAATAATGCTTGGGACATCTAAGGCACTTGCTAAATATTTGTTAAATAAATAAATGAATGAATATTTACCATGGGTATGTTTTACACATTGCCTTGAGAGGCATTACTATTATTTTCATCCATATTAGGGGGGAAAGAACTGAAACTAAGAATATAAAAGTAACCTGCCAATTCTCATACCTACCATGGGCAGCAGTGGGATTCATACCAGCTTGTCTGGTCCCCAAATCTACCTTATATATAAAGCTCAACACTATGAAAACAACTTATCATTTCCTTTGATAACATATCTGAGGCGAGAATATATACTTTTCTTTTGTGATGCATTAATAATTGTTTTCCCTCAAAAGAAGAGGATAGGAAAAGATGTTTTCCCAGGTCCCTAACTCCACAGAGTGAAGAGGGGAAACCTTCCATGTCTCTGGAAAGGAAGGTTCAGCAGCAGTCAATTTACAAATCTGGCACTAGGTGGCGAAAAGCAGATTAGCGTATGTTGTCACTAAGGACCTGTACTAGGATTAAGCATGGATTAAGTGCTTTGTGTGTGTTGGTGAAAGGATGAATAGGGAAACCCTGGAGGCATTCATAAGAAAAAGAACTTTGGCTTATAAGAAGAGGATTGGAAATTGCCATGATGGAAGAATCCAGGCATGATTCATTTTCTTTCTATAATTCATGTGCTTGTTCTGTAGATATCTGTTGAACACCTATTTATGTCATTATTTTTCTCAGTGCTGGGGATACAGGAGTGAACAAGACAAACATCCCTGCCCATATTATGGAGCTTATGCACTCCTGGCACACCATGGATCCTAAGCAAACTCGTATTTCTCCCTTAGTCCTGCTAACCAGGGTTCAGGGAACTTACTGAAGGCTTTGCAGAGATCTTCCCAAACCTGAAAATGAAAATCATAACAGTTGAGTTATTTTTTCTTAATTATTTCTGATATATTAAACTTCCATAAACACATACATCCTTATTTCATCCCACCTCTTTCCCCATAACTCCCAAAAGTTATGTACATCCTGATTTTATTCTACATTTTTTTTCTAGTCTTCCCAAGGCTGGGGGAAATGGACCCTGTGAAGCACAAGAATGCATAAACTAAATCAGATATTCTAAGATTATTTTATCAATGTTAACTGGCATGAGGAGAGTAATCCTGTACTCGCTGCCAATACTCTTCAAGAAACTGTAAACCTGGTACTGAAAGAGACCTTAGAGATGGTGGATTTTAACTCTTCTATTTTACAAACGGGTCTACTGAAGCCTGGAGAGGGAACATGACTACCTTATGAAGGTCACAGAGACAGTTTGAGTAATAGGCCTGGATCTCAGGTCTCATGTTACCTAATCCAGAATGACACAATTGCAAGGCTCCCAGTGGAGACACAAAGACAGGAAGAAACTTCAGGGGGAGAAAGCAATGTGGAAGTCCTCAAGCATGCTGGATATTAACTGTGTGATTTGCCACAGCTTAAATTGATTCTTCCATTAAAATAGGCATTGAGTATGCCCATGACATCTGTTCCCAGGGCTCTCCACTTTTACCCAGCAGGACCATAAGACTTCAAATGTGTCAGTAGGTATTCACTGTCCTCATCATCACATGCCTAGGCCATTAGCACCACCTCCAGGAGTGTCTCAAAGCTTCCCACCTCTCTCTCCATACTTGGACGAAGTTAATTTTCAAAGCCCACCAGTTAGCCATTCTCTTTCTTCACACCCACGAAGATACTATGTTGTCTCTCAAATCAAATCAGCCTTCAGAGTCTGACATCAAAGGGCTGGCTCAGAGTAAGCATCCATGGTCAAATACCTTCCTGTCAGGTACCAGACACAGGCTTCATGTCAGCAAGTTGCCTTTAATTTGCCCCCAAGCCCTATGAGTTCAGTGTGAGCTGTGAGTGCTGTTTGCCAAGTATATCCAGCTCTTCTCCTTCTGAACAAATACAAGATTGTACTTCCCTGAATCCCTTGAAGTAAAGCACGAATGATTAGAGAAGACCAAGCGCGTGGTTCACAAAGCATCCTACCCCTTTGACAAGGATAGGCTTGAAACAGGAGAGGAAAAGTAACCTTTTAGAAGCCACAGAGATGTAGGGGATTGTTCCTGCAGTATATTCTATTCCAGCCTATCCTGACTAATTCAGCTGTTCTTATTAACCCCATTTTACAAAGCAGGACACTGAGGCTCACAAAGGTCTTATAAGTTGCTCCATTTATGCATCTGGCAATTAACAGAATGAGGTTTTAACTTTGAGCCCTGGCATGCCTGATTTCACAGCTTGTGATCTATGGACCACAAAGAGGTGTCTACCCATCTAGGCTGGGGCTTACAATTGGTCCCTCTGCCTTTAATCTCTTATGCTTCCAATATTGTATATTCAAATATTTATTGTTGTCTTTTCTAAGTACCACTTTGATCATGTTTTTCATAGAGAAACTTCCAAGGCTTTCTTTTGCCTATATAATTAAAGGAAGAAAGTAATAGGAAGCCTGAAACAAGATCCTTCCTTTCAAAAACATCTGCTTGCTGCTCCCCTGACTGCCTGGACTCTGACATCACCTGTGAGGTTGTACCAATCAGGATGAGCTGAAAGAAGGGACGGGACAGTGCTGTAGATTTCCTTGCCTCTGGCTCCAGGGATCCTGTGGATGAAACAGATCTTTCGGAGTTATTTTATTTTCTATGCCGATACTCACTCTTCAGAATATATCAAGAGAAGCCATCTCCACCTCATTGTAGAGTAGACCAACTCTGGAATTTTCTGACTCCTTCATTGCCCTAAGAATTGTTCTCTTTTCTATTTCTCATGAGACTAGAGATGACCCAGCTCTCACATGCAAAGAAGTGCCAAAAAGACAGATCAAATATACTTGGAAAGATTCCACCATGCAACCATATGCCCTAGGTTAGGTTCTGATTTCCCAAGGCACCTGCCTGCTCCCTCGAACTATTTCTCGGCATTGATATTTACAGAAAAATAATAAACATAATCCACATTGGCGCACATATTGATCCCCAGATTTCACTGACATTTACGGATAAATGATGGATTGCCTTTTTTGTGAGCTAGCTGAGCTGGCCTACGTGGCCTGTACATAATTTACTTTTGATTAAAGGAGTGCTTCAACATCGAGATTCTGTTTGGGAGCATGAGGCAGGATCGATGCATTTATGACACAAACTTTCAAACAATGTACTCTGAGCGAGAAGTCTCTGCACTCAATTCATCTCAGATTTAGTTGGTGGGAGGGAAGGGAGAAGAAAGAGGAAAGGCCTGGCATTTCTAAGAGTTTGTCGTGGGGTACCGTTCAAGAGTCTGAAAATAAAGTGGCTTTGTTTTCTGTGGCTTTGGGTCTATGCCATCATCAGGGAAGAGTGATAGAAGGGATTTCAAGGGTCCAGGATCACTCCCAAAGACCCCTAGAGAAATAGGAAGAAACAGTGACACCAGTTATTAGGAAGGACAGGCCTTCCAAGAAAACTGGGAATTTTCTTATCCAGTGTTTTGCCTGTTTTTGCCCATCCTGCAAAGGCAAAATTTCACTTGCAGACTATATCGGTTGATCTCAAATGCTGGAAGCTGAATGCTTTTAGATAGATGGGGTATGCATGCTCTGTTTTGCCACATTCCACACTATCCCTTGTTATGTCACAACTGGCCTGTTTTAGTAACCTTTGCTTCTGCCTTATCCCCAAGGTAATTCATGTTGCCACTCCTGCTCAAGTTACTCTGGTTTGGTGTTCTTTTTACTTTTCTCTTAAAGACAGGGCCTCACTATGTTGCTCAGGGTTCTCTCGAATTCCTGGGCTCAAGTGATCCTTCTCTTCAGCCCCCAGGATAGCTGGGACTGCAGGCATGTGCTACTACGCTTGGCTTGGTGATTTTTGTTTTTTTTTTTTATGAATGTGCTAGTCCAGAATGATGTCTCCATTTTCTTCATGATTACATTTGGTTGGTTATAGAATGACAATGATTATAGCAAAATGTATGAAACCTATACCTGTGTCTCATTTAAGGCTCACAACAGGCCTCTGAGGAAGGTAATGTCATTACCCTCATTTTCAGGATAAGAAAATGGAGGCTTTGAAAGGTAAAATGACTTATTCAAGGTAGCATAGCTGGCAAGCATGCTACCTTGTTCAAACCAGGTATGTCTCACTTCTAGGCCTTTAAATCAAATATCTGACTGATTAAACCACCTGAAGAAGCTACTGTCTCTTCCTTTGTTGGAGAATAATTTCCATGAAGATGGGAGACCCATTTTACATACCACTATAGCCCCAGGGCCCATACATTATAAACACACTCTTCATAATGTGTGCAGCTGTGGCTGAAGTTCAAGGGAGCCCCGGCCCAGCAGCTATAGTTGTATAGGTTATGCCTTGCACCTGACTGAGGACCAGCAGGAGGAAGGGGTTGGGGGAAGCTGAAATCCAGCCCCCACTCCGTGGACCAGACCGAGCCTCTTAGTTTGTGGCTACATCCACCTGGAAAAAATGGGCACCTTTTTCTAATTTGTACAGAGGTGCTATTTGGGCAAATAGTGGCCTAGATAGAGCTTCAGGAGACCTCAGGGTAAACCCATTGCCAGTGACTGGAGGACGCAAGGTCTCAACTTGGCATTTCAGGATGGGTGATGGAGGGAGAAACAGAAGCATGCAGCAATAGGGAATAGTCAAAAAGGATGCTACTTAGGGCCCACAGTCAAAGGAGATAGTCTGTCCCGTTTGTATTCTTAGTTCCCCATATTTCCCAATTCTTTCCTTTTTGTTCCCCATGGTAGAAGCCTTACTCAAATCTCTTATTTCCTATTTAGCCCTCCCTTTCTACCTTCAACAAATATTTATCACACTTCTGCTATGCACAGGGCACTGTAGTAATATAGATCTGGTCCCTGACTTTGTGAAATTTGCAATCTTGTGGGTGGGGGGTGTATGACCATTGATTAGTTTTTGTTTTTTGAAACAGAGTCTCGCTCTGTCACCAGGCTGGAGTGCAGTGGCACAATCTCAGCTCACTGCAACCTCCACCTCCCAGGTTCAAGAGATTTTCCTGCTTCAGCCTCCCGAGTAGCTGGGACTACAGGCATGTGCCACCACGCTCAGCTATTTTTTTGTGTGTATTTTTAGTAGAGGCAAGAGTTTCACCATATTGGCCAGGATGGTCTCGATCTCTTGACCTCGTGATCTGCCCACCTCGGCCTCCCAAAATGCTGGGATTACAGGCATGAGCCACTGCACCTGGCTGACCATTGATTAGTTATAATAGAAATGCTTTTCAGGATGATAGTAACCAATAATTACATTTATTGAGAGGCTACTATGCATCAGGAATTTTGGTGAGCACCGTTAATGCATTATCTTATTAACCTTTACAATATGCTATGAATTAGATATAATCTTCTTTCTTTAAAGTCTTTACTCCAGAAATTCTGTCCTAAATGAGAAGATGAGAAGTAGTTAAAACTTTTCCTCTCAGTCATATGCTGCACTCACAATCACTTGGATTTTTATGTGTTCTTTGTATGTGGTTGAATTTTAATGCTAACATATCTACCTTAGTCTCTTCCATCTCCAAAGCTAAGGTCGAGAAACTTCAGCCTCCAAACCACTCACAGCTCTTTATGTCATGGCTCTGCACAGCTTTCCCAGGCTACCTTTGGTGTTGCGGCCATTGAATACCCTTCTCAATGCTGAACCCCAGCTCACAAGTCCTCAATGTGTAGAGCTCATCTATGATTTATTCAATAGTAAACAAGCTCCAATACCCGCTCTCTAAAACAGAGCCACCCTTGCTTGCCATTCTGTACTTAATGTTGCAGATGTAGCAGTCATTAAAGCAGAATTTAGGCTTCTGTTAGCATAGTTTATGGCTTTCTTTTTTGCAACTTCCATATGGAAGTATCATTTCTTTGGGCTGAGCAAGAAAACGGTGACTGGCAGATGCTATATTCAAATAGAACATGTCAACATTACATGTAAACCATTGTTTTTTCCATGTAATGATCTCTTGGTCACTAGACTGCTCCATTGACCATCTTAATGGAAGAACTAGTGCAGGATCACGTTCCTATATGAATGTAGAAGACTCCAACTTGAATCAGGTCCAGCAGTAGGCGGGGAATGAGAGAACTTTTACTGATGTATCAGATCCTGTGCTAAGGACTTTATATTTGTTATCTTCTTTATTCCTTACAAAACACTTGAGAGAGATTATTGTTGCTATTTTTTTTAAATTTGAAAACTGAGTCCCAGTGAGGCAAGCAGTTTGTCCAAGATCACTGGGTTATTCCCTAAAAACCTATTGGAATAATAATAATGATAACAAGATCACTAGGTCAAATAGAAAATAAGCCAGATGTTAGAATCAGGCCTAAAAAGCTCTGAACTTCCCCCACCGGTGCACCCTTCATTCACCCACACACACCAGAAGAGGGTGGGGCTGGTGTCATAGGCCCAAGTGGCCACATTTGTAGTTCTCAAAATGTGGGGAAACAGCCCATCAGCATCACCTGGGAACTTGCTAGAAATGCAAATTCTTGAGTCCCTGCTCAGAACACCTGAAGCAGAAACTCCAGCAGGTGGGGATCAGAGATCCAGATTTATTAAGTCCTCTAGGCAGGCTAATGTTTGAAAACCATTGGCTTATTTCACTCTTTGAAGCTCAATGAATCATCATTCTTTGCACAAAAAGAGAGAAGGAGAAAACTTCCTCTCTGAAAATTGGAACTAGGCGGGCAGACTCTAGCTTGTTTAGAGATTTGAACTGGAGTTCCTGAGAGTTGTCCTGGCAGAGGAAGAATGTTGAAGTTGACCATGGTGTGAAGAATGGTGGCTCCCACCATCATGAGCAGAAAACTCAGAGAGGAGGAACTAGGGAAGATTAGATTCAATCATCAAGAGTTTTAGTGGTTTTCTTAGCATAAGAGGCATTGGACAGAGGAAAGCTGGTCAGAATCCTATGGGATTCTCAGAATCAGAAAAGCGGTTTTGCTTCCCTCCTGTCACCCAATTCTTTTCTTCCTTAATGTAAAATAAAGTTACCTTACAAATGCCAGCTTCATCTTCCCAGTAAAGGGAGTTAAGGGAAAAGGCTTTGCCTACCTTTGGACTGGGTGTTGGTGATAAATGCAAGATCCCTGAGTGCCTGGCATAAAGACAGTTGCCTGAGCCAGAATGAGAAACCCCTAGAATCCTGCCTCTTTTCACATGGAGCTTCTCGCCACTAGTTTTTCCTCTCTTCATATTGTATCCCTGTGATGAATGTGTGTGCGTGTGTGTGCACATGCATGTGCATTTTGCAGGGTGGTTGGGGAAATGCACAGGTTTGTGCTTTATTTTCATAATGGGCCCTGCTTCTTAGCAGCTAATCTGGGTCTGGAAAGTGAAAATCATTAATAAAACAAGAATGAAAACCCAGACAATGCAACTTTAAGAAATTTGGGCGGTGGAGCTTAAACTCACCTTTGTGGGCAGTATCACCTCAGATATTAACAATTTAAATATCTGATTAAAATCATATCAAATATGGCCATAAATTCAGAAGTGTGTGTACACCCCCCCTCCCCCAACAAACACACATGCAGTAAGTCTCCCTCTTCCTTGAAGCCTTGAAGAGGTAAAGACTTCACAGAGAGGCTGGCAGCTTTAGGGGCTATCTAATATCCTATGGGGGGTCAGGCAGCCTGTCCTAGGAGTGTGCCCTGAGAACTTTTTACTGAATAATTTTTTTTAAAGCAGGTTCTCCCTCTGTTGCCTAAGCTGGAGTGCAGTGGTGCAATCATAGCTCACTGCAGTCTCAAACTCCTGGGCTCAAGCGATCCTCCCACCTTGGTCTCTCAAAGTGCTGAATGAACTTTTAAAAGATCCAGGCGAGATCATATCCTTGCTTAGACGTTGTTAATGGTTCCACTATCTGCAAAGTCCAAAATACTTTAACATGACATACACTGCACAGCCCTGCACAATCTGACTCTTCATTTTACCTCATGCAGCAACCACATAAGATCAATGTTCTGTCCATTCCCCAGAATTTTGTCTCTTTCATGCTTCCCGGGCTTTGTTCATGCTGTTCCCTAAGGCTGCATGTTCTGTCTGCCTGTCTTCTTCTGTCTACTGACATGCTGTTCGTTCATCAAGCCCATCTGAAATGCCACCTTTGTGGCATGGTTCCTTTCCTGATCTCTCTCAGGCAGAATGGATTGTCTTTATTATTCCATTCCCATTCGTGCTGTTTTATTTGACACCCAGCTTCACTTCTTACTAGCTTGTAGGTGGGCACATCATTAAACTTGTCTGATACTCAGGTTAGGTCCTTTGCACAATTCTTGTCTCATTCAAGTTATTATGCTGATGAAATGAGATAATATGTCCAACGCACCTAACAGTGCATTTATGCTCTCCATCCTCCCCCTTTTTTATTCCTCTATAGTATTTTTTACTATACTCTGCACACTCATTTGCTTAACTCTTGGCCTGGCTATTATCCCTTCAAAATAGAGAGTTTCTGAATGGCAGAGGTCATCATATTTAGCATTATTTCCCCTAAATGCATTGTACAGTGCCTGGCATTTAGACTGGTATTTTAAAGATACTTGTAAATTAGTATTTATATGAACTCTAAATCCACCTTAGCACCACTGGTGATGATTTTCTCTGCTCACTTGCTGATTTACTGAATTCCCCCAATGCAGTTTCCCCGGTGATGATGGGTTGAAGCTATGGAATCACCCTGTGGTTGATTATATTGTTCATACTGTCAACTTCCCCCATAAGTGCATAATATATAGATCTCCATCTCTGCAAAGCCTTCCTGTTTTATTTACAGGGTTTTCCTGTGACTTGCTTTGGATAGTGGATCAGGGGAGAATATGAAATGTGCACTCTCAAACAGAAGTAGTAAATGCACTTGGGTGATTGGTCTCGAACCCTTTCATAGACGACAAGTGTATCTCAGACTGTGGCCACTCCTCTAGCTTGGCTTCCGAATAAGAGCTCAGCCAGCTCATGTTACTCACAGTCCTCATAGGACATGAAAATGCAAGAAACACTGTTGGCATAAGCCCCTTCGAAATTGAGATTGTTACTGGAGTAAAAGTTCACTAGCCCACAACCTTGAATTCTCATCTGCAGGGTCTGCTCTTGTCCAAGGGTTTGAGACTTCCTAGGCCCTAGTTCCTGAATTCCCTTCTCTCTGAGATTTGCTTTTATAAAGCTCTATACCTAAATGGCAGCATGTACTGTAACTAAATGTGACCATAAAGAGGGAAAAGTTATAATGTTGTTTCAGAAAATTGTTGTTCTCATTACCTACCTTATTGCCATATGTTCTAATCTAAAGCACTGCGATATGGGAAATTATGGTGACACAAAGATGAAGTGACGTTCTGGCTAACGATATCCCCCAAATATTTATTCTGGTTCCCTCCCCAGCCGTGCCCACATGCATAATTGATGCCAGCTTCCTCAATTAGAAGTCCAGGGCATAAAGAAAATGAGGACGAGGCCGTTTGCATTTCTGAAGCTTGACAGGGGAAGATTAAAATCTTTTATGAGTTCTCCCCCATCATATGTGGAACGTGGCGCTCGCATATTTCATTTTCTCAGGAAAAAATAGTGTTTGCATTATTTGGAGAAAATCATTACGAATGCGACTAGTCAGCAGCCGTGGTGGGCCCTGTTACATTACCATTTCTGAGTTATGCTTTGTACTTGGCTTTCTCTACATACTCTTTCATTTTGTTAGAGTTTGTGCATCAGGAAAGGGATAAAACACGGCAGCTCAGGCACTGTGAGTGCACCGGACACACAACATGGAGAAGCACTTCTTGCAAACTGGAGAACACTGAGAAATGTGAACAGGGGTCTCCTGGAGTGGGAAACCCAGCCATCAAAACCTACATTAAATTGCAGCCAAGTCTCCTCACCTTCTTTCCCTACAGATGCCTCTCACCCCTAATCTGAGTGAACTCTCGGGAAAAGAAGGCAACCCAAGAGACTGGCTTTTCACATGGTTTGACCACATTATCTCAACTGCCTTTTGGTGACCTCTGTGTCATGTATGCTGGGTAACAAAGAGGAGGGCCCATATTTACAAGAGAAGGCATTGTGACATTTTATGAAGAGCAAGTATGGGTGTTACAGTCACATAGAACTGGCTTCATATCCCAGTTCTTCCACTATGGCTGTGTAACCTGGAGAAAACTATATAATCTATCTGTACCTCAGTTACTGCATGCATAAAATGGGGCAATGATTTTTTAAAAACTTGTGAGGATTAGTGATATTGTATGTAACTTACTAGGCACAATAGGCATTCACAAAATGTTATTTGCTGAGTGGCTTTCTAACATTATAATAAAGGGATTCTTGGGGGTTTTCTGTTTGCTTGTTTTCATTTTTAGGTATTTTTTAAATTTTGAAAGAAAGAGACACCACTCTATTAGGCCACAGCATCTTGTGCTAACTTCAAAATGAGCACTGATCACATTGTAACATAAGCGTAAACCTACCTGCCTCTCCTGTTCAATGATAATCACCAGAAGATAGAAACTCTGTTTTTATTTGCCACTGCCACTCCAGTGTCTGGTTAGCAGCATCTGGAGCACAGCAGCCACTCAGTAAATAATTGTGGAAAGAAAGAAAAAAGAGAGAGAGAGAGAGAATGGAAGAAAAAGAGGGAAAGAAAGAAAGAGAAAGGAAGGAAGAAAAGAAGAAAAGGACTTAGCCAAATCACACTCCTTGGTAATGGAGAAGCTGAGATTTGAAACCATGTGGACTTAATAGCCAAATCCTTGCTGTTTCCATTACAGCTCCCTGTATCTATTCCTTACTGCCTGAAACTCTTGCTGGGGATGAAGAAAGGGACACTTAAGATCCCAAACAGGGCCAAGTACCATGTCCAAAAGGCATTTGGTTCATTTTCCTGCTTCAAGTGATTAACCATGCTATTCTAAAAGATAACCATGAAATCAAGTGTCCAAAAAATGCATGACAGTTTTGAGCTGGTTGGCTCTTACTTCATCAGTTCTTGAGTACTCATGAGTTGATCCAATAGAAGTTATCCTCAGCTCCCTTCTTTTAAATCTATGTCCTCTGACTCCAAGTGGACTTCAGAGATGCTTTGATTTGATTTGCCCAAGTTTGCTTCAAATTTGCCATAAACTTTGTTTCAAATTTTAAGGCTATATCTCCGAATTATGTGCTCTTTCTGCATACTACATAGCATGGCACAAGTTGATGTTGTAAAGACCATTCTGTAGGGAGGCTATCAAGAAAAAATTTAGATCCAGAGATTATTACATTTGGAAGACAACTTAGAGTTCATCAGATCCAGCCCCCTCATTTTGCAGATTGGGAAACAGATGCCCAGAGAAGGGAAGAAAGTTGCCTAAGGTCACAGAGCTGTGACTTCCAGTATAGGATGTTTTTCACTATATGAGCTCATTTCTTGTTCTGCGATCCTGGAGCTTCTTCTTTCTCACATTCAAGATGGCCTTATAACCTGTTTTTTATTGAAGCCTACAACCTCCAGCACTCTTTCGGAGAAGCCAGAAAGGCAACCCCTCTTTACCTACTGACAATCATTAACATTTAGACAACAAACCGCAAAGTTTGTATACCAAGATTCATCAATATCAGTCTTACACTTAGGCACAGGCAAATGGTAAATATTTACTCCTTTCTCATCAGGTTTTGCAAATAGGAACAAGAGAAATTTGACACAATTTCTCCATGGTCTTTGAAGATAGACTGCCATACTCCTCAGATTCACTCTAGCTGTCTTCCTTGGATGCCCACTCTCCCTTCTTGCTAGGAGATGAACCTCATAGCTGGGCTCAAGTTTCAGCTCCTTCACAATTGTTGTCCGTCACAAGCTCCCAGTCCATGCTGATGTCAATGAAGAGATAAATAGAGAATTACAAGCCACTGGGCTGCACCTGTATATCTTAGAAGCCCAGTATCAGGTCTTATCCTTGATGTCTTTAATGTCACCAAAGGCAATGAAGGCATTTATAGCCAGAGTTTGGCTGCTAATTTAGGTTTTAGTACAAGCCACTGAAGGGCATCTGGGTCATCTCTTCTTGGACCAGCTTGGGGCCTGCTGGGCTGATGGAAGCAAACACAATTTATGCAGATAAGATCATCATCTGAAACTGCTGAAGGCAGAAGAAGCCCTGATGAGGTGGAGAAGTCATCCATTTGCAGGCCTATGATCAATGTTTTAAATATCCTAAGAAGGTCTGTTTTAATAGTTCTAACTCAGAGAAAGTATAACTCAGAATTACTGCAGTATGTCTCAGCCAGACCCAAGTCACCGTGGATATAATTTATACACACACACTGGGCTGCCTGTGCCAAGCATTGGCATGTCTCGTTTATATGCTCCCGTCATGAGGACCTCAATACATTTTTAATTTAAAAACAATTGATAGGACTGAAACTGTAAATCCCCTTTTGCTAAAGAGAAAACTTTCTAAGAGTTTCAGTTTTGCAGAAGGGAGGTGGAAACCATTCTTAGCTGATTAACTATTATTATTATTATTCTTTTATTCTTCATCTCTGTGTAACTGATCCTAGATTTTCCAGTTGTTTTCTCTAAATGCAATGTTCATAACTTACTGCCTAGGCTAATCCTATGTGGCTCAGCACCAAAAAGTTTTAGCTGATTAGTTAGCTCGCTAGGTTAGAGGCCTGCTTAGAACATGGTGGAGGGGGAGAAACAGCTTACCTGGAAATCTGAAGAATGAGATCTTATGGTACATTGAGTCACCACAGTTGCTTATGCCCTCCCTTCATTAGAATTATATATCTGTATCTTTGGCCCAAGTGACTTAGAAGTACTTCCACTAGAATGAATGAAATTTTGTTTTCCTGTCCCACTGCTTCTTTGATTTAGTTCATCTAACTTTATTTAGCCAATGGAATGTAGGTGGAAGTGAGAATGTTCCAGTTCTGAGCTGAGGTCTCAAGAGGCATCTTATTTTTCTGCCTGTCCTCCTTCACACCTAAGCTCCACTATAACACAAACATGCCGCTGGCAGTGGCTGACCCAAGAGGGTAAGAGACTCATGGAGCAGACCTAGACCCAAGCAGAAGCCTGGAGCCAAGACCAGCAGAGCCCACAGCTGCCACAATTGACATGCAGGCCTGTGAGCAAAAAATAAATACTTGTTAGAAGCTACTGACTTTTGGGGTGGTTTGTTACACAGCAAAGACTAATATAAGCTTTATGTTAACCCTGTCAATAACTAGTTAACGCTAATCAAGTCATTTCTGCCCAGGGCCTCAGTTTTCTCCTCTGTAAAAAGCAAGAGTTAAACCAGGTAATTTCTTTTTTTTTTTGTCTCAGGCTTTTATATTGCTATTTCTCTTGCCTCTTTTTTTTTTCTTTTTTCTTTTTTCTTTTTTTTTTTTATTATACTTTAAGTTTTAGGGTACATGTGCACATTGTGCAGGTTAGTTACATATGTATACATGTGCCATGCTGGTGCGCTGCACCCACTAACTCGTCATCTAGCATTAGGTATATCTCCCAATGCTATCCCTCCCCCCTCCCCCCTCCCCACCACAGTCCCCAGAGTGTGATATTCCCCTTCCTGTGTCCATGTGATCTCATTGTTCAATTCCCACCTATGAGTGAGAATATGCGGTGTTTGGTTTTTTGTTCTTGCGATAGTTTACTGAGAATGATGGTTTCCAGTTTCATCCATGTCCCTACAAAGGACATGAACTCATCATTTTTTATGGCTGCATAGTATTCCATGGTGTATATGTGCCACATTTTCTTAATCCAGTCTATCATTGTTGGACATTTGGGTTGGTTCCAAGTCTTTGCTATTGTGAATAATGCCGCAATAAACATACGTGTGCATGTGTCTTTATAGCAGCATGATTTATAGTCCTTTGGGTATATACCCAGTAATGGGATGGCTGGGTCAAATGGTATTTCTAGCTCTAGATCCCTGAGGAATCGCCACACTGACTTCCACAATGGTTGAACTAGTTTACAGTCCCACCAACAGTGTAAAAGTGTTCCTATTTCTCCACATCCTCTCCAGCACCTGTTGTTTCCTGACTTTTTAATGATTGCCATTCTAACTGGTGTGAGATGACATCTCATAGTGGTTTTGATTTGCATTTCTCTGATGGCCAGTGATGATGAGCATTTTTTCATGTGTTTTTTGGCTGCATAAATGTCTTCTTTTGAGAAGTGTCTGTTCATGTCCTTCGCCCACTTTTTGATGGGGTTGTTTGTTTTTTTCTTGTAAATTTGTTTGAGTTCATTGTAGATTCTGGATATTAGCCCTTTGTCAGATGAGTAGGTTGTGAAAATTTTCTCCCATGTTGTAGGTTGCCTGTTCACTCTGATGGTAGTTTCTTTTGCTGTGCAGAAGCTCTTTAGTTTAATTAGACCCCATTTGTCAATTTTGGCTTTTGTTGCCATTGCTTTTGGTGTTTTGGACATGAAGTCCTTGCCCACGCCTATGTCCTGAATGGTAATGCCTAGGTTTTCTTCTAGGGTTTTTATGGGTTTAGGTCTAACGTTTAAATCTTTAATCCATCTTGAATTAATTTTTGTGTAAGGTGTAAGGAAGGGATCCAGTTTCAGCTTTCTACATATGGCTAGCCAGTTTTCCCAGCACCATTTATTAAATAGGGAATCCTTTCCCCATTGCTTGTTTTTCTCAGGTTTGTCAAAGATCAGATAGTTGTACGTAAGTGGCGTTATTGCTGAGGGCTCTGTTCTGTTCCATTGATCTATATCTCTGTTTTGGTACCAGTACCATGCTGTTTTGGTTACTGTAGCCTTGTAGTATAGTTTGAAGTCAGGTAGTGTGATGCCTCCAGCTTTGTTCTTTTGGCTTAGGATTGACTTGGCGATGCGGGCTCTTTTTTGGTGCCATATGAACTTTAAAGTAGTTATTTCCAATTCTGTGAAGAAAGTCATTGGTAGCTTGATGGGGATGGCATTGAATCTGTAAATTACCTTGGGCAGTATGGCCATTTTCACGATATTGATTCTTCCTACCCATGAGCATGGAATGTTCTTCCATTTGTTTGTATCCTCTTTTATTTCCTTGAGCAGTGGTTTGTAGTTCTCCTTGAAGAGGTCCTTCACATCCCTTGTAAGTTGGATTCCTAGGTATTTTATTCTCTTTGAAGCAATTGTGAATGGGAGTTCACTCATGATTTGGCTCTCTGTTTGTCTGTTGTTGGTGTATAGGAATGCTTGTGATTTTTGTACATTGATTTTTTATCCTGAGACTTTGCTGAAGTTGATTATCAGCTTAAGGAGATTTTGGGCTGAGACGATGGGGTTTTCTAGATAAACAATCATGTCGTCTGCAAACAGGGACAATTTGACTTCCTCTTTTCCTAATTGAATACCCTTTATTTCCTTCTCCTGCCTGATTGCCCTGGCCAGAACTTCCAACACTATGTTGAATAGGAGCGGTGAGAGAGGGCATCCCTGTCTTGTGCCAGTTTTCAAAGGGAATGCTTCCAGTTTTTGCCCATTCAGTATGATATTGGCTGTGGGTTTGTCATAGATAGCTCTCATTATTTTGAAATACGTCCCATCAATACCTAATTTATTGAGAGTTTTTAGCATGAAGGGTTGTTGAATTTTGTCAAAGGCTTTTTCTGCATCTATTGAGATAATCATGTGGTTTTTGTCTTTGGCTCTGTTTATATGCTGGATTACATTTATTGATTTGCGTATATTGAACCAGCCTTGCATCCCAGGGATGAAGCCCACTTGATCATGGTGGATAAGCTTTTTGATGCGCTGCTGGATTCGGTTTGCCAGTATTTTATTGAGGATTTTTGCATCAATGTTCATCAAAGATATTGGTCTAAAATTCTCTTTTTTGGTTGTGTCTCTGCCCGGCTTTGGTATCAGAATGATGCTGGCCTCATAAAATGAGTTAGGGAGGATTCCCTCTTTTTCTATTGATTGGAATAGTTTCAGAAGGAATGGTACCAGTTCCTCCTTGTACCTCTGGTAGAATTCGGCTGTGAATCCATCTGGTCCTGGACTCTTTTTGGTTGGTAAACTATTGATTATTGCCACAATTTCAGCTCCTGTTATTGGTCTATTCAGAGATTAAACTTCTTCCTGGTTTAGTCTTGGGAGAGTGTATGTGTCAAGGAATGTATCCATTTCTTCTAGATTTTCTAGTTTATTTGCATAGAGGTGTTTGTAGTATTCTCTGATGGTAGTTTGTATTTCTGTGGGATCGGTGGTGATATCCCCTTTATCATTTTTTATTGTGTCTATTTGATTCTTCTCTCTTTTTTTCTTTATTAGTCTTGCTAGTGGTCTATCAATTTTGTTGATCCTTTCAAAAAACCAGCTCCTGGATTCATTGATTTTTTGAAGGGTTTTTTGTGTCTCTATTTCCTTCAGTTCTGCTCGGATTTTAGTTATTTCTTGCCTTCTGCTAGTTTTTGAACGTGTTTGCTCTTGCTTTTCTAGTTCTTTTAATTGTGATGTTAGGGTGTCAATTTTGGATCTTTCCTGCTTTCTCTTGTGGGCATTTAGTGCTATAAATTTCCCTCTACACGCTGCTTTGAATGCGTCCCAGAGATTCTGGTATGTTGTGTCTTTGTTCTCGTTGGTTTCAAAGAACATCTTTATTTCTGCCTTCACTTCGTTATGTACCCAGTAGTCATTCAGGAGCAGGTTGTTCAGTTTCCATGTAGTTGAGCGGCTTTGAGTGAGATTCTTAATCCTGAGTTCTAGTTTGATTGCACTGTGGTCTGAGAGATAGTTTGTTATAATTTCTGTTCTTTTACATTTGCTGAGGAGAGCTTTACTTCCAAGTATGTGGTCAATTTTGGAATAGGTGTGGTGTGGTGCTGAAAAAAATGTATATTCTGTTGATTTGGGGTGGAGAGTTCTGTAGATGTCTATTAGGTCCGCTTGGTGCAGAGCTGAGTTCAATTCCTGGGTATCCTTGTTGACTTTCTGTCTCGTTGATCTGTCTAATGTTGACAGTGGGGTGTTAAAGTCTCCCATTATTAATGTGTGGGAGTCTAAGTCTCTTTGTAGGTCGCTCAGGACTTGCTTTATGAATCTGGGTGCTCCTGTATTGGGTGCATATATATTTAGGATAGTTAGCTCCTCTTGTTGAATTGATCCCTTTACCATTATGTAATGGCCTTCTTTGTCTCTTTTGATCTTTGTTGGTTTAAAGTCTGTTTTATCAGAGACTAGGATTGCAACCCCTGCCTTTTTTTGTTTTCCATTTGCTTAGTAGATCTTCCTCCATCCTTTTATTTTGAGCCTATGTGTGTCTCTGCACGTGAGATGGGTTTCCTGAATACAGCACACTGATGGGTCTTGACTCTTTATCCAACTTGCCAGTCTGTGTCTTTTAATTGGAGAATTTAGTCCATTTACATTTAAAGTTAATATTGTTATGTGTGAATTTGATCATGTCATTATGATGTTAGCTGGTGATTTTGCTCGTTAGTTGATGCAGTTTCTTCCTAGTCTCAATGGTCTTTACATTTTGGCATGATTTTGCAGTGGCTGGTACCGGTTGTTCCTTTCCATGTTTAGTGCTTCCTTCAGGAGCTCTTTTAGGGCAGGCCTGGTGGTGACAAAATCTCTCAGCATTTGCTTGTCTGTAAAGTATTTTATTTCTCCTTCACTTATGAAGCTTAGTTTGGCTGGATATGAAATTCTGGGTTGAAAATTCTTTTCTTTAAGAATGTTGAATATTGGCCCCCACTCTCTTCTGGCTTGCAGGGTTTCTGCTGAGAGATCAGCTGTTAGTCTGATGAGCTTCCCTTTGAGGGTAACCCGACCTTTCTCTCTGGCTGCCCTTAACATTTTTTCCTTCATTTCAACTTTGGTGAATCTGACAATTATGTGTCTTGGAGTTGCTCTTCTCGAGGAGTATCTTTGTGGCGTTCTCTGTATTTCCCGAATCTGAACATTGGCCTGCCTTGCTAGATTGGGGAAGTTCTCCTGGATAATATCCTGCAGAGTGTTTTCCAACTTGGTTCCATTCTCTGCATCACTTTCAGGTACATCAATCAGACGTAGATTTGGTCTTTTCACATAGTCCCATATTTCTTGGAGGCTTTGCTCATTTCTTTTTATTCTTTTTTCTCTAAACTTCCCTTCGTGCTTCATTTCATTCATTTCATCTTCCATTGCTGATACCCTTTCTTCCAGTTGATCGCATCGGCTCCTGAGGCTTCTGCATTCTTCACGTAGTTCTTGAGCCTTGGTTTTCAGCTCCATCAGCTCCTTTAAGCACTTCTCTGTATTGGTTATTCTAGTTATACATTCGTCTAAATTTTTTTTCAAAGTTTTCAACTTCTTTGCCTTTGGTTTGAATATCCTCCCGTAGCTCAGAGTAATTTGATCGTCTGAAGCCTTCTTCTCTCAGCTCGTCAAAATCATTCTCCATCCAGCTTTGTTCTGTTGCTGGTGAGGAACTGTGTTCCTTTGGAGGAGGAGAGGCGCTCTGCGTTTTAGAGTTTCCAGTTTTTCTGTTCTGTTTTTTCCCCATCTTTGTGGTTTTCTCTACTTTTGGTCTTTGATGATGGTGATGTACAGATGGGTTTTTGGTGTGGATGTCCTTTCTGTTAGTTAGTTTTCCTTCTAACAGACAGGACCCTCAGCTGCAGGTCTGTTGGAATACCCTGCCGTGTGAGGTGTCAGTGAGCCCCTGCTGGGGGGTGCCTCCCAGTTAGGCTGCTCGGGGGTCAGGGGTCAGGGACCCACTTGAGGAGGCAGTCTGCCCGTTCTCAGATCTTCAGCTGCGTGCTGGGAGAACCACTGCTCTCTTCAAAGCTGTCAGACAGGGACATTTAAGTCTGCAGAGGTTACTGCTGTCTTTTTGTTTGTCTGTGCCCTGCCCCCAGAGGTGGAGCCTACAGAGGCAGGCAGGCCTCCTTGAGCTGTGGTGGGCCCCACCCAGTTCGAGCTTCCGGGCTGCTTTGCTTACCTAAGCAAGCCTGGGCAATGGCGGGCGCCCCTCCCCAGCCTCACTGCCGCCTTGCAGTTTGATCTCAGACTGCTGTGCTAGCAATCAGCGAGAATCCGTGGGCGTAGGACCCTCCGAGCCAGGTGTGGGATATAGTGTCGTGGTGCGCCGTTTTTTAAGCCGGTCTGAAAAGCGCAATATTCGGGTGGGAGTGACCCGATTTTCCAGGTGCGTCCGTCACCCCTTTCTTTGACTCGGAAAGGGAACTCCCTGACCCCTTGCGCTTCCCAGGTGAGGCAATGCCTCGCCCTGCTTCGGCTCGCGCACGGTGCGCGCACCCACTGGCCTGCGCCCACTGTCTGGCACTCCGTAGTGAGATGAACCCGGTACCTCAGATGGAAATGCAGAAATCACCCGTCTTCTGCGTCGCTCACGCTGGGAGCTGTAGACCGGAGCTGTTCCTATTCGGCCATCTTGGCTCCTCCCCCCACTAAACCAGGTAATTTCTAAGTCCTCTTCAAAATCTCTTCAAATTCTAGAAATTAGTGTCTGCAATGTATGGCATGAATTTCTAGGAAAACCTCTTGTAAATGGATGCTGCTGGTTACTAAGGAGAACTGAACTAGACAGTGAATTTTTGCTGGTTATTATTGTTTTCTCTTTCTCATGGATAAGATTAAATTAAATGTGAGAATACAAATGTTATAATTTATAGTTGATAATTGGTGTGTATTTTGCTAATTCGAAGTATAAAACCAATGTAGTTACCACGTTGGTTGTTGATTTCCTCCTCAGTGAATTGCTATACTTAATAGAAATATTGCTTTATGCAATAGGAAATTCATAAACAAAATATAAAATGATTGTGGTTAAAAGAACACATCAAATTCGGTTAAAATAAAAATTATTCTCACTTATGAGAACAATAGTAATTTCCACTTTGAGCTCCTATTAACAATTAATAAATGTTCTAAACCATTACATGTATTACCTCATTTAATTCCCAAAATAGTTTTTTGAAGATTGTTTTAGTTTTCTAGATGAGTTACCTGAAGCCCTAAAAGTTTAAATGCCTTGTCCCAAATAACCACCTTGCAAAAACTAGAGGCAGAGATTTGAACCCAGGTCTATCTGACTCCAGACCTGAAGCTTGTGCTTCAGATAGGGTTGCTACTTGCCTCAGAGCTCTCCGCCCACGTCAGGTACAAGGCATGCCCTGTGAGGTAACTGTACCTTTTATTGCTACACCATACAGTGGCCGACCACTGACTGTGTATTATCTCTGATGCTTCTGGACATCTTTCAAATAAGTGTGATGTGTAATAATTTCATATCACAAACTCAAGTGTGGAAAAAAATACCATTTCCACCTGATGACAAGAAATCTGCATATTTTCATATAGTCACAAAATTGAAATGAAACTTTTTTGGCATAAACTCAGCCATATTAAGAGTTCATTCCTTGTCTCCTTTCTGGCCAGGTGTCATCTAATGTTTAGAGGAGGGTCTTACAAGCAACCAAAGGGTGATGAGGGAAAAATGGCGAGAGACATTGCATTTGCCACTCCCTGCCCTCACCCTTTGTTGGCCTAGGATGCTGTTTACTCTTTGGCCATTAGCTTTGATCCCTAGGGCATGTACTGCCCTTGTCCATGGTCCTGCAGTTACCTCTCAGTACCAGAACTCATGGCTATCTCTGTGTGCTAATGTTATCAGGCCCCTTTAAATCTACAAGGTATCCCTCAACCATTTCCACTTGTCTCCTGGAAGCTCAGAAAATTCTGTATGCTTCCCTTTGCTACTCCTAAAGAAACCTAGGAGGCTGTTTCAATTCAACTTTGCTAGACACATAATGCCACTTTACTATTTCAGTACTGCTGCTCCATGCTGGCATGCAGGAATTCTCTCCTGACTCTTCAGGTTTTACCAGCACAGTGAAGCCTATGTCTTCTCTGAGACCCCTTGTTCCTTCAGGACCTGCCCCACTGGGTAGCTGGCAGGACACTGGGGCCCTTGTCAGCTATCATCTGGTGTCTCGTCATGTCCCCTTTTATCCTTGCCTACATACTTCTCCTCTCCCTCCCCCTACCACCGGCTCCATTTTTGTCTTGTCTCCAGGGCTAAATAAAATGGCTCTTCCATTCTTTTTTAAGTCACTTGCTTATGTCATGCACTTTATGCCATGATTCCTTCAGGGCTTTACCTCTGATACTGAAAAGGGCCTGGCTCTTACAAATCAGAAGCAATAATTTTAAAAAATCTATTTAGAAACTCAAAAAGCCCAGAACTTACTGGGTTTTCTCTCCCTTTACATTACTGCTCTAATAATCTTAATCTCCCTTGGGGCAAAGGGTGCCTCTGATTTAATGGGAGAAGGATGGCAGGATAACTTGTGGAGGTGAGGAAGGCACAGGAGGTAGGGAGATTCTTGGGTAATATCTCAGAATAGTCATCAAGCAATAAAGGGATGCAGTTGATAGTGAAAGCCGTAAATGCTCAATTTCTGAGGCTTCTCATTCATTCATTCAATAAATATTTGTTAAACACTGACTACCTGCTATCTTAGGAGCTGCATAAACAGCAATAAACAAGGCAGACAAGGCTGCTGCTTTCATAAAGCTTTTATACTCTAGTTGGGGGAGACAAACAATGAACAAGAAAACAAATGTATAAGGTAATGAATTACATATAGTGCTAACTAAGAAAACACATTGATGATCTATAGAGCATAGGGAAGAGGTGGGGCAGCTACTTTAGACTGGTCGGGTAACGAAGGTCTTTCTTAATGTCAATATCTGAAATGAAACTGAATAGTGAGAAGGAGCCAGAAATGGAAAGATCTGGGGGTCAGATGCTCCATGGAGAAGGCACAGCAAGCACAAAGGCCTGCATAGACAGCAGCTAAGGACAGGAGGAAAATCGGAAGGATGTCTGGAAGCATCATGAGTGAGAAGAGAGGGTGGCGCAGAGGTCTGAAAGAAGCAGGGGCCCGATAAAGGTCTTTCATGGTGGAGTTTGAATTTTATTCTAAGGGCAAGAGGAAATCATATAGGATTATAAGCAAAAGAAAGACACAGTCATTTACTTTTAAAAACATTCTATCTATCTGCTGGGTAGAGAATAGCGTACAAAGAGGCAGGAGCAGAACAGGCAATAGCCTTAAGGGTTCTGCATAGAAAAAGCCCTATGAGTAGCTCTGCCTGCTAGTAGTGTTCCAGATTTCAGCCAATATCAGGGAAGTCCAGAACTCCCCTTCAACTAACCTGATGAATGGTCACTAGGATGTAGTTCACTGAACTTCAGCAGCTTTTCCTGCCCCTCCTCTCTGTCCAACTGGAGCCCTTTGGAGGGAACTCACTCAGGGAATGTTGTGCTCTGTAGGCGCCGGCTAGAGACCACCATGAATCCAATTATTTTCTCTTATCTAAATTGAGGCTTCCAAGGTGGTGGTGGGGGTGCCTCTTTCTTTCTTTGCTTCATTGTTTCCCCTACAGCATTATCATAGTGCTAGGCACATACCAAGGAATCAAAGAACATTTGTTGATTCAGAGATTGATTGATTCTGAGGCACTTGAGTACATTTGTAAATATCCTTTGAGGATCTTGCATCCCATTGGAATAAAACACTTCATGTTTTATTCAGTTCTTTCCCCATATGCAAATGTGCAGGTGCCCCAATGGCATATAGATAACATCATTACACACACACACACACACACACTCCTGCACACCAAAGAAATGACTGCTCACATAGATGACACAATTAGAGGAAGTATTGGGGTTTAATGCAAGAATGATTGGATATATTCCCCAGATGCTTACGTCCTGCATTTGCAGGGCATCCTTTCCTACAAGCTCCATGAAGCAAGAGTTAGTTAAGCTAGACAACCTGGGATAGAGCAATAAAAACTAGACAAGGAGCCAGGATGTTTTTTGTTCTAGGTCTACAATTCGTAGCTATGTGACCTTGAGCAAGTCACGTCAGCAAGCCAAACTTCAGTTTCTGATCTGTAAAAATGAAATAAAAATAGTTGCTTTGAATAACTTTTATATTGGAATGAAGCATCAAATAAAATCATGTAAATGAAAGTGATTTGTAAACTGTAAAGTGAAATGTGTGAGAGAGTTACAAACTAATTTTACCACAGCCCCTGTCAAATGCTAACCGCCCAACCCTGCAGAGCTGGAAAAAAAAAAAGAATATGTCAATGTTTTTAAAATGGTGGAATCAGATCACTGGGTCCATTTCAAATTGCTATAAAAAGCATATAATTAACTTTCAGGATTTTACATTCCTTGACTATTCAGCAACAGCTGTTTCCATAGTTCTTCCGAGGTATTTGAGTTTTCCTCATATTTTATGCTTTTTTTTGCAATAATTGGATGTCCCCATCTTCATCACCAAGGAATATATTGATGCTTTTAAATACTATCTATGATATGAAGAAGTGAGAAGTCACTTTCGTTCCTTATTCAAATTTTTCTATTTCTAAAGTGTATTCTTTCTTTGATTATTTATTCCAATGCTTTAAAATATCAAGATCATGTGTGGGTAGGTGTCCCAGACTCATAAATCAGGATGTAATATCTTTTTAATGGATTGTTTTTCCATTTTGAAAACTAAATACATTAAAAACAAAAAACAATATCTACTATGAACTATCACCATCATATTATAAAAGCAAGAACCTTTGAAATAAATGAAGATTAAATTCGTGGAAAATTCCTTCTTTTGATTAATAACTTTGTTTTAATTGATATTTTGAATTGTATTTTTAATAAATGATATATTTGATGTGGTTCTAACACTTAAAAGGTACAAAAGAAGGTTCTATCCAAAGTTTTCCCATTTGGTCACTGATCTGCTCAGCTCCCTTTCTCAAAGTCAATTGTTTATCAGTTTTTTGTGTATACTTCTAGAGCTTTTATGCACACACAAATATTTACGTGTTTGTGTGTACTTGTGTGTGTGTATCTTTACTATACAAATGATAGCATGCCATACAAATTTTTATTCACTTTACTTTCTTCACTTAATAAATTTTGAGATTTCTCCATATCAGCTTGTAGAGAGGATCCTGCCTGGTCTTATGCATGGCAGCATAGTATTCTATGGTATGGATACTCTGCTTACATACCTGCTGACAGACATTTATTTAGATAGATTCCTGCCAACAGACATTTAGGGTGTTACCACTCATTTGTTATTGCAAACAATCTTTGCTGAATGATCTTGTGTATTCACCATTTTATTCATGTGCAATATATCTTTAGAATACATTTCTAGCAGTGAACTTGATCAGTGTAAATGTATGTTAAATACTGACAAAATGCCCTCCTTTGATGTAGCTCCAATTTATATTTTCCCTAGGAGAGCCTATTCCCCCATGTCTTTTTTATAACAAATTTTGTATCTTTGACAAAGAGAGATGAAAAATAGTATCTCTCCTTGTAGTTTGATTTTTGTGTCTCTTAACATGAATGAAGTCAAGGACCTTTTTACATGATTAGTAGCCAATTGTATAAATTTTTCTGTGAACTGTATGTTCACGTCTTTCATCCTTTTTTTTTTCTTTCGGGATGTTTGTCTTTTTGTTAAAGGCTTATGTGAATTATTTTTATATTACAGAAATTGGTCTTCTGTCCATGATAAGATTTTTAAAGAAGTATTTTTTCAGAGTTTATCACAAGCTTTTGATTGATTATATTTTGCCTTAAATGTATGTTTTCTAATTTACTGTAGTTTGGTGTATTAATATTTTCTTTTAACTCCAAGATTTGTGAAATGGTTAAAAAGGCCTTCTTTCTACACTATGAGATTATAATTTGTTCTCTTAGTTTCCTCTGGTAACTCTATGGTTTCACTTTTTACCCCTAATTCTTTGATCCAGTTTTAATTTATCCTGGTATAAGACTTAAAGTATGAATTCAACTTAAATTTTTTTCCAGATGGTGACCCAGTTTTCCAACAAAATTTATTGAATAATCCATCTTTTCTCACTAATATGAAATGAAAATTTATCATATACTAAAGTCACATAAGTCTTTTGGCCTATTTCTAGACTTTCAGTTCTGTCCCATTGGCTGCCAGTTTATTCATGTACCAGAACCAAAATTTTATTATTGCAGCATGATATTTTAATATCTGATAATGAATTTCTCACTCCATTTTACATATTTTTAAATTTTGTTCCTTTTCTTTGTTTTTCCATTTGAATTTCAGAATAAGCTTGTATGCTTCCAGAAACAAATCTTATTGACATTTGTATTGGAATCATGTTAAATATAAAAGTTCAGCTCAGGAATAATTGATATAGTCTTATGTTGTTGAGTCCTTTTATCTCACCATATGGTATGTCTAGCGATTTGTGTAGGTTGTTACATTTCCTCAGTAGTGTATTTTATGAGTGCGTGCACACACACACAACTTATTAAGTTTATTACTAGAAATTTTATATTTTACACTTGATCTTAGCCAAAAGGCTGAGAAGTGATGATATTTTATATTTTAAAAATCAACCGTAAATGGTGTGTTTCCTTCTAGTAGAGCTTTAACTGTTTATTGTTTTTACATAAGAAAGCTATTTTCTTCCTTTCCCTTTTACCTTACTGAGTTTAGTTTGTAACAGTTTTTAGTTATATGATATACAAATAGGTAACTACAACTTCTAAGTTACATGCCTCTAATTCCTGCCTTTCATATGATCCCATTTGCTAGTACTTCCAGATGATGTTGAATAGCACCAGTGATGTAGGTCATTCTTGCTCTATTCCTAATTTTAACACATTCTGACTATTAATGCTTCTAGTGTTTTCTTAATAAGCATAATGCTGGCTTTGCAGTTGCAGTACATTATATTATATTAAAGAAATTTAATTTATTTCTATTTTATGGACTCTTCTCTTTTTTCCTTTTTTAAAAAAGCAAATCTAAAATGTAAAGTGCCTTTCTTCAGTACCTATGGAGAAACCTGATAGTCTTCTTTCCTCCTTAAATATAGTGAAATATGGTAGTATGTTTCCTAAGGATCATCTTTTTATTCCTAGAATAAACCCCACTTTGTCAGAATGGTTTATAGTTTTAATTTATTTAGGACTTTTGCATCATATTAGTACATGGAATTCATCTGTAGTTTTATGTTTCTGTGCAATCTTTATCAGGTTTTGATGTACAGTTTCATATAAAGATTATCCCAAGAGTTTGGTAGTTTTCTTTCCTTCCACCGTCACCACTCCGCCCACGCTCTGGAAGAGTTTAAATGAGTTTAATTCTGTTCTGTAAAGGTGTAGTAGAATTTCTGAAACTGGATTTTATGCCTTTGGTGTGTGGGAGAGGGAAGATATTAATAGCTTTCTTATTTCATTTATAGAAACTGGTCTGTTTAATATTTCTAGTATATTGTCTAGTATACTTTCCATTTCATCTATGTTTCCAAGTTTGTATAAAACTGAGCTAGGTAATTTATTTAAATTTCCTCTATGCCTTTGGTGCTACTTCTTATCAATCATTTCTTACTTTGTGCATTTGTGCTTCCTTTTAAAACTGTTTAAATATTTTATTTTATTTTAAAATCAGCTTTTGAATGTATTTGCCTTCCTTTCAGTTTCAACTTCTTTGCTGTGATGGATTTTCTCTGCCATTTAGTTTTTTGTTGTGTTCTATAGATCATGTCTCAGATCCTCCTGTTGCCTTGAGTTCTTGTACTATTTTTTTGTGTTCTTTCACCAAGATGATTGCTTTAAATTTATTATTATTATTATTTGGGCAAAATATCATAATTTTTAGATCCTCTATCAGTTCCTTTTGGGACACTCATCTTTAAAGGAGGTTTTTGTTTTGTTTTGTTTTTTGTTTGTTTTTGTTTTTTACCTAAACCAGCAATTGCTAGAGGTTTCTGTTGGCAGAAGTCAGGACCATGTCTCAGGCTAGTTAGAATTTTCTTTATTCCCAGGAGCTTGTATACAAGCTATTTATCCTTGGTTCCTCCACAACCAAAGAATAAACAAAGGTGGGCAGGTTTCCACAATTTATAGTCTGTTCCTCTGTCAAACTGCTTCAAACAAATCTGACCTGTTTATGTGATTCCCTGCATGGCCTTGCTGCTTCTCCTTGGGACCAAACTGTACTATTGGTGCCAGCCTATGAGCTCTGGTCCCACTATTGCCTGTAGGAATTTAGCTTGCTCCTCAACTGTTTTTGTTAATCTCTGAAAGGAAAAGGAGAAAATGCTCATTTGTGTTATGTCTTTAAACTGGAAATGTTTGAATATCTTACACAATAAATATGACATTATTTATTTTACATTAAAGTAGAAAACAAAAAACAAACATTGAGCCGGGCACAGTGGCTCACGCCTGTAATCCCAGCACTTTGGGAGGCCAAGGCAAGTGAATCACATGAGGTCAGGAGATCGAGACCAGCCTGGCCAACATGGTGAAACTCTATCTCTACTAAAAATACAAAAATTAGCCAGGCATGGTGGCGGGTGCCCATAATCCCAGCTACTCGGGAGGCTGAGGCAGGAGAATCGCTTGAACTCAGGAAGCAGAGGTTGCAGTGAGCTGAGATCACACCATTGCACTCCAGCCTGGGGGACAAGAGCAAGACTTTGTCTCAAAAAAAACAAAACAAAACAAAAAATAACAACAACAACAAAAAACATTGATATTGCTTTGAATGAAGTAACTGGTAAATATGCATAGTTTAACTCCAGACCTGTATACTTCATTATTGTCTATTTGGTGTCTAACCCGGCACTTGACACATGACCCTTCAATATGTATTTAGGTGTTGAACTAATGAATATATGCTATAAATGATACTGAACAATTACCTTAAATCAGGAGTTGCACACCAGTACAAACATGGCCTGCCAATATGTTCTTTGGGCAGAATAGCATTTGTTAAGCAGGGTGTGCACTCTGCAGTTCTTCCTACACTCTATTGTTTTGCCTAGCTGCTTTATCCACACACTTTATTTACTTGACCTCTGAAGTTATTGGATATGGAGACCTCTGCAAATACTTGGTTAAATATGTCAGATTATATTATCTGGACATTCTTATTTTTTAAAAAAAAATGTTATCACACACAAACGCAATCTAGAGTTTAGCAAAATTGTAGTCAGCCTGGAGTAAAATTTGGAAGTCAGCTTGAGAGATGATTTAACCCATCCATAGCCTCAGGGAAAACAGTGCTTCATTCATTACAGGAGTCTGCCTTCTGGACCATATATTATACCTTGCATAGAATCCAGGAGGAATAAGTAAAATGAAGTGGCACCCAATGGCTGTCAGTGTCTAGTTACAACTTCTCAGCTTTCTAGAGGTCTGATCCTGTACCAGGTATCCAAGGGCATATGCAGAGAGCAGGAGCTCTGCTCCATATGCCCCTGGAGCTACCCATCTTTCTAACTAGTGATCCATACTCAACCTTTTCCAGGAAGCTCAGCTGAATAGCATGGGCTGTATTTGAGAGTATGAAGATTTTCTCAAGGATTTAGGTCCTCTGATATGTTTCCTTTGAAGTACTCTCAGGAGAAAATGTTCTGAAACAGAGTGAGGCATCACTTCAGCTCTGGCCAGTGAACTCACATTTATTTTATTCCAGGTGAATCCATCTTAGTATAACCTGCCAGCTGAGTACATATAGAGAAGTGAGGAAAAAAGGAGGGACTACACAGGATGATAATCTGATCAATATTCTCTGATCATAATATGTGGATCTTTGCCTCTTCTAAGATCTGACTACTGAGATGCAGGAAGCTACATCTCAATTCCTATTCCCTCGGTCCTGACCCTACAAGAGTCAATTTTCATTCCCTTCAGCAAGTTAGAGTTAAAGATGGTTCACGGAGACTGGAATAAAGCAACACCCTAGAAAAAAACTTCATCAGAGCAATGCTAGTTTCAGAGTACTGTGGAAGCGTCCTCCGCTAAGGGTAGGACAAACAGATTTCCAGCCCTACATGTCCTCTTCTTGGGAACTGCTAAGAGTTTTTCAGCTTCTATGGAGTAAAAAACCATAGAACAAATTGAGAACTTTAGAATGCTAAAGGAACTTAAAAACTGTCTATCCCAATCTCCTTATTTTATGGAGCAGATAGCAGAACTCCAGGGAAGAACTGTTACTTACCCAAGGTTACAGAACTAGTCAATTGTTCTTTCTGAGGCTCTACACTGCTTCACTTTACCAATTTCACTGTACATGTATTATATGCCAGATATGATTAAGGGTTGTGAGACACATGAACATAAGACAAGTTCTTGCTTTTGAAGAACTTTAAGAGAGGTAGGAAAAAATGATAATTTCAGGAGGCAAAACATTTAAATTTAGGGCCATATTTTCTCTTCTTAAAAGATTAAGGACAGATTATATTCTTAATCTTTTGATTACAAAGAGACAAAGAGCATTCAAACAGCTGAACTCTTATTGTATTGCCCACCAAATACAATAGCAAGAAATATATAGAAACTGTCTATTACTGATGGTTCTCTTCAATAGTGTTAACAAATCTGGATCCCTGGATTCATTTGATTCCCTAAAGCCCACAGCCAAGTGTCTTCAAGGACAGTGGGGTGACTGCTGCAATAAGGAAATGAGGCAGGAGAGAGGGCATTCTGGCTGTTTTGGCAGAACCGAGTGTTCTTGGTGGTGGCGTGTTCAATCACAGTAAATTTTTGCCTTACTTGGAAATACAGAACAAGAATTCCAGTGTATACATAGAAACATATACAGAAGAACAAAACTATTAGGATTTCACACCAAAACCCTTTAAATAGGAATTTATTAAACATTAATTGTTCCCTCTTTCAGTACAGAGACAGGAAGTACAGAGACAGGACCTATGTTTTTGGAAATGCTCCCAAAATAGATAACATGTTCATACCATTTTCTTCCCATATCCTCTTCTGAGATTTTCACAAGTTTCCTAAAATAAGATAGCAATGCACATAAGGAGCTATCAGAACATAAACAGTACATCGAGCTCCCGGCAGCCATCAAGGTGATAGCTGAGCTGGGTCCTACAAAGAGAAAGACTGCACCATGAAGAACAGTGGGAAGGCATATCTACAAGAGGAAAGAATATGGGGACACACACACAGAGCTATACCAAAGAATGGCATGTGAGGAGCTATATGCCAACACCCTCTTTAAAAAGGGGGAAGCTGGCCGGGTGCGGTGGCTCACACCTGTAATCCCAGTGCTTTGGGAGGCCAAGGCAGGCAGATCACAGGTCAGGAGATCAAGATCATCCTGGCTAACACGGAGAAACCCCGTCTCTACTAAAAATACAAAAAATTAGCCGGGCGTGGTGGCGGGCGCCTGTAGTTCCAGCTACTCAGGAGGCTGAGGCAGGAGAATGGCGTGAACCCAGGAGGCGGAGCTTGCAGTGAGCCGAGACTGCGCCACTGCACTCCAGCCTGGGCAACAGAGCGAGACTCCGTCTCAAGAAAAAAAAAAAAAAAAAAAAAAGCCGGGGGAAGCTGAGACCAAAAGTAACCAGGGCAGGTCCAGGAGTAGTAGCTAGTTAGTAGCAAAGCAAATGGAGAGCCCCAGTTTTCTGACTCCCATGCCTGTTGCGCCTATTCTTAGCATCTCTGCCTCTGACCTCACGTCTCTAGAAGGCCGCAACAAACAGGGGAGGCAGGATGTACCTACAACATTCCTTTGTTTTTTCCAATACTCTACTAGTGTCTAAAATATCTTTGCTATAGCAAGCTAGCTTGCTTTTTTGGCAAGCTTGATTAGAGCAAGAAAAAGTGCTGAATTTCCAATATGCAAATTAAGTTAAAGGCTACCCAGGGATGAAGGAGCCCTACAGGAATGCTTTATTGACTGCTGCAAATTTACCCAAATAACTATTTTTTTAAAAAACAACAACAAATAAATTGAGTTCCAACCTCCTTTGTTCTTCCCCTTAGGAGTCACATGTTTTTCACCTCTAATTTCATATCATTGTTGAAGTGGTGCATTGTGCATTATTTATAAGTGGAATTCAAATGAAGGTGGCTACACTAAGAAACTAGAATTAGATTAATCACAAAATGTATGGATAATAGCCATTTGATCTTTAAGTGCTTCGTTTTAGTGGGTGTAAACAGGGAGTAGAATTTAATTTTCTTGGCTAGTATTAGCAGAAAATATATAAAATACTGTGTGTTCTTTCTATAGTTACTCCAGTAGTATTTGTGCAATTATAGCCTTTTTGTCCCCAAGGAAATCAATCTAAAATAGTGAGGGCTTCTGAGAGGTATACTGACATTAGGGAGATTGTATTTTTAAAGAACAAGAAATTAGGTGGCTCAGAACAGTTCTATGTTGGTATCGTTGTACTACTTGGACTGGGTTAAGATGACAAACCTCTTAATAAGTACCAAACTTATTAAGCCCCCTTGCATGGTGTCTTAAAGTGTTGCAGCCATAAAATTTAAAATTTTAATCCAATTAGGCTCCTATTAACTCAAGAGGTAGTTAGAATTATGGCTTTATGGGTCTCCCTGCTTCCTTCCTCAAAATGAGGGGTTATGACTTTCAACCAAGGAAATCAGCTTTATCCATGAAGTTGGAAGAAGATCAGTTCATTCAGCAGAGGACCAGCTTCTTCCTGCATTCCTGTGTGGACTTCAGGAACCTGACACATTGCTCCACAGCTCCTTTTGGTCCCCATGTGTCCCTCATCATTTGGAAGTCCTGGGCAAGCTCCCCAGGATGAGGGAGTATCAAGAAAATGGGCTGCCTAGCTGTTGTAAACCCAAGCTCTGGAATCAAGCAAACTTACGTTTGATTTTGGCTTGATCCTCACAGGCAATAAGAGCTGGCATAAGTAGCTTGAGATACGCCTCAGTGGTATCTTCAGTAACATAGCGATAATATTGCCTACCTCCCAGGCTCCTTGAGAGGAGGAAATGATACTTACAAAGTTTTGGACACACGGCAATTGTCCAACTCTAAGAAGATTTTCTTACAAAACAGGAGAAAACAAGATAGCTCAGGCTTTTGGAGTCTTTTTATGTGCCATGGGCTGTGTCGAGTGCCTTACTGTATTAGCAAAGTGATCCTTCTTCCGTCTATTCAGTGGCAGAACCAGGGTGAAATCCAGCAGCCTGGCTCCTGAATGTGAGTGCTTAATCACAAAGCTTTGCAATGGGCCCTCCTTGGAGCAAATGTGACCTAGCATAATGACCCAGGAACATTCTGTGCCTCCATTTCCCCATTAAAAAATGAGAACATAAGAAAAGCAAGCCTGCCACCAAGGTTCTGAGTGTCTGGTATGCTTTCAGACTGCCGTGGGCATTAGGCAGCTGACACATATATTCCATACCTCTCTTTAGGGTCTGTTGCCAGCCTGGCAGATATTTGTGGGTTTCTGATCAGCACCTTAAAGAAAACAAACAAAAATAAAAACAGAGATAAACCTGCAGTCACTGTCTTTATTGGAGCAATTTCTAATTCAAACAGTAAGTGCTTGTGACTAAATGAAAATGCAATGGTAGTTAATAACTCTTATTCTCCTCTAATTTGAAAATAATGTGAAATCAGTTTAGTAAGACTGGAGTGAACAAGTATAAGGTGAATAAACTCGTACAAATCTCTACCACAGTCAAAATGACAGCCTCAGAAACTCATTTACAACTGTAGACTATATCTTCTGAGCTTTCAGAATAAGGTGGGAGCTCAAGTTGATGGTCTTATGGTCCAACTTTAAGATATATCCTGAATCAGTCCTTTTTTTTTTTTTGCAGGGACATCAATAACCCTTCAGTCTAAACCAAGGATCAGCAAGTTATCTCTAAAAAGTTAAAGATAGTAAATATTTTAATCTCTGTGGGCCATAGAGTCTCTACAGCAACTACTCTACTCTGCTATGTAGAGCAACAGCAGCCATAGATAATACAGAAATGAAAGGACATGACTGCATCCCAATAGAGTTCTATTTACAAAAATGGGTGATAGGCTGAGTTTGACCCATGATTGTAATTTGCCAGCCCATGGTCTCAACCACCGTGACCTTTCAACATCTTCAGTTACTGTTCTTACTCCTTCACTATGAACCCTGTCTAACTAAGGTTCTAAAAGGATATGCCACTTCCTTGCCTAAAATGCTGCATTGCATTCTTATTGTACTTAAGTTAGAAGCTAAACTTCTTGGCATGGCATCCAAGGTCCACATATTGGGAGCCACCTGTCAATCCAGTGTTTTCTCACATTGTGCTCACTTCAGCTCACTTTATTTCTGTGGTTTTCAGCTTGTCAATTCAGGGCCTTTGCACATGCTCTTTCCTTCCCTTCAAAGTCCTCCTCCTCACTTTCTGCTTCCCAATCCTCCAATTCAAATTAGATCATTTCTCATACCTCCCATAGTATTCTACACTCTCCCTTCAGAGCACTTAACTAATTCAAAATTAAATGCTCATTATTTGTGCAAGTACTCATTTAATAGTGGTCTTCCCTACTAGACTTAGTGCCTTAAGAGCAGGAGTCAGTCATGTTTGGTTATCACATACTTCTGACAAACAGTAGGTGCTCAACAGCTGCACATTAATTACATGAACAAGTTGTTTAGTTCTAAATGTTCAAATATTTTTATGAAATTCAGTCATCTTCCTTCCTTGGGAGAACAAAAAAATGTCTGGGACCAGGATGATTTCTTTTCTATGTTACAAATGGAGAAATAGGCCCAACAATGACTGTACAAGTCACCAGGAAGAGTTTGATTAAAAGTCCAAGCATGTTTTCCCAGCTTAGTAGTTTCCTAAGACACTTAGAAGTCCCACGGGTTCATGTTTGAGAAATTGCCATGTAATTTCAACCTTGCCCTTGCTGATGTCTTTGGAAACCTTCCAGTCAATTTTCCAAGGCTGATAGCTTTTGTGCTGGAATGATGCTTATTCTGGCAGCCCTGATGCCATTATCACCTTCATTTCGGGTATTGACCCAGCACAAGAATTGTACATTTACTATGTGCTAATTTTAAAAAGTTTACAGAGCTAGGCTCCTCTACAGATTTTCAAGAAGACATTTATGGTTCTAGGCACCTTCTCTGGAATCATTAGGCAACAAATTTGCTTGGAAATTTCTTTCATTGTGTCTCAGTGGAGATGAAATATGGTCACTTGCTGGGAAGAAAACAACAACAAAAGGAGAGAAAAATCTTTCTAAGTGCTCCCTAAAAACAAGGAAATCTGATATGCAGCCTGTGTGCTGATACTATTATGAGACTTCTAACTCAGAGCTGTAACAGATGGGCGTTTTCTCTCTGTCTTTGGTGATAAGGTGAATGACTTCCCCCAGGGATGTGTGGGGAGAACTGCTGAGTTGGCCGTGTTGGTGCCAAGCATCTGGCTGCTGACAGGATTATAGGCAGAGATTGGCACTGTGGGGAGGGTGGGTTGATAACATGGAGACAGAAGACTGGAAAGCAAAAATAGCCCCTCTTTCTTATCCATCTGTAGCTGGAACTTTAAGCAACCCATTCTGAATAGTGAATGCGGCAGCCGAGAGAGGCTAAAGATGGGTACCCATTCATTCATTCCTTTATTCATTCAACAACCATATTGAGTAACTGGTATGTGGCAGCTATTATGCTGGCTCCCGAGGAATGAATTCACAGCAGAAATGAATTGATTTTACCCTCAGGAGGCTCCCAGCTTGGGGAAGGAGATGAATACTGAAAAAAAAATAAGCTTGATAAAGTGTTATTGTGAGCAGAAAAGGCCTCATAGTGATGGGAATTCAAGATAAAAATTTGAAAAGTCAATGGGTATTTCCTGCGAGGATGTAAGGACTGGGAGGGGGAGCAAGTATGATTTAGATAGAGAATGAAGCATGAACAAAGAAACTAGAGGGACCTCTCTAGTTCCTTCTCTCTCTCTCCACCCTCCACTGGTCCCTTGCTAATGTCATGCCCATCTGCTTGCAGTTTCCTTATGAAGCATCATCATTTTTTGTTTCTGCTCTTTTCCCATGGTGTAATTTCTACCTGGATTTCCTGTCCTTCCCCCTTGAGTGCTCCTGAAACAGCAGAGAGCTTTGTAGACCATGTTGGACAATTTGAACCTTATCTGAAGGCCCTGAGGAAATATTAAGGATGAATAAGCAGAATAGTTATGGTCATATTTGATTTTAAGAAAGTTCACTTTTGTTTTTTAAGGGAATGAGCTAGAATGTGAGGCTGGAGCACATTCGGAGACAGATACAATCGTTCACTCAGAGGTATTGAGGACCTGAACTAGAACAGCAATAGTTGTCAGAGACCAGCCTGGGTGTGAAAGATGTTACAGAGATAAAAGCAAACACAGCTGATTGGTTACAAAATAATTTTTTGTCCTTTGATTGGTTGGGTAAATGATAGTAACAACACTGTATAATTGAAGAAAAGTGAAGAAGCAGAGCTTGGGGAAAGATTATTGATTCATCGTGCGTTGGTGATATTGGTTTGGGATTCAATGTTAGAAGTACACTTTTGACATCCAAAAGGAAATGTTAGGTGGTGATGTCACATAGCGATTTGAAACTCAAGAGACAGAAGCCATGGCTTTTATCAGTTAGAATAAGCTAGGTTATGATGTAGTAAAAATAAAATAAAAATCTCAGCAGCTTAAAATAACCAAAGTTAATTTCTTCCTTACTCTACTATCTACTGTAGGTCAGCAAGAGTGTGTTGCTCACTGCAGCCACTCGCAGACTCAAGCTGCGAGAGCAGTCACCATTTTGAAAGTCATTGGCTATTGGGCCAGAGGGAAAAGAGAGGTCTGGAAGGTCTTGTCTTGGTGATTAAATGTTTGACCAGAAAGTGATACATGACATTCTGCAAAGAACTAGTCAGTGGCCACGCCTAGTTTCAGGGAGCCAGGAGTGCATTCCTGCTGGAAGGAAGGAGAGCTGGAAATATTTGGCAAATAGCAGTAATGACTACCACAGGACCAGAAATAAAGACCTAGGTATGATCAGCATGTAGGTGGCAGAAAGGCTGTGGCAGTGGATAATCCCATAAAGCTACATAGAGATTAAAAAGAAGGAAGCTAAATCAGAGTCCTAGGAAAGCGTCTATATTTAAGGTACTTTGCACGGGGGAAATAAAGTCACAGAGAGAGGATGAAAAGAAATAGTCAAAAAAGTATCAGGAAAACCAGAATGGCATCACAAAAGATTATGAGAACATTTCAGTAAGAGAGCATTTCAATAGTGACTGACTGAATCTTCCTTTTAAACAGTAGCTAAGCTGCCCTGATAAGATGATGGATAGACATCTTTGTCTTTTTTTAAACAATTGCTGTATTATAGTCATTAATTCCTAGAGTTGACAGGGTCCTCAAAGGTCATCCAGCTTACCTACCCACCAAATATTAGAACCCTCACAATGACAGGTTACAAATCTCTATCTTAAATTAACCTGGAATCTTTCCCTTTGTGCTTGTATCCATGGTTCTGCCCTCTACAATCACAGTTAAAGGGAGGTTTTTATTTCTGTTCTCCACTCAACCTTATAATATCATTGAATAGCAGATAGGGTTGATGACAGATTTCTAAGACATAATTAATTTGCATAAAAAGCAACTTTTTTTTTTTTTTGAGAGATGGAGTCTCGCTCTGTTGCCCATGATGGTCTCCAACTCCTAGGCTCAAGCGATCCTCCCACCTCAGCCTCTGAAAGTGCTGGGATTACAGGCATGAAGCACCATGCCCAGCCAGGCTTGTTAGAATTTAGGTCTGATTTCCAGATGGAAGCTCAGTTATCCAAACTACAGTTCCTCTTTTGATTTAAGCAGAAAAGACAGGAGGTGAGGCAGGAGAGATAAGATGAGATGATATAGTATAATTTTTTAAAAAATTAAAGATTGGCTGGGCATGGTGGCTCATGCCTATAATCCCAGCACTTTGGGAGGCTCAGGTGGGAAGATCATTTAAGTCCAGGAGTTTGAGACCAGCCTGGGCAGCACAGTGTGACCCCATTTCTAAAAAACAAAAAATTAAACATTATTAGCGTAGAATAATATATATTCTATTTGGCTTCTAACTCTGTGAGCAGACAAATCCTCTCTGAGCAGAAATTTTTCCATCAGTGAAATGAATGCCTGTTCTGTATTCCTCACCTGGCTGGTTGTTATTAGAAAAGATGAAAGTAACAGCTATGAATAAAATTCATATCTTTAATACAAAAGGTGGAAAGAGATAAAATAGAAAAGAGGACAACACAAGATTCAGGTTGCACCAGTCATGGGCAGACATCAGCTACTCAGACCAAGAAACAAGCTGAGCTTGGAGGCCAGTAGTTGATTTAAGGAAACCCCGTCCTGTATTTATTGCCATAGTAATATTGTATAACAATAACAACAACAATAATCACCTCAAAACCCCTGGGTGCACAATGACAAATATTTATTTTAATTCATGAAGCTATGGGTCTGATGGATGTTCTTGTGTTATGAACTAGGTCTGGCTAATTTTGGCTTGCCTTAGTCATGTGTATACAGTCAACTGGCATGTCAGTTGTGGGCTGGCTGGTCTAGGATGGCCTGATGTAGAGAACCCTCCTCCATGTGGTCGCTGATGCTCCACTAGCAGGCTAGCATGGGGGTGTTCACAGGTGTCCAGGAGAAGCCCTCTTGGAGCTTAGCATCATAATTGACACACCCATCATTTCTGCTGCCTTGTATTGTCCAAAGCAAATCATGAGACCAAGCCCACGTTTAAGTGGTATAAAAATTGACCTTAATTTTTAATGGCATACATTTTTGTAATCAGTTTATCACAATCTTTTCTATGGTAGTCTGTAAGCAAGTTGAGAAAGTTGTTCAAATTCATAAGGAATGCTACAGAAATGGAAAGACCTCTCCCTCCTGCCACCAAGGGAAAAGCCAACAGCCATGGAGAACAATGAAATGAGAAGCCACTTCCAGGGAGCAGAAGTGAGGTCTAATCAAGGAACTCTCCCCATGTCTGGAGTGAAAGGCCTAGAAACATTTACTCAGAAGGATTTCAGAGTTGCTATGAACCAATTCCTGGTGTTTACCTTCTGTTATGTCCCTTTTTTGAGTGGAAGTGTTAGTCGTTTTATTCCTCTATCTTTTGTGTTTCAGGGACATAACCTGTCTTTATATTCAGAGGCTGTGGATTATAAGCAGCTGCATCCAGACATGATGTCAATCACAAGATCTTGGTGGAGGTCCTGAAAGGGACTGAAACTTGAGAGAAATACTTGTGGCTAGAAGAAAGACTATGGTAGACTACAAAACTGGCTGCAAGTCATTGCTCCTCCCTGAATTCATGTTCTTTGCAGTGTGACCTTGTATCCATTTCAATCAATAGGTGGAGCCTATTTTCCCATACCTTGAATCTTGGCTGGTCTTTGACTTGCTGTAGTTAATAGAATGAAAAAATATGATGGTGTGCCATTTCTGAGGCTAGACCTCAAGAGGTCTTGACAACTTCCTTTCTCTCTAGGGACTCTTGCTTAACCCATGAGAATAAGCCAGACTGGAACGCTGGATGATGAGAGACACATGGCCCCATCACTCATCACACTAGCTGACAGCCATACATGTGAGAAGCTAGTCCAGAGCTTCTCCACCAGGTGACCACAGATACTTAAGCAAGCCCAGCTGAGCAAAGACTAGAGCAGATCAGCAGGACCGTCCAGCTGACATGTAGACCTATGAGAAATAATAAATGCTTAATTTTTAAGCTGCTGAGTTGTGCGTGTATGTGTTACTCGGCAATATCTAACTAATACAACCTCAGTTTATTCCCCAGCATTTGGGAGACATTTCCAGAACACCATGCCTTGCAGATGAAGAAAACACAAAAAAGATAAAAGAAAGTCCCATCCTGTCAGCTCTGTTGTCACCATAAGTGCTAGCACATTGTGGCTGTCTCTTTTGAAATAAGCCTAGGCTTGTGTCGTCCTTCAAACCACTGTTTTGCACTGCTCTCTTTCTTCCTCTTTCTCTTTATCTCTAAACCTCTGACAGTCCTTCTCCCATCAGTATCTAGGGATATATCTAACAGAGTGGGAAAGCAAACAGAAAACCAGTGGCTTTGAACTTTCAAAACAGAAAAATACTGTCATTCTGCTAGTTTCCCTCCTCTTGATAGAGAGAGAAGGAGAGAGTAAGTAATGACTATCTGGAGAATTCTCAGGAACGAGAAGTCCAGAAACACCATGCAAATGGCCTCTAGTATAAGGAAACATGGGTTGTTTTTCTCTTTTTGTTTTGTTTTGTACTTGCTTCTACTGGGAAAGCAAAGAATGAACCTAAAAAGACTCTGAAACAATAGGCAGCATTAAATGTGCCATATCTTTAATGCTGACCAGTTAGGCATTTGGAGTATGGAGATTTGGGTATGGGGAGAAAACAGTGATAATGTCTAACTATAAGAAGTTAATAAACTGAGAGAGAGGCAGGGCTGCATAAAGGAAAAGGCATGGTTTGTGGTCTGGGATCAGAGTTGCTAGCTTTGACTCTTCTTATACAACGTGGCCTCTCTTTACCCAATTCGTTGTATAATCTTGGCCTGGTTACTTACCCTCAGAGTCTCTATCAGAAAATAGATATACTTGGTAAAGCTAAGAAGGAGTAATGTTGTGTTCATTAGATGAATCAATGTATGTGCCAGAAAAAAACAGGGTGTTTCATTTTGCCTTAATTATTTTAGAAAGCAAGTCTCTGGGGTTCAATAGTTTATATCATCTAGATAGTTTCAAAGGAATGCTTCATTTCACTTGAGTCAAAATAAATCTAGACACCCTTGAGAAAAAAAAATGACATGGTTTGTGTCCTATTTTAATCAATGAGCTTGTGCTCCAGGTCTGTGCTAGGGACTACCATGACATAGAAGAGTAAGGTGTCCCTGTTCTTAGAGAAACAATTTGTAAAAGACTCAAGCTAGGAAATTGTTAAGTGGTATGTTTGTTGGTACAAACCACATGTGCTGCAGATATTTAAAGGAGGAGGAAACTAGAGTCCAGCAGATCAGTCTTTACTTAATTAATAAGATATTCAAAAGGTAAAATGTTACAATTAAAATTCCAATTTAAAAAGTCCAGCCATACAAAAAAATAGGAAAATGTGATTCATAATGAGGAGAGAATGCGATCAATAGAAAGAAACAGAAATGATACAGATGATAAAATCAATAGAAAAAGGCATTAAAAGTTATAACTATTACCTATATGTAATATAGGTTACATATTAACCTATATGTAACCTATAAGTTACATATTAACTTATATTAGGGAGGTTATAGGAATTGGGCCTAGAGTTGGGTCTTAAAAGATGAAGGAAGGGGGCACACTGGGTCCCAGTAAGACAAGAAGAGACTATGTGCTAGACATGGCGCTCAGTGATTTACATGTATACAATGCCTCATTTAGTACTCAGAAGAACTGGAAGAAGATGTATTATTATCCTTGCTATAGTTCCACAGAGGTTAAGATGTTTACCAAAGCCACACAGTAAATGCTGATAGTAGGTAGGAAAACAAATGTCTTTGACTCTAAGGCTCATGTTCTTCTTACTGAGCCCTACTACCTTCCCAGGGACAAGAAGGAACATGCTGTGTTGCTTGACAGTGAAGTGAACCACCAAGAAATACAAAGAATGTGTGTTGAAGAGCCCAGAGTTAATGCTGAATAGGTAAGGTGATACCATCATAGTTTGGAAGGTCTGAAAAGAGTTGGAGCTTCTAAGCATGATTTCTTGGGAGATACGGCCATTGGTGTTTTTTCTCAACCTGTCACTAGAGAGAGATAGAGTCAAGCCTCCATTTTCCTAGGGGAAGACTTGTTTTTCTACTCTGGGTGGAGAAAAATTATTAAAAAGTCTTGATTATCAGAATGTGGCCCCTAGTTTTTCTCATCATAACACAGTCCAGTATGTATGTTCTGAAATATCCATGGGCCCGCCTTTGACTGATGCAGACACAGTGAGGATCTTACGGAAGAGAGAGAGATGACTGGAAGAGGTTGAGTAGGGAACATGTCTGTTCCAGCTTTCCTAATACTTCATCATCGGAAGAGCCAGGGGTATAGAAAATGGAATTAAAAGCCCCAAGTTAGAAAACAATGGCTCCCTTATTTTGTGTCAGGGAGTTAGACTGGTAGAGTGCCAATAGGTTTCATCATGCTTAGAAGTTGATTATCTAGCACCCTGTCATTCTCAATCCATTATCCTGATTTCTTCTTTATAGCACTTATCACTTCACAACATTTTATTTTATATGAATTTGTTTATCTGTTATATAGATGCCCCACTGAAATATAAGTCTAATGATGGCAGGGACTTGACTTGTTTACTGTTAGCTTTCCAGAACCTGAAAATACTGCCTGGTACCAATAAATATTTGTTAGGTAAGTAAAGCTGATCATTGTATTAATCATTTCACTTACATTTATGGACTGATCATGGTAGTCAGGCCCTGAGAAATAAAACAGAGCTCATAACCTGGCGGTTCGAATGATAAAGAAGTGTTGGAAAAGCTGGAACAGACAGATTTCTTACCCAGCCTCCTCTGGTCATATCTCTCTCTTGCGTAAAGATAATCCTTCTGGAATCATCATCAAACAGGGATTCCTCAGGACTAAAGATAAAGGGCCACAGATCTGAGGAGCCACTATACAGACACATGCTCAGATATAATCTGAAAAGTGCAATGCAGAGGTGTATGTAGAAAATAGTGGGAGTACAGAGAATGGTTCCTAACCAGAGGAATCACCTGACCCCAACTTTAAAGAATAAGTAGGCTCTGGGTTAGGTTAGAAATCAATTGACCTATGGCATTAACCCCCTTCTTTGAGGAATCCGGGGCACAGAGACAAGTGAGGTAGGGACCAGAGGTATGAGGAAGCCAAAATTATGTATTTAGATAACAGAAATCCAGAAAGATTTTTTAAAAGGCACATCATGGGCCACCAAACATAAGTGCCAGAAGCAAATATTAAATACAAGGTAAAAGTCCAGAAATCCAGATTGATGGGCACAAGAACAACATAGAGTGGTGAAGGTAAGAACAAAAGAGGCAAAGATATTGAATAGTTTTGCAGAACAGGCACTAATGTTAAGGATTGCTTTGACAGGTAGACTGGAAATTGGGGCTGGTCCAACTAAGAGGAGAAGGCTCAGAAAAGACTCAGCCTACCTATGGCTATACTTACCTATTGTCCTGGGGCCGTCAGCCAGGAGAGCTGCATTCTGGATCTTAGTTCCACCTAAATACAGTTTGCTTCTTTTCATCCAATGTGGATATAGAAAGTAATGTGAGGAAATGGGAGAAAAGAGAAGCCAGAAATAGAGAAAGAGGATTAAGTGTGTAAAAGATATGAAGGAGAGAGGAAAAACAATTTTTATAAAGGTATAAGGGGAAGAAAGTTAAAAAATAAAACAAGAAAGAAAGGAACTTTCCAGCCCTTATTAGGTTTGAGGGCTAGTGATTATTTAAGTGGTCTCTTTGGATGGGTAGACACGTTGAACATTTCACTTCTGCTTTGTTTATATTTATAAACCATAAAGTCAAGCTCAGATTTCTGCTAGAAAAGCACTTTTAGAAGGCAGTGAGATCTTATCTTTCATTTTCTATAGATCAGTTTCACAGCCTCTTGAAGTATTTATAGTTTTAATACATAACCATAAATGCCCCCTAAACAAGGAATATTGCACCTTTCGATTACTATTATTGCTTTATTGCTCATCACAGCCATAAATTAGCAACATCCTCCCGCATACTGAAAGAGCACTGAATTAGGTTACAACACGAATACACAAGAACCTATTAAAGTTTTGCTATTTCTTGAAAGTCTTTATAGTTTTCTAGTGTGCCCCATAAGTGTTTCAATTAAAGAACTACTTGCCTGCTCAGTAATAGCCTTCTTGTTTGAGATAGGATTGCATATCAGAAAAGCAAGATTAAAAGAAGGAAAATGGAATATAAAACATTAAAAATGAAATTGCTATAAAAAGGAAGGCAAGAGTTTAAATTACGCATATTAAAGCTATTTCAACCATTTAACTCTATTTGATACAAGCTGATGTACATACATATATTTCTATATCAAGTCTATAGCTAAAATTGTGTGTATGTATGCATTTACATACTTTATTCTCTCAATGACTCTAGTGCCATCTGACATTTTTATTGGAGTTCTTGACCACATGACCAATTATTGAAAAGTTATAACCAACAAGATGAGGACAATTATGTTGTTTATGATGATATAACAGCTTGGAGCTACATACCACGTAGAATATCATGATTACAAATCAAATACAATACAAGAGAAAAATTATTGAGAGCCAGGAGATCTACACCTTGATTATAGCTCTGCTAGTAATCTCTGTAAATAAGATATTTATCTTTCAGTTCTAGGTTTCCTTGGGCACCAATAAGTTGATAACATGTGAAGTATTCATTTTAAATATATATCAAGTAACTACTAGGCATTATGGGAAATTTAAATGACTAAAAATTACATTGCTTATCCTCAAGGGGCTAATAGTTTATTTGGGGGTAAGAAAAACATACATTTGGGTATATGCAATGCAAATGGTACTGTTTCTAGCTAGTATGTAAAAAGTCACAAAGGACTATCACTCCTACATTAACAAGGAGAACAAGGTACATATGCTACAAAAACATAGCTTGTGTGTGTGTGTGGGAGGGCTGTGGTTAAACACATTGAAGTGCTGAGAATGCAAAGAAACCTCCTCAAAGTGATGACAAAAGTGTCCCACAATGGCTCTCATGCCTGGTGGAATGATAGTCATGATCGTCTTCCTCTCGTCTTAATAATGAGAATAAGCCAGATAAGCCACAAAATTCGTGGGTTTTCTCCAGTCCATTAGAGAGACAAGAATGCAAAAAATACAAGAAAGGAAAAAAAACCCCACAAAATTTCAGAAGTTGGCAAGCTCTTTTTAAGAGAGAAGGAACCGATTTCATTTCCGGTAGAGCAGCAGGATGAGGAAGAATCCACAAGAAATAGAGATACAAAGAAACAAGTCAAACTTTTAGCAAATGTTTAACTTTCTCTTGAGCCTTCATTGCATATGAGGGGAAATATTCTAAAAGATTAGGGCAAGGCAGGAAAGCTGAGAGTGGTCCTTCATTTTAGGCATGCAAGACCATCTTCAGGAATACTGCAGCAACCTTCAGAACAATATGGACAGAAAAAGTGACCTGATAAAAATGCCTCCAAGGCATCTGACCCTATACAGTATGTAAGATAGCTTCTCTTCAAAGGCTAGTGTAAGGATAGCTGAGTGGAAATAGATCTTCCAAGGTACAGGGATCTGAGGGTGAGACTGGAGACCAAAGACAACACCCTAGTTACCCAAAAAGGCTGGCAGCTTTCCTGAAAATGAAATTTTCTCAAGGTTCAGAAAGCTGGCAATGAAATACAGTTTCTTAAGAGCTCAGATACTAAGTTTGCCGGAATTGTAGTCCTGATTCTGCTCTCAAAACATTTGAAGTTAGTGGTAAACTAAATCTAAGTTGCAACAAAGGCCAAACCCAGACCAACTAGAGATTAAATTAGCTTAATCATCACAAACTGCAGTCTACCAGAAAAATAGAATGTCCAATTGAGGAGATACTATGTACTTCAGTCTCTACTGTTCTTTTACATATAATTCATGCATACCATTTAAAAATGCACAGAGAGGCAGGAAAATGAAATTCCCTAGTCAAGAGAGAAACAAAGAATAGAAGTAGACGCAGCAAGTACTTAGATATTGAAATCACAGAAAGGACTTTAAGATATACATAGACAAATATTTTAATGAATCTAGGAGAGAAGTTGGACATATACTCTAAAAGATGGACAATTTCACCAGAGAGATAGAGACCATGAAAAGAGACAAGTGGGTCTACAGAGGCTTCCTCTCTAGTGTTCAGCTAAGTAATAATAAGCACATGTATATGAGAAAGTTACCTAAGTGTATTTGTCAAGGTTCCCCACAGAAACAGGCTGAGATCATCTGAAAGAGGCAAAGCTATCAATCTCTGGAACTTCCACAGAGCCAACACAAGATTATGCTCTTATTATCCAGAGAGGAAAAAATCTTCATAAGTTGTGTCACTCCAGTAGAATACTCAAAAGGGTATTACCTCCATAGTAGGGCAAAATTAAGCTTAAAGGGCTCTGTGATCTCAACTATCAAACTTATAAATAAGTCTTGAAATAATCAGTTTACAAGAAACTTAACTGTACCCTAGAGAAAAATTTAAGAATATTTATAAGAATTCAATAAGATATTCAAAAGGTAAAATGTTACAATTAAAATTCCAATTAAAAAAGTCCAGCCATATGGCTGGGTGTGGTGTCTCACAACTGTAATACCAGCACTTTGGGAGGCCAAGGCCTGTGGATCACGAGGTCAGGAGATCAAGACTATCCTGGTTAACACAGTGAAACCCCATCTCTACTAAAAATACAAAAAAATTAGCTGGGCATGGTGGCGGGCACCTGTAGTCCCAGCTACTCAGGAGGCTGAGGCAGGAGAATGGCATGAACCCGTGAGGTGGAGCTTGCAGTGAGCCGAGATCGTGCCACTGCACTCCAGCCTGGGTGACACAGCGAGACTCCATCTCAAAAAAAAAAAAAAAAAGTGCAGCCATACAAAGAAATAGGAAAATGTGATTCATAATGAGGAGAGAATGCAATCACTAGAAACAGACAGAAATGATATGGATGATAAAATCAATAGGCAAAGGCATTAAAAGTTATAACTATTACCTATATGTTTAAAAAGATATAAAAATATTTAAACATGTTAGAAGAGATAAAGATATAAGAAGGAAAAAATCAAGTTTCAAAAGATTCTTTTAAAGTCTGAAATTAAAAATACACTAGATGGGATTAATAGCAAATTAGAAATTGCAGAAGAAAAGATTAGTAAACTTGAAGATGTAGCAATAGAAATTATACAAAATGAAATACAAAGAAAAGAAGCCTGAAAAGGAGAACAGAGCATGAGGGATCTGGGAGACAACCTCAAGTGGCCTAATTTATGTGTAATTGGAATCATCTAAGGGGAGTAAGGGATGTACAGAAGAATATTTGAAGAAACGATGATCAATATTTTTCCATTTGACAAAAACTATAAACCCACAGATCTAAATGAGGCAGGATAGGTAGTCAAGCAAGTAATCATTTCCTTGGGACATGGCAAATGTGGCAACCACGTTATCAACACAAAGAGTTCCAGCGCTCACATTATAGTCAAGCTCATCCAAGTAGGACTTGTCCTCAGACTGATCCTTTGCTGATTATAACAGTAAAAAACATACCCACCGGGTGCAGATTTAAAATGCTAATAAGACATGTGATGTATAAACAAGCATGTAGAGCAACTGAGCGTATGCACCCAGAGGACCACCCCAAACATACTTACTAGTAACACCTCTTCTCTCTTCCTTATGAATAACCATTTAAGACCCCAATAAAGGGAGTCTCCTCAGAGCCAGTCTTTGCTAACTTACCTCTTGAGCAGCCCTAACTTATCTTTTCAAATGTATCTTCACTTAGCTTTAGAGTGTTCTTTCTCTTTTGCAATAAACTGCTTTCTACTATTTTTCTACTGCAGTGTGTCTCTTATTTAAATTAGTTTAAACTAAGAAAACAAGAACCAAGGACTCTCAATCACTGTCAACATTAGAAGGTGGACAAAAGTAGCACAATAATTATGAAGAAAACCACACCAAGGAACAAGGCAATCACATTACTTAAAACCAGCAATAAAGGGAAAATCTTAAAAGCAGGTTGGAAAAAGACACACATGAACAGAAGAATTATAGTAAGGATAAAATAACATATCCTGTCAGTAAAAAGCAAGCCAGAAAATAGTGAACAGAAGCTTTAAAATACTAAAAGAAAAATTTGTCAACCTAGAAATCTCTGCCCAGAATAAATATTTTACAAATGTGAAGGTAAAATATATTTTTTAGCCGAAAAGTCTGAAAGAAGTAGTTGGTAGCAAAACTTCCATTATATGCAATTTTTAAACAAGTTTTAGGGTGCTGCTAAAGCAGTGCTGAGGGTAAGATTTATACCACTAAATGCTTACAGTTAGCTTTTAGGAAAAAATGTCTCAAATTAATAATCTAAGCTCTCACTTCTAGAAAATAAAAAAGCAGAGCAAAATGAAACAAGCAAAGAAAAGAAAATAATAAAGAACATAAATCTATGAAATTAAAAACAGAAAAAAATCCAAGTCCTGTTACTTTGAGATAAAAAATATTGGTAAACCTTTAGCCAGACTAATTTGTAAAAAAGACACAAATTATCCAGAAGAGAGAGAACATCACTACAGATCCTACAGTTAAGAAAACACTAGGGAAATATTATGAAGAACTTCATGGCAACAAATTTGGCAATGTAGCTAAAATGAAAAAATTACTTGAAAAACACAAACTACTAAAGCTATCTAAAGATAAATTAGGTGAAAAAAAGACTCCATATTAAAGACATAGAATTTGTAGTTAAAAATGTTACCACCAAGAAAACTTCAGGCCCAGATAAATTCACTAGTAAATTATATCAAACATTTAAGAAAAGAGTAATATAAATTCCATACAAATACTTCCAGAAAACTGAAGAAAAATAAAACCTCCCTATGCAGTGAATAAGGCTAGCACTTCTCTGACATAAAAATCAGAAAATGTAAGTATTATTTAAAAAGAAAACAAAAGACCAATGTTAACAATAACAATAAATGTGAAAATTATTAACAAGTTTTAGCTAATAGAATCTAACAATATTTTAAAATATAAACTATTGCCAAGTGGGGTCTATCTTTTTATCTTATTAGGAAATATTGGTTGAATTTTTAAAATGCGATTAATATTACTCACCGTATTAACAAAGTAGAAACAAATGATCATCTCTACAGTTGAAGAGACCATTTGTCTTACTTTGCTTATAACAGAATACCTAAAACTGGGTAATTTGTTTTAAAAGGGAAATTTGTTTCTTACAGGTATAGAGGTTGAAATGTCAAAAGGTAAGGCACTGCATCTGGTGAGGGTCTTCTTGCTCCTGTAGTTAAACTTTCTGTAGTGTCCCAGGTTGATGCAGGGCATCACATGGCAAGGGGGCTGAGCATTCTAATGTAGTATTATGCTCAGATTTCTCTTTCTCTTCTTATAAATTCACTAGTTTCACTCTCATGGTAACCCACTAATCCATAAATCCTTTAATCCATTAATCCACAAATAAATTAATCCATTCATGAGGACAGAGCTCTCATAATTGAACCACCTTTTTTTTTTTTTTTAGTACAATTTCCATTTTATTTTTCTCCAGAGAATAGTCTGTCTTCAGTCTTTAAGAACTCAGCTCCTTACATGGGCTTTGGTGGGGGATGTGGGCAGCACTCACAGGTCTAAATCGGGGTGGGGGTGTTCAGTCCTTGTGGGCTTCATGAGATCGATTCCTGACTACTTTGCTGTGAATTGCACAACTCACACAGTAATGTAGCTTCACATACAGCTTGGGAAGCACATAGGCATTGAAGACTCTCGCTTCAGAAATGTCCCTGACTGCTGTGGCCTCCACTATGTTTCAAATGGTGAATTTCTTAATGGCCTTGTCCTTGGGCACGCATCAGGCACAGTTAGTGCAGCAAATAGGCTGCACATGGCTGCAGCCCTTTTTGGCACGACCGTTGTTCCTTCTTTTCTTTGTCATCTTGGAGGCACGCACCAGAGAGCTGAATCACCTCTTAAAGACCATAACTCTCAATACTACTGCATTGGGGATTAAATTTCAACATGCATTTTAGAGGGAGCATTCAAACCATACCACCATTTGACATAATCCATCATTTACGTCTGAAAACAAAAAACAAAAGAGCTCTTGGAAAATTTGGAAAATAAAAAAACTTGCCTAACCTGGTAGAAGACATCCCTGAAAGAACTCCATAGCTAACATCACATAATTATGAAAGACTTAATTCTTCCTTTTTAATATCAGGAAAAAGACAAAGATATCCATAGTCATCAATATTTTTCAATATTGTACTAAAGTTCTAATCAGTGCAATAAGATGAAAAAAAGAAATAAAATTTATCCAAATTAAAAATGAAGAGACTAACATTATCCTCAGCCAACATTTACCTATGTAGAAAATCCTATGGAATCAACAAAAATGCTATTAGAACTAATAAATGACTTTAGATTGAAATAAATTGATATACCATGTTGTAGAATACCAAGTCCATATAAAAAATACTTAGGGTAAATATGACAGGAAATATGTAAGATTTATTACAAGTTTCAGCACATTTAGCATTAATCACTAAGTCAGGTGCTCTCTGACCTGCTTCCTCAGAGTTGTTTGGTGCCTGTTGCCTCAAAATCATCGAGATCCTATTACAAGATTATCTTTCCCCTTATCTACTCTATAGATAATATCTTGAACATTATAAAACATTACATTTTCCATTTGAGACATTCTTTCAGGTCATGCATACCAATGAAACTAATGATGTCAGCTGGTCTGAAGGACCCCACAGGAGCTGACTCACAAAATAATACACTTTCCACATCCAGAGTATTTCATCTCCCCAACCAATCAATGACCCAAATTTTCTAGTCCCTTGCCCTCCATGATCCTTTTAAAAACTCCAGCCCAGAAATCCTCAGGGAGCTGATTTAACGGTCTTTTCCCATGACCTCACTCATTGCCCTGTGATCATTAGACTCTTTCTTTGCTGCAAACCCTACTGTCTCAGGGTAATTGGTCTGTTACTGTGTGATAGGTATATGAACCTGTTGGTCCTATAACAAATTCTCTTCCAAATTAATTTATAGGTTCAATACAATCCCAATCAAAATGAACAGCAGGCTTTTTTTTCCCTTACAAATTAAAAAAATAGTTTCTGTAAGTTATATGAAAATGTAGTGGGACTACATTGGCAAATCAACTTTCTAAAAGAACTAAAACAGCTTTAAAAATAACAAGGAAAACCCAATTTAAAATTTTAATACTTATTGTAAAGCTAGAATAATTGATTCTGCATGGTTTGGAAAAACAAGATATATTCAGCAATGAAACAGGATAGAAAATCAAGTAATAGACACGCATATATGTGGTCAATCGATGTTCAACAAAGCTGCCACGGCAATTCAGTACAGGAAAAGCAATCTCTTCAAGATACGTTGCTGGAACAATTGGAGAGCCATCTACAAATGAACTTCAATCTTTATCTACCTCAACAAGAAACACAGAATAGATGAGAAAGCAAATGTGGGAGCTAAAAATGTAAATATTCTAGAAGTAATCAGGATAAAGTCTTAATGATCTTATGTTTAGCAAATATTTCTTAAGAATCAAAAAACACAAAAAGAAAATTTCAATAAATTGGAATTCATAAAAATGTTAAACATTGCTTTTGAAGGCACTGTTAGTAGCCACAGTCTGGGAGAAAATAGTTCCAAAATATGTATCTGAGAAATAACTTATATCGAGAATGTATTAAGAACTGTTACAACTCAAAAATTAGAAGACAAAAAAATTTTAAATTTTAAAAATGGGGAAAGATTTGAATAGACACTTTTCAAAAAAAGATAATTCAAATGGCAAATGAGGTAAAAATGGCAAAAAAAATGCTCAACATCATTAATCATTAGGGAACATGAAACTGAAAATGATTTTTAAAGAAAGGATGTGGTAATTTAATTGAGAAATAAGAACTTTATCTACAAATAATTCTGGAACAACTGGTCCTTCCTAAGAAAACACAAGAATTCCAACCTTAGCCTCTCCTTGTAAACAAAAACTAATTCAAAATAAAGGATAGACCTAGAAGTAAAAGTAAAATTTTAGAAATTCCAGAAGAAAACTAATTAGAGAAAAAGTTTTGTGACATGTTACTCAAAAAGTATAAAACATAAAAGTTGGATAAATTGTAATTCATTAAAATCATTAACTGCTCTTCCAAAGACACCATTAAGAAATGGTCAATAAACAAATGAAAATATGCTCAGCGTCATTCATCACCTGAAAAATATAAGTTAAAACCACAACCGTGGGCTCGGTGCAGTGGCTGACACCTATAATCCCAGCACTTTGGGAGGCCAAGGTGGGCAGATCACTTGAGGTCAGCAGTTCGAGACCATTCTGGCCAACGGGGAAACCCCATCTCTACTAAAAATGCAAAAGTCAGCCAGGTGTGGTGGTGTATATGTGTGGTCTCTGCTACTCAGGAGGCTGAGGCACAAGAATTGCTTGAACCTAACGTGGAGGTTGCAGTGAGCCAAGATCATGCCACTGCACTCCAGCCTGGGTGATGGAGTAAGACCCTGACACACACACACACACACACACACACACACACACCATAAAAACCCCTCACAATGGTATACTATTGTATGCACATTAGAATGGCTACAATTTTAAAAGACTGGCAAATCTAATTGTTGATGAGGTTGTGGAGCAACAAGAATTCACATGCATTATTGGTGGGATTGTAAAGTGGTAAAATCACTTAAAAAAATAAACCGTTAATTTCTAAAATGATCACAAATATAAATACCATACAACTCAGCAATCTTATTCTTAGATATATACTCAAGAAAAATATAAACACATATCCACACCAAAATTTCTACTCAAATATTCAAAGTGGCTATATTCATAATAGCCCAAAACTAGAAACAACCCAAATGTCCTTCCACTGTAGTATATCCATACAACGGAATACTGCTAAGCAATAAAAAGGAACCAACAATGAATACTAATGACAACATGGATACATCTCATAATAATTATACTGTATCTTATTATTAATTATTATATTAATTGTGCTCTGACTTATTATTAAGATACAGACAAGAGTACATATAATTCTCTTTATATGAAACTCTATAAAAATCAAATAGAGAAAAATCAAAATATTCAAAAGCTTATCCTTTTGAAAAATTAAAATATTGGTAAACCCCTTGCAAAAATCAGCAATAAAAAACAAAACAGGCTGGGCATGGTGGCTTATGCCTGTAATCCCAACACTTCAGGAGGCGAAGGCAGCCAGATCACTTGAAGTCAAGAGTTCGAGACCAGCCTGGTCAACATGGCGAAACCCAATCTGTACTAAAAATACAAAAAGTAGCCAGGCGTGGTGGCGCATGCCTGTAATCTCAGCTACTCAGGAGGCTGAGGCATGAGAATTGCTTGAACCCGGATGTGGAGGTTACAATGAGCCAAGATCACGCCACTGCACTCTAGCCTGGGCAACAGAGCGAGACTCCATCTCAAAAACAGGCAAAAAAAAAAAAAAAAAAAAATTGTCACTCTGTATCTGACTCCAGTGACTAATACTAATTTTAAGATGGATTATAAATTTCAGCATTAGCTAGAACTCCAAACTTGTAAAAGAAAACAAAACAGAATATCTTTGTAACCTAGAGATAGTTAAATAATTTTGTTTTTTAACCACTAACCAGAAAAAAAATAGGCAAGCCACAGACTGGAAAAAATATTGATAGGTATGTAGGTAGGTAGGTAGATAGATAGACAGACAGATAGATAGATAAATGGATAGATAGATAGCTAGGACAAAGGACTTGCATAAAGGACATATGGATACTCTCAATCTGTTACACATGAATAACAAGAAAAAAAACAACCCAATAGAAAGGTAGACAAAGTACTAAAAAGAAACCCTTTACCAGTGTTGATCACAAGATTGATCACCTGGAAAGAGGCTTAGCATCATTAGTTATCAGGAACACACAAATTGAAACCAAAATGAACCACCATTATGTGCCCACAACGTGTCTAAAATAAAATTTTTAAAATGTCAATAATACTAAATCTTGGCAAACGTGGAATAATGAAAACTTTTATACATTGCTTATGGCAGAGTAAAATGTTAAAAGCACTTTGGTTAACTGTTTCTTTTTTTCTGATAATCTTAAGCATAGATCTAGTCTATGACCCAGCAACCCACTCCTATATTACTCAAAAGAATTGAAAACATGTCTTCTGAAAGACAAACACAATACTATCATAAAGGCATTATTCATAATAATTCAATATTGGAAGCAGCTCAAATGTCCATCAACAAGAAAAAAGACAATGGCATTGTTGTATGTTTAGACAATGAGTGCTATTCATCAATTAAAAAGGAGTGAAATACTGACATACACAACAACATGGATCAATTTCCAAATATTATTTTAAGTGAAAGAAAGCAGATCCAGAAGGATACAGACTGTATAATCCCATTATAAGAAATCCAAGAATAGGCAAAACTCACTAAAATGAGAGCAATAAAAAAGATTTACCTCTGGAGGGTGGAGGAATTGATAGAAAAGGGGAAGGATCAGTATTATCTGTTAAATGTTTAGAACTAGCTGGGGTGGTGGGTGGGTGAAAGTTTTGATTTATAGCATTTGTTGATTTTTATGCTGTGAATACTTCCAATCTCAAGATATCTAGCTGCCAATGTGATACGACTGAACTAGGAGTTAGGAATGCATGTGAGCAGTTGACTCCCACAGCCCCAGAGAGCTGGCTCCAGCATGCCACTGGGAGGAGATGAAGAAACATTCGTTGGTAATAGAAACATTCTAATTCTTCTACTGGGATGTGGTTATATGGGTATATAAAATTGTCAAAAGTCAACCTGGGGATGGAGCCAAGATGGCCAAACAGGAACAGCTCCAGTCTACAGCTCCTAGCGTGACCGACGCAGAAGATAGGTGATTTCTGCATTTCCATCTAAGGTACCAGGTTTATCTCCCTAGGGAGTGCCAGACAGTGGGCGCAGGACAGTGGGTGCAGCGCACCGTGCGTGAGCCGAAGCAGGGTGAGGCATTGCCTCACTCAGGAAGCGCAAGGGGTCAGGGAGTTCTCTTTCCTAGTCAAAGAAAGGGGTGACAGACGCCACCTGGTAAATCGGGTCACTCCCACCCTAATACTGCGCTTTTCCGACGGGCTTAAAAAATGGCGCACCAGGAGATTATATCCCGCACATGGCTCAGAGGGTCCTACGCCCACGGAGTCTCGCTGATTGCTAGCACAGCAGTCTGAGATCAAACTGCAAGGTGGCAGCGAGGCTGAGGAAGGGGCACCCGCCATTGCCCAGGCTTGCTTAGGTAAACAAAGCAGGCGGGAAGCTCAAACTGGGTGGAGCCCACCACAGCTCAAGGAGGCCTGCCCGCCTCTGTAGGCTCCACCTCTGGGGGCAGGGCACAGACAAACAAAAAGACAGCAGTAACCTCTGCAGACTTAAATGTCCCTGTCTGACAGCTTTGAAGAGAGCAGTGGTTCTCCCAGCACACAGCTGGAGATCTGAGAATGGGCAGACTGCCTTCTCAAGTGGGGGACCCCTGACCCCCAAGCAGCCTAACTGGGAGGCACCCTGCAGTAGGGGCAGACTGACGCCTCACACGGCCAGGTACTCCTCTGAGACAAAACTTCCAGAGGAACAATCAGACAGCAGCATCCGCGGTTCACGAAAATCCGCTGTTCTGCAGCCACCACTGCTTGTACCCAGGCAAATAGGGTCTGGAGTGGACCTCTAGCAAACTCCAACAGACCTGCAGCTGAGGGTCCTGTCTGTTAGAAGGAAAACTAACAAACAGAAAGGACATCCACACCAAAAACCCATCTGTACATCACCATCATCAAAGACCAAAAGTAGATAAAACCACAAAGATGGGGAAAAAACAGAGCAGAAAAACTGGAAACTCTGAAAAGCAGAGCACCTCTCCTCCTCCAAAGGAACGCAGCTCCTCACCAGCAATGAAATAAAGCTGGATGGAGAATGACTTTGACGAGTTGAGAGAAGAAGGCTTCAGACGATCAAACTACTCTGAGCTACAGGAGGAAATTCAAACTAAAGGGAAAGAAGTTGAAAACTTTGAAAAAAATTGAGACGAATGTATAACTAGAATAACCAATACAGAGAAGTGCTTAAAGGAGCTGATGGAGCTGAAAGCCAAGGCTCGAGAATTACGTGAAGAATGCAGAAGCCTCAGGAGCTGATGTGATCAACTGGAAGAAAGGGTATCAGTGATGGAAGATGAAATGAATGAAATGAAGCGAGAAGGGAAGTTTAGAGAAAAAAGAATAAAAAGAAATGAACAAAGCTTCCAAGAAATATGGAACTACATGAAAAGACCAAATCTACGTCTGATTGGTGTACCTGAAAGTGATGGGGAGAATGGAACCAAGTTGGAAAACACTCTGCAGGATATTATCCAGGAGAACTTCCCCAATCTAGCAAGGCAGGCCAACATTGAGATTCAGGAAATACAGAGAACGCCACAAAGATACTCCTTGAGAAGAGCAACTCCAAGACACAATTGTCAGATTCACCAAAGTTGAAATGAAGGAAAAAATGTTAAGGGCAGACAGAGAGAAGGGTCGGGTTACCCTCAAAGGGAAGCCCATCAGACTAACAGCTGATCTCTCAGCAGAAACTCTACAAGCCAGAAGAGAGTGGGGGCCAATATTCAACATTCTTAAAGAAAAGAATTTTCAACCCAGAATTTCATATCCAGCCAAATTAAGCTTCATAAGTGAAGGAGAAATAAAATACTTTACAGACAAGCAAATGCTGAGAGATTTTGTCACCACCAGGCCTGCCCTAAAAGAGCTCCTGAAGGAAGCACTAAACATGGAAAGGAACAACCAGTACCAGCCACTGCAAAAACATGCCAAATTGTAAAGACCATCAAGGCTAGGAAGAAACTACATCAACTAATGAGCAAAATAACCAGCTAACATCATAATGACAGGATCAAATTCACACATAACAATATTAACTTTAAATGTAAATGGACTAAATGCTCCAATTAAAAGACACAGACTGGCAAATTGGATAAAGAGTCAAGACCCATCAGTGTGCTGTATTCAGGAAACCCATCTCACGTGCAGAGACACACATAGGCTCAAAATAAAAGGATGGAGGAAGATCTACCAAGCAAATAGAAAACAAAAAAAGGCAGAGGTTGCAATCCTAGTATCTGATAAAACAGACTGTAAACCAACAAAGATCAAAAGAGACAAAGAAGGCCATTACATAATGGTAAAGGGATCAGTTCAACAAGAAGAGCTAACTATCCTAAATATATACGCACCCAATACAGGAGCACCCAGATTCATAAAGCAAGGCCTGAGTGACCTACAAAGAGACTTAGACTCCTACACAATAATAATGGGAGACTGTAACACCCCACTGTCAATATTAGACAGATCAATGAGACAGAAAGTTAATAAGGATACCCAGGAATTGAACTCAGCTCTGCACCAAGCGGACCTAATAGACATCTACAGAACTCTCCACCCCAAATCAACAGAATATTCATTTTTTTCAGCACCACACCACACCTATTCCAAAATTGACCACATAGTTGGAAGTAAAGCTCTCCTCAGCAAATGTAAAAGATCAGACATTATAACAAACTGTCTCTCAGACCACAGTGCAATCAAACTAGAACTCAGGATTAAGAATCTCACTCAAAACCTCTCAACTACATGGAAACTGAACAGCCTGCTCCTGAATGAATACTGGGTACATAACGAAATGAAGGCAGAAATAAAGATGTTCTTTGAAACCAATGAGAACAAAGACACAACATACCAGAATCTCTGGGACACATTCAAAGCAGTGTGTAGAGGGAAATTTATAGCACTAAATGCCCACAAGAGAAAGCAGGAAAGATCCAAAATTGACACCCTAACATCACAATTAATAGAACTAGAAAAGCAAGAGCAAACACATTCAAAAGCTAGCAGAAGTCAAGAAATAACTAAAATCAGAGCAGAACTGAAGGAAATAGAGACACAAAAAACCCTTCAAAAAATCAATGAATCCAGGAGCTGGTTTTTTGAAAGGATCAACAAAATTGATAGACCGCTAGCAAGACTAATAAAGAAGAAAAGAGAGAAGAATAAAATAGACGCAATAAAAAATGATAAAGGGGATATCACCACCGATCCCACAGAAATACAAACTACCATCAGAGAATACTACAAACACCTCTACACAAATAAACTAGAAAATCTAGAAGAAATGGATAAATTCCTCGACACATACACCCTCCCAAGACTAAACCAGGAAGGAGTTGAATCTCTGAATAGACCAATAAAAGGCTCTGAAATTATGGTAGTAATAAATAGCTTACCAACCAAAAAGAGTCCAGGACCAGATGGATTCACAGCCAAATTCTACCAGAGGTACAAGGAGGAACAGGTACCATTCCTTCTGAAACTATTTCAATCAACACAAAAAGAGGGAATCCTCCCTAACTCATTTTATGAGGCCAGCATCATCCTGATACCAAAGCCGGGCAGAGATACAACCAAAAAAGAGAATTTTAGACCAATATCCTTGATGAACATTGATGCAAAAATCCTCAATAAAATACTGGCAAACCGAATCCAGCAGCACATCAAAAAGCTTATCCACCATGATCAAGTGGGCGTCATCCCTGGGATGCAAGGCTGGTTCAGTATATGCAAATCAATAAATGTAATCCAGCATATAAACAGAACCAAAGACAAAACCACATGATTATCTCAATAGATGCAGAAAAGGCCTTTGACAAAATTCAACAACCCTTCATGCTAAAAACTCTCAATAAATTAGTTATCGATGGGACGTATCTCAAAATAATAAGAGCTATCTATGACAAACCCACAGCCAATATCATACTGAATGGGCAAAAACTGGAAGCATTCCCTTTGAAAACTGGCACAAGACAGGGATGCCCTCTCTCACCACTCCTATTCAACATAGTGTTGGAAGTTCTGGCCAGGGCAATCAGGCAGGAGAAGGAAATAAAGGGTATTCAATTAGGAAAAGAGGAAGTCAAATTGTCCCTGTTTGCAGATGACATGATTGTATATCTAGAAAACCCCATTGTCTCAGCCCAAAGTCTCCTTAAGCTGATAATCAACTTCAGCAAAGTCTCAGGATACAAAATCAGTGTACGAAAATCACAAGCATTCTTATACACCAACAACAGACAAACAGAGAGCCAAATCATGAGTGAACTCCCATTCACAATTGCTTCAAAGAGAATAAAATACCTAGGAATCCAACTTACAAGGGATATGAAGGACCTCTTCAAGGAGAACTACAAACCACTGCTCAAGGAAATAAAAGAGGATACAAACAAATGGAAGAACATTCCATGCTCATGGGTAGGAAGAATCAATATCGTGAAAATGGCCATACTGCCCAAGGTAATTTATAGATTCAATGCCATCCCCATCAAGCTACCATTGACTTTCTTCACAGAATTGGAAAAAACTACTTTAAAGTTCATATGGCACCAAAAAAGAGCCCGCATTGCCAAGTCAATCCTAAGCCAAAAGAACAAGGCTGGAGGCATCACACTACCTGACTTCAAACTATACTACAAGGCTACAGTAACCAAAACAGCATGGTATTGGTACCAAACAGAGATATAGATCAATGGAACAGAACAGAGCCCTCAGAAATAACGCTGCATATCTACAACTATCTGATCTTTGACAAACCTGAGAAAAACAAGCAATGGGGAAAGGATTCCCTATTTAATAAATGGTGCTGGGAAAACTGGCTAGCCATATGTAGAAAGCTGAAACTGGATCCCTTCCTTACACCTTATACAAAAATTAATTCAAGATGGATTAAAGACTTAAACGTTAGACCTAAAACCATAAAAACCCTAGAAGAAAACCTAGGCATTACCATTCAGGACATAGGCATGGGCAAGGACTTCATGTCTAAAATACCAAAAGCAATGGCAACAAAAGCCAAACTTGACAAATGGGATCTAATTAAACTAAAGAGATTCTGCACAGCAAAAGAAACTACCATCAGAGTGAACAGGCAACCTACAAAATGGGAGAACATTTTTTGCAACCTACTCATCTGACAAAGGGCTAATATCCAGAATCTACAATGAACTCAAACAAATTTACAAGAAAAAAACAACCCCATCAAAAAGTGGGCAAAGGACATGAATAGACACTTCTCAAAAGAAGACATTTATGCAGCCAAAAAACAGATGAAAAAATGCTCACCATCACTGGCTATCAGAGAAATGCAAATCAAAACCACAACGAGATACCATCTCACACCAGTTAGAATGGCAATCATTAAAAAGTCAGGAAACAACAGGTGCTGGAGAGGATGTGGAGAAATAGGAACACTTTTACACTGTTGGTGGGACTGTAAACTAGTTCAACCATTGTGGAAGTCAGTATGGCGATTCCTCAGTGATCTAGAACTAGAAATACCATTTGACCCTGCCATCCCATTACTGGGTATATACCCAAAGGACTATAAATCATGCTGCTATAAAGACACATGCACACGTATGTTTATTGCAGCACTATTCACAATAGCAAAGACTTGGAACCAACCCAAATGTCCAACAATGATAGAGTGGATTAAGAAAATGTGGCACATATACACCATAGAATACTATGCAGCCATAAAAAATGATGAGTTCATGTCCTTTGTAGGGACATGGATGAAATTGGAAATCATCATTCTTAGTAAACTATTGCAAGAACAAAAAACCAAACATCGCATATTCTCACTCATAGGTGGGAATTGAACAATGAGAACACATGGACACAGGAAGGGGAACATCACACTCTGGGGACTGTTGTGGGGTGGGGGGAGGGGGGAGGGATAGTTTTAGGAGATATACCTAATGCTAAATGATGAGTTAATGGGTGCAGCACACCCCCATGGCACATGTACACATATGTAACTAACCTGCACATTGTGCACATGTACCCTAAAACTTAAAGTATAATAATAATAAAAAATTGTCAAAAGTCATCATATTTATTAGAAATTTGAAATCTGTGCATTTTTGTATGTCAGTTGCATTTCAGTTTTTTAAAAAGTGGTAAGTGGCACATGCTAGGTAAAAAGAAAAGACTTGCCACTGGAATTGTCTTCAGGCCAACACTGTAACACGCCAGAATATCTCAGTATAACAAACAACCCCCAAATTTAATGGCTTAAAGCAATGACATCATTTATTTTGCTCAAGGGCAAAATATTTATTGTCATTATCAAATAAAATATCATTTATTTTGTGCAGGGCTTAGCAGGGATAGCTCATCTCTGCTCCACTTATATTAGCTACATCAGTTCCAAGGCTGGACATTAGAATCATCTCTCACTCACTCAAATATCTGATGGTGGATACTGGGGCTTACATGTGACCTCTTAATGTGGCCTGGGCTTTCTTACAAACCTGAGCCCAGGTTCTAAGAGTGAACATCCAAGAGAAGAGAAGCCAGACAGAAGCTGTATCATCTTTTCTAACCTAGCTGGGGAAGTCACACTGCTTCCCTCCTAGTTCATTCTATTTGTCAGAGCAGCCACAAGCCTGCCCAGGTTTAAGAGATGGAGAAATAGACTTCAACTCTTCATGGGGAATGCCAAAATGCTAGAAGAATATATGAGACCAGAAATATTGTTGCAACTATTCTGAAAAATACATTCTGCCATAGACTGTTATCTGGCATCATACCCCTCCCTCTTACATAGAAAATACTCAAGGCTCTTCCTAGAATCTTCCAAAACTCATCCTACCCCCAAAAGATGTATAGATATACTTTTTTAAAAAAAGACATCCCATTTCAGCATTATATTTTAAATGTAGAGAAGATTCAGAATCTTATTATCTAAGTCAGATACAGGGATAGGGAAGGCTCCTTGAGTCTGATCCTCAAGAATTCCAAGTACGAAGAACTGGGAAATAAAGAGATGAGTTATCTGTACCCTACACACCTAATAACCTAAATTGTGTGACAAGCATGAGATAATCGTAATGGATGTCTCGTTAGTAAAGTGGGAAAACTGGAAGCATCCAGTAACTACTGGTTCATAGCAAATGTGAAATACTTGCCAATCCTTGATTAGGGCTCTGTTCTACTTCCTGGGAGTGAATGATTCACTATTCCCCTTGGCTCCGTTCTCTGGGCTCTTTTCTCTGGGCTCCTCCTTGTGCCCTCTGTTTGGCTGGTTCTTGCCTGTAGTCATTCTAGAGTCCAAAGGCCTCTTTCTTTTTCCTTTTCTTTTTTTTTTTAACGTAAAACTACAAACTTTGTTCATATTTTACAAGTTTTTCCTTTAATTTTCCATGAATGCCCTAAAATTTCTGGATCTAATTGAGGATACCTCATTGCGTTTAGTCATCTCTTTAGTCTCCTTCAATCTGTGACAGTTTTTCAGCCTTTCACAATCTTGACACTTTTTAAAATTTAAAATAAAGTTTTACTGAGATATAATTTGCATACCATACAGTTTACCCACTAAAGTGTACAATGAAATGATGTTTTAAATAATTTCAAAGAGCTTTGCAATCTTTGTACAATCTGATTTTAAAACATTTTAATCACCCCAAAAAGAAGCCTCATACCCAATTGTATTCATTGCTCATTTCTCTGCCCTAAAAACCTCCCAGCTGTAGGCAACTACTAACTACATATACATTTCCATATACATTTCAGAAATATATTGTCAAGTACTATAAGACAGCTATGATTTTGATAGGAATTGTATTGAATCTATAGATCAGTTAGAGTATATCACCATCTTTACAATATTAAGACTTCAAATCCATGAACATATGATGTATTTCTGTTTATTTAGATCTTCTGAATTAATCAATGATGTTTTGTAGTTTTAAGAGTATAACTTTTGAACTTTTTCTGTTACATTTATTCCTAAGTATGTTATTCCCCTAGAGGCAATTTTAATGGAATTTTATACTTAATCTCATTTTCAGATTATTTGTTGCTAGTATATAGAAATACAATGAATTTTTATACATTGATCTTATATTTTGAATTTATTTATTAGTTCTAAGAGGGTGAGTATGTTTGTGTATTCATTAATATCTTCTATGTATGGTGCATCTGAAAATAGAGATTGCTTTATTTATTCATTTTCAATATCGATGTCTTTCTTTTTCTTTCCTACTTTCCTTGGCTAGAGATGTCAGTATACTGTTGAGTAGAAATGAGAATGGACTACTTGACTGATTCCTGATTTTAGGGAGGAAAGCATCCAGTCTTTCACCCTTAAGTATGACAAAGCTGTGAAGTTCTGTAGATGCCCTCTGCAAGTTGGAGTTTCCCTTCTATTCCTAATTTGTGGAGCTCTTTCCATTTTATATCATCTCTTTTTCTTCTAGTTAAATTTTATTAAAGTCTACTCCATCAGACAAAAGCCATAGCCATTGAAATTCCTTTGAAGAAAGGCCTCCTCCATCTTGGGCTTCCTGTAGGGCTATTGTGAGACAACACCCTTAAGATTCTTAGAAGCTCTTCTTTAAAAAAAAAAAAAAAAATAGGATTTATCCATGAGAATTAACCTTAAGATAATTGGAGCAAGATTTTTTTTTTTTTTTTTTTTTTAGCTTGAGATATCGTCTTAAATGTTTCTGATGTCTCAACATAGGGTTTTCTGGTCACAGTCTTGTCTTCCTCTGTAGATAAAGCTCTATATTTGACCTTCCTGATAACAGTTCTCAATTTGACCTTTGCCTGGAAGCCATTTCCCTTTTTTTTTGTGAGACAGAGTCTCGCTCTGTCACCCAGGCTGGAGTGCAGTGGTGTGATCTCGGCTCACCGCAACCTCCGCCTCCCAGGTTCAAGTGATTCTCCTGCCTCAGCCTCCTGAATACCTGGGATTACAGGTGCATACCACCACTCCTGGCTAATTTTTTTTTTTTGTATTTTTAGTAGAGACGGGGTTTCGCCATGTTGGCCAGGCTGGTCTCGAACTCCTGACGTCAGGTGATCCACCCGCCTCGGCCTTCCAAGTGCTGGGATTACAGGTGTGAGCCACCACACCTGGCCACCATTTCTTAATTTTAGCGTTATTTGCTATATGGAGAGGCTGGCAATAAAATGGAGTTGTAATTTTTGAACCCAGTACATCCTCGTTCCTTTATATTTAACAATCCCTTCTCCAGTTATAGCTTTCCTCTTGCATTTTACTGTGAACAGCTGGAAGCTAGACGACATCTTGAACACACTGCCTGGAAATCTCCTCAGCTAGATCCAGTTCATTAGGTAAACTTTCTATTTCCTATGTCATTATAGGTGACAGTGTTGCTAAACTTTCTGTCACTTTATATTAAAGGTCCCCTTTCCTCAAGCTCCCAATAACATTTTCCTCACTTTTTTAAGACCTCACAGACAACTTCCTCAGGGCAATCGGGCCTCAGCTAACAGTCTCTTCAGGGGCCATGCACTTCTGCCCTCTCCTTGGTCCCAAAGCCACTTCCACATATTTAGGTTTTTGTTATGATAGTTTTCTACTTCACACAATAAAACCTGTTCTACTTATCATGGCTGTACAACAAGTCACTCTAAATTTTAGTAGCTTAAAACAATGACAGCATTTATTGTACTCAGGAATCTGCTGAGTGAGGCTCAGCATGAATAGCTCACCTGCACCCCATAGCATCTGTTAACAGCTTGCAGAGTGAGAATCAAAGTTACCCAAAGGCTTGTTCACTCACATAATTGGAGTCGATGTTGATTCTCAGCTGAGACCTTAAATAGGACTTTCAACCAGAGCAGATACAGGGACCTCACCACGTCGCTTGGGCTTTCTTGCAACATGATGACCTAGTTCCAAGGGCAAGCACATGAGCAAGAGAGATAGAGAGTGCACTAGGGAGAAGCTCACTCATCTGTTCTAAGATAGCTTCAGAAGTCACGTGACATCACTTCCACCACATTTTCTATGTGACTCAGTCACAAGCCTGCCAAGGGTAAAAGGAAGGGAAATAACCTTTATCTCTTAATGGAGAGTGGTGAGGTTCAGGGAGATTATATTGTATGGAAATATCACTATGCCTTTTTTTTTTTTTTTAAGAGACAGGGTCTTGCTCTGTTGCTCAGGCTGCCGTACAGTAGCATGATATAGCTCACTACAGCCTTGAACTCCTGGGTTGAAGCAATCCTTCAGCCTCAGCCTCTTGAGTAGCTGGGACTAAAGGTATGTGCCACCACTCCCAGTTATGTGCCATTTTTGATAATTACAACCTGCCACAAGAGTCAATTCATTTTCCTTATAGAAATGATGCATTAAGATAATCCTTGAAAAATAGAGTTGCATATGAATTGATGAGCCAAGTGAAAGATATATTTATCAAATATATTTAATGTATATATGTATATATTTGATTAAGTTGTTTGCCTTTTAATACTCAGGTCGCCTGGGCTGAACTGAGCTTCTTTACTTTGAATTTCTTTTTATTTGCACATATTATGCCTCTGATTTTTGTCTTTATATCATTTACCTGGATCTTCCTTACAGAAGCAAGAAGTTAGACCCAGACAAATCTCTGAGTCAATCAAAGATAGTTGAGGCTTGGGATGTTAAATGAGATGGTTCAATGAATCACAACTCTTTTACCACAGATATGGGCATTTGAACACATGCCCTTGCTAGTGTAGGAGGGAAAAATGAGCTGTGTCTGTATGGATAAAGACCAGATGGGGATGTGACTCCATGCCTTCAGTGTGACTTGCTCCACACCATCAAGACTCATTGGCATGCATCTGCATTCTTCTCCCTGCCCATGGTCAGTTTTTCAAGAACTAAGTATCAGTAAGAAGGTAAGCAATAGACAATAACTGGTGGGCATTAATTAAGTCCACACTGGGCTGACTCCAGCAGAACACATGTCTAATGGTTACACAGAGAGGAGAGAATAAAAATCAATCTGGTTAATGTTATTCTGGCCTCTGTCAAGGGATGAGGAAATGGACTTATCATGCTTTGAAATGTAATGCAAACTTGGATATCAGGATGATAGACAGCATAAAATACAGAGAGAACTGGTTTTCTCCATCCTCCAAAGCTCCCTAAAAGAGCCAACTTCCCATTTGACAGACCAGGTCAATAAGGCTGTCTTTTTTCATTTTCATAATGATAACTTCAGTTTTAGTACTCCCATCACCATTGGACAGGAACAGGCATCCCTTGGCACTAGTACTGTGGCACGATTCTTGAGCATAAAAGTTGGCCCCAGTCAGAATAGAGGCAGTAGGCATGAAAACAATCATTCCAAGAAAGGCTAAGCAAACTTCCAGAGGCCAATTATGTAGACAGCATCCAAGAGATCAGATCTCATAAGTGCCTCTTCCTACCTGGATCAGCAGAATGATTTTGGTGGTTGCGTGGGTTAAGGGAAACATTAAACTAGCAAGCAGGAGGTTCAGTTTCTACTCGTGAACCAACTACTAATTCAAGGCCTCAGTTTATGCATCTGTTACATGAGGAGGTTGGTTTTCATGCTCTCTAAATAATTCTCATCTCTGTCGTTCCCCTGTGACCTCTCCCATATGGTCCCAACCCTGTTTATGTGAAGTGGGTGCCAGCTTTTACCCAGGCTCCCAAGCTAAAGTGAGACTGTGCAAGGTCCTGAATGTGGAAGTTTATTTTGTACCACATGCTATATGCAATTTCTAGCTTTAGGGACTCTAATCTTGCCACTAGAAATAGACTCACAAAACGTTTCTGCCAGCAGGCTAATGTCAAAATCATCTGAGGATAATTCACAGGCACACCTGAACAGACCATGGAGGGGTTGGCTTTCCACAACAGAATCCTTCATGGAGAGAATGCTTGGTGAAGAAGCTTCCTACAGGAAGGTTTTTGGGACCTGGGACATGCCTGCCCTGAAAGAGATGGGAAGGTTTTAGAAATGCAGCCCTGTTGTGCAAGCCTCCCCTCCAGTGCCTGCCTATTTTTATCAAATTTATTCCCATCCTCAGTGAAAAAAATGGGTGAGATTATAGAGGAAACACTTGGTCAGTGATGCTTTCCTAGGACCCATTTCATTTTGTTTTTGTTTTTTTTCCCTAGTTAGCTTATTGTCTTAAAGAGGTGTCACCTAGCTCTCTGTGTCTAGTGGCTTCCTCTGTTAAATGGGACTGCCTTTCTCAAAGAGTGCCTCAGTCAGAGTTCTCCAGAGAAGTAGAACCAACAGAGATTATATACCTATTGAACATATACAATCTCCTATTGTTATTTATAATATGCTATAAATAAATGTATATGTATATAAAGAGGTATATTTGTATTGGCTCACAAGATGATAAAGACTATAAAGTCCCACAGTCTGTCATCTGCAAGCTGGAGATGCAGGAAATCCAGTGGTGTGGGCTGAAGGCCTGAGAGCTAGAGGCTGGAGGGATAGATTCAAGGCCAAGTCTGAGGACCTGAGACCAGGAATGCCGGGGGCAGTAGATGAAAGTCCCAGCTCAAGTAGTCAAGCAAAGTCCAAGTTCAACCTTCCCTCTGCCTCCCTTTTGTTCTATTCTGGCCGTCAGTAGATTGGATGATACCCACCAACATTGAAGCGGGGATGGGGGGGGCATCTGCTTAACTCAGTCCACCAATTCAAATGTCAAGTGCCAGTTTTTTTCCCAGACACCCTCACAGACACACCCAGCAATAATGTTCAACCAACTCTCAGGGGATCCTATGTCCCCATTAAGTTGACACATAAAATTAACCATCACACAGAGTGAGATATTAATTTTACATTTTAAAGTAAGATTTTGTATGCAAAATTCTTTGAAAATGGGATAGGTACTGTTATTACTGAGATATTAGCTTGCTCTAGAAACCCCTGGAGTAGTCTGGATCAGCGTTTGGTGCTTTTCAGGTACGAATGGAGAGATCAAAGTCAGAGATTTTTGACTTCCAAAGCAACCGGAGCACTTAGGGCTGAACTATTTAAAGCCAGCACCACAGAGGGAACAGCAAAGGTGAAGACAACCTGCAGAGTCCAGCCTTTTCAAAGGAAATAATGAGCTATTCAGTTAGCATTCTGTGGGCTTTAAAAAATGTGGCAGGGGGCGGGGGGAATGTTAGTTCAGCCACTACTACTGAAAAATGCTCACTGTTCAACTTGCCTGCTGCAATTTAAGCCGCCAAATAATTCAGAGCTGCTACAGATGCTGGAGTCAAGAGTGTTTCAAAAAGCATCAGCTACCCCAGCTCCTAATCACATTTTAAAATAAAATTGGAGCTTTCAACACAGCCTGGGAGCTGTTCCTTATATTCTTCAAGGACTTAGACATCCACCCTGGAGCTACTGGACCTTTGTCCATGTCTGGTTTTGAATCTTCTTCCATTCCTTTGGCACTTACAGCCTAGTAGGTGAAAGGTGGTGGGTTTAGCTGGTTTGGATTTTAGTGGGAGTCCCCCCTCTGCACTGAATTGGGAAAAATCTAGTTATCAAATACAGGAATTGGGCTCAATGAGCGTACTGCAAGCACTTACTAAGAATCACTATGACCCCAGCACTGTATTGTTGCATTAGTGGAGACACCCAAGTGCCCATGGCTTTCATAGTGAGAAGTAATAAGGGATCTTTAAGAGTAGGGAGGATTCATTGAAGGTCCTGGATGGATTTCTCCGGAGTCCCTTTTGGGAAGTTATGGCCTCAGGCCTCTGCTTCTCTGGCTATGCTGACATGTATTTGTTCACAGTAGAAAATTGTCCTGGTATTATCTATGCCCTGTCCTTATGATTTCAGCATCTGGTCTGGACTCTCCATCTCCCATTCCTTCTTTAGCCCATCTGCTCTTATTTCCCAGCAATTTAACCTATTCATTTCCTCTTCTTTGCTTCTCTTGTTCATTCTAGTTTCATCTCTGGCTTGACTCTCTTTGAATTTCTTTCTCACCTTCTAGCCAGGGACTAAGTTCCAACCTCTCTGTGCAACTCTATCACATTGCCCATAGGGCAAGAGGCTTCTGTGCTCAGCCATTTCTTTGATATTACTTCCTTCCTGGTAGTCAGGCATATGTTGGTTAGAGTCATCTCTCGTAGCAAAAAGCTAAACCTTCACTCATAACCATTTGTTGGTAGAAGTTGAAAGGTGATGACCTTTTGGGAAAAGAATTCGGGATTATATATGAAGTTTTATTAAAATTATCACAACCTTTGTCCTAAGACTTCTACATTTAAGACTGCACCTTAATACATTGTTTCTTAATAAATAACTATTTTACTAACACATAATCTAAAATAACGCGAATGTCTAAACATGATTAAACTTTTGAGCATGGTTAAGTAAACTTTTTGAAATGTAATGTAGCCTTTAAATACGTACTGCATAAATATTTCTTTAATGAAGGAATAACACTAAGGGTTGTTAAAGAGGTCAGCTGTTCATGCCTGATTTATTCCTTTTCAGTCTCCTATTGAAATAGCCATGAAAAGGCAGAAAACATAGTCTGAACGACACCAGAAACTAATGAAGTCATTCAATGATAGCATTCAAACTAAAGTGAGTTTCATGAAGGAAATATTCTGGGAGGGAGAGTGTCTGAACAAGGTAGAAAAATCATTCAGACACATGAAACGAAACAACATTACACCTACACTTGGGATATAGAGCCCAGGCTACAGCCAGATAGCCTGATCATTCTTCCTCCTGCTATAAGAGAACGGAATTTTTTTTTTTTTTTTTTTTTTTTTTTGAGACGGAGTCTTGTTCTGTCACCCAGGCTGGAGTGCAGTGGGGTGATCTCGGCTCACTGCAAGCTCCCCCTCCCAGGTTCACGCCATTCTCCTGCCTCAGCCTCCCAAGTAGCTGGGACTACAGACGCCCGCCACCATGCCCGGCTAATTTTTTGTATTTTTTAGTAGAGACGGGGTTTCACCGTGTTAGCCGGGATGGTCTCGATCTCCTGACCTCGTGATTCGCCCGCCCCAGCCTCCCAAAGTGCTGGGATTACAGGCGTGAGCCACTGCACCCAGCCAAGAACGGATTTTTGAGACACATAAAGACACTACTTCCATTGAAGCTCCTCTCATCAGTAATTATTTTGTTTCCAACTTCTAACTTTCAGCAATATGAAACTACTATAGCTGAAAGAGGGGCTTATGAATTGTGGCAGTGAAATATATTTCTACATAGGTAAGAGCTCAAAAACTATCCCACCCATGTATTCTTCCTGAAAAGGTTATTCTAAGGTACAATCTAGCTGACAGATACTGTGAAGCAAATGTGGGAACTCAAGAAAGATGAAGTTGGAGTAGGAAAGGATTGCAAGTACAATTCTATCAGTTCACATACATAGTTATGTTGAAATATTTATTTAATTATTGTTTTAAAAAGTGCTAAAGTAAAAATAATCTGGAAAGTGATATACAACAAAAATAATATCTAGTTTTATAACTTTATATTATGTTATAAAGATTGTGTAATGGTGAGCAGAAAGAAGTAAAATTGTACTAAATTCCTTATTTTACATTATTATGGGCTAGCTTTTATCAAAACTATTAGAATTATAAGAACAAAGTGATAAAAACATGTTTGACAATTCAAGAATATAAAAATGGACACAAATTTTAAATAATATGAATAAAAAATTAATAGGGACTTTAATCGCTATCAATCAGACTTTAGTCTATAAAATCACAAATTAGTACCCCTTTCCAAGTGTTCATGCAACATTTACAAAAATTGGCCATACACTACGTTAAAAAGAATGCCAATAAATTCCAAAGGACTTATGCCAAATGTTCTTTCAGCATTTATTTTCTCTTGTCAGCCTCTGTAACCCATATCCAAGGAAAAGCACACCCATTGATGGTCTTCTGAAACTCAAAGGACATACCTTGCCTCATTTCTATACATGCCATGATTCCCAACATTTATGGCTTGAGAAGCTTTGAGTATGGACACAATTTTGTTAAGAAGAATAAATCAGAATATCCACTAGGAATGTAGAAAGTTGTACTGAAAGTTGCTTCCAACCTAACAAGAAGAAAAAGTGGAAAATCTACAAAATCGCAACTTTTCTTGAACCGATCAGAGAGTTGACATGGCAGGGAAACCAGTTAGTCTGAAGTCTAAAGAAAAACAGGCACCTTTTGGCAGATGCAGGATACAAGCCCTGGCTTATTTGGGGCAGAGGACAGATGACGGAAAGAATGTGGTGCAGCCATGAAAGCAAATAAGAGTTCAGCTAAACTTTTAACAAATGGCTAAAATCAGAGTGTGAGCTAGTGTGAGAGCATAGAGCCATAGATATGAGGGAGTTTCTAACTATTTGAAGTTTCTTTGTTTTTATTTTATTTTTTTGAGATGGAGTCTCATCCTGTCGCCCAGGCTGGAGTTCAGTGGTGTGAACACAGCTCACTGCGACCTCCACCTCCTGGGTTCAAGCAATTCTGCTGCCTCAGCCTCCCGGGTAGTTGAGATTACAGGCGTGCACCACCATACCCAGCTAATTTTTGTATTTTTAGTAGAGACAGGGTTTCACCATGTTGATCAGGCTGGTCTTGAACTCCTGACCTCGTGATCCACCCGCCTTGGCCTCCCAAAGTGCTGGGATTACATGAAATTTCTTTATTAACCTCATGGGGGGTTCATTAGAAAGATTGGGAGCAGGGCATCCGATCTCAAAAAAAAAAAAAAAACTATTGTATTGCAGGCTTGGGGAAGGGGAGCAGCCATTGCTGCAGGAAAGAGGAAAGACAACAGAGCTCTGCCCAGGTCCTTCTCCCCCATGGAAAAGTAAGCTTATGTCACTAGGGGATGGCTGGCAAATACTATCATTCTCAAGTGAAGACCTATTGAGACTAGAAGAAAACAGAAAAACTGCCTACCCTTAGAGGAAAGACAGGAAACCATCCTGGCCCAGATCTGGAGATCTACCACTAGGGGAGGAGAAGGATCACTGAGAAAGTCCACCCCTGGAAGCCAGGAATGCTGGGCTTGCCCCAAACTGAGGCTAAGCAGAGGTGATAGAGAATACCCTTCCGGCCCCCACCACACCTAGGCTATTAAGCATCAAATAAGAACAAGTAACAACAATTTACTGTGTGAAGGGACAAGATCATAAAAAAATACCATCTTTGAGGTATAGATTAATAGAGAAAACCTAAAGCTGAAGGCCATACAGGAATATTGAAAAAAATCCACCAGCAGCCCAGACCTCACACTAAGTACAAGGAAATATTAGAAGAATTTGAAGCCAGTGTTATATTGAGGGTAACTTTTACCATGAAACAGAAATGTTGACTAGCTCAACACATGACTAAATTGACTCAACTCTGCACACTAAAAGTCTAGCAGAAGTGTTCCATTTCCAGACACAAATACCATTTGCCTCAGTCTCAAGTGTTCTGTACTCAATGTCTGTATTTTGACCCAGATTTACAACACAAAGAAGAGCAAAACAAAACAAAACAACAACAACAAAAACACTGTCAAGAGGCACAGCAATCAACAGAGCCACACACAGAGATATATGATTCATATAAGGGAACTATTAGAGAAATAATTTAAAATAATTCTAATTAATATGTTAAAGAAAATAGTAGAAAAGGAGGACAACATGCATAAACAGATGTAAAAATTTCAGCCACAAGATGAAAATATAACAAGGAGTCAAGTAAAAACACTAAAATAATATTAATTAAAATGGTAAGAATAAAGAATGCCTTCTGTACTCATCAGTACTTACAAGCCATTTGATTTTTTTCTCCAGCATGCCTATCAGTACTCTAGGCTGGAGACAAAAATCAAATAGCTTAATAGGAATTACCTAAACTAAAACATAAAGATAAAAAAAAAGAAAAGAATGCGTGTGAGAGACAGAACATTCAGGAGCTGTGAGAAAGTATCCAGTTGTCCGATATGCATGCAATTGGGCTTTCAGAAAGAAAGGAGAGAGACCGCTGAAAATAGAAGAAAAATTTAAAAGACAATGGCTCATAATTTTTCAAAATTAATGACATACATCATACCACAGATTCAAGTTCAGAGAATACTAACATTATCAAAAACAAACAAAAAGCCTAAATGTATTATAGTCAAACTAAAGAGAAAATCTGGAAGGCAGCCAGAGGGGAAAAAAAGGCATATAACATACAGGGGACAAACATAAGAATGCATCAGATTTTTTTCATCAGAAATTACACAAGTCAAGGGACATCTTTAAAATGCTGGGGGAAAAAACAATTTTTTTTTTTTTAAACTGTCAACACAGGACTTTATAAAGGTGAAAACATCTTTCAAAAATGAAAGTAAAATAAGAATTGTTCAGGCAAACAAAAATTGAAAAATAAGTTACCAACTAAAATGTACAATAAGAAACGTTAAACGAATTTCTTTAGGCAGAAGTAATATCATGCCAGACAAAAAATTAAATCTACACAAAGGAATGAATAATGTTAGAAATTATAAAAGTGAAGAGTTATACACTGAGAGATATTAAGTTTATTACATGTCACTTTTACCTCAATTTTTAAAACATGCTTTATTACTGATGACACTAACTTTGATTATTTGGTATTATGGACGGAATTATGTTCTCACCCCAGAATTCATATGTGGAGATCCTAAACCCCAGTAGCTCAGAATGTGATTGCAGTTGGAGGTAGAGTCTTCAGAAAGGCAATTAGGCTAAAATGAAGTCATTTGGGTGAACCCTAATTCAATATGACTGGCGTCCTTATGAGAAGAGGAAATTAGGACACAGACAACAGAGAAAAAAACATGTGAAGGGACAGGAAACAGACAGACAGCTACAAGCCAAGGAGAGTCCTCAGAAGAAACCAACCTTGCTGATACCTAGATCTTGGTTCTAGCTTCTAGGATTCTTAGAAAAAAAATATGTTGTTTAAGTCATCCAGTTTGTGGACTTTGTTATGGTAGTCCTAGCAAACGAATACATATACACGTAAAGGGGTGATTGCCAGGTTTCTCTACACTTGTTATTTTTCCATTTGTAGATATAAGTATCATGTAGAGAGATACTTCAAAACTATGTAAATATCTGTATCATACTTTTGCCCATGATCCAAAGCCAGGTCCTACTACACAATGGACTCCAGAAATAATAATGTTTGCACATAAATGAAGATTTGACTTCCTATATCAATGTTTCTTGCTTGCAACAGCTTTCCAGCATCAGTGCCCTCCTACTAAACCCAAGTCCTACTTCACCCTAACACCATGATCAAGGAAAACTAAGGGTGAATAGGCCTGCACTGCTGCCTGGCTAGGAGAGAGTTCAACCCTTATGAGGGAAAAAGTTAATACTCTGATGGGCCTTTATAACTTCAAACACTCTGTAGAAGTAAATGCATATAACTGATGTCTAATTGTTCCTTTCACTACTGCAAATAGGTCTGGTATTCTCTGAAGCACATCTCAATATTTTTCTGCACTTCCATATTTTGATTCAGATATTTTCATTCTCTTTCAGTTTATCTAGTATAAATCTTGTACTGTTATTTGCTATCACTTTAGCCTAACCTATGCCAGAAAACATTTACTAAATATGACCATTTATTCTAGAGAGAGATAAGTTAATATAGCTTGTATGCTATGTGTATCAGTTCTCTTTTTTTCCACTGAGATAGCATAAGAATGAGGAAGTCTTTTACTTTTTAAGAATTGTGGTTGAGCAACAGAAAGAATGTACTATCGAAGCTGTGAGACTGTCATATATGAACAATGTAGGACGATACAGATAAAAAAGTGTTTCAATCAGAATTGAACCAGGAGTCACATATTTGAGTTCCAGCATTAACTTCATCATTATTAATTGTATAATGTTGGACCAATCACTACACCCCTCTAAGCCTCAGTTTCCAATCCATAAAACAGGAAAAGTAATAACTCTGTTTGCTTTCCTGTAAAATATGTGATGGGAAAAGAGGGATTTACATTATGCCCAAGGTGGTTTCAGAGACCAAAATAATGTCCCAGCAGTGCTTGGAAAACAGTTCAGTGCTATATTTTTTAAAAATTTAATTTTTACAGGTATATAGTAGCACATTATGAAGTATGTAAGATATTTTGCTACAGGCATACAATGTGTAATAATCACATCAGGGTAAATGAGGTATCCATCACCTCAAGCATTTATCATTTATTTGTGTTACAAACATTCAAATTATATTCTTTTAGTTATTTTCAAATGTATAATAAATTAGTGTTGATTTTATTCACCCTGTTGTGTTATCAAATACTAGATTTTATTCATCCTATCTAACTGTATTTTTGTACTCATATACTAGTTCAGTGCTATTTAAATGAAAGAGTTTTCTGTGTGAATTGTTGTTGCTGTTTTTGAAATAGAAAGCAGGGTCTCACTGGTGTATAACCCAGCTTATGGTCAGGGCATGGATTCAGGCTTTTCTTTCTCTCTTCTAATATCAGAATTCAAGAGGAGATAAGAGTCCCAGTACCTAAGAGAGACCCTGCCTTCTATTTCCCCGTTCCCAGCCCACAGCCTCCGGTTCACACACCAATGCTACAGGAGTTTTTTTCTCCCCAAGGGCACAGTGGACAGTGACTAGAGGGGTCCCCTCCCCAACTTCATGAAGCATAACTCATTCTTGGGTGGGCTATTTTCCTCCCTGACCATTAAGCCTGATATCACAAACAAACACAATTTGTAATTAATTTAAAGGTTAAAAGCTTTAAACCAAGCAAGAAGCAGTATTCACAGTATGTGAAGATGCTCAGGATTAAAATGATTTGTGTAACTGTTCCCCTACTCAATTAGCCCTGTTAGGTTGTAGCTACCACCTAATAAAAGTTGAAAGAAGGGCTTTCCTAACACTGCATTCACTTTCAGCCCAGCAGGAAAAGGCATCTTTCAGCTGGGAAGCTACTGAGTTACAGTGGTTGCTTTGGGTAATGTTATTCTAATACATTTTAACTCAGAGATGTTAGCTATCTTATGCTAAAAAAAATGTTATAAGAGGATATTTAAGAAGTCTATAAATCAGTATTCATTGTGGCACTAAAGATGCTAGTTTTTAAGGAGGATAATGCATGGCATTTTGCTAGAATTCTATATGACCATTTTACTGCAACAGAGTTGTGGAGATAAAAAGAGTTGTTGCATTCATTGACTCTAACTCTCATTTATGAAGGGAAATGCACTTGCATATCTTTTACCAGAGGAAATGTAATTGTTATTCATATTGAGAAAGAGGTTTATTAGCAATTTTATCATAAAGATTCAGATAGAAATAAAGACATTTGGGTTATTACAAGATATTAATTATGAATGTCAGCCAACTACAGTAGTAGGTTTCTTTATGGTATAAGATGCAAAATTATCTGCTGATTTGGTGGCTGCTTATAAACACAGCAGCTTTGGTCTGAGTTCAAGATTTTCATCACATGTATAAATACCCATACAGTGTTCAGATTATGCCTGTATGTTTCTAAGTATGAGGGATCCATAGCCAAGATTCCCTAATTATAAGCTGTTTCATAAAGTTCCTTGTTTTTGTTTTCCTTCTAAGTGACAATAGCATTTTAGAGTGACTATTCACATTTATTCATTCAGCAGGCATTTACTGAGTGATTTCTGTTTCTAGGAACTCTGTTTAGATCTGGGAATAAATTTATTAACAACAGAGACACAGTTTTAGTCCTCATAGGGCAGGAAAGACAGACAAGGAAATTGCAACATGCTGTGTTACATAGTATGATATGGATGTGCAGAGCACTAGAAAGATTCTAGAAGCGGCATCAGACACAGGTTTGGGGGTGGTCAGAAAAGGTTTCAAAGGAGGATCTACGTATAAGCTGAGACATAAAGGGTAGATAATAATTGGTTAGGCAAAGAGAGAGTAGAAAACTATTTTAGGTGGGTATTAAAATGTGAAGAAGGGTCTGAAGGGCAGAGAGTCAAGCAGCAGCTTAAAAACTGAGGTTCAATATGTTGGGGGCATTGCGTTTGAGTATGGCCTGGGAAGAAATGAGACTGATGGAGATAGGCAGGAGTTGGTCTAATACGAGAGTACATATCCTGTTAGGCGGTCTGTGTTCCATCCTATGAGTTTGAAAGATTTTAAGCAGGATAGTGAAATGATCAGATTAGCGGCAATGTCGGAAATGGATTGGAATGTGACAAAACTAGAAGTAGTTAGGAGGCTATTGCAATAACCTAGACGCAAGTGGCAAATTTTGTGGCATAAAAGATTATGGCTTTTATTTTCTGCGTGAATTGGAAAGAGAATATCTGAGAATGAGATGAAAGGAGACATGGTGTTCAAAGATTTGAGAATAGTAGGGAACAAATTGTAACTAGGGAAACAGAAGGATTGGTGGGCAGTCCTGAGGGTCCCACTGGTGATGCAGAACATAAATTTATAGTGGCATCTGTATCATTGCATGATTTTCTTCATGATATTCAAAAGTACATATGCAATACGTTGCTAGTGGGCAGCTGAACTCATGGATCAAAAGACAGGAAGAAGAGATGGACAACAGAATCTAAACTGAATAAGAAGCTAAAAAAATACAAAATAGGGCTAAATGATAGGATGGAAATAGTGAGGTCCAGGATTCAAGACCTGAGATCAGACAACATGGAAGGATTAAGAGGAGGGCCAGCTAAAGGAATGCATAAGGCATTGATCTATCACAAAGGTTAGCACATCACTGATGACTTAAATGCCACTGGAAATACACTAGATAGACAAAAATTTTAAATTTTAGATTCTTTTCGGGGAGAATCCTAAATGCGTTTTGAACCTCTGCGAGTGAGAAGTCTGAAGGGTGAAGGGGATACAATCCATTTCTGCTTATTTCCTGTGTCTCTCCTTTGTCTTTTGGTCTCTTCCTGTCTGAGATGCTAATTATGGTTTATGAATCTACAGGGCCAGGGCTGGTACAGGGAAAAAAAGATAAGGGAGCAAGAAAAGTCTTACTGGACTAATATTATACTAAGATGACATTAGTGCTCTCTGAGCTTGGCAGATAGAATGGATGGATGGATGGATAGATAGATAGACAGACAGACAGACGGATGGATGGACAGACGGATGGATAGATAGACAGATAGACGGAGAGATAGATGGATGGATAGATGGATAGAGGGATAGATGGATGGATGGATAGATAGATAGATAGATAGATAGATAGATGATAGATAGATAATTGAGAGAGAGAGAGACATATATATCTATATATAATACTGATTCCTTCTTCCATGGGATGCTCTGTGGAATTTTCAAATATACCTCCTCCCCATCACAACACTGAGGATCTCTTACCTCCAGTTCTCTTAACATAGTCAAATGTATCTCCTCTTGTTAGCCAATTATGATTCCTTCCCTCATCTGTGAACATCCAAATGTACACATTCAACCTCTTACTGCAGAGATCTCATTGCACCTCCAGGAGTCTCCTGGGAAATATCACCTATTGTTCATGTGGCCATATCTAGTTCATGAGCAAATGCATAATCTGGGTTGGCTGTGATAGCCATGGAGGTGTTCTACTCAGATTTCCCTTAAAAGAAACTGCTGTGACTAGCATAGCTGAGCTGCTGCAACTTTGTGTTCATTGAGGAATTTATCCCAGGCCATGCTCTCCTGGGCTACTCCTGCACAAAGACTGAGCATGGCCAGGTTACTAGAAAAGAACCAGTACTACCTGATGCAGGATTTGTCTAATGGGCAACCTCAGCTCAAGGGCTCTCCATCGGCCTCGCTGAGGCTTTCTCAGAACTAAGCAGCAACCTCAGGCTCTTCCTACTAAATTCTTCCTTCTCTCTCTCCTTTCACAGGTATTAGACATGGGGGAAGGCTCTTGTTCTCTGTTCCTTTGTCCTTCATAGGTGGTTTTCCATAAATATCTTGCACATTTGAGCCCATCTTGGCATCTGCTTCTTGGAAGACCTTAATGCCATAGTTACTTCCCAACAGTAATTCTACTTATCCTTTAGAATTCACAGGCTCTACTGAATTCTTTTAGAATTCAATCCATTATGGACCCATTCTCCTTACCAAACTCTACAAATAATCTTCTGTCTTAAGAGCACCCAGGATGTGTTTTCAATGGTATGGTAAGACATGCAGACATGGAAATGACCATCATGGAGGAAGAGGTTTGTTATACTCACAGATTGCCAGACACAGGAGGCACAGTAGGCCATGCAGGGCCACAGGGAAACACTAGGGTTTGTCAGAGGCAGAGGGAATGAAGTGGAGAAGTGGCCAAGAGTCTTTATTGTGGTTTCTGCAGGAAAGAGCCATCAGGAAGGGTAAGCAGATTTAGGATTAATTAGTTTAAATGATTTCAGCAGGCTGGTGTGGAGAGGCTGTAGCTGTCTGGCCCAGGCATGATTAGGGCAGGGGAGTAGTGCCCCAGAAGATGAGAGTCTGATAAAGAAGGCACTTGAGGGCATGAGCTCTAGATTGGTGGGTTTGCATATGCAAGGCATGGTCCTAATTGAATTGTTTGCTACCTCTAGGAATTAGCTAGCCCTAGGAAAGACAGTCCCTCCAGAGTTAGCAAGACCCCAAGATGTCAAAGATAAAAATGCAAAAATTAAAACTCCATGATTAACACAACTTTGAAGTCCTTCTCACTTGTCTTTAGATGAGGGGTAAGTACTCTTCCACATCTATTCCATTATGTGCATGTGAGTAAGGGTGATGGTGGGGGAGAGAAGCTCACAGCATTTCAAAAAATTATCTCTCTATAAAAGTCCTTTTCAATTTCTTTTGGCCTCTCCAATCTCTTTTATAGACTGAATGTACAGGTAATAAAAATATGTTATTTTTTCCATGAAACTGATTCTTGGACACCTTCTATGCAAATCCCACATATGTGGTCTAGAACTTCTCTTTGCTCTTGAGCCATACTTGACAGAGTCCCATTTTTATATCCTATTAACACAGCTTTACTCTTGATTTCCCTATATCAGGAATGCTGTTTTCCACTTCTTTGAAAATCTTGCCTATTTTCAAAGTTTCAACTAAAATGTCACTATATTTCTGAAGATTCCTTCAACTGCTCCAGCCAAATGTAATTTCACCTTCCTGCAAGTTCTCACAGATCTTTACTTCTCATTTTCATCTCTATATCAGCTTCTCTTAGTACTCGTACTGTTTGTAAGCTTGATTTTGTTTTGGTTTTGTATTAGGCAACATCATTGCAACAAGTCACACTTTGAGAACTCAAGAGAATATGTTTGTTCTGAAAATCCGGGAATTATTGCCAACCCATGGTTGTCTCCATATGTCTTGGGAAAAATAGGAAAAAGATTTTTTGAGTTGGTGATTAGAATCCAAGACACAAAGATTCAGGCTCTGGTGAAAAGATTGTATAAGCTATTTTGGCTGACATAAAAGGTAAGAGCAAGAATGCAGAGGATTTCTATCAACATAAAGAAGAGTCAAAGGTATGCGACTTGTTTGAGTACAAAGATTCTGAAGCAGAGGTACTGCAACTCCTTAGCATTTGCAGAAGCAAAGACTTGACAGTGAAAATTAATTGTCATAAAAATTTTTAAGGTAAAATAAAAAGAATACTGGAACACTCATAAAGGCAAAATTGCTATTTTAAAGTTATCCTAAAAGATATCAAATATTTTGATAAAGAGCTAGAAATTCAGATAATATGGTATAGGTGTAGTGAAGGAAAAAAAGTCAATGCACTACAATTAAGAGTTTAGAAAGAGATCTAAGCATATCTGAGACCTTGATATATGATTAGAGAAGATATATAAAATCAGTTGGGACCGAAATGATGCTGAAACACTTGTCTTTTCATATAAAAAATAAAATCAAATTAGATTTTCATTTCAACCAAACTCAAAAACAAACTCCAAATGTCTATATGAATTAAATGTGAAAAAATATTTTAAAGTATTAGAATACAACATAAGAATAAATAGCAAAAGCTTGAATAGGAAAGCATTCTTAACTACAATAATAAAATAGAAATCTTCAAAATGTAAAATTTCTGTGGACCAAAAGATACCATAAACAAAATTAAGTTATATCACAACCTAAGAGAAAACATTTACAGCATATATAGCAGGCAAAACATTAATATTCAAAATATAATAACTTTACAAATCAATTTAGAAAAAGACAAATAGGAAAATGAATGAAAGATACAAAAAGGCAATTCATAGAAGATGAAGCCCAAAGAGAAGATAAATATTTAAAAAGTCCCACCTACCTTTAATCAGAATTAAAATACTAACAAGATACTCTTTAGCCCCATCAGGTTGGCAAAGATATTTATGTCAAAGGTACCAAACTTTGGCAGGGAAAAGGAAAAATGATAACTCTCAAACACTGCTGGTAAAAATATAAATTGGCACAACTGTTTTGAAGTACAATTCAGAAATATCTAGTAAAATTGCATATTTGTAGAACCTATGACCTGGAAATTCTACTTTTAAGTATATACCCGAGAGAAATTCTCCCTCATATGCAATAGACGCTATCTTCAAAGATAGTCATTGAAGCATTGTTGGTTGTAGCATAAAAAAAAAAAAGTAGAAAAAATAAAATATCCATTAGGCAAAGAAAGGATAAATAAAGTGGTATGGGACATATTATACAGTAATTAAAAGAGATAAGGTAGATTATACCTATCTATCTATCTATATAAAATGATGCAGATCTGCTCATCATAATATTGACAGAAAAAGCAAATTTCAATATGATGTTTAATGTATGATATAAATTTTATAAACTAAAAATTCAGTATGATGCCGTATATTTTTTATGAATAGATTCACATGCAGTTAAGGTTAAAAATATGGATTTGATACATACATATCACTGTCACATTCACTGTCACGTTCATGATAGTGTCAACTTCTGTAAAGAAAGGAAGGACATTGGAAGACCAGGAGAACTGAGAAGACTTTAATTTTAGCAGTGACATATTCTTTTAAAAATAAATTTCTTAATCAAATGTGAAAAATATTTTAGTGGTAAGCACATAAGTGTTATTGTATCACATTCAATTTTTTATATTTAACTTTTTAAAACAATAACTTTAAAAGCTAGGAAGAAAAAGGGAAAGAGGGAAGAAAATTAAAATAGCTTCTAGGGAAAATTACAGAAAAGAGAAGTGGCTTAAGGATTGGAATCTATATAAGAAAACTAGATAAAGATATAGGCACAAATATCACTAAAATTTTCCTTGAGTTCTTGATTATTTCCAAGAGTAGTTGGTTATCTGCAGACATATCTAAACTGATTTCCTAAATGCATAGTTTGTGATTCACATATCTGTCTGTCACCCACAGCATCTAGCACAATGTTTTACACATAAAAGGTGATATCTAGAAGTATGTTGACTGAATCAAATAAATCACCTTCTCATCGGGTTTCCCAAAAGGTGAAAAGATAATTTCCCCAGTCACTTAGAGGATTAGTTGCCCTTTTTGAAAAAGAGAAAGACAACCAGGAGAATGGCCTGGAATGGTGGACATTTTCCCAGAATGCTTTGAGGAGTCCCCACCTGCATGACAGCTGCTCACACAATGGATCTTGCAGACAAATAAAGAAAATTAGCAAATGGGGAATGGGCCAAACCCTCTTCAATGGAAAGGGAGCAATAAAGATATCCTGTCTAACTCTTCCTGCCATAGATCAGTAACAAAATCTTATCTATGAATCACCAATCCTGGGTGGGAAATGCCAATCAACATTAATTTGGTGCTCTGAATGTCCTGGCAGGAGGGATAGGAGGCTATCCTGCTAAATCATATTTAAATTAGCCAAGGTGGGCAGCTGCCTCACAGATAATGCTGGTGGAGAACAATGCAAGACAGATGATTTACCAATTAAATGAATCAAGCTTCCCAAACACTGATGGCCTGAGGACTAGGGTGCCATGTGTTTCTGCCAGACACAGATCTGTTTCCATAACCAAATTAGGCTTCAAGTTTATAACTCATATGTCTAACCCTCCGTACTTTGTCTTCCGCCCCCTACACACATACAAAGTAAATTGCATGTTAATGAACAAAGCTCAGACTTTCTCCATTTCTCCACTTGTCAAAATCTCTTTCACCTTCGCAACCAACAGTAAATCACACGTTCTGCTTGAACAGGCACTCAGACAAAACCCCTGCCAAATGGCTATCATAGGAAAAAGGTCTTTGTCAGAGCATAGGCATTGTGCTTTTAAAAGGGAAAGATAGCCCACGTGGAAATAGGAAGGCTTGATCTGGCTATCCTTTTAAAAATGCAATGTGTCGGGTGCAAACTAGAATTCAAAACTGAATTCAAGCACCAGCTTGCAAGGGAGAGCTAAGCCAATGAAAAGCTTAGGGGATTATGTAATAATAATAAATAACATTTAGCTAGAAAAGTTTGCAGTGTGCTTTATAGTATTTCTTGTTTAGTCTTCAGAAAAGTGTTTAATATTTTTATTATAACCTTTGTTTTACAGATGGAGAATAAGAGAAGTTAAGTGGTTTTCCTAAGATCACATAATTAAGACTTATTAATAAAAAGTTTGATGCTCTTTCTATTATAACATAGTGTCTCTCCAAAATATTTTCTAATTCTGAAATTCTGTGAGTATAAATCTAAATAGCATGAAACAATGGAGAGGCTATTCAAGACCATTTATAGTTCCTATCACAAAAAAAGAAAGAATGAGAAGACAGGAGAGAGCAAAGAGTAAAACAAAAACTGAAACAAAAAACAGAAACAGAAAAGAATAAAAAAGAAAACAGAGCATTAAAAATGCATTCAGAGATTAAGAGAAGAGAGATTTGTTCACCTTGATTTTTGCTCAAAAAAGCAGTCACATGCCAATTCATTTCTTTTTCTTTTTTTTTGTAGAGACATAAAAGGCACACAATGAAATCTTAATAAATGTATTGGATGTTTCAGCATTAACTGATGAGCCAGACAATGTAAAGACCTCAGACTACCAAATGTTTTGAAAGACGAATAGTGAATGTGAAACTGTGAACCAAAATGGATTTTTAGAGTCCTTGAAAAAATAGAGCTAGAGAAAGTCTTTGAGACAATTGATTGCAAATATTTGAGTTTACAACTGAGCAAATGGAGGAAAGAGAAGTGACTCATCAGTCCAACAAGTGGCAGAATCAGAACGAGACCCCAATCCTTGGGTCTTCTGTCCCTCCTGGCACCAAAGTCACCTATCATAAGTAACTTGAGTTTCAGAGGGGAAGGAAAAGACTACAATGTCCCAGCACTGTTCCAGACACTTTTTAGGGGACTCCAAGACACCTTGTGTAATGCCTATTTTAAGTAGCTGGAAGATTCTATAGCATGGGAAAAGCCCACTAAAGGCAAAAGTAAACATTACCTATTGTGGTTCTGGAAAAGAAAATCATCTCTCATTTATCTCCTGGAGCTGTTTGACGAACTTGGTAAATATATGAACGTGGAAAGCCAATGGGTATACTTTTGTAAAAATCTTTGACACTTTTGTCAATTTTCTAGAAGATGTTTTAGAGCTTATTAAGCATAGAATGAACAAGGGAAAACAGCTTCATTAATATTGTCTTTAAGCCAGTACCTTACACTTATACCTTATATATACTCATATAAGACATATAAAGTACCTTATACAAGAAACAAAAAGTAGATTTTAAAAAACGCTTTTCCTGTATGTTACATCAATAACAGAGAAACCTCCAGGATATTAATTTGGGAATGTATCTAATATCATTTTTAAGAGATTATTTTGAAAATGGCATACAATGAAGGCAGGTGGAGCTAAACCACTCCACGTAGTAATACACCAAGCTGATGTGAGTAAATTACAGGCTGTGAGACTGAGCAGATATCTAGCCTGGGAATTTCCATGTGAGCTTGTACAGGAAATGCATTCAAAGAAAGAAAAATAAATACACATGATACCTATATGATGATGGGTTCACTATTAGTTACAATTTGTAATAGGGTTGTTGGGACCCTTGCATTCATTTTCTGCAATATCTGCTCCACATGCTGATATTGCGGCCAAAAGACCAGCAATTACCTGGACATGATCACAAAGGAGGCTGGGAATGTACAGACATTATTATCATTCTGTATACAAAACCATGATGTGGCTGCAGCTAGAATGCTCCCTGTAATCTCAATGCATACTGCAAGAGATATTGTGTGACAGTGCTGAAGAAATTCCAGAGAAAAACATGGAAATAAAGAAAAGGAATTAGCTTGGACTAACCTAAACTAACAGTTTGTCTATAAACATGAAGGTGACAGGGATTTAGCAAAAAACATGCAATGTGAAAGGGACAAATATTGAAATATAGAAGTAGGTTTCCTCTCACACACTAATTTTTAAACTTGAATGAGAGCATTTCAAGGAAATAAAAGCATTAGCTCTGTCTCTGCTACTAACTAGCTAATTGACCTTGAGTAGTTTCTTTAAGCTCTCTGGACTTCACTTTCTTCATCTCTCAGATAAAGGGATTGGAATAGATTAAGTCAAATCCAATGCATCAAGGTTTTTTTGAGCAACTACTATGAAAATACTGAGAGCTAGAAAACTATATGACACTTGGCCTGTGCCATTAAAAAGCTTACAACCTTTTCATAGGAATAGGATATATTCTAATTGCTGCATTAATACAGATTACGATGTATTAAACATCACCCAGAGGTACTACATGCTGACATGAAAACCTGGGGGAGAACGATTGCCTAATAAAGTGATCTCTAAAGTCCAGGGCCATGAAGGCAACAGACAAGTCTTTGTTTTTATTTGCAATACCAAACTCAGTGACTGCTTCTTAGAAGGAACTTGATAAATAACTGTTGATCATAGAATGTAGCATCTAAAATAAAATTTGAGAGATGAGTAAGATTTTCTGTCAAAGATGAATTTGAGAAAATCACTTACATTTAAGGGATTTACATAGAAAAATATTTAGATGCAAGGACGTGTTAAGTATTTCTAGAAGGAAGAATGGCATGATTTGCCTGTAGTATAAGGTATTGTGACAGAATTACAGGCTGGTGTTGAAAAAAAATAGGCTGGGAACACATAAAAGAGGTACTTGAAGTCCAAGGGCACACATTTATATCTGAATCCATTTAACGATTCTAACCAAAAGATCAAAATTGATTAATATCTAGTTTTTTGAAGATTTTTTTGAAGATGGTTTAGAAGAGTTGAGACTAAGAGTCTATTTAAATAGCAAAGTTAGTGCTTAGTAATCCCAAAATTAGTGTTGTGGAATTTATTTAATGTATTCATTCATTAATTCACCAGGGATTGAATGAAAGCCTCCTATGTATTAATCACTATGCTAAGGGTTGAGGACTCAGATATGAATGAGAAGTGGTTGTTGACTTTAAGGATCTCAAAATGCATAGACTTGTAGTGAACAAGTTTTATTGTTACCTATGTAACATCTATTCTCCTTTTCATTCTCAACAGTGCCCTGGTTTTACTTTGGGAGCCACTTTTCTCTTTCAGGTGCTGTCTCAGTGGAATAGTCAACCAATGTATCCTACATTTTGGACCAGCAGAAGGAAGTAATGAGAACGGAAAACAAATAAGAAGTGAGTTGGAGGGAGAAGGAGACTTTAGCATCTTCCTGAAATCAGGAAGAAAGTTTCAAGAATAAAGTAATCCATAGGGTCAAATACTGCAGTAAGTTTAAGTAGGATGAAGACTGCAAAGATGGTATTAGTTTGGTACTTAGGACATTGGTGACCTCCACAGGTGACCTTCAGGAGAATTATCTGGGGAACTTGTTGATAGAATTTGTGAATCTCCACCTTTAGGGATTCTGATTTAGAAGGAGTAGGAAGAAGGCCTTAGGATCTCCATTTATAACAACCACTACTGATTATTTTGAGGCAGGTAGCATACAGACCACATTTTAAAGAAACACTAGGTAAGTGTGATTTTCATTCAAAGGACAAAAAACATAAAGTTACCTAATTCAGGGACCATTTCAAAGACCAAATCAAATCAGTAGCCTGGCTGATCTGATCGACTGTGCAGAAACTAGCCATTACCATGGCAAAGTGGGGAGGAACAGTCAATAAAAAGCAATTGATTTATTGTTCATATGTAAGATGAATGTAGACATGGATTTTGTTTCAAGTGATTTGGATGAAAAATAAAAGCTATCTAAGCTCAAAGGAAATGTATGTTTTTATTTTTTTTAAATAACTTGATTTCCATTACTGTTTTAATAAAATGGGCATAAAACATAGAGCATATATTATATCTCAGGTCTTTCTTCTGCCACATCCTTGATCGTACTGCTCCCCCACTAAGAAGAGCTGGAGAAAGATTGATTAATTCCTTCTTTTCATTGTTGCCACACTCTCCTGCATATCTTGATTGCTATTGGGACTGGAACTAAGAAAATGACACCAGGACAAATGTTGTTGGGGCGTTTCCAACCCATTAGAATTAGTAAATATTTGAAATCTTGCTTGACAGCTGGTTCTCGGGAGATAGCATCTCCCTTCCGGATTTAACTAAAAAAGTAATTTTTTTTTTACTCATACAGAGACCTCATGCTTTCAGTGTTTGATCATTAAGATTGATTCATTGAGGTGGAATTTTTCAGGAGTTCAGGTTATCTGGGAACACCTCATTAGACAGAACAAAATCCTTATAATCTCAGATATTAGAAGACCTCAGTTCTAGGTCCTGCTCTGCCCTGAATATAATATGTAATCTGGGAAAGAGTTTTAGCACTTCTGGTATCATAGGTGATTCTAGACTAGAAAATGTTAGTGCTAGATAGAACCTAAGAGATTAGATTATTTGGCCCACTCGTTTTGTTTTAAAGTTGAGAAAACAAAGGGGCTGACCAGGGAAATGACTTCCCCAAGGTCAGTTGGTTGATAGTGGCTCTTGCCAAAGCTGAAACCTAAGCACTCTAGCTTCCCAATTTTATCTTTTTTCCACTGCACCTTATAGCTTTAGGGTATGCACCAGGAAGGCACAGAAATTTCCATTTTAGAAATGAGGAAATTCCCTCAAGGCAATTATCAATTTTCCCAGCATCACATGTTGAAATGGGAGAAGTTCCCTTGTCCCCTGCACAGGGTGTGCGACAGGGGGAGTGGCTCGCTTCTTCAGTGCCCCACTGCTCAAACCTCTAGGGGGAGCATGCAGATGGGCAGGTGGTGGGGCTCTGACCACACAGCAGTGTCTAGGAGTGAATGTTTACAGCAGAAGCCCGGTGGGCGTGTGTTTCAGTATGTACTTTTAGTTTTGCCGTCTACAGGTGGCTTGTGTTAATCAGCTCAGTTAGACCCTCTGCCTTATTGCAAGGACAGAAGACTTCCTGTATCTCAGGTTCTTGCCTTGGTGTACCAGAAAAAATGGGATCACACATGGGCTTAGAGAATGGGTGCAAGGTTTTATTGAATGGTGGAAGTTCCTCTCAGCAGATGGATGGGGAGCCAGAAGGGGGATGGAGTGGGAAGGTGATTTTCCCCTGGAGTCAGGCCACTCAGTGGCCAGACTGTCTTCCGCCTGCCCTGCCCAGATTCTTACACTACCAAAGCCATCAAAATGGGAAGGAGAGGGGAGAACAGCAGCATAAGCAGTTGGCAGAGGTAGGGAAAGACCAGCAAGAAAGAAAGAGAGAAAGAGAAAGAGACAGAGAGAGGAAGAGACAGAGAGACAGAAAGTCAAAGAGGGAGTCAGAAACAGAGACAAAGAAAAGGAGTCAGAGAGAAAGAGGGACAGACACAGAAAGTCAAAGAGAGAGTTAAAAAGAGAGGAAGAGACAAAGAAGAAGTCGAAGAGAGAAAGAAAGAGATGGAAGTAGTAAAGAAAAAACAGTGTACCCTATTCCTTTAAAAGCCAGGGTAAATTTCTATCTATCCAGCCAAGGCATATTCTACTTATGTGGATCTTCAACCCATATCTGCCTCTCAAACTGTTTGCAAGAAATAACGAAATCTATCCTTACTTTACAATCCCAGATAGACTCTTTGGCAGCAGTGACTCTCCAAAACCGCCGAGGCCTAGACCTCCTCACTGCTGAGAAAGGAGGACTCTGTACCTTCTTCGGGGAAGAGTGTTGTTTTTACACTAACCAGTCAGGGATAGTACGAGATGCCGCCCAGCATTTACAGGAAAAGGCTTCTGAAATCAGACAACGCCTTTCAAATTCTTATACCAACCTTTGGAGTTGGGCAACATGGCTTCTCCCCTTTCTAGGTCCCATGGGAGCCATCTTGCTGTTACTCGCCTTTGGGCCCTGTATTTTTAGCCTTCTTGTCAAATTTGTTTCCTCTAGAATTGAGGCCATCAAGCTACAGATGGTCTTACAAATGGAACCCCAAATGAGTTCAACTAACAACTTCTACTGAGGACCCCTGGACCGACACACTGGCACTTCCCCTGCCTAGAGAGTTCCCCTCTGAATGACACTACAACTGCAGGGCCCCTTCTTCACCCCTATCCAGCAGGAAGTAGGTAGAGCGAAGTCATTGGCCAAAATCCCAACAGCAGTTGGGGTGTCCTGTTTAGGGGGGGGATTGAGAGGTGACAGCCTGCTGGCAGTCCTCACAGCCCTCGCTTGCTCTCAGGCGCCTCCTCTGCCTGGGCTCCCACTTTGGTGGCACTTGAGGAGCCCTTCAGCCCACTGCTGCAATGTGGGAGCCCCTTTCTGGGCTGGCCAAGGCCAGAGCCGGCTCCCTCAGCTTGCAGGGAGGTGTGGAGGGAGAGGCGCAAGCGAGAACCGGGGCTGTGTGGTGCTTGCGGGCCAGCTGGAGTTCCGGGTGGGTGTGGGCTTGGCAGCCCCTCACTCGGAACAGCCGGCCGGCCCTGCTGGCCCCGGGCAATGAGGGGCTTAGCACCCGGAACAGCGGCTGTGGAGGGTGTACTGGGTCCCCCAGCAGTGCCAGCCCACCAGCATTGTGTCTGATTTCTCACTGGGCCTTAGCTGCCTTCCCTCGGGGCAGGGCTCCGGACCTGTAGCCCGCCATGCCTGAGCCTCCCACCCCCTCCATGGGCTCCTGTGCGGCCCCAGCCTCCCCGACGAGCGCCACCCCCTGCTCCAGGGTGCCCAGTCCCATCGACCACCCAAGGGCTGAAGAGTGCGGGCGCACGGCAGGGGACTGGCAGGCAGCTCCACCGGCAGCCCCAGTGCAGGATCCACTGGGTGAAGCCAGCTGGACTCCTGAGTCTGATAGAGACGTGGAGAACCTTTATGTCTAGCTCAGGGATTGCAAATACACCAATCGGCACTCTGTATCTCGCTCAAGGTTTGTAAACACACCAATCAGCACCCTGTGTCTAGCTCAGGGTTTGTGAATGCACCAATTGACACTCTGTATCTAGCTACTCTGGTGGGGCCTTGGAGAACCTTTATGTCTAGCTCAGGGATTGTAAATACACCAATGGGCACTCTGTATCTAGCTCAAGGTTTGTAAACACACCAATCAGCACCCTGTGTCTAGCTCAGGGTTTGTGAATGCACCAATCGACACTCTGTATCTAGCTACTCTGGTGGGGCCTTGGAGAACCTTTGTGTCCACACTCTGTATCTAACTAATCTGGTGGGGACATGGAGAACCTTTGTGTCTAGCTCAGGGATTGTAATCGCACCAATCAGCGCCCTGTCAAAACAGACCACTTGGCTCTACCAATCAGCAAGACGTGGGTGGGGCCAGACAAGAGAATAAAAGCAGGCTGCCCGAGCCAGCAGTGGCAACCCACTCGAGTCCCCTTCCACACTGTGGAAGCTTTGTTCTTTCGCTCTTTGCAATAAATCTTGCTACTGCTCACTCTTTGGGTCCACACTGCTTTTATGAGCTGTAACACTCACCACGAAGGTCTGCAGCTTCACTCCTGAAGCCAGCGAGACCACGAGCCCACCGGGAGGAATGAACAACTCCAGACGCGCCACCTTAAGAGCTGTAACACTCACCACGAAGGTCTGTAGCTTCACTCCTGAGCCAGTGAGACCACGAACCAACCCATCAGAAGGAAGAAACTCCGAACACATCCGAACATCAGAAGGAACAAACTCCAAACACATCCGAACATCAGAAGGAACAAACTCCAGACACGCCACCTTAAGAGCTGTAACACTCACCACGAGGGTCCGCGGCTTCATTCTTGAAGTCAGTGAGACCAAGAACCCACCAATTCCGGACACAAGATTCCCCTCAGCATCCACAACATTCTGCCGATCGATGGCCTGCTGGTATCTGCTGGTGCCTGTTGGTGTGCTCTTCAGCTCCTCTACATGTCCAGCTGCTTATTTGTCAGTGTGTTCCCCTCAACGTTCAGCTGCTTGTGTCTCTGCCTGCTAGGGTCTCAGGGGTTTTTATAGGCACAGGATGGGGGTGTGGTGGGCCAGGGTGGTCTTGGAAAATGCAACATTTAGGCACAAAAACAGAAATGCCTGTTCTCACCTAGGTCCTTAGACACAGGCCTGGGGTTGGAGCCCTAGCCAGGGACCAGCCCTTCTCTACCCAGCACTTCCCTGCCCCCCTACCACATCAATATCTCATACTAATAGCAATGCAAAATTACATACTAATATTCTGCCAATAGAGCATTGCCAAACATTTGAGGTATTTTTCTTCAATATTCCCAGGCCAGCGTTCATTTATTTACTACCCAGCAGATAGAAAAGAAATCTACCATCTTTGGATGGCACATTTAATGATCTCAACATTTTTGAATGATAAAACCATGACCGAAACCACTATCTTCTAACATCCAGCCTAATGTTTTATCCACAGTAACACACATTATGTTCCCTGAAATGATTTAACCAAGGAGAAGCTTTGGATTGTGACATAGAAGTCACATCATGGAGTCTAGCCATTATGTCTGCCCTTTCTTACCACTCCTGCAAAGAAAGCCTTTCGAAATGATCAGTGAAATAATTTGTTTTTAACTGAAAGAAGCATTTCTTGCCTATATTGAGGTCTCTGGGTTGTGTTTTATTTCTTCTAGAAGAAAAGTTTCCAAGAAGGGCTGTTCCTCCATATTTGGCTAAAATTTCCCTCTTAGGGCCATGTCTCTGTGGACATATTAATAGAAAGAGCACTAGTGGACTTGTATGGGATTTGCAAATGCATCCAGAACACTGGATACATTTATACAAGAAAACACGATGGAGCCTGGTGACAAGAGAAGGAAAAGAAGAGATGGGCAGGTCCCAGAATTCAGAAGCCTCCACAGTTAAGAGTCCTCTGTCTGATAGTATTTGTTTGCTCCACGGCTTAAGCTTTGGTGAAGGAATATAAATAAAGGACTAAATAATTGGACAGAGCTAGTCCTGAGAAAATTAGTAGAAAACATGAAATAATCTGTCACCATAGTCAGTAAAATTTGAGGGACACTTTGAAAGTCTTCTGAACTACCTACAGCTGTAGTTCTCAAACCTCTTAGTCTCAAGGCCCCTTTGTTAGTTAGCTCCAAACAAAAAAATGAGTGAGAAAAGTTACGTTGTTTTTGGCAAATCTTTTTTACTTATGGCTTAATAAAAAAACAGCTATGTTATCAAATATTCTTCTGCAATTCATCTATTGTGATACATTGTTCTGGTTGAAGTATATAAGAAAACCTAGGCTTACCCAGATATGTAGTTGGAAAAGGGAATATTTTAATAGCTTTTTTTATATAATTGTGTATATTCATCTTTGACATTACACCAAAACTGAACAAATAGTTTGTGTTTTTTGTGTTTGTTTGTGTATTTTGTTTTGTTTTGTTTTGTTTTGAGATAGGGTCTTGCTCTGTCACCCAGGTACAGTGGCATGATCAGGGCTCACTGTAACCTCAATCTCCTGGGCTCAAGCGATCCTCCTACCTCAGCCTCCCCAGTAGCTGGGACTACAGATGCATGCCACCATGCCCGGCTAATTTTTAAATTTTTCTTTTGTAGAGACAAGGCCTCGCTATATTGACCAGGCTGATTTCAAACTCCTGACTTCAAGCAATCCTCTTGCCTCAGCCTCCCAAAATGTGGGGATTACAGACATGAGCCACTGTGCCAGGCCAAAACTGAACAAATAATTTCTTGAAGATTTATTGCAATGTGGAATCTGAAACTGTATTAATTTTTTATGCTTTGCTACATCAAAATCCTTTGGTCTATTTTGTACATCAAATGGATCTTTTACTCACATGACTCACATATGATTTGTAGCACCATGTATTGATGATACGGAAAATATTGGTTCCTTGAATTGTTTAGATCTTCCAAATGTTGACATATTTCATTGTCCAATATTGAAAACATCTCATTTATTAATGTCATTACCAATCTCATCCAAAAAATGTCATTAACTATTGGGAAACTGTCAAGTTTATGGCACCAGATACAGTTTTCCAGAATTCTAATCTTTGCTTGAAAGCATAAATATTGACCAGGCGTGGTGGCTCACACCTGTAATCCCAGCACTTTGGGAGGCCGAGGTGGGTGGATCGCCTGAGGTCAGGAGTTTGAGACCAGCCTGGCCAACATGGAGAAACCCCTTCTCTACTAAAAGTACAAAAATTAGCTGGTGTGGTGGTGGGCGCCTGTAGTCCCAGCTACTCAGGAGGCTGAGGCAGGAAAATCTCTTGTACCCGGGAGGCAGAGGTTGCAGTGAGCCAAGATCATGCCATTGCACTCCAGCCTGGGCGACAAGAGCGAAAATCTGTCCCCCCACCGCCCAAAAAAAGAGAGAAAGCACAAATATTAGCATTGGTGGGGGAGAAATACTGTTAGTTGTTTTCTTTGAAGTAACAGGCTTACTTCATTCTCAAAGAAATGTCTGCCAAATATCCAAGTCTCAATAATCATTGCTTGTTGGTCAGTAGCTCATTCTAGTATAAATAATGGCACATGAAAAGAGCAAGTAACTCAGCTCCCAATTTATACAATTGCACAATTGCTTGGCCTGAGACAGTCATCATACTTTGCTATGCATTTATGTGTTTCATATGTACTTTCCTTGTTGTCAAACTAACTATTAAAAATATATTAATTCTAGGCTCAAGATTTAGTAAAATTAGAAATTTTGCTTCTTCATCAAGAACATTTTAATATTAAACAGGTTTCCACTTTCTACGTTTCCTCCATCCTTCTTTCACTCCTTCCTTTTCTTCTTCTTTTATACCTTTCTCCCTCCCTTCTTTCTTCCCATCTTCTGTGAGTGGGAAGTGAGAAAGAATGCAATGACTGCCAGTGCAGCTTGGAGGCATTGCCTTGATGTAAGGCACCAACAGTTGACCCACAATTTCTCTGTAACATCATTGCAAACATCAAGACAGTGAAATATAATGCTTTTTATCATTATGAAAATAGTTTTGACAATAAAATGGGGAAAGATAATCATTTCAACAAATTGTACTGGAACAACTGAACAACCACATGTAAAAAAATGAATCCAGACACAAACCTTACACCCTTCACAAAAATTGTCTCAATACAAATAACAGATCTAAGTGTAGAATGCAAAACTATAAAACTCCAAGAAGGTGACATAGAAAAAAAATCTAGATGGCCTTTTTAGGTATAACAACAAGGCATGATCCATGAAAATGAGAATTAATGAGCTGACTAAAATCTTAAAAATTCTGCTCTGTGAAAGACTGTCAAGAGAATAAAAAGGATACACCACAGACTGGGCAAAAATATTTGCAAAACACATAGCTGATAAAAGACTGTTATTCAAAATATACAAAGAACTATTAAAATCCAAAAATAAGAAAATGAAAAACTCAATTAAAAACTAGGCCAGGTCAGGCGCTGTGGCTCACACCTGTAATCCCAGCACTTTGGGAGGCTGAGGTGGGCAGATCACCTGAGGTTAGGAGTTTGACACCAGCCTGGCCAACATGGCGAAACCCCATCTCCACTAAAATACAAAAGATTTTCTGGGTGTGATGGCAGGTGCCTGTAATCCTAGCTATGCTGGAGGCTGAGGTAGGAGAATCGCTTGAACCTGGGAGGCAGAGGTTGCAGTGAGCCGAGATTGTGCCACTGCACTCCAGCCTGGGAGACAGAACAAGACTCCATCAAAAAAAAAAAAAAAAAAAACAAGGCCAAAGACCTTAAGTACCTCACCAAAGAAGACATACAGCTGGCAAATAAGCATATATGATACAACACTTTGCATCATATATCATTAGGGAAATGAAAATTAAAATGGCAGTGAGATAACACTACACATCTCCCAGAATGGCCAAAATCTAGAATGCTGACAACATCAAATGCTGGTGAGGACGTAGAGCAACAGGAGCTCTCATTCACTGCTGGTAGGAATGCAAAATAGTACTGCCACTTTGAAAGACAGTCTGGCAGTTTTTCACAAAACTAAACATACTCTGTCACATAATCCAGCAATCACACTTCTTGGTATTTACCCAAAGGAGTTGAAAATTTATGTCCATACGAAAATCTACATGCAGATGTTTATAGCAGCTTTATTCATGATTGTCAAAACTTGGAAGCAACCAAGATGTTCTTAATCAGGTAAATGGATAAATAAATTATAGTACATCTGGACGATGGTTATTATTCAAAGCTAAAAGGATATGAACTATCCAGAAAACAAAAGACATTGAGGAAATTTAAATGCATGTCACTAAGTATAATAAGCCAATCTGAAAAAGCTACATATTGTACAATTCCAACTACACAACACCCTGGAAAAGGCAAAACTATGAAGACAGTAAAAAGTTTAGGGGTTGCCAGAAGGTAGTGAGAAGGCAGAGATGAACAGGTGGAGCACAGAGAATGATTAGAGCAGTGAAACCATTCTGTATACTACTATAATGGCAGATACATGTCATTATATATTTGTCTAAACCCACAGAATGTACAACACCAAGAGTGAACCCTCATGTAAACTGTGGACTCTGGGTGGTGTGTCAATGAAGGTTCATCGGTTGTAACTAATGAACCATTCTAGTTGGGAATATTAATAACAATGGAGATTATGCATGTGTGGGGGCAGGGCGTATATGTAATATCTCAGTCACTTCCTCACAATCTTGCTGTGAACCGAAAATGGCTCTTTAAAAAAGCCTTAAAAAACAATTTTGACCTCATAAACCCTCTAAAAGTGTCTCAGAGACTCAAGAGTTCCTTAGACCACACTTTGAGAACTGCTAACCTATACTATCTATTTTTAAAATATTCCCTTGGCAAATGCATCAGAATCACTTGTTATTTTTTAAATGACAAATAAAAATTTTAAATATTTATGGTATATAGCATATTCTGACATATATATATACATTGTGGACTAGCTAAATCAAGCTAATTAACATATAAATTTGCATGTGAGCATTACCTCACATGCATCACTTTTTGTGTTGAGAACGCTTGAGATCTACTCTCTTAGCTATTTTCAAGTATCCAATATTTTGTTATTAACTATAGTCACCTAATGTACAACAGATCTCTTGAACTTAATTTCTCTTAATTGAAGTTTTGTATCCTTTGGCTAATATCTGCCTAATCGCCTCTACCCCCAGCCTCTGGTAACCACCGTTCTACTCTCTACTTCTATGAGTTTGACTTTTTAGGAGTCCACATATAAAAGTGATCACATAGTATTTATCTTTCTGTGCCTGGCTTACTTCACATAATATAGTGTCCTCCAAATTCATCATATTGTCAGTTATGACAGAATTTCCTTCTTTTTTAAGGGTGAATAGTATTTCATTGTGTATATATACCACATTTTCTGTATTCATTCCAATGGACACAGCTTAATTCCATATCTTGGCTATTGTGAATAGTGCTACAATGAACATGGGTGTGCAGATATCTTTTTAACATATTAATTTCATTTCCTTTGGATATGTACCAAGTAGTGGGATCACTGGATCATATGGTAATTCTATTTTTAATTTTTTGGGGAAACCTCCATTCTGTTTTCCATATTAACTATCACTCATTTACATTCCCACCAATAGTGTGCAAAGGATCCCTTTCCTCCTCATCCTTACCAACACTTGTTATCTTTCCTCTTTTTGATAACAGTCATTCTATCAGGTGTGAGGTGATATACCATTGTGGTTTTGATTTGCATTTCCCTGATGATTAGTGACATTGATAATCTTTTAATATACCTGTTGGCCATTTGTATGTCTTCTTTTGAAAAATGTCTATTCTGGTTTTTGCCCATTTTAATTTAATTGTGTGTTCTTGGCATCTCTGCTATAACTCTATTGACCATAAATGCATGGATTTATTTCTAGGCTCTCTATTCTTTTCCATTGGTCTGTGTGTCTGTTTCTATGTCAATACCATGCTACTTTGATTACTATAGCTTTGTAGTATATTTTTAATCAGGTAGTGTGATGTCTCCAGTTTTGCTCTTTTTGTTCAAAATTCCTTTGGCTATTCAGGGTCTTTTGTGGGTTCATACAAATCTTAGGATTTTTTTTTCTGTTTCTGTGACAGTGTCTTTGGAATTTTTATAGGAATTGCACTGAACCCACAGATCCCTTCAGGTAGTATAGCCATTTTAAAAATATGAATTCTTCCAATCCATGAACATGGATATTTTTTCCTTTACTTGTGTCTTCTTCCAGTTCTTTCATCAATGTTTTATAGTTTTCAATGTACAGATATTTCACCTCTTTGGTTAAATCTATTCCTAAGTCTTATTTTATTGCAGCTATTGTAAATGGAATTGCTTTCTTAATTTCTTTTTCATTGTTAGTTTATAGAAACACTACTGAGCACCTGAGCAAACCCTACTTACCTTAAACAATTTAATTGCTGTCTTCAGACAGCCTGTTTCATCCTTAGCTTCCATTCTCAACTCCATTTTCCTATGCCCTCAGCACACAGTCCGTGTGCAAAGACATATTTCTCTTTTTTTCTTTCCACATCATATAATCTACAAAGGAGATGAGCATGCATGGATTGAAAAAAAAAGGATGCTTTGTTCAGCTTTGAAGGCACTAACTAGAACTTGGGTAACATGTATGGAATAATTAAAGCTGCTATGATCTTTTATGCTCCAAAAGCCTTTTACATTCATGTCATCTTTGGTCAACAGCTTTACAGTTCTAACAAGCAATTTTCGCAAAGCACTATTAAAGGCCATAAACTATTTTCTTCTAATTCTCCTTAAAAAATTTCTTAAGTTGCTCTGAGTTGAGAAGGGATGGGGACAATGTATCTTTAAATAATAAAGAAACAATTTTAATTTTCTCATAAACATCATCCCCTCTGCTGGCTGCTACAAACTTTAACAGCCCAGCAGCCAGAGAAGCAAGTAGGGCAAACAATACAAGAAGAGTCATTATCGTAACTAAATTAGACCGTTTGTTTTCTTTCCCTCAAATCAAATTGTGTAGGAGCTGCTTTATTGCAAAACAGACATTAAAATTCCAGCAAGACCTCAGAGAGAAAGTAATTTCTATTTTATCAGTGCTGTAAAGCTGTCTTTATGTTCTGAAGCAGGAAATATTGCAAGGATATTTATAGCTTCAGCTCCAAAGCCAGTTTGAATAGAAATGTTACCGCGGTCGCTGGAGCTGTCATACTGCTCGGTGGAGCAGGGAATTTTAGTGAATTTGTGAATTACTGTTTTGGTCTTGACAAGTCTCTCAGTGAAGCTGGTGTGTGTGTCTGGAGCCGTTTGGTGTTTTGGGAGATAATGATTAAAGACTTGGATTAAGGAAAGATTTAAATGATATTCTACAGCTAATCAGTTTTGCTCGTCAAGTCCTCCTGGAATAAAGGCAAGGTTTCCAAACTTTGCCATCCTTAGCAATTGGTGACCCGGCAGGAAGCATTCTCCAGCCCTCTTCACCTTCCTTCTCCCTTGCAGCCCTCCCCTTTCTGTCCTTGACCTTCCCATCTTGGTGTCCCTACTCCTCTTCTGTCTGAACTGCTTACCAAGATTTGACAGTTATTTACCATCCTGCTCCTCCTCTGGGGTCTGAGGAAATGATTCATTTTTGTATCTTGCATTTATTTTAACCTTCTGGTGAAATGCTCCAGGATTCTACAAACATTATCCTCACTGTCAAAGTGGAAAAAGCTTTCTTTGTTTCACATGGGGAAGAACTGAAGTCTAGACATGGGAAGACTGAGGTCACACAGAGCTTCAGGAGAACAGATGGGATGTGCATCAAGTTCTCTCATTTTAGTTCGATTTTTAGTTCACCATTGCCATTTCCGTATCACGCCAGCAAAAACAGAAATTTCGTGACTGAGGTGTAAATAGACAACCATTTGAACTAATTTATCTGAAAGTGGGGCAATGAATAAAGCCTTTTAATAGCTCCAGGGCCACCCCAGGCTAGGAGGGAAGATAGAGCTATGCTGTGCATGGGCATATTATTGCTCTGAAAGCCAGCGGCAATGGGGGTGGGGAATGGCTCTTCACAACTCCACCAGTCTTGGGATGAAAGAGACCATGGAAGTGTGCAGTGGTCTTTTTAATATAGCTGCTCAAAACGAATCAAAAGGGCTTTGCTTTCTGTTTGTGGGTCAAGGGTTTGATTTACAGCACACTGCTCATTGCCTGACCACTCAGGTCAATAGCAGAGTTTAATTCCCGGTTAGGCAATCTGTAGTGAGGTTTTTCCCCAGAATCACATCCGAGAGAATCCTTTTGCTTTATGGGACAAAGAACTTACCCTCTGCTCAGAACCTGCTGTTTCGGTGAGAGATGAAGATGCTTTTTAAATCTCCCTAAGCTTATATAGAAATAACAGGCCTTGTCTTAGGGAATGTCCAGCTGTGGAGACGTGGTCATTCTTACCCAATTTTTCAATGCACCCGCATCCTTAACTTGCCATTGAACCAGAGAACGTAAGGGCTAAAAATGACTCTAGAGACCCTCTAAGACAATCCACCATTTAAAGGCAGATTAGAACTTGGGTCTTTTGTGCTCAGGGCCAGTTATCTTTCCTCTGCACATGTGCTAGCCAAAGCAGTGGCCAGCAGCCACATGTGACTGTTGAACCCTTGAATATGGCTAATCCGTTTGGACTAATCCATGTTGGCTAATCCAAATGGAGATGTGCTATAAGTGAATAGACTATGACAGATTTCAAAGACCTACTAGAAAAACAAGAACGTAAAGTAGCTCAAAAATACTTTTTTATATTGATTACATATTGAAATTATAATAAATATTGAGTAAAATAACATATATTAGCATTAATTTCACCGCTTTCTTTTTTAATGTGGCTACCAGAAAACTTTAAAGTATATATGTGGCTTGCATTATCTTTCTATTGGACAGCACTGTTCTGCACAACTTTCCATCTTGACTACGGGCTCAGAAAGAAAGCAATGAGTGCCCAGACTCTCAAACCCTCCTGTAAGGATCCAACTTAATTCTGATTAGGCTACTCTGCTCCATTCCTATTGGCTGTCTGACCTCATCTTCCTTTAAACAAAAAAAAACAAGCAAAAATGTCCTGTTCTACATCCCAGGGCTGTGCAAAGTGGTCATCTCTCTGCGAAAGTTCAGAGGATAGTGAATGGTTTGAAATTCAAGTTTCCAGTGAGAATATCCCACATTAAAGAGAATTCAGACATAGAATTATTAATTTCCTCTTATCCATGTCTAGATTTTTCTAATTTTTCCATTTCTGATTTTTAGGATGAGCTTTAAAAAGGATATATTCAAACATAGGTTATATGGATACTCAGCTTAGGGAACACAGCTCTTCCATCGACTGAAGCCTACTACTGTGGTTTGGCTCTGTGTCCCCATCCAAATTTCATGTCGAATTGTAATTCCCACATGTTAGGGGTGGGACCTGATGGGAGGTAACTGGAACATGGGGGCGGATTTCCCCCATGATGTTCTCATGAGAGTGAGTGAGTTCTTATGGGATCTGATGGTTTAGAAGTGTGGCACTTCCCCCCTTGTACCCTCTCTCCTGCTTCACCATGGTAAGACGTGTTTGCTTCCCCTTCACCTTCTGCTATAATTGTAAGTTTCCTGAGGCCTCCCAGCCACGCTTCTGAACAGCCTGTGGAACAGCCCGTGAGTCAATTAAACCTGTTTTCTTCATAAATTACCCAGTCTCAGGTAGTTCTTTATAGCAGTCTGAGAGTGAACTAATCTCCCTGCTTTCTATTTTCTTTTATTTCCCTTCAGATAGCACCCTTGTAATGATAAAGTTGCTGCCCATAGATAACCTGTATTTCCTTTTTTAACTTAAATGCTTTGGTTATTGGAGTGCTGCTAGGTAAATATAATCCTTTGCCTTTCAAATTAGCTATTTTGGCCTTATTTATTGGCATCAGACATTGGAGATGATACCTATGTCCTAAGCAATATCTCTGGCTTCATGAAATTAGAAATGCTTTGATTCAGATGGATTCTCAATTGATAAATAGCTGTTTCATATCACGGACTGTGACAGTGATTCCCAAACTTATCTGCACATTAAAATCACCTGGTGATCTTTTAAATCTTCCAAAGTTCAGAATATACCCCAGGCCAATCACATCATCATCTCTCAAGTGTCAGTAGTTGTTGAAGCTTCTCAGGTGATTCCAATGTGCAGCCAAGTTTGGCAGTCACTGGCTTGTCAGAAAGCTAGATGAGAACCCAAACACTAAACACCAAACACCTGCCAGAGTACAAGCTTGTTTAAATTATACTATGTTATCTTCCTAGAGGGTCATTGTTTCTTCTTCCTTCATAAACCTTTACCACTTTTTTGTTGTTTTCCTTGTTATAACAAAGTAAAGGGTCTTAACTGGGGAGACTATAGAGCAGATAATGTATGCGAATAAGAACATGATTTCTACCCACTGCTTGCTAAGAGATGGCTGTTGTGTTGCTGGGGAGGATTAAATTAGAAAAAAATTAAAATAGAATATAATATTAAAAATTCAGTATTTATATAAACAAGTTTCCAATTTTATTCTTTTGCATTAGGCTTCAATATCACATTGCTTACATCCATGGTACCTATGCATATCATGACTTTAGTAAAATTTCTTAAGATTGTGTTGGCCACACCTAACTTCGTCCCCACTGACATGCTCTAAAACCACATAGATCCCAGAGGAGGTAATACTGCTGAATTCAGAAATAAAAGCTGAGAAAAGACACTTCCTATAGATTTCCTCTTTAAAGGACTTCTGTGTTCAGAGTTTCAAGGACTGATTGTACAACCAGACTATGATTATCACACTAGGATATGTGTCAGAACCACTTGTCAAGGTGAACACACCTGCCCAGGTCATGGTGGAGTTCTTGATTCCAGTTTATTTTAGCTACCACAGATATTGTCTGAATTCTAGTCCAACGTCAAACGCAAAACAGAACCTGGATGACAATGAACAAGTATCTGCAATATATACTTTAGGAGGAGGCATTAGGCCTATCAGCATGCTCTACAACAGCGCCTATTGATGCACCTGTGTCTTTTCAAAACATAGACCCCAGTTAGTTAAAGACATATGGGAAGTGACTAGTCCAGAAGCTGTATTCCTTAATTTCTGATGAAACACTAAGCTACACATCTCTGCTTTTCTGTCTATATCTGCTCTTATTTCACAATTTAAAATCTTTTAAGGAACATGCATTAAATGCCAATTATGTACATATAATTATAGAAAATATACATCTATAATTTGATCTTCATAATTACTCTATGAAGTAGGGTACTGCTTCATACTGTGAGGTACAGACTACATATTATTAAGTATGTTTTATTCTGCCTATACTACAGATAAGCATTGTAGAGAAGAAGGGTCAAATAAATCGACCAAGATTTTGTGGCTAGCAAATAGTGTGACCACAATGTAAAGCCAAGTCTCTCTGATTCTAGGGTCCATGTTCTTTTTGGTAGGCTATAATGTCTTCCAAAACTGGGGAGTGACTTAATGAGGAAGGATTGTGTGGCATAGGTGAGATACAATAACAGGGCAGTAAGGGATGCTTCTACGAAAAGACAGTCAAATTATTCTTTTCCTTTTCATTTTCGATTTTTATTTTGCAATTGTGTGCCATCACAAAGCTAATGCAATCAGGACGTATGTTCTGTATTTACACAGCTGATTACAAGTACTTTCATGGTTCATGATCTATCAAGTTTCTGAGAGTTAATGCATTTTCTCCTGGGGTGTAGGAACACCACATTGGGATACTGAGGGGAATTCTCTGATGAATGAACATGCTGGGCTGTGAACTAGTGCACACACTCCACAGAACCTCACTGAACCTGCTTAGGTTGCCTATATATCAGGGGCTATATTGAGCTCTGTGGCCCTTTTGATTTGTGCTGAATTCTTATGGCTCAGTCCTTTCCATTCATTCATTCATTATTTAAATATATTTTTTGGTTTCTCTATGTGCCAGGCATTTCTTTTATGTGCCATTCTCTTTGCTGGGGATGCAATAACGAGCAACATAGCAAAAATCCCTGCCTTCTTGGTGCTCACATTCTAGCAGAAAGACAGGAGACAATTAAAAAGACAGCTAAGTTAAATATAGACTATGCTGGACAGTGATAAATGCTGTAGAAGAAAATAGAGAAAAAGGTTAGTTGTATGTGTGGGGATGGTGGGCAATTTAGATGGTGTAGCTAGAAAGGACCTCAAAGAGGTGAAGGATCAAGCACTGCAGATGTCTGGGGAAGTGTGTTTTGTGCAGAGGGAATAGCAAGGGCCAAGGCCTTGAGGTGGAAGCTTGTGCTTAATGAGGCCAGATCTGTAAAACCTTGTATATGATTAGAAGGATGTTGCCTTCTACTCTGAATGAAATGATTGTAAGCTGAAGAATGACATGATTTGACTCAACTTTTACAGGGTTACTGTGGCTACTATATGCACAGTAGGCTGAAGGTGAGCAAATTCACATCAAGAAAGACTCTTGCAATAATCCAGGTAAGGGCTGACAGTGAACTGGGCCAAAAGGACAGCAACTGGAGGGGTAAGATGTGGTCAGATTCCAGATGTTTCTGAAGAGCTAGCCAACAGGATTTGCCAACAGATTGGAAGTAGACTGTGAGAGAGAGAGCATTGAAGATGAATCTGTGGTTCTGGACATGAGCAATTGGAAGGTTGGAATTGCTATAAACTAAGATGGAGAATACAGCAAGTGCAGCCAAGTTCTGGGGAATATCAGGAGTACAGGATTGAAGAGGTGGAGTTTGGGAAGCTTTTTGGACAGTGAAGTAGAGCTGTGGAGAGCTAAGGAGAGTTTTCTGGGCTGGAGATCTACATTTTGGGGTCATGATGATGGCATTGAAAGCCATTAGACTAGATAATTACACCAAGGAAATGTGTGTAGACAGAAAAGAGAAGAAGTATAAAGACTGAACTAGGAACACTCCAATGCTCAGAAGTCAGTAGATAAGAAGAAACTGAGAGAAGTAACTGAGAAAGAGGTGCCAACAATTTGAAAAGAAAACAAGAAGAGGGGATGCTGTCCTCAGAACGACAGGAGGGTGCTGGAAGTCAAGTGATGCTGGATGTTTTTGACAGGTCACGTAAGAAGCCTGCTGAATATGGACTATGCTCATTATGTTAAGAGCACTGGAGTGAGTCAAGGGACCTGGATACAAACACTGACTTCACCACAGACTTGCATGTGGCCTTGGGAAAGTTAAGGAAACTCACCCTCCTCAGCTGGGAAAAATGACTATTGCAAAGGTGAAATAAGATAAAGTGAAAACTACCTAGAAAAGTAAGAATGTAGCACAAAGCAGCTACTCAACAAATATCACTTGACTCTAAATTGAATCCTAAATATTCAGAGCCCAGTTATTTGCTTACTCCTCTGCTTGACTTATTTCCTGCGCCTTCTGACTGGGTCTGCAGAATCAGATTATCGTTATTTGACCAGTGTGACACAGATGGGTTGAACTTCTAAGCACTCCTTCTAGATTAAGCCTTGGGCTTACACTGTTCTATTATTCTGTCACAACAGATTGCCCTAGATTCCCAAGTCATTCATTTAACAGTATTTTTTGACTGCCTACTATGCATATGAGACCCTGTGCTAAAAACTGGCCATGGCCCCTTGCACCTCTGACCTTACGAAGCTATCCATGAATCCTCTATGATAAACTTACACTCCCATATCTGCTTTCCAGAGGCTTAAATGGACCCCCCAATTACTACATATTAGTCATGAAATATTGGAGAAATTATTTAATTTCTTGACCTTTTTGTCTATAAAATATAAATAAAAAATTGCTATGCTGGAAGACAGGTATCATTATCCACATTGTAAAAATAAATTACACCAAATATGTGAGGTATCTAGGTCTTTGTCAGTTATACAGTAGTTACTAGGTGCATATTAATTTCGCCCCTCCACCCGACTCCATGCTGCTGCCTCCCAAGATGTGGTGCTAAGCTTTTGCAATTATCCAAATGAATCTTGGAGGGTGAAAAATATGCACTACAAATTCTCACACACACTGTTAGGCTGGGATTTACACTGTTGGATTAGCTGTGTACATTGAGAACAAACATGCTCCTCAATTACTATCTTTTTTTTTTTTTTGAGACGGAGTCTCGCTCTGTCACCCAGGCTGGAGTGCAGTGACGCGATCTCGGCTCACTGCAAGCTCCACCTCCTGGGTTCATGCCATTCTCCTGCCTCAGCCTCCCAAGTAGCTGGGACTACAGGCTCCCGCCACCATGCCCAGCTAATTTTTTGTATTTTTTAGTAGAGATGGGGTTTCACTGTGTTAGCCAGGATGGTCTCGATCTCCTGACCTCATGATCCACCTGCCTCGGGCTCCCAAAGTGCAGGAATTACAGGCGTGAGCCACTGCATCCGGCCACTAAGTCTCTTAGTCACATGGATAGGCAGCCTACATGCACATGCATAAACCAACACATGCATATATACATACATGCATACATACATACATGCATAAATACATACATGCATACATACATACATGCATAAATACACACAGACACCTGGTCCAGGTTGGCATAGTAACAAAAATTTTAGAATAAAAATCAGCTAATAATTCCAACAGCTTTTCACTGGGATTTAAGTCAAAACTCCTGAGGAGAAAACAGAAGAGAAAATACCACTCCCTCTCTAGGTTAGCCTGGAGTTTTCCTATCTATTTTCTTTCTTTGACTCATGATCTTGATTAAAAGGAATCTACAACTAAAACCCAGAACTTTACCCAGTCCTTGCCCACTGTGTATACATGTTCTGAAGATGATCTGAAGATCTCTCCAGAATGAAATGATGGTGTTTCTGGGAAGAAACTGAAGGAAATACTTTTACTAAGTTATTTTTGCAGTGATGAAAGGTTATATTCTTTTCAAGAAAAGACTCCAAGTTTTATTTCAGTGTATTTATATAAGGACATTCTAAGGAACTAAGAAGAGGTAGAAATTTTTAAATAGCAAGATGCTAATATTTTGAAAAGTAAATCTTGATTTTTTTTTCATTAATGATACTTGTGAATTCCTGGTTAGATTGACCACTCTTAATTGATTTGGCTTAGAAATGAACTTATGCAGACTTAATTATACCATGAGATCAGTGTATTCTTATTGATTGTGCCTTTGACATGATTAGCTATATTAGATTATGATGTCCTCATCTCCCAAAAATCAAAGCTAGGATGGGCTTTCTGTAAGGGCCATTAGTCATATGTGCATGGCACATACTGTATTTTTTTTCATTATATAATAGGCAAGGGAGAATGCAAAAAGAGCATTAGCTTTATGCCATTCAAAAATCTATCTTAGAAATAAATCTGATGGAAACAGATTATCTCTCCTTCACATGCAACAGATGCTCAGTTGGCATGAATTGCATTGAGGAGGGAGCATTCCTATCGAGTGCTCTACAGAGTGGACCTGGGGTCCCTTCACAGGTCATCCTAAGAGCCACATCACTATCCGTGGTCTAAGTGCCCTAGTCAGTCACTGAAAGATGAGGGCAAATGAGCTGTGGTGTTTCCAAGTCCAGGATCCAATGGATTAAATCCCTGTGCCCTGCAGCCAACTTGGGACTCCATCCATTTTAGGCAGTACAGCATTACTAATAACAAGAACAGCACGGAAAATATGAGACCCAGGCAGCAGTGGCAGGGAGAATGAGATGCAGAGCTGTGCATGCTGGGAAGTGCTGGCCTTAATTAGAATGTGCATGTACAGTATTTATCTTTCTCCCAAACCTATAAATAAGGCCAGCGCTATGGCGATTACTGATGTCTGCCGTCATTTCACAAGGCCTCTGTTTTGATGGAGCACCAGTTGCTGCAAAATAATATTTCTTTCCTTTCCAGTCTGCATCTGCTCCTGTATGGAAACCTCTCAAAGGCTTTCAGAGCTGTGACTGGACAGGAGAGAAGGGGTGGACATCATCTTCTGGGAATTCAAGTAAGAACTGCTCTTTGGGGACCCTTAACTGCAATCAGAGAAAGATTGTAACATGTAGAAAGGAGCTTACAAGACAAAACAACAACAACAACACTCTTACCCAAAAAGAGACCTTCATTGCCATCATCCCTGAAGGCATTTTTCCAGCTCCTCCTTGAATACTTTCAGTGTTGAGCCATTCATTGTGTCCAGTGGTAGTCAACTCCAATTTTGGATGCACTAAAACCTTCTTCTGAATACTGAATAAGTCTGGCCATTTGCCTCTGTTAATCTAAATATACAAACTTCAAATGGAAACTTTCTCAATTGTCCCAAGTATTTATCTGATTCTTCTATGTGTCCCAATTTTTTACATAATACATAAAAATAATTATAAAAAGTGCTCACTATTATAATTTTTTATCAATTCATCTATATTTTCCTTTCTCACAACAGGAGTTTTGAAAAAGAGTCTGATGTGTACTTCAGGAGTCACCTAGAACAGTGTTGCTCATCTTCCATAAAGGAGAATAAATATATCTGCCCTTGAAGGACTCTCATCTGTGAAGTGAAAATTCATAAAACTTAAATGGTCCATAGGAGGGTGATTTAAATTTTATCACACGTGGGCATCCCCTGACCCCACTGAAAAGTTAAATGAAAACTACTATTGTTTGCTGCTTAGTTTCCCTCTGACCAAAACTAGAGAGTAAACTCCTTAAGAGTAGAAGTTGGTTTTATGGGTTTTTTGTTTAGTATCAGTATTTCTCAGTACGTGTACATAGTAGAACTTCAATAAATAATTAATTATAATTAAATCTATTCATTTCATGGGGTAGGAAGGTATTCCTCTTAATACCTCACTTCCAGAGGTTCATGTTTTCTCAAAATAAATACTTCTGCCCTCTAGCCTGTTCTCCACATGTGAGGTTAAGGAAAAATAAAAGGGAATGTGTGAAATATACTCACCCATGAGGTCATCTTCAATGAATGTTTATTCATAAGGGAACCACCCTGTTCTAAGCACCAAACCATCTCTCCGCTTCCTGTGCCTGAGACATCATCAACTCTTTCTTGGAAGATATTTCCTGTCCAGTGAGACTAGGACAATCTATGTGCTATCACCATTCCCCTTCCTTCAAAGAGAAAATAAATAAATACCAACCAACCCACAACACACTGCTAGCCCCAAGCTCATTCCTAGTGGGTCTTTCATTCCCTATCCCCATGTTTCCCTCAGCTAATGGATGCCTTGGATGACAGACCATTGGCTTGCCATGAAACCCCAAAGGGTGGGAACCCTGCTGGCTCAGGAAATAGGAGAGTTTTCTTTTCCCCTTTCCTGCTGCCAAGGTAAAATGAACCCCTTTGCCCAGATAAATGGGACCATAGATATATCCTCATAGGCTAGAAGAGGAGAGTTACAAAATTTGTATGGGAAAAAGTACATATCTGACAATGAAAGACAAATACTTACATAAATAATCTCTACAGGAGAGAGGAAGAATAGCATCTCCAAGTTTACACATAACATTAAATGCTTCTTCTGGTTCTCAAAATGCCAAACAAATGGGCATAAACCAGAAAACCTTGCAAAGCAGCTCTGGTGTGGCACAAAATATCTGGACTTGAAGTCAGGAGTTCTGGTTTTAATTATTCATTAGCTGTGTGCCCTTGAGCAAAAGTCTGAGGCAACTTGACTGAGACTTGTCTCCTCATTTGCAAGATGTAGCATTTAATATGGATTCATGGCAAATGGGTAGCAGCAAGGGTGTTTCGTTACCTCCAGTACTGTTCAGGAGCTGAGGAAGCTGAGGTGTTGATGCTGAGGAAATAAACCCATACACAGGGGTGGTTTTGCAGGAGGATGAACAAGTCATCCCATCGTGGGTGCCATGTAGTCCAATGGTAGTGCTTGAAATTGAACTTACTGTTGAGACAATGCAGAAGTTCTGGATGAATGTGAGGCTATGGCATGGCTGAGGAGGGTAAAGAATGAAAATCTTGCAAGGGTGAGTCTCACAGCAAGAGGTAGTTTTTATGTGGGAGTGAAGGAGTAGTGGCTTAGAGAAGGAAATGCTTCACTGAGAGGATGTTGAAAACCTCTAACCGAACAAATACTGAAGTGCAGGGAATGCAAGCAGTCTTTGCAGGCCCGACTAAATACTATTGTCTATTGAAGTTTCCCAATGTGTTAGGCATTGTCGTGCTTCTTATGTATACTTATTTAATCTTCATAATAATCACAAGGGAGTTGTTTCTCTCATTTTCAGATGTAGAAACTGAGGCTAAAAAATTTTTGGTAACTTGCCCAAACTTACTTAGTGACATACTTAGTGAGTGACAGAGCTGGGATATAAACACAGAAGATCTGAACTCAGAGCCTGAGCTCTTAACACCCACACTAGGCCTGCAGTGTTCTTGAGGGATTGCCAGGATCCACTCAAAGCCAGGGAGAGAGGAATTGGGCTGTGGAGGAATTGTAGCTCTACAGGAGTTTGTTTACTTTTAAATTTAGGTTCTGGGTGGTATTTGGATGAAAGCAGAGGTAGGGCAAATTGGGAATAAAAAAATACAGAATTCATAAGAAGAAGCCTGAAGTGGAAAAGTGAATGACCAGTGGGTCTTGAATTTTTTGATAGTATCTCATGATGACAAGAATATGAAAGATAGTGAATTTAGCTGGCATCAAAGCTTGAATATTGCTTCAATATAAAGATACTCTTCTGTTGACTCTGGCTTGCATTTTAGTACTCGTTCCAAATAGAACTCCAGTGAGAATTGGCCAAGATGCTGCAAGAAGACACTTTCTAGGAGCCTTAGAAAGAGAAGACCTCAGGTCTTTGCAGCCAAGGACAAGTCAGAGCTTTTCTGATGGGTATGGTAGCATTGTACCAGAGTTAGGCCACCAGTGGCACTCAAAACTTGTTTCTTTCTATGCTATTGGACAGACAGAAAAACCCAAAGAGGATAGAAATCCAGACAGGTGGAAGGACCAGCCAAATAAACTGTGTACTTTGCAGTTTGTCTGTGATCTTGTAGCAGTGGTTGTTGCTACTCAAAAAAAAAAAAAAAAAAAAAAAAATCAATTCTGTGGTTTGCACGATTATATCAAGTATAGTATGGAAGGCTGAAAACCTCAACTTTCTCTAAGCCAGTTGGATTTCTCTAAGCCAGAATACTCTATCCAGTGCTATCATTGTATTTAAATATCTTCAACTGGGAGAAATGGGGGAGAAAGGAAAATAGAAAGAAAAGAAATGAAATGTGTAATGCATACATTCTACCCTCTGTCCCCTTATCACACACAATGGTCCTACTGAGTATATACACATATACACACACATATTAGTATACGCAGATATACACAGATTCTTTCATTCTCTATATATCTTTAATTGAGAACAGAGCACTAGTTGGAGATGTTCCAATTTGTTGGAACTTGTTTTTTATTATTATTTTTAGAGACAGAGTCTCGCTCTGTTGCCCAGGCTGGAGTGTAGTGGCACAATCTCCACTCACTGCAACCTCTGTCTCCCAGGTTCAAGCAATTCTCCTGCCTCATCCTCCTGAGTAGCTGGGGCTACAGGTATGCGCCACCACACCCAGCTAATTTTTTTTGTATTTTTAGTAGAAACGGAGTTTTGCCATGTTGCTCAGGCTGGTCTCGAACTCCTGAGCTCAGGCAATCTGACTGCCTTGGCCTCCCAAGGTGCTAGAATTAAAGCATGAGCCACTACGCCCAGCCTGTTGGAACTTTGGAAACTTCCAACATTTACTTTGGCATTGCTGTTTGACATAATGGGCAGTAAATTGTGGAGGAATTCTTATGCATTTACTTATTTAGAATATTGATTGCTTGATTTCTTACTTATTTGTAATCCATTACAGGCTATCATAGTTAGAAATTTTAAAATGAAATTTATGAGTGAAACACCTATTATAAAGTACCAAAAGGACCCAGAATATTTGGTGGAGGTCCTCTAAAGCCAGTCACAAACTACGCATTAAGGCCCTTCCCCAACCCTGCTATGAGAGATACATCCAATCTCCCTATCCTGGTGAGCAGGTTAAAAGGGTAAGGAGCTTGGCAAGAGAATTGGGTCTCAAAGAGAATAGAGTTCCACCTAAAGCCCTCAATTAGCCATTAGGACCATCAGTGTTTGCAGTGAGACTTGGGATCAAGATGCAAAGTCCAGTAGGGGTCAGAACTATGGAAGGTGTAAACATCAAGTACCAAATCAGAGCAGGTAAATTGGGAAGGGTCTGGTGGAGTCCTAGAGATGGAAGGACTTGCCAGACACCAGGATCATTTAAAGGAGCCCAAAACAGGATGTTCAGAAATAAATACTTTCCCAGAATGAATCACCAATATGGCCCAACTTGTTAAGTCCAAATGTTTTAATGAAACTGAGCCATGTGGTAGGTCTAGAAGGACAAGAACATCCCTGAGTATATTAGCCCAGAGTATCACTTCAGTGAAAAAGCCCACTCTGTGTTAAGAATCATTAAGGAAGTTACAGAAGTACAAGATAAAAAACGTTCTCTGTGATCCCGGGTAGGGATGATGGAGGAGAAAAAGAAATCGGAGTTCAGCTACAGAAGAGAAGGCTGAAAGAGTGAATAGATCCAGACAAGCAGGGGGCAGTCCTCAGAAGTCAGTTAAAGTGGGACCAAGCAGGGAGATGTGGCTGGTGACTAGAACCTAACCTTTGTGCAACGTTATGGTTTACAAAGCATTTCCACATGCAGTAACTACCACCCATCAGGATGAGCCAGTACAACTTAAGGGCAAGGTACAGTTGGAAGTGCAATGAGATAAAGACGCAGAAGGCTCAGTCCTTATCCCAGCCTTGCCACTGTGTTGTGTTAGACCTATTTCCTTCCTCCTTTTCTTTCTTGGTTTCTTCATTCCCTCAACCTCAGCACTATTGCCAATCTGAGGTAGATAATTATTTGTCGCACATTGTAGGATTTTAGCAGTATTTCTGGCCTCAACGCACTAGATGCAAGTAGTGCCCCACCCCAGCTGTGGTTTTGACCCCCAGGGCAATGTGTGGAGATATATTTCCCTGAGAAAATTGCCCCTGGTTGAGCACCATTGATCTAAATAAATAAATAAATAAACAAACAAACAAACAAGCAACAAATCTTCCCTCATTGTTTTTGATGATCTCTGCACTCTCTTCCATCTTTTGGAAAAGCCCCTAGCAGGCCATGCTGTTGTAATTGCATGGACTCTGGTTAGGGTCAGAGAGGACTGAACTCAATCCTGGCTCTGTCACTTGCCAGATGCATAATCTTAGACAAGTCACCTACTCAATCTAAGTTGCAGTTTCCTTGTCTGTGAAATGGGGATAATAACAATACCATCTCAAAGGTTAGAAAATGATGTGAGATAACTTATATAGTGCATATAGTGCATTCGGGTAGACAGGGACATGGCAAATGCTTAATCATTGTGAACTATCATTATTATCACCATTGTATGAGAAGGTGGCTGTCCTTGACCATTCAGTATGTCACCTTCTCTCTCTTGTGGAAATAGGAAGATGAATAAGACAATTCTCTTTCCCTCAGGAGTCTGCAGTCCATTAGGGAAGAGAGGCCTGTCCATGAATCACTGTAATGCAGGAAACCAAAATGACTGCCAGCAATAATGTATAAGTTGCTGCCACTGGGTTGAGAAGCAGAGAAACAGATGCCAGGATCACCTCAATATGCACAACTGTGGTGCGGTGTCACCTGGAGCACTCTAGGAAGTTCTGGATGCCACATCTCAAGATCAAAGAGGTCTGGAGAAGGTCCAGGGAAGGGCACCTAAAATGATAGGAAATGTTGGTGCTCTTGTGTCTTGGTCTGGGAAGGAGAAGGCAGAAAGAGCTCAGGATTGAAATCTGTGAAATCATGAAAAGTAGATATGCATTCATTTCTTCGCTTGTTTCATTAATTAAAATATGAAAATGTCTTGGTTCTGTTATATGGTTATAGAAATGAGCAAATACAACCACTGTACTCAAGAAATTCAGATTTACTGAGAGAAAAAGCCTGTAAGCAAGTAGTGTATTTATAAGACATCAATAGAATATATAATGGTCTGGCCGGGCATGGTGGCTCATGCCTGTAATCCCAGCACTTTGGGAGGCTGAGGCAGGCAGATCACTTGAGGTTGGGAGTTTGAGACCAGCCTGGCCAACATGGAGAAACCTGTCTGTACTAAAAATATAAAAATCAGTTGGGCGTGGTCGTGTGTGCCTTTAATCCTAGCTACTCGGGAGGCTGAGGCAGGAGAATCGCCTAAAGCCAGGAGGCAGAGGTTGCAGTGAGCTGAGATCATGCCAGTGCACTCCAGCCTGGGCAACAGAACAAGACTCCATCTCGAAAAATAATAAAAATAAAAATTTATAAAAAGGACATATAATGGTCTTATGACTGACCTGTAGTAGGAGGTTAGAGGGAGGAAGAGGCAGGGTCAAGTGCAGCTTCACAGATAACGTGACACCTGATTAGTACCTTAAAGGGTGAATAGAATTTCTAGAGAAAAGAGAAGCAGGCCATTCAAGGGCGAAGAGAATTCCAACAGCATAAATGCTGTGATGATTGGAGAAGATGCCCCGGGAGCAGGTAATGCCACCTCTAGGATGAGTTCAGTCACATTTTCTGCATTCTATCCAAGGGCTTCTCCAATGAGCACCCTGCTCAGTCTATACAAAAATGGATACCAGAAGTTCAGAGAGCTTCCAGGGGTAACCATCAGCCAACAGAAAATATATGCCAGGGGCAACTGCTCAGGCCTCCTCCATCGGGCGGATATCTGCAGGAGGCATTCTGTGTGCTTCCTGGAGTGAAGGCAGAATTGGGCCCACCTTGCCTACAGCAGCAACCTAAATAGTTCTTCCCTGCCTCCCTCTCTCTGCTGCCTCACTCCCATTTCCTTGGATATTAACCCACATATGAATAGCCTCATGCGAGGTTTTTATTTCAGGCTCTGCTCTTTGGAGAAACCCAAACTAAGACAGGACTAGAGTGCAATTAAGGAGAAACCGTCATTTTTCACCAATACTTGAATTTCTAAATTTATAACAGCAATACACTATGGCATACTTTGTGGTCAGAAAAACTTTCCAACATTGTTGAGCCACCAACAGTTTTGCAATCTTGGACAAATTACTTAACCATTCTGAGACTCAGTTTCTTCATCTACTTCCTGTCTCCCAGAATTGGGAAAAGATGAGATATGGTATCTAATGTACTTAGCATACATAAGGCAGTCAATACATGTTAATTACTATTAATATAATAATATATACTCACGCCTGTAATCCCAGCACTGTGGGAGGCCGAGGTGGGTGGATCACGAGGTCAAGAGGTTGAGACCATCCTGGCCAACATGGTGAAATCCCATCTCTACAAAAAATACAAAAATTAGCCTGGCGTGGTGGCACATACCTGTAGTCCCACCTATGTGGGAGGCGGAGGCAGGAGAATCGCTTGAACCCAGGAGGCGGAGGTTGCAGTGAGCCGAGTTCGCGCCACTGCACTCCAGCCTGGTGACAGAGCGAGACTCTATCTCAAAAAATAAATAAATAAATAAATAAATAAATAAATAAATAAATAAATAATAAATTGAACAACAGACAACAATATCCTCTTTAAAATCAGAGTATTATGGTAAAGAGATATGGTTCTACTTTACACAGTAACAGCTTTTTAACTTTAGTATCATAAGAAGCGTTTCTGGCTTGATACATTCAAAATGCAGCTTAACAGTCTTAAAAAGTAATAAGACCATTTTGGTTTTGGCCCAATATATGACAGCATGTTTGGCCAAATAAAGAATAGTTTTTTCTTCAAAACAGTGTTCTTAAACTGTCAGTAATTGAATTGTTTTTAGAAGTCTTATTTGGGATAGGCACTCAAAGTCAATTTTCATGACACATTGAGAAAACCAATCTTACTAAGTTATAGTCACAGCTCATTTTTGACCTAAAGTGCTCATAACCAGCTTGATCAAGCCCTTTAATCCCTAGGCTCAGCTCTTGGCGATCTTTAGCTGTTTCAAATCAAATTTACTTTCAATGGAAAAAAATTGCAACCACTGAGGAAATTCAAAATAACATATTAATAGGGACAGAGGAAATTTCCAAAAGTCCCCCAAAGTTTGACACATGGAAGCTATGGACTCATATGATTTTAGAGCTAGCAGAGATCATCAGCTCTTCCCCATTACAAATGGGAAAACTGAGAGGAGGGAAGGGGACATGCTTTGATAAAAGACACACTGATCATTAGTAGTGGACTCACACATAGGAGCCTGATTGTCTACCTCCTAATCCAGTGTTCTTCTAGCTACACCATGAATTAAGAGCATCTTGGAAAAAAAGTACATAGCTTTTCAGAGTGACTGCTCTGAAATGGATAATGACCATTTGAATATGTAAGTTCATAAAATATTATCACATATGATCCTGACTTGGTAATGGGTTGAAGAACCTAGACAAATTTGTCACTGATAAAATCATATCAAGCTGTAAGCAAAATAAATGAATGCCTTTTTTTCTGAATTGAAATCAGTGATAATAATATCGTACTCCCACAGCATATCTCTTAGGGTAAAAGTGGATGATGAACTACTCCAGCAGTTGGTTAGGAATCTGTTTCATTACAGCAATTCCTTTGTTCCTGTATCACTTTATTTGTAACACATACACACATGCACACACGTGAGTGCCACACACCCTGGCCCTCTTCTCAATGGGGAGCGTTGTCTTTGCTTTGATAGGGAAGAAAAGAACAGTAATTACAGATTTTAAGTTTTAGACAAAGCTGCATGAAACCCTGGGTGCAGTGATTCACACCTGTAATCCCAGCACTTTGGGAGGCCGAGGCGGGCAGATCACCTGATATCAGGAGTTCAAGACCAGCCTGGCCAACATTGTGAAACCCCGTCTCTACTAAAAACACAAAAATTACCCAGGTGTGGTCGTGTGCACCTGTGATCCCAGCTACTCAGGAGGCTGAGGCAGGAGAATCACTTGAACCCAAGAGGCAGAGGTTGCAGAAAGCCAAGATCATACCACTGCACTCCAGCCTGGGCGACAGAGTGAGACTCTGTCTCAAAAAAACAAACAAAAAAAAGCTGCATAAAAGCTCAACCTTTGATTATTATTCTAAATAACAACTTGCTTAAAAGCTTAACCATATGCACACACAAACACACACACCTTGTTCAATATCATTTAAAGAAACCTCAATCCCATCTGCAAAGACACAGGGAAATAATTGATTGTTTAAATTTTGATAGTTTAAGGTTGCTGATGCACACGTTATAAAACAAATAGATAATTGTATTATTCTTCATGGGGATCTTCTAGGGTGAAAAAAAAATGCTCTGGTAAAAAGTAGAGGTAGGAGAATGTTAATTACCAGCTAATGAGTTGGGGACATAAATCTGGCCATCTCTGTTTTCCATTAATTGACCAGCTAAGTCAGTCATCATTTGATTTCCATGCTTTCTTTTTTTCAAACACAAGTCTTTTCTTTCAGGCTATAATTACCAGTTACTCAGGCCTCATTCAAGTTCATTAGAAATTACACATTGAGTTCAATTCAGCTCAGTGGAAAAAAGTTAAAAAATAATTATTATATAGTATAAATTATTTATATAACTACATAAAGGTACATTATAAAATATGACATTCACAATATACATTTAATGTGTATATAATTATATGTAAGATGGTCTATGCCACACATCATAATAGGTGCTAGGGATTCAAAAATTAAAATGTCACCATCTAAAGGTCTGAGCTGGGTCTGCTCAGCTATAGACTGGTTTGTGAGCATTCCAGGCACCTCTGAAAACAAGCTGCCATCAAGAAAGCATGCACTTCCCTCCTCCGCAACCCCTCCTCCCCCAACCACTGGCTCTCTCTAAGCCATGAATTTCCTCGTGTCTAGTGGAGCCGTTTATGAAATAACTGGCTCTATTGATTTCTCTGTCCAATACAGGTATGCTTGCTCAGCTGCCCATCTGTTTCCTACTTTAGGCAGGACCATTGAGAAAAATAAAGGAAAGAGAATACGTGTGTGTTTGTGTGTGTGTGTGGTCTGTGTGTCTGGAGATGTGTACATGGAGGTGTGTATATAGAAGTGGTGTCAAAGGGAGAAGTAGGGGTTCAAATCATTCTTCTCTGTAGGAAAGACACTCATCTACAGCATGGCCCGTGGTATTTCCCCCAAAGTTAAGTGGGAACTTCACTTTCTGTTTAGAGGTTGTCAGGGAGCACAGAGAGCATTGCAGAGTCTACTGGACTCACAGTCAAGAGACCTGGTGCTCCTCAAGTGCCTCCATTTGCCAGTGCTGTAACCCTGGCAAAAAATAAAAATAAAATAAAATAAAGCTGACCCTTCATTACCATTTTTCTCATCTGTAAAATAGGTTAATGGCTCACCGCTCCTTCTACTTCATAGAAAGGTGTTCAGAGTCATGTGGCGGGACTTCCTGGAGAGTTATTTGGAAACAATAGAGCAATGCACAATTACAGGTTTTATAGCATTAGAATACTTGAGGTAGACGATATGGCTGGAGAAGATGATCATGGCAATATTCATAAGAGACCATCCATCAAATCATATGGTTCTTTGAACTGTCTCCAACCACTGCCCCGAGTTTTTCTAGGGGATGTCCTCCCTTCTTTTTCAGGTGGCTACCACACTTGCAGGCTATTTATTTTACATTAGACCCTAGATGCTTGTTGCCTCTGGCGGACTCCAAAGACACTATCTCTCCAAAAGGCTTTGAAGAATGATCTATGAAGGACGCTACAAAACATCTCAAGATCAATTGCTGTAATTATCCTCTGAATAATTTTCTGCCATTATTCAGGCTGTACATATTGTACATGAAAGGCTGTGTTCAGCCAAACCAGAAGCTTGCTGGGTCCGAGATTTACAGCTCACTGTGCAAGAAGATTTAGAAGGCAACCCCTAGGAAATCCATCTGGAGATTGTTGAGAGGATAAAGGAAAATATAAGTTCTTTTAACCTTAATATTCTTTATACTCTGCTCATTATGATTAGATATATCTTCTAGTTAAGCCCTGAACAAAAATAGAACTGGCAATGAAAAGACTATTTATTTTCTTTTCTACTGCTAAGGGAAAATAGCATGCATAAAAATAATAATAACAATATAAATGCTCCAATGCTTAGCTATTTAGAGAGCCATCCAACGCCTCTCATTTACTAACTTTAGAAAGAAAAGAATTCCTCTCTAAAGAATGGAAAAACACTACTTGACTTGTCACTTCCTATACTTTGTAGTCACTCAAATACTTCTTTTCTTTTAAATATATAAGAGAAAGAAAATCACTGAGTTATGTATATCTGACTCCCTCAAGCTCTCAGGGGAAAAAAGTTGCCTGAAAGAGGGCGGAACACAGGGCTGCTGAGAAAGATGATGAGAGCTTCTTTCCTTTTTTTTTTTTTTGAGACAGAGTTTCACTCTTGTTGCCCAGGCTGGAGGGCAGTGGCGCGATCTCTGCTCACTGCAACCTTGACTCCCGGGTTCAAGAGATTCTCCTGCCTCAGCCTCCCAAGTAGTCGGGATTACAGGTGCCTGCCACCATGCCCAGCTAATTTTTTCTATAATTAGTACAGATTGGGTTTCACCATGCTGGCCAGGCTGGCCTCGAACTCCTGCCCTCAGGTGATCCGCCAGCCTAGGCCTCCCAAAGTGCTGGGATTACAGGTGTGAGCCACTGCACCCAGCCATTCTTGTCCCATTATTAAGATTATTAAGGAAGCAGGGTTAAAGGGGAGAATAAAATTCAATATATTTGCTGTTGCATTGATCATTAATATAAACCAGCTTTGGCTCAGATGAGACAGTAAACACTCCTTTTTCTGACCTCTAGTACCTGGGTGATAGGCCATCAGTGGCGGGACAATAATGCATTTTAGCAGCAAATTTCCTATGTGTCATGGCTGATGGTTTTTTTCTCTGAAAGGGCTATATAAAATCATATCAAGGCAAGAGTTTGAACATAACTAAGGTGCTTTCTGCTATTTTTTGCAACCAGACCCAAGGGGGAAAAAAATCAAACTCCAGGTTGTTTAGGCAATAACAAAAGAATGATAAGTTTCATAACAGGACAATTCATTTTGAAGGTTCCATTAGTGTCCATAGGGGTTATTTAGTTGACAACATCAGTTTAGGCAAGGTTGCTAAAAATGCCCTGAAATAAAATGGCTTAGATACAGCAGCTGAGGGGCATTACTCTGCAGGCTGAGATATATGTTTTGGGTCTAAATTCAGCTGGGTGCTGTCTGTCAGTGGAGGAATGAAATGACCTGGCCTGTAGACACAGGTGCAGACTGAAGGCTTCAGTCTGTTTAAGAGGCATAAACGGCCTTCCTTGATTCCTTTTTTGGGGGCTCATGATGGATGGGGTTAAGAGTGACAATGGGAAGGCTGAAAAAGGGAAAGCACAATGAAACGTCCTAGCATTCATATTCTGCTACTGAAGAACTTCCACCTGGATTGAAACATCTGGACAACACCTAAATTCTCAATAGACTTACTTTTTCCTCCTTTCTTCCTGAGGGATTTTGGAAGGAAAAAAACAAAAAGGGAAGATTGGTTCATGGTAGAGTAATAAAGCTGTCTTGTTTGAAAGGATCTTAGAAATCATTGAATCCAACATGGTTAGACAACCAGCTTGGTAGGCCAAATCCTTCCTGTGGGCTCATGGTAGCTCCTGGTGAGCACAGGCTTGACTCACAATAGGAGCTTAAAACATATTTTAATATGACTGGGCTTTCTCATTTTATAAACACATATATAAATTGAATACCAAATAGGTTAAATGGCTTGCCCAAAGTCACAGGGCTAAATAGTGGCAGGATGAAATTACTTGAAATTAAAGCTCAGATCTCTTGGGTTCTTTGCCAGAAGAAAATAGATCCTTAAAGGACCAAATGTTTAATATTACATCTATTATATCAGAAATATTTGTCATATGGAATTTTCTTTTCTTTCTGATTTGTTGTATTTGGCTAAATCCTAGTTAGAATTTTTATCATGAAATCTGGAGATTCATGACTTTAGCAAAAATAAAAAGTTCTGGAAGTACTTGCAGATTTCATCAGTTGGATTGTGTCTGTATGTGTGAGGTGTGTGATGTGTGTGTGTAGTGTGTGTGAGCACACAAGTGCGTGCATGCTTCAGAAATTTCTGGCAGTAATGGGGTTCTTAGTAGACAGACTTCAGATAATTCCATTGCCAGGTAGGATGTCATGCTCTCTTTATATGAAAAGACTTGGGAATTTTGCTCAATCTCTCAAAGGGCCACGGCCCTCCAAAGCATTAAAGGCATACCAATGCTATCAAAGTGGAAAAAAAAGCCCTAAAATCTAAGGATAATTGCACACATCAAGCTAATTACCCAGAAGCACTATTAGCTAATGAGATTAGCCAGAAGCCCTGTCTAGCATTGATTAATCAAAGAATAATGCCAATGCACCTGCAGTACAAAGGCACCTGATCTCTAACAAAAGAAAGATTTGCCCATGTTTGGAAATACTACTGCACACTTATTTTTTTACCATCCTCTTGCATTATAAGAATTTTTTGGATGAATGCTCCAGGGAAGGCTACGATGAACTGTAAACCAACATTTCTATCACTCTGGACAAAAAAAACTCAGACTGTGACTCAATTTCTCCATTAAAAGAATGGAAACACTTATAATCTATGTCCCTCTAGTTCACAAGATTGTAAGAAATCATTGGCAGAGTTATACACAGTCTGAGCTCCAAGCAAAATCTTCAGTGCTTAAAAATAGCAAACTAGTCAAATGCTCCAATTATGAAATTTGTAGTTGATAATCCCTTTGTCTTTCACCAGGAAAATGCTCACATTAAAGAGAAGAGCCATCAGTCCATCAGTTTACAATATATAAACAACCTAAAATAAAATGGCAAATAATTTCATAGGAAAAAATACAAATAACAAATAATCACATAGGAAAACGTCACCTTACTCATAATTCTAAAAATGTAAATCAAAACAACAAAAATTCTTCTCTCATAGCTAAAGAATGTCATTCATTCAGTTATTTTGACACCAATATCACTGTAAAGATGCAATGATCTTTTTTTGACAAAAATTACCAAAGAATCACCACATAATTTTAAAATTCCTATACTAAACTGCATTTCATTTTTTTCTCTGGATGACTCTTCTTATCCTAGGCCTCATGTAGGGCTTTTTGTGATATGCATTAAGAAAAAAAAAGTCATCAGGGTGACTGTCTTGTGGTGGTGTAGTGTTGATGTACCAGCTAAAAGAATTCTGGATGGTAAAAGGCTGGGAGAAAGAGTTTATATCACCACTTATTGGAAAGCAAATTCAAATGCTTTTGAACTTCAAAGGTTCTTTGTAGAGAGAAATTAGCCAAGTTTCCTTCTTGTTGGATGAGGAACTTTATTTTCTACTGGGAGGGGCATGGTAGAAAGGGCTGGTACAGCTCTAAGTTCTGTGGCGACATCATCAGAAGCAGATGTCTCTTAGAGTCCAAGATGCCGCCACAATGAACACCAGTGTTTCTCTCTTCTTTGGAACAGTAGAATATAATCGCTGTCACAGAAAACTTTTCCCCCAAAGCCAACAATTATGAATGTATTCTCAGATTTTTTTATACAATGAATTTTGTCATAGGTAGAGGAATTATGGAAAACGTATTATAAAGCACTTTCTCAAAGAAATAATTTGTTCATACTTATATGGTGGTCCTTATTATACTGTTGTACAACAAAAGGTTTACTTGTATCCCTGCCAGAAGGTAAGATTGTTCAGGTCCACAACCTGGTCCTATTTGCCGGTGGGTTTCCAAGAGCATAGCACAGTGCCTGGCACAAAATTAGTGCACAAAAAATGTTGGACATGTGGTTAATGTAGTCTAGAAGCTATCACTGAAGGTATCAAATCCTTTTCCTTTAAGTACAACTTCATTTATATATATTTCTTAGCAATCTTTAATAATTGATCTATTCATTCAACAAATACTCACTGAGTGACAACTCTGAAATAGCCTCTATTCTAACTGCTGGGAGGGCGGCAATGAAGAAACAAAGCAAAAATCACTGTCTTTATGGATCTTATGTTCTAGTAGAGAGGCAGATAGATGAAAATAAATGCTATAGAGAACAATAAAGCTGGACTACAGGAGTATTGACATTGTGTGTTTGGGGGGTGCAGTATGGAATGAAAATTTACTGGTTTCAGTTAGTCTTCTTTTAAGAAAAACAAGGAAGACTTGGAAATCTAGATGGATAGAAACAAGTCCATACTTTTTTTTTTTTTAAGACGGAGATTCATTCTTGTTGCCCAGGCTGGAGTGCAATGGGGCAATCTCTGCTCACTGGAGCCTCCGCTTACCAGATTCAAGCAATTCTCCTGCCTCAGCCTCCAGAGTAGCTGGGATTACAAGTGCCCACCACCACAACCGGCTATTTTTTTGTATTTTTAGTAGATACTGGGTTTTGCCATGTTGGTCAGGCTGGTCTTGAAATCCTGACCTCAGGTGATCTGCCCGCCTCGGCCTCCCAAAATGCTGGGATTACAGGCATGAGCCACCACACCCAGCCAACAAGTCTATACATAAAGAAGGTGGCCAGGTCTAAAGACAGGAGCAGTGGACCAGTAATGTCCTAAAAAAATGTGTGAGCTATCAAACTCCTGTCTCTCCTGCTGTTGTGACTATACTTAGCCACCTCCCTTCAGTAACAGACTTGATTTTACCCATTTGAACTTGCAAATTGCCTCTTTTCTGTGGAACGCTCTTGTTATCTGTTCACATGGAAGCCCCAGCTAAGCTCATAACGCATCTTCCCCATCACACTGTTCCTCAAGTGGATAAAACTGTCTCTGCTGCTGGGCAAACTCCCACTGCTAATGTAGCGTGACCTTGGATGCCATTTTTGGCATGTTCCATCATACCAGGAAATGACATCTGCCTCCCCCTGGGAAGCAGATCATATTAGTAGCACTTTTCTTAGATGTAGAATAAGTCATGAAGTTTAGCTTTGCAATCTGATGGTTGAAGAACCTATACTGAAATCCTAGTCATTTAATGTCAAAGTTCACTCTCTTTCCATTGCACTGTACTTCTTCATCAGCCACTTTGAGGGGCAGTAGATGCACAAATCATGCAGAAAGAAAGTGGGGAGAGTAGAATGATCCTAAATACAAACTTGGCTGATGTACATTATGCCAAAGGCTAGGGCTATGTGAACTTGTTTACTTCATTTCCACTTTCCTATCATAGAGGGTCCAATGACTTTCACGGTCCTAGGAATTTTTGCTCATTCCCACACATCAGTGGATTCTTACTCTTTCTGATGAGACAAAAAAAAAAAGTACTTGATATCAACTTACTTCATGGCTTTTATTTATAATACAATGTTTTTTTCTTAGGAAAAACATTTTAGCTAATATATTTTATAATGGGAATGTTCTTAAACTTAAAAATGTGGACTCTTGCAAATTGCATGGCTCCTCTGTACGGGATCTAAGCTGTGACAAAATCTGTGTTCACAATTGTAAAAATAAAACTAAGGTACTTTCTATTATTTATTTGACTCCATCCTTCACATCTCTTCAGATATTTCACAGGAAAAAATTGTCACACACTTCTTTTAATCAGTCTCTCAACCCCGTTGTGTGTCTCTAACATCTGCATTTACTGTACTTGAAGAAGAGGTTAAAAGATCAGAAATGTGGAAATGAACCTTTTAGAATTTCATATTTACCTTAAGAACTTAAGGTAAATACAACCAGAGCTGGTTAAAAGGTGAAAAAACAAAGTCAAACACCAAGAAAAGTACAGATTGTACCGGGACTTTTTGCTGCTTTCGAAAATTTGGAATTATTACTTGGAAATGTCTTCAACAAAGGCAATAAAAACATGTCAGAAATGTAAAACATCAGCCTGCTCCCCATACCTGCTTTTAAAAATTGCTGTTTGATTGACTCCACAGGGAACGACAGAAGCAAGGCAATGGGCCTTACACAATGAAACACTTAAATATGATTGAGAAAAGGCCAGGGTCTGAGGCTATTGCAGTGAAGAATTTATTCACAGTGTTTTTAAAGGTGTATAAGGAGGCGAGGTTGTAGGAAAGGGGGAAGGAAGGAGAAGAAGAAATTTGTTGGCAAAGGTGGAGTTGGGGGCATACAAGAGCAAAATATGGAGAAAAACATTTTTTAAATAAAACAAAATACCTTAAGTCAGATTCCTTTATATAAACCTTTGGGGACCCAATAAAAAGCTGTGACTAAATGAAAGTGTTACCAAAGCAGATGGAGAATAAGATCAGAAAATCAAATGACACATTTAAAAGGGCAAAACATCAATATTACCTAAAGAACTGATCAAATGTGTCATTTTGAAATGCACACCAAAGCAAGAAGATCATGAAATGCATTAAAATGGTGAACTGGGGAATGGAGAGTGGGCGCTTGGTTGACTCCCGCCATGTAGAAAATCAGACGTTATGTGCTAGAATACATGAATATAAAAGGAGGCAGGTTGTTTCTATACACATTTAGAAATTGTCAAAAAAGTATCAAAATGACGGGCCATGCCCAGAGACACATTTGTTACAGCCAAGGGGACTCCAGCAGGTTTCCTGGACAGACGTCCTGATGCTCTGCCTTGTCAAGTATTCTCTGCCTCTGAACTTTGGTATCTGTTTGGAGGAGGATTCACAGGTGGGAAGACCCACAGCTAAACCTCTGAGCTTAGGACTAAGAATATGATGCAGTTTCTAATAGCAGAAGGCCTTTGATGAGCAGCTTATCTATGAGTGTCACCCAGCCCTAGTAGACTTGTCTGTAGCAAAGCCCTAATCATGTTGGCCAGAAGAGCTGGTTCAGAGCGGCTAAACACAAGCTCCGTGTATGGATTAGGACAGTGACTGTATGTTAAACCAGCAAGCCCAGCAACTTATCACTAGGTATATATACATTCTCCAGTGATTTTAAAATATTGCCAGAAATTTCAGATGGGGCTCTGAAAAACTTAGGAAATCCTTTGTTGGGTGCGGGGCTTGTGGAGAAGGGGTATGGGTCTCCCGTTTGACGTTTTGAAAATATGATGTGCCTTCCTCTGCTCAGAGTGTTGTGGATAAGGGTAAGGGCTTTACAACAAATTGACATGGAGTTTAATCCTGGTTTAGTCACTTATGAGCTATGAGACTGTAGGCAATTTACTAAATCCTTCTAAGCCTCAGTTTCCTCATCTCTAAAAGGGAGATAATAATGCTAAGTATCTCATGGGAGTCATTGGATTATATAAAATAATGCAGTTAAAGGGCTTAATAAGTGTCTGGCATAGAGTAAACACTCAATAAATTGTTATTAAATTAAATCATAAGCTGTACAACTAATTGGGACCTTTTTATCTCATATAAACCTCTTTATTTAATAAGGCATTAGTAAAAGGAGGCCCAGAAAGCTGAAATGCCTAGTAGTAGCACCACTGCTGTAATGAACCAGAGACTTTTGTGTCTCCTACTTTCCCCATCTTTATATGTTGACCTCCAAACTTACTGTTTGTCTTCAGGCTGTGGCTGGGGACACTTTCCATATTGTCCATTAGTTCTGCCCCTGAATCTCCTTCTTTCCCAATTAAAGAACTTACTCTTATTTAGTGAGAATCAACTAATAAACTTTGTGATGTTAATGACTGATACGGGATTAGAATATCCACCTGCATGCCTTCTTTAGGATATTTGTATTTCAGAGTAAATTGCAAAACTCAGCTGGAAAGAATCTCAAGCACTGACTGAGGTGGAGGGACTGGAGACATTTGTATTGCATATGGAAGGTCTTCTCATACCTCCTTCAAATGAGGTCACAGAGCCATTGCACAAGAAACTTCAAGGCCATTGTTAACCTCTCTGTGAATGATGCCTTGATAGATGTGCAATGTGTAGCCCACATGTAGGTCATGTAAACAGGAGACACTATGTCTCAGATGATTAGTTTTCGAGTCATGAAAGATTAAAACAGCTGCCTTCAGAAATACTGAAATTAATTCAAGTCCCTAAGGAAGATCAATAGGACCAAAGGGGGACAACGTAATTACCTTTGATACAAACTAGAAATATTTTTAGAAGATTCCTTTAAAACCTATACCCCAAAAAATCAAATCTTTCTGATTTCTTAATGATAAGAGAGAATTGAAGAAGGGAGAGAAAGAGGAGAAAGAGAACAAACATACTTGGGAATTCTTTTCTAAAAGTAAAGAAAGAAAGCATGTGGACCTACGTCTGTCAAATTTTAAGCTTCCCTACTTCAGAAATTGGCTGAGACACCAGAGCATTCAGGATTCCAAGATCATTCTCATACGGTTCCTCTAAGACATTACATCTGTAACACTGGATGCTCTGAATTCATCCAGATTGAGGAATATGGTCTAATTGAGAAATCAAGACCAGAGGCTGAACAATGGGCCAGTATATATTAGACAAGGATGACCAGAAGTTTCTAAGGGAGGCAGACAATGTGCCTCTAGTAATGTAGTAGCCTTGGCCAAAAGGCATCCTGCAGCCATCTGTGGTTCTTGCTCTCTCCTTTCCTCAGATTCCTGTTTCAATCAGCATTTCAGTGAGGCCTTTCCTGATGCCACATCTGAAAGAGTAACTCCAACCCACACCAACATAACAATCCCCCTTACACCTCTCCAGCACTGAACACCATCTGACTTATTATAGATCAATTTGCCTATCCATTAACTGTCACTCTCTAGTAGGTGGGAAGATAGCTTCCCCAAATCTGTCCACTTTATATGGAGAAAGTGTTTTCGGAGGTGTGATTAAGCTAAGAACTTTGAGTTGGAGAGCTTATTCTAGGTTATCAGGATAGACCCTAAATGCAGTCACATGTATAGAAGAGAGGTAGAGGGAGATTTAACACACATAAAAGAGAAAGCCAGGTAAAGACTGTACAGAGAGATGTGAAGATGTTGGCCTTGAAGATTGGCATGATATGGCCACAAGCTAAGGAATGCCCACGGCCACCAGAAACTAGAAGAGGCAAGGAATGGGCTCTCCCCTAGAACCTCTGGAGGAAGAGAGTGTGACCTGGCTAACATCTTGACTTCAGACTTCTTGCCACCAGAACTGTGAGAGAACAAATTGTTGTTTTAAGCCACTAATTTGTTGTAATTTGTTACAGCCACCATGGCATACTAATACACTCTCCTTTAGTGAAATATAATCCCCAAGAGGAAAAAGACCTTTTCTCTCTTTTGTCCTTTATTCTATCCTCATTCCTACAGCTGGGGCCTGATATACACTAAATATTTAGTATTTACATTTGATAAATGAATAAGTGGAAGAGAAAGAGTCCATATAACATTGGGATCTAAATTTCTGTTCATTTTCCTCTTTAAAATAAAACTATTTTCAGCAGTTTAAAGAGTTAACATCTACCAACATAAGTCAACAACTCACTTACAATATAATTAGTCCTACTAGAAGAACCATGTCAGGTAATACTTTAACAGAATGGTCTTTCCCAATTAGTAAGTGGCTGAGCTGGATCTAGAAACCAGGACATTGGCTATCAAGCCTAATATTCTGTCCAATCTGGCCCAGCTAGCTTCATCTAGACATCCGTTCTTTTGGAGGAGTTTACAGGGCCCAGACAGAACCAAGGCTAGTTTCCGCAGGTAACACAAACTAACCAGTCTCATTTCTTTACAATCATCTTCATTTATCATATCTCCAAGAGATTTCTATCTTAATAGTCAAAGCCAGCTGCTACCACCCAAGGCCGATTCTGCCAATGATATATTTTTATAATGCATGTAGCTAATAGGGCTTATGCTGTCATAATGTGGCAGGACTAGATAAATCTCTGTAATAAAATTAAGAATCTCTTGCATTTATATATTGCTTTTACTTTCTAAGTGCATTCGCATCTGTTCTGTCATTTCCTTATTCCAATACCCTTAGGAATGATGGATCCGTCAGAGATAATGCTCCTTTTATTTACATCGAAAAAACTGGAAGGAGGACTGAAAAGTGCTTTCAATAATCCCTTCTGGCAAGTGGGCATAGTCATTGCCCCTCTTACACACCAGAACCTTATTAGGATCAAATATGTAAGTTGATGTCCTTAGAAAAGCATAAAAAAGCTTACCCATCTGATGAGGCTCCTCTGATGAACCAGTCCTTGCTTTAGAATAAAAAATGAAATTCTGGCACTCTTACCCCATAAATTATAATTGCCTTTTTTACCTCTCCTTAAGCTTGGCGCCCCATCCCTCTTTTCTCCTCCCCTTGGCATGTAAACTTAATGTTTCGACCAAATGAGTCAACCAGAACGGGAATACTAATTCACTAAGCAAATGTACGAAAGGTATTCATGCACTATTGCGGTTAAACTGCCATTAAAACAAGAACTAAACAATAAAAATCTTGTGTTTATAAGATGATGCAATCATAAAGAGAAAAAAATCATTCATCTTTGGTCATCAGCTGTTTTCTCCAGTCTGCCCATGATCTGCTCAGAGAAAGAAGATAAATGACAACCACAGAACGGGCCGGGATAACCAAACCCAGACTTGAGGGAGATGGTTTGTCCCATTTCTGCAGCTTTTGACACACATTCAATTTTGTTTGGGGAAATGCAAGGACCATGCCAATGGGAAAATCTTGGTCACCAAATATATATTTAGAGCAACTATTTCAAAATTATATTTTTCACTTCTTTTTTAGCTCTAATGGGAGCACATTTAAAAAAGGAATACATAACACTTATACCTTTTTAGAAAATAAGGTATTGCTCTTATAAGCCATTTATTCCTAATTACACAGTTAGTTTATCATTCAGCACTTGCTGAAAAAAAGACTATAAGGCAAAGAATGGGCTGACTTAAGTTTTTTTTTAATTATTAAAAAAAGTTAATCTAGTTTCTTTTCCTTCTGGAATTCAAAAATGTTAAAGCCACTAAGTATTTCTCATTTCTGGATAATAATGATGTAATTAACAATCAAATAGCATAACATCATATGAAATTGTTAAATCTACTTGTGAATAGAAGTAAAAGCCATACCATTTTAAGGAATTTTAAAATGAGATAATTATCACGTAGTTTGAGAGTGGAAATCAAATTCTTCCAATATGCATGCTACTCTTGTTGGGTATTTCTAAAAAGTTGCTCTGATGGTGGGACTCCTAAGGTTTTGGATGGAGCCAGTTACAACTGCAGGGGCATTTGCTTCCAGAGTGTTATTTTTACTCCCAGTGAACTGCTCCTCCAACTGCCTTCCCCAGGACACAGTGTCTGCTGGCCACACAGTTTCTTCAGCCGCTGCTCTGACTACAGACCAGAGGGCACCAACTGAGCTGGGGAGGAATGGGCTGCATTTCTCCTTCAGAGAGGTCCAGTACCATCCCTCACCTAGACTGTTGAGCCTCTTGACGGTTTCCCTGTTTCCGGCCCTGTCTTTTTTTTTTTTTGAGATGGAGTTTCACTCTGTCACCCAGGCTGGAGTGCAGTGGCATGATCTTGGCTCACCGCACCCTCTGCCCCCTGGATTCAAGAGATTCTCTTGCCTCAGCCTCCCTAGTAGCTGGGATTACAGGCACCCGCCACCACACCCAGCTAATTTTTTTTTTTTTTTTTTTTGGTATTTTTAGTAGAATAAGGGTTTCACCTTGTTGGCCAGGCTGGTCTCAAACTCCTGACTTCAAGTGATTCACCCTCCTCAGCCTCCTAAAGTGCTAGAATTACATGCATGAGCCACCATGCCCAGCCACTGTCTCCTTTCAATCAGTCTACCCCACAGCAGCTAGAGGTCCTTCTGAAATGAGAATTTGATTGTCTCTTCCTTAAGATCCTTCAAGAATTCACCATTCCTTTAGGATCACATCCAAATGTCAATGGATAGCATTCAAGGACGTTCTCCATCCTTCCCAAACCTGTCTTTCCAGGTCCCCTCCTGCTATGCATCACTTAATATCTTGTGCTCAAGCCTCATGAATGGAAAATATATTTATGCCTCTTGTAGCGGAAGAAAAACAATTTTTCTTTCAACCTTCGTAAGTTCTTTGTTGGAACAAACTCCTGTTACAAAAGACAGATGAACAAGAGAAAAGCAAGGAAAAATAAGTTTATTAACATGTATATTTCATATATACATGGCAGACATCCAGGGAATAAGTAGTTCTCTAAGAGGTGGCTTTGAATACCAGCTTACGTAGTATCTTCAACAGAGAGAGGTAAACTTTTAGAGAAGTGATAAGACAAAGGAAAAGGACTGAGTTTCTGGGGACAGCAATTTGTGGGAAGACAAATAAATGGCAGATAAAGGCTGTTAGTAAAGCTTATTAATGTAGATTCCTCTAGTACCATCTCTAGGCCAAGAAGCACCCAAAGTGGTCTTCAGTGCTTAACCTTTGTTCTCTCCCTGGTAGGAGGAGGAGCAGGGAACCTTTTGTCTCTGTCAGTCTAGGTCCTGCTCTTTAGGCAAATAGAGGGAAGGTAGAGAGCTTTTCTGCATCTGCCTCTTCCAAATTGCCTTCAGCTGGACAATCCTTCGTGTTTTCAGGTGGCATATTCCGGCCTCCCACTGTTTTAGTCTGTTTGTGTCACTATAACAAAATACCTGAGACTGGGTAATGTATAAACCATGGAAATCTATTTCTCACTGTCCTGGAGGCTAGGATGTCCAAGAGCAAAGCGCCAGCAGGTTCAGTTATCTGGGGAGGGTTGTTCTTTGCTTCCAGGATGGCACCTTGCAGAGGAATCCTGCAGAGGGGCTGAATGCTATGTGAAGCCTCTTTTATAAAGGCCTAAATCCCATTCACAAGGGAAGAGTCCTCATGACCCAATCATCTCCCAAAGGCTCACCTGTTAATAACTACTGCATTGGAGATTGTTTCAACCTGACGCTCAGAGGTCCACAAACATTCAGATCATAACACACACAATCTCTACTCTCTCTGCCTTCTTCCATGATTTATCCTGGTGATACCCATTCATCCTTTAACTCAAATGTCACTCTGGATTCTAAGTCTCAAAAGGGCAAGCATGACATCCTGTGTACTTCACAACACATGCATGGCTCACTGTGGCCTATGTGAAGTGCTTATCAGAAACTTCTAAACCTATTGTGAAAAGAAAAGAACTAGCATTTCTCCCAATAATATTATTCCCCTGTTATTCACTTTTTCTGATCTTTTGCTTATTTTCCTATTTCTTTGCTTTTTTTTTTTTCTTTCATTTTCAATTTCTCTCTAATAGGGGGAGCACCAGGATGGGAAAGAACTTGAGGTTGGGGAGACTTTGGTGAAACCAGTTGCTCTATCTGCCTCTACTGGAATTTCTTCTTAACAGCCCATTGAATGCATCTGCCTCAGGGGCCTGGATTGTGACAGCTGTTTAATAAACCATATCAGCAGTGCACCAGGCTTAAGACAGAATGAAAGTGAGAACCTCATATTCCATTTCAACTCTGGTGATAACCTCTGAATTCCATTATTCACCATTTTAATACAACCTTTATTATTTTCCTCAATGTCCTCCCCCCACCTCTAGTTTCCTTCTTCCCTTTGGTGTAGTCAAATGGCCTTTGGCTCAGCGGTTGGTGGCTTTATACATGCAGCCTCTATTCATATGCATAAGCTTACAGCTGCTCAAATACTTCAGAAATCTGATCAGCCTCCCCTTCTCGCTCCCCCTCCTAAATGCTTTGTGAAATCTTTGCTAGGCAGAGAAAAAGGCCATGTCTCTTAGCTGCTCCTGCCCTGCCTGTCCCCATTCAATTGTGGGGATGCATTATAGTGGAGTGGTGGTGGTTATCCTTTCGAAGTCCTTACATATTCCACCCCGCTGAATAGAAGTGAAAGGGGGAGGGATGGAGGAAAAAAAGGATGCTGGTGCTGGCCATGATGGAACATTATGGAAAGTCAAGCTTCTGAAGAGGAGCTTGCTTACAACTGCACTATCTTCTAGGCAGTGAGACCAGCATCTTCACATTTTACAATAGAAGGGACGGCAGCTAATTTCAATGCATCAGGTAACTCCCAAGAGGTGTCACTTTACCTGGATGCTTAAAGGCAACTTCCCTGTCTCTCTCGGGTGGGGCTGACAACATGGAATCTCCCCCAGCAAAGAATGTGTGCAGGAGTGACAGACAGCTTGAGGAAACACCTGTTTCACTTGCCTCGCCCAAGCCCCAGTTATCTATCACTCAGCAGTTCAAAGCTCAACTGGCCAGGACAGAGCACCAAATTGCTGGCAGAGGCCGGGCTCCAGTCAAGTGCTGGCATCTCATCCAAACAGGTTGAAATTAGGTATCAAAACTACCTGTGAGAAAGAAAGATGAGGTGGAAAGTCGCTGATGCGAGCAAAAACACTGCAGTAATAGCTGGTTGGGGAAGAGAGCGGGGGGAACTGAGCTGCAAAAACACTTAAAACATGCTACTCTGGAAGCCTGTGGCTCCCTTGTCTCTCCCAACTCTCTCTTTTATTAACTTAGCTTCTTTTATGAGTACTTTAATAAAACGAACTCTTTTTTACCCTGTGCAAGGAAGATCCATAAATGCTCCTATGTTGAAAACAAAAACAAAAACAAAAAGCAAAAAACTTATATTTCCCAGGATATCCGAAAGAAAGGAATGGGTAGGGGAGGGAAGAGCAATAAATGGTTACACTAAGGGCTCCTGTTATATGGAGTCATACATAAGGTGGGCACGAGGATGCCTTCTGAAAATCCGGCTGATGCCATGTGAAGGAAGGCATACTTTTTCAAGACTTGGGAGGAAGATAATCCTTTATGACTCCTCATTTAACTTCTTTATATCTAGTGATTTATCATCTAATCCCTGAGCTTTACTTGGGGTCACAAGAGTCCTCTTTTACTCTGTGTGTACAGTGAGGGCTGAAGGGTGAAAGGGAGCCTCATCTACAAGCCCAGGACATGTTCTGAACCGACTGGCCACCCGGAGGCCTTAAGACCCCTTGGGAGAGCAAGGAAAGAAGATTTTTTCTCTCTGACATCCCACATTGAATCCACCTGCAAATCCTGTTGGTTCTACTTTCAAGATACATTCAATCCACTTTTGGCATCTCCTCTGTTATCACCTTGTATATGGTCCAAACTGCCCTCATCTGTCACCTATATTACTACAATAACTTCTACCTGGTCTCCTTGCTCCCACCTTTGTCCCCACTTGTTCTGCATAAGACAGCCTAAGGTAGTGGGAGAGGTCCTCCACTCCACGCCACCACACCCGGCCTCCTTGTTTTCTTGATTATCCTGTTTAAACTTGCAATGACCCCCCACTGCCTTCACTATCCACATTCCCTACTTTATGTTTCTCTATAGCACTTATCATGGTCCCATACACTATATATTTTACTCATTCTATATCTGCCAACCTGTATGTTCCATGAGGGCAGGAGTTTTGTTTCTTTCATGCCTGCATCCTCAGTGTCTAAAACACTGCCTGGTACATAATAGGTGTTCAATAAATATTTGTTGAAAGAATGAATATTATGCTCATTCTGAGGCCAAAATTCTTTAAAATTGGGGATAAAGGCTGTGTCAGCATTGGAGCTGTTGTGCCAAACCCCTATTAACCTCAATAGGGAAGGTGTTAGGGTCAAGAGGCCAAAGAAAAGAACCAGGAACAGCAAGCAAGACATGAGGTTTTATTAATGGATTACATAGACAGGAGAGATCGCAGTGGTGGTGAGTTGGACAAGAGATTTGCCTTACATAGAGAGACAGATCAGTGGCAGCAGCTGGACAAAATATCTGCCTTACCTACAGTCAACAAAGCCCAGTGGTGGTGGGCTAGGCAGGAAAACCCCAACCACTTGCAAAGAGTATGCAGTTTATATAGCATTTCACTTAATATCCTGCCCTTAACAACCTCCACCTGGCAATCTTCATCCAACCCAAAACTCAGAGCTTCAATCCTCTATACAGCCCATGTTCCACAGGATGGGCTGGGGTGTGTACGTAGGGATGGGGCTCAGATGTTCCTCATTGACAAGGAATGAAGCTCCAGGTTGGCCACGCCCAAATTCCCTAGCTTGGAACACGAATTCAGGTGTATCTGCTATATAGGCTATGCTTAAATTATTGCTGTCAGGTGCATCTACTGTACGGGGCGCAACTTCCCAGTGGGCCACAGGACACAGCTCCTCCAGGGATGTGGGTGTGTAATGGTCAGAGCAGGATAGATTTGGAGAGCAAAGTCAGGAATGCCAGTCAACTGCAGGCCTAGAGGCCTAGACATTGAAAAACTGGTCTCTAAGTTTGAAAGGAGAATATATATATATATATATATATATATATATAAAAAACTATCAACCACAGCACAGTCATTGATGCTTACTTAGTGAGAGGGCAGCTCTCAGTGGTTAGGAAGAACCCCCCTCTCCTCCCCCTTAACCACGTGGCCTCATTCTGGAACAAAAGGCATCCAAACATAAAGAAACAGCACTGCCACTCTGCCTTCTCAGCTCTTATCTTTACTGCTCTGTTCTTGTCATCATATTGGTCCTTAGAGTAGGCCACGCCAAGTGCAATCAGGGTGGAATTAGTTGCTACAGGATATCTGTAGCAACTTCACAGAAGTTCCTCAGAAGGAGATTTCACGGCACAAATTCCCCGTGGCTGAAGTGGAAGAGCTCAGCATTCAAGGGCTTTGTATTAATTACCCTGCCCTGGCTTCCTTCCCTTAATGCTCAGGTGGCCTGGTTAAAATGAGTCCCATCCTCATTCTTCCATTTAAGCCCAGTGATAGTCATCATAGTTCTAGCAAGGAGGGTGCAGTAGGGACGTCCACACCCTGAACCTGCCCTGGATTAGGACAATACACTGGCTCCTCCCTGCTATTCTTAGAATTGGAATCAAAGAGTGGAGTTTTCCGCTCTCTTTCCATGTCAACACAAGACCTCAGTCTCTGATCCAGCCTGACTTTCAGAAGTCCACAGTAGACACAGGAGTGATATGGAACTGACCCTTCAGGGCAGGGTTTAAAACTAAGAGTTATCTCAAAAACAGTGTCCAGGGTTAGGTATGGCAACCAAAGGGAAGCTCCAGCTGTAAATGGTCTGGAGGTGACAACTGGGTAAAAGAAATCCCATAGCAAGAAACAGCAAGCAGGTTTCGAAGGGAGTGAATGCAGAAACCTAGACCCTGGGTTTTAGAGGCCTCTGCATCCCTCTGTTTTGGAGAGTTGGGGTTCAGGACCTGTTAAAGCAACTTAGAGTCTTCAGACAGGAATACACAACTCTTGGTTAAGTTCAGGACAGATTCAATGGGAGAGATAGAATTTTCATTACTTTAAAAACAGGCAAAAGTAAGTGTCTGTAAATCTAACTCAGCCAGAATCTATCTCAATATCCTTTTTTATTTTTTAAAGGTAGATAGACAAATTTGTTATATTTGGAGCATAACCAACTTGTTTCTTATTCTTAGCTCTGCCTCCCTGCCAGGCCAGACATACTCATGGACACCAAAGCCATGGGCACCAGCCCTGATTGTAGTGGATATGAGTTATGAGTTAGAATGAATGCATTTGGAGACTGGAGCTAACAGAATTTGTAAACTATGCAAATCATTTCTTATCCTTCTTACTTTAAAAATGGACTATTCTGCTACTCTCAGCAGATTTCAGCCTATTCACTGAGTACTTCAGAGTTTACAAAATACTCTCATATACATCATCTCATCTTGTCCCTGTCCCTGCAGGAAGCAATGGGGTGAAAAAAAAGGGTGGGGGATTACTTCAGATCAGTCTCAAAACATCAAAACATGACTTAGCTGGTCCTAATCCCACTCTGTCATGGTTTGGTTTTTAGCTCAAATAAACACATTCACTGATTTACAAAACTAGGTAATAAAACATTCATCCCTACCTTCTTTTTTTGAGACAGTCTTGCTCGGTCGCCCAGGCTGAAGTGCAGTGGTGTGATCTCAGCTCACCGCAACTTCTACCCCTCAGGTTCAAGCGAAACTCCTGCCTTAGCCTTCTGAGTAACTGGGATTACAGGCACCTGCCACCACACCCAGCTTTTTTTAATTTTTTTGTATTTTTAGTAGAGACAGGGTTTTGCCATGTTGGCCGGGCTGGTCTCTAACTCCTGACCTCAGGTGATCCACCTTCTTGGCTTCCCAAAGTGCCGGGATTACAGGCATGAGCCACCGCACCTGGCTGATTCATCCCAGCCTTCTGACCATAGGATAGAACTCTTCTGTTAACTAGCGGATTCCTGGGGGCAGGAGGTGGGAAGAGAGTGTGACAAGTACAGCCTGTTCTCTCCTGAAAACTCAACTTGTCTTCTTTTCCTCTCCCTGTGAACTCTTAGTTGATACTGAGCCCGTACTGGCATATTCTTATCTTTCCCTTTTACGCATCAGATAGAAGCTAATGAAGTGTTCTTCTGATTGAATTTTGTGCTTATAGTTCCCCAGGTGAGATTATAAGAAAGGAAAAATATGGGGAGGTTGAACTAATACAACCTCAGGTGCATGTAGCACAATTTGATGGGATCTTAAAGGCCTTTCAGACTTTTAGTCTACAATCCCAAAGTGGTCTCTCTAATTCCTACCCCCTCCTTCTTTCTTGCCCCACACCAAGACTTCCTATAACCCTCCCCACTCACTGCCACACCTAACAGGAGGAAGTGACTCAAATCTCCCCAGGACCCCCAGCTTGTAGGCACCGATGTGGCATCTCCTTTCCTAAGGTCCTCTCCAGGTTTATCGGGCAGACACAGGCTTCCTAACAGCTCCAGCCACCACACAGTCGCCTCAGCGCTCCACCTTTCCTGCACCAGTGACCGTTGTCAAGGTCCTCAGCGCAGAAATCAACTAGGAAGGCTGCCTCTCTGTGAGGTGCAGGCACACATGGTGGAACACCAGCATCTGTGCCAGAGCCTGTCTCCCCGGAGGGAGGTTAAGGTCTGCAGCAGTCAGGAGTCTGCCTCCCATTTACTGCCATTCTTTCTTAGCTGAAGATGCTGAGTGCTTCTTGTCCTTCCCATGATTCTCAGAGCCCCTTTTAAATCATCTCTCTGAACTCAAGCATAGTCCATGGGACTGGGTGGAGGAAAAACACTACCCACCACTACTAGATTGCCCATGTCCCTTAATTCCAACCCCTGGTTCTAAAACAGCTTTCTTCTTACTGGCCTCCTCCTTTCTCATCAAATCACTCATAGAAACAGCTGCCTGAGGAGCTGCCAGCTCCACACACCCATCAGGGTGACAGCTTGCTGCCAGGCATTCTCAGAGGTTCCAGCAGTGGCTCACACCCTTCAAACTGCAAAGTGTTCTTTCCTCTCTCAGATGATCGACAGGTCTGATAAACACTTGGTTCAGTTAGGTGACTGAAAAACAGGGCTCCAGATGAGCAGAACCTCCTCACCCCTATACCTCACCGATGGGTCATAAAGCAATGGACTTTCAGATATTAGCAACAGATCTCGCTCACCTGTGGTTTTCAGAGCTTTGGTTAATAACCTGAGTTACCCTGGCCTCCAGGCTTTTCTCTTCCCCCAAGAATCAACCCAGGGCTACTTAAGGCAGAGAGTTCCATTTCCTGGAATGAGCTGCTCTGAACCAAGACAAGTTCATGGTCTCTGAGTCCTCATTTGTGGCCTGCTGTCTTGATAACAGTTCTCTTGACAGTCCTCCATAAGCTCTGGTCCAGCCTCCCCGTTGCAGGACATTTTTTCATCTTCAGAAGATTCTGAGATTTTAGGAATGAATCATTGCTGGTATGCAAAGTTACATAAGAAAAGCTAGGGACAAATTAGGCAAGTAAAGAATTCTAGTTTTTCCAAAATGGAAATTTTAGAAAAATATAAAAAATAATCTTATCAAAGCATGTGCTTCCTCTGGCAAAGCATACCTCTCCTATCCACAAGGAGCCTTGGGTGCAGGGGAAGATGAAATAATGATATTGCTCATTAGAGACAAAGAGGAAACTAGATGGGTCTACAGGGAGGGCTCCTTCCTAGTGTTCCTTCAGAGAGGGATGCTTTCCTACTCTGTTGTGGCTTATCATGTAGATTCATTCTTGCATAGAAAGCAAATAAGAGAATTGAATGCCATCATTTCTGTGAGGAAGAAAAAAGAAATCAACATATCAACTGTTGTCCTATTTGCATCCCTTCCTTCTGCTTCCTTATAAAATTAGCAGCAAAATGACATTCCTTATTCCTCCATGCAAGTCGTACAACTGACAGCCTTAGCATCCCAAATAAAGCTCCTCTCCTTAAGTCCAATATTGAAGTCACTTAAGAACTCTCTGCCCTTGATTTTGATCCTTTCTCCTGTCAAAGTGAGGGTGACATTAACAAGTGTGCACAGGAGGGGGCTTTGTGCCAATTAACAGTTTCTCATTAGCTTAATTAGGGGACACATGTTTTTAATCACAGCTAAGAAAGTGGAATGATTGAAGAATTGATTCTGAGCTTTTGAAAGCATCCCTGTCAGTGCATGGAATTTAATTCTGCAGATGTTGCTTTAAAAGACACAGTAGTAGAAAGAAATAGCTTTAAATGACATGGCCTCACTGAGCATAATAGGAGAATAGGAATCTGAACCAGATAAACAGAGTGTTTCCACTTCGGATCTGAGACAATCTTTTTCAGGCTATCTGCAGAATCGAGGGTCTTGCCCTCTTTGTTATATTACGTGAGATATCCAAGTGGGACAATTTTCTTTTCTTTTCCACTAACCCTTTATCCCTAGATTCAGAGTAAACAGACCTGGTGGTTGTAGAGATGTTCAGATAATGTGGATAGTTTAGATGCAGATTTCAGGGGGTTGCTGGTGGTTGTTCTAGCTGAAACGGCTGTTACATTTGGACTTCATGGAGTATTTGAGAAGTCTAAATTTGTGAGACCTGTTTACATCAGGAAATGGTTTGATTTATGGTCTTGCATGCTTGTAACCTGAAGTTGGGTAACTGTCACAGTCCGTATATAACCCAAAGGGCCACTCATTCAGATCATGCAAATCTAAAGGTGATTGTTAAGCACTAAAAATTATATTGATTTAAATGTCTATATTGTTTTGGGCTCTACACAATACAGCAAGGCCATGACCCATTCCATTTAAAACCTTAGTAGGCTAATGTTTCACTAATTATGAGATTTTAATACAGTATGCACACAGATTTGTTCTTTGTAGAATGCAATCTTTACTGATATATCCCTTTTGCAATTTATCTTTTATTTTTCTTGATTGCAAAAAGCAATAAACTTTAATTGCAAAAAACTGAAAAATACTGTAAAACACAAAGAAGAAAAAAGTAGTACATAATTCCACCTACTCAGATATAATCACTATTTATATTTTAATGTATAGGCTTTTTTACTATGTAAATTTCCTTTTTTTTTTTTTTTTTTTTTGAGAGAGAGGGTATCACCATGTTGCCCAGGCTGGAATACAGTGGCACCATCATGGCTCACTGCAGCCTCAACCTCCTGGGCTCAGGTGATCCTCCCACCTCAGCCTCCTGGGTAGCTGGGACTACAGGCATGCACCACCACACCTGGCTAATTTTTTGTATCTTTTTAGAGACAGGGTTTCACCATGTTGCCCAGGCTGGCCTCAATCTCCTGAGCTCAAGAGATCTGTCTGCCTTGGTTGGCCCCAAAGTGCTAAGATTACAGGCATGAGCCACCAGGCCCGGCCACACTATGCATATTTTCTAATAAAATGGGATGATACTGTATTTCTGGTTTTACAACAGCTGTTTTACTTACTATATCATTATGACCTCCCCAGATCATTAAATATTCTTGTACAACATAATTGTTAATGACTGCATAGTATTCTGGCTCATGAATTTGTCATATTTATTATAGAACATTATAAATATTCCCATTTTTGGTATTATAAGCAATGATGAAGTGGTCATGCTTGAATATAAATCTTTTCAAGCATCCTTGATCATCTCCTTTGAATAAATTTCTAGAGGTGAAATTGCAGAGTCAGAGATTACGTACATTTTTAAGACATTTAAACATATTGTCAAGTTTCTCTCCAGAAGTTATAATCTACCAGTTTATATTCCCATAACTAACAATATAGGATAGTGATCTTTTTTACTAAAGTAAAAACAATAAATAAGTATAATCTCTAAAAGTAAAGTAAAAAAATTATATCATTATTTTTATTGCAATTTTGACTACCAGTGAAATCAGATATTACCTCTTATAAGTTATAAGTTATATTTCTTTTTGTGCATTGTCAAATCATGTATTTCTCTCATTTTGCTCCTGGGATATTCACCTTTTGTTTTTATTATTATTTTTATTTTACCTGGGTTCCAGAAAAGGAAGAATCACCTTTTTTTTTTAGTTCATTTGTGAGAGTTGTCATATATTTAATATATGACATATATTAAACCATTGTCACATGTATTTAAAAGTATATCTTGTTCCTAGCTTGGTACTTGCTTTTTTTTCCCCCTCTAATTATGCATTTTGTTGTTGTTGTTGTTGTTATTTATATAAAATGTTAATGTTAGGTAAGTTGAATCAGTTATTCTGTTATGGTTCTTTTTTACTAGAATGTTTGAAAAAAATTCCCCCTTCTGAGATTTTTATATTCACCAGTATTTTCTATTTTCATTTTTTACTTTTAAAAATTCATTTATAATTTAGTTTTATATACTGCATAGGTAGCTATTTTGTTTTTTCTTTGCAAACTGCCAACTGATCTAATATGTTTATGGAATTATTCAGCATTTCCCTAAATGTGTTCCATGGTACATACTGCTTCAGGATTCTGAAAAATAAAAAAAGTTCTGGCAGATATACATATGTTTGAGAAATGCTGGATAATCTAGTTCCTTATTAAGATTCACAGAGCATAGTTCCATTTTAAGGTTTCAAGAAGTCCTGCTGTACAGATACCTATTTTATCTTGCTTTACCTAGAATTACGATTTAACCATGTAGTTCTTTTACAAACAGCATCTGTTAGCATAAAAAAAAAACTCCTAATATTCTGTAGACTAGCCAGTGAGTATCTAATTTGAAAGATCAAAAAAAAAATGTTTACCAAACATTATTGTTGGAGTGTCTGAAAAGGCTCAATATGGATATAGTATCCTCTGGCCTACTTGGGTTCTGAATAAATTGAGAAATAAAAATCAGTAGGGCAGATGGGTCAAAATATCACGTTTGTTATTGTTAATAGAGGAGTTAGAAAATGTAGTTTAGTGGGAGAGCCAAGTAGACTCTGTGAACTGAACCTCTAAATTAATGTAGCTGCTCAGTCCCAGGCAGTTTCTCTCTCCAGGGCTGCCTTCTCAGGTAAGACTTACAGACTGGAGACTCAGAGGGAATCTCTGGCTTCCATATTTAGTACTCAAGAAAAAAAAAGGAGTGTGCTGGGTCTAGCAATCTTGGTTTATTCTTTCCAAATGTGCTAATCAGCCAAGTTACTCCCTCCTCCCTTGGCTGAATGAATGAGAGGCCAAGAGTGGTTACAGACAATCTGTCCATAAAGAATCCCAGGAATGGAAAAACGACATTCCTCTCTCACATTGCTCAGGCTTATTTCTCTAAGTCTATTAGGTTTAATCATTAAGAGTAATGGGTGTGGCTATCTCCCCAGGGGAGAACTGCAATCTATCAAGAGAGTTCCATGTTTGCCTTCTTAAGGCTCCTTTTCCCAACACTGGTTGCTGCTCTTTTGGGTATCCTTTCTGAGGGGAGTTGGGAGTTTGCTTCCAGAAGACTCTAAGATGGATCAAAACAGCACATTAATCAAATCAATTTCAAGGCTTTCCTACTGGGGTTGAAAACTCCTTATTCTATTTCTCATCCTAAATTATGTCTACTTACATTGTACAACATACAGTATCAGAGATTCTGCCATGAGATTAAATATGACATAAAAGATGCTCCAATAGTAAGACAAATAAAAGGCTTCAATAATAAAATACCAACAACATTGAGATGGCCCAAATTTGATTGTAAACTTTCACCGATGTTCAAATTTCCAAAGAGTTAGATTCCCTTGCAAATGAAAATCCAAAGATATTGAAGTCTAAAATAATCTTCCATTGATCTTTCTATTCCCATGTCATTATCATACTGCTTACGTATTAAATTTTATAATATATTTGGATATCAAATAGTGTAAACCTCCTTTACTCGTCTTCAAAAATAACTTAGCTTCTGGGAGGCCGAGGTGGGCAGATCACGAGGTCGGGAGATCCAGACCATCCTGGCCAACACAGTGAAACCCCGTCTCTACTAAAAATACAAAAAATTAGCCAGGTGTGGTGGCGGGCACCTGTAGTCCCAGCTACTCAGGAGGCTGAAGCAGGAGAATGGGTGTGAACCCGGGAGGCAGAGCTTGCAGTGAGCAGAGATCGCGCACTGCACTCTAGCCTGGGCGAAAGTATGAGACTCCGTCTAAAAAAATAAATAAATAAATAAAAATAAAAAAAATTACTCAGCTTCATTTCTATTGGCTCTTCTAGAATAACATTAGAATTATTTTACCTAGACAAAAAGTACACTTTTGATCAGAACTGTATTCATTTCATAAATTAATTTGGGAAGGATGGACAATATTAGATCTTTTTATACATAAACATGGATCAGCTCTCAGTGGAGAAATGTTCAACTACCATCAGATGATCTGGTACATCAATATAAACAAATGTGTTTATCACAATATATCATTCCCAGGGCTAGTTTTGTTTGGTTTTAAGGATGGGTTAAGAGGTATAAAAGGAAGGCAGTCGGTGGGGATTGGCAGCTAGTAAAAGTTAAGTTTGCAGCAATGTAGAACCAGGATAGCAATACTTAGGTAAAAAGGCCTTAGCAGCATTAGACAAAAAATCAAATCACAGAGGTGACTGAATGGTCTGTCCCAATTATAAGGTTTTTTTTGTTTTGTTTTGTTTTGTTTTGCCATTGATAACTAAATTTAATCCATTTACATACAAGAAATGAGCTACCTGCATGAAGTCAAAGTGGTGACATGGATGATGCATAATCTAGAACCTGACTAAAGCATCAATGTTCAGATTACAGAGAAAGACATGCTACAGGTTACCTGATCTGCTTTGCTGCATTGGTGGCTAGGTCTTCACAAACATCTGTTTGACAGATCTGTCAGTCAGATGTTGTGGGTATCTACAATATGGAGAGCTGGACTAGACAGCATCAAATGTGTTTCACTGTCTTTTGATGACACCAAATTAGATGGCTACATGGGGCGGGCTGGGGCCAGCAGTAAGAGCATGCATGGGTTCTGAGCTATGATATCCTGTTCATGGCTGAGATCATGGCCACGTTAGTTCTAGAACATGTTGAAATTTATTCTGCCTTTCTATGCCTCAGTTCCCTTATCTATATAACCGTGTGTGTCTAGAGGGGAACACCACCTACTTTATAGGATTGCTTGGACGATTAAATGGGTCAATGAATATAATGTACTTATTTAAAATGCTGTTAGGCATAGAGTATGTGCTCAACAAATATGAGCTGTTATTTTTATTTTTATATTATTCTAATTTCTCAAAGAGGGGAAAACTTTTTCTGCATTGCAGTAGCTGCTGAAACTTAGGATAAAATATGTATGTGTTTTTTATTCTTTATTAACTCCTGTAGGATCCTTCCACACTCCCTGCAGACAAAGGTGACTCCCCTTCTAGGCACCAGCTGCCTGTGAAGTAGAACAGATGTATAGTAAACATCAGGCAGTATCTGGAATAGCTACCCACCTTCTTCCAATTAATCATGCAATGTGGAAATTGGAGAAAACTTTTATATTTAGTGCAATGTTCCCCTTCACATATTTTGCATTAATTTGGGGTATGATGATTGCTGATTGACAAGTGTAGACAGTGGAAAAGTCTGTGATGGGTCCATAACTCTTTAGTGGCTTGGTGTTAGCATTCTTCACAAAAATTTATGTCATCCACTTCGTCAGGAAGTCTGATGTAAAGCTCAGAATTTTGAGAATTGCTGGAAATTCCAAGGAGCCGGGAGAGGATATTACACAGTGTTGCTAAATACTTCATCTGTATCACAGATCTTAACACTCCCTGCACTCTAGAATTACCTGGGAAGACTTAAAAATATCCATGTCTGGACCCTAGCTCAGTCCAGTTAAACCAACTCCCTGTAGGGCAGGACAAATGCATGACTTTTGAATAATCTCTTATCCCACAGGACATGGCCTTGCTAATATCTTTGATAGTTCCTTTCAGGGCATTTCCCCCAAAATCCTGAATGCTTTCACTCTTCAGATTACCATTAGAATTATTTAAGACTTTGAGAGGCGGAAAACTCTAAAAGTTCAACCCATCTCACCCTCCACCCAGTGAAGGAAGCTGATCTATAGAATTCTTGACAGCTGGCCATCACTAGATGATTGTATGCCTTTGGTGGCTGAGAACTCACTACCTCTCAAGCGAGACCATTTCATGCAGACTATTACTGGATGGTGCCAATTATTGAAAAATATGTTCTTTTGTTGATACAAAATATGTTCCTTCTGACTAAAATTCAACTGGTTGAAATTTGCTCTCTAAAAAATAAACCTAATCTCTTCCATTGGCAGCCCTACAAACATTTAAAGGGATCTATCATATCCTTCCTGACTCCTTTTTAACTTTCACAAACTTAGATTATACAATTATTCCCAATAGGACAAAATTCATAGACTGCTCCTAATTCAGGTTAGCTTTCTTTAGACATACTGTTGTTGGTCAAAGTTCTTTTCAAAACACAATACCCCAAATTAAAGAAAGCATTCTAAGTATTATCTCATACATATCTAATATTCACCTGAATGAATACACCATCCTTTAGATAAATGAAAGACTTAAGATAGGCCTTAAAGGATATCAAAAGTGTATACCAAGAGTCTCATATCTAGGAAAGAAGCATGTTCATCCATGAAGGCAAAAAAAAAAAAAGTGACATGTTTAGAGAAGGCTGAAGAGACCAATTTAAACATAGATTTGTTAATATATGATTATATTAATTTTCTAATGCTGTCATAATGAAATGCCATGGACTGGATGGCTTAACAACAGTAATTTATTTTCTCAGTTCTGGAGGCTAGAATTTCAAGATCAAGGTGTGTGCCAGTTAGGTTTCTCCTGAGACCTCTCTCCTTGGCTTACAGATGGCTGCCTTCTTGCCAGGTCCTCACATGGCCTTTCCCCTGTGCACGTGTATCCCTGTCATCTCTTTGTGTGTCCAAATCTTCTCTTTTTATAATGACATAAGTCAAATTGAATGGGAGCTCACCCTGACAGCCTCGTTTTAACTTAGTGATCTTTTTAGATGCCCTATTCCAAACGCAGTCACATCCTAAGGTACTGGGGATTAGGGCTTCAACATATGAAACAGGCGGGGGGGCGGGGGGCGGGACACAATTCAGCCCATAGCAATAGCTATCTATCTGTCTATCTATCTAGCTGGCTGGCTAGCTAGCTACCTAATGTATCTCCTATCTATCATTGATCTATATATTTCCTATTTATCTATAATCTATCTATGTATCTTCTTTCTCTCTCTCCTATCTGTCTACCTACCCATCTCCTATTGTCTATCATCTATCTATCTATCTATCTATCTATCTATCTATCTATCTATCCATCCGTTCATCTCATATGTATGTTCTTGGGGCTTCTTTCTCTATTCTCCTTGCCACAGGTCCCAGGATCTCAATCTAATTTTCCATCCTTTTCAAGGCTTTTAACCCAAGACTGATACAGTTGACTGGGACTCAGTTTCTGAGGCTTCCACCAAAAACAAACTTAAAAGATTCTTAAGTTTTTGTTTAAAACACTTCTTTCTTTTTCTTTTATTTATTTATTTATTTTTTGTTATTACACTTTAAGTTTTAGGGTACATGTGCACATTGTGCAGGTTAGTTACATATGTATACTTCTGATTTTGAAATAATTTTAGACCTACAGAAAAGTTAAAAAACATGGTACAGAAAGCACTCCTGTATTCTCCACTCAGCTTTCTCCAATGTTAACATAACTGTAGTGCAATGATTAAAACCAGGAAATCAACATCTATACACTATTAGTAACCACACTACAGATGGTAAAATTTCACATTCTTCACTACTGTGCATTTTGTATCATCAGAGCTAGTCCAATATCCCACATCGCTTTTAGTTGTCTCCTTCAATCTGAGCTATTTCCTCAGTGAGTCCCTGTCTTTCATAACCTTCATACTTTCAAATAGCACCAATATTTTGTAGAATGTTTCCCATTTGCGTTTTCTCAATGTTTTTTCATAAAAACCTTAAATAGAAAGAAGTTCATACATTTTTGGTGAGAATACTACAAAAGTGATGTTGTGCCCTTCTCACTGCATCTTATCAGATGGTGCGTGATGTCGATGTGTGTTACTGATGGTGATGGGAACCTTGGTCATCTGCTTAAAGTTGCATTTGCCAGAGATTTAAATTGTAATTTGTTTTTCTAATCAGCAGTGTAGACAGATAAGGGGAAATTCAGACAAACTTGGAGCAGTCAAAAAGATTAAGACGTCCTATAAGCTACTTATGGTTTTTGCTTCTGGTCTAATAATGTTCCAGATTATTTATAGATGACAATGGGAAATCCCAGTAAACTGTGATTTTTTTTAACTTTTTGGGGTTAGACTCTTCCAATCTGAAATCAAACTTCATCTCTGTAGAGTAACAGATGTTTGATAATAAGACCCCACTTAAGTACGTAATTTGCTTTCCAAACCTGGTGATGAGGGGTGAGCTTTAGCCTTCACCATAGTCTCCATCAATCCACGACTTCCACATCAAATAAGCATATGCTCTAATTACAAATGCTGTGCTTGCTATACTAACATAGTTTCAAGACAGGTTCCATGTGATAAAAGAAACTTCAGCCAAATTAAATTTAAAGGAGTTTAATTGAGCAATGAACAATTCACAAATCGGGCAGCCTCTTGAGCCACAGTAGGCTCAGAGACTCCGGTGAACCTATGTGGTGGAAGAAGATTTATGAAGAGAAAAAGGAAAGTGATGTACAGAAAATGGAAGTGAGGTACAGAAGCAGCTGGATAGCTTACAGCTCAGCCTTTGCCTTACTTGAACGCAGTTTGAACAGTTGGCTACATTTGATTGGCACAAGTCTAAGCTATGGTCTATTTACACCTCCACTTCTTATAGTTCACGATGTGCAGAGAAACCATTAGGCTGAACTTAAAATATGTAAGGAGGCAGCTTTAGGCTAAATTTGATTTAACACATGGGACAACTACCTGTTTCTTTCTGACCAATTCTTTCTTAGCCCCATTATACCTACATATAAAGGACTACTGCTTTCCCAGTCTCACTGATTTATTTTATGAGACTTATCTCAGATGGAACAGACCTTTGAAATTTATATATATACACACACACAAATCCTACGTCATTTTCTTTCTGTATTTTTTTTTGTATACTTTTTCTCTTCTAGGGTAGTGGGAAGCTTACATCAGGGAAATTAGCAAATTTCCTTAGGCAACCTACAAAGAAAAAGATCTTAAAACCACTCTCCAAATTTTGTTGTGTGGAACCAGCAATTCTTTTGTGAAACCAGCTACCACATATTCTATCATTCTTCATTTCTAAATCTCAAGTTCAGGGCATTAGATAAGCATAGACCTTAAGTTCTACATCTCTAGATAGGAAGGTTGAGTCTTTAGTGGGCTCTGCCTAATATCTGGCAGGACACCTTATTTTAAGGTGCAACCCTTCCTTTAGACAAATGAAATGTTAGTCTCTTTGCTGTCAACCAGTACTTTGCAATCTCTGTCATTCATTAGAATCTCCCGGTATCTTGTTAAAATGCAGACTCAGATGCAGTAGATCTGGATGGGGCTTGCAATTCTGCATTTCAAACATTCCAGAAGATGCTGATCTGCTAGTCTGTGGACCACATTTTTTTTTTTGAGATGGAGTCTCACTCTGTTGCCCAGGCTGGAGTGCAGTGGCATGATCTCTGCTCACTGCAATCTCTGCCTCCTGGGTTCAAGTGATTCTCCTGCTTCAGCCTCCTGAGTGGCTGGGATTACAAGTGCACAACACCATGCCCAGCTAATTTTGTATTTTTAACAGAGACAGAGTTTCATCATGTTGGCAAGGCTGGTCTCGAACTCCTGACCTCAGGTGATCCACCTGCCTCGGCCTCCCAAACTGCTGGGATTACAGGTGTGAGCCACTGCGCCTACTGGACATTTTGAATAGTAAGGCTGTAGAGTCTATTGGAGATATCTGGCCAGGTGAGAAGAGAGGCATGAGGACACCATTAGAAATGGAGGCCCTATCCAGCTGTGATGGCAATGCAGGTGGATCATCTAAGGTGAATCATGAAAGTAGACAAAACTTTCTATTAAAAAATCTTTCTGGAGGTACTTATTCTCAAGAGAAATTTAGTGAAATAGAACCACTTTAGACTAAGTAACCACTTCTGAAATTGGATACTTAATGTGGTATAAAAGAAATTCCCATCTAAAGGTGGTGGGATGAATTTGGAGGGAAGATTGAAGTTACAGCATATCATTTGAAAAGAACTTTGTGCATATTGTTTTGCTCCATAGGGTTCAGGTAGGAAAGGGGTAGAGGTGAAGGCCGGGAATGTTGAGAACAGAACAACTAGACAGGAATGACAGAGACAGATATAAAGTATAAATGAAATGTCTTTTACTATGGGCTAGAGTGTTTTCAGCACTGTCTACATGTTATCCCCAATTATCAATACAGCCCTATCAATGAGAAAATATTCTTATTGCCATTTTACAGATGCATAGTGAGGTTGAGAGAGATTAGTATGCCAAGGGTGAAACAGCTAGCAAGTGATGGGGCTGAGATTCAAACTGAGGTCTTCTAACTTTAGAACTCAGTGGCGTAACCTCTGCGCCATAATACTACTATGGAGCTGGAATCATAAGAACGGAAACATCAGAACAAAGACATCCGAGCCAAGCTTCAGCAACCCACTTCTCTGACCAAAACTTGAATTTTGCTATCATCTGGTCTATAACACCTGTGAAATCATAAACTCCAATATCTTACTCTCTGGTCATAACTTCCTATATTTCCATTGATATCATTTTATTACTTTACTCCTGCTCTTAGATATCATCAGGACCAACAGTCCCTTAACCCTGCCATTTCCCCATCCATCCCACCCTCCTGACTTCAGTCCCTTTGCCACCAAGGCACACCCCTACTACTGTAACCACTCTGTCACTGTAACCCTTGCCCTTGTGAGCCTGTTCTTCTGCTGCACCCACTCAGAACAACCTTAGCCCCAGGCAAAAGTGGTCAGAAATGAGGCATGCCACTTTTAAGCCTGGCTTGTAAAATTCTCCAATAAATCCTTATGCACTCCTCCTTTCCATCTGTCAGCTGGATATACATGACCATTGCAATGTGATGAACAAGATGGCAAAAACTCTTTTATCTTGATATCCTGAATGACTGTGGACTAGAGCCCCCCTATGTCACTATCACTTGGAAGTTACGAAAAAAAGAGAAAGAGAAATAAACATCCATTAAATTACTGAGATTTCAGGTTTATCTATTATAGAAGCTAGATTTACTTAATGAATGGAGAAATTGTTGTCAGAATTGGGGTACAATTGGATGAAAAACCTAAAATATGTGGCACTGACTTGGCAATTTGGGAGGTGTCAAAGAGACTGATACTGGAGGCAGGGCAAGTGGACATGGCCTTTCAAAGCCAAACATTTAGCAAAACATTTGATAAAACATGGAAGTAACATGACATGCAGGCTGAGTCAGTGATCCTAAGGAAGATGGTTGAAAGGATCATAAAGAAATGGTTATAATTGTTTGTCATTGGAAAGTTATTATAAGAAAGAGATAATCTCAGGACACAACTGGCTGATTTTTAATCAGAATGAAAAGAAATAGATGTCAGGAGTTTGGAGCCTCAAAAGTAGGAAAAGCCTACTGCCTGTAGACCCCAAACATTGAGAAGATATATTACTTCTGAGACAGCCGAGTATAAATAGGTCGTTGGAGAACCTGTGCCAGCCTGTGCACTGGGGAGAGTACATACTAGAGTAGAGCCTCACAAAGTTCATGTCGTTTGCAGGGGGAAGGAGCCTGGCCTCTCCTGTTCTGGGGTGGAAGCGGGGCATTCAATCTGTGAGGTGGGAAGCCTACTAGCAGGACTCTTGCTTTGCCGAGAGTCCCTCTTTCCCTTTTTTTCCTTTTCACCAAATAAACCCTGCCTCCTCACCCTTCAAAGTGTCTGTGAGCCTAATCTTTCATAGCCACGTGACAAGAACCCGGCTTTTAGCTGAACTAAGGAGAAAGTCCTACACTTTTAATTTTAATTTGCCATTACTTTTAAATGGCAAAAACTGCAATTACGTTTGCACCAACCTAATAATTAAAAAAGAAACTTAGTGACAAAGGCTTCATAAAATGAGTCAGTCGAACAACGTGACTGATCCTTGCAGCAGAGATGAAATTAAGAAATAATATAAGGAAGGCCTAGGTAGGTGGGTTACCTGAGGTCAGGAGTTAAAGACCAGCCTGGCCAACATGGCAAAACCCCATCTCTACAAAAAAATACAAAAATTAGCCCCAACTTGGTGGTGTGCGCCTGTAGTTCCAGCTACTTGGGGGTGCTGAGGCAGGAGAATTGCTCCAGCCCAGGAGGTCAAGGCTGCGGTGAGCCATGTCCACTGCACTCCAGCCTGGGTGACAGAGCAAGATCTATCTCTTAAAAAGATAATGAAATGATATAAGAGAAAACTGTACATTCCTATATATATTTCAAGGGTCTCAAAGTAAACTGATATTAAGAAAGAGAGCATGAAGCAAGAGAGCAAAAAAAAAAACAAAACAGATTAAGAACTTTGTCTAGAAAGTAAGCAGTAAGCTTGGATTGGATTTCAGGCACAAGGAACTGACTGGAAACAAATAGATCAGAAGCTTCCTAAAATGTTTAGGTTATGCCATTTATTGTTATTTAGGTTATGGTATTGTTATGTATTATAGCAAAGATACGAGTTTAGACTAGAAAATCTTTGGCTGTGTGAAACTAAAAGCAACTACTGGGTCCTCAAACCTCACCAGCAAAAAATCAGGCTGTAACTGAAAATGATCGGTCTGCTTTTGGTTCCGTGTTTTTCCTTTCTTCAGACTTTTTTTGCCTATAAAGCCCACCTCTCTGCTCAGCTCATTGAAGCACCTTTACGTTTTGTAGATGGGATGCTGCCTGATTCGTAAAATGCTAATAACAGGCAATTAGATCTTTGAAATTTGATTTGTTAAAATTTTGTTCTTTGACAATGAAAACAGAATTTAGTTAGTAATGCACCGTGGGAAGAGCATTCCAGGCAAAGCAAAAAGGCACATAGGTAACTATTTCCCCTGCTTCTCTGTTAGAGGCCAGTCTGTGCTGCAGCATATGAATGCCATCTCTATTCACAAGTGTTTGTTTGATCCCACTGCCCAAAGTAGATCCCACTGCCAGCCTCTGTAACCAAAAAACATCACATGTGATTTTCTCTCCCATCCTACAGTGGGTCAGGTGATTATTTTTGTATTGATGTACTTTCAGCAAGATCTGGGTTCATACACCAGTTTACCTCTTACCTGCAATGTGATGTGTAGCAATTTAAAATAATTATCTGAGGCTTAGTTTTTTCATTTCTAAAATGAAGTGTATTACTAAAAGTGAGTCTTACAGTGTTCTACAGCAAACAAAGATCTAAGTAGCTTAACATGACAAAGGTTTATTTCTATGCACAAATACCCATGTGGGTCTGGATGACTTTTTAGGGCAACTTTCTTCCATTTGACAGCTTAAAAGTCCAGGCTGATAAATGCTTCATGCTAAATCTCCATCATGTGGAACACACAGAGTCCTTAATTAATGAATGGAAAGAGAGTCTAGAAAATCGCCTATGGTCTTATTGCCAAAAAATAGCCCATGCTTCTTTTTTTTTTTTTATTTTTGAGACAGGGTCTCACTCTGTTGCCCAGGCTGGAGTGCAGTGGCATGACCTCGGCTCACTGCAATGTCCGCCTCCCAGGTTTAAGAGATTCTCCTACCTCAACCTCCCTAGTAGCTGAGATTACAGGCGCCTGCCACCAGGCCTGGCTAATTTTTGTAGTTTTAATGGAGATGGGTTTCAGCATGTTGGCCAGGCTGGTCTTGAATTCCTGACCTCAGGTGATCAGCCTGCCTCGGCCTCCCAAAGTGCTGGGATTACAGACGTGAACTACCACACCCAGCCTCATGCCTCCTCTTTTAGCAGCCTATTGTCCAGAACTCATCTCCCAGCCCGATCCAGCTGTAGGGAGGTCTTCCATGAGAGAGAAGGGCAGCAGTAATATCTACCTTGCTTGGATAACAAAACTTTTCTCATAGGAACGTTGTAAAATTTATACAAGTTAGGTAAAAGAAAGTTGCTTTATAAACTCTAGAAAGCTATATCCATACTATAAAACTCCGGTCTCTTGATACCCATCTAGGAATATAGATTTGTGAAATCCTAGAAGATCTTTATTTTGGGGAACTACTTTCAAATGACATCCTCTCTTATTTATCTGTTTTGCTTTTGAAACATAGGCGCACTAAACTGTAATTCAATTCAGTAAACACATATTAAATACCTACTATTCAAGTCACTTTCCCTAATTCAGTGCAATCAGACCAGATTTTTCAGGCTAATTCTAACAACAGAATGAATAAAGCCAAATAAACCCTTTGAAGGGTGCCTGACTTTGTTGGCATTGGGCACCAACAAAGCCCAGATGCCATGTTTCTGTAAAGTCCTTCAAATGTTAGGGGAAAAATAATTCAATGCTTCACACTGTACAAAACATAACTTCATCTTGCCCCGCACATTTTCCCAAGAATAAGTGGCTATTTAATATCATAGGGGTTTCTAGTAGCTCAGCTCACCGTGGGCTGAAATTTTCTCTGCACAGTTTAATGCTGTGTGTGTATGTGTCTGTGTGTGTGTGAGTGCATGTGTATGTCTTTATGTAGCTCAAACTTTTCTAAAAGGAAGTCAAACTGTCCTCTCTCTGCCTTATCCCCTTTACTCTAATCCATCTGTTATTATTCCCCTGGCTTCTCTGAGGACTAAATGTCGCTAACTTAATTTTGTTGAAGTTAATGATATGGCGATGAGAAAAAAGACAGAGGGAGAAAATGGTAGGATGTTGATTGCCATTAGTCTATACATATATAATTGAAGATTTCAAGTGGGGGAAAGTTTGCTGCAGCGTTGTTAGAACTGCTCTTCAGGGTGTGATTGCCAACCAGGTTTCCAAATTGCAGAGTGGGAGAGCAGCCTGACATCAGGGAGGTGGGTAACAGGCTGCTGAGCCTCTTGCCAAGATGTAATAATTACGATGAAAATGCAATAGTCTCACTGCAAGAGGCAGAGGCTATTTAGAGTATCCCCCACCCCCACCTCGCTCTGTCGTTACTGATCAAGGCTCGTTGTTCTCTCACTTAATGTAACCACAGCTTTCAGATTTCGAAGTGCTTCTTAACTTATCCTTCTTTGTCATTCTGCTTGAATGTTATCTTTGGAAAATGGAACACAACCCACAGTCATAACATGTGCCCCTTGTGAAGGAGGATGACACTTAAGGCACTTGAACACAGGCTAATAAGTGCTTTCAGGGCTGGGTGTAGGCGGTAGGCTTTATGAAAGTTCTCTAACCCCCTGAGAACTTAGATCAACAAAGACACAGGTCAAAAATCTACCACTAGATGTTATTTTCCTGGAGAAGTGGATGCACTTTTAAAATCTTTGCTGCAAGTTGCTTGTAGCAACTACTCTCAGAAACCACTCTCATCCCAAATGTTACTTTTTTTTTTTTTTAACACATTTATTTTAGGTTTGGGGGTACATGTGAAAGTTTGTTACAGAGGTAAACATGTGTCACGGGGGTTTATTGTACATATTATTTCATCACCCAGGTGGTGAACCCAGTACCCAGTGGTTATCACTTCTGCTCCTCTCCCTCCTCCCACCCACCGCCCTCAAGTAGACCCCAGTGTCGGTAGTTCCCTTCTTTGTGTTCATGAGTTTTCATCATTTTACCACCACTTGTAAGTAAGAACATGTGGTATTTGAGTTTCTATTCCTACATTACTTTGCTAAGGATAATAGTCTCCAGCTCCACCCATGTTACCTAAAAGACAGGATCTCATTCCTCTTTTTTGGGGGGGTTGGGGGTGGGGATGGAGACTTGCTCTGTCGCCCAGGCTGGAGTGCAGTGGTGCGATCTCGGCTCACTGCAAGCTCTGTCTCCTGGGTTCAGGCCATTCTCCTGCCTCAGCCTCCCAAGTAGCTGGGACTACAGGTGCCCACCACCACACCTGGCTAATTTTTTGTATTTTTAGTAGAGACAGGGTTTCACCTCATTAGCCAGGATGGTCTCGATCTCCTGACCTTAGGATCCACCCACCTCCGCCTCCCAAAGTGCTGGGATTACAGGCGTGAGCCACCACACCCGGCCAGGATCTCATTCCTTTATATGGCTGCATGGTATTCCATGGTGTATATGTACCTCATTTTCTTTATCCGATTGGTCATTGATGGGCATTTAGGTTGATTCTATGTCTTTACTATTATGAACGGTGCTGTGATGAACATTCTCGTGCATGTATCTTTATGGTAGAATGGATTTCTATTCCTCTGGGTATATACCCAGTAATGGGATTGGTGAGTTGAGTGGTAGCTCTGCTTTTAGCTCTTTGAGGAATTGACACACTGCTTTCCACAATGGATGAACTAACTTAGATTCCCACCAACAGTGTATAAGTGGTCCCTTTTCTCCACAATCTTGCCAGCATCTGTTATTTTTGACTTTTTAATAATAGCCATTCTGACTGGTGTGAGGTTGTATCTCATTGTGGTTTTGATTTGCATTTCTCTAATGATCAGTGATATTGAGCTTTTTTTCATAGGTTTGTTGGCTGTATGTATGTCTTCTTTTGAAAAATGTTTGTTCATGTCCTTTGCCCACCTTTTAATGGGTTTCTTTGTTTTTCTCTTGTAAATTTGTTTAAGTTCTTTGTAGACTCTGGATATTAGACCTTTGTCAGATGAAGAGATTGCAATAATTTTCCCCATTCTGTAGGTTGTCTGTTTCCTCTGTTGATAGTTTTTTGCGTGTGTGTGGTGCAGAAGCTCTTAAGTTTAATTAGATCCCATTTGTCAATATTTGCTTTTGTTGCAATTCCTTTTGGTGTCTGTGTCATGAATTCTTTGCCAGTTCCTGTGTCCAAGATGATATTGCCTAGGTTGTCTTCCACAGTTTTTATAGTTTTGGGTTTTCCATTTAAGTCTTTAATCCATCTTGAGTTGACTTTCAGATATGGTGTAAGGAAGGGGTCCAGCTTCAATCTTCTGTATATGGCTAGCCAGTTATCCCCAGCACCATTTATTGAATAGGGGGTCCTTTCTCCATTGCTTTTTTTGGTCACCTTTGTCAAAGATCAGATAGTTGTAGGTGTGTGGCCTCATTTCTGGGTTCTCTATACTGTTCCATTGGTCTATGTGTCTGTTTTTGTACCAGTACCATGCTGTTTGGGTTACTGTAGCCCTGTAGTATAGTTTGAAGTAAAGTAATGTGATGCTTCCAGCTTTATTCTTTTTGCTTAGGATTGCCTTGGCTATGCAGGCTTTTTTTTGGTTCCATAGGAATTTAAAATCATTTTTATCTATTTCTGTGAAGAATGTCTTTGGCAGTTTGATAGAAATAGCATTGAATCTGTAAATTGCTTTGGGCAGTATGGCCATTACAATGACATTGATTCTTCCTATTCATGAGCATCGGATGTTTTTCCATTTGTTTGTGTCTTCTCTGATTTCTTTAAGCAGTGTTTTGTAATTCTCATTGTAAGGATTTCAATGGTTAGCTATATTTCTAGATACTTTATTATTTTTGTAGAAATTGTGAATGGGATTGCCTTCCTGATCTGGATCTTGGCTTGGCTGTTGGTGTATAGGAATGCTAGTGATTTTTGTACATTAATTTTGTATGCTGAAATTTGCTGAAGTTGTTTATCAGCTGAAGGAGCTTTTGAGCCGAGGCTATGGGGTTTTCTAGATATAGAATCATGTCATCTGCAAACAGGGATAGTTTGAGTTTCTCTCTTCCTATTTGGATGCCCTTTATTTCTTTTTCTTTTTCTTTTCTTTTTTCTTTTTTTTGAGATGGAATCTCACTCTGTCTCTCAGGCTCGAGTGCAGTGGCATGATCTCAGCTCACTGCAACCTCCGCCTCCTGGGTTCAAGCGATTCTCCTGCCTCAGCCTCCCAAGTAGCTGGGATTACAACTGCATGCCACCACATCTGGCTAATTTTTTGTATTTTTAGTAAAGACAGAATTTCACCATGTTGGCCAGGCTAGTCTCGAACTCATGACCTCACGTTATCTGCCCACCTCGGTCTCCCAAAGTACTGGGATTACAGGCATAAGCCACCACACCCAGCCCCTTTATTTCTTTCTCTTGCCTGATTGCTCTGTTCAGGACTTCCAATACTATGTTGAATAGGAGTGGTGAGAGAGGGCATCCTTGCCTTGTGCTGGTTTTCAAGTGAAATGCTTCCAGATTTTGCTCATTCAGTATGATGTTGGCTGTGGGTTTGTCATACATGGCTGTTATTATTTTTAGGTATGTTTCTTCAATACCTAGTTTACTAGACTTTTAAAAAATAAAACAGTGTTGGATTTTATTGGAAGCCTTTACTCTTACACTTCTAGAGCACTTGGCCATTACAAACAGCTGTCCCATGCAGTGCCTCACTTTTCTATCTCAACATGAAGAAAGGAAACTTCTATGTATCAAATGTCTTCTGCGTGCCAGGCCCCATGCTGGGTACTTGATGATATTAGTTTCAAACATATATAAGGTATTTTATAAGAATACATAAAATGTAAAATAACACCAATAAAAACTGAGTCAAAATGGAAATGAAAAACAAAGGCAGGAACTTAAAATATAGTCAGGAATAAGGCTAGAATGAATATTCTACAAACTTGTGGTAAGCCACAAATTTGGTTTTCAAGTTCTATAGGAGCCAATGTCACAGAAAAGGGGGAAACAACTTAATAACAATCAATGCAAAAAGGAAAACAAAAGATTACACCATTTACAACATTCATCAGATAAAAGCAAATTAGTGGCTTGGGAAAAACATGTCTCTTCTCTGGACAAAAAATGGGCAGGAGCTCTCCTGGATTTTCTCATAAACAGAACTCTGTGTTTCATAAAGAGCAACGTCTTTAACACATCCTTGAACAAGAAACAACAAGTAGAATGTTTATTTTTGTTGAGATATGGGCTACTAGTACACCATCAGATATTGGGAGAGCCCAGTGAGGCTCTGAAGGCACAAAATTTAAGGAGACATCCACTGTCAGGGTTGTGCAAGTGCCTCCTGAAATTCTGTGCCCTGGGTACCTCCCTTGCCTCCCACTAGCCCTGCCCTATCATTATATTACTCACAGCCATATTCAGTAGGAGGAATTCTCTAAGGCTGTGGTTTACAATAGGGGATGACTTTTCTTTCAGGGAACATTTGGCAAAGACTGGAGACTTGGTCACTGCTGGGCAGATGCTACTGGCATTGAGTGGGTAGCGGTCAGGGAGACTGTTGAACATCCTACAGTGCACTTGATAGCCACTCACAGCAAAGAATTATACAGTCCAAAATATCACTAAGCCTAAGTTCAGAAACTCTGCTTTTGGCAGAGCCATACTCCTTACCTGAGCTCATGTGGCGACTTGCTGCATAGGATGATTCTGCTCTCTTATCCTTATGGTAAATGAATCATGAGCTCTGCTGTTGTAACTTCCTAAATATCACCCCATCTTGTGTTTGGACTACTGCCATAGCCACAGTGGTAGACACTTTTAAGAGCCTACAATAGCATCCCTGCAGCAACAGCATCTTTGCTTAGAAAAGTCATATTTCACCTTGGAATAAAAGGAAGAGGTCTCCTGATTTAGACGAATCATGTTGATCTATTCTTCTTTGCCAAGGATTGACTTAAGTATGAGCATTTGCCCTCTTTCTGGCCAGTGATATAAAAGGGAAGCCTGCTGGGGGACTTCTAGAAAAGATTTTGACTTCTGATAAAAGGGACAGATAGAGCTAGTGTTGCTCTCCTTTCCCTTTTTTCTGACTTGAATGTGGACTCCATGTCTGGAGCTGTGGTAGCCATTTTGAGACCATGAAGTAACAAGGAAAAGGAAGGAAAGGCAAGAAGCAAAGAACATTGGAGCAAAAAGAATACACTCTTGCCACAGAGCTTTTTTGAGCTTGCAATTCCTTTTGTCTGCAATGCTCCCCCTCTCTCCCTCCCCATGGTTAATTCCTAGTCATTCTTGACATCTCAGCTTAACCCTCATCTGTGGGAGAACCACCTTAACCTCCCTGACTCTGTCTGAACTTGTTAGAGGTTCATAGCATCATGTAAGCCTCCTTCACAGCATTTGCCAAGGTTGCGATTTCTCATGTGTTTGTGGTATGACTTGATTTTTTTTTTGTCTTCCTGACTAGACTCCAAGCTACATGACAACTGAAACTATCACAATATCTCTAGTCCCTGATATTTAGATGCTAGATAAGCAATACTATTTTCTTATTTTTTTCTTTTCCTTTTTTGAATGAAAAACTTAAATTGTCTGGAAGTTAGAATGTCTTCAATATTTTAAGCCACCTTCCGGGAAAGTATTTTGCTTGACAGAATGTTTAATAAATAGTGAGTGAGTATGAGTTCAAAATGATTCTTCCTGGAAAATAACTAAAACCCAGATATTCTGTGTGGCCAATTAAATAGAAATTCTTATGACATAAGAGGACATTGAGCTGGGGCATGCAGGAATAACTTCCTTTCTGAAAGCTGAGGGGCCTGCAAGGAGAATACCTAAAAGGAAGCCATTCCACCTGTCATCAGGTGAGCTGAGAGAATGCCACAGGCAGAACCAAGATTCTCAGCAGAAAGTCATTTTGAATGCTTCAATCACCAGGCTAATGGGTGAATGAAGCCCTGAAGACATACAGCATATAACATGGCTAAAAATCCCAGTGCTTAACATGGAGGATTTTGTTTAATCTTCACAAAAAGTAACATAATCATATGAGGTAGGTATGCTTATCTCTATTTTACAGAATAGCAGGCTCTGCTGATAAGACAAAGAGGCAGCTTTGGAACTGAGGCTTGTCTAACTCCTCCGCTAATATTCTTTCCTTTATACCAGTGGTTCTCAAACTTGACTGACATTGGGATCACTTGGGGAATTGTGGGTTCCATGCTAAAAAATTTGTGTTTAACATTTTAGGAATTTAAAAAGATCCCTCCAGGTGATTCCACTGTGCAGCCAGGGTTGAGAACCACTGCACTCCAGCCTCGGCAACATAGCAAAATGTCACCTCAGAAAACACAACAAAAAATACCCAGAGTACTACAACCATAGTGGGTGGAATAATGGCCCCTAAAAATATATGTGCAAGTCCTAACCCCTAGAACTTGTAAATTTGACCTTATTGGAAAAAGAGTCTTTGTAGATATAATTAAGGATCTTGAGATGAAACCATAGTGAATTTAGGATGAGCCCTTACTCCAGTGACAAGTATCTTTGTAAAAGAAAAGCCAAGGGAGATTTGAGACGAAGAGACATGGAGGAGAAGGCCAGGTGGAGATGGAGGCAGATATTGACATTATGCTGTCATAAACCAAGCAACATCTGGAACCACCAGAACCTGGAAGAGGCAAGCAAGGATGCCCCCTGATGTTTTCAGAGGAAACATGGCCTGCTGACACCTTGATCTCAGACTTCCAGCCTCTAGAACTGAGACAATACATTTCTGTTGTTTTAAGCCACTGTGTTTGTGGCAATTAGCTACAGAAAACCTGGGAGATTAATACAAAGCTCCACCTCCAGAGTTTCTGAGTCAGCAAGTCTTGGATGGGACCTAAACATTTGTATGCCTGGCAAGTCCCCAGGTAATGCTGATGCTGCTGGTTCAGGGACCACACTTTGAGAACCACTGCTCCTTATCATGCAGTCTTTATCCAGCTGTTCAGCTTTCACAGCCTCTGCTTGTAACCTTTCTATTCAGGGATGTGAAAAATAACTAAAGGAAAAAGAAATCTGTAAGTCTTCTAGATTTCAATGATCATTGTTGCTGATTCACTGTGTTATTGATCTTTATGAAATGGAGGTGATGCTCTCAGAAACTAGTGTGGTTCCTGAAAGTGGACCAGGAGTTCAATGTGGAATACTTTTGTTCTCCCTTTACAATATCACAGGAATTACATAAGCAATTGTGTAATGCACAAAACACCAGAAGCCCCTCAGCTTCCTGCCAGCAGACCTATCTATGTGAGTTTCTGCCTGTTTTCTCTGCCTGTCTTTTGGTTGGTTGCAGATAATGAGGTGCCTCTTCGCCTGCTCAGCGTTCTTACCTCCTGCTATGTTGGGCATCCTATTGACTCACCTCCTCAGAGATGTTGCTCCACCAATATCTAGTATCTAGTGTTCTGTGGCTCTTATCCATTTCCATTAACAGACACTCAAGATTTTAATGTCTTAAAATGAGTCTTTCTTTAGCCCTCCATCCTTCAGACACCCCCGTAATATTTCCTTTCCATCTTGCCTGCAAATTTAGTATTGAAATATGCTGCATTTTCTTTCTTCACCCTACTCACTTTTCTACCCCAGTAAGCTGCACAGCACCTTTCTAGGTACTCTTTTTTCATGGCTTTGAGATCTATCTTCCTTTTCCTACTCCTTATATCTGGTTGTTCCTCAGTTGTCTTCTCTGGGCTTTCCTCTACTCATGCAACTCTCTTCCTGAGTTATTCATCTACTTACAGGGTTTCGTCTTTGCTGATGACTCTCTGATCTTTATTTGCAGCTTAGATCATTTTCTCTTGAGCTCTAGTCTCTAGTATCCAAAGTGTCTCCACGGACACTTTAAAGTCAATGTATGCATGCCCCAAATCCTCCTCCCCCTTCCTATCTCCCAATCTGTTCCTAGTCCTGTGTATTGCTTTCTCAGGGGGGCTCCTTGTACCTAGTTTCTCCAATAACATAATTTGCAGATGATAACACCAACAAATACTTATGGAGTGCCTCCCACCTGCCAGGCACTGTTCTATATGCAAGAAATAAGTGATGAACAAAGAAGTTGTGATCCTGGCCCTAGTCTTGGATTCCTCTTTCGCCCTCTCCACCTCTTCCCATACCCAGGTAATCATCGAGGCTGGCCAGCTCTCCCCTTTGACATTATCTGAACCCATCTACACTTTCAATCTCAGTCTAACCAACTGCCATCTCTTGCCTGGATGAATGTAAGTGCCTTCTAAATACTAGATATTGGTGGAGCAATATCTCCGAGGAGGCAAGAGTTAATAGGATGTCCAACATAGTTCTCCCTGCCCTGCCTGTCTCTCTTCTCCAATACGTCCTCCACACTGAAGACACAATGGCCTTTGAAATTGTAACTATGATTACACCACCCTCTTGCTTAAAAGCTGGCGATGTTTTAACATTGCCTTTAGGAAACAGTCCATCATCCTTATGAGGGTTTATCAGGCCCATTGTGATATGGTACCAGCTTGTTATCCAGGAATCTTGCTACAACTCCCCCTGCCCCCACCACATTTTTGTTCTTGTCATACTGAAATGCCTTCAATTCTTAAAATATACCACATTCTCTTTCATTTCAGGAACATTTCGGGTGTGTTTGTCTCTAATTCTTCCCTTCCTGTATTCATCTTCTCCTCACCACATTCATCACTCACATTTTACCAGTCACCCTGTAGATCTCTGCTCACAAGTCATTTACTCAGGGAAGCCTTTCTTGATTCTTTAAGTCTGAGTCAGTCCCATTTCTTGGTACTACTGTGGCCCCCTGAGTAGCCTCAATGGTGAAAAAGCTCCTTCCCGACTGCTTGGTAATTACCTGTTTACTCATCTCTATTCCCCATTAGCAGGCATTATGTCTACATTTTTTTTTTTTTTTTTGAGATGAAGTCTCACTCTGTCGCCAGGCTGGAGTGCAGTAGTGTGATCTCGGCTCACTGCAACCTCTGTCTCCTGGGTTGAAGCGATTCTCCTGCCTCAGCCTCGCGAGTAGCTGGGACTACAAGCGTGTGCCACCACACCTAGCTAATGTTTGTATTTTTAGTAGAGATGGGGTTTCACCATGTTGGCCAGGATGGTCTCGCTCTCTTGACCTCATGATCTGCCTGTCTCGACCTCCCAAAGTGCTGGGATCACAGGCATGAGCCACCATGTCTGGCTGATGTCTACTTTTTATTCCCCATACCTAGCACAGTGGGTGGCACATGGTAAATACTCAATAAATACTTGTTGCCTAGATCATCGTTTCACAGCCTCAACACTACTGACATTCTGGGCTGGATAATCCTTGTTGTGCACTGTAGGATATTTAACAGCATCCCTGTGTCCTCTACCCACTAGAAAGCAATAGTTCCCCATTTCGCAGTTGTGACAACCTAAAGTGTCCCTAGACACTGCCAAAGGTGTCCTGAGAAGCAAAATAACTCCTGGTAAGAACCTTTGGCCTAGATGGATAAGCTCACTGTTAGCAGATTATGAGCTTAAACGTGAGGAGGCAGTGGCATAGGCAAAACATGGACAGACTGGACTTATAGACTGGACACAGGCTCCGAGGTGGGATGATACTTCAAGGCCCAAGTTAGGGGCATACTAGGGAGTAAATAGTCACGCAAGTGGAACGTGGCCTAGGGTGTGTGGACACAGCTGCAGCAGGAAGTGAACACAGAGAGACAGAATAGCATTAATTGTACCCAGCTTTCAACTAGACACACTAGGCTCGAGTTTAAGCAGCTCCTGTTAGCAACTGTATGACATGCGATGAGTTATTTAACCCTTCTGAATTTTGGTTCTCACGTGCATAGATAAGAATATTGCTGTATGGATTAAATAATATATCTATGAAATATTGGCTCAGAGCATTATACATAATAAATACATGACAAATGTTTATTGTTATTACTATTATCATCATTGCTGTTATTATTAATATCAGGAAGTCCAGTAAAGTGAAGAGTTCTGGCATGAGGGTCTGGTGTCTAGAAGTAGCTGACATGAGAAACAATTGGTAAGCAGATGGGAAATCAGTAAGAGAGAGATGCCGACCTGGGGTCGGGGAAGGATTCACTTGTAGGGAGAGCAGAAGCATGGGGCACCGCTTCTGCCATTGTAAAATCCTGGTACCTTTAGGTAGAGTGCAGACACATTGGAAAAGTCATTAAAAATGGATCTTGATGCAAACTGGGGAATCCCAAGTATTCTATATTTACTTAAAAAAAAAGTAGTACTTATTCAACCAAAGGAAAAGAATCCCAACACAAAGCATAACAATGTTTATTAAAATAAATTTTACTAAAACACCAGGGGTTTGGTCTAGGTCCTGCTGCCCACTGCACAGAGAGCCAATCACCAAGACAACAATTACTACCAAGGAAGAAGGCTTTAATCGCATGCTGCAGCTGAGGAGATGGGAGATCAGTCTGAAATCCACCTCCCTGACTGACTAAAATCAGGGGTTTATATAGCAGGGAAGAAATGTAACTATGTATGGGAAAATAGGAACTATATAGGGTTAAGGAAGCAATTATGATGAAGGAGGGGCTTGGCCTCTCATTGTGTAGATGAGATAATCTTGTGGGTTTTAGTTCTTTGATACTTTTTGAGAGGCCTGGGGGTCCATTCCTAAAGAAGAAACTCAGTTAAAACAAATGTAAGTTTCAAGCTTTAAGACCAAAAGGGTCAATTTCTATGTTTACCCAAAAAAACTATCTATGGGACTATTGTGTTGGTTTTAGGAAGAGCATCAGAAAAAATAAATAAAAAGGTAAATCCAAATAAATACTGAAAGAGTAAAACAACAATAATAATGTCTTTAGGAGATTAAAATATATATGCATTAAAATGCCTAACAAATATAGCATAAAATTAAGGAGTAATAGGCTCAACTGAAGGTTCTCAGCTTCTAGAATTGTTTGGGATATGGTAAAGGTATTAATTTATATCATACTCTAATAAGTCAAATATGCATGTTTTAAACTTAAGAGTAATCCCTAAATGAAGAGTGAAATAATATATTACTAACAGGCTAATAGAAGGATACAATGTAATAATACATGTAGTTTTTATTAATCCAAGAAATGATTTAAAAAGAGAAGAAACACACATGCACAAACATACATACACACACACACACACAGAGAGAAAGAAAATAGATTAATCTTTTATAAAAACAAATGTTATCAAAATTTATAAAATGCAGCCAAAGTCATCTTAAAGGGAAATTTGTTGCTTTAAATGCATACACTAGAACAGAAAATATTCTAAAAATTAATCTTCAAAAATTACTTGAGTAATTTCTCAGGAAGTTAGATAAAACTTTAGTAAATTGAAAGGAGATAGATGGAAATAATAAACATAAGACTAATAAAACAAACATATAATAAAGAAAATAAACAAAAGTTTTTTTGAGAAGACCAATAACATTTGTTTCTAATAAGAATTGATTAAACTTTTTACAAGGTACACATTATTAATAACAAGAATAACAAGAAAGAGAAGGGATATCACTACTGATCCAATAGATGATATTAGGAACAATTACTTGACGTAAATATAGTGTAAATAAGATGAACAGATTTGTGGAAAAATAACAGGAAAGGCAACACAAAAAGACATAAAAAAATCTGAAACATTCTGTATTTATATAAGAAATTGCATCTGTAATTAAAACCTCCCTGTTTAAGAAATATCCAGGTCTAGATGTCTTAACAAGTGAATTCTTCCAAACATTAAAAAATAAATTAATTAAACAAATAAAAAATTTTTATTGATTTAGGTAAACATAAAATAATTCATAGAGAAAATTATTCTTCAGCTTAATTTAAAGAAATTGACTTACATGGATTGAAGATGGAAAGTGGGATGTTATTCAAAGAAAAAGAAAACACGTATAAGTGCACATAGCTGGGAAATGGTGGGGGTTGGGAGAAATCACATACAGCAGTCCCCCTTACGTAAAGTTTCATTTTCTGCAGTTCCAGTTGCCCGCAGTTGCACTGTCTGAAAATATTAACTGGAAAATTCCAGAAATAAACAATTTATAAATTTTAAATTGCACACTGTGATGAAATCTCATGCCTTCCTGCTCTGTCCCATGCAAATCATTCCTTGGTTCAGCATATTCATGCTGTATATACTACTTGCCCATTTAGTCACTAAGTAGCCCTCTAGGTCATGAGATCAAGAAACAAACAGCATACATATATAGGGTGCCATAACATCCTCAGTTCCAGCATCAACTGGGGGTCTTGGAACGTATTTCCTGAGGATAAGGAGGGACGGCTCTATTTGGGGCATGGTGAGAGATGAATCTTACTGAAGGGAAGAAACCAGATTGCAGAACTCCCTGAAATAAATTAGTTAGAAAGGTGGAAGGCTAATGGATAGAAGACTGAAAGCGGTAGAATGAAAACTATTGATCTGAACCAATAAGTAAGAGCAAATCTCTGAGATTCATAATATAAGAAGCAGCCAAATGAACGCAGTACGTAAGATAAATATTATTGGAAGCTTTATGTGGGAAAGATTTGTGAGCAAGGTAGAGCAAGGAGAGGCACTCAGAGATGGTTGCAGGCATCAAGGTATGAGGGGGAGAGATCCTGGCCTGGAATGATATCCCCAGGAACTGCAAAGAAGGTTTGAATCTGTGGATTTTTTTTGAGGCGTGAGAGACAAAGGAGCAAGCAACCAAGGAGACAGAAAGGCAAAAGGGAAGGAGAGTGAGTAGGAGCCCTGCCTCTGGGAATCAAGGTGGATCTCTGTTAAACCTTGATGTAACAGACCGCTTGTCCCAAGGTCACCTTGAATATTTTTATTTGATCCACACAGTGCTGGTAGAGTGTCTCTCCTTCTGGACAATCCTCCCTGCTTCTCCTTTTCCTCATCCCATGGCTGCAATCCGAGCTAAAACAAAAAAGACATCTGTAGGGCATTCTGCTAAGTCTGCAGTGACCTTGTTATGGCTGATTCACCTGACTAGGTTTGGGACAGATTTTCCAAAATGAAGCACAGTTTTGTGTATAATAAATGCATGCACAGATATCTTTATTACTCTGTGAATTATTTTTTTCTAATCCAATAAATATTACGCAAAGGTCAGGGTCAGAGTGAGATGGATTCTCCTCACCAGCAGACTGTAAACATTCACACAATGAAACTAGAAAAGGCAAAAGGAGCACTAATGGTGTTCATCCTTAATATCTGCATTTTTTTTGCTAATGCTCACATTTTATAAAACTGAAGTTCAAGGCAACTTTTTCAGTTTATGAGCAATAAGGAGCAAATGGAGAAGATCATTCACGAAAATGAGAAAGTTTTCCAATTATCAGTGACATTCATCTTTAAACCCCCAAAAGCATGGTTTTCCAGAAATGTTGCAGTCAATGTGAAAATGTAACTATTGATTTTACTTTTATGGCAACATTGTAGGACAGAACTTTAGAAACTGAGCATCAAAAAAGGTTTTAGAGATTAGTTTTTTTCAAGCCATTCATTTTTACAAATGATTCCTAGGTGACTTCAGTGACTTGCCTAAGGTCGTGCAGGTTGGGATATTTATAAAAGTAATAGTACAGGTATTTCTGGTGGCCTCTGAGAGAGAGAGAGAGAGAGAGAGAGAGAGAAATTTCTAATTCAGTCTCTGGAGTTTTGTTTTGTTTTTTTTTTTTTTTTGAGACAGAGTCTCGCTTGGTCGCCCAGGCTGGAGTGCAGTGGCGCCATCTCCACTCACTGCAAGCTCTGCCTCCCAGGTTCACGCCATTCTCCTGCCTCAGCCTCACAAGTAGTTGGGTCTACAGGAGCCCGCCACCACGCCCAGCTAATTTTTTGTATTTTTAGTAGAGGCATGGTTTCACCGCATTAGCCAGGATGGTCTCGATCTCCTGACCTCATGATCCTCCTGCCTTAGCCTCCCAAAGTGCTGGGATTACAGGCGTGAGCCACCATGCCCGGCCTCTGGAGATGTTTTTCATTTGTTACTATCAGCCCACAAACATGTGACTCTACTTTCTAGAATTGCTTTTTAGACCAAAAGAAAACCAAGAAGTTGTTCAAATTATAGTGATTACATCTGAAAGACTCTCTTTCTCCTCTCCAGCCATTTGAGAAAAAGAGAAAAATCTAAATCAAGACACAAACCAGAAAGAAGTGCAGCTGTCTTTTTTTTTTCTGTCTCTCTTTTGAAATTTTGTTAAACCAAATAACACCTCTGGATCTCAGATCCTCCCCTGTAAAAATGAAACTGCAGGACTAAGTTGGAGCTAAGGGCTCATCACCTATCCCAGACTTTGTAATGCCTTTTCTCTCTGGTTTCACCAGGAGGATAGAAATGCACTTTGCATAAAGCAGCCAATTTTCTGCCAACTTAGATGGCCTTTGGTGGCAGAAATAATGGAGCAGGGCAGTGGTCGAGACCCGTGATTTTATAGGCAGGGCTTTCTTTTCGACTTTATGTGGATCATGTGTTTTAACCTGCAGTCCTGCAATTCCTGGTTGTCCTATAAGATTGCCTGAAGTCTCCTTCTCCCCACAGCTAACCAACAGGGTCTCAGGGGCAGACACCCCCACCCCAGGCTGTGAGATAAATCCAGGCTTATCCTCCAATCTCTCACTCTGAGTTTGGCTGACCTTCTTCACACATTATAAATGGGGACTTGCTTTGTTTCCAAAACCTGAACCCATCTATGTTCAGGTTTCTAAACTGACTCTCCACCCTGTTTCCCTGTGTCAATATCCTGGTCTAGTAACCAGCAGAATATACATCACACTTAGAATATGACCAGTTTGTTCTTACTGTTCTCTTACCGATCATGCGCCTTCATCACCTCCCTCCACACCATCTCCATGGAGTGGAGTTATTCCCCTGAATATCAGTGACTTGGGGCCCAGCTATTGTTAAGACATTTTCCAGATGTCCCTCTGGTTTCTCTGGATCACCCAGCACTTCCTAGAATCTTCTCTGCCATGTCGTATTTTCCAGTCACATACTGTATTTCAACTTCCATCTTTCTGGAGGCCCTCATTCTGGCTGCTGGCCTGAACAACTTACTACCTGGGCTGCCCATAATACATTCTCCAGGTACCATGCTCCTCCTGCCTCATGGTTTCTCCAATACCAGAGGAGAGTGAAGGATCTCCCTCTTCTGTGTTTTTTCCTTTTTGTTCATACATATTGGGAATTATTTGTGGATAAGACCAGATGTGTTAACTTTTTAGTATCTGGTGTTTAACCTAGTGTCTGCCATTTAGTGCATGCTCAATAAATACAAGTCAAATGAATGAAGTAATGTCCTAGCATTCATTATCTTGCCCAACCCACTGCAGTTAACACTTCTATGCCATTTTCCGTCTTAAGAGCTGCATCTCCTTTCTGCTAGCACTTCTCCTTTATATCACTCACTCAACAATAACCCAGGCATCTCTAGCAACCAAGGACACTCCAATCAAAGATTACATTTTTATCTTATTTTCCAAAACTTACTTATTTATCCGGAAATGATCAACCAGCCCTGTGGAAACCAATAGAGTTTCATTATCTTTCTAAAGAAAAGCAAAAAAAAAAAAAATGCGTATGCAAGGCAGAATTAAAACTGAATAAACATATACGTCTAAATGAATCATCCTTTTTTGCATTAGACCTGGATAAATGACATTTATGTGGTGCGGGTATAGTGCAGTTATCTGTCACTGGAGACGTCTAAGGATGGCAATCAGTGTGAGTACAAGTTCTCAACAGCACATAGCACAGGAACAGCTGCAGAAATAATAAATACTAAAAACATTGCCTTCTTCACCCCCAAACCCATATTTATCAGAAGTGAAGTAGGTTGAAGGAGAAAAAATAATAATTGCCAATCAGGAGGCACTTTACATACATAATTTTATAATGTAAGTCAGAGCATTTTCCTCCTGACTGCCAATGGCTTTTCTCATCATGCAGAGTAAAGGCACAGACCTGAAGGTAGCCTCAAAGGCCATGCGGAGTCTGCAACGGCTTGCCTCCCTCACCTCATCTCTCATTACTTGCTCCCCCTGCTTGCTCCTCTCCAGACACACTGGTCTCTGCTGATTCTCGAGTGTTCTGGTACACACCTGGCTCAGGGCCTTCCTACTTGCTTTTCCCTCAGCCAAACATTCTTTGTATTAGTTTGTTAGAGTTGCCACAACAAAGTACCCAAAGCAGATGTGTAAGATCACAGAAATTTATTGCTTCATGATTCTGGAGGCCAGAAGTCTGAAGTCAGGACATCAGCAGGGGCATCCATCCCCTGTAGGCTCTAGGAGAGGATTCTTCCTCGCCTCTCCTGGCTCCTGGTGTTTGCCAGCAATCCTTGGTGTTCCCGGGCTTGTAGTAACATCACTCCAGGCACACTGCAGGCATTCTTTGTGTCTTCACATCATCTTCCCTCTGTACCTGTTTCTGTGTCTAAATTTCTACTTTTTATAAGGTCACCAGCATATTCCATTAGGGCCCACCCTAATGACCATGTTAAACTCAATGACCTCTGTAAAGACCTTGTTTCCCAAGAAGGTTACACTCAGAATTACTGGTCTTTGGAACTTTCATCTATCTCTTTGAGGAGACACAGTTCAACCCAAGTCACTCTTCTCCCAAATATCCCCACAGCCTACTCTCTCACCTCTTTATTGATCAACTTCTCAGTGAAGCCTTCTATAACTCCCCATCACAGTTCCATCTCTCTCTGCACCATCATTCCCTGCCCCCTTCCCACGTTTTATGTTTCTTCTCTGGCTCTTACCACCATCTCACCTGCTATTTATTCTCCTTAATAATCTTGTCTTTGTTTATCTCCCCTGATAAATTATCAACTCCCCAAAGGCAGTGTTTCTGTCTGCTCGGTTCACTGCCATTTCTCCAGTGCCCAGAACAGTGCCTGATCCATGGTAGGCAATCAACAGATGTGCATTGAATACATAAACTTTAATTCTCAAGTCAGCCTTGAAGTTATCAAAATGGTTGTCATCCACATTTTATAAATAAGGCAAGTGATGCTGGAAAAGATGAAGTATCTTGCTCAAGATAATATTGCTAATGAGTTTTGGAGCTGGGATTTGAACCAGGTCAAATCGACTCTAAAGTTTGTGGTCTATCCATTATGCTGTGCTGCCCAAGGCAGAAGGAGGGACTTCCTGCAGTTGTGTGAGGAATTCTGCAGCTGCTTAAATTACTGCTTTTTCTTCCTCTGGATAAAACAGCACTTGAAAAACATCATCAAAATGTAAATCTTCAAGTGTAGGTAAGTGGTCTGGCTCAGCTAGCAATGTCGCTCAGACAACTGCGACATTAGAACACACTGTGTGTGTCTCTACATTTTTTTTGTTTTAAATCCAATTAGGCAAACTATTCTTTGGCTCAGGTGATGGTTTTATTTCTCTGGGCAGATTAGAAAACCAAGAAGCATATGCAGTCTGAGTTCCCAGACAGCTGGGAGTTAGGTGTGTATTGCTGCTTTTAAATTGTAGGCACAAGGGCTTCCAAACCAGAGTGAAACTTGAATGTCAAATGAACAGATGCTGTGGTTATAACCCCCAAACCCTCACTTAACCAGCAAACACATGTACTACATTTCCACAGGCAAAGAAAGTTAAACAATGATCTCACTAAATCAGCCCCAAACCTGCCAGTGAGGCAAAAGAAGTTGTTTCTATTTGAATTATCCAGATTGCCTGTCAGCATGGATCACATCCACTGGATAATTGCTGATCTTTTCTCTTTGCTCTGCTTGCATGGCCACAGTCTACAAGTCATTGTTCAGTGGAAATCACCTATTACTGACATGTTTCTGTCATGGCAATGATCCTGAAATAAGCCAGGGACATTAACCAGAGCTGATAGTCATGTGTGGCTGTGTCTACCATCATCAAAAGTGGGTCTAATCAATGGTGCAGACACAGAAAGAGATGGTCAGGCTAGTCACAAAACAGGTTTGCAATATATAGTTCCATATCTGGATAATATTAATAAAAAGAAAATTGTAAAAAAAAAATTCACCAGAAAACAAGGAAAGCGACCCAAGTCCTAGAATTCAATATTATTATCCAATAAAATCAGAAAAAGAACAAAATGGGATAAAAATTTCCAGTCTTTGGCTATACAGGTTGGAAGAACTATGGATCTGAGTGCTATAGATTAGCTGACTATGTTGATCAGATTTTTTGGATATTCTTTATGCAGGTCTGGTTAACTTGTCCGACAGTTAATTGCACATGGTAAACGTCACAACATGGGAAAGAGTTGACTCTCCTGTATTCTAAACTAAACCTCATAGGAAGGAAGTTCCTTGGTCTGTGCTGTACAGACCTTCTAGCCTAGAGAAGTCCCACGTACCTGGGAATGACTGCAGATCTTGTTTCGCACAGCAGATGGAATCCAGGGAAGGGAAGGCAGGCTGCTGCTGGAGAGACATGGAACATTGTGTTAAGCCCGTGCTGACCTGTCATTGGTTCAACTAACAATGGGCCATTGCTTTTCTCCCCGACATACTCCTTTTTAACCCCCCCACCCCCCACCCCCCAGGGAATCAGGCCTTGATATTAGTCATATTTCCCAATTCCGTGTGAAATTGGTCAGAGGCTGAAAATGACTTTTAGTGTGGCGGGTGTTAAATTTTGGTTTATAGCTCTCACTTTGCACCTCTCTAGCTTGGGTAGGCCTTAGAGATTACTGTACATTTTAGTACAGTTTCATCATTCCCATATATTGCAGTTCCAGGGAATATTGCTTTCTTAAGCCTACAGACTTTTATTACTCTATCCAAAGATGAGGATAAAGTTTCAAAATTTATTGCCCAACCTGCTTCTGTGAAATACATCCACATCCGCAAGCACGCAGCTGAATGCGCCAAATTGCATGGACATGCACGAATCAGTCAATCACCACCTGTGAATATACAAGCAATTGATGTGTTGTGAAGATGCAGATGGTTACGCGTGGATGCATATTACAAGCTCCTTTTAACAGAGAAAACACTTTCAAGACAATGAGTGCTGTGTTACAAACAAAACATTTGGACTAGTGTTTCTACTTACAAAGGAGTTTCCTACCATTGTCCTTAACGGGTAGAAATGTTTTAAAACTCAGGCTACTCTTAAGATGTGGAAAGCATTGTTAAGACAAAACCAAATAAAATGTTACAGTTCCAAAAGTTACAGCAGTTCCTTCTGTTTCTTAGTTATATGGAATGGTTTAGAAAAAAAACATGTTATTCATGAAAATTTTTGTTTAGAAAACACCTGTGTTGGATTTAGAACAGCCATATCTGGTCAACGAACAGATCTTCCAGTGACTCACCTTGTGGTTGCAAATACTATCCTCAAATGTAGAAAATTTTTAAAGAAAAATGTGAATTCTACTGAGAATATTAAACAGAGGACTTATTAGATAAAAAACACCATGAAATACTAGCTACCACAAAATCTAATGTGCCAGAAAACAGGAGATATGGAACTTCAAAGCGATTTTAATATTGTTTTAAGTAAATATTTATTGGGTAAGGGCAACTGTTCTGTATCACTCCCCTATTTAGAAAAAACTTGATCCTTTACAAAGTACAAGCAGTGATCCAAGGGGTTGGGACTTACTCCACAGAGCAGGTGACCATGATGGTGGCTCTTGTGGATTTTTCACTTTTATTAACCCCTTGAGAAGTAATGAATCTGGCTACATCTAAATAGAGGTCTGGCCTGTGCCCTTGGTTTATGGGGAGATAACCTTGAAACCCTTGGAATTTTGCAAGCTTTAAAAATATATATAAAATGTAAGTATTTGTTTTTCATGGTGGGCCACTGAGACCACACCTAAGAGTTGATTTAATAAGATGACTCAGGGTGAAGCTGGCCACACCTGATAGTCTTTGAGAGAGGGGGTAGGACGTTGGTGATGCCAGAAAGGCCGACTGTATGATTCGAGGGTGGAGGCTTTTGGTAAGGAAGTATCAGTAGACCTGGAGACTGAGTTCAACCTACGTCATGAGACCTCAATAAACACTATGGATTCAAAGCTTCTGTGAGCTTCACGGGTGAGCAATACTCTGTGCGTCTTGTCACATATCAATGCCCAGTGGGGCAGTGCATCCTGAAGATGATGGAGGATTGGTGTTAAGAACCATCTTAGACTCCACCCTATGTGTCTTTTTCTTTGTCTGGTCCTCATTTGTATCTTTTCCCTGTAATAAACATGGCTATGAGTATAATAGCTTTTAGTGAGTCCTTTTAGTGACTCTCTCTAGTGGATTATTTAGCTTGAGGGTAGTTTGGGACAACTCCTGAACTTGCAGGGTCAGAAATCTTGGGCAGACTTGTCAGTCTGGAGGACTGGGCCCTTCACCTCAAAGTATGGCTCATTCCCAGGTACCCCTACTTTTGTGGATGTCTAGAACTGAGCCAGACTAACAAAACCTCTTCATGAAATGTTAATTTGAGGACTGGGGAGGAAGGTCATGTCTCAGACTCATAGTGGAGATGACCCCTGCAAGTGAGGTTCCCATGCCCATATGAACCTGGTAGGAGTAGAGCTAGAAAGAAAACATATAGTTGGCCTTTCATATCCATGGAAATCAGTTCTAGGACCTCCAGTGGACACCCAAATTTGCAGATGCTCAAGTCCCTTATATAAAATGGTCTAGTAGGCCATGCATGGTGGCTCATGCTTGTAATCTCAGCACTTTGGGAGGCCAACATGGGTGAATCACCTGAGCCCAAGAGTTTGAGACCAGCCTGGGCTACACAGTGAAACCTCGTCTCTACAAAAAGATACAGAAATTAGCCAGGCGTGGTGGTGTGTGCCTGTGGTCCCAGCTACTCGGGAGGCTTAGGTGGGAGGATTGCCTGAGCCTCAGAGGTCAAGGCTGCAGTAAGCAAAGACTGCACCACTGCACGCCAGCCTGGGTAACAGAGCAAGACCCTGTCTCAAGTAAGTAGGTAAGTAAGTAATAAAATAAAATAAAAGTAAAGAAAAGTGGTATACTACATACTGTTTACTGTTTTTTTCCTACCCAAGGCCCAGGGAGCATGGAAGGACTAGCCAAACCTTGATTACATGGGAAAAGGACGAGGAAGGAGACTAGCATAGGAAGACAAAGGAAAAGCCAGAAAAGAAATATAAAGAAGAGACAGAAAGATGTTGCAAGTTACTGCATCAAGTGATTCTTGTATTGCCAAATCCACCATGCAGCTAGAGAGATTTCAGCTAGAGAGATTTTAGCTGAGCGATTTCAGCTAGAGAGATTTCATATTTGGACATCCACTTATTACATTACAGATGTTTTAGTTTTAATAATATTTTTACTGAAACATTTCAGAGAATCATATTGATGGAAGTACTATTATACTTCTAAGTGTTGGAGGAAGGAGCAGAAATTACACATTTTTTGGCAGATATGGAAATTGAAGTCTAGGGAAATTAAATCGCCTGTGGTCATATTCTCCCTTGCAGACAAATATTTTAGAGAATAAAGTCTCAGAAGAAATTCCTCATCACTGACAACAACAACAACGATTCCAAGAAGAAGCTAGAAAATGGGAAATGAAATGATGTGGAGAAACCAATGAGGAACAACGGTGTTTTTTAAAATTAAAAACTGAAATATACACCTGCTAAAAAGGGGAAATTAAACAAACACTGTATGATGGAGGGTAATAAAAGAAAATATTTCACCAAGAAAAAATTTCAGGATTATATCAAAGTGTTCCTTTGAAATCGATAAAAATCCTTTTCTTCATTTCTTCTCTCTCCCTCGGAAACTTTATCCTTTCATTAGAAGTCAGCCATGCGCAGGAATTATTGATAGCTGCAATATTTCATCTTGTCTTTTTAAATAAGTCACTACATTGCATGCACAGCCTGTGATCTGTGCTGAGGTTTCTAAGAAATGTTCTCCGTTTCTTGGCGCAGCTGTTCCATGGTTGACCCCAGCTGCATTAGTGATATGAGGAGAGGTGGGTTGAGTTGTTAAAGGATTAGCTTGGTTTGCTGGTCACTGATGATGAAGGGAAAAGCTGAGGAAATATTTTTAGCCAAAATTTTAGCCCATGTACTTTGTTATTTGTTTGGATGGCAACCCATGAGTGAGATAGTATTGTAATGACTACTGGACAAATGAAGGCTTGAAAGAGTTACTGAAAGTCATACTCGTGTCAAATGGCAGAGTTGAAACTCAAACATGCTGCCACTATCCACTGTTTGCTAGAACTCTCAAGTCCCTGTATCTGCAATTGAGGAAAGAATAGTATTACACAATCTTGCACTGCCCACTGCCAGCCCTGAGCACAGTAGATACTACTGCCTTTCATTTTACTGTAGGACAAAATCTCTTGGTCTATGCCAAGGACATCAGTGTAAAAACTAGATGCATAGGAAAAGTAGGTCACATAAAGTTAAGCATGTCGTGTCCCTGCCCTCCTTATCGTCCTCTGAACCAACCCTCTCCATTCCTCCGCTGAAGCCCCTCTCTGCTCTTCCTTTTTCTGTATCTGGATGGCTCTCCTCCTGCCTGGCTTCATTTCCAAATCTTTCCCCTAAAGCCCAACTGAAATCCCACCTTTTCCATGAAATTCTTCCTGAATCATTCAATCTTTATCTTTTCCCGTTTTCTCTGAACCCCTGTCAAGTAAAATGTAGCCATTGTGCAGTGGAAATTGCATCAGGCTGGGAATCAGAAGTCTCTGGTTATAGTCCTTCTGTTCTGTAACTGACAAGTTCAGGCTCCTTAAACAAGTCATGTAACTTCTTCAGGTCTGTTTCTGCTGCTGCAAAATGGGGTGGGGAACATCAGAATAAATGTTCTTTAAGGGCCATAATCAAAATGAATAATATGTAATTTTTTCACATAGTTAGGTACACATGGTTAGATACATGGTTAGAACATTTACCAGGACTACTTCATTCGTAAATTTTGTTTCTACAGTAAAATTTATAAGCCATATTATAAATTTCCTTTATAACCCCACAAGGCCTGGTTCACTGATAAATTTGATTATACTGGCCGGGCACAGTGGCTCATGCCTGTAATCCTAGCACTTTGGGAGGCTGAGGCTGGTGGATCACCTGAGGTCAGGAGTTTGAGACCAGCCTAACCAACATGGAGAAACCCTGTCTCTACTAAAAATACAAAATTAGCCAGGCGTGGTGGCACATGCCTGTAATCCCAGCTACTTGGGAGGCAGAGGCAGGAGAATCGCTTGAATCTGGGAGGTGGAGGTTGCAGTGAGCTGAGATTGCACAATTGCACACCAGCCTGGGCAACAAAAGTGAAACTCAGTATCAAAAAAAAAAAAATTGGTTATACTTTGATTGATTGGAAAATCACTTTGTGGGCCAGGCACAGTGGCTCACGCCTGTAATCCCAGCACTTTGGGAGGCCGGGGCGGGCGGATCACGAGGTCAAGAGATCAAAACCGTCCTGGCCAATGTGATGAAACCCCCGTCTCCACTAAAAATACAAAAATTAGCTGGGCATGGTGGCGTGTGTCTGTAGTCCCAGCTACTCAGTAGGCTGAGGCAGAGGAATCGCTTAAACCTGGGAGGCGGACGTTGCAGTGAGCCGACATTGTGCCACTGCACTCCAGCCTGGGACAGAACAAGACTCCATCTCAAAAAAAAAGAAAAAGAAAGAAAAATCACTTTGTTGACATATACATTCAGTCTTTTGAGGGGGTCTCTGAATGGAATTCAAGATGATCGTGAACTTGTAAATGTACTTTCTCCTATGTACAGACAGTATATGTATTTATAATGATAATAGCTAACACTGACTGAGCACATGTTCACTACCAGTTTCTGTTCAAAGTGCATTTTAGTATTCAACACTAATCTGAGATATGAGCACTGTTATCTCTGTTTTTATTAATGAGGGAACAGTAATATATAGGACTTGAGTATGTTGCTCAGTATCACAAAACTAGTAAGTGTCAGACTCAGAATTTGAACAGGCATCTGACTCCAGAACCTGTACTTTCCTTCACTGCTCTACACTTACATTGTGTTGTGTACAAAGGAGCACCATGCCCACAAGAAGAAGGACATGTGGTGTTAGCAAATAGTTTGTTTTCCTAATCTATGGAGGCAGAAAGAGAAGTGAGGTTTAAATAAATGATTTCCAGACTACTCTTGAATTTTAGGAATATCTCAGTCTAAGTTGGCAATGGCAGCATCTCTGTTATTGGATAAATTTGTTTTAACTTCATGCAGACTTTCATTATCAATTAATCCAGGTGAAAAAAGTAGAAGAAAAAATGTCGGTAGTATGGCCATATTTTCTATAAAATATATTTACATATATCTGCATGTGTGTGTGTGTGCGCACGCATTTAGATATATAAAATGGAAAGAAATACAAAATATAAACAGTGGCTACATCTAGGGGGGTGGGATTATGATGTGGAACATTTTCTCTCGTTATAATTTTCTCTAATTTTCAAATTTTCTAAATGTTATTGCATTTTCAAATAAGCCTCATTTTGAATCATATAAAAACTACAGTCCCATTAAGCCTGAGTTTAGTTTTAGCAACTCACATATGGCAGGTTGTTACTTTGGCTCCTTAAAAGTCATTTCCAATCTTTCCCCGATTTGAATGTGCTCAGAAAAGTAAATCATCTCCCATGCCTAAATCACATCTTAATCCTCTTAGAATTGGGGATGTCAGGGCTCTGGGAAGGGTCTTGTAGTTTCTAGAGTTTGAAGAAGCAGACAAGGCAGGGAATGGGACTGTAGCCTGGTTGTATGTACATTTAAAATGCAAGACACACATTTCACCCAGGGTTTCCCTCCCCTGCCTCGTGACCGTTTTGCATAAAGGGATATTGAGAATTTAGAAGAAACACTATTGGCATTTGAAGACCAATTATTCTTGTGGATCTCCACCCCAAGTTGTATAACACAAAGGTCCTCTCACTCAGCAATCTCTTCTTCCTGGGAAGAGAACCTGGGGTCACAGCTTGAATTCAGGGCTCTCCTCTCAGCAAAGGTGTCTTTTGCTAATAAGCTTGAATGCCTGAAACTGCAGCTCTCCAGTTAATAATGGTTACTTAAAAATGTCTGTCTGATTCTTTAAGGCTAGCACAACTGAAAAAGCCATTCATTATAATAAATACACTATCCCTACACAACTGCTATAGTTTTAATGTCCTCTCCAAAATTCATGTTGAAATTTAATTGCCATTGTAACGTATTACAAGGTGGGAACTTTAAGAGGTGATTAGGTCATGAGGGAATTGGTACCATTAAGAAGGAGTGAGTTTGTTCCCTTCTTCCTCTCTTGCTCTTCTGCCTTCCACTATGGTCTGATACAGCAAGAAGGCCCTTGCCAAATGCCAACCCCTTGATCTTGGACTTCCCATCCTTCACAACTGTGAGGAAAGAAACTTCTGTTTTTACTTTTTTTATAAATTACCCAGTCTCAGGTATTCTGTTATAATGGCAGAAAACAGACTGACACCAACTTATTCACATTTATGATGAGTATAGGTCAACAGATTTCAGTTATGCTTCTCTCATTCATTATTTCATTTCCATATTTAATAAGCATTATTGATTGCTTACTATGTGTCCTACCCTGAACCAGGCATTGAACACACAACAAAAAACAATGCACTCAGCCTGATTCATGAGCTGAGAGTCTAATGAGGGCTACAGTTAAGTACACAGGCAATTACAGGACAACAGACAATTACAGTGCTGGATTTGTGAACCAATTTCTCAGATAGATACCAAAATATTTCAAGGTGTACAAGACTTTGCATGAAAGTACTTGCATAGAAGTACAAATTAGTTTGCTTAAATGAGGGCTGACTACTGTTGAGACCAGTACATTGATCTTCTAAAATGAAGTGCTTTTCTGTTTAAAAGAGGTCAAATGTGCCACCTATCTAAGCTCAGTAAGCTCAGGCATCAGATGCACCTTCTAAATAATAGCAACTTTATTTGCAAAGCATCTTTTATCTTGTTAGTCTATAACATGCTTTATAAACTCAATAAATGACTATAATATATTTTTATAAACATTGGTTAAAACACCGACATTTTAATATATTTCATGTCATAAAGTATATTAGTTTTCTAAAAAAGCCCTCCAACAGTAATTTTGTTAGTACTTACATTAAAAGATGCCACTTGTACTTCATAAAACATATCAACCTGCTGACAGAGGATAGCAATTTTTTCTCTTGATAGGAACATAGTTTCCTAACAAACTACTGGGTCTGCTTTATGCTTCTCTCCTCATTTTCCCTGACCTAATTTTATAAAAGTAAAAACTGAAGAGATGATGAGAACAGAAGATACACACACAATCACCTTTCTGGTTGATAATCCTGCTGCGATCTTAGTGTAATGTTAATGGGCCAAAAATGTGTGTGTTGTTAATTTAGTGACTTGTGAGAAAGCATCTGGAGTTTAATGTAGCAACGTCGACTATGCAAAAAAATGTAATCATAATGCCGGCAAGGCTCAGTTCTCTGGATGAAGCCCAACTTGTTAGTCAGCGCCACAAGGTCATTTAAACCCAAGCTGGGGACAGGGCAGTTCACAGGAAATGCCACAACATGTTCCCTGATGCCTCAGATCGTCCACCATTTGGTTATAATAGAAAAACAATTTGAGGGAGAGCTTTGCATAAACAGTTGGAAAAGGAGCACATTTTGGGAAAAGGGAAGAGAATAAGGAAATGCTTTGTTCTTGCTTTTGTTTTGCTTTGTTTCATGTCACTTTACATGTCCTTAATCTCATAAGTCATTAAGATATATCAATAAGTACTTTTTTGTAGAATATATACTCAGTTTCCACAATGACATCACATTTAGAGATATCTCTAGACATTTGATAATATCGAGTCCTCTGTGGAGGAACAATAGTGGATGCTTGTTTCCTGGAAAGCAAGTTGGATGAGGAGAAGAAAGAAACAAAAACATGAGTGTTTGGAGCTGTATTTCATTCTCTTCAGAAGGCAAAGAAGCTGGTAGCAAGTGTTTTGATCATTTGCTTATTTAAGCTATGTCTGTGATATTTTGACATCATCATTTTCATTGCAGATAAGTAATTTGATGTCTAAAATGTGTGCGTATTAATGTTAGAATTCTCTGGAGCTAATAACTGAGCATTCTGAGAATGTATATCATCAAAAGGATTTACTTGGCCTAAATTTTATTGCAGTTATATAGGGAACAAATTCACAAACCACTCTTCTGGGGTGGTTTGTATGAAGAAAGTGGAAAGGGTCCCTTAACATTGGGGTTCATATTCACATGTGGTTGGACCCAACATTCTATTCGGCATAGATGTATCATTCCAAGTCCTGCTTCCATCTCCAAGTTTATTTAGTGACCTTAGGCAAGTCACTCTGTCCCTTTGCATGACTTTTTTTTCTGTTTGTAAATAGGGGACAAATAGTATCCACCCTATATGTTTTTTGCAAGATTAATGGTGGCACCAAAGGAAAAAAAAAGTATGCAAAGTTATTGTGGAAAGCATAAGTAGTTATGTACATTTAATAGTTTGTTGTTATACTAAAATAATTTTACCATACCAACTGCTTGTCCTAAGGGTTTCTAAGGGGTACAAAAGCTTTATAGAGCAGCTGCTTTCAATGATTTAGACTTTCTATATGGAAAATAGACATCCCTGGAAGGGACTGGGAGAAGTATATAAATACATATATGGGCAGAGTTACCAGCAGCCAGAACGGATTTCATGACAGTTCATTCTGTCCCTGTAAACTCCAGGAAGGTATGGGAAGAAAACTGATTTTAATGTGAGTGTCTCCCTTTTAACCTTACTGGACACATGATGACATTATTTCATCATATGTAATAATATGTCTGTGTGCAGGTGATGGTTTCTGGGCTATTTTAAGTATCTCTGCCTTCATACATAGTTAGACATCCTTCAATTTGTCAGAATCTTATTGCAACAAAAATTGACCTCCAGTCACATGTTCATTCTCATGATCCCATACAGACCATATGTAATTGAAATATAGAAGAGATAAAGTGAATAAAAATAAGCATCAAAGGTTTTATCGTTATTCTTTCCTTCTATTCCCTATCCACTCCTGTTTTCCTCCAATAACGAAAAAGTATGAGAAACAGAAGACATCTAAAGTAGAAGAGAGATTGTCAAATTGTTATTTATTATCTCAGAAGTTATTATAGAAGGAACTCCCAGCTCTCTGTAAAAGAGTCAGCATTTCCTCCTACCTGTTGACATCCTTCCTCAAGCCCTCACTACACAAAGAGGAAGCACTTTCTCTCTAGGAAGAAGTGATGGGTCATGGCAAGTTGACAGATAATTACAGGAGAAACAGAGGGCACAATTACCAGTGTTTGAGATGGTTGATGTAAAGTGAAAAATTGAGACTTAACTGAACCACTTTCACAAAACAAAATGAAATTCCCAAATACTCTGGAAGGGTGTAGCAGAGAGGGCTCTAAATTAACCCTAACCCACTTCTATTTTCTCTTAGGCCACCTGCTAAATAAACTACGTTCTCCACTCTCCTTTCAGTGACATGAGCTGTTCCAGCAAAGAAGTAGTTAAGAAGTGGGAGCATGCTTTCCTCCTATTCTCTGCCCCTCATCAACCAGCTGAACAGAAAAGACTTAAAGGAGATAGAAGAGGACAGGGATGATATAAGGTAGGATATTAAACAGGAATTTATATGAGTAAGAATATAGCCTACATTAATAGATAAAAAGAGAAAGACATTGTCTTTCTAAACTGAATTTATAGAGCAATTCCACTGACCAGTGAAATCACTGACAAAGCTGTGACCGAATGACCCTCTAGAGTCTACACTAGTAGTCTTCCAAGCATGGTCTCCAAGTAAGCAGCATCAACATTACCTGGGAACATGTCAGAAATGCAATTTTCGGGCCCAGTGTGGTGGCTCACGCCTGTAATCCCAGCACTTTGGGAGGCTGAGGCGGGAGGATCACAAGGTCAGGAGATGGAGACCATCCTGGATAATGCGGTGAAACCCCATCTCTACTAAAAATACAAAAAATTAGCTGGGCGTGGTGGCAGGTGCCTGTAGTCCCAGCTACTCTGGAGGCTGAGGCAGGAGAATGGCATGAACCCAGGAGGCGGAGCTTGCACTGAGCCAAGATCACGCCACTGCACTCCAGCCGGGGTGACAGAGCACGAGACTCTGTCTCAAAAAAAAAAAAAAGAAAGAAATGAAATGTCTTAGATCCCACTCCAGACCTACTGAATCAGAAACTCTGAGGGTGGGTCCAGCAATTTTAATAAGCCTGTCTGGTGGTTCTGAGGCATGCTAAAGCTTGAGGACCATTGTTCTAGAGACTTTCGCACCAGGACAGACCTTAAAACACGTTTGCAGAGGTAAATGGCCCAATGCTTCAAACTTTGACATTTTGATACATTCTGCAGGCATATATGTAAATATTGGAAGAATACACTGGAACAAAGGCATTTCTGACACTTTGCTTCAAGACAGAGTCAACTTGGGAAGAAACAAGACTTGCATCAGGTTAATGAGCATTAGGTTTGCTTAGTGCCTTGAATGATCCCAAGCCTGTACATTGCCTGTTTTTGATCATTAGGGCAGGTAGAGGATTTGTGTGGGGTGGGAAGAGATAGAATAGTCTCAACATGAAATAGAAAGTAGTTTTTTGTTGTTGCTCTAGTGAATATTTAAAGGAGCTGAGACCCCCCCAGAACCTCAAAGCTTGGAAAGTTTTGCATATGTTTCCAGCAGTGTCCTGAGTGCTCAGAAGAAGTGGATATAGTGCTGTGTTAGATGGTCCTATTAGCAAGAGAGCCTAGGAGGGCACACAGTCAGCCTCTTCTTTAACCAACAACTGCCCTTTTGTTCTCAAGCCAAAAGAACTGTAAGGGACAAATACTATGCAGCCACTACTTTATCATGGGGCACAGCAGAAGAACCCCATAAAAATGCTTAATCCCAGGGGCAGAGTCTTACCCACTTGGATGGCAGTGAAAAAAGGAAAGCTATACCATTTGCTTTCTGCTGTCTGACCCTTCTATGGTACCGTGTTGTACCCAGAGGGTCAGGTTCATAAATAACCCCACCTCCAGGCTGGCCCCTATTCACGTCCTATCAAGGGAGGCAAGACGAGATTTCATGGGTCAGCTGGGGGAGATTTGAAGGCCTAACCTGTAGGTCACATCAATCTCAAATGTGTTTCCTTGCCTGCTTTTTGTTTCATGGTCAGCCTAGAGAGATCCTCTCTTCTGGGTGAAATGGACTCTCCATTCCCTTCCCCTGCAATGACCAATACCAGGAGGGTGGCCCTTTATCAAGACGGTATGTACTGTTAGAAGGGTCCACATACAGCCTAAGAGGAAAAGATGGGAGAACTAGAACAAGATTGATTTCTGTGACAGCCCGGGCTGGGGCTAAGGTAAGGCAAGGAAAGCCCACAATGCACTTTCCTCAGACACAAAACTAAAGTGTTGCCAAAAAAAACTCAATAATCAACATAAATAACATTTTAATGCAACAGTTTTTGAAAAGTGACAATCATGCAAAAAATTCTTGATGAGCAAAATACCAAAATTTTAAATAAAGACAGGATCAGTATCACTGAGTTTTCCTCTTGCTCTGGGCTCCAAAGGTTTTACACAGCACTGTTGGCGACAGTCAACGACAACAGTGGAAATAAGTTCAGTTGCATATAGAATAGACAGGTGGGTGATTAGTAAAAGCTCATTCTCTGAGGTCAGAATTCCTAGTGTAAAAACGAAAGAGAAGAGAGAGAGAGAGAAGAAAGACAGAAAAAGAAAGGGAAGAGGAAGAAAATCTACTGAGCACTTATAGTGTGAGGTATTGCCTTAAGTACATTACATGTATTAATTCATTTGGTCTTCAAAACACTATGAATAAAATACCATCATCAGCACTCTATCAACAAGGATAGACACAGAGAGGTTAAATTAGTTGTCCAAGTTCACATAGTAAGTGGCAGAGCTGGGATACAAACCAAGGCTTCAGAGTCCTTATTTTTAAGCAGTATGAAGACAAGAAAGAGAAAAAAGCCAGGAAGGAAATGAAAGGGAGAGAAAGCAGCAGAGTTCTTTGTATTTGCCAATAGCAAAGGAAACATGAAGAAATGCTGGCTGTTTGATGAAGACCATTTTAGCATCTTTGAACAGGAGACAAAAGCATATTTGAGGCACTTGCTGTCATGCTGGCACAAAATATCTACTTAATATTGGTTGTTTTCACATCCTGACATCTCCCAATTGACAAGGAAATGCTTAGCATGTCATGAAATGAACAGGAGCCAGAGCTGAGCAGACGCGGCTGCCGGGCAATGGCGGGGATTGCCGCCTGTCTGCTTATTCATCCTGCTCCCTTCAAAACAGGTCTCATTCTGCCTCGCTGTCTCTAAATTGTTTTCCATAGAACTTAGAAATAACATACAGATGTGGGCATGTATTATTTATTTACTTATTTATAGGTTATATCTGTGCATATTGTGTAAGTATTTAAAACCTGACTTGACCCAGTGCAAAAAGAATGATGTCTCAATTGCAGGAGGGGACACGTTGTACAGGTTTAAGTATGACAGATGGGACGACCTCCCTTGCTTAGTAAACTGCAGTGAGAGAAACTGAATAACCCTGAAATTAGAAGGAGGGTGGGAGGGGGAGGGTCATGCTGGTGTAATATTACTGGAACAAGATGCAGAGAAAAGTAATTTACTCTGAAGTGACAGTCTGAAGGCAAAAAATAAACTAACAGGAGGGAGTTTAGGCTCATTAGCAGCCTGGTCTCAATATTTCATTATTAATGATAATAAAAAGAAGAAAGGAGGGAGAAAAGGCATATGAGCGTGTATGCTCCCCCCGCCTCTCCCCACACACACAGCGAGCTCAGAGGCTCACAATAGCACAGGCTCCTGGACTCCCTTTTAGGGCACAATAAAAGGCACCTCCAGGAGAAAGGAAACACCAGGCAGGATGAAGAATGGGTTAGCTCTGGTTCTTGTTGGCTCTCGTCTAAATGCCTCAATTGGTGGGGCCTCTCTGCAGGATTCTGGCTGATTTATTAGAACCTCTGCCTCAGGCAACGAAGCCCCCAACTATTGCTCTGCAGCTTGGCCTGGGTGAGCAACACTGAAAAGGGAGACCACTCTGAGCTGCCCCTGGGATTTCTCAGGCGATGCTCCTCTGGGTGGGAGGCAATCACTTTTGCCTGAGATTATATATTGTCTGCACCTAGGCAGGGAAGGAACAAAGATACTGGGATCAATAGCTATGGTCTGGCTATAAAAGAAAACAGGATACATCCCAGAGATTGTGGCTAAAACCTAAAAATAAAATTCTCCAGTAAGCAATCATGTTGAATTCGATTTAATTTAAAATGGCAAAAAAGCCATCAGGCTCTACCTGTTGCCCTAATAAAGAAAATAAAAATCATCCTCCATGCCACCAGCTGCCCCTCCTGACGAGTAGTTTGCTGGGAATAACTAACACATTTTCTTCTTGACAATGATCCTTGTAGCTCACCCAGTCTGGCCTGGTCCATTTTTTTCTGGTTTCTTGGACCATTTCTGAACACGTTAATGTGGTTATATTAATGTTAATACTATTGGACAAAACAGTAACTCCCTTCTGCTGCTCTCACCCAATGGCCTTGAGCAATTGAAAACATATTCAAGGTCATTTTTTTCTATGGTTTATATGCTCACAATGTATTAACATGACAGAATTATCCAGATGACTAATAGCTATATGAAGGTGTATTGCTGTGCTGGGCACTATGCTGGGTTAGGGTGAATACCAAAATGAACCAAATATGTGGTCCTTTTCCTCTTGTTACTGATAGACTACTGAGGCAGGCCAATATGAAGCCGTGCACACACAAATGACCATGTCATGACAAATTGTGTTAAGTAGCATGAAGAAAATGATCCTGGTGCTATAAAGAAGATTGTGGGTTATGAAGGCTACTTTCCTTAGGGAGGTCCAGTTAGTTGCCTTGGAGGAAGTGGCATTTAAACTGAGACGTGAAGGAAGAAGCAGCCAGCCAGAATAATTAGAGTAGCAAGAGAACTCTAAGCAGGGGTCCACTGGTGCGAAGGTCAGTCAGAAAAAAGCTTATCAATTTTTTTGTTCAAAAAGGAGAAAGAGGCCAGGTGCGTAATCCCAGCACTTTGGGAGGCTGAGGCGGGTGGATCACGAGGTCAGGAGATCGGGACCATCATGGCTAACACGGTGAAATCCCATCTCTACTAAAAATACAAAAAAAAAATTAGCCGGGCGTGGTGGTGGGCACCTGTAGTCCCAGCTACTTGGGAGGCTGAGGCAGGAGAATGGCGTGAACCTGGGAGGCAGAGCTTGCAGTGAGCTGAGATTGCGCCACTGCACTCCAGCCTGGGCAACAGAGCAAGACTCCGTCTTAAAAAAAAAAAAAAAAGAAAAGAGAAAGTGGCCAATGTCTCTGGAGCAAGCTGCTGAGGGGAGATCAGTCCCCTGTGTGACCAGAGATTGGGCAGGGAGTGTCATGAAGTGTCTTCAAGGTCAGCAAATCAGGTTGGATTTTATTCTGAAGGTAAGAGATAGTTTATTATGGATAACTTAAATCAGAGGGGAGACATGAACAAATACATTTTAAAAGGATCTTTCTGGCTGCAGTGTGCAGAATGAATTGAGGGTGGGACAAGTCTGGAAACAGGGAGACCTACGAGACCTCCTCAGTGGGACAGGAGGGAGGTGGAATGGAGATAGACAGGAGGAGATTCAAGGTAGTTTTCAAAGAAGAAGACGCAGGACGAGGTAAGTGATTATGTGAGGAAGCATCCAGTAGGCCCCCAGATATCTGGCTATGCCCCCTGAAGATAATCGTTAGTATAACAATGGCATTGCAGTCAGTGATTCTAGACCTGAGCACACATTCTTCATAAACTATGTAAACACGTGGGCAGATCTGCCTGTGGACAACTGTATCTAGTAGCCCCCAGAGGCCAGCCTACCCCACTCCATTTGGTAGCTCAAGATGCCTATGTTCTTTCTTTTGTTGTGATTTTATTTCCTTCCCTCATGTCTGAGTGCTCTTTGTTTCTCTCCTCTAAATCCAGAAACTTATGATGTCTCAGATGGGGCAGAGGAGCCTCTGGAGCAGTAGTCATCAAGGTATTGTCCTAGGACCAGCTCCCTCAGCATCATGTGGGAACTTGTTGGAAATGTAAATGTTTGGATGTCAACCCCAGATCTACTGAATCAGTAACCTTGGAGGTGGACACTCAGCCACCTGCAACTGTGTTTGAAAAGCCCTCCATGTGATTTGATCCATGCTAATGTTTAAGAACCACTGCTATGGAGCCTCACTGTCCTATAGGGCAGTCACTCACCACACGTGGTTATTGAGTCCTTGAAATGTGTCTAGTCTGAATTGAGATGCACAAGCGTAAGACACACATCAGGTTGCAAAGACATAGTACAAAAAAATGTAAAAGTTCTCATTAATCATTTTTATATTGACATGTTGACATGATAATATTTTTGATATTTGGGATTAAAATGTACAGTAAAAATTGTCCCTTGTTTCTTTTTACCTTTTTAATGTGGCTACGAGAAAACTTAAATTTATATAAGTACTATGTTTTAGGTTGGTGCAAAAGTTACCACAGTTTTTGCCATTGCGGTCAATGGCAAAAACTGCAATTGTTTTGCACCAATCTAAATACTATATTGTAATTGGACAGTGCTCTGGAGCATTACTGCTCCAATTCCAATACGTATGGGAATCTGGGAATCTGTTAAAGTGCAGATTCTGATTCAGTGGGTCTGGGGTGAGAGCTGAAATTCCGCATTTCTAGCAAGCTCCCAGGTGATACCCCTGCTGCTGGCCTATGGATCACACTTTTGAGTGGCAAGGCAGCAATATATTTTGGTAATATTTCTGAAAGTAGTTCTGGTGCCAAGGTTACACCAGGTTTTACGTCCCAAGTCTGCTTCTTATTAGCTATGTGACCTTAGACAAGTTTGTTGGGTTTTTTTTTTTTTTTTTTTTTTTTTATAGACAGGGTCTCCCTCTGTCATTCAGGCTGGAGTGCAGTGGCATGATCATGGCTCACTGTAGCCTCGATCTCCTGGGTTCAAGTGATTCTTCTGCCTCAGCTTCCCCAGCAGCTGGAAGTATAGGCACATGCCAACACACCCGGCTAATTGTATTTTTAGTAGAGATGGGGTTTTACCATGTTTACCAGACTGGTCTCAAACTCCTGGGCTGAAGGGATCCACCCACTTTGGCCTCCTAAAGTGTTAGGATTACAGGTGTGAGCCGCTGAACCCAGCTGGACAAGTCATGTTTTAATGAAAAATGGAGATAACAGAAATAACCTCACAGGGTTACTGCAACATTTAAACAAAACGTCATTGATGAAATTATTTTTGTTTTATCAAAGCCAAATAAATCTGAATTTTTACTCTACATCTCTCCCCACCTCTCACCCCTGCAACACACATAGAGATATTCTGGGTGAATGATGAATGGAAACAATTTCCCTAGTTTTTGAGATGATTCAGGGCTACCAAAAGGTAGCCCAATTATTTAGCTATTCCAAATCATCTCCAAATTATCTCTGCATGGATTAGCTGAATCATTGCAACCAAGAAGTCATCTGAGAAGGAGGATAGAATTTGGCAAGCATTTCTCTCAGAAGCATTTGGGGATTGGGGTCAATGCTGACTGTTACCTTCCCAAAGCATGAGGCTCCAAGGAAGACATTATCCTAAACATCCAGCTCCAGGTCTCAGAGAATCAGAGCATTCTCAAGGTGAGGGGGATCCATCAGATCAGGCTTCATCTGCAATTAGCAAGAAACTAGACTCCTAGAAAGAGCCGCTGTATGACCCGAGGGAAAAGAGAACAGTACTGGCCATGTGACTGTGTCATCATTAGGAAGATGGGGAAGGCGGAGAAAGATGCATAAAGCAATAGTCCCTTAAAGCATAATTATCATGCGTGTTGGCAGCACCCATATGGTGGAGATGAGCCCAGCTTTCTCTCTAGGGCTGCAGTGCTGGGAATACAAGATGGCAGGAGAAGACAATGAGATTCTCAGAAACAGTAAGTTTGCACCAAGCACTGTGCTAGGTCCCTGAGATGGAAACGGTTGCAATTTGCTTTGTCAAAGGAAAGAAAAAGAGAAAGTGTCTTGTTATCCACTAGCACCAAGCAGCCCCTCATTTACACACACACAGACAGAAACACACACACACACATAGTTTACTTATTCCTTCCCCAGCCCAGCAAAAGGGGAGAGGAATACAGAGCGTCTTCTTTCAGGAGGGTTACTAAATGGAATTCCTAGACAAAGTAGGGCAGGTCATCCCTGAGTATTCTCCAAGCAGTTTTCTCTAGAAAGGGAAAGACCATGTTGTACAGAGGAAGACTCTTGCCCTGCAACATCCATTTCTAGCTTTGTTGGTGGCACGTGTCATGCACAGTCCAGAATGCTACATAAAAGCAGACCCACAGCACTAAGTAGCAATGGATTCAAAAGACGAGATCTATTTACAAGCTACACTAACCCACAGAGAGCTGATTAGTTTTCCTCTTCCTGGGCCTTACGTGCAACATCTTTGAAATGAGAGGGTTTGACAAAGTGGTCTACAAGGTCCCCTCAAGCCACGATATTCTGCTATTGTAAAGGGTATTTGCTTATGTAAAATGTCCCCCCTAGTAAGGAACCTCTTTGCAGACAGGGTACATGTGGTTGCCCTGTGAAAGGCAGGTGCAACTGGAGAAGGGCTGGGAGAATACAAACACCATGAAGATGTCCCAAAGAAATAGTATCTGAGAGGCCCAGGAAATGAGCCTCCCTGGGACAGCAGATGCATTTGTTCTCCACTCCATTGAAGAAAGACCTCCACTGTGTGAGGAGGAGAATTTGGGTTCCAGAGTAGGAGCTAGAGGTGAAGTGAGTGGGGCAAAGGAGGGTCTAAGCAAATGGTGACATTTGTCATCAGGGCCTCCTAATTTCCTCATACCTCCCTCACACTCCAGTCCAAAGGATCTTTGTGGTCTCTTCCCTCTCTTCCTGCTCGACAGGAAATATCTGATGTTAGTCTCAAGAAAAATAATGAAATTAGCATTTCAGAAACTGCTATATGCCAGGCACTTACATAAAGGATCTCATTTAACTTTTGCTATTAGGGCCAAGACTAGGATGAGGCTAGGAAGGCACCTACTGTTCAGGGTACAAAGCAAAAGTGATCCCAGGGTTGTAAGTGCAGTGAATACTACTGTACAACCCTAAGCATGGGCATCACCTTAAATTGCATCTAGCCATCTCCTCTGCCTCACTGCACCTGCCCTTCTTTGCCCTACTTGTACTTGTATTTCCATGCCTTAAATATGGAATCTGCCATAAAGAGATCCAAAGTCATGTGGCCACAGTATTAAATTAAGGCCCATCTGATTGGTCTACCCCAGAAACTTGGTGGTTAATGACTCAGACTCTGGAGAGTTTAGAAAAGCCTGCTAGTTTAGAATTCTGGACCTACACTTGCTAGCTGGTAGTCTCAACCAACATACTTAAATACTAAGCTGCAGTTCTCTCATCTGTAAGAAGGGAATAATAGCAGTACCTACTTCATAGCATTGTAACGAAGATTAAACAAGAAATGCATGTAAAGTACTTTAAGCAGTGCCTGGGACAAATCTCTCAATACATATTAACTATGGTGACATGTTGGTGATGATGGTGATGGTAGTGGTGGTGGCAGTGATGGTGATGGTAATGATGATAATGATATGATAAATATTGGGCTTTGATATCACTATTATTCTGATCACAATAATTTATAATGCATAGTAAGCTATCCTTTCCATGTGGTCTTTGAATTCTAGCAGGAATTAACATCTTAAACACTAGATATCCAACAATAAACTACTAGATATTATCACTGAATTCAGGCAAATTATCTTTGGAGGGATATAGGAGTTGCCCAAAATCACACAATGAATGTCATTTCCAGCTCTAATGTCTGGCCCATGCACTCATAGCTTTGCAGATTAAGGAAATGACTCTCCCTTTAGGATCATGAGCAAATCCAACAGGAAGAATTTGCCAGGCAATGCAATTTGGGGCCTTGTACACTCCAGCAATCAGGCCAGCATTTTCTAAACTTTTGCCCCATAGAAGCCGAGATGTGGCTTCTCCTCAGCTCACTGATTGCTAGCCCAGGATAGAGTCTACTCCCTTGGGATGCCCTGGCCCCAGGAATGTAAGGTTGGATTGTCCCTGCCACCGCAACTGGCCTCCTTTCACAGTCGATTACGCCCCCATTAATTGTTGTTGTTAATAATCTGCAAAGCACCTTCCACTGGCAGTGTCGAGTGCTGTGGGGAAGGAAAGCCACGTCTGGCATTATTTAATTGACCTCCGCATTAGCAGCGCTGGCTAGTATGGTCATGGAGCCAGATCACGCAGACTAAATGCCGGTCCCTGAGCACAGCTCGCGTCAATCAGAGTCAACTCATGAAAGGGTGCTCTGCAGAGCTGCACAGGGTGTGAAAAGTCAGCTAAGCCAAAGAGGGGGCCTGATGGTGATGTGTGAACTTGACGTCCAGCCTGCAGAGGGGTGGCCGTCTTGTTCCTCTGTCACTGGATGACCTTTAGGGAGGACAGAAATAAAGCATGGGTGACAAATAAAAACTGAAGGCTAAATCACTGCCGTTGGGGTGCCAGGCCTGACACCCAGTGAGGCTGCAGAGAAGAGACCATGAGCTATGGCTTTACTTCCTCTAGCTGGCCTCCCTGGTCACTGCCACTGCTATGCTGCTTATCTCCACACCGACAACTCTAATTTCATCAGCCCAAAGAGAAGCTCAAAGGGGCTCTTGAAGGATGTCACTCTAGATGTCACATTGGACAACAATGTCCAAACACCCACTGAACCTCAGAACTGAAAGGACCTTGAAAGAATCTGACATTAGAAACGCAAACTCAAGAGTAGGATATTAAAGCCTTGGGGCCACTGGCACCAATGACAATGGGTCTCCCTGGCCCAAACTCCTACCCTCTTTTTCTTCTACTCTCTCTATCTCTTTCTCTGCTTCTTCATTCTTTGTTTTTGTCTCATTTTTTCTCCTGTGATGAATTGCACCACCTCCCCAGCACACATGTATTCATGCTATCATAAACCCATGAAAATGTGATCCCTTGTATGCAGTTATGTTTATGCTGCATACCTGAAAGAGGATAGTAGTACAAATAATGCATCTGATTATGACTTAGAAAAATAAGAGCCTTTTCTCTGCCTTCCTGAAAAGAGCCTTCAATACTGACAACTCCCTTTGTGAGAAGAACAAAGATATCCCATGAGGTGGGTCTATGGGGAGCAAAGAGAATAGTTATAGACAATAGCGGAGGAGGAAAGTGATGAAACGAGGCTTCCCTGCAACCAGAGGAAGACAAGCTGAAGACCAAAACAGAGACAGATGACATGGAGTCTGGATGGGGAACAAGCAGAGACCCACACAGATGGTGTTAGACTGAGGAAAAACTGTTGGGCCACCTCCAAGTTCGCAAGTGTCCTAGTAGTGCTTTCTACCATTAATAGGCACCTTCTTCCCTAACAGGAATCACGAGTGTGGTTGCAGGCCAGATGATTGGCTAACAGTTTATGATGGTCTGACACCTTACAATCAAAAGGAGAGCAAGCTTTAAGGGAATAGTGGCTGGATTTGGGGTTTCAGGGGCTGAGATCATAAAGGAAGTTCCTTTGCACAATTATAAATCCAGGGAGGCAGCAGTTGACCAACAGTGAGCTGTTTTATTGTATTTGCACTTCGCCTATTACATTGATCTCTCTCATGCTCCCCACTACTGCCTGCACCACCAACCCCATCCACACTCACATCTCTGTCTTCTTGGGTACTTTTTTGTACAGGTGTGACTGTTACTTGTAGGTGCTGCAATGGCCAACAGTTCAGCTGAGTGGGAGAAGAGAGTATTGCAGAGGAAACTCCTAAGCCCTGAAGACCTGCCATGTGGCTAAGTGCAGTGGCTCACACCTGTAAGCCCAGCATTTTGGGAGGCCAAGGTGGGTGGATCACGAGGTCAAGAGATCGAGACCATCCTGGCCAACATTGTGAAACCCTGTCTCTACTGAAAATACAAAAATTAGCTGGGCATGGTGGTGCATGCCTGTAATCCCAGCTACTTGGAAGGCTGAGGCAGGAGAATCGCTTGAACTTGGGAAGTGAGGTGAAGGTTGCAGTAAGCTGAGATCATGCCACTGCACTCCAGCCTGGCAACGGAGTGAGACCCTCTGTCTCAAAAAAAAAAAAAAAAAAAAAAAAAAAAAGACCTGCCATGCACACAACCCTCCTGAGGAAAACTGACCCAGCTAGTGGGCAACTAGTCTCTTATCTGGCCAGCAGCCTGTCAGGTGGCCTGCCTGAAGTGCTTCACTCACCAGGAATGATAAGGCCAATTAAAGAATGAGACTGTCTCAGGGAGTTTGTATGTGAGCAATACAGAGACAAAGAAAAAGAGAAATAAAAAGAATAAGGAAAAGGGACTTTGAGTAACTCTAATAGGGAAACCGTAACGTAGGATGTACAACTTCTCCATCAAATCACCAGGCTTCTGTTGGACTATTAGAGCTACTTAGGGCCTGTACCCAGGCTGATTCCACTTCTGGGACATGTTTTCCTCATTTGCCTAGCAAATTTCAATCATTCCCAAAGCACATGTAACTTGAGAAATTATGAGGGCTGCAGGAGGGAACACCTAGAGAATACTCATGGAATATTGTCCAGGAAACGTGGCTGCAAACCAGCCAAGAGAAGTTTGGGAGGATAAAGAGAAGGCAATGCCTAATGTGAAGACAGCAGCCTAAAAAACTGTTTCAGTCCCTGCATGGTGGCACTTCATCCCAGCTATGCCAGAGAAGTCTTTGTCTTGACATACCTTCTCCCAAGGCCATGGCCTAGCCACTGGGTGGCCACCACAGTTGCAGAAATAGCTGAGCTCCAATCTAAACAAGCTTCAGTCTTGTTTTAAATCTTTTAAGAAAGTGTTTGATCCAGTTTCAGATAAGAAAGAAATAGCAGGCCAGGTATGGTGGCTCATGCCTGTAATCCCTAGAACATGGGAGTGGCCGAGGCGGGTAGATCCCTTGAGGTCAGGAGTTTGAGACCAGCCTGACCAACATGGTGAAACCCTGTCTCTACTAAAAACACAAAAATTAGCCGAGATTGCAGTGAGATGAGATTGTGCCACTCCACTCCAGCCTGGGCAACAGAACAAGACTCTGTCCAAAAAAAAAAGGAAAAGAAAGAGAGAGAGAGAGAAAGAAGAAAGAAAGAAAGAAAAAGAAAGAAAGGAAAAGAAAGAAAGAAAGAAGGAAAGACAGAAAGAAAGAAGGAAAGAAAGAGAAAGAAAGAAAGGAGGAGAAAACGTAGATGAAACAGTTAATTAACAATTTATTGCTTGGACTCTACCTTGAGAGATACAGTGCTGGGATGGAAATATTATGGGTTATATTGTCACACAAACCTGACGCTAAACCTATCCTGGGCAACTTACTGATGTAAAGCAGTGGATATGTATTTTAACTTACCTGAGCCTGATTGCCTCAAGTAAAATAAATATATATATATGAATTCATATATATATATGAATACCAGCCTCATAGGTGGTAAGTAATAAACGTGATAACCTGTAGAAAACCTTAAGCATATTTGGTTGTAAATAAATGTTAGTTTTATGTGCTAATACATTGAGCTATGAAAATATGTCCCTGCCACCTTCTATTTCCTCATTCCCATTCCATATTCCCACAGGTAATTTTCCTTGAGTTTCTTCATTCAATGAATATTTCTTGAGAGTCTACTCCATGGCAGGTGCTATTCGAGATGTTGGGAATGTTGTAGTGTTATATATATATATATATATATATATATATATATATATATATACATACACACATTACTGTCTCAGAGAAGAGGTACTAAAGAGTGGGAAATACAACCAGCCTTCAAGAGAAAAATACTCAAACAAAAAGCATCACGGCTTTTGCTTTCAAAAGCCTAAGCCGCTGTTAAGATAAAGGATTTGAAATGGACATCGGAGACTCAGAAGCAGGAAGTGTGGCAGTGGGGTGAGGGATAAAAACTACATACTGGGTACAAGGTATAGTACTCGAGTGACGGGTGCACTACAACTTTAGACTTCACCCCTGTACAATTCATCCGTGTAACCAAAGACCACTTGTATGTACCCTTAAAGCTATTGAGATAGATAGATAGATAGATAGATAGATAGATAGATAGATAGATAGATAGATAGATAGATAGATAGACAGACAGACAGACAAGTAGATAGATGAAGGATTTGGGTCTAGACACAATGCCCTGGTAGAAACAGTAGGGTAAGCATGGCTTCCAGGCTAAAAAGATACTGTGAAGGCAAGAAACTGAGAAGACAGAGATGCTTGGGGAGTCTGTGCTGTCTTCCTTGTTCCTGGGAGTCAGCAGAACTCCAGAGGTACACAGCTATGTGGTTCATGTGGGACAGTTTGCCAACTGGCCACCTGCATCTATGTTTCGTTTGGACTTCAGGGTTGGTCTATGCTTCAAAAAAGAATCATGGCCTGAAACATTTAAGAAGTAATTGAGTCCCCCTCTTATTGTATCAATGAGGAGCTCAAGGCTGACAAAAGTGAAGTGACTTACCCAATTCACAGAGTAAGATAGTGGTCATTGTGTGTGTAGACATTGACTGTGCTGATCATGAGAGCCAGGCTCAGAAAGATGGTCTAACTCTGTGCCTAAAAACCATCCAGAAAATAAAGACCGGGCGCAGTGGCTCACGCCTGTAATCCCAACACTTTGGGAGGCCAAGGTGGGTGGATTAACTGAGGTCAGGGGGTCAAGTCCAGCCTGGCCAATGGTGAAACCCAGTCTCTACTAAAAATGCAAAAATTAGCTGGGTATAGTGGTCTGTGCCTGTAATCTCAGCTCCTCAGGAGGCTGAGGCAGGAGAATCGCTTGAGCCTGGGAGGCGGAGGTTGCAGAGAGTGGAGATCGCACCATTGCACTCCAGCCTGGGTGACAGAGCGAGACTCTGTCTCCAAAAAAAAAAAAAAAAAAAAAAAAACCAAAACAAACAAACAAAAAAACCCCAGAAAATAAAGCTGCTGATAATGCAGATTCTTAGGCCCTGTTTTAAGGGCTTCTGATGCAATGGGTCTGTACTAGAATCCTTGGAAACTGAATTTAATACTACCCTGCAATGATTCTGATACAGGTGGTCTGAAGACTAATTGCCACCCTAGGCCTCTCCAGTGCTAATTGGTATGGAAGCCCACAACCTCTGAGATGTAATGAGGTGTTATCAGTTCCATAAAATCCTTGGCTAGTGCAGCTCCCTTCCATAGGTGTAGGCTGAACCTCTTCAGATGAGTTATGGCGTGTATTTGCATAAATTACCATGTGAAACTTGTTAATATTTCCTAGATATCCTTTTTCATTGCTCCATTAGACAAGGCTTTGTGCTTTTGTTTGGGGCTGAATGTCAGCCAATCTGGATCCACCACTGCTGTGGCATAGAACTTGAGGTGGAAATTTATTCCCCTCATAGAGCCATGGTGTCACCTCCCTGTCCTGGGAAATGCTATCTGAAATCACTTGAATTTTATCATGCAAATTATAGGAAGTGTTATCATTATAAGCAGCAGGAGGTTACTGGTTTGCTATCATTTACGTGTTAAATGAGTTCAACCTGCTAGTATAGGGGATGAGTTTGGAAAGAAGAAATGAAGGGGCAATGAGGGGAAGGATTCCATCAGGGGTTGAGGCCCCCAGAGCTTTGTGCCTCCAGTAAAGTGAGGCTTCAAAAAGATGCTTGGATTTGTTTGATAGAAAAAGGCTCAAAAACAGCTTGCTTTTTGGAGAAGAGGCATACGAGAGAAGAGAAAGCACATGACTTAGCTACCTTATGATGATGCCAAGAGAAAGTTATGCCTGGATGAATTGTTCAAACGGGAACTGGAATGTGAGAATTTTGGCTTCAGAAGAGTTTGAAGATGTCAGGACCTTGAGATAATCAAGCGTAACTACTTTATTTCACAGTTAAGGAGACTGAGGCCAGGAGAAGAGAAGTCATATATTCAAAATCGAGTAAGTAATTTGAAAGTAAAAACGAGCCCCCTGTTGCCCAATTCTGCATTGTTCTATGCCCTCTTGCTTTTCGTCTCTCCATAACTTTTGAAATCACCACCACAGACAGCATTTAGAGCTCCTGTATTTACCCTTGTTCCTAGGGTGCCTATTACCTACCACACGTCTCTAGACCATTTCTGTTCTTTTTCTTGAACCCAAACTCCCTTGCCTTCATCCTCTTGTATCTATACTAGAACACTGAATGAAAGTGAAAATGTCCTTCCCTCTAAGACATGTGATCCACTCACCCCATCCACAGATTATTTAGCCCTCCCAGTTGTTTCTCCTCTGGGCTCTTTTCTGTTTACCCCTTTCCATCTGCCCATCTCCATCTCTTTACGGGCTTCTAGAGTCCAAAATAGTATATTTAGATGGCTCACCATTCTGCAATGCAATCTAGGTTAGGAAGTACTGCACTGAGCATTCCTGCATGAATATATTATCTTCCCAAGGATAATTGCAAATAAAAGAAAGTGTAAAGAAAACCATTATGCTTGTTGGGCACAGTGGCTCATGCCTGTAACCCCAGCACTTTGGGAGGCTGAGGCAAGCAGATCACCTGAGGTCAGGAGTTTGAGATCATCCTGGCCAACATGGTGAAACCTCGTTTCTACTAAAAAAAAAAAAAAAAATTGTCAGGAGTGGTGGTCAGCCCCTGTAGTCCCAGCTACTTGGGAGGCTGAGGTGGAGAACTGCTTGAACCCAGGAGGCAGAAGTTGCAGTGAGCCAGGATCATGCTACTGCACTCCAGCCTGGGTGAAAGAGCTAGACGCTGTCTCAAAAAAAAAAAAAAAAAGAAAACCATGATGCTTTAACCTTCGATATTGAAATTTCAACTACAATTATGGCAGGCATATTAGAAATATCTCCAGGAAAAACTGCTTCTTAATGAATTCCCTCTGGCCACTTTGGCAAAGAAAGTAGAATTTATTTTCTATTCACACAGTTCTATGGGTCTTCTTGAAGATGACTGAACAGCATAGAGTCCTATTATGGGGGAGTGGAGGGAAGAAAACATAGTAGAAGAAGGCACAGAAATTGTAGAAAACAATATGGATAAAAAATAAGTTGCAAGATACTCAAACAAGTGAACATAGGAAGGCAGGAGAAGTTTAATCATGGAGTTTGGAGTAGAAGCATAGAAAGGACTGGTAGGAAAATGACCAGGACAATCAGTAATCTGAGAGTCAGAATAGCTAGATTCTCATTCCTGTTTAGCCACAATTATCCATTCGAACTTGGGTAATCCATTAGATTACCTCTGTGTCCTGTTCTATTTAAGTAAAAATGTCGAATGATCTCTATCATTGTACGCTTCTTAATGACTTTATATCCCCAGGAGTCATTGGCAACAGTCCTGTACTAACACAAGGATTTCTGGAAGAGACATAGCTCCTGTAGTGGCTAAAGATTTCAGGAAACTGGCAAAAATGAGGAAAGGATCATTAATAACCAACAGCAGGCAGGGCAGTGCTGGGTAGTCAGATGGCAGGAACAGAGAGAGAAAGCATGTGTTGTTTTCATAGCTCAGCCTCTCTCAGAGTGATCCATGTCTTTGCCCAAGAAAAGCAAGGATGTCACCTTCTGCCTGCCCAGCAAGGTGATACAGCACATGGGAACAGGATTCACCAAAGGCCTAAATTACAGTGATCAAGGTCCATCTGAACCGGACCAATTACTCCAATCCCCCAAGACTGTCATTTCTTATTATTAGCTTTAATAATAGTGATCAGAATTTTTCTTTAGATAGCACCATTTCTTGTCCTCCTGAAGAATTGTGAGCCCAGTTGGTAGATGGAAAAGGAATACTTATTTGGTGACTGCAAGGCCATGAGAGGAGGTAGTAGAATTAGAAAGGGGGATGTTGATAAGAGAAATAAGACCTCTTTTCATCCTAGACCTGTAGAATACTTCTAACTCCAGTTTACTGTGTTGTTTTAAAAATTAATGAGATTGGCCGGGTGTGGTGGCTCATGCATGCAGTTCCAGCAATTCGGGAGGCTGAGGTTGGAGGATTGCTTGAGCCCAGGAGTTCAAGACCAGCTTGAGCAACATAGCGAGACACCATCACTATTTAAAAAAAAAGAAAGAAAGAAAGAAAAGAGCTGAGTGTGGTGGCATGTGCCTGTAGTCCCAGATGCTTAGATGCTTAGGAGGCTGAGTTGGGTGGATCGCTTGAGCCTGGGGGATTGAAGCTGCAGTGAGCCGTGATGGTACCACTGCACTCCAGCCTGGGTGACAGAGCAAGACCCTGCCTCCAAAAAAAAAAAAGAAAAGAAAAGAAAAATTAATGAGATCCACAAAAGATCTGAAAGGCCTTTATCTCCAACCTAGCTCCATTTGTGACTTTATCATAATGGAGGAACGGGAAAATCTTTCTTTTAGTTATAAGCAGGGAAAATCAAATTGCAACAGTATTTTTCTTGGAAGCCTTAATATTTATTATTAACTAAGCCTTGCAAATGCAAGTCAAGAGTTCCTGAGAATAAAACATTCATCTGAATCTAACTTGTTGAGTGGTAAGAAACTATGTATTAATCCCACTTAAGAAGCCAGTGGGCTGATTCTTCCCTGTTGGTGGCCAAACCCTGAAGTGTTTTGATAGTTCCAAAAGCTGCATACATTCAGGTACCACTCTGATTCGTTGTTCCTCAAATTTCCTGTCGACCATTTGGTTCAGGAAATGTAATCCCCAGACCTAGATGAGAGGCGTTATATGTCTACAAGGCATCCAGCTGGGTTTTTGGGATATAACATATTTAATTAGTGGATAAACATCACTCACAATAAAGGAGGTGGGACAGATGGAGTTCTCTACCTCCCAACATCCTCTTGGCCAGACAGACAGAAGGGAGGAACCACTCTGTAGCAGTAGGGAGCCCATGGAAGCTGGCCTGCAAATGGACCTTGGTGCTTTGTTTCTGTGATTCTCTCCATGCACAGGAGGCATCCGTGCCTGGTAGCCAGTCCCTTGGCTGCCATGTCTGACAGTATCTCAGACACACATCCTGAACATGGGCTGTCCCTGGAGAAGCTTCAGTGCTTAATCCTGTCACTGTGAATCATCCATGCACAGCCAGGCTACAGGCAGACCCGATGTTCTCAGGGAATGGCTGTCAGTCATCAGTAATCCTACAGCCTGCAAGATTGCATACTGAACCAGCATGCAGATGGACTTGCGCAGACATGGGAGAGGATGCAGGCTATGAAGGGCTCAGCCAGCACAGCCAATGTGAGAGTCCGACGCCCTTTGAGGAGTTTCAGTTGGAAATGATTTCCAGGATGATGTCCTTCCAGGCAGTTTGCTACTGTCATGCTTGGAAGAGGTCACCTCCATCGTCTCTGAGACATAACCTGTTATGGTTGAGCAGGCTATCACTTTGGGGAAAATATCTAGTGGCTCCTTAAGCGAGTCAGTCATTCATCCATCCATTTATCTTCCCCGTAACCTTTAGTGAGCAACTGTTACATGCATAGCACAGACCACATAAAGTTGAGCTTGGAATGATGCATCTCATGAAAGATCAGATTTAATACTCTGGGCTGCCAAAATAAAGAGACTATTGCTCAGGGTCTGAGTAGCTGTCCCACAGCTAGCACTCAGTTCTCTCTTTTCCCTGGCCCAGTCCCTCCCTACAAATACCTTCCTCCTTGAAAAATGGGAGACATAAATTTAACCACTATTCCTTAAAATATGCTCTTTTCCTGATATGCTCAGAAGTAGAATACCTTAAATGTCCCAACACACTTGTGGGTATATGCCACGATGTTACTAGCACCATTTGTAGATAATGTGTCTGAAAGTGAATGAGCTTAAACAATAGCAAATCCCCTTCTGATGCTCTGCTTCTCGTGCTTCAGGGTCCAGCACTGGAGTCCTCTTTCCACTTTGGTGTGACTGTAGGTCTTGCCTGCTGCCTGTTTGTCCTTTGCAAAAGCCTCCTAAACTCTTCAACTGGATGAGTCACATGCTTGGCTGGCCAAGGGTCCCTAGGGAGCAGCCTGGGCGGCTGGGAACTATGTTCCCTATCACAAAATAGCATGCACCTAGAGAGGGGAACTAAAGGCACCTGAGAAAGTTTCTAATGTCCTCTAACAGAGAACATGAATCAAAGGTTGTTTGCAGTTTCTTCATAGGAAATTGTCTTCTGGCAACTAGATGTCTTGAACTTTATCAGGTGACATTGAGAAGGGACACGAAAGTGACTCCAAATAGCTCACCATGAAACACATATTCTGAAAGCTGTCTAGGAGATATAATTTCTCAAGATTATCATGTCTGTTTTTCTTCTCTCTGTCACATTTGATTCGAGATAGAGGGCATTTATGATGGACTAACCTTTTGGTCTCCTAGGATTTGTGTATGACATTTGACTGAAAGGTATACATATTTTTCCACAGCCGTGAACTTTTCACCAGGTTTGGTCCCTGGCAGGATGGTGAAGTAGGTAAAATTTGCTTCAGGGCGCTTCATCTGCATTTTGCTGATTTTGCTTTTCAGGTTTGTTGCATTTCTTTCCCAATTCCTTTTCTCAGCCCACCGGTAGTAATCTCACCATCTCCCACCCTTACTTCCTCATCCTGACCCATAAACACATTCCTAGGTCTTTACAAGTAGGTTAGGAGATTGTATAATATGGGATCCAGAGGTTGCCTAAGACAGTGTCTGCAAAGGTGAACTTCCCCTAGATGGGAAGGATGAATCTCGGTGCTAAGAAAGTGCTGAGGGAGTTTCCCCATGTCTCCTCCCTACCCTGCACCCTATTCCCAAGTCTAACACAGGCTTAGGTATAAGCTGGTTATGCCCTCCAATTCCAAGAGCTGCATGAAAACATCTGTGGATATATTCCCTCTCGTCAGATATTCCAAAACCAAAACTATGCTAGGACAACACAGTGGGTTTTTGTTATTGCCTATGAGATGTTTCATGGTCTAAGGGAAAGGCTCAGCTCACACGTGACCTGAAAGGACAGACTTTCTTATTTATTTATTTATTTATTTATTTATTTATTTATTTATTTATTTTGAGATGGAGTCTTGCTCTGTCACCAGGCTGGAGTGCAGTGGCACGACCTTGGCTCACTGCAACCTCCACCTCCCTTGTTCAAGCGATTCTCCTACCTCAGCCTCCCGAGTAGCTGGGATTACAGGCACACACCGCCACACCCAGCTAATTTTTGTATTTTCAGTAGAGACGGGGTTTCACCATGTTGGCCAGGATGGTCTCTATCTCTTGACCTCGTGATCTGCCCGCCTCAGCCTCCCAAAGTGCTGGGATAACAGGTGTGAGCCACCGTGCCTGGCCTAGGACAGACTTTCTTAACCTATACTGTTGAATTTTCAGACGCCAACATTTCTAAGGAATGTGGAAAAGGGGAATAAGAGGCAAGGAAATGCTGAAAGGATTGGGGAGTAATATTCCCAAGGAAAGATTAAAAGGTTTGTCCTAAACAAGGAATTCCTGAAGGGCTTAATGATGAGCTTTAAATAAATGAAGGCATATTATGCAGAGAAATGACCATCTGCTCCTCATTTCTCCCTCATCTGAAATCCTACAGCACATATTGTCTGTAACATTCTTTCAGCCATTCATCATCTCCCGCTTCATGACATGTCTTCTATTGTTGCTTTGAAAAGCCATTTAACTTTATCAAGTTAAACTTTATCACGAGCTTCTCTGTCTTATTCCCAATTAAGACCATTACTCCTTGAGGGCAGGGACCAGTTCCTATTATTCTTTCTATCTCTTTCAGTTCTGTGCACTAGACTTTACACATAGTAGATACTCAAAAATCACAATAAATAGGATTTTTTATTTGGTAATTGATACTAGGAAAAATAAGATCACCTCTGCTATCAGGGAATCTAAGTTAGACGGAAGAACATAAAACTGATCAGAAAGGGTCCAGGAGGCAGTATGACAAAGGAGAAAGAGAGTACCCTGAGGAGTGGAGTATTTCGGTACTTTGTAAACCTGAGCATACATACAAAATTACCACTTTTCAGCTGCATTATCTTAGTCAAAATAAAATTTAACTTTTTTTTTTTTTTTTTTTTTGAGACAGGGTCTCACTCTGTGTTCAGGCTGGAGTGCAGTGGCACGATCTCGGCTCACTGAAACCTCTGCCTCCCAGGTTCAAGTGATTCTCCCACCTCAGCCTCCCAGAGTAGCTGGGACTACAGGCACACATCACTGTGCCTGCCTAATTTTTGTATTTTTCGTAGAGATGTGGTGGTTTTGCCATATTGCCCAGGCTGGTCTCGAACTCCTGGCTTCAATTGATCCATCTTCATCAGCCTCCCAAAGAGCTGAGATTACAGGCGTGAGCCACTGTGCCTGGCCTAAAATTTAACTTCTTTTTTTGTTTGTTTGTTTGTTTTGTTTTGTTTTGTTTTGTTTTATTGAGACGGAGTTTCTCTCCTGTTGCCCAGGCTGGAGTGCAATGGCGTGATCTCGGCTCACCGCAACCTCTGCCTCCCAGGTTCAGGCGATTCTCCTGCCTCAGCCTCCTGAGTAGCTGGGATTACAGGTATGAGGTATGTGCCACCACGCCCAGCTAATTTTTTATTTTTAGTAGAGACGGGTTTCTCCATGTTGGTCAGGCTGCTCTTGAACTCCTGACCTCAGGTGATCTGCCCGCCTCAGCTTCCCAAAGTGCTGAGATTACAGGTGTGAGCTACTGCGTCCTGCCCTAAAATTTAACTTCTCAACCTCAATTTCCTGACTGAAAAAATTGAGATAATAATGACTACTACGCATAACTGCTTAGAGACTAAATAAGGTGAATACGTGCAAAGCACCTGCTCACAGTAGCCATGTAGTCACATGGACTTTGGAGTCAGCAGCTTATATTTGAATCAAGGTTTTGTCCCTTACAGACTGTGGGACTTTGATGAAGTTAGTTTATACTAAGCCCTCTCCATAGGGCGTATGCCGAGTAAATGACTTTTTAACTTTACTTCATCCTCTTCATTTACATAGGGCATACACCAAGCAACCAATGGAATCCTCTAGAGGATATTTAAACTCTAGAGAGTATTCTGTAACAGGGTCCTTGAGCCCCTATACTCTGACCCGCTCCCACACTGTGGAGTGTACTTTCATTTTCAATAAACCTCTGCTTCTGTTACTTCATTCTTCCCTTGCTTTGTTTGTGCATTTTGTCCAATTCTTTGTTCAAGATGCCAAGAACCTGGATACCCTCCACCAGTAACAGAGACTATGGAATGAAGGGCTTAGGTTTGGGTTTCTTTTTCTGTGGTCTGGCATAATGTCTTACAAAATAGGCACTAAATTATTATTTCATTAAAATGTGGAGGATTATATGGCCACTGAAACAGAGTATGAGCCAGGTCAGAGATATAAGGCAGGGCTGGAGTCAGACACATGGATAGAACAGCCAAAAATACAGGGGAAAAGAAACAAAATCAGAGAAGAAGATAGAAGTGGGAATAGTGAAAGATAAAGAGACAGATAGTGGGAAGGCAGCTAATGCTTTTATTTGAAGATATGCAGTTCCCTTCTACATGTAAGTCCCTTCTCTGAAAATTTCACTTCTGTTCTGTTTTCATTGCTGAAACTCTTTTAAGCAATGCCTTACTTGTGAGCTAGCCCCAACACATCTCCTGCACATATTCTTCTGAGAGAGAACATGGGAATTTGCTGGTTAGTTTAGAGTCTTTGCCTGAAGCCCATTAGAGCCATAATTGCACTCACTGTAATCTTCTCACAAGGTGCAGTGTGCCATTATGTCAGCCTACAAGGTGACAGTCCTCATCATAAACAAACCTCTTTATGACAATTGCTGAAAAGCAATCTCTGTCTCTCAAAGGTCCATCGCTTCATTAATGAACTTGTAATCCCAAGCAAACCTTTTTATCTGATTTATAGATGTTTCTGTCTCCTCAACAGACCCATACATTTCTATGCCAGTCTCAGGGATCTTCTGGCTTGTCTGACAATAATCAGATTGAGAATGGCTATCATTGTTCTTCAGTTCCACACCTTGAAACCCACAAGACTGTCTCTGGGGAACTGAAAAGTCATGCTCTGTTGCTTTCAAATGTTTTTAAAACACACAACCATTCATGGCAGACCCCAAGTGTCCGACAATATGAGTAAGACTCCCTGAGAGAGGTCACACTGAGTCAAGATTCTGCATTAACCCTATAAGCTGCTTTATTCTAGGACCAGCACAAATAAAGAATATGTAGAGAATTTTTTTTTTACTTCTGAGATTATTAAATCTAGTAAAGCTAACCATATACCCATTGTTTCCAAGACAAATGTTTTCACTGTTTCAACCCAATTTAAGTGACCATCAACATTATCTTTCTCAAGAAGATGGCAATATCTTTCTAATGGGTGTCCCTGAATTCACTTTTTCCTAATTCTGATCAGTTCTCCACTCAGCAGCCTAAGTGATCTTAAAAAATGTAACCTGGATGATGTCATTTACTTGCTTACAAATTGTTAAGTTGCTTCTCATTCAAGTCAGTAACCCATAGGTCCCTTCTGGACCCTCACATGTGCCGTTCCATCTGCCTGAAAGGTTCTTCCTTCCACTCTTCACCCAACTAACATTTACCCTTCAGAACTTAGTTTAAAGTTTGCCTCCTCAGAGGTTGCAGTGGGCCGAGATCATGCCACCGCACTCCAGCCTGGGCAACAGAGCAAGACTCCATTTCAAAAATAAATAAATAATAAAATTTGCCTCCTTTATACAGCTTTCCTGATTAAGCACTCCTTCCTCATTTATACTCTCTCACATTTATCTGAAGCTGAGATTGTATATCTATTTGCATGTTTATTTATTTATGGTGTATTTTTACAACCAAAATATAAGTTCTATGAGGACAAAGAATGTATCTATTTGTTCACTGTATACCAGTACCTGGCACTAGCAGATGTTTAGTAAGTATTTATTGAAAGAACAAATAAGTAAACAAATGCAGCCATTGGTAATCAAGGCTTCAGAAATATTAACTAGTATGAATAAATGTTAGGATATAATATCTGATGGATAAATATCAGATAATCATGTCCATCCTGGCTAACACGGTGAAACCCCATCTCTACTAAAAATACAAAAAAATTAGCTGGGCGTGGTGGCGGGTGCCTGTAGTCCCAGCTACTCTACTTGGGAGGCTGAGGCAGGAGAATGATGTGAACCTGGGAGGCGGAGCTTGCAGTAAGCCGAGATCACACCACCGCACTCCAGCCTGGGCAACAGAGCAAGACTCCATCTCAAAAAAAAAAAAAAAAAAAATCAGATAAAAATTACATGTAGACTGTAATTACAAATTTAAAATGTGCATATGCATAAATACCTATCTTAGAAAAACGACTAGACAAACATATCAAATATAATACTTTTTCTCTTTGCAGTGAATAATGAGTAATTTTACTTCCATAATTACCCTTTTTTAGTATTTCCAGATTTTTTACATTAAAAATGTATTACTTTAATAGAAATACTATTTTTAATCAGCTATAATCCTTTCACAGCTCCCAGTCTTCTCCCACCAGGGTCACTTCTTCATTAGTTTCTTTTTACCAAACACCATCTGCTCTCTTCTGGCTTTCCACCTTGGCTCCTGCTAATCTTCTTGCCTGGAGTAGCCTCTCCTTCCACCTGAATACACCTTTCACAGAGACCACTCCTGCTCAACAAACATCTAGCCCCCATGCATATGTGTGAGGCCTGGTGTCCAATTCTGACCAATTAGATGAAGGTAGAAGTCATGACTGCTACTTCCAGGCCTAGACATAAAATCATCCCATAGAATCTTCCAGCCCTCTCTTCCCCTTGGTGATCTTGGAGGCCAGGTATTATAGATTGCATACTTACAAGATCACGTACAGTATTACTTGGGTGAGTACTGACCAGAAAGAGCCCCTCAATTCCCATCAAACTGTGACACAAGTAACAAATAAACAATTAGTTTGTTAAGTTCATATTATTAGGGGTTTGTTTGTTGCTGCAGTTAACATTAATTACTCGAACAATATATCTGTCTATCCTTCAGGGTTAAGTTCAAGTATTACCACTCCCAAGAGATCTTTCCCTAATCATTAAAATATTCATTCTTGTACATACATGACACTAGATCTGATCTGAGTCATTCTTGCTTCATATCTGACTGTGCATTTCAGTTTTTTGTTTGTTTGTTTTTTGAGGCAGAGATTCACTCTTGTCACCCAGGCTGGAGTGCAATGGCACAATCTCGGCTCACTGCAACCACCGTCTCCCTGATTCAAGTGATTCTCCTGCCTCAGCCTCCCAAGCAGCTAGGATTACAGGGGTGCACCACCATGCCCAGCTAATTTTTGTATTATTAGTAGAGACAGGGTTTCAACATGTTGGCATCTGGTCTCGAACTCCTGACCTCGGGTGATCTGCCCACCTCAGCCTCCGAAAGTGCTGTGATTACAGGCGTTAGGTTAGCCACCACGCCTGGCCGCATTTTAGCTTCACAGTTAAAATTTAAGCCTTGGGAAAGTTTCTTTGAAGTCTGTTAAGTCTTTTGCATTACCTACATACGGTCAATTAGGTGGACAACAAAGACAAGAAAGGAAGAAGGAACTGGTTGTTTGACACTGGGAAACAATCCATTCATGTCGATCAATTGAGCAGCCCAGGGTAAATGATTGTTTTTGGCATAGCAAAATTCATGAAAAATAGGACACAGAGGTGGAAATATCTGAGGGCAAGCAAAGAATGGGAAATATGGGAGAAATAAAATTTGTAATTTTAAAGAAATTTTAGTAACCTCTGGGGAAAATTGATACAGTGAGTATTTATTGAACATATACTCTATGCCAAGTGTTGCAGTAGGATGTTTGTTTTGCATACATTAGTCCTCACAACAGTACCATAAATTTGGTTTTGCTATACTGGTTATATAGACAAGAAAATTGAGCTAGAATGTTCAAAAGACTTTTCCAAGATCACACAGCTATTAAATAACAAACCTATTCATAACACCAAACCAGTCCCTCATTCAATCATCTCCTCAAAAAATATTTATTGAAAACCAACTATATGCCAAGTACTTTTCTTGGCACTGAGAAACAGACAAAATCTTTCCTCTTATAAAGCCTTCATTTTAGGACAAAGAGACATAAAATAAATACACGTATTTTTAAATATCATAATGTTTAAAACATAATATTGTGTGAATAAGTGCTATGGTGAAAAATAAAGTTCAGAAGAGGATGGGGTGGGAGGATATGGGCGAGTGGAGGTTACAGTATTAAATAAGGTGGTCGGGGAGACCTGAGACAGTGAAATTTGAGTAACTTCCTTAACTAGATAAGAGAGTGAACTATGTAGATAACCAGCAAGGGCAAAAATGCTGAGGTGGGAACCTGTGGGTCCCAACTGAGGAATAATGAGGTCAGTGTGGTTGGAGTAAAGTGGGAAATGGGGCAAAGAGGAGGAGATGATGAGGTCATAGAGATTATGTGAGCTCAGACCATGCCAAGTCTTGTAAGCTTTAACTGAGTAAGTTCTAAAGATACTCCCAGGTTTTCTTTTTCTCCCCCCTCATAAAAAGAAATAGATGGCCGGGCGCAGTGGCTCATGCCTGTAATCTCAACACTTTGCGGGGCCGAGGCGTATGGATCACCTGAGGTCAGGAGTTCAAGGCCAGCCCGGCCAACGTGGTGAAACCCTGTCTCTACTAAAAATACAAAAATTAGCTGGGCATGGTGGCAGGTGACTGTAATCCCAGCTACTTGGGAGGCTGAGGTAGGAGAATTGCTTGAACCTAGTGGGTGGAAGTTGCAGTCCAGCCTGAGTGACAGGGCAAGACTCCATATCAAAAAAAAAGAAAAGAAAAGAAATATTCCTAGCTTCCAACAAATAACAAATGACCTGGCTCATATCTTGAAAGAATCACTTTATTTATTTATTTATTTATTTATTTATTTATTTATTTATTGTTCGTTTTAATTATTTTTTTTTTTGAGACAGTGTCTTGCTCTGTCACCCAGGCTGGAGTGCAGTGGTGCCATCTCGGCTCACGGCAACCTCCGCCTCCCGGGTTCAAGCGATTCTCTTTTCTCAGCCCCCAAGTAGCTGAGATTACAGGCACCTACCACCACACCCAGCTAATTTTTGTATTTTTAGTAGAGACGGAGTTTCACTATGTTGACCAGGCTCATCTTGAACTCCTGAGCTCAGGCAATCTGCCTGCCTCGGAATCCCAGTGTTTTAGGATACAGGTGTGAGCCACTGCTCCCAGCCTGGAAAGAATTACTTTAGATCTGCTGTTGAGATTAAACTTCATAAGAGGAAAGGCCAGAAACAAAAAATCAGTTAAGAGGCTGCAACACTAATCCAGGTAAGAAATTACAGCAACCTGAACCACCTGGTTGTTGACTTTGTACATAGTTGGAGTGCTGGAGCTTTTAAGATTTGTTGGTGGATCTGTTAGAGTATGTGAGAAAAAGGCACAAGGATGGCTCCAAGATTTTGAGGTTGATCAACTGGAACAATGGAGTTGCTGTTTACTGAAAAGTAAAGACTGAGGAAAGAACAGGTTTGAATAAGAAGTTCAGGTGTATCCTGAAGCTCTCAGATCATAAAAAATTATTGCTAGACCTAAGAAATGAAATAGCAACACAACAATAGTAGGGGACTTCAATACTCCACTGACAGCACTAGACAGGCCATCAAGACAGTAAGTCAACAAAGAGACAATGGACTTAAACTATACCCTAGAACAAATGCTCTTAACAGATATTTACAACATTCTTCCCAACAACTGCAGAAAATACATTTTTCTCATCAGTATATGGAACATTCTCCTAGACAGACCATATGATAGGCCACAAAACAAGTCTCAATAAATTTAAGAAAACCAAAATTATATCAAGAATTTTCTCAGACCACAGTGGAATAAAACTGGAAATTAATTCCAAAGGGAACCCTAAAACTATACAAATACATAGAAATTAAAATCTGCTCTTGAATGTTTGATGCATTAACAATGAAATGAAGAAGGAAATTTATAAATTGTTTGAAATGAATAATAATAGTGATACAACATATCAAAACCACTGGGATACAGCAAAAGTGGTGCTAAGAGGAAAGTTCATAATGTTAAATGCCTACACCAAAAAGTCTGAAAGAATACAAATAGACAACCTAATGTCACACCTCAAGGAACTAGAGAAGCAAGAACAAACTAAACTCAAACCCACCAGACGAAAAGAAATAACAAAGATCAGAGCAGAACTAAATGAAATTGAAACAAAAAAAAATACAATACAAAAAATAAATAAAATGAAAAGCTGGTTCTTTGAAAAGATAAGCAAAATTGATAGACCATTAATGAGATTAATCAAGAAAAGGAGAGAGAAGATCCACATAAGCTCAATCAGAAATGAAACTGGAGATATTGCAACAGATGCCACAGAAATACAAATGATCATTCAAAGCTACTATGAGGACATTTATGCACACAAACTAGAAAATCTAGAGGAAATGGATAGATTTATGGAAATATACAACCCTCCTAGATTAAATCAGGAAGAAATAGAAAGCCAGAACAGACCAATAACAAGCAGCAATACTGATTCAGTAATTTTAAAAAATTGCCAACAAAAAAATGTCTAGGACCAGATGTATTCAAAGCTGAATTCTACCATACATTCAAAGAAGAATTGGTACCAATCCTACTGAAACTATTCCAAAATATAGAGAAAGAGGGAATTCTCCCTAAATCATTCTATGAAGCCAGTATCAACCTAACACCAAAACCACTAAAGGACATAACAACAACAACAAACTACAGACCAATATCTCTGATGAACATAGATGCAAAAATCCTCAACAAAATACTGTACTAACTGAATTCAACAGCACAACAAAAAGATAATACATCATGATCACATGGGTTTCATCCCAAAAATGCAGGGATTATTTATCATATGCAAGCCAATAAATGTGATACATCACATAAACAGAATTGTTTTTAAAGAAAATCATATGATTGTCTCAATAGATGCAGAAGAAGCATTTGATAACATCCAGCATCCCTTTCTGACAAAAACTCTCAATAAAATAGGAATAGAAGGGACTCATCTCAAAGTAATAAAAGCCATATATGACAAACCCATAGCCAACATCTACAGAATGGGGGAAAAGTTGAAAGCATTCCCCCTGAGAACTGGAACAAGACAACATAGTACTTGAAGTCATAGCCAGAGCAATTAGACAGGAGAAAGAAATAAAGGGCATCCAAATTAGAAAAGAGGAAGTCAAATTGTCACTGTTTGCTGATGATACAATCATATACCTAGAAAACCCTAAAGACTCATCCAAAAAGCTCCTAGATCTGATAAACAAATTCAATAAAGTCTCAGGATACAAAATCGATGTACATAAATCAGTAACACTGCTATACACCAACAATGGCCAAGCTGAGAATCAAACCAAGAACTCAATCCCTTTTACAACAGCTGCAAAAATAAAATAAAATAAAATAAAATAAAATAACTTAGGAATCTACTTAACCAAGGAGGTGAAAGATTTCTACAAGCAGAACTACAAAATACTGCTGAAAGAAATCATACAAGACACAAGGAAAGAAAAACACATCCCCATGCTCATGGATGAGAAGAATCAATATTGTGAAAATGACCATACTGTCCAAAGCAATTTACAGATTCAATGCAATTCTGATCAAAATACCATCATCATTCTTCACAGAACCAGAAAAAACAATCCTAAAATTCAAATGGAACCAAAAAATAGCATACATAGCCAAACAAAAAGAACAAATCTGAAGGCATCACATTATCTGACTTCAAATTATAATATATGGCTATAGTTACAAAAACAACGTGGTACTGGTATAAAACTAGGCACATAGACCAATGGAACAGAATGAGGACCCAGAAATAAAGCCAAAACTCACAGCCATCTGATCTTTGACAAAGCATACAAAAACATAAATTGGAGAAAGGACACCCTAATTCAATAAATGGTGCTGGGGAAACTACCAAGCCACATATAGGAGAATAAAACTGGATCCCCATCTCTCACCTTATGCAAAAATCAACTCAAGATGAATCAAAGACAAAAATCTAAGACCTGAAACCATAAAAATTCTAAAAGATAACATCAGAAAAACTCTTCTGAATATTGGTTTAGGGAAAAAATTCATGACTAAGATCCTCAAAACAAATGCAACAAAAACAAAAGTAAGTAAATGGGACATAATTAAAGTAAAATGCTTCTGCACAGTAAAAGAAATAATCAGCAGAGTAAACAGACAACATATAGAGTGGGAGAAAATATTTGCAAACTATGCATCTGACAAAGGGCTAGTATCCAGAATCTACAATGAACTCGAACAAATCAGAAAAAAAAAAAAATCCCATTATTTTAAGTGAAGTAACACAGGAATGGAAAACCAAGTATCATATGTTCTCACTTATAAGTGAGAGCTAAGCTATGAGGATGCAAAGGCATAAGAATGATATAATGGACTCTGGGGGTTCGGGGAAGAATGTTGGGATGGGGGCAATAGGGATGGGCACAGTATACACTCCTTGGGTGACAGGTGCACTAAATTCTCATTAATCACCACAAAAGAGCTTATCTATGTAAATAAAACCAACCTGTATCCCCAAAAATACTGAAATAAAAAATTTTAAGTTAGAATTAAAAAAATTCAAAAAAGAAGTTCAGGCATTTGGGTTTGGACATCATAGATTTGACATATCTTTTTGCTATCCAAATGGAGCCATTGAGTAGGAGTCAGACATATGACTCCAGATATTAAGGAGAGGTTTAGACTAAAGATACAAATTTGGGCTTGCCAGCAGATACATGGTGCTTCGGACCACGAGCCTGATTAAAGGCAATAGTGTAAATATTAGATAGGTTGTTAGAATCGAGTGTGAATAGAGACTAATGATGGTGCAGAATTGAGCCTAGTGTGTTTCCAGCCTTAGAGTTTGTGGAGATAAGAAGGGAGACTGAGAAGGAGCCATCAATGAAATAAGAGGATAACCAGAAAAATCATAGTGTCCCCAAAGCCAAGTGAGGAATACACACCAAGGAAAAGAAAGTGATCAGCTGGCTCAAGTGCCGCTAATAGTCACAAGACACAGAGGGAAAATTAGCTATTATATTTAGTAACATGGACGTCATTGTTGGCACTTAAAAGAGGAGTGTTGATGGAATAGTTCAAATGGAAGCTTGATTGACCATGATTTAAGAGACAATATAAGAAGAAAAAATTGCAGACAGTAAATGTAGGTGACTATTTTGAAGTGTTTTGCTATAAAGGGGAGCAAAAAATGAGACAGAAGTTACAGAGGCATGTGGTCTCAAGAAAATATTTTTCAGATGGGAGAAATACTACGTTTGCATTCTGATGAAAATGCTCTGTGAAAGAAGAAAAAAACTGATGATATAGGGGAAAGCAAAGAATTGATCAAGTATATTCTCAAGTCGGCAAGAAAGGATGGGATCTAGCACACAACTCAGCCCTTGAGATAGAATCCTGAACTGTGTATCCAGAATAACTGTAACAGGAGGGCACAGATACAGGTGAGAGATGGTTGTTGTGATGGGAGGTTGGTAAAGTTCTCTTCCGAGTGATTTGGTTTCTTGAAAAAATTGGAAGTAAGGTAATCAGCGGAGTATCAGCATGGGGATGATTACCGGAGATTTAAAAGAGAGAAGATAGTATGAAATAGTTGTCCAGAAGACAGCACAGGTACGTTGCCCAGAGTTGACAGAAATTTGGATTTAACTAACGAATAGGGTTTTGCCCAGGTTAGTTCAGTTTGAAGAGAGATAGGCAACGGAATTGAGGAAATATGCAAGGGGGTGATTATGATGAGGCTAAGGATGGAAATGATGACTTGAAGGGGATGAGTGACAAAAAAATGTGGTTGTAGAAATGTATTGCAGGTTCTAATGTGGTAAAGAATTGTGCTGGGGTAACGGAGGCAGTAAAAAAGACAGGAGGAAATTGGAGAGGGGGATATTATGGAGGCAATGGAGATATTGGTAACAACAGGTGCTGTAACAGGTGGAACCCAAGATCATCAGAGAAGAGAGAGGCAAGGAAGTGAGCAGACAGTGAAGCAGATGCTGTGGGTGTCCTCCTAGATCTCCTTGGTCCACTCTGGATGTCACACTAGACAATTCTTATAAATGCTGATGGCTTCCTATATCTCTCTGCCTGGAGGGTATTTTCTGGCCACGGGCATTTCCTTGGTTTACAGTGTGTGGAGGATTCATGCTCCAGGAGAGAACCTTAAGCAATTAGGAAAATAAATAAATACCCCAACTGTCTTGCTCCTCTGGCATGGAGTTCTGCACTATGTTCTACAATCTCTTAGAAGGTGCTAGTGAGATTCAGCCTCAGTTCTCACACCAGAAACTCATTCATTAATCCATCTGTTTTTGGCTTTTCTTTCTTTGTCTTGCTTTCTTAACTGGACTTACCAAATGAATCACCTACACCAAATACTTGTCTCAGGTATGGTTTAGGAAAACCCAATTTATTTATTTATTTATGTATTTTTTGAGACAGAGTCTCGCTCTGTCGCCCAGGCTGGAGTGCAGTGGCACGATCTCGGCTCACCTCAAGCTCCACCTCCCGGGTTCACACCATTCTTCTGCCTCAGCCTCCGAGTAGAGTAGCTGGGACTACAGGCACCCACCACCATGCCTAGCTAATTTTTTTGTATTTTTAGTAGAGATGGGGTTTCTCCATTTTGGTCAGGCTGGTCTCAAACTCCTGAACTCAGATGATCCACCTGCCTCGGCCTCCCAAAGTGCTGGGATTACAGGCATGAGCCACTGCGCCAGGCCTATTTTTTTTTTTAATTTAATTTTTTTTTTGAGACAGAGTTTCGCTCTTGTCGCCCAGGCTGGGGTGCAGTGGCATGATCCTAGCTCGCTGCAACCTCCACCTCCTGAGTTCAAGTGATTTTCCTGCCTCAGCCTCCCAAGTAGCTGGGATTACAGGCATGCACCACTATGCCCAGCTAATTTTTGTATTTTTAGTAGAGATGGGGTTTTGCCATGTTGGCCAGGCTGGTCTCAAACTCCTGACCTCAGTTGATCCACCCGCCTCAGCCTCCCAAAGGGCTGGGATTATAGGCGTGAGCCACCTCACCTAGCCAGAAAACCCAACTTAAGGTAGTTGAAATTTTGGAAGGACAAGTCTTGTGGACATTGAAATTGCCAACAAATAATCAGACAATTCTCAATTATATATGAAGATGGTATTATTCACAGCTCTATATTTTAGAAGTAAAAATCTTGTTTTTGTGTATATTGGTGGTCGGGGGAGCAAACTGCTATTATATTACCATTGCAGATTGGTTAAATACAGCATAGAATGGTTTTAATGAAACCCAATGTCATTTTTTCACAATGATTATAGCTATAGATACAGCATAGTCATTAAAAGACATTCATGTTATGTGCACATCTCTCTCTCTCTCTCTCTCTCTCTATGTATATATATACACACACACATGTGTATGTGTTTTTTAAGAAAATTATTTAGCAAGTACGTATTATTTGTGTAATACAAGTTTAAAAAACAATAACAGAGTTTTTTAACCACCTGTCTGGGGAAGGCCCTACATTGTGTGAGCTTGGAGCTCAGTAATCTCACATATAAGATAAGGAGAAATTATGGTAACCAGTTGTCCCAGTTTGCCCTTAATCTGAGGGGTTCCCTGGAATGCTACTAGATTTTCAGTGCTAAAACCAGGCAAACTGAGATGGTCCATCTCATGTGGAAATATTTATGCTTTTTTCCTTGTCCCTTCCAATAAATGGACAAATGACAAAATAGAATATCTTGGAGTTTTGGACAGAAAAGCATGATAGAAACAGAAGAGATCATTATTATTCCGGAAACATGCTTTTTATTTTCTGGCTGTAAAGATCCAGGGATGAAATCAACACATTTGGTTGATAATCCCCTTCACATGTGCATGCTAGTTTGACTTTCATTTTCATCTGCAGGGAGTCTTTAACAGCTGTTACTGTCAGGCCTTTGCGCTTGGCTTCCAAACTATAAGAACCACACAAGAGCAAGAATATTCTGAGAATATAGTTGCGAGGGCTTAAGTAAAAATAGCTCACCAGCATTATTATATAGAAATTCACAGCCTCTCTTTTCCTTCTCTCTCAGTCTCTTGCTCTCTTGGTTTCTCTCCCATGGGTACCAGGCAGAGATTCCGGAATGGGCACCGCTGTGCCTGTTTGGTATGCACACCATGTAGACAGTCCAGACAGAAGCCTCTCATTTCATTGTTCATTAGTGCTCTCTGTTAAATAATGTTTAATGTTATCTAAGAAGTTTAATGGCATCATTATTGGAAATATTGCAAAGACAAAAGGAAAAAAGTCATCCTTCTTGTATTTTCTGGACGTGTCACAAGCCTGCACATCTCAAGACTTGAGACCGTTAGCTATAGAAATAACACCTGTGCAATTTTCTTTCATTTACTCCAATTATATATGCTCTCCTTCTGTCCTGAAAGAATGAGTTGACCACATCTCCATTTAAAGCAGGCTCTCCAGACCCTTCTCAAACACACTTGTATGGGGATTCAACTTTGGATGAGGGAAGTCTAAGGGTGCTAAACTTTGCCATGTTTAGAAGAACCCAAAGCAAATAGAAAAAAACTGCCTGAGCTGTCTCAGAACAATTAAGTGAAAATCTCTTGTGTGGATCCTGGGCATTGGTATGTTTAAACATTTCACCGGATGGTTATAGTGTGAAGTTTGTTCCAGTCCCTTTTCATATCTCAGCTCAATACTTGCTGCATTCATTCATTCATTCACTCATTCATAACTAATTTATTGAGTATCCTCTATGAGTCTAGCACTCTTCTATGCCCTATAGAAGATAGAAAAGAAGTGGAAGATACAATTCCAACCCTTAGGAGAGTTATAAACCAGAGGTGGAAACAAGCTAAGCACATAGGTGAAGTGCCCTATAAAAGATAAAATTGGAATCAGTGAGAGTAATCAGGGAATACTTTATAGAGTAGGTTATATTTAACAATGAGAATTTAATTCCTAAAGCCAATAGACCCGGGCCTGACCAGATTCCACAGTATCTAGATCTATAAATCTATGCAAGTTATTTTCTTCTTTGAGGCTTGTTTTTCCCCCATTTACAAACTATCCTCCAAAGTTCACAAAGATCATCTTAGATAACATATGGGAACAAGCTTTTGTAAACTCTCAAGTGCTACTAGAGGTTTTATTAGTGATTGTATACTAAATATAGGGCCACATTTCATATTATCTGTCGCCATCCTAGCTATCAAAACTTATTTTCATTTCTAACTTTAAAACCTAAGCCCTTTTCTTTATTTGAATGTTCATCCATAACTGGACTGATCTAATGTGCTTTCCTAAAACCTGCCACATATATTCCCATCGTCATATCTTTGCTGATGCCGCTTCCTCCTAGAAATATCTTTTGCCCCAACTCCCTAATTCTTATTCAAATTGCTCCATTCAATTTATTGACAACTTGAACATCACGTATTTTTTTAACTATGCTAACTCGCATTGATTTCACTCTCCTGAAAACTTACAGCCATTATTATACTGCATCATAATATGTCTTGGTTGTTTTATTTTTTCATGTTTCTGTCATGTCTCATCAGCTGGTTTATAAGTTCTTTGAAGAACGTGTACCATGGGCTGCATTGCTTTGCTCAATTACAAAGACTTGTGGCAAATAGAGGTTTAGTACATACTTGGAAGGATAGAAAAGAAGAAAGGAAGGGAAGAAGGAAGAAAAGAAGGAAAGGAGGAAGGGAAAGTGTAAGGGAGGGAGGGAGGGTGGAACTGATGAGGGAAGATACAAGAATTGGAAGGAAGAAGAAGACTTATTCCTCTACTTGAACTGAGATTTCCTAAGTTTTTAACCCTTGATTTAGTGGCTTTAGCACCCACACAGTTTTAGGTGCCGATCTCATCAAGAGGAATGTCTACTCATTGCTCTTCACATAAAACTGCAATAGCCTCTTGCTCTAAACATCTTTTACCTATTTTTTCCCTGAAATCTTGCCTCTTCCTCTAGTTTGATATTTTAAGCTTCACTTGTACAAAGGGCTAAATGAGGCTTATTTCTTCTACCTTTACTTCTTTCCCTTATTTTGAGAATGAGGAGAGGGAAGTCTGATGATAGCTTCCTGGCAGGAATATTTGAGATGCCTGATCTTTGACTCATACTACACTCAAAGTTTGATGAAATCCAAAATGTGACTTTTTTATGTTTCAGAATTTTTGTGCCTTGTCTAAAAAAAATTGCCTACGTCAAGGTTACAAATATTTTCCTTTACGCTTTCTTTCCTGTTTTATAATTTTAGTATTTATATTTAAGTCTACAATCTATTTTGAATTAGTTTTTTGTTTTTTTTTTTTGAGATGGAGTCTTGCTCTGTTGCCCAGGCTGGAGTGCAGTGGTGCAATCTCGGCTCACTGCAAGCTCTGCCTCCCAGGTTCACACCATTCTTCTGCCTCAGCCTCCCAAGTAGCTGGGACTACATGTGCCCACCACCATGACTGGCTAATTTTTTGTATTTTTAGTAGACACAGGGTGTCACCGTGTTAGCCAGGATGGTCTCAATCTCCTGACCTTGTGATCTGCCTGCCTCGGCCTCCCAAAGTGCTGGGATCACAGGTGTAAGCCACCGCACCCAGCCTGAATTAGTTTTTATGTATGGTGTGAGATAGAGGTTGCAATTTATTTTTTGTTTGTTTTTTCCCTAGGGATATCAAGTTGCTCCAGCACCGTTTATTGAAAACACCCTTTTTAAAATTGATTTGCCTTGGCAGTCTGGTTAAAAATAAGTTGACCTGCCTGGGTGTGGTGGTTCACATCTGTAATCCCAGCACTTTGGGAGGCCAGGGCGGGTGGATCACGAGGTCAAGAGATCGAGAGCATCCTGGCCAACATGGTGAAACCACATCTCTATCAAAAATACAAAAATTAGCTGGGCATGGTGGCACATGCCTGTAGTCCCAGCTGCTTGGGAGGCTAAGGCAGGAGAATCGCTTGAACCTGGGAGGCAGAGATTGCAGTGAGCTGAGATGGCGCCGCTGTGCTCCAGCCTGGGTGACAGAGTCAGACTCCATCTCAAAAAAAAAAAAAAAAAAAAAAAGTTGGCCCTTTATCTTTAGTTATATTTCTAGATTCTGTTCTATTTCATTGGTCAATGCCTCTATACTTATATCTCTATCACTTTGTCTTGATTACTTTATAGTGAGTCTTAAAATCAGGTACTTTGAGTCATAAAACTTTATTCTTTTTAAAAATGGTTTGAATATTCTGGAGTTTTTTACATCCATATAAATATTAGAATCAGCTTGTAAACTGTTACTTAAAAAATCTTAGTGGAAATTTTGGATAAAGTACAGTTGAATTTTTAGATCAATATGGGGAGAACTAACATCTGAACAATATTGAGTTTTCTAGTTCATAGACATGTCTCTTCATTTTTAGATCCTTTATAATTTTTCTCAGCAATGTTTTATGTTTTTCAGGGTAGAGTTCTTGCGCTTATTTTGTTAAATATATCTTTGAATATTTTATATTTTTCATGCTATTGTTAATAGTATCACTTTTTCAATTTTTTTCATTATTCATTGCTAGTATTTAGAAATAACATTGATTTTTCTAATTGATTTTGAATCTTGAAACCTTGGCAAGCTTATTTATTAATGCTAGTAATGTTTTTACAAATACTTAAGAGTTCTTTGTTCATAATCATGTCATTTGTGGATTAAGACAACTTCACTTCTTTTTTCCAATCTGTATTCCTTTATTGCTTTGTTTATTATTTCCACTGTGATGTTGGATAAAGATGGTGAGAGCAGATATTCTTGATCTTAGGGAAAAATTGATCAATATTACACCGTTAAGTATGATTCCAGCTTTCATAGATATATTTATCAGATTACGTTAGATTCCTTGTAAGTTTGCTGGGAAGCTTTTATTTTTTCAATATGTCATGAATTGGTGTTGACTTTTTCTGAATCTATTGAGATATTCATGATTGTTACCTTTCATTCTGTTAACATGTTAAATTACATTGATCCTCAAATGTTAAACCAACCTTGCATTTCCAGTATAAATTTCATTTTGTGGTTTATAATCTTCTTTATATCTTGTAGAATCAGTTTGCTACATTTTGTTAAGAATATTTGCAGCTGTGTTTAGGAAGGAGTGTGTTTTCTTTTGCAATCTCTTTTTCTGGCTTTGGTTTAGTAATAATGTTGGCTTCATATTTGAGCAGGAAAGTCTTCTGAACTGTTTGTGTTGGATTGGTATTACTTCTGTTTTATATAATTGATAAAATTTAACCAATTTAGACCTGGTGTGTTCTTTGTAAACATATTTTTGACTATGAATTCAATTTCATAAGTAGATGTAGGGCTTTTCAGGTGTTCTATTTCTTCTTGTATCAGTTCTCATAATATGAGTCTTCCAGGGTGTTTTTTCATTTCAACTGAGTTGTTTAATTTATTGAAATAAGATTGTTCTAATATTTTAGATTTTTTTTTCTCAAAGGGAAATGCTTAGGATTTATTAAGTGAAAAAAAACAATGCACCTGATTGTCTTTTTAATGTTTGGAGAGTCTCTAGTGATTCTACATGCTCATTCATTTTAATATTGGTGATTTGCTTTTTCTCATGCTTTTTCATGGTTATTCTAGCAACACATTTAATAATTTTATTATCTTTTAAAAGAATCAGCTTTTAGCTGTACTGATTGTTTTTCTTTTTCTTTCTTTCTTTTTTTTTTTTTTTTGAGATGGAGTCTCGCTCTGTCACCCAGGCTGGAGTGCAGTGGCACAATCTCAGCTCACTGCAAGCTCTACCTCCTGGGTTCACACCATTCTCCTGCCTCAGCCTCCAGAGCAGCTGGGACTATGGGTGCCCGCCACCACGCCTGACTAATTTTTTTGTATTTTTAGTAGAGACGGGGTTTCACCATGTTAGCCAGGATGGTCTCGATCTCCTGACCTGGTGATCCGCCTGCATCGGCCTCCCAAAGTGTTGAGATTACAGGCGTGAGCCACTACTGATTGTTTTCTGTTATTTTATTCCTGCTTTATTTATTTCAACTATTATTTTGTCCTTATACTGACTTTGAAATTAGTTCATTTTTTTTAGCTTCACTGCAGATCATTGATATTAGACATTTCTTTTCTAATATAAACATTTATATGTTTTTTGAAGCAGTGGTTTAAGTCTTTCCCATAAATTGTAATATATTATGATTGTATTATTATTAGGTTAAAAATATTTTCTAATTGCTTCCTGATTTCTTCTTTGACACATGGGTTTTTTGAGGTTTCCTTTGTTCTTTTGAGATTTTTACTTTCCAAATATTAGGGGATTTTCCAGAATTTTTTAAAATTTATTTTTAATTTAACTATGTTGTGGTCAGAGAATATACTCCTAATTATTCCAATTTATTTAAATTTATTAAGACTATTATTATTTTCTTGTATTATGCCCTATCTTAATGTTTATCTGTACTTTAAAAGAATATATATGCATCCATTTTGTGTATAGTATGCTAGAAGATTCAATTATGTTAAGGTAGTGGATAATGGTGTTCAGATCTTTTATATGATTGCAGATGTTCTTTTTACTTGGTCTATCCATTGCCAAGTGAGGGGTTTAGAAATTTTAATTATGCAAGTGTCAAGTTTTCCAACCACATTTAGAAGTATACAACTTTTCTCTTTAATTGACTCTTTTATCATTGTAAAATATTTCCTTTTGTCTTCAATAACATTTCTTGCTCTCACATCTACTTTGCCTTCATTCACATAGCCCCTGTAGTTTCCTATGATTCTAGTTTGCATGGTATACATTCTCCATTTTTTCCTTTTACCCTATCTGTACTTTTATATTTAAAGGGAGTCTTTTATATTTAAAGGGAGTTTTCTATAGGTGGGATTAGGTTTCGCTTTTCCATACAATCTATCAATTTCTGTCTTTCCCTTAGAGTATTTAATTTAATGTTATTTATTGATTTAAGTCTGCCAGATTTACATTTGTTTTCTATTCATTCTACCCTTTCTATTCTTTTTTCTTCTTTTCTTGTCTTTTATGGTTCTAAAAAGGTATTTTAGTATTTCCTATTATCTTCTTTATTAACTGATAACCTCTTAAAATAGTGGTTGCTATAGGATTTACAATACACATCACTATCTTATCACAATCTATGTTACATTTGAATAATATATCAGCTTCTGCATAAAATTTTAAAAATTACTAAAGAGTAACTCTGTCATTTTTCCTTTGTGCTATTATTGTCATAGATTTTGCTCATGTGTCTGTTATGAGCTCCACGTGCATTGTTATTAATTTTGCTTTAAATAGGCAATTATCTTTTAAGAAAGTTAAAAATAAATAAATATGTGTGTGTATATATACACACAAAATTATTCATATAAATATACATGCACACAAACACATTACTCCTGTATTTACTATTTTTGGCACTGCTCATTCCTTTGTGTCAATCTAGGTTGCCATTATCATTTTTTGAAGGATGTATTTACTGATTTTAGACTTCTAGTTTAAGCGGTTAACTTCTGGGGTTTTGTTTTTTGTTTTTTGGTTTTTTTCCCCAGAACTTTAAAGATATTTATGCACTATCTTTTGGCTTCCATTATTTCTGATAGGAAGTCTTCTGTTCATTATTTTTTTATTTTTCTGTACCTATTGTTTCTTTTTTCCCTTGGGTGCTTTTTAGCTTTTCCTTCATTATTGGTTTGCAGTATTTTTTTTCTTTATATCCTTGAGTATATTTATAATAGCTGTTTTATGTTTATAATAGCTGTTTTTTTATCTTTTTGTCATTTATGGATCTTCTTTTGTAAATTGATTTTTCTCTTTATTATTGGTCATATTTTCTGCCTTTTTTGCATGTCTGGCAATTTTTATTAGATGTTTGACATCATAAATACTATATTTTTGAATGCTAGATTTTGTTGCCTTCCTTTAAATACTGTTGAGTTTTGTTTTGGCAAGTAATTAAAATATATGGGATAATCTTAATCCCATTAAACAAGCCTTTCAGCTTTGTTATGGTGTGTTTAGAGTAGCTTTCACTCTATATTTATTTTATCTTACTGTTAAAGTGTGACCCTTCTGAGTTCTTTCTAATCTGACTGATTGGAACTTGAATGCATCTTAGTCTTATCTCTGGGAATTGTTCAGCTTATAGCTCCTCATTAGTTGTTCTTCATGATTGCTCTTTGTTCACCCTTGTGAAATCTTACCCAATATGTGCACAACTTAGTATTCAGCTACCAACTCAAAAGAGCTCCAGTGCTGGTTTCTAAAATTCTTTGTGCAGCTCTCTCCAAGAAATGTGAGACTCCTCATCCTCACTAAACTCTACTCTATCTTCAACTCAGCAAGAATACTGTGCTCCTCTTGTATTCCAATTTCTGCACTGTACTCCAATAATTACCTTTATGTAGAAAGCCAGTACAATTGTAGGGCTCAACTAATTTGTTTCCCTTCCCTCAGGGATCATAGTTCTGTATCGCTTTTCATCTAATGCTTGAAAACAGCTGTTTCATATATTTTATCGTTTTCTAGAATTTTTGCTTTGTTTTGTTTTTGTTTCTTTGTTTTGTTTTGTTTTGTTTTAATGCCAGGGAGGGAAGCCCAGTACTAGTAACTACACCATGGCTGACAACAGAGTCATCTGACTCAGTGTTTAGTCCTCCTCCTTTCTGATGGTATCTGTGGTCTGGCAGTACACCTAATGCTTCTTTTATGGAAATCTTTGTAATTGCCTCCCCCAATTGTGACAGAGAAGGAGATTATATGGAGTGAACAGATATGTCAAAAAGGAAAACATATAAGACATAATTTGATGAAAGTGATTGGTAAATACTTAATTCCAAGATATAGGAAATCGATGTCCATGACTTAGAGAAATACAGAAAATATCTCGGTATGGGGAATACAGGTTACCAGCTTTGTATTAAATATCATTAAGTTAGGGAAAAACTGATCACTGATGCTATCAACTTCTGAGAATTTTATGGCACATCTTTTCTTATGAATTCAAAGACCTAGTATACTTGGACTCGTCTCATCTTTTTGGCTCAAATTCTGTTATCTAGTAAGCATGAAATAAATCTCCTATGAGATGCAAATGGCTGGTAAAACTCAATATGCTATTCTACTAAAAATTTTAGAAAGTCCAAAACCTTACATTGAAAAAAATAATTACTAATTGTGAGAACTTAGGTCTCAGCCAAGGGTATGGAAAAGAAATATAGAAAGACTAGGTCCTTCCCAGCACTCCTTACATAGAGCACAATATGGGTTACTCTTACCTGCTTCCTAAGAGCACAATATGGGTTACTCTTACCTGCTTCCTAAATCAGGCTAGAGTGGGAAAGAAGCAACAAATATTACAGCATTTTAAGAAAGATCTAAGAGGAAGGGAAGAACACCCACTATTTCACCTCTTTAATAACCCCACAGTCACTGCAAAGCATAGCTCTAGCCTTGCAATAACCTCCACCCCTCCTCCCCCACCCATTAGCTGGAGCCAGTGAATTATGGGGAATGGCAGGAGCCCTCCAGCCTCTAGGGGGAAAATGACTTTAATCTCATCAGAGCCCTGAAGAAGGGACTATTAAAAGAGTTAATGGAACGAACTTCTGAATAGATGAGTCAGGCCATGACAAACCAAAGTCATTTTTTGATTTAAGGAGAAAAAAAGAAAAAGAAAACTGGTGATATGGATCCTGTGGCTCCGATGGCCTCCAAGCCCCCCATCAAATCAATTCTAAATGCAGTAGAGTTCGGATAATTTTAACGAAGAACTCCAGAGGTGATGTGGTGAATTTGGTCACAAAGGTGAAATAGGAAAAAGGTATAGTTCACTACAAGAAGGATTCCTCCCACGGTGTTACCTGAATTACAAGTGGGAGAAAATGAGGGATTAAGCTAGTTTAAAATGTTGACAACAGAATACAGGTTGTTGGAGTTTCAAAGGGGTCCAGTTAGGAAGTTCCCTTTGAAGGTGCACTTATATATAAGAATGAAGTTCAACTATGGTTTACCAAACAAAATAACCAGGCTTAGCAAGAAGCAACAGAGGATAAAAGTAAACTGTTAAAGTCCAGTCAGCAATGAAAATATGCCCACAAAATGAGTTTTCCCAGTCACTCCAGGAGAGACAGTGAAATTATCATGATTGTTTGAATTTGCCAAACTCCTTCAGATATTTGTAGATTTAGTCTATAGTCAGCAGAGATAAAAGAGGGTACAAGTTTTTTTTGGCCAGGCTTATTCTGAAAAGATCTATCCTAGGATGCATAATTTAGTGAACCAAAATGTGGCCATATAACTAATTTTCTTTTAAAAAGTTCCCAAATGTAGATCATCAAGAATATTTTGGAAACAATGATGTATCTAGCCATAGGTCCTTGGATGCCATCAAAAAAGTTAATTGGACTGAGATACTTTATCTCAGCTACCTCTATGGGCCCCGGTTTTGAGAAACTGCATCTTTGGAAGCCCTTGCATCCTTGTTGAAGGAGTTGCTATCCAAAGTTCCTTTGTGAGTGAATAATGTGTTCTCATTCCAAAGAAATGAAAAATGACTGCGATCTGGACTTCTGAGACTCTTAAAAATTACTGGGCTAATATCAAAACACTACAAGTTAATGCCTAGAACTCAAAGTCAGCTCCACCTAGTGTGAAACATCTGATTGCCTTAAATGAGGTCAGAAGGTGAGACTAAATATACTGAGTACCAGCATGGTGGTTCACACCTGTAATCCTAGCACTTTGGGAGGCTAAAGTGGGTGGATCGCTTGAACCCACGAATTTGAAACCAGCCTGGGCAATATGGCGAAACCCCGTCTCTACTAAAAATACAAAAATTAGCCAGGTGTAGTGGCATGTGCCTGTGGCCCAGCTGCTCTGAAGGCCGAGGTGGGAGGATTGCTTGAGCTCAGGAAGTTGCAGCTGCAGTGAGCCATGATCCTGCCACTGCACTCCATATTGGGTGGCAGAGCAAGACCCTGTCAAATAAATAAATTAATTAAATAAAGTATACTGACTACCTACTAGGTATCAAGCAGTCTACATACTTCATCTGTAAAAGACATGCATGTTTTGGAATATTTGGTTTTCATTTCTCCTTTCCAATAATACCCGTTTTTATTCATGTGAATACCTCTTCCTCACTGAATATAGTCTTATGGGGATACTGTAATCAGAGATGCCCCTTACTCCTAATAAAGAAGTGACCTCATGAATCAATCTAGGCTAATTGGATGTTCCCTCTCTGATACTTCAAACACGATCAGAGAATCAAAGAGGCTAACAGTAGTAGAGTTCTATTCCATTTGATCGAGCATGATCACACTAGAGTTTCGTTACAAAGCTATTGGAAATGTTTGTGCTTCTAGGCCTGCAGAACTGCTTTGCTTCAGTCCCATTTCCACGCCTGATTCTTGGGTATCTTCTGGATTGTGTGACATTAAGACAGAGCCTTAATGTCTTTCCAGCAAATTAATTTTTGCTTAATTTAGCCCAAATTTTTTTTTTGCTCAAAATCACAAAGTCCACAATGATATACAATCTCACTTAGCACTAACACAATTCTAAGATGTTGCCATTATAACCATTTCTCAGAGGAGAAAGGTTTAGCAAAGAATGGTTAAATGACATGCATACACGCAGCTAGTAATGGATACAGCCAGGACTCAAGCAAGGTGATTTCCACCCAGAGTTTCAAATTTTTAACCTACATTATCCCAATTCCTATCTTTAATTCTCAAACTACTTTCCCAAAGATCATTGATGTGCCACATGCTGTTCCAAGGATTTTCATTGCTGAAATTGAATAATGGCAGTCTTGCCAATTTAGAGAAAATAATAACTTAATGGATAGAATGTTTTCAATTTTAAATTTTTCTCCCATAAATTTTTCTAAAACCTTTGCTGGTTTCTACTGCTTGTCTGTGAGGCAGACAACAAAACAAATGAACAAGCAGCCAATGAATATTAATGGCAAAACTCAGAAACAACAGATCGTGCTTCTCTCAAGAGCTTGTTTTTTGCATGCACATGTGTTGTGATTTCATGTTGCATACCTATAATATAGTCATTTTCTGCTAGTAAAATTGTTCCTAGTTCAAATGCTGGAATTAAATACATCCATATTTCATGTGTTATGCAAAGAATACTATGATTTTCAAGCTGTCTACCATCTCGTAAAGTTTAAGAAAAATAGTCTCAAATAAGCTGGAGACAATAGTGGCAAAACATCTTGGATGGTACTGCTTATATCACCTTTAGGAAACTCAGACCTTTATCTAAATCCAAAGTCATCAGATTTTTAGGATAAGGACCTTGGCACTTGCTGGATTCTACAAGAATAATGTTATTTGCTAGCCTAACTGCAAGACCCAGAATTCGTTTAAGGGGCTTGACATTTTATTTTAATTCTTGGCCTGGACACCAAGTAAAATGCCTCGGGCCTTGAGAAAGGCCAGTGTATGGTGTATTTATTGGCTGTGACTGCAAATCTGGTTAACTTGATGGGAATGTATAAAAAATGAATAAAGCAATGCCAGATTTTGCTTTTGGCCATAGATGCATCAGGTTAATGAGACACAGGATAGTATCTTGGTCTTAAGTCACAATAGTGGCCCAGGCACAGTCAGGGATTGAGGATTCCTATAATGGGAATGGAAATCAGACCCCTTGACCTTTTTTCCCAGCTTATCCTATAGTAAGATTGCTACCATTTCCCATTTCACCTTGTTTTTCCCCTTAAGATATTTCTCTTCCAAATTTTATACTGCTTCTGAAATTTCCTAAGAAGCCAGACCAAATCTATCTATCTATCTATTTATCTATCTTTCTATCTGTCATCTATCTTTCTATTTAAACATATATATTTAAAACCTACTTTGGGTCAGGAGTGGTGGAAGGGACAAAGGTATGCCAGTGATCCTGCCTACGTAGAGCTTATTTTCCAGCAAAATAAAAAAAATCCTGATCTGCCAGAAGAGGAACTGATGATCTACCACCATCCCCATTCTCAATATAAAACTTTTACCATCTTTGGTTGTGCTCATGTGCTTTCTTTAGAATACTAGATAGAATATTGTAAATATTGTGTTAGTCTGCTTACTCTCTGTACTAATTTTAATCAACTCTGCATTGGTATTGCCTTTCCAGGAAGTCTCAGACTGAAATCTCCTAGATTGTAACAGATTGGATCACATTGATTTAGATGAAGAAAAGGTTCAAATAAATATACAGGAAAGTGAGGCCCCAGGGAGGAGTCCGGGTACCATGCTCCCTCCGTAGTCATTCCTTTAAAGAGGCAAAACTGGTTTTCATCTTTCCTTTCATGAAGCTGTATTGATTTCCATATGGCTTGAATGTTCCTCTATTTTCCAGACTGATACCACCCACAGAATTTAAAATCTACTTCTTTGACATCTAGAGATGGCAAGGGAGCCCTTCCATCCCTCATTGCTGATCTTTATTACCATATGTCACCAGGCAGTGCACTGGGCTCATTTTGTTTACTTCCATCAGCCATTTATATTGAGATGTAATCCTGGATACTAAAAAGAGGAGCACTTTATGTCCCAAGTGAGCGATTCACACTAAACGCTATGTTGACACATTCTATGGGATGTAAAAATCTCTGTTCCAGTGATTTCAGCTCCATCAGCATAATTTTCCTCCACATGGTACAGGTAAATCATGGTTAAATATTGAATCATTTATCAACCAGTGCTTCGTAAGCCAGATCTCATAAAATCTCAGGAATAGATTGTGCTAACAAAGCAGCTAGCAACCAACTATGATTATCAAAATTTTCCTTCCACAATCTGTCCCTCATTTAGAGAGAAAGTGCTAAGGAAATTAAAAATTAGTAAGCTTTACCCCTTTATTGGTAACAATATACAAAGTACTATGATTTTCTTTAGAATAATAGTCTTATCTGGAGACTTTATAATAAAGGAGGAAATTTGGAATCTCTGGCTCTTCTGGAAGATGGATTATAGTTCTCTGTGAAAATGTATTTCAGAAAGTCTATACCCATCTTGGGTTCCCTCAGTGCTTAGGCTCAAATCCACAGGGCTAGCACATTACATAAAAGAAACTTTATGATTAGATGAAGGGGTTCAGTTACAACCAGGGAAGTCAACGTTTACGTATTCTAGGAAGGGAAAATAGTGCCTGGGTAAAGATGTTCCATCTACAATCAAACCTTATTTACTTCTAAAATGGTATTACCAATTGCTTTGCTAGGAAATGAGATAAAATCAAGAAAGCATTTTCTAAAGGCCTTCAATTTGACTTGTGTGTTGCATGGTTCTATATATTTACAAACAGGGGCACACAGAGAGTAGTTAAAGAACAAAGGAGATAATAGTTTCCCACCTTAGACTCCCCTGTCCATACTTGAGCACCACACACCTGATTATGAAAAGGAAGACCGTAAACTTCTATCTATAGAGAGCACAGAAAATGATAAGCAGAGATGACCTCAGACAGAAATTGAAAAAAGCCTGGATATGTAAATGGTTTGATATGATTTTAAAAGATGAGATTAAGGAGCTTTAATTCCTCTCACTCTGAACATTCTTCTCTTAGAAATGAAAAATTAAATACTGTTTGTGCAAAGCAGTAATTTTTTCTATTTCAAAACATTGACGTCATTGTTATTTCAATAAATGGTGACCCAAGAAACAAGGTTGAATAAACAATTCTCTCATTTAGAATGCAGAATGCCCAAACTTACCCATCCTTGAATTTGGGGATTGTTTTAGGAATAAAACAACCTATCTCTATACCCCTGAAATAAAATGTTTGCTCTTAGGCTGTCCAAGGGCAGTATGGCAAACCCTAAGCTCTGTTCCAGGCTAAAACAAGCTCTAAGCAGTCTAGGAGGTAAGTGTTCATTTGTCATAAAAGGAATTTGACTACAGGCAGGACAGGCCGACAGAAGTAATGTGGGAATACAAGTAGACCCAGAGGTCAGGCTTAAGCCAGAGGCAACACATGGGAGTGCAGCCATTAATCTGTTATCTTTGGCAAGTTAGGCAGAGATGGGAGTCTAGAAAGTAGGTTCCCCAAGGAGGTAATTAATTTGAGCCACAGAAAGAAAACATAAGTAGGGAGGAAACACCAGAGTATTTCTCTTAGCAAGAATGAGGGAAGCAAATCACAATGTTCCCAGTAGGCTGGAAATCTGCACTGGGTAAAATAAGAAGATAGAGGGAAGGGCAAGAAGCTGCCTCTGGGGAACCAAGCTCCCCAGATGATTTGGTGGTTTGGCACATGAATCTATTTTTTTGAGAACAAGGAGAACCCAATGACTAGGTTCTTGGCACATCAGAAGCCACCTGCTGCCAACCCTACGAGCAACTGAGGAAAGGTGCCTCACGCCACCTTCCTAAAGCCAGAATTTGTGTCAGATTGTAGGGCAACCTAGAACCTACAGGGAAAAATTAGTAAAGGGAGACTTAGCAATCAGGGTTAAAGAGATAAGGTTTTTGGAAATCTAGAAGGGAAATACAGTACTTCCTCATTTATCCAGGTCAGGAACCAGGCAGACACAGTGGCAGAAGCCCTGGCATTAGCATCCTATGCCTTAGTGTGAATGTCACCTCTTTCTCTGGCCAGTATGCACTGTAGTCAGAAATGCAGGGTGCTAAACCCCAGTATGTGAGTTGAAGCCCAGCTCCATTGTACTGAGTAAATTTCATAATCTCTTCTTTCTTCATCTATAGAATTGTCAAATATTGTAGTACTTTTCTAACAGCTGTTAGGAGGATTAGGTGATTGCATACATGTAAACACATCCACCTGTGTCAGAACCTACTAAGTACACAATAAACATTAACCATTAGTTTTATGAGGCATTGAGAAAGGTGCTTAGTTTCTTTGAATTTTCATTCTTCTTATCTGAAAACAGGCACAATAACATCCATGTCATAAAGCGGTTAAAATATTTAAATGAGGTAAGGTATAGGAAAGTACATGTTTGGGCCGGGCGCGGTGGCTCACGCCTGTAATCCCAGCACTTTGGGAGGCCAAGGCAGGCGGATCACAAGGTCAGGAGATCAAGACCATCCTGGCTAACATGGTGAAACCCCATCTCCACTGAAAAAAAAAATGAAAAAACTTAGCCGGGCGTGGTGGCAGGCACCTGTAGTCCCAGCTACTCAGGAGGCTGAGGCAGGAGAATGGCATGAACCCAGGAGGTGGAGCTTGCAGTGAGCCGAGATCATGCCACTGCACTCCAGCCTGGGTGACAGAGTGAGACAAAAAAAAAAGAAAGTACATGTTTGGCACAGAATAAAGGTGTCAGTTAAGAATGCCTTTGTATCCCAGTAGTAAAAAACACTATTAACAATAACTTAAACTTATAAAGGGTTTATTTTTGTCACAAAGCAAGTACTCCAGAGTTTGGATGATGTTTATATTTAGTCAGAGGCTTCATGATGTGTGAGTGCACAGTCAGCAACTCTGAGATCACTTTGACTATCACAATCCTTGTATAAGACAGAGGCTGGGCACAGTGGCTCACACCTGTAAACCCAGCACTTTGGGAGGCTGAGGTGGGTGGATCACAAGGCCAAGAGATCGAGACCATGCTGGCCAACATGGTGAAACCCCATCTCTACTAAAAATACAAAAATTAGGTGGGTGTGGTGGTGCGCACCTGTAGTCCCAGCTTCTTGGGAGGCTGAGGCAGGAGAATCACTTGAACCCGGGAGACGGAGGTTACAGTGATCCGAGATTGTGCCACTGCACTCCAGCCTGGTGACAGAGGGAGACTCCGTCTCCAAAAAAAAAAAAAAAAAAAAGACAGAAAGAAGAGGGGATGCTGTGAGCTACATGCTATGCAAACATATATTCACGAATAGGATTACCAGATAAAAGACAGGGCATTCAGTCAAATTTGAATTTTAGATAAACAATGAAGGCATTTTTAGAATACATATTTTGTAAGCAATATTTGGGAAATACTTATACTAAATATTCATGGCTTATCTGAAATTCAAATTTAATAGGGTGTTCTGTTTTTTCTGCTAAATCTGGTAGCCATGTACCAGGAGATCCTAGCAGATTGCTTCTTACACTGTAACCTTTGTCTGCAAAGGAGGTTGGAAAACTATTTGTTTTTTTAAGCCTTTTTAGTTGTCAAAGGACAAAGGGATAGGCAATAACAGCTAGACCAGTCAACTAATAATGGTGCCTTGCTTAGTAGATGCTCAATATTCATTTCCTCCACTGTCCCTCTTCTCAAGGTTTGATTGTCCCTTTACACAGAGGCAAGTACATATAAGCCTTACTACCTTAAAGTGTTACATAATTAATGCCAACATATAAAATTAGCAATTTCATATTTTAAAAAAGGGAACTGAAGCTTAATTGGCAAATCCAGGGGTTAACTAAATAAAACTTACAGGTTATATCCATTTGGTTATATCGATGCTAACAGGCGTCCCTGGCCCATGGAGCAAATTTCTTTTCCATATTTAAAAGCAGAGTTGAGACTAAAGTGAGGCAAGTGAGATACCTAGGAAGCAAAAAGTAGGAAGATATTCCATTTCACTCACTCACTCTTACAGGATCTCCTTCAGTTATGCACCCTAAGCATCTCCCTTGTCTCACCGTAGCCCCAGCCTTGCATGTGTTACTGAAACACTAGGGGTTCAGTCTAGGTCCTGCTGCTTGCAGCACCGGAAGCCAATCAGTGATGACAAGTTATCGCCAAGGAAGAAGGCTTTTCTCAGGTGCTGCAGACAAGGAGATGGGAGTTCAGTCTCAAATCCATCTCCCCGACTGACTAAAACTAGGGCTTTAATTAGCAGGGAAGAAATGTAACGACATGTATGAAAACAGGAACTAGGGAGGGCAAGGAAGCAATCATGATGAATGAGGGGTCCCCATCTCATTATCAGGATATGGTGATCTGGTGAGTTTTAGTTCTTTGATTCTTTCTTTGAGAGGCCCAAAAGTCCTTTCCTGAGGAAGGAACTCAGATAAAACAAATATGAGTTTCAAGCTTTAAGACCAGACAGGTCAATTTCTATGTTTATCAAAAAGAACCAGTCTATGAGATTTTGGGGTTGGTTTCACATGGAAGTTTGCTATCTTTTTGGGTAAGCCAAAGGATGGCACACTAATGGTTGTTAGTTTCTAACTCCCAAATGTAGTCACAGACAAGGAGTGATTGACTGTTTGGGCTATTTCTGTAGGAAAAACTTCAGATGACTTATGTGATCTAATTTAGCTTAGTGAAGCTAAGAGAACCTCCATGCATGCTGGATGTATTCTTTACTCCCATTCTCTTTCCAGTGCACAGGAATATATATGGCTTTAACTCCTCAGAAGATAACTCTATGTCAGAATGTATTAGTACCCATCAAAGCACTATAACCTGGCTGCAACATCCCTTCAATTATAGACAGCCTCTTGCTTTTTACCAGACAAGGGTACAGGCTCCAGTTTCTGATATGATTTGACTCAATTTTCTTTATCTGCCTCAAGGCACTGTAAAATTATTACTTCTTTTATTTAAAAAAAAATCTTCGTTGTATTTCCCTTCTCTTTTCCCAACCTCCACTTCTGTCTTTCACAATTACTACCAATAAAGAGGCAGCAGGATTAACTGATAGCATATCATCCACCTGCATCCCAAGTCAGAGAAGAAATTTGAGGCAGAGAGCAACTATTTGGGATAGTACCAACCATCAAAGATGGCTTAGACAGAGGCATTCTGAGCTATAATAGAAACCATATAAGGATAATAAATCTAAGAAAGAAGCAATATGCTACTTTAGAAAAATAAAGATGGGATTATAATTTTACATAGAGCAATATTATTTCAATAGAAGGAATGGATGTATTTATGTGAGACTAGACTGTGAGTCTTTAGAAGAAAATTTATATTCATGTGGTGAGAGTGCTGCCTTATTCTGAATAAATCTAGCAAGAGCAATTTCTGGTGGAGGACCAAGCTTAGGTTGAAAGAAACACTATCTTTCTCATATGTCCCATGAGAAAAAAAAACTCACTCACATCCTTCCGTTTTGAGACCAGAAAAACCCCAGGAAGAAAACAATCCCACCTCCTACCATTAACATCAGGGTGAAGACTACAGTCAGTGGATATTAGCAAAAGCTTCTAGAAGGGTTTATTAGAAGAAAACAAGTAGGACTGGGAAGGGTTGGCAGTTAGAGAAAAGGGTTCATCCATGTGGGGCACCTCCCAAAGGCATGGCCTGGAGGGTCCTGGTTCCTTGTGTGGCATGAGGGAACTGGTTAGCTGAATCAAGTTGCAGCTAAAAATCCTCTGACTCAACTTCCTTGGAACACTTAAAGCTTTCATGAGTAGCTCAGATTAATCCTGATTGGAGTCTTCATGTATTTAATTCTTGTATGCTGTGTAAGGTGGTACTCAAAAAAGGGGCATGTTCTGCTTCCTTGTCGTCATGTCCACCCTAGAAGGTGGCTTTAACAAGCAGGTGACTTTCCAGTGTGATAAACTGTAGACTTGTTTCACTGGCCTTCCCCACGAGCTTACACTTTCCTTAAAGAAGAACCAGATTCATTCTTGTGCAGGAAAGAAGGGAGGAGCCTGGCTACATGAATTTTTCTGCTAACTGAGACATGGGGGAAGGAGAAAGATTTTAGAGTGGTAGTGGAATGAGGAAAATACCCTGAAGGCCTTCAGATTAAAAACAGGAAACACAGTCTAACAGTACTTATAAGGTCAACTTTGATTGAGAGGCAGCAAACCAAGAGCTGAGAAAAAGCAAACATACACTTTGTTATTTGAGATCAAATGTTTTTGCCTTTCCTCTTTTAACATCTTCTCTTTCTGTCTTCTCAGCAAATAAACTAATGTTTGGAAGAGAAATAGATTTACAAACAAACCGTCTTTCTATTTGTATACATGGTCATACAAAGGAAAGGTTTTTTTCCCTCACACACACAAAATCCTGCACAGAAAATGCATACAAATGATTGCAGCTGTCACTATCACAACTTAGAGAAAATGCAGATGGCATAAAATAATATTCACAAATGGCTAATAGAATTTTAATAGCTACAAGAAAGAAGAGAAAATGAAGGCACTGAATCTACTTGGGATGTGAAGAGAATGAGATGGTCCCAGGAAGAGTCTAAAGGCAGAGCTATCCTTGATTTTCCTCATGTTTAGAAGTGGCATTCCCCGATGCATTGATTTATGTGAGGATTAGGCAGCAATCATAGTCCCTAGACTAGCCTGGAAGGCATGTGCATAAAGTATGATATTTGCAATATGCAAATGTCATGTATGATGAATGAAATTTCAGTATGTCTCGAGGACACCCAGATGCTAACCAGCCACTGCTTCTGTGCTGCAAATGGGAAACGAACTTGGAGCAAAGTTATCTTTCTATAGCTAATTGATTTCTTTAACATGGTTTCTGAATCTAAATGTCAGTACTAAACCATAAGTCATTCTACCTATATTAGCTTTCTATGACTTTAGATATTTCTTAATGATAATAACAGTTAGAACTGGGGACTGAGCAATAGGAAGGTGGGTCAACCTACGTACATATAGCATATATAAGGCAAAGTCACAAGGGAATATGAAGATTTTACCAAGGAGTAGATGCCATTTTAAGTCCAAATAGTTTGAATGAAACTTGGGAGCTATTCTTCAGGTAAGGAAGTGGATAGGTAACGAATGTCCTGAGCCAAGTTCACAACTAAGTTCAATATTCAGGATGATTCTTAAAGAGGAACTATTACAGTAAAACATAGAGGTCCCGTAAAGAAAAAAGACCAACATCTAGATGGTTTGGTAGTAAGCACCAAGAGAAGACAGCTCCTAGAGCAACAATCCATTCTCCAGGCAGAGATTATATCATTGCATAAGAAGAATGAAATCCAGTCAATGCAGACCTGGGAATTCAAAGTAAGGCCAGGAGCGATACTGGCTCAGGGCTGAACTAAGGGTAGCCTATACAGCAATGGATTTTTTTTTCTTCTTCTTCTAGAAGGAATCCCTAGGGTCTTTAGAATTTAAGAATGGGATGGTTCCAACTGTACAAAATAAAGACAATATATAGATACTGGCTGATCATCCACCTAGCACCCATGCCTGACACCTTGTAGAGGTTCAAAATGGTTTGCTGAATTATATATCTGAGTTCTTGTGGGTAAGAGTATGTTTCCTTTTACCAATTGTTGCCTTTAATGTTTCTATCTTTTCTTTACTAGAACTAAAGTGTTTAATTATAGAAGATTGCTTGAAACTGAATGCAGGAGTCTTGGTAAGTCAGAATGTTTCTGAAGCTTAGAAGTAACTAAGGAACTTTCTATAGAGCAATGGTGAAACCTCAAAGGGATTTGAGCCAGTAAATATGGTAGCAGTGACGACTCTAGAGCTACATTGCTCAATATGGTAGTCACTAGCAATATGTGCTGTTGTGACTTATCCAAATGGAGCTGTGCTTTAGGTAGCAATACACACCAGATTTCAAAGACTTACTACAAAATAAAATAATTGTAAAATACCTTATTATTTTTATATGATTGCATATTGAAATAATATTTTGGACATATTGGGCTAAACATAGTATTTCAATTAATATCTCCTGTTTCTTCTTACCTTTATTAATGCAGCTACTAGAACATTTAAAATCTTATATGTGACTTGCATTCCATTTCTATTAGACACTACTCTAGAGAGAAAAATCAGAATTTGGTGATTTATGCTGGTGTTCCTTCAAGTGTGGCCTATGGACCAGTATCAATCCACATACCGTTATTAATCAAAAAGGAGTTAAGTAAAGAAATTGAGAGAAAGGATCTAGAAACTTGTTAAATCAGTTTGACGTTGTCATGACATCCAAGTGTGTGATGTTTTATTTTCCATAAGTATCAGTTTATGACAAATTGGGAGAAAAACTCTTTTCTTTTTCACCAGAGATAGTTTAAGGAATATTGAGGATTTATCACAAGACAGCTTCAGTGGGTCAGAGGAAGCTGTCACATGCTTTAGAAACTTAGGGATCTTGGAAGCAGCTGTCAGAGGTTTGCTAAATGTGCTCCCAGAGGAAGCACACTTCTGAGGCCACACGAAGGAGAAAATAGGGAACAACTTTCCATCATTTTCAGAGAGTCCCAGGTATGGGTCTCTGTATGGAGTGCTAAGTTTATCGCTGGACTAGGGAAGCTGGAAAGGTATGGTTAATGAGGTTGAGGGGTATCAAACTAAGAGAATTTAGGATCCAGATGGCTTTATACAAGTGAACATCTACTTTTCAAGGAAACATTTCAAAACTTCATCCTTCACAGGCCTACGGTGGGTGTAATTACTCATTCGTTCATCTATTCAGTTAGCACTTATTGAGTAGTTACTATGTTCCAGGGACATTGCTGGGTTCTGGAGCTCCAAGGATAAGTGAGATATTGCAGCTGCCCACAAAAAGTACACAATGTAGTAGGGGGCACAGACACACACCCTGTATGACAACACATGATTTATGGGCTTGGCAGAATGACAAGTAAGATATGGTTACCATTAGCCAAAGGACTAAAGGAACTCTCTGCTTGATCTTAGAAGGATAGGTAATGCTGCTCTCATAGGCAGCTCCTACTAGGAAAAGTCAGCAAGCAAATTAAGAAAAAGAACAATGGTTTCAGATTCACAGAAAACTGGGTTTGAATCCTGGTTTCTTTGCTTATAGTTATGTAGCCTTGGACCTCAGTTCCCATTCCTCTAAAGTGAAGATGGCTACGTCCACTCAAGGGATGCTGTACACATTAAATGAAATAATATAAGTTAAGCACCACGCACATTGTAAGCACTCAGTAAAGGTAAATGAGTGCATAAACTTGACATTCAACATTACTTGGGGCAAGATTTTTCTGAATTTTCTATAAGGCTGAAACTACAAGTAGGGCTAAGTGTGTCCTGCTCTGAAGATTGAAGAATCACAGGGTCAGGGTGTTACACAAACCACTGAAGAAACAATGGGCTGACATACTTTTAGGATAGACTCACGGGAAAGTTATTTCAGCTGAATGTCAGAGAAATTAAAAAAAGATTATTTTCTGTCACTGAGGGCCTTGAGTTGATGGTGACAGAGCTCAATACATACTACCCCCAAATGTGGCACCTTGATACATTGAGGTTTTTTTGTTTGGTTTTGTTTTTGACATGGAGTCTCGCTGTGTTGCCCAGGCTGGAGTGCAGTGGTGCAATCTCAGCTCACTGCAACCTCTGTCTCCCAGTTTCAAGAGATTCTCCTGCCTCAGCCTCCCAGGTAGCTGGGATTATAGGCATGCACCACCACACCCGGCTAATTTTTGTATTTTTAGTAGAGACGGGGTTTCACCATGTTGGCCAGGCTGGTCTCAAACTCCTGACCTCAAGTGATGCACCCGCCTGGGTCTCCCAAAGTGCCAGGATTACAAGTATGAGCTACTGCACCCAGCCCAATACACTGAGTATTTTAAGCTACAGGAAATTAAGAAAACTGCAGAAGCAGGAAGTTCTCTTTAACCTTTTCTCACTCTTCTCTCCTCGAGCAGATCATAGACCCCATTGTGAGAGGTGCCCTCCCTATACCAGGAGGAAGGGGACAACCTTATCCTTGAAGGTAAAGTGTCACAGAGAAGCATCTGAACCAACAGGCCTGGCCTGGCAAAGTTTCCCCAGTTTATTACCATTAGATCATACTCTGTCAATTATATTTTCCCATGACTGTCTACTCTCCATCAAATCTAGCATAAAAATACACAATTTTAACCATTTCTTCAATGCTTCATTTCATTATGAAGCCTCCTGTGCGGTGTAAAACTTATATTAAATATGTATGTTTTTCCCCTGTTAATTTGTCTTTGTAGCTTTCCTTTCAGACCCAGCCAAAAACCCTAAGAAAATCAAGGAAATCTTTTCCTACCCTGCAAGATCTATGAGAAGTTACTAGTCCCCAAGGCCAGATCACCAGCATGTCACAGAATTACATGTAAGTTGCAAAGACTATTGTTCATTACAACCCACAATAATAGATGAAGTGGCCAGGCATGGTGGCTCACACCTATAATCCCAGCACTTTGGGAAGCCGAGGCAGGTGGATTATGAAGTCAGGGGTTTGAGACCAGCCTGACAACATGGTGAAACCCCGTCTCTACTAAAAATACAAAAAATTAGCTGGGCGTGGTGGCATACACCTGTAATCCCAGCTACTCAGGAGGCTGAGGCAAGATAATCACTTGAACCCAGGAGGCGGAGGTTGCAGTGAGCTCAGATTGCACCACTGCACTCCAGCCTGGGTGACGGAGCGAGACTAAGTCTCAAAAAAAATAAAAAAATAAAAAATAATAATAGATGAAGTGAGATAGTGGATGTGCAAAGTGCTCAGGAAGCAAAAAGGGCTAGTCAAGTAAGGTGTTATTATTATTAACAAGAGCTGTCTATCTGAAAAGTCTTGGGCTGGGAAAAATGGTCAACATGTAAGTTCGAAGAGTTTGTTTTACACACAACCAAACAAATGGTGGTCCCTCCTTGAAGAAGCTGGCATCTCATTAGTTGTGGAACCCTGTTCCCTAGCTCTGGGAGCCGGTCCAGGTCTAGAGTGGACAGTTGCCAGTCCTGGCAGAAGAGCCAGCTGACTCAAGGTAACATCAGTCATTTAGTGGCACAGACAGAAAGTGGAGGAAATGAAATGCTCCTTTGCATCAATAGCTCCTGGTTAAACAAAAACAAAATAAAGTACCTTTGCATTTTTCTTGTAGTGCTGTGCAGTTAGCTGGGAGGTCATATTCAATCCCATTGACAACATCTTTAAAAAACACACTATTATGGATGACCACGTCTTTATGCAAATGTGGTGACAGTCTCTCCAAAGCTCTAATTGATGTGTATTCTATGTGTGTGTCAGTGTGTGTGTGTGTACAATCAACCATACCTGAGGTAACACTGTAACCAAAATGATTTTGCTTTAATTTGATACAATTACTGTTAACTGGACCTAAAAAATTAACATGAAAAAACCATGTTATTTGACTTTGCTCTGTCACTAGAGAGCTCAAATAAGAAGGATGCCTCTGCAGCTTCACACTGGCATCCTCAGTATTACCTGATTCAACTCTCTTGACTAATATTAATGATACATACCACATAAAGGGTTTTTTAAATCTTCCCAAATGGTTCATTCAATCAATCCCAAATTTGATTAACTTTTGATTTTTCACTAAATTAACTGAATTTACCTAACAGTAGTGGAACCATGTATATGTAGACTCCTCCTTGCTGGTGTGAATGTAGACATGTGTATGTATCTGTGAGAAAGGGACAGGATTAAGTTGGTATTCTGGCAGATGCTGGGCTTTGTTATTTGGATATTGAAAATCATAACCCAAAGAGAAAAGTACAGAGTTTAAAGATATTTTGATGAGAAAGAATCAGATATAGACATGACCATAAAATGTTTTCTGGGAAAATTATACAGAAAGCAGAGTATACTTTTGGAATAAGCTTTGAGTGACCAATATGAATATAATGCAGACCAGATGAGATGGCTTGCCTGACAACTCCACACCAGGTAAGCAGATCTGGGAGAACTAGGGTAGGTTAGGGGAGGACAGGGTTTTATATCGTATTGTATTGTGTTGATTAGTTTACTTATTTCAGGAGGTCTAAAGTGGGGCTCATGCATCCACATTTTTAAAGAGCTCCCTAGGTGATTCTAAAGCACACCAAAAAATAGAAAATCTTGCACACAAATACACACACAACGCACATATACTCACCATTATAAAAATAATATCATTGCATTAGAAAAAAATTTAGAGAAAATCATAAAATTACCTATAATTTGACTATCCTAACTCAACCTCTTAGAGCATTTTGAGATACTAATTCCAGATTTTTGTTTTCCATATGTATGTGATTTGTTGCTATTTTATAAACAAACATATAACCATATGATTACCATCTACTAGATTTTTTTTTTTTTTTTTGAGATGTAGTCTTGCTCTGTCACCAGGCTGGAGTGCAGTAGTGCAATCTTGGCTCACTGCCACCTCTGCCTCCCAGGTTCTAGCAATTCTCCTGCCTCACCCTCCTGAGTACCTGGGACTACAGGCACATGCCACCACTCCCAGCTAATTTTTTGTATTTTAGTAGAGATGGGGTTTCACCCATGTTGCCCAGGCTGGTCTCAAACTCCTGAGCTCAGGCAATCCACCCACCTTGGCCTCTCAAAGTGCTAGGATTACAGGCCTGAGCCACTGCGCCTGGCCACCATCTACTAGATTTCAAATGAAACTTGAGGTGGAGTTTCTAGTAACTTCCTTTGTAAGGCTCTTCCCTGTTGAATACATCTGCCAGTCAGAAGCATCTATCTCTTCTCTTGACACTTGTGGCCAAATCACCCTTTGGATTAAATCTGAGATTAATCTCAGGGTGCCTGACTACCTTTGTATTAATTCAGCTTTTCTCCTGGTGAGAGTGCCACCCCTTTATCAGAAAGGCTTGAACTTAAAAGTAGCAACATGGGGGAGGGGGCGGAGATCTTAACCTGGATTTATCCATATTTTCCACTGCAATTCTATGTTTATACATACGAGGAGATATCAAAGCACTGCTTGGAATCTCTTGCCTCCCAGGTGTTCATAAATCTCTCCCTTTCACTTACACTGCAGGGATATTAAACACATTATTCTGTTTTGATTGAACGCCAGTAAAATTAAATTCCATCTTTCCATCTGTGGCACCATGCGCGGCCCATTGCTTTCTGGAAAAGGGGAGAGTGGCAATGGTGGAGGGACCTCTTCAGGATGCACAGGAGCATGCCACTTTTTGCTAGACAAAATGAATTTTTCTCTTCCATGGCACAAATCTCAACATCTGCTCTGTCTTTACCTCCCAGACACCCTAACAGGTGTAGCCGTCTTTAAAACATTGCTAGGAAGCAACATATGGACTGTCAACAGTGTATAAAGGATAAACACACACAGGATGGGGGCAGGGCTATGTTTCTGATCTTTCAGCCTTATTATTATTTCTTAATCTGGCTTTAATTTCTCCAGGCTTTCCTGGGTGTCCATCTTTCACCATCCCATCAAAATGTTTGGCACAGAATTATGATTTTCACCCTTGGCTTTTCCAGCTGTTTCTCACCATTTAGCTACATCCCTGTCTCTTCCCCACCCCCAGGGAGAGGAAAGTTAAATGATGTTAATCTGCCAAATATTTCTAATCATTAGGAAGCCATAAAAATTAACATAACCATCAGAGGAAATTAATTGCCAAAGAAGACAAGGTTAGAACTGGAGAGTGAGGACTGGGGAGAGGAGGCAGGCAGAAGGGCGCTTTGTTTCTCCTTTGTGGTTTTGAAAGAGGGGTTACAGCTGGAGGATGGGAGGAGGCTAAGCACAGAGCTGCTTCCTACTCTTAATTATGAGAACAGCCCCAGAATTTCAAGTGGTGCCAGTGGTGAAAGACTAGCAGAGGGATTCCCTCGATTCCTTTCTCTTTTTCCTCTCCCTGCTCCACTGGGGGAGATTTCTGGTTATTTTTTAATTCCAGTTCAAAATAGAGGTTGGGGGAAAAGAAGCCCACACAGGCCTCCTGCAGGAAATACCATTAATAATTAATACCCAATAATAATCAAATCCATGGGAGACTCATTACAAGTAAAGTCTTGACAGACTCACCGATGGATGCCCTTAGCTTTGCTTCTTCATCAGCTTGCAGGATTTGTTCAGCAGGGATTTGAGCACACATAAGCAGTGACAAAAAAAAGGATAAATAGCAGGTTTGTTCATGGAAGAGGCTTATTCATCCCTATAGGGTTTTTTTCATTTTAGGTTTATGGCTTGGTGGGGAATTTCCCTTTAATTGGGATTGTAATATAACGATGGAACCTGTCGACATTTACAAGAGAGATGGGAGGGCAATTCTTCCTAACTTGTTTGTTGTTATTATTACAACACTGGCTCCTTTAGGAGATTCTGTATAAAGGAAGCAGACAATCAGGCTGATCAGAGACAAAGCAGCCAGTAAGAGAAGAAAGAGAAGAGAGACTACGAGCCACAGGATTGATCTGGGGCTAGCAACTGCTTGGAAGTCAGGCTATTCAGAGAGCATTTTGCACATGGAATGTGTGCTTTAATCTTCACACTAAGGTCAGTGTTACAGCCCCATTTTCTAGATGAGGAAACTGAGGAAAAGGGAAGTTAGGTAATTTCCCCCAACATTTCAATTCATAAATGGCAGTGTTGGGATTCTATCCCTGGAAGCTGGCTGAGAAGTCAGCTCTGATTTGCTACTCTTTTCTGGCTTTTTGAGGTGTGAAAAAATGACTATCTCCAAAGTCAGGTGTACAATGTGGGAAGAGAAGCTCTTTTCTGAGCCTGGCTTTCCTAGGGGCAGAATTTTCTAGTGATTCTACCCTATGTTCTGTAAAGTACATGAAAATATTAAGGCCTCTTTCTTAACACCCTCACAGAGAAAGCAGGTGGAGTCATGGCAAGAAATCAGATTTCACTCAGATGGTTCAGCCAAAGGGAATTTAATGTAGAGATTGTTTACAGAGGTGTGGGTATGGCTAAGGCAGCCTAGTGCGGACTTAAGGAACCCAGAAACAAGCAACAGCAGCCGTTACCTCCAACACCGAATTCTAGGACAAAGGTCCAACCCTCAACTCACTGGAAACCATAGAGCACTTCCATAACCTTTAACCAAAACTTCAGCCAAACCAGGCTGGGTAGATATTTAAAGGACCTCCTCAGTTTGGAATTTTGTTTATTTAATTAAGAAAAAATTTGGGGCCAGGCATGGTGGCTCACGCCTGTAATCCCAGCATTTTGCAAGGCCGAGGCAGGCAGATCACAAGATCAGGAGATGGAGACCATCTTGGTCAACATGGTGAAACCCCGTCCCTACTAAAATGCAAAAAATTAGCCAGGCGTGGTGCCACGCACCTGTAGTCCCAGCTACTAGGGAGGCTGAGGTGGGGGAATTGCTTGAACCCGGGAGGTGGAGGTTGCAGTGAGCCGAGATCGTGCCACTGCACTCCAGCCTGGCAACAGAGTGAGACTCCATCTCAAAAAAAAAAAAAAAAAAAAAAAAGAAAAGAGAAGAAAGAAAGAAAACATTTGGAATGAACAAAAAATACAAAAATAATAAAATAAACCCAATAAACACAATATCAAAATTTGTCAAACGCTAGCCTAGTCATTTCACATTTCTTATTTTCAAAAAAATTTAAAGCTACAGTGTAACTAAAGTCTTCCCACCCTCCTTCTCTTCCTCTTCATTCTCACTTATCTTCCCTCTCATCATGAGTGATTGCTATTCTGGATTTGGTGACATCTCATTAGCATGCTTTCATATTTTTACTACATATTGATATATCTCTAATCGATAGATATTGCTTTGTATAATTTAAATGCATATAAATTGCATTTGTAAATACAGTTTACATATAAAATGTATTTGTAAACAACTTGCTTTTTTTCATTTAACATATTTTTAAGTCAATTCCTATTGCTATAGACACATCAAACTTATTATCTGCCTGGTATTCCATTGTATGACTAAACTATAGTTATCCCTTTTTTCTTGATAATATTCAAGCTGTTTTCAATTTTTCTGTTGAAAACAATGCTGGAATAAGCATTTGTGTACATATCTACATGAGTACATAATGCAGGAAATTGTCTAGAAGTGGAGTCACTGGGTTATAAAGCATTCCTATCCTTGATTATGCTGATAATGCCAGACTGCCTTCCACAGTGCCAATTTTATAGTCACCATCACTGAATGATAATTTGCATTCTTCATATTCTGGTTTTAATTTACACCTTCTGGTTCTAATTTATATTTCCTTTATTCCAAATGAAATTGAACTTAAACTTTTCATGTGTTTACGAGACATTCATGTTTCTGCTCTTATGTGTCTGTTTAAATATATGTTCTATCTTTTTCTTCAATTGTCTTTATCTTACTCTTTAAAGGAGTGTTTTATATATTCTGGTCACTAATTTTTATGTATGTGACAAATACTTATCTTTTAATTTTTGAATGTTGAATGTCTTCAACGTATAGTTTTTTTTCTATTATTTTACTTTAAATTTTTTTATATTTTTCTGTTTAAAATGAGGGTCTTACACATAGCACTTCATTATGTGTTAACAATTTCCGCCTTTCAATTTGACCTTAGACGATTTACATTTAATGTAATTATTCATATGGTTAACCATTAAATCTACTATCTTATGATTTGTTTTCTAGTTGAGCCGTATCCATTTTTTGTTGTTTTCTATCTGCTTTTAGATCTTCATCTTCAAAATTGTTTGTTAGTTTCTTTTTCTGTTTTTTTTTTTTCATCTTCATCTTTATTATTGGCTTATTAGCTAAAACCTTTTGTTTCAGTGGTTGCTGTAGGGTTTACAGTGTTTACTTTTTATATACTATAGTCGACCTTCAAAAAATATTATACTGCTTCTTGCATAATGTATGAACCTTACAAATGAATGCATCATTTCTTCCTTCTATACTTTGCTGTACAGTTGTCATATATTTTACTTTTATATATGCTATAAACTCTACAATACATTATTGGTGTTTTTGCTTTAAATAGTAAATTATCTTTTTTAAAAAATAAACTTTTTATTTTGGAATAACTTTAGATTTGCAAGAAAGTTGCAATGAAACAGATTTCTCACATACACTTTATCCAATTTCTCCTAATGTTAACATCTCACACAATTATAGTACATTTGTCAAAACTAACAACTAACATTGATACACTACTCTTAACTAAATATAGATCTTATTCAAATTATTAAAGTTTCCACTAACGTGCCTTTTCGAAAAAGACAATTATCTTTTTAATTTTTTTAGATAATTGAAGACTCACTTGCATTTTTAAGAAATAATAAAGAGACATCCTATGTATCCTTTACTCAGCTTCCTTCAATGGTAACATCTTGTGAAACTATAGTACAATATCACAGTGATGATATCGATAGGATCAAGAGACAAAACATTTTCATCATCACAGTGATCCCTCACGTTGCCCTTTTATACCTACTCCTGCTTTTCTCTCACCTCCCTTGTCTTCCCTCCTCCTTAATTCCTCGTCTTTTATTCTGGCAACCACTAATGTGTTCTCCATTTCCATAATGTGTTATTTCAAGGTTGTTATGTAAGTGAAATCATAAAATAGACAATCTTCTGAAATTGGTTTTCTCCACTAAGTATAATTCTTTGGAGACTTATTCAATTTGCTCCATATACAATATTTTGTAATTTGTTCCTTTTTATTGCTGAGTAGTAGTCTATGGTATGAATGGATGTACCACAGTTTGTTTAATTATTCATTTGTCAAGAGACATCTGGATTGTTTCCAGTCTTGTGATCTTATGAATGAAGCTACTGTAAACATCCCTGTACAGGTTTTTATGTGAATATATGTTTTTATTTCTATGAAATAAGTCGACTAATTGCTGGGATATATGGAAATTACATGTTTAATTTTTAAAGAAACTGACAAACTTTTTTTCAGAGTGGCTGTGCCATTTTACACTCCCACCAGCAATGTGTGAGTGATCCAGTCTCTCTATCTCCTCACTGTCACTATTTTTTAATCTTGCCATTTTGATTTTTGTGTTGCCATTTCTCATTGTGGTTTTAATTTGCATTTCCCTAATGCATAGTGATAATGAACATCTTTTTATGTGCTTATTTGCCATCCATACATTCTTTTCAGTGAAATGTCTTCATGTCTTTTACCCATTTTCTAACTGGATTATTTGGTTTTTGTTTTTTTTTTTACTGTTGAGTTTTGAGAGTATTTTCTACATACTAGGTATTAGCCTTTTGATGGCTATATGCTTTGGAAATATTTTCTTCCCATCTATACTTCCTCTTTTCATCCTCTTAACAGTATCTTCTGCAGAGTAAAAGTTTGTAATTTTGAAGAAGTATAGTTTTTTTTTTTTCTTTTGTAAACTGTGGTTTGGTGTTAAGTCTAAAATCTTTTTGCCTAGCTCTAGATCTCAAATATTTTCTCCTATATTTATTTCTAAAAGTTTTATAGTCTTATAACCACTTTTAAGTCTGTGATATATTGAGCTAATTTTTGTAAAAGGTGTGAGGTTCAGGTCAAGGTCATTTTTTGTGTATATCCAATTTCCCAGCACTATTTGTTGAAAGGAATATCTTCTACCATTAAATTGCTTTTGCACTTTGTCAAAAGTTTGTTGGTTACATTTGTCTATTTTGGAGTTTTCTATTCTGTTCCATTGATTTATGCACCTATACCTCTGTCATACTCTCTTGCTTACTTTAACCTGAAGTCAGTTTCATCTTGCCTTAGTTTTCATTTACAAAATTTTTTAGTTTTTTTTTGTTTTTTTTCTTTGTGTCTGTTTTTATCCTTCCATTTACATTTTAGAATAATCTTGTCTATATCTATAAAGCATTCTTCCAGAATTTTGATAGGAATTATGTTAAACCTGTATATAAGTTTGGGGAAAATTGACATCTTTACTATGTTGTATCTTCCAACCCATGAACATGGTATGTCTTGCCATGTATTTAAATTTTGATGTCTCTCATCAGTAGTAATAATTTACAGCATGTGAGTCCTGTATATGTTTTGTTTATACATTTGTATTTTTATTATGTTTACCTTGTATTCTATGACCTCATTATTAGTTCTAGGATTTTAAAAATAGATTCATTGGGATGTAGATATCATGTTATCTGCAAATAGGGACAGTTTTATTTCTTCCTTTCTAATATGTATGCCTTTTGCCACTTTTTCTTTTTCTGCCTTTCTCTGTGTTACATGAACATTTTTTAGAATTAAATTTGGATTTCTCTATAGTGTCTTTTAGTTTGTCTAATTTTTAGCTTTTTTAGTGGCTGCTCCAGGTACTGTATTATATACAAATAACTTATCCCAATTTACTGGTGTTGACATTTTACCAAAGCAAATAAGGTGTAGAAATCTTCTTTCTCTTCATGTTTTTTTATCTTCTCCCAATTATAATTGTCTTAAATAGTTCCTCTATACATATTTAAAATTACCTCAGACTGTTAAATTGTTGCTTGAATTGTTAAATAATATTTAGAAAACTAAATGGAAGAAAAATGTATTTGCCCATGTTTTTACTCTTTCTGTTATTCTTTTTTTCTTCCTAACGTTTTAAGATTCCTTCTTTTATCATTTTATTTCTATTTAGAAAACTTCCTTTATCATTCTCTTAGGGTAGGCCTACTGGTGAAAATTTATCTTAGTTTTCCTTCATCTGAGAATATTTTGATTTTCCCTTTCTTCTGGAAAGATATCTTTGCTGAATATAGAATTCTGACTTTACAGGTTTTTTTTTCCTTTAGCACTTGAAAATTGTGCAAATTCTTTCTGACCTCCATGGTTTCTGATGAGAGATCCACTATTATCCAAATTGTTTTCCCTTAGAGGTAAAGTGTCACTTCTCTCTCGCTGCTTCCAATATTTTATTTCTTTGATTTTCAGAAGTTTGACTATCATATATCTGGGTTAGACTACTTTTCAGTTTATCTTGTTTGGAGTTCAGCCTGCTTCTTGAATCTGTCACTGTTGTTTTGCCAAATTTGTGAAGCATTCAGTCATTATTTCTTCTAGTCTCCTACTAATTTTTCAGCTCTGCTAAGTTTCTCTTCTCTTTACAGGATTCTGATACCAAAGTTAGAGCATTTGTTACAGTCCCACAGTTCCCTGAAAATTTATTCACTATTTTCTTTCAGTGTATTTTCTCTGATATTCAGATAGGATAATGATAATTTCTACTATTTTATCTTCAAGTTCATTTTTTTCCTCTGTCCTTTCAATTCTGCTATTGAGTCCATCTACTGAGTTGTTTTTATTGCTATTATTTTGGCTATTTTATTTCTCAGGGTGCTGAGCAAGACAGCACCATGACCTTAATTATGTATTCAGAAGATCACTCTGGGTACTACAATGTGAAACAAAAATAGAAACAAGAAATGGTGACAGTTCAGACCTGGGTGGTAGCAGTAGAGATGGTATTAAGTGGTAGAGTTTAAGATAAATGACAGCATTTTTGATGGATTGAAAATGTAGTATAGCAGGAAGGGAGGAATCAAGGATGATAACATCTAGATGCTTGGCCTGAGCAACTCATGAGTGGTGATGTAATTTTTTTAATATTGAGAGGAAGTGGGTGGGATTGAAAACTAGGAATCCAGTATACTCTATGGACAGCTTAATTTTAAGATGTTTACCAGGCTGGGCACAGTGGCTCAAGCCTGTAATCCCAGCACTTTGGGAGGCCGAGGTGGGCAGATCACGAGGTCAGGAGTTCGAGACCAGTCTGATATGGTGAAACCCCGTCTCTACTAAAAATACAAAAATTAGCTGAGCATGGTGGCGTGCACCTGTAATCCCAGCTACTCAGGAGGCTAAGGCAGGAGAATTGCTTGAACCCGGGAGGCGGAGGTTGCAGTGAGCCAAGATCACGCCATTGTACTCCAGCCTGGGCGACAGAGTGAGACTCTGACTCAAAAAATAAATAAATAAATAAATAAATAAATAAATAAATAAATAAATAAAATAAAAAGATGTTTAGCAGACATCCAACTGAATATACTGAGAAGAGAGCTAAATGTATACAACTAAAGCACAGGAGAAGGTTAATTTTTGAGATTTTAAATACAGGACTCATCAGTATATGTCATGTTTCATCGAATCAAGGTCACCACTGATTCTAAGATATAGCCTTAAGGAAAAAAAAACTACCAATTAAAGTATGGTTTAATTGTGCCTTAATGGTTTTTCATGGTACATTAATAGGTCATATCTATACATTGATTTGGTTATTTTTTCTACCATATTCGACAAATTCTCCTGCCTCTTTTTATATCAATAAGCATGTGGTAGGTAACTGTTTTGCATATATCTTAGTAACAAAATATAAAAAAGCCTCTTTTGATGATATCTTTTTTTCTTTGGATGCTTAAAGCACTTGATTGTTGTTTTGGAAGAAAAAAATTTAATTTCATCATTCCATATTCCTTCATATTTCCTGTTTCCATGTTTTCTGCATACATAATAATAATTTTTTTGGTGGGGGGGGAATGGAGTCTCACTCTGTCACCCAGGCTGGAGTACGGTGGCATGATCTTCGCTCATTGCAACCTCCGCTTCACGGGTTCAAGCAATTCTCCTGTCTCAGCCTCCCGAGTATCTGGGACTACAGGCATGCACCACCATGCCCAGCTAATTTTTGTATTTTAGTAGAGATGGGGTTTCACCATATTGGCCAGGCTGGTCTCGAACAACTGACCTCGAGATCCGCCTTTCTCAGCCTCCCAAAGTGCTGGGATTATAGGTATGAGCCACCGTGCCTGGCCACACAATAATAATCTTTAAATATCAAATCACAGTATTAGTTTTTAAATTCATTTTAAACACCATTAAAACCAACATGTGTAGTACCATTTATCCATAAATTTCTATTGAAGTTAAGATAATGTTAACAACAACGACCAAGTTCTTGCAATGCATTCAGAGAAAACTAAATCAAGACCACTGCCTGGATGACAACTATTTTTGGACGCATCCTGATTCAGAGATGTAAAAAGGTGAAACCATTTGTGTCTGAGATTGATGAAATGTGGCAAGTACTTCCACCATGAGAAACATTAAGAAGACATAGTAAAAGTGTCAAAAGAGTAGAGAAGAGGTCTAAGGTCTGAATTCTGGGACGTTTTAGCAGAGAAGACTAAAACAGAGTATCCAATGAGGTAGGAGGGAAATTAGTGGAATGTAGTTTCTACCAAGACAAGAAATAAAGTATTTTGAGAAGGAAGGAATGATCTGCTATGTCAAATGCTATAGAGGAAATACAGAGGAGGACTAAAAATTGACCACTGGAATTGGAAACATGGTAATCTTTGGTGACCTCAACAAGTGCTGTTTCTTAAGCATGGTAGAGTGAGTAACTTGATTAAAATGGATTTAAAAGGGAATAGGAAATGAGAGAATAAAGGCAACCTTTCCCAGGCTGTTGTTTGTTTTTACTTTTTTGTTTGTTCTATTTTGTTTTGTTTTGTTTTGTTTGTTTGTTTGTTTGTTTGAGACAGAGTCTCACTCTGTCACCCAGGCTGGAGTGCAGGGGCACAATCTTGGCTCACTGCAACCTCAGCCTCCCGAGTTCAAGTGATTCTCGTGCCTCAGCCTCCCAAGTAACTGGGACTACAGGTGTGTGCCACCACACCTGGCTACTTTTTGTATTTTTAGTAGAGACAGGGTTTCACCATTTTGGCCAGGCTGGTTTTGAACTCCTGACCTCAGGTGATCCACCCGCCTCGGCCTCCCAAAGTGCTGGGATTACAGGCATGAGCCACCATGCCTGGCCTTGTTTTGTTTTTATAAAAGGAAGCAGAAAAACATGGTCAGCAACTATAAGCAAACATAGGATTAAAAGATTTTATTTTAAATTGGGAGATTTTATAGTATAGTTTTATGCCAGTAAGAATACTGGTAGAGAAAGAAAACCTGATCATGAAGGTAAAGAAAGAGCAACACCCCTTAGACATAAACAATAGGATATAGCATCATTCAGGCCTCTGTGCTAGGTTCATGTTGTATAATTATTGATAACTAAATCTTCTAGATCAAGAATCCTTTATGGCTCAGATTATTCTCCATTTACTTATTTTTTTATTTCTCTCTCTTTTTTTTTTTTTTTTTTTTTTTTTTGAGACAGGGTGTTGCTCTGTCACTCAGGCTACAATGCAGTGGTGCAATCTTGGCTCACTACAGACTCAACCTCCCAGGCTCAAGCGATCCTCCTACCTTAGCCCCCCAAGTAGCTGGGACTACAAGCACGTGCCACCTTGCCGAGCTAATTTTTCTATTTTTTGTAGAAGTGGGGTTTCACCATGTTGCCCAGGCTGGTCTCAAACTCCTGAACTCAGGCAATCTGCCCACCTCAGCCTCCCAAAGTGTTGGGACTACAGGGGTGAGCCACTGCACCCAGCCTCCATTTACTTTTTAATATTGAGTTGAGGCAGAATAAAATGGTGTTCATTAGTGTGTACTAATTAGTGTAGGCCATCTGGATTTGGAACCTGAGTTCCAAAGACACTTGGGTACTTGGACACTTGCTAGCTGCATTCCTGACCAAACTATATATTAGCTTTTCTATGCTGCACTTTCCTCATCCATAAAATGGGGATAATATTTCTTATGTGTTATGAAAATCAAAGTATAAATACATGTAAAGTGTTTAGAACAGTTATCTGACATGTTACAAATACACAATAATTGCTAGCAACAGTTACTGAGTATAGAACTTGGCATACTATGTGCATTCATGAATGAATGAATTAATATTATTTTAAAATATCTTTATAGGTTAATTATTTCCTAGTGTAGCTCTTTCTTGATTCCAGCCTTAAACTCTATTGTCCCTTCAGCTAAGGTTGTTCAAACCCCACCTGCAGACAGCCTCATGCCAGTCTCTTGAGACCAATTCTGACCTTAGAGAAGATTTCAGGGGCTGCTGGCTAATGTGTAGCTCTAACCTTGTGCCCTACATGTGCAAACTGACGTGGGCATCTGCCTCTTTTCTTGCACTCAGGCCTCCTCCTTTCTTAGTCATCCTTGCCCCTCTACTTGTTTCTATGTCTGTCTCTCTCCTTCTTGACTCCATGGAATCTGGATTTGCCTTGCTGTGCTTCCTAGATTGTAAACTCTGCTTAGCTTCACTCATGACTTTGGAATGGGCATTAAGCTCCCAGGGGTCCCCTGTAATTAATGTTCATAATGAGTGTAAATACGCTGCAGAGATTTGCAGCACAATATGCCACATGTGGATCTCATTGGGACCAAAAGATTTTAGCCCCAATTCTAAGGCCTTTAGGATATGGGAAATAGAGGCACATGAAGGGTTGTAAGAGGGCTAATAAGGCATGTGAGGATTAGGTAATTAACGGATCTAGTGCCATCCTGGGAAATTTTGTAGAAGGGTTTCTCACTAGTCCTGCTACTCTGAAGGCAAATTTCTTAATGTAAGAGATAATTCTTCATTTCTTTCTAGTTTGTGGGGGGTTTCCCTCTTGGGGAACATCTAGGGAGAGTATAGCTTTAGTTTGCATTTTCTTCCACCTGTGGTCTGGATTATAATTAAAGCTTTATCAGCAAGGCGCCATGGAGTGAAGTGAAGTAATTATCTGGGTAATCCACATTGAAGAGAAAGGAAATGTTCACGTCTTCGTTTAGATTATTCTACGTGGCTTTGTCTTTGTGAATCAGTCAATAAGGTAACCATGCAGAGGACAGAAAGCGCATAATAGAAATTCATTAAATATTTGCTGGATGGATGAATCTTTTATTCAAAATACTAATTATTATCAGTAGTTCTTAATAGCTCTGGCTTGCATTTAGGTTTTATACGTGCTCTCATCTCTTGGCTTGGCAAGTTAAGATACAGGAATAAGAAGATCAATTTCATTCCCCAAATATGCCTTAGTTCACTTAGCTGTGGAAGAGAATCTGGATTTTACTGGATGGTTTATTGTAAAATATATTTTTTTTATTTACCAGACAATGTTGCACCTTTTCTCTTTTCTTAACTTGAACAGTAGAAACCTGATACCACAACGGCCTTTGAATTTGGGGAGAAAAATCAATTGGCGAAACCATTGGTTTGCCTCTCTATAGATGAATTATTGAGTTGACTGATCAGCTTGTTTCACTTATCTAAAAATTTCCTGAAGGAATGTTAATGCTTGGGGGCAGAACACTGGTTTCCATGTTCTATGTCTTCTGTGACATTTGTGACTCTGAAGTGTATTTCTCGTCACAAGACTTTCAATCCTCGACCAATAACTTTCACAGCTTGAAAGCTAGAGACATCCAAACCAAGAATAAGAAATAGGAAAGAAGAAAAAGAGGACAAATTTGATGGACACAGATCTTGATTTTGAGTTTATCTTTTTCTTTATTTCCTATTGTTCTTGGGAAAAAAATATTAAAAGTTTCAGAAACCAGAAGCCTTGCTTGACTTTCTTTGTAATTTTACATAGTCCTCTTAACTACCCTGTATCTTGCTTTGTTCATCTGTTTAAAGGGAATGATTGGCTGGGCGTGGTGACTCACGCCTGTAATCCCAGCACTTTGGGAGGCCGAGGCGGGAGGATCACCAGCGGTCGGGAGTTCAAGACCAGCCTGACCAACATGGAGAAACCCCGTCTCTACTAAAAATACAAAATTAGCTAGGCGTGGTGGCACATGCCTGTAGTCCCAGCTACTCGGGAGGCTGAGGCAGGAGAACCCGGGAGACAGAGGTTGCAATGAGCCGACATTGCGCCATTGCACTCCAGCCTGGGCAACAAGAGTGAAACTCCATCTCTGAAAAACAAAACAAAACAAAACAAAAAAAAAAGGGAATGATTATATCCACTCACAAGACATTAGTGAGAACCATATGAAATGCATGTAGAAAATTGAAAACTACTGAACTGCCTACAAATATAAGGGTAGTGTCAGAAACGTCTGTGATATGAAGAAACCTTGGTTTTCATATTGTGGGTATATCCTACAATCAGAAACCTAGAAAACTAATTCCATCAAATAACTTATTATATCAATGTCCATGCCCTAACTTAAAGATAAACTAATAGGAAAGAAGGTTGCATCCTGTGCTGGAAAGAATTCTGTACCAGACAGGCACCTAAGACTGTGTCCTGGATTAGTCTGCAGTGTAGTTAACAACAAAGTAACACAAAAAGCATTTTACGAAATCAACAAACTGTATTTTACAACAGGTAAAGATAATCTCCTCCCTCTTTTTTACTAAATGACACTTGCCTGAGTAGCCAAGGGGCTAGCAGAAGAAGTAGCCCTATGCCTGAGAATGCCCTTCAAGCTTGTGCAAGTACTCAGTTTCTTTGTCACAGGGCATAGAAATGGACTGCTAGACTCAGGATGACTCCCTGCTGAGGATCGTCCTTTCTATATAGAGCTTAAATCTCCAGCCTACCCAATTTTTGCAAAGTCCTCTGCAGTAACAGAGTTTATGTGTTTGAAGGGGAACAGGACTACTTATAAAATATCAGCTCTGCTTCTTACTAGCAGATTTGTCGGCTTGCACAAATCACCTTACCTTTCTGAATCTTAATTCCTAATTTTATCTAAAATGTGGAAAATAGGGCCAGACGCAGTGGCTCACCCCTGTAATCCCAGCACTTGGGGAGGCTGAGACAGGTGGATCACCTGAGGTCAGGAGTTTGAGAGCAGCCTGGCCAACATGATGAAACCCTGTCTCTACAAAAATACAAAAATTAGCTGGGCAAGTTGGCACATGCCTGTAATCCCAGATACCTGGGAGGCTGAGGCCAGAGAATTACTTGAACCCAGGAGGCAGAGGTTTCAGTGAGCTGAGACAGTGCCATTGCACTCCAGCCTGGGCAACAAGAATGAAACTCTGTCTTAAAAAATAATAATAAATAAATAAATCAAATAAAATCTACTTCATCTGATTGCTGTGAGATACCTGGACCATTGAGGGGCTTCAACCATGTTGGTTTTCTTTATAGTTCTCTTCCCTGTTTAAGGAGAGCCAAATGAGTGAATCTTTGTTCAATTATTCCAATGTCTCTCCATTTTCCTCTCTTTTCCTCCTAGATGACAGAATCAGACATCCAAAGTAAATATTCACAGCTATTCCACCACCACAGCCCTCTGATTTTATTGTCACCATGTAGAACAATCACATTCTCTAGCCCTCTCTTAGAGCTCAGTAACAGTGCAAAGCACCCTGTCCTAGGCTAAGCAAGCCTAGAAAGAGAGAAAGAGAAAGAATGAAAGAGACAGAGAGAGGGAAGGAAGGGAGACAGTGAGAGGGAGGTGGAAAGAAAGTAACCACCCAATGAGGTCATCGTGCCTGCTGCCCAAATAGAGCTGATTTACTGAGACAGAGGAATTGTAATGTTGGGAAAGAATTTAATACACATACAGCCCATTAAATGGGAGACCGGAATTTTATTATTACTCAAATCAGTATCTCTGAAAATTCAGAGGTTAGGACTTTTCAAGGAGTTTGGTGGGCAGGGGTCTAGGGAATGGGTACGGCTGATCAGTTGGGGTTGCCATCATAGGGGTGGGGAAAACTGTCCTTCGTTGCTGAGTCCACCTCTGGATGGGGGCACAGAGCAGTCACTGGTTTGGATGGAGCCATCCAGTCATTAGAAATGCAAACGCCTGAAGAAAGATCTCAAAAGTCCAATGTTAGGTTATATTAATAAAATAGTGATGTTATTTACAGGAGTAACTGGGGAAATTTACAAATCTTGTGACTTCCAGAACAAAGGCTGGTTATTGCTTAACTACATCTACATCTTAGCAGAATTCAGGCTCCTCTTATCCTCCTAAGTTGGTGGACTTTCATTAATTTTACCAAGGCAATTTAGTTTTGGGAAGGGCTATTATCATTTAAACTGTAACCTAAATTTCTTTCCAATTTAGCCTGGCCCACACCCAGGAAAGACTAGGGCAGTTTGGAGGTTAAAGGCAGGATAGAGTCGGTTAGGTCAGAATTCCTTCACTGTTATAAGTTTTGCAAATATGGTTTCAGAAGGAAAAGTCATTTTTGACTCTGCACTTGGAGGCATTCCTTTAGTTTGTGTAGAAACAGCTGGGAAGGAAGCCTGAGTTACAGGTCACCTAGGGATGGAGAGAAAGGCAGGTAGAAAACATTTGAGCTCAGAATTCTTGTTCCAGCTGAGCAGATGTATAGTAGTATACAGTCAACAAATTGTCCTTAGGTGCTAGGTACTGGAGTACAAACATGAATGACATTCAGTCTAATTCAGTGCTATCCAATAGTATGTTCTATGATAATGGAAATGTGCTCTCCTGCACCTTCCAGTATGGTAATTACTAGCCATGTGGCTATTGAGCATTTGAAATGTGGCCAGTGTGACTGATGAACTGAATTCTTAATGTCACTTAATTTAACTTAGTTTAAATTTACATAACCACATGTAGCTAGCTAGCGACAATAGTATCAGACAGCCCACTTCTAATTTGTTGTTATTGGAAATATAGATTTGTGAGTGCTGGAATAGCTACCAGAAGATGACTTTAATCTGTATACTCTCTTTTCTGGCATTAGCAGAGTTACCAAAGCTGTTGATGTTATGCTACTGGATTGTGGGGAGAGTAGGAAGACATTCAATGTATCCAAATCCAGCCAAATGAATAATACACCAAGCAAACCTCCATTTATAACTGCCTGTCAAGGATGCTGACCAGGTTTCATTCGGACATGGTATATCAGCTTCTGTTTTTAGGACGGCTGTTCAGATTGTGTCTGCCAGTTGTCATTTGAGAAGTAGACATAGAAGAAATTCCTGCTGAAGTGGCAGTAAAAATGATCCATAAACCTGCTGCTGATCCTTAACCTTCTGCATCCTTTCTAAGAGGATTCCTCGCACGAGCTAATCCTTCAAAATCTTCTTTTTATGTGATTTTGAAACACACCAACAACCATTTGAGACTGAGCCTATTATTTCCAGAAAAATTTTCAAGAACAAAGTGGTTGAGAGTTAAAGTAAGTTTGTAAAGACAAAGAGATTTAATTGAATATGCACTTTGTTCTCAGAGTGATGTTAATTATCCTGTGGGATATGCTAAAATAAGTTAAGGTTATATTCTACATTAAAGAACTAGACATCTACTTTAAGGAAAATAAAAATAAAATAAACACAGACAGCGTGCAAGGCAGCTTTTGCAAACGCTATCGACTGCTGCCTTCTTTAGAACCACGTTGACATTCTTCATCCTTATATTCTGTCTTCACTCTTTCTGCCCAAACCACCACTGAGCAGGGCAAGCTCTATTCCACCTACAGGTTGGGTCTATAATGAGTCTTATTGCCATAGATCCTGCAGTTAATGTGTTTGGTGCCTGCTCTACAAACAGTTCTCTATGCCACTGTTCTCCCAACTCCACTTGTATTAAACTTTTTTGTTAAACAAATTTCAGTATTCTAGCTTCCTAGAAGAATCCCAAATTTTTTGGTGAGCCTGTACATCTGCTTAGTTTGCATTCATCTCCTGCCCTGATAGACTGAACTGTTTCTTTTTCTCCCAGCTGAAAGCTGAGAATTTTCTCCAACTCGAGCCATCCTGTTCCCATGCATTTGACTTAAAGTTTTCCCACATCCTGGCCACTCTCACCGTGGCCCACAAGCTGTGAGTCCGATATGGACTTCCTAGAATGTAGATTGTGGCACCAGCTAAAATCAAGCCTGGATTTACCAGCTCCCTCCTCTAGTTCCCTTCACCCCATTATTGCCCACAAACAACATGCTCTAGCTTGGAATTGGCTCCTTCTTCATGTAGGGCTTCCTCCTCCTCCCACCAACAGTGACCACCCTGATCCTAACCTTCCCTGCATAAAATCTGCTTGACTGATGACAAACCCCTGGTGCTAAGTATTTCAGGGATTCTTGGGAGCCAATTTCAAGTTGTGCTAATGCCTGATGTTTGGTGGTTTGGCACACGTTATAGTTAGCCAGAAAAAAGCCCCAATTCCTTATCCCAGAGACTGACCAATGTCAAATACTTCAGCATTTGGAGTGTCTGTGACATTGAATCAGTAAACGTCACTATCAGAAATAAAATGAATCATCTCCCTTGCCTTTACGACACGCTTTCCAGCTCATTATTATAAGATGCCTTTAAATTTTGTGTCCCCCTGCCAAAAGATTAAGCCTTGTGTGTGTTAGCAGCGCTAATGAACCACTTGCTTTTGTATCTTTTTTCTAGATGGTTTGTCACCAGGGCTGTCCTGTCCTGTAAAGCCCCAGTGACAGTGAGCTGTTGACAGAGTATTAGAAAGAGCTCAGATCTTTAAAACCAGGGATGTGACAGAGAATTTTTTCAGTTTCCCAATCTTTACAGTCTCTGTGCTCTAACACGATTCCATTAAATCATAAAGATTAGAGCTTGTCAGGCCCTTAGCATCTTTCCTCTGATTTGCAAAAATGAGTGGGGGATTTGTTATTAATTCCTGTTGTTGCAGCTACAGAGCAGGAACCACTAACTATAGCTAAGCCATTAACCTGATTGGTATTAATCAGAAGTGTCCCATGAGTCATATTGGTGTGAGAGGCCTGGATGTTTTTCAGTAGAGGGGCTTTGTGGAATCAAATGAGAATTGATTGATGATCCCAGAGTGCATGTATCCAACTCAGGAACCAGCCACATTGTGGGTGCTTTGCTTTAATGAAAGCACTGCCCTCTCTGCATGCAAAGAAAGAAAGTTGGTTTAACTGACCCATCACAAAGATGGTCTGTGTTTTGAGTTACTTCTTCAGCAGGGAGATTGGACTACACAGATTTATTCGCAGTCTCACCTAGCTCTTCCTGAGGCCAATGTTGTGTATCTTGAGAAACAAGGTACTGCATTTTTCAAAGAGAAAGAGAGAGAAGGAGAGAGAGAAGTGAACTGGCACAAGTGAACCACTGGCATCTTCTGCCCTTCAAAGATTGTTCTTTGGAAGACTGGCCCAGAGATGCTATTCAGCACTAGCTCTTACAGAGTCTCTCCAATGGCTCCCATACATGGCACAACCAACATGTTTGAGGCAGATGTCAAAGAGTACAGTCCTCAGCCAAGACACAGAAACAAATTCAAGGAGTCCACTAGGGGATTAAGCCTGTGACCTTGGTGTCATCAGTATCATGCTCTAATTAACTGAGCTAACCAGACACAGGTGCTCTGGACAGCTGAGCTAACTCTCTATAGAAAAGGCCAAAACAGAAAAGCATTCCCCACAGCTTTCATAATCTATTATTTACCAGCAACCTTCTTAAACACTTTTTACTAAATGGCTGCCCTCAAAAACTACAGTCATGACTATGTCAACAAAAGAACCCAAATATTTCGGTAACTACCCAGATTACTAAATAACATTTACATTGGATAGCATACCACAAAAAGTTATTTTGAATAAGGAATATTTATCAGTTGGAAAAATTAAATTATATTCACAAAGTAGTTTCTAGTAACTTAATCCCAATTAATTTTTCATCCCCCACACTGTCCAAATACAGATGGTGAAAATCCAGAGGGGACCCAGGCAAAATGTGGCTATAAGACCTCTTCTGGCCCTGCCTCTTATGAACTCTACAATACAAAGTTTGTTGTTGTTGTTGTTGTTGTTTGTCACTTGATTATATCCTGGTTCAAAAACAGACTTGAGAAAACTTATAGAAAAATATTTTACAATATATGGAAATATACATACCAGTACTACAATATAAAAACCTGAATAACTGTGGAAATTCAGTGAAGTAGCAAACAAGTATAGGAAAATAAAATGAAATGAGGAATACAGTTGGCATGTGTACTACAAACCAGAAGGTCCTGCACAGTTGTTAAAGGTGTTCTCAAAATTTGGTTGTTTAGTTGAATTGAGAACACAATATTCGTAAAATACAAACAATCATAGGCCAGGAGTTGCATAGTGGTTCCTAATAAAAAGACCTATAATGATAGTATGCCAAAGTTTCTACTAAAGGGAGTGAGTCCCTCTTGTAAAACGGTAGATATGGTCTTTACTCCTGACATCTCCATTGTGGAGGCAGAGAGGATATTATAATGAATGTCTTATGGCTGCTGCTTTTAGGGTTGATGATATGAGTTACATAATACCTAGCATTCATTCTACTTACTGACACTGGCCATGGACTACTTGGATTGTAGATTCAGTTTCCCGTGCTCAGGTCCTGACTCTAACTAAACTGTTTCTCCTTAGAGCAAAGGTTAATCCCATTTCTTTGTATTACCTGAAGCTTGTACCTCAGACCATTGCACAAAGTAGGTTTCTCAAAAATGTTTAATTAATAAAGATATAAGACATCTATTATTTTGTGTGTTTAATACCTCTCAATAACTTCTAGCTCAGTGCTACCTTCCCTTATCCACATGGTTACAATGAGTTGGGGCAGCCATGTTCAAACACTGAGAGCCCAGACCCTTGACCAAATCCAAAGATGATTTGGGGGAAGGGACTAATTCAAGCTGCACAAACCAGAATCTTGGCTTACCTTTGGGCATTTGGAGTCGAGACTAAGCTAGTATAGTTAACCTGACTTAACTCTCCAATGGTGAGTTTTAATAACAGGCGTTCTTGATGTTATTGAGAGCATTTTTATGCTCTGGAGATATGGAAACTGGTCACTTCTGTGGCAACTAGAGAAGAAAGATTCACAAATGCAAGAAGAAGAAGGAAATGAGAGGCACAGAGAGACTTAACAGTTTCCCCTCACACTTTATTTCTTGAATGAAGTTCCTTGGTTCTGTAAGACATCTGTGTATCCATACTAAATGTCTTTTTCTTAAGCTGGTTCAGTGGGTTTCTGCCATTCCCAACCAAAATTGTTACTAATACAATGGGCCATAGTAATCTAATTTGCCAATAATATTTTCAGTCATTGAATAAATATTTACTGGACACATACAATAAGCCAGGTACCATTCTTGGAGTTTGAAAGGCATCATGGAAAAAACAGACAAGATTTCTGCCCTGTTCTATGCCATACTACTCCTCCCTATGCTTTGCCTAAGGAACTGGTGATGTTTAACAAGAAGACAGTGTTAGGTATATTAGCATAGTTGTTTTCAAACATGTGAAGGTTAAACAAATCACAAAGGGACTTGACCCAAAAGAATTAGGGAAGGAGAAACTACCAAAGCTACTATAGTCTGGTAGGAAGTAGAACATTGAAAGTTTTCTAAAGTGTGTGTCTCAAAGTTTAGTATGCATTACAATCACCTGAAGGGGTTGTTAAAACATAGCCTCACCCACTCCCTAAGAGTCTCACTTAATATATTTGGGGTGTGGCTTGAGGATTTGCATTTCTAACTATCTCCCAGGGAGGGCAGATGCTGCTGCTCCACACATCACTCTTCAAGTTATTAGTGGTCTACAGCATGAAGGAGCCTGATTTCACCGTCAGTTCTTCCATGTGTTTAAAGAATGAACACCAACCCTTCACAAATGCTTCCAAAAGCAGAAGAGGAACAAACACCCAAATGTCTGTCAACTGATGAATGGATAAACAAAAGGTGGTATAACTATATAATGAAATATTATTCAGACTTAAAAAGAAATGAGATACTTTGAGTATATACTGAGTAATGGGGCAAATGTATCTTTGTTTTAAGTTCTTTGAAAAAATCTCCAAACTGCTTTCCACACTGGCTGAACTAATTTACCTTCCCACCAACAGTGTATAAGCATTCCCTTTTCTCTGCAGCCTCTCCAGCACTTGTTATATTTTGACTTTTTAATATTAGTCATGCTGACTAGTATGAGATCTCATTGTGGTTTTGATTTGCATTTCTCTGACAATTAGTGATGATAAGCATTTTTACTGTGTATAGACCCAAAGGAATATAAATTATTCTACCAAAATAAATCATTACCAAATAAATCATTCTACCAAAGAGATATCTGCATTCATATGTTCATTGCAGTGCTATTTGCAATAGCTAAGATGTAAAATCAACCTAGGTGCCCATCAGTGGTGGATTGGATAAATAAAACATGTTACATATACAACATGGAATACTATCCAGCATAAAAGAAATGAAATCAACATGGATTACAGCAACACGGATGCATCTGGAAGCCATAATCCTAAACAAATTACACAGGAACAGAAAACCAAATACTGCATATTTTCACTTATAAGTGGGAGCTAAACATTGGGTACACATGGACATAAAGATGGGAACAATAGATACTGCAGAGAACTAGAGTGGGTAGGTAAAAGAGGGGTGTGGGTTGAAGAACTACCTATTGGGTGCTATGCTCACCACCACAGATCCATACCCCAAAGGTCAGCAATATGCAACATACCCATGTAACAAGCTTGCATTTTTTTAATATTTATTTTTATATTATATAATGCCCCTGAATCTAAAATGAAATTTGAAATTATTTTAAAAAATGTGTTATGTGATCCATACACCAAATCTCAGCATAAATGTGTTATGTGATCCATACACCAAATCTCAGCATCATGCAATATACCATGTAACAAACTTGAACTTCTTCTTTTTTTTGTTTTTTCTGAGACAGAGTCTCGCTCTGTCGCCCAGGCTGGAGTGCAGTGGTGTGATCTCAGCTCACTGTAACTTCCACCTCCCGGGTTCATGCCATTCTCCTGCCTCAGCCTCCCAAGTAGCCGGGACTACAGGCACCTGCCACCACACCTGGCTAATTTTTTGTATTTTTGATAGAGATGGGGTTTCACTGTGTTAGCCAGGATGGTCTCTATCTCCTGACCTCATGATCCACCTGCCTTGGCCTCCCAAACTGCTGGGATTACAGGCGTAAGCCACTGCACCTGGCCCAAACTTGCATTTTTTATATTATATTTTTTTATATTATATAATGCCCCCAAATCTAAAATGAAATTTGGGGTCAGGCATAGTGGCTCACACCTGTAATCCCAGCACTTTGGAAGGCCGAAGCAGGCAGATTACTTGAGGTAAGGAGTTTGAGACTAGCCTAGCCAACACAGTGAAACCCCGTCTCTACTAAAAATACAAAAATTAGCCAGATGTGATGGCACACACCTGTAATCCCAGATACTTGGAAGGCTGAGGCACAAGAATTTCTTGAACCCAGGAGGCAGAGGTTACAGTGAGCCAAGACCACACCATTGCACTTCGACCTGGGTGACAGAGCAAGACCTTGTCTCAAAAATAATAATAATAATAAATAAAAATAAAATGAAATTTGAAATTAAAAAATGAAATTTCGACATATATTGCAAAACCAATGAACCATGAAAACAGTATACTCAGTAAAAGAAGACAGTTACAAAAGGCCAAATATTGTGTGATTCCATTTATATGAAATGTCCAGAATAGGCAAATTTACAGAAACAGAAAGTAGACTGGTGTTTGTCAGGGGCTGGAGGGAGTGAAGGACAGGGAGTAATTGTTAATGGGTTTCTTTTGGAGTTATAAAAATGTCCTGAAATTAGATAAAGTGAAGGTTATATAGGAGAGAAAAGATTTATTTTCTCACCTATTGTTAGGTTCATGGCAGAGACCCCAATAAAAAAAGAAAGATCAGCAAGAGAAAAGCATATAAATTTATTTACTAAGTTTTAGATGACATGGAGACTTCAGAAAGAAGACCTAAAGAGATGGGGAAAGCTATGGGGTTTTTTTGTTTTTTGAGACAGAGTCTCACTCTCACCCAGGTTGGAGTGCAGTGGTGCGATCTCGACTCACTGCAACCTCCACCTCCTGGGTTCAAGCAATTCTCCTGCCTCGGCCTCCCAAGTAGCTGGGATTACAGGCATGTGCCACCATGCACAGCTAATTTTTTTGTATTTTTAGTAGAGACAGGTTTTCAACATGTTGGCCAGGCTGGTCTCAAACTCCTGATCTCAAGTGATCCACCCACCTCGGCCTCCCAGAGTGCTGAGATTACAGGCATGAGCCACCACGCCCGGCAGCTGCGTATTTTTATGCATGGGTTTCATGAAGAGTGGACAGTCATGGAGACGTATGATTAAAGAATGAAAGGGTGTGGTCTAACAGCAATAAACAGGGGGGATCTTACTGAGGCCAGTTGGTTCAGATTCTTTCTAGTGTCCCTGCGTGACATTCTTTCCCTCTGGTATAGGGCAGGACACCTGTTCCATGAAGGTCTGCAGGGAAGAAGGAAGGGAGTTCAGAGTGACCTTCCTAGGTTTTATGATCTGCTTCAGAGAAGAAGGGCAAGGAAAATTCTAGTTTCTATGACCTACTTTAGGGGAAGGGGGTTCAGAAGAAAGCCAGAGTTCTTTCCTGTTTCTGTAGCTCAATTTCTTTCAGCTTAAAATATTCAATATGCCAAGGTGCCATATTTTGGGATAGCATCTACTGAACCTCAGTTGCATAACTCTGTGAATATACTAGAGATCACTGAATTGTATAATTTAAAAGAATATGTGAATTATGTCTTGATAAAGCCATTACTAATTTTTTTTTTTATAAAGGAAGGCATGAGCCACCTTGGGACTAATGATGGACAGGCATTTCCAGTAAACTTGCAGTTACTGGAGTGGCCTAACCCTAATTGGAGATTCCTTGAAATAGATGTTGAAGTAAGGAAATATAATGAAAAACTTTACCTTCTAAAGTCCTTCCTGATCCTCAGATTCTCTAGTGAATAAATCAATAAAGAGATTGTGATTTTAAGGTCATACTTATGCTACAGAATTGTAAGACAATTGACACATACCATGTATTTATCTCATGAATTGTTTGGGTATTGTCTTCTTAATGTTGCTTTCAGGCAATTAATGACCCCACTACTTTGTACAGGATAAAAATATAACTAATGTTCTTTATGTGGACCCTGCTGAATTGAACTCCTAATATAACAGGTCTACTTCGGTGGCTCATGTACAGATCAATACCTAGAAAGGTGTTATAGAAACATGGCACATTTAGACTCTTGTAGACTTAAACTCTGGCAGACTGTGATACAAATCCTTTACCACAGAGCAGTAGTGTTAATGCAAAAGATATAGCACAGCCCACGGGTTAAAGTTATGGCCTCTGGAGCCAGACTCCCTGGGTATAAAACCCGGCTCTGCCACTTATTTGCTGTGTGATCTTGTTCAATTTATATAACCTCTTAGCTCTTCAGTTCTCTTATCTGCAAAATGGGAATAATAGGTAATTATCTACCTACGTACAGTTTAGTTTTATTATGAGAATTAAATGGCTTAATATTTGTAAAGCACTTTGAACAGATGTCTGACATACAGTAAACCATATAAGGGTTTGTTAAGTATATCTACTGGGTCCAGTTTGGATAATTTTCCCATAAAGATGCCTATTTGGGAAGTAGATACTTATGAGAATGGGGCGACCTTCCAAATTACCCTCTTTTCTTGGATATTTCTGTTTTGTTAACTACATAAACAAATTCTCAATTAGGCTAATCTCAATTTAAGACTTAAAAGTGGAACTTAAGAATGTGATTTGGATACATACAAATTAATCATTGATATGTTGGTTTCAATATAAAATATATTGTGCATTGTGTTCTAGCTCTTAAAAAGCCAACAAGGGATATGAAAGATTTGTCTTTTCTCCGATGTAAACTCAAAAATTTTTCTCACCATAAAAATATGCCTCTTTAAGATCTATGTGTACAAAACTCTAACTCATTTAACCATCATATAGGCATTATAATCTCCATTTTACAGATGAGGGCGCCTAGTCTCGGAGGATTTAAGCGACTTCTGTGAGGCCACACAGCTAGCAAAGAGGGATAGAGACAGGACTTAAACCCAAGGCAATATAACTTCAATAGAAATGCTCTTTCCACTTTCCCACACTCCTCACTGCACCTACAGTAATCTATCAAGCATACATTTTTCCCTTTTAAACTTATTTATATTTTCATGCTGTAATAATTTTTGGTTGTGAGTTCTCTAAAATAATAAAATGTTTTATTGGTTTGCCTCCTTCAAGCTACAGAAAGAAAAGAAAACCATAGGAGAGAGGCTAAAAAGTTGGGTCCTAAAATTAGCCACCCCATGTGCCAGGCAAAAAGCGTGGATAATCAGTGATTCCCAGTGTTGTCCTCCGAAGCTTTTGCAAACCAACCAGCAAGAGCCACTGCCTAAATACTCACTTCTCTTGACTGCCTTTGAGGACCAGCTGGATCCTCATCAAGCCCCAGTGATTGACCCCCAGTCATTCATTTGCCTCTCCTCAAGGATGCAAGGCCCTTCTTGCCTTATCCAGAGACATTAAAGAAAGCTGCTTGACATTGGACATCAAATTGATTTCATGCCAAGATTTCACTCAACCACGGGTGACAACGATTGACGTGTCAAAGCCTTACAAGAAAAATAAACATGTCTGATGCAAAGAGTCCTTTGTTTTTGATGCCATGTTGAATTATGCACCTTCACACAGATCTGACAGTGGCTGTGACTATTTGCTAGAAGGCAGAGTGGAGGCATGTAGGGTCTCAAATTGTAATGGCAAAGAAGGTCAAAGCATGGTGAATTCAAAGGGGACTGCAAATTTAGAGCTGAGGGAGAAGGCTCTTTCAGTGCCCTTCATCTTCCTTTTCTCATTCAACCCTGTGGAACTCATCTCATCATTCTCTGTCTCCTGCTTCTGAATGCTTTAAGTCACTTATTTGTCTATCTTCCCCAGAGAGAAAGCCTGCTGCTTAAAAAGAGCTTGAAACCACCTGCAATATTTTTCCCTTTAGTCATGTCTGCTCAAGGTGACGTAAGACTTTGGATAAGCATACTTAGTAGGCATCCAAGCTTTTTTGGCTTGACTAAAGCTGGGGACTGCCCGCAGTTAAGACCTTTGTCTGTGGCTATTTCCTCTTCACCTACCTAGCCTGAGGGGTACATAATCACTTCTCTGAGGAGTTTCCTAGCTTCAGCTGTTTCCATGGAATCTTTTCTTCCAGCTGTGTTTACTCGTTTTATTTTTTTGTATTCTGTCTGAAGAAGATGGAATTTGCATAATTAAGAATGACCTGAGCAATCTCTGCTAATGCCTCCAGTAAAACCTCTGACTATCCCTGTTAACTAATTACATCTATCATTGTGTCAGACAGGTAAAAGACTCCTTCAGTCTGTTGAGACAACATTATTCACCTGGGATTATCAAAGGTTTCAATTCTGGCCATTAGCTGAAATTGCTTGGGTCATTCATTATGGCGAATTCTGCATCCTTTCTAGACAGAGCAAAGTAAATGCAGAATCAGGAATAGATTAAATAGCCATGCATCAGAAGCCTAGTTCAGAACCTCAGCCCTTTCTCTTCCTTAGAGCTAAAGGATGAAAAATGAACAGAAAAACCTTGTGGTTTCCTCTTCTTACATCAGTGAGTATGTGAGCTTTTGCTTCAAGAAATTGGAGGTGATTATCCTTTCCCCAATTTTATTCAGCCTTTTAAATATCTGGTTTAACAAATCCATGAAGAAAAAAAAAGTCCTTAGACTTGAAATTAAATTGCCCCATTCTCAGCTTTCCCTCATTAACCATGGATTATAGGTAGGGACTTGAGTCACTATTGGGGCAGCGGAGTGTGGGGTATAGGTAGCCTTTCAGTTGAAATTACTTCATCTAAACTGAAAGCAGAACCCAAAGAGGTGGATTAAAGATTAAACTCAGACATTAACAACAAGTGGGGGGATGATGAAAACATATCTGGAAGATTCCAAACATTGGCATGGTAGTTATTAGGATAAGTAGTAGCGAGGCCAGGCAGTATACTCAATTCCTTCTGTATATGTCTTTCATTTTCTGGGGATATGGTTTTATCTGTCCTGTTCTGACACAAAATTCAGCATCCTTGTCACAAGTCAGTGAATATATTTTTATACTGATTCGGAGTCCATTATATACAACAACTACTATGGGCTTGGTAAAAGGATATTAAATGATACACTAAAATGTAAGCAGTTGGTGTTCAAATTGGAAAAAAAATTCATACAAAAATAAAGATAACTAGCAATTAAAGTTAGCTAATAATATTGTTCACTAATAGTATGATAGTATGACTTCTTGGAAAAAACTCGCTATCCAATCATAGTGTCCAATTTATCTTTTTTAGACACATTTTCATGGGTAATGCACATGGGCACTATACTCATTAAATGTGTGCTTGCCTTGCAGAAAGAGTGAGCTCAGAGATCATAGACCAAATCATTAGAGAAACCAAAGCATTGGTTAGTGAAAATATCTATATAAGTTACTAAAATCTATTTTTTCTTCAGTTTTTTAGAAATCTGATTATAAAGTCTGTTTTGTTTATTGCTTAGAAAAGTTTTCAGTCAGAAGAAAAAAAAAGAAGGTAGAAATTTGGAGTGAGCAGGATGCTTCCTTGCAATTATTCATTTAACAAATATGTCATGAATCCCTATTATGAGTCAGGCAGTGAACAACATGCTAGGGATATATTGTGTACAAAACAAACAACAATCCCTGCACTTGTGGAATTTTTCTATTGTGAAGAGACAGACATCAAACCTTAAACATAATAAATTAAGAAAAAAAACGTGTATTAGAAGGTGGCAAATCTCATGGAAGGAAGAGAGCTGGGTAAGGGGGCCTGGAAGTACTGGGAGGTATAAATAAATAGTTATGGAGAAGAAAATCATTCATATGATGGCATTTGATTAAAAAACTTGAATGAAGGCAGGAGGTGGGCTATGTGGATGTCTGGATGAAGGGTATTTCTGGCAGAGGACACAGCCAGTAAGAAACATCCTGAGGTAGGAGTGTGTCTGGCCTATTCACGAACTGCCAAGCGGGCTAAGATAAGGGAAGGAGGGAAAGATTTGCAGTAGGACCTGAAGTCGAGAGGTAACTAGGAGAGTCAGATCACATGGATCCATTTACACCATTGTAAGAACTTGCCTTTTACTCTGAGTGAAATGGGAAGACTTTGATAAACATTGAGCAAAGGAGTAAAATGCACTGATATTTTCATTTTTAAAGACTTACTATGGCAGCTGTCCTGAGTGTAACCTGTATGGAAAATATGAGGAGGCAAGAAGAAAAGTAAAGCGATTGCTCTGGAGAGCATGGCAGGAGAGAGATTACTGTGGTTTGAATCCAGGCAGTAGCTGTAAGAGAGGAAAGAAGTAGTTGGATGATAGACGCTTTCTGAAGTACTAACAGGACTTGCTTAGAGATTGAATGACCAATAATAGAAAAAGAGAGAAGTCGATGATGACTCTAATTTTTTTTTCTTTTTTTTTTTTTGAGACGGAGTCTTGCTTTGTCGCCCAGGCTGGAATGCAGTGGCGCGATCTCGGCTTACTGCAAGCTCTGCCTCCCTGCTTCACGCCATTCTCCTGCCTCAGCCTCCCAAGTAGCTGGGACCACAGGCGCCCGCCACCACTCCCAGCCAATTTTTTTGTATTTTTAGTAGAGACGGGGTTTCACCGTGTTAGCCAGGATGGTCTCAATCTCCTGACCTCATGATCCACCCGCCTCGGCCTCCCAAAGTGCTGGGATTACAGGCGTGAGCCACCGCACCTGGCCTAATTGTTTTTTCTTAAGCAACTAGAAGAATGGGGATGTCATTAACTGAGCCACGAAAAAGACTGGAGATGCAACTGTCTTGGAGAGGAAAATAATAAGTTTGCTTGGGTACCTGGTAAACCCAAAACTCTATTAGGCACCCATGTAAAGATGTTGGGTAGGGTATTGGGTATTCTAGTCTGAAGTTCTAGGATGAAGATACACACACTTGGGAACTGTCAGTACGTAGATATTATTTAAAGTCATTGGGATGGTAATTTTGATAATCTTGGATAAGATTTCCAAGGGATTGCATGTCAGTAGAGAAGAGAAGGAGCCAAACACTGAAGCTTTAGGTATTTTAACTTTGTAAAGTGATGGAGAAGAAAATGAATCAGAAAAGGAGACTAAAAATACTAGCGAGTATGGTGCTACAGGAGCCCAGTGAAGAAAGTATTTTAAGCAAGAGGGATTGAGCACCTGTGTCACAAGCTGGGCAGGTAAAATAAGGCTTGAGACTTGGCCGTGAATTTAGCAATTAGAAGCAATCGATGACTTATACAAGAGCAATTTCATGGAAGTAGTGGGGGCAAAAGCTGATTTGATTTAGTTTAATAGAGAATGGGCATTGTGGAACTAGAGACAGAAAGAACAGTAAATTTTACTATAAAATAAAAGAGGGATAAAGAAATCCCACAAAATAAATATATGACTTAATGAGTTCTTATAAGGTGAACATTCTTTTAGTCACAATCCAGAACAAGAAATAGAACTAAGCCAGCCAGTCCACAAGGCTCTCCATGTGTCACATCCCTATTTCAACCCCCAACCCCACCCAATTTCCTGATCTTGTAGTAATCACCTCCTTGTGTTTCTTTATGGTTGTATCAGTCAAATGCACATTCCCAGACACCATAGTTCAGTCTTGCTCACTTAAAACCCCTTTTGGCTGGGCACGGTGGCTCATGCCTGTAATCACAGCACTTTGGGAGGCCGAGATGGGTGGATCACCTGAGGTCAGGAGTTCGAGACCAGCCTGGCCAACATGGGGAAACCCCATATCTACTAAAAATACAAAAATTAGCTGGGCATGGTGGTGCACACCTGTAATCCCAGCTACTCAGGAAGGTGAGGCAGGAGAATCATTTGAACCCAGGAGTCAGAGTGTGCGGTGAGCCAAAATCATGCTACTGTACTGCTACTGTACTCCAGCCTGAGTGACAGAGACTCCATGTCAAAAAAAAAAAAAAAACTATGTCTTTTAACTATCTTCTAATTTATAGGTTTTCCCTCCCTCTCTGTATCTATGAATTCATACATGTGGATTTTAAACATCAGTAGGTGCTTACTTCACCAAAAAGATACAAAGTAGACATTATGTACCTCCTGATGAAAGAATACACCACCTTCTAGAGCCTTGTTGAAGGGATCAGACATAAGTCTAATCAAGCCAATAGATCTAGCTGCCAATTTGCAGGAAAAGAGAACAAAGAAAATGTTGAACTTCACCATATATATACTGTAATAAAATCCAGACTGTGGAAAACTGTAAGTCAAATGCCTGAATGATTCGATGGATATATTGTGTGGCAAAGAAAGTCTTATTTTATCAAGAAGAGGTAGTAATAGCCTATTTATAAGCTGATGACAATGATCAAGTAGAGAGGGAAAAGAGCTAATGACGCAAGTGAGATGGGAGAAATTGCTGGAGCCTTATGTATGCAAGAGAGAGAATCAGGAGGTGATGCTGGTTTCACAATAAGGATGAATATACAAATGAAAGTCAGTAGATGGGTGCAGATGTGCTTAGGAAACCAGTCATGGTAATGGGAGTCTGGGATGTTCAGAATACTTCAGTTTCCTCAGTGAAGCAAGAATCAGTCCTTAGCTGAGGGTGGGGAGGAGACATAGGGAAGAATAAATGAAATAGGCATCAAAGAAAGTGAAAGAGTTCGTGGGCTAGGGAAACACTGTATGGTAAAGTGAAAGAGTTCATGGGCTAGGGAAATGCTGTATGGTTTCTAAAATAATTTTTTTTTCTATTTTAGTAAAGGTCACTGGGCATGGGTAGTCATGGGCATCTTACAATATTTACTGAGAGCATAAGTCTTTCAGCCTAAATTTTCCCACCATCTCTTAAGAATTGGGTCTTCATTGAGTGACACTTATCTGTTCTCTGTATATCAGAGATTACCACTGGTATCAAGTCATTCTCTTTGTTGTATATTGCTTAGGACTGGCTGTGGCGGCTCTGTGCTGTGTCAAATCAGCTACATCAGAACAGTTCCCAGAGTTCCCTTCCCGGTATGGTTCTTGGTTACTGTTGGCCCTAGAGAATCATGAGATTTGGAATACAGAGATGGAGTGACCATTTTTACCCTCTGAAGTATAGTGCAGGGTGTCAGGCACTGTGGCGGCTTCCATGTTGCTGCTGGTCAGTTGGTTCACCTGCTTAGCATGGGGCAGCTCCTGGAAAAGCACCTGGATCTCCTTCTTCAGTTTCACGGAGTCTTGGGCCAACTGTGTACATGTTTCCATGGTGAAGGGCATGGGCATCTCCACTGGTCAGCCATGACATCAAGGTTGGAGGTAGTGAAAAACGGAGAGGGATTCCAGTGTGTCCACATCCCATTTTCCTTTTTGACTGCTGGTCTGGCTGACCTGGAGCAACTTCAGGCCCCACACCAGACACAGCCACAGGCTGCTCAGCCAACTCCTATGATAGCATAGAATCTAGTTCCTGTAATGACCCCCTTTTCTGTATCACTCACAGCATTTTTGCTTCTGTGATCAAAGCCTGATTCATATGGTGGCTGCTGCCTACTCTGTGGAGTCAGCTCTCTTTGCAGTGAACCAGCTCTGCTGGCCTCCAATAAGATAGTCCCAGTTCAAACGCTGAGAGTTTCTTATTGTGGCCAATGAGATGTGAGAGCCAGCTGGTCTTCCCAGGCCTCTCATTTTGTGGCAGCAAGAGGTCAGAGCCTTTGTCCCTGGGGATGTTTCTTTTCTCAGGTGAATTCAACTGCAATTCCTAATATCAGAACAATGTGGTTGCCATACGCCTGAGATGAAATGCTTTTTATAAGAGCTAATAAGATTCTACATTAATGAGAGAAATATGAAGCTAATCAACACCACAGAAGGTCTCTAGGCTCAGGCCTATTAAACTTCATAAAAAATTAATGACTGAAAGAGCAGACTCTTTTGTAAGGGGTCTCTTGTGGTTGGATAAGGGCCTGAAGTCCCATTCACCTCTCATTACATTGAATTAGCCTCACTTTCTAACCCAAAATATAATCCATCAAGTGGCATTTTCCTCTGGGTGTTAGACGGCCAGTGTTTGAAAACACTTGTAAAATATTTATTGCTTTTTCTCCTTCCTTTTCTTCCCTTCATTCTCATCCCCCTTCCACTCTCAGCCAATCCCTTCACACCTCGCTCACTATGGCTTTTCCCATTTTAATTAAAGAGATTTGTACTTCTAAAGCCTTCTGGGAAATGTCTTCAATGCTGTGGTTTGTAGATGCCTCTCCGGAGCTGCTTGGCAGGAAACCCCTAGCCCTTTGTTCAAAGCATGCTCAGCATCTGCTTGCAGAAACCAAGAAGAGTGAGGAAAGAATTTAGACCAACTGAGTTGAAAAATAATCCTAGCACTCCCCTTCCTGAACTCAGGTGCACTTTTCTTCATGTAAATATTGGCTGTAATCATTGAATCGCTTCAGAATAAAAAACATTTATCTACAGAGACGGTGGCCTCAACTCCAATTAAATCCAAATGCCCACCTACCACTCCTGCCACCTTTGCCCCAAACTGTAATTCACCTTAGTCATGTTGTCATTTGAGGTTAGAGAAACTCAACTCCGTTACTCAACCAGCAGGATATAACAGGCTGCACTTGGCTCTCGGAGTGAGAAGTAGGTAATTATATACAGTGGGATGGGAGGGGGACTTCTATGTGGGTTCTGTCCAGAAAATTAACCATTAAAGTAAGTGATTTAAATACAGAAATCTTTTTCATGTTTAAGGAGCTCCTGTAAAAATGGCACTGCCATTGGAGGCAGCCTACCTTAGGGGGTTATACTACAGGGCACTGTCACTGGAGTGGTGAGGACAGAGTCTTAGAGCAACAGTCTGGGAACCCTGGAGAGAAGTGTGTTGGCCAGAGATAACTGAAATGGGTAGAAGGGGAATGACGTAAAAAATGGAAGCAAATCAAAGGAAATCTTCTCACACAGTCTGCCTGGAATGCCAACCCTGGATCCACAGTTTATTGAAGTCTTCCCCCATTTATCCACCTCTCTCCTAACTCACCAACCTCCAGGTTGTAGCAATGCACCAGGCTGTCCAGCATCATCCTCTGTGTTTTTAAATCGTGTTTCTCCTTCTGAAGAGTCTAAACTTGGATGCAGCTCTGGGGATTCTTGTTATACAAGCTATTAACAGGTCCCGGCAGCATGTGCCAGAAGAGGTGTGAAAAGGGGGGTCAGGCTCCACTGGCAGAAGTTTTGTCAGGGTGTGTGTTTTCCTGATTGCCGTGTCGGCTCATATTTCTGTTTCTCTGCTGACATGTGCAGGAGGTCAGGAGCAAGGGTAGTTCAACACATGAGTTCATACCCATGATTCAGGAAACACTGGTTTGCACTAAAGTTCAGTATGTCTCTCAAAGGGGTTCTGGGAATAAACTGAATATATCAATGTATGAAATAGACAACCTGCTATGGCAGCCCCTAACATTATGCTTAGTTGTTCTGTTTGCCATGTGATTGTTTTATAACCAAGCCTTATTCATGAAGTATAATCATGCCCTATTTACCCAATGGTCAGCTTTCTTTCTTCCTTTCTGTTTTTTGAGACGGAGTTTCACTCTTGTTGCCTAGGCTGGTGTGCATTGGCGCAATCATGGCTCACTGCAAACTCTGCCTCCTGGATTCAAGCAATTTTCCTACCTCAGCCTCCCGAATAGCTGGGATTACAGGCACCCACCACCACACCCGGCTAATTTTTGTACTTTTAGTAGACACAGGGTTTCACCATGTTGGCCAAGGTGGTCTTGAACTCCTGACCTCAGGTGATCTGCCTGCCTCAGCCTGCCAAAGTACTGGGATTAGAGGTGTGAGCCACTGCGAATGCCCTCCCCAGTGGTCAGCCTTCTAGCAACCAAAATTAGCCAGAATATAGCTGTTAACCTAGACATAGCAGAAAACATACACAAAAAGAGTTATAAAATTCATGAACTTTATGGGAGAGACATTGGGCTACCTTCAGGAGGATTGACTTAAAAATCATATAATAAGGATTTGAAATCTGATTTGCTCCAACAATATTTGATTTCTTCTAAGCTATCATCTACAACAGATGTAAAGTAGTTAAGTTTGGAGAGTGGTAGGCTCCTAGAAGCCAATGCATTATGAAACGACATCTGAAAAGAGTAAGGGAAACACTGAAAGAATAACCAAGAGTTACTGGATATACAAATGAGTTTGGGGGAAATTAAGGAAGAAGATAAGCTATGCCCTCTACCACTGAAATAATTCTAAGAAATCTCTACACTAAGGCGCAACACGTTTAACTGGTGTGTGTGTTCATAACCCTCTCTCATCAAAAAAGTTTAAATTGTTTTCTTCCTTCTTTGCTCAGTAAGGCAAGAGATTTCATTAAAGTTGTCCATAAATTGTGCACACAATACACACACACACACACAGGTACACACACACACAGGTACACACACACACACGGTGGCATTTTGAAATCATAATCATGTACATAAATTACATGATTTCTCTGGTCCACTCTTGAGAAAACTATTCCTGATTTACTCTGTCTATTGTCTAATGTTCTCTGGCACGATCTCCAACCTGACTTCACCCCCTCAGTGTTTTTCCATGATAATTGCAGCCGTGCATAAGTGGCATGTACAAGCCTTACCATATTTGAGTATAAAGTTAAGTTACATTTGCTACTAACCAAATTATGATGACTTAGCCAAACCTGTCATCTTTGGTGACTCGTTTTCCTCTGGTATTTCTGAGAAAATTGACCAGGCAGAAGTGGCTCATCTCACCGCTGCATCAGTGTCTGTTACTGCCTCTGCGTTGGTCAGTTGAGTCTTTCAATATCAAGACACTACTCTAGCTTGAGATGTGACTTATATGATCACGCTGTCCTTGCGGACAAGGGTGGAAGTGCTGTGCTCCCTTACAAGAGCATAGATAGTTCCCTTATTTCCCACAACAAAACAGAGGTCCAACTACACTTCTAATGAGATTCCCAAAGATTTGAGAGGTGATGGATGGAAATTACTGCACTCTAAAGAGTGACTTACTTCCTTCTTGACTACTGGCTACCAGACTTGAAGGCTGTCAGAGCCCGCCCCATAATATCGTTACAGGTTGCCCAATTTCCTGGATGCCTCCAACTAGCAGAGAGCTTACTTCTTCCTCAACTAATAGGATTGCCGTTTTCCTAAAATAACGGTCTATTCTCCCTTTAGCAGAAATTCTAATTTCCATCCGCAGTAATGAGACTCCTTCTGCTTGCTGAAGAACACAGTGTTTCAATAGAAGTGCATTTCTCAGCCGGGTGCAGTGGCTCACTCCTGTAATCAGCACTTTGGGAGGCTGAGGCGGGCGGATCACGAAGTCAGGAGATCGAGACCAGCCTGGCTAACATGGTGAAACCCCATCTCTACTAAAAATACAAAAATTAGCTGGGCGTGGTGGCGGGTGCCTGTATTCCCAGCTACTTGGGAGGCTGAGGCAGCAGAATGGCGTGAACCCAGGAGGTGGGGCTTGCAGTGAGCCAAGATCACACCACTGTACTCCAGCCTGGGTGACAGAGCGAGACTCCATCTCAAAAAAAAAAAAAAAAAAGTAGTATAATTATAAGACAGGCTCTGATCCTTTTCACTTTTCAAAATTGAACAATTAGCCTCAATAGTATCTTGAAATTTATAGTCCAGGACAGTCTCAAATCTATATAGAAAAAGAAAGTTTTTCTCTTTCCCACTCTTTTTAAAGTAGTAATAGGCATATCTCTGAATAGGTGATCAAGATCATTGTGATAGCTCTTCTCTAAAGATGCCCAATGAACCACACCCCTGACATCCAAACCCATATGTAGTCCCCTCTCTCACTGAATCTGGATGGTTCTTTGACTATGACCAACAGAATGCAAGGCCAAGTGCCATGGTCCTCCTCTCATGAAGCAAGACTTCTGGGTTTTTTTTTTTTTTTTTTTTGAGACGGATCTCACTCTGCCGCCCAGGCTGGAGTGCAGTGGCACCATCTTGGCTCACTGCAACATCTGCCTCCCAGGTTCAAGCAATTCTCCGTCTCAGCCTCCTGAGTAGCCGGGATTACAGGCACCCGCCACCATGCCTGGCTAATTTTTTTGTATTTTTAGTAGAGATGGGCTTTCACTATCTTGGCCAGGCTGGTCTTGAACTCTTGACCTTGTGATCCACTCGCCTCGGCCACCCAAAATGCTAGGATTACAGGTGTGAGCCACCACGTCCGTCCTCATGTCTTTTTTTCCAGATTTTTCTTTTGTTGTAGTTGTTGTTGCCTACAGTCTCATTGCCACTAAGGAAAAAAATTATTACCAATAAAGCAGCCATATCTGTGTCCAGCTTCAACTGGACAAGTTCTATCTCAGTTCTGTTTTTATCCAAAAGCGTTGAAAATCTAATGATTTTGGAACTTTTCTATCTACCTAACTTCTCATTTCTATGTTACCTGGGCTCACAGAATTCTCTGCTAGCCCTTTTGGGCTTCATCCATCATGAGTAATACCACCAACTGATCATCCATAATATTATAAAGAGAAACTAGAATCACCACTATGATGGATGAAACAATCTCTGCAAACTGAAGTCACTATTAGTCAGCCCTCTGTCATTTTTCTGGTGACCAAAGAAGCTGCAAGGGCTGGACGATAGCTTGTAAGACTTATTGAGCCCTGATGGCCATGACGTTCTTTCTTCAGTTAAATATCAATAATTGACTTGCCATGAATTCTGTCTTTCAGTCTTAATTTTACATGGCATTCAAGTTCAAAAATTATAATTTCCCGTGCTGAAAATAAGAGGACTTGTCGCAGACTGCCAGCCACATTTCCTGTCTATAATACATAGACAATGAAACCACTCTAGACATGATATTGCAGTGTTTCTGCTGAGAAGTCCTTAAGCTTTGTATCATCTTCTCTGGCTGCCCCAAGAACAATCTCTTGGGGAAATTCCATAGCTCTAAGTCTGGCTCATTGAATATCCTAGTGAGCCAGGACACTGAGGACTAAATGCAGTATTTCATTTGTAACTATTCTTAAAAAATTAATTTCATTAGTTGCTGAACAGTGGAGGCCAATAAACAGTCTTTGCCCCCAACCAGGCTCATATCATTTAAATTGAGAAACAGTGTGTTCTTTTGGTGAATCTCCACAATCATCAACTAGGAACCATCCCCAGGGTCAAACGGAGAACAGGGATTAGTCGAGGAGATACCAGTTGGAGTTGTAAACCGATAGTCTCTGAAATAGGCTTCGCTTCCAAAAACTCCTTTAATTTTTTTTTCCTGAAAATTCAGGCCTGAGATCAGTAGCCCTTCAGAAACAATTCCATTGCACTGTAAGATACTTACCTTGAGAGAGATGCCAGTATGAGTTTTGGCATTAGAAATACAGGTGGCACAGCTTCCTATGGCTAGGTCATTTCTAAAAGGAAAAGTGTTAGACTTTGCTGACCAATATCAGGATTTCAAAAACCACTGCATATTTCACTGGTAAGTCTCACATTTTAGGAGAGCTGGAAACTTATCAATGAGATTGCAAGGGTCTGTCGATTACCTGTCAGATTTCTCTTAACAAAGTACCAATGACTTGAGGAGAAGAGTGATGATCTACCTTTAGTGGGGGAAACAGTGGCCTAAAATAGGAGCCTTCATCCAAAGCCAGCAATATGTAATTTAACTCCTGATGTTCTTGAGGACTGTGGTAGAAGATCATCGTGAATCCACAGTGTAGCAAATATGCCAATATTGGGAGTTGTTGGTCGTGACAGTGAGTGCAAAACAGCACATCTAAATGATCCACATGAGTCAGCTGGGCTTGGCCATTAGCTGTAGTGACTCCATCCTGCTCATTAATCATTTTACATGATACACAATGGGGGTTGAGCCAAAATTAAAAATTATTACACAACATGGAATTTGGAGATCATTTACAAGCAGTCAAAACTGAGATTTAAAAATATAGAAAGCAAATGGTTTACTGCAACTATAATTTCAATATGCTGAGAAAACAGTGTGTTCTTTCTGTGAATCTCCATAATCATCAATTAGGAGCCATCCCCAGAGTCAAACAAGGAATAGGCACTAGTCAAGGAGATATCAGTTGGAGATGTTAATAGACATTATCTATAAAAAGGGAGGGGATAAAATAGCTTGGAAAATTCTGCAGTAAACAGATTGAAAGGCTTCTTCACTCTAAGACATATTGTGTCTTTAATTTACTGAAATATTTTAGGAACTTACAACTTCATACAGAAAATGACTGAAAATAATACATCTATTATTGACACATGTATACATATATGTATATACACATACACATGTCTAAGCACATCTTTGTAAGTTATGAATACAGCACTTGTTGTAGAACAGTAGCATAGCATTTTGGGGAAGTTTGGAATCCTACAGGAAAATCATGTTAGACTTCCAGAATGCATCTTTTAAATTTCCCAATTTCTCCTTCTTATGTGTAAAAAAAATTCCTAAGTTAAGTGATTTCTCCAAGGACTTGCAGGTACTTGGTAAGACAACTAGGGCTCACATTTTTCTATATGATATTGATTTTTAAATTATATTCAAAATTCAATTAAGTTTAGTCAGTATTTATAAAGTAGCAATATTTACATTTAACTCCTGATTAGATGTAAGACATAAGAAGCCTGTGTCCTGGTCATTACATTAAAGGTGTTTATAATCTCAGTTTTAAGAGAAGAGTTATTGCCCACAAACAATGAGGCTTGTAGAGTTCAAGAAACTTGCCTGTGTATCTTCAAAACCACCAGAAAACGTCAAAGTTGAAATTCACATCCAGCCCACTTTGGTCATAAAGCCCACACTCATTTCATTATTCTACAATGAGATGAAAATGGTCAGGATTCTGTCTTATTTGTCTCTGTATTTGGAAGAACTAAGACAGCAGCTAGCACCCCACTGGAGCTCAGTTAATATTTGAATGAATACACGCAATGAATCTCAGACAGGGCTTTGATCATGGGTAGAATGTGACTAGAGGAAGAAATGAAGCGACTATTCCACACGTGGGATCTTGATTGCTAAGCAGGTAGGAGATCAGCAAGGCAGAAAAAAGGGAAAGGAGCACACACGTTTAACTCCAGATGAGCTCCTCAGCTTTGTGTTTTTCTCCAGTGCTTGTGAAACTCTAGATTCTGCAATGCCTTTTTACCAGATCTGCCCATGGGCCCTGCTCCCTGCTGCACCAGCTTCTTGTGGACAAAGAAAGAGGATAGGGCAATGTGCTTGTCTCTGCCTCTTGGCATTTCAAAATCCTCCCTTGGCGTAGGTGGTCAGACAGGGAGTAGGGCAGGGATGGCTGCAGAAGGGTTGGTGACAATAGGCAGAAACAGGTGGTAATGAGCACAGAGGGATTAAGGCAACTTTAACTAGACAGTTTGGCTCTCTTCTTCTAACTCATTAGAATTTCCTCTGTCTTTTCACAGAGCATGTGCCTGTGGCAAAGAGCACCATCATTTTTTCAAGAACTGAAAGAAGGGGATGCTACAGAGAGATGAAGCATGTTACCATATCAAAAAATCACCTAATACTGGGTAGAATGCTTAGGTTTATGTGGGCAGCACACACACACATGCATACACATTCTTATGCTCAAACAAGTCAATTGAGCCATGGAAATAACACTGACCCTGAATCTGGAAGGAATCAGGTGTCAAGTGTAAAAGAAATTGAATGTTCCTTGCATTTCCTTTCTATTCGATTTATGTTTGGTTTCCCTGGGAAACTACAACTGGGAGGCGGAGGGACTTGATGTTCTTCTCTTAGGTAATACCGTTCAGCTGAACTGACTGAAAAAGTTTACATTTGAAAATATATAAAGCAAAGTTGCTGCTGTTTTTGTAAGTGATATCAGCAACATCTACGGATTTTTTTCTCCTTTAAAACTGCATATTTAGAGAATTATATACAACGGTGACTAACGGGCATACAAATCATCTGAAAATCTTGTGAAAATACGGACTGTGATTCTCGAGGTCCAAGGTGGGGCCTGATATTCTGCATTTCTAACAAGTCCCCAGGTGATATGGAGGCTGCTGGTTTGCAGACTGTGCTTTGGATAAAAAGAAAACACGACAGCCTCTCTATAGGCAAACATGTGTTGTGAGATCTACAGAGAGAGAGAGAGACACAGTAGAATCAGAGCTACCAGTTTCCAACATTCCTAAAAAGGTGATTGGATAGGAATCCATCAACTGCCTCAGGAGCAGATTTTCTTTACCGACTCAGAAAGAGCTCATTCCTTCACAAGGCCTGTGCAAACCATCCTGACAAAGGTAGTTCTGTGAGGGTTCCTCCATCCCCTTTTCTTCTTCCTCAGGCGACATGGATGTATCTAATGGCGGTTTATGCTTCATCGCCCATCACTGAGAGGGCTGTGAGCCTGTCACTGCCCAGAGTGACAAGCAATGGGTTCCTCCATTTGGCCCTGCTGTGAACAACCAGATTAAATTTATACACTCCTTCACCCTGTGAAGGGTGTCCTGACATCCGGGGAAAATTGAGGGTAAAGAGGTCACTGCCACTTTGTTTGAGCCCCAAAGGCTTTTCTCGATGCTGTTTGACATTATCCAAGATACATTTTAAAATCTATAACGGGAGTGAAGAGTTGTAATTGGTTTTAGGTACCCAGAGACTTCGGGCAAGAAGGATCTAAGTTGTTGCCCCTGTAAATTACCAATAGTTGAAATACAGAGAATAGAAAATGAAGCTCTCCACATTGGCCAGTGAAACCAACTTCTGCCTTTGAGGGAGACTCAGAGTCTCAAATCCAGGGTCCCCTAGGAGCAAAACAATCTTTGCCTTCTGTGCAGACCAAGCCTACCAACACCCCAAGGAGCCCATCCCCTCGCCTTTTAATTCTTTTCAGTGTTCCCCTCCCCTACTGAAGGGAATGCAAATCCCCCTCTAAATCCGTCCTGTGTAGGACAAGGAGTTTCTCTTCTACAGCATGAAGAGTCTAGAGTCCAAGCTTTGCTAAATTCAGCAGGTTTCCAGTCTATGCTGCATGTAAAGCATTCAGTTCCTTCCCAGCCTGAAAAGTCTATTTTGTCTTCTTTGGTCTGCTGGTCACCCATAAGCTAGCCACAACCTCTTTTCACAGCATTCTTTTTTTGTGCTTAAAATAAGACCCTTCAGAAGCTGTTTTTTTTTTTTTTTTTTTTTTTTTGCTATCAGGCACCAAGATATCCAAAACTTTTCAAAGGATTATTATTCCTTATGCTATATCCTGAAATTCCTGAAATCTCCAGAACGTCTTTCCTAAAGACTGCATTACACTAGTAATCTCTACTTTTCAAGATCTAGCATTTCCCTTAAAGTACTAATTCTTTTCCATTCCTAAGTATTTTTTCTCCTAGTCTTCTGCCTTCCTTCACTGTCTCTCTTTCTCTTTCTCTATCTTTCTCACTCTCCCCTTACACACGCACACACACTCATGCACACACGCACATATATTCTCTATCTCCCCATCCTTTCCTTTACTCTCTGCTGCAGAATAGAAAGATACTATAAAGATGCCAAGGATGATCTGAACTTGCCGTCAGGAGAATAGACATGTGCTATCTTGAACTCAAGAAGTATATGAGCCATATAATCAATAAAATGCATTAAATGAATTGCTTTTAGTTTTCTTCCTCCTATGAGAAAGTCTTAATTTCTCAGCTGCATGCAGCATGGGCCCAGCTGCTAGTCTTACAGCACAGTATTAGGAATAGGCAGGAAAACAGAATTAGTTTTTATAAAGTGATAATCTCTCAAGACCTCCATCATCTGCCCCTCCCCCTCTTATTCTAGTCCCTCTAGGTCCATTCTTAGCTCCCAAAAAATTAATTCCTAAAAGTGTCTATAGTCACCATTAATACACTCATGAGTATTCTTTCCTGGAATAAGAGAGTGTAGAGTTCATGTTAAGAGGTACTCCCACAGCACGCATGTAACTGAATTGCATGAAAGTGCACCTTTGTCATCCCACCGTGGTGTACAACCTCAGGTTTGAGCCACTTGCTCCAACCACATCCCATCCCATTCCCATCCTTCTAATTTCTGGCTTCATATGTGTCCTCATAAATGATGCCCGGTTCCAAATTTCTAGATACAACTTGGCTCTCCTCACCTTGACTATAATTTGCATTTTTCCTCCAGATACCATTCACAGATAACCGGCAAAATTGTTCAGCCTGGCTTTCAAGTTGCTGCCCTAATGCTTATTCTGTACCTTTAATGGGAACCAGACACAGACTGTTTACATAATTTGAGTACTGTTAAACACATGTTTTGATTTTTACAAATACAGGCAACTTTTATACGCAGTACAATTGGTTTTATAAATGATTGCTTGCTTATTCATGGTTATGCATTCCCAATATCAGGTATCTTGTTAAATTTAGTTCTACAATCTGGACATTTTTACAGCTTCTTACCAAAGCTGGACTTCCAAGAGCTGTTGTAGAGAAGGCCCAAGGGAGATGTCTTCAAGGACACTGCCATGAAAGATGATACAGATGAGAGAAAGAGAGGGAAACAAAGCAGAATCCCTCATGAGGAGCCAATGCTTTTTAGCTGATGGCATCATAGTCATATTTCCATTCAATTTTGAATTTCCATAAAGATGCCATAAGTGATTTGGACTTGCCTTCAAGAGAATGGATACATAGTGTCTTGAACCCATGGAGTACATGTGCTGTACAATCGATAAAACACATTAAGCGAATTGCTTCTACTTTCCCCTCCCCATGAGAAAGTTTTAATTCTTTTTTCTGATGCTGTACAGTCCCAGCTGTTGGTGTTAAAGGAAGGGAATAAGCAGTGAAGAAAACGGAACTTGTAACTGAGCGATTATTACAAGACTAGACCTCTATTCAGCAAGTTGTAAAAATGAGGGATGTTTCTCCCTCTTTTGAGAGGAAAAGATGCCTTGATTGTGGATAGATAGATTATGGACCTCATGCTTACTGAGGGCACATCAGAAGTAATGATTAAAGCAGTACTCTTCGGAAGTTAAGTGTCTTTTCTGTTGCAAAGGTAGCTCTGAGCTCCTCGGTTGCTCAGATCAAGAGTTAGGGCATCCCAGAGTGGTGAGGAAGTGTTGAGAAGATTTCCCTAATAGAAAAGCACTTTGCTAAATAATCATTCAAGAACAGTAGGATCTTATAGAAGTCATGACAAAGTGGGTGGGGTAGAAATGAGTTGCTGCCGAGCTGCTAAAAAATGACTGGGTTGGGCCGGGAGCAGTGGCTCACGCCTGTAATCTCAGCATTTTGGCAAGCTGGGGCAGGCAGATCACAAGGTCAGGAGTTCAAGGCCAGCCTGGCCAACATGGTGAAACCCCGTCTCTACAAAAAATACAAAAATTAGCTGGACATGGTGGCGCATGCCTGTAATCCCAGCTATTTGGGAGGCTGAGGCAGAAGAATTGCTTGAACCAGGACCAGGAGGCGGAAGTTGCAGTGAGCCAAGATCCTACCACTGCACTCTAGCCTAGGCTACAGAGTGAGACTCCATCTCAAATAAAAAACAAAAATGACTAGTTGACCAGTTGAAAGGAGACATTGCAAATGTTTGTTGGCCGAAAATAATGTTAAATATCATAATTTTGATATTAAAGACCATCGTGTGTTAAACACTGCACCAATTAACATGCATCATTTCACTTAATCTTAAATGAAAATTAAATGAGGTTGGTACTTTTATTTATGAGCCCCATTTTACAGATAAGGAAACAGATCCAGAGAAAGCAGATTTCTATCTGCCATGTGGCTGACTCAGTAGCAAATAAAGATTCAAAGCAAAGCAGTTGTCCTCCAGAATGTGTGCTCTTAAACCATACATAATATGGGGACAAATAGGAAAGAGTACCTTCTTTTGTTTTCCTTCTTGAATTTTAATCTTTCTTAGCAGATGGTTTCAAGCTGGCCTAGTACATTCACAAATATCACACCGCATAGAAAGCCATTCTCTTTTATGAGATTTCTCAAATGAGCACACATCCTGATGACACAGAAACCACAGAGAATACAGTCAGGATAGACTGATAGATATCAGAGGAAGGTCAGAAGCTGAAGGCACACCCCATCCCCACCTCACACAGGAGAATTAAGAGAGTTCTAAGCAAAGAGACCCTTTGGGCTCCCTTTGACATTGATGGAAAGATGCCAATTAGTCTGGGACCGACGTTTTCTTCTAGACAGAAGTCTCTGAAAATGCCATTAATGCAGGCAGGCAGGGGGTAGACAGTTGGGGGAGGGAGTTGATTGCTGGAATTCCATAATTAATTGTGTGGCATTTGGAGTAGTGTGACACAAGGTCTCCATTCAGCCCTCACTCTCTAGGGAGAGATGTCATTGTTAGAATTCATAGAATGCAAGAAGAGTTGAAGAACTATAAAGATCATCTGGTTCAGACACCCCAATTAACAGGTGAGGAAATGGAGACCCCAAGAGGGGACATGACAAGCCCAGGGCCACAGAGCTAGTTAGTATCAAGAGCTGGGCATGACCTTAGATTGCCTGACTTCTATTCCAGTGCCCTTTCCACTCTACATCTTTGTTTCCACTGCACGTGAGAGAACTCCTCAGAAGCCTAGTCACCAAATGGCAGTGCAGAGTTTCATTATAGCAGAGGAGAGCAGAAAGGTCAAAAGAATACAAACAACCTCCCACTCCCACTCAATTATTTTAATGATGAAAAATTCCTAAACAATAGGGGGTGGGGAATTCGTCTGTTAAGAACAGGCATTAATTGGATTGTTAACTCTGGTGTTTCATAGACATGGAGACTCCTAACATTGTAAGACTATTGTTGGAGTTGGAAGTAGTATTTGGACATCATTGAACTCAAGCCTCTCAGGCATAGATGATGAACCCGAGCCCCAGAGAAGGAGCAACTTATCCAAATAACTCAGTTAATTAATGGCAAATCTGGGCAGAGGACTTCAGGCCTCAGGTTTCCAACTCAAGTATCCTCTTACCTACATCACAGTTTCCTTTTAAGAGCTCGGCATGCTGAGGGCAAAGAGGTCAATGAGAGATCATCGAGCCCAGCCCCGCGTCTTTTCTTTAAAGAATGACTTGAAGTAGTCCTTTCTCCAACAAATAGCTTTAGAAGGGTAAAGTGCAAGGTGAAATTTCCAAACTTGAACTTCTATGAAGGAAGACTTCCCAGTTGTTGCTTAAGAGTTAGGGCAGAATGGGCTTTATATGAAATCTCTTTCGCAGGATTACTTTTCAGATGGCAAACTGGAAATATTTCAAAGAGAAACAGAGACGCAGTCAATCTTGTAAAGCACCTATGAGCCAGGCATTGTGTTAGGAATAAAGAGGCCTAAAACAACATCTCTGAAGAAGCACACAGTCCATTTAGCCAAAGAAAGGCAGACCTTTGAGGAGGGCTTAATGTGCTTGACAGAGAAAGTGATGTTTGAGCAGGAGGAATTTGTTTAACAGATATGGGAAAAGGGGCATTCCAGGCAGGAGCAACATGTCTAAGCACTGAGAGAGCCCTAAATTCATGTCATGTTCAAAACTGTCTTCAATAAATCCACCTAGGAGGTAAAAAGGCACAAATCACCACCCCTTACTTGAACTGAGAAACAGTATTTCACCCAATCCTATGAAGCTGGTATCTGTGATTGGCTTTGGTGAGCCAAGTCCATGACTTGTTTGCCCGGCAGTTTGATTTCCTTTCTCCAGAGACCCCCCTCAATTGCTCTGCACACCAGGTTGCTGCTAGTATCAGAGGAAGTCGTGGTTTAGTCTTGTAAATCCTATCAGAGCCATGGGAGAAATCCTATTCTAAAAAAGCCAATTCTTAAATGCCAGGATGATGTTTTAGCATCAACCTGTTCTTCTGCTTGTACAAGATATAGGTTCCTTCCATTCATGTCCAATGTAATGTGACTCTGGGGAGCTGCTGTTTGAAGAAAGTAAATGTAAGTTTTGAGTTCAAACTTATTTTCCAAATCACCCAATCCTTGTGCTCTTAGCCCAGCAATCTGATGGCACTGTGATTTCTCTGGGCACTTTGGCCTGCTCTGAGCATGTTCAAAATCAAGAATATGGGTTGCTGCTGGGGTGTTTCCTTTCATTTCTCCTAATTTTATTTTCTACACTTAAGCAACCACCAACATGAAAGGGACTTCAAAGGATTTATTTTTCCCCAGAAAGAATTATGAAAAAAAAGGAGAAGAAATCTAATGAGGAATGCATTTCCACTTGCAACTTGCCAACTTTCCATAGTGAATGAATATGTTGCAAGGGATATAACTCAAGAAAAGTCTGCTGAGGTCAGGAAAGACACCTTACCCAAAAGGCCAATGGCCATAGCCATGTTTAGGCTTTCTCCCTCCTCCTACATCTCATCCTCAGTTCCCATTTGTGGGTGACTTACTAGGATTTGCAAAAAGGGTAACTACTTGTGGCTCTGTAATGATTTCTTACTGTAGGATGATTCCCATTGATTGTATTGAAGAGAGAAAAGGAAGAGGTAGAGTATGACACCCAAATTGAGAGGCCTAAAAAGAAAATGGGAATCGGAGAGTCAGTATGTGTTCTAGCCCCTAATTTTGGTTCCAGTCTGAGCCTTAGGGCAAGTTCTTATTTTTTTATCTATTTACCCAGACCAAAATGGGTTTTTACATTACGCTTTATGTCCCTGGGGTGTTTCTTAGGCTAAAGAAAGATCTAAGAGACAGCTGCAGAAACACCAATTGTATCTTCACGTTTTGCATGAAATGGACAGCCTGGAGGAATATGGCATAGCTCAAACCCTGACACATCCCATGCCAATTCTGGAAAAGGCAAGCAAAAATATACACAGGGTCAATTTCATGGGTCATGCTTTCTCATCTAAGGGGTAAAATATTTAATAGAAGAATGGCATGCTGCTGATGATAAAAGATACAGTGATTTTTTTCATAAAGAGCATGTCTCCTGGAAGTAAAAATGGACTCGGACCAGGAAATCTTAGGACCATTTGGTAAAGAGTCTCCACCAGTCATCTGCAAGATGGCTGGCTATATTATGCTTCTTAGCGTCTATGGGAAACAGGGACAACGTCCAATTAGTATGTAGCTGGTTGTGTGGATGACAAAAAGTGGGGAGGTTTGTTCAGCATCTGACTTCTATAAAAAACAAATAAATGAGAAGAGAGCCCTACTTTAACACCTGGAAACATTTTCTAGAGCTTATTGATTGCTCCTCACGGAAAAGAGTTTGTTTAATAAAGACCATTGGAAGAAGAGTAAAATTCATGAAGAGAAGGATATGTACAATACTTACAAGTATTATCCCTTAGCAAATACTGGATGTTCCAGTACCTAACTCCTGTTTTTTCCATGAAATATGTTCACCCAACAGAATTGAAACAGAAGCCACAATTTGCAGAACTATCCTATAATTCATAAAACAGATCAACTGCCCCAAATCATAAATATGGAAGAAAACTATATAAACTCAAACTCTGTTTTTTAACATCAGCCTATTGTGACCCAGACATTGTATATGACTACAGAAAAGCTGACCTTACAGTAACCCTGCATATGCTCAGATGTTCTAAAGATTAGACCACTCAGCAAGCAACTCCATCTTTTATGAGTTCTAACTAATCCCTGCCAAGACCATGATATGATTAACTCTAGTCCCTTGAAAATCTGTAGGAATGTTTCCCTAACTTCTTCCTTTTGAGATTCTCCACAGTTTACCAACAGTGTGTGTTCTACCTTTCTACAGTCAAATTGAATTTGACTGCAGGAGTGTTCCTGGTGTTCATTGGCTGGTGGACTTTAACACAGATGGCTCTAGTAACTGACTTAGGGGCTGTTCTTGGAGACAGATGAATGGCCTCAATCAATTCTCTTCCTTTTCTCTCATTATCTCAGTCTGCCTTTGCATCTGGTCTTTGTCATATCAAGAGAAGTTCCCGTGCCCAGTTTTATTTGGCTCAGCCAAGTTCTTCTGTCAATTATTCCTTAGCTAAATTCAAGAAGACTCTACCATATGACTAATTTTCTAGTCTGAGGACATATTACCTATCTCATTTTTAATTCCATCGTTTCTTTTTATATTTGGAAGATGGGTTGATATTTGCAAAAGAAAAGAAAAAAACACAAAAGATCTCTTTGAAACCTCTGAGTTCTGACAGACAGGAGCTTAGCCTCTGAAATGGCCCCATGGTTTACTCAGTTCAAGAGTGCATTCAGAAGGCCAGGCCAGGCCAGGCCACATGGGCCTGACTCTTCAGGATTCTTGGATGTGGCTTTTCTTGACCGACATGTGAAAACTCTGATTTACAGCCCTGATCCCCCAGCTCACTACCAGTAATGTCAGCTGAAACACTCCATTTATTCAACTATTACATACAAAGCCTCAGATGAGGTTCTTTGAAAAGTAACTTTCATTGTTTTATGTTCATGATATGTGCTACTGAATATTTAGAATAAACAGATATTAGTATCTATATCTTACATGAAAAGAATAAAAATAACTGCATTTATGTAAATAAAAGAATAAAATCTTATCATCAAACTATAACCAATAGCTTTCTTTTGACATATTAACTTTCCAGACTTTTTAAATATGTGTCTAGTATCTATACACATAGTTTTAAAATAAAATTATGCTTACCTACAAGAAACATTGACTCCAAGCTGTATATGGTAAAGACAACATGGCTTTAACAGATTTCTGACTCTACATTTACCTATAGTCTTATCATTATTAATAAAAATAATGCTATATTTTACACATCATTTTAGCATTTAAAATAACCTTCACGTATGTTATCAAATCTGATTTTTACACTACCTGTAAGAGACAGATAAGCTATTAGGTATTGTTATCATTTGTACTGTGAAAAAACAGCTGCCAAGCAAGATAGGGACTGAATGGAGTGTTGTTTGATGTAAAAGGTGAATGTCACATGGCAATACAAAGTCAGCTCTTAGAGAAATAGGCCAAGAGCTTAAGAGGCCACACAAAGGGACATTTGCATTGCCCAAACTTTACTGTCCAAAATTCACAGGTTCAGAGGCCTTACCTTCTCAGTATTTAACTCTGGAATGATCTGACTCAGGGATACTGGCTTATATACAAAGGTCACTTAGACCAATATCTAGAATCCGAATTGTAATGTCTTATCATAAGAAATAAGATACATGTGGGCTACACATTCACCTTGGCTGATCAAAACTGCCTTTCCCTGTAAGCTAGACATATCAGAACGCTTTTCTTTTTTAGTTAGCTTGGAGAACACTGAATGAGAAGGATGATTGTCAGTTACGTATTCCAGGGTTTAATGTGTGCCTGTCGTGACCTGCCACAACCCATGGACATCCCTCCACCCTACTTCAGCTCCTATCCACGCACAGAGGACTGCTCTCACTCTTGCTTCCCCTGCCTTACTTATTTTGTGCTCTAGATTGATCTACCTTCTCTTCCTACCTCCTTTCATCAAACGGGCCAAACTGGAATTTATTCTATATGTTTACCAAATTACTATCACGTCCATGCCTGCATCCTTAATGTTGCAGCAGATTATGCTGGGTTTGGTTCAAAGTATTCTCAAATTCTTTAGTCACACATTTACACACAGTCTTTTAGTTTATTTCTACAAATAGTTCATCTTCTACCTAGAGTGTGGATTTTGGTAGTTTAGACCAACAGTGTATGTATACTCTATGTTAGCCCCCCGGCTTTTCTTGGGATCAATATGCTCCTACCTCAAGACCTAGCATTTGCTGTTCCCTCTGCCTGGAGACATTTTCCCCACCTCTCTCAGATCTTCATGCAAACATCACTTTCTCATGAGTCCTCCCCTGATGCCTTGTAATATTGCCATACCTCCCCCATCATAAAAGTGATATCCTCCTTCCTTGATTTTTCTCCTTAGCACTAATCATTAATTTTTATACCATGAATGCTATTTATTTATTAATCTTGTGTTGTCAGTCAAAATCCACTAGCATATTTGCTCTGTGAAGGCAGGGATTTTTGTCTGATTTGTTCACTGCTACATTTCCAGCTTCTAGAAGAATGTCTAGCATATAATAAATGATGAGTATATATTTATGAAAATCAATGGATTATTCTCAACTCTGACTGACATTAAAATCATCTGGGAAACTTTGGAGATATGTTGACCCCATCTCCCAGAGATACCAACTTAACTCGTCTGAAGTGGGACTCAGGCATTGGAAGAAAAACAAAAAAACAAAAAAACAAAAAAAGAAAACCTTGCTAGATGAATCTAATATGTAGCAGGGTTGGAAATCATTCATTTAAACTCTCGGAATACTTTAATTTCCCTTCAGTTTTTGAAGGAAGCACACACCATTACCCTCATGTACCCATAACCTTGAACCCTACCCTGAATTTTCTGACTTCTCTTCATGCCTGACTAGACAAAGAACATAGAACAACATTTGGAAAATGTATGCGCTTTATTTCAAGAGTAACTCACTCCTATGATATAATAAAATGAAATAAAACCACAGAAAAATGAAAATTTTCCAGAAATTTCTGATCTGATAAGAATGACTAACACTTATGCATAGGGAATTTCAAAGACAGGAAGTAAAATTCCCTAGGGCTGAAAATGTTTCATATTACTAAGGCTCTCCATGGACATATTCAGGCTCATAAAAAAAATAATAAAGTTGCACTTATAGGCTGGGTAAACAAATGGAATTTTAGAACCTCTTGTTTCTGAGATGTAGCCCTCCTACTGGTCCCCTCCAGAGTACCCTTCTAGCTGTCCTAATTGATGTAAAACTCATTAAGCCATAATTGCTGTGTAGCCTGGTGCTTGAGAAGGTGCTTGAATTCACACCAAGAAGTAATTTTGATGCTCACCAGTGCTCCCTTCTGGATGGAGAAAATCATTTCTTGGCCACTCCATGCTGAGCAAAGTCCATGAGCTAAAATTAGGATTAGAGTTGCCAACACATGGCATCATTCTTTCATTCATCAGTTATTTGCTCTCAGAGATCTGACAATGTCGTCAGAGCAATTTTGTTCTTGGCACATTTCAGAGGCAAAAGGGGGCACAGGGGACCCTACTAAGGTAGTAATTTTCTAGGTAATCATCCTAATGTCTTCATCCTGAATGCATTTGTATGAGTAAGTTAATTAGGGAAGTTAATTTTCACAAATGGCACCAAAATGCCTATTTGTTGGTGATGCTGCCTTGTGCCAACGCCTGGCTCAAGGTATCCAGAAAAGATAAGTTGATGTTCTGCATCCATTACTGAAGCCCAGCTTGGACCAGGAAGAACCACATCTGCCAGCTTGGCAGATGTGATCAGGGTTTGACGTTTTCTAAAAGTTGAGAAAGAAAATTCTAACCTTGCCACCAGCAGAACAGTATGGAGAATGCCTTCTGTCCATCCTTGACATTTCTGCTTATAAAGAAGGACAAGAGGAGTGGCTCCATGTGGGGGTGACCCCAGACAGAGAAGACCTCAGCATGTTGCTAAATCAAGTCAGTGACAGGCTCCGGCTGCCTGGATTCTTTCTGAGCAGTGGCTTTCTCTCCCAGTCACTCTGAGGCTGCGGGGATAAGAGCGACGCATCACAGCAAATGGGATCTTTGGGAGCTCACGCTTTTCATGTCTGCAATCTGGTGGCTCTGGAATAGGACCAGAGTGACAAAGCTACCTCTTCTCTCCAGGAGAAAATATGTTTTTCTCATGTGAAGGTAGAGGAAAGAAAGAAGAAATGGAAAAACTCCTCCCACAGTGTTAGTAAACTGTGGGTGCAACTCAGCTCTCAAGAAAGAGGAGAAAGAGGGTGGTGAGGTGAAGCCCATTCTCAGGGACAGCAGGAGCCAGTCAGCTGCAGGGATAATGGGAAGCTGGGGTTCACACCTAACTAGAAACATTTGTTTGGGGTATTCTCTGTGGATCTTCTGGGCCAACTCACTCTAAAAGAAAACATAGTATAGTCAGAAAAGAACAGTCTGAGTTTCTGTATTGATCCCTAATGAGTTCTATCATCTTATGTAAATTTCCACCTTGCTGACCTATTTTTTTTTTTTTTTTTTTTTGGAAATGAAAGTATGAACATTTATCTCTGAAGACTAGCGGGAAGGTTACATCAAATAGTTTCCGCTCTGCACCTTTCACATAGTAGGTATTTATAAACATTGCTTTTCTTCTGCTGCATCTGGAATCAAAAGACATTTCATCCTTCCCTTTGTACATTTTCATCCTAGTAAATTATTAGAATGAAGAATCTCTGGCTTCTCCCTCAATTTTTATGGACTTTGCTATGAAGTAACATTTCATTTCTGCCACATCTAAATGTGTACTTTTCTTGACTTTGAGACAAAAAGTTGGATAAATCTATTAGTAATTAGCATTAACTGGTAGAGATCTGGTAAGATAGATTTTCCTGAGACGGACAAAGAGTTTTATGAAAAGAGAAGAATCAGGCCGGGCGCGGTGGCTCACGCCTGTAATCCCAGCACTTTGGGAGGCCAAAGTGGGAAGATCACGAGGTCAGGAGATCGAGACCATCCTGGCTAACACAGTGAAACCCCATCTCTACTAAAAATACAAAAAATTAGCCAGGCGTGGTGGCCCATGCCTGTAGTCCTAGCTACTCGGGAGGCTGAGGCAGGAGAATGGCGTGAACCCGGGAGGCGGAGCTTGCAGTGAGCCAAGATCGCACCACTGCAATCCAGCCTGGGTGACAGAGCGAGACTCCGTCTCAAAAAAAAATAAATAAATAAAGAAGAATCAATTTTACCTTTGTGCAGGGAAAAACATATATACCAGAACACATGACTGGCAACTGTATGAAAACATTTTGGAGGACAGGAGGGAAACCGCCGGGCAGAGATAATTGGAAGCCAGATGTATCTTGTCAAACACTACATTCCCAAACACTCCAGCACTCTGTGAAGTGTTTGAAATAGCAGGTCTCCAGGACTCCAACGCCCACACTCCCACGTTCTGACTGATACAAAGTTTTCCTTTCCTCCTCCATCATTTGGAGACTCACTAACTTCAAAAAAACAAACAGAGAAGAGCTGCCCTTTGAATAGATGCCCCTAAAACACATATTTTTATATTATATGATAGGAGAAACTTTGAAAGTGGAACAAAGGCAGGAAGCAACAGTTTTCCTGTTCATGCCAAACATTCCTGAAAGAATTCCAAGCAAGAAAGGACAATTTTTTTTTCGGATTCTATGCTTTGTTTTTTATTGTTTTGCCTTACTTCAACTCTCTGAACAATATTTCCCTAAATATTTTCTCCCTTGAGGATTGGAGTCATGGAAAATGGTTCCATAGTTTTGGGTGCTTTAACATGGAATGTTTTACAAAGCTTCCAAAAGCCCTTGACACAAACGTGATGAAAAATTATTAAACTCCTCTCACCAGCGTAGTTTCCTTTTGAGGTAAGCATTGCTCTTTTCCTGTATGTATTTTTTAAATGCCCATGTTCCTGGAAAAATGCAATGACTGTTTTAAGAAAGAGGAAATACAAAGACAATACATTCTGTGTCTTTTCTAAGGACGTTCCATATGCTTTTTATTTTACCTTCATGACATCCTTGTGGAGAATATTTTCTCCATTTTACACAAGAGGATGTTTAGGTGAAGAAAGATTTGCTAATTCGGCAACATTGTCCAGCCCAAAAGTTATGGAGGCAACATTCAAACCTAGGTCTGCTCAACTTACGTATTATACTTATTCTCATTATTCAGCTGGACCTCCCAATGGGGTTCTAGGTACTTGATCACTGAGAATAGTGGAGGAAGAGAGTCAAGCAAGAAGACAATAAAGGCACATTTCGCCTACAGCACCTTTGCAGAAGCTGCCCAGCTCCTTGATGTAATTATTCCTAAGGCAGTAACAACTCCAGATCAGAACTTCAGAGGATATTTGTGATACTGTAAAATAGGGGACCTTAAAATGGGCTATTTTTTCCAGGAGCAAGAATTGTTATAGCCTATATCTGTTCACATATTTGTTCAACATTTTTGAGTACATGCTCTTTTCCAGCATATACTAGGAGTTAGGAGCTATTCAAAGATGAGTAAGATGTTAATCAAATCCTCAAGAGAGAGGGACTAATAATTTAGTGAGAAAATGTTCCTGTTGGAGACATGCACACAGAATGACAACGCTGAATATAAAACGAATAACCACCATAAGAAAATGATAGATCAAATGCCATCTATTAATAGTTAAGAGAATTGAGAGATTATTATAAGTTATAATTATCAGGGTTGGCTTCATGGAGGAGATGGCATTTTATCAGAGATTTTAAATACAGGTAAAAGTCATATACATAATGATGGGGTACAGAGCAAAGGCACAGAGAGAAAAAAGTTATCACATGAAGTCATTAATCACTCTATTCTCTGCCTAGATTCTTTCTAAGGTCTAGTGTCATGGACCACTAAGCCTGACTTAGAAATGTCTTCTTAATAGATTTCTTTCTTCCCTTTGCAAAAACGTTAAAAAGTAGGGGCACATTTTAGATTTAAATGGATAAAGATGTCAGATGTCAACACACACACACAAAAACAAACAAGAAGCAGACACATAAATTCTGCATTCAGTAAATGCAGGACACCTGCAATTTATAACCAGAATATGTGAAAAAGAAAAGTAAATGAAAGTAGTAATAAATTTGAAACTCAATTACACAGGGGAGACAGGGGTACCAATGAGAGGCAAGCCACCTCACCCAACAGAAACCCAGAAAAATGCAGAATGTTAAACAACAGATAAAATGAACTAGAATAAGGTGTGGGATATAAATCAGGGAAATTCACTGAAATGCTGTTTGCATGCTAGGTCCCCATCCTGACCCTACCCAGCCAATCAACGATTTCTTCTTCATCCACGACAGATCAGAAGACCTTTCTTTTAAGTAAATCGCAGACTTGGAATAAAGACCTCTAGATGCTAATATTTGAGGTTCCTTAATATAGGATACCCTATAGTACAGCCTATCACTAGTGTGCACGAAGTTTTTTGACAGTTACTTTTAAACCTATCATTTTTAAATAAGCTTTTTAATGCTTCAGTCATAAGTAGGAAAAGATGGCTAAGTATCATCTATCATGAAAGGCATGACGAAATACGCAGGAAATAAGGAACTCAGTAGAAAGAGAGAGAAATCAGGAAACAGAAGAAAATGTTAAAATAAGTTATGATTAATATTCCCAGGGAGATAAAGGAAGATATTGCTTCCATGACACTGGAACAGATGCAATAGTAAAGAAAAAGAAGGAAGGAGGGTGGGGAGGGAGAAAAAGAAAGAGGAGGAAGAGGAAGAAAAAGAATAGGACAGAGAAGAATCCTAGAACAAGAAAGGCTCCTGGATATTAACAACACAATAGTTAATTTAAAATAAAAACACTTAAATAGAAGGATTGGAGGATAGAGTTCAGACAACGTATAAGAAAGTAGGACAGGCTGGGTGCGGTGGCTCACGCCTGTAATACCAGCACTTTGGGAGGCCAAGGTGGGTAGATCACAAGGTCAAAAGATCGAGACCATCCTGGCCAACATGGTGAAACCCCGTCTCTAATAAAAATACAAAAATTAGCTGGGCATGGTGGCTCATGCCTGTAATCCCAGCTACTTGGGAGGCTGAGGCAGGAGAATCGCTTGAACTCGTGGGCAGAAGTTGCAGTGAGCCAAGATCGCGCCACTGCACTCCAGCCTGATGACAGAGCAAGAACCCCGTCTCAAAAAAAAAAAAAAAAAAAAAAGAAGAAAGTAGGACAAAAGGATAAAAATATTGTCTATGGGAGTGATAAATTTTTTTTAAATGAGGTAAGTAAATAGGGAACTCTAGAAAACAAAGGAAATCAGAGGGAATAAATAAATAATATAATTGATTCCAGAATTCAAGCAGTTTTTATTTATATTGAAAAATATATTAAGACCAATGAATGAAAAAGGATATCACAGAGTCACAGTAGCATCATGACATTTTACATTACCGAAAAAAAGACCCTATAAACTTGAAGCGATGGAGAAAAAAATTATATTCAAAGGATTCAGGACCTGAATGACATCAGACTTCTGAATTTTAACGGAAGTCAGAAGATACTGAGCAGCACTTTCAAAATTCGGAGGGATAATGACTCTCCACTCAAAATGCTCAATGTAGCTAAATGAGAGATCAAGTGTGAAGGTAGAATAAAGACATTTGCAAACATGCAGGGTCTTAAAAATGTGTTTCTCATGCATCCTTTCTCTCAGGAACATTCGAGAGGATGGGCTCTTTGAAAGCAGAAAAGGAAACTGGGAAAGAAGGATACATGGAAGCTAGGAAATAGAGACTTTTGCATAGCGTAGAGGTGAAGGAAAGTCCCAGGAAGAAAGTGAACAGAATTTCCAGGATGGCTGGTGCAGAACAGGCTTGGCGACTAAATAATCCAGATTACAGCAGGAGTCCAGAGAGACCCAGAAGGGATATTTCCAGGAGAGAAATAACAGTGAAGGAACTTATAGATCATCACATACATTTAGTGGCAGAAAATTGTATTCAGAGGCTAGTGGAGGTTATTCAAAGACATAGTCAAAATTTCAAGGAAAAACAAGCAAATGAAGGGAAAAAATCAGGTAATTAGTCACTGTGATATGACTATACTGGTAAGATGGAAGAATAGGAGGCATTCTAAGAATGCTATATTCTCTCTACCCTAAAACCAGGAACGGGAGAAGAGAGAAGAGGAGAGGGGATGGGGAAAAGAAAGAGGAAACGGAGGAGAAGAAAATAAAAAGAAAACCCTAAAAAAAAAAAAAACCAAAAAGACAGGTTAGAAGTTGTTGCCTCTGGAAAGCAGAACAGGATGGATGGTGAGAAGACACCAGCCCTCAAAAAACCTTTAAATTATGTCTATGTTTTGATAAAATAAATTAAAATGTCCAAAGACTAAGATTTAGAGTTAGGTTTATATAAGCATGAAGATATGTGGTTAGTCTAAAAACTCCCCATTCCTTCCCACTCCAAATAAACAGCTAAAATGTGGTTTAAAGGAGTACCTAATAAAGTGCTATCTACCCATGGGGAACAACAATTTCTGGTTTAGAACTGAATTGAGGCTCTTTTAATTTCCAAAATTTAGGACACAGATTTTAAAATGTTACTGTTTTATACTAGCTCATTCTCATGTGTACTTACAGTTGAAAAACCTCTATTAGCATTGAGGAAAGCTCAAAATTTGATTGAATGCTAAACAAATACATGTAATTGAACATTGTGTGAAACTAAGTACTTATCCAGTGAATAAAATCAACAGTTACAACAATGTTAGACTGAACATGCTGCAATTTCTGTATATTTTTCTTCTCAGATTGTTTAGTAACAGGTAAGAAATAAAAATGTTTACATAAGTAAGGATGTTCTCAAAGATTTAGGTCCAAGAATAATCATCCTTGTACTGTTTATAACAGTTAAAGATTGAAAACTACTTAAAAGACAGTCAATGGAGTATTGGTTGAATAATGTGATGTATTTTTATAATGGAATATACCCATCTGATACTTAAAAACATTATTGGTTACCAAACCAAAAAATACGTTTACAATATTTTTAAGAGAAATAAGCAGAACTCCAAACTCTGCATTCAATGTGATCCCATATTCAATATCCTTTGTTTTATTCATGTATTTTTGCTATATTTTACCTCAATTAGAATCCTACTCTATAACCTACTGACTGTGTGTTTGAAAGTTACTTAAGGCTTAAATTTTTAGCTTTCAATTCATTATGTGTAAAATAGGAATACTAGTAGTACCTACACAATAAGGTTGTTGTGTAGAGTAAATGAATTAATGTACATTAAATGCTTTGAACATTTCCTGGCATATGGTAATCATGATCTGTCAGTTGCTGATGTTCTTATTAGTAGCAATAGAAGGAGATGAAGTACTATTACATGGGCCATCAATGGTTTTCTCTGGAAGGTGGAATTCTGGGGACCTTAGTTTCTTTCCTTAGTTAATAAACTTTTTACAATAAGTTTGTTGCTCTTTTGTAAGAAAAAACCAGATTTTAGTAATAATTTTAAAAGCATAGATTTAATAATAGAAAAAAATAAGATGATGCTTCTCCCACAGATAGTCTCATAAAAAGTGGGAGAACAATTCTATTTTTTTCTTCTTTAAATAATTCTCCCATTAGTGTGTTGACAGTATTACTCAAGAGATTTCCAGGGATCTACACATAGATTTTTGATGGTCCAAAAGTTTTCTTAAATAATATTTTAATTTAGATTGGTTTAATTCTAAAAAATTACCATGAGCATGTCTGGATCTTCCGGATGCTACACATATACACAAACACTGCCAAGTGATTGCAGCACATCGTGACTGTCTCAGGGTAAGAAAAGAACAGTCTTAATTATAATGATGTCGTTTTGCCAAATAGGATTCCATTGACCTAATACCACATTGAAGGAATGAAGGTTTTGCTGTGTTGTATACTGAACAGAAGAAAGTGGTGTAAGAAATGAATCGTTCCAAGCTTAGAATCTCAAAAGAACTGGGATCACAGCACTTCCATATCTGTGATGTGGTTTGCTTTGGCAAACACCATACATCACAATAAAGGTAAATGATTAATTCCAATTTTACAGCGTTTATACTATTTTTACATTTAATTTTATAAATTCATTTGCGATTTATAGTGGTTTAAGGACCTGAAGCTTTTATTAGGAAATTATACTTAGTTTTATGTTTATATGCTTAAGTGACATAATAAAAATAAACAGTGAGTGTTTATGAGAAATATTTTTTCTCTAAATGGGGTACATGCGTTCAAGATTGATAAATGATATACTGTGTAAGCTCTGACTAGAATAGAATTTTAATTTAAATTAATTAAAATATTTAAAAATTCTTATTATAGTTCTAACACTGGGCTAGCAGTCTGAGTACTACAGAAAGCATTTACGCTATGTTCTGGTTCTTGATGGTTTCACAATTTTTAAGACATTATTCATGAAACTATTAATATTAAGTAGCAAAATAAGATAGCATATGGTTAAGTACCTGGAGTTGTTCAGACAGTAAATGTCTAGGAGTTTAGCTCAGGGGAAAAGCCCAGAGGGTTGGAATGGTGAGGGAAGGCTGCCAGGGGGAGTTGGAACTTTAACTTCTAGTCTTGAGGGAGGAGCAGGAGGGATTCCAGCCAGAGGACTCTCATAGAAAAAGATGAGGGGTAGCAGTGAAGGTGTCGCATCTGGCATGGGTTTGTGAAGGAATAGAGTGGGAACCATGTGCATGACCTCGGAGCAGGACACAGGGAGCCATTAAAAGTTTATCAAGAGAGTAATATAGTAAAAGTGACATTTTGAAAATGACTCTTCTGATAGAAGCATTTAATAAGCTCTTACAACATGCCAAGCACTACGCTAAGCATAAACATGTTGCCTCAATGCAAGATGGACTTAGAATGGAGGCAGAAAAGACCCCAGCTGTGACAAGAATGCACATTTGAGAATCTGGGCCATGTCTGATTGCCTGTCTTGTTTTTGTTGCCCCAAACAAACAAAGAAACAACAAAGGCAGGGAAAAGTGTAATAGCCAAAGAAATAACTGGCAGCTGCACAAGCCCTCGGTCAGGTCCATGTCATTACAGGAGTCCCTGGTGCCCCACACTTCCTAAAGGCAGAAGAGCCACAGAATGGCAATGAATATGTAAAGGTGAGCCTGGGTGGTTAGGTCATTTCTTCAGGAAGAAAAGACAGAAATAAAATCAGAACAGGGTGTATGTGTGTGTGTATGTGTTTGTGTGTCCAGAGGAGTTGGTACGATGATTTGTCCAGCTTGTCTTTAGACAAGCGTTCTGTATGGTATGATCTTTACTTTAGCAGGCTTACCCAGGCCATATCTTGTGGCAGCAAAGTCCTATAGTTGGAATTAGGGGAATTTGGGGTTAAATTCCACCCTGCCTTGTACTAGCTCTATGACCTTATACAAGTCATTTAGACTATATTTACCTTCTCTTCCTGAATCATAAAATGTAGGTCATAATAGTTCACAGAATTGGCAGGAAAAGGAAGCAAGGACTATTTTGTCAGTGCATCATATATACAACCCTTACCCTTGCTCTGATGTTTTGCTTTATCACAGTTCATCAGCAGCTGCTGCAGGATCCCTGCTCTGGCTCCCAGAGAGCAACACACTTGGGTTGTGTGAGAGCCTCCTGTGTAAACAACTGGGCCATAAAACAGAGCCCACCAGCTGCCACTCATGGCTCCTTCAGAGTCAGCAGAGGTGAAGGCTACAGAGACAACCCAGATTCACTAAGAAAATGACCAAGGATTGGAATAGGATTGTGGGTAGGGAAGCAGGCTTGGAGCAGCCACATAGAACAGCCATTCTTAGCTCAGACCCTTGGCGATGGCTGCTTGGTCCCTCCATTCCTTTTCCCACAAGACACTGGACTGAAAAAAAGCATAGACAAGGCAGTCTGAGGTCTGGGAGTGAGGTTGCAGGGACACGTTGTATAATACTTGCCCACAGTGGAGATGAGACTGAAGCAAGAGCTCCCAGGTTGCCCAGAGAAATGAACTCATAAGTGTGTACTGAACCCAGACATCACTCTCTGAGGCTAAGCATAGAACTGCCATAGTGTGGGAAATCTCTTTTCTTTCCATCCACCTTACATTTTTCTCTCCTATAAGCAGCAATTTAGAGCAGATATGTATTCCTTTTGCCCAGCTCACAGTCTTTCATCCTCTTGAGTTTGCCTATCTAGAAAAGGTCATTGATTTTATGTTCTGTAGTTCTTCATTTAGCCCTTGAATCAGACTGATAAAAGACTAATTTTCTAGTACCAAAGATAGAGCCTAGAGCAGGTTCTTCTATTTGAAGACAAGTAGATTTTACACACACACTTGGACTTACAGAATATAATTAAAACATAAGAGAGCTTTCATGGCCACTCCAGCTCTTCTGGAAATCTAATGGAGAAGAAATAGGTAGAACTTCCAAACACAGAAGCAGGTTGAGGGTTTCTACTCCAGTGGGCCATTTTCTTTTTTTCTTTTTAACCACCCCTTTTAATTTACAATCCTTATCAAGCATAGGTTGAAAAAACTAGTTATCCTGAAAGGGTTCCAGGAATTCAGAGTTGGGCTCCCCAGGTACATCAAGAATGGCCAGATACCCCAAGCAGGGCCTCCCTATCAAAAGCAATTAACTAATCTTTTAAATGTACATGAATGAGATTAAGTCATAGAACTTAGATTTCCAACATATGTTTGGCATTTGAATTCAAACTACTGAATTACGAGAAAGTTGCACCAGCCAGCTTTGTAAGAGCCCTACAGGCTTCAACTACACAGCGGCATGCTGGTGACCAAATTAAAAAAAAAATTAACTTCCTTGTAAAGTAAGTTTAAGTTAGAAAACTCTAGACCCCCAAAAGAGATTGTTATCTATAGTCTTTAATTCAACCAACATTAATTGGACATCTCCTGGTACCTGAGCAACACTGAGATATGTTACTGATTAACAGTAACTTAGTTCAGCAGTTAGTGTGAGATAAGCTTGAATCATCTCACCTAGTTCAGTTTAACCAGTCTACCTAAACCCCTTTTAATTATCCATCTTTATCAAGCACTGGATGTATTAAACCAGCTCTTTACTGCATGGTACATATGCCTCCTTTCTTCCTACCTAGAGGAAAGATGAATAAATGGTCATCTCCAAGTTATTTGAGTACCACATTGTTCTATTTCCATAAGAATCTTCTAAAAGAATGGGTATGAATTTCTCCTATATATAGTGGTCTGAGAGGCTCCATCCACTTCTTCAATGCCCACATTGAGGTAAGAGATCATCAGGACTTGTTTTCTGCACACCAGTCAAGACTCTGATAATCAAAACAGGATATAGCAAAGAAACCAATCAAAAACAGTCAAGACTTGGAATTATAATACATTTGCATAAGACACTCCCACCAGCACCATGATGGTTTAAAAATGCCATAGCAATGACCTGGAAGTTATCTTATATGGTCAGGAACTCCCTGACCCTTTTCTAGAAAATTTGTAAGTAACCCACCCCTTAGTTAGCATATAATTCAAAGCAGGTATAAATGTAGTTAGCCAACAATCCACAAGTGCTACTTTGCCTGTGGGATAGCCCTGCTCTGTCTATTGAGCAGCCATTTTGCTACACATTGCTGCTCAAATAATCTTGCTGTCTTTCACTGCCAGCCCACTCTTGAATTCTTTCCTGAGGAAAGCCAAGAACTCTCCTGGACTAAGCTCCAGTTTTGGGGATAACCTGCATCAACATGATCCACTTTCTTACTGCCCTCCACACTGTCCGGGCCAGAAATAGAAGACATGCTTTCTTACCTCCACTTTTGTAGGACTGAATGGGCTGGGGAGGCAGTAAGTGACAAACCTAAGAAAAGAAACAGAGTGAATCTGAATCTAAACTCTACTTTGTCTTCATTCCGAGAGTGGCATCTGCTGACATATGCTTCTCCTTTTCCAGATGTAGTGATGAGGGCTTCTGCTTACACAGGAGCCCCGGGAGAACCAAAACTCCACTGGCTGTTTATAGTTTGTTGTAGGCTCCTAAAGTCAGCACTGATTCAAACCTCTTAGCTTAGCTCTCTGCTGCCTACATTTCTTAGGGAAGTGGCTCTGGGGAACAGGGGAGGAATAAGCATGGAGGGAGGTAACAAAGCTATTTTAAAGTGTGACTTGGAATATATTAAGCTAGTTTATTCTGCATGGAAGAAATCTGAGAAGCATAAGTAATAAAGGAACAGGGGTGAGGATGTTACAGAAAAAAACACATAGGCTATGCACTCTAGAAAATCTGTTCTCTAATTTAACTAGAAGAGTTAATGATTTTAATGATTTGTTGTGATCTCAAAACAACAGTTAAGAGATAAATCCACATCATTAAGTCTATTATGGTGTTTTGCTTCATTAAGCAAATGGTGGTGGGTTGAGGGGCTTGGGTTGAATTTTTGAGGTTGTTTTGCTGTGAAGACACCCACATTTAAATAATAAGAACAAACTCCTGGGGCCCAGGAGCAATTGGCTCTTAAATCCTTTGTAGTGAGAAATGGAAGGATGCCCTGAAAACTTAACCCAAAAGTTTGCTCAAATGTGTTTTTTGTGTATTCAGGGCAGAAAGCAAACAAGCACAGAAAATTGAAAGTTGCTCTTCTTCTTGGCTTGAGGCCCTAGTCCAGGGAAAAAGACACATGGTTCCCAGCATATTGATGCTCTGGGGGAAATGTCTGAACATACTTCTAGAATAGTCAAAGACCATTCCCACTGTCATGTGCAGAGAGATGTCTTATGTTTATAATGTTATTTACGTGATAAGGACACAGAACTGTCAAAATAATAACATAGTAAACTTGGCTGTTCAGAGTTCTCTATTAAATGCCATTTAAGCTTATCTACAGTATCATGATCATCAAAATGTAAACAAAAATTCTGAGGCACAAAATATATTCTGAAATGCTTCTGAGGTCATCAGAAACCTCTATATACATAATGTCTTCTTTGAAATTTTTTGCTTACACTGACACCTGACTCTTTCCAAAAGATGCTGCCTTTCCTACAGCACTTTCAAGTGATTTAACTTAGAAAATTCTAGAAAACTCAAGGCCGCCATACCACTGATAACACTGTCTATAGGCAGGCCATCTGAAGTCCATGTTTCCTATTGCCACTTCCAGATCTTTAGCCCTTATACCTACATAACTCCCTCTTTCTCCTCTCCAGCTTTGATGGCAATGCCATCAAATTATATTATCACTCCCTCCTCCTTTTCATCTAGAGATCTCAAGATGGATTAAGCTTCTTTATTCCTTGTTGGTTTTAGCCCCTGGTTTACCGATACTCTCTCTAAACAACTCCTGTCACAATTCTTCCTGATTTTAATATGCCTGAAGATGTTCCTTTCAATACTGGACTCTCAGTTCCATGACTTAATCTCTTCCATTTTCTCAGCCAACCAATCCCATGGTCATTCCCTAGACCTTGCCATTACCAATAACAATGCACTCATATCAATTTTAAACCTCCTCTTTATCTTACCAGCATCTCTTGTTTTTCCAGCTTATTCTAAGTGCCTCATCTCCAGTAATTCTTCCCAATCCCGCGGTCATTCCCTATATCTTGTCATTATCAATAACATCAACTTAATATCAATTTTAAGCATCCTCTAATCTTGCCAGCATCTCTTGTCTTTCCGACTCAAGTGCCTCATCTCCAGTATTTCTTTTGTGCAAACTTGCCAAACTATATCTAAAAATCTATCCATCACACAAGCTTTTCAATATCTCTCACTCCCTCCATGACATCATTTCCTTTACATGGGCATACATGCCAAGATGAATAACTATAATCATTCCCTTGTGCACAATTTTGACACCCTTGACTTTCTCTCATCTTTTTTCTCTTCACCAAAATCACCCAGCAAAATTCCCAACTAAGCATTTAAATGTGTCTAGAAAAACCTAGAAGAGATGAATAAATTTCTGGACATATAACCTCCCAAAATAGAACCAGGAAGAAATGGAAGTCCTGAACAGATGAATAATGAGTAGCAAGATTGAATCAGTAATTTTTAAAAAATCTCCCAACAAAGAAAGAGCCCAGGACCAGATGGATTTACAGCCAAATTCTACCAAACATACATACCTATTCTCCCAAAACTATTTCAAAACTGGAGGAGGAGAGAATACTCCCTAACTCATTCTCTGAGACTGGTATACCCTGATACAAAAACCAGACAAGGGCACAACATAAAAAGAAAACTACAGACAAATATCCCTGATGAACACAGATGCAAAATTCCTCAACAAAATCCTACCAAATTGAGTCCAACAGCACATCAAAAAGATGTAATCCTAAGATCAATTGGGATTTATCACAGGGATGCAAGGATGGTTCACCATATGCAAATCAATAAACGTGGTACATTGCATAAACATAATTAAAGACAAAAAACATATGATCATCTTAAAATAGATGCAGAAAAACCCTTTGATAAAATTCAGGATCGCTTCATGATAAAAATCCTCAACATAGAAGGAACATACCTCAACATAATAAAGGCCGTACATGACAAATCCCCCACAAACATCATATTCAGTGGGGAAAAAATTGAAAGCATTCCCTCTAAGAACTGGAACAAGACAAGGATGCCCACTTTTACCACTCTTACTTCCCATAGTACTGGAAGTTCTTGCCAGAGCAATCAGGCAAGAGAAAAAAAGAAAAACATCAAAATTGGAAAAGACAAAGTCAAATTATCCCTGTTTTCTGATGATATGATCTTATATCCAGAAAACCCTAACAACTCCACCAGAAAACTCTTAGATTTGATAAATGAATTAAGTAAAACTTCAAGATGCAAAATCAACTTGCAAAAATCAGTAGCATTTTCATATACCAATAATGATATAGTTGAGGAACATATCAAGAAGGCAATCCCATTTACCTAGCAGTGTATTTAACCAAAATACCTAGGAGTAAATTTAACCAAGGAGGTGAAAGAGCTCTACAAGGAAAAGTACAAAATACTGATAAAACAAATTGTAGATGATAGAAATGGAAAAACATCCCATGCTAATATAGTTTGGATATTTGTCCCAAACCAAATCTCATGTTGAATTGTAATCCCCAATGCTGGAGGTGGGGCCTGGTGGAAGGTGTTTGGATCATGGGACAGAATCCCTCATGGCTTGGTGCTATCTTTGTGATAGTGAGTTCTCATGAGATCTGTTCTTTTAAAAGTGTATGGCACATCCCACCTCACTCTCTCTGTTGATTTTGCTCTGGCCATGTGATGTGCCTGCTTCCCCTTCAATTTCCACCATGATTTTAAGCTTCCTGAGGCCTCCCTAGAAGCCAAGCAGATGCCAGCACCAGGCTCCCTATAAATCCTGTAGAACCATGAGTCAGTTAAACCTCTTTCTTTTAAAAACTACCCAGTGTCAGGTATTACTTTATAGTAATGTAAGAACAGCCTAAAACAGAAAATTGATACCAAGGAAAGGGCATTGCTATAAAGACATCTGAAAATGTGGAAATGGCTTTGAAACTGGGTAATGGGCAAATGTTGGAAGAGTTTGGAGGGCTCAGAAGAAGACAGAAAGACAAGGAAAAGTTTGGAACTTCTTAGAGACTGGTTAAGTAGTTGTGACCAAAATGCTGATAGTGATATGGACAGTAAAGTATAGGCTGACAAGGTCCCAGATGGAGATGTGGAACTTATTGGGAACTGTAGCAATGGTAATGTGTGTTATTCCTTCGCAAAAAACTTGGCTGTGTTGGAAGTTTGAATTTCATGTTGATGATTTAGAATATCTGGGAAAATAAGTATCTAAGAAGCAAAGCATTCAAGATGTGGCCTAGCTGCTTTTAACAGCCTCAGATGTGGGAGCAAATAAATGACTTAAAGTTGAAATTTATATTTAAACAGGAAGCAGAGCATAAAAGTTTGGAAAATTTTCAGCCTGGCCATGTGGCAGAGGAAGAAAAAGCTGTTTTGGGAGAGGAATTCAAGCAGGCTCTGGAGCAGCTGCTAGCTAGAGATATTTGCATAACTAAAAGGGAGCCAAGTGCTACTATTAAAGACAATGGAGAAAAGGCCTCAAAGGCATTTTATAGACCTTGTGGCAGTCCCTCCCATCACAGGCCCAGAGGCCTAGGAGGGAAGAATGGTTTCATGGACCAGGCACAGGGCCCCACTGTCCTGCACAGCCTTGGGACACAGCCTCCCACATCCTGGCCACTCTAGCTCCAGCTGTGACTAAAGGGGGCCCAGATGCAGTTGGGCTGTTGCTCTGGAGAATGCAAGCTGTAAGCCTTGGGAGCTTCTACGTGGTGTTAAGCCTGCAGGTACACTGAATGCAAGAGTGGTAAATTCTTGGCAGCCTCTGCCTAGTTTTCAGAGGATGCATAAGAAAGACTGGGGGTCCACTCAGTCTCAGGTATTTCTTTATATCAATGTAAGAACAGTCTAATAAACATGCTCATGGATTGAAAGAATTAATATCATTAAAGTGGCCATACTGCCCAAAGTATGGAATATAGAGGTTCAATGCCATCCCTACCCAAATACCAATGTCATTTTTCACAGAATTAGGAAAAACAATTCTAATGTTCATGTGGCACCAAAATTGAGCATGAATAGCCAATGCAATTATAAGCAAAAAAGAATAAAGCTGTAGGCATCACATTCCCTGACTTCAAATTATACTACCAGGCTATAATAACCAAAACAGCATGGTACTAGTATTAAGAATAGACACACTGATCAATGGAACAGATGAAAACCCAGAAATAAAGCCACATACTTACAGCTAACTGATTTTTGAAAAGTCAACAAGAATATACACTGGGAAAATAACACTCTTTTCAGTAAATGGTGCTGGAAAATGTGGATTGTCATAAGCATGAGAATGAAACTGGACCCCTATGTCATTATATACAAAAATCAACTCAAGATGGATTAAAGACTTGAATGTAAGTCTTGAAATTATAATAATACTGGAAGAAAACCTAGAGAAAGATTTTCTAGACATTTGTCTTTGCAAAGAATTCAAGACCAAGACCTCAAAAGCACAAGTAACAAAAAACAAAAAGAGACAAATGGGACTATGTTAAACTAAACAGCTTCTGCACAGAAAAAGAAATAATCAGCAGAGTGAATAGGCAACCTGTGGAATGGAAGAAAATATTTGCAAACTATACATCTGACAGCAGACTAATATCCAAAATTCATGAGGAACTCAAACAATGCGACAACAACAAAACTCAAAATAATCTTTAAAAAGGGGGTTAAGGACATGAATAGACATTTTTCAAAAGAAACAAATGGCCAACAAGCACATTTTAAAATGTTCAACATTATTAATCATCAGAGAAATGCAAATTAAAGCCAGAATGAGATTTTATCTTACACTAATCAGAATAGATATTACTAAAAAGACAAAAAAAAAAAAACACGTTGTAGAGGATGCAGAGAAAAAGGAACACTTATACACTGTTGGTGGGAATGAAATTTGTACAACCTCTATGGAAAAAAGTATAGTGATTTCTCAAAGAACTAAATATAGAACTACCATATGATCCAGCAATCTCACTACTAAGTATCTACCCAAAGGAAGATACATCAATGTATCAAAAAGATACTTGCAGTCATATGCTTATCAAAGAACTATTCACAATAGTCAACATATGTAATCAACCTCAGTGTCCATCAGTGGAGTATTGGATAAAGAAAATATGGTGTATATGCACAATGGAATACTATTTCACCATAAAAAGAATGAAATCCTGTCATTTGCAGCAACATGGATAGAATTGGAGGACATTATCTTAAATGAAACAACTCAGAAAGACAATACCACATGTTCTCGCTTATAAGTGGGAGTTAAATAATGTGTAAACATGGAAACAGAGCATAGAATGATGGACAGTAGAAACTTGAGGTGTGTGGGGGAGTGCAAGGGAGGTGGATGATGGCAAGTTGCTTGTTGGGTTCAATGTGGGTTGCTCCAGATGCACTAAAGGCCCTTACCTTACCACATTGCAATATATCAATAGAGCAAAAGTGCAGTTGTGCCCCATGAATATATTCAAATAAAAATAATAAATAAATATGTCTAGAGAAAATTACACAATTTTGCTGAATACATTTGTGATCTTAAGCAAGCCAGTAAGCCATTGGTTTTGTAAGGCAATATTTCCCAAATCCTTTCATCCTCTTACTTGTAGTTGACCACTTCACACCTTTTCTACTCTCTTCAAACTTCTATTATCTCCTCCCCAATTATCACCTTGGAGTAATGGCCTTGCTTCCCATTTGACTAAGATAACAGGGTAACCAGAAATGCATTCCCAACCACCTACCCACAGCTGTCACTGAATGGTTGCCCTATCCTTCTGTTTTCACGGATGAATAGTCTGTGCTTGCTAAGCTTTTCCACTCCTTTCATCTACCCCAGCAATTCTCTATCTGCCTCTCACATCATCAATTTTTCTCTCATGACTGATGATTCCTACAATTGAACAATCATGCTATAATTGGCAATCATTTTTGGCTCAGGTTGAAAAACTTGGGGGTCATTTCGACTCTGCTCCTTTTCTTATACCCCTCCTCTGATCAACTGACAAATATAGTAAGTTCTATTTTCAATATATGTTCAGAATCCAACAACTTTTTACCACCTCCCCAGGTACCACTCTTGTCCAAGCTATGCCATCTCTTGCTGGGATTATTACAATAGTTTATTAACTAATCTTCCTGTTTCTTCCCTTATGCTTTCTCATTTATTTCCAACAAATCATTGAGAATGATTCTTTTAAAATATAAGTTAGTAAAGTCACTCCCCTGTCTAGAACTTACAAAGTTTCTTTAATACCTTCAAATCTGTTTACCCCAGTACCTTGATGATTTTATCTCTAATACCCTCCACCTTGCTCACTCCATTCTGGCCATAGCAGCTTCCTGGATTTTCCTTGGACTCAAGAAACGCATCTCCACCTAAAGACCTTTGCATTTGTTTCTCCATCTCCCTAGAACACGCCTTCCCTCAGATATCCTAATTGCTTTCACCTATACTTCCTCAGATCTCTCCTTACATGTTGTCAGTGAGATTTTTTTTTAATTGATTTTTTTTTTCAGAGATAGAGTCTCGCTCTGTTGCCCAGAGCTGGAGTGCAACGGCGCAATCACTGCAACATCCGCCTCCCAGGTTCAACCAATTCTCCTGTCTCAGCCTCCCAAGTAGCTGGGATTACAGGCATGCACCACCATGCCTGGCTAATTTTTGTATTTTTAGTAGAGATGGGGTTTCATCATGTTGGCCAGGCTGTTCTCAAACTCTTGACCTTGTGATCTGCCTGACTCAGCCTCCCAAAGTGCTGGGATTACAGGCATGAGCCACCGTGCCCAGCCAAAAAAAAAAAAAAAAGATTTATTTTTATTGATACATAATCATTGTATATTTATGGGATACATGTGATATTTTGATACTTGCGTACAATGTATAATAATTAAATCAGGGTATTTAGGATATCCATCACCTCAAACAGTTATCATTTCTTTGTGTTGGAACAATTTAAATCTTTTCTAGATATTTGAAAATATGCTATATATTATTGTTAACTATAATCACCATACTGTGCTATCAAACACTAGATCATATTGCTTCTATCTAACCATATGATTGTACCCATTAACCAACCTCTCTTTTTCCCCCTACCCCTGTTTCCAGGCTCTGGTAACTACCATTCTACTTTCTATCTGTATGAGATCCACTTTTTTAGCACTAACGTATGAGTGAGAGCATGTGATATTTGTCTTTCTGTGCCTGGATCCTGTCACTTAACATAATGACTCCCAGTACCATCCATGTTGCTGCAAATGACAAGAGTCTATTCTTTACTCTTTTTCATGGCTAAATCTGTTATGTATATATACCATATTTCCATTCATTTGTTGATGAACACTTAGGCTGATTCCATGTCTTGGCTATTGTGAAAAGTGCTGCAATAAACATGGGGGAGCAGATATCCCTTTGATATACTGATTTCCTTTCCTATGGATAAATACCCAGAAGTAGGATTGCTAAATTGTATGGTAGTTCTATTTTTAGTTTTTGAGAAATTGCCATACTTTATTCTCTAGTGACTATACTAATTTACATTCCCACCAACAGTGTACAAGTTACTTCTACTCCACATCCTTGCCAGCATTTGTTAACTTTTGTCTTTTTGACATTAGCCATTTTAACTAGGATAAGATAGTATCTCATTGTGGCTTTGATTTGCATTCCCCTGATGATTAGTGATGTTGAGCATTTTTTTACATATCTGTTGGCCATTTTTATGTCTTCTTTTGGGAAATGTCTGTTCAGATTCTTTGCCCACTTTTAATGAGATTATTTGGTTTTTCACTATTGAGTTGTATGAGTTCCATGTATATTCTGGATATTAGTTCCTTGTCAGATGAATAGTTTGCAAATATTTTCTTCCATTCTCCAGCTTTTCTCTTCCCTTTAATGATTGTTTTGTTTGCTGTACAGAAGCTTTTTTGGTTTAATATGGTCCGATTTGTCTATTTTTGGTTTTGTTGCCTTGCTTTTAAAGTCTTAGCCATAAAATCTTTGCCTAGACCCATTTCCTGAAGCATTCCCCCTGTTTCCATCTAGTAATTTTATAGTTTCAGATCTTACGTTTGTCTTTAATCTATTTTGAGTTGATTTTTGTATATGGTGAGATTAGGGATCTAGTTTTATTCTTCTGCATGTAGATATCCAGTTTTTCCAGCACTGTTTCTTGAAGAGGGTGTCTTTTTATCAAAATATGTTTTTGGCTCCTTTGTCAAAGATCAGTTGGCTATAAATACATTGATTTATTTCTGGGTTCTCTATTCTGTTCTATTGGTCTATGTGTCTCAATACCACCCTATTTGGATTACTATTGCTTTTGGAAGTTTTTTGTTTGTTCATTTGGTTTTTGAGACAGGGTCTCAATGTGTCATCCAGGCTAGAGTGAATAGCACAAGCATAGTGCACTGCAGCCTCAAACTCCTGGCTTCAAGTAATCCTCCAGCCTCAGGCTCCTCAGTAGCTGAGACTATAGGCACACATCATGACACCCAGCTAATTTTTTATTTTTTTGTAGAGATGGGTCTTGCTATGTTGTCCAACTGGTCTCAAGTGATCTTCCTGCCTTGGCCTCCCAAAATGCCAGGATTATAGGCATGAGCCACCATGCCTGGCCTACTATCACTTTGTAGTATATTTTAAAGTCAGGTATTGTGAAGCCTCCAGCTTTGTTTTTGTTCAGTATTCCTTTGGCTATTCATGGTCTTTTGTGGTTACATATAAATTTTAGGATTGTTTTTGCTATGTCTGTGAAACATGTCATTGGTATCGTGATAGGGATTGCATTGAAATATAGATTGCCTGTGGATTGTATGGTCATTTTAATGATATTAAATGATATTAATCCTTTCAATCCGTGAGCATGGAATGTCTTTTCATTTGCTTAGGTCCTCTTTAATTTCTTTCTTTCTTTCTTTCTTTTTTCTTTGAGATGGAGTCTCGCTCTGTCGCCCAGGCTGGAGTGCAGTGGCATGATCTCAGCTCACTGAAACCTCTGCCTCCCAGGTTCAAGCAATTCTGCTTCAGCCTCCCAACAGGCACGTGCCACCACGCCCCACTAATTTTTTTTTTTTTTTTTGTAATTTTAGTAGAGGTGGGTTTTCACCATGTTAGCCAGATGGTCTTGATCTCCTGACCTCGTGATCTGCCCACCTCGGCCTCCCAAAGTGCTGGGATTACAGGCATGAGCCACTGCACCTGGCCCTCTCTTTAATTTCTTTAATCAATGTTTTTTTTTTTTTTTTTGAGATGGAGTCTCGCTCTGTCGCCCAGGCTAGAGTACAGTGGTGTGATCTCGGCTCACTGCAAGCTCTGCCTCCCAGGTTCACACCATTCTCCTGCCTCAGCCTCCTGAGTAGCTGGGACTACAGGCACTCGCCACCACGCCCGGCTAATTTTTTTGTATTTTTTAGTAGAAACAGGGTTTCACTGTGGTAGCCAGGATGGTCTCGATCTCCTGACCTCATGATCCACCCACCTTGGCCTCCCAAAGTGCTGGGATTACAGGTGTGAGCCACTGCACCCAGCCTCTTTAATCAATTTTTTGTAGTTGTTGGTGTAACCTTCTTGATTAAATTTATTCGTAAGTATTTTAATTTTTTTGTAGCTATTGTAAATGGGATTGTTTTCCTGATTTTCATCTCAGCTAGTTTGTTATTGGTGTATAGAAACAGTACTGATTTTTATATGTTGATTTTGTGTTTTGCAACCTTACTGAATTTGCTTATCAGTTTTGAGAGTTTGTTGGTGGATTCTTTAAGTTTTTCTCTGTATAAGATAAGGCTGTCTGAAAGGAAGGACAATTTTACTTCCTTTTTTCCAATTTTGGTGCCTTTTATTTCTTTCTCTTGCCTAAATGCTCTGGCTGGGACTTCCAGTACTATGTTGAATAAGAGTTGTGAGAGTGGGTATTCTTGTCTTGTTCCAGTTCTTACAGGAAAGACTTTCAGCTTTTCCCCATTCACTATGATGTTAGCTGTGGGGTTGCCATATATGGCCTTTCAATTCTCCCTTTCCAAGCACTCCCTATTTCTGTGACTCAATTCAGTTTTCTTCCTAGCACTGATCACTATTTGATGTATTGCATATTCACTTATTTGTTCATTGTCTGCCTCCCTCCCCTGGAGTGAAAAACTCTATGACAGCAGAGATTCAAGTCTGTTTTTTAAGTGCTATATCCCCAGTAATAGAAGAATGCCTGGCATATGGTGGGCCCACACATACTTGTTAAATGAAAAAAGACCTGACCAAAAGAAAGAATAAGTTAAACAAGTACTTATTAGGAACTGATGATGTACCCAACTATACTAAGTGCTACGAGAAAACAGATATTTGCTCCCAAGTCCTTAAGGAACCTATAATTAGTTGGGTAACAAGATTACCATCAAACTATGTATTAATATCTTTTAGCCCACAGGACTGGGGTCAAGCTTAGATCACAGCAATAGCCTACATCTTTGGCAGACAGGAAGATGTTTGATGAGGCTACATAGGAGAATCTTCTTTCACCTTGGATATTAACAAGCAAATGACTCTTCTCACTAAAGGAAGCAAAGTAAAACTTTTACCTTCCTTGTAAAGTATCAGAGAAAATGCAGAGAATGCAGTAGGGAGAGAATACTGAAGGTCTGGCAGGAGCCACAGTGTGTAGATAAAAATGTAAGCAGATGACAGAGGGGGAGACACAGACATGGAGAATGAGAAAGAGGACACATTCCAAAGGGAATATATGAAACAGGCAGCAAGTGCTATGCAAAGTTGCTGAGGAAATATAAAGCTTCCATAAAATTTTATATAAACCAACTATGTAAACCAACATAACAAAACTTTGTAATCAGGTCCTCAAAGAAGGCATCAGTCATCACAATCCCAGATGTACCAGGACTATTCTCCTTGGGACACACACAGAGAGAAAGATGTTTTAAAAATAGACACGCATACTCAAGACAGGAAAAAAGAAACATCCAGTTTATCCAAATCCAAGACTTTTCTCTTGGCCACAATAGTGAAAGATTCTTAAGTTAGGCCGGGCACAGTGGCTCATGCCTGTAATCCCAGCACTTTGGGAGGCCAAGGTGGGTGGATCACCTGAGGTCAGGAGTTCAAGATCAGCCTGGCCAACATGGTGAAATCCCATCTCTACAAAAATACAAAAATTAGCTGGGCATGATGGCGGGTGCTTATAATCCCAGCTACTCAGGAGGCTGAGGCAGGAGAATTGCTTGAACCCAAGAGGTGGAGGTTGCAGTGAGCCGAGATCACACCATTGCATTCCAGCTTGGGTGACAAAGCATTCTGTCTCAAAAAAAAAAAAAAAAAAAAAAAAAAAGAAAGATTCTTACGTTAATATGCTTACTGCAGAGAGACTAGAAGTTGTTATTAAAATTACACACTTTAGCTTTTATAGATTCCTTAAAAATTTATGTCAAGGTTAACTATGTAGAAAATTCCATGATTTCTTTCTTATAGAAACATACAGGTTAATCTATTCTCAAATAGTACTTAGCCCTATCCTTTCATTTATTTATGAATTCATTCATTTAAAAACTATTAATTCAGTTCCTATTGTTCCCCAGGCTCTATCTTCATCTCTGCTGTCATGGAGCTTACATTCTAACGGGAGGTGACAGACAAAAAATAAATAACCTAGCATTTCTATAGTACAGCAGACAGTAAGAAGTGCTATGGAGAAAATTAGAAGACAGAAGACCGGTGAAAGGTATAAATAGGCTTCTGGTTAAATAGGTAATTTGAGAAGGTCTCACTAAAATAGTAACATTAGAGCAAAACCCAAAGGAAGGAAAGAAGTGGTTATTTGGAAATGTGGATAGGAAGCATTCCAAATAAAAGAACAAGCAAAGATTAAACACTCTGAAGTATCATCAGGTTTTCTTTAGTTGAGGAGCAGCAGAGATGCTGACATGGTTGGAACACTGAGCTGGGGGAGAGTGAGAGATGAGGTCAGGAAGGTAGCCATGAGCTTCATCATACAAGATCTTCTCAGCTATTGGAGGAACTTTTGCTTTCACTCTGAGTGACATGGGAAACCAATAGATGCTTTTGAAGAGAGGAGTTTCATGACGTGGCATAAAGTCTGAAGGTTTTCTTTCGAGGATTGTGTGGAGAATGTGCTGAGGCTTAAGGCAGGGGGCAGGAGCAGCATTGGGAGTGCCAGATGTACCAGGACTATTCTCATAGGAGGCAACTGCAATAATCTGGAAGAGAGATGATGGTAGCTCCGAAGCTGGCAAGAAGTGACTGTACTTTAGATACAGTTAAAGGTTGAGCCTATGAAATTTACAAGTGGATTAAATATGTTTGGGAGAGAAAGAGAGGAAGAAAGGATAAGTCCAAGGCTTTTATTTATGTATTTTGAGACAGGGTCTTACTCTGTCACCCAAGTTGGAGTGCAGTGGTGCAATTATAGCTCACTGCAACCTCAAATTCCTGAGTTCAAGTAATCCACCTGCTCCAACCTCCCAAAATGCTTGGATTACAGACATGAGCCACCACACCTGGCCAAATCCAAGGCTTTTAGCCAGAACTACTAAGAAGGCCTATGTTGCCATTTATGGAGAGGGAAGATCACATAACGAGCAGGTTTGGGGGAAAAAGTATTTCAGTTTTGGACATATTGTGTCAAGATGCCTATTAGACATCCCAAAGGAAATACACAAATCTAGAGTTCTAAGAAGAAACAAACTCCCTTATGCTATTTTATTATAATATATGACACTAGGCTGAACTGACTCTTTTTATCTATAATAATAAAGATTCTGAATTCTAGTTGTGGGAAACTGGAGAAACTACATTTCTTAGAATACTCTTTCTTAAGGTTTATTTCTGCCAAAGTGTGATACATATCGCAATGATTAAGTGCTAAACTGTGTGACACCTATTCTAAATGCTAAACCAGTGTACAGGGGAGGGAATTCATTGGGAATCAGAGTCATCAAGAGAAACTGCACTGTGAAGGGCGAGTGGTTTGGGAAGCATCATCCTGGGTGTGGCTAGGATTTTCTAGGGAGAGGACCAGCAGAAGCAAAAGTGCAGCAACAAGGAAGAACATACAGCAGGGATGCACTTGCAACGAAATGTCCCAAAGGAAGAAGGGCTTTCACCCAGTCTGGCATTCCTCAAACATGCAAATGATCCTTGGACTCTGGGATGTGAATTACCCATGCCACTGAATTTTTCAGAAAATTCCCAGAGAAATGGGGTCTCCCTGGGGAAAAAGATAAGCATAATCTTCCCAGAAAGCATATTTAATAGGGTCATGTGCTTTTAAATATTAAATTGATGCATTTTAATATTATTCTCAAATACTTTTCCCTTGCAACCTTCTATCTCCAAACCACTCTGGAGTAATGATATACATTTACATAGCATAATGGGAACCTAACTCCCTGGCAAGACTAAACTTGAAAAACAGATATTTGTAAACTTCCAGTTAGAATGTATCAAGGATCAAAATAGGCCGGTATGTTTTATATAACAGTGGTCCAGGCAAAAAAGTCAGTGCGTGTGTGAGGATGAAAGGGTATTATATTAGTATTTAGAGTGAAAATGCTCTGGCCACTTGAAGCAGAAGTATTAAAGAATATTAGATAGTTTATGAAATTGTCCGACAAGCCAGAGAATCAGGCTCAGAAGCAGCATCTCCACGAACAACTTGTAAATCATACCACCAGAATGCGCATTAAGAGTGATTCTGCTGCCATGGAGCAGAAAAGCCAGCAAGTACACCAGGACCTCTGTGACTCAGTAGCTCTCTGCTCTGTCGCCCATATTCACCGGGAAACCATGACAGACAGCACCTCCTTCTCCACACCTGTCTTCTAATTCCAGGTTTCACACTGATGGTGCCTCTAATAACTGAGTCTAGGTCACAGGCCATAAGGGAGACTAGAAAACCAAGTTCTGGCTTCTACTTTTGAGGACAGAAGGTGGGAAATGTAGAGGGGGGTGAGCAGGGAAACAAAGAAGCAATGCTGTTCAAAGATGCTGAACATCCATAAAAGGTATAAGTGTCCAAAATAGCGGGAAAGTTTCCCACAGGAGGCCACTGAATGGCAAAGGGATAGCAAAGAGAAGGGGGAGGGAGGAGGTGAGCAGGGTGACCATGGGCATCTTGGTGTTTCCACTCTCTGAACTTAGGCTTGGAATGCACAGACACATCAGATCATGAGGATGGGGCATATACATGGAGCAGCAGGACCCTCTGCCTCTAGTCCCTGTTTTCCTTAAATTGCCCCTGCAACAATCAGCATCCCAGCCATACTAACAGGGTGGGAAGCTTGGTCAAGGAGCTGTAATCCTGGCGCTGTTGCTTTTCTAGACCACTTTAGACTGAAAAGAATTAATTTTTTTCTTCCTATTCTGCAAGTTGGAGGCTAGAGAGGAAAATTGCAGGAGTTATAGATGAAATAAAGAAGATTAATTTTTCCAAGTTGTCATGAGAGTTGATTTTATGACTCTATCTGCACAACCAAAGAGGGAGGTTTGCACAAAGTGCTTTCAGAAATCATAACAAAGAAATAATCACAGACAGGGAAGTGATGGATCAGAGAGCAAGCCTCTGAAAACACTGTCTAACTTTTTACTTCCCGGAGAGAGGGTGTTGCTCCTAAAAGATGAAAAAAACGCCACCTGAGTCCCCAGAACCAGCAGCATGAAAGGAAAATGGTGGCAAAGAAAGCAGCTCAGTCCTGAGAGGCAGTTCTGGGACACTGTATTGGACCAGACCAAAAAGTTATGAGGGAGAGAGGTGGAAAATTGTTCAGAAAAGAGAAGTGGTACTGCAGTAGCTGGGGAGCAGGGTGCGGCTGGATTGGGAAAAGCCTGGGATGAAGGAGCTGCAGAGGTTCTTAGGAGTCAGGGAGAGAAAACGAGACTTGATGCAAGAGGAAATAGAAAGTGGCCAGGCGCGGTGGCTCACACCTGTAATCCCAGCACTTTGGGAGGCTGAGGAGGGCAGATCACCTGAGGTCAGGAGTTCAAGACCAGCCTGGCCAACATGGCAAAACCCTGTCTCTACTAAAAATACAAAAATTAACTGGGCATGGTGGCGGGCACCTGTAATCCCAGCTACTCGGGAAGCTGAGGCAGGAGAATTGCTTGAACCCAGGAGGCAGAGGTTGCAATGAGCCAAGATTGTGCCACTGCGTTGTAGCCTGGGTGACAAGAGCAAAACTCCATCACACACACACAGACAAAGTGAAAAGTGAGCAGAGTTTGTACTATCAGAAGACAATCAGGACAAAATAAGCGTTAAGGAAGTGTATGCTGCTGTGGGTCGAAGAGAGGAAAATGCAGACTGTAGGGTCTCTGACAGAATTCCTGGGGAGAACTGATATGACCTCCAGGAGAGTAAAAACAGTAGAAGGGGAAAAGAGGCCACATACATTTCAGAAAATGATGTCAGATGCTGTAGGAAGGTAGCGATCAGGAAGCAAAATGAGTAGACAATGACTTTGTGGGTTTAAGTGTCCTCAGTAGATAGGATGCTGGAGAAGGAACTGATTGTGACTTTTTTTGTGGCGAGGGTAGAGGCCCGGAAAATGATTGTGCTGAATTTGAAGTGATGGCCAAAAACCAAACTTTGTTTAATGAGGTAAATATGTTTAGAGTGCATGGATGTAGTCCAGGTCAGAGATCAGCAAAAATGTGCAGACCACCCTCGTGCGCAGATCTGCGGGACTACAGATTCCATAGCATTCTTCTTCCTCCGAGCTCACCAGGCTTCCTGCGGTGTTCTCCTTTCTTCCTTGTGGAATTATTTGTGGATAGGAATCTTGTGGAATTATTAAAACAGTTTAAAACACGAAGATTGGAAAACAGAAAACTTCAGCTATATGTCCCCAAATCACACAGAGTCTCCGCGGGAGAGAGACTAAAATTAGACTTCCTTGATCTCCTATTACATTCTTTCATAAGATCACTTGCCGATCAAAAAAAACCCTTTATTATGCAAACAGTGAGAAAAGAGTTAGAGAAAAAAACTATTCTTTTGGTAGTTTAATGTTGATGAAAGCACTTCTGACCAGAACTAAAGTCACTGCTACAAAGAGAACAGTCCCAGAATGCAGACAAAGCTAGGTCAATGAGACATGGGTTTAATTGTCTATATTTTGTTAACTGCACATTTTGCCTCTGTAAATGCTGCTGTTGCCCCACTTACAGGGTGCAGCACTCTCTCCTGTGAATTTCTCACTGGGTTAAGGAAGACAGTATCTGAATCTCTAATCTCTGATAGGTCATACAGTCACCCACTGTAGGCAATAGTCCCCTAAGGGGTCCCAGTCTCTCAGTATTGGATTCAGAAACCGTGTGACTGCAATTTAGCCATAAAAGTGATCCTGACTTTTTCATGAGCACAAAGCAGTCTGTGTGAAGGGTTAAGCTGGCTCGATTGGCTACATGTCCTAGTTACCTGGAATATGGTAGGCGTTCAAGGTCTGTTAAACTGAAGAAGAGGATTCTGTATGGCAGATATTAAACTGAGTGTGTTACGTAGATTATCTCATTTATAAGAATCACATAAGGTAGTGATTTGCCTCCAAATTTTTCAGCTGAGATCAAGACCTAGAAAGACTGCCTAACTTGGCCACGGTCCTATAAATAAACTTAGGTTGTCTACCACAAATACTCCATCTTTCCAGCATCCCAAGTTACCTCACATGCTCCTGGTCAGACAGATCATCCTACATTCAAATGAATGTAGATAAAAATGTCTCTGATATATTCTTTTCTTGAGTGAGGGTTTAGAAAAAGTGCAGGTTTGTGCTCAAAAATACCTATGTGAGCAAATAGGAAGCAATAAAATGGGGCTCTGTAGCCAATCCATGGTTGGTGATGTAATAATCACCTTTGTAAATTCACAGATTCTTGTATTTGGACAAACAATTGTTTGACCATGGGAAGATACGCTCCCAACATGTAGGTGGCCTCACCAGAAGGTAAAAATTGAAGAAAAAAATCATTCAAACACCCATATACTAGATCTTTCTCATTTAATCTTGAAGTTTCCATGTTGAGAGGAGTGAAAGGAGATTTCTGTACCCATTAGCCAAGATTGTCTGAAACAAATCCCAGGAAGATGTTTTGAAAGAAGAATACATCAGCCTTATGACTCAGTTCTCAGTAGCTTCTTCAGGATCTTTCTTTTAAAATATCATTTTAAAGTCTTGCATTATAGCACCAAAAAAGCTAAAAGAATGCTAAAATTGCACTAAATCCAACCACGCCAGTAAGTACAGCTATTTCCATTTATTCCTATTAGGAACTTGTGCATTCAAAAACATAATTTTATATAATTTAAACCATAGTATAAGCACAATTTGATTGTTTAACCTAAAATTACACAATAAATATTTTCTATGTTACAAAATAAGCCTCAAATCTATGATCTTAATGGCTGCATAATATAGTATTATAGTGCATGATATTGTCATCTATTTAACCATTCCTATACTGTTCAAATTGTTTCCAATTTCTCAGTATTGAAGACAATGCTAAAATGAAGACTCTTCATGTCCACAGCTTTTTCCTTCTTTAAGACTATTTTCTTAGGTTATATTGCCAGAAGTATGATTATGGAGTCAATTTCATATATTATAGAGTTTTTGATTCCAACTGATGTATTTCTTTCTAAAAATATCCTACTATTATAATATTGCTGTCTTCTGAGTGTATGTAAAACTTTCACCAAGATCTCACTGTTACTGTTACTGTGCAGAATTCCTATTTGGAAGCCCTAAACCCCAATGTGATAGTATTTGGAAATTAGGCCTTTGAGAGGTAATTAGGTTTAGATGAGGTCATGAGGATTGGGTCCCTATAGTGGGATTAGTGCCCTTACTTCTAAAAATAAAAAAATTAAAAAAAAAGACTCCAAACAGCTTGCTTCTCTGTCTCCAACATGCGAAGATACAATGAGCAGACAGCCATCTGCAAGCCAGCAAGAGAGCCCTCACCAGAAAGAGAATCTGCTGCCACCATGATCTTGGACTTCCAAGACTCCAGAACTGTGATAAACAAATATCTGTTGTTAAGCCACCTGGTCTATGGCATTTTATTACAGCAGCCTGAGCTGACTAATATGCATTATATTTTCTGTTTTCAAATCTGGTTGGTATAAAACCTTATTCCCTTTTCATTATTTGACTGACCCATTTGAACTCTAATCACATATTTACCTATTACTTCAATTTATATATAACGTTTCAATGTCTCTATTTGTAAGTGCAATTGAAAGTTGACAGAGGCTTCTGTGGGGATAAAATGAACAGTGGTACAGACTAGCCGTTATGGATAGAGATAGTATCTGTGAAGTGGGGGAGCAGGAGTGGGACAAAGGATTTAACTTATATTTTCTTACCTTATTAATTCATAATTTGTGGCATCTGCAATGTGGTAGGTATTGTAGTAGGTGCATAGAAACAGAACAGCAGAGAAAAATAGGTTTCCTGCTCTCACATACCTTAGAATATAGTGAGGGAATCAAATAAGAAAAAAAGGAAATTATAATACCATATGAGAAGTTTGTGTTGAAAATAAGTTCAGGGACTAAGGAAGCACAATGAGGGAGGAGCCAAATCAAGTATTAACAGGGAAAGGAAGGCATTCAGTTAGAGGTGACATCAAAATGGAAACTGGGCAAGCTAAAGTTGGAAAGATGAAGAGGAAAGCAGGGTATGGTGGCTTACACCTGTAATTTTACCTACTCAAGAAGCTGAGGTGAGAGAAACCCTTGAGCCCAGGAGTTTGAGACCAGCCTGAGCAACATAGCAAGACCCCATCTCTAAAAACATATATACATACATACATACAACATAATAAATAAAACTAGCCAGGTGTGGTGGCACAGGCCTGTAGTCCCAGCTACTAGGGAGGCTGAGGTGGAAGGCTTGAGTCCAGGAGTTTGAGGCTTCAGTGAGCCATGATCATGCCACTGCACTCAGACTGGGTGACAGGATGAGACCCTATCTCTAAAAAAATAAGAAAGAAAGATGAAACAGGAGCATGGAAGAAGACAGGATATAATGGGGGGACTAGAGAGAGTTCTAAGTAGAGGCAGATAACATGGGCAAATGCTCAGAAGCAAAAGAGAGCTAGCCTAAGTGTGGAAAGGAATACCATAATATGGCTTACCAGAGCTTCCAGCAATCAAATATGGGTGAGATGATTCCCAGATCCTTTATCCCACTCCCGCCCCACAACCTCATGGATGCCATCTCTATCTGTAGAGGCCAAACTGCACCACTGTTCATTTTATCCCTACATAGCAACCTCTGCCAATTTTCAATTGCACTTGCAAATGGAGAAATTGAAAACCTGTGTTGCTTCTGGGTTGATATGGAGTGATAAGCCGGGAGCATCTGACTGGGCATGTTTTTCTTCATGTGTTGGAACAGAAATGAATCTGCATAGATAGGCAGCATACAACAAATCGCAAACCCAGCAGTGACTATAAAAGCATGGTCTTTCTTGTGTCTCCACCCCAGGCAAGCCTGCTCAATTCATTTCTTCAGACGTCACTCCGAAATTGCCAGGGTGGTTTCCCACTGACAGACTTCATCGCTGTGCTGCACATCTCTTCACTACAAATGGGGAGATGAGACAGAGACAAAAAGAGAAATGGATTTACTGTGCTGGGGAAGTTAAGCACACACTGGGTTGGAATTTCATTTCCACTGAATTAGAAGCTCTGGCTCAGCACGGATGACACAGTGATGCTCCTTTAATAACACAAAATAAATAAAACATGGAAAAGGTTTTCCAGTTTGTTTTGGGGGACGTTCATGCACACATTCTCTGCCTCTCTCTCTCTAGGAACATTGGACACTCTCTTATTGCCTTTGTGCTACTTCAAAGCTGCAAAGATTGACCTTAGCCTTAAATAAAGTCAGAAAATGCTTGAATCCCTGGGGAAACAACCCATAAAGCCTCAACAAATCCATCATTTTATCAAGTCCCAAGACCTGGGGAGAACAGACAACACATCAAGCTTATAGCACCTTGGGTTGGGTGATCCTTGGGACACATCTGCTCTGTGAGACTAGAGATGTGCCTGAGAGAGGACAGGTAAGTCCTGTCTGAGCAGCATTCTCCTGCGGGCCCAGAACAGCTTCAGGAGCTCCTATGCAGGTCAAGGGTTGTTGTGGTGGCCTGGCAAAAATTACCATGTAATTTCTAATCCTGCCCTTTGCTCATTCCAGCCCCAGGGAGGTCACCATTTTTCAGGTGTTCTCACCTTATCTCAAGCTCATTCCCCAACTAGCAAAGGGATTTTGAAAGGCATTGGAAAATACAGTGGCTTTCTGGGTTTTGGGTGTTATTTTTTTGCTTTAACATAAGATATCTTTTAAGTACTGTATATGTGTTACTGATAGAAGGGTGTTTTATGTAAGGTACTCCTTAAAAACCCAAAATTCAACAACTTTCACCAAGAGGTGTACCACTATCACTTACCAACTTTGAGGCACTGCCTCCTTTAACCATTTTCTGACCTCATTTTCTCCTGATATGATTGACCAGGTATTTTGCTATACTCAACAAGTCCTTTTTTTTTTTTAATAGCACTGTAACCCTTTCTTGAATTGATCCATTTACATGTCTAACTTTCCTACTAAACTATAAGCTACTTGTGGCTGGTTGCATTTTCCAACGATGGCCATGAAAGTATCTCCTATTATTCTACAGTGTGACCTGACACACCTTCCATTAAGAGATAGGATCTATGTCCTCTTCCTTAGACTCTAGCTGGGCTTGTGACTTGCATGTAACCAATACAACGCAGTGGAGTGATTCTGTATGACTTCTAAGAAAAAGTCAGAAAAGATTATACAACTTTCTTACAGTTAGGACATCCTCCTTTGGAATCACATAGGAAGTTCGACTACTGCATGGCCACCATGCAGTGAGGAAGCCCAAGCACATAAGAGGCCACATGAATGCTGACAAACAGCCCCAGCTGATGTCCCAGCCCACTGAGTTAATCTACTGCCAGAAATATGACTGCCAATTATACCTTCACATGGTGTTAGCTCTCAGCCATCTGGTCACCCCCAGCCTTGAGTTTTGTCAGCTGAGGCCAGACATTGTAAAGGAGAGCCACACTATCCTCACCATACCCTCTCTGAATTCCTGATCCACAGAATCTGTGAGCAAAATTTATAAAGCATGGCACTTTAAGGAGGTTCATTATAAAGCACTAGTTAACTAGAATACTACCAAGATAGAAACTATACCATCTATGTTTGTATTCTTAAAGTAAGGGTTCAATAAATGTTGATTGTATGAATGAATGCATATTGTTAAACAAACAAAAAAGCATGTGCAATCATGAACCCAGATGTTACATGTGCTAAGAGTAAACCTCACAACAAAGAACATCTTCTACAATGTTAAGCCTTAGGGGAACTGGGAATAAAAGCTAAAATATCATTAGAACTTATCAAACAAATCTGCCTGCTGCTGGTCAGAAATAGGCCTTGCTTTAGGGTGATACATATTTGCAGCTTCAAAAGAATGTTCTTTGTTGATATTTAATAATGTATAGATTCCTCACTTTGCAGTTTATCTTATGGTTTCTTTAATTTGGGTTGGGATTGCAAAGGAGCAGAGTGAAAATCAGGTATGATACATTTCTCATCTCTCTTGGATACATTCCCAGAGGTTCAGACTGAAATGACTCAAGGTCTTTTTCTATAAAAACAATTTTGAAACAGATCGCTAACTCTTTGGTATTCACTGATTGAACAATAAAAATATAAGTTTTCTTTTAAAGGGTGAGAGGGATAAAGGAAGAGAAGAAAGAAAGAGATCCAGTTAATCACATTAGTTTCTGAACACATCCCTGTGAAGTGATAGGAATTGAGGACAAAGGAGAGAAACAAAAATGGAAAAAAACACAACCGCCACAAGCAGTTAGGACTATGGTTTTGTTTTGTATTGTTTAAATTTTTTTTCTCATTCCTTTATCCTGGGATAATTAGACACTGGACTGCATCTAATGAGAATGGGCTAGGAGACTTTTGTACTTGGGATTCTGAGTTGGACCACTGCTCCTATGTAAACTTCTGTAACTGGGGCTATGGATTCTGTGATGTTGGGGAACTAGTCTGCTAGGTAGAACAAAGGTTTTATTTGCGGCATGGCAGTTTCATTAAATAAATCATACATTCATGCAGGCAAAGGAAATTAACAAGAAACTTTGCCTAGGAGGTTAGACATATTCTGCAGCACTTCAAATAAACTGGAGTGCACTTTGCAATTCAGAAGATGTATATATGCTGGAATGTGCAAAGGCAACACTATTTAATTTACACATATATATAGTGATAGCTGTATACAAATATTTGTGTACATATATGCATATGCATACAAATTTAATCTTAATGTGTATATACATTTTTAATCTTCTTTACAATGGAGAGGTAAAAAAAAATCTGTACTTCTTATGCTTGCAACACACCACAAGCCTGTGAATCATCTTTGTTCCTTTAACAGTCATCTAAGTGATGATGGGAGTTGTATGTGGTACTAGGAAAGCAAGGAAAACAAAACATGATTCCTGTTCTTGGGCACCTCAGTTCTAATTGGATAATGGAGAACACTCAAGCTGGCCTTAAGGCAAATTGTATCTGTGCGATATATCCCGTGATATCAGAATTGCAGTTAACTCAGGAAGCATTTTATTAAGCACCTATTATTGCCAGTACTGGGCTTAATGTTGGAATTACAAAAAGGATTAACAAAAGCCCTTCCCTCCAATAGATTATAATACAAAAAAGGGAAATAGAAATGCAAACAAATAATTGTAATCCAGTGGGAGATGTGCAAGAATAGAAATTTGCATAACATGGAAGTCAGCATGCAGGAGGAAGGGATTAACTTTGACTGGAGTGTAAAAGAAGAGGAGATGGCTGAAGGCATAGGAAAGCCTCAGTAGACAGTGACATTGAAGCTGGGTTTTGAAGAATAAATGGAAGTTTCCAGGGGGAAATCATTAGTGAGATATTTCATGTGGAGAAAGCAGGATATGAAGTGATATAGTGATACTATTTTACGTAGCATGCTTTGTTCAGAGAACTTCAAATATTGTTCATCATTGCTGGAGTGAAAACAACGTGTGAATATGGCACAGGTTGAAGGCAAAGAGAATAAAGGAGAAAAGAAAATGAAGTGAAGTAAGTGGGAAAAAGGGCTGGAGAAGTAGGGAGGAAGGAAGCCATACATTCTTCTGAATGTAAATAGATGAATGGTAAAGCAGTGGATGAAGAATGTTGACTGTGATACCCATTGATACGGTTTGGCTCTGTGTTCCCAAACAAATCTCATGTCAAATGATAATTCCCATGTATCGAGGGAGGGACCTGTAATCCCCATATGTTGAGGGAGGGAGGTGACCGGATCATGGGGGCAGGTTCCCCCATGCTGTTCTCATGATAGTCAGTGAATTCGCACAAGATGTGATAATTTTATAAGTGTTTGGAAGTTTCTCCTTTGTTCTTTCCTGCTGCCTTGTGAAGCAGGTGCCTGCTTCCCCTTCTGCCATGACCGTAAGTTTCCTGAGGCCTTCCCAGCCATGCCGAACTGTGAGTCAAGCTTCTTTCCTTTATAAACGACCCAGTCTTAGGGAAGCCCTTTGTAGCAGTGTGAAAACAGACTAATGCATCCATAAACAATCTTTCTCCCTCACCTTCAGGTGGCAAGGAGTTGGAACGCATCGCTAAGAGTTTGAAAACCAGTAACTCTAGAAGAGTGAGAAGCAGCAAAATGTTTATCCTGAAGAAGAAATGATCTAGTTCAACAATGTTAGCTGTCTTCAAATATTTTCAGAAGAGCAATTAGATTTATTTCAGGCACCTTTAGAGGGCTGGACTAAGAATAATGAGTGAGAAGGAAGTCAGACGTACTTTGACTCCATAAAAGGCAGAACTTTCTAACAGTCAGAGCTGTCCAAAGATTTTCTGGGCTATGTTGAAAGTTGGTAAGCATCCTATAGCTGAAGTGTTCGAGCAGAGGCATGCATGTTCCAACTGTCAGGGATGTCGTCCAGGCAATTACTACATTGAGAACATGTCACCTTTTTTCTCTAAGGTTTCTTCCATGTCAAAGATTCCATGATGAAGGTCACAAACACAAATATATTTAAATATACTTAAGGATAACATCAATAAGTAAAGTGTTCACATGAGAAAATAGGGAGTTCAAGAGGTTGTGGCTAACTGTACACAGTATATAATAATGTTCACATTTCTTTAAAAAAAATAAAAGAAACTACATAGAAGTCAGACAAAACCAGTCTGTGGACCTAATTTGACCTGCTGGCCTTCAATTTGTACTTTCTATTTTACAAGTCTTGAGGTCTAGGTTCTGGTCTAAGTTCTGTGACTCATTGGCTTTCTATAATCCTTGATCCTAGGCCAGCTCTCCCATTGCAGATCAGTTTCCTCATCTCTTCCATGAGGGCCATAGATAATCTTTGAGTCAGGCCTCAGCTCTGATTTTTCTCCCAGCTGCAGGCAAAAGCAGATACCCAGGAGGACAGAATACAAGCTTGGTAGGCAGGAAGCGTTACTCTTGTGTGTGTCTTTACTATTTAAAGTGTTCTGTTTACTTACAGAGCTTTGTGTCAGAATGAATAGAGATGAGATCTTTGTAAGTATGGACTATGTCTTAATCATCTTTCTTGTTCCTTTATTCTATTTTTATTATTAAAAATATAGTAAAATATACAGACAATAATCAACCCATGTACCTCCCACCAGAATATATTATCATATGTGCATTATCTTTATCTAATAAATATTAAATATGTGACTAAATCCTGGTATGTCTCTGAAGTCTTATTCACTTCCCTCCCTCTCCAGAAGCAACCATTATTAAGTAAGTTTATGCCCTAGACTCACGTATTTCTACTTTGAGTACCATAAACAACGCATAGTATTTTTTATGCTCTAATAACTTAAATAAATGGTGTAATATTCCACATATATATAGGGACTACATAGTACTTCTTTCATTCAATAGTACAATCTTAGAGATCCATCCAATTTGATGCATACAAATTTAATTCATTAATTTTAATTGCTAAAGAGCATTATATCCTACTAATACATTGCAGTTTATTTTTTTTTTTGCTCCCTGAACTCTTTCCAGTTCTCTATTTATAGTTCAAAATCACATTGAATATCCTTACACATGTTTCCTTTGCATGTGACTATACCTGGAAGGTGAAATTTCTGAGTCATCAGGTACATGCTGTGCCAATTTTACTAGATGCAGCCAACTTGTTTCCAAAGTGTGTGTACCAATCTATACTCCCTTCAGCAGGATATATGAATCCCCCTTTTTTGTCAAATCTGGGCAACATTTGGTATTTCTTAGACTTTTAAAAATTTTGCCCATCTGATGGTTGAGAAACCTCATTGAGGTTTTAAATTGCATTTCCCTGATTAGTGAGGTTGAGTATATTTTCATATTTATTGGCAGTTCTGGCTTTCTCTTCCATGAATAACCTGCTGAAATCTTTTGCCTTCTGTTCAATTGAATGATCTGTCTTTTTCTTTTCTCTCTCTCTTTTTTTGGAGTTACACTCTGGAGCCAATCACCATGAGTTCCCATTATAAATGTGCCACTTAATAGCTATGTGTACTTGGGGATGTGACTTAACCTCGCCATGGCTCACTTTCTTCAGCTCTAAAATGGAAAAAAAAAAAAAAGTAGTATCTCATAGGATTATTGTGGCAGTTAAGAGAGTTAATACATATTAACCTGTTAGAAGAGATCCTGGCATATAGTAACTGCTTAATAAAGGTTAGCTATTATTATCATCCTCAAGGAGGAAAAGTGTTCTTTATGTATTCCAGACTGATTCTTTGTCTATTAAGTATGTTACAAAAAATCTTCTTGTCTTTTAGGTTTGTAAACTATTGTCATGCATGTATTTGAAATGTTAGTGTAAATTTATCAATTTTCTTTATAATTTGTTCTTTTTTTCTATGTAAACATATTTTTCTTCACAGGATCATAAAGTTGTGCTCCTATTTTAACTTTTACAACTTTTTTTTAATTTAAGCCTTTATCTACCTTTGTTTTTATATAGAGGTAATTCTCTAATTTTCTTTTCATACAGATAAATTTTTCGGATTTTTTGGGGTTTTTTTGTTTGTTTGTTTTGTTTTTGTTTTTGTTTTTTTGAGATAGAGTCTCGCTCAGTCACTCAGGCTGAAATGTAGTAGTGCAGTCTTGACTCACTGCAACCTCTGCCTCCCAGGTTCAAGTTATTCTCCTGTCTCAGCCTTCCAAGCAGCTAGGACTACAAGATAGAGCCACCATACCCAGATAATTTTTATATTTTTAATAGAGATGAGGTTTTACCATGTTACCCAGGCTCATCTTGAACTCCTGGCCTCAAGTCATCTGCCCACATCAGCTTCCCAAAGTGCTGGGATTACAGGCATGAGCCACCACACCTGGTCTCATACAGATAACTATTTAAATAAATTTTGATTTGTGAAGCCACTTCTCTCATAAATCAAGTTCCCATATACCCCAGGGTCTATTCCTGAGCTCTTAAGTCTATCTAATTAACATATTTTTAACCCTGTAAAATACCACACTGTTTTAATTACTACAGCTTTAAATCAGTTCCTGAAATTCAGGAGAATAACTCCTCTTAGTTCTTGTTCTTTACTGTCCTGCCTATTCTTGAACATTTACTCATAAACAGGAATTTTAAAATAAGTCCATCATGGGATTACACCTGTAATCCCAGCACTTTGGGAGGCTGAGGCAGGAGGATCACTTGAGACCAGGAGCTTGAGGCCAGCCTGGCCAACGTGGTGAAACCCCATCTCTACTTAAAAATAGAAAAATTAGCTGAGCATGGTGGCACCTGCCTGTAATCCCATCTACTTGGGTGGCTGAGGCACGAGAATTACTTGAGCCTAGGAGGCAGAGGTTGCAATGAGCTGAGATCGTGCCCCTGCACTCTAGCCTGGGTGATAGAGAGAGAGACTCTGTCTCTAAATAAATAAATAAATAAAATAAATCCATCAAATCCATGGAAAATAATTTCATTGGGATTTTTACTGGAATTACATTGAATTTATAGATCAATGTGGGAAATAATTTATAGCATATATTCATGATGTTGAACTTGCATATCCATAACCAAGCTCCTTTTTGACTTTGTATAGTTGTGTAATTTTCTTCATAAAAGTATTAAATACTATTTGTTAGATTATTTTTGCCCTAGGCACTGTGTAAATTTGAATGCAATTGTGAATGAGATCTTTAAAAAAATAACATTTTCTATTTTCCAATTATTGTTAAATAAAATCTCACTAATTATTTTTGTATGTTGATCTTATTTCCGGCAATTTTCCTGAACTTTTAAAATTCTAAATAGTTAGTCTATGAATTATTTTTGCATTTTGTATGCAAACAATGATACCATCTGCAAATAACAATTGTGCTTCTTTTTTTCAAATAATTATATCACTTATTTCTTTTTATTGCATTTTTGAATTGGTTAAAACTTCCAGTAATTGCTACATAGAAGTGGTTTTAGTGAATAATTTATTGTCTTGAGTTTAATGTGAATGCTTCTAAAAATCTGACCATAAAGTATGGCATTTTCTGTGGGTTTGGGATAGATGCTCTTTACAAAGTTAAGGAAGTTTTTTTTCCCCACTACTAATGTACTGGTCTTTTCCTTAATTTATGAATGAATATTGACCTTATAAAATATTTTTCTACATTCGTTGAGATGCTCACGTTTTTGTCTTTTTTTTTATGTGTTGAATGAAGATTTATAGATCTTTTAAATGTTGACATATCTTTGTATACTTGGGATAATCTGTTTTATCCTGATGTACTATAAATCCAATTCTGGGTTTGCTAACATGTTATAATTTGTTCATCCATGCTATAGTGAGATTGGACAATATATCTCATTTCTTATACTTCCTGTGCCTAATTTTGATATCAAATAATAGGTAGTTTACTCTCTTTATTAATTTGCTGAAAGAGATTGTATCAGAAAGGAATTATAAGCTTCTGATTTGTGGTAAAAACTTCTCTATAAAATTATGTGGGCTTGGTGCCTTTTTAGGGAGAATTTTTGATTACTAATTAATTTTTGTTATAGATCATTATTTTTCTAATATAGGTTTGTGAAGGCCCAACTGTATTAATTATATTTTACTGTGTCTTATACTTTGGTAAGATGAAATGTTCTGTATGATATCAATTATTTGGACATTTTTTAGACCTTTTATAAACTAAAACGTGACCAACTTTTTAAAAAATGATACATGCATATTTAAAAACCATATGTGCTCTTTACTCCTTACATAAGAATATAGTTATGTTGTATTACGGTGTGTTACATTATATTACCATAGAGAAAATAGCTATTTTATTCAAATCTTTAGCATCTTTACTAACATTGACTTCTTGATCTATCAGTTTCTAAAATAGGTGTTAAAATTTTTACGCAAGTATTATGTATTTACAAATGTCTTCATGTGATTCTATCAGCACTTATTTTATAAATTTATAAATGTATGATATGGTTTGGCTGTGTCCCCACCCAAATCTCACCTTGAATTGTAAAAATCTCCACATGCCAAAGGTGGGGCCAGGGAGAGACAATTGAACCATTGGGGGAGTTTCCCCCATACTGTTCTCATGGTAGTGAATAAGTCTGACAGATCTGATGGTTTTATAAATGGGAGTTCCCTTGCACAAGTTCTCTTGACTGCTGCCATGTAAGACATGACTTTGCTCCTCCATCACCTTCTGCCATGATTGTGAGGCCTCCCCAGCCATGTAGAACTGTGTGAGTCAATTAAACCTCTTTCCTTTATAAATTACCCAGTCTAGGGTATGTCTTTATTAGCAGCATGAGAAGAGTAAGACTCTATATATATATATATATATATATATATATATATATATATATATAAAAATTCATGATAGTTATAGTTTCAGTTATAGTATCAGTATATAATGTTTGATACAGCTTAAGTTCTCTGAGAGGCAACCATGAAGATGGTGATTAACATGTAAGATGTTTATTAGGTGGGACTCCTGGGATCAAAACCTGTAGAAGAAAAGGAAAAAAAAAAAAAAACACGTTTGGGCAGAGGGAGAAGTTGAGCTGTGATGCAGTCTCAGCAGAGACCTAAGATGACCCCATGAAGAGCTCTGGAGCTGGGATGGTCCTTTAGAGCTTGCCCAGTTAAGGCAAGGGTTCCAGGACTTTATACCCTCTGGATGATCAGTCACTAGATGTGGACTTCTCTGAAAGAAGTGTGATTTGGGGTGAGACAGTTTTTTTAGTAAAGGCAATCTCTCAGGAGAAGTTTACAGCTAAGGACTGCCTTTCATCAGCACTTCTAGAAGCTGGGGGAGTATGTCCTTAATTAGTAAAAAGGATTCTGGAGGCATATTATAGTACTCACCACAGACAACACCTTAAGTGCCTGGATTCACTTACTCATATAGGTTCTGGCAGTGACTCTTCTAACAATCCAGTGGAAAAACTTAGAAAAGAAAAAAAAATGTGATGATAAACTACAGTCCCCATCACTTTTGCTTATCTCAAGTCCAGAAATGATCTTTGTTATCTCCCTTCTCTACCACTTATTATAAATTCCCCTTACCCCTAGCTAGCACCTCTGGTGGTCTTGGAGACTTGCCTGGTGATGTGAACTAGATCTTCAACCATGTGCAGTCTAATTCCCTTCCTCATTACCATTACCTTTTCAGACCAGAGTTACTGTATTTGTGCAATTATTGTCAAAACATGATATAGAATCACTAAAAGATACTTAAGTGTATTATCTGGCTGCTAAATATATTCCTAATGTTCTCATTGTGTAACAGCATCCTGACTTACTCCTGCCAAGACAGTGATTCATTTCCTTACCTGCTGACCCTTTGGCATGAGTTGCCCAAAATGCTATACAGGAGCCATAGCTGGGCCCTATTAAAATCTGGCAGCTTTTCATATCATCTGGTGTTTAGGTAACATTAGTATTCCCAGATATGGTTCCCATAATATGGAATATGCTGCCTTTGTAACCCAAAGAAACCTTCTAGGCATTTTGCTTCCTTCTTCATGCTGAGAATACAAATTTTGATAATTTGTTCTTTATTTGGGGAGGATGGGTGATTCTTATCATGCCATAAACACCGTACATCCATAATTTTACTTATGTGCCAGGCCCTGAATATTCATAGGGTTTAACTCCAACTCTCTAGAGAATATGCTTCTTAGCAAATCCTCCAACTAGCATCTATATTTTGCTCATCTGGTTCCATTAGCATGTTGTCAATATAGTGAACAAATTTGACATTCTGTATGGATGTCTAAATGGTCTGTACCTCTTCATACTGTATTTAAACAAAGGGCAGAGGAGTTAACACAGCCTTGAAACAAACATGTAATTGATTCAGTTGTCCACTTTAAATGAAATTCTTTTCATTTCCTCTTCCTAATGATGAAAAAAATATATTTTCCAGAGCAATGGAAATATGGCTGCATACCATCTGATGACATGTTAATCCGCTCTAGCAAAGATACCACATCTGCCACTGGGTCCGATACCTGGCTATGTTTGCAGTAGTCCACTGTAATAATATGTCTTGTTTTTGCAGAAATCAGATTGGTGAATTAAACAGAGACTGAAGGGGACCATCATTCCTGTATCCTTTAACAAACTGTAAAGGTGGCACTAATTTCAACCATTCATATTGGACAAATTTTTTTTAAGTAACTATCTTGAAACAAGTATGGGGGATAAGCTGTTTTCACAGGCTTCTTCTTAACTTTTCCCCTAATCCTGTAGGCTGAAGATTCAACGTGGAGGTTGTGCCAACTACCAAGTATGTCTATTACAATTATTAATTGGGGTCTGCAGAAATGACCACTGGATGAGTTCACAGAAACGGTAAACACACTGTGGGCTGGACTTGGCTATCCCAGGTCCCCACTCTGACAGAAAAATCATGATGACACTTTGACCTCAATATCAACTTGGATTCTCTTTCCAACAGTCTTTAAAGTGTTTGGATATTCCACTTTCCCTAGGATACAGTTACCCAATAGAAGGCAGTAGGTCCCTTTGAGAAAAGTCTGAAGTAGCCACTACCACATACATTTACCATGATTTTGCAGGGTTCCTCTAAAAGGGTCTCTTCTCAAGTCAATGGGTTCTGGGTATAAAAACTGGATATTGGACAGGGAATTGTAATTTTTATTGGAATGATGGCTCTCAGCCTTGTCATTATTATCCTTTAATTTGATGTTTGATTTTACAGATAGAATAGCACTACTGTTAGCTATTGCTGTGGTTTGAATGTGTTCCCCAAAGTTCATGTGTTGGAAACTTAATTCCCAATTCCAGCGTTGAGAGGTAGGACCTTTAAGAGGTGACTAGGTCCTGAGGACTCTTCCCTCAAGATGGATTAAGGCTGTTATTGCAGGATTCGGTTTGTTATTGTGGGAGTAGATTCCTGATTAAAGGATGAGTTCATTCCCGTACCTCTTCCCACACCCTCTCTTTCCTGCATGTGCACTCGTTTTTTTTTTTGAGACGGAGTCTTGCCCTGTCACCTAGGCTGGAGTGCAGTGGTGCAATCTCAGCTCACTGCAACCTCCGCCTCCTGATTTCAAGCAATTCTCCTGCCTCAGCCTCCTGAGTAGCTGGGATTATAGGCACGTGCCACCATGCCTGGCTAATTTTTGTATTTTTAGTAGAGATGGGGTTTCACCATATTGGTCAGGCTGGTCTCGAACTCCTGACCTCAGGTGATCTGCTGCCTCCGCCTCCCAAAGTGCTGGGATTACAGGCATGAGCCACCGCACCCGGCCCACATTTCGTTTATTTCCTTTTTCTCCCCTTTCTACTAGTTTAGGAATTAAACATTGCATTCCTTCCTCCCTTTTTTGGTATTTGCCTTTATAATGCTAATGCACAAAGTTAACTAAATCTATGACTAATCAATATCTCTCTTATATGACTGAATTAGAGGAATATAGAGTAATTAAAGTCAATTTCTCGCTATCATCCATGATATTGTGTCATAGTTTGATTCTGCTTAGGACTGATACATGTCCCCACCCTTAGGTACACATGTGATTCGTATATGCCCACAAACATTCATCATTCTACCACTGTGGCTTTGAGTTTCTTGTTCATTTCTGGGACTTTGTGATATTTCCTTCTTCCTGCTTTCAATTTCAGCTATATAGTTTAAGAAAAGGTTTGTGTTCTAAGTCAGCATTTCTTTTTTTTTTTTTTTTTTTTGAGATGGAGTCTCACTCTGTCACCCAGGCTGGAGTGCAGTGGCGCGACCTCAGCTCACTGCAAGCTCCGCCTCCTGGGTTCACATCATTCTCCTGCCTCAGCCTCCCAAGTATCTGGGACTACAGGCGCCCACCACCACGCCTGGCTAATTTTTTGTATTTTTAGTAGAGACAGGGTTTCACTGTGTTAGCCAGGATGGTCTCGATCTCCTGACCTTGTGATCTGCCTACCTCGGCCTCCCAAAGTGCTGGGATTACAGGCGTGAGCCACCGCACCCGGCCTCTAAGTAAGCATTTCTATATATTTGGAGCAGAATGAAAGGTTGATTACTTCTGCTTGGGCCACCACATTGATCAGAAGTTTCCTTTTATTAATCTTTGCTTTTTTTCAATTCTTGAAAGCTCTCTGGCACATAGAGGATCATCCATGCCATTCATTCATTCAATAATTATTTAGTGAGCATCTCCTGATGGCTGGTGCTAAGCCCTGGAGTTAGGAAAATTCACTTCAGTGTGTCTGGAAAATGTTTATTCTGTGGTTGAAAAGATGATAAGAGGGTGTGTTTTTCCTTGGGTGCTGTTATAATTATCTCTTTTAGTTAAACATTCCTAGGGACTAAGGCACTCCTAAAATGAAGTGGACTGTTGTAAGAATTTCCACTCTATTAGGAATGACAGTAGAGTTTTGATCCCAGTAACCCACCTCAGGGAAAGCCTGTGTAATTGAAATTTACCAATAAATTTAAAATTCATTTTAGCCAAGAGACCTCACTTCATTTTTCACCCACTCTCCCCTCTCTCCTACCCTCTGATGCACCCATATACTCTTCAGGGATCTCTGCTTCATCTGGCATGAAGTCAGCTCGGGTGCTATTTTACTTTCATTTTCTATTTCTCATTGTTCACAGTGTTTGTCTCTCCCTCCCAGAAGCCTTCCACCACAGAGTAAGAACATGCAGGAAATCAATGTGTCTTGAGCAATTTCTAAGCCTCGCTGGGAGGTGCAGCAAAGCAATAGAATAACAAGGAGAATCAGTCTCCCAAGTTTTCCTCTCACCACACCTTCCCTCCAGAAGTACTTGACCTCCATCAGCCTCCCAGAGCTGGCCCTCCGGCTCTCTGGAGCTCCCTGACAGGTCCCAGGTGGTGAATATCATCTGCTTCTTGTTAGAATTCTGCTCTGTGTGAGCAGGTTTTAGAAGCAGCCTTTGAGAGCTTGTTTGCCATCAGCCCTCTGACACTTCTGTCTCCTTCACAGACACCCAGTAATTGGGTCCTCTTGGGTCATGAGCTACAAACACTTCTCCACTTACTCTACAAAGTTTTTTTTCTTTTATCAAACATAGATTTGCAGCTAAACTGTTCCTTTGTCATGCCCAAGGTGTAAAAACCCATCTTATTTTCTTTCTGGTCTTTGGCTCAAAAAGAGAAGTTTTTCTTTTTGAGTGGTCCCAGCCCAGATGGCAAAATGAACTTTAAATTTACCAAGTTAATTATTCCCTTGTGCTACGTTGTTTGAAAAAAAGCCCATACATTTAAAATTATGAAATGAAATGTCATTGTAACTCTCCTTGCAGATTTTAATTTGATATTGTGATTAATAATGATATCATGGTGTCAAAGGTGTATTGGATAAAGAAAATACGGTACATATACACCATGGAATACTATGCAGCCACATAAAAGAATGATATAATGTCCTCTGCAGCAACATAGATGCAGCTGGAAGTCATTATCTTTTTTTTTTTTTGTTTGTTTGTTTTTTGAGATGGAGTCTCGATCTGTTGCCCGGCTGGAGTGCAGTGGCACAATGTCAGCTTACTGCAACCTCTGCCTCCCAGGTTCAAGCAATTCTCCTGCCTTAGCCTCCCGGGTAGCTGGGATTACCTGTGCACGCCACCATGCCCAGCTAATTTTTGTGTTTTTAGTAGAGACGGGGTTTCACCACATTGGCCAGGATGGTCTCAATCTCTCCACCTTGTGATCTGCCCGCCTCGGTCTCCCAAAGTGCCAGGATTACAGGCATGAGCCATTGCACCTGGCCGGAAGTCATTATCTTAAGCAAACTAACACAGAAACAGCAAACCAAATACCACATGTTCTCATTTATATGAGGGAGCTAAACTCTGGGTACAGATGGACATAAAGATGAGAACGACAGACACTGGGGACTACAAGAGGGGAAACAGAGGGAGAGGGGAAAGGGTTGGAAAACTACCTATTGGGTACCATGCTCACTACCTGGGTGATAGGTTCAATTGTACCTGAAACCTCAGGATCATCCAATACACCCATGTAACAAACCTACACATGTACCCCCAAATCTGAAAGAAAAATACAAAAAGAAAAAATAAATAAATGAATAAATCATGATGACAATCATGATATAATAGCAATGGGATAATAATGGCTACAGTTATTATGTGTGTGGCAGGCACTTGCTAGATGCTTCCCATGCTTTATCTATGTTCACACTAACAACATTATGAGGTCATTTCTGTTAATTTCACCTTTTTACAGATAGGAAAAATGAGGCTTAGGGAAGTAAATTACCTTGCCAAAAGCCACAGATAGTATGTAGTGGAGCTGGAATTTAAGCCCCATAGCCTGGATCTGTAACCACCATGTTGTGCTACTTTCTGAATATCCAACAAATATTTTGTTAGGTTAAGCACAATTTCAGTGCCAGTAACCACAATTAGTAAGTAATACACCATCATTTCTGGCAAGTTCACATAAAAACCAACCACTGAGTCGTAGAAGGAGAAAAAAATTAACCAGGCAAAAGTTGTCAAAGTATTTCTGGTAGAAGAGGCTGAATGCACAAAGACAAAGATCAAAAACCAATAGAGATAATTCTGGCAACCACAAGGAGTTTATTGTCATAAGGCTGGAGATTTGGATGAAGGGGTAGACAGGAGCAACACAAGAAAGAGCCTTGCATACCATGATGGTCCTCTGGGAGTCTTTGAATATAATCAAGATATAAGAGTCACCCTGATTTGCATCCTATAGAAGAAAGAGCTATAGGCAATTCAGAAGTGAATGCAATTAAGTCCTGATATGCTTCTATTATTCCTGAAATAGCTCTGATTTCCATGGAAGAGAAGTTTAAATTCTAACCCTGAGATTGTGTATCGTGCTTCTAGAGGCTGGGAGACTACTGATGGTCGCTTGTATTTCATGGGCATTAAATGATCTGAAGAACAGACTTCTGGACTGGAACAAAAATTGGGGACTTTTCACTCAACAAACTTTTTTAAAAACATGGTTATAATGTGTCATGCTCTATGACAGTTGCTAAGGATACCAAGTCAAATAAGAATGGAAGCTACCACTCATGAAGGTTATAGTGACTTGAGAGGCTGAAGCTGGAGGATCACTTGAGCCCAGGGGTTGAATGCAGCCTGGGCAATATGGCAAGATCCTGTCTCTTAAAAATCATTAGGAGGGACGTTCCAAGATGGCCAGATAGGAAGAGCTCCATTCTACAGCTCCCAGCGTGAGCGATGCAGAAGACAGGTGATTTCTGCATTTCCAACTGAGGTACCGGGTTCATCTCACTGGGGCTTGTTGGACAGTGGGTGCAGCCCACGGAGTGTGAGCCGAAGCAGGGTGGGGCATCACCTCACCTGGGAAGCGCAAGGGATCGGGGAATTCCCTTTCCTAGCCAAGGCAAGCTGTGACAGAAGGTACCTGGAAAATCGGGACACTCCCACCCCAATACTGCGCTTTTCCAATGGTCTTAGCAAACAGCACACCAGGAGATTATATCCTGCGCATGGCTCAGAGGGTCCCACACCCACAGAGCCTCACTCATGGCTAGCACAGCAGTCTGAGATCGAACTGCAAGGTGGCATCAAGGCTGGGGGAAGGGCGTCCACCATTGCTGAGACTTGAGTAGGTAAACAAAGCGGCTAGGAACCTTGAACTGGGTGGAGCCCACTGCAGCTCAAGGAGGCCTGCCTGCCTCTGTAGACTCCACCTCTGGGGGCAGGGCATAGCTGAATAAAAGGCAGCAGAAACTTCTGCAGACTTAAAGTCCCTGTCTGACATCTTTGAAGAGAGTAGTGGTTCTCCCAGCACAGAGTTTGAGATCTGAGAACGGACAGACTGCCTCCTCAAGTGGGTACCTGACCCCCGAGTAGCCTAACTGGGAGACATCTCCCATTAGGGGTCAACTGACACCTCATACAGCTGGGTGCCCCTCTGAGATGAAGCTTCCAGAGTAAGGATCAGGCAGTAACATTTGCCGTTCTGCAATATTTGCTATTCTGCAGCCTCCACTGGTGATACCCAGGCAAACAGGGTCTGGAGTGGACCTCCAGCAAACTCCAACAGACCTGCAGCTGAGGGTCCTGACTGTTAGAAGGAAAACTAACAAACAGAAAGGACTCCACACCAAAACCCCATCTGTACATCGCCATCATCAAAGACCAAAGGTAGATGAAACCACAAAGATGGGGAGAAACCAGAGCAGAAAAGCTGAAAATTATAAAAATCAGAGCGCCTCTTCTCCTCCAAAGGAAAGCAGCTCTTCACCAGCAATGGAACAAAGCTGGATGGAGAATGACTTTGACGAGTTGAGAGAAGAAGGCTTCAGATGATCGGTATAACAAACTTCTCCAAGCTAAAGGAGGATGTTCGAACCCATCGCAAAGAAGCTAAAAACCTTGAAAAAAATTAGATTAATGGCTAATTAGAATAAACAGCGTAGAGAAGACCTTAAATGACCTGATGGAGCTGAAAACTATGGCACGAGAACTATGTGATGCATGCACAAGCTTCAGTAGCCAATTAGATGAAGTGGAAGAAAGGGTATCAGTGATTGAAGATCAAATGAATGAAATGAAGCGAGAAGAGAAGTTTAGAGAAAAAAGAGTAAAAAGAAATGAACAAAGCCTCCAAGAAATATGGGACTATGTGAAAAGACCAAATCTACATCTGATTGGTGTACCTGAAAGTGACGGGCAGAATGGAACCAAGTTGGAAAACACTCTCCAGGATATCATCCAGGAGAACTTCCCCATCCTAGCAAGGCAGGCCAACATTCAAATTCAGGAAATACAGAGAATGCCACAAAGATACTCCTCGAGAAGAGCAACTCCAAGACACGTAATTGTCAGATTCACCAAAGTTGAAATGAAGGAAAAAATATTAAGGGCAGCCAGACAGAAAGGTCAGGTTACCCACAAAGGGAAGCCCATCAGACTGATAGCAGATCTCTCGGCAGAAACTCTACAAGCCAGAAGAGAGTGGGGGCCAATATTTAACATTCTTAAAGAAAAGAATTTTCACCCCAGAATTTCATATCCAGCCAAACTAAGCTTCATAAGTGGAGAAGAAATAAAATCCTTTACAGGCAAAGAAACACTGAGAGATTTTGTCACCACCAGGCCTGCCTTACAAGAGCTCCTGAAGGAAGCACTAAACATGGAAAAGAACAACTGGTAACAGCCACTGCAAAAACATGCCAAATTGTAAAGACCATCAATGCTAGGAAGAAACTACATCAACTAACGAGCAACATAACCAGCTAACATCATAATGACAGGATCAAATTGACACATAACAATACTAACCTTAAATGTAAATGGGCTAAATGCTCCAATTAAAAGACACAGACTGGCAAAGTGGATAAAGAGTCAAGACCCATCAGTGTGCTGTATTCAGGAGACCCATCTCACGTGCAGAGACACACATAGGCTCAAAATAAAGGGAGAGAGGAAGATCTACCAAGCAAATGGAAAACAACAAAAAAAGCAGGGGTTGCAATCCTAGTCTCTGATAAAACAGGCTGTAAACCAACAAAGATCAAAAGAGACAAAGAAGGCCATTACCTAATAGTAAAGGGATCAATTCAACAAGAAGAGCTAACTATCCTAAATATATATGCACCCAATACAGAGCACCCAGATTCATAAAGCAAGTCCTTAGAGACCTACAAAGAGACTTAGACTCCCAAAAAATAATAATGGGAGAGTTTAAAACCCCATTGTCAACATTAGACAGATCAATGAGACAGAAGGTTAACAAGGATATCCAGGAATTGAACTCAGCTCTGCACCAACCAGACCTAATAGACATCTACAGAACTCTCCACCCCAAATCAACAGAATTTACATTCTTCTCAGCACCACATCACACTTATTCCAAAATTGACCACATAGTTGGAAGTAAAGCGCTCCACAGCAAATGTAAAAGAACAGAAACTATAACAAACTGTCTCTCAGACCACAGTGCAAACAAACTAGAACTCAGGATTAAGAAACTCACTCAAAACTGCTCAACTACATGGAAACTGAACAACCTGCTCCTGAATGACTACTGGGTACATAACAAAATGAAGGAATAAATAAAGATGTTCTTTGAAACCAATGAGAACAAAGACACACATACCAGAATCTCTGGGACACATTTAAAGTGTAGAGGGAAATTTATAGCACTAAATGCCCACAAGAGAAAGCAGGAAAGATCTAAAATTGACACCCTAACATCACAATTAAAAGAACTAAAGAAGCAAGAGCAAATACATTCAAAAGCTAGCAGAAGTCAAGAAATAACTAAGATCAGAGCAGAACTGAAGGAAATAGAGACATAAAAAACCCTTCAAAAAATCAATGAATCCAGGAGCTGGTTTTTTGAAAAGATCAACAAAATTGACAGACCACTAGCAAGACTAATAAAGAAGAAAAGAGAGAAGAATTAAATAGATGCAATAAAAAATGATAAAGGGGATATCACCACTGATACCACAGAAATACAAACTACCATCAGAGAATACTATAAACACCTCTATGCAAATAAACTAGAAAATCTAGAATAAATGGATAATTTCCTGGACACATACACCCTTCCAAGACTAAACCAGGAAGAAGTTGAATCCCTGAATAGACCAATATCAGGCTATGAAATTGAAGCAATACTTAATAGTCTACCAACCAAAAAGAGTCCAGGACCAGACAGATTCACAGCCAAATTCTACCAGAGGTACAAAGAGGAGCTGGTACCATTCCTTCTGAAACTATTCCAATCAATAGAAAAAGAGGGAATCCTCCCTAACTTGTTTTATGAGGCCAGCATCACCCAGATATCAAAGCCTGGCAGAGACACAACAAAAAAAGAGAATTTTAGACCAATATCCCTGAGGAACATTGATGCAAAAATCCTCAATAAAATACTGGCAAACCGAATCCAGCAGCACATCAAAAAGCTTATCCACCATGATCAAGTTGGCTTCATCCCTGGGATGCAAGGCTGGTTCAACATATGCAAATCAATAAACGTAATCCAGCATATAAACAGAACCAAAGACAAAAACCACATGATTATCTCAATAGATGCAGAAGAGGCCTTCAACAAAATTCAACAGCCCTTCATGCTAAAAACTCTCAATCAATTAGGTATTGATGGGACGTATCTCAAAATAATAAGACCTATTTATGACAAACCCACAGCCAATATCATACTGAATGGGCAAAGACTGGAAGCATTCCCTTTGAAAACTGGCACAAGACAGGGATGCCCTCTCTCACCACTCCTATTCAACATAGTGTTGGAAGTTCTGGCCAGGGCAATCAGGCAGGAGAAAGAAATAAAGGGTATTCAATTAGGAAAAGAGGAAGTCAAATTCTCCCTGTTTGCAGATTACATGATTGTATATTTAGAAAACCCCACTGTCTCAGCCCAAAATCCCCTTAAGCTGATAAGCAACTTCAGCAAAATCTCAGGATACAAAATCAATGTGCAAAAATCACAAGCATTCCTAAACACCAATAACAGAAAAACAGAGAGCCAGATCATGAGTGAACTCCCATTCACAATTGCTTCAAACAGAATAAAATACCTAGGAATCCAACTTACAAGGGATGTGAAGGACCTCTTCAAGGAGAACTACAAACCACTGCTCAACGAAATAAAAGATGGCACAAACAAATGGAAGAACATTCCATGCTCATGGATAGGAATAATCAATATCATGAAAATGGCCATACTGCCCAAGGTAATTTATAGATTCAATGCCATCCCCATCAAGCTACCAATGACTTTCTTCACAGAATTGGAAAAAACTACTTTAAAGTTCATATGGAACCAAAAGAGAGCCCGCATTGCCAAGACAATCCTAAGTCAAAAGAACAAAGCTGGAGGCATCATGCTACCTGACTTCAAACTACACTACAAGGCTACAGTAACCAAAACAGCATGGTACTGGTACCAAAACAGAGACATAAACCAATGGAACAGAACAGAGCCCTCAGAAATAATACCATGCATCTACAACCATCTGATCTTTGACAAACCTGACAAAAACAAGAAATGGGGAAAGGATTCCCTGTTTAATAAATGGTGTTGGGAAAACTGGCTAGCCATATGTAGAAAGCTGAAACTGGATCCCTTCCTTACACCTTATACAAAAATTAATTCAAGATGGATTAAAGACTTAAATGTTAGACCTAAAACCATAAAAACCCTAGAAGAAAACCTAGGCAATACCATTCAGGACATAGGCATGGGCAAGGACTTCATGTCTAAAACACCAAAAGCAATGGCAACAAAAACCAAAATTGACAAATGGGATCTAATTAAACTAAAGAGCTTCTTAACAGCAAAGGAAACTACCATTAAAGTGAGCAGGCAATCTACAGAATGGGAGAAAATTTTTACAATCTACCCATCTGACAAAGGGCTAATATCCAGAATCTACAAAGAACTTAAACGAATTTACAGGAAAAAGTCAAACAACCCCATCAAAAACTGGGCAAAGGAGATGAACAGACCCCTCTCAAAAGAAGACATTTATGCTGCCAACAGACACATGAAAAAATGCTCATCATCACTGGCCATCAGAGAAATGCAAATCAAAACTACAATGAGATTCCGTCTCACACCAGTTAGAATGGCAATCATTAAAAAGTCAGGAAACAGGTGCTGGAGAGGATGTGGAGAAATAGGAACACTTTTACACTGTTGGTGGGACTGTAAACTAGTTTAACCATTGTGGAAGACAGTGTGGCAATTCCTCAAGGATCTAGAACTAGAAATACCATTTGACCCAGCCATCCCATTACTGGACATATACCCAAATGACTATAAATCATGCTGCTATAAAGACACATGCACACATATGTTTATTGCAGCACTATTCACAATAGGAAAGACTTGGAACCGACCCAAATGTCCATCAATGATAGACTGGATTAAGAAAATGTGGCACATATACACCATGGAATACTATGCAGCCATAAAAAAGGATAAGTTCATGTCCTTTGTCGGGACATGGATGAAGCTGGAAACCATCATTCTGAGCAAACTATTACAAGGACAGAAAACCAAACACTGCATGTTCTCACTCATAGGTGGGAATTGAACAATGAGAACACTTGGACACAGGGTGGGGAACATCACACACTGGGACCTGTTGTGGGGTGGGAGGAGGGGGGAGGGATAGCATTAGGAGATATACCTAATGTAAATGACAAGCTAATGGGTGCAGCACACCTACATGGCACATGTATACATATGTAACAAACTTGCACATTGTGCACATGTACCCTAGAACTTAAAGTATAATAATAATAAAAAAAGAAATAACCATAAAAATAGGCAACCAGCCCTTGGGGCTGCTCCGTCTATGGAGTAGCCATTCTTTTATTCCTTTACTTTCTGAATAAACTTGCTTTCCCTTAAATAAATAAATAAGGTACCAGAATAAATAAATAAAATAAAAAATATTAATAGGAGATGGAAATATGTAAAAGAACAAATAGCCCCCAGTGTGATGATATGTTCAGTGATAAGAAGTATGCATAAAACAGTATAAGACTACACAGGAGGGGGATAGCAGAGCTTTGGGGAGAGAGCTCCATAATAGGTTCAAGTTCTGGCTCTGTTACTAATTATTAGGCAAGAAATGTAATTTCTTGGGGGCATCATTCCCCTTATCAGCAAAATGAGAACATTGGATGATATCCAGGTATGCTCTCAGTGTTAAAATTAGGTGATTAGAAGATATCATTTTATGATACCACTGACTTAAAAATATTTGATTTACAAAATTCAGTATGTAGAAATGTAAGCTAAGCATCAATTTCTTCCCCCATCCCCTACTCCCTCTAGAGGTCAACTTCCTGTAGCATATTTGGGAAAAATGCCCTCAAATGATGTTTTGTAAGTTGAATGTCTGGGTATTAAAATTCTAAATGGCAGTTTTCTAGGCTAGCGCATAGCTGCATAACACAATGCTTTTAACTATTAGCTCTGGAGTCTGACCAGTCTTCTTGTGATCATGGGAACATGACTTTATCATGGTAAATAACTTCCATGTTTCAATTTCAATTTCTTTATCCATAAAATGGGGTTAACAATTTTAGTGTTGCTAAGAGCAATACATCAATTAATACATGTAAGTGTTTAAAATAATATCTGGACTATGATAGACATTAAGTAAATATTAATTATATAAATCTATAATGAAGCTCAGTGATTTTGCATACTTTTTGCTTGTTTGTTTTAGGCCTGGGATACTTTCTACAAACAAGAGCTTATCTAATTACAGTTGTATATTGTAAACCCTAGGGCAAACACTAAAAACATTTTTTAAGTAGTATAAATAATGTCAATTAGGAAATAAAGTGGAATCATAAAAATGCTCAATTAACCCAAGAAAAGAGAGAAAAAGAGTTAAAAAGAAATAAGGAACATATGGAAGAAATACGAAACAGCTAACATGATGGTAGATGTTAATCCAACCATATCAACAATCACATTAAATATGAATGCCTGAATGCACCAGTTAAAAAAGGGAGATTGTCAGATAGGATCGAAAAGCAAGCCCCAACAATATGCTTTCCTCAATAAATCAATTTTAAATAAAAGACATTTATAAAGTAAAAGTTAAAAGGAAGGGAAAAAAATACCATGTAAACACTAACCCAAAAAGGCTGAAATAGCTATTTTGATAAGAAACAAAATAGACCTCAGAAAAAGGAACATTATCAAGGATAAAGAGAGACATGACATAATGACAAAATAATTTTACAAGAAGACGTAACAATGCTAAACGTTTACGCACACAACATCAGAGTTTCAAAATGCATTAGACAAAACCAACTAGAACTGAAAGGAAATAAAGGCAGAGCCAGAATTGTAGTTGGAGACTTTATTACTTTTCTCTCAGTAACTGATAGAACATGTAAAGAGAAAATCAGCAAGAATATGGAAGTCCTTAACAACATTATTAACCAATTATACCTAATTGACATTTCTGGAGCACACCATAGAACAACAGCAAAATACACTTTCTTTATTAGTGCATTCGAACACTCACCAGGACAGACTTCATTCAGGCTCATAATAAACCTCAGCAAATTAAAAAGGGCAGAAATCATACAAAGTATGTTCTCAGACCATAACAGAATTAGCCTAGAGAAAAATAACACCACACCAATTAGAAAATCTCCAAATAGTTGGAAATTAAACAGCACAATTCTAAATAATCCATAGGTCAAAGAGGAAGTCTCAAAAAAATTTTAAAGTATTGTGAAGTGAATGAAAATGAACCTGCAGAACTTCAACAAATGTGAGATGACTAAAACAGTGATTACATGGAAGTGTATAGTATAAAATGGTTATAATAGAAATAAGAAGATCTCAAACCCACAATATAAGTTTTTACCTTACAAAACTAGAAGTAGAAGAGCAAACTACATCCAAAGCAAGCAGAAAAAATTAAATATAAATAAAACCAGAAATCAATGAATTTGAAAGAAGAAAAAACATATGATCATCAATAAATGCAGACAAATTATTTGACAAAATTAAACTTCCATTTATGGTAAAAACTCTTAGCAAACTAGAAATAAAAGAGAGCTTCCTTAATCTGAGAAAGTGCACAATGAACATTAAGTGATGAAAGACTGAATTGTTTCGTCCTGTAGTCAAGAATAAGGTAAGGATGTCCTCTGTCTCTCTCAACATCATTATGGAAGTCCTAGCCAGTGCAATAAAATAAGAAAATTAAGAAAAAAGAAGAGAAAAAATATTTATTTATGAACAACAAAAGTATCTATGTAGAAAATCCCAAAAGAAGTCTACAACAACACTTCTAGAACTAATAAAAGAGCTTAGCAAGGTCACAGAATACAAAGTTAACAATTGGAATTCAAAGTTAATAAAAAAAAAACCACTTATTATAATGCCAAAAATACTGAGGTATATAAATTTTCAAAATTACATGTAGGATCTGTATGCTAACAACTGCAAAATACTGATGAAAAAAATTAAAATCCTAAATAAATTTAGAGACATATCACATTAATAGATTGTAAGACTCAATATTGCTAAGATATCAATTCTTTCCAATTCAGTCTAGAGATGAAACAAAATCCCAGAAGACTCTTTTGTAAATATTGATGAGGTGATTCTAAAATATATGTGAAAAGACTAATAAACTAGAATAGCCAGAACAGTTTTGAAAGAGAATAACATCCCGGGGACTTCCTTTCTTTATTTCAAGACTTAAAGTTACAGTAATCAAGACAGTGTGATATTGGTGAAAGGATAAATGTATAAATTAATGGATCAGATAGCAAAAAATAGGAAATAGATCCACACCAATAAAATATAGTCAACTGATTTTTTATAAAGGTGCAAATGCAATTCAGTGGAGAAAGTACAGTGTCTTCAACAAATAGCGCTGCAACAATTGGAAGTCTGTATGTAAAAAAAGATAATAATCTCAGCCTATATCTCACAGTTTCTACAAAGATTAGCCCTAAATAGATTATAGATATAAAAAATAAAGCTATAACACTTTTAGAAAAAAAAAACAGAAAATCTATGCCAACTTAGATTAGTTAAAGAGTTTTACTTACATCACCAAAAGCATGATCCATAAGTGCAAAAGCTCAATAAATTGTACTTAATTAAAATGAAAAATGTTTGCTCTTCAAAAGACACAGCCACAGACTAGAGAAAATACTTGCAAATCACATTTCTGGCAAAGCACTTCTGTCCAGGATATATAAAAACTCTCAAAATCCAGCAATGGGAAATCCACCCAATTAAAAAGTGGTTAGATTTTATTCTTTGTACCATACCAGTCTGCATTATCTGCTGAACTGGCTTCACTCTGAAGACTAACACTTCTGCTAGAAGTAGCTCCTGACTTAAAGCTCCTTGTTTATCCCAGATATGTTAGTGGGAGAGATTTTGCTCTTTTAAGGGATTTTTAGAAGGAAGAGTTTTTATCCACTAAAAGGAGTTCACAGGATTTCAAGAGCTCTCTGACTATTGTATTACATTCCTCTTCCTATCTAATCCTTGCTTTTTAAGTCCAGGTGGGAGAAATCTGGTTGTCCTGGATGTTGAAGAAGTTCATTGTTGTGATGGTGTGTGACTTCAACCTATCATCAATTCCATGGCACAAAATGATGCCAAAATAATCCAGCAGCAGCTAAACTCAGAGGAGAAAACCAAATAAGCAGAGTAAGTTTTTAGCTGCAGAAATTAGAATAGATGGAGTCTGCTTTAAATTGGGAGGACTCCAACGCAGGAAGGAAATGTCCTTTTCAATTTTAAAGACATTTTTTTTTCCCTGAAGGCAGTTTAACTCATATTTGCACTTACATACTTTTCTTTGCGTATTAAGGTAGCAGCCTTCAACTCAATCCATGCTGCATTTAAGGGTGGAATGTGTTGTTCATCAGAAAACTTAACAGAAACTGGCCTTTCATTTGTTACTTTCAAAAGGCCCACATGGTACAACTGGAGAAGTCCCAGCTTGTTTTTCTAAGTCATCAAAATGTATATAAATTTTCTAGATTGAATAACAGTCTTGCACATCTATCATGGTACAATTTAATATGCATCTTTCCCAATCCTTCTTCTCCCACCCTAAAAAAAAATGAAACCATTTTATGATGCATTGCACACCTTCTGGGTAAACTGATCTTTAAATTTTGAGACAGTATAAAGAAAATCTGGTTTTGTCTCACAGTTTAACTGACACCATTTTTTGTTCTGTATATTTAGAATAAAATTGTGAGAAATCTATATAAAGTCATCTTTGATCGCTTCAAAAAAGAAAAAAAAAAAGTGGCCAGGCCCCATGGCTCATTCGTGTAATCCCAGCACTTTGGGAGGACAAGGCAAGAGTGTCACTTGAGCCCAGGAATTCCAGCAGAATGGGCAACATAGTGAAGACCTTGTCTCTACAAAAAATCAGAAAATTAGCCAGGCATGGTGGCACACACATGTGATCCCAGTTACTCAGAAGGGTGAGGTGGGAGGATCACTGAGCCTGGGAAGGCAAGGCTGCAGTGAGGTATGACTGCACCACTGCACTCCATCCAGCCTGGGTGACAGAGCAAGATCTTGTCTCAATAAAAACAAAACAAAAGAAAAGCAGTTAAAAGATCTAAACCATTTAACCAAAGAAAACGTGAATGGAAAATAAGCCTACAAAAGGATGCCCAACAACGTAAATGATAGGAAAATGCAAATTAAAGCTACCATGATGTATCACTACATACCTATTAGAATGGTTAATTTAAAAAAATAGCAATACCAAGCGTCGACAAAGGTGTAAACCAACTAGAACTCATACATAGCTGGTGGAAATGCAAAATATTACAGTCTCTTTGAGAAACACTTCAAGAATTCTTACAAAGGTAAACATATACCTATGCTATGATCCATTAATCCCACTTCTAGCTATCAAACTAAAAGAAATAAAAACTTATGTTCCTATAAAAACATGTACTTTGTATGAACATTTATAGGAGCTTTATTTATATTCTTCAAAAGTTGGAAACGTTCCAGATGTCCTTCAGCCAGAGAATCAATAGACAAGCTGTGGTAGATTTGTGTAGGAGAATAATACTATACGGCAATGAATAGGAAGAGACTATTGATTCAAAAACAACACGGATGATCTTTATTTTTAAGTTTAATTTTAATTTTTTTTGACACAGAGTCTCATACTATCACCCAGGCTGGAGTACAGTGGCATGATCTTGGCTCACTGCAACCTCTGCCTCCCAAGTTCAAGCAATTCTCCTGCCTCAGCCTCCTGAGTAGCTGGGATTACAGGTGCACGCCACCACACCCAGCTAATTTTTGTATTTTTAGTAGAGACAGGGTTTCACCATGTTGGCAGAGCTGGTCTCGAATTCCTGACCTCAAGTGATCTGCCCACTTTGGCCTCCCAAAGTCCTGGGATTACAGGCATGGGCCCGGCCTACGTGGATGAATCTTAAATGCATTTTGTTAAGTGAAAGGAGCTAGACTCAAAATGATACATGTTATATGATTCAATTTATATGATACTCTGGGAATAGGAAAACCCTAAGGAAGAAAAACAGAACAGTGGTTTCCAGGCGTTCCATAGTAGGAGGAACAGTTGCTTATAAAGAGGCAGCACCAGTGGATTTCAGGGCTGATGGAGCTATCCTACATGCAATTGTGGTGAGAGACACATGGATCTATGCATTTGTCAAAACCCATAGAGCTGTTCACCAAAAAGAATAAATTTTACCATGTTTGTTTCTTTGTTTTTCAGAAAATCCATCAAGACAATGGGGAGGGCTGGTGGATACCAGACTGTGACAGAATTTCATTTATGACAAAAGAATCACATAACACATGACCTCACTGAAGGAGATGGAGAAGAAAGGAAGTGACCTATGTAACTTTGGAAAACAGTGTTTTGACTACATACTTAAAGGTTGAAGACATAAGAACTATGCAGAAACATTATAGTCTAATTGGTAAATTTATTTTTTAGAGGTGTATGGGTTAATAGCTCTGAAAATACTTTATTAGTAAACTAGGTTTTAACAAATGAGTAAATATATTTTAGCTAGTGAGAGCTAGATTTCTCAACATCAAAGAAATAAGTTACAAATAAGGAAAGGTGGAAGGCTAGAATGAACTTGTGGTCCTGAACTGGAATCAAGATACAAATGTAAGCTCATGCATTTTAAAAATTACACAGGAGAGAAAGATAATAGAAAAACAGAAATAGAAGTACATATGCATTAGTTAGTATTCAGACATATATTTCCTAGCTCCATCTACTAGACTAGAAGAAGTGATACTCAGCAAGGAGCATACCTAGAACTTAGATCTTAGTTTCTGAATACCATTTTCTAATAAAAGGAACCAGCGCTCCATGGAAAACTGATTGACTCCAGGTTTGGGACAGAGATAATTCATGATAAACCTGTACCATTCCTGTGGCATCACAAAGTAAGTAATCGTTTAAATAAAAAAACTAAGGGGGTATATAAAATCACCAGTAGAGGCCGGGCGCGGTGGCTCACGCCTGTAATCCCAGCACTTTGAGAGGCCAAGGCAGGCGTATCACAAGGTCAGGAGATCAAGACCAACCTGGCTAACACAGTGAAACCCTGTCTCTACTAAAAAAATACAAAAAATTAGCCGGGCGTGGTGGCGGGCGCCTGTAGTCCCAGCTACTCGGGAGGTTGAGGCAGGAGAATAGCATGAGACCAGGAGGCGGAGCTTTCAGTGAGCCAAGATCCCGCCACTGCACTCCAGCCTGGGCGACAGAGCCAGACTCCGTCTCAAAAAAAAAAAAAAAAAAAATCATCAGTAGAACACAAAAGTAATAATTGCTAGAATTAACAGGAAAAAGTTTAAGAGGCAACAAGATATTTGCATAGTGTTAAATTATCATCCAATAAATATTTAGTATATTACTAAGGGAAAAATAGTACCTTTACAGTGAAGAATTCTGGCAGACACCACCTTAACCAGGTGAAAAAGGTTAATTAACATCAGCAGTAATAAGAGAAACGACATCAGGTACTCGTGAGGTAATGACATAATAAGAATGATGCGGCCGGGCGCGGTAGCTCATGCCTGTAATCTCAGCACTTTGGGAGGCTGAGGCAGGCGGATCACGAGGTCAGGAGATCGAGACCATCCTGGCTAACACGATGAAAACCCGTCTCTACTAAAAATACAAAAAATTAGCTGGGCCTGATGGCCGGCGCCTGTAGTCCCAGCTGCTCGGGAGGCTGAGGCAGGATAATGACGTGAACCCAGGAGGCGGAGCTTGCAGTGAGCCAAGATTGCGTCACTGTACTCCAGCCTGAGTGGCAGAGCGAGACTCCGTCTCACAAAAAAAAAAAAAAAATAAGAATGATGCATCATCTCTGTGATACCCTTCCCAAGAATGCATAACTTCAATTTATCAGAAGAAAATAACAAACAAACCCCAATTGAGAGCCTTTCTACAAAATAACACAGGTGCTCTTCAAAAGTGTCAAGACTATGAAAGATAAGGAAAGCCAAAAGGACTGTCACAACTTGGAGGAGACGAGGAAGACCTTAATGCAAAGCGCTCTCCGGGATTGCAGAATCACTAATACAATAACCTGTAAATTATAGGGTCTATTTTATGCACATATATTTAAATTATATATATGCAAGGATTGCATCCTTGGATACAGAAAAGATATTAGTGGAAAAACTATTTATACATATATTGTTCTACTGGTTCTGCTTTTTTGATAGAACTCTTACTGATACAGCAGGTAAAAATAGAGCTGCTCCTGGTTGGTCCATCTGAAGGTGCTTTTCCATATCACCCTTTCCTTCCTACTCACTTGATTCCACTGGGAAGTGCTCTACTGAGCACTGTCTATAACTTCCATGCTCAGGTCTCTCTCAAAATAATGTTCCTGTCCCACACAGCTCCCACCAGAGAGGTAGATGTGGGATAGGTCACACTTCTGGGTGTTTTCCTTTTCCTCTCCATAATGTATATAAGGCTATGATATTGGATCCGACTACAGAAATGACTTAAGAGGTAAGTAAAGTGAATTGCAAGATAATTGAGTGAGAAGAAGAAAATATCTGTTTCCATAGTCCAAGTGAAAACACAAAATCATTTGATAGAAGGTCTAGGCAGGTTCCATCCCCATTCGCAGCCTTGCTTCCCTTATCCTCGAATCTGCCCTCCTTTCAAAAATGCCTCCTCCTTCAAATATTCACAGTGCAAATCCCCACCATTCTTCTAAGGTCAACCCCACAGGAATTAATCTGATACAAGGATTCGTTTCATTATCTCTTGGTGAAGGTCATTCTTAACAATACAATTCCTCAATCTAGATGAACTCTACGAACATCAACTGTTCATAGGAAAAGTTTCTTCTGTTTATCTGGATATTATTCCCCTAAATACAACATAATTTACAGAGATCCTTGCCTCAACAGAGAATTATGTTTTAAGTTGTATCAACCAAAATAGTGCCACCTGCCCCTTGAACAATCTTGACCCACAGCTGCCACCCAACAACCCCCATTTATGTATAAGTTATTTATTTTCTGCTTCTAAAGTTCACCCCCAACTCTTGAGGAACAAAGAAAAAAACCGTATGAGTGTACCTTTTTCAAGCCATCCAAGTCTCTGTCTCCTGGAAACTGCCCAGTAAAAGTTTCAAAATGACTTTTTTATGTTCCTTGATCTGTGGTTTTCTGTGGTTAGTAGAAGAAAGTGCTAGAGTATTTTTTCCTCACATCTGACATTCCAAGGGGTGAGAAATAGGGACTAGGAAGCCATCGTTGTTTGTTCTTGATACAATAGCTGAAGTTCCTGATATTGCTCACCTGAAAGTTTGAGGCGTGGGAGTGGGGTGAAGACCTGATATCTTAATTTCCAGGTTCAGAAGTAAAGTGCCAATAATATCAACTTATGAAAAATGATCCTATGACAAACCTCACATGTGGTACTAAGTCCACTAAACATTTATCTCAATAATTTGAAAACTCTTATTTCCATTAGTTTGACTGACTGCAATTCCATAAATTATACATCTATTTATCAGACCTATATAGTGCCACTCAACCAGGGATCCCTCTCTTGATGTAACTTTGTTCAGATGGATCCTCTGCCCCATCCTGTACCAGTGATTCCTTTGCACTCAAGAAATGGGAATACTATTTGGAGGCTAGGTTAAAAATGGGAGTGAGGTAGCACAGAACAGGAAAAGCAAAGTAATTCTGGAGCCTCAAGAACTCTAGGAAGATGTTAAGAATGGAACTGAAGCTGATTTAGGGTAGTATGAACTTTCAAGAGATCCTGAACTAGGCTGTGGCCCAGATTCCTGACTCACACAACCCGTGAAATAAGAAGTGCTTGTTTTAAGACACTAAGGTTTGGAGTAATCTGTTACATAGCAATAGAAACTAATATGATAATCTGTGACTCTTACGGCCTTTTATATGTGCATATGTTTAAATGTTATATATATATTTAAATAAACTATTACAGGTTGGCCTGAGAATCTTAACTCCAGTTATAATGTTGTTCTTGTGGAAGAGCACACTCTGAATTCTAAACTTTTTCCTTAAAATCTACTGAAGCATTGAAACACAATATATTTGTAAGTTGAGGATTTTCTATATTTAAAGGATACTCTTTTAAAATATCTTATCAATATTTTCATAATCTTCATAGGGTCTAAGTTGAAGGATTGTGTGTGATTTGATATTCCTTTTATAGTTCCTTCTGCATTTTCGGAGTTTTTCCACAATAAATATATTCTACTTTTTCCCCCTGGTAAACTCACATGAATTATTTTAAGACTAACCTGGCCAGGTGCAGTGGCTCACAGCTGTAATCCCAGCACTTTGGGAGGCCAAGGTGGGTGGATCACCTGAGGTCAGGAGTTCAAGACCAGCCTGGCCAACATGGTGAAACTCTGTCTCTACAAAAATAGAAAAATTAGCCAGGCATGATGGTGGGTGCCTGTAATTCCAGCTACTTGGGAGGCTGAGGTGGGGGAATCGGTTGAACCCAAGAGACGGAGGTTGCAGTGAGCTGAGATTGCACCACTGCACCCCAGCCTGGGCAACAGAGTGAAAGACTCCATCTCAGAAAAAAAGAAAGACTAACCCAAATATTACTTCACCCTAGGCTTGCCCTCTTCCAAGGCAAGATTTAAATGGCTCCTTTCAGTTCTGTTTTGAACTTCCCTCTCTCCCAGCACTGATCACACTATCGTAATTTACCTTTTTATCCTGTGTTCCCTGCTGGACCATGTGCTTATTAATTGTATTCATGTGCTGTGAGTCTAGAAAAGTGTTCATACACAGTGCAGGCGCTCAATAGCCAATAATAACTATTCATAGTAATAGCTTATGAAAGAATGAATGCATACACAAAGGAACTTGAAAAAGAACTTTAGACATTTGGAGATACCGCCGTTGTGCATTTCAATGGGTGACTATAGGTGTGATGAACACTGGATTAAAAGAGGCAAAATGATGTCTAAATGAGAAAATCGGATACATCATTTTTGCTTAAACTCTTCCAGTGGTTCCCATTGTTCTCAGGGAATGAAAAAGGATTGAAATATTTTGACCTCGCTGCTGCCTACAGCTATAGCGTCTCATCTTTTCCAAACTGTCTCTATCCCTTCTTCTCTTTCTGTCTGCACTTCACCCACCTGGCCATTTTCTATTTCTTACCATCTTTTCTCCACCATTTTACACAGGCTGCTCTTTTCACCAGGAACGACATTTCCTTTACCTACTATAATTTCATGTTGTTAAATTTGCCACAGTTGTAATTTCCCCCTTATTTGGGTGATCATGTATTCATCTACCTGCTATTAGAGAGCACACTTCATGAGAGAAGATGGTGGCCTGTTTTTGCTCACCAGCACTCATGAGTGATTGGATAACTTTTGGTCACAGGAATTTATCTCTTGAATATATTCTGCAGCTGTATGATGAAAGGCTTGGGTTCTCCATTATAGGAGTTAACATGTAAGTGAGCTGGCAGGAGAGTATTTAAAGACAAGAGGGTATTGTCTGAAGGTAAAACCAATTAAACCTGGGTAATCAGAAAGGAATGAACCCTTAAAAACTGTGCCTGTCATGCCACACCATCACTTCAAGGCTCTTGCTTCTGATTCTGGGAACAAAAGAAGACATGTTGACTAGATGAACCTCCCTGAGAGGCCTTTGTAAAATAATTATAAATCATATTAATATTCATATACCAAGCACTAAGCACTGTTCTAAGTGGGTTGTATGCATCAACTCAATCCTCACCACAACCCTTTGAGACACATGGGAGCTCAGGTGACACAAGGAGAAAGTGGTAGACCAGGAGTTCAGACTCAAGCAGTCCAGCTTAGTGCTGGACTGAGGGCTGACAAGGCCTGCCATAAGAAAGGGGACTTAGAACATACAGGGTTGCTCAGGGTAGAAAAATAAATAAATGTCTCCTTCACTTTCACAGACTACATGCATGACACTGGCTCTCCTCTATTGGAAGTAAAGGAGGTTGAAGGTCCAGCAAACATTTCTTCCAAGAACTGGAGCCACTTCTGTGTCTAAGATTAAGATTTCCCAGCCACTGCCATGTGTTTCCTCTCCTACCTTAAGTACTCCCAGATGTATATTTCATGTTCTCTATTATGTTAGAGAATACTCAGTATGGATTCTGGGGTCAAACCAGCTAGATTAGAATCCTAGCTCTGATACTGGTTGTGCAAACTTGGGAAAGTTATTCAAACTCTCTGTCCCTGTCTGGAAAATGAAATCAAAAGTTGTACCATGCTACTGGGAGTATTAGTTAATGCACAGAAAGAGTTTAGCACAACATCTGTCCCATAATAGACACTGAATTACCTGCAGCTACTATATTTAGTTAGCATTCAATGGCATTTTTTTATCCTATGAACCAACTTAGCTGCTTTATAACATACCTCTTTCTTATTTCTATATCCAGTGATAAGATTGTGGTAACATCCCATTGTTGAGGACATGCCTCTTTCATGAACATAAGGGTCACTGTGATGGAATAGATGTATATCTAATAACAGAAATAATTTTCACTGTAAGTTATTGGGTTCACATGCCGTTTGATCAACCGAATCACTGAAGAACAAAGCACAATGCTCATATCACAATTTCTTATTTTGAATTTTTATAAGCATGTTTGCGGTTTAGAAGTACAATTATTTTCTTGATCATTGGTGTTGAGTGTTGCAGCCAACTCTTTGAGTTCTCTTTTCTCCACCATGGTCAACTGGGGAGGTTGCCTGGGCCAGTCCCTTTCCATCCATCATTTTCCAGTTTTCTGATGCATGAACCCTTCCAGGAGCTGGAAAGCAGCATCAAAGAAAGGTTGTGAAGCTTATTACTGTGTGTAAAGTACCTTGCAATCCCTGACTGAAAGAAGCTATAGAAATGCAAAGAATTCAGTGTGATTTTATCTGCAGAATAAGTTCAGGTCAGAACATCAGGCAGGATTTAAGCTCTATCTCTTGCTTCCTTTGCTATTGTGGATTAAAGTCAGTCCATTTTAATGTTCCTAAAATGTAATTTTTTTCTGAGGATAGCTAGACATGCAATGCTGAAAAGGATTTAATTCACTGTGTTGTCACAGGGATGATGATGTTGGCTCAATTTTGGATGTTAGGAGAAAGCTGTAGGATGTTAAACTCTCCCCCTGTTGCAATTCTCACAATGCAATAGAATTAAGGGGAAGAAGGAGTGCACCTAAGCAAAATGTTAGGATGCTGGACAGTTTGAGAGAGGGGTCAGAGAAGGTTGAACTTGGCAGAATGGCTCCCTGGTGTGGGGCGTTATCAGACCAGAATGGATGAGGATGAGAAGAGAGACACAATCAGCCAGAGGATTGCTGAGTGCAGTTAACTGCTGGAGGGTAATTCTGAACAAACCACAAAGTATTAAAATTAAAAAAAAAAGACACCCTGGGATTAATTGTCATTCCACTGGCCTGTGAGGCAACTGATACCAAATATAATTGAATTACTTTGTAATTATTTCTTTTAGAGTATTTAACCTAAGCTAGGCTTTGGAGATGGAATTTTTTTCTCTCTCTCTCTTTTGCTTTGCACTGCAAATGGTTTTGCATTATGGATATTTTTCTGCTTTACTGTATTATCTTGTGCAAACTACTCTGGTTTGTTTTCCCCCCTCTTTCTTGCCAATGGGGTTGTTTACTTATCGGAATTAAAGTCAGAAGTGAGCGTCTCTTGCCAGCAGGACAGAATTTCTAATAAATATGTAAATAACACCTCTCTCGGCTGTGGTTGCCGGCACTGTTCTCACGTGGCCCACCAGGCTACAGTCTGGGGCTCAAGCAGGCTTGGAAAAGAGAAGAGATTTCATCAATCTGCAGATCAGAAAGAAATCAAATTAAATCAAAGCTGAGAGGGCAAAGGAACAAAGGTGAGGTGGTAATAATGGGCATATGTTCTTGTGGTTGTAGGGTTGGGTCATTTTCTCTGGTCCATGAGTGAAAGTGTCTGAGGGCTGACAAAGCCTGCCATAAGAAAGGGGACTTAGAACATTCAGGGTTGCTCAGGGTAGAAAAATAAATAAATGTCTCCTCCACAGGCAGGCCATGATCATTTCAATATAATAGTGGTAATGCCTTTATCAATCACCTGCTACACCTGTCTAATGCCCTGCTCTATGCCAGTGATAATTAACACCTGGTGTCTACATTACATCTTGAACTCAAAAATACATCTTGAGGGCTGGGGGCGGTGGCTCACACCTATAATCCCAGCACTTTGGGAGGCCGAGGCCGGTGGATCACCTGAGGTCTGGAGTTTGAGACCAGCCTGGCCAACATGGTGAAACCCCATCTGGACTAAAAATACAAAAAATTAGCCAGGCGTGGTGGCAGGCGCCTGTAATTCCAGCTACTTGGGAGGCTGAGGCAGGAGAATCCCTTGAACCCAGGGGGCAGAGGTTGCAGTGAACTGAGATTGTGCCATTGCACTTGCACTCCAGCCTAGGCAACAAGAGTGAAACTCCATCTCAAAAAAAAGAAAAAAGAAAAAACATCTTGAGGACATTTGTAGCATTTATCCTTCAGCAAACAAGGAAATGAAATCAAACTTCTGCAGAGGTGAGGGACACGCCATTGAGTGATGCTTAAAAGCATGAGCTCGGCCGGGTGTGGTGGCTCACGCCTGTAATCCCAGCACGTTGGGAGGCCGAGGAAGGTGGATCATGAGGTCAGGAGATCAGGACCATCCTGGTTAACACGGTGAAACCCTGTCTCTACGAAAAATACAAAAAATTAGCTGGGCATGGTGGTGGGCGCCTTAATCCCAGCTACTCGGGAGGCTGAGGCAGGAGAATGGCATGAACCCGGGAGGCGAAGCTTGCAGTGAGCCGAGATCACACCACTGCACTCCAGCCTGGGCGACAGAGCGAGACTCCGTCTCAAAAAAAAAATTAAAAAAAAAAAAAAGAAGCATGAGCTCTAGATTGAATTTCACTTTGCCACTTACTTGTTCTCTGCCTCAGTTTTCTCATCTGTCAAATGAGTATTCATCCATTGAACAAATATTGATTGAGTACCACTCTACACCAGACCAGTTTTAGGATATGGGGATACAGCAGGGAACCAAACCAAGGCCCTGCTGTCAGGAATGTCTGCTCTAGTTGACAATAGTACCTACCTCTGTGAGTTGCTATGAGCATTAAATAAATTAATAAACCCCTGGTACATAATAAGTCTTCAATAAACATGAACTAGTATACTTCACCAAAAAAGGCAGAGTACAGCCTAGCAGGCTCCTTGGCCCATTGTCTAATCACAGAACAATGCAGAGTCTTTGGTTACACAGGGATCCAGCCAGATTATAAACGAGAGCCTTCCTTAAAGTTCTAAAACACTTGGATCCACTTGAATCATGTCAGCAGGTGTTAAGAGAGCCAGAGAGGTGTGTTACATGCAAGTGATTTGATTTTCACACTCTTCCCTCTTCCTGTTGGGAACCCGTCTCAAAGCCTAGAAGTCTAGAATATCTGCTTTGGTGATCTTGCCCTGGCTGCAATTACACTTTATTTACTATCAGGCCCAAGCTGGTTCTCCTGAAGGAGGTGTGGCCTCAGTTAAATGGCACAGTCAGCTTTGTTTTCTGTTAGTCTGTTTCTTCCTGGAGTTTGAGTAGAATGCGGTGATGGCGGGTGAAGGGAGGGGCGTGCCTCCCTCTCTAATGCTCTGGATCTTTTGCCAGCTTAATGGGTTTTGCCAAATGAGTTCCCAGCAAGGAAATCCAGGGCTTGAGTGGAACATGGTATTGGAGATTTGTCAGAGTGGCACGCTTCGGTGAGTCTCTCTCCATGATAAAGAGAAGAATTAATTAGAGTCATAAATTATGGATTACTAATCACTGTACATTGTAAGGAAAAAAATACGCAGCTAGGTATGGTATTTTAAGGGCCAAATGCATGTTTGCATACTTAGCACAGCTCCTCTGGGGCTTCTTGCCTTCCTCTCTTCCCCTCTCTCGGGGTGTCTAACCCAAATGACATCCCAGAGGCTTTATTGGCTTATCCACTAGAAAACCAAATGTGCCTTAGCTTTAGAAGCCTCAAGGAGTAAATATTTTTAGAAAGTGCTGGAATCAGCAAGCAGATTGGGTGCTACCTTTTGGACTGAGGCCGTAGCTAAAGAGAGAGATGTAATTTTGTTACATATTTAAACAGCAACCTTTGAGTGTCATCAAGCCATGGAGATAGGCCTCCCACTGCCACCACCTACCTCCCTCAAAAGTAAAATTATTTGTTTTGATACTAGGCAAAAGACAAATTTCAAAATGAAATTTCTAATATCATAGAATGTTAAGCAGCTATTAAAATGATATTTACATTGAGTTTTTAATGATATGGAAAAAATCTTATAACCTTAAGCACAAAAAGCGGAATAGAAAATCGCATTAATATACAGAATGATCTTAATAAGGTTTTAAAAGCATGAGGCAAACGTTTGAAAGAAATAAGCCAAAATTTCTGGATGATGGAATTAGAAATGCTTTTCCGTGCTCTTTTAAAAATATATGCATTTTCCAAATTTTTAAAACATGAGCACATATTACATTAAAAAGTAATGTGAAAGTATGAAAAGTTATTTTAAAAACCTCCAAATCAGCAAGTTGATCAAGGACCATTCATCCATCCCCAAATGGTGGCCTTTAAGAATGTTTAGGGCACAGGCAATGAATAGCCTGGGGAAGACACTTTTCTTTCTTTCTTTTTTTTTTTTTTGAGATGGAGTCTCGCTCTGTCGCCCAGGCTGGAGTGCAGTGGCGCGATCTTGGCTCACTGCAAGCTCCGCCTCCCGGGTTCATGCCATTCTCCTGCCTCAGCCTCCCGAGTAGCTGGGACTACAGGCACCCACCACCAACCCCAGCTAATTTTTTTTGTATTTTTAGTAGAGACGGGGTTTCACCGTGTTAGCCAGGATGGTCTCGATCTGGCTTCGTGATACGCTTGCCTTGTTCTCCCAAAGTGCTGGGATTACAGGCCTGAGCCACCGCGCCCGGCCTTGACACTTCTATTAGTGCATTTTCTTTTTTGTTTCTGCCCTTGGGAGTGTTCTGGCTCTCCGGGGACCCATGGCAGTATATCTAGCTTAGAATCGGTGATTAGTAAGTGTTTTTGAAAAGATTATCCTGACAACAAGGTGAAGAGTGTATCAGAGAGGTGCCAGAGTCGGAAGCCTAATACAAGGTGTATGGGCAAGAAATAACGGTAGCGTGGACCAGTATGGAGGGAACGAAGATGAGAGATAAGTGAACAGATTTGAGAGATAATCGGGAGCCTAAATCAATAGGTCTTAATAATGGATTTCAGTTGGGAAATCAGTAAGAGAGGTAGTTGTCAAGAGTGATGCCTCTGTTCTCACTTAGAAGTGGGAACTAAATATTGGGTACATATGGTCATAAAAATGGAAGCAATAGATACTGGGGAATACAAGAGGGAAGAGGGAGAAAGGGGGAGAAAGTTTGAAAAAAACTACCTGTTGGGTACTATGTGTACTACCTGGGTGATGGATTTATTTGTACTCTAAACCTCAGCACCGCACAATATACCTTTGTAACAAACCTGCACATGTACCCCCTGAATCTATTAATAAAATGAAAGTCAAGAAAAGAAAAAAAAGAGAGTGATGCCTCTTTTCCTGGCTGTGTAATAAATGGGATAGTGAGTAATTCACTAAAAACAGCAAAACTAAAATATGATCTGGTTGTTTATGGGGAGAAAGGAATATCAACTACCTTTTATTGTATAAGTTTGTCTCACACTTAATGGTGTAAAATAACAAATATCTGTATCTCAATTTCTGAGTATCAGGTTGTGTGGCTCTGGCTCAGGGTGTCCCATTAGGTTGTAATCAAGATGTTGGTCAGAGTTGCATTCACCTGAAGACTTGACTGGGACTAGAGAATCTGTTTCCAAACTTTCTCATGTGGCTGTTGGCTGGAGGCCTTCCTTCCTTATCACATGGGCTTCTTAAGGGAACACTGCATCTGGCTTCCCCAGAGTGAGTGATCCAAGAGAGAAGCCACAAGAAATGAAATGCTTCTCATGACCTAGTCCCCAAATTCATACACTGTCATTTCTGCTTTTATTCTATTCATTAGAAGTGAGTTAGTAAGTCCAACCCACACCCAGGGTGGAATTAGGCCCCACCTTTTGAAAGGCAGGTCGATTAAACTGTGGATATAGTTTTAACCACTATGGGATGGGGATGCCAGATCATGAGCTTAGTTTTTTACTTGCTAAGGTTGAGGGTCCATTATGAAATGCAAATCTCAAGTATACATTCATATGGAGCCCAGTTAAGAAACTGGGTCTTGAGACAGAAGATTGCAAGTCTTGCAGATTTACATGGTAATGGAAGATCTGAGCATCAATAAGATTACTTAAGTACAATGTAAGAGAGTAAGATAAGAAAAAAGGATGAATGGTTAAGGAATGCTAACACTTAATATCTGGTTAGAGAATGAATTTTCCAAGGAGATAGAGAAGGAAAAACCAGGAGAGTGTTGTATCATGGAAGCCAAGCAAACAGGACTATGAACCGGAGGTGATAAGGAGCTAATTTGGTGAAACATGAGGCTGGAGGACAAGGTGGAATAGGTTGATTGTCTAAAAGTAGGCACTCATTACATATTATTTTAAATTTTTATTTTGAACTAAATTTATACTTACAAAGTATTTACCAAATAATACAGATTGTCTGTATGTATTCCTCATGAAGCTTCTCATGTTAACCACTTACATAATTATGGGATAATTATCAATTCCATAAAGTTAACCTTGAAATAAAGCTATTAACTAAACTTTAGGCTTTGTAAAAATTTTACCAGTTTTTCCATTATCTTTTTTCTGTTGCAAGATTCAAATTTTTTTAGTTGTGCTTCCTTAGTCTCCTCTAATCTATGACACTTCCTCAGTCTTTCCTTATTTTTCATGAACTTGACACTTTTGAACAGTACTGCTGAGGTATTTTATAGACTCTATCTCAGTGTGGATTTATCTGATGGTTTGTCAGGATTTGAATAAGATTATGCTTTTCTGGCAAGAATACCGTGGAAAGACGTGTATTTCTCAAGGGCGCCATTACATCGATATATCTTGTAACTGATGATGTTAACCTTGGTCACTTGGTTACTGTGGTGTCTGTTGGTTTGTCCTCTGTAATGTTACATTTTTCCCTTTGTAATTAATAAATATCTGTGGACACACTTTGAGGCTATGCAAATATCCTGTTTCTTCTCAAATTTTCTCCTACAATTTTCAACATCCATCAGTGGATCTTGCTTGCAAAAATCATTACTTTGGTGTGTGCCTGATGGTGCTTTTTTTCTATTTTCCTCTTTCCCTCTACTTTTATCATTGGATTCTTTCTGTAAGAAAGAGCTGGGAGGCCGAGGTGGGTGGATCATGAGGTCAGGAGATCGAGACCATCCTGGCTAACATAGTGAAACGTTGTCTCTACTAAAAATACAAAGATTAGCCGGGTGTGGTCGTGGGTGTCTGTAGTCCCAACTATCCAGGAGTCTGAGACAGGAGAATGGCATGAACCCAGGAGGTGAAGCTTGCAGTGAGTGGAGATTGCGCCACTGCACTCCAGCCTGGGCAACAGAGCGAGACTCTGTCTCAAAAAAAAAAAAAAAAAAAAAAAAAAAAAGAGCTGTCCTTTCCCCCCATTTATTTATTTATTCAACTATTTATATGTGTATGACTCATGGATATTTATTACGTAGGTTAGAATCCAGACTGCCATTATTTTTAGGCTCAAATATTAATATTTCCAATCTTAGCTATTAGGAGATATTTTAGATCCTTTTTTTTTTTAACACTTCCTTACTTCCTTACTATGTGACAACATAAGATGCTACAAGCACGTCTTGTTTTTTCCTGTCTCAGATTTCATATCAACCATTTCTCAGATAATGGTGTTTAGAAACCAAAATCTGGACACTGAGTATGCTCATTGCAACTGGTGTGTCATTACTTTTGGACACGTCAGCGGACATAGCAAGGAAACACATGTATATATGCTAACCCATGTATACACATACATCTGTATTTTTGTTCTCTTTGTGTGTGTGTGTATATATACACACACATATATACATTCATATTCATATATATGTGCATGAGCACATGTATATGCTGTATGTGAGTTGGAATACACACACACATGCACACACACACATATATATGTATTGTGTGTGTGTGTACATAAACCATAGGTGTATACTGACACCGCTCAGTTCAATCTGACTCCACAGAATTCATTTTAGAATGAATTCTTTATTTGTAGTTTCACTCCGATGGCAAGAAAGCTAGCACTTATTTGTACAATATATTTACATATTTGATTGATACTGGTATACAGAAAAAGTATATTAACACACTCCTGTGAAAAACAAATTAAATGACTAGATTTAGCTCGTGTTCAATTCTTTTTGCCTGTAGCCTTATTGAAGTATTCAATCAAGATGTTTTCCAAAGTTACTTCATTGGTTCTTTTCTTCTCTCTCCCCTTCAGTCTGGTTATGTTATTCATCTGCTATAGAGTTAAGTTCATTTGTTACTTTTTCTATTCTGTGTTGGGTCTCCCATCCAAATTCTGATTGGTTTCTTTATTTTGGTGGGATTCAAAGGGTTTGTAAAACCTTATTGTGATTTCAAGAGCCAGAAGCTGTACTCAGAGAAGGAACCTCCTTCATCATTCCTGCAAAGCACTCCGACTCTCACCTTCATTTCACTCCTTTCCCACAGACCTCCCACTCCAGAAAGTAACCAATTTCCTTAATTTGTGGTTTATCTTTTATTCATTTTTTGTACAAATGAGAAGATATATGTGCATTTTCTTATAGTCTTTCTTACAAGAAGGATAGCATACCATAGATACTATTTTGTTCTTTGCTGTTTCATTAACAGCATATTCTGGAAATCACTTTATATCAGTTCATAGATATTTTTCTATGAACTGATATCGATTCTGTGAATCTATATCAGTTTATAGATTGTTTTTCTTAATGGTTGTGTAGGACTCCATTGTGTGGATGTAGCATAGTTTATACAGTGGGTATAAATGAGTGAATAAAATTTCAGAGGGTACTTGGGTCATTTTCAATATTTTGCAATTACAAACAAGCTACAATGAATAACCTTGTACATATGAATTTTTATATTATTAGATGTAAATATTCAGAACAGATTCCTAGCTGTGGGGTATGGGTCAAAACTAAATACATACATAGTTCTATTAGGTATTGACGAATTATACTCCAGAGTGCTTGTTTCCTTACAGCCTCACTAGCACATTGTGTTGCCATATTTTTAAATGTTTTTTAATTTGATAGGTGAGAAATAGCATCTCAGAGCTATTTTAATTAGTATATCACTCATTATAAGCAATCTTGAACATTTTTCGATTATTTGAGGACATTTTTATGAATTGTTTGTTTATATTCTTTTTACATTTAAATTCTATATTTATAAACTATCATGTTTTGGGTCCCTTTGTCCTCAATTTTAAAATTTCTTCATTTTATTGGAGATATTAACTCTTTGCCTGTGGTATGTGTATGTTGTGAATATTTTTGCCCAAGCTGTCAGTTTGTGATATTTTTCATGATGAAACTTTTTTTCTAATTTTAGGTAGTCAGATGTACTATTCCTTCTGATATGGTTTGGCTGTGTCCTCACTGAAATCTCATCTTGAATTGTAACTCCCACAATTCCCACATGCCATGGGAGGAATCTAGAGAGAGGTGATTGAATTATGGGGGCAGGCCTTTCCTGCACTGTTCTTGTGATAATGAAATGAGTCTCATGAGATCTGATGGTTTTTAAAATGGGAGTTTCCCTACGCAAGCTCTCTCTTTTTGCCTGCCGCCTTCCACGTAAGATGTGACTTGCTCCTCCTTGCCTTCTGCCATGACTGTGAGGCCTCCCCAGCCATGTGATATTGTAAGTCCATTAAACCTCTTTCTTGTGTAAATTGGCCAATCTTGGGTATGTCTTTATCAGCAGTGTGAAAATGGACTAATCCAATCAATTGGTACCAGTAGAGTGGGGTGCTGCTGAAAAGATACCCAAAAGCGTGGAAGCACCTTTCGAACTGGGCAACCAGCAGAGGTTGGAACAGTTTGGGGGGCTCAGAAGAAGATAGGAAAATGTGGGAAATTTTGGAACTCCCTAGAGTCTTGTTGAATAGCTTTGACCAAAATGCTGATAATGATATGGACAATGAAATCCAGGCTGAGGTGGTCTCAGATGGAGATAAGGAACTTGTTGGGAATGGAACAAAGGTGACTTTTGTCATGTTTTAGCAAAGAGACTGGCAGCATTTTGCCCCCATCCTAGAGATTTGTGGAACTTTGAACTTGAGAGAGATGCTTTAGTGTATCTGGTGGAAGAAACATCTAAGCAGTAAAGTATTCAAGAGGTGACTTGGGTGCTGTTAAAGGCATTCAGTTTTAAAATGGAAACAGAGCATAAAAGTTCAGAAAATTTGCAGCCTGACAATGCTACAGAAAAGAAAATCCCATTTTCTGAGGAGAAATCCAAATCGGCTGCAAAAATTTGCATAAGTAATGAGAAGCTGAATGTTAATCACCAAGACAATGGGGAAAATGTCTCCAGGGCAGATCAGAGACCTTTGCAGTAGCCCCTCCCATCACAAGCCTGGAGGTTTAGGAGGAAATAATGGTTTTGTGGGTTAGGCCCAGGGTCCTTCTGTTGTGTGCAGTCTAGGGACTTGGTGCCCTGCATCCCAGCAGCTCCAGCCATGACTAAAAGGGGCCAAGGTACAGCTAGGGCTGTTGCTTCAAAGGGTGGAAGGCTCAAATCTTGGCAGCTTCCATGTGCTGTTGAGCCTGTGAGTGCCCAGAAGTCAAGAATTGAGGTTTTGGAACCTCTTCCTAGATTTCAAAGGATGTATGGAAATACCTGAATGCCCAGGCAGAAGTTTGCTCTGGGGATGGGGCCCTTATGGAGAGCCTCTGCTAGGGCAATGTAGAAGGGAAGTGTGGGGTCAGAAACTCCACACAGAGTCCTTACTGGGGCACCATCTAGTGGAGCTGTGAGAAGAGCGCCACCATTCTCCAGACCCCAGAATGGTAGATTCACTGACAGCTTCCACAGTGTACCTGGAAAAGCCACAGACACTTAACACCAGCCAGCAAAAGCAGCCAGAAGAGGGCTATAACCTGCAAAGCCACAGGGGTGGAGCTGCCCAAGACTGTGGCAGCCCATCTGTTGCATCAGTGTACTCTGCATGTGAGATATGGAGTCAAAGGAGATCATTTTGGAACTTTAAGATTTTGGACTTGCATGGGGCCTGGAGCCCCTTTGTTTTGACCAATTTCTCCCATTTGGAATGGCTGTATTTACCCAATGCCTGTACCCCCATTGTATCTAGGAAGTATCTAATTTGCTTTTGATTTTACAGGCTTATAGGCAGAAAAGACTTGCCTTGTCTCAGATGAGATTTTGGACTGTGGACTTTTGAGTTAATGCTGAAATGAGTTAAAACTTTGGGGGAAGTCATGATTGGTTTTGAAAGGGGGGACATGAGATTTGGGAGGGGCCAGGGGCAGAATGACATGGTTTGGCTGTATCCCCACCCAAATCTCATCTTGAATTGTAATTCCCACAATTCCCATGTGTCATGGGAGGGACCTAGTGGGAGGTGATTGAATTCTGGGGGTGGGCCTTTCCTGTGCTGTTCTTGTGATAGTGAATGAATCTCACGAGATCTGATGGGTTTAAAAACAAGAGTTTCCCTGGACAACCTCTCACTTTTTGCCTGCAGCCATCCATGGTAAGATGTGACTTGCTCCTCCTTGCCTTCCACCATGATTGTAAGGCTTCCCCAGCCATGTGGAACTGAAAGTCCATTAAGCCTCTTTCTTTTGTAAGTTGCCTAGTCTCAGGTTTGTCTTTATCAGCAGCATGAAAATGGACTAATGCACCTTCCTTTTGTTACCTCTGAAATTTTATTCACTCATTACATATTTATTGACTTAAATTATGCCCCTTTTCCCAATCCAAACTAAATTCAGGCACTAAACATGTTTAATCATCCAAGGAAGTAATAACCTGTATTTAGTTCTTGAAATCCCTCTCCTACTCAAACAAAAACAAATTAGAATTATCCTGGGTAGTCTCTGAGCAGGTTTATTAGGTTGCTAACTTTCACCCAACCATTTCTCATTTGCTAACTAACCTTGGATTTCTGCTTGAATAGATTTCTTGGCTCTGTTTAATATGTTATATTATTTGTGACTCCGAAATATTCTGTCTCCTGGAAGAACAGAAGTCCCTTAGCAGTTAACTGCCACCTACTACCTACCTAAGAGTTAGCAAAACAAATGCTTAACACTGATTATAGTCAATAGATTCCATATATGTACATAAGCACATGTTTTACAGAAGACCATAGTGTCAGCAATAATCATTGAATTTCAGCATGACTAGTTTCCTGCTTAAAAATAAGCTCTGTGCCAGGTACTGTGGGTCCTATCAGAGAATTATAACACACAGCCCCTGCCCTTGTGGAACTCACAGTCTTCCTAAAAAGCTAAAATAAACACACATGAGAGAAGTAGATTACAACAGAAAGTTGTCTATAATCAAGAGCTTGCCTCTAGAATCCAGAATGCTGGCTCTAGTACAATAGTCATTATTTCAAAAAAGAGAGAAATCACCGAGGGCTGGTCATGCAGTGAATCTTGAGCTAAGCCTTGAGAAATGGTAGGATTTAGATGGGTAGTGAAAAAGGAAAGTAGGTGGGAAGAGCATCATTCACTCATTTCACCAAATTGTATTGAACTGAATACCTATTACGTGCAAAATAGTGAACACTGGCTACATGTAAAGTACAAAAATGTTACAACTCCTGACCTCTTTAGAAAGTACACACACACAGACACATTTTGCAAGATTTCCTCATTATTTTAATGTTTTCAATGTATAGTTTGCTGAAATATATAAAATGAGATTTATCCAAGCATAGCCTCTAAAATGTTACAGGTGGTTTTGTCTCATATATTTGCAAAACCTACAGAATGTTTTAAATGTTTTAGTCTTTAAGAGACCTTCTCAAATCTGTCCATGTCCCCCTTTTCTTTTTTTTCCCCCCTTAACAATATTATTAAACAGTGAGTAGTATAACCCCTGTTTCACTGGTGAAAGAACTGATATTTATGAAGTCAAAAATTTCTTTAACAGAAGGGACAGAGGAGGACCCAGGGCCACAGTGCTGAAGTAACTCATGCTAGTCCACCTTTTCTTGACTGAAGTGACTTTGAAACTAGGGTGAGGCTAGACAGAATAGATAGAATCTAGACAATTTCCAAGCGCCAGCCCTGGTGTGTATTGATAGCAGACCAAGCAAGATGCTGGGTTGGTCTTTAACTACCTCTGTGATATGAACAAATTCCTTTCCTTTTCTAGAACTCAGTCTCTTCTGAAAAATGAGGGGTTTGGACCAGATATTCTCTAATGCCCCTTGAGTGGTAATCATCTCTGTTTCTAAGCTCCCAGCCAGCTTGTGCTGCATTCTGCTCTGTTCAGTCATCAGAATGTTCAGAGGTACGGGGTCCAATGCTGGGAAGGCACCTGGGCCAGTTGACCTCTACAAACACCCTCACCTCCATATTTGCCAGTGAGTCCTCACGAGTATGCTGCGCTTACATCACTCCAAGGACCTTTGATGCAGTAACTGAGAGCCTTGAGCTGCAGAAAAACAGGTAGGAACAGAGTGGAGGAAAGAAGTTGCCTCTGATGGGGGTATCTCAGGTTAGAGGATTTTGTACTCAAGTAGCAAGAAATGTGATAAAAAGAATCACTGGGAAAAGTGAAGTCTCCTAGCCCCTGTTCTGAGCAGCACTGTGAAAAATAAAGTAGAAAAAGCCAAATTTACAGATCATCTAGGGAAGCTGAAATCCAGCAGTAAGATATTAAACACAAAAGAACTAGAGTTAACCTGAGGCGTTATTGGTTTGGGGAGATGGGCTATTTCCCCAAGGTCCATAATTAGAACCAGGAAGTTTTGCATGTAATTAAGAGTAAGAGATTGTTTTAACAATCACAGCTGAGCAAGTCTGAAACTTTTTTTTTCCAACTAGCATTTGGGATTAGGGGTGGTTTGGCTTCTTTTTTTCTTTCTCTCACTTGTGAAATGTGAGAGTTTCCTGACTATTAGGAAATTGAGGCTAATTCTACTTCCACAAGCATTTTTGTTGCTAATAATAATAGGATATGTTTTGCATATGTGATGTGAAATCAACAAGGTGCCCTACAGAAGCAAGATGGCCTTTGAGGCACTTTTTCCCCATCAAGATAAGCTGTCACTGAGCAGCTGATTAATTACTGCAATAATCATAATTTTTAAAAATTAAAAAAAATCTCTTCCCATTCATTAAGTAACTGCAGATAGGTGCCAGAGGTAATTATTGTCTAGAAGTACTTCCGAATTATCTTTTCTAATCCAGCCATGCTGACATTTTTGAGAGGAAAAAAAGTGTTTAGTCTTTCCTCTTATGAACAGGATGACATTTGAATATGCAAACAGTTTCAAAGTCTGCCCTGTGGATGTTTTCTGGAGGTATGATTTATGAGGCCAGCCTATTGTATTTGCTATCACACTAGGAGAAAGGTCATTAAACAAAGGAGCTCTACCTACTGGGGTCTACAGCTCATCTTGTGATATTTTAATTGTTGCTCTTGTGCTGACTTCTAGGCATGCTTCGTAGGGTGAACTGCATGGACACTAATTTGTCTGGGCTTTGCATATATCCTCTCAGATTTGTGGCGTAGTTTGTGCCTACTTTCAGTCACTCCTGGGATGTAAGTCAGGGATGGTGAGTATAAGGATAGCACATGGAAAATCTAAAAATCTCATCTTAGTTGATGGGTTCAACTTTCCCCCTAAGGGAAGTAATCATTTCTTAAGTACACAATTGATATAGTTTGACCATGTCCCCACCCAAATCTCACCTTAAACTGTAGTTCCCATAATCCCCATGTGTCATGGGAGGAACATGGTGGGAGGTAATTGAATTATAGGGGTGGTTACCTCCATGCTGTTCTCATGATAGTGAGTTCTATGAGATCTGATGGTTTTATAAAGGGGTTTTCTTCGTTTTGCTTGGCATTTCTCCTTGCTCCTGCCATGTAAAGAAGGAAGTGTTTGCTTCCCCTTCTGCTATAATTGTAAGTTTCCTGAGGCCTCCCCAGCCAGGCTGAACTGTGAGTCAATTAAACCTCTTTCTTTTATAAATTGCCCAGTCTTGAGTATATCTTTATTAGCAGAGTAAGAATGGATTAATACAACAATATATTGGCAGCTCTAAACTTGAGATCATAAAACATCTGAGCTGTTCATTGTCAATTCACCTTCCAAGAGACTGACTAGGTGTGCCCTTCCATAGGCTCTAAGGTAAATATAACCGAAGTCAATATAATCACATTATAACCGAAATATAACCACAATCTTAGAGTTAGAAAGCCCTCAGATGTCATCTTCCTTCCACAACATAACTCCCAGAGTGGTTATTCAATCTCGGCTTAAATATCCCCAATAATAAAGAATTCACTTCCTAGTCTCCAAGAAGCCCCATCCATTTTTAGACAGCTCTGAAACTATAATTTTATTTTTTAAAGCACTGAAACTTTTTAATGTAAGTTTTGCCAGTTTCATCCTAGCTACATCCTCTAAAACAATGTAGAATCTTTCTCCCATATTTCAAATAAAGCTCAAAATAATTTATTCCATATATCTATTCGGTGCTCAGCTAAACATTTTCTCAGCTGAGAATGGTTTTGCATCCTTTCCTAATTTGTTAGAATAACACTTAACTTTTTTTAAAAACCACTACAGTGGACATAATGAATTGTGGTCACATAGAGGTTCTGGTGTTACATATGCTTTCTAATCTCCTAGACACAACTTGACCTCTTTATCTCCCACTAGAGAGGTTTATTGGAAAGGGAAAAATGTAGCATTATTAAAACCTTGAATGTTTATCATAGTGATCTTAGCTACAGATAAAAAAAAAAAAAACAACTCAAATCAGTTTTAAAAATGTTTAAATGTATAAGCTTGCATAATAAGAAATGTAGGAATGGGGTGGGATTTCAGTATTGGTTAATTTGGTGGTGCAATAATGTCATAAAGGATCTGGTTCTTTCCACATCTCTGCTTGGCCATCTCTACTGTTAACTTTAATTCTGATTCCTTTCATGCTTATAGAAGAGCTGCCAGTGGCAAGATGGCTATATGCTTTCTTTAAATGTCTGACAGGAGGGGAAGACTGGCTTCTCTTTGCTATCTCAAAGAACCAGGAAAAACTTTCTTCAGCAAATTTTTCAAGTAGATTCATTAATCAGAATTGGGTCACATACCTATTCACAAACATCAGTGGTGAAACTGATCCAAAACCAAGATAAGACCCATCAGAGTCCACCCCAACACCCCCAGAGCTGGAGATGGGGTTTTGCCCTGATTCCTATGAGGATGGGTATCTGAGTCCATTTGGGCTGCTATAAAAAATACTTTAGATTAAGTAAGTAATATAGTAATATACAATATGATATAGTAAGTAATATACATTTATTTATTACAGTTCTGGAGGCTGGGAAGTCCAAGATCAAAGTACCAACAGATTCAGTCTCTGGTGAGGGCTGTCTCTCTGCTTCCAAAATGGTACCTTGTTGCAGCATCCTCCAGAGGGGAAGAACACTGTGTCTGCATATGGCAAAGAGATGAAAGGGGCAGACAACTCTCTGAAGCCTCTTTCATAAGGGGATTAATACCATTCACAAGGTTGGAGCCCTCGTGACTTAATCACTTTACAAAGGCTTCACCTCTTAATACCACCACAATGGGTATTAAGTCTCAACATATGAATTTTGGAGGGACCCATATATACAATGCATAGCAGTGGGTGATTGGGCAACTGATGCCTGAGTGGAATTTTAAGCAAAAGGTAGGCAACAAACATTATGTAGTAGACTGTTGTGACAAAAAGCTAAATATTCAAAGTTCAATGTCTTTTTTTTGAAGCAGAGTCTCGCTCTGTCACCCAGGCTGGAGCACAGTGGCATGATCTCAGCTCACTGCAACCTCCACCTCCCGGGTTCAGCAATTCTCCCGCCTCAGCCTCCCAAGTAGCTGGGATTACTACAGCATGAGCCACCACGCCTGGCTAATTTTTGTATTTTTAGTAGAGATGGGGTTTCGCCATGTTGGCCAGGCTGGTCTTGAACTCCTGACCTCAAGTGATCCTCTTACCTTGGCCTCCCAAAGTGCTGGGATTACAGCATGAGCCACCACACTGGGCCTCAATATCTTATAAGTAAAAACAAATTTTTTTTGTATGTCTCTTGGGCCAATTGTTTGTCACTTGCCTCCCAGCTCCATTTTTCCCCCTTCTTTGAGTTCCTTTGCAACACAATAGTGGGAAGTAAGCCTGTAAACTACATTTCCCAGACTTCTTTCCCAGTTGGCTTACAGTTCAACATACAGATAGATATTTAACTTTATACCAGTTGGGGTGATGGTCATGCTTTGCAAGCTCTAAAACATGGTGCCAGAATTTGTAACAGCTGCAGTAGCAGAGTATGCTCCAGCAGCCGCAATGACCAGCAAACCTGGGCTCTATATAGAACCATCTTTCATTAAATTCCTCCAGCTGAAGGTATAATAATCGCTCCCTACAGGTACACATATTTCTTTTTTACCCTTTTTGTTTCTTCAATCCTTCCCATAATTTTGTAACCACATCTCTAAATGAAATTTCCTCTGTTTGAAATATCTATACTGGTTTCTGCTTTCCTGCATGCATGCTAACCAATCCAATTTTAAGCTAATCATAATTCTTTGAGTCATAACCAGGGATCCACTGCCCTGAAAAATCACAGTTTATCTGTTACAAAGCATGCCTAAAATTTGAGACGTAAATTTACTGCTTTGCAGGAGATAACAATGAATAACTTCTGCCCATATCACCTCTGTTTTATTTAGCATTTGCTTTTTTGAAGGGGAAGGTGGGGGGTAGTTTCAAGGAAGTGAAATTCACTGAAATTATTGATAATAAAGAAGATTTTTTATTATCTATTATTACTAACATAATAAAAAGGGATTATGCTAGTTATTTTTATATGTATGGACTGGAACTGAAACTGGTTCTGTCACTCTATCAGAAGCAACGCAGTTGTAGAAATTGTTCTTTTTTCCTCAAGGGCCACATGAGCACTCTCATGAAGAGCATTTACTCCATCTCCTCCTATTGACACTTGCTTTTTTTTTTTTGAGATGGAGCCTCGCTCTGTCTCCCAGGCTGAAGTGCAGTGGCACGATCTCAGCTCACTGCAACCTCTGCCTCCCAGGTTCAAGCGATTCTCCTGCCTCAGCCTCCCCGGTAGCTGGGATTCCAGGCAACAGCCAGCATGCCCGGCTAATTTTCTGAATTTTTAGTAGAGACAAGTTTTCATTATGTTGGCCAGGCTACTCCCAAACTCCTGACCTCAAGTGATCCGCCTGCCTCAGCCTCCCAAAGTGCTGGGATTACAGGCGAGAGCCACTGCACCTGGCTGACACTTGCTTATTCTTTTATGCAACTCTTCATACTTTTTCTCACCTCATGGTTTCTCCATATTTATTGTTTGTTTCCTAATAGTATAGGTTCCACCTGATCCCTATAATCATCAAATCTGTTGGATCCTCTAGTATTTCCCAATTCAAAAATCTGGAAGAAATAAATCTGATTGGCCCAGCAACACTCTCTTAGGAAAGAAATGCCATAGATCTTGGACGATCCTGGATATTGGGTACCCTTGGGTCAGAGATTACCTGAGGTTAAAGCAGCTATGCTCTGGGATAGCAGGAAGAGTACTTGTTTCATGACATAAATAAAGCCTAATTGCTTGTTTCACATCAGGGGCAGAAACAATGGTGACATGTCCAATGCAAACCTCAAAAGAGTATTACCTTTCCTGCCACACATTCACACAGCCACACAGAACCCAAATTGAATACTGGTATGGTTTAGTTGTGTCCCCACTCAAATCTTATCTTGAATTGTAGATCCTGTAATTCCCAAGTGTTGTGGGAGAGACCCGGTGGGAGATCATTGAGTCATGGAGACAGTTTCCTCCACACTGTTCTCGTGGTAGTGAATAAGTCTCACCAGATCTGATAGTTTTATAAGGGGAAACCCCTTTCGCTAGGTTCTCATTCTCTTTGCCTGCCGCTATGTAAGACACACCTTTTGCCTTCCGCCATGATTATGAGGCCTCCCCAGCCACATGTAACCGTGAGTCTATTAAACCTCTTTTTCTTTGTAAACTACCCATTCTCAGGTATGTCTTTATCAGCAGCGTGAGGACAGACTAATGCAAATACTGTGTTTTGTGATTTTCTTTCCTTTAAGGTCTGCGTGTTAACAGGTATAAGAACCTCATTGAGGCACATGGGGATTATTTTCTCTGAACCATTAACCATGTTAGGAAATCTTCTAGATCTTATATCCCAAAAAATATGACACGGACTGCAGATATTAAATATTTATTAGGTACATGGAATAGTTTAAAAATAAAAAAAAAACAGGTAAATCTAGGTTCCAGATAACTTTAAAAATAAATTAAACAATTTATTTAAGTGTTTTTTTAAAAAAAAATATCTTAGACGTGGTGGCTCATGTCTGTAATCCCAGCACTTTGGGAGGCCAAGGCAGGCAGATTTCTTGAGCCCAGGAGTTCAAGACCAGCCTGGGCAACATAACAAAATCCTATCTCTACTAAAAATACGAAAAATTAGCTGGGCATAGCTGCGTGCACCTATAGTCCCAGCTACCTAGGAGGCTGAGGTGGGAGGAACACCTTAGCCAAAGAGGTCAAAGTTGCAGTGAGCCATGATCACACCACTGCACTCCAGCCTGGGTAACAGAACCACACCCTGTCTCAGGAAAGAAAAAAAAAAAGAAAAAGTAAAAAGAACAAAACTCTGTACATGTGAAGCCACATATAAGAAATGTACGATAATCACCCCCATTGATGTTTATATTCCAATTTAAAGGGGAGATATACAAAATAAATGATTAAATGATATATGAAATAGTGAGATAAGGGTCTCATATTGAATCAGGTTTTAAAAAATGAACTTTATCATGTGTAGAAGATATGCATGATATCCTTAAAACCTCTTAAAAGAAGCTCTGAAAAAAAATAACTGATTACATGTATCCCATTGTATATTTTCAAAAGTTTCAGAGTACTAAAAGAAATCTAGATGTGCAGGACCATACATATTCAACTCAGATGGACCACCTAATACTTCTCCTTAAGTCTTTCCTTCCTGTCACCTCATTATCTCATGCAGGATTCCCTTCCTTGATCTTCATGCATGTCCCTAAATACACTCCCGCCCAGTGCATTTCTAGTTCCTCCTTTGCTGATACTCTTTTGGTTAACTCTGGTGTCACTCCCTCATATCCATTCTTGCTTCCTGGACTGCCTTAGACTATTCCTCTTTTCCTTTCATTTCAGTTTTTCTGCCCTTTACCCCACCCAGTGGCTGGTTTGTGATACAAAGTATTAGTGGATGCCTGAGAAACTGAAAATTGTTCCAATAGATGTGAAGATGATCAATCTGAAACCAATCCATGTTTAAAATACAGCTTCTGAGCCAATTCCAAAGGGACCTGTTAAAGATACTGACTGAGGCTATGAACTTAAAAGTCAAAATCCCATGCAAAGCCTGGATTCTATGTCTTGTGCGGATTTAGGGGATCTTTGTTTACATCCTCTCCTCCATACCCTCCTTTAGAATTTCACTTGTAAAAATAAATATCACAAAATCTAAAATAAAGATCACTAGGCTACATTTCAATTCCACCATGCCTCTTCCCCTTCAACTCCAGGCTATTCATTTTCTAAAAATTCTTATGTTTTACCCTGCTCAGAAGAATAAAGTCTCTTTGACCATTTTCAGCATTTTTCTTTGATTTTAATCAATATTTGATTTTTTCTCCTTCTCTCTTGCCCTCATGCTTCTCCTGGCACATTGACATATCATGTTTGTTATCTCCTTTATTTTTTTGTTTAATCTGAAGAGAAAAGGTGGCTGCTTTTGCCAGTAATGTAAATCCAACTTCCTGATTATTCAGTTGAGACCAATTTCTGCCTGGGAGACTGAACACACTACATTCATGAGGCTGCACGTCTGTCAATAGGAGTGAGATGTACAATCTGTAAAGCAGCAAACAGCCAGCACGTGGACCGAGGGCACGCACAGGCCCACTGGGAGCCAGCCTTCACCTGCTGCTTTCCCAGTCTTCCCCCTAGAGGTGTAGGCTGTTTACATATTCTTCAAACCCTCAGAAATTGCCCATAATCTAAACATAAAAATCTGTTAATAAAACACAATGACACTGGAAAGGACTTTCACAGGAGTGACTGGGTGTTTTGTCCGTAGACATTATACTGTGTCACTTCCAGCATGGCAGGATTTGAGCTACAGGGAAGTATACTGACTGGCGTGAGGACAGGATTTGGGTCAAGAGCCTCTTTATGGATGGCAGAGAGCCTGGGAAGTGCCATGAAGAGAGAAAGCTGAGTGGACAGGAACACTTGCTTTTTGGTACCCGCCCCTCAGGGACCTCTTGGCTGAGGCTCTTGGGCAAGTCCCTGAAATGGGAAGCAGAGAACTTAAACACTTAGAAATGTGTTTGTTTACAAAGACCTCACATTCATTTATCTCTTTATTCCTTTAAGTATTTATTGAGCACCTACCATGTGGCACTGTCCTAGACATTAGAGATAAAACAATGAATAAAATGAAGATCATTCCCTTCCTTGTGGTGATTATAGTCCAGTAGAGAAGACAGACAATAAATACAAAAACATAATTTTACCTATGTCTGAAGAAGAGGGAAAAAGCAGCATAAGTAAATATAGAATGACAAGGTGGGGGCAGTTACTTAAGAAATGGTTGTCAAGAAACCCCTCCCTGGGAGGGGGCACTTGAGTAATGAACTGAAGATAGAAGTAACTATGCGTTTATCTAGAAAAAGAACATTCCATAGGTAGAACTAAAAGGGGCATAAGGCAGATACACGCTTGTGTACAGGAGCCACAAGTTATGAGTGTGCATGAACATAAGGAAGTGTGAGAAAAAAATAATAAAGAAGCAAGGGAACAGAAGAGAAGAGCCTTGTAGACCCTGGTAAAGAGTTTGAATTGTATTCTGACGGGGTTGAGAAGCCATCAAATGTCATAGCATGGAGGCGTTGAGATAAGGATGAGGGTGGTGATCATGGTGAATGTAATATTCAGTATGTGCCAGATCTGGCTGCATCTCTGTAAAATGGGGCCATATGAGAGCCCTACCCCCTGGCCTTTTTGATGATTAAATGATACTGCATGCAAAGCTTTTGAAACAGTGTTCAGTAGGAGTTATTATAGTTACTGTTATGATCAACAAGGACCAGGCTATTTGTGCTCACCATTTCAACCCCATGTTGACCCCCAAGTATATTTCAAATACAAATATTTTAATCAGAATTCTGCTAACATCAATAAATTTTTGTGGAAAAAGTATTTTTTGCAGTGAACTCCATTAAGCCAATTTAATTCCTTAATCAATGTTCCATATTGCACAATTTAATCATTTGTAATTTTTCCCATTTTCATTAGCATTATTTCTTTTCCATTTCAATTTTATGGCAAGATTTGAAATATCCCTAAAGTTTACATGATGGAGTCAAATAGTGTTTCAATTTGGTGTGGTTTAAATATCCTGCTGCTTGAGAATTCTGCATCTCAGGGAAGTTAACTGACTTGCCCAAAGACATACAGCTAGTAATTTACAGAGGTGAGCTCCCAACCTAAGCCCTTCTAATTGTGGTACTGTGATCTTTCACCATGGTACTCTTCTGGAAAAAAAGAGAGAGAGAATAGAATAATACTAATAACCCCCTACCAGGGTTAATGTGATGCTTAATTGACATAATAAATGAGAAAGTACTTTTTGAAACTATGAAGCACTGTTATTCCTAATAATAACAATAAAAATAAGACTCATCTCTGGATTTAGAAGAGTACAATGAATTAGCTTATTGCTATCTGAGTGCATTCAGCTAGATCAAGGAGTTTCATTTCCTAAATGTCTCGATTTGTCAAATGTATCACAAACCCACTTCAGCATATCCTAAGAGCTTCCACCAAGAAGGAGGATAGAGTTGGGAGCCTGTTGGGATTTTGCTCAAAATAAGAGAACAATTGACTACAGTGGCAGAGGTGGTCTTTGAGAGGATCCTGGATCTCTAAAGCAACCTCAATTAGTGCTGGTAAAGTCCAGCTGGGGCCTGTTGTCTGTTAAAGAGGGTCTAATTCAAGGCTTTAAAGAGATGATGGTTCTTAGCATAAGGGCCATTCAGTAGTCCTTCTTTGAGTGCTTAATATCTTGAGGCACTGTGCTAGAGACCAATGGTATGAAAAGACACTGTCTCAACCTGAAGAAGCTCACAGCTTGTTAGGGAAGATGGGCATGCTAAGAAAACATGCATGATCTAATATAAAACTACGGTGGAGGCAGAGGGGAGGAACATCCATCCCAATATGAGAAGACTTCCTATAGGAAGACTTCCTTGATGATAATTTCAAGGACAATTAGGAGTAATCAGGTAGACAAGGAGGAAAGTACATTCCAGGGTAATGAAATATGCAAAGGGATAGTGATGAAACAGAATGGTGCTTCCAAGAGAACATATGCCATGGCTTGGGTGAAGAGGGAATGAGGCAGGTGAAGTCAGGAAGGGCTCAGGTACAAGAGGAGTAAGCAGATAAGTAAGGGAAGGGGGCTGAGTGCAGGTTTCTGCAAAGGAGAGTGGAGGCCAGAAAAGTATACCCATGCCTCAGGGACAGAGATGAGCAGGGGCCCAGCCTGTTCAGAAGCCACTGTAGGCACTGACGGGTGGGACAGAGACCAAAGCCAAAGGTCATTGAAATAAGAACAAGTTAGATAGATAAAGGAGATGTTGCAATTGCTACTAGACTAGAAAACGAAATCCACCCCAAAACAATGGAAAAATGGACCTAAACATACCAGTTGTTTCTGAAAGCTATTCCCATGGGCATGGCTTCTCAATGTATGGCCCAGGACCAAGTGGGACTGAGGCTTCAAGGACAGATTTCTTGAAAAGCACCAGACTGAGGCTGGGACAGTTGAGGATTGATACAGCTTATATCCCAGCAGTTTGTGGGCGCTGAGAAATGAGGTCATTGTTCACTCATGTATTAGTTCATTATCATGCTGCTATAAAGAAATACCTGAGGCTGGGTAATTCATAGTAAAAGAGGTTTAATTGGCTCATGCTTCTGCAAGCTGTACAGGAAGCGTGGTACCAGCATCTGCTTGGCTACTGGGAAGGCTTCAGAAAACTTATAATAGTGGCGGAAGGCAAAGAAGGAGCGAGAACTTCACATGGACAGAGCAGGGAGAAAGAGCAGGAGAAAGAGAGACAGAAGGAGGAGGTGCCCCACACCTTTAAAAGATAAGATCTTTTTTTTTTTTGAGGTGGAGTCTCACTCTTTCGCCCAGGCTGGAGTGAGAGGCACATCTCGGCTCACTGCAAGCTCCACCTCCCAGGTTCGTGCCATTCTCCTGACTCAACCTCCCGAGTAACTGGGACTACAGGCACCCGCCACCATGCCCGGCTAATTTTTGTATTTTTTTTTAGTAGAGACGGGATTTCACCATGTTAGCCAGGATGGTCTCGATCTCCTGATCTCATGATCCGCCTGCCTCGGCCTCCCAAAGTGCTGGGATTACAGGCATGAGCCACCACGCCCGGCCAAAAGATAAGATCTTGTGATAACTCACTCATTATCACAAAAATAGCATCAAGGGGATGGTATAAACCATTCAGGAAAATCCACCTCCATAATCCAATCACTTCCCACTAGGCCCCACCTCCAACACTGGTAATTACAATTACATAGATTTGCCGGAGACACAGATCCAAACCATATCATTTCACACTGGCCCCCTACAAATCTCATGTCCTTCTCCCACTGCACAATAAAATCATGCCTTCCCAACAGCCTCCCAAAGTCTTAAATCATTCTAGCATTAACTCAAATGTCCAAGTTCAAAGTTTCATCTGAGACAAGGTAAGTCCCATCCACCTATGAGCCTATAAATCAAAAACAAGTTAGTTACTTCCAAGATACAATGGAGGTACTGGCATTGGGTAAACACTCCCATTCCAAAAGGGAGAAATCAGCCAAAAGGAAGGGAATACAGGCCCCATGCAAATCCAAAACCCAGCACAGCTGTCATTAAATCTTAAAGCTACAAAACAATCCCCTTTGGCTCCATGTCTCACATCCAGGGCACACTGGTGCAAGAGGAGGGCTCTCAAGGCTGTGGACAACTTCACCCCTGTGGCTTTGCAGAGTTCAGCCCCTGTGGCTACTCTCATGGACTGCCATTGAGTGCCTACAGCTTTTCCAGGTGCAGATTCAGCATATCCTAAGAGCCTCCACCAAAAAGGAGGATATAGTTGGGAGACTGTTGGGGAGCTCTTGGTCTGGTGGCCTGCTTCTCACAGCTCTACTAGGCAGTGCCCCAAAGGGGACTCTATGTAAGGGCTCCAACCCCACATTTCCCATCTGCACTGTCCTAGCAGAGGTTCTCTATTAGGTCTCTGCCTCTGCAGCAGGCTTTTCCATACATCCTCTGAAATCCAGGTAGAGACTCCCAAGCGTCAACACTTGCACTGTGTGCAACTGCAGGCTTAACACCACGTGAAGCCACCAAGGCTTATGACTTGCACCCTCTAAAGCAGCAGCCTGAGCTGTACCTGGGTCCCTTTGGGCCACAGCTGGGGCTGGAGTGGCTGGGATGCAGGGAGCAGTGTCCTGAGCCTGTGCAGGGCAGTGGGAGCCCTGGGCATGGCCCATGAAATCCTGGCTCTGTCACTTATCAGCAATTGGATCTTGAACCAATTGTTTAACTTATGCAGCCTTAAGGTTTTAAACCATGTAATGGTGATAGTACTTCCCTTTCAGGGTTATTGTGTGGAATATATAAAATAGTAACAGCAAATAAAAGTAAGCAGTCATATTGCATGCCAGGAACATTCTGAACACTCTACATTTACTGATTCAATTAATACTTACAACAACTGTATGAGGTAGTGTACTATTATCTCCCCTTTAAAGATAAGAAAACTGAGGTATGTAGAGGTTAAGTAATTTGATCAAGTTTATTCAATCAGTAAACAACAGAGCTGAGCTCAGGCATTTTGAGTCCAGAATCTATGCCCCAAATTGCTTTGTATAGGACCAAGGAAGAGGTCAACAAACAATAGTCATTATTTTGCTGCTGCTGCGGTTGTTATAAGGCCAAATCCATGTGATTTGAGGACACTAAAATAGTACCGTGCCTCCAAGTGATTAATTTTATGGTTAGGGGTAGATTAAAACACAGGGGCTAATATTTTAAAATATTTTTTCAGCATTTACATAGAGGAAAATCTGCATGCTGGACTGGACAGTATGGAGAAGTTAAACCAAAGACATCACTCAATGTGTTTTCCTATTGTCCAGGACAATTCAGCTCTGGTTGCAAACTTGAGAAATCCGCCAAGCAAAAAAAAGTTCTGTCATCATGTGCATCCCTTCTTAGAGGTTGTGTATCAACTGTCTATTGTTCATGTCTACGCTCATTCCAGGCGTCTTGTCATCTTTCTTCCAAACATTTGATACTATCCCAGACAAGTATTCTGTTAAATGCCACTTATGCATCTGGTAACATTTGTAGGAGTGTGACAGTGTGCCTGATACACTTGTTGCCTGGGTAGCTGCCTAGCTGGCCTGCTCCTTAGTACATGCTGAAGTTGATCCCCAACCTAGGCCTCCAGGTAAAGTCTGAATTCATCTGAACAGTGGAAGAGGAAGGACAGCACTCAAATCCTGCCCCACCCTATACACACAGCACATTAGGTGCCAGCAACTATCTCCAGTGAGGGCAGATAATTTGTCAGATTATATCGAACACAGAGTTAAAAGTTGGGGTATTGAGTGGGGAAGTGCAGAGGAAAAGATGGAAGATTGAGGCAACTAAGCTGGAAAGTCCTAAACATCAGCAATTTTTCTTTTTTTAACAATCTGAAAATTTTTGGCCGAGGAGCTAGAAGCCTTTATTTCATATCTCTTTCAGAGTTTAAAAATCTTCACATCTACCCATTCCATTTGCCCAAAGAAAAGGATGCTTTAAGTGACTAAATGACAGAGACTGCTTATGTTCCTTCTTAGGGCCTGGAAGTAACAATGCCAGGGCTGTCAGCAAAGCCTAAATGAGTCCATCTTTCCTAACGTGGACTTGCGGCAATTCTGTCATGGTAGTTTACATGTGTGTGATTGGATTGACTACAAGGTTTGAATCATGTCTCTCAATGAATGAGGATTCAACCTAAAATATGAAACCATTGTAAACTAAACAGACCATAAATTAAAAATTTTACTTACAGGCATTTAGAAATTAATTCTCATGTGCTCAAGTATTTTCATGTTTATGCTACATTATGTGATAAAAACCTATTTTTACTAACTTATTTGGCTTATTAGCAGCAATTTTCTATTAATGAATACCAAGCTGGATATTCCTTGGAGGCAAAGAGTGCACTGGATTCTCTCTATCCCAAGGTACAGACACATAGTAGATACTCATAGTAGATACTTAAATGTTTATTGGATAATAGGAGGAATCATTGTCTTTTCTTTTGTATGCAATATATTTTCAAGCGGTTAAGTTGTAATCCTTATAAAATATTGCTATTCAGACTTTCCATGACATCATATTTTACTTTAAGCTGTACTCTACCCTGCCAATATTTTCAAACAGTAAACTTTCATAGAATTTACACAACTACTTCAAAACTTAGCAATTAAATTCACTTTTATTTCTGTAATAAGAGAATATAGACTTAAAGAATTTGATGAATAAAGTCATAAGGATCCCTCCTCCAATTGATTCCATTATTGGCATTTTATAGGTAAGCTGGGTATCTTCAGGTGTGTTTCTTCCCCATGGAATTGTTTGCCCTGTGGCACTGCAAGCCTGACACTCATTGCTCTTTAGCAAAGGGTTAAAGCAGCCATTTGTTCTCAGAGCATTTTGTTTTCCCCAAGATTTCCATTACTGCTATAAATTTTTCAGCATGGCTTTTATGTAAATGCAGCAAGAAAGGCAAGACAGAAAAATTTATTTGTAAGCTTTAGGGGGAAAAATGAGGAATCTGAAACTGTTTATTGAAAATAAATGAATATGGAATGTAGAATGGAGGCCAAAGAAGAAATGAATATTTTGTCTAAGTAGCACTTGAACAAACCCCCAGAGTAGGAGGTGGAGGCTAACATGGACTGTTTCTGGGGCAACCAAGCATGCTTTTGGCTGCAGACAGGCCAAGGTCAAAATCCAAAGTCTTACTCAAAGAAGCCGTAGATCCCACTGAAAGCCAAATCCTGGGCTGGTGGTCAGAAAACTCTGAATTGGTGTGTGTCCTGAAGCAGGTCATTTGATGTCCTCGATCTGTCATAGAAACATTTCCATACCCCACCCACACTTCTGATAGGATGCTATTTTCAGTACTCCCTTGAAAGTTGAAAGTGGGTATTATTCATATCTGTATACTCAAAAACTTCACACATAGGCAGTCATTAATTCATTATGTTACGTGGAAGAATTTGAGAACCTTTAAGTATGAAGTGCTTTGTCAGTACTCTGCTTTTGAATATAGGTTATATTATCATTCAGGTATGGCGACATCAACAGATCGGGAGATGACTACCAGTGGAAAGAGTTTGCTACTCACAGATCCCAAAGAAGGCGCATGCCACATTAAGGGGTAGGGACAGGTGGGGAAGGAGACATACAGGAAGGCACCAAGGTAGCTCAGGAGGCAGAGGGAATGAAGGGAAAACATGGGCAAAAGGCTTTATTGTGGTTTCCGTGGGAAGAAATATGTGAGGCAGGATAAGGATGCTTAGGATTGGCCCATCTGAATAATTTTAATAGGCTCTGGGGAAGAAGGACTGTTCCTGTTAGTCTGGTATCTGGCCCCAGGGTGATTAGAACAGAGATAGTAGCCAGGAATGTGACAGCCTAATAGAATAGAGGTGACTGGATTAAAGTCATGGGTTAGGGAGCAGTCCCTCCAGGACCAGCAAGTCCCCAAGATGTCAAAGCATAAGAAACCAAAAAGGAAGATTAATATACTTTGCATATACCCTCTTTAGGTAAACATCAAACCTATTTTACTGTATATTTTTATAGGACAAAAGTAAGGCTCAACATGATTTGAAACTGAGCCATGGTTACATGGTAGTTGGAAGGACCAAAATTGACAACTAGGTTTCTATAAATCCAAAGGGCATGTCTTCTAGTTCTGACATGCTGCCTTCTATGTCTACTGTTTCCAGTTTGGATTGCAATATACCTCTCCTAGCTACAGGCACATAGCTAACACACACACACACACACACACACACACACACACACACACACACAGACACATTCACACACACATACTCATTCACATATCAGTCTAGAATTTCTAGACTGGCAAGATAGTTCTGACAATAACCCAAACTTTAGATTCATATGGTGGAAGGGAGATTTGTATGGGAATGAGGATATTTAGCAATTAATTCTGTTTGTCACCCATATGTTGTGGACCTTGAAAGGTCATTTGGCCCACGAAGGCTGAGCACAATCCTTTCTATATAGTAGATGGTCAAATACTCTCCAAATTGACTTAGGTCTTAGTTTCCTTCCCAGTAACAGGAAGAAATTAAAATAGATATGTTTCAAGGTGATTTATATTATTAAAAATAATAATCCTCTGATATGTTACAATGCCTGAAAAACCTAATATTTTACCTGAAAGAAGACTCAACCAAAAATTACATTATCCCTGCTAGCTTATCCCCCTTCCCTGCTTATAGATCAGCAAGATTGGGTAAGCTTGGTTTCATCAGGCCAGAGTTTATGACTAAATGTGTGAGACATCCTGGGCTGTTAGGAATGAGTCACTTGGGCAGGTGGGCAGCCCGGGTGCAATCTCACCAGGAGCCCCAAAGCCTGCTTCTGTAAGAAACACTGCTACACATGCGATTACAGGAAGTAATTTGGCACTGAGCAGCCCTATTGAGTCATCACTCTTGTTCTTATACGAGACTCGATATTTCCTCTTTTTAATTAAAAAAAGAAACATGCTGGCATTCCATAAATAACATCAGTGATGCAAAAAAAGGCAAGGCACAAAGGAAGGAGAAACTGGAAGAGCCTAACCTTAGCCAGGCTTCATCTTCCTTAAACTGTCTCCTCTGTCCTCAGCTCAGCAACACCCACAGATCACTGCTGCTGGACAGCGTCTACCCCTGCCCTTGTGGGAGCTAAAGGGATGAAGGGAGGACAAAAAAGGGGGGGACTTCTTCCAAATCTTGTGCTAATGGAAATGGAAAGAAAAAACCATTGATCATTTGAATTGGAACTTGCACTGTCTCTGTGTTACATCATTAGTATGAGTTTGGAGACAGAGCAAAGGTTAGGAAGTGAGAAGCTGACTTTGGAATTTTTTTTTTTTTTTGAGACGGAGTCTCACTCTGTCACCCAGGCTGGAGTGCAGTGGCATGATCACGGCTCACTGCAAGCTCCACCTCCTGGGTTCATGCTATTCTCCTGCTTCAGTCTCCCAAGTAGCTGGGACTACAGGTGCCCACCACCATGCCTGGCTATTTTTTTTTTTTTTTTTGTATTTTTAGTAGAGATGGGGTTTCACCGTGTTAGCCAGGATGGTCTCCATCTCCTGACCGCGTGATCCACCCACCTCGGCCTCCCAAAGTGCTGTGATTACAGGCATGAGCCACCGTGCCCAGCTGACTTTGGACATTTTTATTGCTGTTGAAGAGTCAATGGGGCACAATCCAGTGTAAAAAATCCCAGAGTTTTATCCTAACTTTGCCATTGTTTTTCCTTTATGACCTTGGGCCAAAACCTTCACCACTCTGAGCTTTGATTTTTATATGCATTATACAAAAGGCTAATCCTGAGTCATTCCTTTGCTCATTCTACAGTCACTCTTATGTCTTTGACTGTGTGCAAAGCACGGGGCTAAAAGTTTCCTTTAGGGAACTCAGGGCCTTGAGGGGATGGGGTACAGTTGATGAGACGTTGTGCACTTTCCTAATGTCCTAGTGAATTACTCACTCCAAAGAGGCTGTATGATTCAGAATCCCTTCCAGATTTCATGGTCTGGGATCTGTGAGGGAGGTGACTTTGGGCTCCCAGCAATGTTTTGAAATAGCAATTCATTAGATCATCTAATCTTTTAAAGTAATGAAACCTTTCTAACAATAGACTCATATGTACAATTCCAATACATAAATCAGTCAGTAATAAAGCTGCTTTGGCCAAAACTGAGGCAGAAGGTGTGGAGCTTCTTGCTTGAGCTGTCTCTGGAACACCTTCCTTTTAATCCTTTGGCACTGTAGAACACAACTTTAAAACCATTGCTTTATTACCTTTCAAAGAAATTTTCAAGTGAACAAAGTTCTCCAAAATAAATAGAGCCTTGGCACCTGAAGAAGGATGAGTTTGAGCAAAATACATGGTTCTCAGCCCTTGCCCTGCCTTTTGTTTCTCTGGTGTATTGGTGGAGGCCCATGTCATGTGTGAACTGGTTCACAGGACCTCAAGACAAGCCAAGGGCCTAAGAACCAAATGGTAGAGGCTCGGCAGGAAAGTTGTCTCTGTGCTGTGGGCAGGAGAGGCCCCATTCTGCCAGCTTAATCCTCAACTCCCACATGGTAAGAGCAAAGCAACAAAATGAAGTCTGCCTTGGTTTTATTGAGAAAATGGCCCAGGAGACATTTAATAGAGATAGGTCGGAGGTATGAGAACAAACCATTTCCTACACTCTGATTTCTTTGAGGGAAAGATCCATGCCAACTGTATAATTGTTCCTAGAGAGGTATATGTAGTAAATGGAGACAATATGTATTATTGATGGGATAAATGAGTTAATTAATAATACATGTACTGTGTTTCAAAAATATTATAGAAAAATCAACGAATTTGGATGGTATCCATCCACAAGGTTAGAAAAAAAAAACGTTCTCAGCAAACTATCGCAAGGACAAAAAAACCAAACACCGCATGTTCTCACTCATAGATGGCAATTAAACAACGAGAACACTTGGACACAGGAAGGGGAACATCACACACTGGGGCCTGTCGTGGGGTGGGGGGAGGGGGGAGGGAAAGCATTAGGAGATATACCTAATGTAAATGACGAGTTTATGGGTGCAGCACACCAACATGGCACATGTATACATACGTAACAAACCTGCACATTGTGCACATGTACCCTAGAACTTACAGTATAACTAAAAAAAAAAAAAAGAAAAAAGAAAAAAAAACAATGTATTGTAAAATTATAAATTTGGGGCCATGACATATTGATCTTTAAATGCCAACATCTAGCATACAGTCTAGCACATAATAGGCTATTTTAGACCAGTTAGGCTGGTGTGGTGGTCTTTAATGATACTCTAAATGCACAGTAAGATTGTACTTTCTGTCCTTGATTGGGATCATATGACCAAATCTGTCCAATGAGTTGTAGGTGAGGAATGACGTGTGTGACTCTCAGGCTGATTGTGCAATGGCTGATGTAAGACTCTCCAGGACTCTTTTCTCTGTATCAGACTAACCAGTAATAATGCAGACAGTGGCTGCTCCATTAGTCTGGGTCCCAGAGAGAGGGTAACAAAGTGGGTACAATAGTGGAGAAGATTCCTCAGACAACCTTCAATGATCAAGTAATATGAGTAAGAAACATTTGTGGTTTAAACCGCTGGGTTTTTAAGAAACCACATTATAACCTAGCTTATCCTAATTGATATAGCTAGGCTACAATAATAAATAGATCCAAGCACTTAATTGCTTAGTAAAATAGAAGTTTAATTTCTGCTCACTAACTGCTCCATGTTGGTAGGTGGGAGTGGAGGGCACACTGGTCTATAGTTAGTCATGATCCAGGAGGATGGCCACTTTGCCATATTAAACGGTTTTCAAGGTCACTCAGTGGGCTTCCCCATTTCAGTTATATCATTTTACAGTCTAGTCACATGACTACACCTAATTGCAGAGAAGGTGGAAAAACATATAGCTGTGCCCAGGAGGAGGAAGTTGATTTTGGTAAACAGCAGTATTTCCCACATAGGGATTCAATAAGTACTTGTTGAACAGAATAAATGAACATACATAAATGCAAACGAAAGGCTAGGTTGCTAAGGGCTTTTTGAGTTTACAGACCACTGAATCATTTTATCTAAGCAGACATGTACAAAACCATTGATGGCACTACAAAACCCTTCACAGCCTCTATTCTCTAACCTAGTGTATAAGTTTCTACTTTTTTGAACCCAATCTATACTTCATGACTGTCATATGCCTAGAGTGATATTCAAAATAGTTAACTTATATGACATGGGCTCTGTCCTGTCAGAATAGATTTTGCCCAGTGAATAAGAATGGATCCCAATTGTAAATACTGGTAGAGTAGTCATATTAGGTAAACGTGAGATCTGCCTCTCGCCACAATGACCACGTTGTCCAAACCAAAGATCAGATCAGAACATGTAGTCTATCAAGTATCAAGGTTGAAATATTAAATCATATAAATATTCAATTCATTATATTAAAATATATATTTACATAAAATTCAAACTGTCCAAAAATATCCAGGATGAATGGCCGTCATGTTCATACAGGAAACTGGAATCCTTGTACTTCCCCAGCACATACCATATAAACAAAAGGTATAAACAAAAGGCTATGGAGGGAGGTAATCAGAGAAGATTTCAGAGGATGGGTGGCATTTGAGCTAATTTGGAAAGGTAAGCCATATTTTGACAGTCAGAGATGGTAATGGTAGAAAGGACTTTCTAAACAGAAATGCCAGCATATGAGACGTTTTGATTTTGCCTTTCTTGTGGCATTTATTCTGGTGTATTTTATATTCAACTTTTGTGACGATTTGTCTTATCCTCCCTGCTAGATTGTGAGATCCTTAAGGGCAGAGGAGAACTTCATTCTCTGCATCTCTTTTGCTTTCTGCAATGATCTATGAATCATAGGTATCTACTAAGCATCTATTGGCTATATAATAAAGGGTAGAATCATTCAACAGGGAATGAAGTAAAGTTAAAATATGGTAGCACAGTTTTAGCAAAAGAAAAGCCTTATTTAAGAATTCTGTACCTTCAGAAGTCAACCTTAGAGATCCATGCAGTTGAGGCAGAAAATAGCCACTGTCCCAGGTCCTTCCTTCCCACTGCTTGTATCTACCGCCTATCTTTGAGCTGTTTGTCAGTTTCTATCAGGCTCGCTCCCACGGGCACCGTCTTCCTCAGACGCTGGTTTACCTTATTTGTCTCCTGGTCAACTTCACTCACTTTCTCTATTCTCTACAAACTCTAGGCCTCACTGTTTTACCTTTTCCTCTCCTTGGCCTCCTTTTTCCTGACCTTTCTACTGATCAATGCATTTCTGGTCATACTGGCAGCTGGATCCACTCTTCATCCAGCTTGGTCCAGCTATCTCATTCTTGTGGTGTTTCTGAACAAATAAATTAGAACTTGGGAAAAGAGAATTAAAGGATGCAATTATTTCTACTTTCAAAAAGCCTTTGACTAAATTATATACTAAGTGATTTTTTTTTTTTCCTAACAACGTCACAGAATTAAAGAGAGATTTTTTCTTCGTAGCTAGGGAACTGGCATTGATCCAGGAATGAAAGGATTAAAATAAATGGGCATGCTATGACAGAATGCTAAGAGTAGGATCACCAAGATATTAGATTATTGATCACTGATATTTAAAGTTTTGGCCAATGAAGAACAAGAGGGAATATCCAGTTAAATTTTCAAGTTTGCAGATAACAGAGAATTTATCCACATGGGAAGAGAAAACTCCTGCGATGTACTTCCAAAAAACATCAGGAGAAACCAAGTGGAGGTAAAGAGGTGCAGGTCTATTTTGACATGAACAAGAATAAAGCGATGACTTGAGAGAAAAAAAAATCTACCTATACTCAAAGGACACAAAGCTCTTAGTGATCATGAGAACTTGATAAGAGGATTTAGGAGACATTGTAATCATTCCCTGAAGAAAGCCTATGACCTTTAGGGGCAAGAAGATATTGAAATAAGACAGAAAACATTGCTGCACCCTTGTACAAGCCATAAATCTTTCACTCTTGGAATCCTGGATTCTGCTGGGGCTGCCTAACCTGTCCTCATTTTATAAACAATGAAGTAACACTGCAAAGCTCCAGAGAAAACAACAAAAATTATCAACAGGATGCAATATATGAAAATGAATCAGGAAGATTAGAACCACATGGAAAGAAAAAATGTTGAGGGGGATGTGTTTTGAATCTTTTAAAAGACTAGAGTTTAAAAAATGGTGTCATATAAAGTATCTATCAACTGTAAAGTGTATACATGTGAAGCATGACCTACTGAATCTTAAAAATATAAAACTGAAACCAGTATCAGTGTTTGTCAATATTTGATTTTTCATTATTTCATTCTCCTGAAGAGTTATTGAGCACCTACTATATGCCAAGCATTCAACTCGGCTCTCAGAATACCTAGATAAATAGGATGTGGTTCTGCCCTTGATGGGAAATTTAATCAAAGAGAGAAAACTACAGAAAACTAGGCATGATTGCATTATTTGAAGCATGTCGTAATGAGAGAAAAGGGTCATTGGACTTCACAGTGGAAGTGACATTTGATCTGGGATTTGAAGAATGAGTACAATTATGTCATCAGGCAAAGTGGAAAATAATATTTCAGATACAGAAAAAGAGCATTAAAAATATACGGAGATATGAAAACAGGTGGTCTATTAAGAGATATGTGAGGGACTAAATGGGAATTAGCAAGTTGGGCTCCATCCCAGGTGAGAAGAGCCTTTGAAAGCAACACCAAGAGGTTTACGAGTGGCTGAGTCATTTGAGCTTTTAAGGATTGAAATACCACAATCAGACTGGCATTTCAGAAATGTAGCTCAACATTTGTTACCCTATGGGAGTAATGCAGCCTAGAAAATATCTATGTTCAAAAATGTCTTCATGAATTAATAAATAATAGAAAATTAGAAGAATTCATGGGAGACCCCAACTCTTTTTGAGGCCAACAACACTAGAATGCTAGGGCAGAATAACAAATGGCTTTATCCTTGCCAACCACCAGTCAGGACCTGAGCAATTCGGAGTGTGCAGTTTTCCACATCACTTGATCATCTAGAATAAAGCCTGCTTACGCTGAGTGTGCCCATGAGAGTATTAGAAAACTAGAAGCCCTCTTACACAAAGGAAGTACTGCCCTGTTCCAGCAATGAACTTTTGGGAACCTGAGTGAACTTTGCCCAGCCCTACAGTATCACCTGTGAGATTTCACATGGCTGTGCTGCTGCTGTTCAAACCCCATCAAAGCTGCAGCAAATACAAAGGCAGCACAGTAACAATCAGTAAGGAAGAATCTATCATATGACAAAGAGGCTGGTATAAGGGTACAAAGTAAAACCACCTGGCTACTAACCTAGGACTTTTTTTAAAAAAGGTAGAATACCTCCGTGTATCTGCAATAGATCCCAAGTCTGTTCCTGGATTTTTTTTTTTTTTTTTGAGATAGGAGCTTACTCTGTCACCCAGGCTGGAGTGCAATGGTGCAATCACAGCTCACTGCAGCCTCAAACTCCTGTGTTCAAGCGATCCTCCTGCCTAGCCTCTCAAAAAGCTGAAACTATAGGCATACACCACCACACCCAGATAATTTTTTAATTTTTTTTTTTTGTAAAGATAGGATCTCACTATGTTGCCCAGGCTGACCTCAAACGATCCTCCTCCCTCGGCTTCTGAAAGCACTGAGCCACCGTGCCCAGCCTGTTTCTGCAAGTGTTTCAGCAATGGTTAGAACAGTTGCTTGGTTAAGATAGAAGCTGGAGAAAAACCAAAGGATTTTCATCCTGCTTAAAAAAAAAGAGATTAGCATTTAAAAGTTTTCATATTCAAACTGGGGTCAGAGAAGTGAGAGGGTTTATGAGGAAAATTTAGAATAGAAAGCTGAGCTAGGATCAATGATGGATCATGAAAGGCATGAGAGATCCAGTTGGAACAAGGAGAAAACTCTTCCCAAAGGTAAAATATTTGCTTGTTGTTAACCTATCTTACAGATTTATTTTTCTGTTTATAGCTTACAAAATGCTTTTAACAGTGTATGTAATTTTACCATTATAATCTCCATTTTTACAGACAGAGAAACCTGAAACTCCACGAGGTCAACAGTCCAGCCAAGTTAGCACAGCTAGTTAGGAGTAGGCTGGAACTGAGGAACAGATCTTCTGAGTCCTTTGTACTCTTTCCTCTGCTGCATCTCATACTGTGGTATGAGGTAACTCTGATTTTTTCATGCTCCTGGGCACTCAAGAAGACAGGCCTAGACGTGCATCATTGTTAAGATGTCTTAGGATGAATAAGAAAATGGTAATAGAAGGGGCTTCAGTTCCTGGGCCTGAGAGCTGCTGAAGGCTTTTGACAGTTCCAGGTGGCAGCAACAATCACTGGCACCAATTGCTTCAAAGTGCTTTAAAATTTCTGAAGGACAGAAGTATTCTTCGTCGTGGAAATTGTGGGCTCAGATCTACAGTTGCCTCACTTTGACAAAGTACATCACTAATCACAGATACTGTTTATTAGTCCCTCTCCTACTATCCCCAGCAAACAAGGAAAGAACATTTTTTTCCAGGGGGAAACTGCAGAAAGCAGGTGAAGCAGGTGATCCAGCATCCCCTAGAAGGTCTTTGACAGAGATATGAATGTGTCACTTAACACCCTGAAACACCAGGGTCCCTGTCCACAGTGTCTCACCTATTCCCTCCTCCTGCTTTGTGCTGCTCTGCAGCACTGGGCCTATGATTGAGTACATGTGGACGGAGGACAATGGCTCATGGTTTCAGACGATTGCCCCATTAGAAGACCAGGGGATAGCCCGGCATTGATGCTCAATGAATTTTTAAAAAATCAATTTTTTTATCAGCAGATGAATCTTAACAGGGCTGTAAAATGATACCATTTTAAGCAAAGACATCACTGATTTCCTTTAATTTTGCTATAATAGACTCATTGATACCATCTACCCTACCCATGGGGTACTGTTTACTGCAGCCTGGCTCTTCACTTTGAAAAAGGGGACATTTAGAAGCCATCTTGAACAGGCCTGCTCTGTCCATACACATATACTTAGAGCTTTGGGTGCATTTAAATTGCTTTTTGCAGCAGTTGAAGGGATCAATAGCTCTTAGACTCTATAAGAGACTAATAATATACAAGATGGACATTTTAAGCTTTTTAGAAAATATATTCATGAGGTCGTCCAGTTTCCCCTGGTACCCAACTTTGCTGGTGACATTTATTAATGTTTTTGTAGCAAACAGGAGGCAGAGTTCTCCAAAGGCTCTCATCTCTGTGCTTCCAGAAAATATTGATTTTTTTTTACAAGAATCGTTGGGGAGGGGGGTAAAAAACTGCTCAAAGCAAAACCAAAATCTTACAAAAGAATAACTTAGCTCGAAGCTGGCTTGACAAAGTAATTCTATCTAAATAGCTTTGTGCCACTTGATAGAGACAATTTCTCCTGATTTTTCCTTTGAACAATTTCATAGTCTTCATGAGAGGCATGCTTTAAGAATATTATGTTCTTAATGGTAATGTAGGACTTTCTACCGAATCTTCCGACAAGAGAGAGAAGACAGCTTTACATTACTGTGGATTTGGAAAGCAATTTTAAATTTCAATTAATTAGGGTTAATTAATTAGACATTTGGTAAAAAACACTCTGAGATGCCAGGCTGAGGGGAAAAAAAATAACTGCTTCGTGATGGCTGTTTTAAAGAAAAGGCTGGACTCCATTAGAAAGCTCAGTCTGACTCAGAGAGGCCTGGAAGTATTGGGGGTACATGCTTGAATTGGAGAGAAATCAGATACTAGAATTTCTTCCTCCAAAAAAGGAAAAAAATAATTATACTGACTCTTTTGTTAAATTTATGTTTTATAAGACTTCAGACAATAGAAGACTATGTCTGGGCAAGCTGGCTATGCCAGTGGTCAGAGGAAGGGGTACACAGGTATCAACTTAGCTGGGCACATTAGAGACATCTAGGTGCCAAGCCCCATGTAAGGCTGGGGAGATCACAGTGGGAGAAATAAGCCTCTTCACATTGTTTTCGGTCCTGAGCTGATACTGCAACCAGTGGCTCACACAGTTCACAAAAGAATATTTTTCTTCATCTGCAAAGTGTTTTTGTAATTAGTTGTTAACATTTAGAAATGAGGAAGCTTCACATGGAAATCCAGATATTTAGCTTGTCTTGAAAAATTATTACATATGACAACACTAGACAGTATTCCTGAATCTCCTGCAGCTCAGCAGTGGCATTCCCTTTAAATCAATCATGCATGCTCCAGTCCCCCAGCCCCTTTACTCATATATTACCCACCATCCCTCCTGTAGGCACTGACTTTGTCATAGTCATTACAGACACACACAGAGAATGGGCAAATACATGTATCCACTGCACCTAGTGAGGATGGAGTGACTTGTGCCTGAACACTTGGAAATCTTAGCTAAACTATTGTGGCTGTTTTTGCATTCCCCACATATTTTTGCATTCCCCACATATTTTTGCATTCCCCACATATTTTTGCATTCCCCGCATATTTTTCCATTCCCACATTTATTTGGTCTTCTTTGACATTGTTTCAGTACTATTGAAGACCTTCTTTTTCCTCAAGAATCCCCTATCCCTGTAAAATCCTTTCCAATCACCACTCATTATTGGTAATAACAGGCTACCTAGGTTGCTTCTTGTCTCTAACCCTGGAAGCTCTAACCATCTTGAACAGGGAACAATGCTTCCTGACCCACATATACAAACTGTGTTAAGCACGGGAAGGGAGACTAAGTAGTGGTATCTAACTTTCCAGCAAGTCTGCTGCTCTTTGCCTAGCTGGTAATTCTTGCCCATGAAGCTTCAGTTTAAATGCCAGCTTCCTAGAGAATCCATCCATGATCACCTGCTCAAAGAAGCCCCTTCCCAGTTTCCCACTATCACATATCCTTAATATACTGGTTTCATAGCACTTGATACAAGATAGAATTGGGTTGTTTGTTTGTCTGTTTTCTCATTATTTTTAAAGGCTTTCTCCCCTTCATGGATGTGAGCTCAGTAAGGGAAGAGAGCATATTTGTCTTGCTCCTCATTGTATCTCCATGCATGGTATAATGCCTGGTATACAGAGGTCACTTAATATTTGCTAAATTAGGTGGCTTAGGTGGCTGAGATGGCTGACTAGAAGGAGCTAGTGTGCGTGGCTCTCATGGAGAGGAACAGAAGTGGCGAGTAAATACAGCACCTTCAAATGAAACATCCAGGAACACACATTAGGACTAATCAAGGAAACAACTCAACCCACAGAGAATGGGGGAAAAGGAGGCAGGATGATGGCCCACCCAGGAGAGACAGGGAGCCAAGGGAACCTCCCCTAACCCAGGGAAGCAATAAGTAAATGTGTGACCCTGGAAATCTACACTTCTCTCACAAATCTTTGCAACCGTCAGGTCAGGAAACCCATTCCACCAGGGCCTTCAGTCTGACACATAGAGTCCCATGGAGTCTCAGCAGAGCAGCTGCTCAGGCATGCACAGATGCCTGGGAGCTTCAGATATTCATGCTCTTCAGGCTTCCTGGCAAAAGTAGCTGCAACTCTGGCAAAGCAGGAGGTTAGATCCCCGTAACATATCTCTGGGAAGAGGCTGAATCCAGGGGGCTGAGCAGCCACGGTCTGCAGGCCCCACTTCCATGGCGCCTCACAGGATAAGATCCAGTTGCTTGGAATTCCAGCCAGCCACGGTAGCAGCATTGTGCCTCCCTGATATGGAGCTCCCAGGGGGAAAGGTGGGCTGCCATCTTTACTATTTGGGCAACTTAACTGTTCCAGCCTTTGGGTTTTGGAGCATCTGAGGTGACCAGGGACTGAAGTGAACCCCCAGAACAGCACATCTGCTCTATGAAAATGTGGCCAGACTACTTTTATAAGCAGACCCCCAATCCCATTCCTCCTCACTGAGCAAGATCTCCCAACCAGGGTCTCCAGCCACCTCCTACAGATGCATTCAGGCCAGCAACAGCTCCATACCTCCCTGGGACCAAGATCCCAGAGGGAGGGGCAGGCTGCTGTCTCTGCTGTTTTGCAGCCTTCACTGGTGATACCTCCAGGTCCTGGAAAATCCGAGGTGACTAGGGACTGGAGCGAACCCCCCAGCATACTGAAACAGCCCTATAGAAAAGTGGCCAGACTGTTACATGGGTGCTTGTTCCCCTATCTCCTTCACAGGTCCTCCAGGCCTGGGCCTCTAGCCACCTCCCACCTAACGAAGGAGTAGCAACTCAGCAACTCCCTGGACAGAGCCTCCAGGAGCAACTGAAAGCCTCTCTGCTACTGCTTCTACGATGGAACTTTCCTTGCCACCCTTGGACTAACAAAGGAGCAAAGACCCTAAGTGCTTTATCCGCACCTCCAATAAGCTGTAGTCTACCGAAGGAGAGGAGGCTAGTCTATCTCCCACGGGTCCCACACACCTTCCACTGCTCATCACTAGACAGGGAACCCCTGGCTTGGGCCCATAGCACAGACCCTTCATCCTGAGTTAATTGCACTGAGCAATTGCTTACCTGCATCTCTTTGGGGTGGGGCCCTTAGGCCACAAGCAGAGTGATAGGACAGCAAGCCAGCTGATGTGGAGCCCAGAGGGCTTGGTGTGGGGGCATCTGTAGTGGAGCATGACCAGGGATGTCCATCTCCCTAGGCTCGACTCACTCCCATAAGAGACTTTAGCCATAGGGGAGCTGTTGGGCCTGATCTCTGCAGGGCAGTCTTGCATATCAGACAGGGTTGGTTCGACCTGAGCATTCCTTGGTCTGCTGGCCTCTCCTTGGGCCCTAGCCTTGCCACACCTGCTTATAGGGCAGTCTTGGGTTCCCTGGGGACCCATACCATAGCTTCTACACTGGTGGACCATGCCTGAGCAGTGGAGAGCTCCAGTGACGTGGCCCCTATGGCCACATACCAGACTACACATTCCTTTCCTGAGCCCATGGCAACTCCCCACATCACTTTGCTGGTGCATGTCTGCACAACCAGGTTTTGCTTTACTTGCCCTAGCAGCACACAGGAATGCAGTATGGCCTCGTACCCCCACTGACTGCCATTGCAGATAGAACCTTGGCAGGCTCGGAGCCAGCAAGCCCCACCCCTGCCAGCACTCCACCCCTGCAATAACACTGCACAGAGAACAGGTAATCTTTCCACACCTTGAGTGATCACTCCTGTTTGTGGGGCAAAGAGAAGGCACCTAGACTTGCACTGGCCAGCACTCCGCCCCAAGCCACCACCACCCACTACCTCCAATGCAACAGCACACAGAGTCTTCAGCAGGCCCCTCCACACCCCCGCTTTCCCCCCTCCCCAGCTTCCTTTCCTCTGCCACTGTAGTAAATGCCTCCAGGAAGGCAGGCACCCTGGCATCTGCTAACACTCTGCTGCAGCTGCTGCACTTTGGTCCCCCCATCGCAGTGAACTCCAAGCCTTGAGGAGGCAGAGAACAAAGTCAGGGCCCAATACAATTCTCCTAGAGTTAGAACAGCTCCTAGAAAGCTGACGACTGGCCCCCTAAAATCTCCCAGAAATGAATCTATTAGGTTGAATCCACCTTATTCCACAATCAAACCCTCAAGGTCATCAAATAGGATAAAAGAAAAAAAAATTCAAAGGTCAACAAACTCAAAGATTGAAGGTAGATAAGTGCACAAAGATGAAAAGGAATCAGCATAAGAACACTAAAAACTCAAAAATCCAGAGTGCCTTTGTTTCATCACATCACCTCCCCAGCAAGGGTTCAGAACTAGGCTGAGGCTGAGATGGCTAAAATGACGGAAGTAGAACTTAGAATATGGATGAGAATGAAGTTCATTGAGTTATCGGAGTACATTGTTATTCAATGCAAGGAAGCTAAAAATCACGATAAAACATTGTAGGAGCTGACAGACAAAATTGACGGTACAGAGAATGTAACCAACCTGATAGAGCTGAAAAACACACTAAAAGAATTTCCTAATGCAATCACAAGTATTAATAGCAGAATAGATCAAGCGAAGGAAAGACTCTCAGAGCTTGAAGACTGGCTTTCTGAAATAAGACAGGCAGACAAGAATAGAGAAAAAAAGATGAAAATGAATGAATGAAACCTCCAAGAAATATGGTATTATGTAAAGAAACTAAATCTACAGCTGATTGGTGTACCTGAAAGAAATGGGGAGAATGGAACCAACTTGGAAAACATATTTCAGAATATCATCCATTAGAACTTCCCCAACCTAGCTAGAGAAGCCAACATTCAAATTCAGGAAATGCAGAGAACCCTAGTAAGATACTCTACAAGATCATCCCCAAGACATATAATCATCAGATTCTCCAAGGTCAAAATGAAAGAAAAAATGTTAAAAGGCAGCTTTAGAGAAAGTCCAGGTCATTGACAAAGGGAAACCCATCAGAATAGTAGCAAACCTCTCAGCTGAAATCTTACAAGCCAGAAGAGATTGGAAGCCAATATTCAACATGATTAAAGAAATTCCAACCCAGAATTTCGTCTCTGGCCAAACTAAGCTTCATAAGCAAAGAAGAAACAAGGTCTTTTTTTTGTTTTGTTTTGTTTTTTAGAACAAGTCTCACTCTGTTGCCAAGGCTGGAGTGCAATGGCATGATCTCAGCTCACTGCAACCTCCACCTCCCGGGTTCAAGCGATTTTCCTGCCTCTTCCTCCCAAATAGCTGGGATTACAGGCATGTGCCACCACACTTGGCTAATTTTTGTATTTTTAGTAGAGATGGGGCTTCACCTTGTTGGCCAGGCTAGTCTCGAACTCCTGACCTCAGGTGATCCACCCACCTCAGCCTCCCAAAATACTGGGATTACAAGCATGAGCCACCACATCTGGCCCAAGATCCTTTTTAGACAAGCAAATGCTGAGGGAATTTGTTACCACCAGACCTGCCTCACAAGAACTCCTAAAGAAAGTACTAAATATGGAAAGGAAAAACTGTTACTAGCCACTACAAAAAAACACTCAAGTACACAGACCAGTGACACTATAAAGCAACCACATAAACAAGTCTGCAAAATAACCAGCTAACATCATGATGACAGAATCAAATCCACATGTATCAATATTAACCTTAAATGTAAATGGGCTAAATGCTCCAATGAAAAGGCACAGAGTGACAAGCTGGATGAAGAACCCAGGCCCCCATTGGTATGCTGTTTTCAAGAGACCCATCTCACATGCAATGACACACTTAGGCTCAAAATAAAGGGATAAAGGAAAATCTACCAAGCAAATGGAAAACAAAAAAAAAAGCAGGCATTACAATACTAGCTTCTGACAAAACAGACATTCAACCAACAAAGATCAAAAAAAGACAAGGGCATTACATAAGGGAAAGGGTTGAATTCAACAAGTTCTAACTATCCTAAATGTATATGCACCCAACACACGAGCACCCAGATTCATAAAGCAAGTGCTTAGAGACCTTCACAGAGACATAGACTCCCACGCAGTAATAACGGGAGACTTTAACACCCATTGACAATATTAGACAGATCATTAAGACAGAAAATTAACAAAGATACTCAGAACTTGAACTCAGCACTGGATCAAATGGACCTGATAGATATCTATAGAACTCTACCCAAAAACAACAGAATATACATTCTTCTCATCACTACATGGCACATACTCTAAAATTGATCACATAATTGGAAGTAAAACACTCCTCAGCAAATGCAAAAGAACTGAAATTGTAACAGTCTCTCAGATCACAGCGCAAATTAGAAATCAAGACTAAGAAACTCACTCAAAATCGTAAAATTACATGGAAATTGAATAACCTGCTCCTGAATGACTTTTGAGTAAATAATGAAATTAAGGCAGAAATTAAGAAGCTTTTGAAACTAATGAGAACAAAGATACAACATAGCAGAATCTCTGGGACACAGATAAGGCTGTGTTAACGAAAAAAATATAGCACTAAATGCCCACATCAAAAAGTTAGAAAGATCTCAAGTTAACAGCTAACATCACAACTGAAAGAACTAGAGAACCAAGAACAAATCTCAAAAGTAGCAGAAGAAATAACCAAAATTATAGCTGAACTGAAGGAGATGGAGACATGAAAAACCATTCAAAAGAGCAACTAATCCAGAAGCTAGCTTAAAAAAAAAAAAATGAAGTAGATGGCTGGGCACTGTGGCTCACACTTGTAATCCCAGCAGTTTGGGATGCCAAGGAGGGCAGATCATGAGGTAAGGAGTTCGAGACCAGCCTGACCAACACAGTGAAACCCCATCTCTACTAAAAATACAAAAATTAGCTGGGCATGGTGGCATTCACCTATAATCCCAACTACTTGGGAGACTGAGGCAGGAGAATCACTTGAACCCGGGAGGTGGAGGTTGCAGTGAGCCGAGATCATGCCACTACACTCCAGCCTGGGCAACAGAGCTAGACTCCATCAAAAAAAAGGAAGTAGATAGACCACTAGCTGGACTAATGAGGAAAGGAGAGAAGATTCAGATAAACACAATCAGAAACAACAAGAGAGATATTACCGCTGATCCCACATAAATACAAACAGCCATCAGAGAATATTATGAACATCTCTATGCATATAAACTAGACAATCTAGAAGAAATCCCTAGACACATACACCCTCCCAAAACTGAATGAGAAATAAATTGAATCCCTGAACAGACCAATAATGAGCTCTGAAATTAAGGCAGTAATAAATGGCCTATCAACCAAAAAAGCCCAGGACCAGACAGATTCACAGGTGAATTCTACCAGATGTACAAATAAAAACTGATGCCATTCTTACTGAAATTATTCCAAAAAAAAAAATTGAGGAAAAGGGACTCTCTGTAACTCATTCTATGAGCTAGCATCATCCTGGCACCAAAACCTGACAAAGATACAACAACAAAAAAAGAAAACTTCAGGCCAATATCCTTGATGAACATCTATGCAAAAATCCTCAACACAATACTGGCAAACCAAATCCAGCAGCACATCAAAAAGTTTGTTCACCACAATCAAGTAGGCTTTATCCCTGGGATGCAAGGTAGGTTCAACATACACAAATCAATAAATGTGATACATCACATAAACAGAACTAAAGACAAAAACCACATGATTATCTCAATAGATGCAAAAAAGGCTTTTGATAAAATTTAACATGCATTCATGTTAAAAAAAAAAAACTCTCAATAAACTAGATATTGAAGGAACACACCTGAAAATAATAAGCCATATATGACAAACCCATAGCCAACATCATACTGAATATGCAAAAGCTGGAAGCATTCCCCTTGAAAAGCTGCACATAACAAGGATGCCCTCTCTCACCACTCCTATTCAACATAATATTGGAAGTCCTAGCCAAAGCAATCAGGCAAGAGAAAGAAATAAATGGCATCCAATAGGAAGAGAGGAAGTCAAACTATCCCTGTTTAAAGATGACATAATTTTGTGTCTAGAAAACCCCATAGTCTTGGCCCAAAATCTCCTTCAGCCAATAAACAACTTCAGCAAATTTCAGGGCACAAAATCAATGTATAAAAATCACTAGCATTCCTATATACCAACAACAGCCAAGCTGAGAGTCAAATCAGGAAGGCAATCCCATTCACAACTGCTACAAAAAGAATAAAATACCTGGGAACATAGCTATCCCGGTAGGTGACAAGTCTCTACAATGAGAATTACAAAACACTGCTCAAAGAAATCAGAGAAGACACAAACAAATGAAGAACATCCCTGGCTCATGAATAGGAATAATCAATATTATTAAAATGGTCATACTGCCCAAAGCAATTTACAGACTTATTGCTATTCCTACCAAAACTACCAACAACATTCGTCACAGAACTAGAAAAACTGTTTTGAATTCATATGGAACCAAAAAAGAACCTGAATAGCCAAGGCAATCCTAAGCAAAAAGAACAAAGCTGGAGGCATCACGCTACCCAACTTCAAACTATACTACAGAGCCATAGTAACCAAATTAGCATCGTACTGGTATGAAAATAGACACATAGACCAATGGAACAGAATAGAGAACCCAGAAATAAGGTCACACACCTACAACTATCTAATCTTCCACAAACCTAACTAAAACAAGCAATGGGGAAAGTATTCCCTGTACAATAAATGGTTCTGGGATAACTGGCTAGCTATATGCAGAATATTAAAACTAGACCCCTTTCTTACACCATATAAAAGATCACCTCAAGATGGATTAAAAACATATAAGTGTAAAATCCAAAACTATAAAAACCCTGGAAGACAAACTAGGCAATACCACTCAGGACATAGGTAGAGGGAAATATTTCATGTTGAAGGTGCCAAAAGCAATTGCAACAGAAGCAAAAATTGACAAATAGAATCTAATTAAACTTAGGAGCTTCTACACAGTAAAATAAATTATCAACAGAATAAACAGACAACCTACAGAGTGGGAGAAAGTTTTGTAAACTATATATCCAACGAAGGTCTGATATCCAGCATCTCTAAGGAGCTTACACAAATTTACAAGAAAAAACCAAGCATCCCCATAAATAAAGTGGGCAAAAGACATGAACAGACACTTCTCAAAAGAAGACATTCATGCACCAACAATCATATGAAAAAAAGCTCAACATCAGTGATCATTAGAAATTCAAATCAAAACCACAATGAGATACCATTTCACACCAGTCAGAATGGCTATTGTTAAAAAGTCAAAAAATAACAGATGCTGGGAAGGTTTATGGAGGGAAAGGAACATCTGTACACTGTCTGTAAAGTGCAAATTAGTTCAACCATTGTGGAAGACAGTATGGTGATTCCTCAAAGACCTAAAGACAGAAATACCATTGAACTCAGCAATCCCATTACTGTGTATATACCCAAAGAAATATAACTTCTATTCTATAAGTTCTATTATAAAGACACACCCACATGTATGTTCATTACAGCACTATTCACAATACCAAAGATATGGAATTAACCTAAATGGCCATCAATGATAGACTGGATAAAGAAAATGTGGTACATATATACCATGGAATATTATGCAGCCATAAGAAAATAATGAAATCATGTCTTTTGCGGGGACATGGATGGAGCTGGAGGCCATTATTCTTAGCAAACTTATGCAGAAACAGAAAGCCAAACACCACATGTTCTCACTTATAAGTGGGAAGCTAAATGATGAGAACACATGAAAACATAAAGGGGAACAACACACACTGGGGCCCATCTGAGGGTGGAAGGTGGGCGGACAGAAGATCAGAAAGAGTAACTAACAGATACTAGGTTTAATATCTGGGTGATGAAATAATCTACAACAAACCCCCATGACACAAGTTTGCCTATGTAACAAACCTGCACATGTACCCCTGAACTTAAAAGTTTAAAAAGTTGCTGAATTAACAAATAAAACTCTAAAATATTACAAATGTGAAAGACTCTTCTAGCAATGATGAGGAAAGTTGAAGAATGCTTGTGGTTTACATCTTAACCCTTAGGAATTAAATGCAAACTAAAGTGTATCTGAACCATTTCATTCCTAAGAAAATAATCCTGCAGACCTAAGTCAGGGTCACAGTTGGGGCTACTTGACCATGTTCTTGCCCTGGCCTGTTTGTCATTAAGGATGCACTTAGGCCAGGTACGGTGGCTCATGCCTGTAATCCCAGCATTTTGGGAGGCCAAGGAGGGCAGATCACCTGAGCCCAGAATTTCGAGACCAGCCTAGGCAACATGGCAAGACCCAGTCTCTATGAAAAAATACAAAAATTAGCTGGGCATAGTGATGCACACCTGTAGTTCTATCTACTCAGAAGGTTGAGGTGGGAGAATCACCTGAGTCATGATTGTGCACTGCACTCCAACCTGGGTGACAGAGTGAAACTCCATCTCAAAAATAATAATAATAATAATAAATTAAGGATGCACTTTTCCTAAGGCAGCTGCAAAGATTAAGAGGCTCTGTCCACAAAATGCCAACTATGAAAACACCAGCTCATTGGTTTAAATGATCATTCCCAGCCTGCACCCATTATTTTTCCTGCAATGCCTACTTTGGGATCACCTTGTGAGTTATGTAGAATGACACAAAGATTTGAAAAAGAAATCCCAATAAACAGAACCTTTAAATAATAGATTTTCTTCCTTGTACCCAGCTTGTGAAAGAGCCACATAGGACTTTCTTACCACCCTCTGTACCATACTGGAAACAAGGTGAGAAGTTTGGGCTGCTGTCTTGTGGTAATAGATCAAAGAAATGAACCAGCCACCCACTGTCCAAAAATAATCATACTTCTCTTTACCTAGCTAAGAAGGAAGAGAAAGAAGAGAAATTGTGAGCTTTGCCGATTGTATATTTTTCCTCCAAGAAAGATTTCCTCTGAGTTGTTCTAGACTAAAAGCTATTAACACTTCTTTTTAAAGTTCTAGAGAAGCTGTAAAATACCTTAATATTTTATTCCCTTCATTGTCAGAGATTATCTCTTCCCCAAATACTTTAAGATCTGAAGTAGAAATCTGCAACATTTCTTCCTATTCAGTGTGCATTTTTGGATGTTGTCGTTCTGGTGCTAGCAACCAACATGCTTACATGTAAAATTATATGAACTGCTAATATCCAAAGGAATACAAAGCCTTATCAATAGGCAGCTGCAGAACTCTGGCTTCCTGTGTGAATCTAGAGAGCTGTACCAGGAGGGAGAAAGTGAGAGCTCCTGAGGTGTCAGAGCATCTGCTTCTACCCAATACCTAGGGGCTTTCTTGAACAGGCAAAAATGGGAGAACACAGGAGGGAAGCCAACTCAAGGCTGTAAAAAAGAGAGATTTATAACTGTTTCTTGGAGCTGAAGATTCCATGAAAGGTCCCTGCTGTGCAAAGATGACCCCTAAGAAAATGGGGAGGATTCAGCCATTGCAGACATCAGACAAAGAAGCCAGCCCTCCTTGTGGGCAAAGACGGAGCTCCACTTGGGTCTCATTATCTCCTTCCTGCCTTTAAGGCCCCTTCTCTTTGATGCCATCCCATTGGCCCAAAGGCAAGCTAAGACAAAAGATTACCTTCCAGAAAGGACAATTTTTTTAAATTAAATGCTAATTAGAGTCTCCCCTATTCTTCCAGAATAATCTGGTATTTTTATTTCTTGGGCATAGGTTGTATACTTCCTCAAAAACAAAAGAATGCTTACCTCTAAAATTGCCACCAAAATTCAACATATCTAGACCCTCCATCACCTGTTAGACACAAACAATAGAAGAAATGATTCTTTGAGAGGATTCTTGCCCTGCAGGCGAGTCAGCAAATGCATGCAACTGGCAGATATGCAGCAATGCGCTACATACACTGTTGGGGATTTAGGGGCTATTCAACATGCCTCTATCTCTAAAACACTTATAATCTAATGACTGTACAAATTAAATAAATAAAATAGCAATGCAAGGAGTAGCACATGGCTATTTCAAAAGGGATGAGACAAGTCATATAAACATAAGCACTGTGGAGACTGGAGCGGGAGAGAGATTAGGTTTGGAATGGCATGAAAGGCTACATCAAAAAGAGTGTGGAGCTGGTCATTAAAGGATGGAGAGGATTTATACAAGTTTAAAGTACAAGAAAGTACAGCCAGGGGATGGCATTCTATGGATGAGACATGGGAGTTGGAGCAGTATAGGCAGTTAAAGCAAAGACAGGCAGTGCACCCAGGCTGTGGATTCTGCCTCTTGTGGAGTGCACCCAGGAGGCTCTCATCTGCACGCTTATTACCAGCCCCTGAAGTACTCCATTATTTTATTAGTTCCCCATATAAATTATTTATCTAAGAGATTGCTGATGCTGACTAGCTCTGATAAGTAATGTCTTCTTTGGGAAATGCTGCTGGAGGGACTAGAGTCTCCTGTGACTGCCAAAACATTGAAAATCAATTTTAATTCCTTGTGCGAGTGTGTATGTGTGAAGGTCTTAGAGAATGGGGGTTGTTCAAATGGTGGCTGCCCTTTCTAGTGGGTCTCCATCAGATCTCCAAATTAAATTTCTGGGGGCAACGTTAAAGAAGTCGCTTGGGATGCAACTTCTGGTGGTGTTTGTTATAAAGCAACTCATAATCACTTGACTGGGAGCAGCACATTAAAAGGTCACCTCATTTTATCTCCAATATGCTTCCTTTGAAAAAAGTCACCTTGCAGCCACTTTTGCAGAACAATTTTTTAGTGTATTTACCTTCTCCTCGTCATTCAGGCTTAGCTTAGCAGTCAGAAGGAGAGCATCACTTTTCAGCCTGTTTCTAAAAGCTCATAAAAGCTGTCCACAACTGCTTTTGCTTCCTTTACCAGCAAATGCCTCCCTTTACTACTCAGCTGCCAGTGTTTTCTTTGGTGCTCTATGGGGCTGCCCTGCTTGTTAATGATGGCAACAAATAATTGCCAATAACACGCCCCTTTTCAGGAAACCTGAGCTATAGTCAGTAAAAATGTACAAAGCAGATATGTAGCCTGATGTGGGGAGAGCAGACATTAAATGAAGTGGGAAGGTGGCTTGATTCACTTCACAAAATATTCTTCCATGTATGTGGCAGGCTTCCTTTGTGCCCTTTCAAATCTGACTCAACTTACAAAATTAAACACAAGTCACCTTTTCCTCTATCAAAGTAGAGATAACATATAGATATCACGAATCTAACAGCAGGCTTTGCCTGTGCAAGAACAATTAATGTCAACATAGGTGATGTACCCATTTGACCATATTGGGTATCCTGAGCCTTCAGCATCCTGGTCTCAAATATATATATAATGTATGTGTATATATACATACACATGGAGAAAAACGCAAGTAAGTTCACTGTGTATGTTCACCATGTGCACTGTGGCTGCCTCTGAGCTGCATGGGTGAAGTACATGGCCCGTGAGGACTCTTACTGGAGCTGAGCACCCTCAGACCAAGGCAGCTGGACCACAAGGGAAAGGCCGCCAACCCCTGGACCTTTACTTCAGATCTCTCCTGGAATATATGTATATATACATATATACACATACAGTACATAACAGAGATGAGATATATATGAGAGACATGAGAGATATATGAGAAAGATATGCGAGAGACATGAAAGAGGTGAGAGATAAAGAGAAGTGAAGGGGGTGACAGAAAATGGGTGAGAAAGAAGTGAGACGTGAGAGAAAGGGGTAACAAAAAGGGTGAGAAGGGAGGTGATAGGGAGTGAGAGGGGTTGATGGAGGTGCGAGAGAGGTGTGAGACAAAGAGATGGGTGAGAGGCGGATGATATATATACACATCTCCATGGTTTGGCAATGTATCTGGACAATTCTACAGACTTCTGCGTTCCATTCCATTTCGTGAAGCGCTTGCTACATACTGAGCACGAAAACACCTACAACACTTACAAAGCTTCCACCAGAAGCTATGTTTATAAAGCTGCCATCCTTTCTTTCTGGAATTTCCTGTACATAGAGACACATTTGAGCCCATATTTATGAGCTTGGACTATCTCCTGTGTTTTACGGACCGTGTCATCGTGGAGGTAACCTGAGATCTGCAGTGGACTTGCCTCTAATTCCAACTTGCGTTTTTCTCCATGTGTACCTTGAAGTTAAAAAAGACCACTCAGAATTGCTTTCAGCTTCAATAGTCACATTCACAAAGACATTAAGGGGCTAATTTCTCTCCTGCATAAGAAGTCCAGAGGGAGGCTGCCCTCTGGTGCGGGGACCACCCTCCCTGTGCTCCTGCACTGCCCCCTCAGTGGTCATCTGTCATCCGCATGGTCACAGGGAACCTCTACACCTCCCGGCTTCAGCTCTTAGAAGAGGGTAGAAGGGCAGTGAGCAAGGAGAAAATGCAAGAGCCAGATGAACCTGTATTCCTCCCCAAAGCCTTTCCAGAAGTTTCATCCAGTGTCTTCTGATATCTCACTGGCTGGAACTGTTTTATTCAGCCACCTCTATTTGCAAAGAGGGACTGGGAAATAACTAGACTCTCTGTCACCCAAAACAAAGTCAGAGTTATAATACAGAAAACAGAGAGAAGAGTTGTCAGGCAGACAAGCTACAGTATCAGCCACAAACAGCAAGAATCCTTTTCTTTCTTTAGACACAAACTACAGCATGAAAATTAACATATGTTCCATAGGCTACAAATGAGAAATAATCACATTTCTTATAATGCCAACTAGAAATCTTCCTCCCTTGTTTTTCTTCTGCTGGCCTTGCAGATTTCTTACAGTTGGTGTTTACTGTGGCCAAACCTAATTCATTCATTTATGAAGCTATCTCAGGCACCAGCAGAAGTCATAAACTATTCATCTCTGGAATGTTTATATTTGAGAAGGTCACAGTATTGAGTATATGTATACCCCAAGGCCTCCTTTCTCTGTTTGGGCCTCTTGTGGCCTAGGCCTGCTATTTTCCTTTAAACAGTGAAATGAGATGTACACAGCTCAAAATACATATTGGTGTTTTCCTAGAAGCTCCAGAGAACTCCCAATAACAGGTGTGGATGCTCTCTGACTCTTGTTTCTCCTCTCCATCTCTCTAGCCCTCCCCACCAATTTCCATCATCTGCAAGTATCTAATGATTAAGACAACTTTACTCTTTGTCACCATTAAAACAAAACAAAACAAAACAAAAACACTGAACATTTCTGGGATCTTAACCTCAAAATGCAGAAGAGGGGAAATTTCAGCTCCTGGTTCTTTCATTCAGAAACCCCAAATAAGAAGGGAGATTAAAAGAGAGCAGTCCCACCTTTTCAAGGCATAGTGGGCCTGGAACCCCCTCTACAACACAACCCTTTGCTCATTTGCCCTTTGGAATGATGTTAGAGCTGAAATAGATATGGGCAGTCACACACACAGGTGAGGGAGTTATGACACTCGTCCTGCTGGAGATGGGCTTTGGAGTGAAGACTGCCATGCCCCAGAAACGTTGATTTATTTTCCATGGCACTTTAATTTGAATTAAACCAGAGCAATAACTGATAAACATAACCGAACCTATTTTAAAGTGAGGACAGTGACGTTTAACAGTGACAAACGCAAGCACCCAAAGCCAGGGTCACCTCTGATTACTGCTTGCAGTTTCTAGTTCCATAAAGCACAGTCTAGTTCCTCCCACTTTTCACCCCACACTCAAGATCCCTTCAGGGGTCGTCTTCTCTCAGTAGATTTGGTTTTGTGGGAAGCCTGCCCCACCCAGCTCCCACTGCTGCCTGCTCCTCTGCAGCCGCTGGCTCTTGATCATCCCTGCCTACTCTCCCTGAGGCCTCCACTTGCCTGTCAGCTCCCAGAGTCCTGAGATGCAGCCCTCTTTCCACGTTGCTGCTACCACTTGCAGGCCTCAAAGTCTTGGGGGAGGCAGGTGTTAGGGAAGCAACTTTCCTCTTCACTGATAGAGGCCCACACAGTGCTTGGTTTGCATTCCACCCAACGTTATTAACGTCACTAGCACAAAGGTTTGTGCTAGGAAACCATTTTACTGAAGGCTCACATGGATAACGTCAGGGCAATGTCAGATATTCTGCATAGTACAGATCTAGAGCTACCAACGCTGCAAGGCACACATTGCTATCGTTTGGATCTGCAAGGCCCACAGCCAATTCTCAATCTAGTCCATTCTCCCTTCTATTCACAGCAAGGAACCCACCAGAACTCCACTCCAGGGGAAATCTTCCTCACCACTAGCATCAGAGCAGACGCATCAGAACAGTCTCTCTGGCCCCAGGGAGAATATGCTTTTACATGACTGTGGTTTTACACAGACACTTCACTTCCCGATTTTAGATGAGACCCAAGGCTATGGCTTTTATGACCCAAAAAAACCCCATTAAAGTGTGTTCCTAAACAAAAGAATACATTTTCCCCTGAGGTGAGGTAAATGCTGTGACTCCCCTAGAACAGAAAAAAAAAAAAAAAGCATCTATATTTAGTTCCTTATTTAATAGTAAGTTCCCTTTCACTGAATCTGCCTTGGGAGCTGTGACTGTGTGTTCAGAGCTCCAGATTCCAATTCCAGTGCTGTCACAAGCTGTATGACTTGGGACAAACGCTCCCATTTCTTTAGGTCTTAGTCTGGGGTGGAGTTGTGGGGAGATAAATGATCTCTAAGACTTCTAGCATTAAAATTCTAAAATGTCATTCAAGACTTGGTCATAATTGAGAAATCAAAAACATCAAGATTCACATGTCTCAAAAAATATTTCTGGCTAGGGAATAAGGCTAAATTTGCCTACGATTCCCCTCACGCAGAAGGGCAGGATTAGAGGGTTGGAGCACAATTGAATGCAAAGCTATTTCAGCAGCCCTGGGTTCCAGCTGAGAAGCCCAGCAAGCAGGCTTCTAATAGCCTCCACTGACCCCATGGAGAGCTGACTTTGCTCCCTGGGGGTGATATTGGAGAGCTGATGCCTTACAGGCAGCACAAGCAGGAATTTTATTATTATTGGTTTTGCAATTTGTTCGCATTTTGCTGTCATTTGCCTTGGTGGCCGTGGACCTCGACATTAAGATTTCGATTCCATTCCCCCCGGGGCTTCTGTGCTTTATGGAGATCGCTAGTGTTTGCCGTCTTTATTGAAGTTGGTGTACAGCCCCTGGCTGCTGTGTTGAGCATAATCAAATGTCATTTATGAAGTCCTCCTGCCACTGGAGGACTGAGAGCTGTGTGCCCCATGCCTGAGCAACTGGAAGAGACAGGCAACCACAGAAGCGGACTTTCAGGTGCTGATAAATTACGAGGCTGAGGCTTGATTATTTCTAACCCTGGCTTGCCTGTTGTGAGTTATAGGTCACTTAAGTCTGCTCCAATGAGTTTCTTCTGGCTGGGAGTGATCTCAGGTGCTGCCTGACAACTGAGCCATATTCCTCTTCCTGTGTCTTTTGCCTAGAATAAGCAGGCCACGAGAGGCAACACAAACAGAACAAGCAACAGATGTAGATTCCGAACAGCTTTCTCACCCTGGCTCAGCCATACTTTCACTGTGTAACCCTGACAAAGTCATTTCTCAGCCTCAGTTTACTTATCCATAGAGTTATCTTTTGATTAAATAATCACTGAGGATCATTGTATTCTAAATTGTTCTTTGTTACTTTGATGTAATATTTCATCCTGGCTTCATTTTGGATGCCCGACTCCTGACTTATGTGCATGCCCTTCTTTCTGAATCTTTCTGATTACGTTACTGCAAATTCTGTAATTTTGGTATTTGATCTTGGAATGATTGTGACATACTCAATAACTTTTCTTCCAAGCTCTTTTTCCTCTGGTTTCTGACACTAACTGGAACTCCATTAATAACTGGAAATCCATTACATATACTCACTAAGGTCACTAATGGCCTGCATGTTGCAAAATCCAATGGACTCATTTTAGTTTCTTCTCTTACTTGATATCTCAACAGAAACCAATACAGCTAGCCACCCTTCTTTCTTGATATATTTGCTTTGATAATGTCATAAGCTCCTGCTTTTTTCTCAATCTCACTGGCTACTTCTCATTTATGCAACCTCTAAATAATAACTATCTGCCAACTCCCACGCTTATATCTGCAGGTCATACTTCTGAGTTCCAGATCCATACATACAATGTCTATTTAGCATCTCTGTTTACATGTCCTACAGACTCCTCAAATTCGTTGTGCACTGAACTAAACTCCTTATCTTTCCCCCACCTAAAATTGGCTTCTTCCTAGAGAGTTCAGGTAAATGGCATCTCAATTCACTCGTTAGCCCATGACAGTAACCTAAGAGTCATCCTTAACAACTCCCTTTCCTTCATCCAATTCAATGGTTTATACTTTCTAAATCTATCCCAAATAAATCATGTACTTTCCATGTATCTCCATAATCATGCCCAGTCCATGTCACACTTCTTCCAGGTCACCACAAAGGTGTCCCTGCTTCTAGGATTACTCCTGGTCTTAATTGATTCTTTTTACAGTAATTTATGTGATCATTTCTAAATACAAATCTGCCCCCCTCACTGTCCTGTTTACATTCCTTTATTGGGCTTCCATTGCTTTACAGGTTAAAGTCCAAAGCCTTCTATGTGACTTCCAAGGTGTTACATGATGGGTGGATTCCTTTGGGAACACTGGCCTCTGGTCTTCTTCCAATTCTGCAAATTTTCTGTGCCATTTATAGCCTTGCAGATTTGAAAGATGACCTTCTCTCTCCTTGAAATACAAATTTTCACCTGGCCACCTTCACCTCCTACTGACTTTTCATTACAAATCTTCCATCTAAATCAAGTGTTCTCTCATTCTCCCCCATAACACCTTATAATGTTTCTTCATACAATCATTGCTATTTTAAATTATACACAGCTGACCTTCAAACAACATATAAGTTGGGACACCAACCCCCCACACATAGTCAAAAATCTGTATATAACATTTAATTCCCCCAAAATTTAACTGGTAACAGCCTACTGTTGACTGGAAGACTTATCAGTAACATAAAACAGTCAATTAACACATATTTTGTATATTATATGCATTACATACTCTATTTTTTTTTTTTTTTTGAGATGGAGTATTGCCCTGTCGCCCAGGCTGGAGTGCAATGGTACGATCTTGGCCCACTGCAATCCCTGCCTCCCAGGTTCAAGTAATTCTTGTGCCTCAGCCTCCCGAGTAGCTGGGATTACAGGTGCTTGCCACCACACCCGGCTAATTTTTTATATTTTTATTAGAGACAGGGTTTTGCCTTGTTGGCCAGGCTGGTCTTAAACTCCTGGCCTCAAGTGATCTGCTTGCCTCAGCCTCCCAAAGTACTGAGATTACAGGCATGAGCCACTGAACCCAACCTATATGCTGTATTCTTACCATAAAGAAAGCTATGGAATATGTTAAGAAATCATAAGGAAGAGAAAATATATTTACTTCATTCATTGAGTAAAAGTAGATAAATAAAGGTCTTCATTGTCTTCATGTTGAGAAGGCTGAGGAGGAGAAGCAAGGTGAGGGATTGGTCTTGTTATCTCAGGGGTGGCAGAGATGAAAGAAAATCCATATACAAGTGGACCTGCAAAGTTCAAACCTGTGTTGTTCAAGAGTCAACTGTATTATTTTATTTGATTAGTTAATATTGCTCTCTGTATTTAGACTATAAACTCCCTGAAGGCAGTGCCTATGTGCGTTTTCTACTTCTCTCTACCTCTGATGCCTTTTTCTGAAGCTGTTATATATTAAAGAATCAATGTTGAATGACTTAACACATCCTAATTTCTGTTCATTCAATAGCTGCCTACTTGCTATAACTCTGAACCTCTTGCCCTAGTTTTTGACATATTAGTTTAATTAACATCTTTGTAGCAGGATGTTAAACTAGAAGTTTTATCTACGTTGCAATTATAATGGACACCAAGTTCAGGTACACAATCAAGATGCCAACTTTCAGAGGAAATGATAAGAACCAGTGTTATAATTCTTAGATAGCCCCCATCTTTCTGTCCACATTAATGATACAAGGGTTGAGAGAATGAATATGGGGAGAATATTTGTGATGAGCATCTCTTTGGAGATAGTGGTGTTATGAGCATTCCCTCTTGTCCACCTAACTTCAAGAGAAGAGTCACATGGAAATAATCAATGGACCTCGTATGTGTCCCTACAGTTAAATGGGGTTGGAGTACTTGCAGTGGGCTGATGTCTTATTGCCATTCTGGAAATCTAGAAAACAAAAGATAAGCTGGCAGCTGCATTGGTGGTAAAACAAAGAAGGGTTTCTTCTATGTTGACATGCTCAAAGTTTGACTGATCAAAGGATACCAAACAGAGTCAGAATTAGGAGATTTAAAATGCTTTTTAAAATAGTTCACCTAAATGGCATTAAGACCTTAACAAAGAGAATCTGGAAGTAGACTGTTGATTTTTAAGGACTGAAGAAGAACAAAGTCAGATAGAGAAGGATATATCCAGATTAAGGAAATTCCAGATGAGAGACTATCTATGATGAGAAGTTTCCAAAGAGCATACAAAAGAGTCTCATGATAGAGACAGACAGACGTAAACATCTCTCAGGCCAACATCTCTCATCTCCTGTAACAGTGCCTGTAAGCTAAAAACTTCTCCACTCCTCTTATGTCTCCTTACATCCATACCACCTCCCATATTCCATAGTCCAGTTTAACCTGGGAGGGTCAGATAGAAAAAGAGAAGAAACCAACCACATCATCTTTCCCCAAGGCAGGAATCTCATCTGCAACATGCCACTAGCAGAAAAGAAAGTGAAAGAGTAAAATGTGACCTTTTGATGAAGCTGAAGTCTTTTGTTATTATTAATATACAGGAATGGACATTTTTAATTTCCAAACTGAGTCTGTGTTTGCAATTTTAAGTAAACACAGATTTTTTCTTTCCTGAAACTGACCAGAAAAGTCAAGCTGTTTATTCTAGTTTGTATCCATGGAAAGACAGAGCCACTACCACTGAGCAAGTGTGAAAGAACAGTAGAAGATAAATATAAAAGTGCTTTATGATCAAATCCCATGAGGCCTGACTATTCATAGTTACAGCAACATCTATAATGCTGTGAGTAAATAACGCTTTTGAAGAAATAAGAGACATTTTGTACTTTTGATAGGTTCACGATATTTGAAGTATGTTAGGCTACTATAGCAAAGAACCCTTCAAAATGTATAATACAAATGCACACACAAAATTATTTCTTGCTGGTTGGATGAACAGTTGGCAATTATTCAAGGACCCAGACTAATGGAGGCTATGCCATTGTCAAGATGTGGGTGTTATTCTTTATATATTCTCATTTCTGCCACCTTGAAGACACAATGAAGAAGACATGCATGGGAATTTTCAGAGGCCAAGCCTGGAAGTGGCACACGTCATTGCTGTGTCACCCTCCACAGGCTGGACTTCTATCACATAAATACACCTACCAACAAGAGAGGCTAGACCCACAGTCTTTCTACCCAGGAAGCAGAAAGCATAGACTTCAGTGAGAACTTAGCAGTTTCTGCTGCATGGAGCATTATAAAACTGTAATTATATGTTGCACTGATGCTCTCTGGCCTCATCAACCCATGGATATAAATGAGATTACATTAATATTTATGTCCAAATTTGCAAAGATATGTATATCAACTGATTGACCATAGACCCTCAATGCCCCCTGTAAAAGCCTATGCAGGTTGTTTGTGGGAGCTCCAGCAAGGTATTTAATGAGCTCAAACATAATTCCATTAATGTTATTCTATTATGACTTCCTTATAGCAACAACAAAAATAACACCAATAATAGCAAACACTTTCTGAGACCTTTCCACCTGCTAGTCACTACTTTAAGCCTTTACATATATTTGTTAATTTAATCTTTAAATATTAGACCCATTTTTCAGATGAGGAAATCAAGGCACAGAGAGGTCAAGTAACTTACTGAAGGTTGAGGAGCTAGTCAGTGGCAGCGCAGGATACAAATCCACTCAGTCCAGCTCTAGAACTCCCTGCTGGGTCTCTATATTCTCTATCCTCCCACACCTGGGTCACCAATATACTCTAAAAAAACAATAATGTCTATGATAAGGGTGTTGTCTTGGTCTGCTATCGTAACAAAATACCATTGCCTGGGTGCCTTAAACTGAAATTTATTTTCTCACAGTTTTGGAGGATAGGAAGTTCAAGATCGAGGTTCTGATAGGATTTGCTTTCTACTGAGGGCCCTCCTCCTGGTTTGCAGACAGCTGCCTTCTCACTGTGCCCTCGCATGGCAGAGAGAACAAGATCTCCGAGGTCTCTTCCTTTCATGAAGATACCAGCTCCATCAGATGAGGGCCCCACCTCATGACCTGACATAACCTTAATCACTTCCTGAAAGGCCCTGTCTCCAATTCAGTCACATGGAGGGCTTAAGGCTTCAACCTGCAAATTAGGGGGAGACACAATTCACTCCATAACATGTATTATCTTCTAGTCCTCCCCACACCATAAATCCTAGAGGTACCTGAACTCCAGAAATAGGAAGAAAGCCCCTCTCCTAAATTCAGCTCTCTCCTTTACCTACTAGATCCTGAGCAACAATATTCATGCTTGGAATTTCATAAAGCTTCCCAAGAAAACTATCCTGCAGCTCTCTCTATCATGAAGATCAATTCCAGCTCTTTCTCTCAGTATAGCACAGGAAAAGAAAGCTTCCCTTTCACTTTCCCCATGTTTTCCCAAGTGTTCATGTACAAAATTCCTTCCTTTCCTTTATCTCCCAAATAGAGACCGTATCCACACTCCACAAATATTAACTCATGCACACAGGCTGAAGGAGAGCTTTCCAGACTCCCCCCACAGTCTGATGTTCAGTGTGGTTAGGCTGGTTCCTTCCGTTACCAGAGGTCCTGGAGGATGCTTCCTTCACATATAGTCAAGTTGACCTGTCACAGTGGGTGGAGTTGGGCACACAGCTTGTCAGTCATCCCTGTGTTGTAAATAAGCTGAACGCAGGATTCATCCCTCCAAGAGGAAATGAGGATATACTAACTGGGTGACCCAAAACAGAAAGAGACAGGCTATCTCGGACCATCAAATGAAGCTGTCATGATGCAGACAGGCTTCAGGGAAAATGGTGCGTGTTATCTAGGCCGTGTTGCCATTATGTATGACAGCTGCATGTCCTGAATTTTCTAGGTCAGTCCCGATTTCAAATATTCTATCACCTTGTCAGACCGTGTATTCCGAATTTGCATTTGGAAAATGTGGCCACTAAATCCTTAGGACATCGGATCAGCATATTAGTTAAGGGGGGTAAAATCAGCCTGAATAGTATTGATGAATATGTTTTAGAAAAATCAATCTTTCCTCAGGGGCAAAATTAGAGCTTATAAACTGAAGTCACCAGACCTCTAGAAGGAGGAAAATAATGACTCTAAAGCCAGTATGAGAGTTTCTGCGGCCCTGGGAGGCATGTGTGAAACCAAATAGGGTAGGACTCTCTTCTTCGGCTGATGGGGCAGAGAAACTCTGAGGGAGAGTGGCCTCAGTGCCTGCGTGTGGGTACCCCCTTACCTCCAAGAGCCTCCCCCTGACAAGACAGAATGACATGAGATGCTGGGCAAGGAATTGGCCTTAGATGCAGGTATTGGGAGAGAAACCTAAGGCTCCATTATTAATGTAGAATTGCACTAACAAAATCTAAGACAGATCAGAAATGTGAACACACCATGATTTAGTATCCATCCCAAGGAGAGGTGACAGAGGAATACAGGATGGGCGTACACATTGAAAAGGGGCAAGGACATTGGGGATGATGATCCCTTCCAGTTTCAGTCTGAGGCACACTTGGTACATGAGCCCCTACCCCTGTACTCCTACAACTCCTCTGAGCAATGAATCTTAAAACTCTTTACAATTTAAGCGATTTACCAAAATTAGCAATCCATGGATACATTTATTCCCCTTGTCTTCAGGTAAATATAAAACTAAGGTTCTCTGAGACTATGGTCATTTTTGATATTAAAATTTCTATAGAGGGAAAAACCACCAGTATCAATGTCTTGATTTCTGACTAAGAAAATGCTTTGTGTTGTCTACCACCAGTATTTCCTGCTTTAGGCAAAACCCATACCCAGGGCCTCTGTGAGCCTAGATAATTTTTGTGCAAATTAGAAAAAGTGCCTCAACCTCCAGGTGGCACAGCCCTCTTTCAGGGAAGCAGGTTTGGGAACAAAGTGCAGACTGGGCTGCAGAGCCACCTTACCCCGTGTCCGTGTGCTACCGTGTGCTCCAGGTCTGCCCACGGCCCCCCGCCCAGGACTTATGGTGGTGGAGATTGTCAACTGGTCACAACCCATGCTTCAGGCATTTGTAATAAAACTTGCCAAATCTGAAGTAATTTAAAGACAGAATCAGAAAACTACCTCCATAGAGATATATGCTCTCCAGATAGAGAGCACCCACAGGTTGAACTGTTTCATACAAAAGTCAATTGTTTTTTAAGACCTCAGAGCTTTAGAGATTGTTGATGTTTCTAGAGTTACCATGGGCACGCCATTTAACATGGATGCTACAGGGACCACAAGGATGAATAGGGTACATTTTTTTCTCTTGAATCAGAACAGTTTTGTATGAGTGATAAGGTAGACATGCCTAAAAAGTCAATAAAAGTGCAACGCTGTATAAGTTTAAGTGTCAAGTGAGTGGAATTGAGATATGCTGTAGAAGTTCAGAAAAGAAGAGAACATCATGGGCCATAGGACTCACAGAGGCTTCATGAAGAATTCAAATATATAAAATGGAGAAAGGGAGGGAAAGAATGATACATTTGAGCAAAAATTGTCTAGTTTCAGGTGCAGAGGCAGTGAAAGGCAAAGAAGATGACAAGAACAAAACTTGAAGGTCTGAATTGAACCTGGGATCGCGGTCAATGTTCTTAGAGAAAAAAAGTGATGAATATTGCGTATGCATATCTGGGAAGTAAATTTTTTTTTTGAGACAGAGTCTCGCTCTGTCACCCAGGCTGGAGTGCAGGGGCACGATCTCAGCTCACTGCAAGCTCCGCCTCCCGGGTTCACGCCATTCTCCTGCCTCAGCCTCCCTAGTAGCTGGGACTACAGGCACCTGCCATCAGGCCCAGCTAATTTTTTGTATTTTTAGTAGAGATGGGGTTTCACTATGTTAGCCAGGACGGTCTCGATCTCTTGACCTCGTGATCCGCCCACCTCAGCCTCCCAAAATGCTGGGATTACAGGCGTGAGCCACCGCACCCGGCTCTGGGAAGTAAATATTTAAAAGACAGCATTTATTTACAAAGTCAGCTAGAGGAACTCAAAACATCAGAGACTTAGTAATAGAACAAACACAAGTTCAAAATCGGGCTCCACTCCTCATGAGTTACATAACCATGACATGTTTCTTAAACTCTCCAAAACTCCATTTCCTTATTTGTAAAAGTAGAAATAAAAAATGCCAGTTATCTAAGATAATTAAGGAGATTGAAAGCAATACAGAATATATGTGTCTGCCATATAGTAGGTGTTCAGTAGCCAGGAGCTCTTGGGATTATTTCAGCTTCAAAATCCTCTAACTATGAATGATCTGAAGGTAAAATAATCAATTTTATCTTTGACTTCTAAGACTACTGCAAACATCAATGGCTTCTATATGCATCAAAAATAACCAATTGTAAATTGTAATGCAAGATGGACTCTTGTCAGGGTTCTTGGTTATAAACAACAGAAACTGATTCTGGCTATCTTAGGCAGAAACAAAGCTTATTGGTAGGGCATTAGGTAGTCCACTGCATTGACTAGGAACAGGGGTTCAGGAAGAACCAAGGCAAACAATGTTCAGCCAAGATCATGCCAAAGGCAATTGGCATAGCACACCACCACTGACGCCACCATTGGATGCCCACTACCATGCTGCTGGACTGCTCCATCCCAGCAATTGCACCACCATGCCACTGAACAGAACTCTGGCCTCCAGGCACCTGCTATGCCAAAAAAAGTCTCTAACTAACCCTTTGACTTATCCTCTTAGGGTTTAAAATCTGACAGTGACATTTCATTAACCAAGCTTAAATTATATGTCCATTCTCTAGCTACCCAGGGTAGGAAGATAAAATGCCCCCACTACTTTATCTTCCGTAGTGAGAGATAAGTAGGAAACAGAGGCCCTCCTTTCCCATGCCTTGAGATTCTCCCAACATAGAAAAGGAGTATGGATGGCAAAATAGCAAAATTGCAAATGTCCAGTGTGCACTAGCAATCAAAATCTGCTAAATATACATGCACAAATCTGAAAAGAAATTAAGCAAGACCTATAGAAGAAAACTATAAAACTTTCCCCAATGAAGGAGAAGAGTCTAATATTAATGTCAAGGCATACCATGTTTCTGAAATAGAAGCCTCAATATAGTGAATATGTCAATCCTCTCCAGATCTACAAGTTCACTAAAATTTTCTATCAGAATTACAAGAGTTTTTATTTGTTCATGTTTTTTTAAATTTAACATTTCTAGAGTTTATACATAAAATGATTTATGTAAAAGAGCAAATAAATTTTTGGAAAAGAAAAATAAATGAGTGTTTGTCATACAGATATCAAAATACACTATAAACCTACAACTGTATGGCATGGTATTGACTCAGGAATAGATTCATAAGTAAGTAGCAAACTAGCACTCAGTCATTATACAAACAGACATTTAGTGTATATAAGAAGATATTTCAGATCAGTGGGGAATCAGGGATCAGAAAACCTTTTCTTTACAAGACAATATTATAAATATTTTAGACTTTGTGGGACAAAGTCTCTGTTGCAACTACTCAACTCTGCCACTGTAGTGTGAAAACAGCCATAGGCAATACTAAACAAATAGCTGTGTTCCAACAAAACTTTATGTACAAAAACAGGTACTGAGCAAAATGTGGCCTTTGGACCACAGTTTGCCAACTTCTTGTGTAGACTAGTCAATAAATAGTGTTGAAATTAGCTTTTTGGAAAAAAGTCTGAACTCTCCCACTACGCACAAAAATAAAATCCATTTAAATGCAAGCATCTAAATGTGAAAATGAAAACTATAAAAGTATCAGAAAAAAAGTAGAAGACACAGAAACATGAAAAAAATTAACAGATGTGATTACATAAAACTTTAAAGGTTCTATACTCAAAAGACTGAAAGTAATTATAAAACACCAGGAAAGACTGGGAGAAAATATTTGCAATGATTGTATGAAACAAAAGATTAATATCCAAAATATATAAATCACACCTACAAATTAATTTTAAAATATATAGACTAAATTTTTAAAAATACGAACAGGAAATTCACAGAAGAAATCAAATAGCCAATGAAGATTCAGTTGCTCAGCCTCACCAGGAATAAGAAAGAGGGCAGCCAGGCATGGTGGCTCACATCTGTAAGCCCAGCACTTTGGGCAGCCAAGGTGGGTGGATCACCTGAGGTCAGAAGTTCGAGACAAGCTGGCCAACATGGTGAAACCCCGTCTCTACTAAAAATACAAAAATGAGTTGGGCGTGGTGGCACGTGTCTGTAGTCCCAGATACTTAGAAGACTGAAGAAGGAGAATTGCTTGCACCCGGGAGGCGGAGGTTGCAGTGAGCCGAGATCGCACCACTGCACTTCAGCCTGGGTGACAGAGTGAGACTCCATCTCAAAAAATAAATAAATAAATAAAAAATAGGAAAGAGGTGAAAAATGTATACGCTTTTCTCTCTCTCTCTCTCTCTCTCTCTCTCTATATATATATATGTATATATATTTTTTCTATATTAGCAAAAAAAATCAGCGTGGGCAAGAATACACAAAAATAGACAATCATATACTATTTGTGAGAGAATGAGTTAACAAACTAATTTCTAGAAGACAGTAATATCTAAGAAAATTTTTAAATACATACCCTTTGACATAATAACAGTACTTGTTGTGATCAACTCTAAAATGCTTGCATAGGTGTACAAAGATTTCTTTTTGCATAAGTTTGTTAACTTATGTTTACTTGTAATGGTGAAAAACTAGAAATACTAACTGCAGACCAAAGGTGGAACAACTAAGAATAAGGTAGACGTATTTGCTGATGTAAGACACAAATCTAAGAGAAAATAGCCAGATGGAAAACAACACAAATAAGAATTATAACACAGCATGAACTCATATTCTTTAAAAAAATGTATACATTAATAGAGAAAATCATTTTTTAAGCAGGGCTGAAAAAATTCCCATAGTAGTAGTTACTTCTTGGAAAGGCGGGGCTCCAGGGAGGTAAATGTTAATGTTTTAATCTATATGTATGCCAGTACTGGAACCTTTTCCAAGATCTACTGTAGTTTATCAGGGAGGAACAGGACCCATCTCCAGCAGACAAATCTGCCTGCCGGTCCCTTGCCCTTTCATTTTCCTATATGCCTCTTTCTCACATCGGCCAGTGTGTCTTTTAATTTTGCTTATCAGTTGTTGTGAGTCGAATTATGTCACCCAAAATATATGTTCAAGTCCTAATGCTCATACCTGTGAATACGACCTTATTCGAAAATAGGTTTTTGCCATTGTAATCAAGTTAAGATGAGGTCTTGCTGAATTGGGGTAGGCTCTACAAGAGAAAGGAGAAGGATATTTTGACACAAAGACACAGAAAAGACACACCGATAGAAGATGACCATGTGATGAGGGAGGCAAAGATTGAAGTGCTGCAGCTGCTAGACAAGGAACTCCAGGGGGCACTAGAAGCTAGTAGAGAGGCGTGAAACAGATTCTCCCTCAAGCCTCCAGGAGGAAGCCACCCTGCTGACGCCCTGATTTTGGACTTCAGGCCTCCTAAACAGTAATATAATAAATTTCCATTGTCATAGCCACCCAGTTTGTGGTAAGTCAGTACAGCAGTCCTAGAAAACTAATACAACGGTGTTTACCAAAAACTGTGTTTTTTGATCCACCATCCAGTCTGTGCATGTTATCTACAAAAAGAAGAGCAGCCAAAATGGTGTCTGATAATTGTCAGATATCTGATAATTGTCAATTATCAGACACCATTTTGGCTGCTCTTCTTTTTGTAGATACACATGCACAGAGTAACAAGTACAGGGTAACTATTACCCTGTTATGAATAGGGTTCAAACAGAGGTAGGATGACTACCAGCTAGGGTATTGTATGAGAGATTCCTGCACTGAAGGGTGGACTAGATGCCTTCCTAATGTTCATAAACATAGGAGTCCATGAGTCTCTGTGACAGAACAGCATTGTGCTTAACAGCAACGATTTGGAATGAGAAAAATCTGGTTTGGAATCCTGGTTTCGCTACACACTAACTACCTGACCTTGAAAAAATTTCTTAATTGCCAAGAGCCGAAAATAATAATGCGTTGTTGTTGTTGTTGTTGTTGTTGTTGTTGTTGTTGAGATGGAATCTCGCTCTGTCGCCCAGGTTGGAGTGCAGTGGAGCGATCTCGGCTCACTGCAAGCTCCGCCTCCTGGGTTCACGCCATTTTCCTGCCTCAGCCTCCCAAGTAGCTAGGACTACAGGTGCCTGCCACCACGCCCAGCTATTTTTTTGTATTTTTAGTAGAGAAGGGGTTTCACCATGTTAGCCAGGATGGTCTCGATCTGCTGATCTCGTGATCCGCCCTCCTCAGCCTCCCAAAGTGCTGGGATTACAGGCGTGAGCCACCGCGCGTGGCCAATAATGCTGCTTTAATGCATCAACATTCTTAGATAAAAGCAACTGACAGTCCCTAATAATTCAAGAACAGAAATGTGTTAAAGGAATGTGTTAAAGGATATTGTATAATTTACTGGAAGCACCAGCAATCCAAAGGCTGCCACTGAAGTCTCTAGAACTAGTTATAGCTACTGCTGTTGCAGCCACATGATACTAACTAGAAAAGATTTTTTTGGTAGCTCCCCCTTTTTCTTGTCAGTATGTAAAGTGAATGTCTCATTGGTGGAACCCAAGTCGTGGGCCCATGCCCTAGCTGCTAATGGGGCTGGAAATTGAATGATAATGGTAGCTATTATTTACCGAGTATTTACTATGTGCCAGGCGCTTTTGTTATATTTGCATTTATTAATTCACTTAACCACCACAAGAACTCTGTGAAATCAGTATGTCACCCCCATTTTCACTAATGAGGACACAGAGGCACAGAAGAGCCAGGTAACTTAACCAAAGTACCCAGCGATATGTGCAGAGCTGGGATTAAACACCAAGTTATCCAGCTCCAGACCCTGCCATCATTGGGAATACTCCTTTCTGCTCTTTATCTGGCATTTTCAACATTGACAGAGGTGGTCACTGACCACTTCAAAAAGCAACAGATTCTTCAAACATAAAAAGAGGATTCAGATTCTGAATAGCCAAATTAAAAAAAAAAAAAAAAGAAACACAAATGTTTATTACCTTTGTCTACAACTTATCTCACAGAGCTGTCACATATTAAAAGAACAATGTGACCGGGTGCGGTGGCTCACGCCCGTAATCCCAGCACTTTGGGAGGCCAAGGCCGGTGTATCATCTGGGATCAGGAGTTCCAGACCAGCCTGGCCAACATGGTGAAACCCTGTCTCCACTAAAAATACAAAAAGTAGCTGGGCGTGGTGGTGCACACCTGTAATCCCAGCTACTCGGGAGGCTGAGACAGGAGAACCGCTTGAACCCGGGAGGTGGAGGTTGCAGTGAGCTGAGATCGTGCCACTGCACTCTAGCTTGGGTGACAGAGCGAGACTCCATCTGAAAAAAAAAAAAAAAGGAAAAGAACAATGCATACCTAATGACTAACACAGTGACTGGTGCAAAGCATTCCATCAGTGGAAATTGTTTTTGTAATAATTGTTTTGTCATAATAGTTGCTATTACCACGTCCTTCTTGACTTTGACCACCCATTTCTGGGCTGCTTCTGCCAGTTGTTACTTATTCTGGTATAGCTCTACCACTCACTCTCTGACCCCAGGCAAGTGACTTCACCTTTCTGAGCCTCAGTCTTCTCATCTATAAAATGGAGATGTGTTTGGAAAGGGGCAAAACTGTGTTCTTTCCAGGATCCTTCCAATTTTGATGTTTTTCAACTCAGATCTTCCAGTCCCTAATGCCCAATCCCTTCCTATGGAATTCTGTAATTCTTATAATTCATAACTCACAATTTCATTCCAGGTCACATGCCACCTTCTACTGTTCTATAATCATTACCAGTTGTTTCCTCTTGAAATTGTGTTGCACAAAATGGCTTTTCAGAACATAGTGTTTTCTGGAAAGTAAATTGATTTTATACATAAGAGGTTTGTTGTGGCAGTCCTTTATGTGCACACACACACACACACACACACACTCAATCACTCATCATCTGATATGATGCTCTGGTGCCCAGTCAAGTCAGGGCCGTACAAGGTAACTTGGTTAAGAAAGAGAAGGAGGAGTCTATCCTCAGTTGCCTCAGAAAATGTCCTGAAGTTTTTCTAGAAAAATGACAAGTTCCTTCCTCCTTTATTAACAAAAGGGACCTTAAAGGTATTGCATCTGCACGTCTCTTGGAACAGCCTCTTAGAGTTCCGTCCCAACATCCTCCTCCATTTTCCCCCCTTATTTTTCATATTTGTTTCCAAGATAGTCAACCAGCAAGGGTTCCTTTAGTTTTCATTGCCAGATGGGATTCTTAGAGTGAAGATATTTTTGCACCTTGGTCACTGCAACTTATCTTGTAACTTTTAAATTTTTGCTTCCAAAAAAAGAAACTTTCTGACTTCTTCATCTTTAATCTCAAAGGTGCTTTCTGCTCAACATCTTTTCAATTTACATTTATAGTATTTTTATTCTATGTGAGACAGTAAGATCTTCAAAGGCTGTGCATTCATTTTTCATATTTAGGAAAATATCCATCATTTTTTATGTTATTAAATAATTAACAGGGCGAATTCTCGTACATAGTAACTACCTTCTGAGATATGCAACTCTAGCCCATTTACAGATAAGAAAAATGAGGTTCAGAGAGTAACATTACTAGCCAAAGGTCACACAACTAGGACCAGGTCTGGTCAGATGAAGACCTGGATTTTCAGCCACCCTGCCCAGTGTGTTGCCTGCTGCCCCCCAGGGACTCCCCTGATATCACATGGATGGAAAGGATTGTGTTGCAGACAACTGACTGGTGTGTGGACAGCACTCAGGCTATTCTGCAGTTGGTTACTCTGCAGCACAGGTTGGTGCCACTACAACCTCAAGGCCTGCTATCCCAGCTGGGCCCTCAGCGCTGCCCAGTAATCCTGCAATGGTCTCTAGCTAGTTCCCGATCCAGTTATCCCCTCGGGGGTGCCACCCCAGTCATTCTCAGATGTGCCTTTGCTTATGTCATTATGGCGAAAATGCAAGCCTCCAGGCAACTTCTCAGCTCTCTCCTCCGCCTCCTGTACACAGATCTCCACTGTGCTTTTTCATTCTTCCTTCTGGTTTGCTGTCCATGCATCGTTTCTCTATTAATGTTTTAGATCGCATCCCATTTTACCACCTCATGGATGTTGCTCCATCAATTATCCCTCTTGTTTACTTGACTTCTCCCTTTATAATGGTTCTTATTCAGCAAACAAATACCCTTGAATCTCTCCCATTAAAACAAAAGCTCAAACAACACAAATCAAAACAATACCTTTTGCTCAACCTTCCTACCTCCCCACCTCCCCTCCTTCCCTTTATTACCTCCTTGAAAGTGTTAACTACATCAGCTGTTTCTAATACCTTATAAGTTCTAATTTCTCACATTCACCTTCCAACGATAACTCTCTCCGAATGTTGATCCTCCTTTGGACACCAAAGCCCACCATATGACTAAACTCTGTCTTTTAGAGACTTAACACTGTAGAATTCTTATTGAAACTTTCTCCTCTTTTGACATCTGTTGACATAACTCTTTTCCAGTTTTCCTTCTACCCTGCTGGCCACACTTTGGTTTCCTTCCTGGACTTCATCCTTATCCTTTGTTCTTCTCAGCCTTTACACTGTCATTAGGCGATCTCACTCATAACCATCTAGGAACGATAAATCCAAAATCCATATATTCAGCTCAAATTGCTTCCCTGACACCCTTATAGCCAACAGCTATACTGGTATATATTTCAACATTCTTCTAGCCTTACATTCAAAATATCCCCTAAAGAATTATTTTGCCTTAGTTGCTGCTCTTGCATGTGTTGCTCTGATTATATTCACAATCTTTGTAAATGGCACCACCCTACAAATAATTTCCCAAAGCAAAATCCTTGATTCCTCCCTCCTCTTTATTCTACATACAAACAGTTCAAGCTGTTTATGTCCTACCTCTTAATATCTTTTTAATACATCTGCTTTCCTGTCTTTAGCAACTGTTACTTTATTCTTGATCCCATCTGGATTGCTGCACTAGCCTCCTTACCCATCTCTCAACCTCTAGTCTGGCCTCTTTCCAATACATTCTCCTCCCTGATGGAGTAATCTGTCCAAAATATAAATCTAATCCCGCCACTTACCCCCATTAAAATCCTTCAATAGCTCCCTTTAGTTTTCAAGATAAAGTTCAAACTCCTTAGCTTAGCACATAAAGCTCTTTGTGATCTCTCCCCTGAATAATACTCCAGCTTCCTTCCTCCCTACCCCACTATTCTACCTTGCACATCCCTTACTCCAACAATACTGAAGTACATGCAGTTCCCTAAACCCATCGCCTTAGTCCGTTTATGTGGTAAAGCAGAATACCTGAGACTGGCTAATTTATCAAGAACAGAAACTTACTTCTCATAGTTATGGAGGCTGCGATATCCATGATCAAGGTGCTGGCAGATTAGGTGTCTGGTAAGGGCCACTCTCCACTTTTAAGATGGTGTCTTCATGCTGCATCCTCTGGAGGGGACAAATTCTACGTCCTTACATGGATAAAAGTGGAAGAGCAAGCAAAACCAAGTGCTGTTTGAGGCCTTAATTGCTTTCACAAGGGAAGAGCCTTCATGGCCTAATTACCTCTTAAAGGACCCAACTCTCAGTAGCATTACATTGACCATTAAGTTTCAACACCTGAATTTGGAAGGGACACACTCAAATTAGAGTGCCCATCATGCTAATGAATGCTTGCATGTGAGTATACATGCTGTCTTCCATGCATGTAATGAATGCCCTACTTATCCCTGCTGAATCTTCATCCAGTATATCCAGAGTGCCCCTAACCAGTGTTAAAATTCAGCTTAAGGGCCACTTCCTCCAGGTTGTTCTACCTGATCCCTTAATTTGATTTACATTTACTTCTCCTGTGGTCCTGTAGAAACACTAGATCTTTTTTTTTTCCTGAAAGAATGGATGGTTGAATAGTTGAGTGAATGAATGAATGAATGCCTTGACTCTTATTCATTTTACATCCCCATTACCTACCACAGTCCCAGGCACATACTCAGTAAGAGTTTGTAAAACTGATTTTACTTGAGGGGTGCTTTTGTGCAACTAATCAAAATTATAGCATACCTTCATACATTTTTCCCCTTTATAAATCCTAAATCTAATCTAACAATGCATGTAGTTCATCTTAAGGAGTACCCTAAATAAGTGTGTGTATGGATCTATATTTATACATGGCATGGATTTCCTCTGCTTATTCTCTAATAAAAATAGGGAATTGCCAGGATAAGAGTCAGGGCCCTTAAAGATGGTATTCCAATATGGTAAGGAGCCAACTAACGTCGAATAGTGGAAGTTTGCTGACCGGGCCCTTCTATTACTTTCCCATGCATGCTGAGACTCTTGACTGCATGGATTTTGGAGATCCAGGCAATGTGGGACAGTAAAGCTTTTCAATAAAAACACAATATGCCAGCCAGCTGCAAATCCTACCTGCAATTTCTTCCCTTCCTTCTTCAATCCCAAGGAAATATGTCAGTGGATGCTGTCAGATCAGAACAAGCCATTGATCTATACGGCGTGAGGGAAGGCTAGAATATTGATGTCACAGATTCTCTCTATATAAAAGCTGCTCCTTAGTAAATGAGGTGCCTTGGGAATTCAGGCTTCTTGGACTAATAAACACCTAAAGGAGTAAAAGTCACCAGCATGCCCTGCCTTCACTCTAGGCCAATGCCTTCACAGCTAGCAGTAATTTGGGCCTAGAAATCAGTGTTTATATAATTAAAGCCTTTTCTTTCCATCACCTTGACTTAAATTCTTTTCCTGAATGTGGTTTTATTTATAGTGCACAGTTGAAAGTAAGAGGCCCCATTGTGTAATAAAAGAAAAGTAGATTAAGATATGAAAGACCTGGGTTTTAGTCCTAGGTAACTGACTAAATATCCCCTTCTCCTTTCTCTTGGTGTTGGCTTCTCCATAAGTAAACTGATTGGCCAGATCAGGAGGCCCAGAGATGGGACTCGGGGTTTAACCTGAGGAGATTTAACATGAGGCCTGTGGATGGGACTCAGGATTTTGTTAAGTCCTAGAAATTAGATGTAAAATTTGACACATACATTCATTTTTTCTACTAGGAAGAACTGTAGTTTTTGCCAAATTTACAAGTGAACCTAGGGTTTGCAAAATTTATGAAATGGAGGGTTTTACTATGTCTTAGTCCATTTTCTGTTGCTTATAACGGAATACCTGAAACCGGGTGCTTTATAGAGAAAAATAAATTTACTGCTTACAGTTTAGAGGCTGAAAAGTTCAAGGTTGAGGAGCTGCACCTGGTGAGGGCCTTCTTGCTGGTGGCAACTCTCTGTAGCATCTCGGGGGAACACAGGGTATCACATGGCAAGGAAACTGAGCATGGTAGGTCAGGTCTGTCTCCTCTTATAAAGCCACTAAGTCCATTCCCATGATAACTCACTAATCCATATACCCATTAATCCATTAAGCCATAAATGGATTAATCTATTCCATTAAGACTCTGCCCTCATGACCCAATCACCTCTTAAAAATCTCACCTCCTGGCTGGCGCAATGTCTCACGCCTGTAATCCCAGCACTTTGGGAGGCCAAGGTGGGTGGATCACCTGAGGTCAGGAGTTCAAGGCCAGCCTGGCCAGCATGGTGAAACCCCATCTCTACTAAAAATACAAAAAATAAATTAGCCGGGCATGGTGGTGGGTGCCTGTAATCCTAGATACTCAGGAGGCTAAGGCAGAGAATCGCTTGAACCTGGGAGGCAGAGGTTGTAGTGAGCCAAGATCACAACACTGCACTCCAGCCTGGGTGACAAGAGCAAGACTCTGTCTCAAAACAAACAAAACACACACACACACACACACACACACACACCTTACCTCTTAATGTTGCCACATTGGGGATTAATTTCTACATGAATTTTGGAGGGGACAAATATTCAAGCCATACATAGCATACTAGATCTCAGCATTTGTACTTCTTCGAGGCAAAGTGAGGAAACTACTGAAGTTAAGGGGAAGAAGTTAAGAGACTTGGGTTCAAACCCTAGGTCTTCCACTTGCTCCTTTTGTCTTTTGAATGGGTCAACTTACCTCAGTGACTCTATTTCTTCATCTACAAAATAGCAATAATAATAGCTCTCTCACATGTTGTGAAGGGTAAGAGAAATAATGCACATGAAAAAAAAAAGGCTGGTATGTCAGAAATGTTCAAGGAATCCTTGTTCAATGAATATCTAAAGAATCAGAACATTGAGAGCCACTACTTCATCTCCTGCCCCAGAATTCTTGCCATCTAAATTCATACTTTCCTGGGTGTGATCATGAACCGACGAAATCTTAACATTGTTTCTCTTCAGGAAGGTGAGACAAGAAATAGACCTACGTGATTAGCATGTTTCCACACAAATGGAAATCCATTTGAACTAATAGAATCATTCTAAGTCTTTAAAAGAAAGAGACAGGGTCCAGGCCAAGCGTGGTGGCTCATGCCTGTAATCCCAGCACTTTGGGAGGCCAAGGCAGGCGGATCACAAGGTCAGGAGTTCGAGACCAGCCTTGCCAATATGGTGAAACCCCGTCTTTACTAAAAATACAAAAAAAATTAGCCGGGCATGGTGGTGTGCACCTGTGGTTCTGGCTACTCGGGAGGCTGAGGCAGAAGAATCGCTTGAACCCAGGAGGTGTATGTTGCAATGAGCCAAGATCACACCACTGCACTCCAGCCTGGGCAAGAGAGCAAGACTCTGTCTAAATAAATAAATAAGAGATGGGGTCCAGCTAATGCACCTAATCTTTGACCTGAAAATATATACATATATATATAACCTGAAAAAATATATATATCTTTTGTATATCTTATATAATCTTTAAATCTTTTGTAAAATCATATATAATGTATATATTTACACACATATATGTGTATATATGTATACATATATACACATATATGTGTATGTATATATACACATATATGTATATATATACATATATGTATATATACACATATATGTATGTGTATATATATATATATATACACATATATATATATATAGCCATTTCCCTAGATCCTTATTTTGACATCATGTCTGTCCACAAAACCTGGTAATACCAGGTTAATACTCAGGGTCATGCACTGAAGGGTGTAGGTTTGGAGATCGCATGGGAGAAGTGGCCTCAGACTGACAAGAAGTTTGCTGCACAGCTAGCTTGCACTGCATTAGACCTAGCAAACCTACATACTTAGAATTAGCCAATAACATCCCACCAACACCTGTGCCCATGTCACCAAAAGATTGGCTGCTTTACTGTCAACATCTTTCTCTGTCTTACAATCACCTCAACCTAAGTAGAGCTCTTTTGTAAAATCTTTTTTCCCAAGGAACTTACACATATTTTTAAAATTACATTAATCTTCAATGCATTGTTATCTTTTTTTTTTTTTAAGAGACAGGGTCTCTGTCGCTAAGGCTGGAGTACAGTGGTGCGATCAAGGCTCACTGCATCCTTGATCTCCTGGGCTCAGGTGATCCTTCCACCTCAGCCTTCTAAGTAGCTAGGACCACCACCTAGCTATTCCACCACACATATTCCACCACACCTAGCTAATGTTTTAAATTTTTTGGAGATGGGGTCTCTCTGTGTTGCCCAGGCTGCTCTCCAATTCCTGGGCTCAAGCAACCCTCCAGACTTGGTCTCCCAGAGTGCTGGGATTATAAGCATGAGCCACCATCTATCTTTATTTTATAGATGAGGAAATGAAGTTTATGAGCATAGTAAGAGATGGAATGGATGTGAATCCAGGTGTCTCAGACTCAAAAGTTTTTAAACTAAACCCTAAGACCTCAAGACATATTGATTAATAAAATATGGTCCTTGCTCTTGCGGACCAATGAGAGACACAGATATGTAAACAGAAGACTATAATACAGGTCCCATGTCTCTCGCTTTCCAGGTTGGATGTATGCAAAGAGGATTTGAGAGCAAGGAAGTTCCCTTACCTAGAGCTGTTGGCGAAAGAGAAGTGTATGTAAAACATAAAGTTGATGAAAGGCCTCTTTTAAGAGTTGAGTCTTTGAAGATGGAGGATAATTAGTCCAAAGAAGGCAGGCCATGCCACACAGAATGATGAGCACATAAAAAAGCACAGAGGCAAGTGCAAGACATCAGGGAACCCAAACTCACAAGTCACTTAGATGTAAGTGTTCCTGGCGATATGGAGAACTTGCAACAAGCCCCACATTCTCTTAGCAGCCTTGAGAGATGGGAGGCTGCCCTTGTGCCAAGAATGAACTTGTGATCTTAGCTCTGGTACTCTGGAAAGCGATAAGGGCTTTGGGGACCCCTGAAACTGGTTTTTCACTCATTTTCTCTAACCCAGACGTCCCAATCTCAGCACGAAAGGTTACAATTTCCCTGGGAAGAAATTGTGCTGACCTCAGGTTTTCACAAAGAGTGTGGTATTTCTGCTTGGCTGCACAGCCTGCTGAAACACTGCTAAAAAAGCTAGTGAGCAAGATGTCCCAAAAGCAAGCAGCTGCATAGGAGGACTGAGCAGACGTTTGCTTGTGGTTTATTCATCTCAAGTGAGGAAGACAAGGTGACTACGTTCTGAGAAGTTGTAAATGCTCCAGGGACTGGCTGCATTTTGCAACTCAGCTCCACCAGTGCCCGCTTTCTCATCCAAAGGAGAGGGAGTGTTCACTGCACAGCTGATAGCATCAACAAGGAGGGGCTCTGGGGCCAACAAAAGCAGTCCAGGAATAAGGGTCCTGATTTTCTCCTTGTATTATCAATTATTTGGACTAAGAATTTTCAGGCTTTCATTTGCCCCTCTGCAAAACAGGAAAATATTTCTCACTATGATAGTGTAAACTTAGATGTCATAAATGTTTTCTAAGTATTTAACTGTTGATTGTTCTCAACAAAGACAATGAATAAATGTGGTCTGGATTTCTAGGAGTTGTAGAAATTAAATCTGATCTTACACTATTGATTAAATTTATTCAGTAGTTGAATTGAGAAAGCCAAATATTTCCCATTGCATTTTCCTAACCCTGATTATTCATGGAACAGATGATGCTCCTTGCTCAACCCATATTTGCTAAGGGCATATACATTCAAGTTCAACTCTTTGGGGTTAACAAACTCTTCTTTTAAAAATAAAAATCTTATGAAGAGGGGAACATAAATTACTAATCATTTAGTATGATTATTTTACTCAACTTAGTGCCCCTCCATACCACTGATGGCATAGAAACAAGAAGAACCTCCTGATGTGAAAAGGAAAAAAAAATGTTTACCAAGGACTTCTGCTTCTGACTATAATGGAAAAACCAAAATTAGATTTGTCTTCCTGCCTTAAACAAAATAATAACAACAACAAAACCAGACTAAATACACACATACACACACACACACACACACACACACACAGATTTTCAGGCCGGGCGCGGTGGCTCATGCCTGTAATCCCAGCACTTTGGGAGGCCAAGGAGGGCGGATCACCTGAGGTTGGGAGTTTGAGACCAGTTTGACCAACATGGAGAAACCCCATCTCTACTAAAAAAACAAAATTAGCCAGGTGTGGTGGCACATGCCTGTAATCCCAGCTACTTGGGAGGCTGAGGCAAGAGAATCGCTTGAACCTGGGAGGCGGAGGTTGCAGTGAGCCAAGATCACACCATTGCACTCCAGCCTGGGCAACAAGAGTGAAACTCCGTCTCAACAACAACAACAGAAAAAAAAAACAAAAAGATTTTCAATCATTGAGCACAGGTTCCACGGGACTATGAGTTCTCAGAGAAAACAATAAATAAATGAAGTGGCTCCTATAATTGTAGAATATTACAATCTGAAAGCAATTTCTAGGCTGCTTTTCAGGGAAAGTGAAACCAACAAGGGTTTGATGTTCTTGCTGAGTTGAAGAGATGGAGACTGAAATTAAAGGAGACCAAGGTAGCTAGAAGTTGGAAGAAGGAGATAGTAGAGGAGATATTTACAGAGCTGCAGAGCTCTGAAGAAAGGGTCCCTGAAGCCTTTGGCTGAGACCTGCTATGAGTATGCATGTAAGAAAATAACCTGAAGCTGGAAAAAGAATCACCAAAAAATAGAAGGCAGAACACTATCTGGAGATCAAATGGGGATGAGAACAATTTATTCTTGCACCAGTCAGAATGGAAAGACTTCTAATATGTGAGATGCTGTATAAATTCCTTGAGTAAAATTGCCTTAGTAGTGGAACTAAATTAGCACTATACAAAAGTCTGCTCTAAACCTGGCCTAGAAAGTTAAAGAGCAAACCTTATAAAAATCAAGCTAATCTGAAGTAACTTAAGTACAAGCCAAAATAAAGTGTGATGCTCTTTAAAATAATATAACAGAATCCAACAATCCAACATAAAAAATACATAATATCTGCATTCAATCAAAAATGTGCAATGAAGTAGAAAAATATGAACCGCAACCAGGAGAAAACCTAATTAATTAAAGGAGACCCAGAAATGACAGGTGATAGAATTAGCCAATAAAGATGTTAAGATAGTTATCATAAAAATGTTTCATAAGCTCAAAAAGTAAAAAAAAAAAAAAAAAAGACATAAGCATAATGAGAAGAGAAACGAACTTTCTGTGTGTGTATGTGTGTGTGTGTGTGTGTGTGTGTGTGTGTGTGTATGTATGTGTGTGTCCAAACAGAATTTCTGGAGATGCAGATGTAGAAGTTAGAAAACTTTTGTCTACTTGGGTTATGTTAACTAATCCAAAAAAGTAAAGAAAAGAAGAGAGAAGGAAAGAAAATGTTTTTACTTAACTGTAGAGAAAGGAGATAAACTAGAGAATTTCAAAGAACTGAACCGTTCTTACTCCAACTTTAAGAATACAACTTAATCAGGTTTGACAAATATTACAGTCATTACTACTATCACAATCATGACACAGACAATTTTTATACACCCAAAAGTTCCCTCATGCCCTTTTGCAGTCAATACTGGCATCTACTCCCAGTGTCCATCAAGTGATCAACTCTCTGCCTGTATTATTTTGTGTTTTCTAGGATTTCATATAAATGGAATCAAACAGTATAACAACTTTTGTGTCTGGTTTCTTCCACTCAGCATAGTGCTTGTGATATTTATACACATTATTGCACATAATAAAAGTTTATTTTTTAAATGGTTGAGTAGCACTTAATTTTATAGAGATGAAAAATACAATATCTGCAATGAAAAAGACATTGGGTGGAGTTCACAGCAGATCAAACAGAGGAGAAGAAAAGGTTAGTAAATTTGAAGATATAGCAATATAATCTGTCCAAATGAAGGAGAAAAGGAAAAAACTTTAAAAGAAGAGAACAGAGCATCTGTTTGTAGAACAATGTCAGTGTGTATAATAGCAGTCCAGGATGGATAAGGAAAGGGATAGACAAAATGCTTAAAGAAATAATGGTCAAAATTTTCCAAATTTGAAGAAAAATATCAACACATAAACACAACAAGCTCAAAGAAACTCAAGCAGAAAAATGTAAAGAAAAGCATACCAAGGTGCATCATGATGAAATTTCAGAGAAATAGTGATAAGAAAACCTTAAAAGGGCCGGGTGCAGTGGCTCATGCCTGTAATCCCAGCACTTTGGGAGGCCGAGGCAGGCGGATCAGGAAGTCAGGAGATCAAGACCATCCTGGCTAACATGGTGAAACTCTGTCTCTACTAAAAATGCAAAAAAAAATTAGCTGGGCTTGGTGGTGGGTGCCTGTAGTCCCAGCTACTTGGGAGTCTGAGGCAGGAGAATGGCATGAACCCAGGAGGCAGAGCTTGCAGTGAGCTGAGATCGCGCCACTGCACTCCAGCCTGGGCGACAGAGTGAGACTCTGTCTCAAAAAACAAAAAAAGAAAAAAAAAAGGAAACCTTAAAAGAAGCTGGAGAGGAAAAAAGATGCACTGCATAAAAAGTAACAAAGGTAAGAGTTACAGTAGACTCACCATCAGAAACCATACACATAGAAGATAATAGAACATTATGTTTTAAGTATTGAAAGAAACAAACTATCGACCTAGAATTCTATATCCAGGAAAAATGTAAGTAATGAATGAAGGTGAAATAAACAAAACAGACAAACAAAAGATGACATAATTTATTGCCAGCTACCTGAACTATAAGAAATGCTAAAAGAGGGTTTTCAAGAAGAAAGAAAATTATATTAGATTTAATCTACTGAAAGGAATGAATAGCACCAGTATGTGGTAAATATGGAATTAAATATAAATAACATTTTATTTGATTTTACAATCTTTTAAATAGTTGACAAGCTAAAGCAAATATAGTAACAACATAATGTATGATTGTATCATAAGTAAAAGTAAAATAAATGACAAAAATTGCAGAGAAGACAGGAGAGGTGAGGGAACTATAACACTGTTAGGTTCTTAAACTACACATAAAGTTATTTACTTAAAAGTATAATGTGATGAGTTAAAACTGTATATTGCAACTCTAGAGCAATCACTAAAATTATAAAACAAAGAACTGTGAGTAATAAATTCATCGTGGACATAGAACAAAACTATTTTTAAAATTTAATTAACCCAAAAGAAGACAGAAAAAGAAAGAAATAAGAACAAAGAACAGATATGACAAATAGAAAATAGCAAAGTGGTAGACTTAACCCAACTATACGGATAATTACATTACATTTAAATGAGTCAACCTTTTTAGTCAACAGGAAGAACTCGTGAGAATGTATAAAAAAGCAAGACCCAATTATATGCTATCTATAAGAAACCTATCCTGTATATAGAAACTTTTGTAGGTCAAAAGTTAAAAGGTGAAAGACATCCTATACAAACACTAGTGAAAAGAAAGTTTAAATTACTACATTAGTGCAGACATACAGACTTCAGAACCAGAATTTTAACCAGGAAAATGGAAGAATAGGTTATAGTTATAACAGGGTCAATTTATCATAAGGACATAATTTTTCTAAATGTATGCACAGAACAACAGAACTTCAAAACACAGCATGCAAAAACTGATAGAACTAAAAGAAGAACTACAGAAATCCACAATTATTGTTAGAGACTTCAACACTCTTCTCTCAGTAATTAATAAGCTATCTAGTTACACACACACATACACAAATTTAGGCATATAGAATAGATGAACAATAACATCCACAAACATGACCAATTAACATCTATAGAATACTCTACCCAACAGCAGTATAGTACCCATTTTTTATGCAGACATGTAAAAACATTCACCAGATAGACCATATTTTGAAACATTTATCAAATATTTTCAGAAAATTAAAAGCTTGTGTTCTCTGACTATTGCAGAATAAAAATGGAAACGAACAGCAAAGAGCTAGCTAGAAAGAGCCAAAATATTTTAAAACAAAAAATACAGTTCTAAATAACACGAGTAAAAGAAGAAATTAAAGAGAAAATCAGAATATATCTTTGAATGTATGAAAATGAAAGTGAATATATCACAATGTATTTGTGGGTAGAACATTATAGAAAAGAAAGAAGCCTTAAATCTATTGTCTAAGTTTCTGTCTTAAGAAACCAGACAAAGAAGAAAACATTGAAGCCAAAATATCAGAAGAGTAAAACTAAAAGAGATGAGAACGGAAATAAGTTAGGTTGAAAACAGAACTTCAGCAGAGAAAAATTCAAGAATCATAAGCGGACCCTTTGAAAAGATCAGTATGATTAATATGCCTCAGGCATTGAACTGTCAAATACGGTAGCGACTGGCCTCGCCACATGAAGCTATTGAGTTGTAGTCAGAATAAAGTAAAATATGCTGTAGGTATGAAGTACCTACAGCATTTTGAAAATTTCTAGAAAAAAATATGGGAGAAAATCTCTGTGTCATTAGGGTAAGAAAGGTATCCTAGGACACAAAAAAGGCCAAACCACAAAATTTAAAAATTGATAAATTAGATATCCAAATTTTAAAAGTTTACTTTTCAAGCTTTTGCTCTTCCAAAGAAAATTTTAAGAAAATATAAAGGTAAACTGCAGAGGAGCAGGAATATTTGCAAAAAAAAAAAATTGATAAAAGAGGTGAACCTAAAATATATTTAAAAATTTTTAATGGTTATTAGAAGATAACAGAAGACAACCCAGTTTTAAAATGGGCAAAATATTTGAAATTATTTCACCAAATAAGGTATAGAGTACATATAAGCATATTATAAGTTGTTCAATATAACTAGTGAAGAGGAAAATGAAAATTAAAACCACAATGAGCTATCAGAATATACCCACTAGAGTGGCCAAATTTAAAAGACTGAAAACACAGAGCGCTGGTGAGGGTGTGGAGCAACTGAAACACTCATACATTGCTGATAGGAACACAAAATGTTGCTGTCACTTGGGGAAACAATTTGGTAGTTTCCTATAAATTTAAGCATATGCTTTTTAACACAACAAAACCATTCCACTTTGAGATTCACCCAAAAGAAAGGAAAACATGTATGTACACACAAAGACTTCTCATGAATGTTTTAAGTAACAGCGCTTCAGGCAAAAGTCCCCAGTAACATACCTAGAGTTGAACAAGCTGAGTTTATTACTCATCGCAGTGAGGGAGAGCAGATACCGTGGGGAACCTTGGGTGTCTCAGTAAGAGGGCATTAGAAAGAAGCTATTGCAGGATTTGGAGTTTGCTTGGATGATTTGTTGGGCAGGCTAAGGAAGTAGGAGTTGACTCTAGATTGGGGATCTCAGAAAGAGAAGGAAATTCTATGATTGGATAATTCAATAAATCTTATCTAAGGGAGCATGCAGCTGCAATTAGTAAAGATGTGGGAGTTATTCATTTTAGCCAAGAGGGGATGTTTAGTATTTTGTGGATGGCACAATGACATTGTTTCTGTTTGTGCTTAGACAAAATTATGAGGTGGGCTTATGAAGTGGGTTTGCTTTTGCTTCGTTTTATCATGGTCTCAGAGTAACCATATCTGAGTTTAGATTTCGTGAGATTGTTTGCATCCAATAGGAAAATAATTCAACCTAGCTGTGAGCCTCAGGCCAGCTTTCAAATGTCAGAGGATAACCTTTTTCTTTTTTCCTTTCAGTCAAAAACTGAAAACAATCCAAATGTTCATCAACTGGTGAATGTATAAACAAATTGCGATGTAGGTGGGAACTTTTGGGTATGTGAAAATGGTCTATGTCATGATCGTGTTGGTAGTTTTGATTACAAACATTTGTCAAACCTCATCAACTTGTACTCTTGAAGTTGGTGAGTTTTATTGTATGTAAATTTTATCTCTATAATCCTGATTTAAAACATATATATTTACCCTCCTTTTAGGATAAAAAATGGTTCAGTTCTTAGAAACATTCTAACCTATCTCTTGCTTCTAAAGGTGAGTAAAAACATGTCAATTCCTTCTAATTAGTTAACCTGCCCCAAGAGTAGAGAGAAGTTTTCTAATACAGAGGGGGACAAAGTTGGTTTCTTAGTGGATCCCCCCAGTTGTCAAGGGACACTTTATTACTTTTCTTTCCCCAGAATTGACCCTGTCAGTGTCCCCAGTATTCCTATTTTCATGGCCACAGCTCTGAGTATCCCAGATATGAATATCCTGGCTCTGATGAAATAAAGGTCAGCAAACAAAACACTGGGAAATTATCTCCCTTCTCTTGACTTCAGTTCTTACCCTAAACAAAGGGAGATGGGTGGATAACAAGGATTTTTCATGGTACTTCCAGCTCTAAAAGTTTACTATACAATGCTGCCTTAGATATTCAGTGTGTATTGGTGTGTGCATGCATAAATATGTTGTTAATAATGTGGGTTGAACAAGAGAGAGGTGGATGCTACAGAGTTGACAGATTATTTCATCTAGTTAAAACAGCAGAAGTCTGAATGATTTATGGGAATTCTTCAGAGTGTATAATGCTTATTAATTTAATAAAAGTGGTTATTGCTTATAATAATGGAAACTACTTAATAAAAATAAGATGGAAATATCCTTAAAGTAATAATTTGATTTCAGCTCTGATTCTTCTCATGTTAACTTCTCTGGCCAAAACTCAGTTTCTAACACTAGTGCTACCATTTGACTCCACCAGAGGGGTCTACTCTGAGCCCCACAGTTTAGCAGGCTCCTCTCTGTCCCACTCTTCCAACTGCTCTCCACCCCATGGAATGAAAAGTCCATGGGCAGAAAGGACATGCCTACCCAGTGACTGTGGTTTCCTCCCACCTCATCTATCTAGACAACACTCAGAGTACCTAGACCCCACAATCCCCTGCCCAATCAGCTTGGAGTTCACTGCCAGCAGCTAGGTAGGTTTTTCTGTTTTCCCATGCCTCAGGTTGAGGGGAAGAAAGAGGTTTGGTGATGAAGATTGGACACAGCTTGATTATACAGACTGTGGCCTTCACATGCATGCTCACTGAGGCCCTTGTGATGCAACTCACAGACAGCAGTGGGAAGAAAAAGAAGAGTCATAGGTCAGGGACCAGGTGTCCCCATGTCCCCATGCTACCACGTTCAGCAACAGAATTCTGAGGAGTCTAAGAGTTCTGCATGCACACTGGGGAGTAAGGCTGTTACTTAGGTATAAATGTCAATGTAGACATTTAGAACATAACTTATTTAACAGTTAGTTGGTTTGATTTAAAATGTTTAAAGAGGTAGACATATGGAATATGAGCCTCCATTTGGTACTTTTGCCCTGGGGTTCTGCAACCATTAGGAGCAGGCCTGTTCAGAACCAGTAGACAGGTTGAGGGTGTTTACTTGCTATAGGCAATGTACCTCAGCCTGGGCTTACATAGAAATGTCTGAAGTGCACCATCTCTGTGCCATTGACTCCCTTCCTGTTATTGAATGCAAGAATTTAGACCATGATATTCAATGCTCTGTGTCCCTTCTATTTATCATTCCACTTAATTTAAAACAAAACTAATAAGTGGAAGGATTCTCATTATAAACTCTGATTAGTGGTATATTTAATATATACTGACCTTAATTTTCTACCACAGAGATTAGTTTAGGAGAAAGCCAAGTCTAGCATGAAAAGATTGGGGAAGGGAGGTGTTTTCAAATGAGTTCAAAAAAAAAAAAAAAAACACACCATTAAAAGTAATTTTGAGCTGTACCAGTTAAATTGCTAGCCAGGAAAGGGGGCAAATAAATCAAACAGAAAACAAGCAGATAATGAAGTACTTGGAGAATTTATAGGATACAACATTTACCAGAAATAGAAAAAATACATAGGTAAAAAAATAAAAGCAAGGCCTATTCAGCTTCGTAAGGCCAGCTTTGATTAGTTCTCAGGCTTTCCACTGGAGAGAGAGAAAGGGGTGTGTGTGTGTTTGCACGTGTGCACACGCAGGCGTGTGTAAGGATGAAAAGGGGCACGGGGGGAAAAGTCCCTGCAAACAGCTCCTTGTTTTTTGCAGAAAGTAACCTGACCCATCAGGTTATCCCCCGTGGTGGTCATATTTTCATCTAGCTCCCTTATTGGGAAACAAAATATATCTCACAAGACATTCTCAGCCTCCCTAGAACTTCTGGTGTCATCAATTTGCCTTCAGAGTCCTGCAGGGTTAAGAAGAAAGTGTGGAAGTCTTGCTACAGCAGAGAGATTTTATGATTAACTGTGGGGTTGACAGGTGTCCAGAACACCCAGTAATCTTGACATTTTGATGTCAAAATAAACTTACTGGAAGCAGGTATGTGGGTGTAAAAGACATGTCCATATGGTGTCTGCTTATTTCACATGAGGAGTCATTTTTATGATCTATAGTGTGTTTCCAAAATATTTAAGCCGTAACACAGAGACCCACTCAGACTGGGCAGACCAGTGCCAGTAGCCCACAGGCTGGGAGCAGGTCCCTGGCTGGGCTAGATCAGGGAGAACAGGCAGAAAGCCTTTAAGTGCTGCAAGATCCTGTGTTCTACCGGCCTCATGGGGCATTTAAAAACCATGACACATCTCATTAAAATCAACTTTAATTTGATGGATATAAGATTTTGCGAATGCTATTAATCCACTCAACCATTGAGTGTAATACAGTGAGAAAGCACCAGGCAGGGATCAGGAGACTTGGCCCCATCCAGCTGAGTAGGCCACTTGCCTTCCCCACCCCTGCCACCTACCTAGGGCTAACTTTAGATGACACTGAGGCATGCCCCAGGAATTGAAAAATGAGGGAAACAAGAATAGCTGTTGAAAATGATTAATTTCACGCAAAGTGTATCAGAGTATAAATCTTTAAAATGGTCTGAAAGGGAGTCTAATTTCCTGGATAGTGTCCATTTAAAAGATGAGCAATGAAAATATAGAACACAGGGAAACAGAGCCGTCCATCTGAGTACTGCTCAGCGGAGAAAGCGCTCTGAAGGGTTAATGGGGGTTTGAGGCATCTGGCAGGTGGACCCCTATGTAGGGAGGCGCTGGGCAATATTAAACCTGGAAGACCCACAGACACTTCCTCCTGAGGCTAAGCTCCACAAGAACCCTCCTAATTACTAGTTGGCTTCTCATGTAGCTTATCTAGAGGAAGAAATTATGCTGGCCAGAAAATGCAAGTGTAGTGTCACCTTGGAAGTTCTAGCTGAAATTGTGCGCTAGGCTGGGCGCGGTGGCTCACACCTGGAATTCCAGCACTTTGGGAGGTCAAGGCAGGCAGATCACCTAAGGTCAGGAGTTCAAGACCAGCGTGGCCAATATGGTGGAACCCCCTCTCTACTAAAAATACAAAAATTAGCCAGGCGTGGTGGCACACACCCATAATCCCAGCCACTAAGGAGGCTGAGGCAGGAGAATTGTTTAAGCCTGGGCGTTGGAGGTTTCAGTGAGCAGAGATTGCACCACTGCACTCCAGCCTGGGTGACTGAGCGAGATTCCATCTCTCAAAAAAAAAAAAAAAAAATTAAAAAATTGTGTGCTAATAAAAATGTTAGTCTCTTGTAAATTTATTCTGACTTTACCATTTACTAGCTGGGTGTCCTTGGGCATGTTACTTTCCTCTAAATCTCAGATTCCTCATCTATACAAGGGAAAATACAACCTCACCATTCTCCTGGGTTTGCTGTGAGAGCTTAGTGATTAAAGCATGTATTTAGCACAGTGCTGGGCACATAGTATTGTCCAATAAATGTCAGCTAGTACTGTCACTGTATTCTTTTCCCTTTCTCTTTTTCTCTTCTGCCTGCTTCTTATCTTTCCACCCATGTACGCTCCACCTGTCTACTCACTCATCTACCCAGCCCAGCCAGCCAGCTAACCATTCAAGTAAATTTAGCAGTCATTTACCATCCAGTAAAATGTTTTAGGGACCAGGGAATGGGCTAGACACTGAAGCTTCAAAGATAAATTATACATAGTTCATTTCCCCAAGGGCTCACTCTCTTCCAAACACTGGAGGCTGCCATCCTGTAATATAAAGGACATGTAATAGGTGCAGCTGTATTGAACACTTTGATGTTATTATTGATGGTGAGTATCAGTCTCCCTGGTGAACTCTAGGATACAGATAAAATTGAGTCTCTGAACCTGTAAAGCTGAGGGATGGTCTCCAAACCTTAATGAATTCAGCAGTCTTACTAAGCCTTTTAGAAGCCAGGCCTCTCTTGGTGACATTCCTCTGTATTTCCTTTTACTATGATTCCTCCGTGACAACTTCTACACTATGCATTATGATTCAAAATGTTTGCACATGACAAAATCTGGCTTTAGTAGAATATTTGATGTTGGTACCATAACCCTTTAGGCCAGACTGTCCAAGTCCTATGGATAACATATTTCCAAATGTCTATTATTCCCCTTATGTAAGTTTTCCCTTAACACTATTTTCATCCCTGCCATCCCTGGCTCCCTGCCCAGGAGATTAGAAACCATAACACAGTATCTATTCACTGTAAGGTGCTGTTGGGACTGAGAGCATTTGCCTTCCTGCAACGATATTAACAAACTCAAAAGTCCTTGAAGAAAAATGTTTCAGTGGTCACCACCTTTACTCGTGTTTCCACCTAGACTCTCTGAAAGACAGGGTGGGAAGAGTTCTCCACAACTATAAATGGATTTGAAAACTCAGTGAAGAAAATTATCTGTCTCTATGGAGAGCCAGGGTGACATGACAGATAATTAGCAGGACAACCTGTTTCTCTGAGATGGGAAGCTCAGCCATATCAAGGACTTAAAGCCCCCAGTCCTTCTTATATCCCCTAGTGAATTAATTCTCTGCAAACAACCAGCTCTGCCAACTGATAGTGACTTTCACCTTCAATCCTTCAAAGTCACCTTTCTTTGAAAATCCCTTCACTATGACACAGAATAACAATAGCTTTGCTATCTTGGCTGCAGTTCATAGGATATGTTGGGTTGGAAGTGAGTTGAAACCCAGAAGAACTGACCTGTCCAACAGGATCAAGCCTTGAATATGGATGTGCCTCATATACTGTCTTTCTTCAAGGGCAATTGCTCATTTTCTCCTTTAGAGTATAGAGCCTGAGCAACTAGAGAGTTTTCCTGATATATATTTAAGTGGATAGAGAGTTTAGGGCAAAGTGGGAGAAATGCTTCTCCACTGGTATATTATGCTGAAATATTTTTTGTTGATGTGCAGTGGTGCTTTGTGTAAGAGGAAAAGAGAAATATGTGCTGAACAGGGCAATGGCTTAACAAAGGGGCGAGTTACCCAATCTATTTTCTGAGACCTGGGCTGATGGCTACTGAATTTCAAGGGTGTTATTACTTGTAATCCACAAATGCTCCCCTTGACTAGCCTTAGGGGCTTGTTTTTAAAATAAGCCTCTCAGAGTAAATTGGCATAAGTAGAAAATTTGCCCTTAACTTTCTTTCCCAGTAGGCAGTAATTTCACTTAAATTTCCCATAGTTTTTACTTACATATTAACCAGTTATCAGGCTCTAGGAGGAGGAAAAAGCTTCCAGAGAACTTCACAGGAGAGGCCCAGGGTAAAGGAGAACCAGGAGATCCACCAGAATGGAGAAGCTTGAGAGGACAAGCCCCTGCCACCGAAGAGCTGCCACTGATTCCGAAAACTGAATATAAGCTGATTCTCTTGAGCAGTTCCCAATTCTTTTTCCTTACTGTTCAGTCTTGTTCCAGAAGTAGCAAACAAGAGAGTGCCAGTGTGTCCTTTCCTATCTCAGTATGCTTTAGGACATCTCACTTCATCAAAATAGCATAGGCCTCATGTAGCTCAGAGGGCTGAAACTGGCATGCGGCAAATCAGGTGAAGAATTGGTGCCATTCAGGTGTCTGCTTGATGCCCAAGCCATAAACATAGAGGGTTTCATCTCCGCCAGGCACAGCCTATAAATAGGGCTGGCTATCTCTTTCCTCCCTATCTCTCCACCTTCATTTTCTTCTTACTCTTTTTTCCCAATAACAGTAATAATAGCTAACATTTACTGAACACAGTTCATATTAAATGTGTGCTGAGCACCCGACATACTACTTCATTTAATATACCCAAATCCTATAAATGCTATCATTTTCATCATCATCATCATTATCATTAAGAGGTTTACGGACTTGCATAATTACACGGAAGAGTTAGGGTTTGAATCCACGTAGTTTGATTCAACGTTCACATATTTTACCATCTCACCAGTTCACCTTAGCTCTATGTAGAATGTTGAGTCATGAGAAAAAGGGAGCAGTTTAATTATTCTGGAAGATGTAGGTTTGTTTAAAGCATTGGGTTTTGTGGTAATAAACTAGAGGAAAGTCAACTGAATTGCAGCATGAAAAATGTAGGTTAGCAATAAAGAAGAACTTCTTGAAGGCAAAGAATATTTATAATTGCCATTCCATTATCTTTTTGGATCGGTATAAGTCATGAGAAACAACATTAATACATATGTTTTCAGAGTTGTTTAGGTAGTCACTCCTAAAGCAGAAAATCAATCACTGGCACTTTCCAGACACATTAGATTATTGGTGAATGAATTTCTGGTATTAGTGTTTCCGGCTCTGTCCTTTCACAGCACACGCAGGGAAGTACTCCCTTAGCCCATTAGTCTGCCACTTTTTCTCATTCATCTCTGTGCCTTTGGTTGACTGAGAATTCTTAACAAATAGAATGGCTTCCCCTAACTGCCAGTTCACAGATCAATTGGTAGTGGCTGCCTCTATTGCTGAACCGAGAAGAACTGGCAAGCGAAAAGAAAGCAGGCTCTATTTCCTCTGTCTGCCATGGACCAAGGAAGAGTGCATTTGCCAACTGTGCGGAGCATAAGTTGCCTCCTTTAGAATGTGCAGAGAGCAGATGATGGGGCAATGAACACGAAAATGAGTTGGGGGCCTGAGGCAGCATGTTGGTGGAGTGTGGAGGGAAGAGCTTTGGGAGCCAGACAGACTTGTGTTGAAATCCCTCTAAATCACAAATTAGCTCTGTGACCTTGAATAAATTATTGAAGCCTCCTGAGCCTCGGTTTCCACATCTTAAAAAGCATCCATTTATATCTACAAAAAAAGGTGTGCAATGAAAGTGACTATTTATATCATTTTTTAAAATAAATGTCCTTGCCTGATTTTAATCATAATCTGAACTCATTTTATGTTTCTCTATGTATTACTAAATTCTCCCTCTGTTGTAGTCAAGCTGGGACACTCAATGTGGTACTTTTTTGTTGCTTTATCTAGAATATTTCTCTCACCCCACAAAATCCCCTCCTACTATCATCTAAATTCCATATTGTCTAAGAAACTTTCCCTCGAAGAGTCTCACCCACCTCTCACCCTTTTAAACTTCAAAAGCACACAAGATTCTTTGTAATCCAGCCTCCATTCACTTCCCCAGGCTCATCTCCTGCCACACACCTTCCAATTTAGGCATCAGAAATGCCAAATCACTTACAGTTCCAAAAGTTACTATACTGCTTTTCGTGTCTGATTTTTGGAACTGGTTTCTTCGTCTAAAATGCGTGTCAACTGGTGAACTCTTACTCATCCTGAACTTCTTGTAAGTGGTGTCACCTCTTCTACATAAAGCATCCCCTGAAGTCCTCTCCCTCTGGCCTACCAAAACTCATTACCCATATTTCTGCATTAATTTGGCAGCTTCTGCATTTGTTATCATTGTCTTCATCATACAATGTTATAAATCACTTATTCACATCTATCCAGATATAAACTTTGAGAGTAGGAGCAATGTAGCATGTTTTTGTTGTTGTGATTTTTTGGTTTTGTTTCGTTTTTTGAGATGGAGTCTCCCTCTGTTGCCCCGGCTGGAGTGCAGTGGTGTGATCTCAGCTCACTACAACCTCTGCCTCCCAGGTTCAAGCAATTTTCCCTACCTCAGCCTCCTGAGTAGCTGGGATTACAGGCACCTGCTACCACACCTGGCTAATTTTTGTGTGTTTTTTGTTTTTTGTTTGTTTTTTTTTTTTTAGTAGAGACAGGGTTTTGCCATGTTGTCCAGGCTGGTCTCGAACTCCTGACCTCAGGTGATCTGCCCACCTAAGCCTCCCAAAGCACTGGGATTACAGGCGTGAGCCACTGCACCCGGCCTGTAGTGTGTATTTTTTATGGCCAGGCTCTAGTACAGTGCTTGGCATACATTAAGGAGGGGCTCAAAAACACTTGAAGACTTGACCTAAATATCACACATATCTGAAATGCTATTTTGCATTTGATTATATATTCTCTTAGTCTGTTCTCATGCTTATCTGTCTAGACTTCTCAATAGGTTGTAAGTACGTTGGAGGCAGAAGCAGCCTTGGTTTATACTTGAATCTCCTAGAGGGTGAGCATTTACTAGATAATTATTTGTCAGGTGAGATGATGCAATAGATAAGAGGATGGGAATGGATTTGCAGCAAGAAAGCGAGTGGATCCCTACCGCTCACAATCATGAGGCTGGCAACAACTCTTCCAAACACACAGAAAAAAACACACAGGGCTGACCGTACATTTGTCCTTCCTAGACAGCCTGGAGATCTTATTGATAAGGTCAAATTCATACTTCTGGATAGATCAGGAGTAGAAAGAAAGCACACGTTCTGAAGTTTAATTCAATTTTTATAAACCTCTCCCTAATTCCCTCTTAAAGGCCATTGTATAGCCCACTAGGGAAAGGTATTTTGCTTTCAGCAATTACACATATTTTGCAAGTGCTAATCGTTCTGCAGGAAAAAAAAAAAGAAGGCAGAAGGGGAAAAGAAAAACAAAGAAAAGTGAGAGAGGGGAGAGCTGGTTTGAAGGGATTTTATCTAATTTCATTTTAATTAGATCCTTTTTCTAACTGAGTTTCTAATTTTTCAATTAGCAATTAGCAGCTGCAACTCATTCTGAGCATCACGAGGTGCCAACGACACTAATTACACCACAGGAGTAGGAGGCTGGAAATGAGAAATAAAATTATCCATGAATGTTATTAGAAGAAAGGAATGATTACTCCCCGTAATAATATACTGATGTGAGCCTAATTAGATTGAAGGATTCAGAGGGAAAAAATGAGATTTAAAAATGGATCACATTTAGATGCCTTGAGGTCATAATTTTGCTATAAATATTACTTTAGAACATCACACTTGAAAACAGGTTTGCAAGCTTGATGATGTTTATGTCAGGTTGTTCAGCAATGACCCACATCCCTAGTATACAATAACCCAAAACATCAATGACTTCTGAAATACCAATACTCTTCCTGTAAAACGTGTCTGAGATTTCAAAAATAAGCACTCGTGCACATGCACAGACATAAACAATGCAATGAAAATAAGACCCAGGCACTGGGAAATACCGAAGCCAAGATGCCATTTTTGGCATCGTAAATCAGGGGTGGAGTTTTTAGCCACGAAATGAAAAGCCGTGTGTCTGTAGTTTCCCATCTGTTGGTTCAATTAGTTTCCTTCCTCCTATGGCAGTGTCGAGCCTGTGACTGTGTTTCAGGGAAGACAGGTGCAAGCTGATGGCTCCACCATATCTAGAAGCTGCTGATTTGAAAAACACTCTAGTCAAGAAAAATGTAGCTTTCTATTAGCAAAGCAGCCACACAGACCATCCATACTCTCAGAGAAGAGCTAATTTTCTGGCTGTGGTCACAGGAAATCAAAACTATCGTATTGATCCTCAAGAGCGATTCCTAATTAGCTACAGAGTAATCTCCTAGATTTCCCCAAGGCCAGAGTGACTGGCCGTGGCATTAGTGGGCTGGACAGAACCACCAGCCCTGACCCCCAGGCCCCTGTGCCACGTACCACGGAGGAATTGGACCAGGATGAGTAAACACTCTGGGAACTTCTGTGCACAGTAAGTTGCTTCCTCACAGAAGGAGATAATACCATTTCCCCCCTTATCCTCCTTTACTCCTTCTTATCTTGGGAGAAAGGTAAAAAGTTTTGAAGGAAAGCAGAAAATTCAGCAAGCAAGTTAAGTCCAGGCATCTGCCTCACCTTCTGATAAACTTCCTGAAAATCTTCCCTCAATTCTCCTGTCTCTTCTCATTCCCTCCCGGCTTTTCCCGTTTCTTAATGATTTCAAAATGCCTTGACCCATCTTCTGAGCTCTATCCTGGCAATTTTGACTGTATTTGCAGCAGTTTCAGCAGTTGGTTCTATCAGCACCTTCAAATCAGTATCACATTTATTATGCTCCCTATTTGCACCCCAACATGCCCCTCAAGCTGCACTCTTGTCAATGACTGGCCATCCTCCCAGGTGCCCAGACTCCTATTATTGAAGTAATCTTTGATTCCTCTCTTCTCCCCTTATCTCCCACTCCTGCTAGTTCTGCCCAGCATTTCTCCCACAATGCTTCTTTTCTTCACATCTGCTGCCCCTGGGTAGGTGTCCCTTGTTTCTTACTTTAGCTTCCTAACTAATCCCCCCTGACAAATGCCTTCTACCTTATACCTCCAGCTTTGTCTTCCTGCAGAACTGCCTGGATCGTACTATTCCCTGCTTGGACTAGTCAGTGTTTGCTGTGGAAAAAAGCTGAAACTCCCAAGTTTCCATGTATGTTCTTGCTTCAGCCTACATTTTGGATATGATATTTTCCTTTTCTGATTAAATATCCTATGTTATAGCTGAATGAATGTATATGGTCAATGCCTTACTCATGCTGCACCCTTTAGCTGATATTCCCACACATATTTCCAGAGAGTCAAATCCTATCCATTCTGGAAGATCCAGCCCAATGATGGTAATATTCCTAATCTTCCTTTGCATGCACATAGGATTTTTAATTTTCAAAGAAAGTTCACATCTATGGAGTTTATTTAAGCCTCATAAGAGCCCCAAGAAAAGCAGGATAAATAGGCTTTCTTAGCCCCCTTTTATAGAGGAGGAAACTGAGACACAGGCAGGATCAGCGAAGTGCCTGGTAATCAAGGGTAGACCAGACACACACCTGCTGATTTTCAGCAGCTGCTCTTTCCTTCAAGCATTGGCAACGCTCAGAGCATGCTTGGTTTTGCTCTGCAATCACTTGGATGGAGTCTTGCAGTCAAACAACTGCCCTCCTGATGGAACCTGGAAAAATTGATGAGCTCCCATTCCTTGGGCGGCCTATCTATCTGTATATATCCCAGCACATTTGCCACTAATTATATTTCTCTTTATAATGTGAGCTCTCCCGTTAAGTAAGGTAATTGATGACCCCTGAAAAATATCACTAATTCCAAAATGGCCCAGAATTATTTTGTCATGCTGTTTCCTTTTCCATTTCTCCACCCCTGGTGTTAGAATGATTAAGATGCCACATGCATCAGAGGAAGAAAACAGTATGAAAGGCCAAAAAGGGTAGTGTCTGTATATATTAGAAGAGGGAGAGTGTTAGGGAAGAAAGTTAGTACTTTATTTTATTTTTAAGACAGAAAAAGGCAAAAAAAAAAAAAAAACCAAAACAAACAAAAAACTAACAACCTCTCTGAACTTTAATTTCCTCTAAAAAATGAGGGTTCTAATGGTATATGTATCTTGCAAAGTTGGCATGTGAATCACAACAAATGTGATAAAAGATATGAATATACTTTTATTTTGTAATATAATGCATTATACAAATATTTGAAATGTATAATCATTTCATTTATACATAGATATAGACATAGATATATGTATGCATATATTTGTATGCACACACAATGAATATGAATGTGCATGCATATTGCATTATATGCTTAAGAGAGCCTAACCCCCTCCACACACTGGGGCTTCCTTTTTTCAAGCCCTATCTTTATCCAGGTGGGAAAATGCCTCAAAAGCCTTAAGTCAGATCAAGCATTGATCACCAGTTAATGCACAGAAATAACTAAATGGGACTCATGTTCCTCTTGTTTCTGGGCAGGGTGGAGGAGGAAGAAGTCTTTAATCTTCTGAGTTGTGCCTTATTAGGCAGCAGAGAGATGCTCTCTGACTTGGCACGTGCCCTGTGATCTTCCAGGATGAAAAGTTCTGTCTGAATGCAGGCAGGGATGATTTGCTAATCAAGAATGAGACAGAGCAAGTGGCATGCCCAACAGGACAGGGACAGCCAGGCTGAGGCCACCCCCTTCCTATTGATTTATATTTCTATTCACTGTTCTGAAATGTGGAGAGCTCATAACCCTCCGGAAAGACCGTTTCAGCTGCTGGTGGGGAGTTAGTGTTTCAGGAATGAGGGTGGTGAGGAGAAGCCTTTGCTCTGAAACTTATGTGGTCTGGAAACTTCAGGATCTTATCTTCCTCCTTCTCTTCTCTCCTCCTCCTTGTCTTTCCTCTCCTCCTCTTTTTCCTCCTTTTGCTGTCAGTTGCCTAAGGGAAGGGATCTTGGCCTTACCTGCTAAGTTGCCAGGGTTGTTCAGGGAAGGCTAAAAGATGCAGGAGGCAAGAGGAAGCCCAAGGCCTTTCTTGTCTCATCAGTCTTTCCGGGTCCTGGGCTGAGGCAGACAGGATGGCTCGCTGAGCTTGTGACAACATTCCAGGCCTGCAGCTCGGATGGCAGCTGTCCATGGCAGGCCAGACTTTGGAATATCTCACTAGAGCCTTGCTTGTCTCACAGCCCCCACCCCGAAGCTAACACCCTTTTGTCTCCAGCTGGTCCTTGGCCCCCTGCTGTTCTCATTTGTGATTTTATTTTCCCTGAATGCAGGGAGTTACTCAGAGCTGGGCTCTTGTCCAACTGGTCCTGCACGATCTTTTTCTTCCCCGGGATGCTAGCTCCTCTTCGTGAGGATTCTTGCTGGGTCTGCCTTCCCTCTCTCCATCTGGTGCTGTACGCCCGCTGAGTGGGCCCTGCAGGGCTGGAGTTGGCTAGGCTGGGCAGCCAGCAAGCCAGCAAAGCCCCTGCAGCCGTGAACCGGGAATCCAGGATGCCTACTCTGCCAGTCTATGTCAAAAAGACAAAACACCTAGAGAGGTTTAAAAACATTCAGGAGAAGAAAAAGCAAGCGCACAGCATGAGAGAGCTTTGTCCAGCCAGCACTTTTACTAGCAATAAATCTGCCTTAAAAATGTATAAGGATATACAGAAAAAGAAAATTGAGCAAATCACTTTGGTGGAAACCCATTTCTCCCGCACTCGGCCATTTCTCTGCATCAGCTCTTCACTCTCCCAGGGAGAGCTCCCAGCCAAGTAAGACAACAGTGTAAACAAAAGTCACCCCAGGCCCAAAACCAAGTTTCCTGCAGGGCACTGTCTGCTGCAGCTGGCAGAACCTACTGGGTTTCTGGCTTTGTGCTGACCTTTGCAAGTGTGCTTCAGCTGGAAAAATCAGACCTATCTATCCATCTCCATGTTGAAGACCCCCCCGGGTTCAGGCTGTACAGGGTGGACAAGGTCCAAGTGTCTCATCCTTCCTGATCCTGAGGACGGTGGTGGTTTCTGGAGGAGTCCAAAGTGATCCCAGCCATACTGCCTGGGAATGATTGCTTACCACCCAGGAACAGAACCTGGGGTCTATTCTCTGCAGCTGGATCTATGGAGGTCAGACGAGTCTGCTATGACATATTTTGTTATGTGAAATTGTAGCACGACAAGCCGCAGACAAAACTCCTCAGACACGGAGTCAAAGAAGGAAGAGGTTTATTTGGCCGGGATCATCGGCAGGACTCCTGTCTCAAGAGCCAAGCTCCCCAATTGAGCAATTCCTGTCCCTTTTAAGGGCTCACAACTCTAAGGAGGTCCGCGTGAGAGGGTCGTGATCGATTGAGCAAGCAGGGGGTACGTGACAGGGGCCGCGTGCACCGGTGGTCAGAGTGAAACAGAACAGACCGGGAAGTTTTACAATGTCCTTCTATAATCTATAAATAACATCAGTTGCTAAGTCAGGGGTCGAATTTTAACTACCGGGCTTAGGTCAGGCAGGCCCAGGCCTGGTTTCAGGTCTGGTTTTCAGGTCTTGGTTTCGGGTCTGCTTCCTAGGCGCCAGCCTACCTGCCTTTAGTTTTGCTTCTCTTGCCTTTTCTGAGGATAAAACAACATGAAAGGGTCTGTCTCTCTTCTCTTAAAATAAGCCAGGCACAGAAATACAAATACTGCATGGTCTCACTCATATGCAGAATCTAAAAAAGTTGATCTTGAAGGAATTCAGAAAATGCCGCCCCAAAATGTATTGTTTTAGACTTAAAACTGAGGGCACTTGGGAATAGTAAATGCAGAAAGGGGCTTCCTATGAACTTCCTTAATGTACCTAAAGACAGATCCTCCAAGAGGAGCACAACTGTCATGAATGCCCTCCCAGGGAATCTCATCAACCAAGGAAGATTAAACTCAGATCACAGCAGAGGAGCCGGGAGGTTGATGCCAGGACCAGACAGACTTTGTCACAGGCTGTCACCTACTTCTCTGGAGGGCTATTCATCTTTAATTATTTATTTGCTTTTTATTTTTTTAGAGACAAGGTCTCTCTCTTTCGTCCAGGCTACGGTGTGGTGGTGCAATCATAACTCACTGCAACCTTCATCTCCTGGGCTCAAAGAATTCTCCCACCTCAGCCTCCCAAGAAGATGGGACTACAGGTGCACACCACCATGCCTGGCTGATTGTTTAATGTTTTTGTAGAAATAAGGTCTCACTATGTTGCTCAGGCTGGTCTCAAACTCCTGGCCTCAAGCGATCCTACCTCAACCTCCCAAAGTACTAGGATTATAAGTGTGAGCCATTATGCCTGGCTCCATTCACCTTTTCCAAAAATCACTTAAACTAGGCTAAGTCGCTTACATCCCCCATGCCTTCTCTCCTACAAAGAAGGTGTATACTCTTCTAGATCTCACTGGGATTTGGGGTATTCTCTTTTCCTTCATGTGATGCCCCCATGCGTGTAATACCTTTGTATCATAGTCCCCCCTTACCCACAAGGAATACATCCCAAGACCCCCAGTGGATGCCAGAAACTGCGAAGAGTATTGAACCCTATATATTCTATATCTTTTCCCATACAGTAATGGGCAGGTAGCATCTACAGTATGAATACACTGGACAAAGGGATGATTCATGTCCCTAGCAGGACAGAGTGGGATGGCACAAGGTATCATCATGCTACTCAGAATGGAACGCAATTTCAAGCTTAAGAATTGTTTATTTCTGGAATTTTCCATTTGATGTTTTGACTGAGGTTAACAAACTGCAGAAAGAAAAATCAAAGATAAGCTGGAACTACTGTGTACTTTTTCTCCTGTTACTCTGCCTACTGTCTGTTTATTTCATAGACTCAAATATTGAACCCTCAGAGGGTAGAGAGTCTTCCCTGTGTCTAGAATGGTGATTACCAGGAAGTTGAGAATAGAATGGTGGTTACCAGGGGTGGAGCAGTGGTTGGGGAAGGGCTTGGGAGCTGTTAGTCAAAGGTTACAAGATCTCAGTTAGATAAGAGGAAGAAGTTCAAGAGATCTAGTGTACCAAATGATGACTGTTGTTAATAAAACACATTGTATTCTTTAAAAATGCTGAAAGGGTAGATTTTTAGTCTTCTCGCCACAGAAATGACAATTATATGAGATAATGCCTATGTTAATTAGTTTGATTTAGCCATTCCATAATGTATATGTTTTAAAGCATGATTATGTACATGATAAATATATACAATTCCATCTGTCAATTAAAAATAAAATAAACTATGTCTGCAATTCCCTTCAGGTATTCATCACTAGCTATGCAAAACTGGAACTTCATGTCCTTACACAATAAAGGCAATGTGCAATGGGCAATGCTTATCACATGTTTCTGAATGCAGAGCCCAGTGCTAATTTCTCAGGACAAGGCTCCTTACTCATCTGCTGAGCCCTTTACTCATTTACCTTTGTGATCATTTAGGCCACACCATTGGGCCCACATTGCTGTTTTTGCTACTCCAAGAAGATCAAGAGAGAGCCACCACAGCAGAATGAGATTCCAAGCCTTCTCATGCATCCCTCAGGGATCAGGCCTGGCCTTGGTCTCTAGAAAGCTCTTGCTGATTACTCTGGGAGTTTGAATCACAGTGACCACAGTCTGCCCGGGCCTGATCCCAAGGGCACAAGCACACAGGAACCTGGGGGCAGATGTGTAACCTCAAAGAGAGTAATTATGTCCTAGCCAATAAATAAACAATCACTGGAACAATTAGTGCTCACCCCTTTGAAATTTGCATCTCACCTCAGGACAATCTTGCTCTTCAACCTTGTCAATACGTTGATATGTTATAAATAAGTGGTTTTACTGGGATGAGATGCAAGCTATCTTGAAGCTAACTAAGCATGACTAGAATACACTATCTCTCACGTCCCAGGAAGTTATTTGCATTCTGATACAAACTGATGCTAGATTCCTAAACCTAATCATGATCCTCAGCTGCAGTAAGGACCACTGACCTACTATGTTATTGTGAAATATATATTTGGACCTCTTTCTCCACATTTCCTGGCCCACACCTCCTAAAACCCTTGAAATCTCTGGAATAAGGAAAGTGATTTTTTGTATGCTAATGAGATGACTGGTGGCTGGCAACCCCTGTATAGCTTTCAAAATACCAAGGCATGATTAGAGGATTGAGTTTTTAGCCCCACCACCCAACCTCCTGGCAGGAAAGAGAGGCAGAAGACTAAGTTGATTACTAATGGTCAATAATTTAATCAATCATGCCTGCATAATAATGCTTCATAAAAACCCCAAAGGACCTGGTTTGGCTAGCTTCTGGCTAGCTGAACATGTGGGGGCTTCTGCAGGCTGGTGCCCCCAGAAAAGGCATGGAAGCTTCAAGCCCCTTCCTTCACATATTACCCTAACATTTCTTCCATTGGCTATTTATTTGTATCCTTTGTAATATCCTTTATATTAAATAGGTTAAAGTAAGTACACTTTTTCCCTAAGTTCTGTGAGCCATTCTAGCAAATTAATTGAACAAGAAAGGGTCATGGGAATCCCTGATTTATAACAAGTGGGTCAAAAGTATAAAATGTCAATCTGCTACTTGCAACTAGCATCTGAAATTGGGGGTAGTCTTGTGGGACTCAGCCTTCAACCTGTGGAATCTGACACTTTCTCCAGGTAGATAGTGTCACAATTGAATTGCATTGTGGAGGATACCCAGCTAGTATCTGCTATGGAATTGCTTGGTTGGTGCGTGGGGAAAAACCCCCATGTGTTTTGGTGACCAGAGGCAAAGTGTTCTATGTTATAGTGACTGTGTGAGCGCAGAGAAAAACACTTTGTGTTTTTTTTTTTCCTATGTCTTATAGACCCACTAATGGACTAAGTAATGTTCCTGTTGGTGACTCTGAGCAAGGAAAACAAATAAGGCAAAGAAGGAGGTAAAAGAGACAAGTAAGACATTATCTGAGAACCTGCAATGACTCTTGGGAAGACATCAAAGCAGAAAAAGAAAGAAGTGGCAAGTGACAAAAGAGGTGCAATGTTTTAAATGTTTGCCCCCTGCAAAACTCATGTTGAAATTTAATTCTGCCCTCATGGATGGATTTATGCATTATGTTGGGAGAGATTTTATGATATTGGGAGTGGGTTTGACCCCTCTTACTCTCTCTCACCCTTCTGCCTTCCACCGTGAGACAATGCAGAAGGAAGACACCAACCAGATGCCAGACCCTCATCTTAAACTTCCCAGCTTCCAAAACTGTGAGGAAATAAATGTCCATTCTTTATAAATTACCTATTTTGTGGTATCCTGTTATATAGCTGCACAAACAGACTGAGACAGGAGGTATATGTCAGGGTGCAGTAGAGAACCATTCACTGCATTAGGGGGTTCCCTTCCATGGCACTTTTTGCCTGCTTTATTAATTTAATACAAAGAGATCAGGCACCAATTACAGGCAAGACCCACTAGTAATCTTCAGCAGTGGGATACAGAAATGAACAAGATGTATGGTTTCTGCTTTCAAATTGCATACAGTTCAGTTGGGGCTAAATTATAGACACAAATACTAATATTATAAGTTAGATTTTACTACATTCACCATAGAGGTAGGTTTTAGAATTTCAAAGGAGAGGTTCTTAGCCAGGGGTGGGAAATTTTATGGAGGAGCTGGATTTTGACAATTTTATCTATGCTAAATGAATGCCCTCTTTCCGGGAACTAAGGAATTTTACCTTTCTGGGGATTCATGGCAAGAAGATACAATCCTTGATCTCAGAAGACATTGTGATACACAATGACAGATAAGTTGACAATGAAATGTAAAACTGCTTCCAGAAGCTTCTAGGTGTTAAGTTTGACCACATCATGCATCTCATTTCCACATTGTCTTCTATGTCTGTATCTGGCCCCCTCCTCAACTATCCTAAGCATTTAGAGCATCTCCTTTCCCTATAAAAGCCATCATAGTTTATGTTTATGGCTATGTGTTTTGTTTCTGCAAATCTAATTGTTCCTTAAGAGTAAGGATTATGTCTCAGAGCCTCACAGGAAGGCACAAAGGAAGATGTCAGCAAACGCCATAGAACTATTAATTACTGACAATTCACATGCCACAGTTAAATGAGGAAAGGGAGGAAGGAAGAGACCAGACCACTGAGGCATTAAGAGAACAAGGATCCAGCATGGATCAAGCAAATCCCACCACCCTTAGCTATGAGACCAAGTCCCAGCTCTGTCACTTGTTAGTTGTGTTGTCTTAGACAAGTCAATTTACTTCCTAAGAAGCCCTGCCCTCTTCTATAATAACATGTCTGTTGGATTTCATTCATTCCCAAATACTGAAGACAGTCTGCAACAAAATTTTCTGGGAAATTGTAAAATACAGATGAATAAGCCCACAGAGGGTGAGCCGAAATTTCTCTATTTATAAGATCTCTGAATGAATCTAATAAAGAGTGGTATCTGCAAATCAGAGGACTAATGCTCATGCTGTAAGATTCTTCCACCTGTTACATCAAGAACACTAACATTTCTTATTGTGATGTAGAAACAGGTGATGGCCTTCTGAAAGCCAGCACGTAATGACAGCATGAAATATTTTACTTGTTAATTTTTTGTTTGTCTGTTTTTCAGATGTTTTAGACCTTCGTGGAGAAGAAGTTTGGTGGTGGGGCAGGAGCAGAAGTTAGAACTCGGGATTTCTTTGTTCACCTTGGCTGCGAAGCCACCCATATATGACCAGTGTTGAAACTCATTGCACCAGGCCAACCAATTAGTCTGTATTGGCCCCATAAACTTTGGGCTGACAAGTATCAAGTGAAAGGTTCTTGAGAATAAGACTGAAAAATCCTTCTTACTTCCCCCTACGAAAAAATTCTCCAGCCCCAGAATGTTATTCCTTCCCAAGAAACACAAATTAACTAGCTGCACTAATGACCTCCAGACCAACACAAACCCATTTCCCCTTGAAATTAACCTTCTATTCTGAATCTAAACAGTGTCTAATTAGCCCCAAACACTGGTGAGCTAACTGGAAGAGAAGAATGTAGGAAATCAAAACAAGGGGATAGTTTTACGGTTGGAAAAAAAAAAATAGCGAAAAGCCATCCTCCAATTATCCTATCCTTCTAACCTCCGCCCCTAGATCCTTATCCTGCATCTTCATTTGTCTTCCTTTCCGTAAACCTTGTAAAGGAGTCTGCTTTTCAGACAAATATTTTTCCCAGCTCATTTGACACCTAGAAGGCAGGAAAAATATTGCCCATCACGATAAATATGAGTATAATATTCCAATTTTCCAGCATTTGACAGCAATCAAGGGAAGAGTAATGTGTTCCCTCTGTGACTAAATCATTTAGAGACCAAGGTATTCTGTCTCATTCTCATTAGGAAAAAAAAATATTCCAATAATCTCATTATCCCAGTGTGAATAACAGTAAAAAAGCACCAAGACTAATGACTTCTTCCGCGCTTGCCTCCGCAGATACCAGCCCAGGCCGTGCTTTTATAGGCAATGCTTGGGTAATGGAGTCTCCCTTAGCAGCGATCCTGTAGCATCTGCTGCTCTGAAAGCCCTGCCTAACACATTCTGCTTTGTCTGCAGCAAGGTTTACACACACCCCTGGACTCCAAAGACTCTTTTTATGTACTTTTTAAAAAACTAACTCCAATGGAAAAAGAATGTGTCATGGCATGTTAAACTTTATGGAAATTCTTCTGGAGAATAACATAATTTCACGGTGCATTACTCTGAAATGACCTAGTACTTGAACAATTAATTTTTAAGGTGTAGCATTGACTTCCCCTTGCTGTATTTAACCCATATCTGAAATTGTCAACAATGCCAAGGGTTGGACAATGAGTTGGGAGAAGAGCAGGAGCCTGAAAATTACTCCCTATCTACTATGTTTTCTTTTATCAGACATAATGCTTCCCTCTTTGGTTCAAAAATGAAAAGAGAAGGGAGCAGGTACTTTAGTTAGGGATACTTCATAGGCAGCACAGCCTGGCAGGTAAATAGTACAGTCCTGGAGACATAAACTCTATGTCTTACCTTTGTCATTAATTTACTGTGTAGCCTTAGAGAAACTCCTTTTTCTCTCTGTAGCTAAAATGGGGGAAGGAGAGGTTTTGTTTGTTATGCCCCCAAAAGGAATTCAGTGATAGAAAATGAATAGATGTATAATATATCCTCTGATTCCTTGAAATAAAAGCTCTGAATGTTCTTTTTTTTTCTTTTTTTTTCTTTTTTTTTTTGCTGTCCTTTTTACACCTTATTTTTATCTCTACACTCTTGCATTCCTCACCTCCTTCACTGCACCCTCCCTGTCCTTAAACACACAGGTAAATGGAGAATTGGTATGCAAGAGCATCTTCTCAAGACTAGCATGAAACACTTCAAATGCATAGGAAAAAGCCATAGAGTGGTACAGTTGGAAAGAATCTTATAAAAGATTCCTGTGAATTTTTTCTCTTTGAGGAAAAAAAAAAGACTCACAGAGGACAGATTTCTCCCAAGGTCACACAGTGGTTTACTGGTAGAACCACCACTTCCCAGTCTATCACTCTGCCCTCTAGACCGAGTGAATGACACCATTATTGTTTTCTATTATAGAGTTCATGAAAGCAACACTGGACTTATATATACATGCATCAGAATAAAGGGATTTTAGGGTTTGAAAAAAGCCTTATAAATCACCAAGCCTGGTCTGCTGGGTGGGTGATCAATTGTCCAGGTTTGCCTGGAACTGAGGGGCTGTTCAACACACGGAACAGGAGAGCCCTGGGCCAACAGATTAGTTGGTCACCAAGCCTACCCCCAAATGACACTTAAATTTATTCTCCAACCTTCAGCATCCTAACATGAATCTCTTTAGCACTAGAGCATTTATGACATTCTCATTTAGTAAATTGCATTGCTGGAACTGTCACCTATAACTATAGGTCTTTATTCTGCCATGTGAGGTCCCACTGAACAATATAGAGGGTGGCTCTGTAGAAAACTGGCCACAGCCATTCCAACATGGGTCCTCTCTGCCGTATTAGAATCTGAAAAGACAATATAATTAAAAGCTACATGGACATGGCAAAACATTGTAAATTTTTTTCTCTCTCTCTTAGCCTTTGATAAGAGCAACCTCTTCTCTCTTACGGCCTACTTACTGGAAGCATTATTTAGTGACTGTATATATTGTTTTTTACTTATCTGAGATTTCAGTGGCTCATATCCCATTCTGGAACAGTTTTCCTTTTAGGGATTGGCCACAGGATGATCAGATAGCATGGGGGACAGATTTCTGAGGCATTAGAACAAACAAAAGCAGGGTTTTTTTGGTAAAATCTTTCTGCAACCGAGATAACATTTCCAGCCACATATATCTAATAGGGCAACAATTCCTCCCAGATGAGAATGGCTTTTTTTAGTACTCTGATTGGATGAGTGACTGCTGCGACCTCGCCATTTATTTCCTGGGAAACTATCTTGACTGGCTATCAGTTCTGTTCAAGGAATTGGTAATTACCTTCATCCCATAGGACAATGGTCATTTGGGTGATTTTTCAGGGCGTGAAGACAAAGAGTTGAGTCCACACACACACACACAAAATTACACGAAGGAAAAATTTTGGTTGGGCCTTCTCTTCTTCCAATCTTCAGCTTTTCCCTTATCCTTCTCACTTTTTCAGGGAGCGGTGTTTTTCAGCTCCCCTTCAGCTTCCCAAAGCTTCCCCACTTTCTCATTGAATTTTCTCTCCTAAGTGTTACATGGTCCGAGTCACTATTACCACCCAAAAAAATTAATTAAAATGAAAAAAAAAATCTGTTCGTGATTCTAAGTATTCAAAAGAAAGCAATTTAATTGTCTGATTAAAGAAATTTATACTAAGGTGAGAATATAAGGTTTAACTTTCATAAGGGATTTTGTCTTAAAAAAGGAGTTAGCTAGAAAGCAAGTCTCTCATTGATGTTACAGATGTGTAGGGAGAAGAGGGGTCTTTACTAAACCTTGCCGATGCTGGCTAACTCTTTTCCCTTTCATCTTGTCCTGTTGAAAGCATCCCATTTATATATTGTACTGGAATGGAAGCTGGCAGCTCATCTGACTGCTTCTATTTTTAAAAAGAAAGAAATATTATAATCACATACAGCCAGTTGCCTTGTAAAATAGCCCTCAATTTGGATCTGTTTGATATTTTCTCATAATTTTATTCAGCTTATATATTTTTGCATGAATATAACAAAATATATGCTGTATTCATCATGATGAAACATACCAGGAAGCACATGTCTATTTGTCCAATTGCTGATGATATTAACTTGATTAAAATGGAGTTTACCAGCTAGCTTCACTATACACTTAATTCATATTTTGTAATTATTGGTTAATAAGTAATTTGTGGAGAAACGCTTTGGCAGTACAAAAATGTCTTGCTCTTATTCTAACTTTTACCCACACATTTTAACATCCATTGGTGATTCTTGTCTGAGTCATTTAATATTATGGTGATTGAAAAATGGTGATTTTTCTAATGCCTATATTACTTCAACACTTATCAGTTGGCATTTTACTCCAAGGTAGAACTATCTCTTCTCATCCATCCATTCAATTGTTTATATTAGTATGGGGTTACAGATTTCTTTTTTGCTGAGTAAGTCATAACCCATTATTTATTTTTATGTTCAAATTGTTCCAAATTTGGCCAGTAGATGTTCAAAGGAACAGATTCTTATATCCTTCTGTCATATCCCCATCACTCTGAGCACTTTCTTACTTTCCAACACATGAAAATGTTGCAGACACATCTTGTACTTTCCATGACTCAGCTCAATCATCATTATTTCCAGGTGGAGGTGAGAGGGTCATTTCAGACCTGGAGTTGGAGACCAGCCTGGGCAACACAGAAAGACCCCATCCCTAAAAAAATAAAAAAATTAGCCAAGCATAGTGGCATGCACCTGTAGTCCCAGCAAGTTGGGAGACTGAAGCAGGAAGGTCACTTGAGCCCAGGAGACATAATCTGATTATGCCACTGCACTCCAGCCTGGGCAATAGAGGGAGACACCAAGTCTAAAAAAAAAAAAGAAACAAAAACAAACATGCAAACAAAAAACACAATGATTGTCTTTAGGAAGTCCTGGTTTCTTTTAGTGGATAAATGGTATTTAGAAAGCAAGATCTAAGTGTGTTTACTGCTCCTGAGTGTCATTGATTCTAGGTCCAGTCAATGGGCAAACCTCATAAATACTCATACACACACACCTACATCTACATTTATTTCTGTTCATCTCTATTTTGTGTCTATATGTATATTTTTTAGATACATAAGTAGGTAAATAAATAGACAGATAGATGTAAAACCATGAGTTCACACCAATACGTAAATTCCAATCCAACACTATAGAGTTTATTGTGGCCTCCCCTCTTTTCCCTGTTTGTTTTCATTTTGAGACAGGGTCTTGTTCTGTTGCCCAGGGTAAAGTGCAGTGGTGTCATCACGGCCCATGCAGCCTTGACCTCCTGGGCTCCAGAAACCCTCCCACCTCAGCTTCCTGACTAGCTCGGACTACAGGTACATGCCACTATGCCCAACTAATTTTTTAATGTTTTTTTAGAGATAGGGTCTCACGATGTGGCCCAAGCTAGTCTAGAACTCTTGGGCTCAAGCAGTCGTCCCACCTCAGCCTTCCAAAGTGCTGGGATTACAGGCATGCACCACCATGCCCAGCCATATTTGTAACTTTGTCCTTTAATAGTAAAAAACTGGATGCCACTGTACTCAAAATATTTACTTATGTGCCCAATCTCTCTTCACTTAACCAGTCTCAGATCCTCTCTCGGCCATAGCCACACTGGTTCTAATCACCCAGATTTGCCTCCTTGGCCCCACCCTACTAGACTCTACCACCCCAGTTGAATTCTTGGCCCTAATCCCACAAGACACATCACAGAGCTGGTCAGTTCTTTACACTCACCCTATATTTTTACAAATTTTTGCGTAAATAGTAATTAGTTTTTACAACAATTTAAAAAGAAAGATCTTTTACATTTACCCACGGTTTCACCCTTTGTAGGGCTCTTCATTCCTTCTTGAAAAACCAGCTTCCATCTGATATCAAATAAATATCCTATGTTATTTTTGTAGTTCAGGTCTGCTGAAGACGAATTATCTCTGCTCTTATCTGACTGAAAATTTTAATAAATATAGAATTCTAGGTTGACAGGCTTTTTTTTTTCCTTTCAGCACTTTGAAAATATTATTTAATTGCCTTCTACCTTCATTATTTCTAATAAGTGCACTTGGCATAATCAGCCAACATTCTTAATGTTGTTCCATTCATATTTAGTATTCATCAGTTTGATTATGACATATTTGTATCATTTATTTACACTTTGGAGTTTGCTAAACTTTTAGGATCTATGAGTTGATGTTTTTAATCAATTTTGAAGAATTCTAGATTATTATCTATTTAAATATTTCTTCTGCACTAGTATCTTGTCCTTTTCTCCTTCTGAAATTCTATGTATTCTTAACCTTTTGATATTGTCTGACAGGTCTCAGACATTCTGTTTGGTTCTGTTTCCATTATCTTTTCTCTTTGATTTTCACTTTGGACAGTTTTCTATATTTCTATTGATAATGTCTTTTCATGTTTCCAGACTGCTGTTCAGGTCATTGAATGAATTCTTCTGATGTTGTATTTCTTATTTCTAATATTTCCAGGTGGTTCTTTTTATACCTTTTTTCTGTTGAAATATTTAATGCAGTTATAATGAATTATTTAAAGTCCTTGTTTGCTAATTCCAATATCGGAACCATTTGTGGGTCTCCAACTGACTTTTTTTTTTTATTATGGCTTACATTTTCTACCTTCTATGTTTTATAATTTTTATTGTATATAAGACATCATGTGTAAAAGGACAATAAAGACTGAAATAAATGATATTTCCTCCCAGAAAAAAAAGTATACTTCTTCCCATCCCAGGCTGATAAGAGTTTGAGGGCAAAGTGAATCTAATCTGCACTTGAGCAAGATTTGGGATTTTTAGCAACTGGGTTATATTTAGCTTACTAATGGTTTCAATTATTTTGGGGGACATTAGAAATTTCTAGTTCAATATGTCAACTGCTATTTACATCTTCATTCAAAGTAATAACTCTCGAAAAAAATAAGCCCTTATTCCCCTCGTCATACCCCAAATAGGGCATGATTGAAAGTAGGGATTAGGCCTTTCCCTCCAGCAGTGCTCAGAATTTGTGTGCTTGGGATAATCTGTAGATCTCTTTAGGCATTATTTTTCCAAATTATGGGCTGTCTCTCTCCTTCCCAGCCGTGTTGACAACTTTTTCAGTCACCAAAGAATTTTCTTTGCTCTCAAGCTCTAATGTTGGCTCACCGTATCTTAGAACTATCTTCTCTTCTGCAGGTCTGTTCCCAGCCTTCACTGGACCACCATACTGTACTTGGAAAAGGCCCACTGAAATTTTTTTTTTTTTTTTGAGACAGAGTCTCACTCTGTCACCCAGGCTGGAGTGCAGTGGCTCGATCTCGGCTCACTGCAAACTCTGCCTTCCAGTTTCAAGCAATTCTCCTACCTCAGCCTCCCGAGTAGCTGGGATTACAGGCACCCACCATCATGCCTGGCTAATTTTTGTATTTTTAGTAGAGATGGGGTTTCACCATGTTGGCCAGGTTGGTCTTGAATTCCTGACCTCAGGTGATCCTCCCACCTCGGCCTCCCAAAATGCTGGGATTCTAGGCATGAGCGACGGTGCCCTGCCTGAAATTTATAGACATTCCTTTCACCTCTTCTGCTCTGTGCCCAGCTGTGCCCTGCTTTGCTCTTAGAAAAGACCCCTTATGCCAAGGGGGAAATCTCTTTCAGTTCTTCTGCCCTGGCCACACCTTTTTAGGACAGTGCCCAGGTACACTCGGTGCAGGTCCATGGGAAGAGTTAGTGGGTGCGTACAGACTCTCCTATGACTAATTAGGGCTTCCAAATTCTGGCCTGTCATGACAGTCCACATGTAGCCTTGAAAAGTTCATTAATAAATAGACTGGCTTCTCATTACCTCTTTCCTGGTAGGTTCACTCCTTTTTCCACCATGCCCCTAGCAATCAAAGCAGCTATGAGATTCTTCTCTCTTAGAAAGGACTCATCTCTTTCCAGATTTACTTAATCTAGAATACACTGATCTCTGATGATGGTTTTTTTAAAAAGAATATTATGATTTTACAGTTTATCCAGCTTGTGCTCATTGTCAGGATGAAAATATCTGTCTCCTGTACTAGTACTATGCTTGATACTTTTCATTTTCTGGGTTTTTACAACTCTAATCTCATTGACTTCTCTGGCTTTTTAGGCTCTCTTTGTCAGAATCCTCTTCATATAAAGGCTTGATACCACACAACTTGTGAGATGCAATTTCTTTTTGGTATTTCATTGTCCATTTATACTTTTTTATTGGGAGATATCCTTTCCATGTTCCTGAATAAAAAGCTGGGCAGTCACCCTGGGGAAATAAATAAAGCTGAAGAATGATTTAAGTCAGGAAGTCTCAGTTTGGACATTAGAAAGTTCTAGTTCAATATATTAATTCGTACTTAAATCTTCATTCAAAGTTATAACTCTTCAAAAGCATAAATCCTTATTCCCCTCCTTATGCCCCAAATAGGGCATGATTGAAAGCAGATTAACTACCTTCAAGAAAGGAGGTTTGATTCACTTTTGCTCTTTTTCTTACCTCCTCCTAATTGCTGTTTTTAAACTTGCCATGGGAGGAGAGGAAAACAATGCCAAAGTTCTACCCTGACTGGTACTGTCTTAAGGTGGTTCTGTTATCTCAGAGTCTGGCAGAAATTAAAAGGCTGACTCTTCCTCTCATGAGCAAATTAGAAGATTTTTTTTGGAGGCTCTCCTACTGAAGCCTCCAAATAGAACACTGACATAAATTTTCTTGGTCAAGATAATTTTTAAATGACATTGTACTAATATTCTTACCATGAGTTCCACATCCCTTCTCCAGAACCATGCATCACCTTCAGAAACACACCTTCAGAAGGAAGAATAATCTCCCACTGTCCTGCTACCAGAGGCTAGACCAGGTGGCCTCTCTCTCACTGTATGATTCCCTAGGCATAGATTAGATATCAATCAATAGTTCTCCCACTTTTAATACAAGGTTTACATATCAAGCTCTCCAAGTAATCTCCTTTGAAGTCCCTTCCCAAGACTTGATGAAAAATACTGGGAATCACAGAACCAATTTTTCTCAAAGAAATCCTTATTAGAAATTCTATCAATCTCTTTAGATCTTTTATATTTTCCTTGTTGGTGAGAGAACTAGCAAAACATCCTCAAACACCTAGTTTACTTTTCTACCTGGTGATCTGATATCTCATTTGTAATTTTCTTTATACCTGTTGTATTTTAATGTCTCAGTCAAAACACCTAATTTGACAACCTATTTCATCTTCCTTTCCCTATCTGCTAAGTATTCGAATTTCTTGAGCCGATCATTGCTGCACTCAACATACTCAGTTTCTCTGAGCAGTTCTTATGTCCAGCTTCATCCCTTCACTTGAGTCTCTGACTTTAGATTCCAACTACTCACTGAACAATTACACTCTGGGGGCACTATGGAAATTTTGAATTTAGCAAGTTCCAAACAAGCTTACTAACTTCTTCATTCTCTATTTCTAACTTGCACATCATATGCCTTTAGTTCTGCTCTTCTATCTTCTTGGAATGCCCTTGCCATTTCCCTCCTATTTCACTTCTTGCTATGCCTAAAGAAACCTACCAATTTCTAGCTTAGATGTCAACTGCTAATTTTCTACACCCAGAAAGATTGATTGGTTCTCTTCTAGATTTCTCAGATTTTTCTTTCCTCCATTAATAGCATTGCCTTCTATTTAGTCATACCTGCACCTGTCTCTGTCTTCTTCATAACTTGGCAGGTCCTCAAAGGGAATGTCACACTCATCTCTTTATTCCCTTGTGCCCAGGGAAGTCCTGATATATAGTAGGTTCTCACTAAATGTATGCTTATTTTAATTTTTGTATTATATATATATATATATATATATACACACACATATATATATATATAATTTGATTCTTACAACATATCTATCAGGACAAAATTATTACTATCTATCCCCAAATTCCAGACAAGAAAATTGCAGTTCAGTTATGTTAAGCTACTAGAAACAAGGTCTCACAGGTGGAAAAGAAGCAGAGCCAGTACTTTAAAATTATATATTTCACTCATGGCCTAGTCCTCCTCCTAGTATTCCTCTTTTCTACTGTGTTTGTTTTCATTCTAGCCTTATGCAGCCTGGCATTTTAAGCATCCCTAAAGATTTTTCATTCCCAAGCTCCTATTGCACATTTTTAAAGACAAAAGATGTATGAAGATTCTGCCACTATTCTGCCTCCTCCCAATTTCTTCCAAATAGCATGCTTAAAATACAACAATCAATTCATTTTACTAATTGATATATCATAGGCTCTCTACATTGTTTCCTCAAGATATCCATATAAGCTGTTTACAACACTAGTACTATGCCGCCTCTATGCTTCTCTGCCTCTTTTATTTACACAAGCAAGTCATCTACAACTTGGCCTGCTGTTTAAAAGGCATTACAGAGCTATGGATCTCCCCAAAAGCCAGGTGTTGTGGTAAGAGATGCCTCCGGCTATTTTTTCCCAGTCCTGGCTTCCAACTCATAGGTGAGTATTGTAAAGAAAGACTGAGCTTTGTCTTATTAAAATATTTTTATCCTGACTTGGGTTTTCCTCTGCTTCACCAACTAATACAGTTGGCACATGCCTTAGCAGAAGCTGAGATAGGGCTGGCATGCAGGTAATTTATTTTGGGAAGTGATTCCAGGAAACAGAATTCAGGTAGCAGAATAAAACTGGGACAGGTAAAAAGCCAGTACAAAGGTAAAAAGCCAGTACAAAGAGTCTTCTGTGGAAAATTGGACATTAGTTTCATCGGGACCCTCTAAGGAATTAATATAGAATGCCCTTCAGAAACATCCCCCTCAGGGAAGAGAAACATCCCCTCAGGGGAGCATTATCTCAAGTTCCCATTTCTCATTTGCCCAAGATTATTCCGTGGGTTATAACTCCCTTTCACTTCTAAATTGTACATGTAGATGCCAGTTAATTTCTGAGTATCTCCACCATGGTGTTGGATGATCTTGAGGCAGAAAGCAAGTAAAGAGATGTCAGGTTGCACCTGCGTGAAGCTGGCTGCCCTAGTAGTGACTGGGCTAAAAAGTGGGGTGAGCAAATGGGAGACAATGTAATGAAGAGTCCAGTGTACCACATGTGGCTAAGCCCAGTGTCCTAGCCTCCAACACACCAGAGCTCCCTTAGGAGAAAGTAGAATGCAGGGAGGGGAGTCAGCATTGACATGGGGTGCACAAGAGCTTCTTAAAAACCAGCACCAACAAAACCAGTGCTGTGGAGAGGCAGAGCCAGATGACTAGGACTGCCAGCAAAGCAAACAGATGGCCAGAAACCTGTCCCTTAGAACCAGCAGGTCATTCACTCCAGTATCCCCCAACTCCTGCTTTGTCTTCTACAGTTGGCCTATCTGAGGCTGGATAGAGATTTACACAATCTTCAGGCAAGTTGAGTGCTCCAGAGATCAACCCCACTCCATACCCCATTGACTTCCTCAGCAAAAGCAGCTTAGGCACATTGAAGAAGGCAATATTATCCTCCACCACCTCTGCCTCCAGTTGGAACTCTCTAGTTTTAAAGCCTCATCTCTCAACCCCTCAGAAGACCAACACCTTCTTGCTCCTCTCAGTTGCCCATACCCATCACTGTCCTCCCAGGATGTGGCCTGCCCCCATATCTCTTCCCCCATCTCCTTTTAAAACCTCCCTTTTGTGTTGTTTGAGCCTATGATAGTCAAATAATAGCCCTCCCAATGATATCCATGCCTTAAATACTGGAACGTGTGAATATGTTACATTACATGGAAAGAGTGACCTCAAGGCAGAGAAATGACCCTGGATTATCCAGGCAGGCCGAGTGCAATCACATGAGCCCTTAAAAGCTCGGAAACTTCTTCCTCTGAAATCAATGAGATAGAGGTGACAAAGGGAATCAGGAAGAATGAGGCAGAAGTAAAGGATAGACAGATATGAACGGTGAGAACGACTTGACCCACCATTGCTGGTTTTGATGAATGTGGCTGGACTCTAAGAGCTGAGAATGACCCCCAGCCAACAACCAACAAGAAATAGGGACTTCAGTCTCACAACCACAGGAAGCTGCCAACAACCTGAATGAGCCTGGAAGCAGATCCTTTCCCACAGTCTCCAGTGAAGAACACAGGCATCTTGATTTTAGCCCTGTGAGAACCATTTCAGATATCTGAGCTAAAGAAACTATAAGATAATACATTTGTGAGTGTGGGCAAAGTGGCTCATGCTTATAATCCCAGCACTTTGGGAGGCTGAGGTAGGAGGATTGTTTGAGGCCAGGAATTCAAAACCAGCCTGGGCAATACAGCAAGACCCCATCCAAAAAAAAAAAAAAAAAAGGCCAGATGTAGTGGTGTGTATCTATAGTCCTAGTTACTCAGGAGACTGAAGTAGAGAGGATCACTGGAGCTGAGGAGTTCAAGGCTGTAGTGAGCCATGATCATACCACAGCATTCAAGCCTGGGCAACAAAGTGAGACTCTGTCTCCAAAAAATAAACAAATAATAAATAAGTACATTTGTGTACATTTGTGTTACTTGAAGCAACTAAGTGTGTGGCAATTTGTTAAAGTATTAATAGAAAACTAATACAGAGTCCTAAGTGATTGGTTCAAAAACAACTCTTTGATAAGCTGGTAGATTTTAAGGTGCTTTAGACTGGCTATATTATCCACCTCAGGATAAGTTAATTTTTCAAACTTAGGAGCAGTATGGAAAAAATGAAAGATTCTGAGAAGTGGGTACTCCTCCTAAAGAAGGTCTGCTTTCCACTGTCAAACTTAAAGCAATGGGATTGGCATTATCAACAGAAATGTAAAGAGCAGAGATCATTGAGGAATTCCCAGTCCATAGGGTGTTAACTTCATCTTGACTGGCCATTTACCCCCTCCTCCATTGCTTGGAATCCTGAAAAATATTCCATAGGGAAACTGCAGCCAAATGCATACCCTTCTTCCTAGGCTCCCCCACCATTCTTTTTTCCAAAAGTTCTGGACTAAGCAGATTTGTATTCCTCCTTTCCCTATCTCCTTATTTCATCTTGCTCCACTTCCTTTCTTCTGGTCCCTCTATAACTCTCTTAAACCTGACAGGGAACTTCCTCAGTTAACGGAGTCTGCCCCAACTTCTATTCTAACAGAGGAGAGGAAAAAAGAACACAGAGAAACACCACAACAATCTCTGTACTTTTCCCATCAAAGCATTCCCTATCCAGTGAAAGAGGTGAAGGGAAGAGTTGGTCTGTGTTGTCTCCTTTGGGTCATTTTGTTCATGACCCTTAACAAAGTCCTTCTCTGAGATTAGAGAGAAACAAAAAGAGAAGGAAAAAATGGATGTGCTCGACACAAAGCAAGAACAATGACCATTAAGCACATTCATCTCTTAATGCATACACCATCCTCCATAAATAATTGGAGTATCTCAAAGTATCTCCCACCAAATATGTATTAATTAAAAAAGGAAAATAGCACCTTTACCGTGGAGAAACCCGAAAGATACCACCTTATCCAAGTGATAAATGTCAACCTCACCAGCTGTAGAACATATCAGCATCAAGCATTCCCCAATATGATTTTCTAAAAGGGCATATCATGTCTGTGGTATTTTTCCCTAATAATGAATCATCTCTATCTAATCATGAAAAAATATCAGAGAAACAAAAAGTAAGGACATACTATAAAAAATAGCTTAACCAGAGTTTTCCAAAAGTAGCATGTGCATGAAAGACAAAAGAAAACTAAGGAATTAGCAGAAATTGGAGGAGACTAAGGACATATAACAACTAAATGCAATGTGGAATACCAAATTGAATTCTGAAATAGTAAAAGGAAATCCATGGAAAAACTGGTAAAATCTGAAGAAAATCTATAGCTTAATTAACAGGGTTAATACCTTATTTTTGATCATATACCACTGCTATAAGAAATGTTAACATTAGGGGAATCTGAGTTACAAGAACTCTGCACTATTTTTGTGACACCCGTAAGTCTAAATTAACTCTTCCACAAGTTACCTATATGATTTTGAAAATTTTAATTAACCTCTTTGGGTCTCAGTTTCTTCATCTGTGAAAAGAATATTTTTGGATTAAATGACTTCCCAAGATTCAAACTGGTTTAAAGAGAGAAGGTATATTTGAAAGGAGAGAGAGAAAAAAAAAAGGACAATAAAATGATAATAATTAAAATGTGTAAAATCTGTTAGATTGTTTGCAGTGGACTAAACTGTGTCTTCCCCTCCTGTCTCCCATATAAATTCATACGTTGAAACCCTAACTTTCAGTGTGATGGTATCTGGAGATGGGGCCTTTGGGAGATAATTAGGTTTAGGTGAGGTCATCAGGGTGGGCACTCATGATGAAATTAGTACCCTTACAAGAAGAAACACTAGATAACTCGCTCTCTCTCTCTCTCTCTCTCTGTCTCTGAACACACAGGCACCAAGGAAAGGCCCTGTGAACACATATGACCACTAGAAGGTGGCCATTTGCAAGCCAGGAAGAGAGCCCTCACCGGAAATCAACCATGCTGGCACCTTGAGTTTGGACTCCCAGCCTCCAGAACTGTGAGGAAATAAATTTCTGCTGTTTAAACCATCAGTCTATCGTATTTTATTATGGCAGCCCGAGCTGACTAAGACACAGTTTTTTTTCCATACATAATACTAATGTTAAAAATAACCAAAATAATTATACATAAGAGAAAAATAAAGGTTCAGCAAGATAATGAGTAAAACACTTAGCACACACAATAAGTACTCAATGAATGTCATTGTTTATGGCTTGACAACGGGATTTGGCTTAGGAAGTGGAACAGATATATTTTGGATCTAGGCACTCTAGATTCCTAATGTCATGCAGAGAGATAAAATAGTAAATAAGTAAATAGTCTGAAAACTATAAAGAATTAGCACACAAGAGATAATGTCAATGTGAGGGAGAGGAAGAAAACTAGAAGGTCAATGATGACCCCCAAATTAAAAAATCCCCAGTGGAGTAAAACCTGAGGGAAGAGAGGATGAAATATGTGTATAAATGAACAGTTTGAAATCCCATGCCTACATGACCATGCACCTAAGCAGGACTAGCCACCCCTCCCCTATTTTCTACCCAGGACCAGAACCAGTCCAATGGATAAGAATAAATATCAGTAGCGAAAAAACTGGCTTAGGCTCTGCTCTAAAGAATTCCAAGTTCAAGTGATTTTGAAAATGGATGTTTAGGATTGGTATAAAAACTGTGCTGACAGACCTTTGAACAAAAGTCCAAAAGAGTCATCAAGTCACAATTTGAAAACATATAGAAGATCAGAGATGTCTGGTTCTGACTAGTCATTTGAACTAATTTTTTGGCAGAAAAAAATAAAATTCTAGGCTGGGCGCGGTCGCTTACAGCTGTAATTCCAGCATTTTGAGAAGATGAGGCGGGCGGATCACTTGAGGTCAAGAGTTCAAGACCAGCCTGGCCAAAAAGGTAAAACGCCAAATGGTAAAACACCATCTCTATCGAAAGTATAATAATTAGCCAGGTGTGGTCATGGGCGACTATAGTCTCAGCTACTTGGGAGGCTGAGGTGGAAGAATCACACAAGCCCAGGAGGTAAGGGTTGCAGTGAGCCGAGATCGCGCCACCACACTCTAGCCTGGGTGACAGAGCAAGACTTTGTCTCAAAAAAAAGAAAGAAAGAAAATTCTAGGTAAAATATTTGTTAAATACTAAACAGCAAAGGCACCAAAGGATACAAAGTGACTACTAGGTTTAAAATAGAAGAAGAGTTGAGAACTTGAGGATTAAGCTGACACTCCACACTGCTGTTACTCTAAGTGCATTTGACAATCAAGAAGAAATGGCTGGCTGAGTGCAGTGGCTCACACCTGTAATCCCAACACTTTGGGAGGCCGAGGGCAGATCGCTTGAGGTCAGGAGTCTCCATTTTAGGTGAAACCCCATCTCCATTAAAAATACAAAAATTAGCTGTGCATGGTAGTGAGTGCCTGTAATCCCATCTACTCGGGAGGCTGAGGCAGGAGAATCACTTAAACCTGGGACGCAGAGGTTGCAGTGAGCCAAGATCACGCCACTGCACTCCAGCTTGGGTGACAGAGTGATACTCCACCTCAAAAAAAAAAAAAAAAGAAGAAGAAGAAATGGCTGCAAAACTGATCTAAAGTGTTGGTGGATTCTCTACATAAAAAAAATTAGTTCAAATGATTCTCTATGTAGGAGGTATCTTTATCCTACTGCAAACCAGGAACTGAAGTCCTAACCAAGGTAGAGAGTCATATAGAACAACCCCCTTTTCCTTTCACACACACACACACACACACACACACACACACACACACACACACGCTAAGTCAGGATGTCAAAGAATTATCCCCACTCAGGGCACTCAGGATAGTGACTCCTTAGAAATAAATCTCCCACATCCTGATGGGAAAAATGGGAGAGAGGATAGAATGGTGATGAGAGAGAGAGAAAGAAATCAAAAGATAAAGACAAATGGAAGAGAGGATAGAATGGCGGTGAGGGAGACAGAAAAAGTAGCTATAAAACAAGTTCTGATAGTCCAGTGGAAATTGCTCAAATTTGCATAATTGGGGTGGTCCAAAAATGTCAAGTCTGATTGTACTCTCTGCAGGTACCTGAAAAAGTAAACTCAAGTCAACTCTGGAGGGAGGTATCTTTATCGTAATGTGAACCAAAAATAAAATCCTAAGCTCTGCACCAACTGAATGGACATCTCTAAGCCAATGGGATTCCCAAGTAAACCTGGAAAACTAGTTCACACTATGACAGGAGGTGGGGGTCAGACATGCCTCATTATACTCTCCTCCCTTTGGAATTCAGGAACAACTGAGCAGCATTGACATTAAAACAGAGATCTTAAGACTGACAAAACAGACTCTTTGTAGCAATAAGATACCAAATTCAGACCTGACTATAGTATAGCATCACATGACTGATAGCAGGCCCTGAAAGAAATCATTTTACCCTAAAATATATTTGTGATATTTTGAAATGGCCCTGCCAGGCTATCTCTTATGGGGGAAATTTACATTTTGTAGATCTTTTCCCAATCCTGAAGAGATTAGCTGAGAGTCTGGTACCTTTTAAAGATCAGAATAGGAAACATTTGCCATCTATCGCCTCTAAGAGCAGCCACCTATGAGACTTCATCTACATAATAAAAACCCTGGTCTCCGCAATCCCTTATCTTAACCCAGACACTCCTTTTTATTGACTCCAGGCTTTTAGATAATAACTTAATTATTTCAACCAATTGTGAATCAGAAAATTTTTTAACCCACCTATGACCTAGAATCACCACTTCAAGTGTCCCACCCTCCCAGACCAAACCAATGTATACCTCACATGTATTGATTGACATCTTATGTCTCCCTTAAAAGTATAAAACCACGCTGCAACCCATCCACCTTGGGTACATGTTCTCAGGACCTCTTAAAACTATGCCTTGCGCCTTGATCACTCATGATTGGCTCATAATAAACCTCTTTACAAATTTTACAGAGTTTGCCTCTTTTTTGTTGACATAGGCCTTTGAGAATATACACAAATAATTTTTAAGGTCCATGGGGGGCACAGAAAGATTTTTGATTACATAAAGAAACAAGTTACCAAAAATAAGAACTAAGGCCAGACATGGTAGCTAACATTTATAATTCCAGCACTTTGGGAGGCCGAGATGGGATGATTGTTTGAGCCCAGGAGCTCAAGACCAGCCTGGGCAACATAGTGAGACCTCATCTCTACAAAAAAGAAATTTTAATTAGTTGAGCATAGTGGTGTATGCCTATAGTCCCAGCTACTTGGGACTAGATGGGAGCATCACTTGAGCCTGGGAGGCAGAGGTTGCAGTGAGCCATGTCATACCACTGCATTCCAGCCTGATGACAGAGCAAGACCCTGTCTCAAAAAAATAAATAAATAAAAGAAATGAGAACCAATAGAAATGATGAGATGGGAGTGTTCCCTTGACCTTGACCCCCTTTGTGGGCAAGAACTGAAATGGCTCATTTCACTCAGCCTGCCACTGGCCCCTTCTTGAGAGAGGGAGCGTGCAAGTAAGGGAGGAGACCACCCCTCATATTGTGTTATGCCCAATTTCTGCCTCCAAAGAAAGAAGAAGTAACAACTAAAAGGCAGAAATGAAATCCACAGGCAGACAGCCTGGCGCCGCCCTGGGCCTGGTTAAAGATCGACCCCCTGACCTAACCGGTTATGTTATCTATAGATTCCACACATTGTATGGAAAAGCATTGTGAAAATCCCTGTCCTGTTCTGTTTTGTTCTGATTACCGGTGCATGCAGCCCCCAGTCACGTATCCACTGCTTGCTCAATTGATCACGACCCGCTATCCCCTTGGAGTTGTGAGCCCTTAAAAGGGACAGTAATTGCTCACCTGGGGAGCTCAGTTGTTGGAGACATGAGTCTTGCTAAACCTTCCAGCCGAATAAAACCCTTCCTTCTTTAACTCGGTGTCTGAGGGGTTTTGTCTGCGGCTTGTCCTGCTACACAAGCAAGTGAGTGCGGGAACTGGAGTGAGTGAATACTGGAACCGGGGGTCACTTCTCTCTGGTGAGAACAGGCTCTGTGTGGGCCCCGCAGCAGCATCCGAGCCCCTGCCCTCTCGGCACCTGAGTTCTCGTCCAGCATCTGGGAAGAATGAGGTCCCATGAATGGGTTGAAGGGTAGTGTGTGTGGAGGATTTTATTGGGTAATAAAAGCAGTTTTCAGTGGGATGGAGAATTGGAAAAGGGATGGTGTAGGAAGAAGGTGATCTTTCCCCGAAGCTGCACCGTCTGAAGTTAGCCGTGTCTATCTGTGGTCTCAGACACTCAGTTGCTGCTTCTCTGTTTGCTGCTCAACCACTTGTATCCCAGCCGCTCAGCCGCTTGTGTTACTCTGCCAGCTGAAGTCTTTTTATGGGCATAGGATAGGGGCGGGGCAGGCCAAAAAGGCAACATTTGGGCAGAAAAATGGGGTCAGCTGTTTTCACTTAGGACTGCGGTTCCAGGCTTAAGGGTGGGGTTTAGCCAGGGGCCCAGGCGTTCTGTATCAATAACAAGGAACAGAAACTAGAAACTGATCCCCAAAGACTTCAGATGCAGAAGCAATTGGAAATTAAAACTTAAAGCTACTTACTATTTGAAGGAAATAAAATATCTGCTTTTAAAAATGACAGCATTTGAGGAAAATGATTTCAAATCTGGCGTATAGGATGCCTGGAAGTTGTCGTTTTTGTCCTCACAAGATAAAAGGTGAACAAACTAAAGATCAACAACTCTTCTTAGATCCATCAGAGAATGGGGACCACAGTGCAAACTGATGCCCCTGGAATTGGAGAGACAGAAAGGCAGATACAAGAAATCACAATATACTGGAGCAAACGCCCAAGAATGAACACCTCCCCAGGAACCAGTACTGGAATAAGAAACCCTAAAAGTATAACTAATGAATTGCTGGAGGCTCAGGATGAACATGTTTGAGAATTTAAAACTCCGAGGGGGCTCAGTTTTAGGCGTATGCACCCACAATTTTGTGAGTTTTACCACTTGGAGGTAAAACTCTACCAGGTTCTCACAGTGGACATCAGAGAAAAATTCCCTTGTGTTTCTCGGGGATGGAAAAAGTCACCATTTTGAAGGATGCCAGAGCGTTCTGCTCTCCTTAACAAGGCCCATCTGCAAGAGACAGTATTTTAGCAGAGCCTACCTAACCTACTGGATTTTCATCAGAGTCTAATTGACCTCAAGAAGGGAAATACCCAAAGCCAGCCCCCTCTGGCCCTCCTGTCTCACCTAAGAGGGGAAACAACGCAGAACAAAACGGAGAAGCATTTGATAAGGGCACAGCCCAGGGGCACAGGCTCACTAAGAGACTGAAACCTGATCACAGGGCTGTAGAACACTGGCCTCCACTCCCCCAACCTTTTACCACCACTTCAATGGGGCTCCAGTATAATAATGGGAAAATACAACCGAAAGAACTGCATGTCTCAGACCTTATTTAAGACGTCTCTATAGAGAAACCAAAAGATCAGAGGGGAGACAAACAACAAGGATACTGAAGTAAATTTTAGACTCTGACATCGACAGTTACAACAAATAATAAACACAGCCTAAGCCTTAGCAAGATAAACATAAAACCTTACTAAAGGTCTCCTTACCTTGGTTTCTTTCTACCTGGTGATACTGGTGGGCTGGGGGAGGTCCCCGAATGCAGGGGTGACGTTGGCCTAGCCAGTGTCCAGGCTCTTGACACTGTTGTGAGAAGGAATTTAAGGATGAGTTGGAAAAGATTGAAAGTACAGAGACTTATTGCAAAGCGAAAAGGACACACTCAAGAAAAGAGAATGTGGGCATACTCATGAAAGAGTCACTCCCAGTGGGGTTTGGGGTTTATAACTTTATGGGCTTCTTTAACCAAGGTGTGAAACATTCCTGAAGATTCCCAGAAAGAGGTGAAGATTTCTTGGAACTGCGGTGTTACCCATTTTAACATCCAAATATGGATGCTCCTGAAACTGTCTTGGTGCTGGTGGGTATATGATTTACAATGCTAATGTGCATATAATTAGGTCCTAGGTGAAACCTAGGTCAAATCCAGCGCCACGTTGAGTCCAGTCAGTCTTAGCCAGCTTGGTCCACATCCTCGTTTTCAGTCTTATCAGGCCCTATCTCATGCAGCTATTTCAAGTTTCCTTTTGCTAGTCATGTGAAACTGCTGCTTAGAATTTTCTATTCTCCTGTGACCACCTTGTCTTATGCCTGTCTCACTAATACCTCATATTTGGCTTTCAATAAAATATTACAAGTCACACTAAAAGACAAAAAAAAAAAAAAAACCCACAAAAAACCCCAAACATTGAAGAAACAGAGCAAATATCAGAACCAGACTAGATATGGCAGAGATATTGAAATTATTAGAAGAGGGATTTAAAATAAATATTAAAATGCTAAGGACTGTAATGAAAAAAGGGAACAACTTGCAAGAACAGATAAATAATGCAAGCAGAGAGATGAGAACTCTAAGATAGAATCAAAGGAAATGCTAGAAATAAAAAACATTGTAGCAGAAACAAGAATGCCTTCAAAAAGCTCATCAATAGGACAGAGTGGAGGAAAGAATCAGGGGGCTTGAAGAAGTTTCAATAGAAACATCCAAAACTGAAATGCAAAAAAAAAAAGGGGGGAATAAAAAAAATCACAAAGCATCCAAGAACTGTGGAACAATTACAAAAAGTGTAAATACATATAGTGTGTGAGTTCCAGAAAGAAAAGAAACAGAATAAATATTTTAGATAATAATGAATAAGAATATCCCAAAATTGATAATAGACAACAAACCACTGATCCAGGAAGTTTAGAGCACACCAAACATGATATACCTAGGCATATCATATTCATTATACCTAGGCATATCATATTCAAATTATAGAAAGTCAAGGACAGATAAAAATCTTGAAAGAATCCGTAAGGGAAGGATGAGGGAAAAAACAACCTTATCTATAGAAGAGGCTTGTTGGAAACCATGCAAGCAAAAAGAAAATGGAGAGAAATTTAGAATATTTAAAGCATTGAAAGAAAAAAAACCAACACCAACATAGAATCCTGAATAGAGCAAATATTTTCTTCAATATGAAGAAGGAATAAATCCCCTCCTCTCCCCTCCCCTCCCTTCCCCTCCCCTCCCCTCCCCTCCTCTCCTCTCCTCTCCTTTTTTGAGACAGAGTCTTGCTCTGTTGCCCAGACTGGAGTGCAGTCACATGATCTCAGCTTACTGCAACCTCCGCCTCCCAGGTTCAAGCAATTCCCCTGCCTCAGCCTCTGGAGTAGCTGGGATTACAGGCCCACACCACCACACCCGACTAATTCTGTATTTTTAGTGGAGACAGGGTTTCACCATGTTGGCTGGGTTGGTCTCGGACTCCTGACCTCAAGTGATCTGCCTGCCTCAGCCTCCCAAAGTGCTGGGGTTACGGGCGTGAGGCACTGTGCCCAGTCGGAATAAATATTTTCTAATACAAACAGAAATTAAGGGAATTTGTCACCAGCAGACTTAACTGCAAGAAATGTTACAATAAATTCTACAGACAGAAGGAAAATGATAAAATGATATAGGTCAAAAATTTGGATTTACATAAAGAAAGAATGTTAGAGAAGAAATAAAGGTAAAATGAAACATTTTATTCTTATTTTTAATTGATTAAAAGAGAATAGTTTGTTCAAAATAATAATAGCAACATGTTTTCGGTGATTATAGCTTATAGATAGATTAGTGAAATGAATGACAGCAATGTTAGAAAGGATGAGAGAGAAGAATTGGGAGTACTCTGTTATATAGTACTTGCACTGCTTGTGAAGTAGTATAAAAATATTTGAAAGAGGACTTGAAATAATTGTAAGTATATACCGCAAACTCAAGGGCAGCCACTAAAAAAAAGTTTTTTAAAAATAAAATATTTGAGAATCATCTAGAATTAAGGAAAACACCAATCCATATAATTAAAATGCCCTACAAATTCTTTGCAAAATACATTTTTAAAAAACTATATGGCACATATAATTGTGAAACTGCAGAAAACCACAGGAAAAGAGAAAATATTAAAAGCAGTCAGACCAATTTCCAAGAAATACAAAGGAGGGAGAAATATATTAAATGTACATAATAAACTATATAAACAACCAAACCAGCAAGATCCAGATGTTCACAACTTCATAGGACAAACAACTCATTTCTTCAACAAATAAATTGCAAGAAAAAAAGCAGAGGAATCTGTGGTAAGGCTGTAGATGAAACATGACTGACATGAGTTAGTAATTATCAAAGACGGATGTTCGGCACATGGTACATGGTTGATGGTACATAGTTTATTATATTACCTTCCTACTTTCATATCTATTAAAAGTTTTTATGATAAAACTTTTAAAAAGAGAAAATGGCAACTTTAAAAAGAAAAATGGTAATCTTTCACAACATGCCTTTGAAGAAGTTGACAGTAAGATCAAGAAGTAAAATTCTCAACAGCAACAATGAAAGGTAGAAATCTGTGGAATGAACTCTTCCATGTGCCAGACTAAGTAACTACCAGACTAAAATTCTCCACCTAGCAAAAATATCTTCTAAGAATGAGAGAAAAATAAATACATGTTCTGGAAAATATAAATTGCAAACTCCCTAAAGGAAAATGATCCCACATAGCACGTAGGGAAGATATAAAAAGGGATACTATATAGAAATCTGAGATGTGGCCAGGCGCAGTGACTCATGCCTATAATCCCAGCACTTTGGGAGGCCAAGGCAGGTGGATCACCTGAAGTCTGGAGTTCAAAACCAGCCTGGCCAGCATGGTGAAACCCCATCTCTACTAAAAATACAAAAATTAGCCTGGCGTGGTGAGTGGCACGCGCCTGTAATCCCAGCTGCTTGGGAGGCTGAGGCAGGAGAATTGCTTGAACCTGAGAGATGGAGGGTGCAGTGAGCTGAGATAGTGCCACTGCACTCCAGCCTGGGCCACAGAGTGAGACTCTGTCTCCAAAAAACAAAACAAAACAAAAGAAATCTGAGATGTAAAAAGGAAGAAAAATAAACTGGTAAATATGTGGATAAATACATTTGAAAATGATGTATAAAACAGTAAAAATACTGTCTAGTGGAGTGTTTTATGACAGTGTTAAAATACTTGACAGCAACATATTAATTTTTATATTTATTTATTTATTTTGTGACGGAGTTTTGCTCTTGTTGCCCAGGCTGGAGTTCAATGGCACAATCTCAGCTCACTGCAACCTCCACTTCCTAGATTCAAGCAATTCTCCTGCCTCAGCCTCCCAAGTAGCTGGGATTACAGGCAAGCGCCACCATGCCTGGCTAATTTTGTATTTTTAGTAGAGATGGGGTTTCGCCATGTTTGCCAGGCTGGTCATGAACTCCTGGCCTCACATGATCCACCTGCCTCAGCCTCCCGAAATGTTGGGATTACAGGCATGAGTCATGGTGCCCATCCTTAATTAATTTTAGACTTAACTAATACGTATGTTGTAAATTCTAAGGTCCCTACTAAAAAAATAGAAACTATGTTTTTAACATCTAAACTTGTAGGAAAAAAATGCAATGATCAAAGTTTATCAATCTAAAACTTAGCAAGAAAGGAAAAAAATGATCATAGAATAGCTAGAGCCAACACAAAGCACAAAGAAGAAAATAAGATGCTGGATTTAAACCCAAATGTTCCAGTAATTATATTAGGTATAAATGGACAGAATATTTTAATAAAAGGCTATTTTCAAAAAGTATAGTGCTATACATTATTTAAAAGAAACATCTAAATCTTAAAAATACAGAGTAGTTTTTAAAAATTATTAGGAACTTTGAACAAAGGAAAGCTCATGTAGCTATGTTAGATATCTGTGAAAATGGACTTTTAGATAAAATAATTGAGATAAGGAGGAATACTTTAAAAAAAGCTAAACTTAAGCAGGAAAAAATAACAATTTTACATTTACATGCACCTAATGACATGGCCTTCAAATATATAAAGCAAAACTTTACAATAACAAGAAATCAATAAAATAGGAAAAAAATAGTAAAGAAATAGAATATTTGAACAACAAAATTGACAAAATTAAGGTTATAGATACATGTACAAGACTCTAACCAATAGCTACAGAATATATACAACATTTAAAAAATCATTGTTTACTGGAACGTAAAAAGTATTAATTAGTCTTAAAGAAATAAACTTTATACAATATGTTCTCTGGCAACAATGTAATTAATCTAAAAATCAATCATAAAAAGAAAACTTGCTGGATGCTGTGGCTCACACCTGTAATCCCAGCACTTTGGGAGGCTGAGGAGGGTGGATCATGAGGTCAGGAGATTGAGACCATCCTGGCCAACATGGTGAAACTCCGTCTCTACTAAAAATACACAAATTAGCTGGGCACGGTGGTGCGTGCCTGTAATCCCAGCTACTCTGGAGGCTGAGGCAGGAGAATTGCTTGAACACGGGAGTCGGAGGTTGCAGTGAAGCTGAGATCATGCCACTGCACTCCAGCCTGGGGACAGAAAGAGACTCCGTCTAAAAAAAAAAAAAAAAAAAACCACCGAGATAAACCCAAATAACATAGAAGGAAATCATTAATATAAGTAAGAGCTGAAATTTAATTTAAAAATATATAAGAAGACAGAGGAGGCGGTCTTAAGTTGCTTTCAGTGAGGAAGATTGGGGTGGTGAAGGTGATTAGAGGGCAGGTATGGGAGAGAATTTTTACTGCTTATATCCTATTTTCCAAATCTTAAACAAGATGAAAGTCACATTCTTTTATAAATTAAGCACTAGTTTTAAATTAAAAATAAATGATCAGATGAGGTACGCAACATAAAAGGTACTAGAGGGTAGGCAGACTCATAAATACCTCATTGGAATACATCATTGCCTACTCATATAATGGCCTTAAATTAATAAAGTAGTTGTGCTTGTGGAGATTGGGATGGAGGTAGTAATGGCAAATTTCATTGCCTACTCATTTACTGATCTTAATAAAGTAGTTGTGCTTGTGGAGATAGAGATGGAAGTAGTAACGTAGCAGTGGTGGTGGAGGTGGTGGTAGTAGAAGTGAAGGTGGAGGTGGTGGTAGTAGAAGTGAAGGTGGTGGTGGTGGAGTTGGATGTGGAGGTAGAAGTGGTGTTGGTGGATGCAGTGCAGGTGGGAGGTGAAGGCAATGGAGGTGGAGGTGGCGTTGGTGAAGGTGGAGGTGATAGTAGTAGAGGTGGTGGTGGTGGTAGAGGTGGAAGTAGAAGGGGAGGTGTTGGTTTGGTAGGGATTGGAATTGGGATAATACCAGCTCTTGGAGCTCCTCCATTAAGCTATACAGTTTCTATTAGCCAAATATCCTAGGCAATAGAAAAGACTTATCAATATGGGCTAAAAAATATGGGAACACTCTATCTCAATCTAGTTAAAGTCACTATGTTTTCTTCCTTCTTTTTTGTGTTCTATTTTTAATGCATTTTTTAATTGTAGTAAACACACACACACTCAGGAGATCTACCCTCTTAACTCTTTTTTATGTGTACAGTACATTATTGTCAACTACCAGCACAATGCCATATATAACAGATTTGTAGACTATTTTCATGTTGCATAACTGAAACTTTTACATGCTGCACAGCAGCTCCCCATTTCTCTCTTTCTCTACCCCTATGAGCCACCATTCTACTTTGCTTCTATGACTTTAACAACTTTAAATATCTCATATAAGTAGAATCATGAAGTATTTGTTCTTCTGTGACTAGTTTATTTCACTTACCATATTGTCCTCAAAATTCATTCATGTTGCTACATATCACAAGATTTCTTTATTTTTATGGCTGAGTAATATTCTAGTGTAGTGTATATTACATTTTCTTTATCCATTCATGTGTTGATGGGCATTTAGGTTGCTTCCACATTTTGGTTATTGTGAATAATGCTGCAGTGAACACAGGAATGCCAATATCTCTTTAAGATCTTGATTTCAATTAGTTGAGATAAATACCCAGAAGTAGGATTATTGGATATTATAGTTGTATTTTTAATTTTTTGAGGAAACTTAATGCTGTTTTTCATAAAGGTTGCAACATTTTACATTCTTACCAACAATGTACAAGGGTTCCAATTTTTTCACATCCTTGCCAACACGCGTTATTCTCTGTTTATTTTTGTTTTTTTTAATAGCGATCCTAACACGAGATGATATCTCATTGTGATTTTGATTTGTATTTTTCTCATGATTAATGATACTGAGCATCTTTTTATATACCTGTTGGCCATTTCTATGTCTTCTTTGGAGGAATATATACTCAAGTCCTTTGCCCATTAAATTTTTTTTTTTTTTTTTTTTTTTTTGAGACAGAGTCTTGCTCTGTTGCCAGGCTGGAGTGCAGTGGCGCGATCTTGGCTCACTGCAATCTCCGCCTCCTGGGTTTAAGTGATTCCCCTGCCCCAGCCTCCGGAGTAGCTGGAACTACATGCATGCACTACCACGCCCAGCTAATTTCTTGTATTTTAGTAGAGATGGGGTTTAACCACGTTGGCCAGGATGGTCTTGATCTCCTGACCTTGTGATCCACCCACCTCGGCCTCCCAAAGTGCTGGGATTACAGGTGTGAGCCACCATGCCCAGCCTAAATTTTTTTTGTTTGTTTGCTATTGAGTTGTAGAAGTTTCTTATATATTTTGGATATTAACCCCTTTTTAGATATAGTTTGCAAATCTTTTCTCCCATTTCTTAGATTGCATTTTCACTCTGTTGATTGTTTTCTTCACTGTGCATAAGGCTTTGTGTTTAGATCCACGATGTTCAGTCTCCTCATTAGTTTCCACGTGGGACTGTATTGACTATCAAAGGGCTGAAGAACAACTTATCACCCAGAAATAGTCCATATAATACAAAGAGTCTTAGAAGATAGGAGCTATAAGATACTACTTGTCATTGTTTCATGGACCATAGAATCCCTGAGCAGATACCCAAAGAGCAATTAGTCATTTTATGCCTTGAGAAACATCTGCTATATGTTCAAAAAACTCAATATACCTTGTGGTTGAAGGAAACCTGATAATGGGTCTTGGGAGGTAAAGTGATTCTGCAATGAGGACATGATGACCAAATTGTTGTGGAGGAAAATATTTAGCAACTTTAGGAGAAAAGCCTTCTCCCCCTCAGAAACCCATTGGCTCTGGGTCAGAGGTGTGGTAACTGAGTGAATTCCTGCCCTCAGAGAAAAGATTGCCTCCTGAAGAGAAATGATATTCCTGCATCACCAAACAGCAACTTCAGTTTCCCTTTAATCATGCCCCTTAGTTGATAAAAGCAGAGGGGGCTGATTGCTCAAAAGCTTTAAAAACGGTGGATGAAAAGCAGAATCCTTACAATAACATTTTTTCCACATCCAATCAATCAGTTTTCACTCTATACCTCCCACCATCCCCATTTAGGCAACAACACAGGGGCTCTTTGATTGTCTCACTAGGTTCTACAGCATGCTCAAAAATTCCTCAAAATCAATTGCCTTAATCCAAACAACTGGAAGAAAAAAAAAGGAAGAAAGAAAAGGAAGGGAAAAAGAAAGGAAAGGAGGGAGGGACAGAAAATACAGAAAGTTAACGTGTTCAAGGCCTGGGACTCACTGCCTTAGGAAACTATTGGTCAAGAGAAGCTTTTCTTCCCTGTAGCTAATTTGGAGGCAAAATGAGCACCATGTGAAAAAAGGCAAAACTGAAGATGTTCTGTCTACACAGGACTAAGTTCTCACAAGAGTAATGTTAAGTGCCATTTACTGCTTCAGGAGGACTTTGTTATTATTATTAATAACATGATTGTTATTCCAACTTATTCCAGGTCTCTTCTTTAGCATCACAAAACTCCCTGAAAATCACTTTTGTCTTCTTTGATCATTTCTGTACCTCTTCCGTTTTCTTTGCATTATAATACACAGGCTAACAATACAGTGTACTATAATTTTCCCCCATTGAAATATAACATCTCCTCTCTCCGAAAAATAGACTGATGTGATTATTGAGTGGGTCTGGGTACTTTGTGCTTCATCTTTTCTTGCTGTAACAGACAGCCCTTTTTCATTCTTATGATAACTGAAACATTTGAACAATCATTGTCCTACAAAGGAGCTGATCTTGGAGCAATTGTGCTTTGTACCACTTCATCCCCTTTGGGAGCAAGATCATTTTTAAAATAATGACTTCTCCAGCAGTTTATTACCAGCCTGAAGTCATTTTCACACCTCAGAAGTGAAGGCTTAATGAGCAGAGAAATTAAAGAGTAAAACTCTGCTAGTGTCTTCTTAAATGGCAGCATTTTGGCACCTTAGTAGACGCACTCCCAAAGAGGAGCTGCGTCACATTCATCTTGTTCTCCAAATGACCTTTAGGTAATGAACCTCAAAGTTTTCTCTTCCCTGCCCCACAACTCTATCCCTTCTTTTCCATGCTGGAGGAGATATCTGGCTAGAAGATCAGGTGGTAAATAACGCAGTTGTGTTAGTATAATGAATTTACCTAGCACAATGCTGAAAACACTATTATTGAGCAATAAAATTTTCCTGATTGAGTAGTGGTCACACAGACCCTCACCACCACAGAAACTCCCTACTAAAAGTTGCAAATTCCTAGGCCTCTTTTAGAAATATGTTCAAGTACCACTTGTTCTTGTAACCCTTTCGAACTCTCCCAGTTAGTTGCTCTCTCTTTAACGCTCCTAGACTGCTTGGCTCTTATGTCTATTGTTTGTACATATTATTGTAATTATTGTGATTCTAATAGTCTATCTACATGTCTATCTTTCCCATCAGACCTTGAGTTCTGCAAAGACAGTGACCAAGCAGTGTTCATTTTTACATCTCTAATTCTCATTATAATGCTTAGCAAAAGTAGAAGCTCAGTAAATATTTGATAATATTTACTAAGTGAATGAAAGATGATTACAAAAATTCTTTTTAAATGAAAGATAATATTAGAGATTGTGTCCTTTGATTCAAAATAGAGCAATAAGCTTTTTGCAGTGGCTCATGCCTGTAATCCCAACACTTTGGGAGGCTGAGGCAGATGGATCACTTGAGTTCAGGAGTTTCAGACTAGCATGGCCAACATGGCAAAACCTCGTCTCTACTAAAAATACGAAAATTAGCCAGGTGTGACAATATGCACCTGTAATCTCAACTACTCAAGAGGATAAGGCATGAGAATCACTTGAATCTGGTGGGTGGAATTTGCAGTGAGCTGAGATCATGCCACTGCACTCCAGCCTGGGTGACAGAGCAAGACTCCATCTCAAAAAAAAAAAAAAAAAAATTGAACAATAAAGACCAATAGATACATGTAAAGATTGACTATGCTCCACACGTGAATGACGTGATTAGGTTAAAGGAAGAGAATTCAGCAGTCCACTTCCAAACTCTACAATAAAACTTCCCACATCCCTGCTATAATACAGATGCCCTGTGAAGCATTTATGCAAATCTATTGGCTTTCCCACCTGGCCTAGAACAATCAAATCTATTTCTGGCTAAGAAATATGCTGTATGGGTATGATCAAATTGCCCAGAGTAAGAAAGTCAAATTAATGAAGTGGTAGAAATCAGTCTATATCAGTGGCTGATGAGCCAGCATCTGCCTACATAATTGCATATTTTGCTTGGTTAGATTTGAGATTTTTGTTGATATTTGGAACATTCTTCTCTTCCTGCTAATGTTGGTAATTGGAGTGCTAGATTTTGACTTCCAAATCTTTCATTCATTTCTTCTTTGTGACAGGGAAAGCCATAGAGGAAACAAGTGAAGAGAAAATAGTTATTTGGGGATGAGAGAAAATATAGGGTAAGGAGGGGAAATAGAAGAATGTGAGAGTCCTTCCACCAAAAGAACTTGGGAAGGTTGAGATCATCTCAAGATGATTGGCACCCAATGCTATTAACAAATATGGAAAGCATTTTTAACTAATTCCAGGTTTCACATGTTGTTTGTTGAGTGGGACTTACTGTCGTCAGAGGTTGATTCACTCCTTCTCTGCAGTAGATATGAGAGATGAGGCAATTTTATTTAGAAAAGCCAATGGAATTTAGCTGGTGTTTACTGTTACATAAAGGAATAATGGATGAATTACCTAGCTAGACCCTATTGGGTAGAATTGTTAGTTAAAAGTGACAAGCAGTCCTGTAATTTACACTGCAATTTGGAAATTTAAGCTGGGAGGCTCAGAGCTCTCTATTGTGCATTGTAAAGCTTCTTTTGTACTTCTGACTCATTTTGTGTTGGGAATCATTTAGCCATTGGCTTTAACTGCTAATACAGTTCCATCAAATACCAAATATAAATCAAAGTTACTGGATCATTCGAAATCTGTCGTCGGAGTTGTTTATATGTATTTTCTTCCACCACTAGTTTAGTATAGTTACAAGAGAAGCTGCTAAATTATGATATATTGTGCATGCCTTGTTGCCATCTTACTAGAACCTCTTGCAAATAAGATGTAATCCATGACAAATTATTTTTCTAGTTATACAAAACATAAATAATGATAATAAAAAGGGAATCAAATTGATGAAAGAGGAAGAAGAGAGAGAGGAGAGAGGTTTCAAATAAATAGCTTTGTTTTGGGTCCTGGCTGTCCAAAACAAGTGAGAAAATAAAGGAGGAATTTTAAAACTCACCTTACCACACAGGGGCCTAAATTGCACTCTGCCTAGTCTAGCCTCCTAGAGAATGATAGAAAACTCTCACTGGTCACATATATAACCTTTTGTTTGAAATTGGGTCTACTCACTCTCAGCCTTGTATACAGAATCTGCATGTATCATTTGTAAAGTCATTGTATTCAAATAAATATTTACTGTGTACAAATGATCATGGATCATGAAGACAACAGTGGGAGAACCCCATCTTGGTGATTCCAGGTTCTCTAATATCCATACTATGTCAATGGGCCTCAGATGGTGAAAATCAATGTGACGTTCAATCTGAGCAAATCAGCTATTTTATCTGAATCTTTGTTTTATGACATTTTAAACTGTAATTCAAAGGATAGACAGATAAATAGATTAGCATTAGATTTACTTACAGTGAATAAAGAAATATTGTGGTAGGAAGAAATTGCTAATGTCCCAACATAGTCTTTCTGCCTTTCTTTCCTGGCTTTTATTTCTAAAATTTCTACCAGGCATGCCTGGAGAATTCTGAAATCTACCTAGAAGTGTCAACAGTGTCTTGTTAATAGAAGGCCTTACTCCTATCCTCTAGTTAAGTTATTATTTTCTCCCCTTGTGCCATAGATATCTCTGCAAATCTGTATGATATTGGAAGACACAAAGAAAGCAACAAATCAAAAAGTTCTATCTCAAGTCATCATGGTCATTAATCTTACATGAACACAATAAAATAAAAGATTTGAGAATGAGCATTTATCAAATCATACTTTGCCACGATTAGTGTTACAATACAAATATTACACTGATAGATGAGACACTAACTGAACTCTAATGGTAGCGTCCACAAGGACCATTAGAATTATATAATAACCAGACATATTTTGCTCAGATTCTAGAACTCAGGAACATCTTTTTTAAAAGGAGGTTTTGAAAACCATATTGAGTCTTGTAAATTTGGATCGTCACTGCTGTATCCTCCCAGGCATCAACAATCAGCCACTATCACAGGATGTTGGCACTCCAGGGCCCCAGATCAAATCAGCAAAGCAGTTTAGAAATCTAAGGAGAGAAAAGAGTCTTTGCAATTAAGAGTGTTCTGCCCATTTATAGAATCAAATTTTCCAGGAACACAGCTTAGTATAAACCACGTTTCATGAACATTTCAATGTAATATAATGAACACAAGTGTCTCAATGAAGCAGATAGCAGAGCAATTTGTACTAGCAGATGGTTCACCCTGGGATCAGAGCAATTATCTTCTTACTCTACATACAAGGGTAGCCAAAGATTCAACAGTTGACTATTCAAACAACTTAGCAATACAAGTGAATTTTTGAAACACTAAAATAAATAGGATTTGCATCCTCTTCTCTCCACAAGCAAGTTCTGGAGAATGTTCAGAAGAATATAAGATGATTTCTTTTTTTTTTTTTTTTTTTTTTTGAGAGAGAGTTTCACTCTGTCGCCTGGCATGAGAGCTCCCTGGGTCTCGAACACTGAGTTAATTTTATCACCTCAGAATTTCCTGAAGCAGTGCTTTACTCTCTGTTTCCAGAACAATTTAAGACTCTCTAAGATCTCCATGCCCACTCTGGTTCAACTGAGAAAAACAGGAACTCAAATGAGAACCAAAATTCAAAGTAAGTATTTTTTTTTAAAACACCTAGACACCAGTGCCAGCATTGCCCTAATTACTTTGAAAATATTTAATTTAATCCTCCTTATATTCTATAAGATGTCTTATGGTCTCTTTTTTTTTTGTTTGTTTTTTTGTTTTTTTGTTTTTTTTTGAGACAGAGACTCACTCTGTTGCCTGGGCTGGAGTCCAGTGGTGCGATCTCAGCTCACTGCAAGCTCCTCCTCCCGGGTTCATGCCATTCTCCTGCCTCAGCCTCCTGAGTAGCTAGGACTGCAGGCATGTGCCACCACACCTGGCTAATTTTTTGTATTTTTAGTAGAGATGGGGTTTCACTGTGTTAGCCAGGATGGTCTCGATCTCCTGACCTCATGATCTGCCCTCCTAGGCCTCCCAAAGTGCTTGGATTACAGGCGTGAGCCACTGCACCCAGCCCTTATGGTTTCCATTTTTATATGAGGAAACTAAGGCTGTTATTTTATCCTTTGGATTCTAGAATAAAAGCCTGACTATCCTTTTAATGTATTTTTATTATTTGCATCAAAACATTTTCATCACTATTAGATCATCCAAGGAGATCTTTGTGCCTTTTCACAATTAGCTTTTATTTCATCTATAGTAATTTAACCTAAGATTATCAGGACAAGAAACCATATACTGAGGTAAGGTAATGGGATGGATATGAAGAGAAGGAAGAAAAAGGAAAAGGATCATCCAAGCACCACTGGTACTTATATTTAGCTGATAAATTGGTTTCCTTACCTAGAAGATAAGCTTTTCACCCCATCTCTTGTAATGACAACAATAAAGTAAACAACATCAGCAACAACAAAACACATTTGTAGTAGAAGAGTTTGCTATGTGCCATTCATTGTTCAAAGTGCTCAATGTGTAACTTTTTTTTGTTTGTTTTAGATAGGGTCTCGCTCTGTCACCAAGGCTGCAGTGCAATGGCTCAAGGTATAACATTAAATAAATTAACTCATTCACAAGAATTACCGAAGCACTCTCATATAGTCATCATTTCTATGTTGCTTTCTTTTATCTGAATAGTCACAGCTGAAATAATTTACCATACAATTAAATACCAGTAATTTTTAGGACAAATATATTCATGGTTATTGATATCTGAAATGCAAGTTTCAAACATGTCTCACATTAGAATTCTAGGCTTTATTTTTTTTACTACTCCAGGAAAAAGAGTTCGGAGTTCTTTTTTCCCTATTTTTCTGATAAGCTAGAGATATATGAATCACTTTATGGTAAAAGATTAGATGTCTTGAATCTGGATGTGCCCTACTTCCTACTTTTAAATGTCATTACTTAGAGAAATTCCTGTACCTATTCTGAAAGGGCTCAGGTGGCCCTGATGTAAGATTAAGTAATGTCATCTTATTTAATGATTTCAAAAGCATCAGGCATTAGATTTTCTTGCCAACTCACTAAACCTCTTCCTCATAATGATATTGGTAAAAAGTAGAACAGATGCATAACAGCTGGCTCATGAACTTCAACATCTCAGCCATTTCTTGGCAGTACTATCAATGTTTTTCCCTGAATACAAAACCTAATTGGTTAGCGTTGTACAACTCTGGGGGTAGAAGTCTTAAATACACTACTTAGTTATCGATTTTCAAATTATAATTCACACAATGGGTGGCAGATTCTTAGGCACTTACAGTTCAGTACTGCTTTATTTTCCATGCGTATAACTTGTAGGTTACAGAACTTTCCCTTAATTAGTTAGCCTGCAAAGAGTCATTTCTTTCCTAAGTTTTATCCAACAGTATAATTTTTTTATGGTTGAGTTGTAAAACCTTTGAAATATAATTTTATAATGGGAAGCGACAAACTCTAGTTTCAGTTCAACCATCTGCCTTTAATAAATACATGCTCCTTTCTTCCCTACAAACCCTGACATTTTCTTCCTATGACCCAAGGTGGAGAAAGAGAGAGAGAGAAAGGGAGACTGATTGTTTTTAAAAAGACTATTAGTAAATCAGCACTGTGAAAAAAATAGTTATAATTGAAGCACATGTATCTCTGAGAAACAGTGCTAAGTCAGAAATCTACTTTTAAATGTGCTTTTCTAATATTTACTACTGTCTTCATTAATGGCTTTCCTGCATCTGAAGCCAAGGCAAGCTTTTCAGGACCACGGAGAGAAACACCCTACTGCCCCTCTTGCACAAGCAGCAAACTCCTCATCCCATATGGCAACATAGGCTATTGAGTTTTGAATGACAGTTATATGCATTCATTTTCATTTTGGGGGGCCATCTGGTTTGTTCATACTGCTGGGATTTCAAAACTCAATGAAGATGGATATTGCCTAGGACACTTGATGCCTTCAGGCTGACCAAGGACAAATGTGCCTGTCTAATAAACAAAATACAGTACTATTAAAAATCACTGTGTCACCATATTTGCTAATAATTATGTTTTCCTTAATTCAATAATTTTGCATTTTAGGGGCAGAGTGACAGGATCCATCAACATTAGGTTTCTTCCTTGTTCCTTCAGGGAGATTGATAGAGCACCCACCAGCATCACTGGGCCCTATTTTATAACTGAATGCATTTCCTTCACATAAACTGTTCTGAGAACTGTGAAGAGAATGTTCAGGAGTGCCATGCTGTAAACTCAAAGTAGAAATAAAAGGGCAGAATCTGAAATGTGCCAAGCGGACATGTTAGAAGATAAAATGTAGACTCTTATTTATGAAAGAAATTAGCTTGGATACACTGTTCTTGAGGAAATTTATATCAAGAGATGGAGAGAAAGATATAAATATGTAGAGAAAATTATTATCTTTATGTCAAATAGAAAAACTTAATGAATATGAAGATGAGTCAAGGAAACAGAATGAAGAGTACACTTTTTAAGATTTAATCACTTTATGTCTATCTATAAAATTTTGTCTCTAATTTTCCAATTTTGAGGAATGGATTACAATTTTACACTTGTTGGATAGAGGTAAGTGAGGCATTGTGACTTTAAGATATTTATTAATAGATCACTCTTACTTTTTATCATAAAGTTTAGATTTTTTTCTAAAAATCAAAGAACATTTATTCAAATGTTCTTGGTTCCAGCAAGTAAAGCAATTCATCTGCTTTGCTCACTGCTGAATCTCTACTACATAAATGAGTATCTGGCAAATACTCAATACATATTTGTTAAATAAATAAACATTTCTGACTTCTGCCTTTTAAAGTTATATTAATCCTTAAATAAAGCATCTTCACTTACTTTTTAACTAAGTTTTCTCTGACTGCCTTCATCCCTGCTGAGGGTGGTATAGGGTCAGAAAGAGGGTGATCCCTTTCCTTCGAGGGTCACAGCTGACACCCCTATAACAAAGACAGGTTAACAAGAGAAAAGCATAACAGATATGCTCAATAACAGTTTTATATGACATGGGAGTCTTCAGAATGAAGACTCAAAGATACAGTTGAAGCTATCTGATTATATGCCTAGGTTTAACGAAGCTGGAACTGCCATGTAGAAATGAGATGAGATAAAAAGGGTAAGCTCTAGTAGTAACAGACTGAGTGGGGAAACCTCAGCAAGGCCTGCCTGTTTAGATTCTTCTTGATCTCCCTGTTGTAGCATTTCTTCCCCCTAGGGATGGAGTAGATTCCTCTGGAATGAGGGTGATTTTTTTTACAGCTAGCTGTTTCACAGAAAGATGGGGGAAAGTTAGAGTAATATTTTTAAGCTTTATCGCTTTCTTTAGGGAAAAGGAGTCCTGGTTTCTATGAACCGCCTTGAGGAAGAGGAATTCTAGTTTCTGTGGCTAGCCTCAGGGGAGAATAATGCGTGAGAGACAAGAGGTCAGGAGAAGGGCAGAGAGAGACTTTTCTTCTGGGGTCTTCATGTTAGTGTATCATTTTCTGAATCCCAGCAATGGCATGTCTCTCCTTTAAATTCCCATAGTGTTGTGTGTGTGCCTTCCTTGTGGCACTTACATTATTCTGACTTGGAGCAAAGAAAGTTATGTAGGTATTTTATTTCCATTACTTGAGTACAGTCTACGGGAGATTAGTAAGTGTGCAACCTGAGACCGGGCATGGTGGCTCATGCCTGTAATCCCAGCACTTTGGGAGGCTGAGGCAAGCGGATCACCTGAGGTCAGGTGTTTGAGACCAGCCTGACCAATATGGAGAAACCCTGGCTCTACTAAAAATACAAAATTAGCCAGGCGTGGTGGCACATGCCTGTAATCCCAGCTACTAGGGAGGCTGAGACAGGAGAATCGCTTGAACCCAGGAGGCAGAGGTAGCGGTGAGCCGAGATCGTGCCATTGCACTCCAGCTGGGCAACAAGAGCAAAACTCCGTCTCAAAAAAAAAAAAAAAAAAAAAAAGAAGTGTGCAACTTGAACCTAGTAGGTGCTCAGTAAATGTATTTTTAATAGAATTAAAATTTTAGTTTCAATTCTCTGCACTGACCAGATATCCCAGAGAATTCCTTGCCCACAGCCCTCTTCTTGCTTTATGATAGCTGTCTTCCAGAATGGGCTAGGGCTCTGTCACCCACTTTTGTTTTTTTTCTTAGATGAAGTCTTGCTCTGTCACCCAGGCTGGAGTGCAGTGGCACAATCTTGGCTCACTGCAGCCTCTGCCCTCCATCACCCCCTTTTCTAAATAATAATAATAATAATAGCCAACATTCATTATTAAGCACTGATCTGACTCCTTTAACTTCATCTTCATTTTATTTTTGCACTATGGATTATTATTATTCCATTTTATAACTGAAAAAAATTGAGCTAAATAAAAGATAAATAAAACTTCACATAGCTTGTAATATAGCAAAGCGGGATCTGAAATCAGCTCTGTTTGATGACATGCAGGTCAAAAAAGGGATTTTGAAATTGGTGTCTAAACTAAAAGAAATAAAACCCATGAAACCCTTAGAGGAACATGTTAGAATCTTGAATTATCAAAATTTTACAGTTCTAAAGCAAATGTTTTTAGATTTACCTACTTTCAAAACTTGCATGTGCTCAGAATATTTTTAAACACAGAAAAGATTTTATTCAGCCAATTTGACTGATGTTGATAATTTCATCATGACAAAAGAGGGGAGCTGCTTTGTGCCATTTCTCAATTAAATGGTATTATTTGTTCTTTACATCACCCTTAGTTTTATTTATTCACATATACATATGCATCTCACATGACCCAAATACTAATTTTGCCTGCTATCACTGGCTTTCAGAGCTATGATTTCCAATAGAGGAAAGGACTAAGGAAAAAATCTTTAAAGCCTTCTGAAATGAAGTCTTTATTTATAAAGTTATGTAGCTGCATAACTGTTGCAGACAGATTTGTATTCAATGTATTTGGAGGCTTACGTGCATTTCTTCCTTCTGCCTTTGATCCCTCTTCTCCTAAAATGTATGCACTTATTCTCTGCTTACTTTAGGATTTCAATTCTGTCTTGGAGATACTGTCCTGATAGTCTGAGTCATTGGTCCTGTTCTCAGTAAAGTATAGAAGATGGATAGCTTTACCACTTTCCTTCAGCTCTTATAAATCTAATAAATGGTTTCATCCATATTGCCTCTCTGGAATCCTTCACATTGCCTTGGCTGGTTTCTGTTACAGATAAGAAAGGGGAATGTTTGCCAACCTTGATATTGATGAAACTGAAACAGCTACTCTAATAATTCTACATCTGCGCGACTTTATTCTTATTTTTCAGTGGGGAGTGAGTGCCATACCCTACATTTAAAAAAAAAAAAAAAAAAAAAGCAATGTAGCCAGAGCAATAAGGAATCAGATATTGTCAGGTCATTTGTGTCTAAATTATTATGTGGGCTCCTGAGAGTTAAAAATGAGTTCATGGCAACTGTGGCAAAATCCTGGGGGCAGCTCTTTCCTCCAGACAGACAAGACAAGAAGAGACAAACTTTCTGAAATTGTCCATTTTTTTTTGTTGAAAAACAGGGAAACTGCTTCATCAGAATGAACTTCCTATGAGTAATCATTTCTAAAATTAGGAGACACAATATGCTTCAACAGAAGAAATAAATCACAAGAACCAGACCCTAAGCAAGAAATGTTTTATTTGCTTTACCCCAAGTCTCACTTATTTTATATTTTGTTTAAGCATATGCTTTGCAAAATTAATTTCTCCCCTCACACTCTCCATAAGGACTCTTTGCAGATGTAGTGATGATTTTTCAACCCTCACGAGACTGAATTAGGTTATTTTAGACCTGAAAGCGTTTTCTAAAATTATTATTATTAAAGGCAAGTAAGAGCAAAACAAAAAGAAAATTTTTAAAAGCTATTTGTTAACCTGCCCTGACTGCTCTTTAAGTACACTGAGATAATTTACAAACGTAAATCATGCTAGAAAATGCAATCATGCCATGAGTTTAATAGAACTCTTGGCCAGGTGCGGTGGCTCACACCTGTAATCCCAGCACTTTGGGAGGCTGAGGAGGGTGGATCACGAGGTCAGGAGATCGATGGCCAACATGGTGAAACTCCATCTCTACTAAAATACAAAAAAAAAAAAAAAATTAGCCTGGCATGGTGGTGCATGCCTATAGTCCCAGCTACTCGGACGGCTGAGGCAGGGGAATCACTTGAACCCAGGAGACAGAGGTTGCAGTGAGCCGAGATTGTGCCACTGCACTCCAGCCTGGCGACAGAGCAAGACTCCGTCTCAAAAACAAAAAAGAACTCTCACCGCTTATACATTTACATTATTGATATGCTTCTTGATCATGTCTTCTGGAATTTTCAAAGTCCTCAAAGACATTTTTTATGTCTCTTATGTTTAAAAAAATTAAGATAAGCCTTACTGGGGTCTACCTGGTACACCACAAGTGAGGACAATATCTTTGTGTTGTTCTGAATTATCAGAGCACAAAAAACCTTTAAGGAAGCCCAACACACTCACATTTACCAGTTGGTTTCTCACTGACAACAGTAGAGCAGGCCCAGCTGTTCCCAGCAGCTGTTTGGTGTAGAACTGCCTAAGCCGAAATGCCTTCCAGCTGATGGTGGTCCCCAGGAGCCAGAAGACAGTCACCAAGCATGGGAATGGAGGCCAGTTCCAAAGGGAGAGAAACCCAAAGCCGAGAGAACTAAGGAAACCACTCCCATCCTGCCTTTGCCCCTTAAAGGAAAACAGAACTCTGTAAACCTGTTCATTCCCAGCCTGCCCTCTCAAGGGCTTCACCTTTATAATGAGCTAGACTGGAAGAGGAGATTTCATTTCGTTCCAAATGAATTATCATTATAATAGGCATCTAGGCTGCCCATCAAAGATCCCAGAACTGGGGTAGCAGGAAAGTGGAGTGGGTAAGAGGAGAGGGGAGAAATTTACATACAGAGATAAGCATGGACACTGATTAAGAGAACAGGCTTTTGCTTCAAAAAGACATGAACTCCGCACAGGTCACCTGCCTGTTAAGTATATACAGTGTGTGCTTATTTGATGATGAAAATCAGAGGATGGCTATTTGAATGGAAATGAATTTTAATAAGCGTTTGAGGCAGAAGAAGCAGCAACCCTTCATTCTCCCTTCTATCACCAGGCACCTTCTTGACCATCATTACCACAGAGGAAAGAATGCTGGCATGCTAATCATCCAGTGAAGAATGCTCTCTATCCTCCTCAGTCTTTGTGGGTGTTCATTAACCTTGTGGGCTCCTTAGCCAGCAGAGCACAGCTGTCCCAGGGAAATTTCCATATCCCTTAAGAAAAGCAGGATGTCAGTTAGCGTTCAGGGATCCAGCCTATAGAAAAAAGTGGGAGAAATCTCCCTGCGGAATGAAAGCAAGACTACTAGCGTTTAGCACTTATGTTGCACTATTTTAAAACTTGCAAAATTTTGGACTGACTTTGCACTTTTATAAAATTAAGTATAATATGGTTATTTATTACTCTTTTTGAAAAAAATCTGGACAGTCGAAAGAATTGTCCTAGTATTGTAAACTCTCATCTCTGCTTCCAGGCTGAAAAGAAAACCAAAATAAACACCCTTGGATTATCTATCTCTTATTGGTACTTAAACATACAAGACAGCACGGAAACATTCCGGTGACCTTAAGAGGTCAAGAAATCTATCCTCTTACTCCAAACAAAATCACTTAAAATTTCTCTGACAACACAATCAATTAAATATATTTTCAAAGAACTTTCACTTGAAAATGTCAGTCATTTGGGAAACCGCGGGTTCTCTAGCAACTGCCTTTTCCCAAAGTCCACACTAATTCCTGTAGTTATTGTTGTTGTTATTGTTTTTCTTCTGTGCACAAATCCTAAGTTTGTAAGGTCATTGACCCTAAGTTGGTCCAAGCTCATTAAGCCTGACCTTAAAGGCACTACCAGCACAGTTGAATCTCTTCTCAAAAACTTGGCAACAGACTTTTTTATTTTTCCCTCCATGACCATCTCTAATGGGTCATTAAAGTCAGCAAGTCTTTTCTGGTTTATTTAATACTAAATAGTGATTTTTTTTTTGAGATGGAGTCTCACTCTGTCGCCCAGGCTGGAGTGCAGTGGTGGGATCTCGGCTCACTGCAACCTCTGCCTCCCGGGTTCAAGCAATTCTCCTGCCTCAGTCTCTCGAGTAGCTGGGATTATAGGCATGCGCCACCATGCCTGTAATCCATGCTAATGTTTTTGTATTTTTAGTGAGATGGGGTTTCACCATGTTGGCCAGGCTGGTCTCAAACTCCTGACCTTGTGATCCGCCCGCCTCAGCCTCCCAAAGTGCTGGGATTACAGGCATGAGCCACGGCAACTGCCCTTTAAATTGTGCATTTTTATGATAGAAAGAAAAAATACTTCAATTGCCTAATAGTGGAATATCTAATGTCTTTAATATCAAGAAGTAAATATTGCCATCAGCAAAAGCTGTGAGCTCTCTGCAATCTACATATTGTAGTGTTAGAGACAACGTCACTGACTGGGCTCTCGACCAAAGCATTGGAGAAAGAAGGGGATCCGGCATATTCTAGTAAGCTTTTCCTCTCCTAATCCTAAGCAAGTAAGTGTTGCATTCTTAAACACATTTGCAAATGGATGTCTACAGATAGGCCTGTTAACCACAGAGTTTTTTTAATTTGAGGATTTGCCTTACGGGAATTAAGACTTAATCACTGAGATTTTACCATGCAGTCTTCAACATCCCTGTAATGTTTTTACTAAACCTCAAACTAATATAGAATAAAGCAAGAGATAGCAAGCACAAAGGGATCCCCACCAAAATGTAAAAAAAAAAATCAATTGCCCCCCACCCTGGAAAACTTAAATTAAACTCTGTCTTCCTTTTTACTAGAAAGATGCTTTAAAAAATTTAGCAAATTTAATTAAGTTGTTCTCTTTTACCTGCTTTTCCTCTTGAGCAACTGTTTTACTGACCCTGGCCCTCAGGTCCCAGAAGTTAGGAGGGTAGAATGCCAAAGAGCTGGGGCTGGGCTCAGAAAGGTCTCAGCCATTTCCTCCCCATTATCGCTCTGTTCAGCTGCTCAGGCTCTGACAGCCTAACAAGGTGCTAATGGGCCATACGTTCTAGCCCAGTTCACAGCAGGTTGTTTCAAATGGGTTGAGGAGGTTGATTTGCATTCAAAATCTTCTCTCCCTCACTTGCTTTTTTGTTTGGCCCCTTGATTTCTACTCCCCAGACACCCTTCGAGGTTGACTTAGAATGGAACAAAATCACATTGGTTCAGAATTTGAATTGCCTGAGTTTGGATTTTAAATGTGCCCCATTATTTCATCAAACTGTGGTGGAGGGGGGAGGAGTGAAGGGAAAGAAAAGAGAGCAAAGAGATTTTAAAATGAAAGGGAGAGATGATGACAGATGGATGCAAATGTTCCTTTTAAGTGGAGAGGAGCAGCTGATGTAGGGGCATGAAATTGAATTAGTACATCTGTGGCTGGATGTGTGTCATTCAGCTTCATATTTTCTACTCCACAGGAGTTTGGTTACCTCGTGATGAATGAGTTCACTTTCACAGGGCCAGGAATACTGCCCTGCACACAAGATGGAGACCCTTTTCTTCAAAGGGGAGTCGCCTGTGGAAAAGCCTATCACACCAGGGCAGCCCTCTAACCTTTTGATACGTATCACCCCTGGAAGGAGGGGTTGGCAATCTTTGAAACTCTAGTTCCTAAAGTCAAAGGGAGGTAGGAGGGATATGAAATAGAAGTCAGCACGTTTTCCAAGGAGACCGTGTTTATGAGTGACCTGCGGTGTGCTGGCAAGTGAACAATCTGCTTCTGAAAACCCTGCCCGCGTGCGCTCGAAGTGCTCAGGATCCGTAAATGTTTACAACCACTTCCAGGGAGTAATGGGATGAGGCTGTGTCTTCAGGACCAGGCTCCAGGGGTGCTCCCCAAAAATAACCAACACAAGTTTCCCCTTCCCTTTTGAAAGCCCAGCAGTCCTCCAGCTTCAGGGCCACTGCCAGGAAGGTTTATGGCTCCATTCTGCTCCTAGCTCTATATTTTTCTCTACTTCATCTTGGATCTCACTTCCCATTCTTTTGAAGGAAACCAAAATATTTCACCCCAAAATATACTTCTTTGATATATTTTAAGATAGCTATTCAGAAGGGCTGGAAATACAAGAATAACTGAAAAGCTGTCTTTTCGGGGGAGATTTGCATCTGTAGAGTGAATCCACATTGATTCAGCCAGGCTTCTTCAGAGACCCTTCCTTGTCCAGATCTAGGCAAGATTCAATAAAAGTCTGACACCTTTAAAGGTCTGAAAGAAACATTTACCATCTATTCTCTTAGAGGATTGCTACCTGTGTAGAGTATTGCTACCTGTAGAGATTGCTACCTGTTAGAGGATTTCACCTGTATAACAAGGACATCTTTGCTAGCCAGGCCCCCTCTGATGAGCTGTCTTGCCACTATCAACTGATTTACCAACCATAACATGTTTTTGGCCCTACTCCAAGCCCCCATTCTTTTTGTAACTTCAAGGTGGTATAAAAGCATCAACCATCTGGTCATTTCTTTGAGATCTTATATTTTGTAAGACTCCTGTGCATGTTAATAAATTTGTATACCTTTTCTCCTATTAATCTGCCTTTTTTCACTGGATTCTCGGCAAAACTTCAGAGGCCAAAAGTTTTCCCTTGGGCCCTAAACTCTCTTTTGCCCCAGAGCTAAAAATCTAAGACAGTTGTTCCCCATCCAGTAAAGCCTAAGTCACAAGCCTAATTGTCATAGCCTTGCTTTGTAAAAGCGAAATAAATGAAGAGAGCATTGTTACTCAGAACCAGTTACATGAAACTTAAATTAAAAAACTGTGTAAAGCAAAAGTTAATTTCTGGATATTTGCAACAGATCTGGGAATCATCTTTGCCCACTGGTCAGGGCAGTATTGAAACTCTGCTCACAGAGTTAACGAGAATTACATGCCAGCTTCTGGAAAAAAATATAATTATCATTAAACATCAATCAGACTGCACTCTGGCCTACTTCCTTATAACTGAAAATCATGTAACACTAGATACTGACAATTTACCTTCCCATTGTTTGTATAGATGGGATTTCTGATGTTAAAATCATAAGGCTTTAGTTTAAGAATTGATTTACATCCCCATTGTTCCCGTTAGCAGTGGAGAACCCATCTGGGTCTGCAGCAACTCGATTCTTGACTTCTCGAGGGGAAAGAATTCGGCTGAGGGGCATAATGCAGAGTCAGAGACCAAGACAAATTTTTGAGCAGGAGTGAAAGTTTATTAAAAAATATTAGAGCAAGAACAAAAGGAGTAAAGTGCACTTGGAAGAGGGCCAAGTAGGCCACTTGAGAAATCCAAGGGTGCCGTCTGACCCTTGCCCTGGGCATGGGTCTGGGGTTTGCATTTCTTCTTCCTTAATTTTTCCTTGGGATGGGCTGTCCACATGCACGGTGGCCTGCCAGCGCTTGGGAGGGGCCACATGCAGTGTATTTACTGAAGTTGTGCACATGCTCACTTGAGGCGTTTTTCCTTTATCAGTCGAGTCTTCCTAGGGGAAGGTCTTATACTGGTTAAACTCTGCCATTTTGCCTCTTAGTGCACATGCTTGAGCCCATTCACCCAACTCCTGAGATCGTACTGGGAAGCTGCTGATCACCAGCTTCAGGTGTTTTCTGTCTATTGGGAGACTGCCTTTCCTTGACACCAGCTACAACCAATTATTATTTTAGAGAAACAATTTAACAACTGCCTGACCATCACTTGATGGTCACCTGACATTTCTGGCAAATTGCCCTGCTCTTGCCCTGCTTGTTTGCCTAACTATCTACTCTATCATTCTTAAAGATAAGACCACTGATGTTAGAATGAAAGACTTGTTTAAAAATGCTTAAGATGTTTATCAGGCTTGGAATTCAAGTGAAGCAGCTGACACCAACCAGTTTAAAGACCTCCACAGAAAAATCAAATCAGTATAAAATACAGTTTCATCACTTCCCTGTCCCATGACTGCACCCTACATTCTTTCATCAATCAACAATCCCCACACCTCAACCCATTGCAAACCCCTTAAAATCCCTAGCCCCAAACTCTCTGAGGAGGAGGATTTGAGGTTTCCTACCATCTCTTCATTTTGCTGCCCTATGATGTTTAAACTTTCTCTGCTACAACCCTTAGTATCAGTGTACTGACTTGCCACAGCTCAGGCAATGGAACTGTTAAGGTCACAGTATTCTACAAGTGGTCCCCAAAATGTCTCAGAGAATCTGTGTTATTTTTTAAATATTTTAAAATCTTTTTTATTTTTATTATTTTTTTTTGAGATAAAGTCTCGCTCTGTCGCCCAGGCTGGAGTGCAATGGCGCGATCTCAGCTCACTATAACCTCCACCTCCCAGGTTCAAGCGATTCTTCTGTCTCAGCCTCCTGGGTAGCTGGGAATTACAGGCACACACCACCATGCCTGGCTAATTTTTGTATTTTTAGTAGAGATGGGGTTTCACCATGTTGATCAGGCTGGTCCCAAACTCCTGACCTCGTGATCCGCCTGCCTTGGCCTCCCACAGTGCTGGGATTACAGGCATGAGCCACTGTGCCCGGCCTAAAATCTTTAAAAAAAATTTTTTTAGTGACAGGGTCTCACTCTGCTGGCCAGGTTGGAGTGCAGTGGCACGATCATTGTTCACTGCAGCCTTGAACTCCTGGGCTCAAGTGATGCTCCTGAATTGGCTTCCCTAAGTGCTAGGATTACAGATATGAGCCACCCCAAACTGCCTGATATGTTAAATTCTAATCTCCAGTGTGATGATATTTGGAGGTGGGGCCTTTGGGAGGTGATTAGGTCATGAGGGTGAAGTCCTCATAAATGAAATTATAAGAAGAGGCCAGAGAGCTAGCTTGCTTGCTTTCAGCTATGTGAGGACACAACAAGAAAGTGGTAGTCTGCAACCTGAAAGATAGCCTTCACCAGAACCTGACCATGCTGGTAGCCTGATCTTGGACTTCTAGCCTGCAGAACTGTAAGAAATGAATTTCTGTTGTTTATAAGCCACCCAGTTAAGAAAAAAAATAAATAAATAAGGCAGTCTGGGCCCTGTGAAGTATGCAAAACTTACCAGGCCCAGAAAGATGTGAATATAGGACTTCAGTAGGAGGGGGCACGTCCATGCCCAGGGCTGACTGTTTAATGGCATCTTTGCCCCCGACTGGCTGCCTCTCCCATTATCTTCATGTTCCTGGAATCTGTGATATACAGTACAATGCAGAGCCAATCAATAGCTTAGGTTATTTCTATGTAAATTATTAGTAAATAATAGAGGAACTGCCTCTTCTTTTTTTCTTGAAAATCCACTTGTAACTGCTGCTAATCAAAGTGTATATTCACAGCAACTTAAATCTATGTTTCTGGGTGGCCATCCTCAAGCTCTGGGGTCAAATAAACTCTATACTTAATCATATTTTCTGAATCTCATTATTGAAAGTTGACATAGTCTATGGTACTTTGTTATAATAGCCTGAACTAAAACAATCACAAATAAAGTTTGTGTTTTCTTTTTTAAAGACATTATCCCTTGTCAACTCAAATCCATTAAAAAATAAGAAAAACAATTAACGTAAAAGTATCATCGTGATAATAATTTCTTATCTAGGTAAAAGAGCTACTGAAGCCTCTTTAACCCACTGAACTGTTTCACGGACTTGAAAATCAAGCTGAAGACTCATATATTATTTTTTAACTGTTCTTACCTTGGTAAGCAAAAGCAAAATGAGGAAAAAGGCGTGTCTATTCCCTACAGACCCCAAACTTTTATGAAAAAGACCTCCAAATGGGGTTTGCCTATCAAGTGCATAAAGTTGAAGGAGGCCAAGGTATTGCTATTCACATCATCTGCTTAAGTTAGCACACACCATGTGGTCTTTCTTTAGGCAATTTTTGAGTTGTCTCCTTGGATGCCTTACGCTAGAAGTGCATACACAGCAAAAATGAGGAATGTATAACATCTAGGGAAAGGGAAGAAGAAAGAGGGAGTCAGTCCCCTGCAAATCCATTGACGTGAGGCATTCTTCCTGGATGGTCCTTCACCTTACATTTGCTTCATGTTGTCCCTTACAGCCCAGGCAAATTCTCCACAGCATTTTACCCATAAGATCATCACCACATTGCTTGGTTCCCCTTTCAGAGATGATTAGTCAGCCAGTCCATATTTAGCTCCTGTTGCTATTTCCCGGCCAAGTCTTTCATTCCCTAAACATTTCTGATGTGGTTCTTGGAACTGTATTCAATGTGCTAAGCCTCGGCCGCCCCAAGCAAAATGCCTTGTCCATCTGTGCCCGGAAGATGCTTGCATTGTTTTCCATCAATCTCTCTCTCTCCAAAGGAATTAGATGAGAAAGGATGTCTTATTGCATTGTTGCCAGTGTTCCATAACAAGAATCCTTGGGGTGGCTCTCAATAAGGAAAAATCAAGCCTGAGTTAGAAAGCCATAATTGCATTGCTTTCAGTAGGCAAGACTAGACAGATATAGCACTGTGATATATGCAGGGTATATCCTGGATTTTTTTCTCACCTCCTCCTGCAGAGCATTCCTTCTTGCTCTAGCAACCCCAGTGTGATGGTTAATTTTAGGTGTCAACTTGACTGGATTAAAAGATACCCAGATAGATGGTAAAGCATTCTTTCTGGGTATGTCTATGAGGGTGTTTACAGAAAAGAGGCACTAGGATCAGTGGCCTGCGTAAGGAGGATCAACCCTCACCCAATGTGGGCAGGCACCAAACAATTTGTTCAGTATCTGGATAGAACAATGAGGTCAGAGGAAAGATGAATTTTCCTGTCTTCTGGAGCTGGAACACTCATCTTCTATTACTCTTGGACATCCAGGTTCTTTGGCCTTTGGACTCTAAGACTTGCACCACTGGCTTCCCAAGTTCTCGGGCCTTTGAACTTGGACTGAGCAATGCTATCAGCTTCCTTTGTTCTCTAGCTTGCAGATAGCATATGGTGGGACTTCTCAGCCTCCATATTTGTGTGAGCCAATTTCCATAATAAATCCTCTCTCAAACATTTCTGTTGATCCTATTGGTTCTGTTTCTCTGAAGAACTATAACTAATATACCCAGTTCCTTGCACTGTTCCCACACGTTCCTATAACCAACCCTACCACTTTTGCTGTTTCTGCCCTCTAGGAATTTTTTACTGCTTCTTCCCCCATCAAAATTGGACTTTCTTCCATTTAATGTCAATTTTTCTTAATTATGGTAAAGTAATTCACGTAACAGCAGTTTATCTCGTTGTCTCACCTGATGTGACAAATGAATGAGAATCCAAAAGAATGATTGTAACGGAATTTTGGGCCCTCGTGGGCCACTGTTGAGGTGTTTTTTATATAAAGTTTGAATATATGTCCCTGCTAAATCTCATGTTGAATTATAATCCCCAGTGTTTGATGTGGAGCCTGATAGAAAGTGTTTTGGTCATGGGGGGTGGATTCCTTATGGCTGGGTGCTGTCCTTGCAATTGTGAGTGAGTACACATGAGATTTGACTGTTTAAGTGTGTAACACCTCCCTCCACTACCCTCTCTTGCACCTGCTTCTGCCATGAAACACCTGCTCCTGTTTCCACCTTCCACTATGATTGTAAGTTTCCTGAGGCCTCCCCAGAAGCAGATTCTGGCACCATGCTTCCTGTACAGCCTACAGAACCATGTGCTAACTAAACCCCTTTTCTTATAAATTACCCAGTCACAGGTATTTCTTTGTAGCAATGTAAAAACAGCCTAACACATTTTTAAAAGGAGCAACTATGTTGACACTTTCTTCGCAGCACATAAAGAAACACCTACCCCCCATCCAATAGGGTTTCCATAATTATTTGCTTATTTAATTTTTTTAAATAGGAGATGAAACTTTCTACTATGATTCCTGCTATCTCAAGTTGAACCGTACCTATAGATACCAAGATTTATTTGATAGTGAAACAAGCATGTAGAGCAAGCATATGGCAACATTTTAGATAATCTTTTCTCAAACATTACTATACATGAGAATCACCTGGGAATCTTACTAAAATACAGATTTTGATTTACTAGGTCTGTGGAGGAGCCTGAGATTCTGCTCTGAGGTGATGCCTATGCCACTGATACCTGGTCTATACATCAAAGAGTAAGGATCTATAGGGTGAGGGCAGAACTTGGAATGAAAGAAAGGGAAGATGAGATCATTTCTAAATAATTTCCTGGAAGAAATGGAAATAGGAGATGTCATTGACTTAGACATAAAATATAGCAGACTATTAAGATCCTCTAAGGAAGAGCCTGCTGTACTGATTCCATTTTTTTTTTTTTTTTTTTACCATTTAGTCTTAATTCACCTGTATTTATAGTACATTTATTTATTTGACAAATACTCATTACACTTATGTGTTCCATGGGTAGTGCAAGTCATTGAGGAGAAATGTAGTCAAGGTTGGCATCATTTTCACAAACACAGAGCTGAGAGAATATACTAAAAGCTATGTAAAGGAAGAATATACCAAAAGCTATGTAAAGGAAGAATAATGGTTAAATTTTATCCCATAATCAGATACATACAAAATGGCCATAAAAAAACAAAAAAAGGCTAATTTCTGTATTCAGTTGCTTTTTTTTACCTCTCAAATCAATCTGAATGATCATAAGGTAGAGTTTTATCATTAATGCTTAGTGAAGAACTTGTACATGTAGTACATTTTCTTCTTCCGAACCACACCTCACAACTTCCCACAGCTCAGAACTATAGAAGATGCCCTCCAAAGAGGTGAAATTTATTTTGAAACTCATTCATGTATGTATAAATTAACTCATTGGAAATCATTTGTGGCATGTCAACTTTGTATCATACTGCACTCAGTATTCGGGCCCAGAGATGAAAGTACATAGTAATTGTGTTCAAGGAGCTCAGCTGGAGGTATTTTAATTTGAACACAATCTGGCAGTAAAGTCAGACCATTGTCATACTTAACAGCACGGTAAAACTGACAGTTTCAGTGGTCCTGAGGAGAGTTTCTGGTCCAACTGAGCTTGGAGCCTATGATTTCGGAAGACCTCACAAGTATCTCAGGAAGTATACACCATGACCAAATGGGAAAAATCCCAAAAATGCCAAGTTAGCTCAACATATAAAAACCAATCCATGCAATATGCTATATTAATAAAAAATGTAGAACCACATGATTACTACAATCAATGCAGAGAAAATATTTGACAAAACCCAACAATCTTTTATGAAATAAAAACAAACAGCAAACTAAGAGTAGAGGGGAATTTCCTCAACCTGATGATGGTCATCTAAGGAAAACTCACAAGTAATATTATACTTAATAAAGACTGAATGCTTTCCTTCTAATATTGGAAAGATGACAAAGATGTCGACTCTTGCTACCTCTATTCAATACTGTACTGAAGAGTCTAGCCAGGGAAAGTAGGCAATAAAAAGGAATAAAAGTTATCCAGACTGAAAAAAAATAAAACTATCTCTTATATGTGGGAAGTATTAAGAAATATATATGCATGCACACACACATGAACACACACAAATTATTAGTACTTATAAACAACCACTGCAAGTTTACAGGACACAAGATAAACATGCAAAGTCAATTGTACAGTCTACACACAGTGAACAATCTGCATATAAAATTAGGAAAACAATTTTATTTACAAAAACATCAAAAAGAAGAGAATACAAATAAATTAACAGAAGAAGTGCAAGATTTATAAACTAAAAACTACAAAACATAATCAAAAGAAATAAAAGAAGACCAAAATAAATGGAAAAATAGGCCATGTTCACAGACTAAAGACCCAATATTGTTAACACGGCAACTTTCCCCTAACTGATCTACAGATTTAATGCAATCTCTACCATAATTCCAGCTGGCTTTTTTTGCAGAAATTGACAAATGGATTCTATAATTTGCAAGAGATCTAGAATAAGCAAAGCAATTTTGAAAACAAAACAAAGTTTGAGGTCTCATACTCCCTAATTTCAAAACCATTTAAAAAAAGAATTATAGAACAAAACAGAGCTATAATCATTAGGACAATGTGATACTGACATAAGGAAAGACATGTAGATCAATGAAATAAAATTGAGAGTTTTGAAATAAAACCTCAAATTTATGGTAAACTAATATTATTTTACAAGGGTGCCAAGGCAATTCAATGGAAAAAGAGCCATCTTTTCAACAAATGGTGCTGACACAAATGTTTATCTGTATGCAAAAGAATAAAGTAGGACCCCTACCTCACACCATATACTAAATTAAATTGGAGCAAACATCTAAATGTAAAAGTCAAAATTCTAAAACTCTTAGAGGAAAACATAAACATAAACCTTTATGACTTTGGATTAAGAAAGCATTTCTTCAATATGACACCAAAAAACAAGCAACAACGACAAAAACAAAAACAGACAAATTCAACTTTATCAAAATTTAAAATTTTTGCATTTTAAAGTACACTATTAAAATAGTGAAAAGACAACCCATAGAATGAGAGAAAATATTTACAAATCATATATCTGATAAGGGACTTCTTTGCCAACTGTATAACAAACTCTTACAATTCAACAATAAAAAATAAATGACCCAATTTTCAAATGGGGAAAATATCTGAACAGACATTTCTCCAAAAATACACAGATGGACAATAAGCAATAAAACTTTGCTCAACATTACTATTCATTAGGGAAATAAAATCAAAACTGCAATGAGATACGACATCACTCCCACTAGGATGGCTATAATAATAATAATATTTTTTTTTTTTGAGACAGAGTCTTGCTCTGTCATCCAGTCTGGAGTGCAGTGGCATGATCTCAGCTCACTGCAAGCTCCACCTCCCGGATTCATGCCATTCTCCTGCCTCAGCCTCCTGAGTAGCTGGGACTACAGGCGCCCGCCACCACGCCCGGCTAATTTTTTGTATTTTTAGTAGAGATGGGGTTTCACCATGTTAGCCAGGATGGTCTAGATCTCCTGACCTCATGATCTGCCCATCTTGGCCTCCTAAAGTCCTGGGATTACAGGTGTGAGCCACTGCACCCAGCCAATAATAATAATTTTTTAAAGCAACTAGCACTGGCAAGAATATGAAGAACTGAAACACTCATACATTACTAATGAAAATGTAGAATGGTACAACCACTTTGGAAACAGTTTGGTATTTCCTTAAACAAAGAGTTACCATATGATCCAGCATTTACCCAAAAGAATTGAAAACATATGTCTACAGATAAACTTGTACACAAATGTTCACAGTAGCATTATTCATCATAGCCAAAAAGTTGAAACAACCCAAATGTTCATCAACTGATAAATGGATAAACAAAATGTGGTAAATCCCCACAATGAAATATTAATCAGCCACAAAAGGGAAAGAAATACTGATACAGGATATAACATAAATGAACTTTCATGTAGTAAACAATTTAACTTCACTCAAAGCATGGTATGACATTTGCCCTTGACTCCTGGGAGGTAATCTCCAGGCCCTTGGAATGTCCTGCCTGAAAAAATATCTTTGTTTGCCTGGGATCCTTGGGCCAGCCAGATACTAACAATCTAATTTAGGGTGAGGGCTTTGGGGCATGTGGTATCAGTTGACCTCCAGAAAGAAAGTCTGAAGACTGAAGTCAGCCATGTGAGCAGCCAGCCAGGTTTACGTGATCAAGCTCCAATAAAGACCTGGACACCAAGGCTCTGGTGTACTTCCCTAGCTGGCAATATTCCATAGGTACTGTCACATATTGATACCAGGAAAGTAATGGCATTGGCAAGAATATGAAGCATTCTTGCCAAAGCTGTCCATGACTCATGAGTAAAGAACAACTGGCAGTTTTGCTTTTGGTACTTTTTTGAACTCTGTTCTATGCACCTCTTCCTCTGGCTGATTCTAATCTGTATCCTTTAGCTGTAATAAACCATAATCATGAGCATAATAGCTTTCAGTGAGTTTTGTGGGGTTTTATCTTGATGGTCTTGGGAATCCCCAAACTTGCAATTAGTATCAGAAGAAAGAGTAGTCTTACAGACTGTTCCTCTAACTTCTGAACTTTGAAAACATTATGGTAAGTGAAAGAAGCTAGATACAAACGTTATGCATTTTAATACATTTTAAGGAAATGTTCAAAATAGGCAACTATGTAGAAAAAGAAAGTAGATTAGTGATTGCCAGGGGCTGAGAAAGAAGAAAATGGGGAGTGACTGCTAAAGGATATGGGTTTCTTTCAGGAGTGAGGAAAATGTTCTAGAATTAGATAGTGGTGATGGTTGCACAACTGTGTTAGTACACTAAAGCCTACTAAATTGTACACTTTAAAGGAGTGAATTTTGTGATACATGAATTACATCTTTTTTAAAAAGCTTAGTATTTGTGCCCCATAGATTTCCTTTGACCAGGCCCAGAGATAAAAAAGAAAAGGGGGATTGACTGGAACTGGTAATTTAGTTACCCCAAATGCACTCATAAGCAAAGTCTTGCTAGGGGAATAATTCCTTAGCATGCCTCTATGTGACTTCTCAGGAGAGGCTCCAATGGATGAGGGACTAGGGGAGCAGAAGTAACAAACAGAAGCTAACAGCCTTGGGCTCTGCTCTTCATCTCACACATACCCTCTGGATAGACAGTAAAATTCAGTGTCAGTTTCTCCATAAAAATTTCCTGTTTAGAAAAAAACCACCTCTTCTGCTTTCTTTTCTCATTAAAATGTCACTTCTAAGTCATTTAGAAAGGGTCAGGTTGCATGTTGGCTCGAAAACCTTTGACAGCTACTGTAATTGCCTAGAGGTTAATAACAGTGATGTCTCTCACAAGTTCAATTTTGAAGTTTCTGCCAAGCCATTAACATGTAACCAGGGTAAAGAAATCAAAGGACATTAGAGAGAAGAGAAGAAAACCCAATCTCATCTACCTCTGGACTGTTACCTCTTCCTTGGGGCAGGACAAGTTTCTAAGTTGCTGTTCCCTGGTGTAGTTGCATTAGCTCCGATATCTGATCCTGAGTTCTGCCACTAACTAATCACATCATCGTCTCAAGCAAATTATTAAGTATTTCTGCTACTTTTTTTTTTTTTTTTTGAGACACAATCTCACTCTGTTGCCCAGGCTACAGTGCAGTGGCACAATCTTGGCTCACTGCAACCTCCACCTCCTGAGTTCAAATGATTCTCCTGTCTCAGCCTCCCAAGTAGCTGAGATTACAGGTGCACAACACCACGCCCAGCTAATTTTTGTATTCTTACAAGAATAGAGATGGGGTATTCTTATAAGAATAGAGATAGGGTTTCATCATGTTGGCCAGGCTGGTCCTGAACTCCTGGCCTCAGGTGATCTGCCTGCCTGGGCCTCCCAAAGTCCTGGGATTACAGGCATGAACTACCATGCCTGGCCTTATCTTTGCTATTTTAAAAAATGGAATACTGCCACCCCTCCTGCTCTGCCTCAGGGCCATCTTGACAAAACTCTTTTATATACCATTACTATAGGGTGAGGCAGAACAAAGACGAACGTGTGCATAGGGTGCTCCAGAAACACCATGAAAGGGCAGTCGCTGAGCTTAGGGTTGGGTCAGGAAAGCTTCTTGCACAAAGATAGACATGAATTACTATTATTATTATTATTATTATTATTATTTATTTGAGCCAGGGTCTCACTCTGTTGCCCAGGCTGGAGTGCAATGGCATGATCATGACTCATTGCAGCCTCAACCTCCTGGGCCCAAACAATCCTCCTGTCTCAGTCCCTCAAGAAGCTGGGACTATAGGTGTGTGCCACTGTGCCTGGCTAATTTTTAAAATTATTTATAGAGATGAGGTCTCAATATGTTGCCCAGGCTGGTCTCAAACTCCTGGACTCAAGCAATTCTCCCACTTCAGCCTCCCAAAGGGCTAGGATTATAGGTATGAGCCACCATGCCCAGCCATAGACATGCATTAAAATAGCATCTTTTATCATCTGGAGTTGGTTACTTTTAGGAAATAAAACAGAAGATATCTTAAAAACATGTTTAAAGGGTGCTCTAATTGCTTGTGTCTCAAGCATCATGGTATCAATTTTTCCTCTTTTATGGTCATGTAATCACATTTAATTCCTTCTTTCTATTCTTAAAATAAACATCCCAGAGGGAATTATGTTCTCCATTCTACAGATGAGAATACTGAGTTGACAAAGTTTGCATAACTAGCTTAAACTTCACTTAACTGGTCAGTGGCTGAGATGGGCTTTGAACCATAGTTTTCCAACTACCATATTCACACTCTGTCTACCAGAGCAGTGGCTTCCAGATCTGGTGATAATCAAAATTGCCTCAAATGCTGTGAGAATCAACAGACATAATACCCATTGCTACATCTTGCTGTCCATCTATTCTATTCTTAAGAGACTTTTAAAAATTCCATCTTTAACACAGTGCTGCATCTTGCATGTTTTCCTTGGGTATTCCTTTCTGAGAGAATTCTCTAGCTTGAGTCTGGGAGTCAGCATAGTAGAACGGGCAAGCACATGAGTTTGGAGCCAGTATCTGAGTCAAAATCTTTGTTCACTATATGATTTTTAAAAAGTTATTTGACTTTGCTATGTCTTTGTTTACTATGCAATGGGAATAATGTATCCTTCAAAGATTAAATGAAAAGATTACAAAGATTAAACAAGCTAATGATGTAAAATAGCTAATGAGGTGCTAGGCACAGGGTAATGTTCAATAAGTCACATCTCACAGTACTCTAGCTCACCCCTCTTCAGAGGAAAGGAAAAGAAGTCAAAGGAGCCAGAATCCAAGCCCATTTAAACAGTCTATCCCTGGCCAGCATTCTGGTCAGGGGCTGCTCTTCCCATGTGACCTTCCATCTAGCACTTGAATGTTGCTGTTATGGATCCAGATGTTTCCCATACATTTGTTTTTCAAATCAACTTAAAACTGGCAGAAGAAAGATCATGCTCCTTCAAAATTAGAAATCCAAATGCTAATGAAAATCCAATTCACCTACTATGTAATGATTACCTACTATGACAGTCACTGGAAGATTAAAAAAGACAAATAAGCAGGACATCGTCCGTGCCTTTGAGGAACATGTGTTTTATTAGAGAGAATTAGATAAGATCATAAATGACAACAGGCATACCTTGTTTTATTGTGCTTCATTTATTGTACTTCGTAGATATTGCTTTTTTTTTTTTTTTTTAACAAATTGAAGGGTTGTGGCAACTCTGCATTGAGCAAGTCTATTGGTGCCATGGTCTATTGGTGCCATTTTTCCAATAGCATATGCTCACTTTGTGTCTCTGTGTCACATTTTGGTAATTTACAAAATATTTAAAATTTTTTCATCTTTATTATATCTGTTACAGTGATCTGTGATCAGTAATCTTTGATGTTACTATTGTCATTCTTCCTTTGGGGAACCATGAACTGTGCCCATGTAAGATGGTAAATTTAATCAATAACTGTTGAGTGTTCTGACTACTCTGCCACCTGATCATTCCCCCATCTCCCTCCTTCTCTCTTCTTGAGCCCCCCAATCCCTGACACAATAATATTAAAATTAGGCCAATTAATAAATCTACAATGGTCTCTAAGTGTTGAAGTGAAAACAAGTCTCACATTTTTATGTTAAATCTAAAGCTAGAAATGATTAATTTAGTGAGGAAGCCATGTCAAAAGCTAAGATAGGCTGAAAGCTGGGGCTCTTTTGCCAAACAGTTATCCCAATTGTGAATGCAAAGGAAAAGTTCTTAAGGGAAATTAAAGGTGCCACTGCAGAGCCAGATCTTGAGACTGAGGTGTTAAGAGTTTACCCTGAGGCCAAGGGAGAAGTCACAGAAGGTTCACGGGAGGGGGAGGACATAAGACATCCAACAGGTCTGAGTTCCTCTCATAGCAGTAGGCTTTGGTCTGAGTCAGGATGAGTCTAGGACTTGCTCCCCAAGGGACTGTGGGGACTGGGAGGAGCAGGGGAGCAGGAAGAAGGTCCAAGCTGAGGGGAACGGCAAAGAGATGTGAAGGAGATGCTCTCTAATCAGGACACACTCAGAGGTACCCATTTCACGTTGCTAACATGCCAGTCGCTGTGCACTTCTCCATAATGGAGATGTTATCATTATGAGGAAACTGAGGTTCAGAGAAGTCGAGAGACTTGCATGAGGTCACACAGTGAGAAAGTGGCCCGGTTCAGAGCCCACACCCTTAACCCCATATTCCACTGCCAGATAGGACTCCCCAGACCCCATGTGGAGCTGGGTCAGTGGGGCCTCTCCCACTTGCACCTTATCTGACTCCAGGTCCCACCCTGAGACAGGCTGGTTCCAGGTGGTAGTGAGACGGGACCCCCTGGGACCATGCCAGGCTGGGACGGCCACCATCTGAGGTCGCCCCGGGTCCTTTCCCCTAGCTATGGAGACCAGGTGCAGCACTTCAAGGTGCTGCGCGAGGCCTCGGGGAAGTACTTCCTGTGGGAGGAGAAGTTCAACTCCCTCAACGAGCTGGTCGACTTCTACCGCACCACCACCATCGCCAAGAAGCGGCAGATCTTCCTGCGCGACAAGGAGCCCTTGCTCAAGTCACCTGGGGCCTGCTTTGCCCAGGCCCAGTTTGACTTCTCAGCCCAGGACCCCTCGCAGCTCAGCTTCCGCCGTGGTGACATCACTGAGGTCCTGGAGCATCCAGACCCCCCACTGGTGGCGGGGCCAGTCCTGCGGGCACGTTGGCTTCTTCCCACGGGGTTATGTGCAGCCCGTGCACCTGTGAGCAGCCCGGCGGCCGATCTGGCCAATGGGCCATTTTACAGGAACTGAGATCCAGAGAGGACATGGACACCCCCAGCCCGGTCAGAGTCACACGGGGCTCAGTGGACCGCCTTGGACTGAACCATGGGCTTCTAACTGCCTCCGGCCACTTCGCACAAACTGGGATGGCCCAGGTTCCCCAGCAAGGGTCCCCAGCAAGGGTAGCTCCGGGGCTTCCTGGCTGGTTGCCTCACATTGGCTGCCAGCTGTGTGACACCACAGGGCGGAGTCTGTGAAGACCCCACCCACCTCCTCTTGTCAATGGCCCCATCTGCCAGGAAGGTTGAGGACTCCTAGGTTTCACCCACTGGAGGCTCAACCTGAGGAACCCTGGCCATGGTGGGTGGGTTCACCTTGGGCTGACCACCCACTGGGCCTGCCTACCCCTCCCTCAAAAGGCCCCTGGAGTTGTTCGGGCTGTTGGGAGGTGGCTCACCCTCGAAGGACAGACTGCACACCTGTTGACCTAAATTCACTAGACAGACTCCAGGTGGACACCAACTCCTCAACAGCCCCATGACTTCAGCTCCACCTGGGGCACCCAGCACCCCCTGCCCCACCACAGGGCTAGAGGCCCTGAGACCCTGAAAAAGGGGCAGGCAGTAGGGAAGGTGGAGGCACACTCCTCTTCTGTTGGACAGGTGAGCTCTGAGGGCAAGCCCTGGGCCTAGCCATGCAGAGACCCTGGCTGCCCTGGCTCTTGTTTGTTTAGGCCCAGATTCTGCCCAGACCAGGGCCCAGGAGAGCTCTCAGGTGGCTGAGAAACCTCCAGGGCAGACAGAAGGTTGGGGCCAGAGCTGGGTTTTAGAGATTCTACAGGATCCCACATGGGACGGCTACCTAGGTGGGGCACGGCCCCTACCCGAGAACGGGAGGGTCCTCCAGAGAATGTGCCACCATCGAGGATATGAGCAGGGTCTGTCCAGAGCCTGGGGAACTTTGGGAGCAGGAAAAGTGAGGTGGGACTTGGAAAGGCTTTGAATGCCAGGCTGATGGTTGAGGGGATGGTGGGCAGGGAGGGAGGGCAAGGAGGCTCCCTCTGGCATTTGGTAGCAGGTTGGTGGAGGGAGGAGCCCCTGGAGATGGCTGCAGTCCCTTAATGGGGGGCCTTGCTCTGGGCATGTGGGGCTTTCCTTCCATCCAGAGCTGGCCCAAGATCCTTGGAGCCCTGAGTGCTGGCAAGTCTCACTGCTCCTGTGTATTCAAAAGGAAACAGTAAAACCAACATCAGGATGTCCATCAGAAATCTAATTTTCTTTCCAAAAAAAAAAAAAAGTGCCACTGCAGTGAATACATGAAGAAGAGACAGCCTTGTTGCTGATGTAAAGAAAGTTTTAGTGGTCTGGATAGAAGATCAAGCCAGCCACAACATTCCCTTAGACCAAAGCCTAATCCAGAGCAAGGTCCCAACTCTCTTCAATTCTATGAAGGCTGAGAGAGGTGAGGAAGGCAAGAAGAAAAGTTTGAAGCTAGCAGAGATTGGTTCATGAAGTTTAAGGAAAGAAGCCATTGCCATAACCTGAAAGTACAAGGTGAAGCAGCAAGTGCTGATGGAGAAGCAGTAGCAAGTTATCCAGAAGACCTAACTAAAATAATTGAGGAAAGTGGTTACACTAAGCAATATAGATAATATAGATAAAACCACCTTATATTGGGAGAAGATGCCATTTAGGACTATCATAGCTAGGGAAGAAAAGTCAGTGCCTGGCTTCAAAGCTTCGAACGACAGTCTGCCTCACTTGTTCAAGGCTAATGCAGCTGGTAACTTTAAGTTGAAGCTAGTTCTGATTTGCCATTCTGAAAATCCCAGGGCTCCTAAAAAATATGTTAAATCTACTCTGCCTATGCTTTATAAACGTAACAACAAAGCCTGGATAACAAGACATCTGTTTACAGCATGGTTTACTGAATATTTTAAGCCCACTGTTGAGAACTACTGCTTAGAAAAAACTATTTCTTTCAAAATATTACTACTCATTGACAATACATCTGTTCACACAAGAGCTCTGATAGAGATATACATAGAAATTAATGTTGTTTTTGTATCTGCTAACACAACATCCATTCTGCAGCCTATGGATTAAGGGGTAATTTCAACTTCCAACTTTTACCATGTAACAAATACATTTTATAAGGCTATAGCTGCTATAAATAGTGATTCTTCTGATGGATCTGGGCAAAGCGAATTGAAAATCTTCTGGAAAATATTACCCATTCTATATGCTTTTAATAAAATTCATGATTCATGAGAGGAGGCCAAAATATTAATATTAACAGGAGTTTGGGAGAGTTGATTCCAACCCTCATGAATGGCTTTGAGGAGTTCGAGACTTTAATGCAGAAAGTAACTGCAGATATGAAAGAAGTAACAAGAGAACTAGAACTTGAAGTGGGGCCTGAAGAGGTGCCCAGATTAGTGCAATCTCATGATAAAATGTGAATGAATGAGGAATTGTTTCTTATAGATGGGCAAAGAAAGTTGTTTCTTGAAATGGAATCTGCTCCTGATGACACTGTTAACATTGTTAAAATGATGACAAAGGATTTAGAATATTATATAAACTAAGTTGATAAAGCAGTGGCAGGGTTTGAGAGTATTAACTCCAAATTTGAAAGAAGTTCTACTGTAGGTAAAATGCTATAAAACAGTATCTCATGCTACAGAGAAAGCTTTAGTGAAAGGAAGAGTTCAATGATGCAACAAATTTCATTGTTGTCTTAAGAAATTGCCACAGCCATGTCAACCTTCAGCAACCACCACCCTGAACAGTTAGCAGCCATCAACATATAAGCAAAACCCTCCACCAACAAAGAGATTACAAATGGCTGAAGGCTGAAATGATTATTAATATTTTTAAGCAATAATTTATTTTAAAATTAAGGTATGAACATTATTTTAAACATAATGCTATGGCATAATTAATATGTTTCATTATAGTGTAAACACAACTTTATATGCACTGGGAAACCAAAAAATCTGTGTGACTCTCTTTATTGTGGTGGTCTAGAACTGAACCTGCAGTATCTCCAAGGTATGCCTGTATATATAAAGTGCAATAAGAGAAGCTGCACAAGACAGAAGAAAGGTATTTTAAGAGTTCCAGGGAAGAAAAAGGTACTTCCACTTTGATTAAGATTTCATGAAGGAGGATTAAAATGGCAGACAGGAGGCAGAAGTAGCTTTCAGCTTCTATTCAGCCAGACAGAGCAGCATGAGGAGGTTCACATTGTGAGCTTTTGCTCCAAGAAATACCACAGGAACATACCATGAAAACTGAGAGAATCCACAGACCCTTTGAAGGAACTGGATTGCCGCTGAAGGCTCCCTGAGATTCCAAAAAACTGTGATTCTGCTTGCTTTCTCAGTGGGGAGGCTGGTGGTCTGGGGCAAGTTCTCAGCCCTGGTCACTGACTGTCTCGAAATAGACCCTGTGCTGTTGTGTGGCAGGATGGGAGTGAGACCAGCCTTTAGGACTGCGGGCTGTGTGGGAGAGGGGTGAGGCCTGTGACTGCCAGCTTTCCCCCACTTCCCTGGTGACCTGTGTGACTCAACAGAGGCAGCCATAATCCCCCTGGGAACATAACTCCATTGGCCTGGGAACTGCACCCCCAACCCCCACAGCAGCCACATCAAGCCCCACCCGAGGAAAGGCTTAGCTCAGACACACCTATCCCTTTCCCCACCTTCTGGTCTTTCTCTACCCACCCTGGCTGCCAAAGAAAAAGGACATAATCTCTTGGGAGCTTGTGGCCCTGCCCACTGCCTGAGAAAACTAAATACTTAACTAGGTGACCCTAGCCAAGATTCCTTCCTGCCTATATACCACAGCTAATGCACTCTTGAAAGTGTCACCTCCTGGCTGGAGGCCAACCAACATAAAACCAGCACACTAAACAAAAATACAGCCAAGGACACTCAAAAGGTCCACTTCACTTACCTGCTACCTCCACCAGAGTAGGTGCTGGTATCCAAAGCTGAAAGACCTGAAGACAGTTCATATCATAGGACTCTTTGCAGACACTCCCTGGTACCAGCCCGGAGCCTGGTAGCTCTGCTGTGTGGGTAGACCCAGAAGAGCAAAAACAATCACTACAGTTAGGGTCTCAGGAAGCACCATTCCTAGGGAAGTCCCCCTAGGAAAAGGACATCAAGGAAGTACCCCACAGACAAAAGAATCCGAACTGCCCTTGAGTCCCAGATCTTACCTCTGACACAGTCTACCCAAATGAGAAGAAACCAGCAAAACAATTTTGGTAATATGGCAAAATAAGTTTATTTAACACGCCCCAAAATTACACCAGCTCACCAGCAATGGATCCAAACCAAGATGAAATCTCAGAATTGCCACAAAAAGAATTCAGAAGGTCGATTATTAAGCTAATCAAGGAAACACCAGAGAAAGATGCAGTCCAACTTAAAGAAATTGAAAACATGATACAGGATATGAAAGGAAAAATCTTCAGAGAAATAGATAACATAAATAAAAAATAATCACACTTCTAGAAATCAAAGACACACTTAGAAAAATGCAAAATGCACTGGAAAGTCTCAGCAATAGAATCGAACAGCAGAAGAAAGAACTTGAGACCTCAAAGACCAGGCTTTCAAATTAAACTAATCCATCAAAGACAAAGAAAAAAGAATTTTAAAAAATGAACAAAGGGTCCAAGTAGTTTAGGACTATGTTAAGCATCCAAACCTAAGAAAAGTTGGTGTTTCTAAGGAAGAAGAGAAATCTAAAAGTTTGGAAAATATATTTGAGGGAATAATCAAGGAAAAGTTCCCTGGCCTTGCTAGAGATCTAGACATCCAAATACAAGAAGCTGAAAGAACAACTGGGAAATTCATCGCAAAAAGATCATTGCCTAGGCATGTAGTCATTAAGTTATCTAAAGTCAAGAGGAAGAAAAGAATCTTAAGAGCTAAGAGGTAAAACCATCAGGTAACACATAAAGGAAAACCTGTAAGACTATCAGCAGATTTCTCAGAATATCTACAAGCTAGAAGAGATTGGGGTCTTCATTTTAGCCTCCTTAAGCAAAACAATTATCAGCTAAGAATTGTGTATCCAGTGAAACTAAGCTTCATAAATGAAGAAAAGATACATTTTTTTCCAGAAAAACAAATGCTTAGAGAATTCACCACTACCAAGCTAGCACTATATGAACTGCTAAAAGGAGCTCTAGGTCTTGAAACAAATCCTCAAAATACACCAGAATAGAACCTCGTTGAAGCATAAATCTCACAGGACCTATAAAACAATAACACAATTTTTAAAAAGGGTATTTAGGCAACAAATGTCATGATGAATAGAATAGTAGCTCATATTTCAATACTAACATTGAATATAAATGGCCTAAATGTACCACTTAAAAGATACAGATTGGTAGAATAAATAAGAATTCACCAACCAAGTTTCTGCTGTCTTCAGGAGACTCACCTAACACATAAGGACTTACATAAACTTAAGGTAAGTGAGTGGAAAAAGATATTCCATGCCAATGGACACCAAAGGTGAGCGGGAATAGCTATTCTTATATCAGACAAAACAAACTTTAAATCAACAACAGTTAAAAAAGACAAAGAGGGACATTATATGATGATAAAAGGACTAGTCCAATAGGAGAATATCACAATCCTAAATATATATGTACCTAACACCAGAGCTCCCAAATGTATAAAGCAATTACTACTAGACTATACCTAAGAAATCAGATAGATAGCAACACAATAATCGTGGGTGACTTTAATACTCCACTGACAGCACTAGACAGGTCATCAAGACAGAAACTCAACAAAGAAGCAATGGACTTAAACTATACCCTACAACAAATGGACTTAACCGATGCTTACAGAACATTCTACCCAACAACTGCAGAATATGCATTCTATTCATCAGCACATGGAACATTCTCCAAGATAGATCACATGATAGACCACAAAACAAGTCTCTGTAAATTTAAGAAAATTGAAATTATATCAAGTATTTTCTCAGTCCACAATGGAAGACAATTGGAAATCAATGCCAAAAGGATTCCTCAAAACCATCCAAATAAATGGATATTAAATAACCTGCTCCTGAATGATTGGTGGGTCAACAATGAAAGCAATATTGAAATTAAAAAATTTTTGAACTGAACGATAATAGTGACACAACCTATCAAAACCTCTGGGACATGGCAAAAGTGGTGCTAAGAGGAAAGTTCATAGCATTAAATGCCTACATCAAAAAGTCTGAAAGAGCACAAATAAACAATCTAAGGTAATACTTCATAGAACTGAAGAAACCAGAACAATCCAAACAAAAGCCCAGCAGAAGAAAAGAAATAGTAAAATCAGAGCAGAATTAAATGAAATTGAAAAAAAAAATACGATACAAAAGAAAAATGAAACGAAAAAACCACTTCTTTGAAAAGATAAATAAAATTGATAGACTGTTAGTGACATTAAACAAGAAAGGAAGAGAGAAGATCCAAATAAGCTCAATTAGAAGTGAAATGGGAGATATTACTACTGATACCACAGATATATGAAAGATTATTCAAGGCTACTATGAACAACTTTACACTCATAAACTAGAAAACCTAGAGGAGATAGATAAATTCCTGGAAATATACAACCCTCCTAGATTAAACCACGAAGATATAGAATCTCTGAATAGACCAATAGCAAGAAGCAAGATTAAAATGGTAATAAAAAAGATGCCAACAAAAAAAAGTCCAGGACCAGATGGAGTCACAGCTGAATTCTATCAGATGTTTGAAGAATTGGTACCAATCCTATTGACACTATTCCACAAGGAAGCGAAAGAGAGAATCCTCCCAAAATTATTCTATGAAGCCAGTACCACCTAATACCAAAGCCAGGGAAATATATAAAAAAAGAAAACTACAGACCAATATCCCTGATGAACATAGATGCAAAAAATCCTCAATAAAATACTAGCTAAACAAATCCAACAGCATATTAAAAAGAAAATGCAACATGATCAAGTGGGTTTTATATTAGGGATGCAGGGATGGTTTAACATCCACAAGTGAATAAATGTGATACACCACATAAACGGAATTGAAAACAAAAATCATGTAATCATCGCAATAGATGCAGAAAAAACATGTGACAAAATCCAGCATCCCTTAATGATTAAAACCCTCAGGAAAATCAGCATAGAAGGGATATACCTTAAGGTAATAAAATCCATCTATGACAAACCCATAGCCAATATTATACTGAATGAGAAAAAGTTGAAATCATTCCCTCTGAGAACTGGAACAAGACAAAAATGCAGACTTTCAACACATCTATTCAACATACTACTGGAAGTCCTAGCCAGAGCAATCAGACAAGAGAAAGAAATCAAGGGCATCCAACTTGGTAAAGAGGAAGTCAGACTGTCACTGTTTGCTGATGATAGGATCATATACCTAGAAAACCCAAAAGACTCATCCAAAAAGCTCCTAGAATTGGTAAATAAATTCAGCAAAGTTTCAGGATACAAAATTAATGTACACAAATCAGTAGCTCTGCTATACACCAACAGCAACCAAGCTGAGAATCAAATAAAAAACTCAACCCCTTTTACAATAGCTGCAATAAAAATTTTAAAATTTCAGAATATACCTAACCAACCAGGTGAAAGACCTCTACAAGGAAAACTACAAAACACTGCTGAAAGAAATCATAGACATCACACAAACAATTGGAAGCACATCCCATGCTCATAAATGGGTAGAATCAATACTGTGAAAATGACCATACTACCAAAAGCAATATACAAATTTAATGTAATTTCCCTCAAAATACCACATCATTCTTCATAGAACTAGAGAAAACAATTCTAAAATTCATATAGGACCAAAAAAGAGCCAGCATAGTTAAAACCAGACTAAACAAAAATAACAAATATGGAGGCATGACAGTACCTGACTTTAAACCACACTATATATAAGGCCATAGTCACCAAAACAGCATGGTACTGGTATAAAAATAGGCACATTTAGACCAATGGAACAGAATAGAGAATCCAGAAATAAAGCCAAATACTTACAACCAACTGATATTTGAGAAAGCAAACAAAAACATTAAGTGGGGAAAGGACACCCTATTCAACAAATGCTACTGGGATAATTGGCAAGCCACATGTGAAGAATGAAACTGGATCCTCATCTCTCACCTTATACAAAAATCAACTCAAAGTGGATCAAAGACTTAAATCTAAGACTGAAACCATAAAAACTCTAGAAGATAACATCAGAAAAACCCTACTAAACATTGGGTTAGGCAAAGACTTCATGGCCAAGAACCCAAAAGCAATTGCAACAAAAACAAAGATAAATAGACGGACCTTAATTAAACTAAAAACCTTCTGCACAGCAAAAGAAATAATCAGCAGAGTTAACAGACAACCCACAGAGTGGGAGAAAAATCTTCACAATCTATACATTCCACAAAGGACTAATATCCAGAATCTACAAAGAACTCAAACAAATCAGCAAGAAAAAAACAAACAACCCTATCAAAAAGTGGGCCAAGGACATGAATAGACAATTATCAAAAGAAGATATACTAATGGCCAAGAAGCACATGGAAAAATGCTCAACATCACTAATGATCAGGGCAGTGCAAATCAAAACCACAATGTGATACCACCTCATTCCTGCAAGAATAGCCATAATAAAGAAAATAATAGATGTTGGTAATACAGTTTGGCTCTGTATCCCCACCCAAATCTCATCTTGAATTGTAGTCTGAATTTTAATCACCATGTGTTGGGGGAGGGACCTTGTGGGAGGTGATTGGATCATGGGGGTGGTCTCCCCATGCTGTTCTCATGATAGTGAGTGATTTCTCACAAGATCTGATGATTTTATACGGGTCTTTTCCCCCACTTCACTCTGCACTTCTCCTTCCTGCCGCCTTGTGAAGAAGAATGTGTTGCTTCCCCTTCTGCCATGATTGTCAGTTTCCTGAGGCATCCCCAACCCTGTGGAATTGTGAGTCAGTTAAACCTCTTTCCTTTATAAGTTACCCAGTCTTGGGAAGTTGCTTATAGTGGTGTAACAATGGACCAATACAGTAAATTGGTACTGAAGGGGCAGGGCACTGCTCTAAGGATACCCAAAAATGTGGAACCAACTTTGGAACTGGGTAAGTTCCAAAGGAAGAGGTTGGAACTGTTTGGAGGGCTCTGAAGAAGACAGGAAAATGTGGGAAAGTTTGGAACTTCCTAGAGACTTACTGAATGGCTTTGACCAAAATGCTGATAGGGATATGGACAATGAAGCCCAGGCTGAGGTGGTCTCAGTTGGAGATAAGGAACTTGTTGGGAACTGGAATAAAGATGATTCTTGCTATGCTTTACTGAAGACAGTGGTGGCTTTTTGCCCCCCCTTGAGATCTGTGGAACTTTGGACTTCAGAGAGACGACTTAGGGTATGTGGCAGAAGAAATTTCTAAGCAGCAAAGCATTCAAGAGGTGACAGAGCATAAAAGTTTGGAAAGTTTGCAGCCTGACAATGCAAAAGAAAAGAAAAGTCCATTTTCTGGGGAGAAATTCAAACTAGCTGCAGAAATTTGCGTAACTAATGAAGAGCTAAATGCTAACTGCCAAGACAATGTGGAAAATGTCTCGAGGGCATGTCAGAGACCTTCATGGCAGCTCTTCCCATCACAGGCCCAGAGACCTAGTAGGGAAAAAATGGTTTCCTGGGCAGGGTCTAGGGCCCCCCGCTGTGTGCAGCCTTGGGACTTCGTGCCCTGCATTCCAGCTGCTCCAGCCTTGTCTAAAAAGGGCCAAGGTACAGCTCAGGCCATTGTTTCAGAGGGTGCAAGCCCCAAGTCTTGACAGCTTCCATGTGGTGTCAGTCCTGCAGGTATGCAGAAGACAAGAATTGAGGTTTGGGAACTTCTGCCTAGATTTCAGGGGATGTATGGAAATGCCTGGATGTCCAGACAGAAGTCTGTGGCAGGGGTGCAGCCCTCATGGAGAACAACAGTGCAGAAGTGAAATGTGGGGTCCAAGCCCCAACACAGAGTCCCCACTGGGGCACTGTCTAGTGGAAATGTGAGAAGAGAGACACCATTCTCCAGAACCCAGAATGGTAGATCCACCAACAGTTTGCATCGTGTGCCTGGAAAAGCTGTAGACAATACCAGCCATGAAAGCAGCCAGAGGGGGCTATATTCTGCAAAACCACAGGAGTGGAGCTTCCCAAGGCCGTGGGAACCCACCCCTTGTATCAGCATGCCCTGGATATGAGACATGGAATCAAAGGAGATTATTTTGGAGCTTTAAGATTTAATGATTGCCTTGCTGGATTTTGGACTTGCGTGAGGCCTGTAGCCCCTTTGTTTTGGCCACTTTCTCCCACCTGGAACAGCTGTATTTACCCAATGCCTATACCTCCATTGTATCTAGGAAGTAACTAACTTGCCTTTGATTTTACAGGCGCATAGGCAGAAGGGACTTGCCTTGTCTCAGATAAGACTATAGACTTGGACTTTTGGGTTAATGCTGAAATGAGTTAAGACTGGGGAACTGTTGGGAAGGCATAATTGTGTTTTGAAATGTTAGAAAGATGAGATTTTGGAAGGGCCAGGAGCAGAATGATATAGTCTGGCTCACATGTCCCCACCCAAATCTTATCTTGAATTGTAACCCAAATTGTAATCTCCATGTGTTGGGGTAGGAACCTTGTGAGAGGTGACTGGATCATGGGGGTGGTTCCCTCATGCTGATCTTGTGATACTGAGTGAGTTCTTACAAGATCTGATGGTTTTATAAGGTGCTCTTCCCTGCTTTGCTCTGCACTTCTCCTCCTTGCTTCCTTGTGAAGGACGTGTTTGCTTCCCCTTCTGCCAAGATTGTAAGTTTCCTGAGCCCTGTGGAACTGTGAGTCAATTATACCTCTTTCCTTTTTAAATTACCCAGTCTTGGGCACTTCCTTTTAGCAGCATGAAAATGGACTAATACAGTTGGTGTGGATGTGGTAAAAAGGGAACACTTTTACACTGTTGGTGGGAATGTAAACTAGTACAAGCACTATAGAAAACAGTGTGGATATTCCTTAAAGAACTAAAAGTATATCTACCATTTGATCCAGCAATCCTGCTATTAGGTATCTACCCAGAGGAAAAGAAGCAAGGGTGGGTTGTGGCCATGTTGTGGATACTTTAAATGCTGGGGATGGAGATTAACTCAATTTAAAAGAGCCAATGAGACATTTTGAACAGGGGGCAATATGATTGGAGTTTTTATCAGAGTTCATTAATCATGCAGTAAATGATACTCACACCTTGGGAAGTGATAAAAATTAAATGAGTCCAAAGCAGCACAATTTGCAATCACAAAAATATAGAACCAGCCCAAATGCCCATCCCTCAACAAGTGGATAAAGAAAATGTGATATCTATATCTATACTACAGAATACTACTCAGCCACAAAAAGGAACAAAATAATGACATTTGCAGCAACCTGAATGGAATTGGAGACTATTATTCTAAGTGAAGTAACTCAGGAATGGAAAACCAAACATCGTATGATCTCGCTCATAAGTGGGAGCTAAGCTATGAGGACACAAAGGCATAAGAATGATACAATGGACTTTGGTGATGACTTAGGGGAAAGGGTGGAAGGGGGGTGAGGGATAAAAGATTACACATCGAATACAGTGTATACTGCTTGGGTGACAGGTGCACCAAAATCTCAGAAATCACCCCTAAAGACCTTATTCATGTAACCAAGTAGGACTTGTTCTCTGAGAACCTATTGAAATGAAAAATAAATTTAAAAAAATAAGACTTCATGAAGGAGAATTCACATGACTTTAAAAGATGAGTGGATGGTTTCCATATTCTCACTCATAGATGGGAATTGAACAATGAGATCACATGGACACAGGAAGGGGAATATCACACTCTGGGGACTGTGGTGGGGAGGGGGGAGGGGGGAGGGATAGCATTGGGAGATATACCTAATGCTAGATGACGAGTTAGTGGGTGCAGCGCACCAGCATGGCACATGTATACATATGTAACTAACCTGCACAATGTGCACATGTACCCTAAAACTTAAAGTATAATTAAAAAAAAAAAAAAAAAAGATGAGTGGAATTTCAACAAGTGGAGGGAGCAGAGCAAGAGGATATGTCAAGACAATCTGTCAGGTGGAGGGAATAACATTAATCAAGGATGGAGATGGAGAAATGAAGTCTTGCTTGGAGAACATCAAGGAGTCAACTTCAATTGCACTAAAGCAAGAGATACATGTATTTAAGTAGTGGGAGAAAAAGCAGCAGGGGTGGGTTGTGGCCATATTGTGGATGCTTTAATTGTTGGGGATGGAGATTAACTCAATTTGAAAGAGCCAATGAGACATTTTGAACAGGGGGCAATATGATTGGAGTTTTCATCAGAGTCCATTAATCATGTGGTAAATGATACTCACATCTTGGGAAATGATAAAAATTAAATGAGTCCAAAGCAGTGAAGTATCTAACTAAATTTAGTAGGTGCAAAATTAATTCCCTCTTCTCCCTTCTATTGCACTCATTGTTTCTGAAGCTGTGATCCGCAAAAATGGGCCTAGAGTCCTATCAAGACTCTGCTGGCTGTGAATTTCATTTTTCCTCCCAGAATCCAGCTAAAGGTGTGACCTGGGTCTAGAAAATCCCCAGGTGGAGGCCAGAGGATAAGCTTGTGACCTCTAGCTATTTACTTGAGCCTGAGAAACTTAGCATTCCATAGCTTAAATCCAGCCAGCCTGGCACTTGCTGCTAAAAGCTGCCTGAGGAGAGCTGGCCCTCTCTCTCTCCTCTCTCTTAATATGTCTCTTTAGAGGCTCATTTTGACTGACCAGCCAACATCACTTGGCATTCAGGAAGCATGTCTCCCCCCTCACTGCCTCCCCTGCGCTGAGCCTTGAGGATGATTTGGGGTTTTGTAGCCTATTATTTCTCGTCCCTCTTCCCTTCTCCTGCTGCTGGGAGGCTTTTTTTTCTGATAAGAACCTTCTAGCAGTTTCATCAGAGCCATTGTTAAGAAGAGGCAAGTCTTCTCACAATGGATACCTGACGATTTCCCCCTTTCTGCAGACAAATCAGTCCTTAGCGAAAGGTCTCATAATTGCTCTTGCACCATTATTCTGGATGTGCTGGCTTAGGGCCCCTCACTCAGCCCCCTTGGGAGAGGGAAAGAAAAATCCTGTTTCTTGCCATTCACTTTTTAAAAAATATGGCTGTGAAAATGCTCTCATTCTCCACTAATGGGATTTGAGGAAGACACAAATTCTGCACTTCTTACCCCCACACATTCTTGCAACATCCTTTACAGACTCAGAGGTTAACTGTGCTTTCCTGGGGTCCCTCCTCTCTTGTCCAACACATGGTGTTTCATCTCCCCAGAAATCAAAATGCACTAACCCAGGCCCCTCTCAAGCATTTCAGTGTCTTAAAATAGAAAAACCACCCTTTCTGTATTCCACCCCTCCTAGGTAATTTTCTTTTTCTTCTACTCCCACACCTGCAGGCTAGCTTTCATCAGCTCACTCAAAAATTCATAAATTAAGTGTCCAGTATGGTTAAGGCACTGTGATAGGCACAGTGGGAGATGAATTACCCCTCAGCCTTCTCTATCTCGCATTCCTATATATTAGAGATCAAAGGCAGGCACTTTCGTTGGAAAGGCCAAATTCTTCCCAAGGCACCCAAGAGCAACCCCATCTGATTTGCTCGTGATGTCCTCTGGGTAACAGACACCCTGTCAGAGGTAATTATTTACTTTAAAGCCACTCATTAGGAAATATTTAAATCTGGATTTCTTAACCCAACTCCCTGCAAATTGCAAGACTAATCTCCAGTGAATTCGTTTGGCTGACTCTTGGGAAAAAAGGAATTGGGGAAAGTGTTTCAAGTCAAACTGAGAACTGAACATACAGATACTCACCTGTAAGTGGAAAAAAGGTATTGACCAGACAAAAAAAGGGGAAGGTGGAGGTCTCCATCATGGGTGACAAAAGAGAAACAGATTTAGTCTTATAACTGTCAACTGAAGAATGATGGGTTCGTAAATTTAGGAAGGAGAGCTTCATTTCTCATAAATGGTTAGTCTGCAGGGTGGCCAATCTGATAGGCTGGAAAGCATAGCCTTTGGACAGAAGCCAGAAACAGACACTTTGAGGGAAGGATAAATGGAATAGAAATTTATAATATATAAAGCAGAGTGGTTTTATATATTTTATTTAGAGATATGTGCGTGTATATATATATTATATGTATATAAATATATATTATATAAATATATATAAGTATATATAAAGCAATTTATATAAATATATATAAAGCCATTCTGCTTGATATTATATGTTATAGGAGAAGTCATGAATATTTATGAAAGGAGAAATATGCACGAACTTCATGCTCCTTCATGGGTCCCATGTTCAAAAAAATGGTGGCAAGCAAGATCCGACGGTGGAATTTTTGGGCCTCTAATATCAAAAGGTGAAGCAGAGGACATGAAAACCCTCACTGCACATCCTCCACAGACTTGCCAAAACCACTCCATGGTCAGTAGTCTCTTATCAGGAAGGAGTGCTGGTTAGTTGTGCTGAAACCACAAAAGACAGGGGCAGTGTCAGGTGGCTGGTGGATATCTGGGGTGGAGTCTTTTGAAAGAGCTGGTTTCTGTTGAACCCTTTGGGAAGAAAGCCTAATGGCAGTTAGCGAGGGAGGAGGTATGACAAGGCATGTCAGATCCCCCATCTTGTCATGGCCAGGAACTCAGCTTCCAAGATTTCTCCAAGGTCCCCTTGGCCAAGGGGGGGGGTCCATTCAGTTGGCTTGGAGGCTTAAAATTTTATTTTTAGTTCTCATAATCGAGTCATTTGTTGGAGGAAGAGCAAGTACTACAGGTTTCTCTAATATTGACCTCTAAAGCAGAGGATCTGAAGGACAATTAGACTATGTTAAACCGTGTTAAAGGCACTGGTTTTGCTACATGAACAGTAAAGCCAACATGGTTTTAATAGAGTAGCCATATCTCTCTTCTTGCCTCCCTTCATCTTGTCATCCTACAGAAGCAAGCAGAGCCAACGCTCAACTGACCATGCCAAGGAAAAGGTGCCATACACATTCCTGAGACTCCAAGGCCTTCTCTGTAGGGCTTGGTGTTTTGCCCAGTTAATCTCTTCTTCCTAACTGTTGAATTCAGTTAGTAACATCTCTTTTCATATTGAGGGTCTCTTGTACTTGCTTCCTTATTCTTGGCTACATTTCATTGAGTTTGGCTTATTGAGTAAGCAACACGTTGCTTTGGTCCTGTTAAAGGCTCTTACCTAAACATTAAGGGAAGAACTATGGGCAGAGATTTTCCTTTAACCAAATAAGCCATTTCACAGGAGGCTTACATAGATTCACTAGACATCAGTAAAACAAGAGTAAGCCTCCATGCCACCCCTAATCTGCCAGCACCCAAAGGGAGGAAAGGGCAGCATCCCTGGTCCGGAGTGATAGCTCTCACAGTGCCAAACAGTGTGAGGACCATGCAATACAGATGAACAGACATTGTCCTAGCAGCATGTGTTTTATGAAAAAGTACCGAGTCCCATTTTGGTCAGAAAGGTCATCAATCCTGTTGCTGGTTTTAGCATGGACAAGTGTGCTAGGATCCCCCAGAGAGAAGCGGTCACTTGGAAGTAAGCATGGCCCTTAGGAGGTGTGGCTAGGTATTCAAGTGCTGGACATCATGCCGAGAATGCACTGCTTCTTTCAAATTACATCCCTAAAACCAGTCACATCTTTCCAAATCTAATATAACATTTGCACCTAAATTCAAATACAACTCTTTCTTACAGTTGAATGAATCACTTTGTGCCTTGGTTTTTTCACTTAAAATACTGAAAAGAGGCCAGGTGTGGCAGCTCATGCCTGTAATCCCAGCACTTTGGGAAGCTGAGATGGGCGGCTCACTTGAGGTCAGGAGTTTGAGACCAGCCTAGCCAACATGGTGAAACCCATCTCTACTTAAAAAAATTAGCCAGGCATGGTGGCAGGTGCCTGTAATCCCTGCTACTTGGAAGGCTGAGGCATGAGAATCACTTGAACCTGGGAGGTGGAGGTTGCAGTGAGTCAAGACTGCGCCACTGCATTCCAGCCTGGATGGCAGAGCAAGACTCTGTCTCAAAAATATAGATAGATAGATAGATAGATAGATAGATAGATAGATAGATAGATAGATAGATAGATAGATAGATAGATGATAGATAGATAGATAATAGCATCTGCTTCTTAATGTTATTATGATGATTAAATGAGATTAGAATAGTGCTTGGCATATAGTAAAAACTCATTAAATACTGTCTAGTGTTATTGTCGTTGCTGTTGTTATAAGTTAAAATCCACAAGCTTTAACTTAGAGTAGAATTTGGAAATTGGAAAAAGTAATTTCAAGGCCCAAGTTTCACCAAAAAGGAACTTCCCTGAGAAACCCTTATCAATACACATCCAAGTAAGTGAAGGAATGCAGTATTATATCTTATTTGGCAGAATGTTTTCCTTCTGGGTCTACTTCACTCATTTATAGCCCCAATGAGAGAATGCTGATTGGGTTGCAGGGAAAGTTGGGTAAAGTTTTCATAGCCTACAATATTCTTGATAATAACTAGAATTAATCCAAGAAATTAAAATATAAGATCATCCACAGGTTATATATCAGTAATCAAAAGTGAGTATATTATTCTCACTCGGTTTGCTAATGGTTGAAATTGCTCAGCGGGGTAGTGGAATAGTAGAGACCAGATGCTAAGATTCTCTGGTCCTGGGGAAGCAGGTTTTCCATAGGGTCTCCATAGCACAGGTCACGGTGACATTTACCATAACTGGCAACTGGTGCACAGCTCCATAGTAAACATGGAAATGACTTCACTGTAACTTCACTGTAACTAACTAGCTCCATGTTTTAAGAATTGTGCAAGAATCACTCATCTGCATAGAGAGTACTGATGGTTACACAGCATGTATTTAATGCCAGTGAACTGTACACTTACAAGTGGTTACAATGACAGATATGTCTATCTTGCCACAATAAAAAAATTAAGTTGCAAATAAAAAATAAACAAAAATAAGCACCACCCCGTCTTTAGCCCAGAAGATAGGACATCGTAATACATCTACCCACCAAATGGTAGGACAAAATAGGTAGTAAGTCCACGGGTGAGAAAGTTGACTTGAGGAGAGGAAAACTAGCCTAAGAATCACATCTAATTTCAGAGAGTATCAGCTGGTATTCAAGTATGTACACCCCTTATGTATGCTGGGATGGAAAACTAACAAACAGGAAAGAATGTGTCTCCATAGTTTAGCAAGGTAGCCAAGAAGCCGAAATAGATTCTGCCCGTAAAATGCTATTAGAAATCTACTCAATTAAGGCAACCCCTTACTGTGAGGCCCAATTTCTTTGGCCACATTTTTCGCTCTATATGGGTGAGGTTGAGTAAGGACGCCAGCCCAAGTTTATGGGTCTTCAAGTCTTCTTTTAAGAAGGCTTTTAATCCCTCTTTTCAGGGAGGCTGGTCTCGCCAGGAATGGCAAGCTTGCCAGGAACCTACGGTCTTTGGCGCCACTCACAACATGCTAACTGCTGCTGTCACCACTCTTGTAGGGGGTGATCGCCTGCACGGCGCCTGCTGCGCCCTCTAGTGTCATCAACGGTCTTGTGCAGTTCTTTGTGGGAAAGAGAACAAGGCTTAGAGTTATTCAAAGCCTAACCTCCAGCGATTTTCCTTTCTGGACTCCTTGGTTCATAGAGAGCGCCCTCAGGGGTCATGGCAGAGGGGAGCCCTGCGTATCCTGTGTATCCGTGTGTATACCCAGGAATTCGGGTCACTTAAAAGTCTTGCATTCCTCTTCATTCATTTTCCAGTGAAGTTCAACAGCACACATACAATAGCAATTCTAGAAACTATTCTGGACAGATAGGTCTCCAGGGTGCAGAGGCTAAACAGACACTAACAACAACTATGGCAGAGCCATGTTGAGGCTCACAGCCCTGTTTTTTCCCCCTAAGCCTATGTCTAGACTGTACATCCCAGCCAGCCTTGCAGTTAGCTATGACCAGTAATTGAATTCTAATCCATGTGTAAAAATCCATATACAAAGAAACAATGAATTTGTTTAGGCTCTTAAAAACTCCCACACTTCACCCTCCTTTTTTTTTTTTTTCCTCATATGCTAGCTGAATGAAAAAGGTTTCAAGTTCCTGGAGGACAGTGGGCTATAATATGGGACACCATCCAGGGAAAAACATGGACTTTGGTCTGTGACATGAGTGAGAAATAAACTTTTATGGTATTAAGCCACTAAGATTTTGAGTCTGTTCATTATGTCAGCAAGCATTACTTGGTCTAAACTAGTACATTGACCCTGTGGTCCTACTTTCAAAACAGCATGCTAATAAAAAAGCAGTGATGCATATAATAATTTTTAAAAAGAAGATAATAAGGAGGAAAAGTTGGATATTTTTCATTAAAAAACTATCCCTTGCTCAATGATATAAAAAGCTTCCAGTAAACTGACCATACAAGAAATGATTGTTAAGTGAATCTATTTCAGTAATGAAAACCATTATAAAACCAGTTATATTTTTTCTGAAGAAAAAACAGCCTTTTATGTGGTAAAATTACATGTTTAAAGATATAATAAATATTTTATAAATCAAAATTATAAAAGGAGAGCAGAATAATTTATCACAATTATGTACCATTATATACCATATAGAAATTATCAATATTATATATCATTCTAGACTTCAAAGGAAGTATCTGCATTATGTCAATTGGTGAGCATTACTCAGCTGCCAGAATTTCATTGTCAGAACCTCATCGAGGTAGGCTCTGTTCTTTTGTCCAATGATGGCAAGGAGGAAAAGTACCCTGACCATCTGGCAGGGATGCTCTGGTGGGCATGCCTGCCTTGGGCGGGTATGGGATGGAAGTCTGAGACCTCTTTTAACCCTGAGTGTTTATGCCTTAGCAAAGGAGCCAAATGATCTCCAAATTCCATAAGTTTTATGAGGCTTAATGTGAGGCCATATTTGGAATTCTTGGAGCAATTTTTTACTTATTTTGTAAAAAACTCCCAATTCTAAATTCTAATTAAGAAAAGCACAAATGCATATGATGAGGTCTTCCTAGCAATTTCCTTGATGTTCTTTTGGAATACAAAATTATACTGATTTTGCATTACCTGAGTTTTCACTAACTCAAGTATAAAGGGAGGGTGGGAAGAATGTGAATTCTTTCATCCTAAAGAGCTATCAGCATTTCAAAAGCAAGGAAGTCATTCTGCAACTTCCCTGTCTATCTGGGAGGGGAAAAATGAATTTAAAATAAAGCAAATGGTTAAGAACTAGTGTTAATTGAAGATCAATCAGGAGTTAACCTACATTACGTCTGAAATTATAGTGCTAATTGATGGAATGCTAGGATTCAATTTAAAAGCAGATGGTTCACATACAGATTTTCACAACTCGAGTAATATAAAAGATTAGATATCCTGCCATATTTGTTTACCCTTTCAGTAGGCAGGAATGAGCTCCTTCAAAGATGCACATGTAAAAGAAGAAAACTTCCTCTCTAGTTTCATTGGTTTAATTTCATTGGGGGCCTAGGCTTGGGATGAAGGTAAGTAGGGGCAGGGTCTGAGCAGTGAGTAGATACATATTACCAAACATAAATTGCCAGTACGCTTTCTGTTTAACTGCTGTGCACATGAAATCTCTGTTCCCAGCAAGGAGAAATTTGCAGGCTGGTTGCATTCATCACCAGAAAAAGCCCTGGATTTTCTGCTGCTGTTGTGTTTGGTGACTTGTTTTAATTAGGGACCAGGAAAGTGATCAGTTTTAGCCTACCAAGCACGAATTCCGGCTTAGACTCTTATTCTTTTCGCCACCATTTTCAGAATTAATTTCTACAGTTCTTCAGCTGCATCAGCATTTTGACCCTGTGTTCACGTGAATCCAAAACAGTTGCTTGAGTTGGTCAATACAAACATGAAAAATCATGAAATACAGTCGAGAAAATCATCGTTTCAGTCAAAAAGTTGATTTAAATGCAGTAAGAAAAGCCTAAAGTTCACCTTTTTGATGAGAAGCAAAGGGCTGTGAAGAGATTTTACTCTAAGGCAAAATTTAAGACAAATGTTTTTAAAATGTCACTATCTCTACAACCTAAAGAGCCCTGGGCACAGTGTCTATGTGTATCCTTTTAACAGTGAATGAATTTAACATTCTATAAACACTTGCCTGTATTTCTGCTCTCCACCCCAACACATACACACAAAATAAGACAAAGCACTAGTTTTAGATGCAAAGATTGTACTCTTTCCTTAATAGATACATTTGTTGTTTAATGGAACCTATTATTTTGGAAGTGAATCCTTTAGTTCTTAAGACGGTATCAAGTATAACGTTGACTTGCATTTCAGAAAACAGTGGTACATGTATGACTGGAGAGAGGTATGACTCTCTCCAGGCCCTTCAGGAAGAAATTTAAAACAAGAACCACAGTCAGAATTTAGTTTTCAATTCCCCCTTATCTAAGGTCTATGTGAATTGAAAATAAGAAAAAGAAGAAGAAGGAGGAGGAGAAAAAGCTTTAAAAGGAAAAGTCTTACTAAAGGATCAAAAAAAATCTGCAAATAATTGGACAATACAAAATAAAATCCTTATCACCTATAAAGCACAACCAAACACTACCTGGTTCTTGATGAAGTCTCTCTAATGGCAGAAATATGTGAATGAATATAAAATAAGTTAGCAAATGCCTTCGTTACTACTGGCATATTAGAGAGAATGGTGGAGGGGAACTAAGGGATATGAGATCTGATCTTGGCACCCACCAGCTGGTCATCTATGACATTGACCAAGCCCCATGCCCTCTCTGGGCCTCAGCTTCCTCATCTTTAGTATAAGGGGATTCATTTAGATCAGAGTTTCCCAGTGAGTTTGTTACAACTCTAGTTCCATAGGATGGTGGGGGTATAAGGTGAATTTTTTTTTTTTTTTTTGAGACGGGGTCTAGCTCTGTTGCCCAGGCTAGAGTGCAGTGGTGCAATGTCAGCTCATTGCAACCTCTGCCTCCTGGGTTCAAGCGATTCTTCTGCTTCAGCCTCCTGAGTAGCTGGGACTACAGGTGTCTGCCACCATGCCCGGCTGATTTTTGTATTTTTAGTAGAGATTGGCTTTCACCATGTTGGCCAAGCTGGTCTTGAACTCCTGACCTCGTGATCTGCCCGCCTCGGCCTCCCAAAGTGTTGGGATTACAGGCGTTAGCCACTGTGCCCGGCAAAAAAAATTTTTAAATACTAAATTAAATTCAGTTAAAAGATTATATAGTCAATAAATTAGGAAAACCCTGGGTTAAATAAAGTGAAACAGGTATCTTTACTGCAAAATGTCTCAGGCTCCCTGGCATGCTGTATCATATTACTGAACAGAACTAGGGTCCAGTTGCCTGGTGCAGTAAACCCAGACACAGATGCTTGAGATTTGCAGTGGAGAAAAGGGGATTTATTGCATGGCGTTAAGCAAGAAGAATGAGCAGTTAACGCTTGAGACCTGAACTACCTAACAGCTTACAAGCAACGGTTTCAGGAGAGCAGAAGTTGCCGTCAAAATTGTAAACCAACTCATGGAGGCTATATATTGGTTTGGCCCATAGGTATGACTCTCTCCAGGCCCTTCAGGAAGAAATTTTAAATAAGAACCACAGTCAGAATTTAGTTTTCAATTCCCCCTTATCTAAGGTCTATGTGATAGCAGTGGGCATTTTCCAGCTGGTGGGAGTTTCTGTAAAACAACTCAAGAACATATGCTAAGACATTGTCTTTTAGTTTCTATAAGGAGCCAAAACAACTTGTGACTCTGGCTTGCTTGGGAGATTGTTGTTACTATTTTCTTGCTTATCTGTTCCTCATTTACTTTTTTATTTTTTTGAGCTCTGTCACCCAGGCTGGAGTGCAGTGGTGGGATCTCGGCTCACTGCAAGCTCTGCCTCCCTGATTCAAGCCATTCTCCTTCCTCAGCCTCCTGAGTAGCTGGAACTACAGGCATGTGCTTCCACTTCCAGCTAATTTTTAAATTTTTTGTAGAGACAGGGTCTCACTATGTTGCTCTGGCTGGTCTTGAACTCCTGACCTCAAGTTATCCTCCCATCTCAGCCTCCAAAAGTGCTGGGATTATAGATGTGAGCCACCACACTTGGCCTATAGTTTAATGCTGAAATAAGAATAATAGGCACTTTGCAAAACTGAGTCCCTCAAGGGACTGAACCTGCCTTTGTAAGACTTTGTGAAAGGCCACAAAATTAGGATTATAACAGGGGTCTGAATTCTGCTAAGACATAGGCATAATTAAACAATAACCAGCCATTGTTCCCTAGCTTGCTTTTCGATAATTGCTTACTGCTCAGGAGTCATGTTGCTGGAGGTCACAAGATTTGTAACTTCCCCAATTGCTCCTATAGATAACATCACTATTGTAAAACCCAACACTGATCTTTCAGATACTTTTTAGACTTTTGCATTCTAGTGGTCCAACTGACACCACCTGTACCCACTCATACCAAGGAACTGACTTAATTGGTCCTGTGACCTCCCACCCAGAAACTGATTCAGCACATGAAGACAGTTTTGACATTCCTATGAGTTCATACCCAACCAATCAGCAGCACCCATTCCCTAGCCTCCTGCTTACCAAATTATCCTTAAAAACCTAGCCTCTGAGTTCTCAGGAAGGTGGATTTGAGAAATATTTCTCATCTTCCTCACTCTGTGCCCCACAAATATTAAACTCTTTCCCTACTGCAACACCTGCTATCTCAGTGTATTGGCTTCTTCTGTGCAACAGGCCATAAGAACCCTCTGGTTTCTTTTGGTCTGTAACAAAAGTGCCATACATGCATAAGCTATCACAAAATAATGTCTGGCACAGAGTAGCACTCCATACATATTTATCCCCAAATTAATGAGTACATATGCTACAACACTCATAAAAATCTTTCCAAAAGGAAAATACAATATACTTTGACTATTGTGTCATTTGACTTTAGAAACTTTACTCTCACAAAATCCAAAAGTATACAATGAATTTTTTTTCCTGACCCTTTCTGCTAACCATCCCACAATTCTCCTTGAAGACAACCAATGTTACCAGTTTCTTACGTACATTTCAGATATTCTATGCAAAAACAAGCAATTTTTTTCTATTTTAACACAAAATATAACATGTGGCAAAACATATACATGCTATATACATATGTGTATATATAGTATTGTTGGGGCTCAGAAAACAATGCCTAAAATATGTTGCTTTGACATGCTGGCTTAAAGCAGCAGCCACAAACTCTATTTCTGACCCCCTGACTCCTCTCTCTGATCCTCTTCTTTTCTGAGGCACCAGAAGAGACTTTCTTTGGAATTTTCTTATCTGAATATGAAAACTTCTTTCCAAAAGAAATACAATTATCTTAAAACCCTCTCTCTATGAATTTCCTCAAAGAAACAGGAAAGATTAAGAGAGGAGACTGGGAGTTGTCATTATGCACAAGTAGACTTTTCCATCTATTCTTCTGAGAGAAGCTCTGAGAGATTACCTGGGAGATTGTATCTGCATAAGACAACATTTGTTCTGTCTTTCACCTTCCTGTAACTTGTCCACAAACTATTGTTTGTCCTTCAATCGTTGACAAACCATTGCCTAATCTTTGGGCCCATTCATTTACGGCTTCCCCCTTTACATCTCCCCAGTGAAGATGATATTTAAGCATCAACTATCTGGTCTTTCTTTGAGTTTTCACCCTTTTTCTGCCCTTACAATACACACAAACACACACACACACACACACACACAGACACACCCCTTAATTTTTTCTACTTAAGATATCTTAGAGAAAAAGTTCTAAGATCTTTAATAAGATCTTAGAAAATACTTATGAATATATTATATTACACTTTCCAGATGTACTACAGTTTATTTAAAAGTCATCCACTAGAGGGAATTTAGATCGTTAACAATCTTTTGATTATGGACAATGTTGCCATATAGATGTATCATTTCTGTGACTACAGCTGTAGAATAAATTCCTAGAATTGCAGAGTCAAAGACATATGTTTATAATTTTGATATATTTTTGCCAAATCACTTACCATCACTGTATGATAGAGTTGTTTACCATATTCTTACTCATATAGTCTTCAAACTTTTGAACAAACATTTAAAACAAACATCAATTTAGTTTTCACTTAGATATATCTTATTATGAATATAACTGGGTATCTTTTTCTATGTTCAAGGGAGTCATTTGTATTTCTTTTACGTGTGTATGTGAATTCTCTCTTCATATAAATTATGACTTAAATTATGACTTTATTATTAAGTTGTAAGAATGCTTTACATACTTGGGAAACAAGCTTTTGTGATGTGAACTAAGAATCGTCTATCAGATTATTGTTACTTTTTACTTTTTGTCATAATTTATTATATGCACAAATTTTCATTTTCACACATTAAATTAAGAGTTCATATATAACCATTTTGCTCTATTTTTTACTTGAGTTGTCATGTTGGATGTACTAATAAATCCAATATAAGTTCACCTTACTCTCATGAATAAGATGTCTCTCTTATCTTCAGTATGTAGATAAGATAAATGAAGTTCTGAGCGTATAAGTAACTAGTCATGCATTAAGTGGCAGAGCCAAGATTTAGACCCAGATTCTTTGGGTTACACTTGATGTTTTTAGCCTCTTTGCTGAATTACATCCTCAAATACCTGTAAGTTTCATGAAAGTTGAGCCTGTCTTTATTTTTTGTATTCTAATAGTACCTAACACAGGGCAAGGCACATAGATTTTCACTAACTGATGGACTGTTTTCCATCTACTTCTTTCTTTCTCTTTCTCTTTCTCTTATTAATGTAGCTCTTATGGGTAACGTGCTAACTTTCAGCCTCTTATATTGATTTTTAAGAAATCCACAAAGTCCTCAGATAAGAGAGAATTCACAGGAAGACAAACATCAGACACAAAATAGCTAAAGGACATTTGTTTTAGAATAGTCTAGGGTGACTTCATTTGGACAGATAAATGTTTTCACTTTAATGGGAAGCAAAGACACTAGCTACATACAGACACTGAAGTCCTCAAATAATCAAAAGTTCACCTCTTTCTAGAGGCCAAGCAGGGAGCCAGCATCATTTACCAACCACAAAGAGGTATGACATGAGGATTGCATATCATGGCAGTTAGTATTAGGGCAAGAAAATGATGCCCCAAAATACGGTGCTCTGGCATGCCAAGTGCTTTGAATTTTAAACAATGGAAAGGCCTCAGAAATAATCCTTAGAACCAAGATCTCTCTCTGATCCTTTCCTGCTCTCCTGTGTCTCTGATCCTCTTTCTTTCCTGAAGCACCAGGAGGGATTTTCTCTGGAGAAATGCAATTGTCTTAAGACCCCCTTTCTAGGAATCTCATCAAATAACCTGGAAATATTAATCTCTAGAGAACAGAAGACACTAGGAGTCATTGCCATGCCCAGGCAGATTTTTCATCTGTTCTTCTGAGGGCAGTTCTAAGAGATTACTTGTGAGGCTTTATCTGCATAACAACAAAACTTTTGTTCACAGTGAAGTTCCACCCCTCACCTTCCTGCCATCTCCCCCACAGCACAGAGGAACTCTGTCCCAGGCCTTTGTTCTTTGGGTCATTCCTTTCCCATGAAAATGATTTACTTTTACAACCTCCATCTCCCCTTCCCCTATGAAGAAGTGTACATAAGTATCTGGACCTCATTGGGTTATTGGGGAATCATTATCCTGTAATTCCCCCTTGCTCAGACACATTAATTAATAAAGCAAAGGCAAAGCTTTCCCTCTTCAACACTGTATTAGTGATCCCTCAGCTGTAAGACATCCCATCCCTGGTAGCCCATTTCTAGGATAATAAGCATGTGATTTCCCGTTCACATCTCAGAGAGCCCTACCCCACACGGGCATTTCCCGAGGCTGCCTGTATTGCTTTATTACTCCACCTAGCCTCCGAGAAGCAGCGGTAGTTCACTGTGCCCATGAGATTAGCAAGCAAGTAAAGGGCACTACAGCAAGCCGTTGCCGCTGCACTGCTCTCCACCATCAATTAAAAATGGACGCACAAAAATCAGATCAGTTAAGGCTTTACTAAACTTTGGCCTAAACAATGAGCCTTATTTGCTTAGGCAGTATGTGGGAGAGAAGCAAGGCACTAGCTCCTGTGTATCTCGCTTGATGTTTCATTTTAAAAAACAAACAAACAAAAAAAGAATGTTACTGTTTCACACTCCCTTTAAAAAAAAAAAAGGACCTGACAGTCTCTGAAGCCAGCTTCTTGTACAACCTAACCTTGTGCTCTCTTTTATCTTTCCTCATTCGTGTTGCTGATCATTCAAGCCCAACTCCTCCCTCTCTTGCTTGCCCCAGCCCTGTATTACTCCACCCGCTCTGTAGTGCTATAGAGGCGCTGCGGGGCACAGGCTCCCCACCTGGCTGGGCTTGGGAATCACTGGGGAAGCTTTTTAGTATGAATCTGCAGGCGTGAGTGGAAAGTCACTGAATCAGAATGTCAGGGCAGGAGGGGAAGGGGAAGGTGTCTCACAAACTTGCTTTTTTGTTGTTGTTGCTGCTGCTGCTATTGTTTGATTGGTTAGTTGGTTTGGTTTGGTTTGGCTTGATTTTGTTTGTTTTTTAATGATTTTAATGCAACCAGTTAGAAAGGGCCAGAGTCTGGGAACCACTGCCATAGAAAATTTCTGTCTGGAGATGAGCAATTGAATTAGGCTAGTTTAAAAGTTCTTTTCTACACCAAGATTCCGATATTTGGTATTGCGTACAAGCAAAACGAAGTCCATAAGGTGCAAAGAGTGAGGTGTGTGCAAGTTGTATTTGGATTTTGTTTCCATCACTTGCTATGTGACCTTCACCAAACTTGTTAAGTTCTTGAATCCTCCATTTCTCCATCTGTAAAATGGGAGTAGTAACTGCCCTCACCTCATATGACCATTATGAAAGTTACCTGAGATAGGAGGTAGAGGGCCCATTACATAGTAAGTATTCAATAAATGCAAGCTCTTATCAGTGACTTCAACATTCTGATTCAGCACTCAAGTCCCTGTAATAAAATAGCACAGTAAGACAGGTGTAGTAGCTCATGCCTGTAATCTTAGCACTCTGGGAGGTGGAGGCAGGAGGAATCACTTGATTCCAGGAGTTCGAGACTAGCCTGGGCAACATAGCAAGACTCCAGTCTCAACCAAAAAATTAAAAATTAGCCAGGTGTGGTGGCACACACCTGTGGTCCTAGGTACTCAGAAGGCTGAGGTGGGAGGATTGCTTGAGCCCAGGAGTTTGAGGCTGCAGTGAGCTATGATCACACCACTGCACTCCAGCCTGGGCGACAGAGTGAGACCCTGTCTTTAAATAAACTAACAAATAAAATGGTGCATCTGCACACAACCTCCCATATTCTTTAAATCACTTCTAGGTTACTTATAATAATGCAATACAAATGCTATGTAAATAGCTGTTACATTGTATTTTTAAATTTGTATTATTTTTAATTGCAGTATTATCATTTTATTGGGTTTAAAACAAATATTTCTGATCCAAGGTTGGTTGAATCCACAGATGCAGAACTTGTGGCTATGGAGGGCTGACTGTCCTTAAATTACTAAGTTAAAAAGATTTTTAAAAAATTTAAATAAATGCTAGATCTGCAGTTGTTGTTGTTGCCTTTCAATGGTAATCTGCTGTTACTTACAACGCTTCTGACACTAAATTTGTGGTTTTTTTTTTTTTTTTTTCCTGACACTATCCAATTCTCTAAGCATCTGGACATCAACTGGTTGCCCTTCATCCCAACTCAAGTCAGACAGTAACTATGCAGAGTTTGATAATTTGCTGGAATGGCTCACAAAGTGAGGGAAATATTTACTTACGTTGACTGGTTTATTATAAAGGAATAAAGGATACAAATGAAAAGCCAAATAAAGAGATACATAGGGTGAAGTCCAGAGGGTCCCGAGCACAGGAGTTTCTCTGCCCCCAAGGAGTTGGGGCACATCACCCTCCCAGTATGTGGATGTATTCACCAACTCGAAAGCTCTCAGAGTATTATTATTTAGGTCTTTCACAGATGTTCCATGAAGTAGGTATGATTGATTAAATTATTGGCTATTGGTGATTGAGCTCAATCTCCATCCCCCCCTCCACTCCTAGAGGTTGAGGGATGGGGCTGAAAACCAAATCTCTAATCACATGGTTGGTTCCTCTGGAAATCCACCCCATCCTGAAGCTATCTAGGTGCCCACCTATAGTCATTTCATTAGCATAAACTCAGGAATAGTTGAAAGAGGCTTGTTATGAATTACAAAAGATGTGCCTATTATCCGTATCACTGAGGAGTTTTAGAAGCTCTCTGCCAGGAACAGGAGACAAAGACCAAATATTTATTTCTTATTAGTGGTTGTCCAACTCTTCCTGGGAAGCTCAGATATGCTGCAGGTGCTGAGTCTACCATACAGGAGAGAAGGCAGTGCCAGACTGGCAGTACAGGACATCCTAAAGTGAAATATTTGTCAAGATGGACTGAGACCACTGAAGGTGGGTCTCCTGTCTTCAAAAGCTATAGGTGCCCCAAAGGTATGATTATCATTCAGCACAACCTCCCGGAGTGAGGGGTTAAGGGAGGGGAGGATTTTATATTCTGTTTGCAACCTCCTGGGCATCCTCCTTCTCCCTCTTCAGTCCTTTGTCTGTTTACTCATCAGAGCCCAAAAAGGAACAGGGAAGCAATCTGGTATTATGACTATAACTGTTTATGTTTCTTAATATTATAATCATCATCCAGATCATTTCTGTTGTTATTCTTACTTAATGTCTAAACGGCCCACAGGGCTCTCAAGATGTACACAGTGGAGATGCCGGTTAAAACTGTGGTGGGGCCTGGCCGGGCGCGGTGGCTTAAGCATGTAATCCCAGCACTTTGGGAGGCCGAGGTGGGCAGATCACGAGGTCAGGAGTTCGAGACCAGCCTGACCAACATGGTGAAACCTCGTCTCTACTAAAAATACAAAAATTAGCTGGGCGTGGTGGCACGCACCTATAATTCCAGCTACTCAGGAGGCTGAGGCAGGAGAATCACTTGAACCCTGGAGATGGAGGTTGCAGTGAGCCGAGATCACATCACTGCACTCCAGCCTGGGTGACAGAGCAAGACTTCATCTCCAAAAAAAAAAAAAAAAAATTGTGGTGGGGCCTGAAGTCAGGCCCCTGGGCTGGCAGAAGCAGCAATGACAGTCAGTCTCACTCACTCACTGCACCATGGGCTTCCACCCACAGCTCCTCATTCCTAATGCCAGCCCTTCTCAGAAATGATCTGTAAGTGATCTGTAAGTCCTTTCTCAGGGACTTAAGGGAATTGCAAATTTACTCTCCTGCCACTAGGTGGCAGGCAACACGATGTGCATTTTCCAAGGAAGATATTAACGACAGTCATAAACGGTCCCCCTCTGTCTCCAAGTATTTATTCCCTATAATAAAGTCAGTAAATCTCAAGCTCATTTCTGATTGCAAGCCCAACTTGCTCCATCTGAGAGCACCCCAGGACTGCCTGCTGTAATGTCTGCCATTCAGGGATTCATAATCACAACTCTGATAATAGCAAACCCTTGTGTCTATGGCATTTTATAGTTTACAAAGCACTGTAGGGTTGGTAAAGCTCTTTTGCATGCAGGATCTTATTTGACAAGTGAATGTACATACACACCAAGCCCAGCCATAATGCAACTTCATTATACTGATGAACAATGCATACACAATGTCCTGCTGATCCATTTGCATCCACTTTATATGGAAACAGTTGCTACAGAAGGTCTTGGAACCAATGGCAGTATTTTAAGTTACTCAACTAGTGATAGGCATCACTTCAGCTCAGTGTCTCTGGGACCACCATGGGGAGGTCAGCAGCTGAAAGGCCAAAGCTTTTGGGCTGGGCACGACGGGTACAGCATCTCCTCATTTGGTCTAGTAATGCCACATCATGGAGGTCTGGTTTGTTCTTTTTTCACAAACAAGAACCAGCTACATCTTGTCATTTGCATATAGCCAGCATGAGTTAAGTCACCCTTGCACTCTGGAATAAATTAATTCGTTCAAGAAGGGAATGAATCCTGTATATGTGAGTGTGTGTGTGGCGTGGTGGCGGGGGGGCGGATTTGGGGGTATTGAGGGTAAGAGAATTGAAAATCCACTTGTCTGAGATTATTTTCATCTGTCTCGCAGTTTTATAACTCTTTCTGAAAAGGTCTGATTCCTTTTATTAACAATTGTGAAGGCCTTTCTCCCAGGCTGAATTTAAGAGGCCAACTCTGCATAGGCAGATAGTGATACATTGCAGAGCTCATCATTTTCTGTTGTGAACTACAAATGGCACACGTTTGTATTTCATAAAATCAGCATAAAAGCAAAAAATGTATTGGCTTGGAGAGTGAGTTTGTCCATCAATGTAATATTCCTATTAGTGCAGCTCTTCAGCTGTGGAAAAAAACCACATTGTATTCCAATAATTAAATAGAGCAGGTGAGTGTTAGGACTTCCACATTAGAAACTCTGCTATTTACACATTGCATATATTTTATTATAGGGCTGGAGGGAAATGAATTTTGCATAATTTTCCGAAAATCCTCACTGCATGTGGAGGCTACAGAAAGCCATGGCTGTTCCCTTAGACTGATCTTTAATCAAGTCCCTTCCTCTCCAACCGGCCACTGAGATGATGCTGTTCAGTCTCCCTGGGTGACCCACTGTCCCAGGCCTCTCAGTGCCAGCCTCAGGTACCTCTGGTAACATGACTTGCTATTTCAGAATGCAAGTTGCATAGCAGGTGCAAATTCTGTGATGGAACTTGCAGAATGGACAGAGCAAAATCTCACCAGTTTCATTTCATCTGTGCCCAAAGCAGACTTTATAAAGTAATAAAGACTGAATGTCTCAGGACTTAAAAGAAATGTGCTGTGTTATCATCAATTTAGGAAACTCCCACAAGGAAGCAGGCATGATACAAAACATACAAATTGTATCGTTGTTGCCTCTGGAAGTTTAAATGGCAAAGTACAAAATGTTGAAATTGGATATTACTTCTGTCTCACCTCTTTCCTCTCTCTCCCTAACCTTTTTTTAAATTTTCTCTTTTGCCTTTGAGTTTGAAGGGTTCCCTCTGGCAACTAGAGCTTGGCGAAGACTCTGAGTGTAATATCGTAGAAGACACCGAGGTGTGAGCCACTTCTAAATACTGGGTCGGGGCTAGGGCCACGAGAGGGGAGTGGCGAGAAGTGTGTGTGTGTGTGTGTGTGTGTGTGTGTGTGTGTGTGTGTGTGTTGAACAAAGAGGTGCAAGTTAAATGGGGCTAAAAAGAAGGAAAACAGATGGAGATATTGACTAGGCTGTGTTCACTTTGTTTCTGCGATAGATCCTCCCTCCCTCCCTCCACATTACCATCCCACCCTTTGGGAATTACTGGCCACAAGGACCTTTCCCTGCTTTTGGACATAAGCCTCATACTCATTGCACAAACTCTCCTCTGTGTTTAGAATGTGTCAGGCATTATGGAAGCAAGGATGACAAGGGCATGGCTCCCACTCTTGACAAGATCCTAATCGTGTGCTGAAGACAATTCTGCCATCCCAGTACAGAAGAACATGTTCTACAAGGACTGAGCGAAGTGCTAAGGGAACAAATGCATCTGTTCTGAGTGTCTGGGGCAGCTTCAGAGGACAGGGGACATCTTATAAAAGGCTGAAGGAGATAAAGAAATTCTGTAGAATTCTGGGCAGAGAAGACATACACGTAGTACAAAAGCAGAAAATTGCTCAGCCTGTTTTGAGCGATGATAAATTCTGTTGAAGAATATTGAAAATAAGAGTTGTAAAAGTTGGTTTTACAACTGTTTTACAACAGTTGATCTTACTGTCAATTGCTTTATATGCTACAGTTAGCCGAGTCCTTTTAATTGCAAGTAACGATACCCAGGCTGGAGCTCAGGTTTGGGACAGGGAGAGTTGTTCTCATTGTTAAGAAAAACTATTACAGAAGTGCTAAGATGTCTCACAGGACTCAGGAAGAAGGATACAGTTAGGCTTCAGAAACAACTGGAAGCAGGCCGGGCATGGTGGCTCACGCCTGTAATCCCAGCACTTTGGGAGGCTGAGGCGGGTGGATCACAAGGTCAGGAGATCGAGACCATCCTGGCCAACATGGTGAAATCCTGTCTCTACTAAAAACGCAAAAAAAAAAAAAAAAAAAAAAAATTAGTTGGGCATGGTGGCGGGCGCCGGTAGTCCCAGCTACTTGGGAGGCTGAGGCAGGAGAATGGTGTGAACCCGGGAGGCAGAGCTTGTAGTGAGCAGAGGTAGCACCACTGCACTCCAGCCCGGGCGACAGAGCGGGACTCCGTCTCAAAAAAAAAAAAAAAAAAAGGAAACAACTGGAAGCAGAGACTTGCATATTGTCAGTAATCCAGTCATCTAGATATCACGAATTTCTGCTCCTCTCTCTCTCTCTCTCTGCCTGTCTTTTTCTCTGCATGATATGTACATGTGTTGTTTAAATGCTTTCTCATTTACTTTTCTTGTCCACAAAATGAGAAACATGGCTGCCGACATGCCCTGGCTTTCAGTCTTACATTCAAGGAATGCAAAGAGAAAGTGACTTCTTTTTGCCCATTTCAGTGCCAAAATTCCCGGGGAAGAATTTAGCTCAACTTAGGTTATGTCAGGTATCTATGGAACAATCTGCTATGGACATGGGGCATTACAATGTTCAAACCAGCATGGGTCCTTTGCCAAGTCCTCAACCAATATAAGAAAACTGGGCACTGGGGGAGGGATGTCTTCATGCAGCTACTATTCTGCAGCCTATGGATAGACAGAGGGTCAAATCCTCAAATTAAAAAAAAAAAAAAAATATAGTGCTGAGCAGACAGTTCTGTAGGAGCCCACTCCACCATGAGCTCCATTCAAAGCCACAGGGAAATATTACCAGCTTCAAGGAGACAATGACATGGTCTGATCCAATCTGTCCCCAAGATACAGACAACAATCCTATTTTGGAATTTACCATAGCATCTAATAATTTTATTGTCAGCAAGTGTTTCTTTATATCTGACCTGTCATATCTACACTTCCTTTAGAGAATATGAAATATTCTCCTCATGACCACAGACTCAAAGACAACTAGTAAGTATTTCTAAAATGTGTCCCCTATAATCAAGCACTGACAAAAAGACTGCCACGTAGTGAGTATTCGGCTAGGTTCTAGGTTTTTAATAGCAACTAAGATCCAGTCCATGCTGACAAGGAGTTTGAAGTCTGGGACCTAGCAAGACGGCAAAGACAAATCAAACCTCCACCAACTAGCCAGCAGAGCATTTGGTTATGTTTCTCTGTCCCCTTCTGAAGACCCAGCTCTGTGAGAACTCGGAGGATGCAAAGACTGCCTCTCCCACTGCCCTCCCCATCCCTGACCTCCAGATGTTTGGGTGCCAGCAGGTTTGAACCCGAGATAGGCAACTCTGCACCGAGAGCTCCTCTCCCACTAGCTGGTGTGCAGTTCAGTCACAAAAGAAGCCCTCTAGTTCACAGGCTGCTGAGCCCTGACAAGGAGGAAGCAGAGGGCTTCAGGCCGAGCACAGCCAGCCCACGAGACTCTGCGAATCCATTCCATGGATGCTTGCTTGCCCAGAGGAAGTTGGTACCCTGAGTCTATCATGCCCTTCCTGGTGACCGAGCCTCAGCACTTCCTGAAAGAGTGAGCAGCCTGAGAATCAGGACACCTTGGCTCTCACCCACAGGGAGGAAAAGAGGCAGATAAATACTCCTGGGAATCAGAGAATCGAGCTTAGAAGCTCCACGATCGGCCGGATCAGCTGAGCTAGGCAGAAACTACCATTGCTGGAAACCAGGGCCAGAAAAGGAACATGGGGGTGGCACACGCATGAACATCTGGTGCTTCTGCTGTGACTGGTGACTCTGCCACTCCTCGTGGGGGGGACACAGGGCCAGGAGACTGGTCCTACCACTTCAACCCCAGCTGTAACCCTAAACCCCCAGCCGAGTTAAACCCCAAATCATTACTCTGGAGGCGTGGGGAACGGAGGCAGGAGTTGGCATTATTTTTCCACGCAAGTCGGAGCCTGAAAGCTTTCTTTCAGCGTAGGCGGAAGCCTCCACTCCAGGGCTTGGGGTGGGCTCGGGAGGCCGCCCGCCGTCTGCCTGACTCACAGCGAGCTCGGCGCTCCCTCTTGTGGCTTCTGTGTTCCCCGTCAGCCTCGGGAAGCTGCCGGCCACCACATACAAATGGACTCCGCGTAGTTAAGCTGTCAGGTCTAATGTATTTATTTGACTCTCTCCTGTTAAAATGATTTCTCTACAGCACTGCGGTTATTTACGACTATTGTCAGTACAAGGCGATGAGAAGGCAGCAGCAGAGGAAAACAACAACAGCTGAAGGAAAGGTCCTGTCTGGGAGGGCTGGGTGGCTGGGTCCCGGGCTTTCCCGCGGCTGCAGCGGCTGTGTGTTTACTTTATCTGCAGCGGGGGCTTCGGAGCTCATCCATCCATAACGCAGAGCCCATTGCCCTCAGCCCGCAGTTCACGGCCAGCCCCAGTGAGCGCCCTTGCGGAGGAGCTGTGGCCCGGGGAGGACACCCCCAGCCCTTTTGAGCGCTAAACATTTTCACAGAGACCCCGCGAATGGGCTTTTGGCTTTTCTAGGGTCCAGATCAAGTTCTTTCTTATACAGAACCTGGGACCCAGATGTCGTCCCATGGTTTGTCATTTTGGGTATTGTTTGCCAGAATGCCGTCCCTGGGTAGCAGCATCCACGTCACCTAAGAATTTGTTAGAAATGCACACTCTCAGGTCCCACCCCAGGTTGAAAGAATGGAAGTTCCAGGGATGGAGCCCAGTCATCTGCCTTGTAACAAGCCCTCCAAGAGATTCTGATGTGGGCAAGTGTGAGAATCACAGACCTAGAGAGTTAAGCCCCAGGACAGACCTTGAAGTGAGTTTCCACAGAGAAATGACCCAATACTCCTGCACCCCAGTCTCTTCCTTCTTTTAAAGGTTCCTAGAGGCCAGGTGAGTCCCAACCTCCCCTGGAGCTGATTTGGAAAATGATCCGCTCTGACCTGCAGTAGCATGGAACAGGAGTGATCTGAGAGAAGCAGGATAAGGTAGTGGTTAATGACACAGGTCCTGCAGTCAGTCTGTGTGCAAATTTAGATGACTCCACTTACTGCTCCTGTGATCTTGGGGAAATGACTTAATCTCTGTAAAATGAACATGAGATAGCTTTATAGGGTTATTATAAGGACTAGATGAATTCATTCAGAAAAATTCTTTGAAGAGTGGCTGACATGTAGTGTTAATAAATGCTAACTGTGATTCCATTTTGTAATATTGGCTTCCATGTCCATCTCCAAGTCTCAGTCATCACTCAAAGCTGCAGGTTCATGGATAGATCACTTGTTATCAGAAGACCTGTGTTTGTATGTAGCCTGGGCTGCTTATAAGCTACAGCACTTGGTGTAAGCCACTTAGCTTCTCTGTGCCTCAAATTTCTCATCTAAAAATCAATACCTATCTCAAGTTTTCATATAAATTATCCCATTTACTCCTCGCACAAGCATTTGTGCTAGGAAAAACAGGTCTCTCACGATGCTCATTATACAAATGAATCAACTAGGACTCAGAGAGGCCAAGTCGTGTATTCAAGGTCACACAGCAAGTAGACGGTGAAATCAAGACAGGAATCCATTTCATCTGAGTCCAGGTCTAATAAATTTTTATGAGATAATGCCTGTGAGGGCACTATACAAATGATAGTTATTATTGTTGTTATTTTGGAAGGGCAATCAGAAGAAAACATCCCATTTTCTGAATGTGAATTCAGGAAATTAAAATAACAAATCATAAAGTCCTTCTGAAAAAAAAATTAATCAATAACACCAAAAAAAAAGAAAAAACCAACAAAAAATAGAACATTCCGCTATAGAACAAGCAGCAACATTCTGCTGCTATGATTGAGATAAAATCACAAAAATAAATAGAGAAGTGACACCAACATTTTCCCCTTCCTGGGAGATGTGTCTGTGTTCATGAAAGGTACAGAACTGACAGCAGGAGTGGATGGTCTATTTATCCCTGGGACAAGCACGGCCTCATCTGTTTAGCATTTATATAGTGCTTGCCTCCTCTGCTGCACCAAGGCGCCAGGGAGAATGGGTTATCACTGTGAAAGCTGAGGAGCAGCTGAGGTCCCTGAGCAGGACAGAGGGTCTTTCCACAGCTCCACTCCACCCCTCCCTGAGTAAGGAAGGGACTGGGTGGCCTCAGGCCCTCTCTGCAGGTTTGCCTGTGCTGCTCATCAGCAAGGGATTCACAGAGAAGGAGCCCAGGAGGAGAGATCTCCGGAAACACTCCTCCTGAGATGTTCTGCAACGAGAAGCTTCCTTCCCCCATGTGGTAAGGAAAAGAAACCTCCTGCAGCTGATCTCTGGGGAATTATCCTTAAACACTGATTCTATCCTGACCCCCATCCCTTTCCCTATAAATCTTCCATAGCCTTCCATTCCTGCCTTATTCATTCTTAACTTCTCTGCCTAGTTTCCAGCCCTGCTCTTCCTATCTGGTCCTATTTTCCTGAGCTCCCAATTGTGGTCTTCACTTTAGATATACTATGATGTTACGGAAGGTGCAAGAGACCTAGAAGTGAAGAGCTGGGCCTGTGAATTGTGTGGCCTTGAGCAAGTCTCTTTACAGTTCTGTGCCTTGGTTTCATCTTCTGCAGAATAATGCCGGGCTCTTTTGAAGATAGAAGCTTGTGAAACATCTGTCATGTGTTTCAATGTGCTGTTCTATGTTTTTCTTTTTAAAAAATTTTTCCAGGAGACCCTTTGCCCTGGAGGACAATGAGATTTTTTTATTTTTAACAGAAGTAAGAAAGAGTTAAAAGTCTGCTATTGTTGGTAGAAAGAATCATTGAATTTGCATCTAAACAAGTGATGTTGTCTTGAGATGTGATTTTCTGAATTTTGTGGTGTCCCTTTTAAGTCTAGCAAGAATTAAGCCTAAACATCTCTGTTCATGGAATTTTCTCAGAGTCTAGAGAAAGGAACCCAGTGGCCTGTAACAGCTAAGCTGTGAGAGTCACTGCTGTACTGAAGAAGGAAGTTATTTTGCAGGGCATTTAGTGGGTGATGGGAAAAAAGAAGGCACAGAGAGAGGAACAGAGTTAAAAAGGAAGTTGGATTTGGCTCAAAGGGGTACATGTGCATTAGCCCTCTGGTTTTTCTCTCTTACCACAAGGGAGCTCTGCTCCAAGGAGATGTTTCACAGGCTGCCCCTGGGTTACCGCCACAGCAACACTGATTTGGTATTGCAGCATGGTGAAGTGTAAACACACTTCAGGGCTTAGCTTAGGTGGGTCTCCTTGAGTTTCAGTGACACAGATGGGACCCAGATGTCCCCATAGCACCCCACCTGCAGCCTCAACAGTGAGACAAGTAAGGCTGCTGAGCTGGCTGTCAAAAGGCCTGCCATGGGGCTCACTATGACCAGGGAAGGGGACTCAGAGCAGAGGTTAGGTGGGAAGATGGAAGCTGTGGCAGAAACAGAAACAGAGGGGTCTACCAGGCAGGCCAGGGAAGTCAGCTAGAAAGGACTACTGCCCTTGATCAAACCCAGGGGGTGACACTAGCCACTGGCTTCATCACTGGAGGCCAAAAGAGAATCCAAAGGCAACATCGACACTTCTTCACTATCCCATCCTAGAGCCAAGTGAGTCCCTCACTCCCACCCTGCCACACACCCAAGCATTATCTCAGAAAAGAAGAGGAAAGAATAGGAGAGACTGAGTACCATCCCCAAATTCGGGACATTACCTTCAGGGAATGTTGACATTAACAGAATGAGCCATGTTTTATACCATGGTAGATTAAACTTTAGTCTCTTTGTCATCACTCAGGGGATATGGGGGCTTGTAAGAAAGACCAGATAAGACATAGACCACATTTGCTGAATATGAGTATATATAAGGAATTCAGGCAATGATTCATTAGACAACTTTGCCTATCCCCTACAGAGGCTAAAGGTATCCTGACCTCTCTGTTTCTGTGGCTCTAATGCACCTGTAGAATTTTAATCCTGTCCATCTAACTCTTGTTTACCCTTTGTGTCCTCATCACAGCTCATCTCATCCAGGAGTTGTCCCTGAGTCCTCCAGCCTTCATAGGTGCCATACTTCATTTGTTCCTTCTTTCATCTGTGTGTCCATTTATCAAGCCCAGATCAAATGTTCCTATGGATCAAGCACTAGGGTTACAAATATGGCTATAACACAAGGCATTTGCAAATGTCTTCAGAATCTTGCAGCGCCTAGAAACTTTGATCATCAGCTCTTAGGTACATACAGTTGCTGATGCTTTGCACAAAGCTGACCCTTAATAAACATTGATTGAATGAATGAAGAACAACTTAATCTTGGATTCTTGTCCATCCTCTTCCTCTGTTTGTTCTAGAAAACAAAAGCAGGGCTGCAGCAGCACATGCTTTCATGAGGGCAGGGGATGACAAGCCTCTAAATGGTTTCTCAGGTTCCAGTGGGTACCACTAAGTGAACATCTGCAAGTTCTTCTGCTTCCCAGGTTCATGCAGTGTGGTGATACTGCTGTACAGGGAGTTATCATAGCATAAAATAACAGGTTCAGTGGTTTGGAACCTCTACCTTTTAGCTGTTTGTTGTTGTTGTTGTTGTTGTTATTGCTACTCAGCTTAGGGAAATGAGAAAGAGAAGGACACATTTCACATGATTCCTCCTTCCTGGTCTTTAACAAGTTTAGCAGTCTACCACTAAGACCTGCTGATTCATTCTTTGGAAGAAAAATAATCTCTTATTTTTTCTTCTTCCTCTATATTCCTGTAGTCACCAGGTAGATCCAGATCCTCACCCTCAGAAATATCCGTTGATGTTCCCCAGCCTGCCATTTAGTTAAAACTCCCCTCACTCTGAGGTACACCCTCCCTTCTGGCTCACTGACATTCTTAATCATTTTCATCCCAATGGACAGAACAGTCCTGGCACCAAGTAAGCATGTAATAAATAATTATTGTATAATCAGGCACATTTCACCCTTATCTAACATGTCAAGTCTAAATTACCCCACCTGGAATTCAAGAAATTTTATACTCAGCCCCCTTGAGTTTCCTCTCTAACTGCTTTGTAGCTGACCCCTCTAATCTAGGACTCCAGATCCCTCATCACTGTCCATCAGGGCCCAGGATGATTCTGACCTTAGGCAGAAGACTCTCTATCCAGGCATCCCAACATTTGCCCTCATTCCCTCTTTCTTCAACCATCTTAATTCTATCCATGCTTTCATTGATCTGAAGAGGCTCTCAACGAATATCCATGCTGTGCAGTTCAGTTCCACTTCTTATAAGAAGCCCTCTGACTATGCCTGCGTGGGGCTCATTCCTGCTTGCCTGGAACACTGTCTTCCATTGGTTTACTTGTATGGATCTCTCATGTGGCTACTCAAATGTCACCCCTACTACTGTAAAAGTTCTCCAAAGCCAGGGGCTATTTTACTTTCTCTTTTCATCTCCTTTTTACTTTTCTATCTTTTAATATGGTTTTTCCTTTTATTAATATATAGTATTTTATGTATTTATGGGGTATATGTAAGTGTTTTTTACATGCATAGAATGTGTAATGATTGTGTTCTAGCTACTTTGAAATACATAATAGGTTGTTGCTAACTACAGTCACCCTAATCAACTGTTTAATATTGAAATTTTTTTTTTCTATCTCACTGTAAGTTTGTACTCAATCACCAACCTTCTTTGTTTCTTCATCCTATCTTCACAACCTTCTCAGCCTCTTGTATCTACCATTCTATTCTCCATCTCCATGTGATCAAGCTTTTTAGGTCCTACATATGAGTGAGAACATGTACAATTTGTGTTTTTGTGCCTGGGTTTTTTTTACTTAACATAGTGACCTCTAGTTCTATCCATGTTGCTGCAAATAACATGATTCCATTCTTTTTATGGGTGAATAGCATTTTATTATGTATATATGCTACATTTTTATTATCCATTTGTCCACCAATGGACACTTAGATTGATTCCATGTCCTTGCTATTGTGAATAGTGCTGCAATAAACATGTAAGTACATATATCCCTTTGATATATTGATTTCTTTTCCTTTGGATGGCTCTCCACTAATGGGATTACTGAATCATATGGTAGTTTTATTTTTAGTTTTTTGAGGCGTCTCCATACTGTTTTCCGCAGTGATTGAACTAATTCATATTAACAACAAAAATGTATAAGAGTTCTCTTTTTTCCACATCCTCGCCAGCATCTGGTATTTTTCTGTCTTTTTAATGATAGCCATTCTATTTGGGGTAGGATGATATCACATTGTGGTTTTGATTTGAATTTCCCTGTTGCATAGTGATGTTGAGGATTTTCTTCACGTACCTGTTGTCTATTTATGTTCTTTGCCCACTTTTTAATAGGATCTTTTTTTCACTATTGATTGAGTTGTTTCAGTTCCTTATGAATTCTCAATATTAGTTCCTTGTTGGATGAATAGTTTGCAAATATTTTCTTCCATTCAACAGGTTTTCTCTTCATTCTGTTGATTGTTTCCTTGCTGTGTAGAAGTTTTTGAGTTTGATATAGTCCCATTTGTCTACGTTTGCTTCAGTTGTTTGTGTTTTTGAGGTTTTGACATAAAATCTTTGCCTAGACCAATGTCTTGAAGTGTTTTACCTATGATTTCTTCTAGTAGTTTTACAGTTTTGGGTCCTGCACTTAAGTCTGCACTTAAGTCTTTCACCTTATATATCTTGAGTATATTTTTATATATGGTGAAAGATGGGGTCCAATTTCATTCTTCTGCTTATGGATATCCAATTTTCCTACTGTCATTTATTAAACAGAATGTCCATTTTTCAGTGTTTCTTCTTGGAGCCTTTGTTGAAAATAAGTTGGTCATAAATATATGGAATTATTTTCTGGGTGCTCTATTCAGTTCCACTGGTCTATGTGTCGATTTTTATAAAAATACCAAGCTATTTTGGTTACTAGAGCCTTGCAGTATATTTTGCAAGGCTACAGGTAGTGTGATTTGTTCTTTTTGCTCAGTATTGTTTTGGCTATTGAGGCTCTTTTTTGATTCCACAAGAATTTTAGGATTTCTTTTTATATTTCTGTGAAAAAATGCCATTGGTATTTGATAGAGATTGCATTGAGTCTGTACATTGCTTTGGGCAATATGATCATTTTAATGATATCAATTCTTCAAATCCATATGCATAGGATGTCTTTCCATTTATTTATGTTTTCTTCAGTTTCTTTCATCAGTGCTTTGTAGTTTTTCTTGTAAAGATCTTTTACCTCCTTGGTTAAATGTATTCCTAGGTATTTTTTATTTTTGTTGCTATTATAAATGGGATTGCCTTCTTGATTTCTTTTTCAGCTATTCTTTTATTGGTATGTAGAAACACTACTGATTTTCATATGTTGACTTTTTACCCTGCAACTTTACTGAGTTTGCTTATCAGCTATAGAAATTTTTTGTAGAGTATTTTGGTTTTCCTAATATAAGATCATGTCATTTGCAAAGAGTGAAAATTCAACTTCCTCTTTTCTAATTCTGATGCCTTTTATTTCTTTCACTTGTCTAATTGCTCTGGCTAGGACCTCCAGTATTATATTGAATAGGAATGATGAATTTGGGCACCCTTGTCTTGTTCCAGTTTTTAAAGGAAAAGCTTTCAGCTTTTCCCAACTCGGTATGATGTTAGCTGTGGGTCTGTCATATACACCCTTCATTATTTTGAAATATGTTCCTTTTATGCATAGTTTGTTGATAGTTTTTATCATGAAAGAATATTGAGTTTTCTAAAGTACTTTTTCTACACTTATTGAGATGGTCATATGGTATTTGTCCTTCATTCCATTGATGTGATACATCATGTTTATTGATTTGTGTGTTTTAAGTCATCCTTGCCTCCTTGGTATAAATCTACTTGATCACATCTTTTTAACGTGCTGTTGAATTTTGTTTGCTAGTATTTTGTTGAGGATTGCTTGGGGATCTGGGTCTTCAAGATGGCTGACTAGAGACATTTCATACTTGCCTTCTCCACTAAGAAGAACCAAAACAGAGTAGGTAATCACATGTCAAATAGATCATCTAAGAGAATACTGAATTAAACAGAAAAGTGACAGGAAATACCTAAAGCAAGGAAGGAGAAGGAAGTGTGGCAACCTGGACAGCCAGATTGCCTTGGAGTCAAGAGAGACTCCTTAATAAGGGGAAAGAGTAAGTGATACACTCAGTAGTCCATATTCCCACTGTGAACTCCTGCAGTCCTAGCCATGAGAGAGCCCCTTGTCCCTCACAGGCCTTGAAACTAACATTGGAAATTGCCAGGAGATTGTGCAATGGCACTTCCCTAAGGAGGATGCTTGTTCTGGGTCCACACCCTCCCTGAGAGTTAAGCAGCTACAGCAAAGCACCATTTTAGAGCCCCACCCCCAATAGACTGTGAACTCTTTGGGGGCCCAGCAGTATGGGGACTAAGGTGCATGAGAAGCTGCTAACTCCAGGGCTTAGGTGCCAGGCTTAAATGTGAGTGATCACAGGGCTACTGCTCCTGGGGCAAAGGCAAGACCCAGGCACAGACTACTGCAGCAGCGACAGAGGTGCGTTTGCCAATGGGGCTGAGGCATGAGTAGCATGTGAGCTCCCCACATGCCAGCCTAGGCCACCATCACTGAAGGAAGCACCACTCTCTCCAGTGGCAGGGAGGCAGTGCAGCCACTGCTGCTTCCACCCAAGCGTTCTGCAGGTGTCCTGGGAATTGCTTCACCCCTGTTTACCATGGCTAGTGCCTGTTCACACCATCAGGAGTGCTGAAAACAAGTCCTCCCGCTCCTTGCCACTCCCCCCATGTCAGAGCACACAGTCTGGGAACGAGGAGATTGCCCAACCCGATCCACTACTATTGGTACTTCTTGCCCAACCCAATCCACCACTATTGGTACTTCTCCTGGGAGACTGAAGTTGGACTTATTTACCAGGCTGCTACCATTACAGCTGGCAACTACCTGTATGTGCCTCTTGTGTGCCTGGAGATTGCCCAGCCCAGCTCACTGCAGCCACTGCCAACACCAGTGCAGACTACTAGGACCCAGAGGACCATCCTGCCACTGACACTGCTAACTTCCAGACCACGCCATCTGCCCAGGGGCATAAGAACCCATCCACCAGCCTGACCCCTTGCCGCTACTACTGGCATTTGAGTAAGCCACTGGGAGGGCCAAGAATTAGCCTGCCTGGGCCCACTAACATTGGTGCCAGCACACACCACTCAGGGACCCAAGGACCAACATGCTTGGCCCACCACTGCCACCACTGGAGCCCAAAGACTAGCTCACCTGCCATTCTAGTCCCCAGCAAAACTTCTCCACATCCTCCATTAAGCCACCAAGAAAATTACAGATAACACTGACACTGTTTACAGCCAAAGAAATTACATAGAGACTACACTACTGCACACACTCAGAATCAAAGCCAAATGCTTTATTCAACTAACACCATAGATTCATCCTCAGGAAAAAGTCTTCTACAAAAGCAAATTCAAAAAATTGGAACAAGTGACTGTTATACCAGATGCACAGATATCAGTATAAGAGCAGGAAACACGAAAAAATAAGGAAATATGACACCTTCAAAGGAACGCAATTAGCTCTCCAGCAACAGATACCAATTAAAACAAAATACACTAAATCCTGAAAAGAAGGAATTCAAGTTATTGATGCTAAAGAAGCTTGGTGAGATACAAGAGAATTCTGCAAAACAATACAAAGAACTCAGAAAAAAACTGTTCAGACTGTGAATGAGAAATCTGCCAAAAAAGACAGACATCATAAAAAAGAACCAAATAGAAATTCTGGAACTAAAGAATTCATTAAATAAAATATAAAATGTAATACATCCAAAAGCTTCAATAGGCTGGATCAAGCACATGAAAGAATCTCAGAACTTGAAGACAGGCCTTTTGAAATAACACAGTCAGACAAAAATTTTAAAAAAGAATTAAAAAGAATGAGCAAAGCCTTGATGACATACAGAACACCATAAAGTGACCAAATATTCAAATAGTCTTCTTTTTAAATCTCTAACTCCCATCTCACCATCACTGTACACTACAGAACAGCCATATTTGCACCTCACCTGATAACTAGCAGAGCTCCAGGCACATGGCAAATGCTCAATATATACTGGTGAATTCATGACTTCTCTCTCTTGATAATTCCTTTAGCCAGTTCCTAGTGAATTTTCCAAGTACATGTGCCTTGTTCCTCTATGCGTTAGAGGGGGGGTGGTTAGGGAATGGGGACAGGCAGAAGGCTGACTTCAAAAGACCATTTAGAAAACGTCCCCATTTAGTCTGACCTAATCAGGTTACTCTCCAATTTCCCGCAGAAAATTTCCTCCAATTTCCCCTTTCCATGGGGAAGGAAGAGTAAAGGAAAGGAGAGTGTGCTGGAGAACTCTAATCTGATACTGAAGCAGACAGGCAAGTGTCCTTTACTTATTGCAATTTTCATTTTCTGGCATTTTTGGTGCCAGCATGCATGAGAGGGAGGGAGCATTTAGCAGAAAAGGCTGTCATTCTGACAAACAACTTGCAGCCAAGGCCACCTCTGGCTGTGTTCCATGCCAGACACACCAGGACAGCCAGGTGTGGACAAGGGGCCTGGATATGAAAGAAACACACTCTGCCCTGGAACTCCATTAGTAAGCTGAGGAATCAAGACTTACCTATGTTAAAATTACCTCAGAACATTCCTAACATAAAGTTTAAATTTTATTTTACTATATACGGTATAAACTCCACTTATACTGTTGACATTTGAATTTTTTCACAATTCCACAGAGTTAAAGTTGTTCTAAAAACTCATTCTAAAACTGGGGGAGAGAACATGGATATGGATGGCCTGGAGGCGCATCTCTAAAATTCAGTAAGGTTGGTCTTCCAGACTCCCAGGTTTCTGCTTCATGTGTCTTTTCCCACACTGCACAGCACCTTTGCAGCAACTTTAAAAGCCTCTGGGTTTCAGATTATTCCTCGTCAAAACAAAAACAAAAACAAACAAAAAACTATACGATGATCTCAAAGAAAGTTCCTCCCAGGTCTGACTATGACTCCATGACTACTTGACTTTTAAACAGCCACAGATTTCTTTTTTTTTTCTGTCAACATCCTTCCCAGTCACAAGCAAGGACAAATGTCTGATAATGTGTAAGCCCTCTGGGGAATTATTTCTTTAACAGAGATCATAGAAAAGAATCTGTTGTGGTAGGAGTTCTGGCATCAGCCAGTCAGACTGAGGAAGAATCTTTGGAGGCATGAAGTCCTTCTAAGGGCCCTAAGCCTCAGGTCATCTTCTTCTGTGCCCAGTAGCAGGATTGTATCTGGCTCGTGGGGCAGGGCAACTCCTAGGGCTCAGATTTTTACCTTATTGGATGTTTCTATTCTTTATGTGTCTAAGTACATGGATTCCCTCACATAAAAAGTTGGATGAGTCATATGGAATCCCTAACTAGGAGGGAGATCAAGATATGGAAAGACATAGTAATAACTTATATATAGTAATACCTGCTATTGTATCCACAAATTGACCATGTGCTCACTGTATTAGGCTTTAAGCATATGTTGCTACCTTAATTCTCATAAATCCAGAGAGAAGTCTCAATTTATAGGTGAGAAAACTGACCAAAGGTCAAAAATGTTAAGATGTGTCCAAGATCACACCAACCAGTGGGTGGAGGTACTAGAATTGTTACCCGCTTGTTGCCTAGAGGTTTTGGGCTCCTCCTTGCAGTCTATGGCCATAGGAGTCCTGAGGCAGGAGAAGCTCAGCCAGAGGGAGCCATTTTACCCAGGGGAAGCCATTCTACCCAAGGAGAACTGTTCTACCCACAAGAAGCCATTCTACCCAGGTGGAACCATTCCAGGTGGAGCCATTCTACCCAGGCCACCCGAGTGGAACCATTCTACCCAGGGGGAGCCATTCTACCCGGGGGGAGCCATTTTACCCCAGCAGGGGGGGAGTGGGGGGGTGGGGGGATAGGAGGTGGGGGGGTGGGGGGCGAGGGGGTGAGGGGGCGTGGGGGTGGGGGGGCGTGGGGGTGGGAGGGTGGGGGTAGGAAACTAGTCTACCTAAGGGGAACCCTTCTAGTCAAGGGGAATTGTTCTACCCAGAGGGAGCCATTCTATCCAGAGGGAGCCATTTTATTCAGAGAAAGCCATTCCACCTGGTGGGGATGTGAGAGGACTAACAAGCATGAGGCTGTTGCCCACCCAACTGGGGGTTTCACGTCCCTCCCATCTTCGTCTCCTGGAACCAAGAGGACTTAGAGCATAAACAGAGCCTCCTTCCGCCAAGGGAACACTGGCTCAGATGACTTTTTGTTAAAGTGGGTGTGTATTTTTGGAAATGTTCTGGAGCATAAGTGCATAAAACGCTGGGTCAGACAGTGCCTGGGGCTGTGCGTAGGGAGGAGACTGGGCACTCCAAAGAACGCTGGAGCAGCAGCTTCAAAAAGTGGTTTGATATTTTTTCCTCCTGATTTTGATCTTAAAAATGTCTGGAGCCCCAGACAGCCACCGGCAGCTTTGTGCAACAGGGGCTCTAACCACCACGACCTCAACAGCCACACTGCAAAGGCTTCTAGTTAACAGAACTCTTTTGTGTGATGGAAAGCGAGGGAAAGCGTGAGAGACAGGAAAACGCTGGGGTTGACAGAGACAGCTGGTTTCTGTGGCAAGGCTTCAGAATTGTCAACGGAAAAACACAGTGGAGACAGCGAGAAATGCTGAGGCGCTCTGTGTGATCCTGGAAGCATGTTCCTTCGGCTGGCCCTGACGGAGCCAGTTTTCTTCTTTCTGGACTGAGAAAGCAGATAACTCAGCTCCTGATCTCTCAATTGCTCTGTCTTTGACCAGTGACAAGATGGCATTGATGAGTTCCCGAAGGAGTCTGACTCCTCTTGGATGAATTTTTTTTAATTCTGTTTCTTGCTTCTTCTTTTCCGAGTAGTTTTTCATGAGCAGAGATGGCAGGAGCAGACATCGTGGTTATCCAGCCACCATTTGATCACGTTGTGGTCCCCATTTCAGTGACACCCAAAGGACATGAATTATGCTAAGTGTTTGGGGCTGCTGGGCACCCCTTTGCCAAGGAAAGCACTCAGCCCCAGGTCTGAGAGAGTTGTGGCAGCCACTCATGCCATGGATTTCAAAGATGCTAGGTTGGGTTTACTACCATCCCCCCAAACCCAACTTTCCAGCCTTTTCTACCCCTACACACACACATGTTCACACACATACACACACACACACACACTCTCTATAGATATATATACACACACATACACATATATATACACATATGTGTGTGTGTATATATATATACATATATATATATATAGGCCTGCCTGGGCCCATTAACATTGGTGCCAGCATACACCACTCTGGGGCCACTATATATATATATGTGTGTGTGTGTGTATATATATGTGTGTGTGTGTATATATACATATATATACACACACATACATATATAGTGACAATTCTGAATATATATTTTATATATATATATATAGTGTGTGTGTATGTATGTGTGTGTGCATTCACAGAGCCAAACATCGATCCCACATGCCTGAAATTTAGTTTTGAACTCTCCTATTCAAATTGCTTCCTAATGCAACATGGAAACCAGGATACATTTGAAAAGCAAAAAAGACTGGAAGGAAACTGTTACTAAAATATTAAGAATGGTTGTGTCTGGATGGAAGAATATAAAATGATATCCTTCCTATATTAATTTTATGTTATAAAATTTTTATGAGAATATATTTTTTTTTAATGAGGGACATTTAGATTTCTTAAATATAGAAAATCGAATAAGGGTAATATGTTCAGACCTTACCAAGTCTTGAATTTGAGAACTCTCTGGGGGAAAGGCCCTATAAAAAGTGATAAGAGTCATGTGCTTTTGGGGAGCAGAAATGTCCAGGGAGGTGAAGATGTGCTGAAAGGGGTTGTAGCAAGACCACAAGGGTGTATTTGATATTTTGAAATAAATTTTCTGGAGTCAGTCCCTGGCTTTAGTGTCTTTATCTGTAAAGTGAAAGCACTGCATTAAATGATCATGAAGATAGTTTGTAATGTACAATAACTAGAGTTTTGTCAGCCTTTAGTGTCCTGGGAGTTCTCAACTTCCTTTTATCCTCTCTTTTCTGTCTCTCTGTTTGGAATCTAGAAGGCAGTTCTAAGACCTTTAGATGAAAATCACAACTTTTCTAGTACAACAGCATCACAAGGGAACTTAGGGCTTACTCATAAGGATACTGTAGATCTAAATGAGGCACCCAGAGCTCACTGAGGCTATCTATCTGCCTGCCCCTCAATAACAATGAGTCCCTATCATGACAACACCTATATTGCCACCCCTCACATGTCTGTGTAGGAGGGTATCACACAAAAGCTTCACAGTCACTTTTCAGATTTCAGAATCTAGGAAGATAAGAGAGGGTGGTGATGAAATCAGGGGATTTCTAATTAATCAAATGTGGGTCTGAACCCCAACCCTGCCTCTTCTCAGCTTTGCGATATTAAGGATGTTATTCAACCTCTCTGGTCCTCCATTTTCTCTCACTGAAAACATAGATACTGATACCTCACTTATAACTCTATTGGAGGTGTATTTAAGAAGACAAAGTGTTTGGCATATGGCAGGTGTTAGATATCTTCCCTCTTCCTCATAACTTAATTTCTTATTGGTTCCACAAAATCTCATTTTCTCTTGCCCTAACTTCAGGAGAAACTGAGAAACAACACATTGTTTCCCAGGGGCAAAATAGTTTTATTATTCTCAAATTCAAGCCCCATACATCAGTACCAACTATCAGAATTGACATCCAACTCCCAAAACTCCAAGAAACACCTGCCCCAGAGATCCTGATTTTTCCACTTCATTTCTTCTGTCTCTAAATTATCTACACCCACACACAAACACACCCCCCCAACACACACACATCCCTCAATAATATCCACTCTTCTCCACACAAGATTGACTAAATATCCAAAGATATGCCCTGATCTTTCACCACCAGCTAAATGTCTTTAGATGTTACTACTTTGATTATAATCCCTGCCTTCTCTTCCTATTATCTCGGATGCCAACCCCCTGAGACACATTAAATACATAATGCATTTTGACTTGCATCTGGGCTATGCTGTCTGGTGTAGGGAGGTTACAGCAGAAGCATATGCCTGCTTCTTAAAATTCAATTATTCAAATTCAATTTCTTCTCTTTCTCCCAGTCCTCACCAGCATGTAGCCCGGGACTTTTCATTAGATCACTCAAACACCAGCACTGGAGCCAGAAGTTTCTGGCTTCCATTTAATTTGATTCGGCGGATGTTCGCCATTGTTGTAGCTGTTACTTTGCACTGTTCTAGGCACTGAGAGTCCAAAGATGTAGAAGACAGAACAGCAACCCTTAATAAGTTCATGTCCTGGTAGATAGAGAAATGCATCTATATTTAACCCCAATAGTGTGTGACAAGAGCAATTTAAGCATAAAAGATAAAGCAATATGAGAGTGCAAAAGGATAAAGCAATTAATTATTTCACTATGGGAGTAAGGAATCAGATAAGATCTCATAACTACAATATGGGTGGCAAAGCACCATATGCTCACCGGAAATGAAGATTAGAGTCAACCAAAGCAGAATTAGGGTGCCAGATATTGTTCTAAGCTCAGGCGGGGACTCCTGGGTTTAGTAAGAATAGGAAAATCACAAATTTCTTTTATTTCAGAAGAACTGCCCACCAGCAACTGATAACCTTTCTCAGCTCCATTCCCCAGCTCATGCTATTCCTTTTGCCCCTGTATACATTGACCTCACCCCTCTTTACCATCTGAAACCCCATTCCCTTTGCCCCTGTATGCATTGACCTCACCCCCTCTTTACCATCTGAAACCCCATTTATCCTTTTTCCAGTACCACCTTCTTTGTAGATTTCTCACCCCTGACAGAATTAATTGCACTTCCCATATCATTTTGGTTTCATTTTTGCTTTTTACTATTTGCTCCCATAGCATTTTTGGGCTCAACTCTAGTACCATTCATTAGTGACTGCTTTATATTGTAGATTGTGTAATCTTGAGAGTAGAAAGCCTATTTTATTTGTATTTGTATTCTCCTGCAGTAACTCACAAGTGCTTAGCACATCATAGACACTAAATAAATGTTCTTTGCATTGAAAAGTCAGTGGCAAATATAAACCCAGTAGAAAATATATAATGAGACACTAAGTATGTTTTTGGCCAAATTACAATGGGGAGTATTCACTACTTTTCTGAGCTACAGAAACCTTTATCCAATTGCCTGTTCAAAATCCTCTTGGCTATCTCAAAGTTACCTCACACTGAACTCATTAATATCTCCCTGGGCACTCTCAATTGGTCCTTTTCCAGTCTTCCCTATTTCTGTGAAGAGCACCATGGTTCATGCAATTGTACTAAACAGAAACCTAGGGGTAATTTTTGATAACTCTCTCCCTCTCCCATCATATTGTATCCTCTTGGTTTTGCTTCTCAAATGTCTTTCAATTTCTGTCTCTAAAGCCACTACCCTCTTGCAAGGGTCCATTGGCTCCCACCTGGAATACTGTGACAGTCTTCACTGGTCTCCCTGCGTTTCCCTCTGCACCTTCCAATCCATTCCAAAATACAAATCACATGCTACCTATACCTTTCAACCTTTTAATCACTTCCCACTGTTCCAGGGTAAAGAATGAAACCTCTCTACAGACTTTAAGACCTTGCATGGTCTTGTGTAGCCGTAGGCAAACTTTTTCCGTAAAGGGCGTAACAGTAAATATTGCAGGCTTTTGGGGTCAGGCAGCCTCTGTTGCTACTACTCACCTCTGCCATTGTAACTCAAAAGCAGCCATAGACAACACAGAAACAAATGAGCATGCCTGTATTCCAATGAGACTTTATTTATAAAAATAGACAGCAGGCTGGATCTAACCTGGTGGCCACAGTTTGTGGACCTCTGGCCTAATCCATGCCTCCAGCTTTGTCTCTCTCAACGTTCCCCTCTGCCCTCTGTGCTCCAACCACACTGGACTTTTGCTTCCATGATTTCACCCCTCCTGCCACAGGCCTTTGCTCAGGCTGGTCATCTGTCTGTCACGCTTCCATTCTCCTTCTCTTTTCCTTTACCAACTTAACTTCGACTTTTCCTTCAAGTCTCACCTAGCTATGACCTCTTCAGGGGAATATGTCTTGACACTCCAACTAAGTGAAGATGCCAGCTCAATGCTCTAAAACCATTCCAGCCTTTCCCTTCACAGAACTCACTGCAATTTGTAAATACATAGGTATTTGTGGGGTTGTTTCAGTCTGACCTTTTCCACTCGACTGTCAGTTCCATAAAGTCAAGTCTTCATCATTTGGCCCAGTACCTTCCTGATACAGTACCTGACAGAGAGTAGGGATTGTTGATGAAAGAATAAATGGGTGAAAAAACACCAAAGACTGAATGCATGGATACAAAAAACGGATAGATGAAGTACTGAATGTGGTTGCTGTATTAAGGGAGAAATTGGACATTGTTACCAACTTTCCCAGGAGAACTGTGTCACTATATCTCAAAATGCTTATAAATGTACATATCATTTGACTTAGCAATTCTACTTATTGGAATTTCCTTAAGGAAACAGCCATAGATGTATATAAAGATTTACATACAGATATTTTCCTCATACCATAATAACCAACTAATTGAAACACATTGTAAATCTTCTAAATGTCCAAAAAGTTATAGAAAATAAGTTAAGTAAATTCATCAATTGAAGCCATTTACTATGCAGATGTTAGTAATAATCTTTTAAAATCATGTTCATGGAGCACAGAAGATTTTTAGGGCAGCTAAACTATTCTGTAAGATACCAAAATGGTGGATATGTGTCATTATACATTCATTCAAACCCATAGAATGTACAGCACCAACAGTGAACTCTAATGTAAACTGTGGACATTGAGTGGCAATGATATGTCAATGTAGGTTTACCAATTATAGCAAATTTACCACTCTAGTTGGGGGATATTGATAACAGGGGAGGCTGTGTGTGTGTGAGGACATGACATACATTGGAGCTGTCTGTATCTTGCATTCAATTTTGCTGTAAACCTAAAATTTCTCTAAAAATAAAGTCTATTAAAACATATAATAAAAAATAAAAATAAATCATATTTAATGACTTGAAAAAAATGATGACAATATATCATTCAGTCAAGGCTGACTATATAGTTCACAGGGCCCAGTGGAAAATGAAAATGAGGGGCCCCTAAACAGAAAAAAGTATCTTTCCTTTCTTCCGTGGTCTCTCATTTGACTTGACATGAAATTCTTAATTTGCTATTTAATGTTGTTAAGTAAATAAAATTTTAGAATTTAATTTATTAGCATGAATTGTACCATTCATCTTTCTGTTGTGTGGTGCAAGTTTAAAATGTAAATAAAACCATTTCTTTTTTAGAATCACCAAAATTATACAATTTCTACTTTGAAATTCTCATATACATATGTATTTCTCTCTTGCCAGAACATGGAAATGAGTTCACAAAGTAAACTCAACTGTTTTTATTTCACTTCTTGATGTACCCACAGTCTACCGGCACCCTCTACCTTTGGCTTACTGAAGAGTAAGGAAGAACTGAGAGGAAAGGAATTACAGGTTGCCCTATTTTTCCTTCTATGTCATCATTTCAAGTGCTTGGCTAATACAGGGAGGTAACCTGTGTAAGAAAGGATATGATAAGTTTTCTTGGTCCTTCATGTTTCTTAAAACACCATTGTCTTCTCTCTGCATTAGAAGCAAGCTCTGGTTCAAGTGGAAAGCACAGTCCCTCAGGATGGTGAGCATTCAGTTATAGATATAACATGCTTACCTCATGCTTGCTTTCAGTATCACAAAGTCCCTTTCGTTGTGGACCCATCGGAATTCTGTGCTCATGGAGCACTGTGAACACTGTATGCAAATGAGGCATCAAGAACAGGAGCCACCCATATTGCGTGCATCTCCTCCACTCCCATCGGACAATACACAGGTCCAAGGATAAAAGTAAGTATTTCATGATGGCAACAGCAGAGCATTAAACCAAGCACAGGCCACATGCTCATGAAGTTAGCCTGAGTTAAATGGAAAATAATACAGTTTGATTTCATTTTTGCTTTGAAAACACACACATACACATATAAACACACACACACATAAACACACACACACGAATGCACACAGGAAATTTTAAAGACTGGAAGGATATACACTGAAATATCAATATTAGCTATTTCCAGGTTTTATAAATGACTTCTATTTTTTTGCTTTGTGTTCTGCTGTGCTTTCAAAATAAACTTGTAGTAAACCTGTCTACTTGTAATAATAAAAAATAGTTTGTTTATAAGACTGTTGCTTGGGAAGCCATCCCTTTATGCAGTTACAGTAAGAAGAATGTCAGATGGCCGAACAGGCCCTCCTCAACGTGCATCCTCAGGGCAAGCCAATTTCATTTCATTTCACCACTTGGAAGCGCTCTTTTTCCCCAACCCCACCAGGATGGCGAGAGAGAGGGTGCCAGATGGTGGAGTGGCTTTGTAGTCCTTTTAAGATAGCTTCATCTATTGTTGGGACAGTTTAAGCACTCAAAATTGTGTCACCTTCTAGTCTTTGCCAATAATGTTATCATTTGATATGGAAACGATGCATACCATTAAAATGGTAATTTGATTTTTAAATGTGCTTCAGCCGCCAGCGCACCCTGACTGAAGTATTTATCCTGTTTTTCCAAACCCTTTCTTCTTGAGCCACAGTAAGCGAGCTGCATGGATTAAGTTCAAGTGTGTGATATATCTTCTTCATCCTTTTTGTTTGTTTGTTTGTTTGTTTTATGAATGGGACAGGTTTGGCAAATATTCCTTCCCTAGAGGAAGCCAGGAAGTGAACTCTGGTTGTTCAGATTTTACTACCTGCCATACTGTCTTATTCATCAGGTATATCCAAGGCACCTCTCACAACTTGCAATATAGTAGATGCTCAGTAAATCTCTATTAAATGAACAAATGGTGTGGCTTGCATAAATGAATAAAGTCAGTAATTCACTTAGAAAGCATACCTATCTAAAATTTCTCCATTACAGTCCCAGAGGCAGAACTGAATTTAATTAGAGACAACATAGAAAATGACATACATGGTGGCATCTGAGCAATAGGGCCACTCAACTCAAAAATTTTCTACCAAGATGCCTAGAATTCCACCAAAAGATATGCATTCCTTTGGGTTAAATCACTTCTGAAGTCTCCTTTTGAAATTCAAAATCCGCAGGAGAAAACACCATATTAACCCTTTATTGTCCGGTACAGTTGAGCTTACCAGTTAACTAGTGTTTACTTAGGACTCTAGAGAGCGAGGTCTGTGACTATATCTGGATGACAAGGAGGGGTCAGGCATCCATGGTGGTGCTATACAAGGCAGATATATATATATAGTCTAGGATAGCCAGAAAGTAGCACGAACACTCTGTGGGGCTAGAAAAGAGAAAGGGGGAAGTTAATTAAGGAGTCATATGAAGAAAGAAAGATGTTGAGGAAAAGAGAGATTAAGTGAATTTAAATAAATTTCACCTATTTAAAATTTTCCCTTGGGCTGGCTTTCCTTTCTATTAATTCCTTCTGGTGATGCCCCAATGCTGGCTGGCCATTCACAAAGCTCCTGACCTTTTAAGTAAATGCATCCCATTTATTCTATGTTTAGTGTCTGAAAGGGATGGTGGAAGAGGTTGATAATGGGATGGTTAAAGGAATTAAGCACTTGTAGAGTTTTAACCCAGACCATCAAAATGCAGTCTTGATCTAGGCATTCAAAGTGGGTATTAAGTTCAAGATCTGACTCTGGAGATTTCCAGAATGAAACAAGAGGGAAAATGGGACAGCAGAGAACAGAACTAAATGAAATGGATTGGAATTGAAAGGAGTGGTGTTCAATTCTTACAAGGAGAATATAAAATTTCAGCCATGTCACTAGCTCACGATCTCATCAGTTAGTTGAAAGAATTAAGTATCTTTGAGAATAAATCTTAGAGAAGAATCCATTTAAAAAAAAGAAGATGATGAATTAGCTGTATAAAAGATTTAGGTTCAGGAAAATCTAGGTTATTAATGGATGTTGGCCATGGGGAGATTAAATAACGTTCCTCTCCTTCAATTTGTGTTTGTTTAATGCAGAAATTGGCTGGGCAGCATTACTAAGCCTTCGTGATAAAGGGAAGTTTGAATTCCAAGAAACATGTCACCCATCTTCTCTAGTCCATGTTCCTGCCAACCCTAGTTCAGCATCCAAATTTGTGAGAGGTGAAAAAAAAATGAAAAGTATGAAAACGTGATGTAATTTTCTTCCTTGTTTAATTATGAAAAGGTTGCTTTACTCTCCTTCCTTTCTACATTGTGAGCCTTTAGGGAGGAGTAAGGCATTTTCAACCTGCTTACCCAAGCCATTATCAGAGTAGATTAGAGCTAGCAACCTTGCATGCAAATGGACCAACTTGACAAAAAAAAAAAAAAAATTGGAATTTAGATAGCAACAAATAAACTGTATTGAAGGCTAATTTCAATGCTTTGCCCTTGCATTGATGGAGCTGAAACTAGGACAGAGTTATTGAGTTGTTTAGCTGCATTCTCTCTCCTTTAGGACTTATTATACACGACTCCTCTCTCTCAATCCTCATCTGCCCTCCATGCACAAACACACCTGCCCCAGCACAGATTCTCTGTCTACTTAAAGCTAACAGTTACCATCACTCCACAGATGTCATATGATCAAATAACTCTGCTTATGACTTCAGGGCACAGCCAGATACCATAGGGTACTTGTTGGAACAAGCCATCTCTTAGTCACATATTTCTCACCTGCATGCCTTTCAGAAAATACCCCAGGCATTCATTTTCCAGATGAATTATATCTGTCATTCTCACCAATTTCTTTCTATATCCCCTCAACTCTCGCCAACTCCTTGTCTACACCTCTGAAGACAGCTTGTAGCAAAAATGCACAGCCAGCAAAATTTGCCTTTGGGCTGTCTTGTTTGTTCCTCCACCATGTCCCCATTCTTGGTGTCCTCTCAATCCTTCCAATCTACAAATATGGAATATCTTTTCCTTTCGTATGTGTGTCCTCTTCAATTTCATTCATTGGTGTTTTATAGTTTTCATTCCAAGATCTTTCACTTCTTTGGTTGTTTTTCCTACTTATTTTTTGTAGCTATTGTACATTAGCGCACTTTCTGGGTTTCTTTTTCAGGTTGTTCACTGTTGGCATATAAGAAGGCTATTGATTTTGTATGTTGATTTTGTATCCTGCAACTTTACTTAACTGTTTATCTAAGAGTTTTCTGATGAAGTCTTAAGGTTTTCCCATATAGAAGATCACATCATCTTCAACGATGATTTGACTTTCTTATTTTCCATTTGAATGCCCTTTAGATTGAATATGACCAGTTGCAGTAAGTTTAAGCCAGTTTTCAACTGGCCAAAATTGGTTTTGCATAGCTATGACAGGCCACAACCAGTTTAGACTGGTTCTGACCATAGCTATGACAGGCCACAACCAGTTTAGAGTGGTTCTGACCATCTGTAATTGGTTTTGGCTGGTTTGGGCCAACCTCAACCTGTTCATACCAGTTCTGCCAGGTTATGGCTGGTTCTGATAGGCTTAGACCAATTACACCTGGTCACAACTGGTTTAGACTAGTTATGACTGCCACAGCCACTTTAGACTGGCTATGGCTGGCCTCAACCAGTTTTGCCCAGCTTTGTCTGCCTGTACTTGGTTTACACCAGTTCAGACTGATTATGGCCTGTTCCAACCAAATCAGTCCTGTTTCAACTGGCCACAACCACATTAGACTTTCTCTTACGAGGTGCAATTAGTTTAGTGTCATATGGAACTGGGAAAAGCTGAGATACGGAACAAGCCAAAAATGCCCACTTTCACTACTTTTTTTCAACATAGTACTGTAAGTCCTAGCCAGAGCAATTGGATAAGAAAAAGACATAAAGGGCATATAAACTGGAAATAATAAAGTCAAATTATTCTTGATTGAAGATTACATTATCTTATATATGGACAAACCTAAAGACTCTATCAAAAAATTCTCATAACAGATACACAAATTCAGTAAAACTGCAAGATAAAAAATCAACATACAAAAATCAATAGCCTTCCTATATGCCAACAGTGAACAATCTGAAAAAGAAAACCAAGAAAGTGCTCTAATGTACAATAGCTACGAAAAAGAAGTAGGAATCAATTCAACCAAAGAGGTGAAAAATCTCTAGAATGAAAACTATAAAACACCAGTGAAAGAAATTGAAAGGGACACACACAAAAAAGGGGAAAGATATTCCATGTTTACATATTGGAAGAATCAATATTGTTAAATGTTCATATTACTCAAAGTGTTCTATAGATTCAGTGCAATCCCTATCAAAATATCAGTAATATTCCTCACAGAAATAGAAACAATAATCCTAAAACTAATACAGAGCCACAAAAGACCCATAATAGCCAAAGCATTCTTAAGTAAAAAGAACAAAGTTGGAGGCATCACACTACCAGACTTCACTATAAAGTTATAATAGCCAAAACAGCATGGTAGTGGCATAAAAAAAAAAACATAGAGGTCCCGGCGCCACTCGGCCCAGAGGGACCGGTCCACGAACTGGACCGCCGGGACCGCCCGGCCCGGCCCGGCCCCTGCCTGCACCTCCCCGCGCCGCCCTGCGCCCCGCCCGCGAGGCCGGGCCGAGCAGCCAGGTGCGGCGGGTAGGGGATGCCGTGGGCGGGGCCCAACGGAGCGGACGGAAGCACGGGGCGCGGGGCTGGACCCCCGGACACCCCGTCCCGCGCCCCCACCCCCTGTAGGCGCCGCGCAGCACCTACCTGCGCCCTCCCGGACCCCGCGCGCTCGGCGCCGGTGGGGGCTTCTCAGGTGACCGCGGGGCCGGGGTCGCGGGCTGGGCCCTCCCGGCTGACAGCAGCGCCCGTGCCCCGCGCCGGACTGGGGGCCGAGGCCGGGGCCAGGGTTGGCCGGAGCGCGGAGGGTTGGGGAGGAGAGGCAGGCCGCCCAGCCTACGGGTACCCGGTTCCAGCGCGCGCGGGAGGCTTGCAGAGGCGGCCGAAGGCCTAGTGACAGGCGCGCGGCGCGGACCCCGGAAGCCCACTTGTCAGAATTACCGGTCAGCTGGGCCGGCGCCGCCGGGGTCTGGGGTGGTCCCACGAGTCTGCACGTTGCTCCGGGACGCAGGGGCTGCGCCCAGAAAAGTCATTTTTCTTCTCTGGGAGGGTGATCATTTATAGCATTGATTTCCCAGATCTAGTAACATGGCAAAAGTTGCTGGTCTAATTGAAGCAAACAGAGAACTCAAGGTCTTCATAGACCAGAACCTTAGTCCCGGAAAAGGCATTGGTGTCCCTCATAGCCGTTCACCCCTCCATCGTCAGCCCGCTCGGGAAGCAGCTCTTGCCGAAAACCTTTGGACAGTCCAATGTCAACGTTGTCCCGCAAGTGGTAACCGGTACGCCTCAGAGACCGGCAGCGTCAAACACCCTCGTGATAGGTAGCCCACACACCGCCAGCACTCACTTTGCCTCTCAGAACCAGCCTTCCGACTCCTCACCTTGGTCTGCCGGGAAGTGCAACAGGAAAGGAGAGAAGAATGGCAAGGCCTGTGGCATTTCTCCAGGAAGGTCTGAGACAAGGTGCAGTGGAAAGGGACCACTTCCTATCACGAGGTGGCGGACGAGCTGGCAGAGGAATTCAGTGCTGCCGGCAACCACATCTTACCAAGCGAGTCAGCTTATGACCAGAGCAACATCGATGGCGCGTCTACTATGCCTTAAACGTGCTGATGGCCATGAACATCTCCAAGGAGAAGAAGGAGATCAAGTGAGTTGGTCTGCCCACCAACTCGGCTCAGGAATGTCAGAACTTAGAGGTGGAAAGACAAAGGAGACTTGACAGAATAAAACAGAAAATCTCAATTTCAGATACTTATTCGACAGCAAATTGCCTTCAAGAACCTGGTGAAGAGAGAAACCAGCACGGGGAGCAGCAGGCCAGCCGGCCAACGACGCCCAGCTGGCTCATCCACCTGCCCTTCATCATCGTTAACACCAGCAAGACCGTCATCGACTGCAGCAGCATCTCCAACGACAAATTCGAGTATCTGTTTAATTTCGACAACACATCTGAAATCTACAATGACATAGAAGTGCTGAAGCGGATGAGCATGGCTTGTGGGCTGGAGTCCGGGAGCTGCTCTGCCGAAGACCTTAAAATGGCCAGAAGTCTGGTCCCAAAGGCTCTGGAGCCGTACGTGACAGAAATGGCTCAGGGAACTGGTGGAGGCGTGTTCATCACGACGGCACGTTCCATGTCTAACGGCAAGAAGCGCTCTGCCAGTGACCTGACCAATGGTGTGGATGAGATACTGGCCACAAGCTCCAACCTCAGTACAATGGCTCCGGGGTGGAGACCCCGGTGTCCTACGTCGGGAAGGATGACGAGGAGGACGACTTCAACGAGAACAACAAGGACGACTGACGTCCTCTCCACATTCAGCTTCAGGAAAATGTTTAGGGAAAATAAACTTTTTTTTTTCAATGTGGGTTTTCTGTTTCCTTTAGGCCTACTCCTAAGAAGATATTGGTAAGCCATTGAATTTAGATATGCACCTCCGATAAGCAAGGATTGTTTACCGTGGGAGCAGGACGTGCTGTGGATCTATGTTTTGATACCAGTGTGCTGATGCCCAGCATTTATTTACTTTTTAGGATTTTGTGTTTTCATTTTCTGTTTTTAAGTGCAGACTTAATTTTTGCCCCTTAACAGTTTTTGCTGAGTTTGCTGAAGAAATTGTATTTCATCCACATACATGAAAATAAAACGCCCTCCTGTTGTGGATGGTGAGCACCGAATGCCGTTGATTTGTCGTGAGTTTGGACAGCACCCACGCTGGCTGATAGCGAGACTCTGCGGAGTTGTCCATTTGTTCAGTGGTACGGTGTCCAAGAACCCCAAGCAAACAGCAGAATTCGACTTTCTAAACAATAAACACCATCAACCTTACTGACTTTATTCTCCCTTAAATTATATTGACTGTTGTGATTCCATCAAGTTTATACACTCTTTTCTCTCCCTATTTTGCAGCGACAAATTGCAAAGTGCTTTTGTTTGTTTTTGTTTGGTTTGGTTAAAGCTTATTGCCACACTGGTGCAGCTATGGAGACTGTCTGGAAGGCTTGGGATGGTTTATTGCTTATGGTAAAATTTGCCTGATTTCTTACAGGCAGCGTTTGGAAACCTTTTATTATATAGTTGTTTACATACTTACAAGTCTATCATTTAAAGACATGTACTGAAACAAATGTTGTATTTGTTTCATAAGCATCTTCCTGTAATCTATTATAAAATTGAAATTAAATATAGGGAATGTTTTAACAATTTTTAACTCAAAATTTGTCATTTTTAATAGTTCTTTTTTTATAAAAAGAAAAAAGGAATTTAAGGACAGGCAGTAGTCTTTTAAAATTTATTCACAAAATCCATTAACTGCACGGTTGCTATTAGCTGCCTGTTCTAAAATGAGTCTTTTTATTGAAACAAACTTTTCTGTAATATTTTATGGAATATAAAGAGACTTTAATTGTTTGACTTGTTTAACTTGGCGCTGTTGGTTTTTATTAATGAAACGTGCATGGGCATCTAAAAAAAGATAAAAAAAAAAAAACATAGAGAACCCAGAAATAAATTCACAAATATACTGTTAACTCATTTTCAACAAAGGCATCAATAACATACATTGGGAAAAGGATAGTCTCTTCAATGAATAGTACTGGGAAAACTGGATATGCTTATGCAGAAGAATGAAACTAGACTCCTATTTCTTGCCATATAAACAAATCAAAATGGATTAAGGATGTAAATTTAAGACCTAAAACTATGCAACTACTAGAATAAAACATTGGAGAAACACTCTAGAATATTGTTCTGGACACAGATTTCTGGAGTAAGACCTCAAAAACACAGGCAACAAAAGCAAAATTTGACAAATAGAATCACATCAAGCAAAAAAGCTTCTGCACAGGGAAGAAACAACAAAGCCAGTTTCAACTGCTTTAAACATTGAGCAAAGACTTGAGTAGCCATTTCTACAAAAACAATTTGTAAATGTCCAAGAAGCACATGAAAATATGTTCAGCATCATTACTCACAAGGTATAGGCAAATCAAAACCACAATTCACGAGTTTATTTTTAATTTGAGGACCTCCAATAATCTACGGTTTGCTGTTCATCATGTGCTGCTACTGTTCTATGAACAGTCATGAGCAGTCAGCGCTGGACACTGCTGTTTACCCCTGAACACTGCCCATCCTAACCAGGTGAAACCAGACATAATGAGTCAAAACCAGGAGAAACTAGCTAAAAGCTAGTCTAAACTGGCTGAGATTGGCTTCAACCAGTTGTGACTGGCCCCAGCCTGTTTATACCAGTTCTTTCTGGTCTAGGCTATTTCCAACTGATTTAGATGAGTTTTAACTGGCCACAAATGATTTAGACTGACTATAACTGGATACAATCTGTTTAGACTGGTTTCTTCTGGCCACAATTAGTTTGGATTGGTTATGAACGACCATGACATGTTTAGACAGATTGAACATGGAACAACTGGTTTAGGCTGGTTTATACCAGCCACAGTTAATTTTGGCCATTTCTGACTGGTCTTGGTCTGTTCCAAATGGTTTAGACCCGTTTTGACTGTCCCAAACTAGTTTGGACCTATTATGACCAGCCACAACTGGTTTAGACTGGTTTTAATAGGGTATAACTGGTTTAGGCCAATTTTCAGTGGCCACAGTTTGTTTCTGTGTTTCTCACTGGTCGTGGTTTTTTACAACCAGTTTTGACTGATTTCAATAGGCCACAATAAGTTCAAACCAGTTCTGACTGGCTGCAGACAATTTAAGCTGGTTGTGGCTGGTCACAACTTATTTTAATTGGCCACAACTGTTTTAGAACACCTATGCCCAGCCTCAGTTTTGACTCATTACTCATTTTGACCAGCTGCAATTGGTTTATGCCTATTCTGACTGGTCATGGCTGATTCTGACCAGTTTAGACTAGTTTCAACCAGTTTAGGCTGCCTCTGATCAGCTGCAATTGGTTTTGACTGATTTTGACCTGCCATAATTTGCCTGAACCAGCTATGATTGGCTGTGACTGGTTTAAACCCTGCCTAGACCATCCACAACCAGTTTTGGTGGGTTTCAATCAGTCATTGATGATTCTAACCAATTTCAACTGGCCACAACTGCATTAGACTACTTTTGACCAGCTGCAAAATATTGATGCTGGTTTCAGCTAGGCTCAACTGTGACTTGTTACAACCAGTTTAAACTGGTTCTGATTGATCATGGCAGGCTCTTACCGTTTTGACTGGTTATAACTAGCCACAAATGGTTTAGACCAGTTCTGACTGGCTGCAGCTGGTTTAGGCCAGTATTAAGTGGCCCACAACACCAGTTTCTAATGGTTATTGAAAGGCATGACCAGTTTAGAGTGGTTTGAACTGGGCACAACAGATTTATGCTGGTTCTGATCCATTACTGCCTGTTCCAATTTATTTTGACCAATTTTAATGGGTCACAGCTGGTTTACACTGGCTATGGCCGAACCTAACTGGTTTCAACTGATTTTGACCAGCTACAATCAGTCTATGCTGGTTCTGACTAGTCATGGTTGGTCCCGATCAATTTGGAGTAGTTTCAACTGATTGCAATCAGTTTAAATTTAGGCTGTGATGGCCCAACTAGTTTAGGCCAGTATTGACTGGCCACAGCGGGTTTGGATTGGCCTTTTCAAAACCTGAGCTGGAAAGGACCCATGCTGGTTAATTATTCATTAGTGTGATTGCTTTTATCTCAGACATTTGGGTTTAAAGCCCAATGAGAAGTCTTCCTTTTGTACCCTCAAGGACCTTTCTAGTGCTAGTGATGGGATGGAGAGGAGAGGTTCTCTAGGACTCTGAATTATACCTCCCTAGGTAAGTTTCTCCAGGTATGGTGTGAGGACCCTGAGCATCAAAATCACCTAACACACTGATTAAATAAGCAACTGGACTGCTTCTCCCCTGCCAACCCCCAAATACTACTGAATAGGATTTGTTGGGGTGAGCACAGAAATCTATCATTTACTAAAACCTCCTGATGATACTGAAGCCCAACAAGGTCTGTAAACTTATCCTGGGACAATCAGTGTAAAACACTGTGCTTGCCTAGCTCTTTAACTCCCTTCTTGGTTACCCAGCCCTATTTCCACATTTTCCAAATGGGAAATTGTCCCAGAGCCACTGTGTGACTTACCAAAGATCACACAATTGGTTAGCACAAGAGAGAGCATTGGAAAGCAAGCTTTCAGATTCCAAAACCAGGATTTTGCACCTCAAACTTAGTTTAGGGAGGGTGACACAAACCTAGAGGGTATTTATAATAAAATGACTGTCGAAACTGCCTAACCACAGAAACATATCTTTCAAACATGCTTCAAATTATCATTTAGCACATGTCCAAATGATCAGAAAAATTTCTTAGACCTCACATGGAGACTTCAGGCAGATATTCTAACTTTCCATGAAGTATTGAGAAACTCTACAAAACCCCTTCATTTCCTGCTACTATTCCTATGATTGAGCACATCACATCAGGGCTACATCTCTGAGCCTCTTAATATTAGAAATCCCTTTACTTTTACCTATATGATAGTATTTAGTTGGGACAGTGGAATTTGAATGTAATCAAGACCAGAAAAAGAAGCAACATGAGCTGCCTTGGTAAAGAAGTCAAGATTATGGACTTCAAAGTTCCTGAAAGAGATTGTTTCAAGCCAGAAGAGGCCAGGATGAACTACAGAGTAGAAAAAGATTTCAGAAACAAAGATTATGTCAGTGATGACTACAAAGGTCATGCTTATGATGATTTCTGATCATCATAAATGGGGATGACCTATTTATAGATAACAGGATGCTAACTTCTGCTGGTAAGAAGAGTTCAATCCCCTTTTGAGTCTGACTTGCTTGACCTAACCCATCTAAGACACTGCACAGGAACTTTCAATAACTATGATTCAAGGCTATATATTTTAACTTTGGATCTTCCAAATTTTAGAAAGTCTATTCTTTTATGGTACTGAAACCAGAAGTGATCCACTGGAGAAAAATAGAAAACAAGGACAGGAGAGCAGAAACTAAATTGATTAAAACTCATAGGGTTGAGTTGAGAAAAGGAAAAGGCCATTTCATTTACTTAATGAGAAATTGTATTGAGGAGTAGGTTTGGGGATTTGGTTTTTGTTTTCTGTACCATGCAGAGAGCATTTTCCACCCCCAAAAGATTTTACTCCTTGCGAATTCTAATCATCCCCCAAAGGACAATTTTCTTTGACTAAATAAGGTTTCTTGGTTGTAATGAACTGTAAAAGAGACTTATAAGCTCTTACTCACTTATGAAACCATCACAGATGAAAAACAATTAGAAGAATCTTGCTTCTCTAGCCTGCAGAAAGTGGAGCAAGAATCTACAACCTTGGGTAGGTTTTAAAGTCCAACTCAGGAATATTGGGCTTCAAGGCTTCAGGAAGGATTGAGGTCAGACAGGATGGATCCTCATCAATGTTCTTCCTGCATGTGAGAGATTCCAGCCTAGCTCATGAACCCTTGAGAAAGAACTCTGAATCACTAAAGCACCTCTCATTTAAAGAATATGTGTTCTGTGAGATAATATTAACTTGCCAAATCTGCCTTTCCAAAGGAAGAAACGTGACCCATTTATAAGTGTTGAGTTAGAAACTCCATGCAGAATTAAGTGACCTCTGGAAGTTGTCTACCAGAGTGTGGGTTCTACAGATATTTCTTCAAAGACTAAAAAGGCTTATTTCTCTTCAAAAATCTCAGTTGATTTCCCACAGCTGGCCTCAGAAGCATGCAGGAGGCTCTGGCTCTTTCATCTGGGCAAGGCTGGCAGAGGAAGGAGGAACCTTCTTCTTTCGTAGGCAGATTATGAGAATAAATTATCGCTCATGCTCCTAAGATATCTATATGGAAATAGGTGCACAGACACCTGATTTAGAAAGGATTAGAGTATTTATAACAAGTCTTTCTGAGCCTGGGAAACATAATACAATCTCTAAACAAATGGGAACTATAAAGAAATATTATTAAGCTAAACATGTATTCATATTCAGGGACAGACTTACCTCTTTCTGTTTAGATCATTTCCAAATTAAGAACAATTCCAAGCAAACCCCCACCACCTCACATGGATTCTAGTAGACAAATAGCTGTGTCTCCACAATACCAGGAATATTGGAGACAGGCAAATGTTGCATGTCCAGTTTGAAGGGTGATTATACGAATTGGGTCACTCTTGTCATACCCAACTAAATCAGTCAAGAAGCCAGGGTGGGAAAGCACTTGGAGCACATAACACTGTGCAAAGAATTTAAATTTTTGCAAGCCTAGCTGCCGAAACTGCCTGCTGTAACTCTAAAACCAGTTAGATCCAATAGCTGCTGAAACAGCCTGCCACAACTCTTAAGACTAGATTTTACCTACCACCATCACCCACCAATCAGAGCTTACCATCTCCTAAAACTCTACCAGTGCCAAGAAACTTTCTTTCAAAACAATAAATAACATTTCCCTTTCTAATAACCCCTTCTACCATCTCTTTGCTCTTCAGACACACCAAAGACCACCCAGTCTCTAGGTATGTCTCGAATCACTATTCTGTGATTCTAAAAATACAATGTTAAGTTTAGAGATCCACCTTTATATTTTATTTTGACTTCAACATAGTGTATTATAGGTTGCCAAAAATCTGTATATTTAGAATGATCTAGATAACAAGGTCTATTTTTCCTTTTTATTTTCTTTTTCCAAACTCCCTAAAATGACACTTAGTGAAAGTACATGAAAAACTAACTGTAAAGCACCCTACAAATATAGAATGTCATAATTGCTGAGATCTCATTGCTCTTAAAAATTGATAGAAATCCTTTTAGAAACATTTTGAGTAAGAAATACCTTCTTGACTATAAATCATTAATGCTGTATATTTCTCCCCCACCCCTCCACTCTGAATGCTACAGAAGAAGCTTAAAAACAAGAGAAAATAACAATAAATTATATTACAATGTTGTTTTGAAATGAGAATTGGGAGTGTAGGGCAGGGGAGAAACAGATGGGAAAGAAATGTACCCTGAGAGGATTATTTTTGTTTAAATAAGTTCATAATATGTGAAATGCACGATGGAAACTGACAGGGGAAGTGGAAGATCATTGTTTGAATAGCATCAATATAAACACAGATGCAAAAGAAATTGGCTTGGGAGATGGAAGAGCCTAGCTTGAATAATGTTGCTATACCAATAAAAACCATAAAAAGGGGAAAATATACAGAGTGGGTGATTATTTCTGTGACGCCTGAAGATGCACATTTCCACTGATATCAAGGGGAAAGGAAAATATGCCTTAGCTATGCCTTCGTTGGCTATTTTTGCTACAGTTCATAATTCTTCTAGGTTTCACCAGATCACGATTTGTCTATCTACTGGGTTGTATGCTAAGCAGACCTCTATCTCAGAATGAAAGAGGCTGCATATGGGTCAGTCCTGGGAAATATAAAATATGGAGATGTGAAGCATGAATAAGTCCAACCCAAATCCCAGCCCTTGTTGACATTCACACTGTTTAATGGGAACCACAGAAATGTTTAGGGCAGACAGAGGACAAGGACAGCCATCCTCACTCCTACTCACTGCCTACCCACTCCTACTGTGCTCTAGGGAGCCCCTTCTGTGCCTCTCTTTCTTCACTACCTGCCTATGTTATCCTGGGGAGAGAGAAAGATATTTGTTAGTCATATAGTAATATTTATCAAGTATATCAGTAGAAAGAGCAACTGCTCCCCACTCAAACTTTTTAGTATTCCACTGGCTTGGCTGAAAATCTTTGGATTGCGTTCATAAAAAGTAACCATGGATAACAACAATAATAATAATGACAGCCAGTTTGTATTAAGGACAATATAACTGGCAGGCATTGTGGAATGTACATTATCTACATCATCTCTTGTAATCCTCACAACAGCCTGTGAAGTAGGCCAATTACTCGCATTTTGCCAATAGGAAAAATGAGACTCCAAGAGGTTTAATAAATTAATGAAAGTGGCACAGCTATTAAGAGGAGCTGGATACAGGTCTCCCAAAGTTTAGGCTGGCTGCCTTGACTCAATATTCATGGTTAATATTACATGCATTACATTACTTGAGGGATGTGGGCAAAGTTCACCCTAACCCCAATCTCCATTTTAGAGTTTCCTGAAATGTCATCATTAATAATTCAGCATTTTGTATTAAGCATTACTCGCTTCTTGCAGGGCTTATCTTGCAAAGGACCAATGTCAAAAAAAAAATACCCATCTACTTTCCTTTGTGACAACTAAGACACAGAAAGCCTTGGAAAATGGAAAGAGCAGAGGATGTATTAAAGGGTGGCGGTGGGGAGAGAAGAGAAGGCACTAAAACCAACCTCTACCTATTTTGTAATTGTTTTTTGGGGGCGAGCTTTGTGAGGAAGAAGGAAAGTAAAATATGGCAGAAAAGATTTCAATTAGGTATAAAGCATTCCAAATATGAGACATTGTCATGGCCAATAGCAGGAAGCTGAGGAGTGTCCTTCCCTGGAGACTTTCGAGGTGAGGGAGGGATCTCTAGAAGAGCATCTTGCACAAGACAGAAGATGGACAAGATGATCTTCAGGGGAGCTCCCCATGCTGCTATCCAGTGTGCTGGTGCTGAGCTGATTGGCAATCCTTTCCAAACTTTGCGAAATAGACTCATCCTGTTTCGTCTTATTTCTGTTATCCTGGACAGAGGCAGCAGCTCTTGTCTGTGAGAAGGGTCGTTGTGGAGAAGCAGTTCCCCCGTGATAAGATCCAGGAGGAAGAATAAGCAGGAAAGAAGGGGTAAGGCTCCTCACTGTTGACAACCAAAAGGGGCAGATGCTTCATAAAAGATGACAAGCAATCGCCTTTACAGGGGGTGATAATATGTCTGGTTGATCTGATGTGTGGCTGTTCTGCCACTGTTGTCTAAACAGAAGCAACTCCATTAAGAGACTCAGGATGTGCTCGGCAGTTTTCTTCTTCCAAAATATTATTCTTTTGAAAAAAATATATTCAAAATATTATTTCTTTTCACTAGTTGCAATTTGTTGTTCAATGAACAATGATGGGATTTTATTTTAAATCCTTTTCCTTTTTTTTTTTTTTTTTTTTGCTCTTTGAGAATGCTTAAGAATGTGCAGCTCTCAGCCCCAAGCATATAGACTTATGTTTTAAGTAAAACCAGAAGAGTTGGAATAAAAAATAAATAAATCAGAAAAGCACTTTTTCTCTGCTTTAAGAGAAACTTGCTGGAAACAGAAAGTCCCTTTGAGGGGTCAACTCATCCATCTTCTTGAATTTAGGCAAGAAAAACTGACTCCAAAGCTGGATGAATCCCACTTTGTGCAACCCTCAGGTTCCATGCTTGCCTCTCTGCCTCTGTGTCATTGATTTGGGTTGGTCCTCTTTGAAATGAACACTGGATGGCTTCAGATATTTCAGCATCAGCAGCCTTGGTTCTGACGTGATAATGGTGTGATAGAGTAACAGTTTGAGATGTTACCTGGCACACAATTTTTTTTTTGAGACAGGATCTCACTCTGTTGCCCAGGCTGGAGTGCAGTGGTGTGATCATGGCTCACTGCAACCTTTACCTCCTGGGATCAAGTGATCCTCCCACCTCAGCCTCCTGAGTAGCTGGGACCACAGGTGTGCGACATCAGGCCTGGCATGTGTATGTGTGTGTGTGTGTGTGTGTGTGTATGTGTGTAAAGACAGGGTCTCCCTATGTTGCCCAGGCTGGTCTCGAACTCCTGGGCTCAAACAATCCTTTTGCCTCAGCTTCTCCAAGTGTTAGGATTACAAGTGTGAGCCACTGTGCCCAGCCACAATTTTTTTTTACCTCCTTGTGTCCATCCTTGCTCCAGCTGTTGACAAGGGGCCACCTTCAACCCCAGAGCTAGAGAACAAAGATGTCACATTGTCAGCTTCTGAAATAAAGTGTTTGAGATTTCTGATGTAAGACAGAAAATATAAGAAAAGGAATTACTCTAAGTAGAAACATCTCTGCCCCAACTGTTTTCTCCACATGTAAAAGAGAGAGGAAAGAGTCAGAGGGGAATCCAGGAAGCAGAGATGTGGATTCCTCTTTGTGTCTTGCTCCCACTACCCCCAGATAATTTGAAAGAAGGGAGTAGAACAAGAATCACTGTTTTTCTGGGGTCAGAGAGAGACCTATGTCTTCAGCATAGAGAGAGAGAGATGCAGAGAGACTCAGTCTTTAACATTCCTTCCAGGGACCTTGGTGCCTTTGGGCATGTGAACAACAAAGCAGAAAGATTGCAAGGCTATGCTGGGGCAGTGAGGACCCCTGAGTGCCCCCTTCGTCTTTCCAGGGTCTCAGAAAGACTCAGAACCATGTGATCTTCAAGCTCGCAAGAAGGATGAGGAAGGGGTGATGGATGCACAGGAACCTGAGAGTCCAAACAAGGAAAATGAAGAGTAACCCTATGAGCCTGGATGGTGGAGGCTGCAGCAAAACCACAAATACTTCAGAGAAGGCAGCTCCTAAAGGATTGAGATGACCAAACACCTTGTGGTGGGGCAGTTTGAAAGGGGCTCCCTCAAAGACCAAACATTCATGTTACATCCCAAAGGACAACAGATCAGGATCAAGACAGGTGGACCCTGGGAAATGGGCAGCTCCTGTCCAGATGACACCATGGTGGGGGACCATTGCAAAACCACCTCCTCTCCAGCTAAAACTCTGTGCTGCGGAGGTGGGGAGGGAACAAACTGAAAGGGAGAATTTTTTCAAATCTATAGTGTAACTGAATCCTAACCCCATTTTCCTGAGAAGATACTACATAGGAGTAAATTTACTCAAAAGTGACTAGATTAAGTTTCTGCATCAGGTGGAATGAGGGCTTAGGTTCAGATAATTGGCTTTTAAGAAGATGAAGAAACTTATTTTTGTTCACTTGAACCTGTATTAGCGAAAATTCATATCCAACAAATAGGTTACATTCCATGGAGATACTTATATTACACATTGTTAAGAAACAATGTACATAAGGATTTCCCAGCAGAATCATCTGAGTTCCCATTACTAGTGCTAAGCCCAGCACTTCTCTGTGCCCAAAAGGAAAGAGTTGTTCAAATAAACTCTTCCACTCTGAGCTAGGATTGCTATAGGAGATAAAAGTTCCAGGCTCAGTGTGGCTAGCTACAAGGCACCATCTCATTAGGATTCTTTCTTTAATTAATTATGCAAACAGGTTATTGATTATTAATTAGAACATTTAGTGATGTTATTAAGAACCCAGAAGATAAATCTTTTTGACTTGTATTTAACTGGTAGATTGTATAAGCAATAAAGAGTACATGAGCAATAGCTGCATAATTACATTTTATGAATAGCAGAAACCTGTAAGGGATGTGGAGAGATTTAATTGACATTTAACAAGATAACTACAGCAAATTAATTAGGAATTATCTGCTAAAATATGAATTAACTTCTAATAATATTTTAACCAGCTACTCAGTGATGCTAGTGTCTTCTTATTGTTGCTAAAATACCTAAATAAAATATCCTGCTAGTTAATATGATAGTGCTAATTTGTCTCCCAAATAATCAATCAAGTTTTATTGAGATTTATTGTGTAGCCAGGACATATTAGAGGATAAAAAGAGGTATGGCATGTGGTTTCCCCTGTCATGAGACTCACAGTGGGGAGTTCTGGGGAAGAACCCAGCACAAGTGACTGTTAGGAGCAACCTAACTTTAATGTGTTTGCAAAACCTGACTCACTTTGTCTCTTGAAGCCTCAGTTTTCTCATCTATAGAATGGGAAATGTGTCTCTCTAACTCAAGGTTTGTGGTAAAAATGCCTCAGTGCCTGCTACATGAGAATTGCTCAATAAATATTGGCTTAGTTCTAAACTTACTATATGATCCTGAGAAGAAAACAGAATCAACAAATGCAATCCACACACAGACAAAAAGAAGGATTCCTGGATTGTTTCATGAAGCAGAGTTTGCACACCTAGACACTGGAATAACCTAATGTCCATAAAAGAGGTAATGGTTAAATAAGTGGTTATTCATACTACAGAGCCGTCCACATCAGATAACAAGTGTGAGGCTCCTCCAAGTAGGCTAACATGGATAGATGTTCAACAAGTTTACAAAATGTAAATATATGATGCCATTGATATTTTTAATTGGCACGTACAACGTAAATTCTACAGATACTTAATGAGCATATATAAATATATATGAAAATGTAAAAAAAAAAAAGCCATACCTGGAAGTATACTCCTCAAGCACTGAGCCATGCTACCTGGGCAAGGGGGAAGGAGGAAGATTGGAGGAACTGATAAAGGGGACTTTAGTCTTCTCTATAAGTTTATTTTTAAAGAACATTATATCACTTGTGTAATTAAAATTTAAATTACAAAGAAGAAATGGGATCAGAATGCAGATAAAGTGGGAGTGGTTTGGAGGGCTATGCGGGGTGGTAGATGCCAGCGGGGAAAGGGGAAAGTAGAGAACACAGAGTCCTCCAGCTTTCATTACACACCTGCTGAATGCACGTGCAAAGGGGGATGGTGGAACATCACGGAGCTGGAGGGCAGGCAGGGGCCTGCTGGCTGAAGCTGGAAAATAGCATAATGGTTGAATAGACTGAAAAGGCGCACAATACGGAATCCAGGCTGAGAAGCTTGTACCTGGGGAGCAGGCAGTGGGAAGTATCTGTGGGGTCTGGAGCAAGGGAAGGTTGAGGCACAAGGAGTATTTTAAAAGATTGATTTGACAAAAGATAGGTGAGAAACAGGGAGCCTCCCGAAGGCTGTTGAAGGCACCTGGACATGCAGCTTGAAACACCTGAGCTGTGGGGATGCAGAGAGAAGAGTAAACCTGAAAGACAACTGAGAGCAAACCATGGCAGGAACTGATGAAAGGGAGGGGTGTGGTCAAGATCAGCTCAAACCATCTAGCCCAGGAGCCCCGAGGAACAGGGAGTGGTACCTCAGAATGTAGAGTTCTAGGCCATAATTGGACATCTGGGTGGAAATGTCCAGTTGTTGAGTTGCATGCAGAGGAAGGTCTTCTAGTTTCCTTCTGAGAGGGATTAGCTGAAGCCACGAGAGTGTACAAACTCCCCAGCAATGTGAGTGACGTCAATGTGGAGAGGGAAAGACAGAGTCAAGTACTGAAGGAGGAGAACCCACTTGCTCAGAAGTTCAGCACTGGCATTTGAGTCTCCTCCATCAGATGCTATTTACTAGGTGCAGGTGCCACTAAAAGAATTTTATTTATTTATTCATTTATTTATTTATTTACTTATTTATTTTGAGACAAGCTCTTGCTCTGTCACCCAGGCTGGAATGCAGTGGCACAATCTTGGCTCACTGCAACCTCCGGCTCCCAGGTTTAAGTGATTCTCCTGCCTCACCCTCCCGAGTAGCTGGGATTTCAGGCACGCACCACTGCACCTGGCTAATTTTTGTATTTTTAGTAGAGACAGTTTTGCCATGTTAGCCAGGCTGGTCTTGAACTCCTGACCTCAAGCGATCTGCCTGCCTCGGCCTCCCAAAGTGCTGGGATTACAGGCGTGAGCCACTGTGCCCGGCCTAAAAGAATTTTATATCTACACCAGGGAGGCCTCTTTCTTTCTTAAGAAATAATTTTTAAAACTAAGGGAGGCCCACAAAGCTATGTGCATTATATTGTAAGAATGCTTTTCCCTGGCAATCTGCATTCCACTGCACTTTCCTGTTTGAATAAGCCGAGAGCTGTGACACAGAAATGACTGCTGTTTGCACTGGCTGGGCTCTCCAGGAAGGCCTCTCTCCTTTCCTTTGGAAGCGGTTACTGACTAAATGATGATTCTTTGCAGTGGTCATGAGCCTTGCAGTGGTCATGAGCCTTGCAGTGATCCTCTTGCCTCAGCTTCCCAAAGCGCTGGGATTACAGGCATAAGTCACCATGCCTGGCCCTTTTTTAATCCATTTTGACCTCATGCATCCCTTCCAAGAAGAAAAAAGAGGAGAGTTATGCCTATTTTTTCCCCTCTAGGTTTTTTCATTTGTGAAAAAAGTAGAGTAAGTTATTTTGCCAAGATTGCTTGGTAACTGATTGAAAGAAATAACAAATACCTGAGGAAAGTAACAGACACTTACTAATTGCCAAGCACTGTGCAAAGAATTGTATCTGCATCATCTCATTTATGATTATCCCCTTTATAAAGAGGTCACTGAAGCTTCCTAGGACAAACAGGAGGGAGCAGAGCCAGCACTAAAGCCCAGGTGGTCTGACAACAGAGTCCCTCCTGCTTAACCACGCACTACATATAATAAGGAGGCAGCTTTCATTCTTTTACAATTTAGATTTTTTTGGTTGACCTTTTGTACTAGTCTGTGTTCTTCAGAGAAATAGACCAATAGGATATGTATGTGCATGTGTGTAAAATACGTATTATATATATATTATATGTAATATACATTATAATTCTATATATTATGATATACAGCTAATTGTTATTTTATATATATTATATATTCATATGTATAATATATTATATATTCATATATATTACATATTCATATGTATAATATATATTATATATTCATATGTATTATATATTATATGTTATATAGTCATATGTATAATACATATTATATATTGTATATTCATATGTATAGTATATATTACATATAAATAAAATAAGAAATTAGCTCATGCAACTATGGAGGCTAAGTCCCAAGATCTGGAGTGGCAAGCTGCCCCAGGAGAGCCAATGTTGTAAGTTCCAATCCAAATGCCAGCAGCCTCAAGACCCAGGAATAGCCAATGTTTTAGTTTGAATCCAACATCAGGAAACAAACGATGTCCCAGCTCAAAGGCAGTCAGGCAGGCAGGGGGAATTCTCTCTTACTCTAGGCAGGGTCAGCCTTTTTGTTCTATTCAAGCCTTCAACAGATCAGATGGGGCTAGTACACATTAGCAAGGACAATCTGCTTCCCTCAGTCTACCGATTCAAATGTTAATCTCTTTCAGAAACACCTTCACAGACACACTCATAATAATATGTGACCAGGTGTCTAGGCACCCCACAGTCCAGTCAAGTGGACAGATGAAATTAACCATCATATCCATATTGTTCCCTAGAGCTACTTTGATGGATAGGGGCTATGAATTTGTTTGTTCGGATTTTTTTTTTTTTTTTTTGGTCTCTTCTCTCTGAATTCCTCTTCTTAGAAAGAAAAGTCACCATGAGCAGACAGAGAAGAAACTCATGCCACCTTAATTTGGCGACCAGTTTCCAGAAGTCGTCTGGCAGAGACCATGTGATCTTCTTTCAGGGCTGTGCCAGGGAGACCCCTCTACTGGATGGGAGCCTAGGCTACAGGGTCAAGAATTGTCCAACTCTGAGAGTCTGTGTACCTTGATAAATTTGCTCTTTCTGGGTCCTTTTCTTCTTATTTTATGTGAAGGAAGCTTCAGAGCTCAGTGATGGTGAGGCATTTGTTTTGGCTATTCAACTTCTTCCTCAAACTGGAAGGGTATTTTTTAAGGGTGTAGTAAAGTGCAGTCTAAGAATACAGCCTTTGTCATTAGTCAGAGCCGAGGCTAAATTTCAGCTCTGCCAACTGCTAGGTATGTGAGTGAGTTCCTTAATCTCTGTAATACTCACAGGATTGTTGCAGATCGAAGTGTTAATGTATAAGGAGCAAGCACTTATGATGGTGCCTGCCAGGTTGTTAGCATCAAATAAGTCTTCCCTGGTACTGTTGTAACAGAAGGCAGGCCCATTTCACCTGTATCAGTCACTGCCTACAGCCAATAATCAGGCCAAGAGGTCCTTTGTTGCCACCTAGTGGCCATTAATTGCACTACACCACATAGCTAAACCTAACTAAATGCAAATACAAACACAACTTAGGTGTCTAAATGAAAGAAAAGGCAGGGTAAGATTACGTACCAGTGAAACTACCACCTTCACCCTAGGAAGCTTGATTTTTAGCCTTCTGCTGCTTGGTGACAGGAGCTGCCTCCTCAAGAAAGCACTGATGCATGCACAACGAGATGAAGAACATTTTTTGTTATAAATTGGAAAGTTTATTTTATTATTTTTTTAGAATCTATTTACAAGATTAGGAAAATGTATGGAAAGGTGGGTAGAGAGATAAGCATGTGTTCGGATTAAATAGACCACAGGCCAATGCAGCATGGAAGAAAAGACTTCAATGACGGATTGTCTGGAGCCCACACAGGGGTTTTCAATAAAATCCAGGCCAAAGTGCCTTAGGCACACTGTGTTGAAGGTTTTAGCAAACCCGAGCAGAGAGCAAGCTTCCAACTCACCTCACTTCCTTCCTCCCTTGCTCCCAAGCTCCACAGAGACATCGTTTAGGGAAAAAATAGTTAGGTAGTCTCCTTCCATTTCTCCAAATGTCAAAGTGAAGTCCAACAGAAAGCAATTAACAGATGTCTGCCCAGCAGAGAGTGTGGGAGTACCAGTCAGCAATGAGCACAAGGCATATCTTAGCATATCACAGGGTGGCCCCATTTACTCCCCATTAACCAGCTAAAAATAGCCTCTCTACTTCCTCAGCTTTCTGTCTTTATTAGAATCAGTCCCAACAGTTTAGCTCTTTCCCCTTGAAAGCTTCCTTAAACAAGTGGCAAGTGAGAGAACTAAATGTGGACTCCGCTCAGGTGCAAATTTCCCCAGGGAATTTCTAGCCCCTCCCTGCAGGTAACCCACCACCAACTATTCCTAAAATCTTACCCCAGGCCCCACTCAGCCAGCCCCCATACCAGAGGCAGGATAATAACCAAACTGTCCCTGGAGAGGGACCAGAGTTGGTTGTTGGGGAGAGATTATATGTGGTTAGATAGCAAGATCTTATTTGTGACATTAAATGAGCAAACCATAAAGCATCTAAAATGATTAATTTCTCACTGGCGCTGTCAGTGAGCTGTCATCAACTGACAGTTCTGTCATAAGTGTCATTTTTAATGTCACAAGTCTATTCCCCATCAATGTCATTAAACAATTATGTTTGGTTTATAAAAAGAAAGGGGGAGGGAGGGGGGATGCGTGGAAAGCCATATGTAATGCTTAAGCAATTATATACTTTGCTGTTCCTGGATGGCAGTCCCCGCCAACAATTAAATCTTACTTGATTTGTTCATTTAGGCAAATTATCAATTATTTGGAGGCGTCAGCCTGGGTAATTTTTTCCTCTCCACTGGCAGCAGCCACGGTGCCCTGCCAGGATTGATATCAACAGGATGGAGACAGAGCTTTGATAATGAGCCCTCTCAGAGCCTGAGACTGCAGCTCTGCTCTCTCTTTTTTTTGTGCTAGGACTGTTGTGTTTTCTTTGTCAGTGTTTGGCATATGGGTGAGACGGCTAATTTTGTGAGCTGTTTAAATGGAGATAGCTCTTCTAATAAGTATGCTTCCTCCTCCTTCCTTTTAAACATTTTGGTAAATATAACCTGTTAGGCAGCTACCCCCTCACTTCTTCTCTTCTACCTTGGTTTTTCTTCATGCTAGTTATGCCGGGGCCACATTGCTCAACTCCCACTCCTGCCCCAGGTATCTGCTACGCATCTGTTTCAATGGATATGTTCACCAGAACAGCAATACCAATGACCCTTTCTGATTACTCTGTAGCATCAATAGAGAAACAGATGTATGTGGTGGGGAGGAGTCTAGCCTGGGTGAAGATTTAAGACCAGACTTTGTGAGAATGAAAAAGTGAAAGGCAGGAGGACACTCTTGCATTCTACAAAGGGATCCCTTTCTGCACTAGGGTTTCTGGGGTCAGGCCTAGAAAGAGTAGGTTTCTTTCTAAAGCGTTAAGGAGCAGGCCAGGGAGGGCCTGAAACATTTATTAAAAAAGAGACCCTTATATAGAATGCCGTCTGGGCAATTGTCATTTACACCTTGAGTCCTCATATAGATCTGACTCTTTCCTGGTGGATTCCAGAAACTGGTACATAACTGTACTTGGTTCAGTTTTGTGACTTTGGCTTCTTGTTGGCATCTGGGGTGGACATCTGTTGTTTTTGCCTGCCAGCATCTTTGCTCTTCTGTAAAGAAGACTCCTGATTTTCCTGGCGGAATCATTTCTTGCTCACTCTCAGACCATGTACTTTGGGTGTGGTTGGCCCCACTCCAGGCTCCAGGGGTGAACAACTGGCTAAGGCATGATCCATAAAGACATCCTATTCCCCTGGCCACAGTAATTAGTTCAGAGAAGGAACATGGCTCAAATTGATCCAATGGGAGCCCACCTGGAACTTTTCCTGGTACTAGTGAGATGGAGTTTGAGTCTGGAAATGCTGGGGGCTCTCTTGCCACCACAAGCAAAAGTGTGTCTGAAACTGAAGCTAGTACAGAGAAGAGCAAAGATGTGTCATTCCAGGTGGCATTGGAACACCAGGTGGCATTGGAGCCTCCAGTGTGCCTGCAGTCAGTGTAATCCTGGGCTTTTTAATGAGATCAACCAATAAACTTCCTTTTCACTTAAGCTTGGTCAAGATAGGTTTCTACCCCTTGTAATCAGGAAAATCCTGACTAATTCAGATTTTCCTTCATTCTCAGTTCTCCGGTTCTTCCTTCTTGCATTTATGGCCAGTTTGTCTGCAAATGTCTGTCTCTATTATTACTCATATAATGGCTTCCATTTTGTTTTATTGTTGTAGCTTCATTTTGGTTGGATAGATTGTCCAAACTCTCTCCCCACTTCCATCTATTGACCTAATGGTGGTGGAGGGTTCTGGATGGGGAATTACCAGCCTGCTAGCTTTTTGAAATCGTATCCTGGCGTTTAGAAGCTTTTTGCACTGGCTGGCTGGATTGAAACCAACTCTTTGAATTTAACACTGAATGTGGCTAAGACACATGTAAATATTACTCAAGAGTCCCTTACAATCTTAGCAATAATTAAATGAAGAAAGATGAAAGGGAGGAAAGAAGGAAGAAGAGGAATGGCAGAGCAGGGCACAGACCCCCATCTCTTGCCCCCATATCCCACGTAAACACAGTGTCGTGATGTCACACTGCCATTTCCTGAGGCCACAAATGCGTAAGACCTTTTAAGCCACTGGGCTATGCACAGTGTGGGAACCTGGCCAATGCTTCCATCTTAAGCATTATCCAGCTTGCAGTGGCCATGCCTCAAGTTCTCACTCTTATTTTTTCAAATATTCTTTCCCTGCTTAGCCCCATCCATTGAATAACAGTTTCTCTCCATCCCCAACTTCTCCAATTCTCTGGCTATGTCACATCACATCACCTCCTTCCTACCATTGTCCCATACTCTCTGCCTCAAGCTCCAGGGAGTCTCCAGTCCTTAGGGACATTATTTATAAAACCACTCATTTACACTTAACATACAGAGGCTTACTGGTATCCACTTTAAGGTGAAGTGGAAAGATAGCCACTTAGAAGTGAAGAGCGTTGTTTATTGCACCTGGCATAGCATTTGGATGTGGTCTACTCACTGCCAAAGAGAAACCTGGCAAAAAGTGGAAAATTGAATCCTGTTTTGTTCACACACCACTCATGCCAAAGATGTTCCGCTGAATTGACAGGCTTTCCGACTCAATCGATTGGCTCTTTTTGTCATCTGGTAGACTCAGAAACAGTTCTCCCTTGAGCTCTTTAGTTTGCAAAAGATAAATACACACTGACTTGAAAGAACAATGGAGTAGAATAAACATGTGTGTCCTCTAGCTGCATTTTGCAAGCAGAATCGGAGAAAGAAAAGAAGAGAGAAAAAAATGGGTAGGGTGGCAGAAAGAGCTGGGGGCTGGAGGGGGAGATGGAGAGAAAGAGAGAGAGAGAATGACACCTGATGGCAAATCTGCCTAGACTGCCCCAGCTGTGCTATGCTGGAAGTGTAGGTTTGCCTTACCCCAGCAGCTGTAGCTAGGGCCCAGGTGTTTCTGGAACATTGATGTGATTCTGTGGTTGATATCAGAACTAATGCCAGGGGAAAAAAAATCTAAATTACATTTAAAAGGAATCCACCTTTTTATCTTTTAACCTTAGGCCTTCCCCAGCCATGCAGAAAAATCAATCTTGGCTAATCCACTGACCAAGAAAAAGGGAAAAGAACAGAAGAAAACGTTGCTTTAAACAGCTACTTGATGTTTAAAGAGTTATCAGAGGGAAGGTGATCCGAGAGCTCACCAGCAGAAACAAAGGGTCAAAGGGCTGAATCGAGCGGCTTCTTATCCATATCCTCTGGCTGGTCAATAGCTGGGGAGTCAAGGATAGACTTACCTCACATCTTACCTTATAGATCTTTGTTGTTGTGGTGGATTTGTTTTTTTGTTTTTTCAGCAATATCTTCATATATGTACTCTTTTTTTTATTGTACTTTAAGTTCTAAGGTACATGTGCACAATGTGCAGGTTTGTTACCTATGTATACATGTGCCATGTTGGTGTGCTGCACCCATTAACTCGTCATTTACATTAGGTATATCTCCTAAGGCTATCCCTCCCCCCTCCCCCCACCCCATGACAGGCCCTGGTGTGTGATGTTCCCCACCCTGTGTCCAAGTGTTCTCATTGTTCAATTCCCACCTATGAGTGAGAACACGCGGTGTTTGGTTTTCTGTCCTTGCAATAGTTTGCTGAGAATGATGGTTTCCAGCTTCATCCATGTCCCTACAAAGGACAGGAACTCATCCTTTTTTATGGCTGCATAGTATTCCATGGTGTATATGTGCCACATTTTCTTAATCCAGTCTATCATTGATGGACATTTGGGTTGGTTCCAAGTCTTTGCTATTGTGAATAGTGCCGCAATAAACATATGTGTGCATGTGTCTTTATAGCAGCATGATTTATAATCCTTTGGGTATATACCCAGTAATGGGATGGCTGGGTCAAATGGTATTTCTACCTTATAGATCTTAAACCAACAGCAGCCATGCTTTCTTGACATTTCTTTGCTGAGAGCTGGAAAAACTGGTTTCTTCACTATTCATGATACAATATAGCCAACTATATGATCGTTAGGTAGGCATTAACTGCAGAAATCAAGATAGAGTTATTTCTACCTGTGATATAATAAAGAATCCATCTAATCTTTGTCCCCCAGTTCCTAGCACAGAACTTCAAAAACGCTTGGAATTTCCTAAGTGATAGGAGTGTCTTGTTATTCACAAAGAGTCCTTTTGATCATATTTGAGTTTATGTTAATAAGATGACTCATGGTGGGGGTCTTAGTTTCAAGAGAGGGGCTGGCCACTCCAGAAACACCAAGCACATGATTTAGAGAGTGGGACTTATGGGCCTATCCCCAAACACCAGGGAGAGAAGAGAGATTGGATATTGAGTTCAATCACATAAATAATGATGCAATCAATTATGCCTACTTAATGAAACCCCAGATAAAAACTGATCAACAGATCATCAAGTGAGAGGGTGATGTACCCTGACTCCATGGGGACAGAAGCTCCTGTCCTTGGACCCTTCTAGATCTTGCTTTATGTATCTCTTTATCTGGCTGTTTATTTATATCCTTTATAATAAGACAGGAATTGTAAGCATCATGCCTTTTGAGGTCTGTGAGACATTCTAGCAAATTATTCAACCTCAGGATGAATGATTGGGGTTTCTCATAAGAGAAACCCCAAATTTGTAGTTGACTGGGCAGAAATGTGGGTAGCCTGGGACTCTACTTGCAACTAGCATCTGAGGAAAGGGCAGTCTTGTTGGGGTCTTGTTGGGGACCTTGCCCTTTAACTTGTGGGATATGATGTTAACTTGGGAAGCTGGTGTCAGGATTGAACAGAATTGTAGGACACACAGTTGGTATCAGAGAATTGGTGTCAGAATGCACTGCCTCTTCAGCACTCTCAAGTAGGGAGGCCGCAAAAGGGACCATACGGCGTAAGACATATGGTCTCTTAGCTCTGTAGTGACTGCTGTCACCTTATATTTTTATAGCAATAGGAAAATTGGTGGAATATTCACTTGGGCTAAGAGGCAAAGTTCATAGAATTTGGGACTGAATGCACCAGGGGATGAAGTCCATCTGACCATTCTGCAGCAAGATGACTCTTCAAACATCCAAAAAGCATAATTTCTTTGCAATCTACTTATAATATTCCTAATTACCATCCCCTCCACTAACACCTCCATCCAGCAATCACGTCACCCCAACTTTAATCTCAACCAGAGCACTTATTACCACTTGGCATGAAAGGCACTTGCTGAAGTCCCAGGAAGAGAAGAGTGACAGACCCACAGAGGTTGCCTGTCAGATTCGCTAGAAATGGGGAACGTGGGTATCGCAATCAGTGGGGATGACCACACATTTTCTTACTTTTTTCTTCTTTTTTATTGTGGTAAAATAAAAACATTTATTATTTTAGCCATTTTAAGTGTCCAATTCTGTGGCATTAACTACCTTCACATTGTTCTGCAACTATTACTACCATCTATATCCAGAATTTTTTCATCTTCCCAAGCTGAAACTCTGTACCCATTCAACACCAACTCCCCATTACTCCCTCTCCACAGCCCCTGGCAACCAGCATTCTACTTTTTATCTCTATAAATCAGACTAATCTAGGTTTTGCAAAGAAGTGGAATCACAATATTTGTCCTTTTGTGACTGGCTTTTTTCACTTAGCATAATGTCTTCCAGGTTCACCCATGCTATAGCATATGTCAGAATTTCCTTCCTTTTTAAGGCTGCATAATATTCCATTGTATGCACACATCACATTTTGTTTTCCTATTTATCTACTGGTGAATACTTGGGTTGCTTTCACTTTTTGGCTATTTTAAATAAAGCTGCTGTGAACATGGGTGTATAAGAGTATCTGTTTGAGTCTCTATCTTCAAATCTTTTGCATATATACCCAGGAATGAAATTGCTGGATTATATGATAAGTTTTTTTAATATGGTAATTATATGTTTAATTTTTAAGGGGAACTAATATATTATTTCCACAGCAGCTGCACCATTTTTCTTACCTTTTAAAAAATATTTTCTCTAGGTTTTTAAAACGGTCTTAGTTATTCACACATTCATTAATTCTTAGATATGGGGTCTCACTATATTGCCCAAGCTAAAGTGCAGTGGCTATTCACAGACAGGGTCATAGGACACTGCAGCCTCAAGCTCCTGACCTCAAGTGATTGTCCCACCTCAACCTCCCAAGTAGCCGGGATTACAGGCATAGTGCACCATGTTCAGCTTAAAAATTATATACTTCTTGTGTGTGTTTTGAATTGGCAATATATTCACATGATACAAAACACAAGACTGATCACAAAATATCTACCTTTTATTCCTGTCTCCAAGCCTTTTAGTTCCCCTTCTGGAGGCTGCCAATATTACTATTTACCAGTGCTCTACTATAGCACCACAAGTCACCCCAATATCCAAGCAGGTTTCAAAATTCAATCTGAGGCTTGCTTAGTGAACAGAAATGTTTTCAAACTATCTGCTGTCTGCTCAAAGAAGGGGTTAATGGAGAGCAGAACTCTGAAATGCACTGTACATAATGAATAACAAATACCCTTTTAAGATGAGTATTTTAAAACACCAACATGTTATTATCCAAAATGTATAAAGTGTCTCTCTTTTCTTTTTTGGCCCTGAGTACTACATTGAAAGCATTACCTAATGCCCACTCCAAAAGATTAGATCCCTCTGAAAGAAAAGAGTCAACATGCATAACACATCACAGCACCATCCTGCATCTTTTGCATTTGGGTTCACAGTTAGACATTCCCTGGTTTAAGGGAAAGAGCATTTGCAAAATGGCTCTTGGGGCTTAATTGGTATTTCTTTCTTTTGCCTGCCGGAATAATCCAGGAGAGGAAACTGCAAAGCAACTTAAGAACATTAGCATTGTTCCTAAATACCCATCCAAGGTTAGTGAATACAACTGGAAAAGCCCAAAGAGCACCTAGGGAGATTAAGGGAGGTTTTGAAGCAGAACGCATGATTCTAATGAACTTGGGCTCTGCCTCATGGAAGAAGAATCTATCTAAATACATTAGGGCCAACAGAGCAGACAGCAGACGGGAGGCAGCTACCTAAATGCGAGAGATGCTGTTCTCAGTAAGTTGTGAAACGCTGCAAATAGATTTGGGTGGGTTTGAAGCCCTGAGTCGCTATAGGGTGCTAATTATGATTTCCATACTGTTGGCGAGAGAGACACTCCCCAGCAGGGTGTCGAGAGCCACAACATATGCACTCCAGCTGTCCTCGTGAACCGCCCCCTTGTACCCCTCACGGCGGAGGTCTCTGCTTGGTTTCCTCCTCTCACTGAGCAGATGAATTAATTTGTTTGAAGATTGGAGAAGGATTTTTGGAAAGAAAAGAGTATATAATAGGTTAGTGCCAAATAGAAATCATTTTGCACAGGATCATTGTTGCATCCTTTTTACTGCAATATGAATGTTACCTAAACAATAAGATGTATAGAGTCAATATGATCGCATTTCAACACCTGCATCCAAACCACAAGAAATAAAATGTTATAGATTTTAAACAAATCTCATTTTTGACTCAACAGGAAGTGTACCTGATCTTCCTGTTGAGGTTTTTTGGTGAAGGGGACTTCTGGCATCAACTATCCAGAGCCAGACAAAGCTTCACAGGTTGTGGGCAAAGCCCTCCACAAAACTGTTCTCACTTCAGATACCAGTTGCAAATTCTGGAGTCCCCAGGCCTTCCTCCCTTCTGACCAACTGGCTATAAATTCAGGGGTTATCACTATCTCTTCAGGTTTCATAATTTGCCAGAACAACTTACAGAACTCAGAAAAGCACTCTACTTATGATTATAGTTATAGCAAAAGAATACAAATCAATCAGAATCAGCCAAAAGGAGAGACACGTACAGCAAAGTCAGAGAGGATCTCAAATGTGAAACTTCCTTTGTCCTCTCCCATGCATTCAGGGTGCATCACCCTCCTGATAAGTGATAATACAGAGTATTACACACAGCTGAGCTCGGTGTCCATGGTTTTTACTGGGGCTTCAGTATTCAGGCATAAATGATTAAACCATTGACTATATGACTCAATCTCTAGTCTTTTCCTCCCTAAAGACTGGTTCAGTATCAAGGTAGCTGAAAGCCTCTATAATCTCATGGTTGGTCTTTCTGTCATGACCAGCCTCCATCCCGAGTCTTTTCCTTAACATAAACTACCTAGAGCCCTATCCTGAGTCACCTCATAAGCAAAACCTATCATGACCTACCATTAATAGCAAAGACACTCTTATTACTTAGGAAATTCCAAGGGTTTGGAGGCTACCTCCACAAAACTAGGGACAAAACCCAGCCAAATCCTTACAGGGACAGAGGAATGGGATTGGTGGGAGATTATGAGGTCATCCAGGAAGCAAAAACTCAAGTTCTAGTTAGAGTTTATTGTATCTTCTCACACAGGTTACTTAATCATCTTGGGTTTTACATCTCATTCTTTTCACTTACAGCAGTAATTACTGATACCATTTAATGAGTGCTTACTATGCACCAGATGCTGTGCTGAGCACTTTGCCTACTTAATCTCATTTATTCTTCATCATAAACTTGCAAATTTTGTCATTTTATTATCTCTATTTTGTAAAGAGTGGAGAGGTGATAGAGATTTCAGGAGGTTAAATAACTTGTTCAAGTAATTGGAGGAGCTGTCACTCAACCACAACTGTGAGTCCAAAGTTCTGATTCTTAAGTTTCCATTCATAACACTATACTGATAATTGGCTTACAGGCATATTGGGAAAATAAATTAGAAAGATATGAATTATTATAATCTGAAAGGGAATAACCTCATGAGTCAAGGTTGTAAGATTACCATTATTATTATGTCACTGATTATTACTATTAGCAATATTATTTCACTTTCATACTTCACATGAATCTGTCTACTTATTATAAAAGTGGTTTCCACTTACTATATGAGTTCCTATTATAAGGAAAGAACTCTCTTTTAGAGAGAAAGCAAGTCTTTAAATCATAATAAACAAAATTCCATGTAGTTTCTGAAACATTTGTTAAGTATAATACCTACTATGTGCCAACTTGTAATGTGCAACTTGGAAGGTATAGAAAGATGAGTAAGACAAAGACTCTCACCAGCAAGACAAGTGTGCACAGAATAACACAACTCAAGGCAGAATGTAATAAGTGTCCAAACACACACAGAAAGCCCTCTGCTGGTTCAGAGGAGAGAAAGATAGCACACAAGCCTCAAGGGATCAAGAAGAATTTCATATCCACATCTTGAAGGACAGACAGAATTTGGAGAGACTTGGATGGGTAAGAAGATGGGATTCCTGAAGAAAGGAATCTAGTAGCAAAATTAGACCAGGATGTATCACACTTATAATACATCAGTGGGTGACAATACAGACTATTACCAATCAAGGAAGCTCAGCAGAGCTTCTGTATCCACAGTTTTTATTGGAGCTTCAGTTTGTTTATATCTACTTTATATCTTTAACAAATGTATAAAAGCTTTCTATAAGTTTTGCACATTTGGTTAAGTTTATGCATAAGTATTTTTTGTTGTTATTGTAAATAGATTTATCTCCTCCATTAAAACCTCTAACTAGTTATTGGTCATATTTAATGAGGTTATTAATTTATATCAGGTGATTTTGTATTCAATTTTACCAAATTCTATCATTGTTTATAGTAGTCTTTTTCACTAGTTCTTGATTTTTTCAAATATATAATATCTACATTATTACATACATTTCTAGAAATTCTACAATTTTACTTTGTATTTTCCATTTAACTCGAGTCTTTAAGAAAGAGTTTTGATAACTTGTTGATTATTTCTGGTTTAACTGTAATTTTGGAGGGAAAAGAGCTGGATTATTACGTCTATTTTCTAAAATTAACTGAGGTTTTTCTTTGTGTTTTAATGTATGGTAAATGTCTACAAATAACCAAAAGCACTAGGAAAAAAAGTATATTCTTTACTATCAGGATTCAGAGTTCAATGTATAGCTATCTGAACTACCTTTTTTTAAGGCCTTCTATATTCTTAATATTTTTTAATCTCACTGTCTTGAAAAAATGTTATAAAAATCTTTTGTTAATTGTGTCTGTCCATTCTGTCTTTCATATTCTATATTTTCTGTTTGTAAAAGTTGTAAAGATATTAGTGACTATTACATCTTTACTGTGTATTGTATTCTTTAGGTTCATTAAATGGCCTTCATGTCTTTCAATGTTTGTTGACATGAAGTCTATATTTTTCTGATATTCAGATCATGTCCTCTGCCTTCTTTTTATTTTACTTGACTGATATATCTTCATGTATATTTTTACTCTTAGCCTTTCTGATTCACTTTTTTTCCTTGATATGTTTTATATAACACCATGGAGTTAGATTTTGCTTTGTTAAGATCAACTTTTTTTTTTCTTTTATAGGTAAGTAAAGTCCATTTACATTTATTAATATAATCAATATTTTTTCTCAGTTCTGACATATTGTTTTATATGTTATTTCTTTGTTGAATCATGTGTAATTGCTAATAGCCTATTGTTTATGACCTACCAAAATGCCAATTGTATCCATAAATATTTACATATTTACATATGTCTATGACTTTTTATGCTCACAGACATATACAATATGCATGCAAAGTGCTTTACTTTGTGATTTGCTTTACAATTATTCTTTCTTTAGAAATTTAGAAAGTTTTTTTTATATTCTAGTGGTTACCATTATTTAATACTCTAATTTCTTCTATAAAATCTCAACCAATAATCATTTTTTCTCCCCTCTTCCCTTCCCACTATCCACATTGTCTCTAGTATTAACTTAATGAAAAATTTTAAGAAAGCTCAAGCTTCAACTACTTCCATTGTCAGCCTCAAGCAATATCCTCTTGCTCCCACCTAGCACATATCAGGCAATCTGTAAGATTACTCTTCTTTCCATTTACTCACCCCTTTCTTGTCCTATTTTTGTTAGTTTTTATTATATGACACTGTCAAAGCACACATCAACAGTACACTTTTTAAATTCTTATCTCCAATTTCAGGTTGTTATTCTACATTTAAGTACATTCACACTTATCTCTGAAAACTTGTACTGAATTTTCTAGAATTACTTATTGCTTGTCTGAAGCTCATTCTCCAGTAAATTTCTCAGGAACAGCTCATGAGAGTAACATTCCATGAGATCTTCAGTTCACAATGCTGGATTTTTCCTGTTAACTCATACAACCTTTGATTCTCATCTTCTTTTCATGAAATCATTTAAAATATTTCTCTTTTTGTTGTTGTTGTTGTTGTTTTGTTTTTTGAGACGGAGTCTCACTCCGTTGCCCAGGCTGGAGTGCAGTGGCTTGACTGCCTCCCGGGTTCCCGCCATTCTCCTGCCTCAGCCTCCCGAGTAGCTGGGATTACAGGCGCCCACCACCACACCCGGCTATTTTTTTTGTATTTTTAGTAGAGACGGGGTTTCACCATGTTAGCCAGGATGGTCTCGATCTCCTGACCTCGTGATCCGCCTGCCTCAGCCTCCCAAAGTGCTGGGATTACAGGCATGAGCCACCACACCCAGTCCGTCTCTCTTTTTTTTTTTTAACAGAAAATGATGCTGTTGATAATTCTGATTTTTATGTGTGTTTGTTTTTGAGACAGAGTCTCACTGTGTCACCCAGGATGGAGGAGTGGCACAATCATAGCTCACTACAGCCTCGAACTCCTGGGCTCGATTGGTCCTCCCACTTCAGCCTCCCAAAGCGCTGGGATTATTATAGCTGTGACCTGAGAGGTCTAATTCAAATCTGATTTTTTATCGCTTAAAATGACTTGGTCTCTTTGTCTGAATTCCCAAAGAGGTTGTTTTTGTTTTTGTTTTTTCTAACTTTTAACATTCAGTTATTTTATTAGGATTTCCTTGGTGATAACTGTTATGGGTTGATTCCTCCAGTTAAAATAAATATGTAAATCTTAAAACTTCTATTTCAGCAAACTGTTCCTGATTTATAATTTTAATACTCGTTTTCCTTCCTTAGGGACTATTTTGTTGGATCCTCCATTTTTTCATTATTTCTTTATATTTACTTGTCTTCTCATCTTTCATTTTCTCTCAAATAATTTTTATCTTTTCCTTTATTTCTGTTTGATTTCCTTCATTTTTCCTTTTTTATCTTTTGATTTTTCTCACTGTATTTTTCCATAGTATCTTTTTCCCATGTATTGCTACTTATTAGTCTTTATTTATAAGTGTATTTTTTAAAATAACTTTCCTGAGTTCTGTAAGTTCTCAATTCATAGCCATTGGCTATTTAACTATTTCTTCTATTTCTGGTTTATACTATTATTTCAAGGTATCTATTGATTTTTTAATTTATTTTCTCTCACTTTGCTATTGCATCTGTGATATTATGATTTTATATACTTTATATATAAATACACGTATATAGGTTTTCATTCACCATTCCTGGATCATGACTCCATAACTGGTTACAGTTTTTTTATAATCTGGGGTGCTTCATGTCTCTGAAACAGGCCTCGAGAAACAGAATCTCTCTCTTTAACCTCCTGTCCTCCTCTCACCTGCCCAAGGCAGGACTCTATCCTGATTATGGGTTAAAAGACTCTCATTCAGAGCGGGTCCTGCCCCACACCCTAGAGGAAGGGATGCTGCAGAGAGAGGCCAAAAAAAAAAAAAAGTCTGAGCAGACAGGCCTTCTGGGTTTAGATCATGCACTTTTTGCCTGGTCACATGTCTACATAGTTGTCCATCATGCTTATGTTATGAAGCCACCATAAAAACCCAAAAGGACAGGGCTGAGAGAGCTTCCAGATAGCTGACACGTGGAGGTTCCTGGAGGGTGCTATGTCAGGGGAGGACATGGAAGCTCCGCACCCCTTCCCCCGTGCCTTGCCTTATGCGTCTCTTCATCTGTATTTCCTTCTCCATGAAACAGGAAAAACACCCGGTATTTCCTTATCTATGAAACAGGGATCTTTAGTGATATACTTGTAATATACTTTATAATACACTGGTAAACTTAAGAACTTATGTGTTTCCCTGAACTGCTTCAGCAAATTAATCGAACCCAGAGGGGGTCGTGGGAACCCCAACTTGAAGCCATTAGGTCAGAAGTTCAGATTTGCAGCAAGGACTGTCTGCCACAAGGGTGTGTTGGCGGGGGCAGTCTTGGGGTCTGAGCCCTCAGCCTGTGGGATCCGATGCTATCTCCAGGTAGCTAGAGTGGGAATTGAACTAGAGGTGAAATTGAGGTGAATTAGAATTGAATTACTTGGTGTCCCCTGTTTGTCAGTGGGGAACCCCCCCACCCCAAAGAATTTGGCCATAGAAGTCTTCTTTTGTGTTCATTGCTGTGGCGTGAGAGCAAAGAAAAAATTTGATTCGGGTGTTTTTCCGAAACAGAATGTTATAGTTTTCATCTGCTTTGTGTCCACTTTTTCTGGTGTTATTTATTTCGTTATTACCTTTTTTTAAATAATAACTTTGAATTATTTAGACTATTTTTTTTTCTGTGTGTTCCCTGTTTAAATGAAATGGCTTTTCCTAGACTATTAAGGGACAGTTCCTGGTCAGTGGGGGCCAGGGGATGAACTAGGGTCACTCTCTCAGCTTCATCTTTGCTTGTTATTAAGAAGGACTCAAAATACATCATCCCATCCATCTCTCAGGCCTACGCCTGGCCAAGAAGGTTTCCTGCCTTCGGTTCTATGTTTCCCAGAGCTCTCCCCTTTAGACAAGTTATTTTTTTGTTACATGACTTCCCGGGATCTGACTCCTTTGGGCCCACAACCTCCTCCCCACACCACTTACCATCTCAACTGTCCAGAGTTACTGCCCGGCTCAATGTGTCTGCTTCTGGCGGTTTTCCCCTCTGGAAAAGGATATTATTGGATATTTTGGCAATCATCCAGGGTTTGCTCTACTGCCTCACTCTCAGGTCTCTTGTGATGCTGTCTGCAGGCTCCTGCTTTCACTTGCAACTCTGAGCATATCAGAATAGTAGTTTCACAGTTATTCTCAGGCTTGTCCCACACAGATTTTTATTCCAGATTAGGCCTTCTTTTAAGGGTGAGTCTTCATGGGTGATTTTGGGTTCTATAGCTTACAGGGCTTGTCAAAGGTTTGCATTGAGCCCACCACTCTCTTTTCCTGTTTCTGCCACCTCGCACCATCTGAACCCCAGTGTTTCTACCCTGCTCAGTTGCTGCCACGACTCCACAGCGGATTGCCTTTAGGTGCCATTTCTACATGTGGTTTTGACTACAGCAGTACTGTAGGGTTTAGAGATGTTTCCTATCACCTAGTATTTAAAAATATATAATCTAGGCATATTTTTACACTATTTCTAATTTTCTGTTTGGTTTTCTGGAGGAGTTTTGAAAAGATTAAGAAACTACACTGCCACCATAATCTCACTAGGACCAGAACTCAGGATCAATTTTTCTTAGAGAATGTGGAAGAATGGAGCTTCCACATATTCTTTATAAAATCTTATAATTTTAGAATGTGAGTTCTCTAAAACTCTTTAAGATCACAGAGTCCAATACCTTCCTGTAATAGGAAAGATAATTGAGGTCCAGAGAGTGAAAAACAAGGCTTTCTCAAAGTCAGTGTAGAAAGTAGTAGAGCCAAGTATAAAATACAGCTTTCCCTTAATCTTGGTGTTAGAAGGAACCTCAGGGCATGTGGTCCATCTTCTTACCCAGTGCAGAATTCCCCAGGAAGACAGGCAGCCAATATCCCCTTGAATATCTTAAAGGATGAGATGTCTAACTCAACCAGTTCCCCATGTGGTAAAGACAAACTTGTCTTTTTACTTTTTTCCTTTTTCAAAAGTATAAACGGAGACACACAAGGATGAATTGATGCAGGTGTTATTGCGTTTGTTCCCTGTTTCCTCTCAGTTTAGAAGCTGACTTGGAAGCACCTCTAGGTTGATTCACAGCCTGAGTTGGACACAATCTTTAAGTTCATCTAGTCTAGTGGATTCATTAGTCTATGCTTAAACATGCCTGGCAGCTCACTCTATCATCAATTGTTCAGGAGTTCTTCCTAAAGTGAGATGATGCACATGAGCGTATTTGTGGATTACACAACCTTATATAAATCTAAGATTGTCAGATTTATTATGTTGAATGGAATTTTCTCCCTTTTAACTTCTAAGCATTGTTCTTGGTTCTGCCCTCTGAAGCTATGCAGAAAAAGTCTCATTACTCTTGTACTTTGCAATGCTTGAAACGCTGAAAGACAGCTATGGGGCTCCTTCCTTGTGGCTAAGGCTTATCTTTTTCCATGGTTATAAACAAAGCCAGCACTTTTATTCCTCCTGTGGCATTGTCTGCAGTACTCCCAGCAATCTGTTTTTTCTCCTTTAGCACACTAAAGCTTATTAATGTTTCTCTTAAAATGCCAAAAATAAACAGAGTGGGACTCGACTTTCTTTGTCTCAGCATCACACTTACATCAGCACAGTGTAAGATTATGAGTCATTCCAGTGCTTCTTATTATGCCTTATTTGTTTTCAGCTTGCAGTCAACTAAAAACACCTAATATTTTCTAGTGAACTTCTAGTAAAGCGGTTCTCCAACTTATTGGGCATGGGCCGTTGATATTTTTGTCCTTGATGTAGGAAAATAGCTTTGTAAGCAGCAACACAAGTCCTTTCAGAACTCCAGTGACTGACTGAATCTGGGGACCTTGACTCTTTTGGGCATCAAGGTTTTCTCTGATATGCTCCATCCCTTTCTTGGGATTTAATTCTTCCTTGGCTATATTTGTTCTATTCCTTTTCATTTGACTATCATACTCCTAGATATACAAGTCCAAAGAAAAGTAGTGGGTGAACAATCCCCTTCTCACTCTTGGTAATAATTTCTACCACTTTCTACTACTCCCCTGGCATCACTGCTGTTTTCTTTTTACCACTGTCTGTACCAGTATATCATTGACTACCCAAGCAGGGGTGCATGCTGGTCTCATTCTCCTGTTTACTTTTTTTTTTTCTTATTAATACAGTATTTATTTGTCTTTTCTCCGTCAAACCCTGAGCCAACCATGTTCCCCAGGCTGCCTGGGGAGGTATAGGAAAAGGAACACACAGGGCCCATCAGACATGGAAAAAAGAACTGTGGGAGGTGGAGACGGCTCCTTCACATGGCGAAGAGGATGAGAAAGGCCACCATCAGGCAAAAGAGCCCCAAGGCCTCCCAGAGGGCAAAGCCCAGAATGGCATAGGAGAAGAGCTGTTGCTTCAGAGAAGCGTTCCTGGCATAACCAATGATGAGGCTCCCAAACACAGTCCCAATCCCAGCCCCAGAGCCAGCCACCCCAACTGTGGTAGCCCCAGCCCCAATGAATTTGGCTGCCATGTCTATGTCCCTTGAAACGGCACTGGTTTGGAAGCTGCAGCTAGGGACAAGTGAGGTAAGGGGACATGAGACTGCCAAGCTGCTGAGACTCTCATCTGCCATTGTCTCCGGTCATTTCAACACCACTGCAGATAGTGGATGGCTCAGCAGCTGTGAGGTGCTCTTGACCAAGGAGGGAGTGGAGATGAATTTGGAGCAGGCATACATTTTTAGGGGGTGAGGGGCTGTGGCAGGAGAGCTGCTCCCAGTGCAGAGAAGACAAGAGAGGACTCTCCTGTTTAAACATACAGTGGGGGGTCAGGGAGAGGGCATGATCAGGAAGACATAAAATTGGATGGTACATACAGACCCTCTTTAAGAGGCAGATATCTGCTGTCAGTACCTCTTGACATACATTCCGCGCCCACTCATTATCCAGGACAACACCTTTATATCTTCTAATCCCGGTATTTCCTTATCTATGAAACAGGGATCTTCAGTGATAACCTACCTTTCCTTTGTAGGATAACCTACATTCCCTTAGGACATTCCTAATAATATAAATTATTCTTTCTCACTGCCCTATTTACTATGCAGACCTTATCTATTGAGGCTGTATGCTAAAGAAGACCCTTATGGTGCTAAGGAGTACAACCTGGGGCCAAGAAGTCGAAAGCCTTCACCCTAGTGTGAGTTGTCAAGTGCTGGCTGGCCAGTTTCCGTAAAGGATCCAGTAAACCACTAATGAGAGCCTCAAAAATAAACATACCACAAAACAAACACATGGAGAGAAAAGGTTAAGTTAACTTGTAAGTACTTTCCTATCATTTTTCCTGATCATGCCCAAATACTGGTCATAGGATTTCCTTTTATGTTGATAAGGGAGAATGGAGGCTGTGAAGAGGAAGTAGGACTCAAAGATGAGAACAAGGGTGAAGCATAAACTGGTCTATGAGCTGGGATTCAGACAGCATATTTCCCACTTCCAAAATTGTGGTGAACACCATGAGGTCAATAAACATTACTGAGAGAGAGATGTATTTTCATATTTATTCACTACTGAATGAATATAAATGAATATATACATATACTTTTGTACATCCACCTACTCATATGCCAGTCTGAAAGACAGAATATTCCCATTACCCATCATGGAATTCCTCTGTGTGCCCATCACCACTCTCATCTACTTCCCTATTCTCTTAGAACCTGTTTTTTCTGTTTATCGATCTTCTGTTTTTCTTTATTGTTTTATGGCATACATTTTTATTTCTAAACAGGATATTATTTAGTCTTGCATGTTTTTTAACTTTATGTAAGTGGAATTACACTGTGTATTTCTTTGTCTTGCTTTTTTGTTTATTTGTTCAATTTCATATTCCTGAGATTCATCTATGTTGCTGTAAATTGCTATAGTTCATTTGTTTCTACTGGTATATAGTATTCCATTTATTCAGCAATATATTATCCATTCTATTTGGATTGTTTCTAGTATTTTTATTTTTATCACAAAGAATGCTAGGATTAACATTCCTATGTATGTCTCCTTAGGGTATGGACCAGAGTTTCTCTAGGTGTATATCATGGAATAGAGTTGCTAGGTCAAAAGCTATATGTATTCTTAAGTAAACTGGATAATTCTAAGTTAAAAAAAACTGGCACCAATTTTCATTTTTACATACTGTGTATAAGAGTTCTGATTGAAGTCACATCCTTGCCAAACTTGAAGTAGTCAAACTTTTAAATTTTTGCCAATCTATTGAATATGAAATATTTCCTTATGGTTTCAATTAGCATTTACCCACTAATGAGGTTGAATGTTTTGTTTTATGGTTTTCTTCATTTCTTGTTCTTTATCTTTATCTTCTTGTAGTTTATTCATTTTTATGGATGTTTGGGTAGTTCTTGATACTTTTTTAATAGATTCTATATACTAATTATTTGACAATTATATGTGTAACACAACTTTCACTCAATTTGTATGTTGTATCCTTAACAATTTTTATTTCCCTTTGAAAAATCAAACTCCTTAATTTGAATCTAGTTTCACTGGGTGGTTTTTCAATGCATGAGATAATATATCTCCCCAGTCTGTCTCTTTCCTTTTTATTTATGTAACAGTTAATTCAATGAGCAAATGTTTTTAATTTTGATATCTGATTTATTAGTTATTTCCTTTTGTAATCGTTGTTTTCAATATTTAAGAATTTTTTTTTTTTTGAGATGAAGTCTAGCTCTGTTGGCCATGCTGGAGTGCAGTGGCGCGATCTCAGCTCACTGCAACCTCCGCCTGCCAGGTTCAAGCGATTCTCCTGCCTCAGCCTCCCGAGTAGCTGGGATTACAGGCGTGCACAACCATGCCCAGCTGATTTTTGAATTTTTTAATAGAGATGGGGATTCACTGTGTTGGCCAGGCTGGTCTCAAACTCCTGACCTCGTGATCCACCTGCCTCAGCCTCCCAAAGTGCTGGGACTACAAGCGTGAGCCACCATGCCTGGCTAGAAATTGTTTAACTTCAGAAAATATCTTCCTATTTTTTTCAAAAATCTTTACATTTTAGCTTTTAAATTTACATCTATTTGTTATTTGTTTTGTATGGTGAGGTAAGTGTTTGGAGTTAATTTGTTTCCCCACGTAGATATTCAGTTGACTGAGCACAATAGTTGAAAATACTCTTTTTTTTTTTTTTGGTAAGGTGGAGTCTCGCTTTGTCACCCAGGCTGGAGTGCAGTGGCATGATTTCGGCTCACTGCAACCTCCACCTCCTCGGTTCAAGCAATTCTTCTGCCTCAGCCTCTTGAGTAGCTGGGATTACAGGCATGTGGAGGCACATGCCACCATGCCCAGGTAATTTTTGTATTTGTAGTAGAAATGGGGGTTTTACCATGTTGGCCAGGCTGGTCTCGAACTCCTGACCTCAAGTGATCCACCTGCCTTGACCTCCTAAAGTGCTGGGATTATAGGCATGAGTCACTGCACAGGGCTGAAAAACTTTTTTCTATTGAATTACTTCAGTGTCTTTATGAAAAATCAGTTGACTGTATCATTGTGGGTTTATTTTGAATTATCTATTTTGTTTTGGTAGTTTTCAACCAATATGTCTTCAAACATTTTTTTTCTGCCCCATTCTCTGTCTCTTCTTTTGGGTCTCCAATTACACATATATTAAACTGCTTAATATTGTTACATGGGTTTCTAAAGCTTTGTTTCTTTTTATTCAATATTTTCCTCTCCATTTCTCAGCTTGTGTAATTTCTAACGTTCTAGTTTTAGGTTTATTGACTTTCCTCTACCACCTTCAATCTGCTATTAAACCCATTTAGTGACTTTTTCATTTTATAGTATTTTTCCGCTCTAAAATTTTCATTTTGTTCTCTTTTATAGGTTTTATTTCTCTAATTATATTCCCCATCTGCTCATTATGAATATATCTTCCTCTAAGTTCTTAAACATATTCATAATAGCTGCTTTAAAGTCTCTGTCTTCTAATTGCAACATCTGCATCATCTTGGAGTTGGGGTCTTTTGAGTTATTTTAATCTTCGTTATTGGTCACATTTTTCTATTTCTTGCACATGTGTATTGATAATTGATCGATACTGGACATTATAAAAATTTATGTATAGAGTCTGAATTTTGTTATTTTTCCCTGAAGAATTATTTTTGTTAAATATGCTGAACTTGAAACTCCAAATTTTGTCTCTCTTGCAATGCATGTGTGTTGTTTTCTTTTTTCTTATTTGTCACACTTCCTTCTGGGATTTTCCCCATGCAAAGAGAGTTAATGGTCAGCCAAAGAATTAGGTGGATTTTATGTGCAGATTTCAGGGTTCATTCCTCTGTGGATCTCTATCTTCTAGGATTTCTCACCTAATTTTCTACCTTTTTTGCCAGTCTCAATTTCTATTCCTTAACACATTAAGCCAATAAGACTGTGGCTTTCTGCACATTGGGATTTGTTGCATTGGAGAGTGCCACAAACTAAAATATATCCTTCACAGTTAATTTTTATACCATTGATTCCTCATTAGTTTCTTCCTGTATTTGGTAATACTCCTGTTTCTCTAAAAACTTAGATAATTCTAAAAATATTTTCCCATATTTTTAATTGTTATCTAATGAAAGACTAATGCAGCCAAGTTATTCTACTGTTACTAGAAGCCAGAACAATTGATGTGTTTTTTTAAATTACATTTTCTCAGTGTTTTTTGCTGGTATAGAAATGCAATTAATGTTTGTATGTTGATTTTATATCCAACATCCTTGCTTAACTCTCTTCTTTATTCAAACACATTAGATCATTGCAGGTTTTTTACATATACAATAATATAATTGTGATAAATCACACTTTTGTTTCCTCTTTTCAAATTCTTCTACTTTTTATTATGTTTTCTTGCCTTTTGGTACTGGCTAGGACTTTCAGTGCAATGTTCAATACAAGCGGTAAGAATAAACACTCTTGACGTGTCAATTTTTTTGCCATTAATTAACAGTTGATTTGAGGTTTCCTGTGGCTTTCACTTAACTGTTAAATAAATTATTCTTTTTCTAATTTTCTAGTTTTTTAAAAATCATGTAAATGTGTAGAATTCATAAAACACTCATCTACATCTATTCAAATAACTATATGATTTTGATTTTTTTCTTAATGTATTAATGCATTGAATTATAGTAAATGATGGCCTAATTTTTTTTTTTTTTTTTTTTGCAACAGAGTTTCGCTCTGTTGCCCAGGCTGGAGTGCAGTGGCACGGTCTTGGCTCACTGCAACCTCCACCTCCCAGGTTCAAGCAATTCTCCTGCCTCAGCCTCCTGAGTAGCTGGGATTACAGGCACCTGCCCCCACGCCCAGCTAATTTTTTGTATTTTTAGTAGAGACGGGGTTTCACCATGTTGCCCAGGCTGGTCTTGAACTCTTGACCTTGTGATCCACCCGCCTCGGCCTCCAAAAGTGCTGAGATTACAGGCATGAGCCACCACGCCCGGCCTTGATGGTCTAAGGTTAAACTAATCTTGTATTAAAGAGACCTAACACAAGATCTGGTCATCACATATCATCTTTTTAATCCATTACAGGATGTTATTTGCTAATATTTTGTTTAGAACTTTTGCATCCATGTCCATAAGAGATATTGACCTATAATAACCATTTCTTGTACTGTTGTTCAACTATTGGTATCAGCATTTAGACTTCTAAGACAGAAACCATTGAAGAGTCTTATAACTCTAGAGGAAACATGCTTTTTATTTTAGATTCAGAAACTACATGTGCAGTATTGGTAAACGGATATAGTATATAATGCTGGGATTTGGTCTTCTATTGATCCCATCACCCAAAGAGTGAACATAATACCAAATAAGTTACGTTTCAATTGTTTTTCCCTCCTGTCATCCTCCTCCCTTTTGGAGTCCCCAGAATCTATTGTTTACATCTTTATGTCTTTATGTACCCATTGTTTAGCTCCTACTTACAAGTGAGAATATGTGGTATTTGATTTTTTGTTTCTGCATTAATTCACTTAGGATAATGGCCCCCAGCTCCATCCGTGTTGCTGCAAAGGACGTGATTTCATTGTTTTTTATGGTTGCATAGTATTCCATGCTGTATATGTACCATATTTGCTTTATCCAATCCACCATTGATGGGCACCTAGGTTGATTCCATGTCCTTGCCTTTGCAAATCGTGCTGTGATAAACATATGAGTGCAGGTGCCTTTTTGGTACAAATGATTTCTTTTCCTTTAGGTAGATACCCAATAATAGGATTGCTGGGTGGAATGGTAGTTTTTTGTTTAGTTCTTTGAGGAATTTCTAAACTGCTTTTCACAGGGGCTGAACTAAATTACATTCCCACCAACAGTGTATAAGCATTCCCTTTCTCCCCATTCTTGACAACATCTGTTATTTTTTACTTTTTAATAAGAGCCATTTTGACTGGTGTGAGATGCTAACTTATTGTGGTTTTAATTTGCATTTCTCTGATGATTAGTGATGTTGAGCATTTTTTCATATGCTTCTTGGCCATTTGTATGTCTTCTTTTGAGAATTGTCTGTTAGTGTCCTTTGCCCACTTTTAATGGAGTTATTTGATATTTTTTTTCTTGTTGATTTAAGTTCCTTATAGATTCTGAATATTATTCCTTTGTGGAATGCATAGTTTGCAAATATTGTCTTCCATTCTATAGGTTGTCCATTTACTCTATTGATAATTTATTTTGCCCTGCAGAAGTCCTTTACTTTAATTAGGTCCCAGTTGTACATTTTTGTTTTTGTTGCATTTGCTTTTGAGGTCTTAGTTATAAATTTTTGCCTAGGCCAGAAGAGTATTTCCTAGGTTTTGTTCTAATATTTTTTACAGATTGAAGTCTTACATTTACATCTTTAAATGTAAAACTTACATTTAAAGATTACATTACAAATGTAATATTGAGCTAATTTTTTATATGGTGAGAGGTAGAAGTCCAGTTTCATTCTTCTGCACATGGTTAGCTAGTTTTTCCAGCATCATTTATTAAATAGGTTGTCCTTTCCCCATAGTTTATTTTTGGTGACTTTGTCAAAGACTAGTTTGTTGTAGATATATACAGCTTTGTTTCTGGGTTCTCTAATTTGTTCCATTGGTCTATGTGTCTATTTTTTTTTTTAACAAATACCATGCTGTTTTGTTTACTGTGGCCTTATAGTATAGTTTGAAGTTGGGTAATGTGGTGCCTCCGTCTTTATTCTTTTTGCTTAGGATTGCTTTGGATGTTCAGGTTCTTCTCTTGTTTCATATAAATTTTGAATTGTTTTTTCTGATTCTGTAAAAAATGACATTGGCAGTTTGATAAAAATTGTGTTAAATCTGTAGATTGCTTTGGGCAGTACGGACATTTTAACAATATTGATTATTCTATTCCATGAGAATAGAATAATGTTTTTCTTTTTGTTTATGTCTTCTATGATTTCTTTCATTGGTGTTTTCTAGTTTTCCTTGTAGAGATATTTTACCTCCTTGGTTAAATGTACTCCTAGATATCTTTTGTGTATGTGTGGCTATTGTAAATGGGATTGTGTTCTTGATTTGGTTCTCAGCTTGAGCTTTGAACATTATTGGTATATAGGAATGCTATTGATTTTTGTACATTGATTTTGAATTCCGAAACTTTACTGAAGTCATTTATCAGGTACAGGAGTCTTTTGGAGGAGTCTTTAGAGTTTTGTAGGTATACGATTTTATCATTAGCAAACAGAGATAATTTGACTTCCTCTTTTCCTATTTAGATATTTATTGCTTTCTCTTGCCTGATTGCTCTGATTAGGACTTCCAGTATGATGTTGAATAGGAGTAGTGAATGTGGGTATTCTTGTCTTGTTCCAGTTCTTAGGGAGAATGCTTCCAACTTTTACCCATTCAGTATGATATTAGCTGTGGGTTTGTCATAGATGACTCTTACTATTTTGAGATAAGTTCCTTTGATGACTATTTTTTGAGGGTTTTTATCATGAAGCAATGTTGAATTTTATCAGTGCTTTTTCTATGTCTACTGAGATGATCATATCGTTTTCATTTTTAATTCTGTTTATGTGGTGAATCACATTTATTGATTTGCATATATTAAACCATCCTTGCATCCTAGAAATAAAGTGCACTTGGCATGATGAATTATTTTTTTGATGTGTTATTGGATTCAGTTTGCTAGTATTTTGTTGAAGATTTCTGTGTCTATGTTCATCAGGAATATTGGCCTGTAGTTTTCCTTTTTTGTTGTGTCCTTGCCAGATTTTGGTATCAGGATGATGCTGCTTTCAAAGAATGAGTTAGAGAGGAATGCCCCCCTCTTCTCTTAGAATAGTTTCATTAGGATTGGTAGTAGTTGTTCTTTGTATGTCTGGTAGAATTCAGCTGTGAAGCTATTTGGTCCAAGGCTTTTTTTTTAGTAAGTTTTTATTACTGATTCAGTTTTGTCACTTATTATTGGTTTGCTCAGGGTTTCAATTTCTCCCTCCCTCAATCTTTGGAGGTTGTGTGTTTCCAGGAATTTATTCATTTCCTGTAGATTCTCTAGTTTACATGCGTAGAGACATTCATAGTAGTCTCTGCGGGTCTTTCATATTTCTGTGAGATTAGTTGTGATGCTGCCTTTGTCATTCTTGATTGTGATTATTTGGGTCTTCTTTTCTTTTCCTAGCTGGTGGTCTATCAATCTTGCTTATCTATCAAAAAAACACTTTTCCTTTTGTTGATCCTTTGTATGGGTTTTTTGGTCTCAATTTCATTTAGTTCTGCTCTGATTTTAGTGATTTCTTTTCTTCTAGTTTTGGGTTTAATTTGTTCTTGTTTTTCTAGTTCCTTTAGGTGCAATGTTAGGTTGTTAATTGAGATCTAATTTCTTGATGTAGGCATTTAGTGCCACAAACTTTCCTCTTAACACTGTTTGGTCATATCCCAGAGGTTTTTTGTACATTACATCTCTATTTTCATTTGTTTTAATGAGTTTTTTTATTTATGCTTTAATTTCATTGTTTACCCAAAAGTCATTTGGAAGCAAGGTGTTTAGTTTTCATGTATAGAGGAAACATTTTAAAAAGCTATCTAGCAGAAGGCTTCCTCATTCCTAGGGGACTCACTTCCTGGTTCCTCAACTGCTTCTGATGTTTCTTCTTATCTAAAAAAATAAAATACTGTGTACAATAATCTTTTAATTAAAGCACGGCATTATAGGTGCTGAGTGAAAGCCTGCCATTATTTGTTGCTGCTGTTGTTTAGCAGCTGATGCAGGTATTCTGGTGCCTCTACTGTGCTGCTTGGTTACCCTGAATACATTACTTTTTTTCCTCTGTGTTAGTGGTATGTTATGTTTTTTACTGTTAAGTACTTATGTGAGAATAAGTGTAAGAAAATGATTGCTTATCAGTAGCAAATAAATTCAGAGTCAGGAACGATGGTAATGCCAAACAACCACAGATTGTCCATGTAGGTGCTGAGATAGTGACACCTTTGCTTTCTGAGGCTTCACTGTACACAAACTTTGTTTCATGCACAAATTATTCAAAGTGTTATATAAAACTACCTTCAGCCTATGTGTATAAGGTATATATAAAACATAAATGAATTTTGTATTTAGACTTGGGTATCATTTCCAAGATATCTCATTATGTACAGTCATGCATGGCTTAACAATGGAAATACATTCTAAGAAATGCATTTTTAGGCAATTTCTTTGTTGTGCAAATATTATAGAGCTTATACATACCTAAATGGCATAGCCTACTACACATATAGGCTACATGATATAACCTATTGCTCCTAGGCTACAAACCTGTACAACACGTTACTGTACTGAATACTTTAGGCAATTATAACAGATCATTAAATATGAGTATTATGATATGTTATTATAATCTTACAGGACCACCATTGTATATGTGGTCTATCATAGACCAAATAATGTTTATGTGGTGCCTGACTGAATATGCAAATATTCTAATATCTGAAAAAAATCTAAAATCTGAAACACCGCTGGTCCCAAATATTTTATATAGGGAATACTCAACCTCCACATTCAAATACTCCATGTATATTGCTAGTAAAACTTCCCCAAATTACCATACCCATGATAGTCCAGATTATCATTCAGAAAATACTCACTCCACTTTTTTCTATTGTGAGAAGACATACTTTCCCACCCTATTCTTGTTGGCTGGGCTTAGCCATGTGATTTGATTTGTCCAATGGAATGTCAGCAAATGGGACATGGGGAAAGGCTTAAAATGTGTCTGTGCAATGGGGCTTGTTTGCTTGGGCTCTTGCCATTGTCATGGGAAGAACTACTCATGCCTTGGGTAGCTAACTGGTACAAAATGAAAGTAGCAGGTGGGGCAGAAGCACTCTTGCTGACCCACAGGCACAAGGAAGAAGACGAGCCATCACAGCCAACCTGCACAATCTGAAGCAGGGCACTCAGGCTGACCTGCAGATTTGTGAGCAAGATAATAGACATTTATTATTACATGCCACTAAATTTGGGGATGGTTTATTATGCAGTGATAGCTGATTGATACAGGAATTTGTATCTAGAAGCAGGTGCTTATGTTAACAAAAACTTAAAATATATGGCTCAAGGAAGCTTAAACAAAGCTGAAAAATGGTGACTTGTGCTAGGTGATGGTGAAATCGTTGGTAAAATGTCTCTCATGATAATCTGTAAGACAGAAAGTGTACCAGATGAAATGGTACAGTTGAATTCTGAGGCAAAGTGTGGAATATGAGCTGGCTTCTGTTGACTGTGTGGAATAAGATACAAGAGAGTAATAAGTTCAGAAAAGAATTGGCTTGGGTACAAACAGAATTAAGAGGAAAAATAAAGAGCCTAAAAATTGCAGAACTAGAAGGGTTGGAAAACAAAACTCTTTCTTACCAAATCAAAATGTGACCCATATGACACAATTTCAGGGAAAAATCCAACCCAGGCTACTGTCAGTAAGATTTTAAACCTGTAACACTCTTTATTAAAACCCCTTAAAGGGGCCAGGCATGGTGGCTTACGCCTGTAATCGCAGCACTTTGGGAGGTCAAGGCGGGAGGATTGCTTGAGGCCAGGAGCTTGAGACCAGGAGCTTGAGACCAGCCTGGGCACAGTGAGACCCCCATCTCTACAAAAAATAAAAATAAAAATATTAGCTGGGCATGGTGACACAGGCCTGTAATCCCAGTTACTCAGGAGACTGAGGCAAGAAGATTGTTTAAACCCAGGAATTTGAGTTTATAGTGAGCTATGATGCTGTGATTGGCAACTGCCCTTTAGTCTGGCCAACAGAGCAAGACCCCATCTATATATTTAAAAAAGCACCTCTCGGCTGGGTGTGGTGGCTCACACCTGTAATCCCAGCACTTTGGGAGGCCCAGGTGGGTGGATCACTTAAGGCCAGGAGTTCGAGACCAGCATGGCCAACATTGTGAAACCCCCATCTCTGTTAAAATACAAAAATTAGCCAGGCTTGATGACACAAGCTACTCAGGAGGCTGAGAGACACAAGAATCGCATAAGCCTGGGAGGTGGAGGTTGCAGTGAGCCGAGATCATGCCACTGCACTCCAACCTGGGTGACAGAGCAGGCGCGGTGGTACACGCCTGTAATTCCAGCACTTTGGGAAGCTGAGATGGGCAGATCACTTGAGGTCAGGAGTTTGAGACCAGCCTGGCCAACATGGTGAAACTCCATTTCTACTAAAAATACAAAAATTAGCTAGGTGTGGTTGCTCACACCTGTAATCCCAGCTACTCAGGAGGCTGAAGCAGAATAATCGCTTGAACTTGGGAGGCAGAGGTTGCAGTGAGCCTAGATCATGCCATTGCACTCCAGTCTGGGTGACAGAGTGAGACTCCGTCTCAAAGAATAAATAAATAAAAATAAACAAATAAATATATAACAAAAAAATAAAAATTAAAAAAAACAGCTCTCAAAGGATGAAGATGTTCTATATTAGAACTTTTATCTGGGCCAGGCGCGGTGGCTCATGCCTGTAATCCACACTTTGGGAGGCCGAGGTGGGTGGATCATGAGGTCAGGAGTTCAAGACCAGCCTGGCCAACATGGGGAAACCCCATCTCTACTAAAAATACAAAAATTAGCCAGGCGTGGTGGCACATGCCTGTAATCCCAGCTACTTGGGAGGCTGAGGGACAGAATTGCTTGAACCTGGGCGGTGGGGGTTGCAGTGAGCTGAGATCGCGCCACTGCACTCCAGCCTGCCAACAGAGCAAGACTCCGTCTCAAAAAAAAAAAAACAAAAAGGTTATCTGGACAGAAGTGTCCCTAGAAAGTCTAATGATGCAGTTCTACAGAAGCCTGATGATCACAGAGTACTAAAAGCTAAGTAGGGGTGAAGGATGGGAAGAAAGGTGTTTCTCAAGAAGTATCGTTGTGATGATTTTTGGTACATACATTTGATTAAAATCAAATATAGAGAAAGACCTGGCAAACCGAATCCAGCAGCACATCAAAAAGCTTATCCACCATGATCAAGTGGGCTTCATCCCTGGGATGCAAGGCTGGTTCAATATACGCAAATCAATAAATGTAATCCAGCATATAAACAGAACCAAAGACAAAAACCACATGATTATCTTGACAGATGCAGAAAAGGCCTTTGACAAAATTCAACAACCCTTCATGCTAAAAACTCTCAATAAATTAGGTATTGATGGGACATATCTCAAAATAATAAGAGCTATCTATGACAAACCCACAGCCAATATCATACTGAATGGGAAAAAACTGGAAGCATTCCCTTTGAAAACTCTCTCACCACTCCTATTCAACATAGTGTTGGAAGTTCTGGCCAGGGCAATCAGGCAGGAGAAGGAAATAAAGGGTATTCAATTAGGAAAAGAGGAAATCAAATTGTCCCTGTTTGCAGACGACATGATTGTATATCTTGAAAACCCCATAGTCTCAGCCTGAAATCTCCTTAAGCTGATAAGCAACTTCAGCAAAGTCTCAGGATACAAAATCAATGTACAAAAATCACAAGCATTCTTATACACCAACAACAGACAAACAGAGAGCCAAATCATGAGTGAACTCCCATTCACAATTGCTTCAAAGAGAATAAAATACCTAGGAATCCACCTTACAAGAGACGTGAAGGACCTCTTCAAGGGGAACAACAAACCACTGCTCAATGAAATAAAAGAGGACACAAACAAATGGAAGAACATTCCATGCTCATGGGTAGGAAGAATCAATATCGTGAAAATGGCCATACTGCCCAAGGTAATTTATAGATTCAATGCCATCCCCATCAAGCTACCAATGACTTTCTTCACAGAATTGGAAAAAACTACTTTAAAGTTCACATGGAACCAAAAAAGAGCCCGCATCGCCAAGTCAATCCTAAGCCAAAAGAACAAAGCTGGAGGCATCATGCTACCTGACTTCAAATTATACTACAAGGCTACAGTAACCAAAACAGCATGGTACTGGTACCAAAACAGAGATATAGATCAATGGAACAGAACAGAGCCCTCAGAAATAATGCCGCGTATCTACAACTATCTGATCTTTGACAAACCTGAGAAAAACAAGCAATGGGGAAAGGATTCCCTATTTAATAAATGGTGCTGGGAAAACTGGCTAGCCATATGTAGAAAGCTGAAACTGGATCCCTTCCTTACACCTTATACAAAAATCAATTCAAGATGGATTAAAGACTTAAACGTTAGACCTAAAACCACAAAAACCCTAGAAGAAAACCTAGGCATTACCATTCAGGACATAGGCACGGGCAAGGACTTCATGTCGAAAACACCAAAAGCAATGGCAACAAAAGCCAAAATTGACAAATGGGATCTAATTAAACTAAAGAGCTTCTGCACAGCAAAAGAAACTACCATCAGAGTGAACAGGAAAACCACAAAATGGGAGAAAATTTTCGCAACCTACTCATCTGACAAAGGGCTAATATCCAGAATCTACAATGAACTCCAACAAATTTACAAGAAAAAAACAAACAACCCCATCAAAAAGTGGGCGAAGGACATGAACAGACACTTCTCAAAAGAAGACATTTATGCAGCCAAAAAACACATGAAAAAATGCTCATCATCACTGGCCATCAGAGAAATGCAAATCAAAACCACAATGAGATATCATCTCACACCAGTTAGAATGGCAATCATTAAAAAGTCAGGAAACAACAGGTGCTGGAGAGGATGTGGAGAAATAGGAACAGTTTTACACTGTTGATGGGACTGTAAACTAGTTCAACCATTGTGGAAGTCAGTGTGGCGATTCCTCAGGGATCTAGAACTAGAAATACCATTTGACTCAGCCATCCCATTACTGGGTATATACCCAAAGGACTATAAATCATGCTGCTATAAAGACACATGCACACGTATGTTTATTGCGGCACTATTCACAATAGCAAAGACTTGGAACCAACCCAAATGCCCAACAATGATAGACTGGATTAAGAAAATGTGGCACATATACACCATGGAATACTATGCAGCCATAAAAAATGATGAGTTCATGTCCTTTGTAGGGACATGGATGAAATTGGAAATCATCATTCTCAGTAAACTATTGCAAGAACAAAAAGCCAAACACTGCATATTCTCACTCATAGGTGGGAATTGAACAATGAGAACAACACATGGACACAGGAAGGGGAACATCACACTCTGGGGACTGTTGTGGGGTGGGGGGAGGGGGGAGGGATAGCATTGGGAGATATACCTAATGCTAGATGACGAGTTAGTGGGTGCAGCGCACCAGCATGGCACATGTATACATATGTAACTAACCTGAACATTGTGCACATGTACCCTAAAACTTAAAGTATAATAATAATAAATTAGAAAAAAGAAAGACCATAATGTTTTTGAGAGAGTTGTATTGGCAAAAGTGTTACGAGCCTGGACTTAAATAGTCTAAGACTGTGAAAGATATTATAAGATCTCTGGACCTCCAAATTTCTATAAGCAGGAAGCCAACTTAAATAGCTATTCAACTACTAGAAAGGGTATGTTCTCCCATACTATCCTCAGAAATGGCCAAAGAGCTGGATGGATAGAGAAGGAACTTCAAAATGGAGAAACCAAGAGCTAGGGACAACGGTGGACTAGAATATGATATTACAATCTTATGGGACCTGCCACTTTCCCAGGGGCCTAATTAATTAGGGCCTAATTGAAGGACATTTCTCACTCTCAAGGTAGGGGAAATTAGCAAAAACTCAGAATATTAAGGATCATTGGCTTCACCATTCCTTGTTCTCCCCCTTTTTAAACAGAGATGTGTATTGTAGTTGTGCTGTCCTTGTTCAACTGTTTAATGTTGGGTGTGTCATGGCAATTGACTTGTCATTTTTTTGCACCTAGATTATTAGGTTAAGAGGAGCATACCCAGTCTGACATAAATTGTAAGATCAGATATAAGATCTGATAAAAATTGTAAGGACTTTGAGCCTGTTTTATAATTTGCTGAGACTTTGTGGGATCTTGGTAAGGTATAAGTATATTTTATATGTGCAAGGGACCTGAATATTTATGAACAAGAGATCAGACTGGAACAGCTTGGATTATTGCTCAGCAGAGAATCACTACCCTCTCCGAGACTTCATCAAGGCTTAATATGTGCCAGGACATTAGGACTTGACATCTGCTCTTCATCCACCACCATAAGAACAAGCCCCAGATAGCCCAATCACCCCAGATAAATAAGAAATATGTGGAGCAGAGCTGAAAAAGGCATGCTGGTGCAACCGTAGTGGGTTGGCTACCTGCTTATGCAGTTTATTTCTTCTTTAGTTCTTCTTGAGCTCAATCTTGGCTATACCACTTGCTTCTTATAATAATTGCTGCTACACCCACCCAACTTATAATGATTGCTGCTAGGTCCACCCAACTTTATGACTTGGGAGGTCTGGTTGATTCAGTTTATGAGGGGCAGTTCTGAATCTGTGGTCATTTAGTATCCCATGGTCCAGTGTTCCACAGCTACCAGGGCCCAATAGCCTACTAGGAAGTATTTTTCAAAAGCTACATGATGCTCTGCTGTAGATGTCATGGCCTAGCTCCAGAATCTCAGGGAACTGTATTGTGATTCCTCCCTTGGGGCTTGCCACGAACTCCACGTGGCATCTTTTCCTACCATTGACACCTCTAACACCAAAAGATCTACTAGATGACAGAGTTCAAAAGGAGGCACTGTTCACACCACAGCTTGGACCTATTGCAGAGCCCCTTCCTGCTCCAGGTCCCACTTAGAGTTGGCACCCTGTCCTATGACCTGGGATGTGGCATGGAGAGGAATGTGTAGGTATGGAATATGTTACTTCTGGAAACTAAAAAGACCTACAGGGCCAGGCGCAGTGGCTCATGCCTGTAATCCTAGCACTTTGAGAGGGTGAGGCAGGTGGATTGCTTGAGCCCAGGAGTTCGAGACCAGCCTGGGCAACATGGCAAAACCCCATCTCTACAAAAAATACAAAAATTAGCTGGGCTTGGTGGCACATGCCTGTAGTTACAGCTACTCAGGAGGCTGAAGTGATAGGATCACTTGAGCCTGGGAGGTTGAGGTTGCAGAGAGCTGTGATCATGCCACTGCACTCCAGCCTGGGTGACAGAGTGAGACCCTTTCTCAAAAAAACAAAACAAAACAAAAAAAAACCTGTTTATTTGTGCTTTCTTATTTGTAGTTGGATGCAAGATACAGAATTTTTTTTTTATTTTTATTTTTTGCCTTGGACGGGATTCCTGGCAAGGAACCCCTGAAAACTTTTATGAAGTGGCAGTTTACTTTATCTTTGTAGAGTTCATCATCTATCCTCTGAAGCACATCATTGTATTAAGGCCCCCAGCAGAGTAGTCGCTTTAGCTTACCTTGTCCAATTAGCATGATATCACAGATGTACTGGATCAATATGATATCCTGCGGTATGTCCAGATGGTCCATATCTCTTTGAATTTTATTATCAACAAGCATGGCAGAGTTAACATAGCACTGAGGTAAAACTGTAAAGAAAGGTTTTTGTTCATTCTATGTGAATGCAAGCAATTTTTGGTCCTCTTTTCTGATTCATAAAAATATGTGTTTGCCCATCTAGTGGCTACAATACAATACCCAGCATGGCAGATGTATTCAGGAATGTTACTTGGTTGAGTGGTAGTCTACAGTTATTTAAAGGATTTATCTGATTTATTCAGGGTTCATGGACAAATTAAATGGAGCTAGGATAGGTACCACCAGTCCTACATCCTTTAGAGCTTTAAGAGCAACACTAATCTCTGCCATTGCCCTCTAGAATGTGATATTGTTCTTGCCCATGGGTAGAGGGGGTGGCAGTTTCAGAAAGTTCCACTTCACATTCTGCACAGCAACAATTGTCACCCAACAAGCCAAGAATCCAGGGTGCAGGTTACTCCACTGCCACGTATTTTAATCACAGTTATGCTCTTGGAGACTCGAGAAATGGACCCACTGCAAGCCTGATTTAATCCTGTTTCCATTTATTTCCTGGTTCCTGTATGCTCCATTCTAATACGGGGGCCAGGATAATACTCTGGATCATTGGGTATCAATGTCAATGCATTATCTGTGTCCAATAGTCATCAAAATGAGTATTCCCTTTTCTCCCCCAGTGTATAGTCATCCAAGTAAGTGGTCAAATGTCCCTTTGGAAAAGATTCCTGGAGGAATCTTTGCAGTATATACTTGCTGTGACATTATATGATTCTTACTCCAACTCTTAACTCAATAGGTTCTGACGTGAAAGTTGGGTTAGGCCTAGAAATTGAGCAACAGATCATGATATTTTATTAGTGCAACTAGCATCAGCTTTCTGCTTTTCCACTCTCACCCTGTTTTAATCATATATATTCAGAAACATCTTTCTTGGATCCCCATCTGTCCTGCCCTTCAGCTCTCAGGTATAATCAACCATCCTCTTAATTCCCCATAAGTGACCCTCACTTTTGGATCCTGTGTTTGTTTCTCAGCTGTATCTAATCATCCACTGCAGGTGATAATGACCTCTTTTTAGCTACCAATAAAGCTGTCTGGCCAACATGCTTAATTTTTAGCTGTTTGTTAACTACCCTGTTTCTCTTTATCACACTGTAGAGGGTCAAGGCAACTTAGTAATAATGAGTCAATCCCACTGTCCCGTGTGCATTGTCCCAGGTACCTTTCCAATTTCTGAGTCTTCACATTAGGAAGGGCATTCCTTCCACTGGGACATTTTCCAGGTCCACAACTGTTGAAAGTTTTACCAATTGGGCTGCCACCTTATGCTAAGAACTGTCCATGAACCACATACCATAGCCAGATGGTGGTCAGAGATTCAGTTTCCAAACCCCATCTTGCCACTTGCCTTCTTGGTCCAGTTCTGGTGACAACTGTGTCAGTTTGGATTCTCAAAGATGCAGATATCAAGACAGTGTAAGAAAGGCAAGCAAATCACTGGGGATAATACCTATGAAGAATATAGGAGCAAAGGAGCAGGAGTCAGCAGGGGTGACCTTCAGACTGCAATGCAAATCCATCATCCCTGAAAGGATAGAAGGAAGGAAGGAGGATGTGGTGGGAAGAGCCTCAGAAGACTGCCATGGAGCTCTGAAAAAGTTTTGGCCGTATGCATGTTGGGCAGAAATGGCAAAGTCTTATTCCCGTGCCTACATATATACCCTTATGCTCAGTTATTGGCTGTAGCCAATGGAGGAGTGTATCTCCTCAGCTCAAATACCATGCAAGGGATAATTTCCCCTTTTTAAGCCACCAGAGAACTCTTTGGCCAACATGCTGCAGCTGGAGACTGTTGGCTCACAGCATTCGTCGTGAAAGCTTCCCTCTTATGAGATGGTCTGAACAGTGCCTGTTCTCCTGGAGGATAGCAGCAGCCATTCTCCTGCAGAACAGGCCCAGAGAGCTTTCCAGTCCATTCATATCAACAGAATCAAATATATATATCAATCTTGCTATGTTTATTGTAGGCCTACTATGTGTCAAATAGACTTGGTTCACAGTGATACAAAAATGACTAATGCATTGTCTGCTTTGTCACTCAGAGCCTGCAGAGAACTAAGACACATAAAATATTAAATATGGCACAATGCTTGGGCACAGTTTCTCATGCCTATAGTCCCAGCTACTCGGGAGGCTGAGGTGGGAGGATCACTTGAGCTCAGAAATTAAAGGTTGCAGTGAGCTATAATTATGCCACTGAGCTCCAGCCTGGATGACAGAGTGAGACCATGTCTCAAAAAGAAATAAATAAGGCACGATGTTGAAATTAGCGCAGTGCAAGCATGTATAACGGTCTTAGGAGCACAAATAAGAGCTTGATTCTTTCTGCCTTGACCAGTCAGGGAAGGCTTCATAGAGAGGGGGTGATCAAAAGAAGAGCAAGAGTTTGTCCAGCAGGTCATAGGGCCAGGGCATTACAGGCAGAGGAAACTGTGTCCTCAGAGTGCCTAACACACTCACTTAGCTATGGTAGGAGCCCAATGACTATATGCTGAAATAAGCATGGTGCTCAAAGTGGGAATCTTTAAGCTGCCAGCTACAGAAACTAACTCAAGTACAGTGAGGCATTTTAAGGGTCCCTAGAAATCTCATAGTGTGTAAACACCAAAAATTTAAAAATACGTACAGCTGGGTCCCATGGGAATTTTAATTGAGTACTGGAAAAGCATCTGAACTGAAGCCCTTTCCGCATCTCTGTGTCCCACAGCAGCCACGTGCCTCTGCTCTCCTCAGCACGTCTGCTCCATGTCTCTCTACAAACTGGATCTATCACTTCTCAGCTGTCTACGACTCAACCCAGTCATCTCTCTCTCTCTCCTAGTCTACATGACCTTCTAGCTCCAGCACTCTCTGTAAGTTAAAAACAGATGCTACATTCTATGTGTCTCACTGTAGTGATGTGTGCAACTTACTTTCACATGCATTAAAAAATAAGATATATTGATGGATCACTAGAAGAACGGCTAGAGAGATAGATATGTAATAAAATAAATGGTGAAATGTTAATCATTGAATCCTATGGTGGCTTTATAAGTATTTAATGTGTAATTTTTTCAAATTTTCTAAATGTTTCATAACAAAATGATGGGGGGAAGCAAACAAATTCTCAAGAGGGGGAATCTGATTGACCCAGGTTATCTCTGTGCTGGGCCATATGAGTCCTAGGTTAGGTAATGAGTTGGCTGGCTACCTTTTAATCAGGTTCAAATCAGGTTTGAGTCCTGGTTCAGTCAGCCATGGCTCTGGGGACAAGAAGTTCCATGATACAGCAGGCTGCTTCTGCAACAGGCTGTGTGTGAGGCTAACACTGTGAAACATGCCTCCATACCAGGTTTAATGGAAATAAGGGAAGAAATAAACAGAGGAACTAGATTTCTACCATACTCAGGATGAGAACACTGTATCTATGTATGTAAACCTTTGGGGGCCAAGAGGAAAGGAAAAACTATACAGTTACTCTAAAAAGGGAGTCTGCTGCTCAGAAAAGGGAGTCTCTGCCCCTTCTTTTGCTCACCTCCTCTGACCTTCATGCCACCAAAAATTCTGTCACCTAGAGGGAATGCATTTCCAGTCTCAGCAACAGGCAGATTGGTATTATCTGCCAGGAAGTGGTGAGTTTTGATTTAAGGATCTCTTAGGTAAGGAATAGAATGAAATGCAAGCAAGGCCAGGGTGAGGACAGAGGGTGGCAGGATGCAGGAGAAACATATAGAATAAAACAATTTTTATCCACTGACAAAATATAGATGGTGAACTCAGAAGTTTTCCGCCATAATAAACAAGAAGAAGAAGTGCAAGAAGTGGACATATAACTTTATGACCTGCGAAATTGAATTGCCTCTTACAGATTTTTACTTTTTGCTGGACAACGAAGAACTTCGTCATCTCAGGCAAGGATGGGTCATAAAAGCCACTGGAAGGAGAGGAATCAGCCCTGTCTGATTAGAATCCGGGAGGTCTTGGTTTGCAGGCCATGCTTTATATATCTGAGCTTCACCCAGTGGAAGCTCTGAGCTCTGTGAATTACAGTGCTTCACAGCCACAAAAGCCCTGTCTCACCCATCATAAACACCAGGGAAAGACAAGGTCACCCTCTACAATCGGTAGCCTGAGAGAGATAGCAAGCCCAGACACAACAGGGCACAGAAGACAGCTGCGGAGCCCCCACTAGTGATGGCAGCTGGACCCAGGCCTGTAGCTAATTAAGATTTGAGATCCCGCTAAAGGGAGATTCCTTCACTCACCCCGACCTACCATGGGCTATATTGAGTAATACAACTTATCATATGAACACAGCTCACCTTACAAAAGACGAAACACATCATCTTCTATATCTATCCTAGATAGGAAAGGAATGAAGTAGACATGAGAGAGTCAGAAAAGATTTGGTCCTTGTACAGTCCTGCCAATTACTGGAATTTGAATTCAAGCTCCAAATTACTCAGTTCTACTTACTTTATTTTCTAAACATTTTTTGAAGCTTTCACCTCTTCTCTGTCTCCTTTGCCCCTTCTCTGTCCCTGCCAGCCCTGTCCTGGTCTTTCAGATGGATTATAGTGGCTGACCAACTATCTTCCCTGGCTCCAGTAGGGTTTCCTCCAAGCCATATTCTGTAAACTGTTAGCAGAAGATGTTTGGAAGGAAAACCTGGTGAAGGTTCTACCCTTCAGTGGAGCTTCACATCTTTCAGTAAATTCCATTTTCCTGAAGATAAAGTTCAAATTGGTTGACTTGACATTCATGGTCTTCTGTAACCTCCTCATAGAAACCATCGTGTATCCTTAGGGTGGGCTGAGTTCCCTGCATCTGTGCTTCCAGACCCCCCTGGGTATAATGCTGATATTGCAATAGTATAACAGGAGATGCTTTTCCCTTGTGTGATGTAAGATTGCAAAGTTTGGTTATTGTTCTCTATTAGGATGGAAGGAGCTGATACATGACTGAAGAGACAGACGAAGCCCAGTTGAGGGATTGACTTGGACTCACTATGGACGGAAATAAATCTGTGTAACCGTCTAAAGCCTCTTCTCCAATTTCTAACCAGGCAACCGGGTCCAACCTGCCTCACAGACTTTACTATTCTAAAAGATATTTTTGTCGTTTTCTAAAAACTGCCCCCAGGCAATGGAATCTGGATGGAATTTGGGTTCCTTGAGGCTGGGAATACAACGGGGAATCTCTCCCTGGACCTACAGGAAATATAGGGAGGTTTAATCAGTCTAGAAAGGGAAGAATTGGAAATGACAGGACATCAGGATAAATAGAAGGGAAGGTCAAGACCTGAGGGACCAGAGGCTGGAACCAAAATCACACATAAGGAACAAATTTGATAGGAAGGTACGGGTGGCAACTAGAGGGTGGCTTGAACAACAGGCTCAGAAGCCAAATGGCAGTTGTATCTTAGTTTTAAGTGTAAATGAATATGTGACAGGGAAGATTGAGGGCATCTTTAAAAACTATGACAAAACAAACAATACTTTAGGAAAGGTAAAACATTTCAGGGTCTTGCAATGAGGACCCCACTCTAAAAGAATTAAATTTATCATGAAATTAGTGAGCCTAAAGCTTCAGGGCCTTTCACATGCATGGCTCCCTTTTAAGGCTCTAAATATAATTTTTGTTTGTAATTTTATATTATTTGTCTTGTATTACCTTCAGGCCCCACAAAATCTGTAACACCTCTACCTTTTAGCATTGCCAAGCTAGGTAATTTAATAAGGTTAGCCAGAGTTTTCTATGTCAAGCATACAAGTATTACTCTCATCAGAGTATGTCTCAAGATAGGAGTCAATAAACCCTTAACCGAAACTGCCAAGCACAAAGGAGCTTGTATGTCTAAGCAAAGGCAAGGAAACCGGAAGAATATCAGGATCCACGAATGCCCTTTCTAGCCTCCACTGAGTAATGGTCATCAAATAACTCACCTAGTAACATCACTTGAGAATCAGAGCTTATAAAGCAGGGAAAAAGGAATTATGTGTATGAAAACCAGAGTGATACAACTAAGGAAGTATCTGTGTGTGTGCGCATGCGTGTGTGTGTGACAGAGAGAAAAAGAGGAGAGAAAGGGAAAAAAGGAGAGGGGAAATGAAAGAGATAAAGTAAGATTAGAGACAGTGAACATATATGGAAATAGAGGGTTCAGAAGGAGAAAGACAAAAGGATAAAGTCAGTTTAATTTTAAAACTATGAACTGCACCTGCCAAATAAATTTCTCCTTCCCTTCAGTGAAGAGCAGAGTAGAATAAAAACCAATATCTTGAAAATTCAGAGACGGAAAAACAAAACTTAATAACAACTCAGTAATAGAACAACAAGTTCTTGTCAGTCTGGATCACTGAGGTGTCAGTCCAGACACATCAAGCAGCAGCAGGCAGGGAAGGGAACCCCATCCAAGGCATATGTGTGTATGTAAAATCAGCCTGAAATATACTTAGAGTTACATGGCTACCTTACATGTGTGATTTGAGATTTGAGAAATACCAGGGAGACACTCCAGAGCAAATACATTTCCCTCAATCAGCTAAGAGGCTGCCTGAAATTCCATTATTAGAGCAGAACATTGGAGGTTAAACACACTTTTCATGTGGTCTTCATTCAAATGGCAAATGCCCTTGATAAGGTCAACACAATAAATTATCAGCACCGTTCCATAAATTAGGACATTTACATTCTTACAGTGATTGGAGGGCTAAATTATCCTGAAAGCCCAGGGAAGCCCGAGATGAGTTAGAAATTCAAACCAAGCTTCTGAACTTCTTGCCTCCCACATGTATGTCCCCCACTCCCCACACACACGCTATTAGAATAGTTTTGTTCCCAGGCTGCCACACAGACCTTACTATTCTAAAAGCTATTCAGTCAAACTAGTCCTGGGGCATTAGCAAAACTGGCACTGATAGAACATCTAGGCAGCCCCAGGTGCCTGATGATGGAGCTGCCACCCTCACATTCTCATCCATGAGGAGCTGCTGAAGCCTGTCCATGCTGCTCTTGGGTTGGCAGCCACTGGAAAATTGACAAAGGAGTGAAAATCAAAAGGCAAAGTCTCATTTTCATTTGAGCATTAGGAGAGCAAATGAAAAAGATGAGAATCAAAAGGGTTTTTATTCAAGATGCTTGGTTTTGAGGAGGAGAAAAATATGGGATATCTTCGTCCCCTTTCCAGCTCAGTGATGGTGAAAATAAAGCTCCAGGATGATCTATAATGTAAAAGTTGGGAGATGACTTTGTTTTGAGGGAAAAACAGCTCTGGAACTTATAAATGTCAGGCAGTCTCACAGATTGCTCACAGGAGAGGAAGGCTTGGCAACAACATTGCTCAGTGCTTGACAGAATTAATGGCCAGGGAGGAGGAGGATGTACACTTGTAGACCTGACAGGATCCTTCGTCAAACACAGGACCACCATGTGGAGGAGTGAGCAGCAAGGGAGGAGCCCCGTGCTGTGGGAAACAGGAAATTCAGCACAGCAGGCAACATACCAATTGGCTTTGTGGTTGTAGGAAATTGTGGGTACCCCATGGAAATGGAGAACAAGGAAGGAGAGGAAGTAGATATCACTACAGAAAAAATAGTGTTTGACTCACTGACTCTCATAGTGGAAAGGAATTTTTTATCGTTGGCCAATCTCGATTCTACAAATAAAATCTAAGCAAATGACAACATCTAACAGGTAGTGAGCACCTACTATTGTACCAAGTGATCAAATACACAAGATACATAAATTCTCCCCTTCAATCTTCATCATGCTTCTTCTTATAATAGGTGTTATTATCAGAATTTTACAGAACGCTAAACTGTAAACAGAGTTTAAAGGGCTTAAGTAGCTTGTCATTCAGTTAATAAGTTGTAGACCCATGTTGGTCCAGCATCTGCACTTCTAACCTCTGTGCCTTGAGGTCCAAAGAGGCACAGAAATTTGTGCCACAGTTAGTTGGGGGCTGAGCCAACCCCAAAATTCAATTCTCTCAATCCCAAATATAGAACCCTTAAATCACCAATACCTATTGCTCCCTCCTGAGCCAGGATGAACAAAGTCTCAGTTATGTCTCCCAGGTGCTCACGAGACAGCACAAACCAGGCAGATAATTAGTACTGAGCTATCGACTCACTCAGATTTGCCTGGGAATCAGCCAGATGTCTGAGGGAAATAGATAGTTGCTTGTATTGGTAAGAGAAGATTTTGACATCTGAGAAAAGGTGTTATGGTTCATAATGCAGGATAGCAACACATCATTGAAACTTGGACACCTATCAGAAACAGGGTATCTGAATTTTCACTTGGAAAAGTGCAGTTAGGGTGATTTTTACTCAGGGAGCACATTTTCTGAATGACTGGCTATAAAAGGCTTCGGGTTAAGGGAGACCTTGAGAAGTTATTTAGCCCATTGCCCTTCCTCCAGGCAGGATGGCATTTAAACTATCTTTGGGAAGTGATTTGTTTTCTTTTAAAAATAAAAATAACAACAAGGACTGCTGCAGTCCTCTCGTGTTAAAAAGTTTCACTCATCCCCAGGGCCAAAAAACGTTCTCCTGAATATCTAAGCCAAGGCTTTCTTTCTTTCTTTCTTTCTTTTTTCATTTTTCTTTCTTTCTTTTTTGATAGAGTCTAGCTGTCACCAGGCTGGGGTCCAGTGGCCTGATCTCGGCTCACTGCAACCTCCGCCTCCTGGGTTCAAGCAATTCTTTGCCTCAGCCCCAGCTAATTTTTTTATTTTTAGTAGATATGGGGTTTCACCATCTTGGCCAGGCTGGTCTTGAACTCCTGACCTCATGATCCACCCGCCTCGGCCTCCCAAAGTGCTGAGATTACAGGTGTGAGACACTGCGCCTGGCCTAACCCAAGACTTTCTAAAGACATACAAACCTATGTCCTCTTCTCTATTTTACCGAGTTCTCTCCTGGGATGAACATTATGTATAAAGCATAGTTCCTAGGACTGGGCATCTACCCGGCCTTGGTCCTCATTATGGTAGAAAAACATTCAGCCATCTCTGATATATATGATATATGTGGTTTGTGTGGGTGGGATGAATAGCCTACTTAGTGGGCCACAGGAGTATGAGGTGTGATCCGCAAAAGTGAAAATGGTCTTTAACTAGAAACTTCTCATTAACCCCAAATCAATAAAGAATAAATCTAGGCCTCCCACTGGTGGGTCATAGAATAATCCCAAAATTCCTGAAATAGAATTGTGGTGGGCTTAGGAAACAGTGTTGAGAACCTGTCTGGGGTTCTCAACCCCAAACCAAGACCAAGCACGGGTTTGGGGATGGATTTTGTAAGAAAGAACAGATAAGCAAGTTTCCGGCTAGATTATAAATAAAACTAGAATCTAAAAATCTTTGGGAGACTGCCAGATCTGATGTTCCAGTTGTAAACTAGACATATGAATGCATTTCATTCATGCATACATTTTAGTGTATAGCTACCCATAATAGCTGAACTCCATGATAAATTCCAATTTTGTCTAGGTTAAGTCAGGGAGGAGAAGAAGTCTTTCTTAGGTTAGGAAAAGTTTCCTTGCACAATGGAGATAGGTTATTGGGAGAGGGACAATGCATACAACAGACTCCCAGTGACTGAGTGGGTAGCTATGGGGTTGGTAAGTCAGACTTGAGACCTAGGCATGTCCAGGGTATATAGAGGATGGGTACTCAAGAAGCATCTTCTTCCTTTACTTTAGTGAGTGGAAGCAGAGTTTCCACTTTTAACATGTGTCTCTCAGAGAGACAGAAGGATACCAGGAGACAATGCTGTGAATATGCTTTTCTGTAATAACATAAAGAACAGCTGACAGAGACAAGCAAACATGTGGAGACTAAGGTAGTGCAGAATGTTTCAACCAGAGTCTAGGCTGTGATTCTAGTTGGATCACCTCTTCTGATCTTGTCTCTCCACTCTCAATTGGCAATCCCATTTATGTGCATGGCTTCCAAAACCATCCATGTGTCAATAATTCTTGAATTTCTATCTTTGTTCCAGAACTTTCAAATGAACTTCAGACTCATAGAGCCAAATCCCTACTCATTCTCTCCACTGAGTTCACACACACACACACACACACACACACACACAACACAACACAACAACACAACACAACCAACTCAGGACAAAGAATACTCTTGGCAATCAGACAGAATCAGATTTTTGAGTTAGGGCACTATCATTTATTGTCATCAGTTTCCTTAGGTAAGCCACCTAGTTTTTCCAAATGTAAAATCAGTGTTTTGGTAAGAATCCAATTAGATAATATTGTAAAGTGCAATGCTATCTCATGCCTGGCATATGTAAATCACATATTTCTACATATTGGATGCTTGTTGACTAATGAGTGGATGGGTGGGTGGGTGTGTGGGTGGATGGATGGATGGATGGATGGAGGGATGGATAGAAATGGAGATTCCGTGAGCCATAATTACTAAGGTCACACATGATCATAGTGGACAGATAAAGATATGCAATAAAAGAAGCATGGAAAAAACAAGAGCACTTCTGTTTACTAGATGAAGACCTGGAATGCTGAATGGAATGGAAGAGATTCTATAAAGAACAGAAAAGAATGCAACGCCTTTTGGACAACACAGTTTTCTAAAGCTGCTAAGATCTGATTGTGACACTTCATTCAGTTCATTAGCTGGGGAAAGGCTGGCCACTGCTGGATGAGTTTGAGACTGACCAAGAATTGTTAAAATGGCAGCTGGCAAGTATGGAGAGGGTATAAGGCCAATGTATTAGTCTTCGCCCAAGATACCTGCCATCTGTGAACATATTCTACATCAATAGCAGATGTAGATGGCAAATGTGGCCTTTAGCTGAGAGAAAAATCTTAGATACAACTGGAACATCAGACCTGGAAGTCCCCCAAAGTCAAAACTTTGAACATATCACCAAGATTAAAACTTTTAAATAAAATTTTCCCTGAAGTGTTTCACTATAAAGAATCTTTACATCTGAGGTAAATGGTGCTTCAAGGATGTAGTCATCTCTAAAAAGCAGTGAAGAAAGGAAATGTTTTAGAGTGAAAAACTTGCCTTGTCTTGATTGTAGTGGTGGTTTATACAATTGTATATGATTATAAAACTTCACCAAAATGTGTCCCTAAAATAAATAAATCTTATTGCATGTAATACCTCAAAAGCAGGAGAAAAGTGGAAGAATCCAGAAGTAAATCAAATATTTACCTACCCCAATGACTAGCCAGACAGTAACTCAGTAAGAATAAAGATTTTGGGTTCTTGTAACAGAAAACTGGGTGAGGTGAGAGGTGGGGAATGAAAATGGAAGAAGCTGACTTACTTTGAGATAAACATATTAAAAAAAGAAAACTCTAGTAGTCACAATTAGCTGTAATAGGTCTAAAAGAATGAACTGGCTGGAGACACGGGATAATAGCCAACACCCTGTGGGATCCCAACAAGCTGTGGGATTTCTTGTTTCCTACAGTTAAGATCAGACCCTCTAACAGAATCATATTTATTCACATAAGAAAATAAAATGGAAATTTGGGGGAAAATTTGCTAGAGCTAAGGAGCACGCTCTGAGTCTCAGAGAGAGACCCTTTAAAGGGCCAGAGGCAGGAATTATACCTCCTCCCATGAATGAGGAAAACTACCTCAATTCCAGAAGAAATATAGCCCCTTGAGGCAAGAAGATATGGAAGCATCAGCCAAATATGTGTGTATTCTGGTAAAATCAGACAGCAGACATATTTGGGCTCAGTGTGTCTCTGAACCACTATTTCCTGCATAGCCAGTGAAGCCCTGAAAACAGCTGCTTCCCCGGAATTGATGGTAGGCATGGTACGGAGCAGGGTCTCAGGCACCAGAGAGGGTCTGAGTAGCCACAGAGTGGAGCAAGGTCAATGGTAGTGGGAGAGTCTACAGAGAGAAACCAGTGTCATTTGGACACAGGAGATCACCCCCAGAAAGGGAAAGGAGAGGGATGAAATGGAGACAATGTGGAAAAACTTATGACTCCACACAGCAGGTATCACTTATTGAGTTCATCCTAGTCAGGATCAAGATTAGACAGTGACTCATGTAAACGAAACAAACAAGAATCTAAAATGTAGATCAAACTGCAATTCATGTATTTGGAATGAAATACCGTTTGCTAAGTGAACAGAATACTGGAATACAATATTTAGAGCTCTCCCAGGCAGCAGAAAACTTGGAAGCAAAATTCCTCACCACAGCATTGCTTTGATGAGCATAGTGGGAAGTGGGTGGCCTTGAAGGGTGGCTCCTAGAGGCCGCAGGAAATCCTGATGTACTACAGCTGTCCCACATGAGTTCAACTCCCCAGGGGCCTGAATGCTCATTTCCTTCACACTCAGACTCTGTGTCCTCTGGGTGTGTGAGATGAACGATGACCAGTTTTGGTCCTTTGGTATCCTTTTTTCAGCTTCATGAAGACCCACTTGTTAAATGTGCCACATACTATACTAACCACTGCAGACATTACCTCATTAATCAGCACACAACTCCAATGACTTACCAGTTATCTCCATTTCAATGATGAAGAAACTGATTTCCATAGAGGATACGTGGTTCACAAAGTCACCTGAGGCAGGGATTTAAATCCAGATCTGTATTCCTGAGATCACGCTCTTCAGCACCATGCTGTGGTCTCTTCAGGAAGGAACTGATTGATTTCATCAGGTTTTACTGTTAAGTTAATCACATTCAAGGCCAGCCCTTCCAAAGCCTCCCTTCCATTACTAGCCCCATATCACTCAGCTGTCCATTTACAAAATGTCTTTCTGGTTTCTTCTAAAAAATGAAGAATCCTGTGCATCATATACAGGTTTTGCTACTTTAACTCTCAGAGGAGAATCCTACTTTTAAGATTTGGTAGGGAAATTTGAGGAATATTGAGAAAACGTTGTCCTGTGTGACCAGCAAAAATGTCTTTTGATTCAAGGACACAGAGGTTAAGATGAGAGCGGTTTCCTGCAGACAATCAGTAAAGCCCATGCAGCAGGCTTCATGACCCCTACTTTGAAATGCTCTGCTCTTTGCAACTGAGACTGAACATGAAGCTTTTACTGGATCTAATGCATTCTTCTTGCGTAGGGATGACAACATCTAGCTGGGCAGAGCAGATGCACAAGGACATAACATGCCTGTTTCTAAGGATCTAAGGAGCATACAGAATTGGATAAGAGTGAACTGCAACAGGATTAACGACAGCAACAGGATTACACACTCTAGCCCTAGGGAGGCAAAAAGACAGAAAGAAAAAGTTTAATCTTTCCTAGTATCAATAATACCTCCTCTTCAAGTTCATAGGTTGTAACCAACTCCTATCTGCCATGTTCTATTATCACTCCTTCAACAGCTCTTCACCTTGCAAAAGTCTATCTGATTATTTTAATTCAGTTTGTAATCATTCAAAAATTGTTTACCTACTATCTTCCAGATTCTAAGGAAACATATGTGAACAAACATGTAACTTACCTGTGTTCATTGTTGTTATATTTCCCCAATTACTTTGTTCTTTTGTTCCTTTATGATTGTTTCATGGAGCTTGGGTAACTGGAGAGAGAAATGTGTCATCAACTAACCATATATATTCAGAAGTTCTATGATCAGACTAAGGGTTTACTTATCTCTCTTGGATATAGGAATATCTGAAAGTACAATGGGGTTACATGAATAAAAATGTCAGCCTAACATTCCCAAACTAATGAACTAGAAGCAAGGCTTAATGGGACTTTAAAAGATATGATTATGGTTTATACAAAACCTTCCCAGTAGAAGTAGGCTATAATATTCTCACTCTACTTTTTAGTCATAAGAAACATTTCAACCTTACTCAGGGTTGTCTCCCATTGATTTGATATTTGAGGAGTTGCCCAAAAGTTCTCTTCCCTTTGCAGAAAAGCATCCCCATTGCCTATAAAGTAAAGTCCAAATTCTTCAGCATGGTATCCCAAGCCCTTCCTGATTTTTCTGCCAACAACATTTTAGCCAGTCTCCTGGAACATCCCCCTAATCATTGACATCACATTTCACTGCTTCTCCCACACCAAACATTTTATTATATTTATGCCTGCTCATGCTGTTTCCTCAACCTGAAATATACTCCACTCCCTTATGTTATATAGTCCCACGAATAAGCTCATTGTTATTTCCTCTCTGTAGCCTTCCTTGATCCTTGGTCAAAAGCATTTCTTCTTTCTGATGTATGCCTACAACACCTCTTCGCACTTCTGTTTAGGACGTTATCTTGGCTTGCCTTGTAGTTGACTACTAACATCTGTTTCTCATTCCATTATTTGAAAGCTTCTTGAAGGCAGATAGGAATATAATATGTAAGGTAGGCATTAAATAGATGTTTATTTGTTTAAATCAGTTTCTTAAAGAGATAAACATATTTGTCATGGAAAATGGATTAATTATAAAGTCAAAGTTGGAAAATACAGAGAGTTGATAGTGGAGAAGTTCACTCCACCCAGGAACCAGTGACACCAAATTGTGCAGCAAAATTGTTGGACTTCAATAATCTGACAAATGCCCTCCCTCAGCTTTGTGTGCCTGGTGAGAATTCTCTCCTCTGAAGCATCACTTCTTCTGGTGATAACCCAGAGCAGACATAGCTGTCCCTACCTTACACTCCCAAAACATTTTGAACAAAATTATATTTGATAAACACTCATGCTGTGTTGTAATGCCTTCTTTGCCTCTATCACTGGAATATGAGCTTTATTTTTTTCTAATAGGATTTCATATGCACAGAATTGGATTAATTATAATTTCTGGTTTATCACTAGACTCTGTGTAGTCCCACCTTTCAATGTTTTTGTTGTTGTTAAATAAAGTCTTATGTGGCTAGTAATGTGCTAGGGTCTGGGAATCTGAAGAGAATAAAACACATTCCCTGTCCTCAATGAGTTTAGTTAATGCCTTCTCTTCTTTGTATCTTCAGCCCTTAGCTTAATGCCCGGCAGATGGTACATGCCCCCTATAATATATGTTTCCTCTGCCTGATTCTTGAATTTAGAGAGCCCCTGAGTTTAGTTTTTATAATGCTTATCTTCCCTATCAACATACTCCTGAAATTCTCATCTAGCCCTAAAGCTATAAGTACTATCCCAAACACATATTCTCAATTTCAGTCTACACCATAAACTTAACTTATACATCCAACTTCCTCCATGAAATCTCCACCAGGATATCTCATAGGCATCTCACACTTAAAGGGTCTAAAACAGAGTTCTTGACCCAGTCCCAGTCTGCCTGCCACCAAACCTGCTTCTCCTCCATGGTCTCCTGTTTTGTAGATTTAGCTCAAGCTAAGTTCCCTGCATTCATCCTTGGCTCTTCTTTTTGTCTAACATCCCCACAGTTAATTCATCAGAAATATTGTTGGTTTTACCCCATAAAATATTTGTTTGCTCATTGTTGAGTCTTCCACTAGGGATAAGTTTAGTGAGGCTAGACATTTTGTCCATTTTGTTAATTCAAGTACCCCTAGCACTTAGCATATGGCAGGAACTCAATAAACATTGGTTGAATAAAATTTAAACAAATATTTGTGAAAGAAAGAACAAATAAGTGCATGGGATCTCAGACCTGCCCTCTAGATAAATAAATTTAGGGAACAGCAGTTACCATGTTTTTCATTTGGAATGAGCCAACAATGTTGTTTTCAGTTAATACTTTAGAATGCAGAAATCAAACATGGAATACTTCTATAATAAAAAAGAAAAATTGTTTTTAAATTTGTCCATCTCATAAAAAAGTAAGCTATGTCAGAAGCGTTTTGTCCAGAAGATAGAAGATGTCATAAATGGATAAAACTTCACTGACTAAATATTCTAATCAAATACTGGCTTCTGCTATAAAATAAAATACTACTCATTCCAACAAAACCTGTCTTTATTTTTTTTTTCAGGGAAAGGGAGAAAAGAAAAACACAAAAATTGGAACCCACAGCTATATCTACGTGTCTCCTGTTTCATGCAAGTGGTAAGAAATGACAGAATATTAAAAGAGAGACTGAGGAGCTAGAAGTAATTATTGAGTGTCTCCAGTAGGATGTGAATCAAAATTTTGCTATGTGTGGTTTGCAAAAAGATTAAATGATAGCATTAAAGCTTGTGTATACCCAACTGCCCCAGATGGAAGACCTACTATAGCTATTGTAATCTGTCCAGGTTATTTCAACTCTTGATCCAGGGAAGAGTTCCTGATAAATAAAGTTAGTCCCAGAAGCTGATCCAAGATAATGTTTTCATAACCCTACAGTGCTTGTATAAATCCACTGTTCACCCCACTTCACCAAAAAAAAAAAAAAAAGTTACAGCCTCTTTCCAGCACTTGTAATCTTTTGAGAGAAACAGACGAATCATAATTGCACATATAGATAACATTGCCATTTTAAGTCTCTATATGGAATCACATCAGAGACATTTATGGTCTCCCTCAGAGTGATTCAAGAAGCAGGTTTAACAATAAATGTCAGCTCCTGTTACCTAGAGTGCCATACACAGATCACATGGTGAGGAGCAGAAAGGTAACATATTTCTAGAATAAAATGAATTCTGCATGCAGATGGAAGGTTCCAAAACCAAGATAAAAATCTAAGAGTTCAACAGGTTTTTTGGGCATTATTTTATACTGCAGTCCTTACCTTTAAATGCAAAATAAATAATGCTATCTGAACTGCTGAAGCCTAGTGGAATATAACCAATTGAATTCTCATTTTCCAGGAGACATAGTCTCTCTGGTGCCTGCGACTATTCGTGTTAGTCCAAGTTCTTTGATAAACAGACACCAAGCTGAGATTAAACATGGTGAAATACTTTTACAGAGAATATACCTGTAAGAGAAAATAAGAAGGGAGCTAGGGAGACGCGAAGAGCCATCAGACTACCATGCAAGTCTGAGACTTCCAAAGAAAAAAGACAGGAAGAAAGATTGGGTAGAATTGTCTTAGATCACCATGAAGACTCAGGACAGTACAGCAGGGCCATAGAGCAATTATCAAGATGAGATCTAAAGAATCCGGTATTTCCTAGAGTTTGGTTTGCCTTAGTATCCCTGCCAACCTCAGTCACTGTCCGGGAGCCACCTCTGGGAGGTGTGACCTTGGCATAAACACAGTAATGCAGCTCAGAGCCCAGCAGCTGGGACTCTTGGTTAACTATGCCCCCCTGGAGTTAGAGGTTTGCATGGGGCATTCTCACAGCTACTATACTAAGGTGCTGGGATAGTATCAGTGCAAGACAGTAAAGAGAATATTTCCTAAGTATGGAATGAATGTTAATTCCCTCTTTCTGAGCAAGGAATTAAAGCTCCCAAAGAGCTAATTAATGATAGTTCAGAAAAAAAGACTGTCTGCTAACTTCTGGCCCTAAAAGATCTATGTTTCTCTCCAGTGGTAATTCATCCCAGAGCACTTAACAGAGTTAAGCAGCATGAAACCCTTGAACTCTAAGCACCATCAATGAGCCTTAGAGCTGGATTCTTGAGTAAGTTATCATCAAATTCTCAATTATGACGGCAAATGCATTTCTCAGAGAGTTTTTGGATTAATTTATAAACCTTAAGGCTAAATGGAATGAAATATACCTTATTTCAAAGGCTGGAAGAACTTACGAGGTTCTGGTTTTTTGAATGCCCTACCAATGAGAGATATACCCAGGGCTCCCAACGTGCCTTGCTTCCGGAATGGGAAAAGCCACTTGAAGCATGGGAAGAATAATCCGCAAGAGTCTAGAAAGGGTTCTTTCAACGTAAAGTTCCCTAGATTAAAGTGGAGGAGAGGCAGGGAAGTTACCTGCACGTTCCATAAACAGTGCTAGTCTATAAGGCCTTTGGCAAGATGGCAAACCAGGGAGCAGAAATCTGCACATGATCATTTTATTCCAAGTAGATGTTTGAAGGGGAGAGAGAGAAAAAGAGACAGAGAGAGAATGTGTGTGTATTTCAGTGGGGCAGAGAGTACTTCTCCTTTTACTTCCTAGGACAAGTTCTAAGAGGAAAAGGATTTGCCAAGGACATCTAGGCTTCTGCCTAGATGACCTCCAGACGCCAGCTTCAGGCTGCAAGGCCAGGGGAGGGCCAGTGAAACTGAGAAATCAAGGGACTCGTTTTCTTGAATTCTCGATTTCTTGAATGAGGGCCAAGTGCCAGATTTTGTTTTTGTTTCCCTGGACCTTTCTTCACCTGTCTGGGAAGAAAAGTTGGGCACGGAGGAAGAGCTCAAGACAAGGAGAAGACATTGCAGTCTCTCCACCCACGACCAATCCGGGAATGGGATTTCTTTGCTCCTCCTCCTCTAGGGTCTAAATCCCACCCAGAGGTCTGGCTGCCATTTCCTAGATTGGTTCTGCCCAGAGTGCAAAAGGGTTCCGGAAGGCGGGAGCCAAGGGAAAACCTAAAAATAGTAAACAAAACAGAGAATCTACAGCCACCTCAGATGACAGCAAAGGATAAAAGAAGGCAAAGTGATCCCTGCTCACAGAGGAGAGGAAAGAGGGAGGCAGCAAATATATCACCCGCTATTGCTGAAAGGTTTACAAAAATCCGGTTATATTTTTTAATCATCTTGCATTTTAGATCTTTAAAGTACAAATATGGATTGCAAACATACCAAGGGAACAAATTAACGTAGAAAAATGGTAATGCTTTCCAAGGTTGCACCTGCCATGAAATTGCTCCAAGTTTGCATTTTCCCCAGGTCTCCAGTGTGTCATTAGGCCAGATTGATTGAGCTCCTCCCCCGAACAGCTCCCCCATTACAGGGTTATTGTATGGAAATTAATGGAAGGTTGGGAACATTTTTTTGCAGCTGCAGTGGCTGGAGTCAGTTTTGATTAAGTGATAGAAACCTGGTGCAGACGGGGAGATCTCTTTGCTTTAGCTGCCTCCTTTATTATCACTCAAGTGCAGCTTCTCCCTGTGTGGATCTTCTGCTGCTTTTTAGACAGTGCTGTTTACACTGAGTCATCTTTGTGTTTTTTTAATGTTTCCCAACTCAATTTCCCCATTAGTATTCTAATTTGGTGTGAAACTTAAAACCAGTCTATTCATTCCTCATTTTCTATTTCCCTGTCTACACCCCTATCCCCACACCCCTGCTCCATCCCGGCTTTTTGGAGATGCAACAATAAAGTGGTGATAGTCCTCATCCTCCATCATTCTATCCTACTTATCCCCTAAGATAAACTATTGAAGGGGCCTAAACCAGCAATCAGAGCCATGGTGGCCCCAGGGGATTTCAAGGTGCAAATTAAGCCTTGGACTGGCTGCTCCAAGAACTGACAAGTGAGGGCTGACAGTTTTCCTCTCCTCGGGTTCTGTCAGGAGCTTGCAAATGTCCCAGAAAAACTGGGGCTCTGGCAGATTAGGAGTTGATCTGCTTGTCATGCAGGGTCAACATCAGACTACAGCAATTGAGGGCAACAAGACACGATGGAACAGAAAAATAAGGGACAGTTTAGGTGCAAATTGCCTGCAGTAAGTTGGAAGGGGGAGAGCGGCTGGGGGCGGGGGAGCACATAACCTCCTATAGGCCTTTCCTATCTATTCATTGGAGATCTCTGTTTCTGTGCTCTATTCTTTTCTACATTCATTCAAGCCTTCATTCATTTTCTTTTCCAGTATGTACTGAGTACCTCTCCTAGGTACTGTAATAGATGCTGAAACTGAAGAAAAAAGTGAACGAGAATAGTCTCCCAGTTCCATTGGAGAAGGTAGGCATATTAACAAAAAATTACAATATAATTTGTACAGCAGGGGCAAGTGTTCTAGCAGAAATTTACTAAAAATTATTTGCAAGAACAGCAGAGGAAACCACAAAATCTGCCTTAATCGGGAAGTGTGCAGAAGCGCAGCTACCAGAGGAGGCTTTTAAGTGAGGTGACATTGGAACTGGTTCTTGGGCATCCCCCTGCCAGAGCATGGTGGAGGAGACAGATTTCAGTGAGAGGGACCAGCAACAAGCTCAGGTAGAAAAGAGAAGAGCACATCCACAGGGAAACGTGTGGTTTCTAGGGGCTGGAGCAGACATTCGGGGCAAAAAGTAATGGGAGATGAGCCTGGAAAAGCATGTTGAAATCAGATGATGAATACGGTAATAGGCATGCTGGGGAACCAAGACTGTATCAATGATAGAAACCAGGAGTCTCTGGAGGTTTTTAAGCAAAGGGTTTTTTTGTTTTGTTTTGTTTTGTTTTAATGCCTTTTTAGAAATTACACACTGAAAACAGTGTGGAGGGTAGCAGACTGATGTGGGGAGACTTCAGAGGATGAGACCACCATTATGGACATTGCAATCATCCAGGTGAAAGCCCACGAAGCCTCTAACTCATCCATCTACCCAAACGCCTGTGTTAGGGCTTTTCGCCTGTCAAAAAACGATCCCAATATCCTCTCAGAGCTCATATGCCAAGGACACTTTTTTTAAAGTTAACTTTAAAATATTGCCATCTAGCAGTTTAATAAGTTCCCTGACACATTGAATAACATCTCCTCCCTCCAGCAAGTGAGGATGGGGTCAACCTAAAATAGATATTTGCCAGTGGTCAAGACTGGATGCCTGGACTTGATTGATGTTTCCAGGACAGCCACTGAGTGGGTTGCACAGCCCACACCATTGACCTCATGAATCTTTTCCTTAATCCAGAGAGAAAATTAGCTCCTGCCTTTGAAGAATGACATCTGCCCCTGAAGCTATATTCCCTCTGCTGAACAAGAGCAGTCCTGATCTTTCTTCCCAAAACTCAGTCTGAGAGGCAGCTCCCTTTGGGGACTGAGATGATACCTGCCATTTCCAAATCTGTCCCGCGTCCCTCCAGGTGCCAATCCACATCTCTCCTCTATCCTCATGTCCTGTCCAAGGCTCCCACCTTTCACATTCTCCATACCTAGGATAAGCTGCTGCTGCTGAGAGCACCTGCTGTTATCAGAGAAAAGCAAGAGGCAATTGTCCATTACTATCTCAAATGCCTCCTGCTTAAATCAGTGTGGGGATTACCGTTGGACAGCTCAAAAATGATATACTGGGAGCCAATTTCTCCTTCCCCCATGGTCAGTCACCTTCCACCTGGCAGAGTAATCCTCAAAGCTCATTTAGGAATCCAGCTCATCTTGGTCCCTTTAATAGCCTTAAAAGACAAGCTGATTCCCCAGGGTTGGTAATTTACTATCCTGATATCATCCTCTTGGGAGAAAAAGAGGGAGGCTCCAGCTAAAGGCTCCCTCCTCCTGAGATCTTGGGCTACATTCCTGCCTCTCCCCTTTCTTTTTTTCTTTTCATCTACCCCTCCCACAAACAGTGAAGTACAAAGACAGTGAAAAGTCTTGTGAATGTCTAACCAGTAGGCATTGTTGCAAGAGGAAAGTTGTGATTATTTCAGCTCCTAAAGTGCTTGGGGCACTTACACTGTTTTTAGTTGCTCTAAACTGTCTGCCTGCTATTTGGAAAGGGTAGGGTAATGTCAGGTCATGATATTTCACTTGTTGGAGAAGATAGTTCTCATGTAAAAAACACTATAATCACATCAGTTTGATAAAATGCTTCACAATTGAAGACTCCATCCCCATTTCCACTTGGAATATTTAACTTCTACAATATTCCAGTTTAGGAAAAGCATCATGGATTCAGGGTAACCTGATTTTAGGATTTCAAGACAGCAAAGGAGTAATCTCAAATGTGTCTTCAACCCAAGGTGTCATTAACATGGCTCACCTTATTTGCTCAGTGCCCCTCTGGGCATAATTCTGAAGGCAAGGACTCAGGAACGTACTTACGGAGCCTTCCATTGGTTGCCAAAAGTAGATGACCTAAACATCTATACACATCTATGTAAACAGCAAGCACAAACAGCCCATTTGAAAAACACGTGGAGACACTGATAACAAGGACACAGGTAGACCAGGAAACAGACAGAAGCCAATGGATTGCCAAGTGGACAAAGGATAGCAGTCACCAGGAAGATTCTACACCAAAAAGCTTAGGCCAAGATAGAAGGGTGCTAGATCAGATCAGTGTGTAGACAAAGCATTCTCAGTCCTTTCTTCTATGATTGAGCAACCCTAGAGAACTCTTAAAGGATAAACGTCCATTAGAAAATTCCTACCTAGTCACCCACTTTCATGTTCTACCAGTCCAGACTCAATTAGATACAGAGACACTAAGTACCACAAAGCCTCCTCTGAGCAAGAAGACCCCTTCAAGATCCTCAAGATCCACCTTTAAGAAATGTTTAAAGGTAGAGGGGCATAGACTTACTTGAAAATCTGTGGGGATGAGAGAAGAGGGAAGCTATAGACTCTCCCTTTCAAAAAATCTCACATATACAGAATCTTTATTTATAATTTCACAAAGCTCGGTCAGGTGTGGTGGCCTATGCCTGTAATCTCAGCACTTTGGAAGGCTGAGATGGGTGGATCCCTTGAGGTCAGGAGTTCAAGACCAGCCTGGCCAACGTGGCAAAACCCTGTCTCTATGAATAATATAAAAATTAGCGTGGTGGTGTGCGCCTGTAATCACAGCTACTTGGGAGGCTGAGGCATGAGAATAGCTTGAGTCAGGGAGGCAAAAGTTGCAGTAAGCTGAGATTGTGCCACTGCACTCCAGCCTGGGTGACAGGGTGAAACTGTGTCTCAAAAAAAAAAAAAAAAAAAAAAGACTCGTGAGATCCCTGAAGCCTCATGACACACAGCCAAATAAGAAATCTCTAATGTAAGCTCCAGCAACAATGCCTAGCAGAGAAATGAATCAATTTATGCATTCATTCCACAGTTATATTAAGTGTGTACAAAGTGCCTAGACCTATGCTAGAGGACATGGGAGAATATAAAGGAAAAAAAAAAGACACTTTTTGTCCCCCAAGAAAGTTCAGTGAGGTATGAAAGCGCTAAGAGGGACTGCTGGCTAAATGACTTAGTGGGGGCTGGTGACTTCCCTTTCCCCAGAGTTCATTTCCACTGACTGATTCCTGTGGGAATGGGGACCTCCCTATAGAAAAAAACCTCAATTCTCAGTATGGGGAATTCAGAGACAAATAGGGTTTTCTGAAAAACTGGGATAAGTTTGAGAAAGATCCTGATGAAGGCCAAACTACAATGGAGGTGTGTGAGATCCACCTCTGGAAAGCAGTCTACTCTGAGAGAAGAAAGAACCTGCCTGGCATGATGAGGTGGGCTTAGCAGCATAGCACAGGGAGTGGGGAAGAGAACTGGTTCCACTACAGCAGGGAGCGACTGAATGCAGCCTCCTACAAGCACATATTTGTTCCAAGAAAACAAAAGCTTGTCTATAAGCATTAACAAATCTTTAATTTTAGAGGCCCAAGCAACACTGCTCTGGAGACCCTCCAAAAAAGTACAACACAGAGAAAAAGTAGTTATTCACCTTCCAGAAAGTGAGGTGACAACTGGAGACCTGGTAAAAGAAGGACTATCAGTTAGCAGCTCAGGAGGAGCAGCAGTGGATAGAGCTGTGTGAGTGAATGGTGCCAACCCAAGTAGAACAACGAAACATGCAGCTCCCAGAGGAAACATTAGTGGTCAAAGAGTGGAATGCATCAGCTTTATAGGCTGCATCCCAAGAAGAATGACATGATTGTGGCTTGATACAGAAGCACAGGTAGTTAGCACTAAGCTGATTGGAGAAAGGAGGAAGATGGCAAGTGGGAAATGCTCCAATCATGGCAGCTGTGGAGAGACTTATGGAGCTATGGCTAGGCAGAAAGTGAGGGCAGTGGCATGGGAAGTGGCTCCAATTTCTACCGGCACAAGAGACCTTTGAGCAGAGATTCCTGGCATCCAGTAACATTGCAGGTACAGGCCCCCAAGCTGGGTATCCATATTAGTGCCATCTCATTTGCCAAACAGACTGATGAGCCCTGCAAGCATTTAGATGACACAGACACAACATCATGACTGATGTTCAAAATTTCTAAGAAACCCATATGACATAGGCATCAGCTGGTAAGAAGAAACACCAGCCAAGGACTAGAGCTGGGTAATGGAGACGCCTTATGGCACCAGGTGTTAACCCTTAATCGTTAGATCACAAGATCTAGAGAGGTGCCAGAGAAGGTGCCAGGACAGCCTGGATGATGGTTGGGCAATTGAATTAGGGATTTAGAGTAACAGTTATTTACTAACCACCAAAGAATTATTTTGATATTTTAACAAGCTGTACAACCATGTAGGACGATACCAGCGGAATATCAACCCTAGACAAAGTTAAGCAAGAATACAGAGCACTACTTGAGTAAATGTCACTTGAGAGTCATTGTCAATGCTAGAGGATGTCATCAGGAAGAAATAGCCCCATTGGCTGAAGAGGAAGACTAAAGGCAGGCTGTTTGGTAAACAGGAACTTTCATTCTAGAAATCAGAGAGCTGGGTTCTGATCCTGACCCAGCCTCTTCCTAGTCCTGCAACTTCAGACATCACTGTTCAAATGTGAGAAGACTTATAGGGAACAAACACCATGGCAAAGCAGGCATGGATCAGACCATGGAAGGCTGTGAGTTCCAGGCAAAGGGGTGTAAACTATAAAGCCATGCTGTGGAAGAAGACAATATTGCCCAGGGGTGTGGGATAAGAATGAAGGCTTCAAGTTCCTCAGTAACATATTTCCTGAGCAGGTGTTTGGCTAGAGATCTGAATATTGTTATTGTCATGTGGCCAAAAAGAAAATGTCAACAGCAACATTTAATAGCTTTGGTAGGAATAATATAAGAAATCTACGCACAAGGAGAACTAGCAATGGTTTGAGCCCTGTCCAAGTGACTGCCGCCAGCTATTATGCAGAAAAAGAACACAAGGAAGGAAAAATAACAAGGCATCATAGGAATACAACTCAAAGGACGGCAATCAATGGGCTTATGTGCAGCCTGGGAAATGAACAGAGAGCAGGAGAGTAAAAAAAGAATGGCCAGATTCCTACAAAGCCACTGCTGCCACAGGTCAAAAGACTGCTGGGCAGATGATAACCACTCATTTTAGAATTGGATCTGAGCAGGAAGTGGCAAAGCATACTTAATGTCCTGGAACTTGCCTCCTCTTCTCTGAAGGCTAGAAGGAAAAGAGGTGATGTAGATAGCGCCACACGGCATGAATAATGTAAATGACAAGGGGGTGAAGCTCAGATCTGCATGTTGCCATGCCTATGCAGACCTGCCACTGGGGCCCCTGATGTGAATGATCCCTTCAAAGGTGCCTTCTTCTTTGTCACCTGTCCCCCAGTACTGTGACATCCAGTGACTTGCTGGAGTGCAGTGGCACAATCTCGGCTCACTGCAGCCTCCACCTCCCTGGTTCAAGCAATTCCCCTGCATCAGCCTTGCAAGCCCTAGGATTACAGGTGCATGCCACTATGCTTGGCTAATTTTTTTGTATTTTTAGTAGAGATGGGGTTTCACCATGTTGGCCAGACTGGTCTCAAACTCCTGACCTCAGGCAATACGCCTTCCTCGGCCTCCCAAAGTGCTGGGGTTATAGGCATAAGCCATTGCGCCCAGCCTGGAAACTGCATTCTAATGCTTATCTGAATACCTAAACACTGTCTTGTATCGCTTTGGAGTTTTATTTGTTAATTTAATTACTCTACTAAACTCTAAATTCCACAATGGCATTGGGTGTGACTTGCACTATTTTGTTGTTGATATTGTTGTTTTTGTTTTAAACAACACACAATGCTTTGTATTCTGCTGGAAATATATTGGGAGGTATTTAACGAGTAATTATTGAAATGTATTTAAGTGAAATCATTCATTCAACAAGAATTTACTGAATGCATGCTATGATCCAGTTGCTAGATCAAAGCAAGGGAGAAAGTAGACTCAAGCATAGTGTAGGTACTCAGTAAATATGTGCTCCGATACTGTGAAGCACAGAGTGCCAAGAAGTCTATGGAACTTCTCTTTCTTTTCTTTTTTTTTTTTTTGAGATAGGATATTGCTCTGTCACCCAGGTTGGAGTGTAGTGGCATAATCATAGCTCACTGTTGCCTCAAACTCCTGGGCTAAATAGATCCTCTCACCTCGGCTTCCCAAGTAGCTAGGAATACAGGCATATATCACTACATCTGGCTACTTCTTAAATTTTTTGTAGAGATGGAGTCTTGCTATGGTTTCCAGGCCAATCTTGAACTCCTGGCCTCAAGTGATCCTCACATCTTGGCACCCCAAAGTGCTGGGATTAGAGGCATGAGCCAACACACCTGGCCTGTGGGACTTCTTAACCTAGATTTCTCTGAAGAGGAGAAGCATCAGAAAGCAGTAAACTTTTTAAGTTGCCATCACAAGATGTGTTGCCCCAGCAGGCAATGATACTAGAAACCATCACATCACTAGGGGAAACATTCAAGACCACTTCAGCAGAATTTGTTGTCCACCATACCAGCACCAAACCCATTTTGCTTCACATTTTGGCTTTCTCTGGCCTGCCCAGAAGTCTCTAGAGAGATTCAGGAAAATATTGCATCTACAAAACAAGAACAAGATGCTATAAAAAAAAGGATTGAGAAATTAGAAATTAAAGGGTTGGACAGTCTAAAAAATGTATAAATAAAAAATTAAAAAGAGCTGGAAAAAATAAGAGACATAGCCATTCAATCCAGGAGATCCAGCATTGACTAAGAGCAGTTCCAGAAATTTAGAGCAGAGAAACAGAGAAGACGGGACTATCAAAAAAATAACAGGAGACAATTTCCCAGAATTGAACGTAGACATTAGATTCAAAATGTAAGTACCAACAAAATTCTAATTAGTGTAAATGAAAGACACATGCACAGGTATGTTCATTGCAGCACTATTCACAATAGCAAAGACATGGAATCAACATAAATGCCTATCGATGATAGACTGGATAAAGAAAATCTGGTACATATACACCATGAAATGCTACGCAGCCATAAAAAGAAAGAGAACACATACTTTGCAGGGCATGGATGGAACTGGAGACCATTATCCTTAATAAACTAACACAGGAACAGAAAACCAAATACCACATGTTCTCACTTATAAGTGGTAGCTAAATGACGAGAACACGTGGACACATACAAGAGAACAACACACACTGGGACTTTTCGGAGGGTGGAGATTGGGAGGAGGGAGAGGATCAGGAAAAATAACTAATGGGTACTGGGCTTAATACCTGGGTGACAAAATAATCTGCACAACAAAACCCCGTGATACAAGTTTACCTATGTAACCAACCTGCCTAAGTACCCCTGAACTTAAAATAAAAGAAAAAGAAAGACCCACCCCTAGACAGATCTTTTTGAAATTTCAGAATACTAAGACTAAAGCAATGATAAAGTCTTCCCACAAGGGTGGGGAAGCAAAATAAAATAGGCCATAGATCAAACAAGAATCAGACTGATGTCAAATGTCAAACTGCTCATCAGCAACACTGAATGCTAAAAGACAACTGAGTGACATTTTACATTACCCACTTAATTTTGCTGTCACGCCAAACCTGTGAGATAGCTACTCTATTGATGTGTCCTTCCATGTCGAGGGAACTCCACATGGGTAACGTTCCTGAACTCTCTCCATCTCTTCTCAGGGAAGAGTGACTTAATGCAATTTGTGAGTTGGGTTACACATGAACTGCACATGTGGAAATCCAACTCCTTCTTCCTTTCCCCTTTTCTTAGGAACAAGCTTCCCATGGGAAGCATAATTGTGCTCTGCCTCTACAGGCTGCAAAGCAACCAGCTCTCACCCCTCATGGAGATGTCTGCTCAGTCCTATGGCTCCGCATTTGAAGGCTGCTTGCCTGCGGATACATGATATTTCACCTCATGGAAGGCACCATCAGTGAAAGTGGCATGATGATTTTATGTATCACAAAGAAAGAAAAACACTGACCATGAAGCAATACTTTCCATTCTATCACTTTGAATTTTTTAATGCTTATTGAATAAGATTGTTTCTTTCAAACATACATGTTTATGATATGTCACTCTTTTGTGTACATAAAAAGGAAAATAAATTGCTAATGCATACTTTTAAAATTCACATTTAGAGTCTGTTTTGAATCACATTTTGACTCAGAGTTATGTAGCTACATGATTTACAAAAATATATATATATTTCCTCCTTGCCATCAAGATACAGCCTTGGTTTCTTATTATTCTGGAATTTTCTTCCAAGCTGAAGACATCCATTCTGTTAGCATTCTGTCTTTTAGAAGACAGCAAAGGAAGGTTTTAGACAACAACCAGGACTTTTTTATTTATTCTTCCCTAAATGGTTCTTAGTATTTTATTGATGGAAACATCAAGAGATGCAGTGGCCTGGTTTGCCACCAAGAATAACCCAAGTTCATGTGTGTGTAGGCACTAACAACTGTGTCACGACTGCCACTTGGCCAGCAGCAACTGTAACATGCCAATTGATTGTGAAATGCACCCTCAGTGAAAAGATGTTAAATGTGAAGGGAAAGTACATTTTAGTATCAATAAAATACAGTAGCCATACTCTTTAGTACCAGCTTAATCACTAATAAAATGGATGTTCAGTTTCTCATCTACTTTATTATTTTGTTGTGTTTTTCAATTTGTTCAAAACTTGGATAGGAAAGAGGGCTGCCATTTATTGGATCCCTTCGAATCCCAATGGGAAGTACCGCTGTTATCCCTATTTTACAAGTTAAAAAAGGAGGCTCAGTAAAGTTAAATAACTTTAACTTTATTTGGATGCACAACTCAGGGGCACAATTGAACTGAATCCTGGATTGCTGTACTGCAGCACTAACCAGCAAGTTCACTGCCCTTTGTAAACCACCCAATGAAAGAGCTTTAAAGGATGGGTGCCAGCTAACTTTGAGAAGGACTAAAGATGTGCATGGTCTTTTCAGGAACCTGTAAGCTTTCCTCACTGCTGGAGGGAAGAAAGTAACACAAAGAGGGTGTATGAAAAGAGAGCAAAAGGGAGCATTGCCCTTTGCAAGGATGATAGTCAATTTTGTAAAATAATTTTTTTTTTCTAGCTTAAACATGGTTGCCAGGGAAGCCTTCTCTACTTTTGCACTCCAGGTGAAGAGGCTCTGTGATCTGATCCCATGGTAACTTGTACTTCTTCGATCTTAGAACTTATCACACTTTACTGTAATTAGTGGTTTAACCATCTCTAACTACAAATAAGCTCTGTGAGCAGAAGACTGATTCTATCTAAGTCATCATCATATTCCCAGAATTCAGTATGGGACCTGGCACAGAATAGGTACCCCAAAACTGGCTGGCATCTGAACACACAACCCAGTTAGTGGTGGCATGGTCTAGACAGAAAACAGGGATATTACTTAAAAACAAGGGGAACTATTGGATAAATTTAAATATTAGACCAATGTAACCAGCGTTATGTTTTGGAGAGATGTCTCTGGCTACAAGGCCAAAGGGAATTAGAGGGAACAGAGTAAATACAGAGAGATAGTTAGGAGGCTGCCACAGTGGCCTGGACATGAAGTCCTGCAGCAAGAAGGTGACAATGATGGGATGTCATTAGCATTTAAGTAATACATAGTGGATTCATGAGAGACCTGCATAAGGAAAGGGCTGATGCAGAAACCTGGGGAATACAAACATGGAAGAGATGAGTGGGGAAGAAGAGTCCATTAAAGGAGGCCAAGAGGAAGCGTCTAGAAAAATATGAAGAACAGAAGAGGCCTATGTCAGAGACACTGAAGGAGAACAGAATTTATAGAAGGAGGAGGAAGATGTGATCAACACGTTCAAATTCAGCCAAGGGTAGAAGTAAGATTTCCATGGGATTAGAAATAAGAGGTCATTTATGGCCTTGAAAAAGCAGTTTGCCTGCAGTGGACATGGAGGCCTTTTCTGAGCTGAGGCTGGGAAATGAGAGCATTCGAGAGAGCATTTGAGAAAGTTTAATTTTCTAGGAGTGTCAATGCGAAGAGAAGAGAACAATTAGATAACAAGGAAGGGAATGTAAAAGGCAAGGAGAATTGTTTTGTCATTCAATCAGATTGAGGATGTAAGTAAACTGGGGGTGAGAAGCCATTAGAGAGGGAGAGAGTGAAGACGTGGAGAAGGGATATGTCTGACTTAGTGAGGTCTCCCACTACCTGGGAAGGTCTTTGCAGACCAACTGGATACTGTGAGCTTCCATGACAAGGGACACCCAAGGCTGTATGTGTTGACTTCCTGGGAATCAAGGCAGAGGGAATATGTTCTACTCAAGGGAAGTCAAGATAAATGGAAAGAGAGAAGTGGAAGGAAAGGGGAGAAGGACATCACTCTCATCAATCAGATAAATCACTCCTCTTTCAGCAAGAAGGCACAAATGAAAGGAAGAAGGACCAGAAATCTTCCCTTCATATTGGAATGTGCAAAGGAATCCCCTCCGTGCCCATGGATAAGAAGTAGAGTAAATATGAACTACACCATCCAACTCCCACCCCTACCCCTAACCCAGGGCTGTTCCCCAGCCCTCAACCTAGTTATTAAGGCCACTGCAGGAGAGTAACAGAGAAGTCTGGTGCTGGGTTCCTTTCCAAGATATCTCAGAGCTTGACAGCAGAGGGTAATAGCTATTGGTGGGAGGGTCCTGCTTCATTTATTTGAACAGGCTCAGAGAGAATATCTCAGTTTTGATGTGTGGGCCTGAGAACAAACCCAGTGGGCTCTATGAAGATCCAAAGATCAATACCCATAAGCTATCCAAAGGCTATGCATAAGGCCTGATCATTGAATAATTTGACATCCCAAGCACACCAAACATTTGTGATTCCCAACACATTTTTGCAAACCATTTGATTTCACTTGGAACAGATTGCTGTCAGGAGGAACATTTTCCAGGTGGGAAATTCCCCTTTGTTTCACCCTTGGCAGCCCTTCCTGACATTCTCAGGCACATATCTGCACTCTTCTGCTGTGAACCTTTTCCCTCTAACCCTTTCCGGGGCTAATGGAACCCTCTCAGCAGCAAATCGTTCCTTGAGCCTGTATTACATCTCTTCTTCCCAGGATTTGCTCCACGGTTATAATTGGCTGCATTCTTCTCCCCTCTGTCCATAACATCATAGATCATACAGGCAGAGATGGATCTCTAGTGAACTAGAACAAGCTTATGGCTTCAGGAAGGCATTAAGATATGTATATTTTATTTTATCATTCTTTGGGTATAGGCTAGACAAGGCTTGTGTCTTCCTAAACACCCTCCCTGGCTAAATAGTATATGGATAAACAATGCATTATATAGGTTACATCCAATAAAATCCAAAGGCCACTTATAGGGGAAAACAAGTCCAAAACCTTCCCTTCTCATGACTCCTTTCTTTGTGTGATTGATGAAGTCTGCACTTCTGTTGCAGAACATGAACTCAATTAAAACAGTTCCTACACATTGCTGCTGGAATCACTGTTGAATGTCCCCATCCTATAAACATATCATATTACAATATTAATGTGAAACCTGCTCACTTTATTGCCTCAGTCCCTTCACAGTTCATTGATTTACCAGATGCCAAGCATACATCCCCTTTACTGTGTGTGTATGTGTTTTATGGTGGAGGATGCATTATCAGTCCCATCCAAAGTTTCTCGCTGAGGTTTTTCCTATCAATTGTTTCCTTATGGTTCGTAGCATATGGACAGTTTATTCTCTCATCAATCCTCAATAGGCCATTCGTGTCCTTGATAATAATAACAGCATTAATGGATGTGTTCCCATTTCAGGATATACCATTATCTCAAGCTAATTTAATTAAACAGCACCACAGCCCTGTGTCCCTGCTTTCTATTGTTCATCATGCTGTTCTCCCACACCCCAAAAGAATGAGTTCCTGAGCTGACAAAGCTCATTCTTCCACTTTGAGAAGCATGGAGGGTCATTGGATGAGGGTTCGTGGAGACTAGAATTGGTTAGTGGGTGCAGAGTCACAAGGGGAAGACAAGAAAGGATTAGGCAAAGAAATTAAAGTTCTTTCTACCCAAGAGTTTTGTGGTCTAATAAAATGAGCATGGACAGAAGTTGATGCAAATCACAGCTCTGCCACCTACCAGGTTTTGACCTTGGAAAATTTGAGTGCTTTTAGTTTTGATGTCTTCATCTATAAAATGGACACAAGAATAGACTTTTAAATGGCTGTCTAAAAGAATTAACAACATAATGTAAGTAGAGTCCTTAGCACACGGTTGGAACTTTACCAATGTTAGCTTCTTTCAGCTTCTTCCTGTCTCTCAACCTGTTTCTGCAGTGGATGCTGTTAGTATATACTGCAGGTGTGTGCTGCTCTACACAGAAGGTGTGTTTCTAAATAAAGGGTGTAAATTAAATTAGAGAAATGAGTCATATTTTAAATGTAGTGGAGAGTACGCTGTTTAAAGTTCTGAGGTGTTGCATTCTCTTCTGAAACAAAATCACCTTGTTACCCATAACAAGTGTGCATAAAGCAATAGATTGTTGTACAACAGACTTTCTAGAGCTGAGTTATAGAACTTCCTCTTCTCTGTGGTCACTGAAATAATGATACTGTCACTTAATAACATTTACAGAGAGCTTACTATGTACACTTTGCTAGTATTTTATTTGTATTATTTACATTCTCTGTGAAATAGATACCATATTATCCCCATCTTATGGATGAGAAAACTGAGACATAGAAAGGTCATGCCACATGTTCAAGGTCACATAGTGAGTGGCAAGCTCAAATTTAAACTCTAGCAGTCTGGCTCTCCTGAGAGACCTTAGAGTGGGAGCTCATTTTAAATGGAACCCCAGAAGAAACACTTAAAATGACTATCTTCCTTAACCCAAGGCTTCTTAAGAACCTAAATTGTATTTTATATTCATCTGAAGAAACTCTAATTGTACTCTCAATTTAAGGTTCTTAAGCATGTAATTGTACTCTTAAAGTTTTCTTTAAAACTGCATTTGCCCCTTAGACCACAACTAAAATCTGCTACCTGGCTACTCATCCTGCCAGAAAAACAAGATGGATGGCATTTTAGAGTTCATCTTAAACTTTGCAATTCCCTGGGCTATTCCAAAAGACCAAAAGTCTCACTCTGTCCATCCTTATGTGAACTCGTGCTATCTAGGACCCTGCTTGTGCATTAGACTTTGAGATCTAGAGAAGTAGAATGGGAACGTTGAAGAGTCTGGGAAGGTACAGAACGGAGAAGGTGTAAGTAACCCTCATCAATTTAATCAATCGAGATTGAAGAAAGAAGGTAGGAATCTAATTACTCATTATCAACTATGCACCAAACCTCATGCTGGGTATTTTGAACCAGGCTGGGCAGGAGGGGTGTCTAGGGTGTAAAATTTAAGGAAGTTCTCACTCCCAGGGTTGTGCAAGTACATCAGCCCTGATTTTCATACACTCATTTTACTTAACCATCAGGGAAAACTTGATAGGTGAGTGTCTTAGTTCATTCAGGCTGCTATAACAAAATACCTTAGATTGAGTAATTTGTAAACAACAGACATTTATTGCTAACATTTCTGGGGTCTGAGAGGTCCAAAACCAAGGCTCCAGCAGATTCAGTGTCTGGCTAGGGCCCACTCCTCATTGATGGCACTTTCTAGCTGTGTGCTTGCATGTCAGAAAGGCTGAGGAAACTTCCTTAGGCCTCTTTTATAAGGGTACTAATCCCATTCATGAGGAGTCCATCCTCACGATACCACTCAAAAACTTCCTAAAGACCCCACTTCTTAATACCATCACTTTGGGGGTTAGGTTTCAATGTGTAAATTTTGGGGGGACACATGCTATGTGTTCAGATCCCAGCAGTCTGTATTAACAGCTTGACACATTTGTATCCCATTTGAAAACAGATAAGAATCCAACTCCAAAGCCAACCTATGTTATCAGACTTGTTCTTAGAAATTCATCTTTTCAGTATACCCTTATGTTATCCCAGATTTAACTCAGAAAGAATTTAGGAGATGAGGCTTAGCTTCATAATGTCATTTATGCTAGGATCCATGTAAACAACAGATGTCTCTCTACTATTCCTGTCACTCAAAGTGACTCCTCCTAATTTCTCCACTTTATAAGACATGGTTCCCTCATCCTCAAAAAGAGAACAATAAGAATATAGCCCAGGGTATCATGGGGCTCGGTGGGTTGCAAAGATGTACAACATTGCACAGCATTATAAATGCTCAGGGAACCCAACCTTAGTGATTGAGAGTCCCTGTGCTCAGGAGACAGTGGAGATTCCAGATCTCAATCAACCTTCCACTTCCTAGCCTAGAAAGAAATTAAGGCACCCCCCCAACCCCGGGCAAATAAATGACCTGTGGGAAACCTGAGAATCCTAGAGGGTGGGGTTAGTTCAAGACTATCCTCCCAATTTCAGCCTCAGGGAAGACCTCCTCTCGGGTCTCATAGCCTCGTTTCCCCCACCTCTATTTGTATCTCTTCCTGGGGAAAGACGAATGCCAAAGGCAGGATATGAACAAGTAGTTGGAAAATCGTAACTCAAGCATAAGTCATTCTCCAAACCCTGAAAAACCCTTCCTATAACTTCTACTCTCTTCTTTTTCATCATTCCTCAGGAAAAAAAAAAAATTATTGGTTCAATGTCATGGAAAGAATCTGGTATATTTTATTTTATCAAAATAGTTTTGAGATCTGGGGCAAGAAGGAGTCACTCACACATTTCTGAGGACCCCAAAAATTTGGATCATGCCTCCTCTGTGGCTGGTCCCTCCCTTCTCTCTGAGGAAGCTCAGTGCCTACCTCAGTGTCAGCTTCATTCAGTCAGGTGTCATTTTCAATGCCATGTCATGTGGGCAGGGCTGTCAGTCTTATTAGGATTGTTCTCCTTGGCACTGGCAATAGCCTATGTAGTGCTTCTCCCAGCAAACAGCCTCAAGACTGGACAATCACACCTTGCCAAATATCTTGAGCTGGCCAGAGTCGAATGCTCACCTCTGCAGACAGCTTGTAACTCACATTACATGGCCTTCAGGACGGAGAACTAGAACTCAGGAGACATAACTGAAAAAAAAAGAAAAGGAGAAGTTTTTCTTGTGGCAAATTGGAGAGACACACATGAAATGCACAGGAGGGCCTGAGCTCAACTGAAAGGAGCCAAGGCAGCTCCCACTCTGTAGAGACTGCTGGTCTAGGAGTGACCTCAATATACATTTCACTCAGGCCTTATTAAATAGTGATAGTGGTCCAGTTTGTCCGGTTCTTTAGGCCTGCTACTAGGTCAGACATTGTCACCAGAAGGAGGCAGTTGTGTGAGCCAGCCTGGGAAGATGTTAGCAAAATAACAGTAGCTGCAAGGCCCTGACTAATCACTTGTATATTCTCATGACAAGCCTAGTCCCTGGTACGTAAGTAGTTAAGACTACTTTCAGAATGCAGTCTTAAAATATATTATAGAAGATGGGTGCAGTGGGTAACACCTGTAATCCCAGCTACTCGGGAGGCTGAGGCAGGGGGATCACTTGAGCCCAGGAGTTCAAGACCAGACTTGGCAACATAGCAAGACCCCATCCCTAAAAATGTTTTTTTTTTTTTTTTAATTAGCCTGGAATGGTGGTGCATGCCTGTAGCCCCAGCTACTCAGGAGACTGAGGCAGGAAGATCTCTTGAGCCCAGGATTTGGAGGCTGCAGCGAGCTGTGATTGTGCCACTGCACTACAGCCTCAGTGACAGAGAGAGACTTTATCTCAAAATTAATTAATTAGAATAATAATTTAGAAATTTAAAGATATGTAGATAGGTATATTATTGGTTTTTCTTTGCTTCACTTTCCAACTCTCTTGGTTGACTCTACTGATATGGCCATTAAGAAAAGAGACAATCCGCAGATATAGACATATTCCTTGGCCATGTCTCCTGATGCAAAAGCTCTTGGTAGACCTATGAGGTCTCCAGCTCTAAGAAGTCAGGTCTTAGAAAGCCTGCCAGGAGCTTATTAATCTTCCTTAAGATCTTTTCAGGAATTAGAACCAAGAAAATTTCAGGGTTAAAATTCAAGTACCACCTGGCTGACTAAAACCCGGCATGCCTGTTACAAATGGCACTAGTCTGGAACCGGGAATATTGGGCCAGCTCAGCTCATCTGCCCTAAGGATCTTATCTTAACTTGACCATCTGCAAAGACCCTATTTCCAAATATAGTTACGTTCATAGGTATTGGGGGTCAGGACTTCAACATCTTTTGGGGGGATGCAATTCAGCCCAAAACAGAAGGCTTTATGATGCTCTTCGAACTTGAGTTGGATCTTGAAGAATGTAAAGGATTTATATAGGTGGTGAGGAAAAAGTCTGTTGCATTCTAAGGAAGGAAAATGGCACATGAAAAGGACATGGAAGCTGAGCATGGTGGCTCACGCCTGTAATCCCAGCACTCTGGGAGGCTGAAGCAGGCAGATCACTTGAGGTCAGGAATTCAAGACCAGCCTGGCCAACACAGCAAAACCCTGTCTCTTCTAAAAATACAAAAATTATTTGGGCAAGGTGGCAGGCAGCTGTAGTTCCAGCTACTCAGAAGGCTGAGGCAGGAGAATCGCTTGAACCTGGGAGTCAGAGGTGGCAGTGAACTGAGATCGTGCCACTGCTGCAGCCTGGGCAACAGAGCAAGACTCCATCTCAAAAAATAAAAAATAAATTTAAAAAGGACATGGAGTTTGGAGTAAGCAAAAGCTTACTCCATGGGACAATAAAGAAGCCAGCTAATTAAGGAGGAAATTCTTCGAAATCAAGTTGAATAGGGAGTGTGGGTCTGATGATGGAGAGTTTGGGCTGATGGGTAGAGGCTTTTTAACTTGATATAGTTTGAAAAGAGAGCAAAGAACAGGCATGGTGAAAGCCTGATGTCCAGAAAACCCAGGTTAAGACAAAGGATAAAAATTATGTACATTATTAATCACCAACCATATTCTGATTTTTTCTAGGTGCTGGAAAGAGATTGGAGTTTCAGGAAACAAATATTATCCCTGTTTCATATTCATGGATTTTCACTCTCTAACTATGTAATTATAAATTGAGACAAGTGCTCAAAGGAAAAAGAACTTCTCTCTCTAGAGTGCATAATGAAGGAGCTTGACCTAGACAAGGTCAAGAAAGGTGTCTCTGGAAGGGGATGTTTGCTCTGAGAGCTGTGGGATGTGTAGGAGTTAAGCAGGGGCAGTTTGATAGGGAAGAAGGAAGCCAAGTTGTATGGAATAGAAGAGTAGTGCAGTCAAAGTTTCTACATGGGCCCAAGCGCTCAGCACTCAGAGGATGTTGCCTAGAAAGCTGTTTTAAAAGTATAAATGCCATTCAGGACATAGGCATGGGCAAGGACTTCATGTCGAAAACACCAAAAGCAATGGCAACAAAAGCCAAAATTGACAAATGGGATCTAATTAAACTAAAGAGCTTCTGCACAGCAAAAGAAACTACCATCAGAGTGAACAGGCAACCTACAAAATGGGAGAAAATTTTCGCAACCTACTCATCTGACAAAGGGCTAATATCCAGAATCTACAATGAACTCAAACAAATTTACAAGAAAAAAACAAACAACCCAATCAAAAAGTGGGCAAAGGATATGAACAGACACTTCTCAAAAGAAGACATTTATGCAGCCAAAAGACAGATGAAAAAATGCTCATCATCACTGGCCATCAGAGAAATGCAAATCAAAACCACAATGAGATACCATCTCACAGCAGTTAGAATGGCAATCATTAAAAAGTCAGGAAACAACAAGTGCTGGAGAGGATGTGGAGAAATAGGAACACTTTTACACTGTTGGTGGGACTGTAAACTAGTTCAACCATTGTGGAAGTCAGTGTGGCGATTCCTCAGGGATCTGGAACTAGAAATACCATTTGACCCAGTCATCCCATTACTGGGTATATACCCAAAGGACTATAAATCATGCTGCTATAAAGACACATGCACACGTATGTTTATTGCGGCACTATTCACAATAGCAAAGACTTGGAACCAACCCAAATGTCCAAAAATGATAGACTGGATTAAGAAAATGTGGCACATATACACCATGGAATACTATGCAGCCATAAAAAATGATGACTTTATGTCCTTTGTAGGGACATGGATGAAATTGGAAATCATCATTCTCAGTAAACTATCGCAAGGACAAAAAACCAAACACCGCATGTTCTCACTCATAGATGGGAATTGAACAATGAGAACACATGGACACAGGAAGGGGAACATCACACTCTGGGGATTGTTGTGGGGTGGGGGGAGGGGGGAGGGATAGCACTACGAGATATACCTAATGCTAAATGACGAGTTAATGGGTGCAGCACACCAGCATGGCACATGTATACATATGTAACTAACCTGCACATTGTGCACATGTACCCTAAAACTTAAAGTATAATAAATAAATAAAAAAAGTATAAATGCCTAGGTTCTACCCATGCATTGGAGACCCCTTGTAAAATGGAAACGCATTCCCTGGGGATAGAGTAGCAAGTGTATGGCCTAACCTTGATCTACTAAATTGGTCTTGAGTAGCACACGGGAAGATTCTTAAGTCTTTCTTCTGAACCTTGGCCAGTTTTGGAAACCACTAGATCAGATATCGAGGGCCTCGCCTAAATAAAGAAGGAAAGTTTTGTTCTCAGTGTTGCCATTTTCTGCTGTCAGAGGCCACCACCTTTCTTCTCCTTACCCTCTACCCCCTTCGTGTCCACAGTCCATGCCTATCTTGTGCAGGAGTACACATGTGCAGGCACACACACACACACCCACACTTCTAGTGCCCATTTCTCTGCTTGCCAGGATGTCTTCCGAAATCCTTCTCTCTGGCCTGCTCTCCCAAGCTGTGCCCCAGACTGAGGGCCTTTCATGATCTCTTTCTGCAGGAACACTGAACTGACCCATTTTGTAATCACTTAGGATCCTGCTATCTGCTAATTAATAAAGTTACCTACAGTTACATATTGACTGGTAAAAATCATTCCAGATAATTATAATGATAACTTACATGTAAGGATATGTGGTACCATAACTTAAAATGGCATTTTAAGCACTCTCATTTAGTATTTCTAGCAGAACTAAACTGTTGTGTAATACTAGCCACACTCAACAGGTGATGTGTCATCATTGACCAAGGTTAGGCAGCAAACTTGCTACTCTATCCCCAGGGAATACATTTCCATTTTACCAGGGGTCGCCACCCTCCTTCTTAAGGCAGAGGAATGGCTGGTATTGAGTTCATCTTAAAGCAAGCCTTGACAGGATTAGGGTGGGGATACAGGGTAACTGGGCAGGAGGAAACTTTTAGCACTACAATATATGGGAGACAATACAGTAGAGGGATTAAGAGCAGTATGTCTGGGCTTTTTAATGAAAAGGCTTGAGTTCAATACCCAGTGCTGCAATATATTAACTGTGTTGTCTTGGTCCAGTTGCTTAATCTCTTTGACTCCAGCTTCCTCAACTGAAAGTGGGGTTAATAGTAGTACCAACCTCATAAAATGGGTGTAAAGCTTAAATGAGATAATTCATTGAAAGCATTTAACAAAGTGTCTAGCACATATTAAACCTACTTTTTAATTGTTGTTATTAAACCACTTAGGCAACTGCCTTCCCTTTTGTGAGACTGGCCTTAGAGACAGCCAACAGAAAATGAAAATGGATGTGTTTGCATTAGTGGGAGGTGGGAAGATAAGGAGGAAGAATTGAGAAAGCAAAGGGAAGAAAAGACTGCAAAGCCCTCTGCTCACTCGGCCCTCTTCTGATTCCACCAGCACAGGTGGGCCATTTTCTTGCCCTGCCAGAAGGAGTAGAAATTGAACTGTGATCTGGAGAGCTATCTGCTCTGATCATTAGTCAAACACCGGGAGCCAGTTAGACCTAATTGTCTTTGAAAAATCTGAAGACCAAACACTTTTTTTTGGAGGTCAGGCTGCATAACTGAGAAGGAGTCAGAGGTACCTGGGATGAAAATAAAGGCATAATAGGTTCATATACTTGGTCTGAAAATTAGCTTTAGGGATCTCCTTACGTTTGTTTCTTAATGGTGTGAAACATAATAATGGCTTTGGCCATAATAAAGATGAATTAGGGGTTTTTTTTCCTGAAAAATAATGAAACTTTAGTAAACATCCCAGGTTTATCACTTAATTTATCCCTAGCTCATGGGGAAAGAGACCTCCCCCCAACCCAGCCCCCATTTTTAATATTCCAAGCTACTAGATTTCAATAACCCAGTCTCCAGCAATGTGTGTCTCATTTCCCTGGACAGACCAAATAGGCAATAACAGCCTCTCGGTTAGAACACTAATGTTGTAATTTAGAACTTCTGTCAAGATGAAAGATCTTTGCTGGGATCCTCAGAGGGCCCACAGCAACACTTCAACCCAGGCCCGGATAATGAAGTTTTCATTATTAAATAAAGATATTTTAGGAATGTCATAAACCATAAATCCACTCTCTTCTATTGCCCTGCCACCTTATTGTGTTTATTTCTAGCAAAAGTCCATCCTCTCTCAATTGCCCCAACTCCTCCAAGCTTGGTGTTTCTTGCCTTTCAACCCCTTAATCCCACTGTGATGCACTTACGTTGCCATGGCAATAGAAGACTGTGTCTTCTCCCACATTGAGACCCAAAGGCTATAAAAAAGGAAGGTGTCTGCGGAGAAGAGGAGTGCCTGCTCCCTCTCCCTGTTGGCTTCCTCCTCCCCACCTTGTCCTGCCAATCAGCTGAGAGACTGACTCCACACAGCTTTATCTCACCTCAAGGAAATGCTAACACACGCCATTAGGTCTGGCTGTACTTAAAAATTATGGCACAATCAATTTTTAATGTGAATTTAGTGCTGGTTGGAAGCTTTAGACTCTGAGTCCTAGGAAAATGATTCATCTGTTTATTCATTTGCCAAATATTGGGGTGCGGTTTTCTCAAACCCCACCTGCCTTAACCTGGTTGTGCTCTTGCCACTAAGATCACACACAGTCTTACTGAGGCTGCTCATGCCAGGCTCAGGAACCTGCTCCCTGTAGATCCAGCCCCATGCTGGAGAGCAGAGGGGAAGAAGAATGGACACTCTTACTTTCCCAAGGCCTGGTGACACAACAGAGTCAGAGGGCAAAGAGAGCTCAGACACTTCTCAGCGAACTCCATAAATAAGAGAAGCAGGACATCTGAAATTAGGAACTCATTTAGCCACCCCCAACCCACTATTGAACTACACCTGACAAGCCAGCTGTCTTAAAGATTCAGGGGAAACTTTCCAGTCTATCCCAGGAACTCACTTATATTTGCATGTAACCAAATGTCTCTTTGCTGTGAATTAGGCTCATATTCAAAGGAGATGAAGATCTACTTATAACAGTACTCAATATTATGTTCTCAGAAGGGGAGTGTTAATACTTAGGGAACTAGCTTGTACTTGTATTTTTGTTTATACTCATGATCCAAATGAAAGCAAAAAGAACTGTAAGATTAATCAAGGATGAATTTGTAGATATATCCGAGGACAAAAATGATGACTCCATATGGCTTCCAGCCATCTCTGTGTAGTTTCTTCCATCACAGTGATATTTGACATTGAACAGATTAAGCAATAAGATATAGTTTTTAAAAATCACTTTTTCATCTCCATTGCTCAATGAGCTTCAGGAACAGTTGGTCTCAGCAAAAAACACTCTTTTCTGAAAACATCTGAGAATCCAAATTATGAATTATATATATTATATATATGTGTGCGTGTATGTGTGTGTGTGTATATATATATATTTCTTTTTTTTTAAAGTCCATCTAGAAGCACACATCAATCAGTTTGGGCTATTTATTGGAGGAGAGGACACAACAAGCCATAGAATGTTATCAGCACTTGAATTAATTGAAAATAAATTTCCCCTCCCAGCGCTAAACAAATGACGAATTTTTTGTGTGATAACACACACCAGCCTGCAATAGGTTGCTAAGATTCCACTAATTTAAAAAAATCTCATTTGAAGATAGTTAATGGTTTCTGCATTTCCACAAAGCGCTAGTCAGACTAGTCAGATTACATTCCCCTGAACTTCAGGGTCTGTGCTGATTACTACTCAATTAGTTTTGATTCAATTCACTGAAGAAAAATGTCCATTTCATTAGTGTGGAGAAATAACCATTGGACACAAAATATATTTCTCAGCATTGCTATGGCAACTGAGATGACACAGCTGAGCTCAGAATGTTAATGCCTTCCCTGGGACTATGTTTTTAAGTCAGCATGCGCTCATTAAGCCTTGCTGGGTGGGGGTGGCTCCTGCCACATCGCCATCGCAATTGGCAGGCAGAAGAACCCATGGCACTCCCAAGAAGCCTTGGTTCCTGCCACTCGCCTCCCCTGCCACTCCCCTGTGGGCTGGGCATATCAGCAATAGCATAGATTGTCATCTTGCAAGTCCCCAAGGCCCCTCTTTATGTGACATGCAGAAGTCCAGCTGGGCAGTGAAAAATGTGGTCTGTCATCTAGATGTGTTTTCCTATGTGTTGTCTGTTTTGTGAATGCATTCAACTGTCCGGGTGATGAACTGACTTTTGAGCTTGTCATTGTTGCATTCCAGCCAGCACACCATTGACAGAGAAGTGAGGAGCAAGTGGTTCAGCAGTTCAGTAAATATGGTGGTCAACCTGAAACACTCTGCCCACTTGAGGAAGACTTGACTGTCATCTGCACCCCGCAAGACATGTAGGCAAAGGATGGGAAAGCAGATTCTAGATTACGAAGCAAATAAATGGACCTGTTTGTATGCAATAGGGAGCAAACATGCCAATACCAGTCTTCAGGAATAATAGATGTGGCCATTATTTAGATGTTAATTAGGGCATAACCAAATTAAACCATAACAAAATTTCACTTGGGAGACTGAATTTTCCAGGTTAAATGAATAATTGCCCATATTTTCCCTTAAGCTATGGTGGCATAATCTTAGGTTACCAATTAATAATTGATTGCTGTATACTGTGTTCAAGGCTCCATGCCTTAGGTTACAAAGATTAAGTACATGGAGCCTACGCCCTCAAGGGACAGTTTAGTAGGGAGATAGCATATGAACTATTAATGAAAGCTACTATGTATTGAGTACTGACTATGTGCCTGGAAGTGTACTAAGTACTTTATATGCAGTATTTTAATGTAATCCTCATATTAGTATTATGAGGAGGATGTTAGCTCTATTTTATAACCAAGTACACTGAGGCTTAAAAAAGGGACTTGGCTAGTCAATTACTAGTTAAATTACAGAAAGTAACTGACAGAGCTGGATGCAAACATAAGTCTCTGACTCCACAATCACTTCGAACCACCATGCACACTGCCTTTCACGTACACATGAATAGAAAAGGCAGGCTGTAAATATTCAGGGCCCAGTGACTTACAAAAGTAAATACCTGATCTGTAAGGAAAGTAGCAAGTCTGATTGCATTTAATTAATTTAACTTCCCTTTTAAAATTCATCTTCAAAATAATGGGCAAAATCAGAGTGTCCCATTTCTTCCATTAAGCAGATGTTCTGCATATTGCCTTCCTGCTCCTTCTGCGACCACAGGGAGAGGAAGCACGGCTGCTGCAAGAGCTGCCAAAAGGCAGGGAGCAAGAGCTAATTCCACAACAAGAGTAAGCTCACAGTCGGTGATCTCAGTGTCAGAGTCCCACTCTACCCTCTTGGGATCCTATGTATCTGAGCTGCTCTATGTTTAATCATCATCATGTCACCATCAAAAATATATATTAAGCCGCTGCATACATATGGTTCTGGTCACCCCATTTGTTCTTGCTCCCTTGGCACATTATGTAATTTCACTCTATTTGTTTCCAGTGGTTTGATATAATTTTATATCATCTTTATACCTCTTCAGATACAGTGCTCAAAACACCCAGACCCAGACCTCTCTGAGTTCACAGAGTATATTCTTACCCTTCTCTTTGCCTGACCACAGCAGGAGCAGTGGATCTTGGTGACAGGGATCTTTGTTCAGGGCTGGCCCAATGGCTGTCTCTTCCATGTGAAGCAGAATTAACCAACATAGGTGGGGGCTTGCAATCTAAAATTATGCCACGGATAAAACATGCAATGAGCACACAAGCCACTCTGTAGATGGGTTTTGTTGCTAGAATAACATTTGTGAAAATGTATTCTAAGAAAACCTAATTTCTTAGAATATTAAAGGATGTTATAGTCATGCAGTTCAGAACATGCTACTCCAAAACATGGCACCTTGGCATTTAAGAAAACAACAGAAGCAGGACCTTTGCCATTCTCCCCTGAAGTGGGCCATAAAATGATTCTCTGACTTTTCTCTAGGGTAGGGCATAAGACCCTCATTCCAGAGGAGTCCTCCCTGTACCCAGAGAAAAGGAATGAAGACAGAGGGACACAGAGAAAAACATGAACAAGGCCACGCACAGTGGCTCAAACCTGTAATCTCAGTATTTTGGGAGGCAAAGGTGGGAGAATGACATGAGCTCAGGAGCTTAAGATCAGCCTAGGCAACATGGCAAGACTCCATCTTTACAAAAAAAATTAAAAAGCTAACCAGGCATGGTGGCACATGCCTGTGATTACAGTTATTTGGGAGGCTGAGGCAGAAGGATCTCTTGAGCCCAGGAGGTCAAGGCTGCATTGAGCCATGTTTGAGCCACTGCACACCAGCCTGGGCGACAAAGCAATACCCTGTCTCATTTGGATTTTTTTTTAAAAAAAGAATCTGAACAAATAGGCCTTGCTAAGTTTCCCCCAAATTATTACCATTAGTAATATTCCTTTGTCCTCCAATCATACTTCTGCACCACTGTGCATAAAAATACAATCTTTTGTTTCTTTGGGTCTTCATTTCTGAAGGCTCTCATGTTAGGTAAAACTTAAATATATTTGTATGCTTTTCTCTTGTTAACCTGCCTTTTATTATAGCGGTCTCAGCCATGAACCTAAATGGGTAAGGTAAATATATTATTTCTCCCCTACAATAGAAAAACAAAAGGGGGAAGAGGAGGTTCTCCGGTCAATTATGTTTAGGAGATGCTGGGTTAAACAATGTTAATCAGGTTTGTTTGTTTGTTTGTTTTCTGCCAGGGTTCTCAGAGATCTTAATATACTACTGTATTATATGATTCTCCAAGTGAAGAGAATGGAGGGAAGCATTATCTACAGATCCATTTTTATGCTGCTGGAGCACTGAGGCACCACTCTTTTGCAAGTTCTGGAAAAAACAGAGCAGGGGTCAGTTTAGAAGCCTAACCTGTATACCTACATCAGGAAGCTCAGAAAATGGCTTAGACCACTGGGACATTTTGCATGAAGATTCCTAAGCTTCATGGGAGACATGTTAAGGGCTTTGGGACTGATATTTGAGCCCAGGAAACAGAGCTACCAAATTAAGGCTTACAAATAAGACAAGGTTAAAAAAAAAATCTGGCCCCAAATCCCAGAAAGAGTGGCCCAAGTGGGCTGGAAACTAGCCACCCTGAGGTAGGAAAGAGTGCAGGAGGTAGGAGTGAAGGAAGTAGGAAGAGGTTCAGACCTAACCTAGCACAATGATTTATAATTTTTAGAGAAATCCTCTGTATAGAATTGAATACTTTGAGAAATGTAAGACAGAAAATTCTGATTGAATTAATTTCAACAATAGGCACACTGATACACTCACCCAGTAAGAAGACCAGGGTTCAGATCTTTAGAATCTCCGTGATTCTCTTAGTTCACACCGCACATTGTTTCTTGGATCCCACATCAGCCTCTTCCTTGAGTTTGCTCTTTCAGTTTGCTGGAGTAGATAACTTAGGAAGGATATGTCGAACAAATTTTCTAAGTCCTTGCATGTCTACAAATATTCCTGTTTTACTTTCACAATTGATTAACAGTTGGCTAGGTCTAAATTGAAAATCTAGGTTACAAATGTTCTTCCTCAAAATATTGAAGTCATTTCTCCATTGCCTGTTGGCATCCAGTGATACTGCTGAGAAATTCAAAGCCAGCTTAATTATTTCCGCTTATGTATAACTTTTTCTTGCATTGACTTTTAGGATCTTCTTTTTAACCTTAATCTCCTGCAGTTTTGACTTTCTAAATTGGGATTTATCATTGTTTTACCCTATTCAGACCTCATTGATCCCTTTCAATCTGCAGATTGAATCTTTAGCCCTGGAGAATTTTTTCTAGTACATCTTTGATAATTTTCTCTCCTCAACTTTCTATATTGTCTCCTTCTGAAATCTTTTTTAGTGTTTGGAGCTTCCGGATCAATTCCTTATGTCATCTATACATTCTCTAGTTTTCTGTTTATCTCCCTAATTGTTCTAGATTCTAGAAAATTTCTTCAACTCATCTTCCTATCATTCTACTAATTTTTTAAAAAATTAAATATTAACACTTACATTAGTTAGGGCAACACTGTCTGCTGCTGTAATAAATAAACCCCCAAATTTCAGTGGCTTATCATAATAATCACTAACTTCATACTAGCATAACTTTTTGAACACAGGTTCCCCTGTTTAGCAGGCAGCTCCTCCCCATCCAAAGAATCAGAGATTCGGACTCTTTCCACCTTCTGGCTCTGCCGTCCTCCAAGGCCTCACATCGCCTTGCATTCTGCCAGAAGAGGGAGGAAGGTGATGAAAATCTTATTCTCAACAGCCTTGACATGAAAATGTCACATGTCTCTTCTGCTCACATTCCAACTGGTGAAAATAGTCATTTGGTCCCACTAGATGCAATAGGGAGGAGTAGGGTGCACTGTAAAATGTACTTCCTGGTTAACAACTGCTTCCCCATAATACAGTTATATACTTGGGAAGGAGGAACACAAATTTTGTTTTCAATTGATGACCATTAGCAGTCTTTGCTGTAGTAATTATATACTTTTTTTTCTTTTTGTGAGCTCAGTCATGTTCTCTGATTGTTCCTTGCCTAGAGTATACTTATCTCTTTTGTTCATAAGTGATTGCATCTTTTTCTTTTTTTTTCTTTTTTTGAGACAGAGCCTCTCTCGATCACCCAAACTAGAGCACAGGAGTGCAGTGATGCCATCTCAGCTCACTGCAACCTCTGCTTCCCTGGTTCAAGCAATTCTCATGCCTCAGCCTCCCAAGTGGCTGGAACCACGGACACACACCACCATGCCAGGGTAATTTTTGTATTTTTGTTAGAGAAAGAGTTTTGCTATGATGCCCGGGCAGGTCTCAAACTCCTGGCCTTAAGCAGTCTGCCCACCTTGGCCTCCCAAATTGCTGGGATTATAGGAGTGGCACTTTTGTCTAAGATCGGCTATTCTTTGTTATTTTGGCCATTCTTTTTTAAAATTATTTTTATTTTGCAGTTTTGAAGCCAGTTTTATTTTGAATACTTGTTCCCAGTGATCTTGGCCTCTCTCATTCATGCTGTTGTTTCCTTTAGTTCTGGAGATCCTTGTTTATGTATATTAAAGAATTGAGATGTAGGTTGATTATTCTGAGTAGATGGATTGAGTTCAACTACTGTCGGCTTGTAGGCCTAATACCCCCAGCAGTCCTCTTTCTTGGCGGGAGAGCTGACGTCTTTGTACAAGGGTGGGCTTATCCACTAGCAGTTTCACTCCAGGTTACGTAGAATCAGAATGGGAGAGTCAGCAGCCACAGACCACAAGCTCCACAGGGACCAGGAAAAGAAAGACTACTCTGGGCCACCACTCCCAATTAAGAAGCCTTGGTTACTCCAGGAAATTCATCTTTAGAGAAGAACATCTAGATGTTTTCCTAGGGAGTTTGCCAGTCATTCTGTGAACAGGACAGGACAGGAGAGGGTGGAGGCAACCAGCAAAGCCTTCCACAGATGAATCATAGATTAACCCACTTCTTTGCAATTACTCTTTCCCCTTCTGCCCTCCTTACCAACACCAAGCTGCAAGTGTGTCCAGGTTTTAATCAGCATGACAATCCTACCTGCACTGCAGCCTCACCCAGCAAATGCTCAAGCCTGGACCGCTTCCCCCACTGTTTCCTCTGTGAACATGCTTCCATTCATCCTGTCTGATGTGCTGTAACCTCTCAGCTGATGAACCTGCCCACCCCCATACATTTGCCACCAGGTATTCATTGTTTTGTATACTTTCCAACTATCATTTTGACGATGCCCGATGAGGGGGAAAGTCTCCATTTGCCAGCCTCTACAAAATTAGAAAAATACTTGTAAATGTCCTTTGGAGAATATCACCAAGTTTTATGAGAAAGAAGGGCTATAAAAAATAAAAAGCAGTGGCTAATAGAATTCTAAAAAGATGTTGGTCAGCTTTGGGGAGAAATTACCTTTCAATTTACATGGACTGACTCCATACATTCATTTATTCATTCATTTTTTTGTAATAAATACTGAAAGTTTATTATTTACCACAGGCTACCACAGGTAGCAGGGCAAGAACTATGAACAAAAATGGTCTTCTAGTCCCATCCTCAAGGAATTTAGAATTTATGGGTAAAATTACCCTTTGAAATTTGAATTTATTTGCACACTGTTAGAAGTTCAGGATACTAAGAAAGCACATTTAAAAAAAAAGCACAGAAACCAGACTTTGTATTTCATGGAAGGACTACTGGGGGAAGTGATCTGAGAAATAAAATAGAATCAGCCACATTAAGGCATGGGGTGGGGTGGGATTGAGTGTTCCAAATAGAGGAAATAGTATGCTAGAGCCTCAGAAGTGGCTCCCACCTGCCCATAGGAAAAACTTCACACATGAATATTGACTGTGCTCGGAATGCCCTCCCATCTACCACTCCCAATCCACCAACTGTGGCAAAATTCTCAACTCAGGCACTCACCCACTCTTTGAGGAACTAATGGAATCTTCCCCCACAGGTCTAGGCATTTTCTTCCATTTGTACCTTATATGTTCTATGGTTTTATCAATGGGCACACTCTGTAAAAGTGTCGGGTTCCTCCTTGTATCTATCACAAATCTAAATTCCCTGAAGTCAGGAGTTGTGTTTTATTTACACTTATATCTCCTGCACTGGCATAAAGAGTGAATGCCAAGGGCTACGTAGACAATTGATATATCTTGAATGTTGAATGATGAATAAATGGAATGAATGAAGTGACAGAATTATGACAATATATTGCTTGCCCTCAGTTGTATACAAATTTAGTGTGAGTCAGAAAAAAAAAGTCGAGAGTTATAGTGAATGATTTACATATTCATTCTATGGGACCTTAGTATAAGCACTAATAAAAGATAAGGCTTTGGAGAACTCCCCTAAAACTGCTGTCACGTATAATAATACAGCATGCCAACTTAGTGTTCACATTCTGAGATGAATTAGCAGGAATAAGGAAAGTCTTTATTAGGATACCTATCGTAATACCAGCTTTACCTCTCCTGCTTTCCTTACCTCTGCAGGCTAAGTAGACATCTGAGAAGGGATAAATTCCCTCTGGATATGTGTAAGTTCCCTGCCCATGACATAAATTTTCTTCAAATGGGACTACAGAGGCAGGGGAATGAGCGTTGAGGTTGATCTAATCAATTCAGCCTAAATTACAGGTTCTTCTCACTATATATCAGGAAGTTTTATCAATGGATAAAAATAGGTATTGCTACAATGTGTATACATGATGTTATGATGATGCACATCAGAAGGAGTTTTGGCATAAGTGAAGCAAGACAGAAGATCAACTGCAGGAGAGTAACGGGTAAGAGCCACAGCACATAATCAAGCAGGCACCAAAGAAAGATCACATATTTACAGCAAAGTGTAAGAACATTGTCGCATGGGTATTTAAGAAAACACGAGTATAGCCAGGACAAGAACCAACTCAGCTCAAAAGTAACCCAGTGCTGAAGAACAACCAGGTGAATAGGGTTGGAACTACAGTGACTGAATAGACACTGGGAGACTCTGCTGTACTCTAGCAATCTTTGCTTTGCTCGCTTGTTTAGTGTTCAATTCTGTATCTTGAGCACAATAAAAAACTGAGAACAATGGCTAGTCTAATATTTGCACTTTTCTGCTAATATATTTGGGTAGATAAAATACATCTTTAGATTTCTAACTCTGTATTTAATCATCAACACTAAGTATTATTAAACTTCCATAATTGAAAATAATCTCTATTATTAGAGTGACCATGCATCCTACTTTGCTTGGAATACTCCTAGTTTATATCTATTATCCCAGATCCAGCACAGTTTAACATTCATCCTAGAATTTTCATTTTTTTGGCAAAGCCTGAAAATATACTAAGATGAGTTTGGTAATTCCCACTTTGTACGTCTAGCTTCTGCTAGGGTCTTGTCTCGTAGTACGTAGTGGACAGTGTTCTGATTAACACATGGTTTAATCTGACAGATGATAAGTGGTAGCTTAACTTATTTTTCCTTTCCCTTTCAAGACACATGGTGCCAACACCTTCTTTTCAAGGACAGCATACACTCCCTGATAAAAAAGGAGGCTTGTAATAGGTGGTGAAGGACCACTAACTCCCCTGATCTCAGGCAGCAATGGGAGAAGTATTCACTGTTGCTGCCCCTTCTGGCCACTTGGTGTATCAGCAGCTAGCTGTGCTGTGACCAGGACAATGCCCAAAGCCACAGCCTGTGAGTTCCAGAAGTCATCAAGCCACTGCTCAGTAGGATAGTAGGAATTGTCAGAAATCTTACTTTTGGAATATGTAAACTATGTACAAGCAATATAGACCTTACTGTCATAACATAGACCACAGAGAGAGTCGTTTGAACACTTTTTTTCAGGGGTGTGGTATTTATAGTATGTATGATCTAAATCTACAATTATGTATGTACTTTACTGTTTAGTAATGCTTTGTTTTATTTTGTCCTTTTCAAAGAAATAATCTCAAAAAGTGTAACATTTAAGGAAATATTAAATATTGAATTTTCATGTCTTAAAAAAGTTGATGCTGAAGATGCAAATTGCACAAATTATTGGTGCACATTTACCATCTACCTGAAATCTACCAGAAGGCACACATATTCTGAAGAAGCATTAGCATTTAATTCAAAAGTTAGTGATTATTTTAAGAAGACTATTTCCAAAGATGTCAATTTAACAAGTATATACAGCTGCAGAAGTTTCATAATCAACTCTGAGAAGCATGACTTTTCATTTGGATCAATGTTCTAATAAAATTAAGAAACCTCTGGAGCAGAACTCTAGTTAAAATTGGTTGCACTAACCTGTTATTCATAAAGTGTGTCCCAACATGCTTAGATATCAAAATAGAAGCAGTATTTAAAGCAGCTAAATTATAAATCTTTGTGACAACATTCATGTTTAATTTTTTTTAAGTTTCAGTATGGCAGTGCATGTTTTATCTTTTTACAACAAAGGACTGAATGTTTATGTCCCACTAAAAACTATATGTTGAAATTTGAACCCCAAAGCGATGGTATTAGAAGGTGGGACCTTTGGAGGGTTATTAGGCTGTGATAGTAGAACCCTTATAAATTGGATTAATTTCTTTATAAGGGATTCCAGAGAGAGAGAGATCCTTCACCTCTTCTGCCATGTGAGGACATAGCAAAAAAGTGGCCATTTATCTAGGAACCAGGATACAGCCCTCCACCGACACCAAATCTGCTGGCACTTTGATTTAGGACTTCTCAGCCTCCAGAACTGTGAGAAATAAATTTCCATAGTTTATAAGCCACCCAGTCTATGGCATTTTTTTTATGGCAGCCCCAACAGACTAAGACACTCATTAGATTTGTAAAATGTTTTCATTTTTAAAGAACTAATTTGTAGATCAACCTAATATCTTACAATGGTATTGAACCTTATTGTAAAACAGTCCTCCAAATTAAGGTTGAATTTTGTTTGAAAGAAATTGCAATTTTTTATTCAAAATGTTTGACACATGCACGAGTATGTTCATTGCAATACTATTCACAACAGCAAAGGCAAATCAACCTAAATGCCTGTCAATGGCAGATTGGATAAAGAAAATGTGGTACATATACACCATGGAATACTATGCAGCCATATAAAAGAACAAGATCATGTCTTTTATGGGAACATGGATGGAGCTAGAGGTCATTATCGTTAGCAAACTAATGCAGGAATGGAAAACCAAATACCGCATGTTCTCACTTCTAAGTAGGAGCTAAATGATGAGAACTCATGAACACAAAGAAGGGAACAACAGACACTGGGGCCTACTTGTGGGTGGAGGGAGGGAAGGGGGAGAGGAGAAGAAAAAATAACTATTGAGTACTAGGCTTAGTACCTGGGTGATGAAATAATCTGTACAACAAACCCCTATGACATGAGTTTACCTATATAACAAATCTGCACATGTACCCCTACACCTAAAATAAAAGTTAAAAAATAAAATAAAACCGCTTTCATTAAAAAAAATGTAAGGGAACACCAAATAATTTCAAATTTTGAAATGGATATCAAATTGTAACTATTGAAAGAAAAGGTTGACACCAGAAAAACGATGAAATTTAATCCCACAAAAGCAAAGGAAGAACTGAACAAACTAGATGATAGGAGATGAAAGGCATAAAACATTTAGTTTTGAAATTCTATAATTACATTTTGGAATATGTTGACCTCTGGGAAGAATCTTGTGATGGGGCTCCCTTTTTTACTATTGGATAATCTTATATTCTGTACTGGAATAGAACTATGTTGAGGTAGCCTTCCAATGTGCAGATAATTCATTGACAAATTTTGTTTTGTAAAATTATTTTTTGAAGAAATGGATGCAAAAAGATAGTACATGTGAAAACATTTGATATAAAATATTTATATATTTAAATACTTTTAAATGGTTTCAAGAATATCTTCCAATCAGCAGATATACTCTGAGCTTACCACTTACCCCAATACCTGAGGAATTTTCTCAATTAGAAATAGTATTGCCTATAAAGAAAAGTCAGTTGAAGTTATCAACAATTCTCAATTTATTAAGCATAAGATGTAGCTTTGAAGGAGATTGCAGTCAACTTTATAAAAAAAAATTGAATAATAAGCCATATTAAGAAGTCTTCTTTAGAAAAATACTTATAGTATTAGAGATTGATACAATCAATAAATGAAATTTGCGCTCATTCATGTATGTAAAGATATACCAAAAATAATGATTGACCTATGTTATTTTCTGTGTTCACAGAACCAATATAAAGAAATTTTATCTTACTTTAAGTATATGATACTTGTTCCTTGTATTTTTTTAAAACATTCACCTTTTTTGGAAGTAATTGTTGAATAGAACTAATTCATATATTCTCCCATATCATAAACCCATTCATAAGTTAATAAATGCATATTTCAAAAGTTATATAGTCTGTATTATTTTAGTACTCCCTTCCACTCTACCAACTTTACACTTACCTCATGGGCAAGTCTTGTTTCTCATGAACAAAGTGGTAGACAATTTCTCTCTCAATGTAACAAGGAGAGCCTGTATCTCAGAGCTCCTGCCCCCAGTGGCTGTATTGTCCTGAAACAGTCATGATTTAGGGACTTCCCAGAAAATGGAGCAGACACTAGCTGGAGCCTCATCCTAGATTTTAACATTAACTCATGGAAACATAAACGCCAAGCTAGAAAGAAACTAAAGAAAGAATGCAATCTAGACCTGTCCTATGACTGCAACTTCCACTCTTAGATCGGTATAGTGCACCAGAAAAATCAGCCTCAACTCTTTTTTCCAAACAGTAGATCTTGGAAACCAGAGGGGGAGCAGTTTCTCAATCAAGGCATCACAATAGCAAATGTAATTTCATGGACACACTAGGCCTTCACTGCAGGAGTAAGTGCCCATTTTATAAAATATATATTCTGTAACCATGCAGATTTTTGCAAAAATAAATGTATTTTTAAATAAAGTCATTCATAGAATATAGATATGTTAAGTATCTCTCAATGTGCTCTCTCAATCAAACATATTGGTTATAAAAATTGGAATTCATCAGCATATTACACATTTATGAGAATCTGCCTTCTCTACAGAGGGCAAAGGCACAGGACAGATGGCAGGTGTGGGACTGGCTCAAGCTGGGAGAAAGTCTTGACTGGGAACTTTAAACCAATACCAAAAACGATATATTTAAAATTTCTATTACACACAGAAATAATGGCTTTTTAAACATGTTTATAAAACTTAACAGTCAGTGTAAAAATTATGGAATTAGCATTTCCAAGTCCTTTTATTTGGTATCTTAAACAGCGGGATTGTTTTATTAAGCAGAGAACTGATTTTAGACATACTGTTTTTAGATTTTTCTCTTTATTGGAGCATATCGTATTTGTCAATTTTTAAGAGGACTGCCCTATCTGAAAATATGTACCCTTCGAATCTGGACTTGATTGCATATTAATAAACCACCAGAAATGATAAACATTTTCAAGAGGTAGTAGAGGATATGAAAGTAGATTTTCTACTTTTTGAATAAGTTGATTGTCTTCTCTAACATATCGTAAAGACAGGAGGAGCAACCTGTGGATAGCAAAGCTTGAAGTTCTTTCAAACATAATTGTCTTTCCTTAGCTATGAGTCTTATCTACAAGAAAATCTACTGGTAAGGAAAAAACAATATTAAGAGCCTATTATGCATTGAATGATTTGCATACCTAATTTTACTAATTTCTACTGAAAATATTCATTTTTAAGATGAGAAAATTTCAGCTTAGAGAGGCTGAGTAGCTGGCTTAAAGTCTCCCATATAGTAAGCAATATTTATATATTTAAATACTATATGAGATGGCAAACCCAAATGCATGCGACCCCAGGATGCATCCTCCTTCATCCCATCACACAGCCTTCTACCTAGTGTCTTTGCACATCTATTCTTTATTCAAATCTCACCTGGAATGACAATGATGTGCAGGGAAGAGAGGGAAAGACACTCACACATTTGAAAGCCTTCATGAGACTCAGTTGCCCATGTTCACTGTAAGCTCGGGGCAAGACCATGTCTGTATTATTCATTCACCACTATATACTAAGTACCTCATTCTATACACATGGCATATGGAGGCCAGCAATATTTAGAGGGATTCAATAATTTTTGTTATGTTTTGAAAGTCATGAGTAAAAATCGTAGTTGGTGAGGGGAATGGAGAGAAAGACTGAAACTGTATTTTTGACGCTATTGGCTCACAGTTGAATTAACCTTTCCACCGTTTTTCCACTCATTCATTCAATAAATACTTATTTTCATGAGTTCTGGGCATGAGGGATATAATAGTAAACATGTTGTCATCTTCATGGAGCTGACATTCTCAGCAATCAAGAAATCTCACAATCAGTTTTGAGTCCCTGCAGCTGCCCTGTGAGATAGGTGAAGTGGGTGTTATTTATAACTTGCTGACTCTCTCCTATGTTGCAAACATATCTAACTCATGCAATTTTCTTCGACAAAGTACATCAATGGCTCAAATAACTGAACATGTATTTTGTTATTCCAGATTCCCTTTTGTTCTCAACACAACATAATAATTTTGTATTATTTTATTCACTAATTTTCCTAACAGTGATGCACACATGCATACACAAACATACACACCCTGCTACTACCGACCCCGATTCCATCCCTTCCTACCCTTCCACCACAGTGCTTAATTGAGAATTATCATTACTGTGTGTGATGTGCTTATATGGTTGACACCTGGGCCTTGTTTTATATTATTTTTAATCTTTCCAGTAACCTCAGGAAGTAGGTATCACTATCCTGGATTTAAAGATGGAAAAACTGCAGTTAAGGAGATGATTTTCCTCAAGACCGCAAGGCTAGTTAGCAGCTGAGTTCAGGTACCCGTGCATACGTGTCTTGGTCTTGTCTGTGTTTTTTTCTTACTACATCATGGCTCTGGCAGGCTTTCTCAGACACGATTCTCTTCTGCCTTTAATCCATTCTCCACAGCTTCACCAAAGTTCTATTTTCAAAGCACAGGTTTGATCCTGTAGCTATCCTCACAAAGTATTAATGGATCAGCTCAGCTTTTAGGATAAAACGTGAAAACCTCTGCGTGAAATGCAGGGTCCTTCCTGACTGTCCCCAGACTCCTTTGCCAGGGTCTCCCAGGCTGCTCTTCCCCGCCAAGTGTTTCTTCCCACAACACAGCTGTCCTTTTCATGGCTGTTTGTTCACATACTTCATCTCTGCCCTATCCTTTTTCTCTCTCTCTAGCAAAACCCCACTCTTCCTTTCATACCTACTTCAAAGGATTCCTCTTCTGGAAAGCCCTCTGTGGCTTCTCCAGAGAGTTACTCCCTCTTCTAGGCACCCATGGCACTATGTATTAACAGAGTCATTTGTCACATGGGTTTGTTTACTTGTTATCACCTTTGTTTACTTGTCTTCCCCTCTCTCCCTTACTTTCCCCTGCACCACTACAGTGGACTCCTTGAGGGCCGAACCAAGTTTCTATTTGCCTGTATTCCTGGAGCATAGCCCTGGCCCTGTCACAGAGTAAGGTCTGAGAAATCCTAAGTGAATGATAAGTGAAGCTTTCTTTCATGCTCCTTCCTCAAGCCAGCTGAAGGATGGCCAGAAGGGATCCCCGCAACTGTGAGAAGAGCCAGCCTCCAGGGTGGTGGTGGCCCCAGCCAACCTCGAGATATTGCCCAGTAGAAATGTAATTTTCAGATTGTCTTGATGTGACTTGATCATGTGATAATTGACTGATTGTGTAATGTAAAACAGTCTGGCTATGAATAGGCCACTCTCAGAGATGAAACGTAAATGAGAGACTGTCTGCATAATCAGTGTGTAAATGCAAGCAGGGTACCCACATTCCTTTTTATTTTTAAAGAGCTGAAATGAGAAGAGCTTCCCTTTCCCAAGGCAGTCTCTCTCAGTCTCTCTCTCTTTCTCTCTCTCTCTTTTCTTCTCACTAATAAGCTTTGAACAATTTGGTGGAAAGGTGTGATATTGCTCTCACAGACAAATAACCAAAAAGTCATAATGTTGATGTGATTATATCTCACTGACTAAAAGGAATTAAAGGTAGATTCTTTTTATTAGTTTACTGATCCTGGGCATCCAACACCTCATAACTGCTCAATATATCATGCTAGTTAATCATTCTTGTCGTTATCTTTAATGTCTTATTAGCGGGCTTCATTCATCTGGTTTTTATCTGTTTCATTGGAAGCAGTTTTAATCTCATTTCAGCGGCGCTGATGATAAGCCTGTTAGTTTGCACAAATTGGTTTTGGTGACAATGTGTAGATAGCAATAATGTGTGATTTCCAAATGGAAAAGAGAAATCTATACAGGTCCAAAAAGGCAGGTGGAGACAGCAAAGGAGCTGAGAAAGTTGGAGACGGTACCCTCAGTTTCCTAATGGAAAAGTAGAGAAGGTGGAAAAGAAAGTGAGAGAAAAATAAAACAGGAAACTCAGATAAATTGCTACAGCCCTCCCCCCACCACCACCTTTCGCCCAGCCACAGGACTCAGGAATGCTAGCTGTGATAGCTGCATCATCAGACCACTGGGCAACCCAACTGACTCAACAGTGTCCCATTGCAGAGGTAGAAGAAGGCAGCATATGCCCAACTCTCAAGATTCCACTGAGAGTCTGTTCTCTGTACAACCAGACATCGTCCCTCACAGACCTTCTCGAGTCTTCCCTCCTGCTCTAGGGGACTTAATATGAGGCTGTCTTTGTGCAATTTATCCAGCTAATGGAGCAGCTTGATCACTTCCACCCAACATTAGATTGGCCTGACACTGGCCCTCTTAGAATAAAGGAGACAATAAGCCCATCAGGCTCTGACTCAAAATTACATTAAGTGCAGATGTTAAAGTAAATACAGTTTCCTCTGGTTCCCAGATTACAAGTCATCTTCTGGCAAGGGGAAAAATCAATAACCCACCCATCTGAGCAGGAAAGCTTGGAATGGCTATCTGATTTAAGAAGGCAGCCTCTCTTGAATTTCCTGATTCCTTCGCTTCTGGGGCCAAGGTACCAAAGCCAGGAAATGAGGCTTTGTGTGTATTACAGCACGGGCCCCTTTCTTGGGAGCTCTGATCTGGAAGCAGGTGTCTGAAAACCAGAATCACCCTCCAAATGGACTGAACTCTCTATCTGACACACCCTTCACAAATCTAAAAAAAAAAAAAGAAAAAGGAAAGGAAGCATTTCAAGGGAAATGTGTGTCATAAAAGGCTTCAAAATCACTTGTCTCTGAGACAAACAAATACTAGCCAAATACAGACAGTCGATTACGTGGTGGTGTTTGGGGCGGGAGAGTGCTAATATTATTCCAAAATCCCAAACTGCCAAAACACTTTGCAGTTTCATTTTCAGTCCCTCTGCTTTTCTAGGAACGTTTGGTCCGTGTTTGTCTGATTCATTCTCACAACTCCAAATGTTCATATAAAGTCTGCTTGTAAGATCCTGAGACTTTTTTTCCAGAAACCCAGAAGGTTACATTTCCACCGAACCTAAGTGAAGTGTCAACTCCTCTCTATTTTAGAATGTGAAAGTCTTCACCAGACATTTCAGGTAGTCTAAGCTAAGAAATTCTCACAATCCTCCTTTATCCCATGCTCTGATATTCCTGGTTTAAAAGCATCGATATCTTGTAACTATTCTGTGTGAGCAAAGAGTTGGGATAAAGTTTAATACCCCGCTTCTGATCTGAGACTCGGAGGAAAACGGAATCTCAAGACCACAGCACAAATAAACTGATTTCCAGCAAGTTCCAATAGCATACATTAGAGAGAGCTGAGCCCTGCCTCCTGAACGATGTGGCCACCAGGCACTTGTTGCCAGCAGTAACATCAAGAATCCAGTAAATCAGCTACATTTGCATTTTTATTCAACTTTGTGTTGTTCCTTATATGGAAATGATAGCTTAGGACAGCTGGGTACTTGCCTAGGGACATATGAGTATAGCGTCCATAATTGCCCAACCCAAATGGGGACATATTGCTTCTGCACATGGTCTGACAAGAGCATGGCCTTGCGAAGCCAGATTTGGCCTCAACAATCTAGGACCCAATACCAGCACGAGACAAACAAAGAGAGCCACGGAGCCTGCTGTCAGCGCTGTCTGTTCTGGAAGTTCTCATGGAGATTTAACTTGTACATGTGTGTCTTTGTTTCTTTTCTAAACCATGCTGCTAACTCTTTGGAACAAAGTGCACTTTTGCCCAGTGTGGTCTGCCTAACAGCCAGTGCGTACCATCTGTATTTAACTTTGTTGCCTTGTGGTTTTGGAGATGAACTGAAAACCTTTCAGTGACCACCCTCCCCTCCCCCACTGGATTTCCCACTTTGAAATCCAGCTTCTTAAGGTGAGGGCTCAGATCTTTGATTATTTTCTGCCACCCCACACTGCCACAGAATGCGCTGCCAAGTGTCCACACTCAATGCCAAGCATTGAGAGTCTTGTGAAGATCTATGCCAGCAGCACCAATGCAAAGCCAAGCCTGCTTTAGGTGTGCAGAGGGTACCATACTTGACTAGAGAAGAAGGACCTCATTCCTCTACTCCTCCATGTCCTTACAATAACCAGAAACTGCATGTGTAAGGATGCCTATCTGTGTAAAGTGCCGAGTGCCAAGGAGTCAGATCCATTAATAGCCTGATCCAAGTTTGCAAGTGCTGTTGGAAAACAAGAGCCAGGAAAAACAGACATGTGGTAAATGGTCCATCTGCCTAGGTCTAGAATCCAAATATTGCCAACCTGATGTCAGGAACTCAGATGGAACTGCTGACTGGGGTTCCTGCCAAACTTCTTCAAAACTTTTTGCTGTACAGCTGACACCTATTTGAAAGTTTCTCCCTCCTTCATCCCAGAGAGATAATGTAAGGTTTATCTGACCTGTGTGCAGAGGAAAAACAAAAATAAAAGTAAGCTGTGAGGTCAGGAGCAGTGGCTCATGCCTGTAATCCCAGCATTTTCGGAGGCTGAGACAGGTGGATTACTTGAGGTCAGGAGTTTGAGACCAGCCTGGCCTACATGGTGAAACCCCATCTCTACAAAAATACAAAAATTAGCTGGGCATGGTGGCTTGCGCCTGTAATCCCAGCTACTCAGGAGGCTGAGGCATGAGAATCGCTTGAACCTGGGAGGTGGAGGTGATAGTGAGCCGAGATCATGCCACTGCACTCCAGCCTGGGCGACCGAGTGAGATCTCAAAAACAAACAAACAAAAAACAGTAAGCTGTGTTGCTCACTCTCCATTAGCCTGTTCTATGGCAGTCACAGAACAGAGTTTTTGTGCCTCTGTCCTCGTGTGATTGCAAACATCTCTCTAACTGCAGGTGGTGTCTGCTGATTCTCTGAGCTCCTCTCTGACAGCTGCTGAGGCCACAGACACCTGAGATGGAGGTGCAGATCCCTGGGAAGAGGCTTCAGATCTCACACCATCTCTCTGCCAAAGCTGGTTGCAGTGCTCCAGGACTCTCTGACATTGCCTGGTGCTAGTGACAACCAGTGAAGCAGAGCTTTCTGTTACACCACTTCTTGTATTGAATTTATTGTAGAATCTGGACCCTGAAGAATAGGTATCAGAATTTTCCCTTTCTTTCTCATTGAGGTATTGTCCCAGACCAAGCTTGTACTCCTCGATCTTCTTTCTCTAGGACATAATCTCTCCCAACATATCCTCAGTATCTCATACAAGTGGATACCAGGGAGACATTGAGGCTGTCTCCCCAGGTGCCCAGTTTGAGGATAAAACAGCATAGGTTCAAAGTGAGACTGACCCCAGCCCTTGAATATATCCACAGCTACCCATCCCAGGATTCAGGATACTTTGGGGCATTTCTTCCATTTCCCATTTGATCACATCTATCAAGTTAGATTTAACATTTGGGGAGATGTATATAACCCAGTAAATGGCCCACTCTTCAACTAGATTCGCGTTCAAAGAAACCCAATCTCTTTAGGTTTTTTGAGAATTTTAATGTTTATCAGAGTCTCTTTCAATAAAAATATCAAAGGAACCCAATGCACAGCCCCCAGTAAAAATTTAAAATTCTCTTTCTCCATTCCTCTGATTCTAACTCTCTCCCACATGCCCTAGCTGATCTGAATCCTTTCCTCAAGAAGACATTCTGGTTGTCTACGTGAGCTCTTGACTTTTCTCCTTCTTCTTCTATTCTTCTGTCTCTATTCTTTCATTCCTCCCATGAGTAAATCTGTCCTTTTATATGCAACCCCTCCATCCTTGCTTCTCCTTTCGGTCTCTCACCACTCACTGCAAGAATTCTGCATCACAGAAGTCCAAGAGTTGGGCCTCAGAGAGATTCAGTAATATATCTCACAAGGTAGAAAGCTTCCTAGAGAATGAGAGGTGGGAGAAGCTGAGCATGCCAAGACTGTATTCTCTTAAGTGTTTGGGGTCTAGGGGGAAAGGGGAACTGTGACTCTCCTATCAACATTAGGTTGGTGCAAAAGTAATTACTTTTAACGGCAAAACCCACAACTACTTTTGCACCAAATTAATACTTTTTGTCTCTAATGCATAAAGATCAAGGAAGAGTTTTAAAATGACTTTTAATCATATGCCTCTCTCTATGGATTCTAAACCACTTGAGAAATAGGCCCTGGAAGTATAAGGAAGTCCAAATATAAATTTATTTGTTGGTGAAACAAGATTGGAGAATCTTAGACTTGTGGTCAAAATAAAGCTCCTTACAGCTTTCTTTCATGCTCAATCCACAGGGCTCAATTGGGGGGAGTGGGGGTTGAAGAGCTGACTGCCTCATGTCTTCCTGAGCTAAAGATCTCAAGTCCCAAGAGACAGATGGACAACTAGACCTTCTTGCAGAAGGGCAGGGACAGAGGGCTGAGAAGGCCTGCAAGGGGTCAAACCATCCTTGTGCCCCTGCCTGTCATCCAGTCTCCCAGTCAGATAAATCGTCCTACTGCCATGGTCCAAGGCAAAGAGAAGGATGCGAAATCCCTTCCCAATGCTTAAAAAGCTGTTTAAAAACCTCAATATTTGCTAAGTAAGATTATAAACATGGAAATAGGGAGAAAATACTCTGTAATTAATAAGCCATAGTTTTTGCCCACAAAAGCTCATTCTAGACATGGATCTTTCAAAAGATTACATTGCCTTTCTTCATTGAAAGAAACAGGCTAGGAAAGAATCAGAAAATAAAGGTTCTAATTCGGACTCTGCCACCATAGTTGGAGTTTCGTGTTGAGATTTGTTCCCCAAATTATCTCCCAGGCTCAGCAGCCCTATCATCTCTACACCCAACCCCAAGGGCCAATCTGGGCCCAGTGCCCCGAGTCGTCACTTGTAAGGGAAAGAGAACACATCTTTCATAAAAGTTTTATTCACTTAAAAAATTAGCCATGATCTGAGGCTCTACAGTAGTAGAGTGGCTGAACAGCGTAGAGGGGCTATGAATTGTCCATAGAGCACTATCTACCTTTGTTCAAATCTTGACCCCATCACTCAACAGTCAAGTGACCTCTGGCAATTACTTAACCTCTCAATTTATTTCTCTGTAATATGGGGAATATTAACAGTACAAGCCTTACAACGTGGTTTTGGGAATCAAACGAGTTAATGTATGTCAAACACTTAGAACAATATCTGGCACATAGGAAGTAACATGAAATGTTTACCAGCATTATTACAGTTTAGTAAATTCAAGCACAGAAATAAATAGAATATTATAATGTCATCACCATCATTTTATGAACATTTCTAGCAACATGAAGATGCTTATGCTTCATAATTAAAAGTCAGAATTAAAATGTTAATGTGTCATTTTGAACCATGTTTAAAATGTATAGAAAACATCTAAAATTGTAACAAAATGCTAATTGGTTATCTTGGATGGTCAGATGATGAAAAGCTTTAATTTTTCTTTATGTTTTCATGCATGAATTTTCTATAATAGCATGTATTCACTGTAAAGAAGACAAAATGTTTATTTTAATATTTTAAATAATTTTGGTGTCCTGAGTGGATTTACCAGGCAAAACCATCTTCAACAAAATATCACTCTTCCAATCTGGGTATGTCACACATTATACAGACAATAAATCCTACTTTTGATGGAAGAAAAACATTCCTTTGCCAGCAATAAATTACTTTATTTCTATCCCCACCCTCTTACCCCACCCCACAAAAGTTATAAGTGCTGCTCTCTATAGTAGGTGTTTCTCCTGGGGCTGCATTCCATAGCTCTATGGTAGGTATCAAATTCTGCTGTTCCTTTGAGGGTTTATCCATCCCGAAGACAGTTGCTGCTCGAAGCACGAAGCTTTGTGAACCCCACCTGCCCCCACCACCCAATACCACCGAGTCATATTTACCAAAGTATTAAGTATTTGATGACAGAGTGTGCTAAAGGCCAAAAATGACAGCTAAGTTCACACTTCTATTGCAGCTCCATTTTCCCCTGAAGGTAAAAACTATTTGGAATAATAACAAAACCTGAATAATTCTTGCCGCAAGTTTAAGCCTCAGCCTCCAGATTTTTAACTCTCTGAGTTAAAAATTCCCGAGATAGGAGCTCCCACTTTGACCCTCATCTTTGAATTTTATTTCTAGTTTTGGGGAGTTGGAATTCTTCCCAGCGTTTATGTGATTAGCTTCTGTAAGCCAGAAGAGCTATCTGCTAAGGGGATCACAGGACTCATTCTACTTGTTTCGGCATCCAACCCAAAGAAAAAGCAACTACCTGGACAAATGTTGTCATCCAAGGTTTAAATCAAGCTTGTCCAACTCATCTTATTTTGTTATCGTTCTGTTTTGTTTTGTTTTGTTTTGTTTTAGGCTCTTAGCAGCCTGAAGCCATGGCTTTTAGTTTCTGCCTCTAGTGATAAGTGGAAAAGAGGGATGAGGAAGGGGCTTTACTGGCCCAATCAGAAACAGAAACTAAGAATCCATTACTGTATTCTCTCCCTTGGATACCCCAAATCCATCATGAACTCACTCCCACCCTGGTTCAGAGCCCAGCATCAGAGAAGATTGACTGAGGTTCAGGCCACTCACACACAAGTTCTGCCTTGTCTTGCCTTTCTTGTTCCTTTTTATTCCATTGAGCTCATCAAAGCCCACAGAATAGTATAGCCGGCAGAGTTTAGCCCTGCTCACCTTGCTCTACCCATCACACAACTAGATAGAAATAATAGTAGTCGTGACATAAACAAACACAAAAAGCGTTCACTATGGCCAAACACTATTCTAAGGTTTTAAAGATAGCAACTCATTTAATCTGCACCACAACCCCGTAAAGTAGATATCATTATTATCATCCCCATTTTATGGTTGAGGAATTGAGGTTCAGAGAGCTTACATAGCTTTCCCAAGTTCATGCGAAGCCAGGACTCATGCCGGCTCACATGAGGCAGGGACCCTTGGTCTGTTTAGTCACCATTCAGTGGTTTTTGACTTCTCCCCCTCAGAATATAAAGCTATTGCCTAGAATTCAAAAGCTAATAGCAGCAGCCAACATGCTTAGAACCTTCCTCCTAAGTCTGCTGGGCCAGACAGAAACTAAACAAAATACTGTAATCACAGAGGTGAAAAAAAGAGTCCACTTGACTTTATCTCAAAAACATTTTCTGACCACCTGCCCTGTATGGCAGGTGTTGCAGGAAAGTCAGGGATGAATAAAAACAGGGCACTGTTTTCATGCAACTTAGAACACAATAGGGGAAAATGGAAGAATGAAATATGTGTTGAGTATTAATACAAGTTGCAGGAAAGGCTTTTTATCTTTTTAAGGAGTAGGCACAGTACAATCATCAAACTGCAGTGAAGCAAAGACTCCTGGGCCTCCCACAAACATCCCTTTTCTCACCCCTGCCCTCAACATCAGACCCTCAGCTGAGGCTGTAATTATCAAGGGAAGGGGAAAGGAATGCATACTGGTTGATGATCTCATCGGTGCTTACAAGGATGCTAGCAGGAAGCCAGTATGAACCCCAGTTTACAGATATAGTTTCTGAGGCTCAGAGAGGCTCAATAATTTGCCTTAAAAACATAAAACTAGTATGCTGCAAATACAGGAATTGAAACCTGGTCTGGCCCCACAGCGGATGCACCTCCTACTGCACCACACTCCCTCCCTCCACTAAATTGATTCCTGAGACTCATCTCCCAACAAAGCCTTTATCCATGGGTCCCATTTGGTGAGTGATTGATGAGCATTTCTGAGCGATGCCAGCCCCTCCTCTAGGCCTGGCCTGGCTGCTTTGCCATTCCAGAACAAACCCACATTTGATCTACGAGGCTACTTTCTTGCCATGAAAGGATGTGTCTCCCAAGTGACCTCTTCCTTGGTAGTTGGAGAGAAAGTGTGATAAAAAGCAAAAGCCGTGTCCTTTGAAGATAATTCATACATTGGCCAGTAGATAAGATAAAGTAGCTGGAAATCCAGCACAAGCTACAAACAACTCCACATTAAAGGCATCTGTGTTTAATAAAACTGATAAATCAAATGCTGTTAGGTGGCGCCTCCTGGCTATGTTTTAGGCCCATAATTGGTGCATGCGGATGATACAAGAATACAAGGCACTGAGTCAGCAGAGAGACTGCTAACCTCTGACGAGCCCCTCAAGTACTTCCAGGATTCTCTCCATGATTTGTTTGGAGAAGTTTGTCCAAATAGAGTCCCTTTCCTAGAAAAGTGCCAGGCTATCAATTTACATACTTATATGGGGAGTGCGTCCTCTCTCTGGGTATCTTCAAGGACAACAAAAACACCAGAGAGGAAGGTAAAGGAAAGGTAGGAATGGGGAAAAAATGTAAGTACAGCATATTGATTTATTGTGCATTTCATATGTGCACTTTACATGCATTTTCTAATTTTCTCGTCATAATCCTGTAAGAGAGGTGGCATCATCCTCCTGTTGCAGGTGACAAAATATATGCCAGTTAAATGACTTGTCTAGTAGCAGAACTGATTGACTCCAAAGCAGGAGAAGAAAAAGCTAGAGCAGCTTGAAGTAGTCACTGTTGAGAAGATAGGACTAGGAAAACAGCTCCTCTAAACTTTAGGCTGGTCTAAGATTATTATTTAAAGATTGGAAACCTATTTGCATTAGGTAAGAGAACAAAAGTTATGGGTTTAGGTACAGAAGGAGAAATTGATATTAGGTATCTCTGAGGGCCAGGGGACCTAATAGGAAGTGGTGGAAATTTTTTGCCTGCAAAGAGCCTAAATCCACCAGATAGTCTGGTGCAGTCATGTTGTAGAAAGGACATTAGATAAGGTCCATGCCCAGGCACTGGCTCTTACAAGCAGCCTGACTTTCAGCATGCTGCAACCTCTCTGACCTTCAATTTGCTTTGTAAAATGGAGATAGTAATAACTAATTTGAAGTATTTGTGGAAAGCAATAAATGAAATGATGTATGTAAAATGCTTGGTAAACACTAAAGTGCTATCAAGCATGGGGACTGTTATTATTCCACCTTTCTGGAATTTTTATGCAAAATACAGCACAGAAACAGAGGAATGGACTAAATGACTTACTGTGGCTCCTTTTTTGACAACAGAAGTAGATTATTCAAAGCTTGGGAGTGAAGTCAAGCTCTCTTTAGGGATGATTAGCTTTATAGTTTTCAGAAAAACCTCAGCCCAAAATAAAGATTCCTTATGACTCCCTCTCCCCAGCAAAAGGTTTCAGTGGCATAGTCAGCCCCATCTCTACCAGAGTTAAAGTGCCGTGGATCAGGTCAAGGTCAGCTGCCTCCTGCCAGGAAGAAAGACAATTAGGATGAGGAGTGAGTGTTATACCAAAGGGGGTTCATGATTTGGGGCTAAAAGAAATTGACCTTTTGCTTCAGAGGCTATTTAACTCCAAGAGATTCCAAGCTTTGCTTCCCTTCCAGGGGCCAACTTAAAAAAAACAAAAACAAAAACAAAACTGTGGCCTTAATTATCATAACAGAATGATTAGTCAGGGACAGATGGCTTAAGGTCTATTCCCCATTCTCCCTATAGCTTACACGATACACACTAAATTCATCTTTTAATCAATGTTGTAAATAGCTATCTCCTTTCATTAAATGAGAGATAGTATCAATCTTTAATGATCAGTAATATATAATGTCAGTTTTGCTCCTGTCTGATGTCTGTGGGAAGAACTGTGCAAGCTGGTAGAAAGGGATAGGCTCAAAAATTTTAAAAAGCATATAGACATACAAGAATATATCAGTAGAAATTCATATAGATACACTTAGCATAATGAATTAAATGATAAAGCAGTCTGAGATCATATCTGCAGTTCAATAGTGAGAAGCTCTAGCTACTTCATAACTACAGCCTTATTCTCTCAAAGCTCATATTGAAAGGCCTTCTGATTTTTAATAGGATAATAGCACTTTGGCCCTTTTGAAAGATGTGGGGTACGATTTTGATAAACTTTCCCACACCAGTCACCACAAATCCTTCATAAGACTAACGAAATCACCAAAAGTAACTGCATTTATCAAGGAAGAACCTTGCAGATTAAAGGCTAAGTCAGCATCAGCCTGGTACAGGAAAGATGTTCTTGAATGGGAGACTTTAGCTCAGGCCACAGAGGCACTACTGGACGGTTTTCTTCTTACACAGCTGCTGAGCTTTTTGGAGAAACTTTGAAGTCGGCAGTGGTGGACTAACTCAGCCATCCCCTTTCACACTGCAGTCATTGTTGAGGGCCTACTGATGCAGAGACTATGTTCAGTATGTAATGGCAAATACCACTTTACCCCCGACTTTCCCTCAAGGAGCTTACTGTCAAGATGAGAAGACAGGGCAATGCTTCAAGTCACAAGTGGTGACCCTAGTTTGCCTGACCTTCATCAATAGATAGGTGGGATGACACAGAGTCACTTGGACCTAAGGATGTCCTGAAAAGGCCCAGTGAGAATTCATCAAGCCTCCGGTGTGTACTCATTTTTTGTTAGTGTTGGGCAAATGGACTGTTTGCAGAATATTATCTTAAAGCCAATTAACATCTTAGTGGTCAAAGGAATTTTCCATTTGCCTCTTGGATATCCAATCCCAGTCCTTGCAAGAGGAAATTTCAATGCCTACAAAAGCATAATGTTCAATATAGCACTGGAATTTAAACCTGAACTTCACTGTCAAAATGTAATATTGTCATCCTTTGCATTGCGGAATTATTTCTACTTTATAAAGAGTGTTCTATTTGGAGATTATCTCATCTTCATAGAATTTAGCCATAGAATCAATTTCCAAATATAATTTATTAACCTCAATTTACACATGAAGTAACTGAGGTCCAGAAAAGTTGTTCAAGACCACACAAAAATGGTGAGCAGAGGCAGGCCTCAGACCCAGGGCCCTCCAACTCCCTATCCAGGCAGGGAGATGAATGTGTCAACTGCAGTCATCTGACATCAAGGTAAGAGGATGTGATTAATGGCTGTTTGCCAAGTATCCACAGATCCTAGGAGAAAAACACATTATACAAGTGCAACATATTAAGCTAATTAGTACAAGGGAAATTCCTTGAAGATGGCATTTCAATCAGAAGCTCTCTTTAGAGGTTCCCCAAACAGTAGGTAGCTCTGTAAAGCCAGTTTTTCCCGTGGTGCAGAAATCATAACCACAGTTTGGTCATGCATCTCGCTCAACACAGAGACCTGAATAGAATAAGAAACTGCTTTCAACTCACAGCGAGATGGGTTAGAGACTGAACATTTGCCCTAAACCTGCTTCACTGTAAATAAAACCAAGCTTTAACTCCAACTAAGGCTGGGTACTCTGGACAGGGGAGATAATGTAGAAATAATTGACGCTGATTTCCAGGAGAGATGGGGGCAAATAAAGGAATGTTTGTTGAATACCTACTGTGTGCTAGGCATTTTGCATGGATCCTAGCACTTTGTACTCACCACATTTTATGAGGAAAGGACGATTGTATTCTTCTAAAGGATGAGGTGGTCTTGCAGAGGTTAACAAATGTGCTCTAGGTCACATAGGCAGTAAGTAGCAGGCTCCCAACCTGCATCCAAGTACATCTGACCAAAAGCCCACGTTTTTCCCATTCTCAAGTCTAAGACAAGCCAGTCATTGAGATGATGCTGAGAAAGAACAGAGTCACATCTTAGAGAGAAATTTACCTCTGGCCCTAATTTTCCACAGTAGGACCAGCTATATAACATATATGGAGCCCAGTACAAAGTAAATATGAAAGACTCCTTGTTCAAGAAGTATTAAGAATTTCAAGACAGTGACAGCAGAATATGAAATCAAAGATAGGGACCTGCTGAACACCAGGCAACGTACAACTGCACAGATTGTATGGCTATGAAGCTGGCGCTGCACCACTGAATCTGAAGGAATGAACAAGTGAGAAGGCAAGAGTCTTGGAGTTGGGGATGAATCTGGAAATTCATCCTCTGAAACAACTTCTGTGTGCTCCACAAGAGCCTCATATCTCACCAAGGACCTATTCACACACGTGTGAGCACGCGCGCGCGAGCGCACACACACATACAGGCAGGCACACGCGCTGCCTAGGGGAACTCACAGATCAAGACTGATAAAAATTACACGGCAAGGCCCTGGGGGCAATTGTAATCCTTTTTCTAATCTCGGGAAGATTCGAAATAGCATCCCGGTGACACAGCGAATGAGAGAACATCACCCCTATTGCAGCTGTCACTTGTATCTGCAATCGGGTGAATTACAGAGATTAGCCACGTCCAAGAATTACTGCACTTTTTGCATGGTTCTGTGCATGGCCCTTCTTAAGGTGGAATTGCTCAGGTTTGTACTCAGCCTCTGGAGAAGACTTAGGAAGTTCCGTGCTGCCACCTAGTGTTCAGAAGCAGGTGCAGGAGAAACCGCTGAAGGCCTCACTACTTCTGTAGGGGCTGGAGCCTTCCCAGAAGCCACATAGAAGAACGCTGCAAAGCTTTCCTGGGCCTCAGGCAAGCTTATTTTAGAGGTCGCAACCTGCATTACTTCAAAGACACTAAAATGCACCCACATCCCACATTAAATAAATTTACATGTAGCTAAGAGTTGAGTTGCTTTTGAGTTAGTTGGCATGTTTTGTAGACAGTAGTTAAACATTGGTTTTCTTTTTGAATTATGGATCCAATGTGAGGGTTTTTTGTTGTGGTGGGGAGGAGGGCTTTTTCATATTTTCCTAAGAAAAATATTTGAAAAGCTCCTCGGCCCTAAGCTTGGTGCCTTTACTGGCCGCTACAGTAGGTAGACAGGAAAGCAGAGGAAGGCCATAGAAGAGAAAACATTGGAGATATTTGCATCTGGTTGCCTCTGAGGATCAGTCCACTACAAGCACTAGTCTTTAGTTATGTCCATGTAAAGTTGCAGCCTTGGGCTGCTGAATTTATGTAGAAGAGTCACAGGCAAACTGTGGCCAGGATCTATCACAACTTAGTATCAAGATTTTGTTTTTTATTTTATTTTATTTTTATTTTTTTGAGATGGAGTCTCGCTCTATCACCCAGGCTGGAGTGCAGTGGCACAGTCTCGGCTCACTGCAAGCTCCGCCTCCCGGATTCAAGTGATTCTCCTGCCTCAGCTTCCTGAGTAACTGGGATTAAAGGCATGCACCACCAGCACATCCGACTAATTTTTGTATTTTTAGTAAAGATGGGGTTTCGCCATGTTGATCAGGCTGTTCTCCAACTCCTGACCTCAAGTGATCTGCCTGCCTCACCCTCCGAAAGTGCTGGGATTACAGGTGTGAGCCACCGTCCCCGGCCCCAAGATTTTATTTTAAAATAACAAAAACAAGAAACTCCTGGTCAGGTGTGCTGCCTAATGCAATTCCCAGAAAAGGCCCCTGTCCTCCCACAGCTCTGTGAGCTGCTGACAGGCAAGAAGCCAATGACAAGTTTCATGTCCTTCCTTCCCTGAATCCCTCCAGGGAATGAAGAGAAGAGGGTGTGGAGAATGACTTTTAATTACATCAGACCATAAATGCTGAAACCCCTTGCACAGCTCTTGGAACAGAGACACAACATGCAAATGTTAATCCCCTGCTTCTCCCGCCTGGATTGTGCCTCTGCTTAGCAGGGACGGGCAACTCCTTGGTATACGAGCACAGAGGCAAAACCAGGAGGTGCAAACATAACCAGCTTCATTTAAATGAGGACAAACTGGAGCAGGAAAAGAACCGGCAAATTCATGTTGGAAGAAGCTACAGCCGGCATAGCTAGCATCCTGCTGTCTCGCACAGCTGAAGGAAATCTATGTTGATCACCTTGTTACTTATGGATGGGTTTTATAATCCTGCACCTTTGTGGATTTAAGATTTCTGTAGATTTAGGGCAGGGTTTTATTCTACCAATTAGTCTTTCTTTTCCTCCCTCCCATTATGTGTTCTTCAAGCTCTTTAATTTTATCTTCAACTGCACTGGCCGAGACCATTTCCCCCATTAACTATTTGTGATCACAGTTTACTGCAAGCCTGCTTGACCCAGCTTATATCTAAGAATTATGGGGTCATGTGATTCAGAGTTGGGAGAGAATAGAATCCAACTCCCTCCAGAGCCAGAGTCTTCTTCCCAAGGCTCTTTCAGACCCTGCCTCAGTTCTACTTCTTCAACAAGGAGGTTGTCACTTTCTGAGGAAGGCTGCTTCCTTTCAGTGGTAAAGAAGCACATCTGCAAGAAAGTTCTTTCTTCTCCTATCCCTTTAAGATTTAAACCAAGATGAGTGAGTGATGCTGTGTTTGGGAGTAGGCATTTGACTCCTTTCTGACACCACTGGGAGCCCCACACGGCCTTGGGCCTTGGCGGATTCCACAGGGAACTGACAACATTCTTTGGAGAGACACTGAAACAACCAGCCCCACTCTATCCTCTCGAAATGCCTCCAAGGATCCCAGACTTTTGTGAAAGGAGGTAGTCGAAGGACTCTAGGGACGCTTGAGCCTAGAAGACGATGAACAACCTCGTTCTTACACTTGAGTCAGGGCTCAGTTCTGCTCTGAGATCCTGCAACTCTTCTTTGTAGACACCAGCCAATGGCACTCTTGAAATTTTTGAAAACAGGATCCTACAGAGACTTGTGTGTATATCTTCACAGACCAAGTATTAAACTACCACTTCAGCGCCATGGTTCTTTGTGATTTTAAATGTGGGTGAGTGGGTGTCCAAGTGCTGAAACCTCAATTCTAGGCTTCTGAAATCTAGAAGAAATAACCATCTGAGTGTGAAGGAAAGAACACAATTTCTTTAAACTCTACACCAGCTGCACAAAAAGAAGAGAAGAAAACTAGAAAATTAGCCCTGAGTTTCTGCATCAGGTGGAAGGTCAGCTTCAGAGAGTAGACTGTAGCTCCTGGAATTTGATCCTTCTATTCAAAAGCAAGTGACTGTGGGCTGAGTAGCTCCTGGGCTTGGTGCTAAGTGCTAGGGATATAGGAATGCGCAAAGTAAGCACAGATCCCTAGCATTCCCAAGCTTAAAGAGAAGGAAACAATTAAACAACTAAAAATAGTCTTGAAACCAACTTTACGGAGTAGTGATTCTTCATAAGGAGGATCTCTTAGCCTACTGCTGATTATGCACATTCTCCAACTTTAACTATGGCCTAAGAAAGATTGTCCCTAAATCAAAAGCTCTTCCATGTCCTAATCCTCCTCCACCCAGCAGAGCCCGATAGAGGGCAGTGATTTTACAGGCCTGAGAAACGTGTTGTGCTCATTTTCTACTGCTGCTGTAACAAATTGCCACAAATTTAGTCATACAAATTTATTCCCTTACAGTTCTTAGGTCAGAAGTCTCACTGGGAGTGATGAGACAGGGCATCCTTGTCTTGTACCGGTTAAGGGAATGCTTCCAGTTTTTGCCTATTCAGTATGATATTGGCTGTGGGTTTGTCATAAATAGCTCTTATTATTTTGAGATACATTCCATCAATACCTAGTTTATTGAGAGTTTTTAGCATGAAAGGCTGTTGAATTTTCTCAAAGGCCTTTTCTGTATCTATTGATATAATCATGTGGTTTTGTCATTGGCTCTGTTTATGTGATGGATTACATTTATTGATTTGTGTATGTTGAGCCAGCCTTGTATCCCAGGGATGAAGCCAACTTGATCGTGGTGGATAACCTTTTTGATGTGCTGCTGGATTTGGTTTGCCAGTATTTTATTGAGGATTTTCGCATCAATGTTCCTCAGGGATATTGGCCTAAAATTTTCTTTTTTGGTTGTGTCTTTGCCAGGTTTTGGTATGAGGATGATGCTGGCCTCATAAAATGAGTTAGGGAGGATTCCCTTTTTTTACCATGGACTACAATACAGTCATAAAAAAGGATGAGTTCATGTCCTTTGCAGGGACGTGGATGAAGCTGGAAACCATCATTCTCAGCAAACTAACACAAGAACAGAAAACCAAACACCGCATGTTCTCACTCATAAGTGATTGTTGAACAATAAGAACACACAGACACAGGGAGGGGAACATCACACACTCACGCCTGTCCAGGTGTGGGGGGCTAGGGGAGGGATAGCATTAGGAGAAATACCTAATGTAGATGACGGGTTGATGGGTGCAGGAAACCACCATGGCATTCGTATACCTATGTAACAAACCTGCACATTCTGCCAATGTACCCTAGACCATAAAGTATTTTAAAAAAAGAAGAAGATGTCTCACTGGGCTAAAATCAAGGTGTCAGCAGGGCTGTGTTGCATTCTGGAGGCTCTAGGGGAGAATTTGCTTCTTAGCTATTTTTAGCTGCTTAAAGCTCCCTGCATTCCTAGGCTGGTGGCCTCTCCCTCCATCTTCAAAATTAGCAGTGTAACATCTAGCAGTGTAAATCTCTATGACTCTGACCCTCCTAACTTCTTCTTATAAGGACCACTGTGATTACACTGGGCCCACCCAGATAAACCAGGATCATCTCTCCATCTCAGGCTCTTTAACTTAACTACATTTTCAAAGCTCCTTTTGCCATATCACCTCACATATTCACAGGTTTTAGGAATTAAGGTGAGGACATTTTGGAGAAGGGGCCATTAGTCTGCCTACTACGTGTGTCATTTGTTTTTTAAAACAAATAATCCATGTTCACTATAGAAACATTAGAAGACACAGAAAAGTTTAAAATTACAGACTACAGAAAATAACCACCTTCAAAATAGCTCCACTTTGTTCGTTAAAAAAGAAAACCCGACTAAATATTCTCACTTTATAATATAATATGATCATCCTTCCACATCAATAGATATAACCCTATGTATCAGCATTTTAATGACTGTACAATGTTTTACTATGATATTGTACTATAATTTTTGAACATGTAGGTTTACAGTTTCCTGTACACTCAAATAATGCTGTTATCAACAATCCTGCTTATGCATATTTGTACATTTGTCTGATATCTTCTGAAAGTGAGTTTCCAGAAACGTACTTGCTGAGCCAGTAGCTGTGGCTCCTTTTAAGGCTTTCAATATCAATGGCCAAAGTTGCCTGCAGAAAGCTTGAGCCAATTCACAGACTCTTCTTCAGAGCTGGGGACTACTACCCCAGGAGCTCAGAACCCCGGACAGAATCAAACGTTCAGTACTTTACCAAATTGATAGATAATTGAAATTCCATCTTTGTTTTAATTTGTATTTCTTTGATAGACAGTAAGGTTGGACATTTTTCATATATTTATTTTCTACTTATAGTTCTTCTCTTACTTACCACTTTATGTCCTCTCTATATTAAAGTGCTTATATTTTTCTTCATTTTTAATAAATCTGTATGTTAACCCTCTGTCATACTTTCTGCAAACAATTTTCTCAACTTGGCATTTTTAAATTTTTTATTGAGTTTTTATTGCATGGGGTTTCTATTTTTCTTGTAGTTAAGTCTGTCGATCTTTTTATTTAAAGTGTCTGCCTTGAGTTTCATGCTTAGTATCATGGCATCACGGTATCATGAGCCTCACTCACTCTAATATTATAGAAATAATCTCTGCTGGGGTTAGTCATCCATCTTGATTGTTTTGCCCAAAATATATGTTGGTCCATTTGCTACAAGGATTCTGTGAAAGCAGTCACTTGAAACATGAAGATGCAACTCCCTGTGAGGTTGACAACAGGTTCTAAATAACAAGCATATCGTGTGGTTATGTGCAAAGCCTTAGCAGCGGTGTCTTTAATTGGGGTTATGAGCGAGGTCCTAATTCATTGTGCTTTTTAAATGGAGTAAGGAAGCTTCAGAGAGAAAGAACCTACCACCTCTTTCTATTCAATTGTGATAAATATGACCCAGCTTGTGCTTTTCATGGTGGAACAGTTTATTTTAATTTTCCATGTCGTTTATTTCCCCAGCTCTTTGGATCACTGAGGTGTGGGCAGAGATTCTATGAGATGAGGTCCAGGCCCATGGAGTTCTTGGCTCTGGCTGTGCCGCTCTAGGCTAAGGCCAATAGGGATCAGGGGAGTGAAGGGTTTAGGAAAGTAGAACTTAAAGAAGTAACTGCAAATGACCTGTGGACTACTGCCCACTGCTCGGGGGGAGACATTTCTTTGTTCTTGTCTCACCTGGAGGGGTAGCTGTGGACTCACTCAGCACGTGTTTTCTGCTGAGTCTGGGCTGGTGAAGGAAAACCAGGCTGGCATGGAGGAGACCCTGCTTACCAAACAGGTTTTGCCGCACTGCAAAAACCTAGATTTAGAAATGAAAGTACTTCTATTTTCCTAAAAGTCTGAGTCCCAGAACTTTCCATTGAATAGAAGAATTGTATACAGAATTAACTTCCTCCCTGCCTGGGTCTGCAAATGTGGGAGTAAAGAATCCACTGGGGACCAAGCCCCATTACCAAGGACATCCCTCATTAAGTAGGAAAGTAGACCTGCTCTTTAGTTCATTTTCCCAACAGGTGGTTATTGAAGGCCTGCTTCCACACCTTTGTTTATGCCGTTCCCTCTGCCCAGCATGCCTTCCTATGCACCTACTCCATGAGATCATAATTTTCAAGCTCCAACTCAACATCTGCCTCTAACTTAAAGCCTTACTCAACATTTCTCCAACCTTTCCATCTCTTCTCCATCTTCCTCCTCTCAAGCCCACTTATACCAGTATTGTTTAGTGGCTTTGGAACCAAATGAACTTGGGTTTAAACTGATTATTCCACCTAATCCTTGGTACAATTAGAATTTGGGGGATATTGACGTAATAGCTTTGAGCTTCAGCTTCTACATCTAGAAGATGAAAAGACACTACCTTACAGAAGGGTGTTGCTTTGTGAATTAATTGAGATAATGCATGAGATGAGTAAGAGAAGGTCTCTGACTTCCATGTGCTTATATTAACTGGTTAAAACCATAGCACAAGACAATAACACTATCAGAAAAGGGACACAAAATGCTTCAGCAGTACAGAAAAAAAAGAGGTCTTGTCAACCTGGAGTGATCAGGAAAAGTTAATGGAAGCGGGAGCGTTAAGCCTCTTAAGGGGTAAAGTCTACCAGGTAAAGCTTGCGGGAAGGACAGGGTTGATTGAGGGAACTCTGTAAGCCAAAAGTAAAGAAGCAAAAATCAGACTCTGTCCAGAGAAAAGGAAATAGGTTTCAGCAGAACTGTTAACAAAATAGAATTTTGTTTTTAAATTTTAAAGCTTCAGAAACTAAAGATCTCTAAGCATAAACTGATATCATTAGAATTATTTTGAGAAAGATCAACTTAGTGATTGAATAAAGTTTAGAGGGTATTCACTAACCAGGTAAGAAGGAAATACAATCATCCATTTTGAAAAAACAAAACAAAACAAAAACAGACTTAATTCTGGAGCCAATAAAATTACAAAAAATTACCCAAATTACAACTTGACTGGATGTGAGGAAATGGATGGAGGTGTTAAAGAGAACTTGGAGTATGGTGGCATGGTGGGGGCGTTAAAGAAAAATAAACCCTTAGAGAACCACTGTTTGACATGCTGGGATGGAGATCCCAGGAGAAGAAACAATCCAGTGGGAATTAGAAGCAGTAGAGGTTAGGAAAATGGTTGGCTCACAAGATAAAACTTTGGAGTTTATTCACATAAATTAGTCAGTGGGAATTATGTGGATGGATGAGATATCCAAAATATAAAAGAAGACCAGTGACAGAATCTTAAGTAATTTCTACAGTTTAGGGAGCAAGAAAAGGAAGCAAGACCAGGATAACGCAATATCACATCCATATCTGCTTGTGATATTTTTCCTTCATCTGCTATTTTTCCTTCATTCTATGAGGTTCACTTCATTTATTTACATTACCATTATTCTTCAAGGTGTAACACAATACTAACATAAAGTAATTATTAATAGTTTGAATTTATTGAGCATGTGCTGGGTGCCAGGCATCACCCAAAGTATTCTATGTATATTACCTCTTTCCCATAACCACATGATGCCAGTGCATTAATTATACCCATTCCACAGATGAGAATTCAGATTCAGGGAGGTTTAATGATTAGCTAAGGTTTAACAGGTAATAAACCAATCCAGGTTGTGTGGCTCCAAAAATCAAATTCTAACTTCTTTGTCACACTGCCTTTAATGAGTCCCCAGTATCTTTGGGATAAGATGCAAAATCTTTGTTTTTATTTATTTATTTATTTTGAGACAGAGTCTGGCTCTGTTGCCTAGGCTGGAGTGCAGTGGTGTGATCTCAGCTCATTGCAACCTCCCCCTCCTGGGTTCAAGCGATTCTCCTGCCTCAGCCTCCCAAGTAGCTGGGATTACAGGTGCCCAACAAGATGCCTGGCTAATTTTGTGTGTGTGTGTGTGTGTGTGTGTGTGTGTGTGTGTGTGTGTGTGTGTGTGTATTTTTAGTAAAGACGGGCTTTCACCACGTGGTCAGGCTGGTCTTGAACTCCTCAGGTGATTCACCCACCTTGCCCTCCCAAAGTATTGGGATTACAGGCATGAGCCACTGTGCCCGGCCAAAATCTTTATTTTTTAAAGCCCTATGTGTGATCCCAGAAATACCCTATATGAGAATCTTGCTATGTACTGCAGTGGTGAGTAGCAAATCTGGCCTCTGCCTTAATAGCACTTGTGGCTTTGGACTAAGTGCTCAACCTCCTGGGTCTTCGTTACCTCTTCTTCAGAACAGAGATAACACTCACCTTACAGGATCAGTGTAAAGGTTAAATGAGGAAGGCATGAGTAAGGTGCCTAGGAGCTTTTGCTATTACTATTATTGCTGTTATTGATAGGCACTCTCCCACCTCCATTGATAACTCCCTCCTCACCATGGACCTAGTCTAAATTTCTGTCTGTGAATCTGATTTCTCAGGTAGCATTCATCTGTGGTGTTTTTTAATTGAATGGACTGCTTATCCCCAGGGAAGCAGCATTTTACAGCAGGGCTTAATGGTCGTAGAATGTCAAAGGGGTTTGCATACCTGGGGAGAAACAACTTGACCCACTCAAGCTCGGTTAGATAAGCCATGCAGCTGATGAATGAGACTGGCCTAAGCCCTCATTCCTTTCCTCTTTCTGATCTGCCTGCCTAACAGTGCCAATACCCTGACTTCTGTTCCCTATGGGGGTGAGCAAGAAGCAGCAGGGGTACACCTCAGCTCCAAGAGAATATGCCACCTGAGCATACACTGTCCCCACACCGGCCAGCTCCTCCCCTTCCCCACCCCAAGCTGATGAATCGGGTTTGTTGACATTTGGGGCCTAGTCCCATGAACAAAGCTAAATTCCCTGAAGCGTGCTGTCTCCCAAGACCTTTCCCTTGAATGCTACAGCATCTGCTCCTGCCAAACCTCACTCCCATGTTCCACTTCCAAAAGGGGAAAGCATATGGGCTGCTATTTTTTGCCAAAAACTGATCAGAGAACAGAACTCAGTTCTCATAAAAATTGCACAGTACCTACTTCTCTTTCTTGCTGACAATAAAAATGAAACTTGAGTTCAGGGAGCTATCTTTCGGGAAGGAAATATTTTTCATTCAGATCCAACTCCTAACTCTGTCAATTCTCACCTGCTCAAACATCCTGACTGCCAAGGGAAAAGACTGTAAATAACTGAAATTATAATTTTGTTAATAATTATATTTTATACACAATAATTTCTAGATATTGTCACTGAAATCCATTGATAATTTCAGAAACTTCCTTACAGAGGTAGAAAGGAATCCACAGTATTTTTTTCTATTTTAATTACTCACTGAATACAATCTGAAAGTGTTTAATTATTAGATTTATGCCTCAAGATGAGTTCAATGGTAATTACAGGATGTCTTTTTTTATTCTAATTCCAAATAATTAAATCCCAAACACATTAGATCATTATGATTGTAATTAGAATAAAGGTGTCTTACATTTGAAACCAAAGTTTGGCTTTTCGTTTAACCTTTTTTGTACCTCATCAAAGGGTAACGCCTTGGAAAGAAATCTGTTTCAATCTCTCTAATGCTGCTTTAAAAGAAAATTTAAAAAATTGTCTGCAGGAAGGCTTTTCCATTGCAATATTGGCAGGGAGAAGTGAGCACTGAGCCTTCGGGTTGCTTGAGTTTCCAAGGCATGCTGACTTTCTAGTGCCATTTGTCATCCTCGGACACAGAGAGAACTCAGAAACCAGGCAGTAAGGTGACAAAAATGCAGCGGGAACATCAAGGCAATCAAGGGAGAGGATCCGTAAAATAATCCATCACCTCCTCCCACCCCAATTTGTCAATCAATTTGGGGGTAACTTTTTCTGAGCTCCTCTACATTAAAGATAAATGGATGAAGATGGGCTGGGATTGGTTAGAGACCTTAGAGAAAGCCACACAGAGACTAGAAAATCTAAAGCAAAAATTCACAAAATAAGACCTCTGACTAAGGCTCAAAAGGTCGTTTATGCTTGGGCCCAATAAGTAATTGAGAGAAAATATGCCCATATTTTTGGTTGTGTTGATAAGGCTGTTGAAACCCTTGCTAGGATGGCTCAAACAGCGTATGAAGTTAGCTTATCATCCTTCAGATATCTTTGCACCAGGCTTTGGGATTTGGGAATGGGTAAGGGTAATACTTTGTGGTTTCAAGGAGGAGTTGCAGGATGAAGGTTCAGGAAGGAGAGGAGACACACCTTTTTAAAAAGAATAAATAAATGCCTATGTCTTCCCCTGCCTGGTAGACAGGAGGAGAGCACTTGCGTATTGGAAAGCATTTGAAGGATAGGGAGGTGAGAGCCTGGGAGGAGGGAAGCAAAAAAGCTATAAAGAGAAGGCCAGAGAGCAATCCTAATACTTAGAAAAATGTCACATTAAAACCTCAGCTGCCGGTGGCTGGAGGGAAAGGAGTTCCAGACAATAGCTGAGGGGACAAGTTGAATCTTGTGTTCATTCCTGTGGTTAAAACAAGTCTGTACGACCACAAGGAAAATTCCATTCTCCTCAGACCTTAACTCCCTGCTTACCTGAGCTGCAGAGACATTTTGTTGAAAGGCTCCTTAAAGTGGGAACTGATAATGCACAAAGGCCTGGTGGCCCTCCTTCCTTAACCTTTCTTCTGTGCCTGCACCTTCACATATTAAGAATTACCTCCTTTCCTTTGAGGGGCCTGATAACCACTTTGACTGCAGTGTAAAGAATAAAGCAGGGTTCAGGAAAAGAACAAGCCCCCTCGACACCTTCCCCACTCTCCAACCACAACCTACACTCGTTTTCCAAACCCTGAGACCTGTAGATGGCAAATAAAACTATTCACTAATTCAGTAAGTGCTTATTGAAGGCCTATAATGCTTCAAGCTCCATACTAGGCATTTACAGAAGACAACCAAAATCAAGCTATTATGAAGAATGTCCAAGTCAGGAGGCCCAAGATATATGAGATTCCATATGCTGCTGATTGTATGACAGACACAGTAAATGTTGTACATTGTGACCATTGAATGCAGTTGTTTCCCTTCCTTTTTGGGGGTTTTCATGAGTCCAGCTGACAAGTGGGCTGCCTGCTCAAGTCAGTACAGCCAAGCATTGCTCTTCCTCATCCAAAATCCCAACATCTGCTCCTTTCTTCCCTCCCATACAAGCCTTAGGTCGCCTTGCTCTCCTATTAGAAGAAGGAGATTATCAATAATTGTCCTGGGTCCAGGGGAAGATGGAAAACGAGTTTCCTGTCTTAACTCCTTTGATTCCTACTTCAGCAAGTTCTGATGAACACACCTAGGAGAGGGAGAATCTACTCACAGAGGCATGGATGATGGTAAGATCAAGCATGTCCCCACAGTGAGAAAAAAATAACATCAAGAGTACGATGCTATAGGCCAGGCACGGTGGCTCATGCCTGTAATCCCAGCACTTTGGGAGGCCAAGGTGGATCACAGGTCAGGAGATGGAGACCATCCTGGCTAACATGGTGAAACCCCATCTCTACTAAAAATACAAAATTTGGCCAGGCGTGGTGGCATGTGCCTGTAATCCCAGCTACTCAGGAGGCTGAGGCAGGAGAATCGCTTGAACCAGGGAGTCGCAGGTGGCAGTGAGCCAAGATCTCACTACTGCACTTCAGCCTGGTGACAGAGCGAGACTCCATCTCACAAAAAAAAAAAAAAAGTATAATACTATAGAAAGGAGGTATGTTTGAAAGACTGTGGCACTTAATGGAGATTGTAACTTATTTACAGTTGAACTGGGAGAGATCTGTGACTTGACGTGTCCTCTGTATTCATCTACAAAACTTTCCATACACCCCAATATGTGTTTCATAATACACAAAGAGAGCTATAGGAACTGACCAGTGCCCTCAGGGAGCTTATGGCAGTGATGTGCTGGTAAACTTTAACGATCAGTTTTTCAAGGGAAAAAAGTTCTGCTTTCTAGCTTTGGCCAATTTCCATGGTGTAAATATTCCCGCAATGGCTGATTTTTAGAAACCAAGAAGGTATCACTGAGAGAGGAGATGGGAAGATATGTGCATAGTCAGCTCTTCCTAGGTGGTATGAGCTGGCTCCTGAACACCAGTGGCTTAAATTCTAGTATATTGATACAGATAAAGACAGGATACAAAGGCAGCACCTCCTGATCAATTGACTGATTGACATGGATGAAAAATCTTTAACCAAGACTCAAGGAAGAACATATTTTAATGGTAGCAGGGCAAATGATGCTAGGTGAACGGTATCTGACTGTATTACCCCTTCTGGTTCCTCAGAAGCACAAAGAACCACGGGAAAGACTACAAAAACTTTGGAGAGAATCAGAATCAATCCTCCACCCTGCCTCTTAGAGAAAGGGAAACTGAGACATGCAAATGTGAAGTGCTTTAGATTGTCTTTGCTTCAAACATACCATTGTCATGGATAGTTTTGGTTTCCCTGCCATTGGGCTGAGGTATTGGGCAGAAATGATGCCAATTAACTGCATGATTGAAAAAGGAAATCATTCAGAATTCACTGGGGCTCTCCAAGCACCCGTAGAGGACAAGTGACTGTCTGTACAGCTGATGGAGAGTGGGTGAAGGTACCACTAGCATGAAGGCACAGACTCTGTCTGAATTTCTTATTCAGTAACTTGCCCCAGACGTAAGCCTTCCTGTAGAATAGAAACAAACTGAAAAGTCTGCCAGGCTCTGGCTGGCTTAGCCTTTGAATCATTGGTGAGAAATAAGCTCTGTCTAGGAAGGGAAAAAAAATACATTCCCCTGTGAAGAACCCCAGCAGTAATTTTCTGGGCGGGAGAACTACTGCTGTATCTCTTGGGCAAATGTAATGGGATAGCAAAGTCTTTGGTGCTGAGGAAGCTCCAGCTCCTTTCTGCCTGTAATTCATGATCCCTGAGACAATTATGAGCAATGAAAAGGCATAAGTCAAAGGAACATAGAGCATAGCTAGATTTAGGAAAATAACACATTACATTTAAATATCCATATATATTTAATCTGTGTTTAATAATGCAAGGAATGCATTAGTCAAGGCTTAGGCAGATTACACATTTACGTTAGTTACAGAACAGCCTGGCGCTCTGATGTTCCCCAGCCTTGGCGCCACAGGAATGAAAACTTCTGGAGGAATGGAGCATGTCATTGCAAACCTGGGGCACTGCAGAAATGCAAATGGAGAAATTGCAAAGGTCATCACAAAGTCAGGCTTGCTGCAGAAGATAGCACTGTGGGTGAACAGGAGATACCCAAAGCTCCAGCTTCTGGACTGACTTACTCCATTTGCTACCTTTTGTAAGGCACGGCTGGGGGTAGGAAGTAATGTCATAGAGAAACAGAGGGACCAGACTCTCTATTCCAGCTGTTGTTTTATCTCAGATTTTCTCTTCTGTGCTTAGACTTTAAGCCTAGATGACCAGATGGAGAATGGCTGCCCAGGCCCCTAGGGAAAATCAGGACATGTCTCCAGGGGCAAATGCCTAGGCTCCAAAGCTCTTGCTACCATCTAGAGGGATGAAGCAGGTGAATGTAGTCAGGGATGAAGAAGGAATGACAAGCATGCCCAGCCTTTAGTGCAGTCATGGTCCTCCAAAAGCTGGAAAGGGAACCAGTGGGGACATGATGCCGTATCTGCCAAATACTGTCTAGGACCTGGAGAGAGGGATTAAGAGGCTATACTGCCCAAGAAGCATAAGAAATTCTCCTGTTTGATTTGGCCATCACTCAATATAACAATCACAGATCCCCAAGCACTTTGTCCTTGTCATGACTCCCTTACTCCACTTGGGCAACTCATTCCCCAGACTCTAGAGTCCTGCTCTGTGCTCTAAGTTACTCCCAACCTCGACTAAAGCAGTCTCAGGAACAAAGTTACAGGAAGAAAATATCTCAGAGGCCATCTAACTCAATCTTCTGATTTTACAGATAAGAAGACTGAGGCTCAGAGAAGCAAAGCAGCCCATCCAAGTTTCCCCAATGAGTAAGTAGATAACCAGGATGAGGTCCAAGTCTCATTCCAGGGATCTGGCCATATACAACACTACCCTTCCTATTAAGCACTGTATCAGTTTTGGTGGTCTGTAGTAGAAGGAAGGCAAGCATGCATTAAATGCCAGACACTCTGCTAAGAGCTTGAATATACATTATCTTTAAAAGATATAAAAATATATAAAATATATCTTTAAATATATAAAAATAATAACCTACTCAGTAAAAGTTTACAGTCAAAAAGGAAGCTTAGCTCTAATTCTGGCTCTGCCACTTTTCAACTCTACGATATTGGGTTGGTCACTGCACTTCTCCAGGTATCCCTCTGCCCCGACAACTGCAGAGCCTCCCTACTTCATCCACTGAGTCACTGAATAGGTGCTAGTCTAGTGCAAAGCACAAGTGAAGGGATAAGGCAAAGGAAACCTAGATGGGGCAGCAAATGAACGTGCCCCTCACTGATGCCTGGGAGAAACAGAACTGTGATGAAGTTGCAGATGTGGCCCAATCCATACTTTTTAGTAAGTCACAAAACACGTCTATTTTCCCATCTGTACTCTAGAACTACTCATCCTAACTCCATCCCTATAAAAGTCATTCCATGAGTCAAAACACGCCAATCTGTCCCAAGAAAGGGACAACAAGGAGTATCTCCCTAGTTTGTTTCAGGCTTCCTTTCAACGACTGATTCCCTCAAGATTCCAACTATTAAATATCTGAAATCTAATCTCACACAAGGCTCCTGCCTGGGAGGGAAAGCCAAATTACCTCTTGTGTCTCTTTAGGTTAAGCACAACTTTGAGGAGTAGACTCATCCTAGCAGTTGGAACTTGGAAAAAAACATGAGCTGTGACTCACCAGTCATTTTGAGCCAAGTATTTTGAATTTGCTCAGGGCAGGAAAATGGCCAGGAGGGTAGGATGGGAAGGGGATGGGAGGACTCATATGGCTAAGAACTATCTGACTCTGTTCCAAAAAGGCAAGTACTGGGGAGACTCTCAGAGCGTATGTTCCTGTTCCTGTTGTTTCACTGCCAGGAGTCTCCTAAATCACTGTGAAATGACTGCTTTCTGCCTACCTCGATCATGTATTATGGAGCATTAATAAATAATGGGAGGTTGTAGGACCAAAAGGCGGGAAAACCCAAAGGGAAGGTGATGGAGAGGCATAATTTAACAAGTAAATGAAAGAAGCTATTAAATCATAGTTAAATTATGCTGGCACTGGCAAAAAAAAAAAAAAAAGAGAAAGGATTTCCCACTGCAAAATGCTTTCAATAAAATACTGAAATTTCTCTTATGGCTGACCGAGGCATCTTCCAATCATAAGGATAAGGATTCTGTGGCCTGTGGCTCCCATTAAATACTGGGCTTGGGTAGGGTCTCTGAAGACAGAGTTTCCAGGTGCTTCTCAGTACACAGCTTTCCTAGGATGGGTCACATTCACTATTAAATGCCCCATCTATGATGCAGAAATTGCTAGGGACCTTTGTAGCCAGTTCATGAATTCTACACCTATTTCTCTATTGACTCCCTGGTGCACAATTAGGGGGTCCCACCTAAGGGGAGGAGAAATTGAGGTTTCCAAAGTTGTGACTTAAAAATAACCCTTTGACTGTAGGTACAAGCTTATGCTTTCTCAAGTACCATCACATCTATTAACAATTTTGCATTTGCTACCACCTATCAGGTAGAAGGGGAACTCTTTCAGTGGGGAAGCCATATCTTATTCATTTTTGTGTGCCCCAAGCCTAAAAAAATGCACCTTTAATAAATATTGAATTGGATGGATAGATGGATGAATGGATGGGGGTGGGGGCAGGGTGAATGAATGAATACTCACAGCTGATAGGCTCAGAGAGGTTAAGTGACTTGCCCGGGACTGAACTACACAGTGTCAGTGTAGTAACCAGCAGCCAGGCTTTCAGAGTCTCAACCCTGTGCTCTTTCAACACACCATGATGTCTCTCTTCAAGATCACATAGTAAACTGGATCAAAGCCAGTATATGGGACCCCTGTAATTCCACACAAGTGAAAAGCAGGCACATTTTTCTCTGCTGGGATTGTAATTTTGACTGTGGCACAGACTGACATTCAGCATTTGAAGGACCTTTAGGGTCTCTGCATCTGAAGAAAGTTTTTGCAATTCCCTAGCGGAAGATCCACACAGAAGCCAGGACGCTTTGCAATGAGGCTCTTGGTTTTTTTTTTTTTTTTTTTTTTTTTTTTTCCCAGGGATATTTGCTTTGGTCTTGGCAGAAAAACTTGCTGTCATTCAATTTCTCAGACATGCTGGGGCCCCAAGCGCCAGTGGGAGAAGCATATGTACCAACACGCCAGAGGAATACAGTCACAGCAGAGTAGATTTGTTAGGACAGGCAGGCTTAGTGGTCTGACAAGGTGTGCAAGACACTCACCCTACTGTGCAGTTTAAGAAGGAGCTACTTAGCAAACATATTGGTATTGGGTGGCTAGGGAATAAGTGTATCCAGGTCCCTGAATGGTCACAGATGTCTCATTGGTTGGGACATCTTTCAAGACAGTGGAAGGGCCTCAAAACCTCTCTCCAGGAAGTAACGACTCAGCCAAACTATACTTGCTTAGAAGAATCGTCAAACCAGGAAAGAAGACAACAAGTTCACTTTAGAGGGTAGCTCTCACTAGCAGGAAGTATGGTATAGCAGGAAGGGGCCATACCCTTGGCTTTGGAATCAGACAGAACCAGCCTCCACCACTTACAACTTTCTACTTACATAATGTGAAGCAAGTAACTTAACCTCTTTGAGCCTTGCTTTCTTCCTCTTTTAAATGCGAATGGTCAATTAGTATTAGATTCAGCTACGAGTAATAGAAACTCTAAAACCCCTAGTGACTTAAAACGTTAAAGAGGATAAAAATAATCTGGATGCAAGGGGTTCCGGACTAGTATGGGGACTGAACAAGTCATCAGGGATCCAGGTTCCTTTTATCTGGCTATTCTGTCTTTCTCCAATGTGTGCTCAAAATGGCAGCAAGCTCTAGACGCTTTGTCCAAACTCCCACCAGCAGGAAGGCAGAGCATGCATCATCCGCCTCTAAGAATACTTCTCAGAAGTTCTACTTAACTCTTCCTCTTATGTTCTACTGGCCAGAACTTAGTCACACGGCCATACCTCTATGCAAGGGAGTAGGGGGCTTGGAGATTTAGCTTGTGTTCCCAGTGGCCACGGGCCCAGCTAAGACTCAGAGGTTCCATGGTTCCATTTCTTCTTAAAACATATGAGTGAGTACTGGGGTATAACTAGTCTGTCCTGTCTAATCTACAAGATAAAATGAGATAATGGGTGTAAATCATCTATTTCAGGGTCTAGCATGTAGGTAGCACTCAGTAAATGGTAATGACTGCTATAGTTAAGGTTGATGTACCCCCCACACCCAGGAATACATTTCCATGAGAAGTCTTGGCAATACCCAACGCTTGACTTCATCCCAGGGACACAGTGTAATACCATCAGATTTATCACTGAGATCAAAGTGAAGATCCCAATAAAGTCAAATAGTGAACTTGTAGAGTGCTCAAAGGAGATAAGTGAAGATGTGCAAAGCCTTGCTAAACAGGACCCATGGGGGAGAGATTTGAAGAAGCCATCAGGGTTTTGACTAGAAGGCAGGGGTCCTCAAAGCTGTCAAAGTCTGATCTATCAGAGGTGGCTGCCAAGCTGTGCTTTCTTCTGCAGATGGCAAAAGAAAAAGATGTGAAACAAGGTGAGAGTTAGATGATACTGGGGTCCGCGTGTATTTAGGTTTTCAATCAGGAAATGCAGGAAGTGGAAGGGATACTGTCAATTTAAGGTAGAGCTGTTTTAATGGCTTAGTGGATATCTAATAAGCATTTTCTGAATCAAATAAGAAATTGCAATCTTTCTGGAGTAACAGAATATAGACATGAAGATTGTATTAGTCAATTAGTCATGGTTCTCCAGAGAGACAGAATCAATAGGTTGTTTGTGTATATATGTTTATATATACATCTTATATGTGTGTGTATGTGTATACGTGTGTGTGTGTATGTATGTATATACAGAGAGAGAGAGAAAAAAAAAATTTATTTTAAGGAATTGCCTCATGTAATTAGGAGGTTGGCAAATCCCAAATCTGCAAGGTAGAAGAGCAGGCTGGAGATTCAGGGGACAGTTCATGTTGCAGTTTGAGTAGAAGGCAGCCTGCCACTGCCTAGAGAGTTCTCTCTTCCTTGGAGGAAGTTTGTCTTTTTCTGAAGGTTTTCAGCTGATTGAATGAGGCCCACCCACATTACGGAGGGCAATCTGCTTCACTCAAAGTTTACTGATTTTAATGTTAATCTCATCTTTAAAAAAAATCTTCACAGCAATGTGCAGACATGTTTGACCAAATATCTGGGTCCCATGGCCTAGCCAAGTTGACACATGAGATCAACTATCACAAAGATCTTCAGAGTCTTATCCAGAAATAGAATCATACCCACTTGGGGACCTTCTGTTGCTATCAGATTTTCCTCACTCAAAAAAGCTTTTAGTGGACAAAACAAACAGATTACTCAAAGAAATACTTTGAAATGTAAAAGGGCATCAACAAAGAGGTTAGGCTCCAGGCATAGGTCATGAATTTTCCTTTCAGAGTTAAAATAATAATAACAAAAACCAAAGCAAGGGGAGGTGGAGTTGGGCATTCAGACTGGACAGCAAACTGAAATGTTAGAAAATGATTAAAGCCATAGGAGGTGGCTGATTGAGAGCCCTAACATATGAAAAGTCTGTTATTGACTAAAGCAGTAGATGGAAATTTCATAGAAATTAATTGAGTTTTTGCCCTTATTGCTCCCAAGAGAAGCAGGGTAGCAGAGGAGGGCGTAGAGTGAGTAAGTGGGCATGCTGAATGTGTAAGTGTATATGTGTTTATATTTCAGACATGTTTAAATGGAAGAGAGAGGAATGAAAGAGGAAGGCAAGAATACAAATATTTAAGAAAGCTTTATTTTCCTGAAGCAAAGAATGACACTTGAAACCGAGGGAATCTCAATGTCCACCTTGCATTTCCATGACCAGCAAGAGAGGGGAACCCCTACAGGTAATTTGAGGGGTTCTGTGAACGTGCCTATCATCTCCCTTCTCCTCCCGTCATATTTCTTGGAAAACCCAGCACGAGTCACTCCTTTGGGTTGTAGCACTGGATGGGCTGGTACATGGAGTAGAATCAGTCCTTGGCATTTAGGAGCTACAAGCCATCAGGCTCAGGAAGGAAGAAGGACAACATCCGTGCATATCCAAATCTGAGCAGCGTCCAGGAGGACTCCTCTCAAGCCCAGCCATGATTGTGCCTTGCTCAGCTCAGAAGACCCAGAGGCTCCCCCATCCAAATGAGTTCAGTGACAGCATCTTTACCCACACAACATGGCCTGACTTTCCCTCTTGGCCTTCCCTGCTGCTGCCCCTGCCCACATCCAGCACTCCAGCCCACCTTTCTGGTTCCAGCTTCCTGAACCTTTTCAAGGCTTGCCTGTCTCTGTGCTTTCCTTCGTGCCGGGTCCTCAGTCTGAAATAATCCTCCCCACCCCTCAGCCTATCCACAGAGTTTTCCAAACCCAGTCATATGCCACCTTCACTATGAAGTCCTTTCCTTTTTGTTTTAGTTGCAAAAGGAGTGAATTTTATTGTTTAAAAAATGCAGTCAAACTTGGAAAGTATAAAGTAAAAAGTTTCTCTATGCCGCACTTCCCGCTGTGACTATTGAAAACAACAAACTGGTACCAAGGTACCAAGTTATAATAGCTGTGATCTTGTTATCAGTTTGGTGGGTACCTAAAGCCCTCTGATACCCCCTTCTAGATCACTGAATAAGATTTCTCCAACCTCTGAACTTCCCTAGCATTTGGTACCCTGTTATGATGTTTTACCTTGTTCTGCATTGTGTTATAGTTATATCTATACTTACCTTAATTGATCCCCACACTTCAGTCTTTGCTGACTAAATTGATTTGAGGGTCTATATTTCCCTGTCACAGAGCTTAGGACAATTGGTTGCACATTTGGTTTAGTCCATCAAACCTTTATGAACACGTGTTCTGGGCCCTATTGACCTAGGGGCCAAGGATACAGAAACAAATAAAACACAGCCCAGCCTTAAAGGAACCTAAAGTTTAGGTGACCTTTCTTTCCCACCAAAAAACAAAAAGCAAACAAAAAGTTCGCAGAATTGTTAGACAGTAACAACACAGAAGCAGCAGATCCTGAATCTGTGCAGGTAGCACTCATTTGAACTAATAATTGCTTTAGAAATATTTGGCTGGACACAGTGGCTCACGCCTGTAATCCCAGCACTTTGGGAGGGTGAAGCGGGCGGATTACTTGAGGTCAGGGATTTGAGACCAGCCTGGCCAACATGGTGAAACCCCATCTTTTCTAAAAATACAAAATTTAGCCGGGCAGGGTGGCAGGTGCCTGTAATCTCAGCTACTCAGGAGGTTGAGGTAGGAGAATCACTTGAACCTGGGAGGCAGAGGTTGCAGTGAGCCGAGATCATGTCACTGAACTCCAGCCTGGGCAACAGAGAGAGACTCCATCTCAAAAAAAAAAAAAAAAAAAATGAAAAAACAAAAAGACAAAAAAAAAATTTAAGAACACTTTCAATGCAACTATGAAATATGAGCAAATGATACTGAGCTCATAGTGGGGAGCAAGGAATGAGAAGAAACATTGGTTGAGAGGGGGTTAAGTTCAAAGACTTTTGCAAAGCTTCCAGAGGAGTGTGACTGAGTCTGGTAGTTGAGCACCTGGGACATTATTTATGATGCATTGAAGGATGTCAACAGCATTCTTCCGGAGAATTTTGCCCGCAAGGGGAGGTCATTAAAAGAGGAGGCACTGCCACACTGGAATGGGTAAAGCCTTCCAGCTTCTACTTTAATCCTTCTGACCCAGGAGATGAATTTCTTTTTCTGTTGATCTTTTCTGTGCCTCAGTCATCGACTAGTATTTATATTTTCAACCAGCATAGCATATAGTGAAGAGGTGTTGATGTCAGACAGACCAGGATTCAAATGTTGGCTTTGACACATACCCACTGAGGGCCGGGGCAACTGGGACCCCAAATTTTCTCGTCTGAAAAATGGGAATAACAGCATCTAAATCACAGGACTATTGTGAAGATGAAAATTAATTGCGTTTGGGAAGGTGGCACAAAACAAATGCTCAATGCATGGGAGCTATTGTTATTGTTAGGCCCATTGCCTCTAACTAGAGGCAATCATTTTAAAGAGAGGGAGAACCCATCTCATTCTTCTCTGTGCTCCCAGAGCTCAGCAGAGTTTCTGCACACCAAGAGCATTCATTAACTGACACTGAATTTCCTGCTCTGCTTAAAGAATGCTGCTCCCAAAGGAAATGCAAATACACAAGCTCCTATATCAGCTCACCAAAGAGGGAGCCAACAAGTGAAAGGAGTGGATGAAAAGTATCCCATAAAGGGACACAATGTGGTTTACGGGCCAGGCAGTGGATGAAAAGAGAGTATCAGTAAGTGCAGGTGTATAGATGACCAAAGGACATTTTCCAGTGGACTGGGCTTGAAATTCATTTTCCAAAACTCAGCTTCTTTTGTTTTTTCAAGACAGGGTTAAGTAGAAAGAGACAGTTTATATTTTGTCCCATGTAAAGAAGGTATTTATGTGAAATATGACAGCTCAGTGTGCAAGAATGCAAACCACAGCTTGTGAGATAATGTGGCTATGAGGCAATGATCTGAAATCTGGAAGAAAATCGATCTTAAATCTTTATATTGATCCAAATATTTGAAAGTGGTAGGAAGGAATATGCTTGCTGAAGAGGGGATAAATATGGATGGCTTGTTCCAGTTTCTTTAGGCCTTACAAAAGCAAATTTTACACCAAACCTCACTCTGTGTACTTACTTTACATAAGATCAAACTTAAGGGAGATGAGATCAATATTGAAGCTCTGTCTGAGATTCCATCTCTTTAATACCTTTCTCATTTCCTTTAGTAGTAGAAAGAGAGCTAATCTCTGTCTTTCAAATAGTTGTTTTGCATTTTTTGATCATGGGGAATTAAATTGAATTAGATGGGTCTGGAGTGGTTATTAGAACCATTACATTTGGCATAATAGATACATCTAGAGAAAACATTTACATAAGGAAATCAAAGCTGGTCTCATTTTTTATCCAGTGCTCTGACCTCTTTGGAGTTCTGACAAGCAGGATTTATCTGAATATTTCTTAAGATGGTATGTATAACAGTAAAATGCACCCCCTAACACACCTACCTAAACCAGCATTTCCTTCTGAAAAAAGAAAAAAACTGCTTAAAAAAGGAGGTATTTTCATATACTTACAGACATATTTTCCATTTGGATCCTTATTTGAATTTTACTCTCATTTAGAATATAATTCTGAAATCTCTATCATTAATGCTAAGCCTGGCAATATTCCATAAAAAAAAAACCACCAATAAAACACAAAAGCTAGATGTGAAGAGGATTATGATGTCATATTAAAAGAAGGGAAGGGAGAATTAAAATAAAAGATCTATCTGAAATGATCAGAAATGAAATTCTCTTTGGGATAAAATGGTCTCTTCCAGAAATGCAGCCATTTAAAATAAGATTATAGTGATATTTTATAAGAACTAAAGCAGAATACAAACTATCTTTCCCTGAATTAACTCACAGTTATATACAATGAACAGTAGATACAAATAAGGCATTTTTAGGCTTCTCCATTTTGCTTGGCAATTTCTCAACACAAGCTCCTGCATTAATAAAATGAGGGGTCTGGGTAAATGATGCAAACTTTAGGGCCCTATCACATCAAAATCAGATTGTCCTGGGTATGGGGTGGGAAGATTCTGCATTTTAAAAAGGACCTCAGGTAATTCTAAAACCCACTGGTGTTTGAGACTCCAGTTTAGAGCATCTCTGGGAAGCATAGGGGGACCAGCACAGAATTCAAAGCATACTTCATATCCACCAACTCTAATAGTCCAGAGTTTGAGCCCTGCCTATCTGCTACTACTAGAGTGACCTTAAACAAGTCACTTAATCTCTCTAAGCCTCAGTTTTCTCATTTGTAAAATGGGATAATTTGCTTCACAGGTTGGCTTGAGTATTAAGGAAGTGATGGTTGTCTATTAAAGCCCTATAAGAGGCTGGGCACCATGGCTTATGGCTGTAACTCCAGCACTTTGGGAGGCCAAGACAGGAGGATAGCTTAAGGCCAGGAGTTCGAGGTCAGCCTGGGCAGCAGAGAGAGACCCTTCTCTACAAAAAATAATAATAATAATAATAATAATAGTTGGGTTTGGTGGCACATGCCTGTAGTCCTAGCTACTCAGGAGGTTGAGGTGGGGGTATCATTGAGCCTAGGAGTTTGAGACTACAGTGAGCTATGATCATGTTACTGCACTCCAGAATGAGACCCTGTCTCAAAAAAAAACAAGAACAAAAACAAAAAAAACACCTTACCTGATACAACTTATTTCTTATTACCATTATTGTTACTATTTGGCCACAAGTGTGATAACAAAAGAGAACCTTGTCTACCTGGCAACACTGCCACTGTCAAGAGAAGGAATATAGAGATGACAAATTAAGTAGACCAGAACATAACTGGGCAGTGAAATTCCGTGTGATCATCAAATACATATTGAGAGTAAATATAAACAATTGGTTGGCACAGAGCTAAGATGAAAAAAAAATATTGATGGGAATGACAAGGTAGAATTCAGTTGGGACAAAGCCTTCCTGAAGTGCAAATGATCAGATCAGGATGGCTGTTGGGAAGTGTGTGGTTTTGTTTCTCAGAGACATCTGGATGATAAAGAGTGGTGAGACCTCTGACAGTCTTTGTAGAAGCCCCAGGGACAAGAATGAGAGAGGAAAAAGGAAGTTTCCAAATACTTGTGTCTGCGATGAAGTAGCATGGCTGGATGGAGGAAAGAAAGGTTGAAACGGCATTTAGAAATTAGAGCAAAGGGCCAGTCCCCGTGGCACAAGCCTGTAATCCCAGCACTTTAGGAGGCCCAGGTGGGAGAATCACTTGAGGCCAGGAGTTTAAGACCAGCCTAAGCAACAGAGTGAGAGCCGGTCTCTACAAAAAAAATTTTAAAACCAGCTGGACATGGTATCACGTGCCTGTAATCCCAGCTACCTGGGAGGATGGGGAGAGAGGATCACTTGAGCCCAGGAGTTCGAGATGACAGTGAGCTATGATAGCATCACTGCATTCCAGCTTCAGTGACAGAGTGTGACCCTGTCCCCAAAAAGGAAAAAAGAACAGAAAAGAAATTGCAGCGGAGGAACAATGAGGAATCCTGAGACTAAAGTTGATTTCCAACTCTGAAACAAATGATCAGAACTCCAAAATTGATACAATTTTAAAATATTTCGCTGGCCAGGTGCAGTGGCTCATGCCTGTAGTCTCAGCACTTTGGAAGTCTGAGGCAGGCAGATCACTTGAGGCCAGGAGTTCAAGACTAGCCTGGCCAACATGCTGAAACCCCGTCTCCACTAAAAATACAAAAATTAGCCAAGAGTAGTGGTGCATGCCTAAAATTCCAGCTACTCAGGGGGCTGAGGTGGGAGAATCTCTTGAACCTGGGAGACAGAGGTTACAAGTGAGCTGAGATCATGCCACTGCACTCCAGCCTGGGCTACAGAGTGAGACTCCACCTCAAATACATATATATTTCCCTGATCACAAATGATGCAAGTTTGGTGACTGAAAGCCACAGCCCTGCCCTCCTTGTAGGTTCCTTGTATGTGTGATTGGGGATGTGGAGGGGAGGAGGGTGCTATGCTTCTCCTGGAATAAGATCTGGAAACTCTAGGGACAAAAGCAGCTGCATGTCAAAGGGCTCTGGCTTCCTTTGTGTCACGTGCTTGGAGTTTAGATATAAAGCTCTGAGGATCCCTCCTTTTGGAGTCTGTATAAACTGATGTTTTTCCTGGAAGCTCTATGCTGTGCCTGGCTTTTACTCATTCTGTTCCCTTAACAGGAATGTTCATCCTCTGCCTCTGACCTGGGAAGTCCCAGTCATCCCCGAGGACCAATTCCAAATGTCAATTCATTCACCACCATCGCCCTTGTCATTGCATCCACTCCTCCTCTCTCTCTGACTTGTGTTAATGGTAGGTAACTGTGTATGAGTCTAGGCTGGGGGTTTGTCTTTGAGGTCAAGGACTATTTCTGATTCACTGTGTGTCTCTCTAGATCCTTCTTCCACCCAACAAAGATGCTCAAAATATATATACAAATGATAGCCCTTTGTCCTATACCTTTTCTGAGCTTTGGAATATCTCTCTGTACTGATAGAGCATCATGCAACAGACCCAGCAGAGGAGGAAATAGCTGTGAGATTATCTGCCCATTATAGCAGGATTCAAAGAAAGCTGCTTTCATGCCAGGAAGCCAGGGGATCGTAGTAAACGGCTGTCTTTAACCAAAGACTTTTGTTAGGAGGGATCTTCCACTATTGAAAGTTGAGACCCTGGGACCCCTGTCTCATCTATCTCTGCCATCAGACCTGCCGCTTCTCACATAGTTGCATATGGACAAGATGCCTCATTTTGGTGTGCACTGGGAGATCTGGCCTATCCATGAAACTCTCTCCATTGGTTGCCTGTTGAAAGGGCTCCCTACCAATTTAGTCATAACACAGACCAAATTGAGGAGGTTAAAAGAGATCAAGTGTCTGAACATGGCTTCTTTGGACTCTAGGAGGAGTTGATCAAGTGTCACTCCAGTGCATATTCTGTTTTTATGCACAGTATGGCTTTGAACATCCTGGTGAGTGAGTCCATGTTAACAGTATGTTCTCAAGCAGGAATATGCAGCTCTAGCTTCTGTTTTTAGAAAGCTCAGAGATTTTTTGCACTGGAAGAGAATTAGACATCCAACATCCTCATTTCAAAAGGAAACTGAAGTCAGAGAGAAGGGACTTCCCAATGGTACATAACCTGCTATTGGCAAAGATGGGACCAGAGCCCTTAAGTTTTTCAACTTCTCCAGCAAATTCCTCATATCTAAGAGCAACGCTTCAGTTTTCCTTAATAAAGTGCCCCAGATCCTCACATTCATCCCTTTTAGAGTGCAACTTCCTACTTGGTTTACAAATGAGTCAAGAAAAGAAAATCTCCTCTTTAGGAATGTAGTGTGGGACCAGCTCACTTGAGTACGCAAAACTTGTCCTTGAGAGCTGCTAGCTCTTTACTATTTTTTCTGGGTGCAACAGTGTGCACGTCACCCCACCCTTACTGCCTGGCTGTCTTCACACATCACCTTCTCTGAGAGTGCTTCTCTAATATTCCCACCCAAAGAGCTCCCCACATATGCACATCCATTGATTATCATGTCTCTTTGCTTTTTCAGTCTCCATGAAAATTTTTGAGACCTAAGATGTAAGACCTATTTCTGATTATTTTGTTTATTGGTTGTCTTCTCCCACCAGAATGTAAGCCACATGAGGTTAGGAGCCTCTCTGTCTTATTCTCTGTAGTATCTCTGGCTCCTAGAGTACTGCCTGGTACAGGGTTGCTATTTCATTATTTCTTACTGTATATGAGAATGAATGAGTGAACTGAAAAGCAATTGAACTCTGGTTGTGCCTTACAGGTATAGCAGAAGTTGTCTGCACAGAGAGGAAGGAAGGAGACGATCTTTGATATGAATTCTGCTGGCCAATGAGGTCTAGAATGTTAACAATTAATGGCCACATTCTTCTAGTTAACTACAAAGCAAGAGTGAAAAGGAGATAATGTTGGACTAGCCATTTGACTACATTGTCTGATTTATCCAAAAGGTGGTGTGGAATTTTGATCCAGTAGTGGTACATCATCTTTGATAATACACACGTACACATAAGGGAGTGTACACACCCATATACACTCACTCACACTCTGCTATTGCCTACTACCTATTAGATACTCCCGACAAAAGCTCTTAAACTAAAAATGACATGGTGTTGTTAAGTTTCTCAGGGAAATCCACCTATCTGTGGAACTCAAGAGAGCAGAGGGCTGGTCTCCGGAGAAAAATAAAACAGGGTCAAAAACCAATTTTATTTGTTATTTTCCACTGGAAATACATGGTTAATCCAAGAACTAGCAAAGAGGTGTTGAAAAAGATTCTCTGATGTCATTTGTTTTTTCTTTTTCTTTTTCTTTTTTTTTTTTTTTTTTGAGATGGAGTTTCTCTCTTGTTGCCCAGGCTGGAGTGCAATGGCACAATCTCAGCTCACTGCAACTTCTGCCTCCCAGGTTCAAGCGATTTTCCTGCCTCAGCTTCCTGAGTAGCTGAGATTACAGGAGTGCGCAACCATACCTAGCTAATTTTGTATTTTTAGTAGAGGCGGAGTTTCTCCATGTTGGTCAGACTGGTCTCAGACTCCTGACCTCAAGTAATCCACCCGCCTCAGTCTCCCAAAGTGCTGGGATTACAGGCCTGAGCCACCGAGCCCAGCCTCATTTGTTTTTTCATACAGATATATCTCATCTGCATTAGAGGTAGATCCAAGATTAAGATGTGAACATGTTCCAGCTTTAATTTCAGTTGTTTTTCTTTTTTAAATAAAGAAAAGCCAGCAATGCAATTTGTTTCTCATTGAGCACTATACACACTCAGCTATGACTGAGAATTTAGAAGATACAAATTCAAACTCCAGTTTAATTTCCTTTTTCCTGTTTGACTCCAAGCTCAGTAGGTGATCTTATAAGTTGACAGGGGTAACATTGCACCTATTAGCACTTGTCAACCAAAAGTAGATTGTTCGGGTTTCAATAAATGTTTTTTTGAATTGGATTTAGGTTGGTGAGAAAATATATTAAGTCAGAATTCTTTGAGGCAAATTACATATTGAAATGAACAGTTTGGTGTTCATCCTGTCTACCATCCCCCTCAAAAACAAAGAGACAGACAGAAAGAAAAAAAAAGCAGAAGTCTTGCTTTTCTAAGCTACAAGAATTTCTTCTGCTGCTACATCTGTGAACGCTTTACAAGGCAATGTCTACAGTTTGAGTTTTACAGCCCATTTTGATTGCAGTTTACATGACATCTGGGGCTCTATTTTTGGAGAAATTTCAAAGCTAGTGACTTCCAGTTTTTAATCAGCAGTGTATTTATTTTCTATCCTAGCATAATTGTTCATGGCTCCACATTGATTTTTTTATAGGAGACAATGCAAAATGATAATCAGAGTGAATTAGTAATTTGATCTTGTATCTGTCAAGGCTTGATGGCTTTTACCTGCTCTAGAGGCTAGAAGGCAATGTGCTGACCTCATCGTGTTGAAAAAAATTGAACACATCGTGGTTGTCAAAGACAAGACATTCTCAGTCATAAGAACAAAGAGAGCAAGAAAGGCTAATGAGGGAAGAGGCCATACAACCCTGAAAAGTACACAGCCTCCTGCCCCTCTGCTCAGAATCTGGGGTCATGTTTGCAGCCACAGGTGCCACATGCAGAAGTGTCAGAGGTGTGCAAACCAGAGCAACTCCATCTTGAATAGGAGCTGGGTAAAATAAGGCTGAAACTTGCTGGGCTGCATTCCCAGACAGGTTAAGGCATTCGAAGTCACAGGATGAGATAGGAGGTTGGCACAAGGTACAGGCCATCAAGACCTTGCTGATAAAACAGGTTGCAGGTTGTAGTAAAGGAGCCAGCCAAAAACCACCAAAACCAAGATGGCCGTGAGAGTGACCTCTGGTCATGCTCACTGCTGCACTGCCACCAGCGCCATGACAGTTTACAAATGCCATGGCAATGTCAAGAAGTTACCCTGTATGGTCTAAAAAGGGGAGGCATTAATAATCCACCCCTTGTTTAGCATATCATCAAGAAATAACCATAAAAATGGGCAACCAATAGCCCTCAGGGCTGCTCTGTTTACAGAGTAGCCATTCTTTATTCCTTTACTTTCTTAATAAACTTACTTTCACTTTGCACCACGGACTTGCCCTAAATTCTTTCTTGCGCGAAATCCAAGAACCCTCTCTTGGGGTCTGGATAGGGACTCCTTTCCAGTAGCGCATTTGACAGAAGGACAGGCTGTGCAGAAATTATTTTCGCTCCTTTCTACTGAGAAGGGAAAACACCACAATTGAGCAGCCTGCTCCTCTATAAGTGAATGAATAAGCACTTGCTTTTCATTGTGGGTGAGTCAAATGGCCTGGCATATATGCAAGTAAGAACTAGAGCAGAGGCTGCTCACCTGCAAACTCACATCAGGTCTTCTGCCCGGAATTATGGTATTTTTTTGTTTGTGTGTGTGTTGTTGTCATTGGCTTCTTTTCATAGGGGTTTGGATGAGGCTATTTAAACACATGAGATAGCAGCCACTAGGCCTGTATCTAAGAAGGTAAGTGGTTTGCCTAGGGTTACATGGCTAGTGGAAGAGCTAGTCTTTACGAGAATCTTTTACATAAACCAAACCAGGTGAGGTAGGATCAATAAGAGGGTGAAGTGAGGAACCGACATTTTTAAGAGCTCCATGAAATGAAGGAGCTTGGAGAGAAAATTGATAGATGGTACTTTCAGTAGCCCAGCCTCCTCCTGTAATTTCTGGCTTCACCTTTCTCTAAGCCCTCCTTTGCTCTGAGTTCTGTCTGGGCAAGTCCCAAGCTCCTGGAATGCATCTTTGCCTTCCTTATCTGGAAGCTAATCACTAAATAGCAGGTGGCGGAGATTCTGGTTTTCATCCCTCTTTCTCTCTCCCCTTCTCTCTTTTACTCACTTCCTCAGGGCTATGAATTTCTGAATCTTAAACAGGAAACCTCCCTGATTTGTTCACACCTGGAATGCCATTCTATCTTTGTTTGAAGAGTGCAGAAATTAGAGCGCGGGAGAATCAAGAGAAGGAGCTGTTGTGTGAAGAGGGAAGAGAGATCAGCATTTAGATGTGAACACACACACTGAGAGGCACATATACATGCACACAGTTTAATCTAAGCTAAGCATTCTTTCTTTCAACTCCTGTATTTCCCTCCTCATCTCCACTGCCAACAAATGTCTTACAAGACAAAGAGTATTTACTGTGTGTCACTTCAGTTATCAACACTCTGCACAAATAGGTTGACAGAGGAAACAGGCAAAGTACCTTTGCAGGCCCATTTGGGGTTGAAATAGCAACTAGACTGCCTAGAGGCTGCCAGATATTAGCTTACTTATTGCTCCTGCAAATGTTAGCAGCTGGCTCTTGAGAGAACCTGTCATCAACATCCCTGTCCCCGTGGGTGTCAGGAAGGTTCGGCCTTCTTTAAGGTAGGCACTGTGTCCTCATGGACTGTTCATTTTGGGAAGAACCTTGGGAGATCACCTGGTTCAAGCTCTTGCCTTTAGTCATTGTTTGTCTCTAAATCCAGAGACCAATGTTTGTGATATACTGACTCGTAAGCTCCCTATGAGGAAAATGGAACAAAATATTGGGCACAAAGATATAAATCTAAATGCATGGTTTCTAATCTGTGGACCCTGCGATCCCACAGGAGCACCATATTTGCATGAATCAGTGCTTATAGACTGACCAAATAGCATGATTCACACACATATATTCTAATACTTCTAATGGTTTTATTCATTCATTCTACAAATACAGTACTGCTTTGTGCCAGAAACTGTGGTAGGTGCTGAGCATATAATAGACAGGGAATAAGTCAAACTGACTCTGCCTTCATGGAGCTTCCTGTCCAGTGGTAAAAACAGGCAGAGAGAGCTGCAGAAACACAGAGTGAAAGCAATAACTCAGATTTGGAATATTATATAGATAAGGTTATGATTAATAGAACTCAAATTCCTTTAAAGGTAGTAGTCTCTGTCTGCTATTAAGCATTTGCTCTACCAATGCATTCCTAAATGTATTTTTATCTACATGACTATACATGTTTTCAGATTAAAATGTGCTCTCCTGACTAAAAAGATTGGATACCACTGACCTAAATCATCTGCTAGGATTGCCTTTTCTATCCCAGGTGAATAAATTAAATAGCTATGTAGTTTTCCCTTTGCCACTGGAAGTTTCACTGAAAAATCAACTCATGAAAGGCAGATTAATAAGAGAAAAGGCATAGATATTTGTTCACATTCATGTGAGAATCACAGGGTGATTTCCCCATATCCCAGTGGGATACAGATGTTTGTATACCTACTTCTTGAGGGAAAGAGAGAGGGGGCATTGTGGATGACTTTAGGGACATTAGTAAATAATTTTCAGGGCAATTCAATGGCTGTGAAGAATATACAATGGCCTGGGAGAAAGTCTGTTGGGCCCACAGAGCAGAGAGTAGTTTGTGATAAAAGTCTGCCCATGTTTGTTGACAGACTTCAGTTTTTCTTCCTGCGATATGAGTTCAGTTAATGAAAATTCAGAGAAGGGATCAGAAGTAATTGTTTTCGTCTTTGGTAGGTGTAGATCTTAGGCAGATAAGGGAATTTCAGAGAACAGCTTCATCCTTCTCCATGGTAGAAGTAAAGGATTGAGAGACAGAAGCGGGTAGAGAGGGAAAAACAATTGTTCTCCTTGGTGGGTCCATCTGGTCTTTACGTAGATAGGGGAAAAGTCTCCTCCAGCATCTGTTGATCTCAAAGGACCTTTAATTTAAAATACCCATTATACCAGGGAGCCATATTTTGGGTGAAGTTTCCTGTGCTCCTTCAGCAAGAAGTAATATTTTACCAATATTCCAGTAACCCTCAGGGAGCAATTTTTTCATAGTTCTACACTGGCTTTGCATCACTGAAAATTAATCTCAGAGTTCTCTGTACCCCATAACCCAAGAATGCTACCTCTCTGGGGAACCCTGCAGAAACCCAGAAAAAGCATGATCATTTGGTTATAAATTCCACCTCCCTAGTGGGCAGCCTCATCTCTGTCCTTGACATGGGTGAGGTTGGAGGCAAAGGTTTGTGGTTGATTTTGGTATGCTATGGAATACCAGGCCTGGAGCCACAGGACATGACTTGTTGCTCTATTAGACATGCTAAATAATCTCCTGAAACAAAGAAATCAAGCAAAGATTAGATGGGAGGATTTTCTTGTCAAGAATTATGAATGCAAAAATAACCCTGAAAATATAGCTATATTTGAATAGGGGCTGGGCAAGATAATGGACAGAAAGATTTGTTAGACGTAAGGTCCCACCTAAATCAAAATGATCCACCAAGTCTCAGCTCCCAATGGGGTGTCTATGTGCAGATTCAAGGGTAGAAATATTGTAGGGGCGTTTTTAGTATCAATTCTGCATTAGACAATGTGATAGGCATCAAGCCTACAAATACCAATGAGATATAGTGCTTTAACTGTCTTCTTTTAGTTAAAAAAAAAGTAATTGTCAATACTCATTAAAAATATTATTAAATAAATAGTATTTTAAACTTTGTGACAGTGGGCAGAACAGCAACAAGGAAAGCAGGCCAAGGCACTGGGTTTGGGGTCAAGAGATGGGTTTTATCCTGGTTATATGTTGAATTTACTTCCCACCTTGGGCAAATCACTTCCCTATCTAATCAGTTTCCTAACCTGTAAAATGACAAAAATCACTTCCACTTCCTAGTTTTATGATTCCAGGTCCAATACAAGAAGAAATTTCTTTTAAGGGCCCCCTTAATCTGGTCACAGTTATCCTTCCCAGCAGGGCAGAAACTTCACCTGTTTGCATTAGGCCTGGGTTGTGGGATAAGCTATCTCCTGACAGACCCTAAGAGTCTCCATCTTCCAGTCCTCTCCAAGTGACCCCATGAGAAGACGTATTAAAGGAAGGAATTCAAAACAGTATGGCCCATGTAAAGAGTATCCTTTAGGAACAGGATCTGTTTACTTAGTGGCTGGAAACTTAAATGCATGCATTGTATACCGCCCGACCCCGCACTCCCCACCCCCACTGCTATCATAGCCATTAAAAAAAGGAGCATAGCAGATCTCTGACACAGTTAGACCTTACCCATTTTCAGCTCTGGACTTTCACTGAGGTAATATCTTTACCTGTTGCCAACTAGACCTGTTGGTGTGTGTAACTGTTTCTTCATTCTGACTCATCACACCTTGCTTGTGGCAGCGAACCCAGGCGCCATTGTTTCCTGGTGATCTCTGGCCTACTTTTTCCCAAACGCTGTGAGGCAGCCATGGAGCCTTGTGAAAGAGATTGACTTTCTCTCAGGTAGCCAAGGGCCTTTGGGACAGCTACCTCCTGATCCCCTTTAACCCCAGGGGGAACTCTGAAGGCTGAGCCCCTCCTAAGTTACAACATAGAAGTTAGTTCCAGTAAAACTTTCCAGGCTCTGCTAAATCCATAAGGGACTCTTAAAGAATGAGAAATGGAAGCCCAAGGTCTGCATAAAATCCTACATGTGCTAAGCCCTCCAAAATCAGTTTGTTGAGGAGAAGGAGCACAGTAGGAAGAGCTTTTGTATTTTCAATTCAGATAAACCCCAGTAAGACTAGCCATAGGGCAACATAGAACTGCTTATGGTTCCGTATACCTTGCCGTATTTTCATTCCATGCCTTACCATTTAAAATATTATTTAATTATCTTTTTAGTGAGTATTGCCAATTACCGTTTTCTTTGCTAAAAGAAGACAGTTAAAGGACTATATCTTCTTGGTATGTGTAGGCTTGGTACCTATCACATTCCATTCCAAAAACATGTGCCTAATGTTTCTGGAATGTCCTCTCCCAGTCCACAGCCTCTCTTCACTGAGCTAATTGCTACTTGTCCTTAACACTCAGCTCAAACATCACTTCCTCCAGGAAGTCTCCACTGACCTCCCCCTTTGCATTAGATGCCTGTCTTGATACTTCCCCCTAAGGCGTTCTGTGTAGCTCTACCTGTGCACTTTACCATATTGTTACATATTTACCCATCTTTCTCACCTAGGCTGTACACTTTCTGTAGAACTAACTCATGTTATTCATCTTTTTTCCTCTCCATAGCTTACTACATGGCCTTGTATGTTTATTGTATGAATAAACAATCTGGTTTATCCACTTATTAGCTGTGTGTTCTGGGCAATTTAATTCACTTCTCTGAGCCTCAGTTTTCTCATCTATTAATTGGAAATAACAAGCCATGTCTCTTAGACATATTGTTCATATGAAGAGGTGACATATATAAAGGCCTTCCACAATGCTGACACATAGGCACAGAGAGTCAATTCACCTAGGGCTGTGGATTTGCACAGGAAATGAAGAAAAAACACAAAAGCAGCAAGCTCAGAGCAATGAAGACTCTTGCTGTCAGTGTGCAGACCCTTTCCTCCATGGATGTATTGTCCCAACCAGCGCTCCCTTGCTGCAAGGGAGCCTGGAAGTCCTTTTTTTCCCTTTTTTTCCTTCCTTCTTTCCTTTCTTTTTCTCCTTTATTCCTTCCTTCCTTTCTTCCTTTTTTTCTCTCTTTTCATAAATGAGAAACACATGAGTGAATCATTTTTATAAGTTTTCCTGGGAATCCAGCATCTCTAGCCAGAATATTAATAACGTGGTTACTCTGATGATTTCTCCCATTGACCCTAAAAACTTAGACCTTCTCTTTTATAGGTAGGTCTCTTCAAGTGAGGTCAGCTTCTCCAGATAATTTCTGGTGATTTATGTAGACACCTTGGGGAGGAAAAAAGGAAGCAGCACTGATCTGAGCCTCCTGGAAACTCAACAAGTGGCCTGACCTTTGAAGGGTTTCTTCACCGTGTCCGGTAAAGTTTCCAAATTCTGGAGATGTAGAAGCAGAGGCACATTACCAGAAGGCCAGGTAATAAGCATGTTGGCAAGTACTACTGCTGGCCCTGACCCACCATATCACACCACAGGACCATCCACACCCATCCCCTATCCCAAAACCACACATCCACACTCTCCACCACCACCTTAACACACACACACTGCTCATTTCCCTCTGGAGATATGCAGGGCTCTCCATGGTCAAATGACCCGAAATCCTCTGGTAAATCAGGTTGAATCAGAGCCCATGAGTCATCCAGAGCACATCTAACCCAGGGTTAATTTATTCAGCAATCATTAAGAAAGCAAGTTCCTACTGCCAGGTGCCGTCCTAGGCACGACAGGCTGATGTTTCTAGAACATATTTGACAGCCTTTCTCCCCAAGTCACACCATGAAGGAGAAACCATTTCAGTTAAGAATGGTGAGTCAAGAGCTTGGCATGGAGGTATTACCAAGGAAGAGATCTGTGTTGAGCCTGTGTGCAGATCCTTAGCATTTAATTTATTCTGCAAGGACACACAAGGTGGTAGGAAACCACTCCAGGGAACCCACCGAAGAGTCAAGCAAAGCAGAGCGTGGGTGCAATCACAAGTCATAGTATGGGGTGGAGAGGCAAGGATGGGGGAAGAGCAAAGAAAAGGAGGACTTCCCTCAGAAGACCTGCTACTTTTAAACTCAACCTTGGCCAAAGAACCAAGAAGCACTTTAGCAACTTCCCCATGCTCGTCTCCAAAATTTCCTAGGATCTGAGAGGTGGAGGAGAGGGAGCTCCTTACAGGGAAATGAACAGAGAGTGATGGTGGGGCCTAGTTTGGGTTAGGCAATGTGGGCTACTGTGAGGGTTTTAAAATATAAATATGCAGAACACAGAGGGCTTTTAGGGCAGTCAACTACTTTTATGATACTATAATGGTAGATACCTGTCATTATACTTTTGTCCAAACCCATAGACTGTACAATACCAAGAATTAACCCCAGTGTAAACTCTGAACGTTGAGTGATAAGGATGTGTCAGTGTAGGTTTATCAGTTGTAACAAATGGGCCCCTCTGTGGGGGATGTTGATAATGGGGAGGCCATGCATGTGTGAAGGCAGGGAGTAGAGGGGAAATCTCTATACTTTCCATTCAATTTAGCTGTGAATCCACAACTTTCCTAAAAACTAAACTATATTAAAATAAAAAATCTTAAATAAAAAAACCACATGTCTGCAAATTATATGACAATCCCCTTAGAGAGAGGGAAGGCCAGCTGGGCGCAGTGGCTCATGCCTGTAATCCCAGCACTTTGGGAGGCTGAGGTGGGTGGATCATGAATTCAGGGGTTCGAGACCAGCCTGGCCAACGTGGTGAAACCCTATCTCTATTAAAAATACAAAAAATTAGCCAGGCTTGGTGGTGCATGCCTGTAATCCCATCTACTCAGGACACTGAGGCAGGAGAATCACTTGAACCCAGGAGGTGGAGGTTGTAATGAGCTGAGATCACACCATTGCACTCCAGCCTGGGCAACAGAGTGAGACTTGGTCTCAAAAAAAAAAAAAGAGAGAGAAAGAGAAAGAGACAGAGAGAGAGGGAAGGCCTATAGCATTTCCCCTTGTATCTAAGCAAGCTTCTAACTTACTTGTAATCAAAAGAATGTGGCAGAAGTAATGCTCCATGACTTCCAAAGCCAAATGGTAAAAGACCTTGCAGCCTCCATCTTGTTCTCTGGAACATTTGCACTTGGAGCTCTGAACCCCAAGCCACGGTGTAAGAAATTCAACTGCCCTGAAACCACAACTACAATGAAAGGAATCTCAGGTGTCTGGAGCAGCCATGTGTAAGAGTGCTGAATTTCACAGCTGAGTCCCACCCCAGAGCCAGCATCACCTGACTGACTTGTGAGTTAATCAACATTTCATGATCCCACTCTCCCACAGCCTTGAATTCCCTTTGAGTCTTCCTAGTTGAGGCTCAGATGTTATGGAGCAGAGGTAAGCAGCCCCTGCCATGCCCTGATCAGATTCCTGGCCCATGAAATCTGTGAGCCAAAAAAAAAAAAGTTATTTTTATGTTTTATGCTCCTAAGTAGATGCAAACTGTAGTGACTTGCAGGGCTTCCTTGATCCAATGATGAGGATTGGGGGTGTTGGAGAGTGACCTGTGTCAGAAAAAGGAGAAAGAAGAATGCACAGACCAGGCCATACCACTATGGAAGACAAACAATGATCTGAACAGTGCTATTTATACAGACGGTCCACAACTTATAATGGTTTGACTTACAATTTTTTGACTTTATAATGACATGTAAGCAACAAGTGTTCAGTAGAAACCATACTTCAAATATCCTCCTACCATTCTGTTTTTCACTTTCAGTTCAGTATTCAATAAATTACATGAGATATTCAACACTTCGTTATAAAATGGGCTTTGCGTTAGTTGATTTTGCCCAACTGCGGGCTATGTCTTTGTTTGTTGCACGAACATTGTTCAAGTATGTTTAAGATACGTTAGGCTAAGAGATGATGCTCGGCAGGTGAGGTGTATTAAATGCATTTTCAAACTATAATATTTTCAACATACCCCGTCATAAGTTGAGGAGCATCTGTACTATTTGCTTTTTTGAGGTGAAAATGGAACCTCATGTAAACACATTTCACGAAGGATCCCTGGGCCTGGCCTCTGGCATCACAGCCTTGCAGTGGTCACTGGGGACGCACACAGCCTCTCTTGACTGCTACCCTAATCAACAGCAGACAGGAGCCTCCTCCTCTTCAGAGGCCCTTCCCGTGGTTGGAAGCCAAACAACTTCATAGTGGGACATCTGTCTATTTCGCATAGGCTCCTTGGAGAAATGCTGGTGGACAGGATTTGAAGACTTGCAGTCAGGAATTCATTCCTCCCAGCAGGGGAGGGGGGCTCAACTCCTGGTGACTCAGACCCTGGCAGGGGCTTCTGCCACTTCTTGCTTGTTCCCTCACCACCTCCCAGGGGTTTTTTTAGGTGATGACAAAGATTGTGTCTCCCCAAAAGGTATCCCAAAAACTGCCCTGAGATCAAGTTTTTAAGTTGTCATCTTAAAAAGTTCTTTTAAGTTGTCATCTTAAAAGAGACCCTAGTCAGCCTGGGAGTGCTGGTTTACATTTAGCTTCAGGGAGTTCCTTGTTGCAGAGAGCTCTCTTTATTTACTCTTTGTCTTTCTGTTATTTCCACTACTTGGAAAAAAGACCCACCTTCTCACCCCTACCCTTCCCACCATACCTCTAAGAATATTTGACTTGTTTAAACAGCCACTCATTAGAACTCAAGTTCATTTTAAGAAAAGCCTTTGACATCCTCATTCTAGGAGGAGAGGGAGGATGCACTCGATAGGCCCAGTGGGCAGGTCACAGGTAGGGAGCATCCAGGACCTCTGGAGTCCTTGGGACAGGCATGGTTAGACTCCATACATTCAGTGGAGAAGTGGAGGGTGGGTCCGCATCTACGGGGCTTACCCATTAACCTGTGTCTTGGTTTTCTGAACAGCTCCATTTTTTACAGGTCCACCTGTGTTGTCAGAGGCCTTCTTATCTACTTTGGTTCACTCTGATTTTAATTGCCTCCTCTAACTTGGTGGGTGAATCGGACCTGAACTTACAGACTATTTGAATCAGAAGAGCCCTTAGAAATCACCTAGATCAGCCTTCAGAAAGGAAAAGTGACCTGTCCATGGTCACACAGCAATAGTTCTTCAGTGTCAGAGCTAGGACTAGAAATAGGGCCCCTGGCTTCCAAACCAGGGCTCTGTATTGTGCTCTCAGACTCCCCAGATGGGCTGCTTACTGGAGAGGATGAAGGAATTCAGAGAACATGCTTGAGAACAACCAACCACAAGACTTATGCTGCCCAAGGTCCTGTTTGCCAAAATCCCCACTCTTTCTTCCTCTTCCACAGCCCAATCTCAGCCACCTAAACCTCTAGAATATTTTGGAGCTGAGCACAAACAAGCTGCTAAGGCAGTGTTCTATTCTTATTCTTGAAATTACAATTTCTGCTTATTTCAGAAATTAAGATTTTCCCACCCACCTCTCTTTCTCCTCTTTTTATTCTCCTCCCAACCCTGGCTCTAAATTCATGTCTGCTTTTCTGTTTCCCTGGCTCATAAAATATTTCACATGGCCAAGCTGCCATAAAGAATATTTCCTACAAATGCAAACACTGTACTTGGACATACCAATGAAACTTAATTTCTGTCAATGTGCTGTTTGGGGAGTTTTTCAATAAACCATATTCCTTGAACACATTTTGGAACAAACTGAAATACCAAGAAAAGAAGAACATGGTTATTTGCAGACAATGGAGGGACTACTTCAACATAAATATTGTAATAGATGGACAGATTGTCCTATATTATAGCTCTCTGTGTAAGTATCTATTTTTTTCCCACTGGAATTGACTCCTTAAGGGTTTATATCATTTCTGTTTCAATTCCACATCCCTCACAACTCCAAAGTTCTTTTCATATATGAAGGCCTCTATACATGTTTATTAAATTGAATGTTTTTTAAATGTAGTGAGGGCATACTATGCAATGTAGGCAGAATGGTAGATGTTTTCATGGCTTTAAAAAAAAGTTGATCCCTATGGCCATCCTGTATCAGTTATTTATTGCCTCAATAATGACATTTTATAAACCACCCAAAAGCTTAGTAGATTAAAACAATAACCTTCTATTTTTTTGTGTGTGGGTCTACGTGTTGGCTGGCCAATTCTGCTGATCTGCATTGGGCTCAGCCAATCTTCATGAGGGGTGTTCATGCATCTGCGGTCAGCTGGAGGGCAGGTAGGGGAAGTTGATCTAAGATGGCCTAACATAGAGCAGCTGGAATGATAGGGGCCTCTCCTCACATGATTTTTTTTTAATTTTCCAGCAGGCTATATTTACACTCATGGTGAAGAGAGCAGGGTTTGAAAGAGCAAATGGAAACATGCAAGACCTTTTGATGCAAGGCTTAGAACTGGCACCGTCACTTGGACCACACTTTTTTGGCTAAAGCAAGTCACAAGGCCAGTCCCAGATTCAAGGGCTAGGGAAATCAAATCCACCTCTCAATGCAAGGAGCAACCAACTCATGCCACAATAGGCTGAAGAATTATGGCCATTTTTGCAATCAATTCACTACATAAGTTTAATTTTAAGATGAAGAAAAAATAGGTCAAAAGTTTTATGAAAAATGTTATAACACTGGATTATGGTGATAGTTGCACAACTATAAATTTACTAAAAATCATTGAACTATACCCTTACAATGACTGAATTTTTTGATATGTAAATTATCCCTCAGTAAAGCTATTGAACAAAACCTGAAACTATTTGTAAAACTTTACTGAAGATCATTTAAGTCATAATTGCCCAAATCTGCATTTAAATTCAGAATTCTAGCATGAAACTCGGTAATCTTTCCATTGCAATATATTTATCATACCTAAAGCATTAGATTCTCAGAATCAGAGAATCTAGGAACTAGAAAGAACTTCTGCAGGTTACTTAGTCCGTCCCTTTTTCAAGCAGTTGAATGTGTAAAGCATCTAGTGCAGGTGCATAAGACCTCTCTTGGGTTGAAAAATAGGAACAGCTCTACAGGAAACCTGAGCCAGGTGAAAAATATGTCTCATCTTCTCATGTGGGATCCAGTATAGTTAATACTGGAAGAAAAACTTGAACCACTGTTCTTTCCAAAAACAGAAAATACAGACAATTCTTTTGATTTTACTTCTTTCATTTCATGATGAGCTCGTACTGAGTAGCCAGGATACCACAGGTACTCAGATTCTAGTATTAATAGCATTAGCATTTTTCTTCCATTTTAGTACCCAGAGTCCAAATCTAAATGTCTTCTTTAGGGCTGAAAGTGGTCATATTCAAATTAAAGGTCACCCAAATAACTTCTTTTGTGGGTTAAAATCTCTGACATGAGGACTCTAGGAAGAAGAACAGTTTTTTAAAAGGTGGACATGTACAATCTGGTCCTTCTATTGAAAGCCTTAAGGGGTCTGTGAAGATGATGAACAAATGGGAAGTGTTCCAGTTTTATCCTATAATTCGGACTTGTTTCTGGAGGGAAAAAAAAAAAAGGAAAATCCCGAGGAGATGCATCCAAGCTCTCCATAAACAGAGCTTTGAAGAGCAAATTGAGCAGCTTTCATCAATCACACACAGACCACAGCAAACACAGCCCGAGGAGAATCACTCACCCAGTGTCAGGCAGGGTCAGGCAAACGTTATCAAACGCTCTTTCAAGATATTATGAACCAGAATCAGAGGGAGAGAAGGAAGTAGAGGAGTGCCAAAAATAAGATCCCGAGGGGAAGGGAGGCAAATAAGGCAAGAAAGAGATGCAGTGGCAAAGAGGATGTGGAGGGAAGAGAAAGAGAGGAAGAAAGAGTGAGAAAAAGACACAGGAAAATATATAAATAGGTAGCAAGACACAGAGAGCAGAAGGGAAGCAGAGAGAATGGTGCAGCAAAACAGAACAAAAGTAAATCAACAGCAGCAAAAGGAAAGCTGGAAAACAAGGTGGAGAGAGATAATCTTTCCCCATGGGTGGGGTGGAGGCCACATTGGCGGCCATCTGTCCTGAGGATATGTCATCTACGTGACCTTTCATTGAAAATTAGCCAAAATAGTTCAAGTTTCTGTGTATAGAGGAATATCATCATGTCTCAGTGAAAGGAAAGAAAAAGCAAACACTTCAAACGTCTTCCTCTCCAGCTCCCCAAACTTATTCACTAGGAGGGACTATTTGATCATTCTGGATGGTTTCACTCAGGACCTGAAAATGAGAACAGCCATTAGAAACCAGCTCGATGCCCACCCAATCCCCCACAGGAGTGATTTTACCTTTTATTACAACAAAGCTCAGGCAGTCATATACCCACTCAAGTTGTAAATCTGCCTTCTTCACAGATCAAGTTCAATTTTCCAACTAATTAGAGAAAAACAAACCCACTCCTGGGTCAAAACCAAGCAAACATCCCCATCTCTGTATAGGACCTGGCTCTGTCTTAATTAAGAGGTAAGGGCCTGGGTGCCTGGGTGTTCCTTGGGGAACTTTGAGGGGCCAGGGGTCAGCAGGAGGGCAACCAGTGCAAGAAAAGAGCCCGTGCACCAAGGAAAATAAATGAGGAATGGGAGATAGAGGAGCCTTCTCCAAAACAAACTTTGCTAATTTACACGCTTACTCCATAAGAAGATATTGCAAATGGCAATGCATGAAGAGACAGAGTCCTCAAGACAGCCTAACTATTGGTACACCCTGAATATCAGTTACAATTAGGCGAGGTACTAGGAGCCAGTTGATAGTGGCTCCCAATTCTTAACTGAAGAGTTCGGATAGGAGCTGAGAGAATAACAATAGCTAGAATTTATTGAGCCAATCATTTTTACATGCACCATTTTATTTAACCCTCACAATAACCCTATCTAATAGACATTCTTCTAATTATTATTCCCATTTTACTGATGAAGACACTGAGGCTCAAAGAGGTTACATAACTGGCCCAAAGTCATACAGTGAGCAAGTACAGAAGTGGAAATCTGAGCTTGCAACTGACTCCAGAGCTGGTCTCAGCCACTCTGTGGCCTGCATTGCTCCAGTAGCAGATGGGTCTGATAGAAGAGCATGTTGGCCCTGTGTACTTGTGAACAGCATGCAGGATGGAGAGAAAGGGGACAGTCCTGGAAGCAGGGACTCATAAACAGCCTCAATCCAGTTGGGAAGGAATCAGGGTTTTGAATAGGATGGTAACAGTCCATGTCGCAAAGATGAGGCCAATTTACCATATGAAAAAATTTTGAGCTTTGGGATAAATGGCACAGTCACTGGCTGAGACAGGAGGTAGCATTACTGTGGGCAGCAACAAGTTTAGGGAGCTCTCTAAACTTTCCTATTTCTCTTTATGAAAGCAAAAGACCAGAAAATTATCTATAATTACTGAGCCATCAGCACTTAATTACAGCATCTCTTGCATGGGCCAACATGGCAAATGACTCCACACCACTAATGAGTGTCCTGAGCTCCTCTTCCCACTCCCAGTTTGACCTGGAATACACTGGCATGAACAGCCCTTCCAGTTCACTCTATACAGCAGAGGGATCAGAGTACAGGCTGTGTGGCCAGACAGACCTGTGTTCAGATCCTGTCCCCACCGCTCACTAACTGAGGAACTTTAGACACTATTCAACTTCTCTGAGCCACAGTTTCCTCATCTGTAAAATGGGGGCTGTAAAATACATCAGTCCTGGGGAATGTCAGGATAAAATAAAAAGATAAATGTATAACATCTAGGACAATGCCTAACATATAATAAGCACTCTTTTAAAAAGCTATTATTATTGTATATTTCCACCCCTTCATCTGACTCATTTGAAGCTGAAAGAGGAAGAGGCAAACCAAGTGAAATTGCTTACATAAAAGCCAGATAGAGCCTGGCTATTCCACCGAAGGTAATAATTATAAAGCTGCTTCAGAGCACAGAGAGTTCCAAGAAT